>NC_136433.1:39790000-49790000 GCF_052849685.1 Lactuca virosa
CAATTCGAAATTCCAACTCTTTGAGGGGTAAAATTGGCAATATTCTCAGGCTGGTCCATGCTGTCACATATTTCATGCATTATCTTCAAAAAATCATAATAAATTCATAAGAGCTCCAAATGCCAAAATTCCAAAGACTATAGTTAGATATGGATGTATAGTTTCCCACATATAAAAATAAACCAAAAATCATTATAATGAGATCTTTATATTTCTGAAAAGATAAAAGGGGGAACTTTAATTTTATCAAAATTTAATAATGGGTTGAAACGTAAGAAAACATATCCCGGACAACGTACTACAACCAAAGAGAAAATAAGGAAATATGTACATAAGTTTTATTAGATTAATACAACAAAGAACAAGCTAAATAATGTTATAATTTTTATGTAGGTTCTCGGAATGTAAAGGATCCATCTTGATCATGCTAGCTAATTTTAAATTTCAAGGAGGTGAGTTACACTAACTCTCCTATTATGTAGGCATTACTTGTTTTATATTATTGTTCACGGATACCCTAATCCAGTAGAGTGAACGAGGAAAGATAGAATGTAGTTTGTTCTATAATGAGACAAACAGACAAGATTCATTTCCGTGTTCTTGATTTGTTAATTGTTCTCGTATATTAAATCACATGTGATTATATGATCTAATCACATATGACTTATATGCACAAGATTCATTTTTGTGTTTTCGATTCAATAGTTGTTCCTTGTCCATATTAATCGTATGTGATTAAATACATAAAATGACATATGATAAAATACATGATAACAACTAGATTAAATAAATGATAACAACTATTGAATTGAGAATGCGAATATGAATCTTATTCACATAAATCATATGTGATTAGATACGTATAATCACATGTGATTAAATACACGAAAACAACTATTGAATGGAGAACACCAAAAAGAATATTGTCCACATAAATCATATATAATTAGATACATATAATCACATATGATTATATACACGAGAACAACTTTTGAATCGAGAACACAAAGATAAATATTGTCCACATATATCATATGTGATTAAATGCATATAATCACATGTGATTATATGTATCTAATCACATAGAATTTATGTGGAAAATATTCATTTTCGTGTTCTCGATTCAGTTGTTGTTCTTGTGTATTTAATTAATGAGATTATATGTATCTAATCAGATATGATTTATATGGACAATATTCGTTTTCACATTCTCATTCAATAGTTGTTCTTGTACATTTAGTCAGTCACATATGATTTCTGTGCACAAGATTCATTTTTGCGTTTTCGATTCAATAGTTTTTCTTTTTCCACATTAATCATATGTGATTAAATACATACAATCACATATGATTAAATACATAAGAAAAAATATTTAATCAAAAATGCGAAAACGAATATTATCAACATAAATCATATGTGATTTGATACATATAATAACATGTGATTAAGTACATAAGTACAACTATTGAATTGAGAAAAAAATAATGAATCTTGTCCACATAAATCATATGTGATTAGGTACATATAATCACATGTGATTATATGTATTTAATAACATATAATTTATGTGGACAATATTCATTTTTGCGTTTTTAATTCAATAAATTGGTCTCGTGTATTTAATCACATACGATTTATGTGAAAAATATTTGTTTTCACGTTCTTCATTCAATAAATCATAAGTGATGAAATATATATATAGTCACATATAATAATATACACGAGAACAACTATTGAATCAAGAACATTAAAACAAATTTATGTCCACATTAATCATATGTGATTAAATACTTATAATAACATGTGATTAAACATATGAGAAAAATTATTGAAACGAAAACTGAAAAATGAATATTGCTCATATAAATCATATGTGACTGGATACATATAATCGCATGTGATTATATGTATCTAATCACATATAATTAAAGTTGACAAGAAATAATTATTGAATCGAGAACGCGATAATGAAATATGTGATTAAATATATCTAATCACATTTGATTAAATATATCTAATCACATGTGATTATATGTATCTAATCACATGATTTTCTATGGACAAAAAAGAATATTGTCCATATAACTCATATATGATTAAATACACATAATCACTGGTGGTGGTGGTGAAGGGTGGTGGGGGTGACATGTGGGGTAGTGATTAAAGTTAGTGGTAGGTGGCAGTGGCGAGTGGTGGTGATGGGTGGTGGAGACGGGTGATGGTGATACGTGGTGGAGGTGGTTGGGTGGGTGGTAGTTGGTGGTGAGGGTGGTGATGGTGTATGGTGGTTTTGGTGGGTGATGGGTGGGGTGGTGGTGGCGGGTGGTTGTGATGGGTGGTGAAGGTGGGTGATGCTGATGAGTGGTGGTTGTCGGTGGTCGGTGGTTTTTGTGGGTGGTGGGTGGAGGTGATGGTAGCGGGTACTGGTGATGGTCGGTGGTGGTGGTGGTGGGGATGAAGGTGGGTGGTGGTGATAGGTGGTGGAGGCGGGTGATGGTGAAGGGTATTGGTGATGGGCGGTGGGTGCATCGTACAAGGTTATTATTGACGACATTAATAACGGCGACTGTGTCGCCGCTAATACACTAAAAAGGTTGACTGTGAAATGTTCCCTCCATTTACCATCGATTGTTGCTGTTGTTGCTCTCTGTCGCCGGTAATAGCTTAAGTCGATTTCATCCATGTCAACGTTATGCCGTTCAGCAACTGATTACCACCTCCAACCGACAGGAACACCACCGGGGTGTTTATATAGCGATTTTGGGGCATTTTCCAACGATTAGGTGTGTTCCCGGCGACCCTTCGACCACAAAACCGCCGACGGTATGTAATTTCTCTTCCCACCTGTCAATTTTTCGCCTCTGAAGTGTGTCCATTCTAAAATAATTTTTTGTGATCAAGAAATCAACAAACAACCATTGTTGTTGTTGCTTCGGCGAGGCCACCACCATTGCAGCTTTTTCTAGTGAAAACACCACCATAGGTGCTTCTGCTTTCGATTTCAGGTTAGTGATTCTTTTTGGTATGCAAATAGATGGTATTTTGTATGTAAACAGATGGTATTTGAGCTAAAACTTTTATGATATTAGTTTATCATTTCAATTATAGAATTATTTTGGTCATATTCAAGGTTATGATAAGAAATCTAACGATTATTGCAAAATTTGATGGTATGCAAACATATGGTATTTGGTATGTAATTTTGTTTAATCCAACAGTGAATATGTTTATAAGTGTATTTTGTTTATGTTTATGTGTATTTGGTATGCAATAATGTATGTGTGTATAAATGTATGCATATGTGTATTTGTATGTATTTTATATATGTATATATGTATGATGGATGTATGTGTATTGTGTATATGTGTATTTGTATGCAATCAAAAATTTATGTGTGTATAATGTATGCATATGTGTATTTGTATATATTGTATATATGTGTGTATGTATGATGGATGTATGTGTATTTGTATGCAATAAGAATGTATGTATGTAGGATGTCTTAATTTTTTATGACTTAATTAGGCAAACCTCAAAACAATAATGATATAATTAAAAACAAAAAAATAAGATGCTATAAATCGTAATGTCATTTAATGCTATAATTAAAAAAATAAAAAGTAAGATGATATAATTCATTTCGTCATTTAAAGTATAATGTATAATTGAAAAAAAAAAACTACCAAATTGATCAACAAATTGTAGCTACCAAAAGTCGTTGTCGAACTCTGACCCAGTCAGTGACGTGTCCTTAGATAAGTGATCAAATATTCATCTGTTCTACAAGATATCGTATGGACATGAGACATGGATTATAATCATTCTCTCTGTCCAAGATTTGTTTCCCGATTTCTGATTTATGACGACTGATATCCGACTACTAATTGAACACATCAACTCAGTCCAGGCTTGGCCAAGCGCTTTAGATGTCATCATCAAATCATTGAGGGACCCACAGATATCGCTTTTCCCGTTAGGGCAAAAGGAACGGATAAACTTCGACTTATAAGCTTGCACTATTCACTCATTAAATCCGCACAACAATACGTTTTATAACATCAAGTTACTGATACGTTTACGTATTATCAATGCACAACTGACTTGTAAACAACAACTCATATATCTCCGTTTCAAGAATATAAGATATTATCGTCTCAAAACTACTCGTGATAAAATCCATGAAGTAATTCTTTGAGCATGGGTTTATCCAATACTTAAAATCACCATTTCAAAAGTACTCATGAACACTGCAGCAATCCATTGCTATGTCTAACCCCTTAGACAATCTACAGTCTGATTCATGACAGTCTTAATTCACTACTTACTTCCAAAACTATGATCGACTATGGATGTTTGAATAATCTAATTATTCGGGAAGTAAAACATGCTAAGTGAAAAACAATAATAACCTAATTAGCTATGGTCTAAAAAATTAAGACACTTATTATTTAATCACCATATTAAGACTTTATTAATTGTATAATGTTTCGATTAATCAACTAAATACTTGAATTAAACATCATTCACGCCATGTTCTAAACATCCATACTATGTTTCTCTATGGTCCTTCCTTTGTTAACAGATCAATTGGATATTATTCCAATGATGCTCATTTCACAATTTTAAATTGTTGTTACTACTAAATGATTTAGAGTTCAACCTTACATGCAATATCCTTTTGTGATGTTAAGGCTTCAAAGTCACAAAGACTTTGCCAATGATATCACAAAATGTTCCATTGAAAATTTGTTACTTAAAACAATTCCATGGTGACAAAGTCTCAAATTCAAGGTACCTTCCTTGAATATCTTCCTTGCATTAAAGTTCCTCGCTCACATGTAGATTATAATCAACAACTCCCATTATGGAAAACTTTCCATATTCCCATATGACCATCAATTCTGAACAAGAGTCACCTTAATCCAAAACATGTCAATATGGTCCTTCCAAACAATATGATACTTCCAACTGTCCACAAGCAACCAATTTTCAGGTAAGCCTCAGATTGTTCTTGACAGTTGTTTAACAACTTTAGTCACATTCTGTTCTAGTCCTTTTTCCTTTTCAATGCCCTAGGCATTCAGAAAAATTAGAACATGTGAATAGTGTAGCATATGTAATCAATCCTATATCTGAAGCATGTGGGATTCGATACATAATGTCTTACATAAAGACATAATATCTGATCAGTCCCTTACTATAATATTTCCATATATCGAATTTCCTATGTTGAATCATTTCAAAATGATATTCATATATGTCTAAGACTAAGTTCCATTAAATCTTTCAATCTAAACTTTTAGATTTGAACTGAAGTATGAGTGCCCTCTCCCTCAAATCTTATTATAGCGAAACAATTTCCAAACTTTGCAACTTGCAAATTGAAAACTTTGTTTCCTATAAATAGTATTGCCAACTTGCAACACTTAGCATAACAATTATGCTCCTACTAGCATAACAATTATGCTTCTATCTTCATAACAATTATGCTCCCACTAGCTTTGACATGTACCCAGAAATCAAGCTGGACTTCTAGAAATCAATGCCCTTGACTTCCTTACTAAAGTTTAGATTTCTGATACGTAGTGCTTTGATAAGTCGTCATTTGGACTTCTCAAGCTCATACACCTTCATCAGATAGCATATGTGAGTGTTTAAACCCTTTCAGAACTTATAGTTATAAGTCCTGAACGTTCAAACTATTTCTTGCCATTTCTCACAATTCGAACTATGAAAAGGGATGCCGTAATCATATTGTGAATTTGAGAATGTAATTATCACAATCAGTAACCTTAATGATATTAATCAGATTTAAAATCTACTAGCGAAAGTGTTTCCTTATCGTCATTTTCATGAATTAGAGCGAAACCTTTTGCCACTTAGATTTTATGGTGTATGTGTTCCCATCCATGGGAATCTTCCACTTTCAACCTGCAATCATAAGACAAGGTTGAGGAAAAACCCAAAATCAATTTTAGTTTCCTTTCATGGACTGAACTTGCTTGTTCTTCATTTCTTGCCTTATGGTAGCACTAGAGCCTACCAACACTTCCATGTTGTCAAGCAACTTGCTCATATTGATAATGTACTATCACTGACCAATGTGCTCTGCCTTTATGTAGTCAAATGAGAACCATAGAACTCATAAGCTTTTCCAACTCAACTGGAAGGTGCACAGAAACAAGAATGTGTCAATTGAACATGATAGGTTATCAACCTCAGGTCGTGTGCTAGTGATAACTAAAAGGTTTATTCTTGATTGACTCTTGAAACTTTTCAAGATCAATAAGACTCCCAATAACTTCTTGACATTTAAGTTTTTCTGTTAAGGAACATACTTTGACAAGCAAAAACAAATATTCAAAAGTTAGTGTGGATTCTCGACAAGAAAACATCTCATGGAATTGGTCTTAGTCCATATTTGTTTTAAGCAAAACATTACAACTACCAATTCCAAATATGCTAGAGTAAGAAAACATTATTACTCCACATTTCTTGAGGTGTTATAAACCTACTTAGTATGAAATAAGTTTCAAAATACGATTCGTAGTTACTAGAGTATAACTCTAAAACTTGATTTGATACGAAGTATGACTCATCTCTCGATTAAACTATTTCAACAATATTTGATTCCTCTTCTTAGTCAAACAATTGCACTAATATGTTCTTCGAGGATCAATTGTGACATGGTTCCATAATCATTAAGATGATCATAAAACACGATACCAAAGTACTCTCATTTCCTTTCAGATTGGAGAAACCTTTATCTTTCTGCCTAATAGATTCTCCATATTCGTTCTGCCACTCATTGAAACTTTTCAAAAAATCAGAATTACACTTAATCTTATAAGCATAACCATATTTACCGAACCACCAGTAAATCATGACGAATAGACTTATCGTCCTTTGTGGTGGATCTGACCAGTGCATTAGTCTTAATCTTCCAAAGATCAAGATTCTCACATAAAACATAAAACATGTCCTTCACTTTGACTCACATAAAACATGTGATCAATGAATTAGTCTTAATCTTCCAAAGATCAAGATTCTCATATATCACACAATTCGAATTGTATGACTCCAAGTTTATATCCAGCTGAAACTTGGGTGATGAGAATTCCATTTTACTTGGTTAATCATGACATTACCACAAACGATATAATTAAGAAACAATCAACATTTAACATTGCTAATAATAGAAATGTAACCACCAATTTTCATAAATGCCATTGTAAGGAAACATAAAGTAAACCAGATAAAAACAAAAATCCACTTTATTGATAATGAGCCGAAAAGATTTTGTCCTTACAATATATGAAAACTATGTTTCTAGATATTTCCTAAGCATCTATGACCATCGAACTATGCGACCGAAATCCATCTCTCACGATCAGAATCAGCTTACTCTTCTTAAGCTTCCTTCTTTCTTTTAGATCCTGCAAAACATCAAAATGTTACTATCACATCGTGTATTAAGAATCTATGAATAGGAACTTAATGTATTTAGATAGTGGATGTACCTGAAGTAGAGTCACACGACTTGACTTTACTCTCTTTAAGATCTTTCAGGTAGTATGGGTAGCTTCGCCTCCAATGTCCCTTCAATTGGAAATAGAAACATATGGACTCTTCAAGATCAGCACATGGAACTATCTCAGAATCTACCATATGATCAAACGATTTGACCTTGGTCGATCCCTTTCCATTATGAAGAGAAACCTTTTCTGGACTATCAATGTTGCCATCATCAATGTCCATGGAAATTTGGGAGACAAATCTTTCAAACATATTTTCTTGACTTGTGCTCTTAAGAATTTCTGCTTCAGTAGCAATCAAAATATATGTTAGATCAATTAGGGTCACGTCGTGGTCCCTCATATAGTAGTCTTTGATGAACTGATTATATGATTCAGGAAGCGAAACTAGAACCAAGTCAATGGTCAGCTCCCTTGGGAAAACGACACCCAACATCCCCAATTTGTCAATGTGCGATTTTATTTTCGGACCATGCGCACATACAGACTTTCCATCTTGATGTTTATATGCCAATAGGGCTTGAGTAGTTTCGTACGTTTCAATTTGTAGAAGACATGACTTAGGGAGAGTCGCTGGAGGAGGTGGAGGAAGAGTTGGAGGAGCATGATTTCTAGTTCCACCATTTCTTGAAGAATGGAACATTCTTTTACCTTGATCAACATGTGGAAGATCATCTTCAGATAGAGGAAAAACATTTCCAGAAAAACGAGGAAGACTATTGTTGTCTGGACTTGACATCTTAAAAAGGGAGATACGAGAATTCAAGTTAGTTGATTTCAATCCTTAATTATTAACCCAAAATATAAATTAAGGCTAGGATCCAACTAAATAATTCACAATTCAAAAGAGGGATGTCGTAATCCAATTGCAAATTATTTAAAGGTAGGTAAATGACGATTTACCAATTTCACCATGAAAAAAACGAAATTTGAACGAATTAGGTTTTAAATGAAATTCCTAGATCTTTTGAGATTCATTGAACTATTCAATGTCATGTTTAATCTCGATTATGCCCTTTCCATCTGTGACTGTGATACCGAGGATCACAAACAATGTGTGAATAACCATGCAAATTAGCTTGGTACTCTCGATTTCATTTATCATCTAATTAATGTGTCGGTTAGCCACACACGCTCCATTGATCAATGATAATTTACGAGACACCCATTGCCAACAATATTAGTCCCATATTAGTGTGTCGGTTAACCACACACGCTCCACTAACGACTAATAAGGTACAATGTGCAATTTCATGGGATTTTATAAAATAGTTTAGTTAATTTTATCATTATACTTTTAATGAGGATTGATTGTCCTATCGAACCCGTTTGGCTAACGACCATCCACCATACAAGAGAGCGGTGGGTAAGAATGGATACCCAATGACGTTTATTTTATAGGTTGTTTCCTTAAACTCCCCTTATAGTATGGCTTCGTGAATGAGGCATAGTAGCGGGTCGACTGACATTTTCTTATACTTGTATATATATATATATATATATATATATATATATATATATATATATATATATATATATATATACATATATATATATATATATATATATATATATATATATATATATATACAAGTGTATATATATATATATATATATTAAGCTTTTAATTTTATATACATAGTATAAGGTGCATTTTAAAACATTTTAAAATAACAAGGGTTTAATCTTTTAATAAATTAAACTTTTAATTTAATTAAATTTAAACCATATATGAATTTATTAATTATCCTTTAATTAATCATTTAATTAAATTATTAAAAACATCCATAAGATATACTTTAAGGTTTACATTTTAAATTTTAAAAATTAAACTTTTTTAATTTAAATCCAAAACAACCCAATAATATTTGACATTAATTATCAAGTCCAATTAAAAATCAAATTAATTATTTAAACACTTAAAAAATCAATTATATTAAACACCAAATAATCAATCAAGTCAAATATTTGTTTCCTAATTTCAAGGCATTCAAATCATCATGATATATATGGAAAAATCGGGTTTGGCAATTAAATATAGCAGATAATCATCCAAGAAATTAAATATGGCATATTTGGTCCAGATTTTCGGATCTGATTGAGCTCACATCGTGAGACCTGAATAATCAGCAAACATATTCACATTATACTGAACTCACGTCGTGAGCCACTATGCTCACGTCGAAAGCTGCGATTAAATCAAAACAGGTTTCTTTTCGATTCACCAATGTGCAAATAAATGAAAGACAACCCATGTCTCTGATACCACTTATGGGTTTTAGAGGTTACAATACAATGCACTAAGCGGAAAATTATTCAAACAATTCAAATAAATTAGGGCACGTGCAACCTAGTTGGATATATGTCTTTCAAGTATAGCAACATACTATGAACCCTAGGTTATAAAATTTTTCATATGAACTAATTAACTTATAAGAATAAGAAAACTAACCTTTAAGATTGTTGTTGTAAACAATCTTGAATTCCTCCTTGAAAACCTTTGGTAGCAAGTGCCACAAGTGGCGCGCCTCTAATGACTCACAAACAAACCTAGCAACCAAGGACGTGAGTTCTGGAATTGGTTTTTGATGAGATGGAACCCTTCATATGTTGTTAGAGGCAGTAGCTTGTTGCTAGACGTCATCTACTGTCTATGTCAGTCTGTAATGAATCTTGTGCAAGTGGGAGATTTTGAATCTATATGCCCAATAATCATTATTGAGTGACATTTCTAATAATATATGATCCTATAGGGTCACACCTTTATCAAGTTGGCACATTTTGTATATTTATTATTAATATGATTATTGGAAAACAATATCAATTCTTGTATTTTAATTAGGGAATAATTATTGTTTTGTAAAAATAATAATTATAAAAGACTATAACTAGTTATTATTTCATATGGTATGAATTAATAAGTCATGCACAACCTTTTGGACTAGTTGGATTCTTTTGTCATTTACCTAAAGAAAAGTTTATATTTTATAAACTTTGAGTTTATAAAAAATAAAAGAATCCTTCTCTTTCGAAGGGTATGGCCGAAACTAGGTGAGGGTATGGGAGGTTGCTTGTCAACCTCCCTCCCTTGTCCCCCATGCCTCTAAATTAAGGTCATTACTTTAGACTATAATATGGGGTTGCTTTTGCTTTTGCATGAGTTTTTAAAGAGGTGTTATTAATGAGTTTGAAGCTAGTTTTTCTAGTGAATTCTCTTTGTTTCTTCTCATTGCCAAAACCTCATTCTCTCCATCTTCTTGTTGTCTTTTTGAAGATTGTTGCAAGATTAGAATCCCTCTTGAGCTGACTCTTTTAGTTCTTATTTGAGTTAAGCACTTAAAGGCTTAAGACACTCAAGAATACAAGAAAGAAATAGCATTCCAAGTGTCTTACTCTTCATGGTGGATACACATAGAGAAATTCTACTCTTGAATTTTTGCTATGTTCATCAACACCCCAAAACCAAGTGGGTTCAAAGGCTTCAAATTTTTTTATTTTAAAACACTCTTTGGTTGTTTTTATTTCATTCTAAACTCTATAAATGGATCCTTGATGGTTGGGTTTTGTTATAAACTAAAAATAAACATGTTTTTTAACGCTTCCATTGACCGGTTTTTATGAAAAACAAACTTATATTTTGTATCAAAACCCATCAATTATGCATGCAAATGAGAAAGTTATGAATGAAAAAATGAAGTGGTGGATTAGTTATGGCCAACGGATGATCGTCGACACCAATGACTTTTTCTTGGGTGAACACAAAAAAATTAGATGAAGACCTTTACATCAATATAATATAATATAAATTAGAAACATATTTATGCTTATTTATATTATCATCCTACCTTATGAAGGTTTATTTGTTATCAATGTACTTTAATTTTTAGCACGTGTAAACCATATAGCATTCTACTTTTCAACCGTACATATATGGTAATGTACTTTGGGTTAAATGTATGAATTAGAAACATAATTTCATATAGTTTCCTATTGTAGCATCCTACTTTATTAATGGCTAAATTCATTGAACATATTTACTACACGGTCTACACCATTTGCTTGCTTATTATAGCATCATACTTTTGTTTTTTTTTTTTCTTTTTATTCACTTCAAATAAGTTTCAACCTTCCATATATAGTAATATACTTTTGGTTAAATGTATGAATTAGAAACATAATTTCGTTTCCTTTCCTATATTAGCATCCTACTTAATGAAGGGCTAACGTCAAAGAATATTTTTCTTACTTTGAATTTTTTGCTTATTATAGCATCATACTTTTGTTTCTTTTTATTCGCTTCTAAGTTTGATATTTACTACTTTTAAATTTTTAAAACTTATCCTATTTATAACAAATTAAATAATTTGAAAATCAAATTTAAAATAAATTATGATGTTTTATCCCTTTACAACAAATCGGTTAGATAACAAACCGATTTTTTAGTTTCAAAATTCATATTTAAAAATTTGGATAAATAAAATTTAATCTATTATATTTCTTTTAAAAAAGGCTAATGTCATAAAAACCCTTAAGTTTTCATGAAATATCCGGTTTTACTCTTTGGTTTTTTGTGTTGACTAAAGCCATATGTTTGGGTAATTTTTTGAGATTTTACCATTTTACCAGGTTACTCAGTTGGGTAACCAGTTGCTGCACACGTAGCGTGCCACATTAGGCTGACGAATCGCCACATAGACGCTAAGGTGTCATTCACTTACTTCAAAAAGGCACTCACACAAGCAAAAGAAAGTGGGGAGTTTCGAACGCGACACCTCCTGGGTTACCTTACAGAATATGTTTTGCATGAGTTTGAAGCTAGTTTTTCTAGTGAATTCTCTTCGTTTCTTCTCATTGCGAAAACCTCCTTCTCTCCATCTTCTTGTTGTCTTTTTGAAGATTGTTGCAAGATTAGAATCCCTCTTGAGCTGTCTCTTTTAGTGGTCATTTGAGTTAAGCACTTAAAGGCTTAAGACACTCAAGAATACAGGAAGGAACTAGCATTCTAAGTGTCTTACTCTTGATGGTGGATACACATAGAGAAATTCTACTTTTGAATTTTTGCTATCTTCATCAACACCCAAAAACCAAGTGGGTTCAAAGGCTTCAAATGTTGTCATTTTAAAACACTCTTTGGTTGTTTTTATTTCATTCTAAACTCTGTAAATGGATCCTTGATAGTTGGGTTTTGTTATAAACTAAAAATAAACATGTTTTTTTAACGCTTCCGTTGACCGGTTTTTATGAAAAAAAAACTTATATTTTGTATCAAAACCCATCAATTATGCATGCAAATGAGAAAGTTATGAACTAATAAATGAAGTGGTGGATTAGTTATGGTCAACAGATGATCGTCGACACCAATGGCTTTTTCTTGGGTGAACACAAAAAAAAATTAGATGAAGACCTTTACATCAATATAATCTAATATAAATTAGAAACATATTTATGTTTATTTATATTATCATCCTACCTTATGAAGGTTTAAATTCAAGTAATAGCACCCTACTTTTGTTTTTGTCGATGTACTTTAATTTTTAGCATGTGTAAACCATATAACATTCTACTTTTCAACCATACATATATGGTAGTGTACTTAGGGTTAAATTTATGAATTAGAAACATAATTTCATATAGTTTCCTATTGTAGCATCCTACTTTATTAATGGCTAAATTCGTTGAACATATTTACTACACCATTTGCTTGCTTATTATAGCATCATACTTTTGTTTCTTTTTTTTTCTTGTTATTCACTTCAAATAAGTTTCAACCTTCCATATATAGTAATATACTTTTGGTTAAATGTATGAATTAGAAACATAATTTCGTTTCCTTTCCTATATTAGCATCCTACTTAATGAAGGGCTAACGTCAAAGAATATTTTTCTTACTTTAAATTTTTTGCTTATTATAGCATCATACTTTTGTTTCTTTTTATTCACTTCTAAGTTTGATCTTTACTACTTTTAAATTTTTAAAACTTATCCTATTTATAACGAATTAAATAATTTCAAAATCAAATTTAAATAAATTATTGTGTTTTATCCCTTTACAACAAACCGGTTAGATAACAAATCGATTTTTTAGTTTCAAAATTCATATTTAAAAATTTAGATAAATAAAATTTAATCTATTATTTCTCTTTTAAAAAAAGGCTAATGTCATAAAAACCCTTAAGTTTTCATGAAATATCCGAGTTTATCCTTTGGGTTTTTTGTGTTGACTAAAGCCGTAAGTTTGGGTTATTTTTTGAGATTTTACCCTTTTACCAGGTTACTCAGTTGGGTAACCAGTTCCTGCACACGTAGCGTGCCACATTAGGCTAGCGAATCGCCACATAGACGCTAAGGTGTCATTCACTTACTTCAAAAAGGCACGCACACAAGCAAAAGAAGGTGGGGAGTTTCGAGCTCGGCACCTCTTGGGTTACCTTACTGAGCTAGCAACCTTTTGGTTGTACCTTAGCCTAAATAATTGAATATAACATATAACACTGATTATTTCTTACATTATTATCATTATTATTATTATTATTAATATTGTTATTATTATTGTTGTTATTGTTGTTGTCATTGTTATTATTATTATTATTATTATTATTATTATTATTATTTATTCATATTCTATATTTTTATGATGAATGTATACATATATTTTTAAATATATAAATATGTTTTTAAAGCTAAAAATTACATTTTTAAAGGTATAAATATATTCTAAATGTATTTATATGTTTAAAAATATATTAATACATTTTGAAAGTATTCGTATACATTTAAAAACATATATTTACACATTTGAAATCATATGTATATGTTTAAAAATATATTTTAAAGGTATTTATACGTTTAATATGGTCTATATTGTATAAATCACACAAATCTTTTTTAATGTATATGTTTTCAAATGTATATATATATATATATATATATATATATATATATATATATATATATATATATATATATATATATATATATATATATAGAGAGAGAGAGAGAGAGAGAGAGAGAGAGATGTTTTATTACATATTTTTACATTTATAGGTATAAAGACATATTTATAAAAAAACTTATTTATACATATTATGTATTTAAAAATGTACAATAGTTACGAAGATATAAAGATCCTATTTATAATATTTTTTATACAAAGTAAGTAGATATTTATGCCTATTAAATACATATAAATACGATTTGTTAATACATAAAAACATATTTATATATCTAAAAGCATATTCTATACGTCAAAAAACGTAACTATATGTACTTTCAATAATAATAATAATAATAATAATAATAATAATAATAATAATAATAATTTAGTATGTATTTAAAAACTTTTAGTGTTATACAATATATATCGAATTGAAGGTGTAAAAACATAAAACTTCCTACGGCTAAGTGGCAGATGCGTCTCTTTGTGAATGGGATTGGTCGCGTTCGAAACGTGGCACTCGCTTATCTTCTCTGTTGCATTCGAATTTTTTAAAGTAAAAAAATCGAACAAACCATTTATCCTATCCTATTTATATATACACACTATTTATCCTATTTATATATACACACTAATTATCCTACTTTTAAAATTTTAAAATCTATCCTATTTATAACAAATTACATAATATGAAAATCAAATTTACATAGCGGATGTTTTATCCTTTCATAACAAACCCAAACTGATTATGTAGTTTCAAAATTCATAATTAAAAAATTGATAAGCATCATTTAATCTATTTTATCTTTTTTAAAAAATCAAATAAGCTAATTATCTTATCCTATTTATCTATACAAACAGAATAAAAATTTTAAAAATCAAAGTTTAAATATTGGATATATATTATCTCTTCATAAAAATCGTGTGTCTATATATATATATATATATATATATATATATATATATATATATATATATATATATATATATATATATATATATATATATATATATATATATAATAAAGTATTATCGCCAAACTCCAACGAATTTCTCATTCAATTATGATATTCAGTCATTTTTC
The DNA here is from genome assembly GCF_052849685.1 of Lactuca virosa. Classification (NCBI taxonomy): domain Eukaryota; kingdom Viridiplantae; phylum Streptophyta; class Magnoliopsida; order Asterales; family Asteraceae; genus Lactuca; species Lactuca virosa. The sequence continues at coordinate 39,805,554 of NC_136433.1, forward strand.
TTGGTAAGCTTCTGTAAAACTCAACTTTTATGATATTCAGTCATTTTTCTTTGATAATTTTTTTTCCATTTCATTTTATATGTTGTATTCTGTTTGATACTAATATTAATATACCCAACCGCTTCAATGAAAGAATGTTACCAATGAGGAAATTATAGAACAAGATGAATGTGTTCAATTCATGTTGCATCAATGCAATGTGGAGAAACAGAAGAAAAGAGAGCGGGCATTGCTCAACCGGAAATCGGATGAGGTTGTTGATGTTTTAAGTTTTGTATATCAACAGTTGGATGATGAAGTTTTTGTTGATACATCCAATTCAATAAAACCAACAACATTGACACAGTCAATCAAGAGGCCACGAGTTGAAGAGAAAAGATGTTATCAGCAACTTCGTGATGATGAATACGACGAAAATTGTAGTAATGTCAGGTACGATAATATATATATATATATATATATATATATATATATATATATATATATATATATATATATATATTGTTTTTCATAGGGACCCAAACAATGTTTATTATTCCTTTTACGACTATGTATTTACTTAATTGTTTTTATTAAATTGTAGTTTTTTTTAATTTTTTTAACGTTTTGGTGCCTAATACTCTACTTATTAATGTTTTCAAATAACCTTTTGCAGGCATAAGATACCGTTAGGAGCAAGTGTGAGTTAGCCACTTTCGATTGAAAATGATACAACTTCCAAGTCAAGATAATGCATATGTTTGAATATGATGTTGTTTTATTTTAGAAGTGTTATTGTTTTACTATTTTGAATGACTTATGGTTTTAGCAAATTGGATATTTGGAATTTTTTTATGATTTTATGAAATTTTATGGAACTTTATGGTTTTACAAATCCTATTATTCATATGGATTTAATTAGAAAACAACCATATTTCATTGCTATAAAATGTTCAAATGAACAATATTATGAAACAAAATATAAAAACTAAACATTTACAAATAAGGGTGAAAAGAGACACATCCACACGTACACAGTCTCACACACATGCACTGCATGTTGTTGTGTAAATGTGTGTGCCACTATGTGTGGTTATGTGTATATTTGACCTCTGATTAATCGGACCCCTAACCCAAGACTTATTGTATAATTATAACATTATACTTACAGTAGAATTTATTATAACATTGTACTTTCATTTTTTCAAAAGTACAATGCTTTTACATTAAAAGTAAAAGTACGATGCTATGAATTTTATAATTTAACCTTATATTAAAAAATAATTAAATTCGTGACTTTTTTTAAAACCAATAACATAATTTCTATTTTCATATTTTCACATTTTTTGACATTGGGCTGAATAAATTTGGAAAATCATAAATTTAATACCTGTAAAAGAACAAAATGAGTTGTTATACCAAATGCAAGTATTTCTGCACCCTCCAATCTAACACCAGTAAGACATGCATATTTTTCTACCATAAAATATAAACTCCAACATTAACTCATTTAACTTGTAGGTTTTGATAAAATCCAGAGTTAAAATTGTAACCTTTTTCGTATAACACAGGAGAAAAAGTGTCCAACATGCAACCCGAATACATATACTTGTCTTTGTTCAAAGCCCACTATGAAGCATCTTTTGAAAGGCAATAACATATGGTAAAATCTAGTTATATAATAAGAAAGTAAATAGTTTTTGGATCCAATATATAGTAATTATGTGTAACAAAAAGGACAATCATAAATTTTACAATTTCGAAAAGCGACTCTTGAAAGAGGGTTAATAGAGTTTGATGATGGTTTATCATAGTGTATTACATATGCATCTTTCTTTCAATTTCCAAATGCTCTTAGAAGGCTGTTTGCAACGATATTGAGTTTTTGTGAGCCATGAGATGTTTGTAAGTTATGAGATGACTACTAAAATGCTCATTCAAAAGATTATAGGCGACAATACGAAAGTGTTAAGAGATTCCATAATATGGTCTCACTGATATTATAACGTCTCAAAAATTCATAATAACATTTTCATTTTAAAAACGTTAAACCATACAGACGAGTTGTTCCAAAACCAATCAAAGTGAATATATCAATTAAACATCATAGTAAAAATCATAAATAACCAATGCAGAAAACTTTGGGGGATGTTGTGTAGTCATGCCAGGCCCTTCTCTCTGGAACCGGAAGTACCTGAAACCATAAACATGAAACTGTAAGCACAAAGCTTACTGAGTTCACGAAAATACCACATACCATACATAGAATAGAGAGTGTTATGTGCCAACCATAGTCTTACAATTACTGTCATGCCATGAGCCGTATCATGGTCTTTCCTTGCCAAGCCAGGGGCCAAAACCCGGGTCTTACAAACAAGTGCCAAGAGCCACATTTTGGTCTTCCATGTAAGCATCACAAAGACAACTAGCATCCTACATAGAATTGCCAGGGTCCAGACCCTGGTCTTGCATACCATTTTCCAGGAGCCATATCTAGGTCTTCCATACAATTGTCAGGGGTCACCGCCTGGTCTTCCTACAAAACAAAATCCAGTGGGCCAGCATTGGTGTAACGCCCAGTTCCTGATATGTAATTAAATCAAAATTTTATTCACTTCTGCGTAGAAACTCGACGAGTTGGAGGCCCCAAACTCGTCGAGTAGGAAAGGAATTGGACGCGGGCTGTAAAGTCTACTCGACGAGTTGAGGAGCCTCAACTCGACGAGTAGGCTGGCAGAAATGAAACCCTAATTTCAGGGTTTTGTACCCTATTTAACGACCTTAATGCCTCGTTGTGGCCTCCCTCATCGCCCCTTAGTCCAGCAAAACCCTAATTCGTGAGCTTGAGCCTTCTTGAGTGTGTAGGAGTGAAAAGAGAGTGATTCTTTGGTATTTTCTTGAAGGAGTTGAAGTTGGAGGTGCTTGGTTGAAGGAAGAAGCTTTGGATCCAGGGATTTCTCTGTTAAGGCAGCCATATTAAGGTATAAAGTCTATACCTTGACTATTCATTTGCTAGATCTCTCCATGGAGGAGTTTAGGGCTTTTATTAGCTTGTTTTGAAACTATTCTTGGATTTGAGCATGCTTTGAGGTCATGACTTCAGATCTAGACGTTCGTGGCCTCATGAGACTAAAAGTTTCCAGCTTTATCAAGTATTGGACCTTCCGCATGCCCTAGACCTCTTTTGGAGCTTAGTTTTGGTGTTTTTAGCTTCTTGACACCAGGCATGGACGTAAAGTTAGCAACTTTACGTGATATTCCAGCCTTAGGGGACCCGATCTATGGTTTGGAAGTGTTTGACTCAATGGAAAGTGACTAAATGGATTAAGACAAAGGGGACTCGACGAGTTGTTCATCCAACTCGGCGAGTTGGATCGTGGTTCGCTGATCCTTCGGATTTCTGAGTAACTCGATGAGTCTAGAAGATGACTCAGTGAGTTGGCCAAGGTTTTCTGAGTTCTGGAGAATGAAGAACTCGACGAGTTCAAGGAAGGACTCGACGAGTTGTATGGAAAAGTCCCGATCCTGTATAGGAAAGAACTCGGCGAGTTAGAGGAGAACTCGACGAGTTGGAACGCGATTTTGGGGTTTTATGATTTTGGAACTCGGCGAGTTGAGTCAACCCAGGATGTTGACTTTGACCAGAATGTTGACTTTGACGTTGACTTTGACCAAGGTTGACCCTTGGAGGGTTATGAAGTACGAAATGGATTCTAAAGGGTAGTCCCATGTAAGGGTTTGGGCCCAATTTGGAAAATTAGGCCGTTAATGGGCTTTCATGATATATATAGTATGGACCTCGATGGGTCGGGGGTGAAACGGTCATTTCACCCCAAGTAAGGGTTTTGGATCATGGTTTGAGACCCAATTGCTAATTGGGTGATGTTTTGGGTATTGATAGCTCGAGGAGTTGCCAGGGCAGCAATTAAGGAACTCTTGCAGTGGACTTCAGCAGTATGAGGTGAGTTACCTTCCAGTAGAAGTGGGTCGAAGGCACCAATGCCGACCCACTAGTAGTTAATTATAGTTGAGATGATTGTCTTTGTGATAATCGTCTGGTATGCCACTATCTGTTATGCTTTATGTGCTAGTATGATATGATATTATGTGATAGTGGTAGGAAGGGGACTAGTCCTCGGATCCGGTTGAGGTAAACCGGAGGGTGCAACATATACGTTTTGAAATCGTGTTTTAAGTAAATAATATTATGAAATATTATGTGATATTGAGTATTGAGTTCTAACAGACAGTTTTTACTAGAAATGAAGTAAAACTATGTTTAGAATCACTCATAAATTATTGGAAGTCTTATGAGATTCCAATTAAAAGCCAAATAGTGAAATTTAGCGAAAATATAAAATTTGAAATAAGTGAAATTTTATTATTTAAAGTTGTAAATAATTTCGTTAGAAACATTTAGGCGAAAACCTCATCGAAATCCGAGTTATAACGAAGAAGTTATGACCAATCGAAGATCCGCGACAAAACCGGCACGGAGCCGAATGACGTAAAAAGTGAGTTTTTGATAAACTAATTTTTAGCCTTAGTGATCTAAATGAAAGTCGTAGTATTCGTTAAACCGAGAATTTTGATAAAAAAAGAACGCCAAAATCTGACTTCGTATGAGGAAGTTATGATTTTTCTAAGTTTCAGCTTAGCAGTAGACAGCTAAAAACTCGAATTTTAGATCGAGTGATTTTTAGCCGACACAACCTAAACGAGAATCGAAGGTCTCGTCAATAGTAGTACAACAGTAAAAAGTCTGACGAAAACGGACGTCGGATGAAAAAGTTATGAATTTTTAACGGATTTACCAGTCCCGGTCTGTTAAAAATAATAATATAAAAATAAAGTCAAAATTTTCCGACAAAGTCTAAACAAAAGTCGTAGAGCATAATTTTCCCTACGCGTGCATATAAAGAACGTAAAAAACGGAGCCCGTATGAGAAAGTTATGGGTTTTACAAGATTGGGCACAATTTTCGAGAATTTTCGCATGAATAGTGCCAGCCACGTCACCCTCGCTCTGAGCTGGCCACGTATCCGAAGCAGCTGCATGGCGCGTCCGAGAAACGACGCGTGTCGCACAGGTGTCCGAAGTCGATCACGTGAACCTCGCATGCATCCCTCGTGCCCGACCCGCGTGTCGTTTCCTGATTCGACCGAGGATGCTGGCCCGATCCGAAGCGAGTAGCTGCGTCATCCGACCAATCCGAAGCGCACACCTGTTATTATTCCGGTTTATTTTCCCGTGTTATTTTTATTCGTTATTTTTAATAGCAAAAGAAATACCTTTGACCATGTGATCAGTGAAAGGACTTAGATGCGTTTTTGTATCACCAATGAAAACCCTAGGGGAAACCCTAGAGAATTCGTCCAAGGGGTCCAAGATAAGGCCTTGGGTCTTGCTTAGGCCCTAAGCAAAGGATAACTAGGGTTTTCCCTAAACCCTAGTTCCCTCAACTATTTAAGGAGCCTCCTGGCTCACATTTTGGGTACTTTTTCTTTTGAAGAAACCCTAAGGCCGAGATTTTGCATACTCCCTCTCCTCTCTCTTTCTTCTACTTTCCTTCTTGCTAGTTTGGGTGTGATTCCATTAGAGGCATTACACTTGTGGTGCTAAAGCTTCCAAGAAGATCAAGATCAAGATCAAGAGGATTGTCAATTGTTTGCTATAACAATTGAAAGGTATGTAAACCCTAAACCCTAGTTTACTATTTTCGAAAATAGCCTCTCTCCTCTAGGGTTCTTGTTTTGCAATTCAAAGTTGTATGTTCAATAGTTAAAACATAGATCCAAAGTAGGTTGCATGTGAACTTAGGAATTGTTTTCTAGGTTATTTGTTTTACCCAAAAACCCATCAGTGGTATCAGAGCCATTGTTGTTTTAAATTGAATTGCTACAATTGTTGAATTGCAAATTAGGGTTTATAGCTATTAAATCCTAAAGGCCAAATTTTCGATTTCTAGGGTTTTGGATCAAAGGGTTTTTTCGAAAACCCTAGCCTCCAAAGAACCCTAATCGAAATTAGGGTTAGGGTTTTGAAAACCCTAGCCTCCTCCCTTGTAAATTTCGAAATATGCTAGAGGATAACTAGGGTTTCTTGTTTTTTGGATAATTGTTACTTAATTAGATTAATTGGATAATTATCCTTACCCTATTTTTCGAAATTAGAGGGATAAGGATTAGGATTAAATTAATTGATTAATTTAATTAGATAATCCTTACAAGATTTAATAATTTGATTAATAGTTAATTAATAGATAAATATTAAATCTAGTGAATTGGTTTATTTAAATTTGAATTTAACAGCTTAAATTTCGAAATTTATATAAACCCTTGAAGTTTTAAAAAGTTTTAAAACACACCTTATATATATATTATAATTAAAGGTTTAATATTATATGTATAAGAATATGGTCAGTCAAATCGCTAGTATGCCTCATTCACGAAGCTAATCTATAAGGGGGGTATAAGGAAACTGCCTATAAAATGGTAGTTGAATGGGTGTCCACTCTCACCCACCGCTTCCTTGATTAGTGGAGGGTCGTTAGCAGAACGGATTTGATAGGACAACTACTTCTCATTAAAAGTATAATGATATTAAAGAAAGTACTAGAACATTATTTTCAAAATCCCAACTCTAGTTACTTTAGGAAAAATGTGAAAAGTATGCTAATCCATGAAATTGCACATTATGCTTTATTGGTCGTTAGTGGAGCGTGTGTGGTTAACCAGCACACTAAAAGGCACCAATAAAGAGTAGTAATGGGTATCTCATAATTGTCATTTTGATGGAGCGTGTGTGGTTTACCAGCACATCAATAGTTAATGATAAAGACAATGAGGTTACCAAGCACATTTGCATGGTTATTCACATCTTGTTTGTGATCCTCGGCATCCCAGTCACAAATAGAAGAGCATAATCTGAGATTAAAACATGCCATTGAATAGTTTCAATGTATCTCAAAAGAATTAGGAATTTCACTTCGTTTGTTTCGTCTAATGGTGGAATTGGTGAATCGTCATTCACCTACCTTTATGAAATTTGCACTTGGATCTCGGCATCCCATTTCTGAGTTGTGAATCTTCGTAGTTGGATCCTAACCTTGATATTATATCTTTGGGTTATTCTATTAAGGTATCTTGAAATCTAACTAAAACTTTCTTTCTTTTCAGATGTCTACTCCTGGAAACACTTCTGCTTCGTCCTCCTCCAACCAAAACTTCTCTTTGCTCAATATTTGCTCCAAAGTCGTTATGGATGGCTCAAACTATAACGATTGGATGCGCAACATCAAGATGGCTCTTCGTTTCGAGAACAAAGAATATGTTCTTGAAAAGGAGCTCAAAGAGCTTGATGAGAATGAAGCTACTCCTGAAGATCTTGCTGCCTACAAGAAACATTACGATGATGCTACCAAAGTGGCATGCATCATGGTGGCAACTATGTCCCCAGAACTGCAGAGGTACTATGAGGACTACTGGCCTTTCGAGATGAACAAGGACCTTATGGAAAAGTACCATAAGCGAGCTCGTCAAGAAAAGTTCGAAGTAGTCAAGTCACTCATGGCTTGCAAGATGAAAGATGGGGAGTCAGTTGTGTCACATGTGCAAAGAATGCAACGCTACATAGAGCGTTTGGTCAAGCTCAATATTCACTTTGATGAGGAATTGGCCATTGACATGGTCTTGAACTCACTTCCTGAATGTTATGGTCAGTTTATTCTAACTTACCATTTGAACAATACTGAGCAGACCTTGGCCCAATTGCACAACTTGTTGCAGACAGCTGAGGCAGGGATGAAAGGTAAAAGTATACCCTCCACACCTGCTAGTGCCCCTGTTTTGGCTATTGGACAGGGAAAGGGGAAAAAGAGGAAAGGTCCTCCCAAGCAAAACTGGAAGAGCAAGGCTCAAGCTGGGTCATCTAGTAATGGCCCAAAGGCTAAGCCCAATGGTTCCACTCCCCATGTTTCTGATCCAAAAGAGGCAGTTTGCTTTTACTGCAACCAAAAGGGGCATTGGAAGAGATCTTGCCCACAGTATCTGCAAGATATCAAGGATGGCAAAGTGAAGCCATCTTCGGCAGGTATTTACACTATTTCTGCTAATAACTCATTATCTTCTCGTTCATGGGTCCTTGATACAGGATGTGGTTTTCATATCTGTTCTGATTTGCAGGGTCTAAAGGAAAGTGAGGAGATAGAGCGAGGAAGGATAAACCTGATCATGGGAAACAGAAAGTCTTCACCAGTAACCAAGATCGGAGTTTATCAGCTTCTGCTTAGTAATGATGTTAGATTAGATTTAATAAATTGTTGCTATTCGTCTGAGATGACGAGAAACATTATTTCATTTCATGCATTGTTCAGACAAGGTTTTACATATTCTTTTAATGATTTGAATGGTTCAATTTCTGTTTATAAGAATGGTGTTTTTATGTTTGAAGCTTTGCCTTGTAATGGTGTGTATGAAACAGTGACTTGTGTTGATAGCCTAGGAAATAGTGTACTTAATATTGACTTGTCTAATAGTGTAGACAAGGCATGCTTGTGGCATTGTCGTCTTGGACACATTAACAAGAAACGCATAGCCCAACTCCAAAAGGATGGAGTGTTGGAATCATTTGACCTAAAGTCAGATGATATGTGTGAGTCTTGTCTTTTGGGAAAGATGACAAAATCACCATTCACAGGGTCTTGTGAAAGAGGTGAAGGTCTGTTGGATCTCATACACACGGATGTGTGTGGACCCTTCAGATCAACTACAAGAGATGCTAATCGATTCTATGTGACCTTCACTGACGATTATAGCAGATATGGATATATCTACTTGATCAAGCATAAGTCAGAAACTTTTGAAAAGTTCAAAGAGTTTAAGCATGAAGTCGAAAATCAATTGGGCAGAAAGATAAAGATACTTAGATCCGATAGAGGCGGGGAGTATCTTAGTATCGAGTTTAACGACTATCTGAAAGAATGTGGGATAGTCTCACAATTGACTCCTCCTAGGACACCACAGTTAAATGGTGTAGCTGAGAGGCGCAATCGAACCTTGTTAGACATGGTTCGTTCTATGATGAGTCGGGCTTCGCTTCCTATTCACTTCTGGGGGTATGCCTTAGAGACAGCCGCCCACATCCTCAATCTTGTCCCTACAAAGAAGGTTGCCAAAACACCTCACGAAATGTGGACAGGGAAAGTTCCCTCGTTAGCACATATTAAAGTCTGGGGTTGTGAAGCTTTCGTAAGACGAGAGACTCACGACAAGCTAGCAGCTAGAAGTGAGAAATGTGTTTTCATTGGTTACCCAAAGCAGTCTTTTGGATATTTGTTCTATAGGCCTAGTGAGAACGTGGTCTTTGTAGCACGAAGAGGAGTCTTTCTTGAAAGAGAGCTCATATTCAAAGAAGACAGTGGGAGCACTATTGACCTTGAAGAAATTCAAGAGTCAGCCAATGAAGGAACCTTAGATGACACTAGCACTCAACCAGAGGAAACAGTTCCTGTTGAACCAATTGATAACTCATTACCTCTTAGAAGATCCACTAGGGTGAGTGTGCCACCTGAGTTGTATGGTTTTCATATTACTTCAGATGGTGACACATTCATAAGTGACAGAACACTGGTAAACTTAGATGAACCAGTCACTTATAAGGAAGCAATGGCAGGCCCAGAGGCTTCCAAGTGGAAAGAGGCAATGGACAGCGAGATTAAGTCCATGTATGACAACCAAGTTTGGAATTTGGTTGATAGTGCACCAGGTCGCAAGACAGTTGGGTGCAAATGGATCTTCAAGAAGAAGACAGACATGGATGGGAATATGCATACATTCAAGGCTCGACTGGTTGCAAAAGGTTTTACTCAAACCCCAGGGGTTGACTATGATGAGACTTTTTCGCCAGTGGCTAAGATTAAATCTATTAGGATATTGCTCGCCATAGCTGCCTTTCATGATTATGAAATCTAGCAGATGGATGTCAAAACTGCTTTCCTTAATGGGAAGTTGGCTGAAGATGTTTACATGAGTCAGCCAGAGGGTTTTGTTGATGCAAAGTTTCCCAATAGAGTGTGCAAGCTTGAGAAATCCATTTATGGATTGAAACAAGCATCTCGCAGTTGGAATCTTTGCTTCCATGAGAAAGTCAAAGAGTTTGGTTTCTCTAGAAGTGAAGATGAGTTTTGTGTGTATATCAAGGCTAGTGGGAGTATAGTAACTTTTCTGGTGTTATATGTCGATGACATATTACTCATTGGTAACGACGTTCCGACCTTGAAAGAGGTTAAGTCTTGGCTTGGAAAGTGTTTTGCAATGAAAGACCTTGGAGAAGCTGCCTATATTCTTGGGATTAGAATATTGAGAGATAGAAAGAAGAGACTAATTGGACTTAGTCAGAGCACATACTTGGATAAGGTACTAAAGAGGTTTAGTATGGAAAATTCCAAGAAGGGAGAGCTACCTATCCAGAGCAATACCAAATTGAGTAAGACTCAATGCCCGAGTACAGATGTTGAAATAGATGACATGAGTCGTGTACCTTATGCTTCCGCTGTCGGATCGATCATGTACGCTATGACATGTACTCGCCCTGATGTGGCATTTGCTTTGAGCATGGTCAGTCGCTATCAGGGAAACCCAGGTAGAGCTCATTGGATAGCAGTTAAGAATATACTCAAGTATTTGCGAAGGACAAAGGACTGGGTTCTTGTGCTTGGTGGCAGTGATACTTTGAGAGTAGATGGTTACAGTGATGCCAGCTTTCAGACGGATAGAGATAACTTCCGTTCTCAGTCGGGCTGGGTATTTTTACTGAATGGAGGAGCAGTTACTTGGAAGAGTTCCAAGCAAAATACGGTGGCTGATTCTACTTGTGAATCAGAGTACATTGCAGCAAGTGAAGCGTCGAAAGAAGCAGCTTGGTTGAGGAACTTCATCGGGGATCTCGGAGTTGTTCCAACCATCCAGGAGCCTATGGAACTCTTCTGCGATAATGAAGGAGCGGTTGCCTTGACAAAGGAACCGAGAGATCATGGTAAGACCAGACATATCGACAGAAAGTACCATTTCATTAGACATAGAGTTGAAGAAGGCCATCTTATAGTAAAGAGGGTGTCATCTGAAGATAACCCAGCAGATCCCCTCACAAAGGGTCTGAGTAGGGCTAAGCATATTCAGCATGCTCGGAGCATAGGACTGAAAGATGATATTAGTTTTAGTAGTTAGATTAGTTTTTGAAACTTGTAACAAAGTAAATGTAATTGACTTTTGGTGATTAAATAATAAAGTATTATTTATAAGTTTGGCTACTACCTTTTGTCAATTGTTTATTACTGTGTTTCATATTTTGCATGTTTTACTTCCTGAATAATGAGATTATTCAAACTCCACAGTCGCTCGTACTCTTGGAAGTAAGTAGTGAATTAAGACTGTCATGAATTGGATTGCAGATTGTCTAAGGATAGACATGGCAATAGAATTGCTGCAATGTTCATGAGTACTCAGAAATTGAGATTTGAGTATTGGATAAACCCACGCTCAGAGTATTACTTCATGGAATTCATCACGAGTAATACTGAGACGATAATATCTTATAATCTTGAAACGAAGATATATGAGTTGTAATTTACAAGTCGGTTGTGCATTGGTGATACGAAAACGCATCAGTAACTTGGTGTTATAAAACGTATTGTCATGCATAATTTGATGAGTAAAAGATACAAGCATATGAGTCAACGTTTATTCGTTCCTTTTGCCCTAACAGGAAAAGCGATATCTGTGGGCCCCTCGATGATTTGGTGTTGACTTATGTGCTGGGCCCAGCCAGGACTAAATTGATGTGTTCGATTAGAAGTCCTACATCATCACAAATCAGGAATCGGGAAACATAGATTCTGGACAAACAGATTGATTACATTCCATGTCTTTTGTCTGGGGATATCAAGCAGAACGAAGGGTTATATGATCACTTATCTTAGGACACGTAACTGACTGGGTCAGAGTTCGGCAGCAGCTTTTGGAAGCTACAATTTGCTGGTCAAATTTAGAAGGCATACTAGCAATTATAGTTACAGACTTATCCAAGTGGGAGACTGTTGGATTAGGTGTCTAAGCCCATAACTATAATTGGTATGTACTTGAATTGATAGCAGCACAGTCCTTTTGGGTTGCCCTCAACCTAGCAACTGGACAAGGAAATTGTGAAAGGAGAGATATTAATTTATAAGATTAATAAATTAATATAAATGATTTATTAATATGTTAATGGATTAATATATTAATTAGAAATCATTATGTTTAATTAATTGTTAGCCAGAAATTAATCAGAATTGATTTTGGGGTTAAAAGAATTAATAATAAAGTGCAGGGACTAGTTTGCAATTAACTGATAGTTGAATGGCACACTCACCCTAGTGGATCTTCTAAGAGGTAATGAGTTATCAATTGGTTCAACAGGAACTGTTTCCTCTGGTTGAGTGCTAGTGTCATCTAAGGTTCCTTCATTGGCTGACTCTTGAATTTCTTCAAGGTCAATAGTGCTCCCACTGTCTTCTTTGAATATGAGCTCTCTTTCAAGAAAGACTCCTCTTCGTGCTACAAAGACCACGTTCTCACTAGGCCTATAGAACAAATATCCAAAAGACTGCTTTGGGTAACCAATGAAAACACATTTCTCACTTCTAGCTGCTAGCTTGTCGTGAGTCTCTCGTCTTACGAAAGCTTCACAACCCCAGACTTTAATATGTGCTAACGAGGGAACTTTCCCTGTCCACATTTCGTGAGGTGTTTTGGCAACCTTCTTTGTAGGGACAAGATTGAGGATGTGGGCGGCTGTCTCTAAGGCATACCCCCAGAAGTGAATAGGAAGCGAAGCCCGACTCATCATAGAACGAACCATGTCTAACAAGGTTCGATTGCGCCTCTCAGCTACACCATTTAACTGTGGTGTCCTAGGAGGAGTCAATTGTGAGACTATCCCACATTCTTTCAGATAGTCGTTAAACTCGATACTAAGATACTCCCCGCCTCTATCGGATCTAAGTATCTTTATCTTTCTGCCCAATTGATTTTCGACTTCATGCTTAAACTCTTTGAACTTTTCAAAAGTTTCTGACTTATGCTTGATCAAGTAGATATATCCATATCTGCTATAATCGTCAGTGAAGGTCACATAGAATCGATTAGCATCTCTTGTAGTTGATCTGAAGGGTCCACACACATCCGTGTGTATGAGATCCAACAGACCTTCACCTCTTTCACAAGACCCTGTGAATGGTGATTTTGTCATCTTTCCCAAAAGACAAGACTCACACATATCATCTGACTTTAGGTCAAATGATTCCAACACTCCATCCTTTTGGAGTTGGGCTATGCGTTTCTTGTTAATGTGTCCAAGACGACAATGCCACAAGCATGCCTTGTCTACACTATTAGACAAGTCAATATTAAGTACACTATTTCCTAGGCTATCAACACAAGTCACTGTTTCATACACACCATTACAAGGCAAAGCTTCAAACATAAAAACACCATTCTTATAAACAGAAATTGAACCATTCAAATCATTAAAAGAATATGTAAAACCTTGTCTGAACAATGCATGAAATGAAATAATGTTTCTCGTCATCTCAGACGAATAGCAACAATTTATTAAATCTAATCTAACATCATTACTAAGCAGAAGCTGATAAACTTCGATCTTGGTTACTGGTGAAGACTTTCTGTTTCCCATGATCAGGTTTATCCTTCCTCGCTCTATCTCCTCACTTTCCTTTAGACCCTGCAAATCAGAACAGATATGAAAACCACATCCTGTATCAAGGACCCATGAACAAGAAGATAATGAGTTATTAGCAGAAATAGTGTAAATACCTGCCGAAGATGGCTTCACTTTGCCATCCTTGATATCTTGCAGATACTGTGGGCAAGATCTCTTCCAATGCCCCTTTTGGTTGCAGTAAAAGCAAACTGCCTCTTTTGGATCAGAAACATGGGGAGTGGAACCATTGGGCTTAGCCTTTGGGCCATTACTAGATGACCCAGCTTGAGCCTTGCTCTTCCAGTTTTGCTTGGGAGGACCTTTCCTCTTTTTCCCCTTTCCCTGTCCAATAGCCAAAACAGGGGCACTAGCAGGTGTGGAGGGTATACTTTTACCTTTCATCCCTGCCTCAGCTGTCTGCAACAAGTTGTGCAATTGGGCCAAGGTCTGCTCAGTATTGTTCAAATGGTAAGTTAGTATAAACTGACCATAACATTCAGGAAGTGAGTTCAAGACCATGTCAATGGCCAATTCCTCATCAAAGTGAATATTGAGCTTGACCAAACGCTCTATGTAGCGTTGCATTCTTTGCACATGTGACACAACTGACTCCCCATCTTTCATCTTGCAAGCCATGAGTGACTTGACTACTTCGAACTTTTCTTGACGAGCTCGCTTATGGTACTTTTCCATAAGGTCCTTGTTCATCTCGAAAGGCCAGTAGTCCTCATAGTACCTCTGCAGTTCTGGGGACATAGTTGCCACCATGATGCATGCCACTTTGGTAGCATCATCGTAATGTTTCTTGTAGGCAGCAAGATCTTCAGGAGTAGCTTCATTCTCATCAAGCTCTTTGAGCTCCTTTTCAAGAACATATTCTTTGTTCTCGAAACGAAGAGCCATCTTGATGTTGCGCATCCAATCGATATAGTTTGAGCCATCCATAACGACTTTGGAGCAAATATTGAGCAAAGAGAAGTTTTGGTTGGAGGAGGACGAAGCAGAAGTGTTTCCAGGAGTAGACATCTGAAAAGAAAGAAAGTTTTAGTTAGATTTCAAGATACCTTAATAGAATAACCCAAAGATATAATATCAAGGTTAGGATCCAACTACGAAGATTCACAACTCAGAAATGGGATGCCGAGATCCAAGTGCAAATTTCATAAAGGTAGGTGAATGACGATTCACCAATTCCACCATTAGACGAAACAAACGAAGTGAAATTCCTAATTCTTTTGAGATACATTGAAACTATTCAATGGCATGTTTTAATATCAGATTATGCTCTTCTATTTGTGACTGGGATGCCGAGGATCACAAACAAGATGTGAATAACCATGCAAATGTGCTTGGTAACCTCATTGTCTTTATCATTAACTATTGATGTGCTGGTAAACCACACACGCTCCATCAAAATGACAATTATGAGATACCCATTACTACTCTTTATTGGTGCCTTTTAGTGTGCTGGTTAACCACACACGCTCCACTAACGACCAATAAAGCATAATGTGCAATTTCATGGATTAGCATACTTTTCACATTTTTCCTAAAGTAACTAGAGTTGGGATTTTGAAAATAATGTTCTAGTACTTTCTTTAATATCATTATACTTTTAATGAGAAGTAGTTGTCCTATCAAATCCGTTCTGCTAACGACCCTCCACTAATCAAGGAAGCGGTGGGTGAGAGTGGACACCCATTCAACTACCATTTTATAGGCAGTTTCCTTATACCCCCCTTATAGATTAGCTTCGTGAATGAGGCATACTAGCGATTTGACTGACCATATTCTTATACATATAATATTAAACCTTTAATTATAATATATATATAAGGTGTGTTTTAAAACTTTTTAAAACTTCAAGGGTTTATATAAATTTCGAAATTTAAGCTGTTAAATTCAAATTTAAATAAACCAATTCACTAGATTTAATATTTATCTATTAATTAACTATTAATCAAATTATTAAATCTTGAACTCACTTCCTGAATGTTATGGTCAGTTTATTCTAACTTACCATTTGAACAATACTGAGCAGACCTTGGCCCAATTGCACAACTTGTTGCAGACAGCTGAGGCAGGGATGAAAGGTAAAAGTATACCCTCCACACCTGCTAGTGCCCCTGTTTTGGCTATTGGACAGGGAAAGGGGAAAAAGAGGAAAGGTCCTCCCAAGCAAAACTGGAAGAGCAAGGCTCAAGCTGGGTCATCTAGTAATGGCCCAAAGGCTAAGCCCAATGGTTCCACTCCCCATGTTTCTGATCCAAAAGAGGCAGTTTGCTTTTACTGCAACCAAAAGGGGCATTGGAAGAGATCTTGCCCACAGTATCTGCAAGATATCAAGGATGGCAAAGTGAAGCCATCTTCGGCAGGTATTTACACTATTTCTGCTAATAACTCATTATCTTCTCGTTCATGGGTCCTTGATACAGGATGTGGTTTTCATATCTGTTCTGATTTGCAGGGTCTAAAGGAAAGTGAGGAGATAGAGCGAGGAAGGATAAACCTGATCATGGGAAACAGAAAGTCTTCACCAGTAACCAAGATCGGAGTTTATCAGCTTCTGCTTAGTAATGATGTTAGATAAGATTTAATAAATTGTTGCTATTCGTCTGAGATGACGAGAAACATTATTTCATTTCATGCATTGTTCAGACAAGGTTTTACATATTCTTTTAATGATTTGAATGGTTCAATTTCTGTTTATAAGAATGGTGTTTTTATGTTTGAAGCTTTGCCTTGTAATGGTATGTATGAAACAGTGACTTGTGTTGATAGCCTAGGAAATAGTGTACTTAATATTGACTTGTCTAATAGTGTAGACAAGGCATGCTTGTGGCATTGTCGTCTTGGACACATTAACAAGAAACGCATAGCCCAACTCCAAAAGGATGGAGTGTTGGAATCATTTGACCTAAAGTCAGATGATATGTGTGAGTCTTGTCTTTTGGGAAAGATGACAAAATCACCATTCACAAGGTCTTGTGAAAGAGGTGAAGGTCTGTTGGATCTCATACACACGGATGTGTGTGGACCCTTCAGATCAACTACAAGAGATGCTAATCGATTCTATGTGACCTTCACTGACGATTATAGCAGATATGGATATATCTACTTGATCAAGCATAAGTCAGAAACTTTTGAAAAGTTCAAAGAGTTTAAGCATGAAGTCGAAAATCAATTGGGCAGAAAGATAAAGATACTTAGATCCGATAGAGGCGGGGAGTATCTTAGTATCGAGTTTAACGACTATCTGAAAGAATGTGGGATAGTCTCACAATTGACTCCTCCTAGGACACCACAGTTAAATGGTGTAGCTGAGAGGCGCAATCGAACCTTGTTAGACATGGTTCGTTCTATGATGAGTCGGGCTTCGCTTCCTATTCACTTCTGGGGGTATGCCTTAGAGACAGCCGCCCACATCCTCAATCTTGTCCCTACAAAGAAGGTTGCCAAAACACCTCACGAAATGTGGACAGGGAAAGTTCCCTCGTTAGCACATATTAAAGTCTGGGGTTGTGAAGCTTTCGTAAGACGAGAGACTCACGACAAGCTAGCAGCTAGAAGTGAGAAATGTGTTTTCATTGGTTACCCAAAGCAGTCTTTTGGATATTTGTTCTATAGGCCTAGTGAGAACGTGGTCTTTGTAGCACGAAGAGGAGTCTTTCTTGAAAGAGAGCTCATATTCAAAGAAGACAGTGGGAGCACTATTGACCTTGAAGAAATTCAAGAGTCAGCCAATGAAGGAACCTTAGATGACACTAGCACTCAACCAGAGGAAACAGTTCCTGTTGAACCAATTGATAACTCATTACCTCTTAGAAGATCCACTAGGGTGAGTGTGCCACCTGAGTTGTATGGTTTTCATATTACTTCAGATGGTGACACATTCATAAGTGACAGAACACTGGTAAACTTAGATGAACCAGTCACTTATAAGGAAGCAATGGCAGGCCCAGAGGCTTCCAAGTGGAAAGAGGCAATGGACAGCGAGATTAAGTCCATGTATGACAACCAAGTTTGGAATTTGGTTGATAGTGCACCAGGTCGCAAGACAGTTGGGTGCAAATGGATCTTCAAGAAGAAGACAGACATGGATGGGAATGTGCATACATTCAAGGCTCGACTGGTTGCAAAAGGTTTTACTCAAACCCCAGGGGTTGACTATGATGAGACTTTTTCGCCAGTGGCTAAGATTAAATCTATTAGGATATTGCTCGCCATAGCTGCCTTTCATGATTATGAAATCTGGCAGATGGATGTCAAAACTGCTTTCCTTAATGGGAAGTTGGCTGAAGATGTTTACATGAGTCAGCCAGAGGGTTTTGTTGATGCAAAGTTTCCCAATAGAGTGTGCAAGCTTGAGAAATCCATTTATGGATTGAAACAAGCATCTCGCAGTTGGAATCTTTGCTTCCATGAGAAAGTCAAAGAGTTTGGTTTCTCTAGAAGTGAAGATGAGTTTTGTGTGTATATCAAGGCTAGTGGGAGTATAGTAACTTTTCTGGTGTTATATGTCGATGACATATTACTCATTGGTAACGACGTTCCGACCTTGAAAGAGGTTAAGTCTTGGCTTGGAAAGTGTTTTGCAATGAAAGACCTTGGAGAAGCTGCCTATATTCTTGGGATTAGAATATTGAGAGATAGAAAGAAGAGACTAATTGGACTTAGTCAGAGCACATACTTGGATAAGGTACTAAAGAGGTTTAGTATGGAAAATTCCAAGAAGGGAGAGCTACCTATCCAGAGCAATACCAAATTGAGTAAGACTCAATGCCCGAGTACAGATGTTGAAATAGATGACATGAGTCGTGTACCTTATGCTTCCGCTGTCGGATCGATCATGTACGCTATGACATGTACTCGCCCTGATGTGGCATTTGCTTTGAGCATGGTCAGTCGCTATCAGGGAAACCCAGGTAGAGCTCATTGGATAGCAGTTAAGAATATACTCAAGTATTTGCGAAGGACAAAGGACTGGGTTCTTGTGCTTGGTGGCAGTGATACTTTGAGAGTAGATGGTTACAGTGATGCCAGCTTTCAGACGGATAGAGATAACTTCCGTTCTCAGTCGGGCTGGGTATTTTTACTGAATGGAGGAGCAGTTACTTGGAAGAGTTCCAAGCAAAATACGGTGGCTGATTCTACTTGTGAATCAGAGTACATTGCAGCAAGTGAAGCGTCGAAAGAAGCAGCTTGGTTGAGGAACTTCATCGGGGATCTCGGAGTTGTTCCAACCATCCAGGAGCCTATGGAACTCTTCTGCGATAATGAAGGAGCGGTTGCCTTGACAAAGGAACCGAGAGATCATGGTAAGACCAGACATATCGACAGAAAGTACCATTTCATTAGACATAGAGTTGAAGAAGGCCATCTTATAGTAAAGAGGGTGTCATCTGAAGATAACCCAGCAGATCCCCTCACAAAGGGTCTGAGTAGGGCTAAGCATATTCAGCATGCTCGGAGCATAGGACTGAAAGATGATATTAGTTTTAGTAGTTAGATTAGTTTTTGAAACTTGTAACAAAGTAAATGTAATTGACTTTTGGTGATTAAATAATAAAGTATTATTTATAAGTTTGGCTACTACCTTTTGTCAATTGTTTATTACTGTGTTTCATATTTTGCATGTTTTACTTCCTGAATAATGAGATTATTCAAACTCCACAGTCGCTCGTACTCTTGGAAGTAAGTAGTGAATTAAGACTGTCATGAATTGGATTGCAGATTGTCTAAGGATAGACATGGCAATAGAATTGCTGCAATGTTCATGAGTACTCAGAAATTGAGATTTGAGTATTGGATAAACCCACGCTCAGAGTATTACTTCATGGAATTCATCACGAGTAATACTGAGACGATAATATCTTATAATCTTGAAACGAAGATATATGAGTTGTAATTTACAAGTCGGTTGTGCATTGGTGATACGAAAACGCATCAGTAACTTGGTGTTATAAAACGTATTGTCATGCATAATTTGATGAGTAAAAGATACAAGCATATGAGTCAACGTTTATTCGTTCCTTTTGCCCTAACAGGAAAAGCGATATCTGTGGGCCCCTCGATGATTTGGTGTTGACTTATGTGCTGGGCCCAGCCAGGACTAAATTGATGTGTTCGATTAGAAGTCCTACATCATCACAAATCAGGAATCGGGAAACATAGATTCTGGACAAACAGATTGATTACATTCCATGTCTTTTGTCTGGGGATATCAAGCAGAACGAAGGGTTATATGATCACTTATCTTAGGACACGTAATTGACTGGGTCAGAGTTCGGCAGCAGCTTTTGGAAGCTACAATTTGCTGGTCAAATTTAGAAGGCATACTAGCAATTATAGTTACAGACTTATCCAAGTGGGAGACTGTTGGATTAGGTGTCTAAGCCCATAACTATAATTGGTATGTACTTGAATTGATAGCAGCACAGTCCTTTTGGGTTGCCCTCAACCTAGCAACTGGACAAGGAAATTATGAAAGGAGAGATATTAATTTATAAGATTAATAAATTAATATAAATGATTTATTAATATGTTAATGGATTAATATATTAATTAGAAATCATTATGTTTAATTAATTGTTAGCCAGAAATTAATCAGAATTGATTTTGGGGTTAAAAGAATTAATAATAAAGTGCAGGGACTAGTTTGCAATTAACTGATAGTTGAATGGAAGGATCCAGAACTCCCTTGGAAGGGGGTGGACGAAAACCCTAGGGGAAACCCTAGAGAATTCGTCCAAGGGGTCCAAGATAAGGCCTTGGGTCTTGCTTAGGCCCTAAGCAAAGGATAACTAGGGTTTTCCCTAAACCCTAGTTCCCTCAACTATTTAAGGAGCCTCCTGGCTCACATTTTGGGTACTCTTTCTTTTGAAGAAACCCTAAGGCCGAGATTTTGCATACTCCCTCTCCTCTCTCTTTCTTCTACTTTCCTTCTTGCTAGTTTGGGTGTGATTCCATTAGAGGCATTACACTTGTGGTGCTAAAGCTTCCAAGAAGATCAAGATCAAGATCAAGAGGATTGTCAATTGTTTGCTATAACAATTGAAAGGTATGTAAACCCTAAACCCTAGTTTACTATTTTCGAAAATAGCCTCTCTCCTCTAGGGTTCTTGTTTTGCAATTCAAAGTTGTATGTTCAATAGTTAAAACATAGATCCAAAGTAGGTTGCATGTGAACTTAGGAATTGTTTTTCTAGGTTATTTGTTTTACCTAAAACCCATCAGAACATATCTCCGTAAGAGAATGATTTCTATTCTATGGTATTGGCAGAAGGTTAGACAGGGCTATAAGCCTGAAATCTACCAAAAGGTTAATCCGAAGTTGTATGTCTTCTGTGCCATTTGGGCCAAAGCTTTATTGATGTATATCAAGTATGGAAATTGTTATGTCTCATTGATTGTATATCTTTGAATCAAATCAATGATTGATATGGAAAGTTTGTCACATGATTCACATATGCCTTTGTTGTTCCTTGATCCTCTTTGCCTCTACCATATTGAAGTATATATATGGCATAACGTTATATTGTATCTATTATTGAACTCACTAAACGTCACCGCTTACTCCTCTCAATGTTTAACTAATTTGCAGGAGATAAGCATCCAGTATAGTTATATACTGATAGAAGATTTTTGAATAGTTTGAAACTATTGTATTGATAGAAGATTTTCGAATAGTTTGAAACTATTGTATTTTGCACTCCCATATGTATAAAACTATAGAATCCTGGGAAGTTATGTAATATATATAACACTTTGAAATAGTTGGTTTGTATCCAGTAGTTTGTAATCACTTTATCAATATAAAATATTGTTTTTATAAATATGCATGTAGCATGTTTCGGAGTAACAATTGTCATGTATGAAAGTGTGGGTCTTTCAATCATGGTATCAGAGCAGTGGTTTAAGTAAAGTAAATTCCACGGATTGGTATTTAGACTTAAACTATTGGAAGTTCAATATATGAACTTAATCATTGTAAGTATAGGGATACAAACCATAGGAAACATTTAAGTAAAAGTATTAGGTAATAATAAACCCTAATGTTCTAAAATACAAAGTTACTCCATATTGCAGAGCAATGGCTGAACAGGTTAGTAGCCATACCCCTGAGGTTGGTGGAGGTCCTCAACCTGAGAAAGTGAATACTCCAGTATCTCCTCGTGAGGTGCGACTCTTGGGTAAACTTACCGGTGTTATTCGACAGACTCTCGAAGAACACAAAAAGAATGGTGATAAAGGAAAAGAGAAAGCCACTGGAGAATCTTCAAAAGGGGAGGTGAAGTGTCCCTCGTTCAAAGATTTCAAGAGTAGTGGTGCTACAGAGTTTTCTGGTGTTCTTAATCCCATTGTTGTTCTTACGTGGATCCAGAACACAGAGAAAGTGTTTCGTATTTCTCATGTGGATAATGAAGACAAGGCTAAGTATGCTTCCGCAATGCTCATCGGAGAAGCCTTGGTCTGGTGGGAAGCAACATATGAAGCTCTAAACGGGTTTGACCAGGAGAATTTAGCCTGGGAAATGTTCAAAACTCGTTTGCTAGAGAAGTATTGTCCTCTAGACATGAGGAGGAGATTGGAGAAGGAATTCCTCGAACTTAAACAGGGAGGAATGACTGTGAATGAGTATGAAACTCAGTTTAATCAAAGAGCAAGGTTTGCTACAAAGTATATTCCAACTGAAGACGAGAAGATTCAGTTATTCATGGAGGGACTACGGCACGGAATTCATGATTTCGTTGCCAATCGGGAAGTACTGTCATTCGATAAAGCCGTTAAGTATGCTCGAAGACGTGAGCATGACTTAGAGCTATGTGGTGCCACTTTTACTGTACCGAAGCATCCATGTACTGAAAGAACTGTTCCTGTTCCTTCTTTTCTACCAGCTCAATCCGTTCGGACTGAGCCTGATAATCAAGTGCAAACTCAAAATGCCTCTCGTGGACGCGGTAGATCACAATCTTTTTCTATTCAATCGCCTTCATGTCGTGTTTGTGGAAGGAATCATCCGGGCCAATGCAAAATCGACAAGGAATCCATTGTCTGTTTTGGATGTGGAGAAAAGGGTCATATAAAGCCAGCTTGCCCAAGAAAGGATGTTACTTGTTTTGCATGTGGTATTACTGGCCACAAGAAGCGTTTTTGCCCTACTCTTACTAGTCAGATGACGGGAAGTCAAGCTTCTGTTCAACAACCGGTGAGAAGTCAAGCCCCTGTTCAACAATCAAAGGGTGCTCCAACTAAAAAGGAGGAGGTGCCAAAAGCTAAGGGCCGTGTATTCCAGATTACCTCAGAGGAGGCACGCGAGGACCCGAATGCTGTGACGGGTACATTTCTTGTCAACTCTAGACCTGCTCACATCTTATTTGATTTTGGTGCCTCAGATTCTTTTGTGTCTTATGAATTTGCGCATTCCTTTCAAATTGCTTGCTATGTACTTGCGCAACCATTTCACGTAGATACTGCGGGAAGTATATCATTACTTGCTGATAAAGTCTATAGGGATTGTATTATAGAAATTGAAAGCTATAATTTTCTTGCTAACCTGATCCCTATCTCCTTGCCCAACTTTGACATTATTCTCGGCATGGATTGGTTGTCAAAGAACCACGCAGAACTCTTGTGCTATGAAAAGATAGTACGTATTCCCATTGAAGGGGGGAATCCTATCTATGTCTATGGTGAACAAGGAACCTTAAAAATAATATATTTCCTCAAAGATCGTAAATTCATATTGAAAGGGTGTTCTATCTATCTGGCCTACACAGTTGATGTCTCAAAAGAGGAGAAGAAAATGGTGAATGATGTTCCCATTGCTAAAGAATATCCAGATGTTTTTCCCGAAGAATTGCCTGGACTTCCTCCGGACAGGCAAGTAGAATTCCGAATTGACCTTGTGCCTGGTGCTGCTCCGATTGTAAAGACTCCTTATCGTCTTGCACCAGCTGAGATGAAAGAAATGATGATCCAACTGCAGGAACTACTTGACAAAGGTTTCATTCGACCGAGTACCTCTCCCTGGGGTGCTCCGGTACTGTTTTTCAAGAAGAAAGATGGATCGATGCGGATGTGCATTGATTATCGTGAGCTGAATAAGGTGACTATCAAGAACAAGTACCCACTACGTCGCATCGACGATTTGTTCGATCAACTTCAAGGTGTTAGCTATTTCTCAAAGATTAATCTAAGATCTGGCTATCATCAGTTGAAAGTTCACGAGCAGGATGTACCGAAGATTGCTTTTCGTACTCGATATGGGCATTATGAATCCCTTGTTATGCCGTTTGGTTTAACAAATTCTCCTGTTGTATTCATGGATATGATGAATCGGGTATGCCGCCCAATGCTCGATAAATCTGTCATCGTATTCATTGACGATATTCTAATATATTCCAAGTCTGAAGCTGATCATGCCATTCATATTCGTGCGATATTAGAACTTCTTCGAAAGGAAAAACTATATGCTAAATTCTCGAAATGTGAATTTTGGCTTCGTCAAGTTC
Source organism: Lactuca virosa (assembly GCF_052849685.1). Lineage (NCBI taxonomy): Eukaryota > Viridiplantae > Streptophyta > Magnoliopsida > Asterales > Asteraceae > Lactuca > Lactuca virosa. Next base: position 39,829,805 of record NC_136433.1, read on the forward strand.
AATTTCTCGGCCATGTGATTTCTAGTGACGGTGTATCCGTAGATCCTACCAAAATCGAAGCCATTCAAAATTGGGAAGTGCCCCGTAATGCTTCCGAAATTCGTAGTTTCTTGGGTCTCGCAGGATATTACCGGAGATTCATTAAAGACTTTTCTCGTATAGCCATACCTCTCATGAGTCTTACACGAAAGGAAGTGAAGTTCGAATGGGGTGAAGCCCAAGAAAAAGCTTTCTCGACTTTAAAAGATCTTTTGACTCATGCTCCAATCTTATCACTTCCAGAAGGTGATGATGATTTCTCCGTATATAGCGATGCTTCAAGATTGGGACTCGGTTGTGTGTTGATGCAACGTGGTAAAGTGATAGCCTATGCCTCAAGAAAACTGAAAGATTATGAGAAGAATTATCCCACCCATGATCTCGAACTCGCTGCAGTGGTATTTGCCCTAAAACTTTGGAGACATTACCTTTTTGGTACAAAATGTCAATTGTATACCGACCATAAGAGTCTCAAGTACATATTCAGTCAACAAACTTTGAATATGAGACAACAACGAGCCATGGAGCTGATCAAAGACTATGACTGTGAAATCCTGTATCATCCTGGAAAGGCTAATGTAGTTGTTGATGCACTTAGCAGAAAGGTTTATCGTAATAGTATGTGTTATGCTATTACTCACACTACAGTAAAGTTCACTATTCTAGATGAACTAGAGAAATGGCAAGAAGAGGCCCTAAAGCCAGAACATGTGAAGAATGAAGGGATGGTAAATTATACTGATGTTTTGCTTGATGATCCAAGAGGATTGAAGGTATTCAAGAATCGGCTATGGATTCCAAAGATTGGTGGATTAAGAAAGAAGATTTTAGATGAAGCCCATAAGTCTAAACTATCAATACATCCTGGTACAAGTAAAATGTACTATGATGTAAGAGCTGATTATTGGTGGCCTGGATTAAAGAGAGACATTGGAAGATATGTACAGGAATGCTTAGTATGCTTACAAGTCAAAACAGAGCACCAAAAGCCTTACGGAACCCCAGAAAGTCTTAGTGTTCCTGTATGGAAATGGGAAGAACTGTCCATGGATTTTATTACCAAATTGCCAAAGACTGCTAGACAGCATGATAGTATTTGGGTAATCGTCGACCGCCTGACTAAAAGCGCTCATTTTCTTGCCATGCGTGAAACGGCTCCAATGGAAAAATACGCACAAGTATACTTGGATGAAATTGTTGCAAGACATGGTGTGCCACTAAAGATCATTTCTGATCTTGATACTCGCTTCACTTCTCACTTTTGGGCTAGTATGCAACGTGAATTGGGATCTCGAGTTGCCCTCAGCACAACTTATCATCCCCAGATAGATGGTCAGACGGAGAGAACAATCCAAACAGTAGAATATATGCTTCGTGCATGTGTCTTGGAGTTCGGTGGTAACTGGGATAAATACTTACCTCTTGTTAAATTCTCGTATAATAACAGTTACCACGCTTCAATCAAAATGCCACCATATGAGGCATTATATGGTCGCAAGTGTCGTACTCCATTATGTTGGCGTGACATAGGACAGAAGATCCTTGGAGGCCCTGAAATGATTCAAGACACCACCGACAAGATTCAAATTGTACGAGAAAGAATGAAAGCGGCCCGGGATCGACAAAAGTCCTATACAGAAAAGAGAAGACGACCAATAGAATTCCAGGTGGGGGATTTCGTAATGTTGAAGGTATCCCCATGGAAAGGTCTTATGCGATTTGGAAAGAAAGGAAAACTAAGTCCTAGATTTGTTGGCCCTTTCATAATCCTCCAGAGGATTGGTAAACAAGCATACCGCTTGGAATTGCCTGAAGATATGGCAGGTATTCATGATGTCTTCCATGTGAGTTATCTGCGCAAATGCTTGAGCTTGTATGATGAAGCAGTTCCATTATCCGAGGTGAAACTGGATAATAAGTTAACTTATGTAGAAGAGCCTGAAGAAATCGTAAACGAAAGAACGACTAAGCTACGTAATAAAGAAGTAGAGTTGGTGCTTGTCAAGTGGAAACACCATCGAGGCCCAAACTATACTTGGGAGAATAAGAATGAGATCAGAGCGAAATATCCCCATTTATTTTAATCGATGTAATTTCGGGGACGAAATTCTCAAAAAGAGGATGTATTTGTAACATACACGTTTTGAAATCGTGTTTTAAGTAAATAATATTATGAAATATTATGTGATATTGAGTATTGAGTTCTAACAGATAGTTTTTACTAGAAATGAAGTAAAACTATGTTTAGAATCACTCATAAATTATTGGAAGTCTTATGAGATTCCAATTAAAAGCCAAATAGTGAAATTTAGCGAAAATATAAAATTTGAAATAAGTGAATTTTATTATTTAAAGTTGTAAATAATTTCGTTAGAAACATTTAGGCGAAAACCTCATCGAAATCCGAGTTATAACGAAGAAGTTATGACCAATCGAAGATCCGCGACAAAATCGGCACGGAGCTGAATGACGTAAAAAGTGAGTTTTTGATAAACTAATTTTTAGCCTTAGTGATCTAAATGAAAGTCGTAGTATTCGTTAAACCGAGAATTTTGATAAAAAAAAGAACGCCAAAATCTGACTTCGTATGAGGAAGTTATGATTTTTCTAAGTTTCAGCTTAGCAGTAGACAGCTAAAAACTCGAATTTTAGATCGAGTGATTTTTAGCCGACACAAACTAAACAAGAATCGAAGGTCTCGTCAATAGTAGTACAACGGTAAAAAGTCTGACGAAAACGGACGTCGGATGAAAAAGTTATGAATTTTTAACGGATTTACCAGTCCCGGTCTGTTAAAAATAATAATATAAAAATAAAGTCAAAATTTTCCGACGAAGTCTAAACAAAAGTCGTAGAGCATAATTTTCCCTACGCGTGCATATAAAGAACGTAAAAAACGGAGCCCGTATGAGAAAGTTATGGGTTTTACAAGATTGGGCACAATTTTCGAGAATTTTCGCATGAATAGTGCCAGCCACGTCACCCTCGCTCTGAGCTGGCCACGTATCCGAAGCAGCTGCGTGGCGCGTCTGAGAAACGACGTGTGTCGCACAGGTGTCCGAAGTCGATCACGTGAACCTCGCATGCATCCCTCGTGCCCGACCCGCGTGTCGTTTCCTGATTCGACCGAGGATGCTGGCCCGATCCGAAGCGAGTAGCTGCGTCATCCGACCAATCCGAAGCGCACACCTATTATTATTCCGGTTTATTTTCCCGTGTTATTTTTATTCGTTATTTTTAATAGCAAAAGAAATACCTTTGACCATGTGATCAATGAAAGGACTTAGATTCATATTGGTACTGGTATGTAGCCTCTGGCCATGTAGAACATATCTCCGTAAGAGAATGATTTCTATTCTATGGTATTGGCAGAAGGTTAGACAGGGCTATAAGCCTGAAATCTACCAAAAGGTTAATCCGAAGTTGTATGTCTTCTGTGCCATTTGGGCCAAAGCTTTATTGATGTATATCAAGTATGGAAATTGTTATGTCTCATTGATCGTATATCTTTGAATCAAATCAATGATTGATATGGAAAGTTTGTCACATGATTCACATATGCCTTTGTTGTTCCTTGATCCTCTTTGCCTCTGCCATATTGAAGTATATATATGGCATAACGTTATATTGTATCTATTATTGAACTCACTAAGCGTCACCGCTTACCCCTCTCAATGTTTAACTAATTTGCAGGAGATAAGCATCCAATATAGTTATATACTGATAGAAGATTTTTGAATAGTTTGAAACTATTGTATTGATAGAAGATTTTCGAATAGTTTGAAACTATTGTATTTTGCACTCCCATATGTATAAAACTATAGAATCCTGGGATGTTATGTAATATATATAACATTTTGAAATAGTTGGTTTGTATCCAGTAGTTTGTAATCACTTTATCAATATAAAATATTGTTTTTATAAATATGCATGTAGCATGTTTCAGAGTAACAATTGTCATGTATGAAAGTGTGGGTCTTTCAGAGGGTAGGTCGGGCACCCAAATATGTATCGCAATATGTTATGCTATGTTATTATGTGGTAGTAGTAGGGGGTGAAATAGTCCCCGTAACCGGTTGAAATAAACCGGAAGGTAGGTCCAGCACCCAGATATGCTTGACAGAGTAGGTCGGGCACCCAGATATGCCTGACAGTAGGGTTATGTTATGTTATAGTGGTAGGGGTGAAATAGTCCCTGTAACCGGTTGAAATAAACCGGAGGGTAGGTCGGGCACCCAGATATGCCTGGCAGGGTAGGTCGAGCACCCAGATCTGCTTGACAGGGTAGGTCGGGCACCCAGATATGCCTGAGAGGGTAGGTCGGGCACCCAGATATGCCTGGCAGTATGTGATTATGTGGTATGATGGGGGAACTCACTAAGCTTCATGCTTACGGTTTTCAGTTTTGGTTTCAGGTACTTCTTCTTCAAGAGGAAAGGAGTCGGCATGATCGCAGCGCATCGCACTATGATTTCCGCATTATGAGATCTTTGGGAGTTGTACTCTAATATTATTTTACTATGATATATTCTGGTTATTCGACGTACTGGTTTTAATTATGAAATGAGGTCTATTGTTTTTATAATTACTTAATTAAAAATGAAATTTTTGGTCATGAATTTTGGGATGTTATAATTGGTGTCTTCGACCCACGAGTATAGTGAGGAGACTCACCTCGATCGGTAACTGATAGATCTCACACACGAGCCGTTGGTGCTAAAGTCCTTCCCACTAACATATCCACAAACCAAACCCTCATTAGCAATTAAGGTAAATACTCTAACTTAGCAATTCCAAATACCAAGATAAATCCTCAGTTAGGCAAAACACCATTTTGCCCTTCTAAGTCCTCAACCCCTCACAATTGACCAAAAGTGAAATTGGTCAAAAAGTCAACGGTCAACCTTTCGTTGACTTACGCACAACGTACGCCTTACTCTACACAGGGCGTAGAGACTTATCTAGAAAATGGATAAGAATCAGGCTACGTTGGGCGTAGCCTAGATTATGCCTCGTGTACGACGTGTATTGCCAAACTTTATTTTAAGCACGTAATATGTTAAGACCTTTCACTTAAAGCTCGGATTTGATTCCTACTAGCCCTATAATGGATAAAGTTTACAACTTTATCCATTAGGATGGTCCAAACAACAAAGATCCAGCCTTTTGGTCTCAAAGTGACCAAAAATGCATCTTTCTCATCTTAATCCATTAAGTCTGGGTCTCTAACCTTCATATCTGATTCATTATGATGTTTAGATGGATAAAGTTTCCAACTTTACCCATAACAAAGTCACAAACTTTCAAGATATAAATTTTATGCACTAAAATGACCAAAAAGTGGAAAATATGAAAAATAACTAGATCTATGTGTTGGATTAGGTGTCTAAGCTCATAACTATATTTGGTATGTACTTGATTTGATTATGAGCATGATCCTTTTGGGTTGCCTTCACTCATGCAACTTGATAGGATGACTAGTGGAGAGAAAGTAGGATTTATTATATGAATAATAAATTGGTACTCAGAATGAGTTTATTAATATATTATAAGATTAATATATATTATTTGGAAATCATATTATTAATTAGTAATTAATTAGAAATTAATCTAGTATTAATTTTGGGATTAAAAAGAAACTGGTTAATAATTGAGGGAATGTTCTGCAAATCTTTGATAGTTGCAGAATTAGGCTGATGGACTCCATAGAGTGGAGTGAACGAAATCCTAAGGGGGAAGCCCTATAGATTTCGTCCAAGGGCTCTAAGGAGGGAGTCCATGGGCTGCTTGGTGCCTAAGTAGGGTATTAGGGTTTACACCTAAAACCCTAACAGCCACAGCTATTTAAAGGACCTCTACATAGGAAATTCGGCCCCCCATGCATATGATTCATACCCTAGCCGAAATTCCTTACCTCTCCAAGTATTCATTTGCATTGAGTGTTTGTGACTCCATTAGAGGTGCAACACTTGGAGCACTAGGCTTTCAGAATTCAAGATCAAGCAAGGATTGTACTTGTTATTACAATATAACAAGTGAGGCAATGACTAAACCCTAAGTTACATATGAATTTCGAAATTGTGTATGCTAGTCATAGGGTTTATGCTTTGGATTATTATTTGCATGTATAACTTGAGAAAAACCTAGATCCAAAGCATTAGGGTTGCATGTACAACATATGAATGTTGTAGTGCTCAAAACCCATCATTATGAAACTAATGAGCAAGTTAGAAGCTTTTTACTTACAACGGTCCAGGAATGATGTAATCTTGTTGGATCTATATTTGAACTCTTCTTCTAGACACTTTGCAACCACGTTTCTCTTCAAGATTCAACCTTCCAATAGAGAAATAAGCTCATAAAAGATGTCAAGGATCAAAAACAAGTGAGAGGAGGCTAGGGTTTCTCAAGGAATGATCTTAGGTGATGGAGGTTAGTAATGAGAAGGTCTCCCATAAGTTAGAGCCCCGAAATAGGGTTCAAAACCGAAGATTTAGGGTTTTGATCTGGCCAAATTATTCCATGTGTAACATAAATTATGCCATGTGTAATTCATTAGACCCATGTCCAAAATCAGAAAGTTATGCCATGCGTACCTTTTAGTTATGCCTTGCTTAATTCAAAAGTCCTTAATTTCCACTTCCACTTCAAACAACCATAACTTTTTTGTTTCAACTCCGTTTTCAGCGTTCTTTATATGTACTGTATTGAAGAGCCCCGCAATCCTATCTAATTACTTTTGTATTATCACCTACAGAACTAAAACCATAATTCATGCAAGAAGCCCGATCTATAACAACCCCGAATTAAGAAACGACTCGAAATAGGATGTTACAGACATCATGGTATTCCTAAAATCTATGGGTGACGATATTGATGATTTTGATCTTATAAAGATAAATCAAAATGTTGATTTAGAATTTGGAGTTTTTCGAGAGGTACAAGAAGAATGCTCTATAGTTTTAGAATCTGAACATTTACAAGCCCGAGATTTTCTCAATCCTTAACAGAAATTTGTTTATGATGAGATCATGCGGCATGCCCATAATGATATTCCAGGAGTGTTCTTCATAGACGGTCCTGGTGGAATAGAAAAAACATTTTTGTACAAATCTTTACTTACCAATATTCGCTTGTGTTGTCATATTGCACTCGCGACCGCTTCATCGGGTGTTGTGGCTATTAACATGCCAGGGGAGAACAACTCACCCTCACTTTAAAATTCCTATCAATCTTGAAAATAACTTCGTCTTCAAGATTTCAAGACAAAGTGGTACTGCTCAACTACTTCAGATTGTAAAAGTAATCATTTGGGACGAAGCGTCAATGGCTAAAAGACATGCATTGGAGGCGGTTGATCGTACAATGAAAGATATCACTGGGGTGATGCTCATATTTAGTGGAAAAATAATGGTTTTGGGAGGTGATTTCAGACAAGTGTTGTCGGTCGTTAGACGTGGAACACGAGCACATACTGCGGATTCTAGCATACAAATGTCGCCTCTTTGGTCTTCGATTATCGAGTTGCGGTTAACTATATATATGAAATCACTAACCGATCCATGGTTCTCAGAATTTCTATTACGTGTCGGTGATCGAGTTGAAGAAACGGTGCACGAAAACTTTATTCAAATCCATGATGATATGGCAATTCCCTTCATTAAAAAGAAAATTCGTTGAATACTTTGATTGATGCAATCTTTCCATCCTTGGAAATTAATAAATCTGAACCAGATTATACTATTTTGCGTGCAATACTATCCACAAGAAATGATAGTGTCGATGAGATTAATGATTATTTGATCGGCCGATTCCATGAAGAAGGGGGAATTTACTATAGTTTTAATGAAGTCGTAGATGATATAAATAACTTCTATCCCGTGGAATTCTTGAATACACTCAGTTTTGGGGGTTTTCCCCCTCATTACCTAAGACAGAAAGTTGGATGCCCGATAATACTGTTACGGAATCTCAACCCATCAAATGGGTTGTGTAACGACACCCAACTGATATGTAAAAGTTTTCAGCACAGTGTCATTGATGCTGAAATAGCTGTTGGTCAACATATTGGAAAGAGATTATTTTTGTCAATGATTCCTCTAAGTCCGTCTGAAGATGACATGTTCCTCTTCAAGTTGAAGAGAAAACAATTTCCAATTTGATTATGTTTTGCGATGACAATCAATAAAGCTCAGGGATAAACAATTCCAAATGTAGGTATTTATCTTCTGGAATCGGTTTTTCTCGCATGGCAAACTTTATGTGGCATTATCCAGAGGGATATCACCTGCTAATACAAAAGTATTAGTGAAGTCTGGCAAACAATATAGTGAAGTCTATACATCAAATGTGGTGTATAGAGAAGTGTTGCACGATTAATAATGCACAATAAATCATGTGTGCATGTGCATTTTTAAAGAATGTCAACTTTTCATTTTTAATTTTTATTGATTTCGTTTCTGCTAACAAGACTCTTATGTTTAATTGTTTATAAGCAGTAACTATTTGCGTAAAAGAACTAATCATCTCTACAAACTAGTTTCTGAATAAAATATTCGCACCCGAAGTTTGGCGTGGGTAAATGGCTAATATATATATATATATATATATATATATATATATATATATATATATATATATATATATATATATATATATATAAATCCCGCATTAGACATATGTGAATTTTAGTAGTAGTTTAAAAGTAAAATATATATATTTGTCGTTTCAAACAAAAAAAATTATATATATAAGTCCCGCATTGGACATATATGAATTTTAGTAGTAGTTTAGAAGTATATATATATATATATATATATATATATATATATATATATATATATATATATATAGTGTTGCACGATTAATAATGCACAATAAATCATGTGTGCATGTGCATTTTTAAAGAATGTCAACTTTTCATTTTTAATTTTTATTGATTTCGTTTCTGCTAACAAGACTCTTATGTTTAATTGTTTATAAGCAGTAACTATTTGCGTAAAAGAACTAATCATCTCTACAAACTAGTTTCTGAATAAAATATTCGCACCCGAAGTTTGGCGTGGGTAAATGGCTAATATATATATATATATATATATATATATATATATATATATATATATATATATATATATATATATATATATATATATATATATATATATATATATATATATATATAGGGAAGGGTTATTTGGAAAACAAAAAAACCCTAAAAATTATAAAAATGCATAAAAAAATACCAAGTCATCACAAAACTTTTTTTTGAATTTTTTTATCAAAAAATCGTAGCATTTTTTACAATTTCGTTGAAAAAAAATAAAAAATCAAATTTTTTTTTTGTAAAAAAAAAAAATTTCAAAATTTTTTTTCAGCGGTTTTGACCTAAAAGTTGCGATTTTTTGATAAAAAAATTCAAAAAAAAGTTTTGTGATCTCTAAATATTTTTTTTATGCATTCTAATGATTTTTAGGGTTTTTTGTTTTCCATAGAACCTAAACCTCTATATATATATATATATATATATATATATATATATATATATATATATATATATATATATATATATATATATATATATATATATATATATATATATATATTTTATTGTCACTAGTTGCATGGGCCATGGCACATCTATAGCAATTTATTTTTCAAATAAATAATCCATATGCACAAGCCTATTTCCACCATTTTTTGGGCCATATTTTATTGTTGAATGATATATTAGTCTTATTTTAATCTGAAATATTTTATTTCCACATGAGCTATTAAATATATTTCTTTCCACCCGTTATAGATATTTTATGAAGGGAAAAGGATGAAAATGTCTAACGAACTAGTGTTTTAATGTTATTTTCATCTGATTTATTTTGTATATAAGGGGTCCTTAAACTTTTTTTTTTGTTTTATTTAAATACTTTTATCTGCTACCGTCTATTGTTTTTTAATAACTAGATATTTTTATTCAATGTGGCATTAAACGTCGATGTTAACGTTGCATATGAGCTTGGTATATTAGCAAATGATTACATTAACATTTTACGTAAGTGCGTTAACAAGTAATTAAGTAAATCATTACAATTAACTATTCCTACTTCAAACCATGAACTTATAATAATACGTGATTCCTTCTATTACAAGTTTTATATATTTGTAGATCAACGACAATCTTAGCATTGTATACTTCATTTATTTACCCATATTTTCAACCCTGGTCACTCATTCGACTTTACTAGGTAGTGAAAGACCAGTTTCTTGTGAAATTAGCTGGTTAGAGACTTTATCAACATACTAAAGAAATTCAAAACACGAACATATGTATCATAGAAAGTACCAGTTTTCCATGGACTTAGTGAAAGACCAGAATCTTATATGTCTTATAAATGACCATAACACGTATACGCACTAGGTTTAAAGAAATGCAAAATACGAACACATGTATACTCACTAGGATTTCTAAGACTGCTCGGTATGGGTACCCGTTACCACTGTGCCACATCAACATCGAGCCCTCAACACCATTGTGGGGATGATGTTTGTCCATAAACACATCGTCGTGAGGCCAAGGAAGAAGAAAAGCAGAGAGGAAGAAGAGAGTAACGGGCGTTGGAGTGGCAACGGGAAGTAACAAGGCGTTGAAAAGGGGGGGTGTTCATTTCTCTTTAACGGTTATAAAGGAGGCCACGTAGCTCTTTCAATGCAGTGGAGAGACCCATATTGATCAGTTAAATGGGTCCTTGTCTAATAGGAATAGGTCTAGTCTTAACCGAATCCTCTAATATTCTAGAAACATAGGAATCTAAGTTTTATGGATCAGTCATAAAGTTATCTATATGCATGCTTGGAGCACTAGTGGTGCATCAACATGTGTTGTGTGAGAATAGTTATGAAAACTTGTCTTAGTTGACTCAAATTTCGTGGTCTCAACAAACATGTCCTAAGTCTTAGAACAACATGATTCTTCTCTAGAACTACTCTCAACATGGTCTCGCTCATTGGACAATATTTACTAATATACCAAACTCATTTTCCATGTCAACATCGACAGGTAATGCAACCTTGAACAAAAAATGTCAAATCGGTCATAAATGTGTAACACCTTCAAGTCAGGGTTAAAATTTTATTTAAAGGTTATTGTTTAAGATTAATAATTTTCATGTTGAGAATCAAATTTTCAATAATTGAAACCTAAGTATGTGACTTGACCTAACTTATCTAATCATATTTTGGACTTATTTTGTGAACATATTCAGTTTTAGGGGTAATAATAAAAGTCTTAGGACGTAGTTTGTTATTGACAATGTTAGTTCGGGCTAAATAACAAAAACTAGAAAGTGAGGGACTATTTTTGGAAGTGATGAAAGATTAGATCATTTAGACTACAAACCCCTTTCATCCATTTGATTTGAACGATTTTGGCTTGCAAAATGAGCGGAAAGCTTAGAGTTGAAAGGAGCATTTGAATGTTATTTGAGATTTCATCAATGTTGAAACATCCGCTAGTTTCACCAACTTCAAAACTAATGTTCAAACTCATATATTTAATGAGATTAGTATTGTATTTCATTGTTCTCATACTGTTGTATTGAGGTGAATTTATCTCCATAGCAAAAATTGTGATTAGAAGCTTTGATAGTAATCATTTTGGAACCGTAGCTTGGTGAATCACCCATTGATTGATAGGATCCCATTTTGATTATGGATTATGTGTTTTGAAGTTATTTACACATAGAATTCAAGGTTCTATTTCAAATCCTTTAGGTAAACCAATCGTTTGAATTAAAAATGAGTTTATGATGTTTTAATTGAGAGAGATTTTCCTATGAACGATCAAAGAAATATTGTGTACAAAAAAGGCCTTGGGCCGAAAACATATACATGCACTTATGAAATACAAATGGGCCTTTCGTGGACTAATAATGATGTGGCTGGTTTTTGTTAGAAAGTTTTACAAGATATATATATGTATGTTAATGTAGCTCAAAGCTTAGGCATGGTATTTATAAAGATCATAAAGTCAACAACAAAATGAATTTACTAATAGGAAGGTTTTCCAAAATATCGAAGTCGATAAAAACCAAAACCCTGTCGTTTTGTAGAGGATGCACTAGTACACAAAAAAGTCGACATACTTACTTTTTATGAACCACAAAAATACAACAACAAATGAAACGAAAACGTACCCATAAACCATGGGAGTCTAGAAAGTGACATCTTCCATTCATCACTACCCTCCAAAACCCTTTCCTTTTCCATTCTATTTTTCATTTGCCACAAACTACTTCAGATCCTTCACGCCTCTTCTTCATCATCCACTTCACGAATTGACCACTCTTGTACATCATGCTTCAAACACTTGTACATTCACACACCGCCATCATCTTTACCACATACATACATACATACATACTTCCCAAGAGTTCCCGCAACCATATCTGTCATATTATATAATATCGAAACCTTTTCACAATATTTATTGTACATTTACATATTATAAGTGTCTACCACTGTACATTTCATATACAATCTAAGTTACTTCTTGTTCTTTTTGCTAAAAATAAAAACATAAAACCCAACACAAAATCTTATTCTAATTTATATTTAGCCAGTATATATATATATATATATATATATATATATATATATATATATATATAACCTTTTTCACAAACTACACTATATGTCCACACGTATATTCACCTTTGTATAAGAACGATCTTGAACCCATAACCATGAATAAGGTATGGAAGTTAAATATTAAACCAGTAAACCACCTTGCTTTTGACTTTTTCTTTCACAGACCATTAAAAAGGTGCCCGGCGAGGAATGCCCTTTCTCCGGCTGGAATTCCGGTGGTTGAATATGGGTGGAGTTCCCGGAGACATGTTGGGGGTTTCATCACCGGAGGTGGAGGAACACGACATATCAGACCCATTACGCCCATAAAGATTGAACTGAAACATGTTGGTGTCGATAAGCTGATTGAATAAATGTGACCTTCGGACCTTTTTAGGTGTCACCGGTTCTTCTGGTTCATAAAACTCCCGGCCATGTTTCATCTTTTGAGTGAAGCTCAAATCCCGATCACCTCTCTTCATCCCACCAAGCTGACCAAGTCAAAGTCAAACCACCATACATCAGTCATCAATCATCATGATCGAATGATTTAATCAAAAGGGAAGAAATTAGAAAAGTCTGTACCTTGCAACCAAGGGAACAAAAACGGAAAGCGTCAACAAGACTCCGGCCACAAATCTCACAGTGGTTGGTGACACCTTTACCAGGCCTAGGCTGAGGTCGTTCGTTCAAGAACACTATCTTTGCGCTGTTGATAATGTACGTTTGTACGCACGAAATGTCCAGAAATCTTTGAATCTCGTTCACCCTAACCACGTTATGGTAGGAAGATCTTCGTATCTGATGAGCCACAACAAAAATTCGAAGAATTAGTACATTATGTTAGATGGGCATTTCGTCGAACACTGAATGGGCGTGAATTGTGTTACGAATTTTGTTGATGATTTTTACCTGAACAACACGATGATCTTTGTGATGGGTCAAACAGTAGGAACAGAGAGAGTTACCACAACAGTCCAAGCAATACATGTTGCATTCACTTTTATTAGCATCTCCATGGAAACGACAAGTGGTAAAGTAATCAGCTCTTAGCATTGGTATCAACCATGGCGGACCGAGTTCCTGATGCTCCATTTTACCGATTGGACTCACCTAATAAAAAAAAACAGTGTTTTAATTATGCATTCGAATTAAAACAAAACAGAGGAAGAATCATCATCAACCAATTAAACAAAAAGATGCAATACTTCAAAATCTTTAGGTAACTAACTCTGTATCAAGTTCTAGAAGATGTCAATTACCATGTCTTTGGTCGAATTGAACTTAAAATCTTCAATCTTTACCCTGTTTTCCAGAAACCCAAATCAGAGAAAAGGGATTAGAACAAACCCTTTGAATCATAACCGTATATCGGAACAAAAAACCCACATTCAACGATGAGATTACATACAAGAAAAACAGAGGCGATAGAATAACACAGGAGAAAAACGAGAAAAACAAGAAAAATACCTTTGAAAAAAATTGAGGAATTAATGGAGAAGAGGGTTCTGGAGTTGTGTGTGTGTGTGTGTGTGAAACGTATATGAATGAATGAAAGGCAGACGGTGAAAGAGAGAAGGAGGAAAGACTGGGGAAGCTCGAAAAGGATTGAAAGGAATTTGTAAGGCGGTCATATATGACTATTTATATTTCTATATTTAAATATATTTAATTATCATTTATATATTATCGATTATTAAATATTTGTTTAACAAAAATAAGTATGGGTTAGGTTCACTTTACAACCCTCCACTATCTTTGTTTAAACAATTAGTGGATTTGGTTATGCAACTTTGAGTCTTTTTTCACCTGTGTATCAATGCATGTGTAGTAACATACAATGATATCGAATTTGATAAATTTAATATACGATCTTTGTTGAGTTTATTCTATTTCAATGGTTTTTATAAATATGTTTTAAACATGTTTTAATTATTAGACATAAAATTAGGCATAAGTGTAAACGTTTGTCCAAATATGATTTTTTTTTTGTCGTCAATTAAACTGTTATAAAATACTAGTATTAAATATAAGTACATAAATAAATTCATGTTGTTCTTTTTTCAGACGGTCATTTTGGAATCGGAAAAAAACAATGAAACCTTATTAATTTCTTAGATTTGTAAATTTCGGGTTTTAAGATCCATATACTAATAAAAGAATAGTTTTAATCTATTTTTGTCATCTGTCACTCTAATACAACATCACATTAATATTATGATATGTGTCAAGAAGATATATTAGACAAATCATTATCACAATTAATAAAGTTAAGGTTTTAAACAATGTTTTAAAAACCGGTTTTTTAGTTGAACCGGTATGGTCACCGGTTTCCGGTTCAACCGGTTTAACCGGTTCGACCGCCGGGTGAACATGTTTCTATATTTTTCATGTTTTGTTCTGTTTTCCTACACATACAGACATATATAAATTATGAATTTGATGTTTATAAATTCAAACATTAAAAATACACATAAAAATAAGTTGTAGATGAATCAAAATACATTAAAATAACACATAACCATAAGTTTTAATGTTTCACATCAATCTATATACGTCAAAAAGAAAATAAAGTATAATATCAAAAAGAAATATAGTTTTAGATGAATACAAACACATCAAAAAAAATTATAACATTTACCATATGTTTTTATTTAGAAAAGACTAAATAGATTTGAAAAAAATCACCAAGGTTTATTATGTGAATGTTTCTTTTTCATGTGTTTTTATTCTGTTTAACCGGTTCAACCGGTTTATTTTGACCGGTTTAAACTTTTTATAGAAACATTTACTTTTTAATTATATGTTAAATTTGAAGTTATAACTAACTTTAAAATTTTGGTATATCTCTTAATTAATAATTTATTTAAAATTATTTATTTAAAATAATTGATTAATAATTATGAATTTTTGCTATCAAACTTAAATTAATTTTGTAACCGTAGTTTCCACGGGTTATAAACTAGTAATAATAATATATAAACACTTTTAAATGATAAAATTACTTTTGTACATATAATTTCTACGGGATTAATGAACTACTAACTCCATTACCAGAAAAGTGTTTTTTTTTTCTTTTTTTTTCATTTAATAATTCAGCAATACAACATAAATCGTAATTTTGTAAAAGATTTATTTATGTAATATAAAATGTCAGTTTTTAAAAGGGAAAATAACTTATGATGATAATAAATTATTGATTTTGTTTACATTTAATCACTTTTTTTTGTACATCATATATCATCAAACTTGTTGAACATGTTTACATTTTACTCTTGTGACATGCTACCGTAAATAAAATATAATATGTGAATAATTCAACAAGTTAGATGGTATATAGTGTATAAAAAGAAAAAGACTAAATGTGAGCCCAAGTCTCCACCTTCGAATTTTTACCGATTACGTCCACAATCATCAACCTACAATACTACTTCATCGCCACTATTTCTTTCTTGTTGCATCATTGGTGATCCCCACATTCGACGACCATAGGTGCTTCTCATCCCCTCTTTTCTCTTTCTCTTCTCTTCGGTGCCATCGACCGGAGTTTAATTTTTTGATTTCAGCACCGGTGACCTTGTTCCTCTGCTTCTGTCTTGTTCACAACAAGTATCATCACCGCTGTCAGATTTCCACCACCACCATTCTGGTTTCATACCAACACATTTTTTATTCAATTTCTTGTAGTATTTTTAGTCTAGTTCTTCATATTGATCGTGTATGTGTGTATAATCTTTGTATATATAATGTATGTATAAACGTATATAATATGTGTGTAACGTCCCAAAAATTAAGACTAAAAATTTTGATTTTTATATTAATAAAACCATTATCCATAACCATATCGTAAAACCGGTGTGAAAACAGAGTATATCAAATAACATCCACGTACAATCAGATTCATATAAAATGCGGAACATATCGGTGTGTGCACTGCAATAATCTTGGGCTCTTCCCCTTCGAACCAGAAGTACCTGAAACATAAACTGAAAACCGTAAGCACAAAGCTTAGTGAGTTCCCCAAAATACCGCATACTGTACATATCAAACATATAATGGGCCCCGCCCGGCATCGGGCCCCGACCGGAACAAATATGTCAGTCTTCGGGCCCCGCCTGGCATCGGGCCCCACCCAGTATACATACAAACATATAAACACATGCAAGTATCACAAAGAAAAATAGCATACAATATAATCATCGGGCCCCACCCGATATACATATAAACACATAACACATGCAAGAGTCACGTAAACAACTAGCATCCTAATCATAACAAACCATGGGCCGACATTGGTGCCTTCGACCCGCCAAACACAGTGAGGAAAACTCACCTCAGGCTGATGAATCTATCAGATAAAATCTCGGTCTGCTGGTCCGGTAAATCCCCGCACTAACATCATCAAATAATATCCAATTAATAACTAGATCTCAACTCATAATCAAGAATCTAAATTACTTGTCCAACATTCAGGGTAAAAGACCATTTTACCCTTTTCTTACTTGGACCTAAACCAAGGCCCAACCCATTTACTCAAAAGGCCCAAATTCCTAAATGGCATCCCAATGCCCAATAGTCCATCCATGGCCCAAAGTTAGAAGTCCAATAGCCCAACAAGGCCCAAACACTAAAAGCCCAAAATATGGCCCAAAACCGCGAAAGTCAATCCAAAAGTCAAACAGCTGAGTACGCTAGGCGTACTCAGACTTACGCTTAGTGTACTCCTTCCAGTGTCAGTACACGCAGTGTACGAGCTGGGTACGCCCTGCGTACTTCAGACTACCAAACCCACTCATTAAGCACTTGATCGGTTAAGCTAACATGCCAAACTCTCAGATCTGATTCTAGAAAATGACATAATACGTAAAGTTGGCAACTTTACTCCTATGCATGACTTAATAAGGCCCAAAACCTAAAAATAACCATAACAAATAACTTAACTCATGCATGGACCAAGATATTTCATAAAGGTTGCATTTTTATGGACAAGGGACCTCAAATGTGCTAAGATCTAACCCCCATGGCTTTTGGAGTAGACCATAAACCCAAATATATCTCAAAAGATTGAAAAATGCATAAATAACATCCTAAGTTGGATCTAGCATAAAGAACCATCAAGATGGGAGCTTTTTACCACAAATGACTTGCTAAGGAGAAAATGACTCTGGATCTACAAGCTCAAGCTACTCCCAAGCAACCTCCAAATGTTCTTCTTTTTCTACTTCACCAAAAACACCACCAAAACTCACTCTCAAGCTCAAAACTCACAAATGACACTTAGGGTTTCGATAATAGGGTATAGAGTGATGGAAGCTGATCAATAGAATGTCCAAGGGTGTTATAAGTTTCTTAAATATGGCACAAACCCTAAAAATTAGGATTTGCCCTTGCATTACGTATGCCATGCGTACTCCCACGTACACCCTCCGTACGTGGGTGAACCTGCGATCTTGAAATGAGCTAGTACGCTAAGCGTACTCATAGAGTACGCCCCGCGTACCAGCTAGGGACTTAAATGATAGAAATTTTGTACTAAGGGTTAAAAAGGAAACATAACAAATCTCGAATGTTACAATGTGTATAACATTGTATGTATAAATGTATATATTATAGTGAAAATATAAATTTATGTATGTATATTTGTATATATTTATAGTGAAAATATAAATTTGTGATTATAATGTATGTATAAGTGTATTTTAATATGTGTATTTTTATGTATAAATATGTATGTATATGTGCATTTATATATGTTTGTATACTATATGAAAGAACGAATGTTTGTGTGTGTGTGTGTGTGTATATATATATATATATATATATATATATATATATATGTGTGTGTGTGTGTGTGTGTATGTGTGTATGTGTGTATGCAAACTCGTATGTATGTGAAATAGCATATCCTTAGAGATTTGTTAATTTGATTAGAACATGGCTTAACTTTTAAGGGCTTAATTATTAAGGACTTAGTTAGAAAAACCCTGGAAACTACATAATATGTAAAGTGCAATGCTATAATGGAAAAAAAAACAAAAAAGTAGGATGATATAATTCACAATGATATTTAAAGTACAATACTAAAATAGAAAACATCATAATATGATTGTTTAAAGTACAATGCTATAATAGGGAAAAAAAACAAATATATAAAAAGTACAATGCTATAATAGAAAAAACAATACAATATTTAAAGTATATTGCAATAGAAGAAAAAATTAAAAAAAATCAAATGCCATAAATAAAAAATTATGGAAAAGTAAGATGCTATAAATAACAAGATTATGCTAAAGTTATATTCATTTATGTTTCTTCGTTTTAATCATCATGAGCTTAGAAATACATGTCCGAAATTGATTTAGAAGTTAATTTCGGGTTGTCCCCGTTTTAGGATTTCTTTTTTTAATACTTGATGTGTTTCTATATTGTATATCTTATAATCTTCCAGACTATGGGGTTTACATGGATTGGATTGTTGTACTTTATGACCGTTGTGATGGTATTGGCCATGGAGGTGATGGAGCCGAGGATCCACTACCTCAGTAGGCTTTGGTTGTGGACAACACGCAGATGATTGTAAGTCTTAGGACAATTCACTTATTATAATATATTATGACTAATATTATCAGTTATATATTTCAACTGTTCCAACAAAAAGGACAAGAGGATTGGCCAAAAAATTAAACTCTCAAAGTTGTTACTGAAAAACAAGGGGAAGTCTGTGGCTCTGGATATTGACTGAGAGCTTATATTTTCGTCTGTCGGGAAACTAGTAATATGTTTTCACATGAGTTATATTTTGGTAATTGTTAGTTTGCTTATAGTTTGATATGTTGATAATTGTAAGTTTTGGTAATAGTTTGATATGTATGTAATTGTAAGTTTGGTAATAGTTCCATATGTTGTTACTTGTTAGTTTGGATATAGTTTCATATGTTGGTATTTTGTAGTTTGATAATGTAACGCCCTGATTCTCGAATGCCAATATATGGTTATGAACTCTCATGAATTCAAGGTCTACTCGACGAGTTGGTTGCCTGACTCGTCGAGTAGCAGCGGGTTTGGACCACGTGTTAAGTGACCAACTCGACGAGTTGGAGCTGGAAGATAAAACCCTAATTTTCGGGGTTTGGCACCCTATTTAAAGAATCATAAGCCACCTTCAGCCTCTTTACAGTCCCTTGAGAGCTTAGCAAACCCTAATACGTGTGTGTGTGGCCCATTGTGTGTTTTAAGCTTTGGAAGAGGATTCTTGGTGAGAAGAGCTTGGGGGAAACAAGTGGATTGAAGCAAGGAATTCGTGGGGATCAAGATCTACTTCAGTTGGCATCTTTTGGGAAGGTATTAAGTTGTTATCCCAACTCCATTTCATTCTAGATCTCTTTGGATGAAATTAGGGCTTCTTGCTTTGGTTATGAAGCTATTTTTTTGGTTATGAGCTCAGATCTGAAGTTGTAACTTTAGATTTGAACTCTCTTTGATTTGTAAATCTATAAAGCTATCAGATTTGGCAAGTATGAACCCCTCCTTAGGTGTAAAACCCCATTTCAAGCTTGGATTTGGCATTATGAGTCATTAGAGCCTTGCATGCACGTAAAGTTTGCAACTTTACATGATAACCATGCCTTGGGAAGTTGGATCTGCAGTATGTAGTCTTAGCATGGCTTAAAAAGCATCTGTATGGATGAAGGACTGAAGGGACTCGGTGAGTCGCATGGTAGACTCGGCGAGTCATATGAAGATGGTCATGAACTCGACGGGTTGGATGAACAACTCGGGGCGTCCGATGAAGATTGCCTTTGACTCGGTGAGTGGCATGGTGACTCGGCGAGTTGGCAAGTTATGCAAAGAACTCGGCGAGTAGCTGAGGATACTCGGCGAGTTGAGGTCAACATGGACTGTTGACCTTGATAGTTGACTTTGACTTTGACCAAGGGTTGACCGTTTTGACTTTTGAGGATAATTGGTAAGCGGGTATTTATGATTGGATCATTGATGGTTATAGGTGTTGGAGTTTGGGACAGTGTTTCGGGAGCGTGTTTTCGTGGTTCAGTCCGGCATTGCAAGGTGAGTTATCCTCACTATATCAACAGGGTCTAAGGCACCGATGCCAACCCTTTATTGTTTGTATTTGGATTATTGCATGATATGCTTACTGATTTACATCCTGGTAGTTAGGATGGTGATATGATATGTTAGTGACCGGTTAGGTCGATATCCTGGTTATAGGATTGTTGATATGTTTATTGATCTGTTAGATCGGCGTCCTGGTAATTAGGACAGTATTATGTTTAGTGACCTGGTTAGGGTCGGTATCTTGGTATATAGGATGATGCTATGTTAGTGACCGGTTAGGTCGGTATCCTGGTTAGGATGTTGCTATACTATATGATCTGCTAGATCGGTTTGTCTGTCTATGGACTGTTATGTGATTACCTGTTATATGTGCACATGGTTATTTGCTTGATGTTTGGGTTGAGGCGGTCCTGCTTCGTGCTGAAGGCCAACATACCCTACGAGCGTTCCGGATAGACTGTAGGCCCGTATGGCGGTCCAGTCATACCGAAGGCTCGTGATAGATCCAGATAGATTATAGGCCCGGTGCGGGCGGTCCAGTCATACTGTAGACTCAGAGAGTGGACCGGGTGGACTGAAGGCCCGATGCGGGCGGACCAGTCACACTGTATACTCGAGATGCATGGCTGTTCTGTATTTGTTGATATGATATGATTATGGTTATATGAGGTTGGTATTTTGGGGATAACTCACTAAGCTTTCGGGCTTACAGTTTCAGTTTATTGTTTCAGGTTCAGCGGATGGCCGCGGGTAGGCGAAGCCGTGACCGTATACTTCCTCGATTTACGATTATGATTTCTGGGAACTCTGATGTATAAACTATTTTGAAAACAAATTGTAATAATTGAATGGTTTCAAATGAATCAAAAAGTTTTAAATTGGCTCGAATTTTTTGGATGTTACAAGTTGGTATCAGAGCCTTGGTTTGAGTGAATTGGAGGAACATTCGTGTGAATCCAGTCTCAAATCAAGGAAAGGTTTTCAAAATGATTTCTAAAATGGTTTTCAAAATAAGTAAAGGAGGATGCAGAGTGTACGATCGGCCGGAGCCAGTAAGTAGACCCCAAAATACCATACTGTTATTTGATATTGTGATATGTTGGAACAGCATGCTAGTACTAGGCTAGCGATCTTTAGGAATTGCATGATAGAATTACCTGATTTCATGATGCCTGTTAGCCTAGGGTTTTCCTTATATGAGATTGACATCATTACTGTAGTTACTTGTGTATGCATCACAGTTGTATATAATTAAGATCTTATAGCCTGAGAATGTTTGATCTGGCCTTATATTCTGTTCTTATTGATTAGGGCTTAGGGTAGGATTGGATATTCGAAAGTCTATAGCGTCCAGCGTTATGTATGGCTAGCATACACTAGTGCTGCAGGGGTTGATGAAAGTTTCATGGATGGGTGGGTAGTGAGAGGCCGGGAGGCCAATGATGAGATGTCTAGCATTCGTCTAGAGTGAGGATTTATCACTCGCTATGTATATGTATATTGTAGGGTGTTGTGGTGATACTTGAGACAAATATGGGTAGGTGTGGAAGGTAGTATGGGCCCGTACTACTGAAAGCACAGGACCCATACGCGTATCAAGGAAGTCACAACCCCCATGGTTGGGTTGGAGTCGGTTCCCATGATTATGGTATGGATTATTCGAGACGTTTCGAGACCGGATCTGGATCAGGATCGAGAGCTGGCAGCCAGGATAGGCCAGTATTGTCAGAGGATCGTGTCAGGAGGGGATCATCCGAGAGTAGGTGATCGAGATAGTTCGGGGACAGATTCCGGAGATGATTGGGTCTTTTAAGACCGTCATGGTTGAGTATTTCGATGAGCGCTATGCAGCCATTGCCGAGACGGTTGTCGCGGCAGCTTTAACAGCTGTAACGACGACAAAGGGAGGAGCTGGTCGAGCTTCCTAGTTCTGAGACATATTCTGATGAGCAGAGGGCTGCAGTTATTTGGGATCGGGAAGATGATTTTTACTCGTTATATTTCCACGGGTTGAGCGGGAGAGGTTAGCACGTGGGTTTCTAGATTAGAGGCTCGGGGGTTTGCTCGAGGCCGGAATGTGAGTCGCGGGAACTCCGGAAGGGAGTGATGATTACGTTCAGTTGGGGTTTTGCAGTTGGAAGTGGAATGGTTAATTGATGGATTGGACTGTCGTTTTATAGGGCAAGGTGTTGGATATAGTGTCTAAGTCCATAACTATATTTGGTATGTACTTGACCCGACCCAGCATGGTCCATTTGGGTTGCACTTCACCCGAACAATTTATGGATAATCGTTTGAGAATAGTATAAGTTATGATTTATTAATATATTATAAGTCCTAATATATTAATATAAAATCATATTATTTAATTAGTATTGATCTATAATTAATTTAGAATTAATTTAGAGATCAAAAGTATGACTAATTAAATATGGGCTCTTGTATTTATATAGTGTGGGCTAATGCTTATTTGGAATGGGCTAGGCTTGCATGGAAAGTCCATGGATACTCCCTGGAGCTTTAACCCATGGATCTCATGGAAATGAAAAGACATGGGTATTAGGGTTTACATGGATGTAACCCTAATCCACCACACTATATAAAGGAGGCTTTGGTTCTTGAAATTGCACTAGTTGATGTGTGTAAACTAAGAGGGCCGATTTCAAGAAGTTTGTGACTATTCTCTCAAGTTTCCAAGTTTGTGGTGATTTGTGACTTCCATTTGAGGCATCCACATTATTGGTGCTAGGCTCTCAAACTCCAAGCAATCAACTACTACTACAAGGTAAGTAATTCTACTAGTTTTATTTGATTCAAGTACCCCATGTCATGCTAGTTAGGATAAGAACCTTGGAAAAATAATTATTTGCATGTATCTTAGTCAAACATAGATCCAAGTTTTCTAGGGTTGCATGTACACCATAGGAGTGTTAGAATGCTGAAAACCCATCAGTGGTATCAGAGCCTGGTTTGTTTATTTGATACTTGATGCAAAAAAAAAAAAAAAAAAAAAAAAAAAACTTGAAAATCGAAGTTTTGTTCAAAAGCTCGTATCAAAATTTCAAGTTTTTTTGTATATGTACTTACGATTCTTGAAATTTTTGATATGAACATTCATAAACATATGAGTTTAGAAGATCATAGAAATTATGTGCTAATAATTGATTAGATTAATTCTTGATCTTTATGTGTTTTAATGGAGTCCATAACTAGTTCTTAAGTTATGGATAACCAAAAGTCACATTTATAAATAACCATTAAAAGAACACATAGGTTACAAAAAAAATGAAGAGTCTTCATTTTTAATAACCATTAACTCATAAGTTATGAGAAATGAAAAGTTTTGAAAGTTTACAAAACTTGCCCTCAAGTTTTGGAACATGTAAAGTCATATTAAAAACTTTAGTTCCAACCCCTAGAATTTTAAAAGTTAAAATTCAACCCTTATACTTTATAATATTATAAGTTTAATAATATTTATATATGTATAAGATCAAGTCGTCTTACCGCTAGTACGCCTCATTCACGAAGCTGGTCTATAAGGAGGGTATAAGGTTGTTGCCTATAAAATGGCAACTTAATGGGTGTCCACTCTCGCCCACCGCTTCCTTGATCGGTGGAGGGTCGTTAGCCGAACGGGTAGGACAAAGACTTATAAATTCTCATTAAAAGTATAATGATAATACTAAAGTAACTAAACTTTATTGAATTCTCAATCTTAGTTATTTTAGGAAAATGTGAATAAGGTGCTAATCCATGAAATTACACTTTACACTTTGTTTAAGTCGTTAGTGGAGCGTGTGTGGTTAACCGGCACACTAACTTGAACTTAACAAGGTAGGTAAAGGGTGACTTAATGTTTATAATAGTATTGATGGAGCGTGTGTGGTTAACCGGCACATCGATTGAGGGGTAATACATTAAGGGTACCAAGTAATTTGCATGGTTACTTCACACCTTGTTTTGTGATCCTCGGCATCCCAGTCACAAAACTTGAAGGGCACACTCGAGATTGAAACATGCCATTGAAGAAAGTTCAATGAATCTCAAAGAATCTAGGAGTTTCTAAACCAATTAAAACCTAATTAAATATTTCGTTTTTCATGGTGAAAATTGGTGAATCGTCATTCACCTACCTTCAAATATCTTATAGCTTAGATTACGGCATCCCTCTTCTAAGTTATAAAATATTGTGTTGGGTCCTAGCCTTAATATTACATTTGGGTGTTTTGTTAAGGACTATCTCTATATCTAATCTAATCTATTCCCTCTTCTTTTCAGATGTCTTCCAATAACAATGCTTCTGGCTCAAACCCTACTAGCTCCTTCTCTCTCATGAATCTTTATGGGAGAGTCATCTTTGATGGGTCCAACTTTACAGATTGGATCAGAAACATCAGGATGGTCACTCGGTATGAGAACAAAGAATATGTTCTCGACAAGGAGCTGAAGGTACCCGAGCCAACTGCTACTCCTGAAGAGCTTGCTGAATATGAGGTACATGAAAGAGATGCTACAAAAGTGGCATGCATCATGATGGCCACCATGACAGCCGAGCTCCAAAAGTCCTATGAGGACTATTATCCTTTTGAGATGCACCAGGACTTGATGGACCGCTACCATCAAAGTGCTCGTCAAGAGCGATATGAAATAATCTCCTCCATGATAACAACCCGAATGAAGGATGGTGAACCCATCACGGGCCACATACAGAAAATGCAAAGGTATGTGGACCGTTTACTGAAGCTGAATGTGAACTTCCCTGAGGAGTTAGCAATAGACATCATTTTGCACTCCTTGCCATCATGTTATGATCAATTCCGCATGACATATCACATGAACAAGGAAGAAGTCACCCTCATCAAACTTCAAGGACTCTTGAAGACCGCTGAAAGTGGTCTAAAGGGTAAGTCGGTTGTTAATACTCCTACTCCTACTCCAACTGCGGCCAATGTCTTGGCAATCGGGCATGGCAAAGGGAAGAAGAGAAAGAACCCTTCCAAGGGTACCAAGGGTAAGACCCTTGAAGGCTCCTCTTCAAGCAAAACCAAGAAAGGTTTTGTCACTCCTTCTGCTAACCCTAATGAGGCTGAATGCTTCTATTGCCATGAAAAGTCGCACTGGAAGCGAAACTGCCCAAAGTACCAGCAAGATTTGAAGTATGGGAAAGTAAAACCCAACCATGCAGGTATATACACTATATTGTCTAATAACTCACCTCATTCTAAGTCTTGGGTCCTTGATACAGGTTGTGGTATTCACATATGTTGTGATTTGCAGGGACTAAAAAGAAGTGAGAATGTGGAGCACGGAAAGATAAACTTGATCATGGGAAACAGAAAAGCTTCACCTGTCACCAAGATAGGAGTTTATTCCTTAGTGCTAAATAGTGGGTTTACATTAGATTTGAATAAATGTTATTATTCGCCAGAAATGGCAAGAAATGTTATTTCCTTTCATGCATTGTATAAACAAGGTTTTACCTTTTATTTTGATAATAATAATGGTAGTATTGATGCTTTATTTAATAATGTTCTTTATTTTAAAGCATTACCTTGTGATGGCGTGTATGAAACTGTATCTGTTGTAGATAATCTAGGAAATAATGTATTGTGTATTAACTCTTCCACTAGCTTAGATAAAGCATCCTTATGGCATTGTCTTCTTGGACATGTAAGCAAGAAACGCATAGGCCAACTCCAAAAGGATGGAGTCTTGGAGTCATTTGACCTAAAGTAAGATGATAGTTGTGAATCTTGTTTGCTTGGTAAAATGACAAAGTCACCTTTTACTGGCACTTGTGCTAGGGGTGAAGGTTTGTTGGACCTCATACACACGGATGTGTGTGGACCCTTCAGAACAGCCACAAGAGATGCTAATCGGTTCTATGTGACTTTTACTGATGATTTTAGTAGATATGGATATGTCTACCTAATCAAGCATAAGTCAGAAACCTTTGAGAAATTCAAAGAGTTTAAGCAAGAAGTGGAGAATCAGTTGGGCAGGAACATTAAGATGCTTCGATCCGATCGTGGTGGTGAGTATCTTAGTATTGAGTTCCTTGACTATCTTAAGGAATGTGGGATTGTCTCACAATTGACACCTCCTAGGACACCACAGTTGAATGGTGTAGCTGAGAGGCGCAATCTGACCTTGTTGGACATGGTTCGTTCCATGATGAGTCGAGCTTCGCTACCAATCTCATTTTGGGGGTATGCCTTAGAGACTGCCGCCCATATCCTTAATCTAGTCCCTACAAAGAAGGTTGCCAAAACACCTCACGAGGTGTGGACTGGAAAAGTTCCCAATCTAGACCACATCAAGATTTGGGGTTGCGAGGCTTTCGTGAGACGCGAGACTCACGATAAGCTCGAACCCCGAAGCGAAAGGTGTATTTTCATCGGCTACCCACAGAAATCCTTTGGTTACATCTTCTACAGACCCAGTGATAATGTGGTCTTTGTAGCAAGAAGAGGATTCTTTCGAGAGAGAGAATTCATGAGCCAAGGAGACAGTGGGAGGCAAATTGACCTTGAGGAAATTCAATAGTCAAGTGGTGAAGGAACCTCAAACCCTAGCCCTCAACCTGAGGAGGAAACTCCTGTTGAGCCGACTGAAGAATCTATACCTCTAAGGCGTTCCACCAGAGTTAGGAATGCACCTGAGCATTATTATGATTTTCATATTACTGCAGAAGGTGAGACACTTATCAGTGATAACACACTGGTAAATCTGGATGAGCCTAACAGCTACACGGAAGCCATGTGATGCAGCGCAAAAAAACAACACAAAGATAACCAAGAATGAACCTGTTGATTCTAAAAGAATAGCCAGGAAAATCTCTTCAAAACCACGTTGATTCTACGAATACCGTGGGATTGGCTTCAAAATCTGGGTTAACACACAGAATTTGGGAGAAAATCGAAAGTTCATAAAATTGATGATCGACCATCCAAATTACATCAAAAACAGTTAAATAAGAAGCAGAAATTAAAATGAAACCCTAAAAGTCCATGGGCCAAATACAAACCCAAAAACAAAACCCAAAAATTAAGGAAAAATAACAAAATTGTTCATAACTCCATTTAGAAAGCGATTTCTGGACTCAAAAATAGGTAAGTCCCCTTCGGGAACTTATCTAGACGTGCTCCTTGCTCCAAGCTTCGATTTGACTGGTCGTAGGCCCGAAACGGAGATTCGTAGCCAAAGTTATGGCCATTTCTGTGAAGCCCCTTTAGTCACACGATCGTGGGCCTCTAGGAACGCAAGGGCCCGATCCTCCACACTAGGGCCCGCATCATCCCCTCCTGGGTAGACAAAATTCGACCTCGAATGTGCACCATGGTCATCATCAGAAGAATCCCCATAAAAAGGAAGCAAATGCTTTACATTGAAAACATCGGAACAACGAATGTGGCTTGGCAACTGTAGACGGTAAGCATTGAAATTAATCTTCTCCACAATCTCCACCGGTACAATCTTCTTAGCTGACAGCTTGTTGTACTCACCAACCGAAAAATGATCTTTAGTCAAAACAGCCCAAACAAAGTCACCTACTTCAAAATCAACTTGTCTGTGTTTTTTATCTGCATCTTGCTTGTACTTGGAGTTAGCTCGGACCAAGTTGTCATGAACAGCCTTATGAACATCATGCCGTCCTCCAACAAAATCCTGCACTTTCTTTGGAACAACCCTAGAAACAGGCAGTGACATCAAATCAAGTGGTCCCCGTGGCTGAACAGAATAGACCACCTGGAATGGACTATATCCAGTACTTCGGTTGATAGCATGATTATGAGCAAACTCAGCTTGACAAAGCTTCTGATCCCAGGTCTTCACATGATCACCCACTAAACACCGCAAAATACTACCAAGGGATCGATTGACAACCTCTGTTTGGCCATTCGTTTGAGGATGATATGCACTACTAAAATTGAGCTGAGTGTTCACCATTTTCCATAGGCTGCGCCAAAAATGACTCAAAAACCTAGTGTCTCGATCTGAAACAATAGAAGACGGCAATCCATGCAAACGGTAGACGTCTCGAAAGAATAACTGGGCCACATTAACTGCATCCGTCGTCTTTTTGCAAGGAATAAAGTGCACCATCTTAGAAAAACGATCAACAACCACAAATATTTAATCATTTCCCCGTTGAGTACGTGGTAAACCCAACACAAAATCCATGCTGATGTCTACCCAAGGTTGTGATGGAACAGGCAAAGGCATATAGAGTCCTGCATTGGTAGATGTGCCCTTTGACACCTGACAGATTCGACACCGTTTAACATATCTATCCACCTCCTTGCGCATTGTAGGCCAAAAATAAGATGATTGTACCAACTGTAAAGTGCGATCTCGGCCAACATGCCCTTCACCATGCAGCTCCCTAATGATTTGAAGGCGGAGACTAGAATCAGGGATGCACTGATTGCCTTTGAAAAGAAAACCTTCATGCAGTAGAAAATCAGACATTTGTCCAGATTGTATACCCTGCAGAACAACAGAAAAATAAGGATCAACCGTTAGCTGCTCCATGAGGACATCCATCCCCGGCACACCAACCCTCATGGAAACTAGCAAATTACTCCTCCGACTCAATGCATCAGCCACCCGATTTGACATCCCAGACTTATGTTTCACCACAAAAGTGAATTTTTCCAAGAACGACATCCACCTCCCATGTTTGTGTGACACCTTATCTTGACTGCGAATATGTTTTAATGAATCATGATCTGTGAACAAAACAAATTCCTTATGAAATAAATAATGGCGCCAATGCTTTACAGCTTGGACCAGTGCATAGAACTCAACATCATAAGTGCTATAATGCAGCTTTGGCCCCGTCAACTTCTCACTAAAATAGGCAACCGGTCGTCCTCCTTGACTTAGAACTGCTCCAATCCCAACCTTGGAAGCATCCGTGTGTAATTCAAACACTTGAGAAAAGTCTGGCAATACAAGGATCGGTGATGTAGTAAGCTTCTCTTTTACTCATTGGAAAGCTGATTCTGCTGCTTCGGTCCAAGTAAAGGCCTTCCCTTTCATACAATCAGTCACCGGTGCCATAATAGAACTAAAGTTTGGAATAAACCTCCTATAGAATGAAGCAAGGCCATGAAAGCTTCGAACTTCAGTGATGGTAGTTGGACTTGGCCATTGTCTGACAGCTGCTACTTTAGACTCGTCCACCTGTATTCCTTCCCCAGAAACAACGTACCCCAAGAACAAGACTTTAGGAACCATAAACACACATTTCTTCATAGTTGCATACAAACTATCCCGTCGAAGTACGGTCAAAACCTGCCTCACATGGTTGACATGCTCACCAAAAGTAGCACTGTAAATAAGTATGTCATCAAAATAAACGACTACAAATTTACCAATAAAGGGCCTGAACAACTGGTTCATCACACGCATAAATGTACTAGGAGCGTTTGATAAACCGAAAGGCATCACCAACCACTCATACAATCCTTCACGAGTCTTGAAGGCAGTCTTCCACTCATCCCCAGGCCTAAGTCGTATCTGATAGTACCCGCTCTTCAAGTCCAGTTTCGTAAAGATAGAGGCACCGCTAATCTGGTCAAGTAGGTCATCAAGTCGAGGAATTGGAAATCTGTACCTCACCGTGAACTTATTGATGGCGCGACTATCAACACACATACGCCAAGTACCATCCTTTTTAGGAGTCAACAAAGCAGGAACAGCACACGGGCTCATGCTCTCCCGAATATGACCTTTTGAAATCAAGTCCTCCACCTGTCGTCGCAACTCCTCATGCTCTCCGGGACTCATTCTGTAATGTGGCCTATTAGGCAACTGAGCTCCTGGTTGTAAATCAATATGATGCTGGATGTCACGTAAAGGTGGCAAACCATCAGGTAATTCATTAGGGAAAACATCAGCGAATTCCTTGAGCAGAGGAACCATAGCCTCAGGAATTTCAACCTCCTTAGCAACTTCCTTCCCGAGCAATACAAAAATTTCACCTTCCGCCTCCAACTCGTCTTCAAACTGATTAAGGGTCAGTAGAGTACCCGAAGGTCTCGGAACTGGCTCCTTTGGCTTACTGGGAACCAATGTTATCTTCACACCACCAAACAAGAAACTGTAAGTATTAGTCCGCTCGTTATGATCTATGTTACGATCATACTCCCAAGGTATGCCCAACAACAAATGACAAGCATCCATAGCAACCACATCACACCACACATCATCTTTATACGTGGTACCAACATAAAATTGAACAAGGGCTCGTTTAGATACAGTGACCTCGCCACCCTTCTTAAGCCACTGTAGCTTGTAAGGCTTAGGGCGATTTTCTGTTTTCAAAGCCAACTTTTGAACTGCTTCTTCAGATATAAGGTTATCACAACTTCCTGAATCAATAACAAAAGTACAAACCTTTCCCAAAATAGTACATGTTGACTGAAAGATGTTGTGTTTGAGCCAATCATCACCAATAACTTTTGGTGTAAAACAAGACCGCCTTACCACCAAATTTACCCCCACATCTCCAGTTACAACTTCCTCTTCGCATTGATGCTCTTCGTCATACACAGGGGGATCTTCGTAATTTTCACTGGCATCATCATTTTGCCAATCATCTTGCTCAGCAAACAAATGACGTTTTTCGACCTTCTTGCACTATGATTGTCGGTGACCTGTCTCCCCACAACTAAAACACTTCAAGCTGCTACTAACAGTTGTCCTAGGATTCGGTCCAACACTGTTAGATGTCGGTCTTTGTTGATTAGGCACAACACGGGGTACCATACCACCCGTCCCGGAACTTCCTCCAATATTAGCAGTTGAAGACGAACCGCCCACCCGACGACTTTGTTTCTCAAAAGCCAACGCCCGTTGGTGCGCTTCAGAAATAGATACTGGGTCAAAAATATTTACAGAGTCCATGATTTGGACCCGTAGACCCCCAATATATCGAGCAACGAGTTGTTCCTCTATCTCCTGGATATCGTTTCGGGCAATCAATTGGTAGAACTCAGTTGTGTAATCGTCAACTGATTTGGCACCCTGCTTCAGATTTTGCAACCGTTGGTACATCAACCTTTGAAAGTTATGGGGTAGGAAGTTGGATCGTAAACACTTCTTCATCTTCCTCCAAGTCACGACCTTTGACTTTCCGAGCCTGTCTCGTGTCAGTTTCAGTTGTTGCCACCATGCAGATGCCCTACCACGTAGCCTGGTAGCAATCAATGACACTCTTTTGTTTTCAGGGACTTCTTTGAACTCAAAAACTTCCTCAACAGTAGCCAACCAGTCGATGAACCCCTCCGGATTCAAACTGACCCCATCGAATTCTGGGATATCAATTCTCATTCCGGCCTCCCAACGCCTATTGTCACCTCTATGATCACGCCTTGGCTGCCTTTCTAGATCGTCTTCAGAATATGAACCGTCACTGCCGCCGAACGGGTTCCCAAATTCACCATCTTCCACTTGAGAATGTGTTCGAGACCTTTGCCCTCCTTGATTCATCAGTTCGACCATCCTATCAGTCAGTTGGTCAACCATTTGATCCATCCTCTCCTCCATTCGTGCCATAATACGTTCTTCTAGTTCTTGCTCATGAACATTAGCGGGCGTCCTGTTTCTCCTCGGAGGCATTTTGAACCAGGAATTCGGCTTTGATACCAACTGATGCAGCGCAAAAAAACAACACAAAGATAACCAAGAATGAACCTGTTGATTCTAAAACAATAGCCAGGACAATCTCTTCAAAACCACGTTGATTCTACGAATACCGTGGGATTGGCTTCAAAATCTGGGTTAACACACAAAATTTGGGAGAAAATCGAAAGTTCATAAAATTGATGATCGACCATCCAAATTACATCAAAAACAGTTAAATAAGAAGCAGAAATTAAAATGAAACCCTAAAAGTCCATAGACCAAATACAAACCCAAAAACAAAACCCAAAAATTAAGGAAAAATAACAAAATTGTTCATAACTCCATTTAGAAAGCGATTTCTGGACTCAAAAATGGGTAAGTCCCCTTTGGGAACATATCTAGACGTGCTCCTTGCTCCAAGCTTCGATTTGACTAGTCGTAGGCCCAAAACGGAGATTCGTAGCCAAAGTTATGGCCATTTCCGTGAAGCCCCTTTAGTCACACGATCGTGGGCCTCTAGGAACGCAAGGGCCCGATCCTCCACACTAGGGCCCGCATCACCATGGCAGGCCCTGAGGCTGCTAAATGGAAAGAGGCTATGGATATCGAGATACAGTCCATGTATGACAATCAAGTTTGGAACTTGGTTGACAATGTACCTGATTGTAAGATAGTTGGGTGCAAATGGATCTTCAAGAAGAAGACCGACATGGATGGTAATGTACACACTTATAAGGCACGACTGGTTGCAAAGGGTTATTGTCAAACTCCAGGAGTTGATTATGATAAGACCTTTTCACCAGTGGCCAAGATTAAGTCTATTAGGGTTCTGTTAGCCATTGTTGCATTTCATGATTATGAAATATGGCAAATGGATGTCAAAACCGCTTTCCTTAATGGAAAGTTGGCTGAAGATGTTTACATGGTTCAGCCAGAGGGTTTTGTCAGTACAGAGTACCCCAGTAGAGTGTGTAAGCTCGAGAAATCCATTTATGGATTAAAACAGGCACCTCGCAGATGGAATCTTTGCTTTGATGAGAAAGTCAAAGAATTTGGCTTTTCAAGGAGTGAAGATGAATCTTGTGTCTATATCAAGGCTAGTGGGAGTATAGTCAGCTTTTTGGTACTGTATGTGGATGACATACTACTCATAGGAAATGACATCCCAACCCTGCAGGAAGTAAAGTCCTGGCTTGGGAAGTGTTTCGCTATGAAGGACCTTGGAGAAGTTGCCTATATCCTAGGGATAAGGATTTTGAGAAACAGGAGTAAAAGACTAATTGGACTTAGTCAAAGCACCTATGTGGACAAAGTGTTGAAAAGGTTCAACATGCATAACTCCAAGAAAGGAGAGTTACCCATCCAGAGTAACGCCAGATTGAGTAAGACACAAAGCCCTAGTACTGAGGCTGAGATAGCAGAAATGAGTCCAACACCTTATGCTTCAGCTGTAGGATCGATCATGTATGCTATGACGTGTACTCGACCTGATGTAGCCTTTGCTTTGAGCATGGTTAGCAGGTATCAGGGGAACCCTGGCAAGGCACACTGGACTGCGGTAAAGAATATCCTCAAGTACCTACGGAGGACTAAGGACTGGGTCCTTACCCTCGGTGGCAGTGAGGACTTGAGAGTTGTAGGGTACAGTGATGCTAGCTTTCAGACTGACAGGGATAATTTCCGCTCTCAGTCGGGCTGGGTCTTTACTCTAAACGGAGGGGCAATTACTTGGAAAAGTTCCAAGCAGGAGACAGTGGCTGATTCCACTTGTGAATCAGAGTATATAGCAGCAAGCGAGGCAGCAAAGGAGGCTATATGGCTAACAAACTTCATCGGAGACCTTGGAGTTGTACCAGCTATAAAGGAGCCAATGGAGATTTTCTGTGACAACAATAGTGCGGTTGCCTTAGCCAAGGAACCAAGAGATCATGGGAGATCCAGACACATTGACAGAAAATATCACTTCATCAGACATCGAATAGAAGAAGGAATCCTCGTGGCAAAGAGGGTATCATCGGATGAGAACCCAGCAGATCCCGTCACAAAGGGACTGACTCGGGCTAAACATCTCCAGCATGCTCGGAGCATAGGGCTGAAGGATGATATTAGTTTTAGTAGTTAGATAATCTTGAAATTTGTAAAATGTAATTGACATTTGATGATAAATAAAAGCTGTTATTTATGAGTAAAGTGTTGCTATCTCTTGTCAATCGTTTACTATTATTTCTTTTTGCATGTTTTGACTTCCAGAATAATTATGTTATGGTTTATATCATATTATTCAAACTCTCCACAATCGGTCATATGTTGGAAGTAGATATGAATCAAGACTGTCATGGGTTGGCTTGTAGAGGTCTAAGATGTTAGACAAAGCGGGGCTACAACACTCATGAGTGCTCATAAGTTATGAGTATTGGATTCAACCCACGCTCACTTGTATCACTTCATGGAATTTATCTCGAGTGATCGTGAGACGGTAATATCATATAGGTCTTCAAACCTAGAGATATGATTTGTTGCCTATGAGTTGGTTATGCATTGATTGCACGAAAACGCATTGGTAACTCGATGTTATAAACCGTGCTTTTGTGTGTAATTCAACAAGTAGTAGAGCAAACATATGAGTCGAAGTTTATCTGTTCCTTCTAGGATTAGAAGCGATATCTGGGCCCCTCGATGATTTTGTTTTGACCTATGTACCGGGCCCGGTCAGAACTAAATTGATGTGTTCAGTTAAGTTCTATGTCAAACAAATCGGAAATCGGGAAACAAATGCTGGACAATAAGCAAGACCATGTTCCATGTATTTGTCCGGCTGATATCTAGAACAGAGGATTATATGATCACTTATCTAAAATGGCGCTTCATAGTTCAACAGAGTTTAAAGAGCTACGATTGCTTATCGGTTCCTGAAGTCATACTTGCAACTATAGTTATTAGACTTATCCAAGTGGGAGACTGTTGGATATAGTGTCTAAGTCCATAACTATATTTGGTATGTACTTGACCCGACCCGACATGGTCCATTTGGGTTGCACTTCACCCGAACAATTTACGGATAATCGTTTGAGAATAGTATAAGTTATTATTTATTAATATATTATAAGTCCTAATATATTAATATAAAATCATATTATTTAATTAGTATTGATCTATAATTAATTTAGAATTAATTTAGAGATCAAAAGTATGACTAATTAAATATGGGCTCTTGTATTTATATAGTGTGGGCTAATGCTTATTTGGAATGGGCTAGGCTTGAATGGAAAGTCCATGGATACTCCATGGAGCTTTAACCCATGGATCTCATGGAAATGAAAAGACATGGGTATTAGGGTTTACATGGATGTAACCCTAATCCACCACACTATATAAAGGAGGCTTTGGTTCTTGAAATTGAACTAGTTGATGTGTGTAAACTAAGAGGGCCGATTTCAAGAAGTTTGTGACTATTCTCTCAAGTTTCCAAGTTTGTGGTGATTTGTGACTTCCATTTGAGGCATCCACATTATTGGTGCTAGGCTCTCAAACTCCAAGCAATCAACTACTACTACAAGGTAAGTAATTCTACTAGTTTTATTTGATTCAAGTACCCCATGTCATGCTAGTTAGGATAAGAACCTTGGAAAAATAATTATTTGCATGTATCTTAGTCAAACATAGATCCATGGTTTCTAGGGTTGCATGTACACCATAAGAGTGTTAGAATGCTGAAAAACCCATCACAAGGATTGTTCCCTTTCATTTTTCCGAGCTCGAAGGAGTGAGCAAGCTTGTGACCCCAAGATCATGTTGTATTCTTGCTCGGGGTCAGTTGGTTGAAGGGATTGGCGATATTATTTCAGCGTCGTTGAGCACCGGTGGGTCGATGTGGCATAAGTATTTTGTGATGTCCGGTTTGCCTTAGATCTCTTGTATCAGACGGTAAGGGTTTATTGTGCGATCTATTGCACTTTTGGAATTGTAGACTATGTCTTGGGAAGTAGTTCGAAGCCCAGGTTTGGGCAGAGGTTGGTTCAGTTGTTGCAGTTCAGCTGTGGACGTTTGAGCGGGTAAGTGAGTTAGGGTGCGAACCCTGAATAGAATGATTCTAGAGACCGAGAGCGGGAAACTTGTTTGGAACACCTTTAGGAAAAGGGGTATTAGGTGCGAAGTCTGCGGATAGGGTCCCACAGAAGGGTTATCCATCATCGTCAGGATTCGTTGGTTTCAGCAACCGTTAGTGATTTACGAATGAAAGCGCTAAGGGAAGTGGTTCGTTGCTGAGGTATTATTTGCAACATTTATCTTTTGGTCTCCAAGACATGAGGGTGGGGCCATTCAAGCACTAGTGACTGTCGGTTGCACTGGGATACAGAAAGTGTTCATCTGGTTATTAGAAGTGTGTGATCAATTGGGAAAGAGTTGGTTGTCATCGGATCGATTGTGGGAAAGTGAGAAGGGTTGGGAATTTCCCCAATTTCCATGTGTTGTAAAGACTTAGTTGCATCTAAGTGGGGGAGAATCGTCCCAGGATACAGAAGCAGGAGCGGTGTTGAAAATGGGATAAGTCTCGCATCGTTGGCAGGAAGGAAGACAAACCAAGTGGCTGTTTGGTTGGAGGATTGTGTGAGTTGGGAGTTTGGTAAAACTCCCCAGCATGTGTATCACGTCTTCTCGGTGGTTGATAACAGAATTCGTGGAAATCAGGTTGGAGTTTTGGTCATGGTTTGAGTTCAGTTCGAGTATTCGGTCGAGGGTGTGCTCGACTATGAGGGTTTTTAGATTGATGGATTGAGGGTTTTGTTAGCTGCCAGGGCTCGGCAATACACTCAGCACGGGAGTGCGGGTTATTTAGCGTATGTAGTAGACACGCAGGTCAGGGAACACACCACGGATTTCCGAGAGGGTGGACAATCGACATGAGGCCTACGGTTAGGCTGGGGATATAGTCCACAGAGTAGATCAGGAGTTCGAAGCCTCAAGTGGGTGAGAACAGGATGCATGGGAGAGAGCATCAAGAGGGGTGGTCCAGGGAGATGCTCAATAGTTTAGAGCGGTCCGGATAGACTGAAGGCCAGTGGGGCGTACCAGTCAGACCGAAGGCTCGGAGAACGGTCCAAACAGGCTGAAGGCCCAGAGAGGCGGTCCAGACATGCTGAGGGTTCTGAGAGTGGTCCAGATAGACTGAAGGCCTGGTAGGGCGGTCCAGTCAGGCTGAAGACTTTGTATATGTTTGTAGATCTATGTTCGGGTATTGAGTAGGCTGCTATGCTATAGCAATCAATAGGTCTGTTCCAAGTGTTGAACATGCTGCTGGAGTAGGCTGAAGACTCCAGTGTATTTTGGTTTGATCGGAAGTTATTGTTAGAGATGAGAATGAGTGCAAAGGATCTTGGTGATCCCATCAGTTCGGAGTGCCTCCGAGGTTTCATCTTCTTGGATCGGGTAATACTCCAGTTAGGGACTGAGAGTGGATCCGAATGGGTATTAGTCAGTTTTGGGAAGGTTTGGGATTAGAATATCCTGTCATTCAGGTTTTGGGAACCGGGTTAGATCTTTCTCATGATCGTCTATGGCATTTGGTTGGGGTTGAGGCGGTCCTGCTCTATGCAGTAGGCCAAGATACCCGATGCGGGCCGACTGTAAGTCGTAGGCACGGAGGCTCGAAGGGAGCGGTGGGGTTGAGGCGGTAGGCCAACAAACCCTGAGAATTTCAACTCAATAGTTGAATTGATTAGACATGTTGGTATTCCAACCCGAAGGGGGTGATATGGGTTAGATATGAGTGTCGTAATGGTTGGCCGGTAGTGGTAGGTATGGTGATGATGGTTTGAGTTATTGTGGTGTTCCTTGGGTTGGTTCATCTGCGAAAGGGCCATAGCGTGTCTGAAGTAAGGAAAAGATGGGTCACTGAAGTCCAGGTAGAATGTGAGGCTGACATGGGTCATGTAGCATTCATTATGTTGGCAGGGCGTGGAAGCAAGTCCAGCCGGTCGGATTCCTTTCGAGAGACGCGTGGGACTACTGTGTGTATGTGTCTTTTGGTTTAGTAATTGGTGAGGTGTCCTATGATCGGGTAGTGGACAGACAAGTTGGGACCAAGGAGGTTTCGACT
Source organism: Lactuca virosa (assembly GCF_052849685.1). Lineage (NCBI taxonomy): Eukaryota > Viridiplantae > Streptophyta > Magnoliopsida > Asterales > Asteraceae > Lactuca > Lactuca virosa. The sequence continues at coordinate 39,868,272 of NC_136433.1, forward strand.
TCGCTTGAGAAACGTCATATGGTAGCAAGAAGAGTTGAAATGGGTTTATGACTTGGGATTCATGTGTAGTAGTAGTTTTTGTATCGTTATGTTGCTCGTTGATGAGAGGAGCGTCGATTAGACCTTTGAATGGCAGAGGAAAGTGGATATCTGCAGGGTCGGAGTGTTGGGAATCTGAGGTAATGATAGTAGTGTCGATCGGTCATCGGGAGCATTCCAGTCATGAGCTGAGGGTCGGGGAGGGCATACCAGACTCATGATGTGGGCTCAGAGGCAATCCAGACCTATGCTGAGGACCACGTGAGGGTATTGCAGTCATAGGCTGTGGGCACAGAGATTGTGTTGGTTATTTTTTTTGCGGTAGGAGCGCGTTCGGATTGGATGTATTGTTGAAGATTCGGGGGAGTTGCACTCGGTCGTGACGAAACTGAGGAGGGTGGATGAGACGCAAGGATAGATCCTTGGGTCTCAAGTTATGAGTAGACTCGGGTTTTGTTCATAGAGGTATTCCAATCTAGGGTATTCCATCCTAGGGATGGTCGGGCCCTGTGATTGATTGGACCTGATATGTTTGGTATTCCAGGGCGAGGCTGGTTGGGCCAGGTATGGGTGTTCGTGTTTCAGTGGATTTATTTTGTAGGATGTTGAGGGACAAATATCTTCTCAGCACAAAAGGGGTTCGCTCCAGGAAGAGGAAAATTCAGATTTCTGATACTTTAGATCATCAGGATTTTGTCAAGTTGGCTAAGTGGCCTGAAGGATGGACCTTATCAAAAGGTTTGATAGGGATTCACATCACCTCTCACGTTCGTACTTGCGAAAGTGCGTCATGGATCAGGAGGCGGTAGTATCGTTGGATGACGTTCAGGTCGGTGAGCACCTGGATTATGTGGGAAGGCCTGTGGCCATTCTGGAGAGAGGGGTGAAGTTCTGCAGGACAAGGAGGCACCTTGGGTAAGGGTGCAGTGGGAACACCAAAGAGGGGCCGAGTGGACGTGGGAGCCGGAGGCAGAGATGCGGGAGCACTATCCGAGGATGTTCAACGCAGCAGACTTCGAGGACGAAGTCTAGTTCAAGTGGGGGAGAATTGTAACACCCTGATTCTCGAATACCAATATATGGTTATGAATTCTCATGAATTCAAGGTCTACTCGACGAGTTGGTTGCCTGACTCGTCGAGTAGCAGCGGGTTTGGACCACGTGTTAAGTGACCAACTCGCCGAGTCGGAAGAGTGACTTGACGAGTTGGAGCTGGAAGGTAAAACCCTAATTTCCGGGGTTTGGCACCCTATTTAAAGAATCATAAGCCACATTCAGCCTCTTTACATTCCCTTGAGATCTTAGCAAACCCTAATACGTGTGTGTGTGGCCCATTGTATGTTTTAAGCTTTGGAAGAGGATTCTTGGTGAGAAGAGCTTGGGGGAAACAAGTGGATTGAAGCAAGGAATTCGTGGGGATCAAGATCTACTTCAGTTGGCATCTTTTGGGAAGGTATTAAGCTGTTATCCCAACTCCATTTCATTCTAGATCTCTTTGGATGAAATTAGGGCTTCTTGCTTTGGTTATGAAGCTATTTTTTTTTGGGTATGAGCTCAGATCTGAAGTTGTAACTTCAGATCTGAACTCTCTTTGATTTGTAAGTCTATAAAGCTATCAGCTTTGGCAAGTATGAACCCTTCCTTAGGTGTAAAACCCCATTTCAAGCTTGGATTTGGCATTATGAGTCATTAGAGCCTTGCATGCACGTAAAGTTTGCAAATTTACGTGATAAGCATGCCTTGGGAAGTTGGATATGCAGTATGGAGTCTTAGTGTGGCGTAAAAAGCTTCTGTATGGATGAAGGACTGAAGGGACTCGGCGAGTCGCATGGTAGACTCGGCGAGTCATATGAAGATGGTCATGAACTCGACGGGTTGGATGAACAACTCGGCGCGTCCGATGAAGATTGCCTTTGACTCGGTGAGTGGCATGGTGACTCGGCGAGTTGAGGTCAACATGGACTGTTGACCTTGATAGTTGACTTTGACTTTGACCAAGGGTTGACCGTTTTGACTTTTGAGGATAATTGGTAAGCGGGTATTTATGATTGGATCATTAATGGTTATAGGTGTTGGAGTTTGGGACAGTGTTTCGGGAGCGTATTTTCGTGGTTCAGTCGGGCATTGCAAGGTGAGTTATCCTCACTATATCAACAGGGTCTAAGGCACCAATGCCGACCCTTTATGGTTTGTATTTGGATTATTGCATGATATGCTTACTGATTTATATCCTGGTAGTTAGGATGGTGATATGCTATGTTAGTGACCGGTTAGGTCGATATCCTGGTTATAGGATTGTTGATATGTTTATTGATCTGTTAGATCGGCGTCCTTGTAATTAGGACGATATTATGTTTAGTGACCTGGTTAGGGTCGGTATCCTGGTATATAGGATGATGCTATGTTAGTGACCGGTTAGGTCGGTATCCTGGTTAGGATGTTGCTATACTATATGTTCGGTTTGTCTGTCTATGGACTGTTATGTGATTACCTGTTATATGTGCACATGGTTATTTTCTTGATGTTTGGGTTGAGTCGGTCCTGCTTCGTGCTGAAGGCCAACATACCCTATGAGCGGTCCGGATAGACTGTAGGCCCGTATGGCGGTCCAGTCATACCGAAGGCTCATGATAGATCCAGATAGATTATAGGCCCAGTGCGGGCGGTCCAGTCATACTGTAGACTCAGAGAGTGGACCGGGTGGACTGAAGGCCCGGTGCGGGCGGACCAGTCATACTGTATACTCGAGATGCATGGCTGTTTTGTATTTGTTGATATGATATGATTATAGTTATATGAGGTTGGTATTTTGGGGGTAACTCACTAAGCTTTCGGGCTTACAGTTTCAGTTTATTGTTTCAGGTTCAGCGGATGGCCGCGGGTAGGCGAAGGCGTGACCGTACACTTCCTCGATTTATGATTATGATTTCTGGGAACTCTGATGTATAAAGTATTTTGAAAACAAATTGTAATAACTGAATGGTTTCAAATGAATCAAAAAGTTTTAAAGTGGCTCGAATTTTTGGGATGTTACAAATAATTGCTAGTTTAGTTATAGTTTGATATGGTTGTAATTTGAAGTTTGTTACTTGTTAGTTTGGTTATATGTGATGGGTTTTGAGCATAAGAAACAAAAACCTATGTGTGCATGCAACCCTAATTGAAGATCTATGTTTTCTCTAATTGAACATACAACATTTGAACATCAATTGGGAAACCCTAGGAATCCTATATTATTTTCGAAATTAGCATCTAGGGTTAGGAAACATACCTTTGATTGTTATTGATGAATAACAAGAAACCCTTGTGTTGTTGAAGCTTAGAGAGCAAGCACCACAAATGTTGTGCCTCTAATGGTTCACACCTAAACCCTAACGACCAAAGAGCTTGAAGAGAGAGAGAGAGGAGAGAGGTAGAATTTCGGCCCTAGCTTCCCTAAGAATGATTGGACGAAAATATGAGGCTTAAGGGCCTTTATATAGTGTACCCAGAAACCCTAGATAAGTCCCAAAACAATAAAATAGCATTATCTTACTTTTGGTATTTATCTAGTTTCCTAATTATCTTCCAAGGATAATTCCAGATATTCTAGATATTCTAGATCCTCTAGAACCATAGAAAAACGTACAAGGCTCTAGGATGGTTCTAGAATGCCTCTTGTTCAACTATTAAACAGTTGCACTTTAGCCCTTACACTTTTAATTAATTCCTTTAATTCCAAAAATTAATTCCAATTAATTTCTGATTAAATATTAATTAAATATAACTATTTCTAATTAATATATTATTCTCATAATATATTAACAAATAATTTATTTCAATTTATTAATCAAATAATAAATTCAACATCTCTCTCCAAAAGTCATCCTATCCAGTTGCTAGTTTTGAGGGCAACCCAAAAGGACTGTGCTGCTATCAGTTCAAGTATATACCAATTATAGTTATGGGTTTAGACACCTAATCCAACAGTCTTCCACTTGGATAAGTCTAATAACTATAGCTGCCAGTATTACTTCCAAAACTGATTAACAAATTATAGCTCTCAAAAGCTGATGTCGAACTCTAACCCAGTCAGTTACGTGTCCTAAGATAAGTGATCAAATATTCCTCCATTATACAAGATGTCGTACAGACATAAGACATGGATTATAATCAATATCATTATCCAAGTTTTGTTTCCCGATTTCTGATTTATGACGACTGATTCAGACTACCACTTGAATACATCAATTTAGTCCAGGCTTGGCCAAGCGCTTTAGATGTCGACATCAAATTGTCGAGGGGCCCACAGATATCGCTTTTCCCGTTAGGGAAAAAGAAACGAATAAACTTCGACTTATATTCTTGCAGTATTCACTCATCAAATCATGTACACCAATACGTTTTATAACATCAAGTTACTAATGCGTTTACGTATTATCTATGCACAACTGACTAGTAAACAACAACTCATATATCTCCGTTTCAAGAATATAAGATATTATCGTCTCAAAATTACTCGTGATAAAATCCATGAAGTAATTTTTTGAGAGTGAGTTTATCCAATACTCAAAATCCCCATTTTCCAAGTACTCATGAACATTGTAGCAAAGCCATTTCTATGTATAATCTCTATAGACAATCTATAATTCAATTCATGACAGTTTTAATTCACTACTTACTTCCATAGTACGAGCGACTGTGGAGTTTTGAATAATCCAATTATTCGGGAAGTAAAACATGCAAAGTGAAACACAATAACAACCTAACTAACTATGGTCTCAAAGCTATTGAATATTGATGTGTGTAAAATGCACTGGTTTTAATCCAACTTTTGAGTTATAAATTAAGCACACAAAGGCAGTGAACCTGTCTTTTAGTGGTATAGTTAGGTAAGTAGAGTGTCGAACTCAGGGAACGGTAAATTAAAACTAAAGACTAATTTTATCTAAATTAAATAGTAAATATGGGTTTTCTCTAGTTTTACAAGACTAGAAACTTACTAATACTACTTGAGCTAAGAACTAGAAAAACAAAGATTTAACTGAACTCAATAATAAAAGGGACTTCTGTTTAGTTCAACTCAATTGATCCTATGGTTGATATTATGGTAATAGTGCAATGGATTAATTCTTCTATTGGCTACCGATTCAAGTGATTAGCCTTGCGTTCGCTACGATAATCCTTAGAAAACAAACTAACTCAAACAGTGATCAGTTGTCTAATTTAATTTAATTCACTAGATTATTTATTCGGGTTAATTTAGACTTGTAATAGCTAACTAAATTGGTCCTTTAGTTAACCTCTTGCTGATGGTCATCAAACAAGCTCACACATTAATTTACCTAATTTTTCTTATTAATTCTAGTTTCACGTTCGTTAGTCCTAGACATATGATAAAGTGGTCACATAAACATATGGGGTTGATAATTAAAAGATGTTCATACTATTCAATTATCTTCCTATTAACAGAAAATTAGTTATCATTCACACATAATGTTCTTTAACAAGCTAGAATCAACAAAATCACCAATATTAAATTAATCCTACCATAAAATCAAACCATAATATCAATTTTGTATCCCCAAACAGAAGTTTAAGAGTTTTAGCTCATGATTGAGGTAATTAACAGTAATAAAACGAATTCTAATTGTCTAACCATAATTGAGAAACAATAGATTAAGTAGAATGATGAGAATGTGCCTCAAATCTTCTTCGGAATTGGATTCTAGGTTGTATCTTCATTCTCTAGGGTTCTTCTAGCTCTTCAATCGCAGCTTGCTTCTCCCCAAAGGTTTTAGCAGCCCTTCCATCGGATTAAGACCCGCTATTTATAATTATCACAAAACAGGGGCTACTCGGCGAGTAGTTCGTGGACTCGCCGAGTACTAGTGTGAAATCCGTGTTCGGCAAGGAATCTTGACTTTTCTTTCGGGAACATTCTAATGAACTCGCCGAGTACGTGCGTGGACTCGCCGAGTAAGTGTGTAGTTTTCCCTTTTCCTTCATTCTTTGGTCTCTAATTGCTTCTCCTTTTCCTTCTGCTTCCAAGCATGTCTTTTGGACTGAAAACACAATATAAGCATTATTAAGTACCTTTTGTCCATATTATGCATATAATTAGCCAAAAATGAATAGAAATATATGTTAAACATATGATTAATTATGCACATATCAAAATACCCCACACTTGACTTTTGCTTGCCCCCAAGCAAAACTGAATTTTAACACATTAGAATCACATAGGACAACTCACGTCGAACCCAGCCATTATGCCAAGACCGCAACACGCACATTTGTGTCTAAAATTCCTAATAACCCCCCATACTCTAAATACTCACAATCCTCATAAACATTCGCCCACTCACCCCGAACTATGCTCATTTTATGCATCCCTCCGAATCCATCCTCAGAAAACCTCTTAACCTCTAGGTGTTTTTGGTTGAGTAACCCAAGCATACATAATCTAGATAATTACAATGTATGATACCACATTGGAGCTCTTTGGAATTCTTCATTTCTTTGGCATTTGATCTTTGATCTCTTTGAATTCACCACTTTGTTGTTTGGTTTTTGGTATCTTCAACTTTTTGAATTTCTTGGAATTTTTGATCTTCTAATTTCATATTTGACTTTGATGCTCCAAAAATTCTTCAAACTTTTCTTTTGTAATTCTCTTTTTTTTTTTTTCATGTAACTCACTTTTTTTTCACTCAAAACCTACATGCTTAAGCAAGGGCACTCAACTTCAACCTTTATTGATTAATGATAACAATTTTCCTGGATACATTTCAAGTACACGATGCTAAACATATTGCATCCTTCGGGCTAAGCGAGGCTGTGTTTTTGTCCCATGATTTCACTAGAATAAGGGAGCCACAAATGCACTATAACGTATAGGCTCAACTAAACATTTGGGTCCTCATGGAATCATCAAATATAATACTAGCATGATCCCTAATTGTTTTTACCAAAATATCTAAATTAGCCCTAGCAATTTTATGCAAAATTTTAAAATTAATCTAAATTTTAACTAAATGTAACCAACCCCCTACCCCACACTTAATTTATGCAATGTCCCTATTGCATATTAGGCATGAATAAGAAACATAAAAATAAAGAGGGAATTGGAACAAACTCCCCTGGGATAGTAGTGGCGAGGCTGATCATCTTCAATTTAGCTCCATCTTTGAATGACTTTAAACATGGGAATAGCTCATCCATGTCTTGGGTATCATGTCGCGTGTGGTAGACTTGCAAATGACTCAAAGATGTAGGATACAGCTCCTAGAAACCTTCAGCAATGATCCTCTATGAAAGAGTTGGATAAAACTGCAACGAACGTGCCCAAAACAACTCTGGAATCCGAAAAATGATGATGGACTCGGCGAGTAAGTCGTGTACTCGGCGAGTATGTTGCTAACTGGCAGAGAAGTCGTGAATTTGTCCATGCACTCGCCGAGTAGGGTATGTGCACTCGGCGAGTAGGCGCTGAGTTTTCCATTCGACTGAAGTGCTGGATTGGGGTAATTCAGTGACTCTTTTTCTAATTACTTCAGTAATAAAGCACTCTACACTCCCAACTCTAACGGACTCGAACTTAATGGAAAAGACTTCGCACTCCCAATTGAACATTCTTTACTTGAACCTTGACCCATAAGACTTCTAAATGCATCCTAACCTTCCAATCCTGAAAAAAAAATAGACAAAATTGAAAGCAACCAAAAGTCCTAACGAGAAATAAAATCATCCAAGTTTAACAAGATGTCCAAATCAAACATCACGAAAATAAATTAAAAACACAAAAGAAACATTCTTCATTCTTCATCATCTACGTCGGCTCCTCCAGCTCCACTTCCTCCTCCTTCATTGCCTTTCCTCATCCTTTCTTCCCAACTCATGATGTGGGGGTAGCCGGGTCCAGGTCTCGGTGCGATGTTCATTTGTTGGAAGAGATAGTCAAATGATTGATTGTTATAGTTAACTCCTCTTCCAATATCATCCAAGTAGCGCCGGTACTCAAGTTGATTCCATCCATCGTTCTCTTCTTCCACCGGAATAACCGGTGGGTCTTCCCGTACCCGCTCACTTCTTTGCCTCACTCGCCTTCCCGGCTCCTCGGGGTTAACCGGCTCATCCGCATGAGGAATAGAAAAAGAATCACCAAATTTTTCCACAATCCTTGCCCTCCTATATAATGCGGTGTTGAACGGAGGGGGATAAATGACCGTCAGCGCCCTTGACTCTTGCAAATCTAATACCCCAAATGACCTTGCAAGCCTCGTCACAAACATCCCTCCATTAATCTTGGAGTTCATCTTCTCCTTAACAACCCCTTCAGCAAGATACTTGGCTATGCGATAGGGGAGATTGCAGAAAACATCGGGAGTAATAATACTCCAAAGATAAAAGATGTCAAGGTTCGGGACCTTGTCCCAGTCCTTTCGCATATTAATCGTGCTGGCAATGAACCGATGAATGAGACGGTGGATCGGTGAACGTATGTGACCCTCCTGTGCGGTAGATGGGATGTACACCCGGTTAGCAATAGTATTCCACCAGGTAGAAGCAACCACTCCCTCGGGGAGATCTTTGTGGCAATTCTCTAAAAAAACTTCAAAATCTTCATTCAACATAGTGCTTTGCTCATAGATTCCAAGCCTCCATGAAAATTCAGCCATGCTGCATTGTCGCAGCTCCCCACCAAGAGAAAAGGAAACTACATTGGGATTGTAGTACTCACTACCACCTCGGAATGAGATGGTAGCAAAAAACTCCCAACATAATTCAGCGTAGACTGGTTCTTGAATTTTGAAAAGCTGTAACCAACCATCACATATGATGGTTGAATCCCCCAAATTACATTCTTTCACCAAATATGGTGTTAGCTCTTCTTCCAAACCAACTTTCCCCATCCAATCCCAATCCACTGCATTGGGTAAATGAATCTCTTTCTGTTTTAAAGCCTCTAACTTGTTTTTGGCACGGGCTTGAGACGATTTAGATGTGATTTGGCGGAACGAGAGCCACGGGATGTCCCCTTGGCTTCCCCCTCTTGAAGACTGACCTCGTCTGGACATGGTACCTGCATGACAACATTAAGAAAGCACAAACAAACAACACCCAGTAATTAAAATTGAATAAAACAGATCTGTATAGCCTCCTACTCGCCGAGTTCATGTCCTACTCGGCGAGTAGGATGAACATCGGGACCAGAATCTGTCGAACACATATGGGTCACTTAAAACACCCAATTTTGCACAGGGGTTTGCTGTACTAAGCCCATTAACCACTAAACCAAAAGAAAATTCTCCTAACGACTCCTAATTTATGGAAAAACTAAAACCCTAGAATTCGAGGAAACCCCCAAATCCGAATTTAGATAAAATAGGGCAAATCAGTGATAAAGCTTGAACCTTTGATGAGTTTTTAAGTGTAAAGATCATACCCTTTCCCTTGAAAGTCGAGGATTAAGCCAAAAATCACAGAAATCGCTTGAAGGAGGCTGTGCACGGCGAGTGTGTGGGTAAAATGGGTAAAAACCCTTATTTTTCAGATTTTTATACCGTCTGTGTAAGTTGGCTACTCGCCGAGTATAAATGCTTTTACGTGGTTTTTTTTTTTGGTTATTTATGCAAGCACTCGCCGAGTACTCGTACCTACTCGGCGAGTAAAGCTTGAAGTTTGACAAAAATTGAATTAAATTTTTTTTTATATTTATTTTTTTTATTTTCTAACCCACTACCCCACACTCTAGGCATTGCTTGCCCTCAAGCAATCATTTAGAACATATTTCCAGAAGAAGATGAATGAAAAAGATCCTAAAGAATTAAAAAGAAAGTAAAGGAAAAAGAAATGCAAACTCTAAACTCGGGTTGCCTCCCGGAAGCGCTTCTTTTGAAGGAGTCATTAGCTGGACTCCTCCCATTCTACGTGGCTGCAATCCCTTCCAGCAACATCAACTCTTCCATGCCGTCATTCCTTGGAACTCCTTCTTCATACTTTTTGACTCTATGTCCATTGACCTTGAACGGGGTGCCATCTTTTGACAATAGCTCTATAGCACCATGTGGAAACACCTTCTTCACCAGAAAAGGACCTTCCCATCTTGACTTGAGTTTGCCCGAGAAGAGTTTTAACCTTGAATTAAAGAGCAACACCTTTTGCCCTTCATGAAATTCTTTATTTTCCTTGATCCTCCTGTCATGCCAATTCTTAGTTTTCTCTTTATAGATCAAAGAACTAGTGTATGCATCATTTCTAAGTTCCTCAAGAGCATTCATTTGCATTAACCGGTTGTTCTTGAGCTCCTCCATGTTGAAGTTGCACATCTTTAAAGCCCAAAAAGCTTTATGCTCTATCTCCACCGGTAAACGACATTGCTTTCCATAAACTAACCTATATGGTGTAGTACCAATAGGGGTTTTGAAAGCTGTACGGAAGGCCCAAAGTGCATCGTCTAGCTTATCCGACCATTCTTTTCGATTGCTCCCCACCGATTTCTCCAAGATTCTCTTTAAAGCTCGATTTGTCACTTCGGTTTGTCCACTAGTTTGTGGATGGTAGGATGTTGAAAATTTATGGGTTACCCCATATTTACTTAGCACCTTCTCTAGTTGATCATTGGCAAAATGAGTGCCTCGGTCACTTATGAGAGCTTTCGGGACCCCAAATCTTGAAAATAACTTCTTTAAAACCCTCACCACTACCCGACCGTCATTAGTTGGCAAAGCTTGTGCCTCCGCCCACTTGGATACATAATCCACCGCCACCAATATGTATTTGTTGCCTTTGGATATGGGAAATGGTCCCATGAAATCGATCCCCCACACATCAAATACTTCGCACACTTGGATACTATGTTGTGGCATTTCATTTCGAGATGAAATGTTTCCAGCTCTTTGACATGCATCACATTCTTTGACAAATTGGGTTGCATCTTTAAAAATCGTGGGCCAGTAAAACCCAGTGTCAAAGATCTTCATAGCAGTGTAATGTGCTCCATGATGTCCACCCGTGGGCCCGCTATGACATTGCTCCAATATTTTCCAGCTTTCATTCCCGAACACGCATCTTCGTATGATTCCATCCGCGCAGCTTCGGAAAAGATATGGTTCATCCCAAAAGTAATACTTTATCTCGGAAAAGAATTTCTTCTTTTGTTGACTTGTGAAATCTTTTGGGAGGTAATTGCTAGCTAAGTAATTAGCTATATTTGCAAACCATGGTTCTTCTCCCACAGTCACCATAATATACTCGTCCGGAAAATCATCTCCAACTCTATCTTCTTGCAATCGCGGGTTTTCAAGCCTTGACAAGTGGTTAGCTGCTACATTCTCCATTCCCTTTTTGTCGCGTATCTCTATGTCAAACTCTTGAAGAAGTAGAACCCATCGTATCAATCTTGGCTTGGCATCCTGTTTGGCAAACAAATACTTGATAGCAGAGTGGTCAGTAAAAACAGTTGTTTTAGATAAAACTAAATAAGGGCGGAATTTATCAAAAGCGTACACCACAGCTAATAATTCCTTTTCCGTGGTGGTGTAGTTTTCTTGGGCTGGATTTAAAGTCTTGCTAGCATAATATATGGGTTGGAAGTGCTTATCAACCCTTTGACCAAGGACAGCTCCTAATGCAAAATCACTAGCATCACACATTATTTCAAATGGTAAATTCCAATTTGGTGCAACAATGATCGGGGCATTAGTCAATTTTTCCTTTAAAAATTCAAATGCCTCTAAACACTCTTTAGTAAAATTAAATGGTGCATCTTTTAGGAGTAATTGTGTTAGAGTTCTAGTTATTTTAGAAAATTCTTTGATAAGACGCCGGTAAAAACCCGCGTGTCCTAGAAAACTTCTAATACCCTTCACATTAGTTGGTGGAGGTAATTTGGCAATGGTGTCAATCTTTGCCCGATCCACTTCAATTCCCGATTTGGAAACCTTGTGGCCCAAAACTATACCCTCCTTAACCATAAAGTGACATTTTTCCCAATTAAGGACTAAGTCGGTCTTTTCACACCTAGCAAGCATTAGGTCAAGATTTGTGAGACAATCATGGAAGGAAGATCCAAAAACAGAAAAGTCGTCCATAAAGACTTCCATGAATTTTTCCACCATGTCGTGGAATATGGCTGTCATGCACCTTTGAAATGTCGCGGGTGCATTGCATAGCCCAAAGGGCATGCGTCGATAAGCAAAAGTCCCACTTGGGCAAGTGAATGTGGTATTTTCTTGGTCCAATGGGTCTATGGGTATTTGGAAATAACCCGAAAATCCGTCTAGGAAGCAATAATAACTATGACCCGATAATCTTTCTAACATTTGATCAATAAAGGGTAAGGGAAAATGGTCTTTACGAGTGACATCGTTTAGTTTTCGATAATCGATGCACACTCTCCAACCGGTTACCGTTCGTGTCGGAATAAGCTCATTCTTTTCGTTGGTTATGGCCGTCGTCCCTCCTTTCTTGGGCACCACTTGAACCGGACTCACCCACGGGCTGTCGGAAATGGAATATATAATCCCCGCATCTAAAAGCTTGACCACTTCTTTCTTGACCACCTATTGCATATTTGGGTTTAGTCTTCTTTGGTGCTGCACAACCGGCTTTGCTCCTTCTTCCAGGTTAATCTTGTGTGAACAATAAGAGGGACTTATTCCCTTGATGTCGGTAATGCTCCATGCTATGGCCCGTTTTCGCTTCTTCAAAACTTGCACTAGTTCTTCCTTTTCAGAGTTGGAAAGGTCAGAGGCTATAATGACTGGCTTTTGATGGCCATCTTCAAGGAAGGCATACTCCAAATGTTCTGGTAACTTTTTGAGCTCAGTTTTTGGGTTCTGTTTGTTGCACTCGCCGAGTGTAGGTAAGGGACTCGGCGAGTTGGTAGCTGACTTTACGAATTCTGTTTTTTTTTCGCTTGGACTCGGCGAGTAGATCGGCCGTACTCGGCGAGTTGAAGTGTCAGATTGCCTCATCAACTCTTCAAACTCAGCTTCTTCCAGCAGCCTCTCGATGTCCATTAAGTCTTTTTCTGCATCAAATTCTTCATCAGAAATTGTGAACTTGCTGGAATCTTCACTTATGCATTCCTCCAATAATTCATCAAGCATGTCAATTGAGAATGTTGTGTCGTCACTATTCTGTGCATACTTCATAGCTTGATCAACCCCAAATGTGACTGAATCTTCTCCTACCCGCAAAGTGAGCTTCGAGTCCCTCATGTCTACTATAGCACTTGCCGTGTTGAGGAAGGGTCTTCCAAGGATGATTGGGACTTGAGGATCCGCCTCCATGTCTAGAATTATGAAATCAACGGGAAAGACAAACTTGTCCACTTTGACCACTAAGTCTTCACATATTCCTCTTGGGAAAGTGATTGTCTTGTTAGCTAAATGAATCGCCATACGAATTGGTCTTGGTTCCGGGAGATCCAGCTTCTTGAAGAATGAATAAGGCATTAAATTCACACTTGCTCCTGAATCAGCCAAGGCATGAGTGGTAGCTAAATTGCCAAATTGGCAAGGTAAAGTTAAGCTCCCCGGGTCACCCTTCTTCTTTGGTAGTTTGTTGAGCATGGCGGCTGAGCAATTCTCATTGAGGACTACCTTCTTCACTTCCTCCATCTTCCTTCTATTAGTGAGAAGTTCCTTAAGGAACTTTGCATATTTGGGCATTTGTGCGACAGCCTCGATGAAGGGTATGTTGATTTGAAGAGCCTTTATATGATCTAGAAACTTCTGGTACTCCTCTTCCTGCTTCGCTTTCTTAGCTCGGGCTGGGTATGGCAATGGCGGCTGGTAAAACTTTTCAGGGGTCTGATTGTTCGGATTTGGCAGTGGACTCGCCGAGTCCCTATTCTTTACTCGGCGAGTAGAGCTGTCAGATTGAAGATTTTGATTTTCTGCTTGATTTTCTGCTTCCTCCTTCTGTGATTCTTTGGGTGCTTCATTCTGAATAGGGGCCAAAGGAATGATTATTTTCCCACTTCTTGTTGTGACTATGTTTATGTGCGCGCCTCGTGGGTTGTTTTCGGTTTTGCTAGGAAGTTCGCCCGGTGATCTTTGGTTTATTTGTTGAGCAAGTTGCCCTAGCTGTGTTTCTATGTTGTGGATAGATGCTTGCTGGTTTCTAAGCATGGTCCTTGTTTCTTGAATTGCAGCATCATGATCACTATGTCTCTTTTTTGAAGCAGCTAGAAATTTGGTAAGCATTTCTTCCAAACTTGGTTTTCTTTCTTGTGATGGCTCCTCCTTTTGGTAAAAACCCCTTCCCTTTTGCTTGAACTTCTCCTCCTTAGCCTTCTTGTACTCGTCATAAGGGAGCCACTCTTTCTTTGGTCTACGCCAATCTTCATCATATCGGTCCCCACTTGAGTAAGAAACTTGCACCTTTTTGTTGCCATTCTCATCCAAATCGCAGTCTCTAGTAAGGTGAGGCCCATTGCAATTTTCGCAACCCACCCGAATAGCATGTATCGTTTGGTCCATTTTATCCATCCTCCTATCCATGGTTTTTAGCATAGCCATAACTGCTGACAAGTCTTCTGAAGCTGCATAGGCGGCCCCCCTCGTCACATCATTTCTTGGATTGTGGTATTCTCTAGAATGCTTAGAGAATTCTTCAATTAGTTGCTTTATCACTGGAGGTGCCTTTTTCGTGAGTGGACCTTGCGAGTCAAGTAATTGCCTAGTGGTAACATTTACTCCATCATAGAAGATGGAGACTTCTTGTTGACTATTGAGGTCATGATGTGGGCAATTCCTTAGCAGGCTCTTGTACCTCTCCCACGCTTCATATAGTGATTCTCCAGCTTGTTGTTCAAAGTTAGCTATGGCTTTCTTTAGCTTGGATATCTTGGATGGCGGGCAGAATTGATCAATGAACTCTTCTTTCATTTGGGCCCATGTAGTGATAGATCCTGGGGGCAATGACTTGAGCCAATCCTTGGCAGCACCCTTCAAAGTAACCGGAAGCATGCGAAGTAGCTGAGTTTCCCGAGGCACATTTGGAACATTGAATTAATCAGCTACATCATTGACTTCGTCCAAGTGTTTATAAGCGTCTTCGTGGTCTTTGCCTGTGAAGGGGATCTCCTTAAGTAGAGCCAGGATGTGACCCTTGAGCTCAAAAGTAGCAGTAATGGGGATTGCGGGTTGCACAAGTCCCGGTCCAGTATCATCGCGTATACTCTTCTTCCATTCCCCCATGGGGACTTCATCAATGTTAGCCATGAGAACAGCTAATTCGTCGTCGGAATCGGAAATGTGACCGAATGTAGGGTCTTCTTCTTCCTCGGTCTCGTGCTCGGCGTCTTCTTTAATAGGGTCTTCGATTGTCAAAGAGGCGCTAGATGCTCCTGATTTGCTGCTCTTCTTCTTGCTGAAAACGGACTTTAGGTTCTTTAGTGGTGAATTCCTTGAAGAAGCGGATTCTCCAACGGATTTTCCTTTGTTCTTCCTTAGGGCGGATTCCGGGTCGTCTAGAGGAGGGATCAAAGGTGTATCAGATCCTCGGGTCATGAAACAACTGCAAATAAAACAAGAAAAACGCGTAAAAAGAACAAAAATGAAATAAAAGCTAAAACTGTGAACAATGATGCACTCGCCGAGTTTCGTCGAGTGCACTCGGCGAGTTCAAGGTAAAAACATAAAAATTTTCTACTTAATTTATTAAAACAGGGATTGATCAAAACTTATACTAACTACTAAATTACCTCAGAGTTAACTTTGTGTAAGATAAATCCCACACAAATGATCGATAAAAATAGAAATTAGTGCTAATTTAGAACCGTTCCCCGGCAACGGCGCCAAAAACTTGATGTGTGTAAAATGCACTGGTTTTAATCCAACTTTTGAGTTATAAATTAAGCACACAAAGGCAGTGCACCTGTCTTTTAGTGGTATAGTTAGGTAAGTAGAGTGTCGAACTCAGGGAACGGTAAATTAAAACTAAAGACTAATTTTATCTAAATTAAATAGTAAATATGGGTTTTCTCTAGTTTTACAAGACTAGAAACTTACTAATACTACTTGAGCTAAGAACTAGAAAAACAAAGATTTAACTGAATTCAATAATAAAAGGGACTTCTGTTTAGTTCAACTCAATTGATCCTATGGTTGATATTATGGTAATAGTGCAATGGATTAATTCTTCTATTGGCTACCGATTCAAGTGATTAGCCTTGCGTTCGCTACGATAATCCTTAGAAAACAAACTAACTCAAACAATGATCAGTTGTCTAATTTAATTTAATTCACTAGATTATTTATTCGGGTTAATTTAGACTTGTAATAGCTAACTAAATTGGTCCTTTAGTTAACCTCTTGCTGATGGTCATCAAACAAGCTCACACATTAATTTACCTAATTTTTCTTATTAATTCTAGTTTCACGTTCGTTAGTCCTAGACATATGATAAAGTGGTCACATAAACATATGGGGTTGATAATTAAAAGATGTTCATACTATTCAATTATCTTCCTATTAACAGAAAATTAGTTATCATTCACACATAAGGTTCTTTAACAAGCTAGAATCAACAAAATCACCAATATTAAATTAATCCTACCATAAAATCAAACCATAATATCAATTTTGTATCCCCAAACAGAAGTTTAAGAGTTTTAGCTCATGATTGAGGTAATTAACAGCAATAAAACGAATTCTAATTGTCTAACCATAATTGAGAAACAATAGATTAAGTAGAATGATGAGAATGTGCCTCAAATCTTCTTCGGAATTGGATTCTAGGTTGTATCTTCGTTCTCTAGGGTTCTTCTAGCTCTTCAATCGCAGCTTGCTTCTCCCCAAAGGTTTCAGCAGCCCTTCCATCGGATTAAGACCCGCTATTTATAATTATCACAAAATAGGGGCTACTCGGCGAGTAGGTCGTGGACTCGCCGAGTACTAGTGTGAAATCCGTGTTCGGCAAGGAATCTTGACTTTTCTTTCGGGAACATTCTAATGAACTCGCCGAGTACGTGCGTGGACTCGCCGAGTAAGTGTGTAGTTTTCCCTTTTCCTTCATTCTTTGGTCTCTAATTGCTTCTCCTTTTTCCTTCTGCTTCCAAGCATGTCTTTTGGACTGAAAACACAATATAAGCATTATTAAGTACCTTTTGTCCATATTATGCATATAATTAGCCAAAAATGAATAGAAATATATGTTAAACATATGATTAATTATGCACATATCAAATATAAATAAAACTCTTATTATTTAATCACCATATTAATTAGAGTTTATTCATTGTATAATGTTTCGAGTAATCAACTAAACACTTGAATTAAACATCAGTCATGCCATGTTATAAACATGCATACTATGTCTCTCTATGGTCCTTCCTTTGTGAACAGATCGGTTGGACATTATTCCAATGATGCTCATTTCACAATTTCAAATTCTTGTTACTAATAAATGTGTTAAAGTTCAACCTTACATGTAATATCCTTTTGTGATGTCGAGGCTTCAAAGTCATAGAGACTTCGCCAACGATATTACAAAATGTTCCATTGGAACTTTGTTACCTAAAACAATTCCATGGTAACGAAGTCTCAAATTCAAGATACACTCCTTGAACATCTTCCTTGCATTAAAGTTCCTAACTCACATGTAGATTTTATCATCATCTCCCATTATGGAAACATTTGCATATTCCCATATGACCATCAATTCTGATCAA
Source organism: Lactuca virosa (assembly GCF_052849685.1). NCBI lineage: Eukaryota > Viridiplantae > Streptophyta > Magnoliopsida > Asterales > Asteraceae > Lactuca > Lactuca virosa. The sequence continues at coordinate 39,885,976 of NC_136433.1, forward strand.
GAAACATCTCAATCTAAAATATGTCACTATGGTCCTTCCAACCAATACTATACTTACAACTATCCACAAGCAACCAATCCTTTTGTATAACCTCAGATTGTTCTTGACAGTTGTTCAACAACTTTAGTCACATCCAGTTCTAGTCCTTTTCCCTCTCAATGCCCTAGGCATTTGGAAAAATCAGAACAAGTAAATATGATAGCATATGTAATCAATCCTATATCCGAAGCATATGAGATTCAATTCATTATGTCTTACATAAAGACCTGAGATTTGTTCAATCTCTTGCTATAATATTTCCTTATATTGAACTTCCTATGTTGAACCATTTCAACACGATATTCATATATGTCCAAGACTAAGTTCTTTTAAAACCTTAAATCTAAACTTTTAGATTTAAAATGAAGTATGAATGCCCTCTCCCTTAAATCTTTCTATACCGAAACAATTCCCAAACTTTGCAATTTGCAAATTTGAAATCTTTGTTTCCTATAATTAGTATTGCCAACTTGCAACACTTAGCATAACAATTATGCTCCCACTAGCATAACAATTATGCTCCCAATAGCACAACAATTATGCTCCCACTAGCATTGACATCTATCTAAAAATCAACTGGACTTCTAGAAATCAATACTTTTTTACTTCCTTACTAAAGTGCAGATTTCTGATACGTGATACTTCGATAAGTCTTCATCTAGACTTATCAAGCTTATACACCTTCATTAAATAGCATATGTGTGTGTTTAAACCCTTTCAAAACTTATAGCTATAAGTCCTAAACGTTCAAATTGTACCTTGCCATTTCTCACAATTCGAACTATGAAAAGGGATGTCGTAATCATATTGTGAATATGAGAATGCAATTATCACAACTACTAATGTAGCGCCCTGTTTCGAATCATTTCCTATTTCGGGGTAGTGATCAAGGATTGGGTATTAGCAAACTTAGGACCCATGGAGAATTGAGATTTAGACGCTTTTGGGGGTGGATAATGTAATTTGGATGATCCGGGTATTCAGTTTGTGTTTTGGAGTCAAAGGGTATTTCGATAATTTGTCAGCTCGGGATTTTATGGAAATTAGATGTTTGTTCGGGAAATGTTAAGGCAAGTATGAGTTTTTTAAAGTGCAGAGCTTCTTGTTACCTTTTCATGGGTATATGGATCGTCTAAATTGAATTTATATCGAAGAAGTTATGGCCTTCGGAATGTGTTATGGTTTGAGGGGAAACCCTAGTACGCGGGGTGTACCTAGGGAGTACGCGCAGCGTACTGATGTGAAGGGCATTACGTTGGGCATAATGTGGTGTACACTTAGCGTACTGCGAAGGTGGAAACGGGGATGCGAGACCTCGTATGCTGGGTGTACGATGGGTACGCGGGGCGTACGAGGGTTAAAGGAAAAACCCTAATTTGGAAGTTATAACCTATATAAACATATTAAGTCTTTTTGGATGGCCTCTTTACCAGCTTCCAAGTCTCCAAATCCTTATAAATCGTCTCTAAGCCTCCATGGTTGTGATTTTGAGCTCATGGTGTGTACTTTGGTGTTTTTGGGTCATTTCGAAGAAGATGGAGGTTGGTGCAAGGTTGTGGATCAAGGAAGAGCTTGTGGATCTTGATTATGTGCTTCATTTCCAGCTTGTTTGAGGTAAAAAGCTTTTACCTAGTTCATTGTTAGCTTGATATCTATGTTGTATGAGTTGTGGTTCATTTTGGTCCCAAGAATGAGATCTAGTGGTTTGGTACCACTCCAGGAGCTATGAGTTGCCACTCTTGGTGTTTCTGAGGTTCTAGATGCATAAAGTTGCCTCCTTTAGGGTTTGGAATCGCCCATGCATGATATGGTGTCCATTTGGTGAAAGCATAATGCTTTATCTTGAAGTTTGGTTCTTTTGGGGTATGCAAAGTCATCAAGTCAATGACTTTATGGTTCTAGATGTTCATTAAGAAGTAGATCTGTGGTTTGGACTCCTGGTCATGAGCATTAAGAGCTTAAGAAGGGTTTTGGCTTAATGGATGAGTACGTTGGGCGTACAAGTCTGTACGCGCAACATACAAGCCAAATAGTGAGTATCCTTAGCGTACAACTGAGTACGCCCCGCGTACCTAGTCTGGAGGGATTTTGCATGTTGGGCTTCGGTTTGGGCCATCTTTTGGGCTTAGTTATCTTGGGCCCTGCTGGGCCTTTAGGTTTTGGGCTGATAATTATTTTGAGAAGGCCTACAATGGGTTTGGGCCCAATTTGGAAAATTGGTCCATGGATTGGGCCTTGGGTGGTTTTTGTTATTTGGGCCTTGTGGATTATATGGTTCGGGCCTAAGTCTTGGTCCAAACTAGGTGAGGGGTAAATTGGTCATTTACCCTAGTAACGGATTTATGAATATGGATTGGGACCCTAATGTTGATTGGGTGTTGTTTTGATTTTTGATAGTTTGGGAATCGGCCAGCCAGCAGCCAGAGATTTATCCGTGGGATTCAGCAGTGCGAGGTGAGTTTCCTCACTATGTTTAGCGGGTCGAAGGCACCAATATCGGCCTATGGTTTGGTATGTAGAGTGCAAGATGTCTGCGTGACTCTTGCATGTGTATGCTTACTGGGCGGGGCACGATGGTTATTCTATATGCTTGTATCGGGTTATGCATATATGATTTGTATGTGGGTGGGGCCCGTTGATTGTGAAGTATGCTACTATCTTTGTGATTTTCGCATGTGTTTGAATATTATATGATTATTGTTGGATAAGGTGTCTAAGTCCATAACTATATTTGAGATGTACTTGACCCGACCCGGCATGGTCCATTTGGGTTGCACTTCACCCGAACAATTTATATGGATAATCTTTTGAGAATAGTATAAGTTATGATTTATTAATATATTATAAGTTCTAATATATTAATATGAAATCATATTATTTAAATTAGTATTGATCTAAAATTAATTTAGAATTAATTTGGTGATCAAAAGTGTGACTAATTAAATATGGACTCTTGTATTTATATAGTGTGGGCTAATTCTTATTTAGAATGGGCTAGGCTTGCATAGTAAGTCCATGGATAGTCCATCGAGCTTTAACCCATGGATCTCATGGAAATGAAAGATCATGGGTATTAGGGTTTACATGGATGTAACCCTAATCCACCACACTATATAAAGGAGTCATTGGCACTTGAAATTGCACTAGTTTTTGTGTGATAACTAAGGGTGGCCGATTTCTAGAAGTGTTCTACTATTCTCTCAAGTTTCCAAGGTTTGTGGTGATTTGTGACTTCCATTTGAGGCATCGACATTATCGGTGTTAGGCTCTCAAACTCCAAGCAATCAACCACTACTAAAAGGTATGTAACTCTACTAGCTTATTATGTTTCAAAGTTCCCCATGCCATGCTAGTTAGGTTAAGAACCTTGGAAAAACAAATTTGCATGTATCTTTGTAAAACATAGATCCAAGGTTTCTAGGGTTGCATGTACACCTTAGGAGTGTTAGAATGCTCAAAACCCATCAGTGGTATCAGAGCCTAGGCGTGTTTTCTTGATACTTGATGCAAATTGTTGAAAAAAGTCGAAAAATATGCATTCTGCTGAAGGAACTCGCCGAGTCCATGGGGGGACTCGACGAGTCCATGTGTAAAATCATCCTACTCGTCGAGTAGGTTCATGCACTCGACGAGTAGAATGCCCAGAGTGCAGTTTTTCGAGTTTTGCTGCTGGAAATGGACTAGAAACATTACCCTAAACTGTTTTGGTCTTATAAAACTTGTTTTAGATGGTGTAATGGTTATGCTAATCCATTTTCAATGGCTATTATCAAAATTTCAAGTCTTGTATGGTTTATTTATGATTCTTGAAATTGTTGATATGAATATTCATACACTTATGAGTTTAGAAGATCATAGGAATTATTTGCAACTTGCTTGTTAGTTTAATTCTTGATCATTATGTGTTTTAATGGAATCCATAATTTGTTCTCAAGTTATGGATTACCAAAAGTCATTCTTTTAAAGTCCATTAATAAACACATAGGTTACATAAAATGAAAAGTCTCTCATTTTAATAAACCATTAAGTCATAAGTTATGAAAGATGAAAAGTTTTGAAAGTTACAAAACTTGCCCTCAAGTTTTGGAACATGTAAAGTCTCACACACTTTGGTAAAACTTTAGTTCCAACCCCTGGAATTTTAAAAGCTAAAATTCAACCATTATACTTTATAATATTATAAGTTTAATAATAATTATATATGTATAAGAACAAGTCGTTTTACCGTTAGTAGGCCTCATTCACGAAGCCGGTCTATAAGGAGGGTATAAGGTTGTTGCTAAGAAAATGACAGCTTAATGGGTGTCCACTCTCACCCACCGCTTCCTTGAGTGGTGGAGGGTCGTTAGCCGAACGGATAGGACAATGACTTTAATCCTCATTAAAAGTATGATGAATGTAAAGTAACTAAATGTTTTTATAAATTCCCAATCTTAGTTACTTTAGGAAAATGTGAATAAGGTGCTAACCCATGAAATTACACTTTGCACTTTGCTTAAGTCGTTAGTGGAGCGTGTGTGGTTAACCGGCACACTAAACTGGACTTAACAAGGTAGGCAAAGGGTGGCTTAAGGTTTATCATAGATCGGTGGAGCGCGTGTGGTTAACCTGCACATCGGTTGAGTGATAAACATTAAGAGTACCAAGTAATTTGCATGGTTACTTCACACCTTGTTTTGTGATCCTCGGCATCCTAGTCACAAAACTTGAAGGGCACACTCGAGATTGAAACATGCCATTGAAAAGTTCAATGAATCTCAAAGAATCTAGGAGTTTTAAAACCAATTAAAACCTAATAATTTATTTCGTTTTTCATGGTGGAAATTGGTGAATCGTCATTCACCTACCTTCAAATATTTTATAGCTTGGATTACGACATCCCTCTTCTAAGTTATAAAATATTTTGTTGGGTCCTAGCCTTAATATTACATTTGGGTGTCTTATTAAGGACTATCTTTATATCTAATCTAAACTTGTTTTTCATCTTTTCAGATGTCTTCCAACAATGTTGCTTCTAGCTCAAACCCTACCGACTCCTTCTCTCTCATGAACCTTTGTGGGAGAGTCATCTTTGATGGATCCAACTTTATGGATTGGATCAGGAACATCAGGATGGTCACTCGGTATGAGGACAAGGAATATGTCCTCGACAAGGAGCTTAAGGAACTTGATGAGTCATCTGCTACTCCTGAGGAGATCGCTGAATAGTGGACTCATGAAAGAGATGCCACCAAAGTGGCATGTATCATGTTGGCCACAATGACACCCAAGCTCCAAAAGTCCTATGAGGACTATTACCCTTTTGAGATGCACTAGGACTTGATGGACCGCTACCATCAGAGTGCTCGTCAAGAGCGGTATGAAATCATCTCCTCCATGATAACAACCAGGATGAATGATGGTGAACCCATCATGGGCCACACGCATAAAATGCAAAGGTATGTGGACCATTTGCTGAAACTGAATATGAACTTCCCAGAGGAGTTGGCAATTGATATCATTTTGCACTCCTTACCTTCGTGTTATGATCAATTCCGAATGACATACCACATGAACAAGGAGGAAGTTACACTCAGCAAGCTTCAAGTACTTTTGAAGACCGCAGAAAGTGGTCTTAAAGGTAAGTCGGTTGTTACTACTCCTACTCCTACCGCGGCCCCTGTCTTGGCAATCGGGCAAGGCAAAGGAAAGAAGAGGAAGAGCCCTTCGAAGGGTACCAAGGGAAAGTACCTTGATGGCTCCTTTTCAAGTGGAACCAAGAAAGGTTTTGTCACTCCTTCTGCTAACCCGAAAGAGGCTGAATGCTTCTATTGCCATGAAAAGTCGCACTGGAAGCGAAACTGCCCAAAGTACTTGCAAGATGTTAAGGATGGGAAAGTGAAACCCAACCATGTAGGTATTTACACTATATTGTCTAATAACTCACCCTATTCTAATTCTTGGGTCTTTGATACAGGTTGTGGTATTCACATATGTTCTGATTTGCAGGGACTAAGAAGAAGTGAGAATGTGGAGCATGGGAAGATAAACTTGATCATGGGGAATAGGAAAGTTACACCTGTCACCAAGATTGGAGTTTATTCTTTGTTGTTAAGTAGTGGGTAAACATTAGATTTGAATAAATGTTGTTACTCGTCTGAAATGGCGAGAAATATTATTTCCTTTCATGGTTTGTACAAACAAGGTTTTACCTTTTCGTTTGATAATGAATGTGGTGGTATTAATGCTTTCTTTAATAATGTTCTTTATTTTAAAGCATTACCTTGTGATGGTGTGTATGAAACTGTGTCGGTTGTAGATAACCTAGGAAATAATGTGTTGTGCATCGATTCTTCCACTAGCTTGGGTAAAGCATCATTATGGCATTGTCGTCTTGGACATGTAAGCAAGAAACGCATAGGCCAACTCAAAAAGGATGGAGTCTTGGAGTCATTTGACCTAAAGTCAGATGATAGTTGTGAATCTTGTTTACTTGGGAAAATAACAAAGTCACCCTTCACTGGTACTTGTGCTAGGGGTGAGGGTTTGTTGGATCTCATACATACTGATGTGTGTGGACCCTTCAGAACCGCCACAAGAGATGCTAACCGCTTCTATGTGACTTTTACTAATGATTTTACTAGATATGGATATGTCTACATAATCAAGCATAAGTCAGAAACCTTTGAAAAGTTCAAAGAGTTTAAACTGGAAGTGGAGAATCAGTTGGACAGGAACATTAAGATGCTTCGATCCGATCGAGGTGGTGAGTATCTTAGTACAGAGTTCCTTGACTATCTTAAGGAATGTGGGATTGTCTCATAATTGACACCTCCCAGGACACCGCAGCTTAATGGTGTGGCTGAGAGGCGCAATTGAACCTTGTTAGATGTGGTTCGTTCCATGATGAGTCGAGCTTCACTACCAATATCATTCTGGGGGTATGGCTTAGAGACTGTCGCCCATATCCTAAATCTAGTCCCTACCAAAAAGGTTGCCAAAACACCTCACGAGATGTGGACTGGAAAAGTTCCCAATCTGGACCACATCAAGATTTAGGGTTGTGAGGCTTTCATGAGGCGCGAGACTCACGATAAGCTCGAACCTCGAAGTGAGATGTGTATTTTCATCGACTACCCACAGAAACCCTTTGGTTACCTCTTCTACAGACCCAATGATAACGTGGTCTTTGTAGCAAAGAAAGGATTCTTTCGCGAGAGAGAGTTCATAAGCCAAGGAAACAGTGGGAGGCAAATTAACCTTGAAGAAATTCAAGAGTTAAGTGGTGAAGGAACCTCAAACCCTAGCAATCAACCTGAGGAGGAAACTCCTGTTGATCCGACAGATGAGTCTGTACCTATGAGGCGTTCCACGAGAGTTAGGAATGCACCTGAGCATTACTATGGTTTCCATATTACTGCGGAAGGTGATACACTTATTAGTGATAGCACACTGGTAAGTCTGGATGAACCTAACAACTATACGGAAGCCATGGTAGGCCCTGAGGCTGCTAAATGGAAAGAGGATATGGACAGCGAGATACAGTCAATGTATGACAATCAAGTTTGGAACTTGGTTGACAATGTACCAGGTCGTAAGACAGTCGGGTGCAAATGGATCTTCAAGAAGAAGACCGACATGGATGGTAATGTACACGCTTATAAGGCGTGACTGGTTGTAAAGGGCTTTTCTCAAACTCCGGGAGTTGATTATGATGAGACCTTTTCACCAGTAACTAAGATTAAGTCTATTAGGGTTATGTTAGCCATTGCTGCATTTCGTGATTATGAAATATGGCAAATGGATGTCAAAACCACTTTCCTTAATGGAAGGTTGGTTGAGGATGTTTACATGAGTCAGCCAGAGGGTTTTGTCAGTACAGAGTACCCTAATAGAGCATGTAAGCTTGAAAAATCCATCTATAGATTGAAACAAGGACCTCGCAGATGGAATCTTTGTTTCGATGAGAAAGTCAAAGAGTTTGGCTTTTCGAGGAGCGAAGATGAATCTTCTGTATATGTCAAGGCTAGTGGGAGTATAGTTAGCTTTTTGGTATTGTATGTGGATGACATACTACTCATAGGAAATAACATCCCAACCCTGCAGGAAGTGAAGTCCTGGCTTGGGAAGTGTTTCGCTATGAAGGACCTTGGAGAAGTTGCCTATATTCTAGGGATAAGGATTTTGAGAGACAGGAGTAAAAGACTAATTAGACTTAGTCAGAGCACCTATGTGGATAAAGTGTTGAAAAGGTTCAACATGCAGAACTCCAAGAAAGGTGAGTTACCGATCCAGAGTAACGCCAGACTGAGTAAGACTCAGAGCCCGAGTACAAAGGCTGAAATAGCAGAGATGAGCCGAGTTCCGTATGGTTCCGTTGTAGGCTCGATCATGTATGCTATGACTTGTACTCGTCCTGATGTGGCCTTTGCATTGAGCATGGTCAGCAGATACAGGGGAATCCTGGAAAGGATCACTGGACTCCGGTAAAGAACATTCTCAAGTACTTGCGGAGGACTAAGGACTGGGTCCTTACCCTCGATGGGAGTGATGACTTGAGAGTAGTAGGGTATAGTGATGCTAGCTTTCAGACTGATAGGGATAATTTCCTCTCTCAGTCAGGCTGGGTCTTTACCTTAAACGGAGGAGCAATTTCTTGGAAAAGTTCGAAGCAGGAGACAGTGGTTGATTCAACTTGTAAATCAGAGTATATAGCGGCAAGCGACGCAGCAAAGGAGGCTATATGGCTAAAGAACTTCATTGGAGACCTTGGATTTGTACCAGCTATAAAGGAGCCTATGGAGATTTTCTGTGACAGCAATAGTGCGGTTGCCTTAGTCAAGGAACCGAGTGATCATGGCAGATCCAGACACATTGACAGAAAATATCACTTCATCAGACATCGAATAGAAGAAGGACTCCTCGTGGCAAAGAGGGTATCATCAGATGAGAACCCAACAGATCTCCTCACGAAGGGACTGAGTAGAGTTAAGCATCTTCAGCATGCAAGGCGCATAGGGCTAAAGGATGATATTAGTTTTGGAAATTAGATAGTTTTTGAAATTTGTAAAGTGTAATTGACATTTGATGATGAATAAAAGTTGTTGTTTATTTATGAGTAAAGTGTTTCTATCTTTTGTCAATCGTTTACTGTCATTTCATTTTGCATGTTTTGACTTCCAAAATAATTATGTTATGGTATATCATATTATTCAAACTCTCCACAGTCGGTCATATGTTGGAAGTAGATATGAATCAAGAATGTCATGAGTTGGCTTGTAGATGTCTGTTGGACTTAGCAAGAGTTGCTACAACACTCATGAGTGCTCATAAGTACTGAGTATTGGATTCAACCCACGCTCACTTGTATCACTTCATGGAATTTATCTCGAGTGATCGTGAGACATGTAATATCATATAAGTCTTCAAACCTATAGATATGAGTTGTTGACTATGAGTTGGTTATACATTGATTGTACGAAAACACATTGGTAACTCGATGTTATAAAACGTGCCTTTGTGTATGATTCAACAAGTAGTAGAACAAGCATATGAGTCGAAGTTTATCTGTTCCTTCTTAGATTAGAAACGATATCTGGGCCCCTCAATGATTTTGTTGTGACCTATGTACCGGGCTCGGTCAGAACTAAATTGATGTGTTCAATTAAGTTCTATGTCAAACAAATCGGAAATCGGGAAACAAACTGCTGGACGATAAGCACGACATTGTTCCATGTATTTATTCGGCTGATATCTAGAATAGAGGATTATATGATCACTTATCTAAAATGGCGTTCATAGTTCAACAGAGTTTTAAGAGCTAGGATTGCCGGTCGGTTCCTGAAGTCATGCTTGCAACTATAGTTATTAGACTTATCCAAGTGGGAGACTGTTGGATAAGGTGTCTAAGTCCATAACTATATTTGAGATGTACTTGACCCGACCCGGCATGGTCCATTTGGGTTGCACTTCACCCGAACAATTTATATGGATAATCTTTTGATAATAGTATAAGTTATGATTTATTAATATATTATAAGTTCTAATATATTAATTTGAAATCATATTATTTAATTAGTATTGATCTAAATTTAATTTAGAATTAATTTGGTGATCAAAAGTGTGACTAATTAAATATGGACTCTTGTATTTATATAGTGTGGGCTAATGCTTATTTAGAATGGGCTATTGCATAGTAAGTCCATGGATAGTCCATGGAGCTTTAACCCATGGATCTCATGGAAATGAAAGATCTGTTGGGTTTTGAGCATTCTAACACTCCTATGGTGTACATGCAACCCTATAAACCTTGGATCTATGTTTTTTCTATTATACATGCAAATATTAACTATTCCAAGGTTTCATCCTAACTAGCATATTATGAAGCACCTATACTACAAAGTTCTAGTTAGATGACATACCTTTTGATGTAGCTTGATGTCTTCAAGCTTTAAGAGCTTAGCCCCAATAGTGTGGAAGCCTCAAATGGAATCACAAATCACCAAAACACCTTGGAAGAACTTGAGAGAATATGTATGCACACTAAAATCGGCCCACTCTTATTTTCACACACTTGTGCCAATTTTGTGAGCCAAGGACCCCTTTATATATTATGGAGGATTAGGGTTACATCCATGTAAACCCTAATACCCATGACCTTTCATATACATAGGATCCATGGGTTAAAAGCTCCATGGACCATCCATGAAAGCTTAGCCCAACCTAAATGAACTTGGCCCATTCCATATATATAAGAGTCCATATTTAATTAGTTCTTTTTGATCACTTAATTAATTCTAAATTAATTCTTGATCAATACTAATTAAATAATATGATTCCATATTAATATATTAGAACTTATAATATATTAATATAAATCATAAATATACTATTCTCAAAAGACTATCCATATAAATTGTGCCGGTGAAGTGCAACCCAAATGGACCATGCCGGGTCGGGTCAAGTACATACCAAATATAGTTATGGACTTAGACATTAATCCAACAGTCTCCCACTTGGATAAGTCTAAAACTATTATTGAGTATGACTTCAAAACCTAACTGGCAATCGTAGCTCTTAAAGCCACTGTCGAACTCTGACCTTGTCAATGACTTGTCCATTAGATAAGGGATCATATATTCCTCCATTCTAGATATCATATGGACTGAGACATGGATTATAATCATTCTCTTTGTCCATTTGTTGTTTCCCGATTTTCGATTTATGATGACTGACTGATTGAACAAATCAAATCATTCCTGGCTTGGCCAAGCACTCACATGTGTCATCGCTAAATCATCGAGGGGCCCACATATATCGCTTTTATCCCGAAGGTAAAAGGAATGGATAAACTTCGACTCATATGGCTTGTTTAACTACTTGTTGAATCATACACAAATGCACGTTTTATAACATCGAGTTACCAATGCGTTTTCGTGCATTCAATGTATAACCAACTCATAGTAACAACTCATATCTCTAGGTTTTAAGAATATAAGATATTATCGTCTCATGATCGCTCGTGATAAAATCCATGAAGTGATTCAAATGAGCGTGGGTTGAATCCAATACTCAGAACTTATGAGCACTCATGAGTGTTGTAGCACCACTTTGTCCACCAACTTGGACCTCTACAAACCAACCCATGACAGTCTTGATTCATATCTACTTCCAACATATGACCGACTGTGGATGGTTTGAATAACTTAATCATTCAGGAAGAGCGACTTAGTTATTCTGGAAGTCAAAACATGCAAAGTGAAACACAAGAATAAATGAATCAAATATGGTATCAAACCCTATGAATATAAATAAACACTTTTATTTATCACCATACTGCTTACTCATTATTCATTGTTTCGGTTTTATCAACTTTATACTTGAATTAAAAACACTAGTTGTCCCATGCTCCAAGCATGTACACTATGTTTTTCTTAAACGATAGCTTTGCCATACACCAAGTATGCACTTTATGTTTTTCTATGATCCTTACTTTGTGAAATAAACCAATTGAACATAATTTCAATGATTCTAATTTCACACTCCCAAATCCTTATCGAAAAATGTGAGAATTTCAAATTCCTATCATTTATCGAAATCTGTTTAGATTTTAAACTTATATGCACTGACCCTCCTGTAATGAATATGTACAAAGTCACAAAGACTTGTCAACAGTCATTATAAGGTATTCCAATGGAGATCAACTCCATGGAAACTAAGTCTCATATTCAAAGTACATTGCTTTGGACATGCTTCTTGCATTAAGTTTTCTAATCTTACACAGATAACTTCCACCTATGGAGACAACTCCATATTCTCATTTTGACTATCACTTCTGAATAAGAGACGCCTCTTTTCAGAATATGTCAATATGGTCCTTCCAAAATTAGCACTATACTTCCAGCTGTCCCTGAGCAACCAATCTTTGGTAAACCTCAGATTGTCCTCGACAATTGCTTAATCATTTTAGTCATATCCAATTCTAGACCTTTTCCCTTCTTAATGCCTCTGGGCATTTGGAAAAATTTAGAAATGACAAATATTATAGCACATGAAATCGATCCTGTACCCAAAGAAAATGGTACACGATTCATGATGTCTCACATAAAGACATGATTCTAGACCAGTCTTTTGCTACAATATTTTTATTTGCCATGTTTTCAAAATTTGACTATGAAGAGGGATGCCGTAATCATAATCGAATTTTGAGAACGCAATATATAGAATTTCCTTAAGTTGAACCAATCCAACATGAAATTCATATATATATTCTTGACTAAAGATGATTAAGGTCTCAATTTAAGCCTTTAGAACTGAAATGAGGTATATCCTCTCCCTTAATTATAGCAAAACAACTTTTTCAATCCTTGCAGCCTCACGAATTGAAACTTTTGTTTTCTATAATTAACATTGCCAACTTGCAACACTAACAATAATTATCATGCTCCCACTAACATGATGATTATTAGCATAACACTTATGCTCCCACTAGCTTTGACATGTACTCAGAAATCAGCTGGACTTCTAGAAAATCAATACTTTATTGACTTTCTTACCAAAGTTCAGATTTCTGATACGAGATGCTTTGATAAAACTTTATCAAAATCATACACCTTTCCTTAGATAGCATGCATGTGTGTCTAAACAATTTCAGAACTATGAAAAGGGATGCCGTAATCATAGTCTCAATTGTTTAGACCTTTTGCCATCTGCTTCAAATCTACTTGGTGGAAGTGTTTCCTCACCATCATTTTCATGAATCGGAGAGAAACCTTATGACCCTTAGATTTTATGGTGTATGTGTTCTTATCCATGTGAATCGTCAAAACCATAGTCATAAGACAAGGATAATGACAAATCCAAACTCATATGGACTGAACTTGTGCAATCTTAACTTCTTGCCACCTGGCAGTACAGGGCCTGCCATTGCTTCCAAGTTGTTATGCAACCAATTGAGAACTTTCAGAACTCCTATGCAAAGCCAACTTTAACTGGAATGGGCACAGAATATGTCAACACGATAGGTTATAAACCTCAAGTCGTGTGCTAGTGAAGAACCTCAGGTTTTATTCTTGATTAGTTCTTGAAATTCTTTTTAGGATCTTTAAGACTCCCACTATCCTCTTGACATATAAGACTATCTTGCCAAATATTCAAGAGATAGTGCGGATTCTTTATCAAGACAAACACTTCACACAATTGGCCTTAGTTGGTCTTTGTTTTATCCAAAACATCACAACTTACCAATTTCAAATGTACAAGAGTAGGACACTTTTACTCTTACATTTGACAAGTGTTTTAAACCTTTCTTTAAGATATGTCACTCAAGTTACAATCTTGGAGTATGACTCTAAGAATTGTTTTGGAACGAAGTATGACTCATCTTCCTGATCTAACCATTTCAACAATTCATGACTCCTCTTCTTAGTCATAAGAATGCACTAAGATGACCTTTAGAGGACTAATTGTGATATGATTTCTAAATCATTAAGATGATCACAAACATGATACTAAAGTACTCTCCCATCTTTTCAGATTTGAGAAACTTTTATCTTTTTGCCTAATTTGATTCTTCCCATTCGTTCTGCCATACATTGAGACTTTTCCAATGTTTCAGAATTATACTTAAACTTGTAAGTATAACCATATTTACTAAACTTTAGTAAATCAAATAGTCTTAACGAGATTTGTGGTGGACATGACCAGTGCACAAGAATGTGTACTCGATCCCTTTAGTCCTTCACTTGACTCACACATCCATGTGAACAAGTAATTAGTCTTGATTTTCCAATGCTTGAAAGTTCTCATTCATCATACTATTCAACTTGCATGATTCCAAGTTTCGGTCCAATTGAAACTTGGGTGATGAGGAACTTTCCTGATTTGGTAAATTTAGACACTACCACAAATGAAAGAATCAAATCTATTTTCCAATATTGCTGTCAGTGGAATCATATAAGCAACAATTTTCCACAAATGTCATTGTAAGGATACTTCAAATAAATAAAGTTAAACAATTTTCTTTTATTTTAAAACTTTGCGGAAAAACTTATCCTTACAATCCACATGGAAAATTGTTGTTATCTATTCCTTAGCAATATATCATAACTTCTTAAGCAACTGCTCAAAATTCTGATGCGATCAAAATCCACCTTCGCGATCAGAATCAGCATATACTTCCTTTAATATTTCTCTCTATTCTTTGATTCTTAAAACATCAACATGTGACCCAGTCACATCATGTAATGAGGATCTCAGAATAGAACTTAACAGAGTTAGATAATGGGCTATACCTGATGTAGAGTCAAACTTATTGACTTTAACATCCTTAGGTAAATTTGGCAGCTTTGCAATCAACGCCCCTTCCTTTGGCAAAATAAACATATGGACCCTTTGGTAATGGGACTATCTCAGACTTAGCCTTTCTCTTTACCATTTGGTCAACCGGGTTGACTATGGCCAATCCCTTTCCATTGGGAAGAGAATGCTTTTTCTGGATTTCCAGTGTCACCATTGTCACTGTCCATAAAGTTTTTGGGAAGTTGATCTTCTAATCAAATTTGCTTTACTATCGATCCAAATCATTGCTGATTCAGCAGCACCAAGTAAATAGATATGATCATTAAGGTTCATGTCATAGTCTGTTTCATAGTAGTCCCAAAGGAACTCACTATGTGACTTAGAAAGTGATTGAACATCCAACTTTCTCAAGACTTTGACACCCAACTCTCCCGGCTTGTCAATATGTGACTTCATCTCTAAGATGTGATCACACATAGACCTTGCTTGCCATTAGGGCTTGAGTGATCTTGAACTTGTGGGTTAGGGAGAATAATTGGAGGAGGTGGAGGAAGAGAAGTATGACTTCCATGAGCCAAACTCGGGAAGTCATATTCATTAGGAAAGCTTGGTTTGGGAAGATCATTGTTGTCTAAACCAGACATCAACACTGGGAGAAACTCACGTAAAGTTGATTTAAGTCCTTAATATAACACCCAATATGATATATTAAGGCTAGGACCCAACAAACTATTTTATAACTTGGAAGAGGGATGTCGTAATCCAAGCTATAAAATATTTGAAGGTAGGTGAATGACGATTCACCAATTTCCACCAAGATAAACGAAATGTATTATTAGGTTTTAATTGGTTTTGAAACTCCTAGATTCTTTTGAGATTCATTGAACTTTTCAATTGCATGTTTCAATCTCGAGTGTGCCCTTCAGGTTTTGTGACTGGGATGCCGAGGATCACAAAACAAGGTGTGAAGTAACCATGCAAATATACTTGGTACCCTTAATATTTATCCCTCAATCGATGTGCCGGTTAACCACACGAGCTCCACCGATACTATGATAAATATTAAGTTACCCTTTGCCTACTTTGTTAAATCCAGGTTAGCGTGCCGGTTAACCACACACGCTCCACTAACGGTTTAAACAAAGTGCAAAGTGGAATTTCATGGATTACCCTTTGCCTACTTTGTTGACTTAAAGTCCTTAATATAACACCCAAAATGAAATATTAAGGCTAGGACCCAACAACCTATTTATAACTGGAAGAGGGATGCCGTAATCCAAGTTATAAAATAGTTGAAGGTAGGTAAATGACGATTTACCAATTTCCACCATGAAAAACGAAATATAATTAAGTTTTAATTGGATTTGAAACTCCTAGATCTTTTGAGATACATTGAACTTTCAATGGCATGTTTGAATCTTGAGTGTGCCCTTCAGGTTTTGTGACTGGGATGCCGAGGATCACAAAACAAGGTGTGAATAACCATGCAAATATACTTGGTACCCTTAATATTTACCCCTCAATCGATGTGCCGGTTAACCACACACGCTCCACCGATGCTATGATAAATATTAAGTTACCCTTTGCCTACCTTGTTAAATCAAGCTAGTGTGCCGGTTAACCACACACGCTCCACTAACTGACTTAAGAAAGTGCAAAGTGTAATTTCATGGGTTAGCACCAAATTCACATTTTGCTAAGTAACTAAGATTGGGAATTTATAAATGTTTAGTTACTTAGTATTTGTCATTAATACTTTTAATGAAGGGAGAATTATAGTCCTTGTCCTACCCGTTCGGCTAACGACCCTCCACCGGTCAAGGAAGCGGTGGGTGAGAGTGGACACCCATTAAACTGCCATTTTATAGGCAGTAACCTTATACCCCCTTTATAGACCGGCTTCGTGAATGAGGCCTACTAATGGTAAGACGACTTGCTCTTATACATATATATATATATATATATATATATATATATATATATATATATATATAAATATTATTAACTTATAATATTATAAAGTATAAGGGTTGAATTTTAACTTTTAAAATTCTAAGGGCTAAACTTGGAATTAAAGTATTCATGGGAAAACTTTACAAATTCCAAAACTTGAGGGCAAGTTTTTGAAACTATTAAAATATTTTCATTTCATAACTTATGAGTTTAATGGTTCATTAAAATGAAGACTCTTCATTTTTTATGTAACCTCTTATTCTTTAATAACACTTTTAAAGAAGTGACTCTTAAACATCCATAACTTGAGGACAAGTTATGGAGTCATAATACTATTTAATGAAAAAGACTCTTCATTTTTTTTTATGTAACCTATGACACTTTTATGAGTTTTAAGATTCATAAATGTGACCTTTTATGTAACTTGAGGACAAGTTACAAAAACACATTTTATGAACTACCTCTAGATTAATTAGGATTGAAAACAACTAAAACACAAATTTTTTTTCATTAATCTAAACTAACTCATAAATCAAAGAAACACAAAAAAAAATAACTTATGGAGTTTAATGTTTTGTTTTATGATGAAATTTTTCATGTTCCATAACTTAAGAACAAGTTATGAAATTTTTTAAAACATTAAGACCAAGTTTTGTAACTCCATAAAAAATTTTGAATCAATTTTTTTTTAAACCTTTTCAAATCCATAACTTATGGAGGTTTCAAAAAACTCTTTAGATCAAACTTTTAAAACTAATAAAATAATCATATCATTTTATCTTTTACTAAATTTGACCTAATTCAACTCATATAGCAAATGATTCAAATTTTACAAATAATTAGTTTTTCACAAAAACAAGTAATTATCTTAAAATTTGACAAACGTCATATTTTTTTTCATTTTTTTTCAACTTTGAAAATAAAACATTTGCATCAATATCATAGAAAACAACCCATGGCTCTGATACCACTGTTGGGTTTTGAGCATTCTAACACTCCTATGGTGTACATGCAACCCTATAAACCTTGGATCTATGTTTTCTCTATTATACATGCAAATATTAACTATTCCAAGGTTTCATCCTAACTAGCATATTATGAAGCACCTATACTACAAAGTTCTAGTTAGATGACATACCTTTTGATGTAGCTTGATGTCTTCAAGCTTTAAGAGCTTAGCCCCAATAGTGTGGAAGCCTCAAATGGAATCACAAATCACCAAAACACCTTGGAAGAACTTGAGAGAATATGTATGCACACTAAAATCGGCCCACTCTTATTTTCACACACTTGTGCCAATTTTGTGAGCCAAGGACCCCTTTATATATTATGGAGGATTAGGGTTACATCCATGTAAACCCTAATACCCATGACCTTTCATTTACATAGGATCCATGGGTTAAAAGCTCCTAAAGCCACTGTCGAACTCTGACCTTGTCAATGACTTGTCCACCACATTATATAAAGGAGTCATTGGCACTTGAAATTGCACTAGTTTTTGTGTGAGAACTAAGGGTGGCTGATTTCTAGAAGTGTTCTACTATTCTCTCAAGTTTCCAAGGTTTGTGGTGATTTGTGACTTCCATTTGAGGCATCCACATTATCGTTGTTAGGCTCTCAAACTCCAAGTAATCAACCACTACTAAAAGGTATGTAACTCTACTAACTTATTATGTTTCAAAGTTCCCAATGCCATGCTAGTTAGGTTAAGAACCTTGGAAAAAAAAAATTTGCATGTATCTTTGTAAAACATAGATCCAAGGTTTCTAGGGTTGCATGTACACCTTAGGAGTGTTAGAATGCTCAAAACCCATCAGTGGTATCAGAGCCTAGGCGTGTTTTCTTGATACTTGATGCAAATTGTTGAAAAAAGTCGAAAAATATGCATTCTGCTAAAGGAACTCGTCGAGTCCATGGGGGGACTCGACGAGTCCATGTGTAAAATCAACCTACTCGTCGAGTAGGTTCATGCACTCGACGAGTAGAATGCCCAGAGTGCAGTTTTCGAGTTTTGCTGCTGGAAATGGACTAGAAACATTACCCTAAACTGTTTTGGTCTTATAAAACATGTTTAAGATGGTGTAATGGTTATGCTAATCCATTTCAATGACTATTATCAAAATTTCAAGTCTTGTATGGTTTATTTATGATTCTTGAAATTGTTGATATGAATATTCATACACTTATGAGTTTAGAAGATCATAGGAATTATTTGCAACTTGCTTGTTAGTTTAATTCTTGATCATTATGTATTTTAATGGAATCCATAATTTGTCCTCAAGTTATGGATTACCAAAAGTTATTCTTTTAAAGTCCATTAATAAAAACATAGGTTACATAAAATGAAAAGTCTCTCATTTTAATAAACCATTAAGTCATAAGTTATGAAAGATGAAAAGTTTTGAAAGTTACAAAACTTGCCGTCAAGTTTTGGAACATGTAAAGTCTCACACACTTTGGTAAAACTTTAGTTCCAACCCCTAGAATTTTAAAAGCTAAAATTCAACCCTTATACTTTATAATATTATAAGTTTAATAATAATTATATATGTATAAGAACAAGTCGTTTTACCGTTAGTAGACCTCATTCACGAAGACGGTCTATAAGGGGGGGTATAAGGTTGTTGCCTATAAAATGGCAGCTTAATGGGTGTCCACTCTCACCCACCGCTTCCTTGACTGGTGGAGGGTCGTTAGCCGAACGGGTAGTACAATGACTCACTAAGATTGTGATAAGTTATGTATAGTATGTGATAAGTTATGTATAGTATGTGGTATCTTGGGGAACTCACTAAGATTTGTGCTTATGATTTTCAGTTTATGTTTTAGGTGCTTCGGTTTTCAAATGGAAGAGCTCGGGATGGTCGCAGGGCACACACCACATGTTTTCCGCATTCTGTGATTTACTATGATTCGATGATGTTTTGCCAAATCTTGATTACCATGGTCTTAGGAAAATGATATGTATTAACGATTTATTTATTTGATAAACAAATATTTTGTGTCATTATTTTTGAGACGTTTCAAGTTGGTATTAGAGCCTTGGTTTGAGGGATTCGGGCACATTCTCGGGTGTGTCTAAAATCAAAGTGAGGATTTGTTAAAGTCTTTCAAAAAGAAATATATTTTTAGAAAGGGATTTTTCTAAAAGAAGAATGGGTGTGGTGCATGCAATCAACTGAGCTCAAGTAAGTTTTCCCAAATTACCCATACATGTTATTTATTATGCTTTGATTTGTGAATTTGTGAATCGTATGCAAGTTAGGGCTGAGGATCTGCTTGGTTTTTGCATGATAGAATGCTAGGAGAGATGCCTTTGTATGCCTATTGTATGAGCTTGTAGAATTGCATGCTAGTTCTGATTAGAAAGTGATAGGTTGGCCTGATATGTGATGTCTGGTAGCCTAGGAAGCATGGGATGCTGGATTGGATATGATTTGTATGCGTAAGGCAATCGGTAGCGGGAGTGGGAGCTCATAGTATGGGTTATAGTATGTGGGATTGGATGCTTATGATTGTTCTACGGATTGGAGTGTTGTCGCATGAATGTTGCTTGCTTTGTGCTTTGTGGATCTCATAAGTGATGTGAGTTAGCTATTGAGTGAGTATGTCTAGTCACATGTGGCAAGGGTTGGATGATCTCAGAGTAACGAATTTGACCCTTTTGCGCAGCTCTCATTTGAGTCTAACCGTTGTAGGGATGAGTCTGTTACTCGAAGGATTATCTAAACTTTGTTGCATGTGATTGTGTTCATGAGGTAGCTAATTGACATTATGAGGAGTTCTTCAGCATCTGATGGCAGGGTGAGATCGGGAACCTAGGAAAGCCTAGGGATTGATTCAGTAGGATTTATTGCGCTGTTTAGCGAGTGTTGGTGTATGGATTTGAGAAGGTGACTTAGAGGGTTCGAGAGGATTCTTGAGGAAAGTATGGATAGGTGTGGAAGGTAGTATTGGGCCCATACTACTGGAAGCACAGGATCCATAATCGAATCGAGGAGAGTCTTGGAGAATCTAGGAAGCCTGTGGGATGAGGATTCTTGGATATATTCAGATCTTTTCCATGTTGTTTCGGTATGGCGTTGAGCACTCAGGAACGGGGTCCAGGTTCTGGTCCCAGCTCAGTAGCAGGCAGTGAGCCGATCGATACGCGGACGCGGGAGTTTATCTTGTTGGGTCTAAGTGTTGCGTCATGGACTCGGTTCGTTAGTCCATTTAGTTTACCCGGTTTGGGCCTGTCCAACCGTGGATAATCATTATGGTTAGCATTTATATATTGCATGCATGTATTGCTTTAAGTTTGTCGATCTCATTAATTACTTTGCATTGTAACCCTAGCACACCTCTACAGTCGAAGTTCTACATATATCTCTTCTGAGGTGTGAGTTATTAATCATTCGACACTATTTGATCCATTCTTGTGTTCTTTGATTACTTCATTCTTGTTATTCTGTTTGGAATCTATCGATCTATAACTCAATATTCTCATCAATTGGTATCAGAGCAGGAGACTGTGTAATATATACGCATCTCTTCTGTTTGAAGAATCAATTAGGGTTTCTGCTTTTATTGAATATATAGAAGCCGTCTTCATCTAGTCGACGGTGTATCTGTCGTTCGATAAAACCCTAGTTTCAACTTTACAAGTCTGATTCAAGCAGATTAAAAGAAGAAGTTTATCATCATGTCTCACGACGATTCTTAAGTCAATCCAATCAACATCTCCAACAGTATAGGATCAACTACAAGGATCCCCATTCTCTATACTCAAGATTATGAAGTGTGGGCACATCACTTCGAATATTTTGTAGTTGGATCTGAAGACAATGGCTACTTGATCTGGGAAGCAATAACATTGGGGCCGTTTGTTCACTCTGGAACAAACCTAATAGTCAAGACTCAAAAAGAGTATAACCAACTCATGGCGGACGAAGATAAGATGCCTCAAGACGAAAAAGACAAGGTGTTATGCAACGTTAAAGCCATGAGGATGATCCGATTCGCATTGCAATCCGATACTTTTTGTCTGGTGAGTTCATGCACAATAGCTAAATAAATATGGGATAGGTTGAAAGAATTATATTCAACAGATGAAGATCTAGAGCACTCTTTTGCTCTCTGGGTTTGGTGCTTTTGAACAAAAACCTGAAGAGAAGCTTGTTCAGACATTCGAGCAATTCAATCATCTGCTCAGTAAGATGATGAAGCATGGCATTGAAAGGAAGGTGATAGAACAAAAGGTTACCTTCATGAATGGATTAAGGCCCGAATGGATGGCGGTGGTTTCGAATATGAAGGCTTATGAGCAATTTAAATCATATTCACTGGCGAAACTGATGGGTATTCTAAAATCTCATGAAAGCGTGGTGACAAAGGAAGCGAAGGTAGTTTCGGGTGTGGGTTCACTGGCCCTCGTTTCTAAAAGCAAGAATGTAGCAAACGAAGAGGAGGAATCTGATCTGTCAGAATGTGATCTATCCAACGAAAAATATGCTATGATGGTCACAAACCCAAAGAAGTTTGCTCGCAAAAAGTTCCCGATCAACAAGAACCGAAACTGGCAGGGAAGCTATAGTTCTGAAAAAGTGAAAGAAGAACTGAAGATCACCACTCAAAAGGACGATGAAAAGAAGGAGAATAAGCTTGTGGGAGACTCAGGGTACGATTGCAACTACTGTCATGGAAAGAACCACTTTGCCAAGGATTGCATGCTAAGGAAGATAGCTGAGAAGAAGGATGGTGAAGATGACGAGACTTACTACATGAGAAAGCTGGAGGAGATAAAGAAGAAGAAAGCTACTAACGTTTCTATGAATGATTTGATTGTTCAGGAAAACGTTATTGATGATGAGTTCGGTGGAGTGGAAGTCTGTTCCACAGATTCTAAGGATGAAGAGGTACGAAGACCCTCGCATGGAAGAGCATTTGTGGCGAAAGAAGGAATTGCTGAGTCGGCTGGGAGATGCTTAATGGTTACAACCGAAAGTAAGCATGAGGAAGCGCAGGTCATGGAAGACAGATGTTTCGCTGCCAAGCCCATGAGTGAAAAGATCAGCGACTGCGATCAATTGATCAAGAAGGTACAAACTATCCTAGAATCTCATAAAGTGCCACTAACAAACTATGAAAAAGATTTAAATGAATTAAAATTCAAGTTTTCAAATTTAAGTGGAAGTCTTATGCAAACTCGACTAGCTAATTCTAACCTAACTGACCAACTCAGCAGGGAGTCTTCCAAGAGTGAGGAGAGAAGGATGTGGATTCAGCAGAAGGAGTTAGGGTTAAGTAGGGCTAGGGATGAACTTATTTATTTGCAAAGAGACAATTTGAAAATTTTGAAACAAAGAAATGTTTTCTGTTTGATTGCTAAACGCCTATATACTAACATCACTCAGTTACATTTAGATTGTGATATAGGAAAACAGATTCATAAAATGATTTTGCCTTTCCTTGAATTTAAGGAGGACGAAGTCATTGCTGAATGTGAATCTATAATGTCCTCGGATGAAGTTTCTGTCACTTACAAATATGGAATGGACAAAATTGAATCTTTCATTGAGTCTAAAGAACATAAATGCATGCTTAAGAATTTAATGGACGAAAACGATAAATTAAAAATAAAGACCGAAACTATACAGAAGTTTGACTCATCCAACGCCAAATTGAGTTCAGAAAATAAAATAAATTTGGAAACCACTTCTGAATTTGATGAGGAAAGTGAGATGAGTGAAATCTCTGTAGAAGATGAGGTCGATTGTTCAAAATTTCTTAAAAGCGAACCCGATGCAGCCAAACCACTCATAGCTGAAAATTCGGTTGAATATGCTCGAGTGTCAAAAGACAAATCCAAGAAACTCAAAGAAAAGGTTGTTGTTTATCAGAAAGTGCAAACTACTCCAAACCAAGTGTATGCAGTCACTGGAGTGACTAAGAAACAAACAGCTGAGTTGACCTCCATGGTTGACAAGGATAATGCTGAAGGGTGTGATAACTTCTTCTGGTTAGCTCCCATCGATAATTCAGACGAAACGGTTGGTCTGTCAGAGAAAACCTCATGGAGAGTTAAGGGACGATACATACCCGAACCCCTCAACAAGCCCTCAAGCTTCGATAAACCCAACACAAGTGGTACAAAAGATATACCAGAGGAACCACTGAAAGCTACCAACGATTCATCAACAACAACTGGTGCTCATGAGAAGAAAGCGAAACCTAAGGCCAACATTCACTTGACTCAAGAGCAACTTGCTGAACAGAAATGACAGAGGAACAAAAGATACATGAAAAATCTCAATGAGAGAAAGCATTTTTGGCACTCAAAAAACCCCTCTTATGTTCGCTCTGAAAAAGCTTCTACTCTCAAAAAGGAAGCACATGCCAAGTCTCATTCTAGCAATCAACATTAATCGTACCGTCAGGCGAACCGAACGACCCGTGTCGGCCCTAATACTTGTGGTCACGAGAACCAAAAGACAAGTTTTGGTCCCAGCTCCTACTACGCCAAAAACCGAAGGTCCAGTTTCGGTCCCAACACAAGAGCTCAGAACCGAAAGTCAAGTTTCGGTCCTAAATCCCATCCTCCTCACTCTCATCCTAAACCCAACTCTGTGAAGGAAGTCAAAGGAAAGGGAAAGCTGTACTCAGATACTGAAGTCCAAAACACCAAAAAGTCAGCTACCCCTAGAACTTCCAAGAAAACATCTACTGAGAAACCTACTAACAATAACACACATCGGTTAAAACAAGATAAAAATAAAATCAAAGTTTACACCATCAAACGAAAAGATGAAACCACTTTAATAAAAAGAACATATATGGTTGATCTTTTGGTTGCAATTCCCTATTCTGTAAAAGACTCACCAGGGCCCAAGAGACGTTGGGTTCCTAAATCTGCTTAAATTTTGCAGGTTATCAGTGACGAACAGTTTGACGACGAATGGTATATTGACAGTGGCTGCTCTCGTCACATGACAGGAAGGAGGGAAGAGCTTAGGGAGTTTCGGTCCCTTAAGGATGATGGATGTGTGAAATACGGAAACAACTCTTTCGGAACGATTAAAGGGTATGGGATGATCACCAACGAAGAGTTCTCAATACGAAAAGTGGCCTACGTGGAAGGACTACAGCACAACCTCATCAGTGTTTCTCAACTAGTCGTAGGAACCGGTTTAAAAGTCTCGTTTGACGATGAGGGCTCAGAGATAATTGAAAAGCAAACGAAGAAAGTCCTGTTAAAATCTGAGCGAAAAGGGGAAATGTATCCTCTAAATCTCAACCCAATAAAAGGAAAGCCTGCAATATGTTTACTGTCAAAGGCGAACTCAGATGAAAGCTGGTTATGGCACCGAAGACTATCGTACCTGAACTTCAAAGATATCAATAAACTGGTGCTCGGTGATCACGTGCGTGGACTTCCTGTTCTTAAATTTGACAAAGAACATCTGTGCGCAGCATGCGAGATGGGCAAGCAAAGTCGTAAAAGTCACCCCTCTCGAATCAATACAAAGATCATCGATCCTCTGGAACTACTACACATCGATCTATGTGGCCCTTCGGCTATCAAAAGCTTCGGTGGTAGTAAGTTTATACTTGTAATATTAGATGATTTTTCTCGCTTCACCTGGGTTTTCTTTCTTAAACAGAAATCAGAAGCGACTCCCAAGCTGAAGGTTTTCATCAAACAAGTGGAAGTACAGCTGCGAAAGGTGGTTCGAAACATTCGAAGCGATAATGGTCTTGAGTTCAAGAATAAAGACTTTGAAGATTTTCTAGCTGAAAAGGGAGTAACTCACAACTTCTCTGCTCCCTATACTCCACAGCAGAATGGGATCGTTGAAAGGCGAAACCGTTCTTTATGTGAAGCGGCGAGAACCATGCTGAGCTTCGCCTCTCTTCCTCTATATTTCTGGGCGGATGCAATTGCTGCTGCATGTTACACTCAGAACCGATCCTTCCCAAACAAACGATTCTCCATCACTCCATACGAGATTTTGATTAATCGTAAGCCCAATGTGAAGTTTTTCCACGTGTTCGGTTCCCGATGCTTTATTTTCAATTCCAAAGCGAACCGAAAAAAATTTGATGTCAAGGCAGACGAAGGAATCTTTCTTGGTTATTCGCTTACTTCAAAAGCATATAGGGTTCTAAATAAACTCTCAAAGAAGATTGAAGAAACCTATTATGTCACTTTTGACGACAATTATATGAAGAAAATGCGAACAACAGAAAGTCCAATGGAGGAAATCTTTCCAAAATGTGGTCAAGTCTCGGTTCCTATTGCTAACATGTTCGATGAGTACATGCTACTTTTTGATGAACCAGAAAAGGCGATCAACTCAGAAGCGAAAGCAGCAGATAACAAAATCGATAACTTGAAGATAATCATCGATGAAGCTGCTAAAGTCATGGAAAACGAGCCTCATCGGCCAACCGAGAAGCAGAATCAAAGTGAAGCTATTGAATTCTGTGAACATCCAGCTACTGATGACCCTCCAAAAGAAAGCTCAATACTCCAGGGGGAGGGTACGTCTACACCAAAACCAAACGACATGCCTTACCTGGGGGAGAATCCATCAAATAACCCAACACATGAAGATCCATCTGAGGGGGGGAGCACTGAATCTGACATAGGGTTCGGTTCGCCATTTGAGGGGGAGAATGAAAATGCAAATGACGAAGGTGATATGTCAGAACTGGAAGAAGAAGTCAATGCTGAGCTGGATCCAACCTATGATCCAAATTACCCTCCTCTCATAAAATGGACAAAGGATCATCCTAAAACACAAATTATTGGTGAATCATCTGAGGGTGTTCTCACACGCTCATAAATGAAAGCGAAGCAAACTGCTTTATTCTCTCAAGTAGAATTCTGCATGTTTAATTCGTTTGTCTCTAAAGTAGAACCGAAGACGGTAAATGCTGCTCTTGATCACTCTGATTGGGTGCAAGCTATGCAAGACGAACTCCATGAGTTTGAACGAAATCGTGTTTGGAGACTGATTCCCACACCAAAGCATGCATCAGTAGTCGGCTTAAAGTGGGTATTTAGAAATAAGTTAGATAAAGAGGGTAATGTTATTCGCAATAAAGTGAGGCTGCTGGTGAAAGGGTATTGCCAGGAAGAAGGGATAGACTATGAAGAGACCTTCGCTCCACTAGCAAGGTTGGAATCTGTAAGAATCTTCTTGGCAGATGTTGCACATAAAAACTTTGAAGTTTTCCAAATGGATGTAAAATGTGCTTTCTTGAATGGAGAACTAGAAGAAACGGTATACGTTGAGCAACCACCTGGATTTGTGAACGAGAAGTATCTTCATTATTGCTACATTTTGGATAAAGCGGTCTATGGATTAAAGCAAGCACCGAGAGCCTGGTATAAAACTCTAACTTGGTTTCTCAAAATTTCAAAATTCAAGCAAGGTTCAGTTGACCCAACCTTCTTTCGCAAGAAAGAGGGCGAACATTTAATGATCGTTCAAATTTACGTCGATGACATCATCTTCGGCTCCACGAATCCTAGCTTAACAACTGAATTTAGGAAGTTGATGGAGACTAAATTTGAAATGAGCGCAATGGGTCCAATTAACTTTTTCCTTGGATTAAATATAAGACAGGGAACAGAAGGCATCTTCATCAATCAGGAAGCGTACACAAAGACATTGTTAACGAAGTTCGGCATGACGGGAGATTCGAAAGTAAAGGTTCCAATGGCATTTGGCACGAAGTTGACTCCATCTCTTGAGAAACTGGCTGTTGATATGACTCTTTATCGTCAAATGATAGGGTCACTAATGTATCTAACAGCTAGTAGGCCAGACATAATGTTTTCTGTCTGTTACTGTGCCAGGTTTCAAGCTAATCCAAGAGAACCTCACATGATTGTAGTGAAAAATATCTTCCGGTATTTAAAGAGAACTTCGTCTCTTGGTCTTTGGTATCTTGCAAAATCTGGCTTCTTTGTTCAAGCTTTCTCTGACGCTGATCTTGGTGGATGTGGATTGGATCGAAAAAGCACAACCGGCGGGTGCCAGTTCCTTGATGGCAAACTTGTCAGCTGGCAGTCAAAGAAACAAACTTGTGTGTCCCTCTCCACAACCGAAGCTGAGTACATTGCTGCAGCGTCCTCCACATCACAGGTCATATGGATACAAAGCCAACTTAGAGATTATGGCTTGAGCATGAAGAAAATCCCTCTCTACTGTGACTCTGAAAGTGCAATACGAATATGTCACAATCCAGTGCAACACTCCAAGACAAAGCATATCGCACTGAGATATCACTTCATCAAGGACCACGTTGAAGATGGAAATGTTGAAATTCACTTCGTTCGGTCCTCAGATAAACTGGCTGACATCTTCACTAAGGCCTTACTAGAAGCAAGCTTTAACAAGATACTCCAAGGCTTGGGAATGATGGAAGCTGAGTCAGCACCGAAACCTTCTACTACTCACTAAAACTAAATAAGCGAAATAGAGCGTTTGCTCGGTCTATTTTGGCTCCTGAATTTTCGGGAACCGAAATGAACCGAACGCCCGGTCTATTTCGGTTCTTAAATTTTTGGGAACCGAAATGAACCGAACGCTCGGTCTATTTCGACTCTTAAATTTTTGGGAACTGAAATGAACCGAACGCTCGGTCTATTTCGGCTCTTAAATTTTTGGGAACCGAAATGAACCGAACGCTCGGTCTATTTCGGCTCTTAAATTTTTGGGAACCGAAATGAATAGAACACTCGGTCTATTTCGGCTCTTAAATTTTTGGGAACCGACATGAACCGAACGCTCGGTCTATTTCGGCTCTTAAATTTTTGGAACCGAAATGAACCGAACGCTCGGTCTATTTCGCTTCATCTTTTCTAAGGAATGGTTTCGGTTGTAAAATTTTATAAAGCTTTCTTATTCTTTCGTGTGTTAATATTTAGTTTCATTTCTGTTTTTATTATTTTTCAAAAAATCCAAAATTCAAAAAATATTTTATGTTTTTTTTATTTTTCAGAAAATCCAAAAGCTTCAAAAATATTTCTAAGTTTCTTTTTGTTTTTGTCTAATATCTCTATTCTAAACATCAATTCAAGTTCACAGATGTGAAACACGATGATGATGGGGCAGGTATAATCTTCTTCTCTTTGTACTACTTAAGTGTCCCTAGAAGCATGCTGCTGCATGTAGACCGAAGCCTCCATGACTCTGAGTGAAGCCTTAATGATTCGATAAACACCAATCGTTTCTTCCAAATCAGGCTGCTTAAATCACTCAAGTCACGAGCTACCTAACTCTTCTCATAGTGAGTTAAGAGTTTTCTGCTTTGTCCTTCTAATATGGCAGAGGTACTTTCGGTTCCTTAACCACCTCACATTTCTCGATTTAAGTTTCGCTTCATAAAAGTAACCCTTAAGACTCTCAGCAATTACCACTGAGGTTTATGGTTACACAATCTCTGTGTTGATGATCTTAGTTTCGTTTACCACGTGCTAAGTCAAACCCAAAATCCAACACCTTGAATGCATTGACGGTGAACACTCTAATGTTCAAGCTATTACTTGTTACCTCACGAAATCTCTTTTTCTTTTTGCGTGATTTTTATGAAACTGTCTAACACCAGGACGTTTCTACCCATAAGATCCAGTTTATTTTTTTTTTGGAGATTTCTTACTAATTTCTAGTCACTTAATACATTTTTTCAAACCTACTTGTTCAACAAACCACATCGGTTTCACAAGTTCTTCACCCTACTTTCGGTCTTATTTCAAGTATCAAGGTTCGGTTGAAGGTAAGCTACCCTATAAAGCCTATAATTGAAAAGATGCCTTTCAATGTTTCTTTACAAACATTTGTTCGTATTTCACGGGAAACCGCACAGACACTTCTCAGTCTCTCTTGACTTTGAAGGAAGAGATTCGTGCCCGGGATCATCAGTTTCATATCTTAATAGACATCACTTAAATCCCACAAATATTTTGCTTTATTTCTTTGTCATTGGCACACTCTTGCACGAAGGTCTTTATGATTTTCCAAATTCTTGTTCGTGGTACTAATGGCAATTTTCAGATTTATGCTTTCGAGTTTAACAGATATGGTGGTTTCCTTTATTATGAAGAAGCGACAGTTGATTACAATAACGCGAAAGGATGTATGTAATTTATGGTGGTGTCGATTTTTTATTGATAAAAATCAAATAAGGGTGAGTCAGCATGAAGTTGAAACGGTTCAAAATTTGAACAGGAGATCAGGTCAAAAAGGCACGTGAATTTGAAACGGCACCTGATATCACGCCTGCTCACGATACCAGGCTGTCAAATCCCGCTTTTTCTGGCGACGCTTCAGAGATAAAATCATCATCACAACGAATTTTTCTCTCTCCTAGAGATGGCATAAAAGATTTTCTCGCACCTCTTGGACTCCTTTACCGTTTATTCTTTCTCTCTCACAAACACATCGACGATATTCCGATGTTCATCTTCTTCTTCCCACCTGCAACAATGGCTGACTCTTCATCGGTTTTTGATCAATCTGCTCAGTCCACTCTTCTGACCATCAAACCTAATCAGAATTTGGTCATCGAATTCAACCCCTTTGTCTATGATTCGTATATGCTTCATGTGGTCGAATGTCTCAAGTATTCATCACTGGTGGTCGCTCTCACACAGGTGGAAAGTGTTCCAATGTCGATGCTCTCTGCTGTCTACTCCTCTGTCGTTTATGATAAAGCCAATGAGCGTATTTTTTTCGAAATCGTCAATCAAAAGTCCTCAATTTCAAAGGCTAGGTTTTCTTCATTACTATGCCTTCCTGCTGCTGAATCAATGGTTAACCCAGATTCCATCTCTACCACTCAATTATACTCGATGCTCTATGATATGGGGTACACGGAGCTTCTCACAACAATCACCAAGTTCAAGAAGTCTTCTCTTCCTCCTCAATGGAACAGACTCTTAACGCTCCTCTCCAAGGGCTTATCGGAGAGGAGTGTTGGTTCAGACGGTACAAGTAGGGGTTTTATGACCATTCTATATGGTCTGTATCATGGGATTAATTTGGACTATGGCTCGATCCTATGGGCTCAACTTGTTCAGAGTATAAGCTCTTCTTCGAGGTACACTGAAATTTAGACTATCGTCACTCGTTGGGCGATGGAAAAGTTTACTGTTCCCACTATGGCGGATTCCCTCATGTCTTCGATTGCTGCATTTCATACGACGAGGATCCTTGTCCCAAATAACTCCAAGTTTATCTTTATCGGGTCAATTCCAGAATCTATGTACCGTTGTGTATCCAGTGCGAGTCATGTCATGGCAGATTACAGAAAGCTTTCTCCTTCCGGTCCACGACCGCTTACTCCCGAGATGCAAAGCTCGTTGGACGCTGCACACAAGCCTGCAAAGCGAGGGAAGAAGTCTGATAACAAAGGGGAAAAGGCTGGTCAATCATCCAAAGCTTCTACTCCTAAGAAATGCAAGTTAGAGCGAGCCGAGTCTAATGCTCCAAAGAAACGCAAGACCAAAAAGCAGGCTCGTAGACCGAAGTCTCCTTCCCCATCCTCTAGTGACTCTGAGTATGTTCCTTCTGATGGCCAGCGTGATCCTGAGTCAAATGACGAAGAAGCTACTGAAACCGACAGTCCACCTAGGGGTAATTCACCTCCACCCTCACCTACCAATGATAGTAACCGAAACTCGCATCCTCGTTCTGTTCCACTTTCGGTTCCTATTACTATCGCTCCCTGTCCTCCACCTGTCTCCTCTACAACTGCAACCTCTATCCCAATTCCAACCCTACTATTCACTACCGTCACTACCACCACCACTCATCCAACCGAACCTACTTTTTGTGTCAACGTATCTGATACGGGGCAAGTCCATTCGGTTCTGATCCTCCTGTTACATCAGCACCTTTATCCCCACCTAGATCACATGATTCTGAACCTGTTCTTGGCGGTGAAGACTTGGAGTTTGATTCCACTTATTTTAGTCCTTATCGTGTACATAGTAATGAATATGATGAATCCCCTATTACCAAAAAGGATCTCAAGACTGTGACCGACAAACTTGATCGCTTGCTCTCTTCATCTTCTGCCAGTACATATTCAGAGGCAGCTCTCAAAGCCCTGTTCTCCTCGGTTGTGAAAGAACATGAAACCTCCATCTCCAGCGCTGCTAAAGCGATTGACGCCTCAACCTCAACCTGCCAAAAAGCTTCACTTGCAGTTGAAGCTTCTACCAAAGATTGCAAGCAAGCGACCGCAAATGTCGAAAAACTAATTTCTGAGGCACAAATATTTCTTGATTCCCTCCAATCCGCTGCCAAGAAGAATGCTGAAACAGTGAACGCTTCGGTTGATCATCTTACGCGTTCACTGGCAGCCGAAATGACACATCTTAAGGAAGCTCGCAAATCCATTCAGGCTGCTAACCAAGAGCTTCATACTTCGATTAATGATCGGCTAACTCAACCTGAAGTCGAGCTTGCTGTTGAAAATAAAATTATGGATGAGATGGATAAGCGAACTTCTCAGCTTAAAATTCAGAATCTCAAGCTGAAGTCTGCTACCAAAGAGATTGAAGAATTGAAATCCGAGCGAGAAATAATTAAGAGTTCGGTCGGTGATGTGCATTCCATCCTCCTGCATCTCCTGGAAGCCCATGACTCCATCCTTACTATCTCCATCCGACGCCACTTGGCTGAAAAGCTGCGACCTGCTTTGGACGTGTTGAGTAGGATTGAAGGTGTTTTGGAGTCTGGTGCCCCTCCGAACCAAGGGGGAGATAAGGTAACTCAGGGCAAAGGCCAACCTCATTCACCTCCCAAACCAAAAGTCACTACTGAGCCGAAGGTTAATGAAGCTTCGGGCAGTACGAAGGACAAGAAAAAGAAGAAAATTGGAGACGATGATGTGGATGAAAGTGATGATGACAATGATACACGAGGAAATGCTTCGAAAAATGAAAGTTTGAAAGTCAAGCCCACTGATCAAGAGATTCGGGAAAGACTTCAGAAAGAGAAGGAACTTTTTGACAAGGAGTTGAAAGCGAACGAATTGTTGGATCAGAAGAAGTCCATGTTTCCTGAATGGACTATGAAATCGCTTCTGAGAGAGATTATTGATGCACCGAGTACTCATTGGCTCGAACCGGTTTCATCGTTTAGGCTTGAGAACTCTAAGGACTCACAGTTTGACATGCCCATCACACGAAAGGCATTCATCTTCCACTGTTTTGAGTCGACGGCTGGCATTCCTTCTCCAGACCCGAAGGTCGATCGGGATTTGCTCGAGTACTATCTGGAGTTTGCTCAACCACAATACCTGACCTGGAGCAATCAGAAAATTACAACGGTCAAGGTGTTGAAGCCCACTTCAGCAGGGATATTCATCAACGTCAAGTTCAAGGTGACATGAGGCTCTGATAGCTCGGTTCATATGATTTCCCTGGCTGACCTACCGAACTTGAACCCTCACGAGTGGATACTTCTTAATAATATTTTGCTAACCAATCCACAGGAGTATCAGCCTATTATCGATCACATCAAGTGAATGCTTATATGTTATATTCATGAAGTCGTGAAGATGGATCAGGAGATCGCTGCTGCTATTCATAAGCGAACCACTGTGAAGGCGATTGGAAGGGTATTCGATGTGAATGCGATGGTTAAGGGGAAGATCGATCCCAAGTTTCACACTGTTATGTTCACGAGGGCCGAAGGTCAAAAATGCATGTTCATTCTGATTGACAAACACCTATTCTCCACCGCTTGTTTGGAACACATTTTGGAGATTATTCATAGGTGTAATCAGAACAGTGAAGCCGATAAGAAGCTGTTTACTGATATGCTTCGATGGTACATTCTGTTTCGGCAAGCTCTTCTTGCCATTATTCCTCGGCTGTTCAAGGTTGTAAAGAAGATCAAAGTAACTCAGCCGAAGTAGTCTCTCGCCTCATTGACGCAAAGGGGGAGATTGTTGGGTCTAAGTGTTGCGTCATGGGCTCGGTTCGTTAGTCCATTTAGTTTACCCGGTTTAGGCCTGTCCAACCGTGGATAATCATTAGGGTTAGCATTTATATATTGCATGCATGTATTGCTTTAAGTCTGTCTATCTCATTAATTACTTTTCATTGTAACCCTAGCACACCTCTACAGTCGAAGTTCTTCATCGAGCTCTTCTGAGGTGTGAGTTATTAATCATTCGACACTATTTGATCCATTCTTGTGTTCTTTGATTACTTCATTCTTGTTTTTCTGTTTGGAATCTATCGATCTATAACTCAATATTCTCATCATATCTCATCTGAGATTACTCGCGGTATTGTGGAATGGACATCGGTGGTCTTGGTTTCAGCCAAGGAATGGATTTTGGAGTTCTTTGATGGTCATCCCGGGGCCTTTCAGGCCGGAATTTTGGTAGGGAAGTTGGAGACTCATCTGGATCCCAAGGCTTGGGGATCCCTAGAATCCTTCAGGAAGGAGGATCCTATTGTTAGTTCTTGTCATTTGGGATCAGAGGGGAGTTTTGTACCATGTCCTCGGGATGGTCGGGGTAACTCAGGAGGAGGAAGTCATGATTCCTTCCGATGCTTTTGTGGGTATGTCATCTTCTGTTTTCTTCTGGGTGATATTGGGAATTTGTATTACGTTAGATTTTCCTTGGGTATGGGTAAGTTATATCTCGGGTTGGTTCTCTGCTATTTTCTAGGTTATCATAGATTGCTATATGTCATTCTGCATACCGAGAGTCTTCGATGAATCTTCAGAGGTTCGTATCTTGATTGAGTGGGTTTCAGCGTGTCCAGTTGTGGATTTGGGTCTTGGTCGGGATCAATTCAGAGGTGTTGCTTGCAAGATCTTTGGTCAGGGTTCAGTGGTTTTATCATATGTTCTGGTATGATCGGTGGTTTCCTATGGAAGAGCTTTTGGGTTCAAACCCTACCATTTCTTGGAAAGGAGCGGTAGCAGTAAGGTGGTGATGTCAGATGCATGAGTTGTTGGTCATTGGAAGTGCCAGGGGAGTTTTATATCCGCATGGGTTGTAGTCGGTTAGAGTTAAGCAATTATTTAAGATTAGAAGTTGGGGGTGAAGACTCGTCAGTTCATGGCAAGGGTTGTGGTTATTAGTCGCTCGCATAAGAACTCAAGGAATTGGTTTGGATTATAAGATTGGTTAACATCTCGAGAGTATTCTTCAGAATTTCAGAAGTCGGGCGATCATTGGGTTTGCCTAATAATGGAACACTAGTAGTGTTTAGCACAGGTCATAAGCGGTCCATGCTTTATGAGGTTGTCGGGTTGGGAATCCATCAGGATTTAAGAGATGAGAGAGCTTCGCCGAATCCAAGTAGGGAAGAATCGATTAGAATTTCCTGAAGTTGGGAAGGGTGTGGAACTAGGGCAAGTTTCACATCCTGGCCAGGAAGAGAGACGACCCAAGTGGTCATTTAGATTGAGATTGTGTAAGTAGGAGTTTAGGAAACTTCCAACCGATGATCGACGTCTTCTTTGTCGAGCATATCATGCTTATGGTTGAGTCCGAGTTGAGGGCTTTGGGATTCGAAGCGTGACCCGGACACCTGATTGGGTGTAGGTATCGGCTCAAGAGGCGTAGGGTTGTGATGTTTAGGGTGTGGTAAGGCCATGGATGGTTAGGAGGGTTGTAAGACTGTGATGGGATCGTAGCATTCACCAGTCTGAGATAGAATATCGTTGGAGGTGGTCATGAGCACCAAGAAAGAATCAGTTCGTGTCGTGGGCACGCCAGTCAGGATTGTCAAGGAGTATTTTTTTTGTAATGGGTTGAGGACCATTAGGGTCTGAGGCGGAGTCGGGCCTGTGTAGCTGTAGATGGGTAGGACCCGTGGGCAATGCCGCTCTGTGGTATAGTTGGGAGGAACCCAAGGGCGAGGCCCATACGATTATAGCAATACAGGTGGGACCTGGTAGCGACCGTTGGGTCAAGGTATTGGATCTTGAGTTGCAGGATTAAGTGGGTGGTCAGTGTGTGACGTAGAGGGTTTTATAGGTTGGGTAGCCTTGTTATATAGACTCTTTGGAACTTGGTGGTTAGACCAGGTGTGAGATGGGTAGACTCAACGATGGTTTGGGAACCTTCATATCACAGTCTAGTGAGGGGTTGTCGTGAATTAGAAGGTCTTGGGTGAAATGCAAATGTAGATCTAAGGATCTCGGGTTATGAGTTGAGTATCAGATTGGTTTCTGAGTAAGATCTTGAGTCGGGTATCACGAGTGTTTTGTGCAGAATTTTCGTTTCCTTGGGTTAATGATTGGGGTATCTATATGTCGAGGGAATCAATCGAACGGTTCAAGGGTAAGGAATGGATTCAGTTTTGATGATACATCAAGATCTTGTTATTGTGTCTTGGATTGGTTCTATTCGTGAAGGGCATCAAGATAAGTCAAGGCAGTATTATTGGTTTGGAACTTGTGTGTGGAGTAGCTTGTTATTTGAACGAGATGTTAGGTCACATGCAGTTGGGATTGGATAATCTCAGAGTAAATGATTTGATCCTGTTGCGCAGCTCTCGTCTGAGTCTAACCGTTGCAGGGATAAGTCTCCAACTTGAAGGATTATCTGATCCTTCTGTCGAGTATAAGCGTTTTGCAGGGATTATTGGTTTGTGATTATGTTTTCTAATAGGTATCTCAAGTTATCAAAAGTTGGGTAGTCATTTGAGTGATAATTGGAATGGATTTAGCAATGGTTCAGTATGGGCGGTCTGTCAGGGAGTCAGACCATCTTGAGACTTCAGATTTCAGATTGAATAGATGTGGTTATGTTGCATGGGATTTTTTTAGGTGGAGAAAGGATTCGTTCATATCTGGGTTGAAGAGCCCTACTAGGGTTGGTTTCGGTTGCCTTGGGAAGGCTGTGGTATGCTCGGGGTTGTAGTCGTCTTGCACAGGTTGGCTGGCATGCCGAGGATGGTAAGGAATGATTTCGAGGATGAAATCTAATTTAAGTGGGGAGAGTTGTAACGCCCTGTTTCGAATCATTTCCTATTTCGGGGTGGTGATCAAGGATTGGGTATTAGTAGACTTAGGACCCTTGGAGAATTGAGATTTGGACTCTTTTAGGGGTGGATAATATAATTTGGATGATTCGGGAATTCGGTTTGTGTTTTTTGAGTCAAAGGGTATTTCGGTAATTTGTCAGCTCGGGCTTTTATGGAAATTGGATGTTTGTTCGGGAAATGGTAAGGCAAGTATGAGTTTTTTAAAGCGTAGAATTTCTCGTTACCTTTTCATGGATATATGGATCGTCAGAATCGGATTTATATCGAAGAAGTTATGGCCTTCAGAATGTTTTAGGGTTTGAGGGGAAACCCTAGTACGCAGGGTGTACCTAGGGAGTACGTGCAACGTACTGATGCGAAGGGCATTACTCTGGGTGTAATTTGGTGTACGCTTAGCGTACTGCGAAGGTGGAAACGGGGATGTGAGACCTCGTACGCTGGGCGTACGAGGGGTACGTGGGGCGTACGAGGGTTAAAGGAAAAACCCTAATTTGGAAGTTGAACCCTATATAAACACATTAAGTCTTTTTGGTTGGCCTCTTTACCATCCTCCAAGTCCCCAAAAGCCAAAACCCTAGAAATCGTCTCTAAGCCTCCATGGTTGTGATTTTGAGCTCATGGTGTGCACTTTGGTGTTTTGGGTCATTTCCAAGAAGATGGAGTTTGGTGCAAGGTTGTTGATCAAGGAAGAGCTTGTGGATCTTGATTATGTGCTTTATTTCCATCTTGTTTGAGGCAAAAAGCTTTGACCTTGTTCATTGTTAGCTTAGATCTATGTTGTATGAGTTTTGGTTCATTTTTGTCCCAAGAATGAGATCTAGTGGTTTTGTACCACTCCAGGAGATATGAGTTGCCACTCTTGGTGTTTCTGAGGTTCTAGATGCATAAATTTGCCTCCTTTAGGGTTTGGAATCGCCCATGCATGAGATGGTGTCCATTTGGTGAAAGCATAATGCATTATCTTGAAGTTTGGTTCTTTTGGGGCATGCAAAGTCATCAAGTCAATGACTTTATGGTTCTAGACGTTCACTAAGAAGTAGATATGTGGTCTGGACTCCTGGTCATGTGCATTAAGAGCTTAAGAAGGGTTTTGGCTTAATGGATGAGTACGTTGGGCATAGAAGTCTGTACGCGTAGCGTACAAGTCTGTATGCGCAGCGTACAAGCCAAATAGCGAGTACGCTTAGCGTACAGCTGAGTACGCACCACGTAATTCTGCACACAGGAGCACCAACTCGGCGAGTATATGAACTAGACTCGTCGAGTTGGTCTGTTTCTGAGTGGACTCGGCGAGTCAGCCAGTGGACTCGGCGATTCCATCAGTCATATGCAAAAATTCGATTATTTCAAATTGGAAAACTAACAAGCATCAAGTATAACAGAAAACAATCCTAGGCTCTGATACCACTGTTGGATTTTGAGCACTATAACACTCCTATGGTGCACATGCAACCCTAAATTCTATGGATCTATGTTTTCTCTAATTATACATGCATTTTGTTTTTCCAAAGCATTCACCATTGCTAGCATACAATTGAAGCTATATAATAAAAACTTAGTTTGGATGCTTACCTCTTGAGTAGGGTAGAGTTCTTGACCTTTGAAAGCTTGAGCACCTCAAGTGTGATGCCTCTAATGGTTCACAAACACCAATATGCAAGAGGAGGCTTAAGAGAATAAGTTACTTATCTCAAAAAGATGGTGTAACCGATTTTTGCTCATGAGGGTTCTATTTATAGTGTGGCAAATGCTAGGGTTACACTTTGTAAACCCTAATGCTCCATGAATTTCCACATTCTTATGTTCCATGGGTTTAACCTCCATGGACTATCCATGGATTAACTTATTGGTTTAGCCTACACTACAAGAATCATTGGCCCACACTACAAGAATCATTGATTTACATAATCAATCCCCATATATTTAATTAGTCTCTTTTGACCACAAAATTAATTCCAAATTAATTCTTGATCAATACTAGTTAAATAATATGATTCCATATATTAATATATTATACTTGTAATATATTAATAAATCATAAATAACCTTATTCTCAAAAGTCCATCCTATCAAATTGCACTGGTGAAGGCAACCCAAAAGGACCATGCTACTATCGGGTAAAGTACATCCTAGTTATAGTTATGGGCTTAGACACCAAATCCAACAGTCTCCCACTTGGATAAGTCTAATAACTATAGCTGCCAATGTAACTTCAGGGTCCGACTTAGCAATCGTAAGCTTTCAAAAGCCGCTGTCAACTCTGACCCAGTCAGTGACGCATCCTTTAGATAAGCGATCATATAATCCTCTGTTCTCAAGATATCAGTTGGACAAATACATGGAACAATGTCATACTTATTGTCCAGCAGTTTGTTTCCCGATTTCCGATTCGTCTGACATAGACCACAACTGAACACATCAATTTAGTTCGGACCGGGCCCGACACATAAGTCAAAATAGAATCATCGAGGGGCCCAAGATATCGCTTTTAATCCTCTTAGGATAAAAGGGAACAGATAAACTTCGACATTATATGCTTGTACTAACTACTCATTAAATTATGCATAATGATACGTTTTATAACATCAAGTTACTGATGCATTTTCATATCATCAATGCACAACTAATTCATAGTCAACAACTCATATATCTAGGTTTGAAGACTTATATTCTATTATCGTCTCACGATCACTCGTGATAAATTCCATGAAGTGATTCTAGTGAGCTCGGGTTGATCCAATACTCAAATCTTATTTCAGAAGTACTCATGTATAGTGTAGCAAACTGTTGCTATGCCTAACGCCTTAGACAATCTACAAGCCAACTCATGATAGACTCTTTCATACTTACTTCCAATGTATGATCGATTGTGGATGGTTTTGAATAATCTTATTATTCGGGAAGTCAAAACATGCAAATTGAAACACAAGAATAATACTAATCCTATATGGCCCCAAAACTTTTGAGCGTAAATAAAACACCTTTTATTTAATCACCGTATTAATTACTCATTATTCATTGTATAATGTTTCTATTGATCAACTTAATACTTGAATTAAAACAATAGTTATCCCATGCTCCAAGCATGCACACTATGTTTACCTATGGTCCTTACTTTGTGAAATAAATCAACTTGATTTCCAATTAAACTCATTTCACAATTCCAAATCTTTAGGTGTAAGAATACAAAATTCTTGCCACTATTAGAATGTGTTAGTTCTAAACTATTATGCAAAGATTCCTTTTGTAATGTCTAGGTACCAAAAGTCACAGAGACTTGACCAACGATATTACAAAGTATTCCTTTGGAGATTGTTACAAGACAATTCAACGGAGATGAAGTCTCAAATTCAAAGTACATTCCTTTAAACATCCTTCTTTGCATAAAAGTTTCTAACTTACTCATATATTCTTGATATCCAACTCCCATTATGGAAACTTTTCCATAATTGCCATATGACTATCCATTCTTAACAGAATCCTATCTATTCAGAATTATATCAATATGGTCCATTCATTACTATACTTCCAACTATCCACAAGCAACCAATCCTTAGCGAACCTTAGATTATCCTTGATAGTTGTTTAACCACTCTAGTCATATTTAGTTCTAGTCATTTTTCCCTCTTAATGCCCTAGGCATTTGGAAAATTAGAACACATGAATATTATAGCATATGCAATCAACCCTATATCTGAAGCATATAGGACACGATTTATAATGTCTTACATAAAGACATGATACTTGATCAGTCTTTTGCTATAATATTTCTATTTTCCATGTTCTCACAATTCGAACTATGAAGAGGGATGTCATAATAATAATCGAATTTTGAGAATGCAATTAACATTTCCATATATAGAATTTCCTTATGTCGAATTCATATATGTCTTTGACTAAATTTGATTAAAAATCTCAATCTAAGCTTTTAGAATTGAAAAATGAAGTATAAGTTCCTCTCCCTTAATTATAGCAAAACAACTTTTCAACCCTGCAACTTTGTGAATTGAAACTTTATTTTCTATAATTAACATTGCTAACTCGCAACACTTACCATAAAATTATGCTCCTACTAGCATAGTAATTATTATCTTACTAGCATAACACTTATGCTCCCACTAGCTTTGACATGTACCCACAAATAAACTGGACTTCTAGAAATCAATACTTTTTGACTTTCTTACCAAAGTTCAGATTTCCGACACGAGATGCTTCGATAAGCCTTTACCCAAGCTCACACACCTTTTATTAGGAAGCTCATATATGTGTCTAAACAATTTTATAACTTACAGCAATAAGTCTCAAATGTTTATACCTTTTTCCATTTCTCACAATTCGAACTATGAAGAGTTATGTCGTAATCATAATCGAATTTTAAGAGTGCAAATATCACAAATGCTATCTCCTTAAAATCTACTTAGTGAAAGCGTTTCCTCACAATCATTTTCATGAATTGGAGAGAAACCTTATGACACTTATATTTTTATAGTGTATGTGTTCCTATCCATGTGAATTTGTCAAAACCATAATCACAAGACAAGGTTAGTGACAAATCCAAACCCATATGGACTGAACTTGTTCAATCTTAATTCCTTGCCACTCGGCAACACAAGGGCCTACCATGTCTTCCAAGTTGTTATGCAAACAATTGAGAACTCTTAGAACTCACATGCATAGTCAACTGTAACTGGAACGAGCACAGAAACAAGAATATGATAGGTTACAAACCTCAAGTCGTGTGCTAGTGATTAACAATAAGTTTACTCTTGATTAGTTCTTGAAACTTTTCAAGACCTTTAAGACTCCCACTGACCTCTTGACATATAAGATTCTCTTTGTCAAGAAACATTACTTGACAACAAATATTCAAGAGTTAGTGCGATTTCTTATCAAGACAAACACTTTTGACAATCGGTCTTAGTTGATCTTTGTTTTATCCAAAACATCACAACTTACCAATTTCAAATGTATAGGAGTAGAAAACATTTTACTCTACATTTGTTGATATGTCACTCAATATACAATCTTGGAGTATAACTCTAAGATTTGATTTTGGAACGAAGTATGATTTATCTTCTTGATTTAACCATTTCAACAATTCACAATTCCTTTTTTTAGCCATACAAATGCACTAAGGTGTCCTTAGAGGATCAAATTGTGATATGGTTTTCATAATCATTAAGATAATCATAAAACACGATACTCAAGTACTCTCCCATCTTTTTAGATTGGAGAAACTTTTATCTTTCTGCCGACTTTAATTCTTCTTATTCGTTCTGCTATACATTGAAACTTTTTTCAATGACTCAAAATTATACTTAATCTTGTAAGCATAACCATATTTACTAACTTTAGTAAACCATAACGAACAGTCTTATCGTTCTTT
The DNA here is from genome assembly GCF_052849685.1 of Lactuca virosa. NCBI lineage: Eukaryota > Viridiplantae > Streptophyta > Magnoliopsida > Asterales > Asteraceae > Lactuca > Lactuca virosa. The sequence goes on from NC_136433.1 coordinate 39,928,149, forward strand.
GTGGTGGACCTGACCAGCGCACAACCAAGTGTACCCGATCCCCTAATCCTTCACTTGACTCACATATACATGTGAACAAGGAATTAGTCTTAATTTCCCAAAGATGAAGGTCCTCATTCATCATGCAATACAAGTTGCATGATCCCAAGTTTCTGTCCAATTGAAACTTGGGTGATGAGAATCTTTCCTTATTTGGTAAATTTAGACACTACCACAAACGAAAGAATCAAATCCATATTGCTAAGAAATACAAACATCAATTTTCACCTATGCCATTGCAAGGAAATATAAAATAAGATAAAATAAAATACTTTTTTCTTTATTTATATAATTACGGAAAAACTTTTCCTTATAATGTGGTTACAAATGAAAACTATGTTATTACAAATTTCTAAACAATCTATCATAACTCTTAAGTAGCAACTCAAAAATCCGATCATCGAAACATGCGATTAAAATCCATCTCTTCGCGATCAGACTCTGCATGCCTTTCCTTTAAGCTTCCTTTGATCCTACAAAACATCAAAATGCAATCTTATCACATGATGTATTAAGAATCTACAAACAAGAACTTAATAGAGTTAGATAGTGGACTTACCTGAAGTAGAGTCAAACCTTTTTGACTTTACCTTCTCTTAGATCTTTCAGGTATTCAGGGCAGCTTCGCTTCCAATGTCCCTTCAAATGGCAGTAGAAACAAGTGGACTCTTTGGCATTTTCACATGGAACTATCTCAGAACTGGCTTTTCTCTTATGGTCAAATCTTTTCACCATAGCCAATTCCCTTCCCATAGGAGAAGGGATCTTTTCTGGACTATCTATATCATTGCCTATGGTAGCTTGGGAAGTAGATCTTCCAACCAAATTTGCTTCACCATTGCGCCAAATCATTTCTGATTCAGCAGCAATAAGTAAATAGGTAAGATCAATAAGGGTCACGTCGCGATCTGTCATATAGTAGTCTTTAACAAACTGACTATATGACTCGGGAAGTGACTGAAGAACCAAGTCAACAGCCAACTTCCTCGGGAAAATGACACCCAACATTCCCAGCTTGTCAATGTGTGACTTCATATCCAAGACATGTGCACACACAGACCTTCCATCTTGGTGTTTACTAGCCAATAGGGCTTCAGTGACCTTCAACTTTTCAAGTCTTCGAACTTGTGGGTCGGGGAGAATAATTGGAGGTGGAGGAAGTGAAGTATGATATTGTGGAATATCATCTGCATGTGGAAAGCTTTTTCCAAAAGATTCGAGAAGACCATAGTTGTCTGAACTAGACATCTACAAGGGAGAAATTCAAGCTAGTTGATTTAAGTCCTTAATATAACACCCAAAACGAAATATTAAGGCTAGGACCCAACACAATATTTTACAATTGCGAAGAGGGATGCCGTAATCCAATTGTAAAATATTTGAAGGTAGGTAAATTACGACTTACCAATTTCCACAATGAAAAACGAAATAGATTATTAAGTTTTGATTGGATTGAAATTCCTAGATCCTTTGAGATTCATTGAACTTTTCAATGACATGTTTAAATCTCGATTGTTCCCTTCAAGTTTGTGACTGGGATGCCGAGGATCACAAACAAGGTGTGAATAACCATGCAAATTAGCTTGGTACACTCAATGTTACAAATCACCTAATCAATGTGCCGGTTAACCACACACGCTCCATTGATATATGATTAACATCAAGCTACCCTTTGCCACACATTGTCAGTCCCAGATTAGTGTGTCGGTTAACAGTACACGCTCCACTAACGACTTAACAAGGTGCAAAGTGTAATTTCATGGATTAGCACTATTTCACATTTTCCTAAAGTAATTATGATTGGGAATTTAAATAAAGTTTAGTTATTGTATATTTATCATTATACTTTTAATGAGGGAGAATTAATGTCCTATCCTACCCGTTCGGCTAACGACCCTCCGCCAGTCAAGGAAGCGGTGGGTGAGAGTGGACACCCATTAAACTTCCATTTTATAGGCAGTAACCTTATACCTCCTTATAGATCGGCTTCGTGAATGAGGCCTACTAACGGTAAGACTGACTTGTCTTATATATATATATATATATATATATATATATATATATATATATATATATATATATATATATATTATTAAACTTATAATATTATAAAGTATAAGGGTTGGATTTTAACTTTTAAAACTCTTGGGTTTTGGAATTAAAGTTTCATTAGTGAGTCTTTACAAATTCCAAAACTTGAGGGCAAGTTTTGAAACTTGTCAAAACTCTTCAATTCTATAACTTATGAGTTTAATGTTGGTTTTATGAAAAGGCTCTTGATTTTCCATAACTTGAGGACAAGTTATGGAATTCATTAAAAACATTTATGATAAGACTTTTCATGTTCCATAACTTGAGGACAAGTTATGGAACTCATTAAGGAACATTTAGATCAATTCTAACAAGGAAAATTATCACATAATTTTAATCATGATCTAAACTAACTCAAAAGGCAAAACAATTCATATCAAATAAAACAAATAATTAACCTATTATCTTAATATTTGACAATTATCCTTTTATTTTCCATAACTTATGAGTTTAATGTCATTTTAATGTATGAGACTTTTCATTTTCATAACTTGAGGACAAGTTATGGAGTCCATTAAAGGCATTTAGATCATTATTTTAATTAACACAATAATTAAATAATTCATTCATAATCTAGTTAAACTCATAAGAACAAGATAATTCATATAAACAATCTTCAAGAAATTAGCCTAACCATATAAACTAATACAAATCTTGAAATTATGACAATTATCTTTTAATTGGATAAGTATGATCACTACCATATAAAAAAAACAGATTTCATGTTTCAAAAAACAGTTTGGGGTAATGATCCTAATCCAATTCTGGCCAAAAACTCGAAATTCTGCACACAGGAGCACCAACTCGGCGAGTACATGAACTAGACTCGTCGAGTTGGTCTGTTTCTGAGTGGACTCGGCGAGTCAGCCAGTGGACTCGGCGAGTCCATCAGTCAGATGCAAAAATTTGATTTTTTCAAATTGGAAAACTAACAAGCATCAAGTATAACAGAAAACAATCCTAGGCTCTGATACCACTGTTGGATTTTGAGCACTATAACACTCCTATGGTGCACATGCAACCCTAAGTTCTATGGATCTATGTTTTCTCTAATTATACATGCATTTTGTTTTTCCAAAGCATTCACCATTACTAGCATACAATTGAAGCTATATAATAAAAACTTAGTTTGGATGCTTACCTCTTGAGTAGGGTAGAGTTCTTGACCTTTGAAAGCTTGAGCACCTCAAGTGTGATGCCTCTAATGGTTCACAAACACCAATATGCAAGAGGAGGCTTAAGAGAATAAGTTATTTATCTCAAAAAGATGGTGTAACCGATTTTGGCTCATGAGGGTTCTATTTATAGTGTGGCAAATGCTATGGTTACACTTTGAAAACCCTAATGCTCCATGACTTTCCACATTCTTATGCTCCATGGGTTTAACCTCCATGGACTATCCATGGATTAACTTATTGGTTTAGCCCATCTAAATAATCATGGATCATTGGCCCACACTACAAGAATCATTGATTTACATAATCAATCCCCATATATTTAATTAGTCTCTTTTGACCACAAAATTAATTCCAAATTAATTCTTGATCAATACTAATTAAATAATATGATTCCATATATTAATATATTATACTTGTAATATATTAATAAATCATAAATAACCTTATTCTCAAAAGTCCATCCTATCAAATTGCACTGGTGAAGGCAACCCAAAAGGACCATGCTAATATCGGGTCAAGTACATCCCAGTTATAGTTATAGGCTTAGACACCAAATCCAATACAAACTAGGTGAGGGGTAAATTGGTCATTTACCCTAGTAATGGATTTATGAATATGGATTGGGACCCTAATGTTGATTGGGTGTTGTTTTGATTTTTGATAGTTTGGGAATCGGTCAGCCAGCAGCCAGGGATTTATCTTTGGGATTCAGCAGTGCGAGGTGAGTTTCCTCACTATGTTTAGCAGGTGGAAGGCACCAATGTCGGACTATGGTTTGGTATGTAGAGTGCTAGATGTCTGCGTGACTCTTGCATATGTATGTGTTTGTATGCTTACTAGGTGGGGCCCGATGGTTATTTAGTATGCTAGTATCAGGTTATGCATATATGATTTAATTGTGCAGTATGCTACTATCGTTATGATTTTCTCATGTGTTTGAATGTTATATGACCATATGGTTATATGTTTAGTGGGTGGGCCCATTATACGAGTGTGGGTGGGGCCCGTATCTCAGTGGGCGGGACCCGTTATGCGAGTCTGGGCGGGGCCCGTATCTCAGTGGTCGGGGCCTGTTATGTGATAAGTTATGTATAGTATGTGGTATCTTGGGGAACTCACTAAGCTTTGTGCTTACATTTTTCAGTTTATGTTTCAGTTACTTCGGTTTTCAAATGGAAGAGCTCGGGATGGTTGCGTGGCACACACCGCATGTTTTTCACATTCTATAATTTACTCTGATTCGATGATGTTTTGCTGAATCTTGATTACCATGGTTTTATGGAAATGATATGTATTAACGATTTATTTATTTGATAAACGAAAGTTTTATGTCATTATTTTTGGGACGTTTCAACTAACCATAATTATATTTATCAAATCTTTAAAGTCTACTAGTGAAAGTGTTTCCTCATAATTATTTTCATGAATTAGAGCGAAACCTTTTGCCACCTAGATTGTATGGCATATGTGTTCACATCCATGTGAATCTATCATTTCCAACCTACAGTCATAAGACAAGGTTTATGACAAATTCTAATTTAGCTTTCTTGGACTCAACTTTACTTGTTCTTAATTTCTTGCCCTCTAGTAGCACAAGGGCCTACCAGCGCTTCCATGTTGTTTAAGCGACTCACCTCCATTGACCAATGTACTATCACTAACCAATGTGCTCTACCTTTTGCAGTCAAATGAGAACCATAAAACTCATAAGAATTGCCAACTTAACTGGAAGGTGCACAGAAACAAGAATGTGTCAACTCAACACAATAGGTTATCAATCTCAGGTCGTATGCTAGTGATAACTAAAAGGTTTATTCTTGATTGACTCCTAAAACTATTCAAGATCATTGAGGCTCCCACCGACTTCTTGACATATAAGTTCATCTCTCAAGGAACATTCCTTGACGAACAAAAACAAATATTCAAAATATTCATGCAATTGGTCTTAATTCATCCTTTGTTTTAACCAAAACATCATAACTTCCAATTCCAAATGTGCTAGAGTAAGAAAATATTATTACTCCATATTTTATGAAGTCTTATAAACCTAATTAGTATGAAACAAGTTTCACGATACGATTTGTAGTTACTAGAGTATGACTCATCTCTTGATTGAACCATTTCTACAATATCTGATTCCTCTTCTTAGTCAAACAATTGCACTAAGATGTTTTCGAGGATCAATTGTGACGTAGTTCCATAATCATTAAGATGATCACAAAACATGATACTAAGGTACTCTCCTTTCCTTTTAGATTGGATAAACCTTTATCTTTCTGCCTAATAGATTCCTTGTATTCGTTCTGCTACTCTTTAAATCTTTCCAAAGTGTCAGAATTATGCTTAATGTTATAAACACAACCATATTTACTGAAGCATCAGTAAATCATGACGAATTTAGTTATTATCATTTATGGTGGATCTGAATAGTCCATATTAACATGTACTAGATTCATTAGCCCTTCACTTTGACTCACATAAACATGTGATCAATGAATTAGTCATAATCCTCCAATGATCAAGATTTTCATTCATCGTGCAATTCAAATTGCATGACTCCAAGTTTCTATCCAATTGAAACTTGGGCGATGAGAATTCCTTTTCACTTGGTTAATTATGACAATACCACAAGCGATATAACAAGAATCAAATTCACGATTAATATTACTAATAATAGAAATGTAACCAACACTTTCATAAAAGCCATTGCAAGGAAATACAAAGAAAACTAGATAAATCAAAAATTAACTTTTATTAATAATAAGCGGAAAAACTTTTTTCCTTACAATGCAAAAAATGAAAACAATGTTTCTAGACATTTCCTAAGCAATCTATTACATTATTACAACTCCTAATAGTAGCTTCCAAAATCTGATTATCGAACCATGCGACCGAAATCCATATCTCACGATCAGATTCAGCTCACTCTTCTTAAGCTTCCTTCTTTCTCTTAGATCCTGCAAGACATCAAAATGTGATCATCACATCATGTATTAAGACTCTACGAATAGGAACTTATTAAAATAATGGAGTTAGATAATGGATGTACCTGAAGTGGAGTCATACAACTTGACTTTACCATCTCTAAGATCTTTCAGGTAGTTAGGGCAGCTTCACAACCAATGCCCTCCAATTGGCAATAGAAACACATGGACCTTTTAGGATTAGCACAAGGTACTATCTCAGAACTAGCCTTTATTTTTACCATATGGTGAAACAGTTTGACCTTGGCCGATCCCTTTCTATTGGGAAGAGAAACCTTTTCTGGACTACCATTGTGGCCATTGTTAATGTCCATGGAAATTTTGAAGACAGATCCTTCAAAAACTTTTGTTTCACTTGTGCTCTTAAGCATTTCTGCTTCAACAACAATCAACATATGTGACAGATCAATTAGGGCCACGTCGTGGTCACTCATATAATAGTCTTTAATTAACTGACTATATGACTCAGGAAGCGAACGTAGAACCAAGTCAATGGCTAGCTCCCTTGGGAAAACGACACCCAACATACCCAATCTGTTAATGTACGATTTCATTTTCAGAACATGCATACACACAGACTTTCCATCTTGATGTTTACATTCCAACAGGGCTTGAGTAACTTCGTATTTTTTAGCTTGAAGAAAACATGACTTAGGGAGAGTCACTGGAGGAGGAGGAAGAGTTGAAGAAGCATGACCTCTATTTCCACCGTTGCTCAAAGAAGGGAACATACTTTCATCTTGACTAGAATGTGGAAGATCATCTTCAGAATGAAAAGAAAAGCCACTTCCCAAAGAACGAGGAAGACCATTGTTGTCTTGAGTTGGCATCTATAATAGGAGAAAAAGAGAATTCAAGTTAGTTGATTTTAATCCTTAATTATTAACCCATAAATTTAAATTAAGGGTAGGATCCATATTTTCGATTCGAACTTTAAAGAAGGATGTCGTAATCAAATTCGAATCTATTTTAGATAGGTAATGCATTTACCAATTTCAATCTCATGAAACTCCTAGATCATTTGAGATTCATTGAACTATTCAATGGCATGTTTAATCTTGATTATGCTCTCACTTTTGTGCCTGAGATGCCGAGGATCACAAACGATATGTGAATAACCATGCAAATTTGCTTGGTACTCTCGATGTCATTTATCATCTCATTTTAATGTACCGGTTAACCACACGCGCTCCATTAATCAACGATAATTTTTGTGACACCCATTACTACTCTTTATTAGTCCCACATTAGTGTGCCGGTTAGCCACACGCGATCCACTAACAACTTATAAAGTGTAGTCTGCAATTTCATGGATTAGCATCAAATTCACATTTTTCCTAAAGTAACTAAGAGTGAGATTTTATAAAATAGTTTAGTTACTTTTTATCATTATACTTTTAATGAGGTTATGTCCTATCAAACCCGTTCGGCTAACGACCCTCCACCATACAAGAGAGCGGTGGGTAAGAATAGATACCCAATGGCGGTCATTTTATAGGCCGCTTACTTAAACTCCCCTTATAGTATGGCTTCGTGAATGACGCGTACTAGTGGTTCAACTGACTATTCTTATACATATAATATATATTAAACCCTGAATTATATACATAGTATAAGGTGCACTTTAAAACATTTTAAAATTCCAAGGGTTTAATCTTTTAATAAATTAAACTTTTAATTTAATTAAATTTAAACCATTTTATGGATTTATTGATTATCCTTTAATTAATTACTTAATTAAATTAATAATAAGATCCATAAGGATGTATTTTAAACTTTTCAAAATACTAGGGTTTTTAAATCTTAAATTTCAAAATTAAAAAAAATTAATTTAAATTTAAAATTAAAAACAAATAATTTAATAATTATCTTTTATGTAAACATCTAATTAATTTATTAAATCAATTGAGGATTATCCAATTAAATTAATCAAGATAATTTAATTCTAATCCTCACCCCCTAATTTTCTAAAATCATGGGAGGGATAAAACAATTTTTATAATTATCCAATTAATCAAATCAACAGATAATTACAAAAAATAAGATAATCCCTATCAAAACCCTAATTTTCAAAAAATGCTTATCTTGGGGAGGAAGGCAAGGATTTCAATCCTTGCCATTTTCGAAATTCTTGAGGGTTAAGGAAACCGTAATTTCGAAAATTATAGGGCTAGGGAACGGGTTAAAACCCTTTCCAAAATTTTGAAACTTAGGGCTTAAGGAAACCCTAATTTCGAAAATCCCTAAGTCCAAAAGGGTTTAATTGCCATAAACTTTAATTGATCAAATTCAAAAAATGTAATCAATTCAATAGAAAACAAGTCAAGGCTCTGATTCCACTGATGGGTTTTGAGCATAACAAAAAAAAACCTATGTGTGCATGCAACCCTAATTAAAGATCTATGTTTTCTCTAATTGAACATACTGTTGGATATAGTGTCTAAGTCCATAACTATATTTGGTATGTACTTGACCCGACCCGGCATGGTCCATTTGGGTTGCACTTCACCCGAACAATTTACGGATAATCTTTTGAGAATAGTATAAGTTATGATTTATTAATATATTATAAGTTCTAATATATTAATATAAAATCATATTATTTAATTAGTGTTGATCTATAATTAATTTAGAATTAATTTAGAGATCAAAAGTATGACTAATTAAATATGGGCTCTTGTATTTATATAGTGTGAGCTAATGCTTATTTGGAATGGGCTAGGCTTGCATGGAAAGTCCATGGATACTCCATGGAGCTTTAACCCATGGATCTCATGGAAATGAAAAGACATGGGTATTAGGGTTTACATGGATGTAACCCTAATCCACCACACTATATAAAGGAGGCTTTGGTTCTTGAAATTGCACTAGTTGATGTGTGTAAACTAAGAGGGCCGATTTCAAGAAGTTTGTGACTATTCTCTCAAGTTTCCAAGTTTGTGGTGATTTGTGACTTCCATTTGAGGCATCCATATTATTGGTGCTAGGCTCTCAAACTCCAAGCAATCAACTACTACTACAAGGTAAGTAATTCTACTAGTTTTATTTGATTCAAGTACCCCATGCCATGCTAGTTAGGATAAGAACCTTGGAAAAATAATTATTTGCATGTATCTTAGTCAAATATAGATCCAAGGTTTCTAGGGTTGCATGTACACCATAGGAGTGTTAGAATGCTCAAAACCCATCAGTGGTATCAGAGCCTGGTTTGTTTATTTGATACTTGATGCAAAAAAAAAAAAAAAACTTGAAAATCGAAGTTTTGTTCAAAAGCTCGTATCAAAATTTCAATTTTTGTATATGTATTTACGATTCTTGAAATTTTTGATATGAACATTCATAAACATATGAGTTTAGAAGATCATAGAAATTATGTGCTAATAATTGATTAGATTAATTCTTGATCTTTATGTGTTTTAATGGAGTCCATAACTAGTTCTTAAGTTATGGATAACCAAAAGTCACATTTATAAATAACCATTAAAAGAACACATAGGTTACAAAAAATGAAGAGTCTTCATTTTTAATAACCATTAACTCATAAGTTATGAGAAATGAAAAGTTTTGAAAGTTTACAAAACTTGCCCTCAAGTTTTGGAACATGTAAAGTCATATTAAAAACTTTAGTTCCAACCCCTAGAATTTTAAAAGTTAAAATTCAACCCTTATACTTTATAATATTATAAGTTTAATAATATTTATATATGTATAAGATCAAGTCGTCTTACCGCTAGTACGCCTCATTCACAAAGTCGGTCTATAAGGGGGGTATAAGGTTGTTGCCTATAAAATGGCAACTTAATGGGTGTCCACTCTCACCCACCGCTTCCTTGATCGGTGGAGGGTCGTTAGACGAACGGGTAGGACAAGGACTTATAAATTCTCATTAAAAGTATAATGATAATACTAAAGTAACTAAACTTTATTGAATTCCCAATCTTAGTTATTTTAGGAAAATGTGAATAAGGTGCTAATCCATGAAATTACACTTTACACTTTGTTTAAGTCGTTAGTGGAGCGTGTGTGGTTAACCGGCACACTAACTTGAACTTAACAAGGTAGGTAAAGGGTAACTTAATGTTTATCACAGTATCGATGGAGCGTGTGTGGTTAACCGGCACATCGATTGAGGGGTAATACATTAAGGGTACCAAGTAACTTGCATGGTTACTTCACACCTTGTTTTGTGATCCTCGGCATCCTAGTCACAAAACTTGAAGGGCACACTCGAGATTGAAACATGTCATTGAAGAAAGTTCAATGAATCTCAAAGAATCTAGGAGTTTCTAAACCAATTAAAACCTAATTAAATATTTCGTTTTTCATGGTGGAAATTGGTGAATCGTCATTCACCTACCTTCAAATATCTTATAGCTTAGATTACGGCATCCCTCTTCTAAGTTGTAAAATATTGTGTTGGGTCCTAGCCTTAATATTACATTTGGGTGTTTTGTTAAGGACTATCTCTATATCTAATCTAATCTATTCCCTCTTCTTTTCAGATGTCTTCCAATAACAATGCTTCTGGCTCAAACCCTACTAGCTCCTTCTCTCTCATGAATCTTTGTGGGAGAGTCATCTTTGATGGGTCCAACTTTACAGATTGGATCAGAAACATCAGGATGGTCACTCGGTATGAGAACAAAGAATATGTTCTCGACAAGGAGCTGAAGGTACCCGAGCCAACTGCTACTCCTGAAGAGCTTGCTGAATATGAGGTATATGAAAGAGATGTTACAAAAGTGGCATGCATCATGATGGCCACCATGACAGCCGAGCTCCAAAAGTCCTATGAGGACTATTATCCTTTTGAGATGCACCAGGACTTGATGGACCGCTACCATCAAAGTGCTCGTCAAAAGCGATATGAAATAATCTCCTCCATGATAACAACTCGAATGAAGGATGGTGAACCCATCACGGGCCACATGCAGAAAATGAAAAGGTATGTGGACCGTTTACTGAAGCTGAATGTGAACTTCCCTGAGGAGTTAGCAATAGACATCATTTTGCACTCCTTGCCATCGTGTTATGATCAATTACGCATGACATATCACATGAACAAGGAAGAAGTCACCCTCAGCAAACTTCAAGGACTCTTGAAGACCGCCGAAAGTGGTCTAAAGGGTAAGTCGGTTGTTACTACTCCTACTCCTACTCCAACTGCGGCCAATGTCTTGGCAATCGGGCATGGCAAAGGGAAGAAGAGAAAGAACCCTTCCAAGGGTACCAAGGGTAAGACCCTTGAAGGCTCCTCTTCAAGCAAAACCAAGAAAGGTTTTGTCACTCCTTCTGCTAACCCTAATGAGGCTGAATGCTTCTATTGCCATGAAAAGTTGCACTGGAAGCGAAACTGCCCAAAGTACCAGCAAGATTTGAAGTATGGGAAAGTAAAACCCAACCATGCAGGTATATACACTATATTGTCTAATAACTCACCTCATTCTAAGTCTTGGGTCCTTGATACAGGTTGTGGTATTCACATATGTTGTGATTTGCAGGGACTAAAAAGAAGTGAGAATGTGGAGCACGGAAAGATAAACTTGATCATGGGAAACAGAAAAGCTTCACCTGTCACCAAGATAGGAGTTTATTCCTTAGTGCTAAATAGTGGGTTTACATTAGATTTGAATAAATGTTATTATTCGCCAGAAATGGCAAGAAATGTTATTTCCTTTCATGCATTGTATAAACAAGGTTTTACCTTTTATTTTGATAATAATAATGGTAGTATTGATGCTTTATTTAATAATGTTCTTTATTTTAAAGCATTACCTTGTGATGGCGTGTATGAAACTGTATCTGTTGTAGATAATCTAGGAAATAATGTATTGTGTATTAACTCTTCCACTAGCTTAGATAAAGCATCCTTATGGCATTGTCTTCTTGGACATGTAAGCAAGAAACGCATAGGCCAACTCCAAAAGGATGGAGTCTTGGAGTCATTTGACCTAAAGTCAGATGATAGTTGTGAATCTTGTTTGCTTGGTAAAATGACAAAGTCACCTTTTACTGGCACTTGTGCTAGGGGTGAAGGTTTGTTGGACCTCATACACACGGATGTGTGTGGACCCTTCAGAACAGCCACAAGAGATGCTAATCGGTTCTATGTGACTTTTACTGATGATTTTAGTAGATATGGATATGTCTACCTAATCAAGCATAAGTCAGAAACCTTTGAGAAATTCAAAGAGTTTAAGCAAGAAGTGGAGAATCAGTTGGGCAGGAACATTAAGATGCTTCGATCCGATCGTGGTGGTGAGTATCTTAGTACTGAGTTCCTTGACTATCTTAAGGAATGTGGGATTGTCTCACAATTGACACCTCCTAGGACACCACAGTTGAATGGTGTAGCTGAGAGGCGCAATCGGACCTTGTTGGACATGGTTCGTTCCATGATGAGTCGAGCTTCGCTACCAATCTCATTTTGGGGGTATGCCTTAGAGACTGCCGCCCATATCCTTAATCTAGTCCCTACAAAGAAGGTTGCCAAAACACCTCACGAGGTGTGGACTGGAAAAGTTCCCAATCTAGACCACATCAAGATTTGGGGTTGCGAGGCTTTCGTGAGACGCGATACTCATGATAAGCTCGAACCCCGAAGCGAAAGGTGTATTTTCATCGGCTACCCACATAAATCCTTTGGTTACATCTTCTATAGACCCAGTGATAATGTTGTCTTTGTAGCAAGAAGAGGATTCTTTCGGGAGAGAGAATTCATGAGCCAAGGAGACAGTGGGAGGCAAATTGACCTTGAGGAAATTCAAGAGTCAAGTGGTAAAGGAACCTCAAACCCTAGCCCTCAACCTGAGGAGGAAACTCCTGTTGAGCCGACTGAAGAATCTATACCTCTAAGGCATTCCACCAGAGTTAGGAATGCACCTGAGCATTATTATGGTTTTCATATTACTGCAGAAGGTGAGACACTTATCAGTGATAACACACTAGTAAATCTGGATGAGCCTAATAGCTACACGGAAGCCATGGCAGGCCCTGAGGCTGCTAAATGGAAAGAGGCTATGGATATCGAGATACAGTCCATGTATGACAATCAAGTTTGGAACTTGGTTGACAATGTACCTGATCGTAAGATAGTTGGGTGCAAATGGATCTTCAAGAAGAAGACCGACATAGATGGTAATGTACACACTTATAAGGCACGACTGGTTGCAAAGGGTTATTGTCAAACTCCGGGAGTTGATTATGATAAGACCTTTTCACCAGTGGCCAAGATTAAGTCTATTAGGGTTCTGTTAGCCATTGTTGCATTTCATGATTATGAAATATGGCAAATGGATGTCAAAACCGCTTTCCTTAATGGAAAGTTGGCTGAAGATGTTTACATGGTTCAGCCAGAGGGTTTTGTCAGTACAGAGTACCCCAGTAGAGTGTGTAAGCTCGAGAAATCCATTTATGGATTAAAACAGGCACCTCGCAGATGGAATCTTTGCTTTGATGAGAAAGTCAAAGAATTTGGCTTTTCAAGGAGTGAAGATGAATCTTGTGTCTATATCAAGGCTAGTGGGAGTATAGTCAGCTTTTTGGTACTGTATGTGGATGACATACTACTCATAGGAAATGACATCCCAACCCTACAGGAAGTAAAGTCCTGGCTTGGGAAGTGTTTCGCTATGAAGGACCTTGGAGAAGTTGCCTATATCCTAGGGATAAGGATTTTGAGAAACAGGAGTAAAAGACTAATTGGACTTAGTCAAAGCACCTATGTGGACAAAGTGTTGAAAAGGTTCAACATGCATAACTCCAAGAAAGGAGAGTTACCCATCCAGAGTAACGCCAGATTGAGTAAGACACAAAGCCCTAGTACTGAGGCTGAGATAGCAGAAATGAGTCCAACACCTTATACTTCAGCTGTAGGATCGATCATGTATGCTATGACGTGTACTCGACCTGATGTAGCCTTTGCTTTGAGCATGGTTAGCAGGTATCAGGGGAACCCTGGCAAGGCACACTGGACTGCGGTAAAGAATATCCTCAAGTACCTACGGAGGACTAAGGACTGGGTCCTTACCCTCGGTGGCAGTGAGGACTTGAGAGTTGTAGGGTACAGTGATGCTAGCTTTCAGACTGACAGGGATAATTTCCGCTCTCAGTCGGGCTGGGTCTTTACTCTAAACGGAGGGGCAATTACTTGGAAAAGTTCCAAGCAGGAGACAGTGGCTGATTCCACTTGTGAATCAGAGTATATAGCAGCAAGCGAGGCAGCAAAGGAGGCTATATGGCTAACAAACTTCATCGGAGACCTTGGAGTTGTACCAGCTATAAAGGAGCCAATGGAGATTTTCTGTGACAACAATAGTGCGGTTGCCTTAGCCAAGGAACCAAGAGATCATGGGAGATCCAGACACATTGACAGAAAATATCACTTCATCAGACATCGAATAGAAGAAGGAATCCTCGTGGCAAAGAGGGTATCATCGGATGAGAACCCAGCAGATCCCGTCACAAAGGGACTGACTCGGGCTAAACATCTCCAGCATGCTCGGAGCATAGGGCTGAAGGATGATATTAGTTTTAGTAGTTAGATAATCTTGAAATTTGTAAAATGTAATTGACATTTGATGATAAATAAAAGCTGTTATTTATGAGTAAAGTGTTGCTATCTCTTGTCAATCGTTTACTATTATTTCTTTTTGCATGTTTTGACTTCCAGAATAATTATGTTATGGTTTATATCATATTATTCAAACTCTCCACAGTCGGTCATATGTTGGAAGTAGATATGAATCAAGACTGTCATGGGTTGGCTTGTAGAGGTCTAAGATGTTAGACAAAGCGGGGCTACAACACTCATGAGTGCTCATAAGTTATGAGTATTGGATTCAACCCACGCTCACTTGTATCACTTCATGGAATTTATCTCGAGTGATCGTGAGACGGTAATATCATATAGGTCTTCAAACCTAGAGATATGATTTGTTGCCTATGAGTTGGTTATGCATTGATTGCACGAAAACGCATTGGTAACTCGATGTTATAAACCGTGCTTTTGTGTGTAATTCAACAAGTAGTAGAGCAAACATATGAGTCGAAGTTTATCTGTTCCTTCTAGGATTAGAAGCGATATCTGGGCCCCTCGATGATTTTGTTTTGACCTATGTACCGGGCCTGGTCAGAACTAAATTGATGTGTTCAGTTAAGTTCTATGTCAAACAAATCGGAAATCGGGAAACAAATGATGGACAATAAGCAAGACCATGTTCCATGTATTTGTCCGGCTGATATCTAGAACAGAGGATTATATGATCACTTATCTAAAATGGCGCTTCATAGTTCAACAGAGTTTAAAGAGCTACGATTGCTTATCGGTTCCTGAAGTCATACTTGCAACTATAGTTATTAGACTTATCCAAGTGGGAGACTGTTGGATATATTGTCTAAGTCCATAACTATATTTGGTATGTACTTGACCCGACCCGGCATGGTCCATTTGGGTTGCACTTCACCCGAACAATTTACGGATAATCTTTTGAGAATAGTATAAGTTATGATTTATTAATATATTATAAGTTCTAATATATTAATATAAAATCATATTATTTAATTAGTGTTGATCTATAATTAATTTAGAATTAATTTAGAGATCAAAAGTATGACTAATTAAATATGGGCTCTTGTATTTATATAGTGTGGGCTAATGCTTATTTGGAATGGGCTAGGCTTGCATGGAAAGTCCATGGATACTCCATGGAGCTTTAACCCATGGATCTCATGGAAATGAAAAGACATGGGTATTAGGGTTTACATGGATGTAACCCTAATCCACCACACTATATAAAGGAGGCTTTGGTTCTTGAAATTGAACTAGTTGATGTGTGTAAACTAAGAGGGCCGATTTCAAGAAGTTTGTGACTATTCTCTCAAGTTTCCAAGTTTGTGGTGATTTGTGACTTCCATTTGAGACATCCACATTATTGGTGCTAGGCTCTCAAACTCCAAGCAATCAACTACTACTACAAGGTAAGTAATTCTACTAGTTTTATTTGATTCAAGTACCCCATGTCATGCTAGTTAGGATAAGAACCTTGGAAAAATAATTATTTGCATGTATCTTAGTCAAACATAGATCCAAGGTTTCTAGGGTTGCATGTACACCTAGGAGTGTTAGAATGCTGAAAAACCCATCACAAGGATTGTTCCCTTTCATTTTTCCGAGCTCGAAGGAGTGAGCAGGCTTGTGACCCCAAGATCAGGTTGTATTCTTGCTCGGGGTCAGTTGGTTGAAGGGATTGGCGATATTATTTCAGCGTCGTTGAGCACCGGTGGGTCGATGTGGCATAAGTATTTTGTGATGTCCGGTTTGCCTTAGATCTCTTGTATCAGACGGTAAGGGTTTATTGTGCGATCTATTGCACTTTTGGAATTGTAGACTATGTCTTGGGAAGTAGTTCGAAGCCCAGGTTAGGGCAGAGGTTGGTTCAGTTGTTGCAGTTCAGCTGTGGACGTTTGAGCGGGTAAGTGAGTTAGGGTGCGAACCCTGAATAGAATGATTCTAGAGACCGAGAGCGGGAAACTTGTTTGGAACACCTTTAGGAAAAGGGGTATTAGGTGTGAAGTCTGCGGATAGGGTCCCACAGAAGGGTTATCCATCATTGTCAGGATTCGTTGGTTTCAGCAACCGTTAGTGATTTACGAATGAAAGCGCTAAGGGAAGTGGTTCGTTGCTGAGGTATTATTTGCAACATTTATCTTTTGGTCTCCAAGACATGAGGGTGGGGCCCTTCAAGCACTAGTGACTGTCGGTTGCACTGGGATACAGAAAGTGTTCATCTGGTTATTAGAAGTGTGTGATCAATTGGGAAAGAGTTGGTTGTCATCGGATCGATTGTGGGAAAGTGAGAAGGGTTGGGAATTTCCCCAATTTCCATGTGTTGTAAAGACTTAGTCGCATCTAAGTGGGGGAGAATCGTCCCAGGATACAGAAGCAGGAGCGGTGTTGAAAATGGGATAAGTCTCGCATCGTTGGCAGGAAGGAAGACAAACCAAGTGGCTGTTTGGTTGGAGGATTGTGTGAGTTGGGAGTTTGGTAAAACTCCCCAGCATGTGTATCACGTCTTCTCGGTGGTTGATAACAGAATTCGTGGAAATCAGGTTGGAGTTTTGGTCATGGTTTGAGTTCAGTTCGAGTATTTGGTCGAGGGTGTGCTCGACTATGAGGGTTTTTAGATTGATGGATTGAGGGTTTTGTTAGCTGCCAGGGCTCGGCAATACACTCAGCACGGGAGTGCGGGTTATTTAGCGTATGTAGTAGACACGCGGGTCAGGGAACACACCACGGATTTCCGAGAGGGTGGACAATCGACATGAGGCCTACGGTTAGGCTGGGGATATAGTCCACAGAGTAGATCAGGAGTTCGAAGCCTCAAGTGGGTGAGAACAGGATGCATGGGAGAGAGCATCAAGAGGGTGGTCCAGGGAGATGCTCAATAGTTTAGAGCGGTCCGGATAGACTGAAGGCCAGTGGGGCGTACCAGTCAGACCGAAGGCCCAGAGAGGTGGTCCAGACATGCTGAGGGTTCTGAGAGTGGTCCAGATAGACTGAAGGCTTGGTAGGGCGGTCTAGTCAGGCTGAAGACTTTGTATATGTTTGTAGATCTATGTTCGGGTATTGAGTAGGCTGCTATGCTATAGCAATCAATAGGTCTGTTCCAAGTGTTGAACATGCTGTTGGAGTAGGCTGAAGACTCCAGTGTATTTTGGTTTGATCGGAAGTTATTGTTAGAGATCAGAATGAGTGCAAAGGATCTTGGTGATCCCATCAGTTCGGAGTGCCTCCGAGGTTTCATCTTCTTGGATCGGGTAATACTCCAGTTAGGGACTGAGAGTGGATCCGAATGGGTATTAGTCAGTTTTGGGAAGGTTTGGGATTAAAATATCCTGTCATTCAGGTTTTGGGAACCGGGTTAGATCTTTCTCATGATCGTCTATGGCATTTGGTTGGGGTTGAGGCGGTCCTGCTCTATGCAGTAGGCCAAGATACCCAATGCGGGCCGACTGTAAGTCGTAGGCACGGAGGCTCGAAGGGAGCGGTGGGGTTGAGGCGGTAGGCCAACAAACCCTGAGAATTTCAACTCAATAGTTGAATTGATTAGACATGTTGGTATTTCAACCCGAAGGGGGTGATATGGGTTAGATATGAGTGTCGTAATGGTTGGCCGGTAGTGGTAGGTATGGTGATGATGGTTTGAGTTATTGTGGTGTTCCTTGGGTTGGTTCATCTGCGAAAGGGCCATAGCGTGTCTGAAGTAAGGAAAAGATGGGTCACTGAAGTCCAGGTAGAATGTAAGGCTGACATGGGTCATGTAGCATTCATTATGTTGGTAGGGCGTGGAAGCAAGTCCAGCCGGTCGGATTCTTTTCGAGAGACGCGTGGGACTACTGTGTGTATGTGTCTTTTGGTTTAGTAATTGGTGAGGTGTCCTATGATCGGGTAGTGGTTCTTGAAATTGCACTAGTTGATGTGTGTAAACTAAGAGGGCCGATTTCAAGAAGTTTGTGACTATTCTCTCAAGTTTCCAAGTTTATGGTGATTTGTGACTTCCATTTGAGGCATCCACATTATTGGTGCTAGGCTCTCAAACTCCAAGCAATCAACTACTACTACAAGGTAAGTAATTCTACTAGTTTTATTTGATTCAAGTACCCCATGCCATGCTAGTTAGGATAAGAACCTTGGAAAAATAATTATTTGCATGTATCTTAGTCAAACATAGATCCAAGGTTTCTAGGGTTGCATGTACACCATAGGAGTGTTAGAATGCTCAAAACCCATCACATACAACATTTGAACATCAATTGGGAAACCCTAGGAATCCTATATTATTTTCGAAATTAGCAACTAGGGTTAGGAAAGATACCTTTGATTGTTATTGATGAATAACATGAAACCCTTGTGTTGTTGAAGCTTGAAGCACCACAAATGTCGTGTCTCTAATGGTTCACACCCAAACCCTAACGACCAAGGAGCTTGAAGAGAGAGATGAGAGAGGTAGAATTGTGGCCCTAGATTCTATAAGAATGCTTGGACGAAAATATGAGGCTTAGGGGCCTTTATATAGTGTACCCATAAACCCTAGATAAATCCCAAAACAATAAAATAACATTATCTTACTTTTGGTATTTATCTGGTTTCCTAATTATCCTTCAAGGATAATTCTAGATATTTAAGATATTCTAGATCCTCTAGAACCATAGAAAAACATCCAAGGCTATAGGATGGTTCTAGAATGCCTCTTGTTCAACTATTAAACAATTGCACTTTAGCCCCTGCACTTTTAATTAATTCTTTTAATCCCAAAAATTAATTCAAATTAATTTCTGATTAAATATTAATTAAATATAGCTATTTCTAATTAATATATTATTCTCATAATATATTAACAAATAATTTATTTCAATTTATTAATCAAATAATAAATTCAACCTCTCTCTCCAAAAGTCATCATGTCCAGTTACTAGTTTTGAGGGCAACCCAAAAGGATTGTGCTACTATCAATTTAAGTATATACCAATTATAGTTATGGTCTTAGACACCTAATCCAACAATATGTTGGTAATTTATAGTTTGATGATTGCTAGTTTTGTAGTTTTTTTGTAAGTTGTTGGTTTATCTTATAAGAGTATGTTGTTTCTATTGTAGTTGGATATGTTTCACATAATGCTTGTCGACCCGACATCTAGTGAGTCACTTGAAGAATGGTTTTTATTGTTTCCGCCATGAAATGATATCGGAGGGAACCAGGGGAGCGATAACGACTTGTAGCTATTTTTAGGATTTATGTAATGTTTTGTTAGAATTATAACATATTTGGCACTTCATATTTAGATTAATATTTTTGGATGCCTTATTATTAAACTTTTAATGTTTGGATCTAATTTTTTTTTTTTGCAATTAATATTTCGTAGTAGTTTTGTTATTTTTATAGCATTTTTCTGCATTTGGAGTTGCGGTTTCAATAAAACTAAAAAACAAAAAACAACTATTAATGGCGACGGAAGGCATTAATGGTGACGGAGCATTAGCGGTGACAGAAGACAATAGTGGCGATGGTGCATTAGCGGCGACAGAAGGCAATAACAGCAACATCTACAGCATTAGTGAGGAAGTACCATTAGTAACGTTTCGCCGCTAAAGGTATTAACAACAAAATGCATCACCACTGAAGGTTGATATTCTTGTAGTGACCGTCATTGGATCATCCGTTGTTACTCTCGCTCACTGAACCAAAAGTTTAACATGGTGTATTCACTACAATCCGTCTACCAAAGATAAGCATTTTGGCTATTATTTCCACATTTTGTTTTTACTTATTTTTTTACCTCCCTCCCTTTGTTATGACCAACTCCATCATATTTAGCGCCCATTTCTCAACATCTCCCCTTCTTCCACGCCAAATTTAACCCCACTTGAATAGGATATAACTAATGTGTACTCTTGATTTTGTTTTAAACAGTTTGTTGTGGATATAAATACAAGTTATGGTGTCGCATCTTTCTAGAAATCAATAAATGTGTCAAAGTTCTTACTTACATCACCGACGAATCCACACCTACTGGTGATGATAATAAGGATTGAAAAGCTTTTACCTACCATGTTAAATCATGGTTATATTTCATTTATGACTGACCTTATCTAATCATATCTACTAATAAGTGCATTGAAAAAAGACATTTGGGACAAACTCGGTGATTAATTTTTTCTAAATAAAAATGTGTATCGTATGTTCCAAATTAGACCAATTTCATAACATAAAAAGGCTCCTGGTCTATCACCGAGTTTTGTTAATTGCTTTAGAATATTGTCGATTCACCTAGTAATCAGGTTGACTTGTCAATGAAAATTTTATGTAAATTACCATTTTCATATCATAGTATTGTTGATGCTATCTAAAACAATAAACAATTTCCCCAATGCTTAGAATCCAAAAACCTCTCTCTTACAGAAAGTATGTGAGGAAAAAATGACCGTTAACTTGAAATCCTTTAACATCGATTACTATCCTTTATTCTAACTCTAACCAACCAAGAGGTCAAAATAAATCAAATGAAACTCAAAATAATGGTTGGGGTGCTCCCATGGGGAATTCTAGAGTTTCCACCAATTTTAACTCGTTTGAAGGAAACCAAAGCTTAAAAGAACTCACTAATGACAAACTTCATACATACTACCGAGGCACATAAACTCTTGTTTTCTATCATTTTCAATAGCCGACTACCACAACTAGATCACTCCAATAGCCGATATCGAGCCTTCTCAACCAGTTCTAGTACCAGGCCAACATATTCAGCCTATTCGAGCATCATCCCAACAACTTCGAGCTCCATAGCAGTCTTCCAAAAGCTTTAATGGTATTCAACAACCATTATTGTCGGTCCAATAGCATGGCGACGAAGCCCAGTTTGAACGATACGTCTTTGTGTCTCTTATGCCAACAAATATTGATATGTCGCTATTGCAATCGCGAAATTAGCCACCAAACACGCCTTTTGGTAGTCATGAAATACCCCTCGTATGGGTTAAATTATTTAATCAATTTAAGAATAGTTTTTTTTAGATATTAAACTTTAATTGAGAGTAAAGGTGCTATAATTTCAAGTTAAATGTTTCAAAGTTTTAAGTTTACTTATACTAAGATGTATAATCTGTTGGGTTTTAGGTACTATAACACTCTTATGGTGCACATACAACCATAATAGCTTTGGATCTAAGTTTTCTCTAGTTATACATGCAACTAACATACAATTTGACATATGAATCACAAAAGTAAGTTAGAAGATTACCTCTTGTTGTAGCTTGTTGAATTTGGCATTTAAGCTTAGCATCTCAAGTGTTGTGCCTCAAACAAGTCACAAACATCATGAACAATTGGAGAACAAATGAGAGAGAGAGAGAGAGAGAGAGAGAGTTAGACACCAAAATCGTCCATATCCATGTAATGTCACTCTTAGAACCAATTTTGGCTAAAGGGGTTACACATATATAGTTTGGAATTCCTAAGGTTTAACTTGTAAACCCTAGTCCATTTACTTAAGCCTATAAGCAATCCAATAATCCATATGATGGGCCTTATGGACTAACTCTTCATGGACTCCCACATAGAATTAGTCCATCCTAATCAATATGGATCATTGGTCCAAACTATAAATATTACTGATTGACCTAACCAGTCCCCGTTCATTTAATTAGTCTCTTTTGATTACTAAATTAATTCCAAATTAATTATTGATCGATACTAATTAAATAATATGATTTCTCAGTTAATATATTATACTTATAATATATTAATAAATCACAAATAACCTGTTACTCAAATATCCATCCTATCAAATTGTCCTGATAAAGGCAACCCGAAATGGACCATGCTACTATCGGGTCAAGTACATACCAATTATAGTTATGGGCTGACACCTAATCTAACAGTCTCCCACTTGGATAAGTCTAATAACTATAAGTCTAATAGCTTCGCTTCCAATTCCCTTCCCATAGGAGAAGGGATATTTTCTGGACTATCTGGGTCATTGCCTATGTCCATGGCAACTTGGCAAGTAGATCTTCCAATCAAATTTGCTTGACCAGTGCACCGAATCATTTTTTATTCAGATTCAATTAGCAAATATGCAAGATCGATAAGGATCACGTCACGGTCTGTCATATAGTAGTCTTTAACAAACTGACCATATGACTCGGAAAGTAATTGAAGAACCAAGTCAACAGCCAACTTCCTTGACACATTGACTCCTAACATTCCCAGCCTGTTAATGTGTGACTTCATCTCCAAGACGTAAGCACACACAAACTTTCGATCTTTGTGTTTGCTAGCCAATAGGGTTTGAGCGACCTTCAACTTTTTAAGTCTACGAACATGTGGGTTAGGGAGAATAATTGGAGGAGGTGGAGGAAGTGAAATATTATATTGTGGAATATCATCTTCATGTGGAAAGCTTTTTCCAAAAGATTCGGGAAGACTATAGTTGTCAGTAATAGACATCTATAAGGGAGAAATTCAAATTAGTTGATTTAAGTCCTTAATATAACACCCAAAATGAAATATTAAGGCTAGGACCCAACACAATAATTTACAATTCGGAAGAGGGATTCTGTAATCCAATTGTAAAATATTTGAAGGTAGGTAAATGCCGATTTACCAATTTCCACCATGAAAAACGAAAATGAATATTAGGTTTTAAATGAATTGAAATTCCTAGATTCTTTGAGATTCATTGAACTTATTCAATGACATGTTTAATCTCGATTATGCCCTTCAAGTTTGTGACTGGGATACCGAGGATCACAAATAAGGTGTGAATAACCATGCAAATTAGCTTGGTACTCTCAATGTTACATATCACCTAATCAATGTGTCGGTTAACCACACACGCTCCATTGATCCATGATTAACATCAAGCTACCATTTGCCACTCTTGTTGGTCCCAAATTAGTGTGCCGGTTAATCACACACGCTCCACTAACGACTTAGCAAGGTGCAAAGTGCAATTTCATGGAATAGCACCAAATTCACATTTTTCCTAAGTAACTAAGATTGGGAATTTATAAATATTTAGTTACTTTGTATTTTCACTATACTTTAAGTGGGAGTTTGAGTCCTATCTTACCCGTTTGGCTAACGACCCTCCACTAATCAAGGAAGCGGTGAGTGAGAGTGGACACCCATTAAACCACCATTTTATAGGCAGTAACCTTATACCCACCTTATAGATTGGCTTCGTGAATGAGGCATACTAACGGTAAGACTGACTTTTTAATTATACATATATAATATATTAAACTTTTAATTTTATATAGTATAAGAGTGTATTTTACACATTTAAAATACTTGGTGGTTTAATCTATTAATAAATTATACTCTTAATTTATTTAAACTTAAACTATGTTATTATGGATTTAATAATACTCTTTTAATTAAACATTTTAATTAACTGTTAATAAAGTCCATAATGATGTAATTGAACTATTCAAAACATTAAGGTTCTAAATATAAAATTCAAAATTAAAAACTATTTAATTAATTTTTAAGTTATGAACCCAAGGGTTTTAGAATTCAATGTTTCATAATTTGAGACTTTTCAAATACCAAAACTTGAGGGCAAGTTTTGTAACTCTTGAAAACTTTTGGATTCCATAACTCTTTAAAACCTTTTGAGTTCCAAATTTGATGACAAATTTTTTGTAACTCTCCAAAACTTTCCAAGTTCCATAACTTGAGGGCAAGTTATGAAACTCTTCAAAAAACTTTTGATCTCCAAATTTTGTAACCTTTCAAGACTCTTGGAATTCATAGCTTAAGGAGTTAATGATTTTATGAATGAGGCTTTTCAAATCCATAACTTATGGAGGTTTCATAAACTCTTTTGATCAAACTTTTAAACTAATAAAATAATCATATCATTTTATCTTTTACTAAATTGACCTAATTCAACTCTTGTAGCAAAATGATTCAAATTTTACAAATAATTAGTTTTTCATAAAATCAAGTAGTTATCTTAAAATTTTGCAATCATCATGTTATTGGATGGGGATAATCATTACCATATCAGCAAAAACAAATTTTATGAACCAAAACAGTTTGTGGTAATGATCCTAATCCAAAATTGGCCAAAAAACTCGAAAAACTGCAAACAGGCTGTTGAACTCGTCGAGTCAGTTTATGGACTCGTCGAGTCCCCCTTGCAGACAACATTTTTTTTCATTTTTTTTAGCTTTGAACAATTAAGCAAGCAACAATATAACAGAAAACTACCCATGTCTCTGATACCACTGTTGGGTTTTAGGTGCTATAACACTCTTATGGTGCACATACAACCCTAATAGCTTTGGATCTAAGTTTTCTCTAGTTATACATGCAACAAAAATTTCCAAAGCATAAAGCCTACAACTAGCATACAATTTGACATATGAATCATAAAAGTAAGTTAGAAGATTACCTTTTGTTGTAGCTTGTTGAATTTGGCCTTTAAGCTTAACACCCCAAGTGTCGTGCCTCAAACAAGTCACAAACATCATGAACAATTGGAGAACCAATGAGAGAGAGAGAGTTAGACACCAAAATCGTCCATATCCATGTAATGTCACTCTTAGAACCAATTTTGGCTAAAGGGGTTACACATATATAGTTTGGAATTCCTAAGGTTTAACTTGTAAACCCTAGTCCATTTACTTAAGCCTTTAAGCAATCCAATAATCCATATGATGGGTCTTAAGGACTAACTCTTCATGGACTCTCACATAGAATTAGTCCATCCTAATCAATATGGATCATTGGTCCAAACTATAAATATTACTGATTGACTTAACCAGTCCCCGTTAATTTAATTAGTCTCTTTTGATCACTAAATTAATTTCAAATTAATTCTTGATCGATACTAATTAAATAATATGCTTTCTCAATTATTATATTATACTTATAATATATTAATAAATCATAAATAACCTCTTACTCAAATATCATTCCTATCAAATTGTCCTGATGAAGGCAACCCGAAATGGACCATGCTACTATCGGGTCAAGCGCATACCAATTATAGTTATGGGCTTAGACACCTAATCTAAGATAATCACTATCAAAA
This sequence comes from Lactuca virosa, assembly GCF_052849685.1. Lineage (NCBI taxonomy): Eukaryota > Viridiplantae > Streptophyta > Magnoliopsida > Asterales > Asteraceae > Lactuca > Lactuca virosa. The sequence goes on from NC_136433.1 coordinate 39,954,043, forward strand.
TATATGATAACATGTAAAACCACTACATAATTGTGTATTTCTAAATTTCAAAGTAATTATATTCTCCATCTTTATTAACTCACTTAATCTGAATGTCAAACTATAAAGTTTAGGCTTGGGGAGCCTAGTGAGTAAACCCAAAGTTAATTTTTTTAAGAGCATTAGAAAATGGGCGATATTCCACACCCAAAGTTACACTCCAAAAAATCATTTAAAATCACGGTAATGGTATTTAGGGATAAGAATCATTTCATTTTAGGTAACGTACATTTCATAACACATTGAAATACTTTTAAATCCATTTTGGTTGGTAACATTGCTTTATTTCTGATTAGCTATGTTGGCCAAACTTTTTACCTTTTCTGTAAAAATCAATTTTCTTAAAATGTACTTATTTCCAATAAAATGGTCAAAATTTTAATTTTTGTCCATCAATTCTATAGCTTTGTTTCCATTGAATTTAAACATTTTGTTCTTTTTATTAAGAATCTTAAATCATGTACCATTTTCCAATAGTATGTCAATGTTGGTAACTTATATCATGATCTTCCTTCCTTTTTTGTTTCCTCTTATGTTACTGCTCTTGATGGTGTGTCCGATCACACATGACATTGTCGGTTAGGTAACTCAAGATCGTCTATACTTTAGTTCCTTGAGTTGCATCGTTTTATTTCATCATTTTCAAATAACTTTTTAGCATGGCATGCATCTTAACTTGTAAAACAATATCACTTTCTGTTTTCTTCATTTGTTACAAAAACTATGAATTTATTTGAATTAATCAAATAAGACTTATACATTTCTCTAGTTGCAAGTCTTAGTGGGTATAAAAATCATGTGTTGTTTGGGTCGAAGCTTTGTTATCTACTATGAACACGTTTAATCTCATACCTACCTATATTCTTGTTTTCAAATCTCTTTTTGAACTTATGTTTGTATTATGTCGTTCTTACTTCCATCTTCGTGTGTTTGTATGTCCATCATATCCTAACATATTCTCCATTACATATCACAAGTTGGTTTCATGATCTTTTAATGTCTCTACGTAGGTCATTACTATGACTTTCACACACACACACACACACACACACACACACACATATATATATATATATATATATAGATCTCATCACTTAAAATATGACCATCTTTCATTATTTCATATTTGACGAAGACCACTTCCTTTATTCTATCGTTCTATATCCACCTATATTTGAGTGTTATGGCTTTGTATTATTAAATGATCACCCCTTCCCACTTCTAATGGTTATGCCGACTACACCTCCTTTCTAGTCATGTACATATCTATAGTGTTACTACAAATATTATTGGAGATACCACTTCCCCTAAAACTAGATCATATAGTCCTAACATTGATTCATATGAGCCCCAAATTGCTTATGTTTATCTCATGGTTGTTTGGTCGTGTACCAATTCTCTTAATCCACTATTAACCTTTGTGCTACTTCAGATATCACTCATATCCCATAGTCAATAACTCCGAATATGTGTGACCTAATTGGAAATATCATATGGATGCTAAAATGTAGCTCATATTTCCATACACTTATGGGATTGGTTTTCAGGCCTCCTAATGATAATATCGTTGGTTACTGACCGCTTTACTAACATAAGTTTGACAACCACAATAAACTTGTAACATCCAGATTTCCAGGTATTTTACATTTTGACCATTGGAATGAGTATTGTTTGTAAATTTGGTCATGCATGACATTTTTACAAAATTTGGGAGATATTTGTGTATGTTGGGCGTACCCAAGCGTATGTTGGGCGTACATAGCCTGGACCTAAACCCTAATATTTAGGGTTTGTGCATTATTTATACATCCTTAACCTCAAGGCTCCCTTCATTTTTCAACCTCCAACCTCATTTTCGACCCTTGCAAACCCTAATCCACTTTTAGAGCATCTTTGAGGCTTGGATGTGTATTTTGGTGATCTTGAAGGAGGAAGAATGAAGAGGAGACCATCTTAGAAGAGTGAAGAACTTTGGATCCAGAAACACATCATCATTTGGCACTACTTGGAGGTAAAAATCTCTGATCTTGATGAAGTGGTGCTTAGATCTTGATTAGCCATGGATTGTGTTCATTTTGGTCCCATAAGCATGATGTATTTGAGTATGGGTTACTCTAATTCGTTTGAGTTGTCCTTTTAGAGATTTTGGAGTGTTTGGAGCCATAAATATGTATCTTGGTCCTTAGTTCTCCCATATGCATGGACTATGATGTCTTAATGAGTTAAGAAGTTAGGGTTTTTGGTTTTGAGTACCTAATAGCAATGTAAGACCATAAAGTTGAAAACTTTATGATTAAGGACATAATTTGAGGACTAGATCTGGAATTTGGACGAAAGGGCTTAATGGATTAAGCTCTTAATCAAAGGTGGAGCTAGCTGGCACGTAGGATGGGCATACACTGGTGTACGCTGCGCATACATGGTCAACAACTCGTTTTTTGGTCAAACATTGAGTACGCAAAGCGTACAAGCTGAGTACGTTGGGTGTACTCAGCTGATTCAACTCGACTGACTTTTTGACTTTCGAATTTAACCAGATTTTGACCAATTTTTACCTAGGGGAATTTTGGGCATTTTGAATTGTAGTTGGGTTTGGTCATTTTTCATGAATAAGTGACCGGTTGAGCTGATATTCGGAGTAGTGTCCTGTTCAACTATCTTTTCAGACTGAGAGGTGAGTTTTCCTCATTGTACTTGTGGGTCGAAGGAACCAATGCTGGCCCAGTAGGTTATATGTATCCTGATATATATGATGTTGTTATGTTGTAGTGATCTGTAGATCTATATCCTAGTATCTAGGATGTCGTTATGTTGTAGTGATCTGTTAGATCTATATCCTGGTATAGAGGATGTTATTATGTTGTAGTGATCTATTAGATTTGTATCTTGGTATAGAGGATGTTGTTATGTTGTAGTGATCTGTTAGATCCGAATCCTGGTATATTGGATGTTGCTATGCGGTAGTCATCTATAAATCTGCCTGTTTTGTCTGCTGACTGGTTATATGTTTATGTGTTGTTTATGTCAACACAATCTGTTTTGGGTTCAGGCTTTATTGCTATGTGCGTGTGTAACATCTGATTCAAGGTACTTTTCATTTTTTACCCTTAGTATGCAAATAATTAGCAAATTTGGTCCTAAAGGGTGTAAATTGTAACTTTGAGGAAAGTATACGTACGCTGGGCATACTCCTAGTACACCGAGCATACATCGTCCAGGGACAAACCATAATTTTTAGGGTTTGGACCCTATTTAAGCATCATTATGACCCATGATCCTCTCATTTTGCAGCCTCCATTACCCTTTGAGCCTCATTTCGAAACCCTAACCCCTCTAGAGAAGGTTTGACCCTCTTTGTGTGTGTTTTAGTGAGATTTGAGGAAGAAGAGTTTTAAAGAAGGAGATTTGATCAAGGGAAAGCTTGTAGATCCAAATTCTACTCATCATTTCCAGCTTCATTGAGGTATAAAGCTTGGAACTTGCTCATTATATCCTTAGATCTCGTAATATGGAGTTTTGTTCACTTTTTTAATCCCTTGAGTGCGATTTGGTGGGATTCTTCCACTCCAGAAGTTAGGAGTTGCTTCTTTTGATGTTTCCGAGGTCCCTAGTCCATAAAGTTAGCATCTTGATGGTTGAGGATCAACCATGCATGTGTTTATGTCCATTTGGTAAAAGTAGGATGTTAAATCTAGGTTTTGAGTTCATTTGAGCCATGAAAAGGCTCCAAGTTAGTGACTTTAGGATTAAGACGCTCCCCAAGATTTGGATCTGATGTTTGAACATTTGGTTTTAACCATTAAGTGCTTAATGGCAAAACGGCTTAATGGGTGCGTACGTCGGGCGTACGCAAGTGTACGATGCGCGTACGTGTCTGGATCCCCAACTCTGTGAAGCAAACTAGTACGATGGGCGTACTAGGGGAACGCTTAGCACACTCAACCAGTGGGCTTTTGGTGGTTTGGGCCATAATTGGATTATTAGGGTTTTGTGCCTTGTTGGGCCGCTAGCCTTTCTGAATTTGGGCCATTGTGAGACTTTGGGCCTTCTTGTATTTGGGCACATATTGGGCCTTGGATAACCTTTAGGAAATTGGGACACTATTAGGCTTTTAGTGCCATTGAGTCCTAGGACTCGGATATTGGGCCAAGTGAGGAAAGGTTAAAATGGTCTTTTACCCTGGGTGAACTAGATTTCTGGTTATGGATTATGACCCAGTTTTTAATTGGGGTTTTATTTGGTTGGTTAGTGCAGGGATTCTCCGGTTGAACAGGTCGAGCATTTACCTGATTTTCCAGCAGATTAAGGTAAGTCTCCCCACTGTGTTTGACGGGTTGAAGGCACCAATGTCGGCCCATGGATTATTTTCATTTGTATGCTAGTTGTATGTTTGACCTTGCATGTGTATATGTATTGTATGTATGTCGGGCGGGGCCTGATAGGTGTGTTGGGTGGGGCCCATCCCATGATACAAATATATTTGTTCTGAGCGGGGCTCGATGTCGAGCGGGGCCCATTGGTTGTCGGGCATAGCCCATTGTATGTTTGGTGTGTGTGGTATGGGGTATTTTAGGGAACTCACTAAGCTTCGTGCTTACGGTTTTCGATTTATGTTTCAAGTACTTCCGGATCAAAGGGGAAGAGCTCGGGATGATCACATCGCACACACCATGACTTTTCGATTATTTGACCCTGATACATTTTGGATTATTATAAATACATTATGATTTCCATTTGGCTTTACTAAATACGTTTGGTTGATGTTTTAATTAATATGAAAATAAAAAATGGTTTTGAATTTTGGGAAGTTACTAGTTGGTATCAGAGCCTTGGTTTGAGGGATTCAGACACACTCTCGGGCATGTTTGAACTCAAACTAGGGGTTTGGCAGATTTTCATAAAAAGAAATGTTTTATGAAAATGAGTTTTTCTAATGAAAGAAAAGGGTGTGGTGCATGCAATCGACCGAGCTCAAGTAATTTTTCCCAAAATAATCATACATGTTTTGTGTTATGCTTTGAATTGGGAATCTGTGAATCGCATGCTAGATTAGGGCTAAGGATTTGCTCAGGATTTGCATGTTAGGATGCTAGGAGAGATGCCTTTATATGCCTGCTATATGAACTTGTAGACTTGCATGCTAGTACTGATCAGGCAGTGATAGGATGGCATGTTTAGGTTATGCCTTGATTCTTATTACTCAATGCTCGAATGTTGCTTGCTTTGTGCTTTTAGGAGTTTCCATTAACATCAGTTAACTAGTAAGCGAATACACTAAATTACATATTACTGAGATTAGATAATTTTAGAAGGTTAGGTTTAACTCTATTGTGAATCTCTTGTTTGAGTCTAACCGTTGTAGTGTGAGACCTTTAATTCGAAGAATTATCTGGTGTTGATGGTATGTATATGTACTCGTCAGCTAGTTAAAGGGTGCTAGGAGGAGTTCTTTCTGCAGCTGATGGCGGAGAGTGGTGTGGTGGTAGCCCATGGAAAAACCTAGGAGGTGATTTCGTGCCGAGAGCCTGGTTTTGTTGAGGATTGTTTAGATTGATAAGGTAGTGACCTGGAGGAGTCGGAGCGATCATTGAGGATAGTACAGATAGATGTGGAAGGTAGTATGGGCCCGTACTACTGGAAGAAGAGGATTCATACTCAACTCAAGGAAAGTCACGATGATACCAGGAAGCTTGTAGAATATGGGATTCCTCGATGTATATATATATATATATATATATATATATATATATATATATGTGTGTGTGTGTGTGTGTGTGTGTGTGTGTGTGCGTGTGTGTGATGATGGTTTGAATGGTCTATTTTCAGAATGGTGGCCACACGAGGAGGTTCTGGCAGCGGTTTGGGTTTGGGTTCTTGGACCGGAGATATGGATGATCAGATGCAGGAGTTCTTTTCATCAGAGATTACCCGCAATATTCTTGAACAGACTCATGTGATCTTCAGTACGATCAAGTAGGGTATAATGGAGATTCAGGATGAGCACTTGGGCGCTTTTCGTTCGGAGATGGTGGAGATGATGGGAGCTTGCACTTTGACTTACCGTGAGTTCCGGGCATGTGGATCCCCAAAGTTCTTCGGGAATAAGGACCCGATTGTGAGCAGGCATTGGTTAGCAGATGTCACTAACGTGTTTCACATTAGCTGTTGCCCCGAGGGGACAAAGGTCAGACTTGCTTCCAGTCTTCTAAAAGACAGAGCCCAAGATTGGTGGGAGGAAGTTGGACACGCCTTGGAAGGCGAGGCGCTTAAGTCGATGAATTGGGAGCATTTTTTGACGAGGTTTCAGACTGAGTTTTCACCTGTGATTGGGGTCCAACAGTTGGTGAGGGAGTTCCAGGACCTTCGCCAGACTACTGATACGGTGACTGAGATTACTGCTATGTTCCTAGAGAGGGCATTACTGGTTCCGTAGTATGTGGAGAACGAGGAGATGAAGAAGGCGAGATATCACGATATGCTGAGGAGCGATATCAGGCAGTTTGTGAGTATATCCAGTTGCAGGACATTTGATGATATGGTGGTGAGAGCCAGAGAGAAGGAGATTGACTTGGATATGGAGAAGAAAAGGAAACTGGATCAGGTTCAGATTTCTGAGGGCTCGGGTAAGATACCCAAGGTTTTTGACTCGAGGTGGAGGGACCAGCAGGGTTGGGGCCGCTACAGCAGGTGCGGAAAGACGCACAATGGGGCGTGTAGGGTGGGTGGTTCTGGCTGCTTCAAGTGCACCAAGACAGGTCACTTCAGTAGGGATTGCACTGCCACCACCACCACCCAGGTATCTTATGTGATTTGGTTCCATTGTAATCAGAGGGACTATAAGAAGGCCAACTTCCCGAGTTTAGTAGTAGGAGGACCAGTTGCAGCACCCGCTCCGGTGACCTTGCGGATTACGGATGGCCGCCAGGGCAAGGCGGAGGCGCCTGTTGTGAGGAGCAGGGGATTTTAACTAACAGTCGAGGAGGCTCGTGCAGCACCTGTCGTGGTGACGAGAATGTATCTTCTTCCTATCTCTTTATTTATGACTGTTTTTCCGACTTATATTTGTGTGTTTTGTTTTTAGGATTGTTCCTTGTGAACAGTATCTCTGCTTTGATATTTTTTGATTCGGGGGCTACCCGATCTTTTTTATCTCTTGCGCTCAACAAGAGGTTTGCCGATGCTCCGGGGGAGTTGGAACATCTATTAGAGGTTGAGATTTCAAAGATCATCTTGTGCGAGTTTCAAGGGTTCAACGGGGGTGTATATTAGAATAGATCAGTGAGTGGTACCCGATTGATTTGGTACCCATTCCTTTATGCGAGACCAAAGTCATTGTTGGGATGGATTTGTTGAGCCCCACTGGGGAGATGATTGATTGCGAGCATCTGTTGGTGCGTATTTGGGCCCCAATTAGGGTAGAGTTGGTGATTTAGGGAGAGGGTGTTCAGTGTGGGCTGGTTCTATGTACAACCGCTAGGGCCAGACGCTATCTTCAGCAGGGTTGTTTTGGATTTATGGCTTATGTGCTGGATACCCAGGAGAAGGTTAAGACGACTATGGATGTTGTACCGATTGTTCGGGAGTACTCGCATGTGTTCCCTGAGGATTTTCCTGGTGTGTCTCCGAAGAGGCAAGTGGAGTTTCGGATTGACTTGGTTCCAGGTGCGGCTCCGATAGCCAAAGCACCTTATCAGTTAGCACCTCCATAGATGCATGAGTTGTCTACACAGTTGGAGGAGCTGTTGGACAAGGGATTCATTCGACCGAGTAGTTCGCCTTGGGGAGCACCGATCTTGTTTGTGAAGAAGAAGGATGGGTCGCATCGGATGTGTATCGACTATCGGGAGCTGAATAAGCTAACGGTGAAGAACCGTTATCCACTCCCGAGGATTGACGATTTATTTGACCAGTTTCAGGGTGCATCTTGGTTTTCCAAGATTGATATGCATTTGGGTTATTATCAGATAAGGGTCAAAGAGGAAGACACATAGAAGACGACCTTCTGAACTCGTTAGGGTCATTATGAGTTCGTAGTGATGCCTTTTGGGTTTACCAATGCTCCAGCCACATTCATGGACCTCATGAATCGCGTATGTAGGCCGATGTTGGATCGATCAGTGATTATGTTTATTGATGACATCCTGGTCTATTCCAAGACACAAGAGTAGAATGAGGAGCACCTGAGAGATGTATTGGAGACTCTAAGGAGGGAGAGATTGTATGCGAAGTTCTCCAAGTGCGAGTTCTGGTTGTGCGAGGTTCAGTTTTTTAGGCACTTTGCCAACCAGAATGGTATTTTGGTCGATCTGCCCAAGGTCGAGGTGGTGATGAGGTCGGAATTTCCGAGGTCTCCATCTGAGATTCGGAGTTTCCTTGGATTGGCGGGTTATTATCGGACATCCATTCAGGATTTCTCTAAGATAGCAATTCCTTTGACCCGATTGACGAAGAAGATCGTCACATTTCGTTGGGGGCCTGAGCAGTAGACAACTTTTGATACTATGAGGCGGAGATTAAATGAGGCGCCGATTCTGACCCTGTCGGAGGGTGTTGAGGAGTTCGTAGTGTACTGTGATACATCGATCACAAGTTTGGGTGCAGTGTTGATGCAGCTGGGTCATACGATTTCTTACGCTTCGAGGCAGCTGAAGCCTCATGAGGTGAATTACCCTACACATGATTTGGAGTTGGGGGTTGTGGTGTTTGCCCTCGAGGTTTGGCGATATTACCTTTATGGGGTCCGCTGTACTATCAAAACTGATCACAAGAGCCTGAGGTATTTGATGGATCAACCAAATCTATATATTAGGCAGCGTAGATGGTTGGATGTGGTGAAGGATTATGATTGTGAGATCCTTTATCACCTGGGAAAGGACAACGTGGTGGCCGATGCTCTCAGCTACAAGGCGGTCGCAGCTCCGATCAGGGATGTGTGTTTGAGGATGACAGTGATTACCCCACTTTTAGAGCAGATTCGAGAGGCTCAGGTCGAACCTATGAAGGAAGAGCACCAGAAGAGTGAGCGCATAGTGGGTTAGGTGGCTTCCTTTGACTATGATAGTCGGGGATTATTGACTCTTCATCGAAGAGTATGGGTTCCGTATTAGGGTGGTGTACGCCATGTATTGATGGAGGAAGCACACAAGTCGAGATTCTCTATTCATCCCAGAGCGAAAAAGATGTATAGGGAACTTCGTCCTGATTACTGGTGGCCATGTATGAAGCGATATGTGGAATGGTATGTGGAGAGGTGATTGACTTATAGGAAAGTCAAGGCCGAGCATCAGCGAACCCACAACAAATGGAGCCGTTGGAAGTTCCCGCTGGAAATGGGAAGGGATTACGATGGATTTTATCAAAAATATGGATCGGACGACGCGCGAAGTGGATTCGATATGGGTCATCGTGGATCGGTTGACCACGAGCGCACATTTCATTCGGATTCAGGATAGTATTTCGGCGGAGAAGCTAGACGATATCTACATTCGGGAGGTGGTGGCACAAAATGGGGTGCATGTTTCTGTAGTTTCTGATAGGGATGTCCGGTTTACTTCCGGGCTTTGGAAGAGGTTCCCTGAGGAGTTGGGTACATGTCTGCATTTCAGCATGGCTTTCCACCCGCAAAAAGACAATCAGAGTGAGCAGACTATCTAGACATTGGAGAACATGATGCTGGCATGTGTACTAGATTTTTGCGATAGTTGAGACACTTATCTTCCCTTGGCGTAATTTTCGTATAACAACAGTTATCACGCCAACATTGATCGGCCTCCTTTTAAGTTGCTCTACGAGAGGAAGTGTAGGACCCCGATTTGTTGGGGTGAGGTTGGTCAGCGGGAATGGGGAGTACCGAGGTGGTACTCAAGACGACGGATTTGATTCAGCATGTTCGCGACCAACTTCAGACAACACAGAGTCGACAAAAGAGCTACGCAGACCGACGCCGGTCAGATTTGGAGTTTCAGGTTGGAGATATGGTACTCTTGAAGGTATCAGCTTGGAAGGGTGTCATCTGATTCAGGAAGCGGGACAAGCTAGGCCCTAGGTACATAGGCCCTTTCAGGGTTTTATACAGGGTGACGTATCGTTTGGATCTACCGAAAGAACTCGGTCAGATTCATAGCACTTTTCATGTCTCTCAGCTGCGAAAGTGCTTGGTTGATGATTTCACGGTGGTTCCCTTGGATGAAATTTAGGTGGATGATCGCCTAAATTATATAAAGAGACCAGTGGCGATCCTTGACAGGAGGACGAAGACCCTACGAAACAAGGTGGTGGGTCTGGTGAAGGTGCAGTGGCAGCACCGAAAGGGTTCTGAATGGACGTGGAAACCTGAGGACGAGATGAAGGAGCATTACCCTGAGTTATTTTGTGCAGCGGACTTTGAGGATGAAGTCTAATTCAAGTGAGGGAGAATTGTAACATCCGATTCAGGATACTTTTCGTTTTTGACCCTTAGTATGTAAATAATTAGCAAATTTGGTCCCAAGGGGTGTAAAGTGTAACTTTGAGGAAAGTGTGTGTACGCTAGGTGTACGTCGCCCAGGGAAAAAACCTAATTTTTAGGGTTTGGACCCTATTTAAGCATCATTATGACCCATGATCTTCTCATTTCTCATCCTTCATTACCCTTTGAGTGTCATTTCGAAACCCTAACCCCTCTAGAAAAGTTTTGACCCTCTTTGTGTGTGTTTTAGTGTGTGTTGGTGAGCTTTGGGGAAGAAGAGTTTTGAAGAAGCAGCTTTGACCAAGGGAAAACTTGTAGATCCAGATTCTACTCATCATTTTCAGCTTCATTGAGGTATAAAGCTTGGAACTTGCTCATTGTATGCTTAGATCTCGTAATATGGAGTTTAGTTCACTTTTTTTAGTCCCTTGAGTGACATTTAGTGGGATTCTTCCACTCCAGAAGTTAGGAGTTGCTTCTCTTGATGTTTCTGAGGTCCTTAGTCCATAAAGTTAGCATTTTGATAACTGAGGATCAACCATGCATGTGTATATGTCCATTTGGTAAAAGTATGATGATAAATTTATGGTTTGAGTTCATTTGGGCCATGCAAAGGCTCAAAGTTAGTGACTTTATGGATTAAGACGTTCCCCAAGATTTGGATCTGAAGTTTGAACATTTTGTTTTAAGCATTGAGTGCTTAATGGCAAAATGGCTTAATGGCTGCGTACATCAGGCGTACGCGTCTGGATCCCCAACTCTGTGAAGCAACCTAGTACGTTGGGCGTACTAGGGGAACGCTTAACGTACTCGACCAGTGGGCTTGTGGCGGTTTGGGCCATAATTGGACTATTAGGGTTTTGGGCCTTGTTGGGCCGCTAGTCTTTCTGACTTTGGGCCAGTGTGATGCTTTGGGCCTTCTTGGATTTGGGCCCATATTGGGCCTTGGGTAACCTTTAAGAAATTGGACCAATATTGGTCTTTTAGTGCCATTAAGTTTGGGTCTCGGATATTGGGCCAAGTGAGGAAAGGCTAAAATGGACTTTTACCCTGGGTGTTGGACCAATGAACTAGATTTCTGGTTATGGATTATGACCTAGTTTTTAATTGGGATTTTAGTTGGTTGGTTAGTGCGGGGATTCTCCGGTTCAACAGTCCGAGCATTTACATTATTTTCTACCAGATTAAGGTGAGTCTCCCCACTGTGTTTGACGGGTCGAAGGCACCAATGGCGGCACATGGATTATTGTTATATGTATGCTAGTTGTCTGTGTGACCTTGCATGTGTGTATGTATTGTATGTATGCCGAGCGGAGCCCAATGCCAGGCGGGGCCTGATGGGTGTGTTGGGAGGGGACCATCCCATGATACAGAGATATCTGTTCCGAGCGGTGCTCGATAGTGGGCGAGACCTTTTGGTTGTCGGGCATGGCCCATTGTATGTTTGGTGTGTATGGTATGGGGTATTTTAGGGAACTCAACAAGCTTCGTGCTTACGGTTTTTAGTTTATGTTTCAGGTACTTCCAGATCGAAGGGGAAGAGCTTGGGATGATCGCATCGCACACACCATGACTTTTCACTTATTTGACTCTGGTGTGTTTTGGATGATTATGAATACATTATGACTTCCATTTGGTTTTACTAAACACGTTTGGTTGATGTTTTAATTAATTTGAAAACAAAAAAAATTTGGTTTTGAATTTTGGGACGTTACAACGTGGTCCAACAGACCAGGGGTAATCCAGTCTAATGGCTATGGACCCGTGGATATTCCACTCTAATGACTAAATGGACCCATAACATGTTAGCATTCCAGTCCAATGACTGATTGGGCCGGGGGTAATCCAGTCGATGGCTGTACACCCGAGGGTATTCCAGTCCGATAACTGAGTGGACACGGCATGCATGATTGTATATGTTATCTAATGCGTGGTGGTACTTTGGGGGAACTCACTAAGCTTTGGCTTACAGTTTCAGTTTATTGTTTCAGGTACCTCAGATGACTTTGGAAAAAGCAAATGCATGATCGTACACATCCTTTGATGACATGTTTTTGGGATTTATGATACATGGATCTTGGGGATATTGTATTTTATATTTGGTTTTTTATGGGATTTCTTTGAAAACAATGGTTTCTTTCACTAGTACAAAAATGACCTACAGACACAACAAAAAAGTGTGACCATATGCGTATAGTGACATTTTATTTTTTCACTGAAAGTGTGACGGAAGGTGACGCCATCGTATGGGTATTATGGTCACTTTAAAATGTAGTGTCTGTATGATATGAAAACATGTGGCCGTATTATAAAAGTGTGGCAATTGGGTAGAGAATTTTGTTCCAAAAATCAATCATTTTATCGAATATTGTGGTGTTAAACCATCAATAGACACACTTTTTTAGTAATTGTAGTGACTGTATATGACCAACTGGCGACATACATGTTGTTTCAATGTGACGCTTTCCTAATAAATTGTCACACAATTCAAAGTTTATTACGACTATTGGGTATCTTTTGCGGACATGCATTTACGGTGAACGTAACTATGTTCACTAAATGGTCACATGTATTTAATTTCATAAGTAGCAATTTGCTAATAATTAGTCACAAAAGCATTGTTGAATAAATGTGGTCATAAACGATTTGTAGACACACAAGTGTTTTTTGATTGTGATTGTTGCTCATCCAACTGTCACACAAGTTTATTGTTAGTGTAGTTGTAACTATTATTTAGTTACAGAAAAGATTGTTTCGTGAGTTTTTAGTCACACCGATTTAAGAAAAACGTGGAAAAAATGTTGTTGTAATCAAGCATTATGTCAAATAAGTATGGCTATAAATACTTTCTAAATACATGTGTTTTTTTATTGTGACTATTGTGTATCATAAATGTTGTTTGACTTTAGTCACACATATAAAATTAAAACACGACCATCAATTATGTATAAGCACATCCGACAAAAAATGAAATATACATTAAAATATAATAGAAAATAAAATTTATTAATAATAATTCAAAATCCATACATCAAAACATATCCAGGGTTATAAAAAATAGAAGTATATGCAAAGTTGTAACCAAGAAAGATAAGTTATACATTTTTTTTATTAACACCATTGCTCCATGTTTGCTTTAACAGATGTATTGTTGCGTAAGTGATATCTTTTCTCTTTTTAGTCTTTTGCATTTTGATATCTTGAACTAAAATTACTTGCAGTTGATCATGTAGCAGCAGATAAACTATTGAAAGACATCATTCCTGTTCCACTCTTTTTTTATAAATGTGTTTCCCTGAATCAAGATGTGGAATAGATCAATCATAAACTTCAAAAATTAAATTACATCTTATGCTATTTTGCAAAACAATGTTAATTACATTGAAGCTTATAACAAGGAATTACAAATAGAAGTCAATTTATCATCAATTTGCCAACAAAATCCACAGATGCTATGAAGAAATTAGACATAGAAAAAGGAAATTGAAGTATGTTGCTATATTAAGTGAGTCAACAAAAGAATGTTGTCATTACTTGCATTTAATTGCATATATAACATGAAAAAGAGTACATGAGAATCAGAAAGAAGATTAACTAGAGCATTGTAATTAAAAGAGATAGGAGGATAATTCTAATGATGTGATTTCTTGAGTTTGAACAACAACTATATCTTTCTATAATGATTTATCTAGTTGTATGTTTATATTTTTTGAAATTATTTTGATAAAAAGAATAATATAACTGATCGGATACTAGAGTACTTACTTGGGACCAATATCCTTAAGTGCACATATCTGCTCACATCCCATAGCTTACATCATGGTTGCTACATGAACAAGATATGAACATGATCATTAAGTGAGTGATTGTTGCTAGTTTCTGATTTGAGCAACAATACTTACCATTTCAGTAAATTATTCCCATGAGAAGCAATCAAGACCTTGTTCCATGGCTTCCTTCTTTTGTGACCCAAAGACCTTCCTAAGGCTCACAATAGCTTCAAGAAGAAGGATTGAAGGACACATACCTAGAGGGACGATGAAGACCTTGTTCCATGAGCAATTTCGAACACATGATAATATTTGCATGATTTATTTATAACCAATCAAGAAAGTGACAAAAACAGATGTCTTAGGGAGGTTGTTCCATATGTAACATATGTAAGGACTATGTGTATATATAATGCAATTAAGGAACTTTGATAAAGAAGATAAGAGCATAACTTACAACAGGTAACTTGCACTCTTGAACAAAAACTAAGAAAAATTGGAAATTTCTCCATGGTTGATAATGTACTTAACTGCATTAGCACCTATGGCAAGGATACACAAACGATGTTGGGATTAATACATATAAACTTGACGTCAAGCTCCATAAATAAAAAAACACAGAGGTGTAATGTGGAGCACACAGGATTAACGTTAATAAGTTCTCCATGAAATAAAAATCAATCAAGCACCACACGAGTCACGACTATAACATCAACCAATCAAGAAAAATTATCAACTTCTATACCTGTGTCACACCCCAAAACCGGAACGGTGGAAACGTTCGGGGGCGGAGGACGTCATGTACAGTATCACAACAATGCATAATAGTAAACAAGCAACAACATCATCCATTGCATTAATAATATAATTTTAATACAAGTGTGTTCTGTAGTTTATAAGATACCAAAAATGAATAATCAAAATAAAGACGAGTCTTGAAAGCTCCGTCTTCTCAAAACCTGGTCATCGGTACCTGTCTACTGGTGACCTGAGAATACAAGTTATTTTGAAAGCATAGATCAGCATTAAAGCTGGTGAGTTCATAAGTATTTTAGTGTCATTGTTTGTATGAAAGTGTTTGTAAATGTTTGATGTAAATGTTTGTAGTAAATGTTTGTATCTCCTAGAAAATCCTATATTTTCTACTAAAAAGTAGCCTTCTACCAAGGTCCGAATGTTCTGTATGTTGTTTGTTTGTAAAAGTGAGTATCTTTCCCAAGTATGACTATCATTACCAAATATAGTTTACATTACCGATTATATGAGAAGATCACAATGTGAATGCAATGGGAAAATTTAAGATGTACTGTAGTATTATATATAAGTAACTACCAATGTACTAACTACCTTAAACCAGTTTGTTAATTAAGGTAAAATGTGATATGATTGTAACCATACTTGATTGACTACTAAAACACGACGATCAAAGACGTCGAAATGGTATGACATTCGTCACCCGTAGACCTGCAGGTCCCACTGTAGCTAGCAGCAAGGTGTAAGACGGTCAGTCCCGTATAGATCTATACACAAATTCACGCTCTCCCTCCAAGAGGCTCTGGTTACAAAACGTGACATAGCAGTAGATTGCCATGCCATGAAGTAGTGGCTCACATTAATGTTATAGTATTCTAGTGTTTGTATAGTATGTTCACTTTGTTCTAGTGTATAGTATGTTCTCTTTGTATAGTGTAGTGTATGTTCTCTTAGTTTCTCATCATAGTATGTTCTTTCTGTTTCTCATAATAGTAATTTTGTATTGACTCATGAATGAACTGACTCTTGTATGTTTCATTGTACTAGAAATAGTGAGTAGTAAACCTCTAAACTATACCTATTATAGTTTACTAGAATGTTGTTTGAATGACTGAGTATGTTTGTACACCTTTGCTACCCAAAGGTGTTGAAGTGATGTAAGAACTTTTATATCTATACAGATATACATAATATATAACTAAGATTCAAACGAAACTCGGACAAATAACCGGATACCCTAAGTCCACAACCAAACAAGGAACAGGAAATAAAGTGAGTTATCAGTCCTAAGTCTTTTCAACCTTACTTATATAACTATATCTATATAGACATGATTTTTGACAATATATAAGTTTAATAAAGAGTTTATCATATAAAAAGGGTTTTGACCATTTGAATGGTTATCGATGACTTGATGTTAGTCTATAAAGTGTTTTGAAATAGATTACTTGATAAAACAGTTTGAAGTATAAGAAAATCCACTTGTTTGATAGTTATTAATCACATGTGATTGATATAATAACTATAATAGCTCTACTTGTATTCCCCCCCCCCCCCCAATAAAAGCATTTAAAATCATTTAAAAGATAAGTTAAGGGGTATGAACTCACCTGTAGTGAGTGATACGAAAGTAAGATCGATTGTAGGATGCTAAGTGTCAAGTGAAGTCTCGAGCACAAACGGATCCTAATAAGCATATAATGACATATATATGGATATAATTAGTGTATAAGCAACTAATCATGATAGAGATTCACCTTAGGAACTAGGAAACACTTGGATTGAAGTGTTTTAATCACAAAGGATTGCATCTAAGGGGTTTACGGCCACACAATGGAGTTTACGGCCATTGTGTTTACGGCCTAAGGGAGTATACGACCCTAGAGTGTATGGTCAAGGGGTTTACGGCCGTACACTCATGGGAGGACTTGCAAACGAGGTGTTTTATGGTCCTATCAAGCATTCAACAGGTGCTTTCAATTCTAGGCTCGAATATAAGGGAGTTTAAGGGCCAAAACATCCATCAACACAAGAGTTTACGGCCATGCAAGGGTTTACGGCTGTAACCTCTTGATGCTCATGTATTTTATGATGATCTAAGGCTAGAATCAAGAGTTTAACAAGCCTAACTAGGAGATAGAAGATATACTCACATTTTTGAAGCTTGGGAGGGGGTTCACGGTCCAAGAACTAGTGAGTGTTCTTGATGAAAGTGTGAATACTTGAAGATCTAACCAAAAAGAATGATTCCATGGATGACTCTATGACCATAGTATTCTTTCAATGATTTGACTCTATGACCATAGTATTCTTTCATAGTTAGGGAGTCAGCTACTACGTTGGCCACAGATGTGAATGGATAGTTATAGTCAATGATTTGACTCTATGACCATAGTATTCTTTCATAGTTAGGGCGTCAGCTACTACTTTGGCTTTACCCGGATGATAACGAATTTTGCATTCGTAGTCCCTGAGTAGCTCAACCCACCGTCGTTGTCTCATATTGAGCTCCTTCTGGTCGAATATATGTTAAAGACTCTTGTGGTCTGTAAAGATAATGTTTTTCGTACCGTACAGGTAGTGTCTCCAGATATTCAGAGCAAAAACTACTGCTCCTAACTCAAGATCATGTGTGGTGTAGTTGATCTCGTGTGTCTTCGGCTGTCTTGAGGCATAGGCGATGACACATCAGAACACAGTCGAGCCCCTGGTTGGATGCATCGCAATAAACCACGAAGTCTTCTATCCATTCTGGGAGGGACAGTATCGGTGCGCTGCATAAGGCCCGTTTTAAAGTTTGAAATGTTTTCTCTTGCTTCTCTTCCCAGTCAAAGGCCACGCCCTTCTGGGTCAATGTTGTAAGCGGTTTCGCAATCCGAGAGAAGTTCTGAATGAACCTGCGATAGTAGCCAGCGAGGCCTAGAAATTGACGAATTTCTGTAGGCGTCTTCGGTGTTGACCAGTTCTCAATGGCTTTGATTTTGGAAGGGTCCGCGTGAATTCCTTCTTCACTAACAACATGACCCAAGAATTCGACTCTTCGAATCCAAAATTCGCATTTAGAGAACTTCGCATAAAGATTCTTTGATCGCAGTGTTTCTAAGACCTCACGTAGATGTTGATTATGCTCATCCTTACTACGAGAGTAGATAAGTATGTCATCGATGAATACAATGAAAAACTGATCCAAGTAAGGACGGCACACCCTATTCATTAAGTCCATGAATACTGCGGGCGCATTGGTCAATCCGAATGGCATCACTACAAACTCGTAGTGTCCATAACAAGTTCGGAAGGCTGTCTTCGGAACATCAGCCTCTTGCACTCGTAACTGGTGATACCCGGATCTCAGATCTATCTTCGAAAAGTAATTCGCCCATTGCAGTTGATCGAACAAATCGTCTATGCGAGGCAGAGGGTATCGATTATTCACGGTAAGTTTGTTTAGTTCTTTGTATTCGATGCACATACAGAACGATCTGTCTTTCTTCTTGACGAACAAGACCGGTGCTCCCCAGGGTGAGAAGCTTGGTCTAATAAAGCCCTTGCTGAGCAGTTCTTTAAGTTGACCGGATAGCTCCTGCATTTCAGCTGGTGCTAGACGATAGGGCGATTTGGCTACTGGGGTAGCCCCTAGAACTAAGTCGATTCTGAACTCGACTTGACGTTGCAGAGGTAATCCTGTTAGTTCTTCTGGAAAGATGTCGGGAAAATCGCGTACCACTGGGATGTTCTTTATGTCCTTCGTATCTTGGCTCACATCGACAACATGAGCAAAGAATGCGGAACATTCCTTTCGTAAGTACTTCTGGGCTTGAATGCTCGAGATGATACGAAGGTTCGTGCCAGGTTTGTCGCCGTAGATAATTAGTTTTTAGACTTGTTGCAGGTATCTCCGGTTGCTGAAGTAAACCTGATGGTTTCTGGTATTCGACCTTAACCTTGGCGCAAGTAAGGCACTTGCTCACGAAGGTAGCAATCTCTACTTTCATGTTAGGCCACCAGTATAACTTTTTAAGATCCAGATATATCTTATCTGAACCTGGGTGGACGGAATATCGAGTGTTGTGAGCTTTGGTCATGACCAAGTCTCTGAGACCACCGTGTTTCGGTGTCCAGATCCGATCCATGAGATATAAGGCTCTGCCACCCTTGACTACTAAGTTCTTATCCATCCCTCTCAGGGATTCACCTGCCACATTTTCAGGTTTCAAGGCTTCTATATGAGTCTCCTTAATTTGTGTGGACAGATGTGAATGGATAGTTATAGTCAATGATTTGACTCTACGACCATAGTATTCTTTCCTAGTTAGAGCGTGAGCTACTACGTTGGCTTTACCCGGATGATAACGAATTTCGCATTCGTAGTCCCTGAGTAGCTCAACCCACCGTCGTTGTCTCATATTGAGCTCCTTCTGGTCGAATATATGTTAAAGACTCTTGTGGTCTGTAAAGATAGTGCTTTTCGTACCGTACAGGTAGTGTCTCCAGATCTTCAGAGCAAACACTACTGCTCCTAACTCAAGATCATGTGTGGTGTAGTTGATCTCGTGTGTCTTCACCTGTCTTGAGGCATAGGCGATGACCTTACCACTTTGCATCAGAACACAGTCGAGACCCTGGTTGGATGCATCGCAATAAACCACGAAGTCTTCTATCCCTTCTTGGAGGGACAGTATCGGTGCGCTGCATAAGGCCCGTTTTAAAGTTTGAAATGTTTTCTCTTGCTTCTCTTCCCAGTGAAAGGTCACGCCCTTCTGGGTCAATGTTGTAAGCGGTTTCGCAATCCGAGAGAAGTTCTGAATGAACCTGCGATAGTAGCCAGCGAGGCCTAGAAATTGACGAATTTCTGTAGGCGTCTTCGGTGTTGACCAGTTCTCAATGGCTTTGATTTTGGAAGGGTCCGCGTGAATTCCTTCTTCACTAACAACATGACCCAAGAATTCGACTCTTCGAATCCAAAATTCGCATTTAGAGAACTTCGCATAAAGCTTCTTTGATCACAGTGTTTCTAAGACCTCACGTAGATGTTGACTATGCTCCTCCTTACTACGAGAGTAGATAAGTATGTCATCGATGAATACAATGACAAACTGATCCAAGTAAGGACGACACACCCTATTCATTAAGTCCATGAATACTGCGGACGCATTGGTCAATCCGAATGGCATCACTACAAACTCGTAGTGTCCATAACGAGTTCGGAAGGCTGTCTTCGGAACATCCGCCTCTTGCACTCGTAACTGGTGATACTCGGATCTCAGATCTATCTTCGAAAAGTAATTCGCCCATTGCAGTTGATCGAACAAATCGTCTATGCGAGGTAGAGGGTATCGATTATTGACGGTAAGTTTGTTTAGTTCTTTGTATTCGATGCACATACAGAACGATCCGTCTTTCTTCTTGACGAACAAGACTGGTGCTCCCCAGGGTGAGAAGCTTGGTCTAATAAAGCCGTTGCTGAGCAGTTCTTTAAGTTGACCGGATAGCTCCTGCATTTCAGCCGATGCTAGACGATAGGGCGATTTGGCTACTGGGGTAGCCCCTAGAACTAAGTCGATTCTGAACTCGACTTGACGCTGCGGAGGTAATCCTGGTAGTTCTTCTGGAAAGATGTCGGGAAAATCGTGTACCACTGGGATGTTCTTTATGTCCTTCGTCTCTTGGCTCACATCGACAACATGAGCAAGGAATGCGGAACATTCCTTTCGTAAGTACTTCTGGGCTTGAATGCTCAAGATGATACGAAGGTTCGTGCCAGGTTTGTCGTCGTAGATAATTAGTTTTTAGACTTGTTGCAACACCACAACCATTCCTAGGCACATGCTAATCACTTCTCGGAAAGATATAGTTGATCAGGCTATAACACTCCCATATCTGATTATATGTCCCCAAGCCTACTTGTGTTGTCCAACAATCGTAATACTTTTGTTCTGTCCTAGTGACACTGATTTTAGTATGAATGCAGGTATGTATACTTTGGTTAAATATTTTATTATTTAAAAGTATAAACTCTTGGTTAGAGTATTTTAATCCCAATGTGTTTATAGTTATATATCTTTTATGGGTTGATATACTCAATTCACTATAAACAAAGCTCTGATACCAATCTGTCATACCCCGAAACCGGAACGGCGGAAACGTTCGGGGGCGGAGGACGTCATGTACAGTATCACAACAATGTATAATAGTAAACAAGCAACAACATCATCCATTGCATTAATAATATAATTTTAATACAAGTGTGTTCTGTAGTTTATAAGACACCAAAAATGAATAATCAAAATAAAGACGAGTCTTGAAAGCTCCATCTTCTCAAAACCTGGTCATCGGTACCTGTCTACTAGTGACCTGAGAATACAAGTTATTTTGAAAACATATATCAGCATTAAACCTGGTGAGTTCATAAGTATTTTAGTGTCATTGTTTGTATGAAAGTGTTTGTAAATGTTTGATGTAAATATTTGTAAATGTTTGTAGTAAATGTTTGTATCTCCTAGAAAATCCTATATTTTCTACTAAAAAGTAGCCTTCTACCAAGGCCCGAATGTTCTGTATGTTGTTTGTTTGTAAAAGTGTGTATCTTTCCGAAGTATGACTATCATTACCAAATATAGTTTACATTACCGATTATGTGAGAAGATCACAATGTGAATGCAATGGGAAAATTTAAGATGTATTGTAGTATTATATATAAGTAACTACCAATGTACTAACTACCTTAAACCAGTTTGTTAATTAAGGTAAAATGTGATATGATTGTAACCATACTTGATTGACTAGTAAAACACGACGATCAAAGACGTCGAAATGGTATGACATTCGTCACCCGTAGACCTGCAGGTCCCACTGTAGCTAGCAGCAAGGTGTAAGACGGTCAGTCCCGTATAGATCTATACACAAATTCACGGTCTCCCTCCAAGAGGCTCTGGTTACAAAACGTGACATAGCAGTAGATTGCCATGCCATGAAGTAGTGGCTCACATTAATGTTATAGTATTCTAGTGTTTGTATAGTATGTTCTCTCTGTTCTAGTGTATAGTATGTTCTCTTTGTATAGTGTAGTGTATGTTCTCTGAGTTTCTCATCATAGTATGTTCTTTCTGTTTCTCATAATAGTAATTTTGTATTGACTCATGAATGAACTGACTCTTGTATGTTTCATTGTACTAGAAATAGTGAGTAGTAAACCTCTAAACTATACCTATTATAGTTTACTAGAATGTTGTTTGAATGACTGAGTATGTTTGTACACCTTTGCTACCCAAAGGTGTTGAACTGATGTAAGAACTTTTATATCTATACATATATACATAATATATAACTAAGATTCAAACGACACTCAGACAAATAACCGGATACCCTAAGTCCACAACCAAACAAGGAACATGAAATAAAGTGAGTTATTAGTCCTAAGTCTTTTCAACCTTATTTATATAACTATATCTATATAGACATGATTTTTGACAATATATAAGTTTAAAAGAGTTTAATAAAGAGATTAGCATATAAAAAGGGTTTTGACCATTTGAATGGTTATCGATGACTTGATGTCAGTCTATAAAGTGTTTTGAAATAGTTTACTTGATAAAACAGTTTGAAGTATAAGAAAATCCACTTGTTTGATAGTTATTAATCACATGTGATTGATATAATAACTATAGAGATTCACCTTAGGAACTAGGAAACACTTGGATTGAAGTGTTTTAATCACAAAGGATTGCATCTAAGGGGTTTACGGCCACACAATGGAGTTTACGGCCATTGTGTTTACGGCCTAAGGGAGTATACGGCCCTAGAGTGTATGGTCAAGGGGTTTACGGCCGTACACTCATGGGAGGACTTGCAAACGAGGTGTTTTATGGTCCTATCAAGCATTCAACAAGTGCTTTCGATTCTAGGCTCGAATATAAGGGAGTTTAAGGGCCAAAACATCCATCAACACAAGAGTTTACGGCCATGCAAGGGTTTACGGCCGTAACCTCTTTATGCTCATGTATTTTATGATGATCTAAGGCTAAAATCAAGAGTTTAACAAGCCTAACTAGGAGATAGAAGATATACTCACATTTTTGAAGCTTGGGAGGGGGTTCACGGTCCAAGAACTAGTGAGTGTTCTTGGTGAAAGTGTGAATACTTGAAGATCTAACCAAAAAGAATGATTCCATGGATGAAAACATGAATCTTCACTAGATATAGAAGAATATCAACTTGAAAATGGAAAGATTACTTACAAGATTGAAGATCAAGATGAAAGTTCTTGATGATACTTGAGAGAAAATCGAGTTCTTGAGATGGAAGTGTGAGAAAAAGGTGAAAAATGAAGGAATATCTCATGTGAAGGGAAGACTTCACGACCAAGGAGGTGTTTACGGCCGTCAACTCTAGTCTACGGTCGTAAACTCCTTATGATGGAGTTTCCGGCTTGTATGCTGCACACTGAACTCTATACGATACTTCCTAACACTTTATCCTTTAAGGTACTAGGCTTAAAACACCCAAACAGACCTTTAACAGGACTAAAAGATAGCCAAAAACAAGTCTGACTTTGATTGAATTGAACGGTTGTACAAGATAGAAATTTCGGGTTGTCACAACCTGGCATTACATCGAGCACATTATGGACAGAAACGAAAGTGAACTAACAAGTTGACACCTTAAAGCTTTCACAAATATCTTATTTCAGCAAAATCAACACCTGATTCCACAAAGCAAAATAAGCAATAGATTCCATGGCTTCTTACTTTTACAGAAGATTGTAGGGACCGATGAAGGGAATCAGTGATGATTGAAAATATTACCTGCACAGGGTCAAGGAAAAGAACAACGGGAAGAGGAGTCAATAGGCGTGAGAATCTGTGATAGCGTCAGTAGGCGGACGACGATGACGGTGAGCAAGGAAACGACAGTAAGAAGGAAACATAGATGAGCAAGGTAAATGAAAAGGACGGCGATAAGAGGCGGCTCCGCGGCGGTATGCGTGACTCGTGAGAGTCTCCGATAGCGACAAGAGTTGGCCAACGATGGCGATGGTGATGGCGATGGCGATGAGGATACCGACGACCAAGAACAGGGAACACCGATTAGTAAGGAATAACGATGATTGGAAACGGGATGAGAGGCATGTTCGTGAATATAAGTAGAGAAATGTGGAGCCTCTATTTCTAATCGGTTATTTAGGGCTAAATGTTTAAATGTTTAAAGGGGAAAATGAAAGGGGATCATATAGAAATCATTTTTTGTGAAAATAAACATGGAGGGAAAATAATATAGAAATCAATTTATTTATTTTTTGGAAAATAAACATGGAGGGAAAAGGATATAGAATTTTTGGAAAATAAAAATGGAGGGAAAATGAATTCTTATAAAAATCCATTTTCTTTTGGAGAATATAAACATGGAGGGAACACGATTTTGTGAAGGTGCATAGAAAAATATAATTTGAAGTAAATATATTTGTATGTTTGGATGAACATTTTGTGAAGGCACGACCCCAGCCAGCGGCTCTGCCCCTTGGACCCCGCTCCCAGGGGCACTGCCCCCGGACCCCCGTTCGTTCACCTATGATAGTTTACTTTGAAACTTAATCAAACTTAAACAAGTGTGTACTCCACACCTTCCTTACTTGTTTAATATTTATTAAGTCACTTTTGGTCAACAAATTAATCCTATTACATTAAATAACATTGATGATAACAAATCACCAACATAAGCCATAAGCCCTAAGACTTAACCCTTAACTCATATGTCATGAGCCATAAGACATATTAATCCATAAACCATAAGCCTTAAGCCATAAGTCATAAGCCATAAGATCTAAGCCTTTCTAGTGAAGCCATAAACCATAAGACTTAAGCTCCAAACTCTAAGAAGTACGCTTAAAACCACAAGCCTTAATCCATAAGCCCTAATCCCTAAAACTTAAGCCGTAAGCCATATATCATGAGCTATAATCCAGAAACTCCAACCGATAAGCCATATTAAGCCATAAAACCTAATACCTAAGCCATACTCTTTAACTCGAAAACCATAAACCATAAGCCCAAATCAACTATTCAAAAGGCCCAAAACCTAAATGGCAACCCAAGGCCCAAGTATGGCCCAATCTTCCAAATTGTGCCCAAAACCCATCATGGGCCTAAAATCCAAGAAAGCTCAACATGCTGGTTCAAAGTCCAACACAGAAGTCTGATGGCCTAACAGGCCCAAACATTGGCCCATTACCGAAAATGTCAAATCTAAGCCCCATCTACTCAAAAAGAGCTTAACAAAGGTCTTAACTCATGCATGGGTCTACATATATTACACCGTAGACCCAACAATCTAACACTCATTCCTAATTGGTAAGTGTCACTCCTACAATACATACCCAACCCCACCCTCATCCTCATCTTCATCCTCACCCTACATCGACCATCACAACCATGTATCCTTACCTACAGACTAACACAAACACACTACCATATCCCAAATCCCTATATCCACCCACCCCTACCCAAAACCACCTTTATATACATTTACACCCCCACACACACCCCTATACCATTTAATCATACCCACCCAAACACACACACCCACATTTACAAATATAAGATGGAGAGGGAAATCTCAGATAAAGTTTTTTATTTTCGGAAACATTATGTATGGTGATGAAGATAAATGATCACGTTGAGTAAATAAATTACAAAATGTTAAAAAGTTATTTTACGTTTGTCAAAAACCAACCACACAATATGTTGAAATAACATAAACAAACATGTAAACATTTTGATAATTGTTCTCAAACACATGAATTCTGACAAACCATAGAAAAATAATATAATTTAATCTATTTTATATAATCAATATTTATCAATAATTTTTCTAATTATATTATTTAAGCTATCTTTTTTAAGAATATTTGCACTTTGTTGTTACAAATTTTCACTAAAAATTAAAAATCCCACACTTATTTTTCATTATACATATTCTTCCTCGTTTCTTCCGTCTAGCCAAGCATGCCCTATAGCGCTGCCTCAACGAGAGACTAACGTCCGACCTACACACTCATCCATCGCCAATGCTTGTGAAACCTCTTGCCTTACAGTCGGCGATCTACTTCTCTTGCCTTACGGCGACGACCGTCTCCACTCCTCCACATCGCTCGCATATCCGGCCATTGCCTTCCAGTCCGGTGACCGCCTCCGCCAGCCCTTTAACCAACTCAAGTCGATGCCTTTCCCAACGCCATCAAAATCCAACGACAAAGTCTCTTGGGGTAAAACATTATTGCTCTAAAATTGTTTTTTTTTTGTTGGAATCGTTTTCCCCCTGAATACATAAAAAAAATCTTTTCCCCCCTTGAAATCGATTCTTAGTGATACATTGATTTGTTCATTCTTTTTTGCTATGAGTTCGATTATAAGTTCATATATCGGTTTTTCTTCTTTTTTGCCTTGCCCTATAACTCAATTACCACTGTGTATTATTCATTCAGTCAACATCAGATTGAATGGCAATTTAATACTTCCTGTAGATGTCACCTTACTAAAATCATCTATTAGTTTAAGCTTTTCTTGATTTATAGAATGCTTGCATTTAGACTCGTTGCTTATGTGATTGAATTATTTTGATTAACCTACTTGTTTAAATATTTTTTTGTAGGTATTTAGCATATGATCGTGAACATAAAGCCATTTTTGGAGTAAGATACCGGTTGATGTTTAATTTGGATTACCTCGTCAAAAAACATGGCTTCAACGTAAGTGTCAATTAGGCCCAAAATTATGTGAATATCAAGATTATAAGAACTATTTATAATTTCATTCCATATGGAATCTGTCTGGGTAAAAATCCATTATCTGCATTGTACAACATCAAAGTTGTCATGGTAGAATTTTGAGGAACAAAAGCTTCAAATTGCAATTTATATACACAATTTGTGTTTCTGTTTCTGTACTAGTGTTCTTCTTTTCAGGTTGTTTTCATATCTATTGTAAGATTGTTTTTGTAAAGGGTTAAATGTAAGAAATAACAATGTACTTTTATTGATTTATATATTATAACATCATACTTCCACCTCTTCCAGTTAGAGCATTGTATTTTAGAAAAATAAACATTGAATTTAGTAAAAAATAATACAAAGGGTAAAACGGTCATTTTCATAATTAAGCACATAATTTCAGAGGTTCCAACGAAACAACATGTTAAAATTTCAAATCTTAAGAATTT
The DNA here is from genome assembly GCF_052849685.1 of Lactuca virosa. Classification (NCBI taxonomy): domain Eukaryota; kingdom Viridiplantae; phylum Streptophyta; class Magnoliopsida; order Asterales; family Asteraceae; genus Lactuca; species Lactuca virosa. The sequence goes on from NC_136433.1 coordinate 39,981,262, forward strand.
AGACCCTCTTAAAAATACAGACCTCTTAAAAATCCAAATCTTAAAAAATTCACATCCTGCCAAACAACCCCTATGTCTTTCGTTCTCTATCCAACTTTGTAGTCTCCCTCGCTTTAATCATGTTACCTCACTAGTAAAAGTCTCCTATGACCCATTTTAACTCTCTTCCTCATTTTCTATCATTTTCTTTTTGTTTTATAAAAATTGCCAGAGGGTCTCCCTCTCCCAAAAAAAAATAAAGCACAAAATATATTAATAAGTCACTAGTAAATACTTACAACAACATATTTTCGTTTTATGTAGACTATTCTTTAACTTTAGACATACACTGGTACAAAAATAATTACCATTATAAAATCATAGTCACACATTTAATGACCATACTATAATTATTCTGATTAGACATTATATGTCTTCTATACCTAGATTTACTTATAGACACACATAATAATTGTAACCATAACCAAATGCTACTTATACTCACAATATTTGTTTTTTAAAGTCAATTTATCTTATTTTGACACACATAATAAAAGGTACATAACCATATACCACTAAAAGTAAGTTGTTTTCTTGCTTTTACTAAGTCACTAGTAAACACCACCCTATGGACACACAAATATTTAATGTGACCATATGTATCACCTTTTAGCTACATTGACTTTCATATGTCTAAAAGGGCACCATGATATAGAAACATATAAAATTGTCTCATGTCACCATATATTTATCTATTGTTTCATATAAAAAATGTATCATAATGTTAATCAGTATTCGTAGCTGATGGTGATATATGGTCACAGCGTTCGAGTGTGGCTAATAATTGTCACATTCGGTATAATTAAGTGTGGTTAAAGTTTTGATTATTTGTACAATGGCCATAGAAACTAATTTAAATGTATCCAAAAGCAGTCACTGGATTTTTTTTAGTGACATTTGGCCACACATTTAATAAAGTGTCATAGGCCGTTTTTTGAAAAGTGTGACCGTAGGTCATTTTTGTACTAGTGTTTTGATTTGTAAATGAAAAATTTTATCGTGATTTTGGGATGTTACAAAACTTAACCATTTACAAAGGTTGCTTGGTCCCCCTAAGTTTTTCTTAACAACCAGATCCTGATTTTAATGACACCATTAACCATGTCGTCAAACCAACTACCATTTTTACTACCTTGAGCATCATCATGTCTCTTCGTAGAGCTATACATCAATTTTATGTTAAAATGCATTTTTACATGGTGATATCCATGAGGTTGTCTATATGAAACAAACTCTTTGTTTTATATGTTATAGGCTTCTTGGCAATACGTGTTGGCTTTATAAAGCCTTGTATGATCACATCGAGGTTGTATATATATGAAATAACCTTTTTGTTTTATGTATTGTAGGATTCATGACCATGTTTATATTCTATAATGGTTATGAACCATCTACCATATACTATATGTATATGATATCATCATCACAACCTCCTATCCCTCCTTAATTACTCATGTTATCTCTTTCTTTCTTTCTTTCTTTCTCTCTCTCTCTCTCTCTCTCTCTATTGTTGACCGAAGTTCAAATCGTGGAATTAGGTACTACTAGGATCTTCTTGTCTGAATTTGCCTTTTCCCAGGAGATTCTTTCCAATGCCAATATGGAGACATGCAACCCTTGTAGTAGTTATATAGATTCAATGCCAAAACTCTCCTCTACAAGCAATTTGTTTCTGATTAACCCTTTATCGAAGTCTTGTTAAGGCCTTGAATATATGAATTGCACTTATCCTGATACTACATATACTATTTAAAAACTTTTGTATATACTTGGATGATCAACATGAATGTAACATCTTAATCCTAGAGGTATGAAATTTAAAATAAAGTATAAGTTTTGTGTTGGACACGACGTGATGAAGGTATCATCACGACGTGGCATGGTCATATAAGACGTGTACTCTGTTTAGGTGTCACGATGTGACGCTCTATTGGTCACGACGTGACATTTGATAAGGGGCAAACCCTAATTTTAGGACTTAGACCCTATTTAAAGGAAGTAGGGGCTAAGATTTTCTCCACCCTCCATCTCCATCACCTCCTAACCCCCTTTAAGAAACCCCTAATACCTCTCCTCCATTTTTGAGCTTATTTTGTTGATCTTGGTGGCTTTTGAAGGAAGAAGAAGGCTTTTATGGTGTAGAGAGCATCTTGGCCAGCTTTAAGACTTCATTGAGTACCTTCTGGACCTTTATGAGTGATCAAGTTCCAATCTTTATGGATTAGGCTTCTAGATCTATGTTTCTTGTCCCTTTTCTCCTCATTTGGGAAAGTTTGGATGGAAGGATTCCATAAAGTTGGCAACTTTATGGGTCATTGAGGTCCCTTGAGGGTTATATGTTTTAGATCTGAAATTTGGGAAAGTTTTGAATCCATGCATGTGATTTTAGTTCCATTTTCATCATTTTGACCTAACATGAGCTCAAGACATGCATTGGACATGCATGTCTATAAAGCATCTATTTTTAGAATGTTTTTGGAATAAGAAGGCCCTCCGGAAAGTTAGAATGGATGGCTTAAAGGATTGGGGGCTTAATGCGTTAAGCTGCCCCAGTACAGTTCTCACGACGTGACCATATGGGTGCCACGACGTGACGATTGGAGAGCATTGACTATTTTGGACTGACTTTGTCACCACGTGGTAGAATGACCATCACGACGTGACAATAGTATTGTTCGTGACTAAATTGGTTCCTGATCGGGATATCGATCGGGCCTGATTTCCTTCTTCACGACATGACCATGGATTGAACGCAACGTGAAAGGCAACTGGTGTTGACTTTGACTGTTGACCTTGACCGTTGACTTTTGACCCTGCTGAGTTTTGGTAAAATGCTAGCTCTATATTGTAGAATAAGGTGTAACCTTATGTGATTCGATAGTTGGATTGTAGCACCGATTTTGTGACGTTGAACTATGATTTATCTGACTTCGTGAGTGAGGTAAGTCTTCTCACTATACTATGTAGGATGCTAACAGTCTTTATGACTCTTGCATTGTATGCTAGGCGGGGACCGTTTGTATGATGGGTGGGGACCATTAAGATGGTGGGGCCTGATGATATGTATGGTATGTGGTATTTTGAGGAACTCACTGAGCTTTTTGTTTATGCTTTTGTGATTTAAATATTTTCAGGTACTTCCAGTTCCAAAGGGAAGTGCCCGACTTGACTGCACAACACCCCCTGATGGCTTTTTCCGCATTGATTATTATCATTTTACTATGATGTTTAAGAGATACATTTTACTATGATTAGTTTTGAACAAATGTTTGTATGGTTTTGATGGTTTGAAAATGAAAATTTTTATTAGTATTTTTGGAACGTTACAATGAATCTCATTCGTTAGCCTTTAAATTCATTGTACGCAACATTCAGGATACTTTAACGATTGGTCTTCATATTCATCCATCTCTTGTTGATCCTTTGGTTTTTATTTTGATGTTGATTTGGACGGTTGTCCTTAAAACATGTCGAGTTTTGTGTCTATCTTGGTGACAATCTCATCTCTTGGACCTCTAAATGTCAACATGTCGTCTCTCAATCTAGTATTGAAATTGACTACCGGGAGGTGGCTAATGTTGTAGTTGAAGTCATTTGGCTTAGAAACCTCTTGATTGAATTGTGTTGTCCTCTTTCTCATGTTACCGTTCTTTTTGTGATAATGTTAGTATATGTATTTAGCCTTTAATAAAATTTCACCAGAAAACCAAACATATAGAAATAGTTAAGTTTATATTTTTTACATAATATATTGCTATCGGTCATGTGTATGTATTACTCGTTCCATCTGCTTAATAATTTTCAGATATATTTACAATGAAACTTCAATTCATAAACAAATACTTTTTTGGATTTTCAAAACTATTTCTGCATATAGCGAGTCTCCTATAAATTGCAGGGCCGTGTTAAATAAAATTTTAAGTGAACACAAGGGGAATTCGTGAATGACCTAAAAAGTAAAAGGGCTTAAAACGAAAAATGGACAAGACAATTATGGTAATGTGACAAGGTGTTTCATGATCGACGGATACGAAAGGAGAAAGAAGATTCGTTGTTGAATGACATCCGTGCGATCCTTAAATGCTTTTTTGGTAACCTAATTTTAGATGATTCGGTCATGTGGGCCCAACCAATTTAGGTCGTACGATCAGAATCACATTCCGCCGCCTGTCCCTAGTCATGCTAGTCATCGTGTAATGCTCCCTCATCGCGAAATTTTAAAAAATTTCACATCCACTGATTAATTTAGACACAAAAAACTAATATATTGGTTGTTAAAAGAAAGAAAACACATAACAAGAGTATTTAGATTACTTATCACTAATAAAATATTACTACTATTTTTAACAAATGCATGACAAGGTTATATTGTCTACATTTGACATCTTTATTACCACATAACTTATGGTAATTGTATATATTTAACCTATACAAAAATTATGATCTTAGTTAAATGAACTCACGACCTATGCAAAAATTACTTCTTTTAATTCAAACATGTTTAACCAGTTGTAGAGCTAAATTAATCCGCATATTTTATTGTCATAAAATAGTGATATATAAAACTTTAATTAGAAAAACGGAATTATTGAATCTACACAAAATGAGATAAAGAAGATTAAATTGTGTTAATTTTGGGGCGGTCCACGTGTTTCGGTGGACACAGCGCCTTTCCTTATCTGTCTTATCTCCATATTTTCCGTTTTTTATTCATTCCTTCTTTAGTTCTTTTATCTTACTTTTATGTGGTTTTCTCGTACTTCTAACATGTGTTTTTATTTATAACAATTATATTTTAAAGTTAGAACGTTGCAATCTGATGAATATTGATGAATAATTTTAAATTAAAATATGTCGAAAATATAAAGTATAAAACCATAATGTGAATAATCTCAAAATAGCTTATGGCTTTTTGTTTGTTTCTATACTATTTATTTCAACATCAAATACAATAATTTAAGTGTACACTCTATTAACACATTTTCTTTTTCAATATATATATATATATATATATATATATATATATATATATATATATATATATATATTTGTGTGTGTTATAGAAATTTGAAAACACTTACATTGGTGGTGCTTGCAAATCAATTGCAAATGTTATTTGTACTACACATCATTAAAAAATATGATTATTTAATTAAAAATTATATATATATATATATATATATATATATATATATATATATATATATATCGGATGAAGAATTAATATATTAATTAAAAGAAGTCTACACCTCTATTCCCCTAAGAGAACCAATATGGATTGATTAGAAAATTTGATATATTCCATTTGAAAGTCTTTCCTAATGTGCATGTATTTCTAAATTTACTCCTTTAAGTTTATTATATGTCAAATTGGCTCCTAAGTCCAAGAATTGTGCTTTGTAGCCCTAGTGGCAATTTTGTAATTTGGGTAGGAGGAGTACGCCAAGCGCCCTAGTATGTTGGGCGTACACTTATGTACGTGTGGCATACTAATGTCAGGAGGAAACCCTAATTTTTAGGGTTTGGGTGGTATTTAAGCAAAATTATGGCTCATTTCTCCTCACCTTTTCAGCCTCCACATTCTTTGAGACATTTTTGCAAACCCTAGCCCCCTTAGTGTGTGTTTTGAGCTCAAGAGTGTGTTTTTGGTGTGTTAAAGGAATAAGAAGTTGCATCAAGAAGCCTTGAAGTGGAAGCAAACTTGTGGATTTGGGATCTTAGCCTTCTTGAGAAGCTCCAGCAGGTATAAATTCTTTACCTTGATGTCTTGGTTGTTAGATCCCATTTAGGGTGTTTTTATGTTGTTTTCTTGTCCCAAAGGTCCTATATCGTGTATGGTTGGTTATGGTCGTTTTGAGCTGTCCTCCCAGACCCTAGGAAGGGTCCTAAGCCATAAAAATGAGGTCCCAATTGCTAAAATTGTTTCATGCATCTTGTAGAAGGTATTAATGGATCAAGTCCTTGTGTTGAGCACCTTGTGGACTTGTTAATTCATAAAGTTGGAAACTTTATGACTCTAGGGTGCATTTGGACTGTCGATCTAAAGTATGAGCTTGAGTGCTTTAGTCATTAAGCACTTAATGATGTTTTTGGGGTTGTGAGGTTACGCCACACATTTAGAGGAGTACGTCCCGCATACTCAGTCAACTACCCCGATAGTGGTCAACGGCGAGGATCGGTGTACGCCCACTGTACCTCAGGAGTACGCCCCGCGTATGTGTCCTGAGTTGGCTCGGTTGAGTTAACTCTACTGAGTTGACTCGGCTGGGTTGACTCAGTGGGTTTGACCAAGTTTGACCTTGAGGGTATTTTAGGTATTTTGGGGGTTTTAATGGAATTGGTTATTTATGAGAATAGGTGTCGGGTAGAGAACTGAGATTCGGAGTCAGGACCTTATCAGTTTCTGTTCAGTTTGCGAGGTGAGTTTTCCTCACTGTACTCCCAGGTCTAAGGCACCAAGGTCGACCCTTTGGATTGTTATCCACTTATCCTGGTTTATCGTATGCTTATATGTTTAGTGATCTGTTAGATCTGTATCCTAGTATATAGGATGATGTTATGTCTAGTGATCTGTTAGATCTGTATGATTGTTTGTGTATGCTAGCTAGGGTTGAATATGGTATATGCTGTTATATGATGGTATGTTGGGTTGAGGCTATCCTGCTATGTGCTCAAGGCCAAGAGACCCAAGGCTTCCCGGATAGACTGCAGGCCGATGGGGCGTATGTAACGTCTGGTCCCTGGTATGTAATCTATCACATAATTTATTCAATTCTATAAAGCAACTCGACGAGTTGGTAGCCCCATACTCGTCGTATTGAGATGTTATGGACCGCGTATATTAATCGACCAACTCGATGAGTTGGGAGGTCTCAACTCGACGAGTTGGCTGAAGGGAATGAAACCCTAATTCTGTGGTTTTGCACCCTATTTAAACAACTTAAGCCTCTTAGGTTGGCCTCATTTACAGCCTCCACTGCCCTAAACCCTAACCTCGAAACCCTAAGGCACTTTTGAGAGTTTGTGATTCATTTTTGAGTGTGTTGTGTGTGTTTGAAGCCATTGGAAGAAAGGAAAGCTTGGGAGATACAATAAGGAGCTACTAGATCCAGAATCCTTTTCATTTTCGACATCTTTCTGGTAAAAAGTCTCAACCTTGCTTTATGGTTACTTAGATCTTCATATTAGTGTTCTTTTGCTTGTTTTTGTCCACATGAAGTGGTCTTGGGGAGTTGGACGTCCCATATGGGCAAACCCTTTCAGATCTAGGGTCTTAAGGAGCTTTCATGGCATAAAGGTGCAAACTTTATGGCCCTAAGAGCTCCATGCACCTTCTAAGCCTTTGTTTTGGCCTTTTAAGCTTCTTTTGGCCATGCATGTAAGTAAAGTTGGAGACTTTACGTGACCTTTTGGATTTTAAGGTCCATATCTATGTTCTTGAGCATTATCTTGATGATATAATGATTCTTGGTTTAAGACATAAGCATTTTTGGATTAGGGTTTGAGATTAATGCCTTTGGGGTGGTTCTTAATGGGTAAAGTTGGAAACTTTACCCTTCTAGACGTATTCTCAGTCTAGATCTGGAAGATAGGGCTTTGGTTTGAAGAATAGTGGCTTAATGCACTAAGTGGGTTGGCAGACTGATTAACACGACGAGTTCATAGGGGAACTCGGCGAGTTGGTTTGGGATTGTCCCGATTCTATTGAAAAAGGAGGAACTAGACGAGTTTAAGGGAAACTCGATGAGTTGATTTGAAATATCATGATTCTGTGATTTATGGAAACTCGGCGAGTTGAAGGATAACTCAACGAGTTGAGTCAACTCGTAACGTTGACTTTAACCTTGACTGAACTTGGATGTTGACTTTGACTTTGACTTTGACTTTGATCAAATTGACCCTTAAGGGGTTATGAGTATGGAATGGTATCTAAAGGGTTTTTCTGTTTAGGGGTTGAGTAGAGCTTATTCCGGAGCAGAGGTGTTTACAGCTATTAGCCGACATTTGAGGTGAGTTTCCTCCAAGATTGAACAGGTCGAAGGCACCAATGTCGGCCCGTGTTTATGATTGTATGTTCCGGAACAGGGTCCGATGTCGGGCGGTGCCCGATGGTTATTTATATGCCTTCCGGATTACGGTCCGATGTCGGGCGGGGCCCAAGGAATAGTTATATGCTTTATGCAGTTGTTACTCTTGCATGTCTTTGTACTTGTATGCTTCCGGACTAAGGTCCGATGTCGGGCGGTGTCCGATGATTATTTGTATGATTGTATCTATGTGATCGTTGTATGCAAATATTTGATATGTGTCATATGCATGCCGAGCTCAGCCCGATGTCAGGCGGGGCCCGATGTCGGATAATGTCCGATGTCGGGTGGGGCCTGATCTAAGGTGGGACCCGATGTCGGATATAGCCTAATACAGGGCGAGGCCCACTATATGTGATTATATGTATGGTATGTGGTAGTTTGGGGAAATTCACTATGCTTAGTGCTTACAGTTTTCAGTTGTAGTTTCAGGTACTTCTGGTAGCAAAGGGAAGAGCTCGGGATGACTACATTGCACACACCATGAGGATGTTTTACATGGGATGTTACTCTGATTTTATTGTTATGGATACTATGATTCACGTTTATGATGGGATGTTTTGATAACTACTGTTTATTTAATAATTAAAAATGAAATTTTTGGGACCATAATTTATGTATGTTACAGCGTACCAGTTAGGCCGAAGGCCCAGTGAGGTGTACCAGTCATGTTGAAGGTTCTGTGAGCGTACCAGATAGACTGTAGGCGGGTGGGGCGTTCCAGTCAAAATGAAGGCTTTGTATGCATGTTGTTTATTGTTATTGTTATGGTTATGTGTTGTGTTTGTACTTTAGGGTAACTCAATAAGCTTTGGGCTTACAGTTTTGGGTTATGTTTCAGGTACCTCAGATGACCGCGGGAAGGCGAAGGTGTGATCGTACACCTCCTCATGTTTTGATTTTTGATTTTGGGAAAAACTCTGATATTAAACATGTTTTGAAAATTATATTGCAAACAATGTTGATTTATGGATTGGTTTTAAAAGTTTAATTTTTTCATGAATTTTATGGATGTTACAAGTTGGTATCAGAGCCTTGGTTTGAGTGAATTGGAGGAACACTCGTGTGAATCCAGTCTCAAACTAAGGAAAAAGGTTTTTTACACAATTATCCAATGGTTTTCAAAATAATCACGGAGGATACGATGTGTACGATCATCCGGAGACAGTAAGTAGACCCCTAATTACCACATAGTTAATTGAGATTATGCTACGATATGTTAGAACAACATGTTAGTAATAAGATAGGGATCTTCAGGAACTGTATGATAGAATTTCTTGATATATGATGCCTTATATCTTATAGAATCCTTGATTGAATGTTGATTACTCTTTCGTGTGTGAACTAGCTAATGAATGAATACGCTAAGTCACATGCTACATGGTTTAAATGATCTTAGGATAAAGGATTTGGTCCTGCTGTGCAGCTCTTGTTTTAGTCCAACCATTGTATGATTGAATCTTTTAGTATAAGATTGATTAAACTGTGCGGCATGTGACTGTATTCATGTGATATTTATCTGGCACCAATGGAGGGTCGTATGGCAGTTAGTGGTAGGATGAGTTGGTTGGGGTCAGCCGGCCAATCTAGAGATGTGTAGCTTTCCTCTAGGGCATGAGGATTTCGTGTGGGCATATGCTAGTATGTATTGTTAGGGTTTTTGTGATGATCCTTGAGACAAATATGGGTAGGTGTGGAAGGTAGTATGGGCCCGTACTACTGAGAGCACAGGACCCATACGCATAACAAGGAAGTCACAACCCCTAGGGCTTTGTTGGGAGTTGGTTCCCCTGTCATGATATGTGTGGTATCTGATATCTCCCTGGTATATTTTCAGTATGGTGACAACGAGATGATTTGAGACTGGATCTGGTTCGGGATCGGAAGCTGACAGTCAGGGTGGGCCAGCTGTGTCTGAGGACAGGGTTAGGGAGATTATCCATGAGGAGGTTGTGGCTATTGTTCGGGGGCAGATACCGGATCTTTCGGGGTCTATCAAGACCGTGATAATGGAGTTCTGTGATGACAGATATGCTGCTTTGTTTTTTAGGTTGCTGCTGATGCAGCCACTGCGTCTGTCGCAGCTGCTGGGATTGGTGTTGGGCGGGTTTTTCAGTATCGAGACTTCGACAATATGAAGCCCCCGACTTTTGATGGAGTCCAGGACCCGATAATAGCCATGAGGTAGCTATCTGATGTTGAGGGATACTTTTTCACCTGCTCTTGCCCGTCTGACCAAAGGGTCAGGTGTGCTCTAAACCTTATGAGGTCCGGAGCGAAGTATTGGTGGAGACTTCTTACGAGATCGTATTCTGCTGAGTAGAGAGTTGCTATGTCTTGGGAATAGTTCTCTGAGATGTTCATTACTAGATATGTGCCACGGGTGGAGCACGAGAGGGTGGCCCAGGAGTTTTTGGACCTGAGGCAGGGGACGGAGTCGGTGACAGAGATCACCAGGATGTTTACAGATAGGGCCTTATTCTGCCCTGAGTTTGCTTAAGAGAAGGATCAGATGACCCGTTACTTGAGCATGCTCAAGACGGATATCAGGCAGTTTGTTTCCACCCATCGATATGATTCTTTGTTGAAGATGCAGGAGGCCGCCATGCAACGTGAGATTGAGATAGAGCTGCAAGAGAAAGAGCAGAGAACGGCCCTGGTGCAGTCGCAGCTAGCACCGAAGCGGTTTAAGGCCGCTGATTCTAGATCTGGAGGTCAAATAGGCTGCACTTGTGGGAAGTGCAGTAAGGTTCATGATGGGGGTTGTCGATTAGAAGGTGTGTGCCACAAATGTGGAAAGGAGGGGCATTATGCGAGGGATTACCGCCAGCTGGCCCTAGCTCTGAGTACCAGGATTTGCTATCATTGTGATTAGGTTGGCCATGTGAAGGTCAACTGTCCATTTCTCGCCGGTGCAGGACCCAACGCAGGCTAGCTTGAGGATCACAGATGGGCGCCAGTGGAGTGCGGAGCCCCCCAGGGCTCGAGGTCGCGCTTTTTCAGCTTACTACCAAGGAGACCAGAGCAGCTCTAGATATTATGATTGGTATGTTTCTATCCGTTATCTTGTTGATTATGTTTTGTCTTATGCATATATACGTGCCTATGTTAGGTACGTTCCTAGTGAACTCTTTGCCTGCTCTTGTGTTGTTTGACTCGGGTGCGAGTCGGTCCTTTGTATCTCGTTCGTTCAGTAGAGAGTTTGATATGCATATTGGAGAGTTAGAGTGTCCGTTGCGGGTTTCTATCGCCAACGAACATGGGATTTATGCGTCATTGGGGTGCCTTACCCGATCGATCTGATCCCCATTCCTATGGGGGATGCTTGTGTGATTGTGGGCATGGATTGGTTGAGCCGTTTTGGTGCTATGAGTGATTGTGAGGGCCAACGAGTGGTAGTTCGAACCCAAAGTGGGGGAGAACTGGTTATCTATAGAAAGGGCACCATGATGGGTTCAAGCTTTTATTCAGCGGCCAGGGCTCGTCAGTATATTCAACATGGGTGTGCGGGCTACTTGGCTAATATGGTGGATACGCGTGTTGGGATCATATTTTAGTTTCGGAGGTCCCGGTTGTCAGGGAGTTTGTAGATGTATTCCCGGAGGAGTTGCCCGGTGTACCTACCGAGAGGCAGGTCGAGTTCAGGATTAACCTTGTGCAAGGTGCGGCCCCAATTTCCAAGGCGCCATATTGTTTGGCACCGCCTGAGATGCAGGAGTTATCATCCCAGCTGCAGGAACTGCTAGGCAAGCAGTTCATCAGGCCGAGAAATTCTTTGTGGAGGAGCGCCGATACTGTTCGTCAAGAAGAAGTATGGTTCACACCGGATGTAAATTGATTACCGGAAGTTGAACTAGTTAACGGTGAAGAACTGTTATCCCCTTCCGCAGATTGATGATACGCTAGCATGCAATAACAGATAGTCATACAGATCTAACAGATCACTATCATGGCAACCATCCTATAACCAGGATACCAATCTAACTGATCTCTAATTTAGCAACCATCCTACAACTAGGATATCAATCTAATAGATTACTAGCATAACAACCATCCTAAAACCAGGATGAAATCTAATCAAATCAATAACATAACAACCATCCTAACCAGGATTTAAATCATAAAGGGTCGGCCTTGGTGCCGTAGACCCTGTTGATATAGTGAGGAGAACTCACCTGCACTGCTGAAGTCCCGCAAATAAAACTCCAGCTGATGGTTGACAGATTCCCGAACTGTCAACATCAAACAATACCCAATTAATAATTGGGTTCCAAGCCCAAGGTCCAACTCACACTCCAAAGGCCCAAAAGTCAAGTAATGGGCCAAAGCCCAATATATGGCCCAATTTTCCAAATTGGGCCCAAACCTCTACATGGTCTTTCCTTAAGGCCCATCCAATTATTCTAGTCCAAACTCTTGGTATTCCCATGGCCCAATATCACATAATCATCAAGGCCCAGTTATGGCCCACCTATGGCCCAATTTTCCAAATTGGGCCCAAGTCCTTCACATGGGCCTTATTCTAAAGCCCATCTAAATATTCTAATCAATATGCTTGTTTTTGGATGGCCCATCAATAACCCAATCACCAAAGTCCAATAGAAAGGCCCAACTCAAGGCCCAAGTGAAATTAGGGTTTTCACATGAAATGACGATTAGGGTTAAGTGTTCCTACTTAACCCATTAAGGACTTAATCCATTAAGTCCAAAATTGTCTTAGGTTAATTTGCAAATGATTATTAATTAATATTTTAAGTCTAGTAATTAATTCAAGTGCGGGTCCCGATAATTTCCCAAATTTAGGGTTGTATGTCATTAGGGTTTTCCAAATCCTAATTAGGGTTTCGAACCCAATACTAGCCCATTAGTCACACGGTTGGGCTTTTAGGTCAATTATGGCTTCCTTGGGCCCATTAGGGTTTCATTGGGCCCACAAGGGTTTCATTGGGCCCATTCTGTCCAAGAATCCCAAACGAGTCAAAACGCAAACGAGGCACACCGCCACACAACACGGCGGCTGGTGGCGGCAGGAGGCGGCAGCCACCACCTCACAGTGGTAATGATAAGTTTTCTATTATTATTCCGGCCGATTACAATACAATTTACAACAATATCCAAATAACACACACACACGTAAAATAACACTCACTCACTCAGACAGCCGCCCTGTGGCGGCAGGCGGTGGTCGGAGGTGGCAGCCACCACCTCACGGTGGTGGTGGTGGCCCACTTTTGATTCCAGATTACACAACCCACACATACACACCTAAATACATAGCAACACACACACAGCCACCTTCCACGGTGGTTGGTGGCGACGGAACAATGGAAGCAGGCGGCAGTCGGCGGCTGTGGCTTGTTATTCTTCATTCCCGACATCCCGTTGTCGGCCTTCGTCCTTAGCCACAACATAAACGGCGACAGCGGCAGAAGAAACGAAAGGAGAGAAGAGATATGGTGGCAGCGGATGCTCACGGTGGTCATTAAATCTCTCCGGAAGGGAAACAGCCGCAAGAAATTGATGGGTTTGAGCCATAAGAACTTTCCTATGTGCACATGCAAACCCTAATGCTTGGATCTAGGTTTCTCTAATTGAACATGCAATGTATCCAAGACTTTCAATGCTAGATCTAGTGAATACAATTGAAACATAACATATGAAATCAGATCTAGATGAATACCTTTTGATTGCTTGCTTGAATCTTCTTGTTCTTGGAGCTTAGAGTCACAATTGTCACTCCTCTAATGGCTTACAAACACCAACTAGCAAGAGGTTGATTTGGAGAGAGAGGAGAGGTGTAGAAATCGGCTCTAGGGTTCCCAAGGAAGCAAGGTGGCCGATTTCTCCAACCCATAGGGTCTATTTATACTATGAGCTACTAGGGTTACATCCTTAACCCTAATTGAATAACTTAGGCCTTAAGCAATCCAAGGATCCTTCTAGAGTAAGGCTTGGACGAATTCAAGGAGCCCATACTCCTTAATTTCGGCCACCCCTAGTTCTATAAGGATTCATAGCCCAAAACACAACTATCACACAATTGACAGTTTAAGCCCCTTTATTCAATTAACCTCTTTTAGTCACCAAATTAATTCCTAATTAATTTATGACTAATATTAATTAAATAATATTATTATTCCTTTAATATATTATTCTCATAATATATTAATATAATAATTTCTCTTCTCTCTTCGTAAATCACCCTGTCAAGTTGCTATGGTGAAGGCAACCCAAAAGGACCATGCACAACCGGGTCAAGTACTTACCAAATATAGTTACGAGCTTAGACACTAATCCAACAGTCTCCCACTTGGATAAGTCTAGTAACCATAAAGGCAAACCTAATCTGATTAGCAATCATAGCTCTCAAAGACGCCGTCAAACTCTGATCTTATCAGTAACCTGTCCTTCAGATAAGGGATCGTATAATCCTCTACTCTAGATATCGTGCGGACAATCACATGGAACATGGTCATACTTATTGTCCAGCAATTGGTTTCTCGATCTCAGATTCATTTGACATAGAACTTAATTGAACACATCAATTCAGTCCTGACCGGGCCTGGCACATAAGTCAAGTCAAATCATCGAGGGGCCCTGATATCGCTTTTACCCTCTTAGGATAAAAGGAACAGATAAACTTCGACTTATATGCATTTATTATCCATTAATCAAATCATACACAATAATGTGTTTTATAACATCAAGTTACTGATGCGTTTACGCATTATCAATGCACAACCAATTAGCAAACAATAAACCATATATCTAGGTTTTAAGACCATATGATATTACCATCTTGCGATCACTCGTGATAAATTCCATGAAGTGATTCCAGCAAGTGTGGGTTTATTCCAATGCTCAAATCAAGTTCATGACAGTCTTCATTCATATCTACTTCCAACATATGAACGACTGTGGACCGTTCGAATAATTCGTTTATTATCAAATAACTCAATTATTCAGGAAGTCAAAACATGCAAAATTGAAACAATAGGTAAAAAGATTAACATAAGACAGTAACATTACTAATAAATAATACTCCTTTATTTAATCATCAAATGTTAATAACAACTTATCTATTACACGTTTCCAAACAATCTAATCTAAACTAATATCGTCCTTCAGCCCGACGCTCCTAGCGTGCTGCAAATGCTTAACCCTGCTCAGTCCCTTCGTAAGCGGATCTGCTGGGTTATCCTCTGACGATACCCTCTTTACTACGAGGAGTCCTTCTTCCACCCGATGTCGAATAAAGTGATATTTTCTGTCGATATGTCGAGATCTACCGTGATCTCTTGGTTCCATGGTCAAGGTAACTGCTCCTTCATTATCACAGAAAATCTCCATGGGCTCCTTTATGGCTGGCATAACTCCAAGGTCTCCAATGAAGTTCTTCAGTCATATCGCCTCCTTTGACGCTTCGCTCGCCGCAATGTACTCTGATTCGCACGTTGAATCAGCTACGGTTTCCTGCTTGGAACTTCTCCAAGTCACTGCTCCTCCATTGAGGGTAAAGACCCAGCCCGACTGCGAACGGTAGTTGTCCCTGTCGGTCTGAAAACTGGCGTCACTGTACCCTCGCACCTTTAAGTCATCACTCCCACCGAGGACTAGAAACCATTCCTTGGTCATCCGAAGGTACTTAAGAATATTCTTGACTGCGATCCAATGCGCTCTGCCAGGGTTCCCTTGATATCTGTTGACCATGCTCAAAGCGAAGGCCACATCAGGGCGAGTACAAGTCATAGCATACATAATTGAGCCAACTGCGGAAGCGTAAGGTACTCGGCTCATCTCTGCTATCTCGACTTCAGTACTCGGACTCTGAGTCTTACTCAACTTGGCATTACTCTAGATTGGTAACTCCCCTTTCTTCGAATTCTCCATACTAAAACGTTTTAGTACCTTGTCCAAGTAAGTATTCTGACTAAGTCCTATTAGTCTCTTACTTCTGTCTCTCACTATCCTTATTCCCAAAATATAGGAAGCCTCTCCGAGGTCCTTCATAGCGAAGCACTTCCCGAGCCAGGACTTAACCTCCTACAGTGTCGGGATGTCGTTTCCTATGAGTAGTATGTCGTCGACATACAATACGAGAAAGCTTACTACACTGCCACTAGCTTTGATATATACACACGATTCATCTTCGCTTCGCAGAAAACCAAACTCTTTGACCTTCTCGTCAAAACAAAGATTCCATCTGCGAGACGCTTGCTTAAGTCCATAAATGGACTTCTCAAGCTTACACACTCTGTTGGGATGCTTCGCATTGACAAAACCCTCTGGCTGAGCCATGTTAACATCCTCAGCCAACTTTCCATTAAGGAAAGAGGTTTTGACATCCATTTGCCATATTTCATAGTCATGAAACGCAGCAATGGCCAGCATTACCCTGATAGACTTTATCTTCGCAACTGGTGAGAAGGTTTCGTCGTAGTCAACTCCAGGAGTTTGAGTGAAACCCTTCGCAACCAATCGCGCTTTATAAGTGTGCACGTTTCCATCCACGTCAGTCTTCTTCTTTAAGATCCACTTGCACCCGACCGTCTTACGACTTGGTACATTGTCAACCAAATTCCAAACTTGGTTGTCGTACATGGATTGGATCTCGTTGTCCATAGCCTCTTTCCATTTCGCAGACTCTGGGCCTGCCATGGCTTCCTTATAGCTGTTAGGTTCGTCCATATTCACCAGTGTACTATCACTAATGAGCATATCCCCTTCCACAGTAATATGAAAACCATATAACTGGGGTGGAACACTAACCCTTTCGGAACGTCTAAGAGGTAAGGACTCGTCAATCGGTTCAACCGGAGTTTCCTCCTCGGGTTGAGCGCCAGTGTTAGAGGTTCCTTCATCGCTCGAATCTTGAAGCTCTTCAAGATCGATTTGCCTCCCATTGTCTCCTTGGCTTATGAGTTCTCGCTCTCGGAAGCGGTGGGTGAGAATGGACACCCATTAAACGGCCATTTTATAGGCCATAACCTTATACCCCCTTTATAGATCGGCTTCGTGAATGAGGCCTACTAACGGTAAGACTAGCATTTAAGTTATACGTATATATATTAATCTTATAATACTATAAGTATAAGGTTGAATTTTAAAACTTGTAAAATTCTAAGGTTTGAAATTTAAAAGGTTCAAATTAAAACTTTTAATCACAAAACTTAAATTTCAAAACTTGAGGACAAGTTTTGAACTTTTCAAAACATAAAGGATCAAATAGCAAATAATATAAATCAACTAATTAATTTAGTGATTATCTAAATTTGACCTAGTCAATATTACTTGCAAGACAATCCACCAATTAATTCAAATAATCAATTATTATCACATAAGAAAATTATTATTTAACTAAATGGTAATTATCTTTTGTTTTGTCAAGGATATAGTCAAATATATGATAAAATTCGTATTTTATTGACCCAAAACGATTAAGGCAAGTATCCGCAAGCAAAACAGCAAGAAATCCCCAAAATCACTCTGACAGACGCTTGGACTCGCCGAGTTCATGCTACTCGCCGAGTCCACAATGGGACTCGCCGAGACTGTCAGTCAGGGGCACAAAAAATCGATTTTTCATGGCAATAACAATCAAACAAAGCATCAATTCAATAGAAAACAATCTAAGCTCTGATACCACTGATGGGTTTGAGCCATAAGAACTTTCCTATGTGCACATACAAACCCTAATGCTTGGATCTAGGTTTCTCTAATTGAACATGCAATGTATCCAAGACTTTCAATGCTAGATCTAGTGAATACAATTGAAACATAACATATGAAATAAGATCTAGATGAATACCTTTTGATTGCTTGCTTGAATCTTCTTGTTCTTGGAGCTTAGAGTCACAATTGTCACTCCTCTAATGGCTTACAAACACCAACTAGCAAGAGGTTGATTTGGAGAGAGAGGAGAGGTGTAGAAATCGGCTCTAGGGTTCCCAAGGAAGCAAGGTGGCCGATTTCTCCAACCCATAGGGTCTATTTATACTATGAGCTACTAGGGTTACATCCTTAACCCTAATTGAATAACTTAGGCCTTAAGCAATCCAAGGATCCTTCTAGAGTAAGGCTTGGACGAATTCAAGGAGCCCATACTCCTTAATTTCGGCCACCCCTAGTTCTATAAGGATTCATAGCCCAAAACACAACTATCACACAATTGACAGTTTAAGCCCCTTTATTCAATTAACCTCTTTTAGTCACCAAATTAATTCCTAATTAATTTATGACTAATATTAATTAAATAATATTATTATTCCTTTAATATATTATTCTCATAATATATTAATATAATAATGTCTCTTCTCTCTTCATAAATCACCTTGTCAAGTTGCTACGGTGAAGGCAACCTAAAAGGACCATGCACAACCGGGTCAAGTACTTACCAAATATAGTTACGAGCTTAGACACTAACCCAACATAAATGGGGATGGCGGCATCAGTTACGAGTCGAAAAGGAATTAGGGCAGTCAGCCTAGGCCACAGCGAACATCCACAACAAATCCATCGGCGTTAGCGGCGGCCTCGCCTTCTATGATTGGGCACAGCGGCGGCGGCGACACACGTAAGTGGGTTTCCCGGTGGTCCGCAACGCCAATAGCAAGAGCTTCACTGTGGTTGATGATAATGGCGGCAGTGGGGAGTGTAGCAGCGCCGAAGATCTGAGGAAATAGGGGTGGTGACGGCTGGAGGGAGGTTGGAGGGAGAGTGGCGGTCGGTGGTGATCATTAGGGTTAGGGTTAGAGAGGGTGATGGAACAGTTTTATACCCGCTCCCTTCAAAACTAAGATCCATATTGACAAAACCCGCCCCTCCTTCTCCTTTTCCTTTCATATTAAGTCCCAAAATTACCATTTAGTCCCTGACTCCATAAAATCCTTTCAACTTTGATCCAATATTTACCAAATAACCCCCATCTTTCATAATTCATTACAATTCGGGTACAATATTTACCAAACACACCCTAACTTCTAAAATCCTTTTCAAAATAAATCCTGAAATTACACTTTAACCCCCGAAACTCTAAATCATGTCATTTGGCTTCCCGAAACCAACACCCCGCTAATTATTATGGATTTTTGGTAACAATAATATAAAATACTAATAAAAATTACATCTCGGGGTTCCAGATTTATTGTTTAATTATTCTATTTTAAACGGGATGTTACAACTCTCCCCCACTTAAATTTGATTTCGTCCTCGAAATCGTTTCTTATCATTCCTTACCCGCCAGACAATTTGAACTACATGGCCACAACTACAATCATACCCCAGCCTTTCCAACACAACTGTAACCAATCCTTCCAGGGTTCTGAAACCTGAAGATAAACGAATTCATTGTAATATGATCACTTTTACTCAATCCAAGGTCTGAAGTCTCGAGATGGTTTGGCTCCCGGACAGACCGCCCACACCGAATCATTGCCGAATTCATTGCACTTACCTCCCAACTGGCTACTCAACTTCTGATAACCTGAGTTTCCTACTAGAAGACAGAGTCACATATCAAATTCCCTTGCAGTACACTCATACTTGACAGAAAACTCATCTGGAATACCGGATTCCTGCCCGATTGCTGAATCAATGAGTGATCTTACAGTCGCTCCACGTGAATCCCGAAGGAACTCGACTAGCAATAACTGCCCTAGCTATATCGTCACTCATGGCTTCATCAATCCTTCCGGCCCATCCGACCATAGTGACCTGACAATCTGTCGCCATCGAACCAAATACGAAAAGTGAACGCTACCAGAATACTGTAGTCTTACATCATGTCTGGTATCCAACGACCTACCGTTTCCTGATTCCGATTATGTTGTGGTCTACCTACAATCTTGAGAAATGGCCCACCCTAGCCTAATCGTCTGAAACAATTCGTCAATGCTACGGGTCCTCCCGCAGTCTCACAACACTTCTCTCACTATCTGACCGCTAGATCTAACGGATTACATACAGAGTCTTCAGCATGACTCGACTGCCTCACCGGGCCTTCAGCCTATCTGGACCATTCTCAGAACCTTCAGCATGTCTGGACCGCCTCTCCGGGCCTTCAGCCTGTCTGGACCGTTCTCCGAGCCTTCGGCCTGACTCGTACGCCCCGCTGGCCTTCAGTCTATCTGCACCGCTCTAAGTCTGTTATGCATAAACCTGAACCCATCATTGTGACCTTTCCCATATAGCCAGTTCCCCCCACTTGGGGTTTCAAACTCCTGATCCAATCCGTGGACTATAATCTCGACCTAACTCCAGACCTCCTGTTGATCGCCCACCCTATCGGGAAACTGTGGTCTGATCTCTGACCCGCATATCTACCACATGTGCTAAATAACCCGCACACCCGTGCTGAATGTACTAACGAGCCCTGGCAGCTAACCAACCCATCAATCTATCAATCTGAGAACCCTCATAGCCGAGCACACACTCGACCGAACACCCGAATTGAACTCAATTCAAGACTAGAACCCCAACCTATTTTCCCAAAATTCTGCTACCAAACACCAAGAAGACGCGTTTCTCATGTTGGGGAGTTTTACCGAACCCCCAACTAACACAACCCTCAAACCCAACAGCCACTTAGGCCCCCTTTCTCCCTGCCGGGATGTGAAACTTATCCCCGTTTCGAAACCGCTCCCGCTTCTGCATCCCGGGGTAACTCTCCCCCACTTAGATTCGACTAAGCCTTCACAGTACATGAAAATTGGAGGATTCCCAATCCTTCTCACTTCCCAACGATCGATCCGATGACAACCAACTCTTTCCAACTAGTGCTCCATTACTAGCCAATCCCAAATGTTCGCACACTTCTAAGAGCTAGATGAACACTTCCTAAATCCTAGTGAAACTCTGAATCCGAGTGAAACCGACAGTCCCTAATGCTTGAATGATCCCACCCAAATATTAAAGACCAAAAGATGGGTGCTCCAACCAACACCTCAACAATGAGCTACTTCCCTTTGCGCTTTCATCCGCCAATCATTAACGGTCACTAAAACCACTGAATCCTGACAATGCTGAATAACCATCAGGTGGGATCCTGTCCGCAGACCTCCCACATAATACCCCTGTTTCCCATGGTGCTCCAAACAAATCTCCTACTCTCGGGATCTAGGAATCATATCATTCAGGGTATCACACCCTGACTTACTCACCAGCTCAATCGTCCACAGCTGAACAAATCTCCCAAGACATAGTCTCCAATCCCAAAAGTGCAATAGATCGCACAATCAATCCTTACCGCCTGATACAAGAGATCCAAGGCGAATCGGATCTTAGCTCCTATGGGTAGGGACGGTAATCGCGTATCCCTCACAATATACTCATGCCACATCGACCCACCTGCGCTTACCCGCGCTGACATACTGTTGCCAATCCCGGCGACTAACTGATCCCGAGTTGGAATACAACCTGATCCTAGGGTCACAAGCTTACTCACTCCTTCGAGCTCGAAAAACTGAAAGGGCACAATCCTTTCCCTAGAAAACGACATCCCCATCCATCAATTAACCATTCTACTCCCAGCTGTAAAGCTCCAGCTGAACATAATCATCACTCCCTTCCGGAGTCCCCGCGATTCGCATTCCGTCCTCGAGCAAACCCCCAAAGCCTTAAATCCAGAAACTCTTGTGCTAGTCTCTCCCGCTCAACCCGCGGAATATAACGAGTACAGATCATCTCCCTGATGCCACATACCTGCAGCTGTCTGCTCATCGGAATACGTCCTAGTAACAAGTTTCCCACCAGTCCTTCGCCCCGGGCCTCAGCAGGTTCAGAGCGTTCCTGACCTTCTGGTCAGTAGGACATGAACACGTGAAGCAAGATCTCTCCAAATCAGATGGCCACCTCATGGCTATAACCGGGTCCTAAACCCTACCGAAAGTCGGGGCTTCGCGTTATCAAAGTCCCGATACTGGAAAGCCCGACTGGCTCATCCCCCTGCCGACGTTACAGCTGTTGAAGCTGTTGCGGCAGCCGTCTCAGCAATGGCTGCATAGCGGTCATCGAAATACTCAACCATGGCGGTCTTGATAGATCCAAACATCTCCGGAATCTGACCCCGGACAATCTCAATCACCTCCTCCCATATGATCTCCCTGACACGATCCTCTGATAATACTGGCCTATCCTGGCTGCCAGCTCCCGATCCTAACCCGGATCCAGTCTCAAAACGTCTGGTAACCACCATTCTGGTAATACTCCGGAAAGATCTCTGATAACCCATATAATAACAGGGAACCAACTCCCAACTAAACCCTAGGGCTTGTGACTTCCTTGCTACGCGCATGGGTCATGTGCTTTCAGTAGTACGGGCCCATACTACCTTCCACGCCTGCCATATTTGTCTCAAGTATCACCACAACACCCTAACAATATACATAAACATAGCGAGCGCTCAACCCTCACTCCTATAGGAATGCTAAACATCTCATATTGGCCTACCGGCCTCACACAACCCACCCATGAAACTTCCACCAACCCTGCAACACTCGTGTATGCTAACCATACATAACGTTGGACCCTATAGACTTCGAATACTAGATCCTACCCTAAGCCCTTCATCAAACAAGAACAGGAAATAAGGCCAAACCAAACATTCTCAAGCTATAAGATCTTAATTATGTACGGTCGTGATGCATACACTAAGCAACTACAGTAATGATGTCAATTTCATATAAGGAAAAACCCTAGGCTATCAGGCATCATATAATCAGGCAATTCTATCATGCAATTCCTGGAGATCCCTAGCCTAGTACTAGCATGTTGTTCTAATCATATCTCATAATCAAATAATTAGTAAGGTTTTGGGGTCTATCCGCGAGCTCCGGCTGATCGTACACTTGCATCCTCCTTTATTATTTTGAAAACATTTTAAGAAAATCATTTTAAAATCTTGTCCTCAGTTTGAGACTGGAGACAGGCGAGTGTTTCCTCCAATTCACTCAAACCAAGGCTCTGATACCAACTTGTAACACCCATAAAATTCAAGCCAATTTAAAACTTTTTAAAACATTTAAATCCATTAAGTTATTACGGTTTGTTTTCAAAATAGTTTAAACATCAGAGTATCCCCAGAATCAGTCATGAAAATATAAGGAGGTGCACGATCACGCCTTCGCCTTCCCGTGATCATCAGAAGTACCTGAAACAATAATCGATAAATGTAAGCTCGAAGGCTTAGTGAGTTACCCCCAAAATACCAATGCCATACAAATATAACCATATCATGTAAACATATAAGCAAACAACATGCATAATGAGCCATCAGTCTGACAGGACCGAATCCCGGTCCCCAGTCTATCTAGACCGCTCTGTGAGCCCTCGGCACGTCTGGACCGACCTCCTTGGGGACTTCAGCCTATCCAGACCGCTCGCTGGGTCTTTGGCCTGACTAGATTTGCCCGGCCCGGGCCTGCAGTCTACTCAGTCCGCCCAGGGTGTCTTGGCCTACTGCACACAGCAGGACCTGCCTCAACCCTTTCCCCAAACCATTAAACTGTTGGATTAGTGTCTAAGCTCGTAACTATATTTGGTATGTACTTGACTCGGTTGTGCATGGTCCTTTTGGGTTGCCTTCACCAAATAAACTTGACAGGATGATTTATATAAAGAGAGAGAGGTTATTATGGTTTATTAATATATTATATGAATAATATATTAAAGTAGAAATCATATAGTTTAATAAATATTAGTCAAGAATTAATTAAGAATTAATTATGTGGCTAAAAGACATTAATTAATTAAAGGGGACTAGAACTGTCGATTGTGTGATAGTTGATATTGGGCTGAGAATCCTTATGGATTAGGTCATGGACAAAATTAAGGAGGAGTCCATCTTAAATTCATCCAAGGAGGCCTTATTCCAGAAGGTTCTCAAGTTACTTAGGGCCTAAGTCATCCAATTAGGGTTTTGACTGAAACCCTAGAAGCTCAAGTATATAAGGATCCCTAGGGCTAGCAAAATCGGCCACTTGATCCCTTGGAAGCTTGGAGCCGACTTTTGCCTCTTATCATCTCTCCTAAAACATCATCCTCTTGCTTGTGATGTTTGTAAGCCATTAGAGGTGTTACACTTGTGACACTAAGCTTCTTGAAGATCAAAGGATTCTTGCAACCATTGAAAGGTATCATCTAAACTAGTTCATTATAGATTTCGATTTCAATGTATGCTAGATTAGGGTGTTCAAGTCTTGGATGAATTGTGTGTACAATAGAGAAGCCTAGATCCAAGCTTTAGGTTTTTTGTATGAGCACATAGGATTGTTCTTTTAGATAAAACTCATCAGCGGTATCAAAGCCTTGATTGGCTTCTGTTGTATTTGATGCTTTGTGTTTCATTCATGCTTGAAAAATCGTTTTTTTGGTCCTCTGACTGACAGACTCAGCGAGTCCCAAAGTGGGCTCGACGAGTAGGATGAACTCGACGAGTCCATAAGGGGACTCGGCGAGTCGGGCTATCAGACAGAGGGATTTTCGGGATTTTATGCCTATTTTGTTGTTGGATAATTACCAAATCGTTTTTAATTGATAAAATACGAATTTTATTAATATTGGATGATTATCCTTGCCAAAATTAAAGATAACTTCAAATTAATTGAATGATTATTTCCTTATATGATAAATGTTAATTATTTGATCATTATCTTGCATAAAATTGGATTAGGTCAAGATTATATAATCACCATAATTAATTGTTTAATTATTTATTTGAATTTTGATCTAGTTAGTTTTGAAATGTTTCAAAACTTGCCCTCAAGTTTTGGAATTTAATTTTTAGATTAAAAGTTTAATTTTGAAATTATTAAATTCCAAACCCTAGAATTTTACAAGTTTAAAATTTACCCTATACTATTATAATATTATAAGAATAATTATTATATGTATAACTAAATGCTAGTCTTACCGTTATTAGGCCTCATTCACGAAGCCGATCTATAAGGGGGTATAAGGTTATGGCCTATAAAATGGCCGTTTAATAGGTGTCCACTCTCACCCACCGCTTCCTTGATTGGTGGAGGGTCGTTAGCCGAACGGGTAGGAAAGGGCAAACCTTTCCGCATTAAAAGTATAATGAATTTATAAAGTAACTAAATGTTTTACAAAAAAATTCCCAATCTTAGTTACTTTAGGCAAAAGTGAATTTGATGCAATTCCATGAAATTACACTTTGTACCCTTGCTAAGACGTTAGTGGAGCGTGTGTGGTTAACCGGCACACTAATTTGGCTCTAAGCAAAGGTGGCAAAGGGTGACTCGATGTTTGTCATAGATCGATGGAGCGTGTGTGGTTAACCAGCACGTCGATTAGGTGACTGTAACATTGGGGGCACCATGTACATTTGCATGGTTATTCACACCCGGTTTGTGATCCTCAGCATCCCAGTCACAAACTTGTGGGGCATATCAAGATTTAAACATTCCATTGAAAAGTTCAATGAATCTCAAAAGATCTAGGAGTTTTCAATACATTTAAACCTTATTTGTTTTCGTTTTTCATGGTGGAAATTAGTGAATCGTCATTCACTTACCTTCAAATTATTTGCAACTTAAATTACGGCATCCCTCTTTTAAGTTGTAAATAATGTTGTTGGATCCTAGCCCTAATTTCTCATTTGGGTGTTTAATTGGGGATTCTTATCTAATCAAACTTTGTCTCTTTTCTTTTTCAGATGTCAAACTCAAATAACAACAACGCTTCAGGCTCGAACTCATCAGGCTCGTTCTCACTCATGAATTTGTGTGGGAGGGTAATCTTTGACGGAAACAATTTCAATGATTGGACCCGCAACATAAGGATGGTTACCCGCTACAAGGACAAGGAATATGTCCTCGACAAGCATCTGAGGGAAATCAACCTCGACACTGCTACTCTCGAGGAGATTATTGCTTATGAAACTCACGAGCGTGATGCTACGAAAGTCCATTGCATCATGCTCGCTACCATGACCGCAGAACTCCAAAAGTCCTACGAGGACTTCTACCCCTACGAGATGCATCAAGATTTGATGGATAGATACCATCAAAGCACGAGGAAGGAGAGGTACGAGATCATCACTTCGATGATCACGACCAAGATGAGAGACGGAGAGTCTGTCACTGCTCATCTTCAGAAGATGCAAAGATATGTTGATCGCCTGCAGAAGTTAAATGTGGGCTTCAATGAGGAGCTGGCAATTGACATAATTCTTCACTCCTTACCTCCATGCTACAACCAGTTCCGCATGACCTACCACATGAACAAAGAGGAGGTCACGTTGAGCAAGCTTCAAGGGTTGTTGAGGACTGTTGAGAGCAACCTCAAGGATAAATCCGTTGCATCAACACCCGCTACAGTTGCCCCCGTCTTGGCCATTGGGCAAGGGAAGGGTAAGAAGAGGAAGGCTCCTTCAAAGAGCCACCACAAGGGAAAGTCCCGTGATGGCACCTCTTCTAGTGGAACCAAGGTTGGTCCCACTACACCCACCTCAAACCCAAAGGATGCAGAGTGCTATCACTGCCGCGACATAGGGCATTATAAACGAAGCTGCCCGAAGTACTTGCAAGACATCAAGGATGGGAAGATCAAGTCGTCCTTCGCAGGTATGTACACTATTCAATCTAATGATTCATCACATGTTATTTCTTGGGTACTTGATACAGGATGTGGTTTTCACATTTGTTCTGATTTGCAGGGCCTAAGAATAAATAGGGATGTGGAGCATGGGAAGATAAACTTGATCATGGGGAACAGAAGATCGTTGCCTGTCACCAAGATTGGAGTTTACTCTTTAGTGCTTAGTAATGGATTAGGACTAGAATTGAATAACTGTTGCTATTCGCCAGATATGGCAAGAAACATCATTTCTTTTTATTGTTTGTTTAGACAAGGATTTAGATATTCATTTTATAATGAAAAGGGTTCTATTAATGAGTATCTTAATGGTGTTTTCTATTTTGAAGCATTGCCTTGTAATGGAATATATGAAACTGTGATGGTTGTAGACAATATAGGAAATGATTTGTTGTGTATCGATTCTTCCAATAATTTGGACAAAGCATGCTTGTGGCACTGTCGTCTTGGACATGTCAACAAGAAATGCATAGCCTAACTCCAAAAGGATGGAGTATTGGAGTCATTCGACCTTAGGGATGATGACGTGTGCGAGTCTTGTTTACTTGGAAAGATGACCAAGTCACCCTTCATTGGTTCTTGTGAAAGGGGTGAGGGTTTATTGGATCTCATACACACAGATGTGTGTGGGCCCTTTATATCCACCACAAAGGATGCAAGCCGCTTCTACGTGACTTTTACCGATGATTATAGCAGATATGGTTATATCTACTTAATCAGGCATGAGTCAGAAACCTTTGAAAAGTTCAAAGAGTTCAAGCAAGAAGTGGAGAATCAGTTGGGCAGGAAAATCAAGATGCTTCAATCCGGTCGAGGTGGAGAGTACCTTAGTCTTGAATTCCACGACTACCTCAAGGAATGCGGAATAGTTTCGCAATTGACGCCGCCCAGGACACCGCAGGTGAATGGTATGGCTGATAGGCGTAATCGACCCTTGCTCGACATGGTTCGTTCCATGATGAGTCGTGCTTCACTACCTATCTCATTCTGGGGGTATGCCTTAGAGACTGCCGCCCATATCCTTAACTTAGTCCCTACAAAGAAGGTTGCCAAAACACCTCACGAGATGTGGACAGGGAAAGCTCCCTCGTTGGCACATATCAAGGTTTAGGGTTGTGAGGCTTTCGTAAGACGAAAGACTCACGACAAGCTCGAACCTCGTAGTGAGCGGTGTATTTTCATCGGTTACCCGCATAAGTCCTTTGGTTATCTCTTCTATAGACCGAGTGACCATGTTGTCTTCGTTGCGAGGAGAGGGGTTTTCCGAGAACGAGAACTCATAAGCCAAGGGGACAGTGGGAGGCAAATCGATCTTAAAGAGCTTTAAGAACCGAACGATGAAGGAACCTCTGACACTGGCGCTCAACTTGAGGAGGAAACTCCTGTTGAACTGATTGACGAGTCCTTACCTCTTAGACATTCCGAAAGAGTTAGTGTTCCACCCCAGTTTTATGGTTTCCATATCACTACTGAAGGGGATACGTTTATTAGTGATAGTACACTAGTAAATGTGGACGAACCTAAAAGTTATAAGGAAGCCATGACAGGTCCGGAGTCTGTGAAGTGGAAAGAGGCTATGGACAGCGAGATTCAGTCCATGTATGAGAACCAAGTTTTGGAATTTGGTTGACAATGTGCCAGGTCGTAAGACGGTCGGGCGCAAATGGATCTTCAAGAAGAAGACTGACATGGATGGGAAAGTACACACTTATAAGGCGCGATTGGTTGCGAAGGGCTTTACTCAAACTCCCGGAGTTGACTATGATGAGACCTTCTCACCAGTTGCGAAGATAAAGTCTATTAGGGTGATGTTAGCCATTGCTGCATTTCATGACTATGAAATATGGTAGATGGACGTCAAAACCGCTTTCCTCAATGGGAAGTTGGTTGAGGATGTTTACATGAGTCAGCCAGAGGGTTTTGTCGATGCGAAGCATCCTAATAGGGTGTGTAAGCTTGAGAAATCCATTTATGGGTTGAAACAAGCATCTTGCAGATGGAATCTTTGTTTCGACGAGAAAGTCAAAGAGTTTGGCTTCCTGTGAACAGAAGATGAATCGTGTGTATAAGTCAAAGCCAGTGGGAGTATAGTTAGCTTCCTCGTATTGTATGTCGATGACATACTACTCATAGGAAACGACATCCCAACCCTGAAGGAAGTTAAGTCCTGGCTTGGGAAGTGTTTCGCTATGAAGGACCTCGGAAAGGCTGCCTATATTTTGGGAATAAGGATAGTGACAAACAGAAGTAAGAGACTAATAGGACTTAGTCAGAATACTTACTTGGACAAGGTACTAAAGCGTTTTAGTATGGAGAATTCAAAGAAAGGGGAGTTACCGATCCAAAGTAATGCCAAGTTGAGTAAGACTCAAAGTCCGAGTACCGAAGTCGAGATAGCAGGAATGAGCCGAGTACCTTACGCTTCCGTAGTTGACTCGATCATGTATGCTATGACTTGCACTCGCCCTGATGTGGCCTTCGCTTTGAGCATGGTCAGCAGATATCAAGGGAACCCTGGCAAAGCACATTGGACCGCAGTCAAGAATATTCTTAAGTACCTTCGGAGGACCAAGGAATGGTTTCTAGTCCTCGGTGGGAGTGATGACATAAGGGTGCGAGGATATATTGAAGCCAGTTTTCAGACTGACCGAGACAACTATTGTTCGCAGTCGGGCTGGGTCTTTACCCTGAATGGAGGAGCAGTAACTTGGAAAAGTTTCAAGCAGGAGACCGTAGCTGATTCAACGTGTGAATCAGAATAAATAGCAACGAGCGAAGTGTCAAAAGAGGCAATATGGTTGAAGAACTTCATTGGAGACCTTGGAGTTGTGCTAGCCATAAAGGAGCCTATGGAGATTTTCTGTGATAATGAAGGAGCGGTTGCCTTGACCAAGGAACCGAGGGATCATGGCAGATCTCGACATATCGACAAGAAATATCATTTTATTCGACATCGGGTGCAAGAGGGACTCCTCGTAGTAAAGAGGGTATCGTCAGATGATAACCCAACAGAAGCCCTTATGAAGGGACTGAGTAGGGTTAAGCGCTTGCAGCACGCTAGGAGCATTGGGCTGAAGGACGGTATTAGTTTAAATTAGATAGCTTAGAAACGTGTAATAGATAAATGTAATTGATATTTGATGATTAAATAAAAGAGTATTATTTATAAGTAAAGTTACTGTCTTATGTTAATTGTTTGCCTATTGTTTCACTTTGCATGTTTTGACTTCCTGAATAATAAGATTATTCGAACGTTCCACAGTCGCTCATATTTTGGAAGTAGGTATGAAAGAATATTGTCATGAATTGGTTTGTAGATTGTCTGAAGTGTATTAGACATAGCAAAGGTTTGCTGCAACGTTCATAAGTGCTTATGAATAAGATTTGAGCATTGGATTAGACACATGCTTGCTGGCATCACTTCATGGAATTCATCACGAGTGATCGCAAGACGATAATATCATATGGTATTAAAACCTAGATATATGGTTTATTATTTGCAAGTTGGTTGTGCAATGATAATGCGTAAACGCATCAGTAACTTGATGTTATAAAACACATTGTTGTGCATGATTTGATGAGTGAATGGTAAATGCATATAAGTCGAAGTTTATTTGTTCCTTTTATCCTAAGAGGGTAAAAGCGATATCTGGGCCCCTCGATGATTTGGTTTGACTTATTTGTCGGGCCCGGTCAGGACTGAATTGATGTGTTCAATTAAGTTCTATGTCAAACAAATCAGAGATCGAGAAACAAACTGCTGGACAATAAGTATGACTATGTTCCATGTAATTGTCCGCACGATATCTAGAATGGATAACTATACGATCCCTTATCTAAAGGACAGGTTACTGATAAGATCAGAGTTCGACAGCGTCTTTGAGAGCTACGATTGCTAATCGGATTGTACTTGCATTTATAGTTACTAGACTTATCCAAGTGGGAGACTGTTGAATTAGTGTCTAAGCCCGTAACTATATTTGGTATGTACTTGACCCAGTTGTACATGGTCCTTTTGGGTTGCCTTCACCAAAGCAACTTGACAGGATGATTTATATAGAGAGAGAGGTTATTATGGTTTATAAATATATTATATGAATAATATATTAAAGGAGAAATCATATAGTTTAATTAATATTAGTCAAGAGTTAATTAAGAATTAATTATGTGGCTAAAAGACATTAATTAATTAAAGGGGACTAGAACTGTCAATTGTGTGATAGTTGATATTGGGCTGAGAATCCTTATGGATTAGGGCATGGACGAAATTAAGGAGGAGTCCATCTTAAATTCGTCCAAGGAGGCCTTATTCCAGAAGGTTCTCAAGTTACTTAGGGCCTAGGTCATCCAATTAGGGTTTTGACTGAAACCCTAGAAGCTCAAGTATATAAGGACCCCTAGGGCTAGAAAAATTGGCCACTTGATCCCTTGGAAGCTTGGAGTCGACTTTTTCCTCTCACCCTCTCTCCTAAAACATCATCCTCTTGCTTTTGGTGTTTGTAAGCCATTAGAGGTGTTACACTTGTGACACTAAGCTTCTTGAAGATCAAAGGATTCTTGCAACCATTGAAATGTATCATCTAAACTAGTTCATTATAGATTTCGATTCCAATGTATGCTAGATTAGGGTTATCAAGTCTTGGATGAATTGCATGTACAATAGAGAAGCCTAGATCCAAGCTTTAGATTTTTTGTATGAGCACATAGGATTGTTCTTTTATATAAAACCCATCAAAAACATGTGCACATAAATATCATACGCTAGCATGCAATAACAGATAGTCATACAGATCTAACAAATCACTATCATGGCAACCATCCTATAACCAGGATATCGATCTAACCGATCTCTAATATAGCAACCATCCTACAACCAGGATATCAATCTAACAGATTACTAGCATAGCAACCATCTTAAAACCAGGATGAAATCTAATCAGATCAATAACATAACAACCATCCTAACCAGGATGTAAATCATAAAGGGTCGGCCTTGGTGCCGTAGACCCTGTTGATATAGTGAGGAAAACTCACATGGCACTGCTGAAATCCCACAGATAAAACTCCAGTTGATGGTTGACAGATTCCCGAACTGTCAACATCAAACAATACCCTATTAATAATTGGGTTCCAAGTCCAAGGTCCAACTCACACTCCAAAGGCCCAAAAGTCAAGTAATGGGCCAAAGCCCAATATATGGCCCAATTTTCCAAATTGGGCCCAGACCTCTACATGGTCTTTCCTTAAGGCCCATCCAATTATTGTAGTCCAAACTCTTGGTACTCCCATGGCCTAATATCACAAAATCATCAAGGCCCAGTTATGGCCCACCTATGGCCTAAATTTTCCAAATTGGGCCCAAGTCCTTCACATAGGCCTTATCCTAAAGCCCATCTATTTATTCTAATCAATATGCTTCTTTTTGGATGGCCCATCAATAACCCAATCACCAAAGTCCAATAGAAAGGCCCAACTCAAGGCCCACGTGAAATTAGGGTTTTCACATGAAATGACGATTAGGGTTAACTGTTCCTACTTAACCCATTAAGTCCAATATTGCCTTAGGTTAATTTGAAAATGATTATTAATTAATATTTTAAGTCTAGTAATTAATTCAAGTGCGGGTCCCGATAATTTCCCAAAATTAGGGTTTTATGCCATTAGGGTTTTCCAAACCCTAATTAGGGTTTCCAACCCAATACTAGCCCATTAGTCACACGGTTGGGCTTTTAGGTCAATTAGGGCTTCATTGGGCCCATTAGGGTTTCATTGGGCCCATTTTGTCCAAGCATCCCAAACGAGTCAAAACGCAAACAAGGCACACCGCCACCCAACACGGCGGCTGGTGGCGGCAGGAGGCGGCAGCCACCACCTCACGGTGGTGGTGATAATTTTCTATTATTATTCCGGCCGATTACAATACAATTTACAACAATATACAAATAACACACACACACACGTAAAATAACACTCACTCACTCACACAGTCGCCACCTCACGGTGGTGGTGGTGGCCCACTTTTGATTCCAGATTACACAACCCACACACACACACCTAAATACATATCAACACACACACACAGCCACCTTCCACGGTGGCTGGTGGCGACGAAACAATGGCAGCAGGCGGCGGTCGGCGGCTGTGGCTTGTTCTTCGTCATTCCCAACATCCCGTTGTCGGCCTTCGTCCTTAGCCACAACAGAAACGGCGACAGCGGCAGCAGAAACGAAAGGAGAGAATAGATACGGTGGCAGCGGATGCTCACGGTGGTCATTAAATCTCGCCGGAAGGGAAACAGCCGCAATAAATGGGGATGGCGGCATCAGTTACGAGTCGGAAAGGAACTAGGGTAGTCAGCCTAGGCCACAGCGAACATCCACAACAAATCCACCGGCATTAGCGGCGGCCTCGCCTTCAACGATTGGGCACAGCAGCGGCGGCGACACACATAAGTGGGTTTCCCGGCAGTCCTCAACGCCAACAGCAAGAGCTTCACGGTGGTTGGTGATAACGACGGCAGTGGGGGTGTAGCAGCGCCGATGATCGGAGGAAAGAGGGGTGGTGACGGTTGGAGGGAGGTTGGAGGGAGAGTGGCGGTCGATAGTGATCATTAGGGTTAGGGTTAGAGAAGGTGATGAGACAGTTTTATACCCGCTCCCTTCAAAACTAAGATCCATATTGACAAAACCCGCCCCTCCTTCTCCTTTTCCTTTCATATTAAGTTCCAAAATTACCATTTAGCCCCTGAATCCAAAAAATCCTTTCAACTTTGATCCAATATTTACCAAATAACCCCCATCTTTCATAATTCATTACAATTCGGGTACAATATTTACCAAACACCCCCTAAATTCTGAAATCCTTTTTCAAAATAAATCCCGAAATTACACTTTAACCCCCGAAACTCTAAATCATGTCATTTGGCTTCCCAAAACCAACACCCCGCTAATTATTATGGATTTTTGGTAACAATAATATAAAATACTAATAAAAGTTACATCTCAGGGTTCCAGATTTATTGTTTAATTATTCTATTTTAAACGGGATGTTACAAGTTAACTATTCCTTTCTTGATGCTGATACAAAATGTTTTATTTCTAATCTCAATAAGTCTATTGAACCTAAAGATTACAATGAAGCTTTGTTTGATCCAGATTGGGTTAAGGCAATGAATGAAGAAATGGAAGCTCTTCATCGTAATCATACTTGGGAAATAACTAAATTACCTAAAAATAAAAAACCAATTGGTTGCAAATGGGTTTTCAAAATTAAATACAAGTCAAATGGAGAAGTAGAAAGGTATAAAGCACGTTTAGTTGCTAAAGGTTATAATCAAAGAGTGGGAATGGATTTTGAAGAAACTTTTTCTCCAGTTGCAAAAATTGTCACTGTGCGCATTGTTATTTCGTTATCTGTACATAACTCTTGGCCTTTATATCAATTAGATATAAATAATGCTTTTCTCTATGTTGATCTCACAGAGGATGTTTATATGTCCCTTCCTCCTGGGTATTATTCTGCTAATGATTCTAGGGTTTGTAAGCTTACCAAGTCACTATATGGTTTAAAGCAAGCTCCTAGAAAATGGAATGAAAAACTTTATCCATCTTTGTTTATGTTTGGTTTTCAACAAAGCATAAGTGATTATTCTTTATTTGTTAGGAAATTTGAAGGTTCAATAACTGTGTTGCTTGTATATGTGGATGATATTATATTAACTGGTAATTGTGAAACTGAGTTGAAAAAGGTTAAGGATTTTATGAAAACTCAATTCTTGATTAAGGATCTTGGAATTCTTAAATATTTTCTAGGTATAGAAGTGGTAAATTTTGTTAATGGCTTGTTCTTAAATCAAAGAAAGTATTGTTTAGAGTTGTTCCATGAATATGGTATGCTTGGTTGTAAACCTATAAATACACCTTTAGAAACAAATTTTATAATAAGTACAGGTGAAGCTGATAAAGGAAATGATTTGTTGGATAATAACACAGAGTTTCAAAAGCTTATTGGTAAGCTTATATATCTTACTGTTACTAGGCCAGATATTTCTTATGTTGTTCAAGTACTTAGTCAGTTTATGCACAAACCTAGAAAATCCCATTTGAAAATTGCTTTCAGGCTACTAAGATATTTAAAGGGTAGTCCTGGAAGAGGAGTAGCAATAACTAAATCTGATAAATTTGAATTGAAAGGGTTTGTTGATGCAGACTGGGCTAAGTGTTTGACTACAAGGAAATCTGTGTCTGGCTACATGGTTTATTTTAACAATTGTCTAATATCATGGAAGAGTAAGAAACAGTGTACTGTTTCTAGGTCTTCTACTGAAGCTGAGTATAGAGCTCTTGGCTCAATTACTTGTGAAATTATTTGGGTTTTAAAAATATTGTTTGAACTGGAAATTAAAAATCTTATTCCATTTTCTGTTTTTTGTGATAATGACTCAACGATTAAGTTAGCTCTTAATCATGTATTTCATGAAAGAACAAAACATTTTGAAATCGATTTGCATTTTGTTAGAGAAAAAATCTCTAATGGAATTTTAAGACTGATTAAGATTGGTTCTTCTGAACAAAATGCTGATATTCTTACTAAATCTTTAAATATAAAACAACATGATTTTCTGTCTAAGAAAATGGGTCTTATTGATGTTTTTAAGAAAGAAAAATAAATATTTCTATTGAGGGGGGATGTTGAAAATAATAATACATAGTCAATCTCATATTTATTGGTTTAAAATGAAAACTTATTGTTGATGAAGGGTGTTTTGTGTTCAAAGTATATTCTCTTGGTTGTTAAGTGTAATTTCAGGGAAAACACGCGGGTCAGATGCTCGGGTCGGTTCTCTACGGGTTTACACCGTATCCGTGTGACCATTGTATAAAGGAAGAGAGAGTGTGAAGGATCGATCCGTTCTCATCTTTCAGTTCAGAGTTACGGTTAATATTTTAGGGTTTCTTTCGCTTCTCTCTCGCTTCTTGAGTGTGATGTTCATCTGTAATCTTTGAGATTTCTTTGCTCTTGTTATTTTTGAGTATTGGTTCAGGTGTGTATTATCAGTTTGTTTGATTAGATTAGGCTGAAAGTGTTAAGTCGTGAGAGTAGAATAGGGTTTGTGTAGTGAGTTTTCAGTTGTAAGTACATGAAGACCTTCTGTTTCTTAATCCTCTAATGATATAAGACATGAAGATGTTGGAAAATTTATCTTCTCTGATTTCAACATAGTATTAGTACTTTTATATAGATCAAATATAGGTATAAGTATAATAATATGAATCAGTTTGCTTGGTATATATTTTACTTGAGTTTCTCGTTTAAATTTTCTTTTTTATGCTAATATATTTTGCTCCCTGTTCAAAAAAATAGAAATGTATACAATGGTCTAACATTAAGATTAATTGGACGCTCGAACCTTTTAGCATAATTATGGTGATTTATAAGAAAATATAATAACGCCCCGAGATGGATAAAGACATCAAGGTTCGCCCCTCGATGTTGTGAGCACAACTATGTGACCCAGCATTCTCTCGCTTCATACACGTAATCCCCATCATGTCATCGCCTTATCTTCTATTTATTATTTATTGCATTTCAAAAACTAATGAAAACTCAAACTCAAAACTAGGGATGAGCAAAATGACCGAACTGGCCCGGCGGTTCTACCGGTTCCGGTTTTTGCCGGTTCTACTGGTTCCGGTTATATCGGTTCCGGTTCCTACCGGTTCCCGGTTCCAAAAATCCACAAAAATAACATCCCGGTCCCGGCCCGACCGGTTCCATCGGGTTCCGGTTCCGGTGCCGGTTCCGGTTCCGGTTCCAGTACCGGTTCTGGCCGGTTCCCTGGTCCATATGCTCATCCCTACTCAAAACCGATAAACTTAAAAATATATAGGATAAGTTGAAGTTATAGGTTTTTATTTGTCAAATAGTATTCAAAAGGTTAATAGCTTATAACAATAATAAACACTATCACGTGTGTGTGTATATATATAGGGATATATACAGTAAAGTCCCAATATTTTCATCGATTTGACAAGAAAGTCCTAAACTTTATTTTTTTGACAGTAAAGTCCAAATTACCGGCAGTTTTTGACACTTTTACCCTTTTTCCCGATTAGCCGGTAATTAGGACTTTTTTGTCAAAAAAAAAATAAAGTTTAGGACTTTCTTGTCAAATCGTCAATTACGACTTTACTGTCAAAAAAATAAAGTTTAGGACTTTCTTGTCAAATCGTTGAAAATATTTGGACTTTAGTGTATATATAATTTTTTTTTTGTTAGAAATTTAATGGTATGATACTCTTTAAGCATAAGAGTTATTGAAATCTTCTCTAAGCAGCTAGATCCTATTGAAATCCTTAACGTTTGCTTCTTGTTAAATCGTTTTTTTAATCTCAACAAACCGACATTGAAAAAAATTGAGATAATCAAGAAAGAAAGAACCAGGGTTGTTTTGCTTTTTGCAGTCCCAAAAATGGAGAAATAAGAAACCGAAAAAAACGAAATTGCCCTTCTTTCCCTTCTCCACATTCACACCCTTTTGACTAGGCATGTGTTGTTTGTGTTTGTATAAAGCCAGTGCAATTTCGTTTTTTTCGGTTTCTTATTTCTCCATTTTTGGGCTGCAAAAAGTCAACACAACCCTGGTTCTTTCTTTCTTTCTTGATTATCTCAATTTTTTTCAATGTCGGTTTGTTGAGATTAAAAAAACGATTTAACAAGAAGCAAATGTTAAGGATTTCAATAGGATCTAGCTGACTAGAGAAGGTTTTAATAACTCTTATGCTTAAAGAGTATCATACCATTAAATTTCTAACAAAAAAATGAGATATACACTAAAGTCCTAATATTTTCAACAATTTGACAAGAAAGTCCTAAACTTTATTTTTTTGACAATAAAGTCATAATTGACGTTTTGACAAGAAAGTCCTAAACTTTATTTTTTTGACAAAAAAGTCCTAATTACCGGCTAACCGGGAAAAAAGGGTAAAAGTGTCAACAACTGCCGGTAATTTGGACTTTACTGTCAAAAAAATAAAGTTTAGGACTTTCTTGTCAAATCGATGAAAATATTGGGACTTTAGTGTATATATCCCGTGTATATATATATATATATATATATATATATATATATATATATATATATATATATATATATATATATAGAGAGAGAGAGAGAGAGAGGTAGGTTCAAATGTTTCTCATATCTATTGTGTACTAGAATGCACCAATAGAAATTTAGTATTAATTATATGTATATTAAATGTTATCCATACTTATAACTCATTTTTATGGAAACTAATTAAATTCGTCATTAATATCAACAATAATATTCTTTCAGAATGAATTCATATATAGAAGAATGAGAGTGTATTCTAGTAGAATACACTCTCGTTCTTCATATTCCATGCAACTTTATTGTATTTTAAGTGAGTGAGTTCTGAAACAAAATACGAACTCATATATAAAAACCTAGATGCGAATTCATTCTGAAAGAATGTTATTGCTGACATTAATGACGGATTTAATTAGTTTCCATAAAAATAGAGTTATAATTATGGATATCATTTCATATACATATAATTATGGAAATCATTTAATATCTATATTTATTTAATTAAATAAATATTTAAATTACTAAATTCCTATTGGTGCATTCTAGCACACAATAAATGTAAGAAACAAAATAACCTAGCCATATATATATATATATATATATATATATATATATATATATATATATATATATATATATATATATATATATATATATATATATATATAGAGGGTGAGATTCAATAGAGAACCATAATTAACCAAAGAACCAAGGAACCAATCGTGACCGTCAGAAATCATAACGATCAACGGTCAAGGAAATAGATGTACACTTTTACATTTGACGCACACACACCGGATTACACCAAAAAATCCACCCTTTACAAAAAAACTCACAACTTTTTTTCGTTTAAATTTTTTTTAGGCCATGTTTTTTATCAAAAAAAAAACCGAATATACCGTTGTTCACGATTTTTCGTCCTCTTTCCATAGAGATCCATGATGATATATAAAAACGAACTTTTTTTTTTCGAAAAAAACTCACTTCGTTTTCTTTAATAAAAAAAAAGTTAAGGTCTATTTTTTATAGAAAAAAATTAATAAATATATCAAAATTCATATTTTTTTGTACTTTTTAAACATAGATTCATATTCATATTTAAAAAAATGATATTTCAGTTCAGATTCACATTGTGAACCTGTTTAGATTCATATTGTAAACATGTTTAGATTCACATTGTTAACCTCCTCAGATTCCCAGTGTGCATAATAATGAGTCAGATTCACAGTGTGAATTTGAACTGATCGGAGCTTTTTCACATTGTGAATCTTAAAATTTGAAATATTTACAGTTTAGATTCACAGTGTGAATCTACACTGATCGAGGGTTTTTTTTGTGAACCTTCTCAGATTCACAGTGTGCATAATAGTAATTCAGATTCACAATGTGAATCTGAAGTGTTCGAGATTTTTCATATTGTGAATGTTAAAAATTGAAATATTTACAGTTTAGATTCACAGTGTGAATCTACACTGTTCGAGGTTTTTTTTTTTTAATCGGTGTTGATGTTTATTAATAGAGTACAAAAAATTAATATTTTTGGTATAATTTGTTTTTTTTTTTTGATAAAAATAAACTTAAATATTGAAAAAACTAAGAAAATTAAGTGGGTTTTTTTCGAAAAAAAAAGTTCGTTTTTTATATATCATCATGGATCTCTATGGAAAGAGAACGAAAAATCGTGAACAACGATATATATTCGGGTTTTTTTCGATAATAAACGTGGCCTAAAAAAAATTTTAAATGAAAAAAATGAAGTGAGTTTTGTTATAATCCGGTATATGTGCGTGCATTATAAAATTTTACAACCCTTCAGCCGTTGATCGCTTTAAATTCCAACGCTTTGGATTGGTTCATTAGTTCCTTGATTAATAATGGTTCTCTATTGAATTTTTCCCTATATATATATATATATATATATATATATATATATATATATATATATATATATATATATATATATATAGGAAGGATCATTTGAGAACTCATAGTTTCCCGAGAACCCGAGAACTAAAAGTGGAACGTTAGATCATAATTTTTAATGGTTTAAATCAAAGATGACACATTTGCAATTATCAACAATTTAAATGGTAACTCTGGCTTTTTTAAACAAATAACGAGGGTATTTACGGTATAAAAAGTTAAGATACCTATTAATTACTAATTAATCAAAATAAATTTATAAACACAGATTTCTATTTCTCCCCACGTCAATGTTCTATCTTTCTCTCTCTAACAACTTGATCCAGATCTAGATTTTCAATCGTCGGATCTCACATTTTGCAATCGTCAGAGTGGAATCGATCCTCAAAGTAGAAGAAAACAATATAACCAATACTCTGACCACTAGTGACAGATGCAAGCCGCCGTTAATCTCTCTCTGTTGTCACCATTAAAATTCAACTCGTAATCAAATTGAAGACTGCAAAATTACCTTGTTTATCTTCCATAAGACTATATCTCCGAATGCATATATCGTTCGTCGGTGGATCCTCGATAGACTAAGTATTCACCTCCTACAGAACCAGATCGCGATTGAAGATTTCATGAGACTATCATTCAAACGATCGATATATTAGGCATAATTGAGATTAATTCATATTTGAGAAAGGTCAATAGAGTGGATAGATCGGCAAATCCTAGTGTTCAATCTCCATCTCGACTCAGGGTTTCATCCGATTGTGAAAGGTACCGTAAACCTCTGATTTATCTTTTTTTAGTCAATGATAATCCTACCTGGTTGGAAATTTTAGAGAAAATGCCCAGTGCTCTTATGATGGTTTGTTTGTATTTCATCAGCAATTGTTTTTTTTTTCATTCAGTATGATTCATTTCATTCATGTAATACATTTGTTTGACTGAATTTGCATAAGATTTTTTTTAATGTACATATTATTACAAATCAATTAAATCAATGTTTATAACTTATGATATCCGGTATGTATTAATTGTATCATTTCACACTTGTTTATTATCCGAAAATCCATTTGTGTGTGCTGTTCAAATTAAGGCATCTTGAAAAATTCATGCTTCTAAATGTAGTTAATGTTGTACTTTATGTGATTTAAAGCATCCTGAAAAATCCTCATTTTCAAAACATAGTTAATAGATTTCCCTGTTCAGGTACTGCTTTTCTATATTAATTAATAAAGTATTACCCACAACAAACAGGGAGTTGAAACTTGAAAGTGAAGTTAACATTATCATTTTTGATTCTATTGGCAGAGTGCAATATGCTCCTGAATATGAATAACTCAAAATAACAAGTGTTTTTATCTGATGTGTTTGCAAGGGCAATGACAGAAGATTCACCTGCAATGAGTGTATTACCACAAGATGGAATGAATTTGAGCATGAACATTGCAAATCATGAACCTAAAAACTGGATACAACAAATCATGTCTGTAGAATAAGCTTTTCCCTAATTTCAATATAAATTCACAAAATTACCTAGTTTCAATCATGCGATTCATATGAATTACATGTAATTCACATGTAAATCACATATGAATTACATGTGATTCACATGTAAATCACATGTAATTCACATATGAATTACATGTGCTTCACATGTAAATCACATATGAATTACATGTGCTTCACATGTAAATCGCATGTAATTCACATATGAATTACATGTGCTTCACATGTAAATCGCATGTAATTCACATATGAATTACATGTGATTCACATGTAAATCGCAAGTAATTCACATATGAATTACATGTGATTCACATGTAAATCACATGTAATTCACATATGCATCACATGTAATTCATATGTGAATCGTCTGTGATTCATATGTTAATCATATGTAAATCACATATGTATTTTTGTAAGTGTTTTTGCATCAATCAATTTTTTTTTAATTTTCTTGTAGATTTGGATGAAATTGTGATGAATATTGAAGAGGCGAAGATGATAAATTGAAGAAAATATGGAAATATTGACACGAAGACAAGAACACGCTTCGGAATTTTATAGCATTTTTTTGTTTTTTATATTTTATTTTGTATCTAATAAAATATTTATTCTATTGTAGATGAGGACTATAAACGTTACCTTGCGATGAATTTGCATCAAAAAATCTTCAAGACATAAATAAAAATGAGTTTTTTTATGATTTACTTATGAATATTATAGTATAAAAAATATGAATATATGCATTTGAAAAAATATGAATATATGCACCTAAATTTTTTTTTTTTTTTTAAAATGCAGTTTTTTTTTTAAATTGTATTTTTAAAAAAATATTTTTTTTTTCAATTTTTTTTCAAAAAAACATGTTTTCTATAAAAAATTAAAAAATCTGCATTAAAAAAACGAAAAATACTATTTTTTAAAAAATCTGAAAATTTGATTTATGATGTAAAATTTTAGACATTTATATTAATATGTTAAATAACATAAAAAAATTAAATATTAAATGAGATTGGTAAGATGACGATAATGTCCTTAATAAATTACTTTTGATCCAACGCTCCACTTTTAGTTCTCGGTTTCTCAGAAAACTATGAGTTCTTAACCGATCTCAATCCTATATATATATATATATATATATATATATATATATATATATATATATATATATATATATATATATATAGGTTCAGGTGTTTAAACTAAGTATTGTGTTATTGTATACATAATTGTGGGCCTATCAAAATTAAATAAATATTTAAATAATTAAAAAAATAAACAAGGGTATTTTAGTAATTTGATTAATAGCTTCCACAAATAGTCCCTGTAATCATGCTAGCATTCCGTTTTAACCTAATTTCTTTTCTTATATACACTTTCATCGATTACCGCCTCATTCAATTACCGGTGTTGGATGAGTTCAAAGAGGCGGCGTCGACACCAGTCGTCGGACTGAGGAGCCGCACGCCACAAGCCAACTGTCAAATGCCCAATCTTCATCTTCTGTTCTTCATTGGTCGCTCATCGATGGTGGAAAGAGGTGAGCCCAATCTTCATTTTTAGAAAAGATTTGGGATTAATGTAGATTGGAATTGCGGGAATACCTGCGGATACGGAAATGAAAAAATCAAAAACAGT
The DNA here is from genome assembly GCF_052849685.1 of Lactuca virosa. Taxonomy (NCBI): domain Eukaryota; kingdom Viridiplantae; phylum Streptophyta; class Magnoliopsida; order Asterales; family Asteraceae; genus Lactuca; species Lactuca virosa. The sequence goes on from NC_136433.1 coordinate 40,024,171, forward strand.
TGAGGACAGCTGGAATCCAACATGGAATGAAGAATTTGAGTTCCAATTAAGAGTTCCAGATTTAGCCCTAATTCGGGTCGAAGTTCATGAATATGATATGTCAGAGAAGGATGATTTTGCTGGACAAACATGCATACCAGTTAGAAAGATTAGTAAAGGCATACGATCGGTTCCATTATACAGTCAAAAAGATGATGTATTCCAGACTGTAAAGCTGCTTATGCGGTTTGACCATTGACATAACTCACTCGAAATTGGGTATATAAAATTAGTTGTAATGCTTTTGAGTATTGATATAATTGTAATTTTTCTTTTTCAATGTTAAATGGTTCATAAGTTATAGGAATTAATTAATCAAGTTATCTAGCAAAATCTGTTAAAATGTTGTAACATTACCAAGAGGTTTCTGTTTAATGTATCAATAGAGTTTAATGATACAACATACCTCATACAATGATATGTTGAATCCATGGAAGTGATTGTTGATTGTGGAGATAGATTGCTTATGGCGGTGTCAAGGGTGTTCATCCTATTTTAAAGGGTAATTTTTGTTTAATAAAAGATTATTAATTAAATAGTTTGTTAATTTTCAATTAGGGTTTTTTTCATCCGTTTATGTTTGTTACAGGAATCGATAAATCAGCTTTATAATTCCAATTCAAGTGGAATTTGGGGGTTTTGAGTGATATGGAGATCATCTGTGTTTCTTTCAAATGGTCTGATTGATGCAGCAAAGGGACTGATTCAAATGGTCTGATTCATATTTCAATTTATATATATATATTTTTTTTCTGATTGAATTCTGAAAAGGTATCAAGTATGTTTATGTAGATGATTTAATGGATGATATTGGTGAGATTCCAATTCTATTGGAATGGAATGAAGAATTCCAATTCTGTTGGAATGGAATGACGAATTCCAATTCTGTTGGAATCACAGAAGTTTATGCTTGAAGAACGGACCACATTATTCTTTTCGAATGTATTAGTCGTTGTTAGATTTTGATGTTTCTTCCCGTTTTGATTGTTTTTTTAGTTTTATTCTTTAACAATAAATGTAATTCTTAACAATTATTACCCGTATTCTATAAGAAATAATGTATTTTTTGTTTTTATTCTTCAATTGATCGTTCAAGATTTTGTTATTCTACAAGAAGTTGTTATTCTTCAAGAAGTTTTTAAAGTCATCATCAAGAAATAGGTTCAAGAATATTTTTATTATTTATGGTTCAAGAATATTTTTATTTTTGAATATACTCATAAACATATTATGTCAGAATGTCCGAATTAAAAGAATTATAATTCGTAAAATCGGATTTTTAAAATTAATAGAATCTATGATCCCTTAAAAAATGCAATTTTCCTTTATTAAATCTATATTAATTGACTAAATTACCCTAGTAATTAATTAAGATGATTTTTTTCAATTATATTTAATTCAATAATGTATATTAATCACTTTCTTAAAATAAGTAAAGTTGATTGGCCCACATTTATACATACAATAACACAATAATTACTTAAAATAAAATAACCTAAGCCTATATATATATATATATATATATATATATATATATATATATATATATATATATATATATATATATATATATAGGCTTAGGTTATATTCAAAAGGTTAATAGCTTATAACAATAATAAATGCTATCACGTGTGTATATTTTGTTATTAATGTTATATATATATATATATATATATATATATATATATGTGTGTGTGTGTGTGTGTGTGACATCCTCAAATTTCTCGGCCAGAAAAGACCGATTTAATTTATACTTTTAAATAAAATCAGAGTAATCTTTTTAAAAGATGTTGCGGAATTTGTCCCCAAAACAAACATGATAAAAATTTATCAAAACATTTCTTAAAAAATATATATTTTCATTATATATCAAAACGTCGGGATGTCATTTTCCGATACAGACCAAAAGCATAAACAGTATATTATAAGTCTTACAACAGTTGTTTACAACTACTGGCCTATAATCCAAAAATCTCTCATCATCATCCGACTATGCTCGGGGTCCACTACCTGTAATATAGAAAGCTGAGTGGGTCAGGCTTGGCAGTCTGTTGAGCATATAGGGTTTTCAACCCACAAATAATAATAAATTTATTAAAATTTTCAACCAAAAATAAATTTATTAATTTCATCAACCAACAATAACCCTGATTACCCATTCCCGTTATCCTCACTTTACGTCCCTAAACACCTATCATAAGGGACCTAGTCTAAGGATTTTCATCGGGGTGACAACACTGCTTTAGGGATTCCTCAGCAATTTATGTCAAATAAGGCAATCATGAGGGGGATGGAGTACACCAGCGAACATATAGTTCACCAACACCTACAGGTTGCAAACCTGCTAGCGTTCCACTGGACTGTCTAGAAATGGTTGTGGTCGTCATCTATACTCTGCTAGATGACTACAACAACAACAACAACATCGAGGTCTCTCATCTTTTTAACGCACATCAACTATTTCATCTACTCATGTTTTACCCAACATATTTGCAGATAAAATACATATACACTTTTAAAACTTGTATAAAACATTTATTCAACACCCATCTCAAATAAACAAATAATATAATTACACATAGCACGTGTTTTATAGAAAATGCTTCATATCTATGTGTAAGATGAAAGTGACTATACACTTACTTGATAAGACGATGATTGGACAACGTTTCGTCTCTTAAAATAATATTCTTCGATAAAAACCGGGATATTTTCTCAAAAATCGGGCTTCTCGCGGGCAGAGTTTCGCCTCGAAAACTCTCTTTCTCGGGATCTTCGGGGCTTCGGGACTTGCTTCAGGTGTCGGGATGATACTGGGACTTCGAGGGGGGGGGTTAAAAGTAGGCTAAAAGTGTGTGTAAAGTGAAAGAGAAGTAAGAGTTTGCAAACAAAATACGGCAGCCTTGTTTTCTATTTATAGGGGTTGAACCATCGATTTTCGTCGGGCGTAATCTTCAGGTACGCGGGGCGTACTGCCTCGTCGACCTGTACGCTGGGCGTACAACTAGTACGTTGGGCGTACGAGGTGGATCAGCTCGGACACGTCAAGGCTACGAATTTGTGGCACTCATGCGATGGAGTAGGCTATGTGGCCTAACTCAGATCATGAACACGAGTACGTTGGGCGTACTCCTGTATGTTAGGCGTACTCCATATTTCCAAACTTCTAAAATTCGTATCTTTCGCATACGAGCTCCGTTTTTTATGTTCTTTATATCCACGCGTAGGTGAGACTATGCTCTACAACTTTTATTTAGAATCTGTCGGCTAATTTTTACTTTATTTTTAAAGTTATATTTTTAACAGGCCGGGATAGGAAAAGTCCGTTAAAAATTCATAACTTCTTCATCCGACGTCCGTTTTCGTCTGTCTTTTTACCGTTGCACTAATATCGACGAGATCTTCAATTCTCGTTTAGTTTGTTTCGGCTAAAAATCACTCGATCTAAATATCGAGTTTTGGGCTGCATACTCCTAAGTCGAAACTTAGAAAAATCATAACTTCCTCATACGAAGTCAGATTTGGGCGTTCTTTTTATGCACGCTCTCGGTTTAACGAACTCTACGACTCTCGTTTAGATCACTAAGGCTAAAAATCGTTCTAACGTAAATTCACTATTTATGTCACGCAGTGTCGTACCAGTTCTGTCGCGAAACTTTAACATGTCATAACTTCTTCGTTATAACTCGGATTTCGGCATTCTTTATATATTCGGAATCCTTGTCACGACCACTACAATTTCCTTCTTAGATATTGGGTTTATCTCATATTTATTTTCGACGCTTATTATTTTTTATTCTTAATTCGTTAAATCATAATAATTAAGCAATGAGCACATAATACTCAAATAATACATCTTATTATTTCAAAACGGGTTACAAAGGTTAACCTAGACTATTACATCATCATTAATTTCTAGCCTAAAACACGGGCGTTACAATATATATATATATATATATATATATATATATATATATATATATATATATATATATATATATATATATATATATATATAGAGAGAGAGAGAGAGAGAGAGAGGTTCAATAAAAAATCATAATTAACAAGGAACCAATCGTGAGCGGTCGTCGGAAATGATAATGATCAACGGCCAAGGAAATAGATGTATACTTGTACATTGGACGCACACTCACAAGATTATACCAAAAAATTCACCTACTTACCAATAAAATCATCTCTTTTTTTCGTTTAAAGTTTTTTTTAGGCCACATTTTTTATCGAAAAAGAAAAACCGAATATACCGTTGTTCTCGATTTTTCGTCCTCTTTCCATAGAGATCCATGTTGATGTATAAAAAATGAACATTTTTTTTTTGAAAAAAATCCACTTCATTGTGTTAGTTTTTTCAATATTTAAGTTTATTTTTATTAAAAAAAACTAATTATACCAAAAATATTAAATTTCTGTAGTCTATTAATAAACATCAACACCGACAAAAAAAAAAAAAAAAAAAAACCTCGATATGTGTAGATTCACACTGTGAATCTTAACTGTAAATATTTCAATTTTTAACATTCACAATGTGAAAAAGCTCGATCACTTCAGATTCATATTGTAAATCTGACTTACTATTATGCACACTGTGAATCTGAGAAAGTTCACAATGTGAATCTGAACAGGTTACACAATGTGAATCTGAACTGAAATATCGATTTTTTTAACATCAATATGAATCTATATTTAAAGAGTACCAAAAAATATGAATGTTGATATATTTATTAGTTTTTTTCTATAAAAAATATACCTACTTTTCAATAAACAAAGAAAAATGTGACATCCCCAAATTTCTCGGCCAGAAAAGACCGATTTAATTTATGCTTTTAAAATAAAATCAGAGTAATCTTTTTAAAAGATGTTGCGGAATTTGTCCCCAAAACAAACATGATAAAAATTTATCAAAACATTTCTTAAAAAATATATATTTTCATTATATATCAAAACCTCGGGATGTGATGTTCCGATACAGACCAAAAGCATAAACAGTATATTATAAGCCTTACAACAGTTGTTTACAACTACTGGCCTATAATCCAAAAATCTCTCATCATCATCCGACTATGCTCGGGGTCCACTACCTGTAATATAAAAAGCTGTGTGGGTCAGGCTTGGGAGCCTGGTGAGCATATAGGGTTTTCAACCCACAAATAATAATAAATTTATTAAATTCATTAACCAAAAATAAATTTATTAATTTCATCAACCAACAATAACTCTGATTACCCATTCCCGTTATCCTCACTTTACGTCCCTAAACACTTATCATAAGGGACCTAGTCTAAGGATTTTCATCGGGGTGACAACACTGCTTTAGGGATTCCTTAACAATTTATGTCAAATAAGGCAACCATGAGCGGGATGGAGTACACCAGCGAACATATAGTTCACCAACACCTACAGGTTGTGAACCTGCTAGCGTTCCACTGGACTATCTAGAAAGGTCTGTGGTCGTCATCTATACTCCGCTAGATGACTACAACAACAACAACATCGAGGCCTCTCATCATTTTAACACACATCAACTATTTCATCTACCCATGTTTTACCCAACATGTTTGTAGATAAAAATAAATATACATTTTAAAACTTGTATAAAACATCTATTCAACACTCATTTCAAATAAACGAACAATATAATTACACACAGCACGTATTTTATAGAAAATACTTCATATCTATGTGTAAGATGAAAGTGACTATACACTCACTTGTTAAGACGATAATTGGGCAGCACCTCGTCTCTTAAAATAATCTTTTCAGATGAAACCGGGGTGATTTCTCAAAAACCGGGCTTTGCGTGGGCAGAGTTTCGGCTCGAAAACTCTTTTTCTCGGGATCTTGGGGGCTCTAGAAATTGCTTCGGGTGCTAGGACGATACACTAGGCTTCGGGGGTATTTCTTACAATTTAGGAGAGAGTATAAGGGTGAGAGATGTAAAGAAAGTAAACAAAAATCGGGCAGCCTTGAGTTCTATTTATAGTGCCCGAGGCTCAGCATTACGCTGGGCGTAAATATGGTGTATGTTGGGCGTACTGCTCAGCGGTGCTCTACGCGGGGCCTAAGCCTTCGTACGCTAGGCGTAGGGTGATGTGTGGCATCAGACGTGACGATGGTACAAGATACGTGTCGCATGCGAGGAAGTAGGCAACGTGGCCAACTCCGGATCACACACACGAGCACGCTGGGCGTACTCATGTATGCGGGGCGTACTCCGAATTTCCAAACATCTAAAATTCGTATCTTTCGCATACGAGTTCCGTTTTTGACGTTATTTATATCCACGCGTAGGTGAGACTATGCTCTACAACTTTCATTTAGACTCTGTCGGCTAATTTTGAATTTATTTTTAAAGTTATATTTTTAACAGGCCTGACAGGAAAAGTCCGTTAAAAATTCATAACGTCTTCATCCGACGTCCGTTTTCGTCTGTCTTTTTACCGTTGCGCTAATATCGATGAGATCTTCGATTCTCGTTTAGATTGTTTCGGCTAAAAATAACTCGATCTAAATTTCGAGTTTTGGTCTGCATACTGCTAAGTCGAAACTTAGAAAAACCAAAACTTCCTCATACGAAGTAAGATTTGGGCGTTCTTTTTATGCACGTTCTCGGTTTAACGAATACTACGACTTTTATTTAGATCGCTAAGGCTAAAAATCGTTCTATCGTAAATTCACTATTTACGTCACGGAGTGTCGTACCGGTTCTGTCGCGAAACTTCGACAGGTCATAACTTCTTCGTTATAACTCGAATTTCGGTATTCTTTATATATCCGGAATCCTTGTCACGACCACTACAACTTCCTTCATAGATATTGTGTTTATCTAATATTTATTTTCGACGCTTATTTTTTTTTATTCTTAATTCATTATATCAAAATAATTAAGCATAAAAAACATAATACTCAAATAATACAATTTATTATTTCAAAACAAATTACAAAGGTTGACCTAGACTATTACATCATTATTAATGGTTAACCTAGAAACACGGGCGTTACAAAAATGAAGTGGTTTTTTTGAAAAAAAAAATCATTTTTTATATATCAATATGAATCTTTATGGAAAGATGATGAAAAATCACAAACAATGGTATATTCGGTTTTTTTTTTTTTATTTTGATAAAAAACATTGCCAAAAAAATTAAACTAAAAAAAAGAAGTTGGTTGTGTTATAATCTGGTGCATGTGCGTCCATTGTAAGAGTTTACAACCCTTCCTTTTGTTGTTGATCGCTTTAAATTTCGACGTTTTGGATTGGTTCCTTGATTCATTTATTAATAATGGTTCTCTATTGAACTTTTCCATATATATATATATATATATATATATATATATATATATATATATATATATATATATATATATATATATATATATATATATATATATATATATATATATATATATATATATATATAACTTAATACAGTCAATACACAAAATTAACAGCTTATATATATATATATATATATATATATATATATATAACTTAATACAGTCAATACACAAAATTAACAGCTTATATATATATATATATATATATATATATATATATATATATATAGAGAGAGAGAGAGAGAGAGATTGGTTCAAATGAGAACCACAAAAGATTAAGAACCGTAAGAACCTCATTCATTGTATACGTAAAGATGTACACACTACTTATTAAACATGTTAAAATCCGATTTTTTTTTGTATTTTGGTACGAAAATGGCAAAATTGTAATTTTTGCAGTCTAATATTTTCATTCATACATCGATTCATATTTTAACACAAAAATTATACAAAATACAAAATTTAATACAGTCGATTCATAGTTTAGTACACAAAATTCACAATTTAAATACAATCATAATATCACTAATTTAGGAGAGTCAAACTCAAACTCTATCACCACCACCAACTACTACATGTCAGCACCAACCATCTATGTCAGTGTCGTAACCATCATTCCTTTCAAACCAAATATGTATATAAAATCATGCATTGTTAGCTTAAATACTATATTCACAGCTTAATAAACATATTAATTCACTAATTTAGAGTTTAATGCAACAATTATAGAAACTAATGCATTCTTACATATTTACTTCACAAAAAAATACTCACAAGAAAATTAAAACAAATATTTATATTTTAACATAAAATTCATAAAAAAAATCACAATTTAATACAATCAATTCACAATTAATACAGTCAATACACAAAATTAACAACTTAATATATTAAAGTCATAGTTTAATACACAAAAACTATACATTCACATCCATATTCTGTACTTAATACTTATATTTATACCTTCAGATATATGGGCCAGTGTTTCTTTTAAATTTAGATTTATATAATATTCACAATTTAAATTTTACATGTTATTCAAAATTAGAGAAAATAAAATCTATATATAATGCTTCTTTCATCTTATATTTTAGAAGCAAAAATAAAATTCGTAAAAGAAATTAACAGCTTAATATACTCAATTCACAAGTTAATACATTTTATTCACAATTTAATACACAAATTCACAATTTAATAAAATATAGTTACACGTTAAAAATTACATATGATGATGTTTGGAGCTTGGAGGTTGTATTAGATAGCAGTTCACACATTCATCACAATTCACAACTTAAAAAACCAAAATTCACATTATTTGAGAAAACACTAATATAATAAAAACACGTTTAAATTCATATTAAAACTTATAAAAATTCATACATATACTGCTTAAAACTTATAAAAAAATTCATTAAATCACAACTAAAAATTATGAAAAAAAATCATGCATTCACAAATTAATACATACAAAAGATCATGCATTCACATCTTAAAACTTATAAAAAATCATGCAGTCATAGCTTAATTTTTTTTCTAATTGAAACAATCAGATATGTATTAAATCCATACATTAACAACTTAATAATTATAAAAAAACGCTTATACAACTTAAGAAACTGGTTCATAAACTTATTCATACTATTCCATGTTTAAAAACATACCTTGTTTTTAGTGAAGCATTTCATCAAACACCTTCAATGCATCTTATATCCAAATCTGAGATTGTTCCCTTACTTCAGATCCATGAGTACCAATGGTAAGCAACAACAACGGTGGTGCGACGTTGGTTGTGGTAGAGCTGGAGTCACATTGACGGTGGTAGCATCAGATCTGGATGTCAGATCTGTTGGCGGTGATTTCTGTGAGATCTATTGTTCCGACGAAGCAAATCGGAGAAGTTTTCTTGTATTCCATCATATCCGGATGTCGAATATCTGGAGACGAACTAGATCTGGACTTCGGAGCAGAGTGTGACGTTTTTTGGTGTTCCGACGAAGCACAATAGCTGATGTTAGGCGGTGGTCGGTGGTGATAAGGTCGACTATCAGATCTAACCAAATCGCACTAGATCTGATATGTTTGTGTTTTAAAGAGAAAATGAAGTTGAAACAACTTCTTAACTCCAGATCTGAGACCAAGTGGCGATCGACAGCGATAGAGGAAGGTGGTGGTTATCACCGCTCGTCGGAGCTCATAATCTGGAGGAGAAAATCGAAGATTTGAAGTCGAAAATAGTAGATCTAAAGACGAAAATTGTAGATATGAAGAGAGAAATCATAGATCTGAAGCTGAAATTGTAGATCTGAAGAGGAAAATTGTAGATCTGGAGCCAACCGGAACTTGTGGATCTGATGGCGGTGGTTCGTAGGCGGTAGGAGGCAGCGGCGGTTCGTCGACGGTAGGAGGCGGTGGCAGTCAAAGGTGGTGGATGGTGGCTAACTGGTGGTAATGTTTGTGTGTTCTTCAAGTTTGAGATGGGAGAGAAAATAACCATGTGAGAGTGTATGTAGTGTGTGTAGATAAAATGAGGTTCTTACGGTTCTTAACTTTTAGTAGTTCTCATTTGATCTTTTGCCTAAGTGATTAAATATATGCACGAAATAATGTTTATTACTTTTATAAGACATTTACCCGACGTATTTTATACACCGTATTTGATAGCGACAGTTGCCTTTTAATAGAGTGAGTGGTCAAATATGTTAACTTTTCAAAATTATTTTTGTCATCCAAATGGCTCTTTTTCAACTTTTTAATACCAATGAGAACATAAAATAAAGATCTAAAGAATTTAGACTCATCTTTTATAAACAACTAATTATTTATAAAAATTTCTAATTTTAAAAAGTAATGTAAGTTGTCTTAGCAATACTTTCTATAGAGATTTCTTCTTCAAAATTCATAGCAATGTATAAGGGACAACTTTATTATTTGATATTTTTGTTGAAAATAAAAATGTCCATAACAATTTTAAAAAAGTGTCATTTTTTATAAAATTGACTACACTTAAATATTTCAAAAAATAGTCTTAGAAGTATTAACCGTGTATGTTAAAATCACAATTTTGATTGTAGGATCGTATAATCCTACGATCTCACCTACGTAAATCCAGGGGCAAATGTCATATTAGCCCATCAAACTTATTGTGTTTGTTTTAAAAGGTCACTAAACTATTTTTTTGCACATTAAAGGAATAAACTCTCATATGACTGTTTAATTACATCCTTTTACCGATTGTAAAAGGTATAACCCATATTTTCGTGACATGGGCCTCCATCGTGGATTATTACTGTTGTAATCTTGGTCCCCAAGATTGCCTAGTCATCGTTAATGGTCCCCCTTATAAATTGAAGGGATACCCTAAATCCCTCTTCCCCACCCACTTTGTTACCCTAATCCGTAACCTTCACATAATACCACCGAGTTCGCTTTTTTCCCACTTATAAATCAAGAAGATGGTCCCAGAACAAAGTTTTTCATATGGTGGTTTCAGAGTTTCGGACCTAGACGGGTACCAACTGATTACGAGCTTCACGCCATGGAAACCCAAGTGCAGATTGAGGAACTGAGAGATTAACTGCGACAACAACTTGGAGAGTTTAGGGAGGAAATACGCTACTTGAAAAGGATAGTGATCGTGATGGGTGCAGTTGGAGTTGCAGTGATGTCGTTAGGTGGGGATTTTGGGGGTGTAGTTTAGTTCGTAGATAGCACGATGACGATTAGCGTTTTTTGGGTTATTGGGTTGTCGAAGGTTGTTTGTTTTTGTCTAAGTTCGTCATCTGCTAGTATAATATGTATGTATTAGGGTATGTGTTGTTGGTTATTTTGATCAGTGGTGCTTGTTGAAGATGTTAGGGTTTTTAGAACCATCTTTTTGGGGGTTTTTGGTAACACAATAACCTCATTTGTAGTCCAAGTACATTGTTATGTGGAAGTACATTGTTATATGAAAGTACTTTGTTAACCATTGTTCTGCATATGATGTTATTCTAATATGTAGTAATGTAGACGAAGTACCCTTTGTTAAGTTAACTGTGTATATTAATTTTTTTCATGTGGAAGTACATTGTTATATGAAAGTACTTTGTTATGTAGAATTACCTTGGAAGTACAATCGTAAAAAAACATTCATGTTACAATCACAAACTAACACAATAACCTCAGTTGTAGTCAAAGTACATTGTTATGTGGAAGTACATTGCTATATGAATTACCTTGGAAGTACAATCATAAACAAACATTCATGTTACATCACAAACTAACATTCATGTTATGTTTTAAACCAAAAAACAACCATTCATGTTACAAACGAAAAACAAACATCCATGCATTCTTTAATTTCATAAGTTGGTGTTTTAAAGACACGCTAACAATCTTAACAAGACCATAACAAACATGAAATAAAGACATCTAACCGTAACTAACATACTCCATAAACAAAACACCTTTAATCCAAATCCATTGGTTTGGTTGAAGTATCACCTTCACCGTTTTTGCCTTCAACCTTTTTTGCCAACTTTTTCTTTATTATCCTCCCTGACTTTTTTCTTAACTTCACTGTACCTTCTTTTGTACCGTTTTTCTTATTCACAACACTTGTTGACCCACATTCACCTTGTCCCGTTTTGAAACCAATTCCACTTCCACGTTTATCTTCACCCTTTCCCTTATTTACACCATTTCCCTTTTGCACTTGACCCTTCACTTTCTTCAATGCACTAGTTTCACCTTCACCTTCAGCCTTCCTCTTTTTTACCTTACTTTTTTGGGTCTTTGACACTGCATCACAGGTTGACTTATTGTGGCCTGCCTTTTTACAAACACCACAGACAATCTTTTTTCCTGACTTGGATACTCTGTGTGATCCACTAACCTCAGTATTGTCCCTCTTTCTCTTAATATTGGGTCTTCCTGGAATCTTCCTTTTCAATGGTGGAAAAGGTGGTATGTAGTCTGTTGGGGGCCATATTGCACTCCCATTCATGCTTCCTATTGAGTACTTGTAGGTGTTCATATATATGCAAGCACGATATAAAGGATCAACAAATTCCTCTACATCTCTATTTACATAAAAAATGGTTGCCACTGAGTGTACACAACCATACCCATTCAGTTGCCAAATCCTACAAGTACATGTTTTCTTTTCCAAATCAACACCATAAGACTCTCCTAAGTTTCTTGTTTCAAAGGTATTCAGGCCACTAGGAAGCACTTGCCGGTACCTACAAATAAACACGGTTAGCAATAGCTACTATGGTGAACAAGAGTTTCAGATAATAATAAAGTACCTTTGTTGGATCTTCAATTCATTTATGGTAAGCCTTATGTTTGGACATACATCTAAATGTCCCCATCCACTTCCTTTCTGCCTCAAACTACACATCCTATGCATCACATATAGTCTAATATCCTCCAACATTGTAATAATTGGCTTCTTCCTAGCATCCAAGATAACAATGTTAAAGCTTTCAGACAACACATTCTCAACTGCATCAGACCCCCTTCCTATTTGAAAAAATGCTCTTGACCATGAGTTTGGATTCCTTCCCATAAGATGCACATAAGCAGCAGGGCTAATCATTTGAATCTCTTTCATTGCAGAATTGAAAAGAGGTTCAGTTGATGCCTTACAAGCCTTCCAAAATAATTTCTCATATTGAGCCCCAGGGAATTTCTTCTTGAAGTTGGAAAGAACATGTCTGGCACATTGCCTATGTTCTATTTCTAGAAATAAATCCTTCATTGCTTCAATTATTCCCTGCATTTACATCATCAGAACATTTAGAAGTAGATCACATTTGAATCAAATAATCCATGGCATTATGAACAAAAACATACCTTATGTTGATCTGACATCAATGTGTTACCAAACCCACCTTCAAGATGCAGATCTTCTTGCAAGTTTTCTAAGAACCATTTCCAGTTGTCTTTATTTTCAACACAAACTACAACTATTAGGTATATATGATTGTTACCATCCCTACCAACAACACATAATAACTTACCAATACACATTCCTTTTAGAAAACACCCATCTAAGTTTATTATCCTTCTACAGCCACTTCTCCAACCCTCCTTTAGTGCATGAAAACATATATATTATAATAAAGTAAGTTTTCCCATATGGCATAGAGTTCACAGACAAATTGACTGTTGACCCTGGATTATACCTTTTTATCTCCTCACCATAGGACCACAACTTTGCATAATTTTCAACTATGGTACCTTCAACAAGAGACATTGCATGTTTCTTGGATCTCCTACATTGTCACATACTAACCTCTATGCCAAATTTAGTCTTTACTTCCTCTTTTAACATCCTAACATTGAATTTCTGATTCTCAAGAACTTCCCTGGTGAAATGAATTCCAATCCATCTGTAATTAACAATTGACCCTAACTTAAAATTTCTTGCACAATTATGCTCAATGATAAGGGACTTGATTTGGAATGAGTGCTCCTCACTCATCCATGATGCCCACAGTCTAAATGTGCATTGACCATCACTACACTTAACCAATAACCTTTTACTGTCATTTTTTTCAAAGTACAATTGATACCCATTTGCTACAGCATAATTACAAAGCATGAATTTTAATTGTTTAGGGTTGGTAAACCTCATACCTAGAACTGGAATCTGCTTCTTCCAATATATGTCTTCATTAAACATTTGTTTTCCTTTCACATCTGGGATATTCTCATCTTCATCATATTTTGGATCACCTTCTGTGACATCTTCATTTCCATTTGCCTGATTAACTCCTTCATAGGTTACTCCTTCCATGTTGCTCTTTTGTGGACTCATGAAGTCAGTTAGGTCAATACCTTCTTCCCATTCGATTGACATGTTTGACTAATTATCCTCATTTTCATTTTCATTTGCCTTAATTACGTGCACAGTAGTACCAAAATGGTCCATGTAAACAAGAACTTGTACTCCACATCGATAAGCAATGTCTATAAATTCTTGATATTGAAGTTCATTAGAAATCAAGGTTAAACCTTCTGGGATTTGTAAATTGGGTTGACAATAATAAATTTTCTCACACTTCTCTTGTGTGAATCGTTCAAGAAAACCCACAAACTCATTATATGACATACCAACAAAATCGATGTTCTTGAACACATGATGAACACCATCAGAATAGCAAAACGGTTGGTTGATGAACACACCTTGGAAATGAACTTTGATTGAGAGGAATATAACCATCGATCTTCAGTTACTATGGTGGGACGAGGGTTTTCTTCAATGAGGAGGGGTTTCTTCAATGAGGGGGAGGGGATTGTATAATGCAAATGGTTTATTTAAAACAAATTAATATAAATGTACTACACGTGGCCATTTCATTAAATGACCTGGCACCGACATTTTCCTTCGTGGCATGTATATTACCTTACAACCCGGTAAAAGGTAACATAAGGGTATTTTAAAACAGAGAAATGAGAGTTTATTCCTTTAATGTGCAAAAAAAAAATAGTTTAGTGACCTTTTAAAAAAAACACAAAAAGTTTGATGGGCTAATATGACATTATCCCTAAATCCAGGGGCGGACGTAGGAATATATAGTAGGTATTGCCGAGATGAAATAGGTGTTGCTGATACATGAAAAATAGGTTTAAAAAATCGAAAAATTTTCTACTACGGATAGGAAAAGCAAGTGTTGTCAGTGCCACACGGGGAACACCCTAAAACCGCCCCTGCGTAAATCGATCCCCGATCTTACTTGAATCGTTTTTCAGTAGGATCACGGTAATATCGTAAGATCGTAGGATCATTAATATATATATTGTTGGATTAGGTGTCTAAGCCCATAATTATTTTGGTATGTACTTGACCCGATTATGAGCATGGTTCTTTTGGGTTGCCTTCACCATAGCAACTGATAGGATGAATTAGAGGTGCAACATTTGAGACACTAAGCTTTCAGAAGTCAAGATCAAGAAGGATTGTGATTGTTATTGCTACATAACAATCAAGGTAAACTTTCTAACCCTAATCTTATGTCAATTTTGATAATAGCATGTTAGATCTAAGTTTTATGCTTTGGTATTCAATGTTGTTGTGTTCATAGTAGAAAACCTAGATCAAAGCAATTAGGGTTGCATGTACACCATAGGAATGATGTAATGCTCATAACCTATCATATATATATATATATATATATATATATATATATATATATATATATATATATATTAAAATCAAATATATTTTTGGACTAACTACATGGAATACACCTTTTAATTTATCATTAAATAAATATATTAAAAATATTTTTTTTATGTTTTTAAGTATTTATTGTTAACAGGATGGTTAATTGATGGATAAATATGTATTTTTTATGTTTTAAAATGTTTTTGGTGCGATCTTACAATCCGATTCAATCTTACGATTACGATCTTGCAAAGCAGAAAACGGTCATATATAAGATCTCAATCTTAACAACATTGATATTACTATTACCATTTGAGATGATTAGTTAAATTAATCTAAATCTGACCCCATAATGATTCTCCACATTAAACATTCACGACATGTAGTATAATGCTTGACATGTTTTACGAGACGGTATTTAACCTCTACAACCCCTTGTATTAATATTGATCGGAGTTGGAATTCTTCATGATCATTGATCCAATGAAGTCCCTTAAACAAGTGTATTCAAATTCCATTTCATATGTATAATTGAAGTTTTTATTTGTGAATCATCATGAATATAATCATTACTAATAACATTCAATACAAAGTAAACTTATTAGTAAATTAGGGTTTTGTGTTGGTTAACGTCAAAACAAACGAGTTTAACATTGAGTACATGTCACATGCAAGAAACGAACACATAATCTTGTTTTTAGGGATGTAAGCTTAGAAAGAACCATAAAATCACCTTAGGGTGAACCAATGTAATTTCTTCTAAAAATACAATCATAATCTTTCTAGACTCAAATAAGTTTAATTACAACATTCCACAATCAACCATCAAATTGCATACCTTGCCGAAATTATATTAAGTAAGATCCAAAGTCGAAGATCATCAATCTATTATCTTAATCAATGGTTTGAACTCTTGATCATAAACCCTAATCATAACCATAAAATCTGGGGTTTACTTACTTGATTGGTGTTCCTAGGCTATGGTTTCTTCGACTCAAGAACTCCAAACATTAGCTCTAATCTATTTCTCTCCATAATCCTCTCTTGAAATCGTGAGGAGAACACAACATTGTATATTTCTATCGACTCTTTCTATCCTAATTATGAGAAATTGTGTGATTGTCACCTTTAGTCACTATACTTGGACTTGGGTGAAAAATCCTCTAATTCCACTATAATTTCAATACTAAGGGAATTTATTAAATAATGGAAACTTAATTTTATTAACCGCGTGTACCTATTAGTCTATTACACAAAAGTTTTTAAAACTGCCTCCAGCCTTTTTATTTGAGCTAAGCTGAAATACCCTATTGAATTTAAATTTCATATTTAATAATTAAATAATAAGGAACAAATATAACTAAGGTTAAAAAAATATGCAACTCCAAATCAAGGCCAATGGCTTTATACGAAGCGTAATGGACTTCTTATTAGACATGACTACATCCTCATATCATATACTTGGTTTAGAGATTGGCCATGCAATACTTTACCATATACACGCCCTTTCATGTTCTTGAACACCTGTAGGAAGATATAAGTTTGGATTTTGTTCTACCATTTCCTAAGCTCAAGGACATAAATATTTGGTTATGATGTATTATAGAAGCTTTTTGGAAGATGGCACATTTCATCCCTTAGGCCAAGACTAAAGTATGACAGTTGTACTTCACCAAAATGGTGAAATTGCATTGGGGTTTGGATCACAATGTATTATTTTTCAGTCATTTGTGGGCCAAGGTCGGGTCCAAGTTGAAATTAGTAGATCCCATCAGTCATAAGTCATAAACCAAGCTGACATTCAGGTACCTACCTTCATATGCCTACCCTGTTAAAATCAAGAAACATTGAATTCACAAATAAAATAAAATAAAAAATGCAAACCAAATCAAAATATGAAATCACCAGTAAGGTAGATAGGCAAACAAGCTTATTAATATCTTTAAAGTAATTCCACTTACGAAAAGGAAGTCCATTGTCCCCTATTATATTTTCCAACTTTTTCCATATCCATATTACATATACTCTCTCAAGTCTATAACTTTACTCATAACTACTTTAAACAAACCCCCAACCTTATTAAATCTCTTAATCCATATCTCTATCGATCATTTATATATATATTTAAAAAAAAAAAAAAAAAAAAAAGGGCAATCCAAGAAACCAAAAAAAAAAAAAAAAAAAAAAACGCTTTCTCTATATCTCTTTCATTCAGATGCCAGCACTGCCATCGGTCTTGTGGACCTTAAGATTAATAAAGAAGCCGGTGTTACCCAAAAGAAACAGAGCAAGGACACCAATAGCAGCCATTGCGAGTTTCACCCACTGATGCCACCTCTTCCTGTTTCTGATTGAAGCTGGCGGTGGGACCGGTTTTGGTTTCAGCTGCTTTGAAAAGAAATGAGCTGGCGGTTTTTTCTTTTTCATCACACTGTTATTGT
This sequence comes from Lactuca virosa, assembly GCF_052849685.1. Taxonomy (NCBI): domain Eukaryota; kingdom Viridiplantae; phylum Streptophyta; class Magnoliopsida; order Asterales; family Asteraceae; genus Lactuca; species Lactuca virosa. The sequence continues at coordinate 40,042,159 of NC_136433.1, forward strand.
TATTGTTACTGTTGTTGTTGATGTCTTCTTTAGTTGTAGCCTCGTTTGAGCTTTCTGAACTTGCAGCTTCTTCTCCATTCACACTCCCATCTCCACCCGCCTTCTTCTTTTCCTTCTTTCTCATCCGCTTCTCCCTCTCCTACACAACCATTAATTATCAAATTAAAGTTTTATGAAAATCATTTTATTATTTATTTAAATATATATACCTTTTCTTTTTGCTCGGCTTCCTTGCGGGCCCGCAACTCGGCCCTGAGTTGGGCCTTTTCAGCGATACGTTTCTTCCTTTCTAATGCTTCCGTTGCTTTAGCTTTTTCCTCCAACCTTCGTTGCTCTTTCAGTTTAGCTTCAATCTCTTGTTTCCTCAATTCCTCAGCTTTTCTAGCCAATTCCATTTCCTCTTTTCTCGCTTCCTCCTTTTTATTAATGTCAGCTGCTGACATGTCACTTTCACTTTCCTTTTTAACATCTTTGGTTTTCAATGTCTGATTCTTTTCCACCGTTACTTGCTCGATGGGTTTACTATCTTCGGAATAGGAAAGTGAAACCGCGGTTTCTTGTTTCACGGTTGGAATAACTGACACCGGCTTCGCGTCCGTCGGAATGGAAACCAGATTCCTGTTGACTGTTTCATTGGGCGGGAGGACGTGTGACACGTCATCAGGACTGAGTGAGTTTCCATCAAAATATTTCTGTCTTCTGGTTGCATTCATATTGCACCTGTTGACGTAATCATTTCTGAACTCATCATTGTTGTTCCATTGTTCCATAAATGCCTCCACCTACAGTGAATCAGAACCACGTGTTAATTGATTTCACAGAATGAAATGACGTATGTACCCCTTTGTAACGGATACAATAAATGAAATAGATTGCTTAAACAACCTGATTCGCGCACAAACGATGAAGTGAGTCTTTATCTCCACGTGATGCGAAATCTCTTGCTGCCATTACGTCTTCCTTGTACAGGCGGAAGTTTTTGTTCTGCATAAAAATTTATTATTTTCACAATAATGCAGATTCATATTTCGTCACAGGTGGTTGATGTTTCCTTAGGGTCCATGTTAGATAACTAAATGCATAAATATGATCAAAATTTTCATGTCTAAGTGTAAATTCACGAAAAACCATTAACATTACTTTAGTTGAATACTTGAAAAGGTAATATTGATCCGTATCAAACAAGTATCCACAAAGAGAAAAGCTATCACATGTTTTGTTGTTCATAGATATGAAATAATAGGGGCAAATAAGTAAATATACTTCTCAAAATCCTTAATACAAGTCGATGCAAATGTAACAGCCAGATTAGATATAGCTAAAAATACCTCAAGCAAAAAAACAATATATCATCCATCTAGTATGCACCCTAAATTCGGCATATGAAATCATCAACAACTCTACTAGCAAAAGAAATCTTATTCTTCTGTCTACGACACGTGTTCGAGCATAATAAGTTCTAGGGTCTTCTAATGAGTTGACTCAGATGAGTCAAATCCTAACTTGCTAATTTATTTCCGTTGAAATAAGGGAGAATTTAGCATGCGGTCGGTTATAGAGAAGAATGGTAGGATACACATATGTCTCTATACTCTAATATCACATGATGGTTTCTTAATTTGGTGATTTTATCTATTTCTTTATTTGTGGATTAGACAGGTGATTAAGAAAGTTTATGCATATTAATCTCTAGATCAATCGTGCGGTCGTAAATACACATGATAACATGTTTTACTAATCACAAGGTACAACAATCTAGTTACGTGCGTTTATACACTACCTATTTACCATATTAAGATGTCATTTCACAACTATTACAAAGCTAATTGACATACAAAGATGTGCCTTAACAGCTTATTTATTTATGTTCACTACAGATCAGTAAGATGCAAAAATTCAACAAACCTTGTCATATGATTGTTTCTTCAAACTATTTAAATGAGCATATGCTTTTTGACGAACATCATCCGCAGCTCTGAACTGATCTTGCAGTTCTCTTTCCTTTGTGCTTAGCTCATCATACTTCGTTCCCACTGCTGCAGTAGCTGCTTCAGCTTTTGTTAGCTTTACTTTTAAAGCGTCCAGTTCCTTCCTTAAAGTCTGCAAATAAATAATTTTTTTTTAAAAAAAAATCAGGGATTGAGGACATGATAAATGTTGAATGATATGATACACGCATACCCTCATATGTTCCTCAGTTTGATCTTTTTGATCCATAGCCTGTTGAATTTCATCTTGGCTCCCCATATTCAAGGCTAGTTGTTCTCTAAGAGTCCTAAGCTGTTTAATCTCACGAATGAGGTTTTTCTCATCTTTTAAAGACAATGTTTCATGTTGTATCATGTGCTCCATATTGTATATCTGATTCAAGAACATACATTCATCAGAACTTAACAGATTTCATCAATGTTTGGATTTGGAAGAGGGAGGAGTGAAACATACCCTGTGATTAATATCTCCAACAGACTCTGCATTCTTCAAGCGGTTGATGACAGCCTGAACAGAGTCTATTTCCTGTCGCTTTAATCTAACTAACCGTCTTGCAGCTGTTTCCTCTTGTTTTGCTGTATTAAATGCCTCATTAATGGCTCTCAACCTTGCCTGTGAAAATAGAATGAATCAATGAAATGAAAATTATGAATTTTATTATGAAATTAATGTTTCAAGATTTCTTACACGTTTGCTTTGAATGTCAACTCGGATTGCATCTCGGAGGCGTGTCTTCTCATCAACTTGCAACTGAGCACTTCTAATCTGATCTTTAAACATTTCATCCTCAAATCTTGGAATCCTAATTAAGAAATTATATGGTAGAACCTCAGCTTCTTCTTCCTCTTCATTCTGTGCATCAGGAGCATCACTTACATAATCCTCTACAGAAGATGTAGGAATCTCATCCTTTTGAATGCCATTCATGTCTTCGGTTTCTGGACAAGACATTTTGTCATCAACATTTTGTTCTGAATTGTCACTATCAATACCAGAAGCAGGTTTGGTCTCCCCATTTATGACATCTGGCACAGCAATGATATCACCATTAGGCATATTAGGAACTGTTTCATGACGCCCAATTGAGCCAAATTCAATCACAGCTCCAGAGTTCACATATGCTTCAGGGATTCTTGATGTGGAATCATCTGCAACAGGAGTGTCCTCAACTTTTTTTTCTTTTTCTTCATTATCATCAGGGACATCAGCATTTTCAATCACAGATCCATTCTCTGTAACCAAATGAGCTGCTGCAACATCAAGCTTCGTTTCTACTACTGTCAACTCAACAGGATTAGAAAGCAAAGCACTGTCCCTCTCAACAAGCAACTCACCACTATTGCATTGTGATTCCATAGAATCAGTGGAAGGCAAGATTTTAACATTTTCAGCACTTTCATCTGGTTGGAAGCCTTCTTGAGTTTCATCAACACAATTGTTGACTTCAATTTGTGAAACTGTATCCTCATGAGTGATGGGCTCAATGCTAGTTTCTGTCTCCAATGGTGCTTCAGCCTCAATGGTGGATTCTGCTGTGTTATCCTCCTGATTCATATCATCTTGAACATTGTCTATAACCTCTGTTTGTGATTCCTGAATCTCATCTTCTAACTTGACATGTTCCTTCATCTCTTGAATGTTTGTCTCCAACTCAACAGGTTCTGTAGCTTTGACTGGTGTTTCTGAGCTTCCCTCCACTTGTTTCTCAAGTGTCTCTTCTGATTTTTTCTCCTCGGCATCAAGCTTTAAAGGTACATCGTCATCAGCCACTGTTTGAGAAATCTGAGTTTCTTCCATCTCCAGAATCCCATCTGACTTCTCAACTTGTCCATTGGTTAGACTATCTGCACCCTCAGATAACACAAGTCCTGAGTCTGGATTCTCTTTGGGTTCTGCTTCTGACTCAATCACTGTCTCTTCAGCTTTATTGGTCTCAGATACGCAGGGAGCTGACACCAACTCACTCTGTTGCTCAGCTTCTATCCCATTGCAGACAATATCTGGTTCAGCTTCTACATTGACCTCTGAGTCAACAATTGACAAGTCCTGATGCTCTTCTGACTTTCCATCGGACTCAACTTTTGTAGTGGTATCTACTTCCTCAGTAAGATTACCATTAGATTCTGACACATCAACTGATACTGGAGATTCTTGATTGTCAACTGAACTGTCAATGGAGTCTAACCCGTTGACTGGAACTTGACATTCTTGTTCATTGATTGGACTTTCCGATTCTGGCTCATCAGCTATAACTTGACATACCAAATCTTCAGACGGCTTACCAGGCCCATCAACTATTACTTGACCTTCTAGTTCCTGGGGTGGACTTTTAGAAGATTCTGACTCATCAGCTGTTACTTGAAATTCCAAATCTTCAGCTAGCTTACCAGGCCCATCAACTGTTACTTGACCTTCTAGTTCCTGGGGTGGACTTTCATAAGATTCTGATAGATCAGCTGTTACTTGGCATTCCAAATCTTCAGATGGCTTACTAGACACATCAATTGTTACTTGACCTTCTGCTGTATCCATCAGATTGCTAACAAACTCCTGCCCATCATTAACCACCACTTCACAGTCTGTGTTCCTAACTGGATTGGCAGTACAGAATGACTCATCTGTTATGTTGATTAGATCAGGCGTGGACACAGACTGAGTGGTTGTCACTTGAGATTCCGAGTCCTTCATTGACTCTGACTCAATGACTGTCACTTGGGAACTCTCTATTGGGTTTAGAGTGGACTCAGGATCAACAGTAATTCCAGAAACAATATCATCCGTTTGGGCTTCAACATTTGTGATCCCATTAGCATCATACATTTCAGTGCTCTTAACAACTTGATCTTCTTCCCCTGTGTTCTTGCCAAGATGTCCATTAACATCCTGAGCAATGCCATTACTCTCCAGCGGCACAAGAGGATCAATAGTGGATCCATTCTCAAGATTCACTTCATCTTTATCAGCTTTAACATCAGGATCCCCTACTGTTGCAGACCTATTAACGATGCCATTAGTTTCCAACACCAACGGATCAACAGGTATTTCCCCGTTTTCTAAACCTAATTTTTTTTTCTGAAATTGGTCAACTTCATCAGCCGAATCAGATTTAGGAGAGATAGCATCTACATTATTACCCCCCTTATCAGCAGGATCACCAGCAACCGCCTCAATACTACCGTTGACAAATACATAGGAAGAATCATCAGTATCGTCCTTCCCATGCCCACCGACATTGCTGTTCCCATTGCCACCGACATTACCGTCAACAGTAGCAGCATCACCGACTTCGTTCAGATCACTCGTATGCAAGCCAGCTATACACTTCTCCTCAATTTCAACCTTCCGAACGACATCGTTACAAACTACCTCAGTACCAGCCGTCATTGTCAAACGATCGCAAATCCTACAAATTCAAATAACACAAAATCAAACATCACGAGCACCGCAATTCTGATCACAACTACAATTCATAAATATCAAATCCCAAAACTACAAAAAACAATTCATAAATCAGAGGATCCGAATTGTACTTACCGGTAATAGATTCGGATTCGGATTCGATGTGATCCAGATGCGGAAAATCAGATCGAACATAAACCGAATCAGAATCTACCAGATCGAGTGCTTCGACGGCACTGAGACAAAACGGACGTTGAGATTATAGACTAGTTTGGGGTTTATGAGAATGCCGAATTATTCGAAAGAGTAGAGAGGTCAAGGGGAGGAGGAGAATGGGGCGGGAGATCTCCCTCTCTCTCTCTCTAGATTCTCTCTCTATAATTTCACACACACACACACAGTTGCTGAAACGGAACAGCTGGCGGGGAAAAAGAAAAACCTTTTGGCCCTGTTTGTTCACGTCTCTCTCACCAATTCGAACTCGTATTTATGATTAAATCCAACTGTTTTTTTCCTAGGTATCTCTTTTTATCTGAAATCTTTAATTCATAATTTCAAAATTCACCCTTCTAAAAACATCCCTATACATTTTAGTCCCTTTAGTTGTTACTATTTCCATACACCTCTTATTAACATTCCATAACTTTATAGTTATCAAGATATACGTTATTTTTATCTTAATTACATTATCTTCCTAAAAATGGATAGCTGATGGGTTTTACAGGATGAAAAATAAATATTTAAAGTAAAAAAAAAAAAGAAAAAAAAAACTTTATTTGAACGATTTACAAGTGAAGGGTTGCAATGTGTAATTATGGGTGTATGGTGAGGAAGCCTTGAAGAATCACAAATCTTGAATGAAACAAATATTCTATATGGAGTATATCCAAACTTTAAAAGGATAAATTGCATAGGTTTGCTATGATATCATTTATAATAGCACCTAAACAAAGAAAAAGATAATTACTTGCCTACTTAATTTCTATATTTAAGAATTATTCTTCTAGTAATAATGATAATAATAACAAACGTTCTTTTAAATTAGTTATTAAAGTACAATAATAAATATATTTAGTAATTTGATGTCTTACAAAAGCAAAACCTACTCATATTTGACGGTAAAACTTTATAATCACAATCAATTTATTTATACTATTATGCACGTAGTTTAGTTATTTGAATTTGCAAAATTATAACTATGCTAGAAAATTAATTAACTTAGCTATATTTTTATTATATTTTTCCTAATATAAGTATGGAAACTTAAGTAATTATTTAAAACTATTTTAACTATTAATATTAGGAAATAGACAAGCGACATACTAATAAATCATCAAATTAAATAAAATATTTTGATACGTAGAAGAGGATATCATAATATTTAATAAAGACAATAAATAATTTTATGTTATAGGCTTGTATAAGCCTACAAGATATTTGTCATTAATGTTCTTCATATAGATTTAATTATTATGTTTCTATATGCTACCTTTTTATTATAGAATAGTAGCTAAATTAGTAAATTCTATAAAAACGATTGATTTTTTTAACGAAAAAAAAAATATTTTTTAAAGCAGTTGAGATTTTTTTTAAAAGAAAAACTATTACAAAGTTTTTCGGTGAAATAAATTACAAAAGACCATACAAATAATATTTATCTTTATTATTTTAATTTTTAAACTTTTACATGTAAAATTATAAGAGGGTTTTCATTGTGGTTAAATCAAACAAAGTTCAAATCGTAGTGATTTTTATATGATAAAAAAAGTTATATAATGGTTTATAAAAAATATAAAAAAATATATAAAAAAAAAATAAAAAAAAAATCCTAAGAGTAGACGAGATTATTTTAGATGGACATCGGATTGGGACTCGCGTAGGTGGTACCACTCCTCCAAGCATGATGAGTTTACTAGTTCAACAGGTTAGGACCTATACCCATTTGGTTGAACCCTCTCTTTTTTCTTTTTCTCTCTAACTTGTTCCATATGTTTCATTCATTTTATATTTGGAGTGAGTTTGATAGATGAATTATTTATAATGTATGTGGGAGGGATGAAAGTGAAAGAAAATAAAATAAAATTTGTTACGAACTCTAAGTGGCAATAGAGTTAAAAACGTTGGAGAATATGAACTCCCTCCACCCTAAAAATATTTTTCTAGTAGTTAAAATGAAGTAAATATTCAAAGTAAATGTAATTTTATAGATTTTGAACTAAAATAATACAAATATCTTAATAATAAAAACATATTTTTTCCATCGTTTTAAACAATTTTAATGATTATAATTATTAGAAAATAGTTTGGTTATTTTCAATATTTGTCATATGAAATAACCGGTTAATGTCATATCAATTTTTAAGAATTATTTTAAAGTTATTGATGAATAATTAAAAGAGTTAAATGGAATTTAATATTTATATAAATACTTTCTGAATAACCGTAAAACGTAAACTATACTCTTTACTGTTTCATTGTAACAAATTTAGTATCTTTTTCCCCTATTTAACTAAATAACTAAGAATGTGAAAAGTGACAAGTTTCATCTTAGATAGTTATCCTTTATATAAAATTAAAAATTAAAAATATTAAAATTATTCTATAGATGATTAACAAAGTATTATAATATGATTCCTTCTTTTTTACACTTATCATGATCATAATGGTTTTCCGTTACGAAGCAATAGAGAAAAGTCAAAGTCAAAGAGTGAAAGGCAACAACACAATGTGCGGATGATGCCGTGTGATGGAGTGCAATTCACCCAAACAAAACCAGGAGCACTAGCTGTCAATTGTCATATCCTCCCATGTGATGACGTCATTTCATACGCAACAAAAACTCTTGTGGCCCCCACTCACCCCACCCCCTCTTTCCGCGTCCAAGGCTTTATCACGAGTTTTCTCTTCCTTCCTTATTTCATACCCATTTCATGGACCCTCCTCACCCTCTAAACGAAAAAAAAAAAAAAAAAAAAAATTGGGCTTGATTTTGAATAGTTCGATATTTAAAAGAGACGGTTTCAAACTTTCTATATATAATATTATTCTTTGTTATTTTAAGTTTTTCAATTGTTACATCACTTTATATATAAAAAATATCCTAATCTTTTAGATTATATAGATTTTCAATACTAACTTTATATTATTTAATTTAAAACGAACGTCTCCAATTATTTGAACACTTAACCTTTTGCTGAAAATCATTTTTTGGATAACTCTTGTTTTGTTGATCGCAGTTTTTTTTTAATATTTGTTTATTTTATCAAATCAAACTTACTTATAATTTTTCAGACTTCAAAATTATATATTGTGAATGACATTTTTTACATGAAACAAACACATGAATATATTTTGTTTATCTTCACTATGCTATAAATAAATAAAAAACCATTTTAGATTGATTTGGTGTAATCTCACGAATATTTATTCTAATATGATGTTAAAAAATCTTGAATTAGATAATATACAGAACAATTCATCGTTCACTGCGATTTACCGAAAATATAGGAGATGGTTCTTCCTTTAAATCATATGTTAACACACCAAAATAAATCATACATCTTTTGACCAATTTCTAACCGGAATCCTATGCCTTTTTTAACCCTAAACTCCCCATATAAAAATGTGAGTTTCTTATTAGATAGATCATAAGTTAGTTGATTTATTCTTAAGATATGGTTTAGTTAATATATATATATATATATATATATATATATATATATATATATATATATATATATGAAAAGTGAATATACCCTTGAAAATATATAAATTTAGGTACTCGAACCCACTATACTACGTCGTTTTGTATCATACATGCGTCACAATGTTCTTCAATTTTAACCTTTAACTTGATTTACTTTCAAGATTTTCGAAATTTCACTAGTATCTTCCTTTCACATCACATCTCTCTGTCGAACACCTATCATGTTTATATATTATTGATGTAAATGAAAATATGTAAGAGAAAGATAATGATGAAATTTCTAAAAAAAATTGGAAGTAAATCAATTTAGAAGTTGAATTTTAAGAACTTTGGAAGATTACAATGCATATATGATACGAAACGACATCGTATGGTGAGTTTGGATACTTAAACTTATATACACTTTAGGGTATATTCACTTTTCTATATATGGGAAAAGTGAATATACCTTTACGGGTATATAAGCTTAGGTACCCAAAACCACTAGGCTATATATATTATAGTTGAAAATAAAAATTATATAAGATGAAGATAAATGTGAAATTTATAAAACTTTTGAAAGTAAATCAAGTTAGAAGTTAAATTATAAAAATATTGGACAATTACAATGTATATATGATACAAAACGACGTAGTATGGTGAGTTAGATACCTAAGCTTATATACCTTTGAGGGTATATTCACTTTCCCCATATATATATATATATATATATATATATATATATATATATATATATATATATATATCATAAATGCATAATAAAGTTAATAACAAATATTCTAGGAGAATCAATCAATAGAAGGATCTAATATGCTATTTACATAAAGTTATGTATATAATCATTTATGTATTTATATTCATTATTATTTATTATATTTATAATTCAAAGCGCTATTACCACCTTAGACTAATAGAAAAGAGATACTTTGATATAAGCCAACCTTTTAAATTTGTAAAACAATTCAACCTTTTAATTTATGTTTTTATACCATCAAAAATACTTTTGATGAAATTATATGCAATTTATAAACCTATTTTATTTTTCCAAATTTGTAGAATTTCACAAATTAGGTCTATGATTCAAAATCTTTGAGGCGATATATATATATATATATATATATATATATATATATATATATATATATATATATAGAGAGAGAGAGAGAGAGAGAGAGAGAGAGAGAGATAGACCTTTGATTATTTTCATTAAAACTTCATAATACTTTATTAAAGTTTGAATATTGTTATTAAATTAAATAAAAATACCAACAATAATAAGTCTATTATATTTTTTAGAAGGGTGTAAGATTCAATCAAACAAAAGAAAATAGCAAGCTCTAGCAAATACAAACAACTTGTTGGAAATTAAGGTTTTGTTTAATCTTTTATTTTCTAATTTATAACTTTGGTAATGCTAATGAATAAACAAATTAATGGTTATGTTCACACCATAGATTTCATAATGGTAATCGTAAAAGCTATCATTAATTTAAATCAGAGATAACAAATTAATATTCGAAATTATTAAAACGAGTGGACAGAGGAGTCGACATACCTTGTGTTGCTCACACCTGCAAAAATAAAAATCAGAATTATTTAGTATATAATGAATTCATTATATTTTATATGAAATAAAAAAGCTCAATAAAAAACATCTCAATAATTGTATTTCGGTTTATACATTATAAATCAAATAAACTTAAAAAACACATGTTAAAATCGTCGGATCTCAAAGTATTGGAATAAAAAGCAAAACAATTTCCGAAAGATCAAATCTCATTTCTATTAAATTCTTTGAAATATGAAGATTTCAACACACCTTTAAACAGACAAGAGTTGGCTCATCAACAACCACAATTCGATCGAAACCTTCTTAAAATACTGCAAAAAGAAAAAAATAATAATACTTAAAATTTTGAGTAGCATTGTTAAAAATTTGTGAGATGAAAATGAAATTGGAGGAAGGCGAGAGAACCTGCCCAATTTTGCTACTGAACTAGAGGCTGAATCAATGTTTTGATGCAAATGTGAAGAGAAAATGCATATAGGAATAAAAAGACAAATGTTGTTATTAAAAATTTAAGGGGAAAAAAAAAAGTCAACCTACAAATGAGAGTTTGTTGGGAGTAATATATGTAACAACATATTAATTTGGGTTATATTTAGGTTTGATGGGCCATGAACAATATATAAAAATAAATGAGTTGAACAATTTATATGGTAGTCGATATGTTCCACCGACTCGTTTGCCACATGCAATTTTGACAATTTTAGCAAAGTTGCAAAACTCGTTAGATGGTATTAAACCAACTTATTATAAATAACAAATATTTATGGTGCACTCGAATTTGATAAATTATATATATAACAGATGAGAAATTAAATATTATCCTATATTTTCTTCTTATTTATCCTTTACCCATATAAAATTGTGGCATGTGTCATATTTAGATAAGATTAATAATATATTAATAGATTTGTCATTATTTCAAATAGACATGAAGATATGTAGGAAGAAAAGTATAAGGATATTTAATTTCTCATAACAAATATTTTAAGTTAATTAAAATCGAGGATTGACTCCAATATATCATGGGCCCTATGCAACCAAAATTTTAAGATAGAGACTTTAAACTCACAAAAGTCCATAAATATGAATGTAAGGTTGGATCAAGGCTTGAAACAAAGATTCTCGACGCCAGAATGGCCTTGCTTCTTCTTCAAGCATCACAAAACACAAATAGAACCTCAAAAACACAAGAGGGGGGGGGGACTAGGGTTGCAAGGGAATGTTCTCTAATGATGGAGGTTGGTGAAATGACGAAACCCTAGGGGTTAATGCCTTTAAATAGGGCCTAAATCCCGAGATCTGGGGTTTGGCCCATCTGACTCGTTACTCCGTGAGGCTCATTAAAGGTCATGCCACTACATTCAAACCTCGCTCTGTTACATAGCAAAAACCCAAAACTTATTTTATTTGAAAATTAAAGTATTAGAAATACTAACGGGGGAAAACGGATGTTATAATTCTCCCCCACTTGAATCATATTTCTTCCTTGAAATCCGTTGTTGCAAACAACTCTGGGTGATGACCCTCCATCTCATCCTCCGACTCACACGTCCAATCGGAACCCTTATGGTGTTTCCACTATACCTTAACCAACCCAACTACCTTGTTGAGAATCACGATTGGTTTCTCCATATAGTTCAGTCGCTTATCCACATGAATACCATCTAATGCTACCACTGGATTCACATCGACAATGCACTTTCTCAGCTGAAAAACATGAAAAGTGTTGTGGATCTAGCTAAGCTCCTTAGAAAGATCCAATGGGTAGGCAACCTTGTCTACCTGAGCAATCATTTTGAAAGGTCCAATGAATATGGGGTCCATCTGGCCCGCTTTCATAATCGGATGACACATTTCCAAGATGACACCTTCGAAAGTACGAAGTCCCAACCTGGAATTCAAGATTGGATCAGTGTCGATCTGCATAACTTTTATGTCGACTTTGTGCAGTCCGCAATCTTTCCCTTACATACTAAATCATCTCAGTGGTCTTGAGCACCACATTCGTGCTCCCCATCAGCCTTCCCAACAAACTGGGGTCCTACACATCCTCCCTAATAACAATTCGAAAGGAGGCATACCAATGTTGGCATGAAAACTATTGTTGTAGGATAACTCTACCAACAGTAGATACGAATCCCAACTACCACCAAAATCCATATGGAAAGCCCTACAACATATCTTCTAACATCTAAATCATCATGTCACTCTGCTCATCCGTTTTAGGATGATACGTGGTCCTGAAATGCAACCGCGTCCCCAAATCATCATGAAATCTCTTACAGAATCTGGAAGTAAAGCGAACATCTCAGTCAGAAACCACCGATATCGAAACATTATGCCTAGAAACCACCTTTCTAACATATATATTTGCGAGCTTCTCAACAGAGGAGCTCTCCTGAATAGGCACAAAGTGCGCACTCTTGGTCAACCTGTTGACAATCACCCAAATAGTATCAAAACCATGAGGAGTCTTTGGCAGTTTGGTGACGAAATCCATCGAAATATGTTCTCACTTCCACATCAGAATGTCTAACAAATGCAACTTGCCATGGGGACTCTGATGTTTGGCCTTGAATTTCAGATAAGTCAAGCACCGCTCCACATACTAAGTTATATCTCTCTTCATGCATGGTCACCAATAGTTGTGTCACAAATGCTAGTACATCTAAATCGTACCTGGTGGAATCAAAAACTTAGATTTGTGTGCCTCCTCCATCAATACCAGTCGGGCCCCACCCGAATACGGAACCCAAACCCTACCATGAAGAGCCAACAATCCACGACTACCAATTTCAAAAGTAGAAATATGGCCTACGATCCTCTCGCTTTTCTAATTCTTTCCTTAATCGTATCATTCTGAGCTCCTTTAATCATATCCAAAAGTGGAGGAATGACAGTCAACGCCAAACATAAATACCAAGTAGGTTTACTAGTCGGCTTCTGTAACATACACGTTAATAACCTTGTTCGATTATCGTGTTTTGTAAAGCTTATTAGCTTAAAGTGAATAATATTATATGTTTTTTAGCGTTGAGTTCTAACAAGATAGTTTTTACGAGATTTGAAGTAAAATTATGTTTAGAATCACTCGAAATGTATTGGAAGTCTTATGAGATTCCAATAAAAAGTCAAATATTGAAATTAACGAAAATGTAAAAGTTAAGTTAAAAATAAGTAAAAATAATGTTATTGAAAGTTGTAAATCATTTCGTTAGAAACGTTTAGGCGAAAACCTCATCGAAATCCGAGTTATAACGAAGAAGTTATGACCAATCGAATATCCGCGACAAAACCGGCAAAACACTATTTAGCGTAAAAAGTGAGTTTTCGATAAATTGTTTTTTAGCCTTTATGATCTAAATGAAAGTCGTAGTATTCGTTAAACCGAGAACTTTCATAAAAAGAACGTCCAAATCTGACTGCGTATAAAGAAGTTATGATTTTTCTAAAGATTCAATATAGTAGTATACAGCTAAAAACTCGAAATAAAGATCGAGTGATTTTTAGCCGACACAACCTAAACGAGAATCGAAGGTCTCGTCAATAGTAGTACAACAGTAAAAAGACAGACGAAAATGGACGTCGGATGAAGAAGTTATGAATTTTTAACGGATTTTCCTGTCCCGTTCTGTTAAAAATAATAATATTAAAAAATAAATTCAAAATTAGTCGACGGAGTCAAAACGAAAGTTGTAGAGTATATTCTCGCCTACGCGTGGATATAAAGAACGTCGAAAACGAAGCTCGTATGATAAAGTTATGAATTTTTGAAGTTTGGGGCACAAAATCCGAGAAATTTCGCATACACACGGTCTAGAATCGGCCACGTCATCCGCTCCTCGCAGGCACCCCGTGTCCGATGCGCGTCACATTCTTCTCGAGTCTGAAGCGTGGCCCAACCAGCTGCTGACGCGTGTTGCTTCTGTGGCGAGCCCGAGATCCGACGCCTGGCCCCTCGCATGCGAGTCGCGTGTTCCTCCTTCCCTCCGAATCAGAAGCCTCGCACCCTATATAAGGGGAGGTGCGAACCCTCCCGGTTTTGTTTGGAAATTTCACAGTTTTTACCCCTAAATCCATTTTTAAGCTATACCAACATCCCTCGAAACCCCGGGATCATACCTAACACCCGAAAAACGTCCCGAAGTGTCCGAAGACCCCGAGAAATTTATATTTTCGGTTTGAAGCTCAACCCTCGCAAGGCCCGGTTTTCAATAAAGCTCCCGGTTTTCATCGAAGAAAGTTAATTATAGAAACAAAGTGCTGCCCAAATTACTATTTTAACCTCCGGTTATTTCACGGTGAGTTCAAATTATAGGAACAATTGTAAGTTATGTGTTATATGTGCAATGTGCTTTCCCGTGTTATTATGAAAATGAGCTATAACTTTGACCACGAAGTGAATGACTAAGCATCACTTGGGTATTGGTATGTAGCCTTTGACCATGAAGTGAATGAGTAAACATCACTTTGGCATTGGCAGAATGCTGGATAGGGCTGAAAGCCTGTAAATTCTAGCAAAATGTTAATTCAGAAATCGTTTATTTTCTGTGCCACTTGGACTGAAGTCTTATTGATGTATATCAAGTTGAAATTGTTGTATCTCATTGATTGTAAATCTTTGAATCAGATCATTTGTTGATATGGAAAGCTTGTTACATGATTCACATATGCATTTGTTGTTCTTTATTCCTCTTTGCTTCTGTCATATTGGTATATATATATATATATATATATATATATATATATATATATATATATATATATATATATATATATATGGCATAACATTATATTTTATCTATTTTTGAACTCACTAAGCGTCACCGCTTATCCCTCTCAGTGTTTAATTATTGCAAGTGATAAGCATCCAGTATAGTTATGTATTGTTAGAAGATGTAGAATAGATAATATTATAGCGTTTGTATTTAGTGTATAAATTCCTGGGAAGTTATGTAATATATAAAACTCTGTAAAAACCTTGTTAGTCGGTTTGTATCCAGCCTTTTGTAATAAGACCATTTATGTAAAATATGTTTATGAATATGCATGTAGCATGTTTGGAGTAATAATGTTAAGTATGGAAAAATGGTCTTTCAGTCGTGGTATCAGAGCAGTAGTTTAAGTAAACTAAATACCACGGATTGGTATTTAGACTTAAACCGTCGGAAGTTCAATATATGAATGGATTCATTAGGAGTATATGGATACAAACCATAGGAAAGAATTAAGTGGAGTATTGGATAATGATAAATCTTAATTATTTAAAAACTAAGCTACTTCAAAATTCTTAGAGCATTAGTTTAAGCGAACTAGGAATTGTAAGGATTTCTAGGCTTAAACTTGATTGTTAAGTAATGATGGTACGATGTGTACCTAGTATGCTTTAGGTTGAATACCTCACTTGCTATAGTGTGCACTAGCATACTTTAAGGGAGATGCCTTATATGCTAATACGTGCTAAAAGATAAATAAAATACTCGAAAGCGCGAACACGACTTGGAGATACGTAGAGTCACTCTTTCTCTTCCGAAGCATCTACGTGTCGATAGAACTGTTTGTAACGCCCACACATTCGGGCTAGTCAATTTAGAGACAAGAAGCATCAAAAATGAGTTATTGATGGAATATTATTTATAAGGATTAATCTTAACCAAGTGTTAGTATATGTTACAAGGGTTCCGTACATATAAAGAAACGCCGAAATCCGAGTTATAACGAAGAAGTTATGGCCCGTCGAAGTTTTACGGCAAAACCGGCACGGCACCGGGAGACGTAAATAGTGAATTTACGATAGAGAACTTTTTTGCCTTAGTAATCTAAACGAAAGTCGTAGAATATGTTAAACCGAGAGCGTCCACAAAAAGAACGCCCAAATCTGACTTCGTATGAGGAAGTTATGAATTTTCTAAAATTTGGCATAGCAGTGCACGACCCGAAACTCGAATTTTAGATCGAGCGGTTTTTGGCCTATGCGACCTAAATGAGAGTTGAAGATCTCATTAATAGGAACTCAACGATAAAAATACAGACGAAAACGGAGTCCGTATGAAGGAGTTACGAATTTTTCGCGGTCATTTAACAATATAATCTCCTCCTACTGTTAAATTTAAGATCGGTCGAGAATTAGCCGACGGAGTCAAAATGAAAGTTGTAGATTTTATTTTTACCTACACGTGGATATAAAGAACGTCAAAAACTTAGCTCGTATGCGAAAGTTACGGATTTTAGAAGTCGGAAGTGTGCTGTGCGAAAATGGGTGACGTGGCACAATCTTGGCCATTGCTTTCTCCCCAAGTCTTGCCACCAGATGGTGACATGTGGCACCAAGTTCAGCCATATTTCACACTATAAATAGCACCTCTCTCACCCTTATTTTCTTCACACCTTTCCCATTATTTCTTCTCTCTACACTCTCTCTAAACCTCCCAAAAACTCCCCTAGCGCTAGAAGAAAGCCCCGGAGCGCTCGACGGCTCCGAGAAGAAGAGCTTTCGGCTCGGAAGTTCTGCCCCTGCAGAGCACGGCTTCTAGCCAAACCCCCTCGTAGGTAAGATACGCCTACCTAATTTTTAATATAGCTTTTATTTAAATATAGTAACGTTATTAGGACCTTATAATAATTATTTGAGCTATTATTATGGGTTATATAAGTGTCGTTATAATATCTTTGGGTAAATTACACCAATCGTCCCTCGTGCATATGCCAAAAAGCGTGTTTAGTCCCTATTTTCAAAAATTAACTCGGACCGTCCCTCGTTTTGTTTAACCTTGCACGCTTCATCCCTGAAAGCCGATTTTGTTGCGAATTTAGTCCCTGTCAAGTTTGAAATGACCAAAATACCCTTGTATTTTTATTTTTCAATTAATTTAATGCTTTTATTATAGGTTTCAATTAAAAATTAAAAAATAAATAATAAAAGCCTCTTTACTTTCCCTAACCATCCACAATCGTAGAAAACACACACATATCGAATCGATGAGAGGGAAAACGGAGACCTTTAACTCATTGGCCAGTCACCGACTACCATCATCGCTTCCACTTCTCCGACGAACCTTCCCCACCGCTTTCACTGTATTACTAATCGGTGGTTGTGGTCTGAGTTTTTTGGGAGGAGATCGGTGGTGGATTAACATCTTAACGATGATCGGAAAAGAGAGCGGGATAGGGAGGAAGCATGGGTGTGTTTGTCAATAGGGGAGGACCAGTGGGATTTTGATCGCTAGGACATTTCCATCGCCAGAAACCTCCGACAACTGTGTGCACAGTTGCACGTATTTTGGCGGTGAAGAAGATGATGTTCATTCCTCTCGGTCGTCGGTATATCTCTATCATTCCTTTCGGTCATCATCTCCGAAGTTTTGATGTATGTCGAAGTTCAACAATCTAGGGCATTAATCGAGGAATTTCATGACAGATTTTGATTGCTTCATTACGAATTTAGGTTTGGGGATTTCATCTCGAAATGATGTTGACTATCGATTTTGGTTTGTTTGGGTTTCAGATTTCATACAATTAAGATGATTTCATTTGGGTTTGAGTTTGATGGTTTTTTGGTATGATTTCATACTGCTTGATGATCTTGGTGAAGGTAATGTAAAAAGCTTGATGATCTTGGTGAATGGAATGTAAGAAAAAGGTAGACGAAGGAGCTGGGAAATGGGAGAGGGAATGGTGGGGATGAATTGTTTTATTTATTTATTTATTTATTTTAAAACTAATAAATAAATAAATAAAAGAAAATGATAAAACAAATTATTAGGGGTAAAATAGTCATTTCATGTTAATAGGGACTAAGCGTGCAAGAAAAAACAAACTCAGGGACGGTCCGAGTTAATTTTTAAAAATAGGGACTAAACACGCTTTCTGGCATATGCACGAGGGACGAATGGTGTAATTTACCCAATATCTTTTTAACCACTCGCGGTACGGGAATCCGGTTTGAAGGGCCGCCTGGGTTGTTGGATTTCAGAAGTGTTATATGCCAAAATGATTCTGCCCTCCGGTGTTTTATGTCTGGCCCCTGTCTGTACATAGTGGTTGGAAAATATTGTTTAAATGTTTATATAATAATAATAATAAGACTAATAATTAGTCACGGTAAATATTAGACTAAACTCTAGTGGTAATGATACTAGGTTTTGTCAAGGGAAAATTGTTTTAAGAGTAACGAAGCGTTGTCCGAGTACCGAGTCACCACCTTATCAGGTGAGTGCATAGTTACTTTCATCTTACACATAGATATGAAGTATTTTATATAAATTACGTGTTATGTGTGCATATAACCTGTATACTTGCTATCTATGCTGGATGAACGATTTTATACATGTTTTAAATAATTTAAACTGTATATGTATTTTATATCTACGAATATGTTGGGTAAAACATGGGTAGATGAATGATGAGAGATGAAAGATGATATGAGTGAACATTGGCAGCTATAGACTTAATGCCTAATAAATAACATCGGCGGCTATGGACTTAGTGTCTATTGGATAAACGTTGGTAGCTATGGACTTAGTATCTATTAGATAAACGTTGGTAGCTATGGATTTAGTACCTATTAGATAAACACTGGTAGCTATGGATTTAGTACCCGATGAATTAACTTTAGCAGCTATGGAATTAGTGCTTTACGAACGAGCATTGACAGCTATGGACTTAGTGCCTGTCATATGAACCCTGGAAGCGATGGAGTTCGGAATGAACGAATGCAGGATAGATGATTCTTAGGGTAGACCCTTAAGAATAACGAAGATAATGGGGATGGGTATGGGTTAATTGATTGACGATTAAACATAATAATTATATTATTGTGGGTTGAAAACCCTATGTACTCACTAGGTTTCCCAACCTGACCCACTCAAGCTTATTTGTATCACAGGTGTCGATATGAAGTTACATTACACTGAGAGATTAAAAGGATGTGGATCACTAGTGTAATTGAATGTAAGTTCTGTTTATGCTTATGTTTATGTATTAACAATGACATCCCAAATGTTTTAAAATGAATAAAAAATATATTTCTTCGGAAATGCTTTGATAACGTATTTATCATGTTTTACTGGGAACAAATTCCGCAACATTTTTTATCAAAAGAAGTACTCTGATTTTTTTATAAAGCATAAACAAAATCGGTCTTTTCTGGCCGTGGAAATGGGGATGTCACACTGTTTATGTTTCTTCTATTCCATCGGCATGAAACTTTTCGAGGTGATAAGGAGGCTTACGATAGGTGACATCGATAACTACATAAGTAAACAATCAAATGATATCATAAAATAAAATCTATCAAGTGATACCGTAAATAGTGTACTAATACCTATAGAGTGGTGTTGTACATTCAAATTATGTTTGATGAAATAATAACACATTTGGAGGAATGTTGTGTGCTCAAAGTACATTCGGACGAGATGAATGTTTTGGTGTAATCCATGAAGTTGTTCCACCACTGATAAGATTGAAGCAGTGATTGCTTACAAAGTTAGAAGAGGTTAAGATGGTGAACAATACTTCGACAATATCGAAATTGATGTTGTGCAAGATTTAGAAGAATTCAAGGAAGATCAAAGGAAAGGCTAAAAAAGTTTTCAAACTCAATAGGCCAAGACCTTGCCTAACATTGTGATGTAGTATGCAGTTCGAGTAGTATGGTAAGAGGTGATATGTAACCCTATACAAGATGCTCAGACTTAGTATTTAATAATACTGAGTGACAATTGACTTCTATCACATCCTTATAAAAGTTCTATAGTGTGTTAAGCCGACTTTAACATACTTGATTAGGATGGTGAAATGAGTCATTTAGTTAGGTTGAATGACTTACTAGTCAGAGTAAGGTAGAGTATATAGTTGAAGAAGATATACACTCATAGTGTTGTATGAGAAGAGATGTTGTTGTTAGGAATGACAGAGAACCAAGTCGAAGCTAGTAGAACATGTTGAGATACAGTTAAAATGCAGACTTCCGAGGATAGATTCCTATGAAGTAGACTTAAAAGATACACCCATGAGAGGAAAATTTTCCCATATAAAGGAATGACGATGTCATGAAAGGACAATGAAATGAATAAATGTGCATGGTGACTTGCATGAGTTAGAAGATGATACAGATAGTTAGAGACCGTTTGTCTCCACACTACTAGAGTAAATTCTGGTATAGTATATCTTGTAAAGCAGACACTACCTGAGAAAGAATTTATATGAAGAATTTGGAAGTGAAATTCCTATCAACCTAGGAAAAATATTAGGATATGCTAGATCGAGCTTATGCATAAAAGAATTATAGAAGGTGAATTTAAGAAATCCAATATATGTTTGATAGAAACGTGAAATCCCTAGTTGAGTCTAGGATAAATTGTTGTATGTACTTGTTTGAACACACTCAAGTGTGATAAGTTTCCTTGTGAAAACTTTTGTATGGTGACTTGGGAACTACGAGACAATACCTGGGACGAGTATGAGTAGGTGTGAATAGTAGTAGAGGCCTATACTACCGGAAGCACAGGACTCACACTTGGATCATGGAAAGTCACAAGGTTACCAAGAAGCTAGAAATTGATTCTGTTTTTGTTCGAGTATGTCATTACCTTTGTTTCGGTGATGACTAAGAAGATGATTTTCGTTCAGACCTTAGTGGTCATAAAGAATCGAGTCTGATTAATATAAATCTGCGAAGTGAGTTGATTGGTTCAGAGAACCATGTTTTGTGTAGCGACGAAACTTCAGTCGGAAGATTGAAGAAGGAGATGGTCGAGGTAGTCAATAAAAAGTATAACAACCTTCATTAAAGGATTAAGCAACTATTAGCTAGAAATGCTACTAGTTATGAAGATATTATATCACATTAGAACATGAAGGAAGATTTCTTCTATGATAGTGTTTGACTAATAGAAATAAGAGTATGGTTCAATGTCTGTCTTCTGCATTATGAAATCAAAGGTCATTAGAATATGATCATTCGAGTTGTTTTTGTAGCATAGTGAAGACCTTATCTTAGGTTGAGTCTATAAATCAAATTTAAAAAGGAGCAAGAGTCTGCAATGAGAATTGAGTTTTTAACTCGAAGATTAGGACCGAAAGCCCAATAGAGAACGAAAAGCGAGTGCAGATTTGAGCACCGCCATCAATTAATAAGTTTGAAGAGTTTGACAATCGTTTAGTTAAAGACCGTACATTTCAGATTACCATAGAAAAGGCATGCAAGGACCCGAATGTTATGACTGGTTCATTTCTCGTCAACTCTAGACCTGCTCACATCTTATTTGATTCTGATGCCTCAGATTCTTTTGTGTCTCATGAAATTGTGCATTCTTTTCAAATTGCTTGTAATACATTCGCCCAATCATTTCATGTAGATACCGCGGGAAGTGTATCATTACTTGCTGATAAAGTCTATAGAGATTGTGTCATAGAAATTGAAGGTTATAGTTTTCTTGCTAACCTGATTTCTATCTCCTTGCCCAACTTTGATATTATTCTCCGCATGGATTTATTATTAAAGAACCACATAGAACTCTTGTGTTACGAAAAGATAGTACGCATTCCTATTGAAGGAGAGAATCCTATTTATGTCTACGGTGAACAAATACTTAAAATCCTAAAAATAATTTCTTTCCTAAAAACTCGTAAACTTATATCGAAGGGCTATTCTACTTATCTAGCCTATACAATTGATATCTCAAAAAAGAGAAAAAAAACTGTAAATGATATTCCCGAATATCCTGACGCTTTCCCCGATGATTTGCCTAGACTACCCCGGATAGGCAAGTAGAATTCAGAACTGACTTTATGTCTAGTGTTGCTCCAGTTGTGAAAGACTGCTACACAGAATAATAGCGTTTGAATAATTATCGACCGGCTGACTAAGAGTGCATATTTTCTTGCCATACGTGAAACAGATCCAATAGAGAAATACGCACAAGTATACTTGGATGAAACTGTTGCGAGACATGATGTGCCGCTAAAGAATTACTTCCGATCGTGATAGTAGCTTCACTTCTCATTCTTGGGCAAGTATGCAATGTGAATTGAGATCTTGTGTTACTCTTAGCACAACTTATCATCCCCAGACAGATGGTCAGAAGAAGAGAACAATCCAAACAGTAGAAAATATACTGAAGGTATATGAAGCACTATATGGGCGTAAATGTCATACTCCATTATGTTGGCATGATGTAGGACAGAAAGTCCTTAGTGGCCCTGAAATGATTCAAGACACCACTTACAAGATTCAAATTGTACGAGAAAGAATGAAAGCGACCCAGGATCGACAAAAGTCCTATGCAGAAAGGAGGAGACGACCCATAGAATTTTAGGTGGGTGATTTCGTAATGCAAAAGGTATCCCCATGGAAAGACATTATGCGATTTGGAAAGAAAGGAAAACTAAGTCCTAGATTTATTGGTCATTTCAAAATCATCCAGAGAATTGGTAAACAAGCATACCGCTTGGAATTGCCTGAAGATTTCGCAGGTATTCATTATGTGTTTCATGTGAGTTATCTGCATAAATGTTTAAGCATATATGATGAAACGGTTTCGTTATCCGAGGTGAAACTGGATAATAAGTTAACATATGTAGAAGAGCCTGAAGAGATCGTAAACAAAAGAACGACTAATCTACGTAATAAAGAAGTGGAGTTGGTGCTTGTCAAGTGGAAACACCATAGAGGCCCAAATTATACTTGGGAAAATAATAATGAGATAAGAACGAAATATCCCCATTTGTTTTAATCATTGTGATTTCGGGGACGAAATCCTCAAAAGGAGGAAGTATTTGTAACATACACGTTAATAACCTTGTTCGATTATCATGTTTTGTAAAGCTTATTAGCTTAAAATGAATAATATTATATGTTTTTGAGCGTTGAGTTCTAACAAGATAGTTTTTACAACATTTGAAGTAAAACTATGTTTAGAATCACTCGAAATATATTAGAAGTTTTATGAGATTCCAATCAAAAGTCAAATATTGAAATTAACGAAAATGTAAAATTTAAGTTGGAAATAAGTAAAAATAATGTTATTGAAAGTTGTAAATCATCTCGTTAGAAACGTTTAGGCGAAAACCTCATCGAAATCCGAGTTATAACGAAGAAGTTATGACCAATCGAAGATCCGCGACAAAACCGACAAAACACTATTTAGCGTAAAAAGTGAGTTTTAGATAAACTACTTTTTAGCCTTTTGTGATCTAAATCAAAGTCGTAGTATTCGTTAAACCGGGAACTTTCATAAAAAGAACGTCCAAATCTGACTTCGTATGAAGAAATTATGATTTTTCTAAAGATTCAATATAGTAGTATACATCTAAAAACTCGAAATAAAGATCGAGTGATTTTTAGCCGACACAGCCTAAACAAGAATTGAAGGTCTCGTCAATAGTAGTACAACGGTAAAAAGACAGAAACGGACGTCGGATGAAGAAGTTATGAATTTTTAACGGACTTTTCATGTCCCGACCTGTTAAAAATATAACTTTAAAAATGAAGTCAAAATTAGCCGACGAAGTCTAAACGAAAGTCGTAGAGTATCATCTCACCTACGCGTGGATATAAAGAACGTCAAAAACGGAGCTCGTATGCAAAATATATTGATTTTAGAAGTTTAGAAAATCAGTGTACGCCCCCGCGTACATAAGTACGCCCAACGTACTCATGTTTGTGATCTGGAGCCGGCCACGTCAACACCTTCTTCGCATACGACACATGTCATGCAGGTTCGACACGTCTGATGCCACGCAGCACGCTACGCGCAGTGTACTCGGTGTACGCCCAGCGTACTGAGCCGCAATGCATTACGCCCCGCGTAATGGAGTGTACGCCCAGCGAAGAGGTTATCAGGGCAGTACGCCCCGCGTACATAAGGATTTACACCAAGCGTAAATCGTGTTTCAGCCCCTATAAATAGCAATCGAAGGCTTCCGGATTTTGGTTACAATTTCTACACTTTTACACCCTCAAACACCTCTCAATTTACCCTAACACCCCCCGAAGCCAAGAAATCATCCCCGACACCATAAGCAAGTCCCAACGCACCGAAGACCCGAGAAAATAATCTTTTCAAGTTGAAACTCTGCCCGCGCAAGGCCCGGTTTTCAACTAAAATCTACGGTTTCGTCATAGAAAGTCATTTTTACAGTCGAAGTGCTGCCCAAATTATCATTTATTCATTCGGTTATATCACGGTTAGTTCAATATATAGGAACAATTGTATGTTATGTGTTATATGTTCAATGTGATTTCTTGTGTTATTTTGGTTTTATACCTTTGGCTATGTAAAGCATGACTTGTATACTAACAGAATACTAACGGAGCTATACCTTTGACTTGAAGTGTATGACATAAGCATCACTTGGGTACTTGTATGTAGCCTTTGACCATGAAGTGAATGATTAAGCATTCCTTTGGCATTGGCAGAAGGCTAGGCAAGGCTGAAAGCCTATAATTTGCTAGCCAAAATGTTTATTCAGAAATTGGTTATTTTTCCATGCCATATGGGCAAAAGTTTTATTGATGTATATCAAGTATTGAAATTGTTATGTCTCATTGATTGTAAATCTTTGAATCGGATTATTCGTTGCTATGGAAAGCTTGTCATATGATACTTATCTGTCTTTGTTGTTCTTTGTCCCTCTTTGCTTCTGTCATATTGATATGTATATGACATAGCGTTATATTGTATCTATTATTGAACTCAATAAGCGTCACCGCTTACCCCTCTCAGTGTTTAACAATTGCAGCTAATAAGCATCCAGTTTAGTCATATACTGTTGGAAGATTTAGAATAGTTTATACTATTACTTTTGTACTTGGGTTTACGTTTGTATAAAAGTTTTAATATCCTGGGTAGTTATATAATATACTAAAACTTAGTCGGTTTGTATCCAGTCTTTTGTAATCAAATTATCAATGTAAAATATTATTTTTGAATATGCATGTAGCATGTTTTGGAGTAACTTGGAGTAACAATGTCTTTAGTATGAAAGTTTGGGTCTTTCATAAATGTTGGTATCTTATCCACAAAAATGTTTTCGTAAATATCTTCTAATCACATATGAAATGACCATTTTAGATTACCCGAAAAATGTTTTGAATAATGACAAACCAATTGTTGAGTTTGTGTTCTTGCTAGACAAAACTTATTCCATTTGTTTTCATTTGACGAGTGCAATATTCAAAGAGAATAAAATATCTTTTTTACATTTTATTCCTATCTATTTTCCTACTTTGATCAAGACAAATGTCAAAACTAAAGAATATGATTAAGAAAGAAAATTAATGATGTCCATACGTTATTATTCTATATGAACAGAAACAAAATGTTGAAATATATTTAATTTTTCATATTCAAATGCTTGATGATTTGTTTATTGCCGGTCTCAAGTGATAAGGTTGGGATGATGGCTTTTTTATAAACTATAAGGGATGAACTTGGTAAGTTGTTCTTCTTTTGATTCATAATTTTATGATTGTTTACAACAATAATTTTTTTTATGTCTTGCGGTGCTTTCATCGCATGTGATGAAAAATATTATGATAAAACTTTAAAGATGTAAATGATATTGATGTTTTAACTTAGATTTGGATGTAGAAGGAGATGCACATTATAACTATTTTATTTTGATAGTTTTAAATCCGAAGTTACACTTACAACCTTGTAAAATGGAAAATAAGATTCATGAGATGTCAGGTTGAACAACTTTGACCAAAAGTATGTTGTTTTTACGCATACAATACATTTTTTAAAATATAAAATTAGAATATAAAATTTTGTTTACTTTGGTTATAATTCAATTTAGTATATTAATCTATATACCACTTATTAGACTGGATCGTGGTTAGGGATGAGCAGCGGAAGCGGGTACCTGCTTTCGGAACCGGAACCGCCTCGGAACTGCCGGTTTTGGAATTGGAACTGCCTTAAGCGGTTCCGATTCCGGTTCCTAAATTTTCGGAACCGCCCTAAGCGGTTTCGGTTCCAATTCTCATTTTTATGAAACCGGTACCCGCTGGATACTCGCCGGTTCCGGTTCCAATACCGGGTACCCGGAACCGGCGGTTAACCGGTACCGTCGGGTACCCGCCTTTTTCTAAAAAAAATATATATTTAATTTTATATTTTGGTGACTTTGTTTTTAAAAAAATAGGGAAAATAATTTTTACCTGACCTTAGTCGTTTTTAGGGTTTGTGAGATTCATTCTTACAAAAAAACGCCGACACACTCTCTTCTTCTCGTCACTCTCTCCTCTCAAACCAGTCCTCGTTGGTCACATTATCGGTTAACTAGAAATACCACCGCTATCATCCGCTGGTCCGCCCAACATCAAACGCCATTCATCCGTCATCTTTGTTCATTCGGCTCAATCGAAGGTTCAATCTACAACTATTATCTCAATCGTAAGATGCCGACACATGTCTTTATCTCTCTATCCTCAAACTTGTTATTTTATACATGCCATATAAATTATGTAAATTAACCTATACAAACAATATAAGTACAAGATATAAAACCAAAACATTTACAAAAATTTGATCTTTTAAATAACTAGTTATTAAAAACATTTCCTACTTTTAAATAACACAATAGCAAGAGCCAACAACAAGATGCAGCACCAGCTCCTTCAACTGGTCTGTCAACAAGAACCATTCCTGCTGGATTTTGAGTAGGCTGAGCTCTAGGCAATCTCTTGGCTGTTTCAAACACAATAATTATTATCTCATAAATAAAAGCCAAATATTTTTTTTATAATTTAAATTAAAGAGAGCAATTTTTAAATCTTACCATATTCCTGAAATACATCGTTAACATTAGCAACAGTTTTACCATGTTTGGATTACCTACACCACGCACATGATGAAATATGAATTCATCCAAGATTTTGAACAATGAATGAAAAGAAGATAAAAAATATAGAAGTGAACAAGATCACCTGGGAGAAAACCAAGAAAAGGGTTACTGGTTTTTGTATGGAATTAAAGTTGAAAGATTTATGGAGGAAGTAAAACCTAAAGTAGTTGATGATATCTGCTCACCTTGTTTTTGAAGTTCTGGAATCCACTTTTTAACCCGTGTAAATGAATCCTAAAATTAGTCAGGTAAACAGAAAGTGAAATTAGTTCCAAAAACATAAGAAAGAAAAAAGAAAAACTAGAAGATATAATAAATAAAAGAAACCAAATCACTACTAATAAACTTGCATCAAGATGTTGGTAATAAAGATAAACATTTAATTTCATTTCATTAACTTACAGCAATCAGTACAGAAATTGATAAGATGCAATAAAAGGCCAAAACCCACGCATTCATAAGTTAGTGGAAATCAAAATATATCTACAATTGTCTGCCACAAGTGAAAGTCAGTGATCCAAACTGAAATACTAGTAAGATATGCTAAGAATTACCTAAAATCTAAAGTTAATAATTGCATTGCTATTAGCCCATGATTCCTTAAAAATTCAAACATGGTTCCATATCAAGTACTACTGTAAGTCTGTAAGAAAGAAAAAAAAACTTAACAAAAACATGCACTCTCATTCTATTTGAACTCAGTTAAGTGTTCTTAGTTAACAATCTATATCCTATCAAGTATCAACTACTACAAATCACCACAATTCCAAGTTCAACAAGCCATATGATCGATCCAATGATCACTATGAAAATTCCACAGTTCAATTTCACAAAAGAAACCGGATATAAACAAGATTCTAGTAAGCTTACTGCTAGGGTTTGCGAAAAAACGCCACTCCGATCGTCGATTCCTATCACCGCAGTTCAAAGCAAACACAGACGAACGCATACTCCAAATCTAAAACTGAACCTTACCATTTTTACAACATCAATTTCATAAGTATCCACCTGCGTAGTTGAAAACACATACTTGAAGTGGTGAGAAGCAACAATTTCATGAGTATCCACATAACAGATGAATATTATCACTTGAGCAGGTTTGGTCGGCGATAGATAAGGATAACCAGAGAGTTAACAGCGTCGGAGAGGATAGAGAGATAAAGACATGTGTCGGCATCTTACGATTGAGATAATAGTTGCAGATTGAACCTTCGATTGAGCCGAATGAACAAAGATGACGGATGAATGACGTTTGATGTTGGGCGGACCGGCGGATGATAGCGGTGGTATTTCTAGTTAACCGATAATGTGACCAACGAGGATTGGTTTGAGAGGAGAGAGTGACGAGAAGAAGAGAGTGTGTCGGTGTTTTTTTGTAAGAATGAATCTCACAAACCCTAAAAACGACTAAGGTCAGGTAAAAATTATTTTCCTTATTTTTTTAAAAACAAAGTCACCAAAATATAAAATTAAATATATATTTTTTTTAGAAAAAGGCGGGTACCCGGCGGTACCGGTTAACCGCCGGTTCCGGGTACCCGGTATTGGAACCGGAATCGACGGGTAACCAGCGGGTACCAGTTTCATAAAAATGAGAATTGGAACCGGAACCGCTTAGGGCGGTTCCGAAACTTTAGGAACCGGAACCGGAACCGCTTAAGGCAGTTCCAGTTCCGAGGCGGTTCCGGTTCCGAAAGCAGGTACCCGCTTCCACTGCTCATCCCTAGATTTAATGACGATTTAGGGGTTGTTTGGGATTGCTCTTTAAACCAAAAAGTCCTTTTTAGAAAATGACTTTTTGATTTATGTCTTTTTCTGAAAGAAAATTTTAAAATGTGGACAAAACTGCAAGATTGGTCAATGTGGTATTCAAAAAACTTTGGATAGGGTTTAAAAAGTTTCCAACTTGCACCGAATGTCCAAAATCAAGGATTTTCTGGGTTTTTGGTCCCTGATACACTTGAAAAGTCGATTTTACCCTTTTCATTTCTTTTTTCTATTTTCTTTATATATTTTGGTAATTAAATAATTAAAAATAAAAAATAAAATCTCACCCAAACCCTCTCTCTCTCTCTCTCTCTCTCTCTCTTTCTCTCTCTCTCTAAACGATTTTATGTGTATTCTTCACATATGATAGTGCCAGCATCCGGAAATTGCTCGATTTCGGCCACAATACATGTCCCGCCGCCATGCAGGTCCTTCGATCCACCAATGTAGTCCCAAACCTCACACTTCACCGTCTCATTCGTGTATGGTCTGATTCTTATCTCCTCAGCCCTGCATCACACGCCTAATTTAACAACCATCTCGCCTTCGATTATGTAAAGAAATTGAGAAGTAAGGAACATACGTAACCACAACTCCTTTCGTTAGGTACGCTATCAAGTATTGTTAGTTTTGCGAAATTTCGATTGAAAATAGAGAATCATTGGTGAAATTGGTTCCTCATTCTCTCTCTCTCTCTCTCTCCACATATTTCCAGTCAAACTCTCACCCCTTTCTTCTTAAGAACCCTAAAAAGAAATCTCACATTTTCTCATAATCAGAGGTTCTAAAATCTGATTCACCCTAAAATCAGTTGTAGGGACATGAGCGGAAGGCTTATCGATGGTTCATTTGTTGTTGAACTGGGTTGTGGAAAGAAATTGACGGAGGGGTATACATTTACTGCCAACAGAGGTATAAATGGGTGATTTAGGGCGTTGGTTTTGCTCTCAAATCCTTGTCTATCGCCACCTCTATTTCTCTTTTCCCTTACCCCCTCTGATCATCTCGATGGTTGTCTGATTATCTAGGGAATAATTTAAAAATCCACACACACACACACAAATCGGTACCTGATATCTTCATCTGGTGTTTGAGATCAAGTTTACGCAACAGTTTCATATAAGAAAATGATTTAGATAAAGTTTAGGTTTGGGTTTCATAGTAGAAATCGATTCAAGTGGTGGTGAAGGGCAGTTCATCAGATCTGCAAAAAAAAATGATATATGGGTTCGTGAATGTGATGTTCTTGTTCTTGAACTCAGGAAAAACGAGTGTTCTTGAGATTCATATTCATATTTGTGTGTGATATATATATATATATATATATATATATATATATATATATAGGAGTAGGATCAATTGAGAACACCAAAAAGGTTGAGAACGCGAGAACACATCTGATCCATATAAATATTCAAATCTAAGGCTATTATCAAACGGGTAATTTATGTTAATTCTAAAACTATTTGTAGTAAAGTGTAACTTTTAAAATGGCATAAGGGTATAACAGTAAATGAAATTTAGGTCAATCCTATAATTTCTCATTCCCACTCTTATTTCCAATTACGTATCCCTCTTCATCTCTCTCTCTCTCTCTCTCTCTCTCTCTCCCTAGGGTTGAATCAGTTCACCGCCTCCATCATCTGCACCTTCGATTTTCATACGCCGGAGAATCGACGCCCTTCCTTCCCCTCTTTTCCGTCCTTCTTCCTTCTCCTGTTTAGACCGAGCAGCAATGGCGCTCACCATGGAACCGACGATTGTTGCTGCTCTTAGCGGTTAGGTTGCTGCCAGCGATGAGGTCAAGGGAGTCTAGGAGGGATAACTGGAAATTGATTGATGCCCTCCTCACGACGTGCTAGCCTCAACTGATCCCCTGTCGATTTTGATCGGTTTCTCCTATTCGATTGTGCCCTTTTTCTCAATCTGTTGAAGAAGACATGTCCTCTTTTTGTACAATTAGAGATTGTGGCAAAGTAAGTCCCTTCAATTGTAACTTAAAATTAAAATTAGAGTTGGGACACAATTTTTTTTTTCTTGGATGGCTTCCATTTCAGACGTAAACAACGAAAACAGGAGGGTGGAAGGACAATGATTACCTGTCCTTATTGATACACAGTAAACACACAAATTTGGTTCCTTTTTTTACTTAGTTATCTTAATTTTTTTTACTGTCCATTGCTCCAACAATTTATTTTTAATTTCTAGATGTTATGCATGATTACAAATGCTTTAGTTGACTTTGAAAATTGATTCTTATAATATTTTGTTCATTTATGATTACAAAGATTTTTTTATATCTGATTAGAAATTTGTGTTGTTCATTTACGATTAGTACTGAATTTTGATTTTTACTATATACGATTACAGTTATGCGTTATTCATTTGTGCTTGTGATATATTAGATTTGTTTATCTCTATACTATGCTTTATTATATTTGTATCTTGACTTTTTTATATATGATTGAAACCGTGATTTATTTATTTATGATTATACGTGTTTTTAGATTCTTTTTATATATCATAACTATGCTTTATTCATTTAGGATTGCAAATGTATTGGACTTATTTATCTTTTTATTGTATTGTATTTATTTTATGATTATATCTATTTTATCTGCATTTCAAATATGAAAAATCAAGGCTGGTTTTTCACTTGTCTAAAATTGTGATAGGTATTCAAGGCAGGTGAATTCGAAATAGTTATGACTCTTACAAAATGTTGCTTGCGAATTTTTGCTGTCAAAAAACAGAACAAGTTAATACCAAAGCATCGTATTTCATATGAAAAGATTCATCACAAGAAAAAAGAAACCCATGTGGCAGCGAGAAAAAGAAACAAATATGTATTTATGAGTAGAATTAAGTTTAGTTTTATTCGTTTAAGAATAAAACTTGATGAATATTAGATGTATGTATTTTTGAATAAAAGTAATGTGACTGTACTCATTTATGAATGCTACTAGATTAATATATTTCTATTGATTGTTGTTAGATGAATATTAGATCAACTTTTTTTTTGTTTATTTTCTAATCATTCATGATTAATATGGTATCATGTAATTTTTGGAAATTCTGGAAAAAAGTATTTTTTTTAATGAACACCTTTATTCACTGATGAATGTACACATATTCGGATTAAATGAATAACTCATCAATATTTTTGATAGATTGGTAATAAAAAAAAACGTTTTTTAATCAGGGTAAAAATGTTTTTCTAAATAATATTATTGATTAAAAATAGATTAAATATATTTCTAGTATTTAGGTAAAAAAAATAATTAATTAGATAACATCCCATGATTTTAGGAGTTATTAATTATCCATATTTAATTACATCGTAAAATTCCTTTTTTACCCTTATGAAATTATTGGTCTAGAACTGTTCTCGCGTTCTCAACCTTTTAGGTGTTCTTATTTGATCATTTTCATATATATATATATATATATATATATATATATATATATATATATATATATATATATATATATATTTTTTACTTTTAATTATTTAAATACCAAAATAAATAAAGAAAATAGAAAAAAGAAATGAAAAGGGTAAAACTGACTTTTCAAGTGTATCAAGGACCAAAATCCTAGAAAAACATTGATTTTGGACATTTGGTGCAAGTTGGAAACTTTTTGGACCCTATCCAAAGTTTTTTGAATACCACAGAGACCAATCTTGCAGTTTTGTCTAAAATGTGTTTGTACGAATTTTTTAGGGTGCAAAGGGAAAAAAACCAAAAGTTACTAAAAGTCACAAATCCATGACTTCTTAAACAACTTCTTTTTATTCTTCTCAATAAGTTAATCTAAAAGAAATATTTTAGATTGGTTGAAATATTGCGTTGTTTTCCAGAAAACTTGATTATAAGTAGTTAATTATATGTTGACTTTTTATAAAGGTGTCAATGGGGTGTCTTATTAGCAGCACCCCTTTTGAAATTACCAAACAATTTTTTAAAACACAAAACTGCACAAATGGTCCATGTGGTTTGTCGAAAACTGTCACTTTGGTCCAAAAAGGTTTGGACTAGCACCAGAGGTCCAAACTTTTCATTTTTTTTGCAAGTTTGGTCCAATTTGCTATGAAATTTTTCATAATGACAATTTTGCCCTTACTTTTTTCTTTATCATTTTTTTTATTATTTAAAGATTCTTCAAAAGAAAAAAAAAATTTGCCTTTTCTATTTAATTTGTATAATTTTTATAACATAAAAAATAGAAAATGAAAATGCAAACTCTCTCTCTCTCTCTCTCTCTCTCTCTCTCTCTCTCTCCGTTCCCAAAAATTTACCCATCTAGCTTATCTTCTTCCTCCCACTCTTGTTCTTGATACCATTCAATACTACTAATCGCCCACCATTGCCACCTGCTTGACATAAAACTCTGCCTAATAACCTTCTTTCTCGTTTTCGCCAACCCGTTGCCTCCTCTTCCACTGTTTTGAACCACCATTGACGGAACCCTAGCCGTCGTGCATCCGTTCTGAACAGAGAGGAGGGAGGAGAGCTGAGAGGAGATGAAATCGATTTTTGAAATCACTTCGAATGGTGCACCAGATCTAAAATGTTACTGCAGGCGTCGTCTCCAATGCATCTGGGTTTAAACGGTTCGACTTTGATGATATTATTCCCCAACCTAAACCTAAGTGTGTGTGTGTGTGTGTCCATTCCCAGATCTAACTTTGTCATCGTCAGCTTACAAAAGATCTGAAGTCGACGATTATCCAACCACCTCCATTAATTTTGTATGTGTCTCCTTCTTTCCTTCTTCAAACTCGATTGCAAGTCTGACCCTTATTTTTTTTCTTTTTTTTGGTCGATCACAGGCGTCACTTCTCCATTCAATCGCAATCCCTCATTCTTCATCCTTCATCTTTCTTAATATGTTTTTTAAGCTGCAATTTGATCAGAAGATAAATGGAAGAACAAGGCAGACAGGGATGATGGGTTCTCGATGATGGTGATTTTTCATGGTGGCTCGATTTTTCTAGGCAAAATTGGTGATTGTTGGTGGTTTGGCAATGTTTATAGTGGTGACCGAAGGATCTGCTTCGCTAGAAGGGAGGGGAGTAATGAGCGTTCTTCATGTTCTTAAAGGTGGATCTGTGTTTGTGTGTTTAGTTGTGAAACAAGAGAGAGAGAGAGAGAGAGTGTGTGTGTGTTTGCATTTTTAATTTTTTTTATTTATGTTATAAAAATTATAAAAATAAAATAGAAAATCAAAATTTATTTTTAATATTTTCCTTTAATAAAAAAATAATTAAATAATAAAAAAACTGTAAAAGAAAAAAAATAAGGGCAAAATGGTCATTAAGAAAAAGTTCATAGCAAATTAGACAAAACTCGCAACAAAATGAAAATTTTGGACCTCTGGTGCTAGTCCAAACCTTTTTGGACCAAAGTGACAATTTTCAGCTAACCACAGGGACCATTTGTGCAGTTTTGTCTTTTTAAAATTTTGATGGAAAATCAAAAGTCCAAAAGATCATTTGAAAATAAATGTCAAACACCCTCCTACTATGTTCTGAATTTATAATACAATAAAATTTAGAAAAGGTAAAAACAAGATTTCGTTGAAATTAATGAGGTTGGCAAAACTTTTCATTAATAATTTAATATTTAAAATATATTTTATTATAAGCGTCTCACATTCTATCTTTATTTTTTTGAACGGCAATAAATATACTAAAAAAAGGCTCTTATAAGCAAGTGACTCTTAAGGGCCCAACTAAAAGATTTTAGACGTTACAAGTTAAAGAAAAAGTGAATAATCCATACATCCCAATTAACATAACTCATAACTCAACTCTGCCCTATACTTTATCCAAGAATAAACGTTAGAAACCAAATCTACGAATAACATTGTGTGGGAACGCTTTTTGTTGTTGAACCTTATATCATTTCTAGCTTTCTAAATGAACCAAAGTCCCAACAAAAATGATCACCCACAATATTTTATTGGATTTTGTTAGTACCTGAGTTCTCGATTCTCAGTTGCTTCCAATAATAAATTAATATCCAAGGGTTCTTGCACAATACGTACACACAAAGTCATGTTTCACCATATTCCAGAAGTCGATGGCAAAAGAGCAATTGCAGAAGAGATGCCTAACATCGTATCGGTAGTCATAGCAGCCTTTATCTACGCGTGAACACCGGCCCCAAGGCCCGTATGCGTGTTGTGAGTGAAGGTCTTTACGAATGATGACATAGAAGATGATTGGTCTCTCTCTATCCGCGTGAACAATGTCCAAATCTTCTGTAAATGGTGTTGGTTGAGGGGAATTTTTATGAGGTGGCCATCACTTTTGGCATATTCACGTGTATGGATATCTCTTAGCTTTATAAAATAGATTGAGTTAGAAATATAGAAAAAATTTCAAATTTATTTAGACAAATAAATGAACCCAAAATTTACTCAACCTAACCACCACCAAGCAAATAATCGCTACACTTATGCATCATGTATGTTGTCCATTAGTTGAGTATCACATCTTGTGCCTTTTGAGGTTGACTACAAGTTAATTAAAACGACAAAACGGTGGATTATAATTAACATTATAGCATGTCTAGTTCCAGAGTTTAACAAAATAAAAGAAAAGAAGAGAAAAGAAAGGAAATAGAGAAAAGAAAGATAAAAAAAAAAATTCTTTTGTGTTCCCGAGTTGGGGAGAAATAGAAGGGAAATTAATCATTTTGTTCTTCCTTTCCAAATCGGAAGGAAAGTTAAGAGGGAAACTGATCATTCCATTTCCCTCCACTTCCTTCCTTTAATGAAACTCGGGAACACCAATTTTTTTTATTTTCTTCTCATTTTCATCTATTTCATTTCTTTTCTCTCGTTAAGTTGAACTCGGGAACGGGAATAATGTTAAAAAATAATAATATGTTTTGTTTGGTTTACGCTTTTATTTTTTCATATATATATATATATATATATATATATATATATATATATATATATATATATATATATATATATAAAGAATTACTAAGAGAATAAGTTGTTTAGTAATGCGAATACGTTCAATCTCACACAACTATCGCCATTTTCATGCATTCTCACTAATTCTTATTCATTTTTGTTCTCACACATCATTTTTCACTCATTTTCATTCTTACAGAATACGACTCAACAAACATTCTGACAGAATGAGAATACTAATAAAAAGTTTATAATAACCTCATAGACTATTTAATTAGTGAGAATGTGTGATAATGACAATAGTTATGTAACATTGAACGTATTTATATTATCAAACAATATTTTTTTTTTCATTCTCACAGAATAACATTGTTCACACGTCCGCACAATAGATGTCAATCCACATTTGAACCTAGTTTTTTTTTTTCTCTCTCTCTCTCTCTCTCTCTCTATATATATATATATATATATATATATATATATATATATATATATATATATATATATATATATATATATATATATATATATATATAGTTATTATACATTAAAAATGTCATACTTTGTTAGACAAAAACACTGCATCATTTTTGAATTATTATCAACATGGTGTATTGATGTATAGTATACGAAATGGAAATAACTTGAAACAATATTGCAACATTCAAGAACCTACAAAGAACAATAGATTTTCTTATGGGGGTTATTAATCTCCAGTTGTTATATACGTGTTAAAAACTCAACTCTAACATGTCAACAAAATAATCCTACATCATATTTATAATCATAGGATATCTGAAGCAATAAGGTAACAACTAAATGCGTAAAAAGAAATTGAACACCTAAAATTCTTTCAAGTACAATAAACGTGGCCCAAACTCGAGCCCATGTTGCATGCCTGACCCGCTCCATATTATAACTGAACCTGGATTAGGAAGCACGGTATCCCACTTCTTGATATTATCCTCACGGAGTCACTGGTCTTCGAAGAAAATACCACACATTTCTATCTTTAACTTCGATTTTCCCATCATTCATTTATGGGTGACAAGATCTACTAAATAGAAACTTGAACCCCAAACTAGCCTATAATATGCACCAAAATTGACTGCTAGATTTTAGATTTCGGTCCGATGTGATCATTTTGGGAAGCCCGTGCAATTTCATGGTGAAGTACAAGTGTGCAACTTGACTCGCGTCGAATTTCCTAGCGAAAAGATTAAATGTGTCATTTTGAAAAATGGTCCAGTGCCACCATCATGATGTTAATTGATAATTAGAAATGATTTAACGCAAAGAATGCATTTGACTAGATATCAAATGATGACCATGGTTTTATTTTTTGTTTTGAAGAAACAAACATATATGAAAGGTGAACTTAGAAGAATGACTAATGAAGTGAAATAAGAATGTGTATTATCCCTATTTATATACTTGATAAGAATATGGTCGTAGTGAAAAAGTGAAGAAGTGGATTTGAAGGATTTAAACATAAGACTAAGTGGAGTGGGTGACAAAAACACTCGACATTTGTTTGGCATGCCATACAAACACCACCCCATCAAAGGTGATACGTAAAAATGGCAAACTCAAATGGCATGTTAGTGCTTATGAGAGAGAGAGAGAGAGAGAGAGAGAGAGAGAGAGAGAGAGAGAGAGAGAGAGAGAGAGAGAGAGAGAGAGAGAGAGAGTGTGTGTGTTTATAACTTTTTTTTACCAAGTTGACCCGCCCCTTAAAAATGTTATGACATTCATGTTGTGTGACAAAAATGACATGACAATCATTTTGTGGTTTCAAAGATGATGTGGCAGCATGACATGACATGCTATACTCCCTCCGGTCTAAGGGAAAGATTATATGAATGGTTGAAGTTAAGATTGGATTTTAATATGGATTAACAAACAATATTGATAACGGTGAACCATGATCATTTAGACAACACCTTAAGTTTAGTATATAACCAATTCCAATATGTATTTAAGTTTGAAGAAGTCATCATCTTTAGCCTTTTTTATGATTTCAGAAAACAAAATTATTCTAAGGGGTACGTAATTGTAACACCTGTATTTTAAGGCTAAATATTTTATCCATCTAGTGAATTTACATAAAAAAAATATTTAAATTAAATTAAATTAAATCAATGGATTTAAAATCAAAATTTGTTAATTTAAGATAATTCAGTAAAAATTAAATTAATTAGTTAGACTTTAACATTGAAAATTAAAGAATTACATTTTGATAAAAACATTTTAATTATA
Source organism: Lactuca virosa (assembly GCF_052849685.1). Classification (NCBI taxonomy): domain Eukaryota; kingdom Viridiplantae; phylum Streptophyta; class Magnoliopsida; order Asterales; family Asteraceae; genus Lactuca; species Lactuca virosa. The sequence goes on from NC_136433.1 coordinate 40,080,633, forward strand.
TGGATTAACAAACAAGGTTGATAATGGTGATGAATGATCATTTAGACAACACCTTAAGTCTAGTATATTACCAATTCCAATGTGCATTTAAGTTTGAAGAATCATTAGTCTTTGCATTGTGATTATGGGGATGAAACTTCCTAAAATGCACATAATTATCACATTATATTTTGGGACTAGACGTTTCCACCATTGTTTTAAAACCCGGGTCGACCTTGCCGGTTCAACCGGTTGGACCGTGACCCGAGGTAGAAGACGGGTCAATTGAGAACGAGTTTTTGTAAAAATACGGACCGGATCGAACCGGCCGGGTTTACCCTAAACCGTGGTTGAACCGTGTATTTCGAACCGGTAAAACCCGGATTGGCCCGTTTATTAGGGCTTGGATAGTTAAGTGAGTAGCGTCGCTCCAGGCAAAACAACTTCGATTCTTCTCCAGGAAAAGAAAGCAACCAGGTGAAGAAGCGACTGCAAAACAGCGACATCAGCAGCCGAGAAGCGACGTCGGTTCTTCTCCAACGACTTTGGTTCTTCGGTTCTATCGAATGTGAGTTTTCCTGTTTCATCTTTCTCCTGCAAAACAACAACTTCTCCTACCGATTTCATCTTTTGAAATCTGTTTTCTTTTCTTCTCCAATTGACTAGAGCAATAGATCCTACCAAAACCATTCAGGAATCATGGTGTGGCCTTCTATTCCAATGTCAATCAACAAGTACAAGTACCACAAAGAATATTTTATTAAATTAGGCACCCAAAACCATCAATTACATCTTTTTAAGCTCGTATGATGCACAATAGAACTAACAGAATGATGGTTGAAGAACACCAACTTAACTGCATATAGCCATTGTTGTTTGCATTTATAGCCTAATTCTGGAAACCAATTGGTATAATTATGAAGTTCAAATAAAATAGGGCATACACTAATCAGATAAACTAAGAACATGATGAAAGGCTTAAAAAACCATAAACCGGGTTGACCCGGCGGTTCAACCGGTTGAACCGGTTGACCCGTAAACCGCTCATCACACCGGGTCAACTAAAAACCCGGGTTTTAAAACATTGGTTTCCACCCTTCAGTAAATTTGGATATAAAATAAAGTAATATTTAAATTAATGGATTTAAAATATCAAAATTTGTTAATTTAAGATAATTAAAAATACATCAATATTGTTTGATAAAATTATCTCTAACTGTAACGACCCAAAAATTTAGGGTAAAAATTTCATTTTTAATATAACTAAACATTGATACCATTTATTTCAAACATATCAAATCATCATTAAGTAAAACATTTATCAGAGTTTATCCCAAAATCATTCATTGCGGAAAGCATAGGTGTGTGCACTGCGATCAATCCGAGCCCTTCTTTTCCAAATCGATGACACCTGAAACCAAAACTGTAAACCGTAAACACAAAACTAAATGAGTCCCCCAGAGCATACCCCACACACAATCCACATAACACATATCATATTAGCTATAAAAGTTATCTCTACCACATACCACATATCATATTAGTTATACAAGCTATCTCTACCACATAAACCATGCATACATAACATATAAGGATGTCGTGGGTTCCCCCCAAGGTCTTACTCCAGGATGCCATGGGCTCCCCCACATGGTCTTACACCTAAGTGTCATGGGCTCCCCCCATGGTCTTTAGCTAGGAATGCCATGGGATCCCCCACATGGTCTTATATCCAACTGCCACGGGCTCCCCCGGGGTCTTCCATGCAAATCACATACATAATCAACTAACATATCATATATCACAGTGGTATCTATCATGCTACCTAACACATACATAAACATATAAGGATGTCGTGGGCTCCCCCCAAGGTCTTACTCCAGGATGTCATTGGCTCCCCCACATGGTCTTACACCTAAGTGTCATGGGCTCCCCCTATAGTCTTTAGCTAGGAATGTCATGGGCTCCCCCACATGGTCTTATGTCTAACTGCTACGGGCTCCCCCAGGGTCTTCCATGCAATAACATACATAATCACTAGCATACCACTTAGCATAAAGCTAACTATCATACCACATATCTCTACTACAGCTAGTATTCCACATATCATAAAATGGGCCGACCTTGGTGCCTTAGACCCATTGGTATGGTGAGAAGACTCACCTTGCACCACAGAAGCTTTTCACATGAATTCCTTAGCTGCTGCCCCGCCAGCTTCCCGAGCTGTCACTACCAACCAATATACCCAATTAGCAAGTGGGTCCCATACCATAATCCTTAATCCATGCATGGGGTAAAATGACCATTCTACCCCTGGCCCAGTATGATCCAAAACTAAGGCCCAATACCAAAACAAAAGCCCGACATTATAATGTCCATAAGTCCTTTAATGGCCCAATTTCCAAATTGGGCCCAAACCCAATAGCCCACAAGGCCCAATTACCAAAAATTCCCTAAGACCCAATAAATGGCCCAATTTTCCAATTTGGGCTTAAAACCATAATGGGCCTCCACAATAAAATATCAACCTCAAAACCTGATGGCCCAACAGGGCCCAAACACATAGTCCAAAACCATAAAATCCATAAAGGCCCATGTATGGCCCAAATTTCCAAATTGGTCCCACACTCCTTATTGGGCCTTAACCTAAGATCCAATCCTTCAATTAGTCCAGAAGACAACCACTCTGATGGTCCATTAGGGCCCAAGAATCTAGGCCCAAACAAATGGCCCCAACCCGAAGCCTAAAGTCTGAAATCCAACCAGGCTGAGTGCGCAGGGCGTACTCAGCAGTACGTTGCACGTACTCACTAAATGGCTTGTACGCTGCGCGTACTGGCTTGTACGCCCATCATACTACCCTCTAGTCTCACTTCTGCCATTAAGCACTTAATGCTTTAAGTCATAAATCCACACCACATATCTGAGTCCCATATAATGTCTAAACCCATAAAGTCACTGACTTGGTGACTTTTCATGCCCCAACAAGACCAAATAACATTCTACTTTCATGGAAATGGCTCAAACTCCAACATAGATGGTCTTAAACTCTAAAGGTGCCAACTTTATGGACCTTGAACCTCAGAAACACTAAGAGGGGCAACTCAAAGCTCCTGGAATGAAATCAAGGCCACTAGATCTCATACCTGGGTCCAAAATGAACAAAAACCCACAAATGGTAGATCTAAGAGATGAATGACCAAGTTCAAAGTTTTATACCTTCATCAAGTTGAGAATGAGTCCCAAAGGCCAGATCCATAAGCTCCTCCTTGATTCCGAGCTTTGCAACAAGCTCCATCTTCTTGAAAATGGGTCAAACATCCCAAAGATGGACTCCATAAGCTCAAAATGTCACCATGAAGGATATATGACGATTTCTAGGGTTTTAGAGGGTGGAGGCTGAAGATATTAGGGTTAGGTTATGAGATAAGGAGCTTAAATAGGGTTCAAGACCTTAAAATAGGGTTCTGATCTGACTGGAGTACGCCCAACGTACATATGGTACGCCCAGCGTACTCCTGGGAACCTTCACGACCATCCTGGTCAGTACGCCCAGCGTACTCCAAGGTACGCCCCGCATACTGCCTTCTTCACTAGTACGCCCCGTGTACTCGGCTAAGCTTGAAAACCACGAAACTTCCGTAGGCCATAACTTCTTCGTTATAAACCCGATTCCGACGATCCTTATATCCACGGAAAGGTGACGAGAAGCCTTACACTTCTATAAACTCATACCTTCCTTAAGACCTTCCGAACAAAAATCCATTTTCCACAAAAGCCCAAACTGCCACTTTACCGAAATACCCCTAGGCCTCAAAACACGAACCGAACACCCGGATCACTTCTAATACATCACCCGCACCCAAATGGGCCTAGATCTTACCTTCTCAAAAGCCATAATCCTTATAATGACCGACCTTCGGGCCACAGCCTCAGACTAGGATTCAATTCAGAACAGGGCGTTACAACTCTCCCCCACTTAAATTAGATTTCGTCCTCAAAATCATGCATCACCATCCCGACATACCAAACAACCTGAGCACCACGACCATAAACCCGAGAATACCACAGCCTTCCCAAGGCAACTAAGACCAACTCTCGTAGGGTTCTAGAACCCGAAGATGAATGAATTCCTTGTAACCTGATCATATCTGCTCCATCTGAAATCATAAGTCTCAAGATGGTCTGTCTCCCTGACAGACTGCGCACAAAGAATCATCATCGAACTGATTCCACAAGAACCAACCTAGATAGAATACTTCCCACCCGTAATACCTTGAGGCTTCCTAAAGAGCAAAATCACCGGTCAACTGCGGCTACCGAATAACAAACAATTCCACATACGGACCCCAAATCACTGAAGTCGCTCCAACTCTTCTTGCTGCCACATAGCTGCTTTCCTAAATGACAACCGGGGACCTCCCTGGTCCCAAGCTGTCTGTCAACTGTCTGGAACATCGGACACCTACCCGATTGTTGAGTCAATACACACTTACAACAGTTCTACATGGCCTCCGAAGGATACCTCGTCTGACAATAACTGCCCTATCTATACCGCTACTCATGGCTCCTTCAATCCCTTGATCCATCTGATCATGATAGGTTGACAACCCGTCGCCACTGAATCTGACGTAAAAAGGCGAATGCTACCAGAATAACTTTATTCTTGCATCATACCCGGTCTCCTTCGACCTACTGTTTCCTGATTCCAATTATGTTGTGACCTACTCACAACCTTGCGAACTAGCCCACCCTGGCCTAAGTCATTCGAACGAATCTGTAAATGCTACGACTACACCCGCAGACTTACAACCCTTCCAACACTATCCAACAACCTCGTGAATGCTACGGCTACACCCGCAGACTTACAACACTCCCAACACTATCCACCAACCTCGTGAATGCTATGGCTACACCCGCAGACTTACAACACTTCCATCACTATCCAACAACCTTGTGAATGCTACGAATACACCCTCAGATAGACCTGGCAAAATCTGACACGACACGACAACCCGGCACGAACCCGACACGAAGTTAGCGGGTTAGGGTCAGAGATTTCGACCCGTTTATGTACACGGGTTGACACGACACGACATGATAATTAAACGGGTAGGGTTAGGGTCAAGACTTTCAACTCGAAGATGACTCGAAGATGACCCGTTTAATTATATATATATATATATATATATATATATATATATATATATATATATATATAAAAATTTCATATTTTTATAAATATTTTCAATATTATACATTTGTAGTGGCCCAAATTCAAGAACTAAAAGTAAAATTCAAAATTTCAAAGTGACTTAATTTTACTCCTCCTCACTACCTATCTCATTTGCTTCCTAACTCTAACTCTTTTCATTTTGCTTTCTAAACTTACTACTACCTTCGTCCCATATTTATTGTCCAATTTTGACTTTTGAAGTCTTTATTCTTTAAATTTGATCTCAAATATTTTTGTTTTTGATATATAACACTTAATGCAAAATATATGAATGGATTGTGTTTTAAATGTCTTTTCATTGTTATAAGTTTTATCAAGTAATTTATAACACAAATAAAAATATTTAAGGTCAAAGTAGAAAAATAAAAACATCAAAAGTAAAAAATGAACAATAAATATGGGACGGTGGGAGTATAATTTTTTTTCCCGTTTTACCTCCCAACTCCAACATTTCACTTTTTCATTTTTTTTCCTCCATGACTCTTACTTTTCAACCTTTAAAATGTTTTAACCCGGCATGACACAACATATTTATAAGGTTCAAACCTTAACCCGAAACCCGACACGAAATCGACACGAAAATAAACGGGTTGACACGGCACGACACGATAATTAAACGGGTCGGGTTAGGGTCAAGCACTCTCAACCCGTTTAATGTCTTGACACGGCACGAACCCGACACGACACGACACGTTTACCAGGTCTACCCGCAGACTTACAACACTTCCATCATTATCAAACAACCTTGTGAATGCTACGGCTACACCCGCAGACTTACAACGCTTCCATCCTAACACAACCGCAGCCCAGTCCCTTACCCATAATCTATCGATTCGAACGCATACAGAATCGAGCACGCACTCGACCAAACACCCGAACTGAACTCGATTCATAATTGGGGCCCCGACCTGATTTCCCCAAATTCTACTATCAAGCCTCAAGAAGACGCGATTCACATGCTGGGGAGTTTTACCGAACCCCAAACTCGCACAACCCTCAAACCGAATGGCCCCTTGGGCCGCCATTTTCCCCGATGAGGGTGAGAAACTCATCCCGGTCTCATACCTGCTCCTGTCCTGAATACCTGGGCGATTCTCCCCCACTTAGATTCGACTAAGTCCGCTTGGCATATGAAAATTGAAGGATTCCCATTCCTTCTTACGTTCCAATGATCAGTCTGCTGACGACCGGTGCTTACCAAAGCTAGCGCACCAAAAGTAACTCTTACCAAAACAACACAACTCCTGAAACCTAGCTAACACTTCTTGAATCCCCACCACATCAATGACTCCAGATGCTAAAAAAATGATATCACGCTCAAATCCTGAAGTCCAAAGGACGGATGGTCTAACCAAAACCTCAGCAACAAGTCTCTCTTCCCTCGGCAATCCCGATGACTCTTCCAAATACAAATACTAAGGCTACTAAAAACTAGTCATAACTCCCTCGTTCAAGCCCTTGAACCAACCTCGAAAATGGCTGGAGCAGGTGCACTCACTGCTCCTCCCTGATCTTCAGACAACCGACCTCCTTGTTGCCCACCTAATCACGACAAAAATATAACGGATTTGCCCCCTATGGGCAATCCATGATGACGTGGCCAAACCTGCTGCACCTGTAGCAACCCAAATCATTGAACAGATTCCGACAACGACTCGGAGCAATCACGGTACACGCGGAACCCGCTCTGCGAGTACGTCCGTCTGAATATTCCTTAAAGATTCCTCGACATGCTGACTGGTATCTGACAACCCTTGCTCACTCAGACTATAGCAGAGAACCGACCCGAGATCCCACTTATCACAATTCCAAAGTGATGTAAATTCCCGACATCCATTGGAAATGCCAGAAGATTGCATTTCTGTAAACATCTGAAGGAATCCCCTGGGGTCTTCCATGCAATAACATACATAATCACTAGCATACCACTTAGCATAAAGCTAACTATCATACCACATATCTCTACTACAGCTAGTGTACCACATATCATAAAATGGGTCGGCCTTGGTGTCGTAGACCCATTGGTATGGTGAGAAGACTCACCACGCACTGCAAAAGCTTTCCACATGAATTCCTTAGCTGCTGCCCCGCCAGCTTCCCGAGCTGTCACTACCAATCAATATACCCAATTAGCAAGTGGGTCCCATACCATAATCCTTAATCCATGCATGGGGTAAAATTACCATTCTACCCCTGGCCCAGTATGATCCAAAACTAAGGCCCAATCCCAAAACAAAAGCCCGACATTATAATGTCCATAAGTCCTTTAATGAAATTGGGCCCAAACCCAATAGTCCACAAAGCCAATTACCTAAAATTCCCTAAGACCCAATCAATGGCCCAATTTTCCAATTTGGACTCAAAACCATAATGGGCCTCCACAAATAAATATCAACCCCAAAATCTGATGGCCCAACAGGGCCCAAACACATAGTCCAAAACCATAAAATCCATAAAGGGCCATGTATGGCCCAATTTTCCAAATTGGGTCCACACTCGTTATTGGGCCTTAACCTAAGATCCAATCCTTTAACTAGTCCAGAACACAACCACTCTGATGGTCCATTAGGGCCCAAGAATCTAGGCCCAAACAGATAGCCCCAACCCGAAGCCTAAAGTCCGAAATCCAACCTGGCTGAGTGCGCAGGGCGTACTCAGCAGTACGCTGCGCGTACTCGCTAAATGGCTTGTACGTTGCGCGTACTGGCTTGTACGCCCAACGTACTACCCTCTAGTCTCACTTCTGCTATTAAGCACTTAATGCTTTAAGTCATAAATCCAAAGCACAGATATGAGTCCCATATAATTGATGGGTTTTAGGTAAAACAAATAAACTAGAAAAACAATTCCTAAGTTCACATGCAACCTACTTTGGATCTATGTTTTAACTATTGAACATACAACTTTGAATTGCAATACAAGAACCCTAGAGGAGAGAGGCTATTATCGAAAATAGTAAACTAGGGTTTAGGGTTTACATACCTTTCAATTGTTATAGCAAACAATTGATATTCCCTTGATCTTGATCTTGATCTTCTTGGAAGCTTTAGCACCACAAGTGTAATGCCTCTAATGGAGTCACACCCAAACTAGCAAGAAGGAAAGTAGAAGAAGAGAGAGGAGAGGGAGTATGTAATTTCGGCCAAGGTATTCTTCCAAAGAATCAGTACACAAAATGTGAGCCAGGAGGCTCCTTAAATAGTTGAGGGATCTAGGGCCTAAGCAAACCCAAGGGCCTTATCCAAGCCCCTATGGACGAAATTATTAGGGTTTCCCCTAAAGATTTCGTCCACCCTCTTCCAAGGGGGTTCTAGAGCCTTCCACTCAACTATTAGATAATTGCAAACTAGTCCCTGCACCTTATAATTAATTCTTTTAACCCCAAAATCAATTCTGATTAATTTCTGGCTAACAATTAATTAAACATAATGATTTCTAATTAATATATTAATCCATTAACATATTAATAAATCATTTATATATATATATATATATATATATATATTAATTTATTAATCTTATAAATTAATATCTCTCCTTTCATAATTTCCTTGTCCAGTTGTTAGGTTGAGGGCAACCCAAAAGGACTGTGCTGCTGTCAATTCAAGTACATACCAATTATAGTTATGGGCTTAGACACCTAATCCAACAGTCTCCCACTTGGATAAGTCTGTAACTATAATTGCTAGTATGCCTTCTAAATTTGACCAGCAAATTGTAGCTTCCAAAAGCTGCTGCCGAACTCTGACCCAGTCAGTTACGTGTCCTAAGATAAGTGATCATATAACCCTTCGTTCTGCTTGATATCCCCAGACAAAAGACATGGAATGTAATCAATCTGTTTGTCCAGAATCTATGTTTCCCGATTCCTGATTTGTGATGATGAAGGACTTCTAATCGAACACATCAATTTAGTCCTGGCTAGGCCCAGCACATAAGTCAACACCAAATCATCGAGGGGCCCACAGATATCGCTTTTCCTGTTAGGGCAAAAGGAACGAATAAACGTTGACTCATATGCTTGTATCTTTTACTCATCAAATTATGCATGACAATACGTTTTATAACACCAAGTTACTGATGCGTTTTCGTATCACCAATGCACAACCGACTTGTAAATTACAACTCATATATCTTCGTTTCAAGATTATAAGATATTATCGTCTCAGTATTACTCGTGATGAATTCCATGAAGTAATACTCTGAGCGTGGGTTTATCCAATACTCAAATCTCAATTTCTGAGTACTCATGAACATTGCAGCAATTCTATTGCCATGTCTATCCTTAGACAATCTGCAATCCAATTCATGACAGTCTTAATTCACTACTTACTTCCAAGAGTACGAGCGACTGTGGAGTTTGAATAATCTCATTATTCAGGAAGTAAAACATGCAAAATATGAAACACAGTAATAAACAATTGACAAAAGGTAGTAGCCAAACTTATAAATAATACTTTATTATTTAATCACCAAAAGTCAATTACATTTACTTTGTTACAAGTTTCAAAAACTAATCTAACTACTAAAACTAATATCATCTTTCAGTCCTATGCTCCGAGCATGCTGAATATGCTTAGCCCTACTCAGACCCTTTGTGAGGGGATCTGCTGGGTTATCTTCAGATGACACCCTCTTTACTATAAGATGGCCTTCTTCAACTCTATGTCTAATGAAATGGTACTTTCTGTCGATATGTCTGGTCTTACCATGATCTCTCGGTTCCTTTGTCAAGGCAACCGCTCCTTCATTATCGCAGAAGAGTTCCATAGGCTCCTGGATGGTTGGAACAACTCCGAGATCCCCGATGAAGTTCCTCAACCAAGCTGCTTCTTTCGACGCTTCACTTGCTGCAATGTACTCTGATTCACAAGTAGAATCAGCCACCGTATTTTGCTTGGAACTCTTCCAAGTAACTGCTCCTCCATTCAGTAAAAATACCCAGCCCGACTGAGAACGGAAGTTATCTCTATCCGTCTGAAAGCTGGCATCACTGTAACCATCTACTCTCAAAGTATCACTGCCACCAAGCACAAGAACCCAGTCCTTTGTCCTTCGCAAATACTTGAGTATATTCTTAACTGCTATCCAATGAGCTCTACCTGGGTTTCCCTGATAGCGACTGACCATGCTCAAAGCAAATGTCACATCAGGACGAGTACATGTCATAGCGTACATGATCGATCCGACAGCGGAAGCATAAGGTACACGACTCATGTCATCTATTTCAACATCTGTACTCGGGCATTGAGTCTTACTCAATTTGGTATTGCTCTGGATAGGTAGCTCTCCCTTCTTGGAATTTTCCATACTAAACCTCTTTAGTACCTTATCCAAGTATGTGCTCTGACTAAGTCCAATTAGTCTCTTCTTTCTATCTCTCAATATTCTAATCCCAAGAATATAGGCAGCTTCTCCAAGGTCTTTCATTGCAAAACACTTTCCAAGCCAAGACTTAACCTCTTTCAAGGTTGGAACGTCGTTACCAATGAGTAATATGTCATCGACATATAACACCAGAAAAGTTACTATACTCCCACTAGCCTTGATATACACACAAAACTCATCTTCACTTCTAGAGAAACCAAACTCTTTGACTTTCTCATGGAAGCAAAGATTCCAACTGCGAGATGCTTGTTTCAATCCATAAATGGATTTCTCAAGCTTGCACACTCTATTGGGAAACTTTGCATCAACAAAACCCTCTGGCTGACTCATGTAAACATCTTCAGCCAACTTCCCATTAAGGAAAGCAGTTTTGACATCCATCTGCCAGATTTCATAATCATGAAAGGCAGCTATGGCGAGCAATATCCTAATAGATTTAATCTTAGCCACTGGCGAAAAAGTCTCATCATAGTCAACCCCTGGGGTTTGAGTAAAACCTTTTGCAACCAGTCGAGCCTTGAATGTATGCACATTCCCATCCATGTCTGTCTTCTTCTTGAAGATCCATTTGCACCCAACTGTCTTGCGACCTGGTGCACTATCAACCAAATTCCAAACTTGGTTGTCATACATGGACTTAATCTCGCTGTCCATTGCCTCTTTCCACTTGGAAGCCTCTGGGCCTGCCATTGCTTCCTTATAAGTGACTGGTTCATCTAAGTTTACCAGTGTTCTGTCACTTATGAATGTGTCACCATCTGAAGTAATATGAAAACCATACAACTCAGGTGGCACACTCACCCTAGTGGATCTTCTAAGAGGTAATGAGTTATCAATTGGTTCAACAGGAACTGTTTCCTCTGGTTGAGTGCTAGTGTCATCTAAGGTTCCTTCATTGGCTGACTCTTGAATTTCTTCAAGGTCAATAGTGCTCCCACTGTCCTCTTTGAATATGAGCTCTCTTTCAAGAAAGACTCCTCTTCGTGCTACAAAGACCACGTTCTCACTAGGCCTGTAGAACAAATATCCAAAAGACTGCTTTGGGTAACCAATGAAAACACATTTCTCACTTCTAGCTGCTAGCTTGTCGTGAGTCTCTCGTCTTACGAAAGCTTCACAACCCCAGACTTTAATATGTGCTAACGAGGGAACTTTCCCTGTCCACATTTCGTGAGGTGTTTTGGCAACCTTCTTTGTAGGGACAAGATTGAGGATGTGGGCGGCTGTCTCTAAGGCATACCCCCAGAAGTGAATAGGAAGCGAAGCCCGACTCATCATAGAACGAACCATGTCTAACAAGGTTCGATTACGCCTCTCAGCTACACCATTTAACTGTGGTGTCCTAGGAGGAGTCAATTGTGAGACTATCCCACATTCTTTCAGATAGTCGTTAAACTCGATACTAAGATACTCCCCGCCTCTATCGGATCTAAGTATCTTTATCTTTCTGCCCAATTGATTTTCGACTTCATGCTTAAACTCTTTGAACTTTTCAAAAGTTTCTGACTTATGCTTGATCAAGTAGATATATCCATATCTGCTATAATCGTCAGTGAAGGTCACATAGAATCGATTAGCATCTCTTGTAGTTGATCTGAAGGGTCCACACACATCCGTGTGTATGAGATCCAACATACCTTCACCTCTTTCACAAGACCCTGTGAATGGTGATTTTGTCATCTTTCCCAAAAGACAAGACTCACACATATCATCTGACTTTAGGTCAAATGATTCCAACACTCCATCCTTTTGGAGTTGGGCTATGCGTTTCTTGTTAATGTGTCCAAGACGACAATGCCACAAGCATGCCTTGTCTACACTATTAGACAAGTCAATATTAAGTACACTATTTCCTAGGCTATCAACACAAGTCACTGTTTCATACACACCATTACAAGGCAAAGCTTCAAACATAAAAACACCATTCTTATAAACAGAAATTGAACCATTCAAATCATTAAAAGAATATGTAAAACCTTGTCTGAACAATGCATGAAATGAAATAATGTTTCTCGTCATCTCAGACGAATAGCAACAATTTATTAAATCTAATCTAACATCATTACTAAGCAGAAGCTGATAAACTCCGATCTTGGTTACTGGTGAAGACTTTCTGTTTCCCATGATCAGGTTTATCCTTCCTCGCTCTATCTCCTTACTTTCCTTTAGACCCTGCAAATCAGAACAGATATGAAAACCACATCCTGTATCAAGGACCCATGAACGAGAAGATAATGAGTTATTAGCAGAAATAGTGTAAATACCTGCCGAAGATGGCTTCACTTTGCCATCCTTGATATCTTGCAGATACTGTGGGCAAGATCTCTTCCAATGCCCCTTTTGGTTGCAGTAAAAGCAAACTGCCTCTTTTGGATCAGAAACATGGGGAGTGGAACCATTGGGCTTAGCCTTTGGGCCATTACTAGATGACCCAGCTTGAGCCTTGCTCTTCCAGTTTTGCTTGGGAGGACCTTTCCTCTTTTTCCCCTTTCCCTGTCCAATAGCCAAAACAGGGGCACTAGCAGGTGTGGAGGGTATACTTTTACCTTTCATCCCTGCCTCAGCTGTCTGCAACAAGTTGTGCAATTGGGCCAAGGTCTGCTCAGTATTGTTCAAATGGTAAGTTAGAATAAACTGACCATAACATTCAGGAAGTGAGTTCAAGACCATGTCAATGGCCAATTCCTCATCAAAGTGAATATTGAGCTTGACCAAACGCTCTATGTAGCGTTGCATTCTTTGCACATGTGACACAACCGACTCCCCATCTTTCATCTTGCAAGCCATGAGTGACTTGACTACTTCGAACTTTTCTTGACGAGCTCGCTTATGGTACTTTTCCATAAGGTCCTTGTTCATCTCGAAAGGCCAGTAGTCCTCATAGTACCTCTGCAGTTCTGGGGACATAGTTGCCACCATGATGCATGCCACTTTGGTAGCATCATCGTAATGTTTCTTGTAGGCAGCAAGATCTTCAGGAGTAGCTTCATTCTCATCAAGCTCTTTGAGCTCCTTTTCAAGAACATATTCTTTGTTCTCGAAGCGAAGAGCCATCTTGATGTTGCGCATCCAATCGTTATAGTTTGAGCCATCCATAACGACTTTGGAGCATATATTGAGCAAAGAGAAGTTTTGGTTGGAGGAGGACGAAGCAGAAGTGTTTCCAGGAGTAGACATCTGAAAAGAAAGAAAGTTTTAGTTAGATTTCAAGATACCTTAATAGAATAACCCAAAGATATAGTATCAAGGTTAGGATCCAACTATGAAGATTCACAACTTAGAAATGGGATGCCGAGATCCAAGTGCAAATTTCATAAAGGTAGGCGAATGACGATTCACCAATTCCACCATTAGACGAAACAAACGAAGTGAAATTCCTAATTCTTTTGAGATACATTGAAACTATTCAATGACATGTTTTAATCTCAGATTATGCTCTTCTATTTGTGACTGGGATGCCGAGGATCACAAACAAGATGTGAATAACCATGCAAATGTGCTTGGTAACCTCATTGTCTTTATCATTAACTATTGATGTGCTGGTAAACCACACACGCTCCATCAAAATGACAATTATGAGATACCCATTGCTACTCTTTATTAGTGCCTTTTAGTGTGCTGGTTAACCACACACGCTCCACTAACGACCAATAAAGCATAATGTGCAATTTCATGGATTAGCATACTTTTCACATTTTTCCTAAAGTAACTAGAGTTGGGATTTTGAAAATAATGTTCTAGTACTTTCTTTAATATCATTATACTTTTAATGAGAAGTAGTTGTCCTATCAAATCCGTTCTGCTAACGACCCTCCACTAATCAAGGAAGCGGTGGGTGAGAGTGGACACCCATTCAACTACCATTTTATAGGCAGTTTCCTTATACCCCCCTTATAGATTAGCTTCGTGAATGAGGCATACTAGCGATTTGACTGACCATATTCTTATACATATAATATTAAACCTTTAATTATAATATATATATAAGGTGTGTTTTAAAACTTTTTAAAACTTCAAGGGTTTATATAAATTTCGAAATTTAAGCTGTTAAATTCAAATTTAAATAAACCAATTCATTAGATTTAATATTTATCTATTAATTAACTATTAATCAAATTATTAAATCTTGTAAGGATTATCTAATTAAATTAATCAATTAATTTAATCCTAATCCTTATCCCTCTAATTTCGAAAAATAGGGTAAGGATAATTATCCAATTAATCTAATTAAGTAACAATTATCCAAAAAACAAGAAACCCTAGTTATCCTCTAGCATATTTCGAAATTTACAAGGGAGGAGGCTAGGGTTTTCAAAACCCTAACCCTAATTTCGATTAGGGTTCTTTGGAGGCTAGGGTTTTCGAAAAAACCCTTTGATCCAAAACCCTAGAAATCGAAAATTTGGCCTTTAGGGTTTAATAGCTATAAACCCTAATTTGCAATTCAACAATTGTAGCAATTCAATTTAAAACAACAATGGCTCTGATACCACTGATGGGTTTTAGGTAAAACAAATAAACTAGAAAAACAATTCCTAAGTTCACATGCAACCTACTTTGGATCTATGTTTTAACTATTGAACATACAACTTTGAATTGCAATACAAGAACCCTAGAGGAGAGAGGCTATTATCGAAAATAGTAAACTAGGGTTTAGGGTTTACATACCTTTCAATTGTTATAGCAAACAATTGATATTCCCTTGATCTTGATCTTGATCTTCTTGGAAGCTTTAGCACCACAAGTGTAATGCCTCTAATGGAGTCACACCCAAACTAGCAAGAAGGAAAGTAGAAGAAGAGAGAGGAGAGGGAGTATGCAATTTCGGCCAAGGTATTCTTCCAAAGAATCAGTACACAAAATGTGAGCCAGGAGGCTCCTTAAATAGTTGAGGGATCTAGGGTTTAAGGGAAACCCTAGTTATCCTTTGCTTAGGGCCTAAGCAAACCCAAGGGCCTTATCCAAGCCCCTATGGACGAAATTATTAGGGTTTCCCCTAAAGATTTCGTCCACCCTCTTCCAAGGGGGTTCTAGAGCCTTCCACTCAACTATTAGATAATTGCAAACTAGTCCCTGCACCTTATAATTAATTCTTTTAACCCCAAAATCAATTCTGATTAATTTCTGGCTAACAATTAATTAAACATAATGATTTCTAATTAATATATTAATCCATTAACATATTAATAAATCATTTATATATATATATATATATTAATTTATTAATCTTATAAATTAATATCTCTCCTTTCATAATTTCCTTGTCCAGTTGCTAGGTTGAGGGCAACCCAAAAGGACTGTGCTGCTGTCAATTCAAGTACATACCAATTATAGTTATGGGCTTAGACACCTAATCCAACAATAATGTCTAAACCCATAAAGTCACTGACTTGGTGACTTTTCATGCCCCAACAAGACCAAATAACATTATACTTTCATGGAAATGGCTCAAACTTCAACATAGATGGTCTTAAACTCTAAAGGTGCCAACTTTATGGACCTTGAACCTCATAAACACTAAGAGGGGCAACTCAAAGCTCCTGGAATGAAATCAAGGCCACTAGATCTCATACTTGGGACCAAAATGAACAAAAACCCACAAATGGTAGATCTAAGAGATGAATGACCAAGTTCAAAGCTTTATACCTTCATTAAGCTGAGAATGAGTCCTAAAGGCCAGATCCATAAGCTCATCCTTGATTCCCATCTTTACAACAAGCTCCATCTTCTTGAAAATGGGCCAAACATCCCAAAAATGGACTCCATAAGCTCAAAATGTCACCATGAAGGATATATGACGATTTCTAGGGTTTTAGAGGGTGGAGGCTGAAGATATTAGGGTTAGGTTATGAGATAAGGAGCTTAAATAGGATTCAAGACCCTAAAATAGGGTTCTGATCTGACTGGAGTACACCCAACGTACATATGGTACGCCCAACGTACTCCTGGGAACCTTCGTGACCATCCTGGTCAGTACGCCCATCGTACTCCAAGGTACGCCCCGTGTACTGCCTTCTTCACTAGTACGCCCCGCGTACTCGGCTAAGTTTGAAAACCACGAAACTTCTGTAGACCATAATTTCTTCGTTATAAACCCGATTCCGACGATCCTTATATCCACGGAAAGGTGACGAGAAGCCTTACACTTCTATAAACTCATACCTTCCTTAAGACCTTCTGAACAAAAGTCTATTTTCCACAAAAGTCCAAACTGCCACTTTACTGAGATACCCCTAGGCCTCAAAACACAAACCGAACACCCGGATCACTTCTAATACATCACCCGCACCCAAATGGGCCTAGATCTTACCTTCTCAAAAGCCATAATCCTTATAATGACCGACCTTCGGGCCACAACCTCAGACTAGGAGTCAATTCGGAATAGGGCATTACACTAAAACACTCTAACCATCGTTGATTTTATCCACTTGTTAGCGTTGACTTTTGTTAACGGTATGGGTTGTGGGGTTTCCGATTGATTTTGGTGGATCAGATCGAATCTTTTTCAAAATGCCATCGGGACCAAGAGATGATTGCCAGTGGAAGTTTGTCAAGACCAAGAAGAAACATGGGGGGGGGGGGGCTAATTCAGTACATGATCGGCCTCCTAATCGTGGGAAGGAGGTGAATGTGAACAAACTCCATGAGGAGAAAAATTTCCCATATTTTAATGTGTGAATTTCTCTCCGATAGTTGATGTTAAAGGAGTTGTGTGGTGTCTATGAAAAATACGACAATGTATATTATATTTACATTTCACGAAGGTTATCTAACTTGGACAAAATATTTGCTTTCGTGAGATTCATACGAGTAGAGAGCGTACGATAATTGGAGATTAAACTTTCATCTATGTGGATTGGAAATTTTCATCTTTTGTCCTTTGTAGCTCATTTTAATCGTGATGAGAAAATAATTTCTCTCAGCAAACCAAGTTTAATGAAAGAGAAGGGTATTTCCCAAAGGAAATAAGAGACATGAACCAAATTTGTCTTATGCTATTATGCTTGTTTGGTCACGACATCAATTAGGGGCATTAAAAGAGAAGAATTATGTGAGACGGGTGATTCTTGATGGTACGGATCTCTTAAATACTCTTGATGTTGCATGTGTAGTTACTGATGATGTTTGGGATATTCGTGGTATTGGTAATATTGCGAAAGATTGCTTGCAAGAAGGATTTTGTGATACATAGATTAATTATATTGGTGGTTCTTGGGTTTGGTTAGAATTATGTTCAAGAAATGCGTGTGATAAATTTAAGTAGAATGAAGTTATGAATCGTGTTTTTAAACAATTACGCTCGGTCTCCAATAATTTTATGGTGAAAGAAAGAATGATGTGGGAATAGATAGATGGGTTACCTTTGTCGTCTTGGACAACTTAATGATGAAGCCATTTAGAAAAAATAAGCAAGTGAACAACTTGATACTGACTTGCCATTAAGTCATTAAGTTTGTAATAATTATATTGATCTGACTTACCAATATTGTTCTCAAAATAACCATTGTCAATTATTATGAACTGGCAGACCAAACAATACCATAGAAAATATTAATCATTCCAAACTCCATGACATCAAAACCTCTTTCAACTTGCCTTTTAAAAAAATATTTATTGCTTTTTTCTTGTAATATGCATAAACCTGTTAATACATGGATATTAGTGTTTAAAATTTGTTGTTGTTTATATTATTGATGAACGTGAATGCTTAACGTAGTTTGTAATCGAAAAACAGTCATGTGAAGAATTTTGTTGGTCAACTCAGAGTGTAGGGAGTTTACAAGTTAGAGATAATTGTTTACGCTAACTTGTGGATCAGTACAACATAGTAAATAGTAGTTTTCATGATTTCATAAAAAAATATAATTATATTAACCATCATATATCATCATTTTATTGGATAGCTTTGCATATTACTTAAATAAAAGTATAAAAAAGT
Organism: Lactuca virosa; assembly: GCF_052849685.1. Lineage (NCBI taxonomy): Eukaryota > Viridiplantae > Streptophyta > Magnoliopsida > Asterales > Asteraceae > Lactuca > Lactuca virosa. Next base: position 40,099,172 of record NC_136433.1, read on the forward strand.
TAAAAGGAAATTCATATTTGATTATTGATATTTCATTTAAGTTTATTGAATGATGATGTTACATTTATAGAAATATTATATTAGGATGTTTCTTACAAAATAGTTTGAGAAATTAAATATCATCCTATATTTTCTTCCTATTCAATTTTATATCTATGTTAAAAGATTACAAGTATATTAAAATATTTTTAATTTCATCAAATGTGACACATCTCAAAATTTAACATGGATAGAAGGATAAATAGAAAAAAATTATAAAAAAAATATTTAATTTCTCAAATAGTCTCTTAGGTGCTGTTTGTTTTTTCGAAACGAAAATTCATGAAGTCTGCGGACCACTTATGCAACCATCTGCAACAGAAGATGTGGACCAAACAACTACAACTTGTAATAAGACGTATGTTTGTTTTTTAATATTTGCTAGTTACTGCAATAAACTGAAATTTAAATAACTGATTTTAGAAACTAAAAATAGTTATCAACACCGAAATTTTAATAAAAAGAACATGAAAAAAAGAAAATTATAAAATTTCTAAAAAAAGAGCATGTAAAACAAAAATATAAAACTTCTAAAAAAAACCTAAAAAAATATAAAAGATGCTATCATTTAAAAAAAATAAAGAACATAAAAAGAAATTATAAAAAAATTAAGAAAATATTATAAACAATGTCTAGAAATGTAACACCCATCAAAAATCATGCCAAATTCCAACTTTTAAAAACATGTCAAAACCATTAAATCATTACAACTTGTTTTCAAAATGTTTAATATCATAGTTTTCCCATAAACATAAAGAAAACATGAGGAGCTGTACGATCACGCCTTCGCCTTGCCGCGATCCCTTGATGTATCTGAAACTGTAAGCCCGAAAGCTTAGTGAGTTCCCCCAAAATACCGATACACTGCACATAACACATATATAAAATAACAGTATGCACTGGGTCCACAGTTTTACAGACTGGATTACTCCTGGGCCCACAGTGTGAGTCTGGATTGCCTTCCGGGCCCACAACTCACATCTGGATTGCCACATAGCCCACAGTACGAGTCTCCCTCAACTCGTAACTGGAATGCTCCCGAGCCCACGGTACGAGTCTGGCATGCCCCATCTGGCCCTCAGCTCGTATCTGGAATGCTCCCGGGTTTGTTGGTTACCGCACAAAGCAGTATCACCTCAACCCATCCCACATAATATGTCGACATATACCACAACTAATGCGCATACGGATGATCACATAATACTACAGGTAGTCCTACAGATCTACCTAACTGGCATAGCAACTAGCATGCAACACTAACTCATACTCAACATACTACCACTGCTAGGATATCATATCGAATGGGCCGACCTTGGTGCCTTAGACCCCTTAGTATAGTGAGGTAACTCACCTCGCAAGTAATGCTGAAGTATCGAAAACCTCTGATCCGAACTATCACATAAAAATATCAAGTTAATACCCAAAATAACCTTCTTGACTAAGTGTCCACACAACTCATTAAATCCATTCTCTTTATTGGGCCAAGGCCCAATACCAAGTCCTTAACTTGAAGGTCCATATATATAAAGCCCATTATTGGCCCAATTTACTAAATTGGGCCCAACTTCCTAATTGGGCCTAATCCCATGATGCATTATCACTACTTGGCCAAAAATATCTTATTCATAAAGTCCAGCAAAAGCCCAAATCCAATTAGTCCATAAACAACCCAAAACCTGAAGCCCATTTGTCAAAGGACCAACAGAGGACGTACGCGGGGCGTACTCCTCTGGTACGTGGGGCGTACTCGTCTAGATATTGACCACCATTGGGGTGGTTGACCCAGTACGTTGGGCGTACTGGATTTACGCTGGGTGTACTCGACAGTTTGCCAAAACCTTATTAAGTGCTTAATGGCTTAAGCACTTAAGCCCAAACTCCAGATCCAGTGACCTAACATGCCTAGGACCCATAAAGTCATGAACTTTATCACTTTTGACGTCCAGAAAGCTCTTAATACTTGGTCTTAATCCATTAAGACCTTCTTTTTCCATTCATGGGACACATTCAGCTAATGGGACCTCATTTTTATCACTCAAGGTCCCTTCAAGAGTCTAGAAGGACAATCCTTTTTGTCCAAATCACATCATGCACCATCTTATGGCCTTTTGGGACAAGAAATGGTTATTTTAAAGCAAAATGGAAAGATCTATACATATATGCATAAAGTTTGGAGCTTTATACCTTCTGGAGCTTCTAGGGCACAAGCTAACTTCAGATCTACAAGCTTGATCTTCTTCTCCAACTCTTTGATGCAATACCTTCCTCTTAAAGCACTCAATAAGCTCAAACACACAAAGGAAAGGCTAGGGTTTGGGGAAGACAACTATAATCAGTGGAGGCTGAGGTAAGGGAAGGTTTGGTGCTCATAATGTTGCTTATATAGGCCCCAAACCCTAAATATTAGGGTTTCACCCTGACATTAGTACGCCCAGCGTACTAAGGCAGACCTTAGTACACTTAGCGTACTCTTATGTACGCGCGACGTACTCCTTCTTGGCCCAAGTTTGCAAACTTGGCCCTTAAACTTATCTTGGCTCTTCACTTCCAACCCCAAGGACTATATATGACAAAGTACTGATAGAAGAGGGTTTGGAATACCTGCAAAATCTCGGGATGTTACAAGAAAATTCATAAAAGAATCACAAATGTTAAAAACGATACAACCGGAATTGAAAATATTATTAAAAAAATAGTAAAAATATTAAAAAAATCATTTTTTTTAAATCAAGTTATAAAAAATTATGGAAACTATAGAAAGATACTGTATCAAATCCATAAATCAATTTTAAAAAAAAAACTCAAAGTTTAAAAAAAATCAAGTTATACCAAATTTCTAAAAAAGAAACACTTGCAAAAAATGAAAGCTAAAAAGGTATGAAGAGACAAATCAAATGTTGTTTGCAGCATGAAAAGCGTATATGTTTTATAATCTGAAGCCTTCAAAAAACAAATTATTAAGAGACAGCAAGTGTTGTTCAGGGTTGGGCGGCACAACAAAAAATGATATTTTAAAAACATAAACAGATTAATCATATATAATTTTCGAATCCCATTTTAATAGGGAAAAAAATCTCCGAAGTTAATGTTCTCTAAATTTAGATAAAAGTTGAAATGTAGAAGAAGTTAAAAGAAAATAACAATAAAAAACCTCTAAAATACCACGTGTAACTATATTATTGGTCGGAATGACATGGAATGACACCAACTCGCAATTAATGAAAGTTAACCGAGAATTCGATTACTGTAATTATAAAGCGTCGACATCTGAAGCATACGCGCTCTCCTCTGCTGTGTATACCCATCGATCGAAGTACAACCGGAGACGAGCCGAAGAAAAGGAACTGATTTGGAACCACCACAGCCGGCGATAGTCGATTCTCGATTCCTTTTCCCCTGAAGGTGATGAACTGTTCTTTCGTTTATACAATTCTGATAGGAAATAGCGAGTTACGATCCGCTGTTCTTATGCCCTAGATTTTCATAATTACGTGAATTGCTGACATTTTTGAGTCGTTCTTTATTTGTAAGGTACGAGACATGAACAAATCGTTTTGGATCTAGCCATCTCTCCATCAATCTATTTACGGCAGATTGATTTTTTGTTTTCCATCTTTTTGCGGTTAGTTTCTGTTCAGTTTCGTATTATAAGTCAGTGATTAGGTTTTATTTGTCATACTTGATTTATAGTGGATGTGATTCCCGGATGCTAAGAATCGAGTCTTTTTTGGTTCTGTAAGGATCTGAACCATACTTCCGTACTTATCAATGAGATAGTGAGAAGTGATCGAATTCTCACTCTGTTCTTGCTCTTGATCGTGATTGATTAGTTAATATACATAATTGGATTCGATGACATAACAAAAAGTAGTCTGATGGTTACCCTTACCAGAAGAGCATCCCTTTTTGTCTTTTTGAGTTAACTTGGTATACCATCATTAATTTTTGAAAGGAAGCATTCTCACTGGTGTGTGTCATATTGCTAATGAGTTTCTAAATCTTCCAAGTTTCTCATCGTTAAAATACTGATTTAGGGAGTTCTTGATCATGCAAAGTTATTTGTCTAATGCATTGTATCAAGTATGGTCGCATCAATCTCTTATAGGCCAAGTACCTTCATACTCTACTCAAGAAAGCAACAGCTATCTTCACTTATCTAATTGTTGTCACCTATAATTCTTTCACCTACGACCTTATGAAGTTTTGTTCTATATTCTGTTAAATGTAGGCCAAAGATTCGGTTTCTTCCTACCAAGCAAGCTAGATTTCTTCTGAAATCACTGATTTGTAGTTCAGTAGTTGTGACAATGAAGAACGCTGAGCGTGCTGCAAACATTGCTCTTGCAGGTTTGATTCCTTTTTCTTCGATTTAAACACACACACACACACACACACACACATATATATATATATATATATATATATATATATAGTTCCATTTATGTTTATCTAGTTCTAGTAGACTAATTCATCACAAGAGTATTTATCTATTTAACATTCTTTTGCAGGTTTAACATTAGCCCCATTAGTTGTGAAAGTAGATACAAATTTAAATGTTGTATTAACCGCATGCCTCACTGTTTTTGTGGGTTGCTATCGCTCTGTCAAGCCAACACCTCCTTCTGTAAGAAACCATTTACTATTTCACAAACCTTCTTTGAGAATTGAGATTCAACATTTTTCTTATGTGTTCAACTTACAATTCCCTGAATCTTTTTCTTTAGGAAACAATGTCTAATGAACACGCAATGCGTTTTCCCTTAGTTGGTAGTGCAATGTTGTTATCTTTGTTCTTGCTCTTTAAGTTCCTATCAAAAGACTTGGTCAATGCAGTGTTGACTGGATATTTCTTTATACTTGGGATCATCGCTCTTTCGTATGTTTTTTTTTGTATGCATCATTCTTTCATCTTCCATATTCTAGCAAACAACATGTTTGTTGCTAATGTTAGTCTTATTTAGTAGTACTCATAAGTCGTATCTATGTTTTCAACACAGGGCTACACTCTTACCTGCAATTGATCGGTTTCTACCAAACAAGTGGAATGATGATGTGATCATATGGCGTCTCCCGTATTTCCGGTGTATGAATTTTGTTGTTTTGAGTAAAGTAACTCATGGGTTTTGTTCAGTTGTTTTAATGTAATTACATTTTTTACCATGCTCTGTGATCTGTGATATGCAGAATGATATGTTTGTTTAAACATTTGTTAAACAGCTTTGGATGTTACTTTCGAGTTCACAAGGTCTCAAGTTGTTGCTGCTATTCCTGGTACCTTTTTTTGTGCATGGTATGCTGCACAAAAACATTGGCTGGCTAACAACATTTTGGGTCTTGCATTCTGCATTCAGGTTTATATATATTATTTGATCCATTTCATTATTTTATTCATAACATGAAATTGATACCCTTTTTAAATAAAATATTCAGGGAATTGAAATGCTTTCACTTGGGTCTTTCAAGACTGGTGCCATTCTGTTGGTAAGGGAATTCTTTTTGAATAATCTTTTTTGTAGACTTTTCCCATGGATTTGATTTGATGATGTCATGGTTGTTGAAACATGCAGGCTGGACTTTTTGTATATGATATATTCTGGGTGTTTTTCACACCAGTAATGGTCAGTGTTGCTAAATCCTTTGATGCACCTATCAAGGTAATATGTCAGGATGCAACTTATATGTATATATTTTGAAATATGTGTTTATAATAATGTAACATAATGTTTTTTACAGCTTCTATTCCCATCAAGAATTGCTGCACGCCCCTTTTCCATGCTTGGTTTAGGTGACATTGTAATTCCAGGTATGGTATGCCCTTAATTTATGAATAATGATATTATATGGTTATTAAGTAAAGTAATTTGGTTGATGATATCTTTTTTCAGGGATTTTTGTAGCATTAGCACTGAGATTCGACGTGTCAAGAGGAAGAGAGAGCCACTATTTTAAAAGTGCTTTTCTGGGATACACAGTTGGGTTGGTCCTTACAATTGTTGTCATGAATTGGTTTCAAGCTGCACAGGTTTATGATGATACATACTATTTATTATTCCCATATTTGCCCTTTTTATGATGATAACAGATAACATTGATGATGTTATTAATCAAAAATTGTTTGTTTTGCAGCCGGCTCTATTGTACATTGTACCAGGGGTTATTGGGTTTTTGGCTGCTCATTGTCTATGGAATGGAGAGGTTAAACCGGTATGTGTATATTCTTTTCTTTTTAGAATAATATAATCTAAATATTGATTAATTTATGAAAAAAAAAATGTGGTTGGTTGGTGTCAGTTACTGGAGTTTGATGAGTCAAAAACAGCAGCTATTACTTCAGGAGAGGAAACAATTAGCAGCAAGAAAGTGGAGTGAAGAGTTTATACTTGTTTTGGATTAACTACTAGTTCAGGGTGAAGTTTTGCTTTAACTTGTGGAATTTTTCATAGATACATTGCTTATTATCATTTCAAAGATTAAAACGTTTTTCCAGTTTTCATGCATTTACTTTGTTAGCATGCTATCATCATGTTTGGACTTTTTATTGACGTGGATGATTTTGGATATACGGTAAACAAAAGAAAACAGCTTAATGGATGCTTCAACAAAGTTGTAAATAACTAAGATGGGTTATGAACAACATATGTAAAAAATAATACAAAATCTTGTAGTAGCCGATGACTCTAAATGCAAAAGACCAAATGTTCCACTACTCCTATCACTCTATTTATGGTGTCCTTGAGATAAATCTAACAAGGGTGCAAAACAGATATCTGTATAAGACCCCTTCACTTTAAACTCTAAATCTTAAGCTCTCAACTTATAGCCTAATTAACTAGCTTAAGCTATGCATGACTGATATAGAGAGCTTGTTTTCAGTTGACTGATTTTTCAGGATCAAAGAGACTTGGATGCTCTTGCATATTACAATTTCTTTTCTCTCAAATCATCCAATATATGGACAGCAAAAAAACAAAGAGAAAAGAGAATCTGGATGTAATAACGAACAAAAGAAGGTAAAGAAAATGAACCACCAAGTCTAACTCATCAAGGTGACAATTATTAAGAATATGGAAGCAATGCAGTAAACAAGGATCGATACTTGACATAAACATATAATTAAGAAACATGCATCATGCAAAGTTGTTCTAACAAAAGATAGAAGAAGAAGAAGAAGAAGATATGGTGTCTTGCTTTTCATAGCCCTATTCCCTTTCATATTTGCAATCAAGCAAGGTTGCGAGAGCTGATGTCACACTCATGAGGCGCTAATACCCAAACAAGACTGTCAACATAACTAACCACTTGAACCACGTATATACATGACGCTGGAATTGTCTTGAAGAATTTAACCTTGGCTGCAGTTGGATCATACAAAGCTAGACAGATATGTTGAAAGCTAAGATTAAAAAGAAACTCATTGTGTAATGTGAAACCAAATGGAAATATATTACCACTAAACTGAGAAAAAACATGATGTTTTGACCCATGATTCGGACATCCCATACTCACCCATCACCCACACCTCACATCCAACATCTTTAACCCTTGACATTACACAAAGCTTTCCGCCTAAAAGACCTAAAACATTATGGCGATAAGATAGGGTGGACTCACGAGTAAAATCCGGAAGAGATATCTCACTGAATGTCTCATCAACCAAATCAAACGCCACTATTATTTGTTGCTTCCCTACATCATCAGTAAAACAAAGCCAATGAAGATGGCCAACATGTCCATCTACACAAACATCATCTGTTATTTTAATCCCAGTGATTTGAGATGGAAACCTTTGGGTGATTACCTTCCATGAGCCCTTTCTCAAGCTATAAACTTCGACTTGTAGCCACTCTTTAACCGGAATTAAAGACTTACCAAGAAAGGTTACATACATTATGTCCATCTCTGGTGTTTCAAGAAGGGCTTGAAGCTTAACAACTTTGTAGTCATCAGTTTTGGGATCAAAACCGAATCAGAAACGAGTTATGTTGTTACCGGAACCATGGGTCGACATAGAAGATGGTGGAATAGCTAACACAGCGGAGAGAGATGGATTCCAAATATGAAGGCCAAAACCACTATATGAGTCACAATTCAAGCATATCAAGCCATTAACAGATGGCGCCTTCAAAATAAAGATTACCAGGGAGTTTGATGAAATTAGTGAGCTCCACATGTGGAGATCGAGAAGAGTGTGCTGTGAGGGATTCAGAGTCAAAGTCAAATACCTTGCGGAATAACATTACATGAGAGCTTTATCGTCGTTGTTATGGATAGAACGATGGAGGTGGGAGTTTATGAAAGAGGATTGAGATAAGAGAGCATTCCAAGATTTACAAACAGACCTCATTTGAGCAAGCTGTTTGGCCAATAATCTGATGAATATGTCTGATAAAACATCGCCAGAGAGTTTCTCCATTGTTGTCGGGTGTTGTTGTGGAGCCATTTTCTGATTTTCAAATATACAAGTACCACTTAAATTCATCGAACTTATAGATGGCCTAGCGGATGCACTTTAGAGACGGGAGCAACTCTTCGTTAAAGGCAGCAGGAAATCAAAGGTCACAACATTTAATGATTTAATCCTATGCATTTGTTTTAATTAAATGCAGTTTTAAAGATTTCAGATTCCTCGTATTAAACATGGCTTACCTTACCTTTTATTATTCTGCTTGTATTTCAACCAATCCCACCGTTTTTGCATCGTGGCATACCTAAAGATTTCGAAGACCTAATGCATTTTTTTATTATGCTAAGCTTTTATCTTTAGTTTCATATTCGAACTTTTAAAGAAGATTTCTCATTTTTAAATTGGTTTATATGGCCTTTTAAATGTTTAATATAAGTTACCACACTCCACCTCATTTTGCCACACTCCAATAGCACACACACTAGGAATAGTATACCATAAAAAGAGGAAAGAGAAATAATAGAGAGATAGAGAGACGGAGGGAGGGAGGAAGAGTGAGAGAGAGGGGAGCACGGCAAGAAAGTGTCGTATAATCCAAACCGCACACTAGGGATGATGTTCATTGCGGTAAAACATGACACATAAGCTCCATCTCATTCTTACCGCATGCATTCCACTCCCACCAGCCTTATAACCCGTGTCGGAGGGCCTAAACCAAAATTTATAACTGAGTTTCCCAAAAGAAACCATTCATGAGCCTTAACCAACAAAGGTAAAAAAACTCATAACCACTATAATCGGGCTATCGCAAATTATTATTTTTTAACTAATTTTTATATATTTAATAAACTTATTAATAAAAAATGTTAGATAAATCTTTCACTTCAGTCAAATAGAATTTTGTTTATTTTATTATAAAACAAAATAAATAATAATAATAATAATAATATGATAGATACTTTTCTCCAAAAATTAGGAAAATTGTTATTCAACCAAACATCACTAATATTTATAAGATGGATAAAGAGATCAAAAATATGCAAAAATAGCATCAAACACCTATCTATACATTAATTTTACTTAAAAGGGTCACTAAAAAGAGAGATTTCTTACACGGTTTAGGTTTCAAAATCAACCAACAGGTGTCTGACAACAAAAATGAAAATTTAGGTGTTGTTTGTTTTCTCGAAACGAAAATTCATAAAGTTTACGGACCACCTCTACAACCATCTACAGCAGAAGAGGTGGACCAAACGGTTACAACCTGTAATAAGAAGAATATTTTTTTTAACATCTGCAGACTGCTGCAGTAAACTGAAATTTAATTAAACTAATTTTATAAACTGAAAATGGTTCTCAACACCGAAACTTTAATAAATCTAGTATTAAAATATTAAAAGAATACTAAAAAGAAAAAAAAACTAATTTTAAAAAACATAAAAAAGAAAATAATAAAAAAATTAAGAAAATATTGCAAACAATGTCTACAAAGTTCGTAAAAGAATTACACATGGTAAAAAAATGCAACCGAAACTGAAAAAATATTATCAACAGAAACGGTAAAAAAATTAAAAAAATCAAAGTTTTTTTTTTGTTTTTTTCTTTTTTAAAAAAAAAATCAAGTTATAAAAAATTGTGGAACGTATAAAAAGAAATTGTATAAAATCCGTAAATCAAAGTTTAAAAAAAATCAAAGTTAAAAAAAAAAGCTATACCAAATTTCTAAAAAAAAACCACTTGGAAAATATGAAAAACTGAAGAGGTTTAAAGAGACAAATAAGTGTTGCGCAACGTAGAACACGCGCAGATGTTTGTAGTTTGAAGCCTTCCAAAAAAACAAACTGCTACGAGAGGGCAAGTGTTGCGCGTGTGCTGCGCCGCGCAACAAAAAGTGGTCTGAAGAGTTTTTTTTTTAAAAAAAAAATAACACCTTAGAAAATGAAGGGATGAAAGTTATATTTTACAAAAGTTGAAGGTGAAGAGGGTGAAATGATATTTTAAAAAGTACATGGGTGAAAATTATCATTTTACAAAATATAGAGGTTGAAAGTGACAGATTACACAAAGTTAAGGATTTGTAATTATACTTCACGCATTGGCTTACTTGTATGTTGTGTATTGCAGCTTGTACTATTAGGTAGCATAGAAATGTCTCACAAAACAAAGTTTAATTCTTATATATATTTATTAGGCGAATACCTATACAACAATATATGTAACATCCGAATTCAAGTAATTCCCTGATAAACTTTTGTTGAATTTTTAGTTGGCAATGAGGACCCCTCGTATGTTGGGCGTACGTGCCTGTACGCTTAGCACCTATCATTTGATGCACCTATCAAGGTAAAACACACACATATATATATATATATATATATATATATATATATATATATATATATATATATATATATATATATATATATATATATATATATATATTATGAAACTCGTGTTTATAATAATCTAACATAATGCTTTTTACAGCTTCTATTTCCATCAAGATTTGTTGCACGCCCCTTTTCCATGCTTGGTTTAGGTGACATTGTAATTCAAGATATGCCCTTAATTTATGAATTTTTTGTCAATAATTAATGATACTCTTTTGGTTTAAAGTAATTTGGTTGTTTATTTCTGGGATTTTTGTAGCATTAGCATTGAGATTCGATGTGTCAAGAGGAAGAGAGAACCATTATTTTAAAAGTGCTTTTTGTAATGTCCCAAAAATAATGACATAAAAAATTTTGTTTTTAGATTAATAAATCGTTAATACACAACTTTCCCATAAAACCAAGGTAGCCAAGATTTAGCAAAACATCATCAAATCAGAGTAATTCACAGAATGCGGAAACATGTGGTGTGTGCTCTGCAATCATCCCGAGCTCTTCCATTTGAAAACCGAAGTACCTGAAATATAAACTAAAAACCGTAACCACATAGCTTAGTGAGTTTCCCCCAAAATACCACATACGAATCATACAAGTGGGCCCAACCTTGTGATTGATTCCAACCCAAAACAACAAGTATGGGCCCCGCCCTGGTGCCTCGCCCTAGGGTATATTTTAACCCAAACATATCACAGTGGGCCCCACCCTGGGGTATATTTTAACCCGAACATATCGTAGTGGGCCCCCGCCCTAGGGTATATTTCAACCCCGCATGCCATACTGGGCCCCGCTTGGGGTGTATTTCAACCCAATCACAGCATGTCGCACACAACAATTATAATCATAAAACACATACAGATAACTAGCATACAATATACTCATCAGACCCTGCCTGGCATCGGGCCCCACCCGACATCGAGTCCCGCTCGGTAAACATAAACACATAACACATGCAAGAGTCACGAAGACAACAAGCATACTAAGCATAACAAACCATGGGTCGGCATTGGTGCCTTCGACCCGCTAAACGCAGTGAGGAGACTCACCTCGCATTGCTGAATCTCGTGGATAAATCTCTGGCTGCTGGCTGACAGATTCCCCGAACTGTTAATATCAAAACAACACCCAATTAACCATTGGGTTCCAAACCATAACCATAAATCCATACTCGGGGTAAAAATACCATTTTACCCCTATCCTAACTTGGTCCAGGATTGAGGCCCAAACTCACAACCTAAGAGGCCCAAAAGCAAAAAAAACCACCAAGGCCCAAATATGGCCCAATTTTCGAAATTGGGCCCAAACTCCTTACATGAGCCTTACCCTAAAGCCCAACTAATTTTCCTAGTCCAAAACACTTGTACCCAGATGGCCCAGTAAGAACATAAACACCCGAGCCCAAAAAGGAAGCCCAACACGAAGCCTAAAAGTCAAAACCCTCTTGATTGAGTATGCGGGGGGTACTCAGCTGTATGCTAAGCGTACATGCGATTTGGCTTGTACGCTGCAAGTACAGACTTGTATGCTCATCGTACTCATCCATTAAGCCCAAACTCCGTTAAGCACTTAATGCTCAAGACCATGAGTCCAAACCACAAATATACTTCTCAAAGAATGTCTTGAACCATAAAGTCATTGACTTGATGACTTTGCATGCCCCAAAAGAACCCAACATCAAAATAAAGCATTATACTTTCACCCAATGGACACCATCTCATGCATGGGGGATTCCAAACCATAAAGGAGACAACTTTATGCATCTAGAACCTCAGAAACACCAAGAGTGGTAACTCATAGTTCCTGGAGTGGTACCAAACCACTAGATCTCATTCTTGGGACCAAAATGAACCAAAACTCATACAAACTAGATCTAAGCTAACAATGAACAAGATTAAAGCCTTTTATCTCAAACAAGCTAGAAATGAAGCACATAATCAAGATCCACAAGCTCTTCCTTGATCCACAACCTTGCACCAAGTTCCATATTATTGGAAATGACCCCAAAACACCAAAATGCACATGAGCTCAAAATCACAACCATGGAGTGTGACAACCCGAAACTTTTTCCATTAACTCCCCCATTCTCTCTCTAATCTCTCAACCGCAAACACCAAAATACCCTATTTTCTTCCAAAAATCATCAAGAATCACCTTGGGGTGTTGTTGTGGAGCATCTAAAACGCGTTTTCATCGAATCCAGTATACTTGTTCTTGAGTTTACGGTCGTACACACTTCAAACCTTCAAACCTTCAAGGGACGCAAACCGTTTACGACCGTACACTCTTCAAAAGTTTGTATTTCCTTCAAGAACATCATTCACGACCGTAAACCATTCAAGGAGCTGTTCACGGCCGAGAACAGTTCACGACCCTAAACCCTCCCTAAGTGGTGAATTTGGCAGAAAACTCGTTTTTTTCCAATTCAATCGAGTCCCGGTAACATTCTTACACCAAAAGCAAGTGTTTTTCCAACACTATAAATGATGGTTTCGCTAATAAAATGCATATATGTATTTAATTGATATTAGGATCCCGTTAGGTGCCGCATACATCAACTCGAGGGTCTTCACTCCCAGTTTCGTGGTCCGACATTTCACGCAACCAACAGTGAGTTCATACCCCTATATTTTCCAAGCTTTTTAATGGTTTAGGGGGGGGGGGGGGGGAATACAAGTAAAACACAAGAAATTGGTGTTTTAAAAATATAATTTGGTTTATTATATTTTCTTATCGTTAACACACATTTGAACGTAGAACTTATTAAACATGACGAACATTATTACTGCTAGACTTACGAACAATTTCACAATCACTTAAGATACAAACTTTACAAATACAGTTTCCTAACAAGGATTCATGTTAATAACAAAAAAAGAGTTTTTTCATAGTATTATTCGTGAATTCGTTGAGAGAACTACATTGTGAGACACGACTTCTGGGAAGTCTACTCCTTAGGAACCACAGTCTCCTGGAGGGAGAGCGTGAGTTTGTGTATAGATCTATATGGGGCAGACAATCCCACACCCTGACTATTAGCTACAGTCAACCGAGGGTGACAAACGTCATTTCAGTTTGCGACGTCCGAAGTACGTCGTAGTGTTTATCGTCCATTAGCATGGTTATAAGAACTCACTGGGGAAACAATGACTCGTTCATGTAATAATATACTTAACAATCAGTCATCAGGGTTAATAACTAGGGGATTACTTAGTATATACATCAGGGTTATATGAAATTAACATCCGACCTGCAGTGGGATGTGTGACTTCCGCCTCATTCCCTGTTCCTTGTTTGGTTGTGGCTTAGGGCAAAATCACCCAATCGACTGTCTGTTCGATTTAGATTTCTATAACTCGTATGTACTAAGTGATCACAGGAGGGTAATAACAACACTTTCAGTTTACAGAACAATACATTTTCGACTAGTCTTATTTTAAGTAATAAAACTACTATACATTACTGGTGGTAGCCAGGGTTTTCAAACAGAACAATGCTTAAACAACATAAGTATAGAAGATACTTGTACTCTTCAGTTTTGGAACAATTAAGACAATAACTTACACTTAGGGAAAATATTGGATTTTCTAGGATAAACATCAGTACTTTACAAACAATTGGTTTATTATTCAACTAACGGATATTCATTATTAATTATGTAATTCCTTAGTTTATGCATCCGGGTTACGTATGAAGAATATCCGATAGACTTTGGAATGTGTGGTTTCTGCCTCATTCCCTGTTCCTTGTTTGGTTGTGGGCTTAGGGCAGATCGACACAATTAATTGTCTATTCGATATTGGTTTATACATAACTAGTATGAGCTAAGTAATTATAGAAGGAATTGGTTTAATCATGCTTTCACTAAGAAAATATTGGATTTTCTTGAGGAACACTATCAATAGATTTCAAAAGGACCAATACATTTAACTTTGTAAGTACTTAGTGAATACTTCAGGGTTATATACATGAAGATCCGACAACTAGTGGAATGTGTGGCCTCCGCCTCATTTCCTGTTCCTTGTTTGGTTGTGGGCTTGGGGCAGAACCACACAATCAATTGTTTATTCGTTCTGGATTGTATATGATTTGTATACACTAAGTACTCGCAGGAGGAACTAGTAAGAATCATTTTACTCAACATTTATTAGATCAGAAAATATAAGGTTTTCTGCAGAAACATAACGCACTTTTCAAAAGAGCACAGAACCTGTTTTCTAAAACAAACGCTTATGAACTCGCCAGCTTAATGCTGCTACTCTTTCAAAACCCACTTGTATTCTCAGGACACTAATAGACATGTACACGCACCGGGTTCAAGAAGATGGAGCATAGTAGCTTCGAGTCTTTACTTGTTATTTTACTTTTAAAGTCAGTATTATATGAATCAAATGTAATGTAAACATTATACTATTAATACAATGGTTGTTGTTGCTTTGATTACTATTATTCAATTGTTGTGATACTGTACATGATGTCCTCCGCCCCCGAACGTTTCCGTCGTTCCGGTTTGGGGGTGTGACATGGAGGCTTAGAGACGATTTCTAGGGTTTTGGGGACTTGGAGGCTGGTAAAGGGACCAACCACAAAGACTTATTGAGATTATATAAGGTACAACTCCAAGAATTAGGGTTTTCACTTTTCCCTCGTACGCCCCGCGTACTCCTCGTACGCCCAGCGCACGAGGTCTCGCACCCCCGACCAAACCCTCGTAGTATGCTAAGCGTACTCAACATTACGCCCGTCGTAATACCCTTCGTATCAGTACGCCCCGCGTACTAGGGTTCCTTCTTAAACCCTTAAGCACTCCGAAAGCCATAACTTCTTCGTTATAAACCTGATTCCGACTATCCTTATATCCATGAAAAGGTAATGAGAAACCCTACACTTTAATCAACCCATACATGACTTACCATATCCCGAACAAACCTCCAAATTCCATAAAAGCCCGAGCTGACAAATTACCAAAATACCCTTTGACTCAAAACACAAACCGGATACTCGAATCATCCCAATTTACATTATCCAACCCAATGAGTACAAATCTCAATTCTTCAAGGGTCCTAAGCCTGCAAAAATACCCAAATCCTTGATCGCCACCCGAAATGGAAACGATTCGAAACAGGGCGTTATACTTTTCTGGGATACACAGTTGGGTTGGTCCTTACAATTGTAGTCATGAATTGGTTTCAAGCTGCACAAGTTGAGATATACTATTATTCCCATATTTGCCCTTTATGATGATAACAAATAACATTGATAATATTATTATTATAAAAGTGTTTGATTGTTTGTTTTTTTTTTCAGCCGACTCTATTGTACATTGTACCAGAGGTTATTGGGTTTTTTTTCAACCGGTATGTGTATTCTTTTCTTTTTAAAATAATATAATATTTAATAAATTTTATTTATTTATGAAAATGTGGTTGGTTGGTGATAGTTTCTGGAGTTTGATGAGTCTAAAACAGCAGTTGTTACTTCAGGAGAGGAAACAATTGGCAGCAAGAAAGTGGAACGAGATGTGAAAGAAGAGTTTATAGTTGTTTTGGATTAACTACTAGTTGAGGGTGAAGTTTTTCTTTTAACTTATGGAATTTTCATAGACAATTACTAGATATATTGCTCATCAAATATCATCATTTCAAAGAAGTTTTTTGAGTTTTCAGGCAATTACAGTAGTTTGCAAATTGACATGGATGATTTTGGATTAAAACTGCAAAGTAGATAGGGTAAACAAAAGAAAACAGCTTAAAGCATCATTAGTAATCAAGCACTTGTAATGAATGCTTTTATTCTAACAAACATGTAAATAACAAAACATGGTTATGAAGAACATATGTAAAGTAATACAAAATCTTGTGGTAGGTTGACACTTTTGAGGTCTATGTGAAAGAATACAAATTTTTTTGGCAGCTTGGCAGTATTTGAGGTCTATGTGAATGTGTTTTGTATGGTTATCGTATCCATGAATACAAAAATTTCGGTTTCTTAGAAGTGGTTTTGATATATGTGATTCAAATTTCTTTTCCTCAAATCATCCAATGAACCAACTTCACAAAAAAACATAAAGATAAGAGAATATGCATGTAATGAACAGAACAAAAGAATATGGAAGTAATGCACTAAACAACGATACTTGACATAAACATATAATTAAGAAACATAACATCATGCAAAGTTGTTCTAACAATAGAATAGAAAACAAAGATCTGGTATCTTTGACTCTTGTAGACCTTTTCACCATTCATCATCCCCACTGATGCCCACTTTCAAATATGCAATGGAGAGATGCAAGAGTTGATGTCACACTCAGAAGGTACTACCCAAACAAGACTGTCAACATAATTAACAACTTTAACCACACAACATGCTCTATTAATTGTCTTGAAGATTTTAACCTTGGCTTTAATTGGATCATACAAAGCTAGACGACCATTGTAAGCTACAAAAAGAAACTCATTATGTAATGTGAATCCATATGGAAATATATCACTACTAAACTGAGAAAAAGCATGATGTTTGACCCATGATTCAACCATCCCATACTCATCCATCACCCACACCTCACATTCAAGTACTCCTCCACCTCTTGACATCAAACAAAGCTTTCCACCTAAAACTCCTAAAACATTATGTCGATAAGAAAGGGTAGAATCTAAAGTAAAATCCGGAAGAGATGTCTCACTGAATGTCTCATCACCCAAATTAAACGCCACTATTATTTGTTGCTTCCCTAACTCATCAATACAACAAAGCCAATGAAGATGGCCATCATGTCCATCTACACAAACATCATCTGTTATTGAAATCCCAGTGATTTGAGATGGAAACCTTTGAGTGATTACCTTCCATGAACCCTTTCTCATGCTATAGACCTCGACTTGTAGCCACTCTTTAACCGAAATTAAAGAAATACCAAGAAATGCTACCAACTTTAGGTCGATCCTTTCTGTTTCGAGAAGAGCTTCAAGCTTAACAATTTTGTAGTCATCGGTTTTGGGATCAAACCCAAATCGGAAAAGCGTTTCGTTCTTATCATAACCATGAGACGGCATAGAATATGGTGGAATAACTAAAACAACGGAGAGAGATGGATTCCAAATATGAAGGTCAGAACCACTATATGATCTGCAATTCAAGCATAGTAAGCCATTAACAGGCCCAATAACACTGGCGCCTTCAAAATTAAGATTAACAAGGAGTTTGATGAAATTAGTGAGTTCCACATGGGGAGATGGAGAAGGGTGTGTTGTGATGGGTTCAGAGCCAAAATCACATGCCTTGCGGAATAACATTAAAATTTTATCGTTGTTGTTATGGGTAGAACGATGGAGGTGGGAGTTTATGAAGGAGGATTGAGATAGGAGAGCATTCCAAGATTTAGAGACACACCTCATTTGAGCAAGCTGTTTTGCGAATAACCTGATGAATATGTCTGATAAAACATGGCCAGAGAGTTTCTCGATAGTTGTCCGGTGTTGCTGTGGAGCCATTTTCTGATTTCACATATACAAGTAAACTTAAGTTCATTGAACTTATAGATGGCCTAGCGGATGCACTTTGGAGATGGGGAGTAACTCGTCGTTAAAGCAGGAAACCAAAGGTCACAACATTTAATCCTATGCAATTACATTAAATGTAGTTATAAATTTACAGATTTCAGATTCCCCACATTAAACATGGCTAAGCTTTTATTATTCTGGTTGTATTTCAACCAATCCCACCATTCTCTCCTCTAACTTTTATTTGCAAACCTTTTTTTAGTTTCATATTCGGACAAAAGGACCTGTTAGAGGACTGTCTTATATATGGCTTCTGTTAGATTGTAATGAACAAAAGAAGGTAAAGAGTACAGCATAAAAGCAAAATGAACAACCAAGTCAAACTCAAATCATCATGGTGACAAATAAGAATATGGAAGTAATGCACTAAATAACAGTAGTACTTGACATAAACATATAATTAAGAAACATAACATCATGCAAATGTGTCTTGCATTTTGTATTCCTCTTGGCCATTCATCATCCCCACCGATATCCCCTCAATTTGCAATCGAGAGATGTTGCAAGAGCTGATGTCACACTCAGAAGGTGCAACCAAAACAAGACTGTCACCATAATTAAAACCTTTAACCACGCAAAATGCTCTACCAATTTTCTTGAAGATTTTAACCTTGGCTCAGCTGCAATTGGATCTAACAAAGGTGGATGCCATGTATAGTGTATACTTCAAAACCGGATAACCATAGTAGTTATGAGTAGGGTTGTGCTATAAGTACCCCCTTAACCAATTTTACCCCCCTAACATCAATCAAATCACCTTTCTACTTTTGATTTGACATTATTTTTTTTTTATTTTTTTTTTCCTTTTTGTTTTTGATTTTTTTTCCTTTTATTTTATATTTTAATATTATTACTATTAAATTCGGATGACATTTTAAAATTCAGTAAACATTATAAATTCGCACGACATTATAAAATTCGAACGATTTTTTTGTCCGTAATTAAAAAATATAAAAAAGTATTTAAAAACCGATTTTATATAGCCGTTTGAATTTATAATGTCTTCCGAATGTTAAAATTTTATGCGAAATTTATAATAATAATAATAATAATAATAATAATAATCAAAATATAATAATAATAATAATAATAATAATAATAATAATAATTAAAAAAGAATTAAAAACAACAAAAAAACAAAATAGGAAAAAAAAAACAACAAAAGAAAAAAAATCAAATCAAGGGGTGGAATTGGAAAAGGAAGGGGGTACTTATAGAAAACCCCTTATGAGTATTGTACCCAAAATTTAATCCACTGTCAACTAATTAATTTTTACACTTACACGTTGAATAGACCTACTTAAAATAAAACTCACATAAAAATTAATCAACTTTCAAGTATAGGGAAGGGTTATTTGGAAAACAAAAAAACCCTAAAAATCATAAAAATGTATAAAAAAAATACCTAGACATTACAAGACTTTTTTTTGAATTTTTTTATCAAAAAATCGCAGCCTTTTTGACAATTTCGCTGAAAAAAAAAATAAAAAATCAATTTTTTTTTTTTGTAAAAGTTTTTTTTTTCAAAATTTTTTTCAGCGATTTTATTTTAAAAGCTGCGATTTTTTGATAAAAAATTCAAAAAAAAGCTTTGTGATCTCTAAGTATTTTTTTTATGCATTTTTGTGATTTTTAGGGTTTTTTTGTTTTCCATAGAACCTAGACCTATTTAAAAACTTACTACAACTCAAAAATAATATAACTCAAGATAATTTGGAACTTTTAGCCTAAATTTGATTGAGCTGAATAGCTGATTTCTTGCAACAATATCCCATTTCTATGTTTCCCACTTCAAACCCTTATATTTACCATTATTGCAACCAAACCCCTTCACTTTATACTTTAAAACTTTAGCCCCCAACTTACTTTTCCTTAAAATGTACCACTTCAAATATAAAATAATGTAATGATCAAAATAAACTTTACCAATTAGCTCCCCATATATGTTTTTCAAGTGGTTGAGTATGTGAGTTCATTTGGTATAATGACTTGTTTTCATTATGGGTTGCTTTATATTCCATTGAGCTGTGAGTAAAGAATGTTTTACCCTTGATTGCATGACTCATAAGTCATAAAGAGAGCTTGTTTTGTGCAAGCTGTGTTTTCTTGAAATAAAAAGACTTTAATGCCCTTGACCTCAGATCCTCATATGAACTACCTTAAAAAAAAAACTTGTATGTAATGAACAAAGGAATGCATAACTTCAATGTATACAAAGCAGAAAAAAAGACCAAACTGAACCACCATGTCAAACTCATCGAATCTGGAAGGAATGCACTAAACAACGATACTTGACATAAACAAAATTAAGAAACAAAACATCATGCAAAGTTGTCCTAACAAAAGATAGAAAAAGAAGAATATCTGGCGTCTTGCATTTTGTAGCCCTTTTAACCATTCATTATCCACACTTCTGCCTCGTTTCAAGTTTGCAATCGAGAGATGTTGGAAGAGCTAATGTCACACTCAGAAGGTGCTACCCAGACAAGGCTGTCAACATAAGTAACTACTTTAACTACGCTATGTGGTCTACCTGTTACCTCAAACCTCTTAACCGTATCTGTGATTGGATCATACAAAGCTAGACGGTCGTTCTCATCTTCATACAAGAACTCATTGTGTAATGTGAATCCATATGGAAATATATCAGCACTAAACTGGGAAAACGCATGATGTTTGACCCATGATTCACCCACCCCATACTCTTCCATCACCCACACCTCACATTCATGACCTCCAATACTTGACATCACACAAAGCTGTCCGATGTGAAAAACTAGGTAGAAGATATGAACTGTACAGAGAGAGAGAGAGAAAGAGAGATTTTCATTTTTATTTTTCTTGTAATTATAAAAGTAATTAAATAAAAAAACAGAAAAAGCAAAAGCGAAGGGCAAAATCGTCATTATAAAAAGTTGAAAGCAAACTGGACTATACTCGCAACAAAATGAAAAGTTTGGACCTCTAGTGCTAGTCCAAACCTGTAACGCCCGTGTTTTTGGGCTAGGCATTAATGTTGATGTAATAGTCTAGGTTAATTTTTGTAACTCGTTTTGAAATAATAAGAATGTATTATTTGAGTATTATATGTTTATTGTTTAATTGTGTGATTTAAATGAATTAAGGATAAAAATAAGCGATAAAATAAAATATTAGATAAGCCCGATATCTATGAAGGAAGTTGTAGTGGTCGTGGCAAGGTTTCCGAATATATAAAGAATGCCGAAATCCGAGTTATAACGAAGAAGTTATGACCTGTCGAAGTTTCGCGACAGAACCGACACGGCACTGTATGGCGTAAAATACGAATTTAAGATAGAGTGATATCTAGCCTTAGTGATCTAAACAGAAGTCGTAGAATTCTTTAAACCGAGAGCGTGCATAAAAAGAACGTCTAAATCTGAATTCGTATGAGGAAGTTATGATTTTTCTAAGTTTCGACTTAGCAGTATACAACCCAAATCTCGAAATTGAGATCGAGTGATATTTGGCCGAAGCAATCTAAACGAGAATCGAAGATCTCGTCGTTAGTAGTCCAACGGTAAAAAGACAAACAAAAACGGACGTTGGATGAAGAAGTTATGATTTTATAACGGAGTTTTTCCTGTCCCGGCCTACTAAAAATAATATAATAAAAATAAAATCAAAATTAGCCGATGGAGTCTAAATGAAAGTTGTAGAGCATAGTCTCACCTACGCGTGGATATAAAGAACGTCGAAAACGGAGCTCGTATGCGAAAGTTATGAATTTTTGAAGTTCGAGGCACGCATACCAAAGCTTATCCGAAGAGTACGCCCAGCGTACTCGATGTACGCCCAACGTACTGCTTGTAGAGGGAGTACGCCCAGCGTACTCTGAAGTTACGCCCAACGTAATCGCAGGGATCAGCCCCTATAAATAGATGTCGTGGGCTGCCGAGTTTTAGTGCTCAAATTCTTCTCTCTCTCCCATATTTCCTCGTTTTGCGTGCAAGAAATATCCCCGAAGCCCCGGTATCATTCCCGAGACCCGAAGCAAGTCCCGAAGCCCCGAAGATCCCGAGAAGTAAAGTTTCCGAGCCGAAACTCTGCCCGCGTAAAGCCCGGTTTTGGAGAAAACATCTCGGTTTCATCGGAAACGATTGTTTTAAGAGACGAGGTGCTGTCCGATCATCGTCTTATCAAGTGAGTGTATATTCGTTTTCTTCTAACACATAGATATGAAGTAATCTTTATAAAATACGTGTTATGTGTTTATATATTATTTGTTTATTTGAACTAGTTGTTGAATGGATGTTTTGTACAGGTTTTAAGCTGTATATAAATGTATATATTCTATCTACTAATATGTTGGGTAGAACATGGGTAGACAGTTGGTGTGTGATGAAATAAATGATGAGAGGCCTCGATGTTGTTGTTGTTGATTCTGTCATCTAGCGGAGTATGGATGCCGACCACAGACTCTTCTAGACAACCCAGTGGAACGGTAGCAGGCTCGCAACCTGTAGGTGTTTGTGAACGATGTGTTCACCAGTGTACTCCATCCCCCCCCCCCATGGTTGCCTTTAGGACATTTGTTGCCGAGGAACCCCCTTGGCAGTAGTGTCCATCCCGATGTTGATCCTTAGTCTAGGTCCCTTATGATAGGTGTTTTAGGGACGTAATGTGAGGATAACGGGAACGGGTAATCGGGTTATTGTTGGTTGATGAACTAAATATAATTATTTATTGTGGGTTGAAAACTCTATATGCTCACCAGGCTCCCAAGCCTGACCCACTCAGTTTTCTTTGTATTACAGGTAGTGGCACGAGAGCATAAGTTGGATGACATTGTCAAGATATTTTTGGATTATAGACCCATAGTTATATGTAACTGTTGTAAGGTCTATTTTGTATTGTTTATGTTTTTGGTCTGTATCGGAACATGACATCCCAAGGTTTTGTTATATAATGAAAATACATTTCTTTATGAAATGCTTTGATAAATTCTTATCATATTTTGTTTTGGGAACAAATTCCGCAACTCTTTTAATCAAAGGATTACTCTGATTTTATTTAAAAACATAAATGAAACCGGTCTTTTCTGGCCGTGATTTTGGGGATGTCACAAAACATTTTTGGACCAAAGTGACAATTTTCAGCTAACCATAGGGATCATTTGTGCACTTTAGTCTTGTTTATTTGAATAGAAAACCAAAAAAAAAAAAAAAAAAAAACTAGGAAATTTACATTTCTCCAAAATTTATGAAAATTACTACTCAACCAAACGACATCACTTATATTTATACACTCAAAGAGAATAAAATGGGTTAAGAATATGCCAAATACCCTCAAACAACTAGTTATACATCAATTTTGTTTAAAAAGAGATATTTCTTAAACGATTTAGGTTTCAAAATCAACTAACAGACGTGTTCAGCCTAAATAGTTGAAGGTTCATCTATTAGGAGTGTAATATAAGAATACGCTAGAGTTGTGTTGAATGGGTTGGAAAAGACAAAACTACACAAATGGTCCCTGTGGTTAGCTGAAAATTGCCACTTTGGTCCAAAAATGTTTGGACTAGCACCAGAGGTCCAAACTTTTCATTTTGTTGCGAGTTTGGTCCAATTTGCTATAAACTTTTTCTTAATGATGATTTTGCCCTTATTTTTTATTCTTTTGCAATTTTTTTTATTATTTAATTGTTTTTTTATTAAAGGAAAAAGTTAAAAATAAATTTTGTATTTTTTATTTTATTTTTATAATTTTTTTATAACAGAAATAAAAAAATAAAAATGCAAACTCTCTCTCTCTCTCTCTCTCTCTCTCGCGTTAATGCCCATTCCTTCATTACTTTTCCTTTACAAAACCTCTTTAATGGTTTATTCCCCAAAAATTCATCAAGAACATCAAATTAGATACAAGAATTTGCCATCAGAACCAGAACAACACCAGATCTCATTTCAAGCTTTTTCCAACAAAAACCAGATCTCATGTCAAGCTTCTTTTGGTGAACCTCCAAAGATACGGCTCCCGCTCATCCGTTCCTCAAAACCATCGAGACCTGCAAAACTACTCACCACTTCCATCGCCCACACTACACCACCAATAGCTTCACCTGAAACCACAAACCATGGAATCAAATTTCTTCCTTTTTCTTAATGACGATTTCACCTGATCTTCGTGACTCACTTCGAACAGAGAAAGAAGCTGTCTACTCTGCAATCCAAGGTTTGTGGGTAGAGGTGGAAGTCGATCTGAGTTGATCTGCCGGTAAGAGGAAAAGGGGCGGAGCTGATCGGTGGGCAGATGGTAGATCGGACGGAGATACGACAACATAATGTGAGTTCAGTTTGTGTTGGGCTGGAGAAGATGTAGCCCATAAATTGATTTCTTCCAAAATAGAAAGATTGTTGGTGGGTTTGAGTTGCAGGGAGGAAGACCAAGGGAAAGGGGAATGTGTTTTTGATTGTATCTGTTGTTCTTGAACAATCGTCGAGAGAGAGAGAGAGAGAGAGAGAGAGAGAGAGAGAGAGAGAGAGAGAGAGAGAGAGAGATTTGGCTTTTTAATTTTTTTTAAAATTTTTCTTTTAATCAGAAAAATATTTAAATAAATAAAAAACTAAAAAAGCAAAAACCAAGGGCAAAATCGTCTTTATAAAAAAGTTCAAAGCAAATCGGACCAAACTCACAACAAAATGAAAAGTTTGGACCTCTGGTGCTAGTCCAAACTTTTTTGGATCAAAGTGACAATTTTCAGTTAACCACAGGAAATATTTGTGCAGTTGGAAAAATAATATTTAATAGCAAATTCAAAATATTAACAGAGAAAGTTATATAAATGGTCCGTATTGTTGGTAAAACCTTGCATCATCAGTCCAAATTTATGTTTTCTATCAATTTCATCTCTAAGTTTGGAGTTTATTGCAGAAAAGGTCCATGCGTAATAACTTTCCTACGCATTCTAATTTCTTTTCAATCCTTCCCTTCAAATAATTTTAATCTGTAAAATTGAAAAATCTTCTTAATATGATGCTTAATAGGTTTGATACTTTGATATCATTTAAAACAGGGTTTGACTTTCTGATGCAAAATAGATTTGACTTTTTTTGAAATCGGTTAGAGTTTGATTTTGATTTGTTCTTCTCTAAGAGTTAGTAGATACAATTTAGAGTTACTATCTTATATATTGTGTTTTTTTTGTATTAAACTTCAATTTTATTTTTCCTAAAATAAACCTTGCATTTTTTTCATTTTCTTTCTAAAAAACCCTAAGGGTGCGTTTGGTTGTGGAAAATTGTTTTCATTTTCTATGAAAATATTTTTAGAAAATAGGGTTGAGTTTTCATTTTCAATTTTCAATGAAAACGCGTTTGGTTGGAACGGGTGGAGTTTTCATTTTCCATCTTAGAAATTTGGAAAACTGTAAAAATCACTTTTCTAATTTACATACAATTTGGAAAACTGAAAATTTTCATTTTCTTAGAAAACTTTGGAAAACTGAACGAACCAAACGCGTTTTCAAAATTTCCGTTTTTCTTGGAAAAATTTTCCACAACCAAACCCACCCTAAACTTTTTAATGTTTACCAGAAAAATCCTCATATTTTTATTTTCATTTTTCTGAAATAACCCTCACATTTTGGCAAGTTTTTTCTCTGAATAAATCACTAAAAAAGCCAAATTGAGAAAATGAAAAAATATAAGTTTTTTTTCAAGAAAATAAAATAAAATAAAGATTTAATCTGAAAAAACACAATATATAAGGTGTTTTATGAATTAACCCTACAATTTAAGTATATTTTTGCAGGTTTTGCAGCTACAACATCGTTAAGCTGGTAACATGCTTCATCACCATTACCTTTCTCTTTACAACTCTCATATGCTTACCCCTTAAAGCTTTACCAAAATAATATAATAAGTCAATGAGTCAAATACAAAATCAAACATCTGCCTTAGAAAATAGGGAAATACCGCTAATAGACAAAAAAAAAAGGGGTCAATTTCAAAATTTAGTCATAAAAATGACTTTTCCACTTATAGACACGCATTCCGCGGAGGGCCCTCTGCGGACCTCCGCGGATCGATATTACCTCCGCGGAGAGGGGTATTTTTGTCATTTGCCCGTCTTCTTTTTGACAAAATCGGACCCTCCTCTTTGGTCCCCCCACTGGTCCCCCGATTCCTCTTTGACAAAGACGGTTCTCCGCATCGACTTACCACCGAAGATTCCGGCGACACCGAAGATTCCGGCGACCACGATAGCAAACGACATCATTTTCCGACGTCCAAACCGGCGACCAGGACTTCGATTACGACGTCATTCCGGCAGTAATGGAGGACAATCTCCCCAATATTTTGAGCGACGGTTTAGGATCCCGGGTATTTCTCACATTCCTTTCTTTGGATTAATGTTGTATATGTATGAAATTTATTGAAAACCGATTATATTAAACTGAATAAATAGGCAAAATTAAAAAATTTAGATAGCAAAAAATGGAGTTCGACAGGAGGGTTCCGGAATGGTGATGATCCATTCCGCGGAGGTGTATGTCTCTCCGCGGAGGGTTATATCAGTCCGCAGAGCACCCTCCGCGGAGTGAAGTATGATGTTTAAAAAAGCGGATTTGGTCTATCCGCGGAGGTGTTGGTCTATCCGCGGAGCCTTCTCCGCGGAATGACATAAAGCCTCCGCGGAATGACCTTAAACATAATTTCCTAATTTTTTTTCATGTCCTTTTATATTAAATTAAATTAAATCTTATGTTTTGCAGCATTTAGATCTCAATCAAAAAGCGGATTTAACTTTAAAAGGTGTGGTGGGTACTATCATTAAAGATTATTTTCCGCGGCTAACACAATCACAACGACAATTATTTGAAGCTTCGCCGTTTGGAATATTCTTAGGAATGCATATCCCACATGGTGATCCGTTACTTGTGCATTTGATGATGTTGCACGAAGTAAGGTCTCAAGAAGTATTTGAAATGGGGAGGTTTTTTTTTATATACAAGGGACACATTTGGATTTTGGTGAAACGGAATATATTCTCATTTGTGGTTTAAAAGTTGGTCCTTATGTGGTTTTACTCCACGATGAAAAAGGCCGGTCAAATTCAAGTCTTCGTGCTCGGTTGTTCCCAGACATTTCTGATGCGCGTATGCGGTTGAAAGATTTGGAAGACTTCATTATGTCTCCAAAATATTTGGCAGTTCAAGATGAAGATGTTGTGATGCTTATCCAGCTTGTTTTTGTGTTGAAGGGACTCCACGGACGGGACGTTAAAACGTGCATTCCCGCTGCAATATACAAGCTTGCTGATAATAGAGATGATTGGAACAGGTATTACATTTAAATATTGTGTAAAAATAGAATACAATAATAATAACTATAATATACAATATGAAAATTGCAGGTTTGCATGGGGTACGTATTTTTGGAGGTATACTTCGCGGATGATGCGTGGAATGTTTAAAAAAATAGTAGAATTTAGACAATTCAAGGAGGCCAATTCCGAATCCAAGAAAATACACAAGTATACCGTTCCTGGTTTTATGCTGCCGTTTAAGGTTATTTTCTAATAAATTTAATTACTTATCATTGTTTTGTTTTTATACGTTAATAACATTGAACTTCGGTTTGTAGTATAAAATATAATAGCATGATACTTAAATTTTCTTCCTATAGATCTGGATTTTGGAGACGTTCTCCGAGGCAACCAAATTTTATGTACGCATCCCGACAGAATTGCCGCAGATGAGGTCGTGGAGAAGTAAAACACTGTCGTCGAATAATCAACGTGCTTGTGGTATGCTTTTTATATTAAGGATTATTTATACTTACAAATTCCAACGTATTTTCATTTTAAACTAACAATTTGATTTTAATTTTTGTAGCCTAACAACGTACCTATTCCAGTCGTGGCAAATGGGACGGAGCTGATGTTGTCGTTTTATGTTTGCTATGTCAATTGGACTCTTAACCATGAAGAGTCTCCTCCACCGCAACATAGTCCGGTCCGAAATAGTCCACCTGTTGTTGTCTCGCCTCCTCGAAGAACTATGTACAAGTCGGATACATGTTCGACTGAATCTGCCACAAATGCTTCTTCCTCGCAACATCCTGAAATAGAAACAACTTATACGTCAAGCGACACATCAACGAGGGTCGTAAAGAAGAAGAAGAGTAGCACAAAGGCATTAGTGAAGCGTCTACTAGGCGTTGTGGCTGAGTTATCATCTAAAGTAGATCGTGTATTACATGAAAAAGATGAGCCAAACAAACGGTTTGTAGAGGAGGAGGAGGAGATGATAAATGAAGAGGATGAAGAACCATATTACCATGATACACAGTTCGACTATGGTGGTTTGGAGGAGAAAGTTGCGCCTACACATACGCATGGTGAGCCGTCACAAGACGTGGGTGAACATGACACAAAAATAGTGACTCCTATTGGTAGGCCACAACGAAAGAGGGCTGTTGCATGGTATCAGCGGACTCCGTTCACAGTGGTAAAAAACTCATATTTTAAATTTGGTATATTTCTAAAATATTACATTATTGACATGTTGATTTTTTAGATGCAATCGACAGCAAAATTGAAGAAAATCAGCAAGACAAGGAAGAAAAAAAATAGAGGAGAGTCCTAAAAAACAAATGAGGACATTGTCAATGCAGAGAGTAGTGACATTTCAAACCATCTCTTGTTGGACAGTATTTATAGTAATAGTCCGATGAGTTTTTGGAAAGAATGGAGTGTGCTCTCTGCCAAACTCATCACTAAACATAGGCTGCATATTCTCCCACTAGATATGGATTTTTGGTCGAGGTTACTTTCTGTTACTGACAAAGGGTGGTTACTTTCTTCGGTAACATTCCTTTAATTAAAATGTTAACTATTTTTTTAGACTAGAATTTATATAAATAATTCTAACATTTTTATCTTAAAATGTACAACATATTGCGATATGGAGTTCCTTGTTGATGGAAAGGCGGCCGGCGAACACTAGGTGGACGATATTTCCACAAGAAATCAATTTGGAACCCGGAAAATCATTATTTTTAAGGAGTATAGCAAATGGTTTTGGAGGTTGTCCTAAATGGAAGGATGTGGATATGGTTAGTTAACTTTAATAATTATTATTTTATAAATATAATATTACTGAAATTACGAGTATTTAATTTATATTATTTTTTGCAGGTTCTATTCGTAATAAATGTTATTAGTGCCCATTGGTTTATGACGGTGCTACATTTAGATACCTGGAAAGTAGAAATTTATGATTCAGCACGAATTGCGGGTTACTTCTCAAAGTACTTAACTGGTGGAGAATTCACAAGTTTTGGAGATAGTATTATCTCAGAGTTAGATGTCATTGAGTACTGGAACCATTTCCCCGTTGGACACAAAGACAAAGCAAAGCTGGAGTTTGTTGATGTTGTAGACGTGCCACAACAAGAATATAGTCTTGACAGAGGGGATTGTGGAGTATTTGTATGCATGTTTATGGAAATGATTGTTTCGGGGGTACCAGTGAAGATTTCTACGGCACGTAGAGATGCGGGATTTCTCTACAGAAATAAAATGGCAATGTTATTTGGGATACTATATAGGCCTAACTATATAAGTTGATATTAGGAACTTTGTATATATATAATAATATTAAATACTTGTTTCTAGTATGTAATTCAGCAACAAATGTTACGAAACCATACAATCAAACACAATAAACATTACAAATAACATAAAAACATTACAAAAGAGTCGTCTACATGAAAAAGGTTTCTTACGACTAACAAACATTACATAAAACATTGGAAATAAAACAGCCGTCTACATGAAAAAAGGTTTATCTTTTACCAGATTCCAAACGTCCATATACTTGAAATCAGTTCCATCAAACTCGCACAAGTAATATCCATTCACGTCTTGAAGAAGTTCTTCATCATCTGCTTGAGAGCGTCGCATTTTCTCATGATTGTAGCATCGATTGAACCATGTGACTTTAAACTTTAAATCCATCCATTTACTAATAATATCAGGTTTTAGTCGTTCTTGTCCTTGTCCGACCTGATAGTTGAACAAAGCTATTAGGCGGGACCATTCATCACCTACAAGGCAATGAGGGGGAGCCACTACTGGTAGACCCTCGTAAATGGTAATCCAGCATTGTGTTAGGACCAACAACTCTGTTGTCGTCCATGGAGATGTACCATTTGTTGGAGAGACTGCATTAGATGGATTTGCTGCATTCAAAGAACTTGGTACATTGGACGCCATTTTGTAAATTAATCTCTATTATCAATTAAAGATTTGAATTTCGTATAGATACTACGTTTAATATATATAAAAAGTTTCTCTACGCGGACTGACAAGTCAGTAACGCGGACTGACAGTTCAGTAACGCGGACTGACAAGGTTTACCGTGTATAAAAAGTTTCTCTACGCGGACTGACAAGTCAGTAACGCGGACTGACAAGGTTTACCGTGTATAAAAAGTTTCTCTACACGGACTGACAAGTCAGTAACGCAGACTGACAAGGTTTACCGTGTATAAAAAGTTTCTCTACGCGGACTGACAAGTCAGTAACGCGGACTGACAAGGTTTACCGTGTATAAAAAGTTTCTCTACGCGGACTGACAAGGTTTACCGTGTATAAAAAGTTTCTCTACGCGGACTGACAAGGTTTACCGTGTATAAATAAATATGTAACGTGGTGTCGAAAGAACCAATCCTACCGAGTTGTCAAAATGAGTTCAGGCAATCACGTATTAAGAAAAAGTTTCTCAACCCTACCGAGTTTTTTTCCATAATCTGCAAAGAACCAATCCAAACACCTTCACGTACATTACGAAAGATCAGTACAATCGTTTCAAAATTTGTTTTGTGGCATTGGGATGTGTGGTATGTAATCCGTTATAATAAATCATTTAATTACCTTAGGTTGTTATATACCTAATATTCTTATCTTCACTTGCAGATTCGTACGTTTGTCACGTTTATGATACCAATCATATTCGTTGATCATGTACCTATCACATCTACTACACCTTCTTACTATAGGTTCCTCACCTTGTGACGGGATACGATTTCTGTTTCTTGGTCTACCAGCTTGACGTGTATCCATTATCGGGGGTTTAACAACCATCATCTCAGAAGGAATCTCCCAATCACACGGTTCTGGAAGGGGGTAAACCGGCTCCTCATACATACTCCGGTACGTTTCCATTTTGTAAGCATCTATAGCCAAATGTCCGAAGTTAGTTTTTTTCAAGTGCTTTAAGACCATTATGACATGACCACAAGGCAACCCAGTTCCTTCCCAATATTTGCATGTACAAGTCTCTTGCCTCATATCAACTATGCCACCATGTTTGAAATCATGCACTTGATATATTGCATCTGAAACACCAGAAACGGACCATCCTGTCGTACACTCTTCGTTTTTACTAACTACTTTTTCAGCCCACTCGGTTAGCACTGTTGAACGTTTCCCTGTAAAGAATATATATATAATTAAATTATTATTAGAGATAATTAAAGTCTAAATTAATTTCATACCTCCATCGATGCGACCCTTGTTACACCATTCCTGAGAAAGACGACGGAAGAACTCAAGAAGGGGTATTATAGGCATCTTCCTTGCATCTACAGATAAAGCGTTCATGGACTCTGCACTGTTGGAGGTCATGTAATCGTACCGTTTCGACGGGGAATATGCTCTAGTCCATTTAGCACGCGGAATTTCACTTAGATACGCCGCTACTTGCGGCCTAGTAGAACTAAATCTAGACCACAATTCTTCAAAAACATTTCTTTTGTAAGCTTTCACAAGCCTCCAAAACAACACTTTTGTTTTGTCATTTTTCCCAAACTTGTGTACTATGTTTCGTAGTAGATGAAAAGCACACACGCCATGATGAGCTTGAGGGAAGACATTTTCAATACTAACCCGAATTGCATCGGCCCGATCAGTTACAAAAGTCAATTCTTGACAATCACCAACACATTCATACAACTTTTCAAGAAACCATGTCCAAGTAAGACCACTCTCTTTTTTGCATATTTCGTGCGCAAGGGGCACTATCTGGTTGTTCCCATCCATAGCTACTGCATGCAATATGGTTCCCTTAAAATCACCCTTCAAATGCGCACCATCCATAATTATAACTTTACGACAAAAACGTTTGAACGCTCGTATCTGCAATATATTAAAATGGAACACATAAACACTCTACAATTTTTTACAAATAATTATATATTAAATAACAAGTTTTTGTATTTACCGTGCTCCTAATGGCATAAAAACAACACTCGAAACAATCTTCAGAATCTGTTTGTATATACGCCACTGTATCGGGATTATGCCTCTTCAAATTGTGAAAATAGATAGGAAGTTTGGAAAAACATTCTTCAGAGGATCCCAACAACAATTCCATAGCATATTGTTTTGCACGCCAAGCTTGTTTATAATTTACATTAATTTCCAGCAAAGCATTCAAATCCCTTGATATTTCATTAGGCCTCCAAACCTTGGAACGAGTTTTTCCCATAATCTCATGCAATATAGTACCCATGACTTTTTTATTAGCATGCTTATGATTAGGGTGTATCTGTAATGACGAACATGTGTGCACGTTGTTGAAACTCCTGATTTCAAATTCATCAGTGGGAACAATGCGTTTTGCATATAAACGTCAACTACAGTTCTCAATTTCACAATATACCTCATAACGATTTTTGTTAGAATGTTTGGTCTTAAACTGAAACTTTTCTCTGATAGCTTTAAGACTCAAAGCAAATATTAGTTGTTGTTTGTTATCATACGTTTGACGAACAAACATATCATCATTTGGACCTAAACTATGAAATGGTCCGGGTTCAACAATAGGATAAGGACAATCAGGTATGGGAGGCATATCGTAAAATATGTCTGAAGCTTTTTTCCCGTGTGTGAACTCATCTTCTGACCAACCTTCATTTGACTCTTCACCATCTGACAAAGTTTTGTCACCCAGTCTTCCAAACTCATATAAATTTTCTTCTTCCACTGTATTCATTGCAACAGTTTCTTGTTCTGGACACTCTTCAACATTATCAGATACAATGTTTTCAACATTATCAGATACAATGTTTTCAACATTGTATGGTACAATCTTCTCAACCGCTTCTGTCGGTTCGACCCATCCCTCAAACACCTCCAAATACAAATGCACAATCTCCTTCGTTTCAGAAATTACATTTCTGAGTTGATGAACATCTGCTTCGTCTACAATATTCATAACATACCCATGAACCGGGTGTTGAAATGACAATGATATATTACTATGGAACAAATTAGCCTTACTTTTGACCAAATCAAACAATATTCGACGATCAAAGTTTGGCGGAAGCAGTATACCTAAGTTGTTAAACTTAGGTCTAACGTAGGTGTTAACCCCATTACTTATCTGCCAAAAACCCCCGGTACATAGAATAACAAAACTCATATTTCTTTTGGAAAATAAATTAGTAACACTAGACAAATTTGATCGCAAATGGAGATAAGAAAATGAAAAAACAACATTTGTATCAAAAAATCCGTCAAAAAACGTTCCAACCATTCATTCCGCGGAGTCATTAATCTCTCCGCGGAGCTCCTCGCCACTGGCTCTGCGGAGGGATTAAAACCCCAGCCAACCATCCCCTCCGCGGAGGGGTTAATGTCTCCGCAGAGGACCCCGCGGAGCAATTTTGTAAACAATAAAAAATTGTCACTTTATTAGGTTCCGCGGTGGAAACAAAGCTCCGCAGAGGTTTGCAGAGGGCCCTCCGCGGAATGCGTGTCTATAAGTGGAAAAGTCATTTTTTATGACTAAATTTTAAAATTGGCCCCCTTTTTTTGTCTATTAGCGGTATTTTCCCTAGAAAATAGGTGTGTTACACTTGAGACTATTGAGACTAGACTGTTTAAAAGGGGTAGCAATCACTTAAAAAGTTGAGATAGATTGAACAGGCATGCCAAACGCATGCGATGTAATGCACACAAGAAGGTAAAACTTGAATGTGTACAAAACAAAACCACCATGTCAAAGTCAACATGCTTACAAAACAGAATCTTGATGTAACATAACATCATGCAAAGTAGATAAATTTCTAACAAAACATATAACAAAAAGAAAGACCTGATGTCACCATTCACCATGATTCTTAGTGATTATTTCCCCTTTTCACGTTCAGAAGGTGCTACCCAAACAAGACTATCAACATAATCAACAACTTTACCCACACTAAGTCTTCTACCTATTGTCTTGAACCTTTTAACCTTGTCTGCAATCGGATCAAACAAAGCTAGACTATCATTCTCAGCTTCAAAAAAGAACTCATTGCGCAATGTGAATCCATATGGATTTATATCACCACTAAACTGTGAAAAAACATGATGTTTGACCCATGATTCAGACATCCCATACTCATCCATCACCCACACCTCACATCCACCATCTTTAACACATGACATCACACAAAGCTTTCCAGTCAAAACTCCTAAAACATTCATGCGATTAGACACATTGTGATGGAGTAAAGAATCTGGAAGAGGCATCTCACGGAATGTCTCAACACCCAAATCGAATGCCACTATTGTTTGTAGTTCCCACTTCTCATCAAGAAAACCAAGCCAATGAAGAAGGCCATCATGCCCATCTACACAGACTTCATCTTGTCTACAAATGTCTGTGATGTGTGATGGAAACCTTGGAGTGATTAGCTTCCAGGAACCCTTTTTCATGCTGTAAACTTCAACTTGGAACCACTTTTTAACCAGAAAAAAAATAATACCCGAGCCTGCTAACATGGGATCCAAGAAGCTAGGTGGTCGGAGAAGGCTTGCAATCTTAATGACTTTGTAATCATCAGATTTGGGATCAAATCCGAACCGGAAAAGGATTCTGATCGGATCATTACCACAGGATGGCATAGAATATGGTGGAAGAGTTAAAACCCTGGAGAGTGAAGGGTTGCAAATGTGAACAACATAACGACTAGTTCTACGTGATCCGTGATACAAGCATATTAAGCCATTAACGGATCCGGCAACGCTGGCGCCATCAGACCGGAGATTACCAGGGAGTTTGATGAAATCAGTGAGTTCCAAATCCGGAGATTTGGAGGGATGTGCTGAGAATGGTTCAAAGAAACTCTTAAATACCTCGTAGAAGAACAAGAGAATAGCATCGTTGTTACGGATTGAGTGATCGAGATGGGATTTTACAAAAGAGGATTGAGTTAAGAGAGCATTCCAAGGTTTAGAAACGCACCTCATTTGAGCAAGCTGCTTCGCCAATAATCTGACGAATATGTTTGATAAGACATCGCTTGGGAGCTTCTCTATAGTCGCTGGGGGTTGAAGTGAAGCCATTAAAGCCGATGAACTAGGACGTCGTTGAAGCAGGAAATCGAAGGGCACACCGTTTAATCCAATGCGCGTTTATATCTAATGCAATCTTCATTCAACTCTCACCAAGTCACACAACTCGTATACCGAAAATTGAACATGGCAATTTCTTCAAATACTCCAAAGCCCAGTTTGAAATTGGGCAAAAAGTAAGAAACCTTGCTTTTTTTTTTTTCTCTTTTTTTTTCCCCGCACTCTTTTCTTTTCTGTGTACTGCATCTTAAATCTGTTTCGCCTAAAGTTCATAGTAATAGTAAGACAAAAAAAAAAAAAAAAAAAAAAAAACAAGTAAGCAGGCTTTCTTAACCGGTACACATATGACGAATATTTGTTAAAAGAAAACAAATATTTTCTGCATATATATAGTAGCAAAAAAGCAAATTGAAACACAATGACAAACACATAATC
Source organism: Lactuca virosa (assembly GCF_052849685.1). Lineage (NCBI taxonomy): Eukaryota > Viridiplantae > Streptophyta > Magnoliopsida > Asterales > Asteraceae > Lactuca > Lactuca virosa. Next base: position 40,135,365 of record NC_136433.1, read on the forward strand.
TTACAAACCTCAGAGAATATAGATGTAATGCACTAAAAAGTACAAACTGAAACTTGACAAATACATTAATTAAGAACAAAGGATGATGCAAATTAGAACTGATGTATTTGACAATCCACAATACTGTTTCTGCCTCTTTAAATTTGCAACTGAGAGATGCTCCTCTGAAGCTCATTAGGTCCCATCCAAACAAGACTGTCAACATATCCAACAATTTTAGTTATGCCACAATGAAGCTTGAAGAGTTTGGACTTCTCTGCAACTGGATCATACAAACCAAAACAATCATCGGAATATTCAACATCATGCAAATCATCATAATCAACATCATCATCATCATCATCACCACGGACTTTCTCAACTCTAAATAGAAACTCATTGTGTAATGTGAATCCAAATGGAACAATATTACCAAACTGTGAAAAGGTATATCGTTTCACCCATGATTCAACCACCCCATAGTCATCCATCACCCACACCTCACATTCACCATCTCTAACCCTTGACATCACACAAAGCTTTCCACCCAAAACTCCTAAAACATCACCCGCTTTGTGTTCTAACATAGAAACTGGAAGAGGTATTTCACAGAATGTCTCAGCACCCAAATCGAATGCAACTATTGTTTGTAACGCCTTCTTCTCATCGATAAAACCAAGCCAATGAGGAAGGCCATCATAGCCAGTTACAGAGACTTCATCCTCTCCAGAAATCCCTGTGATGTGTGATGGGAATCTTTGAGTGATTAGCTGACAAGAACCCTTTCTCATGCTATAAACTTCAACTTGCAGCCATTCTTTAACCACAAAAGATGAAGCACTTACTGAGGCTGCCAACGTCGGGTCAATGAAGCTAGGTGGTCGGAGAAGGCCTTCAAGCTTAATAACTTTATAATCATCTGACTTGGAATCAAACCCAAACCGGAAATCGATACTTTTCCGATAACTATCACCAAGGGAGGCCACAAAATGTGGTGGGAGTGTTGACAAGGCGGAAAGAGAAGGGTTCCAAATGTAAATCATAGGATCGTGATATGATTCATCAAAAAAACATATTAAGCCATTAACGGATCCAATAACAGTGGCAAACTTGAGATTAAATGGGGGTTTAATGAAATCATTGAGTTTCAAATTGGGAGATCTGGTGGGATGTGCAGAGAAAGCTTCATCACCGAAAATATCAAATGCCCCGTAGAAGAACAATAGAACTTCATCGTTGTTATGGATTGAATGGTCGAGATGGGATTTTATGAAGGATGATTGAGATAAGAAAGCATTCCAAGATTTAGAGACACACCTCATTTGTGCAAGCTGTTTAGCAAATAACCAGATGAATATGTTTGATAAAACATCGAAGGGGAGATTCTCCATAGTAGTCGAGTGTTGTTGTGAAGCCATTTTTTTCGTATGCATCAAAGCAAGCCTAAGTTCCAAGTGAAGTTAAATTTGGCCGAACAGATACACAGGGAGCAGCTCGTCGTTCAAGGAAGCTCGTCGTTCAAGGAAGAAAGATTTAATTTTGAAGTAAAAAAATGACTTTTACTGTAAGGACTTGTTGATTTATAAATGTAAGAAAACTAAATTTTAAAAAAGTGTTTGGATTAATAAAAGACTAATTCAATAACTTAAAAAATATTTTCCTAACTTATTGATTTTTTTTGTTTTTTATTCTAATAAGTTATAAGTCATTCCAATAAATTGTAACTTTTTCAAAACTTATTTTCAAAGGCGAAACACAAATTTATTAGGTATCCAAACATTGTTAAAAATGAGTTATTAGATGAAATCCCCCCCCCCCCCCCCCCCCGGTTAATGTAACATCCAGATCCAAAGATAATTCAAATTTCAAGATTCTAAGTATTTATGGGGGAAAGCGCCACGGCGTGGAGTTCCAAGAAATATCACGATCTCATTTAAGGCCGCTACAGCGTAGTAACGGTTTAATGAGAAACGCAAATACTCGGGGTTTGCGTCCTATTTAAGGGAATGTGATGGCTAGGATTGTTCACCCTCAACATCCATCACACTCTTTCAGCCTCCAAACAAACCCTAACATCCATGTCTGCTCTCTAAGCTCTTTGTGTTGATTTTGGGGGATTAGAAGAAGAAGAATGTGACTTCTAGACTTGGATTCAACAAGCAACTCGTCTCATCATCTTGTTGTGTATCTTCTGGACTCTTGTAAGTCCCCAAGTTCCAAGCTTTTTGGTTTATTGTGCATAGATCTAGGTTTCTATGTCTTATTCTTCATGTTGGGACTTATTGGAGTGTTGGGATTTCATAGAGTTGCCAACTTTATGAATCCATGGAGTCCCTTTGTGGTTAGGAGTGTTGGATCTAGAGTTTTATAGAGTTTTGAACTCTTGTATGAGATCTTGGCCCATTTTTCTTTATTTTGACCTAATAAGAGTCCAAGACATGCATTGGACATGTATGTCTGGGAAGTATGGATTTTTATATGAGTATAAGGTATTAGAAACGTTCTGGAATGGGGATCTAGTAAGCCCTCAAGGAAAAAGTGCTTAATGGTTTAAGCCAAGTCATGTTTTTGCCCTATTTAGACCTAGGAGTGAGATCTCTATCTCTTTGATGGTCTAAAGGGACAAAGTTTCCCTTAGAAAGGACCATATATAAGTTTTGGAGCCCTTAAAGTTGGAAAAGAAAGTGACTTAATGGTTTAAGTTGCCCAGACCAGTCCCCGCGGCGTGGCGACTGGGTCGGGGCCCGTTTGTTTTGTCGTTTAGTGGCCACGACGTGGCCAAGGATGGCCACAGCGTGGCGACTTGCTGTAGTTGACTTCGAATTTTGACCGTTGAATTTGAGCAAGTTTGTCTTAGGGTATTTTGGGTATTTGAGCGGTAATTTGAGACTAGGTAATTGTTTGTTATAGGTGACCTGTAGATTCAGCAGTTGAGGTTGTGATCTGTTCAGTTATCTTTTCAGACTCTGAGATGAGTATTCCTCACTGTACTTGTGGGTCGAAGGCACCAAGGTCGGCCCACTGGATTTTGTATCTTGGTATATTGGATTGTTGTTATGCTAAGTATGTGCTAGATTTGTAACAACCATAAAAAATCAAAAGAAATTTAAACTTAAAAAATCAACCCAATTCATAAATTCTTTACATATCATAGTTTTCAAAACATTTTTCCAACATCAGAGTCTCCCAAATTATAAGTCATAAGTAAGAGGATGTGTACGGTCACACTTTCGCCTTCCCTCGATCATCTGAAGTACTTGAAACCACAACTAAAAACCGTAAGCCAAAGCTTAGTGAGTTACCCCAAAGTACCAACACATAAGCATATAACATATATAATAACAACATGTACTGGGTCCACAACTAAAAGATTGGATTACCCCTAAGCTCACAGCATAAGTATGGCTTTCCCTCGAGGCTCACAACTTATGTCTGGCTTGCTCCCTGACCAAATTCAATCATCGAACTGAAATACCCTTAAGCCCTTAGTACGAGTCTGGCATACCACCATGATCCTCAGCTCGTATCTGGAATGGTCCTGAGCCCTCAATATAAGTATGACATGTCCTACTCGACCCTCAGCTCATATCTGGAATGCTACAGGGTTTGTTGGCTACCGCACGAAGCAGTACGACCTCAACCCAACATAATATGCCGACATATAATAGATAACAACATATACAGATAATCATGCAGACAGAATCACATGTAGTCCTACAGATCTACCAGACTAGCATATCAACAACTAGCATAATCATGTGTATCTATTCCATACTTGGCATATCAGAGAATAGCATGATATCAAACCAATAGGCCGGCCTTGGTGCCTTTGACCCGTAAGTATAGTGAGGAAAACTCACCTTGCAAACTGGACAAAAGTTGATGAGGTATTGACTCTGAATCTCAGATCTAATCAACACCTATTCCAACCAAATGACCAATCTCAATCAAAATCCCAAAATACCCTCCTTGGGTCAAACTGGGTCAAACAGTCAAAAAAATCAAGAAGATTCAACTCAGCTGACCACCATGTCGTGGTAGCCCTTTACCACGTCGTGGTGTCGAAAACGACAAAATAGTCGCGACCAGCCCCGCCACCATGTCATGGTGGCCTTGCCACGCCGTGGTAACAGGGTTTTCAGCAGCTTAACGCATTCAACCATTTACTTTAATTCTAAAGGGTCTCTAACTCAGATCTGGTCCATAATAGAGTCTAGATGGATAAAGTTTCCAACTTTATCCAATAGAACCCTCCAAAGTGTATAGATCTCAACTTTAAGGTCCAAAACACTACATGGCTTAAGTAATAATCACTCAATCCATAAGGTTACTTGTCCAGAAGCTCCAAAAGAGTCTCCAACACCAAACACATCATAAAAATCGGTGCTTTTCATACATGCATGTCTTAAACTCTTATTAGGCCAAAATAGGGTAAAAAGGCCAAGATTCCATGCATGGCCTCAAAACTTAAATCAAATTCATATCGAAAGAGTCAAATGCTCCAAATGGCCTGGAGATTCATAAAGTTGCAAACTTTATGAAGTTCAACCTTCCAAAGCAACAAGGCGTAGAGAAAAGTGGACAAAATCCAAAGATCTATCAACTAACTCATCAAGATGAAAACTTTATGCCTCCTTGAGATGCTTGAGGAAGATAAACTCTCGGATCTACGTTGCTTTGGAATCCCAATATGATCTTCCACCACATTCTTCCTTCACAAGCACAAAACACACACACTTTAAGGCTAAAAACTCACATAGGGGATTTAGGGTTTGCAAGGGACGATTTGGAGAGATGGAGACTAATAGGAGGGAGGATGTAAGAGGTTAAGGAGTTTAAATAGGGTCTCAGCCCCTAAACTTTAGGGTTTTCTCCAATAGCTGCTACCACGTCGTGGTATCCCTTTACCACGCTGTGGTGGTTCATTAACTCCGACGACCCAAAAGCTTATCTCCACGTCGTGGTGAGGCTTCACCACAGCGTGGCCAAAAACAAATCATACAAAATCGAAAATAATCTCATACCTGGAATTGAGTGTTACAATTCTCCCCTACTTGAATCAGAATTCATCCTCGAAGTTGGCTGTGGCGAATAACTCAAGGTAATGCTCCTGCATCTCAGCCTCTGGCTCCCAGATCCACTCGGAGCCTCTCTGATGCCGCCACTGTACCTTTACCAAATGTCAAGGTTGCAGAAATCGCTCGACGGTAGCTCGGCGGTGGACTGGGGTCAAGGGATTAATCGGCTAGGCGGGGATTAATCGGGGGATTAATCGGAGACCATTAATTATTGAAAATTATTAAAAAATTAATAAATATAACATTAATCCTAAGAATATAAGTAAACAAGTTAACAAATAATAATTATTTAATACATAATTTATTTTTCTTTTCTATTTGTGACATTCTTCATTGAAAATATGTTAACAACTAATAATATACATATCAATGTAACATTCTATTTGTAACATTCCTCATCCGATCCAAATTATCAAACCAACCATGGATATTTATGAAGCCTTTCACTAAAACAGGTAAAGATTTTAATGAATCAAAAGCTTCATATGTATATTTAATCATCAAAGGGTTTAAATACAAAGGTGTGTTCTTGATCAACAAGAAAACAAAGGATAACTATAAACTAACGGATAATAACCAAACAATCAAAACAGATAAATCAGGAGAAGATAACTCTCCGTCTTTCAATTCCTTTAATATGGTGGTGGCTATTGGCAACAATCACCCTTTACAACGGCTTCGTCATTTGGTTGATCGAGAGACCACACTCCAACTATCTTCATGGCTCCATCAAAACCCAAATCGGAATCATCATTTGGCTACCATCGTCGTTTACCTCAGTTAGACATTTTGTCGAACACCTGGCGGGCAGAAGAAGAAGTGTCCGATTTGCACCAGTGAGAATTTATAAATTTACCCAGGTATAACCTTCAAGAAGATGGAGTAGTTGATGGAAGCAAGGGGACTTAAGAAACAATCTGTAATTGCCAAAATCGAGCTCAAAGAAGTAGCTAGCAACAGCCTAGTCAGATAGTTTCCAAAAAAAAACAAATTAAAATCAACTTAATCAAAATTAAAATCAACCGAATCGAAGGGAAAACGAATTCAGACCAATTTCTGCCACCTGCAACCTCGTTAATCTGAGTCGCTGAGGTTTGTTTACACAACGTAGGAGGTAGCGAGGTTTGTTTACACATCGTCGGAGGTAGCGTCTCCTCCGCCAGCTTTATACCTCATTAAAATCAACTGAGTCATAATCCTTTAACGATCGATCAAAGAAAGAAAATGGAAATTGAAGATGATGGTAGCGTCTCCTCCACCATTATCCTTTAACTCCTTTATACACTCGAGTCATGATACCTTCCATATTCGAGAAGAATGGTGGGTCGGTGATGGAACTCCAATTAACGTAATGCAAAGTAGGGAAGAACGAGATGCAAAGTAGAGATATGAAACAATTATAAGTTTATCCCACATCGTTGGTGGGAGCATTCTTTAGAGGCAAACTTATTCTATAAAAGGAGCTTATATCTCTTAGAAAACCAAACTCCAGCTGTGTTAGCAAGCTGGCTCCTTTGAGCTGGCGGGTTTCTTAAATTCCTTTGGTCCGATTAGAGTCTGAATTGGTCCGATTTAGTCCGATTTGGACCAAATTGGACCGGTTTTGACCGATATTGACCAGGGTCGATTATTTAACCCTCTAACACCTATTCGTAGGCGGTTGGAGGCCGCCAAGCGCCTAGGCGCTGATTAATCGGCCGCCTAGACCGATTTTTACAACAATGCCAAATGTATCTCCTTGTTGTGCAGGACCTTCATATTCTTTTCCAGGATAGCCACCAGTCTCTCAACATAGTTCAAGCACTCATCGACTTAAATATCATCCAACAGAATCACTGGCTCGATGTCCAACACACACTTCCGCAACTGGGAGATATGGAAAGTGTTGTGGATCTATCTAAGCTCGCTCGGCAAATCCAACTTGCAAGCTACCTTGCTAACCCTGGCAATCACCCTAAAAGGTCCAATATACCAGGGGCCCAATTTCCCCATCTTCTTGAAGCGTATCACACCCTTCCAGGGTGAGACCTTCAGGAGCACCATATCGCCGACCTGGAACTCTAACTCTGATCGGTGCTGGTCGGCATAGCTCTTCTGCCGACTCTAAGCGGTCTATAGTCTATTCCTGATCTACTAGATAAGCTCTGTGGTCTGAAGGACTAAGTCGGTCCTTCCCAATACCCTATGACCAACCTCTCCCCAACAAACTGGAGTATGACATATCCGACCATACAAGAGCTCAAATGGTGCAACACCAATGTTGGAGTGATAACTATTGTTGTAGGAGAAATCTACAAGAGGTAGGTAGGAATCCCAACTCCCACCAAAAACAATAACACTGGCCCGAAACATATCCTCAAGGGTCTGTATAGTCCCCTCACTCTGTCTGTCAGTCCGCGGATGATATGCAGTGTTGAAATGTAAGCTCGTGCCTAGTTCCTCATGGAACTTCTGCCAAAATCGGGAAGTTAACCGAACATCTCGGTCAGAAACAATGGAAACTGGAATCCCATGACGAGCAACGATCTCTCGGACATAAATATCGGCCAACTTTTCAGCCGAAGAACTCTCCCGGATGGCTAAAAAGAGGACACTCTTGGTCAATCGATCCATAATGACCCATATGGCATCAAAACCCTTCGCGTCTTCGGCAACTTGGTGATAAAGTTCATGGTGATCTGTTCCCACTTCCACATGGGAAACTCCATAGTTGCTTGCTTGTTTGTTGCGTGTAGGACTCTATCGGGTGTGAATTAATATCTTAGTTTGGTAGAGGCCGTAACTAGTGCGAGTATCAATTTTTCGAGATGAGAGTACTTGGTATTGGGATCCAACATACTTTTAGTTACATAGTAAGTAGGATGTTGATCCTGTGACATCCCCGAATTTACTGACATTTAAAAAAAATATTTTTGCTTATTTTAAAACAAAGTATTGCGGAATTGTTCCCAAAATATGCTTGATATGATATAATATCAAATCAAGGCATTTCAGAAGAAATGTTTTTCATTGATTTATAAAAGCTTGAGATGTCATAATTGATACAAAACATAAGCATAAACAGACCTTATATTAATTTATACTATGTCTCATTTAATCTCTCAGAGTAATGTACCTTTGCATCGATACCTGTGATACAAATAAACTATGTGGGTCAAGTTGGGAAAATTGGTGAGTACATAGGGACATAATCCATACTTTCGGATTCAGAAATGAATGGATTTTACCTAATCCATGCTCCCGGATTAAGTATGAATGACTATATCTAATCCATGCTCTCGGATCGGTGAAAAATGACTATGCCCAATCCATACTCTTTTCTAAGTCTTAAATTATCATATATTATCAGATATGTTCTTAACACGTATTCCATGCAAGATAAAATATCTCACACATAAACTCTTTAACATATATTAAATACTTTAATTAATACTTATATTAAAATCATGGGCGCAGTGTTTTAAACCATGTCCCTACGTTGCCATCTAAGGTAGTGGGGAAGTATGTGCACCGAAACCGTTCGTCTGGCTTGAGGGACGTCATGGTCCATTCGTATGTGTCAATGTGGCTATCTGGGTCGGTAGTACCATTGTATGTTTTAAGGCGGGGCAGTTTGGCGGTGTTAGGGATTTCGTATTCCAGGAGTTCTTTGACGAACGGTGATGTGACACTTCGTGATAAACAATCTTGGTTTGGGGTCCGCTGAGTGAAGTGATACCATGGTTGTTGCATTGCCAAAAAGGGTTGTACTAACATGTTGTTATAGGCCGTGAGGTATGGCGTTACTGAGCCGTAGAAGTTTGACGGCTGAAATGGAGTAGGGAAAGTGTGGGACATGGGTATTTGCTGTTGGGTCATGGGTATTGGTTGTTGGGCTATGGGTATTTGATGTTGGGCCATGGGTATTTGTTGTTGGGCCATGGGTATTTGCTGTTCGGCCATGGGTATTTGTTGTTGGGCCATGGGTATTTGTTGTTGGTCCATGGGTATTTGCTGGTAAAGTGCGAGTGGTGATGCTGACGCAGTGCCCGCCATCAATGACGGGTGATTTTGTGGTTGTGGTGTAACACTTGAGCCGATTATAGTATTGTTTGCATGTAAGCTGTTTACGAAAGGCGTTATAGGTGTTGTTTGGGAGTTGCTAGGACCGGTGGTGTTATGGAAGAATGGCGGTAAAGGGAGCACGATGTACTGGTTAGGCACACCGCTATATGGGAATGGTGGGGGTGTTGTGTGGGTCAGAGTAGACGACGATGTTTGGTTCTGGGTTAAGACCGATTGCATGGTTGCTGCGACGGAGGTTGGAAGACCATCCAGTGATGGTGCCGTCACGGGATATGGTGGTGGACCACCGGATGATGGCGCTGCCTCAAGAGATAATGGTAGGCCACCGGGTGATGGTACTGCTTCAAGAGACAGTGGCAGGCCACCGGAGGATGGTGTTGCCTCAAGAGATGGTGGCGGACCACCGGAGGATGGCACTGCTTTAAGAAACGGTGGTGGGCCATCGGAGGATGGCGCTGCTGGAGTATCGGTTGCTTCCAACGACGCCATCGGATGTATCAGGCTATGCGGTGGTTCCGATGTCTCACCTTCTTCTTCATGTGTGGTTAGGTTGAAGGAGAAAAAGAAAAGGGTTTGTGTATCTGTTATCACACAAACGAATGGCGCTGAGTGATGCGACCTGGCTCCAAACCACCTTGGTTGCTGAGAGATGATCGACGGAATAGAACCTGAGAGGTCACAAAGAAGGAAAAAACGTCAACCGCTCTCCGGGAGGAGGTCCCGAAAAGACGCTCCAACAGTAAAGTTTAGTGGGATGAATCTGGAAGTATGAAGGTGAATGATCGGGGGAGAGTAGCTTACCTCTCAAGGCATAGTGATCGACCTTTTATACTAAGGATCCTCCTCGGTTCGTACGAGGGACAAGGACTGCGGCCCCGACATTATCCGATGTCCTTATTGGAAGACCATGCTCCACGTTCGTGTCCGGTCCAACGATTGGTCCAGGTGATAATACGCTGGTCATGCTCTTTGTCGTCTGGAGTCGTTATCTTTGGACTGTAGCTGAGGATAGCCCTTAGCGAGGGCGGACTTCCCACTGCTAAATCAAACTAATAATCTCTGGTTGCTGGTTCGACAAATCCCCAAGTTATCAATATCAAATAACACCCAATTAACAATTGGATTCCAAGCTATAACCATCAATCCATACTTAGGGTAAAACACCATTTTACCCCTTTCCTAGTTTGGTCCAAGACTAAGGTACAAACTCACAATCTAAAAGGCCCAAAAAGCAACTAACCCTTCAAGGCCCAAACATGACCCAATATTCCAAATTGGGCCCAAACCCTTACATGGGACTCACCCCAAGGCCCACTAATTTTTCATATTCCAAACACTTGCATTCAAATGGCCCAACAACACCCCAAGCATCTAAGCCCAAAAGAATGGTCCAAACTCAAAGCCCAAGATGCAAAGCCCATCAGACTGAGTACGCGGGGCGTACTCAGTTGTACGCTAAGCGTACATGATGTAGGGCGTGTACGTTGTGCGTACTGGCTTGTACACCCAACGTACTCCTTCTATTCATCCATCCTTCATATTTAGCCCTTAATCCCTTAAGATTTTGCTCTAAAATGTAGATCTGACATCCTTGAGCTGGATTATCACGTAAAGTTGCTAACTTTACGTTCATACATGGCTAAATGAAGCTCTTAAGCTTAAAAGGACTTAATATGTGACTTAATGCATGCATGAGACCCAATACCCCATAAAGCATGCACCTTTATGCCTAAGGAGTCCATAAAAAGCTCAGATCTAAAAGAATAAGTCCTTAAAACGTCCCAACTCCTCAAACCAACCCAAAAAGGGACCAAAAGTACAAGTCAAGGTATGAACTTGATACTTCAATATGCTTGCAACAAGGGTGATGATTCTAGATCTATAACCTTCTCACCTAGAAAATCACCTTCAATCTTCTTTAATTCCTTCACAAAGAGCAAAACAACCACCAAATTCTTTTTAAGGACTCAAAAACACCATAAAGGAGGCTAAGGGTCGATTTCTAGGGTTTGGGAGGCTTAGAGACTGGTAAAGAGGCCAACCCTAATGACTTAAGGTTCTTATATAGGGTGCAACACCCTAAATTAGGGTTTCATTAAGTCGCGCATATGCCTCGCGTACATAAGTATACGTCCGCGTACGTGTCCAGAGTCCCGATCAAACCTCGCATCAGTACGCTAAGCGTACCATGTGGTACCCCCCGCATACTGGCTTCTCCGCTAGTACGCTAAGTGTACCATGTGCTACGCCCCGCATACTACCCAAGGACCAAAAGTAGAACTTTTAAATAATAAAGGGAAATAATGAAACATACCAAGATCCAAGTGTTACATAAACACCTCAAAAACTTATTTTTAATTTTTTTAGAAAGTCACTAGTATAATGAGTAGAAGTATCCCTTAAATTTTCATGATTTTTGGAGAATTTTCTTTTCTCAGTTTTTTATAAAAATTTAAAAAATATTTTTTTTTCAAATTTTCATGATTATGAAATTTTTGTAGATAGTTAAATTTGAAAAACTTTGGTTTTTTCAAAAAAAATTTCAAAGAAAAAAAATTTATGACCAAAAATAAAGTGAGTGAATATATATATATATATATATATATATATATATATATATATATATATATATAGAGGAATGATCATTTGATAACTCAAAGTTTCCCGAGAACCCGAGAACTAAAGGTGGAGCGTTAGATCAAAATCTTGAATGACTTAGATTGATCATGGCATAATTGTAATTATCACTTGTATCGATGGTATCTTAGACATTTTATTAATATTTACAAGGGCAAATTAGGAATTAAAAATATCAATCATAATAATCAATTTAACAAATTAAAAAAAAAACCCACACACACAAACATGTGTTTCTCACTTTCTCTCTCATCTCTCAGGTTCTTCACAACTTCATCATCCGCCTCCTTCCGATGAATATCTCTCCATGAGATCTTTCCGCCACCGATTTCCGCCAAGGATACCGCACAGACTAAGGATCGACGATCCACTCCATCTACCGCCTTCCTCCTCCTTCCATCCTCCATCTCTACCTGTTCTGACAAACAACAACGACTACCAATCCACGATCCTCGTCTGGCATATCAACGACGTCAAATCCACGATCCAATAGATCTACGTCATTCATTTTTATGTTCGATTGCAACAATAAACCGTCAAATCGCATTTGTGGATCACCTCTATCTGGCGAGGATCTTATACCGCCAATGCCTTCTTTTCCAATCGCACCTCCGACCGCCACAAACTACACAAACATCGTCACATATGGCTCCAACCTCCACAGTTCCCACCTATGTATCGATTATCAAGTAAGTATCATCAACCACTTCATGATTGAATTTGTTTTCATGACCTCGATCTGTTACATTGAAATGTTGATAATCTGATTTACTTCAGTTTAATTCTATTCTTCCAATGTTGTTTGACATAGAATACTCTTTGAATCAAAACCACTGATTTTCGCGAGAGTGGAGATCTCCTTGTTCCGTTCACCACCTGTTCGATGAAATGCCTCAGAGCGTTTTGGGTTCTTTTGAGATCATAAGAAGTGACATCACATGGAGATCATCCTTTTGCGAAAATTGGAATACATCAAGTAACATTTGCTATAACTTGCATTCTCGTTTTCACTTTATCGATTATTGTTTTCATCATATATTACAACAGTCTAGTTCCAAATGTTTTTGTGCTCTAAAATTCAACAAGCTCTTACAATATTTTCACTATTTCTGATGCTTTGGTGCAGACCCCCCTTACCTTGAACCAATGTTTCTTACTCATATCAGCTGGTTCTTTATCCCACTTCTTCTTAGATCGCCTGTTTGAGGTAATATTTCTCTTCAGGTTTACATAATAGAGGCAAAAATGATAAGAGTTATTAGTTGATCAGAGATCAAATATGGGAAAATGGGCATTCAACCATGTACACTTAGATACTGAGCCCAATTAAGCTAAATTTGTCATTTTTTTTATTATTTTTATAAAAAACAAAATACATCTTACTTGAAACTAAGTTGGTATAGTTCAGCAGTCAGCAGTCAGCACTAAATGGCTATGAGAAATCTATGAATTCATGTTTAATTCAAGTTCAGATTAAAAGACAAGGAATTGTTGCATAGCTTAAAAACACAATATATTGGATGCAAATATCTACTATTCCTTCCCCAGACCTCTAGTTAGCAACTTATCCAAATGAAAAAAGTCATTCTTAGGGACAAAAAGTCATTCATTTGACATGCTCCTTTGTTATTTTTACCTGTAACTTACCAATATCCATGTTCTCTTGATAGAATATGTTGATACATGTTTTGGTTGCTTTCATCTTAACTAGCAAACTGATGTGATTGAACTTGAATTTTTTCAGGAACCGTATTACTTGCACAATTTTGTTCAATCAACATTCAACGCCTTTTCTGCTGAAAAAATTAGAGGTAGAGACCATGCCACTTCTAGTTCATTAGTAACCAGAGTTAGCAATACTCTTTGGAGATCTTTCTTTCTTTTTTCCTCATTAAGTTCTGAATGGGAAATGTCTGTCTGCATAAAGTACTATATACATAAAGTCTTTTTTTTCTAGACCCAATAAACCATCTGAACGGGACTAAATGACCATTTTACCCTTACATTTCAAATGTATTGATGATGCATTTTTCTTTCGCGCAGGTTCTACACTTGTTGTATCAGGTGATGGAAGGTACTACTCAAAGGATGCTATCTAGGTGCTTACATCAACCTTTTCTGTTGACTTATCAAGATTCAATGCCTGATATTTTATATATAAAAAATGCAGATAATAATTAAAAATGACAACTGCAAATGGTGCATGACGTATCTGGGTTGGTCAAAATGGTCTTTTGTTAACACCTGTTGTATCAGCAGTTGTACGTGAAGGAGTTGGTGCTGATGTAAGTTTATCAGGTTTCAAGATATTTAATAGAATAACCTTACTAAATCAATAATTAATAACCTTTATATATTTAATTTTCTAGGGTTTTAAAGCAAATGGAGCATTTATATTGACATCCAGTCACAACCCTGGAGGTCCAAATGAGGTATGTGATATTTTCTTAACAATAAAACTCTAAACATTGTTAAAGCTTAAAAAAGTTTACTCATATTTTATGTGTGCTTTTCAGGATTTTGGAATTAAATACAATATAGAAAACGGTGGGCCAACACCTGAAGGAGTTATTGATAAAATCTTTGAGAACACTAAAACAATAAAGGAGTATTTTATTGATGAAGGCTTACCTGATGTAAAGCTGAATTCTTAACCTATAATAAAATTTAATAAAATTATATTTAATATTATTTTGATTACATATTTCCCATTTGTGTTCAGGTGGATATCTCTACAACTGGTGTTTCATCCTTTTCAGACCCTGATGGCAAATTCGATGTTGATGTTTTTGACGCAGCAAGCGATTATGTGAAATTGATGAAGTATGTTATCACAATGTAAATGATGTTATTGCCCTTCATTATCTAATGGCTTAAATGAACTCCTTGTGATATATGTAATCATATTCTATTTTGTTACAACAATGAAAGTTTTTGATGTGACATCCCCATTTTCACGGCCAGAAAAGACCGATTTTGTTATGCTTTATAAAAATCAGAGTACTTCTTTTAATAAAAATGTTGCGGAATTAGTTCCTAGTAAAACATGATAAATAGATTATCAAAACATTTCCGAAGAAATGTATTTTTATTCATTTTAAAACATTTGGGATGTCATCGTCAATACATAAACATAAGCATAAACAGAACTTACATTCATTTACACTAGTGATTTACATCTCTTTTAAATCTCTCAGTGTAAAGTAGCTTCATATTGACACCTGTGATACAAATAAGCTTGAGTGGGTCAGGTTGGGAAACCTGGTGAGTACATAGGGTTTTCAACCCACAATAATATAATTATTATGTTTAAACATCAAACAATCAACCCAATTACCCATCCCCATTATCTTCTTTGCTCTTAAGGATCTACCCTAAGAATCAACTATTCCTCGTTCATTCATTCCGAAGGATCATCCTAAGGAATCGACACGAAGTCCATCGTCACCGGGGTTTAGGCACTAAGTCTGCATAGTCACCAGGATTTATACAATAGGCACTAAGTCCGCATAGTCACCAGGGTTTAGGCACTAAGTCTGCATAGTCGCCATGGTTTATAAAACAGGCACTAAGTCCGCATAGTCGCCAAGGTTTTGGCACTAAGTCTGCATAGTCGCCAGGGTTTATACAACAGGCACTAAGTCCGCATAGTCGCCAAGGTTTTGGCACCAAGTCTGCATGATCGCCAAGGTTTAGGCACCAAGTCTGCATGATCGCCAGGGTTTAGAGTACACCGGGTGAACACATCGTTCACAACACCTACAGGTTGCGAGCCTGCTAGTGTTCCACTGGACTGTCTAGAATAGTCTATAGTTGTCATCCATACTCTGCTAGATGACGGGGCTATCATTTGGGAAAGGCTTCTCACATCGTCCACCTCTCACACTCACCTCGTGGTCTATAACACCTCTCAACTCATCATCTAACTCATATTCCATCTATTACATCTACCCATGTTTTACCCAACATATTATCGTAGATATATATATATATATATATATATATATATATATAGTTTAAATCATTTAAAACATGTATAAAATCATTCATCCGGCATAGACAGCAAGTACTCAGATAATATGCACACATAGCACGTAGTTTATATAAAATACTTCATATCTATGTGTAAGATGAAAGTAACTATGCACTCACTTGAAAAGGTGGTGATTCCGAACTCAGACAGCGCTTCGCTTCTTAAAAAAATAATTTCTTTAGACGAAACCTAGTATTATTACCACTAGAGTTTAGTCTATTATTCGCCGAGACTAATTAATAGTCTAGCTATTATTACTATTATATAAGCGTTAAACAATACTTATATAACCCATAATAATAGCCCAAGTACTTATTATAAGTTCCTAATAACGTTACTATAATTAAATAAAAGCTATATTAAAAATAGCGTAGGCGTAACTCACTTACAACGGGTTTTATAGAAAACCGTAACATTCACATACGACCTCCTTTTTTGACGTTCTTTATATCCACGCGTAGGTAAAAATAAGATCTACAACTTTCATTTTGACTCCGTCGGCTATTTCTCGACCGATCTTAAATTTAACAGTACGAGGAGATTATACTGTTAAATGTCCGCGTAAAATTCATAACTTCTACATACGGACTCTGTTTTCATCTGTCTTTTTACCGTTGAGTTCCTATTAATGAGATCTTCAATTCTCATTTAGGTCGTGTAGGCCAAAAACCGCTCGATCTAAAATTCGAGTTTCGGGCCGTGCACTGCTATGCCAAATCTTAGAAAATTCATAGCTTCCTCATACGAAGTCAGATTTGGGCGTTCTTTTTTTGTATGTTCTCAGTTAACGTATACTACAAATTTTGTTTAGATCACTAAGGCTAAAAAGTCTTCTACCGTAAATTCACTATTTACGTCTCCCGGTGTCGTGCCGGTTTTGCCGTAAAACTTCGACGGGCCATAACTTCTTCGTTATAACTCGGATTTCAACGTTCTTTATATGTACGGAACCCTTGAGATGTATTCTACAACTTGGTTAATATTATTTATTCTAAATAATCTTTTGTCAAAAAGTCGTTTTCGACCTCTATTATCTCTAAATTGACTAGCCCGGATCTACGGGCGTTACAATTATCTCCGCCTTAGGATGATTACGTCCCAGAATCATCAACGAAACATGGCTCACATGATGACTCCATACGTTATCTCTTCATCCTAAGTAATAACCGTAACTTTGATGTTTCTTCGAACGAATATCTAACTCTAAGACTTCCTGATTGCAGGCGGTGCTCGATCTTGCACTTGCTCCCTATCTCACGTTAGACTCCAAATTATGACCTTCAAGTCACAATATCGATCCTTACTGGAGACTGCTTCTTCTTCTTAACAAACCTAAGATAAGTTATTTTATTACTAAAATGGAACGATGTATCATATTCCAATGACCTATCATCGTATGTTGCAATGCTTAGACTCAGGTCTCTTAGAGTCTTCCAGAACAGACTATACTTTCCTTCATGTTCTAATCTCATCTTAAAAGGTAGCATTTCTAGCTACAAGCAACTTTTCACGATACCTCTACTGATCGCTTTTTATTTCAATCTTCCGTTTTAAGTTAGATGCTACATCGAACTTGATTCTCTGAACCACATAACATACTCAGCGTGGTTGGACTCAATTTGATATGACCACTAGGGTCGTAATAACAATCATCTTCTTAGTCATTACCGAAACGATGGTAACGACATACTTAAATAAAATGAAATCGATTACTAGCTCCTTGGTAACCTTGTGACTTTCCATGATCCAAGTGCGAGTCATGTGCTTCCGGTAGTATAGGCCTCTACTACCATTCACACCTTCTCATACTCGTCCCAAGTATTGTCTCGCAGCTTTCCATGTTACTATCACAAAAACAATTTTAACACATAAAAATGTGTCCAATCAATCATAAAAATTTCCCTAGACTCTACTAGGATTTCTTCCATGTGTATCTTCAATAATCAATTCTACTTCAACTCGGTTGGTGATGGAAATGTCAGACGATGGGATAACTTCATGGATTATACCAAAAATCTTTCTTTCTGCAAATCGAAAGTTTACTTCTCCCGTACTAGACGTATTATTTATTAGATGCATTCTAAAGGCAAGATATGATTCTTATGATATCTTCCGATAAGTACCATTCAGTATCGTAAGCCTTCTCATTTCCTCCATTTACTCAATTCACTAGGAGTCTTCACCATGATGTTCTACACACCAAAGCAGTCATTTGGTGTATCGAGACGAGAATATAGATAGAGGAAGGTTTAGACGCGTATTCCTCCTTATTACTTCGAAAAATTACATGCCAGTTCTAATATAGTAATTAAACGTTTAGAAATCTGAACACATAAAGTTTCCAGATCCGGTCGGCAACAGACCATAGATCCGATCAAACGATAGCATAATAAAGCATCACAAATCATTTAGCACATAAAAGCAATTTAGACATCTTCCCTAAATGAGCTAGTGCCCGTGTCTATTCAGGTGTACTTCCTAAAATATATTAGACACACTCCTCACGATCATCGCTTAGCATTCTAAGTTTAAGTCTAGAAATAAATCCTTATTCCTAGTTCGCTTAAACTAATGCTCTGATACCAACTGTGACATCCCCATTTTCACGGCCAGGAAAGACCGATTTTGTTTATGCTTTATAAAAATCAAAGTACTTCTTTTAATAAAAATGTTGCGGAATTAGTTCCCAGTAAAACATGATAAATACATTATCAAACATTTCCGAAGAAATGTATTTTTATTCATTTTAAAACATTTGGGATGTCATCGTCAATACAGAAACATAAGCATAAACAGAACTTACATTCATTTACACTAGTGATCTACATCTCTTTTAAATCTCTCAGTGTAAAGTAGCTTCATATTGACACCTGTGATACAAATAAGCCTGAGTGGGTCAGGTTGGGAAACCTGGTGAGTACATAGGGTTTTCAACCCACAATGATATAATTATTATGTTTAAACATCAAACAATCAACCCAATTACCCATCCCCCTTATCTTCTTTACTCTTAAGGATCTACCCTAAGAATCAACTATTCCTCGTTCATTCATTCCTAAGGATCATCCTAAGGAATAGGCACGAAGTCCATCGTCACCGGGGTTTAGGCACTAAGTCTGCATAGTCGCCAGGATTTATACAATAGGCACTAAGTCCGCATAGTCACCAGGGTTTAGGCACTAAGTCTGCATAGTCGCCATGGTTTATACAACAGGCACTAAGTCCGCATAGTCGCCATGGTTTTGGCACTAAGTCTGCATAGTCGCCAGGGTTTACCGTTGAGTTCCTATTAATGAGATCTTCAATTCTCATTTAGGTCGCGTAGGCCAAAAACCGCTCGATCTAAAATTCGAGTTTCGGGCCGTGCACTGCTATGCCAAATCTTAGAAAATTCATAACTTCCTCATACGAAGTCAGATTTGGGCGTTCTTTTTTTTGTATGTTCTCAGTTTAATGTATACTACAAATTTTGTTTAGATCACTAAGGCTAAAAAGTCTTCTACCGTAAATTCACTATTTACGTCTTCCGGTGTCGTGCCGGTTTTGCCGTAAAACTTCGACGGACCATAACTTCTTCGTTATAACTCGGATTTCAACGTTCTTTATATGTACGAAACCCTTGAGACGTATTCTACAACTTGGTTAATATTATTTATTCTAAATAATCTTTTGTCAAAAAGTCGTTTTCGACCCCTATTATCTCCAAATTGACTAGCCCGGATCTACGGGCGTTACATTTGAGGATAATGAAGTGATATATTTGAATTTTGTTAATCATTCTCACATATCTATGCTGGTTATTTTGTATTTGTAGGGCCGAAATTCTGCATGGGTGAATGTGTACATCAGCAATTTGAACCCATCAAATGATGATTGGATTGAAGTTTTCTCCCCTGCCAATTTCAGGTTCTTATCATTTGTATTTTCTACTTTTGTCAATTTGTTTATTATATTTATAGCATCCTACTTCCATTTGTTAATTAATTAATAAAAAATGCATTGCTATAATTACATATATTTCTTAAAGTATAATAATTATAAGAACATATTTTTTGTCCCACCTTTTTAGGTGGGACAAAAAGTTGCAATTTTTATCCATCTTGGGATAAAAAATAGACCTGGTAGTCTATTGTTTTCAGCATTCAACCCGCTTCCCTAAAAACTCAAGAGTCAGCCCTCCGTATTTATGCACTGTACCTATTAAGGTTTGTTCTTTTATTTATGACATGGGTCCTAGATAGTTTTTGGATGTGCATTTTAAAAATGAGTAATCATTTGCTAAAAGATAAGGATAGTTAGAAAAATTTACATATATCTCAATAATTAGTTATCTAGCAACAACTCGTTACATTATTATCCAAATTTAATTATTTTGTCGTATATAATATCCATTGTATTAATTTGGATGTGATTCATATATTTACATGTGAATTACATGTGATTCACATGTAGATCATATGTGATTCACATGTAAATCTCATGTGATTCACATATTAATCATATATGAATGATATGTGATTCACATGTAAATCACAAGTGAATTACATATGAATTACATATATATGCACACATTCATATGTTAATCACATGAAAATCACATTTAATTCACATATTAATCACATTTGATTCACATGTAAATCACATTTGATTCAAATGTAATTCACATTTGATTCACATATAATTCACATGTAAATCACATGTGATTCACATGTGAATCACATATGATTTACATGTGATTTATATATGAATCACATGTGATTCACATGTGAATCACATGCGATTCACATGCGAATCACATTTACATATGTCATATGTAAATGTGATTCATATGGGAATCACATGTGATTCATACGTGAATCGCATGTGATTCATATGTTAATCACATGAAAATCACATGTGTATTTTTGTGAGTGTTTTTGCATCAATCATTTTTTTTAATTTTCTTGTAGATTTGGAAGAAATTTTGGTGAATACTGAAGAGGTGAAAAATAATAAATTGAAGAAATAAGGAAATATTGACACGAAGACATGAAAACGCTTTGAAATTTGTAGCATTTTTTAATTTTATATTTTATTTTGTATCGAATAAAATACTTGTACTATTATGTTTATAGATTAATTAATAAAAATGATTTTTTTTTATGATTTACTTACGAATATTATAGTATAAGAAATATACATATATGCATTTGAAAAAAATATGCATATATGCACCTAAAATTTTACTTTTAAAAAAAAATGTAGTTTTTTTTTTGAAAAAATTGCAGTTTTTTTTAAATGCATATTTTTTTGAAAAAAATGTAGCTTTCTTTAAAAAACTTGCAGTTTTTTTAATTTTAAAAATGCATTTTTTTAAAAAAAAAATGCATTTTTTTTTTGAAAAAAATGTAGTTTTCTTTGAAAAAATTACAGTTTTTTTGAAAAAAAAAATGCCGTTTTTTTAAATTGTAGTTTTTTTGAAAACATTGCAGATTTTTTAAAAAATATATATATATTTTTTTTCGATTTTTTTTTCAAAAATTCATGTTTGCTATAAAAAATTAAAAAATTTGCATTTTCTTTTTAAAAAAACGAAAAATACTATATATAAAAAAATCTGAAATTTTGATTTATGATGTAAATTTTTAGACATTTATATTAATATATTAAATAACACAAAAAAATTAAACATTAAATGAGATTGGTAAGATGACGATCATGTCCTTAATGGATTACTTTTGATCCAACGCTCCACTTTTAGTTCTCGGGTTCTCGAGAAACTATGAGTTCTCAACCGATCTCACCATATATATATATATATATATATATATATATATATATATATATATATATATATATATATATATATATATAAGAGTAATTCTAAAAATTGATTAAAAAGGCTCAATAATTTTTTCGCAAACGATACATGAAATAGTTTTTAGATTTAAATTTTTTTTGTTTAAACTAAAAGCTAAAATCACATACTCCCAAACGAAACTTTTTGTTTAAACTTGAAATAAAAAACTAAAAATTACAAGCTCCAAAAGTCCCCTGCCAAACATTCCCTAAGTCATTAAGAATTAATTAAGCATCAACCCTCTTATAACTAATTAGTTTTGTTACAACTAAGTCAACAATTTTCCTCTTCATATCTACAATTTCAACTTCAGGTCTATGATTTCCCTCTTCATATCTATGATTTTCTTCTTCAGATCTACTATTTTCGACTTCAGATCTTTGATTTTCTCCTCCAGATTATGAGCTCCGACGAACGGTGATAACCACCTCCTTCCTCCATCACTATCGATCGCCACTTGGTCTCAGATTTGGAGTCAAGAAGTTGTTTCTGCTTCATTTTCTCTCTATATAACGCAAAACATATTAGATCTGGTGCGATTTGGTCAGATCTGATAGTCGAACTTATCATCACTGACCACCGCCTAACATCGGTTATTATGGTTCGTTGGAACACCAAAAAACGTCACACTCTACTCCGAAGTCTAAATCTATTTCGTCTCCAGATCTTAACATCTAGATCTGATGGAATACAAGAAAACTCCTCTGATTTGCTTCGTCGGAACAATAGATATGACGAAAATCACCGCCAACAAATCTGACATCCAAATCTGATGCTACCACCGTCGATGTAACTCCACCTCTACCACAACCGAATCGGTGTTCATGGATCTGAAGAAAGGGAACAATCTTAGATCTAGACATAAGATGCATTGAAGGTGTTTGATGAATGCTTCACTGGAAACAATGTATGTTTTTAAACTTTGAATAATATGAATAAGTTTCTGAACTAGTTTATTAAGCTGTGAATGAAAGTCTAGACTAGTTTCTTAAGCTGTGAATAAGTGTTTTCTTTATAATTATTAAGTTATTAATGCATGGATTTTATACATATCTGACTGTTTCTGAAACATCCCAAAATACGACCCAAAAATTTTTGTTTTAATATTACTAAAAATCACATCATCGAATGTCATACATACTAAGAACCATAGAATGAGTAACTCAAAAGTCAAGTAATAGTATAAAAACAAATATTGTATCAATCATATCAAAATATCTGAATAAAACTCCCAGGATAAAACTGAAGCTGTGGTGTGTGCCATGCCATCATCCCGAGCTCTTCCCCTTACTTGCGGAAGTACCTGAAACCAAAAACTGAAACTGTAAGCACAAAGCTTAGTGAGTGCCCCCAAACTACCACATACCATACAATGACATGTAAGCAAATACTGGGCCCCGCCCACTGCATCGGGCCCCGCCCGGCATCGGACCGAAATCCGGAACTAGCTTGGGCCCCGCCCACTACATTGGGCCCCGCCCGGCATCGGACCGAAGTCCGAAACTAGCTTGGGCCCCGTCCACTACAGCGGGCCCCGCCCGGCATCGGACCGAAGTCCGGAACTAGCTTGGGCCCCGCCCACTACATCGGGCCCCGCCCGGCATCGGACCGAAGTCCGGAACTAACTGAACATTGCATAGCATAATCATAACTACTGGCATAAACACATATACTGCATACTGCATCGGACCGAAGTCCGGAACTCATATCACAAAAACATGCTTGAATCACAAAGACATCAAGCACACTGAACTACTGCATCAGACCGAAGTCTGGAACTACTGCTAACTAAACGGGCCGGCATTGTGGCCGTAGACCCGTTCCTACTGGAAGGAAACTCACCTCACACTGCTGAAGTCCCGCAGACTCAACCCCAGCTGCTAGATGACAGATTCCCGAACTGTCAACACCAAAATAACACCCAATTAATAATTGGGTTCTAACACATACTATAAATACATACTTTGGATAATTACTACATTACCCCTAGCTTGGCTTACCCAAGCCCAAGGCCCAATCCATAGGCCCAAAGTCAACTAGGGAACAAAGCCCAACATATGGCCCAATTTTCCAAATTGGGCCCAAACCTCTACATGGACTTCCCTTAAGGCCCAATTGTTCAATCCAGTCCAACACGTCTCATTCTAGGGGCCCAATATCATACAACCATCTAGGCCCCAACTATGGCCCAATTTTCCAAATTGGGCCCAATCCTTCATATGGGCCTTAACCTAAAGCCCAACTAATTACTCTAGTCCATTTAATTATTCTTGGATGGCCCAACACAAAGCCCAAGTGAAATTAGGGTTTCACATAAAATGACGATTAGGGTTAAGTGTTTCTTACTTAACCCATTAAGGACTTAATCCATTAAGTCCTTTACTCTACTAGATCAATGATATGGAGAAATTGGGCTTAATACACAATCCAATCTCAAAAGCCTAAAAGTGGGTCCAATAAGTCTAAGGCCCAAATGCTAACAATTAGGGTCTTCCACCCAAACATGGCCCAATAGGCCCAACACCAATCTCTAAGCCCATTAGGGTTTGCTAGTGGGGCACCATCCACTACCACCTCGGGTAGTGGTGGTCTATGGCGGCTTACGGCGGCGGCCACCACCTTACGGTGGTGGTTTTGATTCTTTTCATTAATCCAAAATTCAAGTTACATTTTACAAAGCTAATCTCAATTAACCATACACACACACACACACCATGGTGGCCGGTAGCAGTGCTTGGCGGCAGCCACCACCTCACGGTGGTGGCAGTGGCTGTTCTTAGGAATTCCGGCTAAACAAAACACACATACAATCTCATAACTGTCAGAACAGTGATAACACATGAATACACACCCAAAACTACACCCACAACCACCTCTCACGGTGGCTAGTGGCGGTGGAAAAAGGAAGAAACGGCAACAACGAGATAGCAAACACAACAGCCCCTTCGGGGTGGCGACGATGACCGGAGCAAACAGGAGTGAGCCAGCGGCGGCGGATGGAGCTGGGGGTTTCATTCGCCACCGGAAACAACCGCGAGTGGCAACTGTCTCGATTTCTCACCACCCATCGGACGAACGTCGGCCTAGCAATCCTTGATTTCGCCGGCAGCAACCAGCGTCACTCGAATGGTCGTTCCTGTTCCGTCAGCGGTGACGAGCAACACGACGATGACTAGTCCGCTGCCCATCACTTGTTGCGACGTCCCCGCAATCCGGCAGTCTTCAGCTTGCCGCCAACGTGAGTCACTGGTGGTCATTCGGAGTCTTGGAGCTTCGACTGATCGGGAAGGCAAGAGGGGAGTCGGGTGGTGACGGCGGCTGGAGGAGTGGAGGGATAAGGGTGGCGGCCGCTTCTATCATTTAGGGTTAGGGTTTGGCACCCGGTTATGTTGCGTTATATACCTGACTCACGAATCATTGCCCCATAATGACAAGTTAAGCCCCTCCTTTCCCTCATTTCTTTCAAACTAATCCATATTTTACACTTTTAACCCTGCCTTCAGAAATCTTTACAACTGAATCCAAAACTTACCTTTTAAGCCCTGATCCCATAAATTTCTTTCATAATAGACCCCTAAATTACCAATAAACCCTTAAATCTTCAAATCTTTTTCTATTTAAATCCATAAATTACCAAACGCACCCTGACCTCCGAAATCCTTTTCAATTTAGTCCCGAACTTTCATTTATTAATTTATTTAAATAAACAGGGCGTTACATTTTCAATTAGAAAAAGTTTTAAGCTATGAATGCATGATTTTTTTTATAAGTATTAAGTTGTGAATGCATGAATTTTTGTAAGTATTAAGTTGTGAATGCATGGTTTTTTTTTCATAACTTTTAGTTGTGATTAAATGATTTTTTTTATAAGTTTTAAGCAATATATGTATGAATTTTTATAAGTCTAAATGTGAATTTAAAGGTGTTTTTATTATATTAGTGTTTGCTCCAATAATGTGAATTTAGGTTTTTTAAGTTGTGAATTGTAATAGAGTGTGAACTGCTATCTAATACAACCTTCAAGGCTCCAAACATCATAAGTTATAATTTTTAACCTGTAAATATATTGTATTAAACTATGAATTTCTGTATTAAATTGTGAATTAAATGTATTAAGTTGTGAATCGAGTATATTAAGTTGTTATTAATTTTTTTTTTATGTTTGCTTCTAAAATATAAGATGAAAGAAGCATTATATATAGATTTTATTTTCTATAATTCTTAATAAAATATGCAAAATTTAAATTGTGAATATTATGTAAATTAAAATTTGAAAGAAACACTAGCCCACATATCTGAAGGTATAAATGTAAGTTTTAAGTATAAAAATATGGATGTGAATGTATAGTTTTTGTGTATTAAACTATGAATTTAATATATTAAAGTGTGAATTGACTGTATTAAACTGTGAATTGATTGTATTAAATTGTGATTTTTTTAATGAATTTTATGTTAAAATATGAATATTTTTATTAATTTTCTTATGAGTATTTTTTTGTGGAGTAAATATGTAAGAATATATTAGTTTTTATAATTGTTGCATTAAACTTTAAATTAACGACTTAATAGGTTTATTAAACTGTGAATATAATATTTAAGCTAGCAATGCATGATTTTATATACATATTTGGTTTGAAATGAATGATGGTTGCGATGTTGACATAGATGGTTGGTGTTGACGTGTGATACTTGGTGGTGGTGGTAGAGTTTGAGTTTGATTCTCCTAAATTTGTGAATTAGTGATATTATGATTGTATTTAAATTGTGAATTGTGTGTACTAAACTATGAATGGATTGTATTAAATTTTTTATTTTGTATAATTTTTGTGTTAAATTATGAATTGATGTATGAATGAAAATATTATACTGTGAAAATTACAGTTTTGCCCTTTTCATACCAAAAAGACAAAAAAATCAGGATTTTAACATGTTTAATAACTATTGTGTACATATTTACTTATAAAATGGGGTTCTTACGATTCTTAATATTTTGTGATTCTCATTTGAACCACTCCGTATATATATATATATATATATATATATATATATATATATATATATATACACACACACACACACACAAACACGCACACACACACCCCACAATGTAGATATATTATATACACCCATTTTGATTGTTTGGAACCGTAGAACTTGGTTGTTATATACAAACACTAGACTTAATGTCAAATAGTAATCCACCGATCCTTATGTACAAACTTCAACCAAGGTGATCCTATCACCATAATATAAACTCGTATTCACCAAATATCGCTTTTAGCTTTTTTTTATCAACTCAAATCACTTCCCGAGCAATCATTTTTTTTATTTTTAGCACCTATACCCACAACGCATAACAATTCCCACATAATAATCCCTTTAAAAACATCCATGAAGGTGATAACCTTCTTGCATCCTTCTATCCAACCTTGCCTCACTCCTTCAAAACAAACACAAAACTTGATAACCTTTAATGCATATTTTTTTGGCCCTCCTATATTGGAAAACACTAACTGCAATTCCAAATTCCTCTACTAGTACAAAAATGACCTACGGTCACAATTTCCGAAAAACGGTCTGTGACACTTTTTCTTAAAAGTGTGGCCAAAAGTCACTAAAAAAATTTAGAGACTGTTTTTGGATACATTTAAATTAGATTGTGTGGCCATTATATAGACAATCAAAACTTTTACGACACTTAATTATACCAAATGTGACAAATATTAGTCACACTCGAACACTGAGGCCATAGGTCACAATCAGCCACATATATCGATTAAGATTGTCACACTTTTTTTATGAGAGACAGTAGATAAAATTATCGTCACATGAGTTAGTTCTCTGTGTGTCTATAACCTGTTGCCTTTTTAGCCACATAACAGACAAAGTAGCTAAAATGTGACAAATATTGGTCACACTAATTATTTGTGTGTCCATAGGGCGGTTCTATACTAGTTGTATTTAGTTTACGCAAAAAATTAAAAGAAGTTACTATTGGTTACTTATGGTCATGTACCTTTTATTATGTGTGTCAAAATATTATGAATTGGCTTTAAGAATAAACAAATAATGTGTATGTAGGTAGCATTTAGTTACGTTTACAGCTATTATATATGTCTATATGTAAATATAGTCATAAAAGAAAATTAATGTCTTATCGTTATAATTAGGGGTCGTTCATTAAATATGTTACTTATGGTCATTTACCTTTTATTATGTGTGTCAAAATATTATGAATTGGCTTTAAGAATAAACAAATATTGTGTGTATAGGTAGCATTTAGTTACATTTACAGCTATTATATGTGTCTATATGTAAATATAGTCATAAAATAAAAATAATGTCGTCTTGAATAAGAGTTATAAGAAAGGACCAAATTGCCCTTTTTGTCATCTATTCTTTTAATTGCACCAGATAATACACCATAATAAATGAAAATATTACAAATTATTTTAACAGAATATTATGATAAATAAATGAAATGAATACAACATAACTTGTGTAACATTACATAACGAAAGTACATTGCTATTACATGCAGTTTATGTTATAACATGTGTAACAATATAACAGTAAAAAACCGAGAAAAAAAATATGTTTGAGTTATAACAATATTACACCAGAATAGTTTGATGGTATAATATGGTAAAAAGATATTAACTAAAGTACATCGTCATTTTTTGTCATTTTCTTATTCTCCACATAACGCTATGCTCAAGGTTTGGCCTTTCCCTTCTACAAACAAAAAATAAAGATCATTAAGTGTTAAAAGAAGGAGAAATATTATAGCTACAAATGTAATTAATGACATTAAGAAACACGTACCGTACGTATAAGAATACCATGACAATCAGTACGAAAATAATCATTTTCCTTCTGCAAGTCATGTGTGTCTACACGTGGCAATATGTTATCATTATGAGGAACAATAGTACTAAATTCTTCATCTACATCTGCATATGTATCTCTGTAATTTTTGGGAGGTGTCTTGAACACAATAGACATTTTTTGATCGAGTGGGTCTGTCACGTAAAAAACTTGTTGTGCTTGTGAGGCCAATATTAAGGGATCACCTTTATGGCCTAATATTTTTAGTTCAACTAGTGTGTACCCCAATTTATCCCTTTTTACCCCATTTCTATTGCCAACCCAGTCACACATGAAAATTGGAATTCTTTTAAAATGATAATCTAGTACCCATATCTCTTGTAAAA
Source organism: Lactuca virosa (assembly GCF_052849685.1). Classification (NCBI taxonomy): domain Eukaryota; kingdom Viridiplantae; phylum Streptophyta; class Magnoliopsida; order Asterales; family Asteraceae; genus Lactuca; species Lactuca virosa. The sequence goes on from NC_136433.1 coordinate 40,164,210, forward strand.
CACCATAATAAGTGTTTTTGGCATATGTTACAACTTCTTTACTGATGTGTGTGTCAGTTGCAACAACACTAACCCCACTGTTTTGGTAAACTTTACCTTCACGAGCTTTTGTACGAAAAGTATATCCATTAATAGCATATACATCGTATTTAATAATGTTCTTATTGGGTCCATGTGAAATCCATCTCATTGTCTCTGTTATACTTTCTCTACAGGCCCCTAACTCTCTCTCTACCTGAATTGTAATTAGATTATGAATTTAAGAAATCAAGAAAAAAATAACAAAGAACACAACATATTTGACAAGAATATACCTCCTTTCGTAACCAATGACCAAATGTTTTACTATGCTCTTGTTCTATATGTTCCTTTCGTTTAGTAGGGTGTAGATGTTCCAAAAATTCCATGTGTCGTCTGTCAATACGTTAATGTTAATATTATTATAAAAAAAACATACATGTAAAAAACCTTACTTGATATATGGGAGTACTTCATATGTATTTTGCAATACAAAGAAATGTGCTTTGCTGAATAGTTCTGCAGAAACTTCTACCGATTTAGCAGGTGATAGAGGAGTACCGTCCGTAATAGAGCTACTATCTACACCTTTATGAATTCCACAATTGTTATGATTGTCAGGTGGAATACCAACAGTAACCATCCTTTTAAGGAATTGACTAAAAAACTCAATTGTCTCTTCTGCAACATTCTCTTCTGCAATGCATCCTTCTGGTCTATTTTTGTTTCGCACGTGCCCCTTAATAACCTTCATAAACCTTTCGAACGGGTACATCCATCTAAAGAATATTGGACCGCATAATTTTACTTCCCTAGTGAGATGAACGGTTAAATGAATCATCACATCAAAAAATGACAGTGGAAAGTGTTTCTCAAGAAGACATAAGGTTACACATAACTCCTCTTGCAACTTATTGAGCTCATCCACTATGATTTCTTTGCTACATATTGATTTGAAAAAGAAACAAAACCTTGTAATAGCAACTCTGGTGGGTGGATGCATAATAGATCGAATTGCTATGGGCAAAAATTGTTGCATGAGCATGTGATAGTCATGTGATTTTTGTCCGATCAACTTCCTATCCTTTAGACTCACCAAACTAGAAAAATTAGAACAATACCCTTGAGGAACCCTTAAGTTGTATAAAGTCTCACAGAATTTGTCTTTTTCCTCTTTTGTCAATGTACAACCTGCTGCGGGAAGTGTTGTGTTGTTCCCTTCTATCTGAGGATGCAGCTCTGGTTTTAAACCATAATGAACCAAATCCAATCGAGCTTTATAACCATCTTTCGTCTTCCCGGGAACGTTCAAAACAGTTCCTGTTAAACTCTCACCCACGTTCTTTTCCACATGCATAAAATCTATACAATGTGGAACCAAATTGTCGGGCCAATACCTTAGTTGTCTATACCATATATTGAATTTATTCCAGTATGTATTATTTTGCTGGCCCACATCTGAAGTACCCACTTGGTGTGATTTTCTCTTTTTTTATTCATCTTCCCACCTCTTCCACTTGTTGATTGTTGGATTTCTGCCTCCTTGCCCTTATTAACCTTTCCCCATTTATTAATTATAAATTTTACCCTGTTATATATCTCCTCCCCATTCATAGGTTCTGGAGAGGGTGAGAACTCTTGTTGTCCATTGAATGCCTTTTTTTGTCTTCTGAACGGGTGATCATACGGTAGAAATCTTCTATGACCAGCATAACTCTGCTTATTCGATTCAGGGAGTCTAATGCAGTGTGTCTCTTCACCACACACAACACAACCTTGAAAACCGTTGTATGGGCAACCACTTAATGTACCTAAAGCATGATAATCATTAATAGTCCACAACACAACTACGCGTAGTTTAAAATGCTCTTGTGCATATGCATCGTATGTTTCAACTCCAAAATCAAATAATAATTGCAGATCATCAATAAAAGGTGCTAGGAACACATCAATATCGTTTCCTGGTGTTCCCGAAATCAATAACGAAAGCATGATGAAATTTCTCTTCATACACAACCATGGTGGAAGGTTGTAAATGACAGTTAAAACAGGCCAAACACTATGACTCATATTTCCTCTGTTCACATCAACCCCGTCCGCCGAAATGCCTAGTCGCAAATTTCTTGGTTCACTAGCAAAATCAGGATATTTGTCATCAATGGCAGCCCATGCTGGTGAATCAGCTGGGTGACTTAAAACGCCAACATCCACCTTTCTTTCTGTTGCGTGCCATGTTAAATCTTTTGCAGTTGTCTTAGACTGAAAAAGACGCTTGAAGCGCGGAATAATTGGAAAGTACCACAAACATTTTGCAGGAATATTGTTGTAAATTTTATTTTTTTGTTCATCAACCTTCCATCTTGATTTACCACAAGTAGGACATGTTGCCAAGTCTGTGTATTCGTTTTTGTAAAGTATACAATTGTTGACACATGCATGTATCTTAGTATACCCTGAACCCATTGCCTTAAATGCTTTTTTCGCCTCATATGTACTACTGTACATTTCGTTTCCTTCTGGTAACATGTTTTTTTATCAAAACTAATAATTCTTTAAAGCACTTATCTGATACTCCATACTTACTCTTCAAGTTGAGTAGTTGAATGATTGCAGATAACTTTGTGAAATTATGACACCCTGTGTATAGGGGCTTCTCGGCATCCTCTATCAGTTCTCTAAACTTATCAGGGTTCCCAATAACATTTTCTTCTACAGCTTCAACCATCTCTACTGTTTCTGCAGCATCTGTTGGCATTTCTGTGTTCATGTTCGTGGAATCTACATCGTTTGACGTATCCATGTCAAAATTATGTTCATATACATAACTTCTTGGTGGTTCTTCTGTTTCTCCATGCTTATTCCAATTTGTGTATGTTTGATCAATTCCATTCCTGAATAGATGATCATCTACCACATCCACCGAATGAGATATGCGGTTTACACACTTAACACATGGACAGGGAATTCTTATCTTTTTTTTGGTATCTGCAAGATCCATATGTTTAGAAATCTTGTAATTGTGCACTGCATATTTGATAAATTCTGCAACACCTTTTACATATAATATATAAAGGAGTGTTATACCCCTGTGTTAGCATAAATACAAGTTACAACTAAGTTTCAAAGTACATTGCTATCTTAATAAAAAATTATCTAAAACAGGGACAAATATGACTCAGTTACAAGTTATGCAAAGCATGGATATAATTAACATATAAAATCATAATAACAACTAATTCCGATTTTGCCCCTAAGACATTTATATTGCAAACACCATCAAATTTGGGCATATAACATGTAATAGACTGTTATACCCCTGTGTTAGCAAACAACATTTCCTTTTTCACAACATAATATATCAAAACAGGGACATAATATATAACATCAAATGTAGACTTACTATATAATCAAAACAATATCACCTATAGACATAATATATAACAATTCATTAAATAAAAGAGTTTCATATTAAGTACAAAAGTAGAGTATCATATTCACTCTATATTAATTACAAAAAAGATTACAACATATTTCACCTAGGCTATGTTTTTCCATGCTATGACATTTTCTTTCGCCATGTCCATAGCATCCTCCATTTTTTCTCTTGGAATTCTCATGTTTAGCATATGTTGGATGTATGATATTCCATCATCAACCGAAGCCATTGGATGTTCTGTTACAAACATGTAAATAAGCTTCTCAACACGTTTGGTTGGAGAGTTCATCAAAAAGTGTGGGAAATTGTTTGGAACAAACACAGGCCTGTGTTCAACATAGAGATGTTCAATCTCTTTGAATTGGTGGGCCCTAACTAACGTCTTGAATGGTTCCAAACATTCATCATTTAGTATTGGAACCATTGACAACCCACTGTGTTCTTCGATGGGCATATGATACCAGTTCCCCAAACTGGTATACCCAAGGCTTCTAGAAAAATGCCCAAGCAACTCCATGTCTAACAAATCGATGTTCACATAAGAAATAAAGTGAACCTTGGTCTGTTGATACGCCTTGCCTGGGTAGTCTGTAAAGAACCCACCATGGACAACGCGAATGGTGAATCGTTTGTCGTTTGGCTTCCCGTATTCAACCACCGGTTTGTTTTTTGGTGGTTCTGCGCTTACACTCCAGAGATTGAAGTTCGGACGGGCCCACGGATCAACATTCATCTTCTCTTCAGAAAATCGACGTATTTTTTTTCAAAGAGGAAGAAGGAGTAATCGAAGTTATCGTAACGTAATGAATATGTGAGAATGACGAAATTGACATAAGCGAACGGTTTATAAGGATCATCAGTCGGAGGTGAAGGGACGTCGACTGAGGCCATCACTTCTCCGATTAATTGCAGTCTACAGAGGTGGATTTTGAACGACGGCTATTCGGCTACGATAATGATTACACATTTTTGTATTACACATTAATATATCTAGTATTTACATTAATATGTATTATATTCATGTAAAAAACTATCTACAATATTAATTAAATATAATATCCATACTAGCATTGTTTTTTTTTATCAAACAAATAGATAAATTTATATATAATTTTTTAATAAATATGTAAAATGAATTTTTTAATTCAATTGATCATGTATGGGTGTTGGTTGTGGGTTTGGACCTCATTTGGTCATGTATGGGTGTTGGTTGTGGGTTTGGACCTCATTTGGTCATGTATGGGTGTTGGTTGTGGGTTTGGACCTCATTTGGTCATGTATATAGTGTTGGTTGTGGGTTTGGACCTCTTTAGGTCATGTATGGGTGTTGGTTGTGGGTTTGGACCTTATTTGGTCATGTCCATAGTGTTGGTTGTGGGTTTGGACCTCTTTAGGTCATGTATGGGTGTTGGTTGTGGGTTTGGACCTCATTTGGTCATGTCCATAGTGTTGGTTGTGGGTTTGGACCTCATTTGGTCATGTATGGGTGTTGGTTGTGGGTTTGGACCTCATTTGGTCATGTCCATAGTGTTGGTTGTGGGTTTGGACCTCATTTGGTCATATATGGGTGTTGGTTGTGGGTTTGGACCTCATTTGGTCATGTATGGGTGTTGGTTGTGGGTTTGGACCTCATTTGGTCATGTATATAGTGTTGGTTGTGGGTTTGGACCTCTTTAGGTCATGTATGGGTGTTGGTTGTGGGTTTGGACCTCATTTGGTCATGTCCATAGTGTTGGTTGTGGGTTTGGACCTCATTTGGTCATGTATGGGTGTTGGTTGTGGGTTTGGACCTCATTTGGTCATGTCCATAGTGTTGGTTGTGGGTTTGGACCTCATTTGGTCATGTATGGGTGTTGGTTGTGGGTTTGGACCTCATTTGGTCATGTATGGGTGTTGGTTGTGGGTTTGGACCTCATTTGGTCATGTATATAGTGTTGGTTGTGGGTTTGGACCTCTTTAGGTCATGTATGGGTGTTGGTTGTGGGTTTGGACCTCATTTGGTCATGTCCATAGTGTTGGTTGTGGGTTTGGACCTCTTTAGGTCATGTATGGGTGTTGGTTGTGGGTTTGGACCTCATTTGGTCATGTCCATAGTGTTGGTTGTGGGTTTGGACCTCTTTAGGTCATGTATTGGTGTTGGTTGTGGGTTTGGACCTCATTTGGTCATGTCCATAGTGTTGGTTGTTGGTTTGGACCTAATTTGGTCATGTATGGGTGTTGGTTGTGGGTTTGGACCTCATTTGGTCATGTATGGGTGTTGGTTGTGGGTTTGGACCTCATTATGTCATGTACGGGTTGTAAGTGTGTAATACCATAGGATAGTCATTGGTTTATGGAGTTATGGCATATAAATTATTATTATAAATAATTACGCCTACTAGACCATATTATTATTTTTGTTATATAATAATATTTTTCCCTTGTATATTTAATTTTTTAACTTTATATATTTTTTATTTCAAATAGTCATAAATGTTTTTCCAAAAAATAAATTGTTAACTTAGAAGGACCAAATATGTAATATTTATATTCTTACCAAATAAATCATACTAATTTTTGAAAAGGCAGGACATGTTTCCAAACCACGATTTTTTCTTCTAATCGTGTGGGATTACTATGAGATCAAAATTTGAAACACATTTGAATCTGTCAAACGAATTTAAACAAAAACTAATGAGAGGCAAATATTTTTTTGTATGGTTTTTGGGCTCCAAATCAAAGCGGGAAATCTTCATCTATCGCACCGCCAAAACTATGAAGATCAATCCATCAGATGAAGGAAATTCCGGTAATTTTTTGGTAACCTCCATCAATTTAGGACCTGTTAAATCATTTTAATATTTAATAGACTGTCATTTATTCCACCATTGTTTTGTTTAGCGTTAGGTTATATCCCAAAAGGATCATACTTCAGTTCATCATTCATCAAGCTTTCTAGTGTAAGTATATTGTTTGTGTACGTATAGTTTCAATGTTATTGATTGTATTGATCACGGATCATGCATAACACAAAGAATTTTGATTCTTCATATTGGTGTGCTTCTTGCACACCAACTGTTCGATGAAGTGTTTATGTGAGCAATTGTCTGTAATATTATTTGTTCATACATTATCATTAAACTTATAAACAATCAAACTTATTTTCAATATGTTTTGTCAACAGAAGAATCATGGAGGTTGACAAGGAACAACATGAGGATATCCCTGACTATAATACAAAATATGAGCTAGATGATGGAAACCAAGAATATGATTCGGATACAGAGAATGGTGAAAATAAAGACATTCACTACAATAGCCAATCAGATTCGGAAGAAGAAATCCATAAAACAGTTCCTACAAGGTTAAATAGGAAGAGGGGCATGACTCGATTGCCAAAACTGAAGACTGAATATGTCAATTCTGGTGGAAAAAAAACGTGTCAGGTTTGATGAATTCGGTAAGTTTACAGGGAAGAATAATGCAGTCTTTGTTAGCTATTTGGGTGATCTTGTCCGCGAGAAGGTGGGATTAAGTGCTCTTTGCTGGAAAAAAGTTAAACCGGAAATGAAGGACATACTATGGGAAGAGATAACAGTAAATATTTTCTTCAATTTTTTAATCTGTATAACATAATATATGTAAAAATCAAGTTTTAAATACTAACATTCTCATTGTTTTTTTTAGCGCTATTTTGAGGTTCATGAAAATGGAAAACAATTTGTGATGAATAGACTTGGTATTCTTCTATGGAATTTCAGAAGAAAGTTGTATGCAGATTACATCAAACCACATCTAGGCAATCCCAAAAAGCTTGAAAAAAATCCCACTTCGTTATCGTGCACTAATCACTGAACAAGATGATTGGAACAAATTTGTGACTTATACACAATCTCAAGAGTTTAATGTTAAAATCTTTTTTCAAAACTTATTCATTTATTTATCATAATCTGGGTTATAAAAGTTCGTGACAAATATGTTACTTTTATTTCACAGAATGTGTCACAAAGGACTATCAAAGCGAGAAAGATGTCAAAGTATGCTCATCGGATGGGACGAGGGGGGTATACAACTCTTAGGAGGAAGTTGGTAAGCTTGGTCATTAGCTACATTAACTTCATATCATTTTATTTAACATGCTTTTGTTTCATATTCTTTATAATTTAATTTTTTTTATCAAGATTGAAGAGAATGTGATTTCGAAGGAGGAAATGCCCCCAAGGTCAGTTATGTGGTGTAAAGGGCGTGAAAGTAAAGGAGAATTTAAGGATGAAGATGTTAAAATCATGGCTGATAAACTAGTAACTTCACTACACTTTTCTTTTTCTTTTACTTTAAATATTTTAATCATTGTTATTAAGACAATAATTATTAATTTTTTGTTTGGTAGATGGAACATGAGAAGCAGATAAAAGAAGGACAAGTAAATGTTGAACCAGGAACGGATGCCATGACCTTAGTTTTTGGCAAGGAAAAGGGCGGATTTTTAAAGGATGTCGGCACGGGAGTCACTTACAACAGATATTTCAATGTTCCTCGCAGCAAAGGGTCATCTAAGGAAGAAATTAAAGATCTTAAAGTTGCACTGCATAATGGAAAACTTGAGCTTGAGAAAAAAGATGCTGAACTCAAGGCTTTGTCTACAAAGGTTAATGAACAAGATCAAACACTAAAGCTAGTTTTGGCTCATCTTAATGCAAAAGGAGCTGACTTTCCAAATCTGTCTTATACAATTGTAAGTAATCTTATTGAAAATATTTGTTGTCAATGTTAGTTCTAAATTGCATTTCTTTTAAACATTTTTCCTGTTTCTTTATATTTTCTAGGGTATTTCAAGTGAGAAGATTGTACAAAGTAATGAAACGTCTCATGTTAGTCTCAAAACCAATGAACCTTTAGAACCTGTAACACCAGTATGTTATCGTCTTATTAGATCATCGTTGTATATATATATATATATATATATATATATATATATATATATATATATATATATTTGTTTGGTACTGATTTCTGATTTTTCATGTTGGACTTTATATTATGTAGGTTATTCCAAAACCCAACAAAAAACCTGTTCAAACGAAATCTGCAACTGCAGCACCCGATGCAAAATTGATTTCCATGAAATCTGCAACAGTGGTATATACTAACTTTACAGTTTTCAATACTTTTATTTAATCTTTTTTATTAAAATATATGTTTAAATATGTCTTAAATCTTGATATCAGGCAAATACAAAAACCACCAACAAAACTGTTGAGTCTAAGACTACCACTATCAATCATGACATACCAAAAGTTTCACCAAATAATCCCATTCACCAGGTCAGTGTTTTTTTACATGATGAATATACATTTCTGTTTTTTTTTCTTCAGATTATAACATTACTTGTCATTGTAGCCAATCAAGTGTAGTCTATCATATCCGTATAAAAGGAACATCGTTGCCCGCGGTACCATTCACTTATCATCAGAAAGACAATTCATTCATGGAGTTACTCTACAAGATGATTGCTATAAAGTTTCTATTGATGAAGTGGTTGTAAAAACTGCATTTCTACCCCATCAAACTGGAGAATTCAAATTAATTGAGGATGCATATAAAAGTTTTGTTCCATGGCCAAAATACCTTGTGCAAACCGAGTCAGAGGTTTGTTTCAATATGTCCAATACTTTTTGCATTAAACTTTATTTTCTTCATAAAGTACTATACTAAGTTTATGATGAATTAATTTTATTGGTTTCAATGTTGTTGTTATAGGTACCAGAAATTATATCACATCAAAAATCAACAAAAAGGAAACCAACTTACATATCATATGATGCCCTTCTGATGAAGACAAAGAGCAATACAAACAAAATGAATGCCTAGCTAGTTATGTTTAGGTTTTGGTTTATGATGTGTTTGATTTTTTAACCATTATTTAAATTCTTTAAGTTACGAAAATTTTCCTTTCTTTGATATTTTAATTAGGAATGTAATGTATATATGGATTTCGATTTCAATTATAATTAATATAAAATTATGAATTTTGTTTGTGTTTCATATTGTTGTGTTTCGTTACTTTAATTTAAAGTATTTTCATGTGTCTAAAATGTATAAAAAGTAACAGTAAATAGTAAGTTATAGTGGCTGTAGTATGATTTTTGTCATGTTATATACGTTTTTAATGTCTCTAAAAATATACAATGGTTACTTTACATCAATTTGTAACATGTGGCTAAATGGTTAACAATAGTCATAATATACAAGAATTATGAGACTACAATTGATTTAAAGTGATGTTTATTAAAAAAAAATTTGTCACTAAGTTAAACAATAACAACATGGAAAACAATTTATGTGGCAAATAAATATCATAATTGATTGTTGTTGACACTAAATACTAGGAAATCGTCACATAGATCATTCACTATATGTGTCCATTTACCGAACACGGACATGTTTACCGTAAATTATATGTGTCTAAAATATACCCAATAGTCTTAATACGATACCGAATTATCCTTAATTTTAACAAAATGTGTGACTTTATAATACTTATGATTTTAATTCACTTCTTCGTTTGTCTCTATACGTTAAGTTATAGTCACAAACGTTAATTGTTTTTTGTGACTAATAATTAGCAATTCGTCACATATGAAAGTAAAGTACTTGTGGCCATTTAGCAAACATGGTCACACTCACCATAATTACAAGTTTACAAAAGATACACAACAATCTTAATAAAATTTAAATTGTGTGACCATATGTAAGAAAACAACTACACTAAAACATCATGAATGTCACATTTTGGTGATATACAGTCACAACGTTAAATAAATATGTGTGACTAATAAGTGTTTAACGCTACAATATTGGATATTTAAGGAACAAAATTCCGTACATATTTGCCACACTTTTATACTACGACCACATGTTTTCATAGCATACAGACACTACATTTTAAAGTGACCATAAGACCCATACGATGGCGTCACCTTCCGTCACACTTTCAGTGAAAAAATAAAATGTCACTATACGCATATAGTCACACTTTTTTGGTGTGACTGTAAGTCATTTTTCTTGTAGTGCTCCTCACTTGTATTATAAGTTATCTAAGGTGTTGTTTGTTTTTTCCAGAGGTAAATGTCCGAAGTTTGTATACCACATATGCAGACCTCTACAGTAGTTGAGATGAACCAAACGTCTGCATTCTGAAATAAGAAGATTATTTGTTTTTTAACGTCTACATGCTGCTACAATAAGAAGATTATTTGTTTTTTAACGTCTGCATTCTGAAATAAGAAGATTATTTGTTTTTTAAATTTAAAAAGACTTTATTCAATACTTTTAAAACTTTATTATAAATAGTTAACAAATCTATATCAAAATTTATGTATTATTATATAAAAAATGAAAATAAAATGATACAAGTTAACAAATATATTTGATAAAAACCAAAAAAACGTTGGTCGCAAAGTTATACAAAAAAAATTGTAATTAGGGGTTATAGAATTTAACACATAAAATGGATAAACTTTGATTTTCAAATCAACAATTTTCAAAATTTTCATTTACTTTTATTAAATTAAATCAATTAAAACTTACCATAAATATTTTTCCCAATAAATGTATGATACTGCATTATATATATATATATATATATATATATATATATATATATATATATATATATATTAAATTTGGCACAAAAAATCTAAGTCAATATTAGAATTATTTGCATACTTATATAAGCAGCTACAATGACCATTATCATAATTAAATCTTTATTTATAAATTTGTCACATAATTGTTAAACTTTTTCTTAAAGTAGTGTAACTTTTTTTTTTCGAAATTGTTTATCATAGATAAAGTTTGAATAAATCAAAGTTTTAATCTGAAAATTAATAAATAAAGATATATATGTTTTTTTAGGCTAGAAGATGCATGAAGAGGTTAGAAGACTCTAGTCCATATCTATGCTAAGAAGAGGTCACACAAACCTTTTTAGGTATGCAATCTTTTAAAAAACAAATAGTTTGCAAAGACATATGTCTGCATGTGGTCTACACGGTGCAGACAAAAGAATCCAAAAAGATCTACAGACAAAAAACAAACACCACTTAAGTGTTTAACACTTACTATCTACTCGTGTAACATTTTCTTTTGAAGGAATTGTGTGCTTAACTTGTAATTTGCAAGTTTAAGCATCTAGACTACAAAAAAACACATGAAACCTTAAAAAAAACATATTGTTAGTTGGGTTAACATGACATTGGCCTTTTAATAAAATTGTATTTTATTTTTCATTAAATATGATATCTTAAATGTTTGCTTTGAAAATCAATTACACCATTATAATCCTTACAAAGATTTTACAAAATAAGCTGGATGTAAAATCCTAGTTTTTTCTAAACAAAATATCTTTTTATAGTTTTTGTGAAATTGTAAGGATTTCATATTATATTTAAGAAAAAAAAACAAAATAAAAATATATCATTACTTTAAGACTACTTTTAGTAAAAACGACGTGACATGATAAAAATGATGTGACATTTTTTTACCACCATGAATACCACATCCTAAATAAGATAAGACGAAAAAATATCAAACTCAACACATAAATGTCATTTCTCTCATTTTTGTCATTTTTTTCGCACCCTCTATTTTCTCCATTATTATAGTAAAATTAACCCTCTCTCCTCTACCACATAGGTGTCATGTCAATTTTAATACACAAAGTGTGGTTCTTTGTCAAACACTAGGTTCAGGAACATTGGTAGAGAGAGCGAGGGTAGAGAGAGAGAGAGAGAGTGTGTGTGTGTGTATGCAGCAAGAATTAGCAGCGCGCGGCCAAATCGTATTTGAAACCACAGGGTGAAAGGCGGTGTTCCTACCAGGTGAGGTGATAAACCGCACTTGAAACCGCATCGACACTCTGAAGTCTAATATTATGGTAAATCCTAGATGAAACCTAAAGGTAGCTTACAAGGAGAATCATTCTATCCAGACATTAGAAATATAAAGTTTACCAAAATAATACAATGACTTAAATACAAACAATTGCCTTAGAATAAAAGGTGTGTACACACTTACACATTTACACTAGAAACTTTAGAACTAGATTGTTTAGAAGGGGTGACAATCACTTAAAAAGTTGAGATAGATTGAACAATCCTTGCCAAAACATACCATGTAATGTAATGGACAAAAGATGGTAAAACTTGTATGTATACAAAACAGAACCACCATGTCAAAGTCATCATAATCTAGATGCAATGCACTGAAAATGATAGTTGACATACACCTAATCAAGAAACACAACATCATACAGTGCAATAGAAAGTAGTTCTAATAAAGATATAACAACAAGAAGAAGAAGAAGATCTTAGGTCACAATTCACCATGATTCATGTCTATGCCCTTTTTCAAATTTGTAATCGAGAGATGCTGATGTCAGGCTCAGAAGGTGCTACCCAAACAAGACTGTCAACATAACCAAGAACTTTATCTAGACGAAGTACTCTACCCGTTATGTCAAAGTTCTTAAGTGTGTCTGGGATTGGATCATACAAAGCTAGACGATCATTGCCATCTATAAAAAAGAACTCGTTGTGCAACGTGAATCCATATGGATCTATATTACCACCAAACTGTGAAAAGACATGGTGCTTCACCCATGATACAGCCACCCCATATTCATTCATCACCCACACCTCACATTCACCGTCTTCAACACATCACATCACACAAATCTTTCCAGTCAAAAATCCTAAAACATTAATGCGGTTAGACAAATTTTGATGTAGTAAAGAATCTGGAAGAGACATCTCACTGAATGTCTCAACACCCAAATCGAATGCCACTATAGTTTGTAGCTCCTTCATCTCATCATCGATAAAACCAAGCCAATGAAGAAAGCCATCATGCCCATCTACACAAACTTCATCTTGTGACAACCCGAAAATCATTGTCCTGTAAAGTTCAACTATTCAACTCAGCCGAGTGTCAGCCTTCGTTTTGCTATCTTTTAACGAAATTGTGGGTATATATGAGTGTTCTAGGCTTAGTATAACCTAGGTATGAGTCTTGGGAAGGGTTAGAAAGTGTATAGCATCACAAAATTGGGCCAAACACACCAAAGAAGGTGTGTGCGGCCGCACACCCGTGTGTGCGGCCAGCCAGCCGCACACCCCCTCCAGCCTCACACTCGACCCTATATATTGAACACTTAGCCAACCTTACACCCCTTTTTCCCTCTCTCTCAAAGATGGAACTTTCTCTCTCTACTTTCTCTCTCTAGAAACTTCATTCAAGAACACTCTAAGGGCCTCAAAAACGTGAAGTACTCCATCATTCAGCTGGTTATATTGGTAAGTCACCTGAATCTAAGCCTAAAACTCATAGTGTTCTTCGTGTTCTTCATCCTTTGAAGGTGTACGGACGCACACCTTCATAAGGTGGACGCACACACCTTAAAGCTCTCCAAAGTGAAGAGTTTGGCCTTCATTCACTAGTAGGACTTGGTATTAGCACAAGAACACCTAAAAATCGACATTTCGGGCACAAATGAGGAGTGTACGGCCGCACACACCCTCTGTACGGCCGCACACTCCTGTGTGCAACCGCACACACAGCCTGGCCGCACACCCTGGTCGTACACCTGGCCGCACACTCATAAAAGTCGAGTTTGGTGGCCTTACACTCAAATCTAAAGCCCTACACTCATTTGGGGACTTCAATAGGTGTTTGTAACACTTAATTCTAAGTGTTTTCATGTCCCTAAGGTGTGTCCATGTGTCTATTAGTGGTTAGATACCCTAAGTGTATTCATATATGTGTTATTACATGTTAAACTAGGATCCGGTTGTGCTCACGACTTCTTTCGACACCCGACGATCCTGTATCAATCTTTCTTTCGAGTTACTCACTTCAGGTGAGTTCATACCCCTTAATCGACCTTTTTAAATGATTTTAAATGCTTTTATGGGGGGGGGGGAATACAAGTTGAACTATAAAGTTATTATATCAACCATATGTGATTAATAATTGTATAGCAAAAAGATTTCTGCATGTTAAACTATTTTATCCAGCTAAAGGTTTCCAAATTTTGTTTTCAAATCTCTTTTAAAGTACCAAAATCTCTTTTAAATTACCAAGCTTTTATCAAAGTCTTTTAAACTTATATTCTTGATAGAATCATGTTTATATAGATATAGCTATATAAGTAGGGTTTGAAGGACTTAGAACTGATAACCCGCTTTATTTCCTGTTCCTTGTTTGGTTGTGGACTTAGAGCATCCGGTTATTTGTTCGAGTGTCGTTGAAGTCCTAGTTATATATTATGTATATCTGGTTAGATGTTAATACTCTTATTCGATGGAAACACCTTTGGGTAGCAAAGGCATCTAGATAACCTCTCGAGTACTATAATAGGTATAGTTTAGAAACCAACCATAACTTTCATGAAGGAGAACTTAGTTATATCTATATTCTAGAACTTGTACTTATAGTAAAAAGAAAAGTATATAGAAATCAAAACACGAGATACATCCTCATGACGCGGATTTCACCGTTGTCGAGTGGTAACCAGAGTCTACTGGAGGGAGAGCGGGCATTGTGTGTATAGATCTATACGGGACAGACCATCCCACATCCTAACTGCTAGCTACAGTCCCGGCCGACCAAGCCAAGGGGTGACAAATGTCACATTCATTCTGACGCCAGCAGGTCGTCATGTTTACATCCGTCAATCAGTATGGTTACGAGTATCTTTACAATTACCTTATAATTCATGGCTTTAAGGTAATAAGTATTATCACGGTATTTTCTACATATGAAACCATCATAATATATTTTCCTAGTTATACACTAGGCCTCATATTAAACCTTTAAAATGACCTACTTAGGATTAAAGGTTAACTTAGACTCTCCGAGGCGTATTGTTCACTTAATAATGCCTGGAGTCTGTATTTCATTCACTTAGACTCTCCGAGGCGTATTGTTCACTTAATACCGCCTGGAGTCTGTATTTCATTCACTTAGACTCTCCGAGGCGTATTGTTCACTTAATACCGCCTGGAGTCTGTATTTCATTCACTTAGACTCTCCGAGGTGTATTGTTCACTTAATACCGCCTGGAGTATGTATTTCATTCACTTGGACTCTCTGAGGCGTATTGTTCACTTAATACCGCCTGGAGTCTATACTTCATTCCTTTAGACTCTCCGAGGCGTATGGTTCATTCGATACCACCTGGAGTCTATGTTTTATTCACTTTTAGTCAGCAGCGTTACTGCTGAGGTAAAATAGTATTTTCCCTATTACTTTTGCTTGTGATCTTCTCACATATTCCTTAAAGTATAAACTATATTTTGATAATAATAGTTACCTTTGGGGGAAATTACTCCTTAAACATAAAACAATTGGGTCTTGGTAGAAGACTACTTTTATTAGAAAATATAGGATTTTCTGGAAAGAATTCTAATACTCTGTAAACTCAAATCACCATTATCTAGTGAGATTATTTTGAAGAAAAACATGTATTTATATCAATGTCATTAAAATACTTATGAACTCACCAGCATTAAAATGCTGATACTCTCTTTCAAAATAACTTGTATTCTCAGGTCGTCAGTAGACAGATACACTCCGGAAGCTTTTGTGAAGACAGCCTTGTACCGAGCTGCATTTTATATTATTCTCTGTATTTACTTTTGATGTTATTGCTAAATGTAACCTATGTAAAATTATTACTATTAATGCAATGGTTGTTGTACTTTGATTACTATACTGCATATGTTGTGATACTTGACATGACGTCCTCCACCCCAGAACGTTTCCGTCGTTCCGGTTTTGGGGTGTGACACATCTTGTCTGTATCTGACTTGTGATGGAACCTTTTGAGTCATTAGCTTCCAGAAACCCATTTTCATGCTGTAAACTTCAACTTGGATTTTAATCATAGAAAAAGTAATACCCAATAAGCCTGCCAAGGTTCTGAAGCGGGGTGGTCGGAGAAGGCTTGTAATCTTAATGACTTTGTAATCACCGGATTTGGGATCAAATCCGAATCGAAAAAGGACGTTGAACGGATCATAACCAGGGGAGGGCATAGAAACTCACACCTCTTAATCCTATGCGTTTGCGTTTTCATCAAATACAATCTTCATCGTATTCACCAAATTTAATTTCTTCAAATACTAGTCCAAGGCTCCAAGCCCTAGCTTGACATTGGGCAGAAACCTTGCTAATTCACATTTCAAACAATACCATAGTTTTTCAACCCACACTTTTCTTTTTCGGTCTATTCACGTATCAAAAGGGATATATATACAGTAAAATCCCAATATTTTCATCGATTTGAAAAGAAAGTCCTAAACTTTATTTTTTTGACAGTAAAGTCCAAATTACCGGCAGTTTTTGACACTTTTACCCTAATATTTTCATCGATTTGACAAGAAAGTCCTAAACTTTATTTTTTTGACAGTAAAATCCAAATTACCGGCAGTTTTTGACACTTTTACTATTTTTTCCCGGTTAGCCGGTAATTAGGACTTTTTGTCAAAAAAAATAAAGTTTAAGACTTTAGTGTATATATCCCTTATCAAAATTAGTCAGAAACCTAGAAACTAGAAATTGAAAGTTGGAAGTTAAAAACTGTTGGTTTTAAACGGAAGTTGAAAATCTTTTGAATTATCAACTTTTTATTAAAAATAAAACTAAAAAATCACACTAGAAATTTCGTAATGTTATTTGTATTTTAGAGATGTTAATCATATTTCAGATTTCCCACTGTGAGTGAGTGGCCATTTTGTTCAACTTGGTTTTGCTTTTGTTGATACAATTAGCGAGGATGTAGTCGATGTAGTTTTTTGAGGTGGTACCGGCGGTACCTCATGGTCATGATACCGTGAATGCAATTGAGTTAAGCGGGCTATGAAATAATTGATATAAGAGCCTTAGGGAGGAGAGAGTCATTCCCTTCCAACCCACTGAACCCACTGCCACATTACTTTTTCTCTTTTGTTTTTCTTCATCTTTCCGAACCCACAACACGGAAATCCTATCTTTTTGAAATCACTCAACCCACTCAATTAAAAAAAATACAAAACAATCAAATATAAAATCTTAATTAGCAATAGAGTTATCGGCGGTACTGCTCCCGCTTCAACGAGTGGGTTGATTGGTTTCACTAACCCACTTCATCATCTCTCTACTTTCTCTTTTTTATTTTCTCTTGTACCATGTGCTTTAAAACTTGTACCTTAGTTGTTTTGTATTTTTTTTAATTGAGTGGGTTGAGTGGATTCAAAAAGATAGGATTTCTGTGTGTTGTGGGTTCTGAAAGATGAAGAAAAATAAGAAAGAAAAATTAATGTGGCAGTGAGTTCGGTGGGTTGGGAGGGAACGACTCCCTTCTCCCTTATAGAACCCGCTAGAAAATTTGTTTACTTTTGCATGTCTCTATTTGGCATTTGCTATGCACGTGCCTTTCATTTAATTTTCAAAGAAATAAAAAACACAAGAAGATCCGTGACCTTTTTTCTTTTATTCTTTTTCTTCATTACTTTTTTCCTAGGTAACTTTGTCTATCCAAAGCAGCTAGTCATTACAATTCATGTTATTTTAGATTTTTTTTTGGTTTCAAATTAGCAAAAAGTTATTTTTAGAAAAAAATATTATGTAATATTTTTTAATTTAATTAAATAAAAAATAATGATGTGGCAAATGGGTTGAGTGAGTTGGGAAAGATAGGGTTTCCATATGTTGTGGGTTCAGAAAGATGAAAAAGAGAGAAGAAAGAAAAATTGATGTGGCAGTGGGTTCAGTGGGTTGGGAGGAATGAACTCCTTCCTCCCTTAGTAATAGTTAAAGAAATATTTTTAAAAAATTGGTCACTAACCAAGGAAGAATCTAGAGTAAATTACAAGAATGGACCCTATGGTTTAGGGTAATTTGCGTGTTTGGTCACTAACTTATTTTTCTAACTCGGAAGGTCCCTACTGTTTGTTTTTGTTACACGCTTGGTCTCTGTCTTATCTAAAAAGACTATTTTTCCCTTGAATTTTAATTTATTTAAATAAAAACACCTCCAACTCCACCCCTCACCCTACCTTACGTATCCCACCATTTTTTCCTATTTAAATAATAGTCTTTTTAGGTAAGATAGGGACCAAGCGCGTAACAAAAATAAATAGTAGGGACCAAACGCGTAACAAAAACAAATAATAAGGACCTTTCGAGTTAGAAAAATAAGTTAGGGACCAAACACGTAAATTGCAAGACCATTCGTGTAATTTACTCAAGAATCTAAAATAATCGACATATCAATGGTGACTTTTTCATTTCGTGTCCATAAACGTTGGTGCACCCGCTAGGGCCTAGTAGGAACGGAACATGACTAAGGTTTAGGGTCAAATTCCATGTAACAAATTTTGGACGGTGATGGAAACACTATCTCCATTGATTGTCGGAGCCCATTATATTTCATTTTATTTAAATGAAAGTTGTTACTTTCCTTATTAATTTTGTTGTATTCCATCAACGAGGGAGGTGTAAGATTATACATCTTTATGCGGGTTTAATCGAGTCACAATTTTTAAATGGGTTATTCGGGTTAACCCGACAAACCCGAATCATAATTAGGGTTGATTTAAAAAAAAAAAAAAAAAAAAAAAAAACGGTTTCGAGTCAACCCGAATAATAATTTATTACCAATTTTTTTTCCTGCAGTTAATGAAGTTCAAGATGTCCTCCTATTTTACTATAGGTAAATTTTTCTTATTTAAATAATTATAAACATGTAATTATAAACATGAATAAAAATATGTGTTATTGATTCTTATGTTACTGATTCTTAACTAGATAATAAATCTTGTGAAAATGACTTACGAAGGTAATTATCTTTTGTCGTTTTATTCACATTTAGGCAATTTCTTTATGTTTTTTACACATTTGATTATTTAACTTGTTATATGTGTTCCCATCTTATCATTGTCACACCGGCTATAGTAGATGACAATGATAATATGTAAACACATTAACAAGTTATATATTTTTTTTCAAACGTTATTTTTAAAATATCTATAACTTCTTAAATATTAATTAAATATTGATCAATTCTAAACTTTACTTTTTAATTAATAAATATGTTTTTGTTTTGTGAAATTTTTTATATAGCCTCTTATATTTTTTTTTGCTTTTGTTTTTAAGTATAGACAATATTTTTAAAGTAAATAGTATCTAACAATAAAATTAAATAAATTAAATATATAACAATAAGTATAGAGTGTCTTTTAAAAAAATAAAAATAAAATATTACTTAGCAAATAAAAAAACAATATATATATATATATATATATATATATATATATATAATTTAAATGTTTTAAAAATATTACAGCTTTTTAATACCTTTTAATTAGAAGTTGTCATTCAAAAATCTGTGAAACACTTTAAAAATATTATAAAAAGAAGTTTAGAAATAACTGTATGAAAGTTATAAAAAACATGTATGAAAATGTAAAAAGAAAAAAGTTAAAAACTTGTAACAAAATTTTAAAACATTTATAAAATATTTGGTTTAAAAGCACTTGTATTAAAATTATATGAAAGTATAAAAAAAATATTAAAAAAATGTAACAAAAGTTTAAAACATTGTATTAGAAAACCTATAGGAAAAAAATATCATAAAAATATTGTAAGAAATTATAAAAAGTCTAAAGAAATTTATACAAAAAAATTATTCACATTTAGACAACTTTCTTTTTTTGTATACATACAAAAAAAATGAAATTGTCTGAACAAGACGAAAAGATAATTACCCTCGTAAATCATTTTCTCATAAATCTTTTACACGTCATCCCTTGATATATATATATATATATATAGTAGCTGATATCCGAAGAACTCCTTTAGCTATTATGGTATTACCTTATATTTTTATTTGATTAGTATTTCTATGGATTCTTGATTTTAATGTACAGTAAAAAAAAATTGTTGGTATTCACCGTATTGCAATTCTGCAATTATGAAGCTTCAAACGTATACATATCCAAATTAAGTGTTAAATTAATGTATTAACCCGACTAACCCGAGTGATCTGATCCTATTAATCCGAAACCCGACTAACCTATATCCTAATAGGATTGGGTTTCGAGTTAAATTATTTTTTTATGAAAATGCCACTAACCCGGCCGTTTAACCTAAGTTGTCCAGATTAACAACCCTATTAATCATAAGTGATTCACCATCCCCATCTCTCGTATATCAGGCCATCGATCATCCTCCGCCACCATCGTATCATCCCTCACCGCGTGCCAGTGGCGGTCCTAGAGTGGGGGCAGCCGCCCCCACAACAAAAAGAAAATAATAATTATAAAGTAAGTTTTTTTAAAAAAAATATATATATTATATTATAACCCTTCAAAATTATATGTTTCGGCTCTTCAAAAATATTTGCCCCATAAAACGTTATAAAAAAAATATTTGCCCCCTCTTTAGAAAATTCGTCCGCCCCTGCCGCCTGCCACCACTAAATCATACCTCTGGTTGCTCCGCTAACCTCCCTAACCCCATCCTGTCATTCTCTTCCTCAACTCGAATCCATATTTTAGCCTATCTAGGTCGCGGCGTCACCCCCTTAGAGCATATGGTATGGGCAACGAGAAATGCTATTACTGCTGATGTGGCACCTCATAACCTAGTCATAACAAGATGAACACCACCCCCTTCTTGTTGTATCTAGTTGTGTTGCTTCTTGTTGTGGCCATGTGATGTATGCCGTTTTGAGAAGGCAAATCTCCCATAATTCAGATCAAGAAGTGGAGCAATTTTCGTTGTTTTTTTTCATACCTTCAAATGGAAATTACATTGAATTTAAATATGCAAACTACTAACTGAAAACTAGGAATTGAAATTGGTCATGGACCTTATGCTAACTACTCACGTGAGCTATAAACTAGTCACTAATACTAAAAACTGGGAATGACTTAAACCACTTTTGACCTCTTCTTTTGCATGTCATCAGTCCAAGAATCGAGCAGGCTTCCGGATGGTGCGTTTGGGCCTTTGGTGGTCATCTGTTGGGCTGGTGTGTATTGGGCTTGTATCAGATGCCCCCGCCTTTGCAACAAGCTCGTCCTCGAGCCGTGGTATTGGTGATTCGTCGGGCGCTTCCCACTGTGGTAATGGAGTCGGTGTCGGGTTCCCATAAGCCTGGCGAAGCAATGAAACATGGAACACTGGATGAATTCGAGACTCTGGTGGTAACTGAAGGCGGTAGGCGACTTTTCCAATTCTCTCCAGGACTTTAAAGGGCCCGAAATATCGTTTGGTTAACTTTTTTGTATCCCGGGAGTGAATAGTCTTTTGGCGATATTCTTTGAGTCGTAAGTAAACCATGTCACCTACTTGGAATTCCTTATCAAGCCTGTGTGTGTTTGCCAAAGTGGCCATCCGTTGTTGAGCCCTGTAAAGGTTATCTTTTAGAACTGTGCGAAGGCGCTGGAGCTCCGTAAGTGCTGCATCAATGGAGGTGGTGTTGGAGGTCCCGGACTGGTAGCGATTGAGGTCTGGGATCTGTTGGCCATATAGAGCTTGGAATGGAGGCATGGCAATGGCACTGTGATATGATGAATTATACCAGAATTTTGCTGAGTACAGAAATTTGGACCAGGTGTGAGGGTCATCACTTGCAAAGGCCCGCAAATAGTTTTGGAGGCATCTGTTCACAACCTCTGTTTGGCCATCCGATTGTGGGTGATATGCAGTGGAATACTTCAAGGAGGTGCCCAATTGCTTGAATAGTTCCTTCCAAAATGAGCTAAGGAATATGGAATCACGATCTGAGACTATGCTTTTGGGCAGGCCATGGAGCTTATAGATGTTTTGGAGGAATAGAGTCGCTAATGTCGCTGCACCAAAATTAGTAGGCAAAGCAATAAAATGGGCAGTTTTGGAGAAGCGGTCCACGATGACCCATATGGCTGTTGTTCCTGCTGATAGGGGTAAGTGGGTAATAAAGTCCATCGTTATGTCCTGCCAAACTGTGGACGGTATAGGTAGGGGCTGAAGTAAACCATAAGGTTTATGCGTTGGGGACTTTATTTGTTGACAAGTGGAGCACTGCCGGATGATCAGTGTAACATCTGACTTGAGCTTGGGCCAGACAAAAGTAGATGTGATGCGTTTTATGGTAGGAAGAATGCCCGAATGACCCCCTAAGGGCGTTGAGTGATACTCATGGAGGAGCTGTTGCCTTATGGGTGCGTCTTCAGGGATGTAAAGGCGTTGGTTGTGGTAGAGTAACCCGTCCCTGAATTGAAATTTGGTGGCCCTGTCTGGGTGTTGAAGGATCTTTTGTAAGATAGTTTTTCCCGTGGGGGGGGGGGGTAGTAGGTTCTTAGTGCAACCAGCCAAGATGGATCCGTCGTTGAGAGTGCAAGAAGTTGTGGTTGGTCGATGCGACTGAGGGCGTCTGCCACGATATTTTCTTTGCCTGGTTTGTAGATGATATCGAATTCATAGCCGAGAAGCTTGGTTGCCCACTTATATTGTTCGGGAGTTTGGACCACCTGAGATAGTAAGTGTTTGAGACTGCGCTGATCCGTGTAGATGTGGAATTTGCGTCCAATCAAATATTGGCGCCATTTTTTGACAGCCTCTGTAATGACGAAGAGTTCTCGGACGTAGGCGGAGGCGACCTGCATGCGTGGGCAAAAGCGCTTGCTAAAGAAGGCGATGGGATGGTCATCTTGTGATAAGACGGCGCCAATGGCGATGCTGGATGCATCTGTGGTAACTTCAAAGGGCTTCGTGAAGTTAGGAAGCGCAAGTGTAATGAGGGAGGACATGGCTGCTTTGAGCTGGTGGAATGAAGTGGTAGCGTGTGCTGTCCATTCAAATGTTGTGTTCCTGAG
Source organism: Lactuca virosa (assembly GCF_052849685.1). Taxonomy (NCBI): domain Eukaryota; kingdom Viridiplantae; phylum Streptophyta; class Magnoliopsida; order Asterales; family Asteraceae; genus Lactuca; species Lactuca virosa. The sequence goes on from NC_136433.1 coordinate 40,187,547, forward strand.
TAAATCAGTAAGACCTGCAGCGATTGTGGCATAACTTTGAACAAACCGCCTGTAATACCCTGTAAGTCCCAGAAACCCTCGTAACTGAGTTAAATTCTTTGGTTGAGGCCAATTCTGGATTGCCACCAGCTTTTCTGGGTCCGCCTGGACTCCATGAGGAGTGATGATATGTCCTAAGTAGCTAATAGTATCGACTGCAAAAGTGCACTTGGACTGTTTAGCCTTGAAGTGATGTTGGGACAATTTGAGAAAAACCTGTTCCAGATGGTGATAGTGGTGAGCCAGAGATGAACTGTAGATTAAGATGTCGTCAAAAAAGACGAGGACATATTGACGGAGGGCATCGCAGAACAACACATTCATCGTTGCTTGGAAGGTAGATGGGGCGTTGGAGAGCCCGAATGGCATGACAAGGAACTCATAATGGCCATCAATTGTGCGGAACGCTGTTTTGTGGGTGTCCTCTGAAGCAACCCGGATTTGATGGTACCCTGCACGCAGGTCGATTTTGGAGAAGACCGTGGCTCCATGTAGTTCATCTAACAACTCATCGACCGTATGGATGGGAAAACGGTCTTTGACCGTAATGGCGTTGAGGGCACGGTAATCCACACAAAACCTCCAGGTGCCATCTTTTTTGCGTATCAATAGACCCGGGGATGAATAAGGACTGGTACTTGGTTTGATGATGCCGTCGGCAAGCATGTCGTTGATTAGGGTGGTCATTATCTGTTTATGGTAATGGGGGTATCGATATGGCTTAACTTTGACAGGTGCGGCTGTTGGGAGTGTTGGGATGTGGTGATCCGTGTTGCGACATGGGGGAAGGGAGGTGGGTATGTCGAAAATGGTGTGGTAGTGGTCCAGGAGAGCAGCGACTGTGGGATTGGCATGTGTGATGGCTGATGGCTCCGGTTGTGGGCTGTGAGGTTCGAACTGGAAATATAAAGCATGAAGGGAAGCCACGCTTTGTTTATGGAGGAGTGACTGAACGTGAGAAGGTGAGGCGTGGCTTGCCAATGGTTCGCCTTTTAGGGTGATAACATGTGGGCCATTATGAAAAGTGAGTTGGGGAATAGAGAAGTCTGCTAGTATTGGGCCTAAAGTGCTCAACCAGGCCATACCCAATATCACATCGGCCCCTTCTGCTGGGAGAATAAAGAAGGGAATCGTGAATAGCGTCTTCTGGAGGTGGAGTTCTAGGGCCGGACATTTGCCAGCACATTGAAGAAAGTCTCCACTGCCCACCATGACGGAAAATGCTGGAATGGCATCGTGAGGAAGTTGTAAGGCCGTGACAATTCTCGGTTGAATAATATTATGGTTGCTGCCGGAATCGATAAGGATTTTGACGGGGTGGTTGTTTATGTACCCGGTAACCCGCAAAGCTTGTGGGGAGTCCAAGCCATAGAAGGCCGCAGTCGAGAGGGACAGAAATTGGTCCGGCGGTGATTGGGTGGTGGTGGTGTCAGTAGTCACGGTCACGGTGGCATCGGGTATTGGGTCTTCCTCATTCTCGACAATCATCAGGAATTGGGGGGGGGGATTACACTTGTGTCCTGGGCTGTATTTGGCTGGGCATCTGAAACATAGCCCTTCTGCACGTCGCTTCTGGAGGGCGTCTTGTGATAGCCTGGTAAAGGGGAGGGTGGTTTGTGGTGGGGGCGTGGTGATGAGCGGGGAGGTAGTAGTGTTGTTCGGAGGGGGTGTTGATGAGGAAGTGGAAGTTGGGCTTGGGAACGAGTTGGAGTAGGACCTAGAAGTCGGAGAACAGAATTTGGATGTGAGTTTTTCTTCAATCAGTTTGGCGAGGCCATACGTTTAATGAAGAGAGGTGGGATGTTGGATGGCAATTTCGTTCTGAATATCCTGGCGAAGCCCGGAGATGAAACAGTTTCGAATGGCCTCGGGGGTTAAGCCATCCACTCGATTGCTGAGCTTTTCAAATTCGGCTTGGTAGGCTGCCACAATGGAGGTTTGCTTTAGTTTAAACAGGTTCGCTTGGTGGTTCTCATAGGAGGACGGACCAAAACGGAGTTCCAGAGCGCGACAAAAGTCCGACCAGGTGGTGAGTAATTGATTGCTTGCTAGATGTTTGTACCAACTGAGGGCTTCACCGGTAAAGTAAAACACAGCCAAGGGAAGTCTTTGATTATTTGGCATGTTATAGTAATCAAAATAATTGTTAGCTTGGAAGATCCAGTCTAACGGGTTGGAGCCATCGAAATTGGGGAGAGAGATTTTGGGGGGTCGAGGTTGGTGGTGTTGTGGCTGTAATGGCTGTGGGGGTTGGTTTTGAGCCTGATTGGTGAAGAGGGTTATGAGAGTGTTCATGTTGGTGGTCAGTGTATCAAGGCGATGGTTGGTGGCGGTGGTAAGGTGGATCAGGGCGGCAAGTTGTTCATTGGTAGTAAGGGGTTCGTCGGGTTTGTTTTCAGCTTTAGGAGGCATGATGAAAGCACCAAATTGATGTATGCCGTTTTGAGAAGGCAAATCTCCCAGAATTCAGATCAAGAAGTGGAGCAATTTTCGTTGTTTTTTTTCATACCTTCAAATGGAAATTACATTGAATTTAAATATGCAAACTACTAACTGAAAACTAGGAATTGAAATTGGTCATGGACCTTATGCTAACTACTCACGTGAGCTATAAACTAGCCACTAATACTAAAAAGTGGGAATGACTTAAACCACTTTTGACCTCTTCTTTTGCATGTCATCAGTCCAAGAATCGAGCAGCTTCCGGATGGTGCGTTTGGGCCTTTGGTGGTCATCTGTTGGGCTGGTGTGTATTAGGCTTGTCTCACCATGACTAGATGAAACGACTAGATGAAACGTGATATTTTATTAGCTGCACAAATTCTCTCTCTATCCACCCCTCCTCTTATTATAACACCGCTTGTTATAACACAAATTCTCTCTATCTCTCTCTTCTTAACAAGTGTTCTCTTGATTATAACACCGCCCTTTAAGTTGCCCATGTCTTCACAATTCTCCTCAGCCACAACCATCACGACCTCTCTTCTCTACCCCACACGAAGGCCGACTTAGCTCTGGGTTGCAATTTCAGCTTTCAAATACTTTAGCTGCTTCTTCATCGGATAGGTCATGGAGGAATGTTTCGTCTCCTATGCCATCTGAAAAGTTAAAATTGGTGGAATCAAAGGCTAAATCGGACAACTGGAAGGAACTATCAAACAAATGGAGGAGAAAATGATTCAATCGGCATCTCACCTACATTCCTATTATGCATTCGGCCAAATCGGAGGCCAAATCAGGAAAACTGGAGGCCAAATCGATGACGCCATCGTTTGAGGTCGGTGTTCTACTCCACTACCGGTGGCGAATTGTTCCTTGTCGGCGTTTCTAAATCCATAATCTCAACCTCCGAAACCCTAGAGAAAATATCTTAAATATCATCTCTCTCTTCACTAGCTTCCATCATCGACCACTCGATTGAAATCCAACACTTTTGTTGCATTGTTAATGTTCTTCATGATCTGTCTCATTTCCTTCTTATTCATCTGAAATTCGTTGATTTTTGTAACTGACGGTTTAAAATCTGAAGATCAAACCGATGTTGTTCTTCAATTGGAGGTAATTCAATTTCTGCTTTGTTCCTTTCTCTTCCCTAGTTTGGGTAATTTCAAATTATAAGGCCCTAAAAGTGATGTTCTACTCTGTTTTTAACATTTCAAGGATTCTTTCTCTCTTGTCCTGTGTAACAAATTTAACTTAGAAGACCATTTACCTTAATCTACTTTTGTTAGTGTTTCTTAGTATGAATTTGGTTTTGTTTGTTTTTGTTCAGCAAAACAAACAAGTTTTAATCGATGATGTTGTCCATGCTGCAAATGAAGATTATGCTGAAATGGCATATGATTTCACAAGACTTGGATTCCTTGCTAGAGGAACAGATGTCTCCCCCTATTATTAGCAGAATTCTATAGGAAAAGGACTTGCTGATTTTAATTATAGAAATGTTACAGGTAATTTTTTCCATCTCTTATATTAACGCACACCAACAGTTTTAGCTTGTGATTTCAGCAACCATAAGAACAGACAAGCAGTAGGTTGTATTACATATATGACTATTGTTATTCACCAAGTGCTTTTCCTTGAACAGAAGTTGGCAAAAACAAAACTTGTTAAAGAAACTCTTCATACAGGTCCAGTAAAAACACCACTCTCAGATTGCTTAGCATGCAGGTAACACTTCCTCATCTATCTTAGAAGTAACTCCCATTAGCCATTATACATCAAGTGATGAATTGAATTGGTAACATTGTTGTAATTTTCTATCTTTCACCTCAGTCAAGGGCTTTCATTGTTGTGCATTATTGTCCTTTTCCACTTCAGGTAAACTCCATTATATTACCACCCTTAAATTTTCTTTATCAATAAATATACAATGAGATACCTTTCTTAAATGATGGGAATATATGTTCATTTATGAATGTGTGTGTGTACATATATGAACATATGTTTATATATTAGCATATGTTTATGTTAATGTAAATATGATCTGGTGCATAAATTATTTGAAGTTCGATTGTCTTGAGTCAACCTAGCCGGTGGTTCTATAAATATAAAGAATATGAACTTATGTTCATTTATGAACATATGTTCATATATTAACATATATTTATGTTAATGAAAATATGATCTTGATGGGAATATGATTTTGATTTTAATTATAGGTATTTCTTCCAATTGCTAACGGAATGGAGCCATTAAAGATCGTTTGTCTTGAGTCAACCCTAGCCAGTGGTTATGTAAGTTGATGAATATGAACATATGTTCACTTATGAATATAAGTTCAAATATGAACATATATTTATGTTAATGTAAATATGAACTTAGTGGAATATGTTTTGATTTCATGATTCGTTGATATCTTCATAAATGAATTTCATCATCCACCTTTCTGTATGCTTATTTTAGATATGAACTTATGTTCAGATATGACATATGTTCATATATGAACACGGATTCGTATTATTGTATGAATTTTCTCTATCTTCCCATGTATGAATTATGTATATTAATGTAAATCTATACTATTTTCATGAGCTGTAAGTATGAAGTTTATGTAATATTAACATATGTTCATTTATGAACATGAATTGAAGCAAAATTAGAAAATGGATATGTTGTAGCGTCTGATTTAGTTTATTGTTATTTTTTTTTTACCATCGTACCTTTTTGCCTTAAATCTAATCTCATGGTCATGAAGGTGGTTGTGTGGTTAGGTGATGTAATTTGGTTATGTGTTTAACCTATCCCTTCCATCGATCTTATTTATTAATCAAATAAATAGTATGATATTTGAGGTATGATACAATTTTAAATGAATAACACGACAATGTTGACTTTGTTAACACTAAATAACAATTTGATTTGATAAAAATTACAATTCTACGAGTTATTTTAATCAAACATAAGATATTTTGACTAACGCGATCATGGTTTCATTGTCGTTCAACTTGGCATGGTTGATAAGCCCCAACTTTACTGGTTTATAGCATAGGGGTATTTCTGTCTTTTATCTATTTATTTTCCTATTAGTGAGTCTACAGCCAATTATGGCTGTTATTGGCTGTTTTGTTAGTGGGAACAACACCTGATTATGTTGGCTGTTATTCCCTTTTGCCTCGTCTCTAGTGGTAGTATATATAGTCCTTTTGTTTTAGAGAGTCAGTAGCTAAGAATTGATTTGTAAAGAACTTTATTCTTCTTTTGTAGAGTCCCTTCCTCTCGAATGAATGAGAATTCTATCCTAATTTTCTGGTATTGTTGAGTGTTTTGTTGCTGTGAATCTGTTACTTCATATCAAGAATATGGAGGGCGTATCAATGGTTTAACTACGATCACTTGATCTGGCGTTTCCCGTTCCGAGAGAATTGGAACGGAATACACAAAGTTTGTGTATGTAGCTGGATACAACTCTGTTGTGAAAAAAGTTAACCAATTTGTGACAATGTGTAAATCTTTGATGATTTCAATATTGTTATCATGTGACCACATGGTATACCAGAGTATTCACATTCACTACATGTATAGGTCTTATCTTGTATGTTGATGACACCATTCATCTTATAATCATATACATAGGTGGTGTTTTTGATGGTTTTCATTCATCTCTCAATTATACATCGATTTTTATGACCATCATCGTCTAGCCATGCACATTGAGTTGAATTTGCACTACATATTCTAACCAAAGTTTCTTGAAAATCATACATTTTGTATACATTACATGTCTCCAAATGTTTAAACTTGGTGTGAGTTTTTTGGTATTGTTTAAATTGTACAGGGTTGAAGTGAGCTTTTGTTTTCTAGGGAAAGGTTCCACCGGGTTTTACAATTTACTATGGTTCCACTACTTCCTGTGATATTTGGTTCATTCAATCATTGGCTGGCTTTTGTTTTGCGTGAATTTTACTCAATGAGTTGGAAAAATACTTTGTTTGTGTGTTTTTCAATTCTTGTGCACTAGGTGAAATTCTATTATGTTTCAGTTTGAGTGCAAAGTGGATTTGATATTTGCTTGAGGCCCTTTTATGATTCTTCATTTATAGATTTGACCATGGTGCGTTGCATGACTATCAGCTTTGCAATTCAAAATAAAAAGCAGCGGTTGCCTTATAAGAGAGCTTGTTTTGTGCTAATCTAAAGATTTGGAAAGACTTGAGATTCCAACACTAGCATGTACTATAAGTATGACTACCAGAAAGATCTTGTCATGTGCTAATGGAAATTTCTGGAAAAAGACTCTGATGCCCTTGCATCCAACTCTCCAATGGACAATTTCACAAAAACCAAAAAGAAGAGAATCAGAATGTAATGAACAAAAGAAGGTAAAGCTATATGGATACAAAACAGCAAAAACTTAATTTGAACCACCATGTCAAACTCATCATGCTGACAAAAGAGAATCTAGATGTAATGCACTAAAGAATGAATCCTGACATAAATCTAGTTAAGAAACATAACATGATCATGCAAAGTAGTTCTAATAAAAGAAAAATAAACAAAAGCTGATCATGTCTTTTCTTTTGAATCCCTTTTGAGCATTCACCATTCTACTAGCTGATGCCTCTTTTCAGATATGCAATCGAGAGATGATCTGGTGTCACATTCACCAGGTGCTACCCAAACAAGGCTGTCCACATAATCAACAACTTTAGCTACACCAAAAAATTTATAACCAGTAATCTTGAAGATTTTAACCTTTGCTGCATTTGGATCATATATACAAACCTAGATAATTTTTGTAAGCATCAAAAAGAAACTCGTTGTGTAATGTGAATCCATATGGATCAATATTACCCCTAAAGTGTGAAAAGACATGGTTTTTCACCCATGAGTCAGCCACCCCATACTCATCCATCACCCACACCTCACATTCACCATCTTCAACACATGACATCACACAAAGCTTTCCACCCAAAACTCCTAAAGCATTAAAGCGTTTATACAAGCTGAAATCCCGTACAAAATCTGGAACAGGAATTTCACAGAATGTCTCAAAACCCAAATCAAATGCCACTATTGTTTGTGCCTTGCTCTCATCAACATAACAAAGCCAATGAAGATGGCCATCATGTCCATCTACACAAACTTCATCTGTTCTTGTAATCCCTGTGATGTGTGATGGAAATCTTTGAGTGATTACTTTCCATGAACCTTTTCGCATGCTATAAACTTCAACTTGCAACCACTCTTTAACTACAAAAAAATTAGTACCTAGTATGGCTGCCACTATCGGGTCCATGAAGCTGGGTGGTTGAAGAAAGCTTGCAAGCTTAACAACTTTGTAGTCATCACTTTTGGGATCAAAACCAAACCGGAAAAGGATACGGATCGGATCATCACAAATGGAAGGCATAGAATATGGGGGGAGAGTTGACACAGCAGATATGGAAGGGTTCCAAATGTGAACAACAAAACGATTACGTAATCCGTAATACAAACAGATTAAGCCATTAACGGACCCAATAACATTGGCGCCTCTAGACTGGAGACTAGCTGGGAGTTTGATAAAATCAGGTAATTCCACATGGGGAGATGTAGATGGGTGTGCTGTAAATGGTTCAGAGTCTAAGTGTAATGCTTCACACTTCTCATAGAACAAGAGAAATTCATGATTGTTATGGACAGAACGATGGAGGTGGGATTTTATAAAAGAGGATTGAGATAAGAGAGCATTCCAAGATTTACAAACAGACCTCATTTGAGCAAGCTGTTTGCCCAATAATCTGATGAATATGTCTGATAAAACGTCGCTTGGAAGGTTCTCCATAGTCGCAAAGTGTTGTGTTGATGCCATTTTCGCGTTAAATGGGAGCAGCTCGTCGATCGTTAAAGCAGGAAATCAAAGGTCACACCCGTTAAATCCAATGCATTTGTATTAAATGCAATGATAATTGCGTTTATACTTGGTGCAAATATAATTGGTGGTTACCAAGACAAAGAACTGAGATTCCCCAAATTAAACATGGCTAACCTTTATTTTCCTCCAATAGTACTCCAAAGCCCCTAACTGACGCTTTGTTTGCCACTATTTTTTTCTTTTCTTTCAGAAACTTTACGTATAGTGTATATTAATTGGGTTTTTAAACATGATCTGTAAGAATTAAGATCACAGGCTTGGTTTAAAACTGGTTACAAAGTTACCGGATAAAAGATTAGATCATAAAGAAGACCATCCAACTTAAACAGGGCCATTTATGGCTTCCAATTCGGTGTAATCCCCTAATCTAATAAATAAGTACCAAATTGCCACGTGTCAATTTCTCAGCCTCCCCCAAGTTATTTTTCCCGCTCAAAATGTCTAAGTGATATTCCGAAATTGCCCTTTTGATCATTTCAACTCACAATGCATAAAATCAGGAACGTGATCTACCAAAAAAATTCAAACTCAATTAAAATCCCATTAAAATGGAAACTTGATTCGTCCACCCGTATTCTCTGCAAGTGCCTGATTTCTCTCGATATTTCTCAATTCCAAATAATTCTCTTCTTGATATTATAGCACACTCCTCCTCCTACTATCTCTCAAAATCCTTTCTCGCTCCATTTATCTCTCAAAACACTAATTGAAGACGAGAAGTCTTCAAGACGCTGTGATTCTCACATGTAAAGTTTGTTATGCACTCTTCTTCTTCTTATTCATCATTCAGTGAGATTAGGTGGAAATCATCATCGACCCTCCCGTTGATTCAACAATCGGTCACATCCTCTCTACGGTAATCACTCTTAATTCTTAGTTTTCATATTCCTAACGACCATCAATATTGTTAACATAATATATATTCAACTCTACTTGATATCGAGGTTGAAGGTCAGCGAGTGGCATAACCCTAAGCTTCAATTTTTTTCTCTTATTGATTCTTTTATTTCATTCCCTATATTCCTGTGTTGTCTTTTTTATTATTATTATTATTGCTTTGAGTTTATTTAATTGACTTATGTATGTATGTGTCTTTAACTTGATTCTAATTGACTAATAATTTGATTAGGATATATAAATTGAATGATAAATCGATCAGGAACAATCTTCCACATTTATATTTAGAATTGGCTTATTGAATGATATAGAAGTAATATGATGGAACAAAAAATGTGGTAATATGATTACCTGATATAGAATCCAATGCTAATAAATCATAATCTGATACAACCCCAACCTCTTCACACAATACAACTATAAGATGGAATAAAAAACTGTGGAAAAGAGGATAGTTCAAATGGGAATGCAATAATATTGGATGAAATTAAAATTGATATTGATACTGTTGCTGATAATAGCTTATTCAAATCGGGGAAACATTTGGTTGATTTTGTGGTTGAGAAACAACAAAAAATGGTAAAAAAACGAACTTGTGAGTTCTGAAATTGACCTGCAACTTTTTTTCAAAGATCCCTATTTACCATGCGGTTTTGAGCGATCGTTTTTTTTTTTTTTTTGTAAGTGTTATTTCAGCTTCATAGTGAGTAAGGGTTCAACAATTTATCTTGCAAAAATTTAAAGAATTTTTTTTACATAAAGTTTGAGTTATAGATCCAATGAATGTTTTATTTCAAATTTTGTTGGAAATTTTAATTTGTCGTTGGGTTCAGGTGTTAGAAGTGGCCGATTGTGGGTTATAGAGTGGTATCATTGAGGGTGTTTGTGACAATTTCTTCAAATGCATTGATTTTAAGGTCATCTTGATTGTATCTTTGGAGCAGCTATTGGAGGTATGTGTTTGTAAATTCACATTATTTACTATTTAATGTAGCTTTTATGTTGTTTATGAATTAAAATTACAATTTAAAAAAAAAAAGAATGAGCTCATCTGTTTTAGTTTTGTATGGAGTTTTCTTTTCAGCTCCTCATCTTATAAAACAGTCAATATATGGTCCTTCAAGGTATGCATCTTGATACATCAAAAACATTTTTAAACTAGATAATGTCAATCAAGGTTTTGGGAGCCACTTAAAGCATGCGACCTTCATACAAAAACATGTGAAGCTAAAAAATTGAACATCAAACTGACTTTTCAAGTAAAGAAAACCAAATTGAAAGAAATACATCAAACAATCAACATTTTGGAATAACTATGTGGATGGGTTGATTTATGCATTCCTAAATCAAAATAACAAATAAATTTGTAGCTATGTGTGGGTTTATAAATAAACTGTACGTTTTATCAAGGTTTTGGAATAACTATGTGGTTGTGGCAGGTAATAAATGTTGAAACGTGTCTTAAATACTTCAATTGTAAATCATGCACACATTATTCATCTACACGTATCATCCTTGTTTTGTTACTTGTGCATAAAAATAAAGATTTATAAATAAGAAGTGATATATGGCAACCAAAAGCAAGAAGAATAATATAATTTTTTTGATCTGATTCTTCTTTGTAGTGTGTAGAGACCGAACAAACACAAACTGATGCACCAAGAGATGAATATGACGACATGCTTCATGCCCTAAGTCCCTGGCATTAGAAAGGATCTGGATTTAGAAAGCCATGGGTTTTGCATTAGATAATACAGATACTGTTGGAGAGGTAAATATTCCAGTTTCTGTTTCGCATCTCATAGGGGTAAAAAGGTCATTTATATAAAATCAATGTTTTAATGTATTAGTGTTCCTTTATTTCTTAATCAACTTTATTAGTTAATGATGTATTTCCAAACAAGCATCAATAAATTAGATTTCCCTCTAAATACTTAATTTTTTTTTCTAACACCTAAAACATAAATTTATTTTGATGGGACAACATGAACACCTGGTGACCTTTTACCTTATAGAAATATAATAATATCAAAGAATAAAAATAAAAATGGTAAATATTTATTAAAAAGGGAAATATATTCATTATACTTGAATAGGAACCCAAATTTCTATAAATCCCTTAAACAATGACCAAAATGGAAACTTTTGGAGCTTTTTGATGTTGTTTGACTTCTTCTTGAAAAATAGACCAAGAACCAAAGTTAAAAGTGGTAAAAAAAAAATTTACAGCTTGCTTGAAGCTACTTATGTGTAACGCCCCGTTCGAAAAGTACTTATTTATGAACTTCCGAGATCAAGAGTAAGGGCGTTTCGGTCTTTTATGGGCAATGGGTTTTATTCGAGAAGGTTTCGGGTAGGGGTGTGTTGCTAGAAGCATAGGGCTTCTCGCCACCTTTTCGTGGATATAAAGTTCGTCGGAAGCGGACTTAGAATAAAGGAGTTATGACACTTTGAAGATAGTGTGAACAATGGTCCCTAAATGAAATATCTGGCAAAGGGGTCCTAGGCATGCATGGAGTGCATGTGTGTAATTGGCTGGGTACGCCCAGCGTAAGCTAGGTTACGCCCAGCGTAGAGTGGATAAATGAACGCGGGTGTTGGGGGCGTACGCCCTGCGTACAAGATGTACGCCCAGCGTACGTCCAGAGTCTTTAAACCCTAATTTGAGGGTGAGCCACTATATATAGAACATAATGGCTTCAACACTAGCCCCCCTATCAGCCTCCCTAACATCAGAAGAAACCCTAGAACGTTCCAACCTCCATTTTTAGAGATCTTGGCCTTGGAAAGCTCATCTTGGTGGTTTAAGCTTGGAAGAGGAAAAGAGGAAGTTGCCAAGGAAAGAGTTGGGTGGCTGGAGCTCGTAGATCTGGGAAGGCATCATCTTCTGGAGCCCTTTTGAGGTATAAAGTCTCTTGCTTGTCATCTATTTTGTGTAGATCTTGGTGTTATGAAGTTTTGACATCATTTCTTGTCCTAAAACCCCAAAGTGATGCATGATGTGAGTTGGTTGAGATTAGCTGTCCTTTCAGACCTTAGGAGAGGTCTTGAGTGAGAAAAATGAGGTCCCAATGGCTTTGGTTGTCTCATGTATGATGTAGGTGGGTCTTAATGGATTAAGACCTTGAGTTAAGAGCTTTATGGACGTCCCAAGTGATAAAGTTTGAGACTTTATGGATCCTAGGCATGTTTGGTCGATGGATCTGAAGTTTGGGCTTAAGAGCTTAAGTCATTAAGAACTTATGAGGACTTTTAGTTCAGCGAGTTTACCCCCCGCGTAAAGTGATGTACGCCCAGCGTACTCACCATTCTGCCTGTACGCTTAGCGTACATGGGGGTACGCCCCGCGTACTCTGTCTGTATGGATCGTGAGTTTTTGGGCCGTGGTTTGGGGCATGTTTGGGTATTTGGGCCTTAGTGGGCCATCAGAAATCATATTATATGGACCAAGGAATATATTTTGGGCTTAGGGTGAGGCCCATTAAGGGATTGGGCCCAATGTAGCAAATTGGGCCATTAGTGGGTCACTAGTGGGCTTGAGAAGCTTACCTAGTGTTGGGCCCTTCATATTATGGTGTTGGGCCTTAGTTATGGACCAGATTGGGTTAAGGGTAAAATGGTCAATTTACCCTTAGAAGGATATTGTTTTGGGCTAAGTGTTATTGTGGCGTTGATAGTTCGGGGAGCTAGAGGAGCAGCAGTGCGGGGATTGTCAGATAGCAGCCAGAAGGGTACCAGCAGTATTTCGGCAGTCGCAAGGTGAGTTATCCTCACTATATCGACAGGGTCTACGGCACCAAGGCCGGCCCTTTAACGGATGGAAATCCGGGTATTGATTGTTATGTGATTGTTTTGTTAGATCTGCATCCTGGTATTTAGGATGGTGTTATGTTAGTGACCTGGTTAAGGTCGGTACCCGGGATATAGGGTAATGTTATGCTAGTGACCAGTTAGGTCGGAATCCTGGTTAGGATGTTGATATGCTATGTGATATGTTAGACTGTTGTCTGGTTGAGGATTGTTATGTGATTATTTGTTTTATGTGCACATGGTTGTTTGACGGGGGTTGGGTTGAGGCGGGTCCTGCTTAGTGCTGTAGGCCAACATACTCAGGGCGGACCGGACATTCTGAAGGCCCAGCGAGCGGTCCGAATAGGCTGAAGGCCCCGAGAGGGCGGACCAGACGTGCCGAGGCTTGGAGAGTGGACCAGGCCGACTGAAGGCCCGATGTGGGCGGAACAGTCATACTGTAGACTTAGAGAGTGGATCAGGTGGATTGAAGGCCCGGTGCGGGCGGACCAATCACACCGTAGACTCGATGTACATGGCTAGACTCGGAGGGTGGACCAGGTGGACTGAAGGCCCGGTGCGGGCGGACCAGTCACACAGCAGACCCGATATGCGTGGCTGTTCCATTTGTGATATGATATGAGTATGTTATGTGTGGTTGGTATTTTTGGGGGTAACTCACTAAGCTTTCGGGCTTACAGTTGTAGTGTTATGTTTCAGGTACTTCAGGAGATCGTGGCAAGGCGAAGGCGTGATCGTACCGCTCCTCATGTTTTACGATTTTTATGATATGGTTCCGGGGGATACTCTGATAATAAACCATTTTGAAAACGAGATGTATGAAGTTAATGGTTTTTGAATGAATGAAGATGTTTTAATTTGACTCAATTTTTATGGGTGTTACAAGTTGGTATCAGAGCCTTGGTTTGAGTGAATTGGAGGAACATTTGTGTGAATCCAGTCTCAAATCAAGGAGGGATTTTCAAAATGGTTTTCAAAAGGTTTTCGAGATAAGTAAAGGAGGATGCAGAGGGTACGATCAGCCAGAGCCAGTAAGTAGACCCCAAAATACCATACAAGCTATTTAATTATGTGATATGTTAGAACAGCATGCTAGTGATAGGCTAAGGATCTTCAGGAATTTGCATGATAGAATTGCCTGATTATATGATGCCTATTAGCCTAGGGTTATCCTTATATGAGATATGCAGCTTTCCCTCTAGGAGTGAGGTTTGAGCGGGTGTGTATATATATGGTTAGAGTGTTGTGGTGACACTTGAGACAAATATGGGTAGGTGTGGAAGGTAGTATGGGCCCGTACTACTGAAAGCACAGGACCCATACGCGTATCAAGGAAGTCACAACTCTCTAGGGTATCGGTTATGAAATAGTTCCCCTGGTGGATATGTGATGTGTCTAAGGGTCTTGTTGGTGTATTGCAGTATGGCGATTACGAGACGTTTCAGGGCAGGATCCGGTTCGGGATCGGGATCAGGAGGGGGTGGTCAGGATGGAGCAGTGCCACCCGATGTCATCGGTCAGATGAGTACGGACGAGTTGGATGCCAGGATTCGTGAGATCCTGCATGATGAGGTTGTTGCTATGTTCCGGGCTGAGTTGCCGGAGATGTTTGGGTCGATCAAGACCGCCATGGTTGAGTACTTTGATGAGCGCTATGCAGCGCTTGCGGAGACGGATGCCACGGCAGCTACAGCGGCTGTAGCAGCGGCAGGGGGAGGAACCGGTCGAGGTTTTCAGTATCGGGACTTCGATAATACGAAGCCCCCTACTTTTGATGGAGTTCAGGATCCGATCGTTGCGATGAGATGGTTGTCAGACGTGGAGGGTTGCTTCTTCACGTGTTCATGCCCTGCGGATCAGAGGGTGAGTTGTGCTCTGAACCTTTTGAGGCTCGGAGCGAAGGATTGGTGGAGGTTGACTACGGGATCTTATTCTGACGCGCAGCGGGCTGCGGTTACGTGGGATCAGTTCCGGGAAATGTTCAGTACCCGTTATGTTCCACGGGTTGAGAGAGAGAGGTTGGCTCAAGAGTTTCTGGAGCTGAAGCAGGATTCAGAGTCGACGACGGAGGTCACCAGGATGTTTACTGAGAGGGTGATGTTTTGCCCGGAGTTTGCTTCGGAGCAGGCTCAGATGTCCCGATATCTGAGTATGCTTAAGAGGGATATCAGGCAGTTTGTGTCTACGCAGAGGTGCGAGACTTTGCTGGAGTTACAGGAGGCCGCTCGGCGGCGTGAATTGGAGATGGAGTTGCAGTTGCGAGAGCAGAGGCAGGCCCCGGTGCAGTCGCAGCCGGCGCCGAAACGGTTCAAAACCGTTGACTCTAGGGGTTGGAGGTCAGAGCAGCCACACTTGTGAGAAGTGTGGGAAGGGTCATGCCGTAATTTGTAGGTCCGGTGGTACGTGCCGCAAGTGCGGAAGGGAGGGGCATTATGCGAGGGATTGCCGACAGTCAGCCCCGGTACAGGATATGAGGATTTGTTATCACTGCCATCAGGTTGGACACTTGAGGTCCAACTGTCCACAGCTTGTTACAAGACCGGTGCAGGCTCCAGCGCCGACCACTTTGAGGATTACGGGTGGAGGTCAGGGTGGAGCGGAGCCTCCGAGGGCTTAGGGATGCGCATTCCAGCTAACGGCAGAGGAGGTCAGGACAGAGCCAGATGCAGCTGCGGGTATGTTTCCATTTTGATATCTTGTTATCTGTTGATTATGTGGTATTGTAAATCTGTCTGCCTTGTTCCGCATGTTTCGTAGTATGATTGAGGATCTTAGTAGTTAGGAGTTGTAGTTAGCGTTCAGGAGGACTCTTGGACAAAAGATAAGGTATATGATCTTGTTGCTAGGAATAGCGACTGCGATGCAAGAAGTGTTCAGTTGGGATTCGAACTTCCTTAGAGTTCGGGTGTACAATGGCGCAAGGGTCATTCGGTGGAGGTTACTCACTCCCGAGGGAGTCAGTTCATGGATAAGAGGGAATATATAGAGTAAGGGCGATTGAGCTATGCCGGTTTTGGGCATCGGTGGTTAGTAATCAGTGCACTAAGTGGGGAGAATTGGAAAATTCTCCGGTAAAACAACAAGTATCTAGGGTTGGTTAGCTGTTTAGATTTATCAGTGTTGTTAGCCGAGAGTGTGGCATGATTAGAGCAAGTGATAGACAAGTGGGGCAGGGAACAGACCATGATTTCAGTTAAGGTAGTTGGTCGATGTGAGGCCTGGGTTTAGGCCATGGAAAGGATTCCGGGAATGGAACTGGAGTTCGGAACCCCAAGAGGGCTAGAACAGACTGCATGGGAGAGATTCCCGGGAAGAATGGATCAGGGTGATGTGCGACAGTCTTTAAGCGGTCCGGATAGACTGAAGGCCGGTAGGCGTACTAGTCAGGCCGAAGGCTCGGGGAACGGTCCAGATAGGCTGAAGGCCCATGAGGGCGGTCCAGACATGCTGAAGGTTCTGAGAGTGGTCCAGATAGGCTGAAGGCCTGGAAAGGCGGTCCAGTCATGCTGAAGACTCTGTATGTGATAGTGGATCGATATGAGGAGAATGAGTAAAAATGTCGCCATGCAATAGTAATCGATATGGTCTGGCCCCAAGTATTGATCATGATGATGGAGATGGCTGGAGGCCGTGCGTGGGCCTTGTTAGTTATGTGATCGGATTCAGAGTATATGGGAGTTAGAGAATAACGGTTGCTCTACATGGATAATGTAGAGCGGAGTATAGCTCTGTGGCACTTATAGGTGCGGTAAGGGTTGATGAGTAGACTTCCTGGAAAGGAAAGGTATGTAGCTCCGGAAGGAGTGTGGGTCCTCTGAGAGGAAGGCATGCAGAGTAAAAGGATGATCGAAGATGCTTCGGTTATTGGTAGTAAGCACTGGGATTGTACCAGATATATGGAAGCACATACGGGTTGGATGCCCGTTGAGATGCCCGTTGTGGCAATGTTGGATGATGCGCATGCATGTGTTCGGTCTCCTTGGAAGAGGAGAAGGTAAGGGATTCCCGATTGGAGATTGGGACAGAAGTTGTTGGATTAGTGTCTAAGTCCATAACTATAATTGGTATATACTTGACCCGACCCGGCATGGTCCATTTGGGTTGCATGGCATCGTGCATTTGGATAGACTAAAATGAGAGAAATAACACTTAAGGTTTATTAATATATTATAAGTTCTAATATATTAATAAGATTATTTAATTAGTATTGATCAAGAATTAATTTAGAATTAATTAAGTGATCAAAAGAAGACTAATTAAATATATGGGTTGATTGTGTAAATCATCCATACTTATATAGTGGGCTAATGCTCCATGGATTATCAAGTTGGGCTAAAACCCATAGGATGCTCCATGGTGTATTTGAACCCATGGATCCAAGGAAATGGAAAGCCATGACAATTAAGGTTTACCCTAATTGTGACAAACTATATAAGCATCTTATTCTTGCAAAATCGGCCACCATGTATGCATGAAGAGGGCAAACCGATTTCATGAAGTGTTCTACTTTCTCTCTAAGTTATTCCAAGTGCATATGATGTTGTGTGAACCATTTGAGGTGTCACATTTGGGGCACTAGGCTCTTGAGCTCCATGGAATCAAGCAGCAACAAAGAGGTATGTATTTCTACTAGTTTTTATATTACTTGTACTTCATAATATGCTAGTTAGGATAAATACCTTGGAAATTGATATTTGCATGTATAATAGAGAAAACATAGATCCAAGGTATTTAGGGTTGCATGTACACCATAGGAGTGTTAGAATGCTCAATTCCCAACAGAAGTAAGGTGGTGTCTTCAGGTGGCACTCAGTTGATGAGCGTTGTCATCAGAGAAAAGAAGCCGGTGACCGGCTTGAAGCAGTTGATCGGAACCCTGCAAGGGAAGAGATGGATTTAGAGATTCGATACCTGTGTTTGAGGGAAACTGAGCCGGTTTCAGATCAGTGGATGCATTGTAGGAGTATCATCCGGAAGTTTGTGTTGCCGTAGGCTTCGAGGACGAAGCCTAATTTAAGTGGGGGAGAATTGTAACGCCCCGTTCGAAAAGTACTTATTTATGAACTTCCGAGATCAAGAGTAAGGGCGTTTCGGTCTTTTATGGGCAATGGGTTTTATTCGAGAAGGTTTCGGGTCGGGGTGTGTTGCTAGAAGCATAGGGCTTCTCGCCACCTTTTCGTGGATATAAAGTTCGTCGGAAGCGGACTTAGAATAAAGGAGTTATGACACTTTGAAGATACTGTCAACAATGGTCCCTAAAGGAAATATCTGGCAAAGGGGTCCTAGGCATGCATGGAGTGCATGCGTGTAATTGGCTGGGTACGCCCAGCGTAAGCTAGGTTACGCCCAGCGTAGAGTGGATAAATGAACGCGGGTGTTGGGGGCGTACGCGCAGCGTACAGGATGTACGCCCAGCGTACGTCCAGAGTCTTTAAACCCTAATTTAAGGGTGAGCCACTATATATAGAACATAATGGCTTCAACCCTAGCCCCCATATCAGCCTCCCTAACCTCAGAAGAAACCCTAGAACGTTCCAACCTCTATTTTTAAAGATCTTGGCCTTGGAAAGCTCATCTTGGTGGTTTAAGCTTGGAAGAGGAAAAGAGGAAGTTGCCAAGGAAGGAGTTGGGTGGCTGGAACTCGTAGATCTGGGAAGGCATCATCTTCTGGAGCCCTTTTGAGGTATAAAGTCTCTTGCTTGTCATCTATTTTGTGTAGATCTTGGTGTTATGAAGTTTTGACATCATTTCTTGTCCTAAAACCCCAAAGTGATGCATGATGTGAGTTGGTTGAGATTAGCTGTCCTTTCAGACCTTAATAGAGGACTTGAGTGAGAAAAATGAGGTCCCAATGGCTTTGGTTGTCTCATGTATGATGTAGGTGGGTCTTAATGGATTAAGACCTTGAGTTAAGAGCTTTATGGACGTCCCAAGTGATAAAGTTTGAGGCTTTATGGATCCTAGGCATGTTTGGTCGATGGATCTGAAGTTTGGGCTTAAGAGCTTAAGCCATTAAGAACTTATGAGGACTTTTAGTTCAGCGAGTTTACCCCCCACGTAAAGTGATGTACGCCCAGCGTACTCACCATTCTGCCTGTACGCTTAGCGTACATGGGGGGTACGCCCCGCGTACTCTGTCTGTATGGATCGTGAGTTTTTGGGCCGTGGTTTGGGGCATGTTTGGGTATTTGGGCCTTAGTGGGCCATCAGAAATCATATTATATGGACCAAGGAATATATTTTGGGCTTAGGGTGAGGCCCATTAAGGGATTGGGCCCAATGTAGCAAATTGGGCCATTAGTGGGTCACTAGTGGGCTTGAGAAGCTTACCTAGTGTTGGGCCCTTCATATTATGGTGTTGGGCCTTAGTCATGGACCAGATTGGGTTAAGGGTAAAATGGTCAATTTACCCTTAGAAGGATATTGTTTTGGGCTAAGTGTTATTGTGGCATTGATAGTTCGGGGAACTAGAGGAGCAGCAGTGCGGGGATTGTCAGATAGCAGCCAGAAGGGTACCAGCAGTATTTCGGCAGTCGCAAGGTGAGTTATCCTCACTATATCGACAGGGTCTACGGCACCAAGGCCGACCCTTTAACGGATGGAAATCCGGGTATTGATTGTTATGTGATTGTTTTGCTAGATCTGCATCCTGGTATTTAGGATGGTGTTATGTTAGTGACCTGGTTAAGGTCGGTACCCGGGATATAGGGTAATGTTATGCTAGTGACCGGTTAGGTCGGAATTCTGGTTAGGATGTTGATATGCTATGTGATATGTTAGACTGTTGTCTGGTTGAGGATTGTTATGTGATTATTTGTTTTATGTGCACATGGTTGTTTGACGGGGGTTGGGTTGAGGCGGGTCCTGCTTAGTGCTGTAGGCCAACATACTCAGGGCGGACCGGACATTCTGAAGGCCCAGCGAGCGGTCCGAATAGGCTGAAGGCCCCGAGAGGGCGGACCAGACGTGCCGAGGCTTGGAGAGTGGACCAGGCCGACTGAAGGCCCGGTGTGGGCGGAACAGTCATACTGTAGACTTAGAGAGTGGATCAGGTGGATTGAAGGCCCGGTGCGGGCGGACCAATCACACTGTAGACTCGATGTACATGGCTAGACTCGGAGGGTGGACCAGGTGGACTGAAGGCCCGGTGCGGGCGGACCAGTCACACAGCAGACCCGATATGCGTGGCTGTTCCATTTGTGATATGATATGAGTATGTTATGTGTGGTTGGTATTTTGGGGGTAACTCACTAAGCTTTCGGGCTTACAGTTGTAGTGTTATGTTTCAGGTACTTCAGGAGATCGTGGCAAGGCGAAGGCGTGATCGTACCGCTCCTCATGTTTTACGATTTTTATGATATGGTTCTGGGGGATACTCTGATAATAAACTATTTTGAAAACGAGATGTATGAAGTTAATGGTTTTTGAATGAATGAAAATGTTTTAATTTGACTCAATTTTTATGGGTGTTACATTATGTCATTAACCCCATATAGTTTTTTTACTCGTGGTATAATTTTTTGTTCGGTATGCTAAATAAGGTTTTTTTTTTAAATTTCCTGGTGCAGTTTTTTTGCCTCATTTTGAGGATGTTTTATCCCCTGGTGCATTTTGTTCATTAGCTCAATATGGTTTATCCCACTCCCCCGATTACATTTTGCATTTTTGGACCATTTTCCATATGTTTTATATAAGACTGTTACTTTCAAATGCAAGATATAGCAATGTACATTCATTTATTATTTTTAATGTTGCATCCTACTTTTATTTCTTCCTATTGTAGCATTGTACTTCGAAACGATCTACCTCATTATTTCAAATTGCAATTCCTTAAATAAAAGTTGAAAGTACAATGATGTAATGAATATTAAATAATGTGTATAAACGTATTTTTTACGTATTTATATCTATTTTTAAGTATTATATAGATGTTTTTGCCCAAAATACCCCAGGAAGTGTTGTTGTTTCTGTTTGTGGATTTGTGTAATATATCATCATACTTCATATTTAATGGTATCATCAAACTCACATTGGTTTTTTTTATGGAATTATCTGATAAAAACAAAAACTACGTTGTTATTATTGGTTGAAAACGCAAGTATGATGCTATTATGGTATAAAAACGAAATTATTATGCTATTATGTGATAAAAATAAAAGTATGATGTTATTATGGGATGAAAATGAAAGTACGATGCTATTATGTGATACAAATGAAAGCATGTTGTTATTATCGGCTAAAAATGCAAATATGATGTCGTGCCCATTCATAAATATAAGTAAGTTTTTATTTTGTTGAAAATTAGAAATATGTTCCTAGATATATGTTAAAACTATTAATTTTAATATGTTAACAGTGTAGTGGTAGAATGGTAAATTTTTTAAAAGGGTAGAATGGTTTTTTTAGTTGTTATACTATGAGATAAAAATGAAAGTACAATGTTATTATCTGATACAAATGAAAAAATGTTGCTATTAAGTGATAAAAATGCAAATATGATGTCGTGTCCTAAATAAATTAGAATCATTTTCTACCACTTGTGTTGTAATAAAATTCAAAATTGCTAACAAAGTATTACATTAAAAATTGCTTAATGTTTACAACTTGATATTAATTTTTTTTTAAAACCCGTGTAGTACACGGGTCTCACACCTAGTTTAGCTTATAGCCGAATCTTTATAAATGATTATAACCGATTTGAAAAGTAATATTATACTTCCATTAGTCATTAGTTTATAAAATTGTTAAAGAAAATTATTCATATCATATAGATATTTACTTATTTAAATATAAAACATTAATATAAATAATTATGAACTCAAAATTATGCTGAACCAATTCACTCACCGTGTTTATAAATGTCAAGAAAAGGCAAGAGGGTCAAAATGTGCTAAAATATAAAAACCTCTAAAAAGGTAATTGGCTTTTTCAACATACCCCATAAACTAGAGGTGTTCATTGTTCAAACAGAAATTCTAATCCAAACTAGATGGATTTGAAAACCGATTCGAGTTTGCTCCTAATGAAGACAAACCAGTTTTCACAAAAACCAGATCGGTCCAAAACCATTTTCCATCTAAAAAGTTGAACCTGTCTAACAAGCTTGTAACGCGACCAGGTTTTTGGGAAACAGGTTTGGAAAACCCATAGCTTCACCATTTTGTTGAATTTGATTTTGTTGCAAGAATTTAATGAAATTTCCATGGCTGTTTTTTGACTAACAAGCCAACACATACCCGACACAAGTAAATTGGATTAAAAATTAGTATGCCCCGAAATGACATAAATGTAATTGGGTCGGGTCACCCGATTGTCTAGTTTTAGTTGTCTTGATATCTACAAATTTTTACTATTAACTTATTGTGTGTATTCAAACACCAACAACATGCAAAGAACCCAGAAGTTGTATGGTTCACACATGGTAATGGTGTTATGTCTACCTCCAAACTAAAGTGATTCTATTGATTTCGTAATCATGTTTACAGACTTTGAGACTCAACGATATTTCATGTGGGGGTTGATTAACAACCAACTGCCTTCTAAGGTGTGTATCTCTTATAGACCTAAAAATGCGTAACCTCATATGAATAGTCTAAAGCCTTCTTATCAATCGTCTAGAAGGCTAGTTAAAGATATGTGAACTTCAACTTCTTTGGTTTCATCACATTAGTAAACATATATGTGCTTTCAAATTGAATTTAGGCTTTTAAACAGGGTTCGTCAAAACCGCTTACACCGGAGGGTATGGGAGGGAAGCTTCCCTCACTTTTTGTGGGTCATACCCTCATTTTCCTCACTTTTCTTTCCCTCACCTAAAACCAAGGAATGGGTGGGAAGCCCTTCCCTCACTTTTTTTTTTCTTTTATTAAATAAAATTAATTTTTTTTTTGATTTATAATTTTTAAATTAATACTAAACATAAAATTTAATTAAAAATAAAAAACATTTCATTAATTAAAATAAAAGTTACATTAAACCTAAAATTTAAAAAACTAGAAAAAAAAAACAAACTAAAAATCAAACAAACCAAGAACGACCTACGAAAAATATTTTTTCAGAATTTTTTCACTCTTCTTCATCACGAGCTCGAGAGCCGGCCCCGAGAGATGATCGACGTTTTCCATCAAAAACTTCATATCCTCCATTTCTTGTCTCTCTGCCCGCTCCTTTTTCCTTGTTTCTTCTTTTTCTCTGTCGAACGCCAAACGTTCGGAGAAATTAAGATTATATCGATCAAACGACGATGTTATTTTCCGCATTTCGTCAATGTCCCCGCTAAAATCAGATGCACCCAAAGAAGTCCCTTTTCCCTTTCTCTTCGCTTTGTCCCTACCCATTGGGCGGACAATTTCTTCTAGCTCGAGTTCGTCATCCTGATTTAAATCTAGACCGACCCGAGCATCGGAGGAGGTTGTGAACCACTAGAGCCCGTTTTCGTTCGCTTTGATTGTTGGACTCCAAAAATAAAATCTTGCTCGTATTTTTTCTACCTAGGACATCGAACCAATAATTTCCAACAATCGTGCCACTTGAATGGTTTTCCGACTTCTTCAAGGTAAAACTGCAAAGCTTCTTGAAGTATTTGTTCGTCCCCTTCGCCACTTTTCCGTTGGGTTTTTAGGTTGTTGTACAACCCGTTTATTTTTGAAACCCCATTTGCCATTTCTTGAAACTTCGAATTCAGTTGATGTTTCGTACGGTAGTCGTCGCCTTTTTCTAGCTCCTCTCGAAACCGTTCTAAAATGCGAAACCAAAAATGTTCTCCCGGTTGTGCGTTTCCTTGAATCGAATCTTCAGAAATGTCAGCCAAGCTTTGACCAAAACTAGCTCTTCGTGTGGAAGCCATGCAGTCGGCTTTTGTCTTCCCGGTTGTGCGACACCCTCGCGCGCTTGTTTTTTCCCTTTACGTCTTTGTGGGGGTGGTGTGGGTTGAGTTTCGGGAACCATCTCTTCTTCTTCTGAGTCATCCAACTCGTCAACAAGTTGGCGTTGTTGGTGGGTTTGGGTTTGAGTTTGAGTTTGGGTTTGGGGTTGAGGTTGATTTGGCGATTGTTGATCCAGAAACACAACAAAGTTTGAAAACATTTGCGGCGAAACATTTGGAACTTGCATCGGGTAATATTGTCCAACATTTTGGTATTGGAATTGTAGTGGGGATTGAATGGGAGCATTGAGTTGGGGGCAATAAACTCCTTGTGGTGATGAATCGATAGCAAAAATGTTTCGAGAATGGATGTTTATACTCGAACCATGGCTTTTTTCCTTCGATCGGAAGTTGGGGTTTGATTGTTGGGATTCATTTTTTTTTTAGAAGAAAGTAGAGAGAGTAGAGGGTTTGTGTGAATTTTATTTGATGGAAAATAGTTGTATATTTATAGGTGTGTAAAAAGGTTAAAAAACAAAAAACAAAAAAAATGGATTTAAATCCATTTTGAATTTCAAAAAAAGAAAAAAAAAATACACCCAATCGCAGCCGGAGAGAGAACGCGGGAGAGGCTCCCCTCACCCTTCCCCGCACCGACGGTGCGGTGTTCCGCCGGGCGGGAAGGTCCCCGCGGGTCTTCCCCGCTCCCATTCCGTCCAGCCTTAGACGAACCATCCCAATTAAATATGGTTCATTGGCTTCTTGAGGTGCATAGAATAGGGTAAGGCCTCCATGTCACATATTTTGTAACCGGATATAGTAAAAAAAATCTATAACCATATAATTAGGCATTCATAGACGGTCATTTGTGTCAAATCGCGTAATTGTGTAAATGTGTTATACCAACTCTCAGGAAACAAAGATAACAACAACAATGATGATTAATTACACTTCAACACTAAACTTAATGTCAATCAATATCAATTTAGAAGAAATCAATATCAATTTATTCATGTGATATATAACATACATGTCTTCTTTCGTCTTAGTGTCAACTAACTATTAATAGAACCTTATTCGAAGCAGAAGGTTTTTGTACATGTTGGAAAATGACTTGATTAGTCAAAACGTGGTCTTCTCGTCGATGGTATCACAAACAACATTTTCGCCAATGATAAACCTATTATTTTAAGGGCTTGTCAATCCAATAAATCCAAATCATCATATTTCTTCTTTTCATGTTTATGTTATGAAAAAAGTTTATCTAGTTTTTTGGTATATATAATCTTTCCATTTGCATCTTCCAAAAAGGTAAAGTGATGGTCATCAACCTGCCAATGTTCATATTCTCATATTCGTCCAAAACTTCGATACCAGTGGTTAGGTGTTCGGTCAACATACACAATACAAGATATGATGACAAATGAAGAACACACATAAATTACATGTTCATACGATTAAGATAATCGTATTATATACATAGTCGAACTAAAAATTCTATTGATTTTGTAATGATAGGCGTTAAGGTCCCATATCACAAACCAAATTGGTATAACCTTATTATCATGGGACAACTTACTTTTAATGAACTTGTTGTATGATGCTTTTTTATGATATCATGAGATAAGTTATTCTTATTTGGGAAATGTAATTTCAAGATCAATATTTTTAAACATCTACATTGACATAGAAGGCAAACGTGTAACAAATTATAACGATAACCTTTTCTAGATTGTAAAATTGTTATTTTTTTAACTACTAACATATATCTTAGGATCAATATGTAAAAATTATGCTATAAATTTATAATCAAATAATATATAAACTATTAAAAATAGAAATTGATTTATTACTCACTAGATTTTACATATTATTATAAACTTACAAACATAATCGTTTAAATGTTATTCTAAACATTTTTTTATGATAAAAGTGAACTGAAAACACATATTGTTTACTATGTAATTATATCTATGAAACGGTTGATCGATGATGACTTTAGAATATTAAGTCATTATCGATGGTGGGAGATTCTTCATAAGTGGATACACGCAAAAGAAAGAAAAGAGAATAAAGTCGGATATATTAAAAGTTTTCTTTAACCATTATTCATGGTAAATTATAAATGGAAAAAGATCTTTTTTATTATTATTTTAAAATATTATTAAATAAATGTTTAAAGGTATGTATGATTTATTTAATTTATAATCAAATAAGAGAACAGACTTACTGTTAAAATTACGTTTTAACTGATAGAAAAGCGTTCCTTTTACATATAATTTGTACTCTAATCTATAGTATGAATTAGGTGTGAGACCCTTATGTTATACGGGTTTGATAAAACAAAAAATTAAATATAAAAGTTTAAACAAAAATTTATTTAAATTTAAAATTTAAAATTTGAAATTTAAAATTTAAAATGAAACATATTAAACATATGAATACTAATATTGTATTTTATTAGTTATTTTCAATTAAAGTAATTATTAATTGAAGTGTAAATATAATGTGTTAATTAAGAAAAGATAAAAAAAATAAGAAAATGACAAATGGAAAGAACATTTAATCAAAAATACCAAAAAATGACATGTGTCTAAGTTAATGAGAGAGTGATATGTGACAAAATTATTTTTATTTATTAGGAAGGATTTTCAATTAAAGTAATTATTAATTGATGTGTAAATATGATGTGATAATTAAGAAAAAATAAAAAAAATAAGAAAATGACAAATAGAAAAAACATTTAATAAAAAATATCAAAAAATGACATGTATCCAAGTTAATAAAAAAGTGAGTGGCAAAATTATTTTAATTTATTAGGAAATGATAAAAAAGAAAAGAAAAATTAAATATAATTGCAACTTATTTGGGTCTCATCGGTCATCATCCTATCTCTCATCCTCCTCAACTTCTATTTCTTTTCCATCTTTGTGACATCGACGTCTTCACCATGTTTCTTTTCCTTTCACAAAGTCTAGGGAAAATGACTTATCAAGGTAATTAACTTTTCGGTATGTTCACATCTGGGTAACTATCTTTTTTTTTACACATCTAAGTAACAAACTTGTTGGAAGTGTTCACATATAACCATTATGACCTGCTGTAGCAGGTTAAATCATAGATGTGAACATTTTCAACAAGTTCGTTACCTAGATGTGTACAAAAAAAGTAGTTACCCAAATATGAACAAAACGAAAAGTAATAGTAAATTACACGAATGGTCCCTGTGGTTTGGGGGAATTTGTGTTTTTGGTCCCTAACTTATTTTTTTAACTCGGATGGTCCCTGCTGTTTATTTTTGTTGCACGTTTGGTCCCTGTCTTACCTAAAAAGACTATTGTGGCCTTATTAATTTCTTTTTTAATTTATTTTCTTATTTATGTATTTATTTTTTATATATTTAAAAAAATTAATAGACCCCGCATATCTTTATCTTCTCACCGTAAACCTGAAACCACATTTGAGAAATTTAATTTGGGTCTCACCGGTCACCATCCTATCTCTCATCCTCCTCAACTTTTATTTCTTTTCCATCTTTGTGACATCGACGTCTTCACCATGCTTCTTTTTTTGGTCCTTCAACTCTGGCGAACCAACACCATAATCCACCGTCTCTTCATCTTTAGTGGGTTCACTGGGTTGTGGTGTTAATTCGACGGAGTTGAAGGACCGAAAAAAGAAGGGATGGTGAAGACGTCGATATCACTAAAGATGAAAAATAAATAGAAGTTGAGGAGGATGAGAGATGTGATGGTGAGGAGATACAGATATGTAGGGTCTATTAATTTTTTTAAATATATAAAGAATAAATACATAAATAAGAAAAGTAATTAAAAAAAATTAATTAATAAGGGCACCATCCGAATTAAAAAAATAAGTTAGGGACCAAAAACACAAATTCCTCCAAACCACATGGACCATTCGTGTAATTTACTCTTAGTTTCGTTTTGTTTATATTTGGGTAACTATTTTTTTTGTACACATCTAGGTAACGAACTTGTCAAAAGTGTTCACATCTAGGATGTAACCTGCTACAGCAGGTCATAATGGTCATATGTGAACACTTTCAACAAGTTTGTTACCTAGATGTGTACAAAAAAAAGATAGTTACCCAGATGTGAACATACCGAAAAGTTAATTACCTTGATAAGTCATTTTCCCCAAAGTCTATTGAGTACAGTTGTTAATGTTGAAGACAAATTACATCCGAGACTAGCGAGGAAAGAAAATCTAAGTGAAGATAAATTTAAATATAAATGTATTATTATGTTAATATATAAGTCGTGTAACAAAAAAAGTTACTTATTATTATTTTTATTATTTTATATATATGAAATTCTTGAAAAGTTCTTCTAATTTTTATATAAAAGGACAAATTACGGTTTAATTTAAAATTATTATTCTTTATAAAAAATAATAGATTATCGGTTAATTTTTTTTTTCAGTTTCGTAGATTTAGACAGAATCTTTTTTGTTAATTTGGTCAAAATATCGAGACTTTCTTAAGATTATATTATTTTTAACCAATAACCAAAATATTAAAACTTTTCTGAAAAAAAACCTCTAAACTATTGTATATTATTATTAATAAATCATTTATAAACATATAGTTTTTTATATTATAAACAAAAAAAAAATATGATAGTTATTATACAAATGGATGAAGCACACATTCTATATTTGATGAATTAAAATCTTAAATAGAAGAACCATCTTTATATTTGATTGAATTAAAATCTTAAATGGAAGAATCATCTCCCATTACTTATAAGTTATAAATCAATGTGAACTTCAAATAACTGAATTTTTTTTAATAGATTATAAAAATATAATATATATTATTAGAGTTATTTTTGAAAAAAGAAAACACAACTTAAAATAAAAAGTTTACTAGAATTACTTGTACACCTTCTTAAGAAATGAATAAATCATTTTCTACTATTTATGTAATGTCATTGAAAGCTAATATTTAAAAATAGTTTATTTAAAGTTAAACCACCTTCTATATTCTTGTTTCCTTTCGTATTTCTTTTTGTTTTATATACTTTCTTTTTATAAGAATAATTAGGGGGCGTCGTACAAAGCTACGCATGTAGTGCCTTTTCTTTAGTTTTCATATTTCAACGGCGCATCCCCATTGTTTGTTGACACCAGGTTGATCACAGAAACATATTTGAGAAGAAGAAGCTCCAAAAATGGTAGATACTCTGAACCACAACCCCTGCAAAAACCCAGTTCGTTGGTGAAGAAAAAACAGAGGGAAAGTCAACTGCGTAAAAACAGAGCAACCCCTTTTTGCCGAAATGGGATCAGATTATGGACTCCCCAGAGACCTTTCAACTCTTCAAAAGGCTCGATCGTTTTACAAACCATTGCTTCCTCCTTGCCTTCAGGTTTCCCTTTCACTTTCATAAGTTCCAAACTGTTTTTTTGCACTTATTCTGATGTTTTCCATTTATATATGCATCATGTAATGGTATTTGATGTGTTTCGATTTCAGGTTGAATTGGCTTTTGAATCGTTTTACTAATTGACAGTTTGATGCACTTATTTCTATTGTTACTTTTACCATTTAGTAAAAGTGTAAAACATATCAGACTTTGTTGTTGATCATTTGTTACTTGATTTCGCTTTTGTGATCAAATTTTATCGATCTTCACAGTTTTACCTGGTTCATCCTAAGATTGGTTTAATGGTAGCTTCACCTAGAACATGATTCGATGATCATATCTAACGACCTCTGTCACAGGGAACTACCGTGCGAGTAGAATTTGGTGATGCGACTACTGCAGCAGATCCTTCTGGTGCTCAGGCTATTAGTCAATCGTTTCCTCACACTTATGGTCAACCTTTGACTCATTTTCTTAAACCTACATCCATTGTTCCCGATGCACAGATTATCAACGATCACCCTGCAATCAAGTATAAATTCCTTCTCTCCCGTTTCCCTTTTTGTAATCTCTTCCACGGAGGGATAAAATGGTAATATTCGTTATGAATTATGACCACCATCTTTCAGGGTCGGAGTGGTTTTCTGTGGCAGACAATCTCCTGGAGGACATAATGTTGTTTGGGGTTTACATGAAGCTCTCAAAATCCATAACTCTTCAAGTACTTTGCTTGGATTTCTAGGTAAAGCTTTTTATTTTTGTTATCATATATGTAAATATTATTAAAGATTCAAGAGAATTGTTCCATGGATGTGATTAGGTGGTTCGGAAGGGTTATTTGCTCAAAAAACCCTTGAGATCACAGATGATGTTCTTGCAACCTACAAAAATCAAGGTGGTTATGATCTATTGGGAAGATCGAGAGATCAAATAAGAACATCAGAACAAGTTAATGCCGCCATGGCTGCATGTAATGCTTTGAAGTTAGATGGCTTGATCATTGTCGGAGGTATGCATGTATATTATATATTTATATAGGATCAAGTTTATCGATTAAAGAGAATCAAGTTCCTTAGTTCCCTCATATCTTTAGGTTCTCTTATGTATATATATGTCTTCATCAATCTTTTGTTTTATCATCTATTAATCCTTTTTTTTTGTTCTATAAATCAAAGGTGTAACATCAAACACCGATGCAGCCCACCTCGCTGAGACTTTTTCTCAAGCAAAATGCTCTACAAAGGTAGCTAAGCTATCATACACCATGATTACAATAACATATCCCACATAGACATAAACAAGAAGCTTAAACACCTTACAAGTTACAAGCCATAAATTGTGAGGCTATTATTGTTAAAAAAAATTTGAATTTTGCAGGTGGTTGGAGTACCTGTTACTTTAAATGGAGATCTCAAGAACCAGTTTGTGGAAGCTAATGTTGGTTTTGATACAGTTTGCAAGGTATCATTATGCATCCTACAATTGACTTTAAAGATATATAATATCATTATAGACATTTCTTGACTATATATTCTAGGTTGACTCTCAACTCATTAGCAACCTGTGCACAGATGCTCTTTCTGCTGAGAAGGTAATCCACACATTTCAAAACAAAGTTTCATTTTCTTTTCTTACTTTTTAGCAAAAATTAAGCAATCAAGAAACGATTTTTCTTCCTTGATCAGTACTATTATTTTGTTCGACTCATGGGTCAGAAGGCCTCACATGTTGCCTTGGAATGCACTCTGCAATCACATCCTAACATGGTAATTGTTACACCTCATTTCTTATTATATTGAGTCATTTATATACGTATATTTACATAGTTTTAACCTTTTTTTTTTTTTGTAGGTTATTCTTGGTGAGGAAGTTGTTGCTTCAAAACTTACCATTTTTGACTTAACAAAACAGATATGTGATGCTGTGCAAGCTCGTGCAGAAAAAGGTCTGTTGTGGGTGTGTCTCAATTATAGATTTATAGTTATTATCATCGGTTTGTCTTTTAAAATAAATTTTCTTTAACAGAAAAATACCATGGTGTTGTTCTACTTCCAGAAGGGCTTATAGAAAGCATCCCTGAAGTTTACGGGTTGTTAAAGGTGATTAAGGGGATGTTTCTTTTTCTTTTTCCTCAATAATTGATTGCTGTATGGATAAATGATGTTTAACTCATTAAGTACATCTGTTTATATCATTTCATATCTTTTTGTTTCAGGAAATCCATCGATTTCTTCGACAAGGTGTTTCCATTGATAAAATATCATCACAATTGTCACCTTGGGCATCCGCATTATTTCACTTTTTGCCACCATTTATTAGAGAAGAGCTTCTTCTTTATCCAGAATCAGATGACTCAGCACAATTGTCACAGATTGAAACAGAAAAGCTTCTTGCTGTACTTGTAGAAGCAGAAATGAGCAAAAGACTGGTACAATACAAACCATGATTCTTTTTATGGTTTCTATGTCATCATGATTATTAAAGATTTAGTTATCTATGAAATATGTTAACAGAAAGAAGGAACATACAAAGGGAAGAAATTTACAGCTATCTGCCACTTTTTGGGCTATCAAGCTCGGGGTTCTCTGCCTTCAAAATTCGACTGTGACTATGCTTACGTATGCTTTCTTTTTATATTTTTTTTGTTTAAATTACATATTCTATGATAAATGTGCTTGTTAACTAACATGGGACAATATATATATATATATATATATATATATATATATATATATATATATATATAACATAGGTTCTTGGACATATTTGTTACCATATTTTGGCAGCTGGTTTGAATGGTTATATGGCCACAGTAACTAACTTGAAGAATTCTTTAAGCAAGTGGCGTTGTGGTGCTGCTCCAATAACGGTTGGTTTTTTTTTTTTTTTTTTTTTTTTTGGTATATAATGATTGATAAATTTGTGAGTATTTGAATATTTTGGAAATTTGTAGGCTATGATGGCTGTAAAGGATTATGGTAGTGCTTCGGGATCCATAACTATTGGAAGACCCGTTGTCCATCCTGCTATTGTGGACTTGAGAGGCAAAGTATACGAGTATGTCACTTTATCATGATTCTGATTCCTGACTTCTCTATTAAGTCGTTCTTTCTGTATTAAGTTAAAAAGAAACACTAAGCATTTATATCTTATTGGTTTAAGTCGTGATTGTGATTGTGTAGGGTGCTTAGACAAAATGCAACAAAGTTCTTAATGGATGATGTGTACAGAAACCCTGGGCCTCTTCAATATGATGGGCCAGGGGCTGAATCTAGGACTGTAAGCTTGTGTATTGAGGACCTGGATTATATGGGTCGTATAAAGGAACTGAATGTATATCTTGACAAGGTACTTTTGAATTTCTTTTATATGATATTTTATAAATTGGAATATGGTATTTTTTTTTAATGATTTTAATTATATTTATGAAGGTACGAAGCATTGTGAAACCAGGTTGTTCTCAGGATATTCTGAAAGCTGCTCTGAGTGCCATGTCTTCTGTGACGGATATTCTTTCTGTTATGTCATCTCCTTCAAATGGCAACATTTAATTAGAGTCATACGTATGAGTTTTAGTATCCTGATATTTGATCAATTGGGAGGTTGAATAATGAGAAATAACCGTGTTTCTGTAGTGAAATGCTGCCATTTTGTGAAGTCTTTGCGGGTTGTGCAAAGGTATATAGATTATAGAGTAGTGTATTAGATTTGACGGAATTTGAATCTGTATTGGTATTAGATAAACATAAATGACACTATTTCAAAGTTTGAAAATAAAACCGAAAAAAGGTTAGATCTTGATTCCAGACCAGATGGATGTGAATGGACTATAAAATTATGGAACCAATAACCGAAACTATTTAGGTAGGTGTTTAGTTTGGTCCGAGTTGAGTTATGGGGTGTTTGGATGTAAGTTTTCAAAGTCGTTATATAATATGAAATAATCAGAATAAGATAATCAGTTATAACAAAACGAGCAATTAAACTGGCATATGGATATGTTTTTTGTTAGGATTTAACGACTTTAACAAACGATAAATAATTTCACATATAAAGTAATAATGCAAACGGAAAATAAGAACACAATATTTAACGTGGTTCACATGATCAAAGCGATCAAAGATATGTCCACGGACGAACAAGAGAGAACGGAAGATTTTATTAATGATTGTCGAATTACTATTTTGTTTAGCTTAGGTTACATGAATTCAAAGGCATCTATTAAGAGCAATTGATCTAAAATTTGCTAATAAGATCAAGTCCAAAAAACTCAACCTAACGGCTATGAGGTCAAATGAAGAATAAGGTTCCACAACTCAACATTTTTGCTAATTGAAGTTGTAATAATAGAATAATGAGTTTTCTGAGTGTTTGATAAAATCTAATTAATGAAATAACCAAAAGGGAAATCTGCGAAAAAGTCCCAAAGTTTTGGGCCAGTTAATGATCTAGTCCTAAATTAAATTTCATTAACAAAAAAGGACAGGAAACCGGGTAATATAATCACCTTAACCCTTTTTACCTTTTCAGCAGGTTACCTCTTCCCTCGGGTTACCTTTTCACATGGAAGTAAGATCGAAGCAAGAATTTGTTGCTTCCTGTGGTAATCTCCCATTCATTCTTCTACAAACACATATATTCAATACATTTCTTATCTCTATCTCTATTGATAATATATGTGTTAAATATGCAGAAAACAACAATAGAGCAAAGAAATTATTAGGTATCATGGGTCTATTCATGGAACAACATTACAGTCATAGTCGACCCATGACTCAAATTGCAGTTTCTATAAAAGATGTTCAACAATCAAAGAAATTATTAGGTCAATCATAGGTCTATTCAAGAACCCATAAACTGAAGTTTTGTAAAAGATGTTCTTTATCCCCCTCAAGAAGTTTCTGCTATTAGAGGTGCTTATGAGAAAATGATGAGGTTTGTTAGTGAACTCGAAGTTGTACCTATATCTGTTGTAACTGAAGGACCATTGGAACCAGGTTTGACTAACTCCCAGTCAACAGATGTACCTAAGGATTCTTCAATTCCATTCCAACTTACCACAACTCAAAACCAATTCCATTACCATATCGTGACAACCCTTCCCCCATCCCAATTCCATTCGACTTCACCTTCACCTTCACCATTGATGAAACAACCTTCTTCTTTTGTCCCCGTTTTTGCCCTTAAACCACCCCTCAATGTACAAAGAAACATTGGAATCCCGTTGCTTCAACCCTTTCCACCTCCCACTCCACCGCCATCACTAACTCCGAATTCCAATTCCGCCCCGTTTTATGGACCATTGACCAGGGAAAAAGTTCGAACAAATCAGTGTTGAGAAGCTTGTAGAACACCATGGAGGGGTTTTATAGGAATGGGTGACAGGGAAGGTTAATGGAGGGTAACCTAAAATCCTAATTATGAATCAGAATCAGAAAAAAAAAGGAAATTAGACATTAGGAAGATAATGGATTGTTTTGAAGACGAAGAGGATCTAGTGTATATATGGGTTGATTTCAATCACCCAATCAACACATTTGAGTAGATCAGTGTTGAGAAGCTTGTACAACACCACCATCTCCATATCTCCTCCCGTAGAACACCACCATCTCACATGTTACCCACCTACAAATCAAATGAAAGGAACTCCATATGGCCTTGGTGAACAAACGAGAGAAATAGAGGTATATTCTTGTTCATCTTCACAATTTTGGTTACCCACCTGCAAATAAAACGAGAGAAAGAGAGGGGGGAGAAGGAGAAACACATAAGAGAGATTTTAAAGCTTGGGTAACCGGCTAATCAAAGGTTTACCGGTTCAAAGGACTAAAGTGAGTATTAGCCGGTAACCCGTTCTTTTTCATTAATGAAATTTAATTTGGGACTAAATCATAAACTGGGGCAAAACTTTGGGACTTTTTCGTAGATTTCCCTAACCAAAATGGGTATCCTTGTATATTTATGAATTATTTCAACTTGAAATATGAAGAATTTTTTTTCTATCAATTACAATAATATCTTTACATAGTATGCATGTAGAAAAAAACTATACCGTATGGTTAGAAAGAGTTAATATATTAGTTTTGTTTTCTTCTTATATAATCATTTTTGTTACAGTTATTACTAAATTAATTATTTAATTATTAATTATTTGATCTCCAAATAATCAAACAGACAAAGATATGATCACTTTAGCTTAAAACATTAAAATAATAATTATCTACTACTGATTATTAATTGAATTACACATACAAATACTCCCCATTTGGCTTTGTCGGTATGGACGAGCTTTGTATATTAAAGAAAGTGTAGGGGTATGGACGAGTTTTGTAGATTAGAGAAAGTGTAGGGGAAAATATGAAAATACAGAAAGGATTCCAAATTTGAAATTCGAAAACCAGTTGCCGTTAGACAACGGGAGAGCGTTCCCCCAACATCTCTATAAATTCAAAACCTCTCTTCACCTTCTTCATTTGAAATCATATTTGATTCAGACAATTTTTTGAGAGAGAAAATGGAGTCCACTAAGACGGCAATGGAAGCTTTCGAGAAGCTAGAGAAGGTTGGAGAAGGAACTTATGGCAAAGTATACAGAGCGAGAGACAGAGCCACAGGAAAAATCGTTGCTCTTAAGAAAACCAGGCTTCACGAAGACGATGAAGGAGTCCCCCCTACAACACTTCGAGAGATCTCGATATTGAGAATGCTCTCCCGTGATCCTCATGTCGTCAAGTACGTGAAATCGTTATCTCATAATTTGCAATTACTTTACTAGGATTTCATGAATTTACTTCTTGTTCTGCGTTTTCACGAATAAGCACAGTCCTATTAGGGTTTTATCGATGAACACATTTCTATTGCTCTATTTTCTGGTTTGTGATTTGCCATGGTTTTTACTTTCTTGGGATTGCGCTTTCTTTACAAGAATCAAATTTAGATACAATTTCTACGGTTTAAACTGCTCTGATCTTGTTGGTTCTTTTTCTCATTTGATTTGCGGATTTACCTAGCAACAATTGCCATATCTATTGTAATCAAATTGAAATGGTATTCACAAATTCTGGATCTGACTTCAATCATCAACATCAAACAGGCTGATGGATGTGAAGCAAGGTGTGAACAAAACCGGAAACACAGTTCTCTACTTGGTATTTGAGTATATGGAGACTGATCTGAAGAAATTCATCAGATCATATCGCCAAACTGGTGAAAACATTCCACCCCAAGTTGTCAAGGTACGAATCTTCCATCTTCCATCTTGTAATTTTCTCAATAAACATACTCCTATGTATTATATTCATCAAATCTATTTTCTCAATAAACACAGAGCTTGATGTACCAGCTTTGCAAGGGTGTTGCTTTCTGTCACGCCCATGGGGTTCTACACAGAGATCTTAAACCCCACAATCTTTTGATGGACAAAAAGACATTGATGCTCAAAATAGCAGATCTTGGACTCGCCAGAGCCTTTACTCTACCAATCAAGAAGTACACTCATGAGGTATATAAACTGTGAAAAAGCTCATTTACATTGCTTAATAAAGTCAATCAACAGTTATCTAATTCTTTCTATCATTACAGATTTTGACCCTTTGGTATAGGGCTCCTGAAGTCCTTTTGGGTGCCACCCATTATTCAACAGCTGTTGACATTTGGTCTGTTGGCTGCATATTTGGTACGAATTAATAAATCTTGAAATAGCAGATCAAGTTTATGACCATTTTAAACTGTCAGAAAACTGATAATCTTGTTCAAATTTGTAGCTGAACTAGTCATGAAGACAGCCATTTTTGCTGGAGATTCTGAGCTTCAACAGTTGCTGCATATTTTCAGGTTCATAGACACATTAACCACATAATCATTTCTCATTTCTTGAATTTCATGTAACACGGATTCTTGATTGTTAAGGTTGTTGGGTACTCCAAATGAAGAAATGTGGCCAGGAGTGAGCAAGCTTAAGGATTGGCATGAGTATCCCCAATGGAAACCGAAGATGATTTCAACATCTGTGACTAATCTTGATGAAGTTGGGCTTGATCTTCTTGCTAAAATGTTTGAGTATGAACCATCGAAAAGGATATCAGCTAAGAAAGCAATGGAGCATCCATATTTTGATGATCTGGACAAGACTTATCTTTGAAACTGCTACATGTGATGTGGTGATGCTTGTCTCGAGCAAAATTGACCTTGTGACCTTGACCTTATTTTGTATGCTAGATTTAGTGATTATTGTGTGTTGGTGATAGCACTTTCTATATGCTTCACAACAGTTTTATTAACTTCTTACTTGTTGAAATTTGGTGATTTGTGTAAGTTGAAATTTGGGGTTTATTTTTATAAAAATGGATCTAATCTATCAAAGTCAATTTTTGTTATTATGGTCCAATATTAAAATACATCTCAATTGATAAAAAGGTTGTTGATTTGAAAGTTTATGTTGAAAATTTAATCAAGTTTAATTAATCTTGAAAATAAACGATCTTTTCACAATGTGACAAATGAAACCATATATGTTTGAAGAGGGAGAGACGGAGACCAAGTTAAAACTTTTTTATAAATATAGATAAAAAATGTATTATTAATTAAAGATTTATAATTATTTAATAAGTCACTATCTGACAATAATGAAAATAATAAAATTTGGAGTGACTATTTGAAATGACAAAAGGAACTTCAACAATAAAATTTTATTTTTAATGAAATTTAGAATATTCTTGAAAAACATTTAGCCTGATTGTTTTGCACATCTTCAAACATGTTTTCATTGGGAGAACCTATTCGTCCATTAGACATGAATAACTGGAAGAAAAAAAAAACACATTGTGCACAAACCAGATTTTTTTCTCCAAAGTGGATCGGTTTTGGTCAACAAAAATGTAAATTGGGTTGAGGTACAATCGGATTGGTTTCTGATGTGATATTACGCCTCCATGTCGTTTCTTCTTGTCCTCTACCAAAATCCTGGAGGAGATGTTATCACAACAAGAGAAACAGGTCGTCAATGTAACATCCTGTTTCGAATTGTTCCCATTTTGAATTGATGATCAAGGATAAAGTGCTATCAAGCTACGGATACCTGAGGGGTCGGGTTTGAGAACTAGTTGGAGTTGGATAAGGTGCCTTGGATTGCTCGGGTATTCAGTTTGAGATTTTGGATCAAAGGGTATTTCGGTAATTTGTTAGCTCAGGTCTTATGGGGAGTGGATCTTGGTTTGGGACATTTTATGGCAGGCAAGAATTGATAATAGTGTTGAGCGTCTCGATACCTTTCTATGGATATATGAATGGTTGGAATCGGAGTTGTATCGAGTAAGTTATAGCCTTCGGAAGAATTAGGGTTTTGGGAAAAGCCCTAGTACACGGGCGTACCAAGGTGGTACGTAGGGCGTACCGAAGAGAAAGAACTACGCGAGGCGTAGCTGGAGGAACGCGTAGCGTATAAGCGAGGACTGGATCGGGATGCACGGCCTCGTACGCGGGGCGTACGAGAAGGTACGTTGGGCGTACGAGGGTCAGATTGAAAACCCTAATCTTAGAGTTGTACCCTATATAAGTATAATGTTGAGCCTCCGTCTTCATTCTAAGTCAGCCCCCACCCTCTAAAACCCTAGAATTCGTCTCTAATCATTCATGGTGGCATTTTGAGCTTATGGAGTCCATTTTTGGAGTGTTTGGCCCATTTCAAGAAGGTGGAGTTTGATGCAAAGATGGGGGATCAAGGAGAAGCTTATGGATCTGGCTTTTGTGACTCATTGTCAGCTTGATGAAGGTATAAAGCTCTGAACTTGACCATTGATATCTTAGATCTCTCATTTGTGAGTTTTAGTTCATTTTGGTCCCAAGGATGAAGCTCTATGGTTCCAAATCCGTTTTTAGGCTTAGGGTTGCCATCCTTGGTGCTAACTGAGTCCCTAAGGCAGAAAGTTGCCATCTTGGAGGTCTTAATGGGTTCATGCAAGAGTTATGATCATTTTCATGGAAGTAGATTACTATACTTTGAGTTTGGGTTCATGTGGGTCATATAAAGTCAACAAGTCAGTGACTTTATGGATTAAGACGTTAAGTAGAGCTCAGATCTGTAATTTGGTCCCTTGGTTTGAAGCATTAAGTGCTTAATAGCAAAAAGGACTTAACAGAGGAGTACGCTGGGCGTACAAGATGGTACGCGCAGCGTACAAGTCACGAACCTAGTATGCGCTGCGTACAGCTGAGTACGCCCTGCGTACTCAGTCAGAATGGGTTTCGCTTATTGGGCTTCGGTATGGGCCAGCTGTTGGGCTTTTTGGAAACTTGGTCCATGGTTTGGGTCACGAGTGTTTTAGCATTTTGGGCTTAAGTGTTCGGATTATTATTGGGCCATCAGAATATAGAGTGTGTTAGACTGAAAAGAAGGATTTGGGCCTCATGGCAAGACCCATGTAGAGGTTTGGGCCCAATTTGGAAATTTGGGTCATTGATGGATTTATGGACATTATAGTGTTGGGCTTTTGTTTTGGGTTTGGGCCTTAGTTTTAGATCTTACTGGGCCAAGGGTAGAATGATCATTTTACCCCATGCATCGATTAAGGATTATGGTATGGTACCCAATTGCTAATTGGGTATATTGATCAGTATTGATAGCTCAGGAAGTGGACAGGAAAGCAGATAAGGATTTCTTTCAGGAAGCTTCTGCATTCGAGGTGAGTCTCCTCACCATACCAATGGGTCTAAGGCACCAAGGCCGGCCCATTATTTGTTATGTGGTATGCTAGTTGAGTATGTGTTATGTGGTATGCTAGTTGATTATGTGGTATGTTAGTTGTCTTTGTGATACTTGCATGGAAGACCTCGGGGGGTTCCCGAGGCACTAGGGTGTAAGACCTTGGAGGGTTTCCATGGCATCCTTAGTCAAGACTTCGGGGGGTTCCCGAGGCACTAGGGTATAAGACTTTGGAGGGTTTCCATGGCATCCTTAGTCAAGACCTCGGGGGGTTCCCGAGGCATTGGGCTAAGACCCTGGAGGGTTTCCAGGGCACCCGGTGTAAGACCCTGGAGGGTTTCCAGGGTATCCTTATATGTTTGTATGTATGATTTATGTGACAGTGGGCTAAGACACTGGAGGGTTTCCAGGGCACCCGGAGTAAGACCCTGGAGGGTTTCCAGGGCATCCCTATTTGTTTATATGCATGACTTGTGTAGTTGATACGGATTAGGCGATTATGTGTGTAAGACCTTTGAGGGTTTCCATGGCATCCTTATATGTATCCTATATGGCTTATGTGATCGATAAGGTTTATGTGATTATGTGGATTATGTGGGGTATGCTCTGGGGAACTCACTAAGCTTCGTGCTTACAGTTTTGTTAATGGTTTCAGGTATCAACGGTTTGGAAAGGAAGGGCTCGGCTTGATCGCAGCACACACACCCGTGTTTTCCGTAATATTTGATTTTGGGATGAACTCTAATAACTGATTTGATTAGCAGTGTTTTTGGGAAACTTGGATTTAAAAGATATATGTGTTTTGACTGTTATGAAAAATGAAATTTTTACCCTTGATTTTTGGGTCGTTACAGTCAGCCTGGGAGAAGGTCCCAGGAGAACACTCTGACGGTCAAGTTCGTCTCTGAGAGATGAATATGTGTTTAAGCGTAAGGCTTGAATGTTTAGATTCGATCCCTTTACGGTTCAAGGCATGTAGCCTTTTATAGTGAGGATCTGGGCACGGATCCCGCTCATGGAGACAAGAGTGTTAGACCTCGATCGGGACATAGGCGTTGATTGGAAGATTGTACCTTTGTCCCCTATCTAAGTTGTGATTGGCTTAGTCACGGTAGTGTTGCGTGCACCCTTATTGGAGTTAGCATGTGTCGGTTTGTCGTATGTTAACTTTCTCGTGCATGTTCGGGACGCTGGACATCGAGGGATAACCCAATGCGGGCTGGACGCGGAAATGGGACGACATATGCGGCCATCTGGCTGGCTATGTGACTAGCGCCTATGGATTCTCTGACGTGTCTGGAAGGCACGCTATCCATTTCAAACATGTATGAACCGGTTATGATTGGTTTGAAAAAACCTATTTTTTGCAAGTTTTACTATTTTACCGAACTTGCCTTTGGTGTTGGAATTTAACGAAACTTTAATGGTTGATCAAAAACGAGCATATAAGTAAAACTTATTGCTAAACCATGAGCTAATATATTTTTCTAGGCAATTGGGATCGTTTAGGGGGTTCAAAACGACATTTTTCGACTTCTAATATTTAAAAAAGCTACATCTCCGGCAGGATAGTACAAAGGATGAAAATAGATTTTGAGAAACCTGAAAAATCTTATAAAACAGCAAAATGAAGCAATAATTGAAGAAAATAATATTTTTTTACTATATGAAAAACGAAAAAACAATGGTTTCACATAAATCGGCGGAAAATGTCATTTTAGTGACACGTATGTTATTTGCTTGCAAAAGACGTAGCGAAAAATCAACTTGGTATTTCTTTTGATAAATAAATATATCCATCTTTCTTAATAAAAGAGTAGTTTTTCTATGCCACATGTCGATTTAATAGCCAAATCGCCAACATGCTTCTGCAACATGTTATCACTTAGTTTCAATTTCAATTCAATTTATTGACTAGCACCCTTAAAATCAGTTGTTTGTTTGTTTCCGAGTAACTGACCAGTAAATCGGTTACTGATTTCATTACTTAAATAAACATAATTAGAAATCCTGCAAGTTTTTTTTTGTTGCGATTCAAACCTTACCCAATTTTCGGTCTACCATCTTGCATTCTTCCCAAATCTATTACCTAAATTATGTGATCTCCTCCGATCTCTCACACGTTAAATATTCTTATGATAACTGTTTGTGCATAGCCTTTATCCTTCTTCGCCACTCTTCTCATGTAACTTTTTATTTTTGGGTTTAGGCAAAAACGGGATCACATCCTCAAATTGTAAAGAATGATACAAAGGAAAAGAAGTTAAACATAGGTAATATTTTTTTCTAGTATTATAATTAAATATAAAATATGAAAAAACCAAAAAAACTACCATTTTGAAGAAAATAAAATTATAAAAACTAATAATAATTATTATTATTAATAAAATGTTATTACATTTTACGAGAATAACTTTGGTGGTATATCACAGACAGTGATTCTATAATTTTTCGGAGGACTCACAAAAGTCGTTGGAGTATGGTAGAATAGGACGAAAGACAGTTGAACATCCTAGAGATTTCTAGGACATCGAAAAAGAACCAGAAACATAATGGAAGCCTTGTAAATATATTATGATCTTAGTAGATAGATCTAGAAATATCATGATAGTACAGGATCCAGAACCTTCCATTATGGAGGTATAAGAACCCTATAAATAGGGATAGAGCTATTTGTTGCATTTCAAGTTCGTTAGTACATCATAAAAATCAAAGTTAGCCTGAATTAGTCGAAGAAAAGCTAAGTGGCACATGATATAGACTAGTCGCAAGAGTCACCTCGTGACCAGTAGGTCAACATCCAATCATTGATCTTTTGTATCAACGAACTGAGGAATCGACATATTCATTGTTAACCACAAATAATGTTGACACTTTGCGGTGAAAAAGTGTGTGCCATAAGCTGCTATCTAATATCCCTTTTCTCCACGACATTAAAAAAAACTTACAAAAACTTTGTGCAATATGAATATCATATCGATACCTACATATAGATGCACAAATAGCTAGAATGTGAATGTTCAATCGAGCAAAATATTGTGTAACATGTCTGTCGGTAGTTTCTCGTTCAAAGGTTCGAATAAAAAAGGAACAATGATGAAGCTAACTTTTCGCATGCTTATTATGTAAAACAAATAAATTTATTAACAGATTAATCTCCAAGACAAAAGTAAGAAAAAAGTACATTTTAACAATTTTTAT
This sequence comes from Lactuca virosa, assembly GCF_052849685.1. Lineage (NCBI taxonomy): Eukaryota > Viridiplantae > Streptophyta > Magnoliopsida > Asterales > Asteraceae > Lactuca > Lactuca virosa. The sequence goes on from NC_136433.1 coordinate 40,230,803, forward strand.
AAATAACTAGAAGGTTTCCCCACGCTTCGCGACGGGCGGAAAGTCTTATTTTAATTTTTGGATTTTGTGTTTTGTATGGCGAAGGGGTCCCGTTCTTCAAAACGATCCTAGTTGTTCACGAATATATGTAACACTTGATTCATCTTTTTTACTCCATACCAGGATGTAAAGGATGTAAATGATTATGCCATCTAGATCGAAAGTACAATGTTATTTTATGATTTTAAATTGTAAAAAATAAAAGACAAGTCCTATAATGTCATAGCATCACTTTTACGTCCCCTTGCATTATCAGGAATTAATCCGACATTGAAAGTGTAAACTATTCATTTAGTCCGAAAAAGAAAAAGTGTTTGTGTATAAAAATGCACACCATTTAACTATTTAGGTAATGGGGACAGAACCTAATCTGGATAGATATATAAGGATGTTTTTACCTAATACATACCTTTGTACACCAAGTTTTGGCTCTAATTTAACGAAAAGAACTCAAAAGGTGGTTTGTGGATTCACCAATAACTCCACCATTGCAAGAGAGCCTTTTTTCACAACAACATGAAGTGGAGAATTTTTGTCTTTGTCTTGTAAATTTGGATCCATCCAAATATCTAAGATCCATCTAACATATTGAACATCACCATTAGCAACAACCAACAATAAGAAAGGAGCAGCATCTCCCTTCATCCACTTGACCCCTTTCTTTAGGAAGAAGAAAACCATTTTACCATGTTTCCTTTTGATTTCCTCCAACACAGGGGTATTTCCAAGATCATCTACCACATTAAGACAATAACAACAGATTCACATGATATTGCTTATGGGTGGGATGGAGTGGTGTGAGCTAGGACTTTTTTCTTTATAAAAATAGTGAGCACATATGTTCTTTTTGTTTTTACCTAGCCATGGATGACAGAATTGGCATCGCCATTTGCATCCCTATTTTGTTTTGTATTTGTCGTATTATCACTCGTATATATAAAGAGAAAAAAAAAATTATGGGCAATATCAATGTGATTGTAATAATCATCTCTATCCCATTTGTGGGATGTATGTCCCCATTGCCTGTAAAAAAAAATCCACAAACATTCACCTAATTGGAATATGTAAAAGGGCTTAATGAAAAATGTACTTTCTATTATTCTATTTGCAAACTTATATTGGAAAACGTTGATGAACAATCATTTATCATACCTTTCGTTCTAGTTTCTGCAACATTTCATTAGATGATGTTAACTCCCCTTCCAATTCATTGATTTTTATACTAAATTCTTCATCACTTTACTATTGTTTCTAAATTCAAAATACCAATAACTTAGCATAAGTCTACAAACAATAAAAATTCACACAACACACTCATCATTCAATAATAGGCCTCCATAGAAATTTAATTGAAAGAAAGAAAACAAAAAGTGACCAATTTGAGAAATTACATAAAAATAAAACCAATTCCAAGTTCAAATCAAAACACAAATTCTTATGGAACACCCATTTGCAGATAATACCTTCAAATCTAAAATGAAACCTTACCTTTGGTGCTTCTGTGGTGTGTTCATAAATAGAGGAAAACCTCATCCAGTTGAAGCTTACATCAGTACACGAAGAGAAATGAAGATTTCAAAAAACATTATTTTAGAAGGAAAAAAGGAGATAATGCCTTCAACTCTGATTTGTAGATAATACCTTGAAATCAAACCCAAAATGGTCTGGAGATGGAGATAAATAATATCTTCAACTCTATACCTTCAATTGGAAATGGTAGCATTAGGGAATAGTGATTTTAAGGTAATTTTCCATACTAAACTAGTCCCAAGCCAAGTCTAATTCACATTTTGGGAAAAATATCATTTTGCCCCTACCATGACCCATAACCCTCATAATTTACCCAATGGGACACTTGATAAAAAGTCAAAGGTCAACACAGTGACCTTACACACAGTGTACCAAGGCTCTACATTGGGCGTAGAGCAAAACGGTAGAAAACAAGATCTGGGTTGGCTACGCTAGGCGTAGCCAGATTTACGCTCAGCATACACGGCCAAAACTCAAGTCTTAATTTTTAATCTCTTAATCATTAAGACGCTTTACCCCAACTTCATATCTGACCCTAAAAGACATTCTAATCCATAAACTCTCCAACTTTATGCATTTTCATGGCTAAAGAGAGCTTAATCCTAAAACTATAACTTCTAACGTCTGAATGGAAAGGACCAAGGTTGGAATTTTATGACACTATGTACTCTAAAACGTCTGAAAGGACAACTCAAATGGTCTGGAGCAGTCCATACTCATAAAGACCAAGGTTTTGGGATAAAATGAACATAAACTTAATCTTAATAAGATCTAGCAAATCAAGCCTCAAGGTATGAACTTTATACCATCTGGAGATGAACAATGAGGTGTAGTGTTAGGGCGTGTCAGACCCAACAAATAATAGGGGTACGATATACTCCAAAAGAATCCCACTATATTGCACTAAAAGGTAGTACAAGGCAAGAAGGGTCGATCCACAGAGACACGGGATAATTAGTCTATACCTCTTTGCGCAAGGTACTATGGTCACCAACAGTAAAGAGGAGGGGGGGTTTGAGTGTAATGATGTAGCAAATCAATTTAAAACATGAGTAAACAACTAAACCAATGAATTAAGTTCAGATTTTGTAAGGACTCCAACTCCATGTATGACAATCTAGCAATGTGAGTCAAAGATGACAAGACATTTGTTTCATTCTATCTAAGTTGGTACTTGAAAGTGTTAACAAGCTCTAACACTTTCCATTCACCACATTAATCAATCAAAACAAGCTCTTTGATTAATCCTAACCTTACTAACCTAATCTAAACAAGCTCTTAGAAGTAGATTAAAAGATTGCATTAAGCTTATTGTGAATGTTCCCAACAACACCCAATACTCCTCATAAGCTCGGGAGCGTAAGAATGTGTGAAAAGATTTACACTAAATTCATTCATAAGAAATCAATTTAATGCTTGTTACTTAGTTCAATTCACAAAACAATTACGGATTTTGCAAAATGAATAACTTGAATGACCTAACCCTAATTCAAATGGCCAATAAGAATCATTATTAGAATCAAATATTCGATTGAAGTAAAATCAATTTCACTAGATAGAAATTAAACACAAACATCAGGTCATATGATTTTATTCACAACCAAAAAGTCAAAACATGAAATTGGAGAAGTTAGGGTTCTAGCCACACATGGCTAGAACAAGATCACAAGTCTAAAAGATGAAATTAAGTGTAATTACAACTTACAAAAACGAGAATTAATGTTTCCAAATGATTAATGGACAAACCCTTGCAAAAACCTTCGAAATCCCCTCTCAAAATATGCTCTGATATGTTGTGTCTGTGTAAAAATGGCCCTCAACCCGTAATATGAAAGATAGGAAAAACTGCCAAAGTTGGTTTTTGGGTCGAACACGGCCCGTGTTAAAATAGGCTAAACTGACACGGGTCGTGTTCAGCAGCCAACACGCCCCGTGTTGATTTGCACTAAACTGACAAGCCCCGTGTTCAGCATGGTCAACAGCTCCCATTTTGGTCAAACACGCCCCGTGCCCACTTTTCAGTGTAAATTCAACACGCCCCGTGTACCTCTCTGACTCCAATTCCAAACTTGATTTTTCCAACTTTTTCGTTCTTCGCCCAATCATCCCGAAATCTTCACCAATGCTTCCCGGCACTTCCCAAAGCGCGTTCCAACCTCTGGTTTACCTGAAAAAGACATAAAAGTGTGTAAATAAGGTTGTTCTAGAGACTAACATGAATATGATGAAATGCAAGAAAAAGGAAGAACAATTGTGCTAAATAGATGCATGAAATGGGACTAAAAGGTGTGCAAAAAGGTGCACAAATAGCACCTAACAAATCTCCCCAAGCTTAGACCTTTCTTGTCCTCAAGAAAGAACAAGAACCGGACAAACATGACGATTTCTAGATGGCAAAAAGAAACATAGAAAAAAATGTGGACAGAAAGATCCTAAAAGCTAAGAATGAATGCATGCGATGAAAACCATGAAAATGAAACATATGTACAAAAGATACTTAAGGAACAAAAATTGAACCAACGAAAGATTTAAGAACACAAGTAATCTTTTTATTTATTTTTATAAATATGGACATATACGATCAAACCTTACATCAATAGGGCTCCAATCATTAATACCTAGGCGACCATCCTGCTTCCTTCCACATATCACAGACTCCCAAGGTGAGGAAGACCCGAAACGGTGTAATCCAATAATCCAACCCTAGTTTTATTAAAACTTTATGCCTTACTAAGCTTTATGGGTGAAAATAACATAGTCCGGATCTCATGTCCTTAAGACTAGATGGCCAAGAATCAGAATCGACGCATCCTTAAGAACCCGTCACGGCGAATCAGCTTTCGCTGAAACAGTGAGCCCACCCGAAGGGGCCCAACTCCTATGCTTTCACTTTTTCGAGAGCCACAAGTATCACATCACACAATTCTTCATTCGCCAAATTTGACTTTGAATTGGCTTTTGATTTGATTGAACTTTGATTTGTACTTCGTTTTGAATTTGGATTCTTCAATCTTCATTTTTGGAATTTCTTGAGATTTCTTCGTTTTGGCACTTGAAATTCTGATTTGGGTACTAGATATGACAATTGTACCCTTCCTTCTTTCTTGACTGTGTGGATCTGATACTTAAGCTCTCTGTCACCGCGAGGGTAACGCGTGTCAACAAATAGGTCCGTGTTCTGTGGGTCCAGAGTTGCCGATAAAGATTCTTTTTAAACATTCAGAAGCAAATCATCCTAAAGCTGTTATTACCGCCCAAAAAACGTTTCAATATAATTTCTTTTTATTATCTAAGGCTAGGGTCTCGAATTACGGTGTTTGGGTCCCCTAGGTATGACAGCTGATTCTACACTTCCGGTAACTATCCGGTCGCCTCGGGTATTTTTTTTTTTCATTTGATTTCTCGTTTTCCCACTTCATGGAGCTATTGTATGTAAAGAGTGTCATCATCTCGTACATTTTTTTTGTTTTTTTTGTTTTCTTTTTTTTTGAAAATGCATGCATGAATATGAAATGCAAAAAATGGTAAAATGCAAAAACTTGAAATAATTTTTTTTTTTTTTGAAAATGCATGAATGAACCTAGTGTACAACTCTACCCCTCCCCAAGCTTAAAGATAAGCATCGTCCCCAATGCTCGGAGAGGGCGGAACAACCTATCTAATCACCGGAAGGTGGTGGGGGATGGTAGTCGGGTTAGGTAAGAGTCTAAAACAGTCACAAGTGCATACATATTGAATTTTAAAGCAAAATATGAACGATTAAAGATATGGAAAGAATTTACCGAATCGTTCTTGGAGACTAGCAATTATGGTGAGAACCTTCTCTTCATCTTCCCCATGCTATCCGTGAAATATTTTTGGAGCCCGAGATTCAATTTCTAGGCATAAAAACAAGTTTAAAACCATTTGGGACATTAAAATTTTGAAATTTACCAAAGACTAAAAAGTTTTAAAAGAAAGGACAAAAATACCCCCGGGTTGCCTCCCGGTTAGCCGCCCTTGTTTTAAGTCGTTGGCTCGACGTTGCCCCCGAATATGCTTCGTTCTAAGTATGTGGGCCTCTCCAACACATCAATCTTCTTGCCACCTCCTTCAACGGAACCTTCAACCTTCCTTTGGTTTTCTTTTTGCGCATAAACCAAAAAGGACTTAACCCTTTAATATCAGAGATTGTCCACTCAATCCTTTTTTGGTATTTGTTCAGCATGGTTATCAACTCACTCTCTTCCTTCTTCGATAGTTTATTTGAGTTGATGACCGGTTGAGTGCTCTCCTTCTCGACATGTATTAGCTTTAAAGGGTCCGATGGAGTTTTTGCTCCCGGATCTAGTGCTTGTTCCACCGGTGGAAGGAATTGGGCTTTGGTGGTAAGTGGCTTGGGTTTCATATCATCAGTCCTCATATGCTTCTTGTCATCAACAAACTCCAAAATCTCCCGCACCTCATTATTCATATCGAACTCCTTTGCAATCTCCTTGGCTTTGTCCCTGTCTAGTTTTTGTGACAAAACTAACTCTAGAAATTCATTGTTAGACAAATTTAAGCCCTTTTTAGTTAAGGGCTGGATCAAATTGACAAAATTAACAGATTGAACATCAGAAGGAACCTTTTTTGCTTCATGAACATTAAAGTTGATAACTTCACCATCAAATTCCATACTCAAAGTTCCATTGTAGACATCAATTTTTGGTTTAGAAGTTTTAAGAAAAGGTCTACCCAAAAGTATGGAACTTGAACTTGGAGAGTCATCATCTCCCATATCTAAGACATAAAAATCAGCCAGGAAGACAAATTCATCGACTTGCACTAACACGTCCTCTAATACTCCCTTTGGGTGTACCAAAGACCGGTCAGCAAGTTGGATGATCACACCGGTTTTGCTCAATGTTCCTACACCAATTGATTTGAAAAGAGAATATGGTAGGACATTTACGGATGCACCTAGATCAAGCATAGCTCGGGGTACATAAAGATTCCCCAACTTGCAAGGCACGGTAAAAACACCGGGATCCTTGCACTTCGGGGGCATCTTCTTTTGCAAAACCGCGGATACATGCTCCCCAACTGTTACGACTTGATTTTCTTTTAATTTCTTTTTAGATACACAAAGATCCTTAAGGAACCTTGCATATCTAGGTACCTGCTTGATGGCCTCGAGGAGTGGAATGTTGATTTGAACTCTCTTGAACATTTGCATGATCTCACTCTCCTCCCGTTCTTTCTTCGTGCTCTTTAATCTTTCGGAAAATGGAGCAGGTATGGCTTTAGACTCAGTGATGAAGGGCTTCTTTTCGATTGTTTTCTCTTCCTCCTTCATTTATTTGGTTGCCTCTTCGACCACTATTTCCTCTTCCTTTTGATCAACCGACACTTTTGGATCATCATAGCTCTTTCCTCCTCTCAATGTGATGGCACACACGTTGTGCCTTGGGTTTGTTTCAGTTTGTGCAGGTAACTTTCCTTGAGATTCTAGTTTGCTTACGGAAGTGGCAAGCTGTGAAACTTGTTTCTCTAAGTTCTTTATGCTTGCTTTTGTCTCTTGTTGTAAAGCTTGTGTACTAGTTGCCAAACTCTTCACTATGTCCTCTAAGGACATACTTGATGAACCCGATTGTTGAGGAGGGTGTTGTGGTTGCCTTGGCTGAAAGTTTTGTGGTGGAAAAGGTGGTCTTTGTTGGTATTGATGTGGTTGACTTGGTTGATAGTTCCCTTGTTGATTTCCTCCCCAACCTTGATTGTTGTTCCATCTTTGATCACCTCGTGACTGCTCATATCCCCTTTGGTTTAAACCAGAATAACCTCCCATGACTTTCGCTTCTTCATAATCCTCATCTTGAAGTTGAGGGCACATGTCGGTTGGGTGCCCTACTTGAGTACAAATACCGCAAGGGCGGGGTGTGGGTTGCACACCTTTGTCTTTGGCTAGCATCATTACAACTTTTGTAAGCTCGAACAATTGAGCTTCAATTTGAGGAGTTTGGACCTCCTTTACACCTCGGGGTGCATCCGTGTACCATTCTTCATCATGGGTTGAATGTTTAGAATCTTCATCCATGTTCTTAATTAGATTGCGGATTTCGGTTGGAGTCTTATCGGGTAAAGAGCCGACACTAGAAGCATTAAGAAGTCTTCTCTCCATTGGAGTCATGCCTTCAATGAAATATTGGAGAAGCTGATACTCGGTAATTCCATGTTTGGGACAGCGGGCACAAAGTTTCTTGAATCTCTCCCAATATGTGTGGAAAGCTTCTCTCTTGTGTTGCTTAATTCCAATGATTTCCCTCCGTAGGGCTGAAGCTTAATTCCAATGATTTCCCTCCGTAGGGCTGAGAGGGGTATGTCCTCCCAAATGTTGATGACCGGGGGAGTAGATGAGGAAGAAGTCCCGGAACCCGGTTGCTTCTTACGAAGCTTGGCTTGCTTCCTTAGCTTCTTTGCAGTCTTCTCTATCTCCGAGTCAATTGGCAATGGCGTACATGTACGAAAAGATCTTGGCATAAAACAATTAGTAACACCGTGTCCCCGGCAACGGCGCCAATTTGTTAGGGCGTGTCAGACCCAACAAATAATAGGGGTACGATATACTCCAAAAGAATCCCACTATATTGCACTAAAAGGTAGTACAAGGCAAGCAGGGTCGATCCACAGAAACACGGGATAATTAGTCTATACCTCTTTGCGCAAGGTACTATGGTCACCAACAGTAAAGAGGGGGGGTTTGAGTGTAATGATGTAGCAAATCAATTTAAAACACGAGTAAACAACTAAACCAATGAATTAAGTTCAGATTTTGTAAGGACTCCAACTCCATGTATGACAGTCTAGCAATGTGAATCAAAGATGACAAGACATTTGTTTCATTCTATCTAAGTTGGTACTTGAAAGTGTTAACAAGCTCTAACACTTTCCATTCACCACATTAATCAATCAAAACAAGCTCTTTGATTAATCCTAACCTTACTAACCTAATCTAAACAAGCTCTTAGAAGTAGATTAAAAGATTGCATTAAACTTATTGTGAATGTTCCCAACAACACCCAATACTCCTCACAAGCTCGGGAGCGTAAGAATGTGTGAAAAGATTTACACTAAATTCATTCATAAGAAATCAATTTAATGCTTGTTACTTAGTTCAATTCACAAAACAATTACGGATTTTGAAAAATGAATAACTTGAATGACCTAACCCTAATTCAAATGGCCAATAAGAATCATTATTAAAATCAAACATTCGATTGAAGTAAAATCAATTTCACTAGATAGAAATTAAACACAAACATCAGGTCATATGATTTGATTCACAACCAAAAAGTCAAAACATGAAATTGGAGAAGTTAGGGTTCTAGCCACACATGGCTAGAACAAGATCACAAGTCTAAAAGATGAAATTAAGTGTAATTACAAATTACAAAAATGAGAATTAATGTTTCCAAATGATTAATGGACAAACCCTTGCAAAAACCTTCGAAATACCCTCTCAAAATATGCTCTTATATGTTGTGTCTGTGTAAAAATGGCCCTCAACTCGTAATATGAAAGATAGGAAAAACTGCCAAAAGTTGGTTTTTGGGTCGAACACGGCCCGTGTTAAAATAGGCTAAACTGACACGGGTCGTGTTCAGCAGCCAACACGCCCCGTGTTGATTTGCACTAAACTGACATACCCCGTGTTCAGCATGGTCAACAGCTCCTATTTTGGTCAAACACGCCCCGTGCCCACTTTTCAGTGTAAATTCAACACACCCCGTGTACCTCTCTAACTCCAATTCCAAACTTGATTTTTCCAACTTTTTCGTTCTTCGCCCGATCATCCCGAAATCTTCACCAATGCTTCCCGGCACTTCCCAAAGCACGTTCCAACCTCCGGTTTACCTGAAAAAGACATAAAAGTGTGCAAATAAGGTTGTTCTAGAGACTAACATGAATATGATGAAATGCAAGAAAAAGGAAGAACAATTGTGCTAAATAGATGCATGAAATGGGACTAAAAGGTGTGCAAAAAGGTGCACAAATAGCACCTAACATGTAGATTCTGGATCCAAGAGCTTGAGTGCACCACCACCTCTTCAATGATCTTTCTTCACCACCAAGAACACTAAAAAATCACTCAAAGACTTTAATACTCACTCTCAAGGGCTAGGGTTTCGATATTAGGGCTAAGAGGAATGGAGGCTGGTCATAAGAAGGTCCAAAGGGGGATAAGATGCTTAAATAAGGGAGACAATCCTAAAAATTTAGGGTTTAGGAGCAGCACGAGTACACCGAGCGTACTCACATGTATGCCCAACATACTCAACCTCCACCACGATCCTTTTTAGAAACATACGCCCGTCATACACATCAAATTTGGGATGAAATATTTCCCGACCTTTGTCATGAATCACACTCCTTAACGTATTGAGCGACATCTTTAAAAATTATAGGCCAATAAAAACCTGTATCAAAAACCTTTTTAGCCGTGTATTGTGCTCCATGATGTCCTCCGGTGGGCCCGCTATGACAATGTCTCAAGATTTCTCGACTTTCTTTCCCGAACACGCATCTTCTTATCATACCGTCGGCGCAGCTTCGAAAGAGGTATGGCTCATCCCAAAAGTAATATTTAATTTTAGAAAAGAATTTCTTCTTTTGTTGTCTAGTCAAATCCTTTGGAATATAGTCACTTGCTCAATAATTTTCTAAATCTGCATACCAAGGTACTTCACCTGCTATAACCATAAGGTACTCTTCGGGAAAATCATCTCCAATATTGTTATCTTCTAATTCTTCCAAGTGCGGGTTTTCGAACCGTGATAAATGATCAGCTGCCACATTTTCCATTCCCTTTTTGTCTCTAATTTCAATATCAAATTCTTGTAAAAGCAATACCCAATATATCAATCTTGGTTCAACATCTTGTTTAGCAAAGAGATAGTTGAGGGCAGAATGGTCAGTAAATACAATTGTTTTTGACAAAACTAGATATGGGCGGAATTTATCAAAAGCATAGACCACCGCGAGTAGCTCCTTCTCGGTAGTAGTGTAGTTTTCTTGAGTGGGGTTTAAAGTCTTACTTGCATAGTAGATAGGCTGAAAATGTTTGTTAATTCTTTGTCCCAAAACAGCTCCCACCGCATAGTCACTAGCATCACACATTAATTCAAAAGGAAGACTCCAATTTGGGGCTATCATGATAGGAGTACTAGTCAAATTTTCCTTTAATAATTGAAAAGCTTCATTGCATTCTTTAGAAAAGTCAAATGGGGAATCCTTCAAAAGAAGTTGAGTCAATGGCCTCGTGATCTTGGAAAGGTCTTTAATGAAACGTCGGTAAAATCCTGCATGGCCTAGAAAGCTCCTTACCCCTTTTACATTAGTTGGACGTGGCAATTTAGCTATGGTATCAATTTTTGCTTTATCCACCTCTATCCCCAATCTTGAAACCTTGTGTCCTAACACAATCCCTTCATTTACCATGAAGTGGCACTACTCCCAATTTAGAACTAGATTTGTCTTCTCACATCTTGCCAACATTAGGTCTAAGTTGGATAAACAATCGTCAAATGAAGACCCAAAAACCGAGAAGTCATCCATGAAAACCTCCATAAATTTCTCGACCATGTCATGGAAGATAGCCATCATACACCTTTGGAAGGTATTCGGTGCATTGCATAACCCAAAAGGCATGCGTCTATATGTGAATGTCCCACTTGGGCAAGTAAAAGTGGTTTTTTCTTGATCTTGTGGGTCAATTGGAATTTGGAAGTACCCCGAGAAACCATCAAGAAAACAATAGTAAAGATGCCCGGATAGCCTTTCAAGCATTTGATCGATGAATGGTAGCGGAAAGTGATCCTTGCATGTAGCATCATTAAGCTTTCGATAGTCGATGCAAACGCGCCACCCGGTTACGGTTCTTGTTGGTAAAAGTTCATTCTTCTCATTTGTCACAACCATCATTCCCCCTTTCTTTGGCACCACTTGAACGGGACTAACCCATGGGCTATCGGAAATGGAGTAAATAATTCCTGCATCTAAAAGTTTGACAACTTCTTTTTTAACCATCTCTTGCATGTTTGGGTTTAAACACCTTTGGTGTTGAACAACCGGCTTTGCACCTTCTTCAAGAATTATTTTATGAGAACAATAGGAAGGACTTATTCCTTTTATATCGGTGATTTTCCATGCGATGCCTTTTTTTTCTTTAGAACTTGTACTAATTCTTCTTTTTTAGCCTTGGTGAGGTCGGAAGCAATAATAACAGGCTTTTGATTACCTTCTTCAAGAAATGTGTATTCCAAATGTTCAGGTAAGGTTTTCAGCTCTGATTTCGTGTTCTGTACACTGAACATGTCGAGTCCATAGAGGGGACTCATCGAGTCTAGGATAAAATCTTCGACTGATCGTGATTTTCCTGATGGACTCGTCGAGTCGGATTTTCAGAGCTCCTGATTATTTCTACGTATTCAGATTCTTCAAGCATTCTCTCTATCTCTTGTAGGTCCCTTTCAACATCAAATTCGTCTTCAAGGGCATAAGTGGATTCGCTTGGCTTGTCTTCCTTTAATTCTTCCATTAGCTCATCGAAAACATCCACCGAGAAGGCCGTGTCATCACTATACTTGGAATGTTTCATTGCTCGATCAACGCCAAATGTGACTGACTCTTCTCCCACCCGGAGGGTAAGCTTGGATTCTCTCATGTCTACTATGGCACTTGCGGTATTTAGGAAAGGTCTTCCAAGAATGATCGGGACTTGATGATCTTCTTCCATATCTAGGACTATGAAATCCACGGGGAATACAAATTTATCAACTTTTACCAATAAGTCCTCATATATTCCCTTTGGAAAAGTCACCATCTTGTTTGCTAAATGTATTGCCATACAGATTGGTTTCGGCTCCGGAAGGTTCAACTTTTTAAAGAAAGAATATGGCATAAGATTCACACTTGCCCCCGAATCCGCCAATGCATAACTTGTAGCTAAGTTTCCAAATTGGCAAGGCAAAGTTAAGCTACCCGGGTCCCCCATCTTCTTTGGTAATTTGTTCAACATTGCAGCTGAACAATTCTCATTAAGCACCACCTTGGACACCTCTTCCAACTTCTTTCGATTAGTGAGTAGCTCTTTTAGGAATTTTGCGTACTTGGGCATTTGTGCAACCGCTTCTATGAAAGGAATGTTGATTTGGAGGGCTTTGATGTGTTCCAGGAACTTTTGATAATCTTCATTATGCTTTTCTTGTCTTGCCCGACGTGGAAATGGCAATGGAGGTTGATATGGTTTCAAAGGAGGATCATTTTTCTTTTCTGACTGTGGACTCGTCGAGTCCTTCTCCCCGACTCGACGATTCGGGTCGACTGACTGGGATTTCAGGTCTTCTTTCTGCTTCTCCTGCACCTCTCTTGTTTCATCATTTGTTATAGTTATAGGTGTCAGAGGGGTAATTATTTTCCCACTTCTAGTCGTCACAATGTTAATGTGAGCACCTCTTGGATTTTTCTCGGTATTGCTTGGAAGTTCACCCGGTGCTCTTTGATTGATTTGTAGTGCAAGTTGGCCTAACTGTTTTTCAATGTTTAGTATAGAGGCCTGCTGATTTCTCATCAATGATTGTTGCTCTTTCATCATGGCTTGTTGTTCCCTAATTGCAGCATCGGTTTCATTGTGTCTCTTTTCGGATGCAGCTGCAAATCTTGTGAGCATGTCTTCAAAGTCCATCTTTTTATCTTGCACCGGCTCTTCCTTTTGATAGAAACCTCTTGTCTTCATCTTGTACTTTTCCTCATTTGTCTTTTTGTATTCATCATATGGTAGCCACTCCTTTCTCGGTTATCTCCAATCCTCGTCATATCTATCGCCACTTGAATAGCATACTTGTACTTTCCGGTTCCCATTCTCATCCATATCACAATCCTTAGTAAGGTGAGGCCCGCTACAATTGTCACATCCCACCCGAATGGCATGGATGGATTGATCAATCTTTGTCATTCTTCGGTCTAAGCTATCCAATTTTGCCATCATTGTCGCTATATTGTCGGACACCGAGTTCACCGCCCCTCGAGTCAAATCATTCCTTGAATTATGGTATTCCTTAGAGTGCTTAGAGAATTCTTCAATTAGCTCCTTTATGACTGCGGGGTTCTTCTTCGTGAGTGGTCCTTGGGAGTCAAGGAGCTGCCTTGTTGTAACATTTACTCCATCATAGAAAATGGAGACTTCTTGTTGAATGTTTAAGTCATTGTGGGGGCAATTCCTCAACAAGCCTTTGTATCTCTCCTACGCCTCATATAGTGACTCGCTCGGTTGTTGCTCGAAATTGGCAATGGCTTTCTTCAATTTTGCTATTTTTGAAGGAGGGAAAAATCGGTCAATGAACTCTTCACGCATTTTGGCCCATGTGGTGATGGACCCTGGAGGGAGTGATTTTAGCCAATCTTTCGCGGCTCCCTTAAATGTCATCGGTAACATACGAAGCAGAACGGTCTCGCGAGGCACATTAGGAATGTTGAAGTAGTCGGCTATGTCGTTGACCTCGTCGATATGCTTGTATGCGTCTTCGTGATCTTTCCCGTAGAATGGGATGTCCTTGAGTTGAGCGAGTATGTGGCCATTTAGCTTGAAGGTAGCAGTTGCTGGAATCACAGGTTGCATGATTCCCGACCCGGTATCATCACGCATCCTCTTCTTGTATTCGCCCATGGTGATATCAACAATGTTAGCCATGGTGTTATCGGGTTCGCCTTCTTGGTTGCTTTCTTCTTCGGTTTCTGTTTCGGTTTCGTATTCGGTGTCTTTTGGATTGGGATCTTGTTTAAAACTCTCAAGCTTGCTTCCCTCGCTCTTTTGACTACTAGATTCACCCACTTTCTTGCTTTTCTTCTTTCCAAAGACCGATTTAAGGTCCTTGAAAGGTGATTTCTTTGGCGGGTTAGTGTCTTCAACGGCTTGATCCTTGTCCTTCCTCAAAGCTGATTCCGGATTTTCAAGATGTGGTACCAAAGATGAATTCGATCCTCGGGTCATAAAATACCTGAAAGAAATAGAAAACACGCGTAAAAAGAACAAAAATGAAATAAAACGAAATTGAAAATTTTACGAGGGACTCGTCGAGTCAGTTCGACTGGACTCGACGAGTTCAACAGAAAATTTCAAAAACTAAATAGATTACTAAATAACTAAAACTAGATAACTAATTAACTAAAATGGTAACTTTGTGCAAGATAAATCTTACACAAAGGATCGATAACTCTAGCAATTAAGATAACTAATTAAAACCGTCCCCGACAACGGCGCCAAAAACTTGATGTGTGTAAAATGCACTAGTTTAATCCTACTACTTCAAACACAAATAAACACACGAAAGGCAATGTACTTATCGTTAGCAATATAGTTCAAGCAAGCAGGGTATCGAACACAGGAACGGTAACAGCTAAATTAAATACTAAAATTACCTAATTAAAACAAATAATAAAAAGAAGGGGTTTTCTCTAGTTTTGCAAGACTAGAAACTTAACAATTAACTAATACTTAAAAAAACAACTAGCAGCTAAGGAAATTGAAGATAACTAGATTCAATAATAAAAGAGACTTCTGTTTAGGTTCCACTCACTTGTTTCTATAGTTGATTTAATGGCAAGTGCAATGGATTATTTTGTCATTGACTACCGATAAATGTGATTAGACTCGTGTTCATTATTACTAATCCTTAGAAAACAAATTAATTTAAACAGTGACCAATTGGTTAAACTAATGAATTTCCTAGTATTTTGATTCGGGTTAAGTAAGACTTGTAATTTAGCTAATTAAATGACTAATTTAATCAACATCTTGTATGGTTGTTCATCACACAATCTTACACATTAACTTACATGTTTTCTATTAATCTTAGGTTCATATTCACTAATACTAGGCATATAATGTTGTTTTCACATAAATCATATGAAGCAAGTAATTAAGAGGATGTTCATGCAACTTAATAGACTTGGTAATTAACAGAAAAACAGTTATTTTCAACACATAAGATTCGATTACAAGCTTAGCAAAACAGTTTTCACCAAATCAAATAATCCACACCATAAAATCAAACTATATTAACAAGCTAATCTATCCTAAACAGAAGTTATGAGTTTTAGCTCATAATTACAGCAAATAATAACTTAAAAACGAAATCTAGAAGTAAAAACATGGTTTTGTTCAATAGATTAAGAAGAAGAGAGTATATGTTGCCTTTAATCACTCTCGAATTGAACTCTAGGGTGAAATCTTCGAACTCCAGAGCTTCAGTAACCCTTCAATTGCAGCTGAGTCGCCAAGGTATCCAAAGAGAAGTCCTTGTCTCGTGAGTTTATTCCCTTTATATAGTTTTCTGAAAAAAAAAGGGTGACTCGTCGAGTCCATAGACCGACTCGCCGAGTCCCTCACTTAAAATCCGTGCACGGTAAGGCACCCGATGGTTCGCGAAGATTCGTGTCTACTCGGCGAGTAAACGGCCAACTCGCGAGTTCTTCATTCTTTTAGCTTCATTTTCTTCTTTCTTTGTTCCCCGAGCTTCCGTTTGCTATTCCCGCTTCCTTTTTAACTCGAGCATGTCTTTTAGGCTCCAAATACAATTTAAACACAATACCTTTTGTTCAATAATTAGAACAAATTAGCCAAAAAGTATTAATATTTTAGACAAAATATGTAACTAAATATGTACATATCATACAACATCAAAAATTAGGTTTTTCCTTTACCCCTCGTACGCCCAGCGTACGAGGTCTCGCACCGCGATCCAACCCTTGCAGTACGCTAAGCGTACACCACATTACGCCCATCGTAATGCCGTTCGCATCAGTATGCCCCGCGTACTAGGTTTTCCCCTCAAACCCTAACATATTCTGAAGGCCACAACTTCTTCGTTATAAATCCGATTCCGGCGATCCATATATCCATGAAAAGTTAACGAGAAGCCCTACACTTTAATCAACTCATAATTGCCTTAAAATTTCCCTAACAAACATCCCTGATCACCACCACGAAAATACCCTTTGGCTCCAAAACACCCTTTGGCTCCAAAACACAAACCAAATACCCGGATCATCCAAATTACATCATCTACCTCCGAATGAGCTCAAATCTGAATTCTTCAAGGGACCTAGGTCAGCTAATACCCAATCCCTGATCATCACCACGAAATGGGAAACGATTCGAAATAGGGCGTTACACCTACTTAGTACGAAATAAGTTTTCAAGATACAATTTGTAGTAACTAGAGCATGACTCTGAAACTTGATTGGAGACGAAGTATGACTCATCTCTCGATTGAACTATTTCAACAATATTTTATTCCTCTTCTTAGGCAAACAATGGCACTAAGATGTTATTGAGGATCAATTGTGATATAGTTCCACAATCATTAACATGATCATAAAACATGATATTAGAGTATTCTCCTTTCCTTTTAGATTGGAGAGACTTTTATCTTTCTTCCTAATAGATTCTTCTTATTCGTTCTGCTAGTCTTTGAATCATTTCAAAGTATCAAAATTATGCTTAATCTTATAAACACAACCATATTTACCAAAACATCAGTAAATGATGACGAATAAAGTTTTCATCCTTTGTGGTGGATCTGAATAATCCACATCAACATGTACTAGATCCATTAGTCCTTCACTTGACTCACATAAACATGTGATCAATGAATTAGTCATAATCTTTCAACGATCAAGATTCTCATGTATCACGCAATTCAAATTGCATGACTCCAAGTTTCTTTCCAATTGATACTTAGTGATGATAATTTCTTTTTCACTTTGTTAATTATAACATTACCACAAGAGATATAATAAAAATCAAATCCCAATTAATATTGCTAATAATAGAAATGTAACCAATACTTTAAAAAATGCCATTGTAACGAAATATATAAAGTAAGTCAACTAGATAACCAAAATTTCACTTTTATTGAAAATAAACGAAAAATTGAACTTGTCCTTACAATGAATAAAATGAAAACTATGTTTCTAAACATTTTCTAACCAATCTATTAAATTATCCTAACTCCTAGGTAGTAGCTCCAAATTCTAAATATCTAACCATACGACCGAAGTTCACGATCTGATTTAGCTCACTCTTCTTAAGCATCCTTCTTTCTCTTAGATCCTACAATAACATCAAAATGTGATCATCACATTCAGAATAGGAACTTGTTAAAATAATGGAGTTATATAATGGACGTACCTAAAGTAGAGTCACATGACTTGAATTTACCATCTCTGAGATCTTTCAGATACTTTGGGCAGCTTCGCAACCAATGCCCCTTCAATTGGCAATAGAAACATATGGAATTTTTAGGGATAACACATGGAACTATCTCAGAACTAGTCTTTCTCTTTATCATACGATCAAACGGTTTAACCTTGGCCGATCCATTTCCATTGGGAAGAGAAATCTTTTCTAGACCACCATTTTCACCATTGTCAATGTCCATGAAAACTTTGGAATTTGACCCTTCAAGCACTTTTGCTTCGCTTGTGCTCTTAACCATTTCTGCTTCAGCAGCAATCAACATTTGGGTCAGATCAATTAGGGTTACGTCGAGGTTCCTCATATAAAAGTTCTCAAGGAACTGACCATATTACTTAGGAAGCGAAAGAAGAACCAAATCAATGGTTTGATGTAACGCCCGCACATTCGGGCTAGTCAATTTAGAGACAAGAAGCATCAAAAATGAGTTATTGATGGAATATTATTTATAAGGATTAATCTTAACCAAGTGGTAGTATATGTTACAAGGGTTCCGTACATATAAAGAACGCCGAAATCCGAGTTATAACGAATAAGTTATGGCCCGTCGAAGTTTTACGGCAAAACCGACACGGCACCGGGAGACGTAAATAGTGAATTTATGATAGAGGACTTTTTGGCCTTATTGATCTAAACAAAATTTATAGTATACGTTAAACCGAGAGCGTGCATTAAAAGAACGCCCAAATCTGACTTCGTATGAGGAAGTTATGAATTTTCTAAGATTTGGCATAACAGTGCACGACCCGAAACTCGAATTTTAGATCGAGCGGTTTTTGGCCTACGCGACCTAAATGAGATTTGAATATCTCATTAATAGGAATTCAACGATAAAAAGAAAGACGAAAACGGAGTCCGTATGAAAGAGTTACGAATTTTTCGCGGTCATGTAACAGTATAATCTCCTCCTACTGTTAAATTTAAGATCGGTCGAGAATTAGCCAACGGAGTCAAAATGAAATTTGTAGATCTTATTTTTACCTACGCGTGGATATAAAGAACGTAAAAAACGGAGCTCATATGCGAAAGTTACGGATTTTAGAAGTCGGAAGTGTGTTGTGCGAAAATGTGTGACGTTGCACAATCTTGGCCATTGCTTTCTCCCCAAGTCTTGCCACCAGATGGTGACATGTGGCACCAAGTTCGGCCATATTTCACCCTATAAATAGAACCTCTCTCACCCTCATTTTCTTCACACCTTTCCCATTCTTTCTTCTATCTACACTCTTTCTAAACCTCCCAAAAACTCCCCTAGCGCTAGAAGAAAGCCCCGGAGCGCTCGACGGCTCCGAGAAGAAGAGCTTTCGGCTCGGAAGTTCTGCCCCTGCAGAGCACGACTTCTAGCCAAACCCCCTCGTAGGTAAGATACGCCTACCTAATTTTTAATATAGCTTTTATTTAAATATAGTAACGTTATTAGGACCTTATAATAATTATTTGAGTTATTATTATGGGTTATATAAGTGTCGTTATAATATCTTTTTAACCACTCGCGGTACGGAGAATCCGGTTTGAAGGGACGCCTAGGTTGTTGGATTTCAGAAGTGATATATGCCAAAATGATCCTACCTTCCGGTATTTTATGTATGGCCCCTGTCTGTACATAGTGGTTGGAAAATATTGTTTAAATGCTTATATAATAATAATAATAAGACTAATAATTAGTCACGGTAAATATTAGACTAAAATCTAGTGGTAATAATACTAGGTTTCGTTGAAGGAAATTATTTTAAAGTAAACGAAGCGCTGTCCGAGTACCGAGTCACCACCTTATCAAGTGAGTGCATAGTTACTTTCATCTTACACATAGATATGAAGTATTTTATATACATTACGTGCTATGTGTGCATATAACCTGTATACTTTCTATCTATGCTGGATGAACGATTTTATACATGTTTTAAATAATTTAAACTGTATATGTATTTTATATCTACGAATATGTTGGGTAAAACATTGGTAGATGAATGATGAGAGATGAAAGATGATATGAGTGAACATTGGCAGCTATAGACTTAGTGCCTAATAAATAACATCGGCAGCTATGGACTTAGTGCCTATTGGATAAACGCCGATAGGTATGGACTTAGTACCTGTTAGATAAATGTTGGTAGCTATGGATTTAGTACCTATTAGATAAACACTGGTAGCTATGGATTTAGTACCTGATGAATGAACTTTAGCAGCTATGGAAATAGTGCTTTACGAACGAGCATTGGCAGCTATGGACTTAGTGCCTGTCATATGAACCCTGGAAGCGATGGACTTCGGAATGAACGAATGCAGGATAGATGATTCTTAGGGTAGACCTTTAAGAATAACGAAGATAATGGGGATGGGTAATTGGGTTAATTGTTTGACGATTAAACATAATAATTATATTATTGTGGGTTGAAAACCTTATGTACTCACCAGGTTTCCCAACCTGACCCACTCAAGCTTATTTGTAGTATCACATGTGTCGATATGAAGTTACATTACACTGAGAGATTAAAGAGATGTAGATCACTAGTGTAAATGAATGTAAGTTCTGTTTATGCTTATGTTTTTTGTATTGACAATGACATCCCAAATGTTTTAAAATGAATAAAAAATACATTTCTTCGGAAATGCTTTGATAACGTATTTATCATGTTTTACTGGGAACAAATTCTGCAACATTTTTTATCAAAAGAAGTACTCTGATTTTTTTTATAAAGCATAAACAAAATCGGTCTTTTCTGGCCGTGAAAATGGGGATGTCACATTTGATCCCTTGGGAAAACTACACCCACTCTATCCAATTTGTCAATGTACGATTTCATTTCCAGAACATGCGCACACATAAAATTTCCATATTCATGTCTACATGCCAATAGGGCATGAGTAGTTTTGTATCTTTCAACTCGAGGAAAACGTGACGTAGGGAGAGTCACTGGAGGAGGGGGTGGAAGAGTTAAAGAAGCATGATGTCCAGTTCCACCATTTCGCGAAGAAGAGTACACATTTTCACATTGATTAGAAAGTGAAAGATCATCTTCAGAAGAAAGAGGAAAAACATTTCCAAAGGAATGAGGAAGACCATTAATTTCTTGACTTGACATCTATAATAGGTAATAAGAGAATTCAAGTTAGTTGATTTCAATCCGTAATTATTAACCCATAAATTTAAATTAAGGCTGTGATCCATATTTTTTATTCGAACTTTGAAGAGGGATGACGTAATCAAATTCATATCTATTTTAGGTAGGTAAGGCTTTTACCAATTTCAATCTTATGAAATTACTAAATATTTTTGAGATACATTGAATCTAATCAATAACATGCTTGATCTCAGATTATGTTATCACTTTTGTGACTGGAATGTCGAGGATCACAAACGAGATGTG
This sequence comes from Lactuca virosa, assembly GCF_052849685.1. NCBI lineage: Eukaryota > Viridiplantae > Streptophyta > Magnoliopsida > Asterales > Asteraceae > Lactuca > Lactuca virosa. Next base: position 40,252,013 of record NC_136433.1, read on the forward strand.
AATAACCATGCAAATTAGCTTGATACTCTTGATGTCATTTATCATCTTATTATAATGTGCCGGTTAGCTACACGCGCTCCATTAATCAATGAGATACCCACTACCACTCTTTATTAGTCCCCCATTAGTGTGCCAGTTAACTACACATTTTCCACTAACGACTTATAAAGTGTAATGTGCAATTTCATGGGTTAGCATACAAATTCACATTTTTCCTAAAGTAACTAAGATTGGGAATTTAATAAAAAGGTTTAGTTACTTTTTAATTCATTATACTTATTAATGAGAATTAATTTGTCATATCAAACCCGTTCAGCTAACGACCCTCCACCACACATGAGAGCGGTGGATGAGAGTGGACACCCATTCAACGACCATTTTATAGGTCGCTTCCTTATACCCTCTTTATAGCATGGTTTTGTGAATGAGGCGTACTAGCGATTTGACTGTCTATTCTTATACATATAATATATATATTAAACTTTTAATTATATACATAGTATATGGTGTATTTTAAAACATTTTAAAATTGCAAAGTTTAATCTTTTAATAAATTAAACTTTTAATTTAATTAAATTTAAACCATTTTATGGATTTAATAATTATTTTTTAATTAATCACTCAATTAAATTAATAATAAGATCCATAAGGATAATTTTTAATGTTACGTATATTATAAGGTGTATTTTAAACTTTTCAAAATACTAGGTTTATAATAAATTTCAAAGATTAAAATAATTTAAATTTAAAATAAACCAAATAATATTTGACATTAATTATTAAGTTCAATTAATATTTGAATTAATTATTTATACATTTAAAAAATCAATCATATTAATCAGTAAATAATTAATCAAGCAAAGACTTATCTCATAATTTCTAGGCCTTTATTTTTTCATCATATATCCAGTAATTTCGGATTTGGAAGAAAAATATAGCATATAATTACCAAACAAAAGCAGATTAGGCAGATAAGCTTCAAAAAATCATATCTGAGCCATGCTCACGTCGTGAGCTGTGACAAAACCGAAAAACAGGTTTCTTTTCTTTTGATCGATTCACTGGTGTGCAAATATATGAAAGATAGCCATAGGCTCTGATACTATTGATGGGTTATGGAGGTTACAAAACAATGCTCTAAGCAGAAAAAACATTTAAACAATTAAATGGTTAGGGCACATGCAACCTAATTAGGATCTATGTCTTTCACATATAGGCAATATACGATGAACTATCATCCTATAAAATTTTCCTGTGAAAATCTAATTCATAAGGATGAAAAACTTACCTTGCTGATTTTTGTTACGAACAATCTTGAATTCCTTCTTCAAAGCTTTTGGCAGCAAGTACCACAAGTGTCGTGCATCTGATGGTTCATACCCAAGCTAGCAATTAGGATATTGAGGAGAGAGGAGAAGGAGTTTCGGCCAACCTTTGGGATAATATGAGTGCCAAAAATCCTAGGTCTAAGGGCCTTTATATAGTGCAAGTAGGAAACCCTAGATAACCCCAAAACCAATAAAATAACATTATCTTATGTTGGTAACTATCCAACTTCCTAATTATCCTCCAAAGATAAGTCTAGACTCCTAGAATCCACCTCAAAATCGTCCAATGTATTAAGGATGTTCTAGAACGCCTCTTGCTCAACTATTGAACAATTACAATTTAGTCCCTACACGTTTAATTAATTCAATTAATCCCAAAATTAATTTCAATTAATTTCTGATTAATTATCAATTAAATATTACTATTTCTAATTAATATATTATTCTCACAATATATTAACAAGTTATTTATTTCAATTTATTAATCAAATAATAAATTAACTCTCTCTCTAAAAACATCTTATCCAACTGCTAGGTTTGACGACTGTGCTACCATCAATTCAAGTTTATACCAATTATAGTTATGGGCTTAGACACTTGATCCAACATGTTCATCCAAATCCCTCAAACTAGGGCACTGATACCAATTTGTAACATCCAAATTTTCAAACCAAAATTTTCATTTTTATTTAACTAAAAACATTGTTCATAGAAACCATCTCAAGAAAATCACAAGTGTCAAATACAAATCATCATCATAATATCAGAGTGTCCCAAAATATCCGAAATCAGGAACTGTAGGTGAATGTGTACAATCAAGCTTTCACCTTCCCACGATCATCAGAAGTACCTGAAACATAATTAATCAACAAATATAAGCACAAAGCTTAGTGAGTTCCCAAAAGTATCACATACAACACAACACAAATAAATAGTTATGGGTTATCAGCAACCCTTGAGACTACCCGAAGTCTTAGTGGGCAAATAGCACGCTATGTGGATTATCAGCAATCCTGGAGACTACCCGAAGTCTCAACACACATAGTAACACATATCACAATAACAACAAATAGACCCAGCTAGTCAACACATATATATATATATATATATATATATATATATATATATATATATATATATATATATATATCCTACTACACAGGTAAGTATAGTGAGGAGACTCCCTCGTACATATGACTGATAGAATCACACACAAACTGTCGGAACTAGACTCCACCTGTTAATTACAGAAAATAACCCTAATTAACAATTAAGGTAATTTTCCATACTCAACTAGTCCTAAGCCAAGCCTAATTCCTATTTTAGGCAAAAGACCATTTTACCCCTACCAAGACCCATAACCCTCACAGTTTACCCAAAGGGGCACTTGATAAAAAGTCAAAGGTCAACACATCGACCTTACGTGTGACCTACCTAGGCTCTATGAAGGGCGTAGAACACAAAGGCAGAAAACGGGATCTGGGTTGGCTACGCTAGCCGTAGCCAGATTTACACTCAGCGTACACGGCTAAAACTCAAGTCTTAATTTTTAAGCTCTTAATCATTAAGACTTTTTACCCCAACTTCATATCTGACCCAAACATGAATTCTAATCCATAAAATCTCCAACTTTATGCCTTTGCATGGCTAAAGAGAGCTTAATCCCAAAACCCTAACTTATAACACTACCAAAAACTCCATAACTCATGCATGAATGAAAGGAAAGGACCAAGCTTGCATTTTTATGATACTATGCACTCTAAAACGTCTGAAAGAACAGCTCAAATGGTATGGAGTAGTCCATACTCACAAAGACCAAGGTTTTGGGACAAAATAAACATAAACTTAATCTTAACAAGATCTAGCAAAACAAGCCTCGAGGTATGAACTTTATACCTTCTGGAGATGAAAAATGAGGTGTAGATGCTGGATCCAAGAGCTTAAGTGCGCCACACACCTCTTCAATGATCTTCCTTCACAACCAATAACACTGAAAAATCACTCAAAGGCTTCAATACTCACTCTCCAGGGTTAGGGTTTCGATATCAGGGCCAAGAGGAATGGAGGTTGGTCATAAGAAGGCCCAAGGGGGAATAAGATGCTTAAATAGGGTACACAACCCTAAAAATTTAGGATTTAGGAGCAGCACGAGTACGCATAGCGTACTCACGTGTACGCCCAACGTACTTAACCCCCATCATGATCCTTTTTAGAGACTTACGCCCAACGCACACTTCATATACGCCCAATATAATTGCTTATTTTGCAAAATTTTGACATTTAAAGGTTGAAAATGGAAATACCTGGAAACGGGTGTTACAGACACACCTGCAATAAACAAAGAAGAATTTCAGTAAGTCCTACTGTGAAACAAATTTTCACCAAACCTCCACACGTATATAACAAATAAAGGAGATCATCAGCAAACGAATCAACACCGATGAGCGATTAGGGTCTCTTTGATTTTGAATGAAGAAAAAAAGAGAAAACAAAAGAGTGGAAAATTAATCGTAAAAAACCTAGAAGAAGCCAGATGGTTGGAGAACGTCTCTCTGTATGCATATGATTGGAAGTAATAGCGACGATAGGGGGAGCAAATATGACCAACTCCAATTTTGAGCCAACGCTGAAGAAGTTTAGCCGGCTTATGAATGTTACTGTTTATAAGCCTTTTGGTTATTAATAATATATATAATAATAAGGGATATAGCACGTCGTAATATTGGTTTAACAACTAAATATCCGTAGATGAAATCTTTATTGATTAAGTAAAAAAATAATTAATATTAACAAAGATTCAGAGAGTATAATCAATAACACATGGTATTATCATTTAGATAAGGAATATTTAATGACCAAGTAAAGAAAAAAAAGTAAAAATGGTATTCAATGGGTTCGGGACTTGGCTTTGATACAGCCACGAGAGGATTAGGACACACGACTTTATAATAAGGGATATAGCACGTCGTAATATCGGTTTAACAACTTAATATATGTAGATGGAATCTTTATTGATTAAGTAAAAAAATAATTAATATTAACAAAGATTAAAAGAGTATAATCAATAACACATGGTATTGTCATTTAGATAGGGAATATTTAATGACCAAGTAAAGAAAAAAAAGTAACAATGGTATTCAATAGGTTCGGGACTTGGCTTTGATACAGTCACGAGAGGATTAGGACACACGACTTTATAATATTGTCAACTTGTATTTTGCTATAAATTTCAATAAACTAGTATGTATTTTACTTTCAAGTATTCAGTTGGGTTGAAGGGTTCAATTCTTAAAACACTCTGATTCTCGAGTATTTTAATTGTTTGATACTAAGATGGGAATTCAATCGTTTTGACATTTTCATTTATACACTGGTTTGGCTTGTTTAGATAGTTTTATCTTAGTTCATAGGTTACACTAAAATGGAGGAGGATTGTTGGTGATTTTAGTGTCACAAGACATTTTGTGTAATTGGAATTAACATATGCGCTAAGGGACTTATTATTTGTATTCTATATTATATGTGTGGTGAATGCGGAGTGCATGCATATATAAGATCGAATTATAAGTCGGTGTGACAGAATGACAGGGTCTTAGGGGTAGCACCCTTAGCGGTAATAAGTACTCTATATTATATGTTTGGTGAATGCGGAGTACATGCATATATAAGATCGAATTATAAGTCGGTACGACAGAAGGACAAGGTCTTAGGGGCAGCACCCCTAGTGGTTATGGTAAGATTGACAAATCTCATCAGTTTTAGAAACCATTAATTATGTCATTAAATCTGCGATTGTCTTAACTAATTTAAAAGACGAAAACCCTAATCTATCAAGTATAAATACGACTCCTCGATTGAGTTTTCAATATACCCTACGAAGCTTTTATTCTTCTATAAACAATCTCAGAAGTCTCCAACGATTTGGCTTACGTTTCTGTGCCCAGACTCGTGAGTGTCCATTTGGATTATCCTATAGTGGATTTCATGTAACCTGAACATAGAGTAGAAATATCAGTTTGGAAAGTGAACTCGCACAATCCATTGATAATCCGGTTCACCACCATAACCCTACTATACCCCAACAAATATTGACATACTTTTATTTGATTTTGATTCTAATAGTTTTTTAGTTAGATTTTTATTTTATTTGTTTATTTATTGATTGTTTTTCAATAAGTATTTAGTCAGATTATGGTATTTTAGTCATTTTAGCCTTTAGGGCTATTTTAGTCATTTTAGTCGGTTTAACCTTCAGGGTATATTAGTCATTTTAGTCGGTTTAGATTTTAGGGGTGTTTTAGTCAGTTTAGTCAGTTAAGTTTGTAGGGGTATTTTAGTCATTTTGGGTAGTTAAGTCTTTAGGGGTGTTTTAGTCATTTTGGGCAATTAAGTTTTTATGGGTGTCTTAGTCATTGTGGACTTATAAGACCTTGGACCATTTTAGGCATTAGTTCTAATCGGAGTTAGGGGCATTTTAGTCACTTATATCTTTTTAGTCGTATGGGTTATTAGGCGCTTGAGTCATTTTTACCATGTAGGGGTATTTTAGGCATTCTGTACATATTGGCATTATGTGGTCTATCACTTGCGGAATGGAAGACATTTTACTGGTTAAAGGTATTTTGGTATTGTTATACACGTAAAAGTATGATGTTAATAATGGACACAAATTTGATTAGTAGCAGTTAACATGAATTTGTGGATATCATAGTAGGTTGCTATTTATTAACATAGCAAACAAAATCCAACTGCATAACATATTAAACAACAAAAATTAACTTTTTTTCATTTTTTGGTTAAAGACAAAAGGAGTTTATAGTGGTCCCATTTTCTACCTCGTGTGTTAGAATCTTCCTTTTTTCCCTTTTCTTAAGTGAACACTTTTTGGTCCCTCTTTTTTAAGTTAAAAACACTTTGACTTTGGCATGTGGTCCTAGAAAGAAGTTCCAAATATAAGGGGGTGTTTGTATTGAGACATCATGCACATATAAAGTTATAGCATGAATGGTATTACTTAAACATAACAATTTCATTTCATAGGGTTTGTTTCAACATCTTAATAGCAACTTACATATATTAGATGATATACAAAATTAATCGTTGCTACATCTTAATAGAAGCGATTACCACCACAAATAGGACCACAAAATAAGAACAAAAATAAGCAACCTTCACAACACCAAAATGACAAGCCCAAGAAAGAAATGTAACTTAAAGTTCTTCACTCGGTAAAAGAACTTGTAGGTTAAAACCCCCACCCCAACGACAACGACAAATCCCAAAACACATTTGGCTTTCTTGAACTTCTTGTTGTGGACGATTAGCTTGACATATGTTGCTTGAAGTGAAAAGAAGTGATTTTTGAGATCATAAACCATATGTGAGACGTCCATTTTGTTGGATTAGGTGTCTAAGCCCATAACTATTATTGGTATGTATTCGACCCGAGAGTAGTATGGTCCATTTGGGTTGCATATCATCAGGACAATTTGTTAGGATGGACTTTTGAGAGAAGAGGTTATGTATGATTTATTAATATATTATAAGTTCTATGAAGTCATATGTTTTAAATAGTATTGATCAAGAATTAATTTGGAATTAATTTAGTGATCAAAAGAGACTAATTAAAACTATGGGGACTACTTATGGTAATTAGTTATATTTATATGTGTTGGGCTTATGATCCATGTTGGACCAAGTTTATGTATGGATACATAAAGAGTTGGGCCACATGAACCATGGATCATAAGATCCATGGATATGGGTTTGGGTTATACCCATGACTCTTAGAATTAAACACATATAAATACATATGTTATGACCTAAAACCGAAACCCCCTAGCCACCCTAGTGTGTGTGTGCATGTTCTTGGAGTTCATGAAGATTTTAGAGTGCATGGAGATTCTCTCTCAAGTCCTACCTTTGTCCTTGATGTGTTGTGACTTCATTTGAGGCTTCCACACTATTGGGGCTAAGTTCTTAAGGCCAAATACATCAAGACTTCCAGCCACACAAAAAGGTATGTTACACTATCTAGTATTTTATGTAGTTTGTATGACAATTGCATGCTAGCTATAGGTTCAATACCTTGGAAACCATTTGCATGTATAATTAGTGAAAACATAGATCCAAGGTATTTAGGGTTGTATGTGCACCATAGGATGTTGTATTATACCAAAACCCAACAGTGGTATCAGAGCCTAGGCTTGTTTTCACTTATACTTGATGCAAACTTGTTTTTTCAAAGCTGAAACTGTCCATACCATGAAAATCGACGAGTTTATGCAAAAAACTCGACGAGTTCATCATTTTGGACATGAACTCGACGAGTTCCCCAAGGAACTCGACGAGTTTTGGGTGCTGACAGCTTGCTTTTTGATGTTTTTGGCTGGAATTGGACTAGGAACATTACCCTAAGCTGTTTTTGAACTTGTAAACCTGTTTTTGATGTGGTAATGTTCATGCTAAACCAATTTCAAAGATAATTGTAAATAGATTCATGTTTTGTATTAGTTTAATGGTTAGGCTAATTTCATGAAAAAGTTTGATTTGAATTGTCTTGTTCTTATGCGTTAGTCTAGATTAATAGACAAGTTATGTGATAATTTGTTTTCAATCCATATTAATCTTAAAGTTGCTCATAAAATGTGTTTTTGTAACTTGTACTCAAGTTATATGAAAAGTCACATTTATGATCCTTTAAAACTCATAATATTTCCATAAGTTAGGAAAAATGAAGAGTCTTATTTTCTTGAATGATTTTAAAGTCTTCCATAACTTGTCCTCAAGTTATGGAACTTGAAGAGTTTATTCATTAAACTACTTTAAACTCATAGGTTATGAAAATGAAGAGTTTATTTTTCCTTAAATGTTTTTTAAAGTCTTCCATAACTTGTCCTCAAGTTATGGAACTTGAAGAGTTTTTATTAAAACTACTTTAAATTCATAAGTTATGGAATTGAAAAGGTTTTTGAATTGTTCAAAACTTGCCCTCAATTTTAATAGTTTAAAAGGTTTTTGAATTGTTCCAAGTTAAACCCTTAGAATTTTAATAGTTTAAAATTCAACCCTTATACTATTATAATATTATAGGTTTAATATTTATATATATGTATAAGAGTAAAAGTCAGTCTTACCGTTAGTAGGCCTCATTCACGAAGCCGGTCTATAAGGGGGGTATAAGGTTACTGCCTATAAAATGGCAGTTTAATGGGTGTCCACTCTCACCCACCGCTTCCTTGACTGGTGGAGGGTCGTTAGCCGAACGGGTTTGACAGGACTATAATTCTCCCTTCATTAAAAGTATTAATGATAAATACTAAGTAACTAAACACTTATAAATTCTCAATCTTAGTTACTTAGGAAAATGTGAATTTGGTGCTAACCCATGAAATTTACACTTTGTACCTTACCAAGTCGTTAGTGGAGCGTGTGTGGTTAACCGGCACACTAACATGGACTAGTAAGAGTGGCGAAGGGTAACTTAATGTTTATCATAGGTCGGTGGAGCGTGTGTGGTTAACCGGCACATCGATTAGGTGATAATATTAAGGGTACCAAGTGAATTTGCATGGTTATTCACACCTTGTTTTGTGATCCTCGGCATCCCAGTCACAAAATCTGAGAGGGAACAATCGAGATTGAAACATGCCACTGAAAAGTTCAATGAATCTCAAAAGATCTAGGAGTTTCAAAACCAATTAAAACCTAATAAATTATTTCGTTTTTCATGGTGGAAATTGGTGAGTCGTCATTCGCCTACCTTCAAATATTTTATAGCTTGGATTACGGCATCCCTCTTCCAAGTTGTAAAATATTGTGTTGGGTCCTAGCCTTAATATTTCATATTGGGTGTTATATTAAGGACTTAAAAATCAACTAACTTGAATATCTCCCATTGTAGATGTCTAGTTTAGACATCTATGATCTTCCCAAATCTCTTGGAATTTCACCTCCTCCACCCCCTCCAATTATTCTCCCTAACCCACAAGTTCAAGGTCACTCAAGCCCTATTGGCAAGCAAGGTCTATGTGTGATCATATCTTGGAGATGAAGTCACGTATTGACAAGCCGGGAGAGTTGGGTGTCAAAGTCTTGAGAAAGTTGGATGTGCAATCACTTTCTAAGTCACATAGTGTGTTCCTTTGGGACTACTATGTGACAGACCATGACTTGACCCTTAATGATCTTACCTATTTGCTTGGTGCTGCTAAGTCAGCAATGATTTTGAGCACTGGTAAAAGAAAATTTGATTAGAATATCGACTTCCCAAACCTTCTATTGCCAAAGGAAGGGGCATTGGTTGCGAAGCTGTCCAAATTTACCTGATAGTCTCTAAGGATGGTAAAGTCAAAAGTTTTGACTCTACTTCAGGTAAAGTCCATTATCTAACTCTATTAAGTTCCTATTTGGATATTCTTATTACATGGTGTGACTAGATCACATTTTGATGTTTTAAGAACCAAAGTGAAGAGGAAGCTTAAAGGAAGAATTTTGAGCTGTTACTTAAAGAGTTGTGATAGATTGCTTAGGAATACATAACAACATAGTTTTTCACATGCATTTGCATTGTAAGGATAAGGTTTTCCGCAAAGTTCTAAAATAAAAGAAAAGGTTTTATTTTATTTTAAAATATCCTTACAGTGGCATTTGTGAGAATTTGTTGTTTATATGTTTCCATTAATAGCAATATTGGAAAATGGATTTGATTCTTTCGACCGTGGTAGTGTCATAATTTACCAAATAAGGAAAGATTCTCATCACCCAAGTTTCAGTTGGGTAGAAACTTAGAATCATGCAAGTTGTATGATGAATGAGAATTTTCATCTTTGGAAAATTAAGACTAATTCCTTGTTTACATGTATATGTGAGTCAAGTGAAGGACTAAGGGATCGAGTACACATTCTTGTGCATTGGTCAAGTCCACCACAAAGATCGATAGGACTATTCGTCATGATTACTAAGGTTTAGTAAATATGATTATACTTGCAAGGTTAAGTATAATTCTGAAACATTGCAAAAGTTTCAATGTATGGCAGAACGAATGAGAAGAATCAAATAAGGCAGAAAGATAAAAGTTTCTCAATCTGAAAGGATGGGAGAGTACTTGAGTATCTTGTTTTATGATTATCTTAGTGATTATGAAACCATATCACAATTGTTTCTCTAAGGACATCTTAGTGCATTTGTTTGGCTAAGAAGAGAAATCGTGGATTGTTGAAATGGTTAAAATCAAAAAGATGAATCATACTTCGTTCCATAACAAGTCTTAGAGTCATACTCCAAGATTGTAACTTGAGTGACACATCTTAAAGAAGGTTTATTAACACTAGTCGAATGTAAGAGTAAAAGGTGTCCTACTCTTGTACATTTGAAATTGGTAAGTTGTGATGTTTTGGATAAAACAAAGACCAACTAAGGCCAATTGTGTGAAGTGTTTGTCTTGATAAGAATCCGCACTATCCCTTGAATATTTGTTTGTCAAGAAATGGTTCTTGGCAAGAGAGTCTTATATGTCAAGAGGACAGTGGGAGTCTAAAAGATCCTGAAAGAGTTTCAAGATCTAATCAGGAATAAAACATGTAGTTTATCACTAGCACACGACTTGAGGTTTATAACCTATCATGTTAACATATTCCTGTTTCTGTGCCCATTCCAGTTAAAGTTGGTTTTGCATTAGGTGCATAACAACTTGGAAGCAATGGCAGGCCCTTGTGCTGCCAAGTGGCAAGAAGTTAAGATTGCACAAGTTCAATCCATATGAGTTTGGATTTGTCACTAACCTTGTCTTGTGATTATGGTTTTGACAAATTCACATGTATAGGAACTCATTCACCATAAAATCTAAGTGTCATAAGGTTTCTCTCCGATTCATGAAAATGATGGTGAGGAAACGCTTTCACTAAGTAGATTTTAGGTAGATAGCAATTGTGATATTTGCATTCTCAAAGTCGTTAGTGGAGCGTGTGTGGTTAACCGGCATACTAACATAGACTTGTGAGAAATGGCAATGGTCTAAACAATTAAGACTATGATTACGGAATCCCTTTTCATAGTTCTAAAAATTGTTTAGACACTCATATGAGTTATCTAAGGAGAGGTGTATAATTTTGATAAAGTTTTATCGAAGCATCTTGTATCAGAAGTCTGAACTTTGGTAAGAAAGTCAATAAAGTATTGATTTCTAGAAGTCCAACTGATTTCTGGATACATGTCAAAGCTAGTGGGAGCATAAGTGATATGCTAATAATTATCATGTAAGTGGGAGCATGATCATTATGTTAAGTGTTAATTATAGAAAACAAAAGGTTTCAATTGGGAAAAGTTGTTTTGCTATAATTAAGGGAGAGGAAATTATACTTCATTTCAATTCTAAAATCTTAGATTGAGATATTGATCATCTTTAGTCAAGGATATATATATGAAATTTATGTTGGAATGGGCAAACATAAGGTAACTCTATATATATTGCGTTTTCAAAATTCGATTATGATTACGGCATCCCTCTTCATATTCAAATTTTGAAAACATGGCAAATAAAAAATATTGTAGCAAAAGACTGGTCTATGATCACGTCTTTATGTGAGACATCATGAATCGTGTCCCATATGCTTCGGATATAGGATCGATTGCATGTGCTGTAATATTTATCCTTTCTAAATTTTCCGAATGCCTAAGGCATTAAGAGGAGAGAAGATCTAGACTTGGATATGACTAAAATGATTAAGCAATTGTCGAGGACAATCTGAGGTTTACCAAAGATTGGTTGCTCATGGACAGTTGGAAGTATAAGTGTTAATTTTGGAAGGACCATATTGACATATTCGGAAAAGAGGTAACTCTTGTTCAGAAGTGATAGTCAAAATGGGAATCTGGAAAGGTTTCCATAGGTGGAAGTTGTTCTTCAAATCTTTGTAAGATTAGAAAACTTAATGCAAGAAGGATGTTCAAAGGAATGTACTTTGAATGTGAGACTTCGTTTCCATGGAATTGATCTCCATTGGAATACTCTGTAATGTCTGTTGACAAGTCTTTGTGACTTTGTGCATAGTCATTACGAGAGGATCAATGCATATAAGTTTAGAATCTAACAAATTTTGTTAAATGGTAGGAATTTGGAATTCTTACATTTACGATAAAGATTTGAGATTGTGAAATGAGCATCATTGGAATCATGTTCAATTGATCTACTTCACAAAGTAAAGATCATAGATAAACATAGTGTGCATACTTGGTGTATGGCATGACTAGTGTATAGAAAACCATAGTTTACATGCTTGGAGCATGGGACAACTATTGTTTTAATTCAAGTATAAAGTTGATTATTTGAAACATTATACAATGAATAATGAGTAATCAATATGGTGTTTAAATAAAGGGATAATGACTTGAAAGGGTAACGAACTTTCGACTTTTTTCACATTTAGTCACTAAACTTTTTTTCGTTATCTATTTGCCATTGAACTATTGAAACTGTTCACATTTTACCCTTATGACCGGCTGTTGCCGGTCATAAGGGTAAAATGTGAACAGTTTCAATAGTTCAATGGCAAATAGATAATGAAAAAAAGTTTAGTGACTAAATGTGAACAAAATCGAAAGTTCGTTTCCCTCTAAAAAGTTCAATGACTAAATATGAACAAACTTTCTATTGTATTATGTTTTAGCAAATTATTTATTTTTGTTTAATTGTAGCAACATTTGTTGATGAAGAAATCTATGAAATAAAAAAATAACAAAACCCTGAAAATATATTTAAAAAAAAAACAAAAAACCGAAACCGAAATAAAAAACCAATGGTTTGACATTTTCCAAAATAAAAAATCAAAATTTCCAATCTGATTTTGGTTTTACAAAAAAATGAACCATTCTCACTGATGTGAATTATGACCATTGGTTTGGCATGCGGAATTTGTGACATCCCATGAATATGTAGTTACAACATCGTCTGAACTCGTAATTCATCACCTACAAGTTATGGGCCTGCTGGTGTTTCCACTGGGTTGTCTAGAATAGTCTGTGGTCGTCATCTATACTCTGGTAGATGACTACATCGCCACATTGCCGGTTAAGGTTATGGTATCTCCTTTCATCCTACATCACCTATTCATCATCATCTATTTACCTAATTATCATCACCTTTCTATCATCACCTATCTCTCATCATTTTATTTCATCACACACCAACTATTTCATCTACCTATGTTTCATCCGTAACATATTTGTAGATATAAAATAAATATACCGTTTAAATCTTTTAAAGCATGTATAAAATTGTTCATCCAGCATAGACAGCAAGTATTCAAATAATATACACACATAACACGTAATTTATATAAAATACTTCATATCTATGTGTAAGATGAAAGTAACTATATATACCATAAAAATCCCATAAATGCTTCCTAACTTCAAACCCCAAGGTTTACTCTACTAAAGCTTCATATTCTCGGCTCTCTGGACCTAGAAGGGTCCAGATCAATAACAAAAACTTGCAAGAGGGGTTTGAGGCATTCAAAACCCCAAAGATGAAGTGATTCAAGCCCTAACCCCAAATGGAATCTACACAATAGGGAAGGAAAAGGGTTCATTTTTGTACCTCATAATGAAGCTCCTTGCTTGAATAACTCAGAACAATAACTTTCCTTGGTCCCTCTTGTTGGAACTCTTCTCCTTTCTTGCAAAATCACACCAAAAAGCTCAAGATAGCTCTTCTCTCATTCTACACACTCAAGCTCGCTAGGGTTCTCACTTATGGGAAAGGTAGTCGCAATTGAAGGCCATAAGTGCCTTTAAATATGGCTCGGGCCCAAATATTTAGGGTTTCTGCCAACAGTGCGGACTCGTCGAGTCGCCTCACCGACTCGTCGAGTCCATTCAATAATCTGAGTCATCAGTCGCGACCTTACTCGACGAGTTGAGGCGTCAACTCGTCGAGTCTCTCTTCTTAACTCAAAAGAAAAATACTTAAATTATGATACCTGGAAATCTGGATGTTACATTTTGTTTTTTTATTTCATAGATTTCTTCATCAACAAATGTTCCTACAATTAAACAAAAATAAATAATTTGCTAAAACATAATACAATAGAAAGTTTGTTCACATTTAGTCATTGAACTTTTTAGAGGGAAACGAACTTTCGATTTTGTTCACATTTAGTCACTAAGCTTTTTTTCGTTATCTATTTGCCACTAAACTATTGAAATTGTTCACATTTTACCCTTATGACCGGTAACAGCCGGTCATAAGGGTAAAATGTGATCAGTTTCAATAGTTCAATGGCAAATAGATAACGAAAAAAAGTTTAGTGACTAAATGTGAACAAAGTCGAAAGTTCGTTACCCTTTCAAGTCATTATCCCTTTAAATAAAAGGTGTTCTATTTACTCTCAAAGGTGCTTGGGACCATAGAGTGATTAGTATTATTCTTGTGTTTCACGTTGCATGTTTTGACTTCCAGAATAACTAGGTTATTCTTTCCGAATGACTAAGTTATTCAAACCATCCACAATCGATAATACGTTGGAAGTAGGTATTAAGGCAAGACTGTCATGAATCGGGTTTGTAGATGTCCAAGGTAGTGGACATAGTAAGAGTTACTACAACATTAATGAGTACTCCTGGAATAGGGATTTGAGTATTGGATTCAACCCACGCTCACTTGAATCACTTCATGGATTTTATCACGAGTGATCGTGAGACGATAATATCTTATATTCTTCAAACCTAGAGATATGACTTGTTGCCTATGAGTTGTACATTGATTGCACGTAAACGCATTTGGTAACTCGATGTTATAAAACGTGCCTTTGTGTATGATTCAACAAGTAGTAGAACAAGCATATGAGTCGAAGTTTATCCATTCCTTTTACCCTTGGAGGGATAAAAGCGATATCTGTGGGCCCCTCGATGATTTGGTGATGACAAACGTAAGTGCTCGGCCGGGCCTGGACTGATTTGATTTGTTCAATTAGTCAGTCGTCATAAATCGGAAATCGGGAAACAACAAATGGACAGAGAGAATGATTATAATCCATGTCTCAGTCCATATGATATCTAGAATGGAGGAATATATGATCCCTTATCTAATGGACGCGTCATTGATTTGTTTAGAGTTCGACAGCGGCTTTAAGAGCTACGATTGCTGGTCGGGTTTTGGAGTCATACGCAATAATAGTTTTAGACTTATCCAAGTGGGAGATTGTTGGATTAGGTGTCTAAGCCCATAACTATTATTGGTATGTATTCGACCCGAGAGTAGCATGGTCCATTTGGGTTGCATATCATCAGGACAATTTGTTAGGATGGACTTTTGAGAGAAGAGGTTATATATGATTTATTAATATATTATAAGTTCTATGAAGTCATATGTTTTAAATAGTATTGATCAAGAATTAATTTGGAATTAATTTAGTGATCAAAAGAGACTAATTAAAACTATGGGGACTAATTATGGTAATTAGTTATATTTATATGTGTTGGGCTTATGATCCATGTTGGACCAAGTTTATGTATGGATACATAAAGAGTTGGGCCACATGAACCATGGATCATAAGATCCATGGATATGGGTTTGGGTTATACCCATGACTCTTAGAATTAAACACATATAAATACATATGTTATGACCTAAAACCGAAACCTCCTAGCCACCCTAGTGTGTGTGTGCATGTTCTTGGAGTTCATGAAGGTTTTAGAGTGCATGGAGATTCTCTCTCAAGTCCTACCTTTGTCCTTGATGTGTTGTGACTTCATTTGAGGCTTCCACACTATTGGGGCTAAGTTCTTAAGGCCAAATACATCAAGACTTCCAGCCACACAAAAAGGTATGTTACACTATCTAGTATTTTATGTAGTTTGTATGACAATTGCATGCTAGCTATAGGTTCAATACCTTGGAAACCATTTGCATGGATAATTAGTGAAAACATAGATCCAAGGTATTTAGGGTTGTATGTGCACCATAGGATGTTGTATTATACCAAAACCCAACACATTTACCATGCTCTAACATCATCAACTTCATTGTTAAGGGTGTCCATATCTCTTCTGACCCTCTTGTGTAGCTCGCGCATGTCATTAACAACCTCCTCATTGATCAATGACACCTCCAACTGTGTTTGGAGAAGGCTGATGGCCATGTCTTCTTCTATGACTCCGTTAGACCCGCTCTCCTCTAAGTGACGTCGGTTACTAAACGACCGACTGTTAGGGGGAGATGCAGAAAGTGTACGAAAGTTTGGATTTTTGCCATTTTAGGGCGCAGGCTTGTAGTTTTATACGAAGGCGGCAATGAATAGTTCTAACTTCGGCCCTACGATTCATACACAAAACAATGTCGTTTGGGTAACCCGTAACAATTACATGGTTGTCATGTCATATCTGATGTGTCAACTAATGTGGATGTGACACGCTAACCAGGTATAACAAATCTAAGAGACTAAATTGACAAGTTGCCAACCATTTTGTTCTCTCAGAAAATTCATAGGACATTTATGTCATTTTCCTATATAAATATATAACAATAACAATTAGATAAATAAAAATATATATTCCCCGTATAAATATATAACAATAACAACTAGCATGAATCAAGTGTGCGCCTTTGGCGCTGTCTTGCATGTAAGTGATGATAAATATTTATGTGGATATTGTCAATCGATAGTTCGATGTTATGTGGATTGGAGGGTTGTGGGTTAATTGTTTATGTGAGGTATGTTACTTTGTAATATAGCATTTATTTATATACTGATATGGAGGTTATTCCACTTCACAAGACCTGAACAAACTTTTGTTGGAGGAAAATATAGAAACGAACGCAGCATAAACATAAAGGAAATAGACATAGAGAAACATAAAAGCAATGTCGACGTCTAGTCATCAGTTGTATGTTTGATTGTGCGTTTGTACTTTCCATGGTGAAGCCTTCTTGTAATTTCGTCTCAGCTGCTTCAATAAGATCTGCTACTTCCCGAATGCAAGCAATGAGTGAGAGGAGCACGTTGTGGAGTTGTTGGTTGTTCATCTTTTAGGTTTTCGCCTTCAGATAAGTAATGTGGTTATTGTACGTGTTTGAGATGTTGGGTTTTCTATAGAACTTGCTAAAGGAGCAGGGGGAGGGGAGGACGAGGGGGTTATGGGTGTGGTTAATCAGTGACGTGCATGTATCTAAATTTCTCTGTGTGACATTGCTGTCATAGTAGGTTAAATAAGTCATTTCATGCAATTGTA
This sequence comes from Lactuca virosa, assembly GCF_052849685.1. Classification (NCBI taxonomy): domain Eukaryota; kingdom Viridiplantae; phylum Streptophyta; class Magnoliopsida; order Asterales; family Asteraceae; genus Lactuca; species Lactuca virosa. The sequence goes on from NC_136433.1 coordinate 40,269,571, forward strand.
TTTAGGATATGAGGTGGCCTGTTTTGGTGGTGTTAGTTATACAACTTATATTTGCCTATGCTAGATATGGTCTGAAAGAAGCATGAAGACGGTGCCCACAATGTGGAGCTTTCTTTTTGTGTGTGTATATGATTAAAATACTTGTTATTAAAATTATTGTGGTTGAAGATGGTCTTTTTAATAATGTATATATAACCAATAAGAAACGGAAGGTAGAGGCGGTGAGTGAAATTGCAAATACAAGGTAATTTGGTGCCGAATATATGAATGTACAAACTATATTGTTAACCAAGTTGTTTGTGAATTATTATATGATAAATTAAATAGTCTCCTACTTTTTGTTCCTATTATCCTCCTACCTATTTTAGATGGTAACAAGTGTTATTAAATTTAATTTAAATTTGATTGAGATTTTGAATTTGTACACTTATCATCATCTTAAATAGGTAGGAAAAAAAGTATGAACAAAATGTAGGATGATATTTAATTTCTCTTATTATATATATAAATTATTGGGGTTGAAGTGGGTTGTTTTTAATAATTTATATATAACAAAAAAGAAACTGAAGGTAAAGGCGGTGGGTGAAATTGAAAATACAAGGTAATTTGGTGCCAAAAATATGAATGTACAAACTTTACTGTTAACCAAGTCGGTTTTGAATTAATATATATATATATATATATATATATATATATATATATATATATATATATATAATATAATGAGATAAATAGAAAAAATATATTTCTTTTTATACACCTATATAATAAAAAAACGAATGTTAAAACACATATTCAAATTTCAAAATACATTGTTGTGCCGTTAGACAACAAGAGAGTCGGTCTCCTCAACGGCTGTATAAAATCCACGCCATTTCTTCTTCGTCTGAAAGCCTTTTTTATTCTGACGATTCTTCTTTCTTCGAGAGAGATAGAGAGAGATGGAGTCCACCAAAACTGCAATGGAGGCCTTCGAGAAGCTAGAGAAGGTCGGAGAAGGAACCTATGGCAAAGTATACAGAGCCAGAGAGAGAGCCACCGGAAGAATCATCGCCCTTAAGAAAACCAAACTTCATGAAGACGATGAAGGCGTCCCCCCAACAACGCTTCGAGAGATCTCGATCTTGCGAATGCTCTCCCGTGATCCTCATGTCGTCAAGTATTTTTTCGATTTCATTTTCCTACTACCACTAGGGTTTTGAAATTTGATGATTCCGCAACTGGTTTTCCATTTTGATTATTCTAACGGGAATTTTGATTTGTAATCTATTGATTTGAATCACTCTTCTTTGGGTTTTAGGTTATATTATGAGTATCCGATTTATGTTTCTATCTATGATTTTTTAGTAATCAAATCGAAATGGTATTGATTCGTTCTGGATTTGACTGCCATTAACGAAATCAAACAGGCTGTTGGATGTGAAGCAAGGTGTAAACAAAGATGGGAAGACAGTCCTCTACTTGGTCTTCGAGTACATGGAAACCGATTTAAAGAAATTCATCAGATCATTTCGGCAAACTGGTGAAAACATTCAACCCAACGTCGTCAAGGTAAAAATCGTCTTAACATCCCACTTCCCATTCTTTATTTTCTTCTTTGATTTCATCAATAATCTTATCATGTAACGTTTTGTGCTGTTTAATGCAGTGCTTGATGTACCAGCTTTGTAAGGGGGTTGCTTTCTGCCATGCCCATGGTGTATTACACAGGTACATAAGATCTTTTTCTCTTTCTTGAAAATTCAAAAAGAATCTTTCTGATTTCTTTTCTCATTTGTTTTAGGGATCTTAAGCCCCACAATCTCTTGATGGACAAAAAGACATTGATACTTAAAATAGCAGACCTTGGACTTGCTAGAGCTTTTACTCTACCAATCAAGAAGTATACTCATGAGGTATAACAAAATGGTTAAATCTGTTAAAAAGTTAATTACAAGTTTGCTAAATAACTTGTATCATTTCAGATATTAACCCTTTGGTATAGAGCTCCAGAAGTCCTTTTGGGTGCTACTCATTATTCAACAGCTGTTGACATGTGGTCTGTTGGCTGCATATTTGGTATTCCTTCTTTCTGAATTAATTAAGTCCTTTATGTATTAAGTCAAAAAAAAAAAAAAAACACTAATTTGTTCTTCAAATTTGAAGCTGAACTAGTCACAAAAACTGCTCTTTTTGCTGGTGATTCAGAGCTTCAACAGCTCCTGCATATTTTCAGGTCCATATTTCATAACAAGATTATAATTTCTCATTGTTTAAATAATTAAATTCTTGATTATTATTATTGTGATATTTATGAATATTCAGATTGTTGGGTACTCCAAATGAAGAAATCTGGCCAGGAGTTAGCAAGCTTAAAGACTGGCATGAATATCCTCAATGGAAGCCTAAGCCAATTTCAACCTGTGTGCCAAATCTTGATGACGATGGGCTTAATCTTCTTTCGGTAATTAAATATAAATTTAACTTCTTTTTTATTAACCAATTTTTATAAACTTTGATATATTGTTGTTATTTGGGCAGCAAATGTTGGAGTATGAGCCATCAAAACGGATTTCTGCAAAGAAGGCAATGGAGCATCCGTATTTTGATGATCTGGTGGACAAGACCCATTTATGAAGTTCTTGTCGTTGCTTATCTCGAGCATAATTCATTTTTTTTTTGAAAGTTTTTGATAGATAACAAAATGTCAACATGTTGTTTCATTCTATTTGTTATACAATTTTCTTCAGATTCTAATGCAAAATAATATGTTATTGATCTGCAATTAATTTGGCCTTGGAATCGCATCAACTAAACTACGCATTAAAATAGAACTAGAAAATATCTTTAATATGATAACATATTCTTTTTTATTAGTATATTTACTTTACAATAATAATTTATGCTATAAAAATCAGTTACTCCTCTAGATAGTTCAAATGAAGAGAACAACTAGTCTAAGATTTCATAGTCCCCTATTGACATCCCAAACCTAGTTTACTAAGTTAAGTCAAATCCATGCTCAATGTCCATAATTGGCAAATTGACCCCTTAACATTCAAATTTTCAAATAAACCCAAAATGACTTTTTAATTAACATTTCTAGTCTTATAATATATCTTCTAATTCAACTTTAAATGATAAAAACACTTTCGAATAAGTTTATATCCTAATTAAATCGGTTTACTCATGTATCATTCCTTAATTCCCAATTGTAAAGCTTTCAACTTTAACTTTCCTCAACAAATTGAAATTTTAATTTAGACATTTCTAATCTAACTAACTTTGAAAAAAAAAATTAATTAATTATTTCCATTTGCTTTAGAGAAAACTACAAAAAAAGGTCCATGGGGATTGCATTTTTCTTTGACAAGGTTTAAAAATGTTTCATATTACAAAAATTATCATTATTTGATGGTTTCATTGTGGATTTGGTCCATTAAATCTTTGTAGAATGATAATTTGTCCCTCTAGTTTTATATTTTTATTATTAATAATAATATTATCAATATCTTATTAGCATAAAAAGAAAAGTTAACACCAATACCCAGCCCCACGATCCTCTCATATTTTCTTTCTTGTGTCGTCCCCCTCTTATTTCCTTACATCTTATTCCCGAGTTCAATTTAACGAAAGAAAATAAGAAAATTTGATAGAAGTGAGAAGAAAGCAAAAAGAAAAAAAAAAGTGTTCCTCAATTTCACTAATGGAAATGAAAAAAAAATGGAAGGAAAACTTTCCCTCCAAACTTTCATTTCTATTTAGAAGGATTTCGAGAGAAATGAACACAATGTTTAATTTTTCTTTAACTTCTCTTCAACTCGTTAACACACAATACAATTTTCTTGTACTTTTCTTTGTCTTCATACTTTCTCTCCCCTTCTTTTCTTTTCTTTGCTAAAACACGGAAACTAGGCGTTACCTTTCCATCCCTAAAATATAACCATCGGTGACATACATGCTCTCCATCCCTAACATATAACCATCATCCCCCCCCCACCAAAAAAAAAAAAAAAAAAAAACAACCCTCATCTCTGATTAACTCACATCGATGACACCCGCTGCTCCGTCGATCAAATCACCGACATTACCGGCCCGTTTCGTTTTCTCTGGCCATGGCTTCGTCGTATCCCTTTCTTCTCCGACTACATTAACTAGATGTTAGGGTTTTTTTTCTCTTTTTGTTCTAGAGCATCAAAAGTTGACGAACATTATATTGTAAATGAGTATCAAGGATCATTCCCAAACCCAAATCTCAGAGTTGAGTATCAACCCTCAAAATTTTGTGTTTCTCTCTTTATGAATGTGTGTAATCGGATGAATGGGTGTAGAAAGTTTGTGAAGAATGTAATTGGGAAGATAGTTATAAGGTGAGTAGGGGTGCAAACGAGCCAATCTACTCGTGAGCTACTCGAGATCGGCTTGTTGAAAGCTCGACTCGAAGCCGATTTTAAACGAGCCTAAACCAATATTGATCTTAATATTAAGCTCGTTTGTTAAACGAGCTCGAGCTCGAGCCTATGTCACTAAGCTTGATTAGGTTCGCGAGCCTAAACGACCATATATATAATATAATTTATTATTATTTTTATATATTAAAATTAAAACATATTTAGGGGATTAGGGATTTAGGATATTAGTAAACGAGTTTGAACTGAGCTTAAGCTTATTTAGGTTCATTAGACAACAAACGAGCTAAGTCTGAGCCCGAGTCGAGCTTGTATAATTCTTTATGAGCTCGAGCCGAGCTCAGTATAATAAAGCTCGAATCGAGCCGAGCTCGAGCTCGAGCCCCGTATAACTTAAACGAGCCCGAGCTGAGCCTGGCCAGGCTCGGGATCGGCTTGGCTCGTTTACATCCCTAAAGGTGAGGAAGGATATGGTCAATAAAGAAAAGAGAAATAGGTTCATTGAAGAAGACAAACGGGATGAGATAGAACTAGGTGGGTATAGAAACATTATAAAAGGTAGCTGGGAATATGGAGATACACATACTAGATCGTCGATGCCACCACTATGTTTCCATAGATTTAAATTCAAGCTTCCTAGTAGTGATGGACTGAACCTTCTTTTATACTACATAAACAAGTGAATATTCATGTGTTGTGCATAATGAAACTATATAATTAACTTTTTGCATATACATGTTGAAAATAATAATACATTAACTATAAAATAATAACCATAACACTACGATGTTATATAAATTTGTAATTACTTTGAACCATATTATAAAATATACATATATCATTGTCACAACTAGGAATTTTGACGCCTTGTAACAACAACAATGATAACATTTGTAAACCAACAATGTGAAAGCATGCATGATGCTTATTCAATAACAACAAAACTTCAATCCAACACTTTATTCAAGCACTACAAATAGTCAACAAAGAATTGGAAGCCCTAGAAATCCCGGTTTAAGTCGATTTTGGACTAGGATTTCCTTATTGGGCCTAATGGACCAATAAGCTTCCAATTTAACTATCTTGAACATAGAACTCTCAAATGGGCCCTAATTGGACCCATATACATGAAACTTAATATTCTGGGCCTTATAAGACTAAAATGAACTAGGTTAACTTTAATGGGCCTTATTGGGCCACAACAAATTTGTATAGCCTTAATGAATCATAAAAATCATTTCTTGATTTATTTTGGGCCGAAAATCACCTAATTGGATCATAATATGGGCTTAAGCATTAAAGGGCCCAATCTCTCTTCTTTCTTCTCCTCTTCTCGGCCCAACAACACAAAGGGGGAAGGAGTTGACTTTAGGATTGCCACCTCATTATTATATGTTGGTCTTCCATGCACCAACACATACTTCCATGCACACATCACTTCACTCACTTCTCTTCCTCTCTCTTTTCTATCCTCGGCCGAGAACCACAAAGGAAAAACACACACACATTCACTCAAACACTCTCAAAGAACTCTCTTCATTCTTCATCAAATTTTCGAGATCTAAGGGCTTTTCAAGGAGATTATTCCACAAAATTCATCATTTAAGGTAAGTTGATGTTTAATCTATGATCTAACTACTTCATTTAATCAAAAACCTCCTCCTAATCTATTCAAACTCGTGATCACCATCTTAGAAGCCTCTAAGTTCGAGATCTTCCAAGAAGACTTGTTATGATCAAAACTTTCTTCATTTCTTCCTTCTAAACCGAAAACAACAAGCAAAGGTGAACTTCATACCCCTCTTTTTTCGGTTTTTATATGTTTTATGGGGGAAAATACAAGAAAATGTGTAGATCTATGTGTATGTGTATGTTATGTATGATTTTATGCATGTATGTGTGATTTTATGTGTTTTTGTGATGAACATGTAACCACAAGGGAAGATATCTCGAGATCTATGACATAATAAGTAAATCAAACATAATCTAAGTTATTTTGCACTAAACAAGTCAAGAATAATAACTTATAAGATTGTGATAAATATATTTCACCACAAAACTCATTTTTGGGCTTAAATTGTCAAAAATACAAAAGTTGGGTTAAAAATTGCCAAATCACGGTTTCTTAAAGGTCAAAAGAATCAAAACAGTTACAATAATTGTTTTTATGAACATTATAACCTCCAAAGGACTTAAAATGTAAATATTAGCTTAATGGGCTAAATTTTGGGCTTTTCGGCCCAATAAACCCAAAGTTGCGAAAATATGACATTTAAAGGGGCTGAAGTGGCAATTTCTTCAAAACAGGGGATAAAAAGTGTAACAAAACTATTTCAAGGGTTAAAAATGCTTTTCATTTTCAAAAAGGATCAAAAATTTAAAGTTTTTGGATTTGGGGCAAAAATTGTAAAAATTGCAAAAAGTTGGGCTTTAACCGAAAAATACTATTCTGGAAGGGCTGAAACTGCCAAAGTATAAGTCTTGAGTCAAAAATATCATTTAAACAAGTCTATGATGCAAAAGTGTCAAGAAAATGTTTTAAGGGCTTAAAATGTCTTTTCTTTTATATAAAGGATTAAAAATGTTATTTTTATAAAAGAAAGGGGTTGAAAAGGCCAGACCACTATTTCTAAGTAAATTAATTCATTTAAAGAGTATCGAGCCAAAAATACTAACTACGACTTACGAAAAATTGTAAGATGAATACACGCATAAATCCAAATATCGTTGTAAACAAATCCACCGGTCTCGAGTCGATACAAAAACAACAATCGTTCAATCGAACCCTCCAGTAGTTATGCGATACCTAAGACGAGTAAACATTCGACACTTGGGCATGAAAGTTTCAAATCATGCTTGTTGGACCTTGCAAATCCATTAACATGATCTTTGGGGCCCAAGGGAAAATGATTATATGTTATTGGGCCTCCTATGACCCAATTCCATATAAAGGGACCTTCAATGGCTTTTATGTGCTATTGGGCCCTAGTGGTCCATTAGTATTGCTAGTAAGGTCAAAGTAATCAAATGCAAGATGGGCCAACGTGTTCTTCGCATCCCCGACAGCCTAAAGTAACTCACGAAAGTGGTAGGACTTCATACTCCTCTTCTCTCGTTTGCTAAGGCTTGCGAGTAATCAAGTAAACAGACTCAGGTCGTTAACCAATAATAATCAAGGTGGTTTAGATTAAGTGAGTAATAACGGACGGCACCTCTAAGGGTCGTTTGTAGTTGGTAGTTATAACCAGTCATTATCAGGCATAGTTATAACGAGTCACTAGAATTGATAATCTCCGACACCACCCGAGTAATCAAGGAAGAGTAATCAAAAATCATTCGTTGTGGCGGTATAGAAATTAGTAATCAAGTATATCTTTCGTCATCGGAAAACATCGGGTTTTTCGGGGAATTCAACAACACTCGCTCGTAATCTAAATAATTGTAATACAAAACTCCCTTTTTATACACGTTATGAAATCATTCATGCATCAACTTATGGATCTTCACACTTTGATAAACTATTGTCTTTTCAAAAAATATCGGATTTTCTGGGTTTTACAAACTACACAAATCATTTTTATCACAACATTGCTTATGAACTCACCAACATTACATATGTTGACGTTTTCCAAAATAACTTGTATTCTCAGGTAACAGGTAAGCGGAAGGGTAATATCAAGTAATGTTAGGATGTTATGTTTTTGAAAACTCTCAAACAATTTATGTTATGAATGTGTAATATTTAAAACAATGTACTGGATGTAAACAATACCAGTTGTAATGTATTGATGCATGGTGATGTTTATGTTATGATTCATGTATATTCATTGTGATGATATTCAATTTAAGTCACGCGAGCCCCCGGACGTTTCCGCCGTCTGGTTTCGGGGGTGTGACAATCATAATCATATCATTCAATAACATCTACCGACAATTTTTGTTTAAATGAAACTAAACATGGTTTTTAATTTAGTATTACAATTTAACGTTATGATTGATTAATTTAGAAATGACTTATCTATTGATTTTTCTTTTTTTATTTCGATATGATGATTAATTGATATACAAACCATTGTATGTAAGTTAACACAATGTATTTTTTTCTGTTAATTAATTAAAAGCCATTTATTTAGAAAAACTAAATTATAATAAAAAAAAAACAATTTTTTGATATTTTTTATTTAATTTGATTTACCGTTCTACATTTATAATATTTAAACTTTTTTTTAACTATTTTGAAAAATAGTATTTAAATATATTTTTCAGTTTATTTAATATTTTGATTTATGTCTTGGATTTAATATAATATTTATATTAACAAGTAAGTGTTATGATAATCATTTTAAAAGTCTACCAATAGTAAGATAATAATTTGCATTTAATAATATATGTTAAATTAATAAATTAATTTTATTAAATTGATAATTAAAATGTTATTGAGGTTTCAGATGCATAATATAATAGAAAAAATGTCTCATTTATGGTGTAGTATATGATTCTTTGTGAAATATATAAATTTGATTCCAATATATAGGTACATTTAAAGCTTTGGTCCCTCATGTAGTTACCATACTTTGTTAAATGCATATGAAATGACAATATTACTCATAAATTTATCATTTTTTGATTTTTGATTTTTTATTATTTAACTTTTATTATAATGAAATGACAACCGTACTTTCACATCCAATCTTAAAACCACCACTTACCCTACCAACCACAATTGACTTCGTGATTGAACCACTATTGACACCACCAGCCCCACTACTATTATCGCCATCGTCCCCACCATCACCATCACCAATCACCATCCACCACTAATATCATTACCATTATGAAATTAATTTCACTAAACCAAAATTAGGACCAAATTAAAATCCTAGCTTACAAATCAAAATCTGAAATGTAAATGACAACTCTAATCAAATCAAAATTTGGAAGGACAAAATTTAAAATCAAAATTAAAGAGATATATGTGTTAGGTTATGCCGACATTTGCAGGTGAAACATAAAGAGGGTGATTAGAGGTAAATGGGAGAGAAATTAAGGTGAAATGATGATAGTCGGAGTTGCTAGATGGTTTTGCTCTTTGGTCTTGTTCATATTTGAGTTCCCGAGTGGGAGAGACATATATGGGAGAGGTCGTCGTCAGAGGCCAACATCACTGTCGAATTTTACAACGAATGTCAACGATGGGAAGAATGCTAAAGATGATGATCGGTTGACAGTGAGTGAAGAAGGAGGATGCGTTGAGGCTTAATCGTTGTTAACGTTGGGTGGGTGAAAGATAGGTTTACTTCGGCTTTTCATTTATTTACACAAATGATCTATGATGTTTATAAATGAACTAAATTAGAAATGACAAAACATGGGTAACTTTGTCATTTCATACTCATTTAACGATGAGTGTTAATCGGTAATCGGGAAAATGACAAAATGTTATGTATAAGATTGTGCGGCATACCGACAAAGGCTCACACAACCACATCAACACCAAGATTCTTCTTCTCTCTACCACTGGCATATGGGGTGGTGTTCAAGCGTGAAGTAGTTTCTACTAGTTCAAGAATGAGACAATTTGAAAAGGAAGAATGTGAAACCTATATGACAAATCATGACAATGGCCACGATTCACCACGCCAATAAGGAGGGGGTGGTGTTTGCATACTATAACGCGTGCTACGTAGGCTCCATCCACTCGATATTACGAGTACACCTCATAGCCTAATGAGACCATGAGGACCATTCATATTAGGTTTTTTTTTGTATAGGACCAAAACGGCATAAATATGCATTCCTAAGGACCAAACTGTAATTTACTCTCAATGTTACTTTTATTTTTATTAATAACTTTGTTTTATTTCTGAAACTGCAACGATGAGATGAGAGCAGTCTTACGTAAGTTCTATGCTTTTGGAAATCTATTTTCGTCGGTATTTAAAATTTGTTTAATTGTTTATTATTATTTTTTTTAAAATATATAAACATGTTATATAATTTAATTTTACTATGATAATTAAAACATGTTTAATCTTTAAGTCAAATATTCTGAAAAAGAAATTTTACTAAACATTTTTATGAAATAAAATTGATTATCAAAATATTTTAACATGAAATATATGGGTAATTTTGACATTTTAAGGTAATCAATTATATATCCAGGTGGCTTTGTGAGGGAGACTCGTTCTCTTATTTGACGAAGAAACCGCAGACGGAAGCAGACACAAATGCTAACACCACCGCCGTGCCTCTAAGCTGACGCTCTGCCCGGCGTTACCATTTCTGCCTCTCGACCAATCGCGCGCCCACACCTGTCCCCTTTCGCCCCTCATCGCATCTCACAGAACCTCACCACCTATAAAGAGGCGTTACGTACATAAACACACGCGTCGCCATCACTACTCTCTGTGAAACACCCAGCCAAGAACAAACCCTAGTTTTTATTCGCTTAATTTCGGTTTCATAGCAGACGAAGGTGAATTTATTTTGTGTTTCTGATAACAATGTATGTTTACATCTCAACACTTGTCGTAATTTGTTGAAACTTTTGGCGATTTGCTTTGAATTTTAGCTGCGTTAAGTGAAAATTGAAAATCCGCGAAATGCGCTCTATCAGTTCCGATTCCTTTTGTTTTCTTCGTCAAATTTTAGATATCAGTGTTCTCATTTGATGTTTAAGACTTAACAAACACTGTGCAGATTTTTGTGTTTTCTGAAGATGCAAAAACATGTGTGAACCTTTTCATTTGCTGTAAATTTTGTTTCTCAAAGTCATTCAGAATCGTTAGGAAGAAACGAACCAGGAAATACTTTGTTCATATTGTTTTTTGTCATACGTCTCAATCTGCAATGCTGATTTTGTGTTTATTGGTACCTTCTTGATGGTAGAAAGCTAGGGTTTGTGTGGGATTAGTTTTTATCACTCCCTTCGTGAGGATTTTAGAGAGGTTATTACTAGTGCCATGAATCCTGTGTTATTTAGGTTGAATATAGGCACCTTCAGTCCCAAATAAGGGTTGTTTATTTACAAATTTCATAACTATTTCCACCTTACGCTTAGAAATATGTAGTCTATATATGAAGTTACACTTCTACTCTTTTTTTTTGTAGAATTTAAATGGATGAAAGGGATGTGGAGATGGAGGACGCTGGAAAGCTTCTAGAAGATGAAGTGGTGGGTGGTGAAGAGTGTGTTGAAAAAAACCAGCTTGATGAAAAAGAAGCAGGAGACAAACAACAAGAGTCTTATGATGTTCAAAGCCCAAATGAAATTGGGACAAAGCAAGAAAAACCAAGTAAGGAAGACAAAAGTGAGGAGGAATCACCTGTGGATGAGACTCAGGTTAATGAGAAAGATACTAAATCCATGGACGATGATGATAAGATTCATGAAGGTAACAAAGATGCTACAACAATGGATGATGATAAAGTTCATGATGGTAACAAAGATGATGACAATGGTGTACTAGATGAAGCTGACCATGACCATGATGCTTTAATGAATATGCAAGAGAATAACAATGAAGGAGATGAAAAACATCAAGAGCTTGTGACTCCAACCACCCTTGTGATACAATCACCTAGCAAAGCTGAGGATCATAGTGCAGTGACACTAAAGAATGAGCTAGAGGACACAAAGGTAATTTCTCATTGAAATTAAGAAGTTCAATCGACACCTTTATTTAAGCTTCCTTTTTGTATTAAACTATTAGATGGATGAGGGCTATGAATCTGGAACTCCAGAGGATCAAGAAACATTCATGAAAGAGGTGGAAGCCATTTATAAGGAGAAAAACTTGGAATTTAAGCCTCCTAAGTTTTATGGACAACCGTTGAATTGTTTAAAGTAAGTTTTCTTTTTTCTTTTTCCAAAATTTCTTTTTATGATCTTTGGGTGAAGCCTTAGTTGTAATGTTGTGATTTTGTGGTAGGTTATGGAGGGCTGTTATCAAATTGGGTGGATATGAACGGGTATACACTCTTTATTTTTAGGTCTATTTAAGCAAGATTTAATAATAATAATAATTATTATCGTCTCCTATTATTACCTTTTATGGCGATTTTCTTTAGGTAACTGCATCCAAATGGTGGCGACAAGTAGGAGAATCTTTTCGTCCACCCAAGTAAGAACATAATAACATCTACAGTTTTTTATTTTACTTATAAACATTGATATTTTATATTTTTTATATAATTACCATGCTATTAATTCAATACATTATGTATCATGAAGGACATGCACAACCGTTTCGTGGACATTCCGCCAGTTCTATGAAAAGGTAATTACTCTTTTTATTTTTTTTCTGTTTTTAATTTTTTTTTTGCAATAATCAATTATTGAAAGTTATTATTTGTAGGCACTTCTTGAATATGAAAAGCATAAGATCCAAACTGGTGAGGTTGAACTCCCTCTAGCAACCGTATACCCAGAGGCTCCTATTGTTGAAATTGAGGTCAACTTAAATCTTAATTTCCAAATACTTTTAATTTTTATTCCACTTCATAAATTGATTTTTAAATGGCTTTTTCAGACAGTTGGTCATCAGACACCAGGGTCAGGTAGGGCCCGTAGGGATGCTGCAGCTCGAGCCATGCAAGGCTGGCATGCCCAACGTCTCCTAGGTTTTGGTGAGGTTAGTTAGTTACTTGGTCAATGAAAAAGTCAACATTATAATTTTTTTTTTACCATTTATATCGACTTTGTTTTTGTTAGGAAAAGAATTCTAACAATTCACAGAAGCGCGAAAAAAGTCTGAAAAGCATTGGTGAGTATTTTTATGAATGTTTTAGTTTTAACATTAAAAAGACCAAAATGTGTTTGTTAATATTAATTGCATAATCTTTGAGTTTATAGGGTCACTTAAACAAAAAAGACCAAGTGAAGTGCAGCATCCAGTGAAAGCTGTACGAACCGAAACATCTAGGCAGTTAAGAATCAAGTTTTTAATTGCTAATATTTGTTACTTTCTTTTAATATCATATAATAATATTTAACTGTTTATAAATACATCTGCTTGTTTTGAAATGTGATAGAGTTGTCACCACGGTTGCCGATGTGGGCCCCCCTGCTAATTGGGTGAAAATAAATGTGCGAGAAACCGTAAGTGTATTGTCACATCACACCATTTGACATTTATAACACACATTTGACTTTTGCTGACTTTATGTGTTATGTACAGAAAGATTGCTTTGAAGTGTATGCCCTAGTTCCAGGACTTCTGCGGGAAGAGGTGTGTATATATATATATGTTGATTATAAATGCTCTAGCTTTATTTTCAGCTAAAATGACTGATTTGTTCTCTCATTGACTTTTAGGTACGAGTCCAGTCTGATCCAGCTGGACGTCTAGTCATCACGGGTCAACCCGAGCAACTTGACAACCCGTGGGGCATTGCTGCTTTCAAAAAGGTCTGTTGATTATAATATATGTATAAATGGCTCTCTGTTTGTGTTTGTGTTTGTGAAAGTTATTGTGTTTGACTTTTTGACTTGTAATAATAAACAGGTGATTAGCCTACCATCAAGAATTGATCCGCTTCGTACATCAGCAATTGTGAGCTTACATGGACGCCTGTTGGTTCGTGTGCCTTTTGAGCAGTCAAACATCTGATCTCATCTGATGTTTTAAACTGAAAAACAAGTTTTAGCCTAGGGGACATTGAATTGAAGTAGTAGGAGGCAAATATTTAGTGTTAATTACTATTATTATATATGATATGATTGGTGGTAAAAATGATTTGAGCCAAGCCAACAAGTTTAGCTTTTTCTGCTTAAGGTTAACTACCAAAGACTAGTGTGAGCAACTTAATTTTCTTTAAAATGTTGGTTGGTTTTCGTAAAGAATTTTCAACTGCACTTTGTTAGGAGAAGTCAAAACATCTTAAAATCCATATCTCAATGGCCTAAAACAAAAGCAAGTATTTTTCACATAAACTTTAGTTGCAATTAAGCAATCTTCAAGAGTCTGTTCTTTAAATAGCCAACAAGATCTCTTGTATCTTGCTAGAAATCATTATTTAGTTTGTGAAGATGACACATTATTAATATAAAACATGAACCATCACGTCTAAGTTAAATAAAATTCAACATATATGATCAGAAACAAATCTGGTAGCAAACAACACTTTGATCTTATATAGATACATACATACATATGTGTATATGTACATGTTTACATTCATGCACGTATACATGCATCTGCCAATGTGCGTATGTACATACACATGTATGGGTGTATGTATTATCACTAAAACAAGAATGAAACTTCTCATCGTAGTGTTTGTGAACTCATTCTCTTTCCATGTCCCACAAAAGCAAATTATGGTAGGTATCATTTCCCCATATCACACAATTTTCTTACACATCCTGCAACTGTTTCTCAATCAAGCTACCTCATAAAGTGTAGATAAAGTGATAGACATGTAGGAAAGTTGAACAAAGATCATTTGAAAATTGAGATGTATAATTTGTCAATTTGTGTCCTCCTCATAAGAGATTACATGGAGACATTATTACAATGCACAAGCTCTCTGCAAATATAGAATAACTATAACTCTTTCTCTCATATATTTCTTAACATAATAACACCAAAAGTTTCACAATCACTGTATACTACATCAAACCCTTCGACTGTGAAGTAAGTAACAAAATTACCTTTACCCCTCTCCCAGAATCATCTCAATCAGTTTTCAGGAGTATTACTTCGACTTTTGTTCCCATAAATGAGCCCAGTTTCCTACCAAAAAAAAAAAAAAAAAAAGGTTCAGTAATGGAAGAATTGGATAAAATTCATTTCAAACTCTCAATTCTGGATCAAACTGGTGTTAAATGAAGTTAATTTTGAGGGTTCTTCGGCAAAAGAGGCATGAAATTGATATAAGAACACAATCGAACCTGAAGATCTGGAATCGGTTTTACTTTCTCAACATATCGATAACGATCCGACGCTGCCGCAAGCGCAGCTCGCTCCTAACATAGAATAAAACAAACAATTTGATCACCAGTCATTCAATTTTGAAATCATTCAGACATATAGCCAAGAAGATCAGTACTTGTTGTTCTCTCTTGAGCTCTTGGGAAGGCTTGACCCACAGAAAGTACGCTAAGGTTCCGGCCACCACCCAAGATGCTAGGTTGCTTCCTCCACGGAGACCACCCATTGCGTTTCCGACGACCGATCTGGCATTGCCTAAATGTTTCTTCAATCCGGTAGCCATCGATAATCCTCTTAGGACTTTCAGATGTAAATTAGGGTTCCGTCGGGTAAAATAGAGGTTGATCTTTGAAACTTGAAATTTACCAATCGCTTCCTTGCAGGAATTTCGCGTGCGTGTTTTTTCTAAATATCTCGCGATATTACGAGGTTTCACAAATTTATTTAAATTATTATAAAAATGTAAAATATCTTTTTATACTATTTTATTCAAGCAACAAATCTCAAAAATACTAAAAAAAAAACTATATTTTTAGTACTTATACGATCGCACATATCGATATTATGGAATGGTCCTTAGTCCACGATGACCAAAATACTAAAAGAATGTATGCTTCATATATTATTATTATTATTATTATTATTATTATTATTATTATTATTATTAATGAAATCGATAATTATTCCACGATGGCACATTTGAAGAAAACTTTATGGCAAATGCTTTGAACTAAATTGCATCATATCAAGTAAGTGGTGTGCATCATCTCCTTTATTTAATTGTTTCTAATCGTAGTCGTGATTTTCTATTTGTGATTCGTGATATGTATTTTCAATGTTTTTTGAAATCCTTTTTCGATTGTATAACATGTTAGGTCAATGTTGTTCTATATCCCCCCTAACCAAACTTGTGACTTGTTGCTTCTTCTAACCATATTACATATTTTGAAAACCCTATCATACCTATGGAGACCGTTTGTGATATGTGGTTATTTAACATATTTTTAAGCTATGTTTTGATTACTAAAACGTTTTAGATCAATGTTGTCCTATTTCTTCTTAAACTAAACTACAATTTCATAATGTTTTTAGTCGGATGGATTATGTATCTTGAAAATCTAGTATATCTCTAAAGTCTATATAATAAACCATTGCCCGTTGGACGTAAGTTTTTTCATGGTTTCCAAAGTTATATTTTGACTATTAGCATTTAGGACTATTATAGGTGTATATCTTCTCAAACGAATGTATTTTACTGATTTTTCTTGTTAGATTATATATCGCGAAGACCTAACACATCTCTAAACCTAAACCTAAACCTTCGGAGAAGTGTTTTTTTTTTCATGATTTTTGAAGTTATGATTTGAAATTAGTTAAATCTAACATATCTATAAAATCTAATGTTAGAAAAGATGTATCCCAAAATATTAATAAATATCATTACATTCAAGATCGCCTTTATATATATATATATATATATATATATATATATATATATATATATATATATATATATATATATATATAAATCCAGTTCACGACATGCATATCATTCTTTTAATAAATAATGGAAATATTTTTATTTTGTTATTTTGTTATTTTGTTATGACACTCCTCCCATTTTGATAATTTTGTGGTGAGCGAAACTCTTTAATACATATCATATTTAGCGTTTTTTAATCATTATAATCCCGGCACTTATGCAAAAGATTTATTTTACACATTATAACATCAACTCCTTAATTCAATTAGAATGAGATAATGAAAAGTTGATATCGGTAGTTAAATCTCTGTCAGGTGGTAGACCTCCGTCATATGAAAACACAAACATATAAATAGCAAAGATCTCAGAAAAATTGAGAGGATGCTTGAGGTGGTATATCTATGCCATCAACACCGGAAAGGAGGATAGAGGGCAAACATCAAACCCGAAGAAGTTTGTTCTTTCCGATCACATACATGACTTCAAATATGGGGGTAAACATCAGGATAGATATTGTCGGATTTTTTTGTTTTCTATTTTGATCCTTTATGTTGATATAATTCATCTTGTATACTTGTCTACTATTTTATTCATATATATTTTTTTATTGTTTAAATTGACCAACTCCACTTGCTTTTGTCTCATTTGCAGGCTCTTGAAGTCTTTCTGCATTTATTATGATTTATCATTGTATCTATCTTATTGTTCATTTTAACTTACTCTCTTCTTGTTCTTGTTTTTCCTTATTTACATGTCTTTGTTTTGCACATGACAAAGGTCACCTTTGTGACATAATCACTCTTCTACACAATTGTCGACATCTACCTCCCCTACTCCATAATAATAGGAATCCCGAGTGCAACGTTGTTGATAAATAACACAAACAAGGAAGGCCAAATATGAAACTTTTAACATATCAAACAATAATCCTATGATAGTAAAATAAAAAGAAATGTTTACCAATAACTTCCTTTCTTTATCAAACAATTTAAGTTAAAACATAAGATATAACATAAACACCATTCATTGTCACATAAAATTCGTATGCAAATGTCTCAAAGATAACTCATAATCCGAACTTGCCCCATGTCGTGCTACTGCTACACAAATTAACAAAAGAGGAGCAAGAATTACACCCTCATTATTCTACCTGAAATTACATCCCCAAAAGCAAACACAACAATCTAACACAAAGTAAACATGAACAAATACATCTCTTTCTTCGGGGGAAAATGGTCAGTAACACCTCACATTGTGGTCTTTACAGATACTTTCAACTCTTTTAACTCTCCAATCCTTTTTCTTTAATTTAGACCTATATTTCTTTCTCTTTTATTTACTAAACTAAGACGAAATTACTGTCATATCCCTGTTGGATCTGTTATACTTCATATGACTCTTAACAAGCTGCCCAGATGAAATAGCTGACATCAAAGACAACTCCCCAGCCAGCACTGACCCCGCTACAATTGTTGCCAAAAGTCTCGCATTTGCCCCTGGTGACTCTTTGCTTGCACCCTTCACTCCAAGTAAATTCAAACAAGCAGATTGAGATGCCAATTGGGTCCCACCTCCCACTGTCCCAACCTAAACCAAATTCCCAAAATACCCCTCAGTATAAAAATGGGTAGTATTTAAAAGATAGTGTAGAATGGTGAAAATACCTCAATGGAGGGCATAGTGACAGAAATGTGGAGGTCTTTTCCGGAATTGACAGGCTCCATCATTGTAATGCAATGAGAGCTTTCAATGTTTTGAGCAGGATCTTGACCTGTGGCTATAAAGACAGCTGAAACAATATTGGCTGCATGAGCATTGAAGCCACCAAGAGAACCTGCAATGGCTGAACCAGTAAGGTTCTTGAGCATGTTAAGCTCTACAAGAGCAGGCACTGTGGTTTTTAGCACCTTCTTCACCACATCTGCAGTGATCACTGACTCACAAACTACAGATTTTCCTCTCCCTTCGATCCAATTTACAGCGGATGGTTTTTTATCTGAGCAAAAGTTTCCTGTAAAAAAACCAACAAAATTAAAGAATCTTAATGAAAGATATGGTGTCAATGTTGCAAGTTTAGGAATTGAAGGGCTTACCAGATATACCAATTACTTCCATGTCTGGGAATTCGATTTGAAGAAAATCTAGAACGTTTTGGACGCCTTTTGACACCATGTTCATCCCCATTGCATCACCTGTGCTGCATGTGAATCTGATGTATAGATTTTTTCCGGCGATTGAGCATTGAATGCTTTGAAGCCGAGCAAATCTGCTTGATCTGATGTAAAAGAATGTAGAAATTAATCAAGATTCTCAAAACTAGTAGTCTATTACAAAGAAAGTAGAGCCATATATGGTAACAAGTTGGTGAAGTACTAAAGCAAGAAATGTAACCTTTTTTCAACCTAAATCTGATGGGATTGAAGGGTTTTTTCAATTTTTGTTGGATATGATGGCAATTTGTTTGATGTGGTTCAATTTGAAGATAGAAACTTCCAAAACAGTTCTTGTTGATGGTGATTGAAAAAGTAGTTTTCTATCTTAAAAAGGAAAGTTATCAAGAATGAAGAATTGAAGGTGGAAACACCTAAAAGAGGGATCTTACTTGTTAAAAACGATGCTTAATGCATCAAAATTGAGGGCGTCTTCCAAGAAGAACTTAAGGTGAGAAGCCCTTGCCGCCGATCCAAACCTAACAACAGGCGCCCTTGTCATCCCATCCTTTAACAGAATCGCCGTGGCTCCGCCTGATGCAAATATGGCTTTACAGCCTCTATTTGTGCTCGCAACCAAACATCCCTCCGTCGTAGCCATGGGCACCATGTACTCGCCACCATTCAACAACAAAGGTCCTGCGATTCCAACAGGTACCTGAACATAACCAATAGGCATCTCACAGCACTGCCCCAATATCGAATTGTAATCGAATCCTTCAAGCGGTAACCCTAATAACGGCCTCCCCGTTTTTCTCTCTAACGCCTCCCGTCGAATCGAAGCCGCTCTCCGGCAGTCCCCAAGCTTTGATTCGAGAGAATACGAAGGAATCGATCCAGAAACCACAGATTTCACAATATCTTCGTCCTTTTTAGACGTGAGAGTAGCAACCGTCGGTAAATGATCCATAATTCTAGGTTTAGGTTTAGAATGATGTTCGACGTCGTCTTCGAGAGTGAAGTTGTCCTCGTCCACACGTGAGGTGCCGATGAAGGATTGAACGAAATCGATGCCAAAGAACCCTAGAAGGTAGATGAAGGAGGCAATGAGGGAGACGATGGCTGCGAGTTCGGAGAGGGTAACGACGTGAAGAGGGGTAGAGGACCGGATTTTTTCCCGCCAACGGTGGAGGAGGAAGTAGGCGACGCAGAAGAAGAGAGTGAAGAAAATACCGTTTGTCAGGTATAGAGGAAGGGGCAATGCATCGGATGCTTTAGGGATAGGAGAAGTTGAGCGATGATCGACGACGGTGCCGTTGGAGGAAGATGATCGGTTGTTATTCTTATTGTTAGAAGTAGTCTTCCGGTGGCGGATTATGGGAGTGGTGGAGGGAGGTATTGGAGGAAGTCCACGGCGGAGATCCATGGAAATGGTAATGGTAGTGGTGGCGGTTGGGAGAAGGCGGCGTATGATCGGTGGTTTCGAGGGGGAATTTATACATGTGAATTGGATGCGGTGACGTGGGGTTGTAAAGCAATTGATATTTGACATTGGATGCAGCTGTCGCTTTCACTTGCTTTTGTACTACACGTGGCATGCATCCATTGATCTTGTTTTTTCCTTCTTGCTTAAGACAAAAATAAGGACGTGTTTTTTCAGCAGTCGATGGTTGATATCTAATAGTTGGTAGGTTCACGAAAGTTGGAAGCTAGTATCGGGTGGGGTGTTCATCTGGTAATTTTTTTGGTTTCGGATAATTTAGGTTTTTTATATTAAAAAAAATACCCGTTATCCGACTGTAGGGCCGGTCCCGAGGATTGAAATGTCCAGGACGAACCGGAAAAAAATGTCATTAGGCCCTAACATGTAACGAATTAAATTATATAAATTAAAGTTTTTTAAAACGATGATAAACTTTATATCAATAAACCTGACAAAATCATATTATTTTAATAAGTAACTACATATCGTAACAGCTATAACATCTAACCTAAAACCCTTGAAGCTATCCTAGCATTATTGATAGAAGATTGGTTGATCAACTATTCGTAGTCTATACTCTCTAAGATTTTGTTCTCGATAGATATCATCGCCAAACCGCTATGTCTTTCTAATAATTAACATCGATGGCTCATACCCAACAACTAATTAAATATACTACACTAATCCAACTAGTAGTTGACAAAATAGCAATTAAATACATAAAATTCTGAAATTTATAATGACTTCAAATAGTTGACAAAATGAAAAAAAACAAAAAAAAAACAAAAATTACATTGAGATTTGAGAGTCTATATACACTAATCCCATAAGTAATTAACATACACTGCACTAATAAGAACAAGTAATTACTAACTAGCTCAAGTAATGTGGGGTTTCATAACATTCAATAGAGTTAAAAGCTAATTAAATTAACCATGGGCATATAGCAGGTTTAGTTTTATTAATAAGCAGAAATGGAAAATTGTGTTAGTGTTGACTAATTACTCAAAGTTGAAGCTAAATTTGTGCAACTTGACAAAGCTGTAGCTTTATGGAATATTATACCTTTTAAGTGTTGGTTTTAAGTTTAAATAGAACTTCAAAAATTGGTAGGCCTAACTGCAAGTCGACAAACTTCATTTGTATTCTATTTATTGTCAATACATACTATTCATTCATCCCTTTAAAGAAACTAAATAAATGCACATTATATTTTACACATATGATGCCTAAAACCTAATTATCATAGAATACGATTAACAAAATTTATGAAGAAATCTATCAATATGATATGTGGAAGTGTGGAACAAATAGAAAACTAGAAATTGATTACCTGATTAGCACGACTGGAGGAGTGGACGATCAAATGATCGAGTGATTTTCGTAATCGATTAATCTGAGTAATCGACCTTCGTTGAATGATCGCTTTGTTGCCTTTGTGTGTGGACTACGAGTCTACTACAGATCTCGATTAGAGGATTCGTCTGGAAAAGCTTTGCATTTGGGCCTAAGAACTGAATATAGTATAAAAAATGGGCCCCTTAAAAAGGTGGGCCCTGTGTATGTGCCCACCTTGCCCTTGGTCATAATCGGGCCTGCCCGTCTCAAATTAAATTCGGGTAATTCAGGTTTGGATAATTCAGGTAATGGGTCGGGTTTGGGTAATTCAGGGTATTACCCGAAATATATAATTTTTTTTTAAATGACATCTGAAAATAAATTTAATGAAATAAATATGTCGTGCTCTATTAGTCTTGTTTATATAAACAAACGAGACATAAATGAAGTTACTCAAACTTTGAACATTGAGATAACTTTCGACCATTCTAGTTAATAAGGGAAAAGTCATTAAAATAACTTTCGACCATTTTGAGTTAGAAGTACAATAAGATTTTTAGATTCCAGTTTTTGAGTTTTGGCCACTGAATTATCTTTGTACTATCTTCTCCTACAATCTCATCAAGAAATAAACATCATTTGTATTTGGTCATTCTTGTTTGTTTCTTCATTATAGTTTTTTCCTAATAATTAGATTATAGTTTCCATATATATTTTCACAACATGCAATATGTATATGTACAAATCATTCATTTTTCACATGACATATATGCTCATTTTCGCTTATGGTAAAAACACAATCCATTAACAATGTTATACACACTCCTGAAACTATAAAAATAGTAAAAGTTCAACTTTTGATAGAAAATGATTCAGTATTACTTGTAATATTAGAGAGTTGTACATACAAACTTCATTTCTAACAGAAAATTCTAGACTCGGTTCCAACATCTGGTGCTTCCTGTCGTTGGATAGAAATTCCAATATCCAAATAATTAAACTCAGAAGTTCAAAGTTTTGTGTGACAACCAAAAGAACTCGGGGCAAATCTTTGAATTTGAAATCAACTTCTTTAATTTATGTTTTAAAGGGAGGTGGATATTGTAGAGGTGTAAGATGCGATTTAGTTAATCTAATAAATTAAGCCTCTTGTTGCTTTGATTCTTTTATATTTTAAGGCTAAGAAACTCGTGTAGAGGAATGCATGAACGTACACCTAGAGCATTGTGACTAAACACCATCTCTATTTAATAATATTTATTGGGTTATGCTTTTGGAGACCAAAAATATTATTATCATCATTATTTGCTCTACGAAAAAAAAGTAATTTTTAAAATAATTCGGGTATACCCGAAACCCAACAAACATACCCTATACCCGACCTGAAAAAAAAAATCGGGTTACCCGAATACCCCAAAAAGTTAACCTGATACCCGATTTACCCGATACCCGAAAAACTCAGGCCGGTAATTTGGGTATCGGGTATTTTCGATAGGGCTAGTACCGGGTAGTTGATAGTTGGAAGCTGGAAACTGGAAATTGGTTGCGGTAACTAATAGTTGAAAATTATAGTTTTTATTTGTTATAAGGCTTGAGGGAGTGGCATCGCCACCCCTCTCACCAAAACAGTCGCTACCAATATTTACTCCATCCCCTATGAGTCGCTAAGGGACTCGCCAGTGACGAATCGCTTCTGTAATAGCGAGAATAGAAATAAGGAAAATATTGGTTGTGATTGGTTGGGGTTGTTTTCTTTTAAATTTTTTTCCTTATTTTTTTCAAAACAAAACCTGTTAAACTCCTCTCACTACCACTCCTTACCTTTTTTAACCTATACTTGCTAAGCTTACTTGGCAATATAATAACTTATGTGGCAATAAAAAATCTTACATGACAAGGTGCTAGGAATGTTACCACTCCCCTTAGCCTAAAGACATCTTATTGAAAAAATTGAGGTATCTTATTGAACAAAAATGGTGATATTGTTCCTCCATTGATCAAAGAATTTAGATTTTTGGCAAGTCTCATGATCATCCAATAAGAAGGGTTTCAATTTTTTCAAATGAACGTTTTGAAGACCTATTGATTCTAAAAACTGTGGATCATTCGGACATTTCAATTCATAGATGTAGATCTCGGACCTATGAATGGGGATATTCCCGAAACAGACAAAACAAAAAGGGAAGTGAGTTAGACAAAAAAGAAGCAACTTGGACAAAAAGAAACGAAGTGGCTTAGACAAATATTTTTTGTCGATAACCTCAGACCAATCAATCGAATATTCATTAATACGTAATCGATCGAACACTACTTGAAAACGACTCTTCTGCTCAGAAACGAAATGTTCCTGGAAATTCTTGCTCCCAGTGGACCATTTGTGTCTATATGCATCAGGATCCCGATTCATAGATCTCTTGGTTCAAGAGAAAAATAAAAGAGGATCAAACCATCTCTTATGACTCTTTTTCAAATTCGATAAATGTTGGTTGATCATATATTTCATTAGAGTTCTATGATTCAGAGTATCCTTTCCTATTTGATTCCTTTGAATTGTATATTGAAGTTGTGATCGAGTCTATTCATTAAAAATAATTGATTCAATATATTTCTCCAACCCCCAAACTCCATTTTTCCCTATTTCTTCCTCATTCTCTTCCAACCCTACCCTATTTCCATCTCCATTTTTGGAGATATGAATAACATTCCCCCATATTTGAGGGAATACTAGTCATATCTCAAAAAATGGAGTTGAAGTTTCGGTTACCAATTTTAGTCCTCTCATTTTTGTTTTACACATTTCTAGTTTATTTTTATCTACTAATTATAATTTAAATGCAATATTTAATATTTCTAATATCATGTTATATACTGATTTATATTAATTAATCATAAATACAGAGTTTAATATTTATTTATCGAATTCATATAAAAAATTAAATATATACAAAAGACTTGAAAAATGGTAACATAATTTATAAAATATAGTAATCAAATATGATCGTGATCTTGATATATTTATTATAAATATAATCTTATTAATTTAAAAATTATTTATAATAAAGTAATAAATAATTTAAATTTATTTTATATAAACATTTTATTTATGATAATATAACCTGTAATATATTTTGTAATGAAAAAATATAATATATATTTGTTAAAATCTAATTAGTATATTTGACAATATATAAGTTACAAAAATGGAATATTCTAGGAATATATTTTTTAGGATAAAAAATGGGGTAAAAAATAGAGTAGGGTTAGAGATGAAACATTTTATTTATGATAATATAACCTGTAATATATTTTGTAATGAAAAAATATAATATATATTTGTTAAAATCTAATTAGTAGAGGGATGTATTTGACAATATATAAGTTACAAAAATGGAATATTCTAGGAATATATTTTTTAGGATAAAAAATGGGGTAAAAATAGAGTAGGGTTAGAGATGAAACACAATTACCCCATTTTTTACTCCATTTATGGAGAAAAAAATGGAGATGGGTTGGAGATGATCTAAGTGTTTGAAAAAAGTAGATAGAAGTGTGGCAACCCTGATTATTAAAAGATATCCTAATTAAAATATGTTAGGATCGTTAGATATCCTAGAAAGATAGTAAATTATGATTAATAAAATATATCCTAATTAAAATACGTTAGGATCGTTAAATATCCTAAAAGATAGAAAGTTAGGTTAAGAATTAAGAAATGTTTTCTCAAAGAAAAGGATTCTTAAAAAGATTTAAAAGTAAAAACTCGTACACTCACCAACATTATGTTGAATTTCAAAATACATGTATTCTCAGGAAAACGAGTGTGGAGGAGTGTCTCACTAGTAAGAAGGAGGTTTGCAAGGGAGTTGTTGAAGTTTGGTATCGCTTGTTTTTAGGAGTATGTGTCTGTCTCAAAAACAACGTTCCTTCAAAAATCAATAATAAATAACTGTTTAAAATATACATTTATGTTTGATTCTATTTGTTGCCGAGATCCAATTATCCCTACGTCGTACTACCCGGTGTTTCCGCCAATGGCTGGGCAGGGTGTGACAAGAAGCTTTTGAAATGTATAAAATTATAGACAATTGTTTAAAAAGGATAAATATATAAATACATTTTTAAGGACAATTATGGAAATTGATTCTAAAAGCTCAATAGTTTTTCTTAAACGCTACATGAAGTAAGTTTTATATTTGAACATTTTGTTTAAACTAAAAGTTAAAAGTTCGTACTGTCTAAACGAAACTTTTTGTTTAAATCTAACATTTTATCAAAAACTAAAAGCTCGAAGTTCCGAAATGATCATTGCCAAACACGCCCTAGACCATGAAACTATTCGAAAAAGATATCCTTCCATATTTTCTTTCTACGGAACAAATGAATTAAAATATTATTAATTTCATTAAATACGATACATGTTAGCATTTAACATTGATATAATTATGAGTATGAAGAAAATATAGAATGATATTTAATTTCTCTTCCGAAAAATATATTTAGCAAATTTATAAAACCAAAAGCCCTTAGGCCCAACGGTAATTAGCAAACCTTTTAATGGAGAATTGATGAGCTCAAGTCTCATTATAAACAGAGATGATAATTAGAAGTACATTAGTTATTAGTTTGTTGTTTCAAAAAGAACCTCAAATTAACAAGAATAAGATTACAATAGCCGAGCTTAATATTTAAACTCAAACCAAATACTCAAACACTTTTACAGCTCGTAATATCAAATTAGACACCAAAGATTTTTAAATAGAATAGAACAAAGGTGAACCATTTACGTCTAACTACATTATCTTTACAAGAACATAATCAAAGTTATTATAGGCAAACCTTAATTATGTGCTTTATATATACTCAACGAGTGGTGCGTGCATTTGTGCACCTATTTTGCACGTCCATTTCTGTCTTTTCATTGCGTTTTACTTCCTAATTCTTGCATGTAGTTAACTATTTGGAAACTTGCACGTTTTATTCAGAATGTTTGGTACTTCACTATTTTTGATTTATTTTGTAGGCATTATGGAGCACGGAGCTTAGAGAGTATGAAGAGAAGATGGATCGGTCGTGTCGCGGAATAAAACTTGAAGATATAATTTGATTCGTTGCATTTCATCATAGCAAAGGACCACATTTGAAACACGGTTCGTGTCACACCGACACAGGTCGTGTTTGTCATTTTCATCGTATATTTGAGCAACATGACTGGGGTTGAAGCTAGATCGAAGACAAATAGTTTTTGAAGAGAAGAGAGCGATTTGGGAGATTTTTGGAGCTTCGGAATATTTATAATCATTGCGAGCACTTTTAATTTCCATTTGTAATCATTAAGCATTTCCAATTCCTTCTTTTTTGTTTGATTTGTTCTTAGACATGTGTGGCTTAGAAACCCTAATTTCTAGTTCTTGTTCAAGACATGTTGATTGTTTGATTTGATATATATGGCTTGATGTTTCATTTATGATTCTATTGTAGTGGTTATGTTCTTGTTTAAACTAGAATCCTTGAATTTGATTTATGTTTGATTGACCACTTATATGAATTGAATTATTGTGTAATTAATTAACTTTTGGGGGACCTAATCGTTATATAAAGTTAATGATTGGTAACAAACAATATGTTTTCTTATTGTAGAATATATATCACATGTTTTCACACTTCCAAGTGTATGAGAAGAAAAGAACATTGTTGTGAAGCTTGTACAAAACTTAATGCGGTTTTTCAATACAATCTAAGAGCGTGTTTGGGTTGAATTAGTAAAGCTAGGTCTAGATAAAGAGCGTATTTTGATTAGATAATTTGGCAAGCGAGAGGTATTAAAGTGTGTTAGTATCTTTCAATACTGTAACACCGTAAATTTTCAAACAAATTTTTCATTTTAAAATCACATAAATCTCATCAACACATTTCACAAAATCCCCAATTGTCAAATTATCGAAAACACATATTCCTAATTGGTTGAATAAAATTCAGGATCCTCAAAACATAACTCCATCTCGTGTGTACAATCAAGTCGGCGCCTTCCCGCGATCCTGAGAAGTACCTGAAACACATATCACATAACACGGTAAGCACGAAGCTTAGTGAGTTCCCCAAAATACCACACACGTCTCATTAGCCTCTCATGTATATACTCGAATAAGACCCTCCGGTCAATGTGTCTCAGTGGAACCCTCCGGTCCCACAACTCGGGTGGACCCTCCGGTCCTAACTCAGTAAGCTCAGAATAATACACAACATAAATCACAAAGACATAATGTAGGATATCACAATAGTCAATACAAGCACATAAGACCCTCCGGTCACACAAATATTACCACTCTAGGTAAGTATAGTGAGAAGACTCACCTCGTAAGCAAGCAAATAAACCTCGTACACGAATCACCGATCTAGCCTCCGCCTAACAGATATGATAATTATCTCTAATTATCACTTCGATCACAACTCTAAATAAACAAAGCTACTTTATCTCTCTAACTCTTGGTATGGGTAAAAGACCATTTTACCCCTCCATGGTCCCCATAATCCCTGTCTTGACTAAACCCTAAAGTCAACAGGAGTCCACACTCGAGTCAACAGCCCATGTTGACCTGACTCGCCGAGTATAGCTCATAAACTCGTCGTGTCTCCCAGAACTCAGTACATCGTGAAAACCCAAGTCAACTCGACGAGTTTCTCGCCACCTCGCCGAGTTCATGCAGTGTCTAGAAGACCAGGGAACCCCACCTACTCGTCGAGTCCACTCTGAATCCACAGATGGGTAAAACCCTTTCAACTCGTCGAGTTGTCTCGTCAACCCGCCGAGTCTGCAACATGTCCAAACCATCGGGGTAAACCCTAACCTACTCGTCGAGTTGTCTCATCAACTCGTCGAGTCCATTAAGTCTATTTTCTCATTCAGACGTTTTTAGACAGAAATAAGGTCTCATACTCTGGATCTAGCCTCCTAAGGCTGAATCATCACGTAAAGCTGCAAGCTTTACGTTCATGCATGGCATATAGGGCTCAAAATGCCAAAACAAGCTCCATAAAGGTCTTTATGCTTGAAGACTTGCCCAAAGCTTGATAAAGCTCGAATCTTTGGGCTCATATGGACTCATATAGCTCAGATCCGTAGTCTCAACTCTCATGACCAGCTCAACGACTCCAAACCAAAACATAGATGGGTTAAAGCCCTAAAACTTTCTAGAAAGAGATCTAACAAAAGGAATGATCAAGGAGATAGCTTTTTACCTCCAATTGACAGCTAGCACCAAAAGAACACTGGATCCAAAGCTTCTTCTCATTCAAACCTTCTTGCTCTTCAATCTTCTTCTAAAAATGCATTTGAACACAAGATCTTTAGCCTTTCTCTCTCTCATAACGACTACAACTCATCTAGGGTTTCTCTCAGTGTGTCTAAATGGCCAGGGAGGCGGAAATGAGGGATTAAGGGCCTTTAAATAGGGTGCAAGCCCTAAAATTAGGGTTTTCTCAATACAGACTCAACTCGTCGAGTCCAGCCCTTCGATTTGACGAGTAGGCTTCATAATTCGCGTGGCCAGCTCAACCCCTACACGACGAGTCGGGTCCAACAAACTCGTCGAGTAGGTCCTCCAAAGTGCAATATAACTCTTAAATTTCTCATCCAGAATTTGGGGTGTTACAAATACCAACATAGAATAATAATCATGAATTGCATCAAGTCAAAATCAAATTAAATGAAAAACACTGAGAACTAGAACTAGAACTATTTAACTCACTTTTTACAAATTTAGTTCAATTTATGCATGTTCTAAAACTAGATTGTTATTTCCATTTGTTTAACATTTTGCAAACAAAACCCCTTTTTTGTGACCAAAGTACATTGTGCAAAGAGGTATAGACTTTTGTCACGTGTCTCTGAGGATCGACCGTGCTTGCCTTGTACTACTTTTTAGTGCATTAAAGCAATGTATTTGGAGTCTATTGTACCCATTTTATTTGTTGGGTTTAACATACCTAAGGCGTCGTTGCCCCAGGAACGGTATTACTAATTGTGTATGTCAATATCTTTTCGTACAGGTACCCTATTACCAGTTGATACAAAAATTGAGAAGACACTCGAGAGGATAAAGAAGCTAGCCAAGCTTAAAAAGAAGCAACCAGATTTTGGTTCCTCATCATCACTCGTTCCTCCTATCATCAACATCTGGGAGGAAGTTCCCCTCTCAAGTGATTTAGAGACAGAAACCCCATCATCATCTCAACCATCCTCACCCATAAACACCACCCCACCTCTCTCACTCACTCATAATATCCCAAATCCTACACCTAACGAAACATTAATCCCACCAATTAACATGGCTAACAATCCACCCGAGCAAACCCTTTGCCAATGAGCGAGGCACCAACCTGGGTAACAATCTATCCGAACAATCCACCTATCCCGCAACCACCAACCTCGAACTAAAATATGAACTCATACATTTGTTAGGTCCATAAAATTCACATTGTCACATGTTTATTTATAGCATTGCATTTCATTTTAGTACATGCATTTTCCATTTTCGAGACATTTTTGAGGATCAATATACATTTCACGATTTTTGTGGATGTTTCAGGGTGATTTGAAGACTGTAGCATGTTTGGGATGTTCGAGGGAAGCTCTCGGTGAAGTTTCGGAATTTTCGGAGCCAGATTGAAGAAATTGATAATTTGGAAAAATCACATTTTCAGATTATTACGCAGGCCGTGTAATGTTTACTCTTGTAATTACATGGCCGTGTAATGGATCCTTTCAGCATATATATGTCGTTACACGGTCATGTAACTTTGCTCTTGTCATTATGCGGGCTGTGTAACGTGGTTTGACAGTTTTTGAGTTTGCAACTTCCGATTTATCTTGTTTTTTCGGCACATTTTGACATAACTTCGACCAAGGACTTCTAGATGGCGATTTTGGGAGATCATATCATCACCTAGCACTTTGGAAACACTTTGATTTTGATTTTGTAAGTTTGTTTTAAGATCAAAACTTGTCGGATTTATGTTTTAAGTTAGTCATGTGTGGCTAACGTTTCTTATCATTTCTGATTCTAGATTCCTATGTACTTGTTGTTTAGATTGTTATTTGCACTAGATTCTATGTTTCTATCTAGTAGTCATTGATTTGATCTTCATTAAATGTTTGATTTGTACTCAATTTTCACTTGATCAATGAAATTAGGGTTCATATCATCATTGTTAGTCAAATTATGAATTTCGTAAATGTTTTATGATTTGATGTAGTAACAAGCACTTAATTGGTTTTAATGGAATCAAAATTAGTGTAATCAAATGTTAGATGTTCATATTCCCGAGCTTATAAAGAATATTAGACATTGTTGGTATGAATTGCTTGAACTTAACGTCTTTTAATGATATAATTAAAGAGCTTGTTTGGATTTACTCAACTACATGAAGTTTTACTTAAAAATCATGTTTTGAGTAAAATATTTTAGTAAATTTGGAGATATTAGAGCTTATTAATATCTTAATTACCAACCTAGATTGAACATGAATTGAAGTCATAATATATCTAACAACACAATACTCGAATATGATTTGGAATCGAAAATGTCTTTAAATTTTAAATTTTAGTCTTTAATTTATTTATTTATGAAGTTTAAATTGAAGTCAACACCCCCCCCCCCATTTAACAACTTATATTGTGATGTGTGAACATATGGCTGAATAATAAGTCTCATATCTCAATGGTTCGACCCTTCTTATTCTATACTATCTCTAGTAGTATATTGTAACAGTGAATTATGTTTAATTGTTATTATATTATCCCTTTATTCGTTGGTTTGACAACTAAACAAATTGGCGTTGTTGCTGGGGATACGGTAGTGCTAATTGTTTATGCCAAGATCTTTTCGCATAGGGACACCATTACCAGTTGATTTGGAGATAAAGAAATCAACGAAGCAAAGACGGAAGCAAGCTAGACTTCTAAAAAAACAACAACAATTCGGAGCTTCTTCATCAAACCTTTCAACCACATCTCCACCAACATCCAAAGATTCCACATCACCACCCTCACCCACTCATTCCACCGAGCCTGAAACTTCCATCCTTACACCTACCATGGGAGACCAAGGAGGCAATAATGGTCCTCCTGTTCCACATCCTAAACAAACCCTTACATAATGGTCCACCCAAGATGTTACCCAACAACCATTATGTACCACTTATCCTGTAACAACAAACTTTTAACACAAATGCATACTCATTCACTTGTTGCCTACATTTCGTGGTCTTGAGAATGTAGACCCACACAAGTTCCTTAAGAAATTTCATGTTGTTTGTGTGTGGATGAAACCACATGAAGTTACTGAATATCAAATAAAGTTAAGGGAATTCCCCTTTGCTTTACAAGATTCAACCAAGGAGTGGTTATATGACTTGCCACAGCGATCAGTCACAACATGGAATGAGCTTGCACGGATGTTTTTGTACAAGTATTTACAGAAATAAGAGCTTTGGATTTACGCATGGAAATTATAGGTATCAATCAACAGAAAAGAAGAGCCTTGTATACATATTGAGAACAGTTCAAGAAGTTGTGTTAAAGATGTCCAAAGCATGGGATCTTAGAGTACCAATTGCTGCAATATTTTTGTGAAGGAATGTCACCTTGGGAGAGAAGATTGCTTAATGCATCAAGTGGGGATCCATAGCTGATAAGACTCCTACATAAATCAGAATTCTTATAAAAAAATATGGTTGAAGAGTCCAATCGTACAACTCAAGAAGAAGAATGGTACACTGATACAGCAAGAGGAGTGAAAGAAATTGCCACACCAAAAATTGAGAATCAACTTTTCGAGTTGACTAAAGTTGTTATTATGCTTGCCAATGACAAGGGTGTGCAACCAACATTTAGACCTTGTGGTATTTATACCTAAGTAGGACACCCCACTAATATGTGTCCTATGTTACAAGAAGATACAAAAGAAGTTCGAGCTATGGGATTTTCTAGTAAAAAACAAGACAATTTTCAACCAAGAAGCAATCCAAATTGGCATCAACCTGATAGGTGCATTTTATGCACCTATTTTGCATGTTTTTTTTTCCTTCCTTTCATAGCATTCTACTTCATAATTCTTGCATTTAGTTAATTATTTGGACAATTGAATATTTTATTAAGAATGTATGGTACTTCACTATTTTTGATTTATTTTGTAGGCATCATGGAAGATAGATCATGGAGCATGGAACATGGAGCTTGGAACATGGAACATGGAGCATGGAGCATGGAGCATTGGAGTATGAAGATAAGATGGACCGGTCATGCCATAGAAGAAAACATGAAGACATAACTCGATTCGTTGCATATCATCATAGCAAAGGACTACGTTTGAAACACAGTTCGTGTCACACCGACACGGGTCGTGTTTGACCTTTTTCATCTTATTTTTTAGCAACATGACTCGGGGTGAAGCTAGACTGAAGAAGGAGCCAACTTGGAAGACTTATTGGACTTTTAGCAAAAAGCACGGGCCATGCCAAAACACATGGTTAAAACACATGACCATGCTAAAAACACATGGGCAAAAGGCATAACCATGCCAAAAAACGCATGGCCTTGAGTTAGGCACGTGAGCATTACTAAAAGAGGGGAAGACGTCATTTTTGAGAAAAGACGGTTTCTGAAGCATTTTTTTTGGTGATCTTGGGCAATTTTGGGAGATTTCTTGGAGCTTTTGAGAAGACTGAATCATGGCAAACATTTTTTATTTCCATTTGTTCTTAGCCATGTGTGGCTAAGAAACCCTAATTTCCAGTTCTTGTTCAAAACATGTTGATTGCTTGACTTGAAGTATATGGCTTGATACTTGATTTATGATTTTATTCTAGTGATTATGTTCTTGTTTAAACTAGAATCCTTGAATTTGATTTATGTTTGATTGGCCACTTTCATGAATTGAATTTTTTGTACAGTTAATTAACTTCTAGGGCACCTAATCGTTCTATAAAGTTAATGATTGGTAACAAACAATAGTTTTTCTTATTGTAGATCATATATCGCATGTTTTCACACTTCTGAGCGTACAAGAAGAAATGAACATTGTTGGGAAGCTTGTACAAAACTTAATGCAATTTTCAATACAATCTAAGAGCGTGTTTAGATTGAATTAGTAAAGTTAGGTCTAGTCAAAGAACGTGTTTTGGTTAGATAATTTGGCAAGCGAGAGGTATCAGAGTGTGTTAATATTTTTTAGTACCAACTTAGAATAGCAATCATGAATTACATCAAGTCATAATCAAGTTAAATGACAACATTGAGAAATAGAATTAGAACCATTCCATCAAATTGTTTACAAACCTAATTCATATTCTTTATGGTATTAACCTTGTATATAATGCAATAAATTTCTATGCCTCGTCACACTACCATCTCCCAAAGTTGTCAAAATCGAGATCATACTTAAAATTGTTGTACGTTTTGCAAAATCGTGATCGTAAGATCCTACCAAAATGAACTCATATTCAATTTTGCTTGCAAGATGATGTAATTAACTTTAACTTCTTAATCATCATCCATAATTTTTATTGTTGCAAACCGCAAACATTAAGAATAAAACATCTTAATTAGAATAAGATTATTTTGATCATGTATACGTAAGACATAAGATCACAAAGGGATTATTATGGGTGTCATGCCTAACTCGAGGTGAGTTGATACAATGATGATGCTCTAGAAGACTTTATGCAACTTGTGACGCTCGATTTCAAGTATGAATAGACGAAATTTTTGATATTCGGCTGTATAATAAAACTAAAAAGGTGGGATCAGGATCGTCGTGTGATCGAGATCGTTTTTCACTTGTAGGATCTTAAAACCTTAAGATCGTAAGATCAAAATCGATATTTTAACAACCTTGCCCTCTCCTATTGTCTTATTATATTTGTGAAGTGATCTATCATAGATCATCTATGAGGCTGTGGACAGGGCCAGAGCTGGCCTAATACATGGATGAATTGGGCATAGATTGAGGGGCATCATTGTAGCCCAGCAAATTATAGGTAGAGTATTATTTAGCCCAGCCCAATAAATTTGTTGGATTTTTGCTTTTTTGGTTCTCGACGACGGTAACTGGTAAAAGGAAAAGGCCGCAAAGGCGCGAGAATTGAAATGCTTGGAAAAACGAAGCGTCACGACTCTGAGAATCAATATGTAGACGACGAGGAGTCGACTCTCTCCTCCTGTCGATTTCTTTCTCAAAACACACGATCTCTGGATACTCTCCCATAGGCCCACATACGAATCGGATTCATCATCTCTCACTCTCAATTTCTGAATTCTGGATACAGGATGCCCTATTTCTGATTACCCTCGTCGCTCTTTCAGTCGATTTCTGAACACCCTCCCACTCTCTTTCCCGATTTCTTATGTATATACCCAATTTCTGGATAACTAATTCGGAAAAGTGAAGACAGGAGTTGGAGACTTCAAACTTGGACACTTCAGCCTTCAGACATGGTGCATCTTTCACCATTTAGACTCCTTGTAAGGTATCTCTCCTCTGTTTATTTCCCTTTTATCTTGTATATTATACTAATTGTATATTTCTCCAATAACATGATACAATATGGCGAAGTATTCACCGATTCACAAGAATTATTGAAAATAACATAATAAGTCTCTTTTACTATTCAAATAACAATCAGTTTGGTTGAAAATAACATAAGAGGTCTCCTTTACTGTAATGAAATTGACTTTAAATAACAATCAATTTGGTTGAAGTTCTATTAACTTGTGCGGTTTAAAACTTATTTAGTAATGCCTTCTTATATTTGCGGTTTTTAGTACCGAAAGTAATTGCTGTTTTGCAATTTTATGTATTAAAAGTGTCCCAAAATCCTGCAAATGTTCGAGGTTGTAGAAACAGGTAAAACGATTTACTATTTTTCATTGATTTTTGAACCTTTATGTTTTATATAATAGTAATTGAATTTTGAACATGTTTTTTTGTTATCAAGAAGTAATATGTTAAAGAAAATGTCTATATGTGCAGGATTGTGGACACCATGCATCCAAGGAGTGTTGTTGTGATGGTGGTTGCTCTTGTTTCTCTTCTCATTTTCTGTAATTTTCTCCCAAGTATCTATGAGAATGTTTGCTATTTCGGGTTTGGAACTGCTATCGAATCTTCATTAGTTTCTATTTTACTGAATTGTTCTGCTTATATTTTGAAATTGAAGCATCTAAGCATGCTTTTAATAAAAGTTTTGATCTTATTTACTAAAAATCCAATTTAAAGGCATGTTTATTTTGGTGGTTGTTTCGGGCTTTAGAATCAAGGGTAAGATGTTCGCTAAGAAATGAAGAAGACCTTTGCCATTGGTTGAATGAACTTAGGGTTCTAATTCTCAATTCAAATTTTGATCCATTTAGGCAAATACGACAATATAATATCAAATCCGAATCTTGATTCTCATTTTTCTAAAACGCATTTATGATCAGATACATAAGATAATATAAGAAATTGCTAGCATGGGTACAACATCGAATCCATCTATACGACCTTAGTTCAAAACCCTAAGTCTCTTTTGGTTTGATGTTATGTTTAATCTACTGGTTTTGAATTGATGAGTTGATTTGTTGTTTTTAATTGATGAAGGTAATTGAAACTAGGGATGAGCATATGGACCGGGGAACCGGAACCGGAACCCGATGGAACCGGTCGGGCCGGGACCGGGACGTTATTTTTGTGGATTTTTGGAACCGGGAACCGGAACCGATATAACCGGAACCGGTAGGACCGGCAAATGCTATTTTTTGAGGACTGGTTCCAACATTTGAAGACACGACAAGAATCGGTAGGAATCGGGAACCGGTAGAACCGCCGGGCCGGTTCGGTTCTTGATTTTGGCCGAAGCCGGTTCCCGGGTCGGGTCTGGTTCGGGCCTGTTCTGGCCGGTTCGGTCTTTTTGGTCATCCCTAATTGAAACTTACTTTCATTTTTATTTTTTGTGATTTCCATCTTATGAGTTCGTATTGTTCATTTTTTGGATTTTTGTTAATTGCAATCTGCTAAATGTGGCTAAATTATCTTGTACGCCAAAAAAAGGAGTCAGTAATGAAAATAGAGTTGAAAAGCTGACTTTATCCATGTTAAATATATCTGAATTTACAAAAATAATAATGGGGTGACATGAGGAACTTCAAGACACCCATTAATATGATCCGGTAAGTAAAATTTTTAAATTCCTAATTTATTCACCCATTATAGAAAATCTTTACATTTTTACCAATAAAATTAATATATTTAAAATTTCCTTACACATAATAGTAACCTATTTGTAACAGCAACATGCTTACATGTATTTATTGATAATAGAAAAATATAACAAATAAAGTTCAATGTCCATATTAGTAGCAAAATGCAAATACGTTGTTATTATAGGTAAAAAATAAAGTAATTATAAATATATACAAAATGTAATCTTTCATTTGTGAAAGAACATTACTATAGCTAATAGTATAACCAAGTAACCAACTTGTTAGTTCATGAAAAGCGATCCATAGGCTATTCGAGAAATGAGTGTTTCCGAGGTGTGTATCCATCCGAAGTCGTTGAGTGTTATGAGTTGTTTCCGAAAAGAGAACGTCAGAGAAATGAAGACAAGTACTATTTTGGATTATTTTGTTTGTCTTATGTAAAAGACTTAGGGGACAAGATCAACAACGATGTCATGTCACCTTTTATCAATTCAAGAATCACATCTGTCATTCTCTTAAAACATTCTCTTTGCTTATTTACTTCACTTATACTCCTTGTTTAGTTGTTGCATTGTATACTTGGTTGTTCTTCAAGGCTTGATCGGATATAATCCAGACTTGGAAACCATTATCAGCCTCTATTGTTGTTTACTCAAGGTATAATTTATTATTCACTCCTGATATCTTTTGTTCTTTCACATTTTATAAATTTAAAACTAGTAGTAGTAAAATACACATCAACCACATTTTTGGTTGAAACCAGGTCAACCCTTTTCATGAATGAAACAAACATCCATATACCTTTCGAGGGACATAGTTTTCATACAACTTGGATATCCCTTTGATTTTATATGATTTCTAAAAGATAGGTGACAGATTCATGAAATCACAATACCACCATGTTTAAGTACCCTTTTTGTCCCACTTATTAAGCACTTAACTATTAAGATCATAACCATCAATTCGAAAAGGATATAAATTCTAAACATCTATACTGAGAGGTTTAATAACAACATCTTAATGGATTAAGATATTGTCTAAAATCAACATATAAACCTCACTTCTCCACTTAATGAATATTAGAAGGAAAACATGGGTTTGACCTTCATTCCAAACACATTAATCACTTAATTCTCATTGATATGAGCTGAAAATGGAGCACCACCCAACCATCATGAAGTGGTTGTGAGATGGTGGCTTAATGGTGGTCCTAGGGTGACAAAAACCTTCACACCATTGTTGAACTCATAAGATGGTGATTCTTATCTATTTAGCCATGGCATTGACATCATCATTGACCTGACCACCACCCAATGACTTAATGGTGGTGATGGGGTGTTTTCCCGACCGCCACCACCACCACCGACGAAGGTGGTGGTTGGTAGTGATTGTGTGTTGTGTTTAGAGAAGAAAAAGAAAGGAATTAAGCTAAAGGGGCAAGAGATTTTACCCACACAAGATTCCAAGCAGGAAAAACCTCTTTCCCGCTCCCTTCTTCGGCGCTTGCTCCGGCGAGAATTTTGGCGACTTCTGAATGGCGATGTCTCCCTCTCTCTATCTCAAGCGAAATTCGGCCACTCCAAGCCCTCCTCTCTCCTCCTTATAATCTTGTTGCACCTCTAGACAATGGTTAGGGTTTGTACCATTAGGTAAAAGGGTGCACCACCTATTACCAATTAATCCATGTGCTTTACCCCATAAACTTTTCATTTTAACCCCTCTACTTTTCCATTTTGACAAAAACAACCCCTAAAGTCAAATATCTTAACAAATTAAGTTTCTAATTATACCCCATTTAGTCTCTCACCATATTCTCTTTTTATGCTACATAATTATTTCTAATTATTTTTATTAATTGATATTATTTATTTATTATTATTTCCTTAATTATTATTAATTATTAATTACTTACTTTAAATTTACTTAATGTATTTCATTTATTTAATTCATTTATCTAATTTTAAAAGTTTATCTTTAATTATTATATAATTGTTCATATTCTTTATTTTACATTTTTTTTCTAAATAATAAAATGATAGACAAGATGTTACAAATATTGTGCTCCATCGTCATACATTACACAAAGTAGAATACTAGGGGTGTGTATGAGGCGGTTTGGTTCGATTATTGAACAAAACCGAACCATAACCATTACTGTTGGTTAATGCGTTTTGGTACCAGTGGTTATGATTAGTATTGGTTATGGTTAATGTTTTTTTTTTCGGTTAATGGTTAATATTGGTTAACCATAATGTTCAAAAACAATACAAAATGAAAGTATATTGGTATAAAAAATGAAAAAGAATACAAAAAGTATTGGACCAATAATTTTTGTAAGCTTTTGAAATCTTATAATAATAAACTAAAGCATATAACTTTTGTATTTGAATGCAGCCTCCAATCAACTCTGCTAAACGTTTACAAATTGTAGAATTAAGAATTACCAAATTAATCAATTGTCTTAGCGCAATGCGTGATTGCTAATTGCATGTGTCTAAGTGTGTGCAACCGTAGATGGTTTAACTCCTCAATCATGTCTACTGATAAGTGAACATTAATGATTTTTTTTAAAAAAAATTTAATTGCACTTGAATAAGTTGAACGGTATTCTTTTATATATAATGTATAATTTATATATATATTTAAATATAAAGTTATCGGTCCAGTTAATCTATAAAACCATAACAGAACTGTTAGTTATCGGTTAGGTCAAAATACAAACCGAACCATCGGTTTTAAAAATGGTTCAGTTAATATGGTTTGGTTTTATCGTTTAATTTGGTTTTGGTTCGGTTTTTCGGTTATTATGCTCACCCTTATAAAATATCATAGTTTTTACTAGGCCACTTGCAATAATCAATTTCTTTTTATCCTTCCATCCTGATAGTATATTAATTAATCAGATATGAAGCTCTACCATCCAATCTAGTATTTGTTGAAACTTGAAACCATATTATGTGTAAAATAACGCATGGTCTTATAAATGAATAAGGAAATCATAAAATATGTATTATCTATATGTAGTTTCATATTTTTCAAAGACAATATGTTAGGCACATGTGAGTATAGCTGAGGCCATGTGTTAGATTTATTTTTTCACACGCATTTAGCATCGATGCAGGTGGTAGCAAAGAGTTTCTCTTAAAAAGATAAGAAAAATGACCAAAACTTCACCAAAACTTAAACAACCCTTTTATAGTGCATACATAATTATATATCCTAATCATTTGTAACGTTTCATGAATACGTACAACCATTTGTTATTTTATATTGCCAAAAATCCAAACCAAAAAAAATAACGGTAAAGTTTAAGATTATTATCCTACAAACTGAAATTTGATACGCATCTTACGTACATACCATCTTCTATGTAATATAGATACATAGAAACACGGGTGACATGTCAATATGGTAATGAATATATGTTCTTAGCACACACATATCCATGAGGATTTATTAAGAAAATTAAAAATTCATAAACAAAACAAAACATACAGTCTCACACAAGATATATCACCTTTTTCCATATATTTGGCTCACATATTCACTTCACTTAGTTTGGTTAACCTCACCTTCAACCCATGCTTCATTTGAAGTGTTATTGAAGCAATTGGATACACCGTTTGACCTTCCACCAACTCAATGTGATAATGATAAATGATCATAGAAGCCACTATCTTTAGCTGAGTGAAACTCATGTCCTTACCTATACAAATCCTTGGTCCACCATTGAAAGTCGGGAACTTGTAAGATGATTCATGTTTGATCCCTCCTTCCTTTGAAATCCATCTCTCAGGCTTAAACTCCATGCAATCCTCACCCCATATCTTTTCCATCCTTCCCATGCCATAAAAATATAGCAAAATCTTAGTGTTTTGATTAACTTGGTGGCCACTTGGAAGTATATCTGGCTGTAAGGGAGTTTTGTGGTTAAAAGGAACAGGAGGGTAAAGCCTCAAGGCTTCACATAGAGCCCCATGAAGATAAACCAGTTTGCCTAACTCTTTGGAATTCCAGTTCTTTTGATCATCTACTTTCTCCTGCAATAATGTGTGAATCTCCTCTCGGATCTTGTCCTCTACAATTGGATTTTTTGCAATAAGATAGAAAAACCATGAGAGAGCTGTGCTAGTTGTATCTCTCCCAGCACCAATTAGGTTCTTTATGACATCTTTTAAAAACTTGCTAGGATCTTCAAAACTACTGCTTTGGTCTTTAAACTCTCTAACCAAGGATGCCAATCCAAAATGTTCACTTTCTATGTTAGTATTGGACACATGTTGTATTCTAGCTAAGCACTTACACAGGAAGTGATCAAAAGTATTGTTTGCTTCACTTAACTTCTTTTCATTCCCCATTCTAAACAGTTGTTGAAATTTCCAAAAGATTGGAGGTGAAAATAGCCTGCACAACATACTTTCTCCAATATCTGTTAAGGACTTCTCACAAGGAAGGAAAGGAAAATCAAGAGACAAGCTTTTTGGGTCAAAGTCTAAGAGCAAGGTGCATATAGTATCAAAAGTGAACCTTTGGAATATATCCTGCAAATCCATCTCATTGCCTGGTTTGGAAATAGATTCCAATATTGGTAAAAGCCCTCTTTCCATCTTATTCCAGACAATCCCTTCGAAGACACTTTGAAAGTTGGGTTGCCTGAAAAGAGACATGGTGGTTTTGCGTTGGATCTCCCATAAATGTCCATCGACATTAAAGATGCCATCTCCAAAGAAATCAAATATTTCACGGAATTTTGGGCCTTTTGGATAATTAGTAAAGTTCTTGCTCAAAACGTGTTGGATGTCTAATGGGTCTGTGGTAAAAAGCATGTCCATGTTGGTAAACCAAGGTCCTCTCAACATGAAACTACCGCCACTACGATTAATATATATCGCCAAGAAATCATGGATTTTGTTCAAGTTTGTAAGGGCTTGAAACACACCAAGATGCGGCCAATATCTATCGATAAGAGCTTTTACGTATTGAGGTTTGTAATGAAATATTAATAAAGAAAGAAAAATGAGGATGGCCAAAGATTCAAGGAAAGCCATATGAAAATGTAAAGATATACATATGAACTTAAGTGGTACATGAATGATTATATATATATATATATATATATATATATATATATATATATATATATATATATATATATATATATATATATATATATATATATATAGGCTTAGGTTATTCTATTCAAAGTAATTATTGTGTTATTGTATGCATAAATGTGGGCCAATCAAATTTACTTATTTTAAGAAAGTGATTAATATATATTATTGAATTAAATATAATTGAAAAATATCATCTTAATTAATTACAAGGGTAATTTAGTCAATTAATATAGATTTAATAAATGAAAATTGCATTTTTTAAGGGATAATAGATTCTATTAATTTTAAAAATCCGATTTTACGAATTATAATTCTTTTAATTCGGACATTCTGACAGAATATGTTTATGAGTATATTCAAAAATAAAAATATTCTTGAACCATAAATAATAAAAATATTCTTGAACCTATTTCTTGATCATGAATTTAAAAACTTCTTGTAGATTAACAAATTCTTGAAGAATAAATTGAAGAATAAAAACAAAAAATACATTATTTCTTATAGAATACGGGTAACAATTGTTAAGAATTACATTTATTGTTAAAGAATAAAACTAAAAAAACTTTCAAAACGGGAAAGAAAACATCAAAATCTAACAACGACTAATACATTCTAAAAGAATAATGTGACCCGTTTCAATTTTGTGGTCCGTTCTTCAAGCATCAACTTCTGTGATTCCAACAGAATTGGAATTCGTGATTCCATTCCAACATAATTGGAATTCGTGATTCCATTCCAATAGAATTGGAATCTCACCAATACCATTCTGTGATTCCATTTCATTATGGTTTTCAGGACATTACTACACTCAAACCCAAAGGAAAAAGTGTTTCCTTTTCACAATAGATGTTGTCACATGGATTACAGTCAAGAAATACAAGAACAATCTTGTTCTTGCCCTTATGTACCCAGCAAACCAACAAAAAAAAGAGGGCAGTTTCCCATTCGTGTTCTTCCTTCTCCCATTCCTGTGAAAACAACAAACCCAATCAACTCTACAAACACCCATCGATTTTCTGTCAAAAGCAACCCCAAAATATCTAATTTTGTACAACTGAAATGGTGTTCCCTTTACCCTTTCTGAATTGAACTAATGTGCACTCCTTTCTTCACTGCTAGCCTCGGACCACCCAAACACCAGCTGTTCCCTCTTGTTCTTCCTTCTTCCTTCTTTCCTGTCAAACAATCAAACCCATAACCTGATAAAAATTAATAACTTATCACCAATGCTTGATTCACAATTGTATAAAAAGATCATAGTTCACAATTGTATAAAGAGATCATAGAGAAACCTGATCAAATATCTATCCTTTGCTGAATTCGTTCAAATGCCTCCTTCCTCTCTCTCGTTTCTGACCTGCTCACCGGGAAACATAGGAGCAACCGAAGTTGCTGCCTCCCCCAACACCACCTTGCACGGTCACCACCCTACCACCATTCCACCCCTGTCGCTTCTTGTTTAGGTGACCAAGCCTCAACTCAAACATTTGCAGATTCCCTCTCATTTCCAGTCAAAAACAAGCTATTTTGTTCCATTTCTGTTGAAATCAAAGCCAAGGATCCAAAATAGAAAGAAGATAGAGACAAGGAATTACCGGAGCAAATAACCCCTACTGTTGCCTTCGTCTTTCATTCCTGATCAACCAAAGAAGTCGACCCAAATCAGAGATGAAGGCATGCCGGGGATCGACTGCCCTTTTTTCTCGCCGACCGAGCAGATAACCCCTACTGTTGCCTTCGTCTTTCATCCCTGTGTCTGGTTTGACTGTTTTACCCTCTTCGTTGAAGATGAAGAGGTTTTCCCCATCGATTATTTTTGGATGATCAGTGAGGGTTTCCGAACACGATCTGAAAGCGTCAATACCATGTAGGATACTAGGGCTTTATCGGATGGGAGATTGAAGAGACACGCTTATTTATTTAGGTTATAAGTCAATACCATGATTATAGAGATTATTTTTGGAAGTTAGTAAACAAATTACTAAATTACCCTTATTTTTTATTTAATTATTTAATTTTTTATTTAATTATCATTGGCCCACATTGATGCATACAATAACACAATAATTACTTTAAA
Source organism: Lactuca virosa (assembly GCF_052849685.1). Classification (NCBI taxonomy): domain Eukaryota; kingdom Viridiplantae; phylum Streptophyta; class Magnoliopsida; order Asterales; family Asteraceae; genus Lactuca; species Lactuca virosa. Next base: position 40,313,776 of record NC_136433.1, read on the forward strand.
CACCTGAACCTATATATATATATATATATATATATATATATATATATATATATATATATATATATATATATATAAAGAGACATTTATTATTTCACCACATCGATTTGAAACTTCCATTACTTTTCAATTTTTTTCTAATAATGATTATAAGTTGGTTAATTAATGTTATATAAGTGAAAAACCTAAATTAACTAAACTTTAATATTAAAATAACATCTCTTGCTTCTACTTATAAAACTTATATCTTTGACTTTTAACATATTATACTAAACTTATTAGTTTTGGATATTTTGTATATAAACCGTTGTCATTTAAAGTCTTAATTTTTGAATAATTTTTATAAAATACTTAAATTGTTAATTAAATATAATGTTAAAAGGTTAACTTAAATCAGAATTTTAATTAAACTTTAAAAGAAAATCCAAAGACTTTTTTTGTAAATAGTTACAAGTTATAAATTGTATTGTTAAATGCAAAACTTAAATTGTAACCCTATATTAACTAAAAAATTTCCTAATTTTTTTTATAATCATTGAGAGTCTCCAAATAAGTAGCTTATAAAAACTCTTACAACAACAATAGTTAAAAGTAATATTATATAAAAAATTATATTGTTACATTTAAAAACAAAACAATGATTGATGTTTTAAATAATTATAATGATACAAATTAATATGTTAAGAAAATAAATTTTTTAAAAATTAATTAGTCATAATAACAACTATAAATAACATTAAATAATATATTGTATTTAATTTTATTCATGAATAACCTGCGGATAGAGATCATTGATACAATTGAGATTAAATTGTTTTAATAGATGTCTACCTTATCATTAAAAATAATAAATATTTTACATCAACTTAATAGAAGAATTATTATATAAAATTAACAACAATGTCATTGTTATATTTAAAAACATATATATATATATATATATATATATATATATATATATATATATATATATATATATATATATATATATATATATATATATATATATATATACTATATTATTGTATTATGCATAACACAATTATTCACCTAGTTATATAATTAATTATATGGATTGATGGTAAATATCATGCAATGCCTAACATGCCTAACATGCCAAAATTCGTTTAGTTACACTCATCACATACCATGCATCCTAACATTTACAACTAATTTAATTAGAACTTTCTAGCATGTGTTGAATGTGAGGTTAACCAAATAAGTGAAGTTAATATGTGCCAAACGTAATAGAAAAAATTGAAGATTTACTATGAAATTACTATATATGTTCTATTTCATTTATAAATTTAATATTTCTTTATAAATTCTCATGGATATCTGTGTATTAAGAACATAATATATATATATATATATATTAAGAACATAATATATATATATATATATATATATATATATATTTTGTAGCATCCAGATTTTCAGTATGTATCTTTTCTGGCTTTAATTTACTTAATTCGTTGAAATCTGAAAAACTGAAAATTTAGGATTTTTATCTAGGTGCGCCGGGAAGCCCAAGACCACGGGCTGAACGACCTTTAGGGTTTTTGAGACTATTTATTGCACCTTAACTCCTAGGGTTTGTCCAATCTCGATCTATCTTAGTTCTAGAACGTCCCTTTGGAGAAACTCTAACCTTCTTTGAGTGTTGTGGGATTATCCTCCCTCTGCTTGAACCTCATTTAGTGCTTATTTTGTGTGCTTTAGTGAAGGAATCAAGAAAGGTGGTGTTTAGGAGCTTGAAGCTTGAAGATCTTTACATTCTCAATACTTCTGGACCATTGTAAGTCACAAAGATCCATGCTTTATTGTGTTTCCTTTTTAGATCTAAGAGTATTTGGTGTTTTGGTCCTTAGTTATGAAGATTTGGTCCCTTTATGGCTTGATCTATGGAGTTTGGACAACTCATTGATCTTTGAGTTATGTTCTACTTCACATATGATGTTTAAGTGGTGTTGAGAGTGCATGCAAGATCTCTCTTTACTCCACGCATGAAGAAAAATGGATTCATGGACTTTTTGGAAACTAGGGTTTTGGACCTAGTTGGTTTGGGGTGTTTTAATGGATAAAGTTGGAATCTTTATCCATTAAGACATCATTTAGGTCCATGATTGAGAGTTAGAAATTTGGCCTTAAGAGATTAAGTCGAAAAATAAATATTGGATCAGCAAGACGTCGGGGCGCTTTTTGGGTTTTCTAAGACGCGACTTTTTTTATGCCAAGTCCCAACTATTTTGTCTTGTAGTGTGCATTGGGCGCTTAAGAAAGGTGTGGGTTAACCAAAAGTTTAAATTTTTTTACTAAGTATTTGAAATCTGGAATACAAAACGCCCCCTAGGGCTTGAAGAGGTTAATTAACATTTTTTTTTTACAATTTTAGATGACTCTAACTTCTTACATGTTTTGTTTTGAATTTTCATGAAGGATTATGGAGCGGAAAATGGACCATTTGGTTGGATTTTTGGTTGATTTCAACATCAAATTGTACTTTCAAGTTTAATAAATGTAGATGTTATATATATATATATATATATATATATATATATATATATATATATATATATATATTACCAACAAGAGTTTCCCTCACAGATTTACTGTTCATTAGAACTTTGATTTATAGTCATTGGATAGTCATACCAGATATTCACTCTAGCCGTTGGATAGCCACAACAGTTTTCACTAGTTGCTTCGTTCTCTTTCTGTGTACGAAAAAAATCTAATGCTCATTTTATTTTGTTTTTTTACAGAACTAAAAATGCCTATTCTAAATCATAAGAAATGTGTAAAGCCCTTTAATATAATATATCACATAAAGATCTCTTGGAAATAACAGCTTTAATTTTGTTCATAGTAAGTTTTACATATTTACATTTTTCCCCTCAAATAATTTTAGTCTGATAGTTTGAATCCATTTAAAGTTAAATTATTAGTATTTGTAAGTTTCAATTTTAATAATTTATTATATTTTAAAGTTACGTTTTTCATCCGTTATATATATATATATATATATATATATATATATATATATATATATATATATATATATATATATATTGATAGCTTATTTTATTTTATTATTTTTATTAGTTTATTTTATATTTTTAGATCTTTTTATCATTATTGCATTGTATTTTATTTATTTTCTTTAGTATGGATCGTACCGGGTGCTTTTTATGCTGCATGAGGTATTTTGCAGGGTTTTGGTGCTTATCGTGATTGTGGATTAGAGTGAAGACGGACTTGTGGGCTCTCGAGGCGCTATTGGGCTTGGCGGATCCATAAAAGAAGACTTGGGCCTTAAAGAGTTGAAGACTTGGATATTTTGGGCTTGTAAAGATGGGTCATAAACTTTTAAATTGGACTTGGAGCATCCATCTTTGTAGCTAAATGATGATTGGGTTGTTTAAATCACATGGATATGGAGGGGACCAAAGGAATCTTTGGTAGTGGAAGGGTGGAGTGGAGGAATGAAGGATCAATAGCATTACAACAACATTTGCGCGGGTGAAATTTTCGTCGCGCGGGTACCCGCACAACTGCCCAGTTTGGGCATTTTGGTCATTTGGCTTGCCATTACCTTGAGGGATGAGATCTAGCAGCCATACTTTCGATTTTACACCATTGGAGAGCTGAAGGAGGCGATTTTGAAGCTCAAGAGTCATTTCCTTTCATCTTTCCAAGATATTTGGTAGTTTCTTTATGCAATTAGACTTTTGTGATTGTTGTTCTATTGCCATGAGTGGCTAAACTCTCTATTTTGGTAGACCTTGGCTAAAACCTCTGAATGTTTGTGGGTTTTTGAAGGATTTATGCTTATTTATCATTTATCTTATGTCTATGATTCTAGTTCATATTTCCTATGCTTGTTTAGTGCTTTGATCATGAGCTTGGTACTTTAATAAGCAATTGTTGGTTTATTTCTTTGGTTTAGCATTTAATCATTGAATTTACTTAGAACAAATGATTTATGATGGTAGAAATCATCTCTAACTTATGAATCATAACTCCTTTATGGATGTGTAAGCATTGACATCCTCTAGGAATTGGGGATTTCTTCATTCTTAAGGCTAATCAACTTCTTGGGTTCAATTGCTTCAATTAACCCTTGATCTTGATTAAGAAGGTGTGTTGTGGGCTTTCCCAACCTCCATACTACCTATAAGAAATCTTGGCATATCATGCTTCATGATTGCTATAACCAATTTGGGATGAATGATAAGCTTCATGTTAAATCCTAATGATAAACACACAAATGTTCATTGTGTTGAATTGCCTTGGTTTACCAATTCTCTCCAATATTTGAGCATCTCACTTTCTTGCTTAATTGCTAGTTTTTAGTTATTTAAGTATTTTTAGTTTTCAAGCAATCATAACACCCCCCCCCCCTTTTAGTTTAATTGTAGTGAGTTAGTTTATTTTCACTAGTTCTATTAGATTGCATTGGTGATTGAATACAACCATTTCCCCGAGGATCGATACCCCTTTTTACCATTATATTACGTTTTATTTGCAAACAAAGGGTGTAATTTGCTTGGTTGACTTGACATCCAACCAAGTTTTGGCGCCGTTGCCGGGGAAATTGGTTATTGTTATTTGATTGTTTATGCCTAGGTCTACAAGAACCGGTGAACTACTCTACAATCCGGAAATTGAAAAAGAAGCAAAAAGGTTGAAAAAGTTAGCCAAACAAGCAAAGCTACAACAACTCGTTCAAGCTTCTTCCTCTCCTCCACTAATCAACATAGAAGATCAAGTTCATACTTCAAGTGATACCGACACCGAGCCGAATTCTGCAATTGTTGGTCAATCCTTTGAAGATATTCCGTTTGAAAACTACATAGCCATGAATCAAACTCCACCTCACAATCCCAACCCAAACCCAAACAATCAAGATGCCAAGACAACAACAACAAGAACCTCTCATTGATATGCCACCTTGGAATCAATCCCCTCCTCAACACCAACCCAATTATCAACCTACACAACCACACAACCAACAATTCCACCAAAACAAACAACCTCAAACCAATGCTTTTCATGTTTAACAACAAGTACATTACCCAAATCAACCCAATTACCAACAATCTCCAATGTACCAAAACCCGATGTACCCACAACCACAACCTCCCTACAACCAATACCCAAACTACCAACCTTATCCACCACCAATGTACAATCACAACCAATACCCATACCCACCTTACCAACAACAACCCAATTACATGCAACAATATCCCAATCACCCCTTTCCACCCAATCCCCCTCAAGAATTGACACTTAGACAAATGATGGAGACGGGTGTTACTCATACACCTCTTGCTATTGTTTATCCAGCAAACCGCCGAGGAATTAAATTGAAGTCAAGTTTCATACATCAACTTACCAAGTTCCATGGATTGGATAGAGAAGATCCTCAAAAACATTTGAAGTCTTTTCATATGATATGTGTTAGCATGTTGCCCGAAAATGTGACATTGGATGATTTCAAGTTAACCGCCTTCCCGCTGACCTTGGAAGATAAAGCTAGAGAGTGGTTATTCAACTTACCACCAGGATCTATTCATACATGGGAAGAGTTACTCAAAGCCTTCAATAGCAAGTTCTATCCCACCTCCCGAATTTCAAGCCAAAGAAGTGACATTTTGGGGATTCGTCAAGGGGAGAATGAGACTTTTCATGATTTTTGGGAGCGATTCAACAATTTGTGTACAAGTTGCCCTCAACACAATATACCCGAACAATTACTTCTTCAACAATTTTATGAGGGTATGAATGAAAACGATCGAAGGATGATTGATGCTTCAAGTGGTGGTGATATCTTTAACAAGACACCTCAAGAGATAAGATCACTTTTTTGGAACCATTTCTCAAAATCAAAGGAACTTTGGGACCCGAAATGAAATGAAGAGAAATTCTCCACAAGTGGTTGGTGAAGTTAGCAACACTCAACACTTGGAATCAAAGCTCTTGGATTTGACTAATGTGTTAAGTCAAATGGTGGTGGGAAGTGGTCAACAATTGATGGTATGTGGTATTTGTGCCATGACGAGGCATTATACGGATAAATGCCCCATACTTGGAAGTGAACCGGAGGATGTGAATGCAATGGGAGGATATCAAGGTCAACCAAGACCCATGGGATTTCAAAACAACTTCAATCCAAATTGGCGGAATAACCCATACACACCAAAGCAAAATCCACCAAACATTTTGATGAAACCCCAACATCTACAATATCCTTCCCAAAAACCTCCATATCCACAAACTTATTATACCCCTCAAAATTACCAACAACCTCCACAACACGGCCAATCAAGTGGTAACCATCAAATGAGCCTTCAAGAACTTGTTACTTCTCTTGCTCAAAGCCAAACCCAATTTCAACAAGATACCAAGAACACTTTCTCCAACATTCAAGCACAGTGGAGACTTGGCTACCGCTCTCAACAAGATAGAACAAAGGGGTAAACTTCCATCTCAAACCGAGAAGAATCCCAATGTGAGTGCAATCACCTTGAGAAATGGGAAAACACTTGGAGAGAGCAACCCTAAAAGAGTTTCAAGAGAAGAAGAAGATGAGGTTATTGTTGTTGAGCCTCCGAAGGTTGAAACTACTCCAAAGGACCCGATTATGCCAACCAATGATCAACCCGACTCTTCCAACAAGAACATCACGCCATTGGTCATACCACCACCCTTCCCTTCCCGGTTAGCCTTTTCCAAGAAGATAGAGGAAGAAAATGAATTCTTTGAAATTTTCCGCAAGGTCCAAATCAACATTCCACTATTGAATGCTATTAATCAAATTCCAAGTTATGCAAAATTCCTCAAGGATTTGTGAACCAATAAGAGGAAATTCAAAGCGAATGAAAAGATTCAAGTCAATGCAAACGTGTCTGCGGTTATCCAAAAGAATTTACCTCCCAAATGCAAGGATCCGAGAATATTTGCTATCCCTTGTACCATTGGTGATTTGCATGTGAAAAGTGTCATGTTAGATCTTGGAGCCTCGATCAATATGATGCCATACTCGGTTTTTCAATCTCTCAATGTTGGACCTTTGGAAGTAACCGGAGTAATCATTCAATTAGCGGACAAGTCAAGTGTGTCTCCAAGAGGAGTGTTGGAGGATGTGTTAGTACAAGTTAATCAACTTGTTTTTCCCTTGGATTTTTATGTCATTGATATTGAAGAGAAGACTCCTTCCAAATCATCTATGATCCTCCTTGGAAGACCTTTCATGAATACCGCTCACACGATCATTGATGTCCATAAAGGGAAAATTACTATGGAGTTTGATGGAGAGATCATTCACTTCAACATCTTTGAAGCAATGAAGTACCCTAGCAACATGTCGCCATTGTATCGGGTTGATGTGATTGAGCCAATAAACGGGATAAGCCCTAAAGTATGCACACACAAGATTCTTATGGAAGATTATTGCAAGCCTAAGAGAGAGGCTCAAAGAAGATTGAATCCTCCAATGATGGAAGTGGTCAAGAAGAAGATAACTAAAAGGTTTAAAAGGTGCAAAGAGAAGACAAAAGCGTTTCATGACAAGCACATAACCCAAAAGCACTTTGTTTTGGGTCAAAAAGTTCTTCTTTATCATTCGCGTTTGAAGTTATTCCCGGGAAAATTGCGATCTCGATGGCACGGACCTTTCATTGTTTTAAAAGTGTTTGATCATGGTGCGGTTGAAATCAAGAGTTTGGAAACGAATCAAATCTTCAAAGTGAATGGAAACTGTTTAAAACCATTTTATGAAGGCTTTGACACGGGAGAATTCGACAACGTAACATTGGAAATCCCGATTTATGAAGATTGACGGAAGCGGGGCTATGTCTTGGCAAAGACGTTAAATAAATGCATTGTAAATAAATAATCTTGCTTGAAGTTTTGGTGTTTCTAAGCTTGAAATTGGTCAAAAATAAGCATCTTGAAGTCTAGCAATGATCTTGGTAAAGTTTGCAAATAATGTCAAAATCTGCAACTTACGCGGGTACCCGCACAAACGTTGCGCGACCCAACCTTACCCGCGCAAAATCCGAGCTCAAAATTACCCCCACACGAGTTGTAAACTGATGTGCGCGCGCGGCTGCTCTCCACCCGAACAAAGTTTTCGAGGGTACCCGCGCAAATCTTGCAAGACTGCCCCCACCCGCGCAAACCCGAGCTCCAAAATTCCTCCAACACGAGGTGTATTCTGATGTCTGCGCGCGGCCGGTTCCTTACCCGCGCAAATGTTTGCGCGTCTGACTGCCACCCTCGCAACCTACTTACGCGGCTGCCTCCCACCCGTGCAGACATCTGCGAGGGTACCCGTACAAATATGCCACTTCATAAGAAAATTTCGAGCCATTTCATATGCTTCCTTTGTGCGACCAAGCTTTCATCCATGTGTACTTAAGCATCCAAGAACTCCACCCACACATCATTATGCGACCCATGTGTTGCTTCCGTACCGTCCTCGCGAGTCTCCTCCACCTTGATCCTGATATGATCCTTTCTTACTCTCATCCTAAGCATTGAGGACAATGCTTAATTTTAAGCTTGGGGTGATGTAACGACCCAAAAATCAGGGGTAAAAATTTCATTTTTAATATAACCTAAAAATAGATATCATTTATTCCAAACATTTCAAATCATCATTAAGTAAAACATTTATCAGAGTTCATCCCAAAATCATTCATTGCGGAAATCATAGGTCTGTGCACTGCGATCAATCCGAGCCCTTCCTTTCCAAAACGATGATACCTGAAACAATAAACAAAACCTGTAAGCACGAAGCTTAGTGAGTTTCCCAGAGCATACCATACATACAATCCACATAACACATATCCTGTTAGCTATAAAAGCTACCTGTATCACATAAGCCATGCATACATAAAACCTAGGAAAGCCATGGGCTACCCCACATGGTCTTACTTCCAATGTCATGGGCTACCCCACATGGTCTTTACCTAGGATTGCCATGGGCTACCCCACATGGTCTTACATCCAATGCCATGGGCTACCCCCCACATGGTCCTTATCTAGGACTGCCATGAGCTACCCCACATGGTCTTACATCCAATGCCACGGGCTCCCCCCGGGGTCTTCCATGCAAGTATCACAAAGACAACTAGCATAAAACATATCATATAATCACTAGCATATCACTTAGCATAAAGCTAACTACCATACCACATATCTCTACTACAGCTAGTGTACCACATAACGTAAAATGGGCCGGCCTTGGTGCCTTAGACCCATTGGTATGGTGAGAAGACTCACCTCGAATGCAGAAGCTTCCTGAAGAAATCCTTAGCTGCTGCCCCGCCAGCTTCCCGAGCTGCCACTACCAATCAATATACCCAAGTTAGCAATTGGGCCCCATACCATAATCCTTAATCCACACATGGGGTAGAATGACCATTTTACCCCTGGCCCAATATGATCCACAACTAAGGTCCGAACCCAAAACGAAAGCCCAACATTATAATGTCCATAAAACCGTCAATGGCCCAATTTTCCAAATTGGGCCCAAACCTTTCTAATGGACCTTATACTAAAGCTCAATATTCTCCTTAGTCAATAATACTGACCAAATTGGCCCACGAAGGCCCACAACAACCTATTCCAAGAATTGGCCCAAACCGAGGCCCACAAATGTGAAGTCCATTTCTATATTGGGCCACAAGGCCCAATAGGCCCAACTATTCCATTATTGGCCCAAAGATGCATACAGGCCCAACTATCAACAAATCCAGCCCCAAAACCATTAGGGCCCAAAGGTCCGAAGTCCTCAAAGGCCCATGTCCTCCTGAGAGCGTACGCCCAGCGTACCTCTTCTGTACGCTTAGCGTACTGAGCAAATGGACTGTACGCGCAGCGTACTACGTAGTATGCCCAGCGTACAAGTAGCTCATGCACAACATCCATTAAGTGCTTAATACTTGATCCAACAAGTCCAAATTACAGATCTGAGCTATACTTAACATCTAAACCCATAAAGTCACTGACTTGGTGACTTTGCATGCCCCAAACAAACCCAAACTACAAAAATGGCATTATACTTCCATAAAAGTGACCCTAACTCAAGCATGAACCCATTAAGACCATCAAGATGGCAACTTTCTGCCTTAGGGACTCAAATAGCATCAAGGGTGGCAACCCCAAGCCCAAAAACGGATTTGGAACCATAAAGCCCCATTCTTGGAACCAAAAAGATCCAAAAACTCAACATAATAGATCTAAGCATTCAATGGTCAAGTTCAGAGCTTTATACCTTCATTAAGCTAAGAATGAGTCCTAAAAGCCAGACCCATAAGCTCCTCCTTGATTCCCATCCTTGCATCAAACTCCAACTTCTTGGAAATGGATTAAACATCCCAAAAATGGACTCCATAAGCTCAAAATGCCACCATGGATGATATATGTAGATTTCTAATGTTTAGAGGGGTGGAGGCTGAAGATGCTAGCGTTTGGTTATGAGATAAGGGGTTTAAATAGGGTCCAAGACCCTAAAATAGGGTTCTGATCTGACGAGATTACGCCCAGCGTAATTATGGTACGCCCAGCGTACTCTAGAGAACCTTCGCGACCACTCCTGGTCATTACGCCCAGCGTAACCCAAGGTACGCCCAGCGTACTCCCTTTTTCCCTAGTACACCCAGCGTACTCTTTGTGTACGCCCAACGTACTCGGCTAAGCCTGAAACTACTAAACTTCTGAAAGCCATAACTTCTTCGTTATAAATCCGTTTTCAACGATCCTTATATCCACGGAAAGGTAACAAGAAGCTCTACACATCTATCAAATCATATATTACTTTAGACCTTCCGAACAAAAATCCATTATCCACAAAATCCCGAACTGACACATCACCGAAATACCCCTAAGCTTCAAAACACAACCCGAACACTCGAAACACTTCTAATACATCACCCGCACCCAAATGGACCTAGATCTTACCTTATCTAGAGCCATACTCCTTATGAAGACCAACCTTCGGCCCACAACCTCAGATTAGAAGTCAATTCGGAACAGAGCGTTACAACTCTCCCCCACTTAAATTAGATTTCGTCCTCGAAATCAAGCATCACCGTCCCCGACACACTAGACAACCTGAGCAACACCGCCACAAACCCGTTAATACCACAACCTACTCAAGGCAACTAAAACCAATCCTCATAAGGTTCTAGAACACGGAGATGAACAAATTCCTTACAACCCGATCACACCTGCCCCACCTGAAATCTGAAGTTTTGAGATGATCCGTCTCCCTGACATATTGCCCACACCGAATCATCATAGAACTGATTCTATAAGAAAACCAGTCAAAAATAGAATACTTTCCACCCGTAATATCTTGAGGCTTCCAATAAGGACAAAAATGACCGGTCAACTACGGCTACCGAATAACGAGCAATTCCACACACGGATCTCGAATCACTGAAGCCGCTCCTACTCCTGTTCCTGCCACATGGCTACTTTCCTAAAGATGGTTGGGACCTTCCCGATCCCAACTTGCCTGCCAACTATCCGGAACACCGGACACCTTCCCGATTGCTGAGCCAGAGACACACGCTCCACTGTCCCGCATGACCTCCGAAGGACACCTAGACTGACAATAATCGCCCTGGCGATACCGCTTCTCTCTACTCCTTCAACCCTTTGATCCATCCGATCATGACAGGCTGACAACCCGTCGCCACTGAACCCGACGCAAAATGAATGCCACAAGAACAACTGTGGTCTTAGATTGTACCCGACCTCCCTTGACCTGACTTTTCCTGGTTCAACACGTCATGGTCCCATTACTAATAGAACCAACTCGAGTCACATCGTGATGGCTTGAGCTACCATCGAACCAAACCCATACATTACCCTGGCATCCTGCATTTGATGCCCTTGGCATCTTACGCTCCCAAATCTCATCTTACTGAAACAAAATCCTGTACTGAACATGCACGAACCCCGATTCGGAATCTTTTCCGAAACGAGTCGATACCCCGCTACTATCCCGAGATTCATAATACACCATAACTTCCGACTTTCCCTTCCTGACCGGTAACTAGATACCCTTATTCGATCCCCGAGACTACCAGTCTCGCACCTGGTCCAACCACCTAGTTCCCGAGAAGTCACTATCAAGACTACCCAACCGTAGCCCGACTATGCTACGTACCACTTATCCACCAGATCCTGCAACGCAAGATCCAAACCTTGACTCAGCAGTCTCTACCAGTTCCATTCCGCATTCCCATAACCATCCGGGCTCGCCCACAGATAGTTGATCGAATAATCCATCCGATCCCGACTCTACCTAAGTTGTGGCTTTCCCACAACCTTGCGAACTGGTCTACTCTAACCTCAATCACTCGAAGAAATCGTGAATGCTACGGCTACCCCGTAGTCTTACAACACCTTTACCTTAACAGTCCATTAGTGAATGCTACAGCTCCCCCGTAGCCTTACAACACTTACATACTACATGATCGATACCCATGGCCCTACTGCTCACCTATCAATCCGAACACATCTCAATATTGAGCACCCACACAGCCTGTCCTCCCAAACTGAACTCAATTACTGACTGGAACTCTACATGGTTCCTTTCCCCGAAGCCTGTAATATGACGTCAGAAGGACGCGATCCAAATGTCGGGGAGTTTCCCGAACTCCCATCCCACGATATCCGATACTCAGTCGGCCCCTAAGGCCGCCTTTCCTCCCAAAAAGGGGAATGTGAGACGCATCCTCGTTTCACACTCGCTTTTATCCTAGATATCCGAATGATTCTCCCCCACTTAGATTCGACTAAGTCCGTTTGGCACATGAAAATTGAAGGACTCCCAAATCCTCTCTCGTTCTAATGATCAATCTGCTGATGGGCGGTGCCTAACAAAGCTAGAACACCATGAATAACCCTTCCCAAAACAACACAACTTCCGAAAACCCGCTAGCATCTCTGAACCCTAACCATATCAATGGATTCAGATGCTTAAAATAAAGTCATACTCGGTTCTTGCTGACCAAAGAACAGATGGTCTAACCAAATCTTCAGCAACAATTCTCTCTTCCCTTGACAACCTCGGAAGCCTTTCCAAACATGATAGCTAAGGTTACTGGAACCTAGTCATAATTCCCTCGTACAAGCCCTTGAACCAATCCCGGCCATAACCCAAAATGACACGCGCGTACTGAAAACTCCAAGATAACTGGAGTCGGTGCCCTCACTGCTCTTCCCTGATCGTCCAGAAGTTGACTTCCTTGTCCCCCATCTGCCCCCAACGACAATATGAAGAACTTTCCCCCTATGGGCATTCCCTGCTGACGTGTCCGAACCCGCTACACCCGTAGCATCCTAGGTCACTGAACAAATTCCGATAATGACTCAGAGCAATCACGGTACATGCGGAATCCGCTCCGCAAGACACCTCCGTCTGAAGATCTCTCAAAGATTCCTCGGCATGCTGACCGACACCTGATACTCTTGCTAATTCAAACAATAGCAGAAAACCGACCCGATATCTAACTTATCACACTTCCCACGCGATGCAAATTTCCGATACCCACCGAAACTGGCCGAAGATAGCATATTTGTAACATCTGGAGGAACCCTGACCACCTCCACTTGGGTTACCTCGAACACCCTGAGAACATGATGCAACACTTCATCCCGATCTCAAAGACAATCCAATCCCTTGTAACGAAACTCCATCATGCAGTCTCCGCAAGTGTTACACCGAATTCGGCCCTACTGGCCTCTCACAAGCCGATCCAAACTCCTGGACCCCCTCTCGAGATCCTCCACTATAGGCACCCAATCTGATCCCCTCTTCCCAAGGTGACCCTAATCAATCCCTGCTCTCGAACTCTAGAAGTCATATCATTCAGGGTCTCGCACCCTGACACACTCACCAGCTCAATCGTCCACGACCGATCTGCAATAGATGGAGCAACCTATGCTCTCAACCAGCTATAAACTACCCCCAAGGCAAGTCTCTAACTCCGAAAGTGCAATAGATTGCACCATCGATCCTTGCCGCCTGACGCAAGAGATCCAATGCGATCTCCAAACCTTGGCAGTCTTTCCGCTAACTGGCTCACCACCGGAGCCGGGACCAAACCCTGGTCCTTGCCCTTGCGTGCTCATCCCCATTCAACACAACAGCTATTCCCACGATCAAGGCATAACCAAGAATTCTCCTTCCCATAAGCTTCTCAGATTCTCCAAGACTCTCACCGATTCGAGTATGGATCTTGTGCTTTCAGTAGTACGGGCCCAATACTACCTTCCACACCTATCCATACTTTCCTCAGCAATCCTCTTGAATCCTCTAAGTCGCTTACTCCACCGGTACACTACATGTCTGCTAAACAGCAAGACAATCCCTACCGTAGCACCTCCTAGGCTCCTCCTAGGTTCCCAACTTCACCGAACTGCCCCACTAAGCTCACTAGAGCATATCCTAGGCTTTCCTAGGTTCCCAACCTCACCCCGCCATCAGCTGCTGAGGAACTCCCATGATGCCAACCATCCACCTCCTGGATATCGTCATATCCGCTTAGTAGTTGACTCCCATCATTCAAGAGTTCCACAAAGCACAAAGCAAGCAGCATTCGTGCAGTAGCACTCCGATCCAAAGAACTATCATAGAACTTTCCGTCCACATGTCGCGACTTGCGCTGTCCACATCCATCCATCCTCACTGACGGCTGCCTTATGCATGCAAATCTAAAAGCTCATACAACATATAAAGGCATCTCTCCTAGCCCTAACTAGCACGCGATATCCAGATTCATAATCAAATCATAACAAATAACAGATGTGGGTATTCTAGGGAAACTTACTTGAGCTCGGCTGATTGCATGCACCACACCCTTTCGTTTCTTAGAAAACTTTTCCTTGAAAACATTTTCCTTTAAAACCTTACAGATCCTCAGTTTGAGTTCAGACACACCCGAAAGTATGTCCGAATCCCTCAAACCAAGGCTCTGATACCAACTTGTAACGACCCAAAAATCAGGGGTAAAAATTTCATTTTTAATATAACCTAAAAATAGACATCATTTATTCCAAACATTTCAAATCATCATTAAGTAAAACATTTATCAGAGTTCTGATACCAACTTGTAACGACCCAAAAATCAGGGGTAAAAATTTCATTTTTAATATAACCTAAAAATAGATATCATTTATTCCAAACATTTCAAATCATCATTAAGTAAAACATTTATCAGAGTTCATCCCAAAATCATTCATTGCGGAAATCATAGGTCTGTGCACTGCGATCAATCCGAGCCCTTCCTTTCCAAAACGATGATACCTGAAACAATAAACAAAACCTGTAAGCACGAAGCTTAGTGAGTTTCCCAGAGCATACCATACATACAATCCACATAACACATATCCTGTTAGCTATAAAAGCTACCTGTATCACATAAGCCATGCATACATAAAACCTAGGAAAGCCATGGGCTACCCACATGGTCTTACTTCCAATGTCATGGGCTACCCCACATGGTCTTTACCTAGGACTGCCATGAGCTACCCCACATGGTCTTACATCCAATGCCATGGGCTACCCCCCACATGGTCCTTATCTAGGACTGCCATGGGCTACCCCACATGGTCTTACATCCAATGCCACGGGCTCCCCCCGGGGTCTTCCATGCAAGTATCACAAAGACAACTAGCATAAAACATATCATATAATCACTAGCATATCACTTAGCATAAAGCTAACTACCATACCACATATCTCTACTACAGCTAGTGTACCACATAACGTAAAATGGGCCGGCCTTGGTGCCTTAGACCCATTGGTATGGTGAGAAGACTCACCTCGAATGCAGAAGCTTCCTGAAGAAATCCTTAGCTGCTGCCCCGCCAGCTTCCCGAGCTGCCACTACCAATCAATATACCCAAGTTAGCAATTGGGCCCAATACCATAATCCTTAATCCACACATGGGGTAGAATGACCATTTTACCCCTGGCCCAATATGATCCACAACTAAGGTCCGAACCCAAAACGAAAGCCCAACATTATAATGTCCATAAAACCGTCAATGGCCCAATTTTCCAAATTGGGCCCAAACCTTTCTAATGGACCTTATACTAAAGCTCAATATTCTCCTTAGTCAATAATACTGACCAAATTGGCCCACGAAGGCCCACAACAACCTATTCCAAGAATTGGCCCAAACCGAGGCCCACAAATGTGAAGTCCATTTCTATATTGGGCCACAAGGCCCAATAGGCCCAACTATTCCATTATTGGCCCAAAGATGCATACAGGCCCAACTATCAACAAATCCAGCCCCAAAACCATTAGGGCCCAAAGGTCCGAAGTCCTCAAAGGCCCATGTCCTCCTGAGAGCGTACGCCCAGCATACCTCTTCTGTACGCTTAGCGTACTTAGCAAATGGACTGTACGCGCAGCGTACTACGTAGTACGCCCAACGTACAAGTAGCTCATGCACAACATCCATTAAGTGCTTAATACTTGATCCAACAAGTCCAAATTACAGATCTGAGCTATACTTAACATCTAAACCCATAAAGTCACTAACTTGGTGACTTTGCATGCCCCAAACAAACCCAAACTACAAAATGGCATTATACTTCCATAAAAGTGACCCTAACTCAAGCATGAACCCATTAAGACCATCAAGATGGCAACTTTCTGCCTTAGGGACTCAAATAGCATCAAGGGTGGCAACCCCAAGCCCAAAAACGGATTTGGAACCATAAAGCCCCATTCTTGGGACCAAAAAGATCCAAAAACTCAACATAATAGATCTAAGCATTCAATGGTCAAGTTCAGAGCTTTATACCTTCATTAAGCTGAGAATGAGTCCTAAAAGCCAGATCCATAAGCTCCTCCTTGATTCCCATCCTTGCATCAAACTCCAACTTCTTGGAAATGGGTTAAACATCCCAAAAATGGACTCCATAAGCTCAAAATGCCACCATGGATGATATATGTAGATTTCTAATGTTTAGAGGGGTGGAGGCTGAAGATGCTAGGGTTTGGTTATGAGATAAGGGGTTTAAATAGGGTCCAAGACCCTAAAATAGGGTTATGATCTGACGGGATTACGCCCAGCGTAATTATGGTACGCCCAGCGTACTCCAGAGAACCTTCGCGACCACTCCTGGTCATTACGCCCAGCGTAACCCAAGGTACGCCCAGCGTACTCCCTTTTTCCCTAGTATGCCCAGCGTACTCCTTGTGTACGCCCAACGTACTCGGCTACGCCTGAAACTACTAAACTTCCGAAAGCCATAACTTCTTCGTTATAAATTCGTTTTCAACGATCCTTATATCCACGGAAAGGTAACAAGAAGCTCTACACATCTATCAAATCATATATTACTTTAGACCATCCGAACAAAAATCCATTATCCACAAAAGCCCGAACTGACACATCACCGAAATACCCCTAAGCTTCAAAACACAACCCGAACACCCGAAACACTTCTAATACATCACCCGCACCCAAATGGACCTAGATCTTACCTTATCTAGAGCCATACTCCTTATGAAGACCAACCTTCGGCCCACAGCCTTAGACTAGAAGTCAATTCAGAACAGAGCGTTACAGGTGAGGTAATCTTTATCTTTTATTTTTTTATTGCATTTAGGTTGTATATAGTTTCATTTAGAGTAAGTAGTTTAGGTCATTCATAAAAATTGCACAAAAAATTCAAAAATATTGCATATTTTCTTTCTTTATTTTCTAATTTTCATACTTTTTAGATGCATTCTAGTTTAAGTTCATGCATTTTTGTTCTATCTTGTCTTCTCATCCCTATAGGTACCATAGCGTCGAGTCATAAGTATTGAATCATAGATTGGTCCCGGGTCTTAATATGGAATTCCTTGTATTGGATAAATGGGACACGTTTTGAGCCTCACAGACCACTTTGAGACCGCTTGTGTGGGGGTCAGATGCATGTAGCTTGATTGGGTCTAGGTGCGGAGGGATGTGGTTGGTCATGCCAATGTGTGCGAGCAAAGATTAGCCCGGTAAGGTATTTTGAAGACATTGAAGATATTGAAGACTCGCATCTTGGTTTTGGGGGGAGTACCCCTTAGTACTCCCGAGTCTCATCCGAGCCTTACTTAGTTAGATTCTCACCACCTTTTTAAGATAGGTTATTTTTTTAGGAGTCTAGAGTAGATAGTTAGATAGATTTTGTTTATCACACCTTGCATTAAGGTGCTTGATGAACTTTGAAGTGGGTCCCCCAATTCACATCTTTTGGGACCAAGTCTTTTCGGTAACACCCATTTTTGAGTCATTCCCCACCCTTTTTAGTTGATCTTGGCACATTTTCAATGATCATTAGGCGTTCATGTTAGCCTCCATCATTTGTTACATGGTGAAATTCCTTAGACCTTCAAAGAAGAAAACACAAAAAATGAAGAAATTGGAAAAGTGAAGACAAAAAGAAACAATGAAGAAGATTAAAGAAAAGCAAAAAGAAACAAAGAAGAAAAAAATGAAGAAAAAGAGCAACACAAAAAAGAAGAACAAGAATCCAAGTTCAAGGCTTTAGTTCTAAAAAAAAAATTGAAGATTTAAGAAGACTGAATATCAAGCAACAAAGAGGCTGAAGACCAAATAACAAAAGTTCAAGATTGAAGATATAAGCTGTTAGGTTTAGATTTAGGTTAAGTAGAATTTTTATTATTTTATTTTATTTTTGAATTTTGGTGAGAAAAGGCCTTGACGATGAGACGGTAGAATGTAAAGGACAGTACAAGGGAGAAACCTCTGAAACCGGATGTTTTCCCGGAGGCCGCGCTGCAAAACCCTATTTCGTACTATACACTTTAGCATGACAAATGTAGGAATCGTAGTGTGTGAAGAGGCGCCTTTCCTTCATGCATTATGATCTGCATTGGTGATTTAAAGTGCCCCCATTGGGCGCATCTCAGTTTGCTTTGTCTTGCACACCGTGACTACATCCAGCCGTGATCTATTCGCCCATCAAGTGGTTGAGAATGTGGTTTATGGCTCTAAAGCGGGGAACATTTTGAGGATGCGTAGGGTCCAGGAAGGACTAATTCTGACCATGTTGACTGATGTTGACCAAGTTCTATGGTACCTTTCTTTTTCCTTTTTAGTTTAGCTCATCCCGAGCTCATTTTAGTCTTGCTCTAACTTGAGGACAAGTTAGGTTTAAGCTTGGGGTGATTTGATAGCTTATTTTATTTCCTGATTTTTATTAGTTTATTTTAGATTTCTAGATCTTTTTATCATTATTGAATTGTATTTTATTTATTTTCTTTAGTATGGATCGTACCGGGTGCTTTTTATGTTGCATGAGGTATTTTGCAGGGTTTTGGTGCTTATCGCGATTGTGGATTAGAGTGAAGACGGACTTGTGGGCTCTCGAGGCGCTATTGGGCTTGGCGGATCCATAAAAGAAGACTTGCGCCTTAAAGAGTTGAAGACTTAGATATTTTGAGCTTGTAAAGATGGGTCATAAACTTATAATTTGGGCTTGGAGCATCCATCTTTGTAGCTAAATGATGATTGGGTTGTTTAAATCACATGGATATGGAGGGGACCAAAGGAATCTTTGGTAGTGGAAGGGTGGAGTGGAGGAATGAAGGACCAATAGCATTACAGCAACATTTGCGCGGGTGGAAATTTAGTCGTGCGGGTACCCGCGCAACTGCCCAGTTTGGGCATTTTGGTCATTTGGCTTGCCATTACCTTGGGGGATGAGATCTAGCAGCCACACTTTCGATTTTACGCCATTGGAGAGCCGAAGGAGGCGATTTTGAAGCTCAAGAGTCATTTCTTTTCATCTTTCCAAGTTATTTGATAGTTTCTTTATGCAATTAGACTTTTGTGATTGTTGTTCTATTGCCATGAGTGGCTAAACTCTCTATTTTGGTAGACCTTGGCTAAAACCTCTGAATGTTTGTGGGTTTTTGAAGGATTTATGCTTATTTATCATTTATCTTATGTCTATGATTCTAGTTCATATTTCCTATGCTTGTTTAGTGCTTTGATCATGAGCTTGGTACTTTAATAAGAAATTGTTGGTTTATTTATTTGGTTTAGCATTGAATCATTGAATTTACTTAGAACAAATGCTTTATGATGGTAGAAATCATCTTTAGCTTATGAATCATAACTCTTTTATGGATGTGTAAGCATTGACATCCTCTAGGAATTGGGGATTTCTTCATTCTTAAGGCTAATCAACTTCTTGGGTTCAATTGCTTCAATTGACCCTTGATCTTGATTAAGAAGGTGTGTTGTGGGCTTTCCCAACCTCCATACTACCTATGAGAAATCTTGGCATATCATGCTTCATGATTGCTATAACCAATTTGGGATGAATGATAAGCTTCATGTTAAATCCTAATGATAAACACACAAATGTTCATTGTGTTGAATTGCCTTGGTTTACCAATTCTCTCCAATATTTGAGCATCTCACTTTCTTGCTTAATTGCAAGTTTTTAGTTATTCAAGTCTTTTTAGTTTTCAAGCAATCATAACACCCCCCCCTTTTTAGTTTAATTGTAGTTAGTTAGTTTATTTTCACTAGTTCTATTGGATTGCATTGGTGATTGAATACAACCATTTCCCCGAGGATCGATACCCCTTTTTACCATTATATTACGTTTTATTTGCAAACAAATGATGTAATTTGCTTGGTGGATTTGACATCCCACCATATATATATATATATATATATATATATATATATATATATATATATATATAGGCTTGAGCAAAAACCGAACCGCATACCGAAAAAACCGAAACTGAAATGAAAACCGACGGTGCGTTTTTTAGTTTTGTGAAAACCGAAAATGTTCGGTGCGGTGCGGTTTCTAGTCTTGCAAAAACCGCAAAAAACCGAACCGCACCGAATATATATATATATATATATATATATATATATATATATATATATATATATATATATATATATATATATATATATATATATATATATATATATATATATATATATATATATATCGGAGGCGTGCGCCAGGTTCTGATGGAGGAGGCGCACAAATCCCGATTCTCCATTCATCCCGGGGCGACGAAGATGTATAGGGATCTTCGTCTTGATTATTGGTAGCCCTGCATGAAGCGGGATGTAGCATGGTATGTGGAGCAGTGCTTGACCTGCAGGAAGGTCAAGGCCGAGCACCAGAGGCCACACGGAAAGATGCAGCCGTTGGATATTCCCCTGTGGAAGTGGGAAGATATTACTATGGATTTCATCACCAAGCTTCCCAGGACCGCGCGGGGAGTGGATTCCATATGGGTCATCGTGGATCGGTTGACCAAGAGTGCCCATTTTATACCGATCCAGGAGAGCATATCGGCCGAGAAGCTGGCCGATATTTATATTCGAGAGGTGGTGGCTTGTCACGGGGTGCCGGTCTCTGTGATTTCTGAAAGGGATGTTCGGTTCACTTCCAGGTTTTTGAAGAAATTCCACGACGAGTTGGGTACTCGTCTGCATTTCAGCACCGCCTTTCACCCGCAGACGGATGGTCAGAGCGAGCGGACCATCCAGACGCTAGAGGATATGCTGCGGGCATGTGTTTTAGACTTTGGAGGTAGCTGGGATACCTACCTTCCGTTGGCGGAGTTCTCGTATAATAATAGCTATTATGCGAGTATCGATCGACCTCCCTTCGAGATGTTGTACGGGAGAAAGTGCAGGACCCCGATATGCTGGGGCGAGGTTGGCCAGAGGGTCATGGGGAGCACCGAAGTGGTGCTCAAGATGACGGAGAGGATTCAGCAGGTCAGGAGCAGACTTCAGACTGCACAGAGTCGGCAGAAAAGTTATGCTGATAAGCGTCGATCAGACCTGGAGTTTCAGGTCGGGTATATGGTTCTCCTGAAGGTGTCGCCATGGAAGGGCGTCATCCGATTCAGGAAGCGGGGCAAGTTGGGCCCCAGGTATATTGGGCCTTTCAAGGTCATAGCCCGGGTGGCAAGGTGGCGTATCGGCTGCACCTGCCAGCCGAACTCAGTCAGATTCATAGCACATTCCACGTCTCCCAGCTATGGAAATGCCTGGTGGACGACTCGGCAGTGGTACCATTAGAGGATATTGAGGTCGATGACAGCCTGAATTACATTGAGCGGCCTGTAGCGATTCTCGACCGGAAGTCGAAGGATCTGAGGAACAAGAGGGTGGAGCTCGTGAAGGTGCAATGGCAGCACCAGAAGGGCTCGGAATGGACCTGGGAGCCAGTGGATGAGATGATGGAGCATTACCCAGAGCTATTCCAGGATCGAGCAGCAGACTTCGAGGACGAAGTCTAAAATAAGTGGGGGAGATTTGTAGCACCTGTTTCCTGGTATGTATTTTATTTAAGTAATGTTGCATTTTTGGCCTGGGACTCGGCGAGTTGAAGGCCCAACTCGCCGAGTAGAAGCGGGATGAGACGCAGGATTTAAGTGATGGACTCGTCGAGTCGGGTCCCGGACTCGACGAGTAGGCTCTGTCTGGACAAAACCCTAATCTGAGGGTTTGAACCCTATTTAAACAACCTTATACAACCTCCATTGTCCCTTTATGCTCCCAGAAACCCTCTATAGAAAACCCTAGCCGTTGTTGAAGCAATCTAAGTCAGTTTAGTGGATTTTGGTGTTGGTAGTCCTAAGAAGGAAGGAGAAGAGCTTGAGGAAACAAGAGGAGACCAGAGGGGTTCGAGTTTGTGCTTCATTTTCAGTCCTCAGAAGGTATAAAGTTGCTAACTTGCTTGTTCATTTGCTAGATCCCATTTTGTGGAGATTTAGGGCTTTTATAAGCCATTTTAGGTAGCCAACCATGAATGCAAGCGTGGTTGGGGACAAGGCTTTGGATCTAGGTCCTTAAAGGGGTCACAAGGCAGAAAGTGGGTGCTTTTACACCCAAGAAAGACTCCATGCAACCCAAGAGCTTGTTTTAGGGCCTTTTGGACTCAAAGTCCCATGCATGCACGTAAAGTTTGTAACTTTACGTGCTAGAACGGTTGTAGGAGCCCGGATCTATCTTTTGGTCATGAGTTGTACATAAGAAATCGAGGATTTAGGGTGTGGACGTTACCGACTCGGCGAGTCCGTTCTTGGGACTCGGAGAGTCCAAGGCTTTGAGTCCCATATCTGTTGAGGGTCAAAAAGGACTCAGTTGGGTGTTAGTAGGGTTGTAGCAGGACAGAAAGAGTGACCCAACGCATTGGGCTTCATTTTAGACCAGGAGTTCATGAGACTCGATGAGTACTAGAACAGACTCGGCGAGTCCAAGGCAATCTCCCAACCCTTGAAGATGAACTCGACTAGTTGTTCATACAACTCGGCGAGTCGAGGACATGATGTGTTCTTAGGATGAAGACGGACTCGACGAGTGTTCATACCGCTCGGCGAGTCGGATGAAGGTTCATCTGAGGTTGTGTT
This sequence comes from Lactuca virosa, assembly GCF_052849685.1. NCBI lineage: Eukaryota > Viridiplantae > Streptophyta > Magnoliopsida > Asterales > Asteraceae > Lactuca > Lactuca virosa. The sequence goes on from NC_136433.1 coordinate 40,337,223, forward strand.
AGAAGGAGAACTCGTCGAGTCGTTGCTAAACTCGACGAGTAGGGACGTGGAGGAGTGATGGGTTTTGCGCATTCTCACACTCCTAAGTGTACATGCAACCCTAAATACCTTGGATCTATGTTTTCTCTATTATACATGCAATTATGAACTTTCCATGGTATTACCCTATCGAGCATACAATACTTGATACTTGGGTAATCAAATGGATAGAATACATACCTTTGTTTGATGTAGCTTGTCTCCATGAAGCTTGAGTGCCTAGTGCCCCAAGTGTGACACCTCAAATGGTTCACACAACACCAAATGCACATGGAATGACTTGAGAGAAATGGAACACTCCTTGAAATCGTCTAGCCCTCATATTCACACATTAGTGCACGATTTCTTGAGCCATGGGATTCTTTTATATGGTGGCTATTAGGGTTACACCATGTAACTCATAACTTTACCCATTCCTTATGCTCCATGGATTTTAACCTCCATGGAGTATCCATGGGTCACCCCATGGACTTAGTCCAACATAAGGAATCTTGGATCACAAGCCCACATATATAAGAATGAATGATTTACACAATCAACCCATATATTTAATTAGTCTCCTTTTGATCACTTAATTAATTCCAAATTAATTCTTGATCAATACTAATTAAATAACCTTATTAATATATTAGAACTTATAATATATTAACCAACCTTAAGTGTTATTTCTCTCATTATAGTCTATCCAAATGCATGATGCCATGCAACCCAAATGGACCATGCCGGGTCGGGTCAAGTCTTACCAATTATAGTTATGGACTTAGACATTAATCCAACAGTCTCCCACTTGGATAAGTCTAAAACTATTATTGCGTATGACTTCAGGAACCGATCAGCAATCGTAGCTCTCAAAAGCTTCTGTCGAACTCTGACCTTGTCGATGAACTCTCACCTTTGTCAATGACTTGTCCATTAGATAAGGGATCATATATTCCTCCATTCTAGATATCATATGGACTGAGACATGGATTATCAATCATTCTCTCTGTCTATTTGTTGTTTCCCGATTTCCGATTCATGATGACTGACTGATTGAACAAATCAAATCAGTCCTGGCTTGGCCAAACACTCACATGTATCATCTTTAAATCGTCGAGGGGCCCACAGATATCGCTTTTATCCCGAAGGTAAAAGGAATGGATAAACTTCGACTCATATGGCTTGTTCTACTACTTGCTGAATCATACACAAAGGCACGTTTTATAACATCGAGTTACCGAATGCGTTTTCGTGCAATCAATGTACAACCAACTCATAGTAACAACTCATATCTCTAGGTTTGAAGAATATAAGATATTATCGTCTCATGATCACTCGTGATAAAATCCATGAAGTGATTCAAATGAGCGCGGGTTGAATCCAATACTCAGAACTTATGAGCACTCATGAGTGTTGTAGCACCACTTTGTCCACCAACTTGGACCTCTACAAACCAACCCATGACAGTCTTGATTCATATCTACTTCTAACATATGACCGACTGTGGATGGTTTGAATAACTTAATCATTCAGGAAGAGCGACTTAGTTATTCTGGAAGTCAAAACATGCAAAGTGAAACACAAGAATAAATGAATCAAATATGGTATCAAACCCTATGAATATAAATAAACACTTTTATTTATCACCATACTGATTACTCATTATTCATTGTTTCGGTTTTATCAACTTTATACTTGAATTAAAAACACTAGTTGTCCCATGCTCCAAGCATGTACACTATGTTTTTCTTAAACAATAGCTTTGCCATACACCAAGTATGCACTCTATGTTTGTGTATGATCCTTACTTTGTGAAATAAACCAATTGAACATAATTTCAATGATTCTAATTTCACACTCCCAAATCCTTATCGAAAAATGTGAGAATTTCAAATTCCTATCATTTATCGAAATCTGTTTAGATTTTAAACTTATATGTACTGACCCTCCTGTAATGAATATGTACAAAGTCACAAAGACTTGTCAACATTCATTATAAGGTATTCCAATGGAGATCAACTCCATGGAAACTAAGTCTCATATTCAAAGTACATTGCTTTGGACATGCTTCTTGCATTAAGTTTTCTAATCTTACACAGATAACTTCCACCTATGGAGACAACTCCATATTCTCATTTTGACTATCACTTCTGAATAAGAGATGCCTCTTTTCAGAATATGTCAATATGGTCCTTCCAAAAATTAGCATTATACTTCCAACTGTCCCTAAGCAACCAATCTTTGGTAAACCTCAGATTGTCCTCGACAATTGCTTAATCATTTTAGTCATATCCAATTCTAGACCTTTTCCCTTCTTAATACCTCTGGGCATTTGGAAAAATTTAGAAATGACAAATATTATAGCACATGCAATCGATCCTGTACCCAAAGCAAATGGTACACGATTCATGATGTCTCACATAAAGACATGATTCTAGACCAGTCTTTTGCTACAATATTTTTATTTGCCATGTTTTCAAAATTTGACTATGAAGAGGGATGCCGTAATCATAATCGAATTTTGAGAACGCAATATATAGAATTTCCTTAAGTTGAACCAATCCAACATGAAATTCATATATATATTCTTGACTAAAGATGATTAAGGTCTCAATCTAAGCCTTTAGAACTGAAATGAAGTATATCCTCTCCCTTAATTATAGCAAAACAACTTTTTCAATCCCTGTAGCCTCACGAATTGAAACTTTTGTTTTCTATAATTAACATTGCTAACTTGCAACACTAAAAATAATTATCATGCTCCCACTAACATGATGATTATTAGCATAACACTTATGCTCCCACTAGCTTTGACATGTACTCAGAAATCAGCTGGACTTCTAGAAATCAATACATTATTGACTTCCTTACCAAAGTTCAGATTTCTGATACGAGATGCTTTGATAAAACTTTATCAAAATCATACACCTTTCCTTAGATAGCATGCATGTGTATCTAAACAATTTCAGAACTATGAAAAGGGATGCCGTAATCATAGTCTCAATTGTTTAGACCTTTTGCCATCTGCTTCAAATGTACTTGGTGGAAGTGTTTCCTCACCATCATTTTCATGAATCGGAGAGAAACCTTATGACCCTTAGATTTTATGGTGTATGTGTTCTTATCCATGTGAATCGTCAAAACCATAGTCACAAGACAAGGATAATGACAAATCTAAACTCATATGCACTGAACTTATGCAATCTTAACTTTTTGCCACCTGGCAGTACAGGGCCTGCCATTGCTTCCAAGTTGTTATGCAACCAATTGAGAACTTTCAGAACTCCTATGCAAAGCCAACTTTAACTGGAATGGGCACAGAATATGTCAACATGATAGGTTATTAACCTCAAGTCGTGTGCTAGTGAAGAACCTCAGGTTTTATTCTTGATTAGTTCTTGAAATTCTTTTTAGGATCTTTAAGACGCCCACTGTCCTCTTGACATACAAGACTATCTTGCCAAATATTCAAGAGATAGTGCGGATTCTTTATCAAGACAAACACTTCACACAATTGGCCTTAGTTAGTCTTTGTTTAATCCAAAACATCACAACTTACCAACTTCAAATGTACAAGAGTAGGACACTTTTACTCTTACATTTGACAAGTGTTATAAACCTTTCTTTAAGATATGCCACTCAACTTATAGTCTTGGAGTATGACTCTAAGACTTGTTTTGAAACGAAGTATGACTCATCTCCTTGATTTAACCATTTCAACAATTCATGACTCCTCTTCTTAGTCATAAGAATGCACTAAGATGTCCTTAGAAGACCAATTGTGATGTGGTTCTTAAATCATTAATATGATCACAAAACATGATACTAAAGTACTCTCCCATCTTTCAGATTTGAGAAAACTTTTATCTTTCTGCCTAATTTGATTCTTCTCATTCGTTCTGCCATACATTGAGACTTTTCCAATGTTTCAGAATTATACTTAAACTTGTAAGTATAACCATATTTACTAAACTTTAGTAAATCAAATAGTCTTAACGAGCTTTGTGGTGGACATGACCAGTGCACAAGAATGTGTACTCGATCCCTTTAGTCCTTCACTTGACTCACACATCCATGTGAACAAGTAATTAGTCTTGATTTTCCAATGCTTGAAAGTTCTCATTCATCATACTATTCAACTTGCATGATTCCAAGTTTCGGTCCAATTGAAACTTGGGCGATGAGGAACTTTCCTGATTTGGTAAATTTAGACACTACCACAAATGAAAGAATCAAATCCATTTTCCAATATTGCTGTCAGTGGAATCATATAAGCAACAATTTTCCACAAATACCATTGTAAGGATACCTCAAATAAATAAAATTAAACAATTTTCTTTTATTTTAAAACTTTGCGGAAAAACTTATCCTTACAATCCACATGGAAAATTGTTGTTATCTATTCCTTGCTCAAAATTCTGATGCGATCGAAATCCACCTTCGCGATCAAAATCAACATATACTTCCTTTAAGATTTCTCTCTATTCTTTGATTCTTAAAACATCAACATGTGACCCAGTCACATCATGTAATGAGGATCTCAGAATAGAACTTAACAGAGTTAGATAATGGGCTCTACCTGATGTAGAGTCAAACTTATTGACTTTAACATCCTTAGGTAAATTTGGCAGCTTTGCAATCAACGCCCCTTCCTTTGGCAAAATAAACATATGGACCCTTTGGTAATGAGACTATCTCAGACTTAGCCTTTCTCTTTACCATTTGGTCAACCGGGTTGACTATGGCCAATCCCTTTCCATTGGGAAGAGAATGCTTTTTCTGGATTTCCAGTGTCACCATTGTCACTGTCCATAAAGTTTTTGGGAAGTTGATCTTCTAATCAAATTTGCTTTACTATCGTTCCAAATCATTGCTGATTCAGCAGCACCAAGCAAATAGATATGATCATTAAGGTTCATGTCATAGTCTGTTTCATAGTAGTCCCAAAGGAACTCACTATGTGACTTAGAAAGTGATTGAACATCCAACTTTCTCAAGACTTTGACACCCAACTCTCCCAGCTTGTCAATATGTGACTTCATCTCTAAGATGTGATCACACATAGACCTTGCTTGCCATTAGGGCTTGAGTGACCTTGAACTTGTGGGTTAGGGAGAATAATTGGAGGAGGTGGAGGAAGTAAAGTTCCAAGAGATTTGGGAAGATCATAGATGTCTGAACTAGACATCTTTTGGGAGATATTCAAGATAGTTGATCTAAAGTCCTTAATATAACACCCAATATGAAATATTAAGGCCAGGATCCAACAACCTATTTATAACTGGAAGATGGATGCCGTAATCCGAGTTATAAAATAGTTGAAGGTAGGTAAATGACGATTTACCAATTTCCACCATGAAAAACGAAATAATGTAATTAGGTTTTTAATTGGATTTGAAACTCCTAGATCTTTTGAGATTCATTGAACTTTTCAATGGCATGTTTCAATCTCGAGTATGCCCTTCAGGTTTTGTGACTGGGATGCCGAGGATCACAAAACAAGGTGTGAAGTAACCATGCAAATATACTTGGTATCCTTAATATTACCCCTCAATCGATGTGCCGGTTAACCACACGAGCTCCACCGATACTATGATAAATATTAAGTTACCCTTTGCCTACTTTGTTAAATCCAGGTTAGTGTGTCGGTTAACCACACACGCTCCACTAACGGTTTAAACAAAGTGCAAAGTGTAATTTCATGGATTAGCACCTTATTCACATTTTCCTAAGTAACTAAGATTGGGAATTTATAAGTGTTTAGTTACTTAGTATTTATCATTAATACTTTTAATGAAGGGAGAATTATAGTCCTTGTCCTACCCGTTCGGCTAACGACCCTCCACCAGTCAAGGAAGCGGTGGGTGAGAGTGGACACCCATTAAACTGCCATTTTATAGGCAGTAACCTTATACCCTCCTTATAGACCGGCTTCGTGAATGAGGCCTACTAACGGTAAGACTGACTTGCTCTTATACATATATTTATTATTAACTTATAATACTATAAAGTATAAGGGTTGAATTTTAACTTTTAAAATTCTAAGGGCTAACTTGGAATTAAAGTATTCATGGGGAAAACTTTACAAATTCCAAAACTTGAGGGCAAGTTTTGAAAATATTCAAAACTAATTAATTCCATAACTTATGTGTTTAAAGTAGTTTTAATTAAAAAAAAACTCTTCAAGTTCCATAACTTGAGGACAAGTTATGGAAGACTTTAAACTAATAAAAGAATGTAACTTTTCTTTATTTTTGTAACTTATGGAACTAATTAAGGTTACACATTTTATCATTTAATGAAGTGACTCTTGAACCTCCATAACTTGAGGACAAGTTATGGAGTCATAAAACCATTTAATGAGGACAAGACTCTTCATTTTTGTAACCATTGCCAACTTTTTATGAGTTTTATGAAACTTAAATGTGACTTTTCATATAACTTGAGGACAAGTTACAAAAACACATTTTAGAATCAACTCTTAGATTAAAATGGATTGAAAACACATAATCAATTAACTTTTCTACTAATCTAATAAACTCATATGAACAAAGATAATTCACATCAAATTTTTTTTTCAAGTAATTAGCATAACTTTTAAACTAATACAATTCGATTTTTCAGCTAATTTTGCAAGTATAACAAGAAAACAAACATTGGCTCTGATACCACTGATGAGTTTTGCGCATTCTAACACTCCTAAGTGTACATGCAACCCTAAATACCTTGGATCTATGTTTTCTCTATTATACATGCAATTATGAACTTTCCAAGGTATTACCCTATCTAGCATACAATACTTGATACTTGGGTAATCAAATGGATAGAATACATACCTTTGTTTGATGTAGCTTGTCTCCATGAAGCTTGAGTGCCTAGTGCCCCAAGTGTGACACCTCAAATGGTTCACACAACACCAAATGCACATAGAATGACTTGAGAGAAATGGAACACTCCTTGAAATCGTCTAGCCTTCATATTCACACATTAGTGCACGATTTCTTGAGCCATGGGATTCTTTTATATGGTGGCTATTAGGGTTACACCATGTAACTCATAACTTTACCCATTCCTTATGCTCCATGGATTTTAACCTCCATGGAGTATCCATGGGTCACCCCATGGACTTAGTCCAACATAAGGAATCTTGGATCACAAGCCCACATATATAAGAATGAATGATTTACACAATCAACCCATATATTTAATTAGTCTCCTTTTGATCACTTAATTAATTCCAAATTAATTCTTGATCAATACTAATTAAATAACCTTATTAATATATTAGAACTTATAATATATTAACCAACCTTAAGTGTTATTTCTCTCATTATAGTCTATCCAAATGCATGATGCCATTCAACCCAAATGGACCATGCCGGGTCGGGTCAAGTCTTACCAATTATAGTTATGGACTTAGACATTAATCCAACAAGGAGGACAGTTGAAGTGATAGGGACTCGACGAGTTGACGACCCAACTCGGCGAGTCGGGTCAACTGGAAGTTGACTTTGACCTTGACTTTGACTTTGACTTTGACTTGGACTTGGTCTGAGGTAAAATAGTCATTTTACCCTAAGGGTAGATATCAGGATTCTGATTAAGTGTTTTGTGGGGATTATAGCCGGAGGACTTCCGGAGCAGCAGCAGTCAGAGATTCCCCGCACAGATATTCAACAGCTACTCGTTTGAGGTGAGTTACCTTCCAGTAGCGGTGGGTCTACGGCCACAATGCCGGCCCACCAGTAGGAGTTGTATGTTAGGTGATTGTCTTTGTGATATCATCTAGTTTTGCTACTACCTGATATGTTATATGCTGGCATGATATGTTATATGTGATAGTAGTAGAGTTCGGTTGTTAGGACCGAAGGGTAGGTCAGACACCCCAGATATGTCTGACAGTATGTGATGATATGTTTATATGCTGGCATGATATGTTATATGTGATAGTGGTAGTAGGAGGGGAATAGTCCCCAAGTTCGGTTGTTAGGACCGACGGGTAGGTCAGCACCCCAGAATGGCTTGACATGGGTAGGTCAGCACCCCAGAATGGCTTGACACGGGTAGGTCGGCACCCCAGAATGGCCGTATCGGGTAGGTCGGGCACCCCAGAATTGCCCGGCAGTATGTATGCTATGTGTTTGTATGGTATGTGGTACGATGGGGGAGCTCACTAAGGTTTGTGCTTACATTTTTCAGTTTTGTTTCAGGTACCTCTTCATTGAAGGGGAAAGAGCCGGCGCGGTAGCTGCACATCATACACACACCTCGGATTCCGCATTATGAGTTTCCTTGGGATTGTGCTCTGACATTATCACTATTTATGATTTGGATTTTCAGACATTATACATAGTTTTATGAGATGTTATGATTTGACAATGTTTTCCTACGAATGTTTTAATTAAAGTAATTTATAAAAAATGAAATTTTTGGGCGTGAAAATTGGGCTGTTACATGGGGTATGAGAATATGCAATTTAATTAAGGATTTTGTTACAGTATGAAAGAGAAAACCTTAACTTGTTAAGTGAGGAGGTAAATAATAATTCCCATTATATCTATCTTGTTGAATAAAGAGCTTTAAAACCGAACCATTTTATTTTTATTAATGTAGATTCTTCGGTTGAACTTTGGTTGCTAAATTGATTGTAATTATTTATATATAAATGAATAAATGCATAATCTTATTTTATATATCTAGATGAATAAACTACAATTTGAATTAAGACTCGCTCGACCTCTGGTTGCTGAAAAGGAGACCGAAATCCAGAGTGCACGTAATACAAACAATCAGGTGTGTATTTTTTTTTCATTATCTCATGTGACTCAAGAAATTATATACTTGTATTCTAAAGTTTTTATTGTTGTTAATGAAATCTAAAATACATGGAGGAAAATGAAAGATTGAGAGGAATACTAACATAATGAAATCTAAAACACATGCCCAAACTTGAACTAGAGAAGAAGAAAGGTTCAAAATTTAACTAAAACAGATAGCACTAAGGTTTTCTCTTCAGATTTAGACAGAATTAGAGGCGCGGAGGCGGAGGATACAAAATTGGTTGAAGGCGAGAGATCGATGACAGAAGGATGGTTAATTCTAGATCTGTACGGAATTGTAGAGCAGCGGAGTCAGTGGATTCAAACCGGTCGGAGATGATAGCGGCAACCAAGAGGTGGTTTCCTTCGATCATCGACATCAAGTAAAAGGGTAAAAACTTTATTCTTCCTTACTTTAAACAGGAACATACAACTCCACTTATATACAAAAAAATAACAGAAAATACATGAAATAAGGAAGCAAATAAGGCACATTAGAAGACACGTGAGAGACTAAGTCTTGGGCTGAACTCTTCAATTTACTTGGGCCATAATTTATGCATATTACCCCTGGGTAAGCTCAAGGGCGGGTCGGACTTGAAGCTTGGAACGAAGATGAGCAACTCGTGCTTTTCCAAGTGGTTTAGTAAAGATATCCACAAGCTGGTCTGGAGAAGAAACAAGGCTGACTTTAAGAACACCATCTTCAACTTGTTCACGAACAAAGTGGAAATCCAAGGCTATATGTTTCGAATGAGTGCTTATAACCGGGTTCTTGGTTAAAAAAATAGCACCTGCATTGTCACACAACAACAGAGGAGGAATGGTGATGGAGGCACGCAAGTCAGAAATGAGTTGTTTGTTAAGCCATAATAATTCTGCACTTGTATAGGCAAGAGACCGATATTCTGCTTCCGTACTCGAACGAGCAACCACTTTTTGTTTGTGGGATGTCCAACTTATGAGATTCGATTCATGAAAAATAGCAAACCCATATTGTGAACGACTATCATCCGAGTCGGACATCCACCCCGCATCCGAATAAGCAAGTAAAGAGGACGAGGTGGTGGGTGAAAAATGAAGGCAATGAGAAAGACTCCCATTGAGGTATCGAAGAATACGTTTTACGGCTTGCCAATGAAGAGTTGTGGGTGCATGCATGTATTGACAAACCCGGTTAACTGCAAATGAAATATCGGGTCGGGTGATAGTGGCATATTGGAGAGATCCAACAATATGTCGGTATTTTATGGGTTTGGGAAATGGGTCACCAAGACGATGTAATTTGAGAGCCGGATCAGCGGGAGTAGAAACATATTTGGAAGAGGCCATATCAGCTCGCTTTATGACTTCCTGAATATATTGGGTTTGAGACAAAGTAAGGCCTGTTGAGGAGCTCTTGATTTGAAGACCTAAAAAGTAATGCAATGTGCCAAGGTCACGTAGAGCAAATGTGGCATCAAGTTTCCGGATAAAATTTGCCACAATAGAAGCATCATTGCCAGTGATTATGACGTCATCGGCGTATACCAGAATGTAAATAGTGACAGTTGCGGAGTGGTGGACAAATAAGGAGGTATCAGATTGGCATGCTCTAAACCCATTTGTGACCAAGAATTATTTAAGCTTGGTGAACCATGCCCGTGGGGCTTGTTTTAAGCCATATAAAGCTTTGTGTAACCGAAAAACATGATGAGGTTTGGACTTGTCTTCAAAGCCACGGGGTTGAGCCATATAAACCTCTTCCGAAAGATCACCGTTTAGGAAGGCGTTGTTAATGTCTAGTTGGTGTAGACACCAACTTTTTAAGAGAGCAATTGAGAGAACCAAGCGAATGGTAGTCAGTTTGATAACCAAACTAAAGGTCTCAAAATAGTCAATACCCTCCTCTTGACTAAATCCTTGAGCCACTAATCGATCCTTGTGTCTTTCAATGGAACCATCGGAACGCCTCTTGATCCTATAAATCCATTTACAACTAACCAAATTGACATTAGTAGGGCGGGTAACAAGGGACCATGTCTTATTTCTCATTAGAGCATCATATTCCATTTTCATAGCAAGTTGCCAATGGGGATATTTGATAGCTTGAGAGAAGGTACGAGGTTCAATGGTTTAGGGAGAGGGGGAGAGAGAGACAGAAAATTGTTTGGGTTGAAGAGAGTGAGTACGAGCATGGGTAAGCATTGAGTGAGTGGAGGTGGCAGCGGGTCGAAAATAAGAGGGGGCAGCAGGTTTGGCTTTGGCAATGGAGCTGATGTAAGTGTTTGATAATGAGGAAAGGAAGAGGCAGAAGGTTGTGTGGGTGTTGGGGGAAGATTAGGTGAAGGTGGCGTAGAGGGAGAGGAAGGAATGAGAGTAGAGGAAGGAGTAGGAGAGATTTGCGAAGGTGGAGAGATGGGAATGGAAGCTGTATGAGATAAAAGATGAGGAGAAATGGGTGAATCAGGTATAGAGGAAGGGGATGGAGTGGTGATAATGTGGTGTTGATATGGAAAATTATCTTCATTAAAGAGAACATGACGAGCAATGTAGATGTGAGAGGTCGGTTTATGGTAACAAATGTAGCCCTTGTAAGAAGTACTGTAGCCTAGAAAAACACAAGGAAGGGAACGAAAATCCAATTTATGTTGGGTATATGGTCGTAAGAACGGATAGCAAAGGCAACCGAAAATTTTGAGAAAAGTATAGTCAGGGTCACGTCTGTAAAGAAGCTGATATGGGGATTTGTAAGCAAGGGTAGGAGTGATGGTGCGGTTGTGAAGGAATGTGGCAGTATGAAAAGCGTGTTCCCAAAACGGTTGAGGTAAAGACAATTGGGCGAGAAAAGTGAGGCCTTTTTCAACTATAATGCGATTGTGACGTTCAACGACCCTGTTTTGTTCGGGAGTGTGCGGACAAGAGAGTCGATGGTCAATGCCATGTGTGTGAAGGAAGGTGGAGACATTTCGAAATTCTCCACCCCAATCGGTTTGAAGACATTTGATGTCACAATTAAATTGTGTTTTTATCAGTTTTCAAAATTGAATAAATGTAGGGAGTACTTGGGATTTTTGAGATATAAAGTAAATCCAAACATAATTAGTGCAATCATCAATAAAAAGTAAAAAATAGCGATGTCCATTTATAGAAAAAAGGGGAGAAGGACCCCAAACATCTAAGTACATCAATGCAAATGGTTTATTTGAAGCAACATGTGAACTAGACAGATGGAAACGATGACTCTTTCCAAGAGGACAGGAGTCACACACTGCTGGGAATTTATTTGAGGTGAGTGGCAGCCTGAACGAAGAAACCAAACGGCGTAATAACGGTTCATGTGGGTGAGCGAGCCTCTTGTGCCACCCATGTAGAGTGGTGCGGACACCGGTGAGAGCAAGCTTGGGTTGAGTATGGGAGAGAGAAGGTAGCCGATAGAGACCATCTTTAACATCCCCACAGAGAAGGGTCTTTCCTTGAAAGTTCTTAACAAGACAAGAATGAGGCCAAAACTCAAGATAAACTTTATTGTCATTGGTAAGTCTATAAACACTAAGTAAGTGTTTCGCAAGATTTGGGACAATCAGGACATTTGACAACTTAATATAATTAAGGGAACATGAACCAATATGAGAAATCGACATTTTGTTACCATTACCAACTTGAAGTTTATCTGGTCCTTGATAGTTTTCTGCAACAGTAAGACGATTTAGATCCGGTGAAGCATGATCGGTAGCACCTGAGTCAAAGTACCAAGATGGATAATGACAGTTGAAGGGTTGTTGTATACAGCATAGTTGATATGTCGCTAGGGAGGGGGGCGTCGGGAAGGATAGGTGGTTTGGTTTGTGCGATGCCAGCAATCAATTGCTTCATGGTCGAGCTTGGAACACAACTGACATTGAAGTCTGCGCCTAGAGTCCTGATTGCGATTTTGGGAAGGAGAAGAAGCATTGTTCGAAGGCGAGGAGCGGGGTAGGTAGCGATTTGCAACCAAAGCTGTGGAATCACTGGACTCTGAGACAGATGTGGATATGCGTGAATGTTCTTGGTCAAGACGTGCCTCCTCTTGTAACAAGAAACCCACGAGGTCATCAACAGGGCTATCTTCAGTCTTCATCATAAAGGTTGTAGTAAACGGACCATATGATGAATCTAAACTTGTGAGAATGTAAGAAATAAGATCTTCATCGAAGACTGGTTTGAGATTTTCTGCCAAAGAATCTGAGATGACCCGCTTTTTCTCGATATACTCCATCATCGAGAGAGATCCCTTTGAGAGGGTCTGTAACTGAGTCTTCATAGCCATCCGGTGGGCTGGAGTTTGTGACCGGAAAGTTTGCTCAATGGTAAGCCACACCATCTGTGATGATGTCGAACAGGCGACGAGAGCCAGAGCTTTCTCTGACAGTGTGGATTTCAACCATAAAAGAACGTAGCGATCCCGTTTCTTCCATGCGTTGAAGTCGGGATTGGGTTCAGTCAAAGTAGGAACGGTGTCTGTAGCTGGAACAGCAAGAGTTTCCGGCGGAGGTTTAGGGTCAAGGATATGTGTTTCAAGATCAAACGTTTCTAGGGTTGATATAACATTTCTTTTCCATAAGGAGTAATTTTCTCTGTCAAGTTTTACACCAACAAGTGGTATTTGAAAATTGGGAAGAGTGTTGGAGTGTGCTAATGACAATATTCATGTCATTGACGTGAATTTGTGAAGGGGAAGAAGAAGGGCCAGCGCTCTGATACCATAAAAGGGTAAAAACTTTATTCTTCCTTACTTTAAACAGAAACATACAACTCAACTTATATACAAAGAAAATAACAGAAAATACATGAAATAAGGAAGCAAATAAGGCACATTAGAAGACACGTGAGAGACTAAGTCTTGGGCCGAACTCTTCAATTTACTTGGGCCATAATTTATGCGTATTATCAAGTGAACGATTGCTTGGATGAAGCTTGAAGGTCGGAGGAAATTGATGCAGATGTGGTAGTTGATGCGGCAACGAGATACATATTATAGTTACATTCGTTGAGGATAGTCGGCATGCAAATCAACCACCGACGGAGGAGTGTTAATTACAGATCTGTTGATTGATTTTCAAGATCTATGGTTGTTCTTCTAGATCTGGATGAACAAGAGAGAAAGAGTGAGGTGAACATGAGAGAGAGAGAGAGACGTGGGGAAAAGAGAGAGAAATAAAATTGTGTTAGTAAATTATTTTTACTAATTAATAGGTATTCTAATTTTTTATACCGAAACTACCCTCATCATTTATTTTAAAAAGTCAAGATCACCATTTAAATTGTTGATAATTACATATTTGCCATCTTTAATCTAGGCCATTAAAATATTTAATCAATTTTGATCTAACGTTCCACTTTTAGTTCTCGGGTTCTCAGGAAAGTATGAGTTGCAAATGATCCTTCCTCTCTCTCTCTCTCTCTCTCTTATCATATATATATATATATATATATATATATATATATATATATATATATATATATATATATATATATATATATATATATATATATATATATAGGGTTAGGTTCATGTGAGACAGCCTAATTTTGTGAGACCGTGAGACGCAATCCTAACAATTCATTTGGTAGATAAAACAAAAAACATTTTTAAAATGCAAAATAATTAAAAATTTCGAATTTTTTTTTTCAAATATTATTTTCGGAATTTATATTTTCCAAAAGAAAAATAAAAAAAATACCAAAAAAAAAATAAATAATAAATAAATAAAAAATACTTTTTTACATATTCTAGTAGAATAATAGAATATTCTACATATCCGAGAAATCTAGTATAATATTCTAACATTCTAAAAATCACATTAGAATATTTACAGTATAATATTCTATTAGAATATTTCACGTATTTTTCAAAAAAAAAGTGTAATTTTTTTTATTTATTATTTATTTATTTTTAATATTTTTTTAGGTAATTAAAGTTCCGAAAATAATAATTAAAAAAAGAATTTTTGGATTTTTCCTTTTATTTTGCATTTTAAAATTATTTTTAGATTTGGTCTCACGGTCTCACAAAATTAGCATGGTCTCAAATGAACCTGAACCTATATATATATATATATATATATATATATATATATAGTTATGTTCAAATGAAAACAATTATAGATTTAAGAACATCTGAGAACAAATTTAGGTATAATTGGAAAAAAAAAATACGATTCACGTAAGTTGTAATCAACAGAAGGGCTTATGTGTAATTTAACACCTAACCATTCCATGTGATTTGCTTATTCACGCACCAAACCAGCGACACCCAACCCTGATCCTGACCTACGCCCAACACCGCCTCTCACGCTAATCACATCGACACCATGAATCACTACCAAAGATTACCACCGCTATGAAGGCATTTTCAGATCACATTCAAATCATAAGTTGATCTCCTGTACAAAAACTCAATTTCTTCCACTTCATCAATGGATCATACAGGACTGGTAGGAGCTGCGTTAGGGGACCTAATAAAGAAAACCTCATAGTTTAAACCCAATATCATTCAATTAAAAAACACCAAAGCGAGCAACAAGTCGATCGTTGATATGAATCGAACCACCAGCGCCAGAGTCACCGGAACGCCGTCGGAATCACCTGTCATTTCATCTCTGTTTGTCGTTGCATCTTCGTTCCCCCTGGTTGTTCACCATACCCCCTGCCTTTACTCCTCCCACCGTCGGAAACCATGTCCAGACATATCTTCTCTCCGGCGAAATGGTTTCTGATCTCGTTTCACCGACCGCCATATGCTACCGGATCTCGTTTCATTGATCTGCTGTCGAATGTGTCATTTCTCCGAATTTGTGAATTGGCTCACAACGACATGCCTTGAGAGCTGTTGTATCGATTCATATCAACGAATTTGCAGATTCAATTTCACAAATTATTCATCGAAATTGCAGACTCAACGGCATTAATTGACTCTATTTGTTCACAAATTATTCTCGATCTGATCTGATATCAACGAATTTGCTGATTCAATTTCACAAATTCGTAGAATAATTTTGAAGAAAATTCATTTTAGAGCCAATTTACAAATTCCTCAATAGCTGTTTTATCTTGGATCTTTAGTCCAATCTTCCTTCTCTTTCTGCAAATCTCCAATCAAGTACCTGGTATCATCAGATCAGATCGAGAGCTTGAACGAAAACTACTTGTTGAAGACATCTTCGGAGTGGTAATCGGTTGACTGGAATGTGGCTAAGCGGAGGAATTTGCAGATTCAATTTCGTCGGGGAAAGAAGTGGTGGTCGGAAATGGAGAAGTGGTGGTTGGAGATGAAGATGGCGGCAATTGATAAGGTATGGACTCATTACTGTATACGTTTCATTCAAGAGGGATTAGGTTACAATTTCTTTTATCTATTATTTAGGCTTAAACCTTTTTTTTATGGACTTAACGTGGGCTTAGATTTTGGTTATAAATTAAAAGATTTTGGTCAGACTACACATAACCTGAAATACAAAACCAAATGATATTAATTTTTTTTAGTTTAACTTTTCATTTTTTTCCAAGATTTTTGTTTATAGTATAAAAGCTTGTCATATACACAAAACCAAGTGGAATTAGTTTGTTTTTACGACAACTTTCTTTTATTTTATTTTGAACTTTGCAAAATAATTATACATTATATCATATATATTAAATTCATTAATATTGTTAAGTTTTAACATCTATATTTTTATATTTAGGCGATTAGCCTATATTATAAAATAAATTAATAAATGTTTATTAGCATAGATGTGAAATATTTAAAAATATATATTTTATTCTAAAATAATCCATATAGCTAAAATATACATAAAATATTTGTTTATAAATGAACATTATTTGTCTTAGAATAACACATTATTTTTTGTCCGTCTAAATTAATATATTTATATTAATATTTTTTTTAATATATATATATATATATATATTAATTATAGATAATTAATACATTCTAAAAACGTGTAAGTTAATATTTAAAATATTTAAAAAAAAATAATAAATATAATCACATATGATAAAATACATGAGAAAATTACTAAATTGATTCAATAGTCATTCTCTTATATTTAAATGCATGTGATTACATGTATATAATCACATATGATTAATAAGAACAAGATTCATTTCGTGTTCTTGATTCAATAGTTAATATTGTGTATTTAATCACATGTGATTATATTTATTTAATCACATATGATTTATGTGCAAAAGATTCGTTTTTGTTTTCTCGATTAAATACTTTTTCTTTGTCCATATTAAAAATATTCATCACCACGCCCAACAATCAAACACTACATACCGCCCGCACCACCACCCATCACAAACCACTTACCATTCACCCTCACCCTTACCACCCACCATCCACCACCACTCATCCTAACCCCCACCACCCACCAACACCTACTATTGAATCGAGAATACGAAAATTTATATTGTCCACATAAATCGTATGTCATTACATACATATAATCACATATGATTATATATATATTTAATCACACATGATTTATGTGGACAAGATTTATTTTTCTGTTCTTGATTTAATAGTTGTTCATTAGCAACTTTAATCATATGTGATTAAATACATTTAATCACATGTTATTATATGTATCTAAACCCATATGATATATATGAACAATATCGAATCGTGTCAATATAAATCATATACGAATAGACACATATAATCACATGTGATTATACACACAAGAACAAGTATTAAAATAAGAACATAAAAAAATTATATAAATCATATGTGATTAAATATATATAATCATATGTGATTAAATTCATGAGACCAAATATTGAATCGAAAATGCAAAATGAATATTGTCCATATAAACCGTATGTGATTATATATATATATATATATATATATATATATATATATATATATATATATATATATATATATATATATATATAATCACATGTGATTAAACCCACCACCTATAACCACCACCGCCTACCCTCCACCGCAACCTACTACCCACCACTACCACTACCCACCACTCACCAACCCACCACCTACCACATACCTCCCACCACTAACCACTACTCACCACTCATCACCACCCACCACCCAAGATTTTTTTTTTTTTTTGCATTCTCGATTAATTAATTTTTATTGTGTTTTAAATTATACATGATTAAATACACAATAACAAATATTGAATCAAATGTGAATAAAATGGGTGGTGGGTAGTGATAAGTGGTGGGTGTTAGGTGGTAGGTGGCAGTGGTGGTGATGGGTGACGGTGGAGGGTGGTGGTGATAGGTATTAGGTTTAATCGCATGTGATTATATGTATTTAATCATATGTGATTTATTTGGAAAATATTTTTTAACGAATCTTGTTTATATAAATCATAAGTGATTAGATACATATAATCATATGTGATTATATGTTTTTAATCACATGTGATTTATGTGATCAAATACATATAAAAAAAGTACATATAATCACACATTAATCATATGTGATGAAATACTTATAATCACATGTGATTAAACACATGAGAAAAATTATTGAATCGCAAATGCAAAAAATGAACTTTTTTACATATAACTCATATGTGATTATATGTATTTAATCACATATAATTTATATGAACAAGATTTGTTTTCGCATTCTCGATTTAATAATTGCTCATTGTCCATATTAATCATATATGATTAAATACATATAATCATATGTGATTAAAAATATGAAAAAAAGTTATTAAATAGAAAACAAAAAAACTAATATTGTCAATATAAATTGTATGTGATTAGATACATTATACATATAATCACATTGAGTAAATACACAAGAACAACTATTGAACCAAAACATATATTTAGTCGAAAACATAAAACGAATATTGTCCATATAAATCATATATTGTTAGATACGTATAATCACATGTGATTAAATACAATAACAACTATTGAGTCGAGAATGCGAAAATGAAACTTGTCCACATAAATCATATATGAGTAGATGCATATAATCACTTGTGATTATATACACGAAAACAACTATAGAATAAAAAACGTGAAAAAAACTTTTCCACACAAATCATATGTGACTAACTACGTATAATCACATGTGATTAAATACACAAGACCAACTACAGAATCATATGTGATTAGATACATATAATCACATGTGATTATATATATCTAATCACATATGATTTATGTGGAAAAAATTCATTTTCGTGCTATTGATTAAATAGTTGTTCTTTAGCAACTTTAATCATATGTGATTAAATACATTTAATCACATTTGATAAAATACACGAGAACAACTATTTAATCAATAGCACAAAAATAAATAATGTACACAGAAGTCATATCTGATTAAATATAAAATAGCATTTATTTTAGTAATTCAAGCTTTTTACACGTAAAGTTTATATGTTAAAATATGTTTTTCTATAAATAAATTCTCATGAGAAAGTAAATTTAATTAATCACATATATATTTAACCATACGGGATTATATATATATTTATATAATCACATGTGATTAAATTAATGAGAAAAATTATTGAATTGAAAATGTGAAAACAAATTTATCCATATAAATCATATTTGATTACCCATCAGCACCTACAACCACTATAAACCAACTATCACCCACAACCCCCGTCACCTACGACCCACCACCACCACCACCACCCACCACCACCCGCCACAACTATACCCGCCCACCACCACCAAGCATCGCCACCATACAACCACCACCCACTACCTACAACCACTAACATTATATGTGATTAAATACATATAATTACATAAATCATGTGTGATTATATGTATTATTTATATGTATTTAATCGCATAAATCATATGTGATTAAATACATATAATCACGTGTGATTATATGTATCTAATCAGATATGATTTATATAAACAAGATTCGTTAAAACAAATCTTTTCCAAATAAATCATATATGATTAAATACATATAATCACATGTGATTAAACTCAATACCTACCACCACCACCCTCCACCGTCACCCACCACCACCACAGCCACCTACCACTCATCACCCACCACCTATCACTACTCACCACTACCCATCACCCATTTTATTCATATTTGATTCAATATTTATTCTCGTGTATATAATTAGATGTGATTATATATGTATTTCATCACATATTATTTATATTGAGAAAATTCATTTTTGTCCATATAAACCATATGTGATTAGATACATATAATCACATGCGATTAAATACAAGAGAAAATTTATTGAATTGAAAGAGAAAAAGTAAATCTTGCCCAAATAATGACATGTGATTGGATAAATATAATCACATGTAATCACATATGATTTATGTGGATAATATTCATTTATTAGTTCGTCTCATGTATTTAATCACAAGTGATTATACGTATTTAATCACATGTGATTATGTGTATCTAATCACATATGATTTATGTGGCTAAGATTCTTTTCCGCGTTCTTGATTCAATAATTGTTTTTTTTTTCACCTTAATCATATGTGATTAAATACATTTAATCGGATGTGATTATATGTTTCTAATCACATATGATTTTATTTGGAAAAAACAAATCTTGTCTATTTAAATCATATATGATTAGATACATACAATCACATGTAATTATATACACGATAACAAATATTGAACCAATAACACGAAAGCAAATTTTTATCCAAATTAATCATATGTGATTAAATACATATAATCACATGTGATTATATGAATCTAATCAAATATGATTTATGTGGACATAATTCATTTTTGCTTTGTCAATTCAATAGTTGTTCTCATGTATTTTATCACATGTGATTATATGTATAATCGTATGTGATTAAGTACATGAGCACGCCTATTGAATCGAGAAGGAAAAGATGAATCTTGTCCACCTCAAATCATATGTGATTATATACTTATAATCACATGCGATTAATTACACAAAAGCAATTATTCAATCGAAACCGCAAAAATAAATATTGTCTACATAAATCATATCTGATTAAATACATATAATCACATGTGATTGTATGTATCCAATCATAAATGATTTATGTGGATGAGATTCATTGTCACATTCTTGATTCAATAATTGTTCTTTGTCCACTGTAATCATATGTGATTAAATACATATAATCATATGTGATTATATGTATCTAATCACATATGATTTATACGGACAGAAAATAATGATGTCTATATAAATCATATGTGATTAGCTACATATAATCACATATGATTATATACACAAGAACAATTATTGAATCGAGAACACAAAGATAAATATTGTCCACATATATCATATGTGATTAAATGCATATAATTGTTGGGATTTGAGCATTCTAACACTCCTATGGTGTACATGCAACCCTATAAACCTTGGATCTATGTTTTCTCTATTATACATGCAAATATTAACTATTCCAAGGTTTCATCCTAACTAGCATATTATGAAGCACCTATACTACAAAGTTCTAGTTAGATGACATACCTTTTGATGTAGCTTGATGTCTTCAAGCTTTAAAAGCTTAGCCCCAATAGTGTGGAAGCCTCAAATGGAATCACAAATCACCAAAACACCTTGGAAGAACTTGAGAGAATATGTATGCACACTAAAATCGGTCCACTCTTATTTTCACACACTTGTCCAATTTTGTGAGCCAAGGACCCCTTTATATATTATGGAGGATTAGGGTTACATCCATGTAAACCCTAATACCCATGACCTTTCATTTACATAAGATCCATGGGTTAAAAGCTCCATGGACCATCCATGAAAGCTTAGCCCAACCTAAATGAACTTGGCCCATTCCATATATATAAGAGTCCATATTTAATTAGTTCTTTTTGATCACTTAATTAATTCTAAATTAATCTTTGATCAATACTAATTAAATAATTTGATTCCATATTAATATATTAGAACTTATAATATATTAATATAAATCATAAATATACTATTCTCAAAAGACTATCCATATAAATTGTGCCGGTGAAGTGCAACCCAAATGGACCATGCCGGGTCGGGTCAAGTACATACCAAATATAGTTATGGACTTAGACATTAATCCAACAGTCTCCCACTTGGATAAGTCTAAAACTATTATTGAGTATGACTTCAAAACCTAACTAGCAATCGTAGCTCTTAAAGCCGTTGTCGAACTCTGACCTTGTCAATGACTTGTCCATTAGATAAGGGATCATATATTCCTCCATTCTAGATATCATATGGACTGAGACATGGATTATAATCATTCTCTCTGTCCATTTGTTGTTTCCCGATTTTCGATTCATGATGACTGACTGATTGAACAAATCAAATCAGTCATGGCTTGGCCAAGCACTCACATGTGTCATCGCTAAATCATCGAGGGACCCACATATATCGCTTTTATCCCGAAGGTAAAAGGAATGGATAAACTTCGACTCATATGGCTTGTTCTACTACTTGTTGAATTATACACAAAGGCACGTTTTATAACATCGAGTTACCAAATGCATTTTCGTGCAATCAATGTACAACCAACTCATAGTAACAACTCATATCTCTAGGTTTGAAGAATATAAGATATTATCGTCTCATGATCACTCGTGATAAAATCCATGAAGTGATTCCAATGAGCGTGGGTTGAATCCAATACTCAGAACTTATGAGCACTCATGAGTGTTGTAGCACAACTTTGTCCACCAACTTGGACCTCTATAAGCCAACCCATGACAGTCTTGATTCATATCTACTTCCAACATATGACCGACTGTGGATGGTTTGAATAACTTAGTCATTCCGGAAGAATAACCTAGTTATTATGGAAGTCAAAACATGCAAAGTGAAACACAAGAATAAATGAATCAAACATGGTATCAAACCCTGTGAATATAAATAAACACTTTTATTTATCACCATACTGATTACTCATTATTCATTGTTTCGGTTTTATCAACTTTATACTTGAATTAAAAACACTAGTTGTCCCATGCTCCAAGCATGTACACTATGTTTTTCTTAAACAATAGCTTTGCCATACACCAAGTATGCACTCTATGTTTGTCTATGATCCTTACTTTGTGAAATAAACCAATTGAACATAATTTCAATGATTCTAATTTCACACTCCCAAATCCTTATCGAAAAATGTGAGAATTTCAAATTCCTATCATTTATCGAAATCTGTTTAGATTTTAAACTTATATGCACTGACCCTCCTGTAATGAATATGTACAAAGTCACAAAGACTTGTCAACAGTCGTTATAAGGTATTCCAATGGAGATCAACTCCATGGAAACTAAGTCTCATATTCAAAGTACATTGCTTTGGACATGCTTCTTGCATTAAGTTTTCTAATCTTACACAGATAACTTCCACCTATGGAGACAACTCCATATTCTCATTTTGACTATCACTTCTGAACAAGAGATGCCTCCTTTCAGAATATGTCAATATGGTCCTTCCAAAATTAGCACTATACTTCCAACTGTCCCTGAGCAACCAATCTTTGGTAAACCTCAGATTGTCCTCGACAATTGCTTAATCATTTTAGTCATATCCAATTCTAGACCTTTTCCCTTCTTAATGCCTCTGGGCATTTGGAAAAATTTAGAAATGACAAATATTATAGCACATGCAATCGATCCTGTACCCAAAGCAAATGGTACACGATTCATGATGTCTCACATAAAGACATGATTCTAGACCAGTCTTTTGCTACAATATTTTTATTTGCCATGTTTTCAAAATTTGACTATGAAGAGGGATGCCGTAATCATAATCGAATTTTGAGAACGCAATATATAGAATTTCCTTAAGTTGAACCAATCCAACATGAAATTCATATATATATTCTTGACTAAAGATGATTAAGGTCTCAATCTAAGCCTTTAGAACTGAAATGAAGTATATCCTCTCCCTTAATTATAGCAAAACAACTTTTTCAATCCCTGCAACCTCACGAATTGAAACTTTTGTTTTCTATAATTAACATTGCTAACTTGCAACACTAACAATAATTATCATGCTCCTACTAACATGATGATTATTAGCATAACACTTATGCTCCCACTAGCTTTGACATATACTCAGAAATCAGCTGGACTTCTAGAAATCAATACTTTATTGACTTTCTTACCAAAGTTCAGATTTCTGATACGAGATGCTTTGATAAAACTTTATCAAAATCATACATCTTTCCTTAGATAGCATGCATGTGTGTCTAAACAATTTCAGAACTATGAAAAGGGATGCCGTAATCATAGTCTCAGTTGTTTAGACCTTTTGCCATCTGCTTCAAATCTACTTGGTGGAAGTGTTTCCTCACCATCATTTTCATGAATCGGAAAGAAACCTTATGACCCTTAGATTTTATTGTGTATGTGTTCTTATCCATGTGAATCGTCAAAACCATAGTCACAAGACAAGGATAATGACAAATCCAAACTCATATGGACTGAACTTATGCAATCTTAACTTCTTGCCACCTGGCAGTACAGGGCCTGCCATTGCTTCCAAGTTGTTATGCAACCAATTGAGTGTTGGATAAGGTGTCTAAGTCCATAACTTATTTGATATATACTTGACCCGACCCGGCATGGTCCATTTGGGTTGCACTTCACCCGAACTAGTTATGGATAATTTTATGAGAATTGTATACTTATGATTTATTAATATATTATAAGTTATAATATATTAATATATAGTCATGTTATTTAATTAGTTTTAATCTTGAATTAATTATGAATTGATTTAGTGATTAAAAGGAAGACTAATTAAATCATGGGCTATTATATTTATATGGTGTGGGCTAACACTCATTTGGAATGGGCTAAGCTTATATGGAAGTCCATGGATGATCCATGGAGCTTTTACCCATGGATCCTTGGAAGAGGAAAAGACATGGGTTATTAGGGTTTCACCCTAACCATGTACACTATATAAACAAGCTTATGTTGCATGAAAAAGACACTAATGTGTGTGTAAGTGTGGTGGCCAAAATCAAGAGTTAGTATACTCTCTCATACATTTTCCAAGTTTGTGGTGATTTGTGATTTCCATTTGAGGCATTCACATTATTGGTGCTTGGCTCTCAAACTCCAAGGAATCAACAATCAACAAAAGGTATGTAATTCATCTAGTTCTTTTATGGTTAAAAGTACCCCATGCCATGCTAGATAGGTTATAAACCTTGGAAAATAATATTTTGCATGTATCTTAGACAAACATAGATCCAAGGTTTAATAGGGTTGTATGTACACTTAGGAAGTGTTAGAATGCTCAAAACCCAACAGTGGTATCAGAGCATAGGCTTGTTTGTTTGATACTTGATGCAAAATAGTGATAAAAAGTCGATTTTTTGCTGTCTGACTGATGAACTCGCCGAGTCCATGGGGGGACTCGCCGAGTTCATGTGTAAACTCATCCTACTCGCCGAGTAGGTTCGTGCACTCGGCGAGTAGGAGCCTCAGAATGCAGATTTTCGACTTTTGCTGCTGGAAATGGACTAGAAACATTACCCTAAACTGTTTTGGTGTTTTAAAACTTGTTTTAGTTGGTGTAATGGTTGTTCTAATCCATTTACAATAGCTTATATCAAAATTTCATGCTTTGTATGTGTTCATATAATTCTTGAAACTTTGATGATCATGTTCATGTTCTTATGAATTTAGAAGATGATAGGAATTATTTGCTGAATTGTTTAGGATTAATTCTTGATCATTTATGTGTTTTAATGGAGTCCATAATTTGTCCTCAAGTTATGGATATCCAAAGGTCACTTCTTTTAAACACACACTTAAAGCACATAAGTTACATGGAAATGAAGAGTCTTCATTTTTATGAACCTTTAATTCATAAGTTATGAAATGAAAAGTTTTGAATAGTTTCAAAACTTGTCCTCAAGTTTTGGAATTTGTAAAGTTACACACACTTTAATATACTTTAATTCCAAACCCTTAGAGTTTTAAAAGTTAAAATTCAACCCTTATACTATTTATAACATTAATGGTTAATTATTATATATATGTATAAGATCAAAGTCGTCTTACCGCTAGTACGCCTCATTCACGAAGTCAGTCTATAAGGTGGGTATAAGGTTGTTGCCTATAAAATGGCAACTTAATGGGTGTCCACTCTCACCCACCGCTTGCTTGACTGGTGGAGGGTCGTTAGCCGAACGGGTAGGACAAGGACTTATAAAATTCTCATTAAAAGTATGATGAATATTATAAAGTAACTAAACCTTTTATAAATTCCCAATCTTAGTTACTTTAGGAAAATGTGAATATGGTGCTAACCCATGAAATTCACACTTTGTACCTTACCAAGTCGTTGGTGGAGCGTGTGTGGTTAACCGACACACTAACTTGGACTAGTAAGGATCACGAAGGGTGACTTAATGTTTATCATAGATCGGTGGAGCGTGTGTGGTTAACCGGCACATTGATTAGGTGATAATATTAAGGGTACCAAGTGAATTTGCATGGTTATTCACACCTTGTTTTGTGATCCTCGGCATCCCAGTCACAAAACTTGAAGGGCACAATCGAGATTGAAACATGCCATTGAAAAGTTCAATGAATCTCAAAGGAATCTAGGAATTTCAAACCAATTAAACCTAATAATTCATTTCGTTTTCATGGTGGAAATTGGTGAATCGTCATTCACCTACCTTCAAATATATTATAGCTTAGATTACGGCATCCCTCTTCTAAGTTATAATATATTGTGTTGGATCCTAGCCTTAATATTACATTTGGGTGTATTATTAAGGATTCGATATATCTAATCTAAACTTGTTTTCTTCTTTTCAGATGTCTTCCAACAACAAAGCTTCGGGCTCTAACCCTACTGGCTCCTTTTCCCTCATGAACCTTTGTGGGAGGGTCATCTTTGATGGTTCCAACTTCATGGATTGGATCCGGAACATCAGGATGGTTACTCGTTACGAGGACAAGGAATATGTCCTCGATAAGGAGCTAAAGGAGCTTGATGAGTCCACTGCTACTCCTGAGGAGGTCGCTGAGTATCAGGCACATGAAAGAGATGCCACCAAGGTGGCATGCATCATGATGGCCACCATGACAGCTGAACTCCAAAAGTCCTATGAGGACTATTACCCTTTTGAGATGCATCAGGATCTGATGGAAAGGTACCATCAGAGTGCTCGTCAAGAGCGGTATGAAATAATCTCCTCCATGATCACTACCCGTATGAAGGATAGCGAACCAATCACGAGCCACATGCAGAAAATGCAAAGGTATGTGGACCGTCTAATGAAACTGAATGTGAACTTCCCTGAGGAGTTGGCAATTGATATCATTTTGCACTCCTTGCCATCGTGTTATGATCAATTTCGTATGACATACCACATGAACAAGGAGGAAGTCACACTCAGTAAGCTTCAAGGACTTCTGAAGACTGCCGAAAGTGGTCTTAAGAGCAAGTCGGTTGCTACTCCTACTCCTACTACTACCCCTGTTTTGGCTATCGGGCAAGGCAAAGGGAAAAAGAGGAAGCACCCTTCGAAGGGTACCAAGGGAAAGTCCCTTGAAGGCTCCTCATCTGGAACCAAAGGTGGTTCTATCACTCCTTCTGCCATCCCTAAGGATGCTGAATGCTTCTACTGTCAAAATAAGGGGCACTGGAAGCGAAACTGCCCAAAGTACTTGCAGGATGTCAAGGATGGGAAAGTGAAACCATCCCATGCAGGTATTTACACTATATTGTCTAATAACTCACCATATTCTAATTCTTGGGTTCTTGATACAGGTTGTGGTATTCACATCTGTTGTGACTTGCAGGGCCTAAGAAGAAGTGAGGATGTGGAGCACGGAAAGATAAACCTAATCATGGGGAACAAGAAGGTTGCACCTGTTACCAAGATTGGAGTTTATACTTTGTTGCTAGATAGTGGGTTAAAGTTAGATTTGAATAAATGTGTGTACTCGTCTGAAATGGCGAGGAATATTATTTCCTTTCATGCTTTGTACAAACAAGGTTTTACCTTTTCTTTTGATAATGAAGTTGGTAGTATTAATGCTTTCTTTAATAATGTTCTTTATTTTAAAGCATTACCTTGTGATGGTGTGTATGAAGCTGTATCGGTTGTAGATAATTTAGGAAATAATGTATTATGTATTGATTCTTCTACTAGCTTGGATAAAGCATCTTTGTGGCATTGTCGTCTTGGACATGTAAGCAAGAAACGCATAGGCCAGCTCCAAAAGGATGGAGTCTTGGAGTCGTTCGACCTCAAGTCGGATGATAGTTGTGAGTCTTGTCTACTTGGAAAAATGACAAAATCACCCTTCACTGGTACTTGTGCAAGGGGTGAGGGTTTGTTGGACCTTATACATACTGATGTATGTGGACCATTCAAAACCGCCACAAGGGATGCTAATCGCTATTATGTGACTTTTATTGATGATTTTAGTAGATATGGTTATGTCTACTTAATCAAACATAAGTCAGAAACTTTTGAAAGGTTTAAAGAGTTTAAACAGGAAGTAGAAAATCAATTGGGCAGGAACATTAAGATGCTTCGATCCGATCGAGGTGGTGAGTATCTTAGTACTGAGTTCCTCGACTATCTTAAGGAGTGTGGGATTGTCTCACAATTGACACCTCCCAGGACACCACAACTGAATGGTGTAGCTGAGAGGCGCAATCGAACTTTGTTGGACATGGTTCGCTCTATGATGAGTCGAGCTTCGCTACCAATCTCTTTTTGGGGGTATGCCTTAGAGACTGCCGCCCACATCCTTAAACTAGTCCCTACAAAGAAGGTTGCCAAAACACCTCATGAAATGTGGACTGGGAAAGTTCCCAATCTAGACCATATCAAGATTTGGGGTTGCGAGGCTTTCGTGAGGCACGAGACTCATGACAAGCTCGAACCTCGAAGTGAAAGGTGTATTTTCACCGGCTACCCACAAAAATACTTTGGTTACCTCTTCTACAGACCCAGTGAGAATGTGGTCTTTGTGGCTAGGAGAGGGGTCTTTCGAGAGAGAGAATTTATAAGCCAAGGAGACAGTGGGAGGCAAATTGACCTTGAAGAAATTCAAGACTCGATTGGTAAAGGAACCTCAGACACTAGCAATCAACTTGAGGAGGAAATTTCTGTTGATCCAGCTGACGAGTCTATACTTCCGAGGCGTTCCACAAGGGTTAGGAACACACCTGAGTTTTATTATGGATTTCATATTACTACGGAAGGTGATACATTTATCAGTGACAGTACACTGGTAAATCTGGATGAACCTAACAGTGTTAAGGAAGCCATGGCAGGCCCAGAGTCTGCTAAATGGAAGGAGGCTATGGACAGCGAGATACAGTCCATGTATGACAATCAAGTTTGGAACTTGGTTGACAATGTACCAGGCCGTAAGACAGTCGGGTGCAAATGGATCTTCAAGAAGAAGACCGACATGGATGGGAAGGTGCACACTTACAAGGCTCGACTGGTTGCGAAGGGGTTTACTCAGACTCAGGGAATTGATTATGATGAAACCTTTTCACCAGTAGCAAAGATTAAGTCTATTAGGGTTATGCTAGCCATTGCTGCATTTCATGATTATGAAATATGGCAAATGGATGTCAAAACCGCTTTCCTTAACGGAAAGTTGGTTGAGGATGTTTACATGAATCAGCCAGAAGGTTTTGTCAGTGCAGAGTACCCCAATAGAGTGTGCAAGCTTGAGAAATCCATTTATGGATTGAAACAAGCATCTCGAAGTTGGAATCTTTGTTTCGATGAGAAGGTCAAAGAGTTTGGTTTCTCAAGAACTGAAGATGAGTCCTGCGTGTATGTCAGAGCTAGTGGGAGTATAGTTAGTTTTTTGGTACTGTATGTGGATGACATACTACTCATAGGAAATGACATCCCAACCTTGCAGGAGGTTAAGTCCTGGCTTGGGAAGTGCTTTGCTATGAAGGACCTTGGAGAAGCTACCTATATCCTAGGGATAAGGATATTAAGAGAAAGGAGTAAAAGACTAATTGGACTTAGTCAGAGTATCTACTTGGATAAGGTGTTGAAAAGGTTCAACATGCAGAATTCCAAGAAAGGAGAATTACCGATCCAAAGCAATGCCAAACTAAGCAAGGCTCAGAGCCCGAGTACAGAAGATGAGATAGCTGAGATGAGTCGATTACCTTATGCTTCCGCTGTTGGTTCGATCATGTATGCTATGACTTGTACTCGTCCTGATGTGGCCTTCGCTTTGAGCATGGTCAACAGATATCAGGGGAACCCTGGCAAGGCTCATTGGACTGTGGTAAAGAATATTCTCAAGTACCTGCGGAGGACTAAGGATTGGATCCTTACCCTTGGTGGGAGTGATGACTTGAGAGTAGTAGGGTATAGTGATGCTAGCTTTCAGACTGATAGGGATAACTTCCGCTCTCAGTCGGGCTGAGTCTTTACCTTAAATGGAGGGGCAATCACTTGGAAGAGTTCCAAACAGGAGACTGTAGCTGATTCGACTTGTGAATCAGAGTACATAGCAGCGAGTGAAGCAGCAAAGGAGGCGATATGGCTGAGGAACTTCATCGGAGACCTTGGAGTTGTACCAGCTATTAAGGAGCCTATGGAGATTTTATGTGACAGCAATAGTGCGGTTGCCTTAGCCAAGGAACCAAGAGATCATGGCAGATCCCGACACATTGACAGAAAATATCACTTCATAAGACACAAGATAGAAGAGGGACTCCTCGTGGCAAAGAGGGTATCGTCAGATGAGAACCCTGCGGATCCCCTTACGAAGGGACTAACGAGGGTTAAGCATTTGCAGCATGCGAGGCGCATCGGGCTGAGGGACGATATTAGTTTTACAGATTAGATAATTTTTCTGAAACTTGTAAAATGTAATCGACATTTGATGATGAATAAAATGTGTGATTTATTTATGAGTAAAGTGTTACTATCATTGTCAATTATTTACTATTGTTTCAGTTTTGCATGTTTTGACTTCCAGAATAATTAATTTATTCAAACCTCCACAATCGGTCATACGTCGGAAGTAGGTATGAATCAAGATTGTCATGAATTGGGATTGTAGATGACTAAAGGTGTTTAGCCATAGCAATGGTTGCTACAACATTCATGAGTACTCATAAGTTATGAGTATTGGAATAAACCCACGCTCACTTGTATCACTTCATGGAATTTATCTCTAGTGATCGTGAGACGGTAATATCATATAAGTCTTCAAACCTAGAGATATGAGTTGTTACCTATGAGTTAGTTGTGCATTGATTGCACGTAAACGCATCAGTAACTTGATGTTATAAAACGTGCCTTTGTGTGCAATTCAATAAGTAGTAGAACAAGCATATGAGTCGAAGTTTATCTGTTCCTTCTAGAAATAGAAGCGATATCTGGGCCCCTCGATGATTTTGTGTTGACCCATGTACCGGGCCCGGTCAGAACTAAATTGATGTGTTCAATTAAGTTCTTTGTCAAACAAATCGAAAATCGAGAAACAACTGCTAGACAATAAGTAAGACATTGTTCCATGTATTTGTCCGGCTGATATCATGAGAGCAGAGGATTATATGATCACTTATCTAAAATGGCACTTCATAGTTCATAAGAGTTTTCGAGAGCTACGATTGCCGGTTGGTTCCTGAAGTAATATAGGCAAATACAGTTATTAGACTTATCCAAGTGGGAGTCTGTTGGATAAGGTGTCTAAGTCCATAACTTATTTGGTATATACTTGACCCGACCCGGCATGGTCCATTTGGGTTGCACTTCACCCGAACTAGTTATGGATAATTTTATGAGAATTGTATACTTATGATTTATTAATATATTATAAGTTATAATATATTAATATATAGTCATGTTATTTAATTAGTTTTAATCTTGAATTAATTATGAATTGATTTAGTGATTAAAAGGAAGACTAATTAAATCATGGGCTATTATATTTATATGGTGTGGGCTAACACTCATTTGGAATGGGCTAAGCTTATATGGAAGTCCATGGATGATCCATGGAGCTTTTACCCATGGATCCTTGGAAGAGGAAAAGACATGGGTTATTAGGGTTTCACCCTAACCATGTACACTATATAAACAAGCTTATGTTGCATGAAAAAGACACTAATGTGTGTGTAAGTGTGGTGGCCAAAATCAAGAGTTAGTATACTCTCTCATACATTTTCCAAGTTTGTGGTGATTTGTGATTTCCATTTGAGGCATTCACATTATTGGTGCTTGGCTCTCAAACTCCAAGGAATCAATAATCAACAAAAGGTATGTAATTCATCTAGTTCTTTTATGGTTAAAAGTACCCCATGCCATGCTAGATAGGTTATAAACCTTGGAAAATAATATTTTGCATGTATCTTAGACAAACATAGATCCAAGGTTTAATAGGGTTGCATGTACACTTAGGAAGTGTTAGAATGCTCAAAACCCAACATTGAGAACTTTCAGAACTCCTATGCAAAACCACCTTTAACTGGAATGGGCACAAAATATGTCAACACGATAGGTTATAAACCTCAAGTCGTGTGCTAGTGAAGAACCTCAGGTTTTATTCTTGATTAGTTCTTGAAATTCTTTTTAGGATCTTTAAGACTCCCACTGTCCTCTTGACATATAAGACTATCTTGCCAAATATTCAAGAGATAGTGCAGATTCTTTATGAAGACAAACACTTCACACAATTGGCCTTAGTTGGTCTTTGTTTTACCCAAAACATCACAACTTACCAATTTCAAATGTACAAGAGTAGGATACTTTTACTCTTACATTTGACAAGTGTTTTAAACCTTTCTTTAAGATATGTCACTCAAGTTACAATCTTGGAGTATGACTCTAAGAATTGTTTTGGAACGAAGTATGACTCATCTTCCTGATCTAACCATTTCAACAATTCATGACTCCTCTTCTTAGTCATAAGAATGCACTAAGATGACCTTTAGAGGACTAATAGTGATATGATTTCTAAATCATTAAGATGATCACAAACATGATACTAAAGTACTCTCCCATCTTTTCAGATTTGAGAAACTTTTATCTTTCTGCCTAATTTGATTCTTCCCATTCGTTCTGCCATACATTGAGACTTTTCCAATGTTTCAGAATTATACTTAAACTTGTAAGTATAACCATATTTACTAAACTTTAGTAAATCAAATAGTCTTAACGAGCTTTGTGGTGGACATGACCAGTGCACAAGAATGTGTACTCGATCCCTTTAGTCCTTCACTTGACTCACACATCCATGTGAACAAGTAATTAGTCTTGATTTTCCAATGCTTGAAAGTTCTCATTCATCATACTATTCAACTTGCATGATTCCAAGTTTCGGTCCAATTGAAACTTGGGCGATGAGGAACTTTCCTGATTTGGTAAATTTAGACACTACCACAAATGAAAGAATCAAATCCATTTTCCAATATTGTTGTCAGTGGAATCATATAAGCAACAATTTTTCACAAATGTCATTGTAAGGATACTTCAAATAAACAAAATTAAACAATTTTCTTTTATTTTAAAACTTTGCGGAAAAACTTATCCTTACAATCCACATGGAAAATTGTTGTTATCTATTCCTTAGCAATATATCATAACTTCTTAAGCAACTGCTCAAAATTCTGATGCGATCGAAATCCACCTTCGCGATCAGAATCAGCATATACTTCCTTTAAGATTTCTCTCTATTCTTTGATTCTTAAAACATCAACATGTGACCCAGTCACATCATGTAATGAGGATCTCAGAATAGAATTTAACAGAGTTAGATAATGGGCTCTACCTGATGTAGAGTCAAACTTATTGACTTTAACATCCTTAGGTAAATTTGGCAGCTTTGCAATCAACGCCCCTTCCTTTGGCAAAATAAACATATGGACCCTTTGGTAATGGGACTATCTCAGACTTAGCCTTTCTCTTTACCATTTGGTCAACCGAGTTGACTATGGCCAATCCCTTTCCATTGGGAAGAGAATGCTTTTTCTGGATTTCCAGTGTCACCATTGTCACTGTCCATAAAGTTTTTGGGAAGTTGATCTTCTAATCAAATTTGCTTTACTATCGTTCCAAATCATTGCTGATTCAGCAGCACCAAGCAAATAGATATGATCATTAAGGTTCATGTCATAGTCTGTTTCATAGTAGTCCCAAAGGAACTCACTATGTGACTTAGAAAGTGATTGAACATCCAACTTTCTCAAGACTTTGACACCCAACTCTCCCGGCTTGTCAATATGTGACTTCATCTCTAAGATGTGATCACACATAGACCTTGCTTGCCATTAGGGCTTGAGTGATCTTGAACTTGTGGGTTAGGGAGAATAATTGGAGGAGGTGGAGGAAGAGAAGTATGACTTCCATGAGCCAAACTCGGGAAGTCATATTCATTAGGAAAGCTTGGTTTGGGAAGATCATTGTTGTCTAAACCAGACATCAACAATGGGAGAAATTCACGTAAAGTTGATTTAAGTCCTTAATATAACACCCAATATGATATATTAAGGCTAGGAACCAACAAACTATTTTATAACTTGGAAGAGGGATGTCGTAATCCAAGCTATAAAATATTTGAAGGTAGGTGAATGACGATTCACCAATTTCCACCAAGATAAACGAAATGTATTATTAGGTTTTAATTGGTTTTGAAACTCCTAGATTCTTTTGAGATTCATTGAACTTTTCAATGGCATGTTTCAATCTCGAGTGTGCCCTTCAGGTTTTGTGACTGGGATGCCGAGGATCACAAAACAAGGTGTGAAGTAACCATGCAAATATACTTGGTACCCTTAATATTTACCCCTCAATCGATGTGTCGGTTAACCACACACGCTCCAACGATACTATGATAAACATTAAGTTACCCTTTGCCTACCTTGTTAAGTCCAGGTTAGTGTGCCGGTTAACCACACACGCTCCACTAACAGCTTAAACAAAGTGCAAAGTGTAATTTCATGGATTAGCACCTTATTCACATTTTCCTAAGTAACTAATATTGGGAATTTATAAGTGTTTAATTACTTAGTATTTATCATTATACTTATAATGAAGGGAGAATTATAATCCTTTTCCTACCTGTTCGGCTAACGACCCTCCACCGGTCAACGAAGCGGTGGGTGAGAGTGGACACCCATTAAACTGCCATTTTATAGGCAGTAACCTTATACCCCCCTTATAGACCGGCTTCGTGAATGAGGCCTACTAATGGTAAGACGACTTGCTCTTATACATATAATATATTAAACTTTTAATATTATAATAGTATAAGGGTGTATTTTAGACATTTAAAATACTTGGTGGTTTAATCTATTAATTAAACTATACTCTTAATTTAATTAAATTTAAACCATGTCATTATGGAATTATTAATTCTCTTTTAATTTAACACTTTAATTATCTATTAATAAAGTCCATAAGAGTTAATTGAATTATTCAATAAAAACATCATAATTCCAATTATTAAATTCAAAATTAAAACCATTTAATTAATTGTTTAAGTTATGAACCCAAGAGTTTTAGAATTCAATTCTTTTTTTTTTTCATAAAAAACTTTTTTCAAATTCCAAAACTTGAGGGCAAGTTTTGTAACTCTTGAAAACTTTTGGATTCCATAACTTATGGAGTTAAATACTTGTTTTATGATGAAACTTTTCATGTTTCATAACTTAAGAACAAGTTATGGAATTCTTTAAAACATTAAGACCAAGTTTTGTAACTCCATAAAAAACTTTGAATCAAATTTTTTTTTTTAAAAAAACTTTCAAATCCATAACTTATGGAAGTTTCAAAAACCCTTAAGATCACAACTTTAAAAAAAACTTTTTAGCTCCAAAATTTTATGACAAAATTTGTAACTCCTTAAAACATTTAGATCAAACTTTTAAAACTAATAAAATAATCATATCATTTTATCTTTTACTAAATTTGACCTAATTCAACTCATATAACAAATGATTCAAATTTTACAAATAATTCGTTTTTCACAAAACAAGTAATTATCTTAAAATTTGACAAACGTCATGTTTTTTTTTTCCTTTTTTTTTCAACTTGAAAATAAAACATTTGCATCAATATAACAGAAAACAACCCATGCTCTGATACCACTGTTGGGATTTGAGCATTCTAACACTCCTATGGTGTACATGCAACCCTATAAACCTTGGATCTATGTTTTCTCTATTATACATGCAAATATTAACTATTCAAAGGTTTCATCCTAACTAGCATATTATGAAGCACCTATACTACAAAGTTCTAGTTAGATAACATACCTTTTGATGTAGCTTGATGTCTTCAAGCTTTAAGAGCTTAGCCCCAATAGTGTGGAAGCCTCAAATGGAATCACAAATCACCAAAACACCTTGGAAGAACTTGAGAGAATATGTATGCACACTAAAATCGGTCCACTCTTATTTTCACACACTTGTCCAATTTTGTGAGCCAAGGACCCCTTTATATATTATGGAGGATTAGGGTTACATCCATGTAAACCCTAATACCCATGACCTTTCATTTACATAGGATCCATGGGTTAAAAGCTCCATGAAAGCTTAGCCCAATCTAAATGAACTTGGCCCATTCCATATATATAAGAGTCCATATTTAATTAGTTCTTTTTGATCACTTAATTAATTCTAAATTAATCTTTGATCAATACTAATTAAATAATATGATTCCATATTAATATATTAGAACTTATAATATATTAATATAAATCATAAATATACTATTCTCAAAAGACTATCCATATAAATTGTGCCGGTGAAGTGCAACCCAAATGGACCATGCCGGGTCGGGTCAAGTACATACCAAATATAGTTATGGACTTAGACATTAATCCAACAATAATCACATGTGATTATATGTATCTAATCACATAGAATTTTTGTGGAGAATATTTATTTTCGCGTTCTCGATTCTGTTGTTGTTCTTGTGTGCTTAATTACATGAGATTATATGTATCTAATTAGATATGATTTGTATGGACAATATCAATTTTCACATTCTTGTTCAATAGTTGTTCTTGTACATTTAGTCACATATGATTTCTGTATACAAGATTCACTTTCGCGTTTTTGATTAAATAGTTTTTCTTTTTCCACATTAATCATATGTGATTAATACATACAATCACATATGATTAATTACATAAGAAAAAATATTGACTCATGAATATTATCAATATAAATCATATGCAATTTGATATATATAGTTACATATGATTAAGTACATGAGTACAACTATTGAATTGAGAAAGAAATAATGAATCTTGTCCACATAAATCATATGTGATTAAATACATATAATCACATGTGATTTATGTGGACAAGATTCATTATTTCTTTCTCAATTTAACATGTGATTAAATATATTAGAACAATTACTGAATCGACGCATGAATAAACATTTTCCATACGAATCATATGTGATTAAATATATATAATCACATGTGATTAAATACACAAGAACAACTATCGAATCAACACGTAAAAACAAATATTGTCCATGTAAATCATATGTGATTAAATATATATAATCACATATGATTTAATTCACAATGGGTGGTGGTGGGTGGTTGCAAGTGGTGGTGATAGTGATGGGTGGTGGTGGGTGGTTGCAAGTTGTGGTGATAGTGATGGGTTGTGGTTTTGGTGGGTGGTGGGTGGGTGTGGGTGGTGGTGGCGGGTGGTGCTGGTTGGGTAGTGATGATGGTGGATGGTGATGTTGGTAGCGGGTGGTGGTGGTTGTGATAGGTAGGTGGTGGGTGGTGGTGGTGGTGGCGGGTGGTGGGTAGTGATGGATGGTGGGTGGTGGTGGGTAGTGATGGGTGGTGGTGGCGGGGTGGTGGTTGGTGGGGGTGGTGGTAGTGGTTGGTGGTGGTGGTGGAGGTGGGTGGTGGTTATGGTGGGGGGTAGTAGGTGGTGGGTGGTGGTGGGTGGTGGGTAGTGATGGGTGGTGGGTAATGGTTGGTGGTGGTGGGTGGTGGTGATGGGTTGTTGGTGGTGGTGCCGGGCGGTGGTGATGGGTGGTAGAGGTGGGTGGCGGGTGGTGGGTGGTGGTGGGCAGTGGTGGGTGGTGGGTAATGGTGAGTGGTGGTGATGGGTTGTTGGTGGTGGTGACGGGCGGTGGTGATGTGTGGTGGAGGTGGGTGACGGGTGGTGGTGGTTGGGTGGTAATGGTGGTGGCGGGTGGTGGTTCGTGGTGGGTGGTGGGTTGTATGGGTGGTGGGTGGTGGGTGGTAGGTGGTGGTTGGTGGTGGTGGTGGGTTGTATGGGTGGTGGATGGTGGGTGGTGGGTGGTGGTTGGTGGTGGTGGTTAGTGATGGGTGGTGGTGGTGGGTGGTGGTTGGTGGTGGTGGGTAGTGATGGGTGGTGGTGGCGGATAGTGGTGATGTGTGGTAGGTAGTGATGGCAGGCGGTGGTGATGGGTGGTAGAGGTGGGTGGTGGTGGCAGGTGGTGGTGGGTGGTGGTTGGTGGTGGTGGGTAGTGATGGGTGGTGGTGACGGGTGGTGGTGGTGGTGGGTGGTGGTGGTTGTGGTGGGCGGGTGGTGGTGGGTCGTGGGTGGTGGGTCGTGGTTGGTGGTGGGTAGTGGTTGGTGGTGGTGGTCGGTGGTGGTGGCGGGTGGTGGATGTGGGTGGTGGTAGCGGGTGGTGGTGGTGGGTGGTGGTTGGTGGTGGTTATTGATGGGTGGTGGTGGCGGGTGGTGGTGGTGGTGGTGGGTGGTGGTGGGTAGTGATGGGTGGTGGTGGTGATGGGTGGTAGGTAGTGGTTGTGGGTGGTGGTGGCAGGCGGTGGAGGTGAGTGGTGGTGGCAGGTGGTGGTGGTTGGGTGGTGATGGTGGTGGCGTGTGGTGGTTGGTGGTGGTGGTGGTGGTGGGTGGTGGGTCGTGATGGGTGGTGGGTCGTGGGTCGTGATGGGTTGTGGGTGGTGGGTGGTGGTTGGTGGTGGTGGTTAGTGATGGGTGGTGGTGGTGGGTGATGTTGGTTGGGTGGTGAGTGGTGTTAGTTAGTGAGTTTTTTTTAATTGTTTGTAAGTATTTTTTGATTTATATGAACATTATTTTATAATTTTAATTAAAAAAAATTATGTGGTCCAAATTTGTTTTCAAATGTTCTCATGATAATACATGTTCTCGATTGAACGCTCCCCTATATATATATATATATATATATATATATATATATATATATATATATATATATATATATATATATATATATATATATATATATATATACACACACACACACACTAGCCGTTTACCTGCGTTAAGCGACGGGTGCGAATAGTTTTTTCAAAAATTAGTTTTCTAGAGAAGATTAATTCTTTTGCACAAATAGTTAGGTGTTTGACATTGTTGATAGTGTCGAGATCTTCAAAACTTATAGGGCTACTAACACTAATATGCAATAAAAGTATGTAAATATAGTATCACTCCCCTTCATTGGCATTAGAAGAAACCAAACGATCCCTAATAATAATAATTATAATAAAAATTAATATACAATGCCAGAAATTGGAAAATTAATATCGTGAGTCTCAAAATTCTTGTATTCATTATTGTTGTTCGAGGCATGTTCACAAAACTTTTCAGTGTTATAAATTATCTGAACTTTTTAATGCTATAAATTAGCTTTTTTATTTGTATATTTTATATAAACAATAAACTTATCAATATTTGACAATATGTTACATAACTTCAACAATATTTACCGAGATGTAAATTTACAATAATAATGATAACAATAACACTAATAGTAATAATAAAAACCCAAATTTCTATTATTTAAATATAAAAATACTATTGTAATGGTTTTTACACCAACATAAAGTTCAATAGAAAAACTTACATGATAACAATTAATTTTTTTTAACATAAATATGAAAATATTGTTATTGTAGTCACATTTTGAGAATTTATTATTGTACTTGCTACTTATATCAATGTACTAAATTAGAATCTACATATTTGATAAATGGAAGACAACCTAAGTGATCCAAGTTAAAGTATCACATAAATTCTTATATGAGTTTATTTTCTTTTACTATGAGGATACCAAAAAAATCTTTTACTATAAGGATACCAAAAACCACTTAGAGGAGCACCGCAAAAAATTAATTTTGATATTGAAAGAATAAGAAAACCAACAATGACGCAATAATAAGGTACATGTAATGAAAATGCTATAACACTAATAGTAATAATGAAAGCCCAAATTTCTATCATTTAAATATGAAAATACTATTATAATAGTTTTTACACCAACATAAAGTTCCATATCTTCAAATTTGAGGTGCCTTTCCTTCATTAATTGCAAATGATAGTTTGATGCAATAATAAATTTATCAATATTTGACAATATCTTACATAACTTCATCAAAAGTGAGGCATATTATTGTAATTGTAAATGATAGTTTGATGCTATAATATAGAAATTAACTATTTCATCATTACTTGAAAATCTTCAATATTGAGGTGCCTTTTTATATCATGTGCCAAACAATCTCCATCACCTTTGTTTGAATAAAAGTATATACTTACCCAAATTTGTGTGGTCTTGAAATCAAGTACACAAGTAAGACGGACAATATAATTATCAATAAAATATTCTAAAATCAAGATATTAGAAGATAAGTAAAATTGCAGCCATAGAAGCTAGATAAATAAAAAAAAAATCCACCTTATCAATTTATTTTTGACAGTTTTTTTTTTTAATTTTGAATTATTTAAAAAAAAAATATATGTTATAATAAATAAATAAATGAACCTGCATTGTTATTCTTAGCATTTTAACCCTTCTATACAAACACTTCATACATATTATAATTCTAAATAAAAATTGTGATCATTTCCAAAAGTAGCACTACCCCTTTGTAGTTCACACATTTACTTTGTTGCAAAAACAAAAAACCAGTCAATTCACATCCAAATTGAGAAAACTGCCTTTTGACTTTAAAAATCAAAATTCTCTTTCAAAAGAGACAACATATACAAGCAAACCAAATTTAAAGGCAAACATGTCAATGCAGAAACATTCAAGTACACATGAAGATTTCAAACTCACAGTTTATACAAATATATTAGTTAAGTTTTTTAATGTAACAGTCGTGCAAAACAAATTAGAATCAGTAACTCTAAGTTGTATTAGAGAAACTATCTATTTTATTTGAGAGATAAATACTCAGAAAAAGTTTACAAAAAACAAAAAACAAACTCTTTTGTAGAATTCTCACACAACACTTTGTTCCAAGATTTGACCATTTTACCCTTGGGACTGCCCTTACCTGCTATGAGTTTTGGATCTATATGGATATTATCTTTTTGGTGTTGGCTTCAAAGTTTTGCGCATTTGCCATGTACATCCTAACCGTCTTGCTTTTCTTTTCATGTTATGACCTTTTTGCCCCTAACTCTGATAGGAAGGTTAAATGGGCCTAGTTATATTATTTTTCCTCACTAACACATGTTTTTATTTTACGGAAATACAAAGTAGTTAAATGGAATATCATTTTAACAAAAAACCAAATAGATTATGAACAACTAAGAAACTAAATACACCTCCAGGACCCAAGAATCAATTTAGGAGACTCATCCTACCATTCAAACTCCTTTTTATGCACCTTCAATAAAAACAGTAAAACCGACAATTGAAAGGATTAAGTGTTTAATTACTAAATATATCTGATGAATTGCAAAAAAAATACATGTGTATTAGTATAATTTCGTCATTTACCCTTTAACACATGACTTTCCAAATACCATCATGAATGGAATTAAAATTGGATTATTCTTCGACATGTTGCTCCTCCTAACCTTG
Organism: Lactuca virosa; assembly: GCF_052849685.1. Classification (NCBI taxonomy): domain Eukaryota; kingdom Viridiplantae; phylum Streptophyta; class Magnoliopsida; order Asterales; family Asteraceae; genus Lactuca; species Lactuca virosa. The sequence goes on from NC_136433.1 coordinate 40,378,851, forward strand.
AACAATTCCTTGACCTATACAAATATATAATTTCAAAAGTTACTTGAGTGCTTCTATATCATATTTCAAAGCCTAGTCCTACTAACTTCTTTTATATAGCTGCGAACATACAAAGTTCCACAAAAATTACAAAGAAATGAACACAAAGAAAATTAAGTATACCAGGATTGTTGTAGGTGTTGATGTGTTAAAATATTTGTTGTTATGTGGCGTCATCCGATATAGGAAATCGCCAATTGGGTCGACAACCTGGAAAAAAAACTTTGATATAGTCTTAAAATCCCTAGAAATTAGCATGAAACTCATCTCAAAATCCTAGAATAATTCGTTATTTGCATAATTCATAAGAAAACAATAGAATACACTTTATTATTCCTCAACAGGCTGGAAGGTCTACACTTGTAACCATGTTAGTTTCGTCTGCTGTGACCTGAGAACAAATAAAAAAGGATGAAAACCCCTGAATCTGTGTTTGAATATATATACTTCGGTGGTTGGTAAGAAACTATATACATTTTAGTAAATAATACAATTTACCTGAATGAAGTTCAGGAGAGAACAAAATTCTTATCTTGTTGTGACTCCTCTGTAGTGGAGTCCCTGGGTTCATTTTCCAAGATCTGGAATGAAGATGCCACATAATATCAAATAATCAACCTTTTCTTAAAATTAAAATTTAAGGGAAGAATTTCTTCTAGAAACCAATAATTTGAAAGCATGAAATTGTGATCTTAACCTAGCAAACATAAAAATTTCAACTTGGGAATCAACATAACAAAAATAAATGGTTTTTCAAAAGAAAATAGAGTAAATGATTAAAGAACAAAATGAAAGAATTATACCAATATGGACATTCTTCAGGGCAACAATTTTGGAAGAACAATATGAAAAAGCATACCAGATGGTTCCATTTTTGCAATACAGTCCTTCAAGTTTCTATATGTGGTAGTTGTAAACAAATTTAGCTTAAATTCCAGATTTACCTCTTCATACACTCCCTACATTCTCATAACCATTGATGAAGTATTGTCTCCTTGGTGGCCTTGAGTCATAAAAACATCATCTCGTTCTCTTCCTCCACTTTCAAAATCAATAAACCATTAGATCATTCTTTTAAAATTCCAGCTCTTCTTCTCGTAAGCATATGAGAAACACTTGCCAACCTTGCAAAATTATGACCAATAATACATGTCAACAAAGAGAAAAGACAAACCATTGATTGAAAGCGCATGAGACACATCGTAGATGCCTTAGTGTTGAATATGAAATCACCAATCGGGGAGTACAAAAGAACCCATAAAATTGAAATCAACATCAACAATCTGATCATTGTTACCAATTCTCGGGTAGTTTGGTAGGCTGGAACAACAGTAAAAAAACAAAAAAATCGCAATTCAGACTAATCGCAATTGATAGGGTTAGATGGTAAATACACACGAGACTCATCGGGAGGGGTTCTTTGACTTTTAACCCTGTATTGACACCATCTGCAAAAGTGCAATAACTCTTAAAGCTTTAGCTAAAAGGATAAAAATGGATCAAGAGAAAAAAAAAAGAAATCGCACCTGATAGAGATAGAGAGACATGAAGTCAGATCGTGGTGTGGTTCGTCATCAGAATAATGGTGTAAGGGCAGAGACTATGTGGAGATGGTTAGGGTTGTGGAGACTGATAGGGTTTCTCGTCATAACAGAAGGTAAAAGAGGGGTAAGAGAGGGGGTGGCAATGGCAGTGGCTAGATAGGGTTTCAAAAGTTGGATCTTCATTAGACACAGGTGCGATTGGGGTTTTGAGAAAAGAAACAAAGGTAAAGAAAAGTAGAGTTGCAGGGCGTCGATCATCCAGGTTAGAAGGAATCATCAGGAGGAAGAACATTTGAGTGAGCGAGGATGGTGATACGGGAGGTCCATCAGAAACTGAAGCGAGCTAGAAGAGAGTGGATAGATGGGGTGGGTTTGACGGCGTCAGATGTTGTGTTGAGGATGCTAGGGTTTAGTGTTTCCAACATGTAGAGATAGAGGTATGCTTTCATTGTAAGGCCGTCCGGTATGGTTGCAACGGACGGGTTCGTGGTCTAGCTGGCCACGAACCACGACTGTGCACAGCATCCCGGTGGCTAGTGGTGGTTCGTGGTCGTGAGGAGCCGTGGTCGGGACAACGAATGCAAACGGAAATTGTGATTGGGTGCCACAGTAACGGTCATATTTAGGGTTAAAATCTTTTTTTTTTAATTTTACTATTCAAACAACATTAAACCACTTCTATAAATACCACACTTATTCATTCATTTTACTCACACAATTCTTTTTTCTTCTTCTCACAATCACACACTTCTTTTGCTTCATAAACTCAAAGCCAATGGCTCCTAAAAGGATGAATTGGTCAGAAAATGAAGAAGAGAACTTAGCATTAGCATGGGTAGCTGTTTCAAAAGACCCAAAAATACCTCCTAATTTTTGGGTAAAAGTTGGAAACGTTTTCCATAAATTAATGGATTGCCAAAGTCGTAATTTTGATCAAATATGTTCCAAGTTTCACGACATGAGGGTAAAATGCCTTAAATTCAATGAGATTTATAATTTTGTTATAAACAACGTGGACGAAGTCGACCCGTTTGTTGTGGCCATGCACCAATATGAAGACACGAAACACACGCCGTTTAAACACGTCAAAGCTTGGCGAAAATTGAGAGAGTCCCCAAAATTTAGTCATTAAAAATAACGGTTTAAAACTAGTTTAAGTTCTTTGTGGTTGCATTTTTATTTTTTATTATTTTTTTTTATTTTATGTTGTGTGTTTTAAATTAATGTAATCTTTGTTTTATTGAATAAAAAACTAATTTTAAAAAAATATATGTTTTATTGTGTTTGTGAATTAAATTTAAATAAAAAAACTAATTTAAAAAAATATATGTTTTATAAAAAAATATGTTTTATTGAATAAAAAACTAATTTAAAAAAATATGTTTTATTGTGTTTTAATGTATTTTGAATTAAATTTAAATAAAAAAATGAGGTGGAGTGGTGTGTTTAGTGGTAAGTATCTCATAGTTAGTGGTAGAGAATGTGGTGCCGATGTGGCACCCACCACATATGTGGTATGTGGTGGGTATAACGGATGGTCTAAGCTTAATAATATTGTACAATATGTTGTAACATGTATACCTCTTAAATTTCAAGAAACAGACAATATGCTTAATAATATAGTCAAGATATATATATATATATATATATATATATATATATATATATATATATATATATATATATATATATATATATATATATATATATATATATAGGGTTGAGATCGGTTGAGAACTCAAAGTTTCCCGAGAACCCGAGAACTAAAAGTGGAGCGTTGGATTAAAAGTAATTCGTTAAGGACATGATCGTCATCTTACCAATCTCATTTAATGTTTAATTTTTTTGTGTTATTTAATATATTAATATAAATGTCTAAAAATTAACAAAATAACTCAAAAGTTCGGATTTATTTTATTTTTTTAAAATAATTTTCGATTTTTTAAAAAAATGGATATTTTTTAGTTTTTTTTAAAAAACATGAATTTTTCAAAAAAAATGGAAAAAAATATTTTTTAAAAAACTGCATCTTTTTTTCAAAAAAAAACTGCATTTTTTTTAAAAAAAACTGCATTTTTTTTAAAAAAAACTGCATTTTTAAAAAAAAAAAAACTGTACTTTTTTTTAATAAAACTGCATTTTTTTAAAAAAAAACTGCATTTTTTCTCGAAAAAAAACTGTATTTTTTTTCTTCAGAAAAACTGCATTTTTTTCAAAAAAAAAAAAACTACGATTTTTTTTAAAAAGTGCAATTTTTTTCAAAACTGCATTTTTTTAACAAAAAAATCAACGTTTTAGGTGCATATATGCTTTTTTTTTCAAATGCATATATGCATATTTCTTATACTATAATATTCGTAAGTAAATTATAAAAAATCTCATTTTTATTAATCAATCTATAAACATAATACAAGTATTTTATTCGATACAAAATAAAATATAAAAAAACTACAAAGATTCACAGTGTTATCATTTCTTCATATCAACATTTCCATATTTTCTTCAATTTATCACTTTTCACCTCTTCAATATTTTCCAAAAATTCTTCAAAATCAACAAGAAAATAAAAAAAATTGATTAATGCAAGAACACACACATATATATATCATGTAAGATTCACATGTGATTATATAATGTGATATTCACATGTGATTGTATCTTTTAAGATTTAAATGTGAAATTCACAAGAAAATTTTAAAAAATAATTAACGAAGAACACTTACACAAAATGCATGTGTGCATATAGAAGTAATTCATATGTGATTCATTTGTGATTTACATGTGAATCACATGTAATTCACTTGTGATATACATGTGAATCATATGTAATTCACTTGTGATTTACATGTGAATCACATGTAATTGATATGTGATTCACTTGTGATTTACATGTGAATTACATGTGATTAATATGTGAATTAAATGTGATTTACATGTGAACCACATATAATTCATATGTGATTAACTTGTGAATCACATGTAATTCATAGGTAATTCACTTGTAATTTACATGTGAATCACAAATTAATCATATGTGAATTACATGTGAATCACATGTAATTCATATGTGAATTACATGTTATTTACATGTGAATCACATGTAATTCATATGTGATTTAAACGTGAATCACATGTAATTCATATGTGATTCACTTGTGATTTACACGTGAATCACATGTAATTCATATTTACATGTGAATCACAAGTGAATCATATATGAATTACATGTGATTAAAATGTGAGTCACATGTGAATTACATGTTATTTACATGTGAATCACATGTAATTCATATGTGATTCACTTGTGATTTACATCACATATAAATTACATGTGAATCACATGTAATTCATATGTGATTCACTTGTGATTTACATGTGAATCATATGTAAATTACATGTGATTTACATGTGAATCACATGTAATTCATATGTAAAGTTTGCAACCAAAATACTTCAATAAAATTATATTTTCATTTATATATTATACTAATGGATTAGTTTATTGGTCACCGAATCAGAAATCAATGATGGAACAGAAAATATCTTAAAGAATAATTAAAAGTTTTCCATGATATGGCGCCATTTGAGATTTGGTAATTTTCTATAAACGGCTTTAAATAAATTGTTAACTTTCCATAGATTTTTCAATGAAAGTTGTTTGAGATTTATGAACTTTCTAGAAAAGCTATTATTTAAAATCTCAAGTGGCTTTCATGGAAAAGTCAACAAATGAAAAGATGTTTTTTTTTTTGGAAAGAAGAGGGAAAATATAAGGGGTTTTGTAGCAATTTGATATGGTGGTGTAGGGTATACCTTTGAATCCTGATATAAGTGTAGGTATTTCAAGGATTCCTTGTAAAATCCACAGTGATAAAGGAGAGCACCATAATCTGTAGTTCCATACAATCAACTTCAAGAATAATAAGCCGCTAACATGTTGTTCAAGAAAAAAAAACAAATCACACTATTATAAATGACATGTATCAAACTACAGATGAAAATAATACAACATATCCATAGAAACCAATATACCAGAGGGACTACTTTTGTAATTTAGTCTAGAAAGAAACAGTGGTATGAATGCCTAGACCTTAAAAAACAGAAATTCCCTTTTTAGGAAGGGTGAAATGTGATGAAAAATGGCATATATCTACAAGTGACATACCTTCTCCAATTCTTGTTGGTATAAATCTGTTCGATAATATGCAGTTGACAGCAGTAAATTTGGATTAAATGAGCCAAACATACTGCAAAACAACAAAGAAAAATGAAGTCAAATAGGGCGAGAAAACTTTAACAGGTTTTTCAAAATGCAACATTTTTTATACCTGATTAATGATGCATTGTCATACATATTGAGCCTCTCAAAGAAAGCTAACGTATAAAATGTGAATCGATCCACAACAGAGACACCAACCTATATGTATCACAATAATCTCTACAGAATTAGCAAGAGAAGAAAAAGAAATTGTGGAGTATTCCTGTATATCAAATTACAAAATTTTGAGGTTGATAGAATCCAGATAATACTCACATCAGAATCTAAGTGATGTGAATATGAGTTTTCCCTTTTCATGCTACTCCCAATAGCCAAAACACCAGGTGAATGGAGCTGAAAATAAAGAAAATATCCACAATGTTTTAGAATTCTCAATAAATTTATGTTATCATTATTTCAATGCTTTAGGTAAGAAAAGGATCCAAACCTAGGAAAAGAGGGTAGCAGCTTGACATGTATCTACCATAATCAACAGTTCCTTGAACCTAAAAACATGAACACATAAGAGAACAAGTAAGTCATCGATCCACAACCAATGACAGATGAGATAGCATTAAAAATGGGTTCTGACCTACGCTTTTCTTTCATCTGTTTGACTGCATCAGCCAAATCATGACTCTGAAGTTCATCAGAGTCTTGAAATTTCAGAAACTCATCTCCTCCATGTCCTGTCATGTATAGCAGTATATGGCTTCCTTCATCACTCAAAAGACGTTTGGATCTTGGAACAACATTTTCATGGCGACCTGTTAAAACTCTCAAAAAGTTCTCAACTGTCACTTCATAGCCTCGATAGTCTACCTGACATAACAGTGTACTAAAATCAGCACATCTTCTCTAAAAACAGCTATGTAAATAAGTAAAGGGTTGTAGAAATTAATTGGACACAAAAATTGACCTCAACATTATCTCCATACAAGTTAAGCCTATGGTTTTCATTGTTGAAAACTTGTGCAGGGTATTTGTTTCGGGAATTGCAAGCCATGTCATCTGCTAACATAAGAATGATCCTCTCATCAGGTATCCCTAATCGTTTCACAGTCCTAAACAAGAAGATTAAGAGAAAGAATGACATACAATTGTCAATAGAGCGTAAAGAAGATCGAGTTTTGTTAATCGGGAAGCGAATGGGATGATTACTGGGATTTCGGGTTGGCTCATGTAACTCAACGCCATGGAAGTTAAAAGAGGAGGGAATTTCAATCCGACGTAGTTTTTAGGTTGATCGTTGAAAGCGCCACCGCCGAATTCTTGTAATTTCACTGCGTGGTTGAAGAAATCGGAAAGGTCTGTGAGGTCGCATTCGCTGATTTTCACTGATAGTAACGATTCGCTGCAGTTTTTTGCGATGAGTTCTAGATCTTTGAAATCGAACTTAACCAGATCTGTCATGTAGAAGTTTAACGATTCCATGGCTGTGTTACGCAAAGCTAGCTCATGTAACCATTCGCCGTCCTTTTCGACGATTAAGCTCTCTTGTAGATACATAATTCTCAAATTGTTACACCGCTTACCGATTTGGAGTAATCCGTCTGTTGAAAACCCTGAGCACAAATCAAGCTTCAAAACCCTAAGTTCTTGACCACGGGTTCGGGTTAATAAATCGATATCGGAATCACGAACAATCATTCGCCGGAAATGGATAGATTTCAAGCAATTCAATGAACTCGAGATTTCTCTAACGACCTAATGCTTCATTGTAGATGACCGATTCCACTCCAACTGGACATTCGATAGGACTATCTTCTCCAAATCGACAAGTCAAGATCGGATTCAGAATAAAACGACCGACCTAATGCTTCATTGTAGATGTTCCGATGAACTATACTCACATCCTGTCGCACTTCGACGACCATTTCAGGATTTGAGATCGGAGGTGTGATGAAGGATAGAGAGAGAGGATCGAAAGAGAGAGAGATATGAGTTGACGTGATTAAATGTCCCTGGTTTATTTTAATAAGATACCCCCGCCCCATTTTATTTTCAGATATTTACGAAAGTGCCACGAAGCATCCTGACCCTCTATTATTTTAATCTAACGGTTATTATTTAGTTATCGGGTTCTCGGGAAACTTTGAGTTCTCAAATGATCATTCCTCTATATATATATATATATATATATATATATATATATATATATATATATATATATATATATATATATATATATATATATATATATATATATGTAACGCCCCGATTCCAGGTATGGATTTAAATAAAAGGTTAATTAGTTAATGCCCTACTCGTCGAGTAGCAGCGGGTTTGGAACGCGTGTTTAGTGACCTACTCGACGAGTCCACTAAGGGACTCGACGAGTAGGAGCTGGCAGATGAAACCCTAAATCTCAGGGTTTTGCACCCTATTTAAGGAATGATAAGCCTCCTATGGCCTCTTTGCAGTCCATTGAGAGTCCAGAAGAACCCTAATCGTGTGTGTGTGTTCTTTGGTGTGTTCAAGCTTGGAGGAGGAACCTTGAAGAAGGAAACACTTGGGGAAGCAAGGAAATCAAGGTTAGGAACTTGTGGGGAACTAAGAGAATCATCAGTTGTCACTCTCTGGAAGGTATTAAGCTGTTCCTTTAGCTCAGCCTCTTCTTACCCCTTTTTGTGCATGAGCTTAGAAAAGGATTCTTGTGTTTAAGCCAAGATCTGAAGTTGTAACTTCAGATCTGGGCTCCCCTTGGCCTTTGGATTCATAAAGCCATCAGCTTTGCCTAGTATGAGCCTCCTCTCAAGTATGTGACTTCATTGCAAGCTTAGTTGTGCCATTTTAGGGTCTTAAAGCCTTGCATGCACGTAAAGTTTGCAACTTTACGTGATAAGCATGCCTAAGGAGGCTGGATCTGCAATTTAGGGCCTTGACATGGCTTAGGAAGTGTCTGCATGGTTAAAGGACTGAAGGGACTCGACGAGTCGCATAGTTGACTCAGCGAGTCACATGAAGATGGCCGTGAACTCGACGAGTTGGATGAACAACTCAGCGAGTCCGATGAAGATTACCATAAGACTCGGCGAGTTGAAGAACAACTCGGCGAGTCGGATGAGTTTTTCCCAAGGTATGAATGAGTGTGTGTTCGTCGTGTGCAAAAAGGAAAACTCGACGGGTGGACTTAGAGTTTGGTCGAGAATCGGAGAAACTCGACGAGTCACCTCGATGACTCGGCGAGTGGGATAGTGTTTCAAGGAACTCGACGAGTAGCCCTCGGTACTCGGCGAGTAAGGTCAACATGGACTGTTGACCTTGACTGAGGACTTTGACTTTGACCAGGGGTTGGCTAGTGAGTTATGGAGTACCTTATAAGGTTAAGGACTTATGAGTATATTGTGCTTTGGTGTCGGGTGGTGGAGCCTGTGCCAAGTGATTCGAGAGTTGGGTTTTATCTTCCGAGTCGACATTTGCGAGGTGAGTTATCCTCACTATACTAAGGGGTCTAAGGCACCAAGGCCGGCCCATTGGATATGATATCCTAGTAGTTGTATTATGTTGAGTATGAGTTGGTTATGCATGCTAGTTTGATATGCTAGAGGGTGGGTCTGTAGGACTAACTATGATATTGATTGATTACCTGTATGTGCATTATCTGTTACATGTTGATATGTTATGTGGGATGGGTTGAGGATGTACTGCTCCGTGCGGTAGCCAACAAACCCTAGAGTATTCCAGATATGAGTTGAGGGCCCGGTAGGCATTCCAGACTCATACTGAGGTCTCGGGAGCATTCCAGATACGAGCTGAGGGCCCGGTAGGCATTCCAGACTCGTACTGAGGGCTCGATAGCATTCCGGATATGAGCTGAGGGCCCGGTAGGCATTCTAGACTCATACTGAGGACTCGGGAGCATTCCAGATACGAGCTGAGGGCCCGGTAGGCATTCCAGACTCGTACTGAGGGCTCGATGGTATTCCAGATACGAGTTGAGGGCCCGGTAGGCATTTCAGACTCGTACTGAGGGCCCAGGGGTAATCCAGCTTGTAAAGTTGTGGACCCATTACATGCTGTTCTGTTCAGTTTGTTATGATATGTCATGGTGTGACATGGTTATGTGGACTGTATGTGTATCGGTATTTTGGGGGTAACTCACTAAGCTCTCGGGCTTACAGTTTCACTTTATTGTTTCAGGTACATCAGGGGATCGCGGCAAGGCAAAGGCATGATCGTACAGCTCCTCCTATTATGTTTATGTTCCTGGGAATACTCTGATAGGAATGTATTTTGAAAACAAAGTTGTAATGTTTTGATGAACTTGACATGTTTTGAAAGTTTAAATTTGTTCGAAATTTTTGGGTGTTACAAGTTGGTATCAGAGCCTTGGTTTGAGTCAATTGGAGGAACACTCGTGTAACTCCAGTCTCAAATCAAGGAAAGGATTTTCAAAATGATTTTTCAAAAAGGTTTTCAAAATAAATAAAGGAGGATGCAGGGCGTACGATCAGCCGGAGCCAGTAAGCAGACCCCAAAATACCATACAAGTTATCTGATTATGTGATATGATAGAACAGCATGTTAGTGCTAGGCTAGGGATCTTCAGGAATTGCATGATAGAATTGCCTGATTACATGATGCCTGCTAGCCTAGGTTTCCCTTACATGAGATTGACATCATTACTGTAGTTGCTTAGTGTATGCATCACAGTTATACACAATTAAGATCTTATAGCCTGAGAATGTTTGATTTGGCCTTATGTTCTGTTCTTGTTTGATTGGGAGCTTAGGGTAGGATTGGATATTCGAAAGTCTATCGGGTCCAGCGTTATGTATGGCTAGCATACACTAGTGCTGCAGGGTTGGTGGAAGTTTCATGGATGGGTGGGTTGTGGAGGCCGGGAGGCCAGTTATGAGATATTTAGCATTCCTCTAGGAGTAAGGATTGAGTGCTCGCCATGTTGTGTATATTGTTAGGGTGTTGTGGTGATACTTGAGACAAATATGGGTAGGTGTGGAAGGTAGTAAGGGTCCATACTACTGAAAGCACAGGACCTATACGCGTGTCAAGTAAGTCACAATCCCTATGGTTAGTAGGGAGGTGGTTCCTAGTGATTTATATGGATTATCTGATATCTTGTGGTATGTTTCAGAATGGTGATGACGAGGCGCTTCGTGGCTGGATCCGGTTCGGGATCAGGATCAGGGGATAGAGTCCAGGAGGGGCCGACAGCACCTGAGCCGGTGGTGCAGATGGGTACAGAGGAGTTGGATGCCAGGATTCGAGAGATCCTGCGTGACGAGGTTGCTGCTGCATTCCGGGCTCAGTTACCAGAGATGTTCGGGTCGATTAAGACCGCCATGGTGGAGTATTTTGATGAGCGCTATGCAGCCCTTGCAGAGACAGCCGCCGCAGCAGCTGCATCAGCTGTATCCGCGGCAGGAGGAGGAGTTGGTAGAGGTTTTCAGTATAGGGACTTCGATAACACGAAGCCCCTACTTTTGATGGGACGCAGAAGGTCAGGTGTGCTCTGAACCTGCTTATGTCTGGGGCCAAGGACTGGTGGAGACTTGCGACTGGGTCGTACACTGATGATCGGAGAGCCGCTGTTACTTGGGAGCAGTTCAGGGATATGTTCCGCGCCCGTTACATTCCACGGGTTGAGCGGGAGCGATTGGAACAGGAGTTTCTGAGTTTGAGACAGGATGGGGAGTCGGTGACGGAGATCAACCCGGATGTTCACTGAGAGGGCGATGTTTTGCCCGGAGTTTGCTTCAGAGCAGGCTCAGATGACCCGTTATCTGAGCATGCTCAAGACGGATATCCGTCAGTTTGTGTCTACCCAGCGATATGATACTCTTCTAAGATCTAATTTTCGTCTATATTTTGATGGGTTCTTCAGCAAGTAGTGAAGAAGGAATTTCTCATGAGTTCTTAACCCATTTTCGTTTTTATTTTGGTGTTCTTTCTAAGAAATCTGAGAAGAAGAGAAGTTTCTACTTCATTTTTAGTGTATATGTTTACAAAAAAAAAACGAAGAACGATTTTTTATTTATGTATAGAACTTCAATTTCTGAAGCATTTATTTGTACATTCAGCCATATGGCTTGTACATTTTACAAAACCCTCATAAAGAAAAATAGAAGGGATGAGAAGTTCTGATGGGTCTTAACCCACTTTCAGTTTATATATTTTTCAGAAAATCCTATTTGGTTTAGGATTCTCAAGTATTATTCAAGTTGTTTGCAAATTTGAAAGAAGAAATAAGTTTCTAATAATTTTTTATCTTCTCAATTCCAGAAAACTCATTTTTCATTGTGCTGTAATCCTTGAACATTTTCAAAAGTTGGTAAAGTTACTTTTACCCTATGGTTTTACCATTTTAGTTAATGGTTTTAAAAAAAAGGAGTAGAAAGGAGTTCTACAAGAAACAAGGAGAACAGATCTGTAAAAAAAAGATAGATACAAAAGCAAACAACTCATATTCACAACAACAAAACCCGTATATTCCTCTCACCAAAATTATCTATCCTCAAAAATACATTTACCCTAAACCCAGTTAGAGTGAGAATTACAGTGATGGTATGTTTCATGCTGTTCTGTTCAGTTTGTTATGATATGTCATGGTGTGACATGGTTATGTGGACTGTATGTGTATCGGTATTTTGGGGGTAACTCACTAAGCTCTCGGGCTTACAGTTTCAGTTTATTGTTTCAGGTACATCAGGGGATCGCGGCAAGGCAAAGGCATGATCGTACAGCTCCTCCTATTATGTTTATGTTCCTGGGAATACTCTGATAGGAATGTATTTTGAAAACAAAGTTGTAATGTTTTGATGAACTTGACATGTTTTGAAAGTTTAAATTTGTTCGAAATTTTTGGGTGTTACAAGTTGGTATCAGAGCCTTGGTTTGAGTCAATTGGAGGAACACTCGTGTAACTCCAGTCTCAAATCAAGGAAAGGATTTTCAAAATGATTTTTCAAAAAGGTTTTCAAAATAAATAAAGGAGGATGCAGGGCGTACGATCAGCCGGAGCCAGTAAGCAGACCCCAAAATACCATACAAGTTATCTGATTATGTGATATGATAGAACAGCATGTTAGTGCTAGGCTAGGGATCTTCAGGAATTGCATGATAGAATTGCCTGATTACATGATGCCTGCTAGCCTAGGTTTCCCTTACATGAGATTGACATCATTACTGTAGTTGCTTAGTGTATGCATCACAGTTATACACAATTAAGATCTTATAGCCTGAGAATGTTTGATTTGGCCTTATGTTCTGTTCTTGTTTGATTGGGAGCTTAGGGTAGGATTGGATATTCGAAAGTCTATCGGGTCCAGCGTTATGTATGGCTAGCATACACTAGTGCTGCAGGGTTGGTGGAAGTTTCATGGATGGGTGGGTTGTGGAGGCCGGGAGGCCAGTTATGAGATATTTCACATTTTTCCTAAGTAACTAATATTGGGAATTTATAAGTGTTTAGTTACTTAGTATTTATCATTAATACTTTTAATGAATGGAGAATTATAGTCCTTGTCCTACCCGTTCGGCTAACGACCCTCCACCAGTCAAGGAAGCGGTGGGTGAGAGTGGACACCCATTAAACTGCCATTTTATAGGCAGTAACCTTATACCCCCTTATAGACCGGCTTCGTGAATGAGGCCTACTAACGGTAAGATTGACTTTTCTTATACATATCTATATAATTAAAATTATAATAATAGTATAAGGGTTGAATTTTAACTTTTAAAATTCTAAGGGCTAACTTGGAATTAAAGTATTCATAAGTGAAAACATTTCTAATTCCAAAACTTGAGGGCAAGTTTTGAAACTATTGAAAACTAATTAATTCCATGACTTATATGTTTAAAGTAGTTTTAATTAAAAGACTCTTCAAGTTCCATAACTTGAGGACAAGTTATGGAAGACTTTAAACTAATAAAAGAATGTAACTTTTCTTTATTTTGTAATTTATGGAATTAATTAAGGTTACACATTTTATTACTTAATGAAGTGACTCTTGAACCTCCATAACTTGAGAACAAGACTCTTCATTTTTGTAACCATTGCCAACTTTTATGAGTTTTATGAAACTTAAATGTGACTTTTCATATAACTTGAGGACAAGTTACAAAAACACATTTTAGAATCAAATCTTAGATTAAAATGGATTGAAAACACATAATCAATTAACTTTTCTATTAATCTAAGCAACTCATAAGAACAAGATAATTCAAATCAAACTTTTTCATGTAATTAGCCTAATCACTAAACTAATACAAAACATGAATCTATTGACAATTATCTTTGAAATTGGATTAGTATGAACATTACCACATCAAAAACAAGTTTATAAGTTCAAAAACATCTTAGGGTAATGTTTCTAGTCCATTTCTAGCCAAAAAACTCGAAAATATGCTGTCTGGGGCTCCTACTCGTCGAGTGTATCAACCTACTCGCCGAGTAGGATGATTTTCTTCATGGACTCGGCGAGTTCATCACTGGACTCGGCGAGTCCAGTGCCCAGAATGCCCGAAATTCGACTTTTTCAGCATTTTTCAGCAATTTACATCAAGTATAATTGAAAACAAGCCTAGGCTCTGATACCACTGTTGGGTTTTGAGCATTCTAACACTCCTAAGTGTACATGCAACCCTAAATACCTTGGATCTATGTTTTCTCTATTATACATGCGAATATGATTATCCAAGGTATTATCCTAACTAGCATACCAAAACATTGATACTAGGATAATAAAATAGATAGAATACATACCTTGTTGTTGTTGCTTGACTCCATGAAGCTTGAGAGCCTAGTGCCCCAAGTGTGACACCTCAAATGGTTCACACAACATCATGAACACTTGGAATAACCATGAGAAGAAGACATACATGTTCAAATTGGCTAGCCCTCTTACATATGTATCACTAGTGCCAATTTCTTGAACTAAAGGGGTTCTTATATAGTGTGGCTATTAGGGTTACACCATGTAACTCATGACTTTACCCATTCCTTATGCTCCATGGGTTTTAACCTCCATGGAGTATCCATGGATCACCACATGGGTTAAACCCAACATAAAGGAATCTTGGATCATAAGCCCATATATATAAGAATGAATGATTTACACAATCAATCCCCATATATTTAATTAGTCTCTTTTTTTTTATCACTAAATTAAGTCCAAATTAATTCTTGATCAATACTAATTAAATAACATGATTTCATATTAATATATTAGAACTTATAATATATTAATATGTCACAAAATGTCTTTTCCTCATAAACGGTCTATCCAAATGTTCTGATGCCATGCAACCCAAATGGACCATGCCGAGTCGGGTCAAGTACATACCAATTATAGTTATGGACTTAGACACTAATCCAACAGTTTCTTCACCTGCTCGTGTCCTGCTGACCAGAAGGTCAGGTGTGCTCTGAACCTGCTTAGGTCTGGGGCCAAGGACTGGTGGAGACTTGCGACTGGGTTGTACACTGATGATCGGAGAGCTGCTGTTACTTGGGAGCAGTTCAGGGATATGTTCCGCGCCCGTTACATTCCACGGGTTGAGCGGGAGCGATTGGCACAGGAGTTTATGAGTTTGAGACAGGATGGGGAGTCGGTGATGGAGATCACCCGGATGTTCACTGAGAGGGCGATGTTTTGCCCAGAGTTTGCTTCAGAGCAGGCTCAGATGACCCGTTATCTGAGCATGCTCAAGACGGATATCCGTTAGTTTGTGTCTACCCAGCGATGTGATACTCTTTTAGAGTTGCAGGAGGCCGCCAGACGGCGTGAGTTGGAGATTGAGCAGCAGTTGAGAGAACAGCGGTAGGCCCCGACACATTCTCAGCCGGCGTCGAAGCGGTCTAAGACAGCTGATACTAGGACCGGGGGTCAGCAGAGCCGCACTTGTGGGAAGCGTGGCAAGGGTCATTCTGGTGTGTGTCGAGTTGGTAGTGGATGCCACAAGTGTGGCAAGGAGGGGCATTATGTGAAGTACTGTCGCCAGGCCGCCCCAGTTCAGGGTATGAGGTTGTGCTATCACTGCTTCTTCAGTTTATAGGGGGTGTGACTTGGAGATTTCCGGGGTGTCCTTTCCGATAGATTTGATTCCGATCCCCATGGGGGAGGTGTGTGTGATTGTGGGCATGGATTGGCTCAGTCGGTTCGGTGCTATGATTGATTGCGAGGGCCAGCGAGTGGTAGTTCGAACCCCAAGAGGGGGAGAACTGATTGTATATGGCGAGGGCACCAGAGTGGGATCAGGGTTTTGTTCAGCTGCCAGGGCTCGGCAGTACATTCAGCACGGGTGTGCGGGTTATCTATCGTATGTGGTAGATACGCGAGTCATGGATCAAATTTCGGTTTCCGATGTACCGGTGGTCAGGGAGTTCGCAGATGTGTTTCCGGAGGAGTTGCCAGGGATACCTCCGGAGAGGCAGGTCGAGTTCAGGATCGACCTGGTGCCAGGTGCGGCCCCTATCGCTAAGGCATCGTACCGATTGGCACCACCAGAGATGCAGGAGCTGTCATCGCAGCTACAGGAACCGCTGGGCAAGCAGTTCATTCGACCTAGCAGTTCTCCATGGGGAGCGCCGATACTTTTTGTCCGGAAGAAGGACGGTTCGCACCGGATGTGTATTGATTACCGAGAGTTGAATAAGTTGACGGTGAAGAACCGTTACCCACTCCCGAGGATAGACGATCTCTTCGATCAGTTACAGGGCGCATCTTGGTTTTCCAAGACATACTTGAGGTCTGGGTATCATCAGGTCAGGGTCAGAGAGGAGGACGTGGAGAAGACCGCGTTCCGAACTCGTTATGGACATTACGAGTTCGTGGTGATGCAGTTTGGGCTCACCAACGCGCCAGCGGTGTTCATGGACCTGATGAATCGGGTCTGCACACCGATGCTTGATCGCTCGGTCATAGTGTTTATAGATGATATCTTGGTGTATTCCAAGACCCGAGAGCAGCATGAGGAGCATCTGCGAGAGCTGTTGGGAGTTCTGAGACGAGAACGGCTGTACGCCAAGTTCTCGAAGTGTGTGTTTTGGTTACGAGAGGTCCAGTTCCTCGGACATCGCGTTAACCAAGAGGGGATTTTGGTCGATCCGGCCAAAATCGAGGCGGTTATGCAGTGGGAGATTCCGAAATCTCCCTCATATATTAGGAGTTTTCTGGGTTTGGCAGGGTACTACCGGAGGTTCATACGGGATTTCTCCAAGATTGCAGTACCCCTCACTCGTCTGACAAGGAAGGGGGTGGATTTCCGGTGGGGACCCGAGCAGCAGAGGGTGTTTGAGACCCTCCGTCAACAATTATGTGAGGCACCAGTATTGACACTCCCGGAAGGAGTTGAAGATTTTGTGGTGTTCTGTGATGCATCCATCACAGGTTTAGGAACGGTCCTCATGCAGAGAGGACGAGTGATCGCCTACTAGACTTAATCTTGGCCACTGGAATGCAGCTATGGCTAACAGAACCCTAATAGACTTAATCTTGGCCACTGGAGAAAAGGTCTCATCATAATCAACTCCCGGAGTTTGTGAGAAACCCTTTGCAACCAGTCGTGCCTTATAAGTGTGTACATTACCATCCATGTCGGTCTTCTTCTTGAAGATCCATTTGCACCCTATAGTCTTACGACCTGGTACATTCTCAACCAAGTTCCAAACTTGATTGTCATACATGGACTGTATCTCGCTGTCCATTGCCTCTTTCCACTTGGCTGACTCAGGGCCTGCCATGGCTTCCGCATAACTGTTAGGTTCATCCAGACCTATCAGTGTCTCATCACTGATAAGTGTATCACCTTCCGCAGTAATATGGAATCCATAGTAATGCTCAGGTGCATTCCTAACCCTTGTGGAACGCCTCAGAGGTATAGACTTGTCAATTGGCTCAACAGGAGTTTCCTCCTCAAGTTGAGTGCTAGGGTTTGAAGTTCCTTCACCACTTGACTCTTGAATTTCTTCAAGGTCAACTTGCCTCCCACTGTCTCCTTGGCTTATGAACTCTCTCTCTCTCGAAAGAAAGCCCTCCTAGCTACAAAGACCACATTCTCACTAGGTCTGTAGAAGAGGTAACCAAAGTATTTCTGTGGGTAGCCGATGAAAATACACCTCTCACTTCGAGGTTCGAGCTTATCATGAGTCTCGCGTCTCACGAAAGCCTTGCAACCCCAAATCTTAATGTGGTCTAGTTTGGGTACTTTACCAGTCCACATCTCATGAGGAGTTTTGGCAACTTTCTTTGTGGGAACTAGATTAAGGATATGGGCGGCAGTCTCTAAGGCATACCCCCAAGATGAGATTGGTAGCGAAGCTCGACTCATCATGGAACGAACCATATCCAACAAGGTTCGATTACGCCTCTCAGCTACACCATTCAACTGCGGTGTCCTGGGAGGTGTCAATTGTGAGACAATCCCACATTCCCTAAGATAGTCGAGGAACTCTGAACTAAGATACTCACCACCTCGATCGGATCGAAGCATCTTAATGTTCCTGCCCAATTGATTCTCGACTTCCTGTTTAAACTCTTTAAACCTCTCAAAAGTCTCTAACTTATGCTTGATTAAGTAGACATATCCATATCTACTGTAATCATCAGTAAAAGTCAAATAATAACGATTAGCATCCCTTGTGGCATGTTTGAAGGGCCCACACACATCCGTGTGTATAAGAACCAACAAACCTTCACCCCTCTCACAAGAACCTGTGAAGGGTGACTTTGTCATTTTTCCAAGTAAGCATGATTCGCAACTATCATCTGACTTTAGGTCAAATGACTCCAATGCTCCATCCTTTTGGAGTTGGCCTATGCGTTTCTTGCTTATATGTCCAAGACGACAATGCCATAATGATGCTTTATCCAAGTTATTATCATTAACAGAATCAATACACAATACATTATTTCCTAAGTTATCAACCATAGATACAGTTTCATACACACCATCACAAGGTAATGCTTTAAAATAAAGAAAATTATTAAAAAAAGCATTAATTGAACCAACTTCATTATCAAATGAAACGGTGAAACCTTGTTTATACAATGCATGAAAGGAAATAATATTTCTTGCCATTTCTGGCGAATAACAACATTTATTCAAATCTAAACTAAACCCACTACTTAGCGATAAAGTATAAACTCCAATCTTGGTGACAGGTAAAGCTTTCCTATTCCCCATGATTAAGTTTATTCTTCCATGCTCCACATTCTCACTTCTTCTTAGTCCCTGCAAATCAGAACAGATATGAATACCACAACCGGTATCAAGGACCCAAGAGTTAGAATGGGGTGAGTTATTAGATAAGATAGTGTAAATACCTGCATGGTTGGGTTTAACTTTCCCATCCTTCACATCTTGCTGGTACTTTGGGCAGTTCCGCTTCCAATGTGACTTTTGATGGCAATAGAAGCATTCAGCCTCTTTAGGGTCAGAAGAAGGAGTGACAAAACCTTTCTTGGTTCCACTTGAAGAAGAGCCATCAAGGGTCCTAGCCTTGGTACCCTTCGAAGAGCTCTTTCTCTTCTTCCCTCTACCTTTCCCGATTGCCAAAACCGGGGCGGAGTTTGGAGTAGGAGTGTTAACAACCGACTTACCCTTAAGACCTGTTTCTGCGGTCTTGAGGAGTCCCTGAAGTTTGCTGAGTGTGACCTCTTCCTTATTCATGTGATATGTCATGCGGAATTGATCATAGCACGATGGTAAGGAGTGCAAAATGATATCTATTGCAAGCTCCTCAGGGAAGTTCACATTAAGCTTCAGCAACCGATCCACATACCTTTGCATTTTCTGCATGTGGCTTGTGACGGATTCCCCGTCCTTCATCATGGTTGTTATGATAGAGCATATGATTTCATACCTCTCTTGTCGTGCGCTTTGATGGTATCTTTCCATCAGATCTTGGTGCATTTCAAAAGGGTAGAAGTCCTCATAGGACTTTTGGAGTTCCGCTGTCATGGTGGCCAACATGATGCATGCCACTTTTATAGCATCCCTTTCATGTGCCCGGAAGTCAGCGATCTCCTGGGGAGTTGCAGTGGTCTCATCAATCTCCTTAAGCTCCTTGTCAAGGACATATTCTTTGTCCTCGTAGCGGGTAATCATCCTGATGTTTCTGATCCATTCATTGAAGTTGGATCCATCAAAAGTGACTTTCCCACACAAGTTCATAAGGGTAAAGGAGCCATTAGGATTAGAGCCAGAAGCAGCATTGTTTGAAGACATCTGAAAGAAGAGAACAAGATTAGTTTAGATATTAAGAGAGTCCTTAATAAAACACCCAAATGTAATATTAAGGCTAGGATCCAATCACAATATATTATAACTTAGAAGAGGTATGCCGTAATCCAAGCTATAACATATTTGAAAGGTAGGTGAATAACGATTCACCAATTTCCACCATGAAAAACGAAATATAAATATTAGGTTTTTAATTGGTTCTTAGAAATTCCTAGATTCTTTTGAGATTCAATGAACTTTTCAAAAGCATGTTTCAATCTCGAGTGTGCCCTCCAAGTTTTGTGACTGGGATACCGAGGATCACAAAACGAGGTGTGAAGTAACCATGCAAATCACTTGGTACCCTCAAGGTTTATCACTCAATCGATGTGCCGGTAAACCACACACGCTCCACCGATGCTATGGTAAACCTTAAGTCACCCTTTACCTACCTTGTTAAGTCCAAGTTAGTGTGCCGGTTAACCACACACGCTCCACCAACGACTTAAACAAAGTGTAAAGTGTAATTTCATGGATTAGCACCTTATTCATATTTTCCTAAAGTAACTAAGATTGGGAATTTAATAAAAGCATTTAGTTACTTTATAATATTCATCATACTTTTAATGAGAATTTATAAGTCCTTGTCTTACCCGTTCGGCTAACGACCCTCCACCGATCAAGGAAGCGGTGGGTGAGAGTGGACACCCATTAAGTTGCCATTTTATAGGCAACAACCTTATACCCCCCTTATAGACCGGCTTCGTGAATGATGCGTACTAGCGGTAAGACGACTTGTTGTTATACATATATATATTAGTAACTTATAATATTATAAAGTATAAGGGTTGAATTTTAACTTTTAAAATTCTAAGGGTTGGAACTAAAGTTTTAATCAAGACTTTACATGTTCCGAAACTTGAGGGCAAGTTTTGTAAACTTCCAAAACTTTTCATTTCTTATAACTTATGAATTAATTGAGTAATAAAAATGAAGACTCTTCATTTTTATAACTCTTGTGTTCTTTTAATGACTTTAATAAAAGTGAGACTTTTGGTTTTCCATAACTTGAGGACAAGTTATGGACTCCATTAAAACACATTATGATCATGAATTAAACTACCATGAAGGTTACAAACAATTCCTATGATCATCTAATCTTCATAAGTTCAAGAACATGAATATGAACATTTTCAAGAATCAAAAATTACACTTAAAAAAAAAACTTGTAATTTAACGATTTTTTTTTCAAGCTGTTTGCACACAAAAAAAAAACAACAAACAAACCTAGGCTCTGACACCACTGATGGGTTTTGAGCATTCTAACACTTCCTAAGTGTACATGCAACCCTAATAACCTTGGATCTATGTTTGTCTAATAATCATGCAAAGTTGAATTCCAAGGTTATATTCCTATCTAGCATGGATGGGGAACATTTTTAACTTGAATGAAAGATAGAATAACTTACCTTGTTGTTGATTATGATCCTTGAAACCTTGTGAGCCTAGCACCCCAAGTGTGATGCCTCAAATGCTTCACACAACACCAAATGCAAAGGAGTAAACTTTGAGAGAATCTTACACTTGCAAAATCGGCTCTAGCCCTCTTGTTTCTTATGTGTAGCCTATTTTGGTGGAGAATGGGTTTCTTATATAGTGTTGACACATCTAGGGTTACACCATGTAAACCCTAATGTGTCATGACTCTTCATTTCCATGACCCATGGGTTTGTAACTCCCATGGAGCATCCATGGAGCATCCTATGGGTGGAACCCAACTTGATAATCCATGGAGCCTCTTAGCCCACTATATAAGATATGGAAGATTTACATAATCTACCCATATATTTAATTAGTTATCTTTTGATCACTTAATTAATTCTAAATTAATTCTTGATCAAACTAATTAAATAATATTATTAATATATTAGAACTTATAATATATTAATAAACCATAAGTGTTATTTCTCTCATTTTAGTTTATCCAATTGCATGGTGCCATGCAACCCAAATGGACCATGCCGGGTCGGGTCAAGTACATACCAGAAATAGTTATGGACTTAGACACCTTATCCAACAAGGTTTACCTCCCGATTCTGGCAAAAGTTTCACGAGGAGCTGGGCACGCGGTTGCACTTCAGTACAGCATTCCACCCACAGACAGACGGCCATAGCGAACGGACTATTCAGACCCTCGAGGACATGTTGAGGGCGTGCGTCATTGATTTCGGTGGGAGTTGGGATTCTCACCTACCGCTTGCGGAGTTTGCCTACAACAACAACTATCATTCTAGCCTTGGCACCCCGCCATTCGAACTGTTGTATGGGCGGAGATGTCACACCCCGGTCTGTTGGGGTGAAGTTGGACACAGAGTGATGGGTAGTACGGAGGTAGTCTTGCAGACTACCGAAAAGATCCAGCGGGTTAGACAGCGTTTGCAGACCGCTTAGAGTCGGCAGAAGAGTTATGCCGACAGACGCCAATCTGAGTTGGAATTTCAGGTGGGTGACATGGTACTCCTGAAGGTCTCGCCCTGGAAAGGCGTGATTCGCTTCAGGAAGAGGGGAAAATTGGGTCCCCGATATATCGGGCCGTTCAGGATCATTGCCAGGGTTGGCAAGGTAGCTTACAGGCTAGAGCTGCCGGAGGAGCTTAGTCGAATACACAGCACTTTCCACGTTTCGCAGCTGCGAAAGTGCATTATGGGCCAGGAGGCAGTAGTATCAGTGAATGATATTCAGGTCGATGAGCGCCTGAACTATGTGGAGAGACCTGTGGCCATTTTGGAGAAGAAGATGAAGATTTTGAGGAATAAGGGGATACCTTTGGTGAAAGTACAGTGGGAGCATCGAAGGGGGTCCGAGTGGACGTGGGAGACGGAGGCCGAAATGCGGGAGCATTACCCGGAGTTATTCACTGCAGCGGACTTCGAGGACGAAGTCTAGTTCAAGTGGGGGAGAATTGTAACGCCCTGATTCCAGGTATGGATTTAAATAAAAGGTTAATTGGTTAATGCCCTACTCGATGAGTTGGTTGCCCTACTCGTCGAGTAGCAGCGGGTTTGGAACGCGTGTTTAGTGACCTACTCGACGAGTCCACTAAGGGACTCAACGAGTAGGAGCTGGCAGATGAAACCCTAAATCTCGGGGTTTTGCACCCTATTTAAGGAATGATAAGCCTCCTATGGCCTCTTTGCAGTCCATTGAGAGTACAGAAGAACCCTAATCGTGTGTGTGTTCTTTGGTGTGTTCAAGCTTGGAGGAGGAACCTTGGAGAAGGAAACACTTGGGGAAGCAAGGAAATTAAGGCTAGGAACTAAGAGAATCATCAGTTGTCACTCTCTGGAAGGTATTAAGCTGTTCCTTTAGCTCATCCTCTTCTTACCCCTTTTTGTGCATGAGCTTAGAAAAGGATTCTTGTGTTTAAGCCAAGATCTGAAGTTGTAACTTCAGATCTGAACTCCCCTTGGCCTCTGGATTCATAAAGCCATCAGCTTTGCCTAGTATGAGCCTCCTCAAGGATGTGACTTCATTGCAAGCTTAGTTGTGCCATTTTAGGGTCTTAAAGCCTTGCATGCACGTAAAGTTTGCAACTTTACGTGATAAGCATGCCTAAGGAGTCTGGATCTGCAATTTGGGGCCTTGACATGGCTTAGGAAGTGTCTGCATGGTTAAAGGACTGAAGGGACTCGACGAGTCGCATAGTTGACTCGGCGAGTCACATGAAGATGGTCATGAACTCGACGAGTTGGATGAACAACTCGGCGAGTCCGATGAAGATTACCATAAGACTCGGCAAGTTGAAGAACAACTCGGCGAGTCGGATGAGTTTTTCCCAAGGTATGAATGAGTGTGTGTTCGTCGTGTGCAAAAAGGAAAACTCGACGGGTGGACTTAGAGTTTGGTCGAGAATCGGAGAAACTCGACGAGTCACCTCGATGACTCGGCGAGTGGGATAGTGTTTCAAGGAACTCGACGAGTAGCCCTCGGTACTCGGCGAGTAAGGTCAACATGGACTGTTGACCTTGACTGAGGACTTTGACTTTGACCAGGGGTTGGCTAGTGAGTTATGGAGTACCTTATAAGGTTAAGGACTTATGAGTATATTGTGCTTTGGTGTCAGGTGGTGGAGCCTGTGCCAAGTGATTCGAGAGTTGGGTTTTATCTTCCGAGTCGACATTTGCGAGGTGAGTTATCCTCACTATACTAAGGGGTCTAAGGCACCAAGGCCGGCCCATTGGATATGATATCCTAGTAGTTGTATTATGTTGAGTATGAGTTGGTTATGCATGCTAGTTTGATATGCTAGAGGGTGGGTCTGTAGGACTAACTGTGATACTGATTGATTACCTGTATGTGCATTATCTGTTACATGTTGATATGTTATGTGGGATGGGTTGAGGATGTACTGCTCCGTGCGGTAGCCAACAAACCCTAGAGTATTCCAGATATGAGTTGAGGGCCCGGTAGGCATTCCAGACTCATACTGAGGACTCGGGAGCATTCCAGATACAAGCTGAGGGCCCGGTAGGCATTCCAGACTCGTACTGAGGGCTCGATAGCATTCCAGATATGAGCTGAGGGCCCGGTAGGCATTCTAGACTCATACTGAGGACTCGGGAGCATTCCAGATACGAGCTGAGGGCCCGGTAGGCATTCCAGACTCGTACTGAGGGCTCGATGGTATTCCAGATACGAGCTGAGGGCCCGGTAGGCATTCCAGACTCGTACTGAGGGCCCAGGGGTAATCCAGCTTGTAAAGATGTGGACCCATTGCATGCTGTTCTGTTCAGTTTGTTATAATATGTCATGGTGTGACATGGTTATGTGGACTGATGATATATGGTCCATTAGCATGGCCCAGACTGCTCTAGCGCGCCAGCCTGGCCTGGCGCGCTCCTGCCAACCTTGCCGGGGACTCCTTTGCCAGCCTCGTTGGGGACTCTCCTGTTGGTTTATACGACTTAGTCCAGTCCGATGTCATTGGCCGCGTACCAATAACATCAGACTGGGGGGACTTGATGATATATGGTCCACTAGCACGACCTAGACTGCTCCAGCGCGCCAGCCTGGCCTGGCGCACTCCTGCCAGCCCTGCCTGGCGCGCTCCTGCCAGCCCTGCCTGGCGTTCCCTTGCTAGTCCTTGCTGGGGAATCCCTTGCCAGCCCTGCTGGGGACTCTCCTGCCGGCCCGGCCAGGCGCTCCCTCGCCTGGCACTCCCTTGCCATCCCTTCCTAGTGCGCGCCCGCCAGCCCTGCCTGGGGCACGCCCGCCAGCCCCGCCCGGCGCCTCCGGGCGGCCTTGCCCAGCTCCTTGCTAGCTAGGCCTAAATTGGGCTCGCCCAAGGCCTAACCTAATTTCCCTTGACCTAATTGCCCCCTATATAATGAATAGTATCTCCTCCATGGAGAGGGATCCTTCCCCATGGCTCAGCCGCCACTATACTCCGGTAGGGTGGCTCAGCCGCCACCCGCCGCCATACACCACCACTAGCACCAAGATGGTTCTCTCCAGCTATGGAGGACCATCTCAGATTTTCTAGCTGATCTAACTTGACCGTCGGAGTCCGCTCCTGGGGCACAGTCCCTGGGACGGCTCTAACGAGTTTGCACTGTGATGTCCAGATCTCCGCCGCAGCTGAAGACCAGAAGCCTCGCCGGAGGTCGATGTCGCATCATTTGGCGCCATCCCGGACTCGAACGAGCATAAATCATCTCGTTCTTGTCTAGATCTGCTCAGATCTGTCATTTCAGCTATGGTTTTCCTCAGATTTGTTCATTTCTAGCACCATTTAGTTCAGATCCGTTTGGCTTTGGCCAAGATCTGTTCAAATCGATTTGGTTCTTGACAAGATCTTTTCAGATCTGTCTAACCATCATTCAGATCTCTTGATCTGCTTACTTTTATGCACAAATCTTTTGATTTGCTCGTTTTTTCACTCAGATCCTTTGATCTGTTTGAGTTTTCTCGCTTAGATCTTCAGATCTGCCTCGTTTTTTGCTCAAATATCTAGATATGTTTTGTTTTAGATCATTTGAGCAACACTCAAGTTTTAAAAGACTTCATAAGATCTAATTTTCGTCTATATTTTGATGGGTTCTTCAGCAAGTAGTGAAGAAGGAATTTCTCATGAGTTCTTAACCCATTTTCGTTTTTATTTTGGTGTTCTTTCTAAGAAATCTGAGAATAAGAGAAGTTTCTACTTCATTTTTAGTGTATATGTTTACAAAAAAAAAAAACGAAGAACGATTTTTTATTTATGTATAGAACTTCAATTTCTGAAGCATTTATTTGTACATTCAGCCATATGGCTTGTACATTTTACAAAACCCTCATAAAGAAAAATAGAAGGGATGAGAAGTTCTGATGGGTCTTAACCCACTTTAGTTTATATATTTTTCAGAAAATCCTATTTGGTTTAGGATTCTCAAGTATTATTCAAGTTGTTTGCAAATTTGAAAGAAGAAATAAGTTTCTAATAATTTTTTATCTTCTCAATTCCAGAAAACTCATTTTTCATTGTGCTGTAATCCTTGAACATTTTCAAAAGTTGGTAAAGTTACTTTTACCCTATGGTTTTACCATTTTAGTTAATGGTTTTAAAAAAAAGGAGTAGAAAGGAGTTCTACAAGAAACAAGGAGAACAGATCTGTAAAAAAAAGATAGATACAAAAGCAAACAACTCATATTCACAACAACAAAACCCGTATATTCCTCTCACCAAAATTATCTATCCTCAAAAATACATTTACCCTAAACCCAGTTAGAGTGAGAATTACAGTGATGGTACGTTTCATGCTGTTCTGTTCAGTTTGTTATGATATGTCATGGTGTGACATGGTTATGTGGACTGTATGTGTATCGGTATTTTGGGGGTAACTCACTAAGCTCTCGGGCTTACAGTTTCAGTTTATTGTTTCAGGTACATCAGGGGATCGCGGCAAGGCAAAGGCATGATCGTACAGCTCCTCCTATTATGTTTATGTTCCTGGGAATACTCTGATAGGAATGTATTTTGAAAACAAAGTTGTAATGTTTTGATGAACTTGACATGTTTTGAAAGTTTAAATTTGTTCGAAATTTTTGGGTGTTACAAGTTGGTATCAGAGCCTTGGTTTGAGTCAATTGAAGGAACACTCGTGTAACTCCAGTCTCAAATCAAGGAAAGGATTTTCAAAATGATTTTTCAAAAAGGTTTTCAAAATAAATAAAGGAGGATGCAGGGCGTACGATCAGCCGGAGCCAGTAAGCAGACCCCAAAATACCATACAAGTTATCTGATTATGTGATATGATAGAACAGCATGTTAGTGCTAGGCTAGGGATCTTCAGGAATTGCATGATAGAATTGCCTGATTACATGATGCCTGCTAGCCTAGGTTTCCCTTACATGAGATTGACATCATTACTGTAGTTGCTTAGTGTATGCATCACAGTTATACACAATTAAGATCTTATAGCCTGAGAATGTTTGATTTGGCCTTATGTTCTGTTCTTGTTTGATTGGGAGCTTAGGGTAGGATTGGATATTCGAAAGTCTATCGGGTCCAGCGTTATGTATGGCTAGCATACACTAGTGCTGCAGGGTTGGTGGAAGTTTCATGGATGGGTGGGTTGTGGAGGCCGGGAGGCCAGTTATGAGATATTTAGCATTCCTCTAGGAGTAAGGATTAAGTGCTCGCCATGTTGTGTATATTGTTAGGGTGTTGTGGTGATACTTGAGACAAATATGGGTAGGTGTGGAAGGTAGTAAGGGTCCATACTACTGAAAGCACAGGACCTATACGCGTGTCAAGTAAGTCACAATCCCTATGGTTAGTAGGGAGGTGGTTCCTAGTGATTTATATGGATTATCTGATATCTTGTGGTATGTTTCAGAATGGTGATGACGAGGCGCTTCGTGGCTGGATCCGGTTCGGGATCAGGATCAGGGGACAGAGTCCAGGAGGGGTCGACAGCACCTGAGCCGGTGGTGCAGATGGGTACAGAGGAGTTGGATGCCAGGATTCGAGAGATCCTGCGTGATGAGGTTGCTGCTGCATTCCGGGCTCAGTTACCAGAGATGTTCGGGTCGATTAAGACCGCCATGGTGGAGTATTTTGATGAGCGCTATGCAGCCCTTGCAGAGACAGCCGCCGCAGCAGCTGCATCAGCTGTATCCGCGGCAGGAGGAGGAGTTGGTAGAGGTTTTCAGTATAGGGACTTCGATAACACGAAGCCCCCTACTTTTGATGGGACGCAGAAGGTCAGGTGTGCTCTGAACCTGCTTATGTCTGGGGCCAAGGACTGGTGGAGACTTGCGACTGGGTCGTACACTGATGATCGGAGAGCCGCTGTTACTTGGGAGCAGTTCAGGGATATGTTCCGCGCCCGTTACATTCCACGGGTTGAGCGGGAGCGATTGGAACAGGAGTTTCTGAGTTTGAGACAGGATGGGGAGTCGGTGACGGAGATCACCCGGATGTTCACTGAGAGGGCGATGTTTTGCCCGGAGTTTGCTTCAGAGCAGGCTCAGATGACCCGTTATCTGAGCATGCTCAAGACGGATATCCGTCAGTTTGTGTCTACCCAGCGATATGATACTCTTCTAGAGTTGCAGGAGGCCGCCAGATGGCGTGAGTTGGAGATTGAGCAGCAGTTGAGAGAACAGCGGCAGGCCCGGGCACATTCTCAGCCGGCGTCGAAGCGGTCTAAGACCGCTGATACTAGGACCGGGGGTCAGCAGAGCCGCACTTGTGGGAAGTGTGGCAAGGGTCATTCTGGTGTGTGTCGAGTTGGTAGTGGATGCCACAAGTGTGGCAAGGGAGGGGCATTATGCGAAGTACTGTCGCCAGGCCGCCCCAGTTCAGGGTATGAGGTTGTGCTATCACTGCGATCAGGTTGGTCACATGAGGGCCAACTGTCCACTACTTGCCGCCAAGCCGGCACATGCTCCTGCGCCGGCTACGTTGAGGATTACCGATGGGAGGCAGGGCAGAGCAGAGCCTTCGAAGGCTCAGGACGCACATTTCAGCTTACAGCAGAGGAGGCCAGGGAAGCACCAGATGTGGTGGCTGGTATGTTTCGATCTTTTATCTCGTTTCCTATATTTGTTGTATGCTTATCTGTTGTACCTGTGATTAGGTACGTTTTTAGTAAACTCCTTGCCTGCTTTGGTCTTATTTGACTCGGGGGCGAGTCGGTCCTTCGTATCTCAGTCGTTTAGTAGGGAGTTCAGTGCGCCTGTGGGCGAACTAGAGTGTCCGTTGCGAGTGTCTATCGCCAACGAGCATGGGGTTTCTGCTTCTTCAGTTTATAGGGGGTGTGACTTGGAGATTTTCGGGGTGTCCTTTCCGATAGATTTGATTTCGATCCCCATGGGGGAGGTGTGTGTGATTGTGGGCATGGATTGGCTCAGTCGGTTCGGTGCTATGATTGATTGCGAGGGCCAGCGAGTGGTAGTTCGAACCCCAAGAGGGGGAGAACTGATTGTATATGGCGAGGGCACCAGAGTGGGATCAGGGTTTTGTTCAGCTGCCAGGGCTCAGCAGTACATTCAGCACGGGTGTGCGGGTTATCTAGCGTATGTGGTAGATACGCGAGTCAGGGATCAGATTTTGGTTTCAGATGTACCGGTGGTCAGCGAGTTCGCAGATTTGTTTCCGGAGGAGTTACCAGGGATACCTCCGGAGAGGCAGGTCGAGTTCAGGATCGACCTGGTGCCAGGTGCGGCCCCTATCGCTAAGGCGCCGTACCGGTTGGCACCACTAGAGATGCACGAGCTGTCATCGCAGCTACAGGAACTGCTGGGCAAGCAGTTCATTCGACCTAGCAGTTCTCCATGGGGAGCGCCGATACTTTTTGTCCGGAAGAAGGACGGTTCGCACCGGATGTGTATTGATTACCGAGAGTTGAATAAGTTGACGGTGAAGAACCGTTACCCACTCCCGAGGATAGACGATCTCTTCGATCAGTTACAGGGCGCATCTTGGTTTTCCAAGATAGACTTGAGGTCTGGGTATCATCAGGTCAGGGTCAGAGAGGAGGACGTGGAGAAGACCGCGTTCCGAACACGTTATGGACATTACGAGTTCGTGGTGATGCCGTTCCGAACTCGTACAGCTCCTCCTATTATGTTTATGTTCCTGGGAATACTCTGATAGGAATGTATTTTGAAAACAAAGTTGTAATGTTTTGATGAACTTGACATGTTTTGAAAGTTTAAATTTGTTCGAAATTTTTGGGTGTTACAATATATATATATATATATATATATATATATATATATATATATATATATATATATATATATATATATATATATATATATATAGATGTATGTTCAAATGAGAACATTTTTGGATTGAGAACATTTGAGAACATATTTTGTGTATCACATTAAAAAACCCATCCATCCTACCCCCACACCACACTATACGTCATATTTTCATTTATCATAATATATTACATCTCAGTTTAGACTGCACCACCAAGACTACCAGACCGCCACTTACCGACGTCAGACCGCCAACCGATGTCGCCGGAGTGCCGCTGCATCAAATCTTCGTGAAATGTCGCTGCAAACCACCACCAATCGTCTCTTCTCTTCCTAAACCAGCTCCTTTTGTGGCTCATCTTCCTCCACCAGAAAGGTACCTCGCTAGATACTAACTTGTCGGAAATCACCTCGTTCTCATCTCATTTCCGATCTCGTTTTCATCTTCAATTCTAGTTTTATCCACCTCCATGAGTCACCGGATCTGGATTTTAATTTTAAGGTCACCAGATCTGGTTTCCGATCTTCACAAAATAGATGTCGAATTCGAAGAAATGGCCATTGGAATCAAATATTGTCGGAGGTGCGGAGGAGGTAAGGCAGGAGGTTCGGTTCCTACACGAGTTACAAAACATCATCACCGATGGCGATGATTGAGATCGAAAAGAAAAAAACCAACCTTACCTAGAGTTTTTATCGGCCGTAGGTATGGAGGAGTTGCGAAGGAGGTCAAGCAGATGCACTAGATTGGCGAGCTAAAGAAGTTCGTGGAGAGTTTGAGTCTCCAGCTTTGTTATTTGTTGTTTCCTAACATCAGGCTGCTCTGCAACATGGATTGGATCTTCATCTTCGCACGGAGAGGAAAGATTCTTCGGAGCAGTGAGCCACCGGAGAAGAAGGTGTCGTCGGAAGTAAAAAAAGATGCGTGCGTTGAAAGTGCTTGTGAATTGTGATGAAGAGGTTAAACACTTAAACTCTCTATGCTTTTGGTGATACTACAAATTCGTTCAAAATAATAACTGGATTACATAAATTAAACAATTAAAAAACACATACACTCCATTCCTCTTTAATTGCAATAAAATATATTAAATTGAAAAAGTTTGATATGACCGTTCATGACCTATCTAATCCAATGAACAATGACTATTGTAATAGGATACCACCATTATAATAATAATTTTAAACAAAAGTAACTTTTGCTTTCAAGAATTAAGTCATATTCGACTTTATTATTTTTTGTCATATAGTATATTTTTGGTTATTAAAAAGAAATGGAGCGTATGGTTTCTTTTATCATGTTAAATATAAAATTTTAAAATATATCCATTTCTATACGAGGATGATACTATTTGTTTTTTTTTTCTGTTTTTTATTTATATTTGGTTAACATAAATTAAAATAGTCTATTGATTTTAAGATAACTATATATTAATTAGATTAATCGCATGTGCTTTATATGAACATTATTCGTTTTGCGTTTTTTTATTCAATAGTTATTTTTGTATATTTAACCACATATGATTATACATATCTAACCACATATAATTTATGTACGCAATATTTGTTTTTGCGTTTTTAATTCAAAAGTTGTTCTTAGTCCACATTAATCATATGTGATTAAATAAATATAATTGCAAGTTATTAAATACACGAGTACATCTATTGAATCAAAAACAAGAAAACAATTTTTCCACATAAATCATACGCGATTAGATACATATAATTATATGTGATTAAATACACAAGACCAACTATTGAATCGAAAAAACAAAAATGAATATTGTCAAAATAAATCATATGTGATTATATAAGTCTAATCACATATGACTTATGTGGATATATATTTTTTTTTTGCATTTTCGATTTAATAGTTGGTCTCGTGTATTCAATCATAAGTGATTATATTTATCTACTCATATATGATTTATATGAACAAATCTTGTCTATTTAAATCATATGTGATTATATACATATAATCACATGTGATTAATTACACAAAAACAATTATTCAGTCGAAATCGCAAAAATAAATATTGTCTACATAAATCATATCTGATTAAATACATATAATCACTTGTGATCATATGTATGCAATCATATATGATTTATGTGGATGTGATTCATTGTCACATTCTCGATTCAATAATTGTTCTTTGTCCACTGTAATCATATGTGATTAAATACATATAATCATAAGTGATTATATGTATCTAGTCACATATGATTTATACGGACAAAAAATAATGATGTCTATATAAATCATATGTGATTAGATACATTTAATCACATATGATTATATATACAAGAACAACTATTGAATCGAGAACACAAAGATAAATATTGTCCACATATATCATATGTGATTAAATGCATATAATCACATGTGATTATATGTATCTAATCACATAGAATTTATGTGGAAAATATTTATTTTCGCGTTCTCGATTCAGTTGTTGTTCTTGTGTGCTTAATTACATGAGATTATATGTATCTAATTAGATGTGATTTATATGGACAATATTCATTTTCACATTCTTGTTCAATAGTTGTTCTTGTGCATTTAGTCACATATGATTTCTGTACACAAGATTCATTTTCGCGTTTTTGATTAAATAGTTTTTCTTTTTCCACATTAATCATATGTGATTAATACATACAATCACATATGATTAAATACATAAG
Source organism: Lactuca virosa (assembly GCF_052849685.1). Taxonomy (NCBI): domain Eukaryota; kingdom Viridiplantae; phylum Streptophyta; class Magnoliopsida; order Asterales; family Asteraceae; genus Lactuca; species Lactuca virosa. Next base: position 40,411,818 of record NC_136433.1, read on the forward strand.
AAAAAATACTGAATCATGAATATTATCAATATAAATCATATGTGATTTGATACATATAATCACATGTGATTAAGTACATGAGTACAACTATTGAATTGAGAAAGAAATAATGAATCTTGTCCACATAAATCATATGTGATTAAATACATATAATCACATGTGATTAAATAAATTAGAACAATTATTGAATCGACGCAAGAATAAATATTTTCCATACGAATCATATGTGATTAAATAAATATAATCACATGTGATTAAATACACAAGAACAACTATTGAATCAACACGTGAAAACAAATATTGTCCATGTAAATCATATGTGATTAAATACATATAATCACATGTGATTTAATACACGATGCCAATTATTAAATCGAAAAAACGAAAATAAATACGACCCACGTAAATAATATTTTATTATATACATAAAATCACGTGTAATTATATGTATCGAATCACATAAGATTTACGTGGAAAATATTCATTTTTGCATTCTCGATTCACTAGTTTTTCACGTGTATTTAATCACATTTGATTATATGTATTTAATAACATATAAATCATATATGATTCGATACATATAATCACATGTGACTCGATACATACAATCACATGTGATTATATACACGAGAAAAACTAATGAATAAAAAACACAATAACAAATCTTTGTAGGTGGGGGTGGGGGTGGTGGCGGCGGGTGGTGGAGGCGGGGTGGTGGTGGGCGGGTGGGTGGTTGCAAGTGGTGGTGATAGTGATGGGTGGTGGTTTTGGTGGGTGGTGGTTAGTTGTGGGTGGTGGTGGCGGGTGGTGTTGGGTGGGTGGTGATGATGGTGGGTGGTAACGGTGGTGGCGGGTGGTGGTGGTAGTTGTGGTGGGTGGTGGTGGTGATGGGTAGTGATGGGTGGTGGGTGGTGGTGGCGGGTGGTTGGTGGTGGTGGGTGGTGGTGGTTGTGGTGAGTGGGTGGTGGGTGGTAGGGGTGGTGGTGGGTGGTGGGTAATAATGGGTGGTGGGTAGTGGTTGGTGGTGGTGATGGGTGATAGGTAGCGATTGTTGGTGGTTGTGGCGGACGGTGGTGATAGGTGCAGGAGGTGAGTGGTGGCGGCGGGTGGTGGTGGTTGGGTGGTGATGGCGGTGATGGTAGTGGGTGGTGATGGTGGTGGCGGGTGGTGGTGGTGGTGGTGGGTAGTCATGGGTGGTGGGTGGTGGGTGGTGGGTGGTGGTGGTGGTGGGTAGTGATGGGTGGTGGGTGGTGGTGGTGGTTAATGATGGGTGGTGGTGGTGGGTGGTGGTGACGGTTGGTGGTGATGGGTGGTAGGTAGTGGTTGTGGGTGGTGCTGGCAGGCGGTGGTGATGGGTGGTGGAGGTGGGTGGTGGTGGCTGGTGGTGGTGGTTGGGCGGTGATGGTGGTGGGTGGTGATGGTGGTGGCGGGTGGTGGTGGTGGTGGGTAGTGATGGGTGGTGGGTGGTGGTTGGTGGTGGTATTTAGTGATGGGTGGTGGTGGCGGGTGGTGGTGGTGGGTGGTGTTGGTTGGGTGGTGAGTGGTGTTAGTTAGTGGGTTTTTTAATTGTTTGTAACTATTTTTTGATTTATATGAATATTATTTTATAATTTTAATTAAAAAAATTGTGTGGTCCAAATTTGTTCTCAAATGTTCTCGCGATAAGAAATGTTCTCGATTGAACGCTCCCACACATATATATATATATATATATATATATATATATATATATATATATATATATATATATATATATATATATATATATATATTGTAACGCCCGTAGATCCGGGCTAGTCAATCTAGAGATAATAGGGGTCGAAAACGACTTTTCAACAAAATATTATTTAGAATAAATAATCTTAACCAAGTTTTAGAATATGTCTCAAGGGTTCCGTACATATAAAGAACGCCGAAATCCGAGTTATAACGAAGATCGAAGTTTCGCGACGGAACAGGCACGACACCGGGAAGCGTAAATAGTGAAATTACGATAGAGCGACTTTTAGTCTTAGCGACCTAAGCGAAAGTCGTAGAATATGTTAAATCGAGAGCGTCCATAAAAAGAACGCCCAAATCTGACTTCGTATGAGGAAGTTATGATTTTTCGAAGTTTCGGCTTAGTAGTGTACAACCCGAAATTCGAATATAAGATCGAGCGGTTTTCAGCCAAAACAACCTAAACGAGAATCGAAGATCTCGTTAATAGTAGCGTAACGATAAAAAGACAGACGAAAACGGACATCGGATGAAAAAGTTATGAATTTTTAACGGACGAATCCTGTCCCGGCCTGTTAATAATATAACTTTTAAAATAAAGTCAAAATTAGCCGACGGAGTCTGAACGAAAGTTGTAGAGTACGTTCCCGCCTATGTGTGGATATAAAGAACATAAAAAACGAAGATCATAGGCGAGAGTTACGAATTTTTAAAAATTTCACTTGAATTTGCGAAGCTGATGATAGAAGTGCTGACGTGGCGCATTTCCAGCCGTCGATTGCTGATCGCAGATAGCCTTCGGATGAAGGACACGTCGCCTCGCCATTACGCCCCGCGTCCGAGGCCGGGTATGCCCAGCGTACTTTTGTGACATCCACATTTTTCACGGCCAGAAAAAACCGATTTTGTTTATGCTTGTTTGAAAATCAGAGTACATTTTAAATAAAAGTGTTACGGAATTTGTCCCAAAACAAAATATGATAAAGATTTATCAAAAGCATTTCCAAAGAAATGTATTTCATTAAAAGACTCAGAATGTCATGTTCGATACAGATCAAAAGCATAAACAACACAATATAAGCCTTACTACATTATTTCATATCTACAGGCCTATATCCGTAATCCCTCATCCAAAACATCACATCTATGCTCGAGCGCCACTACCTGTAATACATGAAACTGAGTAGGTCAGACTTCGGAGCCTGGTGAGCACATAGGGTTTTCAACCCACAATAAATAAGTTTATTAATTTAATCAATCAACAATAACCCGATTACCCGTTCCCGTTATCCTCACTTTACGTCCCTAAACACCTATCATAAGGGACCTAGCCTAAGGATCATCATCGGGATGGACACTACTGCTAAGGGGGTTCCTCAACAATAAATTTCCTAAAGGCAACCATGAGGGGGATGGAGTACACCGGTGAACACATCGTTCACAAACACCTACAGGTTGCGAGCCTGCTAGCGTTCCACTGGACTGTCTAGAAGAGTCTGTGGTCGTCATCTATACTCCGCTAGATGACTGGATCACCAACAACATCGAGGCCTCTCATCATTTTATCACACATCGTCTTATTACATCTACCCATGTTTTACCCCAACATTTTTGTAGATATAAAATACATATACAGTTTAAATCATGAAAAACGTGTATAAAATCATTCATCCAACATAGACAACAAGTATTCAGATAATATGCACACATAGCACGTAATTTATATAAAATACTTCATATCTATGTGTAAGATGAAAGTAACTATGCACTCACCTGATTAGGTGGTGACTCGGTACTTGAACAACACTTCGTTATCTCAAAACAATTTTTCCTTGACCAAAACCTAGTATCAATACCACTAGAGTTTAGTTTTAGCGTTAACCGCGACTAATTAATAGTCTAGCTATTATTATTAGTATATAAGCGTTAAATAACACTTAATATAACTCATAATAATAGCCCAAATAATTATTTTAAGGACCTAATAACATTACTATAATTATTTAAAAGTTATATTAAAAATTGCGTAGGCGTAGCTCACTTACAGCGGATTTTAAAGAAAATCGGGCTTTGCTCGGAGCAGCGTTTCCGAACCGAAAGACCCTTTTTCTCGGGACTCCGGGAGCCTCGGGGCTTCCTTAGGGTGCTAGGGATTTTTCCTAGGGTTTAGGGGGTTAAAATGGGTTAGAGAGAGAAAGTAGTGAGAGAAAGAATGAGTTTTGGTGTGATTTCCTCGGCAGCCCTCGCAGGGTATTTATAGGGGCCGAACTTTGGATCTACGCGGGGCGTTCAGGAAGTTACGCGGGGCGTAACTTCGGATAAGGTCACCAGCTCGGATCCAGCTGGCTCGCACTCGCAAGAGGGTCAGGTCCGATGGTACGCTGAGCGTACCAGCCTTGGACGCGGGGCGTAGGGCGAAGGCGAGGCAACGTGGCGTTCATCGGATGCGAGACCGTGGGGAGCAAGCAACGGCTAGGATTGAGCCACGTCATCACGTCTTGCATCAGATTTCGCAAATTGCACTCTCGACTTTAAAAATTCGTAACTTTCACATACGAGCTCCGTTTTTGACGTTCTTTATATCCACGCGTAGGCGGGAACGTACTCTACAACTTTCGTTTAGACTCCGTCGGCTAATTTTGATTTTATTTTAAAATTTATATTTTTAACAGGCCAGGACAGGATTGGTCCGTTAAAAATTCATAACTTCTTCATCTGACGTCCGTTTTCGTCTGTCTTTTTATTGTTATGCTACTATTAACGAGATCTTCGATTCTCGTTTAGGTTGTGTCGGCTAAAAACCGCTCGATCTAATATTCGAACTTCGGGTTGTACACTGCTAAGCCGAAACTTCGAAAAATCATAACTTCCTCATACGAAGTCAGATTTGGGCGTTCTTTTTATGGACGCTCTCGGTTTAACGTTTTCTATGACTTTTGTTTAGATCGCTAAGGCTAAAAACCGCTTTATCGTAAATTCACTATTTACGCTTCCCAGTGTCGTGCCGGTTCCGTCGTGAAACTTCGACGGGTCATAACTTCTTCGTTATAACTCGGATTTCGGCGTTCTTTATATCTTCAGAATCCTTGTTTCGACCACTACAACTTTATGTAAGGATATCAGGCTTATCTCATACTTTAATTTTGACGCTTATTTTTATTCTTTATTAATTATACATTTATAATTAAATAATAAGCACATAGATTCACATAATTCACAAAATACTCAAATATTTCATCTTTATTACATCAAAAGAGTTACAATAGTTGACCTAGACTATTACATCGTCTAAAATGCTTAGCCCCGAAACCCGGACGTTACAATTCTCTCCCCCTTAGGATGATTCCGTCCCGGAATCATGCGTCAGCAAACAGATACGGATATCGACTCATCATGTCATCCTCTGTTTCCCAAGTGAGATTCGGCCCATTCAAATGTTTCCATTGGACTAGCACTAAGTTGACCATCTTGCGTCGTAACTTCTTAGTCTTACGGTCAACAATTGCCTCGGGCTCTTCAATCAGCCTCTTGTTCTCATCCATCCTTAACTCTGAGATTGGAATTATGTCGGGAAATTCTCCCGTGAATTTCCTCAGATAACACACATGGAAGGTGTTATGAATACCATCGAGTTCTTTGGGCAATTCCAGCTTGTAAGCTTGGTTCCCAATCTTCTGAAGAACTTTGAACGGTCCAATAAACCTTGGACTTAGCTTTCCTCGTTTTCTGAATCTTATAAGTCCCTTCCACGGTGAGACCTTAAGCAAAACCGAATCCCCAACTTCGAAGGTCATCGGTCGTCTTTTCTTGTCAGCATAGCTCTTCTGACGATCGTGAGCTGGTAACATTCTTTCCCTGATCACTTTCAGCTTCTCAGCAGTCTCATGGACTATCTCGGGGCCCATAAACTGCTTTAATCCGGCCTCAATCCAACAAGACGGCGTACGACACTTCTGTCCGTACAAGGCTTAATAAGGTGTCATCTTGATGCTCGAGTGGAAACTATTGTTGTAGGAAAATTCTACCAGAGGTAAGTGTTCATCCCAGTTACCTTGGAACTCGAGGGTACATGCTCTCAACATATCTTCAAGCGTTTGAATCGTTCTTTCGCTCTGACCATCAGTCTGCGGATGGTAAGCCGTACTCAAACACAACTTCGTACCCAATTCCTCTTATAGACTTCTCCAAAACCTTGACGTGAAACGACTATCACGATCCGATAACTCATAGATTCACATAATTCACAAAATACTCAAATATGTCATCTTTATTACATCAAAAGAGTTACAATAGTTGACCTAGATTATTACATCGTCTAAAATGCTTAGCCCCGAAACCCGGACGTTACAACTTTGGACCTTATCCATTCCGATGCAAGTGCGAGCCAGCTGGTGCGAGCTGGCGCCCTCATCCGAACTACGCCCAGCGTAGTGCTGCTGAACGCGTAACGTAGCCCGAAGGTGCTGAGCCTATAAATAGGTGCGAAGGGTTCCGAGGAAAGTGCACCAAAATCACTTCTCTCTCTAGTTTATTTCTCTCTCTAGGATCCCAAACCCCTCCTAAACCCTAGGTAAAACCCCTAGCTCCCGAAGGAAGCCCCGAGGCTCCCGGAGTCCCGAAAAAAAGGGTCTTTCGGTTTGGAAAAACTGCTCCAAGCGAAGCCCGGTTTCTATAAAACCCGCTGTAAGTGAGCTACGCCTACGCTATTTTTAATATAGCTTTTATTTAATTATAGAAACATTATTAGGACTTTAAAATAATTATTTGGGCTATTATTATGAGTTATATAGGGTGTTGTTTAACGCTTATATAATAATAATAATAGCTAGACTATTAATTAGTCACGGTTAACGTTAGACTAAACCCTAGTGGTATTGATACTAGGTTTTGTCAAAGGAAAATTGTTTTGAGATAACGAAGCGATGTCCGAGTTCCGAGTCACCACATTTCAGGTGAGTGCATAATTACTTTCATCTTACACATAGATATGAAGTATTTTATATAAATTACGTGCTATATGTGCATACTATCTGAATACTTGTTGTCTATGCTGGAAGAATGATTTTATACATGTTTTAAAATGATTTAAACGGTATATGTATTTTATATCAACAAATATGTTGGGTATGACATGGGTAGATGAATAATGAGAGAGAAAAGATGAGGTGAGTAAACATTGGCAACTATAGACTTAGTGTCTAATAAATAACATCGGCAGCTATGAACTTTGTGCCTATTGGACAAACACTGGTAGCTATGGACTTAGTACCTATTAGGTAAACATGGGTGGCTATGGACTTAGTACCTGTTAGGTGTTGGTAGCTATGGATTTAGTACCTGGTAGCTATGGACTTAGTACCTGTTAGATAAACGTTGGTAGCTATGGACTTAGTACCTACACTGGTAGCTATGGATTTAGTACCCGATGAAGGAACTTTTGCAGCTATGGAATTAGTGCATTGGCAGCTATGGACTTAGTGTCGGCCTTATAACCCTGGAAGCAAGGGACTTCGGAATAAACGAATAGATGACTCTTAGGGTAGACCCTTGAGAGTAAGGAAGATAATGGGGATGGGTAAATGGGGTTGATTGTTTGTTGTTTAAACATAATAATTATATTATTGTGGGTTGAAAACCCTATGTACTCACCAGGTTTCCCAACCTGACCCACTCAAGCTTATTTGTATCACAGGTGTCGATACGAAGCTACTTTACACTGAGAGATTTAAAAGAGATGTAGTTCACTAGTGTAAATAATGTAAGTTCTGTTTATGCTTATGTTTCTGTATTGACAATGACATCCCAATGTTTTGAAAATGAATAAAAATACATTTCCTCGGAAATGCTTTGATAACCTATTTATCATGTTTTATGGGAACAAATTCCGCAACATTTTTCTTAAAAGAAGTACTCTGATTTTTATAAAGCATAAACGAAATCGGTCTTTTCTGGCCGTGAAAATGGGGATGTCACAGCCACCACCTATCAACAAATCTTCGATGTCTTCTGATTCGTTTGCTCTAATTTTCTTCTGTCAATTTTTATTATCCAAACGCTATTAGTTGCAATAGTACCGATTTTAGGGTTTTTGTTGGAATGGGAAAAGGGTGGCGATGGAGGAGATGGTAAGGCGGCGATAAATGGTGGTAGATCGATTGTGTTTAGGTTGTTGGTGGTGAGATGTAGGCACGATGGCTATGGTGGTGGTGCAATGATAGTAGTGTTTTGTGTGTCGATGGAAGAAAGACAAAGATAGGGAGAACTGCCGAGAGAGAGGGGGAGGAGGGTAGGGTAAGACGGGTGGGGTGGGTTTGATTTTTTTTTTTTTGGTTTTTCTTTTAATTATAAGATAAGAAAATAATAAAAAAAGTTAGAAAATAATTATTTAAAGGGCATATTAGTCATTTAAGGTTCGGTGTGGATCAAAAACACACAAAAATGTTAATTATAGGGACCAAAACCACACAAAGTATCCAAAATTGGACCAGTGATGCACCAACATTTCGTTTTAGACCAAAAACACAGAATTTTGACAACCACAGGGACCATTTTTGCAATTTTGTCTTTTTCTATCCACCATCTTCCACAACCTTGTTACACCTCAACCAACAAAAAACATTTCTTTTTTTCTTTTTTTTAAGAAAAAGGCCACACGCTAATTTTTTGGAGTGTTCTTTTTCACACACAAATCTACTACACATCAGTCTATACTTATTTAAAAATCATAATTATTGACTAATCATTCAAATAATAAATTATTTAAGTTAGATTGTCTTCCGAAAAAGTAAAGTTTTTTCTCTCTCCATTTTAATCTCTTTCTCATATATATATATATATATATATATATATATATATATATATATATATATATATATATATATATATATATATATATATATTATTTATCTTATTATATAATATATTATATATATTCATTTTAAGCTGATCCGAAACGGTTATTTAGTTTTAATTTTAATTTTTGACGTTTTCGAATTACCCGAAAAGTGAAACAGTTATATGTTAATTCGTAATATTCGAATTATGCATAAGCTAATCAGAATCTATAAACAAATAATATTAAACTGTGATCCAACCAGGCGAAAACTCGGTAGTCGAGGGTGGTTCCACGGCGATCACTCGGTGGTTAGAAGCAACGATGACATATAATTTATAATCCTATTTCGGCATTATTGTTCAACGAAATATTTAATCAATTTGTTTTAATATTTAATTTTTAATTATAAATAATTTACAAAATCATAAAATAAACCCAACATATTTTATTATTTTCAATAAATCAAATAATAAAATGCGATACATAGTGAAAGTATTTTAAAGAAAACTATGATTTTGTAGAACTTTTTTAATTTAACTTTTTATAATACTATTTAAATTTTAATTATTATTTTGTTTTATGTGTTTCTTAACCTAAAAAAATGAAATCAAGTCAACAAAAAAACAATGCAAAAATAAGTTTGTAACTTAGGTGGTGTTTGTTTTTTGTCTGCAGATCTGCGTGACCTCTTCTGTCTGCGTCGCGCAGACCACGCGCAGACATTAGCCTTCGCAGACTGTTTGTTTTTTTTTGAAGACTGCTGACCTAAAAATGTCTGCGCACCCTCTTCCTGGCGCAGATGTGGACCAGAGTCTTCTAACATCTTCAGACATCTTCTAGCCTAAAAAAAACATATATCTTTATTTTTTTTAAGTTTTTTTTAATTTATATTTTTTCCAACTTTATTAATGATAAAAAATTTGAAAAAAAAATTACAAAACTTAAAAAAAACTGTAACGCATGTAGATCCGGGCTAGTCAATTTAGAGACGATAAGCGTCAAAAATGACTTTTTGATAGAAGAGTGTTTAGAATAAATAATCTCAACTAAGTTTTAGTATATGTCACAAGGTTTCCATACATATAAAGAACGCTAAAATCCGAGTTATAACGAAGAAGTTATGACCTGTCGAAGTTTCGCGACAGATTCGGCACGACGTTGTAGGACGTAAATAGTGAATTTACGATAGAGCAATTTTCAGCCTTAGCGATCTAAACGAAAGTTGTAGAATACGTTAAACCGAGAGCGTGCATAAAAGTAACGTCCAAAACTGACTTCGTATGGGGAAGTTATGATTTTTCTAAGTTTCAGCTTAGCAGGTGGCAGCCCAAAACTCGATATTTAGATCGAGTGATTTCTAGCCGAAGCAATATAAACGAGAATCGAAGATCTCGTCGATAGTAGTGCAACGGTAAAAAGACAGATGGAAACGAACGTCGGATGAAGAAGTTATGAATTATTAACAGACTTTTCTTGTCCCGGCCTACTAAAAATATAATATTAAAAACAAAGTCAAAATTAGCCGACGGAGTCTAAATGAAAGTTATAGAGCATAATCTCACATACGCGTGGATATAAAGAACGTCGAAAACGGAGCTCATATGCGAAAGATATGAATTTCTGAAGTTCGGGGCACGAACTTCAACCCGTGTCAGAACTCACGACGTGAACATAGAGTTCACGACGTGAACTCAGTGATTGACACCTTCAGAGCCTGACAGACTGATGTCGCGACTACGCACCTGATAACGACCAAGTTCACGACGTGAACAAGCCTGGTTCACAACGTGAATAACGAAAATCAGCCCTATAAATAGAAATCGAAGGCAGCCGGTTTTGGTTGCTAATTTCTCAACCTCTCTCCTACTTTTCTCATCATTAAGGCTACTTTTAGCACCCCGAAGTCCCGATATCATCCCCGACACCCGAAGCAAGTCCCGAAGCGTCGAAGATCCCGAGAAAAAGAGTTTTCGAGCCAAAACTATGCCCACGTGAAGCCCGGTTTTTGAAGATATTCCGGTTTCATCGAAGAATATTACTTTATAGAGCCGTAGTGATGTCCGATCATCGTCTTATCAAGTAAGTGCATAGTCCCTTTCATGAACATGATTTTAATACAAGTATTGTTTGAATGTATTAAATATATGTTTTGTGTGAGTTATTTGATGATGTCTGAATTAAGTGTTAAAGAACATACCTGATTGTTTATGATAACTTAGGTTAAAGAGTAAACCTAAGATTTGTTATAATGGTTATGGGGTAGTATCTCTTTATGAGTACGAGTGAGATATATACGGAGAATAGAACTTTAAAATATGTCATTGGTTCGGAAGCATGGATTAGACATAGTTATTCATCCCTAGTCCGAGAGTATGGATTGGACTTAGTTAATTGTCATTAATCCGAGAGTATGGATTAAGACTTAGTCAGTTGTCATTAATCCGGAAGTATGGATTAAGACATAGTCAGTTGTCCTTAGTCCGGGAGTATGGACAGGACATAGAATTTGTCATTAGTCCGGGAGTATGGATTTAGATATAGATCAATTGTCCCTTATCCGGGAGTATGGAATGGACACAATCATGGACTCGAGAATATGGATTAGATCCGAGAGTAAGAGTTAAAATTTAAGGTCCAAGGGTATGGATAGTCTCGTTGAGAGGATTGACGGGGTAGGGTAAGAGTTGGTTATATATATATATATATATATATATATATATATATATATATATATATATATATATATATATATATATATATATATATATAGAGAGAGAGAGAGAGAGAGAGAGAGAGAGAAAATTTATATTGTGTGAATTCTAAATTATATATATGTTATAACATTGTGGGATTGAAATCTCTATGTACTCACCAGGTTTTCCAAACCTGACCCACTCAATATTTTTGTATCATAGGTATCGATACAAAGACACATTACACTGAGAGATTAAATAGATGTATATCATTAGTGTAGATGAATGTAAGTTCGGTTTATGATTATGTCTGTATTGACCAGGACATCCCAAATGTTTTAAAACGAATAAAATGCATCTCTTCGGAGATGTTTGGATAAAGTATTTATCATGTTTTCTGGGAACAAATTCCGTAACAGTTTTCTTTAAAAGATTACTCTGATTTTAAAACAAAGCATAAACAAATCGGTATTTTCTGGCCGTGAAATTTGGGGATGTCACAAAAACGTTCGACGATACAAACATGATATTTTTGACAAATTTATAAATAAAGATTTATTACAATAATAGTTGTTGAAGTTGTTTATATAAATATGCAAAAAAAAACATAATATATTATTATATTTTTTTGCCAAATTTTGTAAAACGTTATTTAATACAATATCGTCAATTTCTCGAGAAATATTTATGATACGTTTTTAATGGATTTAATTGAAAAAATCGAAGTTTATTTCCATCCATTTATGTATCAAATTCTTTGATCCCTAATTATAATGTTTAGTTATAACTTTGCAATCAAAATTGTTGCTTTTTATCAAATATATACGTTAATTCGTACCATTTTTATTTTTATTTTTTATACAATAATACAAAAAAGTTGATCTAGATTCGTTAATTATTTATAACAAAGTCATAAAAATATTAAAAAATCACTTTGAAGTTAAAAAAAATCAGTTTATTTAGATTTTAGTTTATTTTAGTAGCCCGCAGATGTTAAAAAAACAAACAATCTTCTTTTTTCAGACTGCAGACGTTTGGTCCACCTCTTCTACTGCAGAGGTCTATAGATGTGGTCCGCAGACTGCATATATTTTGCCTCATAAAAAACAAGCAGCACCTTACTGTATGATGGATTTAATGTCGTACATCATAGTTTGCAAAATATAATTATTTTATATATTTGTTCTGCTTAACTTATTTCTGAAAATATAAGTTTGAATTTAAATATTTAAATAACAAAAAGTAATTTAATAAATTAGTTGGAAATGAAAATATAATTACTAAATAATATAATTAGTAATGATTAGACAATAATAAAGTAAGAAAAATTATTCGAAAGTATAATGATTAAGCTATAAAAAAAATAGACCGGTGTGTTTTTAGTAGGACATTTTTTTTGGCCGTTAAGCCACACAACTTTTAATTTTTTTTTGTCTAAATATGGAAGATATGATAACTACTATTTTTATAGATTTTCTTTAAAGATATAATTTATTTTTCCACACAACATTAAACTTTCTCGTTTTTCCATAATTTTTTCTAATTATTTAAGATATGCCAACCAATACTTTTACAGATTTTTTTTAAAGATATAACTCATTTTTCTATTTAAAATTACATTAAACTCATATATTTGAATTCATTAGGTGAGACACAATAAGTTAAAAAACAAAAAGTTGTTATTGTAAAAATGACGTAGATAAGATAAAAAAATTATATTTGTTAATAAAAAATAAGTTTGAAATTATTAATATTAATAAATTTAATAATAAAAATATAATTATTAAATAATAAAGTTTTATTGGTTAGGTTATAATGAATTAAGTATAAAAGTTATATGATAATAATACTAATGGTGTATGATAATATATAAAATGGTTTCTATATAACAGGACTCTAGTTTAAAATACATATTAAAAAAATCACTGATAATAATCATAATATGCAATAACTCGTCTAACTACTCATTAATTTTGATTAATAATTATAATATGCCATAACTCGTCATTCGTCAACTATTCATCAATTTTAATATTATAGTTGCAAAACATAAATTTCCATTAACATTAGGTTTTAATCCCCGTTAGAAAAAAAAAAACAAAAACAAAAACCATTATGATGTTGCAAATTATTAAGGATATATATACTAAAGTCTAAATATTTTTATCGATTTGACAAAAAAATCATAAACTTTATTTTTTTGAGAGCAAAGTCCTAACTAGCGTGTGACATCCCTTAATTTCTCGGCCAGAAAATACCGATTTAATTTATGCTTTTAAAATAAAATCAGAGAAATCCTTTTAAAAGATGTTGCGGAATTGATCCCCAAAACCAAACATGATAAAAGTTTATCAAAACCTTTCTTTAAGAAAGTATATATTTTCCTTTTATATCAAAACCTCGGGATGTCATGTTCCGATACATATCAAAAGCATAAACAAGACATTATAAGCCTTACAACAGTTATTTACAACTACTGGCCTATAATCCAAAAATCTCTCATCATCATCTGACTATGCTCGGGGTCCACTACCTGTAACATAAAAAGCTGAGTGGGTCAGGCTTGGGAGCCTAGTGAGCATATAGGGTTTTCAACCCACAATAATAATAAACTTATTAAGTTCACCAATCAACAATAACCCTGATTACATATTCCCGTTATCTTCACTTTACGTCCCTAAACACCTATCACAAGGGACCTAGCCTAAGGAATATCATCGAGATGGACACTACTGCTAAGGGACTCCTCAGCCATACATGTCCTAAAGGCAACCATGAGGGGATGGAGTACGCCAATGAACATTTAGTTCACCAACACCTACAAGTTGCGAACCTGCTAGTGTTCCACTCGACTGTCTAGAAAGGTCTGTGGTCGTCATCTATACTCCGCTAGACGACTACAACAACAACAACATCGAGGCCTCTCACCATTTTAACACACATCGACTATTTCGTCTACCTATGTTTTACCCAACATATTTGTAGATAAAATACATATACAGTTTAAAACTTGTATAAAACATCTATTCAACAGTCACCTCAAATAAACAATTAATATATTTACACATAACACGTATTTTAAGGTAAATACTTCATATCTATGTGTAAGGTGAAAGTGACTACACACTCACTTGATTTAATGATAATCGGGCAGCACTTCGTTTCCTAAAACGATCGTTTCTAATAAAACCGAGAGTTTTATTGAGAAAACGGGCTCTGCGAGGGTTGGGCTTCAAAACCGAAAAGATAAATTTCTTGGGCTTCTCGGGCACTTCGGGACGTGTTTCGGGTGTTTGGTATGATACCGGGGCTTTGGGGGAAGTTGGAATGAAAGAAATATTGAAGGCAGGGTGAAAATTGACAAATTTCCAAATTATCCCCGGGAGGTCTCGCACCCTTCTATTTATAGGGGCGAGGCTTCTGATCGGACGGCTGAGAAGCTACCAGGTGGCAGCAGATCCGAAGAGGAGTCACATGGGTCGCACGTGCGAGGGTCCTGGTGTAGGCTTCTGATTGGACCGAAGTCTAGGTCCGAGGTTCCGATCCAAAGCAAGAGGGAAGGGAGACAGGTGGTGCGAAGGTCGGACACGCGGCAGGTGGTGCGAGGCTCGGACGAGACTGCACACGCGTCACTCCTCGGATGCGCCACAGCTTCAGATGACTCAGTAATTTCGGACACGTGGCATGCATGGAGCGAAGGTGACGTGGCCGAAGCATGACTATTCGAATTTTCTCGATTTTTGTGCAAAAACTTCTAAAATCCATAACTTTCGCATACGAGCTCCGTTTTTGACGTTCTTTATATGCACGCGTAGGTAAAATTACGCTCTACAACTTTCGTTTAGACTTCGTCGGCTAATTTTGAATTTAATTTTTATATTATCATTTTTAACAGACCGGGACAGGAAATCCGTTAGAAATTCATAACTTCTTCATCCGATGTCCGTTTTCGTCTGTCTTTTTACCGTTGTGCTACTATTGACGAGACCTTCGATTCTTGTTTAGGTTGTGTCGGCTAAAAATCACTCGATCTAAAATTCGAGTTTTTAGCTGTCTATTACGAAGCTGAAACTTAGAAAAATCATAACTTCCTCATACGAAGTCAGATTTAGGCGTTCTTTTTATACATACTCTCGGTTTAACGAACACTATGACTTTCGTTTATATCACTAAGGCTAAAAAGTAGTTTATCAAAAACTCACTTTTTACGACATTCGGCATGGTGTCGGTTTTGTCGCGAAACTTCGACATGTCATAAATTTTTCGTTATAACTCGGATTTCGGTATTCTTTATATATCCGTAATCCTTGTCACGATCACTACAACTTTTTCAATAGATATCGGCTTTATCTAATATTTATTTTTGACGCTCATTTTTATTTTTAATTAATTAAATCCTAATAATTAAGCATAAAACACATAATTCACATAATATTCACATAATTCCTTTTCATTTCTTCAAAATGAGTTACAAAGGTTAACCTAGACTATCACATCAATATTAATGCCTAGCCTAGAAACACGGGCGTTACATAGCGGCAGTTTTTGACACGTTTACCCATTTTTTCCGGTTAGGCGGTAATTAGGACTTTACTGTAAAAAAAAAAGTTTATGACTTTATTGTCAAATCGTGAATTAGAATTTTACTGTAAAAAAAATAAAGTTTAGGACTTTGGTGTCGAATCATTGAAAATATTGTAACTTTAGTGTATTTTCATAGCGCAAGAACTTTTAATTGTGATTTTCGTCGTAGCACCACTGATTTTCAATGTCGGATTGTTGAGATTAAAAAAACTATTTAACAAGAATCAAATGTTAAAGATTTTAATAGGATCTAACTGACCAAAACAAGTTTCAATAACTCTTATGCTTAAAGATTATCATACCATTAAATTTCTAACAAAAAAAAGGATATATACACTAAAGTCCCAATATTTTCAACGATTTGACAAAAAAATCATAAACTTTATTTTTTTTTATAGTAAATCTTAATTCACGATTTGACAAGAAAATCTTAAACTTTTTTTTTGACAATAAAGTCCTAATTACCGGCTAACCGAAAAAAAATGGTAAGCGTGTCAAAAACTGTTAGTAGTTAGGACTTTACTGTCAAAAAAATAAAGTTTAGACTTTTTTATCAAATTGATGAAAATATTGGGACTTTAGTGTATATATCTTAATTATTAAACTTATTTTTTTTAAACAGCTGTACTAAACATTAGTTTTTGATATGGTGGCTTGGTATTAGGGTTAAAGAATACTAAAGGCCATGACTAAAACCTTAAAGGCCTATTTTTTTTTTCTTTTACAAGGCGTATTGGTGTGTTGGTTTAAAGCTTAAGACTCGTAGGTGTGGGCAATGCTCACACCGACGTTTTTGAGAAAAGACAAGAAAACGGCGTGAATGGAAGGTGATGGTGGTAACGGGAAGCAACGTGCAGACGTATAACGCCTAATAACAAGGAAGGGGGCGGTGTTTGCGTGTCATAACGCCCGAAGGGGCGTTGCCCATAACCAGCAGACTAAGGGGCCAAAATAATCAAATAACATTGGATACTCCAAAGCGTATATGAGAAAACCGAAATCTTGTCCTAATCCATCGTCACTTGTGATATCCGGAAAGAAATCGTCGATTGAAATGTGGAAACTTAATCGCGATGATTTCTGCCATTAACATACTAATGAGTAATGAAACGGCATCATGCTATAAGGCTTATTTTGTCGATTGTGTACTCTTAGTAAGTTATATTATATGAAATTGATTATAGTTTGTTTAGGGATATTTTTAATTTGGTGAAGTTAGCCTTCTAGATTTACTATCTATAATTACTAATTATAGTTTTATATTTATGGATCTGCTGCACTATGGTTTTCTTTTTGTGCAAATTGCAAAAAAAAAATCACTATATTTACTATAAAATTTCGTTTTGACACTAAGTTATTTTTTTCGCAATTATGACACTATATTTACAATTTCGTTGCAATAAAGTCACTAAGTTTATCAAAATTACGATTTTGACACCGAGTTTCAAATTGCAAGAAAGTCATTATATTACTAAAAAAATTCAATTTTGACACCAAGTTTTTTTCCCTCAATTATGTCATTACATTTACAATTTTGTTGCAATGTCAACGAATTGACTGATTCAGGAGATGTTCTTGTGGTTTAGAAGCTCTTTAGAAGCTCGATTTGTACAAGAAATAAATGAAAGTCGGTCCAGTTGTTCAAACTAACTTACACGTTAATAAAAAGAATATAGTCACCCTTTTCATGAGATGTTATTGTGGTTTAAAAGCTTGATTTGTACAACAAGTAAATAAAGACCCCCACAAGGTCGATTTAGTGGTTCAAACTCACTAATCATCTCCTGGATCGACCTTGTAGGGGTCTTTATTTACTTGTTGTATAAATCGAGCTTCTAAACCACAATAAAATCTTCAGAAAGGGTGAGTACACCATTTTCGCCGACTTTTAAATGAGTTTGAACCACTAGATTGACTTTCAGATGTCATTTGTAAAGAAATACTCTGTTGAAAATTTAACATTAAACATTATAATAAAAAGTGTCACCCAAAATGGTGAGTACCCATTTTCGCTGACTTTTAAGTGACTTTAAACCATTGGATCGACCTAAAAAGATATGTGAAATTGGGTTCAATGCAAAGCCTATATTTGAAACTCAATCCTACCACATAAGATCTTACGTAGCTTCCACATCACAATATTGCCATGTCATTTATTTGTTATCCTGCTAGATTGATGGTAACCGGTCAATTAGTTTAGAAGCGAGTTTGTATGGATCTTCATTTAAAGGGGTCTTCATTTATTTGTTCTAGAAATAAATCAATCTTGTAGTGGTATTCATTTATTTGTTGTACAAATCGACCTTGTAGGGATCTTCATTTACTTGTTGTACAAATCGAGCTTCTAAACCACAATAGCATATCCTGAAAGGGTGATTATGCCCTTTTTGCTGACTTGTAAGTGAGTTCGAACCATTGGACTGACCTTGATTTATTTATTGTACAAATCGAGCTTCTAAACCACAATAACATCTCCTGAATCGGTCAATTGGTTGATAATGCAACAAAATTGTAAATGTAATTGTTGAGTATTTGAGATATTGAAACGGATTTGGCAATTCTGTTGATTATTGAAGACTTTGTATGGTTTTGTATTTTTGGTAAATGTTTTATTTTCCCTATATATAATCATTAGCTTAGCTTGTTAGGTAAGCTTTTTCCTCATAAAGATCTTTGTATGTCCAATTTCCAAATCTATGATATACAAAAACTTTGATAGAGTACTTGCAACTTTATGGTGATTGATTCATGATTGTTCTTCAGATTCCGCATTCTTCATCTCGTTTTTCATCCTAACAAGTGGTATCAGAGTAAGTTCTTGTAGATCTCAGCGATTATTGCAAGAATCGATCAGATATGGCGAAATTTATTCATGAATCTCACTATGTTCTTCAAGATTTGTAAGTTTTCTGAAGAGAAAAGTGAAATATCTCTTGTTTCTGCAAAACTCAATTCAGATATGTTATTTTCTACACATTCTGTCATCTGATTTGTTCTTGATTCAAGTTTTGGAAGTGAAATAGAAGAAGAAATTCGAGTTTTATTATCAAATTTGTGCTTTGATTCGTTTTCTCTCTCTAGAAATCATCTCATATCTGTTTTCTCTCTCTAGAAATCATCCCATATCCATTTTCTCTCTCTAGAAATTTTATCAGATATACTTTCTCTCTCTTCAAGTTCAGTTTATTGTTGAAGATCTAATGGATAAAACGGATTTGTTGTTATCCTCCATTAAAGCATTAGGATTATATGTCACAGATCCAATTCCTGGTGTTAAAAAGGAATGTTTGTGGGATGTTCATAATCAATCTTAGTTGGGAGATGCTACTGGGATGTATAATCTCTATGTTTGTGGGAAGTTACCTGAGCATAAGAGGTATAAGTATGGTGAAAGTGCTTATTATTGGTTACGAATTGATAATAATCTATTATATCAATTTTGTATTATAAAAATTCATTTGGAACGGTAAAAAGAAAAACAATTAGAGAAAGAAAGAAAAGAAAAAGATGAAGATGTTCTTGATATTCTTGGTGTTCATAACGGTACTCATGAAGTTCTTCAAGTTTCTGAGAAAAAGGTGACTCCAGATGTTCTTGTTGAGGGGGAGTCAAAAGTTTCAAGTTTTTCAGAAGTGTTACAATCCGAATCTAGTAGTTATGAAGACAAATCTCAATCCAGATGTTCTTGGAACTCAAACAAAAGATTTTTCATGTTCTAATGATAATTTTGAAGGAATTGTGCCTTATAGAAAATCTATTTTTCAAGATGTTCAGATTTACCAAACTCCAAATGATTGTGTTCAAAAGACTTCTAATGTTCAGATCACGAAATGTGATGAACAAGTGCAGATCCGAAAATCATCTTTGAAGTCTCGAAATCTGAAAAGAAAGAAGAAGAAGAAGAGTAAAGTGAAAAAGGTTTGGATGCCAAAAGTACAAGTCCCTCATGCTTGTGAAAAAGTTCAGAAAGTATAGATGGAGGTGTTAGAAGTTGGAGAAAAGAGAAAAAGGTTTATGGTTGGTTCAATGAGATAATTGGTAATTTTTCTTTTCCAACTAAGAAGCTAATATCATTTTCAGAAGATGAACGTTTTTTCTTCAAAGAAATGGCTTTGCAATAAGTCTTCTTCAATTTTAAATCTCAAATGGATTCCAAAAGCTTTAGATTAAAAAAAATGAGAAAGGGGTGTTCTTTTTGTTGAAGAAATCAATTTTTATTGATTTTTAAATGGTTGGAATTAACAAATTTAGTACAAAAGCTGCTGCCATGTTTGAATTGCATAAAGACTGTCATAAAGTGATAAAAGGAGGATAAAGCTGACATTTTCTGCAAATGTGATAAAGTGGGCTGAAACTGTCAATTTACTGCAAAAGGAAGGTCAAATTCAGAATTATAGTCATATATGGGTGTTTGATCGGAAAATTGTGTATATGTTCGCATTTTCTAATCAAAGAAAAGTCAAAATTGAATGTAATATTGGAACAAATGCCAAAGGTACGAATGTGATCAGATCAAAGTATTAGATAATAATTGTGTTGTACTTAGTTGTATACTTGTTTAATATTCAAGGTTGTAAAGTGTAAGTTTTATATCTTATATATTCCCAGCCTCTCCACCTTAATTTGGTGTGAAGAGTTTTTATTTTCTTGGTATCAGAGCACCATTTAAACTCCACCTTTTTCTATTCATCTTCCCTGACATTCGTCCCTTCCTTCCCTGGTTTCAGTTTCTTTTCTATTCATCCTTTTCTTTTTCCAATGTCTTCCTCATCTTCCAACTCAACCCTACCCTCATCTGCCGATTCCATCCTACCCATGAACACTTTTTTTTGCATCTGATCACAAATCGCCTGTCTTCTTCTAACTACTTGTTGTGGAAAAATCAAATGCTACCTCTTCTCTCTTATCCAAACTTGTTGGAGCATGTTGATGGCTCTTCTTCGGCGCCCTCACCTGAACTTCTTGTTGACGAAAAATCTGCTCCAAATCCGGCTTTTGCTTCGTGGCTCTCGACTAATCAGCGGGCCGTTATTCTTCTCCAGGCCTCATTGACTGAAGAAGCTTTTGCAGAAATTGTTGGTTGCTCTACTGCCCGCCAAATCTGGGTCTCTCTTGAGGAAGCTTACAGCCACTCTTCTGTTGAACGTGTTCAAACTTTGCGTGACCAACTTCGTCAAATTTCCAAAGGATCATCCTCTATTGCTGAATTTGGCCGTCGATTCCGGAATATATGTGATCAACTCTCGGCTGTTGGTCATCCGGTAATGGAATCAGACAAAGTCCACTGGTTCCTATGTGGTCTTGGTCTGTCTTTCGAGACTTTTTCTACTGTAATTTGTGCCTCCCGATCTGCAACTACCCTTCGAGATCTTCTTGCACAAGCCGAAGCCCATGAATTGTTTCTGCGCTCCCTTCACGGGACTGCCTCTCCGCCAGCAACTTTTTCGGTTCATACGGGGCCACCCGTTTCTTCTCGTGGACATGGTGGTCGTGCTTTCGAGGTGGTCGTGGTCGTGGCCGCCGCCCTCCCCACTGTCAGTTGTATCGCAAAGAAGGCCACTATGCCAGTGCATGTCCGCTCCTTTCTTCGTATGCCACTCATAAACCTGGCTCATATACGGATTTGGCTAAGGCGTTCCATGCTCAATGTCATGTTACAACCAATGCTCCAGATTGGTATGTTGATTTTGGCGCTACCGATCATATGGCCTCTTCCACGAGCTCCGTAACCCAACCCACTGCATACGCTGGGAACTCAAAGGTCACTTTTGGGGATGGTAATGTTCTCCCCATATCACATATTGGTCAACATACTCTCCATAATGGTATCCACGTGCGTGATGTTTTAGTGGTTCCAAAGATCACTAAAAACTTATTATCTATTAGTAAATTAACAACTGAAAATATGATGGATGTTTTGTTTTCCCACCCGTATTTTTATATTCAGGATCGAGCAACGAAGCGGGTTCTAGCACAGGGCCGTTGTGAGCATGGACTTTATCTTCTCTCCAATAAGTCGCATGCATTTACAGCTATCAAGTATTCAAAGTTAAAAGCATCATTCGAACTTTGGCATTCCCGTTTGGGTCATGTTTCATTTGCTACTATTTCTCTTTTAAATAAGTTGTGTTATGTTTCGGTTATGTCCTTATTACTATCACCTGTTATTTGTTCGCCATGTCAACTTGCTAAGGCGCATCAATTACCTTTTGAATCTAATGGCAAACATGCTTTACATATACTGGAATTAGTCCATTATGATTTATAGGGACCATCCCCGGTTGATTCGATTGATGGTTATCGTTATTATGCTATTTTTGTGGATGATCACTCTCGCTTTACTTGGTTCTGTCCTCTCAAAACCATGTTTGGTTTTCATGAGATTTTTGGGGCTTTTATTAAATTTGTTCAAACACAGTTCTCTACAAAAATTAAAGTTTTTCAAAGTGACGGGGGCACCGAATTTTTAAATCAACATGTTCGAAAATTGCTTGAAGATAATGGCACTTTTCATCGTGTCTCTTGCCCGTACACCCCGCAACAAAACGGTCGCGCGGAACGCAAGCACCGCCACATTATTGAAACTGATCTTGCTATGTTATTCCATGGGCACGTTCCTTCGTCTTATTGGGTTCGTGCTTTCCGCTCTGCTGTTTATATCATAAATCGGCTACCCATACGCCTACTCAGTGATAAGTCGCCCTTTGAAGTTTTGTTTTGCCGTGCTCCCACTTATGATCATTTTCGTCCATTCGGCTGTCAGGTTTATCCTTATTTACGGGATTATTGTTGGATTAGGTGTCTAAGCCCATAACTATAATTGTTATGTACTTGAATTGATAGTAGCAATGTCCTTTTGGGTTGCCTTCAAACCTGACAATTGAATAGGATAATTGTTGGAGAGAGAAGAATGATTTATTAATTTATTGCTTGGTTAATAAATTAATAATCAATATAAATGATTTATTAATGTATTATGGATAAAATATATTAATTAGAAATCATATTGTTTAATTAATATTTAGTCAGAAATTAATTTGGAATTAATTTTGGGATTAAAGGAATTAATTGAAACTGCAGGGACTAAAGGTGACAATGTTCAAAAGTTGTGCATTGAGCATTCTAGAACCTCCCTTAGAGGTGGGGAACGAAATCTAGAGTGTCCTAGGGTTTCCTTGGGCTCTAAGGGTGCCTTGGAAGCCTTAGGGGGGAAGTTAAGGGATTAGGGTTATCTAAGATACACCTGCCTTATCCTAAACCTTCCTTATCACCTATATAAACCCCTATAGGGTTGTATTTCGTCCAAGGCACTCCAAGAAAGGCTAAGGGCCGAAATTCTACTCTACTTCTCTCTCTCTCCATAGTAATCCTTGGTTGCTAGATTTGTTTGTGATCCATTAGAGGCGCGACACTTGTGGCGCTTGCTACCAAAGTTCAAGATCTTCAAGGATTTGATTGTTATTACAATATAACAATCAAGGTATGTATCCTAACCCTAATTATATGTTAATTTTGAAAATTACATGTGCCACCTAGGGTTTCTAGTTTTTGTGTTCAATGCTTGTATGTCTAATAGTGAAAACATAGATCCTCACCTTAGGGTTGCATGCACACATAGGATTGTTTGTTATGTACAAAACCCATCAGTGGTATCAGAGCGCATGGTTTTTGTTTCCAATTAGATTTGGTACAATTGATTGAACTAGACAAAATTAGGGTTTATGGCTATTAAACCCTAAGGCCTATAAATTTTCGCAAATTAGGGTTTAAGAACCCTATTTTTCGAAAATCCCTAAGGGTTTTCAAACCCTTTCCGTTGGCCACCTTGGAGTCGAAATCTAGGGTTTCCTAACCCTAGGGTTTTTGGTTTTTAGGCAAGTTTGAAAGCCCTGCCTTCCACTCCAAGCAGAATATTTCGAAATCTAAGGAATCTGTTAGTAGGTTGTTATTTTTGGTAATTATCTTGTTAATTGTTTAATTGGATAATTAAAGATATCCCTGCCTAAATTTCGAAATCCATGGATATAGGATTAAATTAAGTTAATATATTTAATTTAAATTGGTAATCCTTATTTGATTTAATAATTTAATTAATTGTTTAATTTTTGAATAAATATTAAATCAAAATAGCTCAAATTACACCCTTATGGTTTTATTAAGTTAATTAAAAGTTTAATTAAAAGAGAAATTTAATAAAACCACCTAGTATTTTAAAAGTGTAAAATACACCCTTATACTATATATATATATATATATATATATATATATATATATATATATATATATATATATAATTAAAAGTCTAATATTATATATGTATAGCTTAAACTGCTAGTCTTATCGTTAGTAAGCCTCATTCACGAAGCCGATCTATAAGGGGGGTATAAGGTTATGGCCTATAAAATGGCCGTTTAATGGGTGTCCACTCTCACCCACCGCTTCCTTGATTGATGGAGGGTCGTTAGCCGAACGGGTAGGATAGGGCAAACCCACTCCTCATTAAAAGTATAATGAATAAAGTAACTAAATGTTTTTACCAAATTCCCAATCTTAGTTACTTTAGGAAAAAGTGAAATCGATGCAATTCCATGGAATTACACTTTGTACCCTTGTTGAGACGTTAGTGGAGCGTGTGTGGTGAACCGGCACAATAAATGGGTTCTAAGCAAAGGTAGCGAAGGGTGACTCGGTGTTTGTCATAGTTCGATGGAGCGTGTGTGGTTAACCGGCACATCGAATAGGTGACTGTAATATTGGGGGCACCATGTAAGTTTGCATGGTTATTCACACCCTGTTTTGTGATCCTCGGCATCCCAGTCACAAATCGAGGGGCATATCGAGATTTAAACATGTCATTGAAAAGTTCAATGAATCTCAAAAGATCTAGGAGTTTTCAATACATTTAAAACTTAATCTCCTTTTCGTTTTTCATGGTGGAAAATTAGTGAATCGTCATTCACTTACCTTCAAATGTTCTGCAAGTTGGATTACGGCATCCCTCTTCCAAATTGTAGAATATTGTGTTGGATCCTAGCCTTAATATCTCATTTGGGTGTTTTATTAAGGACTCAATCAACTAACTTGAATTTCTCCCGTTTTATAGATGTCAAAGTCTGACAACTATGGTCTTCCTAAATCCGTTGGAAAAAGTTTTCCACGTGAAGATGATGTTCCACGATTGTATTGTGGAAATAGAAATCATGCTTCATTTCCTCCACATCCTCCAATAATTCTCCCTGACCCACATGTTCGAAGACTTGAAAAGTTCAAGGTCACTCAAGCCCTATTGGCAAAAGACACGAAAATGGAAAGTCTATGTGGGCTCATATCTTGGATAAAAGGTTACATATTGATAAATTGGGATTGTTGGGTGTCGATGTTTAAAGAAAGTTGGCTGTTGACTTAGTTCTTCAGTCACTTCCCAAATCATATGGTAAGTTCGTTAGAGAGTACTATATGATGGACCACGACATGACCCTTATTGATTTGACTTATTTGCTTATTGCTGCTGAATCATAAATGATTTGGCGCACTGGTCAGCAAATTTGTCTGGTAAATCAATATCCCAACCCTCTATGGGCAATGGTAACATTGGAAGTCCATAAAAGTTTTCTCTACGCAAGAGAAAGGCTGAGTCTGAGATAGTCCCGTGTGCCATTACAGAGAGTCCATAAGTTTCTACTGCCAAAAAGAAGGGGCATTGGTTACGAAGCTGCCCTGACTACCTGAGAGATCTAAGAGATGGGAAAGTCAAGATGTATAACTCTGCTTCAGGTAAAAATCCACTATCTAACTCTATTAAGTTCCTATTTGTAGATTCTTAATACATGATGTGATAAGATTACATTTCGATGTTTTGAAGGATCGAAGAAAGGAAAGGAAGCTTAAAGGAAGGAGCAAGCTGAGTCTGATCGCGAAGAAATGGATTTCTATCGCATGATTCAAGGATCAGATATTTAAGCTACTACTTTAGAGTTAGGATAGATTGCTAAGTAATATTTACATAGTTTTCATTAGTAATCGCATTGTAAGGACAATATTTTTCCGCAATAAAATAAATTTTGATTTATCTTATTTATGTTTCCTTGCGATGGATTTTATGAAAATTGGTGTTTGAATGGTTCTATTGTTAGCAATATTGTGAATGGATTCGATTCTTAGTTATGTTATTTGTGGAAATGTCAGAAATTTACCAAATGAGGAAAGATTCTCATCGCCCAAGTTTCAATTGGACAGAAACTTGGAATCGTGCAACTGGTATTGTGTGACGAATGAGAACCTTCGTATATGGAAAATTGAGACTAATTCCTTGTTCACATAAGTATGTGAGTCAAGTGAAGGATAATGAGATCTGGTACACAATGTTGTGCGCTAGTCAAGTCCACCACAAAGATCGATAAAATGTTCGTCATGATTTGCTAAAAGATTAGTAAATATGATTATACTTAAAAGATTAAGTATGATTCTGAATCATTGAAAGTTTTCAATGAATGGCAGAACGAATAAGAAGAATCAATTAGGCAAGAAAAATAAAAGTTTCTCCAATCTAAGAAGAAGGGAGAGTACTTTTGTATCATGTTTATGATAGTCTTAAGAACCATATTACAATTCATCCTCCAAGGACACCTTAGTGCACTAGTATGGCTAAGAAGAGGAGTCGAGAATTGTCAAAATGGTTAAGACAATAGGATGAATCGTACTTCGTTCCAAAATCACGTCTTAGAGTCAAACTCCAAGATTGTGACTTGAGTGACATAATCTTAAGTAGGAATGTTCTTACATTTGCACATTTTGGTAAGTTGTGATGTCTTGAATAAGACATAGACCAACTAGTACCAAATTGCGCGTAGTTTTGTCTTGATATAGACACACACTAACTCTTGGATATTTGTTTTGTCAAGAAATGTTTCTTGATAAGAGAATCTAATATGTCAAGAGGTCAGTGGGAGTCTAAAGATCCTGAAAAGTTTCAAGAACAAATCAAGAAGTAAACCTATTAAAAACACTAGCACACGACTTGAGGATTATAACCTATCGTGTTGACAAAATTGTATTTATGTGCCAATCCAGTTGAGTGATTATGCATATGAGTTCTACGAGTTCTCAATTGAATGCATAAGGGGCAAACACCTTGATCAATGAAAGTACATTGACTGGCATATGTGAGCTGCTAAATAACTGGGAAGCAATGGTGGGACCCTTGATGGCAAGAAATTAAGAATGAACAAGTTCTATCCATAAGAGTTTGGATTTGTCACAAACATTATCTATGATTGTGGTTATGACAAAATCACATGGATAGAACACATGCACCATAAAATCTAAGTGTCATAAGGTTTCTCTCCTTCATGAAAATGATTGTGAGGAAACACTTTCACTAAGAGAGATTTTAAGGAGATGGCGATTATGTAAATTGCATTCTCGAATTCGATTATGATTACGGCATCCCTCTTCATAGTTCGAATTGTGAGATTTGGAAATTAGTCTGAACATTTGGGACTTAGTAATATAAGTTCTGAATTAGTTTAGACACACATGTGAGCTTTCTAAAAGGTGTATGAGCTTAGATAAAAGATTATCGAAGCATCTCGTATCAGAAATATGAACTTCGGTAAGAAAGTCAATAAGTATTGATTTCTAGAAGTCCAACTGATTTCTGAATACATGTCAAAGCTAGTGGGAGCATAAGTGTTATGCTGGTAAGAAGATAATTATCATGTTAGTGGGAGCATGATTATTATGATTTGTGAGTTAACAATACTAATTATAGAAAACAAGAATTTCAATTTGCAAAGTTGCAAGGGATGAAGAGTTGTTTTGCTATAATTAAGGGAGAGAATATTATACTTCATTTCAAATCTAAAAGCTTAAATTGTGAGTTTTTAGTCAAATTTAGTCAAATATATATGAATGTTATGTTGGAATGGTTCAACATAAGGAAATTCTATATATGGAAAGGATAATTGCATTCTCAAAATTTGGTTATGATTACGGCATCCCTTTTCATAATCAAAATTTGGAGAACATGGCAATTAGAAATATTATAGCAGAGGACTAGTCTAGTATCACGTCTTTATGTGAGACATTATGAATCGTGTCCCATACGCTTCGGGTATAGGATCGATTGCATATGCTATAGTATTTGACCGTTCTAATATTTTCCAAATGCCTAGAGCATTAAGAGGGAAAAGGGACTAGAACCGGATTTGACTAAAATGATTAAACAACTGTCAAAGGACGATCTAAGATTTCCTAAGCATTTGTCGCTTGTGAGTAGTTGGAAGTATAGTATTGGATGGACCATATCGACATTATTATGAATAGATAAGATTTTATTTAGAATAAGTTGTCATATGGCAAATATGGAATGTTTCCATAAATGGGAGTTGGATATTAAGAATCTATGTCGAGATTAGGAACTTTTATGCAAGAAGGATGTTCAAAGGAATGTACTTTGAATGTGAGACTTCACGTCTATGGAATTGTCTTGAAACAATCTCCGATAGAGAACTTTGTAATTTCATTGGCTGAGTCTTGGTGACTTTTGTGCAGTGACATTACGAAAGGATCGTTGCATAAAATGTTAGAATCTAACATATTCTAATAGTGGCAAGAATTTTATATTCTTACACTAACAATGAGTTTTGGGGATTGTGAAATGAGTTTCATTGGAAATGTTTTCCAATTGATCTATTTCACAAAGAAAGGATGATAGGTAAACATAGTGTGCATGCTTGGTGCATGGGACAACTGTTGTTATAATTCAAGTGTCAAGTTGATTATCTGAAACAGTATACAATGAATAATTAGTAATCAATATGGTGACTAAATAAAAGGTGTTTTATTTATACTCAAAAGTTTTGGGGTCATATAGGATTAAGTATTACTATTGTGTTTCACTTTGCATGTTTTGACTTCCAGAATAACTAGGTTATTCAAACATCCACAGTCGCTCATACATTGGGAGTAGGTGTGAAGCAAGACTGTCATGAGTCCGTCTGTAGATTGTCTAAAGTGTTTAGACATAGCAAAAGTTTGTTGCAGAGTTCATGAGTGCTTTAATAAGACTAGAGTATTGGATTAAACCCACGCTCACTTGAATCACTTCATGGATTTTATCACGAGTGATTGTGAGACAATAATATCTTATATTCTTGAAACAAAGAGATATGAGTTACAGTTTGAAAATCGGTTGCACATTGATAATACGTAAACGCACCAGTAACTTGGTGTTATAAAACGTATTGTTGTGTGTGATTTGATGAGTAAATAGAGCAAGCATATGAGTCGATGTTTATCCATTCCTTTTACCCAAAGTTGGATAAAAGCGATATCTGTGGGCCCCTCGATGATTTAGTGATGACACTATAAAGTGCTTGGCCAAGCCGGGACTGATTTTGATTTGTTCAATTAGTCAGTTGTCATAAATGGGAAATCGGGAAACAGAACATAGACAGAGAGAATGATTAAAATCCATGTCTCGTGTCTATACGATATCTAGAATGGAGGAATATATGATCCCTTATCTAAGGACACGTCACTGACTAGGTCAGAGTTCGACAACGGCTTTTGGTAGCTAAAATTTGCTAGTCAATTTTTGAAGTTATACTTGCAATTATAGTTATTAGACTTATCCAAGTGGGAGACTATTGGATTAGGTGTCTAAGCCCATAACTATAATTGTTATGTACTTGAATTGATAGTAGCAATGTCCTTTTGGGTTGCCTTCAAACCTGACAATTGAATAGGATAATTGTTGGAAAGAGAAGAATGATTTATTAATTTATTGCTTGGTTAATAAATTAATAATCAAGATAAATGATTTATTAATGTATTATGGATAAAATATATTAATTAGAAATCATATTGTTTAATTAATATTTAATCAGAAATTAATTTGGAATTAATTTTGGGATTAAAGGAATTAATTGAAACTGCAGGGACTAAAGGTGACAATGTTCAAAAGTTGTGCATTAAGCATTCTAGAACCTCCCTTAGAGGTGGGGAACGAAATCTAGAGTGTCCTAGGGTTTCCTTGGGCTCTAAGGGTGCCTTGGAAGCCTTAGGGAGGAAGTTAAGGGATTAGGGTTATCTAAGATACACCTGCCTTATCCTAAACCTACCTTATCACCTATATAAAACCCTATAGGGTTGGATTTCATCCAAGGCACTCCAAGAAAGGCTAAGGGACGAAATTCTACTCTACTTCTCTCTCTCTCTCCATAGTAATCCTTGGTTGCTAGATTTGTTTGTGATCCATTAGAGGCGCGACACTTGTGGCGCTTGCTACCAAAGTTCAAGATCTTCAAGGATTTGATTGTTATTACAATATAACAATCAAGGTATGTATCCTAACCCTAATTATATGTTAATTTTGAAAATTACATGTGCCACCTAGGGTTTCTAGTTTTTGTGTTCAATGCTTGTATGTCTAATAGTGAAAACATAGATCCTCACTTTAGGGTTGCATGCACACATAGGATTGTTTGTTATGTACAAAACCCATCAATTATATGGAACACAAGTTGTCTCCGCGAAGCCTTCCATGTATCTTTATTGGTTATTGTGTTCAATACAAAGGATATATGTGCCTTGACCCCTCTTCTTCACGTATTTATGTTACCCGACATGCCAAGTTTGATGAACTTTCGTTTCCATTTAGTGGTTCTTCGTCTCGGGCTTCTCTACATGATCTTTGGTTGGTTGAGTTTCTGGATGATGCTTTGTGCTCCTCATCAATGCCGGTTCTCGCTACTGACCCGCCTCCATCACCACCCGTTGCTTCGCCGCCGCCGCCCCTCCCACTGGTTGTGGGCTTTGCGATGGTGAGGATCAATTACCTGTTGCTTCCGGCTCCTCACCGACTTCTGCTTTCGTTCCAGCGGTTGCGTCTGATCCTGCATCGCCGGACACTGCCTCACTCGCAACTCCTGTTTCGCCGGTCTCCACCTCATCAGTGACTCCCGTCATGCCAGTCACACCCGCGCCAACAGATCCTGCTCCGCCAGCCACGGTTCTGCCACCTCCTTCTGTTCCTAGTCACCCCTTGGTTACACGGGCCAAAGCTGGGGTTTTTAAACCAAAACATCGTGCAGACCTTGCTCACACTTCTAAACATCGGTTGTATACCGCTCTATTTGCTCAGTGCGACCCGACTACCTTTGACACTGCAGCTCCTCATTCGCACTGGCAGAATGCCATGAATGCTGAGTTATCTGCCCTTCGTCTCAATCATACTTGGTCGTTAGTACTGATGGGTTTTTGAGCATTCTAACACTTCCTAAGTGTACATGCAACCCTAATAACCTTGGATCTATGTTTTCTCTATATACATGCAAATTTCTTTTTCAAGGTTATTTCCTAACTAGCATGGCATGGGGATTACATAAAACATAAAAACTAGTAGAAATACATACCTTGTTGTTGCTTGGATTCCTTCAAGACTTTGTGAGCCTAGCACCCCAAATGTTGTGCCTCAAATGCTTCACACAACACCACAAGACTTGGAATAACTTGAGAGAATACTTCTAGCACTCAAAATCGGTTATGCCCTCTCTAGTAACACTAGGTCACGATTTTGCTAGCCATAGGGTTCCTTTTATAGTGTTCTCACAATTAGGGTTTACACATGAATGCCCTTAATTGTCATGACTCTTGATTTCTCATGACCCATGGGTTTGTAACTCCCATGGACTATCCATGGAGCTCCATATGGTTATAACCAAACCCATAAACCATGGATCATTAATCCACCATAAAAGAATTGATGATTGTCATAATCAACCCTATATATTTAATTAGTCTCACTTTGATCACCAAATTAATACTAGATTAATACTTGATCAATACTAATTAAATAATACTATTATTAATATATTAGAACTTATAATATATTAATAATCATAAGTGCCTTATTCTCTCATTTAGTCTATCCAAGTATTGCAATGCCATGCAACCCAAATGGACCATGCCGGGTCGGGTCAAGTACATACCAAATAAAGTTATGGACTTAGACACTATATCCAACAGTCTCCCACTTGGATAAGTCTAATAACTATATTTGCAAATATGACTTCAAAATCTGACTAGCAATCGTAGCTCTTTCAAAGTCTCTCGGAACTGAGATGATGATGATACGATATTTAAGATAAGTGATCATATAATCCTCTGTTCTCATGATATCAGCCGGACAAACACATGGAACATGGTCTTACTTATTGTCCAACATTTGTTTCTCGATCTCTGATTTGTTTCGACATAGAACTAAATTGAACACATCAATTAGGTTCTGACCGGGCCCGGTACATAAGTCAAAACCAAATCATCGAGGGGCCTAGATATCGCTTCTATTTCTAGAAGGAACAGATAAACTTCGACTGATATGCTTGTACTAACTACTTGTTGAATTATTCACAAAGGCACGTTTTATGACATCGAGTTACCAATGCGTTTTCGTGCAATCAATGAATAACCAACTCATAGTCAACAACTCATATCTCTAGGTTTGAAGATTTATATGATATTACCGTCTCACGATCACTCGAGATAAATTCCATGAAGTGATGCAAGTGAGCGTGGGTTGGATCCAATACTCAGCCCTTATGAGTACTCATGAATGTTGTAGCAACCATTGCATTGTCCAAAGCACTTTCAGACAAATCATACAAGCCAAATTCATGACAGTCTTAAATCAATACTTACTTCCAAAGTTTGACTGACTGTGGATGGTTTGAATAATAACATAATTATTCTGGAAGTAAAAACATGCAAAATTGAAACATAGTAAACAATCAACACAAGATAGTAACACCTTACTCATAAATAAATAACAACTTTTATTTATCATCAAATGTCAATTACATTTTACAAGTTTCAGGAATCTAATTATTGAAACTAATATCATCCTTCAGCCCAATGCGCCTCGCATGCTGTAAATGCTTAACCCTGCTCAGTCCCTTCGTGAGGGGATCTGCCGGGTTCTCATCTGATGATACCCTCTTAGCCACGAGGAGTCCTTCTTCTATTCGATGTCTGATGAAATGGTATTTTCTATCAATGTGCCTAGATCTCCCGTGATCTCTCGGTTCCTTAGCCAAAGCAACCGCACTTTCGCTGTCACAGAAAATTTCCATTGGCTCCTTTATAGCTGGTACAACTCCAAGGTCTCCGATGAAGTTCTTTAGCCATATCGCCTCCTTAGCTGCTTCACTTGCTGCTATGTACTCTGATTCACAAGTAGAATCAGCTACTGTCTCCTGCTTGGAACTTTTCCAAGTAATTGCCCCTCCATTTAGGATAAAGACCCAGCCTGACTGAGAGCGGAAATTATCCCTATCAGTCTGGAAGCTAGCATCGATATATCCTTCCACTCTCAAGTCATCACTGCCTCCGAGGGTAAGGACCCAATCCTTAGTCCTCCGCAGATACTTGAGAATGTTCTTTACCGCTGTCCAGTGTGCCTTGCCAGGGTTCCCTTGATATCTACTGACCATGCTCAAAGCAAAGGCCACATCAGGGCGAGTACAAGTCATAGCATACATGATCGAGCCCACAGCGGAAGCATATGGTATATGACTCATTTCAGCTATCTCAGCCTCTGTACTCGGACTCTGAGTTTTACTCAGCTTGGCATTACTCTGGATTGGTAATTCTCCTTTCTTGGAATCTTGCATACTGAACCTCTTCAGCACCTTATCCAAGTAAGTACTTTGACTAAGTCCAATTAGTCTCTTACTCTTATCTCTCAATATCCTTATCCCTAGGATATAGGCAGCTTCCTCAAGGTCCTTCATAGCGAAACACTTCCCAAGCCAGGACTTAACCTCCTGCAAGGTTGGGACGTCGTTTCCTATGAGAAGTATGTCATCCACATACAACACCAAGAAGCTAACTATGCTCCCACTAGCCCTGACATACACACAAGACTCATCCTCACTCCTAGAAAAGCCAAACTCTTTGACTTTCTCATCAAAGCAAAGATTCCATCTGCGAGATGCTTGTTTCAATCCATAAATGGATTTATCAAGCTTACACACTCTATTAGGGTATCTTGTATCGACAAAACCCTCTGGTTGAGCCATGTAAACATCCTCAGCCAACTTTCCATTAAGGAAAGCGGTTTTGACATCCATTTGCCATATTTCATAATCATGAAATGCAGCTATGGCTAACAATACTCTAATAGACTTAATCTTAGCTACCGGTGAGAAGGTCTCATCATAGTCAACTCCCGGAGTTTGAGTAAAGCCCTTCGCAACCAGTCGTGCTTTGTAAGTATGTACCTTCCCATCCATGTCGGTCTTCTTCTTGAAGATCCATTTGCACCCAACTGTCTTACGACCTGGTACATTGTCAACCAAGTTCCAAACTTGATTGTCATACATGTACTGAATCTCGCTGTCCATAGCCTCCTTCCATTTAGCAGACTCGGGGCCTGCCATGGCTTCCCTGTAATTATTAGGTTCATCCAAATCTATTAGTGTACTATCACTAATAAATGTATCACCTTCAGTGGTGATGTGATAACCATAATAAAAATCAGGTGTGTTCCTCACCCTAGTGGAACGTCTTGGAGGTACAGACTCATCTATCGGATCAACAGGAGTTTCCTCCTCAGGTTGGTCGATAGCATTTGAGGTTCCTTCACCACTTGACTCTTGAAGCTCTTCAAGGTCAATTTGCCTCCCACTGTCCCCTTGGCTTATGAATTCTCTCTCACGAAAGACTCCTCTTCTTGCTACAAAGACCACATTATCACTGGGTCTGTAGAAGAGGTAACCAAAGGATCTCTGTGGGTAGCCGATGAAAATACACCTCTCACTTCGAGGTTCAAGCTTATCATGAGTCTCACGCCTCACGAAAGCTTCACAACCCCAAATCTTGATGTGGTCCAAATTGGGTACTTTCCCAGTCCACATCTCGTGAGGTGTTTTGGCAACCTTTTTAGTATGGACTAGATTAAGGATATGGGCGGCAGTCTCTAAGGCATACCCCCAGAAAGAGATTGGTAACGAAGCTCGACTCATCATGGAACAAACCATATCCAACAAGGTTCGATTGCGCCTCTCAGCTAT
Organism: Lactuca virosa; assembly: GCF_052849685.1. Taxonomy (NCBI): domain Eukaryota; kingdom Viridiplantae; phylum Streptophyta; class Magnoliopsida; order Asterales; family Asteraceae; genus Lactuca; species Lactuca virosa. The sequence continues at coordinate 40,446,722 of NC_136433.1, forward strand.
ACCATTCAACTGTGGTGTTCTGGGAGGTGTCAATTGTGAGACAATCCCACATTCCTTAAGATAGTCAAGGAACTCAATGCTAAGATACTCTCCTCCCCGATCGGATCGGAGCATCTTGATGTTCCTGCCCAATTGATTCTCCCCTTCCTGCTTAAACTCTTTGAACTTTTCAAAGGTTTCTGACTTATGCTTGATTAAGTAAATATATCCATATCTACTGTAATCATCAGTAAAAGTCACATAATAGCGATTAGCATCCCTTGTAGCAACTCTGAAGGGCCCACACACATCCGTGTGTACAAGGTCCAACAAACCTTCACCCCTATCACAAGTACCTGTGAAGGGTGACTTTGTCATTTTTCCAAGTAAACAAGACTCGCAACTATCATCTGACTTGAGGTCAAATGATTCCAAGACTCCAGCCTTTTGGAGTTGGCCTATGCGCTTCTTGTTAACATGTCCAAGACGACAATGCCACAAGGATGCTTTATCCAAGCTATCTGAAGAATCAATATACAACACATTATTTCCTAGATTGTCTACAACATTCACGGCTTCATATACACCATCACAAGGTAATGCTTTAAAGTAAAATACATCATTGTAATAAACATTAATAGCACCATTTTTATTATCAAATGAAAATGAAAAACCTTGTTTGTACAAGCCATGAAAAGAAATAATATTTCTCGCCATTTCGGGCGAGTAACAACACTTATTCAAATCTAACATTAACCCATTATTAAGCAATACAGAATAAACTCCTATCTTGGTAACAGGTGATGCTTTCCTGTTGCCCATGACTAAGTTTATCTTCCCGTGCTCCACTTGCTCACTTCTTCTTAGTGCCTGCAAATCAGTACAAATGTGAATACCACAACCTGTATCAAGCACCCAAGAATTAGCATTAGATGAGTTATTAGACAATATTGTGTAAATACCTGCATGGGTGGGTTTAACCTTCCCATCCTTTACATCTTGCAGATATTTAGGGCAGCTTCGCTTGAAGTGTCCCTTATCCTGGCAATAGAAGCACTGTGCTTCCTTTGGGTTTGAAGAAGGAGTAATGGGACCTTTCTTTGTCCCACTTGAAGAGGAACCATCAAGAGTCTTACCCTTGGTACCCTTCGAAGGGCTTTTCCTCTTCTTACCCTTTCCCTGCCCAATAGCCAAAACAGGGGCTGTTGAAGGAGTAGAAGTAGCAACCGCTTTACCCTTAAGGCCATTTTCAGCTGTCCTTAAGAGTCCTTGAAGTTTGCTAAGTGTGACTTCTTCCTTGTTCATATGATAAGTCATACGAAACTGATCATAACTTGGAGGTAAGGAATGGAGAATGATGTCAATCGCCATTTCCTCAGGAAAGTCAACATTTAGCTTCAGCAACCGGTCAACGAACCTTTGCATCTTCTGCAAGTGACCAGTGATGGGTTCACCATCCTTCATCCTTGCGGTTATCATGGAGGAGATGATTTCATACCTCTCTTGACGCGCGCTCTGATGGTACCTTTCCATCAGATCCAGGTGCATCTCATAGGGGTAGAAATCTTCATAGGATTTTTGAAGTTCAGGAGTCATGGTGGCCATCATGATGCATGCTACTTTAGTAGCATCCTTTTCATGTGCAACAAACTCCGCAAACTCTTCAGGAGTAGCAGTGGCTTCACTCACAACCTTAAGCTCCCTATCGAGGACATATTCATTGTCCTCATAGCGGGTAATCATTCTGATGTTTCTGATCCACTCATTGAAATTGGATCCATCAAAGATGACCTTACCACACAAGTTCATAAGGGAAAAGGAGCCTGTTGGGTTTGAGCCAGAAGCATTGTTGGAAGACATCTGAAAGGAAAGAAAGACAAGTTTCATTAGATTAGGAATCCTTAATAATTCACCCAAATGAAATATTAAGGCTAGGATCCAACAAACTATTTATAGTTGGAAGAGGGATGCCGTAATCCATACTATAAAATATTTGAAGGTAGGTAAATGACGATTTACCAATTTCCACCATAAGAACGAAATATTTTCTTATTAGGTTTTATTGGTTTTGAAACTCCTAGATCTTTTGAGATACACTGAACTTTTCAATGGCATGTTTGAATCTCGATTGTGCCCTCTCAAGTTTGTGACTGGGATGCCGAGGATCACAAACAAGGTGTGAATAACCATACAAATTGACTTGGTATCCTCAACAATATTACCTAATCGATGTGCCGGTTAACCACACACGCTCCACCGATCTATAATAAGGTCAAGTTACCCTTTGCCACTCTTACTAGTCCAAGTTAGTGTGCCGGTTAACCACACACGCTCCACTAACGACTTGGTAAGGTACAAAGTGTAATTTTATGGGCTAGCACCAATTTCATATTTTCCTAAAGTAACTAAGATTGGGAATTTATAATGTATAGTTACTTTATAATTCATTATACTTTTAACGAGTATTTAAAGTCGTATCCTACCCGTTCGGATAACGACCCTCCACCGATCAAGGAAGCGGTGGGTGAGAGTGGACACTCATTAAGTCACCATTTTATAGGCAACAACCTTATACCCCCCTTATAGACCGGCTTCGTGAATGAGGCCTACTAACGGTAAGAATGACATATTCTTATACATATCTATATAATAAAATTATAATAATAGTATAAGTGTTGATTTTTAAACCTTTTAAAAATCTAAGGTTTAATTTGGAATTAAAGTATTAAAGTGTAAGACTTTTCAAATTCCAAAACTTGAGGGCAAGATTTGAAACTATTCCAAGTCTCTTCAATCTCTTCAATTTGTAACTTATGAGTTTTAATGGTTCATAAAAATAAAGACTCTTCATTTTATGAAACCTCTTTAGTTATTTAATCATAATTAAAAGAAGTGACTTTTGGTTATCCATAACTTGAGGACAAGTTATGGACACCATCATAGCCATTAAGATCATGAATTAAACATACATGGAGGTTACACATAATTCCTATGATCTTCTAAACTCATATGAACACAAATTCATGTCAAACAATTTCAAGAAAATCATATAAACATATACAATACTTGAAAATTGATAAAAGTCATGTAAAATGGGTTAACATAATCATTATCATTTTGAAAAACAGATTTTACAAGTCCAAAACAGATTGGGATAATGATCTTAATCCATTTCCAGCAACAAAACTCGAAAAAACTGCCCAGCACGCTCCTACTCGCCGAGTGCATTATTCTACTCGTCGAGTAGGATGAATTTGTTCATGGACTCGGCGAGTCCTCCCCATGGACTCGGCGAGTCCAGTCGTCAGAGTGCAAAATTTTCGATTTTTAAGCAGTTTTGCAACAAGTATACAGAAAACAATCCTAGGCTCTGATACCACTGATGGGTTTTTGAGCATTCTAACACTTCCTAAGTGTACATGCAACCCTAATAACCTTGGATCTATGTTTTCTCTATATACATGCAAATTTCTTTTTCAAGGTTATTTCCTAACTAGCATGGCATGGGGATTACATAAAACATAAAAACTAGTAGAAATACATACCTTGTTGTTGCTTGGATTCCTTCAAGACTTTGTGAGCCTAGCACCCCAAATGTTGTGCCTCAAATGCTTCACACAACACCACAAGACTTGGAATAACTTGAGAGAATACTTCTAGCACTCAAAATCGGTTATGCCCTCTCTAGTAACACTAGGTCACGATTTTGCAAGCCATAGGGTTCCTTTTATAGTGTTGTCACAATTAGGGTTTACACATGAATGCCCTTAATTGTCATGACTCTTGATTTCTCATGACCCATGGGTTTGTAACTCCCATGGACTATCCATGGAGCTCCATATGGTTATAACCAAACCCATAACCCATGGATCATTAATCCACCATAAAAGAATTGATGATTGTCATAATCAACCCTATATATTTAATTAGTCTCACTTTGATCACCAAATTAATACTAGATTAATACTTGATCAATACTAATTAAATAATACTATTATTAATATATTAGAACTTATAATATATTAATAATCATAAGTGTCTTATTCTCTCATTTAGTCTGTCCAAGTATTGCAATGCCATGCAACCCAAATGGACCATGCCGGGTCGGGTCAAGTACATACCAAATAAAGTTATGGACTTAGACACTATATCCAACAAGTACCTCGACCAGTAGATCGCAATGTTGTAGGTTGCAAGTGGATTTTTCGCACCAAGTATCGTTCTGATGGCACGATAGATCGTCATAAGGTCCGTCTTATTGCCCAAGGGTTTAGTCAAATTCCGGGTGTCGATTATTCTCATACTTTCAGTCCCGTTGTGAAGGCTGCCACAGTCGTATTGTTTTGTCTTTAGATGTCATCAATGGATGGTCTCTCCATCAACTTGATGTTAACAATGCCTTCCTGCATGGCGTCTTACGTGAACCCATCTACATATAGCAACCTCCGAGCTTTCTTGATTCTCAGTTTCCTGATCACGTGTGTCGCCTTCACAAGGCCCTTTATGGCCTCAAACAGGCTCCACGAGCTTGGTTTCATCGGTTGATCTCTTTCTTGATTACCAATGGGTTTCAATGTAGTCGCGCTGACCCGTCGCTGTTTGTGTTTAAGCGTGACTCATGTGTGCTCTATTTATTGGTTTATGTTGATGATTTAATTATTACCGGCAATGATGACAAGGTTATTTATTCTATCATCACTCGCTTACACAACGAGTTTGCAATCAAAGATCTTGGTCGTCTAAGCTACTTTCTTGGGTTGAAGTTGCTTACACGTCAAATGGCTTATTTCTTAGTCAATCGAAGTATGCTCATGACATTCTTTCTCGGGCTGGTCTACTCGATGCTAAACCTGTCACCACTCCTATTGCCTCTAACTCGACTTTTCTTACCAGTGGTGATCCTTACTCTGATCCCTCGCATTATCGGTCTCTTGTTGGTGCTCTTCAGTATTTGACGATCACTTGACCTGATATTTCGTATGCTGTCAATCAAGTCAGTCAATTCCTTAAAGCTCCTACTATTTCCCATTATCAGGCTATCAAACGGCTTCTCCGATATGATAAGGGTACACTCTCTTTTGGGCTTTCATTTTCTAGGCCGTCTTACACCACTCTTGTGGGTTATTCTGATGCTAATTGGGCTCATTGTCTTGAGACCCGCCGGTCTACCTATGGTTACTCGATCTTCCTCGAGGGCAATCTTGTATCCTGGAGTGCCAAGAAACAACCAACTGTCTCTTGCTCCAGTTGTGAGTCTGAATATCGAGCAATGGCCAACACTGCTGCATAGATCATTTGGATCACTTATTTATTGAAAGAGCTTCATGCGCTTCCACCAGATCGACCGACTTTGTTGTGTGATAATCAAAGTGCTCTTTTTCTTACTCATAATCCGGTTTCCCACAAACGTGCTAAGCACAGTGACCTTGACTATCACTTCATTCGCGAGCTTGTGTTATCCGGCAAGCTTCACATCGAGTTTGTTCCTACCAAGCTTCAAGTGGCTGATATTTTCACCAAAATTTTGTCACGCTATCAGTTTGAGTTCTTTCGGGAAAAGCTTTGTATTGGTCCTACACCGTTTTGCTTGAAAGGGGATATTAGATAATAATTGTGTTGTACTTAGTTGTATACTTGTTTAATATTCAAGGTTGTAAAGTGTAAGTTTTATATCTTATATATTCTCAGCCTCTCCACCTTAATTTGGTGTGAAGAGTTTTTATTTTCTCAAAGGCAATGGAAAATTGACATCGGAATGAAGAAAAGTTGTGCGACTATGGTTTCGCAATTGAGAAGATGGTCTCGCACTGAACAGAGGCGAAGGGAAGTAAATACCATAATTCGGAAAAGCAATTTAGAAATCAGAATATATTGTTCATAATCCGAACAGTTCCCACGATTGGAACATATCAGAACTGTTGATTGATTCTCAAATGATCGGAATCTGGTGATTTAAAGATTCAGAAACAACTTTCATTACAGATTTCGGAATTGAACAAAAAAATTGCAATCAAAACTAACATCATGATCGGAATTCATCGGCATCGATATTGGTGAAGCAAAATCAGAACAAAAATCGATCTTGCAAATTGACTCAATTTCAATCACTAATTTCAGAATTGATTGAATGATCTCACAAGATTGATGTGTTCGTATACGACAGCAAGGATGAAAATCTATCTGGAAATCAGAATAAAATCATTCAGAATTGATAATTCAGAAATTGGAAGTCTCATGATCGAAACCGAAATCAATTTCGGAATTCTGAAATTGGAACTATGTTGGATTGACATCGGAATTTATACAAAATAATTTCCAAATCTATGATATACAAAAACTTTGACAGATTACTTGCAACATTATGGTGATTGATTCATGATTGTTCTTCAGATTGCATTCGTCATCTCGTTTTTCGTCCTAACAGTAATGACATAATTGAGAAAAAAACTCGATGTCAAAATCGAAATTTTATGGTAATATAGTGACTTTCTTTCAATTTGAAACTCGGTGTCAAAAGCAAAATTTTCGTAAACTTAGTGACTTTATTGCAATTCAGGAAAAGTTGTTACCGGAAGAACATAGAAAACCGATCATTTGGTTGATATTGCGACAAAATTGTAAATATAGTTACATAATTTCAAAAAAAAATCGTGTCAAAATCGAAATTTTGTGATAATATAATGAGTTTATTGCAATTTGCACTTTTTTTTGTCTAAAAGAAATTATAGATTCAGTCAAATTTATGCATCTGTAATTTGGATTGTGGATTTATCAATTTTGATTGCTCGTGAATTTGTGGATTAACTCGCTTTGGTATAGTAGGCAACAAGCTTTCAGTTAATTTAATTTGGCAATGAAACTTGAAATATTGACTATTTGGCTAGTTGGCTTAGGTGCTATTTGTTTTTTCTGAAACAATATGTCTGCAGTCTGCGGACCATATCTGCAAACCTCTGCAATAAAAGAGGTGGACCAAATGTCTGCAGTCTGAAAGAAGAAGACTGTTTGTTTTTTAACATATGCAGGGTGTTAGAATAAACTAAAATCTAATTAAACTGGTTTAAAAAAAAAAAAAAAAACTTAAAAGAGTTTTTTTTTATAATTTTATGATTTTATTATAGATAATTCACAAATGTAAATTAACTTTTAGGCATTATTGTATAAAAAGTGAAAATAAAATGGTAAGAAGTATCGTATATATTTGATAAAAACCAACAAACTTTGATCGTAAAGTTATACCCAAACATTGTAATTAGAGATAAAATAATTTAACACACAACATGAATGGAAATAAACTATGATTTTAAATGAAAATTTTCAATTTTTTTTTTACTTTTTCAATTAAATCAATTAAAAATTGACCAAAAATATTTTTCTAAGAAATGAACGATGTCGCATTAAATAATGTTTTATAAAATTTGACACAAAAAAATATAAGAAAATATTATGATTTTTTTGCATATCTATATAAACAACTACACAAATTATTACTGTAATTAAATATTTATTTATAAATTTGTCACAAATGTCATGATTGTGTTATCGAACCTTTTTTTTCTTTAAGTATTATAACTTTTTTTCCAATTTATTTATCATAGATAAAGTTAGAATAAATTGAAGTTTACCAAAAATAAAAAAAAAAGAAAAAAGAAAAAAAAACAACAAAAGTATATGTGTTTTTTAGGTTAGAAGATGTCTGAAGAGGTTTGAAGACTATGGTCCACATCTGCGCCAAGAAGAGGACGCACAGACCTTTTTTGGTCAGCAGTCTTCGAAAAACAAACAGTCTGCAGAGCCTAATGTCTGCGCGTTGCAGACAGAAGAGACGAAGAAGATCTGCATACAAAAAACAAACAACGCCTTAGTTTTGCATTGAAATTCATTGATAGGCTAGTTGGCTTGTATTCTAAGTTGTTATAAACCGACAACGATTTAACACTTCACAATAAACATAGATAATGCATATTGACTATCGACACAAAACAATGAAACTTAATTGGTTTATTTTTTGACTTGGAACTTGCTCAATGAATGGCTTCCTTCCCCAATTCCACTTTGCAGTACAAGACGATTGAATCTTCACGTTAGCCTTTTCTAAAAGTCTATAATTTGTAATACTTGATTCAACTTATATAATTTTTGAAATTTAAATGGAAACTTATTTGCTTATCTTTTTAGTCTGAACTATAAAAGCTCTCACACGGCTTAATTAACTAGATTTATAATAATACAACATGGGCTTAATGAAATGAATCTTATTGTCTCGACATGTGTACAAGGATGAAAGTTTTCAAATAGAATTAAGGTTATTTATATTTTCTTATAAATATGAAAACATATTTATCATTTTTTTATGAGATGAAAAAAAATATGACAAATACTTTTAGTGTCTTTAGAATTCACGAAAAGTAGTTTGCTTTCAAAGGTTAAAATTACATAAAAACTAAAGCTAAAAACTATCAAAAGTTAAAAACTCTTAAAAAGAAATACTTGAATTAGCTTTTGGTTTAAGACTTTTTGTTTAAAGTAAAAGCTAAAAATTCACCTCGTCGAACGATGTTTTGTTCAATTATTTCAGTGTGTATTCACCCTTTACCGACCGAATAATCTCATTTCTTAATTATTCAATTATTTCATTTTACCAAGTTCAATGTCAACGTGATTAGTCAACAAGATTCAAACATCGAAAACTACTAAATCAATAAAAAAAACTTCATAAGAAAAATAGAAGAACAGGTAAAAAGAAATACACCGACCTCTACTGGTTTAATAACCTCGCTTACAAAGAAACTTATAAGAACAAGTTCATCTGGAATTGCATTAATTATTCGTCTATAAAAAAAACAAAGTCGGCCAATTTTTTAATCTCGTGGTTAAGAATCTTTCATTAAAGGCATCTATGTAATCTCGATTATATGACCAATTATATATAAGATTACTTTGTCATAAAAAAATTCTATTAGGGCTTATTTTAACAAATGCGTTAAGGAACTCAAAAATTTAAAAATATAAATAAACAAACTTATATGAAAAAGGGCTATAAATATTCCGAAAGAGTCTATACTTACTGGAAAAAAAATGCATCTTAGCTAAATTCGTAGCAATCTATCGAATTTTTTTAAAACTTTTAAAACTCATACCAATCTATCTGAATTTTAGTCCCTAAGTTCAAAAAACCTCACAGATGGTCCCTATGGTTTCAAAACTTTTAAAAAATGATTTTTTTAATTGACGCCGTCATCTTTTGGCCGTTAATAGAAGGAAATTTTTGTCATTTCACAAAACAGGGACCATTTATGAAGTTTTTTGTTATTTTAAAAAAAGAGAAAAGTAAATGTAATTATTTAATATATAAAGGGTCCTCTCTCTCTACCCTTTTTTCCCAATGACCATTTTTTTGTGACTGCTTTTCCATTAGTATCACCAACAACCACCATTACTCATCTCCAACAACCACCATTAGTCACCTCCACAACCACCATTAGCCACCACCTCCACCAATCGAACACCAAATTCTTGCAGGAGTGACGATTTGATGCCTGAGATTCCTGTAAAATGAGAGTATCTTTAGTTATTTATAACATTCATTGTTTTCCATGATACTTGACTTTGACATAATGATGCTCTTTCTTGCTCCTTTTCTAGCATACAATGGTATCTACAATCACTTTGACAATCCCATTGTTTCCATTGTAAATACCAAGGAAGTTCAAGCCCTATCATTGTCTATCAGCAAATTAGATCCGTTGATATCTCTGTGTAATACACCATTCGTACGGCAATGTTCAAGCCTAGAAAGTAATTGTTTAGTGAAGCATCTGATATGCAAATATAGGAATAAGAGCAACATAAACAATTTTATTTCTAAACCACCACTTAATTGGGATAATGAAAGTATGAAACAATTTGGATCTTGAAGATTACCTAAGGCTCTATAAATTCGATACCTTAAAAAACAACAAGACCAGAGAGATCATGTTCTATGTATTCAAACACTAGGTAAAGACTACAGGGCATTCTAGATGTAACAAATCCTTTAAGCTTTATGATATTTGGATGATAAAGCTTTTTCAAGATGATAATCTCTTTTGCCATGAACTTCACATTCTCGGGGTCTAAATTATCAACCTTAACTTTCTTTAAAGATATTATTGTTATTAAATCCATAGCTTTATATACATTGCTATATGTTCCATGCCCAATCTGACCATGAACTATTGAAGAAATTTATATCAGTGAAAGTCAACATCTCATAACCTGTCACTCGAGAAATTGATGAAATGAAAATAAATTCTTCACATATAAGTGATGAGATTTAGGTTTTTTAAAATTTACCTTATCGAGTTTCTCAAAAGTATTAGCACAGCGAGGTATCCAATCTTTAATGGCGTCACCGGCGACGTCGGAACCCTTGCATATTAAACTTCATTTTTTTTCTTTTTTTCTTTAAAAAAAATAATAGAAAACCTCATGGTCCATAGATAGTGAAATGACGAAAATGTTATTTACTTAACGGACAAATACTGACGGAGTGAGCCATAAAGACTAGACATTAAAAGTTTTGAAACCACAATGACTATTTATGAAGTTTTGTCACTTTTTTATAAAATATTTATCGACAAGGTTAACCATTTGGATAATATATAAGCATCTTGATTGAAATGAATTCCTTAGGAGCCAATGAACAAAGTAAATAGAATCAATATAAGTATTGAGAATCACATAGTGCTATCCGATTTATAAGGATACAAATACGTCTTTGTATTTCCAAAATGTGGAATAGAATGAAAGGCTTGTATCATTTTTCTTACATTCTCAACAATTTTATATATTTTATTTGAAAAAAAGGATGTGGATTATTCTTCATTATTAAAGTTACCAACAAATGTTTTTGCTCCTTATTTTCAAACAATCTTTACCCCATATAAGTATCGAATAAAAGGGGACATTTCTTTTTCCACAATAATTTTGAAAATCAATGTAATGTCTTCCAAAAGTAAGTAAATCGATCTTACACATAAAGTGCGGTTAATTATCTATATAGACCAAACTGTTATTTCAAATATAGGTGAATACAACCAACTATCGTTAAGAATTTCATGTCTGGACAAAAAAAACCAAGTAATTGGTGGAATTGACTTCGATTGTGTATGTTCACGTATATTTGTTTATAATACGCATAAGTTGATGATATAAAAGTATTTAATATATGAATATGTTTTATAAAATATAGAACAAAAAAACCGATATTTGAACCTCAAAAACGAAAAATAATTTTTAATTTAGGAATTATCTTGGAATTTCCTAAAAAAAATTTATGATTGACAGATTTTTGATTGGTGTAGGAAAAAGATTTTTGATTGGTGTAGGAATTTTCCTAGGGACTTCCAACCACCAAATTTTTTTTTTTTTGTTTTTCAAATTTCAGACGTCGTTTTTCCATTCCATATATTTCATCTTTATTAATTATATTTATAATAATAAATACAATAATAACTAATAACATGATATATAATACTAGTGGTGCTCCCCCATAGGCGAGGTCTCAAGTTCAAATTCAGAGTTCTTCAACTAGGGATGGGTAAGAGAAGTCTTGCAACATCGTTTGGCAGACGTAGCCAAATCTTTCACCAATTCTGTTTCAAAAAACATGAATACCTGTTAGAAAAAAAATTGTATATAATACCAATGATACATGAAGAAGTATAACTATAATAACAACAACTAGTCAGTTAATTCGACAAATAATATTGAGTTGGAACCTAAGTTAATTGGTAAGGATGTGAGTTGTGAACTTAATCACTCGAATTTGAATCCCCACAGAAGCAATATTTTTTTTAAACCCAAATGAAATAGCATTTTTTTTTAAATAAATTATTTCGAGGACTTTCCGATGAAAAACAGCTATGTGTAAGATTCTCTTAGAAGCGCCTAGGAACTTCCGAGGGTTCTCGATGAACTGTATCTTAAACACATTTTTTCTCATTTTCTAGGAATTCTCTCGGAAATGCATATGAACATCCAAGGAATTTAGAAAAAAAATTATAGGAACATTCGTCTTTTTGGAGTAGCGAACACTGTCCTTAAAGGATTATTACCCACACCACTAAGTCGGGTTGATGGATAAGATCCTTTGATGCTCTCCTTGAATTCTTGATGAGGGACCAATAGTACAACTCGCCTAATCGCCAATGGATCATTGGGAACGAGTAAAGAGGGTGAATTTAAGTCACACATTCTTCAATTTGAAATTATATAACATATTTTAGTTCCGAAGTTTGATTTTATTATAGAATATCAGTTTTTATTTCCTTGAATAAAAATAGTTATAACCTCATTTATTAGTATGCATACTGCATTTTATGTTAGATTTAATGCATCAGTTAAGAATCGTTTTATTTAATACTAGTCGAATCTTCGCGCGTTGCACGTGAATATAATTATTTAATTAAAATAATAACATTTAACAAATTGTGATTTAATATTTATACATGTAAAACCAATGTCAATAGCAAAACAAACTCTATAGTTAACATATTAGTTTTATTAATTTTAATAAATTTATATCATTAGTTATTTCAACTATTAATTCATGATTTTATAGATATGTTGTGTAAATTATATATCAAACATATATTGATTTCTATGTATAAAAAAACAACGTGGTATGAAAAAATAAATATTACAACTTTTGATGATTTTATAGAACGCTTTAAGTTGTGGAAATTATATATAAAACGTATGCCGATTTGTATATGAAACAAATAACAAATAGTATGAAAAATACTATAGCTTTTAATAAAATAAAAACATTACAACATTATAACATTTACATCAAACAAAACTTTTTTTTCAACTCTTTCATTTTATATTGCAAATCTTTTCAAAAATATGATTTTTTTAATCAAAACTTACTTATATACTACTAATATAGCTACAATATGTATAATAAATAAGTGGAAAATAAAAAAACATTGCACCTTAATAATCATAAGTTTAAAAAACTTTTGAATGTAGTGGAAAATATAAAGGTAAATTACATTAAATTTGAAATCATAATTACATTTAAATAAAAAAACTATTGAGTTGTACTAAGAATTTTAAACTCTTGATTTGCGCCCAATAATGTTATATAAATATTAACAATTATATGTTATAAAAACAATATTATAAGTATTTATCATTGAAATAATAACTTTTATACTAAGTTGTAACTACTATTATAACAATTTTAAATATACGATAAGAAAGATATAAAAAGTTGTGTTTGAATCAAATTGAATTAAGTTTTTGATTTAAAATTATTTTAAACTATATGTATTTTAAACTAATTTATAAATCATTTATTTGAATATTTATTATTATTATTATTATTATTATTAGACAAAACTTCAAAAATGGTCCCTGTGGTTTTCGAAAATATCAAGTTTAGTCCCTAAGTTCAAAAAACCTCACAAATGGTCCCTGTGGTTTCAAAACTTTTAACATTTGGTCCTTCCGGCTCACTCCGTTAGCTTTTAGCCGTTAAGTGAAGGGTATTTCTGTCTTTTCACTATCACAGGGACCATTTATGAAGTTTTGCCTTATTTTAATAAAAACAATAATTATTTAATATTAAAGGTCTCTCACTCACTCTCTCTCTCTCTCTCTCTCTCTCTCTCTCTCTCTCGTCTTCTTCCTAACCCTTTTGAATAATACAGGGGCCAAATGAACAAATTTACTCCCTCCTTCTTCACTTTAATCTCCTCCACCAAAACCCAAACCAGCAACATTACTTTAATCTCATCCCCATTCTTCACTTCATCAGGTTTAGTTCAAGAAGCATGGAAATTCAACAATGAAAAGAAACCCCTGATAACCCATTTCTTGTTCATAGTCTATGATCACTAAAACATCTAATTACAGTCATACAGCTCTTGCTGATGGTAAATTATGTTATAATTACATATTACAGTAAACCATAACATCAACAAAATCACGAAAATCAGTAGTGAAGTAAGACCCTAACAATCAAATTGGTTAATCAAAACCAAACAAAGATATCAAAGAACCCAAACAAGCAATTCGTTTACTACTTCGGTATCTCATCATCTACCGCCAACCACCCAAAATCGCAATCCCAAATATAGTCCCCATCAGTATTCCTAAAATCAACCCCGTTTTGTATCAACTTCAATTCTCCCAAAACAGAAGTACAATCAACAAAACATCTAACCAGCTACAGGTTCAAGCTATAGGGTCGATACTCTCTTTTATTTCTAACCAAACCTACCAGTGTCTTTACTTCTCCTTTATCCCTCCGTCCTTGATGTCCCGCCATAAAAACTGACCAGGAAAGATCTTCTGAATTAGCATTCCTTTGTAGTAACCGGAGACACCAGTGCACATGGATTTGAAATTGGAAACAATAACGGGGAAGAGGTTGTTGTAAAGGTTGAGGATGATGTGGCCAACGGGTCCGGTATCACGATAGAGGGCAAGATCTGATCCTAGGGTTCGGGTTTGGAAGTAGTTAGGGCAGATACGAAGTCAATGAATATGTAGTGAGTAATAGTGGTGTCAAGTTGTTTTTGTGGTGGTGAGGTTATAGAGGGGGGGGGGGAGGGAGAGAGCAGTGGTAGTGGTGGAAAGGAAGAGAAGAAAGCGACAGTGGAGGTGGAGTTTGGAGAGAGGGGTGGAAGGAGGATGATAAGGAGGTAGGGGTGGTTGTGGTTGAGCACCCAATGGTGACGATGTATTTATTGAGAGAGAGAGAGAGAGAGAGAGAGAGAGAGAGAGAGAAGTGGGTGGGCCCCCTTTATATTAAATAATTATATATATATATATATATATATATATATATATATATATATATATATATATATATATATTCTTTTTTTTAAATGAGGCAAAACTTCATAAATGGTCCCTGTAGTAGTGAAATGACCGAAATGTCCTTCACTTAACGGCCAAAAGCTAACGGAGTTAACGAAAATGACCATTTGTTAAAAGTTTTGAAACCACAGGGACGATCCGTGAGGTTTTTTGAACTTAGGGATTAAACTTGATATTTTCGAAAACCACAGGGACCATTTTTGAAGTTTTGTCTTATTATTATTATTTCAAATAACAATAATTTTTTAATATAATATAATCTATTCTTTAGTTTTACGTGATTTTAAACAATTATTACTTTTTACTAATTAAAAACTACTTATTTGAAAATTTTCATTATTATATTTCAAATAAACTATCATACTTTTTTTTGTTGTATTTTCATTTTTTTCCTTAAAGCTATGAAATATTGGAAGAGAACGAACAATCCAAATAAAATGGTGATTTAAATTTCAAACTATAGTAATTGTTATGTAGTACGACCAATCTTAAAAAAAATATGTTAAGAGTGGGTTAGGGGAGTAAGAGTGTTATACTTGCGGTATATTTTTATCACTTATATTTTCTGATGTAAATATTAATATTTTATTTATTTTACTTTTCCTTTACGATAAAGAACGAATATAGAAAAAGAAAATTAACAAATGTAATAAGACAATTTATTTTAATTATTATAAAAACATTTAAAATTGGGTATATCCATATAAGTTTTAGTAGAACATAAATAATTCATTTTTTTAACACATAAAAAATCATTCGTTCTAATTCGTCATTATCACCAACAATTTTGAATAATAATTGTAAACTTCTTTCATCAAAATCAATTAAAAAAACTTCATCGATGTTATTTACAACAAAATAAGCGATAGAAACTAACATAGTATATACATACCATAAAATACATATTGAATAATGTTCTCTTGTACACAAAATATTTTTTTTAACATAAAAAAGATAGAGACAACATAAAGATACACACATGTTAACAAAGTTAATTGTTCTAACTGATAAATAGCTTGATGGTTAATTTACCAAAAGTTCATGAGAAGTAATTATCAATCTCACTTCATCATTTTGTGATTATAGAAAGATGCATAACACATAAACTTAAAAAATAATCTCAAGTATACATTTACAAACATACCTAAATTTGAACCGTGGTTAATATCTAAAACTTCAAATGCACCCAATTTGAGTTTACATGAATTTATATTTGGAAATGTTGCAATTGCTTTTTACATCCATGAAACCACTCACATAACTATTCAAACCCTACACATATAATCTATCATTTTGTATTGACATACATGCAATATGTAATCTACAAATTTCTTATACATGCTAAATATTTCATTTAACTCATCAATTAAATAGCATGATTTGAAGAGTTTTAAGAGTTACAAATCTTAATATTTCAATTAATCATAAATGAATTTGTATAAGTTGAATAGTCTTGGGAGTTTCAAATGCATGAGGTTCAAGGAAAAATGGTCTTGGGAGTTTCAAATGCATGAGGTTCAAGGAAAAATGCTAGCTTTATAAGATATATAGATAGATAGATAGATAGATATAGATATAAATATAGATTGTAATGATTTGTAGGTTGCTAGTCTCGTATACAAGAACACTAGAATAATGTTTGATATATTGAAATACTACTAGTTATTACATGGGTTAATTTATTATATATATATATATATATATATATATATATATATATATATATATATATATATGTCAAAATATTTGAGAACTTTGAATTTATAAGAAAATAAGAAAAAATGACTTATTATAATGAAAATGTTTTTTATCTTTTAAATTTAAACAAACAATTTAAATAAAGAAAAGAAACTAATGAGCTTTAATTTTAGGAATTTTGAAATTAAAAGGTAATTTTATTAATGAAATTGATATCCATTTATTACTACATTTATTGCAATTGTTACATTAAAATATTATATGAAATTTAATAAAATAGAAAACTCATAAAATGACATGTGGAAAAAAAATTCAAAATAACCACAAAATGACATTTGGCAAATTGAATGAGTGATATTGCCATATTTATACACATTTTAGGCAATATTTTAATACATTTTTATTAATATTTTGGTTATTTACAAAGATATAGAATACTTATGAGATTAAATTGTATTTTGCAGCCAAACGGAACAATCTTGAAGAATAAGGACCATAATCGACAAAAAGTGGAACTTTGGAGGATGGGAGCTTTAAAGAAGAAAAATATCTGCGAAAAGCCCAAATCACGACGTGACCCTCGAATACACGACGTGGAGTGAGTGTTCTAGAAGATAAGTGCACAGGAAGTCTGAGTCTTTGCCCAATAAGGATTTACCTCAAATACACGACGTGAAATCCTTGTTCACGTTGTGAAGCGCGAAAATTCCCAAAACTATAAATACTCATTCACTTTCACGATTTGAGGAGGCTTGGAAGATTTTCAGAGAGAATTTTGGAAAAGAATTGTTCAGAAAAACCGAGAGAAAACATTCTAGTAAAGAGAATTAACTGAAGATCGAGAGACTGAAGAATAAATTCATCATCCTAGTTTGCTACACTATGATTATGTCTTTTATTATTGGATTTGTGTTTGTGTTATCATCCATGAGTAGTTGAATCTAGTAGCTTCCGTTTAGCTAGATGAAGCTTTAACTCTATGGTTTAGTTTATTGATTTATGGATTTTAATTGTTGGTTATGAGCTTGTGTTTGATTATCTTTACCTAGCATGTTAATATTTGATACTTTAATTGCTTGAATTCAGGTTCTGTGTAGCTTATTGAACATTAAATTACATGAACTTGTTACCTAGTAGTTTAGTGACCATTAAATTGCTAGAGCTAGGATCGACCCAATCTTAGATAAGTGATAAAAGTAGCCAATTTAGCTGTACTGGAGAACATAAATTGTGACCACAATTGTGTTTATTTAGATCAATCTTACATAGCTTATCTACATCTTATAATTGATTATATGTTTGCTACTGTATGACCATACATAGTTTACATGAAAATGTTAGTAAATTTGGACTTGAATTGTTAATAATATAATATTTGATAACCAACATTAATAATCCATAATTAGTAACTAACCATAGAAGAGAAGTGGATTCGAACTAAATGGAAGTGTTTTTAGTAATTAATTAAAATCGTTAGTTAAGAGATTAAGTTCATCTGAACTTGCAAAATCATATAAAATCCAATTTAAACTTTTGCTTGTTTTTATGTTAATTTTTAGTAGTTAAATTAGTTAATTAAATATGTTCCCTGTGTTCGATACCTGGCTGTTAGTGTTATATTATTTGCGAGAAGGTACACTGCCTTAAATCGTAATAGTTAGTTAAATAGATGGTAAAACTAATATGTGTAGCAATATTATGTTCATCACTGAGAGTGTGACAAATGACAAAAAAAAACCTTCATTTATTAGAGATGATTATAAAAAGAGGGTTCTCATGTGTGGGTTCTCTTTATTTATTAATTTCTAGAACGTATATAGCTTTTATGGCTTATATATTGCATGATACATGGTTGTTTGCAAAATCCGTCTTGATTCAATTCTAAAGGGCGCAGGCGAGAATTATAAAATCCTTTCTAATTGATAAAGTAGAACCATTGTTGTTTGATACGATACAACCGATGAAAAAAAGGTCATTCCAAAACATAACAAAAAATTGAACACCTCTTTTATAGTGTATATATTTCCTAATCATTTGCAACTTTTCTTGAGCATGTACAACCATTCGATGTTTTATCTCTCTAAAAATCCAAAAATAACAAAAATACGGTAAAGTTTAAAATTATTATTCCACAAACTAAAATCTGAGATACATCTTACATACCAGCTTCTATCTAGATACTTAGAAACATGATGTGATGGTGAGTATATGTTCTTAGCACATACATATCGATGATGATTATATTCTATATAATATTCACAAGTGAATGCATCATCTAATATTTAAATATGAATATACTATGTTTATTATATGATATATTTATATATGAATGATACTTAAATTGTAAAACAAATTAATCATAGTTTTTATTAATAAGTGAATAACGACTGTACTGTAGTAAAAACCTGATTCATTTTTATTCACTTATGAATAACGATAGCTGAAAATATAAAAAAAATAAATTTTTTATTTTATCTTAAAACTATATCAATATGAATGTCTATTTGTAGAGAATAAAAAATCATGAATTTTGGTATATTTAAAATCATTTTTCGATAAAAATAGCTTCTTAAAAATAAAAAAAAAAAACGAAAAACTATGTTTTTGTATATATATTCAGGTAATGCTTAGCATAGTTTAAGGAAACATGTTTTGTTGGAAAACACATGTCTATTCCTTTCCCATTTCCGCTGGTAAGACGGAGGCTTTTGCGACAAAAATAAATGAGTGGCTGAGAATGATTCCCCATTCTCAACATTTTTTTTTCTCAATTGAACCCTCCTATATATATATATATATATATATATATATATATATATATATATATATATATATATATATATATATATATCATGTTGTTCAATAGTCATATTTAAAATTAATGGTATAGGTACTTGCCACGGGGAGTTTTATATATATACTACTATATTGTTTAACCTTCTTCCTTTACCACTTAAGTTCATTTCTATATCTTTGCATTTCTTCAATATGGTTTTCATTGAATCTCTGGCCATTCTCATTTTCCTTTCTTTTTTAGTTTTTCATTACAAACCCAAAAACCTCAAAACTCTTATCGAGAGATACTGGCAGCCTCTTGGTGCGTTTTTTGAAATCCTCACAAACCCGCACCGAATCCATGATTTCTTGGCCATGTATCTTAATCGCAGTGGAGGTACTTTCAAGCTTAGAGGACCTTGGTTTGCCAACATGAATATGATTTTTATCACAGACCCATTAGACATCCACCATGTTTTGAGCAAGAACTTTTCTAATTATCCAAAAGGCCCACAATTCCGTAAAATATTTGATGTCTTCGGAGATGGACATTTATGGGAGATCGAGCGCAAAACCATCATGTCCCTCTTTAGGCAACCCAACTTTCAAAATGTTTTCGAAGCGATTGTATGGAATAAGGTGGAAATAGGGCTTTTACCGGTATTAGCATCTATTTACAAACTAGGCAAGGAGACGGATTTGCAGGATATATTCCAAAGGTTCACTTTTGACACTATATGCACGTTGTTCTTAGACTTTGACCCGAAAAGCTTATCTCTTGATTTCCCTTTCCTTCTTTATGAGAAGTCGTTAACAGACATTGAAGAAAGTGTATTATACAGGCAGTTTACACCCCCAATCTTTTGGAAATTTCAACAACTACTTCGAATAGGGAATGAGAAGAAGTTAAGTAAAGCAGTCAATGCTTTGGATCACTTTGTGTGCAAGTGCTTAGCTAGAATACAAACCGAGTCCAATAGTACTAATACAAAAAGTGAACATGGAAGGGAACATTTTGGATTAACATCGTTGATTAGTGAATTCAAACACCAATGTGGAAGTAATATTGGAGATCCCAACAAGTTTTTAAAAGATACCATAACGAACCTAATTGGTGCCGGGAGAGATACAACCAGCACAACTCTCTCATGGTTTTTCTATCTCATTGCAAAAAATCCAATCGTAGAGGACAAGATCCGAGAGGAGATTCACACATTATTGCAGGAGAAAGTAGATGATCAAAAGAACTGGAATTCCAAAGAGTTAGGCAAACTGGTTTATCTTCATGGGGCTTTATGTGAAGCCTTGAGGCTTTACCCTTCTGTTCCTTTTAACCACAAAACTCCCTTACAGCCAGATATACTTCCAAGTGGCCACCATGTTAATCAAAACACCAATATTATGCTATATTTCTATGGCATGGGAAGGATGAAAACGATATGGGGTGAGGATTGTATGGAATTTAAGCCTGAAAGATGGTTTTCAAAAGAAGGAGGAATCAAACATGAATCTTCTAACAAGTTCCCAGCATTTAATGGTGGGCTGAGGACTTGTATAGGTAAGGACATGAGTTTCACTCAACTAAAGATAGTAGCATCTACGATCATTTATCATTATCACATTGAGTTGGTGGACGGTGAACCCGTGTGTCCAAGTGCTTCAATAGTACTTCAGATGAAACATGGGTTGAAAGTGAGGTTAACTAAACTCAGTGAAGTGAATATGTGAGCCAGATATTCTGGAAAAAGGCGATATATCTTGTGTGAGACTATGATATATGCTTTTTCTCGTTTATTAAGTTTTAATATTTCTTAATATTCACTTGTGAATATTAGATGGTATATTCACTTATGAATATTAGATAATATTTTCATATCTGAATATTACATAGTATTACATGGTATATCACATGTGAATATTACATAGTATATTCACTTGTGAATATTAGATGATATATTCTCTTATGAATATTAGACAGTATATTCACATATGAATATTACAATGTATTTTCACAAATATATATAATTTTTATATGTTATTCACATATGAATAACATACAAACTTGCATATTTGTTTTTTTGTTTTAATAATCATATACTGATTCAGGTGAGAAAACATATTCATATATGAATATAACGTGATAATTTAGTTTATGCATTTCATCAAACAGTTGGAGTGCATACAATTTAACCTTTTTAAAAATGTTAAAAACATGATACTTTGACTATTTAAATCTTACAAAATAGTAGATTGATAGAGAATTATATAAAATTTTTCTAAAAAAAAAACGATTTGATCTTTTGCTAACCTTAATTTTGAAGTTTTATTTGATAATTGATGTTGAATGAATGATATGAAGTGAATTTTTTGTTGATTATCGATGATGTTGATCTAATGACGCTGGGAGTATAATTAATTGTAGATGTTGAAGATCTGATCATATTCAAGCAGAATTGAAGGTTGGATTAAAAGAACAAAAAACGAATTTTTGTTGTTAACTGTTGAATCGTGTTGATAAACATGTTATTGACGAAAATCGATGATTGATTAATACTGGATGATGTTGATGATGGTTTAATTGAAGAAATCTGGATGATTGTTGAAGGTTGGAGGAGAAATTTGGATGATGAACGATCGATTAGAAATAGGTTTGAACTGTTATCTATTTCTGTACAGTTACGTATTTGAAATTGAAGGTTATTATCATATTTACAAGTTTGTCACCGTGTCTTTTTATGCGTAGATTAAATGAGTGGCTGAGAATGATTCCCCCATTCTCAATATTTTTTATTTTCTCAATTGAACCCACATCTCTCTCTGTATATATATATATATATATATATATATATATATATATATATATATATATATATATATATATATATATATATATATATATATATATATATATATATATATAATAGAAATATGTGAATTTAATGTATGTTTTTCTTCATTATTCATGGAAGCGTGTATAAAAAGAATACTTTTTTCATATTTATAAATAATTTGAAATAAGAGTACATTTATAAGACTACGACTAACTTTTGCGTGCATAAGTTAGTTTAATATTTAAGCTTATTTTAGTATAGTATTTGATGAAATAACTAGATTAACTTATAAGTTAATTATTTTCACAAGTTTTCCAAAATATATATGCAATAATTTATATGTAATGCCTAACAACTTAAAATTAGTAAAATAATTTAATAAATCAGTTAAAACAACATATGTGTACAATTTTAGATATAACTAATTATACAACAATTTATTTTTTAAACAAACGTGTACTAGTTTGTTTTAATAAGCTTATAAAATTTATTTTATAACCTTATTGAAAAAATCATTATAATTATTAGATAGTTAATATGATGAAATTTAAGATTTGTTTTAATAATGTTTCATACAATATAACATTAAATTTTAATTATATGTATAAATGTCGTTGTACATTTATAATATAATTTAGTTTATTAACTAGTTTTTTACAAAATATCATTAATATATCAAATAACTTATTAACCACCGATTAACTTATCAACTATCATCTAAATTATTATGAAAAAACTTGCTTATCAGACAAAAACTTGTTTTTCAGTTAGTCCAATAAACATAACTTAAATTTTCCACAAGCTACAACAATCCAATTCTATACATTAAAAAGAAAAAAAAAGTTCAGCAAGTTTGGGTCTTGCTCAAGCCTCTAGTTGTTGTTTTTTCTATTTACCATTTTAACTTATTCTATTGTTTACAAGTTTTATTTCGTTACTCGTAGTTGATCAATATTAAAAATAAAATACATAGAAATATATATTTTATTTTTCTTTCAACCAATATTAATAAAATTTTGATATTCGTTCTAAGAGAGGATTGAATTGAATATATATATATATTGAAATAGTTGGGTTGCATAGGTGGAGAAGGGAGAGATTATAGCATGGTTCTAAAATACTCGCGCGCGCAGAGA
Organism: Lactuca virosa; assembly: GCF_052849685.1. Taxonomy (NCBI): domain Eukaryota; kingdom Viridiplantae; phylum Streptophyta; class Magnoliopsida; order Asterales; family Asteraceae; genus Lactuca; species Lactuca virosa. The sequence continues at coordinate 40,470,015 of NC_136433.1, forward strand.
GTGTCATGGCGCGATGCGTTGTACAGGGCCGGCTCTACATTCATTGAAATTAAGTAAGGGCTTAGGGCCCCCAATCTTAAGGGGCCCCACTTAACCTTAACCCAAATGTCGATTAGTTAAGGGACGAATGCCGATTTTCCTATTCTCCATTCGCGGACACGCACGTCGATTCCCAATTGAATTCTAAACGACTGCTCTTCTTATATGTTCTCGATTTCTTCTTCTTCCTGGCTCAGAAGTCTGAAAAATAATCGATTCTTGAATCTTAATTTGATCAAAAATCGAAAAAACGCTTCTTGAATCTTGACTGCTCAAAAATCGATTCTACATAAGTCCATTCTTGAATCTGAAGCGGTATGTTCTTCCTTTGATTCTTTATTTCTCCATATTCCATTATTAGATAACTCAATTGCTGATTCTTCTTTTTCGATTAGACTATCTATTAGGGTTAATATGACTTAATTTTTTTTAATTTTGACTGTGTCAAGTTGGATTTTTGAATTAGGTTTGGACTTTAGATATTGGATATTGGAATCAGCTTTTGATTTTGGATATTGGAACGATTTTGGTTGGATTGTTGGAATGAATTTCAGTTGTCAAGACTCAAGAATTGTCAAGAACTCACTTTGCCAAGCAGGTAAAGTAGGTATTTCCAATCTATAATCTGTTAATAACTTATTTACTTTCCATTTGGCTTTTTATTGTTTTGGTGATAGTTGTTGTCAAAGGAAAAGAAAAATTATGTCTAAGAGAAAATTTGAATAAGGAGCTTCAATTAAAAAGGAAAAGAAAAATTATGTCTAATGTTGAAATTAATAATGAACAAAATTAAAATGACTTTAATTGTATTTATGAAAGGGCCCCAACTTTTGGTTCGCTTAGAGCCCCCTAACTGATTGAGACGACCCCGGCGTTGTATAGCCGTTACGAAAATGTCTAAGACGAGTTTGTTAAACGCGACACACAAGTAGCGTGTCAAGGTGCGTCTTATCGCGTTATGGCGCGAGTTCTTTTTAAGACGCGTGTTTTTTTTTCCTTTTTCTGATCGAGCCTAAAACAATTGAATTTTTGTTAAAAAATTATATTAAATGATAATATAACATTTCTAAAAACTTGATATATTTGATATAATTCTATAATTATATGATTTATCTTTTTTAATATATATGAAATTGCCACGCCTTGAGGCTCGTCATGGCTTAGGTTTGGCCTTACCGCCAAGTTCACTCTGCATAGAACCTTAGATTATAGATAACAAACAATAATAACAAGACAAAATTTCAAAAATGGTCTGCAAATTTTTGGGGTTTTAGTCCAAACCCCGAGTTTTTTGTATTCACAGTTTATTTGGAGTAGTTTGTATGTGAAATTGGTCCCCGGACTTAATTTCCGTTAACTTGTTGTTGTTAACCCCTCATTTGCCTTTCACATGAGGGTATATTTGTCTTTTCACTTCTAAGGGACTATTTTTGCACCTGAAAAAAAATATCCCTCTTTTAAAAAAAATTAATACCTATTTATTTTTTTAATAATTAAAAAATAAAAGAGCTCTCTCATTTATCCTCATGGAAGTCGTCGGAGGGTGAAATCGTGGTGGAGATGACTTCTATCGTAAAATCCTCCTTCTTCTAAACCTGTGCAACTGAAGGAAAAACACACAAGAGAGGTCGTTTGGTGGTGGATCAAAAATCAAAAAGGGGAGGCGCCTTCGTTTTCATCAGATTGAGAAAAGAACAGACGAAGCAGCAAGAGAGGTTGTCTGGGGTGGATCAAAAATTGCGAGGAGGGAGAAGGGGGTCCGTCTTGATCGGCGACCCTTTCTGGGTTTAATCTTCATCACCGGCGGCAACTGTGGTGGTCGCTGTCATCTGTGGTGGCGAGGGAGGCTGCACTCCTCCTGTCCGACAGAAAACGCGAAAGGGAAAAGGGCCAAGGCGGATTAGCGACTTAAGAGAGGGTGTTTGGCTTTAAAGTCGACCGGTAAGGTGGAGGATGGGATTGAAACTGATCTACAACGATCCGGCCTTCAATTGGGGTGTAGAGATTGAGAAGGATAGTAACAGTCGCATGGTTGCTCCGGAGGCCTCTAGACTGTTCTTTCTTTTCTGATCCAACAATTATGCGAGGAAGGAGGTGTTCGGGGTTGTGTTTTCTCGATAATCCCACCTCTTTTCTGTTGTCGAGCTGATTTCATCTACGTCTCTAGTAATAATCAATTTAAACTTCTGATTTCTGGTTTATATATGTGGTTAATAATCGGCTTCATGAAGTATCAATGTCCCTTTTATTCTCAACTGTGAAGCTTCCGTACATAAGTTCAATATGCAATCATCAACTAAAATATCAATATAATGTTTTCAAATAAAATAATCTAATATGTCACCTATTCAAGATACATCGACTTATTTTGAATGTATATAATTAAATAAAAGCTTTTCAGCAAAAACGGATGTTGTAGTGTTTCAACGGTTTTTAGTTCCGGTCTCTCTGTTAATAGATTAAATGGAGTATAGGTTAAATGCAAGGAAAACAATGTACTTTCATTGATTTATTTATTATTATAATATTCCACTTTATTTTTTCAAAGTACAATGGCTTCATAAGAAAACATTTAAAAGGACAATGCTATAACACATAAACAAAGGAAAGTACATTGTATTTTGTTAAATGGATGTGAGTCATACCTCGACTGATTCAATAAATAGAAGGTTTAGAATCATTAAAACCCACAAATAAATAAATAATTGTAAAAATATAGGCTAAGGATATTTTAAACAATTGAGTAAATACCTTAAGGTTGACAATTACCATCTTTCCTCCGACTTTAGAGGGAGGTTTCATGTCGGAGTTATTTGCAAACTACAAGTAAACTCCAAAATTCATATGTAATGGTAGTGTTGAATTGATAATTTTTTCTACACAAAACAGATGCCTTTATGATATTTTTGAATAATAATGAACACAAAAACATAAATTAAAACATTAAATTCATTAAAGACTTTTATCAAATAGTTGATGTTTTTATAATACATGGAATAATAATAAAAACTTCCGTAATAAAATTTCAAAAATAATATTCTTAAGCTAGTAACATGTAACAAGCGTGTTAAAATGTCAAAAAATATGAGCAAAGTTGTTCATCACTGTTCTTGCTTCAACATATCAGCAAATAAAAAACTATTTCAGAAACAAATTTATGGAAATATTTTCAAGACATAAAAGACAAAATTGCAAAAATGGTCCCTGTGGTTTGCCAATTTCTTTGGGTAAGGTCCAAAAAAAATTATTAGCAAAAAAGGTCCTTATTTGATGGTTTAGCTGTGGTTTTGGTCCCTATTTCGTTAACTTTAACATTTGGTTGTTAACTCTTTTAAAAATGACAATTTTACCCTCAGGGACCATTTTTGCAGTTATCTCTTTTTACCAAATTATAAGGACTATTTCTGCAATTTTTCTTTTTAAATTTGTTGAATTATTATATATTAATTTTTTTTTTAATTTTATTGAACATTAATTTTTTTTTTAATTTTATTTTATTGGATTAATTTTTTATCTGATTATTATATATCAGTTAATTCTATTTTTAATATATAATATTTATATATTAATAAATATTATATTATTAATTTCTTTTAACTATTTTTTAAAATTTTTTTATTGGATTATTTTTTTTAAAAAAAAAAATTATTAGGTTTTTTTATTGGATTATTACATTTAATTTATTATATTCTATATATAATAAATAATATTTTAGTGGATCATTGATTTTTTTTTAAATGTATTCTACATAGATAAAACACAATAAAAACTCACTATTTGCAGGAGCGTGGAATTAAAAATAAAAATGGATTTTGGCGGAATATGTCATATATATGTATTGAATCCAAGTTGGTTTTGGAGGGATAAGATAAAAGTCATTTTTATCTTATCCCTTAAATGTTGAATTTCAAAATGTAGTTAGGATCAAGGTTCTAAATAACGTAAGGCGTGACTTTGCGGCAATGTCAAGCCTCAAGCTTTTCCGAGCCTTGGCGAGCCATGTCGTTTGTAAGGCGTGACTTAAGGCGGCAATTTTGTATATAATTAATATTTTTATATGTATTTTCAACTATTATTCTATTTTATACACATATATGAGTTAAGGCGGCGTTTTGGTAAAGCTTGGCGGCAGGCATAAGCCTTGGAGCCATGGCGGAGTCATGACGAGCTTTTTAGAACCTTGGTTAGGATAGATAATGTAGAACATTTTAGGATTATTTTTTAAAATTTAAAATTAGGTTAATGTTGATGGTTAGTTTGGAAAAAATGATAATTTTTATAACAGCCCAAGAATATATTATTTACCAAATCGGCTTCATGACTTTACATTTAATACCAAACAACCCCTACTACATATTGTGCCCAAGAATATATTATTTACCAAATCGGCTTCATGACTTTATATTTAATACCAAACAGCCCCTACTACATATTGTTTATATGTAAGCATTTTATTTTGAAAAGGGTACAAATTAAGACATTGTATTTTCATTTTCTTATTAAAGACACATTTCATTTGGAAATGCCATGTATTTTATTCAATTATTTGTTTGTCATTGCAGGTATGCTATTTTTGTTTTTTTATAGAATTGCATGTCGAACATAGTTTGTTACGAACAATAAAAAAAATTATTGTTATAAAATCTTGTTTGTGGAATAACAAAGTCAGTGGCTTAAGCCAAAGATTAAGAATATTACCTTTAAACTTAAAATAAATTGACAATAATAAACTTGGTCAACATAGTTTGTTATTTAAACTTAAAACAAATTGACAATAATAGACTTGGTCAACATAGTTTGTAACATAAGTTGAGGCGAAAATATATCAAAAGATGTAAAAGTTAAAATTCATAAAAAGAATTCAACATAATTATGAACTTGTCTCAAATAACACGACTACTATCGTGTTATAATTAAATGAAAACAAATATAATCTTCAAAATGAAAACAACGTACTTGTAAAAGAAATCCTTAAGCAAATAATAAAAAGTCAAAGAAAAATCGTCAATGATAAATGTCAAATAATCATAACTGCTAAATATATTCGAGTTTTTCCATTTTTGGAATCTTAAGGGTATGAGGAGCAACACCATCTTTTGAGGAAGACCATTCAAACGATTCAGTGGTGGTAACAATCTCAGTAGGGCGTTTCAGTGAAGTAGTTGTCGGTGTCACCACATCAAGATCAACAACATTAATATTGTCGCCTTCAACAGAAACACTCTTTTCCTGTATCAAATTAATAAAACAATGTTAATTAACAACATTAATATTGTCACCGCATCAAGAATAAATGTTTATTAACAATGTTAAAATGTTAAATTATATGAATTTAATTTTACCTTAATAGACTTGTTGATAGGAGTACCATTAGAATGAATATTGTTTTCTTCGTATGCAGGTGAATGTTTGAAAACTGCACCAACTACAAGTTCATCATTAGTCATCTTATGAACGGTGTAGGCGTGATAATTGTTCTCGAGATTAAACTTTGAAATCTGAACTTTAAAAACAAACTTCCTATTAAGCATCATATTGAACTCATCAGGGATCTTTTGGCGTCCTTGATCCTAAAGAATATTATAATAAAACATGTGAGTAGTTAATAAATCTCGATTGAAATAAAATGCAATAACAATATATAGTTAACTTGTCGTGTGTACAAATTAATAGAATAGTATAATATAACGCTACATTTGATATCTTTTCCTTCAACCAATGATTACCGCGGTGAATAAGATCTTTAACATGACTGTCAAACAATACAAAAGAAGCAGACCCAGTTTCATCTTGAACACGTATTACGACCCTTACCCTAAATATTATTGTATGACACGTTAATGGACAATGAAATAAAAATTGAAACATTGTAATAAAGATTCATGAGACAAGAAGTTTACAAATGTAAAATTATGAACTTACTTGCTGAATACATCAGAAACTTCTCCGCAACCATTACAATTAAATGGTTCACCATCACTATCATCAGCATTTTTAGTTACCTTTTTTGAACAGTCACGACAATAAAAAGAATACCATCCTTCCTCCAACTCGAAACCGATTATAGTAGCAATGATAGACAAACCAATTTCCTGATTGGTAAAAATACATACATATATATATATATATATATATATATATATATATATATATATACACACACACACACACATTAAAAAATTGTTATATATAATGGAAAAATATGAATAATATTAAGTATACCTCATTGTAATCTGGAATATCATCAATGTTTTTGATTTGAAACGGAGGTAGTAATCTTCTGGCTTGGCCACAACAGTTTCTGTGTTAAGTTGTGTAGTATTAATGGAAGACTCAACATTCAAATCGATATCAGCAATGCTACATATAAGAAGGAAAAATGAAGAAGATCAACAATAATAATAATTATTGATTAAGAATAAGTAAAAATAAAACAGTAAATAATTATATCATAGTCATCAAATACATACGCCTTTTTAAATTCTGAAATATGATGCATATCATCATTAATATGCAATCTCGACCCAAATAAACAGTTACCGACTTGTGGCTGACCTATAAATAGCAATTAAAGTAATAGATTATTTCATATTATAAATAAAATATTAATGTAATGAGCATAGACATCTAAAAATAATTATTCTTACCACCGCAAGTCTTGAGCTTTTCCATACGTAGGAGGATGATCACAGGAGCATTTTCATTTTGATGTTCATATATGTAGCTGTTCAACTTCAATGCAAAACCATCCCACAAAGCAACTTACATTTTCCTACCACTATAATTGATTGTTTGGGTTATATGAATAAAATATTAAACATGATAAATTAATGAAAAATAAAGAAAAGTACCTCAGATCTTGTGCAACAATACTCATTAGCCTTATTTCCCTTGCATTCTCCTTAATCACTCTCATGGGTTCAGTAGATACTACTTGACGAATAAAATCTACAAAAAGTAAATTTGAATCAATTATTATAATATAAATTGGTTAAAAAAATATATAATATAATAAATGCAAAACTGTTAAGGGAAAAAAACTCACCAAATGCAACACGAGTGTCAAAATTTCTGGCTGTCAGATCATGAAAACTCACAAAATTAAAAGGATCGATCCTATCAACAAAAGGAGTTGATACACGAATTGTGGTTGTTTTGTAGAAATTTATGTTATGCTTGTGAGCAACCAACATGTAATCTCCTTCGTTTCTGGTCATACCAAAGTTAGTGATTTGCCTTACAGCTCCTTCTTCCAGGAGGGCTTGAAATGCATTTATGAGATTTTTTTATTGTTGCATGTATTCTAGTGCCATGTAGGTGATAAAGAATATTATTATATGAAACAAAAATAAAACACAAGTTTTTTTTCATATTATTTTAATCTTACCTCCTGGTCCATTAAAATCATGTCCAAGCTGCTGACCATGTTTGGGCTGTTTTTCTATGTCTGTTTCCAAATAATGACAACTTGAACATGAATATTCCATGATTCTTTGGAGGCATCTATGTCAGCCAGCTTATTAATGACGATTTCACTGTCACTGTTATGTGTCATTTCGCTTGTGCTATGAGAAATAGAAAAGTATTAGAGATAATTATGAGATATAGTGAAAAAGTAATTCAAAGATTCACAAGGTTTTTGTTTAATGTAAACTAGAAAAGATTCCCCGGCGTTGTCGGGGTCGGAAGGTATTGCTTTGTAAAGTAAAGTAGCATGTTGATTGTTTTTTGTCCGTTAATATGAGGGTAATTTGGTCTTTTCAGGTAGTAGGGACTGAATTTGTCACCATGGGTAAACCATATGGACCATTTATGTAATTTTGGCGGTGGTGGTGGTGGTGGTGGTGATGGCAGATGGGGAGTGGGTTTATGGTATTGGGTGTGTATTTTCTAATAAATAAAACATTAATTTAAAACCAAAAAGAGAATGTTAAATCTGGTAAACCACAGGGACCAATCGTGTAATTTTGTCTAACAATAATAATAATAATGATGAGGGACCATTTCTGCCAAAAGATTAAATACTAATAATATGTAATAAAAGGCGAGGGTTATGAAAAATTCAAACCAAAGTGAAAGGGTTGTTTGTGAACAAAAGCATAAAGATGAAGGGTCAATGTTGTAAGTTGGAGGACCAAAATTGTGTCATTTTACTGTTAAAACTTTTCATAACTTTAATATATATATATATATATATATATATATATATATATATATATATATATAATAATATGATGTTGTTCAATTAACATAGACATTCTTGGTTGGCATACTTAACCATGAAAAAAACAAAAATAAACATTAATTGTATTTTGCAAAATAATAGTTGGCTGCAATTATGGATTAATGGAAGTAGGATGGTATCAAATCAAAACATACATAGTATGTTGATATATTTCACAGAAAACAACAAAGCAAAAAAAAAAGAGTATGAACACTTATCATATAGAAGGCTGTAGAAGGTTGTAGAAAGGAAGAAGTATTGATAAACAATGAAATGCGTACCTTTTTGCCTTTGATTAACCAAGCTAACAATTGTTTACTGCTATAGAAGGCTATAGAAAGGAAGACGTATTGATTTAGTATTTTGAATATCAATATAAACGAAGAGGTAAAAACATAGATAAAACACAATAAAAACCCACCTTTTGCAGGAGCGTGGAAGGAAAAATAAAAATGAGTTTTGGTGGAATATGTCATATATATGTATTGAATCCAAGTTGGTTTTGGAGGGATAAGATAAAAGTCATTTTTTATCTTATCCCTTAAATGTTGAATTTCAAAATGTAGTTAGGATAGATAATGTAGAACATTTTAGGATTATTTTTTAAAATTTAAAATTAGGATAATGTTGATGGTTAGTTAAGTTCCCGTCTTTGGTGGCTGATTTTTCGATTTAAATATGGTAAGTAGTTATGATAGACGGAAATAAATAGTGAATTGTTTTGTTAGGATGATATCACCAGAAATATTAAGAACGATCTAGGGGTTGAAATCAATCAAAAAAATCCAATGAATGGTTCTGATTGTTGAGTGTGAAATCATCAAGTTTCTGTTTTAATATATATAATATAAAGATAAGACAAACTTACTATTCTAGGAGGAAGTGCAAGATCTATAACTGTACCCTTTTTAGTACGCCTTAATAATATGCTTTTCAAAACCTTATCTTTGAACAGAATTATGGCTCTTTTACCATCCTCGCTACGCCCTATATCTGCAATTGGATTCGCAACATACTTATTCCATTAACAAAAGTGTCTCAGTAATTTGTGAGAAACGAACATATAAGAAAATTAAAAACCGCAATTCAGAAATGAGTGAAGGAAAACTGAAAAAATTTAAGTCATAAAAATATAATACTTACAAGTGAGTAGAGTTCTCCAAAGACACGATTATGAAGAGGGTTCCCACTTAAAGCCCATTTATATGAAGATTCAAAAGCAAAAACAACTTAAGGTTGTATATATACAAAAAAAATGTCAATATTCAATAATAGTCTATTAAGCCTAATTTTTTTAAGAAAGCATACCTGAACCAAAATCAAATGATCCCATTTAATTGAGAAATACGATAGAAACCATACATGACTATTGTGGATCCTTAAATGCATCCACTTAAATCCTGAAGCTGTCCAAAGAAAGGATGTGGATCAGGAAAAAAACTTGAATTACTAAAGTACAATTGAAAGCCACATGAGATATGTGAAAAAGATGCTATAGGGGCAGGCCCGTCTTAGAGGGTGGGCGATAGAGACGATCGTTTAGGGTCCATCTTTTAAAGGGGTTAAATTTTTTTTATGGAAATTGTTATATTTAAAAGATAGTACAAGAAATTTTCTTTCAATTATTGAGTTATTATAAAAAAACTTGATGACATTTATGTATTCTAATGGCCCATTTTTATTTTTCGCTCTGGGCCCAAAACATGTTTGGAACGACCCATAATACCCATAATCATTTTTTATGGAGCATTTTAACAAACACCTGCTATGGGAATAGCATTCCCAGAAACATTAACTCATATTATAATAATTGGCTATTGATACATACAGACAACGCAAAATATTAGATATAAAACTTTAATATTCACGAACCAATATACAAATTAAAATATTTCAAGTACTTCACCTATTAATGTAGTTATGATTGTGCATAACTGAAAACAAAAACAACATAAATTACATCTAAAAACTAATCGATAAAAACTCAGCAAACAAAAAAGAAGATGAAAAGAGGGTATAATTTAGAAGAATCTCAGTTCGAAAAGAAGTATCGACTTCATGTTCACACTTCACATCCATGCAATCTCGCTCTTCTTTCTTTCTCAGTCACCAACGTTTCGGAAAGAAGTATCGACTTCATGTTCACACTTCACATCCATGCAATCTCGCTCTTCTTTCTTTCTCAGTCACCAACGTTTCCATCAAGTCGACCCTTTTTGATGATCATTGAAGCATTTATTGTAATCTATTAGGGAAGGGTATCAACGAGTACCCATAACAGTGAATAGAGGTTCAAGAAATATAAACTTTCACAAGAATAACCCTTTATTAAATCTGCAAAAATATAAAATGCCCCAAACCCTTTAGTAAACCTGCAAAAAGATAAAAGTCTCGAAAATACTAAGTGAAAAAAATCATTTTTCAACCATCAAAATCATTCAATCATTTGTTCAAAAAACAAGTAGAGTGTAGTGTGTTCTTAAATATCAAAGTAAAATCATCAATAATGCGGAAATAAAATTCCAGGGGAGGGGATAGGGGATACAGAGCGATCAAGTTAGGTCCTTCCTTTTGAAACCAGAAGTACCTAAAACATTTAAACATGAAACCGTAAGCACAGATCTTAGTGAGTTCCCCAAAATGCCACATAACCAATACGAGCCTCGCCCGACATACATAACGGGCCCATATTTCATACATGACGGGTCCCGCCCAACATACATAATGGGCTCCGTCCAACATACATGCAATAATCATAAAGACACTCTAGCATCCTACACAATATAGTAAGAAGACTTACATCACGCTTGAAGTCGAATAGACTACAGCTCGTATAGTCGAGAGGGTGACGCTACACACCACCTAAAGAACCATATAAGGTCAACCCCTTAGTCTACTAACCAAACTACCAATTTGACCAAAAGTCAACTAGGTCAAAGTCAGCGGTCAAAATCAACTCAGAAGGTCACCACGTCGTGGCAGCTAAACGGAAAATTAGTCACGCAAACCTCATTCACCATGTCGTGGTTCCTGCTCCTAGACAACTTATTGGATTAATCCCTTTGCTCTAACTTTATAGAAAGCTTCTTGGGACCCTAAAGGCTCATAAAAATCTAAACTTTAAGGACATGCACGAACCATGCATTTCCTTCACTCAGACTAGGTTAAATGGTAAGAAAATGACATAAATCCCATACATGGCTCTTAAAACACACTAAACTTCTAGATCCAGAAGATATAATGATCAATGGACCGTGGTAAGTCATAAAGTTGTTAACTTTATCATACACAATCGCAAACTTTAACCATGGACCAAAATATGCTAACATAACCTAGATCTATAAGAAAGGAACCAAAAAAGATCAAGTCTTGAAGACTTACAATGGTCCAGAAGATGACAACAAGGGTGGATATGAGTTACTTGATGGTTCTTTGCACTAGAACTTCTTCTTCTTCCTTTAAAGATCACAAAATCACCAAGAATGAGCTCAAAAGCTTGAAGGGATGATAGGTTTTGATCAAGGCTTTCAAGGGAGTGATGGAGGTTGAGAGTGGACAAACCCTAGCCATCACATCCTTCAAATAGGGCCTTAGGCCCGGAAATTTAGGGTTTTGCACCCTGGCGTCACCGTGTCGTGGTGGATTAAATGATGTGTGATTCTTGTTGATCTGCCACGCCGTGGCGATCCTTCATCACCATGTCGTGGCCATCCAAAGTTCACAAAATTAAATTAATTTATTCATACTTGAAACCGGGTGTTACACATACATTTTTTCTGGTAATTTCCAAGGAAAACCCGTAGCTAAATCGAGGAATTGTTGACCGTGTGAATTGAAAGGCATCCAAAACCAGAAAAAAAAATGGGCTACAATTTCCGTTAGGGGGTGTTTTTTTCAATCGACAAATAATTATCTTGAGTACTCGGACGTGGTAAACCAGGTCGGCATTTATCTGACGGCCTGGAAGCATGCACCTTTCCCATGACAGATGAATTACAAGGTTCAGGGGCATAAATACCCCAAGTGAGGATCAAAACTTGGCCACACGTGAGAAACCTCTAGGGAATAAACTGATGGGTTTTATAGATGACAATAACTATGTGCTTGCGGAATTTCACTTAATATTTAAGGGCACATGCAACCTAAAGGATCTATGTCTTTAACACTTTGAATGTAACATGTTATGAACAACAAAAATAATTTGAACCCTAATGAACACCTAGTACAATCAAATACAATAATTAGAGTTACATACCTTTGATTTGTTGTAGTAAACAAATCACTTCAAACTCCTTATGGAAAACATTGGAAAGCAAGCACCATAAATCTTGTGCCTCTAATAGCTCACATCCAAAACCCTAGAAACTCTATAAAGAATAGGAGAGAGAGAGAGAGAGAGAGAGAGAGAGAGAGAGAAGAGGGAATAGATGTATAATTTTCGTTCCTAAGCCTTATAGGAAGAGCATGAACGAAATTGAGGCTATAAGGGATCATATTGGACAAAGAAAGATTTGAATAATTAAATAATAGATTTAATCCCAAATCAAATCATTTCCTTATCTTCATCCAAGTCTTTTGGAAACCCTAAGGGGGCTCCCAAAACCGTCCACCCCTTGGATGATTCTAGAATTGCTTCTTTTGTTCAACTATTGAACAATTACAATTCACCCATTGCACCTTTAATTAATTCTGATTAATCCCAAATTAATTCTAGATTAATTCTAATTAATAATTAATTAATTCTAATTTATTTCTTATTAATTTATTAATCATACAAATTAGCAAATCAGTTATATAACAATTGATCTCATGTTAATTTATTAATTGCATAATAAATTAGCATATCAATTATCTATTTTCAGTTAATATATTGATCACATAATATATTAACAAATTATATATCTCTTTTTCTCCTAATATCGTTTCTAGCTGTTTCTAGTTATGATGACAACCCAAAAGGACTTTGCTAATTATTCAAGATTATACTAATTTAATTATTGGCTTAGATATCCAAGCCAACATAAACTCAAGCAGTACCCCTTCCCAAGTAAGGTGAGAGTCATTGGTACTTAGGGGGTGTTTGGGACTGCTTTTGAAACAATTTATTGGCTTTTTGGAAAAGCCAAAAATTTTTGGCTTTTTGGTAAAGTCACTTCATGCCTGTTTTTGCTTAAAAAAATAGTGTTTACCAAACATTTTTTTAACTTATTGACTTTTTGAAAAGCTAATAAGTTAATAAATCATTTTGAAAATCACTCATATACACCCCCTTAATCAGTTATTATTTCTACTTACGTTTTCCAGTACTGAAAACCTTTGGAGATGTAGGTACAGACGGTTGAAATCGATTTTAGGGCTTTTGTTGGTCACCACCGGTAGAAATATAGGCGATTGCGTGTGGTAACGTCCGTTGTCTTCTTCTCCCACTGGTGCCAATATCGAATGGAATCAAAAGAAAATACAAATAGGGCGAAACCAGTCAATAACGGAGGTATTTACAAAAGCAGTCAATGGCGGTGGAGGAAGTGATTGGAGGAGAAGTCCGACATAGGCTATTTGTCATCGGCTGAGAAAAGAAGCCAGAACGCCGCAATGTAAATTAATACTATATAATATAATATGATGGTTATTTAACCATGAAGGAAAAATAAAACTAAAAAATATATATATTTAAAGAAAACATTTGTAATAGATAGTGCTTGGTGGTTAGTGACCGAAGCGAAATAATGTATAACAATAAAACTGAAAAATAAAGAGAGTGGAGGTTGAATTATAGATAAATACAATTTAAATATATAAAATACATATTAGAAAAATGTTAAAATAGATAGAGGTTCAATTATAAATAAAGATAGTTAAATATAATAAATCATAGAATAATCATATATATATCAATATACTATAAAATATTTATATATAATTATATTTAAACTAGAGGGAATGCTTTCGCTTCGCTACGGGTCAGGGAAAGTAGTCGTTTTCCTCTTCAGATGTGTACAAATACTTTTGTTTCAGTTACAGAATTAAGATAAAATCATGTAATAAAGTAGCAACATACAATTCGATCAGATCCTTTAGAGAAAGAAAGTAGAATTCAGAAAAGGAAGACATGCACTTTGGGATGCAAATGGAATGGATTTTGCTGAAAATATAATAGTATCATTCTTTTTGAAGTAAATGACAAAAAGTTCAATGATGTTGACAATTTTGTTCTGTTAGAGTCGAAACTTCAGACCAGTTTTAAGTTAACATGTTTGAAAAGCCCAAATGTGATCTTTTATCCAACCAGACAGAAAAACTGTATAACAATCAGTCATAAACTTTCAAAAACTGACATTTTTTAGGTATCCAATCAATCATATTATTATTTTTTTACTATTTATTTAAAGATATCTCAAACAATAATAATATATGAGTAGTTGTTGCACAGTTTAATGTAGTACACAACAATTCTGTAGTGGAGAATAGTCAGCTCTACATTCAAGGTCAAAGTGTACATTGTTTCACTTAGAAACTGTCGCATATAGTATTTTACCTATAATACAAGAATGCATCCATTATCCTTCATACATCATCCATCATCCATGTGACATTATGTATCCATAAAAGTTTAGAAGAAAAGAAAGAACCAAAGTGTATCTGTAGTTATGTGAACTTGGGCATCAAAACGTTGAATAGACCAATTCTACCCCTTCATTTTGATCATAAATTGTAATCTTAAGTAACAGTAGATCAAATTATGCAAATAATATAGTGCTAAAATTGTAAGTTTAAGGTTAAAAGACAAACATGATGATGATTGATGGAATATATTGATGTGAATATAATTACCTCCATTGCCAATGACCCATATTTGAAATATTCAAGTGCCTTGTCGCCCAGAAACTGAAAAAGTGCAAGAAATAGGATTCCTTAGAATTTACTATGATTTTTTGAGGTTGGAAGATGCAAGCAGTGAACTGCGCCAACCTTTGAACCTTGTAAATTTCACATTTTAACTATTTTGATGGAATTTATTACGATTTTAACAACTGAAATGGCGTAATGTTCGGTTGCTGGACAACCTGGACAAATAACACAGGTTGACCATTTTAAGTTCGGAATCATCCATTACTTTCTAAAGGTGAAAGGAAGTAGACATTCCCACCTTTCTAAAAATTTAAATTTCACTTTCTAATTATGTATAATAAATTTAGTATGATTTTTAGAAAATCCAGACAGATTGCCCAAATTTGCACCTCATCTTTTGTTTATGCTTATTTCACCTTAACCCATTAAGCAATTAAAAAGTTATTCTATTTACTAAGGTCTTTAATATATTAGTTTCGGATAAGCATATCCAGTGGCGTGATTGGCTTTTCCATTCAATTGAAGTGTTTGGTTGCTAATTGCAATTCAACCTTTTTTATTAAAAGAAAAGTGAAGTTTGATGGGAACCGAAAAGGTTGATTTGTTGCTGCAGAAAATATATACTCAGCTACTGCGGTCAAAGTTGTCTCTTGATCTGGCCCTGTACGTAGTTGCTATTGTTAGAAAGTCACTCCTAAGTGTAGTAATAAAGAAACACATACATGGGTTACCTTTTGATGAACATTATCATTGATGGAACAAAAAAAAAAAAACTCTATTAATATTGAGCAATTACCTTGATTCACCAGCAAAACGATAGTTGGGTTCCTCCATATTTCTCCTTTAGAAGCCAACATTCTTTCAACAGCCAACTGAAAAAAATATTTGTTAGACATATTAACTAAGTAGACTAAGAATTCAATAAGAATAAATCCATTTGTAAAAAAACTCATACCTGAGTTGCAATGCTAGCACGATGTTCCAGGGAGTCAGAGTGTAGGCCTGCCCTAGGTTCTGTTGTATCTGATGTTGTAATATCCTGGAACACAATTTCAGATCCATATGAAACATGTAGCTGGTGAGCTGTAGCAGATTTCAGTTTTCTTAGAATCAGTGGCTCATATTTTGGAGAAAAAGAACTCCATGTGTATATATTCAATCAATGAATCCTACCTTTTGTCACCCCCTATTTCTGATCGGTTCCATGCCTGGTCGACACTCCATAGGCTTTGCATCCCAGTTGATTTACTCCAACATTCTAACAGTTGGGCTTCTTCAACATTGAAACAATGCTCCTTGACTTTTATTTGATAATTGCAACAGAAAAACCCAGACTCAGTTATCTGAACAAATTCAGTAACAACACGGACAAAGAACCAAACATAAGAAGCGAAAATGTTATCACACACCTCTCATCGTCATCGGTCTGCTAACGCCTTTTCTATAGAAAGAACGAACACTCATAGTCCCAAATTTGTGCAATTTCACTGAAATCTAACTTGAAGAACTAAAAAAAAGTAGTAACCTGAGGATTAAGTGTGGTACGATCGGTCAGCGGAGTAGATGGAGGTGAAAGAAAGAACGTGATTGACAGACCGGAGATTATTTTCTAGGGTTTAAAGAATGAATTACACTTTCTTTCATCTTTGAAGCCGCCGACCAGAAAAAAGGTTAGAGAAGCATCTGAGTCGGTGATAGAGAAGAATGGTGATGGAAGAGATAAATGTGTAGAGGGAATCGCAGATGTGATTAAACTAACCCTATGGAGGATCGTGTGTCTGACACTTCGGAAGCCGGTGTAGAAACGGAAGAAGGGTCATCCGGTGGAGATCGATTGTAGGATGTTAACTCTCTGAAGCCGATGAGTTTAGAGAGAGATGGAGGGTTTTCGAAAAACGGTGGAATCCGAATATGATTGGATGAGAAAGCGGTGGGGGAAGATAAGGCGGTAGATCCTTAACACATGTGACACAGAATATACAACACGTCAAAAAATACCCCTTACAAAAACGAAGCGGGAATTGCAACCATACCCATAAACAGTGCGCCATTTGTGACAACCCCTTAGGAACTTTACTGTTCCTAAGGGTGGATAACTTTAATATATATATATATATATATATATATATATATATATATATATATATATATATATGGGAAATCTCCATAAAAGTCCCAATATTTACGGAAAAGTTACACTTTAGTCCCAAGATTTTTTTTTTGAACAAAAAAGTCCTGAAAACCAGCAAAAAATTTGCAGTTTGACTCTTTTTGACCGGTTGAAACCGGTACCAAATTATTTTGGGACTATTTCGTAAACTAACCCAAAATATTGGGACTTTTCTGTAAACAAAAAATATTATGACTTTTTTGTAAACAAAAATATTATGACTTTTCTACAAACAAAACCCTTATTATTATTATTATTATTAAAAATATAATAAGAATACTATTTTTTGAACTTGTTATTATTAATATTGTTACTAATACATATAAATGCATTTAAATGAAAAAATAATATTAATGACATTATTTAAGGGTGGAGGTGGAGGAGATGATGATGCTTTTAGCATTGAAATCATGAATGTATGCTTGTATATTTTTACTTTCGATATGGTCATTTCACATTTGTTATTATTGTTTTCAATTTAGAATACTAATACTTAACAATTTAAAAGAAGTTGTATATTTGTAAAATTGTTTATAAATAGTTTAAGGTAGAAATATTTCTCACTTTGTATATAAAAATATTTAAGGTAGAAAGATTTCTCACTTTCTACCTTAAACTATTTATAAACAATTTTACAAATATGTCACTTCTTTTAAATTGTTAAGTATTAATATTCTGAATTGAAAACAATAATAACAAATGTGAAATGACCATATACAAAGTAAAAATATACAAGCAAACATTCACGATTTCAATGCTAAAAGCATCATCATCTCCTCCACCTCCACCCTTAAACAATGTCATTAATATTATTTTTTTTCATTTAAATGCATTTATATGTATTAGTAACAATATTAATAATAACAAGTTCAAAAAATAGTATTCTTATTATATTTTTAATAATAATAATAATAATAATAATAATAAATGTTTTGTTTGTAGAAAAGTCTTAATATTTTTGTTTACAGAAAAGTCCTAATATTTTTTGTTTACAGAAAAATCCAAATATTTTAAGTTAGTTTACGAAATAGTTCTAAATTAATTTGGTACCAGTTTCAACCGGTTAAAAAGGGTCAAACTGCAAATTTTTGCCGGTTTTCAGGACTTTTTCGTTCAAAAAAAAAATCTTGGGACTAAAATGTAACTTTTCCGAAAATATTAGGACTTTTCTGAAGATTTTCCATATATATATATATATATATATATATATATATATATATATATATATATATATATATATATTCACTTACTAGGTATGAGACACATATATATATTACATATGTTTATTTAAAAGAAAAAACTAAATATAAAATTCTAAACATTTGAGAAATTTGAATTTATAAGAAAAATGAGAAAAATATTGAATTATAAAAATTAAACTGTTTTTTTTCTCTAAATTTAAACAAATAATTTAGATAAATAAATAAAGAAAATTAATGAAGTTTTAATTTAGTAATTTTGAAATTAAAAGGAAAGTTCATTAAAAAAATTAATATGCATTTGTTATTGTATTTAAATACTATGTGGAATTAATAAAATAGAAAAACCATAAAATGACATGTGGAATAAAAATTAAATCAAATAACCACAAAATGACATTTAGCAAATTGAATGAAAGTGTGAAAAATGGCAAAAAAACCTTCATTTATTTGAATAGATGAACAGAACATCTCTCGTCGCATTGGTTGTCACACCCCGACCAACGGTGGAAACGTCGAGGTTGAGCCTAAACATTTGGATCATAGTCAACAACATATATTAAATTATAACATAATTTATACGACATTACATTCTTCCGAAATCTGAATACGACGAAATACACTTTTTAATAAATCCATAAGCGTTAAACGCGGAATACAATTTCCTACAACATAAAATAGACAAAAGGCTACTATAGAGTCGACTATTTATTTCCAACATCAAATCCTTCGTCCTCACATTGGGTGAGAGTTCTTCCGGTCACTTTGAATACCTAGAGATATATACATTTTGAAAATACGTCAACAATAATGTTGGTGAGTTTTATATATTTTCTTTTGACTCCGAGTGTTTCAATAATTCAAAATATTTTTCAATGACCGGTAAATTATAACGCATATTATTACTACTCAAATAATTTTAACGACAAGGACTAGTTATTCTCGTGACGATTTTATTATTTTGACCCCGTTCGCTTACGGAGAATTATGTCGTAAAGAGAGGTAGTTAACAACCTAAACAATCTTAGACATTCGACCCAAATTTTGGAGAATTGACTCATCCTAAACATATACTTCTCCGAATATAAATCTTCATTCTAACAATTAGCATATAACCGACACTATCGAGGTTCCATAATCCACACAGACACAACAAAAAGGGAGGAATCGAGACGAAATAGATCAACCCGCAGACGAATTTGCCTCGTCAGACGAAGTTATAGCTAGCAACCACAGACGGGGAAAAAGACCAACCTGCATAAATCATTCCTTACGAAATAGATCTACACCAACATTCTTTATTATAAATCTATGACGTGTACATAGACCTACAGTATAAGACCCCTCATGGATTAACGGTTATAGAGCTAGGTTTCAATTCTAGGATTTTGATCCTAATGAAAGAAAAACACCCCATCTTAAAACTCTCTCACCCCTTTTGATAATTCCTCACACAAATACACACAGGATAAAAATCCATAAATTCCATGACAACAATTCTTCGGTCCATAAATCCGTCGCTTTCGATGGTCACCAACGTAAATTTTAAATTATTAAGATTTTTAAGGCTTAGTGAATTTAGTTAAATATTGAATTTAACTTAGCGTTCAAATAATGTGACGATAATAACTCGAGTAGTTTCATACTACAATCTGATAGGGAGGACGTTCCATTCGCGTAGTCGAATAACTCATATATGTCGGTATTATGTCGGTTGACTGTTTGTCGCCTTAATCCATTATTATTGTATTTTTAACTTTTAGTTATTGTTGAAAATATATTGTTTTCATCCGTAAGTAAACTTAGTCTTAAAAATACATACACATTATTTATCGACGAGATTTCGTATTATACCATAGTATATACATACTTGTGGGTTATTTTCATACTCTATATACGAGTTTATAATTCGTTTGTATATTTTTATTTTATCATTTCGTTTAACTCTTTCATATTAAGACTTTATGACAATTAAGCTTAATACCCTAATATATACAAGTCCAAAGAACCTCATACCCACAGAAAGGTGACGAGATGCCTTACGCTTCTAGTAACTCGTCGCAACCCCGAGACTTCCTCATGCCCGGGTTGCAGCCCACGAACCCTAACCACAGAAGACCCGAAACAAGATGTTACAATTCTCCCCCACTTGAATTAGATTTCGCCCTCGAAATCGCTCCTTATCAACACAAAGATCGAACCCAAAACCCAAGAAGCACCACCGAAAGGACCTCATATCATTCAACAATCTCCTCCAAGAACACCTGAACCCAACAGGAACTCCCGACCCCAAAGAAGGACAAACCCTTCTGCCATAGCGATAGAACTTGAAACCTCTAGTGGTCTGTCTCCCTGCCAAACCACCCTCGCAAAATATCATCATGCTAACGCTTATCGAAAAACAGACTCTAATAACACTCTATCAACTCTGATTCTCTAATCGATCCCGGTCGAACTCAAGAGGAACGGAAAGGTCATAACTCACTAAGGACCCGCCGCCTGAGCAGCTATCGGAACTCTTCTGAAGGAAATGATCCTCAAAACTCTGTCCTCAGGCACAAGAAAATGGTCAAGTCAGCTCGAAACGATCCTCTGGCACTCTTATTCATAAGCCCCAGCTTCTCTCCATTTTCCCTTCCAACACTGAGTACCAGGTCGACTCTGACCCAATAGTTGAACTTCCAAAGGTTACCCACTGCACGCCTAATAAAACGTCTTACCGGCTTTCACTTCGCAATAACTATCTCGGATCATTGTGACACACAAGTCACGAAGTTCGCTTTACCCCAAGCGAATACTACAACCCCATCTGAAATCGTCCCACTTCCGACCACCGCCGTCTAGCACCTACTGGTTCCATGCGTCTCACGGTTCTTCTCATACCAACAAAAACCGACCCACTCTGGTCTAAGATATCAGATGGAGATCAATACCCCCATCAAAATGAAACCCATCCACAAATCCAAAACCTCATCTCGCCTACTCAATACACGAAGGGATCCATACTCAAGCTCGAGAGTCTGATTCAACAGCAGAATTGGAGCCACTCATTTCCAATCTGGTACTCAACTCATGACCCAAAATTCACGGATTTATGCACACACCATCTCTCTAATTCCTTCCGATTACGATAATCCCTCCTCATTCCAGGGACACAACGATTCCCAACCGACACGGAGACCCCCGTCTCGCCCCTGGTTCGGAAACCAGGCTTCCGAAGACTCAAGTGGTAAGGATACCCCAGCCTAAGAACTCCTCTGCGTCATACTCTGAATAGTGAATACTACAGCCCTCCGATGAACAGTAATCTCTCTCATCAACTACTGAGTGCTACGGTTCCCCTGTAGTCTTAAGGCGCTCCTTTATTGACTCATGAATGCTACGGCTCCCCGCAGACTTATGACACCCTCTCACTAACTCGTGAATGCTACGGCTCCCCGCAGTATCACAACACTCTCTCGCTATCCAGTGAATAATACGACTCCCCGCAGTACCACGACACTCCCTCACTGCCTAGTGAGTACTACGGCTCCCCGCAGTATTACAGCACTCCCCCGCTATCCAGCGAATACTACGACTCCCCGCAGTATCACGATACTCTCTCGCTTACTAGAGAATACTACGGCTCCCCGCAGTACCACGATACTCTCTCCCACTGACTCATGGATGCTACGGCTTTCCGTAGTCTTACAACACTCTCTCGCTCACTAAATCACCATGGGCTCACTACATGGTTTTCTTGATAATCCCAAGTGATTACTCCCACCCGGATCCACTTGCTCTCTTATCACCCCATAATCTCTTCATCAAGTCAACACTACACTGAGTTCACCAACTCATGCTCCGCAGCTCAACATAGATAGGTGCTTACACCCACCCAACTTATGCACCACCACTCTGATGTAAGTTCTCGTAGGCAAGGCACTTTTCTCAGCAGATACACCCTTAGACAGTCCCACTCCAGCGACCATTAACTGATGGGTTCCCACCGGAACAAAAGTCACTCGGTACTCCACTCGCCACCTCAGAACTCGAGTCTCAACATGACCAAAAATTAGGGCATCATACGTGGGTACCTCGGTACACTATCACAACATCTCACGATGTCTTGCCTCAACCACTGATCTTCCACTCACGCAACTCGAAACCTTGAAATACTCCCATCTCACAAATTGGAACACGGAGGAATCGTCAACGACTGAAAACACGTTGACCAAAAAAATCCGAAGCTTCATCCTCTACTGATCACCACCCTTATGAAACTACTCATATCGACTCTGAAATTGGTTGACAAATCAACTGCTGCCCCTCCTGGAGTATAGATCACATTCTATACCTGTACCCACAAATCTCAGCAATTGCACCCTGAACTCAGCGACCCAACCGCCTCGAACTCAACATTTGCAAGCCCGAAAAATCCCTGGCCACAATAAATTCCCCGACTAACGGCCATCTGTCGTGGATTCACTCATCCTTCTTTACACATATACTCATACATAATCCCACCTTGCATTTCGTCTCATCCACCAATAACCCATGTCTCATGTGTCCGCACCGCGGACCTCCATAACCAGTTCTCTAACCGCACTCAAACGGATCGCTGATTCTCTTGATAGAATCCTCAGTTCTCCCCCACTCAGGGTTAGAACCACCACCAATCGGCATACCAACGATCTACTCCATAGACTGTTTCCACCAGGTACATCACACTTGACTCTTGGAGTGTACCACATAATCAATCAATGATCTTCCCGATGACAACCAAACGACTCCAAACATCCTGTATCTCAGACATAAGTCTCAGAATCCTCCCAACATGACTGCCTCTAGTCATCTCGAAACCTCAGACCGATATACCGCCGGACACCTCAACTGTTCTGAATTTATCCTAACCCTAGGTCCAGAAATAATGCACTATCACACACCTCGCTTCTGACTTCTCGACCAGCCTCCCAACGCGGTAATCATCATAAAAGCAAGAGACTTCACTCTCACAGTCGATACACAACACAACCAACGAGGGCCACCACCCCGGTATACTCCTCTTAACCATCTGAAACTACTGCTAAACGCATGCCACACTCATAGAGGCACCTTCCTAGGTCTCTTCCATCTCAGTTCCCACTAATGACTCCATGGTACAAGAAATACCTCACAACAGACATACTGCCCAAATACTCAGGTGAAAAGGTCACCACCATATGCTACCCCCACGGGGTTTACCTCCAAACTCTGAACCCGGAAACTCGTTATCCCTTTTTGCTTCCCCAAGGAAATGGGGACAGCGAACTCTTGCCACAGAAGGTGACGTCTCATCTATCGGTTAATTGCTCAACTCAGACCGTGATCCTCCAATAAGCATCATCTATATTCATCCCTGAGCCTTGCGACTCCAACTGGCATCTCACTAATAAATCTCTTGGAAACTAACTCGATTTCCCTCTCAAGGTATACTCTATTAAAACTCGCTCGTCATGGACCTCTGGCCCCACACTCTATCATCTGATCTTAGTCTCATCAACCACAACGGGACAACTGGTAAAACCAGAAGCACTAATCGCCACAAATCATGGTACTCGAACCATGTGATCACCTCTCAATCTGCTACGAATCATGGCACTCGAACCATGTGATCACCTCTCAATCGGCTACGAATCATGGCACTCGAACCATGTGATCACCTCTCAATCTGCTACTTAGAACCTCTGGAATTCTCCCTGTATCGAGTATGGGTCCTCTGCTTTCAGTAGTACGGGCCCATACTACCTGCCACATCTACCCATACTTTCCACACGGATCATCCCAGATTTCCTAAGTAGTTGCCCAACCTTCTCGATTGCCAATCCCGATATACCTGGTCGCTACCCAGCGAATACTCTCCTCTATCAGCGTACTCATCTGACTAAGGTCGCTTCCTAGGTTCTCTCACTTCTCTGCCATCAGCTGTTGAAGAACTCCTTATGATGCCAGCCATCTACCTCCTGAATATCATCATATTCACTTAGTAGCTGACTCCCATCATCAAGAGTTCCACAAAGCACGAAGCAAGCAACATTCGAGCATCGAATAATCTCTATCAACACGAACAACCACTCTAGGTTACAACTCCACTTGCTCTACTCGTACTCAAAAGATATCACTGAACTTAAGCAACTCTACCCCCTCGCAGATATCTAACTACTCTCTCAGTAGACTCCTCCAATACTCACCTAGGTATCTCACCTAGATTACTCCTCTACTCAAAGTTCTCTCTAAGAGATTCCTGCTGGATACTCTTACTCAACACATACTCAAAGCACATCACAGATAGAAAAATTCCTAGGTTAAGGCATCATAAATCAAGCAACTCTAGCCCTAGAATATGAAATACTTAGCCTATCTTCCAGCATGCATCACTAATATCTTAATAATAACTCATAACACAAATAAGTAAGGGTATTTTGGGAAATCACTGTTCGGGCTCTGGCTGATTGTGCACACTGCTCCTTCTCGTTTTTCTCTTAGAAACTCTTGCTCGTTTTAGAAAATCATTTCTTTTGAAAAAATTTCTCAAATCCTCAGTTTGAGTCTAGATATACCCGAAGGTGCATCCGAATCCCTCAAACCAAGGCTCTGATACCAACTTGTAACACCGTAAATTTTCAACAAATTCTTCATTTAAAAATCACATACTTCTCATAACACATTTCACAAAATCTCATTATTTAAATTACAAATCGCAACTCCATAATTGTTTGATTAATAATCCAGGATCCTCAAAACATAACTCTTTCACTGGTGTGTACAATCAAGCCAACGCCTTCCCGCGATCTAGAGAAACCTGAAACACATATCACATAACACGGTAAGCACGAAGCTTAGTGAGTTCCCCAAAATACCACACAAATCTCAGTAGCCTCTCATGGCTATACTCAGATAAGACCCTCCGGTTAATGTGTCTTAGTGGGACCCTCCGGTCCCAAAACTCAGGTGGACCCTCCGGTCCTAACTTAATAAGCTCATAATAACAATACTCAACATAAATCATAGAGACATAATGCAGAATAACACAATACAAAAATAAGCACATAAGACATCTCAGTCACACAAGGATACCACTCATGGTAAGTATAGTGAGAAGACTCACCTCGGATGAAGAACAGCCCCTATAAACGCTGTTGTTGCGCACCGGCCTCTAACTCTGAGCCAAACCCACAATTAACCCAATTAGGAACTAAGTCCAAACTCTCACTCATTAGGTCTAAGGGTAGACCACTAACCAGCCCATCAATATCCTAAAACCCATTGGGCCCACCAAGACCCAATAATAAATGGGCTCACCCGAGGCCCAACTCTCAAAACTAAATGGAAAGCCCAACTCAAGGGCCCAAAGCACAAATGTTTATTCCTCTGGTCCAAAACTCTATTGCAACAAGCCCAAACTCCAGGCCCAACACTCAAGGCCCAAGATGAGACTTAGCCCAAAAGTCCACAGTGAGGTTACGCGGGGCGTACCTCTCTTGGTACGCTCAGCGTACTCACGAATCCGGATTAGCCATCGGGGACACCTGGTCAGTACACGGGGCGTACAGGAATTACGCTCAGCGTACGACCAAGATTGCTTTTTCCTACTCATTTGGTCTTAACCCGTTAAGACATTAACTCAAATCCCAGATCTGGACTCCTTAATGGGACTTACTCCATAAAGTCAGTGACTTTAAGCCTTTGCATGGCTGATAAGGTCACAAACACACAAAACTCTCACTTTCTTAGCTCAAAATGCTCATAACTCAAGCATGGCTCGATCTCAACGTCCAAGATCTCATTTTTATGACACAACACCACTAAATACACTCAAAGGGGTTGGTCATAGTCTCTGGAGCTCAATAACTCATAAAGTCTCCAACTTTGGGACAAAAACCCTAAAATACTCCACTATGATGCACAAATCAAAAGAGTGAGAAAGCTTGAAGCTTTATACCTCTATATGAAGCTTCCAACATAGATATGCTCAGATCCAAGGGCTTGGACTCTTACTCCTTCTTCTCCAAAGCTTCTTCTTCGCTCCAAGAACACATAAAACACTCAAAGTCTCTCAAATGCATCCACAAACTCCATGAACGAAGGTTTAGGGTTTAGGAGGATTTTAAATCTGAGGATGGTGGCCAAGAATGAGGCCATCTCATTCTTTATATAGGGACACGCCCAAAATTAGGGTTTTCACTATGTGCCTAGTACGCCCAGCGTACTAGGTGGCTACACTTAAAAACCACACACATGAGTATGCTAAGCATACACACACGTACGCCCAACGTACTCAGCTGCCACCTTTCTCAATTAAGGGACTTATCTTGCCAACACTTCAAACTTCCAATGCTTCCTCGATATGACTCCGTTTCCAAAGAGCCTCATACCCACGGAAAGGTGACGAGATGCCTTATGCTTCTAGTAACTCGTCGCAACCCCGAGACTTCCTCATGACCGGGTTTCAGCCAACGAACCCTAACCATAGACTACCCAAAACATGATGTTACAATTGATTTGACTCATTGAGAAGGTTAGAAGTTTTGCCATACATTCATCATGCATGTGTACCAGTAACATAAATGAGTGTAAGAAATATGTGAGGGAGAAGAGAAAGAAAAGAAAAACATGGGGGTTTAGGTTAGGGTGTAGGAGACTCCAACTACTATGTACCTTAAATTGATTCTTGGAATCAACATTATTAAATGAGTGTACTTTCACCCATAATGGAAAGATGGGATTTGGTGGTTGGAAGCCTTAAACATGCAAGTAGAAGAAAATTAGACTCATAGGGGTTGACCTTTGGGTTTTTAATTCTAGTTCTAAGTGTAGTTGAAAGCAAGGTGGATACAAGTCCTTAAATGAGGTACAATATGTCAAAATTTGACTTTTGTGTATTTAAGGTGCAAATTTTCGAGATTACTACCCATATACAGACACACATATATTTCGTAATTCATTTAATTTGTTATATACCTGTCATATGATGTTAAGGTCCATTTGTTATTTCATGTATTACTTGTATGGATTTAGATATCCTTATAAATTAATTCCTTCACTACAAGAACATATATATATATATATATATATATATATATATATATATATATATATATAATATATATATGTATTTTATTGACTTTATTTGCGTATATCTAGTCATGTATTAATGGTAATGTATATAAAACCATCCTCATTATTAAAGTATGTATTTATATTTATAAGAGTATCGTACGTTAAGTCTTCCGTTAATATTGGTTACGGTCATTGATTTGACGGACATCGACCTAATTTTTACAGTTGTAACCTCGGTACGCCAAAACGTTTAAACCACAGATGATGGAATGTATGGGTCATATTCATTTTCGAGTTCTCAATATTTTTTAATTCTCAACTGAACCTCTCTCTCTCTCTCTCTCTCTATATATATATATATATATATATATATATATACCTAGGTTCATGTATTTAAAGTAATTATTGTGTTATTGTATGCATAAATGTGGACCAATTAAAATTAAATAAATAAGGGTAATTTAGTAATATGATTAATTACTTCCAAAAATAATCCCTATAATCATGGTATTGACTTTTTCTAACCCTAAATTTATCCCCTTCATAAATCGGCCTCACACCCTTATCATCGGCCGACCATAGCAACTTCATATCTTCAATTCGACATCAAGGCTATGGACTTCCCAAACCTGAAGAAGAGATTATCAAAGTCATCCACCACGCCATCAACTCCGGCGTCACTCATCTCGACACCTCCGGCGTCTACGGATCTCACACTGACGAAATCCGGAAAACCGCCACCTGCGGCCATCCCTTTCCTTGTAGTTACTGGAGATCAGAAATTCAATGAAAGGAACTCGACCTAGGGCTGATTGAGATTGGATCATTCATTAAAGGTACCTTAATTTCGATATTCCTTTGATTTCTTCCTTCTTTCTAATCAAAAACCGCAAACACCACCACCGTAACGGTGGTGACAGCCACTTCCGGAAACCGTTTCCATGATGACAGTGGGTGATGATGTTTCCAGCTTCAATTTCGAGTTTCCAGGGGCCCACATCTAGTGGAAAAACTAGCCTTGTTCAGTATATTGTTGCGATCACTGGGCATGAGTTTGTTCGAATTAACAACCATGAACACACTGATTTACATGAGTTTTTGGGTTCTTATATAACTGATGCAAGTGGGAAACTTGTTTTCCAAGAAGGGGTGTTGGTTAAAGCAGTTAGAAATGGTCATTGGATAGTTCTTGATGAACTTAATCTCGCCCCTTCTGATGTTCTAGAAGCATTAAATCGGTTTGTGTATTTTATACAATTCCAATTCTATCGGAATAGAATCACGAATTCAAATTCTATCGGGATGGAAACACAAATTCTAATTCTGCTGGAATGGAATATGGATATTTTCTCATTGATTATACATGTTCTACAATTTTTGGTTATTGGTTTTGGTGCAGTTAACAAGTCCGCATATTTTTCCAAAGAATATAGTTTTTTATTTATCATTTGCTAATGCGTTATTGGATTATAAACTACAATTAGATTTGTTTTCACAGAAGTTGATGCTTGAAGAACAGACAACAAAATTAAAAGTGTTTCTCAGCAACATTATTCTTTTAGAATGAATTAGTGTATTTATTAGATTTTGATGTTTTTTTCCCGATTTGAAAGTTTTTTAGTTTTATTCTTTAACAATAAATGTAATTCTTAACAATTGTTACATGTATTCTATAAGAATTAATGTAATTTTTGTTTTAATTCTTCAATTCCTGGTTCGAGAATTTGAACATACTCAAACATATTCTGTCAGAATGTTCGAATTAAAAACCTTATAATTAGTAAAAATTGGATTTTTAAAATTAATAGAATTTATAATCCCTTAAAATATGCAAATTTCCTTTATTAAATATATATTAATTGATTAAAATACCCTTCTAGTTAAATTGGATGATATTTTTCAATTATATTTAATTCAATAATATGTATTAATCACTTTCTTAAAATAAGTAAAATGATTGGCCCACATTTATGCATACAATAACACAATAATTAGTTTGAATAGAATAACCTAAGCCTATATATATATATATATATATATATATATATATATATATATATATATATATATATAGGGGAGGGTTCATGCGAAAATGAAAATAATTTGCGAAAACGCGAAAACAAGAAAAACCTTTGATATTGTGTCACCTCAACATTATATTTTGGAAAATAATTCATCCAAACTTTGAAATACATGATGATAATCGATGATAGATGAGAAATTGTTTCATATTAGCAAAGTATGATTTTTAACATTTTTATTATGAAAACATGAATTTAAAAATGATTAAGGACGTGAAAAAAAATATTAAAACCATCTTTAAATTTATATTACCATAACACAATCCAATGTAAATTTACTATCTTTAATTTATTGCTAATAAATTTATTTTTTTATAGTACATGTGTTTGATTTTTATAAGATAAAATCTGTTTTCGCGTTTTCGCAAGTTATTTATGTTTTCGCATGAACCTACTTCTATATATATATATATATATATATATATATATATATATATATATATATATATATATATATATATCAAGGTTGTGAAATTTGTTCGGCGGTCGACTGACATTAAGCGATTAATCGGACTAGGCAGCAATTAATCGGAGACCCTAAATTATTAATTAAATTATTTAAAAAATTAATATATCCTAAAAAAGTAAGTATTTGAAAATTTTAAATTTTGAAATTTTGGTATAATATTTGAAAATTAAAAATTTTGAAAATTTTAAATATTTCCCGCCTATGACCGCCAAGCCCGAGTTTGACCGATTTTGACCAATTTCCGCCAAGCACCCTATTTGTAATCGGTTCAAGGCCGTTAAACGATTAATCAGTCCCCAATGCAGATTTCTGCAACACTCACACACACACACATATATATATATATATATATATATATATATATATATATATATATATATATATATATATATATATATATATATATATATATATATAGATTTAATGTTCAAGGTCGTTAACCAATAGGTAATAAATCTAATAATAGAATGTTCCTTTTAGGTTGTCCTCATGACTCAATTTAGTAACAAGGAATAATGAGAAAAAAAGTTGTTAATTTATTATTAATTAATAAATTAATTAGAAATTATTTTGGAATTAATTAAATAGTTTTAATTAACTAAATGAGTTGAATAGTAATTAATTGAAATAGTTCAGAACCTTGGTGTATATAGAATGGATCAATTTTATCATAGAGATAAAAAGATATGGACTAATTCAAATAAGGATAAAAAAGTTATGTTTGGAGATTTGAATTAAATTGGATATTATAAAACAAATGATACGGGTCAAAACATAACACTTCTTTTTCTCCAGAAATTCATCTAACCCTCTCCCCTCTCTCTATATATACGAAAATCATAACCCTTTTTCTAGGATTATAGGATTTTTGAATAAAACACTATCTCTCCTAAAGTTGTTTTTGCTAGTTGGTGTTTTGGGTGTGATTCTACTAAAGGGATTTTCGGTTTGGATCCTCCTTACAATTATGGTTCACAAGATCTTAATTGAGAAACCAATAAGATCAAGAGTTTAGTAACTTTCTTATTTAAAGAAGACTATTATAATAGTAAACCTAGATTCTTAGAACGCATGTACAGATATGGTTTAAATATTTATTCCACTACGCAAACTATTGTGTATAGTTTGTATCAATTCCCAATAGTAGTATCAGAGTCAATAGGTTTTAGTTACATGCATTGCTAATAAGAAAAACAAAAAATGTTCGTAAGATGCGTCGTACCTCGTCGGATTTCTGCCAACTTTTTAACTTTGGATAAACACTTAATTTGAAATATTATTTAAAAATGATTTAAATTTGAATATTTAAATTAAATCAAATTTTAAATATTATTTAATAGTTAATTAAATTTGAATATTTAAGATAAATCTGAATTTATAAGTCTCTTAATTTTAAATATTATCATAATTAGATTTAAAATTTAAATATTTAAATTTTAAATATTATTTAAATTGATTTAAATTTCAATATTTAATTTGAAAACTTAAATACTAGTTAATAGAGAATTAAATTTGAATATTTAATATGACAAAATTTAAAAGATTTAAATTTATTATACAGTATGATTATTATATGTATGACATAATTACAACATGTGTTCTCACATGTTTAATTAAGACATTATCAATCGAACCATGACTAGGCTCATCCATTCTAATGTTATAATAGAAGTTTAAGGAAATCTCTTAGATTCCTAATGAGGTTAATTTTTAAAATCTCATAGCTTACCGCCCTCACCGTCTTTTTTTTTTATTTTGAGAGTGGAGTTACCAAAAGGTTTTTATAGGATACATGGTCAACATTAAAAGTATTAACTAAAGTAATAAAACAAAATTTTCATTCTATATAATTATAAAAACATGAATCGTGTGTTACCCATGAAAAACACATATTTCCTTATAATTTGGTGATGGAGCGTATGTAGGTAGCCGACACATCAAATGAGAATTACGGTTTGAAATGATGTGAGACTCGCGAATATCAAGCGTAACTAGAGTCGAGGTCAATGTGGTTTTTGCCTGGTTGATTCATCATTTGTAATATGATCCACGACATCCCTATCATAGAAATGTGATAACATTGCCATATGATTATGATAAAGATAAAATTACAAGGGTTCTCAATGGAAAGCATAAAGACTACAAAGAATAAAGCGGATATAAATACTAGCTAGACAAAACCCTAACGGGCTAAAGACTAAAGGGCCCATAAACAAGTGGGCTAATGATATATAGGCTAACATCCCCCCTCAAACTCACAATGCCGCAACAATAAGCATTGAGAGTTTGTCACATAAGAACCGAAACCGAGAAGCCGATAGAGCCTTCATAAAAATATCCGCAAGCTTCAAGGTTGATGAAACAAACGGAAGCGATATGGTCCCGAGCTGCAGGTGATGACGGGTAAAATGACAATCAATCTCAATGTGCTTCGTCCGCTCATGAAAAACAAAATTCTTCGCAATTTGTATCGCATTTTTGTTATCACGATGTGAGGGAGTAGATGAAGATATGTGAACTCTCATATCCGCAAGCAGCCACCGTAACCAGATAATCTCACATGTAGTTACAGCCATAGCACAATATGTTGGATATAGTGTCTAAGTCCATAACTTTATTTGGTATGTACTTGACCCGGCCCGACATGGTCCATTTGGGTTGCATGGCATTGCAATACTTGGATAGACTAAATGAGAGAAGAAGGCACTTATCAGTATTAATATATTATAAGTTCTAATATATTAATAATAGTATTATTTAATTAGTATTGATCAAGTATTAATCTAGTATTAATTTGGTGATCAAAGTGAGACTAATTAAATATATAGGGTTGATTATGACAATCATCAATTCTTTTATGGTGGATTAATGATCCATGGTTTATGGGTTATGGATGTAACCATATGGAGCTCCATGGATAGTCCATGGGAGTTACAAATCCATGGGTCATGGGAAATCAAGAGTCATGACAATTAAGGGCATTCATGTGTAAACCCTAATTGTGACAACACTATAAAAGGAACCCTATGGCTAGCAAAAAGTGGATCTAGTGGACATAGTGTTACTAGAGAGGGCATAACCGATTTTGAGTGCTAGAAGTATTCTCTCAAGTTATTCCAAGTCTTGTGGTGTTGTGTGAAGAATTTGAGGCACAACATTTGGGGTGCTAGGCTCACAAAGTCTTGAAGGAATCCAAGCAACAACAAGGTATGTATTTCTACTAGTTTTATGTTTTATGTAATCCCCATGCCATGCTAGTTAGGAAATAACCTTGAAAAAGAAATTTGCATGTATATAGAGAAAACATAGATTCAAGGTTATTAGGGTTGCATGTACACTTAGGAAGTGTTAGAATGCTCAAAAACCCATCAGTGGTATCAGAGCCTAGGATTGTTTTCTGTATACTTGATGCAAAACTGCTTAAAAATCGAAAATTCTGCACTCTGACGACTGTACTCGCCGAGTCCATGGGGAGGACTCGCCGAGTCCATGAACAAATTCATTCTACTCGCCGAGTAGAATAGTGCACTCGGCAAGTAGGAGCGTGGTGGGCAGTTTTTTCGAGTTTTGTTGCTGGAAATGGATTAAGATCATTATCCCAATCTGTTTTGGACTTGTAAAATCTGTTTTTCAAAATGATAATGATTATGTTAACCCATTTTACATGACTTTTATCAATTTTCAAGTATTGTATATAGTTATATGATTTCTTGAAATTGCTTGACATGAATTTGTGTTCTTATGAGTTTTAGGAAGATCATAGGAATTATGTGTAACCACCATGTGTGTTTAATTCATGATCTTAATGGCTATGATGGTGTCCATAACTTGTCCTCAAGTTATGGATAACCAAAAGTCACTTCTTTTAATTGTGATTAAAGAACTAAAGAGGTTTCATAAAATGAAGAGTCTTCATTTTATGAACCATTAAAACTCATAAGTTACAAATTGAAGAGACTTGGAATAGTTTCAAATCTTGCCCTCAAGTTTTGGAATTTGAAAAGTCTTACACTCTAATACTTTAATTCCAAATTAAACCTTAGATTTTTAAAAAAGTTTAAAAATCAACACTTATATTATTATTATAATTTTATTATATAGATATGTATAAGAATATGTCATTCTTACCGTTAGTAGGCCTCATTCACGAAGCCGGTCTATAAGGGGGGTATAAGGTTGTTGCCTATAAAATGGTGACTTAATGGGTGTCCACTCTCACCCACCGCTTCCTTGATCGGTGGAGGGTCGTTAGCCGAACGGGTAGGATACGACTTTAAATACTTGTTAAAAGTATAATGAATTATAAAGTAACTATACATTATAAATTCCCAATCTTAGTTACTTTAGGAAAATGTGAAATTGGTGCTAGCCCATAAAATTACACTTTGTACCTTACCAAGTCGTTAGTGGAGCGTGTGTGGTTAACCGGCACACTAACATGGACTAGTAAGAGTGGCAAAGGGTAACTTGACCTTATTATAGATCGGTGGAGCGTGTGTAGTTAACCGGCACATCGATTAGGTAATATTGTTAAGGGTACCAAGTCAATTTGTATGGTTATTCACACCTTGTTTGTGATCCTCGGCATCCCAGTCACAAACTTGAGAGGGCACAATCGAGATTCAAACATGCCATTGAAAAGTTCAATGTATCTCAAAAGATCTAGGAGTTTCAAAACCAATAAAACCTAATAATAAAATATTTCGTTCTTATGGTGGAAATTGGTAAATCGTCATTTACCTACCTTCAAATATTTTATAGTATGGATTACGGCATCCCTCTTCCAACTATAAATAGTTTGTTGGATCCTAGCCTTAATATTTCATTTGGGTGAATTATTAAGGATTCCTAATCTAATGAAACTTGTCTTTCTTTCCTTTCAGATGTCTTCCAAAAATGCTTCTGGCTCAAACACAACAAGCTCCTTTTCCCTTATGAACTTGTGTGGTAAGGTCATCTTTGATGGATCCAATTTCAATGAGTGGATCAGAAACATCAGAATGATTACCCGCTATGAGGACAAAGAATATGTCCTCGATAGGGAGCTTAAGGTTGTGAATGAAGCCACTGCTACTCCTGAAGAGTTTGCGGAGTTTGTTGCACATGAAAAGGATGCTACTAAAGTAGCATGCATCATGATGGCCACCATGACTCCTGAACTTCAAAAATCCTATGAAGATTTCTACCCCTATGAGATGCACCTGGATCTGATGGAAAGGTACCATCAGAGCGCGCGTCAGGAGAGGTATGAAATCATCTCCTCCATGATAACCGCAAGGATGAAGGATGGTGAACCCATCACCGGTCACTTGCAGAAGATGCAAAGGTTTGTTGACCGGTTGCTGAAGCTAAATGTTGACTTTCCTGAGGAAATGGCGATTGACATCATTCTCCATTCCTTACCTCCAAGTTATGATCAGTTTCGTATGACTTATCATATGAACAAGGAGGAAGTCACACTTAGCAAACTTCAAGGACTCTTAAGGACAGCTGAAAATGGCCTTAAGGGTAAAGCGGTTGCTACTTCTACTCCTTCAACAGCCCATGTTCTAGCTATTGGGCAGGGAAAGGGTAAGAAGAGGAAAAGCCCTTCGAAGGGTACCAAGGGTAAGACTCTTGATGGTTCCTCTTCAAGTGGGACAAAGAAAGGTCCCATTACTCCTTCTTCAAACCCAAAGGAAGCACAGTGCTTCTATTGCCAGGATAAGGGACACTTCAAGCGAAGCTGCCCCAAATATCTGCAAGATCTAAAGGATGGGAAGGTTAAACCCAACCATGCAGGTATTTACACAATATTGTCTAATAACTCATCTAATGCTAATTCTTGGGTGCTTGATACAGGTTGTGGTATTCACATCTGTACTGATTTGCAGGCACTAAGAAGAAGTGAGCAAGTGGAGCACGGGAAGATAAACTTAGTCATGGGCAACAGGAAAGCATCACCTATTACCATGATAGGAGTTTATTCTTTATTGCTTAATAATGGGTTAATGTTAGATTTGAATAAGTGTTGTTACTCGCCCGAAATGGCGAGAAATATTATTTCCTTTCATGGCTTGTACAAACAAGGTTTTACATTTTCATTTGATAATAAAAATGGTGCTATTAATGTTTATTACAATGATGTATTTTACTTTAAAGCATTACCTTGTGATGGTGTATATGAAGCCGTGAATGTTGTAGACAATCTAGGAAATAATGTGTTGTATATTGATTCTTCAGATAGCTTGGATAAAGCATCCTTGTGGCATTGTCGTCTTGGACATGTTAACAAGAAGCGCATAGGCCAACTCCAAAAGGTTGGAGTCTTGGAATCATTTGACCTCAAGTCAGATGATAGTTGCGAGTCTTGTTTACTTGGAAAAATGACAAAGTCACCCTTCACAGGTACTTGTGATAGGGGTGAAGGTTTGTTGGACCTTGTACACACGGATGTGTGTGGGCCCTTCAGAGTTGCTACAAGGGATGCTAATCGCTATTATGTGACTTTTACTGATGATTACAGTAGATATGGATATATTTACTTAATCAAGCATAAGTCAGAAACCTTTGAAAAGTTCAAAGAGTTTAAGCAGGAAGTTGAGAATCAATTGGGCAGGAACATCAAGATGCTCCGATCCGATCGAGGAGGAGAGTATCTTAGCATTGAGTTCCTTGACTATCTTAAGGAATGTGGGATTGTCTCACAATTGACACCTCCCAGAACACCACAGTTGAATGGTGTAGCTGAGAGGCGCAATCGAACCTTGTTGGATATGGTTCGTTCCATGATGAGTCGAGCTTCGTTACCAATCTCTTTCTAGGGGTATGCCTTAGAGACTGCCGCCAATATCCTTAATCTAGTCCCTACTAAAAAGGTTGCCAAAACACCTCACGAGATGTGGACTGGGAAAGTTCTTAATTTGGACCACATCAAGATTTGGGGTTGTGAAGCTTTCGTGAGGCGTGAGACTCATGATAAGCTTGAACCTCGAAGTGAGAGGTGTATTTTCATCGGCTACCCACAAAGATCCTTTGGTTACCTCTTCTACAGACCCAGTGATAATGTGGTCTTTGTAGCAAGAAGAGGAGTCTTTCGTGAGAGAGAATTCATAAGCCAAGGGGACAGTGGGAGGCAAATTGACCTTGAAGAGCTTCAAGAGTCAAGTGGTGAAGGAACCTCAAATGCTATCGACCAACCTGAGGAGGAAACTCCTGTTGATCCGATACATGAGTCTGTACCTCCAAGACGTTCCACTAGGGTGAGGAACACACCTGATTTTTATTATGGTTATCACATCACCACTGAAGGTGATACGTTTATTAGTAATAGTACACTAATAGATTTGGATGAACCTAATAATTACAGGGAAGCCATGGCAGGCCCTGAGTCTGCTAAATGGAAGGAGGCTATGGACAGCGAGATTCAGTCCATGTATGACAATCAAGTTTGGAACTTGGTTGACAATGTACCAGGTCGTAAGACAGTTGGGTGCAAATGGATCTTCAAGAAGAAGACCGACATGGATGGGAAGGTACACACTTATAAAGCGCGACTGGTTGCGAAGGGCTTTACTCAAACTCCGGGAGTTGACTATGATGAGACCTTCTCACTAGTAGCTAAGATTCAGTCTATTAGAGTATTGTTAGCCATAGCTGCATTTCATGATTATGAAATATGGCAAATGGATGTCAAAACCGCTTTCCTTAATGGAAAGTTGGCTGAGGATGTTTACATGGCTCAACCAGAGGGTTTTGTCGATACAAGATACCCTAATAGAGTATGTAAGCTTGATAAATCCATTTATGGATTGAAACAAGCATCTCGCAGATGGAATCTTTGCTTTGATGAGAAAGTCAAAGAGTTTGGCTTTTCTAGGAGTGAGGATGAGTCTTGTGTGTATGTCAGGGCTAGTGGGAGCATAGTTAGCTTCTTGGTGTTGTATGTGGATGACATACTTCTCATAGGAAACGACGTCCCAACCTTGCAGGAGGTTAAGTCCTGGCTTGGGAAGTGTTTCGCTATGAAGGACCTTGGGGAAGCTGCCTATATCCTAGGGATAAGGATATTGAGAGATAGGAGTAAGAGACTAATTGGACTTAGTCAAAGTACTTACTTGGATAAGGTGCTGAAGAGGTTCAGAATGCAAGAATCCAAGAAAGGAGAATTACCAATCCAGAGTAATGCCAAGCTGAGTAAGACTCAGAGTCCGAGTACAGAGGCTGAGATAGCTGAAATGAGTCATATACCATATGCTTCCGCTGTGGGCTCGATCATGTATGCTATGACTTGTACTCGCCCTGATGTGGCCTTTGCTTTGAGCATGGTCAGTAGATATCAAGGGAACCCTAGCAAGGCACACTAGACAGCGGTAAAGAACATTCTCAAGTATCTGCGGAGGACTAAGGATTGGGTCCTTACCCTCGGAGGCAGTGATGACTTGAGAGTGGAAGGATATAGCGATGCTAGCTTCCAGACTGATAGGGATAATTTCCGCTCTCAGTCAGGCTGGGTCTTTATCCTAAATGGAGGGGCAATTACTTGGAAAAGTTCCAAGCAGGAGACAGTAGCTGATTCTACTTGTGAATCAGAGTACATAGCAGCAAGTGAAGCAGCTAAGGAGGCGATATGGCTAAAGAACTTCATCGGAGACCTTGGAGTTGTACCAGCTATAAAAGAGCCAATGGAAATTTTCTGTGATAGCGAAAGTGCGGTTGCTTTGGCTAAGGAACCAAGAGATCACGGGAGATCTAGGCACATTGACAGAAAATACCATTTCATCAGACATCGAATAGAAGAAGGACTCCTCGTGGCTAAGAGGGTATCATCAAATGAGAACCCGGCAGATCCCCTCACGAAGGGACTGAGCAGGGTTAAGCATTTACAGCATGCGAGGCGCATTGGGCTGAGGGATGATATTAGTTTCAATAATTAGATTCCTGAAACTTGTAAAATGTAATTGACATTTGATGATAAATAAAAGTTGTTATTTATTTATGAGTAAGTTGTTACTATCTTGTGTTGATTGTTTACTATGTTTCAATTTTGCATGTTTTTACTTCCAGAATAATTATGTAATTATTCAAACCATCCACAGTCAGTCAAACTTTGGAAGTAAGTATTGATTTAAGACTGTCATGAATTTGGCTTGTATGATTTGTCTAAAAGTGCTTTGGACAATGCAATGGTTGCTACAACATTCATGAGTACTCATAAGGGCTGAGTATTGGATCCAACCCACGCTCACTTGCATCACTTCATGGAATTTATCTCGAGTGATCGTGAGACGGTAATATCATATAAATCTTCAAACCTAGAGATATGAGTTGTTGACTATGAGTTGGTTATTCATTGATTGCACGAAAACGCATTGGTAACTCGATGTCATAAAACGTGCCTTTGTGAATAATTCAACAAGTAGTTAGTACAAGCATATCAGTCGAAGTTTATCTGTTGCTTCTAGAAATAGAAGCGATATCTGGGCCCCTCGATGATTTGGTTTTGACCTATGTACCGGGCCCGGTCAGAACCTAATTGATGTGTTCAATTTAGTTCTATGTCGAAACAAATCAGAGATCGAGAAACAAATGTTGGACAATAAGTAAGACCATGTTCCATGTGTTTGTCCGGCTGATATCATGAGAATAGAGGATTATATGATCACTTATCTTAAATGGCGTATCATCATCATCTCAGTTCCGAGAGACTTTGAAAGAGCTACGATTGCTAGTCGGATTTTGAAGTCATATTTGCAAATATAGTTATTAGACTTATCCAAGTGGGAGACTGTTGGATATAGTGTCTAAGTCCATAACTTTATTTGGTATGTACTTGACCCGACCCGGCATGGTCCATTTGGGTTGCATGGCATTGCAATACTTGGATAGACTAAATGAGAGAAGAAGGCACTTATCAGTATTAATATATTATAAGTTCTAATATATTAATAATAGTATTATTTAATTAGTATTGATCAAGTATTAATCTAGTATTAATTTGGTGATCAAAGTGAGACTAATTAAATATATAGGGTTGATTATGACAATCATCAATTCTTTTATGGTGGATTAATGATCCATGGTTTATGGGTTATGGATGTAACCATATGGAGCTCCATGGATAGTCCATGGGAGTTACAAATCCATGGGTCATGGGAAATCAAGAGTCATGACAATTAAGGGCATTCATGTGTAAACCCTAATTGTGACAACACTATAAAAGGAACCCTATGGCTAGCAAAAAGTGGATCTAGTGGACATAGTGTTACTAGAGAGGGCATAACCGATTTTGAGTGCTAGAAGTATTCTCTCAAGTTATTCCAAGTCTTGTGGTGTTATGTGAAGCATTTGAAGCACAACATTTGGGGTGCTAGGCTCACAAAGTCTTGAAGGAATCCAAGCAACAACAAGGTATGTATTTCTACTAGTTTTATGTTTTATGTAATCCCCATGCCATGCTAGTTAGGAAATAACCTTGAAAAAGAAATTTGCATGTATATAGAGAAAACATAGATTCAAGGTTATTAGGGTTGCATGTACACTTAGGAAGTGTTAGAATGCTCAAAAACCCATCACAATATTCAGCCTCCGTGGAAGATCTAGAGACAACGTCCTGTTTCTTACTCTTTCATGAAATGAGAGACTCTCCGAGAAATACGCAAAATCCAGTGGTGGACTTACAATCATGGCGATCACCATCCCAATCAGCATCACTATATGCACGTAACTCAAGAGAAGACGTCGAGGGAAACAAGAGGGTCTGAAACTGAGTGCCACGAAGATATCTTAGAATACGGAGAACAACTCCCCAATGAACAGAGGTAGGAGCAGTAACAAACTGACTGACAACATGAACAACATGAGCAATATCTTGACGAGTAATTGTGAGATAGACCAAACTTCCCACAACAGTGCGATAAAGATTCGGATCGGACAAAGGAACACCATCAGTAGGAGAGTACCGTGCATTGGTTTCAAGAGGAGTATCAACAGTCCGATTTTCAGAGAGGCCCGACCGTGTAAACAAGTCAGATATATATTTAGTCTGGGAAAGAAGATACCCTTTCTTAGACTGAACTATCTCAATACCCAAGAAATAACGCAGCAAGCCCAAATCTTTCATGGCAAATCAATTAGCTAGATCATGCTTCAAAGACTCAATACCACCATGGTCATCACCCGTAATAATCATGTCATCCACATATAAGGACAGAAGAATCCGTCCTGCACTCGAGCATCTAACAAACAAAGCAGAATCGTGATTACTCTGGACAAATCCAAGAGAGGTAATCACTGTGGAGAATTTCTCAAACCAAGCACGAGGGGCTTGCTTGAGACCATACAAAGCTTTGCGAATCCGAAAAACCTCACCCGGCCGGTGTTGAATTACTTGGGGGGAGTCATATCAACGTCTTCATGGAGGTCACCATTCAAAAAAGCATTCGTGACATCCCTTTGAAAGATCTTCCATTGTCGAACGGATGCAACTGCAATCATAGTACGTACTGTCGTCATCTTTGCAACTGGGGAAAATGTCTCCTCGTAGTCAAAACCATGCTATTGGGAATAC
Source organism: Lactuca virosa (assembly GCF_052849685.1). Lineage (NCBI taxonomy): Eukaryota > Viridiplantae > Streptophyta > Magnoliopsida > Asterales > Asteraceae > Lactuca > Lactuca virosa. The sequence continues at coordinate 40,511,672 of NC_136433.1, forward strand.
CATTTTGCTACAAGTCTGGCCTTGTACCGCTTAACAGACCCATCAACTTTTGTTTTTATCTTGTACACCCAACGACAACCTTGTTGGGTTTTAAGCACTATAACACTCCTATGGTGCACATGCAACCCTAGATGCTTTGGATCTATGTTTTCTCTAATTATACATGCAGTTTCAATTTTCCAAAGCATACATCCTAACTAGAATACAATAGAGGATATACAACATAAAAACCAAGTTAGATGAATACCTCTTGGTGTAGTTTGTAGTTCTTGGCCTTAGAAAGCTTTAGCACCTCAAGTGTGATGCCTCTAATGTGTCACAAACACTAAATGCAAGAGGAGGCTTGAGAGAATAGGCTAGTTAGCTCAAAATCGATTTGTTGGGTTTTGAGCATTCTAACACTCCTATGGTGTACATGCAACCCTAGAAACCTTGGATCTATGTTTTCTCTATTATACATGCAAACTTTGATTTTTTTTCCAAGGTTTCATCCTAACTAGCAAATCATGGGGTATATGTAATACAAAATTCTAGTAGAATGACATACCTTTCTTGTAGCTTCGATTCCTTAAGACTTCGTGAGCCAAGCACCCCAAATATGATGCCTCAAATGCTTCACACAACACCACCAACCATTGGAATAACTTGAGAGAAGATTATATTGCACCAAAATTGGCTAGCCCTCACTTGTATCTCTTAAGTGCCGAGTTTGCTAGTATGAGGCTTGTAACACCTCGCTTTCCCGAGTATCAATTTATGGTTATAAATTCTCATGATTTCGAGGTCTACTCGATGAGTTGGTTGCCTGAATCGCCGAGTAGCAGCGGGTTGGCCACGTGTTTAAGTGACCTACTCGCTGAGTCCAAGAAGGACTCGACAAGTAGGAGCTGGTGGAGGAAAAACCCTAATTCCGTGGTTTTGCACCCTATTTAAGGAACCATTTTCCCCCTTAGCCTTCCCTTACAGCCCCTGTGAGTCCAGAAACCCTAAATCTCCATTTTCTCTCCATACTTGTGTGTTTAAGCTTGAAAGGTGGATCTTGGTGAGGAAAGGCTTAAAGATCAAGACGCTTTGTGCAAGGAACAGTTAGGGATCTGAAGTCTACCTCAGTTTATCATCATTTGAAGGTATCAAGTCATCACCTTGAGCTTCTTCTAGCTAGATCCCTTTTATATTTGAGTTTTGGGACCATTTTGGGGCATTTGGTGTTGCATTTCGAGTGATGAGCCAAGATCTGAAGTTGCAACTTTAGATCTAGGATCATCTTGGCTCTTATCATCATAAAGTCTCAGTCTTTAGCATGTTGGTGATGCTCTTTTGCCTAGAACCTCTTCTTTAGCTTGATTTAAGTGATTAGCGCCTTGTATGCACGTAAAGTTTGCAACTTTACGTGATAAACATGCCCTAGGAGCTTGGATCTACAATATGGAGCCTTTGCATGGCTTAAAATGCATCTGTATGGAAGAAGGTCTGAAGGGACTCGGCGAGTGGCATGGTCGACTCGGCGAGTCCGTTGAAGATGGTCGTGGGCTCGGTGTGTCGGACGAGTGACTCGACGAGTCCGATGAAGGTTGCCTTGGGCTCGGCGTGTCAGACGAGTGACTCGGCGGGTTGGCAAGTTATGCAAGGAACTCGGCGAGTAGCTGAGGGTACTCGACGAGTTGAGGTCGACATGGACTGTTGACCTTAACAGTTGACTTAGACTTTGACCAAGAATTGACCAGTTTGTCTCCTGAGGGTATTTTGGTAATTCGGGAATTTATGAATTTGGTCCTGTGGTGGTTATAGGTGGTCGAGTTCGGGACTGTGACTCGGGGTTTGATCTTATCTCTTCCGGTTCGGCATTTCGAGGTGAGTTATCCTCACTATATCAACAGGGTCTATGGCACCAAGGCCGGCCCTTTATCAGATTTGTATCCGGGTAATTGCATGATATGTTTACTGATCTGTTAGACCTGCGTCTTGGTAGTTAGGACGGTATTATGTTTAGTGACCTGGTTTAGGTCGGTATCCTGGTATATAGGATGATGCTATGTTAGTGACCGGTTAGGTCGGTATCCTGGTTATAGGATGTTGCTATGCTATATGATCTGCTAGATCGGTTGTTTGTCTATAGACTGTTATGTGATTATCTGTTATATGTGCACATGGTTGTTGATTGGGGGTTGGGTTGAGGCGGGTCCTGCTTCGTGCTGTAGGCCAACATACCCAGGGTGGATCGGATAGACTGCAGACCCGGGAGGGCACATAGTCAGGCTGAAGGCCCGGCGAGCGGTCCAGATAGGCTGAAGGCCCCCAGAGGGCGGTCCAGACGTGCCGAGGCTCGGAGATTGGGCCAGATAGACCGAAGGCCCGGTGCGGGCGGTCCAGTCAGACTGTAGACTCAGAGAGTGGACCAGGTGGACTGAAGGCCCGGTGCGGGCGGACGAGTCACACTGTAGACTCGAGATGCATGGCTGTTTTGTATTTGTTGATATGATATGATTATGGTTATATGAGGTTGGTATTTTGCGGGGGTAACTCACTAAGCTTTCGGTCTTACAGTTTCAGTTTATTGTTTCAGGTTCAGCGGATGGCTGCGGGTAGGTGAAGGCGTGACCGTACACTTCCTCGATTGATGATTATGATTTCTGGGAACTCTGATGTATAAACTATTTTCAAAACAAATTGTAATAATTGAATGGTTTCAAATGATTTAAAAAGTTTTAAATTGGCTCGAATTCATGACAGTGAGCGTGGGTTGAATCCAATACTCAGAACTTATGAGTATAAATTCCATAAAGTGATACAAGTGAGCGTGGGTTGAATCCAATACTCAGAACTTATGAGCACTCATGAATGTTGCAGCAACATTTGCTATGTCTAATACAATTCAGACAAATCTACAAACCCAATTCATGACAGTCTTATTTCAATACCTACTTCCAAAGTATGATCGGTTGTGGACAGTTTGAATAATATAATTATTTTGGAAGTCAAAACATGTAAAATGAAACAATAGTAAATGATTGACACAAGACACTACCATACTACTAAATAAAAACACCTTTTATTTAAACATCAAATGTCAATTACATTTCAACTATTACAAGTTTCGAAAGCTATCTAATTACTAAAACTAATATCATCCTTCAGCCCAATGTGCCTCGCATGTTGTAAATGCCTAACCCTACACAGTCCCTTCGTGAGGGGATCTGCTGGGTTCTCATCTGATGATACCCTCTTTGCCACGAGGAGTCATTCTTCTATTCGATGTCTAATGAAGTGGTATTTTCTATCGATGTGCCTGGATCTGTCGTGATCCCTTGGTTCCTTGGCTAAGGCAACTGCACTCTCGTTATCACAGAAAATATCCATACTCTCCTTTATAGTTGGTACAACTCCAAGGTCTCCAATGAAGTTCTTCAGCCATATTGCCTCCTTTGCCACCTCGCTTGCTGCTATATACTCTGATTCACAAGTTGAATCAGCTACTGTCTCCTGCTTGGAACTTTTCCAAGTAATTGCTCCTCCATTTAGGGTAAATACCCATCCCGACTGAGAGCGGAAATTATCCCTGACTGTCTAAAAGCTGGCATCACTATACCCTACTACTCTCAAGTCATCACTCCCACCAAGGGTAAGGACCTAGTCCTTAGTCTTCCGCAGGTACTTGAGAATGTTCTTCACCGCAGTCCAGTTAGCCTTGCCAGGATTCCCTTGATATCTGCTGACCATGCTCAAAGCAAAGTCCACATCAGGGCGAGTACAAGTCATAGCATACATGATCGAGCCTACAGCGGAAGCATATGGTACTCGACTCATCTCAGCTATCTCAGCCTCTGTACTCGGGCTCTGAGTCTTACTCAGTTTGGCGTTACTCTGGATTGGTAAGTCACCTTTCTTGGAATCCTGCATCCTGAATCTTTTCAGCACCTTATCCAAGTAGGTACTTTGACTAAGTCCAATTAGGCTCTTACTACTGTCTCTCAGTATCCTTATGTTGGGTTTTAGTATACTACAACATCTTATGGTGCACATACAACCCTAAATACCTTGGATCTATGTTTTCTCTATTATACATGCAAATATGAAGTTTCCAAGATATTACCCTATACTAGCATACAAATATCATATACTTGGGTAATAAAATAGATAGAATACATACCTTTTTTTTATGTAACTTGTCTTCATGAAGCTTGAGTGCCTAGTGCCCCAAGTGTGACACCTCAAATGGTTCACACTGATGGGTTTTGAGCATTCTAACACTCCTAAGTGTACATGCAACCCTAAATACCTTGGATCTATGTTTTCTCTATTATACATGCAAATATGATTATCCAAGGTATTATCCTAACTAGCATACCAAAACATTGATACTAGGATAATAAAATAGATAGAATACATACCTTGTTGTTGTTGCTTGACTCCATGAAGCTTGATAGCCTAGTGCCCCAAGTGTGACACCTCAAATGGTTCACACAACATCATGAACTCTTGGAATAACCATGAGAAGAAGACATACATGTTCAAATTGGCTAGCCCTCAAAATATGTATCACTAGTGCCAATTTCTTGAACTAAAGGGGTTCTTATATAGTGTGGCTATTAGGGTTACACCATGTAACTCATGACTTTTCCCATTCCTTATGCTCCATGGGTTTTAACCTCCATGGAGTATCCATGGATCACCACATGGGTTAAACCCAACATAAAGGAATCTTGGATCATAAGCCCACATATATAAGAATGAATGATTTACACAATCAATCCCAATATATTTAATTAGTCTCTTTTTGATCACTAAATTAAGTCCAAATTAATTCTTGATCAATACTAATTAAATAACATGATTTCATATTAATATATTAGAACTTATAATATATTAATATGTCACAAAATGTCTTTTCCTCATAAACGGTCTATCCAAATGTTCCGATGCCATGCAACCCAAATGGACCATGCCGAGTCGGGTCAAGTACATACCAATTATAGTTATGGACTTAGACACTAATCCAACAGTCTCCCACTTGGATAAGTCTAAAACTATTATTGCGTATGACTTCAGGAACCAACTGGCAATCGTAGCTCTCAAAAGCCGCTGTCGAACTCTGACCTTGTAGATGAACTCTGACCTTTGTCAATGACTTGTCCATTAGATAAGGGATCATATATTCCTCCATTCTAGATATCATATGGACTGAGACATGGATTATAATCATTCTCTCTGTCCATTTGTTGTTTCCCGATTTCCGATTTATAACGATTGACTAATTGAACAAATCAAATCAGTCCAGGCCCGGCCGAGCACTTACATTTGTCATCACCAAATCATCGAGGGGCCCACAGATATCGCTTTTATCCCGAAGGTAAAAGGAATGGATAAACTTCGACTCATATGGCTTGTTCTACTACTTGTTGAATCATACACAAAGGCACGTTTTATAACACCGAGTTACCGAATGCGTTTTCGTGCAATCAATGTACAACCAACTCATAGTAACAACTCATATCTCTAGGTTTGAAGAATATAAGATATTATCGTCTCATGATCACTCGTGATAAAATCCATGAAGTGATTCCAATGAGCGCGGGTTGAATCCAATACTCAGAACTTATGAGCACTCATGAGTGTTGTAGCCCCTTGTCCAACATCTTAGACCTCTACAAGCCAACCCATGACAGTCTTGATTCATATCTACTTCCAACATATGACCGACTGTGGATAGTTTGAATAACTTAGTCAATCAGGAAGAACGACCTAGTTATTCTGGAAGTCAAAACATGCAAAATGAAACACAATAATAATAGAATCTAATATGGTATCAAAACCTATGAACATAAATAAAACACCTTTTATTTATCACCATATGATTACACATTATTCATTGTATACTGTTTCAGCTATCAACTTTATTCTTGAATTCAAAACAATAGTTGTCCCATGCTCCAAGCATGTACACTATGTTTTCTAAACACTAGTCATGCCATACATCAAGTATGCATACTATGTTTGTCTATGATCTTCACTTTGTGAATTAGATCAATTGAACATAACTCCAATGATCCTCTTTCACAGTCCCAAATCCTTACTGCAAATGCAAGAATTCCAAATTCATGCCATTTACTGAAATCTGTTAGATTCTAAACTTATATGCATTGATCCTCCTGTAATGATTATGCACAGAGTCACAAGGACTTGACAACAAACATTACAGAGCATTCCAAGGAGATCAACTCCTTGGAAACATCCTTCTTGCATTAAGTTTCCTAATCTTACACAGATTGAATAATTTCCAACTTTGAAACATTTCCATATTCCATTTTGACTATCACTTCTGAACAAGAGTTGCCTCCTTACAGATTATGTCAATATGGTCCTTCCAGAATTAACATTATACTTCCAACTGTCCTTGAGCAACCAATCTTTGGTAAACCTTAGATTGTCCTCGACAATTGCTTAATCCTTTTAGTCATATCCAGTTCTAGACCTTTTCCCTTCTTAATGCCCCAGGCATTTGGAAAATTTTAGAAAGGATGAATATAGCACATGAAATCGATCCTATATCCGAAGCATATGGGACACGAGTCATGATGTCTCACATAAAGACTACACCAGTCTTTTGCTATAACATTTCCATTTCTATTTGCCAAGTTCTCATAATTCAGATTATGAAAAGGGATGCCGTAATCATAATCGAATTTTAGAACGCAAATAATGGACCCATATATAGAATTTCCTTCTGTTGAGTCATTCCAACATGAAATTCATATATATATATATCCTTGACTAAATACGATTAAAATCTCAATCTAAGCTTTTAGAATTGAAATGAAGTATAATTTTCTCTCCCTTAATTATAGCAAAACAACTTTTTCAACCCCTGCAGCCTCACGAATTGAAACTTTTGTTTTCTATAATTAACATTGCTAACTTGCAACCTTTATCATAATTATCATGCTCCCACTAACATGATGATTATTAGCATAACACTTATGCTCCCACTAGCTTTGACATGTAATCAGAAATCAGCTGGACTTCTAGAAATCAATACTTTATTGACTTTCTTACCAAAGTTCAGATTTCTGATACTAGATTGCTTTGATAAAACTTTATCAATATCATACACCTTATCTTAGATAGCTCACAGATGTGTCTAAACAATTTTAAGAACTGTGAAAAGGGATGCCGTAATCATAGTCTCGATTGTTTAGACCTTTACCACTTCTCACAAGTCCATGTTAGTGTGCTGGTTAACCACACACGCTCCACTAACGACTTTGAGAATGCAAATATCACAATTGCTATCTAGCTAAAATCTACTTAGTGAAAGTGTTTCCTCACCATCATTTTCATGAATCGGAGAGAAACCTTATGACACTTAGATTTTATGGTGTATGAGTTCCTATCCATATGAATTTTGTCAAAACCATAATCACAAGACAAGGTTACTGACAAATCCACACTTATATGGATTAAACTTGTGCAATCTTAAATTCTTGCCATTTGGCAGCTCAAGGGCCTGCCATTGCTTCCAAGTAGCTGTGCAACCAATTGAGAACTCTCAGAACTCCTATGCAAAGCCAACTTGAATAGGCACAGACATGTCGACACGATAGGTTATAAACCTCAAGTCGTGTGCTAGTGAAGAACTTCAGGTTTTATTCTTGATTAGTTCTTGAGACTTTCAAGACCTTTAAGACTCCCACTGTCCTCTTGACATATAAGACTTTCTTGTCAGATATTCAAGAGATAGTGTGGATTCTAATCAAGACAAACACTTCACACAATTGGCCTTAGTTGGTCTTTGTTTTATCCAAAACATCACAACTTACCAATTTCAAATGTACAAGAGTAGAAAACTTTTACTCTTACATTTGACAAGTGTTTTAAACCTTCGTTAAGACATGTCACTCAAGTTACTATCTTAGAGTATAACTCTAAGAATTGTTTTTGGAACGAAGTATAAATCATCTTCTTGATTTAACCACTTCAACAATTCATAGCTCCTCTTCTTAGCTACCAGAATGCACTTAGAGGATGAATTGTGATAAGGTCTCTTAATCATTAAGATGATTATATAACATGATACTAAAGTACTCTCCCATCTTTTCAGATTTGAGAAACTTTTATCTTTCTGCCTAAGTTGATTCTTCTTATTCGCTCTGCCATACATTGAAACCTTTTCCAATGTCTCAGAATTACACTTAAGCATGTAAGTATAACCATATTTACTGAATTTTAGTAAATAATGACGAATAGTCTTAACGATTATTTGTGGTGGGCTTGATCAGTGCACAAGAATGTGTACTCGATCCTTTACTTGACTCACACATCCATGTGAACAAGTAGTTAGTCTTAATTTTTCCAATGCTTGAAAGTTCTTATTCATCATGCTATACAACTTGCATGATTCCAAGTTTCTATCCAACTGAAACTTAGGTGATGAGAATCTTTCCTTATTTGGTAAATTTAGACACTACCACAAATGAAAGAATCAAATTCATATTTCCACTCTTGCTCTTACTGGAATCTTATAAGCAACAAAAGTTTTCACAAATGCCATTGTAAGGATATTTTAAAATAAATAAAATCAAAAAAAAAATTTCTTTTATTTTAGAACTTTGCGGAAAAACTATCCTTTCAATGCAAAAGCACATGAAAACTTTGTTGTTATCTAATCCTATGCAATATATCATAACTCCTAAGATGTAGCTTAAGAATCTGATCTTCAAACTATGCGATAGAAATCCATCTACGCGATCAGATTCAGCATAATCTTTCTTTAAGTTTCTTCACTTTTTCTTTGATTCTTAAAACATCAACATGTGACCCAGTCACATCATGTATCAAGAATCTCAGAATAGAAACTTAGCAGAGTTAGATAGTGGACTTTACCCGAAGTAGAGTCAAACTTATTGACTTTAATATCCTTAGGTAAATTTGGCAGCTTCGCAACCAATGCCCCTTTCTTTGGCAATAGACCCTTGATAATGGGACTATCTCAGACTTAGCCGTTCTCTTTACCATTTGGTCAACCAAGTTGACTATGGCCGATCCCTTTCCATTGGGAAGAGAGAGCTTTACTGGATATCCAATGTCATCATTGTCAATGTCCATAAAGTTTTAGGAAGTTGATCTTAGCAAATAGATAAGATCATTAAGGGTCTTGTCATAGTCTGTTTCATAGGAGTCCTAAAGGAACTCACTATGTGACTTAGAAAATAGTTGAGTCACCAACTTTCTCAAGACTTTGACACCCAACTCTCCCGGCTTGTCAATATCTGACTACATCTCCAAGATGTGATCACATATAGACCTTTGCTTGAGTGACCTTAAACTTTTCAGGAACTTGTGGGTTAGGGAGAATAATTGGAGGAGGTGAAAGAAGTATGATTTCCATGGGACATCATCTTCATTTAGGAAAGCTTGTTTCAAGAGATTTGGGAAGATCATCTTTTGGGAGATATTCAAGAGAGTTGATTTAAAGTCCTTAATATAACACCCAATATGAAATATTAAGGCTAGGACCCAACAACCTATTTATAACTGGAAGAGGGATGCCGTAATCCAAGTTATAAAATAGTTGAAGGTAGGTAAATGACGATTTACCAATTTCCACCATGAAAAACGAAATATAATTAAGTTTTAATTGGATTTGAAACTCCTAGATCTTTTGAGATACATTGAACTTTCAATGACATGTTTGAATCTCGAGTGTGCCCTTCAGGTTTTGTGACTGGGATGCCGAGGATCACAAAACAAGGTGTGAAGTGACCATGCAAATTACTTGGTACCCTTAAGTGTTTACCCCTCAATCGATGTGCCGGTTAACCACACACGCTCCATCGATACTATGATAAACATTAGGTTACCCTTTGCCTACCTTATTAAATACGAGTTAGTGTGCCGGTTAACCACACACGCTCCACTAACCGACTTAAACAAAGTGCAAAGTGTAATTTCATGGATTAGCACCTTTTCACATTTTCCTAAGTAACTAAGATTGGGAATGTACAAGTGTTTAGTTACTTAGTATTTATCATTAATACTTTTAATGAAGGGAGAATTATAGTCCTTTCCTACCCGTTCGGCTAACGACCCTCCACCAGTCAAGGAAGCGGTGGGTGAGAGTGGACACCCATTAAACTGCCATTTTATAGGCAGTAACCTTATACCCCCCTTCTAGACCGGCTTCGTGAATGAGGCCTACTAACGGTAAGATTGACTTTATCTTATACATATCTATATAATTAAAATTATAATAATAGTATAAGGGTTTGAATTTTAACTTTTAAAATTCTAAGGGCTAACTTGGAATTAAAGTATTCATAAGAGAAAACTTTTCAAATTCCAAAACTTGAGGGCAAGTTTTGAAACTATTCAAAACTAATTAATTCCATAACTTATGTGTTTAAAGTAGTTTTAGTTAAAAAAAAACTCTTCAAGTTCCATAACTTGAGGACAAGTTATGGAAGACTTTAAACTAATAAAAGAATGTAACTTTTCTTTATTTTGTAATTTATGGAATTAATTAAGGTTACACATTTTATTACTTAATGAAGTGACTCTTGAACCTCCATAACTTGAGGACAAGACTCTTCATTTTTGTAACCATTACCAACTTTTATGAGTTTTATGAAACTTAAATGTGACTTTTCATATAACTTGAGGACAAGTTACAAAAACACATTTTAGAATCAACTCTTAGATTAAAATGGATTGAAAACACATAATCAATTAACTTTTCTATTAATCTAAGCAACTCATAAGAACAAGATAATTTAATCAAACTTTTTCATGTAATTAGCCTAATCACTAAACTAATACAAAACATGAATCTATTGACAATTATCTTTGAAATTGGATTAATATGAACATTACCACATCAAAAACAGGATTATAGGTTCAAAAACAGCTTATGGTAATGTTCCTAGTCCATTTCTAGCCAAAAAAACTCGAAGATATGCTGTCAGGGGCTCCTACTCGTCGAGTGTATCAACCTACTCGCCGAGTAGGATGATACACTCGGCGAGTTCATCAGTGGACTCAGCGAGTCCAGTGCCCAGAATGCCCGAAATTCGACTTTTTCAGCATTTTTCAGCAGTTTGCATCAAGTATAATTGAAAACAAGCCTAGGCTCTGATACCACTGATGGGTTTTGAGCATTCTAACACTCCTAAGTGTACATGCAACCCTAAATACCTTGGATCTATGTTTTCTCTATTATACATGCAAATATGATTATTCAAGGTATTATCCTAACTAGCATACCAAAACATTGATACTAGGATAATAAAATAGATAGAATACATACCTTGTTGTTGTTGCTTGACTCCATGAAGCTTGAGAGCCTAGTGCCCCAAGTGTGACACCTCAAATGGTTCACACAACATCATGAACTCTTGGAATAACCATGAGAAGAAGACATACATGTTCAAATTGGCTAGCCCTCAAAATATGTATCACTAGTGCCAATTTCTTGAACTAAAGGGGTTCTTATATAGTGTGGCTATTAGGGTTACACCATGTAACTCATGACTTTTCCCATTCCTTATGCTCCATGGGTTTTAACCTCCATGGAGTATCCATGGATCACCACATGGGTTAAACCCAACATAAAGGAATCTTGGATCATAAGCCCACATATATAAGAATGAATGATTTACACAATCAATCCCAATATATTTAATTAGTCTCTTTTTGATCACTAAATTAAGTCCAAATTAACTCTTGATCAATACTAATTAAATAACATGATTTCATATTAATATATTAGAACTTATAATATATTAATATGTCACAAAATGTCTTTTCCTCATAAACGGTCTATCCAAATGTTCCGATGCCATGCAACCCAAATGGACCATGCCGAGTCGGGTCAAGTACATACCAATTATAGTTATGGACTTAGACACTAATCCAACACACACAACACCATGAACACTTGGAATAACCTTGAGAATAAGGATACTTTGGTTCTCTGTAGTGAAATCGGCCTTGCCTTTTTGTGTACACACACTAGTGCCCATTTCACCAACCAAGGACATCTTTATATAGTGTGGAGATTAGGGTTAAACCCTAATACCCATGACCTTTCATTTCATATTATCCATGGATTAAACACTCCATGGACTATCCATGAAAGCTTAGCCCAACCTAAATGAACTTGGCCCATCACACACATATATCTTAGAGTCCATATTTAATTAGTTTCTTTTGATCACTTAATTAATTATAAATTAATTCTTGATCAATACTAATTAAATAATATGATTATATATTAATATATTAGAACTTATAATATATTAATATAAATCACTAGTATCCTTTTTCCTCATCTTGTCTATCCAATTGTCCCGATGCCATGCAACCCAAATGGACCATGCCGGGTCGGGTCAAGTCTTACCAATTATAGTTATGGACTTAGACATTAATCCAACAGTCTCCCACTTGGATAAGTCTAAAACTATTATTGAGTATGACTTCAAAAACCAACTGGCAATCGTAGCTCTCAAAAGCTTCTGTCGAACTCTGACCTTGTCGATGAACCCTGACCTTTGTTAATGACTTGTCCATTAGATAAGGGATCATATATTCCTCCATTCTAGATATCATATGGACTGAGACATGGATTATCAATCATTCTCTCTGTCCATTTGTTGTTTCCCGATTTCCGATTTATGATGACTGACTGATTGAACAAATCAAATCAGTCCTGGCTTGGCCAAGCACTCATATGTGTCATAGCTAAATCATCGAGGGGCCCACAGATATCGCTTTTATCCCGAAGGTAAAAGGAATGGATAAACTTCGACTCATATGGCTTGTTCTACTAGTTGTTGAATCATACACAAAGGCACGTTTTATAACATCGAGTTACCAATGCATTTTCGTGCAATCAATGTATAACCAACTCATAGTAACAACTCATATCTCTAGGTTTTAAGAATATAAGATATTATCGTCTCATGATCACTCGTGATAAAATCCATGAAGTGGTTCAAATGAGCGTGGGTTGAATCCAATACTCAGAACTTATGAGCACTCATGAGTGTTGTAGCACCGCTTTGTACAACATCTTAGACCTCTACAAGCCAACCCATTACAGTCTTGATTCATATCTACTTCCAACATATGACCGACTGTGGATAGTTTGAATAACTTAATCATTCAGGAAGAGCGACTTAGTTATTCTGGAAGTCAAAACATGCAAAGTGAAACACAAGAATAAATGAATCAAATATGGTATCAAACCCTATGAATATAAATAAACACTTTTATTTATCACCATAGTGATTACTCATTATTCATTGTTTCGGTTTTATCAACTTTATACTTGAATTAAAAACACTAGTTGTCCCATGCTCCAAGCATGTACACTATGTTTTTTCTTAAACAATAGCTTTGCCATACACCAAGTGTGCACTCTATGTTTGTCTATGATCCTTACTTTGTGAAATAAACCAATTGAACATAATTTCAATGATTCTAATTTCACACTCCCAAATCCTTATCGAAAAATGTGAGAATTTCAAATTCCTATCATTTATCGAAATCTGTTTAGATTTTAAACTTATATGCACTGACCCTCCTGTAATGAATATGTACAAAGTCACAAAGACTTGTCAACAGTCATTATAAGGTATTCCAATGGAGATCAACTCCATGGAAACTAAGTCTCATATTCAAAGTACATTGCTTTGGACATGCTTCTTGCATTAAGTTTTCTAATCTTACATAGATAACTTCCACCTATGGAGACAACTCCATATTCTCATTTTGACTATCACTTCTGAATAAGAGATGCCTCTTTTCAGAATATGTCAATATGGTCCTTCCAAAAATTAGCACTATACTTCCAACTGTCCCTGAGCAACCAATCTTTGGTAAACCTCAGATTGTCCTCGACAATTGCTTAATCATTTTAGTCATATCCAATTCTAGACCTTTTCCCTTCTTAATGCCTCTGGGCATTTGGAAAAATTTAGAAATGACAAATATTATAGCACATGCAATCGATCCTGTACCCAAAGCAAATGGTACACGATTCATGATGTCTCACATAAAGACATGATTCTAGACCAGTCTTTTGCTACAATATTTTTATTTGCCATGTTTTCAAAATTTGACTATGAAGAGGGATGCCGTAATCATAATCGAATTTTGAGAACGCAATATATAGAATTTCCTTAAGTTGAACCAATCCAACATGAAATTCATATATATATATATATATATATATATATATATATATATATATATATTCTTGACTAAAGATGATTAAGGTCTCAATCTAAGCCTTTAGAACTGAAATGAAGTATATCCTCTCCCTTAATTATAGCAAAAAAACTTTTTCAATCCCTACAGCCTCACGAATTGAAACTTTTGTTTTCTATAATTAACATTGCTAACTTGCAACACTAACAATAGTTATCATGCTCCCACTAACATGATGATTATTAGCATAACACTTATGCTCCCACTAGCTTTGACATGTACTCAGAAATCAGCTGGACTTCTAGAAATCAATACTTTATTGACTTCCTTACCAAAGTTCAGACTTCTGATACGAGATGCTTTGATAAAACTTTATCAAAATCATACACCTTTCCTTAGATAGCATGCATGTGTGTCTAAACAATTTCAGAACTATGAAAAGGGATGCCGTAATCATAGTCTCAATTGTTTAGACCTTTTTGCCATCTGCTTCAAATCTACTTGGTGGAAGTGTTTCCTCACCATCATATGGACTGAAGTTATGCAATCTTAACTTCTTGCCACCTGGCAGTACAGGGCCTGCCATTGCTTCCAAGTTGTTATGCAACCAATTGAGAACTTTCAGAACTCCTATGCAAAGCCAACTTTAACTGGAATGGGCACAGAATATGTCAACACGATAGGTTATAAACCTCAAGTCGTGTGCTAGTGAAGAACCTCAGGTTTTATTCTTGATTAGTTCTTGAAATTCTTTTTAGGATCTTTAAGACTCCCACTGTCCTCTTGACATATAAGACTATGTTTCAAAATATTCAAGAGATAGTGCGGATTCTTTATCAAGACAAACACTTCACACAATTGGCCTTAGTTGGTCTTTGTTTTATCTAAAATATCACAACTTACCAATTTCAAATGTACAAGAGTAGGACACTTTTACTCTTACATTTGACAAGTGTTTTAAACCTTTCTTTAAGATATGTCACTCAAGTTACAATCTTGGAGTATGACTCTAAGAATTGTTTTGGAACGAAGTATGACTCATCTTCCTGATCTAACCATTTCAACAATTCATGACTCCTCTTCTTAGTCATAAGAATGCACTAAGATGACCTTTAGAGGACTAATTGTGATATGATTTCTAAATCATTAAGATGATCACAAACATGATACTAAAGTACTCCCATCTTTTCAGATTTGAGAAACTTTTATCTTTCTGCCTAATTTGATTCTTCCCATTCATTCTGCCATACATTGAGACTTTTCCAATGTTTCAGAATTATACTTAAACTTGTAAGTATAACCATATTTACTAAACTTTAGTAAATCAAATAGTCTGAACGAGCTTTGTGGTGGACAGGACCAGTGCACAAGAATGTGTACTCGATCCCTTTAGTCCTTCACTTGACTCACACATCCATGTGAACAAGTAATTAGTCTTGATTTTCCAATGCTTGAAAGTTCTCATTCATCATACTATTCAACTTGCATGATTCCAAGTTTCGGTCCAATTGAAACTTGGGCGATGAGGAACTTTCCTGATTTGGTAAATTTAGACACTACCACAAATGAAAGAATCAAATCCATTTTCCAATATTGCTGTCAGTGGAATCATATAAGCAACAATTTTCCACAAATGCCATTGTAAGGATACTTCAAATAAATAAAATTAAACAATTTTATTTTATTTTAAAACTTTGCGGAAAAACTTATCCTTACAATCCACATGGAAAATTGTTGTTATCTATTCCTTAGCAATATATCATAACTTCTTAAGCAACTGCTCAAAATTCTGATGCGATCGAAATCCACCTTCGCGATCAGAATCAGCATATACTTCCTTTAAGATTTCTCTCTATTATTTGATTCTTAAAACATCAACATGTGACCCAGTCACATCATGTAATGAGGATCTCAGAATAGAACTTAACAGAGTTAGATAATGGGCTCTACTTGATGTAGAGTCAAACTTATTGACTTTAACATCCTTAGGTAAATTTGGCAGCTTTGCAATCAACGCCCCTTCCTTTGGCAAAATAAACATATGGACCCTTTGGTAATGGGACTATCTCAGACTTAGCCTTTCTCTTTACCATTTGGTCAACCGGGTTGACTATGGCCAATCCCCTTCCATTGGGAAGAGAATGCTTTTTCTGGATTTCCAGTGTCACCATTGTCACTGTCCATAAAGTTTTTGGGAAGTTGATCTTCTAATCAAATTTGCTTTACTATCGTTCCAAATCATTGCTGATTCAGCAGCACCAAGCAAATAGATATGATCATTAAGGTTCATGTCATAGTCTGTTTCATAGTAGTCCCAAAGGAACTCACTATGTGACTTAGAAAGTGATTGAACATCCAACTTTCTCAAGACTTTGACACCCAACTCTCCCGGCTTGTCAATATGTGACTTCATCTCTAAGATGTGATCACACATAGACCTTGCTTGCCATTAGGGCTTGGGTGACCTTGAACTTGTGGGTTAGGGAGAATAATTGGAGGAGGTGGAGGAAGAGAAGTATGACTTCCATGAGCCAAACTCGGGAAGTCATATTCATTAGGAAAGCTTGGTTTGGGAAGATCATTGTTTTCTAAACCAGACATCAACAATGGGAGAAATTCACGTAAAGTTGATTTAAGTCCTTAATATAACACCCAATATGATATATTAAGGCTAGGACCCAACAAACTCTTTTATAACTTGGAAGAGGGATGCCGTAATCCAAGCTATAAAATATTTGAAGGTAGGTGAATGACGATTCACCAATTTCCACCAAGATAAACGAAATGTATTATTAGGTTTTAATTGGTTTTGAAACTCCTAGATTCTTTTGAGATTCATTGAACTTTTCAATGGCATGTTTCAATCTCGAGTGTGCCCTTCAGGTTTTGTGACTGGGATGCCGAGGATCACAAAACAAGGTGTGAAGTAACCATGCAAATATACTTGGTACCCTTAATATTTACCCCTCAATCGATGTGCCGGTTAACCACACACGCTCCAACGATACTATGATAAACATTAAGTTACCCTTTGCCTACCTTGTTAAGTCCAGGTTAGTGTGCCGGTTAACCACACACACTCCACTAACAGCTTAAACAAAGTGCAAAGTGTAATTTCATGGATTAGCACCTTATTCACATTTTCCTAAGTAACTAAGATTGGGAATTTATAAGTGTTTAGTTACTTAGTATTTATCATTATACTTTTAATGAAGGGAGAATTATAGTCTTTATCCTACCCGTTCGGCTAACGACCCTCCACCAGTCAAGGAAGCGGTGGGTGAGAGTGGACACCCATTAAACTGCCATTTTATAGGCAGTAACCTTATACCCCCTTATAGACCGGCTTTGTGAATGAGGCCTACTAATGGTAAGATTGACTTTATCTTATACATATCTATATAATTAAAATTATAATAATAGTATAAGGGTTGAATTTTAAACTTTTAAAATTCTAAGGTCTAGTTTGGAATTAAAGTATACATGGGGGGTAACTTTACAAATTCCAAAACTTGAGGACAAGTTTTGAAACCTTTCAAAACTCTTGGATTTTTCATAACTTATGAGTTTAATTAAGGTTTAATGAAAAAAAAAATTCAAGTTCCATAACTTGAGGACAAGTTATGGAAGACATTAAATCATTTAATGATGACATTAAAAATAGTGACTCTTCTATTTTCATAACCTATGAGACTTAATGACACTTTAAAAAGAAAAACTTTTCACTTTCCATAACTTGAGGACAAGTTATGGAGTTCATAAAAACCATTAAGATCAAATATTCCAATTAACACAATAATCAAATAATTTTTCTATGATCTAGATTAAACTCATAAGTAAAGATAATTCACATCAACAATTTTCAAGAAATTAGATAATCATATAAACTAATACAAATCTTGAAACTTTGACAATTATCCTTTGAAGACTCTTGGAATTCATAACCTAAAGATTTAATAAATGAGACATTTCACATCCATAACTTATGGAAGTTTCAAAACTCTTAAGATCATAACTTAAAAAAAAAAACTTTTGAGTTCCAAAATTTGATGACAAAATTTGTAACTCCTTAAAACCATTTATATCAAACTTTTAAAACAAATAAAATAATCATATCATTCTATCTTTTAATAAATTGACCTAATTCAACTCTTGTAGTAAAGTGACTCAAATTTTATAAATAATTAGTTTTTCATAAAATCAAGTAATTATCTTAAAATTTGACAAACTTCATGTTTTTTTTCTTTTTTTTTCAACTTTGAAAATCAAACATTTGCATGAATATAACAGAAAACAACCCATGGCTCTGATACCACTGTTGGGTTTTAGTATACTACAACATCTTATGGTGCACATACAACCCTAAATACCTTGGATCTATGTTTTCTCTATTATACATGCAAATATGAAGTTTCCAAGATATTACCCTATAATAGCATACAAATATCATATACTTGGGTAATAAAATAGATAGAATACATACCTTTTTTTGATGTAACTTGTCTTCATGAAGCTTGAGTGCCTAGTGCCCCAAGTGTGACACCTCAAATGGTTCACACAACACCATGAACACTTGGAATAACCTTGAGAATAAGGATACTTTGGTTCTCTCTAGTGAAATCGGCCTTGCCTTTTTGTGTACACACACTAGTGCCCATTTCACCAACCAAGGACATCTTTATATAGTGTGGAGATTAGGGTTAAACCCTAATACCCATGACCTTTCATTTCATATTATCCATGGATTAAACACTCCATGGACTATCCATGAAAGCTTAGCCCAACCTAAATGAACTTGGCCCATCACACACATATATCTTAGAGTACATATTTAATTAGTTCCTTTTGATCACTTAATTAATTATAAATTAATTCTTGATCAATACTAATTAAATAATATGATTATATATTAATATATTAGAACTTATAATATATTAATATAAATCACTAGTATCCTTTTTCCTCATCTTGTCTATCCAATTGTCCCGATGCCATGCAACCCAAATGGACCATGCCGGGTCGGGTCAAGTCTTACCAATTATAGTTATGGAATTAGACATTAATCCAACACCTTATCCCTAGGATATAGGCAGCTTCTCCAAGGTGCTTCATAGCGAAACACTTCCCAAGCCAGGACTTAACCTTCTGCAAGGTTGGGATGTCATTTCCTATGAGTAGTATGTCATCCACATACAATACCAAAAAGCTAACTATGCTCCCACTAGCTTTGACATATACACAGGACTCATCCTCGCTTCTCGAAAAGCCAAACTCTTTGACTTTCTCATCAAAACAAAGATTCCATCTGCGAGATGCTTGTTTCAATCCATAAATGGATTTCTCAAGCTTACACACTCTATTAGGGTACTTAGCATCGACAAAACCCTCTGGCTGACTCATGTAAACATCCTCAGCCAACTTTCCATTAAGGAAAGCGGTTTTGACATCCATTTGCCATATTTCATAATCATGAAATGCAGCAATGGCTAGCATAACCCTAATAGACTTAATCTTTGCTACTGGTGAGAAGGTCTCATCATAGTCAACTCCCGGAGTTTGAGTAAAGCCCTTCGCAACCTGTCGCGCCTTGTAAGTGTGTACCTTCCCATCCATGTCGGTATTCTTCTTGAAGATCCATTTGCACCCAACTGTCTTACGACCCGGTAGATTGTCAACCAAGTTCCAAACTTGATTGTCATACATGAACTGAATCTCTCTGTCTATAGCCTCCTTCCATTTGGCAGATTCAGGGCCTGCCATGGATTCCTTGAAGTTATTAGGTTCATCCAAATTTATCAGTGTACTATCACTGATAAATATATCACCTTCTGTAGTAATATGGAAACTATAATAAAATTCGGGTGTGCTCCTAACTCTCGTGGAACGCCTCAGAGGTACGGACTCACCAATCGGTTTAACATGAGTTTCCTCCTCAGGTTGATTGCTAGTGTTTGAGGTTCCTTCACCGCTTGACTCTTGAAGTTCTTCAAGGTCAATTTGCCTCCCACTGTTTCTTTGGCTTATGAACTCTCTCTCACGAAAGATTCCTCTCCTCGACACGAAGACAATATTGTCACTCGATTTGTAGAAGAGATAACCAAAAGATTTATGTGGGTAGCCAATGAAATACACCGCTCACTTCGAGGTTCGAGCTTGTCATGAGTATCGCGCCTCACGAAAGCCTCGCAACCCCAAATCTTGATGTGGTCTAAAGTCGGAACTTTCCCAGTCCACATCTCGTGAGGTGTTTTGGCAACCTTCTTGGTAGGGACTAGATTAAGGATGTGGGCGGCAGTCTCTAAGGCATACCCCCAGAATGAGATTGGCAACGAAGCTCGACTCATCATGGAACGAACCATGTCCAACAAGGTTCGATTGCGCCTCCCAGCCACACCATCCAGTTGTGGTGTCCTAGGAGGTGTCACTTGTGAAACAATTCCACATTCCTTAAGATAGTCAAGGAACTCGATACTAAGATACTCACCACCTCGATCTGATCGGAGCATCTTTATCTTCCTGCCCAACTGATTCTCCACTTCTTGTTTAAACTCTTTGAATTTCTCAAAGGTTTCTGACTTATGCTTGATTAAGTAGATATAGCCATACCTACTGTAATCATCAGTAAAAGTCACATAGAAGCGGTTAGCATCCCTTGTGGCGGTTCTGAAAGGCCCACACACATCGGTGTGTATGAGATCCAACAAACCCTCACCCCTAGCACAAGAACTAGTGAAGGGTGACTTAGTCATTTTTCCAAGTAAACAAGATTCACAACTATCATTTGACTTTAAGTCAAATGACTCTAAGACTCCAGCCTTTTGGAGTTGGCCTATGCGCTTCTTATTGATATGTCCAAGACGACAATGCCACAAGGATGCCTTATCCAAACTAGTGGAAGAATCAATATGCAATACATTATTTCCTAAGTTGTCTACAACCGACACAGTTTCATATACACCATCACAAGGTAATGCTTTAAAATAAAAAACACCATTATAAAAAGCATTAATACCACCACATTCATTATCAAATGAAAAAGTAAATCCTTGTTTGTTCAAACCATGAAAGGAAATAATATTTCTCACCATTTCAGACGAGTAACAACATTTATTCAAATCTAATATTAACCCACTACTAAGCAATAAATAATAAACTCCAATCTTCATGACAAGTGAAGCTTTCCTATTCCCCATGATCACGTTTATCTTCCCGTGCTCCACATCCTTACTTCTTTTTAGGCCCTGCAAATCAGAACAAATGTGAATTCTACACCCTGTATCAAGGACCCAAGAATTAGTATGTGGTGAGTTATTAGACAATATAGTGTAAATACCTGCATGGGTGGGTTTCACTTTCCCATCCTTAACATCCTGCAAGTACTTGGGGCAGCTTCGCTTCCAGTGCCCCTTTTTCCTGACAGTAGAAGCATTGTGCATCCTTCGGGTTAGAAGAGGGAGTGGCAGAACCTACTTTGATTCCACTCGAAGAAGAGCCATCAAGAGACTTTCCCTTGGTACCCTTCGAAGGGGTCTTCCTCTTCTTCCCTTTACCTTGCCCGATTGCCAGAACAGAGGCGGTGGTAGGAGTAGTAACAACGGCTTTACCTTTGAGACCAGTTTTGGCTGTTCTCAAAAGTCCTTGAAGTTTGCTAAGTGTGACCTCCTCCTTATTCATATGATAGGTCATACAGAACTAATCATAACTGGAGGTAAGGAGTGCAGTATCATATCAATAGCCAACTCCTCAGGGAAGTTCACATTCAACTTTAGCAATCGGTCCACAAACCTTTACATCTTCTGCAAGTGGCCCGTGATGGGTTCACCATCCTTCATTCTGGTTGTTATCATGGAAGAGATGATTGCATACCTCTCTTGACTAGCACTCTGATGGTATCTTTCTATCAGGTCCTGGTGCATCTCATAAGGGTAGAAATCTTCATATGATTTTTGAAGTTCTGCTGTCATGGTAGCCAATATGATACAGGACACCTTAGTGGCATCCTTCTCATGGCTAGTGTACTCAACAATCTCCTCTGGAGTAGCAGAAGACTCATCGATTTCCTTTAGCTCCTTGTCTAGGACATATTCCTTGTCCTCATAACGAGTGACCATCCTGACATTCCTAATCCAATCATTGAAGTTAGAACCATCAAAGATGACTCTCCCATAATGGTTCATGAGAGAGAAGGAGCCACTAGGGTTTGAGCCAAAAGCATTGTTGGAAGACATCTGAAAAGGAAGAAAGACAAGTTTAGATTAGATAAAGAGTCCTTAATAAGACACCCAAATGAAATATTAAGGCTAGGACCCAACACACTATCTTATAACTTAGAAGTGGGATGCCGTAATCCAAGCTAAAAAATATTTGAAGGTAGGTAAATGACGATTTACCAATTTCCACCATGAAAAACGAAACAGATTATTAGGTTTTAATTGGATTGAAACTCCTAGATCTTTTGAGATTCATTGAACAATTCAATGGCATGTTTAAATCTCGATTATGCCCTTCAAGAATGTGTCTGGGATACCGAGGATCAAAAACAAGGTGTGAATAACCATGCTAATTAACTTGGTACTCTTAATTTTATCACCTAATCGATGTTCCGGTTACTGCTTCTCCATTTAGGGTAAACACCCAGCCGACTGAGAGCGCAAATTGTCTCTGTCAGTCTAATCGGCATCACAATTCCCTGTCACTCTCAATCCATCACTCCCACCGAGGGTAAGGATCCAGTGGTTAGTCCTCCGCATGTACTTAAGAATGTTCTTTACTGCAGTCCAGTGAGCTTTACCAGGATTCCCTTGATATCGGCTGACCATGCTCAAAGCAAAGGATGCATCATGACGAGTACAAGTCATGGCATACATGATCGAGCCAACTGTGGAAGCATATGGTACTCGACTCATCTCTACTATCTCAGCCTCTGTACTCGGACTCTGAGTCTTACTCAGTTTGGTATTGCTTTGGATAGGTAAGTCACCTTTCTTGGAGTTATCCATGCTGAAACGCTTCAACACTTTGTCCAAGTAGGTACTCTGACTAAGTCGTATTAGTCTTTTACTATTGTTTCTCAATATCCTTATCCCTAGACTATAGGCAGCTTCTCCAAGGTCCTTCATAGCGAAACACTTCCCAAGCCAGGACTTAACCTCCTGCAAGGTTGGGATGTCGTTTCCTATGAGTAGTATGTCATCCACATACAACACCAGAAAGCTAACTATACTCCCACTAGCTTTGACATATACACAGGACTCATCCTCGCTTCTTGAAAATCCAAACTCTTTGACTTTCTCATCAAAACAAAGATTCCATCTGCGAGATGCTTGTTTCAATCCATAGATGGATTTCTCAAGCTTACACACTCTATTAGGGTACTTTGCATTGACAAAACCCTCTGGCTGACACATGTAAACATCTTCAACCAACTTTCCATTAAGGAAAGCGGTTTTGACATCCATTTTCCATATTTCATAATCATGAAATGCAGCTATGGCTAACATAACCCTTATAGATTTAATATTCGCTACTGGTGAGAAGGTATCATCATAGTCAACTCCCTGAGTTTGAGTAAAGTCCTTCGCAACCAGTCGCGCCTTATATGTGTGTACTTTCCCATCCATGTCGGTCTTCTTCTTGAAGATCCATTTGCACCCGACTGTCTTGCGACCTGGTACATTGTACACCAAGTTCCAAACTTGATTGTCATATATGGACTGAATCTCGTTGTCCGTTGCCTCTTTCCATTTAGCAGACTCGGGGCCTGCCATGGCTTCCTTGTAGTTATTAGGTTCATCCAGATTTATCAAGGTACCATCACTGATAAATGTATCACCTTCAGCTATTATATGAAAACCATATAACACGAATTGAACACTAATTCTACTAGAACGTCTCAGAGGTACGGACTCGTCAATTGGTTCAACAGGAGTTTATTCCTCGGGTTGAGCGCTAGTGTTTGAGGTTCCTTCATCACTTAACTCTTGAAGCTCTTCAAGGTCAATTTGCCTCCCACTGTCCTCTTGGAATATGAGTTCTCTCTCTCTCTCTCTCTCTCTCTCGAAAGACTCATCTCCTCGCAACGAAGACAACATTGTCACTCGGTCTATAGAAGAGATAGCCAAATGATTTCTGTGGGTAGCCGATGAAAATACATCGCTCACTACGAGGTTCAAGCTTTTCGTGAGTCTTGCGTCTCACGAATGCCTCGCAACCCCAAACTTTAATGTGATCCAACGAGGGAACCTTCCCTGTCCATATCTCGTGAGGTGTTTTGGCAACCTTCTTAGTAGGGACTAGATTAAGGATATGGGCGACAGTCTCTAAGGCATACCCCCAGAATGAGATAGGTAACGAAGCTCGACTCATCATGGAACGAACCATGTCCAACAAGGTTCGATTGCACCTCTCATCCACACCATTCAACTGTGGTGTCCTAGGTGGCGTCAACTGTGAAACAATTCCACATTATTTAAGATAGTCGTGAAACTCAACACTAACATACTCACCACCTCGATCGGATTGGAGCATCTTTATCTTCCTGCCCAATTGATTCTCCAATTCCTACTTAAACTCTTTCAACTTTTCAAAGGTTTCTGACTTATGCTTGATTAAGTAGATATATCCATATCTGCTGTAATCATCAGTAAAAGTCACATAGAAGCGGTTAGCATCCCTCATGGCGGTTCTGAAGGGTCCACACACATCAGTGTGTATGAGATCCAATAGACCTTCACCTCTCTCACAGGTACCGGTGAAGGGTGACTTGGTCATCTTTCCAAGCAAACAAGATCCGCAAGTGTAATCCGACTTCAATTCGAATGACTCCAAGACTCCATCCTTTTGGAGTTGGGCTATGCGCTTCTTGTTGAAATGTCCAAGACGACAATGCCACAAGCATGCCTTGTCCAAAACATTGGACGAATCAATATTCAACACATTGTTTCCTAGGTTATCTACAACCATCACAGTTTCATATATACCATTACAAGGTAATGCTTCAAAATAAAATGTACCATTATAATAAGCATTAATACTACCAATTTCATTGTTAAAAGAAAAGGTAAAACCTTTTTTATACAAACTATGAAAGGAAATAATATTTCTCGCCATATCCGACGAGTAACAACAATTATTCAATTCTAAATTTAACCCACTACTAAGCAATAAAGAATAAAGTCCAATATTGGTGACAGGCGACATTTTCCTATTTCCCATGATTAAGTTTATCTTTCCGTGCTCCACATCCCTACTTATTTTTAGTCGCTGCAAATCAGAACAAATGTGAAATCCACAACCTGTGTCAAGGAACCAAGAATTAGCATGTGATGAGTTATTAGAAAGAATAGTGTAAATACCTGCGAAGGTGGGCTTTATCTTCCCATCCTTAATGTCCTGCAAGTATTTGGGGCAGCTTCATTTCCATTGCCCTTTTTCTTGACAATGGAAGCACTCTGCTTCCTTTGGATTGATAGAGGGATTAGCAGAACCAACTTTGGTCCAACTTGAAGATGATCCATCAAGAGACGTTCCCTTACGGCTCTTAGAAGGAGCCTTCCTCTTCTTCCCTTTCCCATGTCCGATTGCCAAAACAGGGGCATCAGTAGTAGGAGTACGTACAACCGACTTGCCTTCCAAGTTGCTTTCTGCAATTCTTAGAAGGCCTTGAAGCTTGCTAAGAGTGACCTCCTCCTTGTTCATATGATAGGTCATATGGAACTGATCATAATAAGAAGGCAACGAATGTAGAATGATGTCAATGGCCAACTCTTCATCGAAGTTCACATTCAACTTCAGCAAGTGGTCCACATATCTCTGCATCTTTTGTAAGTGGGTCGTGATGGACTCTTCATCCTTCATTTTGGTTGTGATCATGGAGGCAGTGATCTCATACCTTTCCTGCCGAGTACTTTGATGGTACCTTTCCATAAACTCTTGGTGCATTTCGTAGGGCCAGAAGTCCTCATAGGACTTTTAAAGCTCAGCAGTCATGGTAGCAATCATAATGCACGACACATTTGTCGCGTCCCTCTCATGAACCATGTATTCCTTGATTTGTTCGGGAGTAGCAGTTTGTTCATCAATCTCCTTCAGCTCTTTAACGAGAACATATTCTTTGTCCTCGTAGCGAAGGGCCATACAAATGTTTCTTAACCAATCGTTAAAGTTTGACCCATCGAAGATAGTTCTCCCAACCAAGTTCATGAGGGAGAATGAGCTAGAAGGGTTGGAGCCTGAACCATTGTTTGGGATAGACATCTATAAAGAAAAAGAACAAAGTTTAGATTAGATGAGAATCCTTAATATAACACCCAAATGAAATATTAAGGCTAGGACCCAACACAATATTTTACAATTCAAAAGAGGGATGCCGTAATCCAATTGCAAAATATTTGAAGGTAGGTAAATGTCACACCCCCAAACCGGAACGGCGGAAAGTTCGGGGGAAGAGGACGTCATGTATAGTATCACAACAATTGAATAATAGTAAGAAAAACAACAACAACCATTGTATTGATATTAAAGTGTTTACATTGTATTTGAAACATAATTGATTGACTCCAAAAGTAGATAGCAAAATAAAGAATCGAAGCTATTATACTCCGTCATCTAGAATCCTGTGCGAGTACCTGTCTACTAGTGTCCTGAGAATACAAGTGGTTTTGAAAGTGTCAACATTAAAGTTGGTGAGTTCATAAGCATTTTGTTTTAGAAAACAGGTTCTTTGTTCTTTGTAAAACACGATGTGTTTCTCCAGAAAATCCTATATTTCTTGATGTAATAAATGATAAATAAAATGACTCGTAATAGTTCCTTCTACGAGTACTTAGTGTATACAAGTCACATACGATCCAGATCGAACAGACAGTCGATTGTGTGGTTCTGCCCCGAGCACACAACCAAACAAGGAACAGGAAACGAGGCGGAAGCCACACATCCCACTGTTTGTCGGATCCTCATGTACGTAACCCTGACGTATTCCCTAAGTACTTATAGAGTATATTGTAATATTCCTTTAGAATGTAATTAATGTGTTCCTTAAGAAAATCCTATATTTTCTTTATAAGAATATGATAATACTAGTTCCTTCTATGACCACTTAGTTTATACTAGCTATATATGAACCAAGATCGGACGGAGAGTTGATTGTGTGGATCTGCCTTAAGCCCATAACCAAACAAGGAACAGGAAATGAGGCGGAAACCACACATTCCACTGCCTATCGGATATTCTTCATACATAACCTTGATGTATAAACTAAGGAATTATAGAATTAACAATGATTGATGGTTAGTTGAATGGTAAACTGTTTGCTTGTAAAATATTGATGTCTGTCCTGGAAAATCCTATATTTTCCATAAAAATGAGTTGTTGTCCATAGTATTCCGAAACAGAAAAGTACAAGTATTTTCCCATACTTAAGTTGTTAAAGTGTAGCTTTATTAGTAAACTAGCCGAAAACGTGTTTGTTCTGTAAACTGAGAGTGATGTTAATACCCTCCTATGATCGCTTAGTACATACGAGTTATAGAAGCGTAGATCGAACAGACAGTCGATTGGGTGATTCCGCCCTAAGCCCACAACCAAACAAGGAACATGAAATGAGGCGGAAGTCACACATCCCACTGTCTGTCGGATATTAATTTCATATTACCCTTGTGTATATACTACATAATCACATAGTTATTAACCCTGAAGTCTGTTTGTTAAGTATATTATTACGTGAACGAGTCGTTGTTTTATCCATGTGAGTTCTTATAACCATATTGATGGACGTTCAACCCTACGACGTACTTCGGACGTCGTAATCGTTAATGACGTTTGTCACCCGGAACGATTGTAGCTAATAGTCAGGGTGTGGGATTGTCAGTCCCGTATAGATCTATACACAAACTCACGCTCTCCCTCCAGGAGACTCTAGTTCCTAAGGATAGACTTCCTTGGTACTTAGATAAGTACTCGAAAACGTGTCTCACAAATGGGTTCCCTCAACGAATTCACGAATAATACAATGAAAATCCCTTTTTGTTAATGACATGTAACTTTGTAAAAATAGTTTGTTCATTCCATAAACTATACTCAAACTAGTTTATTAGTTTGTTTCCGTGTTAAAATCTATGCTTGTAAATAGTTGAGTCTTAACGTGTTTTGTAATTTGTTCGTAAGTCTAGTAGTCACAATGTTTGCCGTGTTTAGTAAGTTTCATGTTCAAATGCATGTGAACGGTAAGAAAATATACTAAACAAAATTATATTTTTAAACACAATATTACTTGTGTTTTATTTGTATTCTCCCCCCTGAAAACATTGAAAAAGCTTGGAAAATATGGGGGTATGAACTCACCTTAAAGGTGCGTTAACTGGAAGTAGCGAGTTGTAGAGGCGATCCCCGGGCAAGTGTGCGCGCTAATAACGTTACCCTAAAAATAATTGTATTCGTCATCGTATTTAAATTAATAATAAATTAATCTAAATAATGGGTTAAATAATAATTTAATTATATAAAGAGAACTTACAATTTAATTGGAAATGTTTGGAAATAAAGGGGGGAAGGGTGTTTTCGGTGGAAAGGGGTTTTCGGTGGGGAAATGGATGAACTCGGTGGGATGAAGATTTGAAGATTTGAATATGGTTGATGAACTCGGTGGGATTTATGAATATGGGATGAAGATGTGACGGTGTTCTCGGATGAAGATTGAGAGAAAATTTGGCAAGAATTCGGTGTGGGAATGAATGAAATGAGGATGAAATTGGTTGAACAAATATATATATATATATATATATATATATATATATATATATATATATATATATATATATATATATATATATATATATATATAGAAGGGAAATTGGTAAAGGGTTTGGGCCTTAGGGTGAAATCGGTCCTAATGGGCCTAGAACTTGGAGAATTCGGTCATAGCAAGACCGAATTCCCATTTTGCTTGATTTAATGGTCGAATTCACAATTGCTAAAAGATTCTAGAAACCGAATTTATCTTTTAATTCCTTTCCATGACCAAATTCCTTATAATATGGTATATATTTATGTTTTAAACCTTTTTCTCTTGGTTTATATCACATTAAGCTAACCTAAATTAACTTAGGTTTATATCTAGGCTTAGATATTTAGCTTATAAACAAGCCCTAATAACTATAGAGGCTACAATGCAACAAGGAGTGCAATGCAGATTCATTTGTGCTAGGTTAGGGTTTAGGCTTTGCTAGGTTTAAAATTTCAAGTTGTGACAGTAAATGATGATTTACCAATTTCCACCATGAAAAACAAAATTGATTATTAAGTTTTAATTGGATTGAAATTCCTAGATTCTTTTGAGATTCATTGAACCTTTCAATGGCATGTTTAAATCTCGATTGTCCCCTTCAAGTTTGTGATTGGGATACCGAGGATCACAAACAACGTGTCAATAACCATGAAAATGTGCTTGGTACTCTTAATGTTACAAATCACCTAATCAATGTGTTGGTTAACCACACACGCTCCATTGATCTATGATTAACATCAAGCTACCCTTTTCCACCCTTGTAATTCCCAGATTAGTGTGTCGGTTAACCACACACGCTCCACTAATGACTTAACAAGGTGCAAAGTGCAATTTCATGGAATAGCACCATTTTCACATTTTTCCTAAAGTAACTAAGATTGGGAGTTTAATAAAAGTTTATTTACTTTATAATTATCATTATACTTTTAACGAGAATTAATGTCCTATCCTACCCGTTCGGCTAACGACCCTCCACCAGTCAAGGAAGCGGTGGGTGAGAGTGGACACCCATTAAACCACCATTTTATAGGTAGTAACCTTACACCCCCTTATAGACCGGCTTCGTGAATGAGGCCTACTAACGGTAAGACTGACTTGTCTTATACATACATACATACATACATATATATATATATATATATATATATATATATATATATATATATATATATATATATATATATATATATTATTAAACTTATAATATTATAATAAACTTATAATATTATAATATTATAAGGGTTGAATTTTAAACTTTAAAATTCTAAGTTTTGGAATTAAATGTTTCATTAGTGAGGCTTTACAAATTCAAAAACTTGAGGACAAGTTTTGTAACTCTTCAAAACTTTTGGTTTCCATTACTTATGAAAACTTATGAGTTTTAATGTTCATGAATGAGACTCTTCATATAACTTGATGACAAGTTACAAAACTCACTTCAAGAACAACTTAGATCAATTTTAACTAACAACATTATCATATAATATACCATTGATCTAATCTAACTCATATAGCAAGGCAATTCATATCAAATAATACAAATAATTATCTTATTATCTTAAAATTTGACAATTGTCCTTTAATTGGATGAGAATCATCATTACCAAATCAGAAAATACAATTTTAATGATACAAAACAGTTTGTGGTAATGATCCTAATCCAATTCTGGCCAAAAACTCGAAATTATGCAAACAGAAGCCTCTACTCGACGATTGCATGATCTGGACTCGTCGAGTCAGTTCATGGACTCGGCGAGTTCATCAGTCAGAGGCCATAAAATCGATTTTTTCAGCTTTAAAAATTAACTAAGCATCAAATATAATAGAAAACAATCATAGGCTCTGATACCACTGTTGGGGTTTAAGCACTATAACACTCATTTGGTGCACATGCAACCCTAGATGCTTTGGATCTTTGTTTTCTCTAATTATACATGCAATTTCAATTTTCCAAAGCATACATCCTAACTAGCATACAATAGAGGGTATACAACATAAAAACCAAGTTAGATGAATACCTCTTGGTGTAGTTTGTAGTTCTTGGCCTTACAAAGCTTTAACACCTCAAGTGTGATGCCTCTAATGTGTCACAAATACCAAATATAAGAGGAGGCTTGAGAGAATAGGCTAGTCAGCTCAAAATCGATCATCACTCTCTTAGAATGAATGGGCAACCGATTTTAGCTCTAGGGGCTTGCTTTTATAGTGTTGCAAAGGCTAGGGTTTCATCCATGCAAACCCTAATGCACCATGACCCTTCATATTACTTAGGCTCCATGGGTTAAACCTTTTATCCCATCCTATCCAACCATGGATCATTGGCCCATACTACAAGAATCATTGATTTACTTAATCAGTCCCCGTATATTTAACTAGTCTCTTTTGATCACTAAATTAATTCTTGATTAATACTAATTAAATAATATGATTTCTCAATTAATATATTATACTTATAATATATTAATAAATCACAAATAACCTTTTTCTTAAAAGTTCATCCTATCAAATTGCACTGGTGAAGGCAACCCAAAAGGACCATGTTATTATCGGGTCACGTACATACCAATTATAGTTATGGGCTTAGACACCTAATCCAACAAACCTATCGTATGTTTCCCAGGAGGAAGGGAAACCAAATCCCATGTATGAGTCTGATGAAGAGCAATAATGTAACAACGTAAATTTCCAAAACAATTTTTCATTTTTAAAACATACTTTCATTCATAAAATATCATAGTAATCCAATGTATCACATGTTATCACAATAAACAAATCCCAAGATCTTCAAATACATAAATCCTCTCAGTGTGTACGGATCATGTCGGCGCCTTCCCACGGTCCTCGCTAGTACCTGAAACACATAACACAACAACTGTAAGCATAAATGCTTAGTGAGTTCCCCAAAATACCACATACAACACATACGCCACTCGAGGCTACAGTACGACCCTCCGGTCGATGTGTCTCAGCGGGACCCTCCAGTCCCGTAGCACGTTGGACCCTCCGGTCCGGTCATAGCTCGTCGGACCCTTCGGTCCGGTCTATATCGTTGGGCCCTCCGGCCCGGTCTGTTCAACACATAGCATACATACAACACAATGCACATAATCTCATATATACACATAGCATACAGGACCCTCTGGTCTACACATAAATACCACTCTAGGTAATGTATAGTGAGAAGACTCACCTCGGGTATCTCGGATGATCTCTCACACGAATATACTGATCTAGCCCCCGCCTAATCACATACACAATATCCTCAAATAAATAATGGCTCTCAAAGGCTAGATTAAATCCCCTTCTACAATCCCTCAGAAGGGTAAAAGACCATCTTACCCTTCCTTGACCCAAAAGTCCAAATGTTAACCAAAACCCTAAAAGTCAACGAAGTTCAACGGTCAAACTTTGACCCGACTTGTCGAGTGCACATGGGCGACTCGGCGAGTCCATGCGGGTCCTCTGACTCCTTCTAGCCTCTCTTGGCTCGTCGAGTCATTCTTCCACTCGACGAGTTACACCTGTCACGAATCGTGGGGCAACCCCGACTCGACTCGTCGAGCCCACTTATGGACTCGGCGAGTTGCTCCCATAACATCTCTCAAATGACCTTCTGAGGTCAGATCTGCTTTTCTAAACTATAGATCTGACCTCCCCAAGACCAATAACCACGTAAAGGTCGAAACTTGACCCACATGCAAGGCACCCAATGATTCTTTTGGTGAAATAACTACTAAAATGGCTTCCTAGGCTCATCACTCCAAAGGGGTGGCATAAAGCATAATGATATGGACTCTCTGGACCCCTTAAGGTCCAGATCTAATAACCATTTCACCTTGGGACCTCACACTCTCCATATTTAAGATAAATAAGGCATAAAGAAACCCTAGGTTCAACCAAATCAACAAAATACGAGAATAAGCATAGATTGATACCTCCAACAGCTTCCTCTGATCAAATGGAAGTGGATTCAAGTTCCCCAACTCGCCTAGCTTGACCTTCCTCCTTCCTTCTTGTTAAAATCCACAACAAATGGTGAACAATGGCCTCCTTTCTCACTCACAAGGCTCACAGATGCTCTGGTACTCTCAAGGACGAAGGTAGCCGCAATTAAGGGCCATAAGGTCCTTTAAATAGGGCACAGGCCCGGGGATTTAGGGTTTCAACCCACAGCGCGGACTCGTCGAGTCCACCCTTTCCGACTCGTCGAGTCCGTTCATTAATCCAGTCAGTATTCGCGGTCCTACTCGACGAGTCCACGACCCAACTCGTCGAGTCCCTCTCTTTTACTCAAAATAAATGATCAAACATAATACCTGGAAATCCGGATGTTACAATTCTCCCCCACTAGAATCAGACTTCGCCCTCAAAGTCTTGCTCCTCAAACAACCCTGGATGCTGCTCCCGCATCTCTAACTCCGGCTCCCAGGTCAGCTCGGACCCTTTCCGATGTTGCCACTGGACCTGAACCAGGGACACCTCCTTGTTCCTCAGAACCTTGATCTTCCGATCCCGGATCGCGATTGGCCTCTCAGCATAATTCAGGCTCGCGTCCACCTGAATATCCTCCAGCGGCACCACCGCCGACTCGTCGGCTATACACTTCCTCAACTGAGACACGTGGAAGGTATCATGAATCTGGCTCAACTCCGTAGGTAGCTCCAACCGGTACGCTACCCTGCCCACCCTTGCGGTCACCCTGAACGGCCCAATGTACCGGGGCCCCAGCTTGCCCCTCTTCCTGAATCGAATCACTCCTTTCCAAGGAGACACCTTCAGGAGTACGAAGTCTCCTACCTGAAACTCCAGCTCGGATCGTCGCCTATCCGCATAACTCTTTTGGCGGCTCTGAGCTGTCAACAACCTTTGTCTAACCTGCTGTATCTGCTCGGTCGTCTGAAGTACTATCTCAGTGCTGCCCATCACGCGCTGTCCTACCTCTCCCCAGCAAATGGGAGTCCTACACCTCCTCCCATACAACAACTCGAAGGGAGGCATACCAATACTCGAATGGTGGCTGTTGTTATAGGAAAACACAGCCAATGGTAGGTATGTGTCCCAACTTCCTCCGAAGTCCAACACACATGCCCTAAGCATGTCCTTGAGCGTCTGAATCGTCCGCTCGCTCTGACCGTCCGTCTGTGGGTGGTATGCGGTACTGAAATGCAACCTCGTACCTAACTCCTCATGGAACTTCTTCCAGAACCTGGAAGTGAAACGTACATCTCGATCTGACACAATCGAGATCGGTACTCCATGACGTGATACCACCTCTCTCACATACAACTTAGCCAGCCTCTCAGCGGAAGAGCTCTCACTGATAGCAAGGAAGTGAGCACTCTTCGTCAGCCGGTCAACTATCACCCAAATTGCATCGACACCCCTCGCAGTCCTCGGTAATTTGGTGATAAAATCCATGGAAATCTGTTCCCACTTCCACTGGGGAATCTCAAGTGGCTGCAACTTGCCATGCGATCGCTGGTGCTCGGCCTTAACCCTACGACAGGTCAAGCATCTCTCCACAAACCACGCAACATCCCTCTTCATACAGGGCCACCAATAGTCTCTCATTAGGTCCAAATACATCTTAGTGGCCCCGGGATGGATCGAGAACCTCGATCTGTGCGCCTCCTCCATCAAAATGGTACGTGCCCCGCCCTCAAATGGCACCCAAATCCGACCCTGAAAGGTCATAAGCCCTCGGCTATCGGCAATGAACTCAGATACCTGTCCGATCACCCGTTCTCTCTTGTGGTTCTCCGGTCTCATGGCCTCTACCTGGGCCTCCCGAATGGTGTCCAACACCGGAGTCATCACCGTCAACCTCATACAAACATCTCGTATCGGGGTACTCTCCACCCTACGACTTAAGGCATCGGCTACAACGTTAGCCTTTCCCGGGTGGTACAGGATCTCACACTCATAATCCTTTACCACATCCAACCATCTCCTCTGGCGCATGTTCAGGTTGGGCTGATCCATCAGATACTTCAAGCTCTTATGGTCCGTGTATATGGTACACCGAACCCCATACAGATAGTGACGCCAAATCTTGAGGGCGAACACTACCGCCCCCAACTCTAGATCGTGGGTGGGATACCTCGTCTCATGAGGCTTCAGCTGCCTCGATGCATATGCTATCAAATGACCCCTCTGCATAAGCAATGCACCCAACCCTGATATCGATGCGTCACAATATACCACAAAATCCTCCATCCCCTCCGGAAGGGCTAACACTGGGGCTTCGCATAATCTCTGGCGAAGTGTCTCGAATGAGGCCTGCTGCTCCGGGCCCCAACTGAAAGCCACGCCCTTCCGGGTCAACCTGGTGAGAGGAACAACAATCTTGGAGAAATCTTTAATAAATCTCCTATAATAGCCGGCCAACCCCAGAAAACTCCTGATCTCGGTGGGGGATCTCGGCACCTCCCAGCTCATCACCGCCTCAATCTTGGCCGAATCGACCAATATCCCATTCTGGTTAACGAGATGTCCCAGGAACTGGACCTCTCGTAACCAGAAATCACACTTGGAGAATTTGGCGTAAAGCCTCTCCGATCTCAGAACTCCGAGGATCTCTCTCAAATGCTCCTCATGCTGCTCTCTGGATCTCGAATACACCAATATATCATCAATGAACACGATCACCGAACGATCCAACATCGGTCTGCACACCCTGTTCATGAGATCCATGAACGCCGCCGGTGCATTGTTGAGCCCGAAAGGCATCACCACGAACTCGTAATGCCCATAACGAGTCCTGAACGCCGTCTTCTGGATATCCTCATCACGCACTCTCATCTGATGATATCCCGACCTCAGATCAATCTTGGAGAACCAAGACGCTCCCTGCAACTGATCGAACAAATCATCGATCCTCGGTAAGGAGTAACGGTTCTTGGCCGTTAGCTTGTTCAACTCCCGGTAATCAATGCACATCCGGTGTGAACAATCCTTTTTCTTGACAAAAAGGATCGACGCTCCCCAAGGTGAGCCACTCGGTCTGATAAATCCTTTCCCCAACAGCTCCTGAAGCTGTGAGGATAACTCCTGCATCTCTGATGGCGCAAGGCGATAGGGCGCCTTGGAGATAGGCGCCGCTCCCGGAACCAAATCGATGCGAAACTCCACCTGCCTCTCGGGAGGCACACCCGACAACTCCTCGGGGAAAACGTCCGGGAACTCACGCACTATCGGCACATCATCAACAGAACTAGGCCTCTCCGCTGCTACTCGTGTGTCCATCACATAGGCCACAAACCCACTACACCGTAAGAACTTCCCCACTAGGGTCTCGTATCGTCACCAACTGTCGCTCGCAGTCTATAACAGCCCCAAAACGGCTCAACCAATCCATGCCCACTATGACACACACGTCCCCCATCGCAATCGGGACCAGATCAATCGGAAACTCAACACCGAAGATCTCGAGTACACATCCCCGAATCACATCCGTAGCATACACCGCCCGCTCGTCAGCTATGGAAACTCGTAGAGGTCGACTCAACGCCTCCCGCTGGATACTGATGTGCTGACTAAACGCTAACGACACAAAAGACCGACTCGCACCCGAGTCAAATAACACCAAAGCAGGTACATAACTCACAAGAAAAGTACCTACGCATATCATTATATAAGCACAATATCTCAAACTCAGCATAAATAAATGAAAGAATACATACCAGCCACGACATCGGGCGCTGCGCGGACCTCCTCCGCTGTCAACTGGAAGGCTCTCCCGCGAGCCTTCGGTGCTTCGGCCTTCGCTGGCCGGATCTCAGTAGCTCGAGCAGTAGGTGCAGATCCCTGTGCTGATCCCTGCAGTAGCTGTGGGCACTCGGCCTTCCGATGGCCGGTCTGGTTGCAGTGAAAGCAAACCGTGAACCCCTTGGGGAAATCCCTCGCATAATGCCCCTCCTTTCTGCACTTGTAACACACCCCAACTCTGCACACTCCCTCGTGGCTCTTGCCGCACTTCCCGCAAGTGCGGCCCTTCGGACCCCCAGACCTCGAATCAGTGGGCTTTGCCCGCTTGGCTACCGACTGTGCCTGTGCCGGTCGCCTGTCCCTCCTCTGAGACTCGGTCTCCTCCCTGACCTGAGTCTCCAGCTCAATCTCTCTCTTCCGGGCATTTGCCTGGAGCTCAGCAAATGTCCGGTATGACGAGTTCGCCACGAACTCACGGATATCCCTCCTCAATATGCTCAAATACCGGCTCATACGTGCCTGCTCAGTCGACACGTGCTCAGGGCAAAACAACGCCCTCTCATGAAACATCCTCGTAATCACTGTCACAGACTCAGTTCCCTGCTTGAGGGACAAGAACTCCTGGGCTAGACGTTCCCTCTCCACAGGGGGAACATACTCATCTCGAAACGTCATGGTGAACCTCTCCCAGGTCACTGCAGTAAGCTCTGCCGTAGTGAAGTCTGTCGTCACAAACTTCCACCAGTCCTTCGCTCCCAAGCAAAGCTGGTTTAGCGCAAACCGAACCCTCAGATGCTCCGGACACGAGCATGTGTAGAAGCATCCCTCGATATCAGAAATCCATCTCATCGCAGCAATCGGGTCCTGCATCCCATCAAACTCTGGTGGCTTCGTGTTGCTGAACTCTTGATACAGCAACGAGTCACCCCCCCTGCGGCCTGGCAGCAGCGACGGCTGCGGTGGCTGCAGCAACAGCAGCATCAGTAAGAGTAGCGTACCGCTCATCAAAAGTCTCGATCAGCATGGTCTTGATAGACCCGAACATCTCTGGTATCTCAGCATCAGTAAGAGCAGCGTACCACTGGTACCACTGCCTCCTGGGTGGTGGCGCGTCCCAACCATGGTGTCTCTGAAATACAACACAAAAGAAATCAGAGATTCGCTCGAGTATACTCGCACTCGATACTCCACCCTACTTGTTCCCTAGTACCCAAAAGATTCATACTTGGACTGCGCACTGATCCGGTGTTTTCAGTAGTACGGGCCCTATACTACCGACCACACCGCATCAGCATTCACCCCAAGTCCTCCTCCTTGGATCCAGATTACAAGTACTAACCATCTCATAGGCTACCCTTCGGTAGACCTTTCATAAGCTCCTCACTGAACCTACTCACTCTCAAGCATCTCATAGCAGTAGAAATCTCCCTAGGCTAAGGCATCACAAATCAGGCCACTCTAGTCCTAATATGAGTACTTAGCCTACTCTAGCATGCATACCATATCACATAATATCTCATAACACATAATGTAAGGGTATTTTGGGAAATCACCGTTCGGGCGCTGGCTAACCGTACACACTGCTCCGTTCTACCTTTCTCAAAATCTTTTATTCTCTTAGAAAAATTGCTTCTTTTATGAAAAATTTCCTCAAATCCTCAGTTTGAGTTCAGATACGCCCGAAGGTGCATCCGAATCCCTCAAACCAAGGCTCTGATACCAACTTGTAACAACGTAAATTTCCAAAACAATTTTTCATTTTTAAAACATACTTTCATTCATAAAATATCATAGTAATCCAATGTATCACATGTTATCACAATAAACAAATCCCAAGATCTTCAAATACATAAATCCTCTTAGTGTGTACGGATCATGCCGGCGCCTTCCCACGGTCCTCGCTAGTACCTGAAACACATAACACAACAACTGTAAGCATAAATGCTTAGTGAGTTCCCTAAAATACCACATACAATACATACGCCACTCGAGGCTACAGTACGACCCTCTGGTCGATGTGTCTCAGCGGGACCCTCCAGTCTCGTAGCTCGTTGGACCCTCCGGTCAGGTCATAGCTCGTCGGACCCTTCGGTCCAGTCTGTGTCGTTGGACCCTTCGGTCCGGTCTATATCGTTGGGCCCTCCGGCCCGGTCTGTTCAACACATAACATACATAGAACACAATGCACATAATCTCATATATACACATAGCATACAGGACCCTCTGGTCTACACATAAATACCACTCTAGGTAATGTATAGTGATAAGACTCACCTCGGGTATCTCGGATGATCTCTCACACGAATATACTGATCTAGCCCCCGCCTAATCATATACACAATATCCTCAAATAAATAATGGCTCTCAAAGGCTAGATTAAATCCCCTTCTACAATCCCTCAGAAGGGTAAAAGACCATCTTACCCCTCCTTGACCCAAAAGTCCAAATGTTGACCAAAACCCTAAAAGTCAACGAAGGTCAACGGTCAAACTTTGACCCGACTCGTCGAGTGCACATGGGCGACTCGGCGAGTCCATGCGGGTCTTCTGACTCCTTCTAGCCTCTCTTGGCTCGTCGAGTCATCCCTTCACTCGACGAGCTACACCTGTCACGAATCGCGGGGCAACACCGACTCGACTCGTCGAGCCCACTTATGGACTCGGCGAGTTGCTCCCATAACATCTCTCAAATGACCTTCTGAGGTCAGATCTGCTTTTCTAAACTATAGATCTGACCTCCCCAAGACCAATAACCACGTAAAGGTCGAAACTTGACCCACATGCAAGGCACCCAATGCTTCTTTTGGTGAAATAACTACTAAAATGGCTTCCTAGGCTCGTCACTCCAAAGGGGTGGCATAAAGCATAATGATAGGGACTCTCTGGACCCCTTAAGGTCCATATCTAATAACCATTTCACCTTGGGACCTCACACTCTCCAGATTTAAGCTAAATAAGGCATAAAGAAACCCTAGGTTCAACCAAATCAACAAAATACGAGAATAAGCATAGATTGATACCTCCAACAGCTTCCTCTGATCAAATGGAAGTGGATTCAAGTTCCCCAACTCGCCTAGCTTGACCTTCCTTCTTCCTTCTTGCTAAAATCCACAACAAATGGTGAACAATGGCCTCCTTTCTCACTCACAAGGCTCACAGATGCTCTAGTACTCTCAAGGACGAAGGTAGCCGCAATTAAGGGCCATAAGGTCCTTTAAATAGGGCACATGCCCGAGGATTTAGGGTTTCAACCCACAGCACGGACTCGTCGAGTCCACCCTTTTCGACTCGTCGAGTCCGTTCATTAATCCAGTCAGTATTCGCGGTCCTACTCGACGAGTCCACGACCCAACTCGTCGAGTCCCTCTCTTTTACTCAAAATAAATGATCAAACATAATACCTAGAAATCCGGATGTTACAAATAAGTTCCTCAGCCATAACATTCTGCCAAAGAGGATCCAAAACAGCTTCTCTATATGATTCAGGTTCAGACAGATGATGGATGCTCGCTATAAATGAAGCAAATGGTCCTGAATATGTACAGTAAGCAAAATATGGAAGCTTGGTGGACTTGACATGACAAGTAGATCTCCTGAGGGGTGGTGGATCCTCAATTTCAACAATCGGAGGAGCAGGCTCAGGAACAGGGGGATTCGAAGAACTCTCTGAAGAAGTGGGTGTGTCATGAGCTGAAGGATTAGGTGGCATAGATGGATCTCGAGCCTCTATCTCTTCATTAAAAGGATCAATATGCAGAAGATCGGACTTCGTTACATTATGGGCTGTTACAGGAATCGAGTAGAAAGGAATATGTTCCAAAAAGGTGACATGTCGGGAAACATATAACTTCTGACTCACAGGATCATAGCAACGGTATCCTTTTTGTCCAATATCATACCCCAAAAATACACAAATAGCAGATTTTGGCCCCAGCTTGTTCCTTTCTACATGAGGACGAAGAACAAAACAAGTACATCCAAAAACTCATAAGGAATAGTATTCTGGTAGATGACCATATAGCTTCTCAAAAGGAGACATTCTTGAATTTAATAAAATAGGGATACGATTAATCACATACATAGCATTTAGGACTGTTTCTCCCTAAAAGGCACTAGGGACCTGCGCAGACAGGAGCAATGAACGGGCAATCTCAACAATATGGCGGTGTTTTCGTTCTGCCACACCGTTTTGCTGAGGTGTGTCGGTACACGAGGACTGGTGTATGGTAACATCAGAAGCATGTAACTGAAATAAAATCATTAGAGGTATATTCACCCCCTAAGTCACACCTGAAGCACTTAATCACAACCGAATGTTAAGTTTTAACAAGAGCTCTAAAACTGCTGTAAATATCAAAGAAATCAGATCTGCATTTCATAAGATAAACCCATGAATATCGAGTATAATCATCTATAAAAGATACATAATAGGTTGACCCACCCTTTGTGGATACTGGTGCAGGACCCCACGCATCAAAATAAATAATGTCAAAAGGAGCAGTAGAACAAGACATAGTTTTATTGAAAGGTAAAGCAGAGAATTTTGCCAGTTTACAACCACTACAATCAGAAATATCACAAGTTTTTAAATGAACCAAAACACCACTAGATGCTAAAAAA
Source organism: Lactuca virosa (assembly GCF_052849685.1). Classification (NCBI taxonomy): domain Eukaryota; kingdom Viridiplantae; phylum Streptophyta; class Magnoliopsida; order Asterales; family Asteraceae; genus Lactuca; species Lactuca virosa. The sequence goes on from NC_136433.1 coordinate 40,552,979, forward strand.
CTCAAACGTGATACATACATATGTCCCAAACGAGAATGCCAAATATAAAACTCAGACGACAAAGGACTCAAACGAAAAGAAGATAAATCAATGCTGGAGGTAGCAACAATAGATACTTTGAGAACCTCCAAGACATACAGTTCCCCCACCCTACGGCCGATCCCAATCACCTTCTGGGTGTGTTGATCCTGTATAACACAGACATAATCAGAAAAGAACACCCAATTACCAGACTTACATAACTGACTGACTGAGGCAAGATTCAAAGTAAGTTTGGGAGTGTAATAAACATCAGGGAGAGTGATATAAGAAATAGAGACAAAACCAACACCCTCAAGTAGCATAGATGTATCACTAGCAGACTTAACAGAAATAGATGGCACTTGTGACAAAGAAGTAAATGATGACAAATGAGTAGTCATATGATGGGTTGCACCAGAATCTAAAATCCACAAAGATGAGGGAATACCTGATATACCAGATGAAGTAGGACTAGAATGAGACATAGATGCAGACATGGCAGTGGGATTAGAGGCCAAATACTGTCTGAAACTCTCAAACACCTTGGGATCCAATGCAGATGGTGGCATGTTGCCAACAGATTCTGTGTCAACTGGTGGTATAGCATCAACAACAAACTGTGGAGGACGGGAGTCCATGGAGGAGTACCAGAGGAACGTGGCTGAAACTTCTGTTGACCAGACCTATTTTGTTGTCCCGACTGAGGTTGTGTAACATCCCATTTAAAATAAAATAATTAAATAATAAACGTGGAACCCCGAGAAGTGATTTTTATTATTATTTATATTATTATAGTCCGAAATCAAATAATGATTAGTGGGGTGTTTATTTCAGGAAGCCAAATGGCGATATTTGAATCTTCGGGGGGGGGGGGAGGGGGGGTTAAAGTATAGTTTCAGGATTTATTTTGCAAAGGATTTTAGAAGTCAGGGGCTATTTGGTATTATTGGGACTTAAAAATGAAAGAATTTATGGAAACAGGGGCTGAATGGTAACTTATGGACTTCATTAGAAAACAATTTGTAGAAGAGGGGTTGTTTGGTAACTGTAGGACCTAATATGAGAGGAATTGTGGGAACCAGGGTCTAAATGGTAATTAATGGGGTGAATTCGAAATGATTTTTAGAGGGGAGGGACTATTGTTGTTATTATGGGAATTAGTTTGTAAGGTACTGGGTATATAACCTCCTTACCCTCTCAAACCCTAAACCTAAAACCGGTTGTGATACAACCGTCACCCTCCGTCTCCAACCTCCTTCCCGTCGCCACTTTGTTTCTCCGATCTCCGACGTCGCTATTCTCCCTCGGCCGTCAAGTCACAACCATCATTGAAGTCTTGATGGCGTTCGACACTTTTCTCCATACAAAGCGTGATAAGGTTCCATCTTGATGCTTGAGTGGAAACTATTATTATAGGAAAATTCTACTAGAGGTAAATGTTCATCCCAGTTACCTTGGAATTCTAGGGTACATGCTCTCAACATATCCTCCAATGTTTGAATCGTTCGTTCGCTCTGACCATCAGTTTGCGGATGGTAAGTTGTACTCAAACACAACTTGGTACCCAATTCCTCTTGTAGACTCCTCCAAAACCTTGAGGTAAAACGGCTGTCACGATCGGATACAATCGTTAACGGAACACCGTATAGCCTCACAATTTCCTTCACATAAGAATTCGCAAGTTTATCCATAGACCATTTCTCGTTAGCGGCTATGAAATGCGCACTCTTAGTGAAACGATCAACGACCACCCAAATCATGTCGTGACCGTTCCTTGTTCTGGGCAGTTTAGTCACAAAATCCATAGTGATATCTTCCCATTTACCCATGGGTATATGTAAAGGTTCTAAACTCCCATACGGTTTTTGATGTTGTGCCTTAACCCTAGCACAAGTTACACACTCGGCCACATACTTAGCAACATCGAGCTCATCGTCGGCCACCAGTAATAGGGTTTTAGGTCCCTTTACATTTTCGTACTGCCGGGATGAATCGAGTACATGGTCTTGTGAGCTTCTTCCATCAGAAGATCTCTTACTCCTCCCGTCTTAGGTACCCAAATCCTATCTTTGAATACCTTCAATCCCTGATCGTTTATATCAAACACCAACGTTTTACTCAAACGTTCCTCCTTCCGGTCATTTTTCTCTAAAGCTTCCTCTTGAGCTTTCTTTATACTTTCCACAATTGTAGAGACAACTTCAATTCTCAATGCTCTTGGCCTTTTCTTTTCAAGATTTACCTTCCGACTGAGAGCATCAGCAACAACATTTGCTTTACCAGGGTGGTAAAGTATCTCACAGTCGTAATCCTTGAGTAACTCTAGCCAGCGTCGTTGCCTCATGTTCAATTCCTTTTGATTAAAGAGATATTGAAGACTCTTATGATCAGTGAAAAGTTTGCATTTAGTACCATAAAGATAGTTCCTCCATATCTTTAAGGCAAATACTACCGCTGCCAACTCTAGATCATGAGTGGGGTAGTTCTTTTCATGCTATTTCAATTGCCTCAATGCATATGCTATCACCTTATCCCTTTGGGTCAGAACACAACCTAACCCAACTCCAGAGGCATCACTATAGACTGCGAAGTCATCAACTCCTTCAGGTAACGAAAGAATTGGTGCTTCACACAATCTCTTCTTCAACTTCTCAAAGGCTTCCTTATGCTTCTCATTCCAAGCATAAGTAGCTCCTTTGTGGGTCAAAGCTGTTAATGGAGTAGCAATCGAAGAAAAGCCTTGGATAAATCTTCGATAATATCCAGCTAATCCTAAAAAGCTTCTAATCTTCGTAGGACTTTTTGGTTGTTCCCACTTCATCACAGCTTCAATCTTTGCTGGGTCAACCATTATTCCTTCTTGGTTAACCACATGACCTAAAAATTGGACTTCTTGAATCCAAAATTCACATTTGGAGAACTTTGCATACAGCTTCTCCTTCTTCAAGACTTCTAGCACCTCACGCAGATGCTTTTCATGCTCCTGCTTGCTCTGCGAATAAATCAAGATATCGTCTATGAATACTATCACGGATTTATCAAGGTATGGTTTACAAACCCTGTTCATCAAATCCATGAAAGCTGCTGGGGCATCGGTTAATCCGAACGACATAACCAAAAATTCATAGCGTCCATATCTTGTTCTGAACGTAGTCTTTTCGATATCCTGCTCCCTCACCTTTAGTTGATGGTATCCCGACCTAAGATCGATCTTCGAGAAATAGCTCGAACCTTGCAATTGGTCGAACAGGTCATCGATCCTCGGCAACGGGTACTTGTTCTTTATCGTCGCTTTATTCAGCTCTCTGTAATCGATGCACATTCTCATGCTCCCGTCTTTCTTCTTTACAAACAACACAGGGGCTCCCCAGGGTGATGAACTAGGTCGAATGAAACCTTTGTCCGATAACTCCTGAAGTTGTATCATAAGTTCTTTCATCTCTGTTGGTGCTAATCGATATTGTGCTTTTGCTATCGGCGTCGTTCCTGGTAACAAGTCGATACGAAATTCTACTTGTCGATCAGGGGCAATCCGGGAAGATCTTCGGGAAAGACTTCCGGATAATCACACACCACTGGAATATCCTGCACCTCCTTCTTTTCCTTCTGAGCATCGATCACGAACGCTAGATATGATGTACATCCCTTGGCCAAACACTTTCTGGCTTTCATTAGGGAAATGATTCCAGAATTTTCTCTGCGTTTGTCTCCGTACACCATAACCGACTCTTTCCCTGGCGGGTTTACTTTTACTATTTTCTGCCTACACAATATTTCGGCATCATTGGCGCTAAGCCAATCCATTCCTAAAACTATGTCGAATCCATTTAACTCGATAGGCAATAATTCCTCGTGGAACTTATTCCCATCCAAGTCGATGAGGATATTTTTCATACGATGGCTAACAGGTACAAACTTGCCACTAGCAATCTCGACTAATAAGGCATTAACTAGTCTATCTACAGGCAAAGCTAGTTTTCTACCAAATTCATGCGATATAAAGGAGTAAATGGCTCCAGAATCAAACAAAATTTGGGCAGGCAATTCGTTTACGAGAAAGGTACCTGAAGCGACATCGGTTTCTTCTTTTACGGCTTCAAGTGTCATCTGAAAGGCTCTCGCCTTTGGCTTTGGTGGTAGATTGGGCTTTGCTGCATCCTTCCTCTTTGGACAGTCTTTAAAAACATGCCCTTCTTCACGGCACTCAAAACATACCCTCTTGTCGGACGGACACACGTTGGAATAATGCCCAGTCTTTCCATATTTGAAGCAAGTCACCCCCTCACTACATTTCCCAGAGTGTTTTTTCTTGCACTTCTCACACCATTTCACTTCACCTCCTCCTCCTCCAAACTTCTTAGACTTAGAAAATTTTCTTTTCTTGTTGGAACCTGAAGTTCCTTCAAATTTTCTCTTTTCACCAACTTCTGCCCTCTCCAGACCCTTCTCTGATCTGAATCTCCACATTCTTAGCAGCCCAGATGACGGATTTCAAAGTGGTTGCTTGTTTAACCATCAGACCAAAGTCCGCTGGTAATCCGAGCGCAAACTTGTTGACCTTAGAGAGTTCAGTTGGAACTAGATGAGGAACGAGCTTCATCTTTTCCGTATAACTAGCAGCGTATTCAGTAACGCTCATCTTTCCCTTCTTTAAATTCTGGAACTCATTATTAATTTACAGAAGATCCTGCTTTGAGCAGTATTGCAATTTCAGCTGCACCACAAAATCTTCCCAAGATATCTTGCTAGCTTCTCCCTTGGGCATCGAATCAGCTAGTAACTTCCACCAGCTCAGTACACCAGACTTTAACAGAGGAATTGCAAGTGCGGTCTTTTGTTTGTTGCTGCACTCACAGCTTTCAAACATCGTCTCCATCTCGGAGATCCAGTTCATGACTTCCACCGGTGTCGGACTTCCAGATAGACATGGTGTTTTAGATGCCATGAAATCTTTATATTTGCATCCGCGTCCATCAACTCCTCCATCCTGGTTGTTTTGTCTAACTATCGGTGGGTTGGCTTGACCAAGAGTCCCACTGTAGTTCCCTCCTACTGATTGCCCTTCATTCAATACGGGCTGTTCAACAGGTATCGTAGTTTCTTCCCTATTCTGTTGTAGTAATCGCCTTGTCTCCTCCATCTGGCGATCTAACATCATCTGCATCATTGCTTGTACCCAACCATCGTCATTGGCTCAGGTGCAGCTCCTACAACAGGTACTTGCTCAACCACTTGAGGTTGAGGCTGTTGATCCCTGTTTCTGTTTGCATTTGCAACTCCACTACGAGTTCTTGCCATTACAATCTATATACCGAATAAGGCGAATTTAGGTGTTTATCCTCGATGGGTATTTAAATTCCCTTATCACTCCGAAACGTTTACATGTTAGTTCTAATGTCGTAATCGTACGCTTAGAATCCTACACACATAAGGTTTCCAGATCCGGTCGGCAACAGACCATAGATCCGAACAATTAATGGCATATATGGCAAACATATAGCATTTAGCACATAAAAGCATTTTAGGCATCTTTCCTAAAATAAACTAGTGCTCGTGTCTAAAATATGGTAGACACTCATCTCACAATCATCACTTAGCATTCTAAGTTTAAGTCTAGAAATTCTACAATTTCTTAGTTCGCTTAAACTAATGCTCTGATACCAACTGTGACATCCCCTAATTTCTCGGCCAGAAAAGACTGATTTAATTTATGCTTTTTAAAATAAAATCAGAGAAATCTTTTTAAAAGATGTTACGGAATTGGTCCCCAAAACAAAACATGATAAAAGTTTATCAAAACCTTCTTTAAGAAATGTATAGTTTCATTTCATATCAAAACCTCGGGATGTCATGTTCCGATACAGATCAAAAGCATAAACAAGACATTATAAGCCTTTCAACAGTTATTTACAACTACTGGCCTATAATCCAAAAATCTCTCATCGTCCTCCGACTATGCTCGGGGTCCACTACCTGTAACATAAAAAGCTGAGTGGGTCAGGCTTGGGAGCCTGGTGAGCATATAGGGTTTTCAACCCACAGTAATAATAAACTTATTAAGTTCACCAATCAACAATAACCCTGATTACCCGTTCCCGTTATCCTCACTTTACGTCCCTAAACACTTATCACAAGGGACCTAGCCTAAAGAATATCATCGGGATGGACACTACTGCTAGGGGTTTCCTCAACCATACATGTCCTAAAGGCAACCATGAGGGGGATGGAGTACAGTGAATGAACACTCTAGTTCATTACACCTACATGTTGCGGGCCTGCCAGTGTTCCACTGGACTGTCTAGAAAGTCCGTGGTCGTCATCCAAACTCCGCTAGATGACTGGATCTCAAATCACATCGAGGCCTCTCATCACTTTTATTTTATCACACATCACTATCTACCCATGTTTTACCCAACATATTTGTAGATAAAAATACATATACAGTTTAAAACTTGTATAAAACATCAATTCAACAGTCACCTCAGTTAAACAATTAATATAATTACACGTAGCATGTATTTCATATAAAATACTTCATATCTAGGTGTAAGATGAAGGTGACTATACACTCACTTGATTTGATGAAAATCGGGCAGCAATTCGTTTCCTAAAACATTCGTTTCTAATAAAACCGGGAGTTTTATTCAGAAACCGGGCTCTGCGAGGCTTGGGCTTCGAAACCGAAAAGATAAATTTTCCGGGCTTCTCGGGCTCTTCGTGGCGTATTCCGGGGGTTATAATCGATACCGGGGCTTTGGGGAATGTTAAAATGAAGAAAATATGAAGAAAGGGGCTAAAAGTGACAAAACTCCAAAAGTAACCGAGAAGGCTCGCATACCCTTCTATTTATAGGGTTCCGAAGTCGGCTTAAGGAGGAGAGAAGTTAGCATGCGAGGGCAGGTGGCATCAGGAGCGAAGGCCACGCGGCAGCAGCTGGACGAGGGTGTGCAGGTGGCTCGCACGTGATCTGCGCATGCGAGGGGCTCGTCGTCCTCTTCTAAGTGGACCGAGGTCTAGTCCGAAGTAGGGTGGGTTCGTGGCTCATTGCGAGGCTCGGACGCACGAGGGAAGGGGCACGCGTCACGCTTTTACTGGACCGCTTCGGATCAGCTCTCCAGTTCGGATGACTCAGCAGCATTTCGGACACGTGGCTCGCATGACTCACCAATTTCGGACACGTGGCACTCATACAGCGAAGGTGACGTAGCCGAAGCCACCTATGCGAAATTTCTCGGTTTTCGCGCCAAAACTTCTAAAATCCATAACTTTCGCATAGGAGCTCCGTTTTTTACGTTCTTTATGTGCACACATAGGTGAAATTACGCTCTACAACTTTCATTTAGACTTCGTCGGCTAATTTTGACTTTAATTTTTATATTATTATTTTTAACAGACCGGGACAGGAAATCCGTTAAAAATTCATAACTTCTTCATCCGACGTCCGTTTTCGTCTGTCTTTTTACCGTTGTGCTACAAATGACGAGACCTTCGATTCTCGTTTAGGTCGTGTCGACTAAAAATCACTCGATCTAAAATTCGAGTTTTTAGCTGTCTACTGCTAAGCTGAAACTTCGAAAAATCATAACTTCCTCATACGAAGTCAGATTTGGGCGTTCTTTTTATAGCTACTCTCGGTTTAACGAACACTACGAGTTTCATTTAGATCACTAAGGCCAAAAAGTAGTTTATCGAAAACTCACTTTTTACGACATTCGACCCCGTGCCGGTTTTGTCGCGAAACTTCGACAGGTCATAACTTCTTTGTTATAACTCGGATTTCGGCATTCTTTATATATCTGTAATCCTTGTCACGCCCACTACAAGTTTCTTAATAGATATCGGCTTTATCTATTATTTAATTTTGACGCTCATTTTTATTCTTAATTAATTAAACCCTAATAATTAAGAATGAAACACATAATTCACATAATATTCACATAATTCCTTTTCATTTCTTCAAAATGAGTTACAAAGGTTAACCTAGACTATAATGTCAATATTAATGTCTAGCCTAGAAACACGGGCATTACATTACAGTTGTTGATTATGTTTCAGGTACTTTGATGATCGCGGGAAGGCGAAGGCGTGATCGTACAGCTCCTCATATCTCATTATTTTATGATTTGATTATGGGGATACTCTGATGATTAAACTATTTTGAAAACAAACTATAATAACTTAATGGTTTAAATGTTTTAAAAAGTTTTAAATTGGCTTGAATTTTTAGGATGTTACAAGTTGGTATCAGAGCCTTGGTTTGAGTGAATTGGAGAAACACTCGTGTGAATCCAGTCTCAAATCAAGGAAAGATTTTCAAAATGATTTTAAATGGTTTTGAAAATAAGTAAAAGAGGATGCGAAGTGTACGATCAGCCGGAGCCAGTAAGTAGACCCCAAAATACCATACAGTTATTTGATATTGTGATATGTTAGAACAGCATGCTAGTACTAGGATAGGGATCTTCAGGAATTGCATGATAGAATTGCCTGATTACATGATGCCTGCTAGCCTAGGTTTTCCTTATATGAGATTGACATCATTACTGTAGTTGCTTGTGTATGTATCACGACTATACATAATTAAGATCTTATAGCCTGAGAATGTTTGATTTGGCCTTATGTTCTGTTCTTGTTGATTAGGGACTTAGGGTAGGATCAAATATTCGAAAGTCTATAGGGTCCAGCATTATGTATGGTTAGCATACACTAGTGCTACAGGGTTGGTGGAAGTTTCATGGATGGGTGAGTTGTGAGAGGCCGGGAGGCCAGTTATGTGATGTTAGCATTCCTCTAGGAGTGAGGATTGAGCGCTCGCGATGTTTATGTATATTGTAAGGTTGTTGTGGTGATACTTGAGACAAATATGGGTAGGTGTGGAAGGTAGTATGAGCCCGTACTACTGAAAGCACAGGACCCATACGCGTAGCAAGGAAGTCACAACCCCTAGGGTTTGGTTGGGAATTGGTTCTGTTGGGTCAAAATTATGGTTTATGCTTTGCTTTTCTAGGCAATTGTATTTTTATGTAATATTTTATGAGTTTACGGCCAGGTTTACGGCCAGGGAGGTGTTTACGGCCGTAAACCCATTTATGGCCCATATTCCCCAAGTATATATATAGGTGTTAGGTGGTTGAGGAGGAATTGATGAACAGAAAATGAGTGTACGGAATAGAGAGAAGAGAGGAGTTTTAGTGTGTTAGTGTGTGTGAATCTTGTATCTGGATCTTCATTGTAATCAAATCATACAAGATTCATCATCTTCTTCTTCTCTTTCTCTTCTATTTTGATATGGCATCATCCGTTTGATTGGGATTCCGCACCATCAAACGGATCTGATTTATACTCAAGCAGTTTGGGGACTTACAATTGGTATCAGAGCTTGGTTTGTATCAGTCAATTTTGTCAGATCTAGAGCTTATTTGATCTTATTTTGGAAAGATTCTTGCGTTTTTGGATAGATCTCTGAAAATTAAGGGGGATTTGTTCTTCGCGTTTTTGATAAAAACGAGTTTTTGATCGAGTTTTGGAGCAAAAAGAGGTGAAAAACGCTGTTTTTCACGTAATCTGCGAAGAGTTTACGGCCTTTGAAGGGTTTACGGTCGGCGGCGGCGGCGTTTACGGCTAGGGTTTCCCGGAGTTTACGGCCGGCGGTTTGCGGCCGGAGTTTACGGCCGGCGGTTTACGGCTAGCCTCGGACGTGTGCGGCTCGGTCTCGTGTACGGCTAGGCGGCTTCGGACGGTGTTCACGGCTAAAGCGACTTCGGACGGTGTGCAAGTCTTCGGTCGGAGGTCCTGGTCAGCTCAGTCTTCGCAGCTTTCATTAAAAAAAATTCGAGGAGTTTTGGGGTTGCCAGGGATCGAACCTGGGTCCCCGAGTTCATCAGCAAGGCGCCTTACCAGCTGATCTAGCCTGTTAGATGGAATAAACACTTCGAAATTTAATTCAAAACCACTCCCAGTCGCTTCTAGTTTCGCAAAATTGACACTTTTAACCCCAAAAATCAATTTCTTTCATTTTTAAAATTTCTTTTTCAACCAAAAATTTTAGTTTTTAAATTTTGACTTTTAATTTTGATTTTTTTACTTAAAATTTTGACTTTGACTTTAAACTTTGACTTTCTCGTTTAACCTTCAAATTTTCAAATTTAGCTTTTCGGTTTGACTCTTTAAGTTTGACTTTTAAGGTTGACTTTTGAGTTTTTAGTCAAAAAAAAAATTTATAAAAAAAAAATGAGTTCCGAATCCATTCCGGTAAATGAAGTTCATGTACTCCAGCTTGTGAAACTACGATAAAATTTCTTCGGAAACAAATTGATTTATTAAAAAGAGAAGTTGAGGACCTGAGATATGAAGGATATCAACTTAGAAAATGACAAAAACCCCTAAAGACCCAGTTAGAAACAAAAATAAAGGACTTTAGGAGACTTCAGGAAGACTACAGTAACAAATGTGAAAATTATGATTATATCAAGAGACAGAATGCTGAGTTAATTACTGAGCTTGATACATTAAAAGGGCAATTTGAAACTGTAAATTTTGATTTTAAAAGGTTTGATGTATCAAGCGAGGTAGTTGCCAACATGATTGACCATTGCCTGCAGTTCAAACGAAACCAGCAAAAGGGTTTAGGATACGATAATGTACCTCCTCCTTTTAATCATACATATCAGTATCACCCTTTGACGAAAGAGGAGATTGCCAACGAACCATTCATGGTTTATGGCAAGCCATCTGGTTTTGTTTAAGGAGGATTTATTAATGTTGAAAGTACTAACGTTTCTACTTCCCCTGCAGATCAATCCTTAGATCAGTCAAAGCACGAAGTTGAATGATCTGTTTCTGATAACAAAACTGAGTCTGAAGCTGATGTTTTTGTTTCAAATGATAACTCTTTTGTTTCCGATGTTAAAATCAATGATACATCTTGTGATGCTTCTGCTCCGGATCATGTTGAGTTAAATTTTTTTGACATATTTGATGATTTGTTTTAAAATACTGATGTTCCTGTTTCTAGCACATCTACTTCATGTGTAGGTAAAGTAGCAGAGGATGAGAACAAGGAGAACACCATTGAACAAACCAACATCTCCTTGAACTCTGAATCTGTTGCTTCGAACTCAGCTACTTCTGATCAACCTGCTGTTGAGAAATACAGGCCACCAATTCCAGTGAAACAGAGTGCCTGTTGTAATTGTGCTTGTGGGAAAAATAAGAGACAAGGCAAGGACACGCCACCAGGGGCAGGAAGAAACAACTTCACAGTGAAGAAAAATACATGTTTTCACTGTGGAACACCTGGACACATTGCCAGAAATTATCCTAATCGCGCATACGTTCCTTACTATGCACAAGGTTGGCAGAACGCGCCAAGAGGGAGACACTCCAAAAGAAACCCCTCAAGGTCACGTTCAGACAATGGTGACTGGAACGCACAGAAGGCCAAGAATCAAACCCACAAGGCCAAGAATCTGAATCCCAAGGGCAAGAAGGGTATGCCGGCCAAGAAGTCCAATCCAAGAGATGCTCCAGTGAAACAAAGACCGGTTAGGTCAAAGTCATCTCAACGGCCGACATCAAGATCAAAAGCAAGTACTGAGCCACCCATCAGATCGAAAAAGAAATGGGTTAAACCCAACTACAAATGGGTTCCAAAGGATCACTCTCCCAAATCTTCTAACGATTCTAATATTTCTTCATCTTCTGTTTGTAATAAACAGGATATGTCATGGGAGAGAGTACCCTGCAATGATGACAAAGGTCGACCCAGTTTCAAAATGGACTGGGTTCCAAAGACCAACTGATCCCGCTCTGTGTCAGAGCAGCTATGGAGGCATATCATCAGACTTCGGTTTGTTGATAGTGGCTGTTTCAGGCACATGATAGGGGACATCTCTCAACTGTACAACATTCAGACCTTTGTTTGAGAGTATGTGTCCTTTTGCGGGAAAGGAGGAAAGGAAGAGATCACACATGGGGTTAGTGCTTAATGACATGAAGAATTTTCGGATCTATTCTGAGATTATGCGTGCTGTTCTCAGACCTTCTGGATGCAAATTCAATCGGTGAATTACGGTTTGCGTTTTCTTCTCTATACTCCTGATTTTATCTTAATCTGATTCGTTTTAAAGAAAATTTCTTATAGTTTTTCGTTAGTAGGCATTATTTGGGAAGTGATATCAAGAAAGTGATAACGGACAGTCTAAAACATGTGTAAAGGACTGAATCTGAATTGTCTAGACTCTGTGTTCAATGTGCTGGTAGGCACGAAGGATTTGACAATGTGGATTTAGTTAGGATTGTTTGGACTGACCATACGACGCTCGGGTAGATTGAGCAGTGAGATAAACATGGGAACCCACGGGATACACTAAATTAATACGCATCTAGAACAGTGTTTCAACTTTTCCTTGATGTACGGACTTATGTCCTTAATTCAGGTTCTGATAGGGCGACTGGGGGGATCTGATAAAGTAGGTCTATAGAAATTATTTTCTTGCTTTCTATCTGTCAGTCATATGTTGCCTCCTCTGCGTGATCGGAAGATCCGACCTGGATTGCAACATATGCAACTCTATTTCTACGCACCTTCTTATCTATGAAACTATTTCTATCTGTTAGCCATATGTTGTCCCCTCTGCGTGATCGGAAGATCCGACCTGGGACACAGCATATGCAACATTCTACTTCTCAATCCCTCTATCCTAGTTAGCCATATGTTGTTCCCTCTGTGTGATTGGAAGACATCCGACCTGGGATACAACATATGCATTTCTAAATCTGACTTCCTCCTTAATAATTGTTTACTCACCTAAAGTAAGGAGTTCTTTGGAAGTTCTTGATAACCAGGGTATATCGGGAAGTGGGGAACACGTTCTAGTGCAACTAAAATTGAACCATTTAAGAGGTTGCATGTAGATCTCGTTGCTTAATTTAAGTGGACAACAATACCCGTGGTCGTCGTCAGCAAAATAGTTTACTTAGAAAAGTTTATCGATATCCTTCGTGTTTAAGTGGACCACAATACCGACAATTGACCAGATCTATTCATGAAGGTGAAGGTACTGATAAACAAGTTAAGACTGTCTCACAACTTTGATCCCAAATATTTTTGTTTTTTTATAAATTTGTTCATAGTTTTCCTCTATGCACAAATTTAGGGGGAGAGTTAAAAAAAATCAAACAAAAATCAGAAAATTAAAAATCCAAAAATAGTGTTATACTCTGTTTTATTTCTTGTTCAAGAAAATCAAAAATCCAAAAATATTTTTGTTTCTGTTTTATTTTTTTTAGAAAATATGAAAACCCCAAAAATATTGTGTGCTAAATTTTTCTTTTAGTTTTGTTTTGTCTTGAATAGTGAATTCAGGTGAAGATGAAACTCATGGAGTTTGTGTCGAAGATTTTATGAGTCAAGGCTTTATCTGTGATCATCGAAGAATTCTCATTCGAAGGAGCAAGAAATGAAGATTATTCTTTCGAAATTTAATCTTTCAACCCCAGAAGCAAGGTGAAGCTGAAATTGAAGATTATTTAACGGATTGCATTGAAGCCTCCTCAATCAGTCTGCTGCTATCTATGAACCCGCTAAAGTGATCTAGAAGATTTGTTCTCTCTGATGTTCTCTCTGAAGATTCTCAAGCTGAAAGCGCTATATTCAATGAAGTCATTCATTGAAGATTCATCAAGTTCATCTTGAAGTTGTGAAGAATTTGAAGATTAATGTTGAAGCCAAGCTCTCGATGAAGATTGACAAGAAAAGCCAGCTACTTTTTAGGGGGAGCTTGTTGGGTCAATTAAGAAAAGAAAGCTATAAACCAAGGAGGAGATTGTTGGGTCAAAATTTTGGTTTATACTTTGCTTTTCTGGGCAATTGTATTTTTATGTAATATATTATGAGTTTACGGCCAGGTTTACGGCCAGGGAGGTGTTTACGGCCGTAAACAGGTTTACGGCCGTAAACCCATTTATGGCCCATATTCCCCAAGTATATATATAGGTGTTAGGTGGTTGAGGAGGAATTGATGAACAGAAAAGGAGTGTATGGAATAGAGAGAAGAGAGGAGTTTTAGTGTGTTAGTGTGTGTGAATCTTGTATCTGGATCTTCATTGTAATCAAATCATACAAGATTCATCATCATCTTCTTCTCCTTCTCTTCTATTTTGATCTGGCATCATCCATTTGATTGGGATTCCGCACCATCAAACGGATCTGATTAATACTCAAGCAGTTTGGGGACTTACAGGTTCTTTGTCATTATATGGGTTATCAAAGATCTTTCTGGTATATTATCAGAATGGTGGTTACGAGACGTCTTGAGACCGGATCCGGGTCAGGATCGGGAGCTGGCAGTCAGGATAGGCTAGTATTGTCAGAGGATCGTGTCAGGGAGATCATTCGGGAGGAGGTGATCGAGATCGTTTGGGGACAGATTCCGGAGATGATTGGGTCTTTCAAGACCGTCATGGTTGAGTATTTGACGAGTGTCATGCAGCCATTGTTGAGACGGCTGCCGCAGCAGCTTCAATAGTTGTAACGACGGCAGGGAGAGGAGCTGGTCGAGTTTTCCAGTACTGGGACTTGTTATTGGCACATATTCTGATGAGCAGAGGGCTGCAGTTATCTGGGATCAGGGAGATGTTCTGTACTTGTTACATTCCGCGGGTTAAGCAGGAGAGTCTAGCACATGCGTTTCTAGATTGATGCTTCGGGGGTTTTGCTCGAGGCCGGAATGTGAGTCACGGGGATTCCGGAAAGGAGTAATGATTATGTTCAGTTGGAGTTATGCAATTGGAATTAAATGGTTACTTGATAAGATTGGGATGTCGTTTCTAGGGAAAGGATTGTGCCCTTTCAGTTTACGAGCTCGAAGGATTGAGCAGGCTTGTGACCCCATGATCAGGTTGTGTTCCAGCTCGGGTCAGTTAGTCGCAGGGGTTGGCGACAATATTTCAGCACATGTGGGTCGATGTGGCATGAGTATCTTGTGAGGCGTACGCGATTACCGTTCCGACCCATAGGAGCTAAGATCCGATTCATCTTTGATCTCTTGCATCTGACGGTAGGGATTGATTGTGCGATCTATTGCACTTCTGGGGATTGGTGACTATGTCTGGGGAGTAGTTTGTGGCCGGTTTAGGGCAGAGGTTGTTTCAGCTATTGCAGTTTAGTTGTACATGATCGAGCTGGTGAGTGAGTCAGGGTGCGACCTGAATGATATGATTTCTAGAGTCGAGAGCGTTATTGATTGGCGGGTATTATATGGGAGGTCTGCAGACAGGGTCCCACAGGATGGTTATTCAGTATTGTCAGGATTCAGTGGTTTTAGTAAGCGTTATTGATTGGCGGAGGAAAGCGCCAAGGGAAGTAGCTCGTTATTGAGACATTAGTTGGAGCATCTATTTTTGGACTTCAAGATTTGGGTGTGGGATCATTCGAGCTTTAGGGACTGTTGGTTTCCCGGGGATTCAGGAAGTGTTCATCTAGTTATTAGAAGTGTGTGATCATTTGGGGTTGGCTAGTAAAGGAGTATTAATTGGAATAGTCTGGTTGTCATCAGATCGATCATTGGAAAGTGAGAAGGATTGGGAATTCTCGAATTTTCATGTATTGTGAAGACTTAGTCGAATCTAAGTGGGAGAATCATCCCGGAATGCAGAAGCCGGATCGGTTTTGAAACTGGGATAAGTTTCTCATTGTTTTCAGGAAGGAAGAAAAACCTAAGGGCTGCTTGGTTTGAGTGTTGTGTGAGTTGGGAGTTCGGTAAAACTCCCCATCATATGAATCATGTCTTCTTTTTGCTTGATAGAAAAACTTGGGGAAATCAGGTTGGGATTCTATTCATGAATTAGGTTCAGTTGTGTGTTAGGTCAAGTGTGTGTTCGACCGGTATGGAAAGTGTTGTAAGACTGCGGGGGTAACCGTAGCATTCACTAGCGATCAGTTAGTATGGGAAGTGTTGTAAGACTGCGGGGGTAGGCGTAGCATTCACTAGCGATCAGTTAGTATGGGAAGTGTTGTAAGACTGCGGGGGTAGCCGTAACATTCACTACCAGCAGATAGTGTGAGAAGTGTTATAAGTCTGCGGGTGTAGCCGTAGCATTCACAAGGTTAGCAAATAGTGCTAGAGTGATGTAAGTGTGTGGGTATAGCCGCAACATTCACTAGGTTGATAGATAGCATGAGCGCGTTGTTAGGACGCAGAAGGGACAGTGGTAACCACCAGTTTGGGTGTAGCAGTGAGCATATGGAAATCCACGGATGGGTTTAGGGGTTTCCCCAGAGGGATTAGACCTGGTTAAGCCAGCGATAAGACTGTAGGAACGCCACTACAGTTAAGAGATCAAGGAAGCAAGGAATTGCTTAAGGTCGTTTGTAATATAAGTCTACCGTTGGTCAGGTAGCAATCACTTTTAGACTTGGATTTGGTGACGTCATGATGTGATGCATGGATCCGATCGGTTGGATCAGGAGGTTGTTAGAGTCGCAGAGGCATGATAACTAGTGGCAACTAGTTCCAGGGAAGGATTTCATTCGGAAGTCGTGTAAGGCAACTATGTGGGAATCCTTTAGCTCCGCGACCGAGCTGGAACCCAGTATTTCAGATGAGTGTTACTCAGTTGTGACGAATCAGAGGATTTTGGATGAGATGCAAGGATAGTTCCTTGGATTTCAAGTTATGGGTTAGACCCGAGTTATGTATAAAGTGGTATTCCAATCTAGGGTATTCCATCGTGAGGATGACCGGACCCTACGATTGAGTGGAATTGACGTGTTTAGTATTCCAACCCGAGGGTTGATTGGACCAAAGATGTGCGTGATACGAGGGTATTCCATCCTAGGGATGACTGGACCCGTCGTAGGCATGCCTGGTATTCCAGCCCGAGGCTGATTGGGCTAGGTATGAGTATTTGTGCTTATGAGCCGATTATTATATGTATGTGGTTCGGGAACTAAAGGAAACCTTGTCTTGTTGATCCAAAAAGAGGATCATAGTTAGCAGTGTGGGATTTGCGATTCTATTTTCTGGTGGGAACCTCAGGTTATCAGAAGTTGAGTAACCAGTTAGGAGTTAAGTAGAATGAATTTGACAATGATTCAGTGTGGGCAGTCTGTCAAGAAGCCTGACCATCTCGAGACTTCAGAATTCGGATTAAGTAAATGTGATTATATTGTAAGGGATTTGTTTATTTTCAGGTTTTAGAACCTTGCGAGGGTTGGTTACGATTGCCCTGTAAGGGCTAGGGTTATGCTCGGGATTGTAGTTCATGATTGTTTGGCATGTAAGGAATGAGAAGAAACGATTTCGAGGACGAAATCAAATTTAAGTGGGGGAGAGTTGTAACATCCCATTTAAAATAAAATAATTAAATAATAAACGCGGAACCCCGAGAAGTGATTTTTATTATTATTTATATTATTATAGTCCGAAATCAAATAATGATTAGCGGGGTGTTGGTTTCGGGAAGCCAAATGGCGATATTTGAATCTTCGGGGGGGGGGGGGTTAAAGTATAATTTCGGGATTTATTTTGCAAAGGATTTTAGAAGTCAGGGGCTATTTGGTATTATTGGGACTTAAAAATGAAAGAATTTATGGAAACAGGGCTGAATGGTAACTTATGGACTTCATTAGAAAACAATTTGTAGAAGAGGGGTTGTTTGGTAACTGTAGGACCTAATATGAGAGGAATTGTGGGAACCAGGGTCTAAATGGTAAATAATGGGGTGAATTCGAAATAATTTTTTGAGGGGAGGAACTATTGTTGTTATTATGGGAATTAGTCCGTAAGGTACCGGGTATATAACCTCCTTACCCTCTCAAACCCTAAGCCTAAAACCGGTTGTGATACATCCGTCACCCTCCGTCTCCAACCTCCTTCCCGCCGCCACTTTGTTTCTCTGATCTCCGGCGTCGCTATTCTCCCACGGCCGTCAAGTTACAACCATCGTTGAAGTCTTGCTGTTGACGACGAGGACTCCCCGACGAAGCTGGGTGCGCCGCTGCCACCTCTCCGTCATCCTTCTTTCTTCTTATCTCTTTTCTGCCACCGCTCACAGCCACGCTCGGCTGTTGGCGGTACCGTTCCGATCATCGTTCACCTTGGAACTTGTCACACAGCAGCCGCCGCCTGCTGCCGGTTGCTTGTGTGGAGGTGATTGTCGTCCATTGAACACCACCAGGAGGGTGGTAACAGCCATCATTCGTGACCTTCGAGATGGAAGCATATGAAGGGATTGGGTCTGCCGGATATGGATCGTGGAAAAAACCACCATGGCGACCGGCCATGGTGGTTGTCGCCGACAACTGCTACTGTTGGCCGTTTTCCTTGCTGTCGCCGCCACCGTGAGTCGCCAGGGTGGATGGAGTATATTCTGAATCGGATGTGTGTGTGTGTGTTGCAGCCGTATCTCGCAAATTTGTAGGTGTCTCGGGTTGCTGCTGCCGGAGAAAAGCCAAGGAAAAACCACCATGGCCGCCGGCCATGGTGGCTGCCTCCTCAAGGACCGCCATGGAGGTTGTGTATGCTTCTGTAGGGTGTTATGTTTGTGTGTGTGTTTATTAGTGTTTGTGTGTATGTTAATCGGATGGTATTGTAAATTGTAACAAGTGGAATAATGAAAGAAAAGTCTAAACCACCACCGTAGGGTGGTGGCTGCCGCCACCGGCCGCCGTGTCGGGTGGCGGTGTGCTTTGTTTGGTTTGTGACTCGTTTGGATGTTTGGACAAGGGACTACTAAACCCTAATGGGACAAAAGAAACCCTAGTGGGCCCAATGAGACCTTAATGGGCCCAGTGAAGCCCTAATGGACCTAAAAGCCCAACCATTTGATTAATGGGCTAATATTTAGGTTGGAAACCCTAATTAGGGTTTGGAAAACCCTAATTAGGGTTTGGAAAACCCTAATGGCTTAAAACCCTAATTTTTGGGAATTGATCGGGACACACACACGGGAATTATTTAATACACTTAAAATAATAAATTATAATCATTGGCAAATAAACCTAAGGCAATAATGGACTTAATGAATTAAGCCCTTAATGGATTAAGTCCTTAATGGGTTAAGTAGGAACACTTAACCCTATTTTTCATTTCATGTGAAAACCCTATGTTTCACTCGTGCCTTGAGTTGGGCCTTCCTATAGGGTTTTGGTGGTTGGACTATAGATGGGCTATCCAAGAACAAGTTAATGGGCCAAAATAATTAGATGGGCTTTAGGATAAAGGCCCATGTGAGGACTGGGGCCTAATTTGGAAAATTAGGCCATAGATGGGCCATAATTGGGCCTTTATGATTATGTGATATTGGGCCATGGGAATACAAATAGTTGGGACTAGAATAATTGAACGGACCTTAAGGAAATACCATGTAGAGGTCTGGGCCCAATTTGGAAAATTGGGCCATATGTTGGGCTTTAGCCCATTGATTGACTATTGGGCCTTTGGAGTGTGAGTTGGACCTTGGGCTTGGAACCCAATTATTAATTGGGTGTTTTTTTGATGTTGACAGCTTGGGAATCTGTCAACCAGCAGCTGGAGTTTTGTCTGCGGGACTTTAGCAGTGCGCCAGGTGAGTTATCCTCACTATATCATCAGGGTCTAAGGCACCAAGGTCGGCCCTTTATATATTTGTATCTGGATTATGGCATGATATGTTTATTGATTACATCCTAGTAGTTAGGATGGTGGTATGCTTATGCTTAGTGACATGGTTAGGTCAGTGTCCTGGTTATAGGATGATGCTATGTTAGTGACCGGTTAGGTCTGTATCCCGATTATTGGGATGTTGCTATAATTAATGATCTGTTAGATCGGTTTGACGGTTATATGAAATGAGCTAGCGTATGATATTTATTTGCACATGTTTGTTTGATTGGGGGTTGGGTTGAGGCGGTCATGCTTTGTGCTGTAGGCCAACATACCCGGGGAGCGGTCCGGATAGGCTGTAGGCCCTGCGAGACGATCCAGTCATGCCGAAGGCTCGGGAGCGGTCCAGATAGGTTGTAGGCCCTGCGAGGCGGTCCAGTCAGGCTGAAGGCTCATTACGCATGTTGTTCTGTATTTGTTATATGATATGGTTATATTTGTATGGCGTTGGTATTTTGGGGAAACTCACTAAGCTTCGGGCTTACAGTTGTTGATTATGTTTTCAGGTACTTCTGATGATCGCGGGAAGGCGAAGGCGTGATCGTACAGCTCCTCATATCTCATTATTTTATGATTTGATTCTGGGGATACTATGATGATTAAACTATTTTGAAAACAAACTTTAATAACTTAATGGTTTAAATGTTTTAAAAAGTCTTAAATTGGCTTGAATTTTTGGGATGTCACAGGTTGACCAGATTTACCCTTGTTGACTAACAATGGACACTGAGCTTTCCAATGATTTTTCTGTTTGCAGAATGCACACTCATC
Organism: Lactuca virosa; assembly: GCF_052849685.1. Classification (NCBI taxonomy): domain Eukaryota; kingdom Viridiplantae; phylum Streptophyta; class Magnoliopsida; order Asterales; family Asteraceae; genus Lactuca; species Lactuca virosa. The sequence goes on from NC_136433.1 coordinate 40,573,417, forward strand.
ATAAGCAACCCTTGAAGTTTGTCGAGACTGATTAGAGGAAACAACAAGCATAGTAGGGGCAGGAGTATGAATAGAGGTTGCTTTAAACCCTTTATCCGCATGAGACTTGATACGAGTCTCTTCTGCAATTAGCTCATGGACAACAGAATCCACTGAGGGAAGAGGAGAGCGATGAAGAATTGTTCCACGTAGGCCTTCAAAATCAGAACGCAAGGCCATCAAGAACTGGACCAAGCGTTGTTCTTCCCTCCTAGCAATGTAAGGCTCAAAATCTTTTAACTCTTTAGATTCAGTAAGAGCCAATTGATCCCACAGATCAGACATAGCAGTATAGAAATCTGGAATGCTCTGGTCATTTTGTTGAAGGGCACGAATATCATATTCTAACTGGTATTGTTTAGCAAAGTTGGACTGAGTATACAGTCTCTCCAAGTGATTCCAAACTTCATTTGTTGTGTCATATTTAGCCAACTGCATACCAATAGACTGAGTAACATAATTATTAATCCAAGTAATTACCTTGGAGTTATCAGTCTCCCAAGCATCAAGCAACAAATCAAAATTCTCAGTTTGAGGTATTGAGGGTTTGGCTTTAGTCCCAGTGACATAGTGTCACACCCCCAAACCAAGGATGGCGGAAACGTCCGGGGGTGGAGGACTTCATGTATAGTATCACAACAACGAGTATAATAGTGCTCAAAGTAAATACAACCATCATAAATATAATTGAAAAGGGTACACCATAGTATATGTTTACATGTTTCAAAATCAATTACATTATGATGACAAAATGAACTGTTTGACGATTTAACGTCCCATCCTCAAAACGCTGTGGTTTTCCTGTTTCACTGATTTCCTGAGAATACAAGTAGTTTTGAAAAGTGTCAACAATTAAGTTGGTGAGTTCATAAGAGTTTTGTTTGAGGAAGAAACCGTTTTCCTTGTAAAAGCGACAGAGTATGTTTCCAGAAAATCCAATATTTTCTTTGTTAAGTGTGAAATGAATGCTCCTATGTTATGCGATAATGAATCCTAGTAGGACCCGTAGATTCCCTCTATAATCACCCAATGTATATAAGTTATATAATATTTAAGTTGAATAAACCGTCGAATATAATGGGTCTGCCCTAGGTCCACAACCAAACAAGGAACAGAAAGTAAGGCGGACCCACCAATTCTAAGTCGATTGTGACTAGATTCTTATATAACTCTAACATATACACTTAGCAATTAGCTGAAGTCTAACAATTCTAGATAAAATGTAGTATTAATAGAAATATATTTCCAAAGAAAATCCAATATTTTCCTTATAAAAGTCATGTAGTCCTAAATCCCAGGACCGAGAATATGTGTGTGTTTTATACTTATAACGGGTTTGTAGTTTTAAAATAGATAAAACCCCTTTTCAAGGTAGAATTTTCCCTGTAAACTTGAAAGATTGTTAACTCCCTATGTGAGTCGCTATAACCATACTATGACGAGAAATAACCTGCAAAACGTTTTTCAGACGTTAAGATCCTATGACTCTTGTCACCAGCAGAATTGCCGGTCCGGCTGTAGCTAGCAGCAAGGTGTGGGGTGTGTTAGGGCGTGTCAGACCCAACAAATAATAGGGGTACGATATACTCCAAAATAACACTACTATATTGCACTAAAAGGTAGTACAAGGTAAGTAGGGTCGATCCACAGAGACACGGGACAATTGGTCTATACCTCTTTGCACAAGGTACTATGGTCACCAATAGTAAAGAGATGGGGGGTTTAGAATGCAATGATTAAACAAACAAATTTAAAACGCGAGTAAACAACTAAACCAATGAATTAAGTTCAGATTTTGTAAGGACTCCAACTCCATGTATGACAATCTAGCAATGTGAATCAAAGATGACAAGACATTTGTTTCATTCTATCTAAGTTGGTACTTGAAAGTGTTAACAAGCTCTAACACTTTCCATTCACCACATTAATCAATCAAAACAAGCTCTTTGATTAATCCTAACCTTACTAACCTAATCTAAACAAGCTCTTAGAAGTAGATTAAAAGATTGCATTAAGCTTATTGTGAATGTTCCCAACAACACCCAATACTCCTCACAAGCTCGGGAGCGTAAGAATGTGTGAAAAGATTTACACTAAATTCATTCATAAGAAATCAATTTAATGCTTGTTACTTAGTTCAATTCACAAAAAAATTACGGATTTTGCAAAATGAATAACTTGAATGACCTAACCCTAATTCAAATGGCCAATAAGAATCATTATTAGAATCAAACATTCGATTGAAGTAAAATCAGTTTCACTAGATAGAAATTAAATACAAACATCAGGTCATATGATTTGATTCACAACCAAAAAGTCAAAACATGAAATTGGAGAAACTAGGGTTCTAGCCACACCTGGCTAGAACAAGATCACAAGTCTAAAAGATGAAATTAAGTGTAATTACAACTTACAAAAACGATAATTAATGTTTCCAAATGATTAAAGGACAAACCCTTGCAAAAACCTTCGAAATCCCCTCTCAAAATATGCTCTGATATGTTGTGTCTGTGTAAAAATGGCCCTCCACCCGTAATATGAAAGATAGGAAAAACTGCCAAAAGTTGGTTTTTGGGTCGAACACGGCCCGTGTTAAAATAGGCTAAACTGACACGGGTCGTGTTCAGCAGCCAACACGCCCCGTGTTGATTTGCACTAAACTGACACGCCCCGTGTTCAGCATGGTCAACAGCTCCCATTTTGGTCAAACACGCCCCGTGCCCACTCTTCAGTGTAAATTCAACACGCCCCGTGTACCTCTCTGACTCCAATTCCAAACTTGATTTTTCCAACTTTTTCGTTCTTCGCCCGATCATCCCGAAATCTTCACCAATGCTTCCCGGCACTTCCCAAAGCGCGTTCCAACCTCCGGTTTACCTGAAAAAGACATAAAAGTGTGCAAATAAGGTTGTTCTAGAGACTAACATGAATATGATGAAATGCAAGAAAAAGGAAGAACAATTGTGCTAAATAGATGCATGAAATGGGACTAAAAGGTGTGCAAAAAGGTGCACAAATAGCACCTAACAAATCTCCCCAAGCTTAGACCTTTCTTGTCCTCAAGAAAGAACAAGAACCGGACAAACAGGACGATTTCTAGATGGCAAAAAGAAACATAGAAAAAATGTGGACAGAAAGATCCTAAAAGCTAAGAATGAATGCATGCGATGAAAACCATGAAAATGAAACATATGAACAAAAGATACTTAAGGAACAAAAATTAAACCAACGAAAGATTTAAGAACACAAGTAATCTTTTTATTTATTTTTAATAAATATGGACATATACGATCAAACCTTACATCAATGGGGCTCCAATCATTAATACCTAGGCGACCATCCTGCTTCCTTCCATATATCACAGACTCCCAAGGTGAGGAAGACCCGAAACAGTGTAATCCAATAATCCAACCCTAGTTTTATTAAAATTTTATACCTTACTAAGCTTTATGGGCGAAAATAACATAGTCCGGATCTCATGTCCTTAAGACTAGATGGCCAAGAATCAGAATCGACGCATCCTTAAGAACCCGTCACGGCGAATCAGCTTTCGCTGAAACAGTGAGCCCACCCGAAGGGGCCCAGCTCCTATGCTTTCACTTTTTCGAGAGCCACAAGTATCATATCACACAGTTCTTCATTCGCCAGATTTGACTTTGAATTGGCTTTTGATTTGATTGAACTTTGATTTGTACTTCGTTTTGAATTTGGATTCTTCAATCTTCATTTTTGGAATTTCTTGAGATTTCTTCGTTTTGGCACTTGAAATTCTGATTTAGGTACTAGATTTGACAGTTGTACCCTTCCTTCTTTCTTGACTGTGTGGATCTGATACTTAAGCTCTCTGTCACCGCGAGGGTGACGTGTGTCAACAAATAGGTCCGTGTTCTGTGGGTCCAGAGTTGCCGATAAAGATTCTTTTTAAACATTCAGAAGCAAATCATCCTAAAGCTGTTATTACCGCCCAAAAAACGTTTCAATATAATTTCTTTTTATTATCTAAGGCTAGGGTCTCGAATTACGGTGTTTGGTTCCCCTAGTTATGACAGCTGATTCTACACTTCTGGTAACTATCCGGTTGCTTCGGTATTTTTTTCATTTTGATTTCTCGTTTTCCCACTTCATGGAGCTATTGTATGTAAAGAGTGTCATCATCTTGTACTTTTTTTTTTGAAAATGCATGCATGAATATGAAATGCAAAAAATGGTAAAATGCAAAAACTTAAAATAAAAAATAAAAATAAAAATAAAAATGTTTTTGGGTTTTATAAATGCATAATGAAAGAAAATAATAATTTTTTTTGATGCATGGATGCATGAACCTAATGTGACTCTACCCCTCCCTAAGCTTAAAGATAAGCATCGTCCCCGATGCTTGAGGAGGGCGGAACAACCTAAAACGGAGGAGGAGGAGGAGGATAATAACCGGAATTTCGGGTCCAAGCCCAAAAATTTTCCTCATGTTTGCGTTGACGCTCTTGATCCCGATCGTACTGGGTGGTGAAGGAAGAGAAACTCTGAGTGAGGCTTGTAATATCTTGCTGGTAGGTGTCGAGGCGGGTATGGATGGACTGGAATTCATCCATATACTGTTGATGATAAGACGGGGGTGCAGCATAATGGGATGAGCCGGCACCACCGGTGGGAGGAGCATGGTGGGGTTCCTCCTCCGTCTGCGATGGTAGTTTTCCCCGAGTTTCCAATATACTCACAGATTGAGTAAGTTGTGAAATTTGTTGCTCTAAGCTTTTGAGGCTAGCTTTGGTTGTTTCTTGGAAGATTTGGGTAGTAGTGGCAATGCTTTTGACAATGTCTTCCAAGGACATGCTCGACGTTTCAGGTTGTTGGGGAGGTGGAGAATATAGTTGTTGGAACTGTGGAGTTAGTTGGTATTGGTCATTTCCCCAAGCTTGGTATAGGTTTTGGCATTGGTTGTTTCCCCAAGCTTGGTTGTTTTCCCACCATTGATCATGTTGAGGTTGATCATAACTCCATTGGTTTGGCCAGTAGTAGCTTCCCATTTCTTGCACTTCTTCCCATTCTCTTAGTAGATATGGACACATATCGGAATGATGTCCATCTTGAGTGCAAAAATCGCAAGGAATAGGTGTGGGTTGCGTACGTTGGTCATTTCCAATCATCATAACTAACTGAGCTAGCTCAGAAAGTTGGTCTTCTATGTAAGGAGTATTCATTTCTGAGCGGCACTTTTTTTTATAGAGATGTACCTGCTCACAAAAATCTAGGCATAAACAATTAGTAACACCGTGTCCCCGGCAACGACACCAATTTGTTAGGCCGTGTCAGACCCAACAAATAATAGGGGTACGATATACTCCAAAATAACACTACTATATTGCACTAAAAGGTAGTACAATGCAAGTAGGGTCGATCCACAGAGACACGGGACAATTGGTCTATACCTCTTTGCACAAGGTACTATGGTCACCAATAGTAAAGAGATGGGGGGTTTAGAATGCAATGATTAAACAAACAAATTTAAAACGCGAGTAAACAACTAAAACAATGAATTAAGTTCAGATTTTGTAAGGACTCCAACTCCATATATGACAATCTAGCAATGTGAATCAAAGATGACAAGACATTTGTTTCATTCTATCTAAGTTGGTACTTGAAAGTGTTAACAAGCTCTAACACTTTCCATTCACCACATTAATCAATCAAAACAAGCTCTTTGATTAATCCTAACCTTACTAACCTAATCTAAACAAGCTCTTAGAAGTAGATTAAAAGATTGCATTAAGATTATTGTGAATGTTCCCAACAACACCCAATACTCCTCACAAGCTCGGGAGCGTAAGAATGTGTGAAAAGATTTACACTAAATTCATTCATAAGAAATCAATTTAATGCTTGTTACTTAGTTCAATTCACAAAACAATTACGGATTTTGCAAAATGAATAACTTGAATGACCTAACCCTAATTCAAATGGCCAATAAGAATCATTATTAGAATCAAACATTCGATTGAAGTAAAATCAGTTTCACTAGATAGAAATTAAATACAAACATCAGGTCATATGATTTGATTCACAACCAAAAAGTCAAAACATGAAATTGGAGAAACTAGGGTTCTAGCCACACATGGCTAGAACAAGATCACAAGTCTAAAATATGAAATTAAGTGTAATTACAACTTACAAAAACGAGAATTAATGTTTCCAAATGATTAATGGACAAACCCTTGCAAAAACCTTCGAAATCCCCTCTCAAAATATGCTCTGATATGTTGTGCCTGTGTAAAAATGGCCCTCAACCCGTAATATGAAAGATAGGAAAAACTGCCAAAAGTTGGTTTTTGGGTCGAACACGGCCCGTGTTAAAATAGGCTAAACTGACACGGGTCGTGTTCAGCAGCCAACACGCCCCGTGTTGATTTGCACTAAACTGACACGCCCCGTGTTCAGCATGGTCAACAGCTCCTATTTTGGTCAAACACGCCCCGTGCCCACTTTTCAGTGTAAATTCAACACGCCCCGTGTACCTCTCTGACTCCAATTCCAAACTTGATTTTTCCAACTTTTTCGTTCTTCGCCCGATCATCCCGAAATCTTCACCAATGCTTCCCGGCACTTCCCAAAGCGCGTTCCAACCTCCGGTTTACCTGAAAAAGACATAAAAGTGTGCAAATAAGGTTGTTCTAGAGACTAACATGAATAGATGAAATGCAAGAAAAAGGAAGAACAATTGTGCTAAATAGATGCATGAAATGGGACTAAAAGGTGTGCAAAAAGGTGCACAAATAGCACCTAACAGGGTGTCAATCCCAATATAGATCGATACACAATTATCACACTCTCCCTACAAGAGACTCTGGTTATAACTTACAGGAATTGGAATCCCGTACTCGAACGTACGGGGAGAGAATTGCCTCACAACTTAAGTTAACTAGTTTACACATAGTTTGATATTAAAACCTCTTCCGTGGAGGAAGTAAAATCACCTTTTATTAATAAATTAGTGATATGAAATCCTTAAACTATTACTATTATAGTTTATCATGTAGTATATGAAAAACCCATTTGTTTTGACTACAAGAGACTCTGGTTATAACTTACAGGAATTGGAATCCCGTACTCGAACGTACGGGGAGAGAATTGCCTCACAACTTAAGTTAACTAGTTTACACATAGTTTGATATTAAAACCTCTTCCGTGGAGGAAGTAAAATCACCTTTTATGAATAAATTAGTGATATGAAATCTTTAAACTATTACTATTATAGTTTATCATGTAGTATATGAAAAACTCATTTGTTTTGAAAGTAAAACATTTTTCATGTAGTAAAAATCCATAAACTATGCTTATTGTCGTTTATTATATGTGTTCGAAATGAATGAAGAAACATTATCATGAATGACTAAATTTCAGTTTATGATGATAAACTAACAAGAAAATACATTCAATATTTAGAACTTATGGTTATACACTTTGCTCAACATACTACAAAGTGTTGTGAAAGTTGTAAGTTGTTAACTAGTTTTTAACCTTTTTGCACTGTCTTAGAAAAATCATAAAAAAATCATAAGAAGTCGAAAACTAAAACCGTAAATTCTGAGAGTTTAGAAAATGTGTCTAGTTTATTCATAATTTTTATTATGATTTTTAGAAGTCTTTAACTTGTGTTAAAATGTTCATATTCACAGACTGGTCCGAATTCGTTTCTGAAATGATAGGCAGTTTTGTAAAAATCACCATAAATCGTAGAAAAATCATATGGAGATGTGAAAGTAGTCATTTTAAAGGTATGAACCTGAACTATTTGCATATTAAATAGTTTTGAAAGATATTAAGTTTAAGATAGTCAAAAAAGTCCGTGAATAAGACTCAACTTTTCTGATGAAAGCTATTGTTTGAGTTTAGTTAAGTTTGTGGTGTTTTAACTTGTATTCCCCCCCCCCCTAAAACTTGAAGAAAACATGAAAATGTGGGGGTATGAACTCACCTTGGGTGATTTCAGTAGATGGATGATGAAGAAAAGAAGTGTTCAAGTCAAGAACACTTGGGAGATGCTTGAAGATTTGAAGATCTAACAATAATTATGACGATATTTGTGTAAGCAATCCATGATTTGGATGAAGGATAGTAGAATATCTAAGTGTAGGAGGAAGATACTTACCAAATGTGGAGGAAAAACTCAAGACCAGCCTTTGAATCTCGAATTTTAGAGAGAGAAAGTGAAAGAGATGTGTTTGTTCTCCTTGAGAAAGAGTGAATAAAGTGGGAGGAGAGATAAGGGTTTTTCTATCCTTGTGACAAGGTACTTGGTTGGAAAGAGTGGGGAAAAAAGACAATGAAATGACCAGGTATGGTGGAATAGTAACTGGGGATGGTCTTGGAGTGGGTATGGGAGGTATCTTGTGTCTTTGCCCAAAGGGTAAGTCAACACTCCACCCATAAATCTTACCTACTAGATTTTATTCTTAGGCAAAGATTTTCCCCAAAATATAATTAAAATATGGATATTTAGGGTTTATTATGTTAAAATACGAGTTTGGGTGAAAATCCCGCGTTAAAATCACGAAAAACGAGCTTAAAACGAAGTTTGGGTCAAAAACCGGCAATATGGACCGAACCTGCGAGGTTCGGCTCTAAGAGAGTGAGAACCGAGAGAAGGGAAGGAAGGAACCGAGAGGAAGAGGAGGGGACCGAAGGTCCGAGGTCTCGGTTCGGTCTGCTGAGCTTCGGTCCGAGAGGGTGTAGTTCGCTTCTGACAAGTTCGGTTCCTAAGAGGTTCGACTCCTTAAGAGGGTTCGGCTCCTTAAGAGGGTTCGGCTCCTTAAGGCTGTTTTTCGCGTAGACTTCCGTTTTCGAGCTATTTTCATCTAATTCGAGGGTCGGGATGCCCCGAGTGATTATAAAAAGTTGAGAGAGATTTGGGAGAGATTTCACATACTTGGAGAGATTTCTCATACAGAGAGAGATTTCACACACTTGGAGAGATTTCTCATACAGAGAGAGATTTGGGAGAGATTTCACACACTTAGAGAGATTTCTCATACACAGAGAGATTTGGGAGAGATTTCACATACTTGGAGAGATTTGGGAGAGATTTCACACGCTTGGAGATATTTCTCATATAGAAAGAGATTTGGGAGAGATTTCACACACTTGGAGAGATTTCTCATACAGAGAGAGATTTGGGAGAGATTTCACATACTTGGAGAGATTTGGGAGAGATTTCACACGCTTGGAGAGATTTATCACACACACAGAGATTTGGGAGAGATTTCACACACTTGGAGAGATTTCTCATACAAAGAGAGAGTTGGGAGAGACCTCGTTTGCGACCTTTTTGAGTGTTTGGCTTCGTAACGCAAGGTTTGTACATCCCGCTAAGTCTCGTTATGATTGTTATATGCCCCCGAGGGTTAAGGAATAATGTTTTATCGAGTAGTTTCATCACTTGCCCTGATTAGGGTTTAGAATTTCCGAACACGTGAAAACTCTAAGTGATACTTTGTATTAAGATTTGTCAGTTGTACAATAAGAAGCATAACGGAAACCCTAATATACAAGGGTTAGATAAGTTGACCAGTTTGACTTGTTGACTTTAGTTGACTTTGACTTGACAAAAAATTGACGGTTGTCACACATAGCCCCACGTATTCTTCCCACAAAGGAAGTTCTTCATAACATAACTCCAATACGTATAATTCTTTCCATCCGGACGAGTACTGATTGACTGAAGGGAATCATCCTTTCCAGCCTTGTTAACAATGAATAAATAACCACAATAACAGTATAGCAATCTGAGAATGAGAGGAGTAACAAACCAGCGGAAGCAATCAATCGGACAACAAGGAATCGAACGGCAACAACGAATCAACAACAACAAAAAAGGAATATCATAAAGCAAACGAAATTCACCAACGAAAACACATCAACAACGAATACCAACAACATCAAACGAATACCATCCGCGCCACAGATGACTGTTACAAAGGATTCTAACAACGTATCAAACCTCTGCTCTGATACCATGATAACATTGCCATATTATTATGATAAAGAGAAAATTACAAGGGTTCTCAATGGAAAGCATAAAGACTACAAACAATAAAGTGGGTATAAATACTAGCTAGACAAAACCCTAATGGGCCCATAAACAAGTGTGCTAATGATATATAGGCTAACAAAATGAAATAAGCACAATCTAAGATTAACATGTCATTGATAGGCAATGAATCTCAAAAAATCTAGGAATTGCATAATGATTGAAATGGGTGAATAGTGTTTCCTACCTAAATTACTTTGTGGTGTGTGTACGACATCCCTTTACACATCATAGAGCAAAATCTGGATCCAAGCCTTATTTAAATAAACTGAGTAATTATTAATAAGGATAAATAAAACAAACTTGAATGGAAATAATAATTTAATAATGTCCATAATTTTATACACTAAAAAGTCTACTCTTATAAAACCTCAGGAGAAGTCGATAGGATGATCAATCGTGTATAAACTCGTAGTTCAAGAATAGTTATCATAAATGAAAAAGAAAGGTCATGCGTTAGTTAAAAGCTCGTCCTGAGGTTCCTTCAACCACTGCATTCCAAAACTATAATAAACATATTGAAGTGAAATAGAATTTTCATTAAGTTAGGAGTTGACTATGGTTATCATAATCAACTAGCTCATATGTACATATAATAAGATTGCTTTGATTTTGATATGAAGAATTTTGAAATATCCATAAAGGAGATGCATTGCATGTTGAGGGCCTTTTGGAACTAACATGACCATGGGAACTCCAACTTCAAATTCTCATATAATCAATATTATGAATGGAACTGTCAAGAAAAAGGAAGCCAGTTGTTTATGGGTTAAAAGGCGACTAGTGTTGATAAACATAATCTGGCCCCAAACGCCAAGGACAATAGGAAAGCTTATTCTGATACATGTTCTGATAGACTATTTGTTTCCAAAACAAGAGAATGACCAATAAGGCGTACATGCACAATATATCTAAAGGATAATAAAAAATTGAAACATGGAGAAGATAATTTGACCATGGATTACGAGCCCATACTATTATCCATATGATCAAAAGACAACTCATTCCCGAATGTTTAGTCTATAATCAGATATGCATTGGAATATTACTCTTAATATTTTGAGTATTTTACTAAGAATAAAGTAATGATATTTGCAAGAATATGCAATGACTAAAAGAAATAATACGACTAAAACATGGAGTAAATAAATTTGATCATGAATACCAAGCTGTCGATAATGGTGTCCAAGTTCATTAACTACATTGATAATATTTCTAATAATGGCAGGGTCATTTTAGGTTGGCCTCATGACACAAATAACATTAAGGAGCCGGAGAAAATAAGTTGTTAATTTATTAAGGAACTAATAAATTAATTAGAAATTATTTTGGTAATTAATTAAACTATTTTAATTAATTAAAGGGCTTGAATATTAATTAATCCAAAAGATTAATTGGAATATTCCAGAAGCTCCTGGAGAGCTAGGCATGGAAGGTTGTGACTGTATTCCAGATACGGATAAGACAGCTTTCAAATAAGATAAGGATAAACCCTAATAGTTTGTATCCTTTAGGGTTTTATCAACCTTCTTGATGTGTATTGATACTAATAAAACACAATAATAGTATCAAAGTCTAATAGGTTTTAGTTGTATTGCACAAACTTTGTAAAAATCAAAATAAAAAGAAACTTGTTTAATCGACAGGGTGGCGCGGGGCATCTGGATTTTTTGTAGATTTTTTTTTTAATTTTCGAAAAAGTAGGGATATCACTCTTGTTTGAAATATTATTTTAAGTTTTTTAAATATGATAATTCGAATTTTAGATTAATTTGAAATATTATTTAATAAGAATTTAAATCTAAATATTTAATTAATTGAAATTTGAATAATATTTAAACTTGAATTTAAAATTTGAATATTTATCTTCAACTTTATTTAATAAGAAAATAAAATTAAAAAGACAATTATAAATTAAAAGGTTTAAACTTAGTATATGATATAACTACTATATAGGGTGAGCTAAAACCGCACTACAACTAAAAGTAACCGCATAAACTGTAACCGATAAACCACAACCGCAATAAAAACCCGATGGTGAGGTTTTATGTTTTTTCAAAAACCGCAATTTTGCGGTGCGGTGCGGTTTTTAGTATTCAAAAACCGCAAAAAAAAAACGCACCACACTGCATATATTGTATACAATTTTTTTATTAATTATTAATATATTAAATATTAAAAATAAGATAAGTTTTATGGATGAAAGAATGATAAAATTTTAGAAGCCAAAAGTGTTGGTTTTTTGTTATGTTTAACTTTGGAAAACGGTGAAATTTCACAATTTTAAGATATTTATTGTTAATTACTAGTGATTTTACATTTTTAAAATATTAATTGTTTGTTATTTAAGTTAATTGTCGTATACCTTATTCTAAACTACGGTTAAAAAACACACAAAATAACCGCTTCAAATCTATGCGGTTAATAACCAAAATACCCAAAAATGCTTTTGTAAATTAATACAAAGAGCTTTTAACAAATATAAAACTCATGCAATTCTCATACTTTAACCCTTTTGTACTATGTTGAGCATAAGGGAAGTTTTTCAACTTATCACTAAATTGCATAGTTTTCCGGACTCGATATTCACTACGCTATACATGCAAACTATAATAGGTATAGTTTGGGATTTTCGAAACATAACAAGTACAGAAACTGTCACTACTAAACATATATGTCAGATTTAGTTATAGTTTACATCACAACATGAACATGGCATTCATAACTGTAATTGTCACTACATACTGTAGACATACGGATTTCACTACGGAATAACGCTACAACACTATATGTAAACTAGATTGTACGATACTGTGAGGCTCTACTTCAACACTGTGCCCTTAGGTGTACAGGGAGAAATCCTATCATAGGATAACCAGAGTCTCCTGGAGGGAGAGCGTGAGATTTGTGAATAGATCTATTCGGGACTGACAATCCCACACCCGAACTGCTAGCTACAGTTAGGCAGGCATGCCTGGGGTGACAAATGTCATTTAACTCAACGCCTGAAGAATGTTGGAAAGGTCTCTAGTCATATCAAGTATGGTTATACGACTCACAATATGTATAAATCACCTTTAGTTTGCAAGTTGGCACTCTTCAACAGTTTTATTTATACTAAATAGAACTAATACACACTACAACTGGAGAATTTCCAGGGTTTTCAAACAGAACCGATCATACAATGGTTTCACGTACGAAATACTTATACATCATGATTAGCATTAGCTAGTCACATGAAGTATTATTTTCGCATATCACTACAGTTTTCAGTAACGAACATTCATGGTTTTATACAGGATTGAAAATACTACATTTTCACTAAAGAAAATATCAGATTTTCTTGGAAACATACAGTTATTCATGGTTTTATACAGAATTTAAAACACTACGTTTTCACTAAAGAAAATATCGGATTTTCTTGAAACTATACGAACACCTTTACAAGCTCATCAACAAGTCTTCATTACAAAATACCACTTATGAACTCACCAGCTTTATGCTGATATTTTTCAAACTGCTTGTATTCTCAGGAAATCAGTAGACAGGTACTTACTGGATTTTTTTTGAGGAGCTGGAGCAATAAGAGTTTTATGTTTATATTTTACAAACTATTTGATGTAATTCAAACAAGTTTCAGACAAAGTTCCAAACTGGTGTAATCATTTTCATTTAAGTATTCACTGTAATGGTTGTGTTGCTATGATTGCTATTATTCATTGGTTGTGATGCTACACATGACGTCCTCCACCCCAGAATGTTTCCGCCATTCTGGTTTTGGGGTGTGACAGATTGGTATCAGAGCTCTCGTTTATAGCGAACTAGTATACCGAACCTTACGTGGTATACAACTATAAACACTAAGGGTAATCATTTTCATTTAAGTATTCACTGTAATGGTTGTGTTGCTATGATTGCTATTATTCATTGGTTGTGATGCTACACATGACGTCCTCCACCCCAGAATGTTTCCGCCATTCTGGTTTTGGGGTGTGACAGATTGGTATCAGAGCCCTTGTTTATAGCGAGCTAGTATACCGAACCTTACGTGGTATACAACTATAAACACTAAGGGGCCTAAGTGCTCTGCACTAAAAGTATATTTTCAAAAATAAAAGTATTTTTATAAAAAGTATACGAGAATGCATACGTAAAAAAAATTTGTGTCATTAGTAGAGCAAAACAAAAAGTATTTGGATGTTGGGGCACTGCGGTTAAACCTGGGCAGTTATGTAATCATGTTTAGGGTGAATATAGCCTGATCAACTATATTCAGTCAAGACATGAACAACATGTGCTGGGGAATGATGGTGGTGTTACAGCAGGCCTAAAACTTACCAAAAACATTCATCATAAAATACTATAGGAGTATTTTACCAGAGCCAAATTCAGTGAGGAGATTCATTCCTGGTGTTGCTACCTATTCGTTTCTCAGTGATAACTTACTTGCATTAGTAACCTTTCATTGCTTGTCGCTTGGTAGAACACTTTATTATCAGGATGAGATATATCTTGTTTCATATATCTTGAGGACTTACCATCCTCCTCTTCCTGATTGTTTCTAGAACAAGATGCCTCCCCGACCAAGACCCATCAGAAGAAACGCCAACACTCCACCACCACCACCACCCCCTCAGTTCGACCCCGTCATGTTCCAGGCAGCAGTTACCACCGTTGTAACCGCAACAATGGCACAAGTGAACTCTGGTGGGGCTGGAGGTGGAACCGATCCTCAAGGACAAGTCGGAAGTCAAGGACAACAAAAGGAGTGTTCTACAAGGACTTCATGACCGCAAAGCCCAAGCCCTTCGACGGAAATGGAGGAGTCATCGCTCTGACTCGATAGTTCGAGAAGATCGAATCCATCTTTGAAATTTGCGCCTGTTCCGAAGCTAACAAGGTGAAGTTCGCCGCCTGCACCTTCACCGACAGAGCCTTGACCTGGTGGAATGGTCGAGTCAAAACCCTAACCCTGCCAGTGGCTAATGCCATGGGTTGGGAAAGACTGAAGGAACTCATGCTTGCAGAATACTGCACGAGAGGCGAAGTGCAAAAGTTGGAGCACGAACTCTGGAATTTGAAGATGAAGGGTTCCGACATCGCTACCTACACCGCTAGATTCTGTGATCTGGCTCTCCTCTGTCCGGGAATGGTCACCCCGGAAAGCAAGAAAATCTAGAGGTACATCTGGGGACTGACACAACCAACCAAAGGAAATGTCTTGGCTGTTAGACCGGCCACGTTTGAGAGCGCTAAGGATCTGGCACAAACTCTGATCGATCATGGGATCGATCTGGATGAGGCATCAGCGGTCGCCGAGCCACAAAAGGAAAGTGGCGAGAAGAAGAAGAAATTTTGGAACAAACGCAAGGGGCAGTATCCTCAGGAGCCCTCCAAGAAGCAACAAACAGTGGCAGTCCACACTGCTACTACTCCTACTGCTGCTCCCACTGCTGTTCCAACCACCCAAGCTCCTACCGGTGGTTATTCAGGGAAGCTACCTCTATGCAACAAGTGTAATTTTCATCATCACGGACCCTGGCGTGAGTTGAGTTGCAATAGCTGTGGAAGGAAGGGACACACAACTCGATACTGCAAGGTGCCAACCCAACCAACCAATCAGGCTCCGGGAGCGGGTGCTGGTCAAGCTTGTTATGGATGTGGAGAGGCTGGGCACTTCAGGAGAAACTGCCCCAAGTCAACAATTGGTGGCAATACAGGAAGAGTTCTGGCGATGGGCCAGGAGGAAGCGGTCGCTGATCCTACCGTTGTTACGGATACGTTCCTCCTTGATAACTCTTATGCATGCATTCTTTTCGATTCTGGTGCGGAGAGGAGTTTTGTGAGTCATGCATTCAAACATCTAATCAAAGGTAAACCCCAACCTTTAACCGAAACTTTCACTGTCGAGATGGCTAACGGAAAGAAAGAGAGCGCTAACGACATATTCATAGGCTGTACTCTTACCCTAGACAATTACTCCTTTCCCATCGACCTTATGTCTGTGTCCATCAAAAGTTTCGATGTCATTATCGGCATGGACTGGTTGAACTCCAATCGTGCTGATATTCTTTGCTTCGAGAAGGCTATCCGTCACAATCTTCCCTCTGGTGAAGCCCTCACTATTTTCGGTGATAAACTCAGTTCGAGCCTTCGTATTATTTCATGCATCAAGGCCCAGAAGTATCTGCGGAATGAGTGCCATGCATTCCTAGCTCATGTTGTCAACGAGACGCAAAAAGTTAGAGTCCTCGAGAGCATCCCCGAAGTCTGTAACTTTCCTGACGTCTTCCCCGAAGATCTTCCAGGAATTCCTCCCGAGAGTCAAGTCGAGTTTCGCATCGACTTAATTCCCGGAGCTACTCCTGTAGCTAAATCTCCCTATCGTTTAGCGCCGGCAGAAATGCAAGAATTATCCAGCCAACTTAATGAGCTTATCAGCAAAGGATTCATAAGGCCGAGTTCCTCACCCTAGGGAGCCCCGATTTTATTCGTAAAGAAGAAAGATGGATCCTTTCGGATGTGCATCGACTAACGAGAGCTGAACAAGCTTACCATCAAGAACCGTTATCCCCTACCCAGAATCGACGACCTCTTCGATCAACTTCAGGGAGCCGGTTATGGTGAGTTGAAAAACTCTTAGATCGATTAGATCTTTCAACAGATTAAACAATAAAATCAAATAAACACAGAGAACACAACATGGAATCAAATAATGTTGAATGATTCAAACGTAGTCACGCCTCAGCAGAGCTCGACAAAGAACTTCCACTGTAGAGGCGAGCTAGGGTTTCGTAGTACAACTCAAAACAATAATTATCAAAAGCGCTACCCACAAAGGCTGCATGCATGCACCTTATATACAAAACCCTAAATAAAACAATCACAGTTGGACAGGCCCAAACTGGATAGTAAAACTGGGCTAAGGACCGACCCCATGACGCAACACTATAAAACCCAACAATCTCCCCCTTTGCGTCGAATGAGGCGAGCGATTATTTCTGTTGAGTAGCTTTTGTTGGGTTTTGCGCATTCTAACACTCCTAAGTGTACATGCAACCCTAAATACCTTGGATCTATGTTTTCTCTATTATACATACAATTATGAACATCCAAGGTATTATCCCAATCTAGCATACAAAATAATAAATATAACAAGATAGAATACATACCTCTTTGATGTAGAATGTCTTCATAAAGCTTGAGTGCCTAGTGCCCCAAGTGTGACACCTCAAATGGTTCACACAACACCAAATACACTTGGAATAACTTTAGAGAAACTTGAACACTCCTTGAAATCGTCTAGCCCTCACATTCACACATTAGTGCCCGATTTCTTGAGCCATGGGATTCTTTTATATGGTGGCTATTAGGGTTACACCATGTAACTCATAACTTTACCCATTCCTTATGCTCCATGGATTTTAACCTCCATGGGTCACCCCATGGACTTAGTCCAACATAAGGAATCTTGGATCACAAGCCCACATATATAAGAATGAATGATTTACACAATCAACCCATATATTTAATTAGTCTCCTTTTGATCACTTAATTAATTCCAAATTAATTCTTGATCAATACTAATTAAATAACCTTATTAATATATTAGAACTTATAATATATTAACCAACCTTAAGTGTTATTTCTCTCATTATAGTCTATCCAAATGCATGATGCCATGCAACCCAAATGGACCATGCCGGGTCGGGTCAAGTCTTACCAATTATAGTTATGGACTTAGACATTAATCCAACAGTCTCCCACTTGGATAAGTCTAAAACTATTATTGCATATGACTTCAGGAACCGATCAGCAATCGTAGCTCTCAAAAGCTTCTGTCGAACTCTGACCTTGTCGATGAACTCTGACCTTTGTCAATGACTTGTCCATTAGATAAGGGATCATATATTCCTCCATTCTAGATATCATATGGACTGAGACATGGATTATCAATCATTCTCTCTGTCCATTTGTTGTTTCCCGATTTCCGATTCATGATGACTGACTGATTGAACAAATCAAATCAGTCCTGGCTTGGCCAAGCACTCACATGTATCATCTTTAAATCATCGAGGGGCCCACAGATATCACTTTTATCCCGAAGGTAAAAGGAATGGATAAACTTCGACTCATATGGCTTGTTCTACTACTTGTTGAATCATACACAACGGCACGTTTTATAACATCGAGTTACCAATGCATTTTCGTGCAATCAATGTATAACCAACTCATAGTAACAACTCACATCTCTAGGTTTGAAGAATATAAGATATTATCATCTCATGATCACTCGTGATAAAATCCATGAAGTGATTCAAATGAGCGCGGGTTGAATCCAATACTCAGAACTTATGAGCACTCATGAGTGTTGTAGCACCACTTTGTCCACCAACTTGGACCTCTACAAACCAACCCATGACAGTCTTGATTCATATCTACTTCCAACATATGACCGACTGTGGATGGTTTGAATAACTTAATCATTCAGGAAGAGCGACTTAGTTATTCTGGAAGTCAAAACATGCAAAGTGAAACACAAGAATAAATGAATCAAATATGGTATCAAACCCTATGAATATAAATAAACACTTTTATTTATCACCATACTGATTACTCATTATTCATTGTTTCGGTTTTATCAACTTTACACTTGAATTTAAAACAATAGTTGTCCCATGCTCCAAGCATGTACACTATGTTTTCTAAACACTAGTCATGCCATACACCAAGTATGCATACTATGTTTGTCTATGATCTTTACTTTGTAAAATAGATCAATTGAACATCACTCCAATGATCCTCTTTTCACAGTCCCAAATCCTTACTGCAAATGCAAGAATTCCAAATTCATGCCATTTACTGAAATCTGTTAGATTCTAAACTTATATGCATTGATCCTCTTAATGATTATGCACAAAGTCAAAAATACTTCACAACAATCATTACAGAGCATTCCAAAGGAGATCAGCTCCTTGGAAACATTCTTCTTTCATTAAGTTTCCTAATCTTACACAGATTGAATAATTTCTAACTTTGAAACATTTCCATATTCCATTTTGACTATCACTTCTGAACAAGAGTTGCCTCCTTACAGATTATGTCAATATGGTCCTTCCAGAATTAACATTATACTTCCAACTGTCCTTGAGCAACCAATCTTTGGTAAACCTTAGATTGTCCTCGACAATTGCTTAATCATTTTGGTCATATCCAATTCTAGACCTTTTCCCTTCATAATGCC
Source organism: Lactuca virosa (assembly GCF_052849685.1). Taxonomy (NCBI): domain Eukaryota; kingdom Viridiplantae; phylum Streptophyta; class Magnoliopsida; order Asterales; family Asteraceae; genus Lactuca; species Lactuca virosa. The sequence goes on from NC_136433.1 coordinate 40,592,778, forward strand.
CCAGGCATTTGGAAAATTTTAGAAAGGATGAATATAGCACATGTAATCGATCCTATATCCGAAGCATATGGGACACGATTCATGATGTCTCACATAAAGACTAAACCAGTCTTTTGCTATAATATTTCCATTTCAATTTGCCAAGTTCTCAAAATTCAGATTATGAAAAGGGATGCCGTAATCATAATCGAATTTTAGAACGCAAATAATGGACCCATATATAGAATTTCCTTATGTTGAGCCATTCCAACATGAAATTCATATATATATCCTTGATTAAATACGATTAAAATCTCAATCTAAGCTTTTAGAATTGAAATGAAGTATAATTTCCTCTCCCTTAATTATAGCAAAACAACTTTTTCAACCCCTGCAACCTCACGAATTGAAACTTTTGTTTTCTATAATTAACATTGCTAACTTGCAACCTTTGTCATAATTATCATGCTCCCACTAACATGATGATTATTAGCATAACACTTATGCTCCCACTAGCTTTGACATGTACTCAGAAATCAGCTGACTTTCTTACCAAAGTTCAGATTTCTGATACTAGATTGTTTTGATAAAACTTTATCAAAATCATACACCTCTCTTAGATAGCTCACATGTGTGTCTAAACAATTTTAGAACTATGAAAAGGGATGTCGTAATCATAGTCTCAATTGTTTAGACCTTTGCCACTTCTCACAAGTCCATGTTAGTGTGCCGGTAAACCACACACGCTCCACTAACGACTTTGAGAATGCAAATATCACAATTGCTATCTAGCTAAAATCTACTTAGTGAAAGTGTTTTCTCACCATCATTTTCATGAATCGGAGAGAAACCTTATGACACTTAGATTTAATAGTGTATGTGTTCTTATCCATGTGAATTTGTCAAAACCATAATCACAAGACAAGGTTAGTGACAAATCCAAACTCATATTGATTAAACTTGTGCAATCTTAAATTCTTGCCATTTGGCAGCTCAGGTGCCTGCCATTGCTTCCAAGTAGTTGTGCAACCAATTGAGAACTCTCAGAACTCCTATGCAAAGCCAACTTGAATAGGCACAAAAATTTCAACACGATAGGTTATAAACCTCAAGTCGTGTGCTAGTGAAGGACTTTAGGTTTTACTCTTGATTAAGTCTTGAAACTTTCAAGAGCTTTAAGACTCCCACTGTCCTCTTGACATATAAGACTCCCTTGTCAAATATTCAAGAGATAGTGTGGATTCTTTATCAAGACTAACACTTTACACAATTGCCCTAAGTTGGTCTCTGTTTTATCCAAAACATCACAACTTACCAATTTCAAATGTACAAGAGTAGATAACCTTTTACTCTTACATTTGACTAGTGTTAACAAACCCTCTTTAAGATATGTCACTCAAGTTACAATCTTGGAGTATGACTCTAAGAATTGTTTTGGAACGAAGTATGACTCATCTTTTTGATTTAACCATTTCAACAATTCATGACTCCTCTTCTTAGTCATAAGAATGCACTAAGATGAATTTAGAGGACCAATTGTGATATGGTATCTTAATCATTAAGATGATCATAAACATGATACTAAAGTACTCTCCCATCTTTTCAGATTTGAGAAACTTTTATCTTTCTGCCATACTTTGATTCTTCTTATTCGTTCTGTCTCACATTGAAACTTCTCCAATGCTACAGACTTATACTTAAACTTATAAGTATAACCATATTTACTGAACTTAAGTAAATCATGACGAATAGTCTTCTTGATCTTTTGTGGTGGACTTGACCAGTGCACAAGAATGTGTACTCGATCCCTTAGTCCTTTCCTTATTCACATAAGGAATTAGTCTTAATTTTCCAAGCTGAAAGTTCTCATTCATCATACTATACAACTTGCATGATTCCAAGTTTCGGTCCAATTGAACCTTGGGTGATGAGAATAATTGGAGGAGGTGAAAGAAGTATGATATCCATGGGACATCATCTTCATTTAGGAAAGATTGTTTCAAGAGATTTGGGAAGATCATAAATGTCTAGACCAGACATCTTTTTGGGAGATATTTAAGATAGTTGATTTAAAGTCCTTAATATGACACCCAATATGAAATATTAAGGCTAGGACCCAACAAACTATTTTATAACTTAGAAGAGGGATGCCGTAATCCAAGCTATAAAATATTTGAAGGTAGGTGAATGACGATTCACCAATTTCCACCATGAAAAATGAAATAATTTATTAGGTTTTAATTGGATTTGAAAGTCCTAGATCTTTGAGATTCATTGAACTGTTCAAAGGCATGTTTCAATCTCGAGTGTGCCCTTCAGGTTTTGTGACTGGGATGCCGAGGATCACAAAACAAGGTGTGAATAACCATGCAAATATACTTGGTACCCTTAATATTTACCCCTTAATCAGTGTGCCGGTTAACCACACACGCTCCACCGATACTATGATAAATATTAAGTTACCCTTTGCCTACCTTGTTAAGTCCAGGTTAGTGTGCCGGTTAACCACACACGCTCCACTAACGACTTAAGCAAAGTGCAAAGTGTAATTTCATGGGTTAGCACCAAATTCACATTTTCCTAAGTAACTAAGACTGGGTATTAATAAGAGTTTAGTTACTTAGTATTTATCATTAATACTTTTAATGAAATGAGAATTATAGTCTTTGTCCTACCCGTTCGGCTAACGACCTTCCACCAGTCAAGGAAGCGGTGGGTGAGAGTGGACACCCATTAAACTGCCATTTTATAGGCAGTAACCTTATACCCCCCTTATAGACCGGCTTCGTGAATGAGGCCTACTAACGGTAAGACTGACTTTACTCTTATACATATATATAAATATTATTAACTTATAATATTATAAAGTATAAGGGTTGAATTTTAACTTTTAAAATTCTAAGGGCTAACTTGTAATTAAAGTATTCATAAGTGAAAACTTTTCAAATTCCAAAACTTGAGGGCAAGTTTTGAAACTATTCAAAACTAATTAATTCCATAACTTATGAGTTTAAAGTAGTTTTAATTAAAAAAAAAAAAAAAAAAAAAAAAAAAAAAAAAAAACTCTTCAAGTTCCATAACTTGAGGACAAGTTATGGAAGACTTTAAACTAATTAATAAAAAAAATAACTTTTTTTTTATTGTAACTTATGGAACTAATTAAGGTTACACTTTTTTTTAATTTAATGAAGAGACTCTTGAACCTCCATAACTTGAGGACAAGTTATGGAGTCATAAAACCATTTAATTAGAACTAGACTCTTCATTTTGTAACATTTGCCAACTTTTATGAGTTTTATGATTCTTAAATGTGACTTTTCATATAACTTGAGGACAAGTTACAAAAACACACTTTGGAATCAACTCTTAGATTAAAATGGATTGAAAACAACTATTTCTATTAATCTAAGAACCTCATAAGAACAAGATAATTCAAATCATCAATCTTCAAGAAATTAGCATGAACATACAAACTAATACAAATCTTGAAATTATGACAATTATCTTAGAAATTGGATTAGCATGAACATTACCACATCAAAAACAAGTTTATAAGTCCAAAAACATCTTAGGGTAATGTTCCTAGTCCAATTCCAGCCAAAACAATCGAATATATGCATCCAACTCGATTTTTCAGCTATTTTTGCAAGTATAACAAGAAAACAAGCCTAGGCTCTGATACCACTGTTGGGTTTTGCGCATTCTAACACTCCTAAGTGTACATGCAACCCTAAATACCTTGGATCTATGTTTTCTCTATTATACATACAATTATGAACATCCAAGGTATTATCCTAATCTAGCATACAAAATAATAAATATAACAAGATAGAATACATACCTCTTTGATGTAGAATGTCTTCATAAAGCTTGAGTGCCTAGTGCCCCAAGTGTGACACCTCAAATGGTTCACACAACACCAAATACACTTGGAATAACTTGAGAGAAACTTGAACACTCCTTGAAATCGTCTAGCCCTCACATTCACACATTAGTGCCCGATTTCTTGAGCCATGAGATTCTTTTATATGGTGGCTATTAGGGTTACACCATGTAACTCATAACTTTACCCATTCCTTATGCTCCATGGATTTTAACCTCCATGGGTCACCCCATGGACTTAGTCCAACATAAGGAATCTTGGATCACAAGCCCACATATATAAGAATGAATGATTTACACAATCAACCCATATATTTAATTAGTCTCCTTTTGATCACTTAATTAATTCCAAATTAATTCTTGATCAATACTAATTAAATAACCTTATTAATATATTAGAACTTATAATATATTAACCAACCTTAAGTGTTATTTCTCTCATTATAGTCTATCCAAATGCATGATGCCATGCAACCCAAATGGACCATGCCGGGTCGGGTCAAGTCTTACCAATTATAGTTATGGACTTAGACATTAATCCAACAGCTTTCACCGTCTTCACAACTTTGAATAGCCTAGGAATAATAGCAAGAAGTGTCTGCCGAAACTGAATGTACCATCGTAGCATGTCAGTAAACAGCTTCTTGTCAGCTGCAGAATTCTGATTGAACTTGTGAATGATCTCCAAAATATGCTCCAAGCAGGTAGTAGAGAACAGGTGCTTATCACAAAGAGCAAAGATACATTTTTGCTTTTCACCCCTGACGAACATCACAGTGTGAAATTGGGGATCGATTTTACCCTTGACCATGACATTTACATTGCCAATCCTGCTAGAAGGTTTGATCGTTGGACGCTTGTGAATGGCAGAGGCAATTTCTTGGTCCATCTTCGCTACTTCATGAATGTAGCAAACAAGCATTCGCTTGATATGGTCTATTATCGGCTGATACTCCTGAGGATTGGACAACAGAATGTTGTTGAGGAGTATCCAGTCATGAGGGTTAAGGTTCGGTAGATCAGCCAGGGAAAAGTTATGAACCGAGCCTTCAGAGCCTCGAGTCACTTTGAATTTGACATTGACAAATTTCCCAGCTGAATAAGGCTTCAGCACCTTGACAGTAGTGATTTTCTTTGAGCTCCATGTCAGGTACTGTGGTTGAGCGAATTCCAGATAAAACTCCAACAGATCCCGATCTACCTTCGGGTCCGGAGAAGGAATGGGAACAGTGGAGTTGAAGCAATGAAAGATAAATGCCTTTCGAGTGATTGGCATATCAAATTGATCGTCCTTCGAGTTTTCAAGGCTGAACGACATTACAGGTTCAAGCCAATGAGTACTCGGTTCATCTATAGCTTCTCTCTGGAGCGAAGTAATGGTCCATTCAGGAAAGAGCGACTTCTTTTTCTCCAAGAGCTCCTTTTCTTTCTGCTTCTTTTCAAGCTCTACCGATTCCCTCATAAGCTTTTCTTCAAGCTCCTTATCAGTCTGTTTTGTTTTCTGGAAAGGGTTAGTGGGATCTGCTCTGAAAATATCTTCAATACCATCATCATCATTTTCATCATCTTCTCCAATCTTCTTCTTCTTTTTATCCCTTTTGCTGCCCGAAGCTACATTATCCTTCGGTGCAGCAGTTGATTTGGGTTCGGGAGGAGGTTGAGTATGCACCTTTTCCTTTTCCTTTTCCTTTTCTCCCCCTTGTTTCGGCTGGACAGAAGTCACCGAAACACCCTCTATCCGACTTAGGATAGCCAACGCAGGTCTGAGTTTTTCAGCCAAATGGCGTCTAATGGATATGGTCAGAATTGAGTCGTGAGCATCAAGAAGATGTAAGAGGATAGAATGAACGTCACCCACGGAGCTTCGAATTATTTCCCTTTCAGACTTCAAATCATTAAGCTCGGTTGTGGCAGAACGAAGCTTAAGATTTTGAATTTTGAGCTGAGATGTGCGTTTGTCAAGCTCATCCATAATTCGATTTTCAACAGCCAGTTCGGCTTCCAACTGAGTCAAACGCTCTTTGACATTATCATGAAGATTCTGATTGGCAGCTTCAATGGCCTGCCGAGCGACCTCAAGATTAGCCCTTTCGGTTTGAAGAGACCGCTGGAGATTCTCAACTGAAGCATTCACTGTCTGAGCGTTCTTTTGAGCGGCAGCCTGCAATGAATCTAGGAATAAGTTAGCCTCAGAAATTAGTTTTTCGACTTTTGCGGTCGCGTCTTTGCATTCTTTAGATGAGGCCTCAAGAGCAAGCGAGGCCTTCTGACATTGGGAAGTGGAGGCATCAATGGCCTTTGCTGCAACAGAAAGAGATGCATCATGCTCTTTGACAACAGAAGAGAATAATGCCTTGAGAGCAGCTTCGGAGTAAGCCCCAGCGGAAGAAGAGGAAAGAAGCTGATCAAGTTTGTCAGTAACAGCTTTTAAATGGCGTTTGGTAACAGGTGCATCATCATCGTCATCACTTTGAACACGGTAGGGACTGAAGTAAGTGGAATCAAACTCCAAGTCATCACCGCCAAGAACAGTGTTGGTTTCGGTAGATGGGGTTGGTGATTGTGGTTCGGTTGTTACTGGAGGTTCGGTAGTGACAGGAGGTTCGGTTGTTATTGGAGGTTCGGGTGCTGAAGAACGAGCCCCCGTATCAGATACATTGGTTCGAACTCCAGTAGTGGTGGTAGTAGTAGACTCAGTGAAGATGGGTGTAGGAATGGGAATAGTATAGGATGGTTGAGATGTAATGATAGGAAAAATCGGAGGGATGGAGACAGGAATAGAAACCAGTGGAGGAGAAGGAGCATGGGACCGAACGGGTACCTCTGGTGTAGGCGAACGTGGTGGTGTATTACCACGAACCGAACCTTCATCCTCTGAGCTTTCACTGTCAGATGCGCTTGGAGGATTCGTTGGTTGGTTAGGAGGTACATACTCTGAATCAGAATCACTTGATGATTGGAGAATGAGCCGACGAGTAGGTTTCTTGGCTTTCTTCGCTTTAGGCTGAGTTGGCGCTGCTTTCTCAAACTTTCGCTTCCTAGGGGTTTGAACTTTGGAGACTTGGCCCCCCTTATCCCCCTTTTTCACTTCTGGCTTTTTGCCTCTTTTCGCAGGTATGTCTGCCTCTTCAATTGATTTTACCATATCAGCAGTGAGTTCCCTTGGACCAGAGGAGGTAAGCTTCTTGTATTCCTGAATAATTTTGCTTGAAGGAGGGACAGACGCATACATCGACTCAGGAATGGAGCCAGTGAAAATGAATTTTGAGGCATGAGTAACGATGATGTTGGTAGTGTGAAATGTAGCGATGGAAGAGAGCATGGAGTCTGCCATGATTGGAACATGAAACCGATCCATTATCCACTGAGTGACAATAGTCCAGAATCGAGCACAGGAAATTTCGGTGTGGCGAGATGAAGATGATAAACTCTGAATCAGTTGATGCCATAGAACCGTTCCAAAATCTAGATTAAGACCGTGGTACACACCATAAAGAAGAGACATGAAGTACTTACTAGCACCGTCAGAACCAGCACTTCTTTCAGAAAGCCCTTTGAAGAGTAGTGTGAAGAGGCCATTCCATTGAGGAGGAAGGCAGGACTTTTTGAACCTGGTAACAGTCGTTAGGGTTTCAGTATAACCCATGTTGTAGAACATTGAGAAGAGTTGGCATGTGGCAATAGAATCAGGATTAACCATGGAGTCTTCGATTGCAAGCCCTAGAAGAGTACAAAAACGATTCTTTGATATTGAAGCTTTTTGATTGAGAATATCGAAGAAAATTTTGTCTGTCACTTTGTCATATGTTGCAGACGAGTAGATTTGAGAGAGACAAGACATCGGAACAACTTCAACTGTGGTTAGGGATTTGACGAGTGGGGAATACTTCAGACATTCCACCACTTGATACATGACGTATCATAAAGAAAAGGAGAGAGATCGATCAGCAGGTTCTGATTGGGCTTGATCGCAAGAAGAGTGGAGCGTGCAGAAGTCTCTTGAACTGATGATGAGTCTGCCATTGATGAAGCTTGTTGAGGAAGAATATGAACAGTGAGAAATTGATCGCCTGCGTTTGCTCTAGTGAATAGAATTGTGGTAAGGAACAGTCGCAGTGAAAATAGTCCTTATATACGATCTTGGAGAGAGAAAAATCGTAAGTGATGATTGCTGAAATCTTGGAAACGGCTGCTGAAAAGGCGTGATTTTGACAGCTTGCATCCCCGATAAAGTAGAGATGACGCATGCTGACCAAATCCAAATTTGGCGCCTTTTAATCTTATCTTGAATTCAAATCGTTAGCCGTTTAAACTTCCTGCTGAGTCATCGAATCAATCTTCAATAAAAAGCGATTACCATAAGATTCAAAAAGCGTTACACCAAATCGTCGCTTTTAATTTCGAAACCATCTGCATTAACTTGTTAAGAATTGAACAAGACCTCTTTGAGAATATAGAATGTGTGTGCATAAGGGTGTAAATGAGAAAGAAATAAAGCAAAGTGTTTGTGGGAAATTGTGATGTCTTATTAAGACATAAAGCAGTTGATCCCGGGCATGAATCTCTTCCTTTAAAGTCAAGAGAGACTTTAAAGTGCTTGTGTGGCTTCCTGTTGAATAACAATCAAGTACTTGTTAAGAAGCACTGAAAGGCATCTTTTAAATAAGGCTTTTAAGGGTGGCTTTTGCTTCAATCCATGATTTCGAAACTTGATATAAGACCGAAACAGAACGAAGCACTTGTGAGGCCAATGTAGCCTGTTGAACAAGTAGGTGGGAGTCATATTCAGTGACTTGTTGGAATTATGATAACAAGAAATCTCAAAAATTAAAAAATGGATCCTTTTGGAAGAAAAAGCTTTGGTGAAAAACAATTTCATAAGGATCGCTCAAAAAGAAAATGGAGATTTCACAAGGTGACAAAAAAAATTAGATCCTTGAAGTGTTCGCCGTCAATTCATTATGGGAGTTGGATTTTGGGTTTCACTTAATTCGTGGTGAACGAAACTAAGATCATCAACACAGAAAGAGGGTAACCATAAACCTCAGTGGTTATTGCTGAGAGTCTCAAGGGTTACATAATGTGAAGCGAACAGTGATGGAGAAAAATGAGGTGGGTAAGAGAACCGAATGTGCCTCTGTTATAAAAGATTGACAAAACAGAAAACTCTTAACTCAGTTTGAGAAGAGTAAGGCAGCTCATGATTAGAGTAAATATGACACCCTAATTGGTAAGACAAGATTTGTATGTATCAAGTCATTAAGGCTTTACTCAAAATCGTTCGAGGCTTTGGTCAACATACAGCAGCATGCTTCTAGGGACACTTAGCTAGTACATAGTTTGAGATTGATACCTGCCCCAGCTGCACTAGTGAAAGATATTCTTGTAGACAGATAAACGAAAGAGAATATTTTTGGATTTTATTAAATATACTGAAAAAGAATTAAAAACAGAAAGAAAATATTTTTGGATTTTATAAAATATACTGAAAAAGAATTAAAAACAAAAAGAAAATATTTTTGGATTTTATAAAATATAGAAGAAATGCATAAAGGAACTCGCTGGAAAAGAGTATACATACTAAACAACCGAAACCATAAGATAGAAAGTAGAGGCGAAACAAGCCCGGTGAAACCGAACCCGAAATGGACCGAGCGTTCGGGGTATTTCGGTTCCTAGAAATGGATCGAACCCAAAATGGACCGAACCCGAAATGGGCCGAACCCGAAATGGACCGAACCCGAAATGGACCGAACGTTCGCTCTATTTCGCTTCTAACTTTTATTGAAACGTTGTAGATTTTGGTACGGATTCAGCTTCCATCATTCCTAAGCCTTGCAGTATTTTATTAAAACTTGCTTCAGGCAGGGCCTTAGTGAAGATATCAGCCAATTGATCAGTGGTTCTTACAAAATGAATTTCAACGTTACCATCTTCCACATGATCTTTGATAAAATGATACCTCAGTGCTATGTGTTTTGTCTTTGAGTGTTGCACTGGGTTGTGACAAATCCTAATTGCGCTTTCAGAATCACAATATAGAGGGATTTTCTTCATATTCAGGCCGAAGTCACGGAGTTGACTTTGTATCCAGATGACCTGAGATGTGCATGATGATGCGGCAATGTATTCCGCTTCGGCAGTGGAGAGAGATACACATGTTTGTTTCTTCGATTGCCAGCTTACGAGTTTGCCATCCAGAAATTGACATCCTCCAGTGGTACTCTTCCGGTCGAGTCCACATCCCCCAAGATCAGCATCTGAAAATGCTTGAACAAAGAACCCTGATTTGGCTGGGTACCACAACCCAAGAGACGTAGTTCGTTTCAGATACCGAAAGATATTCTTTACTGCCAGTAGATAAGGTTCGCGTGGATTTGCTTGAAACCTGGCACAATAACAAACAGAGAACATTATATCTGGCCGACTAGCAGTTAGATACATCAGAGACCCAATCATTTGACAATAAAGAGTCATATCAGCGATTGTTTTGTCCAGGGAAGGCGTTAACTTTGTACCGAACGCCATAGGAACCTTCACTTTTGAATCTCCCATCATACCAAACTTGGCAAGCAATGTCTTCGTGTAGGCCTCTTGATTAATGAAAATGCCTTCTGGTCCCTGTCTTATGTTCAGACCAAGGAAAAAGTTAATAGGACCCATTGAACTCATTTCAAATTTAGTTTCCATCAGCTTCCTAAATTCAACAGTTAAGCTTGGATTTGTGGAGCCGAAGATGATGTCATCAACATAAATTTGAACGATCATAAGGTGGTTACCCTCTTTCTTACGAAAGAAGGTTGGGTCAACCGAACCTTGTTTAAATTTGGACATTTTCAAAAATCTAGTTAGAGTTTCATACCAGGCCCGTGGAGCTTGTTTGAGACCATAGACTGCCTTGTCCAGGACGTAGCAGTGATCTGAATAATTTTCGTTTACAAAGCCCGGAGGTTGCTCTACATACACGGTTACATCCATTTGAAAGACTTCAAAGTTTTTGTGTGCAACATAGGCAAGAAATATACGAACTGATTCTAGCCTTGACACTGGAGCGAAGGTCTCTTCATAATCTATTCCCTCCTCTTGACAATAACCTTTCACGACCAGCCTTGCCTTGTTACGTATCACGTTCCCTTCTTTATCCATCTTATTTCTGAACACCCATTTTAATTCGACCACAGAAGCATCTTTTGGTGTTGGAATCAATCTCCACACTCTATTTCGTTCAAATTCATGTAATTCATCCTGCATTGCTTGCACCCAATCAGAATGATCAAGTGCTGTCTTGACTGTCTTTGGTTCGACTTTAGAGACGAATGAGTTGAACATGCAAAATTCTACTTTAGAGAAAAGTGATGTTCGTTTCTCTTTTAGTTGAGAGCGTGTGAGAACTTTTTCTGATGAATCACCAATAACTTGTGATTGGGGATGATCTTTGGTCCATTTGATGAGTGGAGGATAATTGGGATCGTATGAGGGATCCAGTTCAGCATCCACTTCTACTTCAAACTCCGACTGAGTGTCATCATCGTTTGTGTTCGTCTTCTCCCCCTCGAATGATGATACCTCCTCAGTCGCAGGGTTAGAGTTCTTTACTTCGAAAGATGAGACTTCCTCAGTTTCAGGATCAGAACTTTCCCTTTGTTCAACGCTTTCGGTTGCAGAGTTCTCCCCCTGGAATGTTGGATCTTGATTGGGAAGATCAGACGAACCCTCCCCCTGAGCGTGAGAGAAATCCTTTTGAGGTTCTTGCATGTCTGGCCTATTGGATTCCATAGGTTGTTCTTTTTCCATATTCGCTGCAGCGTCATCGATTATCTTCTTCAAGTTGTCGACTTTGTTGTCTGTTGCTTTGGATTCAGAGAGAATAGCCTTTTCGGGCTCATCAAACAACAGCATGTATTGTTCAGATAGGTTTGAAATAGGTATTGTAACCTGACCAGAGTTTGGAAATATGTCCCCAGCAGAACCTTCGGTGGTTTTGAGCCTCTTGACGTAATTATCATCGAATGTAACATAATAGGTCTCCTCGATTTTCTTTGATCGTTTGTTGAGAACCCTATATGCTTTGGAGGTTAAGGAATAACCTAGAAAGATTCCCTCATCTGCTTTCACATCAAACTTATTTCGGTGCTCTTTTGAATTAAAGATGAAGCACCTTGAACCGAACACATGAAAGAACTTGACATTTGGCTTTCGGTTGTTTAAGATCTCATAAGGAGTGATCGAAAAACGTTTGTTGAGATAAGATCTATTCTGTGTAAAGCAAGCAGCAACAATGGCATCAGCCCAGAAATACAGAGGTAGTGAAGCGAAGCTCAACATTGTTCGGGCTGCTTCACTCAGAGAACGGTTTCGCCTTTCGACAATGTCGTTCTGTTGTGGAGTGTATGGGGCCAAGAAGTTGTGAGTTGTGCCTTTTTCTGCAAGAAACTCCTCGAATTCTTTGTTCTTAAACTCCAACCCATTGTCACTTCTTATGTTACGAACAACCTTTCTTAACTGGACTTCGACCTGCTTGATGAAGAGCTTTAGTTTAGGAGTGGCCTCTGATTTCTGTTTTAAAAAGAATACCCATGTAAATCGAGAGAAGTCATCTACTATGACGAGAATATACTTGTTACCACCAACACTTTTGATTGAAGAAGGACCACATAAATCAATATGAAGTAATTCAAGTGGTTCAAATATTTTTGTGTTGACACGAGAAGGATGAATTTGTCGACTTTGCTTCCCCATTTCACATGCAGCACAGAGGTGTTCTTTATCGAATTTCAGAACAGGAAGACCCCGAACATGATCCCCAAGCACCAATTTGTTGATGTCTTTAAAGTTCAGATGGGAGAGGCTTCGGTGCCAAAGCCAGCTTTCGTTTGAATGAGCCTTTGAAAGCAAGCAGATTGCTGGTTTTCCCCGTATGGGATTGAGATTTAAGGGGTACATTTCTCCTTTTCGCTTTGATCGCAGCAGAACATTGTTTGACTTATTTTCAGTAATCTCTGAACCCTCGTCATCGAAAGACACTTTCAGACCAGTTCCAACCACCAGTTGAGAAACACTGATAAGGTTGTGTTGCAAACCCTCAACATATGCCACTTTTCTTATCGAGAATTCGCCATTGGTAATCATACCATATCCTTTGATTGTGCCAAAGGAGTTGTTACCATATTTGACAGTTCCACCATTTGCAAGAGACCGAAACTCCCTCAGTTCTTCCCTTCTACCTGTCATGTGACGCGAGCAGCCACTGTCTATGTACCATTCATCATCAAACTGCTCGTCACGTATAACCTGCAAAAATTAAGCAGATTTAGGAACCCAAAGTGTCTTGGGTCCTCGTGTGCTTTTTACAGAACATGGATTTGTAAGTGAAATATCAACTAAAAAGGTTCTTTTTATTAGCGTTGTGTCATCTTTTCTCTTTAGGGTGAAAACTCTGATTTTATTTTTAGGTGGAGTTGCCGAATATGTGTAATTTACGTTAGCATACTGTCGATCAACATTAGGCTTAGTTGACGAATCCTTTGAATTTGTTGGACACAGCTTTTCTTTTCCTTTTTGATTATTCTGTGAGAGGAGGTTAGAGCTAGGAAAATGAGATTTGGAAACTAAGTTAGCCTTATCGATATGGCTCATTTGTGATTGAGAGTAAAGATTGCTTTCCTTTCGTTTCTGATCACTGCTTAGACTGGAACTGAAACCACCCTTTCGGTTCTTCTCATCTCGAGGACCGAAGCTCTATGTTCGGTTGAGATTATGTTGTGGAACGAAACTCTTCTTTCGGTTGGTTTGATGTTGAGAACCGAAACTCTGCTTTCGGTTGGTTTCATGTTGAGGACCGAAACTCTGCTTTCGGTTGGTTTGATGTTGAGGACCGAAACTCTGCTTTCGGTTGGTTTGATGTTGAGGACCGAAACTCTGCTTTCGGTTGTTTTCGCCATGAGTTTGAGTGCTGGATTTTTCTTTTCCTACCTCCTTTTGCTTAGCAGATTTTTCATAGCGAACATAGTTGGGATTTTGAGAACGCCAGAACTGCTTCCTTTCAGTAAGGTTTTTCTTGTACCTCACATTCCTTTGATGCTTTCGATCTTTCACCTGTTTTGGATTTCTGTGAATGTTAGCCTTTTTCTCAGATTTTTGAGCACAAGCTTCACTTTCAAGTGAAGAGGTTTCGCTTGAGACTGCGACTTGTTCGGCTGGAGAACTTTTGGTACCACTTATGCTAGGCTCGTCAAAACGAGTAGGATTATTAAGCGGTTCGGCTACATATCTTCCTTTCACTCTCCACGAAGTTTTCTGCGACAAACCTACTGTTTCATTAGCGTTATCAATGGGTGATGACCAGAAAAACTCATCACAACCTTCAGCATTGTCTTCTGCAATGATTGCTATCAGTTCGGCTGTTTGTTGCAGAGTGACTCCATCAACTTTGTATACCTGATTTGGAGTAGTTTGGACCTTTTGATATACAACGGCCTTTTCTTTAAGGACTTTGGTCTTGTCTTTGGATAAACGAGCAAACTCAACCGAATTTTCAGAAATAAGATTTTTGTTAGTTTCGGGTTCGCTCTTGAAAATTCCGAACAATCAACCACATCATCTACAGAAATGTCACTCATATCATCATCCTCATCGAATTCAGAATTATTTTCAACAACAATTTTATTTTCTGAACTCAACTTAGCATTCAACAAGTCAAATTTTTGTGTGGTTTCAGCTTGGATTTTCAATTTGTCATTTTCATCCAACAAATTTTTGAGCATGTCCTTATGGTCTTTGGACTTTATAAAGGACTCTATTTTGTCAAGACCAATTCTGTAGGCAGGAGAAATATTCTCAGAAGAAACAACGTTTTCACAGTCGTATGCGTCGGCATCGATTTCATCCTCCTTTAACTCAAGGAAGGGTAAAATCATACGATGTATCTTCTTCCCTATCTCACAATCGAGATGCAATTGAGTAATATTGGTGTATAAACGCTTAGCAATTAAACAAAACACATTTCGTTGTTTTAAAAGCTTGAAATTATCTTTTTGCAAATAAATTGTTTCATCCCTAGACCTAATCAACTCCTTCTCCTTCTGCTCAATCCACATTCGCCTCTCCTCACTCTTCAATGACACCCTGCTGATTTGATCAGTTAGGTTAGAGTTTGTGACGCGAGTTTGAGTTAAACTTCCACTTAAACTAGAAAATTTAGATTTTAAACTATTGAATTCATTTTCGTAGTCTGTTATTGGAATTTTCAGAGAGATAAGAATAGATTGTACCTTCTAGATCAACTCATCACAATCGTTGATCTGCTGACTGACGGGCTTTGCAGCGAAACAACGGTCTTCTCTTTCCTTCTCTCCATCATTTCCTCCATCAGTGGTATAGCCTCGCATGTGTGACACTCCAGACGTCACCATCAAACATCTTCTTGTATTCTCCTCTTCCTTCACCAACAGAGCCTTGCCATGAGTTGGCTTCCTCACTTCTTCATCCTCTGAATCAGTCGACCAAATTTCAACTCCTCCAAATTCATCATCGACCGTATTTCCCTGCACAATAAGAGCATTCATGGTGTTGTTAGATCCTTCTTTCTTCTTCCTGATTTCCTCCAAACGCCTTGTGAGGTTCGCTTCCTCGTCCTCATCTTCGTTCTTCTCAGACATCTTTCTGAGCATGCAGTCTTTTGCGAAGTGATTTTTACCTCCACAGTAGTGACAGGTAAAGCCCGAGTCACCTCCAAGTTTCGGTTCCTTCTTTTGTTCTTCCGTCTGAGAAACACCTTTTGGTTCCTCCTTTGCTTTCTCTGCGTTGTAACTGCCATGCCAGTTTCGGTTCTTGTTTGTTGGGAACCTCCTCTTGATGAACTTCTTGGGATTTGACACCATCAGAGCATAATCTTCGCTTGTTAGATCATATTCAGAGAGATCCAGATCTTCTTCCTCCTCAGCTGCATTCTTTCCTTTGGAGACCAGAGCTAAGGATCCCATGCTAGAAACTACATTTGTTTCTTTGGTCAGGGCACTCTCATGCGACTTTAAAATTCCCACCAATTTTGCAAGAGAATAACTCTTAAACTGTTCATGTGCCTTCACTGTTGACACCACAGCCATCCATTCCGATCTAAGGCCATTCATGAATGTTACCTTCTGTTCAATAACCTTCCTTTCGATCCCATGCTTAATCATCTTGCTTAAGAGATTATTGAAGCGATCGAAGGATTGAACAAGCTTCTCTTCAGGCTTCTGCTTAAAATCACCAAATTCTGAGAGCAACAGTGTTTGGATTGAGTGCTCAAGATCTTCATCTGTAGAGTACAATTCCTTCAACCTGACCCATATTTCCTTTGCTGTCGTGCATGAGCTTACCAACCGAAATGTATCTGACTGTAGTGCAAACCTTATCATCCTTAAGGCTTTGATATTGCACTAAAACTTTTCCTTCTCATCCTGAGGGATATCTTTCACGTCACTGATGAGTTGATTATATTCCTTTTGAGTTTTAACAACTCTTGAAGTACTTGCATGAACAAATGGACCAACAGTGATCGCCTCCCAGATTAAGTATCCATTATCTTCTGAGCCAATCACGTAGTCTTCAAAGTGATTCGCCCAGACCTCATAATCTTGAGTGTATAAAATAGGAATCCTTGTTGTCGATCCTATGCTATTTGAGATGTTGATTGGGTTTGACTGAGAATCGTCCATGGATGTGTTGATGCTTGTTTAAACCTGCTTAAGATCAGACTTGTAAATAACGTTAGGGTAAGATCAAATATTTGAAGAACCACGTCAGTAGCAGATGACGGCTCTATAAATATCAATCTAAGCGGAAAACCCTAAGATCTTCTTCAACAGAAGAGATGTGTATGGATTACACAGTCTCCTGCTCTGATACCAATTGATAAGTTGAAAAACTCTTAGATCGATTAGATCTTTCAACAGATTAAACAATAAAATCAAATAAACACAGAGAACACAACATGGAATCAAATAATGTTGAATGATTCAAACGTAGTCACGCCTCAGCAGAGCTCGACAAAGAACTACCACTATAGAGGCGAGCTAGGGTTTCGTAGTACAACTCAAAACAATAATTATCAAAAGCGCTACCCACAAAGGCTGCATGCATGCACCTTATATACAAAACCCTAAATAAAACAATCACAGTTGGACATGCCCAAACTGGATAGTAAAACTGGGCTAAGGACCGAGCCCATGACGCAACACTATAAAACCCAACAAGTTACTTTTCGAAGATAGACCTAAGATCAGGGTATCATCAGTTGCGGGTTCACGAGAATGATGTGCCCAAGACAGCATTCCGAACTCGCTATGGACACTACGAGTTTGTTGTAATGCCCTTTGGTCTAACCAACGCACCGACAGTATTCATGGACCTGATGAATCGGGTGTGCCGCCCTTTCCTAGACAAGTTCGTGATCGTGTTCATCGACGATATACTTGTCTATTCGCGGAGTGAGAATGATCATAAACAACACTTGAGGCAGGTGCTGGAAACATTAAGGGCGGAGAAGCTATACATGAAATTTTCAAAGTGTGAGTTCTGGATCAGGAAGGTAAATTTCCTTGGTCACGTGGTTAGCAAGGAAGGAATACACGTGGACCCTTCCAAAATCAAAGCGATTGAGAATTGGTCTACACCAAAGACACCCACAGAAATCCGGCATTCTTGGGTCTCGCAGGCTATTATCGCAGGTTCATCCAGAACTTCTCTAGAATCGCTAAGCCTTTAACTACCCTGACACAAAAAGGTGTAAACTTTAGTTGGGGAGTCAAGCAAGACACTGTGTTTCAAACATTGAAGCAGGCCTTATGCAGCGCACCTATCTTGTCCCTTCCCGAAGGGACGGAAGACTTCGTTGTCTACTCTGATGCATCCAATCAGGGCCTAGGCTATGTGTGTTGGATAAGGTGTCTAAGTCCATAACTTATTTGGTATATACTTGACCCGACCCGGCATGGTCCATTTGGGTTGCACTTCACCCGAACTATTTATATGGATAACATTATGAGAAGAGTATATTTGCGGCTTATTAATATATTATAAGTTATAATATATTAATATGAAATTGTATTATTTAATTAGTATTGGTCTTAAATTAATTATGAATTAATTTAGTGATCAAATGGTGACTAATTAAACATGGGCTATTATATTTATATAGTGTGGGCTAACACTCATTATGGTAATGGGCTAAGCTTATATGGGAGTCCATGGATGATCCATGGAACTTTTAACCCATGGATCCTTGGAAAGGAAAAGACATGGGTTATTAGGGTTTACCCTAATCATGTGCACTATATAAACAAGCTTGTGATGCATGAAATGACACCCTAGTCTGTGTGAAGAAAGGTGGCCGATTTCTAGAGCATAGATATACTCTCTCATAAGTTTTCCAAGTTTGTGGTGATTTGTGATTTCCATTTGAGGCATTCACATTATTGATGCTTGGCTCTCAAACTCCTAAGGAATCAATTCACAAACAAAGGTATGTAATTCATCTAGTTCTTTTATGTTTAAAAGTTCCCCATGCCATGCTAGATAAGTTATAAACCTTGGAAAACAAATTTTGCATGTATTTTAGACAAACATAGATCCAAGGTTTATTAGGGTTGAATGTACACTTAGGAAGTGTTAGAATGCTCAAAACCCAACAATGTGCTCATGAAACGAGGAAAGGTTATCGCCTATGCCTCGAGGCAGTTGAAAAAACACGAGGTAAATTACACAACTCACAATCTATAGTTGGGAGCAGTGGTCTTTGCATTAAAGATCTGGAGACACTATCTCTATGGAACCAAGTGCACTATATTCACCGACCATAAGAGCCTGCAACACATTTTTGATCAGAAAGAGTTAAACATGAGACAGCGGCGATGGGTAGAGCTACTCAGTGACTACGAGTGCGACATTCGCTACCATCCCGGCAAGGCCAATGTGGTAGCAGATGCCCTCAGCCGAAAGGAGTATTCAGGGCGAAAGGTGAAAGCATTATCAATGACCATTCATTCCCATCTATCCGTGCAAATCAGAGAGGCTCAGCTGGAAGCCTTGAAACCAGAGACAGTGGCAGATGAAGCATTGCGGGGAATGGATAAGAACTTAGAGGTCAAGGGAGACGGGGTGTACTATTTCATGAACCGGATCTGGACCCCAAAGTTCGGCGGGTACAGAGAGGTTGTCATGAATGAGGCTCACAAGACGAAATACTCCGTTCACCCAGGTTCAGATAAGATGTATCTGGATCTCAAACAGCTCTATTGGTGGCCAAACATGAAAGCGGAAATTGCAACCTTCGTGGGTAAGTGCTTGACTTGCGCCAAGGTGAAGGTGGAGTATCAAAAGCCCTCAGGTTTACTTCAGCAGCCAGAAATACCTGAGTGGAAGTGGGAAAGGATAGCAATGGATTTTATCACTAAGTTACCTAGATCTCCGAGTGGACACGACGCCATCTGGGTAATTGTCGATCGGTTGACAAAATCCGCCCACTTCCTGCCAATCAAAGAAAACTTCAAAATGAAGAGACTCACGCAGATCTACATTCGAGAGATAGTTCGCCTTCACGGGGTACCTGTATCCATTATCTCCGACCGAGATAGCAGGTTCACCTCAAGGTTTTGGCAATCGCTACAGAAGGCTCTTGGAACTAAGTTGGATATGAGCACGGCTTATCATCCACAAACAGACGGACAGAGTGAGAGGACAATCCAGACATTGGAAGATATGTTGAGAGCCTGTGTCATTGACTTTGGCACGTCATGGGACACTCATCTTCCTTTGGTCGAATTTTCTTACAACAACAGCTACCATACCAGCATCAAGGCTGCGCCGTTTGAAGCCCTCTATGGCCGCAAGTGCAGATCCCCTCTGTGTTGGGCTGAGGTGGGTGACACGCAGCTAGTCAAGGGTCGAGTCCCCGACAGCACTCTCACAGGTCCTGAAATCATCCGAGAGACGACTGAAAAGATCGTACAAATCCGGGAACAGCTGAAAGCCTCACGAGATAGACAAAAGAGCTATACCGATAAGAGACGAAAACTCTTGGAGTTCCAGGTTAGTGACCGTGTTTTGTTGAAGGTCTCACCCTGGAAAGGCATGATACGTTTCGGAAAGCGAGAAAAGCTGAATCCAAGATACGTTGGACCGTTCGAGATCCTTGCTAGGATCGGTCCAGTAGCGTACAAACTCCAGTTACCCCGAGAACTTAGCAACATACATCCCGTCTTCCACGTGTCGAACCTAAAGAACTATCTGTCTGATGAAACACTTGTGATACCCCTCGATGAGATCGAACTAGACGAGAATTTGCACTTCGTGAAAGAACCTATAGAAATCATGGACCGAGAAGTCAAACGAACGAAACAAAGCCGCATCCCGATAGTGAAGGTTCGCTGGAATGCCAATCGGGGACCTGAATTCACTTGGGAGCGCGAGGATTCAATGACACCCGTTTACGGCCAGTGTCAGGTGGACCCCCATCCACCGACCACAAAACCCCTATAAATATGAGACCCCCACCCTCATTTGAACGATGTTGGCCGAAAACTCTCTCATTCTCTCTCTAAAAACCCTGACCGTAAACACCTAAAAACAACTTCAATCTTCGGGAAAACATCAAGAAACACCATTTGGAGTCATTTCGGGACGTCTGGAGCACTTTTCTCTTTGAAATTAGCACCCTTGTTCTTGAGTTTACGGCCCACCTTCAAAGACCGTAAACTCACCGAGTCTTCAAAGGCCGTAAACCCCAGTTCATGGCCGTAAACCTTGTTTTAGATGGTGTAATGTTTATGCTAATCCATTTACAATGGCTTATATCAAAATTCCATGATTTTATGTGCTCATATAATTCTTGAAATCTTGATGATCATGTTCATGTTCTTATGAGTTTAGAAAAATGATAGGAATTATTTGCTGAATTGTTTATCATTAATTCTTGATCATTTATGTGTTTTAATGGAGTCCATAATTTGTCCTCAAGTTATGGATATCCAAAGGTCACTTTCTTTTAAACACACATTTAAACACATAAGTTACATAAAAATGAAGAGTCTTCATTTTTATGAACCATTAACTCATAAGTTATGAAATGAAAAGTTTTGAAAAGTTTCAAAACTTGCCCTCAAGTTTTGGAATTTGTAAAGTTACACACACTTTAATATACTTTAATTCCAACCCTTAGAGTTTTAAAAGTTAAAATTCAACCCTTATACTATTTATAACATTAATGGTTAATTATTATATATATGTATAAGATCAAGTCGTTTTACCGTTAGTAGGCCTCATTCACGAAGCCGGTCTATAAGGGGGTATAAGGTTGTTGCCTATAAAATGGCAACTTAATGGGTGTCCATTCTCACCCACCACTTCCTTGATCGGTGGAGGGTCGTTAGCCGAACGGGTAGGACAATGACTTTAAATTCTCATTAAAAGTATAATGAATATTATAAAGTAACTAAACCTTTTATAAATTCCCAATCTTAGTTACTTTAGGAAAATGTGAATATGGTGCTAACCCATGAAATTCACACTTTGTACCTTACCAAGTCGTTGGTGGAGCGTGTGTGGTTAACCGGCACACTAACTTGGACTAGTAAGGATCACGAAGGGTGACTTAATGTTTATCATAGATCGGTGGAGCGTGTGTGGTTAACCGGCACATCGATTAGGTGATAATATTAAGGATACCAAGTGAGTTTGCATGGTTATTCACACCTTGTTTTGTGATCCTCGGCATCCCAGTCACAAAACCTGAAGGGCACAATCGAGATTGAAACATGCCATTGAAAGTTCAATGAATCTCAAAAGATCTAGGAGTTTCAAATCCAATTAAAACTTAATAATTTATTTCGTTTTTCATGGTGGAAATTGGTGAATCGTCATTCACCTACCTTCAAATATTTTATAGATTGGATTACGGCATCCCTCTTCCAAGTTATAAAATATTGTGTTGGGTCCTAGCCTTAATATTTCAAATTGGGTGTTATATTAAGGACTTAAAATCAACTAACTTGAATATCTCCCATTGTAGATGTCTGGTTTAGACAACTGTGATCTTCCCAAATCTCATGGAAATCATACTTCTCTACCTCCACCTCCTCCATTTATTCTCCTTGACCCACAAGCTCGAAGACTTGAAAAAAATTCAAGGTCACTCAAGCCCTACTAGCAATGAAACATAAAGATGGAAGACCTGTGTGCACTCATGTCTTACCAATGAAGTCACACTTTGACAGGTTGAGAATGTTGGGTGTCGTTGTCCCAAGGAAGTTGGCTATTGACTGGGTTCTTCAGTCACTTCCAGAGTCATATAGTGAGTTCATTCAGAACTACTATGTGATAAATCACGACATGACCCTAATAGATCTATCTTATTTGCTTGTTGCTGCTGAGTCAGAAATGATGTGGCGTAATGGTCAAGCAAATATGGGTGGAAGGTCTATTTCTCAAACTTCCATGGACATGGACAATGGTAACATTGGAAGTCCAGAAAAGCCTTTTCTTCCCAATGGAAAGGGATCGGCCTTGGTCGACCCTGTTGACCAAAAGGCAAAGGGAAAGGCTAGGTCTGTGATAATCCCGTGTACCATTCCCAAAGAGTCTATATGTTTTTATTGTTATGAGAAGGGTCATTGGAAGCGAAGCTGCCCTGAATACCTAAATGATCTGAAAGCAAGTAGAAACAAAAGGTTTGACTCTGCTTCAGGTAAGTCCACTATCTAACTCTGTTAAGTTCCTTATTGATGATTCTTAATACAAAATGTGACTCGGTTACATTTTGGTGTCTGGCAGGATCAAGCAAAGGGAAGGACACTTAATAAAAGGAGTCTGCTGAATCTGATAGCGAATATGGATGGTTCGAAGATCGCATTCTTGAGCTGCTACATAAGAGTTATGATAGATTGCTAGAAGATATGTAATAGCATAGTTTTCATTTAAAGTTGCATTGTAAGGAAAAAGTTTTTCCGCATTTATAAATAAATAAAATTTTGTTTTATTTTATTATATCTCCTTGCAATGGCATTTTATGAAAAATTGATGTTTGTATGGTTCTAGCAATAATGGAAATGTGCATTTGATTCTTTCATTAGTGGTAGTGTCTAAATTTATCAAATAAGGAAAGATTCTCATCACCCACGGTTTCAATTGGACTGAAACTTGGAATCATGCAGGTTGTATTGCATGATGAATGAGAATTTTCATTTTTGGAAAGTTAAGACTAACTCCCTGACCACATGTATATGTGAGACAGGTGAAAGACTAAAGGATCGGGTACACTGGGTGTGTGCATGTCAAAGTCCACCACAAAGATCGATAAGACTATTCGTCATGATTTACTAAAGTTTAGTAAATATGGTTGTACCTACAAGTTGAAGTACAATTCTAAAACATTGGAAAAGTTTCAATGTATGGCACGACGAATGGGAAGAATCAAATTGGGCAGAAAGATAAAAGTTTCTCAAATCTGAAAAGATGGGAGAGTACTTTAGTATCTTGTTTTATGATCATCTTAATGATTAAGAAACCATGTCACAATTCATCCTCTAAGGACATCTTAGTGAATTTTATGGCTAAGAAGAGGATTCATGAATTGTTGGAATGGTTAAAATCAAGAAGATGAATCATACTTCGTTCCAAAAACAAGTCTTAGAGTCATACTCCAAGATTGTAACTTGAGTGACACATCTTAAAGAAGGTTTATAACACTTGTCAAATGTAAGAGTAAAATGTTTTCTACTCTTGTACATTTGAAATTGGTAAGTTGTGATGTTTTGGATAAAACAAAGACCAACTGACATCAATTGTGTGAAGTGTTTATCTTGATAAGAATCCGCACGGACTCTTGAATGTTTGTTTGGTTGTCAAGGAATGATTCTTGACAAAGAGAAACTTGCATGTCAAGAGAACAGTGGGAGTCTTAAAGGTCTTCAGAGTTTCAAGAGCTAATCAAGGATAAAACCTATAGTTTATCACTAGCACACGACTTGAGGTTTGTAACCTATCGTGTTGACATAATTCTTGTTCTTGTGCCTATTCCGGTAAAGTTGACTATGTATGTGAGTTCTGTGAGTTCTCAATTGTGTGCATAACAACTTGGAAGCAATGGTGGACCCTTGGGCTACCAAGAGGCAAGAAATCAAGATTGAACAAGTTCAATCCATATGTTTTGAGTTTGTCACTAACCTTGTCTTTTGATTACGATTTTGACAAATTCATATGGATAGGAACACATACATCATAAAATCTAAGTGTCATAAGGTTTTTTTTCCGATTCATGAAAATGATGGTGAGGAAACGCTTTCACTAAGTAGATTTTAAGTAGATAGCAATTGTGTTGTTTGCATTCTCAAAGTCGTTAGTGGAGCGTGTGTGGTTAACCGGCACACTAACATGGACTTGTGAGAAATGGCAAACAGGTCTAAACATTATGATTACGGCATCCCTCTTCATAATTGTTTAGACACACATGTGAGCTATCTAAAGAAAGATGTATGAGTCTGAGAAGCTTAGATAAAGTTTTTTCGAAGCATCTCGTATCAGAAGTCTGAACTTTGGTGATGAAAGTCAATAAAGTATTGATTTCTAGAAGTCGATTTCTGAGTACATGTCAAAGCTAGTGGGAGCATAATTGTTGTGCTAAATAATTATTATGCTAGTGGGAGCATAATCAATTATGATGAGTATTGTTAATTATAGAAAACAAGAATTTCACTTGGAAAAGGTTGTTTTGCTATAATTAAGGGAGAGAAGATTATACTTCATTTCAATCCTAAAAGTTTAGATTGAGATTTCAATCATCTTTAGTCAAGGATATATATATGAATTTTATGTTGGAATGGTTCAACATAAGGAAATTCTATATATATTGTGTTCTCAAATTCGATTATGATTACGACATCCCTCTTCATAGTCGACTTTTGAAAACATGGCAAATAAAAAAATAGTGTAGCAAAAGACTGATCTAGTATCAGGTCTTTATGTGAGACATCGTGAATCGTGTCCCATATGCTTCGGGTATAGGATCGGTCACATGTGCTATAATATTCATCCTTTCTAAATTTTCCAAATGCTCAGAGCATTAAGAAGGGAAAAGTCTAGAATTGGATAAGACTAAAATGATTAAGCAATTGTCGAGGACAATCTAAGGTTCACCAAAGATTGGTTGCTCAGGGACAGTTGGAAGTATAGTGTTAAATTTTGGAAGGACCATATGGATATATTCTGAAAAGAGGTAGCTCTTGTTCAGATATGATAATCAAAATGGGAATATGGAAATTTTCCATATTGGGAGTTAGATATTAAGAATCTATGAGAAAGTTAGAAACTTTTATGCAAGAAGGATGTTCAAAGCAATGTACTTTGAATATGAGAGTTCGTTTCCATAGAAGTGATCTCCTTTGGAATACTCTGTAATGACTGTTGACAAGTTTTGTAACTTTTGTGCATAGTCATTGCAAGAGGATCAATGCATATAAGTTTGGAATCTAACAGATTACAGTAAATGACAAGAATTTGGTATTCTTTCATTTACGGTAAGGATGTGGGACTGTGAAATGAGCATCATTGGAATCATGTTCAATTGATCTACTTCACAAAGTAAAGATCATAGACAAACATAGTGTGCATACTTGGTGTATGGCATGACTATTGTTTAGAAAACATAGTGTACATGCTTGGAGCATGGGACAACTATTGTTTTAATTCAAGTGTTAAGTTGATAAATCGAAACAGAATAATGTGGAATCAATATGGTGATGAATAAAAGGTGTTTTATTTATATTCATAAGGGCTGAGACCATATTGGATTCAATTATTCTTGTGTTTCACTTTGCATGTTTTGACTTCCATAATAACTAGGTTATTCTTTCCGAATGATTAAGTTATTCAAACCATCCACAGTCGGTCATATGTTGGAAGTAGATATGAATCAAGACTGTCATGAGTTGGTTGTAGAGGTCTAAGATGTTGGACATGGCTACAACACTCATGAGTGCTCATAAGTTATGAGTATTGGATTCAACCCACGCTCACTTGCATCACTTCATGGAATTCATCTTGAGTGATCGTGAGACGGTAATATCATATAAGTCTTCAAACCTAGAGATATGAATTGTTACCTATGAGTTGGTTGTACATTGATTGCACGAAAACGCATCAGTAACTTGATGCTATAAAACGTGCCTTTGTGTATAATTCAACAAGTAGTAGAAACAAGTATATGAGTCGAAGTTTATCTGTTCCTTCTAGTCCTTGGAGGGTTAGAAGCGATATCTGGGCCCCTCGATGATTTTGCTTTGACCTATGTACCGGGCCCGGTCAGAACTAAATTGATGTGTTCGATTAAGTTCCTAGACAAGTTCGTGATCGTGTTCATCGACGATATACTTGTCTATTCGCGGAGTGAGAATGATCATAAACAACACTTGAGGCAGGTGCTGGAAACATTAAGGGTGGAGAAGCTATACACGAAATTTTCAAAGTGTGAGTTCTGGATCAGGAAGGTAAATTTCCTTGGTCACGTGGTTAGCAAGGAAGGAATACACGTGGACCCTTCCAAAATCAAAGCGATTGAGAATTGGTCTACACCAAAGACACCCACAGAAATCCGGCATTCTTGGGTCTCGCAGGCTATTATCGCAGGTTCATCCAGAACTTCTCTAGAATCGCTAAGCCTTTAACTACCCTGACACAAAAAGGTGTAAACTTTAGTTGGGGAGTCAAGCAAGACACTGTGTTTCAAACATTGAAGCAGGCCTTATGCAGCGCACCTATCTTGTCCCTTCCCGAAGGGACGGAAGACTTCGTTGTCTACTCTGATGCATCCAATCAGGGCCTAGGCTATGTGTGTTGGATAAGGTGTCTAAGTCCATAACTTATTTGGTATATACTTGACCCGACCCGGCATGGTCCATTTGGGTTGCACTTCACCCGAACTATTTATATGGATAACATTATGAGAAGAGTATATTTGCGGCTTATTAATATATTATAAGTTATAATATATTAATATGAAATTGTATTATTTAATTAGTATGGGTCTTAAATTAATTATGAATTAATTTAGTGATCAAATGGTGACTAATTAAACATGGGCTATTATATTTATATAGTGTGGGCTAACACTCATTATGGTAATGGGCTAAGCTTATATGGGAGTCCATGGATGATCCATGGAGCTTTTAACCCATGGATCCTTGGAAAGGAAAAGACATGGGTTATTAGGGTTTACCCTAATCATGTGCACTATATAAACAAGCTTGTGATGCATGAAATGACACCCTAGTCTGTGTGAAGAAAGGTGGCCGATTTCTAGAGCATAGATATACTCTCTCATAAGTTTTCCAAGTTTGTGGTGATTTGTGATTTCCATTTGAAGCATTCACATTATTGGTGCTTGGCTCTCAAACTCCTAAGGAATCAATTCACAAACAAAGGTATGTAATTCATCTAGTTCTTTTATGTTTAAAAGTTCCCCATGCCATGCTAGATAAGTTATAAACCTTGGAAAACAAATTTTGCATGTATTTTAGACAAACATAGATCCAAGGTTTATTAGGGTTGCATGTACACTTAGGAAGTGTTAGAATGCTCAAAACCCAACAATGTGCTCATGAAACGAGGAAAGGTTATCGCCTATGCCTCGAGGCAGTTGAAAAAACACGAGGTAAATTACACAACTCACGATCTATAGTTGGGAGCAGTGGTCTTTGCATTAAAGATCTGGAGACACTATCTCTATGGAACCAAGTGCACTATATTCACCGACCATAAGAGCCTGCAACACATTTTTGATCAGAAAGAGTTAAACATGAGACAGCGGCGATGGGTAGAGCTACTCAGTGACTACGAGTGTGACATTCGCTACCATCCCGGCAAGGCCAATGTGGTAGCAGATGCCCTCAGCCGAAAGGAGTATTCAGGGCGAAAGGTGAAAGCATTAACAATGATCATTCATTCCCATCTATCCGTGCAAATCAGAGAGGCTCAGCTGGAAGCCTTGAAACCAGAGACAGTGGCAGATGAAGCATTGCGGGGAATGGATAAGAACTTAGAGGTCAAGGGAGACGGGGTGTATTATTTCATGAACCGGATCTGGACCCCAAAGTTCGGCGGGTACAGAGAGGTTTTCATGAATGAGGCTCACAAGACGAAATACTCCGTTCACCCAGGTTCAGATAAGATGTATCTGGATCTCAAACAGCTCTATTGGTGGCCAAACATGAAAGCGGAAATTGCAACCTTCGTGGGTAAGTGCTTGACTTGCGCCAAGGTGAAGGTGGAGTATCAAAAGCCCTCAGGTTTACTTCAGCAGCCAGAAATACCTGAGTGGAAGTGGGAAAGGATAGCAATGGATTTTATCACTAAGTTACCTAGATCTCCGAGTGGACACGACGCCATCTGGGTAATTGTCGATCGGTTGACAAAATCCGCCCACTTCCTGCCAATCAAAGAAAACTTCAAAATGAAGAGACTCACGCAGATCTACATTCGAGAGATAGTTCGCCTTCACGGGGTACCTGTATCCATTATCTCCGACCGAGATAGCAGGTTCACCTCAAGGTTTTGGCAATCGCTACAGAAGGCTCTTGGAACTAAGTTGGATATTAGCACGGCTTATCATCCACAAACAGACGGACAGAGTGAGAGGACAATCCAGACATTGGAAGATATGTTGAGAGCCTGTGTCATTGACTTTGGCACGTCATGGGACACTCATCTTCCTTTGGTCGAATTTTTTTACAATAACAGCTACCATACCAGCATCAAGGCTGCGCCGTTTGAAGCCCTCTATGGCCGCAAGTGCAGATCCCCTCTGTGTTGGGCTGAGGTGGGTGACACGCAGCTAGTCAAGGGTCGAGTCCCCGACAGCACTCTCACAGGTCCTGAAATCATCCGAGAGACGACTAAAAAGATCGTACAAATCCGGGAACAGCTGAAAGCCTCACGAGATAGACAAAAGAGCTATACCGATAAGAGACGAAAACTCTTGGAGTTCCAGGTTAGTGACCGTGTTTTGTTGAAGGTCTCACCCTGGAAAGGCATGATACGTTTCGGAAAGCGAGAAAAGCTGAATCCAAGATACGTTGGACCGTTCGAGATCCTTGCTAGGATCGGTCCAGTAGCGTACAAACTCCAGTTACCCCGAGAACTTAGCAACATACATCCCGTCTTCCACGTGTCGAACCTAAAGAACTATCTGTCTGATGAAACACTTGTGATACCCCTCGATGAGATCGAACTAGACGAGAATTTGCACTTCGTGGAAGAACCTGTAGAAATCATGGACCGAGAAGTCAAACGAACGAAACAAAGCCGCATCCCGATAGTGAAGGTTCGCTGGAATGCCAAGCGGGGACCTGAATTCACTTGGGAGCGCGAGGATTCAATGAAACAGAAGTACCCTCATCTCTTCCCGAGTCCATGATTTGTATTATGTGTCTGAATTTCGGGACGAAATTCCCTCTAACGGGGGGATGATGTGAGAACCCGAAACTTTTTCCGTTCCGTTATGCGGTTTCCGTTAATAAAATTTGAAATTATTAATTTTCCGTCAAACTTCTTGGTTTAGAAAATCATCTAGTTTTATATAATTAAACTTATATATGCGAGTCGGAACCAAATCGCGCAAAAGAACCGAAGTCTCCTCAAAAATCAAAACAATTTTCGACCTAAGTGAGTTTACGACCGTAAACGAGTTTACGGCCGTACACCCGTTTACGGCCAGTGTCAGGTGGACCCCCATCCACCGACCACAAAACCCCTATAAATATGAGACCCCCACCCTCATTTGAACGCTGTTGGCCGAAAACTCTCTCCTTCTCTCTCTAAAAACCCTGACCGTAAACACCTAAAAACAACTTCAATCTTCGGGAAAACATCAAGAAACACCATTTGGAGTCATTTCGGGACGTCTGGAGCACTTTTCTCTTTTAAATTAGCACCCTTGTTCTTGAGTTTACGGCCCACCTTCAAAGACCGTAAACTCACCGAGTCTTCAAAGGCCGTAAACCCCAGTTCACGGCCGTAAACCCTGTTCACGGGCGTAAATTGTATGTCGACCGTAAACCCTTGTTCACGGCGCGAAAAATCGATCCCTTGATTCAATCAAGTCCCGGTAACATCCCTCAACCGAGCACAAGTGTTCTTCTAACACTTTATCTAACGAAATCGCTAATTTAGACACATATATGTATTTATTTGATAATAGGATTCCGTTAAGTGCCACGTACAACAGCTCGAGGATCTTCATTTCAGTCGACGCTTTCACATAACAACAGTGAGTTCATACCCCTACACTTTTACTGGTTTTAAAACGTTTTCAGGGGGAGAATACAAGCTAAACCATAAATGCTTTTGTAAATTAATACAAATAGCTTTTAACAAATATAAAACTCATGCAATTCTCATACTTTAACCCTTTTGTACTATGTTGAGGATAAGGGAAGTTTTTCAACTTATCACTAAATTGCATAGTTTTCCGGACTCGATATTCACTACGTTATACATGCAAAATATAATAGGTATAGTTTGGGATTTTTGAAACATAACAAGTACAAAAACTGTCACTACTAAACATATATGACATATTTAGTTATAGTTTACATCACAACATGAACATGGCATTCATAACTGTAATTGTCACTACATACTGTAGACATACGGATTTCACTACGGAATAACGCTACAACACTATATGTAAACTAGATTGTACGATACTGTGAGGCTCTACTTCAACACTGTACCCTTAGGTGTACAGGGATAAATCCTATCATAGTATAACCAGAGTCTCCTGGAGGGAGAGCGTGAGATTTGTGAATAGATCTATTCGGGACTGACAATCCCACACCCGAACTGCTAACTACAGTTAGGCAGGCATGCCTGGGGTGACAAATGTCATTTAACTCAACGCCTGAAGAACGTTGGAAAGGTCTCTAGTCATATAAAGTATGGTTATACGACTCACAATATGTATAAATCACCTTTAGTTTGCAAGTTGGCACTCTTCAACAGTTTTATTTATACTAAATAGAACTAATACACACTACAACTGGAGAATTTCCAGGGTTTTCAAACAGAACTGATCATACAATGGTTTCACGTACGAAATACTTATACATCATGATTAGCATTAGCTAGTCACATGAAGTATTATTTTCGCATATCACTACAGTTTTCAGTAACGAACATTCATGGTTTTATACAGGATTGAAAACACTACATTTTCACTAAAGAAAATATCGGATTTTCTTGGAAACATACAGCTATTCATGGTTTTATACAGAATTTAAAACACTACGTTTTCACTAAAGAAAATATCGGATTTTCTTGAAACTATACGAACACCTTTACAAGCTCATCAACAAGTTTTCATTACAAAATACCACTTATGAACTCACCAGCTTTATGTTGATATTTTTCAAACTGCTTGTATTCTCAGGAAATCAGTAGACAGATACCTGCTGGATTTTTTTTGAGGAGCTGGAGCAATAAGAGTTTTATGTTTATATTTTACAAACTATTTGATGTAATTCAAACAAGTTTAAGACAAAGTTCCAAACTGGTGTAATCATTTTCATTTAAGTATTCACTGTAATGGTTGTGTTGCTATGATTGCTATTATTCATTGGTTGTGATGCTACACATGACGTCCTCCACCCCAGAATGTTTCCGTCATTCTGGTTTTGGGGTGTGACATGACATAAGCTATTTGATGGATTAACAATACATTGTCGACAACGAAAACTTCTTAATACGTAAAAACATTTGGGCCCATGTCGTGTGGTCCCACATCTCGCACCTCCTCTCGGCCGACCCTTTTCTTCCATGTACCTCGATTTATTTATTTATTTCTTTTTTTTTATAAATTGGCATAAATATCGTTTCACCATATATTGTTATTAAAAATCTCAATAAAATTTAAAATTTAACATTTCATTTTGTAGTAAAAAACTAATAAAATGTAGTAATTCTTATTGTCATGTAACTTTCTACATTATTTTATTCAATACAAGCTTATAATGAAGTTAGGATGCAAGGTAAATTAATTTTGTAATATAAAAAGTTAAAAACAATTTGTGTTGGAAAAAAAAGTCTCAAAACAATGTTAAAAGAAAAGGCCAATTAAATTATATATATATATATATATATATATATATATATATATATATATATATATTAAAATTCTCCTACCTTAATTACAGTAAAGTTGCAAAGGTTTTGGCAGATTTGGTCCACAACTTTTCATATTTTCAATGGTATAGATTTTTGCCACCAATTTGGTCCCTTAAATTATCAACAATTATCAACAGTCGAAGGTCGACATTTATCTGGGGTTGGCACAAATGGTCCTTTGTTTATATATCTTTTTTCAAATCCGTCTCTATGGTCACTTTATGTCAATATCCATATTTTTTGTGGACACGTGTTGAAAACAGTTCCGGTTTCCCAGTCATTTTATCCCCACACAGCCGTAGGTTAATCGGTCCAGTTGCTTCCTTACACCGCTTCTTATCCAACCGGTCAGTCTGCTTATCTCGAAGCTTCCCACCGCCTCTCCAAAACCATCCATCTCTATCTGAACTCATTGGTGTCCCTTATCACTAACCGTCATGCCATTCGCTTAGGGTCGATGTCTGACTTCCGATGGATTTCTAGGGCAAAGTCATAGAGGTGCTTCCATGGTGAAGGATGGCTTCGCTAGATTTAGTTCCCTCTGTCGAATATTATTGGTCTCTCGCATCCGCCCATGCCTCCTCTTCTCCCATCTCGGACGTCCCCTCCCGCTGTGTGCTATGACCATCCTCGATTTAGCTTCCAATACCGGTGTACCTCAACGTGATCGCTCCAGCAAGGTTGTGCGTCGTCACCGCTTTCGCCACCGGTATCCTCAGACTCTTTTCATTTCGACTTCTACCCCTGAATCTCCTTCTGTGTCTGAATTAATGTGGTCCTAAATTTTGAATCGGTGAGTCTGAAGCCAATTTCTGTTCCTTTTGCGTTCATAGATCGATTATGGGTTCCAGTCGTCTCCCTTTTATCGATTGGAGCTTCACAAAATTGTTAGGATACGTCTCTCTAAAAACCCTAATTACTTCATAATTTTATTTAGTTTTGTTTGTTATGCCTACCGTATCTGAGTAATTACATTTTTATGATTTGTGCTTTACAGGTGTTCAAGAAAGGGGGATATAAGAACCAACAATCTAAAACCAGAAGGACAACGTAGCATTATCCAACTTAGAGCACCGAAAACCCTGTCATTTCATTGTTTGTGATTCTATCTATCTGTCTTCCAAACTCGATTTCTTCAAAAATTTAGTGATGATTTCTCTTCTCATGTCATTTGTGTGTGTTTTCTAGGGCTAAATTGTGAATGGAAAGAAAACAAATATCGCTCAGGAAGAGAGAGAAGGGAGATCGATGCTGCCTTCTCTCTGGTGAAAGTGGATTTACAAAATTCACAGGTAAGTATCGTTTGGTTCCCTATTTACACAAAGTATTAATCATTAAAGAAATTTTTTTTTTTTTTTTGTAGAATGAATTGGCAACTTTGGAGCAGCAAAAGTCGGGTGATAAGATGTTGAAGTTGGTAGATGACATGTGGAGCATATCATCTACCATGTCTATTTAACCAATACAAATGTTCTGTTCAGCGGGTCTCATAAGCAGGTCTCATGAGGTGCTTAGGATCTCGCTACAAGATGAGCAACGGTTGTGGTCACTCTTTGTCTTCCCAAACTCTACCTGCAAATATGGCGATTCAATTGAGCAAAAAACGAAAGGTTAGTTTTACCGATCATTGTTTTTAATAAGGCGTTTTTACTCTTATCTCCAAATTTGTTTCTTTTTAATAGATTATCGCCAACCATATTGATGCTTTAATCGATGAAGGATCCGAGTCTTTCTCATGTTATCCGCACAGGTACAATTACCAAGCACTGTGTAGCGAAATTTTTTTTCAACAAATTTGAACCAAAATGAATAATTTTCTAACTATAATCGTCTTTTTTGGGATTTATCAATTGTACAGGCATATTCAAACCTTTGGACCATCGTCAACAATTTGCAATAATTTGTTTGATGGTATACCATTTAATTTGGGTAAGTATATATTTTTTTGTTTATTTGTTTTTAGGCACTCAAAAAGAAAGCAGAACTCATAGTTGCAACTGTTGACCGCCAATGAATCGATGCAATGGTCCAAATTATATTTTAAGAAAGATCAGTTACTCATTTATGAAATGGAATAAAATGATAAGTTAAGTGAGATGAATTACTCATATATGAAATTGAATAGAATTATATGTTCCCTAAGATAAGTTAGTGATCTATCAAATGGAATAAAATAAATGGATCATTTCAAAAAAAAAACACAAAAATGGACCGATTAGTCAAAATTGAGATGCTAGAGGACCTAAGAGCATGTTTAATTTGTTTCCAATACCTAAACTTCTTGGCATTTGCTCAGTTTGTAATTTGTATTTACATTTGAACTCTGAAAGGTTCTTCTCAGTTTTTCCTGAACAACAGACACTTGTGCCTATCGACGTGTCAAGGGAAGGGGACGCAGGTGTTGAGGTCCACTGCCTCCGCCACAACCTTCGATGGTGAGTCTGCCTTTCATTCTTTTTTTTTTTGTTTTTTTTTTGTATTCGTATATATACACTAAATTTCCGATTCATGTCCAAATCAATTTATTTATATTGTTGGTGTAAACAGGTTGCAGTTGGTTTTAGGTGATGTGGAGGAATTGCTGTAAGATTAGATTTCAAGCTTTTTCAACAAATGTCGATTTTTTCACATATGAATATCGTTTTAATGCCCTTCTGTTTCAATAAGGTACCGTTCAGTTTTGTGTGTTTTTTTATTACTTTCATCTATTCTTCTTCTTCTTACCTCTTTTCATCTCATTATGACAATTCTTCATGATGTTCTTTGCATTTGCTAATTTTAGTAGAGATATTTCATGATAGTTGAAACCTAAATGGCAAATTATCTTCAAAGTTGCACATGATCTGATAGTATTTACCTTTTAGATTCATTAGTAACTGCTTTTTCTTAAAAAATGTAGCAATTTATTTCATGGATGATCTATCTTTCAGTTTCTTCATAATTGATCTACAAGTGTTTTATCTGATCACTATTACTATTACAGCTTCGATTGCAGGATACTCTTACAATCAAACCTCCCAAAAAAAACTTCATTGGTGCTGAGATTAATGCTGTCAACATTCGCACGGCTATGTGATATTTATATATGTTTCATTTGCAAAAAGACAAAATATGTGTAAATATTAAGAATAACAAAGTACTTTCTTTACAATAACCCATGACGGACCAAACTATCAAAACGTACCACAAATGATCAAAACAATTGATCAATAATCCCTTATTACAAATCCATATCCCGCAGAGCAGAGCGGGGTTTCTCCACTAGTTTACATTAAAAAGTACTTTGTAAAGGAAAAAAAAGGCGTACAAAAGCATCCAGCGTGAAATAAAAATGCCAACTAAATTTATACTATAGAAATAGTTTGTTTTGGGAAAAAAAAAAGTTCACACGAAAGTAATGCAGGAGAGATCAAACCCGGGCTAAAGGATTGACGAGGCGCCCTTTTACCAAGTGAACTAGTTATATGTCAAATTCTAAATATTTTGTTATTTATTTAAATATAAAATAGATAATACGGCTAAAACTCGGGCCCTATTCTTTTTGGAGCCCTGTGCGACCGCACACCTTGAACTCCCTTAGGGCCGGCCCTGCTAACCTTTAAGCAAAATTGGATTTTTCTTCTTGAATATTTGTAGATCTTAAATTCCTTGATGCTCTTGGATGATCTAACACCCATAGTAGAGTGCCTCTATGTGGCACAAGACACAAAAAAAAAAAGAAAAAAAAAAAAACTAGACAAAGTAAAGGGTGCAAATTTTCCGGCACTACAAAGGTTGTCGGAGGATGATGCATCACATGATCGGTGTTGTGCATGTATGTATGACTTAAAAGGGTAACGAACATTTTGGAAACTACGTTACCCAATTGCATAAGATACTTATATTTTAATTGCATAAGATACTTATATTTTTCTTATTTATCAAAGCTAGTCCAATAGTTCATCATCTTTATATTTCATCTTATTTTCTTTTGTCAAAATCATTTCAAACGAGTTTATAAAGACATCTTCTCTTGAGATATCATGTAAACGAAAAATGTGTACAGTTAGAGTTGTAATTCTGGAAGGACGTTTGACTGTAGTGAAAAAGACCTATTTGCCCTTGCATTCTCATTACACGATTACACAATAACATTTAACTTCCATTATTTAGAAAAATGTCACCTTTTTTTCCTTATAATCACTGTCATTCTTCTCATACAATCATAACTAAAAATTACATTTTTTTACAACAAATTTTGATTTAAAAAATCAGAAAAAGAATAATAATATTGTTTGTCAAATAACAGAAAACACATCCACATACCCCAACACAAGCATGCATGATTTGCTTCCTCCCTTAATGTGTATGATACAACAAATATTGTTGTGTTGTAAATAGATAGAAAATAAATTATCAAACTCAATAAAATAAAGTGATGAAAAATTCAAATAAACAAAAAGTCGCACACTAAGATATATAGTTTTAATTTTGACAAAGGGTAACATTGGAATTTAATAAAGTTAGAGTAACCATTTTCCAAACAAAATATGAAGTTGATGATGAGGTAATGTTGATTCTATAGGTCCCTAGTTCTTTGTCTTAATTCATTCAGCTCTTTCTCTATTTCAACATCTGGAAATGGATATGCTGCTTTTGAGTTGGAAACCGTTGTTGTTCTCCCTGGTGGAAGCTCTCCTTTCTGTAAAATCCCAAAAACGCCCTTATGGTAAAATAATGTAGGGTAACATGCATATTTATCTGATTTTGTATGAAGGGTGATAATGTGATTAATTAATGTTTAAAAGGAAAGGATTAGGAAAGAAAATAGAGAAAAATACCTTTGTGGTTCCAGATAGTTCCTTCTTTAAGCTTGCAAGATCATCATCAACTGATGAGCTCTCCAGCATTGCAAACTGCAAAAGGGTAAATGAGTAAATATGGATTGCTTTCTTTATTTTATTTTAAACAGAAAGGAGTTAATAGAGAAAAAAGAAAATTTACCTTTCCTCAATTAAAAATTCCATTAACTTCAAGAAAAAAAAAAGCGAAGGATGAAAACAAACTTTGCTGACTGTGCACGTGCTTTGAGAGTATCTTTCTTTGACTTAGCCTCTTGTATCTTGCTTTCTAGAATCTGTTAAGAGAAGATTAAACAACCAACAATGTTGAAATATATACATTTAGATTTTGAAAAAATATATATATTTAAAAAGAAGTGAAAGATATATATATATATATATATATATATATATATATATATATATATATATATATATATGAAAATAAGGAGACACACACCCGAGTATTATTCACGAGATTTTCCACAACACCTTTCTGCTGATCAAGTTGAGTCCTCAAAGAAGCTGCATTGTCCTATAAAATAACACTGTGTGTAGACAGATACATTATATATATATATATATATATATATATATATATATATATATATATA
This sequence comes from Lactuca virosa, assembly GCF_052849685.1. Taxonomy (NCBI): domain Eukaryota; kingdom Viridiplantae; phylum Streptophyta; class Magnoliopsida; order Asterales; family Asteraceae; genus Lactuca; species Lactuca virosa. The sequence continues at coordinate 40,630,261 of NC_136433.1, forward strand.
TATATATATATATATTAAATCCAAGGGAGCTTAGCAATAGTACTTTTTTTACCTTTAGGTTTTTGCCACAAGAATTTAGTGAATTTGACACTTTTAGTCCCTAAAGTCAAAACTTTTACATTTTTATGTTTTGATTAAGTTTTTGTGTCTTTAGGTTTTTGCCACAAATCTTTAGTGACTTTGACATTTTTAGTCCTTGCAGTGAAAAGTTTTACATTTTGGTGTTTTTGCCACAAATCTTTAATGAATTTGACACTTTTCGTCCTTGTAGTCAAAACTTTTACATTTTGACATAAAAAACACAAATAACCTCCTTTTGAATTTTGCCACCATATTTTCTCAACTTTGACAACTTTAACATTATTGTCACAACACTCTTGGATTTTATCCACCAATGTCCATTTTTTTGGTTGTACAAATTTTAGGGGGTGTCAAACATTTTTAGTCCTTGCAGTGAAAAGTTTTACATTTTGGTGTTTTTGCCATAAATCTTTAATGAATTTGACACTTTTCGTCCTTGTAGTCAAAACTTTTACATTTTGACATAAAAAACACAAAAAACCTCCTTTTGAATTTTGCCACCATATTTTCTCAACTTTGACAACTTTAACATTATTGTCACAACACTCTTGGATTTTATCCACCAATGTCCCTTTTTTTGGTTGTACAAATTTTAGGGGGTGTCAACTTACTCCCCTATTTGTGGTGATTTACAATTTCAACACATATCTTTTAAAATTTGCCGATTTTTCCCATAATACCCGAAAAGCGGCATAGCCGCGGGTTCTTTACTAGTTTTTATAAAAATATCAAAAGCATTATGACTGATTTATAAATTTCCTAAAAAAAATGAAGTCTTACTTACAGCATAAGATTTACGCCTCTTTAAAGCTTCACGTGCAAGATCTTCATCTCCCTTACTAAGAGCAAGTTGTGCTCTTTTATACCTACAAATTTAATTCTTGTTTTTTATTAAAAAAAAACAAAACATTTATAAAATCACTCACCAGTCTTGAGAAGCTTGCTCAGCAGCTTTATATTTGTTCTCCAACCGCTTTTGAGATGCCAAAACCTTCACAACCACAATCATGAAATTAGTTTCATATCCAAAAGTAAATAAATATATATAAATAAATAAAAAATGAATGTGTACTTGGGCTGTAGCTTGACGCATCTTTATAAGATCATCATTCATTTCAATAACAGCTTGCTCTAAGATCTTTTCTGGATCTTCAAAGGTGCTAACAAGTGCATTTGCATAGGACTAGAGATCAAAAACAACAATTTAAAACACATCAAGTATTGTGGTTCATGGAAGCCAAAAACTATATGACATAATATTATTAATAATAATAATAATATCCCAATATTTCTACCTTGACAATTCGTGCAAAACGATCAAAAAGATTCATGCGGATCCCATAACATCTTGTATTTCTAGGGTGATCTAGTCGTATTGTAACCTTTAGGGCTCCAACTGCAAGACAAATGTAAAATGATTAAAAGGACTTTTGCTCATATTCATTCGGCCTGATTTATAAAAATTCATAAAATTTGAAATAGGTCTGACTATATTAATCAGTAAGTTACCTCCAGAACCAAATAACGATGTCTTGTTAGTTGGAATCCTGCAAAATCCAATTTTGGTAGAAGAATCCTGTACCGAAGCTAATGTTGTTGAAGCGATACTTAACCCTGCAACAGGTGCTCTCAATGCCATTGAATTCTTTGATGAATTAAAACCAAACCCTACTTAGGTCGACCCAAATCCCCAAATCGTAACAAGTAAGAAGATTATATATATATATATATATATATATATATATATATATATATATATATATATATATATATATATATATATATATACAAAGGGATAATCGATCACAACTGGGTTTTCATGCTGCTATTCTTCTCTGTTTTGTTTTGGGGTTTCTTACTTGTGGTGGCGATTGTATTGCAACTTTCGTTGGGGTTGTGCGAATTGCGATGGCGGAAAACGTGATGAAACCGAGGTGGAAATGAATAGCCCAAGTTACTAAAATATAGAAAGTAAATATATTAAAAAGATTATTCACAAACATAAACTAAAATCGTATTTAGGGTTAATTTTAAAACATTGTCCGTTATTATATAAATACCATTAAACTAAAAAAAAAAATATCGTCAAAAAGTAAAAAGTTTTGACTTTTATTTTTAAAATGCTATTGTGATCTTTAACAGTCTTTCTTTCAATTTCTTCCAATAGTGATATTTTAAAAATAAAAATGATAGTTTGTTACCATTTCATATTTTTTAGTTCAAAAGTATTTTTAAAATACTTTATATAGTTCATTATATTTTTGTAACTTTTTTAGATCATAATTTAATAATCCATTTTTTTTCCATTATTCATTTTTAACACTTGTTTATTATCTAAAATACATTAAATTTATTAATTTTGTAATATCAATAACTACACACCAATATATCTTTATTTTTAAGACAAAATATTATGTTACAATATTCATATTTTAATATGCATATTTACTTCAACATTATTTTGTTCAGATTCATCTTGACCTCAAATCCAATAGTCATATCATTTATTTTCATGGATTTTCATGAGAACTCATCTGTATTTTAACTTTTTAGATCAAAAGAATAGATTTAAATAAATTTGAGATGCAACTAGATCAAACGAAGATGGCTAATTCATTTTTTTTTCATTTTGTACACTTTTTTGTTGTTTTAAAAATAATCAAACATATAAAATTAATAATCTTTGTACTCTATAATTAGATATTAGTATCGATCTATTTTTTCATACAAAACAAAACTTTGTTACAAAATTCATAATTTAATGATTATAGTTTTTGTTAAATTGTTACTGTTGTAACATAACATTTTGTATGAAAAAAGATTGATCTTGATGTGTAATTATTAGAATTACGAAATTAATAAATTTAATGTGTTTTTAGATAACAGAAAAGTACTAAAAATTTTGAAAAAGAAAATATGATTATCAAATTGTAAACTAAAAAAATTATGAAAATATAACGAACTATGTAAAATGTTTTAAAATATCATTAAACCACAAAAAAACATGAAAATGTAACAAATTGTCACTTTTGTTTTTAAGATATCATTGTAACCCAAGGGTTATTGCAGATCACAATGGTATTTTAAAAACAAAAGTTAAAGTTTGATATCTTTTGACAACGTTTTTTCAGTTTAATGGTATTTTAAAACATTTTCGATAGTTTGTTATGTTATTATGATATTAACCCTAATATTATATTCTCAAAAATATATTTAGGGTTAATCGCATATTTATGCATCAAAGTTTAGTCATTTATGCAATTATGTCATTTTTTATACAAAAATACAACAATGTTTTAAATTAGGTCCAAATTATAAAGCATGTTAATCTTGTTACTGTTAAAATTTTAATTAACGTTATATTTCAATTTTAAAACCATAATTGTTACATTTGTGGAGAATATACATTGAATAACAGTTGGCATCATAACTTTTGTTCTATTGGCAAGATAGCAATGATACAATATACTAAATAATAGTTAGCCCATTTGAATTTTCCAATAAAACCGATCAATTTTTGATAACTAATATTTCGTTTAAAAATATTAATTTTCCAATAATTTACTTATACGTTGGTGTTAGCAATTGAAGATTGTAGAAATAGAAATTGAAGAATATATAACAGCAAATTGTTAGAGTGGCGCATGATTTGTTTTTTCATATTTTTAACTCTTAATCTTGCCTTAATCAATAAAAGAGAGCAATATAATGCATGCCATAATCGATCGAGAAGTTGGTAAATTTCAAATGAAACAATGTCCTCCAACCATTCCCCTGATATATGAGATATATGATTCGATAAATCGTAGGTAAAGAGAAAGACTGAACAAGGAGAAACCATGGCAGAAAATACATCACAATGAAGATTGGTATAATATCCCAAGAAAGACGATGACAACGTATCAACCTCAAAACAAGATCACAACTTAAGATTTTAAATGATAGATTTTGATTATTTGGAGGAGTAGCATCGACAATTATACATGTGGATTGTCCACATAAGCGATTACATGGTTTCCATTGAAATATAACATCATTAAAAATTTTAAGAGTTGTTAGGTTAACAAGTTGCATAATTTAGACCTAATTTAAAATATTGTTGTATGTTTTGTATAAAAATAACATTATTGCATAAGTTGGAAAAATGACTAAACTTAGTTGCATAAATAAGCAACTAACCCATATAACAAGTTGCATAATTTGGACCTAATTTAAAATTTAAAATATTGTTGTATGTTTTGTATAAAAATAACATTATTGCATAAGTTGGAAAAATGACTAAACTTAGTTGCATAAATAAGCAACTAACCCATATAACAAGTTGCATAATTTGGACCTAATTTAAAATATTGTTGTATGTTTTGTATAAAAATATCATTATTGCATAAGTTGGAAAAATGACTAAACTTAGTTGCATAAATAAGCAACTAACCCATATATATATATATATATATATATATATATATATATATATATATATATATATATATATATATATATATATAGCTAGGTTCAAATGTGGATTGAAATCTATTGTGCGGACATATGGACAGTGCTATTCTGTGAGAATGATAAAGAAAATATGTTGTTTGATAATGTGAATACGTTGATCTTACATAATTATTGTCATTATCACTCATTCTCACTAATTAAATCATCTATAAGGTTATTATAGACTTTTTATTATTATTCTCATTCTGTCAGAATGTTTATTGATTCGTATTATATAAGAATGAAAATTAGTAAAAAACGATGTGTGAGAACAAAAATAAATAAGAATTAGTGAAAATGAATGAAAATGACGATAGTTGTGTAAGGTTGAACGTAATCACATTAGCAAACAACCTATTCTCTTAGTATTTCTTATAGAGAATAGCATTGTCCACACGTCCCCACAATAGTTGTTCATCCACATTATAACCTAGCCCTATATATATATATATATATATATATATATATATATATATATATATATATATATATATATATATATATATATATATAACCCGTTGGAACCACGGTTACAAAATTAATTAAACTTTTATAGTAAAAATTCAAAGTTATTAATCAATTATTTTAAATAAATTATTAATTAAAAGATTTTTTAGTTATATAAAATTACAATCATTGATTTAAATAAATATGTGAAATTATATCACTTTATAGGTTGTATTAATTTTATTTTAATGCTATTAATTTAATGTAGATAGAGTGAGCAATTTAAAATTTAAAATTTAAAATGAATAATCAATAGGTTGACAAGTGACAAGTATTAATTAGGAGACATAATAGGGTGACATATGGTAAAAGAAGAATAAAACTATTCTTTTATTAGAATAGGAATATATATATATATATATATATATATATATATATATATATATATATATATATATATATATATATTTCTTTTTGTTTTGAAATTATCATCTTTTTACTAATTTTTTGTTTGTACCTTTTCACACTAGATCTTATTATCGTTTTACTCCCAAAATATTGTCTCGGATTTAACAACTCATTCCTAACTTATTAGGAAAATGACATTGGTTCCCGTCTCATTCCCCTCGATACCAATCAGAATACAACCTTTTGCAAAATACAATTGATCTACAAATATATCTATGGATCTGAGCTAAATAATCAACCACTTTGAAAATAAATAAATAAAGCCCAAAACTCAAAAAAATGAAGTTGCAAAATTGACTTTTACAAGATAAAATAGTCTTTTTTCAGTCAGCATCTCCAAGGTCATCACTTTCATCTCCTCGTTTGGATATTGCTACAGAACCATAGAACCCGGTTTGGTTTCTTCCTCTTTTTTATTCCCTTTTCCTAAAGGGGGTTTCATTTCATGTTTTACCTAAAAATCCAAATCTAAATATAAATATAATGATGTGTATAAAGTATACCAATCAACTTTTAAACTTATAACCTAACAAAACTTAACTAACTATACACTTATAAGCAATGTACCTAATCAGATTATAGAATGGTAAGTAAGTCGGATGTTGATCACAAGGAACATTATTTAATTAATAAAATAACTATTAAAAGTTAAACTAAGAAAAACAACTAGAAGTGGGGGGTTTTATATGATTTTACAAGTTCAGATTAACTTAATTAAAATAATCAACTAATTACTAAAGTAAAAAAAAACAGAAAGATGATTTTAAATCAATAATAAAATATACTTTTGTTTAGCTTCGAATCCCTCTTGTTTCCTATGGCTGATTTCAAGACAATGGATTAATTACTTTAGATACCAAATAAAAGTTACTAGGCATCATGATCAGACTAACTAGCATAAGTCAATTCAATAACTTTAACCCCAATGATCATGCAAGTTAAGGACACTAGATTGATTTTAAAGGTAATTTGGAATCTGAATGATAGAATCTACAGACTACTATTCTTTGGTCAAGTCTAGTAATCAAGCAAATATTATGATCAAATACTACTCTCTAACACAATTAAGCAACTAACTTATCACCTATACTAGGATACGACTAGTCACCAGTTCTAATAGTTTAATGATCATAAATAGTTAGGTAAATCAATTTCATGCAATTAACTGCAGCTTAACTACACAATCTTGAGACAAAGCAATAAAGATAGAAACTTTACCGGGCTAGCTTTAGATTTATCAAACAATATTTAAACATACAACTAACTTCATCAATCCATCAAGGAAGAAATCAACACATAGCATGTAACACCCGGTTTCGAATCGCTTCATTATTTTGAGGCTGCGACTCGATCATCAATTATCATAAGGCTTAGGAGCTTAGGGAAGAAAGGATTTGGCCCTTTTGAATGAGGGTGTTAAAGTCTAAGTGATCCGAGTGTTCGATGGTGTTTCGGAGCCCAAGGGCATAATCGTAACTGGTTATCTCGTTCCTTTATGAATTTTGGGTTTGGTTCGGTGAACTTCAAGACTATGATGGGTTGCTAGAAGTGTAGGGCTTCTCGCCACCTTTCCGCGGATATAAAGTTCGTCGGAAACGGACTTAGAATGAAGAAGTTATGGTCTTCGGAAGAATTTAGGGTTTTGGGAAAAACCCCGGTACGCGGGGAGTACATGGGTGGTACGCAGGGCGTACTCATGCGAGGGAATTTACGCGGTGCGTACTTTGGCATACGCTTAACGTAGTCAGAAGTCTTGGTCACGAAGGTTCGGCCTCATACGTTGGGTGTACGAGGAGTACGCTAGGCGTACGAGGGGTGTCTAAACCCTAAATTTTGATCATGTGTTCCCTATTTAATCATCCTTATTTCTTAGGATTGGCCTCCTTATTAGCCTCTAAATCCCCATAAACCCTAAAATCGAGTCTTAGCCTCCATTGTTGGGTGTTTGAGCCTTGGGTGAGGATTTGGTGTTCATTTTGTGGATCTAGAAGATGAAGGAGGAACTTGAAGGCTTATTGTTTGAACGAAAGCTTTGAGATCCAGCAATTTCACCTCCTCTTGGTAGCTTGGGAGGTATAAAGTCCGAAACTTTTCTTTTCATTTCATAGATCTTATTCTTGGTTCATTTTTAGTCATTTTGACCCATCTTGATTGATGATTGGGAGTTTAAGTCATTTGTGAAGCTTGTAATTGTAGATCTGGTTGTTTCATGGGTTCCTTGGGCATAATGGTGCAAACTTTATGGTGGTTATGGTTCCATGCATGTATTAAGTTAAGTATTAAGCTCTTTTGAGCTCTAGAGTCCATTTAGCCATGCATACACATAAAGTTGGCAACTTTATGTGATTAACCACCTTGGGGAAGTCAGATCTGAGTTTGGATCCAAGTCTTAACGGATTAAGTGCTTAATTGGAAAGTTGGCTTTGGGCTGGTGAGTACGTTGGGCGTACAAGCCTCCCAAGCAGTACGTTGAGAGTACAGGCTGAGTACGCCCCTCGTACTCAACAGACTTGGGCCTTTTTGCTTTTTGGGCTTCGGTTTGGGCTGGGTTGTGTTGGGCCATCTGGATTTCATTATTAGCTTATTGTATCTTGTTGAGCCTTCTTGGGCAAAGGCCCATGAAAGGAATTAGGCCCAATTTGGAAAATTGGGCCATATTTGGGCCTTAGATGTTTATTTTGGATCTTGGGCCTTTTTGTCATCTAGTTTGGGCCTTGGCTTTGGGTTAAGATTGAGGAAGGGTAAAAAGGTCGTTTACCCTAACTTGGACTCATAGTGTGAGTCAGTTGATAGATGTTGATGGGTTGTCATTTTGGTATCTGATAGCGCGTGAGTTATAGCGGATCTGCAGTCAAAGATTTTTCATGGGATCAGTTGTTGATGGGGTGTTGTCTTGATATTGGCGGTTCGGGGATCTAGCAGCCAACAGACATGGATCATCTTTATGGTTCGGCAGTGCGAGGTGAGTCTTCCTCACAGTACTTTTGGGTCAAAGGCACCAAGGACGGCCCTTTGGATTGTTATCCTGGTTTATCGTATGATTGAGTATGGTGGTGATCTATTAGATCTGTATGAGTGTGTCAACACGGTGTATGTGTGGTTGGGTTGAGGCAGTCATGCTTTATGCTGAAGGCCAACAGACCCAGGGCGTCCCGGATAGACTGAAGGCCAGTAGGGCGTACCAGTCAGGACGAAGGCCCGGAGAACATTCCAGATAGGCTGAAGGTCGGGTGAGGCGTACCAATCATGCTGAAGGTTCTGTGAGCGTACCAGATAGACTGCAGGTCGGAGGGGCGTTCCAGTCAGACTGAAGGCTTTGTGGGCGTACCAGATGGACTGTAGGCCGGTGGGGCGTTCCAGTCATGTTGAAGGCCATGTATGCATGTTGTTTGTTGTATATGTTATATGTTGTGTGTTGGTACTTTGGGGGAAACTCACTAAACTTTGTGCTTACAGTTTTTGGTTTATGGTTTCAGGTGTTTCAGAGATTTGTGGCAAGGCGAAGGTGTGACTGTACACATCCTGATTTTATGTCATTGATCTTGGGAGGCACTGATTTTCAAATAATGTTTTGAGAACACCATTTTGTAAACATTTTATTAGTAAAAGGATCGTTTTGAAAAGTTTAAAATTGTTGAAATTTTGTGGGATGTTACATAGCGATTAAGAGTTCATATAATCTAAACGAAAGCAAGGGTTTTTATCCCATAACCAGATGTAACACCATGGTTTCCAAGTATTTACACTTTTAACCTTGTTGTGTTAATTTTTGGCACTTTGGTCCAAACGCCAGGCGTTTGGCATAGAATGTTAAGCGTTCAAATGTCAGGCGTTCTATGATGGACGCCAGGCGTTTGCACGCAGAGACCAAACCCTAATTTTTAGGGTTTTTACCCTATTTAAAGAACATTATGGCCTCAAAACCCTTCACCACTCCAGCCTCCATCCTCATTTCGAAAACTATAAGTGTGTATGAGAGTTTGAAGCCTTGGTTCATCTTTTTGGTATCATTTAGTGTTCTTGATAAGAGAAGGAAGATTTTTTAGTATTGTGGTTGCTCTCTAGCTTGTGTATCTGGACTCTTGACATCTTGGAGCATCATTTTGAGGTATAAAGTTCAGATCTTGTTGTCTTATTTTTTAGATCTTGATTTAGATTATTTTATCTTCTTTTTGGTCCCAACGACTTGATCTTTGTGAGTTTGGAATGCTCCAGAGGTTTGGACTGTCCTTCCAAGCATAATAGTGATTCTAGAATCATAAAAATGCAATCGTGGGTCTTCATAATCTTCTATGCAAGAGTTTGGAGCCTTATAGTTGATTTTGAGTTAGGATCTTGGTGTTTGGCTCATTGTAGCCATGCATGGCCATAAAGTTTGCAACTTTATGACTTTAGACGTTCCATTATGATTGGATCCGAAGTTTGGACAAGAGATCTTAAGCCATTAAGACATTGGTTTGGAAGTTGGTAATCAGCGAGCAAATGGCAAGAGTTTGCATGGGAACGCGCAACGTTCAGATGTCAGGCGTCACAGGGTGGAACGCCAGGCGTTTCAGCAAAAGCCCAATGGATCGATTTTGGACCTTGGGCCATTATGGGGTTTGGCTTAGTTTAATTGGGCTTTGGGTGATCATTTTGGTTTTGGGCCTTTCGAGTAGTTGGATTGGGCCTTGGCCTTGGGCCAAGTTAGAAAAAGGGTAAAATGGTCTTTTACCTTAACGTGGTCGTGGGTTCGAGTCCCACGGATGGCGCCAAATGATGCGACATCGACCTCCGATGAGTCTTTTGGTCTTCTGCTGCGGCGAAGATCTGGATATCACAGTGCAAAGTCATTAGAGCCGTCCCAGGGACTGTGCCCCGGGAGCGGACTCCGACGATTAAGTTAGATCATCTGGAAGATCTGAGATGGTCCTCCATAGCTGGAGAGAACCATCTTGGTGCTGGTGGTGGTGTATGGTGGCTGACGGCAGCGGGTGGCGGCTGAGCCACCCGGCCGGAGTGTAGTGTGGCGGCTGAGCCATGGGGAAGGATCCTAGGGCAAAGATCCTAGGGAAAAGGGGTCCTAGTGGTGGCTGAACCACTTGGGAAAGAGTCCTCCTTCATGGAGGAGGCACTATTCTATTTATAGTGGACAATTAGGTCAAGGGGAATTAGGTCTGGCTTTGGGCCAGCCCAATTCAGGCCCAACTAGCAAGGAGTTGGGCAAGGCCGCCCGGAGGCGCCGGGCGAGGCTGGCGGGCGCCGGGCGAGGCTGGCGGGCGCGCCCCAGGCAAGGCTGGCGGGCGCGCACCAGGAAAGGATGGCAGGGGAGTGCCAGACGAGGGAGCGCCTGGCCGGGCCGGCAGGAGAGTCCCCAGCAGGGCTGGCAAGGGAGTCCCCAACAAGGGAACGCTAGGCAGGGCTGGCAGGAGCACGCCAGGCCAGGCTGGCGCGCTAGAGCAGTCTAGGCCATGCCAATGGATCATATATCATCAGGTCGGAATCCAATTATTAATTGGATGTGTTTTATGATGACAGTGCGGGGATTTGCCAGACTAACAGACAAAGATTTATCTGAGTGATTCAGCGCGGGGATTTGCTGGGAGCCTTATCTTGATGAGGATTAATTATATGGATAAGGAGTAATTTGGAGGATTCAAGGAATCCTTGAGGAAAGTACAGATAGATGTGGAAGGTAATATGGGCCCATACTGTGACGTCCTCAATTTCACAGCCCGAAAAGACCGATTTGTTTATGCTTGATTTTAAAAATCAGAGTGTCTTTAAAAAAAATACGTTGCGGAATTTGTTCCCAAAAAAACATGATAAATATATTATCAAATCATTTCCGAGGATATGTATTTTATTCGTTTTAAAACTTTGGGATGTCATCGTCAATACAGAAACATAAGCATAAACAAAACTTACATTCATTTACACTAGTGATTTTACATCTCCTTTAATCTCTAAGTGTAACGTAGCTTCGTATCGACACCTATGATACAAATAACTTGAGTGGGTCAGGTTGGGAAACCTGGTGAGTATATAGGGTTTTCAACCCACAATAATAAAGTTATTGTGTTTTATCATCAGACAATTAACCCAATTACCCATCCCAATTATCTTCTTTATTTCTTAAGGATTTACCCTAAGAACCATCTATCACTCATTCCTAAGGATTCATCCTAAGGAATAGGCACGAAGTACATCGTCGCCAGAGTTTATACAACAGGCACTAAGTCCATAACTGCCAAGGTTTATACAACATGTGCTAAGTCCATAGATCTCATTTATCGACAGTATTATTCACAGGAATCCACCTGCAATACATGTCAATGGGTTTTTAGAGTACATCTGATGAACATATAGTTCACAACACCTACAGGTTGCGAGCCTGCTAGTATTCCATAGACCGTCTAGAATAGTCCATGGTTGTCATACATACTCTGCTGAATGACGGGGGCCAACGTTTGGGTAAGGGCTTCTCTCATATTTCACCCCTCACCCTCATCTCATTATCTATATCACCAATCATCTCATTTATCCAACTCATATTTCATCACATACCAATTATTTCATCTACCCATGTTTTACCCAACATTTTTGTAGATATAAAATACATATACAGTTTAAATCATTTAAAACCTGTATAAAACATTCATTCAATATCCATCTCAAATAAACAAACAATATATATACACACAACACATATTTTATATAAAAATACTTCATATCTATGTGTAAGATGAAAGTGACTATACACTCACTTGATTTAACGATAATCGGGCAGCACTTCGTTTCTTAAAACGATCGTTTCCGATGAAACCGAGAGTTTTAATGAAAAAACCGGGCCTTGCGAGGGTTGAGCTTCAAACCGAAAAGATAAATTTCTCGGGGTCTGCGGTCACTTCGGGACGTTCTTCGGGTGTTAGGTAGGTTCCCGAGGCTTCGGGGGGGTTAAAAGGGGCTTAAAATAAGCTTTAGAGTGAAAAAGTATGCAAAATTCCAACAAAAACCGGGAGGGTTCGCACCCTCCCTTATATAGTATGCGAGACCGAGGATCGACGGCCGAGAAGAGGACACGCGGCAGCAGATGCGAGGCGAGGGCAGGTGGCGGTCTCGGATTGGGCCGCGCCTTCGGGTGCGAGGGGTTGCGACACGCTTCGACTGCTACTTCGGATGAGTCATCGGCATCGGACACAGGGAAGCACCGCGGGCGAGGTGACGTGGCCGAACTTGAGCCATGCGAAATTCCTCGGTTTTAGCATTTTTCTCGAATTGTGTGTCTCAAACTTCTAAAATCCATAACTTTCGCATACGGGCTTCGTTTTTTACGTTCTTTATATTCACGCGTAGGTAAAATTATGCTCTACAACTTTCGTTTAGACTCCGTCGGCTAATTTTGACATTTTTTTTAATATTATTATTTTTAACAGATCGGGACAGGAAAAATCCCTAAAAATTCATAAGTTCTTCATCCAACGTCCGTTTTCGTCTGTCTTTTTACCGTTGTACTACTATTGACGAGACCTTCGATTCTAGTTTAGGTTGTGTCGGCTAAAAATCATTCGATCTAAAATTCGAGTTTTTAGCTGTCTACTGCTAAGCTGAAACTTAGAAAAATCATAACTTCCTCATACGAAGTCAGATTTGGACGTTCTTTTTATGAAAATTCTCGGTTTAATGAATACTACGACTTTTATTTAGATCGCTAAGGCTAAAAAGCACTTTACCGTAAATTCACTTTTTACGTCACACAACGTCATGTCGGTTCTGTCGCGAAACTTCGACAGGTCATAAATTCTTCGTTATAACTCGGATTTCGGTATTCTTTATATCTCCGGAATCCTTGTTTCGGCCACTACAACTTTCTTAATAGATATCGGCTTTATCTAATATTTATTTTCGACGCTTATTTTTATTCTTAATTAATTAAATCATAATATTCAAATAATACATTTTTATTATTTCAAAAAAATTACAAAGATTGGCCTAGACTATTACATCATCATTAATGCCTAGACTAGAAACACGGGCATTACACATACTACTGGAAGCAGAGGATCCGTACTCGAGCGTAACATCCCGAAATTCAGGTACTTCTAAATTCATCCCTATGGTTTTATCATATGTCATTTTACTCCCTAAGTCCATGAGATTGAGCCTTGAAGCCTTGTGGCAATTTGGTAATTTGAGAAGGATAGTATGCTGAGCGTACATGAGGGTACGCTAAACCTACTACGACGCACCCTAGTATGATGGGCAAATACTTATGTACGCAGGGCGTACTCTTGTTAGGAGAAAACCCTATATTTTAGGGGTTGGGTGGTATATAAGCATCATTATGGATCATTTCACTCCACCTTTTCAGCCTCCATGCCCTTTGAGTCGTCTTTGGTAAACCCGAACCCTTAGTGAGTGTGTTTTGAGCTAAAGAGTGTGTTGTTGGTGTGTTCAAGGAAGAATAAGTTGCATCAAGAAGTGTGGAAGCTTGAAACAAGGCTTGGATCTGGAAGTTTTGCCCTTTTCTCCATCATTCCAAGGTATAAAGTTCATACCTTGATGGCTTGTTTGATAGATCTCTTTATTGGGTGTTTTTATGCTTCTTTTTGGTCCCAAATGCTCCATCTTGAGCATGGCATGTTCTGGATGTTTTGAGTTGTCCTTTCAGACCCTTGGAGGGGTCCTTAGTCATAAAAATGAGGTCCCAATGGGTAGAAGTGTCTCACGCATCTTATGGAATGTCTTAATGAATTAAGACCATGTATTAAGGACTTTTTGGACGTGTAAATTCATAAAGCTGGAGACTTTATGACTTTAGGGTGCATTTGGACAATGGATATGAAGTTCAGGCTTAAGTGCTTAAGCCATTAAGAAATTAATGAAGTTATGGGCTTTGCGAGGGTACGCCCCGCGTAGAAGAGGGTATGCCCCGCGTACTCGGTCAACTTCCCCGTAATCAGTCAAGGTGAGGCTTGCGCACGCTGAGCATACCTCCGGAGTACGCCCCGCGTACTCGCATTGAACAGCCAATTTTGAGTTAACTCGGTTAGGTTGACTCGGGTGAGTTGACTCAGTGGATTTTTGGAGTTTGACCAAGTTTGACTTTTGAGGAGTATTTTTGGGTAGTTTTAGGATTTTGATGGAATTGGTCACTTGGTGGATGTAGGCATTGAGTAGAGAGCTGAGATTCGGAGTCGGGCCTTATCAGTTCAGTTCAGCTTATGAGGTGAGTTTTTCCTCACTGTATTTGTGGGTCGAAGGCACCAATGTCGGCCCTTGGATTGATATTCTGTTATGCATGCTTTGTACTGTTATGATCTATTAGATCGGTATCCTGGTAGATACGATGTTGTTATGCTGTTATGATCTGTTAGATCGGTATCCTGGTAGATCGGGATGTTGCTATGTTGTTATGATATGTTAGATCAGTATCTTGGGAGATAGGATGTTGATATGCTTAGTGATCTGTAGATCTGTGTGGTAGGCTGTAGATTGTTATATGATTATCTATTATATGTGCACATGTTTGGTTAGTGGATGAGGCTTCACTGCTTTGTGCGTAAGCCAACAGGCTGGGGCATTCTAACCCGATGGTTGGGGGCCTAGGGTATTCCATCCCGAGGATGATTGGACTTATAGTATGTTGGTATTCCGACCCGATGGTTGAGGGGCCTGAGGTATTCCAACCCGATGGTTGATTGGACCCATAGTATGTTGTCATTCCAACCCGATGGTTGAGGGGACTGGGGTATTCCAACCCGATGGTTGATTGGAACCATAGTATGTTGTTATTGTATATGTGTTATTTGTTGTGTTTGAACTTTAGGGGACTCACTAAGCTTTGGGCTTACAATTTTGGGTTATGTTTCAGGTACCTCAGATGATTGTGGGAAGGCAAAGGCTTGGTAGTGCACCTCATCATGTTGTGTATTGTGATTTTTGGAAAACTCTGATATTAAACATGTTTTGAAAACGACAATGTAAAAAATTATGACTTTGGTTGGTTTGAAAAAATTTAGATTTTTATGAAATTTTATGGATGTTACTAGTTGGTATCAGAGCCTTGGTTTGAGTGAAATGGAGGAACACTTATGTGAATCCAGTCTCAAACTAAGGAAAAAAATATTTTCAAATAGGTTTCAAAATGGTCGAGGAGGAAGCAAGGTGTACGATCAGCCGGAGCCAGTAAGTAGACCCCAAAATACCACACTGTTATTGATATCGTGATATGTTAGAACAACATGCTGGTGATTGGATAGGGATCTTCAGGAATTGCATGATAGAATTTTCTGATTATATGATGCTTGATAGCCTAGGATCTTTCTTTTATGGAATTGGCATCATTAGTGTAGTTTCTTAGTGTATGCATCATGGTCATGCATAACTAAGATCCTATAGCCTGGGAATGTTTGGGTTGGCCTTATTTCCTGTTCTTTTTTGATGAAGGGCTTAGGGTAGGATCAGATATATGGATGTCTATAGGGTCCAGAGTTATGTATGGCTAGCATACACTAGTGCTGCAGGGTTGGTGGAAGTTTCATGGATGCGTTGTGTAGGGTCAGCCCGCCAGTTTCGAGTTATTTAGCCTTTCCTCTAGGGACTGAGGATTGAGTGTATTTTTATGCTAGTGAGTATTGTTAGGGTGTTGTGATGATCCTCTAAGAAAAATACGGGTAGGTGTGGAAGGTAGTATGGGCCCATACTACTGAAAGCACATGACCCGTACGCGTAACAAGGAAGTCACAACCCCTAGGGCTTTGTTGGGAGTTGGTTCCCCGATTATGATATGCGTGTTATCTGATATCCTCCCGGTTTATTTTCAGTATGGTAACTATACGTCTAGTTGAGGCTGGGTCCGGTTCGGGATCAGGAGTTGGCCGTCAGGGTGAGTCAGCTGTGTTGGATGACAGGATCGGGGAGATCTTGCAGGAGGAGGTTGTTGCTCATTTCCGAGCTCAATTTCCAGAGATGTTTGGGTCTATCAAGACCACCATGGTTGAGTATCTCAATGAGCGCTATGCTACTTTGTCTAAGACTGCTGCTGCTGCAACCACTACAGCCGTTGCGGCTGTAGGGGTTGGATCGGGTCAGGTTTTTCAGTATCGGGACTTCGACAATACGAAGCCCCTGACTTTCGATGGGGTGCAAGACCCGACCATCGCCATGAGATGGCTATATGATGTGGAGGGGTGTTTCTTCACTTGTTCATGTCCAGCTGACCAGAAGGTCAGGTGCGCTCTGAACCTTCTGAGGACCTGAGCGATGGATTGATGGAGGCTTGCTACTAGTTCATATTCTGCTGAGCAGAGAGCTGTTATTTCTTGGGAGAAGTTCTCTGAGATGTTCTGCTCCCGTTATGTGCCGCTGGTGGAGCGTGAGAGGTTGTCCCAGGAGTACCTGGATTTGAGACAGGGTTCTGAGACAGTGACAGAGATCACCAAGATGTTCACGGAGAGGGCTATGTTTTGTCCTGAGTTTGCTGCATCTGAGCAGACTTAGATGACACGTTACTTGAGCATGCTCAAGATGGAGATCAGGCAGTTTGTTTCCACCCAGTGCTATGGTACTTTGTTGGAGATGCAAGAGGCCGCTAGGTGGCGTGAGATTGAGATTGACTTACATTCGAGGGAGAAGAGACCGGCCCCGACGTAGTCGCAGCTTGCGTCAAAGCTGTTTAGGGTCGCTGACTCTAGTTCGGGGAGTCATAGGGGCCGCACTTGTGGGAAGTGCGGTAAGGTGCATGATGGAGCTTTTCGATCTTCTTCGGGATGCCACACGTGTGGAAAGTCGGGACATATTGCTAGGGAATGTCGGCAGCAGACTCCAGCATCTGGTATCAGACTTTGTTACCATTGTGATCAGGTGAGCCATATGAAGGCCCAGTGTCCCTTGCTTTCTTCTAGGCTGGCGCAGGTTCCAGCCCCGGCTACTTTGAGGATCACATACGGGAGTCAAGGCAGGGCGGAGCCCCCGAGGGCTCGAGCTCGCGCTTTCCAGCTTACTGTCGAGGAGACCAGAGCAGCTCCAGATGTTGTGACTGGTATGTTTCTATTCATTATTATGTTGATTATGTCTTGTGTTAAGCTTATGTTTGTACCTTTGTTAAGTACGTTCCTAGTGAACTCTTTTCCTGCTCTAGTGTTGTTTGACTCGGGTGCGAGTCGGTCTTTTGTTTCTCGATCGTTCAGTAGGGAATTTGATATGCCCATTGGGGAGTTAGAGTGTCCGTTGCGAGTTTCTATCGCCAACGAGCACGAGGTTTCTGCATCATCAGTATATCAGGGTTGTATTATGGAGATCTTCGGGGTGCCTTATCTGATCGATTTGATCCCTATCCCCATGGGGGATGTCTGCGTGATTGTGGGTATGGATTGGCTGAGTCGTTTCGGTGCTATGATTGATTGTGAGGGCCAGCGCGTGGTACTCCAAACCCCAAGTGGGGGAGAACTGGTTATCAATGGAGAGGGAACCAGGATGGGTTCAAGGTTTTGTTCTGCAGCCAGAGCTCGGTAGTATATTCAACACGAGTGTGCGGGTTATTTGGCTTACTTGGTGGATATGCGGGTTGGGGATCAGGTTTCAATTTCAGAGGTCCCGGTTGTCAGGGAGTTTGCCGATGTATTTCCGGAGGAGTTACCCGGTGTGCCTCCTGTGAGGCAGGTCGAGTTCAGGATCGACCTTGTGCCTAGTGCAGCCCGGATTGCCAAGGCGTCGGATCGCTTGGCGCCGCCTGAGATGCAGGAGTTGTCATCTCAGTTGCAGGAGCTGCTAGGCAAGCAGTTCATGAGGCCGAATAGTTCTCCATGGGGAGCACTGATTTTGTTTGTCAAGAAGAAGAATGGTTCACACCGAATGTGTATTGATTACCGGGAGTTGAACAAGCTAACAGTAAAGAATCGTTATCCCCTTTCGTGGATTGATGATCTATTTGATCAGTTGCAGGGTGCATCTTGGTTCTCCAAGATAGATCTGAGGTCCGAATATCATTAGGTCATGGTGAGAGAGGAGGACATGGCGAAGACCGCGTTCCGGACTCGTTATGGGCATTACGAGTTCGTGGTGATGCCATTTGGTCTCACCAATGCGCATGCAGTATTTATGGATTTGATGAATCGAGTATGCAGGTCGATGCTCGATCGTTTGGTTATCGTGTTCATTGATGATATCTTGGTATATTCCAAGACCATAGAGCAGCATGAGGAGCATCTTTGCGAGCTTCTAGGGGTTTTGAGGCGAGAACGACTTTATTCTAAGTTCTCGAAGTGCGAGTTTTGGTTACGAGAGGTTCAGTTCCTTGGACACCTCGTTAACCAGGACGGGATATTGGTCGATCCGTCCAAGATCGAGGCGGTGATGCAGTAGGAGGTTCCGAAATCTCCCTCGGATATTAGGAGTTTCTTGGGATTGACAGGGTACTATCGGAGATTCATTCAGTATTTCTCCAAGATTGCAGTACCCCTCAATCGTCTGATGAGGAAGGGGGTGGATTTCCGATGGGGCCCTGAGCAACAGACAACATTTGAGACCCTTCGGCAAAGATTATGTGAGGACCCGATTTTAACCCTCCCTGAGGGAATTGAGTATTTCGTGGTATTTTGTGATGCTTCCATCATTGGTTTGGGGGCGATCCTCATGCAGAGAGGACGGGTGATAGCATATGCTTCGCGACAGCTGAAGCCGCACGAGACGTGGTATCCCACGCATGATCTGGAGTTGGGGGCAGTGGTTTTTGCCCTCAAGATTTGGAGGCATTATATTTATGGGGTCGCCTGTACTATCTACACGGACCACAAGAGTTTGAGACATATTATGGATCAGCCGAACCTGAACATGAGGCCGCGCAGGTGGCTGGACGTAGTGAAGGATTATGACTGCGAGATCCTTTACCATCCGAGTAAGGCGAATGTGGTGGCGAATGCTTTGATCCGCAAGTCGGTTGGGCCTTCTGATGGGGGATTGTGTATGAGGATATCAGTGGATTCTCCAATTTTGGGATTGATTAGGGAGCCTCAGGCCAAGGGTGTTTGGGAAGAGAACTGGAAGATAGAGAGGATCAGGGGTGAGATTGCCAGATTTGTTCCGGATAGTCGTGGATTGTTGATCCGTTGTGGTCGGGTATGGGTTCCTATGTCTGGTGGAGTCAGATAGATTGTATTGGAGGAAGCTCATAAGTCTCGTTTTTTTATTCATCCGGGGGCCACCAAGATGTATCGGGATCTGAGATTGAGCTATTGGTGGCCGTGAATGAAGATGGTGATCGCCTGGTACGTTGAGAGATGCATGACCTGCAGGATGATCAAGGATGAGCACCAGAGGCGGCATGGAAAGCTGCATCCTCTGGAGGTTCCCATGTGGAAATGGGAGTAGATTTCGATGGATTTCATCACCAAATTGTCGAGGATGGCAAAGGGTTTCGATGCTCTTTGGGTCATCGTGGGTCGATTGACCAAGAGTGCCCACTTCCTGGCGATTCGGGAGAGTTCTTTGGCAGAGAAGTTGGCCGATGTGTATATTCATGAGATCGTTACTCGCCATGGGGTTCCTTTCTCCGTTGTTTGAGACCGTGATGTTTGATTCACCTCTCGTTTTTGGAAAAATTTCCATGAGGAACAGGGCACGAGGTTGCACTTCAGCACGACTTATCATCTGCAGACCGATGTCCTGAGTGAGCGGACGATACAGACCCTTGAGGATATGTTGCAGGCGTGTGTCATTGATTTTGGTGGGAGTTAGGACTGCTATGCCGATCCGAGTTGGAGTTTCATAGTTGGAGTCTCAGAGTCGGCAGAAGAGCTATGCCGACCTATGCTAATCCGAGTTGGAGTTTCAGGTCGGCGATATGGTGTTACTGAAAGTCTCACCTTTGAAATGTGTGATTCGCTTCAGGAAAAGGGGCAAATTGGGTCCCCGATATATTGGGTCATTTTAAATTATTGCCAGGGTTGGCAAGGTGGCGTATAGATTGGATCTTCCTGAGGAGCTCAGTCAGATTCATAGCACTTTCCATGTTTCACAGTTGCGAAAGTGCATGTTGGATGAGGATGCGGTGGTTTCCTTGGATGATATTCAGGTTGATGAGCGCCTGAACTATGTTGAGAGGCCAGTAGCTATTCTGGAAAGGAAGGTTAAGGTTTTGCGTAACAATGAAGTACCTTTGGTGAAGGTACGGTGGCAGGTCCAGAGGGGCTCCGAGTGGACCTGGGAGCCGGAGGTTGAGATGCATGAGCATTATCTAGATTTGTTCATTGCATCAGACTTCAAGGCGCGAAGTCTAGTTCAAGTGGGGGAGAGTTGTAACATCCCGAGATTCAAGTACATCTAAATTCATCCCTATGGTTTTATCATATGTAGCAATTTGGTAATTTGAGCAGGATGAGTACGCTGAGCGTACACTTATGTACGCAGGGTGTACTCTTGTCAGGAGAAAACCCTAATTTTTAGGGTGTGGGTAGTATATAAGCAGCATTATGGATCATTTCACCCCACCTTTTCAGCCTCCATTGTCACAACTAGCACTTTTGGCTAGGAAATTTTGTCCTCAGGTAAGTAAGGACTATTGTGAGATTTGTGCTAACACTCCTAAGTGTTCAATATGAGTTCCTAAGGAGCCATAAAGTGTTAGAATGCAAATCTCTCCAAGTATGTGAAATCTCTCTCAAATCTCTCTAAGTATGCGAAATCTCTCCAAGTATAGTGAATCTCTCCCAAATCTCTCTAAGTATGCGAAATCTCTCCAAGTATAGTGAATCTCTCCCAAATCTCTCCAAGTATGTGAAATCTCTCCCAAATCTCTCCAAGTATGTGAAATCTCTCCCAAATCTCTCCAAGTATGTGAAATCTCTCCGAAATCTCCCTAAGTATGCGAAATCTCTCCAAGTATGGTGAATCTCTCCCAAATCTCACTAAGTATGAGAAATCTCTCCAAGTATGTGAAATCTCTCACAAATCTCTCTAAGTATATGAAATCTCTCCCAAATCTTTCCACGTATCTCAAATCTCTCTCAAATCTCCCTAAGTACCTTCCTCAGTCGAAAACAGCTCAAAACCGGAAGAGGAAACGCCAAAAGGACCCTCTTGGCCGGAACCCTCTTGGTCCAGACTCCTCTTGGTCCGGACTCCTCTTGGTCCTGAACCTTTTGGTCCGGAACCCTCTTGGTCCGGAACCCTCTTAGTCCGGAATACCTTCTAAGGAGCCAAGAGGAATTTCACTTCGGAACCCATGTGCTTCGGACCTCCTTATTACTCCTGATGGATTGACTCCGGAAGGTGCAAGCTCCAGAATGCTTCGCTTAAGCCTGACTTCAGAAGTTCTAGCCAGCCTTCGCATCCTCGGTCCCGACCTCCGGATTTTGCCTAGAGCCTCGGAACTTGCATGATGACTCCGAAACTCCTTGCCACCCAGCTTCGGACCCTCGCAGACCAAACCCTCCATTCCGGAATATGAAATGTAGCTTCGAATTTCACATAATGCCTCCAGAATTCACCTTTTAGCTCCGGATTTTGGACTATTACGGACCTTTTCTTCATTTTGGGGTATTTTGAGGTCGGGAATCCCACCAAACTCGTATTTTTCCTATCCTAAACCCCTTAGACCCCTATTTTATGCTAAAATTAATTATTCTAAGCATATTTTTCATAAAAAAAATAAATGTTTGGGATTTAGGAAACCTTATCCTAAATCAAGAAAAGGACAAAGGGATTGACTTTGTGATTTGATGAAATTCCTCATTTCCCATGTAAATCACAGTATTCCATACTTTACCCACCAAATATCCATGCATGGACCACCAGATCCCCATGCATCAAAGATTCCATTCCTTTTCTTATACTCCAAAACCACGACAGTAAAGGAGTTTAGACTCCACTTTCTCTCTCACTCTTCCCATTTTCCCTCAAAACTCATCTTCAAAACAAGAACAATGATCTTGCTGGAAGGGAAAATATTCTTAATTTCTCCCTGGAGTTGAAAGGTAAATTCCTCCACTCACCTAATATTCTATTATATTTCAAGATGAATCCATATTATTTTGTTCATAATAATATGTGATGATCATCCTTAGGAAAGCATCCCTCCCAGGGAAGTTCCTCATCTCAGCAAGAGTTTAAGGTCGAGATCTTCACTCCATAACTCCAAACAACTCCTCAACCAACTCAAGGTGAGCTTCATACCCCACCTTTTTCAATATTTTTGATGTTTTTGGGGGAGAGTACAAGTCAAATCTTGCCTAAATACTTGCATACTTGCATGTATACGTATGTTTGTATGTGTGTGGAAATATTATTAAATTATTATTTTAGTAATATCCTCATGAACGTAAGATTTCACAACTTCATAAGAAACAGAAGATACTTTGTGTACAAAAGAGCCTCCCAACTATTGGATGTGTCCAACTTAAGCCCTTTATATATGCTTTCATGTCTAGAAATAAAACTTATAAAAAGGAACCTTGATAAGTTGACACTATTTCTAGTGATTTTCGAAAATGGAAACTTTGTGACTATTTTGCAAACTGTCAGGGAGTATTTTATAAATATTCAATATAAAAGTTTGCATCAAGAAAATATCAAATAGAGCCTTTATGACAGAAATATTTTCATGTCATAAGCTGCTGTCATAGAACCTCCAAGAACATAAGTAATGTTCTATGTGTCATAAAACAGAAAATGCGTGTCATAACCGGCAATTATAAATTTATACAAATTATAAATTGACACTTTTTCTCTTGACTAAAATGACTTATTTTTCAATAAACAAAAAGGAACGAACACGAGCACCTAGTTAACGAGCACAATCAACGATATGGAACGAGAACGATATTTCTATTCAATAAGTACGAGTTTCATTATTTATCTAACAAATAATGGATCTCTAACGATTGCTCAAAAGGTTGTTAATATTCTAGTCAGACAAATCTCAAAAGTACCTAAATATAAAAATATTAGTGTACGTCTAAGTCCTTTAGGAGTTATAGCCAGAGTCTCCTGGAGGGAGAGCGGGAATTTGTGTATATATCTATACGAGGTTGACACCCCGCACCTTCGCTGTTCGCTACAGCTAGACAGGCTAGTCTAGGGTGACAAATGTCTTTTCCAAACCGAGGGCGCCTGAGAAACGCCAAAACAAGCACTCCGTCAGATTAGTATGGTTATAACGACTCACTATAATATGTTCTATTAACTAGAAATTTATGTAAGGAAAAACCTCATAAATAAATTTTTGGCACGTTGTGTTGACCGTCCTATACATGATAAGTGATGGTCCGCATTTATTGCGTTGACTGTCCTTCTTCATCGCGTAGAATGTCCACAATAGCCATGTTGATTCTTTCTCCTAACAAGTATAGAGTCGTACTACTGCTATTTTTTACAAATTAAAAAGCGTAGGACTCTATGGAAAACGTTTGTAAACGGTTTTGATAACGATAAACTAGCCCACACATATACATAGTTGGAAACTAGAACTTACGATTATTTTATAGCAGAAAATATAGGATTTTCTGGAGAGAACGATTTTTCTACGATTTCGATAATGACAAACTAGAACGCACATTCAATTTTACTCGATAAGAGGAACAAGATTTTCAACCATATTTCCTTTTTGAAAATAAGAGATTTTTCTGGAAACGGTTGATTTTTACTATTCAAAAGAACTATTCTCGGACACAACTCGCTTTAAAAAATTACAATACTTTTCAAAGATCACTCCTTATAAGGATGAACAAAAGTAATGACATGCACACATATATCCATGATTTTCAAGGCAAGACTTCAAACGATTTCATAGAAAATATCGGATTTTCTGAAAGTACAATACGAACGACTCTAAACAAGTGTAAACGATTTTATACAAAAATGCTTATGAACTCAGCAACTTGTTAGTTGACGCTTTTCAAAATGACTTGTATTCTCAGGGATCTAGTAAGCAGGTAACGAGGGACGCGGATGCAGGCCTATTTAGCTGTAGCTTGGAATTTTCTACTTATGTCTCTTTTGTGTAACTCGAAGAACAAATACAATATGTAAACAATGTAATTTTGTTATCTCAATGTATGATGTTTGGATTGCTCTGTTTCATTTATATTCAATTGTTATGATAATGCACAATGAAGTCACCCGCCTCCGGACGTTTCCGCCGTCTGGTCCGCTGTATGGACGCGTCAGTGACTCTAGGGTGCATTTGGACCATGGATCTGAAGTTTAGGCTTAAGTGCTTTAGCCATTAGCACTTAATGAAGTTACGGGCTTTGCAAGGGTACGCCCCGCGTAGAAGGGAGTACGCCCCACGTAGAAGGTCAACTTCCCCGTAATATGTCAATGCGAGGCTTGCGCACGCTGAGCGTACCTCCGGAATACGCCCCGCGTACTCGCGTGGAACAACCAATTTTGAGTTGAATCAGTTGGGTTGACTCAGTGGATTTTTGGAGTTTGACCAAGTTTGACTTTTGAGGGGTATTTTGGATAGTTTTGGGATTTTGATGGAATTGGTCACTTGGTGGATGTAGGCATTGAGTAGAGAGCTGAGATTCGGAGTCGGGCGTTATCAGTTCAGCTCAGCTTGTGAGGTGAGTTTTTCCTCACTGTACTTGCGGGTCGAAGGCACCAATGCCAACCCTTGGATTGTTATCCTGTTATGCATGCTTTTGTATTGTTATGATCTGTTAGATCGGTATACTGGTAGATAGGATGTTGATATGTTGTTATGATCTGTTAGATCGGTATCCTGGTAGATAGGATGTTGCTAAGTTGTTATGATATGTTAGATCGGTATCCTGGTAGATAGGATGTTGCTATGATTAGTGATTTGTAGATCTGTATGACTGGCTGTAGACTGTTATATGATTATATGCTATATGCGCACATGTTTGGTCGGTGGCTGATGCTTCACTGCTTTGTGCGTAAGCCAACAGGCCGGGGCATTCCAACCCAATGGTTGAGGGCCTAGGGTATTCTATCCCGAGGATGATTGGATCCATAGTATGTTGGCATTCCAACCTGATGGTTGAGGGGCATGGGGTATTCCAACCCGATGGTTGATTGGACCCATAGTATGTTGGCATTCCAACCTGATGGTTGAGGGGTCTGAGGTATTCCAACCCGATGGTTGATTGGACCCATAATATGTTGTTATTGTATATGTGTTATTTGTTGTGTTGGTACTTTGGGGGAACTCACTAAGCTTTGGGATTACAGTTTTGGGTTATGTTTCAGGTACCTCAGATGATCGTGGGAAGGCAAAGGCTTGATCATGCACCTCCTCATGTTGTTGTTGGGTTTTAAGCATTATAACACTCCTATGGTGCACATGCAACCCTATATGCTTTGGATCTATGTTTTCTCTAATTATACATGCAATTTGAATTTTCCAAAGCATACATCTTAACTAGCATACAATAGAGGATATACCATATAAAATCAAGTTAGATGAATACCTCTTGATGTAGTTTGTAGTTCTTGGCCTTTAAAGAGCTTAGCACCTCAAGTGTGATGCCTCAAATGGTTCACAAACACTATGAACAAAGGAGGAATTTGAGAGAGAGGTTAAGCACCACCAAAATCGGCTAGGGTTCTCTTAGAACTCTTAGGGTGATTGGGTAACCAATTTTGGCTAAGGGATAACACATATATAGTGTAAGATTCCAAGAGTCATGGGTAAACCCTAATCCATACACTTAGTTTATGATCCATATCTCATGTGGGCTAACTCTCCATGGATACTTACATAAAACTTAGCCCAACATGGATCAATAGCCCAAACACTATATATATATATATATATATATATATATATATATATATATATATATATATATATATATATATATATATATATATATATCACTGGTTTACATAATCAGTCCCTGTTAATTTAATTAGTCTCTTTTGATCACTAAATTAATTCTTGATCAATACTAATTAAATATTATGATTTCTCAATTGATATATTATACTTGTAATATATTAATAAATCATAAATAACCTCTTTCTCAAATATCCATCCTATCAGATTGTTCTGGTGAAGGCAACCCAAATGGACCATGTTACTCTCCGGTTAAGTACATACCAATTATAGTTATGAGCTTAAACACCTAATCCAACAGTCTCCCACTTGGATAAATCTAATAACTATAATTGCAGGTACGACTTTAGAACCCGACTAGCAATCGTAGCTCTTAAAATTCGCTGTCGAACTCTGACCTAGTCAATGACGCGTCCATTAGATAAGGGATCATATATTCCTCTATTCTAGATATCGTATGAAGTGGGACATGGATTATAATCATTCTCTCTGTTCATGTGTTGTTTCCAGATTTCCGATTTATGACGACCGACTAATTGAACAAATCAAATCAGTCCAGGCTTGGCCAAGCACTTAGGGTTGTCATCACTAAATCATTAAGGGGCCCACAGATATCGCTTTTATCCCACATTGGGTAAAAGGAATAGATAAACTTCTACTCAAATGCTTGTTTGTACTTACTCATCAAATCACACACAACAATATGTTTATAACACCAAGTTGCTGGTGCGTTTATATATGCCAATGTGCAACCGGATTGTAAACTACAACTCACATGTCTTGGTTTCAAGAATATAAGATATTATCGTCTCACAATCACTCGTGATAAAATCCATGAATTTATTCAAATGAGCGTGGGTTTAATCCAATACTCAAATCTTATTACAGGAGTACTTATGAACACTACAACAAACTTGTGCTATGTCTAAACGCCTTTAGACAATCTACAGACCCATTCATGACAGTCTAGCTTCAATACCTACTTCCAAAGTATGATCGATTGTGGATAGTTTGAATAACCTAGTTATTCGGGAAGTCAAAACATGCAAAGTGAAACACAAGTATAATCGAATCCAATATGGTCTCAAAACTTTTGAATATAAATAAAACACATTTTATTTAATCACCATATTGATTACACATTATTCATTGTATAAGGTTTAGATTAATCAACTTAATACTTGAATTAAAACAATAGTTATCCCATGCTCCAAGCATGCACATTATGTTTACCTATGGTCCTTACTTTGTGAAATAGATCAACTGTAAACATTTCCAATGACTCTCATTTCACAATTTCAAATCCTTACCGTAAATGTAAGAATACCAAGTCCTTGCCACTTACTATAATCTGTTAGATTCTAAGCTTATATGCAGTGATCCTGTTGTAACGACCATGTACACAAGTCATAGAGACTTTGCCAATTACAAAACTTCCATTGGAAATTGTTACAAGACAATTCCATAGATACAAAGTCTCATATTCAAAGCACATTCCTTTGAACATCCTTCTTGCATAAAAATTTCTAACTTACTCATAGGTTCTTAATATCCAACTCCCATTATGGAAACTTTTCCATAATTGCCATATGACTATCCATTCTTAATAGAATTCGATCTATTCAGAATCATATCAATATGGTCCATTCATTACTATACTTCCAACTGTCCTTAAGCAACCAATCCTTAGCGAACCTCAGATCGTCTTTGACAGTTGTTTAATAACTTTAGTCATATCCGGTTCTAGTCATTTTTCCTTCTTAATGCCCTAGGCATTTGGAAAATTAGAACAGGAGAATATTATAGCATATGCAATCGATCCTATATCCGAAGCATATGAGACATGATTCATAATGTCTTACATAAAGACATGATACTTAACAGTCTCTTGCTATAACATTTCCATATATATGATTTCCTTATGTCAAATCTTTTCAACATAACATTCATATATATCCTTGACTAAATTTGATTAAAATCTCAATCTAAGCTTTTAGATTCGAAATGAAGTATGAATTCCTCTCCCTTAATTATAGCAAAACAACTTTTCAACCTCTGCAACTTTGCAAATCGAAACTTTTGTTTTCTATAATTAACATTGCTAACTCGCAACACTTACCATAATAATTATGCTCCCACTAGCATAATAATTACTATCTTACTAGCATAACACTTATGCTCCTACTAGCTTTGACATGTATCCATAAATCAGCTGGACTTCTAGAAATCAATACTTATTGACTTTTTACCAAAGTTCAGATTTCTGACACGAGATGCTTTGATAAGCCATTATCTAAGCTCATACACCCTTTATTAGAAAGCTCATATTTGTGTCTAAACTATTCAGAACTTACAACAATAAGTTCCGAATGTTCAAACTATTTGCCATTTCTCACAATTCGAACTATGAAGAAGGATGCCGTAATCATAATCGAATTTGAGAATGCAAATATCACAAATGCTATTTGCTTAAAATCTACTTAGTGAAAGCGTTTCCTCACAATCATTTTCATGAATTGGAGAGAAACCTTATGACACTTAGATTTTATGGTGTATGTGTTCATATCCATGTGAATTTGTCATGACCATAATCATAAGACAAGGTTAGTGACAAATCCAAACTCATATGGACTGAACTTGTTCAATCTTAATTTCTTGCCACCTGGTAGCTCAAGGGCCTACCATGTCTTCCAAGTTGTTTAACAGATCACTCTTACTGATTAATGAACTTTCACTGATCAAGGTGCTTTGCCTTATGCAAACAATTGAGAACTCATAGCCATACAAGTGCACTTTAGAGGATCAAGTGCACTTTAGAGGATCAATTGTGATTTAACCATTTCAACAATTCTCGATTCCTCTTCTTAGCCATACAAGTGCACTTTAGAGGATCAATTGTGATATGGTTCCATAATCCCTAAGATGATCATAAAACATGATACTCAAGTACTCTCCCTTCTTTTCAGATTGGAGAAACTTTTATCTTTCTGCCTATTTGATTCTTCTTATTCGTTCTGCTATACATTGAAACTTTTTCAATGATCCAGAATTACACTTAATCTTGTAAGTATAACCATATTTACTAAACTTTTAGTAAATCATAACGAATAGTCTCATCGTTCTCTATGGTGGACCTGACCAGTGCACAACCAAGTGTACCCGATTACCTAGTCCTTCACTTGACTCACATATACATGTGAACAAGGAATTAGTCTTAATTTCCCAAACACGAAGGTTCTCATCCATCATACAATAAAAGTTGCATTATTCCAAGTTTCTATTAAATTGAGACTTGGTGATGAGAATCTTTCCTTATTTGGTAAATTTAAACAATACCACAAACGAAAGAATCAAATCCATTTTCAACATTGCTAACAATAGAAACATACAAACATCAATTTTCACAAATGCCATTGCAAGGAGATATAAATATAAAATCAAATCAAATTTTTATTTATTTATAAAATACGGAAAACTTTTCCTTACAATGCATTTACATATGAAAACTATGTTACTACATATTTCTAAGCAATCTATCATAACCCTTAAGCAACAGCTCAAAATTCTAATCATCGAACCATGCGATCGAAATCCATCTCTTCGCGATCAGGATCATCTTACTCCTCCTTTAAGCTTCCTTTCTTTTCGTCGATCCTACAAAACATCAAAATGTAATTACATTACATCATGTATTAAGAATCTCCAAATAGGAACTTAATAGAGTTAGATATTGGACTAACCTGAAGCAGAGTCATACATTTTGACTTTACCATCCTTGTGGTCCTTCAGGTAGATACGACAGTTTCGCAACCAATGCCCTTTCTCTTGGCAATAGAAGCAAACAGATTCTTTTGGAATGGTACACGGGACAATCTCAGACTTAGCCTTCCTCTTTACCATTTGGTCAAATGACTTGACCATGCCCGATCCATTTCCATTGGGAAGAGAAAGTTTTTATGGACTTCCAATGTTTTCCATGGAAGTTTGGGAAATAGATCTTCCAATCAAATCTGCATTACCAGTGCGCCAAATCATTTCTGATTCAACAGCAATTAGCAAATAGGTAAGATCAATAAGGGTCACGTCGCGGTATGTCATGTAGTAGTCTTTAACAAACTGACTATACGACTCGGGAAGTGACTGAAGAACCAAATCAACAGTCAACTTCCTTGACACAACGACTCCTAACATTCCCAGCCTGTCAATGTGCGACTTCATCTCCAAGACATATGCACACACAGACCTTCCATCTTGGTGTTTTCTAGCCAATATGGCTTGAGTGACCTTGAACTTTTCAAGTCGACGAAACTGTGGGCCAGGGAGAATTATTGGAGGAGGTGAAGGAAGTGCAGCATGATTTCCATCTCCACAATCCAATCGTGGGACATCATCTTCATGAGGAAGGCTTTTTCCAAAAGATTCGGGAAGACCATAGTTGTCAGACCTAGACATATATAACGGGAGAAATTCAAGTTAGTTGATTTAATTCCTTAATATAACACCCAAAATGAAATATTAAGGCTAGGACCCAACACAATATTCTACAATTCGGAAGAGGGATGTCGTAATCCAATTGTAAAATATTTGAAGGTAGGTAAATGACGATTTACCAATTTCCACCATGAAAAACGAAAATGAATTTTAGGTTTTAAATGAATTGAAATTCCTAGATTCTTTGAGATTCATTGAACTTTTCAATGGCAAGTTTAAATCTCGATTATGCCCTTCAAGTTTGTGACTGGGATGCCGAGGATCACAAACAAGGTGTGAATAACCATGCAAATTAGCTTGGTACACTTAATGTTACAAATCACTAAATTAATGTGCCGGTTAACCACACACGCTCCATTGATCCATGATTAACATAGAGCTACCCATTGCCATCCTTCATTAGTCCCATATTAGTGTGCCGGTTAACCACACACGCTCCACTAACGACTAATAAGGTGCAATGTGCAATTTCATAGGTTAGCATCAAATTCATATTTTTTCTAAGTAACTAAGATTGGAAATTTATAAAAGTATTTAGTTACTTGGTATTTCATTATACTTTTAATGAGAATTAATGTCCTATCCTACCCGTTCGGCTAACGACCCTCCACCAGTCAAGGAAGCGGTGGTGAGAGTGGAAACCCATTAAACCACCATTTTATAGGCAGTAACCTTATACCCCCCTTATAGACCATCTTCGTGAATGAGGCCTACTAACGGTAAGACTGACCTTTTACTTATACATATATAATATTTTAAACTTTTAATTTTATATAATATAAGGGTGTATTTTAAACATTTAAAATACTAGGTGGTTTAATCTTTTAATAAATT
Organism: Lactuca virosa; assembly: GCF_052849685.1. Classification (NCBI taxonomy): domain Eukaryota; kingdom Viridiplantae; phylum Streptophyta; class Magnoliopsida; order Asterales; family Asteraceae; genus Lactuca; species Lactuca virosa. The sequence goes on from NC_136433.1 coordinate 40,661,852, forward strand.
ATACTCTTAATTTAATTAAACTTAAACCATGTTGTTATGGATTTATTAATCTTCACCTTTAATTTAACACTTTAATTAATTTAATAAAGTCTATAAGGTGTAATTGAACTATTCAAAGCATCTAGGTTATTAAAAATTCAAAATTAAAACTATTTAATTAGTTTTTAAGTTATGAACCCAAGAGTTGCATCTTTTGAAACCTTTCAATTACTAGAGTTAATGTTTTCATAATTTGAGACTTTTCAAATACCAAAACTTGAGGGCAAGTTTTGTAACTCTTGAAAACTTTTTCATTTCCATAACTTATGAAAACTTATGAGTTTTAATGTTCATGAATGAGACTATTCATATAACTTGAGGACAAGTTACAAAACTCACTTCAAGAACAACTTAGATCAATTTTAATTAACAACATTATCATATAATTTCACTATTGATCTAATCTAACTCATAGCAAGACAATTCATATCAAATAATACAAATAATTATCTTATTATCTTAAAATTTGACAATTGTCCTTTAATTGGATGAGGATCATCATCACCAAATCAGAAAATACGATTTTTATAATTACAAAACAGTTTGTGGTAATGATCCTAATCCAATTCTGGCCAAAAAATCGAAATTCTGCAACCAGAAGCCTCTACTCGACGAGTACATGAACTGGACTCGTCGAGTTGCCCTTTTAGTGAGTGAACTCGTCGAGTCAGGCATTGGACTCAGCGAGTCCATCAGTCAGATGCCAGAAAATCAATTTTTTAGCTTTGAAAAATAACCAAGCATCAAATATAACAGAAAACAATCCTAGGCTCTGATACCACTGTTGGGTTTTAAGCACTATAACACTCCTATGGTGCACATACAACCCTAGATGCTTTGGATCTATGTTTTCTCTAATTATAGATCCAATTTGAATTTTCCAAAGCATACATCCTAACTAGCATACAATAGAGGATATACCATATAAAATCAAGTTAGATGAATACCTCTTGATGTAGTTTGTAGTTGTTGGCCTTTCAAGAGCTTAACACCTCAAGTGTGATGCCTAAAAGGGTTCACAAACACCATGAACAAAGGAGGACTTTGAGAGAGAGGTTAAGCACCACCAAAATCGGCTAAGGTTTTCTTAGAACTCTTAGGGTGCTTGGGTAACCGATTTTGGCTAAGGGATAACACATATATATTGTAGGATTCCAAGAGTCATGGGTAAACCCTAATCCATACACTTAGGTTATGATCCATATCTCATGTGGGCTAACTCTTCATGGATACTTACATAAAACTTAGCCCAACATGGATCAATAGCCCAAACACTATATATATCATTGATTTACATAATCAGTCCCCGTTAATTTAAGTAGTCTCTTTTGATCACTAAAGTAATTCTTGATCAATACTAATTAAATATTATGATTTCTCAATTGATATATTATACTTGTAATATATTAACAAATCATAAATAACCTCTTTCTCAAATATCCATCCTATCAGATTGTTCTAGTGAAGGCAACCCAAATGGACCATGCTACTCTCGGGTCAAGTACATACCAATTATAGTTATGGGCTTAAACACCTAATCCAACAATTGTGTCTTGTGATTTTAGGAAAACTCTGATATTAAACATGTTTTGAAAGCTACAATGTAAAAAATTATGATTTTGGTTGGTTTGAAAAAGTTTAAGTTTTTTATGAAATTTTATGGATGTTACATCGAGTTAAGGAGAGTTGCGATGAAACTAGGAAGCTTGTAGCGTATGAGATTCCTCGATATATATTTTGATGCATATTCTGATTGTTTATATGGTCTATTTTCAGTATGGTGACTCTTCGAGGCAGACCGATTGGTAGTTCTGGTGCTGGTGAGGGCTCGGTGTCAGGTTCTAGAGCCGAAAATTGGATGATCAGACGCGAGAATTCATTTCATCATAGATTACACATTGCATACTTGAGCAAAATCATGTGATCTTTGGTACAATCAAGGAGGGTATCATGGAAGTGTTAGATGGTAGCTTTGATTGGGACGCATTCAATGACCTTCAGGGAGTTCCGGGCATGCGGGGCTCCAGATTACCATGGGGAGAAGGACCCGATTGTGAGCAGGCGTTGGCTAGCAGATGTTGCTAACGCCTTCCGCACCAGCAGTTGTACCGATGGGGAAAAGGTCAGACTTGCTTCCTGTCTTCTAAAAGACAGAGCTCGGGACTGATTGGAGGAGGTAGGACATGCCTTAGGAGGCGAGGCGATTGAGTCCATGTCATGGGATGATTTTGTGACTAGATTCAGGGATGAGTTTGCACAAGTGATTGGGGTGTAGCAGTTGGCGCGAGAGTTTTAGGATATCTGCCAGACTAATGAGACGGTGGCTAAGATCACAACGATGTTCCGGGAGAGAGCGTTGTTGGTTCCACAATATGTGGCAGGCGAGGAGAAGAAGAAGGGGAGGTACCATGAGATGCTGAGGAGTGATATTAGGCATTTTGTGAGACGATCCAGTTGCTGGACGTTGGAGGATATGATTGCGAGAGCTAGGGAGAGGAGATTGATCTTGAGATGGAGAGGAAGAGGAAGCCAGATCAGGCTCCGGTTTCAGGGAGTTCGGGCAATAGGCCTAAGGTATTTGATTCTAGGTCAAGAGGACAGCAGGGCCGGAGCTGCTGTGGCAAATGCGGCAAGACGCACGATGGGGCGTGCAGGGTGGGTGGTTCTTGCTTCTTTAAGTGCGGTCGGACGAGTCATATTAGCAGGGATTATACTGCTACCACCACCACTACCCTGGTATTTGATATGATGTGCTTCCATTGCAATCAGAGGGGCCACAAGAAGGCCCATTGTCCAAGTTTAGCAGCAGCAGGACCAGTGGTAGCACCCGCTCCAGCGACGCTGAGGGTCACCGATGGCCGCCACGGCAAGGCGGATGTGCCTGTGGTGAAGATCAGGGTTTTTCAGTTGACGACCGAGGAGGCTCGCGTGCCACCAGATGTGGTGACGGGTATGTATCATCTCCTTATCTCTTAATTTTTATTGAATTGCTTACTTATATTTATGTGTTTTATTTTAGGATCGTTCCTCGTGAATGGTATTTTTGCATTGGTATTGTTTGATTCGGGGGCTACTCGATCCTTTGTATCGCTTGCGCTTAGCAAGAGGTTTGCTGGAGCTTCGGGGGAGCTAGATTGTCTGTTAGACGTCGAGATTGCAGATGATCGATCTATCCGAGTAACGAGGGTTCATTGGGGTTGTATTCTTCAGATGTTCAGCCAGCAATATCCGATTGATTTGGTTCCCATTCCTTTTGTGTGTGAACAAGGTTATTGTGGGTATGGATTGGCTGAGCCCCAATGGGGCGGTGATCGATTGTGAGCACCAGTTACTACAAATTTGAACCCCAAGTGGGGGAGAGTTAGTGGTTCAGGGAGAAAGAGCTCAATGTCGTCCAATTTTGTGTTCAGCAGCGATGACCAGATGCTATATTCATCAGGGTTGTTTCAGATTCGTTGCCTATGTTATGGATACCCGATATAATGGTAAATGAGACTGTGGATGATGTACCTATTATGCGGGAGTATTTGGATGTGTTTCCGGAGGATTTTCCTGGGGTGCTTCCGGATTGGCAAGTTGAGTTCAGGATTGATCTGGTTTCAGGTGAGCTCCGATAGCCAAAGCACCGTATCGGTTGGCTCCTCCCGAGATGAAGGAGTTGTCTACACAGCTGCAGGAACTGTTAGAAAAAGGATTCATTCGACCGAGCAGTTCGCCTTGGGGAGAACCAATCTTGTTTGTGAAGAAGAAGGATGGATCTCATCGTATGTGCATTGACTACCAGGAGCTGAATAAGCTAACGGTGAAGAACCGTTATCTACTCCTAAGGATTGATGATCTGTTCGACCAACTTCAGGGTGCATCTTAGTTCTCTAAGATTGATTTGCATTCGGGTTATCATCAGATGAGGGTTAGAGAGGAGGATATTCAGAAGACGGACTTTCAGACTCGCCATGATCATTACGAGTTTATGGTGATGCCTTTTGGGATCATCAATGCTCTAGCCATATTCATGGACCTCATGAACCGCGTATGCATGCCGATGCTGGATCGGTCTGTGATTGTATTCATTGATGATATCCTGGTCTATTCCAAGACCCAGTAGCAGCACGAGGAGCGCTTGAGGGAGGTGCTGGAGACTTTGATGAGGGAGAGACTTTTTGTGAAGTTCTCCAAGTGTGAGTTTTGGTTGCGTGAGGTGCAATTTTGGGGGCACCTTGTCAACCAGAACGATATTTTGGTTAATCCAGCCAAGGTCGAGGTCGTGATGAGGTGGGAGGTTCCAAGGTCTCCATCTGAGATTAAGAGTTTCCTTGGTTTAGCAGGTCACTATCAAAGATTCATCCATGATTTCTCCAAAATAGTTGTTCCTTTGACTCGGTTGACGAAGAAGACAGTCACATTTTATTGGGGGGCCTGAGCTGCAGGTAACTTTTGAGACCCTGAGGCGGAGATTATGCGAGGCGTCGATTTTGACCCTGCCGGAGGGTGTTGAGGATTTCGTGGTTTATTGGGTTTAGGGGCAGTTTTGATGCAGAGGGGTCGTGTGATCGCCTACGCTTCGAGGCAGCACCAAAAGGGGTCAGAATGGACATGGGAGCCTGAGGAGGAGATGAGAGAGCATTACCCGGATTTGTTTGCAGATGCGGATTTCGAGGGCGAAGTCTGATTCAAGTGGGGGAGAATTGTAACGTCCGAGATGTCAGGTAAAAGTTAATTAAATAAAATTCATCTTGTGGACCCATGGACCCGGGTACGCTGGACATACTCCAAGGCATTGCATGAGGTGGGATGTCCCCCTGGTACGTTGGGCTTACCCATGCGTACGCAAGGCGTACGTCAGTCAAGGAAAAACCCTAATTTTTAGGATTTGCACCCTATTTAAACACCTTAAGTCCCCCAAATCCTTCACCTTATCAACCTCCATTTCATCTTGAGCTATACCTCGAAACTGTAATCTATTTTCCAAAGAGATTGACCTTGTGTGTGTGTGTTTTTATGTGTGTGTGGTGCATATTGGAGGAGAAGAAGACTTGTAGAGAAGCATTGGACAAGATGGAGCTTGTAGATCCATGGATTATTCATCATTTCTAGCTTATTGGAGGTATAAAGCTCCTACCTTGATGAATCCATGTGTTAGTTTTAGTTTAGGGGTTTCTTTTATCATATGATGGTCCCTTGAGTCATCCTTGTGAGTATGAGCTACTCCAGGAGCTTAGAATGTTAGATTTCATCATTTTTGATGATGTTAGTACCTAAAAATATCATCTTGATGGATCACGATGAACCATGCAATGGTTGGTGTCCATTCTTTGAGTATAAAGTGTTTAAGTTGGCTTTGGAACCTTATGAGACATGCAAAAGCATAAAGTTTGCAACTCTATGGATTAAAACGTCTTAATGAGATTAGATCTGAAGTTGGACGTTAGGTCTTAGTGGATTAAGACCTTAAAAGTAAACTATGGCCAACTGGTGCGTACGCAGGTGTATGCTGAGCGTACGCACCTGGGGTCCCAACCTTGCAAAGCACTCGAGTATGTCGGGCATACTGATGTTATGCTTAGCGTACTCGCCAGAGGGGTTTAGGGCTTTAGGTTTCGGGCCACCTTGGGCTTAAGGGATTTGGGCCCTTGTTGGGCCACACATATTTCTGAGCTGGTACTTATGGATTGGGCGCATATTAGGCTTGGAGTGTCTTTGGGTCTTTGGGCTAGTTGGAATTGGGCCTTAGTATGTTAGACCCAATAAAGGAAAGGCAAAACAGCCTTTTCACCCTTGAAGTCGGGACTTAGGATTTGGACTCTTGGAGTTGGGTTAATGACCTAATTACTAATTAAGGATTCTATTATTTGTGATTTAGTGAGAGGACTTTGCGATTCAGCAGCCCAGGTGTGATTTGTTTACTTTCAGACTGAGGTGCATTTCCTCCACTGTACTCGTGGGTCGAAGGCACTAATGTCGGCCCACTAGATTATGTTAGTAGGATGATAGTTGTCTTTGTGACAATTTCATGTTATGTTTGTTTATGCATGTTGTCTTTGTGACTTTCATTGATATGATTGTATGCTTAGCTGTAAGGGTGAAATAGACCCAATACTGGTTAAAAGATACCTAAGGGGGTGAAATAGACCCAATACCGGTTGAAAGATACCGAAGGGGGTGAAATATACCTAGTATCGGTTGAAAGATACCGAAGGCGATGAGATATACCTAACTATGCTTTGACTGTTATGTATGTATGGTATGGGGTATTTTGGGGAGCTCTCTAAGCTTTGTGCTTACAGTTTTAGTTTATGTTTCAGGTACTTTCAGCTCGAAAGGGAAGGGCCCGACTTGATCGCACCACATCCACCCATGTTTTCCGCATTATGTAATTTTAGGATTTGTACTCTGATGTTATTTCACTGTGATACATTTTCTATTGTTTGACATGACTATTGGATGTTTTAAAAAGAATTTAAAAAATGGATTTTTTTTTTCTGAAGTTTTTGGGATGTTACAAGAAAACCCTAAAATTACGGACTTTGGCCAGAACAATTGTCATGTCGTGGCCAACCTATTGTCACGCTGTGACACTCATTAAAACACGTGTTCCAAATAATACATGCCACGTCATGGGCATCCTTGCACCACGTCATGGCACATAGTTTTTTTCCTAAAACTCCATCTTTAGTCCTTGATAAATAATAAGCTTAACCGAACTGGAACACGGGTGTTACATAAATGCATAGGAACATTCGAGGGATTTTCGAGGTACTGTATCTTAAACGTGTTTTTTTCTCATTTGCTAGAATTTCCCTCGAAAATACGTAGGAACTTCCAAGGATTTTTTTTCCTAGAAATATTTTGTAGGAGCATTTGTCTTTTTCTAGTAGTGAACACTACCCTTAAAGGATAATTACACACACCATTAAGTCGGGTTGATGACTAAGATCCTTTGATGATCTCCTTGAATTATTGATGAGGAACCAACTACATGACTCACCTACTCGTCTATAAATCATTGGGAACCTAGAAAGATGGTGAAATTCAAGTCGCATATTCTTTAATTTTGAAATTATATAACTTATTTTAGCTCCTTGGTGTGATTTTATTAAGATTATAGGTTTTTATTACATGGAATAAAAGTAGTTAAGGATCAATGTATAAGTTATTTTAGGATTAATATTAATGTATAAGTTATTTTACACTTAATTTAGTGCATCGATTAAGAATCTTTTCATTTAATATTGTAATGATTTTGTATATTGCTAGTCTCGTATACAAGAACACTAGATTAATGTTTGATATATTAAAATATTATAATAAACGTTTCTCATGTGTTGGGTGCTTCTTATTTGCCATGTTTTGAAAACCGGACCGTACCGGTCGGTTCAAACGGGAACCTGTCTCACATCCGGTTCTTAAAGGCAAAAAAACCAGTATTCATGTGAACCGGTAAAAACCGGTCAGGTTGAACGGGTCAAAAGTGAATGAAAGTGGTCTAAAACACGAAGCCAAAAACTGTTTCCCGTTTGCGCGTTGCCTGTCCTCGAGTCACACGATATAAAAATCCAAGCTTTAGATAAAACTTTCTCCTCATCTTCGTTCCAAGCCGTTCCTCGTTTTTTTGTAGCTTTTCATTTTGATTGCCTTCTTCTAGATGGTTGTGTTTCTTGGACCCGTTCGTCTTCGTCATTGTCGAGGTTTATAGGTTGAGATTGAGATAATGGTACTTGAGATAGTTGTGTTTGGAATCGTTGATGTTGAGAAGTTTGTGGTTCAAATTTTTGAAATTGTTGAGGTTGCGAAGCTTGGGGTTACAATTGTTGAAAAACTTTGAATTGTGGTTGACTGAATTGTTGTGGTATTTGTTGTTGGAAGTAGTTTGGTTGATATGGAATGTTGGTAAATAGAGGTTGTTGTTGAATTGGGGATGTTAACATTTGCATGTAGTTAAGATGTTGATAATGATCATTTGGAGTGTTTTGGGTTGTGGGTGTGGAGTGGTTGAGGTATTTTGATTTGAATCCATACTTTCAGAAAAAAGATAAGAAAATATAGAGAGATTTGAGTGGTTTTGAAGTGTGAAATGGTTATAAAAGTGTTGGTATTTATAATGTAAGTGTTTGTTTTAAATATCAAAAGTAATTTTTTTTATATACATAAAAAGCATTCAACGATGGTATTTGTGACCGTTTGAGATAAATGGATTTCATTGGCCGTGATAGTAGTAAATCTGTATCACATTTACGCCACTGTGGGGCGGTCCTTCCACATAGGCCATTACGCGTAAAAAACTATTCCATACCCTATGGCCTGAGCACGTACAACCATTCAATTTTTTATCTCTCCAAAAATCAAAACAGAAAAAAAAATAACGGTAAAGTTAGATATATTATTTCACAAACTGAGATATGAGATACATATTACATACCAGCTTCTATGTGGATACTTAGAAACATGATGTGATAGCTGAGTATATATATGTTCTTAGCATACATATATTCGTGAGGATTTATTAAGAAATATTAAAAATTCATAAACGAAACAAAGCATATATTGTAGTCTCACACAAGATATATCACCTTTTTCCAGAATATTTGGCTCATATATTCACTTCACTTAGTTTGGTTAACCTCACTTTCAACCCATGCTTCATCTGAAGTACTATTGAAGCACTTGGGCATACAGGGTGACCTTCTACCAACTCAATGTGATAATGATAAATGATCGTAGAAGCCACTATCTTTAGCTGAGTGAAACTCATGTCCTTACCAATACAAGTCCTCGGCCCACTATTAAATGCCGAGAACTTGTTAGAAGCTTCATGTTTGATTCCTCCTTCCTTTGAAATCCATCTTTCAGGCTTAAATTCCATGCAGTCCTCTCCCCATATCGTTTTCATCCTTCCCATGCCATAGAAATATAGCATAATCTTGGTGTTTTGATTAACGTGGTGGCCACTTGGAAGTATATCTGGTTGTAATGGAGTTTTGTGGTTAAAAGGAACAGGAGGGTAAAGCCTCAAGGCTTCGCATAGAGCCCCATGAAGATAAACCAGTTTGCCTAACTCTTTGGAATTCCAGTTCTTCTGATCTTTTACTTTCACCTGCAGAAACGTTTGAATCTCCTCGCGGATCTTGTCCTCTACGATAGGATTTTTTGTAATGAGATAGAAAAACCATGAGAGAGTTGTGCTAGTTGTATCTCTCCCAGCACCAATTAGGTTCATTATGGTTTCTTTTAAAAACTTGTTGGGGTCTCCACTACTTCCACTTTGGTGTTTGAATTCTCTAATCAATGATGCTAATCCAAAATGTTCCCTTCCGTGTTCACTTTCTGTATCAATACTACAAGACTCATGTTGTATTCTAGCTAAGCACTTGCACACGAAGTGATCAAAAGCATTAAATGCTTCACTTAACTTCTTCTCATTCCCCATTCTAAGTAGTTGTTGCAATTTCCAAAAAATTGGAGGCGTAAAATGCCTGTACAATATACTTTCTTCAATGTCTGATAACGACTTCTCATAAGGAAGGAAAGGGAAATCAAGAGACAAGCTTTTTGGGTCAAAGGCTAAGAGCAACGTGCATATAGTGTCAAAAGTGAACCTTTGGAATATATCCTGCAAATCCATCTCCTTGCCTGGTTTGCAAATAGATTCTAACACCGGTAAAAGCCCTCTTTCCACCTTATTCCAAACAATCGCTTCGAAAACACTTTGAAAGTTGGGTTGCCTAAAGAGGGACATGGTGGTTTTGCGCTGGATCTCCCATAAATGCCCATCGACATTAAATATTCCATCTCCGAGGATATCAAATATTTTGCGGAATTTTGGGCCTTTTGGATAATTAGAGAAGTTCTTGTTCAAAACATGGTGGATATCTAATGGGTCTGTGGTAATAAGCATATCCATGTTAGCGAACCAAGGTCCTCTAAACATGAAAGTACCACCACTACGATTTAGAATCCTGGTGAGTAAATCATGGAGTCGATGCAACTTTGTGAGGTGTTTAGAAAACGCGCCAAGAGGCATCCAATTTCTATAGGGAAAGATTTTTAGGTTTTGAGGTTTGTAATGAAAAACTAAAAAACAAAGGAAAATGAGAATGGCCAAAGATTCAAGGAAAACCATATTGAAGAAATGCAAAGATATATAGATGAACTTGGATGGTACAGGAAGGAGATTAAGCAATATAGTGGTATATATAAAAAAAAAGCTCACTGCAACAATTTCCTGCACCATTAATTTTGAATAGCAATTGAACAACTAGAAACATATCTAAAAGTACAATAAATATGTGAAGTTAATGTATGTTTTTCTTCTTTATTCATAGAAACGTGTGTAAAAAGAATTATCTTCATATTTATAAAGAATCTAAAATAGTCTACATATTTTATACGACGACGACTATCTTTGACGCACATAAACTACTTTAACATTTGAGATTATTATGGTGGAGCGTTTGATGAGACCATAAACTAGTTTAACATTTGAGATTATTGTGAATGAAATATATATTAATTAATAATTAAAAAAAACAGTGATAAAAGGGTAAACCAAACATTTTATTAAAAGAAAAAAAATAAAGCTAACTAGATTTTAGGGATCTCATTCAAATCCATAAATAAAAAACTATTGATAAAAAATAATCCCGAATTTTAGAAAAGTACATTAAAAATAAAATCATTCTTGAAAGAATACATATTTTTTTTTAAATAATACGGTCACTATTGAACGATGAATACAGTAAATGAATAGAGTTTTTTTTTGAAAGAGTGAAATATTTTCATAGAATAAAATACAAAAAAACATTCTTTAGAACTAAAATACATCCAAAAAATAACGTTCTTAATTATCTATGAATGTGATATTATTTTGTAATGTTTAGATCTTTGTTCTTTCTTTTTTGATATATTCTTGTAAGAATCACACGTGGTGTAGTTGGTTGATGACCAAAAGCGGGTGGTGGCGATGGCAAGTCATGTTGATGATGATGTCCATAAACACGTGATTCTTAAAAGAATATGAATAAAAAAAATATTCTTGAAAGATTAACTAATATATTTAAAATGTTCTGTAAACTCTTATATTTAATTAGTCTTTTTTTTAACATATATTATATCTAAAATGTCACAAACAAACAAACAAACAAAAATATAAATACAATTATGTCAAATCTTTAATTTTTGTAAATAAAATAGGAAAAAATTATTATCTCATAAAATTTATATTTCATAAATGAATTGTCATTAAATATTTAATAAAATTTGTAAGAAAATAACAAATATTTAAAACTAAAATATATTTAAGGGGACAAAATGAAATATGATTAAAGAATTAACGGTTAATTAGGATGTAGGATGTACTAAGCATCAAAGTATATTGATCATTTAATATATATTTAATGGACAATAAAAATAAATAAATGAATTGTATGCATTAATGGTTTTAAGTGATTCATAAAAAAACAAATAGTAATAAACTATAAATAAAGATCACCATCATACATCATTTCCCTCATGCCACCAAACCCATTTTCTCATTCATGTGAAATCCATCTACTTCAACCGAACCAATCTAGACACCTACAACACAACCTTCAATAATCTCCTATCATCGATAGACATCGACGACCACAATTTAATTTCCTTTCGCATCACAGCCAAAACTTGTTCATCGTTAGAATACGATCAACATGATTTAACCATTAGAGATGTTTTAATCTAAAAGGTAACATATAAGTTTGTTTGCCAAACACGACCTAAATGATTGTATAGCGGTTTCTCCTTATATGCTTGCGAAGGATTTTATACAAGGGTTATTGATATTGTTTTTGCTAACGATTTATTATACATCTATCTAAATAGTACGATTTATGAACCATACTCTATTTCCTTTGGGAGTCCCAACATGATTTGTTGAAACTATATTATATGTGTAAAAGAACACATAGTCCTATAAAAGAATATGGAAACCATTAAACATGTATCATATATGTAGTTTCGTATTTGTCTGTTGTCACTTTTAGTTTATAGCGGTAAACATCTTTTATGGCAATATGTGAACACATGTAAGTGTAATTGAGGCGATGAAACGTCCCAAAAATTAAGGCAAAAAATTTCAATTTTTAAAATAATAAAATCATCATTCAGAACATCTTCATAAAACCATGGTAAAATCAGAGTATATCAATAAACTATCAAATACATCATAGTCATATAAAATGTGAAACAATGTGGTGTGTGTAATGTAGTCATCCCGAGCTCTTCCCCTTCGAACCAGAAGTACCTGAAACATAAACTAAAAATCGTAAGCACAAAGCTTAGTGAGTTCCCGCAAAACACCACATACCATACATATCAAACATGTAATGGGCCCCGCCCGACATCGGGCCCTGCCCGGCATCGAGCCCCGCTCGGAACAGATCTGCCAGTCATCAAGCCCCGCCTGGCATCGGGCCTCGCCCAGTATACATACAAACATATAAACACATGCAAGAATCACAAAGTTAAATACTCCCTCCGTCCCAAAATAATAGTCCACAGACAAAAAACACACAGTTTAAGAAAACATTAATTACCATTAACTTTATTAAATGAAATGACAGTCTTACCCTTCTGTTGCATTTAATTCTATGGTAGTTGCATTTAATTTTATGGTAATTTAACTAATAATGAGGGGTATTATGGTAAAAGACATATTTATTTTTAGAAGTAGGCAATTATTTTGGGACAAACCAAAAAGGAAACATGGACTATTAATATGGGACGGAGGGAGTAGCATACAATCTAATCATCAGGTCGTGCCCAATATACATATCAGATATCATACATGCAAGAGTCACGCAGACAACTAGCATCCTAATCATAAAAAATTATGGGTCGGCTTTAGTGCATTCGACCCGCCATATACGGTGGGGAAACTCACCTCAAGCTGCTGAATCTCTCGGATAAAATCTAGGTCTGCCGATCTGGAAAAATCCTCGCGATAACACCATCAAAGAATATCTGATTAATAATTGGTCCACAACCCATAACTGAAATCCTAGTCCGATGGCCAACCCTCAGGGTAAAAGTCCATTTTATCTTTTCCTCACTTGGCCCAATCCAATAGCACCAAAAGCCCAATATGACCCAGCTTCCTAATTGGGCCCAAAACCCATCATGGGCCTAATTCCAAGAAGGCCTAATGTCCAACAATAGCCCAAAGTCCAGAGATGATCCATATAAGTCAAGGGTACAAGCCCAATCAAAACAAAGCCCAAATAACTAAGCCCACAACTCCCTCGGCCCACTAACTAGCGTACACTCGGCATACCAGACTCGTACGCCCTGCGTAAGCGATCAATTCCGGAGGCGGTGCTCGCATACAGTACGCTCAACGTACTCAAGAGTACGCCCCGCATACTAGTCATATTTCAAGTCCTTGGCCAAACGTCTTAACCACTTAAGAACTTATCGTCCAACCCTCAAACTAACACCAAATTAAGGTCCTGACCCATAAAGTCAAAGACTTTAAGCCTTTTCATGGCTAAAAAACACCCCAAAGTCCAATTCTAGCATCTTAACTCCATTAAGAAGAACATCAACCTTGCATGGTTGAGCTAAACCCATCAAGTCATCAATTTTATGTATAATGGACCTCAGAAAAGTCTGGATCTATCATCCTAAGTTGTTGGAGTAGCCCATACTCCTAATCAAAGCTTAAAGGACCCAAAAATGCACAAATAAAGCCCTAAACTAGATCTAGCATAAGGAACTATCAAGGTAGAAGATTTATACCTCAAATAGATTGCAAAGATGATGATGAATCTCGATCCACAAGCTGAAGCCCCTCCAAAAAACCTCCAATTGTTCTTCTTCCTTCAATTCACCAAAAACCCTAAAAATCAAGGTTTGTCCCCGCTTAACGAATGCCCTGCGTACGTGGGTGCCTCCGCATCCAAACAACGAGCCAGTACGCCCAACGTACTCGACTAGGGACTAAAATGAAAAGATTTCACATAAAGGGTTAAAAAGGAACATACCACAAAACTTGAATGTTACAATTCTCCCCCACTAGAATTAGACTTCGTCCTCGAAGTCTACCGCCACAAATAATTTTGGGTAGAGCTCCCTCATCTCGCCCTCCGGCTCCCATGTCCATTCTGAACCCTTGTGGTGCTACCACTAAACTTTCTCTAACTCAACAACCTTGTTCCTCAAGGTTTTCGTCTTCCTGTCAAGAATCGTCATCGGTCTCTTGATATAGTTCAGGCGATCATCCACCTGCATATCCTCTAATTAGCCCCCGCGGAATCATCCACCAAACACTTCCACAACTAAGAGATGTGATACGTGTTATGGATCTGACTAAGCTCCTCGGGAAGATCCAAGCGATAAGCAACCCGGCCCACCCGAGCCAAAATCCTGAAAGGACCGATGTACCTGGGACCCAACTTCCCCCTCTTCCTGAATCGGATGACACATTTCCAAGGTGACACCTTCAGGAGAACCATATCCCCAACCTGGAAATCTATGTCAGATCGGCGCTTGTCGATATAGCTCTTCTGTCTACTCTGTGTTGTCTGAAGTCTACTCCAGACCTACTGAATCAACTCGGTAGTCTTGAGTACAATTTCAGTACTCCCCATAACTCACTGACCGACCTCACCCCAACATATCGGGGTCATGCACTTCCTCCCATAGAGCATCTCAAAAGGAGGTCGATCAATGCTGGCATGGTAACTGTTGTTATACGAAAACTCTACCAGAGGGAGATACGTATCCAAACTCCCACCGAAATCCAATACACACGCCCTAAGCATATCCTCCAAGGTATGGATAGTCCGATCATTCTATCTGTCAGTCTGCAGGTGGAAAGTTGTGCTGAAATACAGACCAGTACCCAACTCCTCGTAAAATCTCTTCCAAAAACTGGAAGTAAATCGTACATCCCTGTCTAAAACCACTGAAACCGGCACCCCATGCCGCGCCACAACCTCCTTGATGTAAATGTCGACCAACTTTTCCGTAGAGATACTCTCCTAAATCGGAACAAAATGCCCACTTGTTGGGTCAAAAATATGGTTTATACTTTACTTTTCTAGGAAAATGTATTTTTCAGTGTTTACGGTTACGTTTACGGTCAGGGTGTTTACGGTCTGTTGTGACCGTAAACCTGTTTACGGTCTGCCTGACCGTAATCAGGTTTACGGTCCGTCTTCCTATAAATATAGGTGTAAGGGGTGAGGATTGGTGTGAATGAGAAGGATAGGAGCTTAAGTGTGTGTATTCTAAGGTGTGAGAGAACATAGAGAGAAGAGCTAGTGTGTGAACTATGTGTATGGAGCATCATTCTATTCATTGAATACATCATAGATTCATCATCTTCTTCTCCTCCTTCTTCTTTTTTTGATCTGGCATCATCCGTTTGATTGGGATTCTGCACCATCAAACAGATCTGATTGATACACAAGCAGATTGGGGACTTACAATTGGTATCAGAGCTTGAGTTGTATCAATCATTTTTGTCAAATCTGGAGCTTATTTGATCTTATTTTTGAAGGGTTCCTGTGTTTTTGGATAGATCTCTGAAAATTAGGGGGGGTTTGTTCTTCGTGTTTTTGATAAAAAAAAAAGGGTTTTTGATCGAGTTTTGGAGCAAAAAGGGTGAAAAACACTGTTTTTGGTCGTAACCAGCGAGGGGGTGGCGGCGTGTACGGTCAGCAGCTAGGGTTTCCGAAGTTTGCGGCCGGAGTTTACGGCCTCAGAGTTTACGGTCCGAGATTACGACCCTCGGTTTGCGGTCCGAGGTTTACGGTCAGCATCGCACGTGTACGGCTCGGAGTTCACGGCCAGCAGCAGCATCGCACGTGTACGGTCGACGTTTGCGGCTCGACGGTTTGCGGCTCGGACGTGTGCGAGACTTCGATCTGATCGTCCGAACTTCGCAAGCAGCTTCCTCGCAGCACAGCAGCGTCAAATAAAAAGGAAGCGAAGTTGGAGGTGCCGGAGATCGAACCCGGGTCTCCTCACTACTAATCCACGCGTCTTACCAAGTCTTCTAGGCTGCATCTTGGTTCATCCCTTCCGATTTTAATTCAAATACACTCCCATTCGCACCTAATTTCGCCAATTTCACACTTTTAGCCCAAAATTCAAATTTCTTTTAATTTTAAATTCCATTTTCAACCCAAAAATTTTATTTTTTAATTTTTGTCTTTTAATTTTGACTTTTTACTTAAAATTTTGACTTTGACTTTCAAGTTTGACATTTGACTTTAAACTTTGACTTTCTCGTTTAACCTTTAAATTTTCAATTTTAGCTTTTTCGGTTTGACTTTTTAAGTTTGACTTTTAAGTTTGACTTTTTAAATTTGACTTTTGAGGTTGACTTTTGAGTTTCTAGTCAAAGGGCATATTTTTAAAACAATGAGTTCTTCAAACACCAAATTCAATGAAATTTCTTGTTCTCAAACATGCATTGATAAAGTTAAAAATCTTCTTGAGCATATCGAATTATTACGCAGAGAGAACGAGGACCTAAAATACGAAGGATATCAACTTAGGAAAGGACAGAAACCCCTGAAGGTTGAATTATAAGCAAAAACCAAAGACTTTAGAAAACTTCAGGAAGAGTATAATATTAAGAGTACACATTATAGATATGTAACTGAACAACTCGCTGAGGTAACTGCTGAGCTTGACACATTGAAAAACAAATTTGAAAATGCAGATTTTACTTTTAGAAAATTTGATGTGTCAAGTGAAGTAGTTGCATCAATGATAGAAACTAATTTGAAATTTAAAGAGAATCAGCAAAATGGTTTAGGATATGACAAAGTGCCTCCTCCTTTTAATCATACTTATACAAATATCCCTTTGACAAAAGAGGAAATGGACAGAGAGCCACATCTTAAATATGGATTTGTGTCAGGAGGTAATATTAATGTTGAAAATACTAATGTTTCTACTTCCTATGCAGATCAACCTCTAAGTCATTGCAAGCAAGCTTCTGAAGAGAGTGTGTCTGATAATAAGATTGTTTCAAAGTCTGATGACTTAAATTTTTTCGATATATTTGATGATATCTTTGATAATTCTGCAGTGGATGTGCCAGAAAGTGTTGAGCTGAACAACTCTAATGCTTCTACTTCATGTGCATGTAAAGTAGCAGAAGATGAGAACAAGGAGAAAACTGTTGAACAAACCAATGTCTCCTTGAACTCTGAATCTGTTGCTTCGAACTCAGTTGCTTCTGATCAACCTGCTGTTGAGAAGTACAGGCCACCAATTCCAGTGAAACAGCCAACTTGCTACAATTGTGCTTGTGGGAACAATAAGAGACGAGGCATGGACATGCCACCAGGGGCAGGAAGAAACAACTCCTACGTGAAGAAGCAGACTTGCTTTCACTGTGGAACACCTGGACACATTGCCAGAAATTGTCCTAATCGAGCATATGTTCCCTACTATGCACAAGAGTGGCAAAACGCACCAAGAGGGAGATTTTTCAAAAGAAACCCCTCAAGGTCACGTTCAGACAATGGCGACTGGAATGTGCAAAAGGCGAAAAATCAAAATCCCAAGGACAAGAAGGGAAAGTCGGCCAAGAAACCAAATCCAAGAGATGCTCCAGTGAAGCCAAGACCGGTTAGGTCAAATCCATCTCAACGGCCGACATCAAGCTCAAAAGCAAGTACCGAGGCACCCATCGGATCGAAAAAGAAATGGGTTAAACCCAACTACAGATGGGTACCAAAGGTTCAATCTCCCAAATCACCCAATGATTCTAATATTTCTACATCTTCTGTTTGTGATAAACAGGACATGTCATGGGAGAGAGTTCCTTGCAAAGACGACAAAGGTCAACCCAGTTTCAAAATGGACTGGGTTCCAATGATCAGCTGATCCCGCTCGGTGTCGGAGCAGCTATGGAGGCATATCTTCAGACTTCGGTTTGTTGGTAGTGGCTGTTCCAGGTACATGATAGGAGGCATCTCTCAACTGTACAACACTCAGAACATTGTTTGAGAGTATGTGTCTTTTGCGGGAAAGGAAGAAAGGAAAGGATCACTCATGGGGTTAGTGCTTAACGATGTGAAGAATTTTCGGATATGTTCTGAGATTATGCGTGCTGTTCTCAGACCTTCTGGATGCAAATTCAATCGGCGACTTACGGTTTAAGTTTTCCTCTCGATACTCCTGAGTTTTTCTTAAGCTGATTCGCTTTAAAGACTAATTTTTGTTTTAGGATAGTCTAAATTTGTGCATTTACTTTCGTTTCTCTCCTATGCACAAATTTAGAGGGAGAAATAAAAACAAAACAAAAATTAGAAAAATTTTAAAAAAATCCAAAAACATTAGAAAATCAGAAAATCCAAAAATATGTTGGTTATGGAATGTGCTTGCAGGTGATGTGATGGGAAGTGATATAATCATGTGATAACAGGCAATCTGAATCTGTGTAAGGGACTGAATCTGAATTGTCTAGGCTATGTGTTCGATGTGCTGGTAGGCACGAGAGATTAAAATGGACTTGACTAGGCATTAATGAACTTAAGGAATCTATAGACTTGAAAAATCTTGACCTAGATAGATCCATTTAGCCTGACAATACGATGCTCAGATAGGTTGAGCAGGGAGATATACATGATAATCCACCGGTCACATTAAAGTAATCCGTATCTAGAACTGTGGTTTAACTCTTCCTCGATGTACGGACTATGTCCTTAATTCTGGTATTGATGGGGCGAGTGGGGAATTCCGATAAAGTAGGTATGTAGGAAATTATTTTCTTGCTTTCCTTCTGTTAGTCATATGTTGCCTCCTCTGCGTGATTGAAATACATCCGACCTGGACTGCAACATATGCAACTCTATTTTTATGCATCTTCTATCTATGCAATTCTTCCTGCCTGTTAACCATATGCTGTCTCCTTTGCGTGATTAACCATCCGACCTGGTACACAGCATATGCACCATTCTACTTCTCAATCCCTCTAAATCTGGTTAGTCATATGTTTCACCCTCTACAAGATTGGAAGAGATCTGACCTGGGTGTATAGCATGTGCATTCTAAATCTGACTACTCTCATAATAATTGTCTGCTCACCTAAAGTAAGGAGTACTTTGGAAGTTCCTGGTTATTGGGGTATGTCAGGAAGCGGGAAACATGTTCTAGTACATTTAAAATTGAATAATCACTAGGTTGTCTGTAGATCTCGCTGCTTAATTTAGATGGACAACAATATCTTTGGTCGTCGTCAGCTGAATGGTACTTTAGGAATATTATCTAGGAACATAGGATCACATTCTCTTGTCACTTGTAGTATGTCCTAATTTTGTCACAATCTCTCGTGTTTAAGTGGACCACAATACCGGCGATTGACCAGATCTATTCATGAAGGGAGAGGTACTGATAAACGGATAAAGGCTGTCTAAAAACTTTGATCCCAAATCACTCTTAAAGTTAGCTATTATTTTTATTTTTGTTGAATTTGTTCATAGTTTTCTTTTAATTTAAAAAATATTAGGGGAGAATTAAAAATTTTAAAAACCAAACAAAAATCAGAAAATTAAAAATCCAAAAAAAAATAGTGTTATTTCTGTTTTATTTCTTTTTCAGAAAATATGAAAAATCCAAAAATATTGTGTGCTAAGTTTTCTTTTAGTTTTGTTTTGTCTTGAAAGGTGAATTCAGTTGTAGATGAGACTCATGGAGACTGAATTGAAAATTTCTGAGCCAAGGCTTCATCCGTGAGCATCGAAGAATTCTCATTCGAAGGAGCAAGAAATGAAGATTATTCTTTCAACATTCAATCCTTCAACCCCAGAAGCAAGGTGAAGCTGCAATTGAAGATTATGTGACGGATTGCATTGAAGTCTCCTCAATCAGTCTGCTGCTATCTATGAACCTGCTGAAGTGATCCAGAAGATTAGTTCTCTCTGAAGATTCTCAAGCTGAAAGAGAAATTTTCAAGAATCTTTTCAAGAAGTCTCCTCACCCAACGTGCGTTCAAAGCCAAATCTTGAAGAAAACCCCAACCGCTCAAGATGAAGTCATTCATTGAAGATTCATCAAGTTCATCTTGAAGCTGTGAAGAAATTGAAGATTAACGCTGAAGCCAAGCTCCCAATGAAGATTAACAAGAAAAGCCAGCTACTTTTTAGGGGGAGCTTGTTGGGTCAATTAAGAAAAAAAAGCTATAAACCAAGGGGGAGATTGTTGGGTCAAAAATATGGTTTATACTTTACTTTTCTAGGAAAATGTATTTTTCAGTGTTTACGGTTACGTTTACGGTCAGGGTGTTTACGGTCTATTGTGACCGTAAACCTGTTTACAGTCTGCCTGACCGTAATCATGTTTACGGTCCGTCTTCCTGTAAATATAGGTGTAAGGGGTGAGGATTGGTGTGAATGAGAAGGAGAGGAGCTTAAGTGTGTGTATTCTAAGGTGTGAGAGAACATAGAGAGAAGAGCTAGTGTATGAACTATGTGTATGGAGCATCATTCTATTCATTGAATACATCATAGATTCATCATATTCTTCTCCTCCTTCTTTTTTTTTTGATCTGGCATCATCCGTTTGATTGGGATTCCGCATCATCAAACAGATCTGATTGATACACAAGCAGATTGGGGACTTACAACACTCTTGGTCAATCGATCCACGATGACACATATCGAATCCACTTTGTGCGTTGTCTGAGGCAACTTCGTAATAAAATCCATGGTAATCTCTTCCTATTTCCAAACGGGAATGTCTAACGGTTGCATCTTTTTGTGAGTTCGCTGATGCTCGGCCTTGACTTCCCTGCAAGTCAAGCACCTCTCCACATACCAGGGCTACATCATGCTTCATATAGGGCCACCAATAATCAAGACGGAGATCTCTATACATCTTTGTCGCCCCGAGATGTATAGAGAATCTCGACATGTGCGCCTCCTCAATCAAGACCTGACGCACACCACCCTAATAAGGAACCCACACTCTCCGATGGAGAGTCAATAGTCTCGGCTATCATAATCGAAGGAAGCCACCTGGCCCACTATACGCTCACTCTTCCGGTGCTCTTCCTTCATACCCTCCACCTGAGCCTCTCGAATCTGCTCCGAGAGTAGAGTAATCAATGTCATCCTCATACAGATATCCCTGATCGAAGTCGCGACCGCCTTGCGGCTGAGAGCATCGACCATCACATTGTCCTTCCCCGGATGGTGAAGGATCTCACAGTCATAACCCTTCACCACATCCAACCACCTACGTTGCCTCATATTCAGATTTTGTTGATCCATCAAATACCTCAGACTTTTGTGATCCGTGTAAATAGTACAGCGGACCCCATAGAGGTAATGTCGCCAAATCGTGAGGGAAAAAACTGATGGGTTTTATACAAACAATCTTATGTGTGCATGCAACCCTAATTGGATCTATGTTTTCACTATTAGACATACAACTTTATGAACACAAAAAGAAACCTAGCATGCATCTATTATTTTTGAAATTCACAAACAAGAATAGAATACATACCTTTTGTTGCTATATAGTAATAACAACTAGTTCCTTGAATTTCCTTAGCTCTTGAGATCAAGTACCACAAGTGTAGTACCTCTAATGGCTCACAAACACACTTGAGTGAGAGGATGAATATGAGAGAGATGAAGGAGGGTAACAAGCTCCAAAATTCGGATCTACTAGGGTTTCTCCAAGGGGTGCCAAATTCTAGTGCCTTAGGGGTCTATTTATACTTGAGGCCAACTAGGGTTTCAGGGTGGAAACCCTAATCCCTTAGCTTAGGGCCTAAGCAAGTCCATGGACTCCTTATCCTTTAGCCTTGGACAAAAACTCCTAGAACCTTCTAGGATTTTCGGCCCTTGCCTAATAAGGTGATCCATTGGCCCAAAGCCTCAACTATCAAATAATTACAAAACAGCCCTTGTACTTTTAATCAGTTCCTTTAATCCCAAAATTAATTCCAAATTAATTTCTGATTAAATACTAATTAATAATATGATTCCAAATTAATATATTATTCATATAATATATTAATAAATCATATTTATGCCCCAATTTATTATTCTTAACAATAAATCAGCCTCTCTCCTCAACAATCATCCTGTCTAGTCACCAGTGTGAAGGCAACCCAAAAGGACCATGCTACTATCATGTCAAGTACATCCCAATTATAGTTATGGGCTTAGACACCAAATCCAACAGTCTCCCACTTGGATAAGTCTAATAACTATAACTGCCAATGTAACTTCAAAATCCGATTAGCAATCGTAGCTCTCAAAAGCCGCTGTTGAACTCTGACTCGTCCTTTAGATAAGGGATCGTATAGTCCTCTGTTCTCAAGATATCGTGCGGACAAATACATGGAACATAGTCATACTTAATGTCCAGCAGTTTGTTTCTTGATCTCTGATTTTTCTGACATAGAACTTAATTGAACACATCAACTTAGTCCTGACCGGGCCCGACACATAAGTCAAAACAAATCATCGAGGGGCCCAAGATATCGCTCTTAGCCTCGTGGGATAAAAGGAACAGATAAACTTCGACTTATATGCATTTACTATTCACTCATCAAATCATACACGGCAATGTGTTTTATAACATCAAGTTACTGATGCGTTTACGCATTATCAATGCACAACCAACTTGCAAACAATAAACCATATATCTAGGTTTAAAGACTATATGATATTATCGTCTTACGATCACTCGTGATAAATTCTATGAAGTGATACAAGTAAGCGTTGGTTTAATCCAATGCTCAAAACTTATTTCATAAGCACTCATGAAAGTTGCATCAAACTTTTGTTATGTCTAATACACTTTAGACAGTCTACAAACCAATTCACGACAGTCTTCTTTCATATTTACTTCCAACATATGAACGACTGTGGACTGTTCGAATAATCTCATTATTCAGGAAGTCAAAACATGCAAAGTGAAACAATAGGTAAATAATTAATACAAGACAGTAACTTTACTTATAAATAATACTCCTTTATTTAATCATCAAATGTTAATTACAATTTATCTATTACACGTTTCAAAACTATCTAATCACTAAAACTTATATCGTCCTTCAGCCCAATGCTCCTAGCGTGCTGCAAGTGTTTAACCCTACCCAGTCCCTTCGTAAGGGGATCTGCTGGGTTCTCTTCTAACGATACCCTATTTACTACGAGGAGTCCCTCTTCTACCCGATGTCTAATAAAGTGATATTTCCTATTGATATGCCTGGATCTGTCATGATCCCTCGGTTCCTTGGTTAAGGCAACCGCACCTTCGTTATCACAGAAAATTTCTATAGGCTCCTTTATGGCTGGTATAACTCCAAGGTATCCGATGAAGTTCTTCAACCATATTGACTCCTTCGACGCTTCGCTCGCTGCTATGTGTTGGATTAGTGTCTAAGCCCGTAACTATATTTGGTATGTACTTGACCCGGTTGTGCATGGTCCTTTTGGGTTGCCTTCACCAAAGCAACTTGATAAGGTAATTTAAGGATAGCGAGAGGATATTATGGTTTATTAATATATTATAAGAATAATATATTAAAGGAGAAATCATATTTATTTAATTAGTATTAGTCATAAATTAATTAGGAATTAATTTGGTGACTAAAAGAGATTAATTAAATAAAGGGGCATAAATGTCAAATGTGTGATAGTTGAGTTTTGGGCTGGGAAACCTAATGGACTAAGGGGGAACGAAATTATGATGAAGGATCATCATATTTTCGTCCAAGGCCTCATTCCAGAAGGTTCCTTGGGCTACTTGGTGGCTAAGGCATCCATTAGGGTTTAGACTGAAACCCTAGCAGCGTATAGTATAAATAGAGACCCTTGCATGCAATTTTCGGCCACTTGTTCCCAAGAGAAACCCAAGGGCCGATTTTAGCATTGTCTCTCCTCTCTCATAATTTCCTTCTTGCTTGTGTGGTGTTTGTGATCCATTAGAGGAATTACAATTGTGATTCTAAGCTCAAGAGAAGAAGATTCAAGCTACTATTGGAAGAGGTAAACATCTAGATCTGATGTTACATGTTAATTTTGATATTATGTATGCTAGATTAGGGTTTGCAAGTCTTGGATTCATTGCATGTACAATAGAGAAACCTAGATCCAAGCATTAGGGTTTGTATGAGCACATAGGATTGTTCTTATGCATAAAACCCATCAGTGGTATCAGAGCCTTGATAGGTTTCTGTTGTATGTGATGCTATAACTGTTTACATGCTGAAAATCGTTTTTCTGGCTTCTGTTCGACTGGACTCGGTGAGTCACTTCATGGACTCGGCGAGTCCATTAGTGACTCGGCGAGTCGGATCGTCTGACAGAGGCAATATCGGGATTTCTTGCTGTTTTTGCTATGGAATAGTTGCCTAATATGTGTTTACTGATAAAATTCGAATTTTAATGATTTTGTAAGACTATCCTTGCCAAAAACAAAAGATATTTACCAATTGATTAGATAATAAATTCCTTATATGATTAAAATTGATTATTTGAATTAATTGGGTAACTTATCTTGCAAGAAATTGAATTAGGTCAAATATAGATAATCACTAAATTAATTGTTTGATTTATATTATTTGTTATTTGATCCCTTGTGTTTTGAAAAGTTCAAAACTTGTCCTCAAGTTTTGAAATTTAAATTTTGTGATTAAAAGTTTAATTTTGAATGATTTAAATTTCAAACCCTTAGAATTTTACAAGTTTAAAATTCAACCCTATACTATTATATTATTACAAGATTAATTAATATATATGTATAAGAATAAGCTAGTCTTATCGGTAGTAGGCCTCATTCACGAAGCCAGTCTATAAGGTGGGTATAAGGTTGCTGCCTATAAAATGGCGCTTAATGGATGTACACTCACATCCACCGCTTGCTTGACTGGTGGAAGGTCGTTAGCCGAACGGATAGGATAGGGCACTTAATTCCTCATTATAAGTATAATGAATATTGCAAAGTAACTACAATGTTTTCAAATTCCCAATCTTAGTTACTTTAGGGTAAAATGTGAAAATGATGCTATTCCATGGAATTACACTTTGTACCCCTGTCAGACGTTAGTGGAGCGTGCGTGGCTAACCGGCACACTAATTTGGGATTGACATTGGTGACAAAGGGTGGCTCGATGTTTATCATAGATCAATGGAGCGTGCGTGGCTAACCAGCACATTGATTAGGTGATAGAGACATTGGGTGCACCATGTTGATTCGCATGGTTATTCACAACTTGTTTGCGATCCTCGGCATCCCAGTCGCAAATTTGAAGTGCATATCGAGATTTAAACATGCCATTGAAATGTTCAATGAATCTCAAAAAGAAATCTAGGAATTTTCAAATAAAACTTAATCTCTTTTCGTTTTTCATGGTGAAAATTAGTGAATCGTCATTCACTTACCTTCAAATTATTTACTTTTAGATTAAGGCATCCCTTTTCTAAGTTGTAAATAATGTTGTTGGATCCTAGCCCTAATTTCTCATTTGGGTGTTTAATTAGGGATTCATTTCTAATCAAACTTTGTTTCTTTCTATTTCAGATGTCTAACGCGAACGCAAACAACAACACTTCTGGGTCATTCTCGTTGATGAACCTGTGTCAAAAGGTGACATTTGATGGCTCGAACTTCAACGAGTGGATTAGATACATTCGCATGATAACTCGCTACAAGGACAAAGAATATGTCCTCGACGAGAAACTAGAAAAGATCAACCCAGAAGAAGCTACTCCCGAAGAGATGGCCGCCTTTGAGGCCCACGAGCGTGATGCGACGAAAGTTCATTGCATCATGTTGGCCACCATGAACCTCGAACTCCAAAAGTCCTATGAGGACATGTATCCATATGAGATGCACCAAAATTTGCTGGACAGGTACCACCAGAGCGCGAGGCAAGAGCGCTATGAGATCATTACCAACATGATCACCGCTAGGATGGGGAGTGGAGAATCCCTAACTGCTCATTTGCAAAGAATGCAAAGGTATGTTGATCGTCTTCTCAAACTTAATGTTAAGTTTGATGAGGATTTGGCTATCGACATCATCCTCCACACCTTGCCTTCCTGCTACAACCAGTTCAGAATGACCTACCACATGAACAAGGAAGAGGTCACCCTGAGTAAACTTCAAGGGCTCCTGAGGACAGCTGAGAGCAACCTCAAGGACAAATCTATTGCATCATCCTCTACTGTAGTTGCTCCTGTGTTGGCAATTGGCCAAGGAAAGGGAAAGAAGAGGAAGGCTCCTTCTAAGAGCCACCATAAGGGTAAGACCCAAGATGGTTCCTCTTCTAGTGGGACCAAAGCAAGTTCTGTTAAGCCCTCTTCTGACCCCAAGGAAGCAGAGTGCTTCTATTGCCACCAGAAGGGCCACTGGAAACGAAGCTGCCCAAAATATCTGCAGGACATTAAGGATGGGAAGATAAATCCCACCTTTGCAGGTATGTATTTAGTTAAATCTAATAACTCATCACTTGCTACTTCATGGGTCCTTGATACTGGATGTGGTTACCACATTTGTTCTGATTTGCAGGGGCTAAGAAAAAGTAAGGAAGTGGAGCATGGAAGGATAAACTTGATCATGGGAAACAAGAAGTCTTCACCAGTAACCAAGATCAGAGTTTATTCCTTAGTGTTGAGTAATGGGTTAGGACTAGATTTAAATACTTGTTGCTATTCGCCAGATATGGCAAGGAACATCATTTCTTTTCATGGATTGTTTAGACAAGGTTTCAGATATTCGTTTGATAATAGTAATGGTTCTATTAATGCTTATTTGAATGGTGTCTTTTATTTCAATGCATTACCTTGTAATGGGATTTATGAATCTGTGTTAATTATAGATAATTTAGGAAATGATGTTTTGAATATTGATTCGTCCACAAGTTTGGACAAAGCATGCTTATGGCATTGTCGCCTTGGCCATGTTAACAAGAAACGCATAGCCCAACTCTAAAAGGATGGAGTCTTGGAGTCATTCGACCTTAGGGACGATGACGTGTGTGAATCTTGTTTACTTGGGAAGATGACCAAGTCACCCTTTACTGGCACATGTGAAAGGGGTGAGGGTGTATTGGATCTCATACATACAGATGTATGTGGACCCTTTAGATCCACCACAAGGACGCTTGTCACTTCTACGTGACTTTTACAGATAATTATAGCAGATATGGATATATCTACTTAATCAAGCAGAAGTCAAAAACCTTTGAAAAGTTCAAAGAGTTCAAGAATGAAGTGGAGAATCAGTTGGGCAGGAAAATCAAGATGCTTCGATCTGATCGAGGAGGAGAGTACCTAAGTCTTGAGTTTCACGACTATCTAAAAGAATGTGGAATAGTTTCGCAATTGACGCCTCCTAGAACGCCACAATTGAATGGTGTGGCTGAGAGACGTAATCGAACCTTGTTGGACATGGTTCGTTCTATGATGAGTCGTGCTTCGTTGTCGATCTCATTCTGGGGGTATGCCTTAGAGACTGCCGCCCATATCCTTAACTTAGTTCCCACCAAGAAGGTTACCAAGACACCTCACGAGATGTGGACAGGGAAAGCTCCCTCGTTAGCACATGTCAAGGTTTGGGGTTGTGAAGCTTTCGTAAGACGAGAGACTCACGACAAGCTAGAACCTCGTAGTGAGAAGTGTTATTTCATCGGCTATCCACATAAGTCTTTTGGCTATCTCTTCTATAGACCAAGTGACAATGTTGTCTTTGTTGCTAGGAGAGGAGTTTTCAGGGAGAGAGAACTCATAAGTCAAGGAGACAGTGGGAGTCAGATTGACCTTGAAGAGATTCAAGAGTCAGGAGATGAAGGAACCTCTGAAACTGGCGCTCAACCTGAGGAGGAAACTCCTGTTGAACCAATTGACCAGTCCTTACCTCTTAGACGTTCCAATAGAGTTAGTGTTCCACCCCAGTTTTATGGTTTCCATATTACTACTGACGGGGATACGTTTATTAGTGATAGTACACTAGTAAATCTGGACGAACCTAATAGCTATAAGGAAGCCATGGCAGCCCCAGAGTCTGCTAAATGGAAAGAGGCAATGGACAGCGAGATTCAGTCCATGTATGACAACCAAGTTTGGAATTTGGTTGATAATGTACCAGGTCGTAAGACAGTCGGGTGCAAGTGGATATTCAAGAAGAAGACAGACATGGATGGGAAAGTGCACATTTATAAAGCGCGATCGGTCGTGAAGGGCTTTACTCAAACTCCTGGAGTTGACTATGATGAGACCTTCTCACCAGTTGCTAAGATAAAGTCTATTAGGGTAATGCTCGCAATAGCTACATTTCATGATTATGAAATTTGGCAGATGGACGTAAAAACCGCTTTCCTAAATGGGAAGTTGGCTGAGGATGTTTACATGAATCAGCCAGAGGGTTTTGTCGATGCGAAGCATCCCAATAGGATGTGCAAGCTTGAAAAATCCATTTATGGATTAAAGCAAGCATCTCGCAGATGGAATCTTTTTTTAACGAGAAGGTCAAAGAGTTTGGCTTTCTGCGAAGCGAAGATGAGTCATGTGTGTATGTCAAGGCCAGTGGGAGTATAGTGAGCTTCCTCGTATTATATGTCGATGACATACTGCTCATAGGAAACGACATCCCAACCTTGCAGGAGGTCAAGTCCTGGCTTGGGAAGTGTTTCGCTATGAAGGACCTCGGAGATGCTTCGTATATTCTGGGAATAAGGATAGTGAGAGACAGAAGTAAGAGACTGATAGGACTCAGTCAGGATACGTACTTGGAAAAGGTACTAAAACGTTTTAGTATGGAAAATTCCAAGAAAGGGGAGTTACCAATTCAATACAATACCAAACTGAGTAAGACTCAGAGCCCGAGTACAGAGGCAGAGATAGCTGATATGAGACGAGTACCTTACGCTTCCGCAGTTTGCTCGATTATGTACGCTATGACCTGTACTCGCCCTGATGTGGCATTCGCTTTGAGCATGGTCAGCAGATATCAAGGGAACCCTGGTAGAGCGCATTGGATTGCTGTCAAGAATATTCTTAAGTACCTACGAAGGACCAAGGAATGGTTTCTAGTCCTCGGTGGGAGTGATGACTTAAGGGTGCGAGGGTACAGTGACGCTAGTTTTCAGACGGATCGGGATAATTACCGATCGTAGTCAGGCTGGGTCTTTACCCTGAACGGAGGAGTGGTGACTTGGAAAAGTTCCAAGCAAGAGACCGTAGCTGATTCAACGTGCGAATCAGAGTACATTGCGACAAGCGAAGCGTCAAAGGAGGCTATATGGTTGAAGAACTTCATAGGAGACCTTGGAGTTATGCCATCCATAAAGGAGCCCATGGAAATTTTCTGTGATAATGAAGGAGTGGTTGCCTTGACCAAGGAACCAAGGGATCATGGCAAATCTCGACATATCGACAAGAAATACCATTTCATTATACATCGGGTAGAAGAGGGACTCCTCGTTGTGAAGAGGGTATCGTCAGAAGATAACCCATCAGATCCCCTTACGAAGGGACTGAGTAGGGTTAAGCATTTGAAGCACGCTAGGAGCGTTGGGCTAAAGGACGATATTAGTTTAGATTAGATAGATAGGAAATTTGTAATGGATAATTTTGTATTCAACATTTTGATGATTAAATAAAGGTGTGTTATTTATAAGAAAGTTACTATCTTGTGTTGATTATTTATCTGTTATTTCCAATTTTGCATGTTTTGACTTCCTGAATAATAAGATTGTTCGAACAGTCCACAATCGCTCATATGTTGGAAGTAGATATGAAAGAAGATTGTCATAAATTTGTTTGTAGATTGTCTGAAAGGTTTTAGACATAGCAAAGGTTTGCTACAAATTTTATAAGTGCTTATGAAATATGTTTTGAGCATTGGAATAAACCCGCACTTGCTAGTATCACTTCATGAAAGTTATCACAAGTGATCGCAAGATGATAATATCATATAATCTTTAAACCTAGAGATATGGTTATTGTTTGCTAGATGATTATGCATTGATAATACGAAAACGCATCAGTAACTTGATGTTATAAAACGTATTATTGTGTGTAACTTAGCTAGTAGATAATAAAAGCATATAAGTCGAAGTTTTTTGTTCCTTTTATTCTAAGAGTATAAAAGCGATATCTTGGCCACTTGATGATTTGGTTTGACTTATGTGCCGGGCCCGGTCAGAATGAGGTTGATGTGTTCAACTGAATTCTATGTCGAACGAATCAGAGATCGAGAAACAAAATGCTAGACAATAAGTATTGTCAGCATGATATCTAGAACAGAGGATTATACGATCCCTTATCTGAAGGACAGGATTTTGATCAGAGTTGACAGAAGCGTATAAGAGCTACGATTGCCAACCGGATCCTGAAGTCGTATTTAAGATATAGTTATTAGACTTATCCAAGTGGGAGACTGTTGGATTAGTGTCTAAGCCCGTAACTATATTTGGTATGTACTTGACCCGGTTGTGCATAGTCCTTTTGGGTTGCCTTCACCAAAGCAACTTGACAAGGTAATTTAAGGATAGAGAGAGGATATTATGGTTTATTAATATATTATAAGAATAATATATTAAAGGAGAAATCATATTTATTTAATTAGTATTAGTCATAAATTAATTAGGAATTAATTTGGTGACTAAAAGAGATTAATTAAATAAAGGGGCATAAACTGTCAAATGTGTGATAGTTGAGTTTTGGGCTGGGAAACCTAATGGGCTAAGGGGGAACGAAATTATGATGAAGGATCATCATACTTTCGTCCAAGGCCTCATTCCAGAAGGTTCCTTGGGCTACTTGGTGGCTAAGGTATCCATTAGGGTTTAGACTGAAACCCTAGCAGCCTATAGTATAAATAGAGACCCTTGCATGCAATTTTCGGCCACTTGTTCCCAAGAGAAACCCTAGGGCCGATTTTAGCATTGTCTATCCTCTCTCATAATTGCCTTCTTGCTTGTGTGGTGTTTGTGATCCATTAGAGGAATTACAATTGTGATTCTAAGCTCAAGAGAAGAAGATTCAAGCTACTATTGGAAGAGGTAAACATCTAGATCTGATGTTACATGTTAATTTTGATATTATGTATGCTAGATTAGGGTTTGCAAGTCTTGGATTCATTGCATGTACAATAGAGAAACCTAGATCCAAGCATTAGGGTTTGTATGAGCACATAGGATTATTCTTATGCATAAAACCCATCACTATGTACTTTGATTCGCACGTTGAATCAGCCACGATCTATTGCTTGGAACTTTTCCAAGTCACTGCCCCTCCATTAAGAGTAAAGACTCATCCTGAATGAGATCGGTAATTATCTCGATTTGTCTGAAAACTGGCATCACTGTACCCTCGTACCCTTAAGTCATCACTCCCACCGAGGATAAGAAACCATTCCTTGGTCCTCCGAAGGTACTTAAGAATGTTCTTGATTGCGGTCCAATGCGCTCTACCAGGGTTCCCTTGATATATGCTGACCATGCTCAAAGGGAAGGCCACATCAGGGCGAGTACAAGTCATAGCATACATGATCGAACCAACTGCGGAAGCGTAAGGTACTCGACTCATCTCTACTATCTTGGTTTCAGTACTCGGGCTTTGAGTCTTACTCAACTTGGTATTGCTTTGGATCGACAACTCCCCCTTCTTGGAATTCTCCATACTAAAACGTTTTAGTACCTTATCCAAGTAAGTATTTTGACTAAGTCCTATTAGCCTTTTACTCCTGTTTCTCACTATCCTTATTCCAAGAATATAGACAGCCTCTCCGAGGTCCTTCATAGTGAAGCACTTCCCAAGCCAGGACTTAACCTCCTGCAGGGTTGGGATGTCATTTCCTATGAGCAGTATGTCATCGACATACAATACGAGGAAGCTAACTATACTCTCACTGGCTTTGACATATACACATGACTCATCCTCGCTTCGCAGGAAGCCAAACTCTTTGGCTTTCTCATCGAAACAAAGATTCCATCTGCGAGATGCTTGTTTCAATCCATAAATGGATTTCTTAAGCATACACACTCTATTAGGATGCTTTGCATCGACAAAACCCTCTGGCTGACTCATGTAAACATCCTCAACCAACTTCCCATTAAGGAAAGCGGTTTTGACATCCATTTGCCATATTTCATAGTCATGAAATGCAGTAATGGCTAGCATTACCCTAATAGACTTTATCTTCGCAACTGGTGAGAAGGTCTCATCATAGTCAACTCCTGGAGTTTGAGTAAAGCCCTTCGCAACCAATCGCGCCTTATAAATGTGTACCTTCCCATCCATGCCGGTCTTCTTCTTGAAGATCCATTTGCACCCGACCGTCTTACGACCTGGCACATTGTCAACCAAATTCCAAACGTGGTTGTCATACATGGACTGAATCTCGCTGTCCATAGCCTCTTTCCATTTTGCAGACTCCGGGCCTGCCATGGCTTCCTTGTAGCTGTTAGGTTCATCCAAATTTACTAGTGTACTATCACTAATAAACGTATCACCTTCAGTAGTAATATGAAAACCATAAAACTCTGGTGGAACACTAACTCTACTGGAACGTCTAAGAGGTAGGGACTCGTCAACAGGTTTAACAGGAGTTTCCTCCTCAGGTTGAACGCCAGAGTTGGAGGTTCCTTCATCGTTCTATTCTTGAAGCTCTTCAAGATCAATTTGCCTCCCAGTATCTCCTTGGCTTATGAGTTCTCGCTCTCGGAAAACCCCTCTCCTCGCAACGAAGACAACATTGTCACTCGGTATATAGAAGAGATATCCAAAGGACTTCTGTGGATAGCCGATGAAAATACACCGCTCACTACGAGGTTCGAGTTTGTCGTGAGTCTCTCGTCTTACGAAAGCCTCGCAACCCCAAACCTTGATATGTGCTAACGAGGGAGCTTTCCATGTCCACATCTCGTGAGGTGTTTTGGCAACCTTCTGTGTAGGGACTAAGTTAAGCATATGGGCAGGCATGCCCCCAGAATGAGATAGGTAACGAAGCACGACTCATCATGGAACGAACCATGTCCAACAAGGTTCGATTGCGCCTCTCAGCCACACCATTCAACTGCGGTGTCCTAGGTGGTGACAATTGCGAAACAATTCCACATTCCTTGAGGTAGTCGTGGAATTCAAGACTAAGGTACTCACCACCTCGATCGGATCGGAGCATCTTAATTTTCCTGCCCAACTGATTCTCCACTTCCTGTTTAAACTCTTTGAACTTTTCAAATGTTTCTGACTTGTGTTTGATTAAGTAGATATAACCATATGTGCTATAATCATCAGTGAAAGTCACATAGAAGCGGCTTGCATCCCTTGTGGTGGATCTAAAGGGCCCACACACATCTGTATGTATGAGATCCAATAAACCCTCACCCCTTTCACAAGTACCAGTGAAGGGTGACTTGGTCATCTTTCCAAGTAAACAAGACTCGCACACGTCATCGTCCCTAAGGTCGAATGGCTCCAATACTCCATCCTTTTAGAGTTAGGCAATGCGTTTCTTGTTGACATGTCCAAGATGACAGTGCCACAAGCATGCTTTATCCAATTCATTGAAAGAATCGATATACAACACATCATTTCCTAAGTTGTCTACAACCATCACAGTTTCATATATTCCATTACAAGGCAGTGCTTCAAAATAGAAAACACCATCAAAGAAAGCATTAATAGAACCCTTTTCATTATCAAACAAAAATCTAAAACCTTGTTTATATAAACCATGAAAAGAAATGATGTTTCTTGCCATTTCTGGTGAATAGCAACAATTATTCAACTCTAGTCCTAACTCACTACTAAGCACTAAAGAGTAAACTCCAATCTTGGTGAGAGGCGACACTCTTCTGTTCCCCATGATCAATTTTATCTTCCCATGCTCCACATCCCTATTTCTTCTTAGGCCCTTCAAATCAGAACAAATGTGAAAACCACATCCTGTATCGAGAACCCAAGAAATAGCATGCGATGAGTTATTAGATTGAATAGTATAAGTACCTGCGTAGGATGGTTTTATCTTTCCATCCTTGATGTCCTGCAGATACTTCGGGCAGCTTCGTTTCCAAAGCCCTTTATCATGGCAGTAGTAGCACTCTGTATCCTTCGGGTTGGAGGAGGGTGCAGCGGAACCAGCCTTGGTTACACTAGAAGAGGTGCCATCTTGGGACTTTCCCTTGTGGTGGCTCTTGGAAGGAGCTTTCCTCTTCTTACCCTTCCCCTGCCCAATAGCCAAGACGGGGGCAGCGGTAGTAGGAGTTGATGCAACAGATTTGTCCTTGAGGTTGCTCTCAGCAGGCCTTGAAGCTTGCTCAAAGTGACCTCCTCATTGTTCATGTGGTAGGTCATATGGAACTGGTTGTAACAAGGAGGTAAGGAGTGAAGAATGATATCAATCGCCAACTCCTCTTCGAAGTTAACATTTAACTTCAGCAGGCGGTCAACATATCTCTGCATTTTATGCATGTGGGATGTGACAGACTCTCCGTCCCTCATCTTGGTAGTGATCATCGAAGTGATGATCTCGTACCTCTCCTGCCTGGCACTTTGGTGGTACTTGTCCAGTAAATCCTGATGCATCTCATAGGGGTAGAAGTCCTCGTAGGACTTTTGGAGTTCGGCAGTCATAGTCGCGAGCATGATGCAATGGACTTTGGTAGCATCGCGCTTATGAGCCTCAAAGGCAGCGATCTCCTCGGGAGTAGCAGTGTTGACATTTACTTCTTTCAGCTCCTTGTCGAGGACATACTCCTTGTCCTCGTAGCGGGTAATCATTCGGATGTTGCGGATCCAATCATTAAAATTGGTCCCATCGAAAATCACCCTCCCACACAAATTCATGAGTGAGAATGAGCCGGAAGAGTTCGAGCCAGAAGCGTTGTTGTCGTTTGAGGTAGACATCTGAAAAAGAAGAGAGACAAAGTTTGATTAGATAATAATCCCCAATTAAACACCCAAATGAGAAATTAGGGCTAGGACCCAACAACATTATTCACAATTTAGAAGAGGGATGCCATAATCTAAATCGCAAATAATTTGAAGGTAAGTGAATGACGATTCACTAATTTCCACCACGAAAAACAAAAACAAGAATTAAGTTTTAAATGTATTGAAACTCCTAGTTCTTTTGAGATTCATTGAACTTTTCAATGGCATGTTTAAATCTCGATATGCCCTTCAAATTTGTGACTGGGATACCGAGGATCACAAACAAGGTGTGAATACCAATGTAAATGTACTTGGTGCCCTCAATGTTACAGTCACCTAATCAATGTTTCGGTTAGCCACACACACTCCATTGATCTATGACAAACATCGAGTCACCCTTTGCCACCTTTGCTAGACCCAAGTTAGTGTGCCGGTTAACCATACACGCTCCACTAACGTCTTGGCAATTGTACAAAGTGTAATTTCATGGAATAACATCATTTTCACATTTTTTCCTAAAGTAACTAAGATTGGGAATTTTATAAAAGCATTTAGTTACTTTATTAATCATTATACTTTTAATGAGGAATTAGTTGCCCTATCCTACCCGTTCGGCTAACGACCCTCCACCAATCAAGGAAGCGGCGGGTGAGAGTGGACACCCATTAAACTGCCATTTTATAGGCAGCAACCTTATACCCCCTTATAGATCGGCTTCGTGAATGAGGCCTACTAACGGTAAGACTAGCTTAATCTGATACACACACACACACACATATATATATATATATATATATATATATATATATATATATATATATATATATATATATATATATATATATATATATATTAATCTTATTATATTATAATAGTATAAGAGTGTATTTTAAACATTTCAAAATATTAGGGTTTTAATCAAATTTAAAATTTTCGAAAATTAAAACCTTTTCATTTTAAAATCTTAAATATTAAAACTTTGATTTAATAATTATCCAAAATTAAACAATTAATTTAAGTTATTCAATCTTGAAGGATTACCTATTAAATTAAACAATTAATTTAACATAATCCCTTTATCCCCTAAAATTCGAAAATTTGGGATGTGATAATTCAAAGATCTTTAATTATCTATTTAAACAATTAAATGGATAATTACAAAATATGGCATTATCCTAATCCCTAAAATTTGGGAAACTTATCTTGGGGATAAGGCATTTTCGAAACCCTAGGGTTAGACAACCCTAACTTCGAAATCTTGATGCCAAAGGAAAGGGTTTAAGAAACCCTAAGAAAATTCGAAAACTAGGGTTTTGGAACCCTAATTTCGAAAATCCAAGCCCTAGGGTTTATTAGCCATAAACCCT
The DNA here is from genome assembly GCF_052849685.1 of Lactuca virosa. Lineage (NCBI taxonomy): Eukaryota > Viridiplantae > Streptophyta > Magnoliopsida > Asterales > Asteraceae > Lactuca > Lactuca virosa. Next base: position 40,698,150 of record NC_136433.1, read on the forward strand.
AATTTGTCAAGTTCATACTTTTGTATCAAATCTAATTGAAAACAAAACCAAAGGCTCTGATACCACTGATGAGTTTTATACAAACAATCCTATATGTGCATGCAACCCTAATTGGATCTATGTTTTCACTATTAGACATACAAATTTATGAACACAAAAAGAAACCTAGCATGCATCTATTATTTTCGAAATTCACAAACAAGAATAGAATACATACCTTTTGTTGCTATATAGTAATAACAACTAGTTCCTTGAATTTCCTTAGCTCTTGAGATCAAGTACCACAAGTGTAGTACCTCTAATGGCTCACAAACACACTTGAGTGAGAGGATGAATATGAGATAGAGGAAGGAGGGTAACAAGCTCCAAAATTCGGCTCTACTAGGGTTTCTCCAAGGGGTGCCGAATTCTAGTGCCTTAGGGGTCTATTTATACTTCAGGCCAACTAGGGTTTTAGGGTGGAAACCCTAATCCCTTAGCTTAGGGCCTAAGCAAGTCCATGGACTCCTTATCCTTTAGCCTTGGACGAAAACTCCTAGAACCTTCTAGGATTTTCGGACCTTGCATAATAAGGTGATTCATTGGCCCAAAGCCTCAACTATCAAATAATTACAAAACAGCCCCTGTACTTTTAATCAGTTCCTTTAATCCCAAAATTAAATCCAAATTAATTTATGATTAAATACTAATTAATAATATGATTCCAAATTAATATATTATTCATATAATATATTAATAAATCATATTTATGCCCCAATTTATTATTCTTAACAATAAATCAGCCTCTCTCCTCAACAGTCATCCTGTCTAGTCACCACTGTGAAGGCAACCTAAAAGGATCATGCTATTATCAGGTCAAGTACATCCCAATTATATTTATGGGCTTAGACACCTAATCCAAAAAAACCACAATCCCTAGCTCCAAATCATGCTTCGGATAATTCGCCTCATGAGGCTTCAGCTGCCTCGAAGCATAAGCAATAACGCGACCCCTCTAGATCAGAATTGCACCCAAAACTATGATCGACACATCACAATAAACCACAAAATCCTTGACACCCTCCGGAAGGGTCAGAATCAGAGCCTCACACAATCTGCCTCGGGGTCTCAAAATCTGCCTATTGCTCAAGCCCCCAACAAAAAGTGACAGTCTTCTTCGTCAATCAAGTCAGAGGAATCACTATCTTGGAGAAATCCTAAATGAATATCCGGTAGTAACCCGCCAACCCAAGGAAACTCCGAATCTCAGATGGAGACCTTGGAACCTCCCACCTCATTACGGCCTCGACCTTCGCCAGATTGACCAGAGTACCATTCTGGTTGACAAGGTGCCCTAGAAACTGCAACTCGCGCAACTAGAACTCACACTTGGAGAAATTCGCATACAGTCTCTCCCTCCTCAGAGTCTCCAATACCTCCCTCAAGTGCTCCCTATGCAGATCCCGGTCGTGGAATAGACCAGGATGTCATCAATGAATACAATCACAGACCGATCCAACATCAGTCGGCATACGCGGTTTATGAGGTCCATGAACGCGGATGGAGCATTTGTGAGCCCAAAGGGCATCACCACGAACTCGTAATGACCATATCGAGTCCAGAAGGTCGTCTTCTGCATATCGTCCTCTCTGACCCTCATCTGATGATATCCCGAATGTAAGTCAATCTTGGAAAACCAAGATGCACCCTGAAGCTAGTCAAACAAGTCATCAATCTTCGGGAGTGGATAAGGGTTCTTCACCGACAACTTATTCAGCTTCCGATAGTCAATACACATCCGATACGACCCATCCATCTTCTTCACAAATAGGATCAGCGCTCCCCATGGTGAACTACTCAGTCAAATGAACCCCTTGTCTAACATCTCCTACAACTATGTAGACAACTCATGCATCTCTGGAGGAGCTAACCGATACGGTGCTTTCGCTATCGGAGCCGCACCAGGAACCAAGTCAATCCGAAACTCCACTTGCCTCTCTAGAGGCACCCCAAGAAAATTCTCTGGAAACACATCCGAGTACTCCCTTACAATCGGCACATCATCCACAGTCGTCTTACCCTTCTCCCGGGTATCCATAGCATAGGCGACATATCCAGAACAACCCTGATGAAGATAGTGTTTGGCCCTAGCTGTTGAACATAGAATCGGCCCACGCTGAGCTCTCTCTCCTTGAACCACTAACTCTCCCCCACTAGGGGTCCGAATACGTACCATCTAATGCTCTTAATCAATCATTGCCCCATTGGGGCTTAACCAGTCCATCCCTACAATAACCTTGTTCCCGTGCAAAGGAATAGGAACCAAATCAATCAGATATTGCTCGTTGAACATCTTTAGTACACAATCTCGATGAACCCTCGATACCCGAACATATCGATCATCCGCAATCTCAACCTCTAATGGACAATCTAGCTCCCTCGTAGTTCCAACAAACCTCTTGCTGAGTGTAAGAGATACAAAAGATCGGGTAGCCCCCGAATCAAACAATACCAAGGCGGAGATACCGTTCACAAGGAACGATCCTATAACAAAACACACAAACATAAGCAGAAAAATTAACATAAGTAAAGAGATAAGGAGAAAATATATACCCGTCACCACATTAGGCGCTACACGAGCTTCCTCGGTTGTCAGCTGAAAAGCTCTGCTCCTCACAACTGATGCATCCGCCTTGCACTAGCGACCATCAATAATCCGTAGAGTAGCTGGAACGGGTGCTACAACTGGTCCTCCTACTGCTAAAATCGTACAATTGGCCTTCCTTTAGCCCCTCTGATTGCAATGGAAGCGAATCAAATCAGATGTCGGGGTGGTGGTGGTGGTAACAGTGCAATCCCTACTAATATGACCCGTCCGGCCGCACTTGAAATAGCCAGAACCACCCACCCTGCACGTCCCATCGTGCGTCTTGTCGCACTTGCCACAAAGGCTCCAACCCTGCTGGCCTCTCGATCTCGAATCAAATACCTTAGGCCTCTTGCCCGAACCCTTGAACCCTGAGCTTGATCTGGTTTCCTCTTCCTCTCCATCTCTAAATCAATCTCATCTCTATGGCTCTCGCAATCATATCCTCCAGTGTGCTGCAACTGGATCGGCTCACAAACTGTCGAATATCACTCCTCAACATCTCATTGTATCTCTCCTTCTTCATCTCCTCATCCGCTACATACTGCGGAACCAACAATGCCCTCTCACGGAACATCGTGGTGATCTCAACCACCGTCTCAATAGTCTGGCGAAGGTCCTAGAACTCCCTCGCCAACTATTGCACCTCAATCACCAGTGCAAAGTCAGCTCGAAATCTCGTCACAAAATCATCCCATGTTATCGAATCAACCGCCTCGCCCCCTATGATGTGTCTAACCTCCTCCCACCAATCTCGAGCTCTGTCTTTCAGAAGGCAGGACGAAAGTCTGACCTTTACCCCATTAGGACAACTGCTAGTGCGGAAGGCATTAGCGACATCCGCTAACCATCATCTGATTGCGATCGGGTCCTTCACCCTGAAGTACTTCGGAGCCCCACATTCCCGAAACTCACGGATGGTCAACATGCGAGCTCTCATCAATGCAACCATATCAGAACGGAAAGATCCCACGAGCTCCTCTAAAACCTCCATGGTACCCTCCTTGATCGTACCAAAGATCACAGGAGTCTGCTCAAGTATGATGTGGGTAATCTCAGACGAAATGAACTCCCGCATCTGCTCATCCAACTGTCCGACTCCAGAGCCCGAACCCGAACCACTGCCAGATCCTCATCGTGTTGCCACCATACTGAAAATACACCACATAAACCATTAGAACATACATATACATATATCGAGGTGTCCCATACTTTACAAGTTTCCTGGTATCATCGCAGCTTTCCTTGACTTAAGTACGGATCCTCTGCTTCCAATAGTACATCCCCATACTACCTTCCACATCTATCCTTACTTTCCTTAAGGACCGCTCCGAATCTTCCAGGTCACTCCCTTATCCATACATACAACCCTCAACAAGACAAGGCTCCCAACATTAAATCTCTTCCTAAACATTTCCTATGGAAATCACCACATCACTATCCACCATCAGCTGCAGAAGGAACTCCCACTAACACCCTCTAACAAGCTCACGAATACATTTAAATATCACTGACACCAGATAATTCTTCGAATGAAAGGTCTCACACTACAACAGTTGGACTCAAACAAGAGTTAGGAAATAGAGTTAAAACCTAATCTTCTAAAATTATTTAGTCTCAGTAATATGTAACTTAACATATTCGCTTACTAGTTAGCTGAAGTTAATGAGAACTCCTAAAAATCACAAAGCAAGCAACATTCGAGGATTGAGTAATCAGAATCAAGCATAACCTAAACATGTCATCCCATCACTGACTGATCAGTACTAGAATGCAAGTCTATAAGCTCATACAACAGGCATACAAAGGCATATCTCCTAGCATTCTATCATGAAATTTTGAGCAGATCCTTAGCCCTAATCTAGCATGCGATTCACACCTTCACAAGTCAAAGCATAACATAAACATGTATGAGTAAAGTGGGAAAACTTACTTGAGCTCGGTCGATTGCATGCACCACACCCTTTTCTTTGGTTAGAAAATTCTTTTTATAAAACATTCCTTTTATAAAAACCTACCAAATCTTCAATTTGAGTTTAGACACACCCGGGAGTATGTTTGAATCCCTCAAACCAAGGCTCTGATACCAACTTGAAACGTCCCAAAAATTAAGCCAAAATTTTCAATTAAAATAATAAAACCATCATTCCGGACATGTTCATAAAACCATGGTAAAATCAGAGTATATCAATAAACATCCAAATACATCAGAGTCATATAAAATGCGGAACAATGTGTTGTGTGCAATGCAATCATCCTGAGCTCTTCCCCTTCGAAGCAGAAGTACCTGAAACATAAAGTGAAAATCGTAAGCACAAAGCTAAGTGAGTTCCCCCAAAACATCACATACCATACATATCAAACATGTAATCGGCCCCGCTCGGAACAAATCTGTCATTCATCAGGCCCCTCTTGGCATCGGGCCCTGCCCGGTATACATACAAACACATAAATACATGTAAGAAACACAAAGATAAATATCATACAATCATCAGGCCTCGCAAAGCATTGGTCACCGCCTGATATACATATCGGATATCATACATGCAAGAGTCACGCATAAAACTAGCATCCTAATCATAATACACTATGGGTCGGCATTGGTGCCTTCGACCTGCCACACACAGTGAGGAAACTCACCTCAAGCTGCTGAATCTCTCAGATAAATTCTCGGTCTGCCGATCCGGAAAAATCCCCGCGCTAACACCATCAAATAAGATCCAATTAATAACTGCTCCACAACCCATAACTAAAATCCTATTCCGATGTCCAACCCTCAGGGTAAAAGTCCATTTTACCCTTTCCTCACTTGGCCCAAAATCTAAGGCCCAGCCCAATAGCACAAAAAGCCCAATATGGCCCAACTTTCTAATTGGGCCCCAAACCCATGATGGGCCTAATTCCAAGAAGGCCTAATGTCCAACAATAGCACAAAGTCCAGAGGTGATCCATAGAAGTCAAGGGTCGAAGTCCAATCAAAATAAAGCCCAAATAACTACGCCCACAACTCCCTCGGCCCACTAACTAGCGTACGCTCGGCGTACCAGACGCATATGCCCTGCGTACGCGATCGATTCCGGAGACGGAGGTCGCACCCATTACGCTCAGCGTACTCAGGAGTACGCCCCGCGTACTCAGGAGTACGCCCCGCGTACTGGTCAGATTTCAAGTCCTTGGCCAAATGTCTTAACCACTTAAGAACTTATCGTCCAACCCTCAAACTAACACCATATTAAGGTCCTAAACCATAAAGTCGAAGACTTTAAGCCTTTACATGGCTAAAAACACCTCAAAGCCCAATTCTAGCATCTTAGCTCCATTAAGAAGAACATCAACCTTTCATGGTTTAGCTAAACCCATCAAGTCATCATTTTTATGTACAAGGGACCTTAGAAAATCCTGGATATATCATTCCAAGTCGCTGGAGTAGCCCATACTCCCAATCAAGGCTTAAAGGACCCAAAAATTCACAAATAAAGTGAAGCTTTATACCTCAAATAGCTTGCAAAGATGATGATGAATCTGGATATACAAGCTCAAGCCCCTCCAAAGAAACCTCCAACTGTTCTTCTTCCTTCAGTTCACCAAAAACACTACCAAAAATCACTTCCAATCTCAAATCTCACAAATGGCAATTAGGGTTTCGTTCTAGGGGTATAGAGAGATGGAGGTTGTCCATAAGATGCACCCAAGGCAACATAAGTTGCTAAAATAGGGCACAAACCCTAAAAATTAGGGTTTGTCCCTACTTAACGTACGCCCTGCATACTCCCACGTATGCCCAATGTACGTTGGTGCCTCCGCGTCCAACCAACGAGCCAGTACGCCCAACGTACTCGGCTAGGGACTAAAATGAAAAGATTTTGCATAAAGGGTTAAAAAGGAACATACCACAAAACTTGAATGTTACATGCGACATGTGTTAGATTAGTTTTCTTTATGACCTTATGCAGGGTACTCAAAAGCTGCTCTTACAAAAATAGTATGAAAGGAAAGATCAAATTGAAAGATGAGGACATGATTTTTTGACACCAAGAAACAATCTAGCTAAATTTATTAGAATAGCCAAAAAAACTAACGACTTAGCTAAAAATAACAAAAAGTAAGTATTTATCTCAAAATAGCCAATGAAATCGCGGATGAGTTGCGGTTTTATCAACTCGTCTATGATTTCATTATTTGACTCAGTAACTCATTTGAGATTTTATCAAATGGGTTGTGGTTCTGTGGCCCATCGGCGGTTATGCGACCCATTAACCCATTATCTATACCTTAAAAAACCCTTTCTAGCTCATTTTCAGGACTCAAAGCTATCAAAATTTTCTTTCTGAAGGCTCCGATTAATTAACAATTAGGTAACTACTCTTATACATAGATTTTTTGTTTGTTTTTTTTCCTATATGTTGAAATCTAGTAGTATTTAGTATGGTTGTTACATGAAAATCAAAAAAGTTTTAATGCACACCATGTGCATTAAGGATCAGTAAGATCGTAGATGGCATAGCCATCAGTTGTTTCGTTCTTTTTTCGATCTTGTATAGATTTTTTGGGTTTCGTTCTTATATTAGTTGTGCGACTCATGTATTACATCAGTTTATTTAAAAAAATAAATAAACATAAATATCTAACAATTTAGAAAATTTAATTTTATAAGAAATAATGTAATATATTAATTATTAAAATTGAAGAGCTTATTTAGCTTTTAAATTTAAATTAATAATTTAAATAAATAAACTAAAATAATTTAATTTAATTTAGAAATTTAGAAATTATAAGGAAAGTTACATTAATGAATTGGATATACATTTATTATTACATTTAAATATTATATGAAATTTAATAAAATGGAAAAAAAACCACCACAAAAATGACACATGGATATAATTTAATCTACATTTACCACAAAATAACATATGGCATAATGCATAAGAGGATGTCAAGTGGCAAAATTATTTTCATTTATTAGGGAGGATGGTATCCCCTAATCATCTAGTAATTTCGTTTTTTGCTAGTTGTCCAGAAGGGAAAAAAAGATGAATGAAGTCACATATGGCATGGTCATTTGCAAATGTATAAGTCGTCAATGCACAAAATTTGCATTACGGACTTGTACATTCACAGCTGTCATGCCTTCTGCGATTTCGTTCATATTTTTTTATGTTCAAAGAAGGGAAAATCACATATGATGTGAGAGGAAACTGCAGATGGCCATATGCCATCTGCGATTTCGTATACTTGAAAATGGGGAAAATGAATTTTTTTTATACTTAAGACGAAACTGTAACGTCCATAAAATTCATAAAAATTTAAAACTTTTCTCAAGCATCCAAAAACCATTACTTATTACAAAATGTTTCCAAAATAGTTTCATATCAGAGTATCCCGGAAATCATAATCATAAAATGTGAGGAGGTGTACGATCATGCCTTCGCCTTCCCGCGATCATCCGAAGTACCTGAAACAAAATCCAAAACTGTAAGCCCGAAGCTTAGTGAGTTCCCCCAAAATACCAACGTCATACAAACCATAACAATATCATAACAAACAACATGCATATAGAGTCTGCAGTATGACTGGACCTCCCTCACCGAGCCTTCAGTCTGTCCGGCCCACTCTCAGAACCTTCAGCATGTCTGGTCCGCCCTACCGGGTCTTCAGCCTGTCTGGATCGTTCTTCGGGCCTTCGGCCTAACTGGTACACCCCATTGGGCCTTCAGTCTATCTGGGACGCCCTGGGTATGTTGGCCTTCAGCACAAAGCAGGACCGCCTCAACCCGCCCCCACACATACAATCAACACATAGATAACAAATACAAGCATGTACAAACAGTCAGATCGATCTAACAGATCACTAATCATAGCATCATCCTAGATACCAAAATACCGACCTAACATGTCACTAAACATAGCATCATCCTATATACCAGGATACAGATCTAACATATCACTAAGCATATCATCATGTGATAACCAGGATAAAAATCCAAAAGGGTCGGCATTGGTGCCTTCGACCCTGTTATTATAGTGAGGAAAACTCACCTCACAAGTAGTGTTGAACCGATAAATTGAATCCCAACTCACAGCTCCAAACTCAACTGCCTGCAACCACCATATGACTGATTCCATTAGAATCCCAAATTACCAAAATACCCTCAGAAGTCAAACTTGGTCAACCCTGGTCAAAGCCAAAGTCAACGGTCAAGGTCAACAGTCCATGTTGACCCAACTCGTCGAGTTCATCTACTGACTCGTCGAGTTCCTTCATGTAACACCCAAAAATTTCAAGACAATTTGAACGTTCTAAAAACATTTCAAAACCATTAAATCATTACAATCTTGTTTTCAAAATGTATAATATCAGAGTTTTCCAAGAAACATAAACAAAACATGAGGAGATGTATGATCACGCATTTGTCTTGCCGCGATCCCCTGATGTACCTGAAACAATAAACTGAAACTATAAGCCCGAAAGCTTAGTGAGTTGCCCCAAAATACCAATCTCATATAACCATAATCATATCACATCCACAAATACAAATCATCATGCATAATGAGCCTTCAACCTGACTAGACCGCCTCACAGGGCCTACAACCTATCTGGACCGCTTTCGAGCCTTCGGCATGACTGGACCGCCTCGCAGGGCCTACAGCCTATCCGGACCACTCACTGGGTATGTTGGCCTTCAGCACAAAGCAGGACCGCCTCAACCCAATCCCAATCAAACAAACATGTGCACATAATATCATACGCTAGCTCATATCATATAACAGTCAAACCAATCTAACAGATCACTAATCATAGCAACATCCCAATAACCGGGATACAGACCTAACTGGTCACTAACATAGCATCATCCTCTAATCAGGACATTGACCTAACCAGGTCGCTACACATAAGCATATCACCACCCTAACTACCAGGATGTAATCAATAAACATGTCATGCCATAACCGAATACAATCCATAAAGGATCGGCCGTGGTGCCTTAGACCCTATTGATATAGTGAGGATAACTCACCTCACAAGTAGCTCGGAAGATAGAGTCAAACTCCTCCAAATGTAACTCCAACTCCCATACCTATATTTACTAATGTCCTTTGATATAATGTCAACTGGTCAACCCTTGGTCAAAGTCAAAGTCAAAGTCAACTGCAAAGGTCAATAGTCCATGTTGACCTCAACTCGTCGAGTACTCGCAGCTACTCGCCGAGTTCCTTGCATAACTTGCCAACTCGCCGAGTCACTCGTCTGACACGCCGAGCCCAAGGCAATCTTCATCGGACTCGCCGAGTCACTCTACTGACTCGTCGAGTCTACGACAATCTTCATCGGACTCGCCGAGTCGACCATGCCACTCGCCGAGTCCCTTCGGTCCTTCATCCATACAGCTGCTTTTTAAGCCAGGCTAAGGCTCCATACTGCAGATCCAAGCTCCTAGGGCATGTTTATCACGTAAAGTTGCAAACTTTACGTGCATGCAAGGTGCTAATGACTTAAATCAAGCTAAAGAAGAGGTTCTAGGAAAAAGAGCTTCACCAACATGCTAAAGACTGAGACTTTATGATGATAAGAGCCAAGGTGAGCCTAGATCTGAAGTTGCAACTTCAGATCTTGGTTCACCACTCGAAATGCAACACCAAATGCCCAAAATGGTCCCAAAACTCAAATATAAGAGGGATCTAGCTAGAAGAAACTCAAGGTGATGACTTGATACCTTCAAATGATGATAAGCTGAGGTAGACTTCAGATCCCCAACTGTTCCTTTCTCAAAGCTTCTTGATCTTCAAGCCTTTCCTCACCAAGATCCACCTTTCAAGCTTAAACACACAAGTATGGAGAGAAAATGGAGATTTAGGGTTTCTGGACTCACAGGGGTTATAAGGGAAGGCTAAGGGGGCAAAGGATCCTTTAAATAGGGTGCAAAACCCCGGAAATTAGGGTTTCACCCTCCAGCTCCAACTCGTCGAGTCACTCTTCCAAATCGGTGAGTTGGTCACTTAAACATGTGGCCCCAAACCTGCTGCTACTCGACGAGTCAGGGCATCCAACTCGTCGAGTAGACCTTGAAACTTGAAAATTGAAGCCATAATATTAATACCTGAGAATCGGGGCGTTACAATTCTCCCCCACTTGAACTAGACTTCGTCCTCGAAGTCCGCTGCGATGAACAACTCCGGATAGTGCTCCCGCATCTCAGCCTCCGGCTCCCAAGTCCACTCGGAACCCCTCCGATGCTCCCACTGCACCTTCACCAAAGGTATCTCCTTGTTCCGCAGAACTTTCATCTTCCTCTCCAGTATGGCCACAGACCTCTCTACGTAATTCAGGTGCCCATCGACCTGAATATCATCCAACGACACCACTGCCTCCTGATCCATAATGCACTTTCGCAACTGCAAGACGTGTAAAGTGTTGTGGATCCGATTAAGTTCCTCCGGAAGCTCTAGCCTGTATGCCACAATGCCAATCCTGGCAACAATCCTTAACGACCCAATATATCGGGGACCCAATTTTCCCCTCTTCCTGAAGCGGATTACACACTTCCAGGGCGAGACCTTCAGGAGTACCATATCACCGACCTGAAACTCTAACTCGGATCGGCACCGGTCGGCGTAACTTTTCTGCCGACTCTGAGCGGTCTGCAGTCGTTGTCTAATCTGCTGAATCTTCTCGGTAGTCTATAAGACTACCTCCATCCGCCCCATCACCCTGTGTCCGACCTCACCCCAGCAAACCGGGGTGCGACATCTCCGCCCATACAACAGCTCGAAAGGTGTGGCGCCAATACTGGAATGATAGCTGTTGTTGTAGGCGAACTCTGCAAGGGGTAGGTGGGAATCCCAGCTCCCACCGAAGTCAATGACACATGCCCTCAACATGTCCTCAAGGGTCTGAATGGTCCGCTCACTCTGACTGTCGTTCTGCGGATGGAATGTTGTGCTAAAGTGCAACCGCGTGCCCAGTTCCTCGTGGAATTTCTGCCAGAAACGAGAGGTAAATCTAACATCCCGGTCGGAGACAATGGAGACCGGAACCCCATGGCGAGCCACGATCTCGCGGACATACACGTCGGCCAACTTCTTGGCCAATGAACTCTCCCGTATGGACAAGAAATGGGCACTCTTGGTCAACCGATCCACGATGACCGATATAGCGTCAAACCGTTTCGCCGTCCTTGGCAACTTGGTAATAAAGTCCATCGTGATATGTTCCCATTTCCACATGGGAATCTCCAGGGGCTGCAGCTTGCCATGCGGCCTCTGATGCTCGGCCTTGACCATCCTACTGGTCAAGCACCTCTCAACGTACCAAGAGATTTCTCGCTTCATGCACGGCCACCAGTAGCTCAAACTCAAATCCCGGTACATCTTGGTGGCCCCCGGGTGAATAGAGATATGAGACTTATGATCCTCCTCCATCACTGTCTGTCTGACCCCACCAGACATCGGAACCCAAACCCGACCGCATCGGGTCAATAATCCCCGGCTATCCTGCACAAACTGGGTGTTCTCACCCTTGATCCTCTCCAGCTTCCAATTCTCCGGTCGCATGCCCTCAACCTGGGCGTCTCTGATCAGACTCACAAGCGGGGAATCCACCGCTATCCTCATACATATCGCTGGGGTGGAAGACCCAGCTGACTTGCTGCTCAAAGCGTCTGCAACCACATTCGCTTTACTGGGGTGGTAAAGGATCTCGCAATCGTAGTCCTTGACTACATCCAGCCACCTGTGTTGCCTCATGTTCAGGTTCGGCTGATCCATGATATGCCTCAAACTCTTATGATCCGTGTATATAGTACAACGGACCCCATATAGGTAATGCCTCCATATCTTGAGAGCGAACACCACCGCTCCCAATTCTAAATCGTGAGTAGGATATCTCGTCTCATGCGGCTTCAGCTGCCGCGACGCGTAGGCTATCACCCGTCCTCTCTGCATGAGGACCACCCCCAAACCTGTGATGGATGCATCACAGAACACCACAAAATCCTCCACCCCCTCTGTGAGTGTCAAGACTGGAGCCTCGCACAAACGCTGACGGAGGGTCTCAAACACCCTCTGCTGCTCAGGACCCCACCGGAAATCCACCCCCTTCCTCGTCAGACGAGTGAGGGGTACTGCAATCTTAGAGAAATCCCGAATAAACCTCTGGCAGTACCCTGCTAAACCCAGAAAACTCCTGATATCCGAAGGTGACATCGGCACCTCCCACTGCATGACTGCCCCGATTTTGGTCGGGTCGACCAAAATCCCCTCCTGGTTGACGAGATGTCCGAGGAACTGAACCTCTCGTAACCAAAACTCGCACTTCGAGAACTTAGCATACAACCGTTCTCGTCTCAGGACTCCCAAAAACTCCCTGAGGTGCTCCTCATGCTGCTCTCGGGTCTTGGAATATACCAAGATATCATAAATAAATACGATGACCGAGCGATCAAGCATCGGTCTGTAGACCCGATTCATCAGATCCATAAATACTGTTGGCGCATTGGTGAGCCCAAAAGGCATCACCACGAACTCGTAATGACCATAAGGAGTCTGAAACGCAGTCTTCTCCACATCCTCCTCTTTGACCCAGACCTGATGATACCCCGACCTCAAGTCTATCTTGGAGAACCAAGATGCACCCTGTAACTGATCAAAGAGATCATCTATCCTAGGGAGTGGATAACGGTTCTTCACCGTTAATTTGTTCAACTCCCTATAATCAATGCACATCCGGTGCGAACCGTCCTTCTTCCTGACGAAGAGAATCGGTGCTCCCCATGGAGAACTGCTAGGTCGAATGAACTGCTTGCCCAGCAGTTACTGCAGCTGTGAAGACAGCTCCTGCATCTCGGGTGGCGCTAACCGGTACGGCGCCTTGGCGATAGGAGCCGCACCCGGCACCAGGTCGATCCGGAACTCGACCTGCCTCTCCGGAGGTATCCCTGGCAACTCCTCGGGGAACACGTCGGCAAACTCCCTAACCACTGGAACATCTGAAACTGAAATCTGATCCCTGACCCGCGTATCCACCACATACGCTAGATAACCTGCACACCCGTGCTGAATATACTGTCGAGCCCTGGCAGCTGAAACAAACCCTGATCCCACTCTAGTGCCCTCACCATATACAATCAGTTCTCCCCCACTTGGGGTTCGAACTACCACTCGCTGACCCTCACAGTCAATCATACCACCGAACCGACTAAGCCAATCCATCCCTACAATCACACACACCTCCCCCATGGGGATCGGAATCAAATCCATCGGAAAGGACACCCCGAAAATCTCCAACTCACACCCTCGGAATACCGAAGAAGCAGAAACCCCATGTTCGTTGGCGATAGAGACTCGCAACAGACACTCTAACTCGCCCACTGGCATATTCAACTCCCTACTAAACGACTGAGATACGAAGTACCGACTCGCCCCCAAGTCAAATAAAACCAAAGCAGGCAAAGATTTCACTAAAAACGTACCTAATCACAGGTACAACAGATAAGCATAAAACAATTATAATAAATGAAATAAAGGAGAGAGACATACCAACAACCACATCCGGTGCTGCCCTGGCCTCCTCTGATGTCAGTTGGAAGGCACGCCCCTGAGCCTTCGGAGGCTCTGTCTAGACTGGCCTCCCATCCGGTATCCTCAATGTAGCCGGCGCTGGAGCCTGCGCCGGCCTGGCTGCGAGCTGTGGACAGTTGGTCTTCACGTGACCAACCTAATGACAGTGATAGCATATAGGGATGAGCATATGGACCGGGGAACCGGTCCCGGAACCGGAACCCGATGGATCCGGTCGGGCCGGGACCGATACTATAGTTTCGTCAATTTTTGGAACCGGGACCCGGTAAGAACCGGCCGTTGGAACCGGCCCAAAACCGGGAACCAGACCGGATAATCTTTTTAAAAAAAAAAACCATGCCTTTTGCCGTTTGGACTTCTAATTTGGACGTAAAAAAAAGTGAGAGCTTAATCGTATCTGTATCTGATTTGGATACTCTATCTCTATCTGTATCTAGGTTACATATAATTTTGTTTGTTGTATATTTTGAGAGCTTAATCGTATTCAATGTTTAAACAGAAAAAAAAAAGCACACAATAATTGAAACATATAGGTTAATGCTTTTTATATTTATCTGTTTTTTAGATTATGAACATATTCAACGATGACATGACTTATAAAAGTGAAATTAAAGACAAGTACAAATGCATATAATTGTAGCTTCAACGATGATATGACTTATAAAAGTGAAATTAAAGACAAGTACAAATGCATATAATTGTAGCTTATCAACCTTTTGAAATTACTAACCTAGAACATAAGGACGAAGGACCAATTACATGAGAAAGAAAGTGTAAGATGGTTTATTTGTCCTTTTATATCATATAAAAAAAATATTTTTTATTGATTTTGAACTATATTTTGTTAGTACATAATGCTACCAGTGGGTACGGTAGTTAATGCTATTACATTTACTTCTTGATGGGTTTGTTTTATTATCATTATATTTTGATTTTATAACAATTTATACCGACTGATAAACCGAAATCGTAACCCAAATACATTGCCATTTCTCGAACACCGGTTCCAAAATCGAAAACCCGGCAAAAACCGGACCCGGAACCGGAACCGGTAGAACCGCCGGGCCGGTTCGGTTCTTGATTTTGGCCGAAGCCGGTTCCCGGGTCGGGTCGGGACGGGTCGGGACGGTTCTGGCCGTTTCGGTCCGTTTGCTCATGCCTAATACCATATCCTCATATCAGATGCAGGGGCTGTCTGGCGACAATCCCTAGCATAGTGGCCCTCCTTGCCACACTTGTGGCACCCACTACCCGTCCGACAAACTCCAGAATGACTCTTGCCGCACTTTCCACAAGTGCGGCTCTGCTAACCCCCGATCCTAGAATCAGCGGTCTTAGACTGCTTAGGCGCCGGCTGCGACTGCGCCGGGGCCTGCCGCTGCTCCCTCATCTACAACTCAATATCCAACTCATGCCGCCTAGCGGCCTCCTGCAACTCCAAAAGAGTATCACATCTCTGGGTAGACACAAACTGACGGATGTCAGTCTTGAGCATGCTCAGATAACGGGTCATCTGAGCCTGCTCAGAAGCAAACTCTGGGCAGAACATCGCCCTATCTGTGAACATGCGGGTGATCTCGGTCACCGACTCCCCTGTTGGATATAGTGTCTAAGTCCATAACTTTATTTGGTATGTACTTGACCCGACCCGGCATGGTCCATTTGGGTTGCATGGCATTGCAATACTTGGATAGACAAAATGAGAGAAAGTACACTTGTGATTATTAATATATTATAAGTTCTAATATATTAATAATAGTATTATTTAATTAGTATTAATCAAGTATTAATCTAGTATTAATTTGGTGATCAAAGTGAGACTAATTAAATATATAGGGTTGATTATGACAATCATCAATTCTTTTATGGTGGATTAATGATCCATGGTTTATGGGTTTGGTTATAACCATATGGAGCTCCATGGATAGTCCATGGGAGTTACAAACTCATGGGTCATGAGGAATGAAGAGTCATGACAATTAGGGTTTACATTTGTAACTCCTAATTATGACACACTATAAAAGAAACCCTATAGCATGCAAAATGGGCACGAGAGTGTTTCTAGAGAGGGCATAACCGATTTTCAAGTGTAAGAATTATTCTCTCAAGTTATTCCAAGTTTTGTGGTGTTGTGTGAAGCATTTGAGGCACAACATTTGGGGTGCTAGGCTCACAAAGTCTTGAAGGAATCCAAGCAACAACAATGTATGTATTTCTACTAGTATTATGTTTTATGTAATCCCCATGCCATGCTAGTTAGGAAATAACCTTGAAAACGAAATTTGCATGTATATAGAGAAAACATAGATTCAAGGTTATTAGGGTTGCATGTACACTTAGGAAGTGTTAGAATGCTCAAAACCCATCAGTGGTGTCAGAGCCTAGGATTGTTTTCTGTATACTTGATGCAAAACTGCTTAAAAATCGAAAATTCTGCACTCTGACGACTGGACTCGCCGAGTTCATGGGGAGGACTCGCCGAGTCCATGAACAAATTCATCCTACTCGACGAGTAGAATAATGCACTCGACGAGTAGGAGCGTGTTGGGCAGTTTTTTTCGAGTTTTGTTGCTGAAAATGGATTAAGATCATTATCCAAATCTGTTTTGGACTTGTAAAATCTGTTTTTCAAAATGATAATGATTATGTTAACCCATTTTACATGACTTTTATCAATTTTCAAGTATTGTATATGTTTATATGATTTTCTTGAAATTGCTTGACATGAATTTGTGTTCATATGAGTTTAGAAGATCATAGGAATTATGTGTAACCTCCATGTGTGTTTATATCATGATCTTAATGGCTATGATGGTGTCCATAACTTGTCCTCAAGTTATGGATAACCAAAAGTCACTTCTTTTAATTATGATTAAAGAACTAAAGAGGTTTCATAAAATGAAGAGTCTTCATTTTATGAACCATTAAAAACTCATAAGTTACAAATTGAAGAGACTTGGAATAGTTTCAAATCTTGCCCTCAAGTTTTGGAATTTGAAAAGTCTTACACTTTAATAATTTAATTCCAAATTGAACCTTAGATTTTTAAAAAAGTTTAAAAATCAACACTTATACTATTATTATAATTTTATTATATAGATATGTATAAGAATATGTCATTCTTACCGTTAGTAGGCCTCATTCACGAAGCCGGTCTATAAGGGGGGTATAAGGTTGTTGCCTATAAAATGGTGACTTAATGGGTGTCCACTCTCACCCACCGCTTCCTTGATCGGTGGAGGGTCGTTAGCCGAACGGGTAGGATACGACTTTAAATACTCATTAAAAGTATAATGAATTATAAAGTAACTATACATTATAAATTCCCAATCTTAGTTACTTTAGGAAAATATGAAATTGGTGTTGGCCCATAAAATTACACTTTGTACCTTACCAAGTCGTTAGTGGAGCGTGTGTGGTTAACCGGCACACTAACATGGACTAGTAAGTGTGGCAAAGGGTAACTTGACTTTATTATAGATCGGTGGAGCGTGTGTGGTTAACCGGCACATCGATTAGGTAATATTGTTGAGGGTACCAAGTCAATTTGTATGGTTACTCACACCTTGTTTGTGATCCTCGGCATCCAGTCACAAACTTGAGAGGGCACAATCGAGATTCAAACATGCCATTGAAAGTTCAATGTATCTCAAAAGATCTAGGAGTTTCAAATCCAATTAAAAACTTAATTATATTTCGTTTTTATGGTGGAAATTGGTAAATCGTCATTTACCTACCTTCAACTATTTTATAATTTGGATTACGGCATCCCTCTTCCAGTTATAAATAGGTTGTTGAGTCCTAGCCTTAATATTTCATATTGGGTGTTATATTAAGGACTTTAAATCAACTAACTTGAATTTCTCCCATTATAGATGTCTAGTTTAGACAGCTATGGTCTTCCCAAATCTTTAGGAACAAGCTTCCTAATGAAGATGATATCCCAAATGGCAACCAAGGTGAAAGATCAATCCCTTTGTTGTGCATTAGTGGGACTGGAAATCATACTTCACTTCCTCCACCTCCTCCAATAAATCTCCTTATCCCACAAGTTTCAAGACCTGATAAGTTCTAAGTCACTCAATCCCTATTGGCAAACAAAGTCTATATGTGCTTAGGTCTTGGAGATTAAGTCCCATATTGACAAGCCGGGAGAGCCGGGTGTCGAAGTATCGAGGTAGCTGGCTGTTGACTTGGTTCTTCAGTCACTCCCTGATGACAGATCACGACATGACCCTTAATGATCTTACCTATTTGCTTGATGATGCTGAATCAGCAATGATTTGGAGCATTGGTAAAGCAAAATTTAATTGGAAGATCAACTTCCCAAACTTCCATGGACATTGACAATGGTAACATTGGAGGTCCAGAAAAACTTTTTCTTCCCAATTGAAAGGGATTGGCCATAGTCAACTCGGTTGACCAAATGGTAAAGAGAAAGGCTAAGTCTGTGTACCGTTTCCAAAGAGTCCATATGTTTCTGTTGCCAAAGGAAGGGCATTGGTTACGAAGCTGCCAAATTTACCTAAAAGTCCATAAGGATAGTAAAGTCAAATGTTTGACTCTGCTTTAGGTAAAGTCCATTATCTAACTTTATTAAGTTTCTATTCTGAGATTCTTATTGCATGATGTGACTGGGTCACATATTGATGTTTTAAGAATCAAAGAAGAGTGAAGAAACTTAAAGGAAGTATATGCTGATTCTGATCGTGAAGATGGATTTCGATCGCATGGTTCGGTGATCAGAATTTTGAGTTGTTACTTAAAAGTTATGATATATTTCTTAGGAATAGATAACAACAAGTTTTCCATATGGATTGTAAGGATAAGTTTTCCGCAAAGTTTTAAAAATAAAAGAAAATGGTTTTGATTTTATTTTAAGTATCCTTACAATGGCATTTGTGAAAAAGGTTGTTGCTTATATGTTTCCATTGATAAGCAATATGGGTAAATGGATTTGATTCTTTCATTAGTGGTAGTGTCATAATTTACCAAATAAGGAAAGATTCTCATCACCCAAGTTTCAATTGGATAGAAACTTGGAATCATGCAAGTTGTATTGTGTGATGAATGAGAATTTTCATCTTTGGTAAATTAAGACTAATTCCTTGTTCACATTCGCATGTGAGTCAAGCGAAGGACTAAAGGATCGGGTACATTAAGTTGTGCACCAGTCAGGTCCACCACAAAGGTAGATAAGATTATTCGTTATGATTTACTAAAGTTTAGTAAATATGGTTATGCTTACGAGTTGAAGTGTAATTCTGAAACATTGGAAAAGTTTCAATGTATGGCAGAATGAATAAGAAGAATCAAATAAGGCAGAAAGATAAAAGTTTCTCCAATCTGAAAGAGATGGGAGAGTACTTGTGTATTTTGTTTTATGATTATCTTAGTGATTATGGAACCATATCACAATTGATCCTCTAAGGACACCTTAGTGTGTTTGTTGCCTGAGGAGAGGAATCGTGAATTGTTGAAATGGTTAAATCAAAAGATAATTCATACTTCGTTCCAAAAACAAATCCTGGAGTAATACTCCAAGATTGTAACTTGAGTGACATAGTCTTTAGAAGGTTCATAACACTTGTCAAATGTAGAGTAAGATGTTTCCTATTCTTGTACATTTGAGATTGGTAAGTTGTGATGTTTTGGATAAAACAAAGACCAGCTAAGACCAATAGTGAGAAGTGTTGAACTTGATAAGAATCCGCACTAGCTTTTGAATATTTGTATTGTCAAGAAATGGTTCTTGACAAAGAGAAGTCTTATATGTCAAGAGGACAGTGGGAGTCTAAAAGATTCTGAAATAGTTTCAAAAACTAATCAAGAGTTTTGTTAATCACTATCCCACGACTTGAGGTTTGTAACCTATCGTGTTGACATATTCTTATTTCTGTGTCTATTCCAGTTAAAAGTTGATTATGCTTGTGAGTTCTATGAGTTCTCAATTGTTTGCATAACAACCCGGAAGCAATGGTGGGCATTGTGCTACCAGGTGGCAAGAAATTAAGATTGAACAAGTTCAGTCTATATGAGTTTGGATTTGTCACTAACCTTGTCTTGTGATTATGGTTATGACAAATTCACATGGATAGGAACACATACACCATAAAAATCTAAGTGTCATAAGGTTTCTCTTCAATTCATGAAAATGATGGTAAGGAAACTCTTTCACTAAGTAGATTTTGAGTAGATAGCAATTGTGAGAATGACAAAAGGTCTAAACATTATGATTACGACATCCCTCTTCATAATTGTTTAGACACACAAGTGAGCTATCTAAGGAAAGGTGTATGGTTTTGATAAAGCCTTATCAAAGAAATTGCGTATCAGAAATCTGAACTTTGGTAGAAAAGTCAATAAAGTGTTGGTTTCTAAAAGTCCAGCTGATCTCTGGATACATGTCAAAGCTAGTGGGAGCATAAGTGTTATGCTAGTAAGATAATAATCATTATGCTAGTGGGAGGATGATGTTAATTATAGAAAACAAAAGTTTCAATTCGCCTTGAAAAAGTTGTTTTGCTATAATTAAGGGAGAGGATTTTGTACTTCACTCCAATTCTACAAGCTTAGATTGAGAATTTAATCTACTTTAGTCAAGAATATATATGAATGTTATGCTGGAATGGTTCAACATAAGGAAATTCTATATATGTTGCGTTCTCAAAATTCGATTATGATTACGGCATCCCTCTTCATAGTTCGAATTATGAAAACATGGCAAATAAAAAAAATTTATAGCATAAATCATGTCCCATATGCTTTGGGTATAGGTTTGATTACATGTGCTATAATATTCATCCATTCTAAATTTTCCAAATGCCTAGGGCATTAAGATAGAAAAAGGAATAGAACTGGAAATGACTAAAATGATTAAGCAAAGTTGTCGAGGACAATCTGAGGTTTACCAAAGATTGGTTGCTCATGGACAATTAGAAGTATAGAGTAAGGACCATATTGTGACAACCGTCAAATTTCGGTCAAGTCAAAGTCAAACAAAGTCAACAAGTCAAACCGGTCAACTCCATTAACCCTTGTATGTTAAGGTTTACGTTGTACAATTCGCTATTTTAATGAGAAAACATCATTTGGAAAATTCATGTGTTTGATTTTCCTTAGCCTTAACAGTGCTAAACAACGAACCAAAGCGATAAAACACTATTGCACAATTATCGGGGGCTGTGTAAGACTCTTAAACATGGCTTAACGGGGTTTACAAATATGACAATTGTAAAAATCTCATCATATTTACTATTTACTATTTACTATTTACTATTTACTACCTACTATTTACTATTTACGTTTTAAAAATTACTATTATTAGCCAATTAGTATTAACCATCTTCTAGAAACATTTGTCATGATTACATCATGAATATATCATATACACTAACTAGTTATATGGAGAATGTCAACATTTAACACTTATTATTAAAGAATTATATATGAATAGTAATTCTTACTAGTATAAATACAAGGCTTAAGTCACTCATTTTCTACACCATTCTCTCTCAATTTCAAGACTTCCAAGGTTAATCATCAAGCTTTCTTCCACTCTTGGTTCTCGATTCGTCAAGGCATCTTCTAAGTGTTTTTGAGTTGAACACTTCTCTTCTCCAACATCCATCCTCTAAGAACACATAAGGTGAGTTCATACCCCTACATTTACATGTTTTTCTTAAGTTTTAAGGGGGGAATACAAGTAAAATCATCAAGAACACAATTAAACTTTTTCTATCAGATTACATCAGAAAAGATGAACTTCGATCACAGACTGTTTTGGTCAACTTAAATATTTTAGTTTTCAAAACTGTTCCAGGTGCAAGTAGTTCAAACTCTTAGCTTTAAAATGGCTACTTGCACATCTCCATATGATTTTTCTACAATTTATGGTGATTTTTACAAAACTGCCTATCATTTCAGAGGCAAACCCGGACCAGTCTGTGATTATGAACATTTTCACCTCTGTTAGAGATCACTAAAAATCATGATAAAATTTACGAACAAACTAGACTCATATTCCAAACTCTCAGAATTTGCGGATTTGGATTTAGAGCTTTGATGATTTTTCTATAAATTTTCTAAGAACAGTAACAGAAACTGTATTCAACGAAAAGTTGCTGTCAATTTCATTTCACCTTGTAACATGTTGAGCAAGGTGTATATCTTTATGTGATTATATGTTATTGCAATATATGACATTTTATCTTAATATTTAGACACACATCAGTTTACAAATGGATTTGGACATATAAAATATAAAGAATAATAAGTGATTATAATCAAAGTACAACCGATACATTCAAACATTTAATAAACTATTTTGAATATAGTTTGCATACATTACTACGTACTACCCTTGGTTGATAAACTATAATAGGTATAGTTTATGATACATTACATAACACATACATTTAAAAAGGGTACATTTATACAAAGGATATTTTCATTAAGCAAGGTACGGCCATACGGTACCAAGTTTTCATAACACGTAATTCCGTTAATGACTTTGTGAGACATTTACTTCAAATTACCATTAAGTCCTGTATTGTAACCAGAGTCTCCTTGAGGGAGAGCGTGATAGTTGTGTATAGATCTATATTGGGTTTGACAAACCCACACCTAAACTGCATGCAACCGTTAGACCGATAGGTCTGGGGTGACAAATGTCATAACATTTCCGACGCCTGAAGAACGTCGTTTTAGGCAACCTTGGTCATAGTATGGTTATAATAAACTCACATAAAGTATTAATAAACATTGGAATTTACGGGAACTTCATTAAAATTTAACGAGTTTATGTCGATTTAAACTTGCATTGTTTTACTATAAATATGACAAATTACTTGTACATTTCGGTCTTTGGGTTTTAAGACTACATTTACACATTAAGGAAAATATTGGATTTTCTAACACAAATACTACTTTTACAAACGAAAGACTTTTAATAATACCGAACAAAAGCTTATGAACTCACCAACCTTTGTGTTGACACTTTTTCAAACAACTTGTATTCTCAGGAAATCATTAAACGGGTAACCAAGTGCTTTTGAGGATGGGGCGCTAAGGCGTCTACTATTTCATATTTTGTCAACATATTGTAATTGATTCGTAAACATGTAATTCATACAATGATGTCACTTTTTCAATTATATATATGTTGGTTGTGTTTGCTTCAATTACTATTACAATTGTTGTTATGATACTATACATGAAGTCATCCACCCCCGGACGTTTCCGCCATCCTTGGTTTGGGGGTGTGACAGATTGGTATCAGAGCACAGTTTATAGTAAATTAAGTATATCAAACCACATAAGATATACAAACTATAAACACAATTGGGACTAATAGTCTCTGATTTGTGCATTTTTCAAATAAATATACTCTTAGAAAATAAATGATTTTCTTGATTAAAGTATACATACATACATTACATGCTCGCATGGTATCATAACTAGCGAAAACATAAAGCAAAAGAAGAAGAGTTGAACATTTTGAGTATGCCTTAGTATATGTGGATTAAATATGGGAAGGATATAGCCTGATCAACTATATCTGTCCGAGAATTTACTTGCATATACCGGGGGATGGTCAGGATGGACAACAAATCTAACAAACCTAATAACACACTACAAAAGGATACTTTAAGAACTCAAAACTAAACATTTACAAATACTATAGGAGTATTTTGTGTTACTATAATAAATTATCTGAGAATTAAATAGGTCTTTATTTATAGATCAATAGCTGCTAAGTGGATGCGCTAAGGTCATATGTAACTAAGATGCTATAGACTTAGAATTTATGTATCTTTGTTTCACTTCCTGTCCTTGTTTGGTTGTGGTCTTGGAGTTAGGGTCATCTATTCGAAGGACTATTATATCTTAATCACATATGACTGGTATGCACTTTGCAACTAATTTAGTAACCGATAAAGATCATTTTAAAATATAATATATTAATTATGTCCCGACTAAATTAGTATATGTAAAACTTTTACAAACAGTCATATACTTGGAAACAAGGAGACTCAAATAAAATATTTTATACTTTCATTTTACCTCATAACCCAATGTATTGGGTCAATTAAAAGTATAAAATCGTATGTATCGTAAACATACCAGAAAACAACGTAATAATATACTTTATGTATAAAAGATTTCTCTTCCTATAAATATACTTTTACTAAAAGTACATTAGTTTACGACTTACGACAGAACCATGCCGCCAAGGAGAAGACCAAGACCTTCCAGCAACATAGCAACACCTCCTCCGCCGCTGCCTCCACAGTTTGATCCTGCGATGTTCCAGGCTGCAGTAACAGCAGACGTAGCGGCCGTAATATCGCAGATAGGGACAAACGGAGCTGGTGGTTCTGGATCGGGTGCTACAAACTCTAACCATGGAGACAGTACGTGGCGTACAAGAGAGTGTTCCTACAAAGACTTCACCAATGGCAAACCCGACAACTTCAATGGGAGCGGGGGAGTCATCACTTTAATGCAATGGTTTGAAAAGACTGAAGTAGTCTTTCAAGTGTGCTCTTGCCCCGAAGCGAGCAAAGTTAAGTTCGCAGCCTTCACTTTCACCGGCCGGGCCCTTACTTGGTGGAACTGTCGGATTAATTCACTTACTCTCGAAGTAGCTAGCTCCATATCCTGGGCAAAACTAAAAACCTTGATGATGAAGGAGTACTGCCCGAGAGGTGAAATTCAAAAGCTGGAACAAGAACTTTGGAACCTCAGGATGACGGGCTCCGACCTTGAAACCTACACCACCCGATTCAATGAATTGGCTCTCCTCTGCCCAACAATGGTTACTCCGGAGGAGAAAAAGGTGGAGCGATACCTTTGGGGACTGTCTCCCCAAGTGCAAAGTAGTGTCCTGGCTTCAAGGCCAACTACTTTTGACAGTGCCAGGGAGCTGGCACAACAACTTGTTGACCACCGAGCCGGTCATAATACTACAACCACCACCACTGATCAATCAAAAGGGGGAAACAACAAAAGGAAGTTCTGGAACCAAAAGAAGAGCCAACCAGCACAGGACCCCGCTAAGAAGCAACAAACTGTTGCTGTCCATGCTGCCACTAATGCTGCCACTACTGCTACCACTCCAGCACCACCGAAGCCATATGCTGGAACCCTACCTAAGTGCAACAAGTGCAACTTTCACCACAATGGTGCTTGTAGGGAGATGCACTGTAACAACTGCGACAGGAAGGGGCACACTGCTCGTTTCTGTAAAGCGCCGGCTCGACCAATCAACCAAGTCGCCAGTACAGGGGCAACCCGAACCTGCTACAACTGTGGAGACGCCGGTCACTTCAAAAGAAACTGCCCCAAAGCACAAGCCCCTAATGCTGGTGGGGTAGGAAGAGTCCTGGCAATAGGACATGGGGAAGCAGTCGAGGATCCCACGGTGGTTACCGGTACGTTTCTCCTCAATAACTCTTATGCATGCGTACTATTCGATAGTGGAGCGGAGAGGAGTTTCGTGAGCCACCAATATAAACAATTACTTGAACAAAATCCCCAATCACTAAAGGATACTTATGTAGTAGAAATGGCAAATGGGAAAGTAGAACGCACTAGCGATATATACTCAGAGTGTACTCTCACTCTAGACAACCATACATTTAAAATTGACCTGATGCCGATCACCATAAAAAGCTTCGACGTAATCATCGGGATGGATTGGTTAGTTCCTCACCGTTCCGACATTCTATGTTACGAAAGGGACGTTCGCCTCAATCTACCAAATGACGAAACCCTTCTCATCTATGGTGACAAACCTAGTGCGAATTTACAAATCATCTCATGCATCAAAGCCCAAAAGTATCTCCGGAAGGAGTACCACGCCTTCTTGGCCCACGTAGTAGACAAGAAACAAGACGTGAAAGACATCAAAGACATCCCCGAAGTGTGTAACTTCCCGGATGTGTTCCCAGAAGATCTTCCTGGTGTACCACTCGCACGACAAGTCGATTTCAGAGTTGACTTAATACCCGGAGCTACCCCCGTAGCCAGAGCTCCATACCGCCTCGCACCAACAGAAATGCAAGAGTTGTCCAGTCAGTTGAACGAGCTTTTGAGCAAAGGGTTCATCAGACCAAGCTTCTCACCTTGGGGAGCACCAGTCCTTTTTGTAAAGAAGAAGGACGGATCCTTTCGCATGTGCATCGACTATCGGGAACTAAACAAACTCACCATCAAGAACCGATATCCTCTACCCCGAATCGACGACCTTTTCGACCAACTCCAAGGAGCAAATTTCTTCTCAAAGATCGACCTAAGGTCAGGTTACCATTAGCTACGAGTTCAAGAAGAAGATATTCCCAAAACTGCATTCAGAACTCGCTATGGGCACTACGAGTTTGTGGTGATGTCCTTCGGTTTAACAAACGCACCTGCGGTATTCATGGACCTAATGAATAGAGTGTGTCGACCCTACCTAGACAAGTTTGTAATCGTATTCATCGACGATATCTTGATCTACTCGCGAAGCGAAGAAGAGCATCGCCTACATCTACGCCAAGTGCTAGAGACACTAAGAGCGGAGAAGCTTTATGCTAAGTTCTCTAAGTGTGAATTCTGGATTAGAGAAGTGGATTTCCTTGGCCATGTGGTAAGTGAGAAAGGCATACATGTGGATCCCTCCAAGATCAAGGCAATCGAGAATTGGTCAGCACCCAAGACGCCAACCGAAATTCGACAATTCCTTGGGCTTGCTGGCTACTACCGAAGATTTATACAAAACTTCTCCAAGATTGCGAAACCACTCACCACCTTGACGCAGAAAGGTGTGATATTCAAGTGGGAAAATAAACAAGAACCTGCTTTCCAAACGTTAAAACAAGCCCTATGCAGCGCACCGATCTTGTCTCTCCCAGAGGGAACCAAAGACTTCGTAGTGTACTGTGATGCTTCGAATCAAGGCCTCGGATGTGTGCTCATGCAGAGAGGGAAGGTTATCGCGTATGCATCAAGACAACTTAAGACGCACGAGGTTAATTATACTACCCACGACCTGGAATTAGGAGCAGTAGTATTCGCTTTGAAGATCTGGAGACACTACCTCTACGGCATGAAATGCACTATCTTCACTGATCACAAAAGTCTTCAGCATATCCTCAATCAGAAAGAGCTCAACATGCGACAGAGGAGATGGGTAGAGTTGCTGAATGACTACGAGTGCGAAATTCGTTATCATCCGGGCAAGGCCAATGTAGTGGCCGATGCTCTAAGCAGGAAGGAGTACTCGGGCCGCCGAGTAAAATCCTTAACAATGACAATCCATTCCCACCTGACCATACAAATCAAGGAAGCTCAACTGGAAGCTTTGAAACCAGAAAAGGTGGCAGGAGAGACATTAAGGGGAATGGATAAAAACTTAGAAGTCAAGGATGATGGAGCACGTTATATCATGAACCGGATTTGGACACCGAAGTTCGGTGGACTCCGAGACGTCGTCATGAATGAAGCACACAAGACTCGATACTCCATCCATCCCGGGTCGGATAAGATGTATCTGGACCTCAAGAAATTATACTGGTGGCCGAACATGAAAGCTGAGATTGCTACCTATGTGAGCAAGTGTCTGACTTGCGCCAAGGTCAAAATCGAATACCAGAAACCATCCGGGCTATTACAACAGCCGGATATACCTCAGTGGAAGTGGGAACGAATAACCATGGACTTCATAACCAAGCTGCCTAAGACATCGGGCGGGCTTGACACCATATGGGTAATCGTAGACAGATTGACCAAATCAGCACACTTCCTACCGATAAAAGAAACCGACAAGATGGAGAAGCTGACTAGAACGTACATCAAAGAGATTGTACGACTCCATGGTGTGCCGATATCCATTATCTCCGATAGAGATAGTAGATTTACCTCACGGTTTTGGCAGTCTCTACAAAAATCATTGGGAACTAGGCTTGACATGAGTACGGCCTACCACCCACAAACTGACGGACAGAGCGAACGAACCATTCAAACGTTGGAAGACATGTTAAGAGCTTGTGTGATAGACTTCGGTAAAGCATGGGATACCCATCTACCGCTTATCGAATTCTCCTACAATAACAGCTATCATACTAGCATCAAAGTGGCTCCATTCGAAGCTCTTTACGGTCGCAAATGCAGATCACCCCTGTGTTGGGCTGAGGTGGGGGATACACAGCTAGCTAGAGGGCAAGTCTCTAATAGCACCCTCACTGGCCCTGAAATCATAAGGGAAACCACAGAAAAGATCGTTCAAATTCGAGAAAGACTGAACGCGTCTCGCGATCGGCAAAAGAGTTACGCAGACAAACGACGCAAACCCTTGGAATTCCAGGTGGGTGATCGTGTACTACTAAAAGTTTCCCCTTGGAAAGGAATGATATGATTCGGCAAACGCGGGAAACTAAATCCAAGGTACATCGGGCCATTCGAAATCCTTGCTAGGATTGGGCCAGTAGCATACAAACTTCGATTACCTCAGGAACTCGACAAAGTACATCCCACATTTCACGTGTCGAACCTAAAGAAGTGTTTGTCTGATGAGACACTCGTAATACCACTCGACGAAATCGAAGTTAACGAAAATCTCCACTTCGTGGAGGAACCAGTCGAAATCATGGATCGGGAAATCAAACGAACGAAACAAAGTCGTATTCCCATCGTGAAGGTCCGTTGGAACGCTAAACGAGGACCCGAATTCACCTGGGAACGCGAGGATCAGATGAAACAAAAGTATTCACATCTCTTCCCGAACTCTTGAAGTCCCAGTCAAAAATGCAAATTTCGGGACGAAATTTCTTCTAACGGGGGGATGATGTGACAACCGTCAAATTTCGGTCAAGTCAAAGTCAAACAAATTCAACAAGTCAAACCGGTCAACTCCATTAACCCTTGTATGTTAAGGTTTACGTTGTACAATTCGCTATTTTAATGAGAAAATATCATTTGGAAAATTCATGTGTTTGATTTTCCTTAGCCTTAACAGTGCTAAACAACGAACCAAAGCGATAAAACACTATTGCACAATTATCGGGGGCTGTGTAAGACTCTTAAACATGGCTTAACGGGGTTTACAAATATGACAATTGTAAAAATCTCATCATATTTACTATTTACTATTTACTATTTACTATTTACTACCTACTATTTACTATTTACGTTTTAAAAATTACTATTATTAGCCAATTAGTATTAACCATCTTCTAGAAACATTTGTCATGATTACATCATGAATATGTCATATACACTAACTAGTTATATGGAGAATGTCAACATTTAACACTTATTATTAAAGAATTATATATGAATAGTAATTCTTACTAGTATAAATACAAGGCTTAAGTCACTCATTTTCTACACCATTCTCTCTCAATTTCAAGACTTCCAAGGTTAATCATCAAGCTTTCTTCCACTCTTGGTTCTCGATTCGTCAAGGCATCTTCTAAGTGTTTTTGAGTTGAACACTTCTCTTCTCCAACATCCATCCTCTAAGAACACATAAGGTGAGTTCATACCCCTACATTTACATGTTTTTCTTAAGTTTTAAGGGGGGAATACAAGTAAAATCATCAAGAACACAATTAAACTTTTTCTATCAGATTACATCAGAAAAGATGAACTTCGATCACGGACTGTTTTGGTCAACTTAAATATTTTATTTTTCAAAACTGTTCCAGGTGCAAGTAGTTCAAACTCTTAGCTTTAAAATGGCTACTTGCACATCTCCATATGATTTTTATACAATTTATGGTGATTTTTACAAAACTGCCTATCATTTCAGAGGCAAACCCGGACCAGTCTGTGATTATGAACATTTTCACCTCTGTTAGAGATCACTAAAAATCATGATAAAATTTACGAACAAACTAGACTCATATTCCAAACTCTCAGAATTTGCGGATTTGGATTTAGAGCTTTGATGATTTTTCTATAAATTTTCTAAGAACAGTAACAGAAATTGTATTCAACGAAAAGTTGCTGTCAATTTCATTTCACCTTGTAACATGTTGAGCAAGGTGTATATCTTTATGTGATTATATGTTATTGCAATATATGACATTTTATCTTAATATTTAGACACACATCAGTTTACAAATGGATTTGGACATATAAAATATAAAGAATAACAAGTGATTATAATCAAAGTACAACCGATACATTCAAACATTTAATAAACTATTTTGAATATAGTTTGCATACATTACTACGTACTACCCTTGGTTGATAAACTATAATAGGTATAGTTTATGATACATTACATAACACATACATTTAAAAAGGGTACATTTATACAAAGGATATTTTCATTAAGCAAGGTACGGCCATACGGTACCAAGTTTTCATAACACGTAATTCCGTTAATGACTTTGTGAGACATTTACTTCAAATTACCATTAAGTCCTGTATTGTAACCAGAGTCTCCTTGAGGGAGAGCGTGATAGTTGTGTATAGATCTATATTGGGTTTGACAAACCCACACCTAAACTGCATGCAACCGTTAGACCGATAGGTCTGGGGTGACAAATGTCATAACATTTCCGACGCCTGAAGAACGTCGTTTTAGGCAACCTTGGTCATAGTATGGTTATAATAAACTCACATAAAGTATTAATAAACATTGGAATTTACGGGAACTTCATTAAAATTTAATGAGTTTATGTCGATTTAAACTTGCATTGTTTTACTATAAATATGACAAATTACTTGTACATTTCGATCTTTGGGTTTTAAGACTACATTTACACATTAAGGAAAATATTGGATTTTCTAACACAAATACTACTTTTACAAACGAAAGGCTTTTAATAATACCGAACAAAAGCTTATGAACTCACCAACCTTTGTGTTGACACTTTTTCAAACAACTTGTATTCTCAGGAAATCATTAAACAGGTAACCAAGTGCTTTTGAGGATGGGGCGCTAAGGCGTCTACTATTTCATATTTTGTCAACATATTGTAATTGATTCGTAAACATGTAATTCATACAATGATGTCACTTTTTCAATTATATATATGTTGGTTATGTTTGCTTCAATTACTATTACAATTGTTGTTATGATACTATACATGAAGTCATCCACCCCCGGACGTTTCCGCCATCCTTGGTTTGGGGGTGTGACACATATTGACATATTTTGAAAAGAGGCAACTCTTGTTCATAAGTGATGGTCAAAATGGAAATATGGAATTGTCTCCATAGGTGGAAGTTATTCTTTGAATCTGTGTAAGATTAAACAACTTAATGCTAAGAAGGATGTTCAAAGGAATGTACTTTGAATTTGAGACTTCATTTCCATGGAATTGTTTTCCATTGGAATACTTTGTAATGTCTGTTGCCAAGTCTTTGTGACTTCTGTGTATAGTCATTACAAGGGGATCATTGCATATAAGTTTAGAATCTAACAGATTACAGTAAATGGCAAGAGTTTGGTATTCTTGCATTTACAACGAGGATTGGAATTGTGAAATGAGCATCATTGGAATATTGTCAATTGATCTATATGTAAACATAGTATGCATACTTGGAGTATGGCATAATTGTTGTTTGGAAAAACATAGTGTACATGCTTGGAGCATGGGACAACTAATGTTTTAATTCAAGCATAAAGTTGATTAATCGAAACATAAATAATGAGTAATCAATATGGTGCTTAAATAAAAGGTGTTTTTATTTACACTCAAAGTGTTGGGGCCATATAAGATTAGTATTATTCTTGTGTTTCACTTTGCATGTTTTGACTTCCAGAATAATTATGTTATGGTATATATCATATTATTCAAACCATCCACAGTCAGTCATATGTTGGAAGTAGATATGAATCAAGACTGTCATGAATTTGGCTTGTATGATTTGTCTAAAGTGCTTTAGACAATGCAATGGTTGCTACAACATTCATGAGTACTCATAAGGGCTGAGTATTGGATTCAACCCACGCTCACTTGCATCACTTCATGGAATTTATCTCGAGTGATCGTGAGACGGTAATATCATATAAATCTTCAAACCTAGAGATATGAGTTGTTGACTATGAGTTGGTTATTCATTGATTGTACGAAAACGCATTGGTAACTCGATGTTATAAAACGTGCCTTTGTGAATAATTCAACAAGTAGTTAGTACAAGCATATCAGTCAAAGTTTATCTGTTCCTTCTAGAAATAGAAGCGATATCTGGGCCCCTCGATGATTTGGTTTTGACTTATGTACCGGGCCCGGTCAGAACCTAATTGATGTGTTCAATTTAGTTCTATGTCGAAACAAATCAGAGATCGAGAAACAAATGATGGACAATAAGTAAGACCATGTTCCATGTGTTTGTCCGGCTGATATCATGAGAACAGAGGATTATATGATCACTTATCTTAAATGGCGTATCATCATCATCTCAGTTCCGAGAGACTTTGAAAGAGCTACGATTGCTAGTCGGATTTTGAAGTCATATTTGCAAATATAGTTATTAGACTTATCCAAGTGGGAGACTGTTGGATATAGTGTCTAAGTCCATAACTTTATTTGGTATGTACTTGACCCGACCCGGCATGGTCCATTTGGGTTGCATGGCATTGCAATACTTGGATAGACAAAATGAGAGAAAGTACACTTGTGATTATTAATATATTATAAGTTCTAATATATTAATAATAGTATTATTTAATTAGTATTGATCAAGTATTAATCTAGTATTAATTTGGTGATCAAAGTGAGACTAATTAAATATATAGGGTTGATTATGACAATCATCAATTCTTTTATGGTGGATTAATGATCCATGGTTTATGGGTTTGGTTATAACCATATGGAGCTCCATGGATAGTCCATGGGAGTTACAAACCCATGGGTCATGAGGAATGAAGAGTCATGACAATTAGGGTTTACATTTGTAACTCCTAATTATGACACACTATAAAAGAAACCCTATAGCATGCAAAATAGGCACGAGAGTGTTTCTAGAGAGGGCATAACCGATTTTCAAGTGTAAGAATTATTCTCTCAAGTTATTCCAAGTTTTGTGGTGTTGTGTGAAGCATTTGAGGCACAACATTTGGGGTGCTAGGCTCACAAAGTCTTGAAGGAATCCAAGCAACAACAAGGTATGTATTTCTACTAGTATTATGTTTTATGTAATCCCCATGTCATGCTAGTTAGGAAATAACCTTGAAAACGAAAATTGCATGTATATAGAGAAAACATAGATTCAAGGTTATTAGGGTTGCATGTACACTTAGGAAGTGTTAGAATGCTCAAAACCCATCATCCCCCTCCTGTCTCAAACTCAAAAACTCATGTGACAACCGTTCCCGCTCGACCCGTGGAATGTATCGGGCACAGAACATATCCCTGAACTGCTCCCAAGTAACAGCAGCTCTCTGATCATTAGTGTACGACCCAGTCGCCAATCTCCACCTGTCCTTGGCCCCGGACCTTAGCAGGTTCATAGCACACCTGACCTTCTGGTCAGTAGGACACGAGCAGGTAAAGAAACACCCCTCCACATCTAAGATCCACCTCATAGCCTTGATGGGATCCTGCGTCCCATCAAAAGTAGGGGGCTTCGTGTTATCGAAGTCCCTGTACTGGAAGCCCCGAGTGGCTCCTCCTCCTCCCCCTGCCGCTGTTACAGCCGATGCAGCTGTAGCGGCAGCCGTCTCCGCAAGGGCTGCGTATCGCTCGTCGAAGTACTCAACCATGACGGTCTTAATAGACCCAAACATCTCCGACAGTTGTGCCCGGAACGCAGCAGCAACCTCATCATGCAGGATCTCCCGAATCCTGGCATCCAACTCCTCTGTACCCATCTGCACCACAGGCTCAGGTGCTGTTGGCCCCTCCTGGCCTCCGTCTCATGATCCTTATCCTGAACTGGATCCAGTCACAAAGCGTCTTGTCATCACCATTCTGAAACATACCACAAGATATCACATAATCCACATAAATAACTGGGAACCAATTCCCGACTAAACCCTAGGGGTTGTGACTTCCTTGATACGCGTATGGGTCCTGTGCTTTCAGTAGTACGGGCCCATACTACCTTCCACACCTACCCATATTTGTCTCATGTATCACCACAACACCCTAAAAATATACATAAGCATAGCGAGTGCTCAATTCTCACTCCTAGAGGAAGGCTAACTGAATCACGACTGACCTACCGGCCTCACACAACCCACCCATTCATGAAACTTTCACCAACCCTGCAACATTAGTGTATGTTAATCATACATAATGCTGGACCCTATAAACTTTCGAATATCCAATCCTACCCCAAGCCCTAATCAATAAGAACAGAACATAAGGTCAAATCAAACATTCTCGGGCTATAAGATCTTAATTATGTACAACCGTGATACATACACTAAGCAACTACAGTAATGATGTCAATCTCATATAAGGAAAACCCTAGGCTAGTAGGCATCATGTAATCAGGAAATTCTATCATGCAATTCCTGAAGATCCCTAGCCTAGTACTAGCATGTTGTTCTAACATATCACATAATATCAATTAACTTATATGGTATTTTGGGGTCTACTTACTAGCCCCGGTTGATCGTACACTTCACATCCTATTTTACTTATTTTGAAAACCATAAAAAAAAATCATTTTGAAAATCTTTCCTTGATTTGAGACTGGATTCACACGAGTGTTCCTCCAATTCACTCAAACCAAGGCTCTGATACCAACTTGTAACACCCAAAAATTTCAAGACAAATTGAACTTTTTAAAAACATTTCAAAACCATTAAATCATTACAATCTTGTTTTCAAAATGTATAATATCAGAGTTTTCCCAGAAACATAAACAAAACATGAGGAGCTGTACGATCATGCCTTTGC
Source organism: Lactuca virosa (assembly GCF_052849685.1). Lineage (NCBI taxonomy): Eukaryota > Viridiplantae > Streptophyta > Magnoliopsida > Asterales > Asteraceae > Lactuca > Lactuca virosa. Next base: position 40,733,199 of record NC_136433.1, read on the forward strand.
CTTGCCGCGTTCCCCTGATGTACCTGAAACAATAAACTGAAACTGTAAGCCCGAAAGCTTAGTGAGTTCACCCAAAATACCAATCTCATATGACCATAATCATATCACATCCACAAATACAAATCAATATGCATAATGAGCCTTCAGCTTGACTGGACCGCCTCGCAGGGCCTACAACCTATCCGGACCGCTCACTGGGTATGTTGGCCTTCAGCACAAAGCAGGACCTCCTCAACCCAACCCCAATCAAACAAACATGTGCACATAATATCATACGCTAGCTCATATCATATAACAGTCAAACCAATCTAACAGATCACTAATCATAGCAACATCCCAATAACCGAGATACAGAGCTAACCGATCACTAACATAGCATCATCCTATAATCATGACATTGACCTAACCAGGTCGCTACACATAAGCATATCACCACCCTAACTACCAAGATGTAATCAAGAAACATGTCATGCCATAACCGAATACAATCCATAAAGGGTCGGCCTTGGTGCCTTAGACCCTATTGATATAGTGAGGATAACTCACCTCGCAAGTAGCTCGGAAGATAGAGTCAAACTCTTCCAAATGTAACTCCAACTCCCACACCTATATTCACCAATGTCCTTTGATATAATATCCAATTTACCAAAATACCCTCAGAAGTCAACTGGTCAACCCTTGGTCAAAGTCAAAGTCAACTGCCAAGGTCAACAGTCCATGTTGACCTCAACTCGTCGAGTACTCGCAGCTACTCGCCGAGTTCCTTGCATAACTTTCCAACTTGCCGAGTCACTCGTCTGACACGCCGAGCCCAAGGCAATCTTCATCGGACTCGCCGAGTCACTCTACTGACTCGCCGAGTCTACGACAATCTTCATCGGACTCGCCGAGTCGACCATGCCACTCGCTGAGTCCCTTCGGTCCTTCATCCATACAGATACTTTTTAAGCCAGGCTAAGGCTCCATTCCACTCAAGGTGATGCTCCAGTGCGCTCTAGAGAGTGCTCGTATAAGGACTTCACCAACTTCAAGCCCAAGACCTTTAACGAGACTGGTGGAATCATTGCCCTCTCGCAATGGTTCGAAAATACGGAGTCAATCTTCGAGATCTGCTCCTGTACGGAAGGGAGCAAAGTTAAATTTGCTGCCTGCACCTTCGCAGACAAAGCCCTGACGTGGTGGAATAGCCATGTCAAGTCACTAACTGTAACGCCCGGGTGTCGGGGCTAAGCATTTTTAGACGATGTAATAGTCTAGGTCAACTATTGTAACTCTTTTTGATGTAATAAAGATGAAATATTTTACTATTATGTGTATTTGTGTGCTTATTATTTAATTATAAATGTATAATTAATAAAGAATAAAAATAAGCGTCAAAATTAAAGTGTGAGATAAGCCCAATATCTTTACATAAAGTTGTAGTAGTCGAAACAAGGATTCCGGAGATATAAAGAACGCCGAAATCCGAGTTATAACGAAGAAGTTATGACCCGTCGAAGTTTCGCGACGGAACCGGCACGATACCAGGAAGCGTAAATAGTGAATTTACGATAGAGCGAGATTTAGCCTTAGCGATCTAAACGAAAGTCGTAGAATACGTTAAACCGAGAGCGTCCATAAAAAGAACGCCTAAATCTGACTTCGTATGAAGAAGTTATGATTTTTCGAAGTTTCGGCTTAGCAGTGTACAGCCCGAAATTCGAATATTAGATCGAGTGGTTTTTAGCCGACACAACCTAAACGAGAATCGAAGATCTCGTTAATAGTAGCATAACGACAAAAAGACAGACGAAAACAGACGTCGGATGAAGAAGTTATGAATTTTTAACGGACCAATCCTGTCCCGGCCTGTTAAAAATATAACTTTTAAAATAAAGTCAGAATTAGCCGACGGAGTCTAAACAAAAGTTGTAGAGTACGTTCCCGACTTCACGTGGATATAAAGAACGTCAAAAAGGGAGCTCGTATGCGAAAGATACGAATTTTTAAAGTTTGTGTCGAAATTGCGAAGTCTGATAAGAACTTGCTGAGGTGGCAGCATCTGGGCCGTCCGATGTTGGTTCAGGAGTCGCTTCGGATCACGCCACGTAGTCCTCGCAGTACGCCCCACGTCCGAAGAAGTTACGCCCCGCGTAGCTCCGGTCTGATCCATCCGATGGTGCGAGACAGCTGGCTTCGGCTGGCATTCTTATCCGAGGACTACGCCCCGCGTAACCTCCCTACGCCCAGCGTTCCGAGAGGCTTCGCGCCCCTATAAATAGATGCGAGGGTCTCCGGATTTTTCACACCATTCTCTTTCTCTCTCTAAATTACTTTCTCTCTCTAAGGGTTTTAACCCTCCCCTAAGCCTAGGTGATCCCCTAGCACCCTAAGGAAGCCCCGAGGCTCCCGGAGTCCCGAGAAAAAGGGTCTTTCGGTTTCGGAAACGCTGCTCCGAGCAAAGCCCGATTTTCTTTAAAATCCGTTGTAAGTAAGCTACGCTTACGCAATTTTTAATATAGCTTTCAAATAATTATAGTAATGTTATTAGGTCCTTAAAATAATTATTTGGACTATTATTATGAGTTATATCGAGTGTTATTTAACACTTATATAATAGTAATAGTAGTCAGACTATTAATTTGTCACGGTTATCGTTAGACTAAACCCTAGCGGTATTGATACTAGGTTTTATCGAAGGAAAATTGTTTTGAGAGTATCGAAGCGCTGTCCGAGTGCTGAGTCACCACCTTTCAGGTGAGTGCATAGTTACTTTCAGCTTACACATAGATCGGCGTTGGTCGGAATAACTTTTCTGCCGACTCTGAGCGGTCTGCAGTCGCTGTCTAATCTGCTGTATCATCTCGGTAGTTTGTAGAACTACCTCTGTCCGACCCATCACCCTGTGCCCAACCTCGCCCCAACATACTAGGGTTCTACACTTCCGCCTATACAACAGCTCGAAAGGCGGGGCGCCAATACTAGAATGGTAGCTGTTGTTGTAGGCGAACTCTACAAGCGGTAGGTGGGAATCCCAACTCCCACCGAAATCAATGACGCACGCCCTCAACATATCCTCGAGGGTCTGGATGGTCCGTTCACTCTGCCCATCAGTCTGCGGATGGAACGATGTACTAAAATGCAGTCTCGTACCCAGTTCCTCGTGGAACTTCTGCCAAAAACGGGAAGTAAATCGGACATCCCGATCGGAAACAATGGGAACTGGAACCCCATGGCGAGAGACAATCTCGCGGATGTACAAGTCGGCCAACTTCTCTGCCGACGAACTCTCCCGTATGGCTAGGAAATGGGCACTCTTGGTCAATCGATCCACGATGACCCATATAGCATCGAACCCCTTTGCCGTCTTTGGCAACTTCGTGATGAAATCCATCGCGATCCGTTCCCATTTCCACATGGGAATATCCAGAGGCTGCAGCTTACCATGCGGCCTCTGGTGCTCGGCCTTGACCATCCTACAGGTCAAGCACCTCTCAACAAACCAAGCGATATCTCGCTTCATGCCAGGCCACCAATAACTCGAGCTCAAATCACGATACATCTTGGTGGCTCCCGGGTGAATAGAAAAACGAGACTTGTGAGCCTCCTCCATCACTGTCTGCCGGACCCCTCCGGACATTGGAACCCAAACCCGACTGTGACGGGTCAACAATCCGCGGCTATCCTGAACAAACCGGGCGCTTTCGCCCTTAATCTTCTCCAACTTCCAGTTTTCCAGTCTCATACCCTCAATCTGAGTATCCCTGACCAAACCCACCAGCGGGGAATCCACCGCTATTCTCATACACCTAGCTGGGGTCGAGGACCCAGCTGACTTGCGGCTCAGAGCATCCGCAACCACGTTCGCTTTACCAGGATGGTAAAGGATCTCACAATCATAGTCCTTGACTACATCCAGCCACCTGCGCTGCCTCATATTCAGGTTTGGCTGATCCATAATGTGTCTCAAACTCTTGTGATCAGTGTATATGGTACAACGGACCCCGTACAGATAGTGCCTCCAAATCTTGAGAGCGAAGACTACCGCTCCCAACTCAAGATCGTGCGTGGGGTATCTCGTCTCATGCGGCTTTAGCTGCCGCGATGCATAAGCTATCACTCGTCCCCTCTGCATGAGGATTGCCCCTAAGCCTGTGATGGACGCATCACAAAATACCACAAAATCCTCCACTCCCTCGGGGAGTGTCAACACCGGCGCCTCGCATAAACACTGTCGGAGGGTCTCAAACGCCCTCTGCTGCTCCGGGCCCCACCGGAAATCCACCCCCTTCCTCGTTAGACGAGTGAGGGGTACGGCAATCTTGGAGAAATCACGAATGAATCTCCGATAATACCCTGCTAAACCCAAGAAACTCCTGATGTCTGAGGGAGATCTCGGAGTCTCCCACTGCATAACCGCCTCCACCTTGGCCGGATCGACCAAAATCCCCTCCTGGTTAACGAGATGTCCGAGGAACTGAACCTCTTTCAACCAAAACTCGCACTTCGAGAACTTGGCATACATCTGTTCTCGTCGCAGTACCTCCAGCAGCTCCCTGAGGTGCTCCTCGTGCTGCTCTCAGGTCTTGGAATATACCAAGATATCATCTATGAACACAATGACCGAGCGATCGAGCATCGGTCTGCAGACTCGGTTCATCAGATCCATGAACACTGTTGGCGCATTGGTGAGCCCAAACGGCATCACCACGAACTCGTAATGACCATAACGAGTCCGAAACGCGGTCTTCTCCACATCTTCCTCCCTCACCCTGACCTGGTGGTACCCTGATCTCAAATCAATCTTGGAAAACCAAGATGCACCCTGCAGCTGATCGAAAAGATCGTCTATCCTTGGAAGCGGATAACGGTTCTTCACCGTTAACTTGTTCAGCTCCCTATAGTCAATGCACATCCTGTGCGAACCGTCCTTCTTCCTGACGAAAAGGATCGGTGCTCCCCAGGGTGAACTACTCGGACGAATAAACTGCTTACCCAGCAGCTCCTGCAACTGAGATGACAATTCCTGCATCTCTGGCGGTGCCAGACGGTACGGCGCCTTAGCGATAGGGGCCGCACCCGGCACTAGATCAATCCTAAACTCGACCTGCCTCTCTGGAGGCACTCCGGGCAACTCCTTCGGAAACACGTCAGCAAACTCTTTAACTACTGGGACCTCCGAAACCGAGGGCTGATCCCTAACCCGCGTATCTACCACATACGCCAAATAACCGGCACACCCGTGCTGAATATACTGTCGAGCCCTGGCTGCCGAACAAAACCCTGATCCCAACCTGGTGCCCTCACCATATACTATCAGTTCTCCCCCACTTGGGGTTCGAACCACCACCCGCTGTCCCTCACAGTCGATCATGGCGCCGAAACGGCTAAGCCAATCCATCCCTACAATCACGCATACATCCCCCATGGGGATAGGAATCAAATCTATCGGGAAGGACACCCCAAAAATCTCCAACACGCATCCCCGGTAGACCGAAGAAGCAGAAACCCGTGCTCGTTGGCGATTGAAACTCGCAACGGACACTCAAGATCATCTATCGGCACACTGAACCCTCCAGAGAAGGTCTGAGATACAAACGACCGACTCGCCCCCGAGTCAAATAATACCAAAGCGGGCAAAGAATTCACTAAAAATGTACCTAACCACAGGTACAATAAATAAGCATAACACCAATACAATAACTGAGACAGAGAATAGAAACGTACCAGCAACCACATCCGGTGCTGCCTTGGCCTCCTCGGTCGTGAGCTGGAAGGCGCGACCCTGAGCCTTTGGAGGCTCCACCCTGACTGGCCTCCCATCTCCAATCCTCACAGTAGCTGGCGCGGGACCCTGCGCCGACTTGGCGGCGAGCTGCGGACAGTTGGTCTTCACATGACCAACCTGATGACAATGGTAACAAATCCTCATATCTGCTGGAGGGGCGGACTGACGGCAGCCCCTGGCATAGTGCCCTTCCTTGCCACATTTGTGGCACCCGCCTCCTGCTCTACAAACTCCCGAATGAACCCTTCCACACTTTCCACAAGTGCGGCTCTGCTGACCCCCAGACCGTGCATCAGCGGTCTTAGACCGCTTAGGCGCCGGCTGAGACTATGCCGGTGCCTGATGCTGCTCCTTCAGCTGCAGCTCTATCTCCAACTCACGCCGCCTCGCGGCTTCCTGTAGATCCAGGAGGGTCTCACAACGCTGTGTAGCCACAAACTGCCGTATATCCGTCTTGAGCATACTCAGATAACGAGTCATCTGAGACTGCTCTGACGCGAACTCCGGGTAAAACCTAGCCCTCTCAGTGAACATTCAGGTAATCTCCATCACAGAGTCCCCATCCTGCCTCAATGTCAAGAACTCCTGAGCAAGCCGCTCCCGTTCCACGTGCGGAACGTAGCGGGTGCGAAACATATCCCGGAACTGCTCCCAAGTAACAGCAGCTCGCTGATCATCAGAATATGAACCTGTCGTCAATCTCCACCAGTCCTTTGCCCCGAGCCTAAGCAGGTTCAGAGCACACCTGACCTTCTGGTAAGCAGGACATGAGCATGTGAAGAAACAGCCCTCCACGTCAGACAACCACCGTATAGCTATGATCGCATCCTGAATACCATCAAATGTCGGGGGCTTCGTATTATCGAAGTCCAGGTACTGGAAAGCCCTGCTGGCTCCTCCTCCAACCCCTGCCGCAGTTACAGCCGAAGTGGCTGCAGCGGCTACTGTCTCTGCCAGAGCTGCATATCGCTCATCAAAGTACTCGACCATCGCGGTCTTGATCGAACCAAACATCTCTGGTAGATGCGCTCGGAAAGCCGCAGCGACCTCATCGTGCAGAATCTCCCGGATCCTGGCATCCAGCTCCTCAGTCCCCATCTGCACCACGGGCTCAGGTGCTACCGGCACCTCTGGCCCTCCGTCCCCCGATCCTGACCCTGATCCGGATCCCGACCCAGACCCAACAGCAAAACGTCTCGTCACCACCATACTGAAAGGTACATTCAAGACATCAGATAAACAACATAATATCGGGAGACCCAAACCCACAAATCCTAGGGGTTGTGACTTCCTTGCTATGCGTATGGGTCCTGTGCTTCCAGTAGTACGGGCCCATACTACCTTCCACATCTACCCATATTTGTCCCAAGTATCACCACAACGCCCTAATACTATACTCAACATAATGTGTGCTCAACCCTCACTACTAGGGGACATCGCCTATCTCACAACTGATCCCACAGTTCTGCACAACTCACACCTCCATGGAACTTCCATCAGCCCCTGCAGCGCTAGTGTATGCTAGCCGCACATAACGCTGGACCCGATAGACTTTTGAATATCCAATCCTACCCCAAGGTCGAATCAGACATTCTCAGGCTATAAGATCTTGACTATACACAGCCGTGATGCATATACTAAACATCTACAGTTATGATGTCAATTCCATATACAAGAAACCCTAGGCTAATAGGTATCATATAATCAGGCAAATCTATCATGCGATTCCTGGAGATCCCTAGCCTAGCACTAGCATGCTGTACCAACATATCAGAATATCAAATAACTGTATGGTATTTTGGGGTTTACTTATAGGCTCCAGCTGATCGTACCCTCTACATCCTCCATCCTTTATTTTGAAAACCATTTTTAAAACTTTCTTTCCGAAAATCCCCTTGATTTGAGACTGGATTCATACGAGTGTTCCTCCAATTCACTCAAACCAAGGCTCTGATACCAACTTGTAACATCCAAAAATTTTACGCCAAATTTAAACTTTTTCAACCATAAATGAAAGTCAAATAGTATTGTTTACAAAAATGTTTTCAAATCAATATCCAACAGAGTGTCCCATAAACAGATCATAACATAAGGATGAGGAGCGGTACGGTCACGCCTTCGCCTTGCCACGATCTCCTGAAGTACCTAAAACAATAAACTGGAAACTGTAAGCCTGAGGGCTTAGTGATCTACCCCCAAAATACCAATACTACACTGACAATACCATGTCAGTAACAATCAGTCAACCAATCAATCAATCAACATGCATACTGGGCCATCGGCCTGACTGGACCGCCCTACTGGGCCTACAGTCTATCTGAATCTATCCCGAGCCTTCGGCATGACTGGTCCGCCTCGTGGGCCTGCAGCCTCCCCGGACCGCTCATAGGGTATGTTGGCCTTCAGCACAAAGCAGGACCGCCTCAACCCAACCAACAAGTAAATAACCATGTTCGCATAACTATCACATACTGACATATACAAACATCAAACATATCTGTCACACTGATCATCAACCATAGAATCCTCTCGTAACTAGAGTACCGACCTAGCAGGTCACTAACATACCAATCCTTACGGATCATAAAAGCATAACATACCGTCTACCCTGATTCCGATCTAGCAGATCAAATCCATATGTAGCATACCATAACAATAACAACTAAAGGGACGGCCTTGGTGCCGTAGACTCTATCGATATAGTGAGGATAACTCATCTCGCAGATGTCGACTCGACAGGTAAACTCCAACTCTCGGATCACTTGACACAGGCTCCACCACCTATAATCATAGTTCATTATACTCATAAGTACTTAACCTTATAAGGTACTCCATAACCCACTAGTCAACCCCTGATCAAAGTCAAAGTCCTCAGTCAAGGTCAACAGTCCATGTTGACCCCCAACTCGCCGAGTACCCTCGGCTACTCGCCGAGTTCCTCGAAGCACATCCCACTCGCCGAGTCATCGGGGTGACTCGTCGAGTTCCTTCGACTCTCGTTCAAACTTTAAGGCCACCCGTCGAGTTCCCTCCTTGCAACTCGACAGATACACACGCATAAATATCCTAGGGAAAACTCATCCGACTCGTCGAGTTGTTCTTCAACTCGTCGAGTCTTACGGTAATCTTCATCGGACTCGCCGAGTTGTTCATCCAACTCGTCAAGTCCATGGCCATCTTCTTGTGACTCGCCGAGTCAACCTTGCGACTCGCCGAGTCCATTCAGTCCCTTTTCCATACAGACTTGTTTTGAGCCATGCAGCGGCTCCAAATCACAGATCCAGGCTTTTAGGTCATGCTTATCACGTAAAGTTGCAAACTTTACGTGCATGCATGGCTATAAAGGCTCTAAATGCCTATTTTAAGTTCTTAATGGAACTTTATGCTCAAAAGGGACCTCAATCATGACCAAGACTGTAACTTTATGCTTATATAATCCAAGGAGGGTCCAGATCTGAAGTTACAATCTCAGATCTAGCCCATAGCTCATCTTTCCAACTTAATGTCTCACCAAAAACCCTAAAACTCAACCAATAGAAGAGATTCACAAGAAAATGGTGATTTGGTTACCTCCAGAAGATGATAACTGAGATAAGAGTTGATTCCCACACTCTACTTGCTCCAATCTCCTTCTCCTCTAAGCCTTCTCCCTCCAAAGATTCCCTCTTCAAGCTTTAAACACACAATGGGCACACACACACGTATTAGGGTTTTTAAGGGGCTCTCAAAGACTGTAAAGAGGCCAAAGGAGGCTGAGGTTCCTTTAAATAGGGGTGCAAACCTCGGGATTTAGGGTTTCTTCTGCCAGCTCCTACTCGCCGAGTCCCAATATGGACTCGTCGAGTAGGTCACTTAACACGCGATACCACCCCGCTGCTACTCGACGAATAGGTCAACCAACTCGTCGAGTAGAGCTTAACCCAAAAATCTTATTTAAACAGTACCTGAAAAATCGGGGTGTTACACAAGAAAAGGCGTTCCAAACGCTGAAGCGAGCCTTATACAGCGCACCAATACTATCCCTCCCAGAAGGGGTAGAAGACTTTGTGGTTTATTGCGATGCATCCAACCAAGGGCTTGGTTGTGTTCTTATGCAACGAGGTAAGGTCATCTCCTATGCCTCAAGACAACTAAAGACACACGAAGTCAACTACACCACACATGATCTTGAGTTAGGAGCAATGGTATTTGCTCTGAAGATCTGGAGACACTACCTGTATGGTACAAAAAGCACTATCTTTACAGACCACAAAAGCCTTCAACATATATTCGACCAGAAGGAGCTCAACATGAGACAACGACGGTGGTTCGAGCTACTCAGTGACTACGAATGGGAAATTCGTTACCATCCCGGTAAAGCCAACGTAGTAGCTGACACCCTAAGTCGGAAAGAATACTCTGGTCGAAGAGTCAAATCATTGACTATGACTATCCATTCACATCTGTCTACGCAGATTAAAGAGGCTCAGCTAGAAGCCTTGAAGCCTGAGAATGTGGCGGGTGAATCCCTTAGAGGGATGGATAATAACTTGGAAGTCAAAGGTGGCGGAGCCTTGTACCTCATGGATCGAATCTGGACACCGAGACACGGTGGTTTCAGAGACTTGGTCATGACCGAAGCGCACAACACTCGATATTCCGTCCACCCAGGTTCAGATAAGATGTATCTGGATCTCAAAAAGTTATACTGGTGGCCTAACATGAAAGCAGAGATTGCTACCTTCGTGAGCAAGTGCCTTACTTGCGCCAAGGTTAAGGTCGAATACCAGAAACCCTCAGGTTTACTTCAGCAACCAGAGATACCTGAATGGAAGTGGGAGCGGATCACAATGGACTTCATAACCAAGTTGCCCAAGACATCGGGTGGTATCGATACCATATGGGTGATCGTAGACAGGTTAACAAAGTCCGCACACTTCCTGCCTATCAAAAGAACTGACAAGATGGAGAAACTAACAAGAACCTACATTAGGGAGGTCGTACGAATGCATGGTGTTCCCATATCCATTATCTCTGACAGAGATAGTAGATTCACTTCAAGATTCTGGCAGTCGCTACAAGGTTCCCTAGGAACTAGGCTGGACATGAGTACAGCCTACCATCCGCAAACCGATGGACAGAGTGAGAGAACTATTCAAACTTTGGAAGATATGTTGCGAGCCTGTGTGATAGACTTTGGAAAGGCATGGGATACTCATTTACCCCTTGTCGAGTTCTCCTACAATAACAGTTATCACACGAGCATAAAGGATGCTCCATTTAAAGCCCTCTATGGCCGAAAGTGCAGATCCCCTCTGTGCTGGGCTGAAGTGGGTGACACGCAGTTAGCTAAAGGACGATTTCCTGACAGCACTCTCACAGGTCCAAAGATCATCCTGGAAATGATAGAGAAGATCGTTCAGATTCGTGAACGATTGAAAGCCTCTAGAGACCGACAGAAAAGCTACGCAGACAAGAGAAGGAAACCTTTGGAATTCCAGGTTGGTGACCGTGTTCTTTTGAAGGTCTCACCCTGGAAGGGCTTGATACGCTTCGGAAAGCGTGGAAAGCTAAATCCAAGATACGTAGGGCCTTTCGAGATTCTCACTAGAATCGGCTCTGTAGCTTACAAACTCAAACTACCTCACGAACTAAGTAACGTACACACTACTTTCCACGTTTCAAACTTGAAAAAGTGTCTGTCTAACGAGACTCTTGTAATCCCACTCGACGAGATCGAGATCAACGAGAGCCTCAACTTCATGGAAGAACCAGTAGAGGTCATGGACCGAGAGGTCAAGCAAACGAAGCAAAGTCGTATCCCGATAGTGAAGGTTCGCTGGAATGCCAAACAAGGACCTGAATTCACTTGGGAGCGCGAGGATCAAATGAAACTGGAATATCCTCATCTATTTACTTAGTTGTTTGTATTTGCTTAAACTCTACTTTCGGGACGAAATTCTCTCTAACGGGGAGATGATGTGACAACCCGAAATTTCTATCTTGTAAAGCCATTCAATTCAATCATCAGTCAGACTTGTTTCTACTATCTTTTAGCATTGTTTAGGGTTTGTTTGAGTGTTCTAAGCCTAGTGCATTCATGGTTTAAGTGTTAGGAAGTATCTACTAGAGTTCGTTGTGTAGCATTAAAGTCGGAATACTCCATTACTTGGAGTTTACGGCCGTAAACTAGAGATTACGGCCGTAATCTCTTGGTTGGCCATGAACTCCACCCTTAAGGATGATATTCCTTCATTTTCCTTTACTTCTCACACTCCCAACACAATAACACTCAATTCTCTCTCAAGTATCATCAAGAACACTTCTATTTCTCGACAAATTTGTAAGTGATTCATCCGTGAATTCATCTCTTTTGGGTTAGATCTTCAAGAACACCAAGAACACACTAGTTCTTGGGGCCGTAATCACCTCTTTTAGCTTCCAAATCGTAAGTATCCTTTCCCTATACTTGATATCAATTAGAAGCTCTTGATTTACACCCTAGAAACAACCCTTTTAGCATGAAAACCAAGAGTTTACAGCCATAACTTCTCCCTTGGCCGTAAACCCTTCTCAAGAACATCAATGGCCGTGAACATCAAGGTCGTGAACATCATGGCCGTAAACAACTTGGGCCGTGAACACCCATGGCCGTAAACACACTCTTGTGTGTGGCCGTAAACACCTTTAGTGCAATCATATGTGATTGTAACACTTCATTCCAAGTGTTACCTAGTCCCTAAGGTTGTTCCCTAACATTATTAGTGTTGGATTAGGTGCCTAAGCCCATAACTATTTTGGTATGTACTTGACCCGATTACGAGCGTGGTCCTTTTGGGTTGCTTTCACCATAGCAACTGATAGGATGAATTAAGGAGAAAGAGGATTAATTATGATTTATTAATATATTATATGAATAATATATTAAAGGAGAAATCATATTGTTTAATTAATATTAGTCAAGAATTAATTGAGAATTAATTTTGTGGCTAAAAGAGATTAATTAAATAAAGGGACTGATACTGTAATTATAAGATAATTGTATAAATTGGGCTAATGGACTCCATAGAAGTTGGAGTTGATGAAATCTATGGGGAACCCCATTAGAATTCGTCCAAGGCCTCTAAGGAGGGAGTCCATGGGCTGCTTAAGGCCTAAGCGGTCAGATTAGGGTTTCCTGGTTGAAAACCCTAATAGCCTAAGTATAAAAGGAACCCTTAGGCCTCCAAAAACGGGTCCAACTCTTTAAGAGAAACTCTAGGACGTTTTTGGTGCCTCCTCCCTCTCTCCTTGTTCATCTTGTTGCTTATGGTGTTTGTGACTCCATTAGAGGTGCAACACTTGAGGCACTAAGCTTTCAGAAGTCAAGATCAAGAAGGATTGTGATTGTTATTGCTACATAACAATCAAGGTAATGACTCTACCCCTAATCATATGTCAATTTCAGATTTGTATGCTAGCCAATTAGGGTTTATTACTTTGGTATTCAATGGTGTATGTTTACTTAGAAAAACCTAGATCAAAGCAATTAGGGTTGCATGAACACCATAGGAATGATGTTATGCTTATAATCCATCAGTGGTATCAGAGCCTAGGTCGTTTTTCTGGTGAATAGATGCAAAAGTGAATTGCCAAAGGATCAAAAAATCGAATTTTTTTTGCTGTCTGTGACGCCGACTCGGCGAGTCCGTCAGTGGACTCGGCGAGTAGCCTGAACTCGGCGAGTCCGTCAGTGGACTCGGCGAGTAGCCTGAACTCGACAAGTCCATCAGTGGACTCGGCTAGTCCAGTGTGCTGTTGCCGGAATTTTTGATTTTTTGAGCAGATTTTGTTAAGGATAATTACCAAAACTCGTTTTTATTGCCTAAAATCGATTTTTTATGTTTGGAATGATTATCCTTATCAAAATTAATGGATTTGGTTAAATATGGATAATATAGGATTATAATGAGTCAAATATTTGACCTAGTAAGTTTGAAAAGTTTCAAATTACACCCTTTAGGTTTTATAGTTTAAATTTGAACTTAAAAGTTTTAGTTTTTTAAATTTAAATAGTTAAACCCTAATGTTTTGAAAGGTTTCAAAACTTGTCCTCAAGTTTTGAAATTTAATTTTAATTAAAAAGTATTAATTTTGAAATATTAAATTCTAAAACCCTAAAGTTTTGAAAAGTTCAAATTACACCCTTATGGTTTTATTAACTTAATTAAGTGTATACTTATAAGAGGGTTAATAATTCCATAATGATTTGGTTTATATTTAATTAAATTAAAAGTATAATGTATTAAATTAGACCACCTAGTATTTTAAAAGTATAAAATACACCTTATACTATATAACATTTAAAAGTTTAACATATTATATATGTATGAGTAAAGAGTTAGTCTTACCGTTAGTAGGCCTCATTCACGAAGCTGGTCTCTAAGGGGTGTTTAAGGAAATTGCCTATAAAATGGCGATTAAATGGGTATCCATTCTTACCCACCGCACTCTTGACTAGTAGAGGGTCGTTAGCCGAACGGGTAGGATAGGACACAACCTTCCATTATAAGAATAATGAAATACGAAGTAACTAAACGCTTTTATAAATTCCCAAATCTTAGTTACTTTAGGAAAAAGTGAATTTGATGCAATTCAATGGAATTACACTTTGTACCCTTGCCGAGACAATTAGTGGAGCGTGTGTGGTTAACCGGCACACTAAGTTGGGATTGGAATTGGTGGCAAAAGGTGACTCAATGTTTGTCATAGATCGATGGAGCGTGTGTGGTTAACCGGCACGTATATTCGCATGGTTATTCACACCTTATTTGTGATCCTCGACATCCCAGTCACAAATGAAGGGCATAAACGACATTAAACATGCCATTGAAAAGTTCAATGAATCTCAAAGGATCTAGGAGTTTCAATTCATTTAAAACTTAAACCTTCAATTTTCGTTTTTCTTGGTGGAAATTGGTAAATCGTCATTTGCCTACCTTCAAATGTTCTGCAATTTGGATTACGGCATCCCTCTTCCAAGTTGTAGAATATTGTGTTGGGTCCTAGCCTTAATATCTCATTTGGGTGTTTTAATAAGGACCCAATCAACTAACTTGAATTGTTCCCGTTTTGTAGATGTCAAAGTCCGACAACTATGGTCTTCCTGAATCCGTTGGAAAAGGTTTTCCACATGAAGATGATGTTCCATGATTGGATTGTGGAAATGGAAATCATGCTTCACTTCTTCCACCTCCTCTAATAATTCTCCCTGACCCACGTGTTCGAAGACTTGAAAAGTTCAAGGTCACTCAAGCGCTATTGGCAAAAAGACACAAAGATGGAAAGTCTGTATGTGCTCATGTCTTGGATATGAAGTTGCATATTGATAAATTGGGAATGTTGGGTGTCGAAGTCTCTAGGAAGATGGCTGTTGACTTGGTTCTTCAATCACTTCCTGAATCATATAGTGAGTTCATTAGAGAGTACTATATGATGGACCGAGACGTGACCCTCATTGATTTGACTTATTTGCTTGTTGCTGCTGAATCAGAAATGATCTGGCAGACTGGTCAAGCAAATTTGTCTGGTAAATCAATGTCTCAACCTTCCATGGACAATGGCAACATTGGAAGTCCAGAAAGGTTTTATCTATGCAAGAGAAAGGCTAAGTCTGAGATAGTCCCTCGTGCCATTCCCAAAGAATTTGTGTGTTTCTACTGCCAAGAGAAGGGGCATTGGTCACGAAGCTGCCCTGACTACCTGAGAGATCTAAGAGATGGGAGAGTCAAGATGTATGACTCTACTTCAGGTAAAATCCACTATCTAACTCTATTAAGTTCCTTTTTAGATTCTTAATACATGATGTGATAAGATTACATTTGGTGTTTTGTAGGATCGAAGAAAAAGGAAGCTTAAAAGAAAAAAGTGAGCTGAATCTGGTCATGAAGAAATGGATTTCGATCGCATGATTCAAAGATCGGATTTTTTAGCTGCTACTTTAGAGTTAAGACAGATTGCTAAATAATATTTACATAGTTTTCATTTGTAATCGCATTGTAAGGACAAGATTTTTCCGCAATAAAATAAATTTTGATTTTGTCTTATTTATGTTTCCTTGCGATGGATTTTATGAAAATTGGTGTTTGAATGTTTCTATTGTTAGCAATATTGTGAATGGATTTGATTCTTAGTTATGTTATTTGTGGTAATGTCAGAAATTTACCAAATAAGGAAAGATTCTCATCGCCCAAGTTTCAATTGGACAGAAACTTGGAATCATGCAACTGGTATTATGTGATGAATGAGAACCTTCGTATTTGGGAAATTAAGATTAATTTCTTGTTCACATAAGTATGTGAGTCAAGTGAAGGACTAGGAGATCTGGTACACAATGTTGTGCACTGGTCGAGTCCACCACAAAGAACGATAAAATATTCGTCATGATTTGCTAAAAGATTAGTAAATGTGGTTATACTTAAAAGATTAAGTATGATTCTGAATCATTGGAAAAGTTTCAATGAATAGCAGAACGAATAAGAAGAATCAATTAAGCAGAAAGATAAAAGTTTCTCCAATCTGAAAAGATGGGAGAGTACTTAAGTATCTGTTTTATGATTAACTTAGTGATTATATAACCGTGTCACAAATTGATCCTCTAAGGACACCTTAGTACACTAGTATGGCTAAGAAGAGGAATCAAAAATTATTGAAATGGTTAAATCAAAAGGTGAATCATACTTCGTTCCAAAATCAAGTCTTAGAGTCATACTCCAAGATTGTGACTTTAGTGACACATCTTAAGAAGTTTTAACACACTCATCAAATGTGGAGTAGAAGAAATTTTTTTTCTTAATCTTGCACGTTTGAAATTGGTAAGTTGTGATGTCTTGGATAAGACAAAGACAAACTAAGACCAATTGTGTGTAGTGTTTGCCTTGATAAGGACCTACACTAACTCTTGAATATTTGTTTTGTCAAGAAATGTTTCTTGACAAGAGAATCTTATATGTCAAGAGGTCAGTGGGAGTCTAAATGATCTTGAAAAGTTTCAAGAACTAATCAAGGGTAAACCTATTGTTAAACACTAGCACACGACTTGAGGTTTGTAACCTATCGTGTTGACACATTTTTTTGTTTTTGTGCCATTCCAGTTTAAGTCAACTATGCATATAAGTTCTATGAGTTCTCAATTGATTGCATAGAGGCAAGGCATCTTGATCAATGGAAAGTACATTGATAGGTAGGGGCGAGCTGCTCAAAGAATTGGAAGCAATGGTGGGACCCTTGATGGCAAGAAATAAAGAATGAACAAGTTCTGTCCATAAGAGTTTGGATTTGTCACAAACATTATCTTATGATTATGGTTATGACAGATTCACATGGATAGGAACACATACACCATAAAATCTAAGTGTCATAAGGTTTCTCTCCTTCATGAAAATGATTGTGAGGAAACGCTTTCACTAGGAAGATTTTAATGAGATAGCGACTATGTAAATTGCATTCTCAAATTCGATTATGACTACGACATCCCTCTTCATAGTTCGAATTGTGAGATTTGACAATTAGTTTGAACATTCGAGACTTATTGCTATAAGTTCTAGAATTGTTGAGATATACATGTGAGCTATCTAAGGAAAAGTGTATGAGTTGTTTTCTAGAAGCTTAGATAAAAGATTGTCGAAGTGTATCATATTAGAAATATGATCTTTGGAAATCAATAAGTATTGTTTTCTAGAAGTTTAGCAGATTTCTGAATACATGTCAAAGCTAGTGGGAGCATAAGTGTTATGCTGGTAAGGATATAATCATCATGTTAGTGGGAGCATGATTATTATTTTAAGTATTGCAAGTTAGCAATATTAATTATAGAAAACAACAATTTCACTTTGCACAGTTGCAGATGTTGAAAAGTTGTTTTGCTATAATTAAGGGAGAGAATATTAAACTTCATTTCGAAATCTAAGAGCTTGGATCGAGAAATTTTAATCAAATTTAGTCAAATGACATATATGGATGTTATGTTGAAAAGATTCAACATAAAGGAATTCTATATATGGAAATATTATAGCAGGAGACTGGTAAAATATCACGTTTTTCATTATGAATCGTGTCCCATACGCTTCAGGTATAGGATCGATCGCATATGCTGTAATATTCGAACGTTCTAAATTTTCCAAATGCCTAGGGCATTAAGAGGGAAAAAGGACTAGAACCGGATTTGACTAGAATAATTAAACAACTGTCAAGGACAATCTAAGGTTCAATAAGGATTGGTCGGTTGTGAGCAGTTGGAAGTATAGTAATGAATGGACCATAATGACATTATTATGATTAGATATGATTCTATTAATAATGAGTTGTCATATGGAAAATGTGGAAATGTTTCCATATTGGGAGTTGGACGATAAGAATTTATGTCTAGATTAGAAAATTTTATGCAAGAAGGATGTTCAAAGGAATGTACTTTGAATGAGAGACTTCATGTCATTGGAATTGCCTTGTAACAATCTCCAATAGAGCACTTTGTAATATTGTTGGCAAAGTCTTGGTGACTTTTGTGCAATAAGATTACAAAAGGATCATTGCATATAATGTTAGAATCTAACATATTCTAGTAGTGGCGAGAATTTTATGTTCTTACACTAACGATAAGGATTAGGAGTTGTGAAATGAGCATCATTGGAAATGTTTTCAATTGATCTATTTCACAAAGTATGGACCATAGGTAAACAGAGTGTGCATGCTTGGTGCATGGGACAATTGCTGTTATAATTCAAGTAATAAGTTGATTATCCAAAACATTATACAATGAATAATGTGTAATCAATATGGTGACTAAATAAAAGGGGTTTTATTTATACTCAAAAGCTTGGGGCCATATTGGATTCAATTATTATTGTGTTTCACTTTGCATGTTTTGACTTCCCGAATAATAAGATTATTCAAACCATCCACAGTCGCTCATACTTTGGAAGTAGGTATGAAAGAAGACTGTCATGAATTGGCTTGTAGATTGCCTAAAGTGTATTAGACATAGCAAAAGTTTGCTACAACGTTCATGAGTGCTTATGAATTAAGATTTGAGCATTGGATTAAACCCACGCTCACTTGGATCGCTTCATGGATTTTATCACGAGTGATTGGTGAGACGATAATATCTTACATTCTTGAAACTGAGACGTGTGAGTTGTAATTTACAAGTCGGTTGCACATTGATAATATGTAAACGCACCAGTAACTTGGTGTTATAAAACATATTGTTGTGTGTGATTTGATGAGTAGGTACAAGCGAGCATTGAGTCGAAGTTTATCCGTTCCTTTTACCCAATGTGGGATAAAAGCGATATCCGTGGGCCCCTCGATGATTTAGTGATGACACCCTAAGTGCTTGGCCAAGTCGGGACTAAGTTGATGTGTTTAATTGTAGTCTGTTATCAGTCGCCATAAATCGGAAACCGGGAAACAACATATGAACAGAGAGTATGATTAAAATCCATGTCTCAGTTCATACGATATCTAGAATGGAGGAATATATGATCCCTTATCTAAAGGACACGTTTCTGATAAGATTAGAGTTCGACAATGGATTTTGAAAGCTACGATTGCTGATCAGGTTCTGAAGTCATACGCAGAATAGTTATTAGACTTATCCAAGTGGGAGACTGTTGGATTAGGTGTCTAAGCCCATAACTATTTTGGTATGTACTTGACCCGATTACGAGCATTGTCCTTTTGGGTTGCCTTCACCATAGCAACTGATAGGATGAATTAAGGAGAAAGAAGATTAATTATGATTTATTAATATATTATATGAATAATATATTAAAGGAGAAATCATATTGTTTAATTAATATTAGTCAAGAATTAGTTGAGAATTAATTTTGTGGCTAAAAGAGATTAATTAAATAAAAGGGACTGATACTGTAATTATAAGATAATTGCATAAATTGGGCTAATGGACTCCATAGAAGTTGGAGTGGATGAAATCTATGGGGAAACCCATTAGAATTCGTCGAAGGCCTCTAAAGAGGGAGTCCATGGGCTGCTTAGGGCCTAAGCAGTCAGATTAGGGTTTCCTGGTTGAAAACCCTAATAGCCTAAGTATAAAAGGAACCCTTAGGCCTCCGAAAATGGGTCCAACTCTTTAAGAGAAACCCTAGGACGTTTTTGGTGCCTCCTCCCTCTCTCCTTGTTCATCTTGTTGCTTATGGTGTTTGTGACTCCATTAGAGGTGCAACACTTGAGGCACTAAGCTTTCAGAAGTCAAGATCAAGAAGGATTGTGATTGTTATTGCTACATAACAATCAAGGTAATGATTCTACCCCTAATCATATGTCAATTTCAGATTTGTATGCTAGTCAATTAGGGTTTATTGCTTTGGTATTCAATGTTGTATGTTTACTTAGAAAAACCTAGATCAAAGCAATTAGGGTTGCATGAACACCATAGGAATGATGTTATGCTTATAATCCATCAATTAGCCCTTGGCCAGTCATTAATAGGTATTTTCATTTCTTTGGTTTCTCAACAAATATGTCATTAGAAATATTTGGTTTCTTAACAAATATGTCATTAGAAATAATCAGTTGTTTTTTGGATGAGTTACAAACGAATTTACAATTTTAGACTAGCATGTCATATTGTTTATTAGATGTCACAGACTCAAGACGTATACTAGGTCTTTTTTCTTCATTTTAAAATACATGTGTACATTAAATTAAATACAACAAACACTGATAATACAAAAAAAAAACATTAACTTACCAACTAACACGCCCCGTCCCTGAAAGAGAAGGCACATTTTCGACTCTTTAGAAATATATGGTTTCTCAACAAACATGTCAGTAGAAATAACATGTCTCGCCCTCAAGGAGAAGTCGCAGTTTCAACTCTTACCTCCGCTTTTTCCTTTTTCATTTTAAGTTATTACGTTTTAAAATATGTATTTGTGATTGACCAAGGGCTAAAACGAAATTTTGTCTAAAAAAACAATGGCAAATGGGGAACAAAAAAATGTTTGGACTAAACACAAACTTATACGTAAATGTTGGGGCTAAATGCAAACAGAAAAAATGTCAAACGGACACGTCATCATTACCTGTTGATGATCGGTCAAGGGCCCGAAAATGAAACGTTTTCTAAAATATAATGGCAAATGAAGAACAAAAAATAAAATTTGGGTTAAATCGAAACGAGGGTGTATAAATAATGGGTTTTAAGGTATTGACCCTTGAATTATTCGACTAAAAATACATTGTATTCGATGGTAAAATGCTAGTTTTGAGGCTAATTCTAAATATTCGACGTTTTCATCGACATCTCATTGTGGATGCTCTAAATAGAAAAATGAGGATGTGATTGAACACTATCCTTAACGATAATTACCCACCACTATGTCTGTAATTACCCACCACTATGTCTGGTTGGTGGATAAGATACTTTGATGATCTTAAATTACAAAGTGTGTACGCAAAAGGATCATACAATCCTTTCTAATGAATAATGTAGAAAGCATTGTTGTGTGATAGGAGAAAACCAATGAAAAAATCCATTCCAAAAACTTAACGGAAAATTAAACACCCCCTTTATATATGGTGCATATATTTCCTAATCGGTCACATATTCACTTCACTTCTTTTGGTTGACCACAGCTTCAACCCACGCTAGTTGTTTCTAATTAAATTGGCTATAAACATTTGGATGCACGGTATGCGATGAGTGTGGCCAAATGATTTTTGGCATTTTAGGCGTTGCATGATATTTACCATCATACCATACAATATTATAATGGGCTGAAATATTAAGAATTACCATTTTATCATATTTTTTGGGATTTCACATGGATTTGCGATAAAATGGTTTTGTATTTGTATTTGCAGTTTTTGGGATTAGTATTATTGTATAAACAACACCATTTTATCATATTTTTTGGGATTTCACATGGATTTGGGATAAAATGGTTTTGTATTTGTATTTGCAGTTTTTGTGATTAGTATTATTGTATAAACAACATTTAACCATTTTGTTGCGAGTTTGTATATATGGTTGATTGTTTTGATGTCAATCCAAATGTAGAGATCCTTTACATATTTTCCGTGTTTAGTTTATTATTACCATAAATTAAGGACATGTGTTATTTGCTTAGTATAATTTGCCATCGATGTATCTATTAAAGTAACATTAGGGTATGTTCTTGTCCATAATTACAATCGCCAACCTTAACATTGGATTATTTTTTCTTCTAGTGGTTTTCTTATGAAATTAGAAGGTTATTGAAAGTGCTTGGATAATTGACTAAGATAACTCTTTCTTTATCCAAATTCCATTCTTGTATAATGATATGCTACTTAACATGTTTCTCCATTGTACATGTAATGCCCATTGACCCTACAAGAGGGACAATCCTTTGACCTAAGTTATTTGTCGTGTTTGGTTGTTCGCAATCAAACTAGCCACATACAAAAGTGTACTCCAAATAAAACTTACTTCTATAATATTATGTCTAAGTCTTATGGCACTCATATAAATTCCAATTACACCAAATAGTTAACTGACACAAAATTATCGAGCAAAATTTACCCAAGTATAAGCTGAGAAAATTGATTTGTATTTAAATATTATTGTCATAACTAGGTAAATAACATTGTAATGGAAAGAAATAAAAGTATAATATTATAATATGTAAAAAAAAATAGAAGTCCATTGCTAATTTTTGCATTTAACCTTGGCCGCAAAAGTTTTGGTTGATTTGTCATTTTGATAACTTGTGGTTAAAAATGGTATCTAGGAGGTTCCTTGATTGTTATATTTTTATATAATCAATTAAAATTTCTTATTGGAGTACTGCAAAATTATTACTAAATTGCATAAGATACTTGAGAAAATTCGACAAAAATCAAATGAATCAACAATTTTATCAAATACGTCATAGTAATAAACCAACATGCAATTTTAGTTTTTAGGTTTTTTTAGACGTGCAACAACGATAAAAACTGGAATAGTTTAAGGGAAACTTTGATATTAACTAATAGTTCAGGGACTGAATGTATAATTTATCCAACGGATAAACTGTCACCATGCCCCAGCCACGGGTTTTGCAGAAGAAAGTGCAAATAATGAATGCTCTGCTTCTCCCTCCACCGTCCGCCACCACCGCTCGCTTCCTCCACGGCCTCAATTTCTCTCGACCATCACTCTCCACCTCCTCTTATAAGCACTCTCCTCTCCGTTCATCCGTCACCTCACTCTCCTTATCGGAAGACGATGTAGTTACAGAAGAGGACGGCGTTTCACCCTACTCCCACCGCCGGTACGACTTCACCCCTTTGCTCCAATTCCTCTCGAATTATAGCTCCGATGATAACGATTCAGCATACTCGGACCCAACCGACTCACAACTCGCCGAGTCATATCGATTAGTCCCAGCTTCACTATGGCATTACCTTCTCAAATCCCTAGCATCTTCTCCTTCTTTATCAACCTCGATTTCAACAACCTACGCGCTCGTTGATTGGCTCCACAAGCACAATCTCTGCTTCTCGTATGAATTACTGTACTCGATCTTAATCCACTCGCTCGGACACTCCGAGATGTTATACGAAGCTTTTTTGCTCTCACAGAAACAAACCCTAACTCCATTAACTTACAACGTTCTCATAGGTGCTTGCGCGCGAAACGATGACTTGGAGAAAGCCGTTATCCTGATGAACAAAATGCGCGGGGAGGGTTACCAGTCGGATTTTGTGAACTACAGTTTAATCATTCAATCACTGGTTCGTAACAACCAAATCGACTCGAATTTATTGGAGAAGTTATACGAAGAAATGATATCAGATGCAATCGAGCTAGATGTGCAGTTATTGAATGACATAGTTTTAGGATTCACGAAGTCAGGCGACGTTGACAGAGCTATGCAGTTTCTAGGTATGATTCAAGGGTATGGACTGACTCCCAAAACCTCCACCGTGGTTTCCATTATCTCAGAGCTGGGCAGTTTGGGGAGAGCTGAAGAGGCCGAAGCTGTTTTTGAAGAGATCAAAGAAGGCGGATTGAGACCTAGAACCAGAGCTTACAATGCTGTGCTAAAAGCATATGTGAAAAACGGTGATCTGAGGGATGCAGAGTGGATAGTGAATGAAATGGAGAAAAATGGTGTTTCTCCAGATGAACATACGTACAGCCTTTTGATTGATGCTTATGGAAACGCAGGCAGGTGGGAGAGTGCAAGAATCGTGTTGAAAGAGATGGAAGCAAACAACGTAAAGCCAAATTCATATGTTTTCAGTAGAATTATAGTGAGTTATCGTGACAGAGGTGAGTGGCAAAGATTGTTTCAAGTTCTAAAGGAGATGCAGAAGTGTGGTGTGAAACCAGATAGACAATTCTACAATGTTATGATTGATACATTTGGTAAGTACAATTGTCTTGATCATGCATTGGGTATATTGGAAAGAATGAGAAATGAAGTGATTGAGCCTGATAATGTTACCTGGAACACACTTATTGATTGTCATTGTAAATCTGGAGACCATAATAAAGCAGAGGAACTGTTTGATGAAATGCAGCAAAGAGGGTGTTTGCCTTGTATTGCAACATATAACATCATGATCAACTCATTTGGTGAACAGGAAAGGTGGGAGGGAGTACGTAGCTTGTTGAGAAAGATGAAAACTCAAAACTTGCAGCCTAATGTCATAACTTATACTACACTAGTTGACATATATGGACAATCCGGAAGGTTCATGGATGCCACTGAATGCTTGGAGGATATGAAAGCTTCTGGCTTGAAGCCAACTTCAACAATTTATAACGCCTTGATTAATGCATATGCTCAAAGGGTATTTTCGTATTTTCATCATTTAGTTTCTTGATCATTGTCACAATTCACAATCACATCTTCATGAATCATAATTAAAGTTTGTTTTCTTGAGCAGGGTTTATCTGATGATGCACTGAATGCATTTAGGATGATGAGAAGCGATGGTTTAAAGCCTAGTAATTTAGCTCTTAATGCATTAATAAATGCGTTTTGTGAAGATAGAAGAGATGTTGAAGCCTTTGCAATTTTGAGATCAATGAAGGAAAATGTAAGGGGATGTTTCTTTTTAACTAAACAAGCTTAATGAGTTCAGCACTTCAATATAAATTTGATATATTTTCAATAACAGGACTTGAAGCCGGATGTGGTGACATATACTACTCTTATGAAAGCTTTAATTCGCGTGGAGAAATTTGATGAGGTATTATCGGATTGGTAGTGTTAAAAAAGTGAAATTTGATTAAAGTTGAAAAATAGCCCCTTTAAAATACAAGATGTTACGTTTCAGGTCCCTGGAGTTTATGAAGAAATGATAATGTCTGGATGCACTCCTGACCGGAAAGCTAGGGCTAAGTTACGGTCTGCATTGAAGTATATGAGACAACGATTGAAATCACAAACCCTTTAGCCAGGGGTCACCACTTTGTGGGTCCTACTTTCTGTCTCAACAAATGAGCATACAGATAAAAAGCTTGTTACGTTTGTAGCATACTTGCACATAACTTGATATTGTAACATCAACATGCAACAAAACAACCATTTTTTGATACACATATTTGAAGTGACTTGAAAAATCATTATTACACAACTTTCTTGTTGTATTATTGATTTCATGGAGTAACGGGAGGCATATTGGATCTACTGCTACTACTCTTTGGGATCCTGGAACAGAACATAAACATCAACAAAATTGAAGATAGCAAGAACAGTCTGAAATATGTTCTCATCTCCTGCAAACCAATCTCAAGCAACTCTGTTTTTTCTGCATATCTGTTTTTCCTTTCTATTAAATACCCTTTCAAATAATCATCAATAGAGATCAAATTATCCACGTTAAAAGGAGCCCTATCTTCCACAAACTTCATCTTCATCTCATGTGCTCCCATTTCAAACATACTGAAAAATGCAGCAGACCACTCGTTCACAACTCTCTGCAATTTTTTTAATGTTATAACAAACACCAATTATTAAGTAAATTACAAATTTGGTCCCTGTTCAGTCCAATTTTTTTAAATCTTCCCAAAGTCGCCTACAGATTTGGTTTTTGTTATGCCATTGGTCCCATGTAAAATGACCTTTTTACCTTTATGTTATTTTTTAACTTTTTCAATTATTTGTGTAATTTGATATTATTATTAAATATGTAAGACTTCTTGAAAGGGGATGTGGGTTGTGGGTCCTACATATCTAATAATAATATCAAATTACACAGATAATGGAACCAGTACGGAAAAAAAAAAAAAAAAAAAACCAAACTTAGGAATGATTTCAAAAAATGGACTGAACTTGCTATTTTGAGTAAAGGTACAGGGACCATATTTGTAACTTATAACCGGAGCCACGTTGTTAATTATGAAATCAAAATTTTGTACATTGAAGGTAGGTTGGTCAACAGGATTGAACATTTTGAAGCAGTCTTTATAGGATGCTTTTTCATCTCCATATATCTGGCATTAATTAAACGATATATATATGTCACAAAATAACCATAAAAAATAGTGTTGTGGAGTTTATAAATCATAAACCTCGAATGTGAAAGCCATGGGGATGTTTGCAACTTCAAACATGTAATCTGTTGTTGTGCCATGTGCTAGATACCTATCAAACACATGTATGTATTATTATTAAAAAAAAAAAACATTGTGTTTTCATATTTTGAAAGAATAAGAAAAGGAAAAAAGGAATACTAAACTAACCCAACAGATCCTCCCCCTGATCCAACCACACAACGATCTTCACAGTGAAGGTGATTCAATGTTTCAAGCATCAACTTCATTTTCTCGGATTGCTCACCAGGAGGTGTAGTGTTTTTATGATCATAAGGCATAAACAGAGCCTAGAAAAAAAAAATTAAAATTAATCATAAAAAAAGACCAAAAGTCAAAGATTTTGATTGACCTCCATTCCAGAATGCACGTTGACCCACATATGTGGATGAAATGATCTTGAAAGCTTCCTCATCATTTGAGCTTCAGGCTCACTAAAAGGACCACTCCCTGGATTCTCTTCATTAGGATCAAAATCCTGAAATATTTTTAACTTTTAAGGTTATCATTTGTTTAACTAATTAAGGTACGTTGTTTCATATCATATAATCATATTCATAATCAGACCTTTTCTTTTTTTCCCCAATCTACACTCCAATTTCTATTGAGATCAACTCCTCTCCCTGAAAAGTAAAAGTTTAAAATCAATAATAATAAAAAAATTACAACATATATTAATATAAAACACTAAACTGGAAGAGAAAGACCATTTCTGCGTTCACAAAGCTCTCCAGCTTCAACCTTTTTGCGTCCATTCAAGTTTTCAATTGGCACCACCTGAGAGATACATAGAGATTAACATAATATAATATAATATAATATAATATATCATGAAATCTGTGAATGTTTTGTGTTCGTGAAAAAATATATTAGAAAAAGAGAAGGAAATTAACCTTTATAATAGTATTCTGGAGGGTTCTGTTGAGCAAGAGTGGATTCCTTTTAGGTAAAGTTTGGTCTTCACTCAAGATGTAGAGGATCTTGAGTGCAAGTTCAGATGTAATAAGCTCTCGTGCATGCTGCCCAAAACTCTGGAAGACAAGTAATCATCTGTCAAAAAGATCAGCTACCAATCATAACCTCAGACAACATAACATATTGTCTATATTTCCTTACATGTGATGTGATTTTGTGAATGAACTTACAAGAAGGATTCTGAACTTTGACTTGTCTTCTTCAATCTCATGTATCTTCTGGCAAAATGTAACTACATTGAGATCAGCCTGGTAGCCCCTGTTTGAACTTGTAAGTGTCTCCATCTGTTGGAAAGTCAAACAAGTGTAAATGCTAGAAAAAGGGAAGATGATGAAGATCAAAACTCACATGGAATCTATCTTGGTGACGATGAACCAGTTTTTTTATCTCTTCCATTAATGTGGCACTGAAAAAAGGAGCAACGATAAGCAAGTGTTATCTAAATTGATACTTCAAACAATGTCTATCATGTGTCATACAATCAACGATCGAGAAACAATTGCCCTAGATTCAAAGCCAAATGAAATGAATACGTACGTTTTTCGGTTTTTGGATAAATGTTAGAATAAATATATAAGACGCTGTGAAGAGGTGCTGAGTTTTACCTAGTGTGATAAAGATCACGAGTGATAGGCGTGATTGAAGGCTGTCGTTGTTGATGCGAGACATAATTAACGTTCCTTCTACAATCAACGATCGAGAAACAAGCATAGAACAATATCAAACAGAAGGGTAAAATCGTGAAACGGAGACGACGATGACGAATAGGAAAAAGCGCCATCTGAATCATCAAAATTCAACAGTTTCTGTTTCTCCCCATCAATTGAGGTTTACCAATACAGCAAGGTTTTCAACTTCGTGATCAATTGAAGTATGTATGAGAGTTGAATTCGGTTTCAAATGTAAAGAGAAAGAGATGGATCTATAAAGAGAAAGACATGGCGAATTTTGTCGGGTTAGTTTTCCTTCCAAGAGAGTCCGCTAGGTGTGTTTTTCTTTGGAAAACGACTATGACGCAAAATCGAATTATTTGGAATGTGTCTTCCTATTTTCGCTATAAGAATGCATTAACCATAGGCCTTAGTTGAGATAATCGTCAATTTTAAACAACGATAACATATTTGTCATTGACGTACCACAAAGTTGTTAATGAAAATCTGAAAATAATTCAAGAAATTTTCTGCCTACTTTTAAAAAAAGTAAGGTTTAAAAGTACCAAAAAATAGCAATATACTTTAAACTTAACATACATCAATGCTCTATTGAGAAATCTTCATCTCTTTCTAATACCTTTATGTTCGGTGGAGAGTCCAGACCGAAAGTCAACCGAGGTCCACCATATAATAAATACAATTAAAATAAAAAAAAGTTAAAAGTAATAAAAAAAATAGAATAACATTAAAACCTTGAACTAAATGTCGATCTACAATTGTTTTCTACAAGGTGCCGTAATTTGAAAACGATTCCTAAAATGTTCATTTTTTTATTATTTAATAAATTATCTGAAATTCGATTGTGCAAATCCAACTTCGCAATTTTCATCGTAGAAAAACATCTTTCCACGGTTACGGTTGCCATCGGCAAGACCAATGTCAACTTCACTAATCGATAGATCAAAGGAAAAAACTAATGAATTTTCGTTTCCAACAAAGGTGATATATACTCGTCAAGTTAGCAAATCTTTCATTTTGTTGCATATGAGTGGGGTTGATAGAAAGTTAATGGAGAATATTCATCATATCTAAATAACTAAAATCATTTGGACAACATCAATAACCTTTTGTAACTATGATAGGTCAAAGTTACAAAATGAATCAATCAAAGTCCCAAAATGAATCATGTAGATTCAATCGCGTCACACAAATAAGCAATTTGGATCTTACTTTACTAAAACGATCACCGAACTCTTGAATTTGCATATCCAACATTGCGTTAAAACAAAAAGAAAAATCTCTTAATAACATCGATTTTGGATATTGTCATGTTGTCATTGATATCTTGGATTAACATAATTTTCCTCCATGTTTAACATTTGAACTTTATTATTCTCACAAAAAAAAAAAACGATATCCAACATAAGTGCATCAAACCCCACTTTTCATTTGTAAGTGGGACCATTGTCTATGAACAAAAGAAAATATAAAGGTCACTTCCAAGTCGTGCATTACACTCCACTCTGCTTAAGATACCGTATGTTAATATAGATCCAAAATCTCAATTAAATCGCTATAATTAAATATTAGTAATTGCATTTAACTAATCATAAGACTAAAAAACATATAACCTTCATTCGTGAGTGTTACGAGTAATAATGTAAACATTTTGTTTTGGTTGTAAAAGTGGATGTGAAGAGTGTAAAGTTTAGATGTGTTTGTGAGAGTGTGACGTATTGTTGGTTGAGACTTGAGATGGGTGAGCTTTTTTTTTTAATTAGTTAAAACATTAAAAAAAATACAAAAGGAAAAAACAAATACATTTTAGGTTTTGACACCACAAAATCCATAAAAAAGTATTTTGTTTTGGACCAATAGTAAAAATTGAAAACTTTTTGTACGGTAAACACAAAATCTGAAAATGTCACCTAAAACACTATGAGACTATATTTATTGGTAAGTTTTCAGTTGGACAAAATTGCAAAAATGGTCCCTGTGCTTGGCAAAATTATGCGACTTTGGTCCAAAACGATACTTTGATGCACCACTGGTCCAAAATTGGATTTTTCCATTGTTTTTGGTCCCTCCCACTAACTTCCGTCCATATGCTCCGTTACCTGCAATATAGACGGGGGTATTTTTGTCTTTCCACCTCTATATCATCGATTACCGCCATATTGAATGATATACACAGTTAATGACCCTTCACTCTACCCACTAAACCCACTTTGTTGATCGAAAACCCTAATCGTTCATTGAAATCCTACATTTAATCATCAACCGCAATCGTAAGTTTGAATCCACGAGTATGCTCCAAATGTGGGAAATCAGGCCAAGAAATCAGTGTTTTGATGCAATCCGAATTTACGGTAACGTACTCTGTTTCTTACATATTTCTTTGAAACAAAAAAAAATCTTTTACAATCCATATAAAGTAATGTTTTTTTGGTTTGGTTCATGATTTTTACAGAAGGATATCCCACGATGTTCACTATTGAGCTCCATCATGGAGGGAGGTTCACAAAATTCCCAGGGATAAGCTACATTGAAGGAAAATTAGACCACGTTGACTTGGTAGACATGGATGAGTTCTTTGTGCATGAGTTGGAAGAGGTGATGCTGAAGCTTGGTTATGAGGTACCACCAGTCATTTACTACCACTATCAATTGCCAAATGGAGATTTGGAGTTTGGTCTTAGAGCTCTAGGGAATGATGTTGATGTACTTAGTCTTGCACAGTACATTGAACATCATAAGATCATCAAGGTATACACTGAACATAATGAAACTAAGTTACTTACATGCTTTATGTCTCCAAGAGTTAAACCTAGGGTCATAATTAAGGAAATAGCAGATGATGTGCCCATACCAAAATCAAATTCAGCAGTGGTTGATTTGCATCCAGTAAACCAAAACCAGAAAGATGTCCCAAATCTTGAATTGTGTTTGGTAAGATATGAGACACCCGAATACAATTCAAATAGGAGATTGAGGTTAGTTGAAGGGAGTCAATCATGTAGTAAGAAATTGTGTTTCAACTTGGAACACACTGCAACTGTTGGTGATCAAGATGTACATGTTGAAATTGGTAATGAAGGTGCAAATATTAGTGATCAAGGTGCACCTGTTGGTGATCAAGATACAGAAGTTCATGATCAAGGTGCAAATCTTGGTGACCAAGAAGTAAATACAAGAGAGTTTGATACCTTTGATGACCAACCATTTCAATTTGAAGACTTTGATCCTTTCTTTGATCAATATACTTTTAATGATGGTAATGATCAGAGTATGGGAGTTGGTGCAGAACTTGGCACATGACTAGGTGAAGTTCAATTTGAAAGTGAGGGAGTTTGTGAAGGACTTGGTGAAGGAGGTGGTGAAGGGGGTAGTGAAGGGGGTAGTGAAGGGAGTGAGGAAGACAGTGACTTTCTTGAAGATGAAGAAAACTATGTAAGTGATATTGAGGTGGACATGAGTGATTTCTATATGAATGTTGATCTAGATGTTGAATATGTTGACAAAGGAAAGGGTGTTGAGACTGAAAATGAAGTTGTTGATACAGAAGATGTTGAAGATGTTGAAGTAATTGATAATGATGAATGGGACTCATTAGGTGAAGATACTGATGATGAAAGAAGGAAAGCAATATTAAAACAGATGGTGAAGGAGAAGAAGTGCTCTCTTGGTGAAGTCCATGCAGTTACTTTTCAAGTGGGTCAAAAGTATAAAAGTAAAAAGGAAATTAAGGACAAAGTCAACAAACTTGCCATTGAGACTAGAAGGAATCTTGGCTTCAAGAAAAACGACAAAACAAGGCTTAGGGTTGTGTGTAAAGGTAATGTACCTAATGTAAATGCAAGTGGGGTAGGTAAGGGCAATAAATTAAATTGTTCTTGGTCAATGCAGACTTCAAGGTCAAAAGATAGTGATTATTGGTATGTGAAAACTTTACTGGACAAACATACTTGTGTTCAAAATAGAAAACTTAGGGCTTGCACTTTTCAGGTTATATTCCCTACCTTAGGTGAAGCTTTACTAGTGCTCATTGTATATGATTTAGTTCATATAATTTTCTTATTTAATACAGGCAGAGCAGGATCAGATATATTGCTCAACAATTTGTGTGAGGTTTTCAACAGTAAGCTTATTCATGGTAGGAATAAGCCCATCATAAGTTGTCTTGAGTACATCAGGCAGTACCTTATGAAGAGGATATGCAATGTGAAGAAAGTGATGTCCAAAGCTCCAGGTCCACTCACTCCAACAGCATCAAAGTTACTTGAGAGAAATAGGGAAGCTTCAGTCCAATATAGAGCTATATGGAATGGGACTGCAAAGTATGAAGTTTATGGTCCTTGGCATGACCAGCATGTGGTTGACATGACAAATATGTCATGTACATGTAGAAGGTGGGAATTGAATGAGATTCCATGCAGACATGCCATAGCTACAATACATGAAATGGCTGATAGTGGATACAAAGTTGGGGAGCTTTACACTTATGTCAACAAAGTGTATTGGCTTCAAACATGGAATGAAGCTTACTCTTACACTGTGGACCCTATAAAGGGTAGAGCCATGTGTCCAAAAAGTACCTGTCCATTTCAATTAACACCACCACCACATCACAATCAACCTGGGAGACCTAAGATCAAGAGAAAGAGAAGTGCAGAT
This sequence comes from Lactuca virosa, assembly GCF_052849685.1. Classification (NCBI taxonomy): domain Eukaryota; kingdom Viridiplantae; phylum Streptophyta; class Magnoliopsida; order Asterales; family Asteraceae; genus Lactuca; species Lactuca virosa. The sequence goes on from NC_136433.1 coordinate 40,765,816, forward strand.
GAAAAATATGATAAACAGATGCAAAATCATGGTGCAGGTGAACCTGAAAAACTTACCAGAAAGTTTGTTAGTGTCAGGTGTGGGAAATGCAACAATAGGGGTCATAACTCAAGGACATGCAAGGGTCAAGGTGGGAATGCAGGAAGCAATGAAGGAGGAAATGCAGGAAGCAGTCAAGGAGGGAATGCATGATGCAGTCAAGGAGGGAATGGAGGTAGCATTCAATGCAGGAATTAGTGTATTTTGTTTAAAAACTTATCTTTTGGTTTAGCACCACTTTTGTGCATTTGGATGTAATGGTTTAAAAGTAGTTTGTTGTAATGGTTTTATTTTGGTCTTTTAGCCCTTTTGGTCATGAAACTAATGTCAACCTTTTGTCATTGTTGAAGAATGATGTTTATGGTTTATACCAACTTTGTTGTCATGTTTATGGAACACATTTATGGTTATAACAACTTTTTTCTGAAACAACAAAGAATAAGTGATAACTGCAATACATTGTCATTACATCCTTGAAAAGGGTACAAATTTCTGAAGTTGTCCAAAATAACCCTAAATTGATATTACATTATCAAATACCAAAAACTACCACATTCCCTTGTTACAATTTCATAAGACAAAAAACACCCAAAATTACATGCAACTACAGGGGTCCCTAATTCCTTATTACTAAATGAAAAGCACCCAAACCACCACAAATAGTAACCAACTTGCAAACAAACACATCTTCAATCTTGCCACTTGATAGTTTGCATTGTTGATATTCCTCAATAATCCGGGTATTATCAACATAGATATTGCACACATTGGAGGATCAATCCATCCTAAGAATCTGCATTTGGAACCCTTCACGTAAAAAAATAAACCCTAAACATGAGGGTGATTTTCCAAAATGAGGGTAAAATAGCAAAATCGAACACTTACCTTTTGAGGGCAGGAAAGAAACCTCCGACCAGGGTTTGCTGATGTCCAGGAGGTGCGAACCACCGCGTCCCTACCACAGAAACACATCACCATTTTAATTTTTGATCTCTAAGAAATTGTGAACACAAAGTAGGAAGAGTATGAAGCTCGTGAAGTTGAAGATGGAAGAGTGATGTAGCTCTGCTTTTATTTTGAATAAGGTTGCAAAAAAGGTCCCTGTAAGTGGAAAGACGAAAATACCCCCGTCTATATTGAAGGTAACGAAGCATATGGACGGAAGTTAGTGGGAGGGACCAAAAACAATGAAAAAAATCCAATTTTGGACCAGTGGTGCATCAAAGTATCGTTTTGGACCAAAGTCGCATAATTTTGCCAAACACATGGACCATTTTTGCAATTTTGTCTTTCAGTTGCCAACCGTGTGTATATATATATATATATATATATATATATATATATATATATATATATATATATATGATTGTTATCACAACCATGACCCATCTGTTGGATTAGTGTCTAAGGCTGTAACTATATTTGGTAAGTACTTGACCCGGTTATGCATGGTCCTTTTGGGTTGCCTTCACCATAGCAACTTGACAGGATGATTTGTTAAGAGAGAAGAAATATTATTAATATATTATGAGAATAATATATTGAGGAAATAATAATATTATTTGATTAATATAAGTCATATATTAATTGAGAATTAATTTGGTGACTTAAAGAGGTTAATTGAATAAAGGGGCATAAACTGTCAAATGTGTGATAGTTGTATTTTGGGCTATGTATCCTTATGGATATTAGGGTGAACGAAATTTAGGGGCTTGGGAACCTTAATTTCGTCCAAGCCTTGTATCTAGAAGGATCTTGGATTGCTTAGGGCCTAAGTCATTCAATTAGGGTTAAAGGAGAAACCCTAATAGCTCATAGTATAAATAGGACCCTTGGGATGGAGAAATCGACACTCTTGCAAGCCAAGGAACCCTAGGGCCGATTTCTATCTCTCCTCCCTCTCTCTCAAGATCATCTTCTTGCTAGTTGGTGTTTGTAAGCCATTAGAGGAGTGACAATTGTGACTCTAAGCTCCAAGAAGAAGAAGTATCAAGCAAGTAATTCAAGGTATTCTTTCATATCTGATTTCATATGATTAGATTCAATATATTACATTAGATCTAGTATTGCAAGTCTTGGATTCAATGCATGTTCAATTAGAGAAACCTAGATCCAAGCAATTAGGGTTTGCATGTGCACATAGGAAAGTTCTTATGGCTCAAACCCATCAGTGGTATCAGAGCTTTGATTGATTTCTATTGAATTGATGCATTGGTTGATTGCTTGTTGCTTGAAAAATTCGATTTTGTGATTCTGACTGCTGTACTCGGCGAGTTCCACTGTGGACTCGGCGAGTACATAGAGGTACTCGGCGAGTGCATAGAGGTACTCGGCGAGTTCGAGCGTCAGAAGGAGGAAGTTTCGGGATTTCTTGCTGTTTTACTTGAGGATACTTGCCTTAACTGTTTTGGGTCATTAAAATCCGATTTTAATCATATATATGAGTATATTCTTGACCTAACAAAAGATAATTACCAATTAGTTGAATAATAATTTCCTTATATGATAATTGTTGATTATTTGAATTGAATTGGTAAATTGTCATGCAAGTAATGTTAAGTAAGATCAAATTGAGATAATCTAATTTGTTGATTTATATTATTTGCTATTTGATCCTTATGTTTTGAAAAGTTAAAAAACTTGTCCTCAAGTTTTGAAATTTATATTTTGTGATTAAATGTTTAATTTGAATAATTTAAATTTCAAATCCCTAGAATTTTACAAGTTTAAAATTCAACCCTATACTATTATATTATTACAAGCTTAATATATATATATACATATATATATATGTATAATTTAAAATGCTAGTCTTACCGTTAGTAGGCCTCATTCACGAAGCCAGTCTATAAGGTGGGTATAAGGTTGCTGCCTATAAAATGGCGCTTAATGGGTGTACATTCACACCCACCGCTTGCTTGACTGGTGGAGGGTCGTTAGCCGAACGGGTAGGATAGGGCAAACCTCCTCTCATTAATAAGTATAATGAATCTATATAAAGTAACTAAACATGTTTTATAAAATTCCCAATCTTAGTTACTTTAGGAAAAGTGAATTGATGCAATCCCATGAAATTACACTTTGTACCCTTGCTAAGACATTAATGGAGCGCGTGTGGTTAACCGGCACATTAATTGGGCTCTAAGCAAAGGTGGCAAAGGGTGACTCATTGTTTGTTATAGTTCAATGGAGCGTGTGTGGTTAACCAGCACATTGAATAGGTAACTGTAACAGTGGGGGCACCTTGTATATTTGTATGGTTATTCACACCCACTTTGTGATCCTCGGCATCCCAGTCACAAACGAGAGGGGCATATCGAGATTTAAACATGCCATTGAAAGGTTCAATGAATCTCAATGAAATCTAGGAATTCTCAATACATTTAAAACTTAAAGCTTATGTTTTTCATGGTGAAGAATTAGTGAATCGTCATTCACTTACCTCCAAATTATTTGCATGTTGGATTACGGCATCCCTTTTCTAATGTGTAAATAATGTTGTTGGGTCCTAGCCCTAATTTTCTTTTTGGGTGTTAATTAGGGGCTTAATTCTAATCAAACTTTGTTCCTTTCTATTTGTAGATGTCTAACGCAAACAACGCTACTGCTAGCTCATTCCCGCTAATGAGCCTTTGTCAAAAAGTGACTTTCGATGGAACGAACTTTAGCGAATGGATAAGATACATTCACACGATCGCGCGTTACGAGGACAAAGAGTATGTTCTCGATGAGAAGCTCGAGAAGGTCAATCCAGAAACTGCTAGTCCTGAAGAAATGGCTGTCTTTGAGAACCATGAGCGTGATGCAACGAATGTCCATTGCATCATGATAGCCACAATGAACTCAGAATTCCAAAAATCCTACGAGGACATGTATCCTTATGAGATGCATCTAGACTTGATGGAGAGATATCACCAAAGCGCGAGGCAAGAACGCTATGAGATCATAACGAATATGATCACTGCTAAAATGGGAAGTGGAGAGTCTCTAACTGTGCACTTGCAAAAGATGCAAATGTATGTTGATCGTCTTCGCAAGTTGAATGTCAACTTTGGGGAAGATTTGGCTATCGACATTGTTCTTCACTCCTTGCCCTCATGCTACAACCAATTTAGGATGACCTACCACATGAACAAGGAAGAGGTCACCCTAAGCAAACTCCAAGGGCTCCTGAGGACTGCTGAGAGCAACCTCAAGGACAAGTCTGTTGCACCAACTCCCAATCCACCCGTTGCTCCTGTTTTGGCTATTGGACAGGGAAGGGGCAAGAAGAGGAAGACTTTTTCAAAGAACCACCGCAAAGGAAAGTCCCAAGATGGTTCCTCTTCTAGTGGGACCAAGGTTGATCCTGCTAAGCCCAACCCAAACCCAAAGGAGGGAGAGTGCCACCATTGCCACAAAATAGGACATTGGAAGAGAAGCTGCCCGAAATATCTGCAAGCCATCAAGGATGGGAAGATCAAGCCATCTTTCGCAGGTATTTACACAATTAAATCTAATGATTCATCTCATGCTATTTCTTGGGTTCTTGATACAGGGTGTGGTTACCACATTTGTTCTGATTTGCAGGGACTAGGAAGAAATGGGGATGTGGAGCTTGGAAGAATAAATCTAATCATGGGAAACAGAAGAACGTCGCCTGTCACCAAGATTGGAGTGTATTCTTTAGTGCTTAGAAATGGATTAAATTTAGATTTAAATAATTGTTGCTACTCGCCAGATATGGCAAGAAACATCATTTCTTTTCATGGTTTATTTAGACAAGGATTTAGATATTCGTTTAATAATGAGAATGGTTCGATTTATGCTTATCTAAATGGTGTTTTATATTTTGAAGCAATGCCTTGCAATGGAATTTATGAAACTGTTATGGTTGTAGATAGCCTAGGAAATGATGTGTTGTGTATGGATTCTTCCAATAGTATGGATAAAGCATCCTTATGGCATTGTCGTCTTGGACATGTCAACAAGAAGCGCATAGCCCAACTCCAAAAGGATGGAGTGTTGGAGTCGTTCGACCTTAGGGAAGATGACACGTGCGAATCTTGTTTACTTGGAAAGATGACCAAGTCACCCTTCACTGGCACTTGTGCGAGGGGTGAGGGTTCATTGGATCTCATACATACAGATGTATGTGGACCCTTTAGATCCACCACAAGGGATGCAAATCGCTTCTATGTGACTTTCACAGATGATTATAGCAGATATGGGTATATCTACTTAATCAAGCACAAGTCAGAAACTTTTGAAAAGTTCAAAGAGTTTAAACAAGAAGTGGAGAATCAATTGGGCAGGAAAATCAAGATGCTTCGATCTGATCGAGGTGGAGAGTACCTAAGTCTTGAATTCCACGACTACCTCAAGGAATGTGGAATAGTTTCACAATTGACGCCACCTAGGACACCACAATTGAATGGTGTAGCTGAGAGGCGTAATCGAACCTTACTAGACATGGTTCGTTCCATGATGAGTCGTGCTTCACTACCTATCTCATTCTGGGGGTATGCCTTAGAGACTGCCGCCCATATCCTTAATTTAGTACCCACAAAGAAGGTTGCCAAAACACCTCACGATATGTGGACAGGGAAAGCTCCCTCGTTGGCACATATCAAGGTTTGGGGCTGTGAAGTCTTCGTAAGACGAGAAACTCACGACAAGCTCGAACCTCGTAGTGAGCAATGTATATTCATTGGCTACCCACAGAAATCCTTTGGATATCTCTTCTATAGGCCGAGTGACAATGTTGTCTTCGTTGCGAGGAGAGGGGTTTTCCAAGAGCGAGAACTCATAAGCCAAGGAGACAGTGGGAGGCAAGTCGATCTTGAAGAGATTCAAGAATCTAGCGATGAAGGAACCTCTAACACTGGCGCTCAACCCGAGGAGGAAACTCCAGTTGAACCAATTGACGAGTCCTTACCTCTTAGACGTTCCGAAAGAGTTAGAGTTCAACCCCAGTTTTATGGTTTTCATATTACTACCGAAGGGGACACGTATATTAGTGATGGTACACTAATAAATCTAGATGAACCTAATAGCTATAAGGAAGCCATGGCAGGCCCAGAGTCTGTAAAATGGAAAGAGGCGATGGACAGCGAGATTCAGTCCATGTATGACAACCAAGTTTGGAATTTGGTTGACAATGTACCAGGTCGTAAGACGGTCGGGTGCAAGTGGATCTTCAAGAAGAAGACCGACGTGGATGGGAACGTGCACACTTATAAGGCGCGATTGGTTGCGAAGGGTTTCACTCAGACTCCTGGAGTTGACTACGACGAAACCTTCTCACCAGTTGCGAAGATAAAGTCTATTAGAGTGATGCTAGCCATTGCTGCATTTCATGACTATGAAATATGGCAAATGGATGTAAAAACCGCTTTCCTTAATGGGAAGTTGGCTGAGGATGTTTACATGGCTCAGCCAGAGGGTTTTGTCGATCCAAAGCATCCCAATAGAGTGTGTAAGCTTGAGAAGTCCATTTATGGGCTTAAGCAAGCGTCTCGCAGATGGAATCTTTGCTTCGATGAGAAAGTCAAAGAGTTTGGATTTGTACGAAGTGAAGATGAATCATGTGTATATGTCAAGGCCAGTGAGAGTATAGTTAGCTTTCTCGTTTTGTATGTCGATGACATACTGCTCATAGGAAACAACGTCCCAACTCTGCAGGAGGTTAAGTCCTGGCTCGGGAAGTGTTTCGCTATGAAGGACCTCGGAGAGGCTTCCTATATTTTAGAAATAAGGATAGTGAGAGAACGAAGTAAGAGACTAATAGGACTTAGTCAGAATACTTACTTGGATAAGGTACTAAAACGTTTTAGTATGGAAAACTCAAAAAAGGGAGAACTACCGATACAGAGTAATGCCAAATTGAGTAAGACTCAAAGCCCGAGTACAGAAGCCGAGATAGCTGAGATGAGCCGAATACGCTATGCTTCCGCAGTTGGCTCAATCATGTACGCTATGACTTGTACTCGCCCTGATGTGGCCTTTGCTTTGAGCATGGTCAGTAGATATCAAGGGAACCCGGGCAGAGCTCATTGGATTGCGGTCAAGAATATACTTAAGTACCTTCGGAGGACCAAGGAATGGTTTTTAGTCCTTGGAGGGAGTGATGACTTAAAGGTGCGAGGGTATAGTGATGCCAGTTTTCAGACCGACAGGGACAACTACCGTTCGCAGTCGGGCTGAGTCTTTACCCTTAATGGGGGAGCGGTGACTTGGAAAAGTTCCAAGCAAGAAACAGTAGCTGATTCAACGTGCGAATCAGAGTACATTGCAGCGAGCGAAGCGTCAAAGGAGGCTATGTTGTTGAAGAACTTCATTGGTGATCTTGGAGTTGTGCCTACCATAAAGGAGCCTATGGAAATTTTCTGTGATAATGAAGGAGCGGTTGCCTTGACCAAGGAACCGAGGGATCATGGTAGATCTCGACATATCGACAGAAAATATCATTTTATTAGACATCGAGTAGAAGAAGGACACCTCGTGGTAAAGAGGGTATCGTCAGAGGATAACCCAGCAGATCCGCTTACGAAGGGACTTAGCAGGGTTAAGCATTTGCAGCACGCTAGGAGCATTGGGCTAAAGGACGATATTAGTTTAGATTAGATAGTTTGGAAACGTGTAATAGATAAATGTAATTGACATTTGATGATTAAATAAAGGAGTATTATTTATAAGTAAAGCTATTGTCTTATGTTAATTGTTTAACTATTGTTTCATTTTGCATGTTTTGACTTCCTGAGTAATTAATTATTTGATAATAATCGAATTATTCGAATAGTCCACAGTCATTCATATGTTGGAAGTAGATATGAATGAAGACTGTCATGAATTGGTGTGTAGATTGTCTAAAGTGTATTAGACATAGCAAGGGTTTGCTACAACGTTCATGAGTGCTTATGAACTTGATTTGAGCATTGGAATAAACCCGCACTTGTTGGAATCACTTCATGGAATTTATCACGAGTGATCACAAGATGGTAATATCATATAGTCTTAAAACCTAGATATATGGTTTATTGTTTGTTAATTGGTTATGCATTGATAATACGCAAACGCATCAGTAACTTGATGTTATAAAACTTATTGTTGTGTGTAATTTGATTAGTGGATAATAAATGCATATAAGTCGAAGTTTATCTGTTCCTTTTATCCTAAGAGGGTAAAAGCGATATCAGGGCCCCTCGATGATTTGATTTGACTTATGTGTCGGGCCCGGTCAGGACTGAATTGATGTGTTCAATTAAGTTCTATGTCAAATGAATCTGAGATCGAGAAACAAATTGCAGGACAATAAGTATGACCATGTTCCATGTAATTGTCCGCACGATATCTAGAACAGAGGATTATACGATCCCTTATCTAAAGGACAGGATACTGATAAGATCAGAGTTGACAGCGTCTTTGAGAGCTACGATTGCTAATTGGATTATATTTATATATATAGTTACTAGACTTATCCAAGTGGGAGACTGTTGGATTAGTGTCTAAGGCTGTAACTATATTTGGTAAGTACTTGACCCGGTTATGCATGGTCCTTTTGGGTTGCCTTCACCATAGCAACTTGACAGGATGATTTGTTAAGAGAGAAGAAATATTATTAATATATTATGAGAATAATATATTGAGGAAATAATAATATTATTTGATTAATATAAGTCATATATTAATTGAGAATTAATTTGGTGACTTAAAGAGGTTAATTGAATAAAGGGGCATAAACTGTCAAATGTGTGATAGTTGTATTTTGGGCTATGTATCCTTATGGATATTAGGGTGAACGAAATTTAGGGGCTTGGGAACCTTAATTTCGTCCAAGCCTTGTATCTAGAAGGATCTTGGATTGCTTAGGGCCTAAGTCATTCAATTAGGGTTAAAGGAGAAACCCTAATAGCTCATAGTATAAATAGGACCCTTGGGATGGAGAAATCGACACTCTTGCAAGCCAAGGAACCCTAGGGCCGATTTCTATCTCTCCTCCCTCTCTCTCAAGATCATCTTCTTGCTAGTTGGTGTTTGTAAGCCATTAGAGGAGTGACAATTGTGACTCTAAGCTCCAAGAAGAAGAAGTATCAAGCAAGTAATTCAAGGTATTCTTTCATATCTGATTTCATATGATTAGATTCAATATATTACATTAGATCTAGTATTGCAAGTCTTGGATTCAATGCATGTTCAATTAGAGAAACCTAGATCCAAGCAATTAGGGTTTGCATGTGCACATAGGAAAGTTCTTATGGCTCAAACCCATCAGTGGTATCAGAGCTTTGATTGATTTCTATTGAATTGATGCATTGGTTGATTGCTTGTTGCTTGAAAAATTCGATTTTGTGATTCTGACTGCTGTACTCGGCGAGTTCCACTGTGGACTCGGCGAGTACATAGAGGTACTCGGCGAGTGCATAGAGGTACTCGGCGAGTTCGAGCGTCAGAAGGAGGAAGTTTCGGGATTTCTTGCTGTTTTACTTGAGGATACTTGCCTTAACTGTTTTGGGTCATTAAAATCCGATTTTAATCATATATATGAGTATATTCTTGACCTAACAAAAGATAATTACCAATTAGTTGAATAATAATTTCCTTATATGATAATTGTTGATTATTTGAATTGAATTGGTAAATTGTCATGCAAGTAATGTTAAGTAAGATCAAATTGAGATAATCTAATTTGTTGATTTATATTATTTGCTATTTGATCCTTATGTTTTGAAAAGTTAAAAAACTTGTCCTCAAGTTTTGAAATTTATATTTTGTGATTAAATGTTTAATTTGAATAATTTAAATTTCAAATCCCTAGAATTTTACAAGTTTAAAATTCAACCCTATACTATTATATTATTACAAGCTTAATATATATATATACATATATATATATGTATAATTTAAAATGCTAGTCTTACCGTTAGTAGGCCTCATTCACGAAGCCAGTCTATAAGGTGGGTATAAGGTTGCTGCCTATAAAATGGCGCTTAATGGGTGTACATTCACACCCACCGCTTGCTTGACTGGTGGAGGGTCGTTAGCCGAACGGGTAGGATAGGGCAAACCTCCTCTCATTAATAAGTATAATGAATCTATATAAAGTAACTAAACATGTTTTATAAAATTCCCAATCTTAGTTACTTTAGGAAAAGTGAATTGATGCAATCCCATGAAATTACACTTTGTACCCTTGCTAAGACATTAATGGAGCGCGTGTGGTTAACCGGCACATTAATTGGGCTCTAAGCAAAGGTGGCAAAGGGTGACTCATTGTTTGTTATAGTTCAATGGAGCGTGTGTGGTTAACCAGCACATTGAATAGGTAACTGTAACAGTGGGGGCACCTTGTATATTTGTATGGTTATTCACACCCACTTTGTGATCCTCGGCATCCCAGTCACAAACGAGAGGGGCATATCGAGATTTAAACATGCCATTGAAAGGTTCAATGAATCTCAATGAAATCTAGGAATTCTCAATACATTTAAAACTTAAAGCTTATGTTTTTCATGGTGAAGAATTAGTGAATCGTCATTCACTTACCTCCAAATTATTTGCATGTTGGATTACGGCATCCCTTTTCTAATGTGTAAATAATGTTGTTGGGTCCTAGCCCTAATTTTCTTTTTGGGTGTTAATTAGGGGCTTAATTCTAATCAAACTTTGTTCCTTTCTATTTGTAGATGTCTAACGCAAACAACGCTACTGCTAGCTCATTCCCGCTAATGAGCCTTTGTCAAAAAGTGACTTTCGATGGAACGAACTTTAGCGAATGGATAAGATACATTCACACGATCGCGCGTTACGAGGACAAAGAGTATGTTCTCGATGAGAAGCTCGAGAAGGTCAATCCAGAAACTGCTAGTCCTGAAGAAATGGCTGTCTTTGAGAACCATGAGCGTGATGCAACGAATGTCCATTGCATCATGATAGCCACAATGAACTCAGAATTCCAAAAATCCTACGAGGACATGTATCCTTATGAGATGCATCTAGACTTGATGGAGAGATATCACCAAAGCGCGAGGCAAGAACGCTATGAGATCATAACGAATATGATCACTGCTAAAATGGGAAGTGGAGAGTCTCTAACTGTGCACTTGCAAAAGATGCAAATGTATGTTGATCGTCTTCGCAAGTTGAATGTCAACTTTGGGGAAGATTTGGCTATCGACATTGTTCTTCACTCCTTGCCCTCATGCTACAACCAATTTAGGATGACCTACCACATGAACAAGGAAGAGGTCACCCTAAGCAAACTCCAAGGGCTCCTGAGGACTGCTGAGAGCAACCTCAAGGACAAGTCTGTTGCACCAACTCCCAATCCACCCGTTGCTCCTGTTTTGGCTATTGGACAGGGAAGGGGCAAGAAGAGGAAGACTTTTTCAAAGAACCACCGCAAAGGAAAGTCCCAAGATGGTTCCTCTTCTAGTGGGACCAAGGTTGATCCTGCTAAGCCCAACCCAAACCCAAAGGAGGGAGAGTGCCACCATTGCCACAAAATAGGACATTGGAAGAGAAGCTGCCCGAAATATCTGCAAGCCATCAAGGATGGGAAGATCAAGCCATCTTTCGCAGGTATTTACACAATTAAATCTAATGATTCATCTCATGCTATTTCTTGGGTTCTTGATACAGGGTGTGGTTACCACATTTGTTCTGATTTGCAGGGACTAGGAAGAAATGGGGATGTGGAGCTTGGAAGAATAAATCTAATCATGGGAAACAGAAGAACGTCGCCTGTCACCAAGATTGGAGTGTATTCTTTAGTGCTTAGAAATGGATTAAATTTAGATTTAAATAATTGTTGCTACTCGCCAGATATGGCAAGAAACATCATTTCTTTTCATGGTTTATTTAGACAAGGATTTAGATATTCGTTTAATAATGAGAATGGTTCGATTTATGCTTATCTAAATGGTGTTTTATATTTTGAAGCAATGCCTTGCAATGGAATTTATGAAACTGTTATGGTTGTAGATAGCCTAGGAAATGATGTGTTGTGTATGGATTCTTCCAATAGTATGGATAAAGCATCCTTATGGCATTGTCGTCTTGGACATGTCAACAAGAAGCGCATAGCCCAACTCCAAAAGGATGGAGTGTTGGAGTCGTTCGACCTTAGGGAAGATGACACGTGCGAATCTTGTTTACTTGGAAAGATGACCAAGTCACCCTTCACTGGCACTTGTGCGAGGGGTGAGGGTTCATTGGATCTCATACATACAGATGTATGTGGACCCTTTAGATCCACCACAAGGGATGCAAATCGCTTCTATGTGACTTTCACAGATGATTATAGCAGATATGGGTATATCTACTTAATCAAGCACAAGTCAGAAACTTTTGAAAAGTTCAAAGAGTTTAAACAAGAAGTGGAGAATCAATTGGGCAGGAAAATCAAGATGCTTCGATCTGATCGAGGTGGAGAGTACCTAAGTCTTGAATTCCACGACTACCTCAAGGAATGTGGAATAGTTTCACAATTGACGCCACCTAGGACACCACAATTGAATGGTGTAGCTGAGAGGCGTAATCGAACCTTACTAGACATGGTTCGTTCCATGATGAGTCGTGCTTCACTACCTATCTCATTCTGGGGGTATGCCTTAGAGACTGCCGCCCATATCCTTAATTTAGTACCCACAAAGAAGGTTGCCAAAACACCTCACGATATGTGGACAGGGAAAGCTCCCTCGTTGGCACATATCAAGGTTTGGGGCTGTGAAGTCTTCGTAAGACGAGAAACTCACGACAAGCTCGAACCTCGTAGTGAGCAATGTATATTCATTGGCTACCCACAGAAATCCTTTGGATATCTCTTCTATAGGCCGAGTGACAATGTTGTCTTCGTTGCGAGGAGAGGGGTTTTCCAAGAGCGAGAACTCATAAGCCAAGGAGACAGTGGGAGGCAAGTCGATCTTGAAGAGATTCAAGAATCTAGCGATGAAGGAACCTCTAACACTGGCGCTCAACCCGAGGAGGAAACTCCAGTTGAACCAATTGACGAGTCCTTACCTCTTAGACGTTCCGAAAGAGTTAGAGTTCAACCCCAGTTTTATGGTTTTCATATTACTACCGAAGGGGACACGTATATTAGTGATGGTACACTAATAAATCTAGATGAACCTAATAGCTATAAGGAAGCCATGGCAGGCCCAGAGTCTGTAAAATGGAAAGAGGCGATGGACAGCGAGATTCAGTCCATGTATGACAACCAAGTTTGGAATTTGGTTGACAATGTACCAGGTCGTAAGACGGTCGGGTGCAAGTGGATCTTCAAGAAGAAGACCGACGTGGATGGGAACGTGCACACTTATAAGGCGCGATTGGTTGCGAAGGGTTTCACTCAGACTCCTGGAGTTGACTACGACGAAACCTTCTCACCAGTTGCGAAGATAAAGTCTATTAGAGTGATGCTAGCCATTGCTGCATTTCATGACTATGAAATATGGCAAATGGATGTAAAAACCGCTTTCCTTAATGGGAAGTTGGCTGAGGATGTTTACATGGCTCAGCCAGAGGGTTTTGTCGATCCAAAGCATCCCAATAGAGTGTGTAAGCTTGAGAAGTCCATTTATGGGCTTAAGCAAGCGTCTCGCAGATGGAATCTTTGCTTCGATGAGAAAGTCAAAGAGTTTGGATTTGTACGAAGTGAAGATGAATCATGTGTATATGTCAAGGCCAGTGAGAGTATAGTTAGCTTTCTCGTTTTGTATGTCGATGACATACTGCTCATAGGAAACAACGTCCCAACTCTGCAGGAGGTTAAGTCCTGGCTCGGGAAGTGTTTCGCTATGAAGGACCTCGGAGAGGCTTCCTATATTTTAGAAATAAGGATAGTGAGAGAACGAAGTAAGAGACTAATAGGACTTAGTCAGAATACTTACTTGGATAAGGTACTAAAACGTTTTAGTATGGAAAACTCAAAAAAGGGAGAACTACCGATACAGAGTAATGCCAAATTGAGTAAGACTCAAAGCCCGAGTACAGAAGCCGAGATAGCTGAGATGAGCCGAATACGCTATGCTTCCGCAGTTGGCTCAATCATGTACGCTATGACTTGTACTCGCCCTGATGTGGCCTTTGCTTTGAGCATGGTCAGTAGATATCAAGGGAACCCGGGCAGAGCTCATTGGATTGCGGTCAAGAATATACTTAAGTACCTTCGGAGGACCAAGGAATGGTTTTTAGTCCTTGGAGGGAGTGATGACTTAAAGGTGCGAGGGTATAGTGATGCCAGTTTTCAGACCGACAGGGACAACTACCGTTCGCAGTCGGGCTGAGTCTTTACCCTTAATGGGGGAGCGGTGACTTGGAAAAGTTCCAAGCAAGAAACAGTAGCTGATTCAACGTGCGAATCAGAGTACATTGCAGCGAGCGAAGCGTCAAAGGAGGCTATGTTGTTGAAGAACTTCATTGGTGATCTTGGAGTTGTGCCTACCATAAAGGAGCCTATGGAAATTTTCTGTGATAATGAAGGAGCGGTTGCCTTGACCAAGGAACCGAGGGATCATGGTAGATCTCGACATATCGACAGAAAATATCATTTTATTAGACATCGAGTAGAAGAAGGACACCTCGTGGTAAAGAGGGTATCGTCAGAGGATAACCCAGCAGATCCGCTTACGAAGGGACTTAGCAGGGTTAAGCATTTGCAGCACGCTAGGAGCATTGGGCTAAAGGACGATATTAGTTTAGATTAGATAGTTTGGAAACGTGTAATAGATAAATGTAATTGACATTTGATGATTAAATAAAGGAGTATTATTTATAAGTAAAGCTATTGTCTTATGTTAATTGTTTAACTATTGTTTCATTTTGCATGTTTTGACTTCCTGAGTAATTAATTATTTGATAATAATCGAATTATTCGAATAGTCCACAGTCATTCATATGTTGGAAGTAGATATGAATGAAGACTGTCATGAATTGGTGTGTAGATTGTCTAAAGTGTATTAGACATAGCAAGGGTTTGCTACAACGTTCATGAGTGCTTATGAACTTGATTTGAGCATTGGAATAAACCCGCACTTGTTGGAATCACTTCATGGAATTTATCACGAGTGATCACAAGATGGTAATATCATATAGTCTTAAAACCTAGATATATGGTTTATTGTTTGTTAATTGGTTATGCATTGATAATACGCAAACGCATCAGTAACTTGATGTTATAAAACTTATTGTTGTGTGTAATTTGATTAGTGGATAATAAATGCATATAAGTCGAAGTTTATCTGTTCCTTTTATCCTAAGAGGGTAAAAGCGATATCAGGGCCCCTCGATGATTTGATTTGACTTATGTGTCGGGCCCGGTCAGGACTGAATTGATGTGTTCAATTAAGTTCTATGTCAAATGAATCTGAGATCGAGAAACAAATTGCAGGACAATAAGTATGACCATGTTCCATGTAATTGTCCGCACGATATCTAGAACAGAGGATTATACGATCCCTTATCTAAAGGACAGGATACTGATAAGATCAGAGTTGACAGCGTCTTTGAGAGCTACGATTGCTAATTGGATTATATTTATATATATAGTTACTAGACTTATCCAAGTGGGAGACTGTTGGATTAGTGTCTAAGGCTGTAACTATATTTGGTAAGTACTTGACCCGGTTATGCATGGTCCTTTTGGGTTGCCTTCACCATAGCAACTTGACAGGATGATTTGTTAAGAGAGAAGAAATATTATTAATATATTATGAGAATAATATATTGAGGAAATAATAATATTATTTGATTAATATAAGTCATATATTAATTGAGAATTAATTTGGTGACTTAAAGAGGTTAATTGAATAAAGGGGCATAAACTGTCAAATGTGTGATAGTTGTATTTTGGGCTATGTATCCTTATGGATATTAGGGTGAACGAAATTTAGGGGCTTGGGAACCTTAATTTTGTCCAAGCCTTGTATCTAGAAGGATCTTGGATTGCTTAGGGCCTAAGTCATTCAATTAGGGTTAAAGGAGAAACCCTAATAGCTCATAGTATAAATAGGACCCTTGGGATGGAGAAATCGACACTCTTGCAAGCCAAGGAACCCTAGGGCCGATTTCTATCTCTCCTCCCTCTCTCTCAAGATCATCTTCTTGCTAGTTGGTGTTTGTAAGCCATTAGAGGAGTGACAATTATGACTCTAAGCTCCAAGAAGAAGAAGTATCACGCAAGTAATTCAAGGTATTCTTTCAGATCTGATTTCATATGATTAGATTCAATATATTACATTAGATCTAGTATTGCAAGTCTTGGATTCAATGCATATTCAATTAGAGAAACCTAGATCCAAGCAATTAGGGTTTGCATGTGCACATAGGAAAGTTCTTATGGCTCAAACCCATCACCATCAACATGGCAAACCATGAGTATTCATTTTTTTTTTCTTTTTTTTTTTCAACTTTAATAGTATTTATTATATAACTTGTTTATTAAAATATTATATAAGTGTATGGTTTTTAATTCTCTACAAATAAAATGTATTTCTAATTTTTTTATAAATATTTAAACTCCTATATAATTTTTTGTTGTGATAGGTTGTTGCTAAATGGTAAAATTCTGAATTTGGTTATTGTATATGATGGAAGTGAAAATATATTTGAATTAAAAAATGAGTTGTGACCGGTTGTTAATAAACATAATCTAAGTAACACATATAGAAGGTCGAGGGACGTTGTAGATTAAAAAATGAAAGAAATGACTTGATTCATAAATAATAACAAAACAAATGACGACTTATATAATGTACTTTAGCGTTAATGCCACAAAAACCATTATTTTTATATGACTTGGTATGTTTTAGTCAAAACTTTTTTTTTCTTTATCTGCTATTATATTTTGGATTTTTCATTTTTTAGCCTTGGTTGATCACCAACGGGTTATGATGATGTGTCGATTTGGTTGACATGAAACCGTTTTTTTCATAATTTGCATTTAGCTATTACATTTACGTCTCAGATTGCGTCTAACCCCAACAATTTTTAGTTCTACATTTATCCTTACTTTCGTACATTTTTATCTCTTGGCCAGTCACCAATGAATCTTTTAAAACGTAATAGCTTAAAGTGAATGAGGAAGAAGAGTCCAAGACCATAACATGCGACTTTTCCTTGAGGGGTGGGGCATGTTAGCATGTGAGGCAAGGATTCTCTTTGTTTACAATTACCAATGTCTATTTTATTTAATGTATACATTTATTTCAAAATGAAGGGAAAAACAAAAATGTAAGTCTCGAACCGAGGACATCTAATAAACAAGGTGACATGTCAGTATATAAGCCAATGAATATATTTGATTATTTGTTAATTCATTTATAATTCATCTAAGAAACAATCGACTATCTCTAATGACATCTTTGTTGAGAAACCAAATAAATGAGATTATAGTATCGTAAACGGGTTCCATGGTTAACATAAATAATGTAAAACTTAAAGTAAACGCTAATTCCCAAGAAACTTCTTAAGCGTGTAAGAAACTTCTTGCATCGAAGAACATCGGAAAATACGGATAGACAAAACTACACAAATGGTCCCTGTGGTTAGCTGAAAATTGCTACTTTGGTCCAAAAAAGTTTAGACTAGCACCAGAGGTCCAAACTTTTCATTTTGTTGCGAGTTTGGTCCGATTTGCTTTGAACTTTTTTATAAAGACGATTTTGCCCTTGCTTTTTGCTTTTTTTAGTTTTTTATTTATTTAAATATTTTTCTGATTAAAAGAACAATTAAAAAAATTTAAAAAGCCCAAACTCTCTCTCTCTCTCTCTCTCTCTTCACCACCACTCCGTTTCTTTTCAAAAAAAAAAAAAATACAATCCATGAACACCACATTAGAAATCAGAAATCCATGAACACCTACTTCAGAAATCAAAACACATCTTTATAGTTACGATTTTCATAAAAATAAAATATCACCACCACCATTGAAGATTTGAACTAGATTTAGGGGAAAGAAATCGATATATTGCCTTCAAACACGAAAACACACATACATGAACAGATCTCGTTTCGTCTTCAGATCTCGGAGCATATATAACGAGGTAGAGAGCTGGATTTCGATTGACCTCCGCCGGTTTGTCTTCTCTGAACCACGACGTAGACATGGAAGACAAAATGATGATAAAATCACATTCTTCTGCATAGTGTCATCTAAATCGATCTCGAAGACGAACCACCGTCAATCTAACCCTTTTCGAAGCCGCATGTTAAAGCAATCCCTACCACCAAACACTCATCCCTTCACCTCAGGTCTCTCCCCTTGATTTCCAGTCGCAAAATGCCGCATCTGAAAACCCTAGCCGCCAAAAAACCCTAACTTCAAATTCCGATCTCCTTTCTCTTGTCTTCGGCTGTCAAGGTTCAAAGGGAGGGTAGCAACGATCGAAGTGGGTGTTTGGGGTGGTGCTACCTGAACGAAGGGAGGCGGAGGGGGCCCAGGCCGACGACAGCCGTCAGTTTCTTCTTCTTTGGATGGTGGTAAGCAAGAAATGAGAGAGAGAGAGAGAGAATGGCGATGATGAGGGCTGATCAGGGATGCAGACGACTTGCCTAATTTTTTGTTGGAGATGGAGATGCTCTTTGAGGGTATCTCTTGGCAACAACAGTGAAACACAAAGATGGAAGAGGGATTGAGAAGACGGTGTGTGAAGAGAGAGAGAGAGAGAGAGAGAGAGAGAGAGAGAGAGAGAGATTGTATATTTTATTTATTTTTTTCTTTATAAAAAAATTATTAAAGTAAAATAGCAAAGACATTTTTTTTTCTTTTAAAGAGAAAAATATTTAAATAAATAAAAAAAACTAAAAAAGAAAAAAGTAAGGGCAAAATCGTCATAATGAAAAAGTTCAGAGAAAATTGGACCAAACTCGCAACAAAATTGAAACTTTAGACCTGTGGTGCTAATGCAAATTTTTTTGGACCAAAATGACAATTTTGAGCAAACCACAAGAACCATTTGTGCAGTTTAGTCATATGGATATGATATCCATTAGGCGGCATTGGAGCTGTGTTTGAGGATCAATCCACACAACAATAATTGAGTATCAGTAAAGGGACATCAATGATGATGATCTCACAACCCTTCAACTCCTCTTTCTCTTTCACTTATTACGTTTTAAAATACATGTTCGTGACTGGTTAAAGGCTACAATTGAAAATTTTCCAAAAAATAATGGTAAGGAACAAAAACATATTAAAGTTAAACATAAAGGAACACATAAATATTAGGAATATTGTAAACTGGAAAAAAATCCATTAAAAAATTAAAGGTTTTCCTCTTTATATTTTTTTGTTGCCCTACCAAAATGTATTTTTATATTTGTTGCCTTTGAAGGTCACATGCATCTTCATGACATACTCTTGGCATATGCTTTGCCTCCCTTTCTCATATCAATCAAACCAATCATCCAGGAGACCTGAAAAAGGTAGCAAAAGTGAGAAACAAAACAAACATATGCCTTCCTTTGAGAATTCAATGTGGGTCACTGAAAATCCCTGTAAAATATGTATTTTTCTGAATGTCTTTGACCATCAAATCATCTGGATTTATACGAGGTCAGTACTTTTTAATGGTTCTATAATTCAATCGTCATTCAATCATTAACCCTCCCCCCTTAGAGCCACAGTGAGTGTGTGTTTTTGTGTGTGAAATTGAGAAGAGATGTACTGTTCTTTGGGTACGCTTCCTAGAGCTGCTGATCTTGGCTTTTTAACAAAATTCTATAGTAAAAATTCATCAATGGTAAAGCAAATTCTTTAATTTCTTTACGTGTCCTGCCTTTTTCTTCATAGCTATTTGTTGCTGTCTGATTTAGGGCTTTAATCAAGATTCTTAGCATTCAGGTTTTGTTAGGATTTCTTTTGGGTAAAATCATTGCTTCCTATACCTCATTTAGGGTTTGATCAGTATTCCTCATTGGCTATCAAAATTCTTTCTATTCCTTGATTTAATTAGCTTTCTCTTCAATTTTTAGGATTCGTGTGATGCTTCCAAAACCCGATTTAGGGTTTTAGTCAAGATTTCTCATTGATTTCTATATTATTTCCCATTCATTTTTGGCATTCGGGTTTTATTTGTTCATTACATAAGTTTGCTGCAAATGGTTACTAATCTGTTTCATGTCTTCATTTTCTTATAATTTCAACAATTAGTGCATTACAAAGATGAAATGAAGCTCTTGTTATAATAATCTGTTTGGCTTTTTGAGTTTTTATACTTCGAACTTTTGATTCATATTCATTTGAAGGTCTTGACTCTTGACTTGTCAAAATATTTAAAGAAAAAAAGAACATTAAAAACATGTGTGTCTTATATATTATAATCCCCCGTCTAATAATAAAAATCACAACATATGCAGTGTCCTTTTTGGTCATTTTGCTAATCCTTTAATGCCTGACAATTTTTTTGACAGGCTACAAGAAGCAACTTATATATTGCTCCATCACAGCTAACAAAACTTAGCGTGGGACCCGGAAATAAGAAAGTCAGTTCAAGACTTCTTCATAAGCCAAGATTATCTTCAACTCCAACAAGGGTATGATTGTCTTTTACGTTGTTATCCAGGCTAATTAGAAGACAGTTTATGACAGTTTTTTCTATCCTTTTTGTAGCTAAAATGACTTATTTGCCCATTATCATCGCTAACTCTTGTTGATGCTGCTATTAATTTAGGCGAATCATGATTCTGCCGTTGTGACTGATGAGCTTTCACCAAGGACAAACATCAAAGCAGAAATGAAAACTCCAAAAATACTGGAGCTCGATCCTGCTTTAGGACCCTACAAAGATCACTTTGAATATAGAATGAAAAGATTTTCAGAACAAAAACTGCTCATTGATCAATATGAAGGAAGTCTTGAAGAATTTGCAAAAGGTAATAATAATACAAAGGGTAGATAAGTCATTTTACATCTTTCTACTAATCATGATATGCATCAGGTTATTTAAAGTTCGGGCTTAATAGAGAAGATGGGAGCATTGTTTATCGTGAATGGGCACCAGCAGCCGAGTATGTTCTTCACATAATCATTTCACAAAGGGTAGATAGGTCATTATCTTTAAAATTCTGATCAGGGTTTGCTTTATAAATGATCAGGGAAGCACAATTAGTTGGGGATTTTAATGATTGGGATGGATCGAACCACAAGATGGAAAGAAATGAATTTGGAGTGTGGAGTATCAAGATTCCTGATCTTGATGGAAACTCATCAATTCCTCATAATTCAAAAGTTAAGTTCAGATTCAAGCACAACAATGGAGTTTGGGTTGATCGAATTCCAGCTTGGATAAAATATGCCACTGTGGACTCCACTAGATTTGCTGCCCCTTACGATGGAGTTTACTGGGACCCACCGCCTTCAGAAAGGTATAAAATCATAGTATCATACTCTACTTCTGTAAGGGTATAAAGGTAATTTGGCCTCTAAGCCCACTGTTTTTTTTAATCATGTATGCTGACTTTTACATTAAGATAGTGTTTGGTATGCAATAAGTAAAGTAAAAAGGGAATAGAACATGTTTGGTATGTTTTGACAGAGGAATGGAATGTGATTCCTTCTTCTAAACAATATGCTTGAATGGCTCATTGCATTCCTTCAAGTCAATCAAACATAATAATGGAATGTAACAACCCATTCCATTATCTTGTTCATTCCATTCCTTTGTGATTACATTCTATCATACCAACACACACTAAAAAATGGATAATTCCAATTCCAATGTAGGTATGAATTTAAGTACCCCCGACCACCAAAGCCCAACGCACCACGAATATATGAAGCCCACGTCGGAATGAGTGATTCCGAACCCCGAGTGAATTCCTACCGAGAATTTGCAGACAATGTTTTACCCCGGATTCAAGCTAACAACTACAACACAGTCCAATTAATGGCCATAATGGAGCATTCTTACTACGGATCATTCGGTTATCATGTTACAAACTTTTTCGCTGTAAGTAGTAGATCAGGAACACCCGAAGATCTCAAATACCTAATCGATAAAGCACATGGTTTAGGTTTACGTGTTTTAATGGACGTTGTTCATAGCCACGTCAGCAACAATATAACAGACGGGCTCAACGGGTTCGATGTGGGCCAGCCCACACAAGATTCCTACTTCCATACAGGTCCACGAGGGTATCATTCTTTATGGGATAGTCGGCTTTTCAATTACTCAAATTGGGAAGTTCTTCGTTTCCTTTTATCGAATTTGAGATGGTGGATTGAAGAGTTTAAATTCGATGGGTTTCGATTTGATGGGATAACTTCAATGCTGTATAATCACCATGGGATTAACGTTGCGTTTACGGGTGATTACAATGAGTATTTTGGTGAATCGATTGATGTTGATGCTGTGGTGTATATGATGCTTGCGAATTGTTTGATTGATTTGTTGTTGCCTGATGCGATTGTGATTGCGGAAGATGTTTCTGGAATGCCGGGACTTGGTAGGCCCGTGGATGAAGGTGGGGTTGGGTTTGATTTTCGATTGGCTATGGGGATTCCAGATAAATGGATCGATTATTTGAAGAATAAGAATGATGATGAGTGGTCAATGGTGGATATTGCTACATGTTTGACTAATCGGAGGTATAATGAGAAATGTATTGCTTATGCTGAGAGTCATGACCAGGTATAAAGAAAATTAGTACAGTTTAATTATGTGGGTCCCATTTACTTATTATGGTCGATGAATGCAGTCGATTGTAGGAGATAAAACAATTGCATTTTTGCTTATGGACAATGAAATGTATTCTGGGATGTCTTGTTTGACCGAGCCTTCACCTGCTGTTGACCGTGGCATTGCACTTCACAAGGTTCGATTTTCCCAATTTTGACTTTTTTGGTCAAACCTATTACTTTCCAATAAATTAATTTTATATTTTTGGTTTTAGATGATTCATTTTATAACAATGGCATTGGGAGGAGAAGGCTACCTTAATTTCATGGGAAACGAGGTAAGAATACATAGACAACTATTTATAATTTGGAAGATAAAAAAAAATATATTTTTATCCTCTCATGATATATTAATATTTTAAATTGTCTTTTTTATATAGTTTGGTCATCCTGAGTGGATTGATTTCCCAAGATCAGGCAATAATTGGAGTTATGACAAGTGTAGACGCCAATGGGAACTTGTTGATACAGAGCACTTAAGATACAAGGTTGGATACTTTTTTTTTTATATATATTTTATAATTTTATATCTACATTTTGTTACAATTAGAATTTAAAAGCATGAGTTTTTGAATGCAGTTCATGAACGCTTTTGATAGAGCTATGAACTTGCTTGATGAAAAATTTTCCTTCCTCTCATCCACCAAGCAGATTGTAAGCAGCACAGATGAAGATGACAAGGTACACCAATTTTTTCTCGTCTATTTGACTTTTAAGGTCAAACCGATTAATTTTGAAAGTCAATCTTTGTATTGTTTTAAATGGTTCACAGGTTATAGTGTTTGAAAGGGGAGATCTAGTGTTTGTTTTCAATTTCCATGCAGATAATACGTACGATGGGTATGTACATGATCTTTCCCCTCCATTACAAAATTGCAACATTAAAATGTCCAAAATACCCTTTAACAAGTCAGTGTAAATTGTGATTTGATAGGTACAAGGTTGGATGCGATTTGCCAGGGAAATATAGAGTTGCTTTAGACAGTGATGCTTGGGAATTCGGTGGGCATGGAAGAGTAAGTAAAAATAGCAACTTATTTTAAAAAATCGTTTGACATTCAAAGTCAATTATTAGATGTAAATGTGGTCAAAGTTTTGTGTTTTGACTTTTTAGGTTGGTCATGATGTGGATCATTTCACTTGGCCTGAAGGAATCCCGGGACTCCCTGAAACGAATTTTAACAACCGTCCAAATTCGTTCAAAGTTCTTTCACCACAACGGACTTGTGTGGTTAGATCTCTACTTGCATCATCTTTTATAACTATTGTATTAAGAGACTAAATGACCATTTTACCCTTACATTCCACAAAAAAAAAAACATACAATATGCATCAATTTTAACATGAGTGGAGTTGGGGAAAAAGAGGTAAGGATAATTGGTAAAAGGTTTGTTGTGTAATAGATTAAGCCAAGTTTTTTGGCTTGACCCATTAAGTCATTATGGTTAGAATAAGTCAAAAAGAAACAGTCATGTATAGTCTCCCAGATTAAGGGCTTAACTCATTAAGCCCTTTAAGTAAAAAAGAAGCAACGCCTTAGCTTGTTCTTAGCCATGAGTTTTAAATTGATTTATGAAGGTTTATTATCGGGTTGAAGAAGACATTATGGAAGAAGCCAAAGTTGATGCGGATGATAGAGATTTAGACGATGTTGAGAAAATCCAAGAAGCAACTCACGAGCAAAGTGGAAATCCCAAAAATACCCTTGAAGAAGAAGAAGAAGAAGAAGAAGAAGACGACGAGAGATTAATTTGAATATCATCGTTGCTTTTGAAGAATATTAGCTACATTTTGTACAATATTACTATGTTATTTTACTTATTTCGAATATCCATATAGTTCATTTATAGAGTAGTGACAACTTTGGAAATGCCTTAATTTCAAACAACCATAAATTTTAAATTGAGAGTTACATATAAGCTTTTAACGATGTTCATTATAAGTATGTTTGTCAAAATTAGCTAAAACTATAATTTTTATCTGTGCATAAGTGTTTGGCTAAAATAGCTATAAGCTTTTGAATGTGTAAAATGACAAAACATGAAAGATAAAAGCTCTCAAAAGCTATTTTGATATGGTTTTAATTTTAAATTTTTTTTATACTTTTTATTTTTGGTAACGTTGCTTATAAATGATTGAATATGTCTGTCATTACAATTTACACTATTTTCCTTCTAATTGTATCATTGTATTGTACGTGTTTCTCTATTCTCTAAGATATGTTCACAATATAACATTATCACAAGAGAAGAAATAATTTGTTTGTGAAAATTTACACTTTAAGTTTTAATATATATTGTACGAATTTTACAATACTTATTATGTAAAAACCATTTATAATTTAATTCCCCAGACACAATTTAAGATAAACAGGGACTACTAACAATGGCAACTTATATACAAAGGAATGGAATCACAAACTAATGAAATGAAAAACATAATGGATTGAGCAACTTAATGATATGAATGATTACTTTCCATTGTAATATTTGGTTGACTCGATAGAATAAAACGAATCAAACATGTTTTTTGTTATTTATAAATAAAAAATTAAATTAAATCGGATTGATAAATACATAAAAAGATATTATCTTATAAAAATAAGTTTTGATTAGATAAAGGTACATCGTTAAGTAAACTGCATATAATCAGATTTCATTCGTTTAAATTATATGTTAAATGTATTTAATTTTTTCTAAAAACACATCATTTAAAAAATTATTTAAAAAGAAAAAAAAAATACAAGGAAATCATAAAATAAGATACATATTCTAGATGTTTTTGATAAAAATTAATAATTCAATTGAAGTTCTAAATATTAAAAAAAAAAAAGTTTTAATGAAAAGTATTTAAATAAAAGTAATTTACATAACATATAATCCAACAACCATAAAAATTGATTAATGTTTGATTTAACTAGTAGTTGAAAAAAATAATAATAGATAACGAATGACAAGAGATATTTTATAAAATTTGGTAAATAAATTTATTTTATAACTCAAATCCATTATAAAGTATTTGATAATACGTTGAATTGTGGAGTCGTCTGATTTCATATATATGGCTGTTCCCTTATCTTTACGGTCCTGTGCACCGCTTTAAGAAGAGATTTTTTTGGGCTCCCCGTAGACAGCTTTAAAGTCGGAAGTGAATTGAACCGTGACAACAACTTAATTTTATTTAGTCATTTGATGTATCATAATCACTTTAACCATGGCAACAACATAACCTCCTTTTTTTTTTTTCTTTTTTTTTTTTTTTTTGCATTTTATTTGTCCTACGTGTCATAATTAAAGCCTCGCATAATAAAAAACTTTCATGTTTTCAAATCTACAACGTTTGATTAGATAAGTCCGTTATTAAAAGATTTTGACAGATAAATTATAATTAAATACTTATGATATATTTTACATTTTTACCTATGACTACATTGTGAGCCAACTTAAATCCATTAATATCTTTAATACATATTAATTAATGAACGGTCGTGCTTAAGTTAAAATATTACCAAAAATGTTAGATTTTCAAAGATTATATTCTCACATGATTTACCGATTTGAGTTGATATTTTTCTATTTTGTTGATTATTTTCTTGTTATGAAATAATTAATATTAATCAAAATTGATAAATATGAGCATATAGCAATTAATTTGGTCAACATTTAAAAGATTAAAAGTAAAAGAAAACATTTATGTTACAATCTTAAGAAAATCTCTATAAATACCTGGTTTATTTAAGAACCTTTCTCCAACTAAAATCAACTTGTTTCAGTATCTTTCAATAATTTCATCATCAAGCAACCATTTTAATGGAGGGTAGTGTTCGTTGTTCAGAAAATTACGTTCCTCTTTCACCAATAAGTTTTCTGGAACGAGTTGCTCGTGTTTATGGCGAAAGAGTGTCTCAGTTTAATTAACCGGATACCCTAAAAGGTTGGTAACGATTACATATATAGAGAGAAGAAATGTACAAAAAAGGTACCTCAAGAATGAGGGAAATACAACCTAAGGACATAAGATACAACAAAATATATCATGATACACTAATACCCCCCCCCCCCCCCCGGCAAGCGAAAGGGTGGCGGGCCGAGACGTAACTTGGAGCATAGAAACTCAAACTGCGGTCATGAAAGACTTTTAGTGAAAATATCAGCCACCTGAAGCTTGGTCGGAACAAACTGAGTGCAAAGTTTTCCGGAGGAGACAAGCTCTCGAATGAAATGATAGTCCAAGTCAATATGTTTGGCCCTTTTGTGCGCTACCGGATTCTGAGTGAGGAAGAGAGCACTTTGATTGTCACACAACAAAGTGGGGCGACCAGGTGGTAAAGCATGTAACTCACGTAATAGATGAGTAATCCAAATGATCTCAGCAGTGGTGTTAGCCATGGCACGGTACTCAGATTCACAGTTGGACCGAGAAACTGTTGGTTGCTTCTTAGCACTCCAAGAAACTAGGTTACCACCAAGGAAAATGGAGTAACCATAGGTGGATCTTCAGGTCTCCAGACATCGAGCCCAATCAGCATCAGAGTACCCCAAGACGGAGGTATGCAACGACTTTGAGAACGTTAGACCAAAAGACAAAGTCCCTTTAATGTACCAGAAAATGCGTTTGACATGCTGGTAGTGAGTAGTAGTGGGGCACTGAAGAAACTGGCTCACCTGGTTCACAGCATAGGAGATATCAGGCCGAGTAATAGTCAAGTATTGAAGAGCTCCTACAAGAGACCGATAGAGAGTCGGGTTTTTGAATGGATCACCATGAGTGCTAAGCACCTCATTAGATGCTAAAGGAGTGTGGACAGGCTTAGCGTCAAGAAGATCAGCTCGTTGAAGGATGTCATGAGCATACTTTGATTGACTTAGAAACAACCCATCATTGGACCTAACAACTTCAAGTCCAAGAAAGTAGTTCAGATCACCAAGGTCTTTGATGGCAAATTCGCTATGCAACCGAGAAGTGAAGGATGCAAGAACATGCTCTTGGTTACCGGTTAAGATGAGATCATCAACATACACTAATAGGTACATAAGACATGAATCACGCGAAAATACAAACAAGGATGGATCAGACCGACTGCACGTGAAGCCATTCTGAAGTAAGAAATTGCTGAGGCGTTGAAACCATGCACGCGGAGCCTGTTTGAGGCCATAAATAGCTTTGTTGAGGAGACAAACATGATCAAGAAATCGAGAGTCAGAAAACCCAAGAGGTTGCTCCATGAAAACCCGTTCAGTCAAGTGCCCGTGGAGAAAAGCATTGTTTACATCAAGTTGATGAAGTCTCCAATTATTAATGACAGCCAAAGATAGAACAACACGAGTGGTAGAGGCTTTAACAACCGGACTAAACGTTTGAGAGTAGTCAAGCCCCGGTATTTGACTGAACCCTTGAGCTACAAGACGAGCTTTGTAGCGCTCAATGGACCCATCAGAACGATATTTAGTGCGAAAAAGCCATTTAGAACCAACCACATTATGATTTTTTGGGCGAGGCACAAGTGACCATGTGTGATTATTAGAAAGTGCACTAAGCTCTTGTTGCATAGCATCTAACCAATGTGCGCTTTTGATGGCGGATTTGAAACCCTTAAGATCACGAGAAGCGAACAGAGCAGCAAAGAGAGTATGACGCGAGGTATGAGCAATATCTGCCCTATGTTTTGGTTTGAAGATGCCTGACTTAGAACGAGTCACCATGGGGTGAGAAGTGGTCACAGGAGAAGGTGGATCGACAGTCGGTGCAGGAGGGTCAACCGGCTCAACAATGGAGGTGGGCTCAAGATGAGGAGCAGTGTAAGGGTGAGAACCAACGATCGGGAACGCAGGCCCATCTGACGACATGAATAACAGCCCAGTAGGAGAGTCGGGCGAGTGAGGCGAATCCACAGGAGATGGCCTAGTACTAGTTGTCTCATCCAAACATAACCCACAAGGGCTAGGGGCAGGAGCTGGTGAAGATGGTGTGGGTAGAGTTTGTGAGGAGGTCTTGATACCTTCATCCAAAAATGAATGGAGTGGGAGTAAGGAGGCATCCTCAATTAATGGGTTCCCAGAAAACGGAAACAAACTTTCATCAAAACGGGCATGTCGGGTGATGAAAATGCGAAAGGTGGTAGGATCTAGGCATTTATATCCCTTATATTGAGGTGAGTAGCCCAAAAAATACATGGAAGGCTCTTTGGGCTTAGTTTGTTAGCCACATAGTCACGTAAATAAGGGTACACTCGACACGCGAAAGCACGAAAGTTGCTATACGAAGGCTTGCATGAAAATAAGACCTCAAACGGTGATTTTCCATCCAAAACTGGTGATGGGAGACGATTGATTATATAGGTTGCCGAGGAAAAAGCATCTACCCAGTAAGTTGGTGGAACACGACCGTTAAAGAGCATTGCCAATCCAGTTTCAACCACATGACGGTGTTTCCGTTCAACCCGGCCATTTTGTTGTGGGGTATATGGGCAAGAAAACGGTGAAGCGTTCCATTTTCTTCAAACTGTCGTCGAATATTATGATTCAAAAACTCTGTACCTCCATCACTTTGAAACACTTTGATCTTGGTAGAGAACTGATTTTGCACAAGGTTCATATATATGGGCAAGACAATATGAAATTCATATTTTGAACGTAACGGGTAAAGCCAACTGAACCGGGAAAAATCATCCACAAAAAGAGCATAATAGCGGTAACCATCAACCGATGAAACCAACGATGGGCCCCACAAATCACAGTGAACTAAATCCAATGGGTGTAATGCCCTTTTTACATTAATATCAAAAGATAATCGACGTCCTTTAGACATTTGACAAGCCGAACATAAAACTGGTTTAGGTAAGATGGAGGTAACACATAAACTCCCCATTTTATTTAAAAGTAAAATAGTGTCAAAGGACACATGTCCTAATCGTAAATGACAAAGCTCAAAAGAGGCCTTCAACAATGAGGCAGGAACGAGAGCATGGAGGCTTGAGTTCAAAACATACAAGCCATTCTCACATCTTCCTTGAGCTAGAATCTTTTTTGACGTGCGACCCTGAATATAAAAGTAAGGATAGGAAAACAAAACATCCAAATGATTGTCATAGGTTAGCTTACTAACAGAGAGAAGATTTTTCTCCATATTGGGAACGATCAACACATCATTCAATTTGATATTCGGCGAGACCGTAGAAAAACCAATATGTGAAATAGGTAGTTTATTACCATTTTCAAAGGTGACGTTGGCATGTTCAGGATACAGAGTAGCATTAGCAACACCATCAGTGGAGTTTGTCATGTGATCAGTGGCCCCAAAATCAACATACCAATCTGGGCGAGACGAAGTAACATGACATTGAGCATGAAAAGCTTTGGAAAGATCAGCATCAGGTGAAACAACCTTAGAAGCAAAATGTGAGAGATTTAGGCATGCGTTGGCAAGTTGGAATCATGCAAGTTGTATAGTATGATGAATGAGAACTTTCAGCTTGGAAAATTAAGACTAATTCCTTATGTGAATAAGGAAAGGACTAAGGGATCGAGTACACATTCTTGTGCACTGGTCAAGTCCACCACAAAAGATCAAGAAGACTATTCGTCATGATTTACTTAAGTTCAGTAAATATGGTTATACTTATAAGTTTAAGTATAAGTCTGTAGCATTGGAGAAGTTTCAATGTGAGACAGAACGAATAAGAAGAATCAAAGTATGGCAGAAAGATAAAAGTTTCTCAAATCTGAAAAGATGGGAGAGTACTTTAGTATCATGTTTATGATCATCTTAATGATTAAGATACCATATCACAATTGGTCCTCTAAAGTCAAGAAGAGGAGTCATGAATTGTTGAAATGGTTAAATCAAAAAGATGAGTCATACTTCGTCCCAAAACAATTCTTAGAGTCATACTCCAAGATTGTAACTTGAGTGACATATCTTAAAGAGGGTTTGTTAACACTAGTCAAATGTAAGAGTAAAAGGTTATCTACTCTTGTACATTTGAAATTGGTAAGTTGTGATGTTTTGGATAAAACAGAGACCAACTTAGGCCAATTGTGTAAAGTGTTAGTCTTGATAAAGAATCCGCACTATCTCTTGAATATTCGACAAGGGAGTCTTATATGTCAAGAGGACAGTGGGAGTCTTAAAGCTCTTGAAAGTTTCAAGACTTAATCAAGATAAAACCTAAAGTCCTTCACTAGCACACGACTTGAGGTTTATAACCTATCGTGTTGAAATTTTTGTGCCTATTCAAGTTGGCTTTGCATAGGAGTTCTGAGAGTTCTCAATTGGTTGCACAACTACTTGGAAGCAATGGCAGGCACCTGAGCTGCCAAATGGCAAGAATTTAAGATTGCACAAGTTTAATCAATATGAGTTTGGATTTGTCACTAACCTTGTCTTGTGATTATGGTTTTGACAAATTCACATGGATAAGAACACATACACTATTAAATCTAAGTGTCATAAGGTTTCTCTCCGATTCATGAAAATGATGGTGAGGAAACACTTTCACTAAGTAGATTTTAGCTAGGTAGCAATTGTGATATTTGCATTCTCGAAGTCGTTAGTGGAGCGTGTGTGGTTTACCGGCACACTAACATGGACTTGTGAGAAGTGGCAAAGGTCTAAACAATTTAACTATGATTACGGCATCCCTTTTCATAGTTCTAAAATTGTTTAGACACACATGTGAGATATCTAAGAGAGGTGTATGATTTTGATAAAGTTTTATCAAAACAATCTAGTATCAGAAATCTGAACTTTGGTAAGAAAGTCAGCTGATTTCTGAGTACATGTCAAAGCTAGTGGGAGCATAAGTGTTATGCTAATAATCATCATGTTAGTGGGAGCATGATAATTATGACAAAGGTTGCAAGTTAGCAATGTTAATTATAGAAAACAAAAATTTCAATTCGTGAGGTTGCAGGGGTTGAAAAAGTTGTTTTGCTATAATTAAGGGAGAGGAAATTATACTTCATTTCAATTCTAAAAGCTTAGATTGAGATTTTAATCGTATTTAATCAAGGATATATATATATATATATATATATATATATATATATATATATATATATATGAATTTCATGTTGGAATGGCTCAACATAAGAAAATTCTATATATGGGTCCATTATTTGCGTTCTAAAATTCGATTATGATTACGGCATCCCTTTTCATAATCTGAATTTTAAGAACTTGGCAAATTGAAATGGAAATATTATAGCAAAAGACTGGTTTAGTCTTTATGTGAGACATCATGAATCGTGTCCCATATGCTTCGGATATAGGATCGATTACATGTGCTATGTTCATCCTTTCTAAAATTTTCCAAATGCCTGGGGCATTATGAAGGGAAAAGGTCTAGAATTGGATATGACTAAAATGATTAAGCAATTTTCGAGGACAATCTAAGGTTTACCAAAGATTGGTTGCTCAAGGACAGTTGGAAGTATAATGTTAATTCTGGAAGGATCATATTGACATAATCTGTAAGGAGGCAACTCTTGTTCATAAGTGATAGTCAAAATGGAATATGGAAATGTTTCAAAGTTAGAAATTATTCAATCTGTGTAAGATTAGGAAACTTAATGAAAGAAGGATGTTTCCAAGGAGCTGATCTCCTTTGGAATGCTCTGTAATGATTGTTGTCAAGTCTTTCTGACTTTGTGCATAATCATTAAGAGGATCAATGCATATAAGTTTAGAATCTAACAGATTTTAGTAAATGGCATGAATTTGGAATTCTTGCATTTGCAGTAAGGATTTGGGACTGTGAAAAGAGGATCAGTGGAGTGATGTTCAATTGATCTATTTTACAAAGTAAAGATCATAGACAAACATAGTATGCATACTTGGTGTATGGCATGACTAGTGTTTAGAAAACATAGTGTACATGCTTGGAGCATGGGACAACTATTGTTTTAAATTCAAGTATAAAGTTGATAAAACCGAAACAATGAATAATGAGTAATCAGTATGGTGATAAATAAAAGTGTTTATTTATATTTATAGGGTTTGATACCATATTTGATTCATTTATTCTTGTGTTTCACTTTGCATGTTTTGACTTCCAGAATAACTAAGTCACTCTTCCTGAATGATTAAGTTATTCAAACCATCCACAGTCGGTCATATGTTGGAAGTAGATATGAATCAAGACTGTCATGGGTTGGTTTGTAGAGGTCCAAGTTGGTGGACAAAGTGGTGCTACAACACTCATGAGTGCTCATAAGTTCTGAGTATTGGATTCAACCCGCGCTCATTTGAATCACTTCATGGATTTTATCACGAGTGATCATGAGACGATAATATCTTATATTCTTCAAACCTAGAGATATGAGTTGTTACTATGAGTTGGTTATACATTGATTGCACGAAAACGCATTGGTAACTCGATGTTATAAAACGTGCCTTTGTGTATGATTCAACAAGTAGTAGAACAAGCCATATGAGTCGAAGTTTATCCATTCCTTTTACCTTCGGGATAAAAGCGATATCTGTGGGCCCCTCGATGATTTAAAGATGATACATGTGAGTGCTTGGCCAAGCCAGGACTGATTTGATTTGTTCAATCAGTCAGTCATCATGAATCGGAAATCGGGAAACAACAAATGGACAGAGAGAATGATTGATAATCCATGTCTCAGTCCATATGATATCTAGAATGGAGGAATATATGATCCCTTATCTAATGGACAAGTCATTGACAAAGGTCAGAGTTCATCGACAAGGTCAGAGTTCGACAGAAGCTTTTGAGAGCTACGATTGCTGATCGGTTCCTGAAGTCATACGCAATAATAGTTTTAGACTTATCCAAGTGGGAGACTGTTGGATTAATGTCTAAGTCCATAACTATAATTGGTAAGACTTGACCCGACCCGACATGGTCCATTTGGGTTGCATGGCATCATGCATTTGGATAGACTATAATGAGAGAAATAACACTTAAGGTTGGTTAATATATTATAAGTTCTAATATATTAATAAGTTTATTTAATTAGTATTGATTAAGAATTAATTTGGAATTAATTAAGTGATCAAAAGGAGACTAATTAAATATATGGGTTGATTGTGTAAATCATTCATTCTTATATATGTGGGCTTGTGATCCAAGATTCCTTATGTTGGACTAAGTCCATGGGGGTGACCCATGGATACTCCATGGAGGTTAAAATCTATGGAGCATAAGGAATGGGTAAAGTTATGAGTTACATGGTGTAACCCTAATAGCCACCATATAAAAGAATCCCATGGCTCAAGAAATCGTGCACTAATGTGTGAGTGTGAGGGCTAGACGATTTCAAGGATTGTTCAAGTTTCTCTCAAGTTATTCCAAGTGTATTTGGTGTTGTGTGAACCATTTGAGGTGTCACACTTGGGGCACTAGGCAATCAAGCTTCATGAAAACATTCTACATCAAAGATGTATGTATTCTATCTTGTTATATTTATTATTTTGTATGCTAGATTAGGATAATACCTTGGATGTTCATAATTGTATGTATAATAGAGAAAACATAGATCCAAGGTATTTAGGGTTGCATGTACACTTAGGAGTGTTAGAATGCTCATAACCCAACAGTGGTATCAGAGACTAGGCTTGTTTTCTTGTTATACTTGCAAAAGTAGCTGAAAAATCGAGTTGGATGCATATATTCGATTGTTTTGGCTGGAATTGGACTAGGAACATTACCCTAAGATGTTTTTGGACTTATAAACTTGTTTTTGATGTGGTAATGTTCATGCTAATCCAATTCCTAAGATAATTGTCATAATTTCAAGATTTGTATTAGTTTGTATGTTCATGCTAATTTCTTGAAGATTGATGATTTGAATTATCTTGTTCTTATGAGGTTCTTAGATTAATAGAAAAGTTGTGTGAAATAGTTGTTTTCAATCCATTTTAATCTAAGAGTTGATTCCAAAGTGTGTTTTTGTAACTTGTCCTCAAGTTATATGAAAAGTCACATTTAAGAATCATAAAACTCATAAAGGTTGGCAAATGTTACAAAATGAAGAGTCTAGTTCTAATTAAATGGTTTTATGACTCCATAACTTGTCCTCAAGTTATGGAGGTTCAAGAGTCTCTTCATTAAATTAAAAAAAAAAGTGTAACCTTAATTAGTTCCATAAGTTACAATAAAAAAAAAGTTATTTTTTTTACTAATTAGTTTAAAGTCTTCCATAACTTGTCCTCAAGTTATGGAACTTGAAGAGTTTTTTTTTAATTAAAACTACTTTAAACTCATAAGTTATGGAATTAACTAGTTTTGAATAGTTTCAAAACTTGCCCTCAAGTTTTGGAATTTGAAAAGTTTTCACTTATGAATACTTTAATTCCAAGTTAGCCCTTAGAATTTTAAAAGTTAAAATTCAACCCTTATACTTTATAATATTATAAGTTAATAATATTTATATATATGTATAAGAGTAAAGTCAGTCTTACCGTTAGTAGGCCACATTCACGAAGCCGGTCTATAAGGGGGGTATAAGGTTACTGCCTATAAAATGGCAGTTTAATGGGTGTCCACTCTCACCCACCGCTTCCTTGACTGGTGGAGGGTCGTTAGTCGAACGGGTAGGACAAGGACTATAATTCTCCTTTCATTAAAAGTATTAATGATAAATACTAAGTAACTAAACCTTTTATTAATTCCCAATCTTAGTTACTTAGGAAAATGTGAATAAGGTGCTAATCCATGAAATTACACTTTGCACTTTGTTTAAACCGTTAGTGGAGCGTGTGTGGTTAACCGACACATTAACCTGGATTTAACAAAGTAGGCAAAGGGTAACTTAATATTTATCATAGTATCGGTGGAGCTCGTGTGGTTAACCGGCACATCTATTGAGGGGTAAATATTAAGGGTACCAAGTATATTTGCATGGTTACTTCACACCTTGTTTTGTGATCCTCGGCATCCCAGTCACAAAACCTGAAGGGCACACTCGAGATTGAAACATGCCATTGAAAAGTTCAATGAATCTCAAAAGATCTAGGAGTTTCAAATCCAATTAAAACTTAATTATATTTCGTTTTTCATGGTGGAAATTGGTAAATCGTCATTTACCTACCTTCAACTATTTTATAACTCGGATTACGACATCCCTCTTCCAGTTATAAATAGGTTGTTGGATCCTAGCCTTAATATTTCATGTTGGGTGTTATATTAAGGACTTTAAATCAATTATCTTGAATATCTCCCAAAAGATGTCTAGCTCAGACATCTATGATCTTCCCAAATCTCTTGGAACTTTACTTCCTCCACCTCCTCCAATTATTCTCCCTAACCCACAAGTTCCTAAAAAGTTTAAGGTCACTCAAGCCCTATTGGCTAGGCAAGGTCTAGGTGTGATCACATCTTGGAGATGTAGTCACATATTGACAAGCCGGGAGAGTTGGGTGTCAAAGTCTTGAGAAAGTTGGTGGCTCAACTACTTTCTAAGTCACATAGTGAGTTCTTTTGGGAATCCTATGAAACAGACTAAGACAATACCCTTAATGATCTTATCTATTTGCTA
Organism: Lactuca virosa; assembly: GCF_052849685.1. NCBI lineage: Eukaryota > Viridiplantae > Streptophyta > Magnoliopsida > Asterales > Asteraceae > Lactuca > Lactuca virosa. Next base: position 40,802,014 of record NC_136433.1, read on the forward strand.
AGATCAACTTCCTAAAACGCTACGGACATTGACAATGATGCCATTGGATATCCAGTAAAGCTCTCTCTTCCCAATGGAAAGGGATCGGCCATAGTAAACTCTGTTGACCCAATGGTAAAGAGAGAGGCGAAGTCTGAGATAGTCCCATTATCAAGGATCCATAGGTAACTATTGCTGTACAAGGAGGAAAAAACATATGTTTAAGGTTTGCCTCTAAAAAGAACATTTTCATATCCATTTCGAAGCACCATGGGACTCACATGGCCGGTACAGGGATCGTAAAGGTCATGACAGGTGGTGCAGCCCCTCCTCCACAAATACTTTTAAAAATGGAAGAATTATGGTTTAAGGTATATCACTATTGAAACCTTAGTGGAATATTTTACCTTTAGAATCACAAGTGATTCTCAAGGCTCGACATGTAAACCATGTCAGCATGGAGGAAGTTGATGTGAAATATCCCATTACTATGAAAAGCGTTCCATCAGAGGCTAAAACCATAGGTGAGATCATGCTTGGAGGCAACACAATAATGAGTGGGTACTTTAAAATTGTGAAAGCAACTAAAAATGTATTTTGATGTGGATGGTATAAAAGTGGGGATTTAAGGGTTAAACATGCAGATGGTTACATAGAACTAAAAGATCGGTCTGGTGACATTATCTTATCATCGGGGGAGTATATTAGCTCAATCGATGTGGAAGTTGTGATCTTTAATCATTGAAAAGTGCTTGAGGTGGCAGTTGTTGGAGTTCCTGATGATCGTTTGAGGGAAGTGCTTTGTGCATTTGTGAAGTTGAAGAAAGGATATGTTGTGGATGCTAATGAAGTAATTGAGTATTGCCGAAGTCGATTACTAGAAAATATGACCCCACGAATGGCGGTGTTTAAGGATTTGCCTAAAACAGCAACGGGGAAAACACAAAAGGGTGTTTTGAGGGAGAAAGCCAAACTTGTGTACGAGCAAAAGTCGTCTTTTGGCTAGGTGAGATTTGTAATGTTCTATTTGACTCATCATAATAAAACATTATATGATATGATGAACGATTTGAGTCGTGTCTGTTTCCATTGGCGTAGCAGGATTTGTTTTAGGTTAGGCCAAATAATATACAAAATATGAACGAGTGGCAAAATTCTTCAAATGATAACAAAATGTAACTATATATGCATTCTTAACTAAATTGTTTATTTTAAGTTGCACACGATGTTGTCTTACATATATTAAAATAATCAAAAATGGAGTCTAATCGACATAGACAACAATGTATTCTCTTATATTAATTTCAAGTTTTGAATGGAATAGGACATATCACAACCCTAATTCCTTTTATTATATATATATATATATATATATATATATATATATATATATATATATATATATATATAACCTTAATTTTGTGTGGTTGGGCCAAGGCCCACTCTTGCCTTGTATTGGCTACACCCCTATCCGTTTCAATTATCGGTGATGTGATTATATTTTTAGATTTATATTGGAGTAAATTACAGAAATGGTCCCTATGGTTTGATCGAATTCGCAGTTTTGGTCCTTAAGTTTAAAAATTAAAAGGTTAAATCTTTATGTTTTTGAACTTGTATTATTAATATTGTTAATGCAACATATAAATGCATTTAAATGAAAAAATAATGACATTGTTTAAGGGTGGAGGTGGAGGATGGCATTGAAATCATCAATTTCTGCTTGTATATTTTTACTTTGTATATGGTCATTTCACATTTGTTATTATTGTTTTAATTCCGAATAGACAAAATTGCAAAAATGGTCCCTGTGGTTTGTCAATTTCTATGGGTAAGGTCCAAAAGAAAGTTTATTAGTAAAAAATGTCCCTATTTGATGGTTTTGTTGCGGTTTTGGTCCCAACCTCGTTAAGTTTAACAACATGGTTGTTAACTTTTGGCAAATGACGGATTTACCCCCGGGACCATATCTGCAGTTTTATCTTTTTACCAAACTACAAGGACCAATTATGCAATTTTTCTTTTTCATTTTATTGAATTATTATATATTAATTATTTTAATTACTTTTTTCTTTTTAACTTTTTTCTTATTGTATTATTTTTTATTGAATTATTATATATTAATAAATATTAGTTTTAATATATTATATTTATATATTAATAAATATTACTTTTTTTATTTTTAATTTTTTGAATTTTTTTTGAATTTCTTCTTTATTGCATTAATTCTTTTTTATTAGATTATTATATATTAATAAATATTACTTTTAACATATAATATTTATCTATCAGTAAGTGTTACTTTTTTGGATTATTAAATTCATTTAACTAATTTTTTTAATTTTTTTATTTCGTTAATTCTTTTGATTGGATTATTATATATTAACAAATATTATTTTTAATATATTATATTTATATATTAATAAATATTACTTATAATTATTTTTTTTAAATTGATTTTTTTTAATTTCTTCTTTATTGTATCAATTATATTTTATTGGATTATTATATATTAACAAATATTATTTTTAGCATATAATATTTATCTATTAGTAAATGTTATTTTATTGGATTATTAATTTCATTTAATTTTTATTTTTTTAATTTTTTTATTTCATTGGTTCTTTTTATTGTATTATTAATTTAAATTTATTATTTTTATTTATAATAAATAATATTTATTTAATTGTTTTATTCTATTTTAATTTCTTTCTTTATTGTTTTAAATAAACATATCAAACACTCCGGGTCAGCTCCTCCATTCATTGCATTTTACCACCTTGCGTCGTCGTATCATCTCGTTGGAAATTATCGATCATCGACTACAGTCGGCCATTCTCGATGAAAACTACAGCAACTGACTACCCACACAATGTGAAATAAACCCCAAAAAGCATACTTCCTCTAGCCGACCATTCATTACAGATACCACCATCGATAACGCCAATGTTAGATCGAGGGTTTTCAAACTACCATAGCCACTACTGGTGGTGAAAAGTTGTAGAACTCGTTATTCGGTACTCGTTCGGCTGACCGCCGAGTAGCGAATACTCAGATTTGGTAATTCATGTAGAAATATTTTTAGGGAAATCATATATATCAAAATCATAAGTTAGAATATTATATGCTAAAATAAAAACAATTAAAAAAAATTATTAAAAAAGATTATTTATTATAAATAAAAATAATAAATTTAAATTAATAATCCAATAAAAAGAACTAATGCAATAAAAAAATTAAAATAGAATTAATAATCCAATAAAGTAACACTTACTAATAGATAAATATTATATACTAAAAAGAATATTTGCTACTATATAATAATCTAGTAAAAAAAACTTAATGCAATAAAGAAGAAATTAAAAAAATCAATTAAAAAATTAATAAAAAAAAGGTAATATTTATTAATATATAAATATAATATATTAAAAATAATATTTATTAATATACAATAATCCAATCAAAAGAATTAACGAATTAAAAAATTAAAAAAAATTAATTAAATGAATTTAGAAATCCAATAAAATAACACTTACTAATAGATAAATATTATATGTTAAAAATAATATTTATTATTATATAATAATCCAATAAAAAAGAATTAATGAAATAAAGAAGAAATTCAAAAAAAAATTTATAATAAAAATGTAATATTTATTAATATATAATAATCAAATAAAAAATAATACAATAAGAAAAAAGTTAAAAAGAAAAAAGTAATTCAATTATTTAATAATTGAATAAAATGAAAAAGAAAAATTGCATAATTGGTCCTTATAGTTTGGTAAAAAGATAAAACTGCAGAAATAGTCACATGGGTAAATCCGTCATTTGCCAAAAGTTAACAGTCATGCTGTTAAACTTAACGAGGTAGGGACCAAAACCACAAGAAAACCATCAATTAGGGACTTTTTTTGTTAATAAACTTTTTTTTGGACCTTACCCACAGAAATTGACAAACTACAGGGACCATTTTTGCAATTTTGTCTACCGAATATTAATACTTAACAATTTAAAAGAAATTGCATATTTGTGAAATTGTTTATAAATAGTTTAACGTAGAAGGATTTATCGCTTTGTATATATAATTGTTTAACGTAGAAGGATTATTTTCCAAATCCAACATATCCACTACAAACATCTAGATAGATAGGTAGCCCATATCAAAATTCAAAAGTATTAATTACAATATCTTGTTTAATAAAAGTAATAGGAATAATTTAAAGGTATTAATCAAAATCCAAAAGTATTAATCTAAAAAACATGTCCAATTACTTTTTATTAAACAAGATATTGTAATTAATACTTTAGAATTTTGATATGGGCTACCTATCTATGTGGATGTTTGCAGTGAATCTGTTGGATTTGGAAAGTAATCATTCTACCTTAAACAATTTTATATACAAAGTGAGAAATCATTCCACCTTAAACTATTTATAAACAATTTTACAAATATACAATTTCTTTTAAATTGTTAAGTATTAATATTCTGAATTGAAAACAATAATAACAAATGTGAAATGACCATATACAAATTAAAAATATACAAGCAGAAATTCATGATTTCAATGCTAAAAGCATCACCATCTCCTCCACCTCCACCCTTAAACAATGTCATTATTTTTTCATTTAAATGCATTTATATGTTTTATTTACAATATTAATAATACAAGTTCAAAAATAGTATTCTTATTTATATTTTTAATAATAATAATAATAATAATAATAATAATAATAATAATAATAATAATAATAAGGGTTTTGTTTGTAGAAAAGTCCTAATATTTTTGTTTACAGAGAAGTCCTAATATTTTTGTTTACAGAATCGTCTCAATATTTTGGGTTAGTTTACGAAATAGTCCCAAATTAATTTGGTATCGGTTTCAACCGGTCAAAAAGGGTCAAACTGTAAATTTTTACCGGTTTTCAGGACTTTTTCATTCAAAAAAAATCTTGGGACTAAAATGTAACTTTTCCGTAAATATCCGGACTTTTCTGACAATTTTCTATATATATATATATATATATATATATATATATATATATATATATATATATATATATATATATATATATATATATATATAAAGTTTTTAAAAGGAAAAGACAAAAGAAACAAAGGGTTATTTAGTATTTTTATATGGAGTAATGACTTGCAATGTAATATTCACAAACCATGGGGATGTAACCTATTAAATTTTAAACAAAGAGACCAAAACTGCAAATTCGATCAAACCACAAGGAGCATTTTTTTAATTTACTCAAAATATTGTAGAGTAAATTACATTTTGGTCGATAAGTTTGGTCAAATTTCCATTTTTGGTATCAGATAGTTTCTTTTGTAATTTTGGTGTCTATTCTAATTTTTCATATATGATTCAATAAAAATAAAATTATTTGACTAGTTAGTTGAATAGGTCGAGAAGTTTACATGTCAACTTTTGTTTTCAACGTACGATCTTCATTTTCGACGCGTTTTATATCCACGTGTAGCTATCGACGAGATCTACAACTTTCGTTTAGACTCAGTCAAATAATTTTTACTTTATTTTTAAAGTTATATTTTATAGGTTTGCACTGTTAAAGTCCGTGTAAAAATCATATATCTCTCTCATACGATATTTGTTCTCGTCTGTCTTTATATCGACGGATAGGTATTGATGAGATCTTCGACTATTGTTTAGATTGTTTTTTCTAACAATCGAGCGATCTTAATTTAAGTTTATATGTCGTACACTGATACGCTAAAACTTCTAAAAATCATAACTTCCTCATACGAAGTCAGATTTGTGCGTTCTTTATATGTATGAACTAGGCGAATACCTGCGCGTTGCGCAAAATACAACAATATATTTGAAATCTGTATGAATATATGTTTTTTTAAATATATCAATGACATTTTTTAGCTCTTATATAATCAATCTTATAATAATTTGATATAAACATTGTTTGTTTTGAATTATATGATAATATAGACATCTTTTAAAATTTTATAATCTCAATTGTCTCAATGTCCTCTACGTGCGAGTTACTCATAAATAAAATTAAATATAATATATGGTTATAGTTGTTATGATTAATTAATTTTAAAAAGTTTATTTGCTTAAGATCTTAATTTCTATCATTATAATTATTTAAAACAGCAAACATTGTTTTTTTAAAAGGTAACAATATAAATTTTGTATATAATGTTACTTTTAACTATTGTTGTTGTAAGTTATTTAAAAATAACGTGTTTGGAAACTCTTATTTTTTTAATTTGGTTTTAGAAATTTAACTTTTTTAAAATTTACTTGATGAATATTGTTAGTTTCTTTGATTGTAATTATTTAAAACAACAAACATTGTTTTTTTGTTTTAAAAGATAACATTATAATTTATTATATAATATTATTTTTAACTATTCGTATCGTAAGTTATTTTTAAGATGCTTATTTGAAAATTCTTAATGATTATAAAAACTAGTTTCATGGTTTTTTTTGTTAATTTAGTATTATAATTTAGGTTTAACACTGTAATTTAGAACTTTTAACTATTTATAAAATAGTATCTCTATTTTTTTTCAGTTTTAACTAAAATTTTGATTTAAGTTAACCAATTAACATTATATTGAAATTAATAATTTAACTATTTTGCATAAAGTTAAAGAGTATATAAAAGTTGTGACTTTAAAATGACAATCGCTCACATACGACAACATATCTAAACTAATAAGTTAACTATAATATGTTAAAAAGTTAAAATCATAAGTTTATAAATAGAAGTAAAATATGATATTTTAGTATTGTAGTTTATTTAATTTATGATTAGAATTTAGTTTTTTTTTTTTTTGCATTAATTTAACATTATTAACCAATTTACAATAATTATTATAAAGAATTTAAAAGTAATGGAGGTTTCAAATGCATGTGGTGCAAATAAAAATGACTCTTTTATAACTATATTAGGCGAATACTCGCGCCTTGCGCAGAATACAACAATATATTTGAAATCTTTACAAATATATGTTTTTAAATATATTAATGACATTGTTGTTAGCTCGTATATAATAAATCTTATAATAATTCGATATAAACATTGTTTGTTTTGAATTATATGATAATGTAGACATCTTTTAAATTTTTATAATCTCAATTGTCTCAATGGCCTCTACCTACAAGTTACTCATGAATAAATTGAATATAATATATGGTTTAGTTATACTTAAAGTTGTTGTTGTTATCAATTAATTTTAAAAAGTTTATTTGCTTAGGATTTTAATTTTATCATTGTAATTATTTAAAATATCAAATATTTTTTTGTTTATCAAGTTAACAATATAATTTTTGTATATAATGTTACTTTTAACTATTGCTGTTATAAGTTATTTAAAATAACGTATTCGTAAACTCTTAATTGTTTTATTTTGGTTTCAGAAATTTTACTTTTTAAATTTTTTTTTTGATTAATTTTGTTAGTTTCTTTTTTTGTAATTATTTAAAACAACATTATTTTTGTTTTTAAAGATAACATTATAATTTTTATATAATACTACTTTTAACTATTCTTATTATAAGTTATTTTTAAGCTACTTATTTGAAAATTATTAATGATTATAAAAAATAGTTTCGTGTTTTTTTTTGTTTATTTATGATTACAATTTAGATTTAACACTATAATTTATAACTTTTAACTATTTGTAAAATAGTCTCTCGATTTTTTTCAAGTTTAACTGAAATTTTGATTTAAGTTAATCGTTTAACATTATATTGCAATTAATAATTTAACTATCTTGCATAAAATCATAAATTATACAAAAGTTGTGACTTTAAAATGTTAATTGCCCATATACGACAAGATAATTAAACTAATAAGTTAACTATAATATGTTAAAAAGTTAAAGTTATAATTTTATAAATAGAAGTAAAATATGACACACACACACACACACACACACACACACATATATATATATATATATATATATATATATATATATATATATATTGTAAGTCCCCAAAATGCTACTATGTATCAATCAGATTCACTTGATGGTGCGGAATCCCAATCAAATGAATTAGACAATGCGAAATAAAGAATAAGAACACAATGGTTAATCTTCAATGCACATTATTATTGAATAGTCGGGTACAAAAGATTCTTGATTACACTTGGTTCTCTTTTTTTTCTCTCCAAATCATGTTCTAAGCTTATGACATCCCCCCAAAAACGTCCCTTACACCTATCTAGGCTAAAATAACACTATTTATACCTAGACCTAATAACAAAGCCCGAGCCCAAAACCCAAACAAAACAATATTAAGCCTAACCGAAATCACATGCGATTTCGGTCCAAACAACACCAAAATATGGTGTTTTCGGTCCTAGACCGAGAACTATAATAGCTTATGAAAAGCAAAGTATAAACCACAATTTATGACCTAACAATATTCCCCTTGGTTTATAGCTTTCTTTTCACTTAGAATAAACCATAATTTAGTCCTAAAAATCTCCCCCTTGGTTTATTGCTTTCTTTTCTTTTCAGTCTTCCTTGATCTTTGGCTTTCAGCTCTATTCTTCGATTTCTTCACAACTTCAAGATGAACATATGAATGTCTGCATGAATGACTTTATCTTGAACAGTTGGACTTCCTTCAAAGATTTTGACTTTGAACGTACAGTGGGTGTTAGGCTTCTTGTAAAGGTTCTTGAAAATTAGCACTCGAAGCTTTGAAATACTTCAGAGAAAATAACAGAGAGATCAATGCTTCTGGATCACTTCAGCAAGTTCATAAATAGTAGCAAATTGATTGAGGAGGCTTCAATACAATCTGTCACATAACTTCAAGTACAACTTCACCTTGCTTCCGGGGTTGAAAGATTAAATGTTAAAAAATAATCTTCACTTCTTGTTCCTTCGAATGAGAATTCTTTAATGATCACCGTGACGTCTTGGAAAGTAACAAATGACTAAAAAGTCCCTGTGGATCACAGAATCATAAAGACCCTTCTCACCACAGTTGTTCAAGGATGTAACCTTGGTTGAAAAAGAGACTACTCGCAGTATCTGTGTGAACGCGGAGGAACGCAGTGCGATTTGTTGAGTATCAGAGAACTACTCATGGCTAGTTTAATGTTAGCCCCTGCATATCCTTGATCAAAGATCTCAATGCAGTTTTTCAAGTTAACAAGTTAACTTGGCCATTAGTGAGACGTTCAACGATAATCGTGCCTTGTGAGGTGGATCGCCTTTGTGCCATGACATTTGTACAGTTTTAGACTTTTAATTCCTTAAATACGACAGTTCTTTGAAAGATACTTCTTAACTGACAATTTGTACAGTTTCAATCCTTCAATTCCTTGTGAAAATAGAGTGAAGAGTAATAACCATCAACTCCTTTCCAAGTTTCTTCTCCTTGCTCTGAAAATTCTGATACAGTCTCCTTGAGTCTCTTCTTCTTTTTGAATTCGCTTTTTAAGACAAACGAAACTTTGAGATAAAAAATTAAAGTAAAAATAATCTTAGCACACAATAGAAATAACTAAGAAATAAAAATAAAATTAAAAATACACTCAAAATAAAAATAAAATATTTTTGGATTTTTAATTTTCTGAAAAGAAAATAAAATAGAAATAAACATATTTTTGTATTTTTGTATTTTTTATGATTTTTTTGATTTTTTAATTCTCCCCCTAAATTTTTGCATAGAGGAAAAATATGAACAAATTTAACAAAAACAAAAATAATAACTAAATTTAAAACTTTTTGGGATCAAAGTTGTCAAGTAGCCCTGTCGAAAATACCCCTTACCCGAATTACCCGCCCGATTTTTTCGGGTATCGAGTAAATCGGGTCGGGTAAATCGGGTATCGGGTTAATTTTTTCGGGTATTTGGGTAACCCGATTTTTTTTCAGGCCGGGTAAAGGATTAGTGTTTTGGGTTTCGGGTATACCCGATTACCCGAAATATACAAGTGCCAATATACAAGTGTTATATTTTATTTTACGATAAGTTGTGGCCTATTACAAATAAATTGGTTAAAAACTCATTTGCTCTTTCGAAATATTAACATTGATCTTATCACTAAGACACTACCTAAGAAATTAGCTGAAATTTGGTTTCAGTAGTTTTATATTAACAAACATTTAAGATGACGGATTCACTAGGAAATATATGTAACAATGAGTATGAGTTTTATATTAACAAACATTTAAGATGACGGATTCACTGGGAAATATATGCAACAATGAGTATGTTTAGTTTTCCCAGCAATCCCACTTAACTTCAAATGCTAAAGGTTTATAACAAATGTAACTTGGAGCATGATTAACCACCGCCCTTAAATAACAATCACACTCTTACTACATGAGTTAGATCTCTTATATGCTCTTTGTTCAAGAAATATGAGCTACAGCCTGCACTTCAAATTTGCTATGAACAATAAATATATATGAAACTAGATGGGGAACCCCCGCGTTGCGGGGGTCGGATGCGACAATTTGTTCTTTGAAAATGTTTATAGTTTGAGTTGCTCATTCCTTCCCTCTTTAACTGATCTATAAATAAATAAATAAATAAGAAATAAAAAACATCAATGAATCTGTAAGCAAAACTAATAAAGTGACAATTAAACGAAAACATAGGAACCTATAATGCCACAAATAACCAACGGAAGTAGAGGGACCAAAAAAAAGGAAGCAACTTTAAAATGACCCAAATATAGTTGAGGGACCATTTCCATAACCATGAGTAACCTAATAGGAAAACCTCGAATTACCCAAATACTCTTCGGGTCCACTGACTGCAACCCCATTCACATTCTGAGCACCTGCCACCATATTCATCGAACCATGTTGCATCTCCGACTGTATAAGCAGTCCACCACCACTAAATCTTGCATCACTGCTAGAAATCAAAGTTAGGTTTAGTAAATTTGTGTGATTCTAGGCACAAAAATGTACTGAAACTCTGATTTCACCTGGAAAAACCAGAGGAATGCACTCTAGATATAGACAAAATTATGAGTATAACTTCATCAATCTGTGGTGGTTCTTAGTCAACAACATGGTAACACATCAAATATTGCAACCAGACAGACATTATATTCAAAATAAATTCCATATATTGACAAGTATTTAAATAGAGAAAAAAATAGTGAGAAAACAAACCTTCAGAATCATCATCGAAATCATCATCTTCCTCTTCATCATTAGATCCTTCCATGATTGGTGTTGTATGTCTCTGCCAAAAGTAACAATATAAAATATATATTAATGCCATGTCATCGCCACGTCATTGCCATTTCAAGTCATTAATGCCACATCAGCATAAAGTCATAAACACTGTAGAAGCGTTTCCACTTTGGAACCATTGTCTTCCAGTGAGTTTTTTTTTTTGCTTGTAGTAAGAGCTAATTCTAGTAATAGCCTGAAAGTGGGAGGGTAGTAATTAATAATTATATAAATTGTGGAAAATAACAAACTCTGTTAATTATTTGGCTCTCTGAAGGGCTATTTGTGCTTCAAATTTTTCTCTCCATGCGAAAAATGTTTCAGTAGTGATAGGTTCTCCACGTGGCACAATCAAATCATTTTTTTCAATTTAGTTGGACCCAATGAAATCTTTTTTTTCCAAGTTATCCATTTTGATGGTTTGAATGGAAAAAAAGTATCTATGGTTAAAAAATGCAAAACTATCATTTACTTAACCAAGTCAACATATTGGACTGAATGTTTAATCAACATTAAAAATAATTTTTTTATCAAGGGCAAAGTGGTCAAGTAAAAATACTTGGTGCCTGGAGTAGTGTAGAAAAAAAGAGACGAACGATTCTTTTCTATTTTTTAGAGACCACAGAAGGCACAATGCTCTCTGGCATGGTCTCGAACAAAGTGTGAGGCCAGATAATCATATAATAAAAATAATATTAGAGTATTATAACGACAAATAAAAAAAGTAAATGACATTGCTATTTTATGCAAATGTCCCTTAATTATTCACCCAATCTCAACACGGGTTGAAAAATTGTCTGTAGGTCAAGCCACCACATTTTGACCAAAGACTTTTATGGTTATAGTAAAAAGGTGGGTAAGTTTTTTTTTCGTAAACCTGCAATATTTTTTCATACCTAATTGTAAAGGTGACGGAACATTCTCACCCAAAAGAGACCAATCAGAAACTTAGTCATACTCATACATCTGCATTGCATTTGGAGAGTTAATTTTTAACTTTTGATTCTATAAATATACCTATTGATTTCATGGAATTAGAAATGGAATGGAATCACTCATTCCATTACTTTGGAATATGACTCCTTCCATTTTGTTAATCCTTCACTTGACTCTACAATGGAATGAAAAATTGCAATTTAATCAATTTTTTATTCATGAATTTATTTGGAAATTAAGTTTTGTGATTTTAGTTAAATAATAATTTACTATGAACTTTATGATTTAGTTACATGATACTTCGTATACTGGCAAAAAACAACAGATTTATTATCAACAGGAAACTAATATTACTTGACGGGTATTTATCTTCAAAATACTTTTTTTACCATATTCAAGGAACTCTTTTTTCCTGATTACAAATCAGGGGAAAAATAGTGAAATACAACAGATAAGGTAAGGCTATAAGCACAACATACTTTCACCATTAATTGATTTAGCCACAGAACTATTATTTTTCTTTGTTTAGAAAAAAAAATAATGTTTCCAATCACCTGGTTTTGATATCCATTTAGTAACTGAACTATTATTATTATAATAATCATAAAAAAGTAATAGTTCAGGGGTAAATCGATAAAATGGTGAAATGTGGTGTGTTTTTTTATATTTTAACCTTTTCCAAAACCGAGTAACCAGGAAAATGGTTTTTAAAATTCTTAAAAAAATAATAATGGTTTTAACTTGGCTTCGAAAATATTTTAGAGTCTCACCCTTATGAGGCAAGAAATATTAACTCTGCAACTGCTTGTCTAGGTTTTGGATTCGTTGATAAAGAATTGCAACTTTTACTGCAGCATTGTTTCTATGATCTTAGGAGTGCTGGCTGCCATGAACCAAACGTAAGTAAAAAGACTTCTAGCTCATAGTTCAATTGGACATGTAGGTTATATTCGTACTGGTTTCTCATGTGGAACCATAGAAGGAATTCAATCACTACTAATTGGTATCTTTATTTATGCATCAATGACGATAGATGCATTCGCCATAGTTTCAAAACACCATTATGAAACAATAATGAGAAAAGATATTAAAGAACAAAAAACGATACATTTTTTGTATAAATTGGTTATTTTGGGTACAAAAAGCGATTTAGCTAAAAGGTAGGATAGTTCAAAAGATGCCCAAAGTTTACTCAACCTTTGAAATAGTTTTTTTCAAAAACTGGATTAGTAATTTGATGATAATTTTTATAATCATATTTAACATATTAATCATTGACGAAATTTTAAAGAGAGTAAAACATCGTATGTCCTTACCATGGTAATTCATGAGAATGTGCCCTTCTTCATCCCAAACAACTCCTGAACCATTGCTTTCAGGAATCTATCAGTCTCAAATACAATACATGTCAAACTCACTACAACCAGGGTTCTATGTTTGTTCAAAATTACTTCAACTACCCCTGTAACATTAAGTTGGGGGCATAGAGTTATATCAAATATATTGACAACAGAATAAGTGTTGTTCTCAAATAGGTTCATGATTCTTTCTTGCCATTGCCAAGCATACACATATCAATATACCTGCAATGAACATACATTATGAAGGGTAAAATATAAAAGTGAACTGCTTTCAAGAATAGAATTGATAGAAATAATGAAGAAGAAACCTCAGGAGAAAAAAGTAGCAACCCTCCTCTTTTGACTTTTTCTGATAATCAATTCCTAATGAGAATAAGAAAAGAGGAACCTGGAAAAGTGAAATCAAAGAAAATGGAAGATGTCTCGTTTAGATTAATCAACGTAATCAAGCATACCACTCATTCAAAAAAATACAGCAAGCCTAAACAGTAGATCAATTTGGGATCGGAGAAACTTAACTTTTGATTTTACCTCTTCGATATCATGCTTCAATTCTTCCTCAGTGGCGATCGCCTCCTCGTAACATTCTATGCAAGTGCGGCGTCAACATCAGCGTACTCGTGTTTCCAAGACAAACCCTTCACATATCTGATGACGTTGTCGACTGGCACTTTCCACCTTGAATCTTTACAGCATAAGAAAAAAAAACTGCAGATCGTTCAGGTTTACGAATAGCGACATGAAATCATTAAGTGAAAAGATGAACTAACAGGAAGAGAAAGAGGATGTCTGTGTGCGTTAACATTTGTTGAGAGAGACGGTGGGAGAAGAAACCAGCCATCTCCAAAATACGGAAGTGGATGAAAGAAGTAGAAGGCAATGGAAGCAACCGTACGTGATTGGGCGAGATGTCGCACACCACACAGCAGGAGCAGCATCGAACCCCCAACCATCGCACCACCTTCTTCGACCGCCTCCGCCTTGAAATTCAGGTATGTTTTTGAAGTTTGATTTTATCTATGTTGATAATCAAGTTCGTTGGTGATGTTGAGGTGGGGTCGGTGAATGGGAGGACCAGTCGGAGCAAGTAGAAAACTGGAGAAGAAACAAATACGTACCCTAGAAATAGAAATCGGGGGAAAAGCAACCTGTTTGTCCGTCGCCCTTTCTTTCACCTCGACAAATCAAAAGCCGACTCAAGGAAACTGTATTGGAGCGTTTGAGTTTTGGATGGAATTGAAAATACAGAAGAAGAATCGAGAGATGGATGGAGTCGGTGAGGAAAATCGGGAATAGAGTCTATGGCGGTGGGGTGGTTTTAGGGATTTTTAATCGGAAGAGAATAAGAAGCGGTGGACAGCAACCTGAAAATAAAAAATAAAAAATAAAAAAAAATTCCAGCCAATCACAGGAAAGAACTGTTAAAATTTTTCACATCTTTAATATATATATATAATAATTTGTTACTAATTTATTTTATTAAATTTATTTTTAGGTGTCATTAAAAAAATAATAATAATAAAATAAAATAAAATCGGGTAATACCCGGATTACCCAAACCCGACCCACTAATCGAATTACCCAAATTTAATTTGGGTCGGGTAACGGGTATTTTTCTTAACATGAAAAACCCAAATTACCCGAAACCCGAAATTTACCCGATCAACACCCCTATTGTCAAGCAATTCAATATCGTTTATCAACACACACATGCATGTTTAGCTCTGGTCAATCACCAATATTGTGGTCCACTTAAACACAAAGGATGTTGACAAGTTGGACATATTATAAATGACAAGACATTGTGATTATAATCCTAAATAATATTCCTAAATAGACCATTTTGCTGACGACGACCAAGGATATTGTTGTCCACTTAAATTCAGTAGCGAGATCTACAGACAACCTTTAGTTAATTCAACTTTAAGTGCACTAGAACGTGTTCCCCAGTTCACGACATACTGTGACAACCCGAAATTTCAATCTTGTAAAGTCAATCAATTCAATCAAAATTCAGACTTGTTTCTGTTACCTTTATGATGTGTTAAGGGTCTGTTTGAGAGTTTCTAAGCCTAGTATACTCAAGGATTGTGTGTTAGGAAGTATTAGCTTGAGATCAGTGAGTAGAAATCGAGCCGGAAACACCATCAAAAGTAGTTCACGACCGCAAACTAGGTTCACGGCCGTGAACCCATCTTGGGCCGTGAACTCATGCCATATACATGAGTTTTGGCCATTTTCTCTTCACTTCTCCATTTCCAGCCGTGAATCCTTCCTTTCTCTCTCAAGTATCATCCATAAAAGAGTCTTTTTTTCACCCCAAAAACGTAAGTATCTCATCCCTTTACTTGTTTATACTTAGAAACCCCGTTGATCCTAACATTGATTCATCACTTTTCATCATCATCTTAAAGATCTTCAAATTGTTCATAGGGTCGTGAACCACTCTTAGGCCGTGAACCTTCATCATTTGGCCGTGAACCCTTCTTAGATCCAAGCTAGGGCCGTGAACACTTCAAGTGTTCTTGGACCGTGAACCCTCCAAGGGTCGTGAACACCTCTTGTGTGGCCGTGAACATCTTTCAGCCCTTCATTCTTGGTTCTAACACTTCATTGTAAGTGTTTCCTAGTTCCTAAGGTTGTTTCCTATACTTATTAGTTGTTATAGGCCCTAATTTCATACATATATATGCTAATATATGCTAAATAGGATCCATTTGTGCTCGGGACTTCACTTGGCATACTTAGCATCCTATATCGATCTTTCATTCGAATCACTCACTACAGGTGAGTTCATACCCCTACAACTACACTTTTAAATGCTTTTTAAATGCTTTTAGGGGGGAATACAAGTAGAACACAATGAAATTGTGTTAACCGTTTACATGTGAAAACAACACCCGAAAGGATTTCTTATAACTCAAAACTTGTTAAAACTTTTTTAAAACTATTATAAACTTCTTTTATATCAAATCATATCCGTCTATCTATTTACGTATAAGTATGCTTTAACAGACGTAGGACTATTGCTAGATACCTTGACTCTTGTTCCTTGTTTGGTTGTGGGCTTGGGGTAGGATCACTAGTCCGAATGTCGGTTAAATCATAGCTATACTTATTAAATACATATATGAATATTAAACTCATTTTTAAGGATTATACTTAACTTAGTTGCTTATGGTGAGTAATTGAGTCTTTTCTACAAATCAGAAACAGTCAATCAATCATACTAGTAAACTGTAATAGGTATAGTTTAGAGGATTCTACTTACTATTTCTAGATCAGTGAAACACACATGAGTCAGTTCATACATACTATAAGTAGAACAGGTAGGAACTTACATACTATAACTAGAACAGGAAGGAACTTAAATACTATAACTAGAACAGGAAGAAACTTACATACTATAACTAGAATAGGAAGGAACATACATACTATAACAAGAACAAGATAACAATAATGTGAGCCACTATTTCATGGCATAGCAATATACTTGTTGTGTCACGTTTTGTAACCAGAGTCTCCTAGGAGGAGAGCGTGGGTTTGTGTGTAGATCTATACGGGATTGACCATCCTTGCTGCTAGCTACAGTGGGACCTGCAGGTCTACGGGTGACAAATGTCATACCATTTTCGACGCCTGAAGAACATCGTGTTTTATACTAGTCAATCAAGCATGGTAATAAACTCATCACATTTTACCTTAATTTAACTAATTGGTTTTAAGGTAGTTAGTACTTCAGTAGTTATTTTATAAAACACTACTGTACATCTTCATTTTTCCATTACATTCATATAGTGATATTCTCACATCGAGTAATGCAAACTATTTTCTAGTAAAGATAGTCATAAACTTGGGAAAACATACATTTTTACGAGAGAACAAACATACAAAACATCCAGGTCTTGGTAGAAGGCTACTTTCCATTTTTAGTAGAAAATATAGGATTTTCTAGGAAGTATACAAACATTTACATCAAAACACTTTCAAACATTTTCATGAAACAAATACAAACTTTTGACACTAAAATACTTATGAACTCACCAACTTATATGCTAATCTACTCTTTCAAAATAACTTGTATTCTCAGGTCATCGGTAGACAGGTACAGATGACCAGGCTTTTGAGAAGACGGAGCGTGTTCCAGACTCGTCTTTATTTTGATTACATAATTTTGGTGTCTTATAACTTTACACAGAACACACTTGTATAAAATATATTATTAATGCAATGGATGATGTTGTTGCTTGTTTTACTATTGTGCATTGTTATGATACTGTACATGACGTCCTCCTCCCCGAACGTTTCCGCCGTTCCGGTTTGGGGGTGTGACACATACCCTAGCAATCAAGGAATTCCAAAGAGCTCTTTACTTTAGGTGAGTGCTCAATTATTTGAGAGAGAAGATAAATATAGAGATGCATATGTTGTATCCAAGGTCGGATGTCTTCCAATCACGCAGAGGGACAACATATGACTAACATAGATAGAGGGATAGAGAAATAGAAAGTTGCATATGCTATGTCCCAGGTCGGATCTTTCGATCACACAGAGGGGACAACATATGACTGAGATAGATAGATAGAGAGAAGCATATATAGAAATGCATACAAATAGAGTGCATATGTTGTGTCCCAGGTCGGATCTTCCGATCACGAAAAAGGGGCAACATATGACTGACAGAGAGGATAAGAAAGAAAAACAATTCACACAGACCTACTTTATCAGAACCCCCCAGTCTTCCTATCAGCACCAGAATTAAGGACATTAGTTCGTACATCGAAGAAGTGTTGAGCCACAGTTCTAGATGATAAGTAACTTTAATGTATCTTGTAGGCTCCCTTGTTTATCTCACTGCTCAATCTATCCAAGCGTCGTATGGCCAGTCCAAATGTAACAATCTAAGTCCAGACGAGTTAACATTGTCAAGTCCTTTCATTTTCAGCTATGTCTAGTCCTTTCATCTGAATCCTTTGTGCTTACCAGCACATTGAATATAGAGTCTAAACAATTCAGCTTCAGTGCATTACACGCCTCTCATATTGCTCTTTAGCACTAAATTTCATATCACTTCCCAAAAATACTTACGAAAGAAAACATATTTTTGTATTTTTGATTTTATAATTTTCTTGTATTTTGATTTCTCCCCGTTAATTTGTGCATGGGGAAGAAAGAAAACAAAATAAATGCGCAAATTTAAAAAAAAAATTGTCTTCAAAACGAATCATTTTATGAAAAACTTATAAGTATCGAGAAGAAAACTCAAACCGTAATTCAGCAATTTAAGTTGCATCCAGATGATCTGAGAACAACACGCATATGCAGCAACACATTCAACCTTAGTTGTATTTCAATTTCGGAACAAATTCAAAAACTCTTCACATCGTTAAGTACAATACTCACTTATGATCCATTCTTTCTTCTTTTCCCGCAAAGGACACATTCCCTCACTTAAAGTTCTGCATGTTGTGCAGTTGAGAGATGTCTCCTATCATGTGCCTGGAATAGCCACTATCAACAAACCGAAGTCTGATGATATTCCTCCATAGCTGCTTCGACACAGAGTGCAAAATTAGTTGGATTTTGGAACCCAATCCATTTTGAAGCTGGGTTGACCATTATCATCTACACAAGCTAGTCTCTCCCATGACATATCCTGTTTATCAGACACAAAAGATGAAGAAATGTTAGAATCATTAGATGATTTGGGAGTGTGAACCTTTGGTACCCATCTGTAGTTGGGTTTAATCCATTTCTTGTTTGATCGGATGGATGCCTCAGCACTTGCTTTAGAACTTGAAACTGATCGTCGTGATGACTTTGACCTAACCGATCTTTGTTGAACAGAACAATCTCTTGAATTTGGCATCTTGTCCGACATTCCCTTTTTATCCTTGGGAGTTTGATTCTTTCCCTTCTTAGCATTCCAGTCACCATTGTTTAAACGTGACCTCGACGGGTTTCTTTTAGAGGATCTCCCTCTTGGCACGTTTTGCCAACCTTGTGCATAGTAAGGAACATATAAACGATGTGGGCAATTTCTGGCAATGTGACCGGGAGTCCCACAGTTAAAGCAAGTCTGTCTTTTCATAGAATCAGACTGTGACTTGGTCCTTGTCCAACAGAAGTTCGTTTCGAAGAACTTCCACAAGAACAAGCACAAGAACATTTATTAGACTGCTTGACAGATCTTTGCGACTTGGATTTCTCAACAGTGGGAGTGTCATCATCACAAGCTTTTGAAACACTTTCAGCAGACTTAGAATTAATTGATTTCTGCTCACTCCCATCTTGCATTGCTACATTCTCTGTCTCTGAAGTAGAAGCATTAGAGTTGCTCATCTCATCACAAGTTTTTGAATCATTTTCAGCAGAACAAGAGTTATTTTTGTTCTGCTCATGCCCATCTTGCATTGTGACCTGTTCTGCACATGGGGTAGAAGCATTAGTATCATTCACCTCAATATTCTCAGTTGGGCCAGATTGTTCAGTCTTAACTAAAGCTGGTACAGGGGGCTGGCCATACTGAGAAGGTATCTCTACATCATTGGTTTCAAGGGGTGGGGTATAGTTGTCATTGAAAGGAGGTGGAACACTGTGATACCCTAGACCCTTATTCTGATTATCTTTAAAATTTAATTGTTTCTCAATCATAGTCTCAACTTTCTTACTTGACACATCAAAATTTTTGAAGTTAAAATCTGCATTTTCAAATCTAGTCTTCAATGTGTCAAGCTCATCAGTCAAGCTGGCAAGTTGTCTCTTAACATGGTTATAGTTCTCACATTTGTTACTATAGTCTTCCTGAAGCTGTCTAAAGTCTCTTGTCTTGGCCTCTAGTTGATTATTTAAGGGTTTTTGGGCCTTCCGAAGAGTATATCCTTCATATTTAAGGTCCTCAATTTCCCTAATTAATAATTCATGTTGATCACGATAAAGTTTAATTTTAGCTTCACACGACTGGGAGCATGAAGCTTCATTAACCTTGGTGATTGAAGAACTCATTTTTCACAAAAAAAAATTACCAAAAATAGAACTGATTATGAAGTCAAGAAAAATGCCCTTTGACTTGAAATCTTGAAAGTTAAATTTGAAAGTCAAAGATTAAAGTCAAATTTTTTGTCCAAAAGGAATAACCTTGATCGAAAACAAAAGTTTCTAAGCCGAAAACGAAATTTCAAGACCAAAAACGAGAATATTTGATCAAAAACGAAGGTATTTGACCGAATACGTGGCCTTTTGACCAAATACGAAGTTTTAGGACCGAAACGAGGTTATTGGATCGAAAATGTGGCTTTTGAGCTAAAAATAAGCCAAAATCTTGAAAATCCAAAATTTCAGCCGAAATTGCGAGGCCGAAATCTCGGACCGAGAACTGCTGACCGAAATTGCGAGGCTGAGACGTCCGACCGAGAACCTGTTGTGACATCCCCATTTTCACGGCCAGAAAAGACCGATTTTGTTTATGCTTTATAAAAATCAGAGTACCCTTTTTAATAAAAACGTTGCAGAATTTGTTCCCAAAAAAGCATGATAAATACGTTATCAAAGCAGTTCCGAATAAATGTATTTTTATTCATTTTAAAACATTTGGGATGTCATTGTCAATACAGAAACATAAGCATAAACAGAACTTACATTTATTTACACTAGTGATCTACACCTCTTTAATCTCTCAGTGTAATGTAACTTCGTATCGGCACCTGTGATTCAAATAAGCTTGAGTGGGTCAGGTTGGGAAACCTGGTGAGTACATAGGGTTTTCAACCCACAATAATATAATTATTATGTTTAAACATCAAACAATCAACCCAATTACCCATCCCCATTATCTTCCTTACTCTCAAGGGTCTACCCTAAGAGTCATCTATTCGTTCATTCCGAAGTCCCTTGCTTCCAGGGTTATAAGACAGGCACTAAGTCCATAGCTGCCAATGCTCGTTCGTAAAGCACAAATTCCATAGCTGCTAATCTTCATTCATCGGGCACTAAATCCATAGCTACCAGTGTTCATCTATAAGGTACTAAGTCTATAGCTACCAACGTTTATCAGGTACTAAGTCCATAGCTACCAACGTTTATCCATCAGGTACTAAGTCCATAGCTACCAACGTTTATCTATCAGGTACTAAGTCCATAGCTACCAGTGTTTATCTATCAGGTACTAAGTCCATAGCTACCAGTGTTTATCTATCAGGTACTAAGTCCATAACTGCCGATATTATTTAGGCACTAAGTCTATAGCTGCCAATGTTCACTCATATCATCTTTCATCTCTCATCATTCATCTACCCATGTTTCACCCAACATATTTGTAGATATAAAATACGTATATAGTTTAAATCATTTAAAACATGTATAAAATCATTCATCCAGCATAGATAACAAGTATACAGACAATATGCACACATAGCACGTAATTTATATAAAATACTTCATATCTATGTGTAAGATGAAAGTAACTATGCACTCACTTGATAAGGTGGTGACTTGGTACTCGGACAGCGCTTCGTTTACTTTAAAATAATTTCCTTCGACGAAACCTAATATTATTACCACTAGATTTTAGTCTAATATTTACCGTGACTAATTATTAGTCTTATTATTATTATTATTATATAAACGTTTAAACAATATTTTCCAACCACTATGTACAGACAGGGGCCAGACATAAAACACCGGAGGGCATGATCATTTTGGCATATAGCACTTTTGAAATCCAACAACCCAGGCGGCACTTCAAACCGGATTCCCCGTACCGCGAGTGGTTAAAAAGATATTATACCGACACTTATATAAACCATAATAATAGCTCAAATAATTATTATAAGGTCCTAATAACGTTACTATATTTAAATAAAAGCTATATTAAAAATTAGGTAGGCGTATCTTACCTATGAGGGGGTTTGGCTAGAAGCCGTGCTCTGCAGGGGCAGAACTTCCGAGCTGAAAGCTCTTCTTCTCGGAGCCGTCGAGCGCTCCGGGGCTTTCTTCTAGTGCTAGGGGAGTTTTGGGAGGTTTAGAGAGAGAGTAGAGAGAGAAGGGTGGAGGTGTGAAGAAATGAGGGTGGAAGAGGTTGTATTTATAGGGTGAAGTATGGCTGAAGTTGGTGCCACATGTCACCATCTAGTGGCAAGCCTTGGGGAGAAAGCAATGGCCAAGATTGTGCCACGTCACCCCTTTTGCAGCACCACCCTTCCGACTTCTAAACCCCGTAACTTTCGCATGTGAGCTCCGTTTTTGACGTTCTTTATATCCACGCGTAGGTAAAAATAAGATCTACAACTTTACTTTTGACTCCGTCAGCTATTTCTCGACCGATCTTATATTTAACAGTATGAGGAGATTACACTGTTAAATGTCCGCGTAAAATTCGTAACTTCTTCATACGGACGCCGTTTTCGTCTGTCTTTTTACCGTTGAGTTCCTATTAATGAGATCTTCAACTCTCATTTAGGTCACGTAGGCCAAAAACCGCTCGAACTGAAATTCGAGTTTCAGGTCGTGCACTGCTATGCCAAATCTTAGAAAATTCATAACTTCCTCATACGAAGTCAGATTTGGGCGTTCTTTTTTTTGTATGTTCTTAGTTTAACGTATACTACAAGTTTTGTTTAGATCACTAAGGCTAAAAAGTTTTCTACCATAAATTCACTATTTACGTTTCGACGGGCCATAACTTCTTCGTTATAACTCGAATTTCGGCGTTCTTTATATGTACGGAACCCTTGTAACATATAATACAACTTGGTTAAGATTAATCCTTCTAAATAATATTCCATCAAAAACTCATTTTTGATGCTCATCGTCTCTAAATTGACTAGCCCGGATCTGCGGGCGTTACAATTATCTCCCCCTTAGGATGATTACGTCCCGGAATCATCAACGAAACAGGGTTGTATAATGACTCCGTACTTTATCTCTTTATCCTAGGTAATAATCCTAACTTCTATGTTCCTTCGAATGAGTATCTAATTCTTGGACTTCTTGACTTCAGGCGGTGCTCGATCTTGCACTTGCTCCCTATCTCTCGTTAGACTCCAAATTATGACCTTCAAGTCATAATCTCGATCCTCACTGGATGCAAACTTAAGATAAGTTTTTTTTTATTACTACAATGGAACGATGTGTCATATTCTAATGACCTATCATCGTATGTTGCAACGCTTAGACTCGGGTCTCTTAGTGTCTTCCAGAACAGACTATAATTTCGTTCATGTTCTAATCTCATCTTAAAAGGTAGCATTTCTAGCTACAAGCAACTTTTTGCGATACCTCTACTGATCGCTTTTTATTTCAATCTTCTGTCTTAAGTCATATGCTACATCAAACTTGATTCTCTGAACCACATAACATACTCAGCGTAGTCGGACTCAATTTGATATGACCACTAGGGTCGGAATAACAATCATCTTCTTAGTCATTACCGAAACGATGGTAACGACATACTTGAATAAAACGAAATCAATTACTAGCTCCTTGGTAATCTTGTGACTTTCCCTGATCCAAGCGCGAGTCCTGTGCTTCCGGTAGTATAGGCCTCTACTACCATTCACACCTACTCATACTCGTACCAAGTATTGTCTCGCAGTTTTCCAAGTCATTATCACAAAGACAATTTTTAACACATACAAATGTGTCCAAACAATCATATAATTTTCCCTAGACTCTACTAGGACTTCTTCCATGCGTATCTTCAATCATCAATTCTGCTTCAACTCGGTTGGTGATGGAAATGTCAGACGATGGGATAACTTCATGGATTATACCAAAAATCTTTCTTTCTGCAAATCGAAAGTTTACTTCTCCCGTACTAGACGTATTATTTATTAGATGTATTCTAAATGCAAGATATCACTCTTATGATATCTTCCAATAAGTACCATTCAGTATCGTAAGCCTTCTCATTTCCTCCATTTACTCAATTCACTACAAGTCTTCACCATGATGTTCTGTACACCAAAGCAATCGTTTGGTGTATTGAGACGAGAATAAAGATAGAGGAAGGTTTAGACATGTATTCCTCCTTATTACCTCGAAAAATTATATGCCAGTTCTAATATCGTAATTAAACGTTTAGAAATCTGAACACATAAAATTTCCAGATCCGGTCGGCAACAGACCATAGATCCGACCAAACGATAGCATAAAGCATCACTAATTATTAAGCACATAAAAGCATCTTAGGCATCTTCCCTAATTAAGCTAGTGCTTATGTCTATTCAGGCGTACTTCCTAAAATATATTAGACACACTCCTCACAATCATCGGTTAGCATTCTAAGTTTAAGTCTAGAAATAAATCCTTATTCCTAGTTCGCTTAAACTAATGCTCTGATACCAACTGTGACATCCCCATTTTCACGGCCAGAAAAGACCGATTTTGTTTATGCTTTATAAAAATCAGAGTACCCTTTTTAATAAAAACGTTGCGGAATTTGTTCCCAGAAAAGCATGATAAATATGTTATCAAAGCAGTTCCGAATAAATGTATTTTTATTCATTTTAAAACATTTGGGATGTCATTGTCAATACAGAAACATAAGCATAAACAAAACTTATATTTATTTACACTAGTGATCTACACCTCTTTAATCTCTCAGTGTAATGTAACTTCGTATCGGCACCTGTGATTCAAATAAGCTTGAGTGGGTCAGGTTGGGAAACCTGGAGAGTACATAGGGTTTTCAACCCACAATAATATAATTATTATGTTTAAACATCAAACAATCAACCCAATTACCCATCCCCATTATCTTCCTTACTCTCAAGGGTCTACCCTAAGAGTCATCTATTCGTTCATTCCGAAGTCCCTTGCTTCCAGGGTTATAAGACAGGCACTAAGTCTATAGCTGCCAATGCTCGTTCGTAAAGCACAAATTCCATAGCTGCTAATCTTCATTCATCGGGCACTAAATCCATATGTTGAAAAATGTTTTTGTATGTGACCTTGTATGTGACCATCATTGAAATAAGACGAACTGTTTTTGTATTATCTAACAAATATTATCAGTTATTTCAGGTTGCATGAATGCATGATCAAAACAGAAAACACGCGAATGAAGGAAACGCATAGACGAGAAAATTTAGCTGTGCGACTGAACAGTTTCAACAATATATATATATATATATATATATATATATATATATATATATATATATATATATGTATTATATATATATATATGTGTATTATATATATATATATATGTATGTATTATATATGTATGTGTTATATATATATATATATATATATATATATATATATTGTGTGTGGAAAAGTCAAAAGAAAAAGCAAAGGAATTAAGAAGCAAAACCCATACACATGTTTTTGCTACTAGCTCCTACAACAACTTGCATGATCAGCCATTACTCTTTCAACTTACTACTCAAGTGCTACTAGATATTTGTTTCACCTCATATATGTATACATGAGTATGTAAAGAGTGTGTGTGTTCATTTTTCTTTGTAATTCACTGGAACATAAAACTCTCTCAATCACCAAACAACGAACATCAAGAACATCAAGATCAACAAGTTAAATGAAGAACACTATCAACCATCTTCATCATCTTCATCAAAGGTTCTTCATCAAACTTTAAGATCATCATCTTCACCACCATCACCACCTGATATCAACCTCCTTCCAACCTCCAAACTACCTCAAAATAATCTCTAAAAACCCTCCAAATACCCTCCTTAAACCTCCTCCAAAAACCCTTTCAAATCACCACAACCATCACCACCTTGCTGTTTTTCACGACATCAGAATCTTCAAGTCAGAAACGAAGCAAACTAGGCTCGGTACAAGCACAAAAAGAATAGGGAGATTTTCACCACAAATTCTTCAGAACCTTACCTACATCTAGGAATTTTCGTGGACGATTTTGACCACGGGAAACCCCAGAGAGACGCGAGAGAGAATTTGTTATCCAGAGAGATTTCTGTTTTCGAGTTCAAAATCTTCATGTCAGAAAACAAAAAAACTGGGCACAACACAGCCAAAATACTACTAGGGAGATTTTCACCATCAATTCTTCAGAACCTTACCTACATCTAGAAATTTTCGTGGACGATTTTGACTACGGGAAACCCCAAAGAGACGCGAGAGAGAATTGGCTATCCAGAGAGATTTACTCTGAAAATCTACATCCATCACCACCCAAAGCTCCTTCAACTTCACCAGCTTTGCTGCCTTACACTACCAAAATTACAACCTTATTCCACCTCCTAACACCCCTCCAAATACCCACTCCAACCTCATCAAATCTCCTCAAAACACCCTATACCCGTATACGAATACATGACCCGTGTACTTTGCATTGTTTTGCAAACAACCCATTTTACATGAAAATGAACTTTTTATTACTTATCATATACCGGATTGATCTTTGAACAAATATCGACCAGTCGTTCCAAGAGTCCCAATATCGACCTGTCGTTCCAAGTGTCCCAACATCGACCAGTCGTTCCAAGAGTCCCAATATCGACCAGTCGTTCCAAGAGTCCACATATCGACCAGTCGTTCCAAGAGTCCAGTTCAGTCAATTTATTGACGAACCTACTTGATATATATTTATATACTTATATACTTTATTATAGCTTTATGTCATTTAAATATAGTCATTTATATTATTTATAGCTTTACGTCATTTAAATACAGTCATTTATATTATATATAGCTTTACGTCATTTAAATACAGTCATTTATATTATTATAGCTTTCAGTCATTTATAGCTTTCATATTTATACTTATTCCGTAATTATTATTCTTTATATATATATATATATATATATATATATATATATGTATATATATATATATATATATATATATATATATCTTATACCTTTAACTCATATATCTGTCACACAGTAACTACTAATCGAGCCTTTTGTTGTGGTGATCAGATTTTTATATTTCCAACAATCGGTATCTGAGCTGATATAAAAGAATATTTTCTAACAATTGGTATCAGAGCTTGTGTGATTTACCTTGAAATTTTTGTCGAAAAACTTTTGGTTATAGCGTTTATAAACCTTCCATAAGCTTTTCTTTGAATATTTTATTTTAATATCATTTGTTCAAAATCCTTTCAAAAATTTCAAAAAAAAATGTCTTTGGCTAATTATTCCAACATGAACTCTGTCTCCATTGCAAATAGTTTAGGATCTGGTTCACGGGCACCCATACTTATTCCTGAAGAGTATAATTCGTGGGTTGGCCGTATGAATCTTCATCTTAACGCTATAAATGAAGATGTTTGGAAGTGTGTAGAAGGAACATATGTTACTCCAGAAAATATGGCTACTCTTGCTACAAATCAAGCCACTCAAGCTGAAATCAAAAAAAAATTGGAACTCCAAACCAAAAAGGAACTTGTTTCTGGAATACCTCACAGTATTCTAAGTCAAATGGATGACATTATACTGTTAACCGCAAATCAAATTTGGGAGAATTTGAAAAATCGTTTTTGTGGAAATAAAAGAATTATCGGAAACAAAAGAACATCTGTTTTAAATGAATTCGATAATTTCAAAATGCTTTCATCAGAAACCATCCATGATGCTCACGATAGGTTCAATCTTATTATGGTCAAAATGAACAATTTGAGTATCAAAAAGACACAACATGAGATAAATCTCAAATTTTTAAACAATCTTTTCGAAAGCTGGAAAATGGTTAAACTCATTATTAAGGGAAATCCAGCTATTCATACTGAAACTTTGTACAATCTGTATGGAGAACTTCAATCGTATGAATCCTCGATTGACCCACCAACCACTACAACTTTTGGAGGACCACTTGCTCTTGTGTCCACATCTTCTCAAAACCAAACACCTTTCAATGATCAAAACTTTAATCATTTTAATCATACTACATCTTTTCAAAACCAAGCCTTCCAGTCTGATTCAAATGATGAAGCAGACTATCAATAACTGTGTGCGTTGGTTGCAAACACAAATCTCCAGAGATTTCTCCCAAATCAAGGTCAATCAAATTTTAGACCAAACTTTCAAAACAGACCATCTTTTGGACAAAACAACTCAGGTTTTCAACCTAGACCTTACTTTGGACAAAATTCTCAAAGACCTGCCTTCCAAAATAACTCAAACCAAGGTTTTCAAAACCAGGGATTTCAAAACGATCCCAACTCAGGTCATAATCACAATCCAAACAACAGTTTTCAAAATCAAAACAGAGGTTTCCAAAATCAAGGTTACAACAATCAAAACAATGGTTTTCAAAACAACCAAAATTTTGGATTCCAACAAAACCATACTCAACCTTCCCAACAAACCCAAACTCAAGCACCTGAAAGACTTCCGATTAAGAGTCAAAAGGATGACAGTGATGAAGAAGTGATCATTTGTCACAACTGCAAAGGAACAAATCACTATGCCAGAGAATGCCGAGCCAAAAACAAAACCAAAATCAAAGACTCAGCATACTATGCTCAAAGAGCCGATGAACTGAAGAAACTGGAAAACCAAGAAAACCAAAGAGCATTGATGGCAATCCATGAACCAAGCGTGGAATACTGGCCAAATTCTGATGACGAAACTGACAATGAACAAGCACAATCAAACTTCTGCTTCGTAGCTGGTGTTGATATACCTTCAAGAGCTCCCAACGTCATAGAACAGGTATGGTCTATGATCTCTGAAATTGGTTTTTCCAAAACAATTTTTGAGTCCCACATAACCAAAATTGAGACTAGTCTGGAAGCTGATCTCAAAACATATCATGACACAATGGTCAATTTTGATATTTGCAAATCTGAGTTACAAACCTTGCAACTCAAATTTGGAGAATCAACAAGAATAAAAAGCAAATTGGAAAGAGATGTTGAAAGAAAATCGGAAGATTATAATCACGTCTTGGAACAATTAAATCAGACACTAATTCAGAAAAGGGATTTGGAACAAAAAAATCAGTCAGTCATTTCTTCTGAAATAAAAGATATTTTAGAAATGGAAATCCTTCAGTTGAAACAAGACTTTCAAGAATCAACTGAAAAATACAATATTTAAAATGAAAAAATGACTGATTCTTTAAAACAAATCAATTCTCTTGAAACTGAGAATAAAAGACTGATATGGAATATGGATTTTATTAAAGTTGCTAGAAAACTAAGTGATGATATTTTCACCAAGGAAAACACCTTAGGAACTGGCAAAATTGATACAAATTATAGACCAGGAATTGGAAGAGAATCCTTTGAAATTGAACAAGCAAAACAGGAAAACATGACGAATTGTGAAAACTCTGCATCCACTCTACCAGATCTTTTCACATCTGTTAATGAGGAAGATTTAGATGACGAAACAGTTATCAACTGTAGCCCAGATGATACTGCTTTCACTGTTTTCAAAAAATCTTTCAAAAGAGTTGTAAATTCTGAAACAGACTCTGCAAGTTCTTTAACTCACCAAATCAAACATACCGACGGAACCACTAAACTCAAATACTTTTTGAATGGAGAAAATTCCTCTTATGAGGATGGTAGTACTTCTGTACCAACTGCTTTTCCTACAATGACTTCATCAATTATTGGAAAAACTAGTCTGGGACAAAAATACTCCAAGAAACAACAAACAAGCAAAAAATCCATTCAAGTCACCAAAACCCCACTTGTCAAGCCAAACGTTTTTGAAAACCAACCAAAGAAACCAGTTAAACCCTACGTCATACCTCATAAACAGGTTTCCAAAGAAAAACCAAAACCTTTTCGAAAACCGCTTTCAAGAAAGCACTTTTCAATGTTCAAGGAACTTTCAAAAACCATCACATCAGAAAGTTTCAAACCATCATCATCAAAAAGCTTTTCAAAACCGCCCATCACATCCCAGATATGAAGAAAACTTTTCAAACAAACCTTCACATCTAGGATATCTTTCACCAAATCACAGATCTTATCAACCCACAGGTTTTCAGAAACAAATCACATTTTGGATAAACTTGATAAATCAAATCAAACCTCAACCATTCCATCCTCATAAACCAAACTCTTACAACAACACGAAGTTAAATGCTAATAGAAATTCATTAAGCAAAATAACAATTGACAAACCAGGACCCATTCAGATTTGGGTACCTAAACCTTCTGTCTGATTGCAGGTACTTAATGCTGGAGAACCCAATGATGATACATGGTATATTGATAGTGGCTGCTCCAAGCATATGACAGGAAACCGGAACTACTTACGTGACTTCAAACCTACACAAACCAATCAAGATGTTACCTTCGGCAACAACATGACAGCAAAAATCAAGGGTTATGGAAACATAACAAATGGTAATTTTACCATAAAGAAAGTTGCCTTTGTTGATGACCTGAAACACAACCTCATCAGTGTTTCTCAACTGTGTGATAATAATCTTGAAGTTCTATTCACCAAACAACGAAGCTTGATCATGGACGCCAAAACCAAAGATGTTATAGTTGATTCTGACTGTGCTGGAAATATGTATCCACTTGACATGGATCTTATCTATGGTAAAACCGATATATGTCTGCTATCTAAAGCCCCAACAGATATTAGTTGGTTATGGCACCGCCGCCTTTCCCATATAAACTTTGGGTACATCAACAAATTAATCGGCGATGATCTTGTTCGAGGGCTACCACTTCTGAAGCTTGATAACGAAACTCTTTGTGCCGCATGTGAAAAAGGAAAACTTTCCAGGTCCACTCACAAAAGCATCTCAGAATCTAGTGTATCCGAACCACTAGAGTTGTTGCACATAGACCTTTGTGGCCCTACCAAAACCCAAACCATACACGGGAAGAAGTACATTCTTGTTGTCGTTGATGGTTTCTCGCGCTTTACTGGGTCTTTTTCTTAAGACTAAAATTAGAAGCACCTGAAGAGATGATCAACTTCATCAAACAAATCGAACTGAAGCTCAAACGACCTGTTCGAAGAATCCGAAGTGATAATGGTTTAGAGTTCAAAAACAAGACTCTAGATTTATTTCTCAAAGACAAAGGAATTGAACATAACTTCTCAGCCCCATACACTCCACAACAGAACGGTGTTGTCGAAAGAAGGAACCGAACTCTATGTGAAGTTGCAAGATCAATGCTTATCTTCACTGATCTGCCACAATACTTCTGGTCAGAAGCAATAGCCACAGCTTGCTACACTCAAAATTGTTCCTTAATCCATAAACATCTTCATAAAACACCATATGAAGTCATTAACAACCGAAAACCAAACATCAAATTTTTCCATATTTTTGGTTGTCGATGCTTCGTAAAGAACAATAAAGATCACCTTTCAAAATTTGAATCAAGGTCGGACGAAGGAATTTTCCTTGGTTACTCGTTTTCTTCAGCTGCTTATCGAGTACTGAACAAACGTACTAGAGTAATTGAAGAAAGTATCGATGTTCATTTTGATGAATTTTATATCAGGAAATTGGATCGTGAACATTTTGGTTCAAAAATGATTGAAAATATTTTTCAAAATCCAATTCAACAAACACCTTCTCCTGACATAGACATTGAAATCTATCTTGATTTACTTTTTGAACAACCAAAAACCGCTTACAATTCTGAACTTCTAACTACTTCAATTGACCCTACAGGAACACCCAGTGAAGTTATTCCACAAACAAACCAAAATGATGCAGATCAATTTGAGGGGGAACCACCAACACATACTTCCTCTTTGGAACATACACCAAATCCTCCTTTGATAACCCAATCCCCAAATAGCCAAAACAATCATGATGCATCATTTATGGGGGAACCTTCAATCTTATTCCAAGATGAAACACCCAGAGAAGAACAATGGGATACTGAAACTCCAATTATTATAGCGGAAGAGAATCGCTTAATAAAGTGGACCAGAAATCATCCTACAGACCAAATCATCGGAGATCCCAACTCAGGCATTCAGACTAGAGCCGCATCCACAAATGAATGTTTATTTGGAGCCTTCTTATCCATGACTGAACCCAAAACCATACATTCTGCTATAAAAGATCCAGACTGGGTAAAAGCTATGCAAGAAGAGCTAGTAGAATTTGAAAGAAACGACGTATGGAATCTTGTTCCTACTCCAGCCGATGTTACTGTTATAGGTTCAAGATGGGTATACAGAAACAAGACTGACGATCAAGGAATCATTTGTCGAAACAAGGCACGTCTTGTAGTCAAAGGATATTCACAACAAGAAGGAATCGACTACGATGAAACATATGCTCTAGTTGCCAGAATTGAAGCAATCCGCATCTTTCTTGCATATGTTGCACATAAGAATTTCAAAGTATTCCAAATGGACGTTAAATGTGCATTCTTACACGGAGAGATAGATCGCGAAGTATACATCCAACAACCACCAGGTTTCGAAGATCCCAAATTTCCAGATCACAGCTTTAAATTGCAGAAAGCTGTCTATGGCTTGAAACAAGCACCCCGAGCTTGGTATGCAACGTTGTCAAACTTTCTCGAAGAATCAGGTTTTAAAAGAGGTTCAATCGATCAAACCCTCTTTCGTAAAATATTTAATAAACATCTGTTAATCGTACAAATATATGTTGATGACATTATTTTCGGTTCTACTGATGAATCTTTAAGTGTTAAGTTTGCAGATCTAATGAAGAGCAAATTTGAAATGAGCATGATTGGGGAGATGACTACTTTTCTCGGACTTCAAATCAAACAGTCAACTGATGGCATTTTCATCAACCAAGAGAATTATGTCAAAAACCTACTCACTTGCTTTTCAATGGACAAATCCAATACCACAAAAACCCCAATGGCTTTTGGATACAAATTTGATGCAGACTTAAATGGCAAACCCGTTGACCAGAAAAGATATCGTGGAATGATTGGATCACTCTTATACCTCATTGCCAGCAGACCTGACATCATGTTTTCTACATGTGTGTGTGTCAGATACCAAGCAAATCCTATGGAATCCCATGTACTTGCTGTGAAACGCATCTTCAAATACCTTAAAGGCACTCCCAAACTTGGCCTTTGGTATCCAGCTAAATCCGATTTTCAGCTGAACGCTTTCACTGACTCAGACTACGGAGGATGCAAGCTAGATAGGAAGAGTACATCTGGTAGCTGTCAATTCCTAGGAGGTAAACTAGTGAGTTGGACTTCAAAGAAACAGACTTGTGTATCCACATCAACAGCAGAAGCTGAATACGTCGCTGCCGCCAGCTGTTGTTCACAAGTCATATGGATGCAAACTCAACTGCGTGACTATGGCTTCAAAATCTCACAAATTCCCATATTTTGTGACTCAACCAGTGCAATTGCCATTTCTCACAATCCCGTTCACCATTCCATGACAAAGCACATCGACATTCGATATCACTTTATCAAAGACAACATTCAAAAGGGTCATATCGAACTACACTTCATCAACTCCGAAGATCAAATTGCCGATGTCTTCACTAAGGCTCTCGATGAAACAAAGTTTCAATACTTCCTAGGCCGTCTAGGAATGTTAAATCCAGATAACATCCATCCTTAAACTTTTACTTTTTGTTTGTACAAAAGTGTGTTTACTTCCATTCAAAAAGAAAATTCAAAAACAATTGAAAATTGTTTTCCTTTCAAAAATACCAAAAACATTCAAATAACCAATATTTCCAAAAACATTCAAATAACCAATATTTCCAAAAACATTCAGAAAAACAAATCTTCAAAAACATAATAAAAGACTTGCCATAATAAGCTTTTATAGAACCTTGTGATTAATCGTCTCTTGACTTAATGTTCAGATGCTTATGCTCGATGAAGATTTAAAGTCATATTGATTCTCAATTGGAGTGAAGGTTCAAATCTCCTACTTTTCATAATGTATATAACTTTATTTCCATCGATTTTATTTCATTATTGACGATTTTAAAAAAAAATCAAGGGACATAAGGTTAGGAGGTTCAAATGAAAACAAAAACCCATGTGAGAATTTGTGCCTCGTCAATCTATATCACTGTGGAATTCATTTCTTGTGAGCTTAGGTGTGTCACTATTGCTTATAAGGTATATCCGATTATACCTTGTCACGGTCTCATTTTTGCTTAGATATCAAAATGACCAGGGACGATACATTCATTTCTTACATACTAGACAAACTGTCTTTTATGCCACCAATCCCTACCTAGATATAAGCCAACCAAAAATGAAGTCTTGAGATCCCGTGATCCATCAACAAGAAAAGACGAAATGAAAAAGACTTCAACAATCACTTATAAAAGAAAAACAAAGATCTATCCACATCCAATCGTCAAAGACGAATCAAGATAAAGACGAATCAACAAAAAGGGCCAAATCATTCACCGAAGAAATACCAAAGAAAACAAAAATATTCTACATTTGGTATTTTCAAACAAACTTTTCAACCAAATGGTTATTTCAAAACAAACATCATAAGATTCCGTGATCTGTTTTTAGCCATTTTTCACAAAAGAAGATATCTTAATCCCGCAAGACAGATACGCACAAAAAACCCAATTTTCTCAAATGTAGCAAATTCTTGATGCTAAAACAAAATATCTTTCTACAATAAATCGATATTGATCAACAAACAGGATACCATCAAAGAAGAAGCTGCAACAACAATGGATTTCCCGGGATACTGCAGCCTTCATTACTGAAGAATCTTAGTTGCAAACTGGACTATGAAAATTGCTAAACCCCTCTACATGTATTTCCCGACGGAGAGAGAGTGAAAGTTAATGGCATAAATGAAGAAACCCGCTGAGTAATGCCGAAACCAGTCTTATGTGATTGATTATCTAATAATGAGACTAAGTGACCTTTCAGGAAAAGCATAGCTGAACACCTCCAATATGAGTGTGAGTCGTCAGAGAGAGATATCACTCATTTTTAGTGATCATTAACTTGTTCTACTGCCAGAACAACCAAACACCCAAGTGAAGTGTGAGCTATACCTATGAGCGTTCATCTGAATCGACCTGTTAGACCACTTGTCGTCATTAATAATGCTATAAAATCTTAGGAAATTTCTTTAGATACATATATGGCTACCCTTTGATAACCGAACCCGAGACTTTGATTCGGAAACAAATTTCTGAAAATCTTTTACATAAGATATGTTAAACAAAGTCACAAACTTTCAAAACAATCACTATGTTTTATATATCTTATCTATTGACAAATCTTTTATCTCGAATCTTCAAAAGTTCAAAACTGTCAATATGATTATATCATACCTGTCCTTATTTCAGCAATGATCACATAGGGGGAAATTGTTGAAAAATGTTTTTGTATGTGACCATCACTGAAATAAGACGAACTGTTTTTGTATTATCTAACAAATATTATCAGTTACTTCAGGTTGCATGAATGCGTGATCAAAACGGAAAATACGAAAACACGCGAATGAAGGAAACGCATAGACGAGAAAATTTAGTTGTGCGACTGAACAGTTTCAACAATATATATATATATATATATATATATATATATATATATATATATATATATATATATATATATATATATATATATATATATATATATATATATATATATATATATATATATATATATATATATATATATATATATATATATATATATATATGTATTATGTATATATATATATATATATATATATATATATGTATTATATATGTATGTATTATATATATATTGTGTGAAAAAGTCAAAAGAAAAAGCAAAGGAATTAAGAAGCAAAACCCATACACACGTTTTTGCTACTAGCTCCTACAACAACTTGCATGATCAGCCATTACTCATTCAACTTACTACTCAAGTGCTACTAGATATTTGTTTCACCTCATATATGTATACATGAGTATGTAAAGAGTGTGTGTGTTCATTTTTCTTTGTAATTCCCTGGAACATAAAACTCTCTCAATCACCAAACAACGAACATCAAGAACATCAAGATCAACAAGTTAAATGAAGAACACTATCAACCATCTTCATCATCTTCATCAAAGGTTCTTCATCAAACTTTAAGATCATCATCTTCACCACCATCACCACCTTATATCAACCTCCTTCCAACCTCCAAACTACCTCAAAATAATCTCCAAACACCCTCCAAATACCCTCCTTAAACCTCCTCCAAAAACCCTTTCAAATCACCACAACCATCACCACCTTGCTGTTTTTCATGACATCAGAATCTTCAAGTCAGAAACGAAGCAAACTAGGCTCAGTACAAGCACAAAAAGACTAGGGAGATTTTCACCACAAATTCTTCAGAACCTTACCTACATCTAGGAATTTTCGTGGACGAGTTTGACCACGGGAAACCCCAGAGAGACGCGAGAGAGAATTTGCTATCCAAAGAGATTTCTGTTTTCGAG
The DNA here is from genome assembly GCF_052849685.1 of Lactuca virosa. Taxonomy (NCBI): domain Eukaryota; kingdom Viridiplantae; phylum Streptophyta; class Magnoliopsida; order Asterales; family Asteraceae; genus Lactuca; species Lactuca virosa. The sequence continues at coordinate 40,838,837 of NC_136433.1, forward strand.
TTCAGAATCTTCATGTCAGAAAACAAAAAAACTGGGCACAACACAGCCAAAATACTACTAGGGAGATTTTCACCATCAATTCTTCAGAACCTTACCTACATCTAGAAATTTTCGTGGACGATTTTGACCACGGGAAACCCCAAAGAGACGCGAGAGAGAATTGGCTATCCAGAGAGATTTACTCCGAAAATCTACATCCATCACCACCCAAAGCTCCTTCAACTTCACCATCTTTGCTGCCTTACACTACCAAAATTACAACCTTATTCCACCTCCTAACACCCTCCAAATACCCACTCCAACCTCATCAAATCTCCTCAAAACACCCTATACCCGTATACGAATACATGACCCGTGTACTTTGCATTGTTTTGCAAACAACCCATTTTACATGAAAATGAACTTTTTATTACTTATCAAATACCAGATTGATCTTTGAACAAATATCGACCAGTCGTTCCAAGAGTCCCAATATCGACCTGTCGTTCCAAGAGTCACAACATCGACCAGTCATTCCAAGAGTCCCAATATCGACCAGTCGTTCCAAGAGTCCAAATATCGACCAGTCGTTCCAAGAGTCCAAATATCGACCAGTCGTTCCATCAGTACAGTTCAGTCAATTTATTGACGAACCTACTTGATATATATTTATATACTTATATACTTTATTATAGCTTTATGTCATTTAAATATAGTCATTTATATTATTTATAGCTTTACGTCATTTAAATACAATCATTTATATTATTTATAGCTTTACGTCATTTAAATACAGTCATTTATATTATTATAGCTTTCAGTCATTTATAGCTTTCATATTTATACTTATTCCGCAATTATTATTCTTTATATATATATCTATATCTTATACCTTTAACTCATATATCTGTCACACAGTAACTGGTAACCGAGCCTTTTGTTGTGGTGATCAGATTTTTATATTTCCAACAATCGGTATCTGAGCTGATATAAAAGAATATTTTCCAACACCATAGCTACCAGTGTTCATCTAATAGGTACTAAGTCTATTTCTACCAACGTTTATCAGGTACTAAGTCCATAGCTACCAACGTTTATCCATCAGGTACTAAGTCCATAGCTACCAGTGTTTATCTATCAGGTACTAAGTCCATAGCTACCAGTGTTTATCTATGAGGTACTAAGTCCATAACTGCCGATATTATTTAGGCACTAAGTCTATAGCTGCCAATGTTCACTCATATCATCTTTCATCTCTCATCATTCATCTACCCATGTTTCACCCAACATATTTGTAGATATAAAATACGTATACAGTTTAAATCATTTTAAACATATATAAAATCATTCATCCAGCATAGATAACAAGTATACAGACAATATGCACACATAGCACGTAATTTATATAAAATACTTCATATCTATGTGTAAGATGAAAGTAACTATGCATTCACTTGATAAGGTGGTGACTTGGTACTCGGACAACGCTTCGTTTACTTTAAAATAATTTCCTTCGACGAAACCCAGTATTATTACCACTACATTTTAGTCTAATATTTACCGTGACTAATTATTAGTCTTATTATTATTATTATTATTATATAAACGTTTAAACAATATTTTCCAACCACTATGTACAGACAGGGCCAGACATAAAACACCGGAGGGCAGGATCATTTTGGCATATAGCACTTTTGAAATCCAACAACCCAGGCGATACTTCAAACCGGATTCCCCGTACCGCGAGTGGTTAAAAAGATATTATACCGACACTTATATAAACCATAATAATAGCTCAAATAATTATTATAAGGTCCTAATAACGTTACTATATTTAAATAAAAGCTATATTAAAAATTAGGTAGGCGTATCTTACTTACGAGGGGTTTGGCTAGAAGCCGTGCTCTGCAGGGGCAGAACTTCCGAGCCGAAAGCTCTTCTTCTCGGAGCCGTCGAGCGCTCCGGGGCTTTCTTCTAGCGCTAGGGGAGTTTTGGGAGGTTTAGAGAGAGAGAGAGTAGAGAGGGAAGGGTGGATGTGTGAAGAAATGAGGGTGGAAGAGGTTGTATTTATAGGGTGAAGTATGGCTGAAGTTGGTGCCACATGTCACCATCTAGTGGCAAGCATTGGGGAGAAAGCAATGGCCAAGATTGTGCCACGTCACCCCTTTTGCAGCAGCACCCTTCCGACTTCTAAACCCCGTAACTTTCGCATACGAGCTCCGTTTTTTACGTTCTTTATATCCACGCGTAGGTAAAATTAAGATCTACAAGTTTAGTTTTGACTTCGTCGGCTAATTCTCGACCGATCTTAAATTTAACAGTATGAGGAGATTACACTGTTAAATGTCTGCGTAAAATTCGTAACTTCTTCATACGGACTCCGTTTTCGTCTGTCTTTTTACCGTTGAGTTCCTATTAATAAAATCTTCAACTCTCATTTAGGTCACGTAGGCCAAAAACCGCTCGAACTAAAATTCGAGTTTCGGGCCGTACACTCCTATGCCAAATCTTAGAAAATTCATAACTTCCTCATACGAAGTCAGATTTGGGCGTTCTTTTTTTTGTATGTTCTAGGTTTAACATATACTACAAATTTTGTTTAGATCACTAAGGCTAAAAAGTTTTCAACCGTAAATTCACTATTTACGTCTCCCGGTGCCGTGCCGGTTTTGCCGTAAAACTTCGACGGACCATAACTTCTTCGTTATAACTCGGATTTCGGCGTTCTTTATATGTACGAAACCCTTGTAACATATAATACAACTTGGTTAAGATTAATCCTTCTAAATAATATTCCATCAAAAACTCATTTTTGATGCTCATCGTCTCTAAATTGACTAGCCCGGATCTGCGGGCGTTACACCTGCAAAGCCGAAAACATGTGATCCGAGAAGTCAGACCAAAAACGTGCGAACCGAGAACTTCCGAAGCCGAGAACCTCACACCGAAAATCCTCGTACCGAGAATCCTCGTTGCCGCCGAAAACTGTTGCTGACCTAATCCGAGAGCAAAGTCGCCGTCGAGATTTCGCAGATTTTGACCAAAAACACCCAAAACTTGCCAAAAACACGAGATTTTCAAATCTTTAATGCCAAACTCGATCAAAACTACAAAAATATGAAGAACACGAAGAACAATGTCCAAAAATTCATAAAATATAGATCAAAACACCAAGAAACTCCAAAAAAAACCGTTTGCAATGACCCGATTGATACCAATCCAAGCTCTGATAACACTTGTAAGTCCCCAAAATGCTACGATGTATCAATCGGATTCACTTGATGGTGCGGAATCCCAATCAAATGAATCAGACAAGACGAAATAAAGAAATGGTTAACCTTCAATGCACACTGTTATTGAATAGTCGGGTACATAAGATTCTTGTTTACACATGCTTCTCTCTTGTTTCTCTCCAAATCACGTTCTAAGCTTATGACAGCCCCCAAAAACGTCCCTTACACCTATCTAGGCTAAAATAACATTATTTATACCTAGACCTAATCACAAAGCCCAAGCCCAAAAACCAAACAAAACAATATTAAGCCTAACTGAAATTATATGCGATTTCGGTCCAAACAACACCAAAACATGGTGTTTTCGGTCCTAGACCGAGAACTATAATAGCTTATTAAAAGCAAAGTATAAACTACAATTTATGACCTAACATATATATATATATATATATATATAATATATATATATATATATATATATATATATATTAATATTGTAGTTTATTAGAATTTAGTTTTTACATTAATTTAACATTATTTACCAATTTATAATAATTATTAGAAAGAAATTGAAAAGTCAGGGAAGTTTCAAATGCATGTGGTGCAAGTAAAAATGTCTATTTTACAAGTATAATAGACGAATTCCCGCCTGTTGCACAGTGCAGGTTAAAAATATGTTGTTAAAAATTGAAAAATATATGTTTAAAATGGTTATTAATTGACATTAACTTTGACAAATGTTATGATTGATTAATTTAACATTTTTATTTATGCGATTATTTTCTAGTTTCAGTAATGATATTCATTTAAAGTACAATTTATTTGTAGCTAACGTTATGTAATTATTATTATTAATAATTTAAAGAAGACTTTTAAGAAACACTTAATACTACTATTTAAATATGAAACATATACTAAAATATAAAGTGATAAGATATACAATTTTCATTTTAAAAGAGAGACTTACATGGATAATATGGATAATATGACATATCCATGATTTTTAATTAATTATTTCTTTGAAGCAACACAAATATACAAACATATATACAATATCTAATTAAATACTATCTATATCACATTCCATAACATATAGTCGATAATAGGAATCTAATATAATTTACATTAGAATTTCAACCACAACATACAATGATTGTCTTAAAATAATACTTAAACCAATAATATATATATATATATATATATATATATATATATATATATATATATATATATATATATATATATATATATATATATATATATATATATATACAAACTTACAAATTAAAAACTTTAACATAATCACATGGCTCGAAAATGGTCCAAAGCCCTCAAACCAACACAAAAACCTTTAAACTTGTTTTCTTTGTGAATTTTGTATGTGATTTGTATTTGTGTGTCTCCTCAAAGAGATTGACCTTTGTATAGTAGACTATCCATTAATTGCTTATTAAACAGATTATATAAGTTATAAAACCTTTGAATAGTTAATCATTATTAAGAGACTTTTGAGTGGTATTTATTCAAATAGGAGGTTTCTAATGAATATGGTTTGAATAAAAATGCATTTATTTTAAGATATACTAGGCGAATATCTGCGCGTTGCGCATAATAAAATTAAAACTTTTGGTAATATTATGTTATTGAAAATATTTATATCATCTATATTAACTATAAAATAATAATTATTACATTTAGTTTACATAAAGTTATAATTAATTTGAACAATAGATAAAATAACCCTTATTAAAATCAAATCATTTAATGATTTCTACTCATGTTTTAAGTGTGTATAAGATTAGTTATATTTTTCAACTATTTTAATTACTACCGTTATGATTTATTAATTTAAAAAAAATGACGATGTTTTTAATTTCATCATGATGATTATTCAAATTATCAACAAGTCTTTGTAATCTAACATAATTTAATTTCTAAGTTTATATTATTATTATAAATTAATTTAAAAACAACTGAATTCAATTTTAGTTATTATAAAATATAGTTTTCAGACACCTTTTAGTTAATTCGATTAATTGATTTAGGTTCTTTTATATTTATTATATTTAATGTTTTCCTTTTAACTATGTTAAAAATATATATATTGAATTTTTTTAAATATTATTTGATATTTTACTTTAAGTTTTAAATTTTACACTAAATTTTTAAGCTTATTTGATATATTAATGCTGGTTATTTATTTTACTTTATTTGATATTTTACTTTATTTAACAATATAGTGAAGTTAACAAATTAAGTATATCATATTCATAAGTCACAAAGTCTTCCATTTATGATAATGTTTACAACTAAAAACATATTCAAGTTAATAAATTAAGTATATTATATGGAAATATGAAGAGTTTGGAGTTTCAAATGAATTTGGTGAAAGAAAAAATGTTTCCTTTATAATATAGTATGATATGATAGATATAGATTCGCTTTTACAACTACTACAACTTTTGTCAAGACTATCTATCCTACATAGTCCTCTATCAAAAAGTCTATTTTACGTATTCAGTCATTTATACTACAAGACAAAATGGGGTGTTGCATTGGCGAGTACCATTCAAAGCACCAATTGTATAACCAAGTTTCGTGAAATGCACAAGACAATTACAAAGTTCAACGGGGTGTACAACAACTTGAAAAACCAAAGAAAAAGCGGAAAAATGATATGAACGCTTTCGAGACAATGCTTGAAATATTTAAAATCGACAATATTAGTGTAACGTTGAGTTAGGGCTATACATTTAGGGAATAATAATAGATATTCGTTTTATCGAACAATTATGATACTCGAATAGGTTAATTGTTCTTCGTACTCGTTACAATTTATATAAATACTTATTTATTATATACGTGTTATGTGGACAAATATTATGTGCATATAATATTTGTATAAAATCTTGTTATTAAATTATCGAAGAGCGATAAGATAATATCTTTAATTAGATGATTATTTAGGATAAATAATCTTAACGAATGCTGTAACGACCTTAAAATCAAACTCTATATATTATAAGATGTATTTGGTCTAAATATTGTCAATGGTGAACCCAAGTAGTGAAACAATATTCATGTTACATCCGTTTTTCGAAAATAATTGTCCATATATATTTTACGCCGTTCGTTATCGATTATCGGGTGTAAAATACTATCCATTATTATATTGATATGAAATTTATAAATATATATTTAATAAGTTATAACTTTAAATAAGATATATGTTTAATATTGATTATATTAATAAAAAGTATATGTAAATGAAACATTTTTATTTAAATTAATTAATACACTAGTTTATAACCCATGGAAACCACGGTTACAAAATAAAATAATTTTTGACAGTTAAAAATCATAATTATTAATCAATTATTTTCAAAAAATTATTAATTAACTGAGTAATGTGATTGAAGATGATAACCAAAACATCAAAGGTTGAAAGAAAATGCTAAAAATTATTTGATAGTGGAAGAAATTATCGAGTAGATCTCCAGATTCCAGATTCCAGATTCCAGATTCCAGTGAGTATTTATTCAATTTTTGAAATTTGAAAACGCTATATATTAGGCTAAATTGTACGCAAATACTAATCCGATCAGTATAAATGAGTTATTCCATTTATTGTTATTGATTTACCTTCGAAGTTAAGTGGATAGTTGTTATAAAAGAAATTAATAATGTTACTGTGAATATATTTCAGTTAACTCGATGATTTAAATTAACTTTTATAAATTCTTTTTAGAATGATGTCCAGTTGTATTAGAAGCAATAATCTTAGGTACGATTATGATCGATTTTATTGATGTGGTTAAACCTTTGAGCAAGAGGTTTTGTTAATTCGTTTAAAGCTCCGTATCAAGGAAAGTGAAAAATATTTTATGTTATGATATTATATAAAGTTTCTTTAAAGAATATAAAGCATTCATGGATGTATCTTGCGTGACAAAGTGCATATCACGACATGTTGCATATATATTATATATATATATATATATATATATATATATATATATATATATATATATATATAAGGGTTCAATTGAGAAAAAAAAAATGTTGAGAATGGGGGAATCATTCTCAGCCACACATTTATTTTGCCGCAAAACACTTAGGCGTACCGTCAGAAATGGATAACGGATAAACATGTGTTTTCCAACCAAACACGTTTCCTTAAACTATGTTAATCATTACCTTAATATACATAAAAACATATTTTTTTTCGTTTTTTTTATTTTTAGAAAGCCATTATTATCGAAAAATTATTTTAAATATATCAAAATTCATAATTTTTTATTCTCTATAAATAGACATCCATATTGATATACTTTTAAGATAAAAAAAAATTTATTTTTTTTAGAGTTTCACCTCTCGTTATTCATAAGTGAATAAAAAAATCTATCAGATTTTTATTACAGTATATTCGTTATTCACTTATGAATAAAACGTATGCGTAACTTTTTTTATAGTTTAAGTACCGTTCATATATGAATATGACACGCAATAAAGTTTTCTTACTTAAAATATATTTTTTACATCATCTTTCATCATATATTATATTTATATATGAATAAAACGTGTATTAGTTGTCGTCATATTTTATATTCATATATGAATAAAATATTTATCAAATTTTTGTTACAGTTAATTTATTATTCATATATGAATAAGTAGTATAAATGATACTTAAACTGTAAAAAAAATTAATTATATATTTTTATTCATAAATGAATAACGAATGTACTGTAGCAAAAATCTGATGCATTTTTATTCACTTATGAATAACGATAGCTGAAAATATAAAAAAATAAATTTTTTATTTTATCTTAAAAGTATATCAATATGGATGTCTATTTGTAGAGAATAAAAAATCATAAATTTTTGTATATTTAAAATCATTTTTCGATATAAATAGCTTCTTAAAAATTAAAAAAACAAAAAAAAACTATGTTTTTGTATATATTAAGGTAATGATTAACATAGTTTAAGGAAACATGTTTTGTTGGAAACACATCTGTATTCCTTATCCATTTCCGCTGGTACAACAAAGGCTTTTGCGGCAAAAATAAATGAGTGGTTGAGAACGATTCCCCCATTCTCAACCTTTTTTATTTTCTCAATTGAACTTACCTATATATATATATATATATATATATATATATATATATATATATATATATATATATATATATATATATATATATATATATATATATATTTCTTCTTAATAAAAGAAACCTTAATCCACGTGTCATTCCCCTCAATACAGAATTCGGCCATTGTGATTTTACCCTTCTGCCCTCCCTTCGTTTATATATATGATATGAACCTGCGCTTTTAAATAATACGAAAATAGCTACACATATATTTGGTATGAATCCCTCTGATATACGGAAATTTTTTGGAATCATTATTTCAATCCAAAATTAACTGACTAACTCCAAGATTTAAGGAATTATTTGTGCATAAATATTCGTTTATAGGCTTTATTAGTTTTGCCAATTAATTTTTCAAATTTCAAATTATCATCATATTCAATACTTTACGGAAACTGATATCATCCCAATTCATTTTTAAAATACATACCATAATTTAGTGAATTAAATCCGGCCGGTAATTATGGAAAATCTTAAAATCAGCAATTCAGTTACCAAAATTCTTAGTTTTTTTTTTCTCGCCAGTACATTGCTTCTGTATACTCCGATTTAATTAGCAATCATTAAATCTTCCACTAATTTCTCAACTTAATCTCAATAAATAAGGATGCATATCTTCTTCAGATATTAATCGACGCAGCACCGCCACTGCATCCTCAAAACGATCGAAAGGTTGCATCCTCCTCCAAAGAAGAAATAAACTGATAGCATTCGCCTGTCAATCCATCAATGATGATGTAGATGATGTATGTTTACATGTCCTCTTTCTAACCGTGTGTGTGTCGGTGTATGTTGTATGATTACAGGTCATGAAGGTGATTGATTATTTCACTTATTCACTAATTTTTGTCTTCTTTGGTTTGTGTGCAGCCTTAAAACCCGAGATTCTCCACAGCCGAACCATTTTTCATAAAGTAGTATTCAACCTAATAAATGGGGCCTTACCGGAGGAAAAAGGCAATGATGTGCATCAGTTATTAGATATTATCAATCTAATATTTAGTTTCCCTTCCTGTCAGTTTTGTTATTGCAAATGTTGTTTCTTTATCTCAGTAAGACTACACTACACTGCTTGGTTTTTCAACTGTGTTCACGATGGTTTATATTTTTTTAGATGAGAAACATAATTAACCATTACCTTAGCTATTGGTGTTGCTCATGGTATCATAATCCCAGCACACATGAGAAAAAAGACGATTAATGAAAGGAAATGTGAGGTGGGGAGATGCCTTGAGGTAATAATCTATGATTTTATTTGAATCCGAACCTAATTTGTTGTCTTTATGGTTGGTGTTTCGTATAACTTACTTATATAAATCTAAATGATGTTTTTAATATCTGAATCCAGATTTTATTTAATTACACCTAATCTGTGTCAATGCATATTGCAATCATTCTTAGGTACAAACACATTTTGGAATCTATCAAATATTTATGTTACATGTTGATAGTCATAGTTTTTTATTATAACTATGGTAAAGAACAAGTTTATTTTATGATTAATGTAACATCCGGATACCCAGGTATCTTATTTTAAGTATTTTGTTGAATTTTAGAAAGGGACTCGGCGAGTAGGCGCTCAGACTCGCCGAGTGGAATCGCGCTTCTGCCAGCCTGGATTTAATGAAGGGACTCGGCGAGTCCATGCGTGGACTCGGTGAGTCCTCGCTGTTAAATGAAGCCCTAGTTTTCGGGGCTTGTGCCCTATTTAAAGGCCTTTATGGCCGTCATTTGAGGCCACCTTGTTCCAGAGAAACCCTAGAGAGAGTGAGGAAGGCTTGAGTGCAAGAAAGGGCTTATAATCTTCATTTTGGGGTGATTTTGCTAGAGAAAGAAGAGAGGATCCATCTAGAGCGTGAAGGGAGCTTGGATTGGAGCTAATCATCTTGAGATATTGTCTCTGGAGGTATAACCCTTTCTATTTCGTATTGATATGATAGATTTCATGATTTTAGGGTTTTTACCTCCCTTTTTTATAAGATCTAGTGAGTATGAGGTCCCCTTTGTGTTGATGATATCAGATCTGGACCTTGAGAGGTCCATAGAGTCACTACCTTCTAGCTTTTTTGCAAGCAAATAAGCAATTGGAGACTAGGTTGCCATTTCTAGTGATATTTCTCCATTTGAGGCTTGATATGGGTTGCATGCACGTAAAGGTTGCACCTTTATGTGACTTTTGAATGTTAGAAGGATGGATCTACTGTTTGGTGAAGCAGATCTGACCTCAAGAGATCTTTTGAGAGTTTTCATGGGAGGAACTCGCCGAGTCCATAAGGGACTCGACGAGTCGAGTCGGGTTGCCCCGTGACTCGCGATCTGTAACGACCCGGGGAGTATAGGGTTGACTCAGTGAGTCAAGTGAGGACCAGGGACGAGGAGGCAGGCATGTACTCGCCGAGTCACTCTAGTGCACTCGGCGAGTCTGGTCAATGTTGACTGTTGACTTCTGTTGACTTTTAGGGATTAGTCAGTGTTTGGACTTATGAGCCATTAGAGGGGCAGAATGGTCTTTTACCCTTCTCAGAGAACTTATAGAGAGGAGTTGGCCTAGCCTTTAGAAGTTGTATTAATTAGAGAATTTATTTATGTGATTAGGTGAAGGCTAGTGCAGTATTTCAGAGTTCGAGGTTTACCGAGTTACTCGAGGTGAGTCTTCTCACTATACTTTACCTAGGGTGGTAATTAGAGTTATGTGACAGAGTATTTTGTATGCTTTTGCATGATGTGATTTATATGTGATTTATGCTATGTATGTTACAGAGTTTACAGAGTTAGGACCGGAAGGTCCACAGAGTTAGGGCCAGAGGGCCCACAGAGTTATGGGACTGGAGGGTCCCACTTAGACACATTGACCGGAGGGTCAAACAGAGTTATAGCCTCGAGTGGCTAATATGTGTTGTGTGTGGTATTTTGGGGAACTCACTAAGCATTTATGCTTACAGTGTTTTGTGTTATGTGTTTCAGGTACCAGTGAGGATCGCGGGAAGGCGCCGGCATGATCAGTACACACTATTGGAATTTTATATATTATGATCTTGGGATGTGTTTTTATGGATTTGATATGTGATACATCGGAATTCGAAAATATTTATGAATGAAATTATATTTTAAAAAGTGAAAAATTGTTTTGAAATTTACGGTGTTACAAGTTGGTATCAGAGCCTTGGTTTGAGGGATTCGGGTGCATCTTCGGATGAATCTGAACTCAAACTGAGGAATTGAGAAAGTTTTCATAAAATAAACAAATTTTCTAAAAGAGTAAAAAGATTTTGAAAAAAGCAAAGCAGAGCAGTGTGTACGATCAGCTAGCGCCTGAACGGTGATTTCCCAAAATACCCTTACATTATGTGTTATAAGATGTGTTATGATATGATATGCATGCTAGAGTAGGCTAGGTATTACTATTAGGACTAGAGTGGCCTGATCTGTGATGCCTTAGCCTAGGAGTTACTGCTACTATGAGATGCTTCGAGAGTAAGTAGGTAGCAGCGAGAGGAACTTATGAGTGGTTTACTAGAGAGTAGCCTGGGTTTAGTGAGATATGGAGTACTGGTGACCTGGGATCCAAGGAGGAGGACTTAGGGTGAATACTGATGCGGTGTGGACGGTAGTATAGGGCCCGTACTACTGAAGACACCGGAGCAGTACGCACTCTAAGTAAGAATCCTTTGGGTACTAAGAGAGCAAGTAGGGTCGAGTATCGAGTGTGAATATACTCGAGCGAGTCTCTGATTCCTTTTGTGTTGTATTTCAGATACATCATGGTTGGGACGCGCCATCACCCAGGGGGCAGTGGCGCCAGTGGTACCAGTGATGAGGAGATCCGTAGGCTGATTCACGAGGAGGTGGCCGCGGCCATCCGAGCTGAGATACCAGAGATGTTTGGGTCTATCAAGACCGAGTTGATCGAGACTTTTGATGAGCGGTACGCTGCTCTCACTGAGGCTGTTGTTGCTGCGGCCACCGCAGCCGTCGCTGCTGCCAGGCCGCAGGGGGGTGACTCGTTGCTGTACCGATAGTTCAGCAACACGAAGCCACCAGAGTTTGATGGGACGCAGGATCCAATTGTTGCGATGAGATGAGTTTCTGATATTGAGGGATGCTTTTATACGTGTTCTTGTCCGGAGCATCTGAGAGTTCGATTCGCGCTGAACCAGCTTCGCTTGGGAGCGAAGGACTGGTGGAAGTTTGTGACAGCGCACTACACACCTGCAGAGTCTGCCGCAGTGACCTGGGAGAGGTTCACCACTATGTTTCGTAATGAGTACGTTCCCCCGGTGGAGAGGGAACGTTTGGCCCAGGAGTTTCTGAACCTCAAGCAGGGTATTGAGTCTGTTACTGTGATCACCAGGATGTTCCATGAGAGGGCGATGTTTTGCCCTGAGCACGTGTCTACCGAGCAGGCACGTATGAGTCGGTATCTGAGTATTTTGAGGAGGGACATACGAGAGTTTGTGGCGAACTCGTCATACCGGACATTTGTTGAGCTTCAGGCAAATGCCCGGAAGAGGGAGATAGAGCTAGAGACTCAGGCTAGAGAGGAGGCGGAGTCTCAGGGGAGAGATCAGCGACCGGCACAGTCCCAGCCGGCAGCCAAGCGGGCCAAGCTCGCGGATTCGAGATCAGGGAACTAGAAGGGCCGCACTTGTGGCAAGTGCAGCAAGGGTCACGAGGAAGTTTGTAGAGCAGGGTCTTGCTACAAGTGTGGCAAGGGGGGGCACATGGCCAAGGATTGCCCCAAGGGGTTCGCAGTTTGTTTTCACTGCAACCAGACCGGACACCGGAAGGCAGAGTGTCCGCAGTTGCGAGGGTCAGCTCAGGGAGCTTCTCAGGGATCTGTCCCTGCTGCCTTGCGAGCTACGGAGAGTCGGCCAGTGAAGGCCGAGGTTATTTGTTTCATATCATTCATATGGCGATAAAAACCAAAATTACTATATAAAGATGCTATAATATGAAGTAGGATGTCACTCACACACGTTGCTGCAGCATGAAGAATAAAAGAAGGATACTATAAAATTTTTAATTAAAAAATGATTATAGACAATAAGTTAGTGTTTGGTTTGCAAAATCTGACCCACACAACACACACAGTGATGAAATAGGAAAAGTAAATGAAGGATGCTATAAAAACATTTGTTAAAATATGGTTATAGGTAATAAGTTAGTGTTTACTTTTCAAAATATGACAGAATTAGATTAATGATTCTAGGGAACTAATTCTAGTTTGTTTGATTTTCAAAAAAATAAAATAAAATAAAAAATTTCAGACAAAAATAATCATAGGACCTCACCATCTCAAGGATTTGTTAGAATGTAGTTTTGATCCACAAACAGTTAGGTGAGAACCAAATTGCAAGTACCATAAAAGTAGCACAAAATCTTGATACCAATGAAAACAAAACAAAATGTAAGGTGGACAAGTTCTTACCTTTAGTTCAGAAGGTTTTCTGGAAAACTACTGCCCTAGTAAATCCAAAACACATCAGATGAGCCAAGTTTAATTGGGTCATTCTGAAATTATAAAAGAAGTTAGTATCAAATCAACAAAATAAGATGTGTTGATGGGATCACAAGAACAAATAATTTGAGGTAAACAAACTGGATGATGTAATATTCGTACTTAACAAACTCTTTCTTTTCCTTTTCCATTTAATGAGTGTTCAAAGTAAAAATAACATTTAGTGAAATAATAAACATTAAATGTATTGTGTGAGTTTTTAACACTTTATTTAAGCACATTACAAACACACATGTAGAACACAGGTGAAGATGGTAGAACTAGTAATCACAATCCTGAAGAACCTAGAACATCTTAGAATTCTCTAGGACACTAAAGTATAACATAGAACCTTATAGAACTTTGTATCCAAATAAAGATATTGTAAGAACGATCTAGAATACTCAAGAATATACGGAACCTAGAAACTTCCCTTTGAGGAGGTGTAAGTATCCTATAAATAGGGGGAGGACTCATTTGTCCAAACCATCGAGAAGTTTGCATTGTAAAGATGTTGTGTTCTATAATAGAAGTTTTCTTTCGTACTAGAAGTGTTCCTTGTCGTGTCTCTTGCTTTCTAAGATCATTAGTATATCTAGATCATCGAAGTTAGCCTGACTTAGTTGAAGATAAGCTAAGTGGCGCATGGTGCTTGAGTCGTCCTGTGACACGTGTCTGAACCAGATTATCCTGAAGTCCAAGCTTATTGTACTCAATGATGTCCTCATGTAGAAGCTTGAATATAGTATAAAAGCCTAAATCTCACAAGTGATTTGATAGTTAAAGCGTAATGAAGGGATACCTTGATGAATACTGAACTATTGCACAACCATCAGCTGGCTCACCATTTTTCATATGATAGTCTCATAGATAGGAAAAGAGAAAAATTAAAAACATACAAAGAAAGTTAAATTCCCAACAATTTCTTAATCGGTTGAATAAACTCACAATGGAAATAAAAAAGATAATAAAATAAAAGATTTCAAAATACTTAAAAAGTTGATATTAAGAAAATAAGTTAATGTCTCAGGAATTAAACCTTACCTCGATTTCCAATTTCCAAAATACCTCTATTGCACAAATTGAAAAACCTATCAAAATTGTACCCTATGTTCGATTTGAAAATTGAAAACAGAAGAAAAACTCTTAGGGCTCAAGTAGGCAACATACACGAAATAGAAAACGAATACCATTGATGAAGATGTCAATTATTACCATTACAAACCGAATTGAAACGGGAGGCAACGTCGGCCCAAACAGTATGCTCGTCAGATTATAAAGAGGACGAGAAGAGAAAAACAGAGAGAGGCATACTGATTCAAAAAAAATATAGCAACAAAATTACATAACGCTTACTTTGACCGTAACATATAACCCTAATCTTGTAGCTTCAAGTGAACCCACGAAAAATCAACCATTTTTTTTACATTAATTGGAGAGAAAAAAAACTTTCTGATGAGAGAGAGAGAGAGTGAGAGAGAGAGAGGAGCGGAAAATAAATTGAGAGGAAGAGGAATAGGAACCATATGACATATATGCCAAAGGTGTGTTGGGAAAGCGGTGGTATGGCGAAATGGAGAAGATGACAGATATAGTGGAGACGAGATGGCGGTGGACAGTGGTGTGCTGAAAAGGCTTGCGTTTCTTTGTTAAAAGAAGAAGATCCTTGACTCAAATCTGCAAATGATTTGGTTGCAATCGACAATGTTGATTTGGTGGGATGCGTTTTGATCAGAAACAATTTTTTCTATAAATTAGGAAACTATCTAAATATTGCCAAGGAATTGAAATCTATTACCTAATTTATAGCGATATCAAGAATAACTAAAAACACAATTGGAATTTGAGCGGGAAAATAAAATTGAGATAAATATAAGAATGACACGTGGCATTTAGTGGGTTTAGAAGAATGTCATGTGACATGTTTAGGAGTCTTTTATTAGAATAGAAGATAGTTATGTATTAAACTAGTAAATTATGAATGTTGGCGAAAGGAAAGAAAACGTATATACAATTTTGATCATATATATATATATATATATATATATATATATATATATATATATATATATATATATATAGAGAGAGAGAGAGAGAGAGAGAGAGAGAGATAGGTTCAAATGATTCTCACATCTATTATCTGTAGAATGCACCAATAAAAATTTAGTAAAATTTATATGTATATTAAATGATATTCATACTTATAATTCTTTTTTATGAAAACTAATTAAATTCTTCATTAATGTCAACATTAATATTCTTTCAGAATGAATTCGTATCTAGAAGAATGAGAGTATTCTAGAAGAATGAATTCGTATATATATATATATATATATATATATATATATATATATATATATATATATATATATATATAATGTCAACATTAATATTCTTTCAACATTAATATTCTTCCATTCAACTTTATTGTATTTTAAGTGAACGAGTTCTGAAACAAAAAAACGAACCCATACAAAAAAACCTAAATGTGAATTCATTGTGAAAAAATATTATTGTTGACATTAATGACGAATTTAATTAATTTACATAGAAAGAGAATTATAATTGTGGATATAGTTTAATATACATACAATTATGGAAATCATTTAATATATATCTTTATTTAATTAAATAATTATTTAATTTTACTAAATTCCTATTGATGCATTCTAGCACACAATATATATATATATATATATATATATATATATATATATATATATATATATATATATATATATATATATATATAGGATCCGGTTCCGGTGAGGACACCTTAAAAAAATTGAAAAAATCTAAAAACAAAAAAATACAAATCATAAAATCGAGCATAATATTATATCTGGAAAAAAATGGAAAAAAAATTTGCATCACTAAAATTGAATCATGGATCATAAAAATGATTCATGCTTCAATTTTAATGAGGCAAAAAAAATTTCCAATTTTTTTTTCTCTCGGATATAATACTATGCTCGATTTTATGATTTGTATTTTTTTTTAGATTTTTTTTTCAATTTTTTAAGGTGTCCTCACGAGTCCTCACTTTAAAAAGAGTCATCACCCGATCTTTTATATATATATATATATATATATATATATATATATATATATATATATATATATATATATATATATATATATATAATCATACATGGATTTATAAGTTATTCTATCACCACATAAAACCATGTATACATATGCATGCATACCAATATTAAGTGGATAATAAATGAGAAGACAGTAATGAATTAATTATAAATGATATTTGGATAACAAACGAATGTACACGTACCCATGTATTAATTACTAGTTGTGAGACTCATGTATTATATGAGTTAATTTTTTTTTTAAAAAAGTTAGATATAAAGTTTAAATATTTGAGAACTTTAAATTTATAAGAAAATAAGAAAAATAATGATATATTAAAATTGAAATGTTTTTTTTATATATTTTAAATTTAAACAAATAATTTAAATAAATAAACAAAAGAAATTAATAAACTTTAATTTGGGAATTTTGAAATGAGAGGTAAATCCATTAATGAAATTGATATCTATTTATTACTACATTTATTGTAATTATTACATTAAAATATTATGTGAAAATAAAATAAAAACCCTATAAAATGACATGTGGAAAAAAAATTAATTCATAATAACAAAAAAATGACATTTGGCAAATTGAATGAGAATGTGACATGTGTCAAAAAAAACTTTCATTTATTAGAGTAGATAGGGTATGTGTGTTAATTAGAAGGGATATGTGTCAAAGTTTGGTAGTTACACATCCATATTGAAAAATGACGATGCCATAAGATCGTACATAATTATGACACAAACTTTTAATATAAATAGGATCTCTTCTCCAGCATACCAATTTATATATAATTTCTATAGAGAATAATTAGTAGAGGGCATTTGAAATAAAGAAAATCGAAGACTCATATCAATCGGCAAGTTGACATATCACAGCCAACTATAAATAGCCTAAAGTGTTGTATTACGACGCCAATTACAAAAATACGCTTAGAGAACGATATAAGGTTTTAGCAAGGTAATAAGTTGGAAAACAATGTTAAGCTTGAAGCCACGACAATAGTTAGTCTCCACTAACTAGCCAAGTGAATGAATGGTTACTTTCAGTTTATACATAGATACAATTATTTAATTGCTTAAATGCTATATGTGCTTATTATTTGTATTTACAATACTTGTGTTCTACTTGACTTACTTGGCTAAACCCGGTTGTTGATATAATACTAAATTATTTATTTTATCGTATCTTAAACATATTGGGTAGCGATGGATTGTAAAAGGTGAAATAATAAAACGGCGAGGGCGTTCAGGTACTATTGTACCAAGGGTGAACTTGTTGGATTAGTGTCTAAGCCCGTAACTATATTTGGTATGTACTTGACCCGGTTGTGCATGGTCCTTTTGGGTTGCCTTCACCAAAGCAACCTGATAGGATGATTTATGGAGAAAGAGGATTAATTATGATTTATTAATATATTATATGAATAATATATTAAAGGAGAAATCATATTGTTTAATTAATATTAGTCAAGAATTAATTGATAGTTAGTTTTGTGACTAAAAGACATTAATTAAACTTAGGGGACTGGAATTGTAATTATAAGATAATTGCAATTGGGCTATGGATCACCTTGGAACATAGGTTGGACGAATTCTATGGGAAGCCCATAAAGAAATCGTCCAATGGGTGTTCTAAAGGGAGTCCATGGGCTGCTTAGGGCCTAAGCGGTCAAGTTAGGGTTTCCTAGTTGAAAACCCTAATAGCCTCACTATATAAAGACCCCTATGGCCCCAAAAACGTGGTAAACTCTCTTGGAAGAACCCTAGGTCGTTTTTGGTGCTCCTCATCCCTCTCATAAGTCATCCTCTTGCTTGTGGTGTTTGTAAGCCATTAAAGGAGTGACACTTGTGACCCTAAGATCCAAAGACAAGAAGATTCAAGCCATTGAAGAAGAGGTAATCATCTAGATCTGCTCTTATGTGATAATTTCAAAATGCATATGCTAGATTAGGGTTCTTGAGTCTTGGATGAATTGCATGTACAATAGAGAAACCTAGATCCAAGCATTAGGGTTTGCATGAGCACATAGGATGTTCTTTTGGCCCATAACCCATCAGAACTGTCGTCTAGCAAAGTATAGATGACGACCACAAGCTATTCTAAACAATTTAATGGGAACACTAGCAGACTCACAACCTGTAGGTGTTAATGAACGGTGTGTTCATTCGGTGTACTCTATCCCCCTCATGGTTGCCTTAATGAAATATATTGTTAATGAATCCCCAAGGCAACAATGTCTATTGTTGCTCACAGGTGGTCTCTTAAGATCATCATTATAGAACAAGAGAGTAAGAGTAACGGGAATGGGTAACTGTGTTATTTGTTTTTGGTGAATTGTATAATTAAAACAAATTAATTATATTATTATGGGTTGAAAACCTATGTGCTCATCAAGCTTTCCCAAGCCTGACCCACTTAGTTTCTTTGTATCACAGGTAGTGGCGTAAGAGCACAAGTGTGATGATTTTAAATATGTAGAGAGATTTCAAGGGGAATAAGCCATTAGAATAATAAACTATTGTAAGGTATGTAGTATTACGTTTATGCTTATGTTTTTGTATTGACCATGACATCCCGAGTTTTTTTTTTAAATATAAATGAAATACACTTGATCGGAAATGCTTTGATAATGATGTTGTCATGTTTTTGGGAACAAATTCTGCACTATTACGCTTTTGAAAAGAATACTCTGATTTAAATAAGCATAAACAAATCGGTCTTTTTCAGTCGTGAAATTGGGGATGTCACAATTAGAGGCCGTTAAAATTGTCGATGTTTGGAAGTTTTTATCTAACCAACAAAAATGGAAAGAGTTTATTGAAAAAGAAGAAGAAGAAGGTGGTTCAAAAAGAACAAAAAATTATGAAACGAGTTACACAACTTTATCGGATGTTCGTCTCGGGTTTAACTTGAACCAAGATGACGAGCTTGATTTCGAAGATATAGTCTACCTGATTGATATAAATAAGGTAAAAAAAAGAGGGTCTTCATCTAATGCATCAAGATTGAAAAAAAAGAATTGCCTAAGAAAAGAAAAGCATAAGAGAAGTAAAAAT
Source organism: Lactuca virosa (assembly GCF_052849685.1). Taxonomy (NCBI): domain Eukaryota; kingdom Viridiplantae; phylum Streptophyta; class Magnoliopsida; order Asterales; family Asteraceae; genus Lactuca; species Lactuca virosa. The sequence goes on from NC_136433.1 coordinate 40,858,857, forward strand.
ACGAGAAGTAAAACAAAAGGTCGTGATATGAGATTTTTAACGTTTTACAACGACATCTTTCGGGAGACAAACTCGCTATGGTTTTGAGGCAAAAGAAGAAATTATGAAAAATATTTCAAGTAGACTTATTTTGTATTTTTTTTATTTAATTGTCGTTTTCAAGTATGTAATGGCTTTTAATTAAATTAATAAAATATTTTTTCATTATTTTAAATATTTATATAATTATTAAATTATATTTTAATATATTTAATAAAAAGGAAAAAAGAAGTGAGAGATAACGATTTCCAATAAAAGGAAAAGTGAGAGGGGGAGGGGGGACCAGAAAATATTGTGTCGATGATATGGTACATTAAAAGTAAAATGTGAGGTAGACTGATGAACTCATTAAAAAAAATCTTCTTTAAAGATTAAAGATTACATTGAAACTAAATTTTTTAAGTTACATTGGGCATGTTCGCAAAACTTGATGGTAGTTGATAGCGTTTTATTAAACGCTACGTGAGATAACTTTTAGATTTAGAACATTTTGTTTAAATTAAACGAAAATTTATAGTGTCAAATGATCCTTTTTGTGTAAAACCGAAGGTTTAGTTAGATGTTAGATATTAGAAATTACAAACACTATGTACCAAAAACACCTATTGAATTTTTTTTATTTATTTTTTTTTTCAAAAATCTAAAGAAACAAAATTATATGGATACTTAATACGTTGGATTAACAATTTAATAATGTCACACCGCCAAAACCCTAATATATGCTATTGACTGGAAGAAAAAGAATTTTGTTCGTTTGACGAAAATGCCCTTGACCTTAATTCACTGTAAATAGACCAATCGCGGGACTCTCCACTTTCAAAACCCTTCAACCGCAACCCTCGCCGCCGATCACCACACGATTCTACAGGGAGACAAAGAATCAGGCCAGGATGAGTCGGAGCCTTGGGATTCCGGTAAAGCTGCTGCACGAAGCTGCCGGACACATAGTGACGGTAGAACTCAAGAGCGGTGAAGTTTACAGAGGAAGCATGATAGAATGCGAAGATAACTGGAATTGCCAACTAGAAAACATCACTTTCACTGCTAAGGTTAGTACACCTGATTCTTGTTCTCAATGTAACCGATTTGTGGTTTCTAATTCCGCTATCGCTTCGTTCATCTCTTCTTGATTTACGTTTTCTGGGGTTTCGTTAGCCACTCGAAACCTAATTTTTCGGGTGGCTCTGCAAAGGGTAAAATTTATGGTTTTATGCAACCAAACGCTGACAAAATTCGGAGTGTTCCTAAACCCTATACCATAGACGACATCTCTAAGAATGTGCTTGAAACCATAATAATCGTGTTAAAATAAGTTTGCATTGACAATACCACCACTTCAGTAGAAATTCAGATTTCTTTTATTCATATAGAAATTCTATGTAATTGTCTGGTAGAACAATATGAAATTCTAGAATCCGTTTTCAGATTTATATCTGCTTTGGAGATTTATCACCATTAGGGTATATTACCGTACTCCTTTTCGTTTGTGTAATTTTAATGGATTAAGATTTCATAGGTCTAGCAGGTTTAGATTTTAGAGTGGTCTTTTTTGTTAGTCTAGATATTGATTTAGGCCACAACATTATAATATATTGTTCTTCTGTTTTGGTTGTGTGTGATTTCCATTTCCTAGTTGTAATCGCCAATAGGTATCTTTTCATGTTTTCCACTATTACTTTCTCTTATCTACCATTGTTCTACCATTTTGAAATACCATTATCACTGACTTCATACCTTCTGATAGGATTTTGAAGCACTCAGATTAGTACCCTCTTTAATTTTCTTGTATATTCCAAGGTTAATACAGTTCTCTTTTCTTACTGATTGATCGTGTCCATATTTTTGCAAAATTTCTGTGAGTGTAATGCTAATTGTAAGTCATAATACTAATTACTAAACTTTAGAAATTATGGAGTGGAAGAAAATTGCAAATGACACAAGTTTTCTTGAACTTTTCTTTTTGTGAGATTAAGTTTATATTCTTGAAAAGCATGTAGCTTGATATTGTTGTGCATTTTTTCAGGATGGGAAGGTGGCTCAACTTGAACATGTCTTCATTCGGGGCAGCAAAGTCAGGTTTGAAATGATTTTTTGAGTACAACTTTTCATTTTTTTTCTCTCTATTTACAATAATATTTTGTTTTTTCTTACACTATTTAGTGGAAATGTTAACATATTCCTAATAAATAAATCTTGCAGGTTTATGATCATACCAGACATGCTTAAGAATGCTCCTATGTTCAAACGTTTAGAAGCTAGAATTAAGGTAATTATTATTATTGCTATTATTATTTTTATTATTATTATTAATGTAAATATATTTTTTTGTATTTTCAGGGTAAGGGTTCAGCACTTGGTGTTGGTCGGGGACGCGCTGTTGCCATGCGGGCTCGAGTAAGTATTACAGTTAGCTGTCACTCTCACTATATGATAATTTGAAAAATAAATAAAAAAACAAGTGCATATTTTTTTTTGAAAAATGTAATTTGCATTTTTTTTTTTTAAAGCTGTTGGGAGTAATGGACTAATGGTTATGCAGGCTCAAGCTGCAGGGCGTGGAGCTGGGCCTCCTGGTGGTGGTAGAGGAAGGTGATCTGATCTGTTTTAGAATTAAAGTAAAATCAAATATTTGTATTATCAATTTAAAAAAGAAACAGATGTTTTGAGTAAAATCAGGTTTACCATTTGAGTATGTAAGATTTGAATCGATGTTTAATTTGAAGAGTCTATGATGCATGTTGTTTTAGATATGTGAGTCGTATAAACGTTTTGAAAGAGCAAAAAAAGAAAAAAGAAATAAACCACCTTTTTTCTGAATTTGAACCTGTTAAGTTTGGGCTAAATATAAGAAATTAGAAATGTATTTTTTTTGATTTTTTATTTACTATAACGTTGTACTTTTATTCATTTTATTTTTGAATTGTATCTTTTAAAGAAATGTGTTTTGAAAATAAGAGAAAAATTAACACTATATTTATCTTTCCAAGGTTTAAAGAACATAACGACCATTCGTTTTGACAATTTCGTAGGGTTTTGAGTAACGGGTTCTAGCTTGCTTTTTTCTAACATCGATCCTAAAATTTTAAATTCTCATATCTAACTTGTCATTTTATAAGCTCTTCAATAACATTACAATAACTTTTCTACATTCTAGTCGTAGAATATTCATGCGTGTCCTCTACCTGAACTCATTTTTTATTATATCTTATGTCAAATGAAATGTTTAATATTTTTTATGTGATTAATTTAGAATCGAAAAAAAAAAGAGATAGGAAAAAATTAAATTTAAAATATAAGTGAATGTTGTGTAGTTTTAGATTATATTCTTATTAAGTCGTTGTAATTTGAATATCCACTATAAAAATTGGGGTTAACCAGTTTCAAATTAAACTTTTTTCATATTAAACTCGATAGAATACTGTTACAACTATGAATGTTATGAAATTAGCTTTTTGGAATACAAGGATAAACTGATTATTTAGTTTCATTAAGTCAAGACCATATGTATAAAAACTTTATCCAAACAAACATTACTCAGAACTTAACAATGAAAAAAAAGAAACAACCCCTAATCCATAAAATCAATTTAACTATCACAATTAAGAACTAACAAACCAATTAATTTAACAAGAATCGTTTTCAAAAACAGAATACACTGATTAAATCAGATAAATACTAACATCTTAATACCATAACTTTTCCTTCCAACAAAAACATAAAATCCTGAAAAATCTTATTCATTTCACCTTTGACATAAAAAAGTAAAAAAAAAAACCAATACATTCAAGCAATATGTTGTGCAAGACTCAATATCTTAACATGCTTTTTCTTCCTCAACTCATGTGGAACAGGTCCAAAGACACGTGTCCCGATAGGCTCACCTTGTTTATTCACAAGCACAACAGCATTATCATCAAACTTCACTTCACTTCCATCACACCTCCCCTTTTGCATAGCTGCCCGAACAACCACACCATAAACAACCTGCCCTTTCTTCACTTTCCCACCCGGTTGTGCTTCCTTCACTGATGCAACTATCGTGTCCCCTAATCTTGCCCCTTTCTTCCCCTTTAAAGCTTGTATGCACATTACCCGTTTTGCCCCTGAGTTGTCTACAACTTTCAGATTCGTCCTCATCTGTATGAATGTCCTTATTTGCTGTTGAAAAGTACAGAAAGATTCAAGATTTTGTAAAATGGTTTAAAAAAGAATCAAACTTTATACATTAAAGAACAACACCTGAGTTAAGACATTGTTGCAGGTGGCTTCTTGTGATGATGATCTTTGGATACTGGAAGACAACAAAGAATGACCCACTATACAAAATAGGTCAGAAAGAATCATGAAATGGAAAAGTTTGTTGAGAGAAAAGATTCAAAACTTACCACGAAAACATTTGGAAAACGAACTTGCTGCCATTTTTGAGCTACCTGTTAATGTCAGATGAAAGTTTCGGAGTTAAGTTTCATGTTTTCTGTTGAGACATTTCATCGAACACCTCATGGGCATAACTTTGTTAGCTAATGTTGATCCATCCTAGGGCTTTTCACAAGACAAATATACTAATATATTAACGTGTTCAAACAAATTCACAATGTAGAAATCCAAAAGCTCCAAATCGATTGAAGTTGAGTTAACGAGCTGGGCTCCATTTTGATCTCACACCATTGATACCCAGCAATTTGTTGGTAAACAATAATATATCAAATTAAAAAGCGATATCAATTAACAGAAAACTATCAAAACGACATCTGTAGTGGAAAATAAGTAAAAGTGATAACTAAATACTGTGTAAAAGAGAAATCCCCCAGGGATCATCCGGTAAGCTGACGTTATAGAACAGCCTACTAAGATGTCGCCGCTAAGTTGTTAACAGTTAACATTGAGGTTCAAACATAAATTGGTTCATGGCACGAAATTCACAAATTCATGACTTCAAACAAGTGACAAAAATTAACACTGAGAGCCTATATACAATGATCCAAACAAGTAATTAACATATAATACAGTCAAACTAATACACCATAACACTAATCCAACAAGTAATTTAGGGTTCACAAAATAAAAAAGCAAAATTAGGTTAAAATTTACTTGAGTTAGAGAGGTGAGTATGGAAGAAGCCGAGACAGAGCTTCGTGTTCTTGTCTAGTGTTCGTGAGGCGATTGTTCTTGATATTTGATGGGTCCAAAAATATTCCTCTATATAAAACTTTTAGAAGCTAGCCCATGTTTTATGTATTAAAAACCGATTTAACATAATCCAAAAACCCAATGTTTTAAAAACCGGTTTTTTAGTTGAACCGGTATAGTGACCGGTTCCCGGTTCAACCGGTCCAACTGGTTCGACCGCCGGTCAACGGGTTTCAATATTTTTCATGTTTTTTTCTATTTTCTTACACATACATACATATATAAATCATGAATTTGATGTTTACAAGTTCAAACATTAAAAATACATATAAAAATAAGCTGTAGATGAATCCAAATACATTAAAATAACAGATAACCATAAGTTTTAGTGTTTTTTTTTGAACGGCAGCAAAAAGTTTTAGTGTTTTACTCATATACGTCAAAAAGAAAAAATAAAATATAATACCGAAACAAAATATAGTTTTAGATGAATACAAACACATAAAAAAACTTTTTAACATTTATCATATGTTTTCATTTAGAAAAAACTAAATAGATTTGAAAAAAAATCATCAAAGTTTATTATTTAAATGATTTTTTTATGAGTTTTTTTTCGGTTTAACCGGTTCAACCGAGTTTTTCTAAAAACTGGCCGGTTCAATCCAGTTCAGAAATCAGCATAAAACCGGTGATAATTGAACCGCTCCCTCCTTCGGTTCCCGGTCCAACCGGTTCGACCTCCTTTGGTGCCATAATTGGATTTTAACAGGCTTTGAGCGAATTTTAATGCCATGTGTGAATGTTTGGTATTGCGTGAGTGAAGGGTATATAATAACATTTATCTTAATCGATTAGTTTTTTCTAATTTAATAGATAAAATTAGACACTTGGTCTATTTGATTTGTTAAATTATACCGATTCAGTACAAATATCAAATTGTTTGTGTTTGTCCTTTTGGGTTTCATTTTGTGTGTGTTAAGTCCTAATGACTTTTTTTTTTTCAAAATTATTATAATGGTGGGTGACATCAAGGACTATAAGTATAATGGTGGTGTGGAGGGTTGCTAGACGTGGTGTACGACAGGGAGTAAGACCGAACATGTTTCTCTTCCTCTCTCTTATCTAACCAACCACTAGATCCTCTATAGAAACACCACCACCATCAGCCACCGCTCACTCTCTCCATCTTTCTGCTAACGTCAACCACCACCACCGAGTGCCCAGGTCATTTTAGGCATATTGAGCTTGCCAAACTTATGTTTCATATTGGATTTATGAAGACAGTACAATAATATGTGATGTGTGTGCTTTAATTGCTCAAAAATCATTTTCGATAATGTATTCTATACAAATGCAATTTGGATTTTTTTTGGAATTATGTAGCTGATATCAGAAACATATGAAGATTCAATACCATGAATTTCATTATTTATGAAGTTTTGATTTATAACTTGAATTGAAATATGGTTTTTTGTTGTAATCCGTTTGGTAGTGTTATGAGTTATGACCAAGTGCACAGAACTTTGTATACTAGTATGTTTGGATCCTGACGCCCTTTGATTGTTTTTGGTTCTACAGGTGGATCACAAATTCAAGCAAAGTCCAAAAAATAAGAAACGCAAAAAACATGCTTTAGAAGATTCTAGATGCTTGTAAACGTAAAACTAAATATGATGGTGGTGACAAGATCGATTTTCAAAACCAGGATATGGATGAACCAATTTTAGAAAAGTCGAGGTGGTTATGGTGCCCAACAACCAAAGATCATCATTAAAGGTATGCAAATGGTCGCAAAATAAAAGCTTCAGAAGAAGAAAAGCGACGACTCAGAAAGAACATATAACATGAGAGGTGAGGGAGACGATCGATGGTGGTGGTGGCTGACCATAGTGCAATCCTTGGGGTTTTAAGGGTGGGTGGGGTTGGGGCTAGGTGAGGGGTAGAGTTTATTATTTTTAAACTTTATGAATGATACTCGTGGTTTGTAAAAAATGATTTTCCCTCACATGTCTTGCATGTGTTCTGACTATCAGACTAAAATAGAAGGTGTTATCCATAAGGACCGTCTATGGAAAGTTTTTAAACCACAGGGACAATCCTCGACAATAGAAAATGTTAGGGACTAAAACCGAGATTCTGGGGAAACCACATGGACAATATTTATTAATTTTTGTTTTTATTTTTAGATTTAATATATATATATTTTTAAAACTAACTTTAAGTACAAAATATTATATAAACATTTCCCTAACCCATTAACCCTAAAACATATTCCTCCCATTTCTTTCTTAAAAAGAAGCTACCACCACCTTCGGTTATCGTCATTAACATTAACAGTCACCACTAACAACACCATCATCTATCGACTTCAACCCCATCTTCGACTTACTCTATCTCTTTCTTTCTCTCTCTCTCTCTCTCTCTCTCTACTAATATGAACCTCATCGGAGATCCAGAGGATTCGTTGGAGCCACCACCATTCGACAAAGATCCAAAGGATTCACTTTTGTTCTCTCCAGATTAAACCACCGTCACTGGAAAAAATCCTAGTCTTTGTCATTGTAGATATTGAGATTTATAGGTGTGTATGTTTTTGTATGTTCATTTCTAATTTTTTGGGTGTCGATTTCAAATCCAATGTGTGTATGTCGATTTCTATATCTACGAGTGGTGGTAGTGGCGGATGGTGGTGGCAAATAGTGGTGAGGGTGGTGTTTATGTTCTTGAGTGTGTGTGTGTGTGTGTGTGTTTTCATGAAGATGTTCTTAATATGAATGTATTCATGAAGAACAAACAAGATAGGCGGTGAAGATTAGAAAGGAAAGAGATGGTTTTTTAATCGAAAAATAAATAGAAATATACAAAAAAATATATAAAAAGAATTAAAGATGGTAGAAAAATAATTTTATATGCAATAAGTACCAACCATGTTGTAACACTCTAAATTTTCAAACAAAATTTTCATTTTTAAAACCACATAAAACACAATCTCACATTTCTCAAAACTCAAATGTATAAGTTGTTCAAAACTCAAGACAACAAAAGGTTTGACAATATCCCAAAATCCTCAAAACATAATCTTAAGCTGGTGTGTACAATCAAGCCGACGCCTTCCCGCAATCCTGAGAGGTACTTGAAACACATATCACACAACACTGTAAGCACGAAGCTTAGTGAGTTCCCCAAAATACCACACGCAAATAATTAGCCTCTCATGACTATATCTCGATAAGGACCCTACGGTCATGTGTATCAGTGAAGACCCTCCGGTCTCACAGCTTGGGTCGGACCCTCCAATCCAGTATCTCAGTGAAGACCCTCCGATCTCACAGGAACAGAATAACTCAATAAGGCACAACATAAATCACAAAGACAAAATGCATGATATCACATAACTCAGTATAAGCACATAAGACCCTCCGGTCACACAATGATTACCACTCAGGTAAGTATAGTGAGAAGACTCACCTTGCATAGTAGAGCAATATATCCACACTCGAACTGTTGGTCTAGACTCCGCCCCTCCATAGCCTCCAAAATCCACAACTTGACCAAACCCTAAGGTCAACGAAAGTCAACAGTCAAAGCTGAACCAACTCGTCGAGTGCAACTCATGAACTCGTCGAGTTCCTCAATACTCAGTAATCACGAAAACCCGAGTCAACTCGCCGAGTTGCTAGCCAACTCGTCGAGTCCATGCAGAGTCTAGAAGATCGGGGAAAACCCTAACTACTCATCGAGTCGTTCCACCAACTCGTCGAGTTTACTCTGTATACTAAAACCGGAAAACCCAACTCAACTCGTCGAGTTGGATGCCCAATTCGTCGAGTTCCTCAGCCCTTTCTCATTAAACTCATTCCAGTCAATTCCAATGCTTCATACTCAAGATCCAACCTCCTAGGATGGAGTTACCACGTAAAGTTGCTAACTTTACAATCATGCAAGGCCTCCCAAGGCTAAATCACCCAAAACTAAGCTCAAGAAGGGGTTTAGGACATGAAGACGGGTCAAAGCTTCATAAAGCTTGAAGCTTTATGCACATGGGACCTAGATAAGTCCAGATCTGAAACTCATACCCTCTGGGCAAGTTTAACTCGAGAATGGCCCTCATTTTGCACCAAAAAGCCCATAAACTCACATAAGAAGAGATCTAAGGAATGGAAAGCCAAGGTAAAGACTTTTTACCTCCCACTGGATGCCAACACGATGTAGATGCTGGATCTACAAGCTTTCCCTTGTTCCAAGCCTCTAGGTCCTCAATCCTCTTCAAGGAATGCTCCAAAAACACACTTTTGGCCTCACACACACACTTAGCTTGCTAGGGTTACTCTCTGGACATGAAAGGGGGTAAGGGAGGCGGGGTAAAGGACTCAAGGTCGTTTAAATAGGCTGCACATCCGAGAAATTAGGGTTTCATCACACAGCCTCAACTCGTCGAGTCCATCCCTTTAACTCGACGAGTAGGCTTCCTGTCCCACGCGTCCTGATCAACTCCCACACGACGAGTTGGGGCCAACCAACCCGTTGAGAAGGCCCTTCAACTTGCACTACATCCTCAAGTTTCCACGTCCAGGAAATCGGGGTGTTACAATTCTCCCCCACTTGAATTAGATTTCGCCCTCGAAATCACTCTTTATCAGCACATCGATCAAAACAAATAAACCGAGAGGCATCATCGGAAAATCTCATATCATACAACGCTCTCCTTCCCAAGACATCCAAAACCGACGGGAACTCCCAACCCGAAAAGGACAGACCCCGCTGCCGATGCAGCATCGGCCCTGACTCTCCAAAACTCGGAAACTGTAGTGGTCTATCTCCTCGAAAGACCGCCCATGCAGAATATCACCATACCAATCGCTCATCGAATCTCGAACCGATAACACTCTCAACTCTGATTATCTCATCGCGACTAATAGGGACAAGTCCTTGACCATAACTGGCTGTTGATCACTCACGTCAGACATACTAGTCGATCCCGATCGTAACTCAAAAGGAACAGAGGGGTCACATCTCACCAAGGTCCAACCACCAATACTGCTATCAGAACCAATCTAAAAAATGAATTTCAATACTCTGCTCTCAGACACTAGAAGAATGACCATGCCCGGTCGGAACTATCCTCTGATCTCTACAATCATAAGCCCCAGCTTCCTCTCAATGTTCCTCCCAACACCGAGTACCCGGTCAGCTCCCGACCCAAGAGTTGAATCTCCAAGGCTACCCTAGCCCATCCGACAATACGACTTCACAATCGTCCTATCCATCCGAGCTGACTCATCCAATCACACTGAACACCACAATCACGACGTTCGCTTTACCCCAAGCGATTACTACAACCGATTTGAAATCGCACCCCACATACGACCTCGGTCGTCTACTACTTGCTACTTCATGCGCGTCGTGGTCCTCCTCAAACCAACGAACCGATTCACCCAAGTCTAAAACATCAAATGGGAAATACATCCCACTAAGAATGAAATCCATCTGAGACTCCGAAATCCCAACCTGCTCGTCCTCCACACAGATAGAGCCAAACTCACCCACAAGAGTCTGGTCCGACACAGAATTGGAACCACTCGTTCCAATTTGGCACTCATCTCGTGACCCATGTTCCACGAATCTACGCATGCATTATACCTCGATCCTTCCGATTTGCGACAACCCCTCTCTAACTCAAAACACCATGGTTTCCGACCATCGCTGAGACACCAGTCTCGCCCCTGGTTCGGCCACCAGGTTCCCATAGACTCAGTTGGCAAGACTACTCAGGCCTAAAAACCCCTCTGTGTCGCACTCTGACTAGTGAATGCCACGGTTCCCCGTAGTCTTACATCACTCTCTCACTGACTGGTGAGTGCTACGACTCCCCGCAGTCTTATAACATTCTCTCACTGGCTACTGAGTGCTACGGCTCCCCGTAGTCTTACGATACTCTCTCTTACCATCTCGTGAATGCTACGGCTCCCCGCAGTATCACAATACTCTCTCTCACTGACCTGTGAATGCTACGGCTCCCCTTAGTATTACGATACTCTCTCTTACTGACTCGTGAATGCTACGGCTCCCCGTAGTATTACGATACTCTCTCGTACTGTCTTGTGAATGCTACGACTCCTCGTAGTATCACAATACTCTCCTTCATTGACTCGTGAATTCTACGGCTCCCCGTAGTATTACGATACTCTCTCTTACTGAATCGTGAATTCTACGGCTCCCCGTAGTATTACGATACTCTCTCGTACTGTCTTGTGAATGCTACGGCTCCCCGTAGTATTACGATACTCTCTTTTAATTGCCATGGGATCACCCCACGGTTTTCCCTGACAGTCCTAAGTGATTACTCCCACCTGGATCCACTCACTCTCTTGTCACCCCACAATCTCACCATCAAGTTGTCACCATACCATGTTCACTAACTCATGCTCCGCGGTCCAACATATATAGGTGCGCTCACCTTCCCAAATTATGCATCACTGCTCTTGACGAAAATTCTCATAGATAAAGCACTTTCCCTCAGTACAGTTCACACCCCTGGACAATCCCCGTCTGGCGACAATTTACTGATGGTCTCACATCTGGAAATATAGTTGCTTGGTGTTCCATTTGTTGTCTGACAAACCAAAGTCTCATAGTAATCCAACAATTTAGGGCATCATACTCGGATACCTCGATACACCATCACAGAATCTCACGATGTCTTGCCACAACCACTGATCTTCCACTCACACAACTCGAAGCCTTGAAGTACTCCAACTCACAACTTGAAGCATGGAGGAATCGTCAATGACCGAGAACACGTTGACGACAATCCAAAGCCCCATCCTCTACTGATCAAGCCCATGCGAAACTATTCATACCGACTCTGAAGTTGACTGACACATCAACTGCTGCCTTTTTCGGAATACAGATAACAACCTATACGTCGAACTATCAATCTCTCGGCATCGAATCTTGACCTCCGCAGCCCAACCGTCTCGAAACTTAAACATTGACACACCAAAGAAACACATACCATAATCAGATTCCTATCCAACGACCACCTGCCGTGAAGACACTCATTCTCTCCTGAGCATATGAAACATACATCATCTCGCTCTATACCTTGCCTTGACTACCACATAACTCAAGTCTCATATACCCGGACCGCAGATCCTCCTATCTAATCTTCTGAACTGCAGCTCAAGCAGATTGATGATCCTCCCAACAGAATACCCAGTTCTCCCCCACTTAGGGTTCGAACCATCGTCCATTGACATGCCAAACAGACTGGCTCACCAGATGTACCATTCCCGACTCATGGAACGTACCATGCAACACTCGATGATCTTCTAGATAATGACCAAATAACTCCAAGTATCCCGAATCTCAGATGAAAACCTCGGAATCCTCCCAATGTGACTGCCTCTAGTCACCCAAAATCTCATACCGACACATCACCGAACATCTCGACCGTCCCGAATTAGTTACGACTCTCAACCTGAGAGTAATGAACTATCACACACACACCTCATCTCTGATTCCTCAGCCACCATGCTGTTGTGTGAATTATCATAGAAGCAAGAGACCTCACTCTCATAGTCGATATACGACGTAAACAACGAGGGCCACCGCCCCGGTATACTCCTCTTGATTACCTGGAACTGCTGCAAAAAACGTGCCTTACTATACTCATTTAAGGCATATCCTTGTCCTCATCCATCTCAGTCCCCTCTGGTGACTCTCTCACGATATATGAATACCTCGCAGAAGACATACCACACATACTCTGGTGAAAATATCTCAACTAAATGCTACCCCACAGGGTTTACCTCCAAACTCTGAAACCGGAAACTCGTTATCTCCTTCGCTCCATACGGGAAACAGAAATAGTGTAATTCTCGTCACAGAAATTGACATCTCAGCCATCGGCCGATCACTCAACCCATATTGCAATCCTCCACAGTGTATCATCTCCACTTTTCCTCAAGTCCTGCGACTCCAACTGGCACCTCACCAGTCAAACCCCTCGGGATCTAAACTCAATTTTCCTCGCAAGGTACACTCTATTGAAGCTCTACTGACATGACCCTCTGGCTCCACAATCTACCACATCCACTCTCAGTCTGAACAACCACAACGGGATAACTAGTAAATACGGAAGCACACTCCGCTACGAGTCATGGTACCCGAACCATGTTATCTCCCCTTAATCTGCTACTTAGAACCTCTGGAGTTCTCCCTGTTTTGAGTATGGGTCCTCTACTTTTAGTAGTACGGGCCCATACTACCTGCCACATCTACCCATAGTTTCCACACGGATCGTCCCAGATTTCGTAAGTAGCTGCTCAACCTTCTCGATCTCCAATCCCATTACACATGTTCGCTCTCCAACAGATACTCTCCTCTAAACAGCGTACTCATCAGACTAAAATTACTCCCTAGGCTCTCCTAGGTTCTCGCACTTCTCTGCCATCAGCTGCTGAAGAACCCCTCACGATGCCATCCATCTACCTCCTGAATATCATCATATTCACTTAGTAGTTGGCTCCCATCATTCAAGAGTTCCACAAAGCACAAAGAAAGCAGCATTCAGGCATCGAATAACCTCCACCAGCACATAAAACCACTCTAGTATACACTCCACTTGCTCTATCCACAACTCAAAAGGCATCACCGAACTCAGGCAACCCTACCCCTCCTGGGTATCTAACTACTCTCTCAGTAGATTCCTCAAATGCACATCTAGGTATCTCTCCTAGATTACTACGCTACTCAAAGCTCTCTTTAAAAGATTCCTGCTAGGTACTCATACTCAGCACATACATATAGCAAATACCAGATAATATCAATCAATAGCATCCCCTAGGCTAAAGCATCATGAATCAGACAACTCTAGCTCTAAATTCATGAAATACCTAGCCTATCCTCTAGCATGCAACTCTAATATCTCATAAGCATCTCATAATATAAACAAGTAATGGTATCTTGGGAAATCACCGTTCGGGCTCTGGCTGATTGTACACACTGCTTCATCTCGTTTTCTCTTAAAAGCTCTTACTCGTTTTAGAAAAATCATTTCTCTTTTTATAAAATTTTCTCAATTCCTCAGTTTGAGTCCAGACATACCCGAGAGTACATCCGAATCCCTCAAACCAAGGCTCTGATACCAACTTGTAACACTCTAAATTTTCAAACAAAATTTTCATTTTTAAAACCACATAAAACACAATCTCACATTTCTCAAAACTCAAATATATAAGTTGTTCAAAACTCAAGATAACAAAAGGTTTGACAATATCCTAGAATCCTCAAAACATAATCTCAAGCTGGTGTGTACAATCAAGCCGACACCTTCTAGCGATCCTGAGAGGTACCTGAAACACATATCACACAACACTGTAAGCACGAAGCTTAGTGAGTTCCCCAAAATACCACACACAAATAATTAGCCTCTCATGGCTATATCTCGATAAGGACCCTCCGGTCATGTGTCTCAGTGAAGACCCTCCAGTCTCACAGCTCGGGTCGGGCCCTCCAATCCAGTATCTCAATGAAGACCCTCCAATCTCACAGGAACAGAATAACTCAATAAGGCACAACATAAATCACAAACACAAAATGCATGATATCACATAACTCAGTATAAGCACATAAGACCCTCCGGTCACACAATGATTACCACTCAGGTAAGTATAGTGAGAAGACTCACCTCGCATAGTAGAGCAGTATATCCACACTCGAACTGCTGGTCTAGACTCCGCCCCTCCATAGCCTCCAAAATCCACAGCTTGACCAAACCCTAAGGTCAACGGAAGTCAACAGTCAAAACTGAACCAACTCGTCGAGTGCAACTCATGAACTCGTCGAGTTCCTCAATACTCAGTAATCACGAAAACCCGAGTCAACTCGCCGAGTTGCTAGCCAACTCGTCGAGTCCATGCAGAGTCTAGAAGATCGGGGAAAAACCTAACTACTCGTCCAGTCGTTCCACCAACTCGTCGAGTTTACTCTGTATACTAAAACGGGAAAACCCAACTTAACTCGTCGAGTTGGATGCCCAACTCATCGAGTTCCTCAACCATTTCTCATTAAACTCATTCCAGTCGATTCCAATGCTTCAAACTCCAGATTCAACCACCTAGGCTGGAGTTACCACGTAAAGTTGCTAACTTTACGATCATGCAAGGCCTCCCAAGGCGAAATCACCCAAAACTAAGCTCAAGAAGGGGTTTAGGACATGAAGACGGGTCAAAGCTTCATAAAGCTTGAAGCTTTATGCACATGGGAATGGAAAGCCAAGGTAGAGACTTTTTACCTCCCACTGGATGACAACACGATGTAGATGTTGGATCTACAAGCTTTCCCTCGTTCCAAGCCTCTAGGTCCTCAATCGTCTTCAAGGAATGCTCCAAAAACACACTTTTGGCCTCACACATACACACTTAGCTTGCTAGGGTTACTCTCTGGACATGAAAGGGGGGTAAAGGAGGCGGGGTAAAGGACTTAAGGTCCTTTAAATAGGCTACACATCCGAGAAATTAGGGTTTCATCACATAGCCTCAACTCGTCGAGTCCATCCCTTCAACTCGACGAGTAGGCTTCCTATCCCGCGCGTCTTGATGAACTCCTACACGACGAGTTGGGGCCAACCAACTCGTCGAGTAGGCCCTTCAACTTGCACTAAATCATCAAGTTTCCACATCCAGGAAATCGTGGTGTTACACATGTAAAAAATAAAACCACAAGGACCAAGTATGTAGACGATTTGATAGTTGTATTAAATCAACATTTTTTGACAAACCATATAGACCAACTGCGTAATTTTGTCAATTTAATATTTATAATTGATTTTTTCCAAACGTGATTGGATTGGAACCGGGATTTACTATGTCGAGTAGTCACTACAAATTAGTGTCTGCCTATAGGTGGTCGGAGCTACTAAAGATACTAAGTTTCCAGATTTTGAAATGTATGCTCCAACCAACATAATTCGAATTTTATCGATATTTTGGTCTTATATACTTTTTGGGAATGGCGAGGATTTATTAAGAACACAACTTAGAAATGAGCCAAGTTTAGAAAAGTACAAATGAATTACAAAATATTAAAGGGATTACAACACCATAAAGTCCAATTATAGTTTTTAGGTTTTCCCTTGTGTTTTATCCACCCAAACACCAATGAAATCACATGTTCTGCAGTTTTTAACGGGCTTGTTAGAAGTTGATTATATAACTTATCATTTCTCACCTTTCAAATACACCACAACGCACCATAAATAATCGCAAGGAGTATTTTTATCTTCTTAGGACAGTGTCTCCAGTGTGATGCATATTGATGAACTCCACCACTAAAGAGCATTGTTGTTGATCAATATTGTACTAGTTGAAAATCTAGTTGAATGTTTCTTGAGAGAAGGTACAGTCAACTAATAGATGATATGAGGTTTCCGAATTCACATCACAAAGGGAACACTCGGCTGAAGAAATATTCACTCCTCTATGAGATATGGCAGACGCAGTGGGTATGCGACCCAGACATGTAACACCCATATAAAAATCGTGCCAAATTTAAACTTTTAAAACATTTCAAAACCATTAATCATTACAAAACTTGTTTTCAAAATGTATAATTTCAGAGTATCCCAGAAACATAAACATAAATATGAGGAGCTGTACGATCACGCTTTTGCCTTGTCGCGATCCCCTGATGTACCTGAAACAATAAACTGAAACTGTAAGCCCGAGGCTTAGTGAGTTCCCCTAAAATACCGATACACTGCACATAACATATATACAAATAACAACATGTACTGGGTCCACAACTTTATAGTCTGGATTACCCCTGGGCCCACAGTGTGAGTCTGGATTGCCTTTCGGGCCCACATCTCACATCTGGATTGCCACCGAGCCCACAGTACGAGTCTCCCTCAGCTCGTATTTGGAATGCTCCAGAGCCCACAGTACGAGTCTGGCATGCCCCACCTGGCCCTCAGCTCGTATCTGGAATGCTCCCGGGTTTGTTGGTTACCGCACGGAGCAGTATCACCTCAACCCATCCCACATAATATGTCGACATATAACACAACTAATGCACATACAGATGATCACATAATACTACAGGTAGTCCTACAGATCTACCTAACTGGCATATCAACTAGCATGCAACACTAACTCATACTTAACATACTACCACTGCTAGGATATCATATCCAATGGGCCGGCCTTGGTGCCTTAGACCCCTTAGTATAGTGAGGTAACTCACCTCACAAATGTCGCACTGAAGTGATAAGCTCAACTCCCGAATCACCGACACGAACTCCACCACCTATAGTTACCATAAAACCATTTTCATAAATTTCCAAATTACCAAAATACCCCAGAGGTGAAACTGGTCAACCCTTGGTCAAAGTCAAAGTCAACAGGCAAGGTCAACAGTCCATGTTGACCCGACTCATCGAGTGCAGTTCACCGACTCGTCGAGTCCTTCCTGAACTCGAGAAGTTGTGAAATACTTGGTTGACTCGTCGAGTTTCCCTGCAACTCGTCAAGTTCATGCGTGTCCAAATGTCGGGAAAACCCTAGTTGAACCGCCGAGTCACCCCACTGACTCACCGATTCCATGTAGAAGTCCTTGCACGACAATCTTCATCGGACTCGCCAAGTTGGCCATGCAACTCGCCGAGTCCCTTCAGTCCATTATCCATTCAAATGCTTTTTAAGCCATTTTAAGGTTCCATATTATAGATCCAGCTTCCCACGACATGTTTATCACGTAAAGTTGCAAACTTTACGTGCATGCAAGGCTATAAATACTTATAATGTCAAAACCAAGCTTGTAATGAAGTTTTACACCTAAGGAGAGGTTCATACTTGCTAAAGCTGGAAGCTTTATGGACTTAGAGACCAAGGAGACTTCAGATCCAAAATTGCAACTTCAGATCTTAGCTCATACCCAATATTTAGCCAAATGAGATCTAGAAAGAAATGAGGTCAATGTAACGTCTTGATACCTTCAGAAGATGCTAACTGAGGTAGATTTCAGATCCCCACATGCTCCTTGCTTCTAGCCACTTGTTTCTCCAAGCTTTTCTCACTAAGATCCACCTTCCAAAGGTTAAAATACACAATAATGGAGCACACACATGGATTAGGGTTTGCTGGACTCTCAAGAGGCTGTAAAGGGATAAAGGAGGCTAATGGTCCTTTAAATAGGGCGCAAAACCCCGAAAATTAGGGTTTCATCCCCCAGCTCCTACTCGTCGAGTCCTATCTTGGACTCGGCGAGTCGGTCACTTAACACGTGGCCAAACCCGCTCCTACTCGACGAGTCAGGGCATCCAACTCGTCGAGTAGACCTTGCAATTTATGAAAATTAAAGCCATAAAATTAATACCTGAGAGTCGGGGCGTTACAATTCTCCCCCACTTGAACTAGACTTCGTCCTCGAAGTCTGCTGCGGTGAACATCTCTGGATAATGCTCCCGCATCTCAGCCTCCGGCTCCCAAGTCCACTCGGATCCCCTCCGGTGCTCCCATTGTACCTTTACCAAAGGTACTTCCTTGTTCCGTAGAACATTCACTTTCCTTTCCAGAACTGCTACCGACCTCTCGACATATATCAGGTGCTGATCGACCTGAATATCGCCTAATGACACCACGGCCTCCTCATCCAGAACACACTTCCGTAATTGCAAAACGTGGAAGGTACTGTGGATCTGACTAAGCTCCTCGTGTAACTCGAGTCTATATGCCACCTTGCCAACCCTGGAAATGATCCTGAACGGCCCAATGTATCGGGGACCCAGTTTCCCCCTCTTCCTGAAGCGGATCACACCCTTCCAGGGTGAGACCTTCAAGAGTACCATGTCACCGACCTGAAACTCCAACTCAGATCGGCATTTGTCGGCGTAGCTCTTCTGCCGACTCTATGCGGTCTGCAGCCGCTGTCTAATCTGCTGAATCATATCGGTAGTCTGCAGGACTACCTCGGTTCGACCCATCACCCTGTGACCCACCTCACCCCAACAGAGTGGGGTGCGACACCTCCGCCCATATAACAGCTCATACGGTGGAGCACCAATGCTGGAGTGAAAGCTTTTGTTGTAGGAGAACTCTGCAAGTGGTAGGTAGGAGTCCCAGCTCCCACCGAAGTCAATAACGCAGGATCTCAACATATCCTCAAGAGTCTGTCTCGTCCGCTCACTCTGGTCGTCCGTCTGCGAATGATAGGCTGTACTGAAATGCAGCCGTGTGCCCAGTTCCTCGTGGAACTTCTGCCAAAATCGGGAGGTAAACCGAACATCACGGTCTGAGATGATAGAGACCAGAACCCCATGGAGAGCGACAATCTTGCGTATATACACATCGGCCAGCTTCTCGGCCGATGATCTCTCCCGAATGGGCAGAAAATAAGCACTCTTGGTCAATCGATCCACGATGACCCAGATAGCGTCGAACCCCTTTGCCGTCCTTGGCAGCTTGGTGATGAAGTCCATTGTGATCAACTCCTATTTCTAAATGGGAATCTCTAGAGGCTGCAGCTTACCATGCGGCCTCTGGTGCTCGGCCTTGACCATCTTGCATGTTAATCACCTCTCAACGTACCAAGCGATTTCTCGCTTCATGCACGGCTACCAATAACTCAATCGCAAGTCTTGGTACATCTTGGTGGCCCCCGGGTGAATAAAGAATCGAGACTTATGATCCTCCTCCAATATAGTCTGTCTGACCCCATCAGGCATCGGAACCCAGACCCGACCGCAACGGTTCAATAATCCCCGGCTATCCTGCACAAACCGGGTGTTCTCACCCCTGATCCTCTCGAGTTTCCAGTTCTCCTGATGCATACCCTCAGCCTGGGCTTCCCTGATCAAGCCCACAAGCGGAGAATCCACCGCTATCCTTATACACATCGTTGGGGTGGAAAACCCAGTTGAATTGCGGCTCAGAGCGTCCGCCACCACATTCGCTTTACCGGGGTGGTAAAGGATCTCGCAATCGTAGTCCTTGACTACATCCAGCCACCTGCGCTGCCTCATGTTCAGGTGCGGCTGATCCATGATGTGTCTCAGGATCTTGTGATCCGTGTATATGGTACAACGAACCCCATAGAGGTAATGTATCCAAATCTTGAGAGTGAATACCACTGCTCCCAACTCCAGATCATGAGTAGGGTATCTCGTCTCATGCGGCTTCAACTGCCGCGATGCATAGGCTATCACCCGTCCCCTCTGCATGAGGACCGCTCCTAGTCCCGTGATGGATGCATCACAGAACACCACAAAATCCTCAACTAATATTTCAATTGGGTGTTATATTAAGGATTAAATCGACTAACTTGAATTTCTCCCGTTATTAGATGTCAAAATCTAACAACTATGGTCTTCCTAAATCCTTTGGAAAAAGTTTTCCACATGAAGATGATGTTCCACGATTGGATTGTGGAAATGGAAATCATGCTTCACTTCCTCCACCTCCTCCAATAGTTCTCCCTGACCCACGTGTTCGAAGAATTGAAAAGTTCAAGGTCACTCAAGCCCTATTGGCAAACAAACACGAAGATGGAAAGTCTGTATGTGCTCATGTCTTGGATATGAAGTTGCATATTGATGGATTGGGAATGTTGGGTGTCAAAGTCCCTAGGAAGCTGGCTATTGACTTGGTTCTTCAATCACTTCCTAACTCATATAGTGAGTTCATTAGAGAGTACTATATGATGGACAACGACGTGACCCTCATTGATTTGACTTATTTGCTTATTGCTGCTGAATCAGAAATGATTTGGCGGACTGGTCAAGCAAATTTGTCTGGTAAATCAATGTCCAAACCTTCTATGAACAATGGCAACATTGGAAGTCTAGAACACTTTTCTCTATGCAAGAGAAAGGATAAGTCTGAGATAGTCCCTTGTGTCATTCCCAAAGAGTCTGTGTGTTTCTACTGCCAAGAGTGGGGCATTGGTCACGAAGCTGCCCTAACTACCTGAGAGATCTAAGAGATGGGAGAGTCAATATGTATGACTCTGCTTCAGGTAAAATCCACTATCTAACTCTATTAAGTTCTTATTTGTAGATTCATAATACATGATGTGATATGATTACATTTTGATGTTTTTGTAGGATCGAAGAAAAAAAAGGAAGCTTAAAGGAAGAGTGAGATGAGTCTGATCACGAAGAAATGGATTTCGATCGCATAATTCGAAGATCGGATTTTTGAGCTGCTATTTAAGAGTTAGGATAGATTGCTTAGGAATATGTAATAAGCATAGTTTTCATTTGAATTTCGTTGTAAGGACAAGTTTTTTCCGCGTTTTATAAATAAATGAAATTTAGAGTTTTATCTTATTTATTTATCCTTGCAATGTTATTTGTGAAAATTGATGTTTGTTTGTTTTTATTGTTAGCAATATGAAATGGATATGATTCTTAGTTATGTTGTTTGTGGTAATGTCAGATATTACCAAATAAGGAAAGATTCTCATCGCCCAAGTTTCAATTGGACAGAAACTTGGAATCATGCAACTGGTATTGTATGATGAATGAGAACCTTCGTATTTGGGAAATTAATACTAATTCCTTGTTCACATAAGTATGTGAGTCGAGTAAAGGACTAAAGGATCTAGTACGCATTGTTGTGCACTAGGTCGAGTCCACAACAAAGAACAACAAAATATTCGTCATGATTTGCTAAAAGATTAGTAAATGTGGTTATACTTAAAAGGTTAAGTATTATTCTGAATCATTGGAAAAGTTTCAATGAATAGCAGAATGAATAAGAAGAATCAATTAGGCAGAAAGATAAAAGTTTCTCCAATCTGAAAAGATGGGAGAGTACTTAAGTGTCGTATTTTATGATTAACTTAGTGATTATGAAACCGTGTCACAATTGATCCTCTAAGGACACCTTAGTACACTAGTATGGCTAAGAAGAGGAATCGACAATTGTTGAAATGGTTAAATCAAAAGGTGAATCATACTTCGTTCCAAAATCGAGTCTTAGAGTCATGCTCTAAGATTGTGACTTGAGTGACACATCTTAAGAAGTTTTAACACACTCATCAAATGTGGAGTAAAAAAATGTTTTATTACTCTTGTACATTTGAAATTGGTAAGTTGTGATGTCTTGGATAAGACAAACACCAACTAGGACCAATTGTGTGAGGTGTTTATCTTGATAAGAAACCACACTAACTCTTTAATATTTGTTTGACAATAAATGTTTCTTGACAAAAGAATCTTATATGTCAAGAGTTCAGTGGGAGTCTTAATGATCTTGAAAAGCTTCAAGAATTGATCAAACACTAGCACACGACTTGAGGTTTGCAACCTATCGTGTTGACATATTCCTGTTTCTGTGGCGATTCCAGTAAAGTTGACTATGCATGTGAGTTCTATGAGTTCTTAGTTGTTTGCATAACAACTTGGAAGCAATGGTAGGCCTTTGTGCTGCCAGGTGACAAGAAATTAAAATTGAACAAGTTCAGTCCATATGAGTTTGGATTTGTCACTAACCTTGTTTTGTGATTATGGTTATGACAGATTCACATGGATAGGAACACAAACATCATAAAATCTAAGTGAAAAGGTTTCTTTCCACTTCATGAAAATGATTGTGAGGAAAACACTTTCACTAGGAAGATTTTAAGGAGATAGGGATTGTGTAAGTTGCATTCTCAAATTCGATTATGATTACGGCATCCCTCTTCATAGTTCGAATTGTGAGATTTGGCAATTAGTTTGAACAATTAAGACTTATGTTTGTAAGTTCTGAAATTGTTCAGATACACATATGAGCTATCTAAGGAAAGGTGTCTGAGTTTGAGAAGCTTAGATAAAGGCTTATCATAGCATCTCGTATCAGAAATATAAACTTTCGTTAAGGAAATCAATAAGTATTGATTTCTAGAAGTCCAATTGTTTTCTGAGTGCATGTCAAAGTTAGTGGGAACATAAGTGTTATGCTAGTAAAGTAATAATTATCATGTTAGTGGAAGCATGATTATTATTTTAAGTGTTGCAAGTTAGCAATATTAATTATAGAAAACAAAAGATTCCATTTTGCAAAGTTGCAGGGGTTGAGAGGTTGTTTTGTTATAATTAAGGGAGAGAATATTATACTTCATTTAAAATCTAAAAACTTAGATCGAGAAATTTTAAATAAATTTAGTCAAAAGATATATATGGATGTTATGTTGAAAAGATTCAACATAAGGGAATTGTATACATGGCAATATTATGGCAAGAGACTGTAAAGTATCACGTTTTCATTGCATATCGTATCCCATACGCTTCAGGTATAGGATCGAGTGCATATGCTGTAATATTCGACCGTTCTGATTTTTCAAATGCCTAGGGCATTAAGAGGGAAAAAGAAACAGAACCAGATATGACTGAAATTAATTAAACAACTGTCAAGGACAATCTATGGTTCGCCAAGGATTGGTCACTTGTGCGCGGTTGGAAGTAGAGTATTGGATGGAACATATCGACATTATTATGAATAGATACGATTCTATTTAGAATGAGTTGTCATATGGCAAATATGGAAATGTTTCCATAAATGGGAGTTGGATATCAAGAATCTATGTCTAGATTAGAAACTTTTATGCAAAAAGGATGTTCAAAGGAATGTACTTTGAATGTGAGACTTCGTATCTATTGAATTGCCCTGTTACAATCTCCAATAGAGCACTTTGTAATATCATTGGCAAAGTCTTGGTGGCTTTGGTGTTCTGACATTACGAAAGGGTCATTGCATGAAATGTTAGAATCTAACATATTCTAATAGTGGCAAGAATTTTGTATTCTTACACTTATGATAAGGATTAGGAGTTGTGAAATGAGTATCGTTGGAAGTGTGTTCAATTGATATATTTCACAAAGTATGGACCATAGGTAAACATAGTGTGCATGCTTGGAGCATGGGACAACTATTGTTATAATTCAAGTAATAAGTTAATTATCTGAAACATTATACAATGAATAATATGTAATCAATATGGTGACTAAATAAAAGGTGGTTTATTTATACATCAAGTTTGAGGCCATATTGGATTCGATTATTCTTGTGTTTCACTTTGCATGTTTTGACTTCCCGAATAATATGATTATTCAAACCATCCACAGTCGATATACTTTGGAAGTAGGTATTGAGGCAAGACTGTCATGAATCCGACTGTAGATTGTCTAAAGCGTTTTAGACATAACAAAGGTCTGCTGCAGTGTTCATGAGTGCTTCTGAAATAAGATTTGAGTATTGGATTAAACCCACGCTCACTTGAATCACTTCAGGATTTTATCACGAGTGATTAGTGAGACGATAATATCTTATATTCTTGAAAGCGAGACATGTGAGTTGTAATTTACAAGTCGGTTGCACATTGATAATATGTAAACGCACCAGTAACTTGGTGTTATAAAACATATTGTTGTTTGTGATTTGATGAGTAGGTAAAAGCGAGCATTTGAGTCGAAGTTTATCCGTTCCTTTTACCCTATGAGGGATAAAAGCGATATTTGTAGGCCCCTCGATGATTTAGTGATGACACCCTAAGCGCTTGGCCAAGCCTGGACTAAGTTGATGTGTTCAATTGTAGTCTGTTGTCAGTCGTCATAAATCGAAAATCGGGAAAAAACATATGAACAGAGAGTATGATTAAAATCCATGTCTCAGTTCATACGATATCTAGAATGGAGGAATATATGATCCCTTATTTAAAGGACGAGTCAGAGTTCGACAACGGCTTTTGAAAGCTACGGTTGCTGATCAGGTTCTGAAGGCATACTTGTAAATTGTTATTAGACTTATCCAAGTGGGAGACTGTTGGATTAGGTGTCTAAGCCCATAACTATTTTGGTATGTACTTGACCCGATTATGAGCATGGTCCTTTTGGGTTGCCTTGACCATAGCAACTGATAGGATGAATTAAGGAGAAAAAGGATTAGTTATGATTTATTAATATATTATAATATATTAAAAGAGAAATCATATTGTTTAATTAATATTGATCAAGAATTAATTTAGAATTAATTTTGTGGGAAAAAGAGATTAATTAAATAAAGGGGACCGATATTGTAATTATAAGATAGTTACAAAGTTGGGCTTGGGATCCATAAGGATGCAATGGACGAATTCTATATGAGAGTCCATATAGAAATCGTCCGAGGGCATTTTGGAAGGATCCACTGGACTGCTTAAGGACTAAGCAACTGGATTAGGGTTTCCTAGTTGATAAACCTAGAAGCCTAACTATAAAAGGAACCCTCTAGGTCACCAAAATTCGTGCCTAACATTTCTAAGAGAACCCTGGACAAATTTTGTGCCTCCTCCTCCCTCTCCTAAGTCATCTTGTTGCTAGTGGTGTTTGTGACTCCATTAGAGGTGCAACATTTGAGGCACTAAGCTTTCAAAGGTCAAGGATATTCAAGGAGAACTGGTTATTACTACATAACAAGAAAGGTAAGATATAAACCCTAGTTTATATGTCATTTTGATTGTTGTATGCTAGTTCTTATGATCATTGCTTTGGTATTCAATGTTGTTGTGTTCATAGTAGAAAACCTAGATCAAAACAATTAGGGTTGCATCTACACCATAGGAATGATGTAATGCTCATAACCCATCATGCTTAGCGGCAAGCAACGGACACTTGGCCTTCAAGTGGCCAACCTGATCACAGTGATAACACAACCTCATACTTAGAACCGTGGAGGGCTGGCGACAATCCTTCGCATAATGCCCCTCCTTGCTACACCTGTGGCACCCACTAGCAGCTCGACAAACCCTAGAATGACCATTGCCGCACTTTCCACAAGTGCAGCTATGCTGACCCTTGGTCCTAGAATCAGCTGTCTTAGACCGCTTCGGTGCCGGCTATGACTGTGTCGGGGCCTGTCGCTGCTCCCTCAACTGCAGGTCAATCTCCAACTCACGCCGCCTAACGGCCTCCTGTAAATCCAGTAGAGTATCACATCGTTGTGTGGAAACGAACTGACGAATGTCAGTCTTGAGCATGCTCAGATAACATGTCATCTGGGCCTACTCAGAAGCAAACTCCGGGCAGAGCATCGCCCTTTCAGTGAACATGCGGGTGATCTCCGTCACCGACTCTCCATCCTGTCTCAACCTCAAAAACTCCTGAGCCAACCGTTCCCGCTCAACCCGTGGAATGTATCGAGCGCGGAACATATCCCTGAACTGCTCCCAAGTAACAGTAGCTCTCTGATCATCAGTGTACGATCCTGTCGTCAATCTCCACCAGTCCTTGGCCCTGAGCCTAAGCAGGTTCAGGGCACATTTGACCCTCTGGTCAGTAGGACACGAGCAAGTAAAGAAACACCCCTCCACATCCGAAATCCACCTCATGGCTTTGATGGGGTCCCGAGTCCCATCAAAAGTAGGGGGCTTCGTGTTATCGAAGTCCCTGTACTGGAAAGCCCGAATGGCTCCTCCCCCTCCTGCCGCTGTTACAGCCGATGCAGCTGCAGCGGCAACCGTCTCTGCAAGGGCTGCGTAACGCTCATCAAAGTACTCGACCATGACGGTCTTAATAGACCCAAGCATCTCCGGTAGCTGTGCCCGGAACATAGCGGCAACCTCATCATGCAGGATCTCTCGAATCCTGGCATCTAGCTCCTCTGTCCCCATCTGCACCACAGTCTTGGGTGCTGTTGGCCCCTCCAGGCCTCCGTCTCCTTATCTTGATCCTGACCCGGATCCAGTCACAAAGCGTCTCGTAACCACCATTCTGAAAACATACCAAGAAGATATCAGATAAGCCACATAATAACAGGGGACCAACTTCCAACTAAACCCTAGGGGTTGTGATTTCCTTGCTACGCGTATGGGTCCTGTGCTTTCAGTAGTACGGGCCCATACTACCTTCCACACCTACCCATATTTGTCTCAAGTATCACCACAACACCCTAACCATATATATATATATATATATATATATATATATATATATATATATAAACATAACGAGCACTCAATCCTCACTCCTAGAGGAATGCTAAATATCTCATAACCGGCCTCCCAGCCTCGCACGACCCACCCATCCATGAAACTTCCACCAACCCTGCAGCACTAGTGTATGCTAGTCATACATAACGCTGCACCCTATAGACTTTCGAATACCTGATCCTACCCTAAGCCCTTCATCAAACAAGAACAGGAAATAAGGCCAAACCAAACATTCTCAGGCTATAAGATCTTAGTTATGTACGACCGTGATGCATACACTAAGCAACTACAGTAACGATGTCAATTTCATATAGAGAAAACCCTAGGCTAGCAGGCATCATGTAATCAGGAAATTCTATCATGCAATTCCTGAAGATCCCTAGCCTAGTACTAGCATGCTGTTCTAACATATCACAATATCAAATAATTGTATGGTATTTTGGGATCTACTTACTGGCTCCGGCTGATCGTACACCCTGCATCCTCCTTTGATATTTTGAAAACTTTTTTTTTTGAAAACCATTTTAAAAATCTTTTCCTTGGTTTGAGACTGGATTTACACAAGTGTTCCTCCAATTCACTCAAACAAGGCTCTGATACCAACTTGTAACACCCATATAAAAATCGTGCCAAATTTAAACTTTTAAAAAATTTCAAAACCATTAATCATTACAAAACTTGTTTTCAAAATGTATAATATCAGAGTATCCCAGAAATATAAACATAAATATGAGGATCTGTACGATCACGCCTTTGCCTTGCCGCGATCCCCTGAGTGTTTGAATAAGTTTTGTGCTAACAATAGTATGATACTTTTAAAAAGTCTAAAAAGTATTTTCCTTGTAAGTATAACCATACTTGAAACAATGTTTGTAAAGAGTGTTTGAATAAGTTTTGGAAACCAAATTGTATCTTTGTATAAATAAATCCATACTTAAAATAGTTTTGAAAACAACCAAGCCCATGGTTTGTAGTAAAATAGAGAGATTCTAGTTAATGTTTATAGTGAGTCCTATAACCGAGCTATATGACCGAGTGTACCCCTACGACGCTTCATTGTACGTAATATTAACGATAGTAGATACTTATCACCCACTTCGATTGATTGGTCGAGGTTGTAGCTAGCAACCGCAGGTGGGGATGTCAACCCCGTATAGATCTATACATACGTATCTTGCTCCGAAGATTAACAGTTATAATAGTGTGGGTATGCTAAGTATTTAGACTTAGCTAATGAATATAGTCCCCTAAAAAGCCCTTAACTAAGGTATGCAGATAACTCTCAACCCTAACTTATAAGTGGACAAGTTAGTAGGCTCAATGAATTGTATAGAATTTATAAAAGTCAAGTATAACTGGTATGTATGTATAGTATAAGGTACTCGCTTTTATAAAGAGGTATGCTTCAAGAAATGTTCATGTAAAAACTTTATAAATATACATGCATAGTTTGAATCCTTGAAATACTACAAAGTGTTATGACATGATTTTTATGACATAAGATGTCACATAAAATCATAGGGTTTTGTAGTAAAATGGCGTATATTATTTTTATTAGTTGTATCATTTTAACAACATAACATATGTAAATATTGAGGTTTAAAACTAGTTTATGTGTTCATAACATATATATGTCAAACCAATATTTTATTAGTTATAGTTTTTACATAAAATAATAATATTTTATGTGTATTTTTACATAAACTAGCACAAGTGAGCACATGTATTCTCCCATAAAGCATATAAAAATATAAAAGAGGGGTCATAGCACTTACCTTAATGTGTGATTTGTCGGTTAATTTTGACAAACTTGACGTGAGAACCGCAAACTTGACGCTTTCAAATCGAACCGTCAGGACTAATTTAGTTACCTAATTAACCAAAAAGAAAGTTTTGGTATAAATTAATATGTGCGGGGTTGTTTTTTAACTTAAGTAAACTATAGGGTTGATTTGTTAAATTAACTAAATGGAATGTGACTAAATTTGTTAACCATTTTCAAATGTGGGACTGAAATGGTTTATTTAAATCAAAGTTTGGGGGTTTTGGACTTATTTTGCAAACAATTTCCATGGGAAAGGGTTATGAATTAATTTGGAATGAGAGTTTGGATGGTTAGGACTCATTTTATAAAGAAATTTAAGGGGAGAGTAGGTTTTGTTTAATATAAAATGAAGTTTGAGGAGGGACTTGATCACCTCCTGTAATCGACGCATGCATACAAACTTAAAAAAAAAAAAGGAAATATGTCTTCGGTTTGGGCATCTTACATCGAATGAACATCATAAAAATAATAAAAGGGAGGTGGTGGACTTACGAAGCAGCAACAGGTAAAAGGTGGTGGTTGCCGAAACTCTAGCGGCAGTAGGCGGTAGCCTCTTGCTGCCTCCTTTTTGCGTTTTCTGCTTCCAAAAATGAGGGGGGGGGGGGGGGGGGGGGGGTTAGGTTCCTGGTGGAGGGAGGGAGGAGGGTGGTGTTTTCTTGATAAATTAGTAGAGAAAGGAGGTGGAGGAGTGGTGGTTCGGTGGTGCATTTATGGTGGTGGAAAGGTGATGTTTTCTAAATCAAGAAGAAAAAAGATGGAGAGGGAGAGATTGAGAGCTGATGTCATTGTGATTTGTGAGGATTTGAGGGAGCCTTAAGCCTCTATTTATAGTGTAGGAAACTCTTACAAGACCATGCTCCATCACTCCATGCTTGTACCTTTTGAGGGAAGTATGTAAGCAAATAAGAAGGGAAGAGGTAAGGTGGTGTAGAGGAATGGACGGTCACGTGGGTTAGGGTAAGGAGGAGAAGGAAATATGATTTTTTTTTTGTCTAGCAAGGCTAGGTGGGCCCCACAATGATGTCATGTTTAGCAAAAGTTCTAAAAACAATCATAGTTTGGTGTGTTGAAATCCCGACATTAAATAATTTTTCTGAAAGTGTCATTTGCTAGAGCCGATTTCAAGGATTCCAAAAACCGGAACGGATTAATTTTTCGGGTTGTAGAGCTCCGGGAAATTGCGTTTAAATTTTCGCGTCTAAATGGTCTGAAACGCTCAATTTTTCGACTTTTGCAAATATTTTTGCTAAAAATATTTTGAGTATGAAGTTAAATATTAGACCATAGCTTGAGTCCAAAAATGCTCTCAGAATTTTCATATGAGGTGTGCAAGTGCCTCAACGGACCGATTCAGTTTTAGCAGTTTAAAGAAAATCAATGTTTTACAAGTTTGTTTTCTTATAATTGTCGTAACTTTTGCATACGAACTCCGTTTTGGACGTTCTTTATATTTTTGGAAATAGGGGAACATGTACTATGAGACTAGAATGTTTTCTTCGCTCACAACTGCTTAATATGAATTTTTAATTTTTTAGACATATTAATTGGGGTTGCCGTTTAAACTGTTTGATTCGTTCGACAGTTTACACATATGGAAGTAAGATACCATCTGGTAACTTATAATAGTGGGAATGAAATCATTTATTTTAACAAAGATGCACTAAAACTCAATGAGTCAAATTACAAAGATATTTACTATGAACTGACTGTCCAAAATTTTAGACCTAAATCCCAGGATGTCACAGGCGGCAACGCTACAAAGATGAAGGGATGTCGGGGTTGTAGGCCAAGAAAAGGGGAGGGGTGATGCTGGCTTCGGTGAAGGGATAGGGTGCATATGTCGACAGGGAAGATGAATGGGTGATACACCTGAAGGAGAACGAAGGGTGAGTGAGTGAGTGGGTTTCTGAAAATCGACATTAGAATCAAACTCAAATCCGACTTTGAAACTCAAAATCAAACCTCAAACTAAAATCAAACTGAGAAATCGAAATTGAAATCAAATGTAATCGATGATATACGGTTGTTTTGGGGCACCAACAATAGAAAAGGGACAACGGAAAAGGGTAGTGTTCAAGAGCATGCTTCACCTCCGCCTTCTCCGATGAACGTCGCCAATATGCCTTGAAGGAAGAACACGGGGGAAATACCACCATCATTGGACGCTGGTGGCGGGGGCAACAAATGTTGGGGGTGAAGGATGGTGGTTGGGCTGGTGGTCGATGAAGGAAGAAGAAAGGAAATGTCGACGAGAGAAAATGTAAGAGAGGTTGGGAACGATTAGATTAGGTTTAGGATTTTTTATATTGATTTTATATAATAATAGATCAAAAAAATAAAAAATAAACGAATAAATAAGGGTATTATAGTCATTTTAGGTTTATCAGAAACCCAACACACAACAAAAATACATTTTAGTGACCAAACTAATAGATTACCCTAAACCATATGGACCATGTAATTTACTTTTATTTATATCATTGGTCTAGAAAATCAATCACCCATTAGGAAACTTCCAAAATTGAAAATTCAAAAAAGGGTAAAAAAAGGAAAAAAAAAAGAAAAAAGAAAAAAGATGGATTTAGACTTTTTTTTGTTGGGCTTCATTTGGAGCCAAACCTTGTTTTGAATACCCCCAATGTCATTTAACTCGCGCCGTCTCTCTTTCTTCCCTTTGGATCGGGCGAATTTGCAGCTAAAAACGGTAAATCTTCATGTCAATTATTAGTTCAAACTGAATTTGAAATCGATATCATCTTCTTGTAAATAGGGATTTGATTTTCTTCAACTCGAAAATTTCGCCTCTTTTTACTTACAATTGTGTAAACTCGATTCTCAGAGAAATTAGTTCCTAATTTACTTGGATCTGAATGTGATTCGAAGCTTGTTTTTGTCTCTCATTGTTCTTGGATTCGTACATTTATGAATCGTGATAATTTTCCGTTCCATGTTTAGGGCAATATTCCTCGAGTCAAATTCATTCAAAATTAACTCATCGCCCCCAATTATAATTCGTATTAATCTATGGAAATGATTAGTAATTGATTACTTTTGTTTTTCATTGATGGATTTTATCTTGTCCACAGGTCAGATTAAACGAATTTGTGTAGAATTTCATCACAGAATAATCAAAATGATTAATTCCGAGATTAACACGATCGATGTAACCGGCGCAACCGCATTCCATAAACAGCCGATTTTAGCAGCCAAAAAAGTCGCACTGAGAGATAATAGTAACGTAAATCGCGACACAAATCCCGCAATTTTGCTTCCAGTTGAGGGACAATCGTTCATGGATTCAGCTAAAATATCTGGAATCAAAAGGCATACACCAGACTACTCTTCATCTTCTCTCTTGAACAATAACAGTACTGCACATGAACATTTCAATTACCCTCGCAGGAAAGTAAGCCAGTTAAATGGGAAGAATACGCATCCAAATTACATCGCTTCAAAGACATCTGTTCCTCGGTTTAAAGTTTCCAATGATGATGATCAGATGACAGAAAGATTCATTCGTCTGCAGAATTTCATCAAGCTATGTGATGGATCTAATCATAGAGAGAATATTCAGTGTAAGTTGAATTTAAATTCTTTTTGTCCTGAAAATCAAGGTTTGACTTATGATGGTTGTGATCTTACAGTGCTCTTGCGATTATCTCCATTGGAACTTAGCAGACATGCAGTTGAGTTAGAAAAAAGAGCAATTCAGCTCACCATTGAAGAAGGTACGAAAATCAATGCTGTATATAATCTGTAATCATTATTAGTTTATTACTATAAATATAAATGATTATGTTATCTTTTTTCCTTTTATATATTTTTTTTTTATATTCTCTATTTGAAGGACAAGAAATGCAACGAATGCAAGCATTAAATATATTGGGGAAGCCTTTGGCAACCCGAAATACAATGCCAATAACACAGCACAAGAACTGAAGGTCAGATCAGTGTATGCCACATTTTTTTTTGTATTAATTTTTGTTTGGAAAATTTTGTTGTTTGATGAAATAATTTTTATGTATTAATTAATTGTTAATTCGTGAAAGCTTAGGTTAGATTCTAATTGATTAGCTTCATTATAACTTTATAAGCATCATTTACTATAATCCTATATGCCAAAATCGACAAGTATGTTGCAACGTTATGAAGAAAATACTTTTTTCCAAAATATATTTTGAAAAAATTACAAAAATTGGATGGAGGCATTTAACAAAATAACCATATTTTTGACTTGTTACACAATATAATTACATATTTTCTGATGAGCCTAGTGAAAAATAGACCTGACAAAACATGACACAACACGAAATTAGCGGGTTAGGGTCAGAGATTTCGACACGTTTATGTAAACGTGTTGACACGACACGACACGATAATTAAACGTGTAGGGTTAGGGTCAAGACTTTCAACTCGAAGATGACTCGAATATGACCCGTTTAATTATATACTCTCTCTGTCCCAAAATTATTGACCACGTTTGAATTTTTAAGTCTCTTTTGTTCAACTTTGACTTTAAATAATTTACTTTTTGTTATATAATTTTTTATGCAAGATATATGAATAGATTGTTTTTTAAATGTATTTTAATTGTTATAAGTTTCATCAAAAATTATATAACACAAATAAAGTTATTTATGGTCAAAGTTGACATGGAAAGACTTTAAAAGTCAAACGTGAACAATAATTTTGGGACGGAGGGAGTATTATTTATAATAAATCTCATATTTTTATAAATATATTATATATTATAGACTTGTAGTGGACCAAACTCAATAATTAGAAGTAATATTCAAATTTTCAAAGTTATTTAATTTTAGTCATACTCACCACCTATCCCTTTTCTCCCAAACTTTAATTTTTTTCATTTTTCCTTCTAAACTTACTATAAATTTTGTCATTCCATCTCATAACTCCAGTGTTTCACTTTTTCCTTTTTGCCTCCACAACTCCTACTTTCTAACTTTTAAAATATTTCAACCCGACATGACACAATATATTTACAAGGTCTAAATCTTAACCCGAAACCCGACACGAAAATAAACGGGTTGACACGGCATGACACGATAATTAAACGGGTCGGGTTAGGGTCAAACCCTTTCAACCCGTTTAATGTCTTGACACGACACGACACGACAGGTTTACCAGGTCTAGTGAGAAATCACTATGCCGCGAGATGGCTATATAAATGCCCCCAACACACACTAACACACACAAATCTTATTTCTCTTTTAGAAATATTCATATATATTGAAATTTGAAGATACACATTTATATATTATGAAATTGTTCATTGAAAAATGTATGATTTTTTTTTGAAGTTTCTTTTTGTAGTGGTAACATTTTGAAAAACTATTTTGCAGCATAAAATGCTGCAATAGCCAAAAAAACATGATTGTTTTGAGTAGTAAGTAAAAAATGGTTATTTTGATAAAAAAAAAAAAGAAAAACAAGTTTGTAAAAATCGCTCGACGGTCGACTAGGGTTAAGGGATTAATCGGTCTTGACGGGGATTAATCGGGGACCATATAGTATTAATAAAATATTAGAATTAATCAAAGATTAATATATCTTAAGAAAAACAAATACTTCAAAATTAGGAAATAAGAAAATTTGTAATTTGAAAATTTGAAAATACGAAAATATGAACATTTTGGTATAATATTTAAAATTTTGAAAATTTGAAAATTTTGGAGTAAAAACAAAAGTTGATTTTTTGATTTTTTTTTTTGACTTTTTTTTTTACTTTTGTTGACCGATTAATCTCGCCAAGACCGATTAATCCATAATTTTCGTCAAGCACCCCTAATCCTAGTTGGTTGGAGAACGCCAAACGATTAATCCATGATTAATCCCGATTTCTACAACCTTGAAAAAATGGTTGTTTTTGTGATTTTTTTCCATTAAATTTTGACAAAATTTCAAAAATGATCCTTGTGGTATGCATATTTTTCGAGGTTGAGTCCAAATTTCGACTTTTTTTGGCTTCATGGTCCTTTTGAGCTAGTTTTGTTGTGTTTTTGGTCCCTTTGAATAGTGAAATGACTATAATACCCTTGGGGTATTTATTTCCATTTTTCTTTCATTTATTTTTAAATCTAATACTAATTTATTTATTTTAATAATTAAAAAAATAAGAAGGTGGCCACCTTTGCTCTCTCTCTCTCTCTCTGACATACACACAAATTTTCAAGACCCATTACATGTTCAATGCCCTAGAGAGATGTTCTTAACCTATGATGTTCAAATGCAAACGATACATAAATCAGATTAATCCTTCCAAAGTCAAACCAAAATCTCTCCAAAAAGCCAGATGAAAAACATATACATCTGGAAATCTATTTACAAAGCTGAAACTG
This sequence comes from Lactuca virosa, assembly GCF_052849685.1. NCBI lineage: Eukaryota > Viridiplantae > Streptophyta > Magnoliopsida > Asterales > Asteraceae > Lactuca > Lactuca virosa. Next base: position 40,894,158 of record NC_136433.1, read on the forward strand.
GGGTAAAAGGTTTTACGTGTTCTTGAGTTGTGGGTCTGATTTACATGGTTTCTTAAATGGATGAACCAATGCATATTTTTCTTTTTCTCAACTCTCTTCATCTCATTCTCTTTCTGTAATCCTCCTTGTCTCCATATTTTCCGACAACGACATCCCATTATCTCCCTTAGTGTCGTTAGGGTTGTTCACTATTCGGATAAAACCGAATTATCCAATTGGACAATTTGGATTGGACTATTTGGTTCGGATATTTGGATTTTTGGATGGGTTTTCAACAAAACCGAATTATTATTTTGGATTTCGGATTGGTTTTGGTTTATAAAATCAGAACCGAATAGTCCAAAAAACGGAATAAACATTTATAATTTATCTATTTATAAGATATATCTATAGTTATTTATTAATTTTGTAATTTATTTTTTCAAATAGGTTCAAAACGTTTCACCCGATAAAAAAAACATTAATATGCATTTTCTCTCAAAAGTTTTCTGCCTATAAAATATTTAACTATAATATATCTTCTTATTAGTTGTTTATAAATTTCAAATCACAATTAAATAATTTGTTTTTGCTTCTTATGTAAAGTTGGGTAATATTATAATTATATGTCGTTTTAAAATGTTTCGGTTTTTGTAAACCGAATTATAAAAACCGATCCAACCGAATTATAATTGGTTCGGATCGAATCGGATTTGAATTTAGTTTGGACTATTCGGATCCATGTTTTGAAAACCGAAATCAATTTGGATTCACTTGATTGGATCGGATCAAACCGATCCATCCAAACGAACACCCCTAAGTGTCGTCGTTAGTGTCCTGGAGAAAAACGACCTTGACCTCCCTCCGTCAATAACGTCGGTGTACTGGATCTGGACCCACCTCCCACCTTATTCTTCCCCACCATAATTCCTCGTTTAAATTCGTCATTATGGACCTTAGAAGATAAAGATGGTGATGAAGAACACCCTTGTTTCTGGATCATGTCGTTCACAAGTCGATTACTTTGTTTGGAGTTTTGTACATTTCCTCTTCTTCATCGTCGTTTGTGTGAGCCCGCCCTGCCCCCAAGAAAGAACGGATCCTTGTGGTTTTGATTCACCAAATCACCTCATATTCTGTGTAATTTGATTTGTAGTTCGATCCCATCTCATGACCATCGAACCCTCGACCTTGTCTGTGTGGTTCTGCATCACTGAGTTTAGTTGACACAGAACCCAAATCTGGAAAATCTTTGAGAATCCCCTGAATCATTTAATCCAACGGCAAACGACATGAATCTGGATGAGCTCAGAAATTTCACCACTCTCCCCCATTCTTCCTTGTTCTTGATAAATCCACGACCACTACCACCACCACCACCGGATTCACACGCCGGTAATGTTATACTTTCTTGGTTAAGATGGAAGGAAGCAAAAAAACTTGCAACGCCATGAATGATGGGTCCTTGAAGTAACAATTTCAGGTGAGTAATCGACACGTTGTTGACTTCAAGAACATGATGTTTGTTATCGTTCTTTGTGATTGAAACTTTATGGTGTTGAATCAAGGTTAGTGAGCAGGCTTTTATGGGTTTTTGAACAGATCTTGGAGTGTTAGTTTTTCCAGCGAGATGTGGAAGGCGAGGAGGTGTTTGGTCATGTAAGGAAGGATTGAGAGGTTGGAAATGGCGGAATAAGGAATGGTAAAAATGGTGGTTTCTGGTGTTGATAGGAAGAGGTCCAATGAGATGCGTAGGAAGGTGGCTATGAAGTTAAATCAATTTTATCGGTGATCGGAGAAGTGATGGTAAATGAAAGTGGGTCTAGGGGGAGAGAGAGAAAGAGAGAGAGAGAGAGAGAGAGAGAGAGGAGAGAGATAGAGACTCTTATTTTTTAATTGTTTAAATAAGTATTAGATTTAAAAAAAATGAAAGAAAAATAGAAAATAAATACCCCAAAGGTATTAAAGTCATTTCAGTTTACTAAGGGAAAAATCCGCAACGAAACTAGCTCAAAAGGACCACGAAGCCAAAAAAAGTCGTGGTTTGGACTAAACCTCAGAAAAAATGCATACCATAGGGACCATTTTTGCAGTTTTGTCTTAAAATATTTATATGATAATTCTAAGCTTGGACTATATAGAATATAAAGTGGAATCAGAGGGTTAAAGTGCAATTAATGAAATGATGAAGCATAGGGGGTGAGTCTCAATTTAGCAATTTAGAAAAGATAAAATTGCAAAAGTGGTCCACGTGGTTTGTCATTTTCTATGACTAAAGTCCAAACCTTTTAAAATTTGCAGATATGGTCCTTTTCGACTAGTTTTATTGTGAATTTGGTCCCTGAAAAACTGGAAATTTCTATTTTATCCTTTTAATTTCTTTTTCACTTTATTTTTTAATTATGTTTTCCATTTTTGTCAATAAAAAAGTAGAAATAAATCCTCTCTCTCTCTCTTTCTCTCTCTCTCTCTCTCTCTCTCTCTCTCTCTCTTTGTCTCATTCTCGTCTTTCTTTCTTTCTTTTTTTATCTCTACAATATGCAATGCACCAAAAAACTCAAATGTGATAGTCAAAGTTTAATTTCCCTAAATCAACAATGTGAGAGACGAAAAATTACATAAATCATTCTAGATCAAGAACAAATCATTATAGGGTTCGGGTCGATTTTTGAAGGTCAAGAAAAAATTAGGGGAAGATGAATCTCTCAAAATACCTCAATAATACGATGAAATAGATTGAGAATCTGAATTGTGTTTTGAAGACTGATATACATGAGGTGAATCGATATGGTTAATTTCAAGAAAGTTTTTTGGTCTTCAGTTTGAACTTGAATCCATAATCAAACTCAAATAAAATGGGTTTATCAATTTGATAAAAGGATCATGATACACCTGTCAGATTCATAAGCATTTATGATTCGAGTTTCATCTTCATGAAACTAAAAAAATTAGCGATTTGCATGTTTCAACAAAAGATGGATAATGGGATTAGGGTTTCTCAGGCGATGATGGTGGTGGAAGCTTCTGAGGTCCTTGATAAGGGGTGGGGCAACAAAAAGGGGTGGCAGCCCAACGATCGTGAACGTCACCGTTGTTTAGGTTTAGGAACGAGATCAAATCAATGCACGTGACATGTTATTGTTCTTGCTATTGGGACTCATCTTTTGAGCTTAGTAGAGAGTCATCAGAAACGATGAAGAGATATGCAAGTGTAAGAAGAGAGGGATGAGGCAAACGTGGGTAAGGGAAAGAAGAAGACAAAAGGGTATGGGTGTGAATGAAATTTATTTCTATTTTTTTATTAACAAAAATTGTAAAAATAATTAAAAATAAAAGGAAAAAGACATTAAAAGGGTAAACTAGACATTTAATGTTTTCCTGGGATCAAATTCATGATAAAACTAGCTGAAAATGACCATATTTATAACTTTTCAAACGTTTGGACCTTAGTCACAGAAAATAGGAAAACCACAATGACCATTTTTGCAATTTTGTCTTTAGAAAACTTTGAGGACTAATATTATTTGGGCCATTCGACTTTATGCGTGTGGACAATGGAGAGTATAAACAAGGGAAAATGACTTAAAATGACAACCAATAACACAAAATTTATTTTTTAGGTCACTAAACTTAATAGTATGAACCTCCTGTTATGAATTCAAATATTATAAATTAGCTCTTTCTCAAAACCATTACAAATAAGTGGTTGATAAAAAAAGTATTCCAATTATTATATGTAATATGAATTATAATTTACAAACCCATAGAGATTTAAATGTATATAGCTAGGAGAAGTGTAGAGGTGTGGTGCAATGTTGTTAAAGCTAGGATGTCCCAAGGTGTGTGACATCATAAAGATAGAAGATGCACAAAGTGCTATACAAAAGTGAGATGTTTCAGAAACCAAAAACTAAAAAAAAAAAATATAGAATCCAAAGTCACATGTAAGAGTATATATAATATATTTGATATTAAAACAATTAATAAACATTATTAAAAAGCAAGTGAAAAGTCATTACAGAAAATGAAAACACATGAAAGTTTCAAATCAATGTTGTACTTAAAAATCTTTTTATTATATATATATATATATATATATATATATATATATATATATATATATATATATATATATATATATATATGAGGGGGGGGGACTAAATATATTTTATACAACTAATATTTCAACAAAATATATATATATATATATATATATATATATATATATATATATATATATATATATATATATATATATATATATATATATATATATATAAAAGGGGGCTGGGGAGAAAATATATTTTATACAACTAATATTTCAACAATAATTTGGATACAATAAATAGTTACATATAATTTTTTTAACAATTATATTTTCTTTGCTACCCGACTGCTCCAAAATTGGTTTTCCAATGACAAATTTATCAATGTTCCTTACTTACAGCAATTATATTATCTAACTAATATCAATTTCAGATTTCTAATACAACTATATACTTGAAAAAACATATGAAATGATGGTTATTATTCCATTACACTATATTAATGTATTTAGAAAGAAAATATATTAAAAAAATGTGTATAATCTTTGATCTTGGTTCCACCGATCTACTAATTTTCATGATATTCCTGCCATCGTGACCCACAGCAATCTCTATATGTCCATCCACAACACGAACAATAACTTAATCTCTCATATAATCCAACAAAACAAAACCATGATTCTTTTTGTAAGTTCAAATATAGTACAAAACTTTTAAAAAAATGATTGAAAAAAGTATAAAACATAAACAAAGTTAATATTGAAGTTAGTATTTTAAAATAGATTGTTGTGCGGTGACAAAACCATTCATTACGACATGATTTGAGTAGTAGTGATTTTGTTCACATCATGCATTCTAGACATCACTTGTGTTTCGATCAATATTGTCATACTAGAATTTCGACTCAAAATGAAAGCGCTCCAAGACAAGGGGTACTCCTAAATACACGAATGAATTCGTGTAGGGCATAAAATTTAGTAGTTCTACCTTGAGCGTACGTCTAATCCATTTCATTTGTCAACTATTTTTATTTAAAACCTCATAACTTATAACAATAATATATATTGGCCCTTTAACTTTGAAATCCTTCGTTCCAATCCATTTTTGTTGTCAATCACTTTTATTTAAAGCCTTATAACTTATAACAATAATATATATTGGCCCATTAACTTTTAAATCTTGTCATTTTATCTTTATTTATAATAATAATAATAATAATATATAGCAAAATGATATTTTTATTTTAAAATGATACTTTTATCGATTTTTTAGAACGAATGTTGACCATTCATTTTAAAATGATGTTTTTATTAAAAAAAAATCGAATATATTATGACTTTTAATTTTTAAATCTATACAAATTAAGATTAATATCAATATATATTTTTCAAAAATACGATTATTATTATTATTATTTTTATATGTATTAATCATAAGGTTTTCATGTATGATCAATTTGTTCACATGTAATTAAATCTTGTTTTTTCAAGAGATGAAGACACCAGAAACAATTTTGACAAAATAACGAAACCGAATAAAGAAGATGGTGACACAATGAAATTTATAACATTGTACTTTCATTTAACGTAAGTGATTAAGATCTCATTTTTGTTATAGCCATGGGTCATGGTTAGCACGAACCTTCCTAACATATATATAATCACATTCATATAAAATATTTTGATGTTTTGAAATATATATTAAATACATACATGTATAAGCTATAATTATATTTACTATACATATATATTATTTCAAACAGTGTTGGATTTTCATAGTTTATAGAAAATAATACATATTGTTTTAATTATATATTTTTAACAGGGATGTGTACTAGACAATTATGTTAAGTTATTGGCCATGTTGAACGTTATTGATGGAGTTTAGGTGTTTTTAGTTCAAGAATAAAAAGAATTCAAATAAAGCTGATTGCGTCAAGTCAAGTGGGGTTTTGCAAACGTGATAATACCAAGTCTTATGCTATTTCCGTTTATTTAGCTTTTCCTTATTACTAGCGATAGTTTGTTTTATCTCTTTGTAAGCTCTAGTATTTAAAACCAGTTTGGCATCTTTTAATGACATCGAATTCAGTAAGTACCAGTGATTAAACTCTTTCAGTTATTACCATCACTAGGAACAATCATAAGATTATCGGTTAACAATAATCACATACAAAAATAATTTTAACAAACCATATAAATTTATATTAAATATATCGTTTACATATAATAAAATATATAACATTATCGATTCGGTTTCCCTATAAGACAAATATCGACACTACTTATTAGTTAACAAAAAATAGAAACTGAATAATCGGTTTTAAAAATGGTTCTGTTAGTATGGGTCAGTTGCATATGTTAATTCAGTTTTTTGGTTATTATACAATTCTTTAATTTTAATAATACTTTATAGTAACATGTTTAAAATAAAATTTTAAAAAACAAAGAGTAAATTACATGAATGGTCCCTATGGTTTAGAGTAATTTGGGCGTTTGGTCCCTAACTAATTTTTTTAACTCGGAAGGTCTCTATTGTTTGTATTTGTTAAGCGCTTGGTCCATGTCTTACCTAAAAAGACTATTTTTCCCTTGATTTTTTAAATTATTTAATAAACACACCCCAACCCCACCCCTCACCTTACCTTATCTACCCCCACCATTTTACATATTTAAATAATAATATTTTTTGATAAGACAAGGACCAAATGCGTAACAAAAACAAATAATGGGGACCAAGCGCGTAACAAAAATAAATAGTAAGGACCTTCCGAGTTAAAAAAATAAGTTAGGGACCAAACGCCTAAATTACCCCAAACCATAGGGATCATTCATGTAATTTACTCAAAAACAAAAATGTAAATTTTGAAACTTAAATAAAAGTACGAGGACAAAATTTGAAAATTAAAATAACCTTATATTTTGGGATTACTAGATTGATTGATGGAAGACTGCTTTGCAATAACTATTGGTGCATATATACATTTATTCGTGCCTTTAGAATTACCCCCAAGATAAATAATATAGAGTCTTTTTTATACTAACAACCTTTTTTGCATTTATGTCATATTGATGAACTAATTAATAACCATTATTTAAAAAGTCTTCTGATTTATAGTAGTTAAAAGATAAATTTAAGATGTGTGACGGTTTCAAATTTACAAGGATCAAAGAAACTAGCTTATTTTACAATAAATATATAAATAATAGAATAGATATATTACATATATATCTTTTTTATTATAGTTAAAAAGTTACAGAAAGACAAGTTTTAAAACCATTCAATGTATTTAGTATAAAACCAACTATTATAATTAATTAGTATTGTTAACTAATTTGAAATGTCATAACTTGATGTCTAGATAGAGGGTTTTTTGCACTTATTTAAGTACTAGTTAACTAACTTATTTTTATTATTAAAAAGAAATTAAAAGATCAATGTGAGTGTTAATTAGATATGACGAAATAAAAAATACCTTTTTATATAATATAGTAAAATAAATATAAATACATTGTTATTATTTATCATAATCACTAGGTTATAACCCGTGGAAACCACGATCGGTATATTTAAAAATTTTATATAGATAAAAAAATAGTAAATGTTAAAAAAAAACAAAGATATTATCGATTGTAAGTAATTATGAATTAATTTGTTAAGCAAAATAAACATAATAATGTTATTAGGATATGATTTTGTATTTTTAAATTTTAAATTGAATTTGATTTGTTACCAAAAAAAAGAAATAATAAAAATCATAGAAAAATGCCACGTGTCAAAGAAACATTCTAAAAAACTGACACGTGTTATTTTTAGGTTTCATTTATTAGAAGAGGTGGAGGTGTATTTTATAATCGAAACAAATATATGAAAATTACATTTGTGGTCCTTGAGCTTTCAAAATATCTCGTACGACCTACAAGGTATATTTTGTCTAAAAGTGTACATATTTGCATGGTGGTATGGACTCTATTACATAGATGGTGTTTAGCTTATGAAAAATCATAAGTACTTTTCAGCTTATAGCTTATAAGTTGATAAGTTAGGCGTCTCTTACTTATTGATTTTGACTTATTACCGGTATGACACAGATATAAGTTATTTTTATCTAAACAACCTTTTTAGCTTATACCAGTGTGGAACCGGTAATAAGTCAAAAAAACTCTATTTTTAAGCTTCGCCAAACACCCTCATAGATGAGTCATGAGTGTCCCTTATTGAATTTCATAATGACCTGGGATTTTTTAAATTATAGAAATTTATTTATAAAGAAAAGAGAATTTGTCAGAAAAGTTCCAATATTTTCGAAAAATTTTCACTTTAGCCCCAGTTTGTTTTGAACATAAAAGTCTCGATTATTTCATTTTGGCTCAAGTGAACAATTTTTTTTTTCTTTTAACAGGAAATGACATATTATCATGCAAATTCAAATAATCGGGACTTTTCTGTTCGATTTTTTTTTGGACTAAAGTGAAACTTTTTCGAAAATATTGGGATTTTTCTGACAATTCCTCTAAAAAAAAATATAATATTGGAGAGAATACGTTATTTTGTTATTTTAGTATCAAATTTATATGTTTTAATTTGATGTTTTGTGATATACAGGAGTTGAAAATTATTTGATGCTAAAAAATATCATAATTTTAATGTTTTTAAATTGCTAAAGAAGTTTCTAAAAAACACTTATGTGTCTGAAGTATGCCAGGAGAATTCGAAAGTCTTTATGACATATTCATGTTATGTTTGACGTAGTAGCTGGAAAGTTAGTTCGTAACTGAAAAACTAATTGTTAGTTGATAAAAATTTGTGTTCGATAAAATATGTTTTTTGATAATTAATTAAGAATATATTAGAAATTTTTTAAAAAACTCCTGAAATAAAGGTCTAATAACTTTTTAAAAGCTTATAAGCTTCTTTTAGTATAGTTTATTAGATACAACAACTTAAAAAACATCAAAAACTAAACATCAAATGCAACCTTAAATTATTCCAACTACAACTATTGTGTTAATCCTAAATTCTTATAGAATATTCAACACACTGAGCAATCAAATATACGTGGAAATATTATTAAAATCATGAATTGGAAATTTAAACTATGCCTAGATTAAAAAGTCATCAAGTGGTACCAGGGAAATCATAGGAAATTTCTTAGAATTATTGATAGATAAAGACTTATCAATCTGGGTCTAGATACGTGTCCTCAAATAATTGATCGACTGATTAATTATAATTATATACATTTTTTAATGTATTGATAAAAACTACATTTAAATTATAGAAATTTAAGAAAAACCATTATCTTTTTAGGATTAATTTGTGTTCCCTTTTATTTGCTTATTTGATTGGTTGTTTTATATTTTATTGTCTTTATTTTTCATTTTTTTATTGTTTGTCTTTTATTGTTTATTATTGTTATATTAATCTTTTTGTATTTTTTAATTATTATTAGATTAGTAGCAACATCACGTATAATTTCTAGATTAAATTCAACTGATCATCATAAAACATTGTTTAAATATTTCTTTATATTAATATAACATTTTTTAATATGTATTTCTTATAGTTTCTCGTCATGTGATTATTATAAATCCAATATAACATTACTGGGGCCCTGGACTTTGCGTGTGTGGACTCTGGAGAATAAACCAAACCACAAATGGGCCTGGCGATATTAAGCCTAACCGAAGGCGGATCAGATTTGGTTTTCTGAAAATTATCGTATGTGGCTAAAATATTATAGGAGAATCGGAAAATCTATATGCCATATAAAATTATTCTAACTACAATTCTTGTTTTGATCCTAAATTCTTATAGGATATTGCAACACCCTAAACAAACAAATACATTTGGAAATATTATTAAAATTATCAACTGTAAAAATTATTAAAAGGTATTATGAACTGTAAATATTATTAAAGGGTATGGTGTCTAACAATGCATCAAATATTTGGTGTCATATATATATCACTATTGGATGCACTAATATATTCCATTTTTGGCCCACGTAAAGGTAAGGTGCCATCCAATAACTCGAACAATTTGCAATTTAAAAAAAAAAAAATCAAACATTTCATAGCATTAAAATTAAAAACCATAATATCAAATTTAAAAACCAAACAATTTTATTAACGGAGAGTGATATTTGAGAAATGAGAGTAATATTTGAAAGAAATTGAGGTGGTAAAATGGATAGAAAATGTATGTATTTATCGTCAATATAATTTTCCTTTGCGAACATCTCCAACGAATTTTCCTTTACCTACAACATAAGATTTCACAATATTCTTACATCCTCGCCTGGAACTACTATCACCTCTCATAGAACAATGAGTAACATCTAGTAATTTTTCTTCCATTATTTTTCATAGGCTTAATATATGTCACAACCTTAGCATTTTTTTTTTTCAAAAAAGTTCTATTATGGCTCTTTCTAGATAATCTGTGCAAATGTTTTTTACACCACCCTATACTATCCTACTGTACACATCAATCTAATATTTGTTGACCCTGTAGTAAGTCTGTTGACTTGTTGACTGACTTCCTCTTTATTTTCGATAGTAACCTATTTTGTTCGTAATTTTTTTTCCCAATATAGTAAAAAAAATTTCTTTAGAGTATCGGGTATGGGGACGTTTTCCCCTGTTATTGTCGACGTGGCGGCTTCTTAACGGTGTGGTAATGCCCGGAACACTGCCCCAAAGTGGCGTTATGACGTCCGACGTTGCCACAGTAACGGCTTGCAACGCGTGTTCGTCTGATAAAAACTGAGTTTGTGCTTTCCTTTGACCAATTAACGGCCACTTTTTTTGTAAAAAAAAATAATTTTTATTTACTTAAAATACACACCATCTATCTCAAATTCATTCACATCATTCTTTTCTTTCTCTTATATTTATAAAACTTCAATACTTCTCCAAGAAAAAAAAGATCCGTTCGACTCGTCCAATGATGATCATGATGACGATATGTTCGTCAGTATGATGTACGAGTATTGCACGAACGTGCTTGTAACACCTGGTTCTTGGTACGTATTCTTTTATCAAATCTTTAAATGTTTAGCATTTTGGGTCTTGGACTCGGCGAGTTGAAGGACCAACTCGCCGAGTAGAAGCGGGATGGGACGCGGGGTTTAAGTGATGTACTCGGCGAGTCGGGTCCCCGGACTCGGCGAGTAGACCCTGTTTGGACAAAAACCCTAATTCAGGGGTGTGCACCCTATTTAAACACCTTAACTCGGCCTCCTTCGTCCCATTTACTCCCAGAAGACCCCCATAGCAAACCCTAGCCGTTATTGAAGAGTTTTAAGGCATTTAGAGTGATCTTGGTGATTTTGTGGTTCAAGGAAGAAGGAAAAGCTTGAAGGATCAAGAGGAGGCTAGAGGGATTCAGTTGTGAGCATCATTTGCAGTCTTCAGAAGGTATAAAGTCTATACCTTGCTCTTTCATTTGTTAGATCCCTCTTTGGGAAGATTTAGGGCTTTTATGAGCCATTTTGGTAGCCAACCATGTTTGCAAACGTGGTTGGGGGTTTGAGCTTCTGAATGACATCATTCAGAGAGTCACTAGGCAGATTTGGGTTGCTTTTGCACCCATGAAAGGTTCCATGTGCCATATGAGCTTGTTGTATGTCCTTTTGAGCTCAAAGTCCCATGCAAGCACGTAAAGGTTGTAACTTTACGTGTTAGATCGATTGTAGAAGCTTGGATCTATCTTTTGATCAAAGGATGTACATCAGAAAGCAAAGATTTAGGGTATGGACGTGACCAACTCAGCGAGTCCACTATTGAACTCGGCGAGTCTAAGGGTTTTGCCCTTTCTGTTGAGGGTCAAAAGAACCCAGTTGAGTGTGGAAAGGTTTTAAGGGGGTCCCAGGGAGTGACCCAACGTTCTGGACTAAGCCATTATGCTGGAAGTTCATGGGACTCGGCAAGTGCATGAACGGACTCGGCGAGTCCAAGGCAATCTCCTTAGAACTCGACGAGTTGTTCATCAACTCGGCGAGTTGAGGACAGATCTGGTTCATCAGATAAAGGACAACTCGACGAGTTGTTCATCAACTCGGCGAGTCGGATGAGTTTTCATGGGGCGTTCGAATGAGAGAAGAACTCGTCGAGTTGACGGCCCAACTCGACGAGTAGGGTCACGGATGAGGACGAGTAGAGAGTGAGGGACTCGGCGAGTTGACGGCCCAACTCGGCGAGTCGGGTCAACTGGAAGTTGACTTTGACTTTGACTTTGACTTGACTTGGTTGGGGGTAAATGGTAATTTTACCCTAAGTATAGAGATCAGTTTCTAACTGAGTGTTTATGGGGTTTGTAGCCGGAGGATTTCCGGAGCAGCAGCGGACGGAGGTTTCCCGCACAGATTATCAGCAGCCACTTGTACGAGGTGAGTTACCTTCCAGTAGCGGTGGGTCTACGGCCACAATGCCGGCCCACCAGTAGGAGTTGCATGATAGATGATTGTCTCTGTGATATTCATCTAAGGTTGTTACTACCTGTGATATGTTATGTGCTAAAATGATATAACGCTATGTACTAGTGACGGTAGGGGGAGATAGTCCCCAGATTACCGGCCGATAGGGTCGAAGGGGCGGTCGTGCCCAGACATGCTAGATAGATTATGTGATAAATGTGTTATGTGGTAGTAGTAAGGGGGTGAAATAGTCCCCAGTACCCGGTCGAGAGGACCGAAAGGGAGACCAGCACCCAGATATGCTAGTCAGTACCCGGTCGAGAGGACCGAAGGGGAGACCAGCACCCAGATATGCTAGTCAGTACCCGGTCGAGAGGACCGAAGGGGAGGCCAGCTCCCAGATATGCTAGACAGTATCCGGTCGAGAGGACCGAAGGGGTAGGTCGGGCACCCAGATATGCCGGACAATATATGTATGTTATGTAACCGTATGGTATGTGGTACGATGAGGGAACTCACTAAGCTTTGTGCTTACAGTTTATAGTTTTGTTTTCAGGTACCTCTTCGTCGAAGAGGAAAGAGCTGGCGCGGTAGCGGCACATCATACACACACATTGATTTCCGCATCATGAGTTATTCTGGGATTTATACTCTGACATTATTATGTTTTTATAAAATGGTTTCCGGACACGCGACATTTTTATGAAATGATATGATCAGTGAATGTTTTATTTCTAATGTTTGCTAAGTATATGTTTCAAAAATGAATTTTTTTTGGCTCGTATTTTGGGATGTTACAAGGTGGTATCAGAGCCCTGGTTTGAGGGATTCGGACACACCTTCGGGGGATGTCTGGACTCAAATCGAGGGATTAAAAGATTTTTTTTATAAAGAAATGATTTTCTAAAGACTGAGTAAAAGAGTTTCGAGAAAGAACGAGGTGTGTGATGTGCGCGACCGGCCGAGCTCAAGTAAGTTTTCCCCAAAGTACCCATACAAGTTTATGTTATGATTATCAGTTTCAGTTTCAGTAGAACAGCATGCTAGAATAGGACTAAGGATCTAGGAATGATGCCTTATGTGCCTGCTTTATGTGTTCCAGCTTTATGAGAATTGCATGCTAGTACCGAGTAGACAGTAGTAGGATAGCCTGTTTAGGTTATGCCTGATAGTATGAGCTTAGCAGTGTATGCTAGTACAGATCAGTCGATATGATAGCCAGAGTAGTACATACATGATTATGTGTACTCAATGTCCGAATGCTGCTTGCTATGTGCTTTTAGGAGTTCTAGTTGTCTTTCACTAACTAGTAAACGAATATGTTAAGATACATATTGCAAGGACTAAATAATTTCAGAGGGTTGGGTCTAGCCCTATTTCGCAGCTCTCGTTTGAGTCCAACCGTTGTAGGGTAGGATCCCTCATTCGAAGAATTATCTAGTCTGAGTAATATGTAATAGTATTCGCAAGCTAGTTAGGGGAAGAAAGCAAGGACTTCTTATGCAGCTGAGGGCGGAGAGTGAGTTGGCGACTTCCTAGGGCGAGCCTAGGATGAGATTAGCATGAGATCAACAGTAGTAGTAGGGACTTGGTGGATTCGAGGCAGTTCTTGAGGAAAGTACGGATATATGTGGAAGGTAGTATGGGCCCGTACTACTGAAAGCAGAGGATCCGTACTTGAATTAAGGGAGGCTGAGGCGAGACCAGGAACCTTGCAGAAGACGTGATCCCTTTAGATGTATCAGTACCACTGACAGTTGTCGTTATGTATTGCAGAATGGTGGTACTACGCTCGAGGCCAGCAGTTGGTAGTTCAGGAAAGAGATCGGGTTCGGGATCAGGTTCCGAGCCAATAGACGAGAGGCTACGCGAGTTCATCGCGTCAGAGATCACCAGAGGCATCCTTGATTCGACTCCCATTATCTTCGGGTCGATCAAGGAAGGGATAGTGGAGTTGATGGAGGATCGCCTCAGGGCATTCAGGAGCGACATGGCATCTGGCCAGTCAGGATCTCGCACACTGTCCTTCAAGGACTTCCGGGGCAGTGGTGCGCCGGATTTTCACGGGGCGAAGGACCCCATAGCTGCCAGGCGATGGATTGCAGACATTGAGTCTGCACAGTTGACTAGCTTCTGCCCCGAGGGGTCGAAGGTGAGATTTGCAGCAGGATGTTTGAGAGATCGAGCTAGGGATTGGTGGGAATTCGTTGGTGACTCGTTGGGAGCCTCGGCTGTCGAGGCTATGACCTGGTCGGACTTCGTGACCAGGTTCAGGGCAGAGTTTACGCCGGCTGTCGAGCTTCAGCAGCTGGCCAGGGAGTTCCTAGATATGAGACAGACGACGGAGACTGTGGCGGAGATCACCGCCAAGTTCCGGGAGAGAGCGTTACTGGTGCCCCAGTACGCGGGTGATGAGGATATGAGGAGGACCCGCTATCATGACATGCTACGAGCTGACATTCGGGAGCGTGTCAGTTTTTCAGCTTGCCCTACCCTGGACTCTATGGTTGCTAGGGCAAGGGAGAGGGAGATAGACCTGGAGCACATTCGGAAGAGAAAGGCGGAAGAGGGGCATGTTATGGGGGCTTCGGGGAAGAAGCCCAAGGGACCAGATGCGGGGCCGAAAGGCCAACAGGGGCGGGGCCGCTGCAGGAAATGCGACAAGACGCACAAGGGAGCATGCAAGTTGGGATCGTCAGGCTGCTACAAGTGCGGCAAGTTAGGGCACTTCAGCAGGGATTGTACCGCCCCTGCACCCGTGTTACAGACGTCAGAGTTGCTGTGTTTCCACTGCAACCAGAGGGGCCACAAGAAGGCCAATTGCCCCCAGTTGACAGCAGCAGCGCCAGTAAAGGCGCCAGCTCCAGCGACCCTACGGATTACCGATGGCCGGCAGGGCAAGGCAGAGGCTCCAGTGGTGAGGAGTCGGGCATTTCAGCTGACTACCGAGGAGGCACGCGCTGCACCCGATGTGGTGACGAGTATGATTCTTTCCCTCTGGTTTATCTTTATGACGTTATTGTTATTGATATGTGCTCTGTTTAGGATCGTTCCATGTGAACGGTATCCCAGTACAGGTACTGTTTGATTCGGGCGCTACCCGATCATTTGTTTCTCTTGCGCTTAGCAAGAAGTTTTCTGAGTCTTCGGGTATGTTGGATTGCCCTCTAGAGGTCGAGATTGCGGACGACCGATCAGTGCGAGCATCTGAGGTCTTTCGAGATTTTGTGCTGAGGTTATTTGAGGAGCGCTACTTGGTAGACTTGGTTCCCATTCCATTGCGTGGGAACAAGGTGATTATAGGCATGGATTGGCTCAGCCCTAATGGGGCAGTGATCGACTGCGCGCAGCAGTTGGTGCGGATCAGGACCCCAAGTGGGGGAGAGCTGGTGATTCAGGGCGAGAGGCCATAGCGAGGACCAGCCTTATGTTTAGCAGCGAGAGCTAGGCGTTACCTTCAGCAGGGTTGCGCAGGTTATGTCGCGTATGTTATGGATACCCGGGAGGCGGGTAGGGCGACGGTGGGCGAAGTGCCCGTAGTACGAGAATTTGCGGATGTATTCCCCTAGGAGTTGCCAGGGATACCTCCGGAGCGACAGGTGGAGTTCAGGATCGACCTAGTCCCTGGTGCGGCTCCGATAGCCAAGGCACCGTATCGGTTGGCTCCTCCTGAGATGCAGGAGTTGTCTACACAGCTTCAGGAGTTGTTAGACAAGGGTTTCATTCGACCGAGCAGTTCATCCTGGGGAGCCCCGATTCTGTTTGTGAAGAAGAAGGATGGGTCGCATCGTATGTGTATAGACTATAGGGAGCTGAACAAGGTAACAATGAAGAACCGTTATCCACTCCCGAGGATTGACGACCTCTTTGACCAGCTTCAGGGAGCATCTTGGTTCTCCAAGATAGATTTGCGTTCAGGGTATCATCAGATGAGGGTTAGGGAGGAGGATGTGCAGAAGACGGCGTTTCGGACGCGTTATGGCCACTATGAGTTTGTGGTGATGCCTTTCGGGCTCACCAATGCTCCTGCCGCGTTCATGGACCTCATGAACCGCGTGTGCAGATCGATGTTAGACCGGTCTGTGATAGTGTTTATTGATGATATCTTGGTTTACTCCAAGACGCAGGAGGAGCATGAGGAGCATCTGCGAGAGGTTCTAGAGACCTTGAGGAGGGAGAACTTGTACGCCAAGTTCTCCAAGTGTGATTTCTGGTTGCGCGAGGTGCAGTTTCTTGGGCACCTTGTCAACCAGAACGGGATTTCGGTAGATCCGGCCAAGGTAGAGGCCGTGATGAAATAGGAGGTTCCGAAGTCTCCATCTGAGATTCGGAGTTTCCTGGGATTAGCTGGCTACTATCGGAGATTCATCCAGGATTTCTCCAAGATAGCATTACCCCTGACCAGGCTAACGAGGAAGGCTGTGGTCTTTCGTTGGGGGCCTGATCAGCAGGCAACGTTCGAGACACTGAGACAGAGATTGTGCGAGGCGCCAATCTTAGCCCTGCCAGAGGGCATGGAGGATTTTGTTGTGTACTGCGATGCGTCCATCTCAGGTTTGGGCGCAGTATTGATGCAGAGAGGGCACGTCATCGCCTACGCGTCGAGGCAGCTGAAGCCTCACGAGGCGAACTACCCGACGCATGATTTGGAGTTGGGGGCTGTTGTGTTCGCCCTCAAGATGTGGCGACATTACCTCTATGGGGTTCGATGTACGATTTACACGGACCACAAGAGCTTAAGGTACCTCATGGATCAGCCGAATCTGAACATGAGGCAGCGTCGGTGGTTGGACGTGGTAAAGGATTACGACTGCAAGATCCTTTACCATCCGGGAAAGGCCAACGTGGTGGCCGATGCGCTTAGCCGCAAGGCGGCACCGATCAGGGATATCTGTCTGAGGATGACAGTGGTGACTCCGCTTTTGGAGCGGATCCGGGAGGCTCAGCAGGAGGCTATGAAGGAGGAACATCGGAAGAGCGAGCGGATTGTGGGACATGTTTCCTCCTTCGACTATGATAGTCGAGGGTTATTGACACTACACCGTAGGGTGTGGGTACCGTATCACGGGGGTGTGCGTCAGGTTCTGATGGAGGAGGCGCACAAATCCCGATTCTCCATTCATCCCGGGGCAACGAGGATGTATAGAGATCTTCGTCTAGACTATTGGTGGCCCTGCATGAAGCGGGATGTAGCATGGTACGTTGAGCGGTGCTTGACCTGCAGGAAGGTCAAGGCCGAACACCAGAGGCCACACGGCAAGATGCAACCGTTGGATATCCCGCTGTGGAAATGGGAAGACATCACGATGGATTTTACCACCAAGCTTCCCAGGACCGCACGGGGAGTGGATTCTATATGGGTCATCATGGATCGGTTGACCAAGAGCGCTCACTTCATACCGATCCAGGAGAGTATCTCGGCAGAGAAGTTGGCCAAAATCTACATCCGAGAGGTGGTGGCGCGGCACGGAGTGCCAGTCTCCGTGATTTCAGACAGAGATGTACGATTTACTTCCAGGTTTTGGAAGAAGTTCCATGACGAGCTGGGTACTCGTCTACATTTTAGCACCGCTTTTCACCCGCAGACCGATGGTCAGAGTGAGCGGACCATCCAGACTCTGGAGGATATGTTGCGGGCGTGCGTACTAGACTTCGGTGGTAGCTGGGATACCTATCTTCCTCTAGCTGAGTTTTCGTACAACAACAGCTACCACGCGAGTATCGACCGACCTCCCTTCGAGATGTTGTATGGGAGGAGGTGCAGGACCCCGATATGCTGGGGTGAAGTTGGCCAGAGGGTCATGGGGAGCACCGAAGTAGTGCTCAAGACGACAGAGAAGATTCAGCAGGTCCGGAGCAGGCTTCAGACTGCTCAGAGTCGGCAGAAAAGTTATGCCGATAAGCGTCGATCAGACCTGGAGTTCCAGGTCGGGGATAAGGTTCTCCTGAAAGTGTCGCCTTGGAAGGGCGTCATCCGATTCAGGAAACGGGGCAAGTTGGGTCCCAGGTATATTGGACCGTTTAGGGTTGTAGCCCGGGTGGGCGGGGTGGCATACCGGCTGGATCTACCAGCCGAACTCAGTCAGATCCACAACACTTTCCACGTCTCCCAGCTGCGGAAGTGCCTGGTGGATGACTCAGCAGTGGTACCCTTGGAGGACATTCAAGTTGACGACAGCCTGAATTATATCGAGCGGCCTGTAGCGATCCTCGACCGGAAGTCGAAGGATCTGAGGAACAAGAGGGTTGAGCTGGTAAAGGTGCAATGGCAGTACCGGAAGGGCTCGGAATGGACATGGGAGCCGATGGATGAGATGATGGAGCATTACCCAGAGCTGTTCCAGGATCGAGCAGCAGACTTCGAGGACGAAGTCTAAAATAAGTGAGGGAGATTGTAACACCTGGTTCTTGGTACGTATTCTTTTATCAAATCTTTAAATGTTTAGCATTTTGGGTCTTGGACTCGGCGAGTTGAAGGACCAACTCGCCGAGTAGAAGCGGGATGGGACGCGGGGTTTAAGTGATGTACTCGGCGAGTCGGGTCCCCGGACTCGGCGAGTAGACCCTGTTTGGACAAAAACCCTAATTCAGGGGTGTGCACCCTATTTAAACACCTTAACTCGGCCTCCTTCGTCCCATTTACTCCCAGAAGACCCCCATAGCAAACCCTAGCCGTTATTGAAGAGTTTTAAGGCATTTAGAGTGATCTTGGTGATTTTGTGGTTCAAGGAAGAAGGAAAAGCTTGAAGGATCAAGAGGAGGCTAGAGGGATTCAGTTGTGAGCATCATTTGCAGTCTTCAGAAGGTATAAAGTCTATACCTTGCTCTTTCATTTGTTAGATCCCTCTTTGGGAAGATTTAGGGCTTTTATGAGCCATTTTGGTAGCCAACCATGTTTGCAAACGTGGTTGGGGGTTTGAGCTTCTGAATGACATCATTCAGAGAGTCACTAGGCAGATTTGGGTTGCTTTTGCACCCATAAAAGGTTCCATGTGCCATATGAGCTTGTTTTATGTCCTTTTGAGCTCAAAGTCCCATGCAAGCACGTAAAGGTTGTAACTTTACGTGTTAGATCGATTGTAGAAGCTTGGATCTATCTTTTGATCAAAGGATGTACATCAGAAAGCAAAGATTTAGGGTATGGACGTGACCAACTCGGCGAGTCCACTATTGAACTCGGTGAGTCTAAGGGTTTTGCCCTTTCTGTTGAGGGTCAAAAGAACCCAGTTGAGTGTGGAAAGGTTTTAAGGGGGTCCCAGGGAGTGACCCAACGTTCTGGACTAAGCCATTGTGCTCGAAGTTCATGGGACTCGGCGAGTGCATGAACGGACTCGGCGAGTCCAAGGCAATCTCCTTAGAACTCGGCGAGTTGTTCATCAACTCGGCGAGTTGAGGACAGATCTGGTTCATCAGATAAAGGACAACTCGACGAGTTGTTCATCAACTCGGCGAGTCGGATGAGTTTTCATGGGGCGTTCGAATGAGAGAAGAACTCGTCGAGTTGACGGCCCAACTCGACGAGTAGGGTCACAGATGAGGACGAGTAGAGAGTGAGGGACTCGGCGAGTTGACGGCCCAACTCGGCGAGTCGGGTCAACTGGAAGTTGACTTTGACTTTGACTTTGACTTTGACTTGACTTGGTTGGGGGTAAATGGTCATTTTACCCTAAGTATAGAGATCAGTTTCTAACTGAGTGTTTATGGGGTTTGTAGCCGGAGGATTTCCGGAGCAGCAGCGGACGGAGGTTTCCCGCACAGATTATTAGCAGCCACTTGTACGAGGTGAGTTACCTTCCAGTAGCGGTGGGTCTACGGCCACAATGCCGGCCCACCAGTAGGAGTTGCATGATAGATGATTGTCTCTGTGATATTCATCTAAGGTTGTTACTACCTGTGATATGTTATGTGCTAAAATGATATGACGCTATGTACTAGTGACGGTAGGGGGAGATAGTCCCCAGATTACCGACCGATAGGGTCGAAGGGGCGGTCGTGCCCAGACATGCTAGATAGATTATGTGATAAATGTGTTATGTGGTAGTAGTAAGGGGGTGAAATAGTCCCCAGTACCCGGTCGAGAGGACCGAAGGGGAGACCAGCACCCGGATATGCTAGTCAGTACCCGGTCGAGAGGACCGAAGGGGAGACCAGCACCCAGATATGCTAGTTAGTACCTGGTCGAGAGGACCGAAGGGGAGGCCAGCTCCCAGATATGCTAGACAGTATCCGGTCGAGAGGACCGAAGGGGTAGGTCGGGCACCCAGATATGCCGGACAATATATGTATGTTATGTAACCGTATGGTATGTGGTACGATGAGGGAACTCACTAAGCTTTGTGCTTACAGTTTATAGTTTTGTTTTCAGGTACCTCTTCGTCGAAGGGGAAAGAGCTGACGCGGTAGCGGCATATCATACACACATTGATTTCCGCATCATGAGTTATTCTGGGATTTATACTCTGACATTATTATGTTTTTTATAAAATGGTTTCCGGACACGCGACATTTTTATGAAATGATATGATCAGTGAATGTTTTATTTCTAATGTTTGCTAAGTATATGTTTCAAAAATGAATTTTTTTTGGCTCGTATTTTGGGATGTTACAGTGCTACAATAAACAAGATGCGCGACAAAACTCGCAAAGGACACGAACGTCTAGTTCACGATTGTTTTGCGAAAAATGATGTTTACCAGCTTAGCAATTCAAAAGAAAGTTTCGTTTGTGAAAAAGTGTGTTTGTACGGATAGCCAACGCCTTGGAAAGCAGGTCTCTTTTTTTTGTATATTTTAAATGTAGCTTTACATAAAATAAAAACAATTTTTACCATATATATATATATATATATATATATATATATATATATATATATATATATATATATATATATAGGTATAGGTTCTTCCAAATGAGATATGATGCTAGAGGTATGCGAGGATTTACAAGGTTTGCAGAAATGTGTTGCGACAATTAAAGTGATAATTATGGGGGAGTCGCCCTATTCTATTGACGATTATATAAGAATCTCTAATAGAAATGCAAGAGAAAGTTTGTATAGGCAAGAGGAGTTGTTGAAACATTCAGGGACACTTATTTACGGAAACATTCGTTGAATGATATGCAACAACTATATGCGGCACATGAAGAAAGACATGATTTTCAAGGTACGCTTGGAAGCATTTATTGCACACACTGAAAATGGAGAAAATTGTCCCGTGGCATGGAAAGACTAGTATGCATGTGATCAACATGAAGCGCCTTCATTGGTATTAGAGGATGTTGCTTCACAAGATTTATAGATTTGGCATGCTTATTTCGGGGTTGCGGGATCCAATGAAGACGTCCATGTTCTTGGTCAATCACCAATATTCAACAATCTATTGTCGGTAAAGTCACCAGATACTCATTTCATAGTGAATGTAAATTAATTTAAGTTTGGGTATTACCTTAGAGATGTAATATATGTTGTATATTCCACATTCGTGAAAGCATTTCAATACCTAGTAGGACCAAGAGACAACTTTTTTTAAAAAGGAGACAAGAAAAACACATAAGGATGTGAAACATGCTTTTGGAGTTTTAAAGTCGAAATTTGCACATAGTTGAACATGCGACACGACCATATTAGATATAAAGTCTATAAGATATTATGTATGCATTATGTATGCACTATGTATGCATGTAACATAATACAGAACATGGTGATTGAAGATAAATGAAAAAATATTACAGAGTATATGTCTATGGAACCCATACACGTGCAATTTTAACCACAGACAACAGAATATTTACATAGAGTCGTTGAAATTCAAGACGTATGAAAATCTCAGGCATATATATATATATATATATCAAGGTTGTAAAAATCGTTCGACAGTTGACTGAGGTTAAGAGATTAATCGGTTTTAGCGGGGATTAATCGGAGACTCTAAATTATTAATAAAACTATTAAAAAAACTTAATATATTATAAGAAAATCAGAATTTAAAATTTTAAAAATTTGAAATATTTGGTATAATATTTGAAAATTTAAATATTTAGATATATAAAAATTTAAAATTTTGTAAATTTTGCTGTAATATTGAATTTCAAAATTTTGATTTTTTTTTAAAATTTTCCCGCCTAGGTCAATTTCTACAACATTCATTAGTTCCCCCGCCTTTGGTTCAAATGGAATTTTCTTTGATTCATGTACCATGCCTTAATTGGTCGGGTCGAGGTTGTAGATACTTTTTTTTTGGATAATTTATATTTCCCAGTGATGGCAGTTTCATGTTTATGTATCTAGTTATTTTTTTTCAAAGAGTTCTCTTCTAGTTTCGACTTTTTGCCTATTAGTTTCCAACAAAAAGAATGAGACACACTTTGTGTGTGAACAATCTAATGATCATGGTATCGTCGTCACCATAATAGTGGAGGGAAGTTGGTTTAAGTCTAGTAAGGTAGTCTTTGTTGGATTCCCTTTTCTTACTACCTACAACCAAGGATGGCATGGTAATCTCACACACACAAACACACACACACACACATATATATATATATATATATATATATATATATATATATATATATATATATGCTTCTGTAGTTGAACAAAGTGGCTTGAGAACTCGTATTAAGTTGGTCTCAACTTCAAATGTTTGTCAGGTGTCAGGATTTTGAGCCAGCAATGTGCAAACCTATCTAAGGTTCTTTTGAAGTATACGCATAATGTTAGGATTTATAGGTTACAAAATTCATGTGGCGGAAAATAACATAACTCTTAATTTCACATGTAACCTAACTGAATCTATGTTTCACTATTGAATTTTATAATCTATTGAACATCAAAGAACCCTGTAGAAACCCTAGGATTATCGAAAATCACAAGCGAATTAGGGTTTACAAAACTTTTGATTATTCTTGTAAATAACCAATGAAAACATTCTTCAAAAGCTTCCAGAAAGCAAGCACCAGAATCATACATGATACTACATTTTATAACATCATGTTACTGATTCGTTTTCGCAACACCAATGTACAACCGACTTGCAAATTACAACTCATATATCTCCGTTTTAAGAATATATAAGATATTATCGTCTCAGAATTACTCGTGATAGAATCCATGAAGTAATTCTCTGAGTGTGCATTTATCCAATACTCAAATCTCCATTTTCTAAGTACTCATGAATGTTGCAGCAACACAATTGCTATGTCTAATCTCCTTAGACAATGTACAATCCAATTCATGACAATCTTAATTCACTACT
Organism: Lactuca virosa; assembly: GCF_052849685.1. Taxonomy (NCBI): domain Eukaryota; kingdom Viridiplantae; phylum Streptophyta; class Magnoliopsida; order Asterales; family Asteraceae; genus Lactuca; species Lactuca virosa. The sequence goes on from NC_136433.1 coordinate 40,917,854, forward strand.
TACTTCCAAAAGTATGAGCGGCTATGGAATTTCGGATAATCAAATCATTCGGGAAGTAAAACATGTAAAATAAAACACAAGAATAAATAATTGAAAAAGGCAGTAACCATACTCATAAATAATCTCTACTATTCAATCACCAAAATCAATTACATTTATTTTGTTACAAATTTCAAACTAATCAACTAACTATTAAAATTAATATCATCTCTCAAACCAATGCTCTTAGCATGCTGATTATGCTTAATCCTACTCGGAGCCTTCGTGAAATGATCTACAAGAGTGTCTTCTTATGACATTCTCTTAACTATAAGATGACCTTCCTCAACTCTATGTCTGATATAATGGTACTTTTTGTCGATATGACTGGATCTACCATGATCCTTGGGTTCCTTGGTCAAAGCAACCTCACCTTCATTATCACAATAAAGTTCCAATGGCTCCTGAATGGTCGGGACTACTCTGAGATCTCCGATGAAGTTCTTCAACCTAGCTGCCTCCTTTGATGCTTTACTCGCTGCGATGTACTCTGATTCACAAGTAGAATCAGCCACTGTATCCTTCTTGGAACTTCTCCGAGTTACCACTTCATCATTTAACACAAACACCCAGCCCAACTGAGAACAAAAGTATTCTCGATCCATCTGGAAGCTAGCGTCACTATACCTAGTCACTCTCAACGTATCACTGCCACCAAGGACTAGAATCATGTCCTTTGTCCTTCGTAGATACTTGAGAATGTTCTTCACTGTTATCCAATGAGTTTTGCCAGGATTCCCATCAAATCGACTAACCATGCTTAAAGCAAAAGACACATCAGGGTGAGTACATGTCATAACATACATCATAGACCCTACAGCTGAAGCATATAGGACTCGACTTATTTTTGTTATTTCTTCTTCTCTATTAGGGATTTGAGTCTTACTCAACCTGGCATTTCTCTAAATAGGCATCTCTCATTTCATGGAATTTTCCATACTAAACCGTTTTAGTACCTTATCCAAGTATGTACTCTGACTGAGACCAATTAGTCTTTTCAAACACCACAAATTCTTTTCATATGAGCCCTCTCATGTGAAATGATGCTAATTGATTCTCGACTTCATGTTTAATGTAACACCCAGTCCAGGTATTATTTACATTTTAATCCCTTGCATATTGAATTACTAATTTTGGACCTTATTATTATGGAATTTGGAGGAAGGAGTGACCTTTTCTGCCAAGCTTGGATTTTGGAGGCAGAGCCCGAACGCGTTGCGTTCCCGCGCTGAATGCAAACCCTAATTTTTATGGTTTAGGACCTATATAAACAACATTATGACTCAATCCCTGGCCTCCTTACCAGCCTCTCAACCTCAGAAAACCCTAGATAGCCTCCTTTTCTCATTCTTGTGTGTGTGCCCTTGTGAAGCTTGTTTTAGGGCTTAGAAGATTGGAAGAAGGAAGGAGAAGCTAGTGAAGAAGAACTTGAGTATCTTGAGCTCATAGATCCGGGATAGCATCATCGTTTGGGAGTCTTTGAAGGTATAAAGATCACAACTTTCCTCAAGCATGCTTAGATTTAGTTGTTGGGTTTTGAGCATTCTAACACACATATGGTGTACATGCAACCCTAAATACCTTGGATCTATGTTTTCTCTATTATACATGCAAATATCAATTTTCCAAGGTATTGTTCTAACTAGCATAATATAAAGTACATGTAATATAAAATCTAGTAGAATTACATACCTCTTTGTTGGTGCTTGATGTCTTCAAGCTTTAAGATCTTAGCCCCAATAGTGTGGAAGCCTCAAATGGAATCACAAATCACCAAAACACCTTGGAAGAACTTGAGAGAATATGTATGCACACTAAAATCGGCCCACTCTTATTTTCACATACTTGTGCCAATTTTGTGAGCCAAGGACCCCTTTATATATTATGGAGGATTAGGGTTACATCCATGTAAACCCTAATACCCATGACCTTTCATTTACATAGGATCCATGGGTTAAAAGCTCCATGGACCATCCATGAAAGCTTAGCCCAACCTAAATGAACTTGGCCCATTCCATATATATAAGAGTCCATATTTAATTAGTTCTTTTTGATCACTTAATTAATTCTAAATTAATTCTTGATCAATACTAATTAAATAATATGATTCCATATTAATATATTAGAACTTATAATATATTAATATAAATCATAAATATACTATTCTCAAAAGACTATCCATAGAAATTGTGCCGGTGAAGTGCAACCCAAATGGACCATGCCGGGTCGGGTCAAGTACATACCAAATATAGTTATGGACTTAGACATTAATCCAACAGTCTCCCACTTGGATAAGTCTAAAACTATTATTGAGTATAACTTCAAAACCTAACTGGCAATCGTAGCTCTTAAAGCCGTTGTCGAACTCTGACCTTGTCAATGACTTGTCCATTAGATAAGGGATCATATATTCCTCCATTCTAAGATATCATATGGACTGAGACATGGATTATAATCATTCTCTCTGTCCATTTGTTGTTTCCCGATTTTCGATTTATGATGACTGACTGATTGAACAAATCAAATCAGCCCTGGCTTGGCCAAGCACTCACATGTGTCATCGCTAAATCATCGAGGGGACCACATATATCGCTTTTATCCCGAAGGTAAAATGAATGGATAAACTTTGACTCATATGGCTTGTTCTACTACTTGTTAAATCATACACAAAGGCACGTTTTATAACATCAAGTTACCAAATGCGTTTTCGTGCAATCAATGTATAACCAACTCATAGTAACAACTCATATCTCTAGGTTTGAAGAATATAAGATATTATCGTCTCATGATCACTCGTGATAAAATCCATGAAGTGATTCAAATGAGCGCGGGTTGAATCCAATACTCAGAACTTATGAGCACTCATGAGTGTTGTAGCACCACTTTGTCCACCAACTTGGACCTCTACAAACCAACCCATGACAGTCTTGATTCATATCTACTTCCAACATATGACCGACTGTGGATGGTTTGAATAACTTAATCATTCAGGAAGAGCGACTTAGTTATTCTGGAAGTCAAAACATGCAAAGTGAAACACAAGAATAAATGAATCAAATATGGTATCAAACCCTATGAATATAAATAAACACTTTTATTTATCACCATACTGATTACTCATTATTCATTGTTTCGGTTTTATCAACTTTATACTTGAATTAAAAACACTAGTTGTCCCATGCTCCAAGCATGTACACTATGTTTTTCTTAAACAATAGCTTTGCCATACACCAAGTATGCACTCTATGTTTGTCTATGATCCTTACTTAGTGAAATAAACCAATTGAACATAATTTCAATGATTCTAATTTCACACTCCCAAATCCTTATCGAAAAATGTGAGAATTTCAAATTTCTATCATTTATCGAAATCTGTTTAGATTTTAAACTTATATGCACTGACCCTCCTGTAATGAATATGTACAAAGTCACAAAGACTTGTCAACAGTCATTATAAGGTATTCCAATGGAGATCAACTCCATGGAAACTAAGTCTCATATTCAAAGTACATTGCTTTGGACATGCTTCTTGCATTAAGTTTTCCAATCTTACACAGATAACTTCCACCTATGGAGACAACTCCATATTCTCATTTTGACTATCACTTCTGAATAAGAGATGCCTCTTTTCAGAATATGTCAATATGGTCCTTCCAAAATTAGCACTATACTTCCAACTGTCCCTGAGCAACCAATCTTTGGTAAACCTCAGATTGTCCTCGACAATTGCTTAATCATTTTAGTCATATCCAATTCTAGACCTTTTCCCTTCTTAATGCCTCTGGGAATTTGGAAAAATTTAGAAATGACAAATATTATAGCACATGCAATCGATCCTGTACCCAAAGCAAATGGTACACGATTCATGATGTCTCACATAAAGACATGATTCTAGACCAGTCTTTTGCTACAATATTTTTATTTGCCATGTTTTCAAAATTTGACTATGAAGAGGGATGCCGTAATCATAATCGAATTTTGAGAACGCAATATATAGAATTTCCTTAAGTTGAACCAATCCAACATTAAATTCATATATATATATTCTTGACTAAAGATGATTAAGGTCTCAATCTAAGCCTTTAGAACTGAAATGAAGTATATCCTCTCCCTTAATTATAGCAAAACAACTTTTTCAATCCCTACAACCTCACGAATTGAAACTTTTGTTTTCTATAATTAACATTGCTAACTTGCAACACTAACAATAATTATCATGCTCCCACTAACATGATGATTATTAGCATAACACTTATGCTCCCACTAGATTTGACATGTACTCAGAAATCAGCTGGACTTCTAGAAATCACTACTTTATTGACTTTCTTACCAAAGTTCAGATTTCTGATACGAGATGCTTTAATAAAACTTTATCAAAATCATACACCTTTCCTTAGATAGCATGCATGTGTGTCTAAACAATTTCAGAACTATGAAAAGGGATGTTGTAATCATAGTCTCAATTGTTTAGACCTTTTGCCATCTGCTTCAAATCTAGTTGGTGGAAGTGTTTCCTCACCATCATTTTCATGAATCGGAGAGAAACCTTATGACCCTTAGATTTTATGGTGTATGTGCTCTTATCCATGTGAATCGTCAAAACCATAGTCACAAGACAAGGATAATGACAAATCCAAACTCATATGGATTGAACTTATGCAATCTTAACTTCTTGCCACCTGGCAGTACAGGGCCTGCCATTGCTTCCAAGTTGTTATGCAACCAATTGAGAACTTTCAGAACTCCTATGCAAAGCCAACTTTAACTGGAATGGGCACATAATATGTCAACACGATAGGTTATAAACCTCAAGTCGTGTGCTAGTGAAGAACCTCAGGTTTTATTCTTGATTAGTTCTTGAAATTCTTTTTAGGATCTTTAAGACTCCCACTATCCTCTTGACATATAAGACTATCTTGCCAAATATTCAAGAGATAGTGCGAATTCTTTATCAAGACAAACACTTCACACAATTGGCCTTAGTTGGTCTTTGTTTTATCCAAAACATCACAACTTACCAATTTCAAATGTACAAGAGTAGGACACTTTTACTCTTACATTTGACAAGTGTTTTAAACCTTTCTTTAAGATATGCCACTCAAGTTACAATCTTGGAGTATGACTCTAAGAATTGTTTTGGAACGAAGTATGACTCGTCTTCCTGATCTAACCATTTCAACAATTCATGACTCCTCTTCTTAGTCATAAGAATGCACTAAGATGACCTTTAGAGGACTAATTGTGATATGATTTCTAAATCATTAAGATGATCACAAACATGATACTAAAGTACTCTCCCATCTTTTCAGATTTGAGAAACTTTTATCTTTCTGCCTAATTTGATTCTTCCCATTCGTTCTGCCATACACTGAGACTTTTCCAATGTTTCAGAATTATACTTAAACTTGTAAGTATAACCATATTTACTAAACTTTAGTAAATCAAATAGTCTTAACGAGCTTTGTGGTGGACATGACCAGTGCACAAGAATGTGTACTCGATCCCTTTAGTCCTTCACTTGACTCACACATCCATGTGAACAAGTAATTAGTCTTGATTTTCCAATGCTTGAAAGTTCTCATTCATCATACTATTCAACTTGCATGATTCCAAGTTTCGGTCCAATTGAAACTTGGGTGATGAGGAACTTTCCTGATTTGGTAAATTTAGACACTACCACAAATGAAAGAATCAAATCCATTTTCCAATATTGCTGTCATTGGAACAATTTTCCACAAATGTCATTGTAAGGATACTTCAAATAAATAAAATTAAACAATTTTCTTTTATTTTAAAACTTTACGGAAAAACTTATCCTTACAATCCACATGGAAAATTGTTGTTATCTATTCCTTAGCAATATATCGTAACTTCTTAAGCAACTGCTCAAAATTCTGATGCGATCGAAATCCACCTTCGCGATCAGAATCAACATATACTTCCTTTAAGATTTCTCTCTATTCTTTGATTCTTAAAACATCAACATGTGACCCAGTCACATCATGTAATGAGGATCTCATAATAGAACTTAACAGAGTTAGATAATGGGCTCTACCTGATGTAGAGTCAAACTTATTGACTTTAACATCCTTAGGTAAATTTGGCAGCTTTGCAATCAACGCCCCTTCCTTTGGCAAAATAAACATATCGACCCTTTGGTAATGGGACTATCTCAGACTTAGCCTTTCTCTTTACCATTTGGTCAACCGGGTTGACTATGGCCAATCCCTTTCCATTGGGAAGAGAATGCTTTTTCTGGATTTCCAGTGTCACCATTGTCACTGTCCATAAAGTTTTTGGGAAGTTGATCTTCTAATCAAATTTGCTTTACTATCGTTCCAAATCATTGCTGATTCAGCAGCACCAAGCAAATAGATATGATCATTAAGGTTCATGTCATAGTCTGTTTCATAGTAGTCCCAAAGGAACTCACTATGTGACTTAGAAAGTGATTGAACATCCAACTTTCTCAAGACTTTGACACCCAACTCTCCCGGCTTGTCAATATGTGACTTCATCTCTAAGATGTGATCACACATAGACCTTGCTTGCCATTAGGGCTTGAGTGACCTTGAACTTGTGGGTTAGGGAGAATAATTGGAGGAGGTGGAGGAAGAGAAGTATGACTTCCATGAGCCAAACTTGGGAAGTCATATTCATTAGGAAAGCTTGGTTTGGGAAGATCATTGTTGTCTAAACCAGACATCAACAATGGGAGAAATTCATGTAAAGTTGATTTAAGTCCTTAATATAACACCCAATATGATATATTAAGGCTAGGACCCAACAAACTATTTTATAACTTGGAAGAGGGATGCCGTAATCCAAGCTATAAAATATTTGAAGGTAGGTGAATGACGATTCACCAATTTCCACCAAGATAAACGAAATGTATTATTAGGTTTTAATTGGTTTTGAAACTCCTAGATTCTTTTGAGATTCATTGAACTTTTCAATGGCATGTTTCAATCTCGAGTGTGCCCTTCAGGTTTTGTGACTGGGATGCCGAGGATCACAAAACAAGGTGTGAAGTAACCATGCAAATATACTTGGTACCCTTAATATTTACCCCTCAATCGATGTGCCGGTTAACCACACACGCTCCAACAATACTATGATAAACATTAAGTTACCCTTTGCCTACCTTTTTAAGTCCAGGTTAGTGTGCCGGTTAACCACACACGCTCCACTAACAGCTTAAACAAAGTGCAAAGTGTAATTTCATGGATTAGCACCTTATTCACATTTTCCTAAGTAACTAAGATTGGGAATTTATAAGTGTTTAGTTACTTAGTATTTATCATTATACTTATAATGAAGGGAGAATTATAGTCCTTGTCCTACCTGTTCGGCTAACGACCCTCCACCGGTCAAGGAAGCGGTGGGTGAGAGTGGACACCCATTAAACTGCCATTTTATAGGCAGTAACCTTATACCCCCCTTATAGACCGGCTTCGTGAATGAGGCCTACTAACGGTAAGATTGACTTTATCTTATACATATCTATATAATTAAAATTATTATAATAGTATAAGGGTGTATTTTAAACATTTAAAATACTTGGTGGTTTAATCTATTAATTAAACTATACTCTTAATTTAATTAAACTTAAACCATGTCTTTATGGAATTATTAACTCTTTTAATTAAACACTTTAACTAATTTAATAAAGTCCATAAAGTTTGAATTTTAACTTTTAAAATTGTAGAGTTTGGAATTAAAGCATTAATGTGGGTGAGACTTTACAAATTCCAAAACTTGAGGGCAAGTTTTGAAACTATTCAAAACATTTCATTTCATAACTTATGAGTTTAATGGTTCATTAAAATGAAGACTCTTCATTTTTATGTAACCTCTTATTATTTAATAACACTTTTAAAGAAGTGACTCTTAAACATCCATAACTTGAGGACAAGTTATGAAGTCATAAAATAGTTTAATGAAAAAAAAAAAACTCTTCATTTTTGTGTAACCTATGGCACTTTTATGAGTTTTAAGATTCATAAATGTGACCTTTTATGTGACTTGAAGAAAAGTTACAAAAACACCTTTTATGAACTTCTTTTAGATTAATATGGATTGAAAGCAACTTAACAAATAATATTTTTCATCAATCTAAAATAACTCATAAAACAAGGTAACACAAAAAAACTTTTCATGTTCCATAACTTAAGAACAAGTTATGGAATTTTAAAACATTAAGACCAAGTTTTGTAACTCCATAAAAAACTTTGAATCAATTTTTTTTAAAACCTTTTCATATCCATAACTTATGGAGGTTTCAAAAAACTCTTTAGATCAAACTTTTAAAACTAATAAAATAATCATATCATTTTATCTTTTACTAAATTTGACCTAATTCAACTCATATAGTAAAGTGACTCAAATTTTAAAAATAATTAGTTTTTCATAAAATCAAGTAATTATCTTAAAATATGACAAACTTCATGTTTTTTCCCTTTTTTTTCCTTCAACTTGAAAAAAAAAATACATTTGCATCAAATATAATAGAAAACAACCCATGGCTCTGATACCACTGTTGGGTTTTGAGCATTCTAACACACATATGGTGTACATGCAACCCTAAATACCTTGGATCTATGTTTTCTCTATTATACATGCAAATATAAATTTCCCAAAGTATTGTTCTAACTAGCATAATATAAAGTACATGTAATATAAAATCTAGTAGAATTACATACCTCTTTGTTGGTGCTTGATGTCTTCAAGCTTTAAGATCTTAGCCCCAATAGTGTGGAAGCCTCAAATGGAATCACAAATCACCAAAACACCTTGGAAGAACTTGAGAGAATATGTATGCACACTAAAATCGGCCCACTCTTATTTTCACATACTTGTGCCAATTTTGTGAGCCAAGGACCCCTTTATATATTATGGAGGATTAGGGTTACATCCATGTAAACCCTAATACCCATGACCTTTCATTTACATAGGATCCATGGGTTAAAAGCTCCATGGACCATCCATGAAAGCTTAGCCCAACCTAAATGAACTTGGCCCATTCCATATATATAAGAGTCCATATTTAATTAGTTCTTTTTGATCACTTAATTAATTCTAAATTAATTCTTGATCAATACTAATTAAATAATATGATTCCATATTAAAATATTAGAACTTATAATATATTAATATAAATCATAAATATACTATTCTCAAAAGACTATCCATATAAATTGTGCCGGTGAAGTGCAACCCAAATGGACCATGCCGGGTCTGGTCAAGTACATACCAAATATAGTTATGGACTTAGACATTAATCCAACATTAGTGTGATGATGTTTTGGACCTTTTTAGTCCCAAGAATGGATCTTTATGACTCAAATTCGTTTATAGGCCTAGGGTTGCCACCCTTGATGCTAATGGTGTCCCTACATCAGTAAAGTTTCGATCTTTGAGGTATTATTGGGTTCATGCAAGAGTTAGGACCACATTTATGGAAGTTGGTTGCTATTCCTTGAGATTTGGACTTAAGGGGGCATGCTTAGTCACCAAGTCCGTGACTTTATGATTCTAGAGGTCCTAGATAGATTGGATTTGTGTTTCGATAGCATGGCTTAAGCATTAAGTGCTTAATGGCCCGTTTTTGAAAGATGGACGTGAACGCCCTGCGTAGGTCTTGGAAACGTGTTGCGTTCCCACTGGAGCTCGCGATCTGAACCAAGGAGGAACGCCCAACGTTCCACAAGGGAACGTCATGCATTCGTTGCGACAATGGGCCTTTTTGGGCCATTTCCTTGGACTAGTTGATTATGGGCCTTAGTGGATTATTCTTTTGGGCTAATAATGGATTTTATTGCATATTGGACTTGAGGGAAGGCACATTTGAGAAGTTGGGCCCAATTTAGAAAATTGGGGCATAAGTGGGCCATTAGTGGGCTTGGTGAGAATATATGGATTTGGGCCTTCATGTTATGGATTTGGGGCTTAGGTCATGGGTCCATTTAGACCAGGGGTAAAATGACCATTTTACCCTAAGAAGGATTGGTTGGATTTTGACTAAGTGTTATTTGGTAATGATAGCTCGGGGAGTCGTGGGAGTAGCCGATAGAGATTCCTTATCGAGAGATACAGCAGCCAGATTTGCGAGGTGAGTCCTCTTCCAGTAGGAACGGGTCTAAGGCACCAAGGCCAGCCCGTTTATGTATGCTAGCAATGTCGGGGTTAGCCCGATGTAGTTTATATGCTTCCGGACTTCGGTCCGATGTCGGGGCAAGCCCGAGGAATGTTTGTATGCTTGATGTCTTCGTGATTCTTTCATGTGTTCGTTTATATGTTCCGGACTTCGGTCCAATGTCAGGGCAAGCCCGAGGAATGTTTAGCTTATATGTTATGTGTTATGTGTTCCGGGCTTCGGTCTGATGCCGGGGCAATCCCAAGGAATGTTTATATGTTTATGTTATGTGTTTATGTTATATGCTTGTTGATATGATATATGTATACCGGACTTCGGTCTGATGTCGGGCGGGGCCCGTTGTCGGATTTCAGTCTGATGCCGGGCGGGGCCCGATGCCGGACTTTAGTCCGATGCCGGGCGGGGCCGATGTAGCAGGCAAGGCCTAATGTATGTTATTATGTGATTATGTGTATGGTATGTGGTAGTTTGGGGAGACTCAATAAGCTTCGTGCTTACAGTTTTCAGTTTTGGTTTCAGGTACTTATGGTAGCAAGGAGAAGGGCTCGGTATGATTGCAGTGCACACACCATTTATTTAGCCTGGGATGTTTTATACTCTGATATGTTTTGACAGATGTTTATGATATTTTGAGATACATGACTTATGATTTTATATGATGTTCGATGCCTATGGTTTTCTTAATAATTAAAAACGAAATTTTGGACTGTATTTCTGGGATGTTTCAAGTTGGTATCAGAGCCTTGGTTTGAGAGATTCGGGCACACTCTCGGGTGTGTCTGGACTTAAACTGAGGACTTGGTATGAAAATTTTCAAAAGAAAACCATCTTTATAAATAGAATTTTGAAAAGCATTTTTTTTAAAAGAGAAAAGAACTTTGAAAAAGAAAAAAGGGTATGGTGCATGCAATCAGCCGAGCTCAAGTAAGTTCTCCCAAATTACCCATACAAGTTTATGTTATGATATGTGTATGAGAACTGCATGCTATATTAGGACTAAGGATCTAGGGAGGATGCCTTACGTGGCTGTTATATGTTTATCTGCTTTATGAACTGCATGCTAGTACAGATTAGTTAGGGATATGATGGCCTAATTAGGATATGCTTAATTATGTTACTCAATGCTCGAATGCTGCTTTCTTTGTGCTTTTAGGAGTTATAGTTATATTTTACTAACTAGTAAACGAATATGTTAAGTTACATATTGTAAGGACTAAATAATTTCAGAAGGTTAGGTCTAACTCTATTTCGCAACTCTTGTCTGAGTCCAACCGTTGTAGGGTAGGATCTCTCATTTGAAGAAATATCTAGTCTTAGTGATATGTAATGGTATTCGCGAGCTAGTTAGGGGAGATAGCAGGGACTTCTTATACAGCTGATGGCGGAGAGTGGATTGGTGATTACCCTAGGGCAAGCCTAGGATGAGATTAGCGCACGAAGCATTAGGAGTAGAAGGGACTTGGTGAAGTCAAGGCAGTTTTTGAGGAAAGTACGGATAGATGTGGAAGGTTGTATGGGCCCGTACTATTGAAAGCAGAGGATCCGTACTCGAATCAAGGAAGGCTGAGATGAACCCAGGAAACTTGTAATATGTGAGATCCCTCGAGTTATGATGAGTATACTGATGTTTGTTATGGTGTATTTTCAATGTGGTGACGCTACGCACAAGACCATTCGGCAGTTCAGGCGTCGGTGAGGGATCAGGCTCGGGCTCTGAAGCCGGGCAACTAGACGATCAGACTAGGGAGTTCATCTCCTCTGAGATTACGCGCAATATTCTGGATCAGACTCCTATGATCTTCGTCACGATCAAGGAGGGTATTATGGAGCTTATGGATGAGACGTTGAGTGCCTTCCGTACTGAGATGGCGGCCATGATGGGGTCGTGCACACTGACATTCAGGGATTTCAAAGCTTGTGGAGCTCCCGATTAACATGGGGCTCGGGACCCCATTGCGAGTACCAGATGGTTGGCAGATGTCGCTAACGCATTCCGCACCAGCAGATGTCCTGAGGGGGACAAGGTTCGACTTGCGTCCTGTCTTCTGAAGGACAGGACATGTGACTGGTGGGAGGAGGTCGAACATGCCATTGGTGATGACGCAGCTCTTGATGCTATGACTTAGGGTGATTTTTCGGCCAGGTTCAGGGCTGAGTTTGCACCTGTGATAAAGGTGCAGCAGCTTGCTAGGGAGTCCCAGCATCTTCAACAGACGACGGAGACGGTGACGAGATCACCGCGATGTTTAGGGAGAGGGACCTTCTCGTTCCGCAGTACGTGGCGGGAGAGGAGATGAAAAAGGCCCGATATGATGAGATGTTGCGGAGTGATATCCTCCAGTTTGTGAGCTGCTCCAACTGCAAGACGCTAGAGGACATGATTGCTAGGGCTCGAGAGAGAGAGAGAGTTGGATTTAGAGATGGAGAGGAAGAGGAAACCCGAGGGGGTTCAGTCAGGGAGTTCAGGCAAGAAGCCCAAGGTATCATACCATAGACCTAGGAGCCAGCAGGGCCGCAACCGTTGTGACAAATGCGGCAAGTTGCAAGAGGGGACGTGCAAGGCAGGGAGTTCAGGCTGCTTCAAGTGCAGCTGTACTGGACATGTGAGCAGAGATTGTACAACTACTACCACCACCAGAACAATATTAGATCTAATTTGCTTTCAATGCAATCAGAGGGGACACAAACGCTCCCAGTGCCCGAGTTTAGCAGCAGCAGGGCAGGTGGCAGCACCCGACCTTGCTACATTGAGGATTACCGACGGTCGCCAGGCCCGGGCGGATGCGCCAGTGGCCAAGAGCAGAGCCTTCCAGTTGACAACAGAGGAGGCACGAGCAGCTCCCGACGTGGCGACGGGTATGTATCTTCTCCTTATCTCTTTATTTGTATTGATTATTGCTTATGTTTATGTGTTTGTTATAGGATCGTTCTTAGTGAACGATATATTAGCCTTGGTACTGTTTGATTCGGGTGCCACCCGATCTTTTGTATCGCTCGCGCTCAGCAAGCGATTCACAGGGGCTCCTGGAGAGCTAGATATCCCACTTGATGTGGAGATAGCAGATGATAGGGCCGTCAGGGTTGCGAGGGTTCACCGAGGATGTACACTACATTTATTTGATGAGTAGTTTCTTGTGGATCTAGTCCCTATTCCCCTGCGAGGGAATAAGGTTATAGTGAGCATGGATTGGTTGACCCCAATGGGGCAGTGATTGACTGCGAGCTTCAGCTAGTGAGGATTCGAACTCCTAGTGGGGGAAGGTTGGTCATTCAGGGTGAGAGGGCGCAAGGTGGTTTGACCCTATGTTCTGCAGCGAGAGCGAGGCGCTACCTCCAGCAGGGTTGCGTGGGTTATGTCGCCTATGTCATGGATACCCGGGACAAGGGTAAGGCGACAATAGATGACGTACCGGTAGTGCGAGAGTACCTGGACGTATTCCCGAAGGATTTACCTGGGATACCTCCGGAGAGGCAGGTTGAGTTCAGAATTGACCTGGTCCCTGGTGCGGCTCCGATAGCCAAGGCACGATATCGTTTAGCTCCTCCCGAGATGCAGGAGTTGTCTTCGCAGCTACAAGAGCTGCTAGACAAGGGATTTATCAGACCGAGTAGTTCGCCATGGGGAGCCCCGATCCTGTTTGTGAAGAAGAAGGACGGGTCGCATCGGATGTGCATAGACTACCGAGAGATGAATAAGGTAACGGTGAAGAACTGTTATCCCCTCCGATGATTGATGATTTGTTTGACCAGCTACAGGGTGCATCTTAGTTCTCCAAGATTGAGCTGCGAGTGGGTTATCACTAGATGCTAGTCATAGACGAGGAGGTGCAGAAGACAGCTTTTAGGACTCGTTATGGTCACTATGAGTTCGTGGTGATGCCGTTTGGGCTCACCAATGCTCCAGCCGCGTTCATGGACCTCATGAACCGCGTGTGCAGACCGATGATGGACCGGTCTATGATAGTTTTCATTGATGACATCTTGGTTTATTCCAAGACTCAGGAGCAACATGAGGAGCACCTGAGGGAGGTGCTGGAGACTTTGAGGAGGGAGAGACTTTTCGCAAAATTCTCCAAGTGTGAGTTTTGGTTGAGCGAGGTGCAGTTTCTGGGGCACCTTGTCCACCAGAAGGGTATTCTAGTCGATCCGACCAAGATAGAGGCCATGATGCAGTGGGAGGTTCCGAGGTCTCCAACTGAGATTCAGAGTTGGTTTAGCGGGTTATTACAGGAGATTCATCCAGGATTTCTACAAGATCGATGTTCCTTTGACCCGACTGACCAAGAAGTCGGTGACATTCTGCTGGGGGCCTGAGCAGCAGGCAGCCTTCGAGACTCTCTGACGGCGGTTGTGTGAGGCGCCGATTTTGACTCTGCCAGAGGGCGTCGATGACCTTGTGGTTTACTGTGACGCTTCGATTATGGGCATGGGTGCGGTATTGATGCAGCGGGGTCACGTGATAGCATACGCCTCGAGGCAGCTGAAGCCTCACGAGGCTAACTATCCGACGCATGATTTGGAGCTGGGGGTTGTGGTGTTCGCCCTCAAGATTTGGCGGCATTACCTCTATGGGGTCCGTTGTACCATTTACCCGGACCACAAGAGTTTAAGGTACCTCATGGATCAGCTGAATCTGAACATGAGGCAGCGTCGGTGGTTAGATGTGGTGAAGGACTACGACTGCGAGATCCTTTACCACCCGGGCAAGGCCAATGTGGTGGCCGATGCCATGATCCGTAAGGCGGTAACGACCTCGATTCAAGACATCTATCTGAGGATGACAGTGGTTACTCCATTATTAGAGCAGTTCAGAGCAGTGCAGGTCAAGGGCCTGAAGGAAGAGCACCAGAAGTGCGAGCGGATCGTAGGCCGGGTGGCCTCATTTGATTATGATAGCTGTGGGTTGCTGACCCTGCATGGGAGGGTATGGGTTCCGTACTGGGGCGAAGTATGGCATATTCTGATGGATGAGGTCCACAAGTCGAGGTTCTCCATCCATCCCGGGGTGACGAAGATGTATCGGGATCTTCGCCTTCATTACTGGTGGCCCTGCATGAAGCGGGACGTAGCATGGTATGTAGAGCGGTGCTTGACTTGCAGGAAGGTCAAGGCCGAGCACCAGAGACCACACGGCAAGATGCAGTCGTTAGACATTCCTTTGTGGAAATGGGAAGATATCACCATGGATTTCATCACCAAGCTTCCCAGGACCGCACGTGGAGTAAATTCGATATGGGTCATCGCGGATCGGTTGACCAAGAGTGCTCATTTTATCCCGATCCAGGAGAGCATATCGGCCGAGAAGCTGGCCGATATCTACGTGCGTGAGATAGTGGCACAGCATGGAGTGCCTGTCTCGGTGGTGTCAGACCGAGATGTCCGTTTCACTTCCAGGTTTTGGAAGCGGTTTCACGAGGAGATGGGTACTCGTCTCCACTTCAGCACCGCTTTCCACCCTCAGACGGATGGACATAGCGAGAGGACGATTCAAACTCTCGAGGACATGCTGCGCGCATGTGTTTTGGATTTAGGTGGCAGTTGGGATACGTATCTTCCGTTAGCGGAATTTTCGAATAACAACAGTTACCACGCCAACATAGACTGACATCCCTTTGAGATGCTCTACGGGAGGAAATGTAGGACCCCAATCTGTTGGGGCGAGTTCGGTCAGAGAGTCATGGGGAGTACTGAAGTAGTACTCAAGACTACTGAGAGAATCCAACAGGTCCGGAGCGGGCTCCAGACTGCTCAGAGTCGGCAGAAGAGCTACACCGACAAGCGGTGTTTAGACTTGGAGTTTCAGGCGGGCGATATGGTCCTCCTGAAGGTGTCACCTTGGAAAGGTGTCATCCGGTTCAGGAAGCAGGGCAAGTTGGGCCCCAGATACATTAGTCCGTTCAGGGTGTTGGCTCGGGTGGGCCGGGTTGCTTATCGTTTAGAACTTCCAGCAGAGCTCAGCCAGATCCACAACACTTTCCATGTTTCTTAGTTACGAAAGTGCTTAGTGGATGACTCTGCGGCTGTGCCCCTAGAGGACATTCAGGTTGATGACAGCCTGAATTACATTGAGAGACCGGTAGTTATTCTTGATAAGAAGACGAATGAGCTAAGGAACAAGAGGGTTGAGTTGGTGAAGGTACAATGGCAGCACTACTAGAAAAACAGCCTTTTACGACGCGCAAACAATGACACGCAGTGATTTACGATACACATTTTTTGTGTGTCCTTAAAATAATGTTAGTTTTTCAAAATATGAAGGATAGAGGACGCGCATTTTTGCGTGCCCTAAAATTGGTGTCCAACAAAAAAAAATTCAAACACGGAGGGCACCTATCTTAAACGGCTGTCGTGTAAGAATGTCGTTTTATAGATTTTTAGTGAAACGCGCCCCCATCCTTTAACACCTAAGGGGGGAAATGAAATCCCAAAAAATTCAAAGCCCCGCTTGTTCTGAGATCTTCTCCCTTTCATATTTTTGATGTTGATGTTATCAAAGTGATGCATCTCCTCCTTCTGGTGTAAAATCCTCTAATGAAGAAACCCTATTAGCACTGTGCGGTTGTGAATCTTTCTCCCTTTCAGATTTTTGGCGCTCTGCAACCATGGTATCAACTACAAACCACAATGAACCCTAGATCATATTCAATACTTATCCGTCCCCTATTCACCACTTGCTACCAGCTATCACCATTTTTATGGCCTCCAAGCTCTAAATTAGGGTTTACTTTGGCGATAATTTCAATTTATCTTACACCACATCCCAACTCTCCGGTCCTAAATCCCCCATTGCTACTCCGCCTATTTTCTCCGGGCTTTGCCTCTCTTCGAAGCTCGACTCCACGTCACTCTTCACAACTCAATCACCCTTCTAAAATGTCAATTCTCACATATGTCTCTCATCTCCTTCTAAACGACCTTACACCCGTATAGTCGCCATGGACGGTACAAGGAAGGTATATATACATGTTTTTTTTTTCATTTTAGATAGTTTTTATGTGCTATCAGATCTATTGGTTGATATATCACAAACTCAATTTGTCTGCTTATAACGCTATTTTTTAGGGTTGTTGCCTTGAACAAGAATCAGTTACTGATGCGCACAAGGTGCTCGGCATAATGTCTCTGTTAGGTGTTCACCCAGATGAGACCACTTTTGGCTACCTTATCTATCTATATGCAACAAAAGGACTCGAGCATAAGATGATTGAACTACAAGACTTGGTATCTAGGTTCAATTTGCCAAATAAATCCATTTTTATTAGTAATCTGATCAGGAGGTTATATGAACCTTTCTGGACAAAAACATCATTATGATATATCAACATCATCTGTAACCTCACTTTTTTCACATGATATAAACTTTTTTGACTCTGAAAGTGTTGGAGATTTGACTAGTCGGTTAGGATCAGATTGTCACGTGTTATTGGGAATGATCTTAACCTAATATTACACAATCTTCTTCAGGTATTTGTATTTCAAAACATATAAAAAGTATCCATGACCTCACCTTGAAGTAAGTAACTTAGTTTATATATTTTGTTTCAGGCCACAGGGGCTTTGATCTACTTGTTAGTGTTGTCTTGGCCACTTGGCTTATTCACATTGGCCATATGCTCTACTTTGTTATTAGTTATGTTAAAATATGGACAATAAGTTCTCCTATTTGTCTTTTAGAAGATTGATCATATGCAGTAAGTGTAAATGTTGATGCTTTTATCAAATATAAAAGTTTAAATTGAAACACATGTCTTATATCCATGAAGGAGCTTCATTTGGTACTCTTTTTGACTTGTTATTACAGATAATTGAAGCATGTGAGTTATTGGATTTGGATTTGTAATCTTGATTTTTGACTTGTTAATACAGATAATTGAAGCATGTTTTATATCCGTGAAGGAGATTCATTTGGTACTCTTTTTGGACCTACCCTTGAGCTTAGAATAGTTTCTAGATAGAGAGTGTATTATGAGACTCTAAAATATGAAAAAGACATAAATGGTGGATTTGTGTCAGCCTTTGGATACTCAACTGCCACCGTTGCTGCAGCAGCTGGTCATGTTCTCTCTACAGAGGTGTGCTTTTTCCACTATCGCCCTCAATCTTGATGAATCTTATTCCAAAATTGTGACTTTTTTGGCAGTGGTATAGTCTTTTGGCATCAAGAAGTCAACTTGATTCAACTAAAAGATATTCTATTCGGTATTGGAAGTGGAATTGTTATCTAATATAGTTGAATTTGATTTCAAATCACTCACGGGATTTTCTTGTTTTTTTTATTTTCAGTATGCTGTTGTGGGAAGTGAAGGTCCTGCAATTCTTCTTGTGCATGGTTTTGGTGCTTTTTTGGAGCATTATCGTTGATGTTATTGGGGAACCAGTTCATCTTGTTAGGAATTCATTTGGAGGTTTTTTTCTCAATATTTTATAAACTTTGTTTTTAATTCTATAAATTATAATGATAATCGTTGGTCTTTTTATGTTTCCAAACAATTTCTTTTTCAATTGTCATTGCTATTTTCCTGTTAACATTTTTTCCCATTTCAATGGTTTTTTGTGATTTTTGTGTCTGGGTAGTCCGCGTTAACGATCCTGCTGGTAAAATGTTATGGTTATGACTATTTTGCCCTTGCTTTCACTACTTTGTAAATATGGTAAAGAAAATGGATAATCCAAGGGTAAAATGGTCAATTTACAAATTTAACGGATGTGATGTTAAGTTCCAAATTTAACGGTTGTGACATACGAAATCTTTGTACAATGTCAGAGTTTCATATATATTTCAAAAAAAAAATTCCTTTGCAATTTTCATATGTATTTCCCTGTTTTTGACTATTTATTGCCTCTTTTATATTGTGAAAATTATGTTTGGGCTGTTGTTTATGAGGTAATATGTATTGATGTTTGTTTGGGATTTAGACCAGGGATCTCTATTCTCATCGAAATCTATGCTTCCTTATGAACTGCAAATGTAAACTTGATTAAAAAAAAATTCAAGAATGTATAATCAAAACGAAAATTTTGGAAGATGAACATTGCCCAATTGGGTATCCAGATAAAATTTCTTTGTTTCTACATGTCTTGAAGTTCTGTCAGTTTGTTGACAATGGCGGCTTTTTCATTAGTGGCTTCAATGATTTTCACATGAAAAACAATAGAAATACCAAGTTCTTCTAATTCTATGGATTGGAACCTTGTCTCCTAATGTTTTTGATTACTGAATTTTTATGCCCTATTTTAATTGTTTTTGTTTCATCATGTTGTCCCTTGTAACAGTTCAATAACTTGCAAGCTATATAGATGATTTTTCAATTGGTATGTCAAAAGTTCAGAACAAAGAGAAGCAGTTGATGTAGACACCTACTACACATAGGTTAAACTTAATTTAACTTTTGTTATTATATCATTTCCCTTCATTTATATTATTATTTATACAGTTTGAAGTTTGAACTTAACCAATTATATCATCTTCTATGCAAGGTTCCTTCTTCTGGGTGCCTTTGGTTAGTGAGAATTTGTTATCTGTCATAGATGTGGCCCCACTTAGTTTAGTTGGAAGCTATATAGATGATTCTTCAATTGGTATGTCAAAAGTTTCTTACTTTATGTTTCTATTTGGCTTGTAAGTTGTAACTTCAAGTTGTTATGCTAACCATTGTTTGATATATTGACAGCTATTCAAGAGTATCGAAGAAGATAGATTGTTGTTACAGTTGTTTAAAGGTCTAAGAAGCAGTCGATTGCTTTAGTACCAAAAGAAATTCCAAGATTAGCCCTTAGATTCTTTCCATTTTTCAATCCAACCCTTTTTCCACATAAGCCACCCCCTGCATCTGTTTATTTTCTGCTTCATCAGATTAATGACCATATTGTCCCTTCTCTCTGAATGTAAGAGATACCACTGGCAATGTTCAAGAAGGCGTCAAAGGCCTCCGAGATTTGGGAGTTAGAGACCTTTCTTATCACCTTGGCTTTATTGCCAATTCAGTGCAGGTTTTCCATTTTTGATCATTTTCCACCTTTTTTGTGAATCATATTGCGATCAATTGTTTTTGTGGGACTAGTCTATAACATTGATTCTTTGTTCAGATCTGTGATGGGAAAAGAGATGCTGACATACGAAATAGGAAGAGGAATGATGAGGATGAAAATAATCTACAATTCATGTTGTTGTTCTGTCCCCTTATTGGCCCATATTCTCTAAATTTATATAGTTCAACATTGTAATTGAAGTTTACTTATCCTATATTTTTATTTTATTGTTTTTGTAGGCAGAGGAGCTAGCTGAGGTTAAACAAATGATAAAAACCCCTGAGTTTTTCAACAAGCTTGTTGATAGTATGGCCCCTATTGTTTTTGGTCATCAAGACATCAAGCGATGAATTTTGTTTATGCTTTTGGGTGGAGTTCATATGTTCACCCATGAAGGGATCAATCTCCGGGGGGCATCAATGTTTGTATTGTTGGAGATCCCAATTGTTCTAAATCTTAGTTTCTCAAGTAAGCATATCTATTTAAATCTTGTTTTATATATAATATGGGCAGAGTTTCTCAATTTTTTTCTTTTTCTTTTGTAGGTACACAACAACCTTAGTTTCAAGATCTGTTTACACATCTGGGAAATCTTCCTATGTTGTTGGATTGACAGCCACTGTTGCAAAAGAACCAAAAACCGGAGAGTTTTGTATCGAGGTACTAGTTCTGTAAACTAAATACTGAAACTAATGATATATACATTATACAAAGGACTTGAATGTTTCCTTCCAATCAAGCAGATGATGTATACATAAATCTTAAGGCGGTTGTTTATGACAATTTTTTGCATAATTTTTATTTTTACCCTTTCTTAATTATTTTCATATTCTTGGTAAAAGATATGTAAGAGTTTAGATGCAAGTGAAAGCACAATGATTAACTAACATTAGAATCAAAGCATTTGCATGAGACATGACTTTCTCAGTCAAATAGACCGAAACTAACATCACATTTGCATGACGATTTGATGTTTACATGGATTATGAACTTTTTGAGCATCAGGTGAACACTATAACTCATGTTTTAAGATCCACTCATGAGGGTATAACCGTCTTTTTGCATCACTGCAGATTCATTAGTTTTCCACATTCAATTCATTTACGATGGTTATCTTCTTGACTGGATTGGTGTCGATGATTTTAATAAGCCCCCAAACATGCTAGTTTACAAAAGAAGGAAACACAAGGGTAAACTGGTCACAAACCCAGAGGACATGGTAACATCTTGATAAATTTATCAAGTAAGTCTTCCTTAGGGTAGCTTAAAGCTAAAAAAATTTTCCTTAAATATGTTAGTTTATAATATAATTTTAATTTCATGGGTGTGCTTTTAGGGCTAAAGGCTTTAAGAGTACTCAATTTGGGAGATGCTGTTTTGGTACGTCTGAAAGGTGCTTCTTGTCCTCTCATTATTTGTTATTTATGTTTTATACTAAACATGTATAAAGTCGAAGTTTTTGATGTCTATTAAATTAGAGGATTACATGTTTTTGTGCCACTTGATGCAGGTTTAAATAATTTGGAGAGCTTGAATTGGATTCATGTAGAATTCGGGATAATGGACTAATTAACTTGGCAGGTGATTCTTTTTTTACTTATCTTTTTTATTATTATTTAAGTATTTTTTAAGCTTTTTACCATTGCAAAAATGTCTTTTTTCTCCCTCCAACTACTTATTGTAGAATAAAGTTGTTAGTTTTTACTATTCTGAATAATATCCCCCCCCTCCCCCCCCCCCCCAATCATATTCTAATCTTAAATGTATATTATTTCCTGATTACTTATCTATTTGATTTAACAAAATAAAAATGAATATTTTTCTAGAAAACAATTACCATTAAAATGATTTTTGTAAGACCCAATATCAAGTATTCAAAAACATAGTTATCGGATAATATTTTTATAACTACATATACGATAATTTTATTATCTTTGTATACGTAAAAAAAAAGACCTGACATAGTTATTTTATAGAAATATGATGTGTGCTTCAAAAACAACAAATTAGATAATTGTTAAAAAGAAGCTTTTGTATTGGAGAAGACACTTGAAAATATGTTTTTGATAATAAACGTAGCGGAATAGATACTCTTATTCATATGAAAGATTTTTTTTTGCTAATTATCTAACATGTATGTTTTAGTGCATATACGTTTTTATATATAGATGTTGATGCATATATTTGTAAATGACAGGCCTTCATCGTTTGAAATGTTTGGAGTTGTCTGATACAAAAGTTGGAAGCAATGGTCTTTGTCATCTCTCAGGTTACATATTTTTCTAACTAAAATTAAGAAATATAAATTTGATAATTTTGATTTTTAAGGATTAATTAATTAATCTTTTATAAAATCTGTTGCATGGTTGATGAATCTCCAAATTTTAAATCTTTCATTCACTGTTATCATGGATGGAGGTTTACCAAATCTATCCGGATTATCAACTCTTAGATCACTTAACTTAGATGTTCGCCACATCACAGATGCTGGACTTTCAACTCTTTCATGTAAAAAAATAAGGTTAGTTTCTTTCTTTGCTTAATAGTAAGTTCATTACCTGTTTTATATTAGTTAACATCAATTGATTAATAAGGTGGATTTGTTGTTTTATTAAGTACACTGGATAGCATAAGAACTAGCTAATGATCCAAGCGCTTAATTGCCATCCATACCACCTGGTGGACATAAACCCTAAGATATCATACTTTGGCATGGCTAGAAGCTTTGGAGGAAACGAGACTCAAGCAAACACACAGAGAGTTGTTGGCACATAGTAAGCTAGATAATGCAATTGTATATAAATTTTGCTTCTCTTGAGTTCATTTTTTTATTACATTTACTCAATATTGGAATAATTATGTGTATTTGACATATTAGTGAAATGAATTATCTTTGTTATTTATGGTATTTTATTTTGTATTATTTGAATAATTATTTGTATTTGACATATTAGTGAAATAAACTTCGTAAATGGTTGCTGAAGTTTATGACACGCAAATGCATGTCATCTTCATTTATGACAGGGGCTTTAATGATACGCAATGCGTGTCCTAAACGCTCGTCGTAAGGTTACGACACGCAAATGCGTGTCGTCTTCCTTTATGACAGGGCCTTCCTTGATACGCATTGTGTGTCGTAAGTGTGCGTCGTAAATGTGTGTCGTAAATGTGCGTCGTAAATGCACGTCGTAAATAGATGACGCGCAAAAGTGTGTCGTCCCTCGGTATGACAGGGCCTTTCGTGACATGCATTTGCGTGTCGTCTGAGCGTTTTACGACACGAATTGCGCGTCGTAAAAGGCTGTTTTTCTAGTAGTGCAGCACCGCAAGGGCTCAGAATGGACTTGGGAGCCCGAGGAGGAGATGATGGAGCATTACCCGGAGTTATTTCCAGACACAGCGGACTTCGAGGATGAAGTCTGATTCAAGTGGGGGAGAGTTGTAACACCCAGTCCAGGTATTATTTACATTTCAATCCCTTACATATTGAATTATTGCTTTTGGACCTTATTATTATGGAAATTGGAGGAAGGAGGGACCTTTTCTGCCAAACTTGGATTTTGGAGGCGGAGCCCGAACGCGGGCGTTCCCCTGAGGATCGCGCTGCATTCCCGCGCTGAATGCAAACCCTAATTTTTAGGGTTTAGGACCTATATAAACAACATTATGACTCAAGCCCTGGCCTCCTTACCAACCCCTCAACCTCAGAAAACCCTAGATAGCCTCCTTTTTCTCATTCTTGTGTGTGGCCTTGTGAAGCTTGTTTTGGAGCTTAGAAGCTTGGAAGAAGGAAGGAGAAGCTAGTGATGAAGAACTTGAGTATCTTGAGCTCGTAGATCCGGGATAGCATCATCCTTTGGGACTCTTTGAAGGTATAAAGTTCACAACTTTCCTCAAGCATGATTAGATCTAGTGTGATGATGTTTTGGATCTTTTTAGTCCCAAGAATGGATCTTTATGACTCAAATTCGTTTATAGGCCTAGGGTTGCCACCCTTGATGCTAATGGTGTCCCTACATCAGTAAAGTTTCGATCTTTGAGGTCTTATTGGGTTCATGCAAGAGTTAGGACCACATTTATGTAAGTTGGTTCCTATTCCTTGAGATTTGGACTTAAGGGGGCATGCAAAGTCACCAAGTCTGTGACTTTATAATTCTAGAGGTCCTAGATAGCTTGGATCTGTGTTTGGATAGAATGGCTTAAGCATTAAGTGCTTAATGGACCGTTTTTGAAAACTGGACGCGAACGCCCTGCATAGGTCTTGGGAACACGATGCGTTCCCACTGGAGCTCGCGATCTGAACCAAGGAGGAACGTCCAACGTTCCACAAGGGAACATCCTGCGTTTGTTGCGACAGTGGGCCT
The DNA here is from genome assembly GCF_052849685.1 of Lactuca virosa. NCBI lineage: Eukaryota > Viridiplantae > Streptophyta > Magnoliopsida > Asterales > Asteraceae > Lactuca > Lactuca virosa. The sequence goes on from NC_136433.1 coordinate 40,942,442, forward strand.
TTTTGGGCCATTTCCTTGGAATAGTTGATTATGGGCCTTAGTGGATTATTCTTTTGGGCTGATAATGGATTTTATTGCATATTGTACTTGAGGGAAGGCCCATTTGAGAAGTTGGGCCCAATTTAGAAAATTTAGCCCAATTTAGAAAATTGGGCCATAAGTGGGCCATTAGTGGGCTTAGTGAGAATATATGGATTTGGGCCTTCATGTTATGGATTTGGGGCTTAGGTCATGGGTCCATTTAGATCAGGGGTAAAATGGTCATTTTACCCTAAGAAGGATTGTTTGGATTTTGACTAAGTGTTATTTGGTAATGATAGCTCAGAGAGTCGTGGGAGCAGCTGATAGAGATTCCTTACCGAGAGATACATCAACCAGATTTGCGAGGTGAGTCCTCTTCCAGTAGGAACGGGTCTAAGCCACCAAGGTCGGCCCGTTTATGTATGCTAGAGATGTCGGGGTTAGCCCGATGTAGTTTATATGCTTCCGGACTTCGGTCCGATGCCGGTGCAAGCCCGATGAATGTTTGTATGCTTGATGTCTTCGTGATTTTTGCATGTGTTCGTTTATATGTTCCAGACTTCGGTACAATGCCGGGGCAAGCCCGAGGAATGTTTAACCTATATGTTATGTGTTATGTGTTTCGGGCTTCGGTCCGATGCCGGGGCAAGCCCGAGGAATGATTATAGGTTTATGTTATGTGTTTATGTTATATGCTTGTTGATATGATATATGTATACCAGACTTCGGTCCGATGCCGGGCAAGGCCCAATGTATGTTATTATGTGATTATGTGTATGGTATGTGGTAGTTTGGGGAGACTCACTAAACTTCGTGCTTGTAGTTTTCAGTTTTGGTTTCAGGTACTTCCGGTAGCAAGGGGAAGGGCTCGGGATGATTCCAGTGCACACACCATTTATTTAGCCTGTGATGTTTTATACTCTGATATGTTTTGACAGATGTTTATGATATTTTGAGATACATGACTTATGATTTTATATGATGTTCGATGACTATGGTTTTCTTAATAATTAAAAACGAAATTTTTGGACTGTATTTCTGGGATGTTTCATTTAAATTCTTTGAACTTTTCAAATGTTTCTGATTTATGTTTGATTAAGTAGATATAACCATATCTACTATAATCATTTGTAAATTTCACGTAAAATCGATTAGCATCCCTTGTGGTGGATCTGATGGGTCCACACACATCCGTATGTATGAGATCCAACAAACCTTCACCTCTTTCACAAGATCTAATGAAAGGTGATTTTGTCATTTTGCCCAAAATACAAGATTCGTATTCATCATCTGGCCTTTAGTCAAATGATTCCAACACTCCATCCTTTTGAAGTTGGGCGATACGTTTCTTGTTAATGTGATCAAGATGACAATGGCACAAGCATGCATTGTCTAACCCATTAGACGAACCAATATGAAATACACTATTGCCTAAGCTATCAACACAAGTCACAGTTTCATACACACCATTGCAAGGTAAAGCTTCAAACATAAAAACACCATTTTTATAAGCCGAAATTGATTTATTCAAATCATTAAAAGAATACGAAAATAATGCATAAAAAGAAATAATGTTTTGCGTCATTTCTGACGAATAGCAACAATCAATCAAATCTATCCTAACATCACTACTAAGCATAAGATGATAAGTTCCAATCTTGGTAATAGGAGAAGATAACCTATTGACCATGATCAGATTCATCCTTCTATGCTCTACCTCCTCACTTTCTCTTAGCCCTTACAAATCAGAACAAATGTCCTTCAATTATTTGCGGCAGCTTCGTTTCTAATGGCCCCTTTCGTTACAATAGAAGCAAGTGGCCATTTTGGGATCAATAACAGAAGGTATATAAGAACTGGGCCTTGCTTTTGGGCCATTTCTATATGAACCAACATGAGCCTTGCCCTTATAGTTCGACTTGGGAGCACCTTTCCTCTTCTTTCCTTTGTTTTGCCCAATGGAAAGGACAGGAGCACTAGTAGGAGTAGGGGTTTGATTCTTCTTCACACCCGACTCTGCTGTCTGCAATAAGTTGTGGAGTTGAGCCAATGTGGTTTCAATATTGTTTAAATGATAAGCCAAAATGAAATGATCATAACAAGGTGGCAAAGAGTTAAGGACCATGTCAATGGCTAACTTCTCGTCAAAATTCACATTTAGCCTCTCAAGGCACTCTACGTATCTCTGCATTCTTTGCACATGATTGCAGACCAACTCTCATTCCTTCAACTTGCATGCCTATAGAGCTTTGACGACCTCATACTTTTCTTGACGAGTTCTCTTGTGAAACTTTTCCATAAGATCCAAGTTCATCTCGTATATCCAGTAGTCCTCATAGAACCTTTTTAACTCAGGTACCATGGTTACAACTATGATGCGAGCGACCATTGTTGCATCGTCATAATGTTTCTTATAGAAGGCAATCTCTTCAGGAGTAGCAGTGGACACATCGATCTCAATAACTTGTTTTTTAAGGATATACTCTTTGCCCTCGAATCGAAGAGCCATCTTGATCTTACGCATCCAATCATTGTTGTTAGTGTCATCCAATGTCACCTTGGATACGATTGAAAGTAGCGATAAGTTCGAGTTGTGGGTAGAGGTTTAAGAAGTAGAAGTATCACCAGGAGTAGACATCTATAAAGAAAAATGTAGTTTTAGTTAGATGACAATAATCCTTAATACTTTAACCCATAATTAATATTCAAGGGTAGTACCCAACTATTCAATTCACAATCTAGAAGAGGGATGCTGTAATCTAATTGTAAATTTTATAAATGTAGGTAAAGACAATTTATGAATTTCAATCAAAATTAAATTCCTATCAAAATTAAATTCCTAGATCTTTTGAGATTCATTAAATCTATCAATGGCATGTTTAATATCATATTATGCTCTTCTATTTGTGACAGGGATGTCAATGATCACAAACAAGATGTGAATAATCATGCAAACACGCTTGGCAACCTCGATGACTTTTATCATCTTTAATTAATGTGTCGGTTAACCACACATGCTCCATTAACAATGATAATTCTCGATATGTCCATCATTTCTCTTTAAAGTCCCTATTAGCATGTCAGTTAACCAGACGCGCTCCACTAACGACATATTAAAGTATGATTTGCATTTTCATGGATTAACATGCTTTTCACATGTTTCCTATAGTAACTAGAGGGAGATTTTTATAAAAAAAATATTCTAGTACTTTTATATCATTATACTTATAAATGAGATTATGTCCTATCAAACTCATTCGGCTAACGACCCTACACCACACAGGAGAGCGGTGGGTGAGAGTGGACACCCATTCAGTGGCCATTTTATAGGCCGCTTCCTTATATCCTCTTTATATCATGGTTTCGTGAATGAGGCCTACTATTGATTTGACTGACTTTTCTTATACATATAATATTTTAAACTTTTAATAGTATATATAAGGTGTATATTAAAACTTTTCGAAAATACTAGGTTTAATATTTAAATTTTCGAAATTAATATAGAATTAATTTAATTTAAAAATATTAAACCAATTATGATTTGATATTTATGTTTTAATTAACAATTAATTAAATTAATTTAAATCACGTGAGGATTAAATAATTATTTACTATTAAACTATTAATCAAATAATTTAAATTTAATCTTAATCCAAACCCTACTAATGTTCGAAAATTAGGGTATTGGGGTTATCCAATTTTAACTATTCTATTTTAACCAATTAAAACAACAATTATCAAATAAAGAAACCCTAACAAACCCTAATGAATTTCGAAATCAAGGGAGGAGGCTAGGGTTTCAAGAAACCTAGCCCAAGTCAAAAATTCCAAGTGTTAGGGTTTAATTTCTATAAACCATAATTTGATCTATTCAACTATTATGCATATTCAATTGAAAACAACCACTCTGATACCACTGTTAGGATTTATAGGTTACAAAATCCATGTAGCGGAAAATAACTTAACTCTTAAGTTCACATGCAACCAAATTGGATCTATGTTTTCACTATTGAATGCTATAATCTATTGAACATCAAAGAATCATATAAAAACCTTAGGATCATCAAAAATCATAAGAGAATTAGGGTTTACATACCTTTTCATTATTCTTGTAAATAACCAATGAAAACCTTCTTCAAAAGCTTCCAGAAAGCGAACACCAGAAATCTCGTGCCTCTGATGGTTCACACTCAAACCCTAGCAAACAAGAAGACTTGAGGAGAGAGGAGAGAGGTTGAAATTTCCGGCTACTCTCTTGGGAGGAGAAGTGGCCGAAAATCATAGGGTTAAGGCCCTATTTATAGCTGAAGTAGGAAACCCTAGAAACCCTAATTTGAATATAATACTATTATTTCAAATTAGGTAATTATCCAACTTCCTATTTATCTTTAAGGAATATTCAAGATATCCTAAGATATCCTCCAAAACCATTCACCGCTTGTGGAAGGTTCTAGAATCTCTCTTATTCAACTATTGGACAATTATAACTTAGGTTATTGTACTTTTAATTAATCCAATTAATCCCAAAATTAATGCTAATTAATTTCTGATTAATTCTTAATTAAATAATACTATTTATAATTAATATATTATTCTCATAATATATTAATAAATAACTTATTTCCATTTATTAATCATATAATAAATCAATAAACCAGTCTCTCTCTCTCTCTCTCTCTAAAAGTCATCCTAGTCAATTGCTAGTTTTGAGGTCAATCCAAAAGGACTTTGCTTTTAATTCAAGTATATACCAATTTAGTTATTGGCTTAGACACCTAATCCAGCACATAAAAGCCTTCAATCCAACTTTAGTGTAACATCCTCTAATTTTCAGAACCAAAAGTACTTTCTTTATGCTTTTAAAAAAATCGTGATACTTTATTTGTGGAAAATCCCAGTATGTAAAAATCTTTTGAGAATAAGGTTGTCTCGAATAAATTTCTAAGGATGTCAAAATCAATACAAATACATAAGTTACAGCGTATAGACCTAATGGTCTTGAACACCTTTGCAGGTTGTCTCTTAATCACTCAACATCCTAATCAAGTTCTAGTAACTTAAATCTTGATACATGCGATGCATACAAACTGAGTGGGCCAGGTTAGGAAACCTGGTGAGATACATAGGGATTTCAATCCTACAATGTTGTAATATATATATCTTAATCCTCCAGAACCAACCAATACCAAACAATGTATCTCAAATTTAGATATTTATGGACCAGTCATACCCATCTCCACCGATCCTTACAGATCCTAGTCCACGATCATCAAGAAGATAAACCATTTTAAAGCAAGGGTTTTACTACACAACTTGAGGCTTACTTGGCCGGTGTAATTCATAAAGGCACTCGAGCCATCAGAGTATTTTGATGAATATGGTATCCCATTTCATCTACGTCTGTGGGTTATGAACCCACACTATTAACGTAATTCACAAGACCATCTAGAATTATCAAGTGTTGTCATCTTACTCAGGGAGATAACCAAACATATTGTTACAGTTTCCTGATCTAGATCACCATTTCTGGTTATCCAAAAAGGAATACTATTTGTACTCCGATACGTATTTCGTACCATCGACACATGAAAGTGTCACAGAACAGAACTCTACTCTCCGTTCCTAACTTACACACATTCTCTGAATGAGACTATCCAATATCAAACTTAATTGAACTAGGCATCTATAATAAGTCTTATCTCATTAACGGGCAAAACTACTAGGCTTCCAATACCAACTCTGTTTAGGCAACACTATCCTAATTCGATGTATACACTTAACACATAGTATTTAGGTATTAATATACTTTCATCATTCTCTCTAATAATATTTGTATTATTATTATTATTATCATGTAATCATATATATATATATATATATATATATATATATATATATATATATATATATATATATATATATCTTAACACATATAGAACCAAATATTGTATTTCCTCAAATACACTTCTAGCAAATATTCTAGACAATAAGCATATAGCTCACATATAAAATTTTCAACAGATATTTAATACTTCAATTAATACCTGTATTAAAATCATCTTCATGAAAGGGACTATGCACTCACCTAACTTAGGTGAATGACTGTTGATTCGGGCAGAGCTTCGCTTAACACATTAACTTTTCCTTTGACGTGACCTAAGTATGATTAATACTGAGCCTTACTCTAATACTCCTGGTGACTAATGATAGTGTAGATTCCTCACTAATCCTAATGTATACATCAAGCTCTCTCAAATAAGGAACAACCAGGTATGATCGTATCGGAGGTATGGTCTGTTTGGTATACAAAGTATATTGTTTGGAAATCCCACTTTAAACACCTCACTAAATCTAGCCTAGACATCACTCCCGTAAGTAGATCAATTAGTATAGCGGCTTGGAATCACTGATAAATCTTATTTATAAATTCATAACAATGACTATGAATATAAATATAAGTTACACTGAAAGCGATACAAGTGTAGCTTAACTTACAGAGATTTTTCTGAAAAAAGTCCGGAAATTGCAGTGGCAGAATTCCGACCCGATAGCTTTTAATTTCCGGGCTCTCAGATACTCTAGAGTATAGCTAAAAATCCTAAAATACTATGAGAAATTTGAGCTAACATCTCACAGTTATGCAGAGAGAGTTTGGTTAAAGTGTGAGGATGAATGAGGGTTGATTTCTCTATTTATAAGCCGAGTCTCGACCATGCGCGTCGCGCCCTCCACCCACGTCGATCCTCCTGCTTTGCGACATGTGTAATCTTTCTGCTGGTCCATGCACGCTTGTTAGTGCGCGCCGCGCACCACACGTGCTTAGACGCGCTTAAATGTTAAAAAGTTTGAAAATTTGTATATTCTTCATACGATCTCCGTTTTTGACGTTCTTTATATGCACACGTAGCTATCGACGGGATCTACAACTTTTGTTTAGAATCATTCGGCTAATTTTCACTTTATTTTTAAAGTTATATTTTTTACGTGACTTGGACTGCTAAACTCCGTATAAAATTCATAACTCTCTCATACGATATTCATTCTCGACTGTCTTTATATCGACGGATATGTATTGACAAGATCTTCAACTCTTGCTTAGATTGTTTTTCCTAACAATCGATTGATTTCAATTTCGGTTTTTGTGTCAGCATACTGTTGTGCTGAAACTTCGAAAAATTATAACCTCCTTCTACGAAGTCATATTTTGACGTTCTCTATATCCACGGGTACGCTTTTACGATTACTACGACTTTCCTTTAGATTATTTATCCTAAGTAATCTTCTATCAAAAACATATATTTATCGTCGTGACGAGTAATTTTCCTATTATACTTTAATCATCTAAGTCTGTCTTACGGTCATTAGATTTAGTGACTTCATATGTGCTTCGTATGTTTCTACATGGTCGCCCAAGTTGGTGGACACGTCGTAATTTTTTTGCTTGTAGTAAACGGTATTGGTAGGAAGAATGTATTCCAGTAACTCTACCACAAAATCCAAAAAGCTATTGAATTTTAAAGAGGCTATTGAAGGAACGTTTTCAAACTCAAGTTTTTTAAAGAGCTTGTTAATTAAGAAGCTATAGCCAAAAGCTTTTTTATTGATCATATGGGTCTCATTATTGTTTAACCGATTATACTTAAACAATATATATAAACATTCAAAAAAAACATATTTGAAAAATCTTTCCCATAATGAAAAATACATTGAACTTTTAAATTTTAAGTTTTTTTTTTCATGAATAAACTATATTATTCTAAATTTTAGTAATAGTCTTGCAAATTTTGCTAGATAAATTGAAGACATATCTATTGGGTCCACAATTTAATCATAATAACCTACCATTTATTAGTTAATAATTATTTTTTATTATTAAGTTATTTATTGCATTAAATTTATATAATTGTGAACTTATATGTTAACAAATATTTAATTGGTATGCAAATATAAAATTTAACAATTTATTTAAATTAAGTCTTTATCATTAAAAACTATTATATATTTTTATAATTTCATTAATTTAATTATAAATAACTATTTTCATATAGATATTTTTTTGAGTAATTATATATTATAAAAATTAAAATATTCTATCAAAATTTAAAAGTATTAATTAGTTGTTAATTTATCAGTAACATCATATGTAAAAAAAGTATTGATATTAATCTAGTATAAAAATATTATATATTATAAAAATTAATATATGACAAAATTTCACAATTGGTCCCTGTGGTTTACAGAATATCACACTTTGAGGACTTCCTAGCAAAAAGTCACGCGAATGGTCCTTAAGGTTTCAGTTCATTGCGCGATTGGTCCTTGACCCTAACCCCGTCACTTTTGTACCGTTAGTGCAGGGGCAATTTTGTCTTTTCATCTGGCAGTCCCCATAACCAAATGGAACTTTGTTTGCAAAGACTTCAACAAAAGACTGATTTTTATATAAAATCACAAATGCAGGGACTCGTTTTTTCAACACCACCAAATGTACAAAAAGAAGGGTACGATGTCTTGTTCATCTGATTATTAGATTGGGAACGGGATGAACAAGAACTGTCAATGGGAGCTCCTCCGGCGGTGTTCGATCGAGAAAAGAAGGGAGAAGATCGGAGGCAGCAGCTGGTTGTGATGGCAGTCAAGTGGTGGTTTGATGGTTCAACAATCGCGATAAGAGGGAGGTCGGCATCGCACGGCTGCTCTTGCGGCTCCATTCTTCTTCTGGTCCGATCGTCTTGAAACACAAGAGGGGAAGGACAGGGAACGGGATTCTTGTCTTCGTCTTTTCGAGTAAGGAATGAACGAAAGAAGGAATCGGGGGGGGGGGGGGGGGGAGGGTTCTTCATCTCATATCTGGTCGAAGAAGGCAAACACGGAGGCAATCAATTGACGTCGACCACCACGGCAGCAAGAGCTGCTCCAGCGGTCTCTTGTCTGTTCGTTTCTGGCAACCACGAAAGGATAACAAAAAAAGAGGTAGTGGTCTTCGTCTGAGCGAGAATGAAACGAATGAAGGAAAAAATTAGGAGGCTTTCGGTGGTGGATTACAAATCACAAGAAGGGGTGGTCGATTTCCGACAGTCTTCAACTTCGATTTAGACATCGATAAGGCCAATTCGGTGGTAGAGAGTAGACACGATTCACACCGGGGTGTTTGGATTGTTGTTCTAATCTACAAGAATAATGGAAGAAGGAGAGAGGCTGCCATTTTGAGAGTTGTGAAAAAGTGATCAAATGAAAACATAGCAAGATCTGGTTTTCCTGGACAAAATTACCCCTGCACTAACGGTACAAAAGTGACGGAGTTAGGGTCAAGGACCAATCGTGCAATGAACTGAAACCTTAAGGACCATTCGCGTGACTTTTTGCTAGGAAGTCCTCAAAGTGCGATATTCTGTAAACCACAGGAACCAATTGTGAAATTTTGTCTTAATATAAACATTCAAAAAAACATATTTGAAAAAACTTTCCCATAATGAAAAATACATTGAACTTTTAAATTTTAAGTTTTTTTTTTAATGAAAAACTATATTATTCTAAATTTTAGTACTAGCCTTGCAAATTTTGCTAGATAAATTGAAGACATATCTATTGGGTCCACAATTTAATCATAATAACCTACCATTTATTAGTTAATAATTATTTTTTATTATTAAGTTATTTATTGCATTAAATTTATATAACTGTGAACTTATATGTTAACAAATATTTAATTGGTATGCAACTATAAAATTTAACAATTTATTTAAATTAAGTCTTTATCATTAAAAACTATTATATATTTTTATAATTTCATTAATTTAATTATAAATAACTATTTCATATAGATATTTTTTTGAGTAATTATATATTATAAAAATTAAAATATTCTATTAAAATTTAAAAGTATTAATTAGTTGTTAATTTATCAGTAACATCATATGTAAAAAAAAGTATTGATATTAATCTAGTATAAGAATATTATATATTATAAAAATTAATATAAACATTCAAAAAAACATATTTGAAAAAACTTTCCCATAATGAAAAATACATTGAACTTTTAAATTTTAAGTTTTTTTTTCATAAATAAACTATATTATTCTAAATTTTAGTACTAGTCTTGCAAATTTTGCTAGATAAATTGAAGACATATCTATTGGGTCCACAATTTAATCATAATAACCTACCATTTATTAGTTAATAATTATTTTTTATTATTAAGTTATTTATTGCATTAAATTTATATAAATGTGAACTTAAAGGTATGTTCCGTTGAGATTAAAAATAAAATAAGATCTTGAGATTCAACCTCAGCCACGTATTTCACATCTGCCGCTCTAACCCTCCGGCGTACCGGCACGGCAAGCTTGGTATAATCATAAATGAATATACAGTGTCGTCCGTTCCTTTCTCCTCCGCCACCATCCCCACCACCATAACTGCCACCGCCACCACCACTACAACCACCTCTGACACCTGTCGACCCCACCACAGTCACCTCTGTTACTTATACCACCGCCACCTCTGTCACCACCACCTCTTCTGTCACCAACTGTCATAATCATTTATGATTACTCAATCTGTAAACAGACATATATGTATAGTCATTTATGATTAGACATATACGTATAAATATGTATAATCATATATGATTTTACCTCTCTGCCATATAATCATATATGATTAGGCATACACTGTTGCTGCCGGTACGCTGGAGCATTAGAACGGCAAATGCGAAATATGTGACTGAGGTTGAATATCAAGATCTTTACTTTTTTTTTAATCTCAAGTGAACCCTCCCCTGTGAACTTATATGTTAACAAATATTTAATTGGTATGCAACTATAAAATTTAACAATTTATTTAAATTAAGTCTTTATCATTAAAAACTATTATATATTTTTATAATTTCATTAATTTAATTATAAATAACTATTTTCATATAGATATTTTGTTGAGTAATAATATTATAAAAATTAAAATATTCTATTAAAATTTAAAAGTTTAATTAGTTGTTAATTTATCAGTAACATCATATGTAAAAAAGTATTGATATTAATCTAGTATAAAAATATTATATATTATAAAAATTAATATAACAAAAGTTACAAACGGTCTTTAACAAAAAAAGATATCATATTATATTGTCATCGGAAATTTTATCCCATAACTTGGGTACCCAACAAAGCACCGTTTAAAGTTTAGAGTTCAAGACAAATTATGCCAGGAAAGTGATTGTTCATCAACGAGGGCCCAATAATTCATAAATAGGTTTATTTTGTACTTATCCAAAATATTTTAAAATAAATATAAAATATTTAAAGTGTTTTAAAAATATTAATAAATTTAAAAAAAAATCGTCAAAAGGTAATAAATTTTAATTTTTGATTTTAAAATATCATTGTGACCTGTAATAGTCATTTCTCTCGGTCATAATTATATTTTAAAATCAAAAATAATAGTTTGTTACATTTTCATGTCTTTTTAATTCAATGGTATTTTAAAAATATTTATTTGGTTCGTTATTTTTTTCATAACTTTTTTAGTTTATAATTTGATAATCACATTTTTTTTCATTTTAAGATTTGTTTATTATCTAAATACATTAAATTTATTAATTTTGTAATATTAATAAATGCACATCTATATATCTCTATACAAAATATTATGCTACAATATTTACAGTTTAATATACACTATTATCATTAAATAATGAATGTTGTAACATCAAATTTTTATTTGAAAATATATCGATATTAATCTAAATGTAAAATATAAAACTTATTAATTTGGATATGTTTGGTTATTTTTTAAATAATAAAACAGTGTCTAAAACTATAAATATTAATCAAGTCTCTTCTTTATATATATATATATATATATATATATATATATATATATATATATATATATATATATATATATATATATATATCATGGTTGTGTTGATGATATTCCTTTAAGTACAATACACTAGATAAAAATTCAAAACACCTAAGGTGACTTGAGTATCATTTCACTTAGATCCATCTTGTTCTCAGATCTAATAGTCATCTTACTTATTTTTATGGAATTCCATAAGAATCTGCATTTAACTTGTTAGATCAAAAGAATAAATCTAAATAAATTTGAGGTTCAACTAGATCAAACAAAAATGGCTAATTGATATATATATATATTTTTATTTTGTACATGTTTTTAGTGTTTTAAAAAGGATAAATTGCAGTAAAATCATTGAGTTAACCAAAAATTTTAATTTTGATATCATACTTTTTTTCTCTCCATTAAGTCATTATATTTATAACCAGTCATTTGGTTGATATTGCTACAAAATTGTAAATATAAGGACTTAATTAAGAGAAAAAAAATACGGTGTCAAAATTAAAATTTTCGGTTAACTTAGCGACTTTATTACAATTTGCTTAAAACATTTAAAATTAATATTTTTTGTACTCTATAGTTAGATATATCAATATATATTTTTTTCATGCAAAACAAAACTTTGTTACAACATTCATGGTTTAATAATTATAGTTTTTATTAAATTGTTGGTGTTGTAACATAATATTTTATACGAAAAAAGATTGATTCTGATTCGTAACTATTAAAATTAGAAAATTAATAAACTTCATGTGTTAACTGCTAAAAAAATTATGATTATCAATTTGTGAACTAAAAAAGTTATGAAAAAGTAATGAACTATGTAAAATGTTTTAAAAATATAATTAAACTAAAAAAGTCATTAAAATGTAATAAACTATCTCTTTTGTTTTTAAAATACCGTTGTGATCGAGGGAAAAGGCTTTTGTAGGTCACAATGATAATTTAAAAACAAAAGTTCATGTTTGTTACCTTCTAACGACGTTTTTTTAGTGTAAAGGTTGTAACGTTCTGAATTTCAAGGCAAATTTTTTATTTTATTTATTAAAATATAAGTCTTACAATCCATACAAAAGCTACTGGTATACATTTATTTAAAAAGAATTTTAGCGGAAGTCTTAAAATTAATGTCTTTGATACGAGTACAGTCATGCATGAGCTTTTCCTCGATTCGAAGAACAACCTGAAAATCAGTTTTTCAACAATCGTAAGTCAAGGCTTAGTGAATTCCCTCAAGATACCACACACCACAACATATATACAATGCATATACATATTGGCCTTCAACTTATAGCTGGTCCGCACATTGCCCTTCAACATATAACTGGTCCGCCCTATTTACCCTTTAGCATGTAGCTAGTCCACTTTTTTTGGCCTTTAGCAATAAGCTAGTCCGCTCGAGTCTATTGGTCTTCGCCACAAGGCTAGTCCACCCTTAACTCAATATATATATATATATATATATATATATATATATATATATATATATATATATATATATATATATATATATATATATATATATATATATATATATATATATATATATATATATATATATATATATATATATGGCTAAGGCGACAATGCCATAGACATAATTTATCCAAAGAAGTTGAACTAACATGTAAGATTAAGTTATTGTTTCTTCTTACACCAACCATAGATTCATATATGCCATTGCAAGGACTTGCTATAAAATAAAGAGCCTTATCTTTGTAAACCAAAATAGAAGCATCATTATTATCAAATCCAAAAGTAAAACCATCCATCCACAAATGCATAAAATGAAATAATGTTTCTTGCTATGTAAGGCGAATAACAACAATCATTTAAAACAACTAAAAAACTAGAATGTAATGACAGCTTGTAATCTCTAATCTTGGTAACAACCACTCTGCTCTTGTTCCCCATGATCAAGTCAAGCTCTCCATGCCTTAGCTTCCTAATTCGACTTAGTCCCTGCACATAAGAAAAAATGTGGGTTCCTCATCCCGTGTCAAGTATCCAATTATTAAAGTAGAATTCAAATGTAATTTAATTGTAAACATACCTGAAGTGCCAACACCCTTGGCTTTGTTCTTCTTAAGATCATCCAGATACTTAGGACAACTACGCTTCCAATGGCTTTTCTCTTGGTTGTAATAGAAAATGGCTTCTTTAGGTTCATTTACTGGAGGAATGTCAGAAACGTCCTTTTTAGGGTTGGAATTGGGAGCACCCACCTTTCCTTTCCATTTTCCCTTGACATTGGGATGAGAGGACCTCTTTCCCTTGACACCACCTTCCTTAATAGCCAACACAGGAGCGGATGAACTTGTGTCCTTTTGTGGAAAAATGCTTTCCTCAGCTATCTTGAGCATCCCATTTAGTTCCATGATACTCTTTTCCAAACCATTCATGTAGTAGTTCATAGTGAACTTCTTGTATGCACTAGTCAAAGAGTTAAGAATGAAATCAATATCCAATTCTTGAGTGAATGAAAAGACAAGATGACCAAGGCTGTCAAAGTACCCTTTTAGTCTTAAAACATGGACACTCACAAGACCATTCTCATGTTGCTTGCAACCTCGAATTGATTGCATCATCCAAAATCTATCTGTTTGAGCTTGCTCTTGAAACATGTTTTTGAGCTGCTCATTTATCTCGTACGCCCTAAGGCTCTCACAACTCTTTTGGAGTTCAAAAGACGTGGTTGCCAACATTATACACGAGACTTCAATCGAGTGATAGCGGTGCTTTTCATGTTTGGCTGCTTCTTCTTCAGTAGCATCGTCATGAAGTTACTATTCAAGATACTCGTCCAAGATTTAATCCTTATTTTTCGTAACTCAAAGTGATCCTTACGTTATGAATCCAATCTAGGTAGTTTGGACCAGTGAGCTTATCTCGTGAGAGAAGTTGGAATAGAGAGAGGTTTGATGAAGTGGTTGGTGTAGGAAGAGGAGGGGGAATAGTACTAGAGCCGTTGGTCATCTATTAAGAGAGGAAAGACAATTAGTTTGATCAAACATCCTTTTATTATAATTACCTAATAAAAAAAATTTAATCAAAAGGCTAGGATCCATTTTTGGCTTCACAATGTAAAGTGGATTAGCCAAAAATTACAAAATGAAGTTATTTAGGTGGACAAACTAGTGAACTATTGTTGATATCAATCCATATGTGATTCCTAGAAAACAAAATTTATTGACTTATGTCGATAGCATGTTAATCTCTTATAATGCTCATTTAGCATTCATGACTAGATTAGTCGAGGATCATGAATCCAAATTTTGAATCGACCATGCGCAGTTACAATGAGATTCCGCTCAAGTAACGCTTGATAATCGCGGTCACCATATACCTTTCTTTGACTATGTTCTTCTTTTGACAAGCCGGTAAACCGCACACGCTTACGTCAACAACAACATACCACAAGGTGTAATTTCCATGGGAAGCATAAGATTCATATTATACATAAAACAAAATTTGTTTTTATTACTTATAGAGTTAATGCTTTTCACTTTGCACAATAGTCCTATCAAACCCTTTTAGTAACTCCACTTCAAACGCAAGAAGGCGGTGAGGGTGGCAAGCAGTAAATGCCTCTTAAAAGCCGACCTCATTAGGAATTAAGGAGACCTACCTTAAACCTCCTATATATCAATAAAGTGGATGAGCCTAGTTGTGGTAAGACTAACAATGCACATTAGGATGAAACATACGAGTACATAATGTTTATTTTAGTGTTATACATATAAATACTATTTTACAATATATAACATAATTGAGGTTTATGTGTCTTTTAATTATTTTGACTTAAAGTCAACAATTAAATTATAAGAGTTCTAAACTTTTGTCCTTTAAGTAATCTTATAATTAAATCAGATGTAGATTTATCTTTTAGTATAAAGGCTAGTTTGTATGTGATTTAGATTGAAAAAAGCGAGCAACCAAAAATAAAAATGAATTTAGAAGAATTTGGAACTCCAGGTTCCACAATGTGAGGAAAAATCTGCCACGTCATGGCACACATAAAACACATGATTTAATTAAATTATTATTTTAGGTTCTCAGCTGCAAACCATGACGTGGTCAAGAAGCGACCACGACATGGCGAAGAAGACAGTCGCGATCCATGTAGATACCACGACGTGGTGGAGGACTAGCCACATCATGACGGAGAAACATAACGGCTAAATTTGTTGATTTTCAAGCATAAACAGATTCAATTTCTATCAAGGAAAATTTCTAGACTTTTAAAACGATTTAAAACAGAAATTCTACACATACAAACCCTAACATACTCAAAATACAAAGTCTAAGTGCAATAGACTTGAGTTAACCACACTTTGATACCACTGATGGGTTTCAAGCCTCCTTAGATCAAACAAATGTCAGTGGAAATGATAAACAAATCTGATCTAAACTCGAAACAATGGGTCTAAGCTCACTAATCTATGAAACTTAGTAAAACTCTATAGATAAATAACATACCTTTGATTTATTATTTGGTTTCTTCTTTTGCCGATCCATTCGATTGGACTAGAGAACCAAAAGGAGAGTTCCTCTTTTGTGATCGCACCCAAGATGAAAACAAGAAATAGATCCAAATTATCCTCAAACTTCCCGCTTCAAACACAATCAAAATCTAGATTTTGTTCTTCGTTCACGAAATGGGGATTAGATGGCCACGACGTGGGAATGGCGATTCGGGATTTGTAACATACACGTTTTGAAATCGTGTTATGTAATTTGAAAAGTTAATAATATTATGAAATATTATGTGAAATTAAGTGTTGAGTTCTAACAGATAGTTTTTACTAGAAATGAAGTAAAACTATGTTTAGAATCATTCATAAAATATTGGAAGTCTTATGAGATTCCAATTAAAAGCCAAATAGTGAAATTTAGCGAAAATATAAAATTTGAAATAAGTAAAATTTTATTATTTAAAGTTGTAAAGAATCTCGTTAGAAACATTTAGGCGAAAACCTCGTCGAAATCCGAGTTATAACGAAGAACTTATGACCAATCGAAGATCCGCGACAAAACCGACATGGCACATAATGACGTAAAAACTGAGTTTTTGATAAACTACTTTTTAGTCTTGGTGATCTAAATGAAAGTCGTAGTATTTGTTAAACCGAGAATTTTCATAAAAAAAACGCCAAAATCTGACTTCGTATGAGGAAGTTATGATTTTTCTAAGTTTCAGCTTAGCAGTAGACATCTAAAAACTCGAATTTTAGATCGAGTGATTTTTAGCCGACACAACCTAAACGAGAATCGAAGGTATCGTCAATAGTAGTACAACGGTAAAAAGTCTGACGAAAACGGACGTCGGATGAAGAAGTTATGAATTTTTAACGGATTTTCCTGTCCCGGTCTGTTAAAAATAATAATATTAAAAATAAAGTCAAAATTAGCCGACGAAGTCTAAACGAAAGTCGTATAGCATAATTTTCCCTACGCGTGCATATAAAGAACGTCAAAAACGGAGCCCGTATGCGAAAGTTATGGATTTTAGAAGGTTTGGGTGCAATTTCCTAGAAATTCGCATGGATTGGAGCCGACCACGTCACCCTCGCGAGATCACGCCTCGTGTCCGACACGCGTCGCAGTCCGGTTCGCCCAGAGCTTCGGTCCAATGCGCGTCCGACGCGCCTCGCCCTGTGTCACACTTCCGAGCCTCGCACCCGGCCCCTCGCATGCGCGCCACCTGCTTCGCTCTGCTGCTGCCGCGTGCCCTTCGCTGCAGCTGATGCCTGGCTCCTTCTCGGCCGACCTTCGCACCCTCGCCCTATAAATACAAGGGTTGCGAGATTACCCGGGTAAAATGGGATTTTTGCCATTTTTCACCCCCAAATCCATATTTTTACTATTTTGACATCCCCCGAAGCCTCAGTATCATTTTTAAAGCCTGAGATACGTTCCGAAGTGCCCGGAGAGCCCGAGAAATTTATCTTTTCGGTTTGAAGCTCTACCTTCGCAAGGCCCGATTTTTCAATAAATCTCCCGGTTTTCAACGAATAAAGTCATATTTAAAGCCGAAATGTTGCACAAATTATTATTTTGACCCCCTGTTATTTCAAGGTGAGTTTAATATATAGGAACAGTTGTATGTTATGTGTTATATGTGCTATGTGCTTTTCAGTGTTATGATTTCGGGTTATTTTCCCGTGTTATTTTTATTCGCTATTTTTAATAGCAAAAGAAATACCTTTGACCATGTGATCAGTGAAAGGACTTAGATTCATATTGGTACTGGTATGTAGCCTCTGGCCATGTAGAACATGTCTCCGTAAGAGAATGATTTCTATTCTATGGTATTGACAGAAGGTTAGACAGGGTTATAAGCCTGAAATCTACCAAAATGTTAATCCGAAGTTGTATGTCTTCTGTGCCATTTGGGCCAAAGCTTTATTGATGTATATCAAGTATGGAAATTGTTATGTCTCATTGATTGTATATCTTTGAATCAAATCAATTATTGATATGGAAAGTTTGTCACATGATTCACATATGCCTTTGTTGTTCCTTGTTCCTCTTTGCTTCTGCCATATTGAAGTATATATATGGCATAACGTTATATTGTATCTATTATTGAACTCACTAAGCGTCACCGCTTACCCTCTCAATGTTTAACAAATTTGCAGGAGATAAGTAACCAGTATAGTCATATACTGTTGGAAGGTTCAGAAAATTAGTTTAAGTAAACTAGGAATTTTGAGAATTTCTAGACATAAACATGAATTGTTAAGTGAAGATGATACGATATGTATCTGGTATACTTTAGGTTGAATACCTAATAGAGACAAGCACTAGAATATTAAGAAGAGATATGCCTTATATTCTAATATGTGCTAAATGATAAATGAATATAGCATGCCTTAGAGTGCTTATCTATAATTGCTATTATTCGAGAAAGTTTAAGGTCTGTTGCCGACCTTGGTTTAGAAGAGAAGATTTTTATGTTTAGAATTCCAAGAATTTCCGTATTATAATTTGCATGAAACTTTTTGAAGTGATAAAGAGACTTATGATAGTCGACATCGATAAGTTTGTAGATAAACGATCGAGGGATATCGTAAAATAATATTTACCAAGTGAAATCGTAAATAGTGTATTAATACCAATAGAGTGGTGTTGTACATTCAAAGTATAAATTTGATGAAATAATAACATCTTTAGAAGAATGATGTGCGTTTGAAACACATTTGGACAAGATAAATGTGTTGGTACAAATCCATGAAGTTGTTCCATCGCTGTCCAGATTGAAGCAGTGATTGTTTATAGAGTCGGAAGAACCGAAGCTGGTGATAAATAGTTCGACAGTATTGAAATTTATGTGGTACAAGATTTAGAAGAATTAAATGAAGATCAAAGGAAAGGCTAATGAAGTTTTCAGACTCAATAGGCCAAGACTTTGTGATGTAGTACGTAGTTCGAGTAGTAACCCTGTACAAGATGTTCAAACTTAGTATTTAATAATACTGAGTGATGATTCACTTCTATCACATCCTTATGAAAGTTCCATTGTGTGTTAAGCCGACTTTAACATACATGATTAGGATGGTGAATTAAGTCATTTAGTAATAAAAGGTTAAGTAACTTACTTGTTTAAGTAAGATAGAATGCTTAGTTGAAGAAGCAATACAACCATAGTATCGTATGAGAAGAGATGTTGTAGTCAGGAATGACAGAGAACCAAGTTGAAGCTAGTAGAGATTGCTGAGATACAACTATAATGTAGACTTCTTAGGATAGAATCCTATGAAGTAGACTTAGACTTACTCAGATACAAGAATAACGATGTCATGGAAGGAAAATGGAATGAACAAATGTATATGGTGAATTACATGAGTTAGAAGATGATGCAGGTAGTTGGAAACCGTTTGTCTTTACACTGCTAGAGTAAATTTTGGGTGTAGTATGTCTTGCAGAGTAGACACTACCCGAGAAAGAATTTATATGAAGAATTGGAAGTAAAATTTCTATCGACCTATGAAAAAGTATTAGAATATGCTAGATCAAGCATATACGTGAGAAGAATTCTAGAAGACGAGTCTAGGAAATCTAAATATGTTTGATAGAAACACGAAATCCCTAGTTGAGTCTAAGAGAAATTGTTGTATGTACTTGTTTGAACACACTCAGGTGTGAAAAGTTGCTTTGTGAAAACTTTTGAATGGTGACTTGGGAACTGCGAGACAATACTTGGGACGGGTATGAGTAGGTGTGAATAGTAGTAGAGGCCTATACTACTGGAAGCACAGGACTCACGCTTGGATAAGGAAAAAGTCACAAGGTTACCAAGAAGCTAGTAAATGATTCCGTTTTATTCATGTGTGTCGTTACCTTCGTTTTGGTAATGACTAAGAAGATAATTATCGTTCAAATCTTAATGTCATAAAGAGTGGAGTCCGATTAATATTAATTTACAAAGATAAAGTTGATTGGTTTAGAAAGCCATGTATTGAGTAATGACGAAACATCAGTCAAGAAGGAGACGGTCGAGATGGTCGATAGAAATATAACAATCTTCATTAAAGAATTGAGCAACCATTAACTAGAGATGTTACCTGTTATGAAGGCGATGAAGAATTTAGTTATTCATGGAAGGATTACAGTATGAAATCCGTGATTTCGTAATCAATCGAAATATTCTGTCATTTGACAAAATTGATGTGTATGTCCAAAAGCACGAATTATAGATACATGGTGCTATTCTTTCTGTTCCGAAGCATCCACATGTTGATCAAACTCTTTTTGTTTTCTCTATTCCATCAGCTCGATTTATTCGATCTGATTCTAATACAAGAGTTTGGTTCGTCATGTGTCTTGTGCGTTATAAAATCAAAGGTCATTAGAATATGACCATTCGAGTTGTTGTTATAGCAAAAGTAAAGACCTTATCTAGGATTTAGTCTATAAACCAAGAAGGAGCAGGAGTCTGCAATGAGAATTGAGTTTTAACTCAAAGATTAGGATCGAAGGCCCAATAGAGAATGATGAGCGGATGCAGTTTGAGCACCGCTAGTAACTAAGAAGTTTGAAGAGTTTGACAATCGTTTGGCAAACCGAAAGTTAAATATCGTACATTTTAGATTACCACAAAGGAAGTAAGTTAGGACTCGAATGTTGTGACTAGTACTTTTCTCGTAAACTTTAGATCTGCTCACATCTTATTTGATTGTGATGCCTCAGATTCTTTCGTGCCTTATAAATTCGCACATTCTTTTCAAATTGCTTGTTACGCAATTGTCCAATCATTTCATATAGATAACATAGGAAATATATCATTACTTGTTGATAAAGTCTATAAAGATAGTGTCATAGGAATTGAAGGTTATAATCTTCTTGCTAACCTAATTCCTATCTCCTTGCCCAACTTTGATATTATTCTCGGCATGGATTGGTTGTCAAAGAACCACGCAAAACTCTTGTGCTACAAAGAGATAGTATGCATCCCTATCGAAGAAGAGGATTCTATTTATGTCTACGTTGAAATAATAACTTCTTTCTTAAAAACTCGTAAATTTATATTGAAGGGATATTCTACTTATCCGGCTAATGCAGTTGATATCTCAAAAGAGGGGAAGAAAACTGTAAATGATGTTTCCATTATTAATGAAAATCTTGATGATCTTCCAGATAAATTTCTTGGACTACCCCGAATAGGCAAGTAGAATTCCAAATTGACCTTATGCCTGGTGCTATTCTAATTGCCAAAGACTGCTATATAGAATGATAGCATTTGGGTAATTTTCGACCAACTAACTAAGAATGCATATTTTCTCGCCATACGTACAACAGTTGTAATGGAGAAATACACACAAGTTTACTTAGACGAAATTATGGCGAGACATGGTGTGCCACTAAAGATTATTTCTGATCGTGATACTCGCTTCACTTCTCACTTTTGGGCGAGTATGAAATGTGAATTGGGATCTCGAGTTGCTCTCAACACAGCTTATTATCCCCAGACAGATGGTTAGACGGAGAGAACAATCCAAACAGTAGAAGATATGCTTCGTGCATGTGTCTTAGAGTTCGGTAGTAACTATGAACGCCATTATGTTGGCATAATGTAGGACAGAAAATACTTGGAGGCCCTGGATTGATTTAATATACCACTGATAAGATTCAATTGATATGAGAAAGAATGAAAGTGGCCTAGGATCGACAAAAGTTCTATGCAGAAAAGAGAAGATGACCCATAGAATTCCAAGTGGGTGATATTGAAGGTATCCCCGTGGAAAGGTATTATGAAATTTGAGAAGAAAAGGAGATTGAGTCCTAGATTTGTTGGACTTTTCAAAATTATCTAGAGAATTGGTCAACAAGCATACCGCTTGGAATTGCCTGAAGATTTGGCAGGTATTCATGATGTATTTCATGTAAGATATCTACGTAAATTCTTGAGCGTATATGATGAAACGGTTCCATTATCCGAGGTGAAACAGGATAATAAATTAAGTAGAAGAGATCGTAAATGAAAGAACGACTAATCTACGTAATAAAGAAGTGAAGTTGGTGCTTGTCAAGTGGAAACACCATCGAGGCCCAAATTATACTTAGGGAAAATAAGAATGAGATAAGAGCGAAATATCCTCATTTGTCTAAATCGTTGTGATTTCGGTGACGAAATCCTCAAAAGGAGGAGGTAGTTGTAACATACACGTTTTGAAATCGTGTTATATAATTTGAAAAGTTAATAATATTATGAAATATTATGTGAAATTGAGTGTTGAGTTCTAACAGATAGTTTTTACTAGAAATGAAGTAAAACTATGTTTAGAATCACTCATAAAATATTGGAAGTCTTATGAGATTCCAATTAAAAGCCAAATAGTGAAATTTAGCGAAAATATAAAATTTGAAATAAGTAAAATTTTATTATTTAAAGTTGTAAAGAATCTCGTTAGAAACATTTAGGCGAAAACCTCGTCGAAATCCGAGTTATAACGAAGAACTTATGACCAATCGAAGATCCGCGACAAAACCTGACATGGCACATAATGACGTAAAAACTGAGTTTTTGATAAACTATTTTTTAGCCTTGGTGATCTAAATGAAAGTCGTAGTATTTGTTAAACCGAGAATTTTCATAAAAAAAAACGCCAAAATCTGACTTCGTATGAGGAAGTTATGATTTTTCTAAGTTTCAGCTTAGCAGTAGACATCTAAAAACTCGAATTTTAGATCGAGTGATTTTTAGCCGACACAACCTAAACGAGAATCGAAGGTATCGTCAATAGTAGTACAACGGTAAAAAGTCTGACGAAAACGGACGTCGGATGAAGAAGTTATGAATTTTTAACGGATTTTCCTGTCCCGGTCTGTTAAAAATAATAATATTAAAAATAAAGTCAAAATTAGCCGACGAAGTCTAAACGAAAGTCATATAGCATAATTTTCCCTACGCGTGCATATAAAGAACGTCAAAAACGGAGCCCGTATGCGAAAGTTATGGATTTTAGAAGGTTTGGGTGCAATTTTCGAGAAATTCGCTTGGATTGGAGCCTGCCACGTCACCCTCGCGAGATCACGCCTCGTGTCCGACACGCGTCGCAGTCCGGTTCGCCCAGAGCTTCGGTCCAATGCGCGTCCGACGCGCCTCGCCCCGTGTCACACTTCCGAGCCTCGCACCCGGCCGCTCGCATGTGCGCCACCTGCTTCGCTCTGCTGCTGCCGCGTTTCCTTCGCTGCTGCTGACGCCTGGCTCCTTCTCGGCCGACCTTCGCACCCTCGCCCTATAAATACAAGGGTTGCGAGATTACCCGGGTAAAATGGGATTTTTGCCATTTTCACCCCTAAATCCATATTTTTACTAGTTTGACATCCCCCGAAGCCTCAGTATCATTTTTAAAGCCCGAGATACGTTTCGAAGTGCCCGGAGAGCCCGAGAAATTTATCTTTTCGGTTTGAAGCTCTACCTTCGCAAGGCCCGGTTTTTCAATAAATCTCCCGGTTTTCAACGAATAAAGTCATATTTAGAGCCGAACTGTTAACTGCTCCAAAATTTCTTCAAACTTTTCTTGTAATTCTCTCATGTAACTCACTTCTTTTTTTTCTCACTCAAACCTACATGCTTAAACAGGGGCGCTCAACTTCAACCTTTATTGATTAAAGATAAAAATTTTCCTGGATACATTTCTGGTACACGATGCTAAACATATTGCATCCCTCAAACTGAGCGAGGTTGTGTTTTTGTCTCATGATTTCACTAGAATAAAGGAGGCCACAAATGCACTAGAACGTATATAGGGTCAACTAAACATTTGGGTCTTCATGCAATCATTAAACATAACACTAGCATGATTCCTAATTGATTTACCAAAATTTTCTAAATTAGCCCTAGCAATTTTAATGCAAAAATTTCAAAAATTTCAAAATCAAAATTTAACTAAAATTTTAACTAATGTAACCAACCCCCTACCCCACACTTAATTTATGCAATGTCCCCATTGCATATTATGCATGATAAAGAATAATAATAAAAACATAGAGAGAGAATTGGAACAAACTCCCCTGGGGTAGTAGTGGCGAGGTCGATCTGCTTCATGTAAAGCTCCATGTTCAGCTGACTTTAGACATGGGAACAGCTCATCCATGTCGTGGGTGTCATAGCTTGTGTGGGAAGGCTCCAAAAATGCAGGAAAGATACTTGGAAATCTTCAGAAATGAAACTCTAAGGAATAAGGACGAAACCCGTAGTGAATATGAGCAGAATATAAGCCTTGAGCATGAAAAAGTGATAGACTCGTCGAGTCTATACGGAAACACGACGAGCAGCAGCGTATCCAGCAGAAAATCATGGAATTGGACTCGGACTCGTCGAGTAGGAAATGTGCACTCGGCGAGTCCATCGCTGAGTGAAAAATAAAAACATGCTGCTTTTGGGTTCCGTTTCTGATATGGCTGGGTATGATAACTCAGTGTTTTCTTCATTTTTTTTCAACAAATAAAACTCTAAGACCTTCCTTGAGAACGGACTCGACGCTAAACTCATGCACATTCTCATCTAGACCCGATCCTCACTCTAACCTTGACAATTGAGACTCTTGCATGCATCCAATCCTTCAATCTGAAAAAAAACAACCACAAAGTGATAAAAGAAAACAATTTCCTACTTAAACATCCTACAAGTTCATCAACCAAAACAAAGAAATATAAATAGTCTTAAACATAAAAAAACATCAATCCTCCTCCTCGTCTTCATCTCCTCCGGCTCCACTTCCACCCGCTTGGTTTCTTCTCGCTTGCACCCTTTCATCCTAACTGGGCACGTACGGGAATCCGGGCCTGGGCCTTGGCGCAAATTGCATTTGCTCAAATAAATAAGTAAATGACTCATTAACATAGTTCACGCCCCGACCGAGATCGTCTTGGTACCTTCGCTGCTCAACATTATACCAATCCATAGGCAGCTCCTCATCCACCGGAATAACCGGTGGGTCTCGTGGCACCCGCTCTCTCCTTTGCCTTACCCTCCTTCCCGGTTCTTCCGGCACCAACGGTTCATCATCATTTGGAATGCTAACATGGCCCCCTCCATAATCCTCAATGATCCTAGCCCTCCTAAATAAAGTTGTGGTGAAGGGAGGACTAGGAATCATAGTCAATGCTCGTGCCTCTTGCCGGTCCAAAATACCATAGGTTCTTGCAAGCCTTGTCACAAACATGCTGCCATTGATTTTTGAAGTCACCCGCTCTTTCACTGCCCCCTCGGCCAAGTATTTTGCCATGCAATATGGCAAATTGCAAAATACATTAGGAGTAATAATACTCCACATGTAGAAGATGTCTAGAGTGGGGACTTTATCGTCATCCTTTCGCATGTTTATAGAGCTTGCGATCAGACGATGTATTAGGCGATGAATCGGGGATCGGATCATCCCCTCTTGAGCGGATGAAGGGATGTAGACTTGGTTGGCAATTGTGTTCCACCAAGTAGAGGCAACAACACCCTCGGGCAAGTCTTTGTGGCATTGCTCCAAAAATGACTCAAACGTCTCAGACATGATCTCATTCTGATCATAAATTCCCAGCCTCCATGCCAGCTCTGCCATACTACACTGGCGAAACTCTCCTCCAAGGCAGAATGAAATAATGTTTGGACTATAGTAGTCATCACCACCACGGAAAGAGATGGTAGCAAAGAATTCCCAGCAAAGCTCTTGATATACCGGCTCTTGCAGCTTAAACAACCGACTCCACCCGTCACAGATTATTTGGACCCCATTAATTTCACAAGACTTGACCAAATAATGGCTTAGTGCTTCTTCCAGCCCAACTTGCCCCATCCATGACCAGTCTAACTCATTAGGAACATAAATTTCCTTCCGCCTCAAAGCCTCCAACTTGTTTTTTGTTCGTGTGAGTGAAGACTTGTTGGTGATGCTTGGAAAAGTCAACCATGGGATGTCCCCATAACCGCCTCCTGTGAGCTTTGTCCTCTCCTAGACATGGTTCCTGCACAGCAAAGAAACAAGAAGACCACAAACAAAATACCTAAAGTATTAAAAATGGCAAAATACTGGGCATCAGCAACATGGACTCGCCGAGTCCACGAACTACTCGGCGAGTAGGACGAACTGCTCGAGTCAAAATTCGTTCTGATGAAATTAACCGGTCAAATCCATAAATTGTTTCAGGGGTTTGCTTCGAAATGTCCCAGGAGTCTATGAATGTAAAAAATTACGTCTAAAACGTCCTAATTTGTCAAAAATCAAAACCCTAAAATCCAAGTCTTCCCAAAAACGGGATTTTCCAGAAATTAAAGGTGTTATTACCCCAAAGATCGAAACTTGTAAAGGATTAAGAGCTAAAGTTGTTACCTTGTTGGTTGAATTTGCAGAAGAAGAGAAAAATCAAGATGGATGCTTGAGAGTGTTTGCACGTCGAGTATGGGGAGGCCGCTCGTTTGAATGGCTGAGTGTTTGCAAATTAGGGTAAAAAAACCCTCTTTTACAGAATGTGATAAAAATAATTTTTTTTCGTGTAAATATATGTACTCGTCGAGTAAGCGGACCTACTCGACGAGTAGATGCCTGATTCAGCGTTTTTTCGGGATTTCTGAAATGGGCTCGTCGAGTAGCCTTAGAGACTCGTCGAGTTTTTCATTCTGTGAAAATTTGAGTTTGTAAAATGAAATGTATGCCACCCCACACTTGAGCATTGCTGGCCCTCAAGCAATCATTTTGAACATAGAAGAAGATTGATAAAAAAACAAATCCTAAGCAAAATAAAAAAAACGAAAAAAAAGAAGAAGAAGAAAAGAAAGCAAACTCTAAACGCGGGTTGCCTCCCGGAAGCGCTTCTTTTTAAGGAGTCATTAGCTGGACTCCTTCCCGCTCTACATTTCTGTAATCCCTTCCAGTAGCAACCCTTCTTGAAGTTATTCATTCCTTGGAATTCCTTCTTCATATTTTTTCACCCTATGACCATTAACCTTGAAAGGAGTTCCATCTTTGATAGTAGCTCAATAGCTCCATGTGGAAAGATTTTCTTTACTATAAATGGACCATCCCATCGTGTCTTAAGCTTTCTCGGAAATAGTTTGAGCCTTGAATTGAAGAGTAACACCTTTTGTCCTTCTCTAAAGTCTTTATTACCTTTCAATCTTCTATCATGCCAACTCTTGGTCTTTTCTTTGTAGATTAAGGAACTAGTGTAAGCTTCATTCCTAAGTTCTTCCAAGGCATTCATTTGCATCAACCGGTTAGTTCTAAGTTCAGCTAGATCAAAATTGCACACCTTTAATGCCCAATAAGCCTTGTGCTCTATTTCAACCGGTAAATGACAATTTTTTTCCATAGACTAGCCTATATGGTGTAGTACCAATAGGTGTCTTAAAAGCTGTCCGGAAAGCCCAAAGTGCATCATCAAGCTTATCTGACCACTCTTTTCTATTACTTCCAACCGATCTTTCTAGTATTCTCTTCAACGCCCTATTCGTTACTTCGGTTTGGCCACTCGTTTGAGGATGATAGGGTGTTGAGAATCTATGGTGAACACCATATTTTTGCAACACCTTAGCTAATTGATCATTGGCAAAATGAGTGCCCCGGTCACTAATGAGAGCTTTAGGAACTCCAAATCGTGAGAATAATTTCTTTAAAAATCGTACCACCACCCGAGCATCATTAGTGGGTAATGCTTGTACTTCCGCCCATTTAGATACGTAATCAACCGACAACAAGATGTATTTATTTCCTTTAGACACGGGAAAGGGTCCCATGAAGTCAATCCCCCACACATCAAATATTTCACACACTTGGATGCTATGTTGGGGCATTTCATTTCGGGATGATATATTTCCCGCTCTTTGGCATGAGTCACATTCCTTGACATATTGAGCAGCATCCTTGAAAATTGTAGGTCAATAGAACCCAATATCAAAAATCTTCTTCGCGGTGTAATGTGCTCCATGATGTCCTCCGGTGGGTCCACTATGGCAATGTGCCAAAATTTCTTGACTTTCCTTCCCGAATACACATCTTCTTATCATTCCATCCGCGCAGCTTCGGAAAAGGTATGGTTCGTCCCAAAAGTAGTATTTAATTTCCGAAAAGAATTTATTCTTTTGTTGGCGAGTCAAATCTTTTGGGATGTATTTAGTTGCTAAGTAATTTGCTATATCCACAAACCATGGCACTTCTCCCGCTACTACCAAGATATACTTATCGGGAAAATCATCTCCAATTTTATCTTCTTCTAGCTTCTCCAAAAGTGGGTTCTCTAGTCTTGATAAATGATCGGCAGCTACGTTTTCCATCCCCTTTTTATCGCGTATTTCGATATCAAACTCTTGTAGAAGTAGGACCCAACGTATCAATTTGGGCTTTGCATCTTGCTTGGCAAATAGATACTTCAACGCGGAGTGATCGGTAAAAACGATTGTCTTGGATAAGACTAAGTATGGTCGGAACTTGTCAAAGGCGTATACTACCGCTAACAGCTCCTTCTCGGTAGTAGTGTAGTTCTCTTGGGTGGGATTCAGTGTCTTGCTTGCGTAGTAGATTGGTTGAAAATGTTTATCAACCCTTTGCCCTAAAACAGCACCCACAACATAATCACTAGCATCACACATTAGCTCGAAAGGAAAATTCCAATTTGGTGCTATCATGATAGGAGTAGTGGTTAATTTTTCCTTTAGCAAATGAAATGCCTCATGACATTCCTTGGAAAAATCAAATGGGGCGTCCTTCAAGAGTAATTGAGTCAAGGCCCTAGCAATCTTTGAAAAATCTTTAATAAATCGGCGATAAAATCCCGCATGGCCTAGAAAGCTTCTTACTCCCTTGACATTTGATGGAGGTGGTAAATTGGCTATCGTATCAACCTTTGCTCTATCCACCTCTATCCCCTTCTTTGAGATCTTGTGACCCAACACAATGCCTTCCTTCACCATAAAATGACACTTCTCCCAATTGAGAACAAGGTTGGTCTTCTCACATCTTGCTAGCATTAGATCCAAGTTGGACAAGCAATCTTCAAAAGAGGACCCAAAAACCGAGAACTCATCCATAAAAACCTCCATAAACTTTTCGACCATGTCATGAAAGATAGCCATCATGCACCTTTGGAAAGTAGCTGGTGCATTGCATAACCCAAAAGGCATGCGTCTATATGCAAATGTTCCACTCGGGCATGTAAAAGTGGTCTTCTCTTGGTCTTGTGGGTCGATTGGAATTTTAAAGTACCCCGAAAACCCATCGAGAAAACAATAATAAAGATGACCGGAAAGCCTCTCAAGCATTTGATCGATAAAAGGTAATGGAAAGTGATCCTTGCATGTGGCCTCATTTAGCTTCCTATAGTCGATGCAAACTCGCCACCCGGTTACCGTCCTTGTTGGAATTAATTCGTTGTTTTCATTAGCCACTACCGTCATGCCTCCTTTCTTCGGAACCACTTGGACCGGACTCACCCATGGGCTATCGGAGATTGAATAAATGATTCCGGCATCTAGTAATTTCACCACCTCCTTTTTCACAACTTCTTGCATATTCGGGTTGAGTCTTCTTTGGCGTTGTACTACAGCTTTTGATCCATC
Organism: Lactuca virosa; assembly: GCF_052849685.1. Lineage (NCBI taxonomy): Eukaryota > Viridiplantae > Streptophyta > Magnoliopsida > Asterales > Asteraceae > Lactuca > Lactuca virosa. The sequence continues at coordinate 40,972,371 of NC_136433.1, forward strand.
TTCTAAGTTGATTTTTTCGGTTATCTTCCATGCTATAGCACCTTGCCTCTTCTTTAGTACACCCACAAGGCTCTTCTTCTCATGTTCGGCCAAATCAGCAGCTATAATTACAGGTTTTTGCTGGCCATCTTCAAGAAATGCGTACTCCAAGTGATCTGGTAGTGCCTTGAGCTCAGTTTTTGTGTTTTGAATGCTGAACACGTCGAGTCCAGTAAGGAGACTCATCGAGTCCGGTGTAATATTCGCGACTGTTCGAGTTTATTCGATTGGACTCGCCGAGTCGATCGAGGCTACACGGCGAGTCGGTCTTCCTGCACTTCTGATCAGATCGTCATACTCAGCTTCCTCGAGCAGTCTTTCTAACTCCATCAGGTCCCTTTCAGCATCAAACTCTTCTTCAAATGAGACGGTGGACTTGCTCGGTTTTTCTTCTTTCCAATCTTCCAACAATTCTTCCAACATGTCAATTGAAAATGCCGTGTCATCACTACTCCTTGCATGCTTCATGGCTTGATCAACTCCAAATGTGACTGATTCATCTCCTACCCGAAGGGTAAGTTTAGAATCTCGCATGTCGAAGATAGCACTTGCCGTATTAAGAAAAGGTCTTCCTAATATGATCGGGACTTGGGGATCCGCTTCCATGTCTAGAACTATAAAGTCCGCGGGGAACACGAACTTGTCCACCTTTACCAAAAGATCTTCACAAATTCCTCTAGGAAATGTAACCATCTTGTTTGCTAGGTGGATTGCCATACGAATGGGTCTTGGCTCGGGGAGATCTAACTTTTTGAAAAACGAGTAAGGCATGAGATTTACACTTGCCCCTGAATCAGCTAGTACGTAAATGGTGGCCAAGTTTCCAAATTGGCAGGGCAATGTTATACTTCCCGGATCTTCTTTCTTCTTAGGAAGTTTGTTTAACATAGCAGCTGAGCAGTTCTCGTTTAGGACCACCTTCTTCACTTCTTCCATCTTCCTTCTATTAGTTCTCGAGAAATTTGGCGTATTTTGGCATTTGAGCAACCGCTTCTATGAATGGTAAATTAATTTGAAGAGCCTTTATGTGTTCTAGAAACTTCTGGTAGTCTTCTTCATTCTTCTCTTGTCTAGCTCGGGATGGATATGGCAGTGGAGGCTGATATTGCTTAACAGGAGGTGTATTTTTCTGATCAGATGTCCGACTCGTCGAGTCCATATCGTGGACTCGGCGAGTAGGGTCTGGGTTCAGCTGGGTCTAATTTTGGTTATGCCCTTCTGCCTCCTTCTCTTGTACCAGCTTCGGATCTTCGTGTTGAATAGGGGCCAGAGGGGTTATAATCTTCCCACTCCTAGTTATGGCAATGTTTATATGTGCGCCTTTTGGATTGTTTTCGGTGTTACTAGGAAGTTCTCCCGGTGCTCTTTGATTCATTTGTTGGGCAAGTTGCCCCAGCTGCTTCTCAATGTTGTGAATGGATGCTTGCTGATTCCTTAATATTGTTCTTGTATCTTGTATTGCAGCATCGTGGTCATTGTGTCTTTTTTCGGATGCAGCTACAAATTTAGTGAGCATTTCTTCTAGATTTGGTTTCTTTTCTTGTACCAGCTCCTCCTTTTGGTAAAAACCCCTTGCCTTTTGTCTAAATTTCTCCTCCCTCGCTTTTTTGTACTCATCATAAGGGAGCCATTCTTTCTTAGGTTTTCGCCAATCGTCATCAAATCTATCAGCACTAGAATAACATACTTGCACTTTCTTATTCCTGTTCTCGTCCAAATCACAATCTCTAGTTAGATGAGGCCCATTGCAATTCTCACATCCTACCCGAATAGCATGGATTGTTTGATCCATTTTATCCATCCTCCTATCCATGGTTTTCAACATTGCCATAACTGCCGACAAATCTTCAGAAGCTGCATAGGTCGATCCCTTGGTCATATCATTCCTTGGATTGTGGTATTCTCTAGAATGCTTAGAGAATTCTTCAATTAGTTCTTTAATCATCGGGGGTGCCTTCTTTGTGAGGGGTCCTTGCGAGTCAAGGAGCTGCCTAGTTGTTACATTGACTCCATCATAGAAAATGGAGACTTCTTGTTGGCTATTAAGATCATGATGTGGGTAATTCCTTAGTAGACTTTTGTATCTCTCCCATGCCTCATAAAGGGACTCTCCAGGTTGTTGTTGAAAGTTGGCAATAGCCTTCTTCAACTTGGCTATTTTCGAAGGTGGGCAAAACTGGTCAATAAATTCTTCCTTCATCTTAGCCCATGTAGTGATGGATCCGGGAGGGAGTGACTTGAGCCAATCCTTTGCAACACCTTTGAATGTCACTGGAAGCATACAAAGCAGCTGGGTTTCGTGAGGCACATTTGGAACATTAAAATAATCAGCCACATCATTGACTTCATCCAAGTGTTTATAGGCATCTTTGTGGTCTTTTCCGTAGAAGGGGATCTCCTTGAGTTGAGCAAGTATGTGACCCTTAAGCTCAAAAGTGGCAGTCGTGGGAATTGCGGGTTGCACAAGTCCCGGGCCGGTATCATCTCGTATCCTCTTCTTCCATTCGCCCATGGGAACTTCATCGATGTTTGCCATGGTGTTGTCAAAGTCACCTTCTAGATCGCTACCTTCTTCAAATTCGCTTTCTTCTCTTTCGGACTCGTTCACGATGTCTTCCTTGATTGGGTCTTCGTTTGCCAAGGAAGAGGTGCTGGATGCTCCTGATTTGCTGCTCTTTTTCTTGCTAAAAACGGATTTGAGATTCTTCAAGGGTGAGTTCTTTGAAGAGGCGGATTCTCCAACGGCTTTTCCTTTGTTCTTTCTTAGAGCGGACTCCGGGTCTTCAAGTGGAGGAACCAAAGACGTATTGGATCCTCGGGTCATGTAACAACTGCAACCAAAGTAAGAAAAACGCGTACAAAGAACAAAAAGAAAATAAAAAATAAAAACTGTGAAACAGCGCTGGACTCGCCGAGTAGCGTCGATTGCACTCGGCGAGTTTAAGGCAGAAACAGAACAAAATCTAATTAAATTTCTAAAACAGAAAACTATGAAAACTAATCCTAATAACTAAATTACCTAAAAATAACTTTGTGCAAGATAAATCTCGAACAAAGGATCGATAAAACTAGAAATTAGTGCTAATTTTTGAACCGTTCCCTGGCAACGGCGCCAAAAACTTGATGTGTGTAGATTCAACTGGTTTTAATCCTACTTTTAATTATAAAATTGACACACAAAGGCAGTGGACCTGTCAATTGTAGTGTAGTTAAATAAATAGGGTATCGAACTCAGGGAACGGAAAATTAAAACTAAAAACTAGAATTAACTAAAAACAAGTAATAGAAAATAGGGGTTTCTCTAGTTTTAAAAGACTAGAAACTTAACTAAACTTAACTACTCAATTAAAAGCTGAAAACACGTAAAAACAAACTAAATTCAATGATCAAAAAGGGTTTCTGTTTAGGTTCAACACATTTACTCCTATGGTTAATTTTTATGATAATATAATAGATTAATTGTTATTGGTTACCGACTCTAGTGATTAGATTCGCATTCGCTATTACTAATCCTTAGAAAACATACTAATTCAAACAATGGTTAGTTGATTAAACTAATAGATTTCCTAGGTTGATTATTCGGGTTAAATAAGACTTGTAGCTAGCTAATTAAGTTTGGTGATTCAATTAACCTCTTGTTGATGGTGTATCATACAAGCTCACACATTAATTTACCCATTCTCTAGTTAATCCTAGTTTCATGTTCATTATTCCTAGGCATATAGTATTGTGTTCACATAATTTATATGAGATAAGCAATTAAGAGATGTTCATGCAACTTAATCACTTAGCAATTAACAAAAAATAGTTGTAGTTAATGCATAAGGGTCTTTAACAAGCTTAATTTAACAATATCACCAACTAACAATTAATCAAAAGAGTAAATTAAACCATAGGAGCAAATTTGTCTTCCCCAAACAGAAACTAACGAAATTAGTTCATGATTTCAGTGTATGAAAGCTTAAAAACAAATTTAAATAATCCTAACATAATTCAATTCAAAAGTAAGTGGAAAATTAAACCTAAAGTGCCTTAATCTCTTAAGAATGAAGGATTAGGGTTCTTCACACGTTCTTCTGATCTCCAGCAAGTTCCTTAGTCGCCAAGTAAGTTCTCCAAAAAGCTAGAGGGTCCTCAATTCGGGTTTGTAAAGTCTATTTATAATTTTCTCAAAACAGGGGCTACTCGTCGAGTAGATAACTGACTCGACGAGTCCATTTGTTGAATCCGTATGCGGTAAGGACTTCTCGTATTTCTTCGCGAACCTTCGTGTCTACTCGTCGAGTAGACGACCCTACTCGCCGAGTAGCTTCAGATTTAAGCCTTTTTCTTCTTTCTTCCATTCCCGAGCTTTCGTTCATGACTCCTGCTTCCTTTTGCTTCCGAGCACGGCTTCTGGACTGAAAATATAATTCAAACATTATTAAGTACCTTTTGTCCATAATATGCAAATAATTAGCTAATAATTGATAAAAATCTATACTAAATATATGGCTAAATATGCAAATATCAAAATACCCCACACTTGACTTTTGCTTGCCCCCAAGCAAAACTGAATTTTAACACACTAATATCACATAAGACAATCCCAATCAAACCCAACCATTATGCCAAGACCGCAACGCATGCATTTGTGTCTAAATTTTTCCTAAACGACCCCCCTAATCCTAAATACTCACAATCCTCATAAACACTCGCCCACTTCTTTTGAACAATGCTCATTTTATGCATCCCTCCGAATCCATCCACAAAAAACCTCCAAGTCTCAAGGTGTTTTTGGTTGAGCAACCCAAGCATACATATTCTAAAAATTACAATTTTTTTCGATACCACTATGGAGCTTTTTGGAATTCTTCACCTTGTTTGATTTAAGTTTTGGTATCTTCAACTTTTGAACTTTTGGAATTTTGACCTTTTGATCTTTACTTTAACTGCTCCAAAATTTCTTCAAACTTTTCTTGTAATTCTCTCATATAACTCACTTCTTTTTTTTCTCACTCAAACCTACATGCTTAAGCAGGGGCGCTCAACTTCAACCTTTATTGATTAAAGATAAAAATTTTCCTGGATACATTTCTGGTACACGATGCTAAACATATTGCATCCCTCAAACTAAGCGAGGTTGTGTTTTTGTCTCATGATTTCACTAGAATAAAGGAGGCCACAAATGCACTAGAACGTATATAGGCTCAACTAAACATTTGGGTCTTCATGCAATCATTAAACATAACACTAGCATGATTCCTAATTGATTTACCAAAATTTTCTAAATTAGCCCTAGCAATTTTAATGCAAAAATTTCAAAATTTTCAAAATCAAAATTTAACTAAAATTTTAACTAATGTAACCAACCCCCTACCCCACACTTAATTTATGCAATGTCCTCATTGCATATTATGCATGATAAAGAATAATAATAAAAACATAGAGAGAGAATTGGAACAAACTCCCCTGGGGTAGTAGTGGCGAGGTCGATCTGCTTCATGTAAAGCTCCATGTTCAGCTGACTTTAGACATGGGAACAGCTCATCCATGTCGTGGGTGTCATAGCTTGTGTGGGAAGGCTCCAAAAATGCAGGAAAGATACTTGGAAATCTTCAGAAATGAAACTCTAAGGAATAAGGACGAAACCCGTAGTGAATATGAGCAGAATATAAGCCTTGAGCATGAAAAAGTGATAGACTCGTCGAGTCTATACGAAAACACGACGAGCAGCAGCGTATCCAGCAGAAAATCATGGAATTGGACTCGGACTCGTCGAGTAGGAAATGTGCACTCGGCGAGTCCATCGCTGAGTGAAAAATAAAAACATGCTGCTTTTGGGTTCCGTTTCTGATATGGCTGGGTATGATAACTCAGTGTTTTCTTCATTTTTTTTCAACAAATAAAACTCTAAGACCTTCCTTGAGAACGGACTCGACCCTAAACTCATGCACATTCTCATCTAGACCCGATCCTCACTCTAACCTTGACAATTGATCTTTGCTTCCTTCTTCCTTCCAAGCTTCAAGGAACACCAAAACTAGCTCAATAATGGAGGAAAGTGATTAGGATTTTATTTGGGGCTTGAGAGAACTGATGGAGGCTGAGTAGGAGCAAACCCTAGCTTCCTCATTCCTTTAAATAGGGAGTAAACCCAGAAAAATAGGGTTTGCATGCAAGCCGCCACCACGTCGTGGCCAATATTTCCACACTGTGGTGACTTGGATGAACACGCGACTTATTACCCCCTCTCCATGTCGTGCTGGTGCCTCCACCATGCCATGGCAACCTCAAAATGATAGATTTTATTGAAAATAAATACCTCAATATCCGGTCGTTACAACTCTCCCGTACTTGAATTAGACTTCGTCCTCGAAGTACGCAACCTTATACAACTCGGGGGTAATGCTTTATCATCTCGTCCTCCAGTTCCCACATCCATTATGAACCTTTTCGGTGCTGCCATTGCACCTTCACGAGATCCACAACCTTTTTTTGTAAAGTCTTTGTCCTCCTATCAAGGATCACCACCGGTCTCTCTATATAGTTCAGGTGATCATCCACCTGAGTGTCCTCCAATGGAACCAATGCGGAATCATCAACCAAACACTTCCGTAGCTGAGAGACATGAAAAGTGTTATGAATCTAACTAAGCTCTACTGGCAGATCGAAACGATACATAACCTTGCCCATCCGAGCTAATACCCTGAAAGGACCAATATACCTGGGGCCCAGCTTGCCCTGCTTCCTGAATTGGATGACACCTTTCCAAGGTGACACATTCAGGAGCACCATATCCCCAACCTAAAACTCCAAGTCTGACCGACGTCTATTTGTGTAGCTCTTTTTTCGGCTATGTGCTGACTGAAGTCTGCCGTAAACCTGCTAAATCAATTCTGTCGTCTTGAGTTCCACCTCGGTACTCCCCATGACCCGTTGACTGAACTCACCCCAACATATCGGGGTCCTACACTTCCTCCACGTAGTGCATATCAAAAGGTGGTCGATCAATGTTGGCGTGATAATTGTTGTTATATGAAAAATACGCCAAAGGGAGATACGTATCCCGACTACCGCCAAAATCCAGAACACACGCTCGAAGCATGTCCTCCAAGGTCTGGACAGTCCGCTCACTCTGACCATCAGTCCACGGGGTGGAAAGCCATGCAGAAATGCAGACGAGTACCCAACTCCTCGTGGAATCGCTTCCAGAACCTGGAAGTAAACCGAACATCCCTATCAGAGACCACAGAAACCGGCACCCCATGCCGTGCCACCACTTCCCGAATGTAGATATCGGACAGCTTCTCCGCCGAAATTCTCTCCTGAATCGGAATAAAATGCGTGCTCTTGGTCAATCGATCCACGATGACCCATATTGAATCCACTCCGCGCGCCGTCTTAGGCAGTTTGGTGATGAAATCCATCGTAATCTCTTCCCGTTTCCAAACAGGAGTACCCAACGGATCCTTATTGATGTGGGGTCGCTGATGCTCGACCTTGACTTTCTTGCAAGTTAGGCACCTCGGCATATACCAGGCCACGTCTCGCTTTATACATGGCCACCAATAATCAGTCTGAAGATCTCTATACATCCTTTTCACTCTGGGATGAATAGAGATTCACGAATTGAGTGCCTCCTCCATGAAGACTTGACGAGCACCACCCCAATATGGAACCCACACCCTCCGGTGAAGGGTCAATAACCCTCGGATATCATAATCGAAGGAAGCCACCTAACCCATTATGTACTCAATCTTTCGGTGCTCTTCCTTCATTGCCTCAACATGAGCCTCCCGAATATGCTCCTAGAGTGGGGTAATCACTATCATCCTCAAGCACACATCCCTGATCGGGGCAGCAACTGGTTTTCGGATGAGAGCATCAGCCACCACATTGGCCTTTCACGGGTGATAAAAGGATCTCACAATCATAATCCTTCACTACATCCAACCATCTACGTTGCCTCATGTTCAAATTTGGCTGATCCATCAAATACCTCAGACTCTTGTGATCCGTATAAATAGTACAATGACCCCCATAGAGATAATTTCACCAAATCTTGAGGGCAAAAACCACAGCCCCCCCCCCCAACTCCAAATCATGTGTAGGATAATTCGCCTCACGAGGCTTCAACTGCCTCGAGGCGTAAGCGATCACATGACCCCGCTGCCTCAAAACTGAACCTAAAACTATGATCGATGCATCACAATATACTACAAAGTTGTTGATACCCTTTGGCAGGGTCAGAATCGGTGCCTCACACAATCTCTACCTCAGAGTCTCAAAGGCTTCCTGCTGCTTAGGCGCCCAACGAAATGTGGTAGTCTTCTTCCTCAACCTGGTCAAAGGAACCGCTATCTTGGAGAAATCCTGAATGAATATTTGATAGTAACCCTCCAATCCAAGGAAACTTTGAATCTTAGATGGAGACCTCGAAACTTCCCACCTCATCACCGCCTGAACCTTGGCCGGGTTGACCAGAATACCGTTCTGGTTGACAAGGTGCCCCAGAAACTGTACGTCGCGTAACCAGTACTCACACTTAAAGAACTTCACATACAATCTCTCCCTCCTCATAGTCTCCAATACCTCCCTCAGATGCTCCTCATGCTATTCCTGGGTTTTGGAATAAACTAGGATGTCATCAATAAACACAATCAACTACCGATCCAGCATATGCCTGCATACGCGATTCATGAGATCCATGAACGCGGCTGGAGCATTGGTGAGCCCGAAGGGCATCACCATGAACTCGTAATGACCATAATGAGTCCGGAAGTTCGTCTTCTGCGTATTCTCCTCTTTGACCCTCATCTGATGATAACCCGAATGCAGATAAATCTTGGAAAACCAAGATGCACCCTGAAGCTGGTAAAATAAATCGTCAATCCTAGGGAGCGGATAACAGTTCTTCACTGTTAGCTTATTCAGATCCCAGTAATCTATACACATCCGATGCGATCCATCATTCTTATTCACGAACAAGATCGGTGCTCCCTATGGTGAACTTCTCGACTGAATAAATCCATTGTCTAACAACTCCTGCAACTGTGTAGATAACTCCTGCATCTCTGGAGGTGCTAACCGATAAGGTATGTTGCATATCGGAGCCATACCTGGAACCAAGTCAATCCGAAACTCCACCTGTGTCTCCAGAGGCACTCCTGGAAAATCCTCAGGGAACAAATCCGGGTATTCCCGAACAATCGGTACATACCCACTGCCGTCTTACCCGTATCCCAGGTATCCATCACATAAGCCATAAACCCAGAACATTCCTGCTACAAATAGCGCCTGACCCTAACTGCTGAACATAGAGTCGGTCCACGCTGAACACCCTCTCCGTGAATCACTAACTTTCCCCCACTTGGGGTCTGAATATGCACCAAATGATGCTCTCGATCAATTATTGCCCCATTGGGGCTCAACCAATCCATCCCATTAATAACCTTGCTTTGACGCAGAGAAATAAGAACCAAATCAATCGGATACCGCTCACTGAACAACTCCAATACACAACCCCGATGAACCCTCGATACCTGCACGAGACGATCATCAGTAATCTTGACCTCTAATGGACAATCCAGCTCCCCGGAGCATCGAAATACCTCTTGCTGAGCGCAAGAGATACAAAGGATCGGGTAACCCCCGAATCAAACAAAACCAAAGTAGAGATATCGTTCACAAGGAACAATCCTAAAAACAAAACATAGAGATATAAGCAGGAAAACCAACTTATATAAAGAGATAGGGAGAAGATACATACCCGTCACCACGCCAGGTGCTGCACGAGCCTCCTCGACTGTCAGCTGAAATGTCTTGCTCCTCACAACAGGCGCCTCCGCCTTGCCTTGGCGGCTATCCGTAATCTGCAAGGTCGCTGGAGCGGGTGATACAACTGGTCCTGTTGCTGCTAGACTCGGACAATCGGCCTTTTTATGGCCCCTCTGATTGCAATGAAAGCAAATCAGAATCGATCACTGGGTGGTGGCTGTGCAATCCCGACTAAAGTGCAAATTCTTGCCGCTCTTGTTGCAGCCAGAACCACCTCCCTTGAAAGCTCCATCGTGGGACTTGCCTCACTTCCCACAGCGGCCCCGACCCTGCTGGCCCTTCGATATCGAATAAAAAATCTTGGGCCTCTTGCCCGAACCCTCAGAACCCTGAACCTGATCTGACTTCCTCTTCTTCTCCATCTCCAAATCAATCTCCCTATTTCTGGATCTCACTACCATATCCTCCAATGTCCTACAACTGGATATACTCACAAACTGCCTAATGTTGCTCCTCAACATATCATGTACCTCGCCTTCTTCATCTCCTCGTCCGCCATATACTGCAGAACTAACAACACCCTCTCACGAAACATAGCGGTGATCTCCACCACCGTCTGAGTAGTCTGGCGAAGGTCCTAAAACTCCCTCACCAACTGCTGGACCTCAATCACTGGTAAAAAACTCAGCCCAAAACCTCATCACGAAATCCGCCTAAGTCGTAGACTCAACCGCCTCGCCTCCCAAGGCGTGCCCAACCTCCTCCCACCAATCTCGAGCTCTGTCTTTTAGAAGACATGAAGCAAGTCTAACCTTTGCCCCTTTGGGGAAACAACTAGTATGGAAGGCATTCGTGACATCCACTAACCAATGCCTGCTCACAATCGAGTCCTTCTTCCCGAAGAACTCCGGAGCCCCACATGCCCGAAACTCTCAGAAAGTCAAAGTGCGAGCTCCCTTCATTGTCATCATCTCAGAACGAAAAGCACCCAAGTGCTCATCCAGAATCTCTAAGATACCCTCTTTGACCGTACCAAATATCACAGGAGTCTGCTCAAGAATACTGCGGGTAATATCAGCTGAAATGAACTCTGCATCTGATCATCCATAAACCCGGCCCCAAAGCCTGAGCCCGAACCATCACCGGTACCAAAACCACTACCAAAACTTACTTGAATGATCACCATACTGAAAATAAACCATCAGAATATACTCGAAGAATCTGCTATTCTACAAGCTTCCTGGTATCTTCGTGACTCTCCTTGAATCGAGTATGGATCCTCTGCTTCCAGTAGTACGGGTCCGTACTACCTTCCACATCTATCCGTACTTTTCTTAAGATTTACCTCGAATCCCCCAAGTTACTTCCCTATCAATCCAAAAAACTCTTATCAAAATAAGGCTTTCGACATCGAATCGCCTCCTAGGTTCTCCTAGGGCTACCACCATACCACTTTCCGCTATCTGCTCTGCTGTAGAAGGAACTCCCCTAACACCCTCTAACTAGATTACAAATACAATTACACATCACCGACACCAGATAACTCTTCGAATGAAAGGTATCACTCTACAACGGTTCGACTTAGACAAGAGCTGTGCAATAGGGTTAATCCTAACCTTCTGAAATTATCTAATCTAAGTAATATGTAACTTAGCGTATTTGCTCACTAGTTAGCTGATGCTAATGGGAAATCCTAAAATCACAAAGCAAGCAGCATTCAAGCGTCGAGTAATCGGAATCAAGGCATAACCTAAACATGCCATCTTATCACTGATTGATCAGTACTAGCATGCAAGTCTATAAGCTCATACAATAGACATATAAAGGCATCTCCCCTAGCATTCTATCATGCAATCCTGAGCAGATCCTTAGCCCTAATTCTAGCATGCGATTCTCAAGTTCACAATTCAAAACATATTATAAAATCATGTATGGGTATTTTGGGAAAACTTACTTGAGCTCGATCGATTGCATGCACCATACCCCTTTCTTTTATTAGAAAACTCCTTTATAAAACATTTCTTTTTATGAAAATCTACCAAGTCCTCAGTTTGAGTTCAGGCACACCCGAGAGTATGCCCGAATCCCTCAAACCAAGGCTCTGATACCAAATTGTAACGTCCCAAAACTCAAAACCAAAATTTTTTGTTTTTATATAATTAGACCATCATCCAAACATGTTTGTCAAATCCATAAAGTATTCAAAGTATATCAATAAAATCCCAAAAGTACATCAGAGTCAAATAAGCGAAAAATCATGGTGTGTCGAATGTGACCATCCCGAGCTCTTCCCCTTCGAACCGGAAGCACCTGAAATATAAACTGAAAACCGTTAGCACAAAGCTTAGCGAGTTTCCAAAAATACATCATATCATATATATACGCCAGCTCAACGTTGTGTCGGGTCTATTTCACCCCCGATTCTATTTCAACTCATGTGTCAACACAAGGCTGTACCGGGTCTATTTCACCCCTGAATCTATTTCATTCCTGAATCTATTTCAACTCATATGCCAGCACAAGGATGTACCGGGTCTATTTCACCCCCGGGTCTATTTCATCCCACATACATATAGCAAACAGGTACACATGCATACCACACATACAACAGGAGTCACAAAGACTACAAGAACACACAATCCCTAGTGTCCTATAGTATAGTGAGAAAACTCACCTCACAAAGTAGCTCAAAAGCCGACACGTCCTCAAAATACCACAACAGGTGCTAGGCGCCACCTAAATAACCACACGAGGCAAATCCTTAATTTACCTATCAGGGCATTAATGGCTAAACAGAATCCTCAAATCAAAAGTCAATCCTCAAGGTCAACAGTCAAAGTCAACAGTCCATGTTGACTCCAACCGACCACCACGTTGTGGCCTTCCTTGACCCTGTCGTGGCTCACGTACAATCAAAGATGTGGGAAAATCCCACCCTCCACGCCGTGGTCACCCAGGGCCACGCCGCAATTGCCGTGGTTCCAACAACTTAATGCATTAAGTTGTTTTCTTCGATTCCAAGAACCCCAAAGCTTAGATCTGGTCCAACATGAGATCTTGAAGGATAAAGTTTCTAACGTTTCTAACTCTATCCATTAGGACCATCCCAAACCCCAAAAATGCTTAATAAGGCAAGAACTTAACCAATAAGCACTTATTCCATAAGGTCTGAAATCCATTCTTTGTAGAAGTAATTCTTGCACTAAAACTAACCTAAAAGTTGGTGCTTTATAGACATGCATATCCAATGCATGTGTTGAGCCCATTCTAACGCCCCACTCCTGGTACGTATTAAATTGTTAAATGTCTTTTATAAAGAGCTACTCGGCGAGTAGTAGCCCTAACTCGTCGAGTAGATGCCAGGTTGGACATGGGTTTTAAGTGATCTACTCGGCGAGTCCGCGCCTGGACTCGACAAGTAGGCCAGTCTGGAGGAAACCCTAATCCTTAGGGTTTGTACCCTATTTAAACGTCCTTATAGCCCCCATCCCAGCCTCTAGCACCCTTAGAGCGTTTCCCCCTCAAAACCCTAGCCCTCCATTGGTGAGCTTGAGTGATTCCTTCTTGATTTTGAGTGTTTTGGTGTATTCTTGGAAGTGTAGAAGAGAAGAAAAGAGAGAAGGTGCAAAGGAGAAGAAGGAGATCCAGAAGCTAGCTTCCATTTGCTACTTCATCTGGTAATAAAGCCTCTACCTTGTTCATTTTCCTAGTAGATCTTCATATATGCTTGTTTTGCCACTTTTGGGACATTTCAAGGTCCAAACTCGAGATTGGAGCTCCCTTAGGGTAGTGAGCTATAGATTTGGACATCATTGAGCCCTAGGAGCTCAAAGTAGCTACCTTTATGCAAAGCAAATCCTTGTTCCAAACCCTAGGTTCCCATTTCTAGCTTATTTTGGTGTTTTAGCTTCATACCTCTATATATGTACGTAAATTTGGCAACTTTACGTGTTATATCGGCCCTAGAAACTCAGATCTATGAATTGGATGCACTGGAATCGATTAGAATCAACTGTTTAGTGAGGACATGCATAGGACTCGACGAGTTGTTCTTGGACTCGGCGAGTCGGAGCGCAAACCCCCCCCCCCCCCCCCCCGATTTCTCCGATTTTAGAGTTGTGAGTTGAATCAGCGAGTGGAAGAGGACTCAGTGAGTTAGAACAAGGATCTGGAAGTAGAGGGACTCGGCGAGTCTACGTCCCGACTCGACGAGTCGAGTCGCGAGTTAGAGAAGTGTGAGTCCGGGAACTCGGCGAGTTCATAGTAGGACTCGGCGAGTAGAGTCAACCAGGAAGTTGACTTTGACCAGGGGTAAAATAGTCATTTTACCCTGAAAACAGTTATCAGTATCTGATTTAGTGTTTATGGGATTGTAGCCGGGGAGTTCTGGAGCAACAGTCAGCAGTTTCAGATTTAGCACCTCAGCAGCCAGCGTTACGAGGTGAGTTTCCTTCCAGTAGGAACGGGTCTACGGCCACAATGCCGGCCCGTTTAAGTTAGCAGTAGTTCCAGACTTCGGTCCGATGCAGTAGTTCAGTGTGCTTGATGTCTTTGTGATTCAAGCATGTCTTCGTCTTATGTGTTCCGGACTTCGGTCTGATGCAGTATGCAGTATATGTGTTTATGCTAGTAGTTATGATTATGCTATGCTATGTTCAGTCAGTTCCAGACTTCGGTCCGATGCAGAGGGCAAGGCCCTGGTTAGTTCCGGACTACGGTCCGATGCAGTTTCCGGACTACGGTCTGATGCAGAGGGCAAGGCCCTGGTTAGTTCCGGACTTTGGTCCGATGCAGTTTCCGGACTTCGGTCTGATGCAGAGGGCAAGACCCTGGTTAGTTCCGGACTTCGGTCCGATGTAGTTTCCGGACTTCGGTCCGATGCAGTGGGCAAGGCCCAGTAGTTGCTTTATATGTTATTGTATGGTATGTGGTAGTTTGGGGGAGCTCACTAATCTTTATGCTTACAGTTTCAGTTTTTGGTTTCAGGTACTTCCGCTAGTAAGGGGAAGAGCTCGGGATGATGGCATGGCACACACCACAGCTTCAGTTTATCCTGGGAGTTTTATTCGGATATTTTGATATGTTTTGACATCAGTTGATTTGATAAATTTATTATGACATTTTGAGACGCATGATCCATGGATTTATCTTTTAATATTTGATATTATGGTTTAGTAAAGTTTTCAAACGAAAATTTTTGGGTTGTATTTTTGGGATGTTACAAGTTGGTATCAGAGCCTTGGTTTGAGGGATTCAGGCACACTTTCGGGTATGACTGGACTCAAACTAAGGAAATGGTAAAAGATTTTCAAAAGAAAAATGTTTTCGAAAGAAGTTTTGAAAAAGAAACTTAAAAAGAAAAGAGTTTTGAGAAAAGGAAAAGGGTGTAGTGGATTCGATCAGCCGAGCTCAAGTAAGTACTCCCAAATTACCCATACAAGTTTATGTTATAATTATCAGTTCCAGTTTCAGTAGAACATCATGCTAGAATAGGACTAAGGATCTAGGAGGATTCCTTATGTGCCTATTATATGTGTTTCAGCTTATTGAGAATTGCATGCTAGTATTGGGTAGACTGCAGTAGGATAGCCTGTTTAGGTTATGCCTGATAGTATCAACTTAGCATTGTATGCTAGTACAGTTTCTCGTTATGAGGATAGATTTGCTTGAGTAGTTTCCTGTGTCCGAATGCTGCTTGCTTCGTGCTTTGTAGGACTCGGAGTGATGGGAGTTAGCCATTAGGTGAATACGTCACGTCACATGTGATCAGGGTTGAATAATCTCAAAGTGCTGGATTTGGCCCTATTGCGCACCTCTCGTTTGAGTCTAACCGTTGTAGGGACGAGTCTTTTACTCGAAGGATTATCTGAGCCTCATCACATGTGATGGTATTCAGGTGATGGCTAATTGGCATTACAAGGATGCCTTCAGCGGCTGAGGACTGGATTGGGTGGAGTCAGAGATTTCCCTAGGGCAAGCCTAGGATGAGAGTAGCAGAGATCAGTAGCAGTAGAAGTGACTTGGTGGATTCAAGGCAGTTCTTGAAGAAAGTACGGATAGATGTGGAAGGTAGTATGGGCCCGTACTACTGAAAGCAGAGGATCCGTACTTGAATCGAGGAAGGCTGAGATGAGACCAGGAAACTTGTAGTAGTAGCGATCCCTCGAGATATATCAGTGTTTCTGACGTTTGTCATGATGTGTTTTTCAGAATGGTGGTTTTACGCCCTAGGCCAGCAGTCGGCAGTTCAGGAGCCGACGAGGGATCAGGATAAGGCTCGGGGGCCGAGCATCTAGATGAGCAGACCAGGGAGTTCCTCTCTTCAGAGGTTACTCGCACCATACTTGAGCAGACTCCTGTGATCTTCGATTCGATCAAGGAGGGTATTTTAGAGCTGATGGACGAGAGGTTGAGCACCTTCTATGCTGAGGTGGCGGCCATGATGGGGTTGCGCACACTCACCTTCAGGGAGTTCCGGGCTTGTGGAGCTCCACACTACCATGGGGCGCGGGATCCCATTGCGAGTACCAGGTGGTTGGCGGATGTCGCCAATGCGTTCCGCACCAGCAGATGTCCCGAGGGGGACAAGGTCAGACTAGCATCCTGTCTTCTGAAGGACATGGCACGAGATTGGTGGGAGGAGATCGGGCATGTCATCGGGGATGACGCAGCGCTTGATGCGATGAATTGGGCTGATTTTACTACCAGGTTCAGAGCCGATTTTGCACCAGTTATTGAGGTGCAACAGTTAGCCAGGGAGTTTCAGGATCTCACCCAGACTACAGAGACAGTGGCGGAGATTACCGCCAAGTTCAGGGAGAGGGCTCTTCTCGTTCCTCAGTACGTAGCTGATGAGGAAATGAAGAAGGCCCGTTATCATGAGATGTTGCAGAGTGATATCCGCCAGTTTGTGAGCCGGTCCAGCTGTAAAACGCTGGATGATATGATTACGAGGGCTCGTGAGAGAGAGATAGATTTGGAGATGGAGAAGAAGAGGAAGCCAGAGGCGGCATCTGGCACAGGGAGTTCGGGCAAAAAGCCCAAGGTATCAGATCACAGATCTAGGGGACAGCAGAGCCACAGTCGGTGTGGCAAGTGTGGGAGATTGCACGATGGGGCGTGCAAGGCAAGTAGTGTCGGTTGCTATAAGTGCGGCCGGACCGGGCATATGAGTAGAGATTGTACAGCTACCACCACCACCACATCAGCTGATCTGATTTGCTTCCATTGCAATCAGAGGGGACATAAAAAGTCCCAGTGCCCGAGTTTAGCAGCAGCAGGGAAGGTGGCAGCACCTGCCCTGCTACTTTGAGGATTACAGACGGCCGTCAGGGCCGGGGTGAGGCGCCAGTGGCGAAGAGTAGAGCTTTTCAGATGACAGCAGAGGAGGCGCGAGTGACTCCTGATGTGGTGACGGGTATGTATTTTCCTCTTATCTCTTTATTGATATTGATTGTTTCTCATGGTTATATGTTTTCGTATAGGGTCGTTCTTAGTGAACGACATTTCAGCTACAGTATTGTTTGACTCGGGGGCTACCCGATCATTTGTTTCCCTTGCGCTTAGCAAGAGGTTTAGCAGAGCTCCGGGGGAGCTGGATTGCCCACTTGAGGTTGAGATAGCTGATGACAGGACCGTCAGGGTCGCTAGAGTACATAGGGCGTGTTCGCTGCAGATATTTGATGAGCAGTTTTCAGTGGACTTGGTTCCCATTCTCCTGCGAGGGAATAAGGTTATAGTGGGTATGGATTGGCTGAGCCCCAATGGGGCAGTGATTGATTGTGAACTGCAGTTAGTGAGGGTTCGCACTCCTAGTGGGGGAGAGTTAGTGATTCAGGGCGAGAGGCCACAGCGCGGACCGATTCTGTGTTCAGCAACGAGAGCGAGGCGCTACGTTCAGCAGGGTTGCGCAGGGTACGTCGCCTATGTCATAGATGCCCGGGAGAAGGGTAAGGCGACAATTGACGATGTGCCAGTAGTACGAGAGTACCCGGACGTATTCCCAGAGGATTTGCCTGGAATACCTCCGGAGAGACAGGTCGAGTTTCGGATTGATCTGGTTCCTGGTGCGGCTCCGATAGCCAAGGCACCGTATCGGTTGGCTCCTCCAGAGATGCAGGAGTTGTCTACACAGCTGTAGGAGCTGCTAGACAAGGGTTTCATCAGGCCGAGTAGTTCACCAAGGGGAGCCCCGATCCTATTCGTAAGGAAGAAGGATGGGTCGCACCGTATGTGTATAGATTACCGGGAGCTGAATAAGGTAACGACGAAGAACCGTTACCCACTTCCGAGGATAGATGACTTGTTTGACCAGCTTCAGGGGGCATCTTGGTTCTACAAGATTGATCTGCGGTCAGGGTATCACCAGATGCGGGTCAGGGATGAGGATGTACAGAAGACCGCTTTTAGGACCTGCTATGGTCATTATGAGTTTGTGGTGATGCCGTTCGGGCTCACCAACGCTCCAGCCGCATTCATGGATCTCATGAATCGCGTATGCAGACTGATGTTGGATCGGTCAGTGATAGTGTTCATTGATGACATCTTGGTTTATTCCAAGACTCAGGAGCAGCATGAGGAGCACCTGAGAGAGGTACTAGAGATGTTGAGGAGGGAGAGACTGTTCGCGAACTTCTCCAAGTACGAGTTCTGGTTGTGCGAGGTGCAGTTCCTTGGTCACCTCGTCAACCAGAAGGGTATACTAGTAGATCCGGCCAAGATAGAGGCCGTGATGTAGTGGGAGGTCCCGAGGTCTCCAACTGAGATTTGGAGTTTCCTAGGACTGGCAGGGTACTACAGGAGATTCATCCAGGATTTCTCCAAGATAGCAGTTCCACTCACCCGACTGACCAAGAAGTCGGTGGTGTTTCACTGGGGGCCTGAGCAGCAGGCAGCATTTGAGACCCTCAGACAGAGATTGTGTGAGGCATCAATTCTTACCCTGCCAGAGGGAGTAGAGGATTTTGTAGTTTACTGTGATGCTTCGATCACAGGTATGGGAGCAGTGTTGATGCAGCGAGGGCATGTGATAGCTTATGCCTCTAGACAGTTGAAGCCTCACGATGCTAACTATCCGACGCATGATTTAGAGCTGGGGGCAGTGGTGTTCGCCCTCAAGATTTGGAGACATTACCTCTATGGGGTCCGCTGTATCATTTACACAGATCACAAGAGTTTGAGGTACCTCATGGATCAGCCGAATCTGAACATGAGGCAGCGCCGATGGTTAGACGTGGTAAAAGATTATGACTGTGAGATCCTTTATCATCCAGGCAAGGCCAACGTAGTGGCCGACACCCTGAGCCGCAAGGCGGTAGCAGCCCCGATCAGGGATGTATGTCTGAGGATGACGGTGATTACTCCATTGTTGGAGCAGATCATAGAGGCACAGGTTGAGGGCCTGAAGGAGGAGAGGCAGAAGTGTGAGAGGATTGTGGGCCGAGTAGCTTCCTTTGACTATGACAGTCGAGGATTGTTGACCCTTCATGGGAGAATATGGGTACCGTACTGGGGCGGAGTACGGCAGGTGTTGATGGACGAGGCTTACAAGTCTCGGTTCTCCATTCACCCAGGGGCGACGAAGATGTACAGAGATCTTCGATCCGACTATTGGTGGCCCTGCATGAAGCGGGACGTAGCTTGGTACGTGGAGAGATGCCTGACCTGAAGGAAGGTCAAGGCGGAGCATCAAAGACCCCACGGCAAGATGCAGCCGTTAGACATTCCCGTGTGGAAATGGGAGGATATCACTATGGATTTCATCACTAAGCTTCCCAGGACCGCACGTGGAGTTGACTCGATTTGGGTCATAGTGGATCGGCTGACCAAGAGCGCACATTTCATACCGATACAGGAGAGCATATCGGCCGAGAAGCTAGCCGATATTTATGTGTGCGAGGTAGTGGCACGGGATGGAGTGCCTGTATCAGTAGTATCAGATCGAGACGTCCGGTTCACTTCCAGGTTTTGGAAGCAGTTTCATGACGAGATGGGGACTCGTCTTCACTTCAGCACTGCTTTCCACCCTCAGACGGACGGGCAGAGCGAGAGGACGATTCAGACTCTCGAGGACATGCTGCGGGCATTAGTTCAAGATTTTGGTGGTAGTTGGGATACATATCTTCCATTAGCGGAATTTTTGTATAACAACAGTTACCACACTAGTATTGACCGCCCTCCTTTCGAGATGCTTTACGGGAGGAAGTGTAGGACCCCGATTTGTTGGGGCGAGGTCGGTCAGAGGGTCATCGGGAGCACTGAGGTGGTGCTCAAGACCACAGAGTTGATCCAGCAGGTCCGTAGCAGACTGCAGACTGCACAGAGTCGGCAGAAGAGTTACCCCGACAGGAGGCGTTCGGACTTGGAGTTTCAGGTGGGCGATATGGTCCTCTTGAAAGTGTCACCCTGTAAGGGTGTTATCAGATTTCGAAAGAGGGGCAAGCTGGGCCCCAGATTCATTGGTCCGTTTAGGGTTTTGGCCCGGGTGGGTCGGGTTGCTTATCGGTTAGATCTTCCAGCAGAGCTCAGCCAAATCCACAGCACGTTCCATGTTTCTCAGTTGCGAAAGTGCTTAGTGGATGATTCAGCAGTAGTACCCCTGGAGGACATTCAGGTTGACGATAGCCTGAACTATATCGAGAGACCAGTGGCGATTCTATATCGTAAGGTGAAAGAGCTGAGGAACAAGGCAGTAGAGTTAGTTAAGGTGCAGTGGCAGCACCGCAAGGGTTCGGAGTGGACGTGGGAGCCCGAGGAAGAGATGAGGGAGCACTACCCAGAGTTGTTTCCAGAGACAGTAGACTTCGAGGACGAAGTCTAAGATAAGTCGGGGAGAATTGTAACGCCCCGCTCCTGGTACGTATTAAATTATTAAATGTCTTTTATAAAGAGCTACTCGGCGAGTAGTAGCCCTAACTCGTCGAGTAGATGCCAAGTTGGACGTGGGTTTTAAGTGATCTACTCGGCGAGTCCGCGCCTGGACTCGACGAGTAGGCCAGTCTGGTGGAAACCCTAATCCTTAGGGTTTGTACCCTATTTAAACGTCCTTATAGCCCCCATCCCAGCCTCCAGCACCCTTAGAGCATTTCCCCCTCAAAACCCTAGCCCTCCATTGGTGAGCTTGAGTGATTCCTTCTTGATTTTGAGTGTTTTGGTGTATTCTTGGAAGTGTAGAAGAGAAGAAAAGAGAGAAGGTGCAAAGGAGAAGAAGGAGATCCAGAAGCTAGCTTCCATTTGCTACTTCATCTGGTAATAAAGCCTCTACCTTGTTCATTTTCCTAGTAGATCTTCATATATGCTTGTTTTGCCACTTTTGGGACATTTCAAGGTCCAAACTCGAGATTGGAGCTCCCTTAGGGTAGTGAGCTATAGATCTGGACATCATTGAGCCCCAGGAGCTCAAAGTAGCTACCTTTATGCAAAGCAAGGCCTTGTTCCAAACCCTAGGTTCCCATTTCTAGCTTATTTTGGTGTTTTAGCTTCATACCTCTATGTATGTATGTAAAGTTGGCAACTTTACGTGATATATCGGACCTAGAAGCTCAGATCTATGAATTGGATGCACTGGAATCGATTAGAATCAACTGTTCAGTGAGGACATGCATAGGACTCGACGAGTTGTTCTTGGACTCGGCGAGTCGGAGCGCAAACCCCCCGATTTCTCCGATTTTAGAGTTGTGAGTTGAATCAACGAGTGGAAGAGGACTTAGTGAGTTAGAACAAGGATCTGGAAGTAGAGGGACTCGGCGAGTCTACGTCCCGACTCGGCGAGTCGAGTCGCGAGTTAGAGAAGTGTGAGTCCGGGAACTCGGCGAGTTCATAGTAGGACTCGGCGAGTAGAGTCAACCAGGAAGTTGACTTTGACCAGGGGTAAAATAGTCATTTTACCCTGAAAATAGTTATCAGTATCTGATTTAGTGTTTATGGGATTGTAGTCGGGGAGTTCCGGAGCAGCAGTCAGCCAGTTTCAGATTTAGCACCTCAGCAGCCAGCGTTACGAGGTGAGTTTCCTTCCAGTAGGAACGGGTCTACGGCCACAATGCCGGCCCGTTTAAGTTAGCAGTAGTTCCGGACTTCGGTCCGATGCAGTAGTTCAGTGTTCTTGATGTCTTTGTGATTCATGCATGTCTTCGTGTTATGTGTTCCGGACTTCGGTCTGATGTAGTATGCAATATATGTGTTTATGCTAGTAGTTATGATTAGGCTATGCTATGTTCAGTCAGTTCCGGACTTCGGTCCGATGCAGAGGGCAAGGCCATGGTTAGTTCCGGACTACGGTCTGATGCAGTTTCCGGACTACGGTCTGATGCAGAGGGCAAGGCCCTGGTTAGTTCCGGACTTTGGTCCGATGCAGTTTCCAGACTTCGGTCTGATGTAGAGGGCAAGGCCCTGGTTAGTTCCGGACTTCGGTCCGATGCAGTTTCCGGACTTCGGTCCGATGTAGTGGGCAAGGCCCAGTAGTTGGTTTATATGTTATTGTATGGTATGTGGTAGTTTGGGGGAGCTCACTAAGCTTTGTGCTTATAGTTTCAGTTTTTGGTTTCAGGTACTTCCGCTAGTAAGGGGAAGAGCTCGGGATGATGGCATGGCACACACCACAGCTTCAGTTTATCCTGGGAGTTTTATTCGGATATTTTGATATGTTTTAACATCAGTTGATTTGATAAATTTATTATGACATTTCGAGACGCATGATCCATGGATTTATCTTTTAATATTTGATATTATGGTTTAGTAAAGTTTTCAAACGAAAATTTTTGGGTTGTATTTTTGGGATGTTACACCCATATTAGGTCAAAATGAGGGTTTATAACCTAAATCTCATGCATGTCATGGATACCCAACCAAACTTCAGATCCAAGGAACAAATTATACCAAATAACCCATAGATTCATAAAGTTGCAAACTTTATGAGATCTCACCACTCTATCAAACAAGAACAAGGAGTTAATGGGGAAAAACTCAAGATCTAACAACCTAGCATGATAAAAATCGAATCTTGCACACTTACAAAGGTCCAGAAGAGTGCTAGGTTAAAGAATGGAGACTTGCTTGCTTAATATTTGCTTCCTTCTTCCTTCCAAGCTTCAAGGAACACCAAAACTAGCTCAATAATGGAGGAAAGTGATTAGGGTTTTCTTTGGGGCTTGAGGGAACTTATGGAGGCTGAGGAGGAGCAATCCCTAGCCTCATCATTCCTTTAAATAGGGAGCAAACCCGAAAAAATAGGGTTTGCATGCTAGCCGCCACCACGTCGTGACCAATATTGCCATGCCGTGGTGCTTAAGTTGGTGATGTGATTCATACCTGATTTTTTTCTGTTCAATCTCAAAATTTATCCATGAAAACGTGTGGTGCTTAAGTTATAAATTAGGTGTTTGATGCTTAAACTTTGTATTTGAATATGTAATTAGTTAAATCGTTTTGATTTCATAATTAAACCAATCTTAATCTTTTTTATACAAAAGCAAAATATTAAAGTGTAACAAAATAAGCGTTTACCCAGTGTTTTAAAAACCGGTTTGAACCGGCCGGTCGAACCGGTTGGACCGGGAACCGGAGGAGGGAGCGGTTCAACTATCACCGATTTTACATTGATTTCTGAACCGGATTGAACCGGCCGGTTTTTGGAAAAACCCGGTTGAACCGGTCAAAATAAACCGGTTGAACGGGTTAAACCGAATAAAAACAATGAAAAATAACTATTACATAATAAACTTTGGTGATTTTTTTCAAATCTATTTAGTTTTCTCTGGATAAAAACATATGACAAATGTTATAAAGTTTTTTTATGTGTTTATATTCATCTAAAACTATATTTTGTTTCGGTATTATACTTTATTTTTCTTTTTAAATTATATGGATTAATGTAAAACACTAAAACTTATGGTTATGTGTTATTTTAGTGTATTTGGATTCATCTACAATTTATTTTATGTGTATTTTTAATGTTTGAACTTGTAAACATCAAATTCATGATTTATATATGTATGTATGTGTAGGAAAATAGAAAAAAAAAGTTAAAAATATAGAAACCGGTTCACACGGCGGTCGAACCGGTTAAACCGGGAACCGGTCAGCATACCGGTTCAACTAAAAAACCAATTTTTAAAACATTGCGTTTACCTAAATCTTTTTATCTTTGTACAAAAATATTTGTTCTCTTTTACCATTTAGTCAAAAATGGTGTGTGGTAAGATCACGCTGTCACAAAGACGGGATAGATAGGTGTATTTTTAGTCAAAAAAAGGCGTGTGGTAAGATCACGCTCACAAAGATAAGGACCAGTTGTATTTATGATTTTTGGATAATCAATCTCTTATCATTACACATCTTGTGGCATCCAAAAGCATAATAGCTCAAAGCATATTCTCCTACTAAAAAACGACAAGGTAATCTACGATAGATGGTAATTACGACTTACAAAAATTTGTAAATTGCACGTAACAATATTTTTTGTTAATTTATTAATTAACAAAATATTGTTTCAAAATCGATGTTTAAATGGATAATGATGTATTATTTTTTATCAATCGAAGGACTCGATTACTAAACTTATAATATAATTTGTTACATATTCATTTCAAACCATACCATTCAAAAATAATCGAGGTTAAAAATTTAAGATTGGATTCAATGATAATATTGTGAATATGGTATGAATTATTATTTAACATGTCATTCTATATTATTTAGATAATATTTACTAAATATTAGTATACTAGGTTATAACCCGTGGAATCCACGGTTGACAAAGTAAAATAATATATATAATATAAAAATAATAATTATTAAAAATAGATTTACATAGATTATTTTTATAAAAAGTTTAATGTGTTAACCAATTGTAATCTCCATAATTGTCAAAAATTTTGGCGACAACAACAAAACTTCAGTTCTCATAAGCTTTCAGAAAATCATTTTTTTAGATAAAAAAGCACTCTTTGCTTTCATCATAGTTCATTGCTAATATCATATAGTAATTAATATGTATGACAAAAATGTAGGTTGGAATGTCTTCGGCACTAATAAGAGAGTTTGGTTTTGTACTTCTCAGTAGGGCTTCTAATCTTTATCTTGTTGCGGGTTGTTTCATAGAAAAATATATTATTACATAAGGGAAAAAATTTATTCACAGAATTACATAAATTGTAAACGATGTTACAAAAATGGTCTTTGTCATCAGAATAGTGATATTGAAAGTATCGCAGTTTTCCGTGTAAATGGTCGACTTTCTATAAAAATGTCAATGTACTAAGCAAAAGTTGCAGGAAATGTACATTGAAAAAAAGATACATAAACTTTCAGAAAACGTAAAAAAACATTTACAGAGAACATACAAACAAAGTATTATGACAAATGCCAATGTACAACAGTATTTTTTTCAAAATTGAAAAAATCAACGGACCAAAAATGTAATTTATGTATGTTATATATATATATATATATATATATATATATATATATATATATATATATATATATATATATATATATATATATATATATCTTTACAAAAAAGAAGAAGAAGAAGAAGAAAAAAACTTGAATTGGATTTTGTTTATTTTATTGATGCTTATACGAAATGCCTTCACTACTTTGGTTCTTGCAAACATTGAGACACTGATTTATCTCCACTGCCCATATACTAACCACATTGATATTTTGCTGGCATCTGTTTTATTAGTTGTCATTGTCAAGACAACTGTAATCTCTATAGACAAAGGTTTTGGCTACAACAAAACTTCAGTTCTCGTAAGGTTTTATATATAGCAACTTACTATTGTAAAATCATTTTTTTAAATAAAAAAACACTTTGATTTCATCATAGTTCATTGCTACTATCATGTTCTTATGCAGTAAGTAACATGTAAGAAAAAAATGCTGGTTAGAGAAACAAAAGGGTAGAACGGATAATTTTAAGGGTAGTAATGATAACATATATTTTAGTTATTTTATGTCATCTTGTTTGCATTAATTTGATTTACTGCAGTTGACTGGTAAACAATATGAAACAAAAAATACAAGTATTTTCTTTTTAAAAAATAATAATAAATACAGATTCAAAAACAATTAAATAATTTTTCAACTTTATAACAACTTGAATATAGTAACTAAGTAAAAATAAAGTTGTACATAGCTTCATTAAAGTAAATGAAGTAAAAAATAAAGTTGTGCAAGAATAATGGTTATGGTAATAAGAATAAAGTTGTCCTTTATTTTATTATATAAATATTAAAAATAATAAATGGAAAATCTTGCATTTCATTTTATACCTTAGCATGATACAGATCCACAAATTTCCAAAACCATTTTGAATTGCTTCTAAGTAAACCTATCCAGAACACCTTCCCTTCACTCTTGAATTAAGAAAAGTTAATCCAACCTGTATGACAATAAAAAATCAAATAAGAAAGAATGCTACAAATTTTAAAAGGGTATTATTTAATTATGACAGAAAATGGCCCAAAATATAAGAAAATGAAGAAATAAGACCTTGATGTTACTGTGCCTTGACATCACACTTGTGTTCAACCCGTCATCTTAAAATTATTTCATCTCGTCTCCTATTTTCAGAAACATCATGACCAAAGATTAAAATGATTTTGATTACATCAATTAAGAAATATAAGATAGCAACTAAACTTGACTATTTCATACCTGAATGTACCTTAAAAACATGTTTATGTGCTTATCTGATTGGGATTCATATCCAAGAGCATTTCTTTTATTTCAAGTTCAAACAAAACGAAAACTCCAAATGTTAAGAAAAAAAATCAAATTACGGCTCAAAACAATACGCACATACAAAAAATGGCGGGCCTGGTAAATATCAAAACAATATATGTGATCAGTACATGTTGCATAACTTTTAACATCAATAAAAATATCCTAATAACTGAAATTTGATAGAGAAAACGAAATGAAAACAAATGGTTTGTTTATAATTAACTTTGAACTCTCTATTGTCATCAAAATAGTAAAGAACCAAACATGCGGTGAAAGAGTTATTTGAACGTGAAGTTAGGAAAAGATAGTTGTTGAATAGATGAGTTTTTTTTGATGAAGTGATGTCACAAGATGAGAAAACATGATGCAAAAATATAGAATATGAAACATATCTGACTTTGTTCCACGAGCTAGTTGCTAGTGCGTAGAAAATGAGGGGATGATATCCTCTGTACCCTAATCGCATAAGAATACTTCACATAGAATTAGGGATAAAAATCAATTTCGTGCTAAAACTAAAAATCAATGTCGTCTCCCTCCATTTTTTCTTAAGTTATGTAGACTGTTCGTTGGTGGTGGTTGCAGTAGATGGTGGTGATGGTGACATAGCAATGGTGGCAGTGTAGTAGTGGTGGTGAGAGATTCATATACGTGATAATTATAGGACTTAACATTCAAATTTGGATTATATAATAGAAACTGAGATAATGGTCAAAGATTTTTAGCAAATTTTATGGGATTGATTAAACCTTAATTTCAAATTTCCAATTCAAAAGTATATAAGATGAGATTCAAATTTCTGATTCAGGAGAGGGTATAAGATGAGCGGGAAAACAATTAACTTATAGTCTAGAAAAATACCAATGTCATGTGGCAAAGCAAGGATCTAAAAAGAGGACATGTGGCAATTTAGGTTTCATTTATTAGAGAAGTAGATTTTATCAGCTAGCAACTATTTTTTAGCTAACTAGCCTAAAATAAAATGCTTGAATATAAAATCTACAAAATTCAACCGAGACCAAAAAAAAAATAAATAAATAAATAAAAAAACAAAAAAATAAAAAATAAAACAAACAAAGTAATCATATCCTAGTGTTAAATAGAGAATCAAAAATTTGTTTTTGCATACATGTCATACCGAAAGGGGGAATCAAATTTTGTTCTTGCATACATGTCATACCGAAAGGGGGAATCCATGAATGATGGCCAACACAATCTATTATTTGGACATAGTCTAATGGCTAATGGCTGAGGATTAAAATTTCACACGGAAGTTCCAATGTTTTAATTTTAGCACATTTAAAATATTGTTATTATTCCACGATTGACTTCTCATATAGGCTTTAGGGTTGGATGACATAGACCTCTCAGATAATAGTATAGTACGGTTTACCATTTTTTTACAATCCCTCAACTCCATTGTTCTTGCGATCGAAAAGCATAGACGTCTATAACGTAGTTTTTGATAAGTAGAATGTGATTTGACAAAATTAGAATAACGTGGTGTTCGATAATTACAATTTGATTTGACAAAATTAGAACAATCTTTTTAAATGTTGTTTGGCACGAACAAAAGAAAAAAGAAAATGAATGGGACAACCTTATTGAATTTTAGTCTCATCCCAAAACATGAAATTCAATTGCTTTTCTTGGATATTTCGAATTTACATAAGATATATACAATCTCTTAAGACACGTATACACACCGATAGATCGCAAAATGTATGGAAGATTCACGTGAATTAGATTTAATAGTAATATTTATCAATAATACTAGAAAGATATTTAATGATATAATATGTATATTAACAAAAATGGCCACATATTTGTTAGAAATATGGTTTAGTGGCACTTGGAAATCTGAGAATCGTGATAATCACTTTCAAATCGAAGTATTTGGGTGGTACTCCCAAATCCTCAATTGGATAAGACTCAGAGAAAATCAGAGAGAAAGAAAGAGAATGAGATGGTGTAATTTCGTGAGTACCAGAAAACTGACTAAAAATTGGTTATAAACCTTGCTTGTCTGAAAAACTGTCAAAACTGTCATATAACAGTTTTTCTCAACAGTCAAAACTGTCATAAATCCGGGTTTTGTATAAGGATTAATGCAAAGTCAAAAACGGGTCAAATATTCAAAATTTGGATTTTCTGATGCATTTTTAATACAGCAATATAACCCAAAGCTCGACCCCAGCCAGTTGCTCTGCCCCTTGGACCCCGCCAGGGGCTGCCGCCCCTTGGACCCCGCTCCCAGGGGCGCTGCCCCCGGACCCCCGTTCGTTAAGGGGCTTCGCCCCTAAATGACAGTATACTTTGATACTTGATCAAACTTAAACAAGTGTGTACTCCACACCCTCCTTACTTGTTTAATATTTATCAAGATCATTTTTAGTCAACAAAGTAATCCCATTACACTTAAATAACATTGATGATAACAAATCACCAACAATATATTTGTGGAATATATGTATTTGACTAACATTTTAGGGTTTACGAAAATGACAATTTTATTCGGAATAAGTTGTTTCGGACTTCTAGATTCTACTTATCCTACACATTTATGTGTCATACATAAATGGGATATGATATGTTGTACCCATCACACCCCATAACAACGTTTTCGATTCTTTGAAAATTTATATTAAAATTTTCGACAAATAGAAGAACTGATTTTGCACTCGACTGAACATACAATGAAGCGAGTTAGTTTTACATTTTTTTGTTCCAATTTTAGTTCCACAATTTGTAGTTAGATTGTAAAAAAATATATCCAGATGCGATGAACATATCCAAAATACGAATAACACATTCATAATTTATTTGATATGTTTGGATAAAGTAGGTATGTTTATTGCATATTGTTATATATCTTGGTTGTTATCCTATTTAGTATGTCTATGACAATTAGTTGTTGGATTAAAGAGCCTAAAAATACAAACGTTTTTTTGGAACAAAAACCCTAGTCAAGAATCCAAATAACCATTTCAGAATGCGTAACGTTCTGTTTCGAGAAGTTCTTATTTCGAGATTGTGGACAATAAATGGACCAAATGGAGGCCGTAAGATTCAATGGAATAGAGTTTAGACTCTATTGGAGGTATATAATGTTGGACAAGTAATTTAAACCTTGGATTGTTCGATGGAAGCTGAGGGGTCAAATAAAAAAGATTATGTTTCGGGCTTCTTGCATAAATTAAGGATTTTAGTTCGAGATGTTTTTAGTCATAAGTATCAAGATAGAATTGTAGAGCTCTTCGATACCTTTCCGTGGATATAAAGATCAACGAAAACGGAGTTGAAACAAAGAAGTTATGGTTGTTTGAAGTTAAACTGGAAAAAGGGGGTCTGCCAGTACATTGGTCGTACACTAGCTAGTACGTTGGGCGTACTAGGCTGAAGGAAATCACGTTTTTAGGGCGTTACATTGGGCGTACTGCCGCATTGTAAAAACCATATTTTCATGGTTTTGAGCCCTATTTAAGGTCTCTAACCCCTTGGGGTCCTTCCTATCACGAGCCTCTAACTCGAAACCCTAGCCTCCTCTCACTTATTTTGAGCGTTGGCATC
Organism: Lactuca virosa; assembly: GCF_052849685.1. Classification (NCBI taxonomy): domain Eukaryota; kingdom Viridiplantae; phylum Streptophyta; class Magnoliopsida; order Asterales; family Asteraceae; genus Lactuca; species Lactuca virosa. The sequence goes on from NC_136433.1 coordinate 41,002,467, forward strand.
ATTTATGAGCTTATTTCTCCATTAGAAGGTGAGATCTTGAAGAACAAGGTGGTGACAAAGTGTATGGAAGAAGGATTCAAGCATAGATCCAACAAGATTACATCATTTCTGGACCTTTGTGAGTAAAAAGCTTCAAACTTGCTCATTAGTTTCATAGATCTTGTTAATTTTCACATTTGTCAATTTTTGGTCGCTTTAGTGCATAAAGTTTAGATCTTGAAAGTTTGTGACATTGTTATGGATAAAGTTGGAAACTTTATCCATCTAAACATCATATTGATTCAGATCTGAAGGTTGGAGACTTGTACTTAATGGATTAAGTTGAGAAAGACGCATTCTTGGTCCCTTTGAGACTTAAAGACTAGATCTTGGTTATTTGGACCATCTTAATGGATAAAGTAGGAAATTTTATGTAACGCCCCAAATTTCTGATGGGTTTCAAGCATAAGAACAATCCTATGTGCTCATACAAACCCTAATGCTTGGATCTAGGTTTCTCTATTGTACATGCAATGAATCCAAGACTTACAAACCCTAGATCTATCAAATAAGAACTGAAATAAGGGTTTAGTAATTACCTTTGATTGTTATATAGCAATAACAATCAATCCTTGCTTTGATTGGCTTCAGAAAGCTTAGTGCCTCAAGTGTTGCACCTCTAATGGAGTCACAAACACCACTAAGCAACTTGGATGAAGAGGGAGGAGAGAGGAGGCACCAAAAACGGCTGGAAACCCTAAAGGATTACTTGTCCACGTTTTTGGGGCTTAAGGGTCCTTTATATACATGTAGGCTATTAGGGTTTGCAACTAGGAAACCCTAATCTGACTGCTTAAGCCCTAAGCAGTCCAATGGACCATTCCAGAAGGCCCTTGGACGATTTCTTTATGGTCCTCCATATAGAATTCGTCCATTGCCATCTAATGGATCCTAAGCCCAACTTTGTAACTATCTTATAATTACAATATCAGCCCCCTTAATATAATTAATCTCTTTTAGTCACAAAATTAATTCTTAATTAATTCTTGACTAATATTAATTAAACAATATGATTTCTCCTTTAATATATTATTCTTATAATATATTAATAAATCATAGTTAAACCTTTCTCTCCTTAATTCATCCTACATATTGCTATGGTGAAGGTAACCCAAAAGGACCATGCTCATAATCGGGTCAAGTACATACCAAAATAGTTATGGACTTAGACACTAATCCGACAGTCTCCCACTTGGATAAGTCTAATAACTATTTTGCATAACTTCAGAACCTGCTCAGCAATCGTAGCTTTCAAAAGCCGCTGTCAACTCTGATCTTATCAGATACGTGTGTCCTTTAGATAAGGGATCATATATTCCTCCATTCTACAAGATATCGTATAGACATGAGACATGGATTGAAATCATTCTCTCAGTCTATGTGTCGTTTCCCGATTTCCAATTTATGACGATTGACTAATTGAACAAATCAAATCAGTCCTGGACCGGCCGAGCACTTTCCTTTGTCATCACTAAATCATCGAGGGGCCCACATATATCGCTTTTATCCCACCTTGGGTAAAAGGAATGGATAAACTTTGACTCAAATGCTTGCTTGCACCTACTAATCGAATCACACACAACAATAAGTTTTATAACACCAAGTTACTGGTGTGTTTACTTATCATCAATGTGCAACCGACCAGCAAATAACAACTCACACGTCTCGGTTTCAAGAATATACAATGTTATCGTCTCACCATTCACTCGTGATAAAACCATGAAGTGATTCAAGTGAGCGTGGGTTTAATACAATACTTTAATCTTATCAAAGCACTCATGAACTCTGCAGCAAACTTGTGCTATGTCTAAACACTTTAGACAATCTACAGACAGATTCATGACAGTCTTCCTTCATACCTACTTCCAACGTATGACCGACTGTGGAGGTTCGAATAACCTAGTTATTCTGGAAGTCAAAACATGCAAAATGAAACGCAATAATAATATTAATCTTATATGGTCCCAAAACTTTTGAGCGTAAATAAAAACACTTTTATTTAAACACCATATTGATTACTCATTATTCATTGCTTACTGTTTCAGAAAATCAACTTATTACTCGAATTATAACCACAATTGTCCCATGCTCCAAGCATACACACTTTGGTTTCCTATGGTCCATACTTTGTGAAATAGATCAATTGAAAACTTTTCCAATGAAACTCATTTCACAATCCCCAATCCTTATTATTAGTATAAGAATACCAAATTCTTGCCACTTTTAGAATATGTCAGATTCTAACATTTTATGCAATGATTCTTTCGTAATGTCATAGCACAAAAGTCACCAAGACCCGACTAATGAAATTACAAGGTATTCTATTGGAAATTGTTACAAGACAATTCCATAGACGTGAAGTCTCACATTCAAAGTACATTCCTTTGAACATCCTTCTCGCATAAAAGTTTATAATCTAGACATATTTCTTAATATCCAACTCCCATTAATGGAAACATTTCCATATTTGCCATATGACAACTCATTCTTAATAGAATCTTATCTATTCATAATAATGTCAATATAGTCCATCCAGTACTATACGTCCAACTACTCACAAGCGACAAATCCTCAGTGAATCTCAGATCGTCCTTTGATAGTTGTTTAATTATTTTAGTCAAAACTGATTCTAGTTCCTTTTCCTTCTTAATGCCCTAGGCAGTTGGAAAATTTTAGAATGGTCAAATATTATAGCATATGCAATCGATCCTCTACCCGAAGCGTATTGGACACGATGCATAATGTCTCACATAAAGACGTGATACTTTATCAGCCTTCTGCCATAATATTTTATGTGCCATGTTCCTACAATTCGAACTATGAAGAGGGATGCCGTAATCATAATTGAATTTTGAGAATGCACTATGTATCCTTGACTAAATTTATTAACGTTTCTCGATCTAAGCTTTAGAATTTTGAAACGAAGTATAATATTCTCTCCCTTAATTATAGCAAAACAACTTTTCAACCCTTGCAACTTTGCAAAGTGAATCTTTGTTTTCAATAATTTATATTGCTAACTTGCAATACTTACCATAATAATCATGCTCCCACTAACTTGATGATTATTTTCTTACCAGTATAACACTTATGCTCCCACTAGCTTTGACATGTATTCAGAAAACAATTGAACTTCCAGAAAACAATGCTTATTGAATTCCTTAAGTTCACATTTCTAATACCTAATGCTTTGATAAGCCTTTATCTAAGCTTTTTAAGCTCATACACCTTTGCCTTAGATAGCTCACATGTGTGTCTAAACAATTGCAGAACTTATAGCAATAAGTCTCGATTGTTCAAACTAATTGCCAAATCTCACAATTCAAACTATGAAGAGGGATGCCGTAATCATAATCGAATTTGAGAATACAATTTTCACAATTGCAATCTTCTTAAAATCTCTCTTAGTGAAAGCATTTCCTTACAATCATTTTCATGAAGGAGGGAAACCTTATGACACCTAGATTTCATGATGTATGTGTTCCTATCCATGTGAATTTGTCAAAACCAAAGTTTGCGACAAATCCAAACTCATATGGACCGAACGTGCTCAATCTCGATTTCCTGCCTCATGGTAACATGAATGCCCACCATGTCTTCCAAGCAACTCACCCTTTCGTATCAATGTACTTTCCATTGATCAAGGTGCTTTGTCTTTATGCATTCAAATGAGAACTCATAGAACTCACATGCATAATTAATTCAAGTGGAATGACGCAGAAAAAGAGTATGTCATCCACGATAGGCTTCAGACCTCAAGTCGTGTGCTAGTGATGATCAACTAGGTTCAACTCTTGATTTGTTCTTGAAACTTTTCAAGACCATTAATACTCCCACTGACTCCTTGACATATAAGATTCTCTTGTCAAGAAACATTCCTCGACAAAACAAATATTCAAGAGTTAGTGTAGTTTTTATCAAGACTATCACTTTACATAATTGGTTCTAATTGGTCTTTGTCTTATCCAAGACATCACAACTTACCAATTTCAAATGTGCAAGAATAAGAAAACTTTTCCAAATTCCACATCTGACGAGTGTTATAAACCTACTTAAGACTTGTCACTCAAGTCACAATCTTGACTCTAAGACTTGATATTGGAACGAAGTATGATTGACTTCTTGATTTAACCATTTCCATAATTCTCGATTCCTCTTCTTAGACATGCAATTGCACTAAGACTCACTTAGAGGATCAATTGAGATATGGTTCTTAATCATTAAGATTTATCATAAAACAATAAAAGGTACTCTCCCTTCTTCTTAGAATAGAGAAACTTTTATCTTTCTGCCTACTTGATTCTTCTTATTCGTTCTGCTATTGATTGAAACTCTTTCGATCAACTCAGAATTATACTTAATCTTATAAGTATAACCATATTTACTAAACTTTAGTAAATCATGACGAATATCTTTATCACTCTTGTGGTGGACTTGATCAACGCACAACCTAGTGTACTCGATCTCCTAGTCCTTCTCTTGACACTTTGTCAAAGAATTAGTCTAATTTCCAAATATGAAGTTTCTCATTCATCACGCAACCAAGTTTCATGACTCCAAGTTTCTGTCCAACTGAAACTTGGGCGATGAGAATCTTCCCTTATTTGGCAAATTCTCGACATTTCCACAAATAACATAATTAAGAATCAAATCCATTATAGAAACAATTAAACATCAATTTTTCATACACACCATTGCAAGGATAAATAAATAAGACACAATCAAAATTTATTTTATTGCGGAAAAACTTGTCCTTACAATGTAATTCAACAGAAAAACTATGCTATTACATATTTCTTATCAATCTATCCTAACTCTAGAGTAGCAGCTCAAAAATCTGATCCTCGAGTCCATGCGATCGAAATCCATTTCTTCACGATCAGATTCAGCTTACTTCTTCCCTTAAGCTTCCTCTCTTTTCTTCGATCCTACAAAACATCAAAATGTAATCTTATCACATCATGTATTGAAAATCAAAGAATAGGAACTTATAGAGTTAGTTATTGGATTTTACCTGAAGTAGAGCCATACGTCTTGACTCTCCCATCTCTTAGATCTCTTAGGTAAACATGGCAGCTTCGTCTCCAATGCCCCTTCTCTTGGCAGTAGAAGCAGATGGACTCTTTTGGAATGGCACAAGGAACTATCTCAGAATTTACCTTTTCTGGATTTCCAATGTCACCATTTTCAATGTCCATTGAAGTTTGGGAGTTTGATTTGCCAGACAAATTTGCTCGATCAGCACGCCAAATCATTTCTGATTCAGCAGCTATAAGGAAATAGGTCAAATCAATGAGGGTCACGTCATGGTCCATCATATAGTACTCTCTTAGGAACTCACTATATGAGATATCGACACCCATCATCCTTAACCTATCAATGTGTGACTTCATCTCTAAGATGTGTGCACACACAGGTTTCCCATCTTCGTGTTTACTTGCCAATAGGGCTTGAGTGAGCTTGAACTTTTCAAGCCTTTGAACTTGTGGGTTAGGGCGAATAATTGGAGGAGGTGGAGGAAGTGAAGCATGACTCTCATTTCCTTGATCGTATCGCGGAACGTCATCTTCATTTGGAAAGCTTGTTCCAAGGGACTTGGGAAGACCATTGTAAGATTTAGACATCTACAAAACGGGAGAAAATTCAAGTTAGTTGATAAGAATCCTTGATGTAACACCCAAATGAAACATCAAGGCTAGGATCCAACACAATACTCTACAACCTAGAAGAGGGATGCCGTAATCTAGTTGCAGAATATTTGAAGGTAGGTAAATGACGATTTACCAATTTCCACCATGAAAAACGAAAAAGACTTTTAAGTTTTAAATGAATTGAAACTCCTAGATCTTTTGAGATTCATTGAACTTTTCAATGACATGTTTAATCTCGATTATGCCCTTCTATTTGTGACTGGGATGCCGAGGATCACAAACAAGGTGTGAATAACCATACGAATCACGTGGTGCACCCAATTGCTACTATCACCTAATCAATGTGTCGGTTAGCCACACACGCTCCATTGATCTATGATAAACATCGAGCCACCCTTCGCCACCAATGTCAATCCCAAATTAGTGTGTCGGTTAGCCACACACGCTCCACTAACGTTTGACAAGGGTACGAAGTGTAATTCCATGGATTAGCATACAAATTCACATTTTTCCCTAAAGTAACTAAGATTGGGAATTTGTAAAAGCATTTAGTTACTTTGTACTTCATTATACTTATAATGGAAGGTTTCGTCCTATCCTACCTGTTCGGATAATGACCCTCCACTAGTCAAGAGTGCGGTGGGTAAGAGTGGATACCCATTCAATCACCATTTTATAGGTAATTTCCTTAAACACCCCTTATAGACCAGCTTCGTGAATGAGGCCTACTAACGGTAAGACTGAGTCTTTACTCATATATATAATATTAGACTTTTAATGTTACATATATAGAGTATAGGGTGTATTTTACACTTTTAAAATACTAGGTGGTTTTATTAACTTTCTCTTTTAATTAAACTTTTAATTAACTTAACAAAACCATGAGGGTGTAATTTGAACTTTTCAAAATCCTAGAGTTTTAGAATTTAAATATTACATAATTAAACTATTAATCAAAATTTCAAATTCCAAAACTTGAGGGCAAGTTTTGAAACATTTCAAAACATTAGGTTTTAGAATTTAAATATTTCAACATTAAACTTTTAATCAAAATTTTAAATTCCAAAACTTGAGAGCAAGTTTTGAAACTTTTCAAAACATTAGGGTTTAACTATTTAAATTTCAAAAACAAAACTTTTAAGTTCAAATTTAAACTATAAAACCTAAAGGGAATAATTTGAAACTAGTCAAACTTACTAGGGATCAAATAACAAATAATATAAATCAAACAATTAATTTAGTGATTATCTATATTTGACCTAATTCAATTTCTTGCAAGATAAGTTACCCAATTAATACAAATAATCAATTTTAATCATATAAGGAATCTATTATCTAATCAATTGGTAAATATCTTTTGTTTTTGGCAAGGATAGTCTCACAAAATCATTAAAATTCGAATTTTATCAGTAAAAACAGATTAGGCAACTATTCCATAGCAAAAACAGCAAGAAATCCCGATATTGCCTCTGTCAGACGATCCGACTCGCCGAGTCACTCATGGACTCGCCGAGTAGGGCCGACTCGCCGAGTCCATGAAGGGACTCGCCGAGTCCAGTCGAACAGAAGGCAGAAAAATGATTTTCAGCATGTAAACAGTTATAGCATCACATACAACAGAAACCAATCAAGGCTCTGATACCACTTATGGGTTTCAAGCATAAGAACAATCCTATGTGCTCATACAAACCCTAATGCCTGGATCTAGGTTTCTCTATTGTACATGCAATGAATCCAAGACTTACAAACCCTAGATCTATCAAATAAGAACTGAAATAAGGGTTTAGTAATTACCTTTGATTGTTATATAGCAATAACAATCAATCCTTGCTTTGATTGGCTTTAGAAAGCTTAGTGCCTCAAGTGTTGCACCTCTAATGGAGTCACAAACACCACTAAGCAACTTGGATGAAGAGGGAGGAGAGAGGAGGCACCAAAAACGGCTGGAAACCCTAAAGGATTACTTGTCCACGTTTTTGGGGCTTAAGGGTCCTTTATATACATGTAGGCTATTAGGGTTTGCAACTAGGAAACCCTAATCTGACTGCTTAAGCCCTAAGCAGTCCAATGGACCATTCCAGAAGGCCCTTGGACGATTTCTTTATGGTCCTCCATATAGAATTCGTCCATTGCCATCTAATGGATCCTAAGCCCAACTTTGTAACTATCTTATAATTACAATATCAGCCCCCTTAATATAATTAATCTCTTTTAGTCACAAAATTAATTCTTAATTAATTCTTGACTAATATTAATTAAACAATATGATTTCTCCTTTAATATATTATTCTTATAATATATTAATAAATCATAATTAAACCTTTCTCTCCTTAATTCATCCTACATATTGCTATGGTGAAGGCAACCCAAAAGGACCATGCTCATAATCGGGTCAAGTACATACCAAAATAGTTATGGACTTAGACACTAATCCAACAATTTCAACCTAAAATTTTCAATTAAAAATTTAAGTGTTTATTCAAATCACAACTACAAATCTTAAATAGGACAATTTAATCTTAAAACATTTATCAGAGTATCGTCAAAAGTTATCACGTTCACAAGTCTCCCATGGATGCGATGCAATCGAGCCGTGCCCCTCCTTTATTATAAGAAAACTTGAAAACATTTAAACCACAAATCGTAAGCACAAAGCTTAGCGAGTTCCCCAAAGACCCAGCTGGTCAGCACGCATATACTACCATATAGGCAAGCATACAAGAGTCACAAAGACAGAAAGCATCCTACATACACAAGTTAGTGGATTGACATTGGTGCCTTCGACCCATAAGCACAGTGAGAAAACTCACCTGAATCGAAGAACTCTGAAACACTACGATACAATCCCTTTTCTGCTCTGCTTGCACCCATGAATCCACTAACACCAAATCCAGATAAAATCTTAATTAATAGACCAAAAATCCTCAAGTTTGACCCACTGTTAAACTTGGTCAAAAGTCAACGGTCAACGAAAGTCAAACTTCTGGCTGAGTATGCCCAACTTACTCAGCTCGTACGCATGACGTACTCACCATCCAGAATCGGGACCCCATACAAGTACGCGCAACGTACTCAAAGGTACGCCCAACGTACTTGGTCATATGACACATTCCATTAAGTGCTTATTCTCTTAAGTCCTTTCATCTAACACTCAGATCTAGTCCCACAACATCATTCTAAGTCATAAAGTTTCCACCTTTATGACTTTCCATGTCCAGAAAAGGTCCAAAAGCCAAAACCTTAACTTTTTAATCAATTAAGGCATCATGACACTTTCATGGAAGGAATCAAAGGACCAAGATCATATTTTTATAATCCTAATAGCTCCATAATGGATAAAGTTTCCAACTTTATACATTAGAATGGTCCAAACCACCAAGATCTAGTTTTTAAGTCTCAAAGGGACAAAAAGAGCATCTCTTTCAACTTAATCCATTAAGTCCAAGTCTTTAACCTTTAGATCTGGATCAATATGATGTTTAGATGGATAAAGTTTCCAACTTTATCCATAACAAGGTCACAAACTTTCAAGATCTAAACTTTATGCAATAAAGTGACCAAAAGCTCATAACACCCAATACTAGCTAGATCTATCAAATGCATCATCAAGATTCAAACTTTATACCTCTAGAAGAAAGATCAATGTGAACAAAGTCTGGATCTACAAGCTCCAATGCAACCAAAACTTCTCCAAAGAGCTCCTTCTTCTCCAAGATGCACTAAGAACACTCCAAAGCACTCAATATCACCTTATTTTGATCAAAAGGCTCAAACTAGGGTTAGGGTTTTCATGGGAGGGTGTTGGAGAGGTGGAGGTTGAGAATGGAATGGGTTTGGGGAAGTTAAGGAGCTTAAATAGGGCTCAAACCACGAAAATAGGACTGATCGCGTACGCCCAACGTACTCCTGGTATGCCCATCATACCCAGGGATGCCCTAGTACACCCAACGTACTTCCCCGTACGCCCAACGTACACGGCTTAACCCAAAATTGTCCTAACTTCAAGCAGTCATAACTTCTTCATTTGAACTCCGATTTCAACGATCTTTATATCCACGGAAAGGTATTGAGGAGCTCTACAACCCTATCTAATTACTTTTGACTTAAAAGGCATCGAACTAAAATCCTTAATTCATAAAAGAAGTTTGAAACACCACTTTTCCTATTTTACCCTTTGTCTCCAAAGCACAAACTGAACTCTTGGATCACATAATCTACATTACCCGCATCCAAATGGGTCTAAATCTATCTTTCCCAACGCCTGAAGCCTTATGATACTTGATCTTTGGGTCACATCTCCGGATTATGAAACCACTCGAAATAGGGTGTTACACTTTATCCATTATGGAGCTATTAGGAAGCATACAAATGTGATCTTCATCCCTTTCTTCCATCCATGCAAGAGTTATGATGCCTTGGTTTGTGTATTAAGTTAGGTTTTTGGTGTGTGGACTCCTTTTAGCCATGGAAAGTCATAAAGCTGGAAACTTTATGACTTAGAATATTATTTTGACTAGATTTGACCTTTAGACATGAGATCTTAATGGAATAAGCACTTAATGAAGGAAAATGGAACTGGTCGAGTATGTTGGGTGTATCTGGTTGTACACTGAGCATACTAGGCTGGAACCTCATAATCAGGAAGGGATGTACTACGCTGAGCGTAGTGACTGAGTATGCTGGGCGTACTTTGTCTGTGTTGACCTCCTTTGACTTTTTGACCTGTTGTCTTCTTGGATAATTTGACTTTTGGTTAAATTTGGGTAGAATTGAATATTTGACTAAGGATTGGTCTCGGTTTGGTTTTAGGAAGTTTGGGTTGGTTGTTTTGATGCTGAGGTAGTTGTTGGGCTTCTGTTGAGTAGTTCAGGTGAGTCTTCTCATAGTATTTGTGGGTCGAAGGCACCAATGCCTGCCCATTGTTATGTTATAGGATGCTAATTGTCTATGTGAATCTTGCATGTGTTTGTATGTATACCAGACGGGGCCCGATGCCGGACGGGGCATGATGAATGTGTTGGACGGGGCCCACCACATATAACTGACAGATCTGTACCGGGTGGGGCCCGATGTATGTATGTATGTGGTATTTTGGGAAACTCACTAAGCTTCATGGTTACGGTTTATATTTAAAATGTTTTCAGGTACTTCTAGCTTCAAAAGGAAGGGTCGGCTTGATCGCATTGCATCCCATGGAGATTTATTCTGCATTATCTGTTTTTGATTTTACTCTGATGTTTTGAGAATACTTTTAATATAATCGTCTTTTGGGATAATGAATGAATGGTTTTGACTTATTTAAAATGAAAATTTTACTTGGAAATTTTGGAATGTTACAAAATGCACTGTTATTTTAAATTTAGTGTGTATAATTAGTTTTTACTAGGTTTTCTTTGTATAAGTAACAATGATTTTCGTACAACCAAATTTTTCGAGTCAACTCGAAAGCTGAAGCAATATTACAAATAAGTTTGAAGGTGCACCATATCATTTTGCATTGATGTTGCATTTAAACATTGGTTTCCTATATGAGGAGATAGTTGCTGACCTTTTAGAACTTTCAGAATTAGAATTATTTCCGATAAGTGATTTGTCATATATATATATATATATATATATATATATATATATATATATATATATATATATATATATATATATATATATATATATATATATATATATATATATATATATATCAGTGTTGTAAATATCAGCCTAGGCGCTAGGCGGTGTGCAACTGATTACGATTAGGGGTGCTTGGCGGAAATTGATCAATATCGGTCAAACTCGGGCTAGGCGGTCCTCGGCGGCCCTCGACGGTCCTCAGCGGTCCTTGGCGGGAAGATTTTAAAAAATTCAAATTTTCAAATTTTCAAATATTACACCAAAATTTACAAAACTTCAAAATTTTAAATTTTCAAATATTCAAATATTCAAATATTATACCAAATATTTCAAAATTTCAAAATTTGAAATTTTCAAATACTATTTTTTTCTTAGGATATATTAAGTTTTAAAATAGTTTTATTAGTAATTTATGGTCCCCGATTAATCCTCCGATTAATCCCCGTGAAACCGATTAATCGTTTGACCCCAGTCGACCGCCGAGTGATTTTTACAGCCTTGATATATATATATATATATATATATATATATATATATATATATATATATATATATATTCTTCCTAATAAATGAAAATAATTTGCCACTTGTCATCCTCTTATTCATTATGTCACATGTCATTTTGTAGTAAATTTAGATTAAATTATATCCATGTGTCATTTTGTGGTTTTTTTCCTTTTTATTAAATTTCATATAATACTTAAATGTAATAATAATAAATATATATCTAATTCATTAATGCAACCTTCCTTATAATTTCTAAATTTCTAAACTGAATCCAATTATTTTAATTGTTTAATTATTTAAATTATTAGTTTAAATTTAAAAGATAAATAAACATTTCAATTTTAATAATTAAATATTTTATTTTTTTCTTATAAATAAATTTTCTAATTTGTTAGATCTTTATGTTTGTTTAATTTTTGAATAAGACTCATGTAATACATGAGTCTTACAACTCGTGTGTGTGTATATATATATATATATATATATATATATATATATATATATATATATATATATATATATATATATATATAGGGTTGAGATCGGTTGAGAACTCAAAGTTTCGTGAGAACCCGAGAACTAAAAGTGGAGCGTTGGATCAAAAGTAATTCGTTAAGGACATGATCGTCATCTTACCAATCTCATTTAATGTTTAATTTTTTTTGTGTTATTTAATATATTAATATAAATGTCTAAAAATTAACCAAATAACTCAACATTTCGGAATTTTTTTTAAATAATTTTTGATTTTTTTAAAAATTTGAGATTTTTTTAATTTTTTTTCAAAAAACATGAATTTTTAAAAAAAAAATGAAAAAAAAATAATTTTTAAAAAACAACATCTTTTTTTCCAAAAAAACTGCATTTTTTTTTCAAATAAAACTACATTTTTTTTCAAAAAAAAACTGTATTTTAAAAAAAAAAGTACATTTTTTCTAGAAAAAAAAACTGTATTTTTTTTTTTTCCAAAAAAACTGTATTTTTTTTTCCAAAAAAACTGCATTTTTTTTTCAAAAAACTGCATTTTTATTTAGAAAAACTGCATTTTTTTCAAAAAAAAAAACTGCAATTTTTATAAAAAAGTGCAATTTTTACCAAAACTGCATTTTTTTAACAAAAAAATCAACGTTTTAGGTGCATATATGTATCTTTTTTCAAATGCATATATGCATATTTCTTATACTATAATATTCGTAAGTAAATTAGAAAAAATCTCATTTTTATTAATCAATTTATAAACATAATACACATATTTTATTCGATACAAAATAAAATATAAAAAAAATAGAAAGATTCACAGTGTTATCATTTCTTCATATCAAGATTTCCATATTTTCTTCAATTTATCACTTTTCACATCTTCAATATTTTCCAAAAATTCTTCAAAATCTACAGGAAAATAAAAAAAAATTGATTAATGCAAGAACATGCACATGTATATATCATGGAAGATTCACATGTTATTATATAATGTGATATTCACATGTGATTGTATCTCTTAAGATTTAAATGTGAAATTCATAAGAAAATTTTAAAAAATAATTAACGAAGAACACTTACACAAAATGCGTGTGTGCATATAGACGTAATTCATATGTGATTCACTTATGATTTACATGTGAATCACATGTAATTCACTTGTGATTTACATGTGCAACACTTGTGATTTACATGTGAATTACATGTGATTAATATGTGAATTATATATGATTTACATGTGAATCACATATAACACATATGTGATTTACATGTGAATCACATGTAATTCATATGTGATTTACATGTGAATCACATGTAATTCATATGTGAATTACATGTGAATCAAATCTAATTCATATATGAATTACATGTGATTCATATGTGAATAACATGTGATTTACATGTGAATCACATGTAATTTATATGTGAATCACATCTAACTCATATATGATTTACATGTGATTCATATGTGAATAACATGTGATTTACATGTGAATAACATGTGATTTATATGTGAATAACATGTGAATCACATGTAATTCATATGTGCTTCGCTTGTGATTTACATGTGAATTACATGTGATTTACATGTGAATCACATATAATTCATATGTGATTCACTTGTGATTTACATGTGAATCACATGTAATTCACTTGTGATTTACATGTGATTTATATGTGAATTACATGTGATTGACATGTGAATCACATGTAATTCATATGTGATTCACTTGTGGTTTACATGTTAATCACATGTAATTCAAATGCTCAAAAGTCGTTATGTTGTGTGAATAAAAAGAATTCAAGTACTTATTTTATTATTTTTGACATTTTTGTTACTTTGACCATTTTCACCCATTTTCGTACGGTAAGATATTTAGTATGGTATAAATTCTTATAGCAATTTTATATTTAAACTTTCAATGACATTATTATATTCTAAAAGCACTTTAAAACTTGCTTGAATGTTGTGTTCCAATTAACAATAATTTTCTTGAAAAGAGAATATATATCACGACAAATATAGACCATTAACTTTCTGAGTAAAACATATTTTTTTTTCTATAATGCTTATGTTTATAGCATGACAAGTACAAACCATAATTTTTTTAAAAAAAAATTAAAATCATATATAAAACTTATAAGTTGTTTATAATTGTGATGAAACAAACCTACCTATATCATTTACCCATTTATTAAATGAATATCATTTATTAAATGGATATAAACAGGAAAACAAAAGTACTTTATTAGTGAAAGGTGTTGTTAGTATTACCTTGCGCCATTATCACCAAGGCCATGCAACCAAACAATGGTTGCCAAGTGTTTGCCTTTAGGTTTTACCACATATGTCTGTCCAAACTCAAATGCCCTTCTAGTAGTTCTACAACCTTTCATTAAATATCCCATTTTGACATTACATAACATATATATATATATATATATATATATATATATATATATATATATATATATATATATATATATATATATATATATAAGGAATTAACATAGAGAAAAAGAACAAAAAGAAACTAACCAGGGCCACCAAGATTCATATTAATCACCAGAGATGCAAACGACAACAGCATCCAAAGAGAACAAAATCTGCAACAAAATACATAAATAGTTCTGCATATTTCTAAACTATACATGAAGATACTAGAAGGTAATTTACGAGAAAAAAATAAAGACTAGATGTGCAAAAATTAACAATCGATTCCATATTTGGATGAATAACACTTATTTTGATAGATTGATTAACAACGATGATGGAACTAAAGTCGATAACCTTGTGTATTTCATTAATCTAGTTGAATCACCTTACCAACGATCACCCTTCATTTGTTCTGCATCACCAAAAACTCCACCTCTCATCAAACTCCAAAGTTTTCATGGATGCTCCCACAAATAACTAACAAGAGAAGATATGTTTAATCAAAATCCATTAAGTCCGTTCAAATGAATGAAAATGAAATAGATAAGAGTTAATAGTGTTGGTAATGAATTACCTTATGTAATAGGGAAATTGGTCGAAGGTGACTTTATTGTCTTTTTCGTCAGCGATCATACTAAGCATCATCACCGCCAGTACACCCTCCCACCGTCTTCTGCATTCCAATTCCAATTCTGACTCCTAATCCAATTACGACGCTTAAATCAGACATGAACAATTTCTTGTTTTCCGTTTCTTCGATTTCAAATTAGGACCGCAAATCTTTTCACACCAAATGACAAAAAGAGAATGAAAGTCTCTAGAATCCGATAAAACGATACCTGATTTGTAAATAACGGTGGAAACGAAGACGATGATTTAGAATTAGCGTTTTGTGACTGGGAAGAAGATGATTTGAATTTCTAGGGTTTTCTGAATCCCTCGCTTCTATCTGAATTGCAGGAGCTGATCAATGATGACAAATTGATGCTTACAAAAACTTGATAGATCATTGTTGATCGATCTCGATGAATCGATGATCATGAATCGGGCGATTTAGGGCTTCAAATATCGTAATCGAAGGTGAACACGAACATTGTCGATCTATAGGTTTGTAAATTCTTCACCGATGATCTGGATATGAAAGATTGTTGAGTGGTAGCTGACGTTCATTGTCGACGGACATAGAGGTGGACCGATTAAGGGAGGATGGAGACGAGGGGAAGAGATACGGTGGAGAGAGAGAGAGAGGGAGATCTGATAAGGAACGGTGATCAGGAGACGTATGTGTATGAGTCAATTTCTATAACTCCAAAATGCCCCTAATTTCATTTAACTCTGATGCCCCCGTCGCTTTATTTTTCCACTTATTTACAAAAATGCCACAGTGCATCTTGACCATCCCTTTTTTTGATCCAACGCTCCATTTTTAGTTCTTGGGTTCTCGGGAAACTATGAGTTCTCAAATGATCCTTCCTATATATATATATATATATATATATATATATATATATATATATATATATATATATATATATATATATATATATATATATATATATATATATATATATATAGAGGAGGGTTCAATTGAGAAAAAAAAAGGTTGAGAATGGGGGAATCATTCTCAGCCAATCATTTAATTAGCATCTTAACATAAAATACACGGTGGAAAAATTGTAAATATGATATGATATCCTTCAATCACAGATACATAATTGTGGATAATTTGATAACAATTCAAATTCATTACTACTCGATCGTTCATCATCCAAATTTCTTCTCCAACCTTCAACGATCATCCAGATTTCTTCAATTAAATCCTCGATCAACATCATCCAGTGTTAATCAATCATCCATCTTCGTCAAAAACACGTTCATCAACATCATTCAACAGTAGACAAAAAAAATCGTTTTTGGTTCTTTCAATCCAACCTTCAATTATGCTTGAATTCGAGCATATCTTCAACATCTACGATTAATTATACTCCCAGTGTCATTAGATCAACATCATCGATAATCAACAACAATTTCACTTCATATCATTCATTCAACATCGATCATCAAACAAAACTTCTAAATTAAGGTTAGAAAAACGTCAAATCATTTTTTTTTGAAAAATTTCATATAATTCTCTATCAATCTACTATTTTGTAAGTTTTAAATAGTCAAAGTATCATGTTTTTAGCATTTTTAAAAAAACTTACTTGTATGCACTCCAACTGTTTGATGAAATGCATAAACTAAATTACCACGTTATATTCACATATCAATATGTTTTCGCACCTTAATCAGTATATGATTATTAAAACACAAAACAAATATACAATTTTATATGTTATTCATATGTGAATAACATATAAAAATTATATATATATTTGTGAATATACCTTGTAATATTCATATGTTAATATCCTGTGTAATATTCATATGTGAATAAACTGTGTAATATTCACATATGAATATACCATCTAATATTCATAAGTGAATATATCATCTAATACTTACAAGTGAAAATACTATGTAATATTCACAAGTGAATGCATCATTTAATATTTAAATATGAATATATTATATCATATTCACAAGTGTATATACTATATATTATTCATATGTGAATATATTGTGTAATATTCATTAATGAATATACCATGCAATATTTAGATGTGACTAGAATGTGTAATATTCACAAGTAAATATACCATATACTATTCACATATGAATCTACCATATAATATTCATATGTGAATATACTATGTAATATTCATTTGTGAATATACCATGTAATATCACATGTAAATATACAATATAAACAACATATATCATATAATATTCACATATGATTATACATTCATGTGTGAATATACCATATGATAATTAGAATGTGATAAATCGCTATTATTATGAACTAAAAGTATATTTTTAACATTTTTATGTGTATTCACATGTTTTTCAGGCATCGTTATAACTCAATAAAAGAATAACATTTCAATCAATGGTTGGTTCATGGTTGACGATTGGTTGACGTAATTGAGAAGATATCATTGACGAAGACAATATGTTTTTATATTCACGTGTAAATGTTATACAATTTAATATATATTCTTCATTTTGATCGTGTTAAATTCAAATGCAAATGATATTCATTAACCAATACAATGTTGTTTGTCTTAGTATAATGTTGATTTTACATGTAAAATAATATTGTTACAATATACAAAAAAACTATTCACAAACCAATTCTTATAGTGTATTATTTATTTTTATATATAAAGGTTGTATTCACAAAATAAATAAATCAACATGTATAGTTTATTCACATAAATAAAAATAACACATTACAATGATGTTTTTACTAGTGTGATTGAAGTTAGTAACATCATTAGTAAATATGTCGTAATGATTTCTAAACTTTATTCATATATGAATAAATAGCATGTCATGATGATGTCATCACTAGAAGGAATGAAAATTTAGTGACATCATCAAAACAATTTGCCGCAATGAAGTTTAGTCTCGGAATTGGACGAAATTCGCATATTTGATGTAAAATGGTGCGATTTACAAAACTCACCGCTTTGCCGTGACGTACGGTGTTTTTCGGCCATTCGGGACTGTTTAGGGCCTCAAAATGACGTTTTTCTATTTTTATAATTTTCCGAAAAAAAAGTTATCATTTATTCACAAATGAATATAACATTAATAAAAATATATAAGCTTATATAATTATTTTATTAACCTAAAAAGATTAGTTGTATGTGAATAAATATATATTCTTATCAAATACTTTTTTTATCTTTAATTTTATATATTTTGTAGTTCTCGGTTTTATTGACAGTTTTATTCATTTGTGAATAATACATATATATTCACATTTGATTATTACATATATATTCATTTGTGAATATTACATATGTTCACATGCGTATATAATTCTTATATGTTATTCACATATGAATTACAAACTTGCTTAGGACCTCAAAACAATGTTTTTTTTCCGAAAAAATACATTATCACTTATGAATAAAAAGTATGATTAATTTTTTTATAATTTAAATATCATTCATATATGAATATAGCATATAATAAACATAGTATATTCATATTTAAATATTAGACGATGTATTCAATTGTGAATATTACATAGTATATTCACTTGTGAATATTAGATGGTATATTCACTTATGAATATTATATGATATTTTCATATGTGAATATTACATAGTATTACATGGTATATCACATGTGAATTTTACATAGTATATTCACTTGTGAATATAATATGATATATTCACTTATGAATATTACACAATATATTCACATATGAATATTACAATGTGTCTTCACAAATATATATAATTTTTATACGTTATTCACATATGAATAACATACAGACTTGCATATTTGTTTTTTTTAATAATCATATACTGATTCAGGTCGGAAAACATATTCATATGTGAATATAACGTGGTAATTTAGTTTATGCATTTCATCAAACAGTTGGAGTGCATACAAGTTAACTTTTTTAAAAATGTTAAAAACATGATACTTCCAATTCAAGTTATCAATTCCAAATCATCATATACTTCCGATTTCGACTTTGAAGCGTGCAATTCCGATTTTCATTTCATTCCAAAAAAAAATCCGATTTCAATTTTGAAACCTTGAAATCCCGATTCTAGATTTCTTTGTAATACTAATAATCAAGACGCGAACTGTTCCGATTAGAATATATGTTCCAATTTCAAAAGGTTCCGACTTCAGATGCGACATCCTATGTCTGATCGATTTCACATTTTGATTTTGATTTCCGAAAATCCGATTAGGAACCTGTGAGTACCGATTCCGAGTCCTTCAATGTCGACTGTGACTGCGAGTCCAGAACTCCAATTCCAATTTCATGAACAACAAAGAAATTCTGATTCCAACTGAGTTCGTTTGCGAATCTGGGAAATTCAAATTCGGAGTATTCAACAAAGAAATTGATGTTACGTATTTGAGATTGAAGGTTATTATCATATTTACAAGTTTGTCACAGTGTCTTTTATGCTTAGATTAAATGAGTGGCTGAGAATGATTCTCTCATTCTCAACCTTTTTTATTTTCTCAATTGAACTTACCTATATATATATATATATATATATATATATATATATATATATATATATATATATATATATATATCCACATTTTAACGGGCTCATAGTATATCATACTAACTAACTTTTTACTCGTAGAGAGAAGCACCATTTGTGGAAAAAATAATAATCCACATCAACCAAAGCCAAAGGCGGAAGCACGGAGGTCGGAGAGGTGTTAAAGCTTGAAATGAAAGCATATAGAACTCCTAAAAATGGGACCAGGTCCAGCTTTGATAAGGCTATAATTTTGTTATTAGTCTAGTGTTATATGCGGTTTATAACTCCACGAACTAGTAAAATATTTATGCAAAAAATAATTATTTTGAGCTATATAGTTGTTTCAATGGTAATTTGTTTTTAATAGACAAAAACATTTTGTTAATGTGTCGCCTCCATCATTAAATCTGAAGTGGTGTGCATAGGTTAGAATATGGGGTCTTGTTGACAATACTGCGTTGGAATTTATTCATTATGTTAAGCTTATATAAGAGAAATTGAAGAAAATGATATCCCATTACTTGAACTAAAAGCCAAGAAGTGTAGAAATCTAGTGGTTTATTATTTGCAAATGTTCTTGATTATACATTTTCTAAAGATATACAAGAGTTACGTAACTCAATGGAAATAATCATATCAGCATGTGCATCGACTCCACCACTCCAGGAACGGATTTTATTGATTGATAATTCCATTAAGTTTAGTGAAAGTTACACGAAATTGTTTGAAGTTCGGATAGACTTCTCAGTTGGAAGTTACGTAATTCCAAAGTACTTTTTTGTATTTCGTAGAAGATTAGTATGTTATTTATTTTGATTTCATTAATGTTAATTGTTTTGATTTTCCTTACTACTACCAAAATAATAGAAGAACCTTACAAGCATATTACAATGACAATGAACTAATTATGGTAACACCTTGATATGATTATTCTTAAACAACATCATAATAACCAAAACACAAAAAATGGTGAAAAACATACACCAAAAAAATCAAAACTCTTGTCATAAACACCAAACTATTATTGTGTGCTTCAAACACACACCAAATTCTTTATGATGCTGGCTAGTCATCTTATTCAGTTGCTTTTATATTTCAGTAACACTCTCTTTGTACCAAATGCTAGGCAGATCTTCATCATACCAGCCAAAATACCCATAATTTACATATTTCTAGTAAAATATAAACGCCAAACTAATGCATACTTGTTCTTTTTCACTCCATGTAATTGAAAAGTAATCTTGAACATCACACTTGCATATACAAAAGGGCTTATTTATTTGTTTGTGTATGTTACTTTGGGAGCGTGAGCCACTTAAACGAAGTGTATAACCATCATTTTCTTGAATAGTCTGTGCTAACTAGTTGTCCCAAGTTTCAGTTTATGGAAAATCTTATCCAAAGTGTACATCCTGGAATTCCAAATATACAGTTGATTAAAATATAGTTAGTTCGAGATGTCCAAAAGCAAATATACTTGGGATATATAAAGAAAAGTCAGTTAAATATCGCATTTGATATTACATTAATTAACAACTAACTATAAAATACATACATTTACACCCCGTTCCCGAGTTGAACTTAACGAGAGAAAAGAAAGGAAATGGGTGGAAATGAGAAGAAAATAAAAGAAATTGGTGTTCCCCAGTTTCATTAAAGGAGGGAAGTGGAAAGAAGTGGAGAGAAATGGGAGGATCACTTTCCCTCCTAACTTTCCTTCCGATTTAAGAGGATTCGAAAAGAAAGAACAAAATGATTCATTTTCCTTCCACTTCTCTAACTCGGGAACACAAAAAAAAAAATTTGTTTTCCTTTCCTTTCTCTTCTTTTCTCTCATGACTTTCTTTTCTCTTCTCTTCTTTTCTTTTGTTAAACTCGGGAACGAGGCGTTATGGCCACACATCCAGAAAGTATTATGAATATTATGTTTTTTTTTCATGATCAATAAAACATTGTCTAATTCTAATGACATCTTCAAGATTGTCTTATTCTTCAATAAACTCGCCAATCTCCTTATCGGCACCAACAATCAACTTCATTGCAACTCTAACATTTTTCTTAATATTATTAACTAATTTAATATTTTCTTCATCTATACTAAGAGAGCCGCTACACGAGTATTAACTATTCGACTACTTCATAAGTCACTCAGCGTACTCCTTCCGGGGCCAGTACGCGCAGCGTACGAGCTGGGTACGCCCCACGTACTCCACAAATGACCAACACATCCCATTATGCACTTAATCGATTAAGCCACTAAGCCAAACTATCAGATGTGATCCTAAATGGTGTCTTAAACGCACTGATGATCTTCCTTCCGCTCCCACTGAACATTTTTTTTCATCTTCGCTTGGAAGGACTTGGTAATTTTGAACTTGAAAGAGGATATCGCGTGGTGATATCTCTGGAGCTTAGTAGAAGACTAGATGAACTTAAAATTGATCTATTCAAATGGGTCAAGCCTGAGATATTGAAAGAAAGTGACAAGTTTTAAAATGGCTCTTATGATGACTCTGAAGAAGATTAGTTTTGACATCATCAGGTACGGGGATATTGTAAGGTCACATCTTATGATCTTATGAGTCAAACACTCTACACTATTGATCAACGTCAGCGTCTACAACATTGACAGCACCAACGTATTAAGCTTATCAGCGGCAGCGCGTAGCTTAGTCATTTTATGCAATCTTTTGTATATCAGGAAATAATATAGATAAGTAAAGAGTGGATCACATATTCGGTATCTTTGTGATAAGATAGGTTCGTAGTATAGATTAGACGTAATCCCTATAATCAAGAGATATACTTGTATAGATTAATATATATATATATATATATATATATATATATATATATATATATATATATATATATATATATATATATACACAACATTAGGGGAAAACCTAATGGTGCGAACATATCTTGGTGTCGTAATCGTCTTTGTGACAACCGTCTTCTTGGTGAGGACAAAACCTCTTTCTTGGCGAAAGAAACAATTTGGAGAACTCTCCGTGTCTTTTAATTTTTGTTCTTTATTTTCTTAGATTAATTTTTTCTTTCCTAAGTATACTTGAAGTGTACCCGATCGATACAAACCTTCAATTTTTCACTCCAAGTATCAGTAGAAGATTTATCGTTGTGGGTGGTCAAGAAAAACAATCATCAAAGTCAAGGCCTTCTTGTTTCATTCATTCAAAGGTGCCTCATATTATGCTTTTGAACTGCATAGAACTAATAAGCATAAGCACTACCTCACAGAAACAGACTATCCAATAGCCAACCCTCCTGATTTACTGAACATCTCCAAGTAGACCTGTCAATGGGGCGGGTTTTGACCCTGATTCGCTCCAAACTCGTAAGAATTTTACGGGTTTGGATTTTAATTTTCGATTCGTTTACCCGCTTACGATCCATACCCATTTACCCTTTTAATAAATGGGTCGGGTATGGAGCATTGTCGATCCGCTCCACTTATAACCCGCCCCGTTATATATATATATATATATATATATATATATATATATATATATATATATATATATATATATATATATATATATATATATATATATATATATATATATATATATATATATATATATGACAACAAAATATACAACTCGACGTCCAAGTAAAATGTCATTTTTATTGTATTGGACTTTGAGTATTAATTAATCTACATCTTGTTTAAGTAGACATTTTATCTTTTTGAGAAATATTACTTTGTGGAATACATAAAAATTATGAAAATTTAATATTAAAAAAGGGTCGGGTTAATGGGTCGGGTATTCGTTGATCCGGTGGATACGGGTATGGATTCGACTATTCAAGACCCTGAGGGTTATTGGAGCGGGGTGGGTCATGTTTTTATTTTTTTAAACGGGTTTGGATCAAGGGTGATTCGCTCCAAACTCGCCCCATTGACAGGTCTATCTCCAAGGAGTTGAATAGGATAATTTCATCCAAGGAAACTGCTAAATCGACTCTCCTACCAATCAGAACCTTCCTTCAAAGAATCTCCTTTGAAATGACCCCAATTAAATTTGAGATAAAATCATTAAATCCTTTTCCAAATTTTGAGGAAATGAACTCCAGCTTGGAAAGTATTAAAGATCGAGAATATGGCATCACTGACACTCCTGAACTAGGAGTTGTTTATGAAATCAATAGCACAGAAGAGAAAAATTTCTTCCATCTAAGCCATAAGCATCGCTACTCAAACTTGTAACATCCAAATCCTCGAGGTGTAAAATTTCAAGTAAAAATTGAGATAAACTCATTTAAGTGTCATGACATTACACTATGTTGGTCACAACGTGACACCTGAACATGGGTAAACCCTAAATTTTATACTTGGACCCTATTTAAAAGAAGTGAGGGGATATGGTTTCCTTCACTCTCAGCCTCCATCACCTCCAAAACCCTCTTGAAGAAACCCTAATCTCTCTCCTCCATTTTGAGCTCACCTTGGCTTTTTAATTGATTTTGAAGGAAGAAAAAGGCCTTAGTTGTGTTTTGAGCCTATTGGAAAGATTTGGGACTTCATTTAGACATCTTTGGAGCATTGTAAGTGTTTAATACCCAAACTCTATTGCTATAAGTTGCTAGATCTAAGCCTTTGTCCCTTTATCTTCAAGTTTGAGCAAGTCGAATTGGTAGGATTCCATAAATTTGGCAACTTTATGGATCCTTGAGGTCCTTTGTATATCATATGGTTCAGATCTGGAACTTTCTAGTGTATTGAGTTGATGCATGAGATCCTTGGTGACGTTTCTCCATTTTTGACCTAGTTTGAGCTTTAGACTCAAAATGGATATGCATGGTTGAAAATCATTGATATTTAGGTTTTTTTGGACGTTAAGAAGCCTTCTGGAAGGAATAAGTGCATGGATTAATCATTGGAGGGTTGAATCCATAGAGCTGTGGAATGCCTAGTTTCACGACGTGACAGCTTCCTTGTCACGACGTGACGATTGGGGAATTTCCCGCTTATTTTGGACAGATTATGTTAAGACGTGATGACTTGTCCATCACAACGTGGCAATACCTTGGGTCGAGACCGAGTTGGATGAGTTGGGTCATGACCAATTTGGGACCGGGTTCAGTGCATTTCTCACGAAGTGACCATGGGCTGGTCACGATATGAGGGGAAGCTAATGGAAATGTTGACCGTTAACTTTGACCTTGACCATTGACTTGTTGACCTGAGTTGAATTTTTGTCAAATTGCTAGTTCCAGAGTAAAGAATAAGGTTGCACCATGTATGATTCGATAGGTGTGCTGTAGCACCGGTTGCATGGCATTGAGTTGTGGATTATCTAACTTCGTGAGACAGGTGAGTCTTCTCACTATACTATGTAGGTTGCTAGATTTTCTATGTGACTCTTGCATGAAAGATTGTGGTTGGATCATAGCACCTGTGTGAAAGACTATGGTTGGATCACAACACTTGTATGAAAGAATGTGGTTGGATCACAACACTTGAATGAAAGACTATGGTTGGATCACAACACTTGTTTGTTCTTTGCGACTTGCATGGAAGACCATAGTTGTGATGGGTTTTATGTACTCTAACATTCCTATGGTGCACATACAACCCTAATTCTTTGGATCTAAGTTTTCTCTAATTATACATGCAACATTGTTTTTCCAAAGCATAAAGCCTAAACTAGCATGCAAGGCAACATTTGAATCATAAAAAATAGGTAGAAGATTACCTTGTGTAGTAGCTTGCTTGTCTTTGACCTTTAGGAGCCTAGCACCTCAAGTGTGATGCCTCAAATGTCTTATAACAAACCAAGAACAAGAGAATGGACTTGAGAGACAGGCTTGGGAGCTCAAAATCGGCTAGCTACAACTAGTGTGCATGAGTGGGCTGATTTTAGGTGTTAGGGACTTCTTTTATAACTTAGGATTACAACCATGCAAGCCCTAATGACTCTTCATATTTCTTAGTCTTTTGGGCTAAACCTTCTTGGACTTTCACATAGGTTTAGTCCAACTCTAATTGTAACATCCGGAAATTTAAAGTACATCTATTTAACCCTTTTTCTTTACCAAATTGTCAAGTTTAGCCCCTAAGTGGAAAGTGTTGCAAACGAGTACGCTGGGCGTACTAAAGAGTACGCTGCGCGTACTCATGTGCTTATTATGGATGCAGACTCAATTAGGTATGCTGGGCGTACCAAAGTTAAGCTGGGCGTAACTGGCTCAGATGCAAAACCCTAAATGAGACTTGAGGACTATAAAAGGAATGATATGGTCCTTACCCCAGCCACCATATTACAGAGAGTGAAACCCTAAGAGAGCAAAGCCCCGTTATAAGCTTGTGTGTGTGTTCTTAAGCTTGAAAGTGCCATTTTGTGATGGTGAAGAAGAAGAGGAGGCCATGGTGGAAGCTAGAAGTTGGAGGGCAAGCTTAGAACCGTGTTCTACAGAGGTTGGAGCTTCACTTGGAGGTAAAAAGCTCAAAGCTTTCCTTGTCATCTTTGATTCGTGCTTTATGGACCCATTTTTAGGGTTTTTGGTCCCGAGGTGGAGACTTTATGAGCAAAGGGTCTCCATAAGCTTAGATCTGCCCTATTCCAGTGTAATATGTGTTGTAGGTTCATAAAAATCCAATCTTGGACGTTGAGATTAAGTCATGCATGAGATTAGGGCTTAATGGGAAAAGAGGAAAGGTGTTTGGAGTGATTGGTGACCTTTACAGCCATGCAAAGGCTTAAAGGTTTCGACTTTATGGATTAAGAGGTATTAGAATGGCCAGATCTGAAATATGAGCTTATGTCTTAACCGTTTAAGACCAAAAATAAAGAAAGTAGGAAACTGGGACTTACGTTGGGCGTAATCCCAGTACGCACCGCGTAGGGGGTTGCGTTCCCCGATTCTGGATGTCATGGAGTACGCCCAGCGTACAGATCTGGTACGCGCCGCGTACTCCGGAGGGTTGACTTTCGTTGACTTTTAGGGTTTAGTCAACTTTTGGACCTTTGGGCCATTGGAGGGGTAAAATGGTCTTTTACTCTTCTGAGAGAATATAGGGAGGGACTAGTCTAGCCTTTGAGAGCCGTATTAATTAGAGATAATTATTTTATGTGATTAGGCAGAGGCTAGATCAGTATTTGAGTTCGAGATTATCCGAGTTACCCGAGGTGAGTCTTCTCAGTATACATTACCTAGAGTGGTATCTATGTGTAGACCGGAGGGTCTTATGAGTTATGTGTATGTTTGAGTTTATGTGCATTGTGATATATGTATGCTATGTGTTATATAGACTGGACCGGAGGGTCCAACGATTTAGACCGGACCGGAGGGTCCAACGATTTAGACCGGACTGGAGGGTCCAACGAGCTAGACCGGACTGGAGGGTCCAACGAGCTACGGGACTGGAGGGTCCCGCTGAGACACATTGACCGGAAGGTCATACCGAGTTATAGCCTTGAGTGGCTTATGTGTTGTATGTGGTATTTTGGGGGGACTCACTAAGCATTTATGCTTACCGTGTTATGTGATATGTGTTTCAGGTAGCAGCGAGGATCGCGGGAAGGCGCCGACATGATCTGTACACACTGGCAGGGGATTATGTTTTGAGATTCTGGGATATGTTTTATTGCGATGAAATTTGATACATGAAATTTTGAGAATATTATATGAGTTTTATTATGTTTGAGAAATGAAAATTTGTTTTAAAATTTACGTCGTTACAAGTTGGTATCAGAGCCTTGGTTTGAGGGATTCGGATGCACCTTCGGGCGTATCTGAACTCAAACTGGGGATTTGAGAAATTTTTTCATAAAAGAAACAATTTTTCTAAAAGAGCAAAAGATTCTTGAGAAAAGCAGAACGGAGCAGTGTGTACGATCAGCCAGCGCCCGAACGGTGATTTCCTAAAATACCCTTACATTATGTGTTATGAGATATGATATGATATGCTATGCATGCTAGAGTAGGCTAGGTATTCATATTAGGATTAGAGTAGCCTGATTTGAGATGCCTTAGCCTAGGAGATTACTGCTACTATGAGATACTTCGAGAGCGAGTAGGTAGTAGTGAGGAGCTTATGAGTGATCTACCGGAAGGTAGCCTATGCTTAGCAAGATATAGAGTACTTGTGATTTGGGATCCTAGGAGGAGGACTTGGGGTGAATGCTGATGCGGTGTGGAAAGTAGTATAGGGCCCGTACTACTGGAAGCACCGGATCAGTGAGCAGTCCAAGTAAAAATCCTTGGGATGCTAAGGAACAAGTAGGGCTGAGTGATCGAGTGCAAGTATACTCGAGCGAGTCTCTGATTTCTTTTATGTTGGGAGACATCATGGTTGGTACACGACACACACCGGAGAGCAGCGGTGTTAGCGATGATGAGATTCGCCGTATGATTCATGACGAGATGGTCGCGGTGATCCGGAAGGCTATTCTGGAGGATTCTAAAGTGGCGGATTGAGAAGTGATGTCATGGTTCGAGTACCATGATAAGTAGCAGATCGAGAAGCGATGTCATGGTTCGAGTACCATGATAAGTGGCAGATTTAGAGGTGATGTCATGGTCCGAGTACCATGATAAGTAGCAGATCGAGAAGCGATGTCATGGTTCGAGTACCATGATAAGTGGCAGATTTAGAGGTGATGTCATGGTCCGAGTACCATGATAAGTAGCAGATTGAGAAGTGATGTCATGGTTCGAGTACCATGATAAGTGGCAGATTTAGAGGTGATGTCATGGTCCGAGTACTATGATAAGTAACAGATTGAGAAGTGATGTCATGGTTCGAGTACCATGATATGTGGCGGATTGAGAAGTGATGTCATGGTTCAAGTACCATGATAAGTAACAGATCGAGCGGTGACGTCATGGTTCGAGTACCATGAGTTGTAGCAGGTCGAGAGGTGATGTCTTGGTTCGAGTGTCATGATTTGAGGTGGATTGAGAAGAGGGAACATGGTTCGAGTACCATGATTCGTAGTATATTAAGAGGAGATGAAATGGTACGGGTACCATGATTCATAGAAGATCGAGAGGTGGCCACACGGTTTGAGTACCATGACATGTGGCGGTTAGTGTTTTTGGTTTTTACCGGTTATTACGTGGTGATTGTCTAGACTGAGATCAGAGGTGAAGGAGTATGGGGCCAGAAGGCCATGATGAACGAGTTTTAGTGGAGCATCCATTGAAAGGGGAAATCGAGTGAGCCCCGAGGGATTGTTGGTGATATGCCAGTTGGAGTCGCAAGACTCAGGGATGCGTAGGGATGAGTGCGTTATGGGAGAATATGGTCTGGGCCGAGCGACCGGCCGATGGTGGAGATGTCATTTTCTGTGACCTGAGCGGTGTTATTTCTGTTCCTGTGGGAAACATGAGAGGTATTGAGATTTTCGGTTTCCAAGGTTGGGGACGAGCCCTGTGGGGTAGCTTTGGTTAAGATCTTTCATCAGAGTATTTGGGCAGTATGTCTGCCGAGAGGTAATGTTAGAGCATGAGCAGGTTGTCAGCGGGGACTGAGATGGTTAAGGACAAGGATACACCCTATTTGAGCATAGTAGGGCATGTATTAGCTGCAGCGGCAGACGATCAAGAAGAGGATGTTGGGGCGGTGAATCTTATTGTCTATGATGAGTATCGAGTGTGGTAATGAGGACTCCACTCTTACTACAACCCACGTGATGGAACGTTGGTTGAAGAGTCGAGGATGAGGAATATGTTAGTTCGTTATTTTCAGACTGAGAGTCAGGGTTACGACTGGACAGTTGAGATGTCTGGTAGTGGGATGGTATGAGATTCTGAATGACTAGAGGTAGTCATAATGAGAAGTTTATGAGGATTTCATCGGAGATTCAGGGTATTTGGAATTGCTTGACCTCCATCGGGGAGATCATCGAGCATTGCGTATCACCTTCCAAGAGTAGGTGTGATATTATTGGTAAAAACAGTTTGTGGGTTAGATTGTTGGCGAACCAATTGGTGATGGTTCGAACCCTGAGTGGGGGAGAACCGGGTACTTTTGAAGAGATCAGAGATTTGTTCAAGAGCGGTTAGAGAACTGGTTAGAGAGGCCTGCAGTGCGGATTCCTGAGACCAGGGTTATTGGTGGTCGAGGAGAGGTGCAAAGTGAGATAGTGCATGTGGTACGTGTTTGAGAAAGGATGAG
This sequence comes from Lactuca virosa, assembly GCF_052849685.1. Lineage (NCBI taxonomy): Eukaryota > Viridiplantae > Streptophyta > Magnoliopsida > Asterales > Asteraceae > Lactuca > Lactuca virosa. Next base: position 41,032,491 of record NC_136433.1, read on the forward strand.
TGTCTCCACGGCAAGTGGCCGTTGGTCGGAGACCTTGTGGTGGTTAGGAATCCTTCAAGGTTAAAATGGTGAATTCGAGGTGGTTGGTTTGTGAGGTTAGTTAGGCGGTTGAGAATTTCTGGTTCAGAGTATGGGCTGTTATATGCAGTATGGGAAGGGAAGAAGTTGATTGGGCAACCAACTTCAGGGTCGTTATGAGTATTCTTGCATGAGTTTTGAGCAATAGAGGAGGAAGTTTCGGATTTTCATCTTCGTGTTCTGAGTCGTTGGCAATTTCTCCGTGTTTTAATTTGGGAGATGGAGTATTCTGGGGTTACAAGTGGCACGAGAGAAAGACCGGTTGCGAGATTCCGAGGAAGCAATGCGGTATCTGAGTATGATGTCATGAGTATGAGATCAGTGGTTGAGTCAAGACACTGCGGGGCGTTGTGATGGTATTTCGGGGTATCTGAGTGTAATGTCCTAAATCTCGGATTATTTTGAGTTTTGAGTTTGAGATGACGAGTGGTGTATCGAGTGTCTATGGTTCCGGTGGGGGCCCTTCAGCTAATTGACATCAAATGGATTTATTTGAGAATGTGAATTGCAGCGAGAAAAAGAGGTTTTGTCATGACGGTAGTCGTCCGAAGTAGTGATGCTTAGCTTGGATGGGTGTGTGTGTACCTATCTATACTGGGCCGCAGAGCATGAGTTAATGATCACAGTGTGATGTCAACCTGAATATGAGATTGTGAAGTGATAAGAGTAAGTGCAGTAAGACTGCGGGGAGCTGCAGTTTCAATGAGTCAGTGCAGAGAGGTTGTGGTGATGCTACGGGGAGCCGTAGTACTCACTATTCAGTGAGAGGTTGTGGTGATGCTACGGGGAGCCGTAGTACTCACTATTCAGTGAGAGGTTGTGGTGATGCTACGGGGAGCCGTAGTACTCACTATTCAGTGAGAGGTTGTGGTGATGCTACGGGGAGCCGTAGTACTCACTATTCAGTGAGAGGTTGTGGTGATGCTACGAGGAGCCGTAGTACTTACTATTCAGTGAGAGGTTGTGGTGATGCTAAGGGGAGCCGTAGTACTCACTATTCAGTGAGAGGTTGTGGTGACGCTACGGGGAGCCGTAGTACTCACTATTCAGTGAGAGGTTGTGGTGACGCTACGGGGAGCCGTAGTACTCACTATTCAGTGAGAGGTTGTGGTGACGCTACGGGGAGCCGTAGTACTCACTATTCAGTGAGAGGTTGTGGTGACGCTACGGGGAGCCGTAGTACTCACTATTCAGTGAGAGGTTGTGGTGACGCTACGGGGAGCCGTAGTACTCACTATTCAATGAGAGGTTGTGGTGACGCTACGAGGAGCCGTAGTACTCACTATTCAGTGAGAGGTCGTTGTGACGCTGCGGGGAGCCGTAGTACCCACTAGTCAGCAAGAGAATGTTGTGGTGAAGTGCTCTCTGATCAGAGCTTGACGCAGAAGAGTTTTAGGATTGGGTAGCCCTAATATTTGAGTTTGTGAAAGCCTGGGGTCGAACCAGGGGCGAGACTGGGGTCTCCATGTTTGTCGGAAGTCATTATATTCTGAATTGAGTAGTGGTTTTCGTGGCCAAAGGGAAGTGGATCAGTGAGGTACGCGTGGGTTGCGGGTCATGGGTCGCGAGTTGAGTGTTGCGTTGGGACGAGTGGTTCCAATTCTGTGCCAGACCAGACTCTCGAGTTGAGTTTGATTCTAGTGGTGTATTGAGGAGGCGGAATGAGATTCCGGATTTAGAGATGGATTCCATATTGAGGGGTATTGTTTATCATCTGATGTCTTAGACCTGTGTAGGTCAGTACTTGGGTACGGGAGGTACCACGAGATGCATGGAACTATGAGCAGTGAACAACAGAGGTCGGGGTTGAGTCGACCTTCAGTTGGGAGTGTAGCCTTCGCTTGGGGTAAGGCGAACTTCATGACTTGTGTGTCACAATGGGCCGAGGTAGTTATTGTGAGAAGGAAACCATTGAGATGGTTGGGATAATGCAATGGACCTTGGAGGTTCAACGGTTGGGTCGAGTTCAGACCTGATGCACAGTGTTAAAAAGGGGTATGTGAAATGGAGCTGAGGCTTATGATTATTTTTATGTCTGAGGACACTTCTGAGCGAGCATGATTATTCTCTTGTGTCTGAGGGCAGAGTGTTGAGAATTCACTGTTCGGATGGGTTAGTATAGCAGTTCAGTAGATGAGCCCTGGTGGGATGTGAACCCTTCCGTTTCTTGGGGCGTGATCCGGGTCATTCAACATGTTTGGTATGAGTGAGCGGTAGCCGATTTTTGAATTGTGTCTGGTGGGAATCAGAGGAGCAGTGAGTCGTTAGGGTTTGATATTCGAGGAGCGAATATCATGGTGATCTCTCGAGTGGGCGGTATGGCGGCGGGCCAGGCCACTAGAATTTCCCGAATTTAGGAAAGTCAGAAAGGGGTATCTTAGCGGCAGAGGGGTTGGTTTGGGTTCCAGAGTTGGGAGTTCCTGTTTGGACTCAGGCGTCCATGGAAAGATAGTGGTAGGATATGAGGTCTTTTCGGTGGTGCTTCTCGAGTTAGGTTCGAGCTATGTGTGGTCAAGAAGCGATTTCGAGGGCGAAATCTATTTAAGTGGGGGAGAATTGTAACATCCCGAAATTTAAGTACATCTATTTAACCCTTTTTCTTTACCAAATTGTCAAGTTTAGCCCCTAAGTGGAAAGTGTTGCAAACGAGTACGCTGCGCGTACTCATGCGCTTATTATGGACGCGGACTCAATTAGGTACGCTGGGCGTACCAAAGTTAAGCTGGGCGTAACTGGCTCAGATGCAAAACCCTAAATGAGACTTGAGGACTATAAAAGGAATGATATGGTCCGTACCCCAGCCACCATATTACAGAGAGTGAAACCCTAAGAGAGCAAAGCCCCGTTATAAGCTTGTGTGTGTGTGTTCTTAAGCTTGAAAGTGCCATTTTGTGATGGTGAAGAAGAAGAGGAGGCCATGGTGGAAGCTAGAAGTTGGAGGGCAAGCTTAGATCCGTGTTCTACAGAGGTTGGAGCTTCACTTGGAGGTACAAAGCTCAAAGCTTTCCTTGTCATCTTTGATTTATGCTTTATGGACCCATTTTTAGGGTTTTTGGTCCCGAGGTGGAGACTTAATGAGCAAAGGGTCTCCATAAGCTTAGATCTGCCCTATTCCAGTGTAATATGTGTTGTAGGTTCATAAAAATCCAATCTTGGACGTTGAGATTAAGTCATGCATGAGATTAGGGCTTAATGGGAAAAGAGGAAAGGTGTTTGGAGTGATTGGTGACCTTTACAGCCATGCAAAGGCTTAAAGGTTTCGACTTTATGGATTAAGAGGTATTAGAATGGCCAGATCTGAAATATGAGCTTATGTCTTAACCGTTTAAGACCAAAAATGAAGAAAGTAGGAAACTGGGACTTACGCTGGGCGTAATCCCAGTACGCGCCGCGTAGGGGGTCGCGTTCCCCGATTCTGGATGTCATGGAGTACGCCCAGCGTACAGATCTGGTACGCGCCGCGTACTCCGGAGGGTTGACTTTCGTTGACTTTTAGGGTTTAGTCAACTTTTGGACCTTTGGGCCATTGGAGGGGTAAAATGGTCTTTTATTCTTCTGAGAGAATATAGGGAGGGACTAGTCTAGCCTTTGAGAGCTGTATTAATTAGAGATAATTATTTTATGTGATTAGGCAGAGGCTAGATCAGTATTTGAGTTCGAGATTATCCGAGTTACCCGAGGTGAGTCTTCTCACTATACATTACCTAGAGTGGTATCTATGTGTAGACCGGAGGGTCTTATGAGTTATGTGTATGTTTGAGTTTATGTGCATTGTGATATATGTATGCTATGTGTTATATAGACCGGACCAGAGGGTCCAATGATTTAGACCATACCGGAGGGTCCAACGATTTAGACCGAACCGGAGGGTCCAACGATTTAGATCGGACCGGAGGGTCCAACGAGCTAGACCGGACTGGAGGGTCCAACGAGCTACGGGACTGGATGGTCCCGCTGAGACACATTGACCGGAAGGTCATAGCGAGTTATAGCCTCGAGTGGCTTATGTGCTGTATGTGGTATTTTGGGGGGACTCACTAAGCATTTATGCTTACCGTGTTATGTGATATGTGTTTCAGGTACCAGCGAGGATCGCGGGAAGACGCCGGCATGATCTGTACACACTGGCAGGGGATTATGTTTTGAGATTCTGGGATATGTTTTATTGCGATGACATTTGATACATGAGATGTTGAGAAGATTATATGAGTTTTCTTATGTTTGAAAAATGAAAAATTGTTTTAAAATTTACGTCGTTACACTAATCAACATGAGTCATGAGTCTAACTAGAAGTATTACTGATTTACTTAATCAGTCCCTGTAACTTTAATTAGTTTCTTTTGATCACTAAATTAATACCAAATTAATTCTTGATCAATACTAATTAAATAATGTGATTTCTCAATTAATATATTATACTTATAATATATTAATAAACCACAATAACCATTTCCTCAAGTATCCATCCTATCAAAATTTTCCAGAGTGTTACAACCCAAATGGACCATGCTATTATCGGGTCAAGTACATACCAATTATAGTGATGGGCTTAGACACCTAATCCAACAAGTTGGATCATGGCAGAAAGGTTACGGCTGGGTTATAATCCGTGAGTGATTGTAAGACTATGGTTGGATCATAGCATTCACGTAGGGATGGGCCCACTGATATGTATGGTATGTGATATTTTAGAGAACTCAATATGCTTTGTGCTTATGGTTTTGTGGTTTAAACATTTTCAGGTACTTCCATTTCCAAAGGGAAGGGCTCGGCTTGACTGCACAACACCCCTGATGATTTTCAGTACCGATGATTGTTATTTAACTTTGATGATTGTGATATATTTGATTATGACTAATTTTGGAACAAATATTGTCTGAACTTGATGTTTTGAAAATGAAAATTTTTATCGGTATTTTTAGGATGGTACATGTTGGTATCAGAGCCTTGATTTGAGGGATTCGGGCACACTCTCGGGTGTGTCTGAACTCAAACTTAGGAATTGATATCTTTTTAAAAGAAATAAAAATTTTCTAGAAATATTTATACAAAGAAAGTGGTGTGATGCATGCAATTAGCAAGCTCAAGTAAGTGATTCCCGAAATACCCATACACGAGTATTATGCGTTTATGTGAATTGCATGCTTGGAGAGGGCTAATGATACCTTCACGAATTGCATGATAGTATGCCTGATTTATGTGATGCCTTGTAGCCTAAGAGATATTGGATGTTATGTATTGCTTATATTGGCATAGGTAATTGCTAAGTGTAATTTTAAAAATTATATACAATTAGGATCACATAGCCTTAAAATGATTGATTTGCCTTATCTCCTGTTCCTTGTCTGGTTGTCTGGTTGTGGTCTGAGGGTAGAATCGTTTATTCGACAGTCTATTTGATCTTGTATTGTGTATAATTTGCATGCATAAGGCAACCAGCGGTGTTGGTAGAATTTCCTAGCATGGCAGAAGCAAGTGAGATGAGGATTCCTAGGAGAGCCTAAGGAGTGTTGTAGCGAGTTATGTATGCTGAATAGCATAGGATTTATGATAGTTTCCATGGTTAAGTGACTTATAGGATTTGGTATGATTGTTGAGGAAAGTACAGATAGGTGTGGAAGGCAGTATTGGGCCCGTACTACTGAAAGCACAGGATCTGTACTCGAATCAAGGATACTCACGGAGATCCTAAGGAGCTTGCAGTGTGAGAGTTACCTCGAGTATATTCTAATCGTTTATATGTTTTTATTTTAGTATGGTGGTGATCACTTGATGAGGAGGTTCTGGTTCTAGCTCTAGTGTCGAACCGACTGATGAGAGGATACGTGAGTTCAACACGTCTGAGATCACTTGTGGTATTATGGATGCTACTCCTATGATGTTCGATACCATCAAGGAGGGGATTTTGGAGCTTTTAGATGATCGCTTAGGGTCCTTTCGTGTTGAGATTGCAGCGGGTCAGTTGGGGGCACGAACTCTCTCATTTTGGGAGTTCAAGGCTAATGGAGCCCTAGAGTTCTCCGGGAAGAAGGGTCCTATAGCTAGCCGACGCTGGATCGCTGGCATGAATTGCTGACTTGGGATGATTTTGTGACGAGGTTCAGAGCTGAGTCCGCACCAACTATTGAGGTGTAGCAGCTGGCAAGTGAAGTTTAGGACCTTCTCCAGACTACGGAGACTGTGGCAGAGATCACCACCAAGTTCCGAGAGAGTGATTCGCTGGTTCCACAGTATGTCGCATATGAGGAGATGAAGAAGACGAGATAACAAGACATGCTCAGGATTGCATTCGGGAGTTTGTGAGTATGTCGAATTGCAGGACCACGGAGGACATGATAGCTAGATCCCGAGAATGGGTGATTGAGTTGGAGCTTTGGAAGAAGCACAGGCCGGAGCAGGTACAGACAATGGTGGGCCAAGAGAAGAGGCCCAAGACTTTCAATTCTCGTTCTAGGGGCCAATAGGGTTGGGGCCGATGTGGAAGGCCGCAAGAAGGGGCTTGTCGAGCAGCGGGTTCAGAATGTTTTAGGTGTGGTTAGACTGGACATTTTGGAAGGGATTTCCCTCGTGGAGCATTGATTTGTTTCCACTGTAATTAGACGGACCACAAGAAGGATGATTTCCTGAGATTGACGGGAGGAGTAGTGGCGACATTCACACCAGCCACCTTGAGGATTACTGATGGCCACCAAGTCAAGGCGGAGGCTCCAATGGTGAAGAGTATGGCATTCCAGTTGACATCCAAGGAGGCACGCGCAACACTAGATGTGGTTGCTGATATGTATCTTTACCATGTCTTTACTGATTTCTTTGTTTATGCTTATGTTTAATTTGATCATGTATAGGGATTTTTTTAGTTAATGATATGACTGATCATGTTTTGTTCGATTTAGGTGCTACCCAATCTTTTGTGTCTCTTGCACTTAGCAAGAAGTTTAGCGATGCTCCAGGTACTTTGGATTACCCATTAGAGGTGGAGATTGTCTTGGTTTGAGAGATCATATGGGATGTGTTCTGAATATGTTCAGTGAGAGATATTCGATTGACCTGGTTTTGATTCCTCTCCGAGGGTTGAAGGTTACTATGTATATAGAATGGTTGGGCCCCAATAGGGCTATGATTGATTGTGAGCACCAGTTAGTGAGAGTTCCCAACCCAAGTGGAAGAGAAATGGTTATTCATGGTGAGGGTGCTTAGCATGGATCGGATTCCTGTTCAGCTGCGAGAGCTAGGAGGTATCTTCAGCAGGGGTGCTCAGGATTCTTAGCTTATGTGGTGGATACGCAAGTTAAGGGGAATAAGATTATGGACAACGTGCCTACCGTTCGGGGGTTTCCCGACGTGTTTCCCGAGGATTTTCTAGGAGTGCCTCCTGAGAGGCAGGTGGAGTATCGTATTGATCTGATTCCGGGTGTGGCGCGTATAGCCAAGACATTCTATCACTTAGCTCCTTCATAGGTGCAGGAGTTGTCTACATACCTGCACAAGTTGTTAGAAAAGGGATTCATTAGACCGAGCAGTTCACCGTGGGGAGCACTGATTCTGTTTGTGAAAAAGAAGGATGGTTCACACATGATATGCATTGACTACCTGGAGTTAAGCAATCTAACGGTGAAGAACTATTATCCACTTAAAGGGATATATGATTTATTTGACCAGCTTCAGGGTGCATCTTGGTTCTCCAAGATTGATTTGAGATCGGGTTATCATCAGATGAGGGTCAAAGATGAGGATGTGCAGAAGACGGCCTTTAGGACTCGTTATGGTCATTGCGACTTTGTGCCTAGTTCTCCAAATGCGAGTTCTGGTTGCGAGATCTGTCGTTCTTGGGGCACATTGTCAACCAGAAGGGTATATTTGTCGATCCGACCAAGATCGAGGCAGTGATGCAGTGGGAAGTTTCGAGGACATCATCTGAGATTTGGAGTTTCCTTGGTCTAGCAGGTTACTATCGGAGATTCATTTAGGATTTCTCCAAGATTGTTGTTCCTTTGACCCATTTAAAGAAAAAAAATGTTATTTTTAGTCGGGGCCTGAGCAACAGGCAACATTTGAGACTTTGAGATAGAGACTGTGTGAGGCTCCGATTCTGACCCTCCCTAAGGGTATGGATGATTTTGTGGTTTATTGTGATACGTTGATTTTGGGATTGGATCCAGTGCTTATGCAGATGAGTCATGTGATTGCGTATGCATTGAGGTAGTTGAAGCCTCACGAGGCGAATTACCCTACGTGTGATATGGAGCTGGGGGCTATGGTTTTTTCCTTCAATATTTGGAGACATTATTTGTATTGGGTCATATGCACTATTTATGCTGGCCACAAGGTTCTAAGGTATCTGATAGATCAACCGAACTTAAACATGAGGCAGCATAGATGGTTGGATGTGGTGAAAGATTATGACTGTGAGATTTTGTACCATCCTGGGAAGGCCAATGTTGTGGCTGATGTCGTGAGTCGCAAGGTAGTGAGAACACCTATCAGAGATCTTTTTTGAGGATGGTTATTGTTTCACCACTATTAGATTTGATCAAGAAAGCTCAAGTAGAAGGTTTGAAGAGGAAAATTGGAAGGATGAAAGGATCAGAGTTTAGATTCTATTATTTTTCAGGGATAGTCGTGGATTACTAATTCAGTGCGACCGAGTGTGGGTCCTGGTTGTTGGTGGGGTTAGCCAGACGTTATTGGAAGAAGATCACAAGTTGAAGTTTTCGATCCATCTGGGGGCCATGAAGATGTATAGAAACCCGAGATTGAGCTATTGGTGGCCCTACATGAAGAGGGAGATAACATGGTATGTAGAGCGGTTCTAGACTTGCCGGAAAGTCGAGACCAAACACCAGAGACCCAACGACAATATGAAGCTGTTACCAATTCCCATGTGGAAATGTGAGGAGATCACCATGGATTTTATCATGAAGTTGCCAAGGACGACTCGTGGGGTTGATTCTATCTAAATCATTGTTTATAGATTGACCAAGAGTTCTCATTTCATTCTTATTGTTGAGAGTATCTCCGCCGAGAAGTTGGCTGACATCTACATCAAGGAGGTAGTCGTTTGACATGGGGTACCAGTTTCAGTGGTTTCTAGTCATTATGCTTGTTTCACCTCCAGGTTCTAAAGGAAGTTTAATGAGGAGTTGGGCACTCAACTACTTTTCAGCACCGCATACCACCCTCAGACTGAAGGATAAAGTGAGTGGACTATTCAGACAGTCGAGGATATGCTTAGAGGACGTGTGTTAGATTTTGGCGGGATTTGGGACAGTTAACTTCCATTGGCCGAGTTCTCTTACAACAACAACTATCATTCCAGTATTGATCGACCTCCATTAGAGATGCTCTACGGGAGGAAGTATCAAACCCCGATTTGTTAGGGTGAGGCCGGGCATCGAGTTATAGGGAGTCCTGAGGTGGTACTCAAGGCCACCATGTTGATACAATAGGTATGCGATCGGCTGCAGACCGCATATAGTCGCCAGAAGAGTTATGTTGACTAGCGACGTTCAAACCTCGAGTTTTAGGTTAGAGATTTTGTGCTTCTGAAGGTGTCACCCGGTTTCGGAACCGGGGCAAGCTAGGCCCCAGGTATATTGGTCCCTTCAAGATTATTGCCCGGGTGGGCAAGGTTACGTATCAGTTGGATCTGCCTGATGAATTTAGTCAGATCCACAACACTTTCCATGTCTCTCAACTGCGAAAATGTTTGGCCTATGATTTCGTAGTTGTGTCGTTGGATGACGTTTAGGTTGATGAGTGCCTGAATTATGTAGAGAGTTCAATTGCGATTCTCGAAAGAAAGACAAAGACCTTGTGCAACAAGGTAGTGGGCTTGGTGAAGGTGCAATGGCAGCACCGGAAGGGTTCCGAGTGGATTTGGGAACCCGAGGAGGAGATGAGGGAGCATTATCCCAAATTGTTTACGACAGCAGACTTCAAGGATGAAGATTGGTTCAATTAGGAGAGAGTTGTAACATCCGGTACCTCGAGGTATGAAATTTGAAGTAAAATATGAGTGTTGAGTGGGTCACAATGTGAGGGGAGCATCGCCACATCGTGACAGGGCCGAAAAAAGACGTGAGACTGTTAGGGCGTGTCAAACCCAAAAAATAAAGGGGTACGATATACTCCAAAAGAATCTCACTATATTGCACTAAAAGGTAGTACAAGGCAAGCAGGGTCGATCCACAGAGACACGGGATAATTAGTCTATACCTCTTTGCGCAATGTACTATAGTCACCAACAGTAAAGAAGGGGGGGGGGGGGGTTTAGAATGAAATAATTAAAACAAACAATTAAAAACACAAGTAATCAACTAAAAGAGTGAATTAAATTCAGAAATGGTAAGGACTCCAACCTCATGTATGACAACTTAGCAATGTGATTCCAAGATAACATGATATTTGCTCAATTCTATCTAAGTTGGTACTTGAAAGTGTTAACAACCTCTAACACTTCCCATTCACCACATTAATTAACCAAAACAAGCTCTTTGATTAACCTTAACCTTAATAACCTAATCTAAACAAGCTCTTAGAGTTAGATTAAAAGATTGCATAAAGCTTTATGTGAATGTTCCCAACAACACCCAATAGTCCTCATAAGCTCGGGAGTGTAAAAGTGTATGAATAAGATTTACACTAAATTCATTCAATAGAGATCAATTTAATGCTTGTTACTTGTTCAATTTCACAAAAAAATTACGGATTTTGCAAAATGGATAACTTGAATGACCTAACCCTAATTCAAATGGCCAATAAGAATCACAATTAGAATCAAACATTCGATTGAAGCAAAATCGAATTCATTAGATAGAATTTTTTTTTGAACAGCCAAAAAATTCATTAGATAGAAATTGAAAACAAACATCATGTCATATGATTGAAATCACTACCAAGAAGTCAAAACATGAAATTGGAGAAACTAGGGTTCTAGCCACACATGGCTAGAACAAGATCACAAGTTTAAAATATAGAAATAATGTGCAATTACAACTTACCAATTCTAGAAATAATGTTTCCAAATGATTACTGATCAAACCCTTGCAAAAAACCTTCGAAATCCCTTCTCAAAATGTGCTCTGATATGTTGTGTGTATCTCAAAATGGCCCTCAACCCGTAATATGAAAGATAGGAAAAACTGTCAAAAGTTGGTTTTTGGGTCGAACACGACCCGTGTTAAAATAGGCTAAACTGACACGGCCCGTGTTCAGCAGCCAACACGGCCCGTGTTGATTTGCACTAAACTGACATGGCCCGTGTTCATCATGGTCAACAGCTCCCATTTTGGTCAACACGGCCCGTGTACCCCTCTGACTCCGAATCCAAACTTGATTTTTCCAACTTTTTCGTTCTTCGCCCGATCATCCCGAAATCTTCACCAATGCTTCCCGGCACCTCCCAAAGCGCATTCCAAGCTTCGGTTTACCTGAAAAGACATGAAAGTGTGCAAATAAGGTTGTTCTAGAGACTAATATAAATATGATGAAATGCAAGAAAAAAGAAGAACAATTATGCTAAGTAGATGCATGAAATGGGACTAAAAGGTGTGCAAAAAGGTACACAAATTGCACCTAACAGAGAATCATTTATGTTTCATCTCATGACACTATGTTGGTCACAACGTGACACCTGATCAGGGGCAAACCCTAAGTTCCAGACGTGGACCCTATCAAAAGGAAGTGGGGGGCTAGGGTTTCCTTCACCTTCAGCCTCCATCACCTCTAAAACCCTCTTGAAAAACCCTAATCTATCTCCTCCATTTTTAGCTCACCTTGGTGTTTTTAGTAGCTTTTAAAGGAGAAATAAGGCCTTGGTAGTGTTTTAAGCATATTGGCAAGCTTTGGGACTTCATTTGGGCATCTCTGGACGTTTGTAAGTGTTCAAGACCCAAACTTTATTGCTCTAGGTTGTTATATCTAAGCTTTTGTCCCTTTATCTTCAAGTTTGAGCAAGTTGAATTGGCAGGATTCCATAAAGTTGAAAACTTCATGGATCCTTGAGGTCCTTTGTAGATCATATGGTTCATATCTGGAATTGGCAAGTATATTGAGCCGATGCATGAGATCCTTGGTGATGTTTCTCCATTTTTGACCTAGTTTGAGCTTTAGACTCACAATGGACATGCATGGCTGAAAATCATCGATCTTTAGGTTGTTTTGGACATTAGGAAGCCTTCTGGAAGGAATAAGTGTGTGGCTTAATGATTGGAGGGCTGAGTCCATTAAGTTGTAGAAAGGCCAGTTTCACGACGTGACAGCTTCCTTGTCACGACGTGACAACTGGGGAATTTCCCGACTATTTTAGATAGATTCTATCAGGATGTGATGACCTTTCCATCATGACGTGACAGTAGCTTGGGTCGAGACTGAGTTAGATCGTGACCGATTCAGGACCGGGTTGAGTGTGTTTCTCACGACATGACCATGGGCTGGTCACGACATGAGGGGCAGCTAATGGAAATGTTGACTGTTGACTTTGACCTTGACCGTTGACTTGTTGACCAGGGTTGACTTTTGGTTAAATTGCTAGTTCTAGAGTATAGACTAAGGTTGGACCATGTTTGATTCGATAGGTGTGTTGTAGCACCGGTTGCGTGGCATTGAGTTGTGGTTTATCTGACTTCGTGAGACAGGTGAGTCTTCTCACTATACTATGTAGGTTGCTAGATTGTCTATATGAATCTTGCATAAAAGATTGTGGTTAGATCACAACACATGTATGAAAGATTGTGGTTGGATCATAGCACCTGTATGAAAGACTATGATTGGATCATAACACTTGTATGCAATACTATGGTTGGATCACAGCACTTGTTTGTCTATGTGACTTGCATGGAAGACCATTGTTGGATCATAACAGAAAGGTTACGTCTGGGCTGTAATCTCGGAGTGATTGTAAGATTGTGGTTGGATCATAGCATTCACGTAGGGTTGGGCCCAATGATATGTATGGTATGTGGTATATTGGGGAACTCACTAAGCTTTATGCTTATAATTTTGTGTTTTAAACACTTTCAGGTACTTTCAGTTCCAAAGGGAAAGGCCCGGTTTGATTGCACAACACCCCCTAATGATTTTCCGTACCGATGATTTTTATTTTACTCTAATGACTGTGATACATTTGATTATGACTGATTTTGGAACAAATATTGTTTGAACTTAATGTTTTGAAAATGAGAATTTTTATCGCTATTTTTGGGATGTTACAAAACTCCTTCCTCAAAAGCATCATGAACGTTGCCTTAGAATCTTCTGAAGCATCTGATGCAATCAAGTTAGAGATTGTAAAACAAATCGAATGAATGTTTGTTGTAACGCCCCGTTTCTGGTACGTATTTAATTCATTAAATGTCATGTTATAAGAGCTACTCGACGAGTAGTAGCCCTAACTCGTTGAGTAGATGCCAGGTTTGGACACGGGTTTTAAGTGATCTACTCGGCGAGTCCACGCCTTGACTCGACGAGTAGGCCAATCTGGGGGAAACCCTAATATTTAGGGTTTGCACCCTATTTAAGCAACATTATATGCCTCTTGTTCAGCCTCCATCACCTCCAGAGCAGTACTCCCGAAACCCTAATCCTCCATAAGTGAACTTGAGCTTTCTTTGCCATTTTAAGAGTTATGTGGTGTATTTGAAGCTTGTGAGAAGAAGAGGAATAAAGAGGACTTCAAGAGAAGATTGTAGATCCAGGAACAACATCAGCTTCTCGTCACTTTCTCGTAATCAAGCCTCATACTTGACTTGTAGTTTCTTAGATCTCCTTGTGGTCATCTTTATGAGGTTTTGGGTCTAAGGAGCTTGATCCTTGGGACTTGGACGCCCCAAGTCGATTTACACACAGATCTGGAACCTTGGAGGGTCTTCATGGCATAAAGGTGCCATCTGTATGGCCATGAGAACCCCAAGAATGAAATAAACCCCATTTTTGGTCCTTTGAGCATAAAAGTCTGATGCATGAACGTAAAGTTCATGGCTTTACATGTTATACCGATCTTAGGAGCCTAGATCTACTTTCTGGATGAGTTTTGCACATCAAAAATCAAATTATTAGACTTGGACATGCATGGACGCGACGAGTCGTTCTTGGGACTCGGCGAGTCGTGAGTTGGTTCCCAAATCTGTCATGACTCAGAGGAACCCATTTTAGTTCAGAAGGGATTTGGATGAGTCCAAGGAAGGGACTCAATGAAATAGACAAAGACATGGATCTGAAACCATGGGACTCGGCGAGTGCAGGAACGTACTCAGCGAGTCCAAGGCCATCTCCCAACTCATGAAGACGGACTCGAAGAGTTGTTCATACAACTCGGCGAGTCAAAGACTAGACACGTTCATATGATGAAGATAAACTCGACGAGTTAAGGAGGAACTCGGCGAGTCAGATGACGATTGTCCCAAGGTTTTAGTTGAAGGAGAACTCGTCGAGTTCTTACTAAACTCGACGAGTGGAGACGAGTTGGGGATAGATGAAAGGATTGGGACTCGGCGAGTTGGCGGGCCAACTCGACGAGTCCGGTCAACTGGAAAGTTGACTTTGACCCAGATGTGGACTTTAGCCAGGGGTAAAATGGTCAATTTACCCTAAGGATAGTTGTCGGTTTCTGACCAAGTGTCATTGTGGAAATTATATCCGGAGAGTCGTCGGAGCAGCAGTCAGATATTTCCACTTAGTGTTCAGCAGCCAGTTACGCGAGGTGAGTTTCCTCCTTTAGGAACGGGTCTACGGCCACAATGTCGGCCCGTTTAGATATAGTAGTTCCGGATTTCGGTCTGATGCCGGGGTGATTCTGAGAAGTAGTATGTATGCCTGATGTCTTTGTGATTCATGCATGTTTATGTTATGTACTTTGTGTTCCGGACTTCGGTCCGATGCCGGGAAAGCCCGATGCAGTAGTTATATGTTTATGTGACATGTTTATGTATATGTTATGTTCAGTTATTCCGGACTTCGTTCGGATGCAGTGGGCAAGGCCCGAGTTATTCCGGACTTCGGTCCGATGCAGTGGGCAAGGCCCGAGTTATTCCGAACTTCGGTCCGATGCAGTGGGCAAGACCCGAGTTATTTCGGACTTCGGTCCGATGCAGTGGGCAAGGCCCAAGTTATTCCGGACTTCGGTCCGATGCAGTGGGCAAGGCCCAGTATGTGCTTTATGTGTTATTGTATGGTATGTGGTAGTTTGGGGGAGCTCACTAAGCTTTGTGCTTACAGTTTTCAGTTTTGGTTTCAGGTACTTCCACTAGCAAAGGGAAGGGCTCGGGATGATCGAATGGCACACACCACAGTCTTCAGCCTGGGAGTTTTACTCTGATATTTTTGAAAGGATATTTAACATGAGATTTGTCATGTGATGGATATTATGGAATTTTGAACTCATATTTTTTGATTTTGACACTTTGGTAATGAAACGATGGTTTTAATATTGTTTTTAAACGAAATTTTTGGGTGGTATTTTTGGGATGTTTCAAGTTGGTATCAGAGCCTTGGTTTGAGAGATTTGGGCACACTTTCGGGTGTGTCTGAACTCAAACTAAGGAAGTGGTATAAAGTTTTCAAAAGAAAAACCATGTTTACAAAAGGATTTTAAGAAAAGAAAACAATTTTAGAAAAAGTATAAAGAAAAGAGTTTTAGAAAAAGCGAAAAGAATTTTGACAAAGAGAAAAGGGTGTGGTGCATGCAATCAACCGAGCTCAAGTAAGTACTCCCAAATTAGCCATACAAGTTTATGTTATGTTATTTTTATCAGCTTATGAGAATTGCATGCTAGTTTAGGACTAAGGATCTAGGAAGGATGCCTTATGTGCTTATTATATGTGTATCAGCTTTATGATAATTGCATGCTAGTTAGGACTAAGGATCTAGGAAGGATGCCTTCTGTGCCTGTTATATGTATCTCAACTCTATAACTGCATGCTAGTACAGATTAGTCGGTATGATAGCCTGATTAGTATATGCTTGACTATATGTACTCAATGCTCGAATGCTGCTTGCTTTGTGCTTTTAGGAGTTCTAGTTATCTTTTACTAACTAGTAAACGAATATGTTAAGTTACATATTGCAAGGACTAAATAATTTTAGAAGGTTAGGTCTAGCCCTATTTCACAGCTCTTGTTTGAGTCCAACCGTTGTAGGGTAGGATCTCTCATTCGAAGAATTATCTAGTCTGAGTAATATGTAATAGTATTCGCGAGCTAGTTAGGGGAAGAAAGCAGGGACTTCTTATGCAGCTGATGGCGGAGAGTGAGTTGGTGATTACCCTAGGGAAAGCGTAGGATGAGAGTAGCAGAGAGCAGTAGCAGTAGAAGGGACTTGGTGGAGTCAAGGCAGTTCTTGAGGAAAGTACGGATAGATGTAGAAGGTAGTATGGGCCCGTAATACTGGAAGAAGAGGATCCGTACTCGAATCAAGGAAGGCTGAGATGAGACCAGGGAACTTGTAGTATGTGTGATCCCTCTAGTTGAGTAGTATTCTGACTTGGTTTTGATGTATTTTCAGAATGGTGGTTTTACGACCCAGACCATCGGTCGGCAGTTCAGGTGCCGGCGAGGGATCAGGCTCGGGTTCTGGAGCCAGACAGTTAGATGAGCAGAACAGGGAGTTTATCTCCTCGGAGGTCACACACAACATACTAGACCAGACCCCTGTGATTTTCGGGTCGGTCAAGGAGGGTATCTTAGAGCTTCTGGATGAGAAGCTGAGCGCATTCCGTACTGAGATAGCGGCCATGATGGGATCGCGCTCGTTGACTTTCAGGGAGTTCAGAGCTTGTGGAGCTCCCGACTACCATGGGGCTCGGGACCCCATTGCGAGTACCAGATGGTTGGCGGATGTCGCCAACGCGTTCCACACCAGCAGCTGTCCCGAAGGGGACAAGGTCAGACTAGCATCCTGTCTTCTGAAGGACAAGGAACGAGATTGGTGGGAGGAGGTCGGGAGAGCCATTGGAGATGACACTGTGTTGGATGCGACGACCTGGAGTGATTTCATGACCAGGTTCAGGGCTGAGTTTGCACCTGTCATTGAGGTGCAGCAGCTTGCTAGGGAGTTTCAGGACCTCCAGCAGACGACAGAGACTGTGGCGGAGATTACCGCCAAGTTTAGGGAGAGGGTCCTTCTCGTTCCGTAGTATGTGGCGGACGAGGAAATGAAGAAGGCCCGATATCATGAGATGTTGCGGAGTGATATCCGCCAGTTTGTGAGCCCTTCCAGCTGCAAGACGCTGGAGGACATTATTGTGAGGGCTCGTGAGAGGGAGATTGACTTAGAGGTCGAGAGAAAGAGGAAGCCAGAGGTGGCGTCTGGCGTAGCAGGTTCGGGTAAGAAGCCTAAGGTATCAGATCCTAGATCTCGGAGCCAGCAGAGCCACGGTAATTGTGGAAAATACGGCAGGATGCACGAGGGGGCGTGCAAGGCAGGGATTTTGGGCTGCTACAAGTGCGGCCGAACGGGTCACATGAGCCGAGATTGTACAGCTACTACCACCACCATACCAGCTTCAGACCTGATTTTCTTTCAGTGCAATCAGAGGGGACATAAGCGGTCCCAGTGCCCGAGCTTAGCAGCAGCAGGGAAGGTGGCAACACCTTCTCCTGCCACCTTGAGGATTACAGATGGCCGTCAGGGCCGGGCTGAGGCGCCTGCGGTGCGGAGCAGAGCTTTTCAGCTTACTGCAGAGGAGGCACGAGCAGCTCCTGACGTGGTGACGGGTATGTATTTTTCTCTTACCTCTGTATTTTATGTTATTTGTTTCTCAAAATTATGTGTTTGTGTATAGGGTCGTTCTTAGTGAACGACATCTCAGCTATGGTATTATTTGATTCGGGGGCTACCCGATCATTTGTGTCGCTCATGCTTAGCAAACGATTTAGCAGGGCTCCAGGGGAGCTGGATTATCCACTCGACGTTGAGATAGCGGATGATAGGACCGTTAGGGTCGCAAGAGTTCGTAGAGGATGTACACTGCGGTTATTTGATGAGCAGTTCCCAGTAGATTTGGTTCTTATTCCCCTGCGAGGGAACAATGTTATAGTGGGTATGGATTGGTTGAGTTCCAATGGAGCAGTGATTTATTGTGAGCTACAGTTGGTGAGGGTTCGCACTCCTAGTGGGGGAGAGTTAGTGATTCAAGGCAAGAGGCCACAACATGGACCGATTCTTTGTTCAGCAGCGAGAGCGAGGCGCTATTTCCAGCAGGGTTGCGCGGGGTACGTCGCCTATGTTATGGATACCCGGGATAAGGGAAAGGCGACGGTTAATGATGTACCGGTGGTACGAGAGTACCCGGATGTATTTCCGGAGGATTTGCCCGGGATACCTCCTGAGAGACAGGTTGAGTTTCGGATTGACCTGGTTCCTGGTGCGGCTCTAATAGCCAAGGCACCGTATCGGTTGGCTCCTCCCGAGACGCAGGAGTTGTCTACGCAGCTGCAAGAGCTGCTAGACAAGGGTTTTATCAGGCCGATCAGTTCACCATGGGGAGCCCCGATCCTGTTTGTGAGGAAGAAGGACGAGTCGCACCGTATGTGCATTGATTACCGGGAGATGAATAAGGTAACGGTGAAGAACCGTTACCCACTCCCGAGGATAGATGATTTGTTCGATCAGCTTCAGGGAGCATCTTGGTTTTCCAAGATTGATCTACGGTCCGGATATCACCAGATGAGGGTCAGAGATGATGATGTGCAGAAGACCGCTTTTAGGATTCGTTATGGTCATTATGAGTTTGTGGTGATGCCGTTTGGGCTCACCAATGCTCCAGCCGCGTTCATGGACCTCATGAACTGCGTGTGTAGGCCGATGCTGGATCGATCTATGATAGTATTCATCGATGACATCTTGGTCTATTCCAAGACAAAGGAGCAGCACGAGGAACACCTGAGGGAGGTTCTTGAGACCTTGAGGAGGGAGAGACTTTTCGCAAAGTTCTCCAAGTGCGAATTCTGGTTGCGCGAGGTTCAGTTTCTAGGGCACCTTGTCAACCAGAAGGGTATATTAGTTGATCCGGCTAAGATTGAGGCCGTGATGCAGTGGGAGGTCCCGAGGTCTCCATCCGAGATTCAGAGCTTCCTGGGATTGGCAGGGTAATACAGGAGATTCATCTAGGATTTCTACAATGACCCGACTGACCAAGAAGTCGGTAGTGTTTTGCTGGGGTCCTGAGCAGCAGACAACCTTTGAGACGCTCAGGCAGCGACTGTGCGAGGCACCGATTCTTACCCTGCCAGAGGGAGTAGATGACTTTGTAGTCTACTGTGACGCTTCGATCACAGGTATGGGAGCAGTGTTGATGCAACGGGGGCATGTGATAGCTTATGCCTCGAGACAGTTGAAGTCTCACGAGGCTAACTACCCGACGCATGATTTGGAGTTGGGGGCTGTAGTGTTCGCCATCAAGATTTGGCGGCATTACCTATATGGGGTCCGGTGTACTATTTACACGGACCACAAGAGTTTGAGGTACCTCATGGATCAGTCGAATCTGAACATGAGGCAGCGTCGGTGGTTACACGTGGTAAAGGATTACGATTGTGAGATCCTCTACCACCCGGGCAAAGCCAACATAGTGGCCGACGCCCTGAGCCGCAAGGTGGTAGCGGCTCCGATTCGTAATATCTGCTTGAGGATGACAGTAGTTACCCCACTGTTGGATAAGATTAGGGAGGCACATGTTGAGGGCCTAAAGGAGGAGCGCCAGAAGTGCGAAAGGATAGTTGGCCGAGTGGCTTCGTTTGATTACGACAATCGAGGATTGTTGACCCTGCATGGGAGGATCTGGGTACCGTACTGGGGAGGAGTACGGCAGGTGTTGATGGATGAGGCCCATAAGTCTCGGTTCTCCATCCACCCAGGGGCGACGAAGATGTACAGGGATCTTCGACCCGATTACTGGTGGCCCTGCATGAAGCGGGACGTAGCTTGGTATGTGGAGAGGTGCCTGACCTGCAGGAAGGTTAAGGCAGAGCACCAGAGGCCGCACGACAAGATGCAGCCGTTGGACATCCCCATGTGGAAATCGGAGGATATCACTATGGACTTCATTACGAAGCTTCCCAGGACCACACGTTGGGTGGATTCGAAATGGGTCATCGTGGATCGGTTGACCAAGAGCGCCCATTTTATACCGATCCAGGAGAGCATCTCGGCTGAGAAGTTGGCCGAGATTTATGTGCGAGAGGTAGTGCCACGTCATGGAGTGCTTGTATCTGTGGTGTCGGACCGAGATGTCCGGTTTACTTCAAGATTTTGGAAGCGGTTTCACGAAGAGATGGGTACTCGTCTCCATTTTAGCACCGCTTTCCACCCTCAGACGGACAGACAGAGAGAGAGGACGATTCAGACTCTCAAGGACATGCTTCGAGCATGTGTGCTAGACTTCGGTGGCAGTTGGGATACGTATCTTCCGTTAGCGGAATTTTCGTATAAAAACAGCTATCACTCCAGTATAGACCGACCTCCCTTCGAGATACTCTATAGGAGGAAGTGCAGGACCCCAATCTGTTGGGGCGAGGTCGGTCAGAGAGTCATGGGGAGTACGGAGGTAGTACTCAAGACCACGGAGTGAATTCAGCAAGTCTGAAGCAGACTCCAGACTGCTCAGAGTCGGCAGAAGAGTTACGCCGACAAGCGGTGTTCGGACTTGGAGTTTCAGGTGGGCGATATGGTCCTCCTGAAAGTGTCACCCTGGAAGGGTGTTATCAGATTTCGGAAGCGGCGCAAGCTAGGCCCCAGGTTCATTGGTCAGTTTAGGGTTTTGGCCCGGGTAGGACAGGTTGCTTATCGGTTAGATCTTCCAGCAGAGCTCAGCCAGATCCACAACACGTTCCATGTTTCTCAGTTGCGGAAGTGTTTAGTGGATGATTCAGCAGTGGTACCCCTGGAGGACATTCAGGTCGACGATAGAATGAAATATATCGAGAGACCAGTGGCGATTGTAACATCCAAAAATTTTACGCCAAATTTAAACTTTTCAAGCATAAATAAAACCCAATAGTATTGTTTACAAAAATGTTTTCAATTCATTATTCAATCAGAGTGTCCCAAAAGCCAGATCATAAGGATGAGGAGCGGTACGGTCATGCCTTCGCCTTGCCATGAACTCCTGAAGTACCTGAAACAATAAACTGAAAACTGTAAGCCCGAGGGCTTAGTGAGCTACCCCCAAAATACCAATACCACACTGATAATACCATATCCGTAATAATCAATCAATCAATATGCATACTGGGCCATCGGCCTGACTGGACTGCCCTACAGGGCCTACAGTCCAACTGAATCTATACCGAGCCTTCGGCATGACTGGACCGTCACGTGGCCTACAGTCTTCCCGGACCGCTCATAGGGTGTGTTGGCCTTCAGCACAAAGCAGGACCGCCTCAACCCAAGCAACAAACAAATAACCATGTACGCATAACTAACATTTACTGGCATATACAAACATCGAACATATCTATCTCACTGATTACCAAACATAGCAATCTCTCATAACTAGAGCACTGGCTAGCAGGTCACTAACATATCAATCCATACGGATCATAAGAGCATAACATACTGTCTATCCTGATTCTGATCCAACAGATCATATCCACATGTAGCATACCATAACGATAACAACTAAAGGGTCGGCCTTGGTGCCTTAGACCCTATCGATATAGTGAGGATAACTCACCTTGCAGATGTCGACTCGGTAGATAAACTTTAACCCTCGGATCACTGCCACAAACTCCACCACCTATTACCATAGTATAATCATACCCATAAGTTCCCAACCCTTCAGGGTACCCCATAAGCCAACTAATCCAACCCTGGTCAAAGTCAAAGTCATCACTCAAGGTCAACAGTCCATGTTGACCTTGACTCGCCGAGTACCCCCGGCTACTCGCCGAGTTCCTTGAAGTACTAACCCACTCGCCGAGTCACCTGAGTGACTCGTCGAGTTCCTTTGGTTTACGATCGAGACCCTAAGGCCATTCGTCGAGCTTCCTTCTTGCAACTCGACAGTTACCCCGCGCATACATAATTTGGGGCAACCTCATCCCACTCTCCGAGTTGTTCATACACTTGTCGAGTCTACGACAATCTTCATCGGACTCGCCGAGTTGTTCTTCCAACTCGCCGAGTCTTCATGTGACTCGCCGAGCCGACCATGCGACTCGCCGAGTCCCTTCAGTCCTTTTTGCCATACAGACTCATTTGAGCCATGCAACGGCTCCAAACTACAGATCCAAGCTTCTAAGGAATGCTTTTCACGTAAAGTTGCAAACTTTACGTGCATGCATAGCTACAAGGGCTCTTAATGTCAAATCCAAGCTCACAATGGGAGTTTCATACTCAAAGAGGCTTCATACATGACCAAATTCGGAGCTTTATGGCTCTAGAACTCAAGAAGGGTACAGATCTGAAGTTACAACTTCAGATCTAGTTCATATCCCACATTACCATCTCAACCAAACCATAAAAACCCTAGATCTCAACCAAAAGAGGTCTAGAAAGAAAAAGGAGAAAAAGGTGACGACTTGATACCTCCAAATGATGCTATATGAGGTAGATTTCTGATTTCCCACACTTCCTTGCTCCTAGCCCTTTGTTCTCCAAGCTGTTCTTCTCCAAAGATCTCCTCCCCAAAGCTTTAGACACACAAGAATGAAGCACCACACGAATTAGGGTTTTCAGGGCTCTCAAAGGACTGCAAGGAGGCCAAAGGAGGCTTATGCTTCCTTAAATAGGGTGCAAAACCTCGGGATTTAGGGTTTCATCTGCCAGCTCCTACTCGTCGAGTCCCTTTATGGACTCGGCGAGTAGGCCACTAAACACGCGTACCAAGCCCGTTGCTACTCGACGAGTAGGGCAACCAACTCGTCGAGTAGGCCTTGAAACCAATTAAATTCTTATTTAAACAATACCTGAGAATCGGGGCGTTACAATTCTCCCCCACTTGAACTAGACTTCGCCCTCGAAGTCTGCTGGAATAAACAATGCCGGGTAATGCTCCTGCATTTCCGCCTCCGGCTCCCACGTCCACTCGGATCCTCTCCGATGCTCCCACTGCACTTTTACCAAAGGTATTTCTTTGTTCCGCAAAATCTTCTTCTTCCTTTCCAAGATGGCTACAGGCCTCTCCACGTAATTCAGGCGCTCATCGACCTGTATATCATCCAGCGATACTACTGCCTCCTGATCCATAATACACTTATGCAGTTGCGAAACATGGAACGTGCTATGAATTCGGCTGAGCTCCTCAGGTAGCTCTAGCCTATAAGCCACTCTGCCAACCCTGGCAATTATCCTGAATGGCCCAATATAACGGGGACCCAATTTTCCCCTCTTCCTGAAGCGGATCACACCCTTCCAGGGCGAGACCTTCAGAAGTACCATGTCACCAACCTGAAACTCTAAATCCGATCGGCGTCTATCAGCGTAACTCTTTTGCCGACTCTGAGCGGTCTGCAGCTGCTGTCTGATTTGCTAGATCTTTTCGGTAGTCTGCAAGACTACCTCCGTCCAACCCATCACTCTATGTCCAACTTCACCCCAACAGACTGGGGTTCTACATCTCCGACCATACAACAGCTCAAAAGGCGCGGTGTCAATACTGGAATGATAGCTGTTGTTGTAGGCGAACTCTGCCAGCGGTAGGTGAGAATCCCAGCTTCCACCGAAATCAATAACACACGCCCTCGACATATCCTCGAGGGTCTGAATGGTCCGCTCGCTCTGACCGTCGGTCTGCGGATGGAATGCTGTACTAAAGTGCAGCCGCGTACCCAGTTCCTCGTGGAACTTCTGCCAAAAACGGGAAGTAAACCTAACATCCCGATCGGAGACAATGCAGACTGGAGCCCCATGGCAAGAGACAATCTCGCTGACGTACATATCGGCCAATCTCTAGGCCGACGAACTCTCCCGTATGGCCAAGAAATGGGCACTCTTGGTCAATCGATCCACGATGACCCATATAGCATCAAGCCCCTTCGCCGTTCTCGGCAACTTGGTAATAAAGTCCATCGTGATCTGTTCCCATTTCCACATGGGAATCTCCAGGGGCTGCAGTTTACCATGCGGCCTCTGATGCTCGGCCTTGACCATCCAACAAGTCAAGCACCTCTCGACGTACCAAGCGATTTCTCGCTTCATGCATGGCCACCAGTAGCTCAAACTCAAATCCCAGTACATCTTGGTGGCCCCCGGGTGTATAGAAAAGTGAGACTTATGAGCCTCCTCTATCACTGTCTGTCGGACCCCTTCGGACATCGGAACCCAAACCCGACCGTGTCGGGTCAATAATCTGCGGCTATCCTGAGCAAACCGGGCGTTCTCGCCCTTAATCCGCTCCATCTTCCAGTTCTTTGGTCTCATGCCCTCGATCTGAGCATCCCTAATCAAGCTCACAAGTGGGGAATCCACCGCTATCCTCATACACCTTGCCGGGGTAGAAGAACCAGCTGACTTGCGGCTCAAAGCGTCCGCAACCACATTCGCTTTACCAGGATGGTAAAGGATCTCACAATCATAGTCCTTGACTACATCCAGCCACCTGCGCTGCCTCATATTCAGGTTCGGCTGATCCATGATGTGCCTCAAACTCTTGTGATCTGTGTATATAGTACATCGGACCCCGTACAGGTAATGCCTCCAAATCTTGAGAGCAAATACCACCGCTCCCAACTCAAGATCGTGCGTAGGGTACCTCGTCTTATGCGGCTTCAGCTGCCGCGATGCACAGGCTATCACTCGTCCCCTCTGCATGAGGACCGCCCCCAGACCTGTGATGGACGCATCAAAAAACACTACGAAATCCTTGACTCCCTCGGGGAGCGTCAACACTGGCGCCTCACATAAACATTGCCGGAGGGTCTCAAACGCCCTCTGCTGCTCAGGGCCCCACCGAAAATCCACCCCTTTCCTCGTTAGATGAGTGAGGGGTACTGCAATCTTGGAGAAATTTCGAATGAATCTCCAGTAGTACCCTGCTAAACCCAAGAAACTCCTGATGTCAGAGGGAGATTTCGGAATCTCCCACTGCATAACCGCCTCGACTTTGGCCGGGTCGACCAAAATCCCCTCCTGGTTAACGAGATGTCCGAGGAACTGGTCCTCTCGTAACCAAAACTCACACTTCGAGAACTTGGCATACAACCGTTCTCGTCGCAGAACCTCCAGCAGTTCCCTGAGGTGCTCCTCGTGCTGCTCTCGTGTCTTGGAATACACCAAGATATCATCTATGAACACAATGACCGAGTAATCGAGCATCGGTCTGCAGACCCGATTCATCAAATCTATGAATATTGCCGGCGCGTTGGTGAGCCCAAACAGCATCACCACGAACTCATAATGACCATAACGAGTCCGAAACGCGGTCTTCTCCACGTCTTCCTCCCTCACCCTGACCTGGTGATACCCGGATCTCAAGTCGATCTTGGAAAACCAAGATGCACCCTGCAGCTGATCGAAAAGATCATCTATCCTTGGGAGTGGATAACGGTTCTTCACCGTTAGCTTGTTCAGCTCCCTGTAGTCGATGCACATCCTATGCGAATCGTCCTTCTTCCTAACGAAGAGGATCGGTGCTCCCCATGGGGAACTACTCGGATGAATAAACTGCTTACCCAGCAGCTCCTGCAACTGAGATGATAACTCATGCATCTTTGGCGGTGCCAGTCGGTAAGACGCCTTAGCGATAGGGGCCGCACCCGGCACCAGATCAATCCTGAACTCCACCTGCCTCTCCGGAGGCACTCCAGGTAACTCCTCTGGAAACACATCAGCAAACTCTCTAACCATCGAAGCTCTTGTGTCAAAGTTATCTCACCAAGCCTGTATTCTCTGAATCCTGATACCAATCTGGTGAAGGTCGAATATCAGAAGCCCTCAGGTCTACTTCAGCAGCCGGAAATACCTGAGTGGAAGTGGGAAAGGATAACCATGGATTTTATCACCAAGTTACCCAGATCTCCGAGTGGGCACGATGCCATATGTGTAATTGTCGATCGGTTGACGAAGTCCGCCCACTTCCTGCCAATCAAAGAAAGCTTCAAGATGGAGAGACTCACACGGATCTACCTTCAAGAGATAGTTCGCCTTCATGGTGTACCTGCATCCATTATTTCCGATCGAGATAGCAGGTTTACATCGAGGTTCTGGCAGTCACTACAGAAAGCTCTTGGAACTAAATTGGATATGAGCACGGCTTATCATCCGCAGACTGATAGACAGAGTGAGAGAACAATTCAGACATTGGAAGACATGTTGAGAGCATGCGTCATCGATTTCAGCGCATCATGGGACACTCATCTTCCTTTGGTTGAATTTTCCTACAACAACAGCTACCATACCAGCATCAAGGCTGTGCCGTTTGAAGCCCTCTATGGCCGTAAGTGCAGATCCCCTCTGTGCTTGGCTGAGGTGGGTGACACGCAGCTAGCCAGGGGTCAAGTCCCCGACAGTACTCTCACTGGTCCTGAGATCATCCGAGAGACAACTGAGAAGATTGTACAAATCCGGGAACGACTGAAAGCCTCACGAGATAGATAAAAGAGTTACGCCGATAAGAGACGAAAACCCTTGGAGTTCCAGGTTGGTGACCGCGTCCTTCTGAAGGTCTCACCCTGGAAAGGCATGATACGCTTTTGGAAGCGTGGAAAGCTAAACCCAAGGTACATTGGACCGTTCGAAATCCTTGCTAGGATCGGTCCCGTAGCATACAAACTCCAATTACCGCGAGAGCTCAGCAACATCCACCCTGTTTTCCACGTATCGAACCTAAAGAAGTGTCTGTCCGATGAGACACTTGTGATTCCTCTCGATGAGATTGAAATCAACGAGAACCTCAACTTCATGGAAGAACCGGTCGAAATCATGGACAGAGAGATCAAACGAATGAAACAAAGTCGCATCCTGATAGTGAAGGTTCGTTGGAATGCCATGCGGGGACCTGAATTCACTTGGGAGCGTGAAGATCAGATGAAACAGAAATATCTGCATCTCTTTCCTAATCCATGATTTGTATTCTATGTTCGAATTTCTGGATGAAATTCCCTCTAACGGGGGGATGATGTGACAACCCAAACTTCTTGGTTTAGAAAATGATCTTCTTGGTTAATAAAATTCCCTCTAACGGGGGGACGAAGTCCGCCCACTTCCTGCCAATCAGATGAAACGTGATTTCCGTTAATAAAATTTCGAATTCATTAACTTTTCCGTCAAACTTCTTGGTTTAGAAAATGATCTAGTTATATATAATTAAATTATTTACGAGTCGGAACCAAAAGTCTCGCGGAAACCCGAATATCTCGAAAACCAAACAATTCCGGCCTAAGTAGGGTTACGACCGTAAACTAATTTACGACCGTAAACTCGTTTACGGCCGTAAACAAGTTTACGGCCAGTAAAGAGTGGACCCCACCACCGACCTGAAAACCCCTATAAATACGAGACCTCCACCTTCATTTGAACACTTCTGGCCAAAAACTCTCTCCTTCTCTCTCTAAGAACCTTGACCGTAAACACCTAAAAATACCTTCAAACTTCGGGAAACATCGAGAAACATCGTTTGGAGTCACTTCGGAACGTCTGGAGCACTTATCTCTTCGAAAACATTACCGTTGTTCTTGAGTTTACGGTCAATCTTCAAAGACCGTAAACCCTGTTCTTGAGTTTGCGGTCCATCTTCAAAGACAGTAAACCCTGTTCTTGAGTTTACGGCCGTAAACTCACCAAGCCTTCAGAAACCGTAAACTATCAGTCGACTGTAAACTCTTGTTCACGGCCGTAAACACATTTTAAGTGGTGCATTTGGCTGAAAACCCACTTTCATCGATTCGATCAAGTCCCAGTAACATTCCTCAACCGAATACAAGTGTTCCTCTAACACGTTATCTAACGAAATCGCTAATTTAGATACATATATGTATTTATTTGATAATAGGATTCCGTTAAGTGTCACGTGCAACAACTCGAGGATCTTCATTTCAGTCAGCGCTTTCACTCAAGAACTGTGAGTTCATACCCCTACATTTTCCGTATTTTTAATGTTTTCAGGGGGAATACAAGCTAAACATAAATGTTTTCAAAACTTATGAAAATCTCATACTTTAACCCTTTTGTACTATGTTGAGCATAAGGGACGTTTTCACTAAAATTGCATAGTTTTTCGGACACGCTATTCACTACATTATACATGCAAACTATAATCGGTATAGTTTGGGATTTTCTAAACATAACAAGTACAAAACTTTCACTACTGAACATATGCACTAAGACAGAAACAGTTTACAGTTTACATCACCACTTTACCATGGTATTCATAACTGTAATTATCACTACATACGGTATACATACGGATTTTCACTATGGTAGAACACTACTACACTACATGTAAACTAGATTGTACGATAATGTGAGGCGCTACTTCACTACTATACCCTTAGGTGTACAGGGATAAATCCTATCATAGTATAACCAGAGTCTCCTGGAGGGAGAGCGTGAGATTTGTGAATAGATATATTCGGGACTGACAATCCCACATCTGGACTGCTAGCTACAGTTAGGCGGGCACGCCTGAGATGTACAAATGTCATTTAACTCGACGCCTGAAGAACGTTGGAAAGGTCTCTATTCATATCAAGCATGGTTATACGACTCACAATATGTATAAATCACCTTTAGTTTACAACTTAACACTCTTCAACAGTTTTATTTACATTAAATAGAACTAATACACACTACAACTGGAGAACTTTCAGGGTTTTCAAACAGAAACGAGCATACAATGGTTTCACGCACGAAATACTATTACATCATGATTAGCATTAGCTAGTCACATGAAGTAATAATTTCGCATATCACTAAATTTTTCAGTGACAAACATTCATGGTTTTATACAGAATTGAAAACACTACTTTCTCACAAAAGAAAATATCGGATTTTCTTGGAACTATACAAATATTTTCCGAACTCATCAACGATTTTCACTACAAACCACCGCTTATGAACTCACCAGCTTTATGTTGATACCCTTTCAAACTGCTTGTATTCTCAGGAAATCAGTAAACAGGTACTTGCCGGATTTTTGAGGAACTGGAGCAATAAGAGTTTTATGTTTTTACTATACATAGCTATTGGATGTAATTCAAACAAAGTTTCAGACAAAGTTTCAAACTGATGTAAACATTTTTATTCACTGTAATGGTTGAGTTGCTATGATTGCTATTATTCATTGGTTGTGATGCTACACATGACGTCCTCCACCCCAGAACGTTTCTGCCATTCTGGTTTTTGGGGTGTGACAGATTGGTATCAGAGAACTTCAGAAATACGAGACCTTCACCGAAGCTCTTGTGTCAAATCTATGAATCCTGAACTCCAGATCAATCCTGAATTTGGGAGGTCCATTAGCACTTGTGTCAAAGTTATCTGAGAAAGAAGCTGAAAATGGTGATTCTGAGGAAGAAGAGGGATTCATCATGAATTCGGATGATGAGGCAATAGCATTTTACTCGAATAATCGTGTCAAGAAGTTTTTCAAAAAGCCATTCAATCCGAAGGCTAAGCTTGCTGAAGTAAAAGGAAGTGATGTGAGTAAAACTGTTGTTGAGGAGAAAAAGAAAATTGAGAAGAAAGATTCGAAAATGTCGGAAGGAAAGATCAAGAAAAAGCTGAAAGGTGATGCTGGTATAGATTATCATTATTGCAACAGAGCTAATCATCTTGCGAATGATTGTATGCTTCGGAAGAAGGATGAGAGGAAGAATAAAGTTAAAGATGAGGCGTATTATGCAGAGAGGCTTGAGGAGGTTCGTGCGAAAGCCAAAAACTTGTCATTGGTTGCAAAAGGTGAACATGAGGATGAAGATGGAACGTATCAAATCTGGTCATCCGGATCAGACGATGAAGAAATGAGGAATCCAACACATGGAGCAATGTATGCGAAAATGGAGGAGGACTTAGATGACGAGGAATTCGAAGTGAAAGGACGATGCTTCGTATCCAAGACAGCAGACAAATCTCCGATGACAACAAAGGTACGTAAAATTCTCGAATCTTTTAATATTACTACACATGCTTATGATTCTGAACTAATATCTTTTGATGAGACGGTTACTTATTTTGATTCAATTGTTGTTTCTGCTAGCAATGAGGCCAACAAGTTGTCAATGGAGTTGTTAGAGACCAAAAAGCGATTAGACATGAACATAAGTAAAATTTATTGTTTGGAATTACAAATAACAAATATTATGTGTGATAGGGATACTTTATCAAGTGAAGTCAAACTTTTGCTAGCACAAAGAAACATTTATTGTAATTCTGCTAAAAGACTTTATGGAAAATTAACTGATTTACATCATTCATGTGAAATAAGTAAAGAGCAACATAGAAAATTACTACCTTTTCTAGCATATGAAAGAGCTAAGGTAGATAATATTTCGTATGATTGTGAGCAAATAATAGCTGATTTTGACAAAGTTCCTCATGATAGATATAAATATGGAATTGTCAAAATTGATGAATGTATTGATGCGAATGAATTAGTTAACATAGTGAATGATACTTTGACTAAATCTGAACAAATTCAAATTTTGAAAAAGACTGAGAATTCAACATCTGATTCTCAATCTAATTTTGCTGATATTGAAGATAATTCTGAGAATATTAGTGAAATTAGTGAACTTGAGGATGTTGATTGTTCCCAGTTGTCTGTTGTTAATGTTGCATCAACATTTAAAGGGAAAGAAAAAGTTAAGGATTTGATGGTTGAGAAAGAAACTGATATACCTTCAACTTCGAAAGTTTGTGATATGAACTTCGTGGATCTCAAAGACAGTCAAACTGATGATAGCGATGATGAAGATGAAGAGAAAATTTCGAAGGGAAAGAAATCTTCAAAGGAAGAAGAAACTCCACGAATAGTGGTTGATCAAGTGTATGGTGATACACAAAAGTTCGAAACAGTAATGACTGAAAAAGGTGAACATTACCTTGAAACGAATACTGTGGTTTATCCAAATTTCAAGTGTACAGATGATGTCATTTTTCCAAATCAAGTTTTCGTAACTACTGGAAATGTTGAGAATATCAAACCAGAATTAAAGAAGTTAGTTGAGGAGGATAATTCAAAAACAACTGATGAAGGTTTTTTCGCAAATCAAAGCACAGTTGAAAACAACTTAACAAAGAATTCATACGTGTTTCAACGTCAAAAATCACAAAGAAAATGGATTGAAAAATCAAAAATTGAAAAAGAGAATTTAAAACAAGTTGTAAAGGAAAATGAAAAAGTTGTCAAACTAAACTCCAAGGAATTCAAAGATCAAATTGACAAATTTTCGAAGGAAAACAACATTTCAAAAAGACAAGCTAGGAAGAAAATATTTTGGCAAAATATTGAGTCTCAAAAGATGTCTGAATCACAATCACCCAAAAATGTTTTCAAAGCTAAAAATTCATCTTTTTCAACAAAAACTCAACATTCATCACAATCAAATCATTCAAGGTCTGAAGTGAATAAACAACCAAGGTTTTCGAAAGTTTCAGAAACTAACATTCCAAGAAAATTTTCAAATAAATCAAATCCAAATCAAAAATTCTTTCAACGTCAACATTTTAAATCAACAGTTGATACATCATATGCTCAATCTTTTCTAACAAATCCAAAAGTTGATTTTGTTCCTCAAAAGCCAAAATTTCCTAATCATACGAAGAAAGAAACTATGAAAATTTCACGTGAAAAAGGAATGACTTCAAAGAAGAACATTGATCATTAGCTTGAAGGCAAAAGAAAGATGTATCAGTCAAATACATTTTCAAAGGAGCAAATTCACGAAGCATATGAGAAATATGTGAATACTTCATCAAACGGCAGTTCATCTTCTAAGGATTCGAACATATCAGTCAAAGCTTGGAAACCAGTAATAAAAGCAAAGAATGTCCATTCACAAACTCAGAATTCGAAGGGTAATGTCAGTGAACATTCGAAACCATCAAAATCTTATGTTTCGGTCTCTTTAAATGAAGATGTGAACTTAATTGATAGTCTCAAAACCAAAGTTTGTAATTGGATTAAAAGTTCTTCATTACATTCGAAATTGAAATCTAATTTCCAAGGACCCAAAAAGCCTTGGGTACCTAAATTTTTCCAATGATTGTAGGTACTATGTGACGAGCAATATGATAATAAATGGTACATTGATAGTGGTTGCTCTCGTCACATGACTGGGAAGAAGGAGAATTTACGTGATTTTCGAAGCATAAAAAATGCTGGAGTTGTGAAGTTTGGGAACAATCAAAAATGTCAAGTCAAAGGATATGGGAA
Source organism: Lactuca virosa (assembly GCF_052849685.1). Classification (NCBI taxonomy): domain Eukaryota; kingdom Viridiplantae; phylum Streptophyta; class Magnoliopsida; order Asterales; family Asteraceae; genus Lactuca; species Lactuca virosa. The sequence goes on from NC_136433.1 coordinate 41,064,876, forward strand.
GATCACGAACGGCCAATTCACAGTGAATCGTGTTGCGTATGTTGAAGGTCTTCAACATAACTTGATAAGTGTTTCCCAACTTGTTGTGGGCACTGGCAATCAAGTTCTTTTTAATGAAGAAGGAAGTGTTATTTCGAATGTTAACACTAAAGAAGTGTTACTAAAATCCAAAAGGAAAGGTGACATGTTCACTTTGGACATCAAACCGATAGTAGGGAAACCTGCTATAAGTCTTCTTTCGAAAGCAACATCAGACTTAAGTTGGCTTTGGCATCGAAGACTTTCTCATCTCAATTTTCGAAACATCAATAAACTTGTGGTACAAGATCTGGTAAGAGGTTTACCTGTACTTAAATTTGACAATGATTCTTTATGTGCAGCTTGTGAAGTTGGAAAGCAACATAAACAAGGTCATCCAGTTACGATAGATTCGAAAATTTTCGCACCTTTGGAGCTCTTACATATTGATTTGTGTGGTCCTTCGACATTTTCAACTCTCAACAAGAAAAGGTACATTTTAGTTATTGTTGATGACTTTTCCAGATTTACGTGGGTTTATTTTCTCAGGCTTAAATCCGAAGTTGCACAAATCATGATTGACTTTATCAAAAAGATGGAAACAACATTGAAGAAGATTGTTCGAAAAATTAAGAGTGATCATGGAACTGAATTTAAGAACAATATCCTTGATTCATTTTTGGTGGACAAAGGGATTTCGCATAACTTTTCATCTCCATACACACCACAACAAAATGGTGTTGTTGAACGAAGAAATAGGTCTCTATGCGAAGCAGCAAGGACTATGTTGGCATATGCGAATCTTCCACAATACCTTTGGGCTGAAGCCGTATCCACCACATGTTTTACTCAAAACAGATCTTTCATTCATCGTCGTTTTAACATTACTCCATATGAAATTCTCAACAATCAAAAACCTAACGTCAAATTTTTCCATGTTTTCGGATGTAGGTGCTTCATTATGAATCTCAAGGATAATCTTACGAAATTTCAAGCTAAAGAAGATGAAGGGATTTTCTTGGGATATTCGCATAATTCATTCGCATATCGTGTGTTGAACAAAAGAACACGAAAAGTTAAAGAAACTTTTAATATTACATTTGATGATTACTACATTAAACAAACTACATCGCAGTTTGAAAATCATCCTATTTTGAAAAACATACAAGATGAATCTGAATCCTCACAAACCTTAGATATTGATTATGATTTAATTTTTGGAATTTCAGATCATGCTGTTGATGCTGAAATAAATGCAAATGATAATCATCTCTCTGAACTAACGAAGCTTACTGATGATTCAACATAAACTTCTCCAGAGAAAGGCGAAAGTATGCAAAACAATCCAGTGGAGGGGGAGCACTTGGATTTGAATACTCTAGTTGAGGGAGAGCATTCTTTCGAGGGGGAGAATGAAAGATTGAATGTTGATGTTGAGGGGGAGCATGATGTTGAGAGGGAGCATAATGTTGAGGGGGAGCATTTAGAAAACATTGAGAATAATAATGATTTTGATGATGTTTGTTCGATTGCAGGTTCAGAGAATGATGATATATACGAAGATGCACCTTTGGAATTTGATCCAGCATATCCGCCAATGGAAAAGTGGACAAGAGATCATCCGAAGGATCAAGTAATTAGGAATCCACAAGAGGGTGTTTTAACAAGAGCTCAAATTCGTGCAAAGAATGAGGCATTGAATACTCATCAAGAATTTTGCATGTTCAATGTTTTCATCTCTAAAATTGAACCAAAAACAGTTAAGGTTGCAATGGAACACTCAGATTGGGTTGTTGCGATGCAATCTGAATTGTCTGAATTTGAACGAAACAAGGTTTGGAGATTAATTCCTAAACCTGAAAATGTTTCGATAGTCGGGTTAAAATGGATTTTAAAAAGAAAACCGACAAAGATGGAAATATTGTTCGAAACAAAGCCAGACTTGTTGTTAAAGGATATTCACAACAAGAAGGAATCGACTATGAAGAAACTTTTGCCCCTGTCGCAAGACTCGAGGCGGTTCGTATATTTCTGACTTATGCAGCTCACAAAGACTTCGATGTTTATCAAATGGACGTGAAGTGTGCATTTTTAAATGGAGAGCTTGAAGAAACAGTTTACGTGGAACAACCCCCAGGTTTTATTAACGAGGAATATCCAGATCATGTTTATATTTTAGATAAGGCAGTTTATGGTTTGAAACAAGCACCACGAGCATGGTATGCAACTCTTACTTCATTTTTGAAACAATCTAAATTTAAACAAGGATCTGTTGACCCCACATTATTTCGAAAGAAAGTTGGGAATCATCTAATGCTTGTTCAAATTTATGTTGATGATATTGTTTTTGGCTCAACTGACCCTGCTTTATCTAGAGAATTCGAAGATTTGATGAAAAGTAAGTTCGAAATGAGCATGATGGGAAAAATCAATAATTTTCTTGGACTGAATATTCGTCAAAACAGAGAAGGAATTTTTATTAATCAAGAAAAATATACGAAGAATCTGCTAGAAAAGTTTGGATTGACGAATAGCACAAAGTTACGAGTTCCAATGGCAACTGGCATAAAGCTGACACCTTCGTTAGATAAACCTGCAGTTGACATAACTCTTTATAGAAGCATGATTGGTTCATTACTTTATCTTACATCCAGTAGACCTGATATCATGTTTTCTGTGTGTAATTGTGCAAGGTATCAGTCAAATCCACGAGACCCACATCTCACTGCTGTGAAGAATATATTTCGTTATCTTAAAGGAACAATTTCGTTAGGATTGTGGTATCCTTCGAAAACTGGCTTCTTTGTACAAGCATATTCGGATGCAGACTTGGGTGGGTGTAATCTTGATAGAAAAAGCACAAGCGGTGGATGTCAATTTCTCGATGGCAAATTAGTGAGCTGGCAGTCGAAAAAGCAAACATGTGTATCAATTTCAACAGCTGAAGCAGAATATGTGGCTGCTGCTGCTTGCACTTCACAAATTATATGGATTCAAAGTCAATTGCGTGATTATGCAATCAATATGAAAAAGATTCCATTATATTGTGATTCTCAAAGTGCAATAAGAATTTGTCATAATCATGTGCATCATTCGAAGACAAAACATATAGCACTTCGTTATCATTTCATCAAGGATCACGTGGAGGATGGAAATATTGAAGTACATTTCGTGAAAACAACTGATCAGTTAGCTGATATTTTCACAAAACCTTTAGATGAAAAATCCCTTGTGAAAATTATAGAAGGACTTGGAATGATCGATGGAAATTCTGTTCCATGTGAAAAAGGCGAATGATGAATGACCAGGAATGATTCAGAGGCGCTGAATGAAAGACAAAGCAATACCCGTCAGCATTCATAGGTTACTGTTCATAGTCAACGCTTCGACCCCTTCGAATTCGTAAATTTGTCACTTATTTTAAGGGTTGATTCAGAGGTTACTGTTCATAGTCAACGCTTCGACCCCTTTGAATTCGTACATTTGTCACTTATAAGGGGATGATAAAATTTTGTATATTTGCATCAAGTACAATTTATTTTCATTTTCGAAAAATTAAAAATCCAAAAAGATTTTCTTTTGTTTTGTCATTCAATTTTCGAAAAATCAAAAATCCAAAAAGATTTTCTTTTGTTTTGTCATTCAATTTTCGAAAAATCAAAAATCCAAAAAGATTTTCTTTTGTTTTGTCATTCATCTTTCGAAAAGTCAAAAATCCAAAAAGATTTTCTTTTGTTTTGTCATTCAATTTTCGAAAAGTCAAAAATCCAAAAAGATTTTCTTTTGTTTTGTCATTCAATTTTCGAAAAATCAAAAATCCAAAAAGATTTTCTTTTGTATTGTCATTCAATTTTTGAAAAATCAAAAATCCAAAAAGATTTTCTTTTGCTTTGTCATTTAATTTTCGAAAAATTAAAGATTTTTGTTTGTTCTGTCTCTACTTTCGAAAAATCAAAACAACAAAAATATTTTGATTCTTATTTCTTTTTAGTATTTTGTTGCAGATAATCATGAAGATATACAGTGGATTATGCTTGCAGTTCTAGGGTCAGGTACATTTTTCGTATGAATCCATACATTTTTCATCACTTGAACTAGCTAAGTTGTCCCTAGAAGCATGCTGATGCATGTTGTCCAAAGCCTCCAATGACTCAATGTGTGTGTATGAAAGCCTTAATGAAATCATTCATACGAAAATTTCTTCCCAATCAGGCTTATATTCACATTAGTCTCTGAGCTACCTGACTCTTCTCAAAATGAGTTAAGAGTTTACTGTTTTGTCCAAAGATAACAGAGGTACTTTTCGTGTCTTACATCAATCTTTTTCACCTATAAAGTTCTTACACGATCACACACGAAGACATATGTCCGAGAGGTCTCTGATCAAACCCATCGAGACTTAGACATATCAAAAATCTGTGTTTATGATCTGACATCATGAGACCGTGATGAAAGTGAAACCCAATTTTCACTACAATTTTAAGGAATTGACAGGGAACAATGTTCCAAATTTTCACGAAACATTTGCTTCAGTACCAAAATTCGAAACTCCAAATCATATTCATTTCGAAGGAGTGGTCTTGATCAAACATTCGAAACCCATGATGTTTGTTACCCAACAAGATCCAACACAAATTCTTTTTCTTGAATATGATTTCCGTGTGAGTTTCATTCGAAATTCAATGTCACTTAAAATTTTTTCAAAGAAAACTTGTCACTGTACTACACTGGTTAAACAAGTAATTTCTGTTACAATTTCTCACCTTATGTTTAGGATGACATGTAACGAAATTTTTTTAACTACCCACGAAGCATTATAAAAGAAGCCCTTCGATACTTATCAACAAGTACTCGATTGTAATTCACGGGAACCTACACAAGCTGTTGATCATTTTTCTTAATGATTAATGAAGCAATCTTTGCCCCGGATTTCAACTGCTTTTGTGTCAAATTGATATTTTGACATCACAATATCCCAAATTTTTCTTATCTTTGTTTCTCGTCTACATTCTTTGGAACACTGCACTCACGAAATCCTTGAGGCTCTAAGTAATACGAACTCAGGCTGATGATTTCAAACTTCTGGCATATGACTTCGCTTTTCATCCCAAAAGTGAAAGAGCCTTGCTTCCATACGAAGGGTTCTGACGGTTACAATCTTCTTGGGGATAACAATACAGGCTGTTTATAAATGACGTATGGTATTCTGTCCGGTTTTCAAGGAGATGTGACAGCTACTTTTTGACGCATGGCTACTTTTACGCAGTAATGGTCCGATTTTCAAGGTGCCACATCAGATATCATTAAATACATATCCCGCTTCAAGTTCAAACTTCAGGGTTACATATAAAAGGAGATTCAAGGGTTCATTATCAGTTTACGCGATCAAAAAGAAAAATTCCCAAATTCTCTGATCATCAAAGTCTTCAAACCCTAACAATGGCGACTTCTGTTCATGTTGATGCTGATCCTTCTCAAACCACTAAAGATGTCTCTTCATTACCAATATTGAAGATTCAAGCAACAAACTATTACTTGGAGGGTGATGTTTCTCAATACCCGGAAGAATTGAAGATGCTAATTGTTGCCTTGAAGAACTCTGTTTTGTCTAAGGCGATGTTTAGTTCATTCTCTGTTCCACTGTCATGGCTTTCTCAAGCAGGATCAACTGCTACTTACAACAAAGCTTCTGATACAATTACTTTCCATCTGGTGAATGACAAAAAGGTCAGGCTATCCAAGAAACTCTTTTGCCAAATTCTTGAAATTCCGAATTCACCTCCATATGTTGCTTTCACATTCCCTCAAATCGTTAATATGTTTAATGAGATGGGATATCAGCCTCCACTATCAAAGATCAGTGATTTTAAGAAATCTGGTCTTCCACGACTATGGAATTTCTTATTTGGTATTTTTCTAAGATGTTTAACTGGGAGAACAGTTGGTCTTGATAAAGGAAGAATGGAGGTTTATGCAATGGTTGCTGGTATATATTATGATCTTCAAGTGGAATATTCTACACAATTGTGGAAGGAATTCCAAAAGAGTGTAGAACACACGAATGATATTCATGGTATTTCGTGTGCAAGATATTGGAGCTTGATTTTGCAATACTTTTACAACAAGGAAGGGATTTTGGTACCCAATGATGAGGAAAAAGTTGTTTTTCAATCGTATCACTATCCGAAGGAAGTCACAGATAGTGCTGAGAATTTTCCAACTGTTGCTCGTATTCCTGATGCTATGCTCAAAAGAGTTGATCCTTCGAATTCAGTCTTAGTGGCATATTTGCAAACTATTGATTCTACTGTTCCAACTGGGAAATTGTTTCCAAGGGAAGAAAAGAAATCTAAACGATCGAAGAAGCCTGAACCGGATTCTTCTGAAAAGCACACCAAGGATTCGCAATCTTTGAAATCTCCAAAGAAGAAGCCAGTTACAGTTGAAGAGTCTGTGGTTCAAGAAGTGTCAATTGCAGAGACTCAAATAATTAAACCTGTTGTTCCTGAGTCTCAAGAGAAAGTGGTTATTCCTTCGAAGACTGGTATGTTTCGATGAATCAAAAAGATGCCTTCGCATCTACATAAGTCTCCAACATCTCATGTAATACGAAAGCCTCAAGTTACTCATCAGGGTGTTTTGATTCGTGAAATGCCAGCGCCTGTTTCTCCATCATCAAAGAAGCGAAGGGCTACAGATATGGTTAAACACATATCTAAGAAGAAGAAGAAGAAGACACGAAAGCTTATGCTTTCTACTGAGTCTACAGAAGATGATGATGAAAGAATTTGTGAAACACCAGACGTCACTCTTCATGTACAAAGTTCAACTCCTGGGCAGACAATCGTCATACCACCCGAAGATTCGGTTGCCAAATCAGTTTCTGAGGTGGTACGAACTTCAGGCATCCCTGCACACGTATATGATACAGATGCAAATGTCAATATGGGTGACGGAGATGCGAAGAATGAAGCTCAAGGTCAATCTACTTCTGCTCCCTTTGAAAGTATTGTTTCTTTACCACCATACATTATTCCCATTACATCAACCACTGATTCCCCTACATTCGAACATATTCTCAATCAACCCTTTACTTCGATTTTTTCTTCTCAATCCACTGATACACCCACACCTAATTCAACCGCTCAAGAAACTATTTTTAAGGAGACAGAAACTGATAATGAGGGTTTTGGGGGCATGTTTGAGGAATTGGAGTTTCATGAAGACGAAGAGGTATTTCCAGATCATATGCTGATGACCATGAAGCAATTTAAAATTCTGAGTCAGAAGTTGATCTATAATTCAATCTCAAGCTGATCTGGGGGTGGTTCGTCTGTTTCCAGTTTAGAGGTTGATTCATTATTGAAAATGTTCGAAGCCAGAGTTGTAAGTAAAGTATCTGGGATGATTACAGACTCTAAATCTCGAATTTTGGAGAAAGTTGATCATAGTGATCAAAACAATGAACTACAAATTAATTCTCAAAATTCGAAGTTTGCCGGAGATTTGAAAGAATTAAAGAATGTAACAAAGGAAAGGCATGTTCTCTTTGTTCAAGAAGTGAAGAAAGTCAGGGAGGATGTCAATTTGCAAATTCGTGAACTCCACGAAGATATGCAAAAAGAGATTGCAAGTGTTCAACAAGATTATGCATCTCTGCATCAGAAGGTTGATATCATTTGTGATGCAGTCACAAGATTTATCAAATTATATGAAAGTTTGAGTCCTCAACTTACTCAAATTTCATCATCTGAAAGTGCCAACTTTTTGGAAGTGATTGCTTTGCTTAAGGAATTAAAGGAACTCTTTGTCCAGCCGGTTTCTTCTACCCTGATTACTCCTAAATTTTTATCTCAAAAGTTTATTCAATTCGAAGCCATTCTTATCAAGCAACTTGCTCCTCTCTCTCGCATCTCAAGCCTTCTTCCAACAACAAATGCCCTGCCTATTTTCACAGGGGTGCAAGGGGGAGAAAGAAAACTACTGAGTCGAAGGTGAGTGATGAAGATGCGAAAGTTGTAGGAAAGGTATTGTCTTCAAAGATCCCAACAACAAAGCCAGTTATAGTTTCTGCTGGGCTGGTTACTTCAACAGTCGTTACAACGATACCTATTACAAGACCTATTTCGAAAGGAATTATGATTGGTAAAACTACAGAGACTGGTGAGAGTGGTTCGAAATCAAAAGAGGTAATTGATAATTCAGCCTTGAAATATAAAGGGAAATCGATTGTTGTGGAAGAGTCGAAAGAAGAAAAGAAGGCTACAGCAGAAGCTGAAATCGAAAAGTTAAGATTGATTCAAAGCATAATGACTCAGCGTGCAAGTGATCCGAAGGGAATGGACAAGGGTGATCCGGCCAAACATTACAATTATGAAACAATTGAGGCCAAGGTGGCTTTTAATCATATGTATTCGTTTGAGAAGAAACCAAAACAAAGCTATATGGTTACGAATACAGATTCAAGTCAGTTGGATTTTCCTATAAATGAAATGATGTTCATCATGCCTCAATTTAAAGCAGAAGGTAATTTCAAAGATAAGGATGATGGAACACACATGAAAATTCGATTTCATGCGGTTCTTACGAAAGCCCCTGAGGAAGTGTGGTCATTGATAAAGATCAAGAAAGTGATCAGTATGAAAAAGGATGTGGTATTCGAAAACACAGTCCAAAACATCAAGTATGTGGTTGCCAGGGAAAATGGGAATATTTGCGAATTTACAATTGCAGATTTTCCATTAATGAACTTGTATGATCTTATACAAGTTGCATTGATTTTGAAAGATAAATCATTTTCGTATCTTCAAAACACTGAACCGGATGAATTCAAGCTTAGGGTTGCTCACATCAAGATTTTCATTGAAAATTATTATGAGTGCTTGGCTCTAACAGATGTGGAGTTAGCTACAGCTAAAGGAATGGAAATAAAAGCACCAATGGCTCCTACGAAGACTCAAGCAGAATTGAAAAAGTATGATGATGGTGAAATCTGTTTGAAGCCTTTTGGAATGGTCTTCGCAGGAAAAGACAAAGCTGGAAAAGCTAAACGTTTCTTATTCCAAGCATGCGAAGTGGAGAGATATTCAACTTCTCAATATACGAACTTAATTGTTTGTATGAATCATTGTAGGAAGAATAATGAAGGAGATAAGAAAGAGCTGAAGAAGATAATCTCCTGGTACACGGAGATTCGAAGAGTGATGTTGTATTCCATCCAGCTTCTTACAAATTAAGTAGTTCGACTATGATAACAAAGGGGGCGATTGTAAGGGTCGAATTGTTGTAATTAGTCGAAATGTATTTTGAACTCTTCGAATGTTTTGTAATCTATTTTACTGAGGCGCTTTTGTTCGAAGCGTAAGTGTCTATGCCTTACTATATTTTTTGTACGCTTTCAGTTCCCTATAAATAGGGATATTTACTAGAGTTAGATAAGAGTTTTTGCAGACCTGTCTTTGTACTCTGTAAACATTCGAAAGCGTAATAGAGCTGAAACAAGATCATATTTACATCCGGTGTTCAATTTCATATTCTTACTTGATTTGATACTCTGATTAATTCTATACTCGATTCTTTGATTCTTCAGGGACCTCTAAAACTGAAGTCTGATCCCTGACCCACATGTCCACCACACACGCTAAATAACCTGCACATCTGTGCTGAATATACTGTCGAGCCCTAGCGGCCGAACAAAACCCTGATCCTACTCTGGTGCCCTCACCATATACCACCAGTTCTCCCCCACTTGGGGTTCGAATTACTACACGCTGTCCCTCACAGTCGATCATGGTTCCAAACCGGCTGAGCCACTCCATCCCTACGATCACACATACTTCCCCCATGGGAATAGGAATCAAATCTATCGGGAATGATACCCCGAAAATCTCCAGCTCGCATCCCCGGTAAACCGAAGAAGCAGAAATCCCGTGCTCGTTGGCGATCGAAACTCGCAACGGACACTCAAGCTCATCTACCGACATACTGAACTCTCTACTGAAAGTCTGAGATACAAACGACCGACTCGCCCCCGTGTCAAATAAAACCAATGCAGGCAAAGAGTTTACTAAAAACGTACCTAAACACAGGTACCAACGATAAGCACAACATAGATAAAATGACTGAAACAGAAAATAGAAACATACCAGCAACCAAATCCGGTGCTGCCTTGGCCTCCTCGGCCGTGAGCTGGAAGGCGCGCCCCTGAGCCTTCGGAGGCTCCGCCTTGACTGGCCTCCCATCCCCAATCCTCAAAGTAGCCGGTGTGGATCCCTGCGCCGGATTGGCGGCGAGCTGCGGGCAGTTGATCTTCACGTGACCAACCTGATGACAATGATAACAAATCCTCATATCTACTGGAGGGGCGGACTGGCGACAGTCCCTGGCATAGTGCCCCTCCTTGCCACATTTGTGGCAACCACCTCCTGCTCGACAAATCCCATAATGACCCCTGCCACACTTTCCACAAGTGCGGCTCTGCTGACCCCCGGTCCGAGTATCAGCGGTCTTGGACCGCTTAGGTGCCGGCTGAGACTGTGCCGGAACCTGAGGCTGCTCCTTCAACTGCAGCTCTATCTCCAACTCGTGTCGCCCCGCGGCTTCCTGAAGATCCAAAAGAGTCTCACAACGTTTCGTAGCAACAAACTGTTGAATATCAGTCTTGAGCATACTCAGATAACGAGTCACCGGAGACTGCTCTGAAGCAAACTCTGGGCAGAACATAGCCCTCTCCATGAACATAAGAGTGATCTCCATCACTGACTCCCCATCCTGTCTCAATGTCAAAAACTCCTGAGCAAGCCGCTCCCGCTTAACGCATGGAACGTAGCGGGTGCGGAACATATCCCGGAACTGCTCCCAAGTAACAGCAGCTCGCTGATCATCCGTGTACGACCCAGTCGTCAATCTCCACCAGTCCTTTGCCCCAAGCCTCAGCAGGTTCAGGGCACACCTGACCTTCTGGTCAGCAGGGAATGAACACGTGAAGAAACATCCCTCCACGTCAGATAACCACCTCATAGACCTAATCGTATCCTGAGTACCATCAAACGTCGGGGGCTTCGTGTTATCGAAGTCCCGGTACTGGAAAGCCCTGTCGGCTCCTCCTCCAACCCTTGCCGCAGTTACAGCCGATGTGACTGCAGCGGCAGCTGTCTCTGCTAGAGCTGCATATCGCTCATCAAAGTATTCAACCATCGCGGTCTTAATCGACACAAACATCTCTGGCAGCTGCGCTCGGAACGCTCCAACAATCTCGTCGTGCATAATCTCCCGGATCCTGGCATCCAACTCCTCTGTCCCTATCTGTACCACGGGCTCAGGTGCTATCGGCACCTCCGACCCACCGTCTCCCGATCCTGATCCTGATCCTGACCCGGATCCAGTAGTAACACGTCTCGTCACCACCATACTGAAATATATATTCAAGTCATCAGATAAATAACATAATATCGGGAGCCAAAACCCACAAACCCTAGGGGTTGTGACTTCCTTGCTACGCGTATGGGTCCTGTGCTTTCAGTAGTACGGGCCCATACTACCTTCCACACCTACCCATATTTGTCTCAAGTATCACCACAACACCCTAACACTATCATCAACATAATATGCGCTCAACCCTTACTCCTAGGGAAACATCGCCTATCCCACAACTGATCTCACAGCTCCTCACAACCCACACATCCATGAAACTTTCATCAACCCCTGCAGTGCTAGTGCAGGCTAGTCGCACATAACACTGGACCCAATAGACTTTCGAATATCCAATCCGATCCGTAGACTGGATCAAACATTCTCAGGCTATAAGATCTTGATTACGCACAGCCATGACGCCTACACTATCGACTACAGTAATGATGTCAATTCCATATACAAGAAACCCTAGGCTAGTAGGCATCATATAATCAGGCAAGTCTATCATGCGATTCCTGAAGATCCCTAGCCTAGCACTAGCATGTTGTTCTAACATATCATAATAACTGTATGGTATTTTGGGGTTTACTTACAGGCTCCGGATGATCGTACCCTCTGTATCCTCCATCCTTTATTTTGAAAACCATTTTAGAATTTATTCCGAAATTTTCCTTGATTTGAGACTGGGTTCACACGTGTGTTTCCCCCAATTCACTCAAACCAAGGCTCTGAGACCAACTTGTAACATCCAAAAATTTTACGCCAAATTTAAACTTTTCAAGCATAAATAAAACCCAATAGTATTGTTTACAAAAATGTTTTCAATTCATTATTCAATCAGAGTGTCCCAAAAGCCAGATCATAAGGATGAGGAGCGGTACGGTCACGCCTTCACCTTGCCATGAACTCATGAAGTACCTGAAACAATAAACTGAAAACTGTAAGCCCGAGGGCTTAGTGAGCTACCCCCAAAATACCAATACCACACTGATAATACCATATCTGTAATAATCAATCAATCAACATGCATACTGGGCCATCGGTCTGACTGGACCGCCCTACAGGGCCTACAGTCCAACTGAATCTATACCGAGCCTTTGGCATGACTGGACCGCCACGTGGCCTACAATCTTCCTGGACCGCTCATAGGGTGTGTTGGCCTTCAGCACAAAGCAGGACCGCCTCAACCCAAGCAACAAGCAAATAACCATGTGCGCATAACTAACATTTACTGGCATATACAAACATCGAACATATCTATCTCACTGATTACCAAACATAGCAATCACTCATAACTAGAGCACTGACCTAGCAGGTCACTAACATATCAATCCCTACGGATCATAAGAGCATAACATACTGTCTATCCTGATTCTGATCCAACAGATCATATCCACATGTAGCATACCATAACGATAACAACTACAGGGCCGGCCTTGGTGCCTTAGACGCTATCGATATAGTGAGGATAACTCACCTTGCAGATTTCGACTGGGTAAATAAACTTCAACCCTCGGATCACTGCCACAAACTCCACCACCTATTACCATAGTATAATCATACTCATAAGTTCCCAACCCTTCAGGGTACCCCATAAGCCAACTAATCAAACCCTGGTCAAAGTCAAGGACATCACTCAAGGTCAACAGTCCATGTTGACCTTGACTCGCCGAGTACCCCCGGCTACTCGCCGAGTTCCTTGAAGTACTAACCCACTCGCCGAGTCACCTGAGTGACTCGTCGAGTTCCTTTGGTTTACGATCGAGACCCTAAGGCCATTCGTCGAGCTTCCTTCTTGCAACTCGACAGTTACCCCGCACATACATAATTTGGGGCAACCTCATCCCACTCGCCGAGTTGTTCATACACTTGTCGAGTCTACGACAATCTTCATCGGACTCGCCGAGTTGTTCTTCCAACTCGCCGAGTCTTCATGTGACTCGCCGAGCCGACCATGCGACTCGCCGAGTCCCTTCAGTCCTTTTTGCCATACAGACTCATTTGAGCCATGCAACGGCTCCAAACTACAGATCCAAGCTTCTAAGGCATGCTTTTCACGTAAAGTTGCAAACTTTACGTGCATGCATAGCTACAAGGGCTCTTAATGTCAAATCCAAGCTCACAATGGGAGTTTCATACTCAAAGAGGCTTCATACATGACCAAATTCGGAGCTTTATGGCTCTAGAACTCAAGAAGGGTACAGATCTGAAGTTACAACTTCAGATCTAGTTCATATCCCACATTACCATCTCAACCAAACCATAAAAACCCTAGATCTCAACCAAAAGAGGTCTAGAAAGAAAAAGGAGAAAAAGGTGACGACTTGATACCTCCAAATGATGCTATATGAGGTAGATTTCTGATTTCCCACACTTCCTTGCTCCTAGCCCTTTGTTCTCCAAGCTGTTCTTCTCCAAAGATCTCCTCCCCAAAGCTTTAGACACACAAGAATGAAGCACCACACGAATTATGGTTTTCAGGGCTCTCAAAGGACTGCAAGGAGGCCAAAGGAGGCTTATGCTTCCTTAAATAGGGTGCAAAACCCCGGGATTTAGGGTTTCATCTGCCAGCTCCTACTCATCGAGTTCCTTTATGGACTCGGCGAGTAGGCCACTAAACACGCGTACCAAGCCCGTTGCTACTCGACGAGTAGGGCAACCAACTCGTCGAGTAGGCCTTGAAACCAATTAAATTCTTATTTAAACAATACCTGAGAATCGGGGCCTTATAATTCTCCCCCACTTGAACTAGACTTCGCCCTCGAAGTCTGCTGGAATAAACAACGCCGGGTAATGCTCCCGCATTTCCACCTCCGGCTCCCACGTCCACTCGGATCCTCTCCGATGCTCCCACTGCACTTTTACCAAAGGTATTTCTTTGTTCCGCAAAATCTTCTTCTTCCTTTCCAAGATGGCTACAGTCCTCTCCACGTAATTCAGGCGCTCATCGACCTGTATATCATCCAGCGATACTACTGCCTCCTGATCCATAATACACTTCTGCAATTGCGAAACATGGAACGTGCTATGAATTCGGCTGAGCTCCTCAGGTAGCTCTAGCCTATAAGCCACTCTGCCAACCTGGCAATAATCCTGAATGGCCCAATATAACGGGGACCCAATTTTCCCCTCTTCCTGAAGCGGATCACACCCTTCCAGGGCGAGACCTTCAGAAGTACCATGTCACCAACCTGAAACTCTAAATCTGATCAGCGTCTATCAGCGTAACTCTTTTGCCGACTCTGAGCGGTCTGCAGCCGCTGTCTGATCTGCTGGATTTTTTCGGTAGTCTGCAAGACTACCTCCGTCCAACCCATCACTCTGTGTCCAACTTCACCCCAACAGACAGGGGTTCTATATCTCCGACCATACAACAGCTCAAAAGGCGCGGCGCCAATACTGGAATAATAGCTGTTGTTGTAGGCGAACTCTGCCAGCGGTAGGTGAGAATCCCAGCTCCCACCAAAATCAATAACACACGCCCTCAACATATCCTCGAGGGTCTGAATGGTCCGCTCGCTCTGACCGTCGGTCTGCGGATGGAATGTTGTACTAAAGTGCAGCCGCATACCCAGTTCCTCGTGGAACTTCTGCCAAAAACGGGAAGTAAACTCGACATCCCGATCGGAAACAATGGAGACTGGAACCCCATGGCAAGAGACAATCTCGCAGACGTACATATCGGCCAATCTCTCGGCCGACGAACTCTCCCGTATGGCCAAGAAATGGGCACTCTTGGTCAATCGATCCACGATGACCCATATAGCATCAAGCCCCTTCGCCGTTCTCCGCAACTTGGTAATAAAGTCCATCGTGATATGTTCCCATTTCCACATGGGAATCTCCAGGGGCTGCAGTTTACCATGCGGCCTCTAATGCTCGACCTTGACCATCCTACAAGTTAAGCACCTCTCGTCGTACCAAACGATTTCTCGCTTCATGCACGGCCACCAGTAGCTCAAACACAAATCTCAGTACATCTTGGTGGCCCCCGGGTGTATAGAAAAGTGAGACTTATGAGCCTCCTCCATCACTGTCTGCCGGACCCCTTCGGACATCGGAACCCAAACCCGACCGTGTCGGGTCAATAATCTGCGACTATCCTGAACAAACTGGGGGTTCTCGCCCTTAATCCGCTCCATCTTCCAGTTCTCTGGTCTCATGCCCTCGACCTGAGCATCCCTAATCAAGCTCACAAGTGGGGAATACACGGCTATCCTCATACACCTTGCCGAGGTAGAAGACCCAGCTGACTTGCAGCTCAAAGCGTCCGCAACCACATTCGCTTTACCAGGATGGTAAAGGATCTCACAATCATAGTCCTTGACTACATCCAGCCACCTGCGCTGCCTCATATTCAGGTTCGGCTGATACATGATGTGCCTCAAACTCTTGTGATCCGTGTATATAATACATCGTACCCCGTACAGGTAATGCCTCCAAATCTTGAGAGCGAATACCACCGCTCCCAACTGAAGATCGTGCGTAGGGTACCTCGTCTCATGCGGCTTCAGCTGTCGCGATGCATAGGCTATCACTCGTCCCCTCTGCATGAGGACCGCCCCCAGACCTGTGATGGACGCATCACAAAACACTACGAAATCCTCGACTCCCTCGGGGAGCGTCAACACTGGCGCCTCACATAAACATTGCCGGAGGGTCTCAAACGCCCTCTGCTGCTCAGGGCCCCACTGGAAATCCACCCATTTCCTCGTTAGACGAGTGAGGGGTACTGCAATCTTGGAGAAATCTCGAATGAATCTCCGGTAGTACCCTGCTAAACCCAAGAAACTCCTGATGTCAGAGGGAGATTTCGAAATCTCCCACTGCATAACCGCCTCTACTTTGGCCGGGCCGACCAAAATCCCCTCCTGGTTAACGAGATGTCCGAGGAACTGGACCTCTCGTAACCAAAACTCACACTTCGAGAACTTGGCATACAGCCGTTCTCGTCGCAGAACCTCCAGCAGTTCCCTGAGGTGCTCCTCGTGCTGCTCTCGGGTCTTGGAATACACCAAGATATCATCTATGAACACAATGACCGAGCAATCGAGCATCGGTCTGCAGACCCGATTCATCAAATCTATGAATACTGCCGGCGCGTTGGTGAGCCCAAACGGCATCACCACAAACTCATAATGACCATAACGAGTCCGAAATGCGGTCTTCTCCACGTCTTCCTCCCTCACCCTGACCTGGTGATACCCGGATCTCAAGTCGATCTTGGAAAACCAAGATACACCCTGCAGCTGATCGAAAAGATCATCTATCCTTGGGAGTGGATAACGGTTCTTCACCGTTAGCTTGTTCAACTCCCTGTAGTCGATGCACATCCTGTGCGAACCGTCTTTCTTCCTGACGAAGAGGATCGGTGCTCCCCATGGGGAACTACTCGGACGAATAAACTGCTTACCCAGCAGCACCTACAACGGAGATTACAACTCCTGCATCTCTGGCGGTGCCAGTCGGTACGACGCCTTAGCGATAGGGGCCGCACCCGGCACCAGATCAATCCTGAACTCCACCTGCCTCTCTGGAGGCACTCCAGGTAACTCCTCTGGAAACACATCAGCAAACTCTCTAACCACCCCGCGTGTCCACCACACACGCTAAATGACCTGCACATCCGTGCTGAATATACTGCCGAGCCCTGGCGGCCAAAGAAAACCCTGATCCTACTCTGGTGCCCTCACCATATACCACCAGTTCTCCCCCACTTGGGGTTCGAACTACTACTCGTTGTCCCTCACAGTCGATCATGGCGCCAAACCGGCTGAGCCAATCCATCCCTACGATCACACATACTTCCCCCATGGGAATAGGAATCAAATCTATCGGGAATGATACCCCGAAAATCTCCAGCTCGCATCCCCGGTAAACCGAAGAAGCAGAAATCTCGTGCTCGTTGGCGATCGAAACTCGCAACGGACACTCAAGCTCATCTACCGACACACTGAACTCTCTACTGAAAGTCTGAGATACAAACGAACGACTCGCCCCCGAGTCAAATAAAACCAATGCAGGCAAAGAGTTTACTAAAAACGTACCTAAACACAGGTACCAACGATAAGCACAACATAGATAAAATGACTGAAACAAAAATAGAAACATACCAGCAACTACATCCGGTGCTGCCCTGGCCTCCTCGGCCGTGAGCTGGAAGGCGCGCCCCTAAACCTTCGGAGGCTCCGCCTTGACTGGCCTCCCATCCCCAATCCTCAAAGTAGCCGGTGTGGATCCTTGCGCCGGCTTGGCGGCGAGCTGCGGGCAGTTGGTCTTCACGTGACCAACCTGATGACAATGATAAGAAATCCTCATATCTGCGGGAGGGGTGGACTGGCGACAGTCCCTGGCATAGTTCCCCTCCTTGCCACATTTGTGGCAACCACCTCCTGCTCGACAAATCCTAGAATGACCCCTGCCACACTTTCCACAAGTGCGGCTCTGCTGACCCCCGGTCCGAGTATCAGTGGTCTTGGACCGCTTAGGTGCCGGCTGAGACTGTGCCGGAACCTGACGCTGCTCCTTCAACTGCAGCTCTATCTCCAACTCGCGCCGCCTCGCGGCTTCCTGAAGATCCAAAAGAGTCTCACAACGTTGCGTAGCAACAAACTGTCGAATATCAGTCTTGAGCATACTCAGATAACGAGTCATCTGAGACTGCTCTGAAGCAAACTCCAGGCAGAACATAGCCCTCTCCGTGAACTTACGAGTGATCTCCATCACTGACTCCCCATCCTGTCTCAATGTCAAAAACTCCTGAGCAAGCCTCATACTTAACTTGTAGTTTCTTAGATCTCCTTGTGGTCATCTTTATGAGGTTTTGGGTCCAAGGAGCTTGATCCTTGGGACTTGGACGTCCCAAGTCGATTTACACACAGATCTGGAACCTTGGAGGGTCCTCATGGCATAAAGGTGCCATCTTTATGGCCATGAGAACCCCAAGAATGAAATAAACCCCATTTTTGGTGCTTTGAGCATAAAAGTCCCATGCATGAACGTAAAGTTCATGGCTTTACATGTTATACCGATCTTAGGAGCCTAGATCTACTTTCTGGATGAGTTTTGCACATCAAAAATCGAATTATTAGACTTGGACATGCATGGACTCGGCGAGTCGTTCTTGGGACTCGGCGAGTCGTGAGTTGGTTCCCAAATCTGTCATGACTCAGAGGAACCCATTTTAGTTCAGAAGGGATTTGGATGAGTCCAAGGAAGGGACTCAATGAAATGGACAAAGACATGGATCTGGAAACCATGGGACTCGGCGAGTGCAGGAACGTACTCGGCGAGTCCAAGGCCATCTCCCAACTCATGAAGACGGACTCGACGAGTTGTTCATACAACTCGGTGAGTCAAAGACTAGACACGTTCATAAGATGAAGATAAACTCGACGAGTTAAGGAGGAACTCGGCGAGTCAGATGAAGATTGTCCCAAGGTTTTAGTTGAAGGAGAACTCGTCGAGTTCTTACTAAACTATACCCTAAGGATAGTTGTCGGTTTCTGACTAAGTGTCATTGTGGAAATTATAGCCGGAGAGTCGCCGGAGCAGCAGTCAGATATTTCCACTTAGTGTTCAGCAGCCAGTTATGTGAGGTGAGTTTCCTCATTTAGGAACGGGTCTACGGCCACAATGTCCGCCCGTTTAGATATAGTAGTTCCGGATTTTGGTCTGATGCCGGGGTGATTCCGAGAAGTAGTATGTATGCCTGATGTCTTTGTGATTCATGCATGTTTATGTTATGTGCTTTGTGTTCCGGACTTCGGTCCGATGCCGGGAAAGCCCGATGCAGTAGTTATATGTTTATGTTACATGTTTATGTATATGTTATGTTCAGTTATTCCGGACTTCGGTCTGATGCAGTGGGCAAGGCCCGAGTTATTTCGGACTTCGGTCCGATGCAGTGGCAAGGCCCAAGTTATTCTGAACTTCGGTCTGATGCAGTGGGCAAGGCCCAAGTTATTCCGGACTTCGGTCTGATGCAGTGGGCAAGGCCCAATATGTGCTTTATGTGTTATTGTATGGTATGTGGTAGTTTGGGGGAGCTCACTAAGCTTTGTGCTTACAGTTTTCAATTTTGGTTTCAGGTACTTCCACTAGCAAAGGGAAGGGCTCGGGATGATCGCATGACACACACCACAGTCTTCAGCCTGGGAGTTTTACTTTGATATTTTTGAAATGATATTTGACATGAGATTTGTCATGTGATGGATATTATGGAAATTTGAACTCATATTTTATGATTTTGACACTTTGGTAATGAAACGATGGTTTTAATATTGTTTTTAAACGAAATTTTTGGGTGGTATTTTTGGGATGTTTCATTTGTTGTCAAAAGGTTCTTCCGAACGACAATTGATTTCTTGAACAACACTCAGGATATCTAGAGCAAAAGCAGCCACGATCACTTATGGAAGATTGTTGAACCTGAAACTAACCCTCCGTAGAAATCCATCTGTAAGCTTCTGATCGAAGAATAGAAATGTCCGAAGAAAGATATCATTCGTAGGAGAGCATCAGAAGAAGTTGACTTTTGTATTTTGTCTTTTGGTGATAGCAATTATTAACTACCATTTTGTAATGATTATCAATCCTTAACTGCTTTAGTAAATCTTATCACAATCGTGTGTTAGTTGTTATTTACAAGATTATCCTTCATCATGTCTATAAAAGGAGAACATGGTTGTAGTTTCTTCTTGTACCTTTCATCATCTTTCTAGACAATCTTCACTGAAATATAAGATTGTTCTTCGTTTGTCATGTGTATTTACTTACACATTTGGTCTTTCATTATAAGTTTATATCTTCCGTATTTACTTACTTGTCATTAACTAAGATTAATCATGCTTTATCCCATCATGTTATGGTTTTAACATATTTTCAGATTATTTAAATTTGGTGGTAAGTGAGAAATAATTAAGACCGGAAGTAGGTAGAATTATTTTTTGAATTAGTTCCAAAATGGCAAAATGCACTAATAGTCTTGAAGTGTTCTATTTTGGATCCATTAGATCTAATCGTGTACAAAATCTTGATAGTCAAAAATAGACCATTTCGGACCGAATGATATTTTTTTTAAACATAGAAAAAAAAATGATATTTTATACTATTAGTTCATTATGATGGTAGGTTTTTTAAATATCCCATAATATTATCACCGTTAAGTTGATCACTTGGGGACTAATAATTTCGTAGTCTTGAAGTGTTCTATTTTTGATCCCTTAGATCTAATCGTGTACAAAATCTTGACAGTCAGAAATAGACCATTTCGAAATGAATGATATTTTTTAAAAACATCTATTAGTTCATTATGATGGTAGGTTTTTTAAATATCCCATAATATTATCACCGTTAAGTTGATCACTTGAGGACTAATAATTTCGAAATGAATTTTATCCAAGCTTGAATCCGGTAAGTTTCAATTTTGAGATTACCTATTGTCCAAAAAAATAATATTAAATAATATAATTTTGTAATGCAAATTTTCAAAGAAGGACTATGATCTTTTTTCAAACATATGGAAGGATTACTTTATCTTTTGCCGCGGGAAATCCGAATCATGTGGAAATCTAATCCAAAAAGATAATGTTTTTGGAAAGTAAGATGGGTCAATTTCTCAAATAAAAGCTAGTACGGATTGTTTATTTTTAGCAGATTTTTTTATGCAACAAAATTTAAAATTGTAGACCGGTATATTGCACATACTGATTGATTGATTGTATAGATTGAGTCTCAATTAGAGAGTTATGATATATCTATAGTACCCATGATATATCTATAGTACCCCCGCCGATGAGACTTTCCAGCTCGAGGCTAGAAGCTACCAACACTTTAATACAAACAAAAACAGAAATCGGAATTCGTGGGGCTCGAGGCCTTACAGAAAAAGATCGATGAACGATTAAGCGAGACTTTGCCTTAGAGACCTCTTTCCAAAAGGCGTGAATGTAAATAAAAAACATCCCCTGGATACGCTTCGCGCCTAGGCGGTCTTCGTAATAGAAGAGACATTTGGCGATAAGCTTGGGCTTGTTTAGAGAGATCATCATAAATGATTGAAGTGTGTCGTTCATGGTACATAAAATATTCAGCCAGAGCTGCTCCTGTATAAGGAGCGAGGTATTGTAATGTAGCAGGGGAATCCGCCGTTTCGGCTACCACAATGGTATATTCCATCGCGCCCCTTTCTTGGAAATTAGTCACTACCTGAGCCACAGAAGATGTTTTTTGACCAATAGCTACATAAACGCATATTACATTTTTGCCTTGTTGATTTAGAATTGTATCTGTTGCTACTGTTGTTTTACCGGTTTGCCTGTCCCCAATAATTAATTCTCGCTGACCACGTCCTATCGGAATCATTGAATCAATAGCAATAAGCCCTGTTTGAAGAAGCCTTGTTTGAATCAATAGAATGGTAATACTCAACAATTTTTATTACTGCACCAGCAATTATATCGACCTTCGTGAGAAGAGAAGAATGATTAGTTGTCAAGTTGGTGATCTCCTTTTCCATGTCTGAGCATAACTCTTCAATTTTGCGATTGACATCTTCTCTGACAGTCTTTACATCCTGAACAAAAAGAACATGATGTAGCTTCGCAACAATTTTCAATTCTTTCAATTCGCCATTAAAGGTCTCTGATTGAACTTTGACCCTTAATTCATTTTTCTTGTCAACCTGATCGAGTTTGTTGAGAAGACGAAGCTCTTGTGATTTTAACATGAAATCAACTTCAAAACCAGAAACTGAATGTTAACCCCCTGCATCAGCTTGAAGTTGGAGTAAGGAGTTAAGCTTGCGGTTCAGAATCTTGAACTGTTTACCAGACATAAACATATGATCAGAAATATTTTCCTCTTCAGGATCAAATTCGATGTCAGCAAACGAGCCTACAAATCCTCCATCATCTGTTTCATCATCATGAACAGTTCGGGGTTCTTCGGTGAATTGAGATGGGAATAATGAAGTAATAGGTTGTTGCATGATGTTTTCGAATGTGGGAGAATGAGTAGATGAAGGGATATGAGATGTATTCGGAACAATGTATGGTGGTAATGAAATTGAAGTATCAATAATAGAGGTGTCGAAAGTAGATGATAAAACAAGTGAAGGATTACCTTGGGCTTCATTTGTCGATACTCCATCACCCTTGTTGACATTTGCATATGTATCATATACGTGTGCACTGATGCCTGAAGTTCGAATCTCCTCATGAAATGATTCGATAGTCGAAACTTTGGGTGGTATGACAGTCGTCTGCTCAGGACTCGAAACCTTTGGTTGTTCACTTTGATTGATGGTTGTGTCCACTGTAGAAGTCTTCACAGTGCCGTCAGGATTTCCAGTCTCCTCGAAATTCGACTTAACTGGAGAATCCCTCACAGGAGAAGAATTGCCCATCTGATCATTGTTAAATGGAGATTCTGGTACAACCTCATCATCCATTGAATAATATTGAATGATTAATTTCCTCTGCTTCCTTTGTTTCTTTGAAATCTTCTTAGCCGTATCCTTTGCTCTCCTTTTCTTCGATTGTGGAGAAACATGTGTGGGTATTTCACGAATTACAACACCCTTTCGACCCAATTGAGGCTTGCAAATAAAGGATGGCGAAAAACTACCGGATCTTTCAGGAGAATGGCGAGATTTGTGAGTCATTTTCTTGAGTCTCTTCAATACTCCCGATTTCGAAGGTACCACCTCCTTCGAAGGAAGAACAGTTTCTTGAACAATAGGCTTTGATCTTTTCTTCGAAGATTCTGCTCGTACAACAACTTTCTTTGGAGACTTATCTACTTTTTCAACTGGACTGACTTTCGAAGGACTAGGCTGAACATCATTCTTTGATCCTCTTTTCTTCTTCGAAGGACCTTCACTTGTCTTTGTCAACAAAACCCCAGTTTCAATATCCGGATTGATCGTCTTCAAGTAATTCACCAAGACAGGATTAGCAGGATCAACCTTTTGAAGCATTGCATCTGGAATCCTAGCAATAGTTGGAAAAACTCCGACATCATCTTCAACTGTTTTAGGAAAATGAAATAGTGAAAACTCAACAGTTTCTTCACCCTCGGGAACTGGAATACCCTCCTTCTCATAAGCATATTGGAGAATGATGCTCCAGTATCTAGCACACGAAATTCCATCAACAACATTTTTGTTTAGAACATTTTTCACAAACTCATTCCAAAGTTGAGTTGCATAGTCCACCTGTAAACCATAGTACAAACCAGCAACCATAGCATAAACCTCCAATCTTCCTTTGTCTAACCCAACTGTTCTTCCAGTTAGACAACGAAGGTATATCCCAAAGAAAAAATTCCACAAACATGGTAATCTAGACTTCTTAAACTCACTGATTTTGGTGAGAGGAGGTTGATAACCCATCTCGTTGAACATACGAATGATTTGTTCATTTGTGACCTTAAAGAAGGGTTCAACATTTGGAATACTAAGAATTTGAGCAAAATTCGTTTTCGACAGTCGGAATTTCTTTTCATTCATCAGTTGAAAAGTGAGTGCGTTCATCGTCTTGCTGTATGTAGCCGTTGAACCAGCAAGAGATAGCCAAGAAAGAGGTACGGAAAAAGATTTGAACATCGACTTGGAGAGAACAGAGTTTTGAAGAGCAACAACGAGCATCTTCAATTTATCATGATAAACAGATACATCACTTTGAACCTGTAAGTTGGTACTTTGGATCTTCATAATAGGTTGAGAATAAACAACATCTTTAGTGGTTTGCGATTGATGAGCAGCCATTGTTAGGGTTTGGAGAAGAACGTGAAGAACAGTAAGAGAAAGATCACAAATCGCCTGAGAATCAAATTGTTAGCGTAAACTTGGAATGAAATCCCCAATTCTTGTTTTATACATATCCGCAATTTGAATTCCAAACGGTTGTCATTAATAGGTTGCCACGTTTCTCCTTGAAAATCATACCAGTCGCCGGAAATCACGCCATGTCAGAAAAAGTGATGAGTACTTTTGCCTAGAAAATCGCACAGTAACCAAACCGTCACATAAGATGTCGTTTCGATGGTACCCAGTGGATAAGAACCGTCAAAGACCTTCAGAATTGAGGTAGGGCTCTTTCACTTTTGGGTTGAAAAGCGAAGTCATGTGCCAGACTTGCGAAATCTTTAGCCTGAGTTGGTATTACTCAGAACCTTAAGGATTTCGTGAGTGCAATGTGTACCAATGAATAAGATAAGAAACAAAATAATTTTTTTTTTATTCTGTGATGTCGAAAATAAAAATTTCGACATAAAGGCAGTTGGATCCCAGGCAAAGATCACTTCGCTAATTATCAAGAGAGATAATCAACAGCTTGTGTGGTTTCCCGTAAAGTACAATTGAATACTTATAGAGAAGTATCGAAGGGCATCTTTTTATATGGCTTCATGGGTTGTGTTAGAACAAAGTTCTAGTAGGATCGATAGATTCTAAGCAGAAAAACAATAAATGACGTAATGAAGAACACAGGAATGGTTTAACTGATGTCGAATGATTAAGCTTCAACACCTCAGAAGAGCTTGGTTAAGAACTTCGATTGTAGAGGTGTTTAGGGTTACCAAGCAATAATAATAATAATTACGACCGTATCTAAGGCATACATGCATGCACTATTTATAGCTTAACCCTACTTAATAATCACGGATGGACAGGCCCAATCCGGATATACAAAACTAAGCCCATGACGCAACATAAAATACCTAACAATCTCCCCCTTTGCGTCAATGGAGCCGAAAGCTCAGTTCGGTTGAGCTATAGAAGACTTCTTGACAGTCTTGAACACCTTCGGTATAATGGCCAGTAGAGTATGATGAAAAGTGATATACCACCGAAGCATGTCCGTGAAGTTCTTCTTGTCTGCCTCAGTGTTCTGCTTGCATCGATGGATGATATTAATTATTTGCTCTAAGCAGTCCGTTAAGAACAGATGCTTATCAACAAGAGTGAAAAGAAATTTGTTGGCTTCGCCTCTTGTGAACATCACCGTGAGATGTTTAGAATCAATTTGACCCATCTTCATTTTGTTCACATCTCCAGGTTTTGCAGTTGGCTTTATTGTTGGTTTCTTCTTCAAAACTTTAGCAATCTCCTGATCCATTGCAGCAACTTCATGGATATAGGAGGCCAACATCCTCTTCAGATGATCTAGGATCGGCTCATATTCTTTCGCATTTGTGAGCAATATGTTGAACAACAAGATCCAATCATGAGGATTCAAGTTTGGAAGATCTGCCAGGGAAATAGCAGAAATCTAGTTGTCTGAACCTCGGGTTATTTTGAAATTGACATTAATAAACTTCCCTGCAGGCGAAGGTTTCAGCACCTTGACAGTTGTAATCTTTTGAGCACTCCAAGTCAGGTACTGAGGCTGACCGAACTTGAGATAAAAATCGATTAGTTCACGATCAACCTGAGGGGGAGGTGAGGGAACTAGAACAGTCGAATCAAAGCAATGAAAAGTGAATGCCTTTCGTGTTATAGGCATATCAAACTGTGAGTCCCTCGAATTCTCGAAATCAAATGAAGCTACAGGTTCCAGCCAGTACACGCTAGGAAACTCTATCGCTTCTTTGATGAGCGTTTCCTTAGTCCAAGGAGGAAACAAGGCCTTTTTGCAAACTAAGGCATCTTGCTCTTCCTTGTTCTTTCGCTCCCTCTCTTCTGCTTCCTTTGCAACCCCAAGGGTTTCATCCAATTCCTAATCCCTTTTCTTTTGTTTCAGGGCTTCGATAATTGTTTCTTCTTCATCACTATCATCAGCAAGTCCCTTCTTCTTATCTTGATTTCCAGAACCCGAAGCTTCATTACCCTTCGGTTCTGTTTTGACAGTGACTTTCGGTTGAGTTGTCTGAACACCTTCTCCCCTTGTTTTGGAGGTACAAATCGCTCCAAAACACCCTTTATTCCATGTAAAAGTGCAAGGGCAGGAAGAAGCTTGGAAGTCAAGTGAGTCCGGTTGGTCAGCGTAAGAATCGGATCATGAGCACTAAGAACATTGTTTAGCATATTCTGAACATCATCAGCACAACTCCGGAAAACAGCACGCTCAGTCTTCAACAATGAAATCTCCCTTTCATCTTGAGCCAATTGAACCTTCTGAACTTCAATGGTAGAGGTTTGACGGGCAAGATCCTCCCTTAAGGCGCTCTCCTTTGCTAAATTAGCATGGAGTGTTTCAATGCGAGAATTCACTGAGCTTAGAAGAGAAGTGCTCTCAGCTTGAATTGAAGAACGAACATTCTCAAATTTGGCTTGCTCCTCTTGAAGTGACTTTGATAAAGAGTCAACTGAAGCGTTCACTTTAGCTGCATTCTTATCAGCATGACTCTTGAGGGATTCAAGAAAAATCTTGGAACTGTGAATAAGTTCTGCAACTTCAGTTGTAGCCTTCTGGAAAGAAGAGGTTGATGCTTCAACTGCCTGCGTGGATTTGTCAATGGTCCCTGTATACTGCTCAAAAGCGATGTCCAAAAAAGCCTTGAGCACCACATCGTTATACGTCTTGGTAGAGGCAAGCAATTGATCAAGATTTTCATCAAGACTCTGCACTTGTTGTCTTGTGACGGGAGCATCTTCATCTTCATCTGTGGGAAGCCGATAAGGACTGTAATAGTTTGAGTCAAATTCAAGATTGGCACCACCGAGAGTATCACCAGAATCTGTTGAGGGTGATGGTGAAAGAGGTTTTGATGTAACAGGAGGTTCGGTTTCAGTATTAGCCTCCATATTAGATACGTTGACATTAACTGGAGGTTCGGTTGTAGTGGTGGTAGTTGCTTGTGAAAAGATAAGAGGTGGTAAAGGAGTGGTAGAGATTGGTATGGTACTAACTGGTGGTGGTGGTGGTGGTGGCACAGAAGTGGTGGTTTGAGATGTAGGAGATGGTGGAATGGGAGCAACCGAAACTGGAATAGTAGATTTCGGTGGAGATGGAGGAGGAGTTGGAATCTTGTCATGAAGTTGTTCAGTAGGAGTTGGAGAACGGGGAGGTGTATTACCTCTTGGTGAACCATGAGGCTGAACTTCTTCTTCCTCATCTGCCGATCGCTCCTCATCATGTTTTGAGCTTGAAGGATAGGGACTTTTGGATTTCCTTGCCATCTTCTTAACTTTCTTTGGAGCCGAAGAGTCAGCCTTTTCAGCCTTTCGATGTTTAGACTTGATAGGCTTAGACGAAGGACCTTCGGTTGCCACTTTCTTGGTAGTTGCCCTTTTTCCTCGGTTGGCTGGCTTCTCCACAACATCTAAAGCAGCTTGCTGTTCAGGAGTCAGTTCTGTTGGTCCTTTGGGAGGAAGCTTTCGGCAGTCAGCCATCCCTTTACTTTCGTTTGTCACACACCTGTACATCGTTTCTGGTATGGAACCATTATGAGAGAATTTGGTGGCATCTGAAAAGATGATCTTTTTCGTATGAAAAGTAGCCACAGAGGAGACCAATGCATCCTTCATGACGGGAATCTGTAAAGTGTCAATTGCCCTTCGAGTGACGATGGTCCAGAACTGACCACAAGAAATCTCTGAGTATCTCGTCAATGTGTTGAGACTTTGCACCAGTTGCGACCAAATAATCGACCCATAATCGAGGTTAATGCCATTGTAGAGACCATAGAGAATGGTCATAAATGCCTTACTGGTACCATCTGACCCAGCAACCCTCTCTGCTAAACCCTTGTTGATAAGAGTTAGTAACTCATTCCATTGCGGCGGTAAACACGATTTCTTAAACTTCGTCACTGTGGTAAGAACATCAGTGTACCCCATCTCATAAAGCATTGTAAACAGCTGGGTAGTGGTGACGAAATCAGGAGAGATAACAGAAGCATCGACGGCAAGCTTTAACAGGGAACAAAATCGCCCTTTCGAAATCGATGCCTTGTGAGAGAAGATTTGAAAGTAGATCCTCTCCTTGTTCTTGTCATAGGATGCAGTAGAATAGACTTTGGATAGTAGAGACATTGGAACAGATTCCATCTGCGTGAGTGCGATAACCAGAGGAGAGTACTTGAGACATTCAACAACGTGGAGCATGTACGAATCATACAAAAAGGGGTTCAGTTGAATGATCAAGTTCTGATTAGGTTTGATCACAAGCAGTGATGATGAAGCAGTTTGATCTTGAACAGATGATGATTCCGCCATTGTTAATGTAAGAAAGAAGATGAACAGTTGCAGATCGCCTTGTGTATTTGAGAGAGTTTGAAGAAGGTAAGAAGGTACAATTGGTGTGAGAAACCCTTTATATACCGTTGCCAGGAGAGAGAAAGTATCTTCGTAATGATGATACGATCACTGAAACGTCGCTTGAAAAAGCACGATGTGACAGGTTGGTTACCCCAGATAGACGTCATCAAACGTGGGTTTAGGAACTGTTCAAATTCATGCGCCCAAAATCTTATCCACATATCGTCTTTTCAAATTCACTTTCGCTCCAGATGTTATAAGAACCATTTTCGCGCCTAAAAGAAACTTTAAACGAGCCATAAGGAACATCGACCAGAATTTTGGAAAATCACAAAGTATTTTCGTGTAAGAGTGTGCCAAAAATAAAGAAATAAAGCAAAATGTGTATAGGATGTGAGTGATGTCTTTAATAAGACATAAAGCAGATGATTCCGGGCAAGAATCTCTTCCTTCAAAGTCAAGAAAGACTTGAAGTGCTTGCGTGGTTCCCCGAAAAAATACGATCGAGTGTTTATAAAGAAACACCAAAAGGCTTCTTTTAAATAATAGTTTAAAGGGTGGCTTACCTTCAACCGAACATCGATTCTTAACATAAGACCGAACGTTGGATGAAGTACTTGTGAGTCCAATGTGGTCTGTTGAACAAGTAGGTTGGATTTAATTTGTTGTGACTAAAGATGTTATAAAAATCTCAAAAACAAAAACAAACTGGATCTTTTTAGGAAGAAATGCCTTGGTGTTAGACAATTTCATAAAAGACCATAAAAAGTAAAATGAGATTTCGTTAGGTAACAAGTGAGATTTTGAATATTTAATATTCACCGTCAATTCATTATTGGTATTGGATTTTGGGTCTCACTTAGCACGTGGTATACGCATCTAAGATCATAAACACAGATTTTATGTAACCATAAACCTCAGTAGTAATATCTGAGAGTCTCAAGGGTTACCTTGTTGAAACGAAAGTAGATGGAGAATCGTAAAGGAGGTGGTTTAAGAACCGAAAGTACCTCTGCTATATAAACGTGACAAAGCAGTAACCTCTTAGCTCATTTGAGAAGAGTAAGGTAGCTCAGGACTTGAGTGGATTTATCAGCCTGATTGGGAAGAAACGATAGGTATAGATCGAATCATTAAGGCCTTGCTCCTAGTTTTAGAGGCTTCGGTCTATATGCAGCAGCATGCTTCTAGGGACACTTAACTAGTGCATATTAAAATAATCATACATGCCCTACCTCCAATTTATGTAGCAATGATGTACTTGGTACCTAACAAAGAGAATTAGCAAACAAACAAACCACACAAACAATACAAAATAATTAAGAAAAAAAAATAAAAGAAAAAATCTTTTGGAATTTGGAATTTGCTGAGAAATAATAAAGAAAAATGAAAGAAATATTTTTGGATTTTTAAAGTTTCTGAAAAATAATAAAAACAGAAAATATTTTTGGAATTTTGAAGTTTCTGAAAAATAATAAAAACAGAAAAAATAAACAAAATGAAATTAATACTAAATATTCTAGAAATAAAAATGGAAGAGAAAATAGAGTAAGAAAAAGTTTTAAAAGAGAGTTTAAAAACTATACAGCTGAAACCAAACCTTAAAAGAATGAAGCGAAATAAGTCGAGCGTTCGGTTCATTTCGGTTCCCTAAAATTCCGGAGCCGAAATAGACCTAGCGTTCGGTTCATTTCGGTTCCCAAAAATTCCGGAGCCGAAATAGACCGAGCGTTCGGTTCATTTCGGTTCCCGAAAATTATGGAGCCGAAATAGACCGAGCGTTCGGTTCATTTCGGTTCCCGAAAAATTCGGAACCGAAATAGACCGAGCGGTCGCTCTATTTCGGTTGTCTAATTTTTAGAGTGAGGTTTGAGGGTTCGGTACCGACTTTGTTTCCATCATTCCCAAACCTTGTAAAATTTTATTGAAGCTATCTTCTGGTAAGGCTTTAGTGAAGATGTCAGCCAGTTGATCAGAGGACCGAACGAAATGTACTTCCACGTTCCCATCTTCTACATGGTCCTTGATGAAATGGTATCTTA
The DNA here is from genome assembly GCF_052849685.1 of Lactuca virosa. Taxonomy (NCBI): domain Eukaryota; kingdom Viridiplantae; phylum Streptophyta; class Magnoliopsida; order Asterales; family Asteraceae; genus Lactuca; species Lactuca virosa. Next base: position 41,095,551 of record NC_136433.1, read on the forward strand.
GTGCAATATGCTTTGTCTTTGAGTGTTGCACTGGATTGTGACATATTCTTATCGCGCTTTCTGAGTCACAATAGAGAGGTATTTTCTTCATACTCAGTCCATAGTCTCTTAGTTGGCTTTGTATCCATATCACTTGTGAGGTACAAGATGCTGCAGCTATGTACTCAGCTTCGGCTGTTGAAAGAGACACACAGGTTTGCTTCTTGGACTGCCAGCTTACAATTTTACCGTCAAGGAATTGGCATCCTCCAGTTGTGCTCTTTCGGTCCAGACCGCATCCTCCAAGATCGGCGTCAGAAAAAGCTTGAACAAAGAATCCGGATCTAGCAGGGTACCAGAGACCGAGAGAAGAGGTTCGCTTCAGATAACGGAAAATATTTTTCACTGCCACCGTGTGAGGTTCTCTTGGATTTGCTTGAAACCTGGCACAATAACAAACAGAGAAAATAATGTCTGGTCTACTAGCTGTTAGATACATAAGAGACCCTATCATTTGACGATAGAGTGTTACATCAACAGAAGGTTTTTCCAAAGATGGTGTTAACTTTGTGCCAAATGCCATGGGAGCCTTCACCTTCGAGTCTCCCGTCATGCCGAATTTTGCCAGCAAGTTCTTCGTATAGGCCTCCTGGTTGATAAAAATACCTTCTGGTCCCTGTCTTATATTCAATCCAAGGAAAAAGTTAATTGGACCAATTGCGCTCATATCAAATTTAGTCTCCATCAACTTTCTGAATTCAGCCGTTAAGCTAGGATTCGTGGAGCCGAAGATGATGTCATCGACATAAATCTGAACTATCATTAGATGTTCGCCTTCTTTCTTTCGGAAGAAGGTTGGGTCAACCGAATCTTGCTTGAATTTCGACATTTTAAGAAAGCGAGTTAAAGTTTCATACCAGGCCCTTGGTGCTTGCTTCAGACCATATACAACTTTATCTAACACGTAGCAGTGATCAGGGTATTTCTCGTTCACGAACCCAGGTGGTTGCTCAACATACACGGTTTCTTTTAGTTCTCCATTTAAGAAAGCACATTTCACGTCCATTTGGAAAACCTCGAAGTTTTTATGAGCAGCATATGCCAGAAAGATTCTAACTGATTCCAACCTTGCTACAGGAGCGAAGTTTTCCTCATAGTCTATCCCTTCTTCTTGGCAATATCCCTTCACCACCAACCGAGCCTTATTGTGTATGACGTTTTCCTCTTTATCCAACTTATTCCTGAAGACCCATTTTAAGCCGACAATTGAAGCATCCTTTGGAGTGGGAATCAACCTCCAAACTCGATTACGTTCAAACTCATGGAGTTCATCATGCATTGGTTGTACCCAATCAGCGTGATCAAGTGCAGCATTAACCGTCTTCGGTTCGATTTTGGAGATAAACGAATTAAACATACAGAATTCAACATTAGAGAATAATGCAATTTGTTTCGCTTTCAATTGAGAACGTGTGAGAACTCGCTCAGATGATTCACCAATAAATTGTGCTTTGGGATGATCCTTAGTCCATTTCGTTAGAGGAGGGTAATTAGGGTCATAGGCAGGATCCAACTCTGCATTTACCTCTTCTTCAAGTTCTGATTGATCACCTTCGTCATTTGTATTCTCATTCTCCCCCTCAAATGGTGAAGCGTATCCCTTGTCAGGTTCAGGATTCTCCTCCTCTGTTGGAGTTGGATTCTCCCCCTCGATTGGACTATCGGTTGTTTTTGGTACAGATGAACCCTCCCCCTTGAACGTTGAGCTGTTGTTTGGAGGGTCAGTTGAGGGTTGACCACCAGTCGGTTTAGGAGGTTCATTTTCCATTTCTTTTGCAGCTTCATCAGTTATCTTCTTCAGATTGTTGATTTTGTTGTCTGTTGCTTTCGCCTCTGAGTGTACAGCCTTCTCTGGTTCATCAAATAGCCTTATGTACTCTTCAAACAAGTTGGAAATGGGAACTGAGACTTGTCCTGATTCAGGAAATATTTCCCCCAAGGCACTTTCGCTTCTTTGTACTTTCTTCATGTAGTTGTCGTCAAAGGTTACATAGTATGTTTCTTCAATACGTTTCGAGCGTTTGTTCAAAACTCTGTATGCCTTTGAAGTGAGTGAATAGCCAAGAAAAATTCCCTCATCGGCTTTGACGTCAAACTTGTTTCGGTTCTCTTTGGAATAGAAAATGAAGCACCTTGAACCGAACACGTGGAAAAATTTAACGTTGGGCTTTCGATTGTTCAGAATCTCATACGGAGTGATGGAGAATCATTTGTTAAGAAAAGATCGGTTCTGAGTATAGCACGCGGTTGCAACTACATCGGCCCTGAAGTATAGCGGAAGAGAAGCAAAGCTTAGCATGGTTCGGGCTGCCTCACATAAAGAACGGTTTCGTCTTTCAACAATTCCATTCTGTTGTGGTGTATAGGGGGCCGAGAAGTTGTGAGATATCCCCTTTTCAGCCAGAAAATCCTCGAAATATTTATTCTTGAATTCAAGCCCATTGTTGCTTCTAATATTCCTCACTAGCTTTCGCAGCTGCACTTCCACTTGCTTGATAAACGTGTTCAACTTGGGAGTTGCGTCTAATTTCTGTTGAAGAAAGAAAACCCAGGTGAAGCGTGAAAAATCATCTACTATGACAAGAATCAACTTACTACCACCAAAGCTTTCGATAGCCGAAGGTCCACATAAGTCAATATGCAGAAGTTCAAGAGCTTCAACAATCTTTGTATTGATACGTGTAGGATGGCTCTTTCTGCTTTGTTTGCCCATCTCGCACGCTGCACATAGGTGTTCCTTATCAATCTTGAGAAGAGGAAGGCCTCAAACATGATCACCCAGCACCAATTTATTAATGTCTTTGAAGTTCAGGTGCGATAGGCGTTGATGCCATAACCAGCTTTCATCAGTGTTCGCCTTTGACAACAGGCATATTGCTGGTTTTCCTCGAATTGGGTTGAGATTTAAAGGATACATCTCTCCCTTGCGTTCAGACTTTAACAGAACTCTTTTGGATTGCTTCTCAATTATTTCTGATCCCTCATCATCGAATGAAACCTTCAAACCAGTTCCCACAACCAATTGAGATACACTGATGAGGTTGTGTTGCAATCCTTCCACATAAGCTACTTTTCGAATCGAGAAGTCTCCGTTGGTTATCATTCCATATCCTTTGATTGTTCCATAAGAGTTATTTCCATACTTCACACATCCACCATCCTTAAGGGACCGAAACTCCCTTAGCTCTTCCCTCCTTCCTGTCATGTGACGCGAGCAGCCACTGTCTATGTGCCATTCGTCATCAAACTGCTCGTCACTTATAACCTGCAAATTCAAGCAGATTTAGGAACCCAAAGTCTCTTGGGCCCTGGTGAGTCTTTTACAGAAAAAGGAATAGCAGCAGAAATATCAACTAAATAAGTTCTTTTGATTAGAGTGGTTTCGTCTTTTCTTTTGATGGTATACACCTTGATTTTGTTTTTATCTTGTTTAAATTGTGGTGTATTAGATGGTGTGTTGTTTAATGGTTTTGGAATATTCTTTTGAATCCTAGGGTTAGCTGACTTTTTCTTATTGTTGATATCAGTATTCGAATCAAGATTTCCCTTTCCTTTGATGTCATTCATTGAATTTGGCTTTTGTTGGGAGCATGAAGGACCGAAACTAGACTTTCGGTTGTTAGCACGTTGTGACCAAAACTTGATGTTCGGTTCTGTGCTCTGGTGTTGGAACCGAAACTGGAGGTTCGGTTCTGAGCTTTGGAATAGTAGGAGTTTGGACTAAAACTTTCCTTTCGGTTTGGCTCGTCTTTTTTCTTGACGTTTGACCCTTTCTTGGAAGGAACGTAATTAGGGTTTTGAGACTGCCAAAATCGTTTTCGCTCATTCAGATTCTTCATGTATCTCTGATTTCTTTGGCGTTTCTGTTCAGCTAACTACTTTTGAGATTTATGAATATTGAAGCTTGATTTTGGCTTCTCCTTTTGAGTTTCGGTTGTCTTGGAAGGAACATTTGGTGTTTTCTTTGGTTCTTCTGGTATCTCTTTTGTCTTGGAAGGAACATTTGGTGTTTTCTTTGGTTCTTCTGGTATCTCTTTTGTTCCACTCGTGCTTGGTTTATCAAAACTCGAGGGTTTGTTGATGGGTTCAGCAACGTATCTACCTTTTACCCTCCACGAGGTTCGCTCCGATAAGCCGATGGTTTCGTCTGCATTATCAATAGGGGCTGACCAAAAGTAATCGTCGCACCCTTCAGCATTGTCTTTTTCAACCAAGATTTTCAATTCTGTTGTTTGTTTTTCAGTGACCCCTGTAACAGCATATACCTGATTTGGCACAGTTTGAACTTTCTGATATACCATCGCTTTCTCTTTGAGTTTCTGTGGCTTGTCCTTTGACAGGCGAGCGTATTCAACCGAGTTTTCAGATATGAGGGGTTTTTCATTCTCGGTTTCGCTCTTCATAAATTCAGAGCGATCAACCACGTCTTCTACCGAGATTTCGCTCATCTCACTTTCTTCATCAAATTCAGACGTGTTTTCTATATTCATTTTATGTTCTGAAATTAATTTGGCGTTCGACGAGTCAAATGATTGAATGGTCTCGGACTTAATTTTCAACCTATCATTTTCATCTAAAAGATTTTTGAGCATACACTTACGTTCCTTAGAGTCAATAAAGGTCTCTATCTTGTCTAATCCGATTTTTTAAGTGATGGATGTTTCTTCTGAGGACATTATGGATTCACACTCAGCGATGACCTCATCCTCCTTAAATTCAAGGAGGGTAAGATCATCTTGTGTATCTTTTTCCCTATTTCACAATTTAAATGCAACTGAGTAATATTCGTATATAAGCGTTTAGCAATTAAGCAAAAAACATTTCGTTGTTTCAAAAACTTTAAATTGTCTCGTTGCAAATAAATAATCTCATCCCTAGCCCTATTTAACTCCGTCTCCTTCAGCTCAATCCACATCCTTCTCTCCTCACTCTTCGAAGACACCCTGCTGAGTTGGTCAGTTAGGTTAGAGTTCGCTAAGTGAGTTTGCATGAGACTACCACTTAAGTTAGAAAATTTAAATTTTAGTTCATTTAATTCTTCTTCATAATTCGTTACCGGAACTTTAAGTGATTCAAGGATGGATTGTACCTTTTTGATCAGCCGATCACAGTCGTTGATCTTCTCACTCACGGGATTGGCTGCAAAGCACTTGTCCTCAGTCAGGTTCGGCTCCTTAAGCTCACTTTCGGTTGGTATTCCAGTTGTAACCATCAAACATTTTCCAGCCGAACCAGTCTCTCTTGCCACATACGCTCTTCCATGTGTGGGTTTTCTCACTTCTTCATCCTCAGAATCGGTTGACCAGACTTCAACACCACCGAACTCATCTTCATCCACATTTTTATGCACAATCAAGGCATTCATTGAACTGTTAGTAGCCTTCTTTTTCTTGATTTCTTCCAACTTTCGCATGTAATACGCCTCATCATCTTCATCGTCCCTTTTCTCAGCCATCTTCCTCAACATGCAATCTTTGGCAAAGTGGTTCTTGCCATGACAGTAATTACAGTCGAATCCAGAGTCTCCTGCAAGCTTGCTTTCCTTCTTGTCGTCATCCTTTTGAGAGGTATTCTTCGTTTCTTCTTTCACCTTCTCAGAACTGTAACTTCCTTGCCAGTTTCTGTTCTTATTGACAGGGAACTTCTTTCATCCAAACTTCTTTGGGTTGGTGACCATCATTGCATATTCTTCGCCTGTAAGGTCACACTCAGACATATCTGAATCCTCCTCTTCTTCTGCAATATTTTTGCCTTTTGAGACAAGGGCCAGCGATCCCACACCCGAAACTATCTTCGCCTCCTTGGTTACCACACTCTCATGGGATTTAAGTATACCCACCAGTTTCGCTAGTGAGTATGATTTAAATTGTTCGTGAGCTTTCACTGTTGAAACCACTGCCATCCATTCTGGTCTTAAACCATTCATGAAGGTTACCTTTTGCTCGATCAATTTTCTTTCAATACCATGCTTGATCATCTTGCTAAGGAGATGATTGAAGCGATCGAAGGTTTGTATCAGTTTCTCTTCAGGTTTCTGTTCGAAAACTCCAAATTCTGAGAGCAACAAGGTTTGAATTGAGTGTTCTAGATCTTCATCGGTTGAGTGGAGTTCTTTCAACCTATCCCATATTTCTTTAGCCGTCGTGCATGAACCAACTAACCGAAAAGTGTCAGATTGCAGTGCGAATCTGATCATTCTCATGGCCTTCACATTACATAGCACCTTGTCCTTTTCATCCTGTGGCATCTTATCTACGTCCGCCGCAAGCTGATTATATTCTTTTTGAGTCTTCACTGTCCTGTTCGTTCCAGAGTGAACAAACGGCCCAAGCGTGATAGCTTCCCAGATGAGATAACCATTATCTTCAGATCCAACTACGTAATCTTCAAAGTGATGCGCCCACACGTCATAGTCTTGAGTGTAGAGAATGGGAACCCTTGTAGTGGATCCAATGATGTTGGAGATGTTGATGGGATTAGAATAAGAATCGTCGTGAGACATGGTGAGCCTTTCCTTAGAACTGTTAGAATCAGACCTGTAAACTTGAGATTAGGGTTTTATCAAACACAAGAGTTACCGTCGACAGGAAGAAGACGACTTCTTTATATTCGATAAAAGTGGAAACCCTAAAGAATTCTTCACACAGAAGGAATGTGTATTGATCACACAGTCTCCTGCTCTGATACCAATTGTTAGAACAAAGTTCTAGTAGGATCGATAGATTCTAAGCAGAAAAATAATAAATGACGTAATGAAGAACACGGGAATGGTTTAACTGATGTCGAATGATTAAGCTTCAACACCTCAGAAGAGCTCGATTAAGAACTTCGACTGTAGAGGTGTTTAGGGTTACCAAACAATAATAATAATAATTACGACCGTATCTAAGGCATACATGCATGCACTATTTATAGCTTAACCCTACTTAATAATCACGGATGGACATGCCCAATCCGGATATACAAAACTAAGCCCATGACGCAACATAAAATACCCAACAGGTTGCTTTAAAATATTGTTACATATCACATCTAAACATAAGAGTGATACATTGTAAATAAAATTACTTGTTTGACCAGTGTAGTCTGGGACAAGTATGGCTTTGAAAAATATTTGAAGTGACGAAGAATCAGATAGATAATCACACAGAAATCATATTCCATAAAACAAAAGTATGTATGGATCTTGTTTGGTAAAAATGTCGTGGGTTTCGAACATTTTAGCAAGACCACGCAAAAAGAAGGAATATGAACCACGAAATATACCTTTCCCTCAAGCATCAAGTATGAACCACGAAAAATCTTCGCTAATAACTATACAAGAAAAGATTAACAAAAACACAAAAATATTTTTGGATTTTTGATTTTTGAAATAAAATAAAAAAAATAACGAAATTTTTTTTTGGTATTTTTGAATTTTGATAAAGAAAGACAAAAATGAAAATCTTTTTGTTGTTTTTGATTTTTTATAACGAAAAAATAACAAACAGCAAAACAAAAAAAACTATATCTGAATAACGAAAATGTGAAACATAGCAAAAGTAACGAAGATTTTTCTCAAACAATTGTGCATGATGTCGAAAGCGAAGCATGTCGAAGCATTGACTATGAACAGTTCCCGCTAAATAGTAACCGCTGAATCGACATCTTTTCTCCATTTCGGCTTGTCATTCTAACGAAGGTAGTCCAGGAACAGAATTCGCATTCATCATTCCTAAGCCATTCAGAATTCTTACGAAAGATTTTTTCATCCAAGGGTTTTGTAAAGATATCAGCAAGCTGATCAGTGGTCTTTACAAAATGAGCTTCTATGTTTCCATCTTCAACGTGATATTTTATAAAATGACAACGAAGAGCAATGTGTTTGGTTTTCGAATGTTGCACAGGGTTATGGCAGATGCGAATGGCACTTTGTGAGTCACAATACAACAGAATTTTCTTCATGTTGATTGGATAATCACGTAGTTGACTTTATATCGATATGATTTGTGAATTGAAAGCTACAGCAACAACATATTCTGCTTCTGTTGTGGAAATCGAAACACATGTTTGCTTTTTCGATTGCTAGCTTACTAACTTTCCATCCAATAATTGACACCCGCCACTTGTGCTTTTTCGATCAAGATTACAACCTCCCAATTCAGCATCTGAAAATGCTTGTATGAAAAATCTTGTCTTCGAAGGATACCACAGTCCTAACGAAGTTGTTCCTTTGAGATAACGAAATATATTCTTGACAACAGTTAGATGAGGTTCCCTGGGATTCGATTGATACCTAGCACAACTGCACACAGAAAACATAATATCAGATCAACTTGTCGTGAGGTAAAGTAACGAACCTATCATGCTTCGATACAATGTGAGGTCAACAGATGGTTTATCTAATGATAAACTAAGCGTTGTTCCAACAGCCATTGGTACTCTCAGCTTTGTGCTATTCGTCATTCCAAATTTTTCCAACAGATTTCTTGTATACTTCTCTTGGTTGGTAAATATTCCTTCTATGTTCTGACGAATGTTTAATCCCATAAAATTGTTTATCTTTCCCATCATACTCATCTCAAATTGGTTTTTCATCAAATTTTTTAATTCTCTTGACAAAGCAAGGTCAGTAGAGCCAAAAATAATATCATCGATATAAATTTGAACAAGCATGAGATGATCCCCAACTTTCTTTCGAAAGAGAGTGGGATCAACTGATCCTTGTTTAAATTTTGATTGCTTTAAGAAATTGGTAAGAGTTGCATACCATGCTCTTGGTGCTTGTTTTAACCCATAAACAGCTTTATCTAAGATATAACAATGATCAGGAAATTCTTCATTAATAAAACCTGGAGGTTGTTCAACATACATCGTCTCTTCGAGTTCACCGTTGAGAAACGCACACTTAACATCCATCTGGTAGACATCAAAATCCTTGTGCGCTGCATAGGCTAAAAATATTCGAACTGCCTCGAGTCTTGCGACAGGGGCGAAGGTTTCCTCATAGTCTATACCTTCTTGTTGCGAATAACCTTTAACTACAAGCCTAGCTTTGTTTCGAACAAAATTACCATCTTTATCAGTTTTATTTTTAAAGATCCATTTTAAGCCCATAATAGAAACATCTTTTGGTTTGGGAATTAATCTCCATACCTTGTTTCTTTCGAATTCAGCAAGCTCAGATTGCATAGAAACAACCCAATCAGGATGTTCCATAGCAACCTTGACTAATTTCGATTCAATTTTTGAAATAAAAACATTGAACATGCAAAATTCCTAGTGAGTATTGAGTACCTCCTTCTTTGCACGAATCTGAGCCCTCGTTAATACTCCAGCTTTTGGATCACCAAGAATTTGTTCATGTGGATGATTTCGAGTCCATCTATCCATCAGAGGATATGCTAGATCAAAATCCAACGGTGCATCTTCGAATGGTTCATCATTCTCTGAACCAGCAGTAGTCACATTATCAGTTGTATCATGAAAATTTTTGTTTTGATTATTGAAATTATTTGTTTGATTATCACTTTGCTCCCCCTCGAAAAAATTATCTTCTTGATGCTCCCCCTCGACATCAGCATTCATTCTCCCATTCTCCCCCTCAAAAGTATGCTCCCCCCTCAATATGAGTAGTCGAAGTCAAGTGCTCTCCCTCCACTTGATCAGTTTGATGAACTGGCAGACTTTGGTTATAAACTGGAGAATTTGTTGTCGAGTGGAAATCAGCAATTGGTTGTATCACTATCGAATCTGCAGAATGCTTCGATGCTTCAGGAATTCGATTATCTTCAGCATGGATTTCAACATCAATAGCCCTATCAGGAGTACCAAAAATTAAATCATAATCAAAATCTAATGAATTAACACTTTCAGATTCATTAATGATTGGTTTTTGTTCAAAACAGTTTTTGACACTTTTGACATAGTGATCATCGAATGTTAGATTAAAGGATTCTTCGATCTTCCTTGTTCGCTTGTTGAGCACCCTGTATGCCACAGAATTATGAGAATAACCTAAGAATATTCCTTCATCAACCTTAGACTGAAATTTCGAAAGATTATCCTTAAGATTCACAATTAAGCATCTGCAACCAAAAACATGGAAAAATTTTACATTCGGTTTCCTGTTGTTAATTATTTCATAAGGGGTGATATCGAATCTTCTATGAATAAAAGACCGATTTTGAGTAAAGCAAGCGGTAGAAATAGCTTCATCCCAAAGATATTGTGGAAGATTTGCGTAAGTCAACATCGTTCTTGTTGCTTCACAGAGTGAACGATTTCTCCTTTCGACAACACCATTCTGTTGAGGTGTATAAGGAGATGAAAAGTTGTGCGAAATTCCTTTATCAGCCAAAAACAAATATAAAACCTTGTTCTTGAACTCAGATCCATTATCACTCTTGATTTTTCAAACCTTTTTCTTCAAGCTTAATTCGATGTGTTTGATAAAATCGATCATCACTTGAGCTGTTTCTGATTTCAAACGAAGAAAATATACCCAAGTAAACCTAGAAAAACCATCAACAATAACCAAAATGTACCTCTTCTTGTTGAGTGTTTCAACTGACGAAGGACCACAAAGGTCAATATGAACAAGTTCCAAAGGTTCGACGATCTTGGAATCAATCACAATCAGATGACCTTGTCGATGTTGTTTTCCTTGTTCGCAAGCTGCACATAGAGTATCATTATCAAATTTTAATACAGGCAAACCTCGAACAAGATCTTTTACCACCAATTTGTTCAGAAATTTAAAATTCAAATGAGACAATCTTCGATGCCACAACCAACTAATATCAGAAGAAGCCTTCGAAAGTAGACAAACAGAAGAAACACCAACAATGGGTTTGATGTCAAGTGTAAACATATCTCCTTTTCGCTTTGACTTAAGATGAACTTCTTTTGTTTTGATATTTGATATGACACTTCCTTCTTCATTAAATACAACTTGATTGCCAGTGCCCACAACAAGTTGTGAAACACTGATCAAATTGTGTTGAAGACCTTCGACATAAGCAACTCTATTGACTATAAACTTCCCATTGGTCACTTTCCCATAGCCTTTGGCTTTACACTTGTTATTATTTCCAAATTTCACAACACTAGCATTTTCCAGACTTCGAAATTCTCTGAGGTTTCCTTCTTCCCAGTTATGTGACGAGAGCAACCACTTTCGATATACCATTTGTCATCATATTGCTCGTCACAAAAAACCTGCAATCATTTAAAGAATTTAGGTACCCAAGGTTGTTTCGGTCCTGGGTTATTAGAATAAAATGCTTGGTGAAACGAAGATCCTATTATCCAATTTCGAACTTTTGTCTTGACGCTGTCAATTAAGTCCACGTCATTATTTAAGGGTATCGAAATGTAACCATTCTGGTGTGATGTCAAGTCCACCAAGCAAATTACACCCTTTGATTGCAAATAAAACGTAATATAATGGTAAAAAGGGGTATCGATCCTCGGGGAAATGGTTGTATTCAATCACCAATGCAATCCAATAGAACTAGTGTAAATAAACTAACTAACTACAATTAAACTAAAAAGGGGTTGTTGTGATTGCTTGAAAACTAAAAGACTTGAATAACTAAAAAGCTTGCAATTAAGCAAGATGATGAGATGCTCAAATATTGGAGAGAGTTGGTTAACCAAGGCAATTCAACACAATGAACATTTGTGTGTTTATCATTAGGATTCAACATGAAGCTTATCATTCATCCCAAATTGGTTATAGCAATCATGAAGCATGATATGCCAAGATTCCTCATAGGTAGTATGGAGGTTGGTGAAGCCCACAACACACCTTCTTAATCAAAATCAAATATCCAATTGAAGAAATTGAACCCAAGAAGTTGATTAGCCTTAAGAATGAAGGAATCCCCAATTCCTAGAGGATGTCAATGCTTACACATCCATAAAGGAGTTATGATTCATAAGCTAGAGATGATTTCTACCATCATAAAGCCCTTGTTCTAAGTAAATTCAATGATTCAATGCTAAACCAAAGAAATAAACCAACAATTGCTCATTCAAGTACCAAGCTCATGATCAAAGTATTAAACAAGAATAAGAAATATGAACTAGAATCATAAACATGAGATAATTGATAATCAAACATGAATCCTTCAAAAACCCACAAACATTCAAGGGTTTTTAGCCAAAGTTAACCAAATAGAGAGTTTTGCCACTCATGGCACTAAAATAACAATCACAAAAGTCTAATTGCATAAAGAAACTACCAATAACTTGGAAAGATGAAAAGAAATGAGTCTTGAGCTTCAAAATCGCCTTCTCCTGGTCTCCAATGGTGTAAAATCGAAGTTCTTGCTGAAAGATCCAATCCCCCAAGGTAATGGAAAGCCAAATGACCAAAATGCCCAAAACTGGGCAGTTGCGCGGGTTCCCGCGCGACGAAAATTCCACCCGTGCAAGTGCTACTGGAATGCTATTGGCTCGTTTTTCCTCCACTAACCATCCCACTACCAAAGATTCCCTTGGTCCCCTCCATATCCCACATGATTCAAATTAGCCAATCATCTTTTAGCTTCAAATATGGATGCTCCAAGCCCAAAATAACAATCCATGATCCATCTTCACAAGCCCACTTCATCCAAGTCTTTAGCCTTTTTAAGCCCAAATCTCCTTTAATGGATCCGCAAAGCCCAATAATGTCTCGGAAGCCCACAAAGCACATTTCCAAGTTAATCCATAACCGCAACAAGCTCCAAAACCCTGCAAAATACCTCACGCAACATAGAAAGTCCCCGATACGATCCATGATAAAGAAAAATAAAGAATATACAATGCAATACTAATAAAAAGAGCTAAAAATACTAAAATAAACTAATAAAAATAAGGAAATAAAATAAGCTATCAAATCACCCCAAGCTTAACCCTAACTTGTCCTCAAGTTAGAACAAGACTAAAATGAGCTCGGGATGAGCTAAACTAAAAAGGAAAAAAGAAAGGTACCATAGAACTTGGTCAACATCAGTTAACATGGTCAGAATTAGTCTTTCATGGACCCTACGTATCTTTAAAATGTTCCCCGCTTTAGAACCATAAACCACATTCTTAACCAGTTGATGGGCGAATAGATCACGGTTGGATGTAGTCGCGGTGTGCAAGACAAAGGAAACAGAGATGCGCCCAGTGGGGGCACTTTAAATCACCAATGCAGACCATAGCGCATGAAGGAAAGGCGCCTCTTCACACACTATGATTCCTATATTTGTCAAGCTAAAGTGTATAGTACGATATAAGGTTTTGCAGCGTGGCCTTCGGGCAAACATCCGGTTTCAGAGGCTTCTCCCTTGTACTGTCCTTTACGGTTTACCGTCTCATCATCACAGCCTTTTCTCACCAAAAATCAAAAATAAAATAAAATAATAAAAATTCTACTTAACCTAAACTTAAACCTAACAACTTAAATCTTCAATCTTGAACTTCTGTTATTTGGTCTTCAGCCTCTTTGTAGCTCAATTTTTTTTGAAGAGAAGTCTTGAACTTGGATTCTTGTTCTTCTTTTTGTGTTGCTCTTTTTCTTCATTTTTCTTTTCTTCTTTGTTTTTTTTTTTTTTGCTTTTCTTTAATCTTCTTCATTGTTTCTTTTTGTCTTCACTTTTCCAATTACTTCATTTTTTTGTGTTTTCTTCTTGGAAGGTCTAAGGAATTTCACCATGTAACATAGGATGGAGGCTAACATGAACACCTAATAATCATTGATAATGTGCCAAGATCAACTAAAAAGGGTGGGGAATGACTCAAAAATGGGTGTTACCGAAAAGACTTGGTCCCAAAATATGCGAATTAGGGGGCCCACTTCAAAGTTCATCAGGCACCTCAATGCAAGGTGTGATAAACAAAATTTATCTAACTATCTACTCTAGAACCCTAGAAAAATGATGACCTATCTTAAAAAGGTGGTGAGAATCTAACTAAGTAAGGCTCGGACGAGACTCGGGAGTACTAAGGGGTACTCCCCCCAAAACCAAGATGCGAGTCTTCAATATCTTCAAAATACCTTACCGGGCTAATCTTTGCTCGCACACATTGGCATGACAAACCACATCCCTCCACACCTAGACCCAATCAAGCTACCTGCATCTGACCCCCACACAAGCGGTCTCAAAGTGGTTTGTGAGGCTCAAAACGTGTCCCATTTATCCAATACAAGGAATTCCATATCAAGACCCGGGACCAATCTATGATTCAATACTTATGACTCGGCGCTATGGTACTTGTAGGTATGAGAAGACAAGAGAGAACAAAAATGCATGAACTTAACTCGAATGCATCTAAAAATATGAAAATTAGAAAAGAAAGAAACAAAATATGCAATATTTTTGAATTTTTTTATGCAATTGTTTTTTATGAATGACCTAAATGACTTACTCTAAATGCAACTATATAAAACCTATATGCGATCAAAAATAAAATATAAGAATACCTCACCCCAAGCTTAAAATTAAGCATTTGTCCTCAATGCTTAGGATGAGAGTAAGTAATGATCGTACCGGGATCAAGGTGGAGGAGGCCCGCGAGGACAGTGCAGAAGAAACACATGGGTCGTACAATGATGTGTAGGTGGAGTTCTTGGCCACCTAAATACACATGGATGAAAGCTTGGTCGCGCAAAAGAAGCATATGAAATGGCTCGAAATTTTCTTATGAAGTGGCATATTTGCGCGGGAACCCTCGCAAACTTTACGCGGGTGGGGGGCAGTCTCTCAAGCTTTGCGCGGGTACACTCGCAAACTTTGCGCGGGTGAGGAGCAGCCGCGCGCATACATCAGAATGTATCCCGTGTTGGGGGAATTTTGAGCTCGGATTTGCGCGGGTAGAGCTGGGTCGCGCAATGTTTGCGCGGGCACCCGCGCAAATTGCAGATTTTTGACACTTTTTGCAAACTTTACCAAGATCATTGCTAGACTTCAAGATGCTTATTTTTGACCAAATTCAAGCTTAGAAACACCAAAAGTTCAAGCGAGATTATTTATCTACAATGCATTTATTTAACGTCTTTGCCAAGACATAGCCCCGCTTCCGTCAATCTTCATAAATCGGGGTTTCCAATGTTACGTTGTCGAATTCTCCCGTGTCAAAGCCTTCATAAAATGGTTTCAAACAGTTTCCATTCACTTTGAAGATTTGATTTGTTTCCAAACTCTTGATTTCAACCGCACCATGATCAAACACTTTTAAAACAATGAAAGGTCCGTGCCATCGAGATCGCAATTTTCCTGGGAATAACTTCAAACGCGAATGATAAAGAAGAACTTTTTGACCCGAAACAAAGTGCTTTTGGGTTATGTGCTTGTCATGAAACGCTTTTTTCTTCTCTTTGCACCTTTTAAACCTTTTAATTATCTTCTTCTTGATCACTTCCATCATTGGAGGATTCAATCTTCTTTGAGCCTCTCTCCTAGGCTTGCAATAATCTTCCATAAGAATCTTGTGTGTGCATACATTAGGGCTTATCCCGTTTATTGGCTCAAACACATCAACCCGGTACAATGGAGAAATGTTGCTAAGGTACCTCATTGATTCAAAGATGTTGAAGTGAATGATCTCTCCATCAAACTCCATAGTAATTTTCCCTTTATGGACATCAATGATCGTGTGAGCGGTATTCATGAAAGGTCTTCCAAGGAGGATCATAGATGATTTGGAAGGAGTCTTCTCTTTAATATCAATGACATAAAAATCCGCAGGAAAAACAAGTTGATTAACTTGTACTAACACATCCTCCAACACTCCTC
Source organism: Lactuca virosa (assembly GCF_052849685.1). NCBI lineage: Eukaryota > Viridiplantae > Streptophyta > Magnoliopsida > Asterales > Asteraceae > Lactuca > Lactuca virosa. Next base: position 41,111,339 of record NC_136433.1, read on the forward strand.
TTGGAGACACACTTGACTTGTCCGCTAATTGAATGATTACTCCAGTTTCTTCCAAAGGTCCAACATTGAGAGATTGAAAAACCGAATATGGCATCACATTGATCGAGGCTCCAAGATCTAACATGGCACTTTCGACATGCAAATCACCAATGGTACAAGGCATAGCAAATATTCCCGAATCCTTGCATTTGGGAGGTAACTTCTTTTGGATAACCGCAGACACGTTTGCATTGACTTGAATCTTTTTCGCCTTGAATTTCCTCTTCTTGGTGCACAAATCCTTGAGGAATTTTGCATAACTTGGAATTTCCATAATAGCATGCAATAGTGGAATGTTGATTTGGACCTTGCGGAAAGTTTCAAAGAATTCATTTTCTTCCTCGTTTTTCTTTGAAGCAGCTTACCGGGAAGGGAAGGGTAGTGGTATGACCAATGGGTTTATAGGTTTGTTGGATGATTCAGGTTGCTCAATGTTTGGCACAATCGGGTCATTTGGAGTAGGTACAACTTTCGAAGGTTCAACAATAATGACTTCATCTTCGTCTTCTCTTGAAACTCTTTTAGGGTTGCTTTCTCCAAGTGTTTTCCCACTTCTTAAGGTTAATGCACTCACATTGGGGTTCTTCTCGGTTTGAGAAGGAAGTTTACCCCTTTGTTCCATCTTGTTGAGAATGATTTCTCCTTTCGACAACACCATTCTGTTGAGGTGTATAAGGAGATGAAAAGTTGTGTGAAATTCCTTTGTCAGCCAAAAAAAATCTAAAACCTTGTTCTTGAACTCAGATCCATTGTCACTCTTGATTTTTCAAACCTTTTTCTTCAAGCTTAATTCGATGTGTTTGATAAAATCGTTCATCACTTGAGTTGTTTCTGATTTCAAACGAAGAAAATATACCCAAGTAAACCTAGAAAAACCATCAACAATAACCAAAATGTACCTATTCTTGTTGAGTGTTTCAACTTTCGAAGGACCACAAAGGTCAATATGAACAAGTTCCAAAGGTTCGACGATCTTGGAATCAATCACAATCGGATGACCTTGTCGATGTTGTTTTCCTTGTTCGCAAGCTGCACATAGAGTATCATTATCAAATTTTAATACAGGCAAACCTCGAACAAGATCTTTTACCACCAATTTGTTCATAAATTTAAAATTCAAATGATACAATCTTCGATGCCACAACCAACTAATATCAGAGGAAGCCTTCGAAAGTAGACAAACAGAAGGAACACTAACAATGGGTTTGATGTCAAGTGTATACATATCTCCTTTTCTCTTTGACTTAAGATGAACTTCTTTTGTTTCGATATTTGACATGACACTTCCTTCTTCATTAAAGACAACTTGATTGTCAGTGCCCACAACAAGTTGTGAAACACTGATCAAATTGTGTTGAAGACCTTCGACATAAGCAACTCTATTGACTGTAAACTTCCCATTGGTCACTTTCCCATAGCCTTTGACTTTACACTTGTTATTATTTCCGAATTTCACAACACTAGCATTTTCCAGACTTCGAAAGTCTCTGAGGTTTTCCTTCTTCCCAGTTATGTAACGAGAGCAACCACTGTCGATATACCATTTTTCATCATATTGCTCGTCACAAAAAATCGGCAATCATTTAAAGAATTTAGGTCCCCAAGGTTGTTCGGGTCCTGGGTTATTAGAATAAAATGCTTGGTGAAACGAAGATCCTATTATCCAATTTCGAACTTTTGACTTGACGCTGTCAATTAAGTCCACGTCATTATTTAAGGGTATCGAAATGTAATCATTCTGGTGGGATGTCAAGTCCACCAAGCAAATTACACCCTTTGATTGCAAATAAAACGTAATATAATGGTAAAAAGGGGTATCGATCCTCGGGGAAATGGTTGTATTCAATCATCAATGCAATCCAATAGAACTAGTGTAAATAAACTAACTAACTACAATTAAACTAAAAAGGGGGTGTTTTGATTGCTTGAAAACTAAAAGACTTGAATAACTAAAAAGCTTGCAATTAAGCAAGATGATGAGATGCTCAAATATTGGAGAGAGTTGGTTAACCAAGGCAATTCAACACAATGAACATTTGTGTGTTTATCATTAGGATTCAACATGAAGCTTATCATTCATCCCAAATTGGTTATAGCAATCATGAAGCATGATATGCCAAGATTCATCATAGGTAGTATGGAGGTTGGTGAAGCCCACAACACACCTTCTTAATCAAAATCAAAGATCCAATTGAAGCAATTGAACCCAAGAAGTTGATTAGCCTTAAGAATGAAGGAATCCCCAATTCCTAGAGGATGTCAATGCTTACACATCCATAAAGGAGTTATGATTCATAAGCTAGAGATGATTTTTACCATCATAAAGCCCTTGTTCTAAGTAAATTCAATGATTCAATGCTAAACCAAAGAAATAAACCAACAATTGCTCATTCAAGTACCAAGCTCATGATCAAAGTATTAAACAAGCATAAGAAATATGAACTAGAATCATAAACATGAGATAATTGATAATCAAACATGAATCCTTCAAAAACCCACAAACATTCAAGGGTTTTTAGCCAAAGTTAACCAAATAGAGAGTTTAGCCACTCATGGCACTAGAATAACATTATCAGTACAGTTGAAGTTTGGATAAACCACATAATTAGGTTCAAGATAATGGGAACTTTTTTCTTTCATGATTTTGTCAAATTTCTTTGTCTCTTCATACACCTGATCTTCAACAATTTGAGGAATTTTTGTTTCTTTCGAAACACTTGGAACTGTTGTTTCTTTTGAAACATCTTTATCATCGTCATTGTCAGTCTGGCTATCTTCGACAGTCACATAGTCAGGATTAAAAACTTTCGAAGTAGAGGGTTGGTCTTTGTCAACTTTAATATTCGAATCATGACATATTTCTTTACCCTTAGCTAATGATTTGACATTAATGACAGATAACTGAGAATAGTCAACAACTTTCTCTGCTTCAATTTCACTGATATTGTCATCTTCGATATCAGCAAAATTGTTTTGGGAGTCAGAAGTCAAATTCTCATTCTTTTTCAAAATCTTGATTTGTTCATTTACAGTCAACGTCTTATTAACTATATCAACAAGATCATTAGCATTTAGATGTTCATTAATTTTCACTATTCCATAGGGATATCTATTATGAGGAACTTTATCAAAGTCAGAAATAGTCATCTCACAATCATAAGAAGTTGTATCTACTTTTTCCCTTTCGAAAGATAAGAATGGTAGAAGCTTCCTATGTTGTGCTTTACTTATGTCACTAGAGTGATGCAATTCAGTCAATTTACAATAGAGTCTTTTAGCAGAATTACAGTAAATATTCCTTTGTTTTAAAAAATCCTATTATCTGTATTGAAACTATCTCTATCAACCATGATGTTTGTTATTTGTAATTCTAGATGATCTATCTTAGCCTTCTTCGCCTCCAACATCCTCTGGGTTTCTAGTAACTGAGTACTAGACTTTTTAGCCTCATTGCTAGCAGAGATAACCAGATTATTAACATAAGTAATAGCAGCATCAAACTCAGTTAACACATAATTATAAGCACTTGAAGGAATATTAAAGGATTGAAGTAGAGAACGTACCTTCGATGTCATTGGTGCATTGTCTCCTGATGTCGAAACAAATCAACTACCAATGATTTTCTCTTCTTCATCCTCCTCATACCTCGCAAACATGGCTCCATGCGTTGGATTTCTCATTTTTTCTTCATCCGAGCCTGTAGACCATATTTGGTATTTTCCCTCATCCTCATCTTCTCCTCTTGCTACCGGTGACAACCCCTTCGACTTAGCCCTCACTTCTTCCACACTTTCAAAATAGTATGCCTCATCCTTAACCCTATTCTTCTTTTCTTCTTTCTTCTTCAGCATATAGTCATTGGCCATGTGATTTGCATCATGACAGTAGTGACAATCAACTCCCGAATCACCCTTTAGCTTTTTCTCTTGTTTCAAATCTTCACCCTTAGCCTCTTTCTTCTCAAACTTCTTCTCATCACTAACCTTCACAATATTACTTCCCTTCATTTCCTCAGCTTTTGACTTCGTATTGAACGGCTTCTTATAAAACTTCTTTACTCTATTGTTAGAGTAAAAAGCCACTGCTTCGTCATCAGAGTTGGCGATAAGACCTTCATCTTCGGAACTTTCCTTCTCAGTAACTTCCATCTCACCTACTCTTCCCGATACCTTCGAAACCAATGCTAATAAACCACCCAGATTAATCTTTGACTCTTCAGCTATTTCATTCACTTCAACTTCGTGAGCTTTTAGCAGGTTGTAAAGATCATCGAGAGTCAAAAATTGAAGGTCTGTTGTGTCTTCATCATCAAACTCACATTCCTCCACTCCTTGCGAAGCCCCATAATGAAATTAAGGTTGTATTCCATAGCAGACCTGGTAATTCCATACCTATTACACTTATATATGAGCTCGTTCAGATAGTCATAGTATAATTCAATCGATTCTCCATTTCTTTGCTTGAATTCCCTTAATTCAATCAGACATTGCTTGACCGAACTGATTTTGGTCTTCTCACTAACCTGATACTTTTCCTTTAGCGTATTACAGATTTCTTTTGTTGTTTTTCAGGTTCGAACGTAATTATACATAACAGGTGGAAGAGCACCACGTAGCTCTCTCATGCACCTTTTCTCGTTCTTCTGCAGCCTTGCAGGTTGTTCAGTAACACTTTGAGTTGATGCAGAAGTACCAATGCTTTGAACAGAAGGAGGAGGAAGAACATCATTAGTAATGCACTTCCATAGCTCTTCATCGATTCCATTCAAGTAATCCTCCGTACGATCCACCCATTGATCGTAATACTCCAAAATAAGCATAGGAATCTTTGTTGAAGATCCTAGCAGATAAGAGTAAGAAGTCATGGTATTCATGTTGAAGTTCGCCATGGATGTACGGACAAATTCAGAGAAAAGCTTGAGAAATTTGAGATTAACAAGATGAATCAAACAACAAATGAACACCGAACACTCGATTAGTCAATCGAAGTGCATAATCAAATCAAAACTGAAGATCTACAAAGATTTTCAGGATCAAAAGTGCGGAAACTTTTGAATCTAGAACAAGATTCAAAAAACTTTTGAAACAGAAGAAAATCAGATCAAAACAGTTTGATTCCTGCTCTGATACCAAATGTAGTTCCGACTGAATCGAGTAATGAAACAAAATCAGAGTATGAATTGATTTAGAACACGTGATCTAAATATAATCTGTTTGGAACGGTGTATTGCTTTATCAGTTGAATACAAGAGGAAAGAGAAAATGATTACAATAAGAGAAAAGTTCTTAACCTCTAAAAGTATCCTTCCCATATATATAGGGAAAACTAAAAAATTATAAGGACATTCGACATCTAAGCTTTGACACTAGAGTAGTCCTTAAAATAAAATACAATCCAACATTCGATATTATTGGCAACAAAGATAAATTCGACATCTCACAACCTTCGAACCCCAATAGTAAGGTCACCCTAGAATCAAAGTATCTCGGATATAATGCAAGTGTAAATCATTGGATTTCGGAATATGAGTTATGCATACCAGGTCGGAAAATGGACGAGACTCACGTTGGGAGTCGTCTTTGTATATATAAAATAGATCTTTTCATCAGCAAGCTATGGCTAAGGAATCTGCCTACCCAGGGTGTTAGTTGGATAATTCAGGATCAAAAGATGTTTTTCAGTTCAGATTATAGTAAGAGGACCTAGTGATTGGGTTTCAGAAGTGTCCTACCTGTGTGAGGTCAGGTAAGGAATGGGGGTTTCAGAATTATAGCAGTGGGATGCTGGTTTGTCAGTTAATGGATCAATGATTTGTTTACCATTAAGGTGTTGGATTAATGTCTAAGTCCATAACTATATTTGGTATGTACTTGACCCGACCCGGCATGGTCCATTTGGGTTGCACTTCACCGGCACAATTTATATGGATAGTCTTTTGAGAATAGTATATATATGATTTATATTAATATATTATAAGTTCTAATATATTAATATGAAATCATATTATTTAATTAGTATTGATCAAGAATTAATTAAGTGATCAAAAAGAACTAATTAAATATGGACTCTTATATATATGGAATGGGCCAAGTTCATTTAGGTTGGGCTAAGCTTTCATGGATGGTCCATGGAGTTTTTAACCCATGGATCCTATGTAAATGAAAGGTCATGGGTATTAGGGTTTACATGGATGTAACCCTAATCCTCCATAATATATAAAGGGGTCCTTGGCTCACAAAATTGGCACAAGTGTGTGAAAATAAGAGTGGGCCGATTTTAGTGTGCATACATATTCTCTCAAGTTCTTCCAAGGTGTTTTGGTGATTTGTGATTCCATTTGAGGCTTCCACACTATTGGGGCTAAGCTCTTAAAGCTTGAAGACATCAAGCTACATCAAAAGGTAATTCATCTAACTAGAACTTTGTAGTATAGGTGCTTCATAATATGCTAGTTAGGATGAAACCTTGGAATAGTTAATATTTGCATGTATAATAGAGAAAACATAGATACAAGGTTTATAGGGTTGCATGTACACCATAGGAGTGTTAGAATGCTCAAAACCCAACAGTGGTATCAGAGTCATGGGTTGTTTTCTGTTATATTGATGCAAATGTTTTATTTTCAAAGTTGAAAAAAAAAAAAGAAAAAAAAACATGACGTTTGTCAAATTTTAAGATAATTACTTGTTTTTGTGAAAAACTAATTATTTGTAAAATTTGAATCATTTGCTGTATGAGTTGAATTAGGTCAAATTTAGTAAACGGTAAAATGATATGATTATTTTATTAGTTTTAAAAGTTTGATCTAAAGAGTTTTTTGAAACCTCCATAAGTTATGGATATGAAAAGGTTTAAAAAAAATTGATTCAAAATTTTTTATGGAGTTACAAAACTTGGTCTTAATGTTTTAAAGAATTTCATAACTTGTTCTTAAGTTATGGAACATGAAAAGTTTCATCATAAAACAAAACATTAAACTCCATAAGTTATGGAATCCAAAAGTTATTTTTTTTTTTGTGTTTCCTTGATTTATGAGTTAATTTAGATTAATGAAAAAAAATTTGTGTTTTAGTTGTTTTCAATCCTAATTAATCTAGAGGTAGTTCATAAAATGTGTTTTTGTAACTTGTCATCAAGTTACATAAAAGGTCACATTTATGAATCTTAAAACTCATAAAAGTGTCATAGGTTACATAAAAAAAATGAAGAGTCTTTTTCATTAAATAGTATTATGACTCCATAACTTGTCCTCAAGTTATGGATGTTTAAGAGTCACTTCTTTAAAAGTGTTATTAAAGAATAAGAGGTTACATAAAAAATGAAGAGTCTTCATTTTAATGAACCATTAAACTCATAAGTTATGAAATGAAAATTTTTTAATAGTTTCAAAAACTTGCCCTCAAGTTTTGGAATTTGTAAAGTTTTCCCATGAATACTTTAATTCCAAGTTAAGCCCTTAGAATTTTAAAAGTTAAAATTCAACCCTTATACTTTATAATATTATAAGTTAATAATATTTATATATATGTATAAGAGCAAGTCGTCTTACCATTAGTAGGCCTCATTCACGAAGCCGGTCTATAAGGGGGGTATAAGGTTACTGCCTATAAAATGGCAGTTTAATGGGTGTCCACTCTCACCCACCGCTTCCTTGACCGGTGGAGGGTCGTTAGCCAAACGGGTAGGACAAGGACTATAAATCTCCCTTCATTAAAAGTATTAATGAAAAATACTAAGTAACTAAACATTTATAAATTCCCAATCTTAGTTACTTAGGAAAATGTGAATTTGGTGCTAACCCATGAAATTACACTTTGCACTTTCTTAAGTCAGTTAGTGGAGCGTGTGTGGTTAACCGGCACACTAGCTTGATTTAACAAGGTAGGCAAAGGGTAACTTAATGTTTATCATAGCATCGGTGGAGCGTGTGTGGTTAACCAGCACATCGATTGAGGGGTAAATATTAAGGGTACCAAGTATATTTGCATGGTTCCTTCACACCTTGTTTTGTGATCCTCGGCATCCCAGTCACAAAACCTGAAGGGCACACTCGAGATTGAAACATGCCATTGAAAAGTTCAATGAATCTCAAAAGAATCTAGGAGTTTCAAAACCAATTAAAACCTAATAATACATTTCGTTTATCTTGGTGGAAATTGGTGAATCGTCATTCACCTACCTTCAAATATTTTATAGCTTGGATTACGACATCCCTCTTCCAAGTTATAAAATAGTTTGTTGGGTCCTAGCCTTAATATATCATATTGGGTGTTATATTAAGGACTTAAATCAACTTTACGTGAATTTATCCCATTGTTGATGTCTGGTTTAGACAACAATGGTCTTCCCAAACCAAGCTTTCCTAATGAATATGACCTCCCCGAGTTTGGCTCATGGAAGTCATACTTCTCTTCCTCCACCTCCTCCAATTATTCTCCCTAACCCACAAGTTCAAGGTCACTCAAGCCCTAATGGCAAGCAAGGTCTATGTGTGATCACATCTTAGAGATGAAGTCACATATTGACAAGCCGGGAGAGTTGGGTGTCAAAGTCTTGAGAAAGTTAGATGTTCAATCACTTTCTAAGTCACATAGTGAGTTCCTTTCGGACTACTATGAAACAGACTATGACATGAACCTTAATGATCATATCTATTTGCTTGGTGCTGCTGAATCAGCAATGATTTGGAACGATAGTAAAGCAAATTTGATTAGAAGATCAGCTTCCCAAAAACTTTATGGACAGTGACAATGGTGACACTGGAAATCCAGAAAAAGCATTCTCTTCCCAATGGAAAGGGATTGACCATAGTCAACCCGGTTGACCAAATGGTAAAGAGAAAGGCTAAGTCTGAGATAGTCCCATTACCAAAGGGTCCATATGTTTATTTTGCCAAAGGAAGGGGCGTTGATTGCAAAGCTGCCAAATTTACCTAAGGATGTTAAAGTCAATAAGTTTGACTCTACATCAGGTAGAGCCTATTATCTAACTCTGTTAAGTTCTATTCTGAGATCCTCATTACATGATGTGACTGGGTCACATGTTGATGTTTTAAGAATCAAAGAATAGAGAGAAATCTTAAAGGAAGTATATGCTGATTCTGATCGCGAAGGTGGATTTTGATCGCATCAGAATTTTGAGCAGTTGCTTAAGAAGTTATGATATATTGCTAAAGGAATAGATAACAACAATTTTCTATGTGGATTGTAAGGATAAGTTTTTCCGCAAAGTTTTAAAATAAAAGAAAATTGTTTAATTTTATTTATTTGAAGTATCCTTACAATGGCATTTGTGGAAAATTGTTGCTTATATGATTCCACTGACAGCAATATTGGAAAATGGATTTGATTCTTTCATTTGTGGTAGTGTCTAAATTTACCAAATCAGGAAAGTTCCTCATCACCCAAGTTTCAATTGGACCGAAACTTGGAATCATGCAAGTTGAATAGTATGATGAATGAGAACTTTCAAGCATTGGAAAATCAAGACTAATTACTTGTTCACATGGATGTGTGAGTCAAGTGAAGGACTAAAGGGATCGAGTACACATTCTTGTGCACTGGTCATGTCCACCACAAAGCTCGTTAAGACTATTTGATTTACTAAAGTTTAGTAAATATGGTTATACTTACAAGTTTAAGTATAATTCTGAAACATTGGAAAAGTCTCAATGTATGGCAGAACGAATGGGAAGAATCAAATTAGGCAGAAAGATAAAAGTTTCTCAAATCTGAAAAGATGGGAGAGTACTTTAGTATCATGTTTGTGATCATCTTAATGATTTAGAAATCATATCACAATTAGTCCTCTAAAGGTCATCTTAGTGCATTATTATGACTAAGAAGAGGAGTCATGAATTGTTGAAATGGTTAGATCAGGAAGATGAGTCATACTTCGTTCCAAAACAATTCTTAGAGTCATACTCCAAGATTGTAACTTGAGTGACATATCTTAAAGAAAGGTTTAAAACACTTGTCAAATGTAAGAGTAAAAGTGTCCTACTCTTGTACATTTGAAATTGGTAAGTTGTGATGTTTTGGATAAAACAAAGACCAACTAAGGCCAATTGTGTGAAGTGTTTGTCTTGATAAAGAATCCGCACTATCTCTTGAATATTTGGCAAGATAGTCTTATATGTCAAGAGGATAGTGGGAGTCTTAAAGATCCTAAAAAGAATTTCAAGAACTAATCAAGAATAAAACCTGAGGTTCTTTACTAGCACACGACTTGAGGTTTATAACCTATCGTGTTGACATATTTTGTGCCCATTCCAGTTAAAGTTGGCTTTGTATAGGAGTTCTGAAAGTTCTCAATTAGTTGCATAACAACTTGGAAGCAATGGCAGGCCCTGTACTGCCAGGTGGCAAGAAGTTAAGATTGCATAAGTTCAGTCCATATGAGTTTGGATTTGTCATTATCCTTGTCTTGTGACTATGGTTTTGACGATTCACACGGATAAGAACACATACACCATAAAATCTAAGGGTCATAAGTTTTCTCTCCAATTCATGAAAATGATGGTGAGGAAACACTTCCACCAAGTAGATTTGAAGCAGATGGCAAAAGGTCTAAACAATTGAGACTATGATTATGGCATCCCTTTTCATAGTTCTGAAATTGTTTAGACACACATGCATGCTATCTAAGGAAAGGTGTATGATTTTGATAAAGTTTTATCAAAGCATCTCGTATCAGAAATCTGAACTTTGGTAAGAAAGTCAATAAAGTATTGATTTCTATAAGTCCAGCTGATTTCTGAGTACATGTCAAAGTTAGTGGGAGCATAAGTGTTATGCTAATAATCATCACGTTAGTGGGAGCATGATAATTATTGTTAGTGTTGCAAGTTAGCAACGTTAATTATAGAAAACAAAAGTTTCAATTCGTGAGGCTGCAGGGATTGAAAAAGTTGTTTTGCAATAATTAAGGGAGAGGATATACTTCATTTCAGTTCTAAAGGCTTAGATTGAGACCTTAATCATCTTTAGTCAAGAATATATATATGAATTTCATGTTGGATTGGTTCAACTTAAGTAAATTCTATATATTGCGTTCTCAAAATTCGATTATGATTACGGCATCCCTCTTCATAGTCAAATTTTGAAAACATGGCAAATAAAAATATTGTAGCAAAAGACTGGTCTAGAATCATGTCTTTATGTGAGACATCATGAATCGTGTACCATTTGCTTTGGGTACAGGATCGATTGCATGTGCTATAATATTTGTCATTTCTAAATTTTTCCAAATGCCCAGAGGCATTAAGAAGGGAAAAGGTCTAGAATTGGATATGACTAAAATGATTAAACAATTGTCGAGGACAATCTGAGGTTTACCAAAGATTGGTTGCTCAGGGACAGTTGGAAGTATAGTGCTAATTTTGGAAGGACCATATTGACATATTCTGAAAAGAGGCATCTCTTGTTCAGAAGTGATAGTCAAAATGATAATATGGAGTTGTCTCCATAGGTGGAAGTTATCTGTATAAGATTAGAAAACTTAATGCAAGAAGCATGTCCAAAGCAATGTACTTTGAATATGAGACTTAGTTTCCATGGAGTTGATCTCCATTGGAATACCTTAAAATCTAAACAGGTTTCGATAAATGATAGGAATTTGAAATTCTCACATTTTTCGATAAGGATTTGGGAGTGTGAAATTAGAATCATTGAAATTATGTTCAATTGGTTTATTTCACAAAGTAAGGATCATAGACAAACATAGAGTGCATACTTGGTGTATGGCAAAGCTATTGTTTAAGAAAAACATAGTGTACATGCTTGGAGCATGGGACAACTAGTGTTTTTAATTCAAGTATAAAGTTGATAAAACCGAAACAATGAATAATGAGTAATCAGTATGGTGATAAATAAAAGTGTTTATTTATATTCATAGGGTTTGATACCATATTTGATTCATTTATTCTTGTGTTTCACTTTGCATGTTTTGACTTCCAGAATAACTAAGTCGCTCTTCCTGAATGATTAAGTTATTCAAACCATCCACAGTCGGTCATATGTTGGAAGTAGATATGAATCAAGACTGTCATGGGTTGGTTTGTAGAGGTCCAAGTTGGTGGACAAAGTGGTGCTACAACACTCATGAGTGCTCATAACTTCTGAGTATTGGATTCAACCCGCGCTCATTTGAATCACTTCATGGATTTTATCACGAGTGATCATGAGACGATAATATCTTATATTCTTAAAACCTAGAGATGAGTTGTTACTATGAGTTGGTTATACATTGATTGCATGAAAACGCATTGGTAACTCGATGTTATAAAACGTGCCTTTGTGTATGATTCAACAAGTAGTAGAACAAGCCATATGAGTCGAAGTTTATCCATTCCTTTTACCTTCGGGATAAAAGCGATATCTGTGGGCCCCTCGATGATTTAGCGATGACACATGTGAGTGCTTGGCCAAGCCAGGACTGATTTGATTTGTTCAATCAGTCAGTCATCATAAATCGAAAATCGGGAAACAACAAATGGACAGAGAGAATGATTATAATCCATGTCTCAGTCCATATGATATCTAGAATGGAGGAATATATGATCCCTTATCTAATGGACAAGTCATTGACAAGGTCAGAGTTCGACAGCGGCTTTAAGAGCTACGATTGCCAGTTAGGTTTTGAAGTCATACTCAATAATAGTTTTAGACTTATCCAAGTGGGAGACTGTTGGATTAATGTCTAAGTCCATAACTATATTTGGTATGTACTTGACCCGACCCGGCATGGTCCATTTGGGTTGCACTTCACCGGCACAATTTATATGGATAGTCTTTTGAGAATAGTATATTTATGATTTATATTAATATATTATAAGTTCTAATATATTAATATGGAATCATATTATTTAATTAGTATTGATCAAGAATTAATTAAGTGATCAAAAAGAACTAATTAAATATGGACTCTTATATATATGGAATGGGCCAAGTTCATTTAGGTTGGGCTAAGCTTTCATGGATGGTCCATGGATTTTTTAACCCATGGATCCTATGTAAATTAAAGGTCATGGGTATTAGGGTTTACATGGATGTAACCCTAATCCTCCATAATATATAAAGGGGTCCTTGGCTCACAAAATTGGCACAAGTGTGTGAAAATAAGAGTGGGCCGATTTTAGTGTGCATACATATTCTCTCAAGTTCTTCCAAGGTGTTTTGGTGATTTGTGATTCCATTTGAGGCTTCCACATTATTGGGGCTAAGCTCTTAAAGCTTGAAGACATCAAGCTACATCAAAAGGTATGTCATCTAACTAGAACTTTGTAGTATAGGTGCTTCATAATATGCTAGTTAGGATGAAACCTTGGAATAGTTAATATTTGCATGTATAATAGAGAAAACATAGATCCAAGGTTTATAGGGTTGCATGTACACCATAGGAGTGTTAGAATGCTCAAAACCCAACATAAGGTACATGAGTTTGGTTAAAGTTGGGTTTTGATGCTAGCATTGAAGGGTCATTAGGAGTATGAGTCAACCTTTTCGGAGGATTGGGGATTCAAGAGGAATTGGTCGGAGTGTCTGGTTTCCAGGAGGGTGGTAATGAGTGATTTCGAGGACGAAATCTAAATTTAGTGGGGGAGAGTTGTAACACCCTGTTTCCAGTCATTCTATAGTTCAGGGCCGTGACCCAAAGATCAATTGTCATAAGGTCTCGGGCCTTGGGGAAGGAGAAGTGTGGGTAATGTAGATTATGTTATCCAAGAGTTCGGTTTGTGTTTTGGAGCCCAAGGGTATAATCGTAATGTGACAGTTCGGGTCTTTTATGAATTTTGGATTTAAGTTTGGAAAGTTTTAAGGCAAAGGAGAGTTAATAGGGTTGTAGAGCTTCTCATTACCTTTTCGTGGATATAAAGAACGTCGAAATCGGAGTTAGAACAAAAACGTTATGGCCACTTGAAGTTACAAGGATTTTGGGTTAAGCCGAGTACGATGGGCGTACAAGGAGTATACTGAGCGTACGAGGCTTAGATGATCGTGATGGATCACCCACGTGCACTGGGCGTACGATCTGTACGTTGGGCGTACGCTAAACAGACCAAAACCCTAGTTTTGCATCTTGGACCCTATTTAAACACCTTAACTTCTTGGGAACCTTTCTTATCTTCAACCTCCACCTCTCCAAACCCTAAGAGCGAAACCCTAATTGCCATTGAGTGTTTTGAGCTTAGAAGTGAGATTTGAAGTTGTTTTTGGTGATCTTGAAGGAATAAGAACTCTTGGAAGTTGCATTGGTGTGGATAGAGCTTGTGGAAGCAGAATCATCTCGAACTTGGGAAGCTTTTGGAGGTATAAATCTCTTAACTTGATGGTTCATTTTCATAGATCTAGTTAGGGCTTGTTTTTGTGCTTTTTATGGTCCTGTAAGTCATGCATGGTGTATGAGCTACTCCACAAGCTAAGGATGGTAGATCTTAGCAGTTTTGAAGTCCCTTGTTCATAAAAATGCAATCTTGATGTGTTATATTGGACCATGCATGACTTAGGGTTCTTATTATGGGTTTTATTGAGTATTCGGTCCCATTAATACATGCAAAGGAGTAAAGTTGCCAACTTTACGTGTTAAGACATCATTTAGGATCAGATTTGAGAACTAGACTTAGTGGCTTAACCAATTAAGCACTTAATGGTGAGTTGGGTTGGCTGTGGAGTACGTTGGGCATACCCAGCTCGTATGCAGCGCTTACTGGCCAAAGAGGGCGTACGCAGGGCGTAAGTCTGAATACGTCGGGCGTACTCAGCAGCCATTGACTTTCGTTGACTTTTGCGATTTGGGTTATATTTAGACTATTAGGTTTTGGGCCTTGTTGGGCTATTAGTCTTTCTGACTTTGGGCCATTGTTAGGCTTTGGGCCTTCTTGGATTCGGTCGCATAATGGGTTTTGGGTATCATTTAGGGATTTGGGCCATATTGGGCTTTTGGTGCCTTTGGATTGGGCCTCGGTTATTGGGCCAAGTGAGGAGCGGGTAAAATGGTCTTTAACCCTGGGTGTTGGACAATGAACTAGATTTCCAGTTATGGTTTATGGCCCAATTATTGATTGAGGTTTTGTTTGATTGGTTAGCACGAGGATTTTTCCGCTTCAGCAACCCGATCATTTGTTCGACTGATAACATACTGAGGTGAGTTTGCTCAATATACTGTACGACATGAGGATATGTTATGTGCTTGTAGTCTTTGTGACTCATGATGTATATGTTATATGCATGTGTGCTTGTTTGCTATATCTATGTGGGGTGAAATAGACCCGGTACAGCCTAGTGCTGACATATGAGTTGAAATAGACTCGGGGGTGAATTAGACCTGGGTGAAATAGAACCGGTATGGCTGTAGGCCGACGCATGAGTTGAAATAGACTCTGGGATGAAATAAACCTGGGGGTTAAATAGACCCGAAACAGCTTTGAGTTGGCAGATATGTATGGTATGCGGTATTTTGGGGAATTCACTAAGCTTCGTGCTTACGGTTTATGTTTAAAATGTTTTTTAGGTAATCTCGGTTCGCTAGGGAAGGGCCGGCTTGATCGCAGCGCATCCACCCAGGTTTCCGCACTCTATGATTTAGGAAATTGTACTCTGATAACTATTTTACTCTCATATACTTTTGAATGGTTGAAATGATTGAATGGTATTTATGGTTGAACTAAAGAAATGAGATTTTTACCTTATAATTTTTGGGACGTTACACTTGTAGGACATGAAAGTTACAAACTTTACTTTAATAATCCACTCAAAACTATAGGAGTGGCAAAACAAGTGAAAAGCGCAAGACTAAAAGAGTAACAAACACAAGATCTGAGACTTGAAGACTTACATAAGTCCAGAAAGTGATTATCAACCATATTCAAACAAGTTTCTTGCATCCTTGCTTCCAAATCAGCACACCAAAACCTTCAAGGTACAAAACAAGTCCAAAATGCGCTCACAAGGCCATATGAGAGAATAGGGTTTTACAAGGGCTCTTCTGAGGTGCTAGTGGTTGAGGGTTGGGGAAACCATATCCAAAACATTCCTTAAATAGGGCTCATAATCCGAGACTTAGGGTTTTGAGCCCACTACGGCGCCACACTACAAACATTAAATGACCACCGTGTTGCGGTGACGTGGCAACACCACGTTGTGGTAGCCCAATCACTGTGTCGCTGGGAGGTAAAAACCACTAAACCCAATCTTAAAACTTAACCCTGCATGGCATTAACTCATACCTGAATTGGGTTTTACATTATACCCCTCTTTCTCTAAAAATGTCGGCCACACACACATGCCACACAATCGTCGATCGTAAAACATCAGTTGTCCCCTTCATTGTCGGTCCTCCACCAACCGCTGCCCTTCACCGTCTTTCCTTCGTGCTCCCCTTTATATGTTCTCACGAGAGCATAATTTATACGCGCCATCACTTGCATCAATATATCAGATGTGTAATGTTGAATTTCATCTATTAAATTTAAATTTGAAAATTTAATATGGTTCATATTACAATGATTCATAACCTGTATGTATTCATGGTTTGTTGTAACACCCATAAAATTCAAGCCAATTTAAAACTTTTTAAAACATTTAAAACCATTAAGTTATTACAATTTGTTTTCAAAATAGTTTAGACATCAGAGTATCCCCAGAATGAAATCATGAAAATATAAGGAGGTACACGATCACGCCTTCGCCTTCCCGCGATCATCAGAGATACCTGAAACAATAATCGATAAATGTAAGCTCGAAGGCTTAGTGAGTTACCCCCAAAATACCAACTTCATACCGATATAACCATATCATATAACATATAAGCGAAAGCATGCATAATGAGCCTTCAGCCTGACTGGACAGCCTCGCAGGCCTTCAGCCTATCTGGACCACTCTCCGAGCCTTCGACACGTCTGGACCACCTCGCAGGGCCTACAGCCTATCCGGACGCTCGTCGGACCCTCGGTCTAGCTGACATGCCCTCCTGGGCCTGTAGTCTATCCGGACCGCCCTGGGTATGTTGGCCTTCAGCACACAGCAGGACCGCCTCAGCCCAACCCCCAAATCAAACAAACATGTGCACATAAATATCATACGTTAGCATATATATATAACAGTCAAACCGATCTAACAGATTATCAATCATAGCAACGTCTTATAACCAGGATACATACCTAACCGGTCACTAGCATAGCATCATCCTATATACCAGGGTACCAACCTAACCAGATCACTAAACATAGCATCATCCTATATACCAGGATACCGACCTAACCAGGTCACTAAGCATATCACCATCCTAATTACCAGGATGTAAATCAATAAGCATAACATGCAATAACCCGGATACAAATCCGAAAAGGGCCGACATTGGTGCCTTACACCCTGTTGATATAGTGAGGATAACTCACCTGGCACTGCTGAAGTCCCGCAGATAAAACTCCAGCTGCTGGTTGACAGCTTCCCGAACTGTCAACATCAAACAATACCCAATTAATAATTGGTTCCAAGCCCAAGGTCCAACTCACACTCCAAAGGCCCAAAAGTCAAGTAATGGGCCAAAGCCCAACATATGGCCCAATTTTCCAAATTGGGCCCAACCCTTCACATGGGCCTTACCTTAAAGCCCATCTAAATATTTTAGTCCATTTACTTGTTCTTGGAAAGCCCATCAATAGCCCAATCCCAAAGCCCAAAAGAAAGGCCCAACTCAAGGCCCAAGTGAAATTAGGGTTTTTACATGAAATAATGATTAGGGTTTAGTGTTCCTACTTAACCCATTAAGGACTTAATCCATTAAGTCCAATATTGACTTAGGTTAATTGCATATGATTATTATTTAATATTTTAAGTTTAATAAATAATTCTCGTGCGGTCCCGATAAATCCCAAAATTTGGGTTTCATGACATTAGGGTTTTCCAAACCCTAATTAAGGTTTCCAACCCAATACTAGCCCATTAGTCACATGGTTGGGATTTTAGGTCAATTAGGGCTTCATTGGGCCCATTAGGGTTTCATTGGGCCCATTTTGTCCAAGCATCCCAAACGAGTCAAAACGCAAACGAGGCACACCGCCACCCAACACGGCGGTTGGTGGCGGCAGGAAGCGGCAGCCACCACCTCACGTTGGTGGTTATGAGTTTCTTTTCATTTTATTATTCCTATTCCGATTACAATTTACAAATAACACACACACACACTAATATAAACACACACACAGCCGCCTTGTGGCGGGAGCCGGTGGTCGGAGGTGTTAGCCACCACCTCACGGTGGTGGTGATGGCTCACTTTTGAATCCAGATTACACAACCCACACATAACACACCCTAACAATGGAAACACACCCAAAAACACTTCTGTCTGTGAAATTAACCCAACCACCCACCTAGTGGCGTACGGCGGCGGTGGCAGTGGCTGAGCTAGGCGGCAGCAACATCGGTTAACGACAACAACTTCATTATCGGCGGCAGCCACCATGGCCGGTTGCCATGGTGGTTCTTCACGCCTTTCATTCGACAGAACCCACTCCCACACACAATCGCATAACAAACCACGAACCCGACCACCATGTCATGGCAGCATGCGGCGGACGCAGGGCGTCAGTGGTGTTGAGAGACCTCCAGACGGCAACAGTAACGTAGTCATATGGAGAGAAATGAGGAGAGGAGGAGGTTTGTCATCGTCAGTAGCAACGGGAGCAATGGCGACGTCAGCTTGGTGATTCCCGACTTCAACAGTGGAGGGGCGGTGGTCCGGTGACGTCGCTGCAACAGAAGAACGGGGAGAAGAAAGGATTACGACCCCGACTTTGCGAACAGCGGCGGTGGCAACCGCAGCTTTGCTTCTTCCGACCGACTTCACAGTCACGGTATCGGCTCAGCTCGTTCCTTCATCGGCGATGACTTCAAAGGCTTCGATGGTCCACTAAGGCGTCAAGAGGTTGGCGGCTACCGGAAGTGAAGAAGGAGGGTGGCGGCTGCCTCTCTTTTTAGGGTTAGGGTTTAGAACCGGGGGTGACGGGTTTATATACCCCGATCCCCCATAACTTGTTTCCATAATAACTGAAATGGTCCCTCCAACCCCCATTTCTTTCAAAATAAATCCTTAATTTACCATTTAAACCCCTCCTTCTGAAAATCCTTACAAATCAAGTCTGAAATATTTACCAAGCAGCCCCTGCTTGACAAATTCATTTCAACTTAGGTACATAATTTACTCTTTAACCCTTGCTTCCATAAATCCTTACATATTAAGTCCAAATAATACCAAATACCCCCTGACCACTGAAAATCTTTACAAAATAAGTCCTGAAATTACACTTTAACCCCTGGAGATTCAAATCTTGTCATTTGGCTACCCGAAGCCAACACCCCACTTATTATTATTTGAGCTTGGACTATAATAATATAAAATAACTCGGGTTTATTATTTAATTATTCTATTTTAAACGGGATGTTACATTTGTATTGTTGCATAGAGCAAAATGTAGCGTTTTAAAAACGGTTTGAACTGGTCGGACCAAGAACCGTAGACGAGAACGGTTCAACAACGATCGATTTAATGCAACGTTTTAGACTAGACTAAACCATAGGGTTTCTTCCGGTGTTTTAAATAACGTGTCATGGCGGCGCCAAGGCGTGCCATGGTGTGAGGCGTGAAGAAGTCGTTACAAAAACATGCAAAACGTCTTTGTGAGGCGTGGCGCCCAAAAAACGTGGCTAGGCGTGCCTTAATGCGTTATGGCATGAGTTTTTCCCAAGGCGCGGGGTTTTTTTTTCAGATCGGACATGAAAAAATTGAGTTGTTAACTTTTTCATGTTAAGTGTTGATATAATATTTCTAAAAACTTGTTATATTTGATATAATTCTATAATTATGTGATTTACCTTTTTTAATGTATAAAAATTTATCACTCCTTGAAAAACGTAATGGCTCGCCATAGCTTCAGGCTTGACCTTGCCGCCACGCCACGACTCACATCATTTAGAACCTTGGTTTCTTCAAAAACTGGGTTGAACTGATGTGATAGAACCGGTAAAAAAAACCATTTGAACCGATTTATTGGACTTGGATAATTGGATTTCATTTAGTCCATTAAAAAACAATTCATTTTCAAAGAAATTGAATAACTCGATCAATCAGGTTATCCGGAGTGTACACAATTTCAAAGGTCGACGCACACCACTGCCATATGTAGACCGACGGTCAAACCGGCGGTCGAACCGGTTGAACTAGGAACCGGTCATTAGACCGGTCAACTAAAATCCGGTTTTTAAAACATTTACAAAATGCTCATTATGGGGATGGTTTTCTCGAAACTTTTTTTTTATCTTTGATTATATCAAATATATGTACTTATTATGAAAATATATTATATGTATATATATTATCATTTTCCATATCACCAATCGACATACATGGCCACTTGACCAAACTGTGAAATAAGTTATAAGTATTAAGTATATATATATTATCATTTTCCAAATGACCAATCGACATACATGGCCACTTGACCAAACTGTGAAATAAGTCAAAAGTTATTAACATATAACCACAACCAAAGCAACTGTTAAACAATATTCAGCTGTGATAAACAACCGGTAAACAATTTGCTATATACAAAAGTTTTATTTGCTAATTATGGGTTTATCCTTATGACAACTTTTTTATTTCGTAATTAAAAAAAAAACAAAAACAAAAAAAAAACAAAAAAAAACAATCGAATTCAACTTTATTTTCAGAGGTTGCATTCAATCGCCAAGTTTAATATTACGTCTACTCTGAGATTATTACGTCTACTCATATTCCCTTTGGGTGTAACTCTTCGTTCATCACACTTATCCCTAAGGTGGATAGTCCTATGTTGGTTACAGACTATCGACCTATTAGTCTCATTGGCATTCAATATAAAATTATCGCTAAGGTTCTTCATGGTTTCGTGTTTGAAGGTGAACCTACATAAATCCAATTTGTATGGTGTGGGGGTTATTTATAACCAAGTAGAGGAGATGGCGAGGGTTACTGGTTGTGCTCCTGGCAAATTGCCTTTTAAATATCTGGGCCTTCTAGTGGCAGAAAATACATCTAGGGTTCGGAGCTGGCAAGGAATTATTGATCGCTATAAAAAGAAGTTAGCCTCGTGGAAACTGAAAATGTTGTCTATAGGTGGGCGTTCCATGCTTCTTTCCTCCGTTCTTGGGTCGTTGGGATTATACTTTATGTCTATGTTTCTGATGCCGGTTCAAGTCAAGAAGATGTTGGAATCTCTCAGAGCCCAGTTTTTTTAGGGAGCTGAAGAGGGTTCTAGAAAGATTCATTGGGTTGCTTGGGATTTAGTTATTGCTCCTAAGGACCAAGGTGGGGTTGGAATCGGTAGTGTGGAGTGTTTTAACTATGCACTCCTTCAGAAGTAGAGATGGCGTGTAACATCCCAAAAATCATGACCAAAAATTTCTTTTTATAACATTACTAAACCATAGTATCAAATCATTTCAAACATACTAAAGGGTTATATATAACAAATCAGAGTATCTTTTCAAAACACTTGTTCATTTTATCAGAGTAAACATCCCAGGCTAAACTTCTTTGCTGTGTGTGTGTGCCATGCGATCACCCCGAGCTCTTTCCTCCGCTACCGGAAGTACCTGAAACCAAAACTGAAAACCGTAAGCACGAAGCTTAGTGAGTTCCCCAACCTACCACATACCACATATTGAGCCTTGCCCACTGCATCGGGCCCTGCCCGGCATCGGACCGAAGTCCGGACTCACTTAGGCCCCGCCCGGCATCAGGCCCCGCCTAGCATCGAGCCCCGCTCGATATACAGATCTGTTCTCTTAGGCCCCGCCTGGCTCTGGGCCTTGCCCGCTACTAACAAATACAATCATATAACATAACACATATCATAAAGCTAAACATACTCTACTGTACTACTGATGTGAGGCCTCGCCTATCTTGGGCCCCGCCCCTGTCCTGCTACTGGTGAGCCATGGAACCCCATCCACGCTCCTGCTGATAGTGAGATACGGGCCCCCGCCCACACTCACTCCTTTCCTATCTCGGGCCTCGCCCCTGCTCTGCTACTAATGAGATATGGAACCCCGTCCATACTCTGCTAATGGTGAGATACGGGACCTCGCCCACCCTCACCTCCCTACCAGGCACATACAAGTATCACACAGACAACAAGTATAATCTATCACGCAAACCATTCACTGAGCACCCGCCCGACATCGGACCTTGGTTCGGAATATCATACTAGCATACAGTGCCTAGGGCTAACCCCCAGGTCTTCCTACTCATCACTACATGGGCCGGCATTGTGGCCGTAGACCCATTCACACAAAGGGAAACTCACCTCGTACTGCTGAAACTGTTGATAGCCCTCTGGCTGCTATCCAACAACTCTCCGAACTGCTGCTCCTCTACCTCCCCGAGCTACCAATACCAAATAATCGTAACACTTAGCCTAACTGTCCTCAAGGAGTCAACTAAGTCAACTCTGGTCAAATTCCTTCTCAAGGTCAAAGTCCTGGTCAAAGTCAACCTTCCAGTTGACTCGACTCGTCGAGTTGTTCTGCCAACTCGCCGAGTCCATGCTCCTCAAATCCCAAAACAACCCCGACTTCATTCATCGAGTCTAGCGAGAACTCGACGAGTTCTCCTTCATCTAACACTTCCAGACTATCTTCAACCGACTCGCCGAGTTCATCCTTGAACGCGTCGAGTTCATCATCATCGTATGAATATCTAGGCCATGACTCGCCGAGTTGTATGAACAACTCGTCGAGTTCATCTTCCTAGCTAAGAAGATTGTCTTGGACTCGCCGAGTTCCTCTTCGAACTCGTCGAGTACTATGATCTTCATGTCCATTATGGACCCAGTCTGGTTGAATCCTTTACTAACTCCACTCACTGATCTGAATCATAAACAGAAGGGTTTGGGTTTGCGACCCGACTCGCCGAGTCCATGAACTGACTCGCCGAGTCCACCTTGTGACATCTCTATTCTGTCGATTACAGTCCATTGCAACACCTTCAACCCATAGATCTGGACTTCTAATGCTAGCATTGCACGTAAAGTTGCTAACTTTACGTGCATGCAAGGTATTATGAGGCTAGAACACTTAATCCAAGCTACAAAGAAGGCCTAGGTCATGAAATGAAGCCATGGCTGGGTAAAGCTGCCCCCTCAGAGCTTGTAAAGCTCAGAAATGCTTAGATCTTAAGTCCTTTTCGTCCTCAATGGCTCAATGTTCGGATTGACCTTGGAAATGGTCAAAATGTGACAAAATCTATGCTAGAAAGGGGATCTAGATGATTAACAGTCAAGGTATAAGCTTTTTACCTCTAAATGGTCTGAAATGCTACCCCAACTCTGGATCTATAGCTTCTTCTTGCACCACCAAGGTCCTTCTTCCTTCTCCAAGCTTCAATTCACTCTCAAGGCAAAAACTAGCTCAACAATGGAGTTGGGTGGCTAGGGTTTCGAGTTCTGGACAATAGGGGGCCGCAAATGAGCCCTAGGGAAGAGAATAAGATGCTTAAATAGGGTACCAAGTCCCGGAATTAGGGTTTCCAAACCTAGACCAGACTCGCCGAGTCCACTCGCCGACTCGCCGAGTCGGTCACTTAATCTTTGACATGGAACCCGCTCCGACTCGTCGAGTTCTTCCCTAGACTCGACGAGTTGACCCCTTTGACTTAGGGTTTCCTTTCCTTTCTTGGTCTTTCTGATTCTGGGTGTTACAACTCTCCCCCACTTAAACTAGACTTCGTCCTCGAAGTCCACTACGACCAACTGTCCTTTAATCTGCTTTCAACCTTCCTGCCTGATGAATCTACTCCTGCTGACCACTTCCATTGACCTTCCTCCTGGTCATTATGGCTAAACTAGTCTCTGCAGATAATACCCTCGAGTGCGTTCTAATCCCGTCAATCCTGAGAACGCAACTTACTCAACTGACAATCCTTCCGGTACTCCTCGAGTACTTATGCTGGACATTCTAGAGGTTCACCCCCTTTTTCCTTACGCGTTTTCTGGCCTTCCCAAGGCAACGTTCCATAACTAATCACATCCTCTATCACCATGAAGGACATATCCTTCATGGTATTCATCACTCCAGCCACTCCCAGTGCTGGTCACTATTGCCGATACACACTGAATACTCCTTACTACTATACTTTAGTGCTGAGCGCCCATCCCTGCGAATGGATCAGATAATCCTTCGAGTAAAAGATTCATCCCTGCAACGGTTAAGACTCAAATGAGAGCTATGCAACAGGGTCAAACCCTTCCCTCTGAGATTATCTAACCCTGCTGTGAGGGGCGTAGCACTTCTCGATCAACTAGCTGCCTCATACCATACGTCTCTTATCATTACTACCATTATCGGAAAATTATGTTGTCCCTTATCTGCCTTCCGAATGAACTGAGACCACCCTGGTCCCAACTAATCTGTCAGTATCTGGGTCACCGAACTCCCACCGGTCTCTACACCCCGTAACAATCTCTTAGTCGCTCCTAGCGACTTCCGAAGAAACTTCGGTTATCTAAAACTGCTCTATCTACTCTGCCACTCTGGCGCTACAAGTCTTGGGATCCTCGATCCCCTATCTTGACTCTAAGATCCCTACCAGGTCCCACCTGTGCTGCTATAATCTTACGGGCCTCGCCCACGGGTCTCACCCAAACTAGCTCTAGAGCGGTCTCTCCCTCTAGTTTCACCTGTACTGCTACTAATATACAGGCCTCGCCCACGGGTCTCACCCTACTGTATCTTGGAGTGGCCCCTCCCTCAGGTCTCACCTATCTAGGGCTATGCAGGCCTGCCTCCACACTAAATCTCAACGAACTATGTTTACCTGATCTTGACCATACTCACTAGGAGATACGCGCCTCGCCCACACTCCGCTAACTAGGAGATACGGGCCCTCGCCCACACTCCTCTATCTAGGAGATACGGGCCCTCGCCCACACTCCTAACTGGTTATTAACAAATGTTGCGGCTATCCCGCAATCTTACCGCACTCCCCATGCTGTCTACCTGCTGGTGAATGCTACGGCTGTCCAGTAGTCTTACATCCTAGCTAAGTTCACGTCCTGCCGAGAAAATCTTCAACCTGGTTTCCCAAACCAATCATCTACTGACCGCTATTACATGCACTCAACACTGGGAAGTTTCCTAAACTCCCAACTCACACGTTTCTCATCCGAACAGCCACTCAGACTATTACCCTGCTCAATGGAGTTGCGAACTCATTCCAACTCCTTACTTACTTCTGATCCTGAATACTTGGAGGACTCTCCCCCACTTTGACTCAACTAGCTCCTTGCAGTTTTCTGTCTGGGAAGGATTCCCAATCCTTCTTACCATTCCATAATCGTTCTGCTAAAAGCTGAGGTTTACCGCTGCCAGTGCTCCAAAGCTAACCAACACCATGACACCACCGTCCTTGAAAGCTGGTGAAATACTTCTAGAGTCCTAATTTCACGCTTGCTACAGCGACCGCATCCTGAGTGACCTGCTTTAAAAGGGTACAACTACGGACTACCACTCTAAAACCCATGGTATGCAGATGACATATAACTCAATCATAAGCAGGAAACAGAATCCAAAATACAATCACTAATACCGATGCAGTACCATAGCAATTAAATCATAAATAAAACTACCAAGCAACTAAAGGATACGCACCTGCCACATCCGGGGCTGCTCGCATGTCATCTGAAACCAACTGGTACGCCCTGCTCCGTGTCGTAGGCGCCTCTGCCCGGCCTTGTCGACCGTCGGTGATCCTCAATGTCGCAGGAGCAGGTGTTATCACCTATCCAGCTGAAAGCAAACTCGGACACTGGGCCTTCTTGTGGTCCCTCTGACTGCAATGAAAACATATCAGGTCTGATCCCTGAGTGGTGGTGGTTGTACAATCTCTACTAAAATGACCAGTCCGGCCACACTTGAAGCAGCCAGAATCACTACCACTACCGCTCCTGCACGCACCCTCATGCGTCCTGCCACACTTGCCACAGCGGCTGCGGCTCTGGAAATCCCTCGATCTCGAATCTGACCCCTTGGGTCTCTTGCCTGAACATGTAGCTACCTGAATCTCATCCGGTTTCCTCTTCCTCTCTAACTCCAAATCAATCTCTCTCCCTGGCGCGAGCAATCATATCCTCCAGTGTCTTGCAGCTGGACCTGCTCACAAACTGCCCGATGTCACATCTCAGCATCTCGTGATACCGAGCCTTCTTCATCTCCTCGTCCGCCACATACTACGGCAAGAGAAGGGCTCTCTCTCTGAACTTCGCGGTGATCTCTGCCACAGTCTCAGTCGTCTGCTTCAAATCCTGAAACTCTCGTGCTAGCTGTTGCACCTCGATCACTGGTGCAAACTCGGCCCTGAACCTAGCCGAGAAATCATTCCATGTCATCGCGTCCAACACGGCATCATCTCCAATGGCATGTCCAACCTCCTCCCACCAATCCCGTGCTCTGTCCTTTAGAAGACAGGAGACAAGTCGGACCTTGTCCCCCTCGGGACATCGGCTCGTACGAAAGGCACTGGCAACATCGGCTAACCACCTACTGCTAGCGATGGGGTCTCTAGCCCCATGTTAATCTGGTGCTCCACAAGCTCTAAACTCTCAGAATGTCAAAGTACGCGCTCCCATCATGGCCACCATCTCTGCGCGGAAGGCTCCCAGCCTCTTATCCAATATCTCCAGTATGCCCTCCTTGACCGTTTCAAAGATCACAGGAGTCTGATCTAGAATGTTGCGCGTAACCTCGGCTGATACAAACTCCCTCATCCGCTCCTCGAGCTGCTCGGTCCCTGAACCCGAGCCTGATCCCTCTCCGGCGCCTGATCCGCCAACTGGTCTACCCCGTAGTGTCACCATTCTGCAACAAATCATAACTACCATCAGAATACTCCTTTCTACCGAGGGATCACACTCACACTACAAGTTTCCCGATTTCATCTCAGCCCTTCTTGAATCGAGTATAGATCCTCTGCTTTCAGTAGTATGTGCCCCTACTACCTTCCACATCTATCCGTACTTTCCTCAAGAATTGTCTCGACTACACCAAGTCCCTTTCAATGTTATTAACACTGCTCCCAGCACTACTCTCATCCTAGGCTTGCCCTAGGGTAACCTCCAACTCACTATCTGCCATCATCTGTATAAGAAGTCCCTGTTATCTCCCCTTTACTAACTCGCGAATACCATTACATATTGCTTAGACTAGATAATTCTTTGAATGAGAGGTCCTACCCTACAACGGTTAGACTCAGACAAGAGCTGCGAAATAGGGCTAGACCTAACCTTCTAAAATTATTTAGTCCTTGCGATATGTAACTTAACATATTCGTTTACTAGTTAATGAGAGATAACTAAAACTCCTAATAGCACAAAACAAGCAGCATTCGGTCATTGGGAAAGATAACCACATAATACAATCAAGCTGTTCTATCCTCTAATCAGGAATCTGTACTAGCAGGCAATTCATAAGGCTCATACACATATAACAGGCACATAAGGCATCCTCCTAGATCCTTAGTCCTAATATAGCATGCAGTTCTAATAAGCATATCATAACATAACTTGTATGGGTATTTTGGGGTACTTACTTGAGCTCGGCTGATTGCATGCACCATACCTCTTTTTTTTTTCAAAACTCTTTTCTTTTTCTAGAAATTCCTTTCTTTTCTCAAAGCTCTTTTTCCAAAAATGATTTTCCTTTTGAAAACTTTCATATCAATTCCTCAGTTTGAGTCCAGACACACCCGAGAGCGTGCCCGAATCCCTCAAACCAAGGCTCTGATACCAACTTGTAACATCCCAAAAATTATGACCAAAAATTTCTTTTTAAAAAATTACTAAATAATAGTATCAAATCATTTCAAACATACTAAAGGGTTATATATAACAAATCAGAGTATCTTTTCAAAACACTTGTTCATTTTATCAGAGTAAACATCCCAGGCTAAACTTCTTTGCTGTGTGTGTGTGCCATGCGATCACCCCGAGCTCTTTCCTCTGCTACCGGAAGTACCTGAAACCAAAACTGAAAACCGTAAGCACGAAGATTAGTGAGTTCCCCAACCTACCAAATACCACATACTGGGCCTTGCCCACTGCATCGGGCCCTGCCCGGCATCGGATCGAAGTCCGGACTCACTTGGGCCGTGCCCACTGCATCGGGCCCCGCCCGGCATCAGGCCCCGCCGGCATCGTCCCCCGCTCGGTATACAGATATGTTCTCTTAGGCCCCGCCTGTCTCTGGACCTTGCCCGCTACTAACAAATACAAGCATATAACATAACACATATCATAAAGCTAAACACACTCTACTGTACTACTGATGTGAGGCCTCGCCTATCTTGGGCCGCGCCCCTGTCCTGCTACTGGTGAGCCATGGAACCCCATCCACGCTCCTGCTGATAGTGAGATACGGGCCCCCGCCCACACTCACTCCTTTCCTATCTCGGGTCTCGCCCCTGCTCTGCTACTAATGAGATATGGAACCCCATCCATACTCTGCTAATGGTGAGATATGGGACCTCGCCCACCCTCACCTCCCTACCAGGCACATACAAGTATCACACAGACAACAAGTATAATCTATCACGCAAACCATTCACTGAGCACCCGCCCGACATCGGACCTTGGTTCGGAATATCATACTAGCATACAGTGCCTAGGGCTAACCCCCAGGTCTTCCTACTCATCACTACATGGGCCGGCATTGTGGCCGTAGACCCATTCACACAAAGGGAAACTCACCTCGTACTGCTGAAACTGTTGATAGCCCTCTGGCTGCTATCCAACAACTCTCCGAACTGCTGCTCCTCTACCTCCCCGAGCTACCAATACCAAATAATCGTAACACTTAGCCTAACTGTCCTCAAGGAGTCAACTAAGTCAACTCTGGTCAAATTCCTTCTTAAGGTCAAAGTCCTGGTCAAAGTCAACCTTCCAGTTGACTCGACTCGTCGAGTTGTTCTGCCAACTCGCCGAGTCCATGCTCCTCAAATCCCAAAACAACCCCGACTCCATTCATCGAGTCTAGCGAGAACTCGACGAGTTCTCCTTCATCTAACACTACCGGACTATCTTCAACCGACTCGCCGAGTTCATCCTTGAACGCGTCGAGTTCATCATCATCGTATGAATATCTAGGCCATGACTCGCCGAGTTGTATGAACAACTCGTCGAGTTCATCTTCCTAACTAAGAAGATTGTCTTGGACTCGTCGAGTTCCTCTTCGAACTCGTCGAGTACTATGATCTTCATGTCCATTATGGACCCAGTCTGGTTGAATCCTTTACTAACTCCACTCACTGATCTGAATCATAAACAGAAGGGTTTGGGTTTGCGACCCGACTCGCCGAGTCCATGAACTGACTCGCCGAGTCCACCTTGTGACATCTCTATTCTGTCGATTACAGTCCATTGCAACACCTTCAACCCATAGATCTGGACTTCTAATGCTAGCATTGCACGTAAAGTTGCTAACTTTACGTGCATGCAAGGTATTATGAGGCTAGAACACTTAATCCAAGCTACAAAGAAGGCCTAGGTCATGAAATGAAGCCATGGCTGGGTAAAGCTGTCCCCTCAGAGCTTCTAAAGCTCAGAAATGCTTAGATCTTAAGTCCTTTTCGTCCTCAATGGCTCAATGTTCGGATTGACCTTGGAAATGGTCCAAATGTGACAAAATCTATGCTAGAAAGGGGATCTAGATGATTAACAGTCAAGGTATAAGCTTTTTACCTCTAAATGGTCTGAAATGCTACCCCAACTCTGGATCTATAGCTTCTTCTTGCACCACCAAGGTCCTTCTTCCTTCTCCAAGCTTCAATTCACTCTCAAGGCAAGAACTAGCTCAACAATGGAGTTGGGTGGCTAGGGTTTCGAGTTCTGGACAATAGGGGCCGCAAATGAGCCCTAGGGAAGAGAATAAGATGCTTAAATAGGGTACCAAGTCCCGAAATTAGGGTTTCCAAACCCAGACCAGACTCGCCGAGTCCACTGGCCGACTCGCCGAGTCGGTCACTTAATCTTTGACACGAAACCCGCTTCGACTCGTCGAGTTCTTCCCTAGACTCGACGAGTTGACCCCTTTGACTTAGGGTTTCCTTTCCTTTCTTGGTCTTTCTGATTCTGGGTGTTACATGGCGTTTTCTCACTGAACCGAATTCCTTGTGGCTTAAGGTTATTATTGCACTTCATGGTAATTGTTATCATCCTCATTTTGGTAGGTCTAGTCCTGGAAATGGCATGTAGGATCGTATTATGAAATCTTGGGATATAATGAAGGATAAAGGTGTAATTCCTTATTCTACGGCTCTCAGAAAGATTGGAGATGGAAATTCTACTGCTCTTTGGAAGGATTACTGGTGTGGAGGCATCCCTTTGGCTCTTCGGTTTCAAGTGTTGTTTCGCCTTGACCTTAACCAAAATTGTTTGGTTAGTGAGAGATGTCGTGATGTTTCTGTGTTTGGAATTGGAGTCGAGACCTTCATGAAGGTGTGGAACTTTCTCAATTTCAAGATCTTCGAGTTTTAGTGGAAGGTAGACGGCTAAGTATGGAGGAAGATAAATGGTGGTGGGATTTTGATGATGACGGTAATTTCTCAGTGAAAGCTACTCGGAGATGTATTGAGCAAATATTGTTACCTTATGTGGATTGCAATATGATTTGGAATGTTCTTCTACTTAGGAAGGTAAATATATTTATACGACGCCTTTTATATGATCGTCTCCCTTTTAGGACGAATTTGGTTACTAAAGGTATTGATGCCCCATCGATTTTATGCCCTCTTTGTTGTTCCAATGTTGAAAACTTGAAGCACTTGTTTGGGGAATGTGAAATTGATGCGCATACATGGGCTTCTGTTTCTCAATGGGTGGAAATGCAAGTTCCATTTCATTTGCCTCTTTCGAGTTTACTTTCTTGGCCAGAATCTTTGATAATTACTAAAATAAGAAGAGAAATCCTTCAAGTGATTGTTCGGACTACTTTGTGGGTTCTCTGGAAGTATAGAAACAATGTGCTATTTGGGAATAATGGCAAAGGGAATGAGCTGATTTTTGATATGGTGGTAGATTATTCTTTTTTGTGGTTTTCTAGTAGGAATAGAAAAGCTTTTATGTCTTGGTCTGAATGGTTAAAGAACCCTTTAATTTCTATGTAATTTTTTTTTCTCTAGCTCCTTGCTAGTTGTTTTGAAAAAAATTTAAGTTGTTCTAAAAAAAGTGACATATTTCAACCAAGTGGTCTCCTACCCGATGGTTCTTGTAAGTAAGCAACATTTCAAAACTTATGTTATAATGTAAATTTTCAAAACCTACAATGTTATTATGTTAATTGTCGATTTGACTTAATAGTTGATATTTTAGTATTATATAAAACTTCATATGTTTTCATGGGTTATTGTTGTTTTTTGATGGGTTCTCATAATCTCATATTCTCTCATAGTTAATGGCTGATTTACCTTAATTTTATGTTTTTTAAATGATGAAATAGTTCATGATTTGTTTCTCATTCTTATTATTATAATAAGTTCTTATAATAAGATATTAAGAACACATGTTTTATGTAATATTTATATTCTTAATGTTTATCATATTTATAATAAGATATTAAGAACACTGAACGCATGTTTTATGTAATATATATATTCTTACAAAATGAACGAGTTCATTCTTATAAAATTCTTTTCTCATTCTCAACTATTCTTAATGCTTTTCACTCAATCGTTTTCATTCCCTATAATATTTCTTATTTTCCTTATTCTATGTTTTTTATATGAGTAAATTTATAATTGCTTCTTTACAACAGGACAGGGCTTGATGATCAATTTTTTGATACAAGAACACACAAACACATACAAGAGAAAGACTTGTGATCGAGTTCAAAAATAAGTATATTCTGTCAAGAGTTACATTCTTATGAGAATACATCATATTTACATAAGAGTAGTTGGAATCAAGTCGATTATCTTAACCATTCAAGAAGATTAAATGCATTTGTTCAAAAATTGTATACCTAAGAATGCTATTCTTTTAAGAATTTTATTCATTTTTTGATGACATTCTATTACAATATGTATAACTGTATTAGAATATATAAATATATTATTATGTAAGAACATGTATGAATCTATATTTAAGTTCGGATGCCTACATATATATATATATATATATATATATATATATATATATATATATATATATATATATAAGAACGTTGTTAATTTGTTATATTCAATTGATGGTTCAAGAATATATTTATTCCTCAAGAAGTTCATTTAATCAAAATACAGAAAAACACAATCATTTATCTACTAACATTCAGAAAAACCATAACATTTTGTTTATATGCAGAAAAAACCTTACATTTTCAATTACCTTTCACGTTAACCCAAATATTCGTGTTTTTTTAATAAATCATCGGTTGTTTTGTGGCATGACATTTATCTTTTTTCGTTTTTAGGTTAACATGAAAACAAAATAAATGATGTTGACTCTTGTCTAAGGTAAACATGAGAAATAGAGCATTTACTCAAACAAAAATAAGTGATGTCGCTTAGTTCTTTTTTCCATGTCAACCTAAAAACAAAAAGATAAACGACATAACACAAAACAACCGGTAACTTCTTAAAAAATGAATATTTTGGTAAATCTGAAAGCTTAATGAAAAATATAAGGGTTTTCTGCATATAAACAAAATGTAAGAGTTTCTAAATGTTGGTAGATAAATTGTTGTGTTTTTTTCTGCATTTGCCCATTCTTATATGGTTCAAAAATATTGTTATTTTTCAAGATACTCATAAACATTTTTTCTATCAAAATGACCAAGTTAAGAAAATTATTATTCCCTAAATCTTATTTTTAGAGTTAAGATAATCAATTATCCCTTAAAATCTGGAATTTTTCTATTTAAATCTAGCTTAATTGACTAACATACCCTTACAAAGGATATTAGTATTATTATATTGTAAATTCTCTCCCATTTTAATATCATACACCTAAAACGCATTATTTTATTCTTTTCATCCATTGGTTCAGGATCTTTTCCTACAACCATATAATATTTGTTGTCCATAATATAACATAGCCTTTATATATATATATATATATATATATATATATATATATATATATATATATATATATATATATATATATTAGGTGTGAGACACATGATTGTATTTAAAAGAAAAACTAAATACAAAATTCTAAACATTTGAAAATTTTGAATTTAAAAGAAAAGTGAGAAAATATTGAATTAATAAAATTAAAATGTTTTTTTATCTCTTTTAAATTTAAACAAATAATTTAGATAAATAAATAAAGAAAATTAAGGAATCTTTAATTTTGTAATTTTGAAATTAGAAAGAAAGTTCATTAATGAAATTGATATTCATTTATTATTGCATTAAAATACTATTTTGAATTTAATAAAAGGAGAAAAGATGATGCGTATCGGGCTATATATCCGATGTTAATATATCTAACGATAAAAGAAAGAAGAAAAAAAAGAAAATAAAAATATGCGTTTATTTATATTTTTTGAAACTTTTCATTTCAATTTTAAGTTTTAAACAATTAAATAAAAGTTATAGAAAATGAAGATATTTTTAAATTTAAAAATTATAATTTTTAACTTCAAATTCTAATTTTATTTCATTTGAAAAATTAATTATACAAGACGACATAGAAAATAATTAACTCTATTGGTAGCTGCCAGCCACAAGCCAATAACTCAATAGCCACCGGCCTGGGCCCTCATCTTACCTTGTTTCATAGTTTTTTCCAAGTTTTTGTTTTAAACATTTTAGCATCACAGTTTATAATTTTTTGTTTGACTGCGTTTTTATGTTGAAATTTGTTATTTAGCATCACATTTTTTATTTTTAGGGTCCTCATCCTTTTACCCGTTTTGATCCAAAGGAGAGATGAGATCACGCTAATATCATAATATTGAAATAATAGCTTTCTTGATCTCGACTCCTAGAACATTATAATTGGATTCAAGTAATGTGTTAAAATCGGTTTTTAGTTGTACGGCTATGGTGATTGGTTGTCGGTTTAACCGGTCAACCGATTTCTATAATTTTCATATTTTTTCTTATTTTTCTATACATAAATACATACATAAATCACAAATTTGACGTCTACAAGTTCAAACATTAAAAATAGATATAAAAATATGTTGCAGATCAATCCAAATACATTAAAGTAACATATACTCATAAGGTTTACATCAATCCACATATATTAGAAAAAAAAAGTACAATGCTGAAACAAAATATAGTTTTTGATAAATAAAAACTCATAAGAAAACTTCGGAACATTTACCATATGTTTTATTTAGATAAATTTAAATAGATGTAAAAAAGACCAACAAAGTTTATAATGCAAAATTGTGTTTTTCCATGTGTTTTATTCAATTTACAATTTAACCGGTTTAATTTAACTGGTTCCATCGTTTTTTCTAAAGTTGGTTCGATCCAGTTCATAAATAGACATAAAATCGGTGAAAGTTGCACCGTTCCTTTCTCTGATTGCTGGTTCAAACCGGTTTTTAAAACATTGAATTCAAGTCGCCCGTATTACAATATTTCATCACTCGAAAATCAATAATATACTTTGTTCTTTTAATAAGTAAATTAAATCATTTAATATAATTTTAAATCATAACTTTTATTATGTAATAATAATCGGTAAATGTCATATTTTTTCTATATAGTTATATAAATTGATCTCATATCTTCTTAAATAAATATGAATGATAATTATATTATTTTTTATTTGTTGTGTCATAATTAATTCAGATTGTTTTGTATAACTTTTTTTATCATAAGTATAATTATATGACGGTCTATATAAAACGGAATATGTTATTAAGACCGTCTCATTTTTATCTGTATAACGATATAAACTTGTTTCAATCCGACATATATGAAAAATTATGTTTTTGGTCTGAAATTCTGTTTTTATATCATTAGAAAGTACATCTTTTATATCATTATGAAATATGTTTTTCATCGGGACCGGTCCTAAGAATTTCCATGTCCAGAACAAGGGCCAATGTATTCAGTACGTGCCAAGATTTTTGGTTGATTTTTCAAAATTAAACAACTACTAATCATATGGAAAAGCCTTATTTGTAACTCGAATTTACATGTTTTCATCCATATTTAAGGTCAAAGATGCGTCTAAAAATTAATTGGACCAAATTTACGATGACAACGAAAGCACTGAACTCTAACCCCCTTTCCCAGTTTTGGAAACAATAATTGATCAATGAGAAAACCTTTGTCATGATTCTTGTAGGTTGAAACCTTGATTTACAGACAACATTATGTTCATGCATATTTGATATTAAAGATTCAAACATAAAAGTCAAACATTATATTGATTCAAATAACTCGTATACTATGCAGAAACTATAAACAAGAAATAAGAAATCAATCAAATATTCAATTTTAGATATCAAATATGTAACAACAATTTTATATATATATATATATATATATATATATATATATATATATATATATATATATATATATATATATATATATATATATATATATATATATATATATATATATATATTAGTTTATAACCCGTGTAACCAGCGTTACAAAATTAATTAAACTTTCATAGTAAAAACTCAAAATTATTAATCAGTTATTTTAAAGAAATTATTAATTAAGAGATATTTTTTAGTTATATAAAATTATAATTGTTAGATTTAAATAAATACACAACCTTATAATTTGTATTAATTTTATTTTAATTTTTATTCTAATATTATTAATTTAATGTAATTAGAGTGATGAATTTTAAATTTGAAGTTGGAAATGATGAATCAATAGGTTGACAAATGACATAATATTAATTAGACAATGTTAAAAGAAGAATAAACCTAAATAGTGATGACCTTTATAAAAAAAAAAAAATCATTAGACAATAAATAGAGACATTGTAATGTAGTAATTATTTAGTAACCTACCATCAAACAACAAACAACCGAATCCATAATCTTTTTGTAAAAATAAATAAATAAACCATAATCCATTGTCCAACGCCGGTAAATATAAAAAAAATGATTAAAATATCCAATTAAATTAATAGGGGCTGGAAGCGCTCAACATCCGTTTAATTTTTCTACTCTTTTTTTTTTAACCGACAAATACAAATATTATTTTCTACTCATTTTAAACGCCCAAATATGGCTGATTAACAATTCTATGAATTTTTTTTTTTCATCTCCTTCTGTTTGACTTTCCAAACAATTAAGAATTCTGACCACGAGCACCACCAAACCATGAAACAAGCAGCTTTGGAGAACACCTTGCCCACACCCTTCAATAGTTCAATTGCATAGTAAAGATCCATGCGACCCAAAAAGCATACGAATCCAGGCTAGGGACATGTAAACCCCACCAATGACCAAATAAGTCCCAAATTGAAACAGCCACATGACACACATGCCTTGCAGATTCCTCTACACCATCACAACAAGAATTAGAGCGGATGTCAAATTAAAAATCAAATTCTCCCATGGTCAACTTTTTTTTAGAAAAATGTCAAGCCAAAATATTCACCTTAATGAGAATTTAAGAGTCCACCTAAAGGCTTTAGAGACAAACGTCAAGCCATAACATTTTTCACAACAAAAAATATGTTTAAATGGTGTAAAAAATTGTTTTTTAGAGGGAGTTTCACAAAAAAAAATGCAAAACAAAGAAAATATAAGAAAAATATGTTTTATATATAGAGAGACTATTTTGCGGCCCATTTCTCATCCCGATAAGTTTATTTTATATCCCAATCCGACAAGTTTATTTCGCATCCCAATTGATTTTTTGCTGAGCTCGTTGATGGTTTCTCAACCTATTTACTAATTTTACAAATGTTATTTGCGAAATAAATGATATTTTGGACATTTGGCTAAATTTTAACCACTTTTAAAAAATTGATAAATGAAATTGACCTATTTAATCTTTTTCTCGTACAAAATAGATAGTTAGTTTATGAAATAAATCAAAAGCACGGCCATTTGTTAAATACAACCAATCAATGTGGCTATTTTTATGATTATCACATTGAATTAATCATTTAAATTTATGTAATAAATTTCATGGCATAATTGCATATATTTGGGTCCTCTTTAGTCTTTACTACCTTTAGTTGGACAAGCACACAAATTGACAAAGCAATAAGACGATATTGCGAAGCATGGTGTGTGTCCACATTGCAAACTGGTCCCTCGCGTATTTATGCACGTGTATGGCTTTGTTCTACGGCAATAATACAATTATTTATTATTGTCTACAGATTTTTTTTTTATTGTTATTGAAATCTTTTTTAGAAGTTTTTTTATCTTAAAAAAAACAACTCCAAGAAAAAAGAATATAAATGAGAAACAAAAATTGAGTTCTAAAAATTCTACCATACACAAACTATAATAAATATTAACCTTTTAGACCAACTCCAATGGACCGGCAAATCAGTGATTTGTCGGCCAAAAGAGCTCCAACCGGCCACCATCTTCAACAGCAAAATAATGATAATGAACAGTTACACACAAAAATGCCAAGACACTATTCATGAACGCCAAATACATCAAGTAATATAATAATAAATTTATAAACATATAATTCAATTTAGACAAAATTTTACAATTGGTCTCTTCGTTTACAAAATATCACCCTTTGAAGAAGTCACGCCACTAGTCTTTATGGTTTCAGTTTATTGCTAGAAAGTCTTCGAAATACAATATTCTGTAAACCACAGGACCAATTGTGAAATTTTGTCTTCAATTTAAAGTAAGCAAAACTGGATTTCATCTTTATTGTTCCTTCTTCGTCGCTGTCATCTTGTATTTCATTTATTTATTTTTCATAATGAAATTTGAAAGCACCTATCTCTTTCTTGATTTTGGAGAATAGAAACTGTAATTGAAATGCAGACTCATTTTTACCATTTCTTCAACTTGATTTGGAAATTGTCAACAAAGATTTTTGAGTTTAGTAGGAAAATTTGAGAATGAAAATGGTTGTTTCGGGAGGAATCGTTTCAATAAAGATGATAATATCCATAGTAAACTCACAAATAAAAAATACAGAAAAAATATTTTGTAATTAGTAAATTAAAAATATGTTTTTAGTGAGATGCTTTTAGTGTATGGTTGGAATGAAAAAAAATAGCGTGAAAAAATTACCATTTTAGTGTTTTTTATTGTGTGAAGGTTGGAGTTGCTCTTGTACAATCGATTTCTAAATGTACAAAACAAATAGCGGTGAAAATAGGACAATGAAATCATGGCACTAGTGACTTGTCATAAAGAGATAGCACACTATAGTTTGTAGCGTGTACTCTTTGTTAGGGGTGAGCAAAAACCGCACCACAACTAAAATTAACATCAAAACCAGCATAAACCGCAACCGTAATAAAAACCGATGATGAGGTTTTCTGTTTTTCAAAAATCACAAATTTGCAGTGCGGTGCGGTTATTAGTTTTCAAAAACCGCAAAAAAAGCACCGCACCACATATATTATATACATTTTTTATTAATTATTAATATGTTAAATATTAAAAATAAGACAAGTTTCATGGATGAAATAAGGATAAAATTCTAGAAGACAAAAATGTTGGTTTCCTTGTTATGTTTAACTTTGAAAAATAGTGAAATTTCACAATTTTAAGATATTTATTGTTAATTACTAATGATTTCACGTTTTTAAGATATTAGTTGTTTGTGATTTAAGTTAATTGTCTTATACCTTATTCTTTTTTTTATTATCATTACAAGTAATATATTTAAACTTTTAAAACCGTTTGAACTCTAAATTGCGGTTAAAAACCACACAACATAACCTCATCAAATCCATACGGTTAAGAAACGAAACACAAAAAAACTAAACTGCACCGCAAAAATAACCGCCTAATCGCATCAAGCGGTTTTGAAAATGGATTAACCGCATTTGCGGTTAGTGATGAGATTTTGATCAATAACTGCACCGAACCGCTGCTCTCACCCCTACTCTTTGTACAGTCAATTAAATAAAAATCCACATAGATGAATTAAAACTTTCAAGATCTATACTTGGGGCCTCCGGAGTGTTTGGATTTTTTTTACAACTTATTAATTTCATTGCCTTTTTGAAAAATGAATAAGTTATATCAAAATCACTTTTTAAAATAACTTTTCTATTAGTTATAAAAAAACCTTCAAAAAGAGTTTTTAAAAATATGTAAAACTTAGTTTTTTGAAACCTTTTTTAGTTTTTCGCACATAATAACTTCAAAAATGAGATTTTCGGCTAAATATTTTTTAACTTATTGGCTTATTTACTTTTGTTACCATAAAAGTTAATCAAAACATTTTTTTTTAAACTTCTTTAATACCATCGTAACTCAATAAACACTTTACCCAATAACATTTTTGAAGTTCAAAAACAATCCCAAATACCCGCTTGATCTAGTGAGGTATGAGACATACAAAGGATGAGTGAAACGAAAGCAATGGCTTGTACAATGGTTGATCTGATTTGGAGTTTGGACGAAAGAATGAGAGGCAGTGTGGCGACGACTCTGCCGAATAGGAAACGTTTTACAGTGATGGAAAGGAAAACTCCGTCGGCGGCAACCGTTTAAAAATGTGTGTACCAGTTAGTATATACGGTTTTGGGTTTCAATTTTTTAAAATATAATAACTTTTTGGAGTGAAATTTGAAGATAAATTGTGAGAGGTTTGAATTTTGAATCTTGATTTTAAAATACTTTTAACTTCTCTTTTTTTCCCTGAGATCAAACGTTGTTAAATGTTAAATATTTTAGAAAATTAATTTAGTTTTGGTACCCCTGTGATTAAACGGAGCCTACTAATATCTTTGATTCCATGCATGCAAAAAAAAGGGAAATTTCCAATAAAATCGGTGTTGTAAAACTCATCGAGTTGGCTGATTACTCGGCCGAGTACTCCCTACTCGGCCACTTATCGAGGCGAGTTACAAAATCCGAATACTCCCCGATCAGCCCCTTACTGAAACGAGCAGTGTTGTAAAACCCAACCAACTCGATGATTACTATGTATAATATACTTAATGATTTATTATTTAACACACACATGTGATTATTACTATATATATATCTTAAATTTTTAATGATTATTCACAAAATGAGACCATTGTGTATTCACATGTAGAAGATATGGTAAGACATGTGGAAGATATGGTGGATAACCTATTGACCAATGTTCAAATCTTGGCACTACTCAGCCCTTGTGGCCATGAAGGTTCGCCTGCAGTGACTCCAGGACATGAGACATAGTCTCATGTTCGCAGCGGGGGATTAGTCGGTGCGCGAAAGGTGGCCCGAAAACCATCGTTAGGGAAGTTCCCTTTTCCCAAAAAAATGTATCTAATTTTCTTATATATTTCAATCAACTTATGGTTTTAACTTATAATTTTAACATATATAATTTCCCTAAAAATATTTCTATATGAATTACCGTATCCGAGTACTCCCCGAGTACTCGCTACTCGGTAGTCGACCGACCAGGTACTGAGTAGCAAGTTCTACAACCATGAATAATATATTAATATTTTGGGTCAGTTTACGGTTTAGTCCCAAATTAAATTTTTTTACAAAAAAAGACAGAATACCGGCTAAAACTTCGGAAAAACCATTTGTGGTCGGTTTCACAGATTTAGCGGGTATCTCGTATTTTTTCATTAAATGATCCAAATTTTGGGGCTTTTTCATTAGTTGATCAAATTTTATGGTTTTTTCATTATTTTTTACCAATAACCAAAATATTTTGACTTTTCTGAATATTACCTTTAGGTATATTATATGAGTTGTTTGCTTAGTTGTTTGAATTTAATAATTTAAGTTTCTGAACTTTCAAAATCAACCCCCCCTTTATAATATTTTCTTTAGTTTAATTATTTGCTTATTAATTTGATTCAAAATCATAGCAGTTCCCCTTAAGTTTGACACCCTTTCTTATCAAATTATACTATACTCGATCAGGTTCACTACCTGTAAGGTGTGGTTTAGATGCAATAGACTAGGAATTATAAATTTAAACTAGTGGTATAAAAATAACACATCAGAAGCTTCTATGATTTATTAAGATATTAGAGAAGGATTTATAGATGAAAAATGAGGTATTTTGTTGATAATAGGTGTATTTAGACCTTAAAACATTAATATATATCCATTGGTTGAGTATGGGAATGCTTGGATACAAGTTGGTCATAATATAATGTTAAAATGGGTCTAAAATGGGGTTACCATCTCGTTTCATGCAGTTAAGAGCCTCAGGTCACGCGGTCCACGTGAAACATGTTGTTTCAGACAATAACTTGTAATGACCACAACTTTTGCATCCAACTCCCAAATTAATACTCATTTTTGCCTACGTTTAAGTTATAACATAAGGAAGGTGATGAAGCAATAAAATTTCATATTTAATATTAAGATCTTAAAAAGTGACTTAATGGATCACTTAATAGAGTTTTGATATACTTTTGATGCTATTAGGTGACACCCGAGTTACTACATCATTATTGAGGAGAAATGATGTACTAGAAACTTATACATACCTTGGAGTGAAGGAAAATATTCTTAAGCTAAGGTAAGTACTTTCAAATACATGTCCCATAAAAAAATCAAAGATGTTTTCATAATTTTAAAGTAATTAAGATGTTTATAAATTCACTGGAATGTGTTTAACTATGTGTGTGATTGTGTGTGACATTCATGAAAATGATTTTATAAAAGAGTTTTGATAAATAGTAAAGTGTTAAAATGATTTGACATATCATGAATATATGTGCATTCATGTAAGAGTGGGGAAAAGACTTGTGTGTCCTCCAAAGTCCAAGGAAAATGAGACTAAAGAGTAATATGATATTCTAGATATGCCTCACTTGTACATGTAGACTAGATACCTCATGTACGAGACCAATGATTTAATAGCTAGACCGTACCTATAAAGAGACCAAAGAAAAATGAGAAGAGTTCTGATGTAGGGTGTTATGTACTAAATATGTCATAGTCTCCATTTCCATCAAAACAATAAAACTACGTGTAACATTAAATGTTCAGGAATGCTTTTAAGTATTAAATTGGAATTTATAAGTTTTAAGGTTTTGTCGGATGTACGACACGACCGTGAGGCTGTTTGCGACACTACACTTAATGAATGTCACATTGTGATTGTCCTTACGCGCGACGCGACATTGGTGAAATGAGAAACCCTAAAATCAACCTTTGGGACCTATTTAAAGGCACTAACCCTTATGGTTTGCCTCATTTGACATCCTAAATCTCTTGAAACAACCATCTCCAAACCCTAGATCTTATTATGATATTTTGAGTGTGTTTTCCTTCTTTTGGTGAAAAAAGAAGAAGTGAGTGGTCATTCTTGGTGCAATGATGGTTTCTACATATTAGATCCAGCCTCCTTTGGTGTATTTGTACTTAGGTGTGTAATAAAGTTCCTTTATTTATGCTTTTTGTCTTAAGTTTTATCAAAAGAATGGGATTTGGTCCCTATGCATAATATTATGTATTTTTGTGAGCTTTATGGACTTAATGTTTAAGATCTGAAGGATTAAGCCACGGTTATTGATAAAGTTGAAACTTTATCCATTAGTTAGGAGTTTCAAATATGAATATTTAGATCTCTGTACTTAAGGGATTAAGTCCTTAAGAAGTTGGTTGTTAAGTCAGTTTCGCGGCATGACTGACTTGGGAGCTCGCCACGCGAGCTTGGAGCAAATGTGACTATTTTGCCGCTTACTGGTCACGGTGCGACCAAGATCTGGTCGTGGCACGACGACCGTTGATTTTGATTGTTGAATTTTTCACTAATTTGACATTTTGTCAAATTGAAGGTTTTGAGCAATAAACTGAGGTTTGGAATTTTTTTGGTTTATTCGGTTCGTACAGCTAATTTTGAGAGACTTTGAGTAGTTGGGATTCACCACTTTGATTCAGGTAAGTCTTCTCACTATACTATGTAGGATAGTATGCATCATGGTATGCAAGATTGTTTTTCTTACTTTTGCATGAAAGACTATGGTGGTCCATATCACTTGTACAAAATACTATGGTGGTACCATAGCACATGCATGAAATACTATGGTGGTACCATATCACCTATATGAAAGACTATGGTGGTACCATAACACTTATATGAAAGACTATGGTGGTACCATAACACTTATATGAATTATTATGGTGGTACCATAACTGGAAAGACTGCATTGGTACTATAGCAACAGAAGTGAGTGTAAGACTATGATGGTATCATAACATCCACATGGGTATGTTGTAAGAACCTGAGATTTAGATAAAGTTGACTCTTAGTCAAATACTAGCCAAAAGGGGGAAATGGTCATTTATGATAAAAAGTTGAGAATATGAAGTTGTAACTTCATGAAAATGGCCAATATGAGTTTAAGTAACTTAGAGTATGTTAAATGAGTAAGTTCAAGAGAAAGTATGCATGAGAAGATGCATTTTGGTCAAAAGGGTAAAATATATATTTTATGCTTTTTGGGCTAACTTTGCGACTTAACATATTAAGACACATATTAAGTCAGTGAGAAATGACTTAATAGAGTTGTAGAGTATTTTCCCACCTTTGCGTGGATATAAATATCATATAAAAAGGGTTAGAAATGAAGAAGCTATGTGAGTTAGAAGTTGGGACAATGTCCCAAAGCTGGAATGGAAATAGCTACGAGATGTTGTCAAGTAGTTAATGTGGTATGGTGAGTAGCTAACTATGGTGCGGTAAGTGGAGAAAGGGATGCATACATAGTTCTTCTTCGTAATAGATAAAGGCAATGTATTTTTCCCCCGTGGCACGGTGTATGGGCACCACGGCACAATGGCCAAACAGGATGTCGTTGAGAAAGAGCACCATGGCATGGCAAGTAGAATGCCATGGCATGGAAAGTAGAACGCCACGTCATGGCAAGAAAGTAGCTGCCATTGACCACAGGTCAACTAGTCACCAGCGCACGGCATAAAGACATGTCGTGACGTGAGACATCCCCATTTTTACGGCCAAAAAAGACCGATTTCGTTTATGCTTTTTAATAAAAATCAG
This sequence comes from Lactuca virosa, assembly GCF_052849685.1. NCBI lineage: Eukaryota > Viridiplantae > Streptophyta > Magnoliopsida > Asterales > Asteraceae > Lactuca > Lactuca virosa. Next base: position 41,155,523 of record NC_136433.1, read on the forward strand.
AGTAACTTCTTAAGAAAAGTGTTGCGGAATTTGTTCCCAAAACAAAATATGATAAAAATTTATCAAAGCATGTCTTAAAGAAATGTATTTCCATTACATTACAAAAACTCGGGATGTCAATCATCGATACAGATCAAAAGCATAAACAAAACATCATAGGCCACAAAACAAAATTGGCCTCAAAACAATATAGGCCTTACAACACTATGTTTATTTTATATTGGCCTATAAATCCATAATCCCTCGTCAGATCATCCACCTATGCTTTTGCCACTACCTGTAATACAAGAAACTGAGTTGGTCAGGCTGGGGAGCCTGGTGACCATATAGGGTTTTCAACCCACAATAATAAGTTCATTATTTATTTTCATCAAATCATTAACCCGATTACCCGTTCCCGTTATCCTCACTTTACGTCCCTAGAGCATCTAATTTAAGGGACCTAGCCTAAGGATTTTTCTTCGGGGTGACAACACTGCTCAGGGGATTCCTCAGCAATGCATGTCAAATAAGGAAACCATGGGGGGATGGAGTACATCTTCAAAAACACCTATAGGTGGCGAGCCTGCTAGCGTTCCACTGGACTACCTAGAAAAGTTCGTGGTCGTCATCTATACTCCGCTAGATGACTGGATCATCTTAAACATCGTAAACATCGAGGTCTCTCATCATTTTATCACACATCTACTATTTCATCTACCCATGTTCTACCCAACATATTTGTAGATAAAAAAAATACATACATAGTTTAAATCTGAAGAAAAAGGCTCAGATCTGAAAACCAAATACATCTACAGTTTATATCTGAAGAAAAGGCTCAGATCTGAAAGCAAAATACATCCACAGTTTAGATCTAAAGAAAAAGGCTCAGATCTGAAAACAAAATACATCTACAGTTTAGATCTGAAGAAAAATTTCAGATCTAAAAAGAAAGAAGTTTAGATCTTTCATCCAGCATAGATCTCAAAGTATAAAATACACATATAGTTTAGATCTGAAGAAAAAGCTTAGATCTGAAAGAAAAATTTAGATCTGAAGGAAAAAGGTTCAAATCTGAAAAGAAAGAGGTTCAGATCTTTCATCCAGCATACATTTCAAGTAAACAGATAATATATATATATATATATATATATATATATATATATATATATATATATATATATATATATATACACACACACACATAACACGTAATTTATATAAAATATTTCATATCTATGTGTAAGATGAAATTGACTATACACTCACCTGATAAGGAGTTATTCGGACAACACTTCACTTCTTAAAATAATATTCTTTGACGAAACCGGGAAGTTTGCTTGAAAACCGGGCTCTGCACGGGCAGCGTTTCAAACCGAAAAACTCTTTTTTTTTCGGAGCCTTCGGGCGCTCCGGGGCTTCCTTTTAGTGCTAGGGAGGTACCCTAGGCTTTGGGGGGTTTGGGGAAGTTATAGAGAGAGTAGAGAGAGAGAAAGAGAAGGTGAAATGGTGTGGAAAAGTGGCAGCCCTCGCAGCCCTTTTATAGGCGTGCGAGGTCTCGGTACGCTGGGCGTACTGCTAACCTACGCGGCGCGTAATGCGAGTTCGTACAACACGTGTCCAAAGCGGCTTGGTGTGACGTAGCTCAATGTGGGCCGTGGAAAAAGTCAATCTGCGGGTACCTCCTTCGTACGCGGGGCGTACTTCGGTACGCAGGGCGTACCCCTCGCACCAGGTTCGAGATTTCCCACTCCGACTTCAAAAATTCATATCTTTCACATACGAGCCCTGTTTTCGAGATTCTTTATATCCACACGTAGGTGAGACCATACTCTACAACTTTCGTTTAGACTCCGTTGGCTAATTTTGACTCTATTTTTAAAGCTACATTTTTAACAGGTCGAGACAATAAAGTCCGTTAAAAATTCATAACTTCTTCACCCGACGTCTGTTTTCGTCTGTCTTTTTACCGTTGAACTGCTATTAACAAGACCCTCGATTCTCGTTTAGGTTGTGTCGGCCAAAAATGGATCGATCTAACATTCGAACTCCGGGCTGTGCACTGCTGATCTGAAACTTAGAAAAATCTTAACTTCCTCATACGAAGTCAGATTTGGGCGTTCTTTTTATGCACGCTCTCGGTTTAACAAATACTACGACTTTTGTGTAGATTACCAAGGCTAAAAGTCCTCTATCGTAAATTCACTATTTACGTCACGCAGTGTCGTGCCGGTTTTGTCGCGAAACTTCGACAGGCCATAACTTCTTCGTTATAACTCGGATTTCGGTGTTCTTTATATCTCTGGAATCCTTGTCACGACCACTACAACTTTCTTTATCAATATCGGGCTTATCTAACATTTTATTTTTGACGCTTATTTTTATCCTTTATTTATTATATTATTATAAACAAGTAATAAGCACACAAAAGCACATAATTCACATAATATTCAAGTAATTCATCTTTATTACTTCAAAACGAGTTACAATGGTTGACCTAGACTATTACATCATCATTAGTGCTTAGCCCAGAAACACGGGCGTTACAATTCTCTCCCCCTTACGATGATTCCGTCCCGGAATCATGCATCAACAAACAAATGCGCATAGCGACTCATCATGTCACTCTCCGTTTTCCAGGTGAGATTTGGCCCATTCGAATGTTTCCATCGCACAAGCACTAAGTCGACCATCTTGCGTCGCAACTTCTTCGTCTTACGGTCAACAATCGCCTCGGGCTCTTCGATTAGCCTCTTATTCTCATCCATCCTTAACTCTGAAATTGGAATTATGTCGGGAACTTCTCCCGTGAACTTCCTCAAATAACACACATGGAATGTGTTATGGATACCATCTAGTTGTTCTGGTAGTTCTAGCTTGTAAGCTTGGTTTCCAATCCTCTGAAGAACTTTGAACGGTCCAATAAATCTTGGACTCAACTTTCCTCTTTTCCCAAATCTTATAAGTCCCTTCCACGGTGAGACTTTAATCAAAACCGAATCTCCAACTTCGAACGTCACCGGTCGTCTCTTCTTGTCAGCATAACTCTTTTGACGATCCTGAGCTGCTAACATCCTTTTACCTAATTACTTTCGGCTTTTCAGCAGTCTGATGGACTATCTCGGGGCCCATAAACTGATTTTCTCCAGCTTCAAGCCAACAAGACGACGTACGACACTTTTTTCCATACAAGACTTGATAAGGTGCCATCTTGATGCTCGAATGGTAACTATTGTTGTAGGAAAATTCTACCAGAGGTAAATGCTCATCCCAGTTACCTTGAAATTCTAGAGTACATGCTCTCAGCATATCCTCCAACGTTTGGATCGTTCTTTCGCTCTGACCATCGGTCTGTGGATGGTAAGATGTACTTAAACACAACTTGGTACCTAATTCCTCTTGTAGACTTCTCCAAAACCTTGACGTAAAACGGCTATCACGGTCTGATACAATCGTTAAAGGAACTCCGTGGTGTCATACCACTTCCTTCACGTAAGCATTAGTAAGCTTATCCATAGACCATCTTTCATTGGCTGCTATGAAGTGTGCGCTCTTAGTGAACCGATCAATGACCACCCAAATCATGTCGTGACCATCCTTCGTTCTGGGCAATTTGGTGACAAAATCCATGGTGCTGTCTTCCCATTTACCCATGGGTACAAGTAAAGGTTCTAAACTCCCATACGATTTCTGATGTTGTGCCTTAACTCTCGCACATGTCACACATTCAGCCACATACTTCGCTACATCGAGCTTCATCGTCGGCCACCAGTAGTAGGGTTTCAGATCCCTATACATTTTCGTGCTACCAGGATGAATTGAGTACATGGCCTTGTGAGCTTCTTCCATCAGAAGATCTCTTATTCCTCCCGTTTTAGGTACCCAAATCCTATCTTGGAATACCTTCAATCCTCGATTGTTTGTACCGAACACTAACATTTTGCCCAAACGCTCTTCCTTTCGGTCATTTTTCTCTGAAGCTTCTTCCTGCGCTTTCTTGATGCTTTCCACAATTGTTGAGACAACTTCAATCCTTAATGCCCTTGGCCTTTTCCTTTCAAGGCTCACTTTCCGACTTAGAGCATCAGCCACAACATTTGCTTTACCAGGGTGGCCTAAATGTGGGTCCCGATAAGTCCAACCCCATAAATCCAATATTAGGGTTTTCTAAACCCTAATTAGGGTTTCCAACCCCATCTTAGCCCAATAGGCCCAATAGCTAGGTCTTTTGATCAATTAAGGTTCATTAGGCCCATTAGGGTTTCACTAGGCCCATTAGTCACATGTTTGGGCTTATAGGTCAATTAGGGCTTCATTGGGCCCATTAGGGTTTCATTGGGCCTACTAGGGTTTATTAGGCCCATTAGGGTTTTAGTCTCATTGTCCAAACATCCCAAACGAGTCACATTACAAACTAGGCACACCGCCACCCGACACGGCGGCAGGTGGCGGCAGGAGGCGGCAGCCACCACCATACGGTGGTGGTTTTGAGCTTTCTTTTTATTATTCCACTTTCTAATTACATTGTACAAATCTTTAATCCCAAAATAAACACACACTTAAGAGAATAAACACACACAGCCACCTTGTGGTGGCCGGCGATGGTAGATGGTGGCAGCCACCACCTCACGGTGATGGTGGTGGCTGTTCTTGTGATTTCCGGCCAAATCAAGCCACCCACGACACACTCACACATAAATAACACACACACGCACACCTTCTTGCTCGGAGGATGAGTTCAACCACCCACCTGGTGACTCACGGCGATGGCAGCAACCGTTTTGCGATGGCAGCCACCACCTCACGGTGGTGGCGGTGGTTTTTGTTGGTTCCCAGTCAAGCAACACGGCGGCAGAACGAAAGGAAGAAGAAAAAGAACGGCGACAGCGATATCCCCAATTGTGACGACGGCTCAACGATGGTTTTCAGCTTTGACGGCGATGGCGAGTGACGACGTAGCGACGAGTACACTGGCAATGAAACAGTAGCGGTGTTGACAGTAACAATAGCTCACGGTGGGGACGGTGGTCTTTCCGACTCCAACAATTGTGGCAGCGCCGGTGGTGAAGGGCGACGCCGGTGAGGGAGGTATAAGGGTGAGGGGTGACGGCTGCACATGGTCACTAGGGTTAGGGTTCGCTTTGGCATAAATACCCGTCACCACTCCAAACTCATTGCCATAATGGCAGAAATGGCCCCTCCCCATGACATTTTCTTTCAAATAAGGCCAATATTTACCATTTAAACCCTCAACCTCAAAATCCATTACAATTTAGGTACAATATTTACCTAACAACCCTCCACTTTGAGAATCTTTGCAAAACTAATCCAGGATTTACCTTTTTAACCCCCAATTCTCAATTATGGCATATTCAGCCCTTCCCTTCTCTTTTCCTTTCAAATTAAATCCATATTTACCCAAATAGCCCCTCTTCTACAAAATGTTTTCAAAATAAGCCCACGAACTACAAAACGAACCCAATTAATTACCCTTTAGCCATATGTTCAAATATTCTTCCCACTACGACTCCCGAAGGCACTCTTTAGACCTCCAAAACCAATTATAATGCTAGTTACACACTTTACCACTAATCATAAATCAGAATAAAATAATACTTAAAACACATTTTCTGATTTTAAGGTTTCTCTTGGAAACGGGTGTTACACGTAGACCACAAATGACTCTTTTCCAGGCGGGTTCACTCTTACTATCTTCTTCTTGCATAGTATCTCGGCATCATTGGCACTAAGCCAATCCATTCCCAGTACGATATCGAAACCATTCAGCTCAATAGGCAACAACTCCTCGTGGAATTTGATTCCATTTAAGTTGATGACGATATTCCTAATGCAATCGCTAACAGGTATGAATTTGCCACTGACAACTTCTACAACTAGGGCATCATCAAGTTTTTCTATAGGCAATGCAAGTCTTCCACCAAATTTATGTGATATAAAGGAGTAATTCGCTCCAGAATCAAACAATATATTGGCAGGCAATCCATTTACAAGAAAGGTACCTGAAGCGACGTCTGCTGCTTCCTTCGCGGCTTCCAAGGTCATCTAGAAAGCTCTGGATTTTGGCATCGGTGGGACATTGGGCCTTGCTACGTCCTTCTTCTTCGGGTAATCCTTAGAAATGTTCCCTTCTTCATTGCATCCATAGCACACCCTCTTGATGGATGTGCACTCATTGGCGTAATGCCCTGTCCTTCCACATTTGTAGCAAGTCACCTCCTCGCTACATTTCCCGAGTGTTTCTTTTTACACTTTTCGGACCACTTTGCTTCATTTCCTCCTCCTCCAGATTTCTTTGAACCAGACCTTTCTTCTTGTTGGACCATGCAGATCCCTCAAGCTTCCTCTTTTCGCCAACCTCAAACTTCATGGCGGCTCTCCCCTTGATCATCTCCTCAACAGACTTGGCAGCCCAGATAGCTGCCTCCAGAGTAGGTGTCTGGCGGACTGGCACAGAGTACTCCCATGGAAGTCCCTTTGCATACTTATCAACTTTTGTAAACTCGTATGGAACGATGCACAAAGCAAACTCCATTTTGTCAGTTAAGGCATTGGTGTATTCATCAATGGACATGCTTCCCTTCTTCAATGTCAGGAATTGGTTCTCTAGCTCAAGCAGATTTTGGGCCGAGCAGTATATGTAACGCCCCGATTCTCAGGTATTGTTTAAATAAGAATTTAATTGGTTTCAAGGCCTACTCGACGAGTTGGTTGCCCTACTCGTCGAGTAGCAACGGGCTTGGTACGCGTGTTTAGTGACCTACTCGCCGAGTCCATGAGGGGACTCGACGAGTAGGAGCTGGCAGAGGAAACTCTAAATCCCGGGGTTTTGCACCCTATTTAGGAAGCATAAGCCTCCTTTGGCCTCTTTGCAGTCCTTTGAGAACTCAGAAAACCCTAATTCGTGTGGTGTGTCATTCTTGTGTGTGTAAAGCTTTGGAGAGGAGATCTTTTGAGAAGAGGAGCTTGGGGAACAAAAGGCTAGGAGCAAGGAAGTGTGGGAAATCAGAAATCTACCTCAGATAGCATTATTTGGAGGTATCAAGTCGTCACCTTTTCTCTTTTTTCTTTCTAGACCTCTTTTGGTTGAGATCTAGGGTTTTTATGGCTTGGTTGAGATGGTAATGTGGGATATGAGCTAGATCTGAAGTTGTAACTTCAGATCTGTAACCTTCTTGGGTTCTAGAGTCATAAAGCTCCGAATTTGGTCATGTATGAAACCTATTTGAGTATGAAACCCCCATTGTGAGCTTGGATTTGACATTAAGAGCCTTTGTAGCTATGCATGCAAGTAAAGTTTGCAACTTTACGTGAAAAGCATGCCTTAGAAGCTTGGATCTGTAGTTTGGAGCCGCTGCATGGCTCAAATGAGTCTGTATGGCAAAAAGGACTGAAGGGACTCGGCGAGTCGCATGGTCGACTCGGCGAGTCATATGAAGATAAGCATGAACTCGGCGAGTTGAAGAACAACTCGGCGAGTCCAATGGAGATTGTCGTAGACTCGACGAGTGGATGAACAACTCGGCGAGTCAGATGAGGTTGCCCCAAATTATGTATGCGCGGGTAACTGTCGAGTTGCAAGAAGGAAGCTCGACGAGTGGCCTTAGGGTCTCGATCGTAAACCAAAGGAACTCGACGAGTCACTCAGGTGACTCGGCGAGTGGGTTAGTACTTCAAGGAACTCGGCGAGTAGCCGGGGGTACTCGGCGAGTCAAGGTCAACATGGACTGTTGACCTTGACTGATGACTTTGACTTTGACCAGGGTTGATTAGTTGGCTTATGGGGTACCTTGAAGGGTTGGGAACTTATGGGTATGATTATACTATGGTAATAGGTGGTGGAGTTTGTGGCAGTGATCTGAAGGTTGAAGTTTATCTACCGAGTCGACATCTGCAAGGTGAGTTATCCTCACTATATCGATAGGGTCTAAGGCACCAAGGCCGGCCCTTTTAGTTGTTATCGTTATGGTATACTACATGTGGATATGATCTGTTAGATCAGAATCAGGATAGACAGTATGTTATGCTTTTATGATCCGTAGGGATTGATATGTTAGTGACCTGTTAGGTCAGTGCTCTAGTTATGAGAGATTGCTATGTTCGGTAATCAGTGAGATAGATATGTTCGTTGTTTGTATATGCCAGTAAATGTTAGTTATGCGCACATGGTTATTTGCTTGTTGCTTGGGTTGAGGCGGTCCTGATTTGTGCTGAAGGCCAACACACCCTATGAGCGGTCTGGGAAGACTGTAGGCCCACGTGGCGGTTCAGTCATGCCGAAGGCTCGGTATAGATTCAGTTGGACTGAAGGCCCTGTAGGGCGGTCCAGTCAGGCCGATGGCCCAGTATGCATGATGATTGATTGATTATTACGGATATGGTATTATCAGTGTGGTGTTGGTATTTTGGGGGTAGCTCACTAAGCCCTCGGGCTTACAGTTTTCAGTTTATTGTTTTAGGTACTTCAGGAGTTCATGGCAAGGCGAAGGCGTGACCGTACTGCTCCTGATCCTTATGATCTGGTTTTTGGGACACTCTGATTGAATAATGAATTGAAAACATTTTTGTAAACAATACTATTGGGATTTATCTATGCTTGAAAAGTTTAAATTTGGCGTAAATTTTTGGATGTTACAGTATATGCGCTTAATGTACCAAGAACTCTGCCCAAGTCAGCTGTAGGGGCTCATTGGGGCTTAGGGTGTTCCACCAGCGAACAGCGCCACCTCTGAACTGACGCACTGCAAATGTGGTCTGTAGCTTGCCTTTGCAACCACATGTTATGAAGGCCAATTCTACCTCCGATATCCAGTCCATGACTCCAATTGTATCCTCCTTCCCCATTAAAGTTGATGGCTTGAAAGTTGTGAAGTCCTTATACTTGCATTCGTTCCTCTCAACTCCTTCATCATAGTTGTTCCTCCTGATCACTAGGGGTTCCACCTGACTGACAGTGCGGCTGTTATTCCCTTCTTCAGACTCTCTGTCATTCAGTTCTGGTTGTTCAACAGGTATTGAAGGTTCATCCCTGTTATTCAGCAATAGTTGTCTTATTTCTTCCCTCAGTTCAGCCATCATAGCCCGCATATGGCTTGAACTCCAGCTATTGTGACTGGCTCAGGTGCAACTTCGACTATCGGCACCTGCTCAATCACTTGGGGATGAGGCTGCTGATTCCTGTTTCCATTTGCGTTTCCAGCTCCACTTCGGGTTCTTGCCATTTCGATCCATACACCAAATTAGGTGAATTTAGATCTTTATTCATGATAGACGTATAAATTCTCCTCATCACTCCGAAACGTTACATGCTAGTTCTAATATCGTAATCGAACACTTAGAATCCTGAACACATAAGATTTCCAGATCCAGTCGGCAACAGACCATAGATCCGAACAAATAATAGCACATACGACAAACATATATCATTTAGCACATAGAAACATTTTAGACATATTTACTAAAATAAACTAGTGATCGTGTCTAAAATATGGAAGACACTCATCTCACGATCATCGCTTAGCATTCTAAGTTTAAGTCTAGAGATCCTATAAATTCCCGGTTCGCTTAAACTAATGCTCTGATACCAACTGAGACATCCCCATTTTTACGGCCAGAAAAGACCGATTTTGTTTATGCTTTTTAATAAAAGTAAGAGTAACTTCTTAAGAAAAGTGTTGCGGAATTTGTTCCCAAAACAAAATATGATAAAAATTTATCAAAGCATTTCTTAAAGAAATGTATTTCCATTACATTACAAAAACTCGTGATGTCAATCATCGATACAGATCAAAAGCATAAACAAAACATCATAGGCCACAAAACAAAATTGGCCTCAAAACAATATAGGCCTTACAACATTCTGTTTATTTTATACTGGCCTATAAATCCATAATCCCTCGTCAGATCATCCAGCTATGCTTTTTCCACTACCTGTAATATAAGAAACTGAGTGGGTCAGGCTGGGGAGCCTGGTGACCATATAGGGTTTTCAACCCACAATAATAAGTTCATTATTTATTTTCATCAAATCATTAACCCTATTACCCGTTCCCGTTATCCTCACTTTACGTCCCTAGAGCATCTAATTTAAGGGACCTAGCCTAAGGATTTTTCTTCGGGGTGACAACACTGCTCAGGGGATTCCTCAACAATGCATGTCAAATAAGGAAACCATGGGGGATGGAGTACATCTTCAAAAACACCTATAGGTGGCGAGCCTGCTAGCGTTCCACTCGACTGCCTAGAAAAGTATGTGGTCGTCATCTATACTCCGCTAGATGACTAGATCATCTTAAACATCGTAAACATCGAGGTCTCTCATCATTTTATCACACATCTACTATTTCATCTACCCATGTTCTACCCAACATATTTGTAGATAAAAAAAAATACATACATAGTTTAAATCTGAAGAAAAAGGCTCAGATCTGAAAACCAAATACATCTACAGTTTATATATGAAGAAAAGGCTCAGATCTGAAAGCAAAATACATCCACAGTTTAGATCTAAAGAAAAAGGCTCAGATCTGAAAACAAAATACATCTACAGTTTAGATCTGAAGAAAAATTTCAGATCTAAAAAGAAAGAAGTTTAGATCTTTCATCCAGCACAGATCTCAAAGTATAAAAGACATATATATCTTAGATCTGGAGAAAAAGCTTAGATCTGAAAGAAAAATTTAGATCTGAAGGAAAAAGGTTCAGATCTGAAAAGAAAGAGGTTCAGATCTTTCATCCAGCATACATTTCAAGTAAACGGATAATATATATATATATATATATATATATATATATATATATATACACACACACACACATAGCACGTAATTTATATAAAATACTTCATATCTATGTGTAAGATGAAAGTGACTATACACTCACCTGATAAGGAGTTATTCGGACAGCACTTCGCTTCTTAAAATAATCTTCTTTGACGAAACCGGGAACTTTGCTTGAAAACTGGGCTCTGCGCGAGCAACGTTTCAAACCGAAAACTCTTTTTTTTCGGAGCCTTCGAGCCCTCTGGGGCTTCCTTCTAGTGCTAGGGAGGTACCCTAGGCTTTGGGGGGTTTGGGGAAGTTAGAAAGAGAGTAGAGAGAAAGAGAAGGTGAAATGGTGTGGAAAAGTGGCAGCCCTCGCAACCCTTTTATAGGCGTGCGAGGCCTCGGTACACTGGCGTACTGCTGACCTACGCGTCGCGTAATGCGAGTTCGTACAACATGTGTCTGAAGTGGCTTGGTGTGACGTGGCTCAATGTGGACCGAGGAAAAAGTCAATCCGTGGGTACCTCCTTCGTACGCGGGGCGTACTTCGGTACGCTGGGCGTACCCCTCACACCAGGTTCGAGATTTCCCACTCCGACTTCAAAAATTCATATCTTTCACATACGAGCTCCGTTTTCAACGTTCTTTATATCCACACGTAGGTGAGACCGTACTATACAACTTTCGTTTAGACTCTGTTGGCTAATTTTGAATCTATTTTTAAAGTTACATTTTTAACAGGACGGGACAATAAAGCCCGTTAAAAATTCATAACTTCTTCATCCGACGTCCGTTTTCGTCTGTCTTTTTACCGTTGAACTGCTATTAACGAGACCCTCGATTCTTGTTTAGGTTGTGTCGGCCAAAAATGGATCGATCTAACATTCGAACTCTGGGCTGTGCACTGGTGATCCGAAACATAGAAAAATCTTAACTTCCTCATACGAAGTCAGATTTGGGCGTTCTTTTTATGAATGCTCTCGGTTTAACATATACTACGACTTTCGTGTAGATCACCAAGGCTAAAAAGTCCTCTATCGTAAATTCACTATTTACGTCACGTAGTGTCGTGCCGGTTTTGTCGCGAAACTTCGACAGGCCATAACTTTCTTCGTTATAACTCGGATTTCGGTGTTCTTTATATATCCGAAATCCTTGTCACGACCACTACAACTTTCTTTATCGATATCGGGCTTATCTAACATTTTGTTTTTGACACTTATTTTTATCCTTTATTTATTATATTATTATAAACAAGTAATAAGCACACAAAAGCACATAATTCACATAATATTCAAGTAATTCATCTTTATTACTTCAAAACGAGTTACAATGGTTGAGCTAGACTATTACATTATCATTGGTGCTTAGCCCAGAAACACAGACGTTAGATGACACGGTGTCGAGGATTTAAGATAGGCTCTAACCTGTTAGAGCCTCATTTTCCTAATAAAAAACACCCCAAATCGATTGAGATCTTGATGTTAGCGATTTTGGTGTGGAAATGAAGGCAAGAGAAGATAGAGATGGAGCTTGATAAAGATTTTGATCCTCCCTCCATTAAGGTCTGATTTCTCCAATTTTGTGAAATATTTGATTAGTGTAGATTGGTTGAATTGATCAACATGTATCTTGATTATGATGTTAATGATAGTGTTTAGATGCTTTAATCAAGCTTGGAAAGTGATTTCCATGGTGAAATCTATGTATGTAAAGTTAGGGTTTGAAACCTTAACTAGTGATTATATTGAATTGATGCATCAGAGTAAATTGTAATGAATTCGGTATTATGGGATGTTTAACTCATAATTTGAATTAGATTAAGAGATACATAGTGAAAAGATAGAGTTTTGATCCATTAAGTGGTCATTTTGACCATAAGAGTCATTAAGTTCTTAATATGCTAAGACAGGTACTAAGAACCTATATATGTGTATGAATAGGCCTAAGAGCAAGAAGATGGATCAAGAATGCATCAATTGAAGAATGTAGACAAGGTGAGTTATATCACTATCTCTTCATATTATATATATATATATATATATATATATATATATATATATATATATATGTGTGTGTGTGTGTGTGTGTGTGTGCGTGCGTGTGTGTGTGTGTTGAATCTTGGGACACTAAGTGATTGTTCCCAAGTAATGAGATGAAGATGGATTAAGAATATATGTGTAAGAACATGTATCAGAGCATGTATGTATACCTAGAGTATGCAAGATTAGATGAGAATGGTATTTTCTAAATACCTAAGTGATAGAAGAAAGAGTTGGAATATGATTATTTGCACTATAATCCTAAGGGTAAGTATCTATGTCTAGACATTAATGGTATTGTGTAGAATACCTATATGTTACTAGACATATATTAATGAGTTAATTACTAGATGAGTAACAGAGTATCTCTTGATGACATAAAGATATAGATTGTCTATGGGACAAGTGTTATGTGATGAGTCAAAGAAAAAAGATAGAGATGTAGTGAAAGATGGTTCCTTTGGGGACAAGAGTATGATTCCTTTAGATGGTTCTTACAGGAATCCAAATTGTGTATGATTAGAGAAGATAGAGAAAAGCTTCCTTGAGAAGAACAAGATAAGAGAGTTCTTTGTAAGAACTTAGAAATAATATGTGAGGGGTTAAGAGTAAGGAATCCATGAGGGGTTTAAGATAAGAAGAAAGATTAAGAGTCCATAAGAGATCATAAGAGAGAGGAGTAAGTACGGATGAACGCACCCGACAATGTAGTAGGATGTTGTTTCCCTTGGATGACAAAGAAGATTTGTAATATGTGAAAGGATTGTTGGGTCTAGATGAGAATAGAATGTTGAGGCATTAAAGAAGAGACAGAGCAGAGAAGAGATAGAGTAGAGAATAGACAAAATAGAGAAAAGATAGAGTAGATAAGAGCCAGAGTAGAGAAGAGATAGAGTAGAGAAGAAATAGGGTAGAGAAGAGATAGATCATAGAAAAGATAGATTAGATAAAAGACATAATATAAGAGAGATAAAGAAAGATAAGAAAGAGTATGTGTAGAGCATGAGAAGAGCCTGAGAAGAGGCTAAGAAAGAGTAAGGACTTTTGTAAAGAGTATGAGAAATGGAGTAGATGACAGAGAAAGAGATAGATGATATGAGAAAGAAAGATAGATAGATAGAAGACATAGATGAAAGAAGAAAGAATAACAGTGTATGTTATAATAGAAAGAGATTAGATTACATAGTAAGAGAAAGAAGATAAAAAGAAAGAAATAGTAGATGAAATAGATTAGAAAGAATAACTCACCAGACATGTTCGTCTAATGTAATAGAGATTTATGTTTTGCAGGTTCAAGTAGCAGTCGTGGTACCAGAGGAGAAGACATGAGCACAAGGAACTAGATTAGGTTTCTTTTCCTTGTTGTTTTAATTTGTATGTAATATTTTATTGTAAACTCGTGATTTAAACATGGGATTTAAAGTGTTTTTAATAAGAGTAGAATTTTGCACTTTAGATAAAGCTCTAATAATTCCCTTAGATTAGATGTTAGAAAATCTGGGTCAGTACATATGTGTTATTTTTGGGAACTCACTAAACTTTGTGTTTATTGGTTTAAGTTTAAAATGTTCCAGGTTATCCTGGTAGCAAAGGGAAGGGCGCTTCTTGATTGCATTGCATCCATGGATATGTTTTGGAGCATTCTCATGTTTTATTTCACCAACTTTTATGTCACACCCCGAAACTGAAGGCGGAAACGTTTCGGGGTGGACGACGTCATGTATAGCATCACAACCAATGTATAATAGCAATCATAGCAACGCAACCATTACAATGAAAACTTAAATAAAAATGTTTACATAAATTTGGAAATCGTCTGGAACTCGTTTGAATTACATCATATAATTTGTATGAATATAAACATTAAACTCTTATTGTTGCCACTCCTCAAAAACCCAGCAGGTACCTGTCTACTGATTTCCTGAGAATACAAGCAGTTTGAAAATATCAGCATAAAGCTGGTGAGTTCATAAGCAGTAATTTGTAATGAAAACTTGTTGATGAGCTAGCCGAAATGTTTGTATAGATTCAAGAAAATCCGATATTTTCTTTAGTGAAAATGTAGCGTTATCGATTACGTATAAAACCATGAATGTTCGTTACTGAAAACTGTAGTGATATGCGAAAATACTACCTCATGTGACTAGCTAAAGCTAATCATGAAGTATAAATATTTTGTATGTAAAGCCATAGCATAATTGGTTCTGTTTGAAAAACCTGGCTTGGCCAGTATACGTAGTGTGTTTTAGTTCTATTTAGTATAAATAAAACCGTTGAAGAGTCTTGTAAACTAAAGGTGATTTATACATAATGTGAGTCGTATAACCATGCTTGATATGACTAGAGACCTTTCCAACGTTCTTCAGGCGTCGCGCTAAATGACATTTGTCACCCTAGGCATGCCTGCCTAACTGTAGCTAGCAGTTCGGGTGTGGGATTGTCAGTCCCGAATAGATCTATTCACAAATCTCACGCTCTCCCTCCAGGAGACTCTGGTTATACTATGATAGGATTTATCCCTGTACACCTAAGGGTACAGTAGTGAAGTAGCGCCTCACAGTATCGTACAATCTAGTTGACATGTAGTGTAGTAGCGTTCTACCGTAGTGAAAATCCGAATGTATACCGTTTGTAGTGATAATTACAGTTATGAAAACGCGATAAAGTAGTGATGCAAACTGTAAACTATTTCTGTCTTAGTGCATACGTTGAGTAGTGAAAGTTTCTATACTTGTTATGTTTAGAAAATCCCGAACTATACCGATTATAGTTTGCATGTAAAACGTAGTGAATAGCGAGTCCGGAAAATCAAGCAAGTTTAGTGAAAACGTCCCTTATGCTCAACACAGTACAAAAGGGTTAAAGTATGAGAATTTCATGAGTTTTGAAAACATTTATGTTTAGCTTGTACTCCCCCCTGAAAACATTAAAAATACGAAAAATGTAGGGGTATGAACTCACCTCGAGTGAGTGGTTTGATTGAAGGATCGATACGGAAAGCTGGGTGTTCAAGTGAAGCCTTAATCACGATTCGATCCTAATTATCACGCAATGACACATAAAAGAGTCAAATGAAGGTATTTCACCACTATAAGTGATGGAAAACCACCCTAGAGACTTAGAAATGCTTGTCGGGACCCTATATGATCAAACGAGGGAGGTGTACAGCCAACAGTGTGTGTGTGCGGCCAGGGTGTGCGGTCAGCATGTGTGTGCGGTTGCACACAGGAGTGTGTGGCCGTACAGAGGACGTGTGCGGTCGTACAAGGGAGTGTGTGGCCGTACATAGAGGTGTGCGGCCGTGCACTCTTCATTCATGCTAAAAATGTTGATTTTCAAGTGTTTCCAAGTCAATACCAAGTCCAACTAGCAAATGGAGGCCAAACTCTCACTTTGGAGAGTCTTTCAAGAGTGTGCGGCCACCCTTATGAAGATGTGCGGCCGTACACCTTCATATGATGAAGAACATGATGAAACTTTGATGATTAAAGGCTTAGATCAATGGGTCCTTCATGTATGATAAGCTAGGTGATAGAAAACTCATGTTTTTGAGGCCTTGAGAGTGTTCTTGGATGAAGTTCTTAGAGAGAGAAAGTAGAGTGCAGCCAAATGAAAGGAATGAGTGAAGGGGTCACCCTATATAAATAGGGATGAGTGTGCGGCTGGAGGATGGGTGTGCGGCCACACACTCGTGTGTGCGGCCATACACTCGGGTGTGCGGCCACACACTCATGTGTGCGGCCATACACTCGGGTGTGCGGCCACACACTCATGTGTGCGGCCATACACTCAGGTGTGCGGCCACACACTCCTTTTGATGGAGTGTTTGGCCTATTTGCAACCCTAAATCTTAAACCAACCCATTCCTAATTCAAACTTTGGTTGTATAAGGTTTTAGATCATCCAAACAGGTTCAAAATAATGCTAAAGATAGCTTAAACGAGTTTAACATTGATAGAATTTGACTAAGGTACAAGATAGAAGTTTCGGGTTGTCACATTTTATTACTCTAATTTTGATTAAGGTTTGTCAACATGAAAAAATGATTATTTATCTACCTTTAGAAATGAAATTGAAATGGTTATTTTTAATTAAAAATTAAAATTTTAGTTTTGATTTAGAATCTTATACTGTGAGTGGGAAAAAAAGAGGAACAAGGATATGTGTAATTGCATATTGTTTTGCATTCTTTCCATTTATGTTGTATATGTGCGTTTATATATTTAAAGAGTTTCAAAGAGAACAGGGTAAAGAGTCTAACAAAAAAGTTTTATATATCTTAAGTATTTCAAAGGAAAATGAGTAATGTATTTAGGTGATTGCTTGTGAAAAGACTTAAAAAAAAGTAAAAGACATTTTGAAGGCCACTGTTATGTTGTGGTACTTATCTTGTGTGATGATATTACTATTGTTTCCCTCTTCTATTACTTTGTTTTGATTTGAAATTTAAACTGTTTTGAAACTTAGACGTTAGGAACAATTTTTGAAAAAATGATGTTCTATATTTTAAAAGAGTATTTTAATGGTTTTAAAATATTAAACCAAAAGAGGGGTGTTTCAATAAGTGTATATCTATAAAACGTTTAAACCGTATTTACATGTTAATGTTTAGTTATTTACATTTAAACCGTAGTTTTCCTTTAAATTACACATTTCTATCTAAAAATATATATTTTACATTGAAATTTCGTATTTAATGAAAATACGGTTATAATATAAATAATATATAGCTATAGTTACATTACGATTTAAGTGTAAAAAACCTTTTATTTATACAACAAAAATGTGGGTTTTAAATTTAAAAAAATATGTGTATACAGTTTCAAATGTGGAAAAATATTTATTTATATGGTTTCAAATAGAAATGCTTAACATTGGAAGAAATTTGAAAAAATAATGTTCAATCTAAAATATAAAAATGAAGAGTTAACTTTAAAAAAGAAAATAAAAACTAAGTGTTAAAATTGAAAATAAAAAACTAGTGAGAAAATTGAAAATAAAAAACTAGTGAGAAAATAAAAAACTAATGAGTTTTAAGTAATTTTTTTTCAAGTTTTTCATGTTAGATAATGACTTTTGTGCAATTTACATTTTAATACATTGGGTTAATCTAAAAAAAAACCATATATTATGTGTTTTTTCGGGATTAAACTTTTAAAAAAATTTTGTCTGAAAAAACCTTGCACTTTTTCTGTTTTTTCCGAAAAAACCCTTAACTTTGTATTTTTTTTCCGAAAAAAACTTTCAACCTTCTAAATGCTTCCAACTAAACCCTCAACTTTTTTAGTTTTTCTCGAAAAAACCCTTACGTTTTACAAATTTTTTTTGGCAAAAACCAAGTAAAATGTCCTAATTGGGAAAAAGTGAAAAATACAAAATTTTTCAGGCATTTTTTTTAAAGTTTAATCCAGAAAAACACAAAATACAATTTTTTTTTATATTAACCCTAAGGACAAACGGTATACGTAGAACGAGCAGGTTCGTGGTCTATGTGGCCATGGAAATCCATCGTGCACACTACCCCGACCATTCGTGGTCGGACGTGCTCGTGATGAGTTGTTGTGCAGACGACGAAAGAGGATGACGAATGGGAGTGATTTCTTCAATTTCGACCGTTCAACGGTAAAAAACTTAACCAATTTATGTTTTATTTTTATTTTTTTAATATATAAACATTACCTATACAAAGACAACAATTTTACAGCCTTTATACATTCAAATCATTATTTTTTACACTTTCTTTAAAACACATATTTATGGATTTCTTTAAGAATTTCGACTCGGATGATGATGGAGAATTCATCTCGACATTCTTCAATATTGTGCAACACATTCACGATGAAGATAGTTCAAATGTTTCGCAATCAAGAGCGGTCGTCAATCAAGATCGCCAAGCCGCACACGACTAATTGGTACGTGATTACTTTGCCGATAATTGTCTTTACAATGAAGATGCGTTCGAACGTCGTTTCCATCTTAATAAAGCTATATTTTTACGTATTAGTAATGCTTAGAGGCCCGTTATGATTTTTTTAAACAAAAACCCGATGTTAGAGGAATTGTGGGTTTTAGTAGTATACAAAAATGTGCGGCTGCACTTAGGTATTTGGGAAACGGTATAACCTTTGATGCATCGGATGAGTACTTGAAAGTATCCGAAAGGACTGTAGTTGAGTGAGTAGATTGGCTTTACGCATGTGTGTATGAGGTTTTTTAAAAAGAATATTTGCGTAAACCTACTCCACGTGATATTGAGTTATTATATTTGGCTCATGAAGAGATGCATGGATTTCCATGTATGTTTGGTAGTCTAGATTGTACCCATGTGGTTTGGGAAAATGTCCAAATGCGTGGCACGGTCAATTAACGTGAGGTGATATAGGTGAGCCAACTATAATATTAGAATTTGTTGCATCTCAGGATTTGTGGATATGACATTCGTTTTTTGGAGTTGCGGGGTCTAACAACAGCATTAATGTTCTTTGTCAGTCTCCTCTTTTCAACGATATTTGGACCGGCAAAGCACCTGATATGTCATTCACGGTGAACGAGCATTCGTACAAATACGGTTACAATGCAAAGTTGCTCACAAAAAGGCAGGAATCAGCGAAAAATGATATCGAGAGGGCATTTGAAGTCCTCAAGCAGACATGGCATGTAGTGAAATACGCTACACGACTCCGGGATAAAGATAGAATTAAACGAATGGTCGAAGCATGTATTATACTGCATAATATGATTATTGAAGATCAAGGTCGAACGATTTGCACGTATGATCCGGACGACGTTGTCATCCCGATTGAGGAGTTCGTACCCGGAACGACTGAATTTTTAGCTCGAGTTGTTGAAATTCATAATAGTGAAACGAGTTTCAATCTTCGAGAAGATGTCGCAAAACATTTGTATCAACTTAACATGAACGGATATTAGTTTGTTTTTTTTTTATGTTTGTTATTTTTTTATATTAGCTGTTTAGTTCTAGGTTAGTTAAGTATGTAGTTTTTAATATGAATGTAATGTTTCTTTATTAAATGAAAAACTAGTTAAAAAAATTCTATGTTTTTTTTTTTTAATTTTAAAGTTGTATTTTTATTTTATTTTTTGAATTAAAAAAAAATAAAAAAAAATGATGTGGAGTGGAGTGGAGTGGTAGTGGAATAGTAGTGGTGGGTATATCATACGTGTAGTGGTAGTTAGTGATGATGATGTGACACCTACAACTATAATAGTTAATGGCATGTATAACATATGATCTAGTAGATTTGTCAAAACATATCCATGTCACCAAAGGTTGACACGTCAACACATCATATCATCAGGTAACTGAGTTGACCGATTAGGCGGTTAGTGATCAATATTATAAAAATTAGGAAAATTTGCTACTAAAATTTAACGAAAAATAAAATATTAAAATCATTTTTATATTAAAATATAATAACTTTTATGCAATTTACATTTTAATAGATTTGTCGGAACATATTCAACGAAAAAATATAACAACCTAATGATCAAAATTCCAATTTTTAAAACAGACAAATCTTATTGTGTTATATTCGAGGTAAAAATTAGTATGGCAAACCGGTTAAACATCAATTAAAATCATTGTTTTTTTAACTAGAATTAGTTGAACCAATATATTCAACAAACAAATAGACATCGTATTTGAAAATTTCTTCAATACATATCGACAAACACTATTTTCCAACATAGAAAAAACTCCCATGTTCCTGCGAATTTTTTGAACATTTTGTTGTTTGTATATGCATTATTAGTGGGAAATTTTGATCAAATATATTCAACTGAAGACCAAGCCAAAATATTTCGGAATCAATTTTAAAATTTTTCTGGTTCATTAAAAAAAGGCAAAGCATCAATACCAAGACAAAGATTTAACATATGGATTATAGGCCGATTAAGCATCAATAAGTAAAAAATGACAATGATTCAACATATTGGAAGATTATAAAGCTTCAAGCATGTTTTGGTAGGAGAGATAAGAAAATAAAAAAAGTATCGACTCTAAACAACTACGATGGAGGGCGGCGGCGGTTTGACTTGCCGGATATGACACGACAAGGAGAAGATTATTTGGTGGTGATCTTAAATACTTACACAACAGATGGAAAACGTAAGTTTGTGTTATAAATTTGGAATTTAAATGGCAATGGGAGTAAAAATACACGTCTTAATGGACAATTTCATCACTTTCTGATTTAGCCCAGTAAAAGTAACAATATAAAGTTGATCTCATTCTGGACATCAAATCTGTAAAAGTAACTAAAAGTTGGACGAAAACTAAAAAAAAAAAGTAAAGTTTTTAGGACTAAATTAACGAATAAAGTTAAAGATCGAACCAAAACTGTAAATGACTTAATTTTTGGATCTAGAGACATGGACGGATAGCCCGGATCAGGAATTTTTTACTAAGCGCCAAAAAGAGAGTGGGACAGATCAAACCCTCCAACTTTGTTTTGTTTGACAAACACGAAATAAAATTTATAAATAATAGTCAAAATTATTAAAGTTTTAATAAAGATTGTTATTTATTGGATTGGTAATTGTAAAAAGATAGAACTGCGTAAATATCGCGTGGTGAATAGATAGATTTTTTTTTTCCGAAAAGAAAGTGGTTGACAGGATAAAGTTGGCCCATGTGTCTTGGATTAGAGCTAAAGTAGCCGTTGATGGGCCATCGGTCATCATCAAATAATTAACACACCCACTAGTACTACTAACTTCAAAATCTTTACAAAAACTTAGGATCCAATTTGCCACATGTCAATCTCTCATGAGTTTTGATACTTGTCATTTTATGGTATTTTTGAAATAAATATTATTCACTTGTCAATTTTTTGTTTGTTTCAATTTTTAAAATTAAAGTCATATACTTATATATGTAAAGTATTAAATATCATATATGATATTAAATTGCAATAAATACATTTCTTCCTTTCTTATTTTAAAGTTATAGATTAAAAAATATTTTTTGTTTACACTTTAATGTTTATTATTTTTTTAAATCCACCCGTGTAATACACGGTCTCACACCTAGTTTAAAAATAAAAAAGACATACTCTAAGGCCGACTAATATACTTGCCACAATCATCAATGACACCACGGGTCGTGCACGCTATCACTGGGGGTGTCACGCGCGTGGTGGTTCGTCGAAAGACCACAACTCTTTCTCTCGAAAAAAAAACCCCCCAATATACCATTGTTCATTATTTTCCATCCTATTTCCATAGAGATTCAAATTAATATACAAAAAATGATTTTTTTTCAAAAAAAACTCACGTCATTTTTATCGAAAAAATTTAATAAATATATCAAAATTCATATTTTTTGTACTCTTTAAACATAGATTCATATGGATGTAAAAAACAACGGAATTTCAGTACTGATTCACATTGTGAATCTGCTATGTGAATCTCGAATAATACTAAATCTGATTCACATTGTGAATGTTAAAATTAAAATATTTACAGTTTAGATTCACAATTTGAATCAGAACTAATTGAGTTTCTTTAATCGTTGATGATGTTTATTAATAGAGGACAAAAAATTGAGATGAATCTCTATGGAAAGATGACGGAAAATCGTAAACAACGGTATATTATGTTTTTTTCGATAAAAACGTGACTAAAAAAATTTTAAAACAGAAAAAAGAGATGGGTTTTTTTGGTAAAGATGTGAGTTTATGATATAATCCGATGTGTGTGTCCAATGTACAAGTGTACTTCCATTCCCTTGGTCGTCGATCGTATTAAATTTCGACGTTCACGATTGTTTCATTGGTTCCTTGTTAATAATGGTTCTCTATTGAACCTCACCCTATATATATATATATATATATATATATATATATATATATATATATATATATATATATATATATAATAAATGAAGATTCATTTTGTCACATGTTAATCTTTTATTAGTTTTGATACTTGTAATTTTTTGATATATTTGAAAGATTCATTTTTGAAACGTGTCAATCTCTCATGAGTTTTGATACTTATCAATTTTTGATATTTTTAAAATAAATAATATCTACACGTCAATTTCTGATTTTTTATTTTTAAAATTAAAAAGCCATATAATATTTAGACTTATATATAGTATTAAATGTTATAAATGTGACTAGTAAATTGAAATCAATACATCTTTTTCATTCCTTATTTAAAAATTCTTTTTAAAAAAAATCTTATTGTTTACACTTTATATTTAATCATTTTTTTAATCAACCCGTGTAATACATGGGTCTTACACCTAATATATATAGGAAGTACACCATTAATACTATATAATTTCATTCGTTAATATATATAGGGAGTACACCATTACCGGAGGTGTGATCCGGAATACGATATTCCGAAGTATTTATGATTTTGTTCGGAGTGGGTGGCGGTTGTGGGGATGAGATCCGGAATCTGACACTCCATACCTTCCGGACTGAAAAAGTATATTCTGGACTGAAGTCCAGAATGGGCGTACATTCCAGAGTGGTGTTCCTGTAACATCCGGAATCTAGATGGTCAATTATGGAAATAAATTCTTTTTAGGGGCCAACTCGTCGAGTTTATGGTATAAACTCGACGTGTTGGAAGCTTTTGGGGCGCGTGTTTTTAAAGACCAACTCGTCGAGTTGGTGAAGGGAACTTGGCGAGTTTGACGCTGTTTGAGAAACCCTAGTTTCGAGATTTTGCACCCTATTTAAACACCTTAAGTCCCAGGTGTTGGCCTTATTTCCAACCTCCATAGCCCCTAACCCTAATCTCAAAACCCTAGAGCCTCCAAGAGTGTTGTGAGTCCATTGTATTTGATTTGGTGTGTGTTTGAAGCTCATTCAAGGAGGAGAAGCTTGGTGCAAAGTGGTGGTTCGAGTAGGAGCTTTCAGATCTGGGTTTCTTGCTTCATTTCCAGCATATTTTGGGTATAAAGTTCTAACCTTGCTTACTGTTTGCTTAGATCTCTTATTTGGTTAAATTGCATGCTTTTAGCCATGGATGGATGATTATTAGGGAAGTAGAAGTCCCCAAGTGCTTACTCTTTCAAATCTATGCTCTTCATGAGTTCTTGTGGCATAAAGGTGTCAACTTTATGGTCTTAAGGGCTTCATGCATCTAGTAAGTTCTTCTTTTAGTCCCTTATGAGCTTTTTAGCCCCTCCTAGCCATGCATGGGTGTAAAGTTGGAAGCTTTACGTGACCATGCAACCTTTAAGGAGCATATCTGTATTTTTGGGGCTTTGTCTTGGTGGATTAAGTGATTATTGATTAAGCCCCTTAACTTTTTAAGCCTAGGATTTGGGTTTTGAGCCCATTTGGTTGGTTCCTAGGGGTAAAGTTGGAAACTTTACCCTTCTAGACGCTATTTTAGTGAAGATCTGAGTGGGGAAGTTGTTAGTTTTGATTATTTCATCTCAATGGATTAAGCTGTTTGGTCTCGGGTAAACTCGACGAGTTGGATGGTCAACTCGACGAGTTGTTTTGGTCTTTCCCCGTTTCTGAGTTTGTGTTGGTCAACTCGGCGAGTTGATTAGACAACTCAACGTGTTGGATCGGTTTCTTCCCGACTTTGGGGTTGTCATAGGAACTCGGCGAGTTGAAGGATAAACTCGGCGAGTTGGGTCAACATTGGACTGTTGACTTTGACTTTCAATTTATGTCTCTGACCAAGCTTGTCACGGGGGGTGTTTGTGATAACCTGATTTGGATTTAAGTAAAATATGTACTTAGGATAAGACCCATATGGGGTTGGGTCCAATTCGGAAAATTGGGCTATTAGTGGTCCTTTGTGGATCTTTTTGGTTTTGGGCCTCAGTTTTGGGTGCTGTTGGGATACGGGTAAAATAGTCATTTTACCCCAAGTATGGATTATGGATTATAGCGTGGGACCCAATTGCTAATTGGGTGTGTTGTTGGTTTTGATAGCTCGGAAGCCGGTAGGGCAGCAGCTAGGGATTTCTTTCGAGGAGCTTCTTCATTCAAGGTGAGTTATCCTCACTGTACTATCAGGGTATAAGGCACCAATGCCGACCCTTTTGGATTGTTATCCAGGCTTATCGTATGCTTGTATGTAGTAGTAATCTGTTAGATCAGTATCCTGGTGGATAGGATGTTGTCATGCTGTTATGATCTATTAGACTTGTATCCTGGTAGATAGGATGATGCTATGCTTAGTGATCTATAAGATCTGCATGTTTGTCTGTTGAATGGTTATATGCTAATTGTTATGTATATGTTGACATGTTATGTGTGGTTGGGTTGAGGCGAACCTGCTTTGTGCTGAAGGCCAACAGACCCAACACGTCCCAGATAGACAGAAGGCCAGTGGGGCGTACCAGTCAGGCCGAAGGCCCAGAGAACGGTCCAGATAGGTTGAAGGCCCGGTGTAACATCCGAATTTCCAAGTATCATAAATTGAGTATTTATTTTTGAGTCAAGGAGAGGGAATCGACGAGTTGACGCCTAGACTCGTCGAGTAGGATCGCGACTGCTGACTAGGATTAATGAATGGACTCGACGAGTCGGCGAGTCGACTCGACGAGTCCGCGCTGTGGACAGAAACCCTAAATCTTTGGGCATGTGCCCTATTTAAGGGTCCTTATGGCCTTCATTTGCGGCTACTCATAACCTGGAGAAACCCTAGCGAGCCAGAGAGCTTAGAGAGAGAGAGAGAGGGCTAATTTCACCACCATAGTGCATTCTTGCAAGGAAGGAAGGAAGATTCAAGCTAGGCTGCTTAGAGGGGGTTCAGAACTTCTTCTATTTCATCAAGGGCTTCTGTTTGAGGTATGAATCCATGCTTATTTTCGTGTATATAGTAGATTTATGGAATCTAGGGTTTCTTTACCCTTTCTTTAGTTGGATTATGGAGCATGTGAAGTCCCATTGAGGAATAGACTTTAGATCTGGACCTTGAGAGGTCCAGAGTGTCCCAACAACCAAGCTTTATGATGTTACATGAGAGTATTGAGCCTAGGACTCCATTTTTAGAACTATTTCTTCAATTAGAGCTATATGTGCGATGCATGAACGTAAAGTTCAGACCTTTACGTGACTTTTGGGTGTTAGAAGGTCAGATCTATAGGTTAGAGAAACAGATCTGACCTCAGAAGGTCGTTTGAGCATTCTCATGGAAGAAACTCGCCGAGTCCATGAGCGGACTCGACGAGTCGGATCGTGTTGCACCACGATTCGTGATCAGTGGTAACCCGTCGAGAGAAAGGTTAACTCGACGAGTCGAGTGAGGCCTTAGGAGGATTCAGAGGACACACATGGACTCGCCGAGTCACCCGAGTGCACTCGACGAGTCTGGTCAAAGTTGGACCGTTGACTGGGGTTGACTTTTAGGGTTTGGTCAACATTTGGACATTGGACCATTGGAGGGGTAAAATGGTCTTTTCCCCTTCTGAGAGAATATAGGGAGGGACTAGTCTAGCCTTTGAGAGCCGTATTAATTAGAGATAATTACTTTATGTGATTAGGCGGAGGCTAGATCAGATATTCGAGTTCGAGACTTTCTGAGATTACTCGAGGTGAGTCTTCTCACTATACATTACCTAGAGTGGTAACTATGTGCAGACCGGCGGGTCTTATGTGTTATGTGTATGTTGAGTTTTTGTGCATTGTGATATATGTATGCTATGTGTTATATAAACCGGACCGGAGGGTCCTACGATTTAGACCGGACCAGAGGGTCCAACGAGCTAGACCGGACTGGAGGGTCCAACGAGCTACGGGACTGGAGGGTCCCGCTGAGACACATTGACCGGAGGGTCATACCGAGTTATAGCCTCGAGTGGCTTATGTGTTGTATGTGGTATTTTGGGGAACTCACTAAGCATTTATGCGTATCGTGTTATGTGATATGTGTTTCAGGTACCAGCGAGAATCGCGGGAAGGCGCCGGCATGATTTGTACACACTGGTAGAGGATTATGTTTTGAGATTCTGGGATATGTTTTATTATGATGACATTTGATACATGAGATTTTGAGAATATTATATGAGTTTTATTATGTTGAAAAATGAAAAATTGTTTCAAAATTTACGTCGTTACAAGTTGGTATCAGAGCCTTGGTTTGAGGGATTCGGATGCACCCTCGGGCGTATCTGAACTCAAACTGAGGATTTGAGAAAACTTTGCATAAAAGAAACAATTTTTCTAAAAAGAGAAAAAGATTTTTGAGAAACGCAGAACGGAGCAGTGTGTACGATCAGCCAGTGCCCGAACGGTGATTTCCCAAAATACGCTTACATTATGCGGTATGAGATATTATGTGGTATGCTATGCATGCTAGAGTAGGCTAGGTATTCATAGTTAGGACTCGAGTGGGCCTGATTTATGATGCCTTAGCCTAGGAGTTACTGCTACTATGAGATACTTCGAGAGTGAGTAGGTAGCAGCGAGGAGCTTATGAGTGGTCTACTGGAGGGTAGCCTGATTTTAGTAAGATATAGAGTACTTGTGATCTGGGATCCTAGGAGGAGGACTTGGGGTGAATACCGATGCGTTGTGGAAGGTAGTATAGGGCCCGTACTACTGGAAACACCGGATCGGTGAGCAGTCCAAGTAAGAATCCTTAGGGTACTAAAGAACAAGTAGGGTTGAGTATCGAGTGCGAGTATACTCGAGCGAGTATCTGATTTTTTTGTGTTGTATTTCAGAGACATCATGGTTGGGACGCGCCACAACCCAAGAGGCAGTGGTACCAGTGATGAGGAGATCCGTAGGTTGATTCACGAGGAGGTGGCCGCAGCCATACGAGCTGGGATTCCTAAGATGTTTGGGTCTATCAAGACCAATTTGATTGAGACGTTTGACGAGCGGTATGCTTCTCTTACCGAGGTTGTTGTTGCTGAAGCCACCGCAGCCGTCGCCGCTGCCAGGCCATAGGGGGGTGACTCGTTGCTGTACCGAGAGTTCAACAACACGAAGCCACCAGAGTTTGATGGGACTCAGGATCCAATAGCCGCGATGAGGTGGATCTATGACATTGAGGGATGCTTCTACACCTGTTCTTGTCCGGAGCATCTGAGAGTACGGTTCGCGCTGAACCAGCTTCGCTTGGGAGCGAAGGACTGGTGGAAGTTTGTTACGGCAGACTTCACTCCTGCAGAGATTACAACGGTGACCTGGGAGAGGTTCACCACCATGTTCCAAGATGAGTATGTTCCCCCGGTGGAGAGGGAACGGTTGGCGCAGGAGTTCTTGTCCCTCAAGCAGGGGACGAAGTCCGTGACTGTGATTACACGGATGTTTCATGAGAGGGCGTTGTTTTGCCCTGAGCACGTGTCTACCGAGCAGGCACGTATGAGTCGATATCTAAGCATACTGAGGAGGGACATTCGTGAGTTCGTGGCGAACTCGACGTACCGGACATTTGCCGAGCTGCAGGCAAATGCTCGGAAGAGGGAGATTGAGCTGGAGACTCAGGCCAAGGAGGAGGCCGAGTCTCAGAGGAGGGATAGGCGGCCGGTTCAGTCTCAACCGGCAGCCAAGCGTGCAAAGCCCGCTGATTCGAGGTCTGGAGGCCAGAAGGGCCGCACTTGCGGGAAGTGCGGCAAGACTCATGATGGGACGTGCAGAGCGGGTGTGTGCTACAAGTGTGGAAAGGAGGGGCATATCGCGAGGGATTGCCCCAAGGGATTTTCGGTTTGCTTTCACTGCAACCAGACAGGCCATCGGAAGGCCGAGTGCCCACAGCTACTTCAGGGATCTGCACCTGATGCTAGAGCTACCGAGGCCCGGCCAGCGAAGGCCGAGGCGCCGAAGGCTTGCGGGAGAGCCTTTCAGTTGACAGTGGAGGAGGTCCGCGCAACACCCAATGTCGTGGCCGGTATGTATTCTTTTATTTACTTATACTGAGTTGAGATATTATGCTTATACTGTGGTATGCATAAGTACTTTTCCTATGAGTTCTGTACCTGCTTTGGTGTTATTTGACTCGGGTGCGAGTCGATCTTTCGTGTCATTAGCGTTTAGCCAGCACATCAGTACCCGACGAGAGGCGTTGAGTCGACCTCTACGAGTTTCTATAGCTGACGAGCGAGCGGTTTATGCTACTGATGTGATTCGAGGATGTGTACTCGAGATTTTCGGTGTTGAGTTCCCGATAGATCTGGTACCGATTGCGATGGGTGATGTCTGTGTCATCGTGGTCATGGACTGGTTAAGCCGATTTGGAGCTGTTATAGACTGCGAGCGGCAGTTGGTGACCATACGAGACCCTAGTGGGGGAGTACTTACGGTGTATGGCGAGGGTACCCGGTCTGGGTCAGCATTTTGTTCGGCTGCCAAAGCGAGACAGAGTCTACAGCAGGGCTGTAGAGGGTTTGTAGCCTATGTGATGGATACACGAGTTGCCGCAGAGAGGCCGAGTTCTGTCGGTGAGGTGCCGATAGTGCTGGAGTTTCCGGATGTTTTCCCGAGGAGTTTCCGGGTGTGCCTCCCGAGAGGCAGGTGGAGTTCCGCATCGATTTGGTTCCGGGGGCAGCACCTATTGCCAAGGCACCCTATCGCCTTGCGCCACCGGAGATGCATGAGTTATCCTCACAGCTTCAGGAGCTGTTGGGGAAGGGATTCATCCGACCAAGTAGCTCGCCGTGGGGAGCGCCGATCCTTTTTGTCAAGAAAAATGATGGTTCACACCGGATGTGCATTGATTACCGGGAGTTGAACAAGTTAACGGTCAAGAACCGTTATCCATTGCCGAGGATCGACGATCTGTTCGATCAGTTGCAGGGTGCGTCTTGGCTTTCCAAGATAGATGTGAGGTTTGGATATCACCAGATGAGGGTGCGTGACGAGGATATCCAGAAGACGGCGTTCATGACTCGTTATGGGCATTACGAGTTCGTGGTGATGCCTTTTGGGCTCACCAATGCACCAACGGCGTTCATGGACCTCATGAACCGAGTATGCATACCCATGTTGGATCGATCGGTGATTGTGTTCATCGACGACATTCTAGTGTATTCAAGGACCAGAGAGCAGCATGAGGAGCACCTGAGGGAGATCCTCAGAGTATTGAGATCGGAGAGGCTTGATGCCAAATTCTCCAAGTGTGATTTCTGGTTACGAGAGGTCCAGTTCTTGGGACATCTCGTTAATCAGAATGGGATATTGGTCGATCCGGCCAAGATTAAGGCTGGGATGAGTTGGAAGGTGTCGAGATCCCCCACCGAGATCAGGAGTTTTCTGAGGTTGGCCGGCTACTATCAGACATTTATCCGGGATTTCTCCAAGATTGTCGTTCCCCTCACCAGAATGACCCGAAAGGTCGTTGCTTTTTCTTGGGGTCCAGAGCAGCAGACCCCATTTGAGACCCTTCGCCAGAGACTATGCGAAGCCCCGGTGTTAGCCCTTCCGAAGGGAATGGAGGATTTTGTGGTGTATTGTGATGCGTCCATATCGGGGTTGGGTGCAGTGCTCATGCAGAGGGGGCACGTGATAGCATACGCATCGAGGCAGCTGAAACCTCATGAGACGAGGTATCCCACCCACGATTTAGAGTTGGGGGCAGTAGTGTTCGCCCTCAAGATATGACGCCATTATCTGTATGGGGTTCGGTGTACTGTATACACGGACCACAAGAGTTTGAAGTATCTGATGGATCAGCCCAACCTGAACATGCGTCAGAGGAGATGGTTGGATGTGGTAAAGGATTATGACTGTGAGATCCTGTACCACCCGGGCAAGGCTAACGTGGTAGCCGATGTTCTGAGCCGCAGGGCGGAGAGCACCCCGATTCGATATATATGCATGAGGATGACGGTGATGACTCCGATATTAGATACCATCCGAGAGGCCCATGCAGAGGCTGTGAGACCAGAGAACCTCAAGAGATAGCGGGTGGTTGGGCAGGTATCCGATTTTGTGACGGATAGTCGAGGGCTGAGGACCTTTCGAGGTCGGATATGGGTGCCTTATACGGGCGGGGCACGTAGCACTCTGATGGAGGAGGCGCATAGATCGAGATTCTCGATCCATCCCGGGGCCACTAAGATGTATTTGGACCTAAAGAGAGACTACTGGTGGCCCTGTATGAAGAGGGATGTTGCATGGGTAGTAGAGAGGTGCTTGACATGTCGCCGGGTTAAGGCCGAGCACCAGCGTCCGCATGGCAAGTTGCAGCCACTAGAGGTTCCCCAGTGGAAGTGGGAACAAATTTCTATGGATTTTATCACCAAATTGCCGAAGACCACGAGGGGTGTTGATGCAATTTGGGTGATTGTGGACCGGCTGACGAAGAGCGCTCACTTCCTTGCTATCAGTGAGAGCTCTTCTGCGGAGAGGCTGGCAGAAATATATGTGAGAGAGGTGGTGTCGCGGCATGGAGTGCCGATCTCGATTGTGTCAGACCGAGATGTACGTTTTACTTCCAGGTTCTGGAAGAAGTTTCATGAGGAGTTGGGTACGAGATTGCACTTCAGTACTGCTTATCACCCACAGACGGACGGGCAGAGTGAGCGGACGATACAGACGCTCGAGGACATGCTTCGAGCATGTCTTATGGACTTCGGTGGAAGTTGGGACACACACCTACCTTTGGCTGAGTTTTCTTACAACAACAGCCACCATTCGAGTATTGGTATGCCTCCCTTTGAGGTTTTATATGGGAGGAGGTGTCGTACCCCCATCTGTTGGGGAGAGGTAGGGCAGCGAGTGATGGGTAGCACTGAGATAGTGCTTAAGACGACTGATCAAATACAGCAGGTCAGACAGAGGTTACTGACAGCCCAGAGCCGTCAGAAGAGTTATGCGGATAGGCGGCGATCCGAGCTCGAGTTCCAGGTTGGAGATTTCGTACTCCTGAAGGTATTTCCTTGGAAAGGAGTGATCCGATTCAGGAAAAGGGGCAAGCTGGGGCCCCGATACATTGGTCCGTTCAGGGTGACCGCGAGGGTGGGTAAGGTAGCATACCGTCTGGAGCTACCCGAGGAGTTGAGTTAGATCCATGATACATTCCATGTATCCCAGTTGAGGAAGTGTATAGCCGATGAGACGGCGGTTGTGCCGCTAGAGGATATTCAGGTGGACGCGAGTTTGAATTACATTGAGAGGCCGATCGCGATCTTGGATCGGAAGATCAAGGTTCTGAGGAACAAAGAGGTGCCCCTGGTTCAGGTCCAGTGGCAACATCAGAGAGGGTCCGAGCTGACTTGGGAGTCGGAGACGGAGATGCGGGAGCAACATTCGGAGTTGTTTGCAGAGCGAGACTTCGAGGGCGAAGTCTGATTCTAGTGGGGGAGAATTGTAACATCCGGATTTCTAGGTATCATAAATTGAGTATTTATTTTTGAGTCAATGAGAGGAACTCGACGAGTTGACGCCTAGACTCGTCGAGTAGGATCGCGACTGCTGACTAGGATTAATGAATGGACTCGACGAGTCGGCGAGTCGACTCGACGAGTCCGCGCTGTGGACAGAAACCCTAAATATTTGGGCCTGTGCCCTATTTAAGGGTCCTTATGGCCTTCATTTGCGGCCACTCATACCATGGAAAAACCCTAGCGAGCCAGAGAGCTTAGAGAGAGAGAGGGCTAATTTCACCACCATAGTGCATTCTTGCAAGGAAGGAAGGAAGATTCAAGCTAGGCTGGTTAGAGGGGGCTCAGAACTTCTTCTATTTCATCAAGGGCTTCTGTTTGAGGTATGAATCCATGCCTATTTTCGTGTATATAGTAGATTTATGGAATCTAGGGTTTCTTTACCCTTTCTTTAGTTGGATTATGGAGCATGTGAAGTCCCATTGAGGAATAGACTTTAGATCTGGACCTTGAGAGGTCCAGAATGTCCCAACAACCAAGATTTATGATGTTACATGAGAGTATTGAGCCTAGGACTCCATTTTTAGAACTATTTCTTCAATTAGAGCTATATGTGCGATGCATGAACGTAAAGTTCAGACCTTTACGTGACTTTTGGGTGTTAGAAGGTCAGATCTATAGGTTAGAGAAATAGATCTGACCTCAGAAGGTCGTTTGAGCATTCTCATGGAAGAAACTCGCCGAGTCCATGAGCGGACTCGACGAGTCGGATCGTGTTGCACCACGATTCGTGATCAGTGGTAACCTGTCGAGAGAAAGGTTAACTCGACGAGTCGAGTGAGGCCTTAGGAGGATTCAGAGGACACGCATGGACTCGCCGAGTCACCCGAGTGCACTCGACGAGTCTGGTCAAAGTTGGACCGTTGACTGGGGTTGACTTTTAGGGTTTGGTCAACATTTGGACATTGGACCATTGGAGGGGTAAAATGGTCTTTTCCCCTTCTGAGAGAATATAGGGAGGGACTAGTCTAGCCTTTAAGAGCCGTATTAATTAGAGATAATTACTTTATGTGATTAGGCGGAGGCTAGATCAGATATTCGAGTTCGAGACTTTCCGAGATTACCCGAGGTGAGTCTTCTCACTATACATTACCTAGAGTGGTAACTATGTGCAGACCGGCGGGTCTTATGTGTTATGTGTATGTTGAGTTTATGTGCATTGTGATATATATGTATGCTATGCGTTATATAGACCGGACCGGAGGGTCCTACGATATAGACCGGACCAGAGGGTCCAACGATTTAGACCGGACCAGAGGGTCCAACGAGCTAGACCGGGCTGGAGGGTCCAACGAGCTACGAGACTGGAGGGTCCCGCTGAGACACATTGACCGGAGGGTCATACCGAGTTATAGCCTCGAGTGGCTTATGTGGTGTATGTGGTATTTTGGGGAACTCACTAAACATTTATGCTTACCGTGTTATGTGATATGTGTTTCAGGTACCAGCGAGGATCGCGGGAAGGCACCGGCATGATTTGTACACACTGGTAGAGGATTATGTTTTGAGATTTGGGATATGTTTTATTATGATGACATTTGATACATGAGATTTTGAGAATATTATATGAGTTTTATTATGTTGAAAAATGAAAAATTGTTTCAAAATTTACATCGTTACACCCGGTGAGGCGTACCAGTCATGTTGAAGGTTCTGTATGCATGTTGTTATTTGTATATGTTATCGGTTTGGGTGTTGGTACTTTGGGGGAAACTCACTAAGCTTCGTGCTTACAGTTTTGGTTTATGATTTCAGGTACTTCAGTGGATCTTGGCAAGGTGAAGGCGTGACCATACACAACCTCGTGTTTTGGACTTATGATTTATGGGAAACTCTGATAATGTAACGTTTTGAAAACTATGTTGAAAAAGGTTCTGATTCATAATAATGTTTTGGGAACAACGGTTTTTTGTAAATACTTCTATAGAAAAAGCGTTGTGTTGAAAAATTTAAATTTTATGAATTTTTCGAGATGTTACAAGTTGGTATCAGAGCCTTGGTTTGAGTGAATTGGAGGAACACTCGTGTGAATCCAATCTCAAACTAAGGAAAAAGATTTTCAAATGGTATCAGAGCCTCGGGATGTTACAGTTCTGGAGATCTAGAATTATGGGTTTTCTATGTTTTTCTTCCAAATATGCAATACATTTGTGTTTTAAATATATTTGTGTGTTCGATACTTTCCATAAACATTCTGGAATATGTATTTATACGAGTTTTTTCCGAGTTCCAGTTTCTAGTGGATGGTAATGGCAGCGTATCAACGGATGTATGTAGTATATTGCTCCGGATTACACATGCTTTGGTGTAGATATAAGCAATGATATCAACTTCGTTGGGTTAGTTACGTTGGTATCTTCCTAGTCCATGTTACACATTAATCTAATTCGTCTATCTTTTTAATGTCCTAGATTAAATATAGTTATGCAGATTCTTGACGATAGTGATGTTAGATATTTTCTTAGTTTTGTTACTATTATGCCTCCCAACACAATACAACTGTTTGTTGTTAATAATGTTACAAAAAAGTGGTCCTAATCGATTTCTCGGGGAAAATCGCTCTGGAAATGGTTCTTCCTCTGCTGGAAGTAACTAAATTTGTAATTTATTACATATAACAACCAACCATGGTCCTTCTTACAATGACCCTATACATGGGGGTTATTATAGGTCTAAAGGGAAGGTTGTTGTTTATGCTGACCTTACTTAAGGTAAGGTTATTAGAGTTAAGTGTTTCTTATTTAACCCATTAAGGACTTAATCCATTAAGTCTATCAATCTACTAGGCCATTCATACGATTTAGTCGGACATAATTAAAAATTCCAATCTAACAGTCCAAATGCGAGTCCCGACAATTCCAAATCTCACATTTCCAAGATTAGGGTTTTCAACCCAATCGTATGCCCGTTAGACCATCGGTTAAGTTTTTAGGTCAATTTGTGTTACATAAATTGGGCACCACCCACTACCACCCCGGGTAGTGGTGGTCAACGACGGTCCGTGGCGGCAGCCACCACCTCGTGGTGTTGGTGGTTGTGTTTTTAGGCCAAGACAATACTAAAAGTACTCCAACTAATAGTCCAAACACACCCAAATGCACACCGCCACCGGAGATGGTGGCTAACGGTGGCAGAATGGCGACAGTGGGTGGCAGCCACCACCTCACGGTGGTGCTGGCGGGCCTTCCTTGGTTTCCAGCCGAGCAAACCCACACACACACTCACAAATACAATCTGAACATGTAAACACATCCAACTCAGCCACCTTGGGTGGCAGACGATGACCAGAAGCATAGGAACGGTGACTTAAGGCCACTGGCGACCACATCCGACATTCACGACGTCGTATTCACAGCAAAGAACGAAAGAGAGAGGAATTAGGTTTGTGGTTGGACTTACCGAGCGCTTCCGGTGGCTCATGACTCACGCACGACGAACACAACATGCCCCACAGTCCTCGGCGGTTCTTCTGTTTCCCATGGCGTCTCCGACAGTCCGGGTTGTTGCGGCGGTGATCATCGGCGAGATAGCAGGCAGAAAAAGGTGGCGGTCGGGCTTGGTGATGCGAGCGGCGGCTGAGGAGTCTTTACCTTGGTGGAGGATGATGAAAGAGATACACTAGGGTTAGGGTTACCCGACGTCGCCTCTTGAAGCGGGAAGGAAATGAGCACCGGGTCTAAACCCGTGTTCTTTAGAAACTTCAATCCGTTTATTTACAAGTTTGGACCCTACTCCACCAAAACTTCTCAATATGAACTCCCATATTTACCCTTAAGCCCCCCTAAGCCTTCAAATCCTTTCAATTTAAGTCCATTAATTACCAAACACACCCTGACTTCTGAAATCCTTTTCAAATTAAATCCAGAATTACACTTTTAACCCCCAAAATCCAAAATTATATCATTTGGCTCCCCGAAACCAACACCCCGCTAAATATTATTGATTTGGCTATAAAATAATAATAATAATTACATCTCGGGGCTTTAGAGTTTATTATTTATTTAATTGATTTTAAACGGGATGTTATAACTCTCCCCCACTTAAATTAGATTTCCTCCTCGAAATCATTCCTTACCACTCTCGACACGCCAAATAACTTGAGCAACACGGCCACAACCACAAGCATACCCTAGCCTTTCGAAGGCCACCGTAACCAACCCTCGTAGGGTTCTAAAACCCGAAGATGAAACTAATTCCTTGCAACATGGTCACCTTTACTCAATCTGAAACCTGAAGTCTCGAGGTGGTCTGTCTCCCTGACAGACCTCCCACACTGATTCATTGCCCAATTCCTTGCACTTATCTCCCAACTGGCTCCTCCACTTCTGATAACTTGAGGTTCCCACTAGAAAACAGAGTCATAGATCAAATTTCCCTACAGAATACTTATACCTGACAAAGCTCAAATAATCCTTCGAGTAGGAGACTTGTCCCTGCAACGGTTAGACTCAGACGAGAGCTGCGCGACAGGGTCAAATCAACCACTCTGAGATTATTTAACCCAACTGCGAACAACTTAGCGTGTACCCCGAATACAAGCAATTCCACACATGAATTCCAAGTTACTGAACCCACCTCGACTCTTCTTGCTACCACTTGCTGCTTTCTAGAGGCAGCCGAGACCTCCCTGATCTCACCTTATCTGTCAACTGCTCGAAACATCGAACACCTAACCGGTTGTTGGGCCAGAACACATGCACAACAGTCCCACATGACCTCCGAAGTATACCTCGTCTGACAATAACTGCCCTATCTATACCGCAACTCATGGCTCCTTCAATCCTTTGATCCATCCGATCATGACAGGCTGACAACCTGTCGCCACTGAATCCGACGCAAAAAGGTGAATGCTACAAGAATAACTGTAGTCTTACATCATACCCGGTCTCCTTCGACCTACCATTTCCTAACTTCAGTTGTGTTGTGACCTACTCACAACCTTGCGAACTGGCCCACCCTGGCCTAAGTCATCTGAACAAATTTGTGAATGCCTCAACTACCCTGTAGTCTTTCTGCACTTTCCACACTATCTGACTACTTGTGAATGCTATGGCTCCCCCGTAGTCTTACAACTCTTTCACCCTAACTGAACATTATTGAATGCTACGGCTCCCCCGTAGTCTTACAACACCTTCACCCTAACTGACCATTAGTGAATGCTACGGCTCCCCCGTAGTCTTACATCACTTTCACCCTAACTGACCATTAGTGAATGATACGGTTCCCCCGTAGTCTTACATCACTTTAACCCTAACTGATCATTAGTGAATGCTACGCCTCCCCATAGTCTTACAACACTTTCACCTCACCACAATCACAGCCCTACGCTTTGCCCCCAATTTATCAATTCGTAACGTACACAGAGTCGAGCACGCATTCGATCGAACACCCAACTGAACTCACTTCATGACTGGAACCCCAACCTGCTTCCCCAAATTCGGCTATCAAGCCCAAAGAAGACGCGATTCACATGTTGGGGAGTTTTACCGAACTCCAAACTCACACAACCCTCAAACCAAATAGCCACTTGGGCCGCCATTTTCCTTGATGGGGATGAGAAACTCATCCCGGTCTCATACCTGCCCCTGTCCTGAATACCTTCGCGATTCTCCCCCACTTAGATTCGACTAAGTCTTCGTAATGCATGAGATTTGAAGGATTCCTAATCCTTTTTACTCTTTAATACCCATACTATTGACAACCTGTTGCTTACCCGTGCTAGTGTTCTATTACTGGTCCAAACCCCAAAGACCACACAACTCCTAAAGATCGGACGAACACTTCCCGAATCCTAGCGAAACTAATAATATCAGACGCCTTGAAA
The DNA here is from genome assembly GCF_052849685.1 of Lactuca virosa. Lineage (NCBI taxonomy): Eukaryota > Viridiplantae > Streptophyta > Magnoliopsida > Asterales > Asteraceae > Lactuca > Lactuca virosa. Next base: position 41,193,485 of record NC_136433.1, read on the forward strand.
TGATGCCACGCTTATATCTTGAAGTCCAAATAACCGATGCCCAGACCAAAGCCTCAGCAGTAGACAACTTCCCCTGGCGCTTCTAAAATCCGACTCAAGCATAATGGCTGAGTCACCAATTCTGACCGTAGACCTTCCGCATCATGTCTCTGAACCAATCTCGACCATAAACCCAGATAACATTGAACGCTCCAAACCAGCAAAGAGAGAAACGACCTTTCACTAACCACCCCGTAACTCACGGTATGTAAATGGCATATGACAATGTTTGAAGGTATAACCCAAATACAATCAAGGAAACAAACCCAGAGATACACTTACTAAAACCATTGAAACAAAAAACTCCCTCGTGCAGTTTCCCTCAAGAACTGCACTGAATCCGGCCCTACTGGCCTCTCTAAAGTTGACCCGAACTCTTGGGTCTCTTTCCGGGACCCTCCAATATGTGCACCTGATCTGGTCCCCTCTTACCAATGTGCTCCAAATCAATCCCTCGCTCTTGTCTCTAGAAATCATATCATTCAGGGTCTCGCACCCTAACACAATCACCAACTAAAACGTCAATGGCTGAACTGCAATAGCTGGAGCAACCTATGCCCTACCCAGGCTACAACTACTCCCAAGACATATTCTCCAATATGAAAACGCAATAGATCGCATAATGGATCGGCGCTACCTGATACAAGAGATCCAAGGCGAACTCAAAAACCCTGGCAGTCCTTCCACTAACTGGCTTACCACCGGAGCCAGGACCAAACCCTGGTCCTTCCTCATGTGTGCTCATCCTCGTCTGGAAAAAGAGCTATCCTCACTACCAGAGCATAACCAAGAACTCTCCTTCCCATAAGCTTATTATATTCTCCAAGACTCTCACTAATTCGAGTATGGATCCTGTGCTTTCAGTAGTACGGGCCATTACTACCTTCCACACCTATCTATACTTTCCTCAACAATTCTCCCGAATCCTCTAAGTCACCTACTCCACTGGTGCACCAAATATCCGCTAAACAGCAACACAATACCCAACAAAGCAACTTCGAGGCTCCCCCTAGGTTCCCAACCTCACCGAACAGCCCCACTAACTCACTGGAGCATATCCTAGGCTTTCCTAGGTTCCCAACCTCGCCCTGCCATCAGCTGCTGAAGAACTCCTCATGATGCCAGCCATCCACCTCCTGATTATCGTCATATTCACTTAGTGCTGACTCCCATCATTCAAGTGTTCCACAAGGCACAGAGCATGCAGCATTCGTGCAGTAGCACTCCGATCCAAAGAACTATCATAGAACATTCAGCCCACATACCACAACTCATGCTATCCACATCCATCCATCCTCACTGCCGGCTTCCTTATGCATGCAAATTATACACATAACAGGATCTAATAGACTGTCGAATAATAGACTCTACCCTAGGACCACAACCAGACAAGGAACGGGAAATAAGGCCAAATCAGTTACTCTAAGGCTATAAAATCCTAACCGTATACAATTTTAAAAGCATACACTTAGCAGTTACTAATACCACTAATCATTCTCATTCCAGCATGGCATCCAATATTCCCAAGGCTACAAGCATCACATATCAGGCCAATCTATCGCTGACTACTCAGCACTAGCATGCAAGTCTACCAACTCATACAACATATAAAGGCATCTATCCTCACCCTAACTAGCATGCAATTCCCAGATTCATAAACCAATTCATAACAGATAACACATGTGGGTATTCTGGGGAAACTTACTTGAGCTCGGCCGATTGCATGCACCACACCCTTTCTTGTCTTAGAAAACTTTTTCCTTGAAAACTTTACAGATCCTCAGTTTGAGTTCAGACACACCCGAAAGCATGTCCGAATCCCTCAAACCAAGGCTCTAATACCAACTTGTAACGACCCAAAAATCAAGGGTAAAAATTTCATTTTTCATTATAGTCAAACACAAATGTTACTTCATCAAATCATTCAAAACATTACTTAATTAAAACGTTTATCAAAGTTACATCTCAAATTCACATAAGGAGAAAACACGGGTGTGTGCGTTGTGTTCAGGTCGAGCCCTTCCTTTCCAAACCAATGATACCTGAAACCATAAACAAAAATGTAAGCACGAAGCTTAGTGAGTTCCCCAGAGCATACCCCACACAATCCACATAACCACATAATCCATACTAGCTATAACAGCTACATAAACCATATCAACCACATAAGACATATCAATCACATAGCCATATCATATAAACATATAAGGATGCCGTGAGCTCCTCCCATGGTCTTACTCCAAGATGCCATGGGCTCCCCCACATGGTCTTACACCTAAGTGCCATGGGCTCCCCCCATGGTATTTATTTGGAAAGCTATGGGCTCCCCCACATGGTCTAACATCTAAGCGCCATGGGATCCCCTCATGGTCTTTCATGCAAGTATCACAAAGACAACTAGCATATCACACATCACATAAACAACTAGTATACCACATATCACATAAACAATGCATGTAACCATATAAGGATGTCGTGGGCTCCTCCCAGGGTCTTACTCCAGGATGTCGTGGGCTCCCCCAAAGGTCTTACACCTATGTGCCATGGGCTCCTCCCATGGTCTTTACCTGGAAAGCCATGGGCTTCCCCACATGGTCTTACATCCAAGTGTCATGGGCTCCCTCCATGGTCTTTCATGCAAATATCACATAAACAAATAGCATAACACCTAGCATATAACCAACTAGCATGTAATATAGCACTACATCAACTAGTGTATCACATATCGCAAAATGGGCCAGCCTTGGTGCCTTACACCCATTGGTATGGTCAAGAGACTCACCTCGCACTGTTGAAGTCCCGCGGGTAAAACTCTAGCTGCTGGTTGACAGATTCCCGAACTGTCAACATCAAAACAACACCCAATTAATAATTGGATTCCAATAAATAACCATAAGTCAATGCTTGGGGTAAAAAGACTATTCTACCCTTAACCTAACTTGGTCCAAAACCAAGGTCCAAACACACACTCTGAAAGCCCAAAAACCAATTATTGAGCCAAGGCCCAACATATGGCCCAATTTTCCAAATTAGGCCCAAACCTCTACATGGACTTACCTTAAGGCCCAACCATTTATTCTAGTCTAAACACTTGGCATTCTCATGGTCCAATATCTCATAATCATCAAGGCCCAAGTATGGCCCATCTATGGTCCAAATTTCCAAATTGGGCCCAAGCCTTTCCAATGGGCCTTATCCTAAAGCCCAATAATTTCCTTAGTCCATAAACATGCTCCCCATTTGGCCCACGAAGGACCACAGCAAGTTAGTCCAAGAAATGGCCCAAAAAGAACCCAAACCCAATTAGGGTTTTTCACATAAAATGACGATTAGGGTTGAGTGTTTCTTATTTAACCCATTATGGACTTAATCCATTAAGTCTATCATTCTACTAGGCCATTCATACGATTTAGTCGGACATAATTAAAAATTCCAATCTAACAGTCCAAATGCGGGTCCCGACAATTCCAAATCTCACATTTCCAAAATTAGGGTTTTCCAAACCCAAATTAGGCAACCCAATCGTGTGCCCGTTAGACCATTGGTTAAGTTTTTAGGTCAATTTTGTTGGATTAGTGTCTAAGTCCATAACTATAATTGGTATGTACTTGACCCGATTTGGCATGGTCCATTTGGGTTGCATGGCATCGGAACAATTGGATAGACAAAATGAGAAAAATGATACTTATGATTTATATTAATATATTATAAGTTCTAATATATTAATATGAAATCATATTATTTAATTAGTATTCATCAAGAATTAATTTAGAATTAATTTAGTGATAAAAAGGAACTAATTAAATATGGACTCTTATATATATAGGATGGGCCAAGTTCATTTAGGTTGGGCTAAGCTTTCATAGATAGTCCATGGAGTGTTTAACCCATGGATCCTATGGAAATGAAAGGTCATGGGTATTAGGGTTTACATGAATGTAACCCTAATCCTCCACACTATATAAAGAGGTCCCTAGTTCATGAAATGGGCACTAGTGTGTGTACACAAGAGGGCAAAATCGATTTTGGTGCTAGTATACTTATTCTCAAGTTATTCCAAGGGTTCTTGGTGTTGTGTGAACCATTTGAGGTGTAACGCTTGGGGCACTAAGCTCTTAAAGGTTCAAGACTTTAAGCTCCATCAAAAGGTATGTCATTCTACTAGATTCTTGTATTGTATATACTTAATATTATGCTAGTTACGATGAAACCTTGGAATATTGAATATTTGCATGTATAATAGAGAAAACATAGATCCAAGGTTTATAGGGTTGCATGTACACCATAAGAGTGTTAGAATGTTCAAAACCCTTCAGTGGTATCAGAGCCTAGGCTTGTTTTCATTTATACTTGATGTAATTTGCTGAAAAAAGCTGGAAAAATCAATTTTTTTGCTGTCTGGACAGGGGACTTGACGAGTCCAGGTGCAAATTCATCCAAATTGTCGAGTTGGTTCATGCACTCGACGAGTTGGACCCTCTGACAGCATATATTCGAGGTAATGTTCATGCTAATCCAATTTCAAAGATACTTATCAATAGATTCATGTTTTGTATTTGTTTAATGGTTAGGCTAATTTCGTGAAAATTGTTTGATTTGAATTATCTTGTTCTTATGAGTTAGTTTAGATTAATAGAAAATTATGTGATAATCTGTTTTCCATCCAAATTGATCTAAATGTTGTTCATAATATGTGTTTTTTGTAACTTGTCCTCAAGTTATATGAAATGTCACATTTATGATTTTTAAAACTCATAAGATTTCCATAAGTTATAAAAATGAAGAGTCTCATTTGTTTAATGCTTTAAAGTCTTCCATAACTTGTCCTCAACTTATGGAACTTGAAGAGTTTTTCATTAAAACTACTTTAAACTCATAAGTTATGGAATTGAAAAGTTTTTTGAATTGTTCAAAACTTGCCATCAAGTTTTGGAATTTGTAAATTTTCCCCATGAATACTTTAATTCCAAGTTAAACCCTTAGAATTTTAAAAGTTAAAATTCAACCCTTATACTATTATAATATTAATAGTTAATAGTTATATATATATATATATATATATATATATATATATATATATATATATATATATGTATAAGAACAAAGTCAGTCTTACCGTTAGTAGGCCTCATTCATGAAGTCGGTCTATAAGGGGGGTATAAGGTTACTGCCTATAAAATGGCAGTTTAATGGGTATCCACTCTCACCCACCGTTTCCTTGACTGCTGGAGGGTCGTTAGCCGAACGGGTAGGACAATACTATAATTCTCCCTTCATTAAAAGTATAATGATAAATACTAAGTAACTAAACACTTATAAATTCCCAATCTTAGTTACTTAGGAAAATGTGAATTTGGTGCTAACCCATTAAATTACACTTTGCACCTTGCTTAAGTCGTTAGTGGAGCGCGTTTGGTTAACTGGCACACTAACTTGGATTTAACAAGGTTGGCAAAGGGTGGCTTAAGGTTTATCATAGATCGGTGGAGCGCGTGTGGTTAACCGGCACATCGATTAGGTGATAAAAATTAAGAGTACCAAGTATATTTTCATGGTTATTCACACCTTGTTTTGTGATCCTCGGCATCCCAGTCACAAAACTTGAGAGGGCACAATCGAGATTGAAACATGCCATTGAGTTCAATGAATCTCAAAAGATATAGGAGTTTCAAAGCCAATTAAAAACCTAATAATTTATTTCGTTTTTCATGATGGAAATTGGTGAATCGTCATTCGCCTACCTTCAAATATTTTATAGTTTGGATTACGGAATCCCTCTTCCAAGTTATAAAAGTATTGTGTTGGGTCCTAGCCTTAATATTTCATATTGGGTGTTATATTAAGGACTTAAATCAACTAACTTGAATTTCTCCCATTGTAGATGTCTGATTCAGACAATTATGATATTCCCAAATCTCTTGGAACAAGCTTTCCTAATGAAGATGATGTTTCGTGGTCGGATAATGGAAATCATACTTCTCTTCCTCCACCTCCTCCAATTATTCTCCCTAACCCACAAGTTCTTGAATAGTTCAAGGTCACTCAAGCCCTATTGGAAAGCAAAGTCTATGTGTGCTCACATCTTGGAGATGAAGTCACATATTGACAAGCCGGGAGAGTTGGGTGTCAAAGTCTTGAGGAAGTTCTGTAAACATCCCAAATTTCGAGTCCAAAAATTTCATTTAATTAACTGATTATAAAAGCATTCATAAGAAAACCACATATAATGTATCATTCCGCAAATCAATATATCATGTCTGAAAACCCAAGTCATAAAATAGCATCATGTCAGAGTACAATCCCAGAATATCTCAAGTGCGGAAAATCAATGCGAGTGTGTATGATGTGCTGCTACCGCACCAGCTCCTTCCCCTTCGCTGAAGAGGTACCTGAAACCAAAACTATAAACTGTAAGCACGAAGCTTAGTGAGTTTCCCCCATCGTACCACATACCATACAATCATATAGCATACATACTGTCGGGCAATTTTGGGGTGCTCGATCTACCCGGTACGGCCATTCTGGGGTGCCGACCTACCCGTACGGCCATTCTGGGGCGCCGACCTAACCGTGTCAAGCCATTCTGGGGTGCTGACCTACCCATCAGTCCTAACAACCGAACCGCGGGGACTATTCCACCCCTTATTGCTACTATCACATATATCATAACACAAACATACTATCAGACATATCTGGGGTGTCCGAACTACCCTTCGGTCTTAACAACCGAACTTGGGGACTATTCCCTTCCTACTACCACTATCACATATAACATATCATGCCAGCATATCAACATATCATCACATACTGTCAGACATATCTGGGGTGCCTGACCTACCCTTCGGTCCTAACAACCGAACTCTACTACTATCACATATAACATATCATGCTAGCATATAACATATCAGGTAGTAGCAAACCTGGATGATATCACAAAGACAATCATCCAACATACAACTCCTACTGGTGGGCCGACATTGTGGTCGTAGACCCACCGCTACTGGAAGGTAACTCACCTCGTACGAGTAGCTGCTAATAATCTGTGCGGGAAATCTCTGTCTGTTGCTGCTCCGGAAATCCTCCGGCTATAATCCCCACAAAATACTCAGTCAGAAACTGATATCTACTCTTGGGGTAAAATGACTATTTTACCCCTGACCAAGTCTAATTCAAATTCAAAGTCAAAGTCAACTTTCAGTTGACCTGACTCGCCGAGTTGGGCCGTCAACTCGTCGAGTCCCTAACCTTTTAACTGTCCTCATCCACGTCTTTACTCGTCGAGTTTAGAAATGACTCGACGAGTTCCCCTTCTATACGAGCATCGAATGAACCTTCATCCGACTCGTCGAGTTGTATGAACAACTCGTCGAGTTCATCCTCATCCTAAGAACCAGTCCTGTCCTCGACTCGCCGAGTTGTATGAACAACTTGTCGAGTTCATCTTCAAGAGTTGGGAGATTGCCTTGGACTCGCCGAGTCTGTTCATGCACTCGCCGAGTCCTATGAACTCCAGGACTATGGCTTAGCCCAATATGTTGGGTTACTCCCCTGGACCCTCTAAAAACCTTTCCAGCACTCCACTGGGTCTCTTTGACCCATAACAGAAAAGGGGAGTCTAGCCTCGGACTCGCCGAGTCGATACAGTCCAAGTCTTATTTCTTCGATTTCTGGTGTACAACTCTTGTCCAAATGATAGATCTAGGTCCCTAAACTCGATCTAGCATGTAAAGTTACGAACTTTACATGCATGCATGGGACTTTGAGTCTAAAAGGCTCTAAAAGAGACTATTGGGTTGCATGGGGGCTTCCATGGGTGCAAAAGCAGCCCCTTTCTGCCTTGTAATTCCTCCATGGACCTAGATCCGAAGCCTCAACCCCCAACCATGCTTGCAATCATGGTTGGTTACCAAGAATGGCTTATAAAAGCCCTAAATCTCCCCAAAAAGGGATCTAGCAAAAGAACAAGCAAGGTATCGACTTTATACCTTCTGTGAACAGCAAATGGTGCACAAACTTGAACTCCCTTGTCTCCTCTTGATTCCTCTAGGCTTTTCCTTCTCCTTTGAATTCAAAATCACCAAAAAGCACCACAAAAGCCTTAGCTCTTATACAAACGGCTAGGGTTTGCTATGAGGATTTTCTGGAAGCAATAGGGACGAAGGGTGGCTGAATGAGATGTTTAAATAGGGTGCAAACCCTTAGATTAGGGTTTTGTCCAGTCAGAGCCTACTCGTCGAGTCTGCAGCCGACTCGACGAGTCCGTCATTTAAATCCCGAATCAAATCCGTTTCTACTCGACGAGTTGGTCCTTCAACTCGCCGAGTCCCAGGCCAAAAATGCAAAATACTTAAATAAAATACATACCATGAACCAGGTGCTACAAATCTCCCCCACTTATTTTAGACTTCGTCCTCGAAGTCTGCTGCTCGTTCCTGGAAAAGCTCTGGGTAATGCTCCATCATCTCATCCACCGGCTCCCAAGTCCATTCCGAGCCCTTCCGGTGCTGCCATTGCACCTTCACTAGCTTGACCCTCTTGTTCCTTAGATCCTTCGACTTCTGGTCGAGGATTGCTACAGGTCGCTCAATGTAATTTAGGCTGTCATCGACCTGAATATCCTCTAAGGGTACCACTGCTGAGTCGTCCACCAGGCACTTCCGTAGCTGGGAGACATGGAATGTGCTGTGGATCTGACTGAGCTTGGCTGGTAGGTCCAGCCTATACGCCACTTTGCCCACCCGGGCTATAACCCTGAAGGGTCTAATATACCTGGGGCCCAACTTGCCCTGCTTCCTGAATCGGATGACGCCCTTCCATGGCGACACCTTCAGGAGAACCATATCCCCGACCTGAAACTCCAGGTCTGATCGGCGCTTGTCAGCATAACTTTTTTGCCAACTCTGAGCAGTCTGAAGCCTGCTCCGAACCTGCTGAATCCACTCTGTCGTCTTGAGCACCACTTCGGTGCTCCCCATGACTCTCTGGCAACCCTCACCCCAACATATCGGGGTCCTGCACTTCCTCCCGTATAACATCTCGAAGGGAGGACGGTCAATACTCGCGTGGTAGTTGTTGTTGTACGAAAACTTAGCCAATGGGAGGTAAGTATCCCAACTACCACCGAAGTCCAACACGCATGCCCGCAACATATCCTCAAGTGTCTTGATGGTCCGCTCGCTCTGTCCATCCGTCTGCGGGTGAAAAGCGGTGCTAAAGTGTAGTCGAGTACCCAACTCGTCGTGGAATTTCTTCCAAAATCTGGAAGTAAACCGCACATCCCTGTCAGAAATCACGGAGACTGGCACTCCATGCCGAGCCACCACCTCCCGAATGTAGATGTCGGCCAGCTTCTCGGCCGATATAGTCTCCTGTATCGGTATAAAATGGGCACTCTTGGTCAACCGATCCACGATGACCCATATGGAATCCACTCCCCGCGCGGTCCTGGGAAGTTTGGTGATGAAGTCCATAGTGATATCTTCCCACTTCCACAGGGGAATATCCAACGGCTGCATCTTGCCGTATGGCCTCTGGTGCTCGGCCTTGACCTTCCTGCAGGTTAAGCACCGCTCCACATACCATGCTACATCCCGCTTCATGCAGGGCCACCAATAGTCAAGACGAAGGTCTCTATACATCTTCGTCGCCCCGGGATGAATGAAGAATCGGGATTGGTGTGCCTCCTCCATCAGAACCTGGCGCACACCCCCGTGGTATGGAACCCACACTCTGCGGTGTAGTGTCAATAACCCTCGACTATCATAGTCGAAGGAGGAAACCTGACCCACTATACGCTCGCTCTTCCGATGTTCCTCCTTCATAGCCTCCTACTGGGCCTCTCGGATCTGCACCAGTAGTGGAGTCACCACTGTTATCCGCATGCAAACATCTCTGATCGGTGCTGCCTTGCGGCTAAGTGCATCGGCCACCACATTGGCCTTCCCCGGGTGGTAGAGGATCTCGCAATCATAATCCTTCACCACATCAACCACCGACGTTGCCTCATGTTCAAATTCGGCTGATCCATGAGGTACCTCAAACTCTTGTGGTCCGTGTAAATGGTACATCGGACCCCATAGAGGTAGTGTCACCAAATCTTGAGGGCGAAGACAACCGCCCCCAACTCCAAATCGTGCGTCGGGTAGTTCGCCTCGTGGGGCTTCAACTGCCTCGAAGCGTAGGCGATGACATGTCCTCTCTGCATCAGTACCGCGCCCAAACCTGAGATGGACGCGTCGCTGTACACTACGAAGTCCTCTACGCCCTCTGGCAGGGCTAAAATTGGAGCATCGCACAACCTCTGTCTCAGTGTCTCGAACGCCGCCTGCTGTTCAGGCCCCCAACGGAAAACTACGGCTTTCTTCGTCAGTCGCGTCAAAGGTACGGCTATCTTGGAGAAGTCCTGGATGAATCTCCGATAATGGCCGGCTAATCCCAGGAAACTCCGAATCTCGGATGGAGACTTCGGAACCTCCCATCTCATCACGGCCTCTACCTTGGCCGGGTCGACCAGAATACCGTTCTGGTTGACAAGGTGCCCAAGGAACTGCACCTCGCGCAACCAGAACTCGCACTTGGAGAACTTGGCGTACAAGCTCTCCCTCCGTAGAGTCTCCAATACCTCTCGCAGATGCTCCTCATGCTCCTCCTGCGTCTTGGAGTAAACCAATATATCATCGATGAAAACTATCACTGACCAATCCAGCATCGGTCTACACACGCGGTTCATGAGGTCCATGAACGCGGCAGGAGCATTGGTGAGCCCGAAAGGCATCACCACGACCTCATAGTGGCCATAACGCGTCCGAAACGCAGTCTTCTGCACATCCTCCTCTCTGACCCTCATCTGATGATACCCTGAACGCAAATCAATCTCGGAGAACCAATATGCTCCCTGTAGCTGGTCAAAGAGGTCATCAATCCTCGGGAGTGGGTAACGGTTCTTCACCGTTACCTTATTCAGCTCCCTATAATCTATACACATCCGATGCGACCCGTCCTTCTTTTTCACGAACAGAATCGGGGCTCCCCGGGGTGAACTGCTCGGCCTAATGAATCCCTTGTCTAACAGCTCCTGCAGCTGTCTAGACAACTCCTGCATCTCGGGAGGAGCCAACCGATACGGTGCCCTGGCTATCGGAGCCGCACCAGGGACAAGGTCGATCCTGAACTCCACCTGCCGCTCCGGGGGTATCCCAGGAAGCTCCTCTGGGAACACATCTGCGTAGTCTCGCACCACTGGAACATCGCCCACCGTCACCTTACCCACCTCCCAGGTATCCATGACATAGGCGACATACCCAGCACAACCCTGCTGAAGGTAGCGCCTAGCCCTTGCTGCTGAACACACGGTGGGTCCACGCTGCGGTCTCTCGCCGTGGATCACCAACTCTCCCCCACCTGGGGTCCTGACCCGCACTAACTGTTGTGCACAATCTATCACCGCCCCATTAGGGCTCAACCAGTCTATGCCTATAATCACCTTGTTCCCACGCAACGGAATGGGAATCAAGTCTACCAGGTATCGCTCCTCGAATAACCTCAGCACACAATCTCAGAAAACTGCTGATGCTCGCACTGATCGATCATCGGCAATCTCTACCTCTAAAGGGCAATCCAACCTGCCCAGAGACTCAGAAAACCTCTTGCTGAGCGCAAGAGAAACAAAAGATTGAGTGGCACCTCAATCAAACAACACCTGTACCGAAATACCGTTCACATGGAACGATCCTAACATGTACATACAGAGTATATATCAATATCATAAACATCATATAAATAGATCAGAGGGAAGAATCATACCCGTCACCACATCGGGTGCGGCGCGTGCCTCCTCGGTAGTCAACTGGAAAGCCCGGCTCCTCACCACTGGAGCCTCTGCCTTGCCCTGCCGGCCATCAGTAATCCGCAGGGTCGCTGGAGCTGGCGCCTTCACTGGCGCTGCTGTTGTCAACTGGGGGCAATTGGCCTTCTTGTGGCCCCTCTGGTTGCAGTGGAAACACAACAACTCAGATGTCGGAATAGTGGGTGCAGGGGCGGTACAATCCCTGATGAAGTGCCCCGTCTTGCCGCACTTGTAGCATCCCGACGATCCCAACCTACACGCCCCCTCGTGCGGCCTGCCGCATTTCTTGCAGCGGCCCTGTCCTGACTGGCCTTTCGGCCTACCATCTGATCCCTTGGGCTTCTTCCCCGAAGCCCTAGTCGTCTGTCCCTCCTCTACCTTCCTCTTCCGGATATGCTCCAGATCAATCTCCCTCTCCCTTGCCCTGGCAATCATGGAATCCAGGGTAGGGCAAGCTGAAAAACTAACATGCTCCCGAATGTCAGCTCGTAGCATGTCATGGTAGCGGGTCCTCCTCATATCCTCATCTCCCGCATATTGGGGCACCAGTAACTCCCTCTCCCGGAACTTGGCGGTGATCTCCGCCACAGTCTCCGTAGTCTGTCTCATATCCAAAAACTCCCTGGCCAGCTGCTGAAGCTCCACAGCTGGCGCGAACTCACTCCTGAACCGGGTCACAAAGTCCGGCCATGTCATAGCCTCAACAGCCGAGGCTCCCAGAGTGTCACCAACCGACTCCCACTAATCCCTGGCCCTGTCTCTCAAGCACCCTGCATCATATCTCACCTTCAACCCGTCGGGGCAGAAGCTGGTTAACTGTGCAGACTCAATCTCTGCAATCTACCGTCTGGCCACAATGGGGTCCTTCTCCCCATGGAAATCTGGCGCACCACTGCCCCTGAAGTCCTTAAAGGATAGTGTGCGTGATCCCGACTGGCTGGTCGCCATGTCGCTCCTGAACGCCCGGAGGCGATCCTCCATCAGCTCGACAATCCCTTCCTTGATCGACCCAAAGATGATCGGGGTCGTATCAAGGATGCCTCTAGTGATCTCGGACGCGATGAACTCGCGTAGCCTCTCATCCACTGGTTCAGAACCTGAGCCCGAACCCGATCCCTCTACTGAACGGCCAACTGCTGGCCTCGAACGTAGTACCACCATTATGCAATACATAATGACAACCGTCAGTGATACTGATACATCTAGAGGGATCACACCCATCACAAGTTCCCTGGTCTTTCCTCAGCCTTCCTCGATTCAAGTACGGATCCTCTGCTTTCAGTAGTACGGGCCCATACTACCTTCCACATCTATCCGTACTTTCCTCAAGAACCGCCTCGACTCCACCAAGTCCCTTCTACTACTACTGATCTCTGCTACTCTCATCCTAGGCTTGCCCTAGGGAAATCTCTGGCTCTACCCAAACCAGTCCTCAGCTGCTGAAGGCCTCCTCGTAATGCCAATTAGTCATCACCTGAATACCATCACATGTGACGAGGCTCAAATAATCCTTCGAGTAAAAGACTCATCCCTACAACGGTTAGACTCAGACAAGAGCTGCGCAATAGGGCCAAATCCAGCACTCTGAGATTATTCAACCCTGATCACATGTGACGTGATGTATCCACCTAATGGCTAACTCCCATCACTCAGAGTCCCACATAGCACAAAGCGTGCAGCATTCAGACAAAGGGAACGATCTCAAGCAATCCTATCCTTATAACAGGAAATTGTACTAGCATACAATGCTAAGCTCATACTATTAGGTATAACCTAAACAGGCTATCCTACTGTTGTCTACTCAATACTAGCATGCAATTCTCATAAGCTGAAACACATAAAGCAGGCACATAAGGCATCATTCCTAGATCCTTAGTCCTATTCTAGCATGCTGTTCTACTGAAGCTGATAAACATAACATAACTTGTATGGGTACTTTGGGGAATACTTACTTGAGCTCGGCCGGTCGCGCACATCACACACTTCATTCTTTCTCAAAACTCCTTTAACTTATCCTTTAGAAATCCATTTTCTTGTAATAGAAATCCATTTTCTTGTAAAAAAAAACTTTTAATCCCTCGATTTGAGTCCAGACACCCCTGAGGGTATGTCTGAATCCCTCAAACCAGGGCTCTGATACCAACTTGTAACATCCCAAATTTCGAGTCCAAAAATTTCATTTTAATTAACTGATTATAAAAGAATTCATAAGAAAACCACTTATAATGTATCATTCCGCAAATTAATATATCATGTCTGAAAACCCAAGTCATAAAATAGCATCATGTCAGAGTACAATCCCAGAATATCTCAAGTGCGGAAAATCAATGTGAGTGTGTATGATGTGCTGCTACCGCGCCATCTCCTTCCCCTTCGCTGAAGAGGTACCTGAAACCAAAACTATAAACTGTAAGCATGAAGCTTAGTGAGTTTCCCCCATCGTACCATATACCATACAATCATATAGCATACATACTGCCGGGCAATTCTGGGGTGCCCGACCTACCCGGTACGACCATTCTGGGGTGCCGACCCACCCGTACGGCCATTCTGGGGTGCCGATCTACCCGTGTCAAGCCATTCTGGGGTGCCGACCTACCCGTGTCGAGCCATTCTGGGGTGCTGACCTACCCGTGTCGAGCCATTCTGGGGTGCTGACCTACCCATCGGTCCTAACAACCGAACCTCGGGGACTATTCCACCCCTTATTCCTACTATCACATATATCATAACACAAACATACTATCAGACATATCTGGGGTGTCCGAACTACCCTTCGGTCTTAACAACCAAACTTGGGGACTATTCCCTTCCTACTACCACTATCACATATAACATATCATGCCAGCATATCAACATATCATCACATACTGTCAGACATATCTGGGGTGCCTGACCTACCCTTCGGTCCTAACAACCGAACTCTACTACTATCACATATAACATATCATGCTAGCATATAACATATCAGGTAGTAGCAAACCTGGATGATATCACAAACAAAAATCATCCAACATACAACGCCTACTGGTGGGCCGGCATTGTGGCCGTAGACCCACCGCTACTGGAAGGTAACTCACCTCGTACGAGTAGCTGCTAATAATCTGTGCGGGAAATCTCTGTCTGCTGCTGCTCCGAAAATCCTCCGGCTATAATCCCCACAAAATACTCAGTCAGAAACTGATATCTACTCTTGGGGTAAAATGACTATTTTACCCCTGACCAAGTCCAATTCAAATTCAAAGTCAAAGTCAACTTCCAGTTGACCTGACTCGCCGAGTTGGGCCGTCAACTCGTCGAGTCCCTAACCTTTTAACTGTCCTCATCCACGTCTCTACTCGTCGAGTTTAGAAATGACTCGACGAGTTCCCCTTCTATACGAGCATCGAATGAACCTTCATCCGACTCGTCGAGTTGTATGAACAACTCGTCGAGTTCATCCTCATCCTAAGAACCAGTCCTGTCCTCGACTCGCCGAGTTGTATGAACAACTTGTCGAGTTCATCTTCAAGAGTTGGGAGATTGCCTTGGACTCCCCGAGTCTGTTCATGCACTCGCCGAGTCCTATGAACTCCAGGACTATGGCTTAGCCCAATACGTTGGGTCACTCCCCTGGACCCTCTAAAAACCTTTCCAGCACTCCACTGAGTCTCTTTGACCCATAACAAAAAAGGGGAGTCTAGCCTCGGACTCGCCGAGTCCCAAGAACAACTCGCCGAGTCGATACAGTCCAAGTCTTATTTCTTCGATTTCTGGTGTACAACTCTTGTCCAAATGATAGATCTAGGTCCCTAAACTCGATCTAGCATGTAAAGTTACGAAGTTTACGTGCATGCATGAGACTTTGAGTCTAAAAGGCTCTAAAAGAGACTCTTGGGTTGCATGGGGTCTTCCATGGGTGCAAAAGCAGCCCCTTTCTGCGTTGTAATTCCTCCATGGACCTAGATCCGAAGCCTCAACCCCCAACCATGCTTGCAATCATGGTTGGTTACCAAGAATGGCTTATAAAAGCCCTAAATCTCCCCAAAAAGGGATCTAGCAAAAGAACAAGCAAGGTATCGACTTTATACCTTCTGTGAATAGCAAATGGTGCACAAACTTGAACTCCCTTGTCTCCTCTTGATTCCTCTAGGCTTTTCCTTCTCCTTTGAATTCAAAATCACCAAAAAGCACCACAAAAGCCTTAGCTCTTATACAAACGGCTAGGGTTTGCTATGAGGGTTTTCTGGAAGCAATAGGGACGAAGGGTGGCTGAATGAGATGTTTAAATAGGGTGCAAACCCTTAGATTAGGGTTTTGTCCAGTCAGAGCCTACTCGTCGAGTCTGCAGCCGACTCGACGAGTCCGTCATTTAAATCCCGAATCAAATCCGTTTCTACTCGACGAGTTGGTCCTTCAACTCGCCGAGTCCCAAGCCAAAAATGCAAAATACTTAAATAAAATACATACCAGGAACCAAGTGCTACAAGTTCGTTGTTGACTAGGTTCTGCAATCACTTTCTAAGTCACATATTGAGTTCCTTTGGGACTACTATGTAACAGACTATGACATGACCCTTAATGATCATATCTATTTGATTGATGTTGCTGAATCAGCAATGATTTAGAGCACTGGTAAAGCAAATTTGATTGGAATATCTACTTCTTAAACTTCCATGAACATTGACAATGGTAACATTGGAAATCTAGAAAAGCTTTCTCTTCCCAATGGAAAGGGATTGGCCATAGTCAACTCGGTTAACCAAATGGTAAAGAGAAAGGCTACGTCTGAGATTGTCCCGTGTACCATTCCTAAAGGGTCCATATGTTTCTATTGCCAAAGGAAGGGGCATTGGTTGCGAAGCTACCTTATTTACCTGAAAGTATACTAGGATGGTAAAAGTCAAAGTTTGACTCTACTTCGGGTAAAGTCCACTATCTAACTCTATTAAGTTCCTATTTAAGATTCTTATACATGATGTGACTAGGTCACATGTTGATGTTTTAAGAATAAAAGAAAAGAGGAAGCATAAAGGAAGAATATGTTGATTCTGATCGCGAAGATGGATTTCGATCGCATGATTCGGTGGTCAGAATTTTGAGCTTTTGCTTAAGAGTTATGATATGTTTCTTAGGAATAGATAACAACAAGTTTTCATATGCATTTGCATTGTAAGGATAAGTTTTCCGCAAGTTTTTAAAATAAAAGGAAAAAGTTTTAATTTTATTTATTTTAAAATTCCTTACAATGGCATTTGTGGAAAAAAATGTTGTTTATATGATTCCATTGATAGCAATATTGGAAAATGAATTTGATTCTTTCATTTGTGGTAGTGTCTAAATTTACCAAATAAGGAAATATTCTCATCACCCAAGTTTCAATTGGACCGAAACATGGAATCATGCAAATTGTATTGTATGATGAATGAGAATTTTCATCTTTGGAAAATTAAGACTAATTCCTTGTTCAGATGTATATGTAAGTCAAGTGAAGGACTAAGGGATCGAGTACACCTTTTTGTGCACTGGTCAAATTTCACCACAAAAGATCGATAAGACTATTCGTCATGATTTACTAAAGTTTAGTAAATATGGTTATACTTACAAGCTTAAGTATAATTATGAAACATTGGAAAAGTTTCAATGAATGGCAGAACGAATGAGAAGAATCAAATTTGGCAGAAAGATAAAAGTTTCTCAAATCTGAAAAGATGGGAGAGTACTTTAGTATCATGTTTTATGATCATCTTAATGATTATGAGACCATATCACAATTCATCCTCTAAGAACATCTTAGTGCATTCTTATGGCTAAGAAGAGGAGTCATGAATTGTTGAATTGGTTAAATCAAGAAGATGAGTCATACTTCGTTCCAAAACAATTCTTAGAGTAATACTCCAAGATTGTAACTTGAGTGACATATCTTAAAGAAGGTTTATAACACTTGTCAAATGTAAGAGTAAAATGTGTTCTACTCTTGTACATTTGAAATTGGTAACTTGTGATGTTTTGGATAAAACAAAGACCAACTAAGGCCAATTGTGTGAAGTGTTTGTCTTGATAAGAATCTGCACTAACCCTTGAATGTTTGCTTTGTCAAGGAATAGTTCTTGACAAGAGGAGATTATATGTCAAGAGGTCAGTGGGAGTCTAAAAGATCCTAAAATAGTTTCAAGAACTAATCAAGAATAAAACTTGTAGCTTATCACTAGCGCACGACTTGAGGTTTGTAACCTATCGTGTTGACATATTCTTATTTCTGTGTCTATTCCAGTTAAAGTTGACTATGCATCTGAGTTCTACAAGTTCTCAGTTGTTCGCATAACTACTTGGAAGCAATGGCAGGCCCTTGTGCTACCAGGTGGCAAGAGTTTAAGATTGCACAAGTTGAGTCCATATGAGTTTGGATTTGTCACTAACCTTGTCTTGTGATTATGGTTTTGACAAATTCACATGGATAGGAACACATACACCTTAAAATCTAAGTGTCATAAGGTTTTTCTCCGATTCATGAAAATGATGGTGAGGAAACACTTTCACTAAGTAGATTTTAAGTAGATAGCAATTGTGATATTTGCATTCCCAAAGTCGTTTGTGGAGCGCGTGTGGGTAATCGGCACACTAACATGGACTTGTGAGAAATAGAAAAGGTCTAAACAGCTGAGACTATGATTACGACATCCCTTTTCATAGTTCTAAAATTGTTTAGACACACATGTGAGCTATCTAAGGAAAGGTGTATGATTTTGATAAAGTTTTATCAAAGCATCTCGTATCAGAAATCTGAACTTTGGTAAGAAAGTCAATAAAGTATTGATTTCTAGAAGTCCAGCTGATTTCTGAGTACATGTCAAAGCTAGTGGGAGCATAAGTGTTATGCTAATAATCATCATGTTAGTGGGAGCATGATAATAAGTGTTGCAAGTTAGCAATGTTAATTATAGAAAACAAAAGTTTCAATTGGGAAAAGTTGTTTTGCTATAATTAAGGGAGGGGAAATTATACTTCATTTCAAATCTAAAAGCTTAGATCGTGAGATTTTAATCAAATTTAGTCAAGTATATATATGAATGTTATGTTGGAATGGTTCAACATAAGGAAATTCTATATATGGGAACATTATTTGCGTTCTAAAATTCGATTATGATTACGGCATCCCTTTTCATAATCTGAATTATGAGAACATGACAAATAGAAATAGAAATATTATAACCAAAGACTGGTCTAGTATCATGTCTTTATGTGAGACATCATGAATCGTGTCCCATATGCTTCGGATATAGGATCGATTGCATGTGCTATAATATTCATCCTTTCTAAATTTTCCAAATGCCTAGGGCATTTAGAGGGGAAAAGGTCTAGAATTGGATATGACTATATTGATTAAGCAATTTTCGAGGACAATCTGAGGTTCACCAAAGATTGGTTGCTCATGGACAGTTGGAAGTATGGTGTAAAATTTTGGAAAGGACCATATTGACATATTCTGAAAAGAGGCAACTCTTGTTCAGAAGTGATAGTCAAAATGGGAATATGTAAATGTTTCCATAGGTGGAAGTTATTCAATCTGTGTAAGATTAGAAAACTTAATGCAAGAAAGATGTTCAAAGCAATGTACTTTGAATATGAGACTTCATTTCCATGGAATTAATCTCCATTGGAATACTCTGTAGTGTCTGTTGACAAGTCTTTGTGACTTTGTGTATAATCATTACAAGAGGATCGGTGCATATAAGTTTAGAATCTAACAGATTTAGGTAAATGGTAGGAATTTAGAATTCTTACATTTACGATAAGGATTTGGGATTGTGAAATGAGAATCATTGAAATTATGTTCAATTGATCTATTCTACAAAGTGAGGATCATAGACCAACATAATGTGCATACTTGGTGTATGGCGTAACTATTGTTTGGACAAACATAGTGTGTATGTTTGGAGCATGGCATGACTATTGTTTCAGATTCAAGTATTAAGTTGATTATTCGAAAATTATACAATGAATAATGTGTAATCAATATGGTGATAAATAAAAGGTGTTTTATTTATATTCGTAAGTTCTGAGACCATATTGGATTCGATTATTCTTGTGTTTCACTTTGCATGTTTTGACTTCCCGAATAACTAGGTTATTCAAACTATCCACAGTCGATCATACTTTGGAAGTAGGTATTGAGGCAAGACTGTCATGAAGGGTCTGTAGTTTTTCCGGGACAAAGTGGCTGCAGTGTTCATGAGTGCTCCTGGAATGAGATTCGAGTATTGGATTCAACCCACGCTCATTTGAATCACTTCATGGATTTTATCACGAGTGAATCATGAGACGATAATATCTTATATTCTTCAAACCTAGAGATATGAGTTGTTGACTATGAGTTGGTTATACATTGATTGTACGAAAACGCATTGGTAACTCGATGTTATAAAACGTGCCTTTGTGTATGATTCAACAAGTAGTAGAACAAGCATATGAGTCGAAGTTTATCCATTCCTTTTACCCTTGGAGGGATAAAAGCGGTATCTTTGGGTTGCATGGCATCGGAACAATTGGATAGACAAAATGAGAAAAAGGATACTTATGATTTATATTAATATATTATAAGTTCTAATATATTAATATGGAATCATATTATTTAATTAGTATTGATTAAGAATTAATTTAGAATTAATTTAGTGATCAAAAAGGAACTAATTAAATATGGACTCTTATATATATAGGTTGGGCCAAGTTCATTTAGGTTGGGCTAAGCTTTCATGGATAGTCCATGGAGTGTTTAACCCATGGATCCTATGGAAATGAAAGGTCATGGGTATTAGGGTTTACATGAATGTAAACCTAATCCTCCACACTATATAAAGAGGTCCCTAGTTCAAGAAATGGGCACTAGTGTGTGTACACAAGAGGGTAAAACCGATTTTGGTGCTAGTATCCTTATTCTCAAGTTATTCCAAGGGTTCTTGGTGTCGTGTGAACCATTTGAGGTGCAACACTTGGGGCACTAAGCTCTTAAAGGTTCAAGACTTCAAGCTCCATCAAAAGGTATGTCATTCTACTAGATTCTTGTATTGTATATACTTAATATTATGCTAGTTAGGATGAAACATTGGAATATTGAATATTTGCATGTATAATAGAGAAAACATAGATCCAAGGTTTATAGGGGTTCATGTACACCATAGGAGTGTTAGAATGCTCAAAACCCTTCAAATTTGTGTTACATAAATTGGGCACCACCCACTACCACCCCGGGTAGTGTTGGTCAATGGCGGTCCGTGGCGGCAGCCACCACCTCATGGTGGTGGTTGTTGAGTTTTTAGGCCAAGACAATACTAAAAGTACTCTAACTAATAGTCCAAATGCACACCGCCACCAGAGATGGTGGCTAACGGTGGTGGTGGCGGGCCTTCCTTGGTTTCCAGCCGAGCAAACCCACACATACACTCACAAATGCAATGTTAACACGTAAACACATCCAACTCAGCCACCTTGGGTGGCAGACGACGACCGGAAGCATAGGAACTGCGACCTAAGGCCACCGGCGACCACAGCCGACGTTCACGACGTCGTATTCACAACAAAGAACGAAAGAGAGAGGAAGTAGGTTTACGGTTGGACTTACCGAGCGCTTACGGTGGCTCACGACGAACACAATGTGCCCCACAGTCCTCGACGGTTCTTTTGTTGCCCATGGCGTATCCGACAGTCAGGGTTGTTGTGCCGGCGATCATCGGCGAGATAGCAGGCGGAAAAAGGTGGCGGTCGGGCTTAGTGATGCGAGCGGCAGCTGAGGAGTCTTCACCTTGGTGGCGGCTGATGAAAGAGATACACTAGGGTTAGGGTTACCCGACGTCGCCTCTTGAAGCGGGAAGGAAATGAGCACCGGGTCTAAACCCGTGTTCTTTACTCCACCAAAACTTCTCAATATAACTCCCATATTTACCATTCAGCCCCCTAAGCCTTCAAATCCTTTAGATTTAAGTCCATTAATTACCAAACACACCCTGACTTCTGAAATCCTTTTCAAATTAAATCTAGAACATACACTTTTAACCCCCAAAATCCAAAATTATATCATTTGGTTCCCTGAAACCAACACCCCGCTAAATATTAATTATTTGGCTATAAAATAATAATAATAATTACATCCCGGTGCTTTAGAGTTTATTATTTATTTAATTGATTTTAAACGGAATGTTACAACAACCCCAAAATCACAACAAGAAAAGTTTCCTTTTTATTTTCTCGATTCTGAAGAAGCACAACCCACCCATTGGGGTATGTCTGAACCTTTACCACTGCCCGAATTGGCTCAACAAAATCGTAAAAGGGCCACAATGCACAACTATAATTCCCACCTGAAGTTATTCCAATTCTTCAAAACCAAAGAAGCACTTAAGCTTAATTAGGAATGAAAAGTATTAGTGAACGTTTCCAATATAAAGTGAAAAATTCTACAAAAGACAGGTTTGAAGCTGTTTGTTATATGGATAATTGTGACTGGCGAATTAGGGCAACAAAACATAGTACTACTGATACATTTCAAGTGATTAAACTATCAGATAAACACACTTTCTTAAACACACAGCTACTTCCCCTTCACCGACAAGCCAACAATAAGATATTGGGTCACTTCCTGAAGGGCATATTAGCTGATAGTACTAGTAATATGTTGCGGGGGAAACATATACAACGCACTTTAAATGACCGTCTTGGTGTACATTTTTCATACTGGCAAGCATGGAATGCTAAAATGTATGTTCTAAATTTATTGAGAGGGACCCCTGAAGAAAGCTTTCAAAGACTACATTTATATTGTTACAACTTGGAGAAGAAGAATCCAGGGATGGTTACACATATAAAGACGAGTGATGAAAGCAAATTTGAATACTTTTTCATGGCTATCGTTTGTGTGGTAATATATTTTATATACCTACTTCTTTATATTTAATGTCCATGCATATGCGTTCGCTTTAATTAGATTATTAATTACTTTTTAGGTTCGAGCGTTTCAAATATGTTTGCATCCTATTATTATCATTGACGGCGCACCCCTTAACGGGAATTACTTGGACACCATGTTCGTAGCAGTAAGCATGGATGGTAATAACCAAATCCTCCCTATTGCATTTGGTGTTGGGTAAACTTAAAGTGGATAGTCATGGATTTAGTTTTTATCAAGACTCAAAGAATGTATTGGATACATGCCATATTTGGCTATCATATCAGATAGCGCCAATTCTACTGAAATGGCCATTCAAGTTGTGTTCCTGAATGCATATCACAGACTCTGTTGTCGCCATTTGTTAATGAATATGAGAGAAAAGATTGGCAAGCAAGAGAGAACAAAGATTTGGTTTTGGTAGACTACAAAGGCTTACCGAGAGTCTGATTTCAAAGAAAGCTTGAGTAGGATACATCATACAGTATACGATGATTACCAGACATGGCTAGGCATAATCAACTACGAGAGATGGGCAAGGTCATGTTTCCCTATGGTTGGGTACAATATTATTACATCAAATAGTGTCGAGTCCGTCAAAAAAGATGAAAGCAAAAAAGATGTTACTAAGTATGTTGCAAAAGGTCATCGACAGGAGGAACAACAAATTCTCTACTTTTCGGGTATACCATATTGATTAAAACAGATATGAGATGACTAAACAAATGAAAATGGTATAGTAAACTTGGAAAGTCGTTACTGCATGTGTGGGAAATGGTAATTGTCAGGTATACCTTGTACTCATGCTATGACGGTATTCAAGGAACTGAGATATCAACATTGTCGTGCATGGGTGTCATCGTACTTCACAATGGTAACATATCAATCAACATATGTAGAGGTTGTGTTTCATGTGCCATTTCCAGCTGAATACGAAGAACCGTTTGAAATCATGGTTGTTTTGCCACCATTGATGGACAAACGACAAGTCGAACGACCTACAAACCATAACTGTATCCCATCCCATAGTGAAAGCCGGTTTCAGAAAAATGTAGCCGTTGCCAAAGGATCGGTTACACAAGCAGAAACTGTGACGCTTCGTTTCCTACAGATTCAACAAAAAGTGAATCTTCAAGTAGGACCAAGTCACGTGGCAAAATTAATGTTAAGTCTAAGAGTAGACATACTGGTCAGAAAGGTAGCCAATGATATGATACTGTTGATTTTAAAAAACCCGTAGCGATGATTGTATGATATCATAATATTCTACAAAATGTTGTTCGGAAGGATAAACTTGTTTTTGCTACATCTTAAAAAGGAAATTGTTTTAACACATTGACAAAGAAAACCATAATTCAAACATTAGCGTAATATGCAACATCTATCCACTAGACACTCTTAATCCACCACCTAGCAGCACGCTCCTACGCAATAGGCTGCAACAAATCTTTGGGGGACACTGCATAAAAAACAATATATAAAGGTTAATCGTACGTTATTTATGTCATATTAACTTATAAATTATAAGGTGGACTAAATTACATACATTAATAACGTCGAGAATACGTTAACAATCAGGTGCATGCAAACGCCTTATCCTAGGGTATGCAACTGCCCGAGGGATAACACCCGGTATAGGAGAACCAACATGAAACGTCCCAAAAATTAATGACATAAAATTTTCATTTTTATATTAATAATTCATTTATGCATATCATTTCCATAAAACCGAAGTGAACAAGATTTATCGAAACATCATTAAGTCAGAGTCGATCACAGAATGCGAAAACATAAGGTGTGTGCCCTGCAATCATCCGAGCTCTTCCATTTGAAAACCGAAACACCTGAAACATAAACTAAAAACCGTAAGCACAAAGCTTAGTGAGTTCCCCAAGATACCACATACCACACATACATAAAACACATACCGGGCCCCCGCCCTCCATCGGGCCTCGCCTGGTATCGAGTCCCACTCGGCCTCAGGCCCTGCCCGACATCAAGCCTCGCTCGGCTTCGGGCCCCGTCCGACATCAAGCCTCGCTCGGCTTACAGATCCTTCAATCACCAGGCCTCACCTGACATTGGGCCCCGCCCGATACATACATAATCATATAAACATATAACCTTACGAGTTCATGCAATAATCACAAAGACTATAGCATACCATACAGTCATCGAGCCCCTCCCGTAATCGGGCCTTGCCTGGTAAGCATAAAAACAAATATTAATAACTAGCATTAAATATACTCATCATGCCCCACCTGGCATCGGGCCATGCCCGGTAAGCATAACATCATACAGCACATGCAAGAGTCACGCAGACATCTAGCATCCTAACATATAAAACATGGGCCGACATTGGTGCCTTCGACCCGTTAAACCCAGTGAGGAGACTCACCTCGCACTGTCGAAACTTCAGATAATCCTTGGCTGTTGGCTGACAGATCTTTGAACTATCAATATCAAAACAACACCCAATCAACACTTGGTTCCCAAATCATAACCATAAATCCATTACTAGGGTAAATGACCACTTTACCCCTGACTTAGTTTAGGCCAAGTCTTAGGCCCAAACCAAAAATCCAAAAAGGCCCAAATACCAATAGCCACCTAAGGCCCAATCCATGGCCCATATTTCCAAATCGGGCCCAAACCCATTGAAGGCCTTCTTAAAATAATTATCAACCCAAAACCTTATGGCACAACAGGGCCCAAGACAACTAAGCCTAATAGATGGCCCAAACCGAATCCCAACATGCAAAATCCTTCCTGACTGAGTACGCGGGGCGTACCCATCTGTACGCTAAGCGTACTCGCTGTTTGGCTTGTATGCTGCGCATACAGACTTTGTAAGCCCATCGTACTCCTCCATTAAGCCAAAACGTCCATTACGCTCTTAATGCTTAAGTTCAAAAGTCCAATTCACAGATCTAAGTCCAAACAAGTGTCTAGAACCATAAAGTCATTGACTTGGTGACTTTGCATGCCCCCAAGAAGACCCAACCTCAAAATATAGCATTCTACTATCATGAAAAGGACCCAAACTCATGCATGGATAGATTTAAACCCTAAAGGTTCCAACTTTATGGACCTTGGACCTCAGAAACACCAAGACGAACAACTCAAAGCTCCTGGAGTGGCTTCAAGCCACTAGATCACATCCATGGGCCAAAAAGGAACCAAAACTCATAAATGATATATCTAAGACATCCATGATCAAGATCAGAACCTTTTACCTCAAACAAGATGGAAACGAAGCATATCATCAAGATCCACAAGCTCTTCCTTGATCCATAACCTTGCACCAAACTCCATCTTCTTGGAAATGACCCAAAAACACCAAAACGCAAAACTTGAGCTCAAAATCACTACCATGGAGGCTTAGAGATGATTTCTAGAGTTTTGGGGACTTGGAGGCTGGTAAAGAGGCCAGTCAAAAAGACTTAGTGTGCTTATATAGGGTACAACTTCTGAATTAGGGTTTTCACTTAACCCTTCGTACACCCCGCGTAGTCTTCGTACGCCCAACGTACGAGGTCTTACACCCCCGATCAAACCCTCGTAGTACACTATGCGTACACCACATTACGCCCAACTTAAGGCCTTTCGCACCAGTACTCCCTGTGTACTTCCTAGGTACGCCCCGCGTACTTCCTAGGTACGCCCCGCGTACTAGGGTTTCCCTTTAACCCTTAAGCACTCTGAAGGCCATAACTTCTACGATATAAACCCGATTTCGACGATCCATATATCCATGAAAAGGTAACACGAAGCTCTACGCTTTAGTCATCCCATACCTTCCTTTCCATATCTCGATCAAACATCCATTTTCCATAGAAGCCCGAGCTGAACAATTACCGAAATACCCTTTGAGTCCAAAACACAAACCGAATACCCGGATCATCCAAATAACATCATCCACCTCCAAAAGAGCCTAATACTCCATTCTAAGAGGGTCCTAAGCCTGCTAATACCCAATCCTTGATCACCACCCCAAAATGGGAAACAATTTCAAACAGGGCGTTACACAACAATACTACTGTTGGAAAATGTCTCCAAGATCCAAATCTACAAAATTAAGATGACAAAACAACTTACCAATTTAACAAAGTTACAATACTTGTTGTTTAAAAAATCTTATTAAACATAGTGTACATACCTTAAATGCATAGACAAATCCGTGTAGAGTATATGTGTGTCTATTGTAGATTCTTTGTCGCAGTGTAGATTATGATGACAAATGTGGAATATGAAAGATCTAGTGAATCATCATACAAATCATGAATACATGGAGTAAATAAATATGGTTTAAGCTCTCATTAGTTTTTGATAGAAAGAGTACAAATGGGTTTGCTATTTCTCTTTCTAAAACTAACACTCTAAAATGATCATTACAAAATATTACATAATGGGAGTCACCCACTTCCTATTTATAGGAAAGACTCAACCCATTTACACATACAAGAGGGTAAGCCACTAATTACATCCAAGCATGACTTTGCACCCTAACATTCTCCCCCTCAAAGTTAGGATTGGATGTCCTGGCTTCAATATCCAACGAGCTCGCGCGATCAAGACCAAATTCCCCCCCCCTCCCCTGAAATGATACCAGTCTTCAAATACGGAAATGAATACCCGAAGCTTCGAACACCCACTCTTCATTCTCCCCTTTTTTATAATAAAAAAATTATTATAAAACCCATTAAGGGTGAAAAGCGCCTGAGGAATAATCTTCACATAACTCCCCCTTGTTGTGTGCTAAAAATGAAACCTCGAAAAACTTGAATAGAAAAACAATCACAAAAAAAACCTTAAAAAAATTCCAATTTGTGAAAATTTTCGACTTTTGGGTGAGAGTTGCAAGAATTTCCAAAATCCGGGTAAAAACTGCCACTTTTAGAATTCTGCAGGGACCCGTTGTGCCAAAAACAGCTTAAGATGCGGAACTCTACCCCATTTGCGAAATTGGGTATAAAGCGTTAATTCGCATTAACTGCAGAGACTGAACTTGAAACTTCTTCCCATTTCTCAGAAAATTACCCCAATGTCGAAATTGGGTAATTTATGCCAAGTCATTGAAACATCAGGGATGCGAAATGAAAAGTTTGTATTTAACACAAACTTTTATCCCAATGTCGAATGTGGACTAAAACTGCCAATTCTTTGAAAGACGAAGGATGCGAAGTGACACTTTCGTTTTCTTCTTCACTTCGTTACCCAGATAACGAATGTCAATACCAAATCACAGACTTCGCTTTTTGTCTCAAGAATTCGTCAACAAATCCATCTGACTACAACCATTCGACTTTGATACCCAAGCCTTCGCTTTTAGTTGTCAATCCTTCGTTATCAAACCAAATGGATCATCGACAACGAAATACTCACGAGCCACTTCGCTTTTAATCAACCGGCATCAAACCATCCTTCGTTTTTCAGTCAACAACTATTCCCCATTCTTGTCCTTCGTTTTTCATTCAACCAGCCATCGAACTATCGCCTCCAAGCTTTCCAATTTTCGCTTTTCAGTAACACAATATCCAAGCCAAGTAACTATCTTCTCATGTCGATTTCAACCCAATTGATATCAGACTTCGTTCTCAATCGACTTCCCAAACCTTCGAAATCAAGATGTTCGAATCCAAAATCAATTAACCAAAAGCGAACCAATAACCAACATCAGTCAATCTTTCCCAATCAAACCATTCCAAATCGACATTAACTCCAAGTTTCTATCAATCGACTTCCAAACTTGATTCAAAATATCACCAAAGTCGATCCCACAGTTTATCAATCGACATCGACTCATCAACATTCGAAGTCGATTTCAACTCCAAAATTATATTCCCTGTTCGTTTTCAAAATCAGCAATCGAAGCCTTCATCTGCTTAGTTCACAATACCAGTCAATATCAATTTCAATCCCAAGCAACTGATTCGACTTCAAAGCGTTTGATTCCAAGACTACATCTGTTGTCGACTTGGACTCAATTAACAGACACCAATCGAAATTAGGATGCTTGACTTTTTCATTAGCCATCGAAACACCAACTGTTGATTTCAAAATATTCAATTCCAAACAACAGCGAAATTCGACTCAAATCCAAATACGACCCTAGTCAAAATCTAATCCAAATACAATGACTTTCAACCATCGACTACCAATTTCTCAAAATTATTTCGATTCGAATAGCAAACATCCAATTGAATCTACGTTCGACTCTCAATCGACTCAAACCAAATAAAGTTTCAGTCAAAATCGAAATCGTTTCCAGATTTATCAAAAACCCATTCGATTTCACCTTCTGTCCATTCACCATTCAACTTACTAATTCTAAATCGAAATCAACATCTATCGATGATAGATACTATTTGAAATCGATTCCAAAGATCTTAAATCAAGTTTCGATTCAAGCAATTTTACAATATTTGAATACAAATAGCGAACAACAGTCAAAATTTGACTTTTATACTTTCTCATGTATCTGAATTCGAACAGTGTAACCGATGATTTGGGCTTAAAATAATAGTTTTCGATTATGGGCTCAAGGAATCATGGATCAAACGAATAGAGAAAGATTGAGTTATATGGGCTTAATATGGATTGATGAACAATTTCAGTTCGATATTTTGGTTTGGGCTCAAGGTTTGTGTAAATGAACAGTAACAAAATAAAAAAAAATTGATTTTGATTTTGGTTTTGATCTAAACAAAAATAATTGGATTAATCAATGGGGTAAAAATGGATTTGATCCAATGAGACAAATCGATCAAAAATGAAAAACGCAAAACACGAATCGAAATCATGGACATTTTGGAATCCATTTGAGAACTTGTGATACTTTTTTGACGATCCGAGTTCCATTTGCAACGAACGAATAAATTTTTGAAGATCTTGGTTCTTTTGTTGGAACGAGAAAATATCCAATTTGAACATTGTACCACCCACGATGTGTGTTGTACAACTCGTTCTTCGTGTTCTTCAACGATCTAAGAACATCTTCATAAGAACCATCAACACTTTTGGGTTTTGATTTCAAATTCAATGCAACACTTGGAGATTGTTGCTTTGGAACCCAAATTTGCTTCATGGATTTCAGATTCACAACAACATTTGACGATTTTTGTGAGTAAATCCGCTTGTTTTTTACGTTTGATCTTCTTCTTCTTTTTCTTTCTCATCTTCTTGCATCTTGAAGATTTGATTTCATGAACAAACCCACTTTCCACAACTTCAACTTGACAAGTTTGAATCAAATCTTTTGGAGTTTGATACTTGTGAATTTATTGGATTAACGGCTTTCGATAAGGAATCATTCATTCAAACGGATCACAAGAACACAAAATATCATCGGTTTGAACTCCAATCGAGAAAAAAACTTTTTCATTTTCATGAGAATCAACTTGAATCTTCTTATCATGAACTTCAAGAACATCAAGAACATGATGAACTTCTTCAAGAACCTCCTTATGATCTTCATGAACATCCAGGTAAAATTGAAGAACATTGA
Source organism: Lactuca virosa (assembly GCF_052849685.1). Classification (NCBI taxonomy): domain Eukaryota; kingdom Viridiplantae; phylum Streptophyta; class Magnoliopsida; order Asterales; family Asteraceae; genus Lactuca; species Lactuca virosa. Next base: position 41,223,794 of record NC_136433.1, read on the forward strand.
AACCATATTTTGGAACATAAATACGAATTCCTTGAATGATTTCACCTTCTTTCTTCTTCCTTCTTCTTTCATGATAAGTTGCACCCAAATGATCAAGCAAACTTTTATTCTTTTCAAGACCAACTTCATATCCAATCATCTTTCCAAATTCATCTTTTTCACCACAAGAAATGATTAAATAACTTTTGATCGATCCAACAACCAAAGAATAGAGAAGATCTTCAAAATTGTATGAATATGTATATTTTCCTTCTTCCAATACATACCATAATTCACAAATTGGTTCTTCCATCTTGAATCAATCGATGAGATCTTGGGTTTTTGTAGAGAGGGAAAGTGATTTTGAATGAGTTTTCTAGAGAGAGAAAGCAAAAATCACTTGAATTCTAGTGAAGAAAATCGAATTATGAGTAGAATCAATGGGGAATTCGATTTTTAGAATCCAAACTCTCTGTAACACGAAGATCAAATATCAAAATAAAGAATCACCAGATCTAGAATGCCATCATGGATCAATTCTTGAACAAATCAAGAACACCTGCTTTGATACCAATTGTAGTGGTGTTGATTATGATGACAAATGCGGAATATGAAAGATCTAGTGAATCATCATACAAATCATGAACACTTGGAGTAAATAAATCTGGTTTAAGCTCTCATTAGTTTTTTATAGAAAGAGTACAAATGGATTTGCTATTTCTCTCTCTAAAACTAACACTCCAAAATGATCATTACAAGATCTTACATAATGGGAGTCACTCACTTCCTATTTATAGGAAAGACTAAACCCATTTACACGTACAAGAGGGTAAGCCACTAATTACATCCAAGTGTGACTTTGCACCCTAACATTCTTGGCTCATTTGAGTTCAAATGGTTCTCAATCTTATCAAACACAGTACGCAGTTGTTTGTAAGTGAAATCCCATATCAATCTGCCCCATGGGTACCTATGTCAAAAAATTACACTTAATAAGTATATGTATCATTTTGATATAATGTGGGTAAAAAACTGTATACCTGTTAAACTCCTGTAAATTATAGACGGGTGTCATACATTCATTGGTAACTGGCTCTCAAGGGTATTTACCCAAAAATCCTTGCTCTAGCATATACAGTAGGGAGACTCTCACCATGTCTTCATTACTTAATTGATGAAGTATGTTATTGAACACATGTGTAAGATCAACCACACTCACCGAACCTGAAAGCGTCACAAATGGAAACACACATTCTCTAAATTCTGCAAAACCAGAACTGGGATGGAAATAATCCCTGAACCGCAAGCTGGTGACCAAGCAGAATGCTTTCCTGTCAAAGCAAACCCGATAGTCGCCAACTGGAAATAAAAGCTTTTCTAGGTCAACCGGATCAAAAGTAGTAGCTTCCTTACACATAAGATAGTGACATAGTAAAGGGTGACATTCGACACCCATCGACATGTTCACGTAATCACCAAAGAATGATTGCCTAAACATCGCCTCACAAACAGGTCGGTTTTGTAAGCGCGCCATGATTTCGCGCCCAAGTTTAGGTCTGCAGGTTGTAGTAACAACCGCTTCGTATGTTCTCTCGTGTTACAATCAAAATAATTACTAATTAGGGATTTTTGTATGTATGTTCCGGAGCGAAAATAGGGTTTTTGATTGTATTCCGGCATTAGGATTTTTGTATGTATGTTCCGGAATCCGAAAATCGGGTACGGTATTCCGGACCATAAATTCCGAACCCAGTTCATTGTATTCCGAACATGATTATCAGATTCCGGACATGATTTTCATATTCCGGACACATTTTGGACTAACAAAAATTAGGGTTCTTGATAACGATGTATCATGTAGTATATATATATATATATATATATATATATATATATATATATATATATATATATATATATATATATATAAGTCCATGTAATCCTATAATTGCGTTAACACGATTAAAATTCACAGAAAACCCTATAATACTTATATAATTGCGTAAAATAAACATTTTTTAACGTATAATCTAAAATAATGCATTTGATTAGAATTTTTTTTTTTGAAACTTCTAAATAAAAATTGCATTTCTTCACTGCTATCAGAAGACATTTTCAGTTGTAAATGTGTCCGAAATGGGATGTATGGTAATAGAAACAAAGGATGTCGAAGTCTAGTCCGAAACTAGTTAAATGATATTTATATGAGAACCATATTACCGGGTCCGAATTATCTATCCGTTTAACTGAATTTGAAATTAGGTCCGGAACGCCCCATTCCGGACCAAGTAGTCATTTTGCAAAAAAAAAAAAGGGTTATATTTCTTATTAAAAAAAGATTAGATTACTCAATTTCAAAAAAAAAAAATGTATGTTCAATTGATTTTTATTTTAAAAATAATTTGACCGACATTATGAGTTTATATATAAAGAGAAATTAAATATTCTTCTACATTTTAGTCATACTATCCTCCAGTCCATATTAAATGATAACAAGTGGACTAAAATATTATCAATTTCATTAAATGTGACACACGTTAATATTTGATATGATAGGAAGATAATTAGGAATAAAATGTACCGGGATATTTAATTTCTTATATATAAAAGATTATGTAAGCAACCAAATCCTTTTTACTATAACTTCATAACGTAGCCGTTAATATATTGATAATGAAAAAACCTTATAAAATTTAAAAAATATCAAAAATACATTCTATATATTTTTTTTTGAACAGCCACAAAAAATACATTCTATATTAATATCAATGTTTTAAAAACCGGTTTGAACCGGCCGGTCGAACCGGGAACTGGACGAGGAAGCGGTTCAACTATCACCGGTTTTATATTGATTTCTGAACCGGATTGAACCGGCCGGTCGAACCGGGAACTGGACGAGAAAGCGGTTCAACTATCACCGGTTTTATATTGATTTCTGAACCGGATTGAACCGGCCGGTTTTTAGAAAAACCCGGTTGAACCGGTTAAAATAAACGGTTGAACCAGTTAAACCGAATAAAAACACATGAAAAAGAACCATTTACATAATAAACTTTGGTGATTTTTTTCATATTTATTTAGTTTTCTCTAAATAAAAACATATGGTAAATGTTATAAAGTTTTTTGATGTCTTTGTATTCATCTAAAACTATATTTCGTTACGGTATTATACTTTATTTTCTTTTTAACGTATATGGATTGATATAAACATTAAAACTTATGACTATGCGTTATTTTAATATATTTGGATTTATCTACAACTTATTTTTATGTGTATTTTTAATGTTTAAACTTGTAAACATCAAATTCATAATTTATATATATGTATGTATGTATAGGAAAATAGGAAAAAACATGAAAAATATAGAAACCGGTTGACTCGGTGGTCGAACCGTAAACCGGTCACCATAAACCGGTTTTTAAAACATTGATTAATATGTTGTTCTTGAAAAAAAATATCATATTTTTATTTTAAAAATACAATTTTTGGGTTGGTACATATTTGTTAATTAATTAGTTTGCAAATAATTATAACATAAATCTATTTCATAAATACTGTATTTGTCAATGAATACTAATAGCAAGAATGGACACATTTAAACTAACGACTTTATAGTAAACTTCTGCATCTTCTTGGACAATCAAGAAAAAAAATTATAATGTTTATTATCCAAAAAAAAAACACAACAACTGATTTGATATGAAATTCAACAAGAAAACTAATTGATAATTAAATGCTTGAAATTATCTTTAATGTGAAAAAAGTTTGTTTTTAGACAAAATTTATAAAATACAATACAATTTTCAGTTTTATTTTAATTATTCTATCTAAAATAACTTTATTACGTAAATAAATGATTTTAAAAAAATTATACTTGTAAAAATCGAAAAAATATATAAACATACATCTATATCAAATTGGTATAAAAATTATATAAAAACGATTCATCTTTAAATTATTATTATTATTATCAATTTTTACACTAAAAAATATATTTTTGTAACTTATACATATTTTAACAAATACATTTATATTTATTAGTGTTTATAAATTTGTCTAGTATATTTTTCGTTACAATAACTTAATATATTATATTATGAACCAAAATGTTCATTCATACATCCGTCCATAATATCTAATCTTGTGATTGTACTCATTAGGTTTCCTATAGTCTAGCATACTTATTGATAATAATTTTGCAGGTTAGTAGATGTTAGAAGAATCATAAACTTTGAATATTTAGAATACTTTTAGTTTGTAATGTTTTCTTAAACCTTGTTTTGATATTTGTTGTGCCACGCTCGCAAGAAATATTTCTATTAAACTACTAAATATTTAAAAAAATTTAATTGGGATCGTTATCTGCGTTTGAACTCTGTAAAATATTTGAATTAAACTTTGAGATCGTTTTTCCGCAAATTAAACTCTGAAATTATTTTGAAATTTTTTATTAAAGATTATTTAAAATAAGCTCATGTAAGTGATGTTATAGCTTAGGAGTTAGTTTTAGAAAATACATAATTATGCATTTAGGTTGCATACATAGCATAGCATGCGTTTTGTATATGCCTTGATGTTTACCTAAATTTAATAAAAAATTATTTTGTAACTTAGTTTTATTTAGATATTTTAAGTATTTATTAGTTTTATATTAGTTAATCTATTTTAATAAATATACAAAATAAATAAATGTATTTTACAAAAAGTATATTATGTAAATGTAATTATCAAAGCTTCAAAATAAAACAAATATTAAATATTATTAAAACTTCACTGTAGCATAATAATATTTTTTATTATTTTATTTTATTTTTATAACTACATGTGCAAGAGTTTTATTATTTTTCATATGTTGAAAAAAAGGACCAGCTATAAATTTAATCATTTTTTATATTATGGAAATATGAGGTATAATTAAAAAATGATAATTTATACGAGGAGGTTTTATATAACATTTAAATCAGACATAATAATTTAGTATATTTATATATGTTCTAGAAAATGTTAACTATGAAAAAATATTAGTTATAAAAGATTTTTATTAAATAAAAATTAATAAAAAGGTGATGTGATAAAAGTAAAAAACTTTTAAAATATTTACTATTACAATGTGACCTTAGTTATAAATTAAAGTAAATAAAAATGGCTTTTTGGCACTGTACAGTAATAAAGTTTTGTCATTCTATATATTTAGTCACTAAAGTTTTTTTTTGTGACTAATAGACCATTAAAATTGAATTGCATCTATCAATTAAATTACAAGAACAACCGGTTACTTGAGTGACTAAATATGTAAATTCGTCAAACTTTGTTGTGTAACAGTACCAAAAACCCCATATGAGTTTTGCTCAAAACATTTAGCGATGTTAGTATGTCATCTGTAAACCGGATACAATTTCCTTCAAACCCTTAATTAGCCGGTATTTCCTAATGTTAAGGATCAAGTGAGCACAAAAAATACTTGAGTGACTAAATATGTAAATTCGTCGAATTTTGTTGTGCTACGGTACCAAAACCCCAATAAAAATACTATACTTCTGTTTGTATTTTTCTTGAAACAATTATTGAGCATTTCCACTTTTCATTTTCTGATATGTAGCAACCAAAACACGTTGATTACTTTTTATATAATAATTACCGTAAAATTTCATTCGACAACTAATTAAAATATTATGCGACAAGTAAATAATTCAATCCTCTGCAGCTACTACACTAATAATAATATCCACACATAAAAGGTAATTCACCCATTTTTATAAAATTTCCCAACCCATAACATCTTCATTATAAAATTTTCCAACCCATAACATTTGCACGTGGAGGCCTCCCATGACTAACATAGACTAACGAGGGTTATATATGGAGCCAATATATTTTGTTGTAATGATTGTTATATATTCTTGTTTTCAGACTCGGTCATTTTAATGAATAGATGAACATTTTATCATAAAATACCAACGATGAAAATCACTTTTATTATATTATATCCTTTTTTATCATGGTGATTAGGGCTGTAAACGAACCGACCGAACACGAACGATACCTGTTCGTGTTCGTTCATTTAAGTTAATCGAACAAATGAACGAACACGAACAGTTAAACGAACGAATTTTCTTGTTCATGTTCGTTCGTTTCAGGGCCGATCCTGAGGATTCAAATGCCCAGGACGAGCCGAAAAAAAAGGTCATTAGCCCTAACATGTAACGAATTAAAATACATAAAGTATTTTTTTTAAAAAAAAGACGATAAACTTTATAGCAATAAACAAAACAAAATCATAGTATTTTAATGAGTAATTACATATTGTACATCTAACTGACGACCCGTGAAACTCTTCTAACATTACTGATAGCAAATAGGTTGATCAACTTTTCGTAGTTTATACTCTTTAAGATTTCGTTCTCGGTGGATAAGTTTAGGTTTTACTTTATTGACAATGAATTAAATGTGTGATACAAAAAAAAAAAATACAAGTCCAATACTTTTAAGTTTAAAGATAACATTAAGTTTATTAAAATAAAAATAGCGATGTTTAAAGAAAAACTTAATTACAATTTTAATAATATAGTTTTTAACTTTTTCTAATTAATTTAATTATTATAAAACTACAACAAAATGTTGATGAATTAACTAACTGGATCTGTTCGAGTTTTGATTTACGATCAAATGTTCGTCATTTTTAACAAAGTCTTATCCGTTTTAACTATTTCCATTGAGAACGCATAACTTAAAGTAAAATCAATTGCTTTTATAGAGACAAATTGTATTCGTTTGTTAAATCCAGTAACCTCACATTCATAGTATTTGTTGGACTATCTTTCCATTAAGATATGGGCATAAAAAAAAAGTTGGGCCCCACAAAAAATTGAGCCCTGTGCACAAGCCCCTATTGCCCATCCTTACAACCGGCCATGGTTCGTTTAACAAATTACATTGTTCATGTTCGTTCGTTTATGTTTGTGAACATGGTAAACGAACATAAACAAACGAACATAAACGAACAAAGATAAACAAACATATATGAACATATAATATAGTAATGTAATCAAACACAATTAAACATATATGAAGATAAAAGGAACTTATATGAACGAACATAAACAAACGTAAACGAACGTTCACGAACATAATTGAACGAACGAGACCATTGTTCATGTTCGTTCGTTTAACTAAACGAACGAGAATTTGTGTTCATGTTCGTTCATTTATTAAATAAACGAACATAAACGAACTTCCCGCCGAACGGTTCACGAACAGTTCATTGAACGTTCAGTTCATTTACAGCCGTAATGGTGATATCTTATATGTATATTCTTTTGACTAAATTACACGAATGGTCTCTATGGTTTAGGGTAATTTGCGCGTTTGGTCCCTAACTTATTTTTTTAACTCGGAAGGTCCCTACTGTTTGTTTTTGTTACGCGTTTGGTCCCTGTCTCACCTAAAAAGACTATTTTGTCATTGATTTTTTAATTTATTTAAATAAACACACCCCAACCTCACCCCACCCCCTCACCTTACCTTACCGACCCCACCATTTTTCTCTATTTAAATAATAGTCTATTTATGTAAGACAGAAATCAAGCGCATAACAAAAACAAACAGTAGGGACCAAGCGCGTCACAAAAACAAATAGTAAGAACCTTCAGAGTTAAAAACATAAGTTAGGTATCAAACGCATAAATTACCCTAAACCATAGGGACCATTCATGTAATTTACTCTGTTCTTTTTAACGAAAGATAATAAACCATAGTCTTGTTGGTTGTTGCATAACATGGGTGTGCAGCCCGGCCATCAGGGCTAAAAGCGTTCGGGTCATAACTGAAAATTAAACCAATTAAGCCGGCTTTTAAAAAACCAAGCAGTGAATGAGTGAAATATAAATGAAACTAGTAGGTGATCTCGGACTTCGGCCAAGACGTTTTTTTTTTAAAAAAAATCCAAAAATCGGTGCATATAAAAAAACAAAAACAACAATTTTTTTTTAAAGTAGATGATTTCTTAATAAGTCAACAAAATACAGGGATCATTTATGTAACTTATGGCAAAGGTGCAAGATAGTAAACTAAATAAATAGGGGTGCATAACAACAAAACCCATATAAGGACCAAAAGTGTCAAGCTGAACAAAATCCAGGGACCATTTATGTAAGGGATATCAGAACAGGGATGAAAATTGAAATTAGTGTGCAGGAGGTAAAAGTATCAAAAACGAAGTGCAGGGACCAAAAGCGTCAAACTTGCTAAAGAACTATGGCAGAAATCGGAAATCACTAAAGTTCACTATTCCTAAACGTGACGGGATTTAAATATGTATATAGGAGGTGATCCTGGGCTTCACCCCGAGATATCTAAAAAAATAAGTCAAAAACCGGTGCATTTTAGCAAAACTTACAAATTTCAAATTCGAGGGGGTGATAATGGCATTTTACAAAGTTACGGGGACGATTTCTGTAAGTTTACAATTAGAGCCAAAAGTGTCAAGCTGAACAAAATCCAGGAACCATTTCAGAACAGGGACGGAAAGTGAAACTTAATGTGCAGGAGGTAAAAGTATCAAAAACGAAGTGCAAGGACCAAAAACGTTAAACTCCCTAAAGAACTGTGGCAGAAACCAGAAATCACTAAAGTTCACTATTCCTAAACGTGAGGGGATTTAAATATGTATATGAATAGGAGGTGATCATGTGCTTCACCTTCAGACTTATTAAAAAAGAGTAGATTACACGAATGGTCCCTATGGTTTGGGGAAATTTACGTGTTTGGTCCCTAACTTATTTTTTTTAACTCGGAAGGTCCCTACTATTTGTTTTTGTTACGCGCTTGGTCTCTACTGTTTTTTTTTGTTATGCGCTTGGTCCTTGTCTTACCTAAATAGACTATTATTTAAATATGGAAAAATGGTGGGTAGGTAAGGTAAGGTGAGGGGGTGGGGTTGGGGGTGTGTTTATTTAAATAAATTAAAAAATCAATGGCAAAATAGTCTTTTTAGGTAAGACAGGGACCAAACGCGTAACAAAAACAAACAGTGGGGACCTTCCAAGTTAAAAAAAATAAGTTAGGGACCAAACGCGCAAATTACCCTAAACCATAGGGATCATTCGTGTAATTTACTCTTAAAAAAACTCCAAAGCGATGCATTTTAGCAAAATAGTTTAAAACCGAGGGGGTGATAGTGACATTCTATAAAGTTACAGGGACCATTTCTATAAGTTTACCGTTAGACAGGGGCCTTTCTATAATGTATGAAACATAGGGACCATTTTTTGTAAATTACGTATTTAATTAGGGACAAATGTAAACATTTAAAAACACTTGGCAACAAATGAATGGTGAAGTTACTATTCATAACTGTGTTAGGAATTAAAGTAGTATATGTTAGGGCCAAGATCCTCAATCCTATCCAGGAACCCGGATCTCAAAAATATCTAAGGATCCTTAAATCTATCCAGGATCCCGGATCTTAAAAGAGTCTGAAACATCCCAAAAATACGGTTCAAAATTTTTGTTTAAAAGTCATAAAAGAGAATCATAAATTCATCAAACATCACAATAAAATCATAAGTTATGTGTCTCAATCATCATAATAAGAATATTGTATCAAAATCATGTCTTAAAATATTAGAGTCTAAACATCCCAGTCTGAAAGTTGTGGTGTGTGTCATGCAGTCATCCCGAGCTCTTCCCCTTACTAGCGGAAGTACCTGAAACCAAAACTGAAAACTGTAAGCACGAAGCTTAGTGAGTCTCCCCAAACTACCACATACCATACACATAATCACATAATAACATACATTGGGCCTTGCCCGCTACATCACCCGACATCGGACCGAAGTCTGGTATACATATATCATATCAACAAGCATATAACATAAACATATAAACATTCCTCGGGCTTGCCCTGGCATCGGACCGAAGCCCGGAACACATAACACATAACATATAAGCTAAATATTCCTCGGGCTTGCCCCGACATCGGACCGAAGCCCGGAACATATAAACGAACATATGCAAGAATCACGAAGACATCAAGCATACAAACATTCCTCGGGCTTGCCCCGACATCGGACCGGAGTCCGAAAGCATATAAACTACATCGGGCTAACCTCGACATCGCTAGCCTACATAAACGGGTCGACCTTGGTGCCTTAGACCCGTTCCTACTGGAAGAGGACTCACCTCGCAACGCTGACTGCTGAAATCTCGAGTGAGGAATCCCCGACGGCTGCTACAACGACTCCCCGACTATTAATATCACAATAACACTTAGTCAAAACCTAATAATCCTCCTTAGGGTAAAATGACCATTTTACCCCTAGTCAAAGTCAACAGTTTGGTCAAAGTCAAAGTCAAAGTCAACCATCCGAGTTGACTCAACTCGTCGAGTCATCCCCCTGACTCGCCGAGTCCTATAATCCAGAAATCCTAAAATCGCGATCCAACTCGCCGAGTCCCTTAGCAGACTCGCCGAGTTCTAACTTGTACAAAATCAGGACAGAACGTCATCAACTCGTCGAGTCTCTCTATGGACTCGCCGAGTTCCTTAGTCTGTTTGGGTCAACTTAAAGGATTAAGCCTCTACTCTTCAGATCCCAACTCCATACTCTATCTACATACTGGAAATGCCTTCTTAAGGGTAAAGTTTCCAACTTTACCCACTATTAGTCCTTCCCAAAGAGTTAAACTAAAATCCTAGCTCTCTAGAACATGGATCTTGGTCCAAAAGCCATAATACTCCAAGCTAAACCATTTTAACACAGATCTAGGCCTTAGACACCACTTGAATACGTAAAGTCTCGGACTTTACTTCACTGCATGGCCTTTTGGGGCTTAAAAGGCCATAACAACGTCTTAAGTCTTGCATGGGGGTTCCATGGTCATAAAGTTTGCACCTTTATGCCATGGAACCCTTTCTAGACCCCATATCTGAAAGGTAAGCCACTTGGGATGCCCAAATCCCAAAGATCAAGATTCTTGAACCAAAACCCTCATAAAATGGAAGTAAGAAAATCTAATGAACTAATAGCCAAGCTAGAAACTTGATTACCAGAAAATGAAGAGGATGGAGGGAAGTATTTGGATCTAATATCTTCTCCTTGAACTCTCTAGCTCCTTCTTCTTCTTCAAACTTCAAGAACACACAAAAGTTACTCAAGAATGGCTCACACACTCACAAAATGCTTTAGCGTTTCGTGGATTAGGGTTTAGGACTTGGAGGCTGGAAATGAGGCCAAAATGTGGGGATTAAGATGCTTAAATAGGGTGCAAAACCCCGAAATTAGGATTTCCCTCAGGCAGACCTACTCGCCGAGTCGAGGGCTCTCGACTCGTCGAGTAGATAGCTTAAAACCCGCGTCCAAAACTCGTTTCTACTCGACGAGTCTGGGGCTTCCAACTCGTCGAGTAGCTCTAATAAAATGAATAATTCATGAATAAAAGCGTACCAGAAACCAGACGTTACAGAGTCTTAGGATCCTGAACATACATCAGGATCCTGAATATCGACATTATTATTTCCTAACAAGTTTAATGGCTATATTTCTTGTTTTTTTCTCACATGTGTGGAAAGGGTCAACATAGGACTAATTCACAACGAAGAATCAGTCCAACCAGGCTTAAAACTCGGGAATACCAAGTCAAAGCATGTTGCAAATACCAGTTCAGCAGGATCCCGGAAATATCGGACGTTTAGTTACTTAACCTAGACTATAAATACACTTGTAAATTACACACAACAGGCATAATAAGTTGACATCTTAGACACCTTGCGCTACTCAAACATTTGCAATCGTATCTTCATCATTTTCTGTGTAATTTTCATTCAAATTAATATAATCATGCAAGGCAGGTGATCATTATCACCTCCCAAGGTTTTATGTCGAAGATCCTAGCAAGGATCAATGGCTTTCCTTGTAAACCACCTGTATTATTTTGATCTCAATTCCATATTCACATTAATAACAACACCACAACCTCTCATGCAATTTGGTTGATATCCACTTAGTCAATTTTTGACCAAAACAATTTGACGCCCACCGTGGGGTCGTGGTGCTCTTAATTCTCGAAATTTATATCTACACAACCAACCTTATCTTTTTCCTCTATTCCTCCCATTTCCTCAAAAAATCTTCCACCGCCTCCAAAAGGACCTCCTAGTTTGAGGAAAACTCCGGATACCTCTAAAAAGTACACCTCTTCGATCATCAACCATGTGAATCCAGGATCACTGAGATTCCAGGATCCTCCTGTTCCGTAACAACGAGCTCTTCTCTATGGTGAAGATGGTAAAGCAACAACTAAACCAACAATGGGAGGAAAACAAGATTATACTTAAGGAGATGAAAATAATGAGGGTGAAGATCCATAAACCCCAAGGAGCAGCACCCTCGATCTTGCAACCCAAGATACAGAACTTTTACAATGTAGGATCCTCAGGAAACCGCTGGGAGATTGGATCCTCAACACCAACACCTGCTCCCACTTGGGGTGTAACTCTAAACGAGCACGCCCATGTGATCCATGATCCCGACGAAATCTTCATCACTCCCAATAACAAGGATCCTGGTAACTTCATGAATAGTAAAACTTTTAATACTAACTTTATGGACCTTGATACAGGAATGAGCCCCTTCATGGCCAAGGAACTTCAACAATTAAGGCAGATGATCTTAAGTGTGTCTGGAGTGGTCCAACCTATACAAGAGCATGAAACCTCATGATGGAACTATGGATCATGAGGAACATGTGGCACAATATATGGAAAGAATGGAGATCATCCCCATTCCCTCACACCTGAAGGAAGCTTGCATCTGCAAGGGTTTTTGTTCGACCCTCATAGGATCAGCCTTAGAATGGCTTCTTAATGTTACTCCTTACTCTATCACTTCATTTTCTCATTTACTTAATCTTTTTAACAATCAATTTTCTTGTAGCAGGACATTCGAAAAGATCACTAGTGACCTTTATCGAGTAGTCCGAGATCCTAAGGAATCCCTTAGGGAGTTCTTAAACAGGTTTGGCAGGGAAGCTTTGACTATCCCTAACATTTACGTGACAACTGTCATGGAAGCCTTCAAAATGGGCCTAAAGAAAGACTTTCCTTTCTACGAAGATCCTATAATAACTCCATGTAAAAGAATGGATGGAGTGGCAAGCAGAGTACTAAGGTTCATCAGGCTGGAAGAAGATAAGGAGATCCAAAAGAGGAGCAACCCACCAAATTCATTCGATAATCCCAATAGGAAGGTTGAGTCCTCGGCCCAAAGATACTATAAATCAAAACCATGTTCCAAACCTAATCATTATAGGGTTAATGCCCTTGACGATGAAAGAGAGGATGACGACTTCCCCAGGATCACTGACAATTGTTTTTTTGTGGATGTTTCAGGTTTAGTCCTTGCCATGTAGGATCTTGGCAAAAAAGCAAGGTGGCCAAGTAAAGGAGACAAATTGAGTGGCTGGAAATACAAGTCTAAATGATGTGCATACCACAATGATTTTGGCCACGTCACTGAGGGTTGCATAGCCCTCAGAAAAGAGATTAGCTATCTCCTAAGCAAAGGATAACTTTAAAAGATCCTAGGGAGACGAAAAGAAAGACCGAAGGAAAAGGAGCAGGATCGTGCCAGGATCCTGGAAAAATCAGGATCCCATCCTCATGACGCCAAGGTAATCAATTTTATTTCTGGAGGATATGACATCTGTGGAACTTCTTATTATGTAGCTATATGGCACGCCAAAGCATCCAAGATAGAAAGGGAAGAAAGACCCCGGAATAACATGTCGATAACAAACAACAAGGAGATTATCTTTGACGAACAGGATAGAAAAAACACCTAGGATCCTCATCATGATGGATTGGTGATAACTCTCTACATCGCTTTGTCAGAAGGATCCTATTGGACAAAGGATCCTCAGTGAACATCAGACTCTTAGATGCTATGACCAGGATGAACATTCCAGAATCCGAGATAATCAAGTGATCCTCAATACTGATAGGATTCAGCGGTGAAACAAAACATACTATTGGAAAGATCGAGATACCTGTCTACATCAAAGGGGTAAATTCTATGCAACACTTTTATGTTATTAATGCTTTGTCTTCCTACAATGTTATATTAGGTAGGCCTGGATCCATGACGTGAAAGCAGTTCCAACGATGTTCCAATAACGCGTCAAGATTCCTACCCCTTGGGGGACAGTGAAGATCATCTATGATCAACAAGAATCCAAAGAATGCTACAAGACCTCAATGAAGCCTTCATAAGTACCATGCCAAGAATAACAATTAAAGCAGGGGGAACGAGGTGTACTAGAAGCAAGAAAACAAGATGTGAAGGAAATACCCCTAAACCCCGAGGATCCTGAAGCCAATGTCCTCATAGGATCCTCAATACAAGAACAAACCAAGCAATAACTAATAAAGTTCTTAAAAGAAATAAGCAAGACCTCTTCTTGGAAGCATGAAGATATGACAGGTATATATAAGAAAATTATAATTCATTTACTTAACATTGATCCTTCTTTCAGGCCTATACATCAAGAGAAAAGAAAGGTCGCACCTGAAAGGGAAAAAATCATCCGAGAGGAAGTTGAAAAACTTTTTAAGACACAAATGGTTAAAGAAGTCAAGTTCCCATGATGGCTAGCCAATGTGATGGTAGCACAAAAGAATAACGGAAAATGGCGAGTATGTGAGGACTACACGGATCTTAAGAAGGCTTGCTCTAAGGACTCTTTCCCTTTGCCACACATCGACTCCATGATAGATACCACGGCATGCTATGGATTATTAACATTCATGGACCCCTCGGCTGCATCCCAACAAATATAAATGGAACCATCCGATCAAGAGGATACTACCTCCATAACCCCTATAGGTATATATTTCTATATTGCTATGCCTTTTGGTCATAAAAATGTACGGGAAACGTACCAGATACTGGTGAATCGAATGATCAAGGACAAACTGGGGGACACTGTGGATGTCTACATTGATGACATGGTGGTCAAATACAAAAGAGATGAAGGTCACCTCAGGGATCTTGAAGAAATCTTCGACATATTAGATGAATACAACATGAAGCTGAACTCATGCAAATATCACTTTGGAATGAAGATATGCAAGTTCCTTGGTTACATGGTCACCAAGAGGAAAATAGAAGCGAGTCCTGGCCAAGGATCTTCGAATGGGGAACCAATCCTCCTACATATTTCAGCATCTTCGGATGCTACAAGTGCTATTCTGGAGAAAGATCTTGATGGCGAACAAAGACCTGTTTACTATGTAAGTAAAAGTCTCTTGGATCCTAAAACCAGGTATTCTCTCCTTGAAAAACTAATAATTGCACTGGACGTTATTTTGAAACTCATATTATACATTTCAAAACTCACGATCTCATTAAGAATGTCATAAGAAAACCAGAAACGTCAGACATAATGACTATGTGGTCAGTGAAACTCATCACATATGACATCAAATATGAGCCAAGATCCTCAATAAAGTTTCATGCATTAGTCAATTTTGTAGCTGATTTTAGTGATGATCTACAACATGAGGAGCAGGCCATGGGATCATACTAAAATCTCTACAGGGGGGACATCCTACCCCAGGCAAGTAGTTATGAATTCAATGCAACTAACAATGAAGCAGAATATGAAGTATTGATCATGGGGCTACAACTGGACAATGATCTTCATATCAAGGATCTTCAGGTATATGTCGATTCATTATTAATAACTAACCCCTTTAATGGATTTTATGCAGCTAAAGGTTAAAGAATAGCAATATACCTTCAAATTCTTAAAAAATTAGCCTCCGGATTTAAAGCTTCTAGTCTGAATCAAGTTCTTAGAGAAGATAACACCTAGGCAGATACATTAGCCAACTTAGAATCTTCCCTCAGGATCTCGCCAGATACCAGGATCCTAATAACCCACATAATGATCCTGATGATAGAAGATCCCTCCAGAAGACCAGACGACCTCGGCAACGATGATCAGACGACCAACATAACAGAAATTGGAGGCCCAATTCCTCGATCCTCTAACCAGGATCCCGATCCAAACACTCAGGATCCTCAGAGACATTTGAGATCCTAAACACAACCCATCATAGAGTATCTCTAGAATGGTACAATCCCAAAAGAAAGAAAAGGCAATAAAGTGTTCAAGATGAGGATCTCATGCTTTGTTATGATCCATGGAGTATTATATAAGAAATCCATAACAGTTCCATATCTAAAACCAAAAAGCCATGGAAGTTCTAGAAAGACATACATGAAGGGGATTGTGGCAACCACACTGGGGGGCAGATTGTTGTGTTCTAAAGTATTAAGAACATGACACTATTGGCCAACCATGAAAAAAGATGCCTTCCTACATGCTAAGAAGTATGATGCCTATCTCATTGATTTAGAAGCAAGAATGGGGGCATATTGATTGGCTACCCTAGAAGGAAGCATCTTGCCAAGATCCTAAAATGCTATACACCTTGAAGCATACTTTATGTAAGTCAATTTAGTCCCAGTTCATCACAACCGAGTCGAGGTACCTACATACTCCTTACCCTCATTTCTTTTCTTTGTTTATTTTTATTCTAAGAATAGTACTGACACAAGCATCTGAGGGATGTTAGCCAAGCTAACACCCACCCCAAGCTAATGTTTGCAACATGAAGAAACTCAAGGATCCTAGCCACTACGAATAGATTCTGATCATCTGTCCTTCTATTAAGGGTACTTAATCCCCTCCAAGGTTTAAAGAGTTAATAACCTCTTTCATATGTGTTTGGGTTTCCACACCCCGCTTGGACGCACGATATCTTACTATGGGATGTGAGTAAGGGGATCATTTCACATTTTAGTGACTTGGCAACCCTCTTATTTCTGAACATAAGTTAAGATCCCAAGGTTTAAAGAGTTAATGACCTCTTTCTCACGAGTTTAGGTTTTTACACCTTGCCTGGGTGCACGATAAGTAACTATGGGATACGAATAAGGGGATCATTTCATGCTTTAGTGACTTGGAAACCCTCTTATATATGAACATATGTTAAGATCCTAAAGTAAGTTTCTAAGGTTTATAACATTATCATGTTATCTTACGAAATGGGATTTTCCCCAGTTATTGTCTAAAGTTGGGATTTTTTCCAGTAGATCTTAAGTTGGGATCTTCCCCAATATTACTTAAGTAGAGATCTTCCCCAGTATATATTCGGTTGGGATTTTCCCCAGTATATCTTTAGTTGGGATCTTCCCCAGTACATCTTAAATTGGGATCTTCCCCGGTATAACTTCGGTTGGGATTTTCCATAGTATTTCTTAAGTTGGGATATTCCCTAATATTTCTTAAGTTGGGATCTTCTCCAAGATTTCTTAATTAGGGATTCTCCCCAGTAAACTATAAACTGGGACCTTCCCTAGTGCATTCCTATGTGGGATCTTTCCCAATATTATCTGAGTTGGGATTATTCCGAGTAAATTCTAAAGTTGGCATCATCTCCCAAGAGCATATTCAGAAGAATTCTCTTCAAGATGATAAGATCAAAATCCTAAAGAGAAGTTCAAAGAGATAATTAAAATTCTAATACAAATCTAAGAAAGAAGCTCTCTCTAGGTTCTATATATCTTTATTTTCTATGCTTACTATGCTTGAAGTTGTTCCTAAAACAACTATGGCTAATCGAGGATCCTTACTGATGAACCTTTAAAGTAAGGATCCCCTCATCAGAAGTTATCGAAGACACCACGAAACTGAAGAACTTATCCTAAGTTTTTTCTAAGTTGGGATCGATTCCCAGTAAATTCTAAATTCGAAGCTTGAGAACCTTTTCTAAGGAAAAGAACAAGGAATAAACATGAAGCTTAAGAAAAAAATCAAAGGGCGACAACCAGGTTCTATCTATCCTTGTTTTAAACTTTTGAGAAATCTTTAAATTTTTCTAAATAAAGTTTGAGGATCCCAAACTCTTCAGGATCCTAAATAAATAATATTTCCTGGTTATCGGATTTCTAGGTTTTAAATTGATACTTTCTGAAAAAAGTTTTTACTTTAAGAAATACTTGATAAATCTATATAATTTTCTTCTAAAGGTTTTCCTACTTTTCAAACCAAAACTTACCTCTTCTAAAACCTCGGGATCCTGACTATTACAAGATCCTGATCAAGTAACATTTTATCTCAGATCTTTAGGATTCTAAAAAGTTTTTGTAAATTCTAAACTCATTATTTAGGATCCTGATCATTTGAGAACCCTTAGAAAAACCTGTTTTAAGCCTATTTCTACAACCAAATCAACCACACAAGAAAAGAGATAAATCAAAACATCAGTATTAAAAGGGATTGCCCTTTAACCTGACAAAAAAAGAAAATATTGTTTTACTAAAAAAAAATTAAATTGTTTTTAAATTTTATCAAACTTAATTCAAGGTTTGATCACCCCCAGCTGGGATATACTCTGTCTCGTTCTTCTCTTCTTCTCTTCAGGATTCCGACCAGCATTTACAAGCTTACCCGTCAACTTATCCAGGGTTTCATGCCAACCGACCACGTTCTAGGATCATGCATTCTCCACATCCTCTACCAGGTTGATCTTTGCCTCCCAGATGGCCTCAACAACACTTCTCTTAACCTCCAAGCTCCTTGTTGATCCCCTCTTTTTCCTTCAAGGCATGCTCCGCCCGACCAAGCTTAACCTTCAGATTTCCGGTGGATCAAGAAACATGATCGGCAACCTATAAAGGACCACGATAAGTGAATTTAAATCAAACAGAAAAATTCACAAAGATCCTTACAACTTGCGAGAAAGAGATCAGCTTCCTTAACACCTCTTCCACCCAAGGCTCTCCAAATCTAAGGTCTCAGTTGACTTCCTCTTTCGAGATCCTGGAGTCTTGACGGTCAGATCTATCAAGGTTCTCTTCGAAGGAAGAGAAGATGAGGTCTTCTTTTTCTTGACCACAAGTTGGCCAACGGACATGGCGGAGTCGATATCAACAAGGGTGAACCAAGCACTAGAGTGTATAGCCTTGGATCCTAAACATAACAAAGGAACTCAATAAGTTCGGGATCCTCCATGAAAAATAAAATATAGACAAACAAAGGATCTTTACTTGTCGGCATGGGGCAATAGCAGATGTACTCTCTTGAAAGCTAAGTTGTTCGAACCTAAAGGATCTTTTCTCAGGAAAAGAAAGGAAATTCCCAATCTTCTCCTCAGTATCTTCAGTAGCAGGGACGAGATCCTTGAACTTGAAAGCTACATCAAAACAAATAAAACACGGAAGTGTGAATTTCAGATCCTCAACGAAATAAAATAAAATCCTATCCTTTCTAACCCAATTTCTTGGCAAGAGATCACCATCAGGGGTGGATTCACGTTTCACAAAGAAATATTTCTCTTTCCAAGAACCATCGTTTTGTTTCAATTTCAAAATAAGATGTGACTTATTTGTTTTAACTTTGATCAGGAAACGAGAAGACCCATAAGTTTGGAAATCATAAACATGGTCCACCTCAACTAATCCCATGCATAGACCCTTAGATTGATTTAATCGATCAACCTAAAACAGGATCCTCTAGATCACAGACATAGTTTGGATGGAAGCAAACCCAAGTAGGAAAGACGAAGCCAGGTTTGGCCTTAGCATCAAAAGGATTGAAAACGACATCAGCAAGAAAAGCTCTGATTGATTTCAAGGACACAGTGTCGTTGTCATCAAAAGAGCAAGTCCCCTCGTAAGACAGGATCTTTTGATCGAGGAAGTCCTTGTCGGGAAAAGCAAGGATGCTTGAGCAAAAACGAAGTGTCTTTTCGCCCATGATCATCAAACAAGAAAGATGAGAAGAAAGGAACAAGAAATTTACCTTCAAGATAACCGATAACACTTGAAAGAGAGGTAAAATAAGTAATAGAAGATCGATAACCATTAACCCCTATTTATACAGATCGCAGAGGATAGAAAAGAGATTTGACAATAGTTTCATATCTTTTGAACATATACAATTCTACCCGTTAGAGTTTGAATTTCAAATTCTTTATTTCTAATTAATTAAATTATACACTTTAAATACTTGAAATAAGTTCAAATATTTTGCAGGTATAATTTGGGTGCAATTGTTAGGGCAGGATCCTCACTCCTATCCAGGATCCCGGATCTCAAAAATATCTAAGCATCCTTAAATCTATCCAGGATCCCGGATCTTAAAGGAGTCTTAGGATCCCGAACATACATCAGGGTCCTGAATATTGCCATTATTACTTCCTAACAAGTTTAAGGGCTATATTTCTTGTTTGTTTCTCACATGTGCAGAAAGTGTATACAAAGACATTGTTTCCAAAAAAACATTATTTAAAATCAGTGTCTCCCAATGTCAATGACATAAAATCAGGATGTGTACAGTCACACCTTCGCCTTTCCACGATTCTATGAAGTACCTGAAAACATAAACCAAAACTGTAAGCACAAAGCTTAGTGAGTTCCCCCAAAGTACCAACACACAAACAGATAACATATACAAATAACAACATGTTCTGGGTCTACAGCTAAAAGACTGTATTATCCCTGAGCCCACAGTATGAGTCTGGCTTGCCTATCGGGCCCACAGATCATATCGGGCTTGCTCCCGAGCCTAAAACATAAGTCTGGCTTGCCCTCGGGGCCCACAACTTTTGTCTGGCTTGCTCCCTAGTCCAATCAGTCCTCAGACTGGAATACAAATGTTTAGCCCTCAGTACGAGTCTGGCATACCAACCAGTCCTCAACTCGTATCTCGAATGCTTCTGAGCCCTCTGTATGAGTCTGGCATTCCCTACCCTGTCCTCAACTCATATATGGAATGCTCCAATACCCTCAAGCCCTCAGTACGAGTCTGGCATACCACCCGGTCCTCAGCTCGTATCTGGAATGCATCTGAGCCCTCAGTATGAGTATGGCATACCACCCGATCCTCAGCTCATATCTGGAATGCTCCAGGATTTGTTAGCTACAACACGAAGCAGTACAACCTCAACCCAACACAATATGTCTACACGTAATAACATATAAAGATAATCATGCAGACAGAATCATAGGTAGTCCTACAGATCTACCAAACTAGCATAATCATGCATATCTATTCCATACTCCGCATATCAGTGAAAATCAGGATATCAAACCAATGGGCCGGCCTTGGTGCCTTCAACGTGAAAGTACAGTGAGGAAAAATCATCTCACCCCGATGATGCTCCAAAGACTGCTCGCACTGCCGAACCGGATAATCCTCGCACCAACTAACAAAATACAAATTTCAAATCAATAAATGACCTGATAATCCAAAATCCGAAAGCCCAAAATCTCATTAATTTCCCAAAGTCCAAATATGGACCAAGTATCCGAATTAGGTCCATACTCATCATGGACCTAACTCGAGAAGGCCCAAAATATCCAAAAGTCAACCCTGGTCAAACTTCTGGTCAAAGGTCCATAGCCAATAAGTCAACAAAACAAAAAAAAAGACAAACAGGCCGAGTACGCCTCGCATACTCAGTTGGTATGCCCAGCGTACACTCTTTGGGGCCAGTACGCGCAACGTATCAGATGGGTACGCCCATCGTACTCCGCTGAACCTCAATCTTCTCCATTAAGCACTTAACCACTTAAGTCCTTGCTCCAAACTCTTAGATCTGATTCCTATGGATGACTTATCGTGTAAAGTTGGCAACTTTACTTGAATGCATGGCTTAATAAGGCTTTATAGCTCAAAAGAGCTTAATGAAAGGTCTTAACACATGCATGAGTCCAAATAACCATACATATCACATTTTTATGCCTTTGGGACTCCCAAAACGTCTAGATCTACAAGATCAAGCCTTTGAAACAACCTTAGCTCATAAGGACCAACCAAAAGAGGCTAAAATGACCATAAACAACCCAACAGAAGATCCAACTAAAGAGATGACAAGATCAAAACTTTTTACCTTAAATAGATTGCAAAAGATGAGAAACTTCTAGATCTACAAGCTCCTTTCCAATAAATGGGTCTTCAACCTTCTTCTTCTCTTACACAAGACACCATAAACCCTCTTCCAAGCTCCATAACTCACTCAAGGCACTTTAGGGTTTCAATGAATACTAAAGGGGGTGGAGGCTGACTTAAAATGCCCAAAGGAAGGATAAAATGTTGCTTATATAGGGGTAAAACCCCGAAATTAGGGTTTGGTGCTGAAGAGAGTATGCCCCGCGTACCCCTTAGTATGCCTGTCGTACTCAAGGACCATCCAATACCATTATTCTCATTACACCCTGCATTCACAATGAGTACGCCCCGCGTACTCATTGAACCTTCAAAACCCTAAAACTTCACTTGGCCCTAACTTCTTCGTTCTAACTCCGTTTCCGACGAAATTTATATCCACGGAAAGGTGACGAGAAGCCCTATGCTCCTAACAAGTCACATCCACCTTAAAACCTCCCGAATAACAACCCAAAATTCATAAAGACCCGAACTACCCAAATTACGAATATACCCTTGGGCTCTACAACACCATCGAACTCTTGGATCATCTACTCTATAGTACCCACATTAAAAAAGGACCAAATCCTTTTTTCCCCAAGGCCATAAGACTTATGATAACTGATGATCGGGCCACATCCCCAAATAATGATGTGATTCGAAACCGAGTGTTACAACTTTCCCCCACTTAAATCCGATTTCACCCTCAAAATCATTCCTTACCATCCCCGGCGTACCCGACAGCCTGAGGGACTCAAACACAACCTTGAGCATAAAACGACCTTCCCAAGGCAACCAAACCCAGTCTAAGCAGAACTTATTCGACCCAAAGAATACGAATTCACAATCCCATGCAGAAAACCAACCCTACTTTACCTCAAATCTGAAATCTCGAACTGGTCTGACTCCCCGACAGACCACCCATACTGAAACAATTGCTAACTCCATTTCACTTATTCATCAAACTATCTACTCGACTCCTGATCACCTGAGATTCATACTAGTAACTGAATCACATACCATATGTTGCTGCCGACAACCTTTCGCTTAACCAAAAGGGATCTGATATTCCTTCGGGAGAAGGCTCATCCTGATGATATCAATTTCATGAACATAATGAGCTTCATAATACTGATTTCCTTAACTGTCGGTCCGATACATGGCTGCTATAATCCTTAATCCCCATAACTCGCCCGACCTTCATACCAGTAGAAACATTCCAGAGCATAGACACAAGAGCCTTTCCTACCATGAACTGAAAACATCCCTTCTTACCCTCAACCCTCCAGCTGATGCCCTAGGCATACAAATTCCTTATCCCACATCTCATAGAAATACAGGCCTGGCACAAAGGCACCCGTGATTCCCAACGCAAGCTTCCACCAAAAGATAGCTCGAAAATGGCCACTCACAAATTTCTCATAAATTCTTCCCTAAGGCTGATGAGTGTTCATCCATGCATCTACCCGCAGTCCCTGACTGGAGACACCACCAGAAAATGCAGAAAAGATCCTCAAGACATATCAATGCGAACCTCTCCCAATCCAAATCCATATGATGTACCAAAACCTTAAATAACCCTTAACTCTCTTCCATGCCATTACCAACCATTGCTCCGACGAGAACAAATGATCAATCCAAGAATTTTCGCATTGCATCCAACCCCTATCAACTCAGGTGTACCCCCACCTAGAAAAACCCCTCGAGACATTCATGAGGAACTTTATGATTCACGGCATCAAAACCGATTTCCAACTTGCTAATCAAATCCCTAACCCCAACTTGCAAACAATGGGAAATATAGTGCATACATTCCACAAATACTTTCTGATACCTGACTAATACTCCCAACAACCCTTAACCGCTCCCTTTATCCAAACCAACTGAATTGTGGGGCTCCCGACTTCCATTAACGTGTCAACACCGAAAGTACCACAAGCAGAAGAAATGAACAACCATGTTCACTAGGCCCTCAACCTATGACTGGAATACCTATTCAAGGTCCTCAACATAGGTCTGGATTGCTTCCGAGCCCACAACATGAGTTTGGAATGCCTTCCCTGGCCCTCAGCCCATGTCGGGAATGCTCCCGATATCACACCGACCTTGTCGTCATCACATCATTCGCCCAGTACTCCGGGCCTAAAGATACTCACCTCATTCTATTGCCTTGAAGGAACCTAATCCAACAAAACCATGCACATAATTCGAACCAAGTGCTCCAATTCTATCTTGCCCAACTCACAAATGCCCCTCCCGACATTATATATAAATATACCACAATGCACATCCTTAGGGAACCCATAACCTCATCCAAAAAGGGAAGAAATACCAGAGTTAAATCGAAACACCACCTCAAACAATAACTGAAGACATCCTCATGATTGGTCAAACGAGATCCCATACTGGTTGAGACTGAACAGATTCCACCAATACGAAACTAGCTCGAGAAGACTTCCAAGGTGATCCTGAAAGTCACCAAAACGTGAGTCTGCTATGAACCTGGATTTCACTCCACCATTGAGGGTAAACATACCCAAAGACCAAAGGAACATAGAACACACTGAACTTGATGATAGGTTGACCCGTCCATTGAGATTCAACCACCACAACTTGAACTTCGGAGACCCTCAGCTGAATGATGAGTGAAAAGACCAACAATCGAAGATGCATGACACTTAATCCAGAGAACCAAAACTCACTCGGAACTGAACATATCCACCTCTATAGATGATTTACCGATCAAAATCTGCCCATACTAATCTGAAAGCAGCAATCCAAACAACGAATTAACAAATCCCTCAATGATTTATACTCAACCTAGGAATCCCAATTCTCCCCCACTTAGGGCTCAAACCATCACCCACAGGCGTTGAAACTAAATCATAACTCAAACCGACTTAAGTAGGTACCACCATTCCTAACTCTGGAAGTCACGAGCCTGCTCACTTCCTCTCCAAACTCAGAAAAATGAAGGGGCATAACCCTTGCCACAGATAACGACATTCCAATCCATCAATCAACCATCCCACTTCCAGCTTCAAATCCCAAGCCGATCATAACCATCGTTTCATCCTTGAGTCCCGTGACTCGAATGTACGGCCTCGAGCAAAATCCTCGAGACCTCAAAACCAACGAACTCATTCAGATCTCCACCAAACAACCCAAATCGATCTCGCCACTGGGGCCGAACACAAATATCAGTCCCATCCTCATGCCAGAGCAACCATAACCAAAGATTGATAGATACGGGACCACTGCCACGAATCATGGTATCAAACCATGCTATCCTCCCTGACCAGCCCTTATAATCCCCAGACCTCTCCTCAATTCGAGTATGGATCCTGTGCTTCCAGTAGTACGGGCCCAATACTACCTTCTACACCTATCCATACTTTCCTCAAGGATCATCTCAGGTCCTCTAAGACCTACTCATAATAATACTCTCAATACATGCTCAACAGCGAAACAACCACACTAAAATACTTCCTAGGCTCTCCTAGGATTCCCCACCTCCCCTGCCATCTGTTGCTGAGGGGCTCCCATCAATGTCAGCCAACCACTTCATGAATGCAATTATATGCAACAAAACTTAAATAATCCATCGACTAAAGGACCCAACCCTACAACGGTTTGAATCAAATGAGAGCTGCGCAATAGGGACAAATCCTTCACTCCAAGATTATATAACCTCCATAGCATGAAACTTAATGTATTCATTCGATAATTAGCTCACATCAATGTGAACCCCACAAAGCACAAAGCAAGAAACATTCGAGCAGCGGAGACGACTGGCACTAAGACACACTAAAATTAGACAAATCCTCAAATGAAATTATCGATCTCTATCTACCAGCATCTCGGATGCACCTTCTACCTTCCCTCACTCTCTCGATAGTGGCTAACCATTCTTCGTGCTGACCCACTATACTGCACCCACTCATGAAACTTCCACCAACCATGCAGCACTCGTGTATGCTAATCTTACATAACAGTGGAACCTATAGACAGTCGAATATTTGATCCTACCCTAAGCCCTTCATCAAACAAGAACAGGAAATAAGGCCAAATGTAACATCCATAAAAATCAAGCCAATTTAAAACTTTTAAAACATTCAAAAACCATTAATTATTACAAAGTGTTTTCAAATAATTTCATGTCAGAGTATCCCAGAAACCAAAATCATAAAAACATGAGGAGATGCACGATCACGCCTTCGCCTTCCCACAATCATCTGAAGTACCTGAAACAAAATCAACAACTGTAAGCCCGAAGCTTAGTGAGTTCCCCCAAAATACCAACATCATACAAACCATAACAATATCATACAAACAACATGCATAATGAGCTATCAGCCTGAATGGTCCGCCTTGCAGGGCCATCAGCCTATCTGGACCGCTCTCCGAGCCATCGGCACGTCTGGACCACCTCGCAGGGCCTTCAGCCTATCCGGACCGCTCGCCTGGCCTTCGGCCTGACTAGTATGCCCTTACCGGGTTTGCAGTCTATCCCGGCCGCCCTGGGTATGTTGGCACATTGCACAAAGCAGGACCACCTCAACCCAACCCCCAATCAAACAATTATGTCCACATAAATATCATATGCTAGCTAGCATGTACAAATAGTCATACAGATTTAACAGATCACTAATCACAACATCATCCTATATACCAGGATACCGATCTAACAGATCACTAATATATCATTATCCTATAACCAGGATACTGATCTAACATATCACTAACATAGCATCATCCTATAACCAGGATACCGATCTAACAGATCACTAACATAGCATAATCCTATAACCAATATATAAACCATAAAGGGCCGGCCTTGGTGCCTTAGACCCTGTTGATATATTGAGAAGAACTCACCTCATAATGTCGATTGAAACTGAAGTATCAAACTCCCGAAACACAACTCCAAACACCAACACCTACATCCATCAATGATCCACTTCCATAAATTTCCAAATTACTAAAATACCCCCATAAGTCAAACTAATCAACCCTTGGTCAAAGTCAAAGTCAAAGGTCAAGGTCAACAGTCCATGTTGACCCAACTCTTCGAGTGTAGCTTACTGACTCGTCGAGTTCCTTCAGAACTCAAGAAATCGTAAAACCCCATTCGACTCGTCGAGTTTCCAGACAACTCGTCGAGTCTACGCAGTGTCAAGAATGTCGGGAAAACCCTAACCAACTCATCGAGTCATCTTGCTAACTCGTCGACTTCATGCAGAATCCAGAAACGGGAAACCCTCATCCTACTCGTCGAGTTGACTATGTAACTCGTCGAGTTCCTTCAGTCCTTTTCTCATTCAGATGCTTCTAAGCGAAACCAAAGCTCCAAACTGTAGATCTAGGCTCCTAGGGTGTAGTTATCACGTAAAGTTGCTAACTTTACGTGTATGTAAGGCTCCAAGAAGCTAAAACACTCGTAACTAGCCTTAGGAAGAGGTTTAGGGCATGTAAAAGGGATAGGGATAGATAAAGTCGAGAACTTTATGTTCATGAGGGCCTAGGGGAGTCCAGATCTAAAACCACGATCTCATGACAAGCTCAAACCTGAGCATGACCCCCTTTTTGCACCAAAATGCCCAAATACCAACATAAAAAGAGATCTAGGATATGGAAAGCCAAGGTAAGGACTTTTTACCTTCTACTGGATTCCAACACGATGTAGATACTGGATCTACTAGCTTCTTCCCTTTCCAAGCCTCTAAATCTTCAAGCCTCTTCAAGGAATGCACCAAAATACACACTTAGTCTCTCACACACTAAAAAATAGGGTTAGATCTATTAGGGTTTGCTTCTGGACATCAAACGTGGAAAATGTGGATGCGGGAAAGGACTTAAGGTCCTTTAAATAGGGTGAAAACCCTAAAAATTAGGGTTTCCATGCACAACTTCTACTCGTCGAGTTGGGGTCCTCCAACTCGTCGAGTAGATTCTAGAATCCATGCGGGCTGAACAGGTTCTACACGACGAGTTGGGGCCTCCAACTCGTCGAGTCTCCATAATAATATGAATATAAAAGCTTTAAAATATTTACCTGGGAGTCGGGATGTTACACCAAACCAAACATTCTCAGGCTATTGAATCTTAGTTATGTATAAACATGATGCACACACTAAGCAACTATAGTAATGATGTCAATGTCATATAAGGAAAACCCTAGGTTATCAGGCATCATATAATCAGGCAACTCTATCATGTAATTCCTGAAGATCCCTAGCCTATCACTAGCATGTTGTTCTAACATATTACAAATCAAATAACAGTGTAGTAATTTGGGGTCAACTTACTGGCTATGGCTGATCGTACACATTGCATCCTCTTTGATTATTTTGAAAACAATTTGAAAATCAATTTTAAAATCTTTTCCTTAGTTTGAGACTGGATTCACGCGAGTGTTCCTCTAATTCACTCAAACCAAGGCTCTGATACCAACTTGTAACATATCAAATATTTCAAACAAATTAAAGCTTTTCAAAACAACCCCTTTACTAACAAAAGTGTATACAAAGACATTGTTTCCAAAAAACATTATTTAAAAGCAGTGTCTCCCAATGTCAATGAAATAAAATCAGGATGTGTACGGTCATGCCTTCTCCTTGCCACGATTCTCCAAAGTAACTGAAAACATAAACCAAAATTGTAAGCACAAAGCTTAGTGAGTTCCCCCAAAGTACCGACACATAAACAGTATGAGTCTGGCATACCACCCGATCCTCAGCTCGAATCTGGAATGCATCTGAGCCCTCAGTATGAGTCTGTCATACCACCCGATCCTCAGCTCATATCTGGAATGCTCTAGGGTTTGTTGGCTATAGCACGAATCAGTACTGTTGGATATAAAGTCTAAGTCCATAACTATATTTGGTATGTACTTGACCCGACCCGACATGGTCCATTTGGGTTGCACTTCACCCGAACAATTTATGGATAATCGTTTGAGAATAGTATAAGTTATGATTTATTAATATATTATAAGTCCTAATATATTAATATAAAATCATATTATTTAATTAGTATTGATCTATAATTAATCTAGAATTAATTTAGAGATCAAAAGTATGACTAATTAAATATGGGCTCTTGTATTTATATAGTGTGGGCTAATGCTTATTTGGAATGGGCTAGGCTTGCATGGAAAGTCCATGGATACTTCATGGAGCTTTAACCCATGGATCTCATGGAAATGAAAAGACATGGGTATCAGGGTTTACATGGATGTAACCCTAATCCACCACACTATATAAAGGAGGCTTTGGTTCTTGAAATCACACGAGTTGTGGTGAGTAAAGTAAGAGGGCCGCTTTCAAGAAGGTGATTACTATTCTCTCAAAGTTCCAAGTTTGTGGTGATTTGTGATTTCCATTTGAGGCATCCACACTATTGGTGCTAGGCTCTAAAACTCCAAGCAATCAACTACAACTACAATGTAAGTAATTCTACTAGCTTTATTTGATTCAAGTTCCCCATGCCATGCTAGATAGGATAAGAACCTTGGAAAAATAATTATTTGCATGTATCATAGTCAAACATAGATCCAAGGTTTCTAGGGTTGCATGTACACCATAAGAGTGTTAGAATGCTCAAAACCCATCAGTGGTATCAGAGCCTAGGCTTGTTTACTTGATACTTGATGCAAATAGCTTAAAAATCGTTTTTTTTGCTACTCGTCGAGTCTGTTCATGCACTCGACGAGTAGAGGCTGAAGTGTCCAATTTTTCGAGTTTTGCTGCTGGAAATGGACTAGAAACATTACCCTAAACTGTTTTGGTGTTATAAAACTTGTTTTAGATGGTGTAATGTTTATGCTAATCCATTTACAATGGCTATTATAAAAAATTACAATTTTTATGAGTAATTTATGATTCTTGAAATGTTCATATTCATGTTCTTGAACTTATGAAGATTAGATGATCATAGGAATTGTTTGTAACCTACTTGGTAGTTTAATTCTTGATCATTATGTGTTTTAATGGAATCCATAACTTGTCCTCAAGTTATGGAAAACCAAAGGTCACACTTTAATAAAAATCCATTAAAAGAACACAAGAGTTAGAAAAATGAAAAAGCTTCATTTTAATACTCAATTAAATTCATAAGTTATAAGAAATGAAAAGTTTTGAAAGTTTACAAAACTTGCCCTCAAGTTTTGGAACAAGTAAAGTCATGATTAAAACTTTAGTTCCAACCCTTAGAATTTTAAAAGTTAAAATTCAACCCTTATACTTTATAATATTATAAGTTAATAATATATATATATATATATATATATATATATATATATATATATATATATATATATATATATATATATAAGATCAAGTCGTCTTACTGCTAGTACGCCTCATTCACGAAGCCGGTCTATAAGGGGGGTATAAGGTTGTTGCCTATAAAATGGCAACTTAATGGGTGTCCACTCTTCACTCACCGATTCCTTGATCGGTGGAGGGTCGTTAGCCGAACGGGTAGGACAAGGACTTATAAATTCTCATTAAAAGTATAATGATAATACTAAAGTAACTAAACTTTATTGAATTCCCAATCTTAGTTATTTTAGGAAAATGTGAATAAGGTGCTAATCCATGAAATTACACTTTACACTTTGTTTAAGTCGTTAGTGGAGCGTGTGTGGTTAACCGGCACACTAACTTGAACTTAACAAGGTAGGTAAAGGGTGACTTAATGTTTATCATAGTATCGATGGAGCGTGTGTGGTTAACCGACACATCGATTGAGGGGTAATACATTAAGGGTACCAAGTAATTTGCATGGTTACTTCACACCTTGTTTTGTGATCCTCGGCATCCCAGTCACAAAACTTGAAGGGCACACTCGAGATTGAAACATGTCATTGAAGAAAGTTCAATGAATCTCAAAGAATCTAGGAGTTTCTAAACCAATTAAAACCTAATTAAATATTTTGTTTTTCATGGTGGAAATTGGTGAATCGTCATTCACCTACCTTCAAATATCTTATAGCTTAGATTACGGCATCCCTCTTCTAAGTTATAAAATATTGTGTTGGGTCCTACCTTAATATTACATATGGGTGTTTTGTTAAGGACTATCTCTATATCTAATCTAATCTATTCCCTCTTCTTTTCAGATGTCTTCCAATAACAATGCTTCTGGCTCAAACCCTACTAGCTCCTTCTCTCTCATAAATCTTTGTGGGAGAATCATCTTTGATGGGTCCAACTTTACAGATTGGATCAGAAACATCAGGATGGTCACTCGGTATGAGAACAAATAATATGTTCTCGACAAGGAGCTGAAGGTACCCGAGCCAACTGCTACTCCTGAAGAGCTTGCTGAATATGAGGTACATGAAATAGATGCTACAAAAGTGGCATGCATCATGATGGCCACCATGACAGCCGAGCTCCAAAAGTCCTATGAGGACTATTATCCTTTTGAGATGCACCAGGACTTGATGGACCGCTACCATCAAAGTGCTCGTCAAGAGCGATATGAAATAATCTCCTCCATGATAACAACCCGAATGAAGGATGATGAACCCATCACGGGCCACATGTAGAAAATGCAAAGGTATGTGGACCGTTTACTGAAGCTGAATGTGAACTTCCCTGAGGAGTTAGCAATAGACATCATTTTGCACTCCTTGCCATCGTGTTATGATCAATTCCGCATGACATATCACATGAACAAGGAAGAACTCACCCTCAGCAAACTTCAAGGACTCTTGAAGACTGCCGAAAGTGGTCTAAAGGGTAAGTCGGTTGTTACTACTCCTACTCCTACTCCAACTGCGGCCAATGTCTTGGCAATCGGGCATGGAAAAGGGAAGAAGAGAAAGAACCCTTCTAAGGGTACCAAGGGTAAGACCCTTGAAGGCTCCTCTTCATGCAAAACCAAGAAAGGTTTTGTCACTCCTTCTGCTAACCCTAATGAGGCTGAATGCTTCTATTGCCATGAAAAGTCGCACTGGTAGCGAAACTGCCCAAAGTACCAGCAAGATTTGAAGGATGGGAAAGTAAAACCCAACCATGCAGGTATATACACTATATTGTCTAATAACTCACCTCATTCTAAGTCTTGGGTCCTTGATACAGGTTGTGGTATTCATATATGTTGTGATTTGCAGGGACTAAAAAGAAGTGAGAATGTGGAGCAGGGAAAGATAAACTTGATCATGGGAAACAGGAAAGCTTCACCTGTCACCAAGATAGGAGTTTATTCCTTAGTGCTAAATAGTGGGTTTACATTAGATTTGAATAAATGTTATTATTCGCCAGAAATGGCAAGAAATGTTATTTCCTTTCATGCATTGTATAAACAAGGTTTTACCTTTTATTTTGATAATAATAATGGTAGTATTGATGCTTTCTTTAATAATGTTCTTTATTTTAAAGCATTACCTTGTGATGGCGTGTATGAAACTGTATCTGTTGTAGATAGTCTAGGAAATAATGTATTGTGTATTAACTCTTCCACTAGCTTAGATAAAGCATCCTTATGGCATTGTCGTCTTGGACATGTAAGCAAGAAACGCATAGGCCAACTCCAAAAGGATGGAGTCTTGGAGTCATTTGACCTAAAGTCAGATGATAGTTGTGAATCTTGTTTGCTTGGTAAAATGACAAAGTCACCTTTTACTGGCACTTGTGCTAGGGGTGAAGGTTTGTTAGACCTCATACACACGGATGTGTGTGGACCCTTCAGAACCGCCACAAGAGATGCTAATCGGTTCTATGTGACTTTTACTGATGATTTTAGTATATATGGATATGTCTACCTAATCAAGCATAAGTCAGAAACCTTTGAGAAATTCAAAGAGTTTAAGCAAGAAGTGGAGAATCAGTTGGGCAGGAACATTAAGATGCTTCGATCCGATCGTGGTGGTGAGTATCTTAATACTGAGTTCCTTGACTATCTTAAGGAATGTGGGATTGTCTCACAATTGACACCTCCTAGGACACCACAGTTGAATGGTGTAGCTGAGAGGCGCAATCAGACCTTGTTGGACATGGTTCGTTCCATGATGAGTCGAGCTTCGATACCAATCTCATTTTGGGGGCATGCCTTAGAGACTGCCGCCCATATCCTTAATCTAGTCCCTACAAAGAAGGTTGCCAAAACACCTCACGAGGTGTGGACTGGAAAAGTTCCCAATCTAGACCACATCAAGATTTGGGGTTGCGAGGCTTTCGTGAGACGCGAGACTCACGATAAGCTCGAACCCCGAAGCGAAAGGTGTATTTTCATCGGCTACCCACATAAATCCTTTGGTTACATCTTCTACAGACCCAGTGATAATGTGGTCTTTGTAGCAAGAAGAGGATTCTTTCGAGAGAGAGAATTTATGAGCCAAGGAGACAGTGGGAGGCAAATTGACCTTGAGGAAATTCAAGAGTCAAGTGGTGAAGGAACCTCAAACCCTAGCCCTCAACCTGAGGAGGAAACTCCTGTTGAGCCGACTAAAGAATCTATACCTCTGAGGCGTTCCACCAGAGTTAGGAATGCACCTGAGCATTATTATGGTTTTCATATTACTGCAGAAGGTGAGACACTTATCAGTGATAACACACTGGTAAATCTGGATGAGCCTAACAGCTACACGGAAGCCATGGCAGGCCCTGAGGCTGCTAAATGGAAAAAGTCTATGGATAACGAGATACAGTCCATGTATGACAATCAAGTTTGGAACTTGGTTGACAATGTACCTGATCGTAAGATAGTTGGGTGCAAATGGATCTTCAAGAAGAAGACCGACATGGATGGTAATGTACACACTTATAAGGCACGACTGGTTGCAAAGGGTTATTCTCAAACTCCGGGAGTTGATTATGATGAGACCTTTTCACCAGTGGCCAAGATTAAGTCTATTAGGGTTCTGTTAGCCATTGCTGCATTTCATGATTATGAAATATGGCAAATGGATGTCAAAACCGCTTTCCTTAATGGAAAGTTGGCTGAAGATGTTTACATGGTTCAGCCAGAGGGTTTTGTCAGTACAGAGTACCCCAGTAGAGTGTGTAAGCTCGAGAAATCCATTTATGGATTAAAACAGGCACCTCGCAGATGGAATCTTTGCTTTGATGAGAAAGTCAAAGAATTTGGCTTTTCAAGGAGTGAAGATGAATCTTGTGTCTATATCAAGGCTAGTGGGAGTATAGTAAGCTTTTTGGTACTGTATGTGGATGACATACTACTCATAGGAAATGACATCCCAACCCTGCAGGAAGTAAAGTCCTGGCTTGGGAAGTGTTTCGCTATGAAGGACCTTGGAGAAGCAGCCTATATCCTAGGGATAAGGATTTTGAGAAACAGGAGTAAAAGACTAATTGGACTTAGTCAAAGCACCTATGTGGACAAAGTGTTGAAAAGGTTCAACATGCATAACTCCAAGAAAGGAGAGTTACCCATCCATAGTAACGCCAGATTGAGTAAGACACAAAGCCCTAGTATTGAGGCTAAGATAGCAGAAATGAGTCGAATACCTTATGCTTCAGCTGTAGGATCAATCATGTATGCTATGATGTGTACTCGATCTGATGTAGCCTTTGCTTTGAGCATGGTTAGCAGGTATCAGGGGAACCCTGGCAAGGCACACTGGACTGCGGTAAAGAATATCCTCAAGTACCTACGGAGGACTAAGGACTGGGTCCTTACCCTCGGTGGCAGTGAGGACTTGAGAGTTGTAGGGTACAGTGATGCTAGCTTTCAGACTGACAGGGATAATTTCCGCTCTCAGTCGGGCTGGGTCTTTACTCTAAACGGAGGGGCAATTACTTGGAAAAGTTCCAACCAGGAGACAGTGGCTGATTCCACTTGTGAATCAGAGTATATAGCAGCAAGCGAGGCAGCAAAGGAGGCTATATGGCTAAAGAACTTCATCGGAGACCTTGGAGTTGTACCAGCTATAAAGGAGCCAATGGAGATTTTCTGTGACAGCAATAGTGCGGTTGCCTTAGCCAAGGAACCAAGAGATCATGGGAGATCCAGA
Organism: Lactuca virosa; assembly: GCF_052849685.1. Taxonomy (NCBI): domain Eukaryota; kingdom Viridiplantae; phylum Streptophyta; class Magnoliopsida; order Asterales; family Asteraceae; genus Lactuca; species Lactuca virosa. The sequence continues at coordinate 41,258,752 of NC_136433.1, forward strand.
CACATTGACAGGAAATATCACTTCATCGGACATCGAATAGAAGAAGGAATCCTCGTGGCAAAGAGGGTATCATCAGATGAGAACCCAACAGATCCCCTCACGAAGGGACTGACTCGAGCTAAACATCTCCAACATGCTCGGAGCATAGGGCTGAAGGATGATATTAGTTTTAGTAGTTAGATAATCTTGAAATTTGTAAAATGTAATTGACATTTGAAGATAAATAAAAGCTGTTATTTATGAGTAAAGTGTTGCTATCTCTTGTCAATCGTTTACTATTATTTCTTTTTGCATGTTTTGAATTCCAGAATAATTATGTTATGGTTTATATCATATTATTCAAACTCTCCATAGTCGGTCATATGTTGGAAGTAGATATGAATCAAGACTGTCATGGGTTGGCTTGTAGAGGTCTAAGATGTTAGACAAAGCGCGGCTACAACACTCATGAGTGCTCATAAGTTCTGAGTATTGGATTCAACCCACGCTCACTTCTATCACTTCATGGAATTTATCTCGAGTGATCGTGAGACGGTAATATCATATAAGTCTTCAAACCTAGAGATATGATTTGTTACCTATGAGTTGGTTATGCATTGATTGCACGAAAACGCATTGGTAACTCGATGTTATAAACCGTGCTTTTGTGTGTAATTCAACAAGTAGTAGAGCAAACATATGAGTCGAAGTTTATCTGTTCCTTCTAGGATTAGAAGCGATATCTGGGCCCCTCGATGATTTTGTTTTGACCTATGTACCGGGCCCGGTCAGAACTAAATTGATGTGTTCAGTTAAGTTCTATGTCAAACAAATCGGAAATCGGGAAACAAATGTTGGACAATAAGCAAGACCATGTTCCATGTATTTGTCCGGCTGACATCTAGAACAGAGGATTATATGATCACTTATCTAAAATGGCGCTTCATAGTTCAACAAAGTTTAAAGAGCTACGATTGCTGATCGGTTCCTGAAGTCATACTTGCAACTATAGTTATTAGACTTATCCAAGTGGGAGACTGTTGGATATAGTGTCTAAGTCCATAACTATATTTGGTATGTACTTGACCCGACCCGGCATGGTCCATTTGGGTTGCACTTCACCCGAACAATTTATGGATAATCGTTTGAGAATAGTATAAGTTATGATTTATTAATATATTATAAGTCCTAATATGTTAATATAAAATCATATTATTTAATTAGTATTGATTTATAATTAATCTAGAATTAATTTAGAGATCAAAAGTATGACTAATTAAATATGGGCTCTTGTATTTATATAGTATGGGCTAATGCTTATTTGGAATGGGCTAGGCTTGCATGGAAAGTCCATGGATACTCCATGGAGCTTTAACCCATGGATCTCATGGAAATGAAAAGACATGGGTATTAGGGTTTACATGGATGTAACCCTAATCCACCACACTATATAAAGGAGGCTTTGGTTCTTGAAATCACACGAGTTGTGGTGAGTAAAGTAAGAGGGCCGATTTCAAGAAGGTGATTACTATTCTCTCAAAGTTCCAAGTTTGTGGTGATTTGTGATTTCCATTTGAGGCATCCACACTATTGGTGCTAGGCTCTAAAACTCAAAGCAATCAACTACAACTACAAGGTAAGTAATTGTACTAGCTTTATTTGATTCAAGTTCCCCATGCCATGCTAGATAGGATAAGAACCTTGGAAAAATAATTATTTGCATGTATCATAGTCAAACATAGATCCAAGGTTTCTAGGGTTGCATGTACACCATAGGAGTGTTAGAATGCTCAAAACCCATCAAGTACAACCTCAACCCAACACAATATGTCTACACGTAATAACATATACAAATAATCATGCAGACAAAATCATAGGTAGTCCTTCAGATCTACCAGACTAGCATATCAATAACTAGCATAATCATGCATATCTATTCCATACTCCGTATATCGGTGAATATCAGGATATCAAACCAATGGGCCGACCTTGGTGCCTTCGACCCGAAAGTACAGTGAGGAAAACTCACCTCAACCCGCTGATGCTCCAAAGACTGCTCGCACCACCGAACCGGATAATCCTCGCACCAACTAACAAAATACAAAATACAAATTTCAAATCAATACTTGACCTGATAACCTAAAATTCCGAAAGCCTAAAATCTCATTAATTTCCCAAAGTCCAAATATGGCCCAATTATCTAAATTGGGCCCAACCCATCATGGACCTAACCCGAGAAGGCCCAATATCCTAAAAGGCCCAAAATATCCAAAAGTCAATCCTAGTCAAAGGTTCATAGCCAACAAGTCAACAAAACAAGAAAAGCTAAACAGGTCGAGTACACCCCGCGTACTCAGCTGGTACGCCCAACGTACACCTTTTGGGGCCAGTACGCGTAGCGTACCAGATGGGTACGCCCAACGTACTCCCTTAAACCTCAATCTTCTGCATTAAGCACTTAACCACTTAAGTCCTTGCTCTAAACTCTTAGATCTGATTCCTATGGATGACTTATCACGTAAAGTTGGCAACTTTACTTGCATGCATGGCTTAATAGGGCTCTAGATCTCAAAAGAGCTTAATGAAAGGTCTTAACACATGCATGAGTCCAAATAACCATACATATCACATTTTTATGCCTTTGGGACTCCCAAAACGTCTAGATCTACAAGATCAAGCCTTTGAAACAACCTTAGCTCATAAGGACCAACCAAAAGAGGCTAAAATGACCATAAACAACCCAACAGAAGATCCAACTAAAGAGATGACAAGATCAAAACTTTTTACCTTCAATAGATTGCAAAAGATGAGAAACTTCTAGATCTACAAGCTCCTTTCCAAGAAATGGGTCTTCAACCTTCTTCTTCTCTTACACAAGACACCATAAACCCTCTTCCAAGCTCCATAACTCACTCAAGGTACTTTAGGGTTTCAATGAATACTAAAGAGGGTGGAGGCTGACTTAAAATGCCCAAAGGAAGGATAAAATGATGCTTATATAGGGGTAAAACCCCGAAATTAGGGTTTGGTGCTGAAAGGAGTATGCCCCGCGTACCCCTTAGTACGCCTGGCGTACTCAAGGACCATCCACTACCATTATGCTCATTACACCCTGCGTTCACAATGAGTACGCCCCACGTACTCATTGAACCTTCAAAACCCTAAAACTTCACTTGGCCCTAACTTCTTCGTTCTAAGTCCGTTTCCGACAAACTTTATATCCACGGTAAGGTGACGAGAAGCCCTACACTTCTAACAACTCACTTCCGCCTTAAAACCTCCCGCACAACAACCCAAAATTCATAAAGACCCGAACTACCCGAATTATGAATATACCCTTGGGCTCTGCAACACCATCGAACTCTTGGATCATCTACTCTATAATACCCACATCCAAAAAGGACCAAATCCTTTTTCCCCAAGGCCCTAAGCCTTATGATAACTGATGATCGGGCCACAGCCGCGAATAATGAAGCGATACGAAACCGGATGATACATACATATATATATATATATATATATATATATATATATATATATATATATATATCCGTTTATAGATTACAAAAAATTATAAATTTAGATAAGTCTTAAAAATATTAAAACGAGTAACGATCGCGATAAAATGGATTCGAAAATATGAGTGGATTTTTTGGATGAAGTGTTATTACCTGTTTGCGAAATTTGCAAGTCATAATGGTTGAAATATAATTTTTATGCAAAAATATGTGAGTTTTTTTAACACATATTAAAATTGGATGAATAAACCGGAAAAATGACAAAACATAGTACTTTTTTGTGTTTTTTTGGAAACGGCAAATATATTAAAAAAACAAGCACTCGCAAGAAAGAAGCTAAAACGAGGCAGGAATACAAATACAAGGAGAAAAGTAAAGATAATAAGTATTTGACAAAGGAACATTACTATGAAAAAAAGTGAGAGAAATGTGGAATACACCAATCGGTCCACAATCTACATCCACAATTGCTTCTATACTTGTACCAGACATAGGATGAGGAAATAATGTTGTCCGCAATTTTTGTCGGTGGTGCAGCAATTTTATTAAAATTTTTGTCATTCCTGGCCAATCAAATATTCCACAGGAGACAATAGAACACCAGATTTAGAATCTCTTTTTTTCTAGGGCAGTTTCCCCAAATAGCTGCATAATCAATGAATTCCTTAACATTTAAGAATCTTCTCCTTTGTAGTCCACACCATTTTAGGATCCAGTCTTGTACCTCCCGAGTATAGTCACAAGTAATGAGCAGATGATCTGTTGATTCATTCTCCTTGTTGCATAAAGGGAAAGTAATATTTGTAGTGTTAACACCCCTGACCATCAAAACATCACCAATATGGATTCTAGCCAATGAAGCTCTCCAAATAAAGCGTCTTACTTTCAAAGGTATCAATTTTGACCAACAGATGGATAGACCTTTATACAAAATCAATTTAGATTTTGGCAACCTCCTCATGGCATTGACGATGTATTACCCATTAGGGTTCAGAATGAATTCACAATCTTCTTTGGAAGATTTCACAACTGTCAACATTCCAATATCCTTGTACAATTGTAGAAGTTCATTAGTCTCGATAGCGCCCATCGACTCAAACTTCCACATTTATGAGAAGCCATTGCTAGATAGCTGGTCCTCAAGAGCATAACATTTTAATGTTTCTAACAGTATTTAAGCCGGTCCTCGGGATGGATTTTACAGCCTTGGGGATGTTGCACCAAACGCCATTTGTGGATTTCCTAGCTATATATGAGGCTGGTTTATTGTGCAGGTTGTGAATGCTATCAATAACCATCTTCCACAAAATGTCTTTTCATTCATCATCCTCCACCACCATTTGATTAGGAGAGCTGTATTTTGCACAAATAAGGAGCCAATTCCAAGACCTCCATCAGATATTGGTGTAATGACTCTTGAACATTCCACCTAGTGAATTTTCTTTTTGGGCTGACCACAGTTCCACCAAAGAAATATGCGTCTGATCATTTTAAGTTTGTCAATGATTCCTTGAGGAGCTTTGAATAAAGACATGTAGTAGGTCGGAAGGGAACCAAGGACATATTTGATGAGAGTGAGACGACCACCAAACGATAAAGATTTAGCTTTCCAAACCTATATTTTGGAGATAAATTTATCAAGAATCGGCTTCCATTTCTTTTTCAATGCCATATTAGCTCCAACTGGGACACCCAAATAATTGAAAGGGAAAGAACCCTCCAAGCAACCAAGAATACAGGCAGTTGCGTGTAATTCCGTGTTAGAAACTCCAACTCTAAATATACAAGATTTGTAAAAGTTCACTTTTAGACCAGATGATATGTGAAAGCAATTAAAGATACAAGAAAAATTTCTAGTACTTTTTTGTTATTAGCACTATAAAACAATAAAACTATTTCAATATGGGTTTGATCTGATCTGGGCACAATCGAGTACGTCTTTATACAAAAAGGAAATTCCTAGGGCATATAACTAAACTAGATCAAATTGTAAATATATAGATGTGAAACTTAGAAAGCGTCGTTCGACAATGCACACAAGTGTGTATGTTGGAAATTAAATGGGATAAATGCAAGTTGACAAGTTTTTTATTGTCTAAATTGGAGGAAGAATATTCTATGGGTTATAAGGCTTTTATTACCTTAAGCATTGAAAAACTTTAGTGGAGGTTAAGGATTGTGCCACACCCATATGTGTGTCTAAACGAGCCGATGAAATGATACGAAAGGTTTTCAAAATGACGGATCAACTCTAGGCTTGAAGTTGGACGAGCTTCGTGGTAACAACACCAAATAATTGATTGTTATCTAGTATTTAAATTCCCCATGTGGTAGCTTGTGAGAGGCCAGACATCGTCATCAGTATGGTTTTTAGGGCTTCTATGTTTTTCAGGTTAGTATTAATAGGACCTCATAGGTCTCAATTACTCCACATCTCAGAAAACCGTAGCGTTCTCTACTTTCTCCTTTCCCCCTTGCGACACAACTTTCTTCTTGTTTTTCGAGTATCCGTTTTGTGTTTATAGGTTGTTCTATTGATATTGGAATGAATGATAATTGCATTAAATATTGGGGTTTTATAATGCGACTTACAACCATTGTAGATTTGTAGTACATAAAAACCTTTAGGTACCGTTTGGCAGAAGAACTGGGTGGAACTGAACTGGACTGAACAGGACTGGACTGGACTGGACATGAGAAATAATTTGTATAGCGTTTGGTAAGATTGGACAGAACCGAACAAGTTGTCTAAAACTGTTTGGTAACAATAGAACTCGACAGAACAAGATGCAAAAATGACCAGACTACCCTTGTGCAAAAAACATTCATAATAACTCTATTTAACATACATAACTTCAAAATAAACATTTTTAGTAAAAAATTATTTAAAATTCTCATTAAAACAAGCTCTAATACCAAATAATCAAATTTGCTTCAAAATTAACAAAGTTCTAAACCAAAATGGTTTCTAAAATCCTGATTTTTAAATAAAAAAATAACAAACTTCAATTGTCATCTTCCAATATAGTCTTCACAAAAAGTGGTTTGGTAGCTGCGTCCAAGCTATTCCACATCGGTAACAAATTCAGGTTTTTTGTAAACTTCAAACAAACTCGCATGATTTCTGAAGAAGACAACTCCATGGTCTTCGACTCTTCATGTATAGTTTTTAAGTCTGTGAGGTCATTTGTTTAAGACGTAATAGCCTTAGTCATTTTCGGGGTTTCCCCGGATACGGTAGCTAACCCCATTTGAATTACATGTGTTACTTCTTCAGATGTCGCTTTTCTTTTTCTATTTTGCGCCGAGTCTTTGGGATTTGGATTGGAGGAAGTTGCAGTGTTTTGAGGATTAGAGTTAGACGATGGAAAATTTTCTCCTTCTTCGTTATCAACATTTTGATTTTCTGTCACATCAGCCGTCGATTTAGCCATACCGCCTGTAGCTCGATCTTTACCAAAAACATTTGCTAATCGCTCGTATGCAGAGAATGGTTTGTCCGCGACATAGTTTTTGTTTGGATGTTTCTAGTAAAACAAACAAAGTTACATGTAAAACCATATATTTAATACTTAGATATGCATACAAATAATATATATATATATATATATATATATATATATATATATATATATATATATATAATCACTAACCTTTAGATATTCCTCTAATATCTCAGCAGAATCAACTACTACACATTTACGAGCATCATCCCAACCAAACCCACTTGTATTTTGCATATCATATGCAACAGAAAATTTATCCTTTAAACGTTTGATTTTGTTTTGCACATGCTTTCCTTTTATATTAATACCAACGACTTTTTTCCGCAACTTTAGAACGACTTGATCATAGGTTCCAGGCCTAAAGCTTCCATTATCACCTTTACCACCGATAACAACAATGTCTTGAAGGATGGTAATCAATGCATCCTCTTCTTCTTGAGTCCATTGACGCCTGTCTGCCATGATTGGTTATCTGCTTTTGTCATATTATACATAACAAAGGTAAATATATAAAAATGGAAAATATGAAAACAAATCATCCACTAAGCAAGTTAAAATTAATAAAAACATACACAAAAATCAAAGTTGTTCACATCCATAACAATTACAAATAACAAACTTAAAAGTAAAAGTTCTAAAAAAAAACAATCTACTAAGATCTAGTTGACATCCAAGACTCAAACATTTTGTGTGTTAAATCAGCTCTCCATTGAGTCCATTCATTACTTGATTCAACAACATCCACAATTTGAAAATGATTTGGTTGTTCTTCCCTGATAGACATATCTTCAAAAGTGCTAGACGTGTTTTCTTCCGGATCAAGAGCCATGTGTGTCCTTATAAATTTATGCAACAAAGCACATGCCATGACTATTATCCCTTGAATTCTTATCGGATAAAATGATGGACTTCTTAATATAGCCCAACGTCTCTTTAGTAGACCAAAACACCTCTCAATAACATTCCTTGCTTGAGAGTGTTTCATGTTAAAGTATTCCTCCTTATTTGTAGGTGCACGTGTACTACCTTCCCATTCCCGTAAATGATACCTAATACCTCTATATGGTGCCAAAAGACCTTCACCATTGATATATCCTCCATCAGCCAAATAATAGTTACCTATAATAAATAAAATAATCTATATGAATATGTAATTATGTTTACTTCAAATATTTAGTAATTATCGTTTTAGCGCACCAATTGGAATCTTCAAACCATTATGTCTAGTAATTTCATCCCGCAAAACCCTTGAATTAGTAGCTAAACCTTCCCAACCAGCTAAGACGTAGACAAAATTCACGTCACGATTGCAGACACCTAACACATTCATTGCCATATTACCCTTTCTTGTTTGGTACCTTGGTTTATCTGAGTCAAGGACATTAACTTCAATATACGTTCCATCAATTGCTCCTAGACAACCCTATAAATAAAATACTAACCCGTTCTTAGTTCAAACCTTATATTAATTTGTAATATATCATAATAATATTATAATGATTACCTGGAACCATTTCCATCGGTTGTCTGTACAATCATTTTCAACACGCGTTGGGTTAACAAACAATATCTCTTGCAAATGCATCAAAGCACCCAAAACTCGATGAACATAACGACTTACCGTTTCCCTTGACCGAAAGAATCTAACTTGAATACATCTGTTTTTTTTGTGGTGTGCTAATATGTTTAAGAATATAGCAACTTGCTCCTCAATGATCACTAAACCGTCGTTTAATAATCCACCATGAGTTTGTAGTAACTCACATAAACGTGCAAATGCATTTTTGTCCATACGTAACACATTTATACAATTTTCATCACTTTCACGTGTGATACGTTGTATTTCGGTTGACCTTTTCGAAATTGTGTCTAATCTACTTTCTAATGTACTTTCACTTAGATCTCTCATTTGAGCTTCTTTTTCCTCACATTCAATTAACCAAAGTCTAATTGTAGCTAGGCACATCAACAACCGAATATAACTCTCCAATAATTTCACAAATAGGAGCAAATGATTACGATCCATATCTACAAAGTTGATAAAAAACAAGTAAAAAAACAACATATGCTTGACTATAATGAGAAGCATACACTTAAGGGGGTTGGTACAATCAATTAACAGGTATTAAAAACTTCCTGACAACTACAAACACACAACTACAAGCACTCATGGGCATTTTCGTCCATAATCGAGTATCTAAAACATGCATTTGACAGAGACAATATAAACTCGATATGAACAAACTTCTAGAACCAAATGTTTCTAAATTCAATAACTATTAATAAAAAACAAAGAATTTCAAAATTATTGGGTAAATATGTACACCAGGAGGCATCAAAACTATATTAGGCTTACAGGTTATCAAGATGTATTAGGCTGAGAATTGATTGTGGTAAATCTACACGAATATACTGGTCATTTATCAAAAATGAGTTGAGGATGAAAAAAAAATGATGCCTGCAACTGTGTTCATGCAGGGGTATGATGATCAATGTAAATTCAAGGGGTATAATGGTCAATGTAAGGTAATTTTTATTTAAATAGTTGAAGAACGATGATGGAAATGATATTATGGTATTAGATTTTTTTATTCGTTAATCTTTTTGCAGTTTGGAGGTTAAAAACTATTTGTATGAGTTCAAGCAATATCAGAAAGGTAATCAAGTAAAACAAATTATTGGAATGTGGCATTAAATCTTGATGCTTTATACACATATTGTTAGATGATTGGGAGCATGGATTTGGTGAAGATATGATTCATGGATATACATGGGTGTATTGGTCATAAAAAATGAGTCAAGTATGACAACCAAATGACGCCTGCAACTGTGTTCATTCAAGGGGTATAATGGTCAATGGTCACAATAACATTAAATTAAAGTGTAAAGGAACCTGTGTGTGAAATTGATTTTGAATAATCTACAACAATCAACTCATATATATCGCATTAACAGGAAAATTGAGTTTAGAAAGAATAAAGGCAAAATTGGGTTTAGAAAGATCAGACGCATGTATGTATAACGACTGACATAAAATCTTGAAATCAATTGATACAAGTATGTAAAACTAGATAAAAAAATACAAAGCAACTGATAGCTAATAACATATCGATGCAGGTGAATAAAAAGAGAAGTAGACTTGAAATCAATCAGGTAAGTAGAGAAAGAAACATCACACCTTTGAAATCGAATTCCTTGCAGATGAGATATCGTGAAATTGATTAGACTCGGAATTACTTGGTTGATTATTTGAAGAAGATAATCGACTACCAGTGTATGTATAGCGAGAAAGATGAGATGAGGCTATGAGAAAGATGGAGATGAGGCTGCAAAAGTGTTCCTAATAAGGGTATTTCCGTCCAAGGAATAGAAGATAAAAACGTGTTCCACCTATTTGGGTGGAACTATTTTTTAAATGAATAGTCCCATTGGACTTGGTCAAAAAAAATTTGTTCCAGATCTACTTATGCCAAACACCTTCTGAAAAATTATAGTTATGTTATGCTCCACTTAGTTCCCCCATCAAACAGGGCCTTACGCACATGAGTCATTTCAGATAGTTACTAGTCAAGATTTGAAATTTTCAGGTTGATTTTATTTTTCTTGTCTCATCTTTTAGTTTAGTTGACAACATGACATTCATTCTTCTATATTTTTTATAATGAGATTTGATTGCGAATGATTAATTTGATTTTAAATAATAATTAAAATTTTTATTTACAATAAAGCAATGTAAAATTTTTAGCATTATTTGTTGATTTATTACTTTGGATATTACTAATAGTTCGATATTAATTTACATTATTAATGGCTGAATTATTTATAAATCGAACCTGAAATCCATCTGTATATTATATTTTAAATTAGTTTAGAAAAATTAAATATCCTTTTAAATTTTATTCTTATTTATTCTCCTATCATATCAAATGTTCATATCAAATGTTGACACGTGTCACATGAAATTATACTAAAATTAATAATTATTTAATCCACTTGTTACCATTTTATATGTTAAAAAGATAAATAGAAATAAAATATAACATAATATTTAATTTATTATTACTTTATTAGAAGACAAATAAATGTTAACGCCGGGTCAAATTGACCCACATGGAGTTGGACCCACACTTGTTTTTAAATGATATCCAAACCTGTCTCTCGTTTCACCGATTATAGCGTATAGCATGTACACTTGCAGACTGTACATCAATACTTATCAAGTAAAAATCTATATTAAATTATATTTTATTTAATTTTATGCAATCTAAATGACTAAACATAAGATATTTTCCTTATAAATAAGTCTCAAGCATTTGCATTGAAAGGACGTACAAGCGGAAAGCTTCTCTCTTCCTTCTCCTCTTCACTCTCATCAGGATCATGGATCCCTACAAGGTACAACTCTCGAATGCCGCTTTGTACAACTCTTTCATGCATACAATGATGATGTTTGGAATGATGGGATATATTATATTTTTGATCTTTATTTCGAAAAAGTTTCACAAACTTGCTTTGTTAAAATTTTTTTTCATATCACTCAGTTTTGAACGATCATCGTATTCTTATTGCATGTGATAGTATACACAACATTTATTTTTATTTTTCTCTTTAGATCATATGATTTCGAATTTTATTGTAGTACATACAAAAATGTTGATGCTTGTATGTGCTACAGTATATATATATATATATATATATATATATATATATATATATATATAACTCAGTATAGATATATGAGTGCAAATGTATGAATCGAGTCAGAGCTTAAGCTCATATAAGTCTAGAGAACCACCTATTTGAAATGGATCAAGGTTTGCTCAAGCTTTTGAAGGTCAGTTTCTTTTAAGTGATCGCGAGATGTGTTCCGGTTTAAGTAATAAGATCTATTTTTATAGAAATACTTGGTATACTTATTATATAATTGACGTGCTTAGTATTTGCTTTTATAAAGATAGACATACATATATAAAACTTACAGAATAATATTTTTATCACTCTTTAAGTTACAGACAATATCACCTTATTAGTTATGTTTGATTTGATGTAGTATGTGCGGTGTGCCATCATTTCGATAATAAATGTTTGCTTGTTGTTTAAAGTACTTTTAATAATAATTTCAATTTTGAAAAAAATAATATTGACTATTATTGTGGGAAAATTTAATGACTAATTTAAATTTACAAAACTAGTTTATAGATATAAATTTAAAACAGAACATATTAAAAGTAGTTTGTTTTCTAAGATAGAATTTAGTAAGATCGGATGGTTTTGAAATCCAAACTTCATGACGTGTACAAGATCTTATACAATTTAATGCATTTTGTTCTTCTCCTCTTAGTACAAACAAAATATTAGAAAATAAGCAATTATATTCCATGTGTTCTTCTCTTTTTTTAATACATGAGCTACAAATTTATTAATCTCATACTTAAATGTGTATAATTTATAACGATAACAATTATTTCTTTTGTGTTAGAAAAATAACATGTAATTAAACATAGAACTTGACAAAATAAGTTTAAAGATTTGTTGATTATCCAAAATACTTTTGATTAAAACAAATGAATACAATTCATATCTAATACTTTTTCTTAATATAACCGATAGATCTAATTATCAATTGAATGTTAGATATTATCGACCGATCCAGTCAATTGACTGTTATCAACTTAACGGAATCAACAAAATTAATCCATTTTTCCATCTAATTATAACCAACAAAATCACATCAGTTTTGAGTTGTGGTTGCGTGATGAAATTGGAATGAATGATTACTTAGTGGGAATTAGGGGTTATGTTTCCATATTTTAATTGTATTCTTTTATATAAAATTTTCATTATAATGTTAATTAGTAAAGTTTTCTTTATAAATATATAAAAGATACAAATAATTTATTAATAGATTTATATTGATTGAAATATTGGATAATAATTGAATGGGTCAATGAAATGATAATTGGATGAATCCAAAAATAATAATTGAATCAAATAGGTTCGGCTTCTCTTCGATCTAGATTATCATCTAACAATCGATCCAATTAATTTAATATTTAACCGATCTAATAAAATCACAAATACATGTCTAATGTTTGCCAATCATTTTTAACTGAATCGGATCAATTAATTTCTATGCATCTTAGCTTATCACATAAAGTCATAATTAGACAGACCATCAAAAACCACAAATCGTTTTGAAAAAGATTTTGGTCCAAAAATAGATCTAATACGAAGCTTACTACATAATATAATATACTTTTATTTTTATTATTAAAAGACTTTAGATCAGCTATATCAGATATGTGTAGAAAGATTATCAATTTACTAATATATATAAAATAATTATTTTCACGCATTTAACATTATAAAATTACACATTTTATTACTTACATAGAAATTTTCATTTATTTTAAAATAATTGATGATTTGTTATTTATGTAACCTTTACGTAAAATAAAAATTATAATAAATCTAATGATATTAATAACTAATTTATATAAAATAACTTTTCACCTTTAATGGTTGTACAAACTACAAAGTAAAAACCATGTATTTTTTTAGGACATGAAATAATATCTATATTTTAATTTAAAATTGAAATATATTATTAAAAACATATGAAAAATTCTGTATTTTGTCACCTTTACAGAACACCTCCCGTCTCCTGCAGAACTGTTGCTACAGGCGGCCACCGTGTGAATATCTTATGCTTGTTTAATCTTGACACCGATCTTAATTTCTCTCTTTTTTTTTCCTTGCAATCGATAAAATCATTTAAAAGGCGTCAGATGTTATGTATAGTTGGATTCGTAATTCTCTTTTCCTGCTCTCAACTGAGTAAATTTCGTATGATTTATCGTGTAAATTCAACTCTATAATGAACCAAGGAGCTGAATCTATCGTCCGATTGTGCAGGAATCGAAACTCATCCTCCCTCCCCCTGATGTAATTACGGATAAACTGTTATCTTTTTAATCGAAATGGATCAATGACATTTTCGCTCACTAATTCTTCGATTTGTTGTTTTGTTGCAGCAACGCCCTTCAAGTGCTTACAACTCCCCATTCTGGACAACAAACGCCGGTTTACCAGTTTACAACAACACTGCATCACTGACTGTTGGAAACAGAGGTCCGATTCTCCTTGAAGATTATCATCTGATCGAAAAACTTGCAAACTTCACTCGTGAAAGGATCCCAGAGCGTATAGTCCATGCAAGAGGTGCTAGTGCAAAGGGTTTCTTCGAGGTCACACATGACATCACTCATCTCACCTGTGCTGATTTCCTCCGTGCTCCCGGAGTTCAAACTCCGACGATTGTTCGTTTCTCTACTGTCATCCATGAACGTGGAAGCCCTGAAACCATCAGAGACCCCCGAGGTTTTGCAACCAAGTTTTATACCAGAGAGGTAATTAAGCATTAGCTTAAATTAAATATGCTGATTTCTTCTCTCTGGAAATCTGACATTTGTTCTCTTCGACTTTTAGGGTAACTTTGATATTGTGGGAAACAACTTCCCTGTGTTCTTCACTCGTGATGCAATGGCATTCCCAGATGTGATCCATGCATTTAAGCCAAACCCTAAATCGCACATCCAGGAAGACTGGAGAATTCTTGACTTTCTCTCACACCATCCAGAAAGCTTGAACACTATGACATTCTGGCTGGATGATGTTGGGATTCCAACTGATTACAGACACATGGAAGGGTCAAGTGTTAACACTTTAACCCTAGTTAACAAAGAAGGGAAAACACACTATGTGAAGTTCACATGGAAACCCACATGTGGAGTCAAGTGTTTGATGGATGAGGAAGCTATCAAGATCGGAGGAGCTAATCACAGCCATGCGACACAAGATCTTTATGACTCCATTGCAGCTGGGAATTTCCCGGAATGGAAGCTTTTTCTGCAAGTTATTGATCCGGATCATGAAGACAGGCTTGACTTTGACCCACTTGATGGAACGATGGTATGGCCGGAAGATGTGGTACCTTTGCAGCCGGTTGGGCGTATGGTTTTGAACAAGAACATTGATAACTTTTTTGCTGAGAATGAACAATTGGCGTTCAATCCCGGACTTGTTGTCCCCGGAATCTACTATTCCGATGATAAGATGCTTCAAGGGAGAATCTTTGCGTATTCCGATACGCAGAGGCATCGTCTTGGACCGAATTATCTTCAACTTCCGGTCAACGCCCCCAAATGTGCTCATCATAACAATCATTATGATGGAAATATGAACTTCATGCATAGAGATGAAGAGGTGGGTTTTCTTTTCATTTTGTTAATTAGGTTTAATTAGTTCATAAAAATTTGTGGGTTTCATTAATTACAAGAAAAAAATACAACCAAAATCCAAACTTTCTAAAATATGCGATGGATTTCTTCCAGGTTGATTACTTCCCTTCGAGGTATGATCGTGTTCAGCATGCTCAGAAGTACCCGATCAATTCTGCTAGGGTTACGGGAACCCGTGAAAGGGTTAGTCTTTTTTTTTTTTTCTTGGTTTCTTCCATGACTCATTTTTATCAAATATTAAAAAAACAAAAACACCAAAATAAATAATTATGGTTTCTTTTCAATGCAGACTGTGATCCCAAAATTTAATGATTTCAAGCAGCCAGGAGAGAGATACAGATCCTGGGAACCAGACAGGTACTTATTTTATATCTCATTTGTTTTTTCTATAATTGTTTCAAGATTCCATCAATTTTATAAACTGTTAATTATATTTATAGGCAAGAACGATTCATTCACCGAATGGTTAAGATGTTGTCCGACCCACGGGTCACCCATGAGCTCCGCAGTATTTGGATCTCCTACTGGACCCAGGTATGTTCTAATATTCATGTAACAATGTCCCCCTTTTTAATCTTGTTTGTTGTAATTTTAATTTTTGGGCGATTTTTTTGCAGGCTGATCAGTCTTTGGGCCAGAAGATAGCCTCAAGGCTCAGTGTGCGGCCCAGTTACTGAACATAAACGTTTTGGGACGATTGTTTGAGTGTGGTCAACGGGTCAATGTCAAGGTCAAGGTCAAGGTCAAGGTCTGTCTCTTTAAGTTTGTTGCACAAATGGTGTCAATGTTGTTGTGTACTATCTTTTTATTATGTAATATTTTCGTATACTTTAAGGAGCCTGAAACTTAGAATAAGAGCACACTTCGATGTGCTGAGTTACTGTGTTTCAGGTTCGGGTCTGTAAAGCGAAAGCCTATATACTTTATGGGTCACGTGTTATGTAATATGTAAGTTGTTTCTTTTACATGTAATCTTGTTTTTTTGCAATCTATTTGATACTTGGAGTTGGATTGTAAATGTGGTGGGTTGATTTTCTTCTTTATGTTTGACACATCACACATGGAATTGATTGGGCTTACATTTATCCCAAATGAAAAGCCGAATAGCAACTCTGATGGGCTTACATTTAGATAAAATATTAAATGTGACTGTTGTACTATATAACTTTTAAACCGGATTTTCCAAAACAAAATGATGATTTTGATACCATGTCATAACTCATAATGAATGGTTATGTATGAAATGTTAAATATTGCCCTACTTGGCTTGATGTTATACGGTGGAAGTTGGAAGCTGCTATTCAGTTATCGGTCTTTTATACTAGCCTCAGCCTCAACCTCAACTTGACATTTTGATCACGAAGGTTTAGTTCCATGTGATTCGTTCATGGTCAACTCCTTGATCATATGGTATGAAATAGCTCTTGACAAATTATCAATTCGCTTGTTATACCATTTTTTTTAATAACTAATTTGATTTTTGGGGTTTTTTTGGGCTGACAAACGGCCCAAAATGCTTTAACCCCATTTTATTTGCGTGTAGAGCTTGGCAACACAACATTTGACTTATGAAGTTTGGTATTGTTATGCACGTCTCGTGAAACGGCCTTGAAGATAATCTCAAATCAGGTAATACAATGTCATTTCGATTTTCTTAAAATATATATTTGTTCATTGACTTTATATGGCAAGAATCTTAATCAAATTAGACTTTTGTGACATTTTTTTTTACTAAATACAAAGAAATCAATCAACAAACAATTAGTCTACGTGATATATTATTAGCGTATTTAAATTCATTACAACATACCAACCTATTTTGACTATGTTATATGTCACTAGATAGTGACTACATTTTTAAGACGTGAGCCACTTGTAGTGTCCGGCTTAAACGTACTATTTTTTATTTTATTTATTTATTTATTTATTTTTTGGATTTTGGGAGCACTAAACAAATAGAAAAAAGTAAAAATATAATCAAAATCTTCCAAAAATACAAAGTAAACATGTTATAAATATAATAATAAATAGAAACAACAATAATAAATATACACAAATTTACATGGAAACTAATAGTAAAATATCACAAGATACCAACTCGATTAATTGAATCCAAAATTAGAGATGTGATATTAAAAAAGTAATACCATCAAACACCATGTTGTACTGGCTAAATGTATTTCGACAAAATAATCGCCTAGCCGCTAAAATACCTTACTGTATCAAATATACAAAAATCTCTTACGATATTAAATGCTTGAATAAGTCGAACAAGTTTTAAATTTATTCAACGTTTACTTACCAAAGGGCTTCTAGCGCAGCGGTATCCAGTGTTGCCCTCCCTCCTTAAGGTTGATGGTTCAAGACCCGTCATGGACATAGGTGAAGTTAAGGAGTAGTTAGATAGGAGTAGATTTGATTTTCCGTTTCAAAAAAATATTCAACGTTTACTTCAACTCTTTCTTACTGACATTAAAGAAGTCTCATATATATATATGAGGGGTGAATGAACGATCAGTACAACAATAAATATATATGAGAATTCGAAAACCAAAACGAAGACAAAGTGTGTCCAAACTTTAAATGAGTTTCTTCGACAAATGAGTGATAGGATATCGATATCTTAAAACTCCCATTACTAAAAGCCTATAAAAGTACGTAGTACCTTCCAAACATTTTGGATCATCTGAAGGTGGTCGAACATGCGCTTGATCCATACATGCAACAACAACAAAAAGGACAACGGGCATCATCTCCAAAAGAGTTCAACCCAAGATGAAATCATACACATTATTGATGATGTCAAATATCCCTATCTTTTAGAACAATTATTATGTCTGTTGCTTCCAAAAACATTTAGTACATCATCATAATTGGCTCGAACGAGTAATGCTCTCATCTTGTCTTGTAATAGATGAAGTTTACTTCAACCATTGACACTTTTGATTAAAATGACATTTTGCAAAGGTTGGTGGATCTAATAGGGCTTATTATGGATCAAATGGTTTTCAAATGAGTTATAAGATATCAATATCTCAAAACTCCTTTTAACAAAAGCCTTTAAAAGTACGTAGTACCTTCCAAACATTTTGGATCATTTGTAGGTGGTTGAACATGCGTTTAATCCATACATACAATGTTAGAAGGACAATGGCCAGTAACTCCAAAAGATTTTAACCTAAGATAAAGTTATACACATTATGGATGATGTCGAATATCCCTATCTTTTAGAACAGTTATTGTTTGTTACTTCCAAAAGCATTTAATGCTTCATCATAATCAGCTTGAACGAGCAATGCTCTCATCTTGTCTTGCAACAAATGAAGTTTACTTTAACCATTGACATTGTTTGATTAAAATGGCATTCTACAATGGTTGTTAGATTTAACAGGGTTATTCAGTCTCTTTGGCGAGGCATTACTTGGATAGCGACATGTTTACCACAAATATTTATTCAACGAGATGGAATAATCTAGTCTCGATTAAGTTGAATATATTCATGTGGAGGGTATTTATTAATCGTATTCTAACCTGTGCTAGGTTAGATGACCAAGGAATAAACTTGGATTCTACTCTTTTCGCGCTTTGTGAAAAGGCCACATAGACTGTCCCACATTTGTTTTCTATGTGCTTCGTTATTCTAGACATTTGGGCTCTTGTTGTGCGGTGGTGGAATTTGTGCTATGGTGGTTGATTATCCACAATGCATTGAACTCCATAGAGTTTAATGGATTTCCACATCATCTTTCTAGAACCCATACAACTCTATCATTTTTCCCCTACAATGCATTGAACTCTACAAAGTTCAATAAAATGTTACAAAATGTAATTTATAGTAATATTTAAGAATAAAAAACTTTCATTTTTCCCATTGAAGAGTTCAATGGCCATTGAACTCCAAATCCATTGAATGCCAAGGTGGCATCTCACAATGATAGAGTTACATCCATTGAATGACACATAGACTTGCCACCTCATTCAACTCTCCCATTAAACTCACAATTGTGGATGCTCTTAGATAAAATAGGCAGATGTTATGAAGCTTAATTTGGTGCATCACATGATGTTATGATGTGGTTATCATCACCTCTTTTTGGGTTGTATGGAAATTTCGTAAGTCCTTGCTCGTTGGAACCGGTAGACCTTATAAAGCCAATATTTTTGATGATATAGTATCACAATCATTTTTATGGATTTGTAAGAGGTGAAAGAACTATAGCATGAGCTGAGTTGGTTTATTGCACAACCCCACGTTAGTATTTACGGCCTTGCACTTTGTTCTTTTCTCACTAGCACCTTGTTAGTGTTTTATAAAATATTCTACGGTTCCAAAAAAACTAAGACTACATTTATAAACCTCTAACAAAAATCCTAAAATCTCTAAGTAACCAAAAATATGTAAATGTTAGCTTTGAATAATAACTTAGGATGGAAGTAATCGGATAACTCTCATGTGGGAGATTTCAATTCACATATAAAAACAAAACTAGCTAGTGGAACCAAAATCATGTTTCACCTGATAAAACTTACACTCCGCTCCCTAATTCGTTAAAGGAAAGAAAAGAAAAGACAATAAGAGAAAAGGAAAGAAAGGAATTGATCTTCCTTTCCTTTCTCTCACTTCGGATTTGGGAGGACAATTTGTAGGGAAAATTAACATGAATCTTTCATTCATTTCTCTTCTCTTCTTTCCAATAAATAAACTCAAGAGCAACGATCCTTCCAAATCTTCCCACTTCCTTTCACTTATCTTGTTTAATTAAGCTATGGAGCGGATCGTTAGAACTTTGTAATGTAACAACTTTAAAGTTTGCAATTTTGTTGTTGAAACGCATGCTTAAATAATGTTCACGCCCTCTTATAGTGTCCACAGGAACACCATATCACAAGGAAATGAGAAGGCTTTTCCTTTTGTGAAGAAAGAATGACGATAATCACTAAAATTACCAAAATAGAAGGGGTGGATATAATAGAATGACCTATTTTTCAAAACTATCACAAAATAACCATTTATTTTGCAAAACAGATATTCACGATATTCTTTTATTTTGTGAATTACATTTGTGGCCATTTCAACAATTCTTGGCCAATTTTAATTAGGTTTCGCAAAGCCTTTTGCACAATCGTTGTCTATCTTGAATTTCCATGGAAATTAAACAAGTCCTTAAGCTTTCATATCTTCCATCTTGAAACATGATTTCTTTCAATCTTAAATAAATTCACAATATCGGGAAGTTAGAGTACTTATTGGGTGTGAGATGAAGTCAATTGGTGTTTGCGTATACGATGTCAGGACTAATGAAACGCTTTTGAGATTTGTGATCCGGTATAACCCATATCAGAGTATGCATGTATTTCCTTGATCTTGTTCTATCAAGGGGCAAAACATCATTACTGTCATGGAGGAGGGTCAAATCCTATCTCAGCCTTAAATATTGCATCAAAGTGGATTATGTGATTAAATATTGCATCAAAGTGGATGACTTATACATAATATGCTACAAGATCATTAAATAAAAAATGGTATTAATAAAAGATCATGCAATAAACACTATACTCTTATGATATCCCGTGTAGTGGTCTCATTATGATTCTCTTCAATACACAAGTTCACCAACTTGTATCCATATGCAAACTATATTACTATATATCAACCGTATGGGTTCCTATGTATATGAACTTCAACTAAAGTCTAAATTAATATTTGATCGAAAAGGTTTTGAAGAATTAGATGCTTGAGGTCTATTATCATGTTTGTAATATACGGAGTATCATAATGAAATATAGTAATCAAACAATATTTTTATCAAATAACATCATAACTCAGAGAAAGTACAATCATTATAATGATTGGCATTTGGATATACTAGTAACAATTATAATCACTTCACATGTTATGTTCATAATCCATGCTAAATATATATAAAAATGGATCAACATTTGTTCAGAGGTTTAACCATGTCTTAGTGGATACTTTAACTATGCCAATTTTACCAAGTTAAAACATCCACAAATCGGTGAATGAACTTCTGTATTTTAGATTTTTAGGCAACAAGTACTTTGGTCTTAAACATACTTTTTAATAAATATAATGTTACTAGCATTTAACTAATCTAAATATGAAGAAAACCGATTAACAATTTTTACCATATTTGGAAGGTTGGTGTATTTGCATATATTGTTGATGGGGCTTTTATAATTATCTTAACCACATCAAATATATTTCTTATCCCAATAGTTGAGAAATATAAAACACAAAGATTTATATCTTTTATATCATATCATGTTCATATAATATATAATTAACTTATAAAAACATACCTGTTATAAATGGAAAAAAACCTCAACCTTTTGGTGTGAAAACATGACAACAAGGTTATAAGTGGAAAAAACCTCAACCTTTTAAACTGTTGGCTTGACTGGTATATTTAAAGTTTTAATTTCTAAAATAAACATTTTTAGTGGTTTTTAAAAATTATACAAGCTACAAATACAAACAAAAAAAGAGTTGTCATGGGAATAAAAAGGAAATTGAATGATCCAGAAATTAATAATTTTTGTGGCCAAATTAAAACAAAAGAAACCTTATCAAAAGGCATCTATATGCGTTCACACTTAACAGAGTGGATATGGAGTTGATGAGCACACGTATCAAAGCATTCATGAACACGTGTCATTTTATAAGAGGTCCATGTCATCAACCTGACACGAGTGGTTCTTTTTTAATTTAGATAAGCTCCAAAAGTTGGGATAAGGAAATAGAGGTATGGCGTTCTAATTTATTAATATTTTCCAAAAGACCCCTAAGTTATAGATAGTTCCATAAAACACCCTAATAACAATATGTATTCAATAAAACCCTTCAATCTAAATCACAAATCACATGTCTAATTATATTGGGTTCTAGTGACTTACCTTTTTTCTTATATGAGAATAAAAAAAAAAATACAGGTGATTATTCTGTTATATAAAGTTCAGTTAGTGAATTTGAAAATGAACATGTCTATTGCTTGAAGTATGACCATTTGAGTGTGTTTATGAAAACTAACACAAACTTTGGGGCATTTTATGCAACTTGTTTATATTTTTAAATAGTTTCATAAACTCTAATATTTTATTTATGGCTTTATAGCACTCCTACTCTCCTCGGTTTTTTCACCTCTACACAAATTATAAGATCATGGGACCCACACTAGCATAAAAAACCGGTTTCCCTTACATGAGATTTTGTGTATAAAGTATCAGTCAAAATATCGTGTTTCTTTTCCATCATGTCTTCATATGTGATCTTAAAAAGATTAGTGGATTAACCCAATCGTAAAAAGTGAATTTGCCTTGTTTTGGCTATTGGATCGAGGTTTGACAAGTTTTAAAATCCGGCATTGCTTTATCTTTCTGATTTCAAAATAATAATAATAATAATTTCTATAAACTTTTTTTTGACAAATTTGAAAATCCGGCATTGTTTTATCTTTCTGGTTTTTAAAAAAAATAATTTAATCTCTGTAAAACTTTTACAAACACGATCAACTTACAGAATGATACATATCATCACGAATTCATGTTTATCACATCTTTTGCCCTGCTTTATGTTTAGGTTTCTTAAGTTTTTCTATGTTAATTCGGCGTGCTAGTTTTGTTAGAAAACTGAGGTAAATCGATTTTTTGGATTCTCTGATAGTCATGATGCACTTTCATATTGAAATATTTCGATGATACAATCGAAAATTCAATCGGATAAAACTCATAGAATGAAGAATTTTAGATACTTCTTGTGTACCAGAAAAAAGATCAAAAACGAAATATAACTCCATATGTTTGAAAGCTGTTAAAAGTGTCACAAGACAGTTTCAAACCTGTCACAAATCTGCCATAAAAAACCGGATCCAAGATAAGGGTCAAAATCAAGTCCCTTTTCTCAGAGATTTCGACCCCAGCCAGGGACGCTGCCCCTTGGACCATGCTAGGGGTTGCCACCCCTTGGACCTCGTTACTAGGGACGCTACCCCCGGACCCCTGTCGGTTCAGTGGTTCTGCGTCTCACAGGGCCAAATTTTTATATTATATATTTTTATTTAAAAATAACAACTTATAATAACGACAAATGTCTTTTTTTCTTGTTCGTCCTGGACCTTTAAGGATATTTAATTTCTCAGGACCGGCCCTGCGTTCAACCAAGACAAACTTAAACAAGTGTGCATTCCGCACCATCCTAATTTGTTCAATATTTATCAAGGTAACATTATCAAAACAAATTAATCCCATTAAACTTAAATAACATTCATAACACAAATCACACTTTTTGGTTGCTCATATTGTGGTTTTGTCGTTCATGCTTTATTGATGTCCATCAACCATTCATAATTGTTAACTTGAATCATGATGACAAAAATACGATCATATGCACATAAAATACATATAACACAACTATTTATGATTGTTCTATTATATAAAAGAACTATGAAATTAATTTGAATGTGTATTATTTTCTGCTTCCATATTGTTGGTAGAAATCGACACTTCTCCTTGGACATTGTGATTGGATGGTGTGCCAAAAGATAAAGCCTGTGGATTTTATTATAACAGATATTTTTTCACTTTAAATAACTTCATAAACATAACTGATTCAAGTCATTTGACTGTTGAGCCAACCATATGTTTTAACCGGCACACGAGATAAAAGGAGTGATAAATACAATATCATTTTCTCATGATATTTTGAATGCACGCGAAAAATAGAAGAAGATAATTGAGAAAATTTTATTTTTTGTTCCTAGAGGCTAAAACTTAACCCCAAACCGCTTGTATATAAAAAGTCTATCAACATTTCGTAAGAGCAAAAGAGTCTCTTCCACAAGAAATCATCACAGCTTTCATCCATCTTCACATCCATGGATCCTTACAAGGTAGAACTCTCGTATACTGTTTTTGAAGCTTATGTTCTACTTCAGTTCTGTTTCCGCAACTCTTTGACTCAGTTATCTCTATATGAATCGTGTTTGTTAGGTTATATGATTTATATATTGCAATTTGTTGTATTTGAATTGATATACATGTTTGACCACTTGCTTTTGCGTAGTTTTTTATTCAATTGATTATTGATGATTGAGGTGAAGGTTTTTCCTGAATTAGATTACTTTTGCCCTAAATCATCAGATTGAAAGTATGTTGATTTTGAACTGTAGTGATCGAATTCGATTCACAAGCACTTCCATCCATGTATGTTTCCTTTTAATAAAGGAGAAATTTGATTGTTCTATGGTTTTATTTTAAGATACGGAGTGAAGCTCTGATTCCATGCCCATATTAAACTTGTTATATAGGTAATTTCGAGATTGCCTATTCCTTTTGAGCAACTTAAGATCCAATTTTTAGCTTTCTTTTATCAGCCGAGTTTCTTTTTTGCCTATGTCAAACCGTAGGAACACTGATTCTTTAAACTTCTGTCAAATTGCAATATCAATGTTTTTTTTTTGGGATTAACTCATCCATTGTGCTGATATTACACATATCACATACTACAATTCATACCATAGTTCTACTTACTCATAGATTTTACCTTTTTGGCTGATGCAGTATCGTCCTTCAAGTGCTTACAATGCCCCATTTTGGACTACCAATTCTGGTGCTCCAGTTTACAACAATAACTCATCATTGACAGTTGGCACAAGAGGTACCTAAGTTTGGCATCTGTCATCTTCTTCTCATCAAAGTTGGAATTTCTTGTTGGACTCTTTCATCTTCAGCTATCTGAATATGAATGTCATCTACTAATCATAATTCCTCTTTTGTCATATTATAGGCCCAATCCTTCTTGAGGATTACCATTTAGTGGAGAAACTAGCCAACTTTGACAGAGAACGCATCCCTGAACGTGTTGTCCATGCAAGAGGTGCCAGTGCAAAGGGTTTTTTCGAGGTCACACATGACATTTCTGCCCTCACATGTGCTGACTTTCTTCGTGCCCCTGGTGTCCAAACTCCTGTCATTGTTCGTTTCTCCACTGTTATCCATGAACGTGGAAGCCCTGAAACTCTCAGAGACCCTAGAGGGTTTGCAGTAAAGTTCTACACCAGAGAGGTAAAGGAACCCCCCCCCCCCCTACCCCCTCTCAAATATCTTATATCTTATTGACACTTGCAGGGAAATTTTGATTTGGTGGGGAACAATTTCCCAGTGTTCTTTATTCGTGATGGGATGAAATTTCCAGACATGGTTCATGCTCTGAAACCAAACCCTAAGTCTCACATCCAAGAAGACTGGAGAGTTCTTGATTTCTTTTCTCATCATCCTGAAAGTCTACACATGTTCACATTCCTTCAAGATGACATTGGTGTCCCACAAGATTATCGCCACATGGAAGGTTCTGGAGTCAACACCTACACCCTAATCAACAAAGCCGGAAAAGCATACTATGTAAAATTCCACTGGAAACCAACATGTGGGGTCAAGAGTCTTCTAGAAGATGAAGCAATCAAAGTTGGTGGAGCCAATCACAGCCATGCAACACAAGATCTTTATGACTCCATTGCAGCTGGAAACTACCCTGAATGGAAGCTTTTCATTCAGACCATTGACCCTGATCATGAAGATAGGTTTGACTTTGACCCTCTTGATGTCACCAAGACATGGCCTGAAGATATTCTGCCATTGCAGCCTGTGGGGAGGATGGTTTTGAACAAGAACATTGATAACTTTTTTGCTGAGAATGAACAGCTGGCGTTTTGTCCTGCTATTATTGTTCCTGGTGTTTATTATTCTGATGATAAACTGCTTCAGACACGTATTTTCTCTTATGCTGATACACAAAGACATCGCCTCGGACCTAACTATTTGCAGCTTCCTGCTAATGCTCCTAAATGTGCTCATCATAATAATCACCATGATGGATTCATGAACTTCATGCATAGAGATGAGGAGGTATGTTTTTCTATACTTATATTTTATAAAATTAATAAATAGTTTGTTGTTAAATGTTAATCTTATTAATTTTATAATCTTTTTACTCTTCCAGATCAATTACTTCCCTTCAAGACATGACCCTGCTCGCCATGCTGAACAGTACCCTATTCCTCCTGTTAGGTTGTCAGGAAAGCGTGATAAGGTCAGTTTATTTATTTATTTTTTAAAGTGTGGTTCAAATTGTTACTAAAATGGGCAATATACTTTATTTTTAACCCATAATATTAATAGCAATTTACTTTACTAAAATGAAGTAGGTTGCTATTATGGGTAAGGAAATGAAAGTAGATTGCTATTATAGCTGAAATAAAACTATATTGCCTATATTTGTAAAAAGAGTAAAGTACGTTGCTATTTCTTGCAATTCACTCCTTTTCCTATTATTCAGTGTGTGATTGAGAAAGAGAACAACTTCAAGCAGCCAGGAGAGAGATACAGATCCTTCTCTCCAGACAGGTTTTTATTTTATTTTTTCTCATATTTCCTTTAAATAATTTTTTTTCAAAAATTTCATAAATAAACTAATGTGATATTCTTTTTCTTTTTGTCTTAATTTTTTGCAGACAAGAACGATTCATTAACAGAATTGTTGGTGCTCTGTCTGACCCGCGGGTCACCCACGAGATCCGCACAATCTGGGTTTCATACTGGTCTCAGGTTCGAAATATCAATGAATTAAATCCAAATAATCTACAAAAGATTAAGAGTAAATTACAAAATTGTCCCCGTGCTTTCTGTTCTATACCGTGTTTAGTCCGAAGCTACAACATTTTTCAATTTTGGTCCTTGTGTCGAGGTTTCATATTCGTTTTTGGTCCTTATTGCAAGGTTCCAAATCGATATGAAAAAAAAAAAGTTTTATTTTTGGACTAAAAGATAAACAATATAAGAATAAAAAAATTCAGGGACCATTTTTGTAATTTGCTCCAAGATGAATGTTTTAAATTCTTACACACTTCACAATAAAAATGGAATGTTGTTGCAGGCTGACAAGTCTCTGGGGCAAAAGATAGCTTCTCGCTTGAATGTGAAGCCAAGTTACTGAAGGGTAAAATTGGAAAAAGCCTTTGGGTTGTGGTATACAAAATAGTTTAGATAAGTTTGTTTGAGTCGAATGTGTTGTTATCGAATTGGTGTTGGAGTCGTTTCTTTAATGGTTGTAATGTGGAATAACTTTGCATGATGCTAATGATGTGATTGCTTCTTCCAAATAAAAATAAGTCAAATATTATAAATTCTTTTGTCATGAATTTTTGTTATACGTTTGCATTTCTATATGATCTTTATGAATTAATGGGGTTTAAATTTGCATGAAACGATTAGTCCCTTTCATCATGTTCATGTTGAATTTTTGGTGATGTTGGATGTTGTTGATCTGATTCTTGTGATAAAGTGTTATCTATTATTAGTGTTAGAGTGAAATGATTTTGATTTTGGTAATTCGATATGGGGTTAATTAATCAGTTTAGGATTAGTCTCGAGTCCTAACAATAATCAACATTTTTATGTAGGAAGACAAATAATCGTTGAATTAGCTAGACGTTTGTTAGCTTGATCTGACAATGACAAACCCTACTCTTGAAACATCAGAGAAAAGGGTTGTAACACCCAAAAATTTCGAATCAATTTGAACTTTCAAAACATGTCAAGTTCATCATAACATTACAACTTTGTTTTCAAAATACATTTTTATCAGAGTATTCCTAGAAACATAAACATAATAGGAGGAGCTGTACGATCATGCCTTCGCCTTGCCGCGATCCCCTGATGTACCTGAAACAATAAATTGAAACTGTAAGCCCGAGAGCTTAGTGAGTTACCCCCAAAATACCGATACACATACAGTCCACGTAACCATGTCACACCATGACATATCATAACAAACTGAATAGAACAACATGCAATGGGTCCACAGCTTTACAAGCTGGATTACCCCTGGGTCCTCAGTACGAGTCTGGAAGGCCTACCGGGCCCTCAGCTCGTATCTGGAATACCATCGAGCCCTCAGTACGAGTCTGGAATGCCTACCGGGCCCTCAGCTCGTATCTGGAATGCTCCCGAGTCCTCAGTATGAGTCTGGAATGCCTACCGGGCCCTCAGCTCATATCTGGAATACCCTAGGGTTTGTTGGCTACCGCACGGAGCAGTACAACCTCAACCCATCCCACATAACATATCAACATGTAACAGATAATGCACATACAGGTAATCAATCAGTATCACAGGTAGTCCTACAGACCTACCCTATAGCATATCAAACTAGCATGCATAACCAATTATACTCAACATAATACAACTACTAGGATATCATATCCAATGGGCCGGCCTTGGTGCCTTAGACCCCTTAGTATAGTGAGGATAACTCACCTCGCAAATGTCAACCCGGAAGATACAACCCAACTCTCGAATTACTTGGCACAGGCTCCACCACCTAATACCATAGCACAATATACTCATAAGTCCTTAACCTTATAAGGTACTCCATAACTCACTAGTCAACCCCTGCTCAAAGTCAAAGTCCTCAGTCAAGGTCAACAGTCCATGTTGACCTTACTCGCCGAGTACCCTCGGCTACTCGTCGAGTTCCTTGAAACACTATCCCACTCGCCGAGTCATCGAGGTGACTCGTCGAGTTTCTCCGATTCTCGACCAAACTCTAAGGCCACCCGTCGAGTTTTCCTTTTTGCACACGATGAACACACACACACATTCATAACTTGGGGAAAACTCATCCGACTCGCCGAGTTGTTCTTCAACTCGCCGAGTCTTATGGTGATCTTCATCGGACTCGCCGAGTTGTTCATCCAACTCGTCGAGTCCACGACCATCTTCATGTGACTCGCCGAGTCAACCTTGGGACTCGCCGAGTCCATTCAGTCCTTTTTCCATACAGACTTGTTTTGAGCCATGCAGCGGCTCCAAATCACAGATCCAAGCTTCTAGGGCATGCTTATCACGTAAAGTTGCAAACTTTACGTGCATGCATGGCTATAAGGGCTCTAAATGCCTATTTTAAGTTCCTAATGGAACTTCATGCTCAAGAGGGACCTTAATCATGACCAAAACTGAAACTTTATGCTTATAGAATCCAAGGAGGGTCCAGATCTGAAGTTACAACCTCAGATCTAGCCCATAGCTCATCTTTCCAACTTAATATCTCACCAAAAACCCTAAAACTCAACCAATAGAAGAGATTCACAAAGAAAAGGCAATTTGGTTACCTCCAGAAGATGATAACTGAGATAAGAGTTGATTCCCACACTCTACTTGCTCCAATCTCCTTCTCCTCTAAGCCTTCTATAACGCCCGTAGACCCGGGCTAGTCAATTTAGAGATAATAGGGGTCGAAAACGACTTTTCGACAAAATATTATTTAGAATAAATAATCTTAACCAAGTTGTAGAATACGTCTCAAGGTTTCCGTACATATAAAGAACGCCGAAATCCGAGTTATAACGAAGAAGTTATGACCCGTCGAAGTTTTACGGCAGAACCGGCACGGCACCGGGAGACGTAAATAGTGAATTTACGATAGAACGACTTTTAGCCTTAGCAATCTAAACGAAAGTCGTAGAAAACGTTAAACCGAGAACATACAAAAAAAAGTACGCCCAAATCTGACTTCGTATGAGGAAGTTATGAATTTTCTAAGATTTGGCATAGCAGTGCACGACCCGAAACTTGAATTTTAGATCGAGCGGTTTTTGGCCTACGCGACCTAAAGGAGAATTGAAGATCTCATTAATAGGAACTCAACGGTAAAAGGACAGACGAAAACGGAGTCCGTATGTAGAAGTTATGAATTTTACGCGGACATTTAACAGTATAATCTCTTCGTACTGTTAAATTTAAGATCGGTCAAGAATTAGCCGACGGAGTCAAAATGAAAGTTGTAGATCTTATTTTTACCTACGCGTGGATATAAAGAACGTCAAAAACGGAGGTCGTATGTGAAAGTTACGGATTTTAGAAGTCGGAAGTGTGCTGTGCGAAAATGGGTGATGTGGCATAATCTTGGCCATTGCTTTCTCCCCAAGTCTTGCCACTAGATGGTGACATGTGACACCAAGTTCAACCATTTTTCACCCTATAAATAGAACCTCTCACACCCTCATTTTCTTCACACCTTTCCCATTCTTTCTTCTCTTTACTCTCTCTCTAGAACCTCTCTCTAGCCCCGAAACCCCCCGAAAAGCCTACGGAACCTCCCTAGCACGAGGCGGAAGCCCCGGAGTGCTCGAAGGCTCCGAGAAGAAGAGCTTTTCGGCTCGGGAACGCTGCTCCAAGCAAAGCCCGGTTTTCTATAAAACTCGTTGTAAGTGAGCTACGCCTACGCTATATTAGCTTTTATTTAATTATAGTAACGTTATTAGAAACTTATAATAAGTACTTGGGCTATTATTATGGGTTATATAAGTATTGTTTAACGCTTATATAATAGTAATAATAGCTAGACTATTAATTAGTCTCGGCGAATAATAGACTAAACTCTAGTGGTAATAATCCTAGGTTTCGTCGAAGGAAATTATTTTTAAGAAGCGAAGCGCTGTCTGAGTTCGGAATCACCACCTTTTCAGGTGAGTGCATAGTTACTTTCATCTTACACATAGATATGAAGTATTTTATATAAATTACGTGCTATGTGTGCATATTATCTGAGTACTTGCTGTCTATGCTAGATGAACCATTTTATAACACGTTTTAAATGATTTAAATTGTATATGTATTTTATATCTACGAAAATGTTGGGGTAAAACATGGGTAGATGTAATAGATGAAATATGAGTTGGATGATGAGGTGAGAGGTGAAATAGACCATGAGGTGAGGGTGAGAGGTGGACGATGTGAGAAGACTTTCCCAAATGATGGCCCCGTCATCTAGCAGAGTATGGATGACAACCACGGACTATTCTAGACAGTCCAGTGGAACACTAGCAGGCTCGCAACCTGTAGGTGTTGTGAACGATGTGTTCACCGGTGTACTCTAAAAACCCATTGAAATGTATTGCGAGTGGATTCTCGGAAACGATACTGTCGATAAACGAGATAACCCTGGCAGCTGCGCCTAAAGGACAATACCGGCAGATGCGCCTCGTAGAGAATGTCACAATTTTGGCAGCTGCGCCTAAGTGACAGAACTAGCAGCTGTGTTTGACAGATGTGTCATTGACAACGATGGAATTCGTACCTATTCCTTAGGATAATCCTTAGGAATGAATGAACGAGAAATAGCTGATTCTTAGGGTAGATCCTTAAGAATAAAGAAGATAATGGGGATGGGTAATTGGGTTGATTGCTTGATTGTTTAAACATAATAATTATATTATTGTGGGTTGAAAACCCTATGTACTCACCAGGTTTCCCAACCTGACCCACTCAGTTTATTTGTATCACAGGTGTCGATATGAAGTTACATTACACTGAGAGATTAAGGAGATATAAATCACTAGTGTAAATGAATGTAAGTTCTGTTTATGCTTATGTTTCTGTATTGACCATGACATCCCAAATGTTTTAAAATGAATAAAAATACTTTTCTTCGGAAATGCTTTGATAACGTATTTATCATGTTTTACTGGGAACAAATTCCGCAACATTTTTATTAAAAGAGGTACTCTGATTTTTATAAAGCATAAACAAAATCGGTCTTTTCTGGCCGTGAAAATGGGGATGTCACACCTTTTCCCTCCAAGGATCCTCTCTTCAAGCTTCAAACACACAATGGGCACACACACACGTATTAGGGTTTTAAGGGGCTCTCAAAGACTGCAAAGAGGCCATAGGAGGCTTATCATTCCTTAAATAGGGTGCAAAACCCCGAGATTTAGGGTTTCATCTGCCAGCTCCTACTCGTCGAGTCCCTTAGTGGACTCGTCGAGTAGGTCACTAAACACGCGTTCCAACCCCGCTGCTACTCGACGAGTAGGGCAACCAACTCGTCGAGTAGGACATTAAACCAATTAACCTTTTATTTAAATCCATACCTGGAATCGGGGCGTTACAATTCTCCCCGACTTGAACTAGACTTCGTCCTCGAAGTCTGCTGCAGCGAATAACTCCGGGTAATGCTCCCGCATTTCGGCCTCCGTCTCCCACGTCCACTCGGACCCCCTTCGATGCTCCCACTGTACTTTCACCAAAGATATCTCCTTATTCCTCAGAATCTTCCTCTTCTTCTCCAAAATGGCCACAGGTCTCTCCACATAGTTCAGGCGCTCATCGACCTGAATAACATCCAGCGATACTACTGCCTCCTGGTCCATGATGCACTTTCGTAGCTGCGAAACGTGGAAAGTGCTGTGTATCCGACTAAGCTCCTCCGGCAGCTCTAGCCTGTAAGCCACCTTGCCAACCCTGGCAATGATCCTGAACGGCCCAATATATCGGGGACCCAATTTTCCCCTCTTCCTGAAGCGAATCACGCCTTTCCAGGGCGAGACCCTCAGGAGTACCATGTCATCCACCTGAAATTCCAACTCAGATCGGTGTCTGTCGGCATAACTCTTCTGCCGACTCTGAGCGGTCTACAAACGTTGTCTAACCTGCTGGATCTTTTCGGTAGTCTGCAAGACTACCTCCGTACTACCCATCACTCTGTGTCCAACTTCACCCCAACAGACCGGGGTGCGACATCTACGCCCGTACAACAGCTCGAATGGCGGGGCGCCAAGGCTAGAATGATAGCTGTTGTTGTAGGCGAACACCGCAAGCGGTATGTGAGAATCCCAACTCCCACCGAAATCAATGACACACACCCTCAACATGTCCTCGAGGGTCTGAATAGTTCGTTCGCTCTGGCCGTCTGTCTGCGGGTGGAATACTGTGCTGAAGTGCAACCGCGTGCCCAGCTCCTCGTGAAACTTTTACCAGAAGCGGGAGGTAAACCTGACATCCCGATCAGAGACAATGGAAACAGGAACCCCATGGCGAGACACGATCTCGCGAACGTACAATTCGGCCAATTTCTCGGCCGATGAGCTCTCCCGTATAGCCAAGAAGTGGGCACTCTTGGTCAATCGATCCACGATGACCCATATACCATCAAACCCCTTTGCCGTCCTTGGCAACTTGGTAATAAAATCCATCGTGATCTGTTCCCATTTCCACATGGGAATCTCTAGGGGCTGCAGCTTTCCATGCGGCCTCTGATGCTCGGCCTTGACCATCCTACAGGTCAAGCACCTCTCGACGTACCAAGCGATCTCTCGCTTCATGCACGGCCACCAATAGCTCAAACTCAAATCCCGGTACATCTTGGTGGCCCCCGGGTGAATAGAGAAATGAGACTTATGAGCCTCCTCCATAACCGTCTGCCTAACCCCACCAGATATCGGAACCCAAACCCGACCGCATCGGGTCAATAGTCCCCGACTATCCTGTATGAACCGGGTATTCTCACCCTTGATTCTCTCCAGCTTCCAATTCTCTGGTCGCATGCCCTATACCTGGGCATCTCTGATCAAACTCACAAGCGGAGAATCCACCGCTATCCTCATACATACCGCAGGGGTGGAAGACCCAGCTGACTTGCGGCTCAAAGCATCCGCAACCACATTCGCTTTACCGGGGTGGTAAAGGATCTCACAATCGTAGTCCGTGACTACATCCAGCCACCTGCGCTGCCTCATGTTCAGGTTCGGCTGATCCATGATATATCTCAAGCTCTTGTGATCAGTGTAAATGGTATAGCGGACCCCATAGAGGTAATGTCTCCATATCTTGCGGGCGAACACCACCGCCCCCAGCTCCAAGTCATGCGTAGGGTATCTCATCTCATGCGGATTCAGCTGCCGCGATGCGTAGGCTATCACTCGTCCTCTCTGCATGAGGACCGCCCCTAAACCTGTGATGGATGCATCACAGAACACCATAAAATCCTCAACTCCCTCCGGGAGTGTCAATACTGGTGCCTCACACAAACGCTGACGGAGGGTCTCAAACGCCCTCTGCTGCTCGGGGCCCCACCGGAAATCCACCCCCTTCCTCGTCAGACGAGTGAGGGGTACTGCAATCTTGGAGAAATCCCGTATGAACCTCCGGTAGTACCCTGCCAATCCCAGAAAGCTCCTAATATCTGAGGGAGATTTCGGAATCTCCCACTGCATAACCGCCTCGATTTTGGCCGGATCGACCAAAATCCCCTCCTGGTTAACGAGATGTCCGAGGAACTGGACCTCTCGTAACCAAAACTCACACTTCGAGAATTTGGCGTACAGCCGTTCTCGTCTCAGAACTCCCAACAGCTCTCTCAGATGCTCCTCATGCTGCTCTCGGGTCTTGGAATACACCAAGATATCATCTATAAACACTATGACCGAGCGATCAAGCATCGGTCTGCAGACCTGATTCATCAGGTCCATGAACACCGCTGGCGCGTTGGTGAGCCCAAACGGCATCACCACGAACTCGTAATGTCCATAACGAGTTCGGAACGCGGTCTTCTCCACGTCCTCCTCTCTGACCCTGATCTGATGATACCCAGACCTCAAGTCTATCTTGGAAAACCAAGATGCGCCCTGTAACTGATCGAAGAGATCGTCTATCCTCGGGAGTGGGTAACGGTTCTTCACCGTCAACTTATTCAACTCCCGGTAATCAATACATATTCGGTGCGAACCGTCCTTCTTCCGGACAAAAAGTATCGGCGCTC
This sequence comes from Lactuca virosa, assembly GCF_052849685.1. Lineage (NCBI taxonomy): Eukaryota > Viridiplantae > Streptophyta > Magnoliopsida > Asterales > Asteraceae > Lactuca > Lactuca virosa. The sequence continues at coordinate 41,293,667 of NC_136433.1, forward strand.
CTCATGGAGAACTGCTAGGTCGAATGAACTGCTTGCCCAGCAGTTCCTGTAGCTGCGATGACAACTCCTACATCTCTGGTGGTGTCAATCGGTACGGCGCCTTAGCGATAGGGGCCGCACCTGGCACCAGGTCGATCCTGAACTCGACCTGCCTCTCCGGAGGTATCCCTGGCAACTCCTCCGGAAACACATCTGCGAACTCCCTGACCACCGGTACATCGGAAACCGAAATCTGATCCCTGACTCGCGTATCTACCACATACGCTAGATAACCCGCACACCCGTGCTGAATGTACTGCCGAGCCCTGGCAGTTGAACAAAATCATGATCCCACTCTGGTGCCCTCGCCATATACAATCAGTTCTCCCCTTCTTGGGGTTCGAACTACCACTCGCTGGCCCTCACAATCAATCATAGCACAGAACCGACTGAGCCAATCCATGCCCACAATCACGCACACCTCCCCCATGGGGATCAGAATCAAATCTATCGGAAAGGACACCCCGGAAATCTCCAAGTCACATCCTCTATAAACTGAAGAAGTAGAAACCCCGTGCTCGTTGGCGATAGACACTCGCAACGGACACTCTAGCTCGTCCACAGGCGCACTGAACTCCCTACTAAACGACTGAGATATGAAGGAACGACTCACCCCCGAGTCAAATAAGACCAAAGCAGGCAAGGAGTTTACTAAAAACGTACCTAATCACAGGTACGACAGATAAGCATACAACAGATATAGGAAACGAGATAAAAGATAGAAACATACCAGCCACCACATCTGGTGCTGCCCTGGCCTCCTCTGCTGTAAGCTGAAATGCGCGTCCCTGAGCCTTCGAAGGCTCTGCTCTGCCCTGCCTCCCATCGGTAATCCTCAACGTAGCCGGCGCAGGAGCCTGTGCCGGCTTGGCGATAAGTAGTGGACAGTTGTCCCTCATGTAACCAACCTGATCGCAGTGATAGCACAACCTCATACCCTGAACTGGGGCGGCCTGGCGACAGTCCTTCGCGTAATGCCCCTCCTTGCCACACTTGTGGCATCCACTCCCAACTCGACACACACCAGAATGACCCTTGCCACACTTCCCACAAGTGCGGCTCTGTTGACCCCCGGTCCTAGTATCAGCGGTCTTAGACCGCTTCGGCGCCGGCTGAGAATGTACCGGGGCCTGCCGCTGTTCTCTCAACTGCTGCTCAATCTCCAACTCACGCCGTCTGGCGGCCTCCTGCAACTCTAGAAGAGTATCACATCGCTGGGTAGACACAAACTGACGGATATCCGTATTGAGCATGCTCAGATAACGGGTCATCTGAGCCTGCTCTGAAGCAAACTCCGGGCAATACATCGCCCTCTCAGTGAACATCCGGGTGATCTTCGTCACCGACTCCCCATCCTGTCTCAAACTCAGAAACTCCTGTGCCAATCGCTCCCGCTCAACCCGTGGAATGTAACGGGCGCGTAACATATCCCTGAACTGCTCCCAAGTAACAACAGCTCTCTGATCATCAGTGTACGACCCAGTCGCAAGTCTCCACCAGTCCTTGGCCCCAGACCTAAGCAGGTTCAGAGCACACCTGACCTTCTGGTCAGCAGGACACGAGCAGGTGAAGAAACACCCCTCCACGTCTGAAATCCATCTCATGGCCTTGATGGGATCCTGCGTCCCATCAAAAGTAGGGGGCTTCGTGTTATCGAAGTCCCTGTACTGAAAACCTCTACCAACTCCTCCTCCTGCCGCGGATACAGCTGATGCAGCTGCTGTCTCTGCAAGGGCTTCATAGCGCTCATCAAAATACTCCACCATGGCGGTCTTAATCGACCCGAACATCTCCGGTAACTGAGCCCGGAATGCAGCAGCAACCTCATCATGCAGGATCTCTCGAATCCTGGCATCCAACTCCTCTGTACCCATCTGCACCACCGGCTCAGGTGCTATCGGCCCCTCCTGGCCTCTGTCCCCGGATCCTGATCCCAAACCGGATCCAGCCACGAAGCGCCTCGTCATCACCATTCTGAAACATACCACAAGATATCAGATAATCCATATAAATCACTGGGAACCAACTCCCTACTAACCCTCGGGATTGTGACTTACTTGACACGCGTATAGGTCCTGTGCTTTCAGTACTCTGGGCCCCTACTACCTTCCACACCTACCCATATTTGTCTCAAGTATCACCACAGCACCCTAACAATATACACAACATGGCGAGTGCTCAATCCTCACTCCTAGAGGAATGTTAAATATCTCATAACTGGCCTCCCGGCCTCACACAACCCACCCATCCATCCATGAAACTTCCACCAACCCTGCAACACTAGTGTATGCTAGCCATACATAACGCTGGACCCGATAGACTTTCGAATATCCAATCCTACCCTAAGCTCCCAATCAAACAAGAACAGAACATAAGGCCAAATCAAACATTCTCAGGCTATAAGATCTTAATTATGTACAACTGTGATGCATACATTAAGCAACTACAGTAATGATGTCAATCTCATATAAAGGAAACCCTAGGCTAGCAGGCATCATGTAATCAGGCAATTCTATCATGCAATTCCTGAAGATCCCTAGCCTAGCACTAACATGTTATTCTATCATGTCACATAATCAGATAACTTGTATGGAATACCATCGAGCGCTCAGTACGAGTCTGGAATGCCTACCGGGCCCTCAGCTCGTATCTGGAATGCTCCCGAGTCCTCAGTATGAGTCTGGAATGCCTACCGGGCCCTCAGCTCATATCTGGAATACCCTAGGGTCTGTTGGCTACCGCACGGAGCAGTACAACCTCAACCCATCCCACATAACATATCAACATGTAACAGATAATGCACATACAGGTAATCAATCAGTATCACAGGTAGTCCTACAGACCTACCCTATAGCATATCAAACTAGCATGCATAACCAATTATACTCAACATAATACAACTACTAGGATATCATATCCAATGGGCCGGCCTTGGTGCCTTAGACCCCTTAGTATAGTGAGGATAACTCACCTCGCAAATGTCAACCCGGAAGATACAACCCAACTCTCGAATTACTTGGCACAGGCTCCACCACCTAATACCATAGCACAATATACTCATAAGTCCTTAACCTTATAAGGTACTCTATAACTCAGTAGTCAACCCCTGCTCAAAGTCAAAGTCCTCAGTCAAGGTCAACAGTCCATGTTGACCTTACTCGCCGAGTACCCTCGGCTACTCGTCGAGTTCCTTGAAACACTATCCCACTCACCGAGTCATCGAGGTGACTTGTCGAGTTTCTCCGATTCTCGACCAAACTCTAAGGCCACCCGTCAAGTTTTCCTTTTTGCACACGATGAACACACACACACACATTCATAACTTGGGGAAAACTCATCCGACTCGCCGAGTTGTTCTTCAACTCGCCGAGTCTTATGGTGATCTTCATCGGACTCGCCGAGTTGTTCATCCAACTCGTCGAGTCCACGACCATCTTCATGTGACTCGCCGAGTCAACCTTGGGACTCGCCGAGTCCATTCAGTCCTTTTTCCATACAGACTTGTTTTGAGCCATGCAGCGGCTCCAAATAACAGATCCAAGCTTCTAGGGCATGCTTATCACGTAAAGTTGCAAACTTTACGTGCATGCATGGCTATAAGGGCTCTAAATGCCTATTTTAAGTTCCTAATGGAACTTCATGCTTAAGAGGGACCTTAATCATGGCCAAAACTGAAACTTTATGCTTATAGAATCCAAGGAGGGTCCAGATCTGAAGTTACAACCTCAGATCTAGCCCATAGCTCATCTTTCCAACTTAATATCTCACCAAAAACCCTAAAACTCAACCAATAGAAGAGATTCACAAAGAAAAGGCAATTTGGTTACCTCCAGAAGATGATAACTGAGATAAGAGTTGATTCCCACACTCTACTTGCTCCAATCTCCTTCTCCTCTAAGCCTTCTCCCTCCAAGGATCCTCTCTTCAAGCTTCAAACACACAATGGGCACACACACACACGTATTAGGGTTTTAAGGGGCTCTCAAAGACTGCAAAGAGGCCATAAGAGGCTTATCATTCCTTAAATAGGGTGCAAAACCCCGAGATTTAGGGTTTCATCTGCCAGCTCCTACTCGTCGAGTCCCTTAGTGGACTCGTCGAGTAGGTCACTAAACACGCGTTCCAACCCCGCTGCTACTCGACGAGTAGGGCAACCAACTCGTCGAGTAGGACATTAAACCAATTAACCTTTTATTTAAATCCATACCTGGAATCGGGGCGTTACAAGGGTAAACGTTTGGGGTTGATTTTATTTTTGCTTTACATTTTTAATTGCTGTAATAGAAAAAAAAATGAAAAAGGTAAATTAGTCATTTTAAGTATTTTTTTTTAAAAAAAATATTTAATAAAATCTTAATATTTTGGGTCAGTTTACGGTTTAATCTCAAATTAATTTTTGTTTACAAAAGAGGACAGATTACCAACTAAAACTTTGAAATAACCCTTTTTGATCGGTTTCAGAAATTTAGCCGGTATCCATTTTTTTCGTTAATTGGTCAAAATATTGAGATTTTTTTTTTAAAAATTACGTTATTTTTTACCAATAACCAAAATTAGTTCAAAGGTAATCTTTACTCTTCAGAAAAATCTCAATATTTTATTTATTGGTAAAAAATAACATAACAATATAAATTAGTTTAAGGGTAATTTTCAAAAAAATCTCAATATTTTACTTATTGATAAAAAATAACGTAATCTTTAGAAAAATCCCAATATTTGGCCCAATTAACGAAAAAAGACGGAATACTGACTAAATTTACGAAACCAACTAAAAAGGGTTATTGCGAAATTTGCCGGTAATTTGTCTTTTTTTGTAAACAAAAATTAATTTGGAATTAAACCGTAAACTGAGAAAAAACATTGAGATTTTATTAAAGATTCCCCTTTAAAAAAAATTGGACCAAAAATTTAAAAAAAACTATTTTGGACCAACGTTAGTCAAAAATATTTTTTAGACTAAAATGATAATTTTCAACAAATCATAGGGATCATTTTTACAATTTTGTCTTTTGTTTAGAATATCAACCAAAAATGTTATAAAAACCTTTGGACCAAAATTACATAAATGCTTTTTGGACCAAAATTGAAAACAATAATCAACTATATTCAGAGAGAGAGAGGGACCATAATTGCGACTTACTCCATTTTTTATTATGTTAGATCTTGTTTAGGTGATAAGAGTTATTGCGTGATGAAACGTGGGGAGAAGCAAAAGTGAAGCCAACAAAACAAGGAACCGAGAAAAGTGATTTTACATATTAAAATGCTTGAATTTTAGCAAGAAATTTGTATCTTGTAGCAACTTGGTATAAAATAAGTGACCGCATAATTCCCCCCACACTTGGTAAAATGAATCTTGTGGAAGAGAACTCAAGTCAAATTTGTGTGATATGGTGGTATATATGATTTGTGGGGTTGCTTGGTAGTGTTTTATACCCACACATAGGAGAGATACCCAAAGGATATTATCACCTTTTGAGGGACCATTTTTGTCACTTGAATGGTTGGTTTTATTGCTCGTAGCCTTTGTCACACAAATGCATTATTATTATTATTATTTATTTTATTTTATTATTTTTTTTGTGAAAGATTTTAATATATATTTTACTTATTTATTATTACAAGAAATTGGTGAAATTTAGTGTGGTTTACATGTTTTTCTCAAGTTCATATTCTGAAATAAATTTTGTGTGTTTGATTATTAGGTATAGACATATGATAAATTGTGTTGGAAATTATGAAGAACTAACAAGTTGGTTAGTTTCTTTGCTCAAATAGGTGGGGGAAAAACCCTAAGAGGTTTATAAGGTATTCTTTGTACTTAGCATTCAAAAGTTTTAGTGGGTTAAATGATGGTAGAGATTAATAACAAAACTGGATCTCTACAAAACTGGATCTCTGATTAGGATCCGATCTCTAGATCCGATCAAAGCCGAATTTTGATCAAATTGGATTGAATTAATCCAGTTCAGTGGATTATAACCGAATCCTTATCCTACAGACGAAATTTGATTTGATACCTTTCAGATTTGCCAAAATCTAGATTCAAAGCCACCTTAAAATCTATTAAAACTCATTTTAATCGGATCAAACCGGATCCAAATCAACCTTAAAATTCACCTCAAAATGAATCAGGTTTGGCCAGATCTAGATCGGATTTATGATGATGTCATCCAAACCAGATCGGATCTAGATCCAAATTGGATTTTTAGTTTTATACCTCTAAAGGATAGACCAAGCTCAAACACATGCCTGGTCCTGGACACAAGGTTTGCGATTTAGGCGTACTTAGTACGTCACTAGGAGCTAAGGAACTTTTATTTTTAGCAAGGTTCGACTCAGATCAGGTTGACGCATAGATTAACTTTTGGAGAAGCAACGAAAGTGATAGGATTGTTCTCGTCACCATTCCACGTTTTTTGGAGCCTAGGTGTCCGCTACTATAACGACAACTCTCTAGAGGTCGTATTCCACACACCAAAAATCGATTTTGTCCCTCTCCATTCATTCTTTATGAATCCGAAAAGAAGGCTATTATGGATTTCAGGTTTCTGAATATACATTTTGCGTATTGTTATTCCATAGTTATTGGAAAAAATGATAATCCTCATTAAATCATGAGTTCTATACTGAAAGCTTATAGCCGTTAAACGGCGTAAAAACTCTTAAGAACATGAGTTATTGCGTACAGTTTTGCAAGTTAAGAATATGTGATCTTTAGGTTGGTTTTATTATCTATGTCTTGTCTTTTAATTCATATGATAACAAGATTGTCTTTGCCTACATTTCTTATAAGAAGATTTGATCAGAATTATCATTGTCATTGGTGAAAAGGTTTCTTCACAATTAATACTTTAGGTTTGAGTATAACCTTTTACAACTAGTCGTGCCTTGTATGCGTGTACTTTTCCATTCATGGCGACCTTTTTCTTGCAGACCCACTTACAATCTACTATTTTATAGTCAGGTGTTTGATCAACCAAGTCTCCTACTTGATTATGGATTTTATCTTAGTTTCCATAGCATGTTTCCATTTATTGGAATCTTGGTATGTTATGGCCTCCTTGTAGTTTCTAGGTTCATTATCACCTACCACTAACTCATCACCTTCCTATATGACTAAATGATATGTCTTTCTACAATTAGCTAATCACCTTAAAAGTATGTAGTATTCTACCAGATTGAAGGAGAATATGTGGTACTATATCAAATTCCTCAATGATTATTTGTTGAGGCTCAATAGTTCTTTAACCTGATATTGACTACTAGTGCCAACATTAGGTACTCTATTGTTTGACTCTTAAACTTCTTTAAGAACAATTTGTCTCCTAATAGCCTTTTTGGATATCAACTCTTTTCCAAGGAAGACTTTCATTCGGCCAATAAAGACTTTGTTCTCAAAAGGATTATAAAAGTAATATTTAAAATATACAATAGGATATCCAACAATATAACACTTTCCTAGTCCGGGTTCTATTTTTCTTCAATTTCACAACAAACGTAATCCTTAGAACCCCATACTTTTAAGTATGCTAGTGATGATTTATTACCACTCCATATATTATACAATGTTTTGGAAAGCTTCTCTATTAGTAAAAGGTTTAGGAATTTTGTAGCAGATTTTAGGACATATCCCTAGAAAATAATTGGAAGTGTAGTAGAAATCATCATTAATTGAATCATATCAAGTAATGTATGGTTTCTCTTATCAGCCAAACCATTATGTTGCGGTGTCCTGTGTGGATTTTGGCGATACAATTCTTGCTTATATGGCCAATACGACAATGCCATGTATATGGTTTATCCAAAACATCTATCGATGAATCAATGCTAAAGATTGAGTTGTTGTTGTTGTTGTTGTTATTTATGCTTATATTAATTTCATAGATGTCATGACAATGATTTGCTTTAAGTTGAACCATTGTTTGATTTTATTCAAAAATTGGTTTCTAAAAAACACTAAAACATCAACAGTAGCTTTAAAATGTTGAATAAACTTAAAATCATTTTAACCCACCAAGAAAGAAATTGTTACAACCTTTGAAGATTTCGATTCCTCTTGGGAGGGTGGAAGATGTAGAAGATGACAAAAAACACAATGTAAAGCTCTTCTAAAGCTTTACACCAACAATTAATAACTTGAAAAGATGCTAGTTTTTTATCTCTTAATCTTTTAAGACAAAACCAAAGTTTTGCTTAAAAGAGAGCGTACGTAGCTGTGACATCCCCATTTTTCACGGCCAAAAAAGACCAATTTTGTTTATGCTTTATAAAAATCAGAGTACCTCTTTTAATAAAAATGTTGCGGAATTTGTTTATGCTTTATAAAAATCAGAGTACCTCTTTTAATAAAGTGATCTACATCTCTTTTAAATCCCTCAGTGTAAGGTAGCTTCATATCGACACCTGTGATACAAATAAGCTTGAGTGGGTCAGGTTGGGAAACCTGGTGAGTACATAGGGTTTTCAACCCACAATAATATAATTATTATGTTAAACATCAAACAATCAACCCAATTACCCATCCCCATTATCTTCTTTACTCGTAAGGATCTACCCTAAGATTCAACTATTCCTCGTTCATTCATTCCTAAGGAGTATCCTAAGGAATCGACACAAAGTCTGCATAGTCGTCAGGGTTTATCTCGTTTGTTGACAGTATCGTTTTCGAGAGTCCACTCGTAATACCTGTCAATGGGTTTTTTTTAGAGTACACCGGGTGAACACATCGTTCACAACACCTACAGGTTGCGAGCTTGCTAGTGTTCCACTAGACTGTCTAGAATAGTCCGTGGTTGTCATCCATACTCTTCTAGATGACGGGGACATTGCTTGGGTCATCGTTTGGCTCATCGTTTTGACTCATCGTTTTGGCTCATCGCTTTGGCTCATCGTTTTGGCTCATCGCTTTGGCTCATCGCTTAGGTCATCGCTTCGTACCATATTTTATCACTAATATATCATCGCTCATCATTCATCTCATCTTTCATCGCTCATCATTTATCTCATCTTTCATCGCTCATCATTTATCTCACCTCTAATCTACCCATGTTTTACCCAACACATTTTGTAGATATAAAATACATATACATTTTAGATCATTTAAACATGTATAAAACGTTTCATCCAACATAGACAACAAGTATTCAAACAATATACACACATAACAAGTAATTTATATAAAATACTTCATATCTATGTGTAAGATGAAAGTAACTATGCACTCACCTGATAAGGTGGTGACTCGGTACTCGGACAACGCTTCGTTACTCTTAAAACAATTTTCCTTTGACAAAACCTAGTATCATTACCACTAGAGACTAATTAATAGTCTAGCTATTATTACTATTATATAAGCGTTAAACAATAATCTTCACCCACTATGTACAGACAGAGGCCAGACATGGAACACCGGAGGGCAGGATCATTTTGGCATATAGCACTTCTGAATCCAGCAACCCAAGCGGCCCTCCAAACCAGATTCCCCGTACCGCGAGTGGTTAAAAAGATATTATAACGACACTTATATAACCCATAATAATAGCCCAAATAATTATTATAAGGTCCTAATAACATTACTATATTTAAATAAAAGCTATATTAAATATAGTATAGGCGTAGCTCACTTACAACGAGTTTTTATTAAAAACCAGGCTTCGCTGGAGCATCGTTTCCGAGCCGAAAGCTTTTCTTCTCGGAGTCGTCGGGCGCTCCAGGGATTCCTTCTCGTCCTAGGGAGGTTCCCTAGACTTGGGAGGGGTTTAGGGAGGCTAGAGAGAAGTTAGAGAGAGAAAGAAAGGCTTATGGTGTGAAGAAAATATGAAGGATTCATCCTTTATTTATAGGAGTTTTTATAGTAAAGTAGCCCCTAAGTTTCGTCCGTATCTTCCGAGTACAAGCTCCGTTTTCTAAGTTCTTTATATCCACGCGTTGGTATTTACGAGTACTACAACTTTCATTTAGACCCCGTGGAACATCCCAAAAACACAGTCTGAAAATTTCGTTTTAAATCAGTAATAAAACCATATTCATCAAACGTCATATAAGAATCATAAACAATGTATCTCAAAATATCATAACAAATGCCAAATATATCAGAGTATAACCATCCCAGGCTGAACAAATGGTGTGTGCACTGCAATCTTTCCGAGCTCCTCTTTTGAAAACTGAGTACCTGAAACCAAAACTGAAAACTGTAAGCACGAAGCTTAGTGAGTCACCCCAACTACCACATACAATACATTAACATATAAAGCACATACTGGGCCTAGCCCACTACATCGGACCGAAGTCCGGAAACTTCATCGGACCGAAGTCCGGAACTAACCAGGGCCTTGCCCTCTGCATCGGACCGAAGTCCGGAAACTGCATCGGACCGAAGTCCGGAACTAACCAGGGCCTTGCCCTCTGCATCAGACCGAAGTCCGGAACTAACCAGGGCCTTGCCCTCTGCATCGGACCGAAGTCCGGAAACTGCATTGGACTGAAGTCCGGAACTAACCAGGGCCTTGCCCTCTGCATCGGACCGAAGTCCGGAAACTGCATCGGACCGAAGTCCGGAACTAACCAGGGCCTTGCCCTCTGCATCGGACCGAAGTCCGGAACTGACTGAACATAGCATAGCATAATCACAACTACTAGCATAAGCACATATACTGCATACAACATCGGACCGAAATCCGGAACACATAACACAAGGACATGCTTGAATCACAAAGACATCAAGCACACTAAACTACTGCATCAGACCGAAGTCCGGAACTACTGCTAACTAAACGGGCCGGCATTGTGGCCGTAGACCCGTTCCTACTGGAAGGAAACGCACTTCACGCTGCTGAAGTCCCGTAGACACAATCTCATACTGATGAAGTCCCGCAGACTCAACCTTAGCTGCTGGATGACAGATTCCCGAACTGTCAACACCAAAATAACACCCAATTAATAATTGGGTTCTAACACATAACTATGAATACATACTTTGGGTAATTACTACATTACCCCTAGCTTGGCTTACCCAAGCCCAAGGCCCAATCCATAGGCCCAAAGTCAACTAGGGATCAAAGCCCAACATATGGCCCAACTTTCCAAATTGGGCCCAAATCTCTACATGGACTTCCCTTAAGGCCCAATTGTTCAGTCCAGTCCAACATGTCTTATTCTAAGGGCCCAATATCATACAACCATCTAGGCCCAAACTATGGCCCAATTTTCCAAATTGGGCCCACACCCTCCTATGGGCCTTACCTTAAAGCCCATTAAATTATTCTAGTCCATTTGCTTGTTCTTGGATGGCCCAACACAAAGCCCAAGTGAAATTAGGGTTTCACATAAAATGATAACTAGGGTTAAGTGTTTCTTACTTAACCCATTAAGGACTTAATCCATTAAGTCCTTAACTCTACTAGATAAGTGATATGGAGTGATTTTGGGCTTAATACACAATCCAATACCAATGGCCCAAAGATGGGTCCAAATAAGTCCAAGGCCCAAATACTCACAATTAGGGTTTTCCACCCAAACATGGCCCAATAGGCCCAAAACTAATCTCTAAGCCCATTAGGGTTTTGCTAGGCCAATTAGGGTTTGCTTGAGGGGCACCACCCACTACCACCTCGGGTAATGGTGGTCAAGGCGGCTCACGGCGGCGGCCACCACCTCACGGTGGTGGTTTGGTTCATTTTCATTATTCCAAATTCAAATTACATTTTACAAAGCTAACTCAATTAACCACACACACACACACACTAAACTAATCACACACACACAGCCACACTGCGGTGGCCGACGGTGGCTCGCGGCGGCAGCCACCACCTCACGGTGGTGGTGACCCTTCTTCTCACTTTTCCGACCAAGCATGGCACATACACACACAACACACACTAAGAAAAATACTCTTCTATACTCGAGGAATGGATCCAAAACTCCCACCTACGGTGGTCGGAGGCGGCAGAAACGTCGACATTGCTTTGACAGCCACCACCTCGTGGTGGTGGTGGCGTTCGCTGATGATCCACTGCCTAGCAACACCTTAACCCCGCCCATTATGTCGTCTGGTGCAAGGCGCTACACCCACGCCGGCAGAAGAAGACCACGGTAGCTTCACAACTCCGACAAGGGCAGCAACGGAGGGTGCTCCATCTTCAGTGGGTAAGGAAGCGGCGGTGGCAGCGCTGAGGTCGCTGGCGGCCCTCGCTGCTCGGGAAAAAGTCATGGTGGCATCGCGATGGCGGAGGAAGGATAGCAGCGGCTCCGGTTGTCTAATTCCGATCGTTCACGGATCTCCAGGCGGCAGCAGGTGACGGGATGATGACGTTTGTCGACGAGGCAGTAGGCGGGACCGGGCTGTCGGGCTTGGTGACGCAAATGGTGGCTGAGGAGGCTCCAATGGTAGCAGCGGCTACCGGAACAAAATAGGAGACGACGGCTGTAGTTCTTGCGCTAGGGTTAGGGTTTGAACCCTTAAATACCCGCCTCCATACATAAGTTTGCCATAATGGCTAGATAGGCCCCTCCGCCCTCCTTTTCTTTCAAAACAAATCCCCAATTTACCTTTTTAACCCTCAACCTTAAAATACTTTACAAATTGAGTATAATACTTACCAAACAGCCCCCCTCCCTTCAAGATCTTTTCAAATAAAGTCCCAATAATTACCATTTAGCCCCTGCCTTCTTAAATACTTACAAAACTAGTCTGGAACGCACACTTTTAACCCCCAATCTCTTAAAGTGTGACAATTAGCTCCTCAAGATCAACCTTTGAAATATAATTATTTATTTTAGGGCTACTATTCATTCATTAATTTATTTATTTATCTAATAAATAAATAGGGTGTTACAACTCTCCCCCACTTAAATTAGATTTCGTCCTCGAAATCATTCCTTACCATTTCTTATACGCCAAACCACTTTAGTAACACGGTCACCATCCTGGGCACACCCTAGCCTTCTCAGGGTAACTGTGACTAATCATCACAAAGCCCTAACATCTGCAGGCTAACTAATTCCTCGCACAAGATCACATCTACTTCATCTGAATTCTGCTGTCTCGAGGTGGTCTAAATCCCTGACGGACCACTCTTACTGAATCATTATCTCAGAATACAGTCCACTTGTCTCTCAGCTGCCTACTCATCTCCTGGTAACTCAAGGCTCCCACTAGAAAAACAAAGTCATGGATCCACTTATCCCTGTGATTCACTTATCCTTGGCCAAAACTCAGATAATCCCGCTCTAAGTGACTTAGCATATCCCAAGCTATCTGTGACTCTAACCATACATGAAATCTTTAATTACCATTACGGTTGGAGACCCAAAACTGTCTAAAACACTGATCTGCCTGAAAACACTCAACTTGTAACGACGTAATTTTTCAAAACAAATTTTCATTTTAAAACATACTTTCATTCACACTATAATCATAAAAACATCATGTATCCACTGTATCATAGCAAACATGTCCCAAGATCTCATATACATAAATCCCCTTCAGTGTGTACAGATCATGCCGGCGCCTTCCCGCGATCCTCGCTAGTACCTGAAACACATAACATAACAACTGTAAGCATAAATGCTTAGTGAGTTCCCCAAAATACCACATACCCCACATACGCCCTTCCAGGCCATAACTCTATAGGATCTTCCGATCCATGTGTCTCAGGGGACTTCCGTCCCAAATCCCGGTAGACCTTCCGGTCCTACCCCTATCGACCTTCCGGTCCGTAACCCCTTGACCTTCCGGTCCATATCATCTTGACCTTCCGGTCCATACCATCTTGACCTTCCGGTCCATATCATACATAACATACATAGCACATACATATCACATAACTGCATATAGCACATACATATCACATAACCGCATATAGCACATGCATCTCATAGCATACAAGACCTTCCTGTCACACATAGGTACCCTTCCAGGTACAGTATAGTGAGAAGACTCACCTCAATGAAGTCGGATAAACTCTTGTGCTCAACGTCTCGACTTAGCCTCCTCCTATTATTCAAATAACATTCTGATCAATATTCTCTCATGATTTCATCTCTATAACTGGGTAGAAGGCCATTCTACCCTTCCTTGAACTCTCCTGAATCAGTCCTGACCAAAACCCTAAAGTCAGCAAAAGTCAACGGTCAACTTTGACCCGACTCGCCGAGTGCACTAGGGTGACTCGGCGAGTACACGCCTGCCCTCTTCGCCCTGGTCCTCTCTTGACTCACTGAGTCAACCCTATGCTCCACGGGTCGTCACAGATCGCGAGTCGCGGGGCAACCCGACTCAACTCGTCAAGTCCTCTCATGGACTCGGCGAGTACATTCCATGCTCACACTCAAACGACCTTCTAAGGTCAGATCTGTTCCTCTAATCCATAGATCTGGCCTTCCCAACCACTATAATCACGTAAAGGTCTGACCTTTACACTCATGCAATGACCAAAAAGCTTCTTTGGGTGAAATAACCCCTAAAATGGCAATCTAGGGCCATATCTCTAATGGAGTAGCAAAAAGCAATGTGAATAGGACTCTCTAGACCTCTTAAGGTCCAGATCTATAAAGAACTCCACCTTGGGACCTCACATACTTCGAATCCAAGCCAAAGAAAGCACAAGAAAACCCTAGATTCAACTAGAATACCAAATACATGAGTTTGAGCACATATTAGTACCTCTAGTAGCCTCCTCTGATGAAATGGATGATAGATCTGAGCTCCTCAACCTTCCTTGTTTGTCCTCCTTCCTTCTTTCTTGCAAAATCACACTTAGAATGATGAAATAGCCCTCCTCTTGCACTACAAGCCTTCTCTCTGCTCTCTAGGGTTTCTCAGGGGTCTGATAGCCGCAAATGGTGGCTATAAAGGTCCTTAAATAGGGCCCAGGCCCCGAGAATTAGGGTTTCATTAAACAGCGTGGACTCGCCGAGTCCACGTATGGACTCGCCGAGTCCGTCACTAAACCAGTCCAACCATGCGCGATCCTACTCGGCGAGTCTGAGCGCCTACTCGTCGAGTCCCTCTCCAAAACTCAATATAATTACATAAAATAAGATACCTGGGAATCCGGATGTTACAATTCTCCCCCACTAGAATCAGACTTCGCCCTCGAAGTCCTGCTCGACAAACAACTTCGGATGCTGCTCCCGTATCTCCAACTCCGGCTCCCAGGTCAGCTCGGACCCTTTCCGATGTTGCAACTGGACCTGCACCAGTGACACCTCCTTGTTCCTCAGAACCTTGATCTTCCGATCCCGGATCGCGATTGGCCTCTCCGCGTAATTCAGGCTCGCATCCACCTGAATATCCTCCAGTGGTACTACCGCCGACTCGTCGGCTATACACTTCCTCAACTGGGACACGTGGAAGGTATCATGAGTCTGGCTCAACTCCGCAGGTAGCTCTAACCGATAAGCTACCTTGCCCACCCTCACAGTCACCCTGAATGAACCGATGTACCGGGGCCCCAGCTTGCCCCTCTTCCTGAATCGGATCACTCCTTTCCAAGGAGATACTTTCAGGAGTACGAAGTCCCCCACCTGGAACTCCAACTCGGATCGTTGCCGATCCGCGTAACTCTTCTGACGACTCTGAGCCGTCAGTAGTCTCTGTCTAACCTGCTATATCTGCTCTGTCGTCTGCAGCACTATCTCAGTGCTGCCCATCACACGCTGCCCTACCTCTCCCCAACAAATGGGAGTCCGGCACCTCCTACCATACAACAACTCGAAGGGAGGCATCCCAATACTAGAATGGTGACTGTTGTTGTAGGAAAACTCAGCCAATGGTAGATACGTGTCCCAACTTCCCCCGAAGTCCAACACACATGCTCGAAGCATGTCCTCGAGTGTCTGGATCGTCCGCTCACTCTGTCCGTCCGTCTGGGGGTGGTAGGCGGTACTGAAATGCAACCTCGTACCCAACTCCTCGTGGAACTTCTTCCAGAACCTGGAAGTGAAACGTACATCTCGATCTGACACGATCGAGATCGGTACCCCATGACGCGATACCACCTCCCTCACATACAACTCTGCCAACCTCTCGGCAGAAGAGCTCTGACTGATAGCAAGAAAATGCGCACTCTTCGTCAGCCGGTCGACGATCACCCAAATTGCATCGACACCCCTCGCGGTCCTCGGCAATTTGGTGATGAAATCCATGGAAATTTGTTCCTACCTCCACTAGGGAACCTCGAGCGGCTGCAACTTGCCATGCGGATGCTGATGCTCGGCCTTAACCTTACGACAGGTCAAGCACCTCTCGACAAACCATGCGACATCCCTCTTCATACAGGGCCACCAATAATCTTTCTTCAGGTCCAAATACATCTTTGTGGCCCCGGGATGGATCGAGAACCTCGATCTATGCGCCTCCTCCATCAAAATGGTACGTGCCCCTCCTGCATACGGCACCCAAATCCGACCCTGAAAGGTCATCAGCCCTCGACTATCGGAGACAAGCTCGGACACTTGCCCGATCACCCGCTCCCTCTTGCGGTTCTCCGGTATCACGACCTCTGCCTGGGCCTCCCGAATGGTGTCCAACACCGGAGTCATCACAGTCAATCTCATACAAGTGCCTCGAATCGGGGCACTCTCCGCGCTACGACTCAGCGCATCGGCTACCACATTAGCCTTGCCCGGGTGGTACAGGATCTCACAATCATAATCCTTTACCACATCCAACCATCTCCTCTGTCGCATATTCAGGTTGGGCTGATCCATAAGATACTTCAAACTCTTATGGTCCGTGTATATGGTACACCGAACCCCATACAAATAATGACGCCAGATCTTGAGGGTGAACACCACTGCCCCCAACTCCAGATCGTGGGTGGGATATCTTGTCTCATGAGGCTTCAACTGCCTCGATGCAAACGCTATCACATGCCCCCTCTGCATAAGCACTGCACCCAACCCCGATATCGATGCGTCACAATACACCATAAAATCCTCCATCCCTTCCGGGAGGGCTAACATAGGGGCTTCGCACAATCTCTGGCGAAGTGTCTCATACGAGGTCTGCTGCTCCGGACCCCATGAAAAAGCAACACCCTTCCGGGTCAATCTGGTGAGGGGCACGAAAATCTTGGAGAAATCTCTGATAAATCTCCGATAGTAGCCGGCCAATCCCAGAAAACTCCTGATCTCGGTGGGAGATCTCGACACCTCCCAACTCATAACCGCCTCAATCTTGGCCGGATCGACCAATATCCCCTTCTGATTAACGAGATGCCCCAAGAACTGGACCTCTCGCAACCAGAACTCACACTTGAAGAATTTGGCATAAAGCCTCTCCGTCCTCAATACCCCGAGAATCTCTCTCAGATGCTCCTCGTGCTGCTCTCTAGATCTTGAATACACTAAGATATCGTCGATGAACGCGATCACCGAACGGTCCAACATCGGTCTACACACCCTGTTCATGAGATCCATGAACGCTGCTGGTGCATTGGTGAGCCCGAAAGGCATCACCACAAACTCGTAATGCCCATAACGAGTCCTGAACGCTGTCTTCTGGATATCCTCATCACGCACTCTAATCTGGTGATGTCCAGACCTCAGATCAATCTTGGAAAACCAAGACGCTCCCTGCAACTGATCGAACAAATCGTCGATCCTCGGTAATAGATAACGGTTCTTGACCGTCAACTTGTTCAACTCCCGGTAATCAATACACATCCGGTGTGAACCATCCTTTTTCTTGACAAAAAGGATCGGCGCTCCCCATGGCGAGCTACTCGGTCGAATAAACCCCTTCCCCAACAGCTCCTGGAGCTACGAGGATAACTCTTGCATCTCTGGCGGTGCAAGGCGATAAGGCGCCTTGGCGATAGGCGCTGCTCCCGGAACCAAATCAATGCGGAACTCTACCTGCCTCTCGGGAGGCACACCCGGCAACTCCTCAGGGAAAACATCCGGGAACTCACGCACTATCGCAACGTCATCCACCAAACTTGGCCTCCCAGCGGCCTCTCGTGTGTCAATCACATAGGCTACAAACCCGCTGCAGCCTTGCTGTAAACTCTGTCTCGCTCTGGCAGCCGAACAGGACGCTGACCCACATCGGGTACCCTCGCCGTACACCGTAAGTACTCCCTCACTAGGGTCTCGTATCGTCACCAACTGTCGCTCGCAGTCTATTACGGCCCCAAATCGGCTCAACCAATCCATGCCCACTATGACACACACGTCCCCCATCGCTATCGGGACCAGATCTATCGGGAACTCAATACCGAAGATCTCGAGTACACATCCTCGTATCACCTCCGTAGCATATACTGCTCACTCATCAGCTATGGAAACTCACAGAGGTCGACTCATCGCCTCTCGTCTGCTACTGATGTGCCGACTAAACGCTATCGACACAAAAGATCGACTCGCACCCGAGTCAAATAACACTAAGGCAGGTACAGAACTCACAAGAAAAGTACCTACGCATATCACCATATAAGCATAATATCTTAATTCAACATAAATAATTAAAGAAATACATACCAGCCACAACATCAGGTGCTGCGCGGACCTCCTCCGCTGTCAACTGGAAAGCTCTTCCGCGAGCCTTCGGTGCCTCGACTTTTGCTGGCCGAACCTCGGTAACCCTAGCAGCAGGTGCAGATCCCTGTGCTGATCCCTGATGTAGCTGCGGACACTCGGCCTTCCGATGGCCAGTCTGGTTGCAATGAAAGCACACCATAAATCCCTTGGGGCAATCCTTGGCGATATGCCCCTCCTTGCCACACTTGTAGCAAGCACCTGATCGGCAAACCCCATCATGTCCCTTGCCGCACTTCCCGCAAGTGCGGCCCTTCTGGCCTCCAGATCTCGTATCCGCGGACTTGGTCCACTTGGCTGCCGGCTGAGACTATGCCGGCCGCCGATCCATCCTCTGAGACTCGGCCTCCTCCCTGGCCTGAGTCTCCAACTCAATCTCCCTCTTCCGGGCATTTGCCTGGAGCTCAGCAAATGTCCGGTACGTCGAGTTCGACACGAACTCCCGAATGTCTCTCCTCAGAACGCCCAAATACCGGCTCATACGTGCCTGCTCAGTAGACACCTGCTCAGGGCAGAACATCGCCCTCTCATGAAACTTCCGGGTAACCACAGTAACCGAATCAGTACCCTGCTTGAGGGTCAAGAACTCCTGAACCAACTGTTCCCTCTCCACCGGGGGAACATACTCATCTCTGAACATAGTGGTAAACCTCTCCCAGGTCACCGTCGAGATCTCCTCAAGAGTGAAGCTCGTCGTCACGAACTTCCACCAATCCTTCGCTCCCAATCGGAGCTGGTTCAACGCGAACCGTACCCTCAGATGCTCCGGACATGAACACGTGTAGAAGCATCCCTCGATATCAGCAATCCATCTCATCGCAGCGATCGGATCCTGCGTCCCATCAAACTCTGGTGGCTTCGTGTTGCTGAACTCCTGTAGCAACAACGAGTCACCTCCCTGAGGTCTGGCAGCAGCCACAGCTGCAGTAGCTGCAGCAGCAGCAGCCTCAGTCACCGCGGCGTACCGCTCATCGAAAGTCTCAATCAGTGTGGTCTTGATAGACCCAAACATCTCCGGAATCTCGGCCCTGATCGCCGCCGCTACCTCATCGTGGATCATCTGACGAAGCTCCTCGTCACTCACGCCGCTCGCCTTAGGTCTGTGGCGTGTCCCAACCATGATGTCTCTGAAATACGACACAATAATATCAGAGACTCGCTCGAGTATACTCGCACTCGATAACTCAACCCCACTTGTTCCTTAGTACCCAATGGATTCTTACTTAGGGTGTGCACTGCTCCGATGTCTTCAGTAGTACGGGCCCTATACTACCGTCCACACCGCATCAGCATTCACTCTAAGTCCTCCTCCTTGGATCCCAGATCACAAGTACACTATATCTCACTGGCATAGGCTACCCTTCGGTAGGCCTCTCATTAGCTCCTCACTGCTACCTACTCGCTCTCAAGCATCACATAGCAGCAAGATCCTTCCTAGGCTAAGGCATCACAAATCAGGCCACTCTAGTCCTAATATGAATACCTAGCCTACTCTAGCATGCATATCATATCGTATCATATCTCATAACACATAATGTAAGGGTATTTTGGGAAATCACCGTTCGGGCGCTGGCTGATCGTACACACTGCTTCCTTCTGCCTTTCTCAAAACTTTTACTCTTTTAGAAAAATTGTTTATTTATGTAAAACTTTCTCATTTCCTCAGTTTGAGTTCAGATTCATCCGAAGATGCACCCGAATCCCTCAAACCAAGGCTTTAATACCAACTTGTAATGACGTAATTTTTCAAAACAATTTTTCATTTTAAAACATACTTTCATTCACACTATAATCATAAAAACATCATGTATCCACTGTATCATAGCAAACATGTCCCAAGATCTCATATACATAAATCCCCTTCAGTGTGTACAGATCATGCCGGCGCCTTCCCGCGATCCTCGCTAGTACCTGAAACACATAACATAACAACTGTAAGCATAAATGCTTAGTGAGTTCCCCAAAATACCACATACCCCACATACGCCCTTCCAGGCCATAACTCTATAGGATCTTCCGATCCATGTGTCTCAGGGGACTTCCGTCCCAAATCCCGGTAGACCTTCTGGTCCTACCCCTATCGACCTTCCGGTCCGTAACCCCTTGACCTTCCGGTCCATATCATCTTGACCTTCCGGTCCATACCATCTTGACCTTCCGGTCCATATCATACATAACATACATAGCACATACATATCACATAACTGCATATAGCACATACATATCACATAACCGCATATAGAACATTCATCTCATAGCATACAAGACCTTCCGGTCACACATAGGTACCCTTCCAGGTACAGTATAGTGAGAAGACTCACCTCAATGAAGTCGGATAAACTCTCGTGCTCAACATCCCGACTTAGCCTCCTCCTATTATTCAAATAACATTCTGATCAATATTCTCTCATGATTTCATCTCTATAACTGGGTAGAAGGCCATTCTACCCTTCCTTGAACTCTCCTGAATCAGTCCTGACCAAAACCCTAAAGTCAGCAAAAGTCAACGGTCAACTTTGACCCGACTCGCCGAGTGCACTAGGGTGACTCGGCGAGTACACGCCTGCCCTCTTCGCCCTGGTCCTCTCTTGACTCACTGAGTCAACCCTATGCTCCACGGGTCGTCACAGATCGCGAGTCGCGGGGCAACCCGACTCAACTCGTCAAGTCCTCTCATGGACTCGGCGAGTACATTCCATGCTCACACTCAAACGACCTTCTAAGGTCAGATCTGTTCCTCTAATCCATAGATCTGGCCTTCCCAACCACTATAATCACGTAAAGGTCTGACCTTTACACTCATGCAATGACCAAAAAGCTTCTTTGGGTGAAATAACCCCTAAAATGGCAATCTAGGGCCATATCTCTAATGGAGTAGCAAAAAGCAATGTGAATAGGACTCTCTAGACCTCTTAAGGTCCAGATCTATAAAGAACTCCACCTTGGGACCTCACATACTTCGAATCCAAGCCAAAGAAAGCACAAGAAAACCCTAGATTCAACTAGAATACCAAATACATGAGTTTGAGCACATATTAGTACCTCTAGTAGCCTCCTCTGATGAAATGGATGATAGATCTGAGCTCCTCAACCTTCCTTGTTTGTCCTCCTTCCTTCTTTCTTGCAAAATCACACTTAGAATGATGAAATAGCCCTCCTCTTGCACTACAAGCCTTCTCTCTGCTCTCTAGGGTTTCTCAGGGGTCTGATAGCCGCAAATGGTGGCTATAAAGGTCCTTAAATAGGGCCCAGACCCCGAGAATTAGGGTTTCATTAAACAGCGTGGACTCGCCGAGTCCACGTATGGACTCGCCGAGTCCGTCACTAAACCAGTCCAACCATGCGCGATCCTACTCGGCGAGTCTGAGCGCCTACTCGGCGAGTCCCTCTCCAAAACTCAATATAATTACATAAAATAAGATACCTGGGAATCCGGATGTTACACAACTGCTTGGAACACTGAACCGTCTGAACACTGAACTACCCGAAACACTGAACTGTCTGAACACTGAACTACCTGACACACTGAACTGCCCGAATCAGCATGTTGCTACATAGCTGCTTTCCAACATCTATCGAGACCTTCCTGGTCTCGATTCATTCTTCAGTCATCTGGAATACCGATTTCCAACCCGATCGCGGAGCCAAAGGGCTCCCTACTTAGTCGCCTCACACGACTTCTGAACAAATTCCTTCTCTAGAACTAGTTGCCACTAGTCACCATGCCACTGAGGCTCTAATAACTTTCTGATCTAACTGATCGAGTCCATACGTCAAATCCTGACGTCACCAAACCCAAGGCTAAAAGTGATTGCTACATGACCATTGGTAGCCTCCTGTCATAAATGACCTTAAGTAGTCCACTGCTTCCTTGCTCTCATCTCTGTAGTGGCGCTTCTACAATATTATCACTGGCTTAACCAGGTCTAATCCGTCTGGGAAATTCCGAAATCCAATCCGTGGATTTCCATTTCCTCACTGCTACACCCGATCTGGTGGGTACTACTGTTCTATCTGCATCCTAACAACGCACTCACGCTATCTACCAACCTAGTGAATGCTACGGCTACACCCGCAGACTTACAACACTCTATCACTATCTACTGCTAGTGAATGCTACGGCTACTCCCGCAGACTTACAACACCCTAACACTATCTGGCTGCTAGTGAATGCTACGGCTACACCCGCAGACTTACAACACTCTAACACTATCTGACTGCTAGTGAATGCTACGGCTACACCCGCAGACTTACAACACTCTAACACCATCTGGCTGCTAGTGAATGCTATGGCTACACCCGCAGACTTAGAACACTCTAACACTATCTGGCTGCTAGTGAATGCTACGGCTACACCCGCAGAATTACAACACTCTAACACTATCTGGCTGCTAGTGAATGCTACGGCTACACCCGCAGACTTACAACACTCTAACACTATCTGACTGCTAGTGAATGCTACGGCTACACCCGCAGACTTACAACACTCTCACACTATCTATACTGGATCGAACACGCGCTTGACCCGCACTCTGCTGAACTCATGTCCTGACTGGAATTCCTAACCGGATTCCCTAAGGCTTGCTAGCAACATTCTGATAACGCGATCTCATCATTGGCAAGTTTCTCCGAACTTCCATATCACACTCTCCTCGAACCATATGACCACATGGGCTGTATTCCTTTTAGACAAGGATGCAAAACTTATCCTAGTCTCAAAACTGCTCCCGCTTCTGAATCCTTGGGCGATTCTCCCCCACTTTGATTCAGCTAATGCCTTACAGCACACAAAACTGGAAGAATTCCCAATCCTTCTCACCACCCATGACCAATCTGCTAGAAACCACGCTTACCATTGCTAGTGTTTTCAACACCAGCTAATCCAAAAGATCACACAACTTCTAAAAAAAATCCGAAGAAATCTCCGGTAATAACCCGCTAGACCCAAGAAGCTCCGAATCTCAATTGGAGACCTCAGAATCTCCCACTGCATCACGGCCTCTAACTTAGCCGGATCGACTAGAATACCCTTCTGATTGACAAGGTGCCCAAGAAATTGCATCCCGCGCAACCAGAACTCACAATTGGAGAAGCTTGCGAAAATTCTCTCCCTTCTCAAAGTCTCTAGCACCTCCCTCAGGTGCTTCTCGTGCTGCTCCTCAGTCTTGGAATAAACCAAGATGACGTTGTACTTTCCTAAATCCCGCAATTTGAGAAATGATCTTTCACTATCCGCTAATAATTCTCGGCATGCAATTGGCATATGACATCTCTTGAAAATATAATTCAGACACAAACCAAGGATAACTCAGGGTTGCACTTACTCCACCCTTGGAAAAAAGGCTCCCTTGTGCAGTTTCCCGCAAGTGCAGTATTGAATCTAACCCTGCTGGTCTCTCAAAAGCTGATCCGAAATCTAGGGTCTCCTCCCGAGACCCTTCAATATAAGCAACTGATCTGGTTCCCTCTTACCAATGTGCTCCAAGTCCATACCCCGTTCTCAAGCTCTAGAAGTCATATCATTCAGGGTCTTGCACCCCGAGATACTCACAATCTCCCTTCTATCATTCTACAGTATGTTCTGATAACTTACCTTCTTCATTTCCTCATCTGCTGCATACTGTGGTACCATATAAACTCTTTCCCATGACTTGGCAGTGATCTCTGCCACAATCTCAGTCGTCTGGTGGAGATCTAACAACTCTTGCGCCAACTGCTGCGCCTCAATCGCCTGGGCACACTCTGCCCAGAATCTGGTCTAAGAGTCATCCCATAACATAGCATTAACCGCATCATCACTCAACTCACTACCAACTTCTTCCTATCAATCTCGTGCTCTATCCCTCAGGGGACAGGAAGTAAGTCAGATCTTGTCTCCTTTTGAGACAATGTCTGGTACGAAAAGTGTTGGCAACATCTGCCAACCATCTGCTGCTAACCATAGGGTCCCTAACCCCCATGACAATATGAAGCCTCACAAACTCTGAATTCCTGAAACGTCAACGTACGGGTCTCTATCATGACTGCTATCTCAGTGCGGAAAGCACTCGGCCTCTCATCACAAATCTCTATAATTCCCTCCTTGATCACACTGAGGATCACAGGAGTCTGGTCGAT
Source organism: Lactuca virosa (assembly GCF_052849685.1). Taxonomy (NCBI): domain Eukaryota; kingdom Viridiplantae; phylum Streptophyta; class Magnoliopsida; order Asterales; family Asteraceae; genus Lactuca; species Lactuca virosa. The sequence continues at coordinate 41,318,366 of NC_136433.1, forward strand.
GATACTGCGCATCATTCTCGGATGGAATGAACTCCCTCATCTATTCATCAATCTGCCCGACTACAGAGTCCGAGCCTGATCCCTTGTCGACACCAGAACTACCATCTGGTCTACCACATAGCGCCACTATACTCGGCAACACACGATCACTAACATCACAATACTCATCCAAACTCGAGGGATCTCACACACTACAAGTTCCCTGGTCTTATCTCAGCCTTCCTTGATTCGAGTACGGATCCTCTGCTTTCAGTAGTACGGGCCCATACTACCTTCCACATCTATCCGTACTTTCCTCAAGAACTGCCTTGACTCCACCAAGTCCCTTTTACTGCTACTGCTCTCTGCAACTCTCATCCTAGGCTTACCCTAGGGAAATCTCCGACCCAAACCAGTCCTCAGATGCTGAAGGCCTCCTTGTAATGCCTATTAGCCATCACCTGAATACCATCACATGTGACGAGGCTCAGATAATCCTTCGAGTAAAAGACTCGTCCCCACAACGGTTAGACTCAGACAAGAGCTGCGCAATAGGGCCAAATCCAACACTCTGAGATTATTCAACCCTGATCACATGTGACGTGACGTATTCACCTAATAGCTAACTCCCATCACTCAGAGTCCTACAAAGAACAAAGCAAGCAACATTCGGACACAGGAAACTACTCAAGCAAATCTATTCTCATAACGAGAAACTGTACTAGCATACAATGCTAAGCTTATACTATCAGGCATAACCTAAACATGCTATCCTACTACTGTCTACTCAATACTAGCATGCAATTATCATAAAGCTGAAACACATATAGCAGGCACATAAGGCATCCTCCTAGATCCTTAGTCCTATTCTAGCATGCTGTTCTACTGAAACTGAAACTGATAATCATAACATAAACTTGTATGGGTAATTTGGGAGTACTTACTGTTGGATTAATGTCTAAGTCCATAACTATAATTGGTAAGACTTGACCCGACCCGTCATGGTCCATTTGGGTTGCATGGCATCATGCATTTGGATACACTATAATGAGAGAAATAACACTTAAGGTTGGTTAATATATTATAAGTTCTAATAAATTAATAAGGTTATTTAATTAGTATTGATCAAGAATTAATTTGGAATTAATTAAGTGATCAAAAGGAGACTAATTAAATATATGGGTTGATTGTTTCATTCTTATATATGTGGGCTTGTGATCCAAGATTCCTTATGTTGGACTAAATCCATGGGGTGACCCATGGATACTCCAAGGAGGTTAAAATCCATGGAGCATAAGGAATGGGTAAAGTTATGAGTTACATGGTGTAACCCTAATAGCCACCATATAAAAGAATCCCATGGCTCAAGAAATCGGGCACTAATGTGTGAGTGTGAGGGCTAGACGATTTCAAGGAGTGTTCAAGTTTCTCTCAAGTTATTCCAAGTGTATTTGGTGTTGTGTGAACCATTTGAGGTGTCACACTTGGGGCACTAGGCACTCAAGCTTCATGAAGACATTCTACATCAAAGAGGTATGTATTCTATCTTGTTATATTTATTATTTTGTATGCTAGATTAGGATAATACCTTGGATGTTCATAATTGTATGTATAATAGAGAAAACATAGATCCAATGTATTTAGGGTTGCATGTATACTTAGGAGTATTAGAATGCTCAAAACCCAACAGTGGTATCAGAGCATAGGCTTGTTTTCTTGTTATACTTGCAAAAGTAGCTGAAAAATCGAGTTGGATGCATATATTCGATTGTTTTGGCCGGAATTGAACTAGGAACATTACTCTAAGATGTTTTTGGACTTATAAAATTGTTTTTGATGTGGTAATGTTCATGCTAATCCAATTTCTAAGATAATTGTCATAATTTCAAGATTTGTATTAGTTTGTATGTTCATGCTAATTTCTTGAAGATTGATGATTTGAATTATCTTGTTCTTATGAGGTTCTTAGATTAATAGAAAAGTTGTGTGAAATAGTTGTTTTCAATCCATTTTAATCTAAGAGTTGATTCCAAAGTGTGTTTTTGTAACTTGTCCTCAAGTTATATGAAAAGTCACATTTAAGAATCATAAAACTCATAAAAGTTGGCAAAGGTTACAAAATGAAGAGTCTAGTTCTAATTAAATGGTTTTATGACTCCATAACTTGTCCTCAAGTTATGGAGGTTCAAGAGTCTCTTCATTAAATTAAAAAAAAAAGTGTAACCTTAATTAGTTCCATAAGTTACAATAAAAAAAAGTTATTTTTTTTTATTAATTAGTTTAAAGTCTTCCATAACTTGTCCTCAAGTTATGGAACTTGAAGAGTTTTTTTTAATTAAAACTACTTTAAACTCATAAGTTATGGAATTAATTAGTTTTGAATAGTTTCAAAACTTGCCCTCAAGTTTTGGAATTTGAAAAGTTTTCACTTATGAATACTTTAATTCCAAGTTAGCCCTTAGAATTTTAAAAGTTAAAATTCAACCCTTATACTTTATAATATTATAAGTTAATAATATTTATGTATATGTATAAGAGTAAAGTCATTCTTACCGTTAGTAGGCCTCATTCACGAAGCCGGTCTATAAGGGGGGGTATAAGGTTACTGCCTATAAAATGGCAGTTTAATGGGTGTCCACTCTCACCCACCGCTTCCTTGACTGGTGGAGGGTCGTTAGCCGAACGGGTAGGACAAGGACTATAATTCTCCTTTCATTAAAAGTATTAATGATAAATACTAAGTAACTAAACTCTTATTAATACCCAATCTTAGTTACTTAGGAAAATGTGAATTTGGTGCTAACCCATGAAATTACACTTTGCACTTTGCTTAAGTCGTTAGTGGAGCGTGTGTGGTTAACCGGCACACTAACCTGGACTTAACAAGGTAGGCAAAGGGTAACTTAATATTTATCATAGTATCGGTGGAGCGTGTGTGGTTAACCGGCACACTGATTAAGAGGTAAATATTAAGGGTACCAAGTATATTTGCATGGTTATTCACACCTTGTTTTGTGATCCTCGGCATCCCAGTCACAAAACCTGAAGGGCACACTCGAGATTGAAACATGCCTTTGAACAGTTCAATGAATCTCAAAGATCTAGGACTTTCAAATCCAATTAAAACCTAATAAATTATTTCGTTTTTCATGGTGGAAATTGGTGAATCGTCATTCACCTACCTTCAAATATTTTATAGCTTGGATTACGGCATCCCTCTTCTAAGTTATAAAATAGTTTGTTGGGTCCTAGCCTTAATATTTCATATTGGGTGTCATATTAAGGACTTTAAATCAACTATCTTGACTATCTCCCAAAAAGATGTCTGGTCTAGACATTTATGATCTTCCCAAATCTCTTGAAACAAGCTTTCCTAAATGAAGATGATGTCCCATGGATATCATACTTCTTTCACCTCCTCCAATTATTCTCCCTAACCCACAAGTTCCTAAAAAGTTTAAGGTCACTCAAGCCCTATTGGCAAGGCAAGGTCTAGGTGTGATCACATCTTGGAGATGTAGTCACATATTGACAAGCCGGGAGAGTTGGGTGTCAAAGTCTTGAGAAAGTTGGTGGCTCAACTACTTTCTAAGTCACATAATGAGTTCTTTTGGGAATCCTATAAAACAGACTAAGACAAGACCCTTAATGATCTTATCTATTTGCTAAGATCAACTTCCTAAAACGCTATAGACATTGACAATGATGACATTGGATATCCAGTAAAGCTCTCTCTTCCCAATGGAAAGGGATCAGCCATAGTCAACTCGGTTGACCCAATGGTAAAGAGAGAGGCGAAGTGTGAGATAGTCCCATTATCAAGGGTCCATAGGTAACTATTGCCAAAAGAAGGGGCATTGGTTACGAAGCTGCCAAATTTACCTAAGGATGTTAAAGTCAATAAGTTTGGCTCTACTTCAGGTAAAGTCCATTGTCTAACTCTATTAAGTACATGCTGATTCTGATCGCGAAGATGGATTTCAATCGCATGGTTCGGTGATCAGAATTTTGGGCTATTACTTAAGAGTTATGATACTTATATTGCTTAGGAATAGATAACAACAAGGTTTTCATATGGATTGTAAGGATAAGTTTTTCCGCAAAGTTTTAAAATAAAAGAAAAAGGTTTTGATTTTATTTATTTTAAGTATCCTTACAATGGCATTTGTGAAAAGTTGTTGCTTATAAGATTCCGTTGATAGAAATATTGGAAAAATGGATTTGATTCTTTCGGTTGTGGTAGTGTCTAATATTACCAAATAAGGAAAGATTCTCATCACCCAAGGTTCAATTGGACCGAAACTTGGAATCATGCAAGTTGTATAGTATGATGAATGAGAACTTTCAGCTTGGAAAAATTAAGACTAATTCCTTATGTGAATAAGGAAAGGACTAAGGGATCGAGTACACATTCTTGTGCACTGGTCAAGTCCACCATAAAAGATCAAGAAGACTATTCGTCATGATTTACTTAAGTTCAGTAAATATGGTTATACTTATAAGTTTAAGTATAAGTCTGTAGCATTGGAGAAGTTTCAATGTGAGACAGAACGAATAAGAAGAATCAAAGTATGGCAGAAAGATAAAAGTTTCTCAAATCTGAAAAGATGGGAGAGTACTTTAGTATCATGTTTATGATCATCTTAATGATTAAGATACCATATCACAATTGGTCCTCTAAAGTCATCTGAGTGCATTCTTATGACTAAGAAGAGGAGTCATGAATTGTTGAAATGGTTAAATCAAAAAGATGAGTCATACTTCGTTCCAAAACAATTCTTAGAGTCATACTCCAAGATTGTAACTTGAGTGACATATCTTAAAGAGGGTTTGTTAACACTAGTCAAATGTAAGAGTAAAAGGTTATCTACTCTTGTACATTTGAAATTGGTAAGTTGTGATGTTTTGGATAAAACAGAGACCAACTTAGGCCAATTGTGTAAAGTGTTAGTCTTGATAAAGAATCCGCACTATCTCTTGAATATTTGACAAGGGAGTCTTATATGTCAAGAGGACAGTGGGAGTCTTAAAGCTCTTGAAAGTTTCAAGACTTAATCAAGAATAAAACCTAAAGTCCTTCACTAGCACACGACTTGAGGTTTATAACCTATCGTGTTGAAATTTTTGTGCCTATTCAAGTTGGCTTTGCATAGGAGTTCTGAGAGTTCTCAATTGGTTGCACAACTACTTGGAAGCAATGGCAGGCACCTGAGCTGCAAAATGGCAAGAATTTAAGATTGCACAAGTTTAATCAATATGAGTTTGGATTTGTCACTAACCTTGTCTTGTGATTATGGTTTTGACAAATTCACATGGATAAGAACACATACACTATTAAATCTAAGTGTCATAAGGTTTCTCTCCGATTCATGAAAATGATGGTGAGGAAACACTTTCACTAAGTAGATTTTAGCTAGGTAGCAATTGTGATATTTGCATTCTCAAAGTCGTTAGTGGAGCGTGTGTGGTTTACCGGCACACTAACATGGACTTGTGAGAAGTGGCAAAGGTCTAAACAATTGAGACTATGATTACGACATCCTTTTTCATAGTTCTAAAATTGTTTAGACACACATGTGAGCTATCTAAGAGAGGTGTATGATTTTGATAAAGTTTTATCAAAACAATCTAGTATCAGAAATCTAAACTTTGGTAAGAAAGTCAGCTGATTTCTGAGTACATGTCAAAGCTAGTGGGAGCATAAGTGTTATGCTAATAATCATCATGTTAGTGGGAGCATGATAATTATGACAAAGGTTGCAAGTTAGCAATGTTAATTATAGAAAACAAAAGGTTCAATTCGTGAGGTTGCAGGGGTTGAAAAAGTTGTTTTGCTATAATTAAGGGAGAGAAAATTATACTTCATTTCAATTCTAAAAGCTTAGATTGAGATTTTAATTGTATTTAATCAAGGATATATATATGAATTTCATGTTGGAATGGCTCAACATAAGGAAATTCTATATATGGGTCCATTATTTGCGTTCTAAAATTCGATTATGACTACGGCATCCCTTTTCATAATCTGAATTTTGAGAACTTGGCAAATTGAAATGGAAATATTATAGCAAAAGACTGGTTTAGTCTTTATGTGAGACATCATGAATCGTGTCCCATATGCTTCGGATATAGGATCGATTACATGTGCTATATTCATCCTTTCTAAAATTTTCCAAATGCCTGGGGCATTATGAAGGGAAAAGGTCTAGAATTGGATATGACTAAAATGATTAAGCAATTGTCGAGGACAATCTAAGGTTTACCAAATATTGGTTGCTCAAGGACAGTTGGAAGTATAATGTTAATTCTGGAAGGACCATATTGACATAATCTGTAAGGAGGCAACTCTTGTTCAGAAGTGATAGTCAAAATGGAATATGGAAATGTTTCAAAGTTAGAAATTATTCAATCTGTGTAAGATTAGGAAACTTAATGAAAGAAAGATGTTTCCAAGGAGCTGATCTCCTTTGGAATGCTATGTAATGATTGTTGTCAAGTCTTTCTGACTTCGTGCATAATCATTAAGAGGATCAATGCATATAAGTTTAGAATCTAACAGATTTCAGTAAATTGCATGAATTTGGAGTGATGTTCAATTGATCTATTTTACAAAGTAAAGATCATAGACAAACATAGTATGCATACTTGGTGTATGACATGACTAGTGTTTAGAAAACATAGTGTACATGCTTGGAGCATGGGACAACTATTGTTTTAAATTCAAGTATAAAGTTGATAAAACCGAAACAATGAATAATGAGTAATCAGTATGGTGATAAATAAAAGTGTTTATTTATATTCATAGGGTTTGATGTCATATTTGATTCATTTATTCTTGTGTTTCACTTTGCATGTTTTGACTTCCAGAATAACTAAGTCGCTCTTCCTGAATGATTAAGTTATTCAAACCATCCACAGTCGGTCATATGTTGGAAGTAGATATGAATCAAGACTGTCATGGGTTGGTTTGTAGAGGTCCAAGTTGGTGGACAAAGTGGTGCTACAACACTCATGAGTGCTCATAAGTTCTGAGTATTGGATTCAACCCGCGCTCATTTGAATCACTTCATGGATTTTATCACGAGTGATCATGAGACGATAATATCTTATATTCTTCAAACCTAGAGATATGAGTTGTTACTATGAGTTGGTTATACATTGATTGCACGAAAACGCATTGGTAACTCGATGTTATAAAACGTGCCTTTGTGTATGATTCAACAAGTAGTAGAACAAGCCATATGAGTCGAAGTTTATCCATTCCTTTTACCTTCGGGATAAAAGCGATATCTGTGGGCCCCTCGATGATTTAAAGATGATACATGTGAGTGCTTGGCCAAGCCAGGACTGATTTGATTTGTTTAATCAGTCAGTCATCATGAATCGGAAATCGGGAAACAACAAATGGACAGAGAGAATGATTGATAATCCATGTCCCAGTCCATATGATATCTAGAATGGAGGAATATATGATCCCTTATCTAATGGACAAGTCATTGACAAAGGTCAGAGTTCATCGACAAGGTCAGAGTTCGACAGAAGATTTTGAGAGCTACGATTGCTGATCGGTTCCTGAAGTCATACGCAATAATAGTTTTAGACTTATCTAAGTGGGAGACTGTTGGATTAATGTCTAAGTCCATAACTATAATTGGTAAGACTTGACCCGACCCGGCATGGTCCATTTGGGTTGCATGGCATCATGCATTTGGATAGACTATAATGAGAGAAATAACACTTAAGGTTGGTTAATATATTATAAGTTCTAATATATTAATAAGGTTATTTAATTAGTATTGATCAAGATTTAATTTGGAATTAATTAAGTGATCAAAAGGAGACTAATTAAATATATCGGTTGATTGTGTAAATCATTCATTCTTATATATGTGGGCTTGTGATCCAAGATTCCTTATGTTGGACTAAGTCCATGGGGTGACCCATGGATACTCCATGGAGGTTAAAATCCATGGAGCATAAGGAATGGGTAAAGTTATGAGTTACATGGTGTAACCCTAATAGCCACCATATAAAAGAATCCAATGGCTCAAGAAATCGGGCACTAATGTGTGAGTGTGAGGGCTAGACGATTTCAAGGAGTGTTCAAGTTTCTCTCAAGTTATTCCAAGTGTATTTGATGTTGTGTGAACCATTTGAGGTGTCACACTTGGGGCACTAGGCACTCAAGCTTCATGAAGACATTCTACATCAAAGAGGTATGTATTCTATCTTGTTATATTTATTATTTTGTATGCTAGATTAGGATAATACCTTGGATGTTCATAATTGTACGTATAATAGAGAAAACATAGATCCAAGGTATTTAGGGTTGCATGTACACTTAGGAGTGTTAGAATGCTCAAAACCCAACACTTACTTGAGTTCGGCTGATTGCATGCACCACACCCCTTTTTCTCTTTTCAAAGTTCTTTTCTTTCTAAAAATTCTTTTTGCTTTTCTAAAACTCTTTTCTTTTTAAGTTTCTTTTTGCTTTTCTAAAATTCTTTTCTTTTGAAAACTTTATACCACTTCCTTAGTTTGAGTTCAGACACACTCGGGAGTGCGCCCGAATCCCTCAAACCAAGGCTCTGATACCAACTTGGAACATCCCAAAAACACAGTCTGAAAATTTCGTTTTAAATCAGTAATAAAACCATATTCATCAAACGTCATACAAGAATCATAAACAATGTATCTCAAAATATCATAACAACTGCCAAATATATCAGAGTATAACTATCCCAGGCTGAACAAATGGTGTGTGCACTGCAATCTTTCCGAGCTCCTCTTTTGAAAACTGAGTACCTGAAACCAAAACTGAAAACTATAAGCACGAAGCATAGTGAGTCTCCCCAACTACCACATACCATACATTAACATATAAAGCACATACTGGGCCTCGCCCACTACATCGGACCGAAGTCCGGAAACTACATCGGACCGAAGTCCGGAACTAACCAGGGCCTTGCCCTCTGCATCGGACCGAAGTCCGGAAACTGCATCGGACCGAAGTCCAGAACTAACCAGGGCCTTGCCCTCTGCATCGGACCGAAGTCCGGAACTAACCAGGGCCTTGCCCTCTGCATCGGACCGAAGTCCAGAACTGACTGAACATAGCATAGCATAATCACAACTACTAGCATAAACACATATACTGCATACGGCATCGGACCAAAGTCCGGAACACATAACACAACGAAATGCTTGAATCACAAAGACATCAAGCACACTAAACTACTGCATCAGACCGAAGTCCGGAACTCCTGCTAACTAAACAGGCCGGCATTGTGGCCGTAGACCCGTTCCTACTAGAAGGAAACTCACCTCACACTGCTGAAGTCCCGTAGACACAATCTCATACTGCTGAAGTCGCGCAGACTCAACCTTAGCTGCTGGATGACAGATTCCCGAACTGTCAACACCAAAATAACACCCAATTAATAATTGGGTTCTAACACATAACTATAAATACATACTTTGGGTAACTACTACATTACCCCTAGCTTGGCTTACCCAAGCCCAAGGCCCAATCCATAGGCCCAAAGTCAACTAGGGATCAAAGCCCAACATATGGCCCAACTTTCCAAATTGGGCCCACATCTCTACATGGACTTCCCTTAAGGACCAATTGTTCAGTCCAGTCCAACATGTCTTATTCTAAGGGCCCAATATCATACAACCATCTAGGCCCAAACCATGGCCCAATTTTCCAAATTGGGCCCACACCCTCCTATGGGCCTTACCTTAAAGCCCATTAAATTATTCTAGTCCATTTGCTTGTTCTTGGATGGCCCAACACAAAGCCCAAGTGAAATTAGGGTTTCACATAAAATGATAACTAGGGTTAAGTGTTTCTTACTTAACCCATTAAGGACTTAATCCATTAAGTCCTTAACTCTACTAGATAAGTGATATGGAGTGATTTTGGGCTTAATACACAATCCAATACCAATGGCCCAAAGATGGGTCCAAATAAGTCCAAGGCCCAAATACTCACAATTAGGGTTTTCCACCCAAACATGGCCCAATAGGCCCAAAACTAATCTCTAAGCCCATTAGGGTTTTGCTAGGCCAATTAGGGTTTGCTTGAGGGGCACCACCCACTACCACCTCGGGTAATGGTGGTCAAGGCGGCTCACGGCGGCGGCCACCACCTCACGGTGGTGGTTTGGTTCATTTTCATTATTCCAAATTCAAATTACATTTTACAAAGCTAACTCAATTAACCCCTCACACACACACACTAAACTAATCACACACACACACACACAGCCACACTGCGGTGGCCGGCGGTGGTTCGCGGCTGCAGCCACCACCTCACGGTGGTGGTGACCCTTCTTCTCACTTTTCCGACCAAGCATGGCACACACACACACACACAACACACACTAAGAAAAATACTCTTCTATGCTCGAGGAATGGATCCAAAACTCCCACCTACGGTGGTCGGAGGCGGCAGAAACGTCGACATTGCTTTGACAGCCACCACCTCGCGGTGGTGGTGGCGTTCGCTGATGATCCACTGCCTAGCAACACCTTAACCCCGCCCATTATGTCGTCTGGTGCAAGGCGCTACACCCACGCCGGCAGAAGAAGACCACGGTAGCTTCACAACTCCGACAAGGGCAGCAACGGAGGGTGCTCCATCTTCAGTGGGTAAGGAAGCGGCGGTGGCAGCGCTGAGGTCGCTGGCGGCCCTCGCTGCTCGGGAAAAAGTCATGGCGGCATCGCGATGGAGGAGGAAGGATAGCAGCGGCTCCGGTTGTCTACTTCCGATCGTTCACGGATCTCCAGGCGGCAGCAGGTGACGGGATGATGGCGTTTGTCGACGAGGCAGTAGGCGGGACCGGGCTGTCGGGCTTGGTGACGCAAATGGTGGCTGAGGAGGCTCCAATGGTAGCAGCGGCTACCAGAACAAAATAGGAGACGGCGGCTGTAGTTCTTGCGCTAGGGTTAGGGTTTGAACCCTTAAATACCCGCCTCCATACATAAGTTTGCCATAATGGCTAGATAGGCCCCTCCGCCCTCCTTTTCTTTCAAAACAAATCCCCAATTTACCTTTTTAACCCTCAACCTTAAAATACTTTACAAATTGAGTATAATACTTACCAAACAGCCCCCCTCCCTTCAAGATCTTTTCAAATAAAGTCCCAATAATTACCATTTAGCCCCTGCCTTCTTAAATACTTACAAAACTAGTCTGGAACGCACACTTTTAACCCCCAATCTCTTAAAGTGTGACAATTAGCTCCTCAAGATCAACCTTTGAAATATAATTATTTATTTTAGGGCTACTATTCATTCATTAATTTATTTATTTATCTAATAAATAAATTGGGTGTTACACCCCGTCGGCTAATTCTCATTCTATCTCGAATTTACAAAACTGTATCGAATTCGCCGCGCTCGAAAAGTAGAGACTAAGCTTCGTCCATATCTTTCGCATACCAGCTCCGTTTCCAACGTTATTTATATCCATACGTTGGTATTTACGAGTACTACAACTTTCATTTAGACCCCGTCGGCTAATTCTCATTCTATCTTGGATTTACAAAACTGTATCAGATTCGCCGCACTCGAAAAGTAGAGACTAAGCTTCGTCCATATATTTCGCATACGAGCTCCGTTTTTGACGTTCTTTATATACACACGTAGGTAAAAACAATATCTACAACTTTCCTTTTGACTCCGTCGGCTAATTCTCGACCGATCTTAAATTTAATAGTATGAGGAGATTATACTGTTAAATGACCGCGTAAAATTCATAACTTCTACATACGGACTCCGTTTTCATCTTTCTTTTTTTTGTTGAGTTCCTATTAATGAGATCTTCAATTCTTATTTAGGTCACGTTGGCCAAAACCCACTCGATCTAAAATTCGAGTTTCGGGCCGTGCACTACTATGCCAAATCTTAGAAAAATCATAACTTCCTCATACGAAGTCAGATTTGGGCGTTCTTTTTATGTACACTCTCAGTTTAACATACACTACGACTTTTGTTTAGATTGCTAAGGATAAAAAGTCATCTATCGTAAATTCACTATTTACGTCGCGTTGTGTCGTGCCGGTTTTGCCGAAAAACTTCGACGTGCCATAACTTCTTCGTTATAACTCAGATTTCGGCATTCTTTATATGTACGGAACCCTTGTAACATATACTATAAAATGGTTAAGATTAATCCTTCTAAATAATATTCCATCAAAACTTATTTTTTTGATGCTCATTGTCTCTAAATTGACTAGCCCGGATCTACGGGCGTTACAATTATCCACCCCTTAGGATGATTACGTCCCGGAATCATCAACAAAACAGGGCTTGTATAATGACTCCATACTTTATCTCTTCATCCTAGGTAATAACCGTAACTTCTATGTTGCTTCGAACGAGTATCTTGGACTCCTTGACTGCAGCCAGTGCTTGATCTTGCATCAGCTCCCTATCTCACGTTAGACTTCAAATTATGACATTCAAATCACAATCTCAATCCTTACTAGAGGCTACTTCTTCTTTTTAACAAACTTAAGAGAAGTTCTTTTATTACTACAATGGGCCGATGTGTCATATTTTAATGACCTATCATCGTATGTTGCAACGCTCAGACTCAGGTCTCTTAGAGTCAAATTCCAGAACAGGCTATACCTTCCTTCATGTTCTAACCACGTCTTAAAAGGTAGCATTTCTAGCTACAAGCAACCGTCGCGATACCTCTATTGATCGCTTTGATTAATTCTTCCGGCTTAAGTCAGGTGCTACATCGAACTTGGTTCTCGGAACTACGTAACATACTCATCGTAGTCAGACTCAATTTGGTATGACCACTAGGGTCGGAATAACAATCATCTTCTTAATCTTTACCGAAACAATGGTAACGACATACTTGAATAAAACGAAATCAATTACTAGCTCCTTGGTAACCTTGTGACTTTCCCTGATCCAAGTGCGAGTCCTGTGCTTCCGGTAGTATAGGCCTCTACTACCATTCACACCTACTCATACTCGTCCCAAGTATTGTCTCGCAGTTTTCCAAGTCACCATACAAGAAAATCACATAACAACTTAACACATCAGATAGCAAAACGAAGGTTTTATCTTATTCCTTGAAACGATTACATAGGTGTTCAAGTTCACCCTAGATTATTCCTCTAACATGCTACATCATACGATACTATGGCTACTGCATAACTCGATCTTCGGATATGAAGTCCTCACCCTCGATTCCTCGCGTTGTTATCTGCTTCGTCGAGGATCATGTGAAATTCCCTTGGCTTTGGTGGTGCATTTGGCCTTGCTGCTTCGTTTTTCTTTGGGCAGTCTCTAGAAATATGCCCTTCTTTGTTACATCCGAAACATACCTTCTTGTTGAATGTGCACTCGTTGGCGTAATGGCCAGACTTTCCACACTTGAAACATATCACATCTTCGCCACATTTTCCTAAGTGTTTCTTCTATCACTTATCACACCATCTTGCTTCGCATCTTCCTCTTCCTCCAAACTTCGAGAATTTACTCTCCTTGTTGGGCCTTGAAGATCCTTCAAACTTCCTCTTTTCTCCTGCCTTATCTTTTTCTAGACCCCTTTCTCTTATCTGGGTCTCTATATTCTTAGCTGCTCTAACAGCTGTTTTCAAAGTAGTTGCCATTTTGACGGTTGGGCCATAGTCTGTGGGCAGTCCGTTAGCGAACCTATCTATCTTGGAGAGTTCAGTAGGCACCAAGTAGGGAAATAGCTTCATCCTCTCAGTGAATGCAGTGGCATACTTATCAACACTCATCTTCCCTTTCTTCAGGTTCTGAAACTCATTGTTTAGGTCTATCAGATCTATCTCTGAGCAGTACTGCATTTTTAACTGCTCCGTGAATGCTTCCCATGACATTCGTATGGCTTCTCCTCGTGGCATTGTATCTGCCAGCAACTTCCACCAACTTAACACTCCGGTCTTTAGTTGTCTGACTGCAAAGACGGTATTTTGCTTATCGTTGCAGTCGTAGCTCTCAAATACCATCTCCATCTCGGAGATCCAATCCATAATCTCCACTGGTTTTGGGCTTCTAGAGAGACTCGGCGGTTTTGCACCCAAAAAATTCTTATACATCCGCCCATCCTTGTCATTTCCCTTCTCCGGGCCATTCCTCCTTGTCCCTTGGGTTCCAACTTGACTCACAGTGCGGCTATAATTTCCTTCCTCCGATTGTTCAGCGATCAACTCAGGTTGCACAATGGGCACCGTAGGTTCATCCCTATTTTCGTGCAACGTCTGCCTCATCTCTTCTCTTTTCTCAGCCAACATAGCCCGAATCATGGCTTGTACTCCAGCCATTGTGATTGGCTCAGGAGTCGCTACTACAACATGTATTTGCTCAATCACTGGTGGTTTGAGGCGGTTGATTTCGATTTCCATTCGCGTTTGCACTTCGGGTTCTTGCCATTTCGTTCTATACACCAAATCAGACGTTCGGTGCGAAACGACGAGAATTAAGATAGGAAAGATTTTATTTACGATCGACGTGTAAATCTCCCTATTACTCCGAAAAGTTACATGCCAATTCTAATACCGTAATTAAACGTTTAGAAGTCTGAACACATAAAGTTTCCAGATCCGGTCGGCAACAGACCATAGATCCGATCATATAATGCATATCATAAAACATTTAGCACATAAAAGCATGTTAGACATTTTCCTAAATAAGCTAATGCTTGTGTCTATTCAGGTGTATTACCTAAATTTATTAGACACACTCCTCATGATCATCACTTAGCATTCTAAGTTTAAGTCTAGAAATAAATCCATATTCCTAGTTCGCTTAAAATAATGCTCTGATTCCAACTGTGACATCCCCATTTTTCACGGCCAGAAAAGACCGATTTTGTTTATGCTTTATAAAAATCAGAGTACCTCTTTTAATAAAAATGTTGCGGAATTTGTTCCCAGAAAAACATGATAAATACGTTATCAAATCATTTCCGAAGAAATGTATTTTTATCCATTTTAAAACATTTGGGATGTCATCGTCAATACAGAAACATAAGCATAAATAGAACTTACATTCATTTACACTAGTGATCTACATCTCTTTTAAATCCCTCAGTGTAAGGTAGCTTCATATCCACACATGTGATACAAATAAGCTTGAGTGGGTCAGGTTGGGAAACCTGGTGAGTACATAGGGTCTTCAACCCACAATAACATAATTATTATGTTAAACATCAAACAATCAACCCAATTACCCATCCCCATTATCTTCTTTACTCGTAAGGATCTACCCTAAGATTCAGCTATTCCTCGTTCCTTCATTCCTAAGGAGTATCCTAAGGAATTGGCACTAAGTCTGCAAAGTCGCCAGGGTTTATCTCGTTTGTTGACAGTATCGTTTTCGAGAGTCCACTCGTAATACCTGTCAATGGGTTTTTTTAGAGTACACCGGGTGAACACATCGTTCACAACACCTACAGGTTGCGAGCCTGCTAGTGTTCCACTAGACTGTCTAGAATAGTCCATGGTTGTCATCCATACTCTTATAGATGACGGGGACATCGCTTGGGTCATCGTTTGGCTCATCGTTTTGACTCATCGTTTTGGCTCATCGCTTTGGCTCATTGTTTTGGCTCATCGTTTTGGCTCATCGCTTAGGTCATTGCTTCGCACCATATTTTATCATTCATATATCATCGCTAATCATTCATCTCATCTTTCATCGCTCATCATTTATCTCACCTCTAATCTACCCATGTTTTACCCAACACATTTTGTAGATATAAAATACATATACATTTTAGATCATTTAAACATGTATAAAACGTTTCATCCAACATAGACAGCAAGTATTCAGACAATATACACACATTGCACATAATTTATATAAAATACTTCATATCTATGTGTAAGGTGAAAGTAACTATGCACTCACCTGATATGGTGGTGACTCGGTACTCGGACAGCGCTTCATTACTCTTAAAACAATTTTCCTTTGACAAAACCTAGTATCATTACAACTAGAGTTTAGTCTAATATTCACCGAGACTAATTAATAGTCTAGCTATTATTACTATTATATAAGCGTTAAACAATACTCTTCACCCACTATGTACAGACAGGGGCCAGACATGGAATACCGGAGGGCATGATCATTTTGGCATATAACACTTCTGAATCCAGCAACCCAAGCGGCCCTCCAAACCAGATTCCCTGTACCGCGAGTGGTTAAAAAGATATTATAACGACACTTATATAACCCATAATAATAGCCCAAATAATTATTATAAGGTCCTAATAACATTACTATATTTAAATAAAAGCTATATTAAATATAGTATAGGCGTAGCTCACTTACAACGGGTTTTTATTAAAAACCGGGCTTCGTTGGAGCAGCGTTTCCGAGCCGAAAGCTTTTCTTCTCGGAGTCGTCGGGCGCTCCGGGGCTTCCTTCTCATCCTAGGGAGGTTCCCTAGACTTGGGAGGGGTTTAGGGAGACTAGAGAGAAGTTAGAGAGAGAAAGAAAGGCTTATGGTGTGAAGAAAATATGAAGGATTCATCCTTTATTTATAGGAGTTTTATAGTAAAGTGGCCCCTAAGTTTCGTCCGTATCTTCTAAGTACAAGCTCCGTTTTCTACGTTCTTTATATCCACGCGTTGGTATTTACGAGTACTACAACTTTCATTTAGACCCTGTCGACTAATTCTCATTCTATCTCGGATTTACAAAACTGTATCGAATTCGATGCGCTCGAAAAGTAGAGACTAAGCTTCGTCCATATCTTTTGCATACGAGCTCTGTTTCTGACGTTCTTTATATACACGCGTAGGTAAAAACAAGATCTACAACTTCCTTTTGACTCCGTCGGCTAATTCTCGACCGATCTTAAATTTAACAGTATGAGGAGATTATACTGTTAAACGACCGCGTAAAATTCATAACTTCTACATACGGTCTCCGTTTTCGTCTGTCTTTTTGTTGTTGAGTTCCTATTAATGAGATCTTCAATTCTCATTTAGGTCACGTTGGCCAAAAACTGCTCAATCTAAAATTCAAGTTTCGGGCCGTGCACTGCTATGCCAAATCTTAGAAAAATCATAACTTCCTCATACGAAGTCAGATTGTGGCGTTCTTTTTATGTACACTCTCAGTTTAACGTATACTACGACTTTTGTTTAGATTGATAAGGCTAAAAAGTCTTCTATCGTAAATTCACTATTTACGTCGCGTTGTGTCGTGCCGGTTTTGCCGAAAAACTTCGACGTGCCATAACTTTTTCGTTATAACTCAGATTTCGACGTTCTTTATATGTACGGAACCCTTGTAACATATACTATAAAATGGTTAAGATTAATCCTTCTAACTAATATTCCATCAAAACTTATTTTTTTGATGCTCATTGTCTCTAAATTGACTAGCCCGGATCTACGGGCGTTACAGTATCACCTTTTCTTTTATTTTCTTCTTAAGACTTTTTTAGATAATTGAGAAAGACAAATAGTGTATATAATTTTGGTGAAGGAAAAGAACCAAATATGAAAGCCTTAAAGCTTTTTTCCATTACCCACTAGATCTTAACCATTTAAAGCTTGCCATACTTCTTTATCATATTCTAATGTCATGCTTCTAAAACATGTACCCTAGATTAAAATAAACTAAAAGCCACTCTCCTTTATTCCTAGTAACCCACATATTTTAAGAGAGAAAGAAGACAAAGTTTATAAAATTCTTATAAACTTTTATAAGATATAAAATCTTATCCATTTAGCTAAAATACAAAAGTCTTTCTATTCCAAAATGATGTACATGACTTAATAAAAGCTTATGATATCTTTGATACTTGACATTGAAAATTATCATTTTCATAAAATTAAATAATTTCCAATTAATTATAAGTTATTAATATTTATCAAGAATCAAATTTTTATAAATAAATTATTTGCATCAAGTTGTTGTTAGTGTGACTCTTTATGATCATATATTATTAGCAATATCATTCTAATAATGATTCTTCAGCATAAAGATATTTCAATCTCCCATTTATACAAGATTCATTTTAGATTGATATAGATAGTGGTGAATATCTAGCAACATTTCGCTGCCCCCAACAACACATGAAAAATTGCCATTCTACAACATCTAATTCCCAAAAAGCTTAAAGGTTCAATTGATGTATAAGGTAAGTTTACCAGTTATCCATTTGTTGTAGGCAACATATTGAACATGAGATATGGATCACAATTAATATCATTTGGTGTTAAACTTTTAGTTACACGCGTTAGATGTCTAACTCTTAACACATAAGAGGAATACATCCCATCTTGACTACATACGTCTCTTGTATAGTTCGTACCATACCTGATAATGGCCTTTATAACTGCATGTTCCAAGGTCAGCATTTAAACATATCAAAGTATAGTATTCTATATACTAAAGTCACAAATATTTTTCTCATGTAGTAAGGATACAAAGATAGTACCTTTATCAAGTATCACTCATGATAACGATCCATAAGGTGATCTTGAAACGGGTCATATCTAGTACTTGTTCTCTAACAAGTACCTATGCATATTGGTTGCAACCTTTAGCCTATTTTCATCTTATGATAGTCAACCTATCCAATTCGTATTAATCTTACTTCATAATTGTTCCCAAAAATTATGATCGACTATGAAATTTTAGAATAATTAGATTATCCATGGATTAAACATGTTAATATCGAATACAACACGTATTAATATGAATATCATATCTCAACATATAAAAACAATATAATAGTTGTTGTCATAATGTGACAATATCCAAATACTAAATCCAAATCAAATCCCATTTCTAGAATAACAATGTCCTATAGCTCAAGCGTGACATTTTCATTCTTAACTTATGGAAGGTCTTCATGAATGGGCCTGACTAAATTTAATTCGTATGAATTTTATGAATATGATTATATCCTTATGTAACTTTATTCTAAGTATAGTTAAATATCTTGGAGAATATGATTGGTGTTCAGATGTGACTTAGAGTTTTTAGCTTGAGTAAGTACACTCTTGATGTCATAAAAGATTTCTAGGTGATCCTTGAATGGAAGGATTCAACATAGTTTTTCATTGAACTTTTTCATCCAATCATACTAAATAGCACATTCTGAAGTAGCAACATATTCTTATTCTGTAGTAGATTGTATAATTATATTTCGCACAGAGCTTATTCCAACAAAACTTATCTTTATGCATAATGAAGTCATAACCTAATTATAATTCATAAGTATCTCTATCTATTTTGAAGTGAGCATCTTGTGTAACAATTTACATAAATATCTTCTTCTAAATTGATTAACTCAGTAACATTCTCTAGTTCTCCATAATTACTTTTAGAATGTCCTTGATCGTCATCTAATGAAATTCCCATGTATCCTATTGGTATATTATGATATGCTTATAACATCATCATATGTTTAGTCTTGTGCATAATATGGTATAAATGATGTATTCATTTTTAAAAATAAATGGAATACTAATCATTTTATATAGCTCAATCCTTTGTGATAGGTCATTTCGAGGCATGTACCGACCCAAAATTCCTTCCACTAATGACGTTAGTTTCCATTACACGGATATTTATTTTTATAGGGTTATTTTGGTTTTTGTCTAAGATAAAATGAAATAAGTAAGATAAAAAGGGTGTTAATTAATATTAAAATAGTTAGTTAACAATCGAAAGGTATATAGTTTAACTAATTAATTCGTGGGAATAATTAGAAAAAAAGATGTCTCATAAATGGTATAAATAAAGTCCAAGGGTTAAAGTGACATTCTGGAAAGTACTACAAATGAAGGACTTTTGAGTTTTGGTTTTAATGTGTCAATATGGCATAAATGAGGGGTTGAAATGAAAATTACGTTAAGAAATCCTGTGCAACCATAACTTCTTCTGTGTGCCGTTCCCTATCTGACGTCCGTTTTCCTTTCTCTCCCATCCGTTTTGACCATTTGGTTGCCATGAGTCACTCTAAAGACCCCGATTACTTCCTGTGGGGTCATGACTCCATCGATGACAAATTAAGAACGAGTGGGAGTATAACAGTGACGAAGGTGGGTGGCTGGGCGATTTTCCGGTGAGGGCTAATTTTACGGTGATGACTTGCAAATTTGACCAACACCCCCATATCATCGGTTGGTTTTGTGTGTCAACTGGGGAGGAGAGATCATGTGGGGGTAAAAGAGTGAGAGGACGAGGCTGTATGATTTTTGAAGAAGGGTTAGAACTCCGACAAGGCTCCAAAAAAGTTCGGGGTTGCTAGGGTTTTAGTTAGGGCATTCTTGGGAAAGAGGAGAGTCATGTTGGAAGTGTTTTCTTGGCTCTTCGTCTTTTGGTGGTAAGCTTCTAACTTGTGTTGTTTTTTTGGTACAACACTCATCACCACGGCCATGGCCACCACTACTGACTACCAATTTCCACCATGAAATGGTGGTAGTGGGTGATGCCTTTCCAACCTTAAAATGGGTTAATGGTGGAGAAAACCCAACCCTATTTGTGTTTTCTTTTATTAGCATCATACTTTCATTTTCCTCTTTAAAGAAGTGTACTTTGAGTCATGGTTTGAAGTTAGAATTGTCATTTTGACTTAATGAAGTGCTGCTATTGTTAAGAGCTTAATTTCCAGCTTATGAGTTGTTTTTATGATGGATTAATGGTTTAAGATGTCAGTCCCCAAAGTTTAGTTTTTGAGTCTAGTATGTCCCTGATGTTTTCCTTGACATGATTTTGGTTCTAACTAGGCTGAAAATCATCATTTTTATTGACTGGTTGGAAATTAGGTGCATTGATTTCCCATTTTATAAAATCCATAGTAATTTGTAGAAACATCGTATGGACCTGTACAATTAGTCCCTAGAAATCTAAAAGACTTAACTACTGGAATATAGAAAAATATTGTAACTTTGGCAGGCTTTGGTGGTGTTAAAATGGCTTTGATCAGGCTACTGTGTCGGGTCGAAATCTGGAAATTGAGTCTAGAAGTTTGTCTATATGTTTAGGGTATAGAATAACCATTTTTAATCTTTATTACTGTTATAGGAGTATTACAAGGTGACTTGGTGTGATTGAGCTTTCGGGCTACAGTTGGAGGTTTACTTTGCTACTCGAGGCGAGTTAGTAGTTTTTACTCAATAATGTGCATAGTCGAAAACTACACTTCGTAAATGGTTCTTTGATTCACATTAGGATAATACTTGCTATTGTTTGTGATTGTATGCGATACCTTAATGATGTTCTTTATTTGCTATTTGTCATGCCTTTGGAATCAATTGTTGTATTGTTTTGATTATGTTGAATATCTTGTTGATGACATGCTAGCATACGTTTTTCTTGATGCGATAGATAAATGTCAATGCCTATATGGATTATTTTTTATTATAGACATGTTAATGCTCGTTTCATTTACATGAGTTTGCATGTTTTACATGGTTAACGGTTGACAATGTGGGGAATGTTAGTGGGTTTGGGTAGTGTAGTAGTTTGCTTAAGACCCTATGCGGATTATTCGAGGGCCTCTTTGGCTGAAAGATTACCTTATAGGAAAAGAGCTTAAGCCATAAAGGTTGTGCGTTGTCCGATCTATCAAGAAAACCCCTTGACACATGGTACACGTGCACTACAGTTTTCATGGAATGGAGTGATGTTGGTCCTTTGGTTTTAGATCAGCGCAAACATTAGGAGGTGTATTGGTAGAATTGGCATCGTTTTTACCGATCCTGAATGAAATTGTGACGTACTTGTACCTTGCTGAGTCGGAGTAGCGAAAGCGGAGTCTCAGGGTTGGTGTTTCAGGTGGAAGTCATGAGCCACTTAGTGCATTGGACTGACCGTGCACACAAGTAGTGAACGGGGTGTTTATCTTGGGTTAGGTAGTACTATGGAACCCTTTTCTATCATACGGTTTGATAGATATATTCAAAGGTTGATTATATGATAAGAGGCCGTTCATATATTAAAAGGTTGATTAAATACGAAAATGTCGATTATTTAATAAAAGGTTGATTAAATACCAAAGGTTGATTATTTTAATAAAAGGTTGACTACATCTTATGCGGTTGTTTAAATGATATGTGATTATACATGTGGTTGAGTACATATGATATTGTTGGATTAAGGTGTCTACGCTCGTAACTAAATTGATATATTTCTTGTAATTGGAAGAAAAATCTTTTTTGGGTTGCCCTCATAACTAGAACTTGGTTAGAATGACATTTGTAGAGAGAGGATAAATTTATTAGTTTATTATATGATTAATAAATTGTAATAAATGATTTGTTAATATATTATATGATTAATATATTAATTAGAAATATATAGTTGCTTTGTTAATTTATTATGTGTGATTAATAAATTAATATGAGATCAAATGTTAAAATAATTGATTTGTTAATTTATATGATTAATAAATTAATGTGAAATCAATTAGAATTGATTAATTATTAATCATAATTAAGCAGGAATTAATTAGAATTAATTAAAGGTGCAAGGGGTGAATTGTAATTGTTCAATAGTTGAACAAAAGAGGCAATTCTAGAACCATCCATGCATGGAAGGGTTTTGGGAGCACTTCTAGGGTTTCTGGAAGCCTTCTGGTTTCATAAAAGGAAAGGATTTGAATTAGGATGAAATCTATTATTTAATAAATTCAGATCTTGCTTTGTTTGCAAGTTACATAAAATATAAATAGGACCCTTGGCTTACAAATTTCGTGCATACTCTTTGCTAGAGGCATATGAAAGAAAATTATACCTCCCTCCTCTCTCCTCACTTGTCTTCTAGGTCTAGAGTTTGGGTATGAGCCATTAGAGACATCATCATTTAGGTGCTAGCTTTCCAAGCTCTTCAAAGGAAGGAATGAAGTGATTTGTTTGCTACAACAAATCAAATATATGTAACCCTAGTTCTTGTATTGTATTTTGATTATATAAGGGTTGATCTAGTTTTGTTGTTTATAGTATGTTGCATTCAAAGTGTATGACATAGATCCTTTAGGTTGCATGTGCCCTTAAGTGTTAAGTGAAATTCCGCAAACACATAGTTTTTTAACCTATAAAACACATCAGTGGTATTAGAGCCTAGGTGTGCCTAACATTGATTGTACATGAGATGAACTGAACAAAATCGATTTTTTTGGTAAAATATGTTGGTCACGTCGTGACACACTGCCTGTCAAGACATGGGCCCAACTCAAATCCGAATTTCGGGATTTTCTGCGTAATCTGATTTATGTGGTTAATTTTGGTAATTATCTGTTTTTAAATATGTCAAAATCCGATTTTTGATGTATTAGATGATTAAAATAAAAACCCTAAATATTATGAGATAATCTTGAATAGATAATATTTAATTATAAGATTAATTAAATTGAATTATCCTTATGAATTTAATAATAAATTTAATTATGTTGGTCACGTCGTGACACACTGCCTGTCAAGACATGAGCCCAACTCAAATCCGAATTTCGGGATTTTCTGCCTAATTTGATTTATGTGGTTAATTTTGGTAATTATCTGTTTTTAAATATGTCAAAATCCGATTTTTGATGCATTAGATGATTAAAATAAAAACCCTAAATATTATGAGATAATCTTGAATAGATAATATTTAATTATAAGATTAATTAAATTGAATTATCCTTATGGATTTAATAATAAATTTAATTATAAGATTAAATAAAAGATAATTATAAATTCATGATAGGTTTAAATTGATTAATTGATTATATGATTAATTTATATAATTAATATTTAAACCTTGTATTTAAAAAAAATTAAAATACACCCTTTCATATATATATATATATATATATATATATATATATATATATATATATATATATATATATATATATATATATATTATACGATTAATACTATATGTATACCTAAAAGTTAGTCGAATCAATAGTAGACCTCATTCACGAAGCCATGCTATAAGAGGATATAAGGAAACAGCCTATAAAATGACCGTTGAATGGGTGTCCTTTTCACCCACCGCTCCTTTGCGTGGTGATGGGTCGTTAGCCGAACGGGTACGCTAGGACATAAAAGATGAAAAGTATAATATATAAAGTACTAGAACACTCTTTTTAAAATCCCAATCTAGATACTTTAGGAAAAATGTAATAATGTATGCTAATCAATGAAAACGCATATCATTTCTTTATGAGTCGTTAGTGGAGCGTGTGTGGTTAACCAACACACTAATTTGGGACTACACATATTAAATGATGAAACAACTCATGTTTATAATTGTTGATGGAGCGTGTGTGGTTAACCGACACATCAATGGGAGATTATATACCAATTGAGGGTGTTTGAGCGGGTTTACATGGCTATTCACATCTTACTTGTGATCCTCGGCATCCCAATCATAACTGGTAAGTGCATAATCTGAGATTAAACATGACATTCATAAGATTCAATGAATCTCAAAAGATCTAGGAGTTTCATGTGATTGAAATTGGTGAAATGATTTCACCTACCTAAAATAGTTTCGTGATATGACTACGACATCCCTCTTCATATTACAGAATTAAAATCTAGATCCTAGCCTTAATTTAAATTTTGGGTTAATACTTAAGGATTAAAATCAACTAACTTGAATTCTCTCTTCTCCCAATTTTAGACGTCTTCTGAAAATAGAAATGGTCTTCCTCGTTCTTATGGAAATGGTTTTTCTCAATCATCTGGAGATGGTCTTCCACATTCGAGTCAATGTGAAATTGTCTTCCTTTCCTTGAAATGGTGAAATTGGACATCTTCCTTATTCAACTCTTCCACCTCCACCTCCTGCGACTCTCCCAACGTCACGATTTCCTCGACTTGAAAGATATGAAACTACTCAAGCCTTATTGGCAAGTAAACATCAAGATGGAAATTTTGTGTGTGCGCATGTTCTGAAAATGAAGTCATACATTGAAAAATTGGATAGAATGGGTGTCGTATTGCCAAAGGAGCAAGCCATTGATTTGGTTCTTCTTTCACTTGCAACGTCATATGGTCAGTTCATTAAGAACTTTCATATGAGGAATCTCGATGTGACCCTAATTTATCTGATCCAAATGTTGATAGTTGATGAAGCAGAAATTCTTAAGAAAACAACCGAAACAAAATGATTATAGGATCTAATCCCAAGGTTTCCATGGACAGTGACAATGGTAATATTGGTGATCAAGAAAATATTTCTCTTCCCAATCGAAAGGGATTGGCCAAGATCAAACAGTTTGATCGTATGGTATAGAGAAAGACTCATTCTGAGATCGTTCCAAATGTTGACGCCAATGAGTCCATTTGTTTCTACTGCCAATTCAAGGGATATTGGAAGCGAAGCTGCCTAAAATACATGAAGGATCTTGAAGATGGTAAAGTCAATTTGTGTGACTCTACTTCAGGTACATCCATTATCTAACTCCATTATAAGTTCCTACTCATAGACTCTTAGTACATTATGCGATGATCACGTTTTGATGGTATTGCAGGATCTAAGAGAAAGAAGGAAGCTTAAGCAAAGCAAGCGAAATCCGATCGTGAGAAATAGACTTTTGACGTTGCGCCAAAAACAGTCTCAGATGCAAAACTTTACCCCAATTGTAAAACTGGGCATAAAGTGAGAACTCGCATTAACTTCATGGGCCTAAAATGTAAATTTCTCAATTTCTCAGAATTTTTATCCCAAATTCGAAGTTGGGTAAATTCTGCCATTTCATTAAAAGTTCAGGGACTCAAAATGCAAAATTGTTTTCTTCACCACTTCGTTACCCAAAAGCGAATGGGATGTTTGACCATAGAAAAGTCAAAATTGAAACACCCATGTCGAAGTCGGCAACATCGACACTCGACGTCTTCAATCCAATTTTGAACCAACATAGTTCGATTTTTGACTCCAACCCGTCGACTTCGACTATCGACTCCTAAGCTCGACTCCAAGCTTTCGAAGTCAGAAAATAGCCATCGACATCTATACTCAAAGTACCCATTTCGAAATCAATAATCAATCCTTCGTTTTACAGTAAGTAGCCATCGACATTCTTTCCTTTCGTTATCAATCATGCTCCAAAACTCATCCTTCGCTTTCAATCACTCAATATCGACTCCAGTTTAGGCCCATCGACATCTAAAATCGAATATTCGGAACACCTTTAAATTCAAAATCATTTGACCTTCTCAGTCGATTATGACTTCAACCATTCGATATTGTATACCAAACTTTCAAAATCTTCATCCCAGATCATCTCGTTCCCAAAATTCCAACCATACTCAATCTCGACATCGAATACATAGCCTTCGCTATCAATCACTCAACCTTTCCATTTGATGCCATTTCAATGACCTCGACATCGATTACTGACTCTAACCCAAGCCCTCAAAATCAGAGTACGACATTAACCAAAATCGACATCAGGTTAAGATCATCGATATCAAATTCGACTCTTGATTCCAAATCACAATGTCGAGTCCAAACAAACTGTCGACACTTCAATCAACGATATTGAACCAAAATTAGTTGCATATCGAATTACCAGCATTCGACTCCAATAAGTCCCTTTGTCCCCAATCGACAATCAATATCAATACCCAAGTATCGACCAAAATCAACATCGAAATAAATCAAGAGCAGTCAAATTAATTTTTACTCCAAAAAGTCAACTCAAATCAATTTCAATTCATCAGGCCTTCGAAATCGATCTTACTTTCTTCTAAACACAACGAACTCGACTTCAAACAACAAACTTCAATCAAAGATTTAGACTTCAATCGACTCAAATCGAGTTTCGATTCTAAACATTACTAGGTATCAGTCGAAATCAACACTAAGCATTGAATTTTGAGTTTCGATTTCAATAAAATTTCGACTATGGACAAGTAAACTCAAATCGGAAACGAGATCAATATGCTGAACAATTGTGAATGTTAAATCTTAATTTTTCAAAAATCTAAATCGAACTCTTTCGATTATTAAATCCTTTTTGATACTCAAAATTGATTTTGAGTTTGATCAAAACATCGGAAGAATAAAAGAAGCAAATGTGAAATTTGACATTGGGCCCAAGTAAAATGTGATGAACAATATCGAATTTGAAGTTTGGGCTCAAATCAGATTAATTGAGTGAACAGTGAAATTCGAAATTTAAAAAAAAAATGAGTTTGATTTTGGTTTTGATCTAAATAAAAATAATTGGATCAACAATGAGGTTGAAACGAAATAGATCCAATGAGACAAAGTGATCAAAAATGAAAAACGCAAAGCACGAATCTTAATCAAGAACGTTTTGGAATCCATTTGAGAATTTGTGATACCTCTTTGACAATCCGAGTTCCATTTGCAATGAACGAATCAAATTTTGAAGATCTTGGTTCTTTTGTTGGAATAAGAAAATCTCTAATTTGAACATTGTACCACCCCACGATGCGTGTTGTACAACTCGTTTTTCGTGTTCTTCAACGATCTAACACAATCTTCATAAGAACCATCAACATTTTTGGGTTTTGAATTCAAATTCATTGCAACATTTGGAGATTGTTGCTTTGGAACCCAAATTTGCTTCATGGATTTCGACTTCACAACAACATTTGACGATTTTTGTGAATAAACCCACTTGTTCTTGTTTTTTATCTTCTTCTTCTTTTTCTTTCACATATTTTTGCATCTTGAAGATTTGAATTCAAGAACAACTTCATTCTTGACAACTTCGACTTTTCAAGTTTGAATCAAATCTTTTGGAGTTTGATATTTGTGAATTTATTGGATTGACGGTTTTCGATAAGGAATCATTCCTTCAAACGAATCACAAAAACACAAAATATCATCGGTTTGAACTCTAATCGAGCAAAAAAAAAATTCATCTTCATGAGAATCAACTTGAATCTTCTTCTCATGAACTTCAAGAACATCAAGAACATCACATTGAACTCCATAGTCTTCAACTTCAACAAACTTAAAAGCATGAAGATCATTTGGGTCTTCAATAAGAGAAATATATCTCTTATTAAACAAATCTCTTTCTTTTTCATCATTTTGATTTTCACTACAAGATAACATAACCATGGAAATTTGAACCAAGCATCCAATCTTCGAAAGTGGTTGAAATATCAACCTTCCATGATCATCCTTCAAACCTCCATAAGAAACCAAAGTATTCCATGAAATCAACCCGCCTTTCAACAACAATCCATAGAATTGATATTCATTGACTTTGTATTTGACATATTTAATGATCACAATCCAAGAATCATAACGTAAGTACACCATCTTTGATCAGTCAATAAGATCTTGGGTTTTTATAAAGAGATAAAGTGATTTTGAATGGGTTTTCTAGAGAGAGAAAGCAAAAATCACTTGAATTCTAGTGAAGAAAATCGAATTATGAATTGAATCAAGGAACAATTCGATTTATAGAATCCAAAAACTCTCTAAAACACGAAGATCAAATAACAATGAAGAATCACCAAATCAAGAATTTCATCATGGATCAATTCTTGATCAAATCAAGAACACCCGCTCTAATACCAATTGTAGTGGTGTTAATCATGATGACATATGCACAATATGAAATGATTTAGTGAATCATACAAGAATCATGAACACGAAAAACACAAGATTAAATAAATCTCTTTTAAGCTCTCATTAGTTTTTAGAAATAGTACAAGTGGGTTTGCAATATTTCTCTTTCTAAACTAATCTCTCATAAATGTTTCTTACATAAAATGAGTGTCACTTACTTCCTTATAAAGGAAAGACAACTCATTACACACATACAAATGAGTAAGCACACATGACATCCAAGAGTGACTTTGCACCCTAACAATATCTTCCAGTGTTTGAATCGTTCTCTCACTTTGATCATGTATCTGAGGATGATAAGTTGCACTCACACACAATTTGTACCCATCTCTTCATGCAGAATCTTCCAAAATTGAGAAGTAAAACGATTGTCACGGTCAATTTTTTTGTTAATCGGTCCAAAATTAACTAAATCATGTAAAATATTTCAAGTTTTTCCATAGACTTTTTCTCATTGCTGCTATGAAATGAGCATTTATCATTAATCGGTCCATAATTACCCAAATCATGTCGTGGCCTCCCTTTGTCCTGGGTAATTTGGTTACAAAGTCCATGATAATGTCCTCCCACTTACCCATGGGTACTGGTAAAGGTTCCAAATTCCCATATGGTTTCTGATGTTGAGCTTTGACTCTTGCACATGTTACACACTCAGCCACATACTTAGCAATATCAAGCTTCATCGTCGGCCACCAGTAATATGGTTTCAAAATCCATATAGATCTTGGTGCTGCCAGGATGAACAATGTACATGGTTTTTTGAGATACTTCCATGAGAAGATCTCTTATTCCTCCCATATTGGGCTTCCAAATCTTATGTTGAAACACCTTCAACCCTTGGTAGTTTGTTCCAAATGCCTAGACGTTCTTCTTTTATATTGTCTTCTTCCAAAGCATCACTTTGAGCTTTCTTGATACTTTCTACAATAGTTGAGACAATTTCAATTCTTTACGCTCTTGGCCTTTTTCTCACCGGGTTTACTTTTCTACTCAAATCATCTGCTACGACATTTTCTTTACCAGGGTGGTAAAGTATTTCGCAGTCATAATCCTTGAGTAATTCTAGCTAGCATCTTTGTATCATCTTTAACTCCTTTTGATCAAAGAGATACTGAAGACTCTTATGATCGATGAAAAGCTTTCACTTTGTGTCATAAAGATAATGTCTCCATATCTTTAGCACAAAAACTACCGATGCCAACTCTAGATCATGAGTGGTGTAGTTTTGTTTATGAATTTTCAGTTTTTGGGATACATATGATATTACTTTATCTATTTGGGCCAGAATACAACCTAACCCAACTCCAGATGCATCATTGTAAAAACTACGAAATCTTCAACTCCATAGGGAAAATCTAGGATTGGTGCTTCACACAATCACTTCTTTAACTTTTAAAAGCTTTTTCATGCTTCTCACTCCATGTGTAGTTAGCCCCTTTGTGGGTCAAGTCTATCAATGGATCAGCTATTGAATAAAAGTCTTGGATAAACCTTCGGTAATATCCGACGAATCCCAGAAAACTACGAATCTCAGTGGGACTTTTTATTCATTCCCACTTCATTACTGCTTCGATCTTTGGTGGATCAACCATTATAACTTCTTGGTTAACCACATGACCTAATAATTGCACCTATCGGATCCAAAAATCACATTTAGATAACTTTGCATACAACTTCTCCTTCTTCAGAACCTCCAATACTTCTCGTAGGTGCTTTCCATGCTCCTGTTGACTCTTCGAGTAAATCAGAATGTCATCGATGAATACTATCACAGATCTATCGAGGAAAGGTTTACAAACTTTATTCATCAGATCCATAAATATTGAGCATTGGTCAGTAAAAATGACATAACCAAAAACTCATGGTGTCCATACATTGTTATGAAAGCTATTTTCTCGACATCTTACTCTCCTATCTTCAGCCGATGATACCCCGAACTGAGATCAATCTTCGAAAAATAGCTTGCGCCTTCTAGTTGATCAAACAGGTTATCAATCCTAAGAAATTGGTATTTATTCTTTACCGTTGCTTTATTCCATTCTCTATAGTCGATGCACATTCTCATGCTTCCATCCTTCTTTTTCGTGAATAACACCGTAGCTCCACAGGGTGAAGAACTAGGTCTTATGAAACATTTTTCCAACAACTCCTGAAGTTGTATCATAAGCTCATTCACCTCCGTCGGTTCTAATCTGTGTGGTGCTTTCGTTATCGGTGTTGTTCTGGGCAATAAGTCTATCTGGAACTCTACTAGTCTATCAAAGGGCAATCTAGGAATATCTTCAGGAAATACTTTTGAAAAGTCACACACCACTGGTATTTTCTACATCTCCTTTTTCTCTTTCTTTACACCGATCACAAATGCCTGATATGATTTACATCCTTTGGCCAAACAGTTTCTGGCTTTCACCATTGAGATGATTCCAACATTCACTCGACATTTAGCCCCATACACCATAAATGGTTATCTTCTAAGATGGTTTACTCTCACCATTTCTTTCTACATAGTATCTCAGCATCGTTCACACTAAGCCAATGCACTCTTAATACTATGTCGAAACCGTTTAACTCAATGGGCAATAATTCCTCATGAAACTTATTCCCATTAAAATCGATGACGATGTTCTTCATGAATTCACTAATAGGTACAAACTTTACCCTAATAACCTTGACTATTAAGGCATTATCTAATCTATATGCATGCAGTGCTAGTCTTCTACCAAATTTATGAGAAATAAATGAGTAGTTTGCTCCAGAATCAAACAAAATATTGGTAGGAAATTCATTTACTAAAAATGTACCTGAAGTGACACTGCTTTTTCCTTTGCTCCTTCTAGATTCATCTGGAATGCTCTCGCCTTTAGCTTGGGCGACACCTTAGGCTTTGCAACTTCTTTCTTCTTTGGTCAGTCCTTTTGAATGTGCCCATCTTCTCCACATCTATAACACACTCTCTTATTGAATGTGAAATCATTGGATTAGTGATCAGTTCTCCCATATTTGTAACAAGTCACTTCCTTGTTGTATTTCCCAAAATGCTTCTTTTTACACTTTTCGCACCACTTTGCTTATTTTTTACCCCAAACTTCTTGTCACTGGGGCCAGTCTTTGAAAATCTCATTTTCTTGTTGGATCTTGAAGAACCTTCAAACTTTCTCTTCTCTCTTGACTCATTTCTCTTCAGACCCTTTTCTCTTATCTGGGTCTCAACATTCTTAGCTAACCAGATGGCTGCTTTTAGAGTGGTTGATATCTTCACCATTGGACCAAAATCCCCTGGTAGTTTACTAGCAAACTTGTTTATCATGGAGAGTTTAGTAGGAACCAGATAAGGAACTAGCTTAATTTTCTTGGTAAAAGTTGCAGCATACTCACTAACAGTCATCTTGCCCTTCTTCATATTTTAAAACTCATTTTTGATCTCCAGAAGGTCTTGCACAGAGCAGTACTCTCTTTTCAACTGCACAAGGAAGTCTTCCCATGACATTTTAATTTCTTCTCCCTTGGGCATTGTATCATCCAACAACTTCCACCAGCTTAATACTCCAGTCTTTAATTGTTTGACCGCAAGGACAGTCTTCTGTCTGTTGTTGCAGTCGTAACTCTAAGATTTCATCTCCATCTCAGAGATCCAGTCCATGACTTCCACTGGTGTTGGGCTTCTAGAAAGACTTGGTCATTTGGATTCCATGAAGTCTTTGTACTTGCATCCATTTCTTTCAATCTCCTCATCAGGGTTGTTCCTTCTAAGCCTTCGCGGTTCAGCTTGGTCCACAATCTGACTGTAGCTACCTTCTTCGGACTGTTCCTCATTCAGCTCAGGTTGCATAATAGGTGTAGTGGGTTCATCTCTATTATCCAGTAGTTATTATCTCATTTCTTCCCTTTGTTCGAATAACATGGCCTGGATCATTGCTTGGACTCCTGCCATCGTGATTGGTTCTTGTGCAGGCATTGCCCCTGGTGCATGCTCGACTACATGAGGCTCAGACTGCTGATATCCGTTACCATTTTCTAGTCCACTTCGAGTTATCACCATGTCGTTCTGTACACCAAAGCAGGCGTTCAGTGTACTGTGACAAAAATTTATTATAGGGAAGGTTTTATTTATGATACACACATAAATTCTCCTTATCACTCCACAAAGTTACATTTTAGTTCTAATACATTAATTATACATTTAGAATCCTGAACACATAAAATTTCCATATCAAGGTCGGCAATAGACCTTAGATCTAGTTAAGTAAAAGCATTCTAGGTAGGCAACCTAAGGCATGCTATACTATAAATCATTTAGCATATAATAGCAAATTAGGCATCTTATCCTAAAGTAAGCTAGTGCTAGTGTCAATTCAAGTATACTACCTAAAATATAATAGACACACATCTCACGATCATCACTTAGCATGCTAAGTTTAAGTCTAGAAATCTTTATAATTCCTAGTTCGCTTAAACTAATGTTCTGATACCAACTGTGACATCCCCATTTTTACGGCCAATTTAAAACTTTTACTTTATTTTTATTTAATTCAGAGTATTCATCAAATTGCGGGATTTGTTCCCATAATATTTAAATAAAGTGTTTCCGAAGATACATTTTTTCATTAATATATAAAAGTCTGGGATGTCATCACCGATACAGATACATAAGCATAAACTTGTTTTTATCAGGCCTTACAACAGTTTATTATACTATGGCCTAATAACTCATCAAATCACTCATCATCCTTTTGCCTTCGTACCGCTACCTGTGACACAAAGAAACTGAGTGAGTCAGGCTTGTGATCCTGGTGAACACATATGGTTTTCAACCCACAATAATTAAGTTCTTTAATTATATATTTAACATCAAATAACTTCTCCTGATTACCCTATTCCCATTATTCTCACTTTCTGATCCTATGATATTGATCTCAAGGGACCTATCCTAAGGATTATCATAATCAATGTGTAGACAACAATGCTTTGAGGATTCCTTTAGCAATATATGTCAATAAGGCAACCATGGTGTGGGGATAAAGTATACCAATGAACAGATAGTTCATTAACACCTACAGGTTGCGAGCCTGCCAACGTTCCACTAGACTGTCCAGAATAATCTGTGGTCGTTATCTATACTCTTCTAGATGATTGCTTCATCAATGAACTTGTATTATAATAGTCATGTCCTCTCATCATCAATTCATCTTTCATCACCTATCACTACCCAATATATTTTATATATGAAAATACATAAACGATTAAATCCAGTAAAAATCATATATTCATCCAACACAAATATCAAGGAATACAAATAATAAGCACATATAAAATTTAATCATCTAGATACTTATATCTATGAGTAAGATAAAAGTAATTATGCATCCACTTGTTAAAAATTGATGACGTCAAATTCGGGCAGCGCTTCGCCTAGCACTTTAGCTTTTCCTTTGATGTGACCTAGCTACATATTACTAAGTCTTAGTTTTATATTCTTGGTTACTAATAATAGTCTAGATTCTTCAACAATCCTAATGTGTACATGAAGATCTATCAAGTAAGGAGCAACCAAGTAAGATCATATCGAAGGTAGAGTCTGTTTTGTATACAAATTATACTGTTTGGAAATTCCACTTTAAACACCTCACCAAATCTAGCCTAGACATCACCCCCGTAAATAGATCAATATGTATCTTGACATGGAATCACTGATAAATCTTATTTATAGATTCATAACAACGACTATAAATATAAATATAAGTTACACTGAAATTAATATAAGTGTAGCTTAACTTACAGAGATTTTCCTGACAAAAGTCTGGAAATTGCACTGACAGAACTCTGACCCGAGGGATTCTAATTGTCGGGGTTTCTGATACTTCATATCCTAGTTAAATACCCTAATATCTAAAGAAATATTCAAATTTGACCTTAGAAAGTTCAGAGAGAAAGAGTTGGAGGTGTGAGGAAACAATGAGGGGCTGCTTGCTATTTATAGGGCGAGAATAGGCAAGGAAAGCCACGCCCTTAAGGTACGCCGTTCCTCCAGTCTTCTGCCACATTTCGAAAATCCTGTGGGCCACGTTGAGCCTTCTAGAAGCTCCTTCGCGTCGCGCCTAACGCTACGCGTGCGCGAACTTTTCAGATTTTCAAAAATTCATATATTCTTCATACGAGCTCCGTTTTTGACGTTCTTTATATCCACACGTAGTTATCGACGAGTACTACAACTTTCATTTTCATTCCGTCGGCTAATTCTTACCTTATTTTTAAAGTTATATTTTTAACAGGCTTAGACTGTTAAAGTCCGTATAAAAATCATAACTCTTTCATACATCATCCGTTCTCGACTGTCTTTATATCCGCTGACTCCTATTCATGAGATCTTCAACTCTCGTTTAGATTGTTTCGGCTAAAAATCAACCAATCTAAATTTTGATTTCTGTGCTAACACAGTTGCGCTAAAACTTCGAATAATCATAACTTCCTCATACGAAGTAAGATTTGGACGTTCTCTATATACACGAGTTCGCTTTTACGATTATTACGACTTTTTTTGAGATTACTTAGGCTAATAAGTAACCTATCTCTTATTCGCTATTTACAACACACTTTGTCGTATCGAGTTAAATGTGAAACTTCAAATGGTCATAACTTCTTCATACAAAGTCAGATTTAGGTATTCTTTATATGTACAAAATCAACATCACGACTACTACAACTTTCGTTCAGATTATTTGTTCTAAAGAATATTTTATATTTTACGCTTATTTTATTTCTAATTATTAAGTTATTTTATAAACTTATATATACATATAAATCACATATACTCAAATAATGTATAGCGAGAAACGCGGGCGATAGACAATATGTTTTTCATGTTAGCTTATACGTAAGTAGCTCATGTCATTTTCTAAGTTGATTTAAAAAAAAGACAAAACCGCACAAATGGTTCCTGTGGTATGTCGAAAATTTTCACTTTGATCCAAAAAGGTTTGGACAAGGACCAGAGATCCAAAGTTTTCATTTTGTTGCAAGTTTGATCCAATTTGGTTTAATTTTTTTTAAATGCCGATTTTACCCTTTGTATTTTCTTTTTTCAATTTTTTTATTATAGAAATGAAAAAAATACTCAACCATCTCTCTCTCTCTCTCTCTCTCTCTCTATCTATCTATCTATCTATCTATCTATCTATCTATCTATCTATCTCTCTCTCTCTCTCTCTCTCTCTCTCTCTCTCTCTCTTCCTCCCTCCCCCTCTCTCTCTCTCTCTCTCTCTCTCTCTCCATTACCTGACACAACCAAACACCACCATTATCACTCCATTCCAACCACCAACCACCTTCATCACTCGTAATCAATTTTCTTAAAATATGTCATCATCATCTCACCACTGACAAATCACCACCGTACACTACCAGTCTCTTTCCCATGTTCTGATCTCTACCTTCATCACCCCCTTCACAGCGACCATCGACCATCACTACATCACATACTACACATCGTCTCCATTTCCCTTCCCTGTTCTAAGCAATCACCAACATAACACCATTATCACTATTTCAACACAACCATCCAAATTTTTAGTACCTTAGGTCGATACCCTTCTCGTTTCCGTTTTGGCTTCAAGTTGTGGATTAGGGTTTTCGATTCAAGATCTGGATTAGCAATCAGTTTCTTCCACCTAGAGGAAGACGTTCATCGAGGTAGGGCTTGCAGATGTGAAGCCATCATGGAAGTAGGAGATAGATGAAGACTGTGGCGGTGGTGGATTCCGATTATCGACAGTCGCGTTAATTATTCTGGTGTAGCAATTGAAGGCAGTAGCTGCGAAGGACGAGGTTAGGGTTTCCAGATCTGCAAATTATGGTTGAAGGCTCGACGATAAGAGGTGTTTGAAAACAAAGGAGTGTTTCCGGTGGGGGGTAATAAGAAGGTGAATGTGGAGTTATAAGGATGAAGGTGGAGGTTACATGTGGTGTTTGGCGGAGGTGTGACGAATCACAGGGGGTACAACAGGGATGTCGATGGTTGGTGATGTTGATTACATAAGTGAAGGTTGTAGGTGGTTCTGCTCTGGTTGAGCATGTGACATATATAATGTGGGTGTTTTTGGAGGTTCACGGTGGTTGTTGGTGGTGGTTCATAGGTTTTTTTCAGCAGGTAGGTATTGATGGTGGGTCTGACAGCGGCGAGGAGGCGACATTTTAGCGAGAAAGGTGGAATTCTAGTAAGAAAATGGTGGCCCGGTGGGTGGTGGCGGTGGTCATCCGACGGATGGTGGTTGTCCGACAGAGTAATGAACAGAGAGACAAAGAGAAAGAATTTATTTAAATTTGAGGGTGGGTAGGTGGGGTAAATATTTATATTTTGCTTTTCTTTTTAATTATTCTATTAAAAGGAAAATGGAAAATGAATTTGTTAAGGGCAAATCCATCATTTTGAATAATTTCAAAAGAAAATGAACCAAAACCACAACAAAATGAAAACTTCGGACCTGTGGTGCTAGTCCAAACATTTTTGGACTAAAATAGAAATTTTCAACATGCCACATGGACCATTTGTGCAGTTTTGTCTTGAAAAACAATATCTCCCTCTATAAAAACATTGAACTAAAGAAACATTTTCGGTCGTAAAAGATTTATATTCATCATGTGATTCATTTCATTTCCGCATTTTGATTTGTGTTCATCGTGATACATTTCATTTCCGCATTTCTTAATCGTCTTTGATTCTTGGGATCAACACTATTGTTTGTGAGTTCGATGAGTTTGCACATTGTTGGTGAATTGTTTCACTAACTGTATTTAAGTGTAATGGATTGACTTGTTGACCAAAATGAATCTTGATGAATATTAAACAAGTAAAGAAGGTGTGGAGTACACACTTGTTTATGTTTATACAAGATTCAAAGTAAGGGCAAAATGATATTGGAACCAAAAATGATTTCGGAATGGAATTGTTATCGGACCTAAATTGATTTGCAAATGAAGCTGGTATCAGACCTAAACTTATTTCGGAATGGAAATGGTATTGGAAAAATGAGTTCGTAACTGGAACTTAAAGAAGTATGTCAACCAAACTAACACTTTGATTGTATTAGAGAAATTCAGTATCACAAAAACTCTAACAAGTGACCTATCTCTATACATAATGAACACATACATATATAGATCTAGAATTCATATTGGATTACAATTCCTAAACAAAGAATTAGGAATCTTTCCATATACCCCGTATCTTGGACAACACTCCAAAACACCGATGGGTCGACCTGCGACACTAAGCCCATGGTCTCAACCCATTCGTCCAACAATCACCCCCTGAATGGTTGAGACGGCAACTCGCACACACCGAGTAACGATCTCATTTCACCGAACCTTACTCGCGCTAAGTCTTTTGTTAGGGGATCCGCTACTTGTTCTTTTCCCGCCAC
The DNA here is from genome assembly GCF_052849685.1 of Lactuca virosa. Classification (NCBI taxonomy): domain Eukaryota; kingdom Viridiplantae; phylum Streptophyta; class Magnoliopsida; order Asterales; family Asteraceae; genus Lactuca; species Lactuca virosa. The sequence goes on from NC_136433.1 coordinate 41,356,336, forward strand.
GTGTTCGACTTCAACTTGCTCGTTTTCCACATGCTCTCGAATGAAGTGGAAACGAGTGTGAATATGTTTGCTCCTCCCGTGAAACACCGGATTTTTAGACAACACGGTCGCCGACTTGTTGTCTATACGAATCAACACCTTTTTCTTTTCTAATCCGGTCGCGAGCAACTCTCTTAGCCAAATTGCTTGGCATGCTGCTGAAGTAGCTGCCATGAACTCAGCTTCACACAAAGATAAAGCAACGGTTTCTTGCTTTTGCAAGCACCACGTAATAGGGGATTTACCAAGAAATAAAATGTGACCTGTAGTACTCCGACCATCATCCATGTCTACATTAGGACTACTATCACTATAACCCAAAAGTTTCAACTCGTCACACTTTAATTCCAAGCGAAATTGTACCACGAAGGTAACGAAGAATTTGTTTGATCGCGCACGCATGAGATTCTCTCGGACTTTGCATATAACGACTTACTACCCCGACTGAGTAAGATAAGTCCGGACGAGTGTGAAGGAGGTAGCGTAAGCATCCACCTATCCTTTTGTAATTAGTGGCTTCAACTTCTAGTTCATTCTTGGCTTTCGATAATTTTAGTCCCGGTTCCATTGGACATTGAGTGGCATTGCATTCTTCCATCCCGACTTCTTTTAAAAATTTCATTGCATATCCCTCTTGCTTTATAGTAACACAACCCTTTTCTTGAGAAACCTCAATGCCCAAGTAATAAATCAACAAGCCAAGATCTGACATTTCAAACTTTGACGACATCATGTTTTTGAATTGGCTTGTTATTTCATGACACGTTCCCGTTACGAATAAGTCATCTACGTACACTGCCACAATGATATATTCGCCTTTTGAAACCTTTTTATAAACCGCTGTTTCTTGTAAACATCGTTTAAAACCCATTCCTCGTAAGATGCCATCAAGTTTAATGTTCCACGCCCTTGGTGCTTGTCTTAGGCCATATAAAGCTTTTGCTAACTTGTAAACTTTTTCTTCTTCTCCTTTTTTCTCAAAACCTTCGGGTTGTCGTACGTACACTTATTCTTTTAATTCACCATGCAAGAAGGCCGTCCTCACATCTAAGTGATAAATCTTCCATCCTTTCCCAACCACGAGAGCAATCAATAAACGTATTGTCTCGAGTAGAGCTATCGGCACGAAAACTTCATCAAAATCAATGTCGTGTTCTTGTACATAGCCTTTTGCTACGAGTCGCGCTTTGTACCTAGAAATAGATCTGTCCGCACTTCTTTTGATTTTATATACCCACTTTAATCCGATGGGCTTGACATTCTTGGGAAGAGACACTAGCTTCCAAGTTTTATTCCTTTCAATTGACTCAATCTCATCTTTCATTGCCTTAAGCCGTTCGGGTTTCACAATGGCTTATTTAAAAGTACTTGGTTCCTCATCAAACGATAACATTAATTCGTTCATGTTAAGCTCATAATCATTGAGGTGAATTGGCAAAACGGAAACACGATTAGAACAACGTATCGGGTTATTTTCGAACTCGTTATTGCCGTCGGACTCGTGATCGCTGCTGTCCGTATCAGGTTCGGTCGAGATTGGGTTGTCTACTGCTGGGCTCGGCGCTGCTGAAGGGTTGTTATTTAAATTTTGCGGAGATGGGGTAGCATCGGTATTAGGCTGGCGAGGCCCATTATGCGGCTGATTTATCCAAGTGGCCCAAGCAATTTTGAAAGTGCCAGAATCATTTTATTTTTTCGCTGCTACTGTTCTCGTGCCTTTTTCCATTTCCTTTTTCCATTGCCATGACAAATTTTCATCATATGTTACATTATTGCTTATGATAATTTTATTTTCATATGGATTAAATAAACGAGCACCTCCCGAACCCGGTTCCTTCCCAAAATAAACCATTGGTCTCGATCTATCGTCAAGTTTCTTTAGATGTTTCGAAACAACTCTTTCATACGCAACACATCCGAACACCTTTAGATCTTCAATATTTGGTTTTTGACCATAAAGTTTTTCGTAAGGCGTGACTCCTACTAACGCTCTTGTAGGGGTACGATTTATAATATAAGTTGCATGTCGAACGACTTCACCCCAAAACTGATTTGGAACTTCTTTTGCTTTCATAAGACATCGCGTCATCTCGATTAACGTCCGGTTTCGTCGTTCTACTATGTCATTTTGTTGGGGTGATTACGGAGCCGTTAACATTCTTGCAACACCTTCTTCGCTCCAAAAACGATTAAAATCGTTTGAAGTAAACTCTCCTCCTCTATCCGTGTGGAACGTCTTTATAGCCTTCCCGGTCCTATTTTCAATGGACTTTTTGAATTTTTTAATTACATCCACCGCGTCGTTTTTGTGTTTCAACAAAAAAGACCACATGTATCTAGAAAAATCGTCAGTTAGTACCAAAATATAAACGTTACCGGCCATCGTGGGAGGATCAATAGGCCCGCAAATATCTCCATGTAGCATCTCGAGAATATTTTTAGACTTATAATTGGTTTTCTTCGGGAATGTGTGTCTGTTTTGTTTGCCTATCACGCAAATTTCACAAACTTCTTCTTGATGTTTCAAAACTGGAACTCCACTAGTCAACTTATGCATCATATTCATCGAGCCAAAGTTGATATGGCCTAGTCGTGCATGCCATAACCAAGACTCGTCATCAATCTTTGCTTGCAAACATTGGGGTTTTCCAACTTTAAGTCGTGTTTTATAAAGACGATTTTCACTACGTGGAACCTTCATTAGCAACCTTCCATTTCGATCTTTCATTGTCAAGTAATCACCATGCATTCTAATGTCAAAACCGGATAGTGTCGTTTGGCCAAGACTAATGACATTGTTACGAAGAGAGGGAATATAGTAGATATCTTTCATAACCTTTTGCTCACTGCTTTTACCTTTCGAAAAAAATTGATCCTTTTCCTTCAATTCGAACACACGAGCCATCTCCAAATCTTACTCTTCCGGTTATTCGTTCATTCAACTCCGAAAAATATGAGTACTTCCTGGTCATGTGATTACTTGCCCCATTGTCGAGGTACCACATATCATCGTCTTCTTGATTCGCCTCTACTTTGGGTGGAATGTATTTGTCTTTATTTAGGAAGATTGTCTCCTCTTGCATCATAAAAAAATGTTCCTTCTTCGTGATCGACCTCCTCTCGGGCATCGTTGAGATTTGCTTCATGTTTCCTGTTACGTTCCGGGCATCGCGAAACAAAGTGTCCGAACTTATCACACAGGTAACACTGAATATTTGATAGGTCTCTTTGTTCATGATTTTTGCCTTTTCGTCTTTGATCATCACGATTCTTTGATGAGTCCCTTTGATCGTGGTTTTGGGTGTTATCCCGACCATGACCACGTCCTCGGCCTCGTCCCCCACGGTATGCACCACGCCCTCTCCCACGGCTTGATTCTTGGTTTCGATTTGAGTTTTCGGTCTTGGCATAAAGTAGCTTTTCACTGGAATCGGATGCTTTGCCGGTTTCTTTAGTCCGTTCCTCGTAAGCTTTCAGCCGCCCAACTACATCTTCAAAAGTAATGGCTTTTAAATCCAAAACTTGCTCGAGTGCTGCTACGATGTGAATGAATCGACTAGGAAGACTCGTAAGAAATTTCTTCACCAAGTTCTCTTGCGAGATTGTTCCTCCAAGTGTCGCTGAAACGGTCGCAAGGCCCTATAGTTTTGAAGAGAAATCATCAATAGTGTTCGTATCTTTCAACTTCAAACTTTCGAATTCCGAAGTCAATGTTTGCAAACGTGCTTCCTTCACTCGATCCGCACCCATGTTCCGAGATTTGATTGCTTCCCACATCTCCTTGGCAGTGGCGAGATTCCCGATTTGCAAGATTAAATCTGCCGGTATCGACTGAAACAATAATCCCATCACGATATTGTTTCTCTTTGCATCCGTTGAACCCGGATCAACCACGTCCCACACGCCGTGAATGCCGAGTAAAAGTTTCATACGCATGTTCCATATCATGTAGTTTAATGACGTCAACTGCAGAAATTGAAACGAGATCGAGTGTGTCTCCTTCACGGGCAGATTTGCTCCGTCTCCTGACATGAACAGTCAACAGGAAACCACACACTTGTATCTTCAATGGGTGAACAATAAAATATTGATTCCAATTAAGAAACTGGAAACGGCGACCAATAGGACCAGAATCGCTGCTTACTTTCTCTTTAATTGGACCACAAGAAAACAATTGTTTTCTTCAAAACGTGTTCTTGACCCAGGAGCCAATTAATAAATAATTGGGGTATTAAATACTTGGAGGAAAATCAACAATTTTGCATACGAAGAAAAGCTTTTGCCGCCTTGAAAAAAAATCAATTGATCGGAAGCCACAAGTTGTCGCTCTAATACCAATTAAAGAAGTATGTCAACCAAACTAACACTTTGATTGTATTAGAGAAATTCAGTATCACAAAAACTCTAACATTTGACCTATCTCTATACATGATCAACGCATACATATATAGATCTAGAATTCATATTGGATTACAATTCCTAAACAAAGAATTAGGAAACTTTCCGTATAACACGTATCTTGGACAGTGTAATGCCCGTGTTTCTAGGATAGGCATTAATATTGACATGATAGTCTAGGTTAACCTTTGTGACTCATTTTGGAGAAATGAAAATGAATTATGTGAAAATTATGTGTTTTATGTGTTTTATGCTTAATTATTAGAATTTAATTAATTAAGATTAAAAATGAGCGTCGAAAATAAATATTAGATAAAGCTGATATTTATTGAGAAAGTTGTAGTAGTCGTGACAAGGATTACGGATATATAAAGAATGCCGAAATCCGAGTTATAACGAAGAAGTTATGACCTGCGAAGTTTCGCGACAAACCGGCACAGGGCCGAATGTCGTAAAAAGTGAGTTTTTGATAAACTACTTTTTGGCCTTAGTGATCAAAACAAAACTCGTAGTGTTCGTTAAACCGAGAGTAGGTATAAAAAGAACGCCCAAATCTGACTTCGTATGAGGAAGTTATGATTTTTCGAAGTTTCAGCTTAGCAGTAGACAGCTAAAAACTCGAATTTTAGATCGAGTGATTTTTAGCCGACACGACCTAAACGAGAATCGAAGGTCTCGTCATTAGTAGCACAATGGTAAAAAGTCTGATGAAAACGGACGTCGGATAAAGAAGTTATGAATTTTTAACGGATTTCCTGTCCCGGTCTGTTAAAAATAATAATATAAAAATAAAGTCAAAATTAGCCGACGAAGTCTAAACAAAAGTCGTAGAGTATGATTTTACCTACGCGTGCATATAAAGAACGCCAAAAACGGAGCTCGTATGCGAAATTTATGATTTTCGCAAGTTTGGCACAAAAATAAAAAAAAATGGGAAAAACCGGGCAATTTCGCATGCCACGTCACCCTCGCACGTGGCAGCTGCTGAGTGGACCGAACCCATGCGTGGCACCTCCTGATTGGACCGCAGCCGAGGTCCACTTAGAAGCCAACAGCTTCGCATGAGATGCCCCGGAGACACCCCTCGGACACCCTCCTTTGCACGTGGCCCCTTCCCATTGGACCGAGGTTTGGTCCAATCCGAGCCTAGCACCTTGCGAGCCTTCGGTCCGAAGTAAGCCACCTGTCCGACGCGTGTCAGCTTCGTATAGCTCCGGGTCCGAACCTTCGGACTATATATATGCATGCGAGGGCTTCCGAATTTTTACACTTTTTCACCCCAATTTTCATCCTCTTTCACCTTTTCCACTCCCATAAGCTCATATACAACTCCTAAATCCCCGGTATCACTTCTAAAGCCCGAAGCAAGCCCCAAAGCCCTGGAATTCTCGAGAATTCATCCTCTCTCCTGTCGAAACTCTGCCCGGTTTGAGCCGGTTTCTCGTTAAATAAACTCTTTACGGGAAACGAAACGCTGCCCGAATCACCGCTTATCAAAGTGAGTTCATACCCCTATAATTTATCTTTTCGGTTTCGAAGCCCGACCCTCGCAGAGACCGGTTTCCCAATAAAACTCCCGGTTTTATTAGAAACGATCGTTTTAGGAAACGAATTACTGCCCGATTTTTCATTAAATCAGGTGAGTGTGTAGTCACTTTCATCTTACACATAGATATGAAGTGTTTTATATAAAATACGTGGTATGTGTATATATGTTGTTTGTTTATTCGAGATGGGTGTTGAATGAATGTTTTATACATGTTTAAAATGATTTAAAATGTATATATATTTTATCTTCAAATATGTTGGGTAAAACATGGGTAGATAAAGTATGAGGGATAGAAGTACAGTATAGATGTACGTTGGTAGCTATGAATTTAGTACAGTATAGATGTACGTTGGTAGCTACAGATTTAGTATGTTGGCAGCTATGAACTTAGTGCATGTTGTATAAACCTTGGCGACGATGTGACTTCGTGCCTATTTGACATAAATTGTTGAAGGAAAACAATGTTGTCACCCCAGTGTTTGTTTTATTTGACATAAATTGCTGAGGGAAAGCGATGTTGTCACCATACTGATTGTTTTATGTCAGGTGGTCTTATTTGACATAAATTGCTGAAGAAAGCAATGTTGTCACCTATTGTTGGTTGTTTTATTTGACATAAATTGTTGAAGGAAAACAATGTTGTCATCCCAGTGTTTACCTTATTTGACATAAATTGCTGAAGAAAGCAATGTTGTCACCTTATTGGTCATTTTGTGTTAGGTTGTCTTGTTTGACATAAATTGTTGAGGAAAGCAGTGTTGTCACCATGTAGGTTGCCTTATTTGACATAATTGCTGAGGAACCCCCGAAGCAAAGTTGTCACCCCTAATGAAAATCCTTAGGCTAGGTCCCTTGTGATAGTTGTTTTAGGGACGTAAGGTGAGGATAACGGGAATGGGTAATTAGGGTTGTTTTTGGTTGATGAAACTTAATAAATTATTTGTTGATTGATAAACTTAAAGAGTTTATTATTTATTGTGGGTTGAAAACCCTATATGCTCACCAGGCTTCCAAGCCTGACCCACTCAGCTTTTTATATTACAGGTAGTGGACCCCGAGCATAGTCAGATGATGACGATGAGTGATTTTAGATTATAGGCCAGTAGTTGTAAATAATTGTGTAAGGCTTATAATGTCTTGTTTATGCTTTTGATCTGTATCGAAACATGACATACCGAGGTTTTGTTATGAAATAAAAATATATATTTCTTAAAGAAAGGTTTTGATAAATTTTTATCATGTTTGGTTTTGGGAACAAATTCTGCAACACTTATAATCAAATGATTACTCTGATTTTATTTTAAAAAGCATAAACGAAATCGGTCTTTTCTGGCCGTGAAATTGGGGATGTCACAGTTGGTATCAGAGCATTAGTTTAAGCGAACTAAGAAATTGTAGGATTTCTAGACTTAAACTTAGAATGCTAAGTGATGATTGTGAGATTAGTGTCTACTATATTTTAGACACAAGCACTAGTTTATTTTAGGAAAGATGCCTAAAATGCCCTTATGTGCTAAATGTTATATATTTGCCATATATGCCATTATTTGTTCGGATCTATGGTCTGTTGCCGACCGGATCTGGAAACCTTATGTGTGTAGGATTCTAAGTGTATGATTACGAGATTAGAACTAACATGTAAACGTTTCGGAGTGATAAGGGAATTGACATGTCTAACATGGATAAAGACCTAAATTCGCCTTATTCGGTATATAGATTATAATGGCAAGAACCCGAAGTGAAGCTGGAAATGTAAATAGAAATCAACAACCTCAACCCCAAGTGGTGGAACAGGTGCCTATAGTAGGAGCTGCACCCGAACCCATCACCATGGCTGGAGTACGAGCTGTGATTCAGACCATGATGGCTGAACAGAGGGAGGAGTTGAGGCAAATGTTGCTGAATAACAGGGATGAACCTTCAGTTCCTGTTGAACAACGTGAACTAAATGACGATCGATCTGAAGAAGGGAACAACAACAGATCGGTTGGTCATAGTGAACCGCTTGTGGTTGGGAGGAATAACCACGAGGGTAGAGTGGAGAGAAATGGGTGCAAGTATAAGGACTTTATGACTTGCAAGCCATCGACCTTCAGTGGAAAAGAAGATCCTGTCGGAGTAATGGACTGGATCTCGGAAATGGAGTTGGCTTTCATGACTTGTGATTGCCAAGGCAAGTTACAAACTACCTTTGCAGTACGTCAGTTCAGGGGTAGTGCTGCTCGTTGGTGGAATACATTGCGGAAAACCCTAAGCCCTAATGAGCCACTGCAAATGACTTGGACAGAGTTCTTGGTGCACTTTAAGCGCAAGTACTGCTCGGCCCAAAACGTGCTTGAGTTAGAAAACCAATTTCTAACGTTGAAGAAGGGGAGTATGACCGTTGATGAATATACGAATAACTTCACAGATAAAATGGAGTTTGCTTTGCATATTGTCCCAGATGAGCTGGCGAAAATTGACAGGTACGCAAAGGGACTTCCATGGGAGTATGCGGTGCCAGTACGTCAGGCACTTACTTTGGAGGCAGCTATCTGGGCTGCCAAGTCTGTTGAAGATATGATTAAGGGGAGAGTCGCCAGCAAGGTTGAAGTTGGCGAGAAAAGAAAGTTTGAAAAGACTTCAGGGTCCAACGAGAAAAGAAAGTTCTCGAAGGCTGGAGGAGGAGAAGGCGAAGCAAAATGGTGCGAGAAGTGCAAAAAGAAGCACTTCGGGAAATGTAGCGAAGAGGTGACCTGCTACAAGTGTGGAAACACTGGGCATTATGCCAACGAGTGTCCGTCCAACAAGAGGATGTGTTATCGATGCAACGAGGAAGGGCACATTTCGAAAGACTGCCCAAAGAAGAAAGAGGTAGCAATGCCCAATATTCCACCAAAACCAAAACCAAAGGCATTCCAAATGATCCTTAATGAAGCAGATGGAAATACAAAGGATCAGGAGTAAGGACCTTATATTCCCAAAGCTAAGATATAAAGTAGCAATGCAGTTAGTAACTTTTGGTGTAGCCTATTAGAGGCGTAGTATAGGGTAAACTCGAACCTTTGTGTAATTATTTTAAGAAATAATATAAACCCTGGTTTTGTCATCTGATGAATTGAATGACTATGTGAAATTCTTGTATGGTGACTTGGAGAACTGCGAGACAATACTTGGGACGAGTAGGAGTAGGTGTGAATGGTAGTAGAGGCCTATACTACCGGAAGCACAGGACTCGTACTTGGATCAAGGAAAGTCACAAGGTTACCAAGAAGCTAGAAATTGATTCCGTTATTGTTCGAGTATTTCATTACCTTCGTTTCGGTAATAACTAAGAAGATGATTGTTATTCCGACCCTAGAGGTCATATCAAATTGAGTCCGACTACGATGAGTTTGTTGCGTGGTTCAGAGAACCAAGTTCGATGTAGTAGTTGACTTAAGCCGAATTGAAGTAAAGGATGTTAGCAACTCAAGATCGTCAAAAGAACTATGCTGACAAGAAAAGACAACCGATATCATTCGAAGTTGGAGATTCGATTTTACTTAAAGTCTCGCCATTGAAGGGACTTATAAGATTTGGTAGAAGGGGAAAGTTGAGTCCATGACTTATTGGACCATTTAAAGTTCTTCAGAGGATCGGGAATCAAGCTTACAAGCTAGAATTACCGGAAGAACTGGCGGGTATTCATAACACCTTTTATGTGTGTTATTTAAAGAAGTTCACAGGAGATGTGCCCGACATAATTCCCATTTCAGAATTAAGGTTGGATGAAAACAAGAGGTTAATTGAAGAACCTGAGGCAATCGTTGACCGTAAGACTAAGGAGTTGTGACGCCAGATGGTCGATTTAGTGCTTATGTATTGGAAACATACGAATGGGCCAAATCCCACCTGGGGAAAAACGGAGAGTGACATGATGAGTCGCTACCCGTATTTGTTTGCTGATGTGTGATTCCGGGGACGGAATCATTCTAAGGGGGAGAGAATTGTAATGCCCGTGTTTCTAGGATAGGCATTAATATTGACATGATAGTCTAGGTTAACCTTTGTGACTCATTTTGGAGAAATGAAAATGAATTATGTGAAAATTATGTGTTTTATGCTTAATTATTAGAATTTAATTAATTAAGATTAAAAATGAGCATCGAAAATAAATATTAGATAAAGCTGATATTTATTGAGAAAGTTGTAGTAGTCGTGACAAGGATTACGGATATATAAAGAATGCCGAAATCCGAGTTATAACGAAGAAGTTATGACATGTCGAAGTTTCGCGATAAACCGGCACGGGGCCGAATGTCGTAAAAAGTGAGTTTTCGATAAACTACTTTTTGGCCTTAGTGATCTAAACGAAACTTGTAGTGTTCGTTAAACCGAGAGTAGGTATAAAAAGAACGCCCAAATCTGACTTCGTATGAGGAAGTTATGATTTTTCGAAGTTTCAGCTTAGCAGTAGACAGCTAAAAACTCGAATTTTAGATCGAGTGATTTTTAGCCGACACGACCTAAACGAGAATCGAAGGTCTCGTCATTAGTAGCACAATGGTAAAAAGTCTGACGAAAACGGACGTCAGATGAAGAAGTTATGAATTTTTAACGGATTTCCTGTCCCGGTCTGTTAAAAATAATAATATAAAAATAAAGTCAAAATTAGCCGACGAAGTCTAAACGAAAGTCGTAGAGTATGATTTTACCTACGCGTGCATATAAACAACGCCAAAAACGGAGCTCGTATGCGAAAGTTATGATTTTCGCAAGTTTGGCACAAAAATAAAAAAAAATGGGAAAAACCGGGCAATTTCGCATGCCACGTCACCCTCGCACGTGGCAGCTGCTGAGTGGACCGAACCCATGCGTGGCACCTCCTGATTGGACCGCAGCCGAGGTCCACTTAGAAGCCAACAACTTCGCATGAGATGCCCCGGAGACACCCCTCGGACACCCTCCTTCGCACGTGGCCCCTTCCCATTGGACCGAGGTTTGGTCCAATCCGAGCCTAGCACCTTGCGAGCCTTCGGTCCGAAGTAAGCCACCTGTCCGACGCGTGTCAGCTTCGCATAGCTCCGGGTCCGAACCTTCGGACTATATATATGCATGCGAGGGCTTCCGAATTTTTACACTTTTTCACCCCAATTTTCATCCTCTTTCACTTTTTCCAGTCCCATAAGCTCATATACAACCCCTAAAGCCCCGGTATCACTTCTAAAGCCCGAAGCAAGCCCCAAAGCCCTGGAATTATCGAGAATTCATCCTCTCTCCTGTCGAAACTCTGCCCGGTTTGAGCCGGTTTCTCGTTAAATAAACTCTTTACGGGAAACGAAACGCTGCCCGAATCACCGCTTATCAAAGTGAGTTCATACCCCTATAATTTATCTTTTCGGTTTCGAAGCCCGACCCTCGCAGAGACCGGTTTCTCAATAAAACTCCCGGTTTTATTAGAAACGATCGTTTTAGGAAACGAATTGCTGCCCGATTTTCATTAAATCAGGTGAGTGTGTAGTCACTTTCATCTTACACATAGATATGAAGTGTTTATATAAAATACGTGGTATGTGTATATATGTTGTTTGTTTATTCGAGATGGGTGTTGAATGAATGTTTTATACATGTTTAAAATGATTTAAAATGTATATATATTTTATCTTCAAATATGTTGGGTAAAACATGGGTAGATAAAGTATGAGGGATAGAAGTACATTATAGATGTACGATGGTAGCTATGAATTTAGTACAGTATAGATGTACGTTGGTAGCTACAGATTTAGTATATTGGCAGCTATGAACTTAGTGCCTGTTGTATAAACCTTGGCGACGATGTGACTTCGTGCCTATTTGACATAAATTGTTGAAGGAAAACAATGTTGTCACCCCAGTGTTTGTTTTATTTGACATAAATTGCTGAGGGAAAGCGATGTTGTCACCATACTGATTGTTTTATGTCAGGTGGTCTTATTTGACATAAATTGCTGAAGAAAGCAATGTTGTCACCTATTGTTTGTTGTTTTATTTGACATAAATTGTTGAAGGAAAACAATGTTGTCATCCCGGTGTTTACCTTATTTGACATAAATTGCTGAAGAAAGCAATGTTGTCACCTTATTGGTCATTTTGTGTTAGGTTGTCTTGTTTGACATAAATTGTTGAGGAAAGCAGTGTTGTCACCATGTAGGTTGTCTTATTTGACATAATTGCTGAGGAACCCCCGAAGCAAAGTTGTCACCCCTAATGAAAATCCTTAGGCTAGGTCCCTTGTGATAGTTGTTTTAGGGACGTAAAGTGAGGATAACAGGAATGGGTAATTAGGGTTGTTTTTGGTTGATGAAACTTAATAAATTATTTGTTGATTGATAAACTTAAAGAGTTTATTATTTATTGTGGGTTGAAAACCCTATATGCTCACCAGGCTTCCAAGCCTGACCCACTCAGCTTTTTATATTACAGGTAGTGGACCCCGAGCATAGTCGGATGATGACGATGAGTGATTTTGGATTATAGGCCAGTAGTTGTAAATAACTGTGTAAGGCTTATAATGTCTTGTTTATGCTTTGGATCTGTATCGAAACATGACATACCGAGGTTTTGTTATGAAGTAAAAATATATATTTCTTAAAGAAAGGTTTTGATAAATTTTTATCATGTTTGGTTTTGGGAACAAATTCCGCAACACTTATAATCAAATGATTACTCTGATTTTATTTTAAAAAGCATAAACAAAATCGGTCTTTTCTGGCCGTGAAATTGGGGATGTCACAGACAGCTCTCCAAAACACCGATGGATCGACCCGCGACATTAAGCCCATGGTCTCAACCCATTCGTCCAACAGAACTGAGTTCGGAACGAAAATGATCTCGTAACTGACAAGTTACTGTTCACTTCCGATGGATCGTAACTCATTAGAACAGTAATGTTTATTTCCGATGGATAGGATCGCATCGGAACGACTCATATCGGAATGTGTCGCAACAAGTTTGCGTCGGAACGCATGCAGTTCGGTGTTTTACCCGTCAGTTCGGTGTTTTATCCAGGGATAAAACGACCGTTTTGTGTCAAGTTTGACTGTTGGTGACAGTTTTGGGACACCCGACGATTATGCTTTTATCCATTGGTTAAATGCCCGTTTTGTGTCAGATTTTGAAGGTTGGAAACTGTTTTATAACAGTTTTGATAAGAGACATATTTAAGCAAATTTTGGTCAAAACTTTTTGGTACGTCAATAACATAAATAAAAACATACCCTCTCATTCTCGATTCTTGCTCTCAAACTTTTGAGTATTATCTAAAGTTTAGAAAACAAGAATGCAAAACAAAATAACCAAAACAACTCTTTGATTAATTTGAAAATCACCCAAAACCGATGTTTTTACAATCTGTTCTTATAATCATAAACTCGATTATGAACATGTATATATAGCCTAACAAACCAACTTGTATTATACTAGGAAACTTATGACAAACTTGTCATAAACTAAACTCTCCATAATTTAGATTGCTTGGTCTCCAAGTCCTCATCGACTTAGGATTCCAACAATCACCCTCGAATCTCTAAGTCCTTCTAGAGACTTCTTCGACCCCAATCCGTATTTAAAATACGGGCTCGTCGTTGTCGTCACATTCCGAAAAATCACCTTCTTTTCGAGCCATATCGATTCTCGACTTTTCCGGACACCCGACCTCCACCTCGGTCACGACCACCTTTACCGTCTTCCGTCACCCGCAAAACGAACCGAATAAACGCTACCCGCTTTACGTCTTCCCGTTCGTTTATTCCACGCCTCCGGTTAGTCTCTCTTTACCGTAGAACAAGCCCGATCAAGAAAAATCGGGGCTTCTGTTGAGATGCTTCAACTCGCGCTCAAAAACAATTCACACCCCCCTTAAACCGAACCCGGTTCCCGCTGCGTCTGCCTTGCAGCAAAGGGCTACACTTTTGTTAAAACCGACTCTCAAATCGGCCGTCCTACGTCCTCACGAACCCTATGCTCTGATACTAATTAAAGTTTAGAAAACAAGAATGCAGAACAAAATAACCAAAATAACTCTTTGATTAATCGGAAAATCACTCAAAACCGATGTTTTTACAATCTGTTCTTATAATCATAAACTCGATTATGAACATGTATATATAGCTTAACAAACCAACTTGTATTAGACTAGGAAACTTATGACAAACTTGTCATAAACTAAACTTTCCATAAATTAGATTGTTTGGTCTCCAAGTCCTCATCGACTTAGGATTCCAACATTATCCAATTGAGGATTTGTAAGTACCACCAAAAAACTTCGATTTAAAAGTGTTAAACACAATCTTAGAATTTCCAAGTGTTTTTAATCCCAAATCTCGAACGGAAATTGACGTAATTTTGGTAACATGTTTATTTGGGCAAATACCGTCTTTGCACATCCTCATCAACAATCACAAGCGTAGTGCACAGAAGACCTACATGCGTATATTTGTAGGTTACCTCTAAGCTAGAAACATGATAATGTTTTGTTCTTCAACTACAGGATTTTCTTGTGTTGGAGGCTTCCTAGTGGTTCTAATGATAAAGTTGACTATAATAACTAATAAGAGCTGAAAGAGACGATTAGCGTTTACGTTTGAATATTCATTTTCTTTAAAAGATTCTAAGACCAATTAAAATCGTTGGTTAATTGATATAACGCCATATTTTAATATGAAAGGGCATTTGGCTCTTTCATGTTAATTTAAAATTCCGGACTTAAAAAGTATTATATAGAATATTTTGGAATTGTTATTGGTTTTCATTTTTTTAATTATATGGATCTTAGATCACCCTTAAAGCTCATTTCTTATGTTTCTAAACTCAATTATTATTATTATTATTATTATTATTATTATTATTATTATTATTATTGTTGTTGTTGTTGTTGTTGTTTTGTACATAAAGATTACCTAAAAAAAACTTAAATTATGTTAAACATGTTTTATGTTGGTGTAGTTGTTGTAATCACTTGTACTTTACGTGTTTAAAACTTCTTACTTAAGGCTCTTGTATTAACAAAGACTTTATAGCTAAATGTATCCCATTGATATTTTATAAGGTGTTTAGTTCTACAAATATATAAAGCCTCATTTTAACTATACACATCGTCAAAAGGATCTCATTAAGATGTTAAAATACTGCAGATATAGAATGTTAATTAAAAAACGTAAACATCATATAGAATTTGATCAATTTTACTTCGGTGTCATGTCCGACGAACTACTACTATCACAAAACAGAATTTCACACATGTCAAAATCCATCGTTAATCTGTAATCAGCCTAGCAGTGCATAAAAGTTGATAACATATCATATGTTGGCTAAGTTTTAGTCATGGAATTTTCCATTTTAGCGATGGTATTATATGTAATAAATTCGATACACTTAACTTTCATCTGTTGGATTAAGTGTATAAGGTCTTAACTAAATTAGTATATTCTTAATAAATAAAAGCAAAGTTCTTTTTGGGTTGTCCTCATAACCAAATATAGCTAGAAATGGTATTAGGAGCGAGAGTAAATGATTTGTTAATATATTATATGATTAATATATTAATTAGAAATAGATAATAGATTTGTTACTATTATATGACTAATAATTTACGATGAGATCAATAATTAAATAAATAATTTGTTAATTTATATGATTAATAAATTATTATGAAATCAATAGGAATTAATTTAGAATAAATTAGAATTAAATGGAATTGAGTTCTGGATTAATTACAATTAGTTAAAGGTCCAATTGTTGAACTGTAATTGTTCATAATTGAGCAAGGAATGAAGCATCTAAAACCCTAACAGGGTTGGACGGTCTTCAAGGCTTCATGGAGGGTTCTGGAAGGCATGAAAAGCTGATAAAGATTATCATATTTGAATAGATAAAATAGTATTATTTTATTATTAAAATCAAGGGTTTTTTCTTGTGACATTCACACTATAAATAGGACCCTAAGGCTTATAATTTTTGTTCATAACTTTCCCAAGGAGTTACTCTAGCCGAAAGTTCTTTCCTCCTCTCTCCTCTTCATCCTAGGGTTTATAAGGTTTAGGTGTGAGCCATTAAAGGCATCATCCTTTTGGTGTTTTCTTTCCAAAGATCAACAAGAGGAATCAAGAGTATTGTTTGCTATAAAAATACAAAGGTATGTAACACTAATTCTAGTAATTTTGAATTAAAGTTAGAGTTCATGTAGTTCATTATATGTTGTTTTTTCAATGTGTGAAGACATATATCCTTATAGGTTGCATGTACCCTTAATTGTTTTCCACAAGTACATGATTTTTGTAATCTATTAATTCCACCGTCACAAACTTTGAAATCAAAGTTTAAATAAGTAAAATGGCTCCAATTTATAATAGACTAGCGATCAAAATTGCGAAGGAGTATTTTTCTAACGGATTAGCAACATATGAATTAGAGACGGAGGAAATTAGTAGCATATTAACGACATATTAATTAGATGAGAAAGTAAAAAAAATATTTGTTACGATGGGTGACTGATTGCAACGGATTATAATATGTATATTCGTAGCTATTTGTTGTTAATTTAACTATTTTTTATATAAAATTACGATAAATCCAACATTTTAAGTAATGCATAAATATCTGCTCATACCAAACAAAATGAAGTTTCAATATCAACCACAACAACAAACATATATATATATATATATATATATATATATATATATATATATATATATATATATATATATATATATATATATATATATATATATACAAACATAAATATAAAAAATCAGTTAACACTAATAAAACGAGTTCTTGGTTGTCTCACTATTTATTTTATGTCGATATTTAAAGTTTTCTTAGATGGTGTTAAAAATGTTTGAAGGTTGGTGTGCTAATTTTTTCTGGGAGGAGATGAAGATACGAGGAAAATGATGTGGGTTAAATGGGACATTGTGTTATCATCTATGGAGAAATGTGGATTGAGTGTAGGAAGTTTAAAAGCCTTCAATCAAGATTTATTATAGAAGTGGAGATGGAGACTTGAGAATAATCAAAACACATTGTGGGTCAAATCCATACATGGAGACGAGGCCGGGTTCTACAATATGGGTTGTAAGACTCAAGGGATGTGGTGTAAAGTTATGGGTTCTATAAATTAGTTACATGAATGTGATTCCTAAGGATACATTGAAATATAATGTTGGCAAAGGCGATAAAGCAAGGTTTTGACGTGACACTTGATAGGGTGAGTAACCTCTTATGCACATGTATAACCGACTATTCAGGTGAGATGTTGATCTTGATTGCAAGGTCATGTATCGCTATAACCAGGGGGATTGGAAGTGGAATTAAGTATGAGTTTTTTCTTTAGGAGGTGCTCTTGAAGAAAAATACACTCATCTCCTTAAAGAATCGAAGCATGTTAGATTGTCTATGGATCTGTATGCTTGGTGGTGATTTCTTGGTGTTAATAGAGAGTTCTCGGTGGAGGAGACTAGGAGACATATCAATGACTTAGTTCTTCCTTCCATGAATACTTCGACGAGATGGTGTGAAATGATTCCAAGGAAGGTGAATGTGTTCATATGAAGGCTGATCCATGACAGGTTAGCTGTAACATCCCCAAATTTCGAGGCCAAAAATTTTCATTTTTTAATTAAGAAATTCATAAAACAGTTCACCAAAACATTGTCAATATTACATCAACTTATAAAAACCATAATGTCGTGTCTCAAAACCATATCATCAGAAGTAATGAAAATCAGAGTACAATCTCAGAAACTCAATGCGGATACCATGTGTGTGTGTGATGCGCTGCTACACCGTCGGCTCCTTCCCCTTAGACGAAGAGGTACCTGAAACCAAAACTAAAACTGTAAGCACGAAGCTTAGTGAGCTCCCCCATCATACCCAAAATCCAAGCCCTAAAGATGAATAAACACATGGAAGATCAAGGCATGAACTTTTTACCTTAAATGAGCTAGAAATGGAACACAATCTCTGGATCTCCAAGCTCCAACTTGAACTCCCAAGCTCCTTTCCCCTTCTCAAGCTTCACAATCCACCAAAATGCACCAAAATGGCCTTAGAATACTCAAACAAGGCTAGGGTTTCGATATGATGTCTTCTAGGAGTATAAGGGACGATGGAGACTGAGATAAGTTGTTTAAATAGGGTGCAAACCCTCAAATTTAGGGTTTCACTCAAACAACACCTACTCGCCGAGTCGGTCTCCGAACTCGTTGAGTAGGTCACTTAAACTCCCCGCGGATCACGACTCTACTCGACGAGTTGGGCCACCAACTCGCCGAGTCCCAAAGAAAAATACATGAAATTCTTGAATTAAATACGTACCAAGAATCAAGTGTTACAAATCTCCCCCACTTATTTTAGACTTCATCCTCGAAGTCTGCTGCTGAGTCCGGAAAAAGCTCGGGGTAGTGCTCCCTCTCTTGTTCCCAGGTCCATTCCGAGCCCTTGCGGTGCTGGCATTGCACCTTTACTAGCTTCACTCTCTTGTTCCTCAGATCCTTCGATTTCCTGTCAAGGATCGCTACTGGCCGCTCGATATAGTTCAGGCTACCATCCACCTGAATATCCTCTAAAGGTACCACTGCCGAATCGTCCACCAGACACTTCCGCAACTGGGAGACGTGAAAAGTGCTATGAATCTGACTGAGTTCGGCTGGCAGGTCCAGCCTATATGCCACCTTGCCCATCCGGGCTACAACCCTAAAAGGTCCAATATACGTGGGACCCAGCTTGCGCTGCTTCCTGAATCGAATGACGCCCTTCCAAGGCGACACCTTCAGGAGTACCATATCCCCGACCTGGAACTCCAGGTCCGATCGACGCTTGTCGGCATAACTTTTCTGCCGACTCTGAGCAGTCTGAAGCCTGCTCCGAACCTGCTGGATCCTCTTTGTAGTATTGAGTACCACTTCGGTTCTCCCCATGACCCTCTGTCCAACCTCACCCCAGCATATCGGGGTCCTGCACTTCCTCCCACACAACATCTCGAAAAGGAGGACAGTCAATACTCGCATGATAGCTGTTATTGTAGGAGAACTCGGCCAAAGGAAGGTAAGTATCCCAACTACCTCTGAAGTCTAAAACACATGCCCGCAGCATGTCCTCCAGAGTCTGGATGGTCCGCTCACTCTGACCATCAGTCTACGGGTGAAAAGCAATGCTGAAATGCAGACGAATACCCAACTCGACGTGAAACTTCTTCCAGAATCTGGAAGTAAACCGCACGTCCCTGTCGAAAATCACCGAGACCGGCACCATGTGTCGTGCCACTACCTCCCTGATATAGATATCGTCCAACCTTTCGGTCGAAATGCTCTCCTAAATCGGAATAAAATGGGCGGTCTTGGTCAATCGATCAACGATGACCCAAATCGACACCACCACTCGCGCGGTCCTGGGAAGCTTCGTGATAAAATCCATAGTAATATCTTCCCATTTCCACATGGGAATGTCCAACGGCTGCGTCTTGCCGTGCGGCCTCTGGTGCTCAGCCTTGAACTTCCTGTAGGTCAGGCTTCTCTCAACAAACCAGGCTACGTCCCTCTTCATGCAGGGCCACCAATAATCAGGACGAAGATCCCTGTACATCTTCGTCGCCCCGGGATGAATAGAAAACCTGGATTTGTGCGCCTCCTCCATCAATACCTGGCGCACACCCCCATGATATGGGACCCACACTCTACGATGTAGCGTCAACAATCCACGACTGTCATAATCAAAGGAGGAAACCTGACCCACAATACGCTCGCTCTTACGGTGTTCCTCCTTCATGACCTCCTGCTGGGCCTCCCGAATCCGCTCCAACAGTGGAGTCACAATCGTCATCCTCATACAGATATCCCTAATCGGCGCTGCCTAGCGGCTAAGCGCGTCGGCCATGACATTGGCCTTCCCCGGGTGGTAGAGGATCTCGCAATCATAATCCTTCACCACATTGAGCCCACCGACGCTGCCTCATATTCAAATTTGGCTGATCCATGAGATACCTCAGGCTCTTGTGGTTCGTGTAAATGGTACAACGAACCCCGTAGAGGTAATGACGCCAAATCTTGAGGGAGAAAACAACAGCCCCCCGGCTCCAAATCATGCGTCGGATAGTTCGCCTCGTGAGACTTCAGCTGCCTCGAAGTGTAAGCGATGACATGCCCTCTCTGCATCAATATCGCGCCCAAACCCGAGATGGATGCATCGCAATATACTACAAAATCCTCCATGCCCTCCGGCAGGGCTAAGATTGGCGCCTCGCACAATCTCTGTCTCAACGTCTCAAATGCGGCCTGCTGCTCAGGCCCCCAGCGAAAGACCACGGCTTTCCTTGTCAACTGGGTCAGGGGCACAACTATCTTGGAGAAGTCCTGAATGAATCTCCGATAATAGCCTGCCAGTCCCAGAAAGCTCTGAATCTCAAATGGAGACTTCGGAACCTCCCATCTCATCACGGCCTCCACATTGGCCGGGTCGACTGAAATCCCGTTCTGGTTGACAAGGTGCCCAAGAAACTGCACCTCGCGTAACCAGAACTCACACTTTGAGAACTTAGCATACAAGCTCTCCCTCCTCAAAGTATCCAGAACCTCTCGCAAGTGATCCTCATGCTGCTCTCGCGTCTTGGAATAAACCAAGATGTCATCGATGAAAACTATCACAGACCGATCCAACATCGGTTTGCACACGAGGTTTATGAGATCCATGAACGCGGAAGGAGCTTGGTGAGCCCGAAGGGCATCACCACAAACTCATAGTGACCATAACGCGTCTGAAAGGCAGTCTTCTGCACATCCTCCTCTCTGACCCTCATCTGATGATAGCCTGAACGCAAATCAATATTGGAGAACCAAGATGCTCCCTGCAGCTGGTTAAAGAGGTCATCAATCCTCGGGAGTGGGTAACGGTTCTTTACCGTTACCTTATTCAGCTCCCGGTAATCTATACACATCCGATGCGACCCGTCCTTCTTCTTCACAAACAAAATCGGGGCTCCCCAGGGTGAACTACTCGATCTAATGAATCCCTTGTCGAACAGCTCCTGCAGCTGTGTAGACAACGCCTGCATCTCAGGAGGAGCCAACTGATACGGTGCCTTGGCTATCAGAGCCGCACCAGGGACTAGGTCGATCCTGAACTCCACTTGCCTCTCCGGAGGTATCCCAGGCATCTCCTCTGGGAATACATCCGCGAACTCTCGTACTACTGGCACATCGCCCACCGTCACCTTACCCGCCTCCCGGGTATCCATAATATAGGCGACATATCCTGCGTAACCCTGCTGAAGGTAGCGCCTAGCCCTCGCTGCTGAACATAAAGTCGGTCCTTGCTGTGGCCTCTTGCCTTGAATCACCAGCTCTCCCCCACTTGGGGTCCTGATCCGCACTAACTGTTGCGCGCAGTCAATCACCTCCCCATTGGAGCTTAGCCAATCCATACCGATAATAACCTTGTTCCCCCGCAAGGGTATGGGAACCAAGTCTACCAGGTAACGCTCCTCGAACAATCTCAAAACACAGTCCCTGAAGACCTCTGATGCTCGCACTGACCGGTCGTCCGCGATCTCGACCTCTAGAGGGCAATCCAACATGCCCAAGGACTCAGGAAACTTCTTGCTAAGCGCAAGAGAGACAAACGATCGGGTAGCACCCGAATCAAACAACACCTGAATTGGGATACCGTTCACATGGAACGATCCTAAACAGAGCATACATATATCATATCAAAATCACAGCGACATAACATAAAAGAGCAAAGAGAAGAAATCATACCTGTCACCACATCGAGTGCGGCGCGTGCCTCCTTGTCTGTCAACTGAAACGCTCGGCTCCGCACCACTGGAGCCTCTGACTTGACCTTCCGGCCATCCATAACCCGTGTAGTCGCCGGAGTTGGCGCCACTGCCGGTGCCGCTGCTGCTGTCGTCAATCTGGGGCAGTTGGCCTTTTTATGGCCCCTCTGATTGCAATGAAAGCAAATCAGGTCTGATGTCTGAACCGTAGGAGCAGGGGCAGTGCAATCCCTGCCAAAATGCCCAGTCTTGCCGCACTTATAGCAGCCGAAACCCGACCTAGTGCGGCAAACTCCCTCATGTGACCGACCGCACTTCCCACAGCGGTCCCGACCCTGCTAGCCCTTCGACCTAGCGTCGAATCCCTTGGGTTTCTTTCCCGAAAACCCCTGTAACCTGCTCAGTCTCTGCCTTCCTCTTCCTGAGGTGCTCCAAATCAATCTCCCTCTCCTACGCCCTGGCAATCATGGACTCCAAGGTCAGGCAGGCCGAATAGCTGACATGCTCCCGAATGTCGGCTCTCAACATATCATGATAGCGGGTCTTCCGCATCCTCTCTTCCCCTGCATACTGAGGTACCAACAAAGCCCTCTCCCAGAACTTGGCGGTGATTTCCGCCACAGTCTCTGTACTTTGTCTCATATTCACAAACTCCCTGGCCAGCTGCTGAAGCTCCACAGCTGGCGCAAACTCAGCCCTGAACCTGGTCACAAAATCTGACCAAGTCATAGCCTCAATGGTTGGGGCCCCCAACGAATCCCCAAC
This sequence comes from Lactuca virosa, assembly GCF_052849685.1. Lineage (NCBI taxonomy): Eukaryota > Viridiplantae > Streptophyta > Magnoliopsida > Asterales > Asteraceae > Lactuca > Lactuca virosa. The sequence continues at coordinate 41,378,859 of NC_136433.1, forward strand.
TAACTCCCACCAATCTCTGGCTCGATCCCTCAAACAACCTGCTGCAAAACGGACCTTCGACCCTTCCGGGCAGAAGCTCGTCAACTGCACATAATCAATGTCTGCGATCCATCTCCTGGCAGAAATGGGGTCCTTCACCCCATGAAAGTCCGGCGCACCACTCCCTCTAAAGTCCTTGAAGAACAGTGTGCGCATACCCGACTGGCTGGACGCCGCGTCCCTCCTGAATGCCTGGAGGCGATCCTCCATCAGCTCAATAATCCCCTCCTTGATCGACCAAAAGATGATAGGGGTCGACTCAAGGATACCGCTAGTGATCTCAGACGTGATGAAATCGTGTAACCCGTCATCAACCTGCTTGGATCCCGCGCCCGAGCCTGACCCTGATCCCGACCCAGATCCTGCTCCATGTCGTGTAATCGCCATCCTGAAAATAAACACATAAACGTCAGGATCATTCATATCCTCGAGAGGTATCGCACACTCTCCAAGTTTCCCGGTTCTGTCTCAGCCTTCCTTGATTCGAGTACGGATCCTCTTCTTCCAGTAGTACGGGCCCATACTACCTTCCACATTTATCCGTACTTTCCTCAAGAACTGCCTTGACTTCACCAAGTCCCTTTCTACTAATACAACTTCCCAACTAAGCTCATCCTCGGCTTTCCTAGGACACTCTCCGCCTACTCTCCGCCGTCAGCTGCACTAGGAGTCCCTACAACCTTTCCCATTCGTGCATCGAGTAACCACATCAAGCATAACCTAATCAGGATATCCTACCGCTGACTAAACAGTCCTAGCATACAACTCATACAACAGGCATTCAAGGCATCCTTCCTAGATCCTTAGCCCTATTCTTGCATGCAGTTCTCAGAATCATACATCAGGCATACAAGCCATCCTCCTAGATCCTTAGCCCTAATCTAGCATGCAGTTCTCAGAATCATAAATCATATAACATGACATAACAAGTATGGGTACCTTGGGGAAAACTTACTTGAGCTCGGCCGGTCGCACGCATCACACACCTTGTTCTTTCTCAAAATTCTTTAACTTAAATTTTAGAAAACTGTTTTCTTTGTGAAAAAAATGTTTTAATCCCTTGGTTTGAGTCCAGATACCCCCGAGGGTGTGTCCGAATCCCTCAAACCAAGGCTATGATACCAACTTGTAACATCCCCAAATTTCGAGGCCAAAAATTTTCATTTTGAATTAAGTAATTCATAAAACAGTTCACCAAAACATTGTCAATATTACATCACATTATAAAAACCATAATGTTGTATCTCAAAACCATATCATCAGAAGTAATGAAAATCAGAGTACAATCCCAGAAACTCAATGCGGAAACCATGTGTGTGTGTGATGCGCTGCTACACCGCCGGCTCCTTCCCCTTAGACGAAGAGGTACCTGAAACCAAAACTAAAAATGTAAGCACAAAGCTTAGTGAGCTCCCCCATCATACCCAAAATCCAAGCCCTAAAGATGAATAAACACATGGAAGATCAAGGCAGGAGCTTTTTACCTTAAATGAGCTGGAAATGGAACACAATCTCTAGATCTCCAACCTCCAACTTGAACTCCCAAGCTCCTTTCCCCTTCTCAAGCTTCACAATCCACCTAGGGTTTCGATATGATGTCTTTTGGGAGTATAAGGGACGATGGAGGCTGAGATAAGTTGTTTAAATAGGGTGCAAACCCTCAAATTTAGGGTTTCACTCAAACAACACCTACTCGCCGAGTCGGTCTCCCGACTCATCGAGTAGGTCATTTAAACTCCCCGCGGATCACGACTCTACTCGACGAGTTGGGCCACCAACTCGTCGAGTCCCAGAGAAAAATAAATGAAATTCTTGAATTAAATACATACCAGGAATCAGGTGTTACATTAGCTAACAAGTGGAATCATTCAAGAAAATGTATGGATTTGTAGTCTATTAATTTCCCAATGTGTTGTTGGATTAGGTGTCTAAGCCCATAACTATATTTGGTATGTACTTGACCCGGTTATAGCATGGTCCTTTTGGGTTCCCTTCACCAAAGCAACTTGACTGGAAGAATAATAGAGAAAGAGCTTATTATGGTTTATTAATATATTATTTGAATAATATATTAAAAGAGAAATCATATTATTTAATTAACATTGGTCAAGAATTGATTTAGAATTAATTTTGTGGTCAAAAGAGGTTAATTGAATTAAGGGGACTGCTATTGTAATTATAAGATAGTTGAAATATGGGCTGAGGAACCCTAAAGATAGGGTGGACGAAATCTTATGGAAGCCCATAAGGATTTCGTCCAAGGATAGGTATTCTGGAAGATTCCTATGGGCTGCTTAGAGCCTAAGCAACCGGATTAGGTATTTGACTGAAACCCTAATTCCTCACCTATATAAAGGACCCCTTGGGCACCCCGAATTGGTTACCAGAAACCCTAAGAGGATCTTAGAGCCGATTTTAGCCTCATCCCTCTCTCTCTAACATTCTCCAATTTCTTGAGGTGTTTGTGATCGATTAGAGGTATTACATTTGTGATACTAGGCTCTCAAAGGCAAGGAGCTTCAAGCTACAATTCAAAGGTAACATTCTTAGTTGTTTATTTATGTTGATTTTGATTTCTATATGCTAGTGCTAGGGTTTATGAGCTTTTGATGATTATTGCATGTAGAATTAGAAAAACCTAGATCCAAAGCTTTAGAGTTTGCACGTGCACCACAGGATTAAGGTTTTTGTAACGCCCCGATTCTCGAATATCAACTTATGGTGATAAATTCTCATAAATTCAAGGTCTACTCGACAAGTTGGTTGCCTGACTCGTCGAGTAGCAGCGGGTTAGGCCGCGCACTTAAGTGACCTACTCGCCGAGTCCAAGAAGGGACTCGACGAGTAGGAGCTGGAGGATGAAACCCTAAATTTCGGGGTTTTGCACCCTATTTAAACGATCACTTGCCCTTAGCCTCCCTTGGCAGCCTCCAGAGAGTTCAACAAAACCCTAATACGTGTGTGTGTGCTCCATTGTGTGTTTCAATCCTTGGAAGAAGATTCTTAGAGAAAGGAACTTGAAGATCAAGTAGCTAGCAGCAAGGTGCTTGTGTGGACCTGAAGTCTACCTCAGTTTAGCATCATTTGAAGGTAACAAGTTGTTACCTTGACCTTGTTCTACCTAGATCTCTTCACGTTAAAGATTAGGGCTTTTATAGCATGGGTGATAACCATTTTCGGGTATGGGATAGGATCTGAAGTTGCCACTTCAGATCTGAGCTCATCTTGGACTCTAGAGCCATAAAGTCTCCAGCTTTAGACAACATGAACCCTTCCTTTTGAGTTAAACTCCATTTCAAGTTTAGTTTTGGCATTATGAGTCATTAGAGCTTTGCATGCACGTAAAGTTTGCAACTTTACGTGATAAACGTGCATTAGGAAGCTGGATCTACAATTTGGAGCCTTAGCATGGCTTAAAATCGTCTGTATGAATAAAGGACTGAAGAGACTCGGCGAGTTGTATGAACGACTCGGCGAGTCCAATGAAGATTTTCCTAGACTCGGCGAGTTGTAAGAGCAACTCGGCGAGTCCGATGAAGGTTGTCGTGGGCTCGGCGAGTCAGTCGAGTGACTCGGCGAGTCGGCGAGGGTTTTCCCAACCTTTGGACACGTATGAACGCGGCGAGTTATAAAGGGAAAACTCGGTGAGTCGGCGAAGGAGTTACGGCCACTGACCCTAAGAACTCGACGAGTCACACGAGTGAGTCGGCGGGTTGGCAAGTTATACAAGGAACTCGGCGAGTAGCTAAGGGTACTCGACGAGTTAAGGTCAACATGGACTGTTGACCTTGACAGTTGACTTTGACCAAGGGTTGACCAGTTGACTTCTGAGGGTATTTTGATACATTGGATATTATAGCAAAGGACATTGGTGAATATAGGTGTTTGAGTTGGAGCTACATTTGGAGGAGTTTGACACTACCTTCCGAGCTACTTGCGAGGTGAGTCATCCTCACTATAGCAACAGGGTCTACGGCACCAAGGTCGGCCCTTTATCGGATTTGTATCCGGGTATATTGCATGATATGTTTATTGATCTGTTAGATCTGCGTCCTGCTAGTTAGGACGGTATTGTGTTTAGTGATTTGGTAGGTCGGTATCCTGGTATATAGGATGATGCTATGTTAGTGACCGGTTAGGTCGGTATCCTGGTTATAGGATGTTGCTATGCTATATGATCTGTTAGATCGGTTTGATTGCCTATAGACTGTTATGTGATTATCTGTTATATGTGCACATGGTTGTTTGATTGGGGGTTGGGTTGAGGCGGGTCCTGCTTCGTGCTGTAGGCCAACATACCCAGGGCGGACCGGATAGACTGCAGACCCGGGAGGGCACATAGTCAGGCCGAAGGCCCGGCGAGTGGTTTGGATAGGCTGAAGGCCCCGAGAGGGCGGACCAGACGTGCCGAGGCTCGGAGAGTGGACCAGATAGACTGAAGGCCAGGTGCGGGCGGACCAGTCACACTGTAGACTAGAGATGCATGGCTGTTCTGTATTGGTTATATGATATGTTATGGTTATATGGGGTTGGTATTTTGGGGGTAACTCACTAAACCTTCGAGCTTACATTTATCGATTATTGTTTCAGGTACAGCGGCTGACCGCGGGAAGGCGAAGGCGTGACCGTACACTTCCTCGATTATGACTATGATTTCTGGGAACTCTGATATTAAACTATTTTGGAAACCTTTTTGTAATAACTATTGGTATTTTGAATGTTTTAAAAGTTTAAATTTGGCTTGAATTTTATGGGTGTTACAAGTTGGTATCAGAGCCTTGGTTTGAGTGAATTGGAGGAATATTCGTGTGAATCCAGTCTCAAATCAAGGAAAGCATTTTAAAACGATTTTTTTAAATGGTTTTCAAAATATGTAAAGGAGGATGTAAAGTGTACGATCAGCCGGAGCCAGTAAGTAGACCCCAAAGTACCATACATTTATTTGATATTGTGATATGTTAGAACAGCATGCTAGTACTAGGCTAGGGATCTTCAGGAATTACATGATGGAATTGCCTGATTACATGATGCCTGCTAGCCTAGGGTTTCTTTTAGATGAAATTGACATCATTACTGTAGTTGCTTAGTGTATGCATCACGGTTATACATAATTAAGATCTTATAGCCCGAGAATGTTTGATTTGGCCTTATGTTCTGTTCTTCTCTGATTGGGAGCTTAGGGTAGGATTGGATATTCGAAAGTCTATGGGGTCCAGCGTTAAGTATAGCTAGCATACACTAGCGCTGCAGGGTTGGTGGAAGTTTCATGGATGGGTGAGTTGTGTGGGACCGGTAGGTCAGTTATGAGATATTTAGTATTTCCTCTAGGAGTGAGGATTGAGCGCTCGCTATATTTGTGTGTATTGTTAGGGTGTTGTGATGATACTTGGGACAAATATGGGTAGGTGTGGAAGGTAGTATGGGCCCGTACTACTGAAAGCACAGGACCTATACGCGTGTCAAGGAAGTCACAACCCCTAGGGTTTTATTTTGGTTGGGAGTTGGTTCCCGGGTTGTATGAGGAGTATCTAATAACCTTTGGGTATGTTTTCAGTATGGTGGTTACACGGCGATTCGTGGCTGGATCCGGGTCAGGATCGGGAGAGGGTGGACAGGAGGCGCCGACAACGCCCGAGACTATCGGTCAGATGAGGCCAGACGAGATGGATGACAGGATCCGGGAGATCCTGCATGATGAGGTTGCTGCTATGTTCCGGGCTCAGTTGCCGGAGATGTTTGGGTCTATTAAGACCGCCATGGTCGAGTACTTTGACGAGCGCTATGCAGCCCTCACGGAGGCAGCTGCCGCGGCAGCTACTGCAGCTGTAACAACGGCAGGGGTAGGAGCCAGTCGGGCTTTTCAGTATCGGGACTTCGACAACACGAAGCCCCCTACTTTCGATGGGATTCAGGATCCCATCAAGTCCATGAGGTGGTTATCTGACGTGGAGGGGTGCTTCTTCACATGTTCCTGTCCTACTGACCAGAAGGTCAGATGTGCCCTGAACCTGCTGAGGTCTAGGGCAAAGGACAGGTGGAGACTGATGACTGGGTCGTATTCGGATGAGCAGAGAGCTGCTGTTACATGGGAGCAGTTCAGGGATATGCTCCGCTCCCGCTACATTCCATGAGTCGAGCGTGAGCGGCTAGCTCAGGAGTTTTTGGAGTTGAGACAGGATACAGAGTCGGTGACGGAGATCACCCGTATGTTCACTGAGAGGGCGATGTTTTGCCCGGAGTTCGCTTCCGAGCAGGCTCAGATGACGCGTTATCTGTGATGGGTTTTGAGCATTCTAACACTTCCTAAGTGTACATGCAACCCTAATAACCTTGAATCTATGTTTTCTCTATATACATGCAAATTTCTTTTCAAGGTTATTTCCTAACTAGCATTGCATGGGGATTACATAAAACATAAAAACTAGTAGAAATACATACCTTTTTGTTGCTTGGATTCCTTCAAGACTTTGTGAGCCTAGCACCCCAAATGGTGTGCCTCAAATGCTTCACACAACACCACAAGACTTGGAATAACTTGAGAGAATACTTCTAGCACTCAAAATCGGTTATGCCCTCTCTAGTAACACTAGGTCCACTAGGTTACGATTTTGCTAGCCATAGGGTTCCTTTTATAGTGTTGTCACAATTAGGGTTTACACATGAATGCCCTTAATTGTCATGACTCTTGATTTCTCATGACCCATGGGTTTGTAACTCCCATAGACTATCCATGGAGCTCCATATGGTTATAACCAAACCCATAAACCATGGATCATTAATCCACCATAAAAGAATTGATGATTGTCATAATCAACCCTATATATTTAATTAGTCTCACTTTGATCACTAGATTAATACTAGATTAATACTTGATCAATACTAATTAAATAATACTATTATTAATATATTAGAACTTATAATATATTAATAATCATAAGTGCCTTATTCTCTCATTTAATCTATCCAAGTATTGCAATGCCATGCAACCCAAATGGACCATGCCGGGTCGGGTCAAGTACATACCAAATAAAGTTATGGACTTAGACACTATATCCAACAGTCTCCCACTTGGATAAGTCTAATAACTATATTTGCAAATATGACTTCAAAATCCGACTAGCAATCGTAGCTCTTTCAAAGTCTCTCGGAACTGAGATGATGATGATACGCCATTTAAGATAAGTGATCATATAATCCTCTGTTCTCATGATATCAGCCGGACAAACACATGGAACATGGTCTTACTTATTGTCCATCATTTGTTTCTCGATCTCTGATTTGTTTCGACATAGAACAAAATTGAACACATCAATTAGGTTCTGACCGGACGCGGTACATAGGTCAAAACCAAATCATCGAGGGGCCCAGATATCGCTTCTATTTCTAGAAGGAACAGATAAACTTCGACTGATATGCTTGTACTAACTGCTTGTTGAATTATTCACAAAGGCACGTTTTATGACATCGAGTTACCAATGCGTTTTCGTGCAATCAATGAATAACCAACTCATAGTCAACAACTCATATCTCTAGGTTTGAAGATTTATATGATATTACCGTCTCACGATCACTCGAGATAAATTCCATGAAGTGATGCAAGTGAGCGTGGGTTGGATCCAATACTCAGCCCTTATGAGTACTCATGAATGTTGTAGCAACCATTGCATTGTCCAAAGCACTTTTAGACAAATCATACAATCCAAATTCATGACAGTCTTAAATCAATACTTACTTCCAAAGTTTGACTGACTGTGGATGGTTTGAATAATAACATAATTATTCTGGAAGTAAAAACATGCAAAATTGAAACATAGTAAACAATCAACACAAGATAGTAACACCTTACTCATAAATAAATAACAACTTTTATTTATCATCAAATGTCAATTACATTTTACAAGTTCCAGGAATCTAATTATTGAAACTAATATCATCCTTCAGCCCAATGCACCTCGCATGCTGTAAATGCTTAACCCTGCTCAGTCCCTTCGTGAGGGGATCTGCCGGGTTCTCATCTGATGATACCCTCTTAGCCACGAGGAGTCCTTCTTCTATTCGATGTCTGATGAAATGGTATATTCTGTCAATGTGCCTAGATCTCCCGGCTACATTAAGGATTACTGGCGGGGGACAGGGTAGAGCAGAGCCCCCGAGGGCTCAGGGACGTGCCTTCCAGCTTATGGCAGAGGAGGTCGGGACAGCGCCAGATGCAGCTGCTAGTATGTTTCTATCTGTATCTTATTATTTATAATTCTATTGCGAATTTTCCATCCCTTTCTGCATATGGCATAGGAGAGTTTGAGGAGTTTAGTATCAAGAAGCCGTAGACGGTTAGGATTCAGGGATGTTTGAGAATGGGAGGTTAGGATATAGGATCACCATTCCAGGGCTAGAGTCTGTGAATTAGAGAGGCAGAAGTGTTCAGTTGGGATTCGAGTTCTTTCGAAGTTCGGTCGCTCCACGCCAGGAGAGTGGTTTCGCGGAGACTCTTCGTTTCAGGATTCATCGTTCTATGTGAAGTATGGAAATTCTTGGCTTGGACGGTTAAGTAGAGTTATGATCTCGCCACTAGTAGGTAGTGGTTAGTGTCCCAAGTGGGGGAGAATTAGAAATTCTCAGAAGGAGCATCGATCGTGGAGGGTTCGATTAGCTGCCAAGGTCAGACAGTACTTCAGCACGCGTATGCGGAATTTCAGCGTCTGTGGAAGATACGCAGGTCAGGGATCAGACCACGGTTTTCCGAGAGGATGGACGATCGACATGAGGCTTAGGGTTAGGCCGGGGTGATAGTCCGCAGAATGGATCAGGAGTTCGAAGCCCTAAGTGGGTGAGAACATGTTGCATAGGAGAGAGAGCACCAGGAGGGATGGCCCAGGGAGATGCTAAAGAGCTTATAGCGGTCCGGATAGACTGAAGGCCGGTGGGGCGTACCAGTTAGTCCGAAGGCTCAGAGAACGGTCCAGACAGGCTGAAGGCCCGGAGAGGCGGTCCAGACATGCTGAAGGTTCTGAGAGTGGTCCAGATAGGCTGAAGGACTAGTGAGGCAGTCCAGTCATGCTGAAGACTCTGTATATGTTTGTAGATCTATGTTCGGGTATTGAGTAGGCTGCTACGCTATAGCAATCAATAGGTCTGTTCCAAGTATTGATCACTCTGTTGGAGTCGACTGAGGACTCCGGTGTATTTTGGTTGATTGGAAGTTGTTATTAGAAGACGAAAGGAGTTCAAAGGATCTTCGTGATCTCTTTAATTCGGAGTGTCGCCGAGGTTCCATCTTCTTGGATCGGATAATACTCCAGTTGGAGACTGAGAGTGGATCCGAATGAGTATTTGTTAGATTGGGAAGGTTTGGGATTAGAACGTTCCGTCATTCAGGTTCTGGGAACCGGGTTAGATCTTTTCTTGATCGTTTATGGCATTTGAATGGGGTGGAGGCGGTCCTGCGCTATGCAGTAGGATAAGATACCCAGTGCGGACCGACGGTGAGTCGTAGGCACATAGGTTCCAGAGAGAGCGGTAGGATTGAGGCAGTGGGCCAAGATAACCGGTGCGGGCCGACGGTAAGTTGTAGGCACAAGAGTTCAGTAGAAAAGCAGGATTTGGGGCAGGAGGTTAGCGGACCAGGTTGGTCCAGATAGAGTGAAGGCCTGGTAAGGCGGCCCAGGAAGGACAAACGCCCGGCGAGTGGACCAGGGAGGCTGTAGGCCCTGAAGGGCGGTCCAGTCATGCCGAAGGCTCGGTGTACGATAGTTTTTGTAATCTATGAAGGCACTGAATTTCCGCAGCAGTAAGAAATCTGCGGTCCTGTTTCGGTGAGAACCTCGAATTATCAGGATTGGGTGTAAGTGGTATGGAAGTGACACTTGTTCATTAGAGTTGTCTGTCAGGAAGTCAGACCGATTTCGGGATTCCAGGATTCAAGATGTCGGAGCGCGTTCAAGTGAATGTTTTGTAAAGGTTCAGGGGAGTTGTACTCGGTTGTGACGAACCAGAGGATTGTGGAGGAGACGCAAGGATAAATCCTTGGATCTCCAGTTATGGGTAGACCCGAGTTATGTTCATGGAGGTATTCCAATCTAGGGTATTCCTTTCTGAGGATGAACGAACCCTATGATTGACTGGACTTGATGTGTTTGGTATTCCAACCCGAGGGTTGATTAGGCCAAACATGTGAGGGATACGAGGGTATTCCATCCTTGGGACGATTGGACCGTCGTAGGCTTGCCTGGTAATCCAGCCCGAGGCTGATTGGGCCAGGCATGAGTGTCCGTATATATTAGTGGACTGATTACGTATGATATTTTGAGAGCTGAAGGATGCATTATCCTGTCAGCTCAAAGGGTTCACTTCAAGAAGAGGAAAGTTGGGTTTCAGATACGTTGGATCATCAGGATTTTGTTCAGTTGGAAAAGTGGCACGAAGGATAGACCTTTTAAAAAGTTCGGTTGGGATTCACATCACCTTCCACGTTTCACAATTGCGAAAGTGCATCATGGATCAGAAAGCGGTGGTTTCGTTGGAGGACATTCAGGTCGATGAGTGCCTGAATCCTGTTGAGAGGCCTGTGGCCTTCTGGAGAGAAGGGTAAAGGCACTGCGAAACAAGGAGGTACCTTTGGTAAAGGTACAGTGGAAGCACCAAATAGGGTCCGAGGGGACGTGGGAGCCGGAGGCAGAGATGCTGGAGCACTATCCAATGATGTTCACCGCAGCAGACTTCGAGGACGAAGTCTAGTTCAAGTGGGGGAGAATTGTAATGCCCCGATTCTCGAATATCAATTGATGGTGATAAATTCTCATAAATTCAAGGTCTACTCGACAAGTTGGTTGCCTGACTCGTCGAGTAGCAGCGGGTTAGGCCGCGCACTTAAGTGACCTACTCGCCGAGTCCAAGAAGGGACTCGACGAGTAGGAGTTGGAGGATGAAACCCTAAATTTCGGGGTTTTGCACCCTATTTTAAGGATCATTTTCCCTTAGCCTCCCTTGGCAGCCTCCAGAGAGTTCAACAAAACCCTATACGTGTGTGTGTGCTCCATTGTGTGTTTCAAGCCTTGGAAGAAGATTCTTAGAGAAAGGAATTTGAAGATCAAGTAGCTAGCAGCAAGGTGCTTGTGTGGACCTGAAGTCTACCTCAGTTTAGCATCATTTGAAGGTAACAAGTTGTTACCTTGACCTTGTTCTTCCTAGATCTCTTCATGTTAAAGATTAGGGCTTTTATAGCATGGGTGATAACCATTTTCGGGTATGGGATAGGATCTGAAGTTGCCACTTCAGATCTGAGCTCATCTTGGACTCTAGAGCCATAAAGTCTCCAGCTTTAGACAACATGAACCCTTCCTTTTGAGTTAAACTCCATTTCAAGTTTAGTTTTGGCATTATGAGTCATTAGAGCCTTGCATGCACGTAAAGTTTGCAACTTTACGTGATAAACGTGCATTGGGAAGCTGGATCTACAATTTGGAGCCTTAGCATGGCTTAAAATCGTCTGTATGAATAAAGGACTGAAGAGACTCGACGAGTTGTATGAACGACTCGGCGAGTCAAATGAAGATTGTCGTAGACTCGGCGAGTTGTATGAGCAACTCGGCGAGTCCGATGAAGGTTGTCGTGGGCTCGGCGAGTCAGTCGAGTGACTCGGCGAGTCGGCGAGGGTTTTCCCAACCTTTGGACACGTATGAACGCGGTGAGTTATAAAGGGAAAACTCGGCGAGTTGGCCAAGGAGTTACGGCCACTGACCCTAGGAACTCGACGAGTCACACGAGTGACTCGGCGGGTTGGCAAGTTATACAAGGAACTCGGCGAGTAGCTAAGGGTACTCGACGAGTTAAGGTCAACATGGACTGTTGACCTTGACAGTTGACTTTGACCAAGGGTTGACCGGTTGACTTCTGAGGGTATTTTGATACATTGGATATTATAGCAAAGGACATTGGTAAATATAGGTGTTGGAGTTGGAGCTACATTTGGAGGAGTTTGACACTACCTTCCGAGCTACTTGCGAGGTGAGTTATCCTCACTATATCAACAGGGTCTACGGCACCAAGGTCGGCCCTTTATCGGATTTGTATCCGGGTATATTGCATGATATGTTTATTTCTCTTTAGATCTGCGTCCTGCTAGTTAGGACGGTATTGTGTTTAGTGATTGGTAGGTCGGTATCCTGGTATATAGGATGATGCTATGTTAGTAACCGGTTAGGTCGGTATCCTGGTTATAGGATGTTGCTATGCTATATGATCTGTTAGATCGGTTTGATTGCCTATAGACTGTTATGTGATTATCTGTTATATATGCACATGGTTGTTTGATTGGGGGTTGGGTTGAGGCGGGTCCTGCTTCGTGCTGTAGGCCAACATACCCAGGGCGGACCGGATAGACTGCAGACCCGGGAGGGCACATAGTCAGGCCGAAGGCCCAACGAGTGGTTTGGATAGGCTGAAGGCCCCGAGAGGGCGGACCAGACGTGCCGAGGCTCGGAGAGTGGACCAGATAGACTGAAGGCCAGGTGCGGGCGGACCAGTCACACTGTAGACTAGAGATGCATGGCTGTTCTGTATTGGTTATATGATATGTTATGGTTATATGGGGTTGGTATTTTGGGGGTAACTCACTAAACCTTCGAGCTTACATTTATCGATTATTGTTTCAGGTACAGCGGCTGACCGCGGGAAGGGGAAGGCGTGACCGTACACTTCCTCGATTATGACTATGATTTCTGGGAACTCTGATATTAAACTATTTTGGAAACCTTTTTGTAATAACTATTGGTATTTTGAATGTTTTAAAAGTTTAAATTTGGCTTGAATTTTATGGGTGTTACAGTTTTGCTCATAACCCAACAGTAGTATCAGAGCGTATGTCATTTTTCTTTTGTATTTGATGCATAGCTAAATTGTTCAAATCTCAAAAGTCGAAAAATATTGCATCTGACTGATGAACTCGTCGAGTCACCTGATGAACTCGACTCGCTACTCGACGAGTCCAGTCTGTGAATCGGCAAATCGGCTCGTCTGTTGGCGGATTTTTCGGGATTTTGGCCAGAATTGAATTGGGATAATTACCAAAAACGTTTTTGACTGATAAAATTCAATTTTTTTCAATATGGTATTGATTATCCTAATACAATTGAAAGATAATTGTCAATAAATAAGATAATTACTTGGTTATAAGATAAAATTAATTATTTGTATTTTTGATTTGAATTATCTTGCCTAGAAATAGATTAGGTCAAATTATGTGATAAAGATTAATAATATGATTGTTTAATTATTTTTCAAATTTGATCTATAAGATGTTTTGAAAAGTTTCAAAACTTGCCCTCAAGTTTTGGAATTTAAATTTTTAATTAATAGTTTTAATTTTGAAATATTTAAATTCTAAACCCTAGAATTTTACAAGTTTAAAATTCAACCCTTATACTATTATAATATTATAAGATTAATAATTATATATATGTATAAGATAAAGCTAGTCTTACCGTTGGTAGGCCACATTCACAAAGTCGATCTATAAGGGGGGTATAAGGTTACTACCTATAAAATGGTGGTTTAATGGGTGTCCACTCTCACCCACCGCTTCCTTGATTGGTGGAGGGTCGTTAGCCGAACAGGTAGGATAGGGCAACTAATTCCTCATTAATAAGTATAATGATTTTAATAAAGTAACTAAATGTTTTTATAAATTCCCAATCTTAGTTACTTTAGGAAAAATGTGAAAATGTATGCTATTCCATGAAATTACACTTTGCACCTTGCCAAGTCGTTAGTGGAGCGTGTGTGGTTAACCGACACACTAATTTGGGACTAGCAAGGGTGGCAAAGGGTAGCTCGATGTTTATCATAGATTGATGGAGCGTGTGTGGCTAACCGGCACATCGATTAGGTGGTAAATGACATCGAGAGTACCAAGTACATTTGCATGGTTATTCACACCTTGTTTGTGATCCTCGGTATCCCAGTCACAAACTTGAAGGGCATAATCGAGATTTAAACATGCCACTGAAAAGTTCAATGAATCTCAAAAGAATCTAGGAATTTCAATTCATTTAAAACTTAAAGTCCTTTTCGTTTTTCATAGTGGAAATTGGTAAATCGTCATTTACCTACTTTCATATTATTTGCAATTAGATTACAGCATCCCTCTTCTGAATTGTAAATAATCATGTTGGGTCCTAGCCCTAATTTCTCATTTGGGTGTGTAATTGGGGATTATTATCTAATCTAAACTTTGTTCCTTTTCTATTTCAGATGTCTACTCAAAACAACAACGCTTCTGGCTCGACCCCTTCTGCTCATTCTCACTCATGAACTTGTGTGGGAGGGTGATATTTGACATAACCAATTTCAATGATTGGATCCGCAACATTCGCATGGTCACCCGCTACAAGGACAAAATGTATGTTCTCGACAAGGAGCTGAAGGAGGTTAATGTGAACACTGCTACTCCTGAAGAAATTGCTACATATGAAACTCATGAGCGAGATGTTACGAAGGTTCATTGCATCATACTCGCAACAATGATTGCTGAACTCCAAAAGTCCTACGAGGACTACTATCCATACGAGATGCACCAAGATTTGATGGAAAGGTACCATCAAAGTGCAAGGCAGGAGAGGTATGAGATCATCGCCTCGATGATCACTACCAAAATGAAGGATGGAGAGTCCATCTCAACCCACTTGCAAAAAATACAAAGGTTTGTTGACCGCTTGCTAAAGTTGAATGTGAACTTCGACGAGGAGTTGGCCATATATATCATTCTACACTCGTTGCCTCCTTGTTATGACCAATTTCGTATGACCTATCATATGAACAAGGAGGAGGTCACTCTGAGCAAGCTTCAAGGCCTGCTGAGAGTAGTCTAAAAGGAAAATCTGCTACATCTACTCCTACTACTGCTGCCCCTGTCTTGGCTATTGGGCAAGGGAAAGGAAAGAAGAGAAAGGCTCCTTCTAAGAGCCACAAGGGTAAATCCCATGATGGATCCTCTTCTAGAGGGACCAAAGCCAGTGCTGCTGCCCCCTCTTCCAACCCTAAAGAAGCAGAGTGCTTCTATTGTCACGACAAAGGGCATTAGAAACGAAGCTTCCCGAAGTATCTACGGGACATCAAGGATGGCAAGATAAATCCCTCCTTCGCAGGTATTTACACTATCCAATCTAACAACTCATCACATGCTATTTCTTGGGTCCTTGATACAGGATGTGGTTTTCACATTTGTTCTGATTTGCAGAGTCTAATAAGAAGTAGGGATGTGGAGCATGGGAATATGAACCTGATCATGGGGAATAGGAAAGCGTCGCATGTCACCAAGATTGGTGTTTACTCTTTAGTGCTTAGTAGTGGGTTAGGTTTAGATTTAAATGATTGTTGCTACTCATCAGAAATGGCGAGAAACATTATTTCATTTTATGGTTTGTACAGAAAAGGTTTTATATTTTCATTTAATAATGAAATTGGTTCTATTAATGCTTTCTTGAATGGTACTTTCTATTTTGAAGCATTGCCTTGTAATGGAGTATATGAAACTGTGAATGTTGTAGATAACTTAGGAAATAATGTGTTGCACATTGATTCGTCTAATAGTTTGGACAAAGCATGCTTGTGGCATTGTTGTCTTGGACATGTTAACAAGAAGCGTATAGCCCAAATCCAAAAGGATGGAGTGTTGGAGTCATTTGACCTAAAATCAGATGATACGTGTGAATCTTGTTTACTTGGAAAGATGACCAAATCACCCTTCACTGGTACTTGTGAAAAGAGTGAGGGTTTATTGGATCTCATACATACTGATGTATGTGGGCCCTTTAGATCCACCACAAGGGATGTGAACCGCTTCTATGTGACTTTTACCGATGATTATAGCAGATATGGGTATATCTACTTAATCAAGCACAAGTCATAAACCTTTGAAAGGTTCAAAGAGTTTAAGCAAAAAGTGGAGAATCAGCTGGGCAGGAAAATTAAGATGCTCCGATCCGATCGAGGAGGTGAGTACCTTAGTATTGAATTCCACGACTACCTCAAGGAATGCGAAATTGTTTCGCAATTGACGCCGCCTAGGACACCGCAGTTGAATGGTGTGGCTGAGAGGCGCAATCGAACCTTGTTGGACATGGTTCGTTCCATGATGAGTCGAGCTTCGTTACCTATCTCATTCTGGAGGTATGCCATAGAGACTGCCACCCATATCCTTAATCTAGTCCCAACCAAGAAGGTTGCCAAAACACCTCGCGAGATGTGGACAGGGAAAGTTCCATCGTTGGCACATATCAAGGTTTGGGGTTGCGAGGCTTTCGTAAGACGGGAGACTCACGACAAACTCAAGCCTCGTAGTGAGCCGTGTATTTTCATCGGCTATCCGTAGAAGTCCTTTGGATATCTATTCTATAGACCGAGTGACAATGTTGTCTTCGTTGCGAGGAGAGGGGTCTTCCGAGATCGAGAACTCATATGCCAAGAGGACAGTGGGAGGCAAATTGATCTTGAAGAGCTTCAAGAGTCAAGCGATGAAGGAACCTCTAACACTGGCGCTCAACCCGAGGAGGAAACTCCTGTTGAACCAATTGACGAGTCCCTACCTCTTATACGTTCCAGTAGAGTTAGTGTCCCACCCGAATTATATGGTTTCCATATAACTGTTGAGGGTGATACGTTTATTAGTGATAGTACACTAATAAATCTGGATGAACCTAACAACTACAAGGAAGCCATGGCAAGCCTGGAGTCTGAGAAATGGAAAGAGGCTATGGAAAGCGAGATACAGTCCATGTATGACAATCAAGTTTGGAACTTGGTTGACAATGTGTTAGGTCGTAAGACGGTAGGGTGCAAATGGATCTTCAAGAAGAAGATCGACATGGATGGGAAAGTGCACACGTATAAGGCGCGATTGGTTGCGAAGGGCTTTACTCAAACTCCTGGAGTTGACTATGATGAGACCTTCTCACCAGTAGGGAAGATTAAATCTATAAGGGTTATGCTAGCCATAGTTGCATTTCATGACTATGAAATATGGAAAATGGATGTCAAAACAGCTTTCCTTAATGAAAATTTGGCTGAATATGTTTACATGAATCAGCCAGATGGTTTTGTCGATGCGAAGCACCCGAATAGAGTGTGTAAGCTTGAGAAATCCATCTATGGATTGAAACAAGCATCTAACAGATGGAATCTTTTTTTCGATGAAAAATTCAAAGAGTTTGGTTTTTCGAGAAGCGGGGATGAGTCTTGTGTATATGTCAAAGCCAGTGGAAGTATAGTTAGCTTTCTCGTTTTGTATGTGGATGACATACTACTCATACGAAACGACATCCCAACCTTGCAGGAGGTTAAGTCCTGGCTTGGGAAGTGCTTCGCTATGAAGGACCTCGGAGAAGCTGCTTATATTCTAGGGATAAGGATATTGAGAAATAGGAGTAACAGTCTAATAGGACTTAGTCAAAGTACTTACTTGGATAAAGTGTTGAAACGTTTCAGCATGGAAAATTCTAAGAAAGGGGAGTTACCAATCCAAAGCAATACCAAGTTGAGTAAGACTCAGAGTCCGAGTACCAATGTTGATAGCAGAGATGAACAGAGTACCTTATGCTTCCGCAGTTGGCTCAATCATGTATGCTATGACATGTACTCGCCCTGATGTGGCCTTCGCTTTGAGCATGGTCAGCAGATATCAAGGGAATCCTGGTAGAGCTCATTGGACTGCGGTAAAGAACATTCTTAAGTACTTGCGGAGGACTAAGGACTGGTTTCTTATCCTCGGTGGGAGTGATGACTTGAGAGTACGAGGGTATAGTGACGCTAGTTTTCAGACCGACCGAGATATATTCTGCTCTCATTCGGGCTGGGTCTTTACCCTGAATGGAGGAGCAGTGACATGGAAAAGTTCCAGGCAGGAGACCGTAGCTGATTCAACGTGCGAATCAGAGTACATAGCAGCGAGCGAAGCATCGAAGGAGGCAATATGGCTAAAGAACTTCATTGGAGACCTTGTAGTTGTACCAGTTGTAACATCCCGAAATTCAGGTGCGTCTCTTAAATCCTTCTCCTTTTCCAAGATTGTCAAGTTAAGACCTTAATTGAAATCTTAAGGCAAATGAGTACGTTGGGCGTACTGAAGAGTACGCTGTGCGTACTCATGCGCTTAAGTTGGACGCGGACTCGCCTAGGTACGCTGGGCGTACCCAGGGTTACGCTGGGCGTAGCGGGCCCAGATGCAAACCCTAATTTGTGGATTGTACACTATAAAAGGAATGTTAAGGCCTTATCCTCAGCCACCATTTCAGAGAGTGAAACCCTAATAGAGAGTTACCCTTCGTTCCTAGCTTGTGTGTGTGTCTAAGCTTCAAAGTGCTATTTCAAGGTGGTGAAAGAGAAGAGGAGGCCATTTTAGGAGCTAGAAGTTGGTGGACAAGAGTAGATCCGAGTTCTACAGAGGTTGGAGCTTCTTTCTGAGGTAAAAAGCTCAAAGCTTTCCTTGTCATTTGTGATTTGTGCTTCTTGGACCAATTTTTAGGGTTTTTGGTCCCAAGGTGGAGACTTTATGAGCAAATGGTCTCCATTGGCCTAGATCTGCCATATTTCAGGGTAATATGAGTTGTATGTTCATAAAAATCCAATCTTGGACGTGAATATTGAGCCATGAATGAGATCTAGACTTTATGAGGAAGAAGGAAAGGTGTTAGAGTGATTAGGGACCTTTACAACCATGCAAAGGCTTAAAGGTCTCGACTTTATAGATTAGGTGGTCTTAGAGAAGTCAGATCTGGAGTTTGAGTTTATGTCTTAACCGTTTAAGACCAAAATCCAAGAAAAGCTGAAACTGAGACTTACGCTGGGCGTAGCTCTCAGAACGCGCAGCGTAAGGGGTTGAGACCCCAATTATGGATCGCCGGCGCACGCCCCGCGTACAGAGATGGTACGCGCCGCGTACTGCCTCATGTTGGCTTTCGTTGACTTTTAGGGTTTTGGTCAACATTTGGACTTTTGGGTCAGGGAGGGGTAAAATGGTGTTTTACCCTTCTGTGGGATTGTAGGAATGGATTTTTATCTAGCCTTTGAGAGCCATTATTTATTTGAGAGTATTGTTTATGTGATTAGGCGGGGGCTAGATTAGTGTTTTCGTGTGCGATATTATTCGAGACACCCGAGGTGAGTCTTCTCACTATACTTTACCTTGAGTGGTAATTAGAGTTATGTGACAGAGTATATCGCGTGTTATGTATGCGATGTGTTGCACTGCATTGTTTCTATTTGATTTATGTTGTATGTACTCCAGAGTTTACAGAGTTAGGACCGGAAGGTCCACAGAGTTAGGACCAGAGGGTCCACAGAGTTAGGGCCAGAGGGCCCACAGAGTTATATCCTCGAGTGGCTAATATGTGTTATATGTGGTATTTTGGGGAACTCACTAAGCATTTATGCTTACAGTGTTTTGTGTTATGTGTTTCAGGTACCAGTGAGAATCGCGGGAAGGCGTCGGCATGATCTGTACACACTTGTGGAGTTTTTATGTATTGAGATATTGGGATGAATTTTATGGATTTGATATGTGATATATGGAGATTGATAATATTTATGAATGAAATTATATTTTTAAAAGTGAAAAATTGTTTTGGAATTTACGACGTTACAAGTTGGTATCAGAGCCTTGGTTTGAGGGATTCGGATGCACCTTCGGGCGCATTTGAACTCAAACTGAGGATTTGAGAAATTTTTCGCAATAAAACAAAATTTTCCTAAAGGAATAAAAGGTTTTGAAAAGAGCAGAGCAGAGCAGTGTATACGATCAGCCAGCGCCCGAACGGTGATTTCCCAAAATACCCTTATATTATGCTTTATGAGATATGATATGATATGTTATGCATGCTAGAGTAGGCTAGGTATTCCTATTAGGACTAGAGTGTCCTGATTCGTGATGCCTTAGCCTAGGGGTTTTGCTGTTGGGAGATGCTTGAGAGTGAGTAGATAGCAGCGAGGAGCTTATGAGAGGTCTACTAGAGAGTAGCCTATGCATAGTGAGAGTAGAGTACTTGGGATTTGGGATCCTAGGAGGAGGACTTGGAGTGAATACTGATGCGGTGTGGACGGTAGTATTGGGCCCGTACTACTGAAGACATCAGATCAGTGCGCAGTCCAAGTAAGAATCCTTAGGGTACTAAGGAACAAGTAGGGTTGAGTTGCCGAGTGTGAGTATGCTCGAGCGAGTCTCTGATATTTCTTATGTTGTATTTCAGAGACATCATGGTTGGGACACGCCACAGACCAGGGACCAGCGGTGTGAGTGATGAGGAGCTTCGTCAGATGATCCACGAGGAGGTGGCTGCGGCTATCCGCGCAGAGATTCCGGAGATGTTTGGGTCTATTAAGACCACATTGATTGAGACCTTTGATGAGAGATACGCAGCGGTTACGGAGGCTGCAGCCGCTGCAGCTACCGCAGCTGTTGCTGCTACTAGACCTCAGGGTGGTGATTCGTTGCTGTTCCGGGAGTTCAGCAACACGAAGCCACCAGAGTTTGATGGGACGCAGGATCCGATTGCTGCGATGAGATGGATTTCTGACATTGAGGGATGCTTCTATACGTGTTCATGTCCGGAGCATCTGAGAGTTCGGTTCGCGCTGAACCAGCTTCGCTTGGGAGCGAAGGACTGGTGGAAGTTTGTGACAGCGCACTATTCTTCTACAGAGCTTGCCGCGGTGACCTGGGAGAGGTTCACCGCTATGTTTCGTGATGAGTACGTTCCCCCGGTGGAAAGGGAACGTTTGGCCCAGGAGTTCTTGACCCTCAAGCAGGGTACCGAGTCTGTTACTGTGATCACCAGGATGTTTCATGAGAGGACGATGTTCTGCCCTGAGTACGTGTCTTCCGAGCAGGCACGCATGAGTCGATATTTGAGCATTTTGAGGAGAGGCATCCGCGAGTTCGTGGCAAACTCGTCGTACCGGACATTTGTCGAGCTTCAGGTGAATGCTCTGAAGAGGGAGATAGAGCTTGAGACTCAGGTTAGGGAGGAGGCGGAGTCTCAGGGGAGGGATCGGCGACCGACACAGTCCCAGCCGGCAGCCAAGCGGGCCACGCCCGCCGATTCGAGATCAGGGAACCAGAAGGGCCGCACTTGTGGCAAGTGCGGCAAGGGTCATGAGGGGATTTGTAGGGCAGGGTCTTGCTACAAGTGTGGCAAGGAGGGGCACATGACCAAGGATTGCCCCAAGGGGTTTGCAGTCTGTTTTCACTGCAACCAGACCGGACACCGGAAGGCCGAGTGTCCGCAGCTGCGGGGGTCAGCACAGGGAGCATCACAGGGATCTGCCCCTGCTACTGTACGAGCTACCGAGAGTCGGCCGGTGAAGGCCGAGGCACCGAAGGCACGAGGAAGAGCCTTCCAGTTGACAGCAGAGGAGGTCCGCGCAGCGCCCGATGTCGTGGCCGGTATGTATTTTTTCATGTATTTATTTGATGTTTGAGATATTATGCTTATATTATGATATGTGTAGGTACTTTTCTTGTGAGTTCTGTACCTGCCTTGGTGTTATTTGACTCGGGTGCGAGTCGATCTTTTGTATCATTAGCCTTCAGTCAGCACATCAGTATCAGTCGGGAGGCGTTGAGTCGACCTCTGTGAGTTTCCATAGCTGACGAGAGAGCGGTGTATGCCACTGATGTGATTTGAGGATGTGTACTCGAGATCTTCGGCGTTGAGTTTCCGATTGATTTGGTCCCGATTGCGATGGGAGATGTCTGTGTCATCGTGGGCATGGACTGGTTGAGCAGGTTTGGAGCGGTTATCGACTGCGAGCGACAGCTGGTGACCATACAAGACCCTGGTGGGGGAGTTCTTACGGTTTATGGCGAGGGTACCCGTTCTGGGTCAGCATTTTGTTCGGCCGCTAGAGCGAGGCAGAGCCTACAGCAGGGCTATAGTGGGTTTGTGGCTTATGTGGTGGATACGAGAGTAGATGCAGAGAGGCCGAGGTCGGTCGATGAGGTCCCGATAGTGCGTGAGTTCCCAGACGTTTTCCCCGAGGAGTTGCGGGGAGTGCCTCCCGAGAGGCAGGTAGAGTTCCGTATCGATTTGGTTCCGGGGGCAACGCCTATCGCCAAGGTGCCCTATCGCCTTGCGCCACCAGAGATGCAGGAGTTATCCTCACAGCTGCAGGAGCTGCTGGGGAAGGGGTTTATTCGGCCGAGTAGCTCGCCGTGGGGAGCGCCGATCCTTTTTGTCAAGAAAAAGGATGGTTCACACCGGATGTGCATTGATTACCGGGAGTTGAACAAGCTAACGGTCAAGAACCGTTACCCCTTACCGAGGATCGACGATTTGTTCGATCAGTTACAGGGAGCGTCTTGGTTCTCCAAGATTGATCTGAGGTCTGGATATCATCAGATGAGAGTGCGGGATGAGGATATCCAGAAGACAGCGTTCAGGACTCGTTATGGGCATTACGAGTTCGTGGTGATGCCTTTCGGGCTCACCAATGCACCGACAGCGTTCATGGATCTCATGAACAGGGTGTGCAGGCTGATGTTGGATCATTCGGTGATCGTGTTCATTGATGATATATTGGTGTATTCGAGATCCAAAGAGCAGCATGAGGAGCATTTGAGGGAGATCCTCGAAGTTCTGAGATCGGAGAGGCTTTACGCCAAATTCTCCAAGTGCGATTTCTGGTTACGAGAGGTCCAGTTCCTAGGACACCTCGTCAACCAGAATGGGATATTGGTCGATCCGGCCAAGATTGAGGCTGTGATGAGTTGGGAGGTGCCGAGATCCCCTTCTGAGATCAGGAGTTTTCTGGGGTTGGCCGGCTATTATCAGAGATTTATCAAGGATTTCTCCAGGATTGCTGTTCCTCTCACCAGGTTGACCCGAAAGGGCTTGGCTTTCAGTTGGGGCCCGGAGCAGCAGGCCTCATTCGAGACACTTCGCCAGAGATTATGCGAAGCCCCATTGTTAGCCCTTCCGGAGGGGATGGAGGATTTTGTGGTGTATTGTGACGCGTCGATATCGGGATTGGGTGCGGTGCTGATGCAGAGAGGGCACGTGATAGCATACGCATCGAGGCAGCTGAAGCCTCATGAGACGAGGTATCCTACTCACGATCTGGAGTTGGGGGCTGTGGTGTTCGCCCTCAAGATCTGGCGTCACTATTTGTATGGGGTTCGGTGTACCATATACACGGACCACAAGAGCTTGAAGTATCTGATGGATTAGCCCAACCTGAATATGCGCCAGAGGAGATGGTTGGATGTGGTAAAGGATTATGAGTGCGAGATCCTATACCACCCGGGCAAGGCTAACGTTGTAGCCAATGCCTTGATTCGTAGGGCGGAGAGTGCCCCGATACGAGATGTTTGTATGAGGTTGACGGTGATGACTCCGGTGTTGGACACCATTCGGGAGGCCCAGGTAGAGGCCATGAGACCGGAGAACCGCAAGAGAGAACAGGTGATCGGGCAGGTATCTGAGTTCATTGCCGATAGCCGAGGGCTTATGACCTTTCAGGGTCGGATTTGGGTGCCATTTGAGGGTGGGGCACGTACCATTTTGATGGAGGAGGCACACAGATCGAGGTTTTCGATCCATCCCGGGGCCACTAAGATGTATTTGGACCTGAAGAGAGACTATTGGTGGCCCTGTATGAAGAGGGATGTTGCGTGGTTTGTGGAGAGGTGCTTGACCTGTCGCAAGGTTAAGGCCGAGCACCAGCGACCACATGGCAAGTTGCAGCCACTTGAGATTCCCCAGTGGAAGTGGGAACAGATTTCCATGGATTTTATCACCAAATTGCCGAGGACTGCGAGAGGTGTCGATGCAATTTGGGTGATCGTTGACCGGCTGACAAAGAGCGCTCATTTTCTTGCTATCAGTGAGAGCTCTTCTGCTGAGAGGCTGGCAGAGTTGTATGTGAGAGAGGTGGTATCGCGGCATGGAGTACCGATCTCGATCGTGTCGGAACGAGATGTGCGTTTCACTTCCAGGTTCTGGAAGAAATTCCATGAGGAGTTGGGTACGAGGCTGCATTTCAGTACCACATACCACCCACAGACGGACGGTCAGAGCGAGCGGACGATTCAGACGCTCGAGGACATGCTTAGGGCATGTGTGTTGGACTTCGGAGGAAGTTGGGACACGTATCTGCCGTTGGCTGAGTTTTCTTATAACAACAACCACCATTCGAGTATCGGTATGCCTCCCTTTGAGTTGTTGTATGGGAGGAGGTGTCGGACTCCCATCTGTTGGGGAGAGGTCGGGCAGCGAGTGTTGGGTAGCACTGAGTTAGTGCTTCAGACGACAGAGCAGATACAACAGGTCAGGCAGAGGTTGTTGACAGCTCAGAGTCGCCAGAAGAGTTATGCGGATAGGTGACGGTCCGAGCTTAAGTTCCAGGTGGGAGACTTCGTACTCCTGAAGGTATCTCCTTGGAAAGGAGTGATCCGATTCAGGAAGAGGGGCAAGCTGGGGCCCCGGTACATTGGTCCGTTTAGGGTGACCGCGAGGGTGGGCAGGGTAGCATATCGTTTGGAGCTACCTGCGGAGTTCAGCCAGATTCATGATACCTTCCACATGTCTCAGCTGAGGAAGTGTATAGCCGACGAGTCGGTAGTGGTGCCGCTGGAGGATATTCAGGTGGATGCGAGTCTGAATTATGTTGAGAGACCGATCACGATCTTGGACCGGAAGATCAAGGTTCTGAGGAACAAGGAGGTGCCTATGGTTCAGGTCCAGTGGCAACATCGGAGAGGGTCCGAGCTGACTTGGGAGCCGGAGTCAGAGATGCGGGAGCAGCATCCGGAGTTATTTGCGGCATGATACTTCGAGGGCGAAGTCTGGTTCTAGTGGGGGAGAATTGTAACATCCCGAAATTCAGGTGCGTCTCTTAAATCCTTCTCCTTTTCCAAGATTGTCAAGTTAAGACCTTAATTGAAATCTTAAGGCAAATGAGTACGTTGGACGTACTGAAGAGTACGCTGTGCGTACTCATGCGCTTAAGTTGGACGCGGACTCGCCTAGGTACGCTGGGCATACCCAGGGTTACGCTGGGCGTAGCGGGCCCAGATGCAAACCCTAATTTGTGGATTGTACACTATAAAAGGAATGTTAAGGCCTTATCCTCAGCCACCATTTCAGAGAGTGAAACCCTAATAGAGAGTTACCCTTCGTTCCTAGCTTGTGTGTGTGTCTAAGCTTCAAAGTGCTATTTCAAGGTGGTGAAAGAGAAGAGGAGGCCATTTTAGGAGCTAGAAGTTGGTGGACAAGAGTAGATCCGAGTTCTACAGAGGTTGGAGCTTCTTTCTGAGGTAAAAAGCTCAAAGCTTTCCTTGTCATTTGTGATTTGTGCTTCTTGGACCAATTTTTAGGGTTTTTGGTCCCAAGGTGGAGTTTTTATGAGCAAATGGTCTCCATTGGCCTAGATCTGCCATATTTCAGGGTAATATGAGTTGTATGTTCATAAAAATCCAATCTTGGACGTGAATATTAAGCCATGCATGAGATCTAGACTTTATAAGGAAGAAGGAAAGGTGTTAGAGTGATTAGGGACCTTTACAGCCATGCAAAGGCTTAAAGGTCTCGACTTTATGGATTAGGTGGTCTTAGAGAAGTCAGATATGGAGTTTGAGTTTATGTCTTAACCGTTTAAGACCAAAATCCAAGAAAGGCTGAAACTGAGACTTACGCTGGGCGTAACTCTCAGAACGCGCAGCGTAAGGGGTTGAGACCCCGATTATGGATCGTCGGCGTACGCCCCGCGTACAGAGATGGTACACGCCGCGTACTGCCTCCTGTTGGCTTTCGTTGACTTTTAGGGTTTTGGTCAACATTTGGACTTTTGGGTCAGGGAGGGGTAAGATGGTGTTTTACCCTTCTGTGGGATTGTAGGAATGGATTTTAATCTAGCCTTTGAGAGCCATTATTTATTTGAGAGTATTGTTTATGTGATTAGGCGGGGGCTAGATTAGTGTTTTCGTGTGCGAGATTATTCGAGACACCCAAGGTGAGTCTTCTCACTATACTTTACCTTGAGTGGTAATTAGAGTTATGTGACAGAGTATATCGTGTGTTATGTATGCGATGTGTTGCACTGCATTGTTTCTATTTGATTTATGCTGTATGTACTCCAAAGTTTACAGAGTTAGGACCGGAAGGTCCACAAAGTTAGGACCAGAGGGTCCATAGAGTTAGGGCCAGAGGGCCCACAAAGTTATAGCCTCGAGTGGCTAATATGTGTTATATGTGGTATTTTAGGGAACTCACTAAGCATTTATGCTTACAGTGTTTTGTGTTATGTGTTTCAGGTACCAGTGAGGATTGCGGGAAGGCGCCGGCATGATCAGTACACACTTGTGGAGTTTTTATGTATTGAGATCTTGGGATGAATTTTATATATTTGATATGTGATATATGGAGATTGATAATATTTATGAATGAAATTATATTTTTAAAAGTGAAAAATTGTTTTGGAATTTACGACGTTACACCAGCGATAAAGGAGCCTATAGAAATTTTCTGTGGTAGCGAAGGTGTGGTTGCCTTAACCAAGGAACCGAGGAATCATGGGTGATCCAGACATATCGACAGAAAATATCACTTTATTAGACATCGGGTAGAAGAGGGACTCCTCGTAGTGAAGAGGGTATCGTCAGAGGATAACCCAGCAGATCCTCTTACGAAGGGACTAAGTAGGGTTAAGCACTTGCAGCACGCTAGGAGCATTGGGCTACAGGACGATATTAGTTTTAGTAATTAGATAACTGTTAGAAACTTATAATAGATAAATTGTAATTGACATTTTGATGATTAAATAAATGTGTTTTATTTATAAGTAATGTTACTGTCTTGTGTCAATTATTTACTATTGTTTCACTTTGCATGTTTTGACTTCCTAAATAATAAGATTATTTAAACTATCCACAGTCGATCATACGTTGGAAGTAAGTATGAAAGAAGACTATCATGAATTGGCTTGTAGATTGTCTAAGCGTTTAGACATAGAAAAGGTTTGTTGCAACGTTCATGAGTGCTCATGAAATATGATTTAAGTATTGGATTAAACCCGCGCTCACATGAATCACTTCATGAAATTAATCACGAGTGATTGTGAGACGATAATATCATATAGTCTTTAAAGCTAGATATACGAGTTGTTGTTTACGAGTCGGTTGTGCATTGATAATGCGTAAACGCATCAGTAACTTGATGTTATAAAACGCATTGTTGTGTACGATTTGATG
The DNA here is from genome assembly GCF_052849685.1 of Lactuca virosa. NCBI lineage: Eukaryota > Viridiplantae > Streptophyta > Magnoliopsida > Asterales > Asteraceae > Lactuca > Lactuca virosa. The sequence continues at coordinate 41,406,130 of NC_136433.1, forward strand.
AGTAAATAGTACAAGCATATAATTCAAAGTTTATATGTTCCTTTTATCCTACGAGGTTAAAAGCGATATTTTGGGCCCCTCGATGATTTTGTTTTGACTTATGTGTCGGGCCCGGTCAGGACTGAATTGATGTGTTCAATTAAGTTCTATGTCAGACAAATCAGAGATCGAGAAACAAACTGTTGGACAATGAGTATGACTATGTTCCATGTAATTGTCCACACGATATCTTGAGAACGGAGGACTATACGATCCCTTATCTAAAGGACGTGTCAGAGTTCGACATCGGCTTTTGAGAGCTACGATTGTTAATCAGATTTTGAAGTCGTACTTCCATTTATAGTTATTAGACTTATCCAAGTGGGAGACTGTTGGATTAGGTATCTAAGCCCATAACTATATTTGGTATGTACTTGACCCGGTTGTAGCATGGTCTTTTTGGGTTGTCTTCACCAAAGCAACTTAACTGGAAGAATAATAGAGAAAGAGGTTATTATGGTTTATTAATATATTATTTGAATAATATATTAAAAGAGAAATCATATTATTTAATTAACATTGGTCAAGAATTAATTTAAAATTAATTTTGTGGTCAGAGGTTAATTGAATTAAGGGGACTGATATTGTAATTATAAGATAGTTGCAATATGGGCTGAGGAATCCTAAAGATAGGGTGGACGAAATCTTATGGAAGCCCATAAGGATTTCGTCCAAGGCTAGGTATTCTGGAAGATTCCTATGGGCTGCTTAGAGCCTAAGCAACCGGATTAGGTCTTTGACTGAAACCCTAATTCCTCACCTATTTAAAGGACCCCTTGGGCACCCTAAATCGGTTACCAGAAACCCTAAGAGGATCTTAGAGCCGATTTTAGCCTTCTCCCTCTCTCTCTAACATTCTCCAATTGCTTGTGGTGTTTGTGATCGATTAGAGGTATTACATTTGTGATACTAGGCTCTCAAAGGCAAGGATCTTCAAGCTACAATTGAAAGGTAACATTCTTACTTGTTTATTTATGTTGATTTCGATTTCTATATTCTAGTGCTAGGGTTTATGAGCTTTGGATGATTATTGCATGTACAATTAGAAAAACCTACATTCAAAGCTTTAGGGTTTTCATATGCACCATAGAATTGATGTTTTGCTCATAACCCAACATGTGTAACTCGAGAGTAGAGTCTAGTGAGCATGTTTTTTTCATGTGAAGTTGCTTCAAATGTTTGGAGATTGGTTGCTAAGTGGTACGATATCTCCTTTCCTACTTTTGTATTTTTTTTATTGGTTTAAGTTTAGGAATCAAAATTGACTTATTGGAATGATTTGTTAACAAACCCTATGTAATTTTCTCTCTAACATTTAGCTAGATGTGTGAATATATAATTTCGATTGTTGAAAAAAAAACATAAATATAGAAAAATCAAATATGAAAATCTTAATACAGTAACAACTAAGATGAATCGGCATTGAGGTGGGGTATAATGGGTAGTTTCTGGGCCGACTTGTATTAATTTTCTCACAAGATCATTTATAAGATGGGATTTCGACTCTTTACATACTTTTTGATAATGCTTTATTTATATATATATATATATATATATATATATATATATATATATATATATATATATATATAAAAGAAGGAAATTTTTTGTAGGAATGTAAGAAGCTTTTATATATATATATATATATATATATATATATATATATATATATATATATATATATATATATATATAAAAGAAGGAAATTTTTTGTAGGAATGTAAGAAGCTTTTTTTCTACATATTTTTTTAGCGAACAAACAAAATGAATCATTAGATGATTCAAAAGTTAAATGATTCACAAGACAAAATTCTCAAACAAAAACATATTCGTGATTCATTTTTAAGTAAATTAAGAAAAAATTCACTTTTATGACAATTTTAGTGAATAACAACAAAATCATTGTATAAATGAATCATCGAGATGTTTTTTTGAGAATTTTTTTTTGTGAATCATGTTATTTTTGATTCATTTGTTTTGTTCGTCAAAAAAATATGTAGAAAAAAAACTTCTTACTTTCCTACCAAAAAAATTTCTTACCGGATATATATATATATATATATACACACACTAAGCGAGTACGCACATTTATGCATGTTGAAATTATATAGTTATAAATGTAATAAATATATTGTTGAAATTGATTATGTCATTAATATTAACTATATAAATAGTAATTATCATACTAACTTGATGTATAGAATTAATATAATTTTCGATTTAATGTTATTTATAACTATTATTATGAATAATTGATATCAAAGTTACTTATTTATTAATAAAATTAATTGCAATTATAGAATTAGTGTTACTTTTAATTATGTAATGAATAATTTTAAAAATACTTATATGATCATATTTAATTTCAATTATGATTTTTTTAAATATCAAGTGTTGTTTTTAATCTAACTTAATTTTTATTTTAATATTACTATTATTTATTATTATTGTTATTTAGTTTTAAATCACTTATAACTATTAAAACCGGTGTTGAAAAAATCGTTCTAGACGGACGATTAATCGGGGATTAATCGTTAGGTGGTCTTGAACCGACTATGATTAGGGCTAATCGGTCAACTTAAGCAGTGTTGGCCAAAGTCGGAGCTAGATGGTCATAATCGGTCAAAATTTCAACATTTCAAATTTTTAAATATTAACCAATATTTTCAAAATTTCAAATATTATACCAAAAAAATAAAAAATAAAAAAATTTAAAAGTTTTACACCAAAAGAAATTCAAATTTTCAAGTTTTCAAATATACAAGTATCTAAATTTACTAATTTTCTTAAGATATATTAATTTTTGAATAATTTTATATAATAATTTATGGTTTCCGATTAATCCTCGATTAATTTCCGTCTAGCCGATTTATTTTTTAACCTCTTTCGTTCGTCTAGCTAACGTTGACCGTTTTTTTACAACCTTTATTAAAACATTATATAATATTTTTACAGATTACTAAAAAGTTAATATTGAAATTAGAATAATAGATGATTTATTATATTAATTTAAAAATACATTGAGGGGGTTACAAACTAATATGGTTAGAGTAAAAAGATATATTGATTTTATGGAAATTGAGTAATCTAACCATTTTTTTGGGGTTTTTTTAAATATAGCTAAGTTTTTTTTTTCTTTTTTTTTTAAAATAACATTTTGGTCTGGAATGAGTCATTCCGAACCCGAAACCGGCCAAAGCCCAATATTGTAGCCCAATGATATATATGGGTCCCACACAAAAAAAATCTGGAATACGCGTTCCGAAATTAGCAGATCCCAAGCACGATCTACCCGCATTTCGGACCAAATTTTCAGCATGGATTCGTCAAACCAATTAAGTTCTACACTTTAAGTTACTTTCCATTTGATTTTCTGAAACGATTTATGTATTCTAGAATGGTCCGGAACACGAGGAACAACTCTGGAATATCTGGATTATCCTTTTTTTAATCTTTTTATCGTTGTACGTGTGCGGATGTTATGTAAGTACTTTATAATGAGTTTCTGATCGGTTGTTTTAGTCTGGAATTAGGTATTGTAGGGGTTTCGGAATGATAATGTAGGTCCGGAACACGATGAACATTGTCCGGAACATGATAATCTATTCTGGAATGATGATCCGGAATACTTATAATATACAATTTTTTTCTAAGTATTGTTTAATAACTCATGTTAGTCCAAAGACGCGTTAGCATGGATGTTGTTAAAAAAAAGTGGGCTTTACGGATGACGAAGTTGTATTCCATCTACAGGAGCTTTCAGATGAGTTGCCTATAGAGTATGTTATACCACATCTTGAAGACGAGCAACGACGTCTTGTTGATACGACTGCATTAGAAATGATTCGTGATTATCAACGTGCTAAACAACGAATGATAATACTGGAAATCCCATTACCACCTTCACCAGATGAGGACCGGAGAAAAGTAGCATTGTATAACATGCAAATGCTCCTTATTACCATGTCTGAAGATATACGACAATTTATGAACACAATGGACATCATCGAAGAAACATGTTGGATAACTCCAACAATAGAAGATCGAGTCGAATTGACTGATAATGGTTTCGAACTAACTGAGACCTAAATGGAATTGTTTGAAAATCATGTCGACACGACTAGTTTGCATCGGATGCAAGTTCCCATTTATCGGCCACAAATGTAATCTAATTTTAAATATTGATATTGTAATGTCTTTTCAAACTGAATTTTGTAAAACGAACCGTATGATTATCTAAACTAAAATGAAAATTATCCTTTTTCATTAACATTATTGCAAAGAGCGTTATCTAACCTAATACATACTTAGATTGGTTTCCACAAATCAGGAAATTGTAAGGGATACATATTTTGTTCCCGGTCAATAAAATATCCTCTAATTCTAACAACATATGTTAAACGGTCCCGTTCTGCACACAGCTTATTGATCTTCTTATTTTCATTTTCAATCCACTTCTTAGCTTGTTTCACCTCTTTCATCGCTTCTGCAATCCATTTTTCTTTTTCATTTACTTGTTCCGCTAGATCTTCTGCAAGTTGAATTAGTGTGCGACTTCTTTCAGAGTCTCTTTCATTTTCTTCTTCAACATCCTTCATAGCTTGGAAAACGTCATCAGACATTTTATCCGCGAGTGGGAAATTTGGGCCTTCCGGAAATGGGTTATTATCTGAACAAACATAACAATCTTCTTCTTCATAATGCCAAACACCATCGTGAGATTAAATCATTCCAATTTTATTTCAACGTTGAGGATTCATGCTAGGTGCATTTTAAGGTCGAAAAGCAAGTGTCTGAAATAGCCATTCTGGAAAGAGGCTCCAGATCCGGAATGGGGTTCCGGAATAAGGGTTCGAAATACTGTCAGAAATCTATGACATTTATGTTCGGAATGACTACACATACTGTCAGGAATCTATGACTTTTACTGTTGGGAAATGACTACACATATGTCAGGAGTCTATGAAAATTATTGTTCCGAAATTATGGTCCAAAATATCAATTCTGGAATGTGGCTCTGAAATAGTTGGTCCGGAACCTGGCTCCGAAATAGCTGGTCCGGAACGTGGCTCCGGAACAATGGTCTGAAATAGCTGGTCTGAAATACTGTCAGAAATCTATGACATTTGTTGTTCGGAATAACTATACATATGTCAGAAATCTCTGACTTTTAATGTTCGGAATGACTACTCATATGTCAGGAATCTAGGACAATTATTGTTCCGGAATTAAGGTCCGAAATATCAATTTCGGAATGTGGCTCCGGAATGTGTTTCCGGAATAGTTTCAGGAACCATAACCCTAGTAAATATCGTTATATAAAGGAATTCAAGTATCAAAAATCTTTACCTTGTTAAAACTAATACTAAAAATTCATTTATGATAATCCAAAGAAATGACATACTGTGATTGTAGCTCTGAAGGTATTATACGGGCATCAACGACTAGAAATAACCATGAATGACTTTTTTACGCTTGTCGTAAAGAGGTATGTGGGTTATCCTTTTATTATTTTTCTTTAAATTAATATTAATTTACACAATATACATCATGTGTTTGATCTTAAATTTTCTGGGATCATAGTCTGGGTTTATTTGCTGGGTTGAAAAAGCAAAAGACAATAATTCGGTGATAATCAGTAACTTATTTCGATCGAAGAAAAAACTTGAAACCCAAAATATGCATTTGAAGATAGCGTTAATTTGTAGTTGGATTTTCTTTTTTGGAATCATTGTGTACAAGTCGTAAGCTTTATGTTCATCAACTAAGTTTCCCTTCTGTAACGCTTATTAATCTTTTTAATATGTAATGTTTTCTTGTTTGTTAGTATTACTATGATACTTTTAAATTGTGTTTTTCTATCTTTGTAATATGTAACAAATATTAGCGCAATAATAATATTTTTCATTACACACTGCAAATCAATTACAAACATACTTAACTGCAATTACATTGGCAATAAAACTGTAATCAAAGGGTTTGGTATTTCCCATTCTGATGGAGGGGAAGAGGGTGCACGGTTTGTGTCTGGTAGGCAGTCTGAAACACATCAGCCCGGTAATATATCTGAACCATATCAGGTAATTCATGGATGTTCGAATGACGTGATTCCGTAATAGCATGACCGCAAGCTATACCCAAACTGCGTCATTTCCCACATGAACATGTATGACGGTTCAGATCAACAACACAAGTTTTTTTTAAATCAAAAAGTCGATAAATTTCGGACGGGAGTGGAGACATGATCTCTGGCGGGATCTTTGTTGCTTGCCACCGAACAGACTTTTGCATCTTTTTATGAAGCACCATTTCAGCATACGGGGTGAGTACGGTAGTCAAACTCGTTGAAAAGTAAATATGATCAAATAAGGTTCTTGTACAAGGATTTAAATAAATTTAATATTTCACCAAATATTTTACCTGCCATTAATCTGCGTTCATGGAAAGTTCGTTGAATGTAGTCACAAATTGACTCGGTAAGCATTATTATTGGTATATTATGTTGATTTACCGATAACACAAAAAAAATTGGGGAACATCAATGTTGACTACATTCCAACGGATGTTAAGGAAATAGGCTCTTGCCCATTTCGCATGACCGATGTTGGCAAGAATGTAACGAGCATCAAGGGTTGGCCGACAGAAGTTTTCTTCAAAATCAGACACAATATATGAGTTGCATGTCATCCAAAACAAAGGTTGTAATGTTCTGCCAGAGACACCTCTTGTGCGCATATATTTGAACACACTTTTAGAATTATACCCATGATAAGAATCAGGGAATACATGCTCTATGCAAGAACTAACGACATCATCCATATTTGTTATGAACGATACTTCCTACCATGTCTCATAGCTTCTCTTAACCTCATAAGTAACGAGGTACAACAGTAGATAGTATTTTCCACAACCAGACCAAATGTTATAGGGAGGGTCTGGTTGTTCTCGTCGATAGCAACCGCTACAAACATTATTTTTAGGTAATCCCCTCTAAGAGGGACACTACCTATGAAGATGACATGCAAGAAGCGGCCTATGAATGCATGGACCTGTATTTTTTTAGGAACAAAAATGAATTAAATTAGATGTAGAAACATTATATATTTTAAAGAAATAATAGAAAAGTGCAAAAAACAAATATACCACCCATCCAATAGCCACAAAACAAGCTTCGAAACGATCCATTAAATCGGTTTTGATGTGAGTGTAAGTATGTGTGTTAGTTCGCCTAAGGGTGTGAAGGTAAACAGACAGGTTGTTAAAGCTTTTTTTGTGCTGACTCTCTGAGAAACTCATTTTGAAGCAGTTTTATAAGAGATAATTATGAATTACTTGACTGAAGGTAAGGTTCTAAGCACATATGGACACATATATATAGGAGCCGAAAATAAAAAAGACTAAGGTTATAATCCGGAGTAGGAATTCTGGAACGAAGACCACAGTTCTGAAATACTATGTTCCGGAGCAAGTGGTCATTTTACCAAAAACAAATGTTGGTTATTTTTGTTAAAATGGTTGTCTATAAGAGTTAGATTACTCAATTTCCCTTGATTTTATAACACACACACACATATATATATATATATATATATATATATATATATATATATATATATATATATATATATATATATATATATATATATATACAATCATGGTACAGAAATAAGAAGTAATTTTCACCATTAGATTAAAAAAATATCAATGATAGAGACTAAATATGTAATTGGATGGTTACGAGTGGTTACATAATAGTTAGTCCTCTACCAATTACAATCGTCAGATAAATTTGATATGATGAATAAGATTATATCTTACGGTTCTCATCAAATGTATACTTCTTACTAAATATCTATGAAAATGATAATAATCTAGACATATCAAATTTATATGTGAATTCGAATAAATATTCACTTTTATATGTGAATTTATGTAAATTCATTATATTTTTTGTTTTACTATTTTAACCCTTTCGCCATACATAAATGAATTTAATAAGATTCGTATATAAATTTATTCAAATTCTTATATGAATGATAATGAATGGTTGAAAAATGAGGGACAATGGTCATTTTCATATGAATAAACATATGTAATGTAGAAAATGTTTATAATCATAACGTGAATCCGAATAAAATTAAATAAATTTTATTATAAACTAGATACAATTTATATTTAAAATGTTAATTTAAACGGGCTGTACAAAAAAAATCGGATTCACATTGTAAATCTCAACGAGAGAGGGAGGGAGGAGTGAAGACAAGTTCAAAATAAAACTAAATAATATGACTAACCATGATTAACAAAATAAAAATGTCCAACGTTTATTTATGATCATATTGTTGGAAAATTGGTGTTAACCAATTTATAAAAATGAGTTTTCCCATTTTTTAACACGTCCAAAATGGATTTAATATGAATGAGAAATTAATCCTTAAAGTAAGGGTGTTGGAAGAAGTAAATAAAAGAGTTTAATGGGTGGGATAAAGAAAAGAAAAGTTCAGGGACCTTTCTTGTAAATAAGAAAAGAAAAGTTCAGCTAACACTTCATGATGTGTTGTATGTTCCATAGAAGAACTTAGTGTTTGGATGGTTTTTGAACAAACATGGATTTTGTTTGGTGTTTGACTCCAATAAGTTTGTACTAACCTAAAAATGGTGTGTTTATAGGCAAGTGTTATGCGGATGGTGGAATGTTTAAATCCCATATATTGGCTAATGAGCCTAATATCAATGAGTTGGAAAAATCTTTTCGCTTACTTGCTTAAATTTCTAATGTGTGACATGCTAGATTTGGACATGTTAATATTGACACGTTAAGAAGGTTAATCAAACTTAAACACATACTTCACTTTCATATAAGTCAAAATATGGATGAAACACTTGTGTTGAGTCAAAGTTAACACACCAATCATTCAGGTTCGTTGAAAGGACAACTAAACCACTTGGATTAATTCACACAAATGTGTGTGATAGGAAGTCGAATCCATATAACGGTGATATAAGTACTTTATCACTTTTATTGACGATTGCATTAAACTTTGTTCTGTTAATTTACTTAAAAGTAAAGATGAGGCTATATACAAGTTTAAATTGTACAAAAGTGAGGTTGAGAATCATCTCAACAAAAAGAGTGAATGTATAGGTGAATATGCATCACCATTTGAGGAATTTTTACAAGTTATGGTATTAAACATGATCTTAAGGCACCTTATTCACCATAACAAATGGCATCACCGAAAGGAAACATCATATCTTAAATGAAATGATGAATGCCATGTTGTTGCTTATGTTTTGGGCTGCTACACTCAATGTGGGGGGAAGTTGTGTTGTCAACTAATTACCTTTTAAATAAGGTACCCCAAAAGAAAACGAAAAAAATACCATCTAAGTTATGGTCGGGTATAAAAACATCTTACAAATACATTTGAATGTGGGTGTGTCTTACAAAGGGTGTTATACCTAAGCCAATGGTTGTAAGGATTGTACACTAGATTGTTGGTTGCATATTTATTGGTTATGCACAAAACAATAGAGTTTATTGTTTTCTTGTACACTAATGGAATCAACAAATGCATCATACTTTGAAAATGTGCCTCCATGTCTTGATAAATTAAAGACAAGTGCTCCAAAACAATTGGGCACAAAGAATCCTCTCATGAAGAAGAAAATGGAGGAATAAATAGATCATGATGGAGTAAAAGGGGACAAGTGAGAAATCATTTGGAGATGATTTATGTATGTATATGGTTGAAAGAGAGCCTCAAACTTTCAAAAAGGAATTCACTTCCTTTGATAGATCTTAATGAAAAGAGGCAATTAAAAGTGAAATGGATTCTATCTTGCCAAATCACACATGAGAGCTAGTAGATATACATCTAGTATGTAAACCACTAGGCTATAAATGGACTTTCAAGAGGAAAATGAAAGCAGATAGATCCAAAGAATATGAGAATCAGTTAGAACATAGTGTTCTATGATTTCAATAGATATATGCATTGATTTCTTGTTTGGAAATTTAGAATCAAATAATACTTCTATACCGCAAGACGCTATTTCCATTAAATCCAATAATATTGGTTGGAATTCATCAAAACAAGATAAAGGTTTTGATGAATATTAAGATATTCAACATGAATTTGAAAGGACTATGAATGGAAATATGATTATTCTAAGTTTGGAATCAAATGATCGTTTCTTAAAGGATCATATTGGATTAAGTTGTAAAAACTAATAATGGTTCTATCGTTTGAACTATTGAGTTTGAGAAATCATTGCGATTTAGTGGGTTTCCAAATGAGAAGTAAGAGTTGATGACATATTTGAAATATATGTTTGGATTACAAACATAAGAATGTCTTGATTAATTTCATGCTCTTATCATTATATGTGTTGTAACTTCTTGAAATTTGGAAGTATATCATTCTGATATGAAACTAAAACTTCTAAACAAAGTTTTAAAAGTATAAATATACATGGAACTGCCAAGCTGTTATCTTACCCGAGGGAAAGCAACAAAATGTGCGAGTAGTAAAGTCATTATATGATTAAAGCAAGCTTTGGAACAACGGGTATCAAAAGTTTGAATATGTCGTTCAACATCAATAGATGTGATGAAATATATCCATATAAATGGCACTTTAAAGTGATATTCTATTTTATGACATAGTAGGATCCTTGAGATAGGATGCCTAAAGAATTTTACATGTAAATGGTTAAGACAAGAAATTGCATGGAAAAATACGATATTTGCAAGAAAACTCATGTATGGAATATTCATAATTACATCTGGCCAATGTTATTGTGAATTCACAAATACATGTAGTACATATGCTTATCGTATTATGTTGACACAATTATTCATATTCAATATTGGTAACTATGGTGTAGTAATAACCATATTGATAATGGTCAACATTTGTTGGAAAATATAGGAGAACAAATTTGCAAGTTTATCCAAGGTTGGACAATAAACTAAAAGGCTTTGTAAGTTCTTGGGAGACGTCCCACGACGAGCCAATAACTCCTATATATGTACATGATAATGTAAATAATGGTGAGTCTAGACATATTTGTATAAGACATAACACCATTTAACAACGACTCTCAAGATGAATTATCTTTAATAACTACATAAAGTCAAAATAAGATTGCGGATCCGCTAACGAAATGCTTGGAATGAGAGGTCGTTATGAGGAATGGGACTAAAACTCATAGATCAATCAGTTATTGCGACGGAAAACCCAACCTAGTTGACTGGAGATCCCAAGATATAGGTTCAATGGGACAACCTACTTGCATATAACATTTGTGAATCACTGTGGGGGTTAACCCCAACCCATTCCTAAAACAAACAGTGATGCAGGTTAAGCTTATAGCCGAAGATGATAAGTTGGAAATCATCATGCATTAGCTTTTAATGATTATGATGGAATCACCTATGTGAGAGAGAAGTGGGGTCGCTTCAAATGGAATTGTATGGGCACATTCCTAAGCACTCTTACAAAACCAGGCAAGTGTCCATGACCATAATGGACACATCAATGAGAACATAACTAGGTCAGGGAGAATCATGTGAGACACATATTGATTATTTACACAAACGGTAGAACAGTTCAAGGACATCGAGTCTACTGGTCCGCTAGTAAAATAAATATGTATCTTAAGGGAAGGTTCAAAGGGTAACACCTATCATATGCATAATTCAACTGTTGGATTTTATCTAGGTAGCTTGAAAATGTTTGATCAATTTTCATTCATGTGGGGGATTGTTGGAAAATTGGTGTTAACCAATTTATAAAAATGAGTTTTTCCCATTTTTTTTAACACGTCCAAAATGGATTTAATATGAATGAGAAATTAATCCTTAAAGTAAGGGTGTTGGAAGAAGTAAATAAAAGAGTTTAATGGGTGGGAGAAAGAAAAGAAAAGTTCAGGGACCTTTCTTGCAAATATTTCTTTCTTTTGTAACTGAAATTGTAATTAATATTACAATTTAATTACATATTAACACACATTAATCCTTGTGATTAATAGAGGTGTTTAAACGGGAGGTTATAGAATGTGTAGTATAAATACCACTACTCTACAACCATTTGAGGACACCAAAAGAATGCAAGAAAACTCTCTTCTTCCTCACTTCATCTTCTTCTTTTTCTAGCTATATTGAAGGTAAAATCCAGGCCTAATGAGGGTTCGGGTGGTCTAGAAGAACCACTTCTAGTTGTTGTATCCTGGGAAACAAACACCCGATAGCGGGCGAATTTGTTTTAAGGACAATGTGTTAAACACATGCCTCAACTTTTTCCTATTTCTTATTTGTTTTCGTACATTTTCTTAATATTATTCCTACACATATTTTATGTATAAACATAAAAATAACCACTGTTCATAAATATACATTGATCTAAATTTTGATGAGCTATCGACCAACTTTTGGTATGACTAAAGGATTTCATCATTGATGAATTGGCCGATGATATCGACAGTAGGATGTTAGATGCTCACAAACCAAAACCAAGAAAAGTTGACAAAATGTTGATGCTCACAAGTTAAAACAAACGAGCATTGAGGTTAACAACAATGTAATGTTTATGTATGTGTTGAGTTTGTAAACTTTTACAAACATGCCATATAGTATGCATGTTGATTTAAAGAAGAAAATGATATATTGATTTAAAGAGGAAAAATGATATATTGATTTACGTCTTTTGTACATGCATATTGTATATTATAATTATTAAAATGATAAACTGGTTATATTTATTTACAAATAAATTTTAGTGATCTTAAAAATGTCAAATTTAAGAAAATAACTATATAAAATAATGCAAATAAAAAAACATATATAAATTCTAAGTGCTAATTGTCAATCAAATGCTTTTACGTTCCTTTTTATTTTGTATTTTTGAAGGTAAAAATTAGTATAAAAACAATATAACAAATAACAAACTCTTTTGTAGATTTGCCTTTGTTGATTGTTTATGGACGAAAGTTGCTTTTGATAATATGTTTAAGGTACTACTTTAAAAGATTAGAGGATGCCAACCTGGTTAATTTTGTTACCACTTTTCAAAGCTCCCTTATATTAGTATTATATAAAGCACCAAATCTATACTAGTTTATCCATCCGTAGTAAATTATTATGTTTATGAAGATATTAAATATTAATGTTTGTCGGTATAAATGGTATTGACGATAATACATCTAGCTTTCTTGTAAACAAACCATTGGAAAGTGGAAACTAATTTTTTTTTGTCAACTTCAACATATTTTATGGTAAATTAAATACGAGGTACGTATTTTTTTATTTTTTTATTTTTTTATTTCTCATTATTATACTATATGTTTTGAAGATACATTGAATGATCCATGTTATAATATTATGATAAAATAAATTTTCAGGTATGCGCAACCAAATGTCCAAATCCCTTATAGGTATAATTATAAATATATCAAAAAAAAATTAAACGTTAGTGTGAAATATATTGTTACTAAATATGAAACAGACTATAAGCATGTTTTTTTACGAGTTGTTCTAAATTTAAAATACGTATAATAATTAGCTTGTAGCAAAATACAAGAAAAAAATAGTTATAATAAGTTATTTACTATATAACAAAAATTATATTGTTTTCATTACAAAATAAATTTAACAAATATTTGTGGGGTTTATTTCAAATAACTATAACGTTTTCAAATAAGACTTTAGTTTTAATTTATTTCTATTTCCATCATAAACAATCAGAATATTTATCACTATTGGGCAAATCTTAAAAGAAAAAAAAAACAATATACAACATGACAAATTTTTAAATCAATGCTAAATGGACTTACCTCGGTTAAAATATCTACATTTTACTCGTAATAAATTCATGTGCTTTCAGGAGAACTCAAACTTATACGACCTTTTAATTTTTTTAAATACGTCACATGAGGTCCACCAGCTTCATTATTCACATCTTCTTTCCAAAAATCCGGAATAAAACCATAAAATTGAAATGCATGCTTCCAAAGTTCAAAAAATATCATATTCATAAAACAGAAACATAGATGCACTCCTATGAACGTGGAAAATATAACGGATTAGTCAATTCGACTTGAATTTTTTAAGTCTGTTTTGGGGTTCCAAACCTCCTCCTATTGCCTTTACCCAGCGGCAAGACGCTTAGTTTTGTCGGAAAGGGAATGCTTATTCCCCTCTACGATATATATATATATATATATATATATATATATATATATATATATATATATATATATATATATATATATATATATATATATATAGAGAGAGAGAGAGAGAGAGAGAGAGAGGTTCAAATGTGGATTGACATCTATTGTGCGGACGTGTGGACAATGTTATTCTGTGAGAATGACAAAGAAAATATGTTGTTTGATAATGTGAATACGTTCAATCTTACATAACTATTGTCATTATCACGTATTATCACCAATTAAATTGTTTATAAGGTTATTATAGACTTTTTTATTATTCACATTCTGTCAGAATGCTGTCAGGATGTTTATTGAGTCGTATTCTGTAAGAATGAAAATGAGTGAAAAACTATGCGTGAGAACAAAAATGAATAAGAATTAATGAAAGAATGAATGGAAATGACAATAATTGTGTGAGGTTGAACGTATTCACATTACTAAACAACTTATTCTATTAGTAATTCTCATGGAATAGCATTGTCCACACGTCCACACAATAGTTGTCCATCCACATTATAAACTATATATATATATATATATATATATATATATATATATATATATATATATATATATATATATATATATATATATATATATATATAGGGAGAGGATCAAATGAGAACACCTAAAAGGTTGAGAACGCGAGAACAATTCTGGACCAATCAATATATAAGGGTATACTAGTAATTGTATATTTTAATTAAATTAAAATAATATAAAATTCAATCAAATTCCTTTAAATTTAGGATCAGTTACCAAAAAAGAAATAAATATTCAATTTTTTATTTTTCTTATTAATGGAATATAAAAAACATTTTTATCAAAATTTATTTTAAAACTGAAAAAAAATTCTTAAAAAAATCAATTTTTTTTCTCCTATTTCACGTTTTTTTTGTGTTAAAAAAATGAATAGAAATCGAACACCAAATTAGTACATTTGTATTCATAAATGATTTTTTTTTTCAAAAAACCTGATACTACTCCAATCACAAATAAATACACATCAATTTACAAGTAATCCAATTTCTTTTTTTAATCAATTGAAAATAAAAAGAGTGTAAAAATTATCATTTCTCCATAAAAAGAATACCTCTAATCATAAATAAATATACTCATTAACACATGCTTACACTGTTATTCACAAATAAATACACTGCTATTAACAAATAAGTACCTTGTTATTCAGAATTGAATAAATGAATACCTCTAATCATAAATAAATACATTCATTCACTGTTATTCACAAATGAATACACTGGTATTCACACATGAATGCACTGCTATTCATTCACTGTTATTCACACATGAATGCACTGCTATTCACAGACAAATACAATTTTTCATTCTTCCATTTCCTCTCACACTCCCTTCTTTTTCTCCTGTCTTCGAGGTGCAACAAAAACACCCCCACTAGAGGTGTTTGCTGGTGGTTTCCGGCGAGCCAAGGGCAACAACCCCCTCCGTTTTCTCCCACTGTTTTATGACACACCAAGCAACCCAAACACCCCCTGCCACTCCACTACTGCGATGAACCACCAAATCGGTGGAGGTGCTCCATATTCTTCTTTCTTCGCTCCTGAAACAATTTCATACTTCATCATTTCATGTTCTTGATAGAAAACCCCAAAATCATTTCATGTTCTTGATAGAAAACCCCAAAATCAAAATTAAATACAATTAACAATCAATTAAATGAAGCAAATTTAGTAAATGAAGAGACTGAACAAAATATAAAATACATATGAATTTCTATAATTGTAATTATATTCATAAATGAATACACTTCTGATGATGTAAATCAATAGAACGAAAATTAGATGAAAAGGTTGAAGGGAGTGTAAGGTTACCTTTGAGCTTAATGGAAAGGGGTTTTTTCCCAAAAAAAAAAACAAAAAAAATCAAAGTTTCCAAAAAATAGCCAATTGATCTACTCAATCAACAATCATACTCCAGATATCCCCCACCCATCACTATCCCAGGTTTGTATTTCAACTTCGTCCCTATCAATTCAACGAGTAAATCGATTTCAAACTATCGTTCACTTTGAATGAACATAGAGTTAACTTCAACTACAATACAAATTAGCCCTATATTCTCTTCGATTTCTATTTTCCTAGTACGTAAACAAGAACATTCAAAAAATTGGAACATGAAATTAGAAAAAGAAAGAGAAAACCTAGGATTACCAGTTTCGTTGATTTCGACATGACAGTCATCAGAGATTGTCTCGAGAAGGCGGAGAAACGAGACCTCATGAGGAAGGAGTCCAAGCCAGGTGGCGTCGGCACGGATATCATCGATTAGAATCGGTGTTGAAGCGAGAGGTGATAGAAGTAGTCGTTGCCTTAGGTTTTGACTACCTTTAAGCTTCATATACGATACCTTCCTCATCTTTTCTTTTCATCAACAACACCTTCACCCTAACCCTAGCGCCGATCTTCGCTGGACTTTCTTCTTCTGAAGCGGAAGCCGATGTCGGATCGTCGATGATTGCCGTGGAACTAGAATCCAATGTCACTGATTTGATACGTGGATTCAAACCTAAAGTTGGGGTAAGACGGCAGTGGAGCGATCGACGGGAAGAGAGGAAAGAAAAGGGACCCGAATTCATTGAGAGAGGCGTTTATTTTGAAACCCTAGAGAGAGATCGAGGGAGATAAAGATACGGGATTATGAAAGGAAAGAGGAGAGAGGGTGAGAAATTGTAGGAAAAAGGTAAATTTGCAATTCCTATTATGCCCTTCTGGCAATTTAAAAGTTACACTTTAATGCCTGTAGTTTTAGAATTTATCATAAATCGCCCGTTTAATAATAGCCTTAGATCTAAATATTTAAATGGTCCGGATCTGTTCTCGCGTTCTCAACCTTTTAGGTGTTCTCATTTGATCCTGCTCCTATATATATATATATATATATATATATATATATATATATATATATATATATATATATATATATATATATATATATGGAAAAGTTCAATAGAGTACCATAATTATTGGTTCTTCAAGGAACCAAAACTTTTTTTCAATTTCTAGAGCTTATTCTTTATCGAAAAAAATATCTAAAAATATCTAAATTCATATATTAACATTGTGAATGTGAAAAATATTTTTCGGATTCACCATGTGAATCCGGATTCACATTGTGAATTTTCAAAGATTCACATTGTGAATTTGACGTAAAAAAAATCGAATTTGATATCATTGGAAAAATGATAAAAAGTTATGAATTTCTGTATTTTTAGTGTTTTTTTTTTGATAAAAAATAAGTTTTAAAAGTTGAAAAAAAGATTGGTTCCTTGGTTCCTTGGTTAATTATGGTTCTCTATTGAACCTCTCCCTATATATATATATATATATATATATATATATATATATATATATATATATATATATATATATATATATATATATATATATATATATATATATATATATATAGATCCGGTAAGAAATGTTTTTTGGTAGGAAGGTAAGAAGTTTTTTTCTACATATTTTTTTGACGAACAAAATAAATGAATCACTAGATGATTCATTTGTAAGATGATTCACAAGAAAAAATTCCCAAAAAAACATCTTTATGATTCATTTTTAAGTAAATTAAGAAAAAATTCATTTTTATGAGAATTTTAGTGAATAACAACAAAATCATTGTATAAATGAATCATCGAGATGTTTTTTTCAGAATTTTTTCTTGTGAATCATCTTACAAATGAATCATCTAATGATTCATTTTGTTTGTTTGCGAAAAAAATATGTAGAAAAAAAACTTCTTACCTTCCTACCAAAAATTTCCTTCTTATTTGATCTTGACTCTATATATATATATATATATATATATATATATATATATATATATATATATATATATATATATATATATATATATAACAATTAAGCAAGACAAATTCATGTATCATATAAATATTTTGTCATACTCCAAACATATCCACATTTAAAAAACAAAAGTATCCATATCAAATGGATATTTTGATGCAAAATAATTTTCGATAACACATATTGTTAACAAATATTAATATAATCCTATTCTATTCGATCAACCTAGATTTGCTTATGAAAATCAATTTCATTTATATTTCCAATATGATTAACCACACAAAATAAATTATGAGTACATCAAAGATCGAATTAAACAAATTTTATGATCATCTTATTATTTCTAATTAGTAATCATAAGCATTATTCCATAATCCGTGAGTGATTTATTATATCTTTTGAAACATCTAATAAGCACCCCATTGAGTGTTAATTCGATCATATATTTAATATTGTTTTATAAATTTTTTCATAAATCCGTATGACATTGGATTGATTCGATTTAAGTAGTAATGGAAATAGAACACATATATTTAGATTTTTCAAGATACTAAATTATTATGTGTCAAATTTAAGGTTATGCCAGTTGATTTGTTTTACGACTACTGTGGCATCTTTTTTTTTTTTTTTTTTCTTTTTCAGAACCGGTTAAAACATTTTATTTACGCTTTATAAAGTGAGATGCATAAAATTCTCAGTTAAATAAAACATTTTTAAGATAACAAAAGTTATTTAATTAAAACCTTGAGGATGTCATTCGTTCATATCCGCACATACATTATAACGTAAATTATAAAAGGTCATGAAACTACTTATAACAGGCACATCCTTTTATTCCACTCGACATCCTAACTAGACTACTGTAGCCTTGATTTCACTACCTGTGATGCATAAAAATGAGTGCGTCAGGTTTGGGAAAATCTGGTGAGATGCATAGGGTTTCCAAACCCATGATAGTTTAATGATAATCATAATTAATATCTTTCTTGCAAACAATTTTACCAGATAATATAAAATATGACCTAAGACCAACTGCCCAACCCAACCGATCCTCACAGATCGTAAGGCAACAATTATGTGGAGGAATCACCCAACCTGATGAATCGTTTGAGCAATTGTTTGACTACACAGTTATGGGTGTCCATGGTCGGTGTAAGTCATATAAAGGCAACCAATGTTTAGAGATTTGATAAATATGGTATCCCATTTTATCCACGTCCATGGGTTATAAGTCCATGCTAGCAACGTAATTCATTAGACTGCCTTGAATAGTCAAGTGTTGTCATCTACTCTGATCGATGACCAAGACATACTTGCCAGTTGTCTGATCTGGACTCACCATTTCTGGTCATCCAAGAAAAAGGAGAAAAACTCCGCTCTGATCTCACACACTCTACCCCAGTCATGATACCTAATCGATATCTAACTTAATTTCAACTAATTTTTCTTTAAAAATCTTATTCTAAAGCAAGACCAATATTTAAAGACAATCGATTTCCAATACGGTTTCTAACCCAATAGTATTATCCTTATTATACAAATAGAATATAGCACATATAATAAAGGTAAACATTTATTGTCTTATATAATTTATACTTTTATTTTAGATTATGATCTTGTTAACAACTACGCACTTACCTGACAAAATGTCTGGTGATTGGTGAATCGGGCAGAGCTTCGCCTTACACATTTTCCAAAAGTCCTAGATGTAGATGTGACATCCCCATTTTCACGGCCAGAAAAGAACGATTTTGTTTATGCTTTATAAAAATCAGAGTACCTCTTTTAATAAAAATGTTGCGGAATTTATTCCCAGTAAAACATGATAAATACGTTATCAAAGCATTTCCGAAGAAAAGTAGTTTTATTCATTTTAAAACAATTGGGATGTCATCGTCAATACAAAAACATAAGCATAAACAGAACTTACATTTATTATCACTAGTGATTTATATCTCCTTAATCTCTCAGTGTAATGTGACTTCATATCAACACCTGTGATATAAATAAACTGAGTGGGTCAGGTTGGGAAACCTGGTGAGTACATAAGGTTTTCAACCCACAATAATATAATTATTATGTTTAATCATCAAACAATCAATCAACCCAATTACTCATCCCCATTATCTTATTTACTATTAAGGATCAACCCTAAGAATCAGCTATTTCTCGTTCATTCATTCCTAAGGATTATCCTAAGGAATGGGCACGAAATCCATCGTTGCTAATGACACATCTGTCAAGCACAGCTACTAATATTATCACTTAGGCGCAACTGTCAGAATTGTGACATTCCTTATGAGGCGCATCTGCCGGTATTATCCCTTAGGCGCATCTGTCGGGGTTATGAGGTTCTCTATTAGGCGCTTCTGTCGGTAGAGTCCTTTCGGCGCATCTGCCAGGGTTATCTCGTTTATTGACAGTATCGTTTCCGAGAATCCACTCGCAATACATGTCAATGGGTTTTTATCTCGTTTATCGACAGTATCGTTTCCGAGAATCCACTCGCAATACATGTCAATGGGTTTTTAGAGCACAACTGGTGAATACACAGTTCAAATAACACCTACAGGTTGCGAGCCTGCTAGTGTTCCACTGGACTGTCTAGAATAGTCTGTGGTTGTTATCCATACCCTGATAGATGACGGGGCCAACACTTGGGTAAAAGGTTTCTCTCATGGTTCACCTCTCACCCTTATCTCATGGTCTATATCACCTCTCCTCATTTTGTTTTTGTCACACAACAACTATTTCATCTACCCATGTTTTACCCAACACATTTTGTAGATATAAACTACATATATAGTTTAAATCATTTAAAACATGTATAAAAATCTTTCACCCAGCATAGACGGCAAGTATACAGACAATATGCACACATAGCATGTAATTTATATTAAATACTTCATATCTATGTGTAAGATGAAAGTAACTATGCACTCACTTGATAAGGTGGTGACTCGGTACTCGGACAACGCTTCGTTTACTTTAAAATAATTTCCTTCGACGAAACTTAGTATTATTACCACTAGATTTTAGTCTAATATTTACCGTGACTAATTATTAGTCTTATTATTATTATATAAGCGTTTAAACAATACTTTCCAACCACTATGTACAGACAGGGGCCAGACATAAAACACCGGAGGGCATGACCATTTTGGCATATAGCACTTCTGAAATCCAACAACCCTACGCGGCCCTTTAAACCAGATTCCCCGTACCGCGAATAGTTAAAAAGATATTATAACGACACTTATATAAGTCATAATAATAGTTCAAATATTTATTATAAGTTCATAATAACAATACTACTTTTAAATATAAGCTATATTAAAATAAGTAAGCATAACTTACTTACAAGGGGGTTTTAGCTAGGAGTCGGGCTCTGCAGGGGCAGAACTTCGTTGCTGAATCTTTCTAAGAAAGATTCGTGCAGCGCTTCAGCGCTCACCTTACTATACTAAAACTACAGAAAGAGAAGTCGAATCACGAGGGACCGAAATGCTCGGGGGATAAGAAGAGAAAGACTCTTGAATCAAGAGAATTGTGCAAGAAATATGAGAGCCCAAACCTCTTATTTATAGTAATTGAATTTACAAAAACTACCCTCCATAATTACTTAATGACCTTATAGTTATATAAACGACTAAACACCCCTTCATAATACTATTTTAAATAGATTTAACGATATTTGTACTAAACTAATGTCGAAAGTACTCAACACTAGTCTTATAATAACAGCATCGCCGATACCTTTCTAATGATATATACATTTGTATATATATATGTGTACGTATATATGATTTATACTTTATTTTAATACGTAAATATGCTATTATAATTTGTAACTCGTTCATACGAACTCCATTTTTGACGTTCTTTATATCCACGCGTTGGTATTTACGAGTACTACAACTTTCATTTAGACGCCGTCAACTAATTCACATTCTATCTCAGATTTACAAAACTGTATCGAATTTATCGCGCTCGAAGAGTAGGGACCAAGTTTCGTCCATATCTTTAACATACGAGATATACTCTCGACATTCTTTATATCCACGCGTAGGTAAAAACAATATCTAAAACTTTCATTTAGACTCCGTCGGCTAATTCTCGACCGATCTTAAATTTAACAGTATGAGGAGATTATACTGTTAAATGTCCGCGTAAAATTCATAACTTCTACATACGGACTCCGTTTTCATCTGTCTTTTTACCGTTGAGTTCCTATTAATGAGATCTTCAACTCTCATTTAGGTCGCATAGGCCAAAAACCGCTCGAACTAAAATTCGAGTTTCGGGCCGTGCATTGCTATGCCAAATCTTAGAAAATTCATAACTTCCTCATACGAAGTCAGATTTCGGCGTTCTTTTTTGTATGTTCTCGGTTTAACGTATACTACAAATTTTGTTTAGATCACTAAGGCTAAAAAGTCTTCTACCGTAAATTCACTATTTACGTCTCCCGATGTCGTGCCGGTTTTGCCGTAAAACTTCGACGGGCCATAACTTCTTCGTTATAACTCGGATTTCGGCGCTCTGTATATGTACGGAACCCTTGTAACATATACTAAAACTTGGTTAAGATTAATTCTTCTAAATAATCTTCCACCAAAAACTCATTTTTGATGTTCATCGTCTCTAAATTGACTAGCCCGGATCTGCGGGCGTTACAGTACATAACACTAAGTCTTAGTCTAATTTCATACTTCATTGAACTATTATCTTATGGGTTTATATTCCTCAATAATCCCAAAGTCTACTTTAAGATCTAAATAAGGAATAACCAGGTAGGATCATATTGGAGGTAGGATCCGTTTGGTATGTAGAGTATACTGTTTGGAAATCTCACTTTAAACACCTCACTAAATCCAGCCTAGACATCACTCCCGTAAGTAGATCAAGCAGTATAACGACTTGGAATCATTGATAAATCTTACTTATAAGTTCCTAGTAATGACTTAGAACTATGATTATAAATTACACGGCAGCAGAGTAAGTGTAGCTCACTTACATAGTACTATAAATGAGAACCGGGAACTAGTCGGGCAGAATACTGACTTAGGATCTCCTACTCGAAGGCCACTACTCAGATGAGTACTCAGGGACATCGCAAGGCTTCGCCGCAGAATAGAAACAAAGGAAAAATGGGCCAAATGTCGAGTATTTCAGAGCAAAATCGATTGAAATGGTGTGAGAATTGAAGAAGGAATAAGTTGTTATTTATAGGGCGATTTCTTGGGATGCGCACCGTGCACTATAGTGGCACGCTGCGCTCTTGTTCGGGACATAGTGACGTGGAGAAATGATGGCCTGACACGTGGCGAAAAGTGGGTGGGGTTGTGTGGTCTTGTCGGGCGCGCCGCACTCCTGATGCGCACGCGTACCATTTTTCAGATTTTCAAAATTATGTATCTTTTTCATACAAACTCTGATTTTGACGCTTTTTATATCCACGGAAAACCCTCAACGAGATCTATAACTTTTGTTTAGGATCCGTTAGCTAGTTTTGACTTTATATTTTTCACACAGGCTTAGACTGTTAAAGCCCGTATAGAATGCATAATTATCTCATCTAGTGTCCGTTTTCGACAGACTTTATATCGTTGGACTCCTATCAACGAGATCTTTAACTCTCATTTAGATTATTTTGGCTAAAAGTCGACCAATCTAAAATTCGATTTTTGAGTTGAGTACCGTTATGTCGAATCTTAGAACAATCAGAACTTACTCTCATAAAGTCAGATTTGGACGTTCTTTATACACACGCTCCCGGTTTAATGACTACTACGACTTTAGTTTAGATCACTAAGGCTAAAAAGCAGTTTATCAAAAATCTACTTTTTACGATACAGAGAGTCGTACCGGTTTAATCGCGAAACTTCAAAGAAGCATAACTTCTTCATATGAAGTTGGGTTTGAAAGCTCCTCATATATCCAGAATCCTTATAACATACACTATAACTATGTTAAGATGATTCGTCCTAAGTAATCTTTTATCTTCGACGCATATTTTAATTTTATTTATTTTATTATTAAATACTCATATAATTTACATATAATATCCTATAAAACACGTAAGCATATAAATATATGAATAATTCTTTCTTATTCATTCATATAAAAATTATAATGGTTGACAAAAGTGATTACATACTATGACTTAATCTAGCAGGAAACGTGGGCGTTACAATTAGCTAAGAAGAACTATCTTAGAAAATCCACATAAAATTCAAAAAATATTAAAACTAAGCGCTTCAAGTATATGCAGAAACCTAACAAATAGGTCTACAGTTATCATGTTTTGATTTTTCTGAAATTCAGGTTTTTTGCTTGGTTGATTTTTTCTGTTTTTAAGTCCATTTATTTATGGATAGAAACGTGTTCTTTTTGAAGATATAAATATGTTTAGAGATTGTTGAAAAATATTACCGATTAATGTAAACTGAACCCATATGGTACTCTGAAAATATAAAAATCATAAGGTAATGATACAACCCAAATCCAAGTTGTATGCCAATAGCATGTTTTGAGGCATATGTAACACCAATTTTCTTTGAAACATATTGGACACACTATTGGGAATATGTTTCCTAGAATAGAATATTCAAAATAGCCAAACACAACTAGGCCTTATCTTGATGTAAATCTTGAGTTTTGCAAAAATCACTTTAAGGTGCTCTTAGGTGCATTTTACGCACCTATTTAGCACATTTATTTCATAACTTTGCATTAGATTTAGGCGTAGAATCATTTATTTTACATGTTTTCGGGACATTTCATGGTATTATTTTTCCCGTACACTTTTATTATTTTTCAAGGATTTTTGGAGGTGGGATATTGCTAAGGATGATGATTGGAAGTTCCAAGCAAAATTTCATGATTTGTGGAGCTAGGATGCATGAGTTGCGGATATTAAAGAAAGTGATCATAGACTGTTCCACAGCCGTGTTTATTAACACATGGAATAAACATGGTCATATTTATGGAGGATCAGAGTCTGAAGACGACGTTTCCACAATCGTGCTTTCTATGCCGGAAAATTTACTCGGACGCGTTTTCTTTTACAAGAAGCCATTTTCAGCAACCAACTTCCATGGTTTTTCCTAGAATAGCAATGTACTTTGGGTATTTACACGGTTGTTTCTTCTCACCGTGTTAATTTCCACGACCGTGTAAATGAGAACATGGACAATTTTGGCAGTTTCTAATTTTTGCTGAAAGGGAAACTGACCTCATTTTCGGCGGTATCGAGTTTTGGAGCTTTAAAGGGTGATTTATGTAGGATTTATATGCTTTATTAACACTTTGAAACTATTTCAATTCATATTTTGTAGTTTGATTCACATTTTCATCACATGCTAGACTTTGTTCTTGATTTAGTCATGTGTGGCTAAATCCATTATATTTCCGGTTTTATGGATTACTTGATTGTATGTTTCATTATCTATCGAGCACTTTTATTTTTGTTTTAACAAAGATTTTTATAATCAAAGGGTAATTCTCTAGAGTATTTTCATGTATATTCAATGTGATTTACAACCAATGTATATACAACAAAAAGGAAAAACAAAATATGAGAAAAAAACTCCAAAGAACAAGGTACAATTAAGGAACCATAAGCGACTTTGACTACTTCATATTTACATATACAATCCCTATACTTTGAACTATTAAACTGATGTTATTACCCCCGACAAGCTCAAGGATGGGAAGAACTTGCAGCTTGGAACGAAGAAGTGTAACCCGATCTTTTCCCAATGGTTTAGTAAATATATCTGCCAACTGATCAATAGAGGAAGCATGTCAAATCTTCAGTTGACCAAACTCTACTTGTTAACGAATGAAATGAAAGTCCAGTGCAATATGTTTAGACCGTGTGCTAATTACAAGATTTTTTCTCATGAAAATTGCCCCGACATTATCCCACAACAAAAGTAGCAGATTGTTGATGGGAGCCTGAAGATCAGCCACTAATTGCTTGATCCACAATAATTTTGTTGTAGTGTATGCCAACGAATGATACTCGGCCTTGGTACTTGAGCGAGCAACAAATTTTTGTTTACGAGAGGTACAACTAATGAGATTAGAGCCATGGAAAATAGCAAAACCATATTAGGAACGAAAATTATCACTATTTGAGTTCTATCCAGCATCTGAAAAGGCGTGGAGGGAGTTGATTGTAGTTGGTTTGAAGTGCAAACAATGATTAATTGTCCCTTTTAAATACTGAAGAATTCTTTTGACAGCTTCCCAATGACGATTGGTTGGTGAATGCATAAACAGACAAACTTTGTCCACTAAATACACAATATACGGTCTAGTGATGGTGGCGTATTGAAGGGAACCCACAACTTTCTGATAAAGTTTTGGATCGGGAAAAGAATCATCATCACGATGAAGCCTAGTTTGAGGATCAACAGGAGTAGAAATTGAGGTAGCCATGGACATGTTGTTGCGGTCAAGAACATATTGAATGTATCCTTGTTGTGACAAAGTAAGACCTGTGAAATGTCTCTGAATTTGCAGTCCGAGAAAAAAATATAGGGCTCCAAGATCTTTGAGTGAGAATACACAATTCAGTTATGTGATAAACTTTTGGAAAAATGCCTCATTTGTTTCTATAATGGATAAATCATCGACAGACATAAGAACATATATGATTGTTGAAGAAGAAATATGAAGATATAAAGATGAGTCAGATTGGCAAGCACGAAAGCCATGTGTAACCAAATAATGTTTGAGCTTGGTAAACCAAGCCCTCAGAGCTTGTTTAAGACTATAAATTGCTTTGTTTAGTCGGCATACATGATGAGGCTTTGTAGAATCCTCAAAGCCTCTTGGTTATTTAATATAAACTATCTCTTATAAATCACCATTGAGGAACACATTGTTGATGTAACGTCCCAAAAATAATGACATAAATTTTTTGTTTTTAAATAAATAAATCGTTAATACATATCATTTCCATAAAACCATGGTAATCGAGATTTAGCAAAACATCATTGAATTAGAGTAAATCACAGAATGCGAAAACATGTGGTGTGTGCCCTACAACCAACCCGAACTCTTCCATTTGAAAACCGGGGTACCTAAGATATAAACTGAAAACCGTAAGAACAAAGCTTAGTGATTTCCCGAAGATACCACATACCATACATAACTTATCACATAACGGGCCCCGCCCACACTCGCATAACGGGCCCCGCCCATTAAACATATAACCATATAGTCATATAACATTCAAACACATGCGGAAATCACAAAGATAGTAGCATACTGTACAATCATCGAGCCTCGCCCACATACAAATCATATATGTATAACCTGATACTAGCATACAAAATAACCATCCGGCCCCGCCCAGTAAGCAAACAAACACATACATATGCAAGAGTCATGCAGACATCTAACACTCTATATAGCAAACCATGGGCCGGCATTGGTGCCTTCGACTCGCTAAACATAGTGACGAGACTCACCTCGCACTACTGAATCCCGCAAATAAATCTCTGGATGCTGGCTGACCGATCCACGAACTATCAATATCAAAACAACACCCAATTAACAATATGGTTCCAATCTATAACCATAAATCCATACTTGGGGTAAAAAGACTATTTTACCCCTAACCTAGCTTGGTCCAAGACTACGGCCCAAACTCACAATCTGCAAGACTCAAAGGCCAAATAATCAACCAAGGCCCAAATATGGCCTAATTTTCCAAATTGGGCCCAAACCCCTTACATGGGTCTTACCCTAAAGCCCAACCATTCTTCCTAGTCCAAAACACTTGTACTCAGATGGCCTATTAATAACTCAAACACCCAAGCCCAAAAGAAATCCCAAACTTGAGGCCCAAAATGCAAAATCTCATCTGACTGAGTACGCCCCGCGTACTCAGTGGGTACGCTAAGCGTACGCCCAAGAAACCCAGTATGCCCCGCGTACTGACCCCTGCTTACATCCAACCAATAAACGTCTTAATCCCTTAAGCCAAGACGTCCAAAATCTCAGAATAGCTAAATATAAGTGACTTGATCCATAAAGTCGAAGGCTTTAAACCTTTGCATGGCTTAATGAAAACCAACACCAAAGATGAACTCCAAAGGTCAAAATCACTCCAAAATGTCTTAAAAACTTCTTAATACATTAAGACCTTAGTCCAAACTCCTAGATCTAATTCAAAGGGACTTCTTAAGTCATAAAATACCCGACTTTATGACTTAGCATGACTTAATGGGACCCAAATCAAAACCCTAAGTCCCAAGCTCTACCAAAAGACTACAAAATCATGCATGGAAGGTTTATACTCATCAAGATCCAAACTTTATGACTCCATAACCCCAAGAAGGGCCAAATATGAAGCTCAGAGGTTATGGAGTAACTTCTACTCACAAGAACCACCACAAAGGGACCAAAATCATAACAAAGTGCCACCTACCTAGATCTACAAGAAAGAGTTGTCAAGGTTGAAAATTTATACCTCCAGAAGTTAGATCTAGGTAAACAAAGCTTGGATCCAAAAGCTCCAAGTCAAGCAATGACTCTTCAAGAAGTTCATTCTTCCTCCTCAAGCACCAAAAACACACATAAATCACTTTGAAGCTCAAGAATCACTTAAATGGGGGATAAGGGTCGGTTTCTAGGGTTTAGAGGGATGGAGGCTGAAGATATTAGGGTTAGGTTATGAGATAAGGAGCTTAAATAGGGTCCAAGACCCTAAAACAGGGTTTGGGTCTGATTGGAGTGCGTCGAGCGTACTCCGTAGAGCATCCGCGGCCATCCTGGTCAGTACGCCCATCGTATGCCAAAGTGCGCCCCGCATACTGCCCTTTTCACTAGTACGCCCCGCGTGCCCTTTGTGTACGCCCTGCGTACCCGACTAAACCCGAAAACCACCAAACTTCCGAAGGCCATAACGTTTTCGTTATAAGTCCGTTTCTGACGATACGTATATCCACAGAAAGGTAACGAGAAGCTCTACGCTTCTATCAACTCGTACTTGACTTAAAACTTCCAGAACTAAACCCCAATTTTCCATAAAAGCATGAACTCACACTTTACCGATATACCCTTTGGCTCCAAAGCACAAACCGAACACCCGGATCATCCAAATTACCTTACCCATACCCAATTGGGTCTAAATCCCTTTTCCTCAAAGACCCTAATCCTGGTGATACTCGGTCTTCGGGTCACCACCCCGCATTAGGAAACAAATTGGAACAGGGCGTTACAACTCTCCCCCACTTAAATTAGATTTCATCCTCGAAATCATTCCTTACCATCATCGGAACGCCAGACAACCTGAGCAACACGGCCATAACCCTAAGCATACAAATGCCTCCCCAAGGCAACTGAAGGTTCCTACTAGAAGACAGAATCACAAATCAATTATTGTTGCGGAACACTCATACTTGATAGAAAGCTCAAATAATCCTTCGATTAGAAGACTCATCCCTGCAACGGTTAGACTCAAACAAGAGTTGCGCAATAGAGCTAAATCTTTTACTCTAAGATTATTTAACCCAAACTACAAGTGACCTAACATACTCTCCGAATAACGAGCAACTGCATACATGAGTTCCAAATCAATAATACCGCCTTGACTAATCTTGATGCTATTCACAAATAGAACCAATCCAAGACACAATCACAAGGGTTTGATCTATCGCCAAAGCTGAATCCATTCCTTACCCTTGAACCCTTCGAGTGATGTCGTCGGCACATAGATACCCAAATTCTTATCCCACTGAAAAGAAAATCCTGCATACAAACACTCGCGATTCCCAACTCGAGATCTCACCTGAATCCAACCTGATACTCAACTCATAACCCGAGATCCACGGATCTGCACTTGCGTTTCACCCAAAACCTTCTAATTCACGACAACCCCTCACTAGACTGGGATATAAAGGTTCCCAATCATCGCTGAGACTACCAATATTGCGCCTGGTTCAACCACCAGGTTCCCAAGAGTCCAAGTAACAAGGCTACCCAGCCTAAAAACCCCTCTGCGTCATACACTGACCACCCACTTACCCCTGCAACTCAAGATCCAATACCTTGACCCAACGATCGCTACCAGGTCCCACATGTATTTCTATAATCGTATGGGCCTCGCCCACGGGTCCCACCTAACTATACCGCAGAGCAGCCTCGCCCACGAGTCCCACCCTTCTAGAGCTACACAGGCCCGACTCCGCCTCGGACCCCAATGGTCCTCAACCCATAACAGAAAAAAAATACTCCTTGACAATCCTGACCGGTGTGCCCATGACACGAACTGATTCCCACTTGGCGCTCATGACCACCTCCAACGATATTCTACCTCGAACTGGTGAATTCTACAATCCCATCGCAGTCTTACAACACTCCTAACCAACCATGGTTACCACCCATGACCTTACCACATCCTTACCATCACAACCACACACCTCTTAAGCCGAAACCTGCATTTAATCAGGTGTCCGGGTCATGCTTCGAATCCCAAATCCCTCAACCCGGAATCAACCATAAGTCTGCTATGCTTAATGAAGAAGATGCCGACCAACGGTTGGAAGTTTCCTGAACTCCCACTTACACAATCTCAATCTAAACGGCCACTTGGGTTGTCTTTCTCTTCCTGGCCAGGATGTGAAACTTTCCCTAGTTCCACACCCTTCCAAACTTCCAAAAATTCTGATCAATTCTCCCCCACTTGGATGCGGCGAAGCTCTCTCATCTTTTAAATCCTGATGGATTCCCAACCCGACAACCTCATATTGCATAAACCGCCTATGACCCGCGCTAATTAATACCAGCATTCCATTACTATCCAACTCAATGATCGCCCAACTTCTGAAAATCCGGAAGAATACTCTTGAGACCATAACCAGTCTGATAATCCAAATCACTTCCCATGGTACCATACCAATTCCTACTCCCATTCTCAAAGAACCACTGGACTCTAATCGTCTACAATCCATGCGAATATACAACTCCCTTGACATTTCTAATGACCAAACAACTCATGAAACCGACACCAGCGTCTTCCCGCTACCGCCCCTCTCCTAGCAACGGTAGTGTTTGTACCTCAAAAGTTCTTTCATAGAAGACTGCCTATCATACCAGATTAGATGATAAAACCACTAAAACCTGACTTCACTGGAGATCTAACCCGCTAACCCTGACCAAAGATCCTCCAAGAAATACCCCCGAATTGATCCCGACATAGACCCGGATTAACAACTGAACATGCTGAAACCCGCTCAACAAGATATGTTCCTCTAATGATTCATTGAAGACTCTCGGTATGAAGAATGGCATATAACAATCCTTGGTAACCCATACAACAACAGACAACGCAAAACAAATTCCCGATATCAACCTAGAAGAAAACAGAAGATGGTGCAAAAGCATCTGAAGGAATCCTGACTTCCTCCTCCTGAGTTACCCCGAACAACCTGGGAACATGGTGCAAAACTCACCTCCAATCCCATAAGACAAGAACTAACAATAGGATCCTCCTTCCTGAAAGATTCTAGAGATCCACAAGCTTTTGGCTCCAGATGAGCCCCCACTGTCCTGCTACAATCTCGGCCCGAAAGGCCCAGAGATGACCATCCAAGAGCTCTAAATCCCTTTCCTTGACTGGACCAAAGACCATCGGGGTCTATTCCAAAATACCGCGAATAATATACGATAAGATGAACTCACGCGTTCGTACATCGATCGGCTCATTACCTACTCCTGAGCCAGAACCAGAATCTGAACCCCATACTGAATGATCAACACCATACCGAAACAAAATGCAAAAGATCCGAATATACCCAAGAATCCTCATCCCACAGGCTTCCTAGATTCTCCAAGACTCTCCCCGATTCTAGTATAGATCTTGTGTTTTTAGTAGTACGGGCCCAATACTACCTTTCACACCTATCCATACTTTGCTCAAGAATCCTCCTGAATCCTCTAAGTCACCTTCTCAAATACATACACCAACATTCGCTAAACAGCACAACGAATCCCACTGAAGCAATCCCTAGGCTTTCCTAGGTTCCTAACCTCACCCTGTCATCAGCTGTTGAAGAACCCCTCATAATGTCAGTTAGCTACCTCATGAACACAACCATATGCAACAAAGCTTAGATAATCCTTCGAGTAAAAGACTCATCCCTACAACGGTTAGAATCAAACAAGTGTTGCGCAATAGGGTTAAACTCGTCACTCTGAGATTATCCAAACTTTATCACATGTGACTTGAAATATTCACTTAATAGCTAACTCTCATCATTTAAGAGTTCCACAAATCACAAAGCAAGCAACATTCGTGCAGTAACACTCCAATCCATAGAATAATCACAAGCATCCAATCCCACATACTACAACCCATACTAGGAGGTCTCACTCCCGCTATTGATCGCCTTACACATACAAATTACCCAATCTAGCATCCCATGCTTCTTAGGCTACAAGGCATCACATATCAAGCCAACCTATCACTGACTAATCATAACTAGCATGCAAGTCTACAATATCATACAATAGGCATACAAGGCATCTCTCCTAGAATTCTACCATGCAAAAACTGACCAGGTCCTTAGCCCTAACTGGCACGCGATTCATAGATTCATAAATCAAATCATATCAGATAACATGTATGTGTATTTAGGGAGAAACTTACTTGACCTCAGTCGATTGCATACACCACACCCTTTCTTGTATTAGAAACCTTACTTTCCCCTTTTAAATCATTTTTCTTTCATTTTTGAAAAACTTTCCAAATCCTCAGTTTGAGTTCAGACACACCCGAGAGTATGTTCGAATCCCTCAAACCAAGGCTCTGATACCAACTTGTAACGTCCCAAAAATAATGACATAAAATTTTTGTTTTTAAATATATAAATCTTTAATACATATCATTTCCATAAAACCATGGTAATCGAGAATTAGCAAAACATCATTGAATCAGAGTAAATCACAGAATGCAGAAACATGTGGTATGTGCCCTGCAACCAACCCGAGCTCTTCCATTTGAAAACCGGAGTACCTGAAACATAAACTGAAAACCGTAAGCACAAAGCTTAGTGAGTTCCACAAGATACCATATACCATACATAACTCATCACATAACAGGCCCCACCCACTGAGATACGGGGCCCGCCCACACTCGCATAACGGTCCCCGCCCACTGAGATATGGGCCCCGCCCATACTCGCATAACGGGCCCCGCCAACTGAGATACGGGCCCCGCTCACACTCGTATAACGGACCCCGCCCACTGAGATACGTCCCCCGCCCACACTCGCATGACGGGCCCCGCCCACTAAACATATAATCATATAACATTCAAACACATGCAAAAATCACAAAGATAGTAGCATACTGTATAATCATCGGGCCCCTGCCCACATACAAATCATATATGCATAACCTGATACTAGCATACAGAATAACCATCGGGCCCCACCCAGTAATCATACAAACATATACACATGTAAGAGTCACGAAGACATATAACACTCCATATAGCAAACCATGGATCGACATTGGTTCCTTCGACCCGCTAAACATAGTGAGGAGACTCACCTCGCACTGCTGAATCTCGCGGATAAATCTCTGGCTGCTGGCCGACCAATCCTCGAACTATCAATATCAAAACAACACCCAATTAACAATTGGGTTCCAATCCATAACCATAAATCTATACTTGGGGTAAAAAGACCATTTTACCCCTAACCTATCTTGGTCCAAGACTAAGGCCCAAACTCACAATCTGCAAGACTCAAAGGCCAAATAATCAACCAAGGCCCAAATATGGCACAATTTTCCAAATTGGGCCCAAACCCCTTACATGGGCCTTACCCTAAATCCCAACCATTCTTCCTAGTCCATAACACTTGTAATCAGATGGACCATTAATAACTCAAACACCCAAGCCCAAAAGAAATCCCAAACTTGAGGCCCAAAATGCAAAATCTCATCTGACGGAGTACGCCCCGCATACTCAAAGGGTACGCTAAGCGTACGCCCATGAAACCCAGTACGCCCCGTGTACGAGGAGGCACGCCCGACGTACTGACCCTGCTCACATCCAACCAAGAAACATCTTAATCCCTTAAGCCAAGACGTCCAAAACCTCAAAATAGCTAAATATAAGTGACTTTATCCATAAAGTCGAAGGCTTTAAACCTTTGCATGGCTTAATGAAACCCAACACCAAAGATGAACTCCAAAGGTGAAAATCACTCCAAAATGTCTTAAAAACTTATTAATACCTTAAGACCTTAGTCCAAACTCCCAGATCTGATTCAAAGGGACTTCATAACTCATAAAGTTCCTGATTTTATGACTTAGCATGACTTAATGGGACCCAAATCAAAACCCTAAGTCCCAAGCTTCACCAAAATGTTGGGTTTTAGTATACTACAACATCCTATGGTGCACATACAACCCTAAATACCTTGGATCTATGTTTTCTCTATTATACATGCAAATGGTTTCCAAGGCATTAAACCTATAACTAGCATGCATTTGACATAAACCATATAATATACTAGTTAGGGAAACATACCTTTTATGTGGCTTGAAGTCTTGATGTATTTGGCCTTAAGAGCTTAGCACCAATAGTATGAAATGCCTCAAATGGAATCACAACACACCTAGGACAAAGGTGGCTCTTGAGAGAGAATTCCATGCACCAAAACACCTCCATATTTCTCTAAGAAAAGAAGTGGTGATTTTGGCTATGGAGTAACCTATTTATATGTAGGATTCCAAGGGTCATGGGTATAACCCATAATCCATACCCATGGGTTTTATGATCCATGGTTCATGTGGCCCAACTCTTTATGTATCCATACATAAACTTGGTCCAACATGGATCATAAGCCCAACACATATAAATATAACTAATTATCATAATTAGTCCCCATAGATTTAATTAGTCTCTTTTGATCACTAAATTAATTCCAAATTAATTCTTGATCGATACTAATTAAAACATATGATTTCATATTAATATATTATAACTTATAATATATTAATAAACCATAAATAACCTTCTCTCAAAAGTCCATCCTAACAAATTGTCCTGATGATATGCAACCCAAATGGACCATGCTACTCTCAGGTCAAGTACATACCAATAATAGTTATGGGCTTAGACATCTAATCCAACACAAAAGACTACCAAATCATGCATGGAAGGTTTATACTCATCAAGATCCAAACTTTATGACTCCATAACCCCAACAAGGGCCAAATATGAAGCTCAAAGGTTTTGGAGTAACTTCCACTCACAAGAACAACCACAAAGGGGACAAAATCATAACAAAGTGCCACCTAGCTAGATCTACAAGAAAGAGCTGTCAAGGTTGAAACTTTATACCTCCAGAAGTTAGATCCAGGTGAACAAAGCTTGGATCCAAAAGCTCCAAGTCAAGCAATGACTCTTCAAGAAGTTCCTTCTTCCTCCTTAAGCACCAAAAACACACATAAATCGCTTTGAAGCTCAAGAATCACTCAAATGGGGGCTAAGGGTCGATTTATAGGGTTTAGAGGGATGGAGGCTGAATATATTAGGGTTAGATTATGAGATAAGGAGCTTAAATAGGGTCCAAGACCCTAACATAGGGTTTGGGTCTGATTGGAGTACGCCCGTCGTACATATGGTACGCCCAACGTACTCCGTAGAGCATCTGCGACCATCCTGGTCAGTACGCCCAACGTATGCCAAAGTACACCGCGAGTAATGCCCTTTTCACTAGTACACCCCGTGTACCCTTTTTGTACGCCCCGCGTACCCGGCTAAACCCTAAAACCACCAAAATTCCGAAGGCCATAAATTTTTCGTTCTAAGTCCGTTTTCGACGATCCTTATATCCACGGAAAGGTAACGAGAAGCTCTACACTTCTATCAACTCATACTTTCCTTAAAACTTCCAGAATTAAAACCCAATTTTCCATAAAAGCCTGAACTAACACTTTACCGATATACTCTTTGGCTCCAAAACACAAAACGAACACCCGGATCATCAAAATTACCTTACCCATACCTAATTGGG
Organism: Lactuca virosa; assembly: GCF_052849685.1. Classification (NCBI taxonomy): domain Eukaryota; kingdom Viridiplantae; phylum Streptophyta; class Magnoliopsida; order Asterales; family Asteraceae; genus Lactuca; species Lactuca virosa. Next base: position 41,442,278 of record NC_136433.1, read on the forward strand.
TCTAAATATATTTTCCTCAAAGACCCTAATCTTGATGATACTCGGTCTTCGGGTCCCCACCCCGCATTAGGAAACAAATCGGAACAGGGCGTTACAGTTGATGTCAAGTTGCCTTATACACGAACCTTTGGAGAGGGCAATGGAAAGAACCAACATAATGGTGGTTGGTTTAATAACAAGGCTGAAGGTTTCAAAGAAATCAACACCCTATTCTTGGCTAAATCCTTGGGCTACCAACCGAGCTTTGTGATGTTCGATCGAACCATCAGAGCGTCATTTTATCCTGAAAGTCTACTTACAACCTACAAGATTAATATTAGTAGGACAAGTCACGAGAGACCAAGTGTTATTTTTCATGAGGGCATCATATTCTATTTTCATCGCATTTTGCCAACACGTATGCTTAAGGGCTTGGGAAAAGGTACGACGTTTGATATTAAGATATTTGGAAAGTGTAGTAATGAAGATTTTAGGTTTAAGAGAATTTGTGCGGGCACGAGTAACCATGGAATGTTGATTGTTTTCAGTCGGTCGATAATGAGAAAGAACTACACTAGTGTGTTTGAAACAAGAACTAATAGTATGATGTTGGCAGTGAGGGCGTGGAGGCTGTGGTGTAGGGGAGGTATGTAGATGTTGGGCTGGTGCACTAGAGAGTTGGGTGGATTGGGGGTTGATAGGTGTAAAAGGTGTATTAGGTGGTGTTGAACTAGTAGTATATGGAGCTTCTGAAATTAATGACCTGAGAGTATAAACTTGAGCAAGGATGGTGGGTGAAGTACGAGGTGGAGTGGTGACATTAGGAAGATCAGGGGGTTGTGGTGTAGCATATGGAAATATTTCTTCATTAAATACAACATGACAGGAGACATATATGTGTGATGTAGGTTAATGAAGACATATGTAACCTTTATGAGATGCGCTATACCCGATAAACACACACAGAAGATAATGGAAATCTATTTTGTGAGTGTTATAAGGACGCAAAAAGGGATAACAAAGGCAACCAAACGTTTTGAGAAAATCGTAATGCGAAGTTTTGTGATAGAGTTTTTGGTAAGGAGATTCATAATTAAGTAAAGGAGTGATGGTTCTATTGTGCATATATGTCACTGTTTTGAAAGCGTGTTCCCAAAACAGTTGTGGCAAAGATGATTGAGCTAAGAGTGTGAGGCCTTTTTCCATTATGATACGATTGCGACGTTCAACCGCACCATTTTGTGTTGGGTTGTAGGAGTAAGAAACATGATGAATAATGCCATTGTTTTGAAGAAAATTCGATACATTTCGAAACTCACCACCCCAATCAGTTTGTAGGCTTTTTATATCAAAATCAAATTGAGTTTTGATCATTGTACAAAATTGTAAGAATGTTGAGAATACTTGCGACTGTTGTGATAAAAAAATACATCCATTTAAAGAAACCAACGGAAAGGTCCCCAAACATCATAGTACACTAATTCAAATGGTTTAGAGGAAATAATATGAGAAGTAGGAAGAGGAAAACAATGACTTTTGCCAAGCTGACATAAATCACAGGCAGTTAGAAATTTATTTGAAGAGATAGGTAGATTAAAATCATAAACTAAATGTCATAATAGGGGTTCATGCAGATGAACAAGTCTCCTATGCCATCCGTGTAGTGATATGTGAACACTGGTCAAGGCCATTAAACGTTGTTTGGTTTTGGTGATAGGTTGACGATATAACCCTTGATTAACTTCCCCACAGAGCATGGTTTAGCCCTGAAAGTTCTTAACAACAGAGTGAGTAGGCCAATATTCCATAAATACATTATTATCTTGAGTCAATTTAGAGACACTGAGAAGATGTTTTGTGAGTTTAGGTACAATAAGCACACTTGGCAATTTTTGATTAGGCAAAAAAGATATACCAACATGAGAAATGGACAGATGGTTTCTGTTTCTGACTTGTAGTGTAGCACCCGATTCCTGGTACGTATTTAAATTCAAGAATTTCATGTATTTCCTCTGGGACTCGACGAGTTAGTGGCCCAACTCGTCGAGTAGAGTCGTGATTCACGGGAAGTTTAAGTGGCCTACTCGACGAGTCGGGAGACCGACTCGGTGAGTAGGTGTTGTTTGAGTGAAACCCTAAATTTGAGGGTTTGCACCCTATTTAAACAACTTATCTCAGCCTTCATCGTCCCTATTACTCCCAGAAAGCATTATCTCGAAACCCTAGCCGTTATTAGTGTGTTTTTGAGCCTTGAGGTGTTACTTTGGGGGTTTGAAGCTTGAAAAGAAGGAGGAGGCTTGTGAGATCAAGGAGGAAACAGGAAGATCTAGAGCTTTGGGCACATTTCCAGCTTATTGGAGGTATAAAGTTGAACCTTATCTATTCTTGTGTAGATCTTGATTTTGGTCCATTTTCCCCCATTTTCGAAGCCCTAATGAGGATGTATTCGGGATTTAGTGTAAGGAATGAGTTTGTGCTTATTGAGGGTTTTTATGGCATAAAGGTGCCCACCTTGTTGCCATAAACACCCCATGCACCTTGTAGACCACCTTTTATGGATTTTTGAGCCAAGGACCCCATGCATGCGCACCAAGTTTGGAACTTTACATGTAAAATGGACATTAAGAGGCCAGATCTATGGTTTTGATGTGTTAAGACCTATTTAAATCGACTGTATAGTAATGGTCAAGGATGGACTCGGCGAGTCATTCTTGGGACTCGGCGAGTCAAGGTGTAATGACCACTAAATCCTTTCTATAGAGGGATCAGATGATAGGGTGGAAAGTCCCTCAGTTGTTTAGGCTTATAAAGGACCTGGGAATCATGGGACTCGACGAGTGGTTGAGCAAACTCGGCGAGTCCAAGGCAATCTCCCAATCTTTGAAGATGGACTCGACGAGTTGTTCATAAAACTCGGCGAGTCATAGAATGGACACATTCTTATGAGGGACATGAACTCGACGAGTTCAAGGATGAACTCGGCGAGTCGGATGAAGATGGTCCCGATGGTATGATTGAATGAGAACCCGTCGAGTTCTTGCTAGACTCGACGAGTAGAGTCGGGGGTTGGTTCGAGATTAGAGGAGTATGGACTCGACGAGTTGGTAGACCAACTCGGCGAGTCAGGTCAACTGGATGTTGACTTTGACCAATGTTAACTTTGAATGAATTGAGTTGACCCTGGTTTGGGTTGCATGTTCGAATTGATAACTTAGAAGGGTTGTTGTGTAGGGATTGAGGAGTCGAGGGGAGTCGACTTTCACGCCGAGGACATTTCAGACACTACACGACATCGAGGTGAGTTACCTTCCAGTAGTGGTGGGTCTACGGCCACAATGTCGACCCACTAGTAGGAGTTGTATGTTAGGTGATTGTCTTTGTGATATTCATCTAGGTTTGCTACTACCTGATATGTTTATGTGCTAGCATGATGTGCTTTATGTGTGATTGGGGTAGTAGGGAGGGAATAGTCCCCACGTTCGGTTGTTAGGACCGAAGGGTAGGTCGGGCACCCCATATATGCCTGTCAGTATGTTATGTTATGATATATATGGTAATGGTAGCAGGGGGTGAGATAGTCCCTAGGGTTCGGTTGTTAGGATCGACGGGTAGGTCAGCACCCCAGAACGGCTTGACACGGGTAGGTCAGCACCCCAGAATGGCTTGACATGGGTAAGTCAGCACCCCAGAACTGCTTGACAGGGTAGGTCGGCACCCCAGAATGGCCGGACCGGGTAGGTCGGGCACCCCAGAAATGCCCGGCACTATGTTTTGTTATGAGATTGTATGGTATGTGGTATGATGGGGGAACTCACTAAGCTTCGTGCTTACAGTTTTCAGTTTTGTTTCATGTACCTCTTCGGCGAAGGGGAAAGAGCAGCCGCGGTAGTGGCACATCACACTCACACATGATTCCGCATCGAGTTTTCTGGGATTGTACTCTGATTTTTATTACTGTTGATGATATGGTTTTGAGACATGTAGTTATAGTTTTATAAATTGATATGACATTGGCAATGTTTTTGATAAACTATTTCATGAGTCACTTAACTAAAAATGAAATTTTTGGCCTTGAAAATTGGGATGTTACAAGTTCCTAATGTCAGAAGACACATGATCACTAACTCATGTGTCGAAATACCAGGATGGGTCTATCACAGTGGACGGGCTGTTGTGTTGAACCATATTAGCTTGTCATGGCGTATTCCTTAGATTTGGGTGTCGAGATGGAAAATTGGTCTGGTTGGATATTTGCCAACAATCAATTGGCTCATGTCTAGGTTTGCTACAAAACCAACAAACCGGTCTCCTATGCCTAGAATCAGAATTACGAGAGGCATGATATGTAGAGTCGTGGCTGTTATATGAAGGTGTAGGCCGGTTGTTGGAGCGGTTAAGAGTGAATGTAGAAGATGGAGGTGGAATAGAAGCTTGTCAAACATGATCCTACTTTAGACAAGCCTCTTCCGGAAGTAAAAAACCAACAAGAACATCAATCGAAGGAACATCGATTGTCATCATGAAATCAATAGTGAATGCTCGATAAGATGAATCAAGTCCATTGAGAAGATGACTGATGTGAAAAATAATTACACACTAGTTTTATCCTACTAATGTAACTAATTTATACCTAAGGAAATGTACCTTGTTGTAAATAGTATAGCACAATAGACAGATATTGAACACATGGAACGATATTATTAGCTAATTCTTACCTACTACTAACTAAATTACTAAGAAATTTAGAAAAAGGTTTTTTCTCTAGTTTTGCAAGACTAGAAACTTATTTAACTAAACTAAACTAACAATTAGCTAAAGCAATTATCAAACTAAAGCAAGAAACAAAAAGAAACGATTTAAACCAAGGTATTTGAGAGACTTTCGTTTAGCTTCAATTTACTTGCTATTATGGTTGATTTATGGAAGTGCAATGGATTAATGTTCAATTGGTTACTGATTCCTAAAATGACCAAGTTAATATTCACTAACTTAATCCTTTAGCAAACAAGTTCTTTCATACAATGATTAGGCGGATAAACTAACAAGATCACTAGTGTTCGGTTCGAGTTAATTTAGAATTATAATAGATTGATCAATTTGGTTAATTGATTCAATTCAATATATGATTGGTCATCATATATTAGCTCCTACAATTATTTACTCACTTTTCTATCTAACCCTAGGTTTTAGTCAAAATTCTAGTCCTACAATTTTTGCAATCCACAAAGATCATAAGATTCAAGTTCAATTAAGAATGATAGTCATGCAAACTTAATTAAACTCAACAATAAATAGATAAAACAGTTATCATAAGCACAGAAGGTTCTTTATTAAGCAAGATTAACAAATAACCAATAAAAACGTAATCCTACCATAAATCAAACCATAGATAGTCAAGCAAATCTACACCAAATGAAAGTCATAGGGTTTTAGCCCATGATTTCAGCAACTAAAGTCAGAAAAATGAATTTCATATGCATAGAAATGATTAAACTAGAATAGAAAGTCTTAATTAAGAGTTTTATTGCCTTAATGCTCTGAATTCCCAAGCTATAATCGATTTCTTCATTTCCAAGCTTCAATTCAGATCATTGGCCTTCAAAAATCATCAATAGCTTCCAGCAAAAGTTCCTAATTCGGAGAATAATGGCAGATATTTATAGATTCTTGAAAAATAGATCACAACGAAGTGGTAAGGCTACCACGTCGTGGTCTTCATTATCATTCTGTATTCGGCAACTCTTCAAAGTCAATCGGGATAGGTCAAGACGTCGTGGGGAAGTCACCACGACGTGTTGAGTGCATTTTCTTCATTTAATAGTCTTCATTCAAATTCCTTAGCTTCCAGCTTCCAACTTCCTTTCTGCTCCAAGCATATCTTTTACCCCTACAACACAATACATAACAAATTAAGAAACTTTTTTTTCTATAAAGGGCATAAGAGTAATTAAAAATATTAAGATATGAAGTACAATTATATGTATAGATATGCACATATCAAAATACCTCACACTTATTCTTTGCTTGCCCCCAAGAAAATTGATTTTTATTATCTCACCAATATCGCATAAAACAATCCATTTCAAACCCAACCATTATCCCAAGACCGTAATGCATGCATTTGTGTCTATGATTCCGAAAAACTTCCCATTCCTAAATACTCACAATCCATATGAACCTTCACCCTTTAGCTTATACGACACTCATTTTTGCAACCCTCTGAATCCATCCCCATAAATCTTTCTTAACCTCAAGGTGTTTTTGGTTAAACTACCAAGCATACATAAACTCTATAAAGAACTACAACTTGATACCACAATGAAGCTCTTTTGAATTCATATGTTCTTTGATATTTGCCTTTAAATTCTTTGAATTCACCACCTTTTTGTTTGATTTTTGGTATCTTCACTTTTATAATTTCTTCAAAATTTTGATCTTTAGATTTCATACTTTGTCAGCTCCAAAATTCTTCAACTTTTTGGTAAATTCTCTTTTTTTTTTATATACCTCACTTTTTTCACTTAAAGTCCTACATGCTTAAGCAAGGAGCTTAACTTCAACATTTATTGGTTAGAGGTATTAGTCTAAGTGCAATGACTACATAAGCTCTCCTGGATGGATTTCAGGTACACGCTGCAGAACTTGTTACATCATATAAGCTACCAGATTACCTTTCATACCTCATGACTTTTCACTAGGAAATGGGAAACCACAACTACACTATAACATGTGCTGGCTCGGGTTAACATTTGGGCTCTAATCGGATCACCCCATCCAATACTAGCAAAAAATTTAATTAGATAGGTTTTCCTAAACTAAAATGTTATTTCAAGTCTATATGAATGCAAATTTTGAAAACTAGCAATGCATTTTTTTTGAAAAGTCAAATGCTTTTTTCTCTAATGCAATATAACCCCTACCCTACACTTAATTAATGCAATGCCCTCATTGCTTGCAAAACATAAAAATAAAAGGAGAAAAGGAACAAACTCTCATTGGATAGAAGATGCATCTTGAATCGTGTTGCATGTGTGTAGGATAGCTTGCTCAAAAGTGTGGAAACGGAAGTGGTTGACTGCTACGGAACGTGACTCAAAGACTTGGACACTTATACTTCAGAATGTATATGATTAGACTCGAAAATCTGACTCGAGAAGGCACCACCTCATGGTAAAAAGGAACACGTCGTGGTGGGCTTGGTGAAATAATTTTTTTGTTTTCTAACTGCGACACCACGTCATGGTGGTAATAAAATGTCAAAAGTTTATGCTTTCTGCAACAGAATTCTTTAATAAACTTTAGTACCAACAAAGATAAACATTTCTTGGACGTGACTCTTCACTCGTTTGCTCAAAATAACACTCGAAATGCTCAACTCTCGCCTCTCTCGCTGTTTCTCTAATCTTTCTCTAAAGTTCATCAATCTCTTGCCAAAACAACCCCTCACTTGGACTCAAAAATTCCTGGAATCTAAAGCAAAGAAAAGTAATAAAACTAGGAAACAAATTAAACAACCAAATAAAAAGATAATTATCCAAAACAAACAACCTCACCAAACAAACCAAAATAAACAAACAAAATAAAATAAACATGTCTAAAATCCACTTGCAAGAAATGGATAAAAATCTTTCATTCATCATCATCATCGTAACCACCTCCTCCACTTCCACTAGCTCCTCCTTGTCGCTCCCGCCACAGCTCTTCCCAACTTGGGACGTACGGATATGTAGCCGAAAAATCATCGAGTCAATTGAAGTCCATTTGTTGCATCATAAAATCCAAACTCGTATTCATATAATTGACACCTCGTGCGAGGTAGTCTTGGAATTGCCTCCAAGTCACATTGTATGGGTCCATTGGGAGCTCGTCCTCAGTTGGAATGACAGGAGGCTCCTCTTCACCTACATCCCCACCTCTTTGTCTCACCCTTCACCTAGGTCGGTTGCAGGGGGTATCATTTGGAATGGAGTAATTTCCCAACCCATTGCCATCAACAATATGGGCCCGTTTGTAAAGAAGTGGCAAAAAAGCTTTTCGAGGCTTGATTGTCAAGAACATGGCTTCACGCTTATCAAGAATGCCAAAAGACCGTACAATCCAGGTGATCAACATCCCGCCATATAGAGGAGAACCGCGACGATCCTTTCTCGCCCGTATTGATAGAAATTCTGCCAAAAGAAAAGGGATGTCCAAATGGATATCTGGTGTGATGAGAGCCCATAAGAAAAACACATCCAATGTCGGGACCTTGTCCCCATCCTTCCTTTGATTTATGGTATTCGTGATTACCCTGTGCAGGAGGCGATAGAGAGGTGACCGGATCTTGCTCTCTTTTGTGGTCCCCTTGTTGTATGTGCCATTTGCAATCGTTGGCCAATATGTATCATCTTTGAGTCCGTCAATGGTTCGGATGCAACCTGTAATATACTCAATATAGGATTCAGTATGCACTTCGGCCGGGAGATAAATCTTCGTTCTCATCGCGAACTCGGCAAGGCTTAGATCTCGCCTTTCTCCTCCTAGACAAAATGTAAGATTTCCGTCCTCGAGCGCACCAATTTTCCTTCTAAATGAAACCGTTGCTAAGAACTCAATCACCAATTCTTTATAGAAAATCTCTTGGATATGGAACAGTCTCTCCTCCATGCCATACACATTAATCTTCCTTGCACCCCGTCAAAAGATTTAACCATAAATGGTTCAATACCTTCTAACAACCCAACTTGATCTATCCACGCCCAATCAACTGCAGCTGGTACATGAACTTTGCGTTGTTTCATACAATTAAGCCGTTCGTTCCATTGTGTAAGCACCCCGAGACTCACGACACGAGGAAAAGTGTACCAAGGGAAGTCGGGGTGACTTCCGGGTTGGTTCCTGCGTGATCGGCTAGCCATAATCTGCAAAAGAAAAAAAAACAAACCACATAACAATATGCAAGTTTAGAAATAAAAAACAAACAGATTAAACTCAAAAATTACCAACCACGACATAGACCACGAAGAGTCGTCGTAGTCGACGAACTGGTCAAGTAATCTGTGAAAATGCGAACCAAAATCAAGCCATATTCAACTATAATCAAGTCAAGGGTTTGTTTAGGGCATGTAATCGAGTAGGTTGAAGCAAAAATTTAAGTCTAAACACGAAAAACAAGTGTGATTTTTGCCAAAAATCGGAACCCTAACAATAGTAAATAGCTCGAAATACGAGTTCAAATCAGTAAATACTCACACATGGATACCAAAATACTCGATTATGACTAAGAAAATGACATAAAAACGTTACCTTGTTGGTAGAAGAAATCGAAAAATTAAAGAAGATGGTGAAGGGTTCTTCGTGGAGAGAGTAACACGGCGAGATTCGGAGTGGGTAGTGAAAAAGTAAGAAAAAAAATTGACTATGGGAATAAAAACCCTAAATTTTGAATGAAGTTAAACCGACAACACGTCGTGTTGTCTGGACCACGTCGTTGTTGTTTTATCGAAATTCGTGAATTGGTTTTTTGGAATCACACCACGTCGTGGTGTGAAAAATAATTTTATTTTGGTTAAATTTTTATAAAAATGTCCACCCCACATTCATTCCATGCTATTCCCCACATCGAAATCCAAATAAAAATTCATAGGGGTGAAAGAACAAAAATAAATAAAAAAATAAAGCAAAAATAAAGAAAAATAGAGAACAGGAAAGAAAATGCAAACTCTAAACCACAGGTTGCCTCCTGCAAGTGCTTATTTTTTTGGGAGTCATGAGCCGGACTCCTTCCCGCTTCATGTCGATTCGACTTGTGCGAATTTCACAATTTCCCCCTCTTTTTCTTCAATTGGCATGCCTTCTTCATAATTCTTTACCCTATGTCCATTAATCTTGAAGGGAGTTCCATCTCTTGATATTAACTCAATGGCTCCATGTGGGAATACTTGTTTAACAATAAATGGCCCATCCCACCAGGTTTGTAATTTCCCGGGAAAAAGTTTTAACCTTGAATTAAAAAGTAGAACCTTTTGCCCTTCATGAAAGTCCTTATGTCCTCTTAACCTTGCGTCATGTCATTTCTTCATTTTATCTTTGTAAATTAATGAGCTAGTGTATGCTTCATTTCTTAATTCTTCAAGGGCATTCATTTGCATCAAACGGTTGGTACGGGAGTTCAACCAATTCAAAGTTACAAGTCTTCAAAGCCCAAAATGCCTTATGTTCGATTTTAACCGGCAAGTGGCAATTTTTTCCATATACCAACCTATATGGTGTAGTACCAATAGGTGTTTTAAAGGTCGTGCGAAATGCCCATATTGCATCGTCAAGATTTTCCGACCACTTTTTTATTTTTTCCAACCGATCTTTCCAATATCCTTTTTAATGCCCGGTTTGTGACTTCGGTTTGTCCACTTGTTTGAGGATGATATGGTGTTGAAAATCTATAGTGTACACCATATATTTGTAACACCTTGGCTAATTGATCGTTTGCAAAGTGAGTACCCCGATCACTAATAAGAGCTTTAGGAACACCAAATCGTGAAAATAATCTTTTAAGAAAACGAACCACTACTCGAGCATCATTAGTGGGTAATGCTTGTGCTTCCGCCCATTTAGATACATAGTCAACCACCACCAAAACATATTTATTTCCTCTTGACATTGGAAAAGGTCCCATAAAGTCAATATCCCAAACATCAAAAATATCAGAAACTTGGATGCTATTTTGTGGCATCTCGTTTCGGGAGGAAATGTTTCCCGACATTTGGCACAAATCGCACTCTTTAACAATTTGAGTAGCATCTTTAACAATCGTAGGCCAATAGAACCCAATATCAAAGACCTTCTTCGCCGTGTATTGTGCTCCGTGATGTCGTCCGGTGGGCCCATTATGGCAATGTTTCAAGATCTCTAGACTTTCTTTCTTGAACACACACCTCCTTATCATCTCGTCTGCGCAACTTCTGAAGAGGTATGGTTCATCCCAAAAGTAGTACTTGACTTGTGAAAGTAGTTTTTTTTTGTCGAGTCAATTCTTTTGGAAGATAATCACTAGCCAAAAAGTTGGCTATATCCGCGTACCAAGGTACCTCACCTGCGATCACCATCAAATATTCTTCGGGAAAGTCGTCTCCAATCTTGTTGTCTTCCAACTCTTCCAAGTTCGAGTTTTCTAATCTTGACAAGTGATCGTCCGCTACCTTCTCCATTCCCTTTTTATCTCTTATTTCAATGTCAAAATCTTGTAACAGCAATACCCATCATATCAATCTTGGTTTGGCATCTTGTTTAGCAAAAAAGATACTTAAGGGTAGAATGGTCAGTAAACACAATTGTTTTAGATAAAACTAAATATGGGCGGATTTTATCAAAAGCATAAACCATAACAAGAAGCTCCTTTTCAGTAGTAGTATAATTCTCTTGGGCCGAAATTAGAGTCTTGCTTGCATAGTAGATGGGTTGGATATGGTTATCAACCCTTTGTCCCAAAACAGCTCCAACTGCATAGTCACTAGCATCACACATTAGCTCAAAAGGAAGACTCCAATTTGGGGCTATCATAATAGGGGTACTAGTCAATTTCTCTTTCAATAATTGAAAGGCTTCAAGGCATTCTTTAGAGAAGTCAAATGTAGCATCCTTCAAGAGAATTTGGGTCAATGGCCTTGTGATTTTTGAGAAGTCCTTGATGAATCGGCGGTAAAATCTCACATGGCCTAGAAAACTTCTCACCCTTTTTACATTTGTAGGGGTGGAAACTTTGATATAGTGTCTACCTTTGTGCGGTCCACCTCTATCCCCAATTTTGAGACTTTGTGTCCCAATACAATTCCTTCTTTGACCATAAAGTGGCATTTCTCCCAATTTAAGACTAAGTTGGTCTTTTCACATCGTGCAAGCATTAGATCAAGTTTGGACAAGCAATCTTCAAAATAGGAGCCAAAAACCGAGAAATCATCCATGAAAACTTCCATAAAATTTTCAATCATGTCGTGGAAGATGGCCATCATGCACCTTTGGAAAGTGGCTGGTGCATTGCACAATCCAGATGACATTCGTCTATATGCAAAAGTCCCACTTGGGCAAGTGAACGTGGTTTTTTTTGGTCTTGAGGATCGATAGGAATTTGAAAGTATCCTGAAAAACCATCTATAAACAATAGTAGAGATGACCGGATAATCTTTCGAGCATTTGATCAATAAAAGGTAATGGAAAATGGTCTTTGCATTTAGCATCGTTTAACTTACGATAATCGATGCACACACGCCAACCGGTTACCGTTCTTGTTAGAATGAGCTCGTTCTCTTTGTTGGTGACTATCGTCATTCCTCCTTTCTTAGGTACCACATGCACCGGACTCACCCATTGGCTATCCGTTATCGAATAAATAATACCGACATCCAAACATTTTAGCACCTCTTTCTTCACTACTTCTTGCATATTTGGGTTTAGTCTTCTTTGGCGTTGTACCACTGGCTTAGCCCCTTCTTCAAGATTGATTTTTACAAACAATATGCGGGACTAATGCCTTTGATATCAGTAATCTTCCATGATATGGCACTTTGTCGTTTCTTGAGTACTTTCACTAGGCTTTCTTTTTCATGTTTTCCGAGATCAGATGCTATGATTACAGGTTTTTGTTTTCCTTCTTCTAAAAATGCATACTCCAGATGTTCGGGCAAGGCTTTGAGCTCGATTTTCGGTTTTCCGTCAGTGACCACGACGTGGGCATCCCGCCACGTCGTGGTGTCGTAGTTTTTTTCGTCTGATCGTGAAAAATTAGACGACCACGTCGTGGTGTCAGTGCCACGTCGTGGTATTTCTTCAACTCCTTTTATCACTTCATTGTATTCGCTTTCCTCCAGAAGCTTCTCTAGTTCTTGTATGTCAAATTCAGCACCAAAATCTCCTTTTTCTAACACCATATATCCCTCGGTTTCCTTCTCTTTCCATCCTACGAGCTCTTTTTTTAGAATTTCATCGAACACATCAACTGAAAAAGCCGTATCATCACTTATCCTTGAGTGTTGGACTGCTCGATTAACTCCAACAGTGACCTCTTCTTCTCTAACTCGGAGAGTGAGTTTTTACTCTCTAATATCAACTAAGGCTCGGGCGGTGCTCAAGAAGGGCCTTCCAAGGATGACTGGGACTTGTTCGTCTTCCTCCATATCTAAGACAATAAAATTCATGGGAAAAAAAAACTTGTCCGCTTTCAATAATAAACCTTCACATATTCCTCTTGGAAAGGTCATTGTCTTATTTTCCAAATGAATGACCATGCAGACTGGTCTTGGTTCAGGAAGATGAAGCTTTTTGAAGAACGAGTAAGGCATCAAATTAACACTTGCTCCCGAGTCGGCTAGAGCATGGCTAGTAGCTAGGTTTCCGAATTGGCATGGTAAAGTTAAGCTTCCTAGATCATCCATATTCTTTTGTAGCATATTTATCATTGTAGTTGAGCAAGTTTCATTGAGTACCACCTTAGATAATCCCTCCATCTTCTTTCGATTAGTTAGTAGGTCTTTGAGAAACTTAGTATATTTTGGCATTTGAGCCAAGGCTTTAAGGAACAGAATGTTGATTTCAAGAGACTTTATATGATCTAATAACTTTAGGTAGTCTTCATCATTCTTTTCCTGTATTGCTCTACTTGGAAAGGGCAGCGGTGGGCGGTATGGCTTAACAGGCTCAACATTCTTCTTTTCAGGTTCCTGCCACGTCGTGGCAACTGTTCAGACTCTTTTCTTTGACTTTCCTGTCGATTATCATGCTCAATATTCGGGTTGTTTCTATTAATAGGAGTCAAATGTGTAACAATTTTCCCACTTCTAGTCGTAATTGCTTGGATGTGAGCTCCCTTCGGGTTTTGTTCGGTGTTTCCTGGAAGTCCGCCTGGTGTTCGTTCATTAAATTGCTTAGCTAGTTGCCCGAGTTGTTTTTCAATGTTAAGGATTGAAGCTTGCTGATTTTTTAGTGAAACTTGCTGATCTTTCATTAGAACTTTTTGTTCTCTAATTGCTTCTTCAGTTTCCTGGTGCCTTTTTTCAGATGTGGGTGCAAAACGGGTAAGCATTGACTCGAAATCGGATTCCTTTTCAGGATGTGGTTCCACTTTTTGGTAAAAGCCTCTTCCTTTTGGTTCATACTTTTCTTCCTTGGCTTTCTTGTACTCATCATAAGGTAACCACTTCTTCTTGGGTTTTCTCCAATCTTCATCATATCGGTCACCGCTCGAGTAGAAAGCTTGAACCTTTCGGTTTTCGTTTTCATCAAGATCACAGTCTTTGGTTAGATGCGGCCCATTACAATTTTCGCACGCCACTCGTATAGTATGAATTGTTTGATCCATCTTAGTCATCCTCCTGTCCATGTTATGCAACATTGCTAAGACCGCCGACATGTCTTACGAAGCAGAATTTGCCGATCCCCATGCCACATCATTTCGCTGGTTGTGGTACTCTCTCGAATGTTTAGAAAATTGTTCAATAAGCTCCTAAATTTCAGTGGGATTCTTCTTGGTTAATGGTCCTTGAGAGTAAAGGAGTTTCCTTATCGTGACATTTACCCCATCATAAAATATGGAAACTTCTTGTTGCACAATAAGATCGTTTTGGGAACAATTGTGAAGCAATCCCTTGTAGCGCTCCCATGATTCAAATAGCGACTCACCCATTTGTTACTTAAAGTTATCTATGGATTTTTTTTATTTTTGCCACCTTTGAAGGTGGCTAAAATTGTTCCAAGAATTCCTTACGCATTTTTTTCCCATGTTGTGATTGCCCCGGGTGGAAGTGCCTTCAACCAATCCTTGGCAGCTCCCTTGAAAGTGACCGAAAGCATTCTCAATAACATCATTTCGCGTGGAACATTCGGGATGTTGAAGTAATCGGCGATGTCACTGACTTCGTCAAGATGATTGTAGGCATCTTCATGATCTTTTCCAGTGAATGGAATCTCTTTTAGCGCAGCAAGGATGTGCCCCTTGAGTTCAAATGTGGCAGTGGCTGGAATGACGGGTTGCACAAGACTCGGTCCGGTGTCATCACAAATTCTTTTCTTGTATGCCTCCATGGAAATGTCAGCAATGTCTGCCATGATGTTATCGGGTTCACTTTCTTCGTCTGATTCGGTTCCGCTTTCTTCTTTGTCTGTTTCGTACTCGGCGTCCTCCTTCATTGGATTGTTCTCAATGCTTTCGTCTTTCGATGTTTTGTTGGATTCTCCCAATTGCTTTCCCTTCTTGTTACTAAAAATCGATTTGAGATTCTTGAAAGGTGATTCTCTGGTGTTACAGATTCTCCTACGGTTTTATCCGTGTTTTTATGAAAAGTTGACTCCGGGTCTTCAAGTGGTGGAATCAAATTCGTATTTGATCCACGGGTCATAAACTACTGCAATAAAAACAAATCAAACGCGTAAAAAGAACAAAAACAAAAATTAATAAATTAACTGTTACTTCACCACGACGTGGTGTTAATGACCACGACGTGGTGAGTCAAAAAGTAAAAAAAACCTAAAACGAAGTTTTAAAAGCAAATAAATAGAAAAATCCTAATAATATAGCAGATTCAAAATAACTAAAATTGGACCGCTCCCCGGCAACGACATCGAAAACATGATGTGAAAAATAATTACGCACTAGTTTTATCCTACTAATGTAACTAATTTCTAGCTAAGGCAGTGTACCTTGTTGTAAATAATATAGCACAATAGACATGTATCGAACACTGGGAATGGTATTATTAGCTAATTCTTACCTACTACTAACTAAATTACTAAGAAATTTAGAAAAAAGGTTTTTTTTATCTAGTTTTGCAAGACTACAAACTTATTTAACTAAGCTAAATTAAGAATTAACTAAAGAAATTATCAAACTAAAGCAAGAAACAAAAAGAAACGATTTAAACCAAGGTATTTGAGAGACTTTCGTTTAGCTTCAATTTACTTGCTATTATGGTTGATTTATGGAAGTGCAATGGATTAATGTTCAATTGGTTACCGATTCCTAAGATGGCCAATTTAATATTCACTAACTTAATCCTTTAGCAAACAAGTTCTTTCATATGGTGATCAGGCGGATAAACTAACAAGCTCACTAGTGTTCGGTTCGAGTTAATTTAGACTTATAATATATTAATCAATTTGGTTAATTGATTCAATTCAATATATGATCGGTCATCATATATTAGCCCCTACAATTATTTACCCACTAACCCTAGGTTTTAGTCAAAACTCTAGTCCTACAATTTTTGCAATCAACAAAGATCATATGATTCAAGTTCAATTAAGAAAGATAGTCATGCAAACTTAATTAAACTCAACAATAAATAGATAAAGCAGTTATCATAAGCATAGAAGGTTCTTTAATAAGCTAGATTAACAAATAACCAATAAAAACGTAATCCTACCATAAATCAAACCATAGATAGTCAAGCAAATCTACACCAAACGAAAGTCATAGGGTTTTAGCCAATGATTGCAGCAACTAAAGTCAGAAAAATGAATTCCATATGCATAGAAATGATTAAACTAGAATAGAAAGTCGTAATTAAGAGTTTTATCGCCTTAATGCTCTCAATTCCCAAGCTATAATCGATTTATTCACTTCCAAGCTTCAATTCATATCCTTGGCCTTCAAAAATCCTCAATAGCTTCCAGCAAAAGTTCGCAATTCAGAGAATAATGGCAGGTATTTATAGATTCCCAAAAACAGATCACCACGACATGGTAAGGCCACCACGTCGTGGTCTTCATTGTTATCCTGTATTCGGCAAGTCTTCGAAGTCAATCGGGAAAGGTCAAAACACCACGTCGTGGGGAAGTCACCACGACGTGTTGAGTGCATTTTTCTTCATTTAATAGTCCTTATTCAAATTCCTTAGCTTCCAGCTTCCAGCTTCCTTTCTGCCCCAAGCATATCTTTTACCTCTACAACACAATACATAACAAATTAAGAAACTTTTGTTCTATAAAGGGCATAAAAGTAATTAAAAATATTAAGATATGAAGTACAATTATATGTATAGATATCCACATATCAATGACTAATTCAACTTCTTCAGGTATGGGATTAAGATCCTGTAACACCCTGTTCTGAATCATTTCCTAATTCGGGGTCGTGACCCGAAGACCGGTTATCATATGGCTTAGGGCCTTTGGGAAGAGACCTAGACCCCACCTTTGAGTGTGGGTAATGTAGTTTAGATGATCTAGGAGTTCGGTTTGTGTTTTGGAGACCAAGGGTATATCGATAAATTGGTAGTTTGGTCCTTTAATGAATTTGGATTTTAGTTCGGAAAGTTTTATGGCAAGGGGGAGTTGATAGAAGTGTAGAGATTCTCATTACCTTTCCTTGGATATAAAGATTGCCGAAAACGGAGTTGAAACGAAGAAGTTATGACCGTTAGAAGTTGGCAAGGATTTGGGGGAAATCTGGTCTCACGACATGAGCAGTTGGAGCTCACGACGTGAGAAGCGATTAAATGGAAATATTGATTTAAACTGTGCTCATGACGTGAGCATTAAGGGCTCACGACATGAGAACTGTGCAGCCCAAGCCCACGAGTTTTTAGGGTTTTCAACATGTATAAAGGTTGGTTCCGTGTTTTTGGGGCATTTGATGAGCCTCCATCATATATTGATCATCTTGAGAGAAACCCTAGCCTCCTTTCACCATTTTGAGCCTCCCCTCTTGTAACGCCCGTGTTTTTGGGCTAGGCATTAATGTTGATGTAATAGTCTAGGTTAACCTTTGTAACTCGTTTTGAAATAATAAGAATGTATTATTTGAGTATTATATGTTTATTGCTTAATTGTGTGATTTAAACGAATTAAGGATAAAAATAAGCGATAAAATAAAATATTAGATAAGCCCGATATCTATGAAGGAAGTTGAAGTGGTCGTGGCAAGGTTTCCGAATATATAAAGAATGCTGAAATCCGATTTATAACGAAGAAGTTATGACCTGTCGAAGTTTCGCGACAGAACCGGCACGACACTGTATGACGTAAAATACGAATTTAAGATAGAGCGATATTTAGCCTTAGTGATCTAAGCGAAAGTCGTAGAATACGTTAAACCGAGAGCGTGCATAAAAAGAACATCTAAATTTGACTTCGTATGAGGAAGTAATGATTTTTTTAAATTTCGACTTAGCGGTATGCAGCCCGAAACTCGAATATGAGATCGAGTGACTTTTAGCCGAAAGAATCTAAACGAGAATCGAAGATCTCATCGATAGTAGTCCAACGGTGAAAAGACAGACGAAAACGGATGTCAGATAAAGAAGATATGATTTTCTAACGGAGTTTTCCTGTCCCGGCCTACTAAAAATAATATAATAAAAATAAAATCAAAATTAGCCGACGGAGTCTAAATGAAAGTTGTAGAGCATAGTCTCACCTACGCGTGGACATAACGAACGTCGAAAACAGAGCTCGTATTCGAAAGTTATGAATTTTTGAAGTTCGAGGCAAACATACTAAAGCTTATCCGAAGGGAGCCTAGGGATGCGAGGTACGCCCAACGTACAAGGAGCTACGCCCGGCGTACATGTCGACAGCGAGGTACGCTCCGCATCAGAAGAAGTTACGCCCCGCGTACTGCTGTATTGAGCGGTCCGAAGAAGATCCACGTTCCACCACCGAGACTTCGCCACCTGACACCTTATCTGAAGTACGCCTAGCGTAGTCCGAGGTCTCGCTGCTATAAATAGATGGCCAAGGCTGCCGATCGTTTTTGCTCAAAATCTTTCTCTCTCTCTCCCATATTTCCTCGTTTTGCGTGCAAACTTATACCCCGAAGCCCCGGTATCATTCCCGAGACCCGAAGCAAGTCCCGAAGCCCCGAAGATCCCGAGAAGTAAAGTTTCCGAGCCGAAACTCTGCTCGCGAGAAGCCCGGTTTTCAAGAAAAGCATCCTGGTTTTATCGAAAACAATTGTTTTAAGAGACGAGGTGCTGTCCGATCATCGTGTTATCAAGTGAGTGTATTTTCGTTTTCTTCTAACACATAGATATGAAGTATTCTTTATAAAATACGTGCTATGTGTTTATATATTATTTGTTTATTTGAACTAGTTGTTGAATGGATGTTTTGTACAAGTTTTAAGCTGTATATAAATGTATATATTTTATCTACTAATATGTTGGGTAGAACATGGGTAGACAGTTGGTGTGTGATGAAATAAAATGATGAGAGGCCTCGATGTTGTTGTTGATCTAGTCATCTAGCGGAGTATGGATGACGACCACAGACTCTTTCTAGACAGTCCAGTGGAACGCTAGCAGGCTCATAACCTGTAGGTGTTGTGAACGATGTGTTCACCGGTGTACTCTATCCCCCTCATGGTTGCCTTTAGGACATCTATTGTTAAGGAAACCCCTTTGCAGTAATGTACGTCCCGATGAAAATCCTAGATTAGGTCCCTTGTAATAGTTGTTGTTTTAGGGACATAAAGTGAGGATAACGGGAATGGGTAATCGGGTTATTGTTGGTCGATGAACTAAATATAATTATTTATTGTGGGTTGAAAACCCTATATGCTCACCAGGCTCCCAAGCCTGACCCACTCAGTTTTTCATTGTATTACAGGTAGTGGCACGAGAGCATAAGTTGGATGACATTGTCAAGATATTTTTGGATTATAGACCAGTAGTTATATGTAACTGTTGTAAGGTCTATTTTGTATTGTTTATGCTTTTGGTCTGTATCGGAACATGACATCCCGAGGTTTTGTTATATAATGAAAATACATTTCTTTAATGAAATGCTTTGATAAATTCTTGTCATATTTTGTTTTGGGAACAAATTCCGCAACTCTTTTAATCAAAGGATTACTCTGATTTTATTTAAAAGCATAAATTAAACCGGTCTTTTCTGGCCGTGATTTTGGGGATGTCACAGTTGGTATCAGAGCATTAGTTTAAGCGAACTAGGAATTTGTAGGATTTCTAGACTTAAACTTAGAATGCTAAGTGAAGATTGTGAGATGAGTGTCTACTATATTTTAGACACGAGCACTAGTTTATTTTAGGAAAGTTGCCTAAAATGCTTTTACGTGCTAAATGTTATATGTTTGCCATATATGATATCATTTGTTCGGATCTATGGTTTGTTGCCAACCGGATCTGGAAACCTTATGTGTTTAGGATTCTAAGCGTATGACGACGGTATTAGAACTAGCATGTAAACATTTCGGAGTGATAAGGATGATTTTATTATCTATCGTGATTGAAGATCTAAATTCACCTTATTTGGTGTATAGATCAAGAATGGCAAGAACAAGAAGCTGAGTTGGAAACGCGAACGAAAACAGGAAACCACCTGTAATCGAGCAAGCACCTGTCGTAGCAGCAGCACCTGAGCCGGTGACAATGGCTGGTGTACAATTGATAATTCAGACGATGTTGGATCGTCAGATGGAAGAAACTAGAGATCTGCTTCAACAAAATCGTGAAGAACTTTCAATTCAAGTTGAAGAGCCCGAAGTGAATGGAGGGTCGTCGGAATGAGGTAACTTCAGTGGGACTGTTGGTCAAGCCAACCCACCGATTGTTAGAAAAAACAATCGTGATGGAGGAAATGATGGAAGAGGATGTAAATACAAGGATTTTATGGCATCTAAGCCACCGTGTCTATCCGGAAGCCCGACGCCGGTGCAAGTTATGGACTGGATCTCCGAAATGGAGACAATGTTTGAAAGTTGTGAATGCAGCAACAGGCAGAAGACTGCTCTTGCGATCCCTTTGTTAAAATCTGGCATGTTGAGTTGGTGGAAGCTTTTAGCTGACTCTATGCCCAAGGGAGAAGCGAACAAAATGTCTTGGGAAGACTTTGTGGAACAACTGAAACTGCAATACTGCTCCGAGCAGGACCTTCTGGAAATCAATAATGAGTTTCAGAATTTTAAGAAGGGAAAAATGAGCGTTACTGAATACGCTGCAAGTTTCACAGAAAAGATGAAGCTTATCCCATACCTAGTTCCAACAGAACTCTCAAAGGTCAACAAGTTTGCCCTCGGACTACCAGCGGACTATGGTCCAATGGTTAAGCAAGCAACCACATTGAAAGCCTCCATCTGGGCTGCTAGAAATGTTGAGACCCAGATCAGGGAGAAGGGTCTGGAGAGGTCAGAGGTTGGTGAGAAGAGGAAGTTCGACGGACCCTCGGGTCCAGCAAAAAGGGTAAATTCTCGAAGTCTAGTTCGAGAGGAGGTGGAGGAGGCGAAGCGAAATGGTGCGACAAATGCAAGAAGAAGCATCAAGGGAAATGTGGTGGGGAAACCACATGCTTCAAATGTGGAAAGCCAGGGCACTATGCCAACGAATGCACCCTCACCAAGAAAGTTTGTTATGGGTGTGGGGAGGAGGGGCACATCTCGAGGGATTGTCCGAAAAAGAAGGAAGCAGCAATACCCAACATTCCACCAAAGCCGAAGGCGAGAGCCTTTCAGATGACACTGGAAGCTGCTAAAGAAGAAGCCGAT
This sequence comes from Lactuca virosa, assembly GCF_052849685.1. Lineage (NCBI taxonomy): Eukaryota > Viridiplantae > Streptophyta > Magnoliopsida > Asterales > Asteraceae > Lactuca > Lactuca virosa. The sequence continues at coordinate 41,463,723 of NC_136433.1, forward strand.
GTCGCTTCAGGTACCTTTCTCGTAAACGAATTGCCTGCCCAAATTTTATTTGATTCTGGAGCCAGCTACTCCTTTATTTCGCATGAATTTGGTAGAAAACTAGCTTTGCCTGTTGATAGACTAGATAATGCTTTATTAGTCGAAGTTGCTAGTGGCAAGTTTGTACCTGTTAGCCATCGTATGAAAAACATCTTAATCGACCTGAATGGGAATAAGTTCCACGAGGAATTATTGCCTATTGAGTTAAATGGTTTCGACATCGTGCTGGGAATGGCTTAGCGCCAATGATGCCAAAATATTGTGCCAGAAGAAGATAGTAAAAGTGAACCCGCCAGGGAAAGAGTCATTTATGGTGTATGGGGACAAACGCAGGGTAAATTCTGGAATCATTTCTCTAATGAAAGCCAGAAAGTGTTTGGCCAAAGGATGTACATCATATTTGGCATTCGTGATTGACGCAAAGAAGGAGAAAAAGGAGATGCAGAGCATTCCTGTCGTGTGTGATTATCTGGAAGTATTTCCCGAAGATCTTCCCGGATTACCGCCTGATCGACAAGTAGAATTCCGTATCGACTTGTTACCAGGAACGACGCCAATAGCAAAAGCACCTTAACGACTAGCGCCAACGGAGATGAAGGAGCTGATGATGCAACTTCAGGAATTATTGGACAAAGGTTTTATTCGACCTAGTTCATCACCCTGAGGAGCCCCGATGTTATTTGTAAAGAAAAAGGACGGGAGTATGAGGATGTGCATTGACTACAGAGAGCTGAATAAGGCAACGATAAACAATAGATATCCGCTGCCGAGGATTGATGACCTGTTCGATCAACTACAAGGTTCAAGTTATTTTTCAAATATCGACCTAAGGTCAGGATATCATCAGCTGAAAGTAAGAGAGCGGGATATCGAGAAGACTGCATTCAGAACACGATATGGACAGTACGAGTTTTTGGTTATGTCGTTTGGACTAACCAATGCTCCAGCAGCATTCATGGATTTAATGAATAGGGTTTGTAACCCATTCCTTGATAAATCTGTGATAGTGTTCATAGATGACATTCTGATTTATTCGAAAAGCCAAGAGGAGCATGGCAGACACTTGCGAGAAGTGTTGGAAGTCTTGAAGAAAGAGAATCCGTATGCTAAGTTCTCAAAATGTGATTTTTGGATTCGAGAAGTCCAATTCTTGGGTCACGTGGTCAACCAAGAAGGAATAATGGTTGATCTAGCAAAGATTGAAGCTGTGATGAAGTGGGAACAACCAAAAAGTCCCACAGAGATCTGAAGCTTTTTGGGATTAGCTGGATATTACCGAAGGTTTATCCAAGGCTTTTCTTCGATTGCTACTCCATTAACAGCTTTGACTCACAAAGGAGCTACTTATGCTTGGAGTGATAAACACAAAGAAGCATTCGAGTTGCTAAAAAAGAAGCTATGTGAAGCACCAATTCTTTCTCTACCCGATGGAGTTGAAGACTTCGTTGTCTATAGCGATGCGTCTGGTGTTGGGTTGGGTTGTGTTTTGACCCAAAGAGAAAAGGTGATAGCATATGCGTCTCGACAGCTGAAAGAGCATGAAAAGAACTACCCCACTCATGATTTGGAGTTGGCAGCGGTAGTATTTGCTCTAAAGATATGGAGGCATTACCTCTATGGCTCGAAGTGCAAACTTTTCACCGATCATAAGAGTCTCCAATATCTTTTTAGTCAGAAGGAATTGAATTTAAGGCAACGACGGTGGCTAGAATTACTTAAGGACTACGACTGTGAGATACTTTACCACCCCGGTAAAGCCAATGTTGTTGCTGATGCTCTCAGTCGGAAAGTCAATCTTGAAAGAAAAAGGCCAAGAGCTTTGAGAATAGAAGTTGTCTCGACAATTGTGGAGAGCATAAAGAAAGCTCAAGAAGAAGCTTCTGAGAAGAATGACCGAAAGGAGGAACGTTTGGGCAAAACGTTAGTGTTTGGTACAAACAGTCATGGACTGAAGGTATTCCAAGATCGTATTTGGGTACCTAAGTCAGGAGGAATAAGAGATCTTCTGATGGAAGAAGCTCACAAAACCATGTACTCAATTCATCCTGGCAGCACTAAAATGTATAGGGACCTAAAACCCTATTACTGGTGGCCGACGATGAAGCTCGACATTGCGAAGTATGTGGCGGAGTGTGTGACCTGTGCGAGAGTCAAGGCACAACATCAAAAAACATACGGGAGTTTAGAACCTTTACATGTGCCTATGGGTAAATGGGAAAACATTGCTATGGATTTTGTCACTAAACTGCCCAGAACAAAGAATGGTCACGACATGATTTGGGTGGTCGTTGATCGCTTCACTAAGAGTGCGCACTTCATAGCAGCCAATGAGAAATGGTCTATGGATAAGCTTGCGAATTCTTACGTGAAGGAAATTATGAGGCTTCACGGTGTTCCGTTAACGATTGTGTCGGATGGTGACAGCCGTTTCACCTCAATATTTTGGAAAAGTCTACAAGAGGAGTTGGGTACCAAGTTGTGTTTGAGTACAGCTTACCATCCACAGACTGATGGTCAGAGCGAACGAACGATACAAACACTTGAAGATATGCTGAGAGCATGTACCCTGGAATTCCAAGGTAACTGGGACGAACATTTACCTTTGGTAGAATTTTCCTACAATAATAGTTTCCACTCGAGCATAAAGATGGCGCCTTATCAAGCTTTGTACGGACAGAAGTGTCGTACGTCGTCTTGTTGGCTTGAGGCTGGGGAAAAGCAGTTTATGGGACCGGAGATAGTCCATCAAACTGCTGAAAAGTTGAAAATAATTAAGGAAAGAATGTTAGCAGCTCAGGATCGTCAAAAGAGCTATGCTGACAAGAAAATACGACCGATGACTTTTGAAGTTGGAGATTCGGTTTTGCTTAAAGTCTCGCCGTGGAAGGGACTTATTGTTGGATTAGGTGTCTAAGCCCATAACTATTATTGGTATGTATTCGACCCGAGAGTAGCATGGTCCATTTGGGTTGCATATCATCAGGACAATTTGTTAGGATGGACTTTTGAGAGAAGGTTATTTATGGTTTATTAATATATTATAAGTAATAATATATTAATATGAAATCATATGTTTTAATTAGTAGTGATCAAGAATTAATTTGGAATTAATTTAGTGGTCGAAAGAGACTAATTAAATCTATGGGGACTAATTATGATAATTAGTTATATTTATATGTGTTGGGCTTATGATCCATGTTGGACCAAGTTTATGTATGGATACATAAAGAGTTGGGCCACATGAACCATGGATCATAAAACCCATGGATATGGATTTGGGTTATATCCATGACCCTAGAAATCCCACATATAAATAGATACTTCATTGCCCAAAATCGCCACTTGTATCTTTTTAGAGTTCATGGTGTCTTTTGTGTGCATGGAATTCTCTCTCAAGTTCATCCTTTGTCCATGGTGTGTTGTGATTCCATTTGAGGCTTCCACACTATTGGGGCTAAGCTCTTTAAGGCCAAATACACCAAGAATTCAAGCTCCATCAAAAGGTATGTCATGCTAACTAGTATATTATAATTTTATGTTAAATGCATGCTAGTTGTAAGATTAATACCTTGGAAACCATTTGCATGTATAATTAGTGAAAACATAGATCCAAGGTATTTAGGGTTGTATGTGCACCATAGGATGTTGTAGTATACCAAAACCCAACAGTGGTATCAGAGCCATGGGTTGTTTTCAATTATACTTGATGCAAGTTGCTGAAAAAAAAACTGAAAAAAATCAAATTTTTTGATGTCGGGACAGCAGACTCGACGAGTCCATGAACAAATTCATCCAACTCGTCGAGTTGGTTCATGCACTCGACGAGTTGGACCCCCTGACAGCTTATCTTCGAGTTTTTTGGCCTGTTTTGGATTAGAATCATTACCGCAAAGTGTTTTTGTTCATAAAATTTGTTTTTTGATACTATGGTAATGTTTATTCTCATCCAAATAAAGGATAATAATCAAAGTTTCAAGTTTTATACATGTTTATATGATGCTTGAAAAATGTTGATTATGAATGTTCATGTTTATGAGTTTGTTTAGATTAATAGGAAAAATTATGAGATAGTTGTTTTCAATCCAAAGTAATCTTGAAGTTGTTCATAATATGTGTTTTTGTAACTTGTCCTCAAGTTACATGAAAAGTCACATTTATGAATTTTAAAACCCATAAAAATTCCATAAGTTATGAAAAAATGAAGAGTCACATTTTTAATGCTTTTAAAGTCTTCGATAACTTGTCTACAAGTTATGGAACTTGAAGGGTATTTTCCATTAAACCACTTTAAAATTCATAAGTTATGGAAACCATAAGTTTTTTGAATTGTTCAAAACTTGTCCTCAAGTTTTGGAATTTGTAAAGTCAAACCCCATATACACTTTAATTCCAAACCCAAGAATTTTAAAAGTTAAAGTTCAAACTTTATGGACTTCATTAAACTAATTAAAGTGTCTAATTAAAAGAGTTAATAATTTCATAACGACATGGTTTAAGTTTAATTAAATTAAGAGTATAGTTTAATTAATAGATTAAACCACCAAGTATTTTAAATGTTTAAAATACACCCTTATACTATTATAATATTAATAGTTAATACTTATATATATATATATATATGTATAAGAACAAAGTCAGTCTTACCGTTAGTAGGCCTCATTCATGAAGCCGGTCTATAAGGGGGGTATAAGGTTACTGCTTATAAAATGGCAGTTTAATGGGTGTCCACTCTCACCCACCGCTTCCTTGACCGGTGGAGGGTCGTTAGCCGAACGGGTAGGACAAGGACTATAATTCTCCCTTCATTAAAAGTATTAATGATAAATACTAAGTAACTAAACCTTTTATGAATACCCAATCTTAGTTACTTAGGAAAAAGTGAATAAGGTGCTAATCCATGAAATTACACTTTGCACTTTGTTTAAGTCGGTTAGTGGAGCGTGTGTGGTTAACCGGCACACTAACTCGTATTTAACAAGGTAGGCAAAGGGTAACCTAATGTTTATCATAGTATCGATGGAGCGTGTGTGGTTAACCGGCACATCGATTGAGGGGTAAACACTTAAGGGTACCAAGTAATTTGCATGGTTACTTCACACCTTGTTTTGTGATCCTCGACATCCCAGTCACAAAACCTGAAGGGCACACTCGAGATTGAAACATGCCATTGAACAGTTCAATGAATCTCAAAGATCTAGGAGTTTGAAAAACCAATTAAAACCTAATAATATATATTTCGTTTTCATGGTGGAAATTGGTGAATCGTCATTCGCCTACCTTCAAATATTTTATAGCTTGGATTACGGCATCCCTCTTCCAGGTTATAAAAGTATTGTGTTGGGTCCTAGCCTTAATATTTCATATTGGGTGTTATATTAAGGACTTTAAATCAACTATCTTGAGTATCTCCCAAAAGATGTCTGGTTTAGACATTTATGATCTTCCCAAATCTCTTGAAACAAGCTTTCCTAAATGAAGATGATGTCCCATGGAAATCATACTTCTTTCACCTCCTCCAATTATTCTCCCTAACCCACAAGTTCCTGAAAAGTTTAAGGTCACTCAAGCCCTATTGGCAAGCAAAGGTCTATGTGTGATCACATCTTGGAGATGTAGTCACATATTGACAAACCGGGAGAGTTGGGTGTCAAAGTCTTGAGAAAGTTGGTGGCTCAACTACTTTCTAAGTCACATAGTGAGTTCTTTTGGAACACCTATGAAACAGACTATGACAAGACCCTTAATGATCTTATCTATTTGCTAAGATCAACTTCCTAAAAACTTTATGGACATTGACAATGATGATACTGGGAATCCAAAAAAAACATTCTCTTCCCAATGGAAATGGATCGGCCATAGTCAACTCGGTTGACCAAATGGTAAAAAGAAAAGCTAAGTCTGAGATAGTCCCATTACCAAAGGGTCCATATGTTTATATTGCCAAAGAAAGGGGCATTGGTTGCGAAGCTGCCAAATTTACCTAAGGATGTTAAAGTCAATAAGTTTGACTCTACTTCAGGTAAAGTCCACTATCTAACTCTGCTAAGTTTCTATTCTGAGATTCTTGATACATGATGTGACTGGGTCACATGTTGATGTTTTAAGAATCAAAGAAAAGTGAAGAAACTTAAAGAAAGAATATGCTGAATCTGATCGCGTAGATGGATTTCTATCGCATAGTTTGAAGATCGGATTCTTGAGCTACTTCTTAGGAGTTATGATATTTTGCTTAGGAATAGATAACAACAAGTTTTCATATGGATTGTAAGGATAAGGTTTTCCGCAAAGTTTTAAAATAAAAGGTAAATCTTTTGATTTTATTTATTTTAAAATATCCTTACAATGGCATTTGTGAAAATCTGTGTTGCTTATAAGATTCCATTAAGAGCAAGAGTGGAAATATGAATTTGATTCTTTCATTTGTGGTAGTGTCTAAATTTACCAAATAAGGAAAGATTCTCATCACCTAAGTGAAGGACTAACTACTTGTTCACATGGGTGTGTGAGTCAAGTGAAGGACTAAGGGATCGGGTACACATTCTTGTGCACTGGTCAGAGTCCACCACAAAAGATCGATAAGACTATTCGTCATAATTTACTATAGCTCAGTAAATATGGTTATACTTACAAGCTTAAGTGTAATTCTGAGACATTGGAAAAGGTTCCAGTGTATGGCAGAGCGAATAAGAAGAATCAATTTAGGCAGAAAGATAAAAGTTTCTCAAATCTGAAAAGATGGGAGAGTACTTTAGTATCATGTTTTAAGACCATCTTAATGATTTTGAGACCTTATCACAATTCATCCTCTAAGTGCATTCTGATAGTTAAGAAGAGGAGTTATGAATTATTGAAGTGGTTAAATCAAGAAGATGATTCATAGTTCGTTCCAAAAACAATTCTTAGAGTTATACTCTAAGATTGTAACTTGAGTGACATGTCTTAAAGAAGGTTTAAAACACTTATCAAATGTAAGAGTAAAAGTTTTCTACTCTTGTACATTTGAAATTGGTAAGTTGTGATGTTTTGGATAAAACAAAGATCAACTAAGGCCAATTGTGTGAAGTGTTTGTCTTGATTAGAATCCACACTATCTCTTGAATATCTGACAAGAAAGTCTTATATGTCAAGAGGACAGTGGGAGTCTTAAAGGTCTTGAAAGTCTCAAGAACTAATCAAGAATAAAACCTGAAGTTCTTCACTAGCACACGACTTGAGGTTTATAACCTATCGTGTTGACATATTCTGTGCCCATTCCAGTTAAAGTTGGCTTTGCATATGAGTTCTTAGAGTTCTCAATTGGTTGCACAACAACTTGGAAGCAATGGCAGGCCCTTGAGCTGCCAGGTGGCAAGAAATTAAGATTGAGTTCAGTCCATATGAGTTTGGATTTGTCATTATCCTTGTCTTGTGACTATGGTTTTGACAATTCACATGGATAAGAACACATACACCATTAATTCTTAAGGGTCATTAAGGTTTCTCTCCGATTCATGAAAATGATGGTGAGGAAACACTTCCACCAAGTAGATTTGAAGTAGATAGCAATTGTGATATTTGCATTCTCAAAGTCGTTAGTGGAGCTGTGTGGTTAACCGTCACACTAACATGGACTTGTGAGAAGTGGAAAAGGTCTAAAAAATTGAGACTATGATTACGGCATCCCTTTTCATAGTTCTGAAATTGTTTAGACACACCTGTGAGCTATCTAAGATAAGGTGTATGATATTGATAAAGTTTTATCAAAGCAATCTAGTATCAGAAATCTGAACTTTGGTAAGAAAGTCAATAAAGTATTGTTTTTTCTAGAAGTTCAACTGATTTCTGAGTACATGTCAAAGCTAGTGGGAGCATAAGTGTTATGCTAATAATCATCATGTTAGTGGGAGCATGATAATTATGATAAAGGTTGCAAGTTAGCAATATTAATTATAGAAAACAAAAGGTTTCAATTGGGAAAAAGTTGTTTTGCTATAATTAAGGGAGAGGAAATTATACTTCATCTCAAATCTAAAAGCTTAGATTGAGGTTTTAATCGTATTTAGTCAAGTATATATATGAATGTTATGTTGGAATGGCTCAACATAAGAAAATTCTAATATAGGGTCCATTATTTGCGTTCTAAAATTCGATTATGATTACGACATCCCTTTTCATAATCTGAATTATGAGAACTTGGCAAATTGAAATGGAAATATTATAGCAAAAGACTGGTTTAGTCTTTATGTGATACATCATGAATCGTGTCCCATATGCTTCGGATATAGGATCGATTGCATGTGCTATATTCATCCTTTCTAAAATTTTCCAAATGCCTGGGGCATTAAGAAGGGAAAAGTTCTAGAATTGGATATGACTAAAAGGATTAAACAATTGTCGAGGACAATCTAAGGTTTACCAAAGATTGGTTGCTCAAGGACAGTTGGAAGTATAATGATAATTCTGGAAGGACCATATTGACATAATCTGTAAGGAGGAAACTCTTGTTCAGAAGTGATAGTCAAAATGGAATATGGAAATGTTTCAAAGTTAGAAATTATTCAATCTGTGTAAGATTGGGAAACTTAATGCAAGAAGGATGTTTCCAAGGAGTTGATCTCCTTTGGAATGCTCTGTAATGTTTGTTGTCAAGTCTATCTGACTTTGTGCATAATCATTACAAGAGGATCAATGCATACAAGTTTAGAATCTAACAGATTTCAGTAAATGGCATGAATTTGGAATTCTTGCATTTGCAGTAAGGATTTGGGACTATGAAAAGAGGATCATTGGAGTTATGTTCAATTGATCTATTTCACAAAGTAAAGATCATAAACAAACATAGTATGCATACTTGGTGTATGGCATGACTAGTGTTTAGAAAACATAGTGTACATGCTTGGAGCATGGGACAACTATTGTTTTAAATTCAAGAATAAAGTTGATAGCTGAAACAGTATACAATGAATAATGTGTAATCATATGGTGATAAATAAAAGGTGTTTTATTTATGTTCATAGGTTTTGATACCATATTCGATTCACTTATTCTTGTGTTTCATTTTGCATGTTTTGACTTCCAGAATAAACTAGGTCATTGTTCTGGATGACTAAGTTATTCAAACCATCCACAGTCGGTCATATGTTGGAAGTAGATATGAATTAAGACTGTCATGGGTTGGCTTGTAGAGGTCTAAGATGTTGAACAAAGGGCTACAACACTCATGAGTGCTCATAAGTTCTGAGTATTGGATTCAACCCGCGCTCATTGGAATCACTTCATGGATTTTATCACGAGTGATCATGAGACGATAATATCTTATATTCTTCAAACCTAGAGATATGAGTTGTTACTATGAGTTGGTTATACATTGATTGCACGAAAACGCATTGGTAACTCGATGTTATAAAACGTGCCTTTGTGTATGATTCAACAAGTAGTAGAACAAGTCATATGAGTCGAAGTTTATCCATTCCTTTTACCTTTGGGATAAAAGCGATATCTGTGGGCCCCTCGATGATTTGGTGATGACAAACGTAAGTGCTCGGCCGAGCCTGGACTGATTTGATTTGTTCAATTAGTCAGTCGTCATAAATCGGAAATCGGGAAACAACAAATGGACAGAGAGAATGATTATAATCCATGTCTCAGTCCATATGATATCTAGAATGGAGGAATATATGATCCCTTATCTAATGGACATGTCATTTGATTTGTTCAGAGTTTGACAGCGGCTTTAAGAGCTACGATTGCTAGTCGGGATCTTGGAGTCATACTTGAATAATAGTTTTAGACTTATCCAAGTGGGAGACTGTTGGATTAGGTGTCTAAGCCCATAACTATTATTGGTATGTATTCGACCCGAGAGTAGCATGGTCCATTTGGGTTGCATATCATCAGGACAATTTGTTAGGATGGACTTTTGAGAGAAGGTTATTTATGGTTTATTAATATATTATAAGTAGTAATATATTAATATGAAATCATATGTTTTAATTAGTAGTGATCAAGAATTAATTTGGAATTAATTTAGTGGTCGAAAGAGACTAATTAAATCTATGGGGACTAATTATGATAATTAGTTATATTTATATGTGTTGGGCTTATGATCCATGTTGGACCAAGTTTATGTATGGATACATAAAGAGTTGGGCCACATGAACCATAGATCATAAAACCCATGGGTATGGATTTGGGTTATATCCATGACCCTAGAAATCCCACATATAAATAGATACTTCATTGCCCAAAATCGCCACTTGTATCTTTTTAGAGTTCATGGTGTCTTTTGTGTGCATGGAATTCTCTCTCAAGTTCATCCTTTGTCCATGGTGTGTTGTGATTCCATTTGAGGCTTCCACACTATTGGGGCTAAGCTCTTTAAGGCCAAATACACCAAGAATTCAAGCTCCATCAAAAGGTATGTCATGCTAACTAGTATATTATAATTTTATGTTAAATGCATGCTAGTTGTAAGATTAATACCTTGGAAACCATTTGCATGTATAATTAGTGAAAACATAGATCCAAGGTATTTAGGGTTGTATGTGCACCATAGGATGTTGTAGTATACCAAAACCCAACACTTATAAGGTTTGGCAAAAGCGAAAAGTTAAGTCCAAGGTTTATTGGACCGTTTAAAGTTCTTTAGAGGATTGGGAACCAAGCTTACAAGCTCGAATTACCCAAAGAACTGAATGAAATTCATAACACTTTCCATGTGTGTTATTTGAGGAAGTTCACGGGAGAAGTTCCCGATATAATTCCAATTTCTGAGTTAAGAATTGATGAGAAAAAAAGGTTAATTGAAGAACCGGAGGAAATCGTTGACCGAAAGACTAAGAAATTACGACGCAATATGGTCGAATTAGTGCTTGTCCGTTGGAAACATACGAATGGGCCAAATCTCACCTAGGAAACGGAGAATGACATGATGAGTCGCTATCCACATTTGTTTGTTCATGTGTGATTCCGGGGACGGAATCATTCTAAGGTGGAGAGAATTGTAACGCCCGTGTTTCTGGGCTAGGCATTAATGTTGATGTAATAGTCTAGGTTAACCTTTGTAACTCGTTTTGAAATAATAAGAATGTATTATTTGAGTATTATATGTTTATTGCTTAATTGTGTGATTTAAATGAATTAAGGATAAAAATAAGCAATAAAATAAAATATTAGATAAGCCCGATATCTATGAAGGAAGTTGAAGTGGTCGTGGCAAGGTTTTCGAATATATAAAGAATGCTGAAATCCGAGTTATAACGAAGAAGTTATGACCTGTCGAAGTTTCGCGACAGAATCGACACGACATTGTATGACGTAAAATACGAATTTAAGATAGAGCGATATTTAGCCTTAGTGATCAAAATGAAATTCGTAGAATACGTTAAACCGAGAGTGTGCATAAAAAGAACGTCTAAATCTGACTTCGTATGAGGAAGTTATGATTTTTCTAAATTTCGACTTAGCGGTATGCAGCTCGAAACTCGAATATGAGATCAAGTGACTTTTATCCGAAACAATCTAAACGAGAATCGAAGATCTCGTCGATAGTAGTCCAACGGTGAAAAGACAGACGAAAACGGATGTCAGATAAAGAAGATATGATTTTCTAACAGAGTTTTCCTGTCTCGGCCTACTAAAAATAATATAATAAAAATAAATTCAAATTTAGCCGACGGAGTCCAAATGAAAGTTGTAGAGCATAGTCTCACCTACGCGTGGATATAAAGAAAGTCGAAAACGGAGCTTGTATGCAAAAGTTATGAATTTTTGAAGTTCGAGGCACGCATACCAAAGCTTATCCGAAGGGAGCCTAGGGATGCGAGGTACGCCCAACGTACAAGGAGGTACGCCCAGCGTACATGTCGACAGCGAGGTACGCTCCGCTTCGGAAGAAGTTACGTCCCGCGTACTGCTGCATTGTGCGGTCCGAAGAAGAGCCACGTTCCACGACCGAGACTTCGCCACCTGGCACCTTATCCGAAGTACGCCCAGCGTAGTCCGAGGTCTCGTTGCTATAAATAGATGGTCGAGGCTGCCGATCTTTTTTGCTCAAAATCTTTCTCTCTCTCCTGTATTTCCTCGTTTTACGTGTAAACTTATACCCCGAAGCCCCGGTATCATTCCCGAGACCCGAAGCAAGTCCCGAAGCCCCGAAGATCCCGAGAAGTAAAGTTTCCGAGCCGAAACTCGGCCTGCGAGAAGCCCGGTTTTCAAGAAAAGCATCCCGGTTTTATCGAAAACAATTTTTTTAAGAGACGAGGTGCTGTCTGATCATCGTGTTATCAAGTGAGTGTATTTTCGTTTTCTTCTAACACATAGATATGAAGTATTCTTTATAAAATATGTGCTATGTGTTTATATATTATTTGTTTATTTGAACTAGTTGTTGAATGGATGTTTTGTACAAGTTTTAAGCTGTATATAAATGTATATATTTTATCTACTAATATGTTGGGTAGAACATGGGTAGACAGTTGGTGTGTGATGAAATAAAATGATGAGAGGTCTCGATGTTGTTGTTGATCTAGTCATCTAGCGGAGTATGGATGACGACCACGGACTCTTTCTAGACAGTCCAGTGGAACGCTAGCAGGCTCATAACCTGTAGGTATTGTGAACGATGTGTTCACCGGTGTACTCTATCCCCCTCATGGTTGCCTTTAGGACATCTATTGTTAAGGAAACCCCTTTGCAGTAATGTCCGTCCCGATGAAAATCCTAGATTAGGTCCCTTGTAATAGTTGTTGTTTTAGGGACATAAAGTGAGGATAACGGGAATGGGTAATCGGGTTATTGTTGGTCGATGAACTAAATATAATTATTTATTGTCGGTTGAAAACCCTATATGCTCACCAGGCTCCCAAGCCCGACCCACTCAGTTTTTCTTTCTATTACAGGTAGTGGCACGAGAGCATAAGTTGCATGACATCGTCAATATATTTTTGGATTATAGACCAGTAGTTATATGTAACTGTTGTAAGGTCTATTTTGTATTGTTTATGCTTTTTGTCTGTATAGGAAGATGACATCCCGAGGTTTTGTTATATAATGAAAATACATTTCTTTAATGAAATGCTTTGATAAATTCTTATCATATTTTGTTTTGGGAACAAATTCCGCAACTCTTTTAATCAAAGGATTACTCTGATTTTATTTAAAAGCATAAATTAAACCGGTCTTTTCTGGCCGTGATTTTGGGGATGTCACACCTCTCCTCTTCCATCGATTTATGGAGATTTTGGTGCTTTGAAGAATAAGAAGAAGAAGATGTTTTTGGTGCTTAGATCCAGCAAGCAAGCTCCATCACCACCTTAAAGATCATACCTTGGACAATGGTAAGTCCTCAAGTTCCAACCTTTATGTGTTATTCTTCTAGATCTAGGCTTTTATGCATTTTTCTTCATGTTGGAGGTGGTTTGAGTGGTTGGATTCCATAAAGTTGGCAACTTTATGGATCCATGAGGTCCATTTGAGGTTTGGTGTGATAGATCTATGGTTTGGTTGAGTTTTGGTCCCATGCTTGAGATTTGGATCTCACTTTCACCATTTTGACCTAATCAAGTTCAAGACATGCATTGGACATGCATGTCCATAAAACAAAGATTTTTATGTTGCTTTTGATGTATGATAGCCCTCTGGAAAGTTGGAATGGATGAATTAATGGATTAAGGACTCAAGACATTAGGATTTAGCATCAGACGTGGCTCACGACGTGACATAGGAAGTGTCACGACGTGCAAGTAGTTTTTATGCAATTGTTCGACTGACTGAGCTCACGACGTGACCACGGAAGGTTCACATCGTGAGGTCTTCTGAGTGGGTCATCCGGGACCGAGTTGACTGAGTTGAAGCGAGTTGAGTTGGAATCTGGCCGAGTGTGTTCTCACGACGTGACCAAGGACTGGTCATGACATGAGTGTTAACTGATGGAAATGTTGATAGATGATTTTGACTTTGATCATTGACTTTGAGTGTTGAATTTTGGTCAAATTGCTAGTTTTAGAAGGTGGACTAAGGGTTTACCTTGTATAGTTTGTTAGGAGCTGTTTGGCACCCGTTCGTTGGCTGTATGAGCTGTTAGCTGTGGATTTTGTCGGCAAGGTGAGTCTTCCTCACTGTACTTACGGGTCGAAGACACCAAGGCCGACCCAGTGGATTTGTATATCCTGTTACATGATAGTATGTGTTACGCTATATATATATCTGTTAGATCGGTATACTGGTATATAGGATGTTAGCATGCGGTAGTGATCTGTGAATCTGCCTGTTTGTACGATGCCTGGCTATATGTTTATGTGTTATGTGTATGTCGACATGTTATGGTTGGTTTGGTTGAGTCGGTCCTGCTTTGTGCTGAAGGCCAAGATACCCATGGAGTTCCGGATAGACTGTAGGCCCTGCGAGGCGGTCCAGTCAGGCCGAAGGCCCGACGAGCGGTCTGGATAGGCTGTAGGCCCTGCGAGGCGGTCCAGTCATGCCAAAGGCTCGAGAGTGATCCAGATAGGTTGTAGGCCCTGCGAGGCGGTCCAGTCAGGTTTAAGGCTCATTTATGCATGTTGTTGTTTGTTATGTTTATGTGGTGGTACTTTCGAGGAACTCACTAAGCTTCGTACTTACAGTTTCAGTTTATTGTTTCAGGTGCATTAGATGATTATGGCAAGGCGAAGGCGTGACCGTACATATCCTTGGTTTTACTACTGATTGGATCTTAGGAGACTCTGATTTTAAATCATGTTTTGGAAACAATGATTTTGTAAACACTTTTATTAGTAATGGGTTGTTTTGAAAAGTTTAAATTTTTTGGAATTTTTGGGAAGTTACAGATCCTCCGCAAGAGAATCTGCAATTGAACATTTTCGTTCGATATATTCCATCATAGACATAGACCCTTTTGAAAGGTTTTGAAGTTGGACTTTCAGTGACATCCGATGTTCCCTTGTTTGTACTTGAAAATTTTTCTCAATGATTTGCCATGCCATCTGAGAAGAGGTCAATCTTGTGACTAGGGCTAGGACTCGTTCAGATTAGGTTTGTTGGGCTTTATGTACAATAACACTCTTATGGTGCACATACAACCCTAAAGCTTTGGATCTAAGTTTTCTCTAATTATACATGTAATATTCATTTCCAAAGCTTGAAGCCTAACTAGCATGGAATTTGACATAAGAATAATAAAAAACTAGTTAGAAGATTACCTTTTGATGTAGCTAGTAGAACTTTGACCTTAAGAGAACTTAGCACCCCAAGTGTTGTGCCTCAAACAAGTTACAAATACCATGAACAGTTGGAGAATAATGAGAGAGAGGTTGGTAGCCCTAAAATCGGCTAGGGTTACACATGGAAGACTCATAGTGCCGATTTTAGCAAGCTAGGGGACACATATATAGTGTAGAATTCCAAGAGTCATATGTAAACCCTAATTCTTACACTTAGGCTTATGATCCATAACTTATTTGGACTAACACTTTATGGACTTTCACATAAGCTTAGCCCATTACAAATCAATCATGGATCATTAGCCCAAACCATAGGTATCACTGATTTACATCATCAGTCCCCGTTAATCTAATCAGTCTCTTTTGATCACTAAATTAATTCCAAATTAATTCTTGATCAATACTAACTAAATAATATGATTTCCCAATTAATATATTATACTTATAATATATTAATAAATCACAAATAACCTCGTTCTCAAAATCCATCCTATCAAATTGTCCTGATGAAGGTAACCCGAAATGGACCATGCTACTCTCGGGTCAAGTACATACCAATTATAGTTATGGGCTTAGACACCTAATCCAACAGTCTGCCACTTGGATAAGTATAATAACTATAACTGCAAGTACGACTTGAAGAACCGACTAGCAATCGTAGCTCTCAAAAAGCCGTTGTTGAACTCTGAACAAATCAATGACACGTCCATTAGATAATGGATCATATATTCCTCTGTTCTACAAGATATCGTATGAACTTAGACATGGATTATAATCATTCTCTCTGTTCATGTGTTGTTTCCCTATTTCTGATTTATGACGACTGAATAATTGAGCAAATCAAATCAGTCCAGGCTTGGCCAAGCGCTTAGGGTGTCATCACTAAATCATCGAGGGGTCCACATATATCGTTTTTATCCCTTTTAGGGTAAAAGGAACGGATAAACTTCGACTCATATGCTTGCTCTATTTACTCATCAAATCACACACAACAATACGTTTTATAACACCAAGTTACTGGTGCGTTTTCATATCATCAATATGCAACCGACTTGTAAACTACAACTCACATGTCTTGGTTTCAAGAATATAAGATATTATCGTCTCATGATCACTCGTGATAAGATCCATGAAGTGATTCAAATGAGCGTGGGTTTGATTAAATACTCAAATCTAATTAAAGGAGTACTCATGAACACTGCAGCAAACTTGTGCTATGTCTAAACGCCTTTAGACAATCTATAGACCCATTCATGACAATCTAGCTTCAATACCTACTTCCAAAGTATGATCGACTGTGGATACTTTGAATAACCTAGTTATTTGGGAAGTCAAAACATGCAAAGTGAAATACAAGAATAATCGAATCCAATATGGTCTCAAAACTTTTGAATATGAATAAAACGCCTTTTATTTAATCACCATATTGATTACACATTATTCATTGTATAATGTTTCGATTTATCAACTTTATACTTAAATTAAAACAATAGGTATCCCATGCTCCAAGCATGCACACTATGTTTACCTATGGTCCTTTCTTTGTGAAATAGATCAATTTAATACATCTTCAATGATACTCATTTCATAACTCCAAATCTTTATCACAAATGTAAGAATGCCAAATTCTTGCCACTATTAGAATGTGTCAAATTCTAAACTATTATGCAATGATTCCTTTCATAATGTCGAGGTACAGAAGTCACAGAGACTTTACCAACGATATTATAAAGTATTCCTTTGGAGATTGTCACAAGAACAATTCCATGGAAGCAAAGTCTCAATTTCAAAGTACATTCATTTGAACATCCTTCTAGCATAAAAGTTTCTAACCTACACATAGATTTTTTAATATCCAACTCCCATTATGGAAACATTTCCATTTTTTCCATATGACAACTCATTATTAATAGAATCCTGTCTATTCATAATAATGTCAATACAGTCCATTCATTACTATACTTCCAACTGCCCATAAGTGACCAATCCTTGGCGAACCTTAGATCATCATTGACAGTTGTTTAACCATTTTAGTCATATTCGGTTCTAGTCATTTTTCCCTCTTAATTCCCTAAGCATTTGGAAAATTAGAACACGAGAATATTATAGCATATGCAATCGATCCTATACCCGAAGCATATGGGATACAATGCATAATGTCTTACATAAAGACATGATACTTGACCAGTCTTTTGTTATAACATTCCATACATATAGAATTTCCTTATGTTGAATCATTTCATCATAACATTCATATATGTTCATGACTAAATTCTATTAAAATCTCAATCTAAGCTTTTAGATTTGAAATGAAGTATGAGTTCCTCTCCCTTAATTATAGCAAAACAACTGTTCAAACTCTACAACTTTGCGAATTTAAACTCTGTTTTCTATAATTAGCATTGCTAACTCACAAAACTTATCGTAATAATTGTGCTCCCACTAGCATAATAATTACATTCTTACTAGCATAACCCTTATGCTCCCACTAGCTTTGACATATATCCAGAAATCAGTTGGACTTCTAGAAATCAATACTTATTGACTTTCTTACCAAAGGTTAGATTTCTGATACGAGATGCTTCGATAAGCCTTTACTTAAGCTTATACACTTTTAATTAGAAAGCTCATATGTGTGTCTGAACTATTTCAGAACTTACAGCAATAAGTTCTAAATGTTCAAACTATTTGCCATTTCTCACAATTAGAACTATGAAGAGGGATGCCGTAATCATAATCGAATTTGAGAATGCAAATATCACAATTGCTATCTCCTTAAAATCTACTTAGTGAAAGCGTTTCTTCACAATCATTTTCATGAATTGGAGAGAAACCTTATGACACTTAGATTTTATGGTGTATGTGTTCCTATTCATGTGAATCTGTCATTTCCAACCATTACCATAAGATAAGGTCTCTGACAAAATCAACCTCATATGGACTGAACTTGTTCAATCTTAATTTCTTGCCACTTGGCAGCACAAGGGTCTACCATTGCTTCCAGGTTGTTTAGCAAACAATTGAGTACTCATAGAACTCACATGCATGGTCAACTTCAACTAGAATGGCACAGAAACAAGAATGTGTCAACACGATAGGTTACAAACCTCAAGTCGTGTGCTAGTGATAAACAATAGGTTTTATTCTTGATTAGTTCTTGAAACTATTCAAGATCTTTAAGACTCCCACTGTCCTCTTGACATATAAGATTCTCTTGTCTGGAAACATTCCTTGACAAACAAATATTCAAGAGTTAGTGCAGATTCTTATCAAGAATAACACTTCACACAATTGGTCTTAGTTAGTCTTTGTTTTATCCAAAACATCACAACTACCAATTTGAATGTGTTATATACTTGAGATATGTCACTCAAGTCATAATCTTGGAGAATAACTCTAAGACTTTATCTTGGAACGAACTATGATTCATCTTCTTGATTTAACCATTTCAATAATTCACGATTCCTCTTCTTAGCCATACAAATGCACTAAGATGTCCTTAGAGGATTAATTGTGACATGGTTCCATAATCATTAGGGCGATCATAAAACACGATACTAAAGTACTCTCCTTTCCTTTCAGATTGGAGAAACCTTTTATCTTTCTGCCAATTTGATTCTTCTCGTTCGTTCTGCTATACATTGAATCTTTTCAAAAGTATCAGAATTATACTTAATCTTGTAAGCATAACCATATTTACTAAACTTTTAGCAAATAATGACGAATAGTCTTATCTTTCTTTGTGGTGGACCTGACCAGTGCACAACCAAGTGTACCCGATCCCCTAGTCCTTCACTTGACTCACATATACATGTGAACAAGGAATTAGTCTTAATTTCCCAAGGACGAAGGTTCTCATTCATCATACAATACAAGTTGCATGATTCCAAGTTTCTGTCCAATTGAAACTTGGTGATGAGAATCTTTCCTTATTTGGTAAATTTAGACACTACCACAAACGAAAGAACCAAATCCATATTGCTAAAAATAGAAACATACAAACATCAATTTTCACAAATGCCAATGTAAGGAAATATAAAAATAAGATTAAATCAAACTTTTCTTTAGTTATAAAACTGGGGAAAATCTTGTCCTTACAATGCAATTACAAATGAAAACTATGTTACTACATATTTCTAAGCAATCTATCATAACTCCTAAGTAGCAGCTCACAATTCTGATCATCGAATCATGCGATCGAAATCCATCCCTTCACGATCAGAATCAACATGCTTTTTCCTTTAAGCTTCCTTTCTTTTCTTTGATCCTACAAAACATCAAAATGTGATTTCATCGCATCATGTATTAAGAATCTTCAAATAGGAACTTAATATAGTTAAATAGTGGACTTACCTGAAGTAGAACCATACAATTTGATTCTACCATCTTTTAGATCTCTCAGGTAGTCTGGGCAGCTTCGCTTCCAATGTCCCTTCAAATGGTAGTAGAAACAAGTGGACTCTTTGGCATTTGCACATGGAGCTATCTCAGAACTGGCTTTTCTCTTATGATCAAAACTTTTGACCATAGCCAATTCCCTTCCCATAGGAGAAGGGATCATTTCTGGACTTTCTATGTCATTGCCTATGTCCATGGCAGCTTGGAAATTAGATCTTCCAATCAATTATGCTTTACTAGAACGCCAAATCATTGCTGATTCAACAGCAATTAGCAGATATGTCAGATCGATAAGGGTCACGTCGTGATCTGTCACATAGTAGTCTTTAACAAACTCACTATATGACTTAGAAAGTGAATGAAGAACCAAGTCAACAACCAACTTCCTTGGGAACATAACACCCAACATTCCCAGCCTGTCAATATGCAACTTCATGTCCAAGACGTGAGCACATACAGACTTTCCATCTTCATGTTTTCTTGCCAATAGGGCTTGAGTGACCTTGAACTTTTCAAGTCTACGGACATGTGGGTCAGGGAGAATAATTGGAGGAGGTGGAGGAAGAGAAGTTCCACTACAGCATGAATAAGGGATTAATCTTTCACCTCGATCGTCTCGTGGAATATCATCTTTATAAGGAAACCTTTTTCCAAAAGGATAAGGTAGACCATAGTTGTCAGAACTAGACATCTACAAAGGGAGAAATTCAAGTTAGTTGATTTAAGTCCTTAATATAACACCCAAAATGGAATATTAAGGCTAGGATCCAACACAACATTCTACAATTCGGAAGAAGGATGCCGTAATCCAATTGCAAAATATTTGAAGGTGGGTAAATGACGATTTACCAATTTCCACCATGAAAAACGAAAAAGAATATTAGGTTTTAAATGAATTGAAATTCCTAGATTCTTTTGAGATTCATTGAACTTTTCAATGGCATGTTTAAGCTCGATTATGCCCTTCAAGTTTGTGACTGGGATACTGAGGATCAAAAACAATGTGTGAGTAACCATGCAAATTAGCTTGGTACTCTCGATGTCATTAATCACTTAATCAATGTGCCGGTTAACCACACACGCTTCATTGATCAATGATAATTTACGAGAAACCCATTGCCATCCTTCATTAGTCCACATTAATGTGCCGGTCAACCACACACGCTCCACTAATTGACCAATAAGGTGCAATGTGCAATTTCATGGGTTAGCATCAAATTCACATTTTTCCTAAGTAACTAAGATTGAGAATTTATAAGTGTTTAGTTACTTAGTATTTTCATTATACTTTTAATGGAAGTTTGTGTCCTATCCTACACGTTCGGCTAACGACCCTCCACTAATCAAGGAAGCGGTGGGTGAGAGTGGACACCCATTCAACTGCCATTTTATAGGCAGTTTCCTTATACCCCCCTCATAGATTGGCTTCGTGAATGAGGCCTACCAATGGTAAGACTGACTTTTTAATTATACATATATAATATATTAAACTTTTAATTTTATATAGTATAAGGGTGTATTTTAACCTTTTAAAATACTTGATGTTTTAATTTATTAATAAATTATACTCTTAATTTAATTAAACTTAAACCATATGATTATGGATTTAATAATACTCTTTTAATTAAACATTTAATTAACTATTAATAAAGTCCATAAGAGTTAATTTGAAGTTTTGAACTATTCAACAAAACATCAAAGTTCCAAATACTAAATTCAAAATTAAAACCATTTAATTAATTTTTTTTAAGTTATGAACCCAAGAGTTTTAGAATTCAATGTTTCATAAAAAAAACCTTTTCAAATTTCAAAACTTGAGGGCAAGTTTTGTAACTCTTGAAAACTTTTGGATTCCATAACTTATGGAGTCAATGTTTTTTATGAATGTGACTTTTCATGTTCCATAACTTGAGGACAAGTTATGAAACTCTTCAAAACCTTTTGAGTTCCAAATTTTATGGCTTGTTTTTGTAACTCTTTTAAAAATTTTTGAGTTCCAAAACTTGATGACAAGTTTTGTAACTCTTCAAAACATTTCGATCAAATTTTAAACTTATAAAATAACTGTTTTATCTTTTACCAATTTGATCATAATACAACTCTTGTAGTAAGATAATCTCAAATCAAAATTACAAATAATTAGCTTTATCATATAAACTAGCAATTATCTAAAATTTAAGAATTTATCTTTTAATTGAATGAGTATAATCACTACCATATCAGAAAAAATATATTTTATGATATAAAACAGTTTG
Source organism: Lactuca virosa (assembly GCF_052849685.1). Classification (NCBI taxonomy): domain Eukaryota; kingdom Viridiplantae; phylum Streptophyta; class Magnoliopsida; order Asterales; family Asteraceae; genus Lactuca; species Lactuca virosa. Next base: position 41,485,612 of record NC_136433.1, read on the forward strand.
TGGTAATGATCCTAATCCAATTCTTGCCAAAAAAAACCCAAAAAAAAACTGCAAACAGGTGATCCAACTCGTCGAGTCGGATAATGGACTCGTTGAGTTCATCACTGATGAACATGGACTCGTCGAGTCCTTCAGTCAGAATGCAAATTTTCAACCTTTTCAACTTTGAACAATTAATCTATGCATCTATATAAAAGAAAACACTCATGGCTCTGATACCACTGTTGGGTTTTATGTACTATAACACTCATATGGTGCACATACAACCTTAAAGCTTTGGCTATAAGTTTTCTCTAATTATACATGCAATATTCATTTCCAAAGCTTAAAGCCTAACTAGCATGCAATTTGACATAAGAATAATAAAAAAAAAACTAGTTAGAAGATTACATTTTGATGTAGCTAGTAGAACTTTGGCCTTAAGAGAACTTAGCACCCCAAGTGTTGTGTCTCAAACAAGTCACAAACACCATGAACAATTGGAGAATAATGAGAGAGAGGTTGGTAGCCCTAAAATCGGCTAGGGTTACACATGGAAGACTCATAGTGCCGATTTTAGCAAGCTAGGGGTTACATATATAGTGTAGAATTCCAAGAGTCATATGTAAACCCTAATTCTTACACTTAGGCTTATGATCCATAACTTATTTGGACTAACACTTTATGGAATTTCACATAAGCTTAGCCCATTACAAATCAATCATGGATCATTAGCCCAAATCATATGTATCGCTGATTTACATAATCAGTCTCCGTTAATCTAATCAGTCTCTTTTGATCACTAAATTAATTCCAAATTAATTCTTGATCAATACTAACTAAATAATATGATTTCCCAATTAATATATTATACTTATAATATATTAATAAATCACAAATAACCTCTTTCTCAAAATCCATCCTATCAAATTGTCCTGATGAAGGCAACCCGAAATGGACCATGCTACTCTCGGGTCAAGTACATACCAATTATAGTTATGGGGTTAGACACCTAATCCAACAAGGTTAACTTGAGCCACCGAAGGACAAACCAATCTCTCTTCTTCAAAGCCGTAAACTGAGGGTTAGGTTCGGTGGTGGCCATAGTACCTAGGATGGCCGGAGTACCAACGGTGGCTGGAGTACCTGTGGTCGTGGGAACAAGAAGAGTCGTCGGTGGTGGATGAGGATCCAGGAAAAATCATCTAAATCGAATGTTTCAAGAGCCGAGATGATTGTAGTGTGCCATAAGGATTAGTTCTCACATTCTAGTTTGATATTGATAGAGGGAATCTGAAAATTAAGAGTGGAGCTGGTGGTATTGGCGAGATTGAGAATATTAGGGCTTGCAATAGCCATGACAGATAGAGGAAATCAGAGAAGAAGAGAAAAAAAATATTATAGGATGATGCGCTCTGATACCATATAATCAACGAGTAATTCTCAAGAGTATTTTATGTATATTCAATGTGAGTTACAACCAGATTAAATACAATAAAAAGGAAAGAGAGAAAGAAAAAGACTCCAAATAACAGGGTACAACTAAGGAACCGAAAGTGACTTCGGCTACTTCATATTTACATATACAGTCCCTATAATTTGAACTATTAAACTGATGTTATTAATTTTCATTTTGATTTTGGTTCACGGTGGCCATTTGAATTAGAATTAAGTCATTATGAAATCCAAAATTATTTTGTGAAATTGATATTAATTGACAACATCAAATTAGTTTTGTGATGAGATTAACTTTAGTGTAAACTATAATTGCATGTTTTTACGCTTACGAGTTTGTGAGAAATATTGGACATTGTTGGGAACATTCACGTGAAACTTAACACAATCTTTCAATCTAATTCTAAGAGCTTGTTTAGATTAGGTTAATGAGGTAAGGATTAATCAAATAACTTGTCTTGGTTAATTAACGTAGTGAATGGGATTTTCTAGAGTTTGTTAGTAATTCCAAGTACTAACTTAGATAGAGTGAATGTGACATCATTTTATAATTATTATAATATAACTAGATAGTAAAACATAAAACTAAAATCATTTTCTTAACTGAATTCATTTATAAGTTTTGCATGAGTTTAATTTGTGTTTTAATTGAACAAACAATCATGTTGGTGATTTGTATTACCATCATGTATTTAAGTGTAATGGATTAATTTTTGACCAAATATAATCTTGATAAACATTAAGCAAGTAAGGAAGGTGCAGAGTGCACACTTGTTTGAGTGTGTTCAAGATTCAAAGTAGATTGTCATTTAGGGGTGAAAACCCTAAACGAACGAGGGTTCGGGGTAAATGCCCTTGGAAGAGGAGTCCAATGGGAAGAGCCCCTGGCTGGAGTCGAGCTGCCTTGTGGAAAATTCAAATTTTGAATAATTGACCCGGTTTTTGACTCTGTCTAGACCCTTATAGAAAATCCAGTTTAGTGAGAATTTATGACTGTTGCACACTGCCTTGTGGCAGTTTGGACAGTTTAAGACATAAAACTATTTTGTGACAGTTATAAGACAAAGGTGGTTTATGACCAATTTTGGTCATCATTTTCTGATACACACAAAAATCATACCATCTAACATTCTCAGTTCTTGTCTCTCAAATTTGTGAGTCTTATCCAATTGATGATGTCGGGAGTACCACCGAAATACTTCAATTTGAAAGTGTTCATCATGATTCTCAAAATTCCAAGTGCTTTCTTACCCCAAAAAAATCTAACAAAACCTCCCATTCTGTTACGATACGTCTTGTGCAAAAAGACAATCATTTTACAATTAGTTGTGTGTTTTTGTTGACTGACCCTACTTGCTCTGTGATACATTCTAATTACAGTATTGTAGTGATCTTTGGAGTCATATTTTGTACCTCTTTATTTGTTGGGTTTGACATTCTAACATGTAAAAAGAACGGACACGTAACATGATTCTTTTGCAAGTTTTATGGTGCGAAGGTAGAGCAAAAAAGTTTGTTTTTTGTGTGTCTTTCTTTCCATATACCATAAATAATATCTAAACAAAAAACCCATAATTGTCACAATGATTGTGATTAACTTGATTTAAACATACAAATCGTAATGATCATAGTTATGGTGATTAACTCGGTTTTACATTTACGATTCATAATGTGTTTAATCCGTATTCAAACACAAAACATGGAACCAAAAATGTTTTTAATTTTTTTAAACAATAGTTTCATTTTTAGCATCACTATTTCGAACACCTTTATCTTTAACATCAACATTTCAACACTAACAATTTCAACATTGCAATTTTGGTGACAAATTTAAACAGAAACTCAATAATTTATTGTTTATTTCGAGTTAAGACATAATATCCATGTTCCAAAACAAAAAAAAAACATTTTTTACTACAGTGTAGTAAAGTGAAACTATCATAAAAATCAAAAGACCAATTATCCCACACCAACATGAAACATAGAACCAAAATTTTTTCCAACCATTGTCCAACCACTGATTGATTACTGAATAACCAAAAATGGATTTTGTTTTCTCCATGTGGAGATCTTACTCATTTATTTTCAAAATTATCAAATACCACTAATATTGAATGTTAAGACATTCATTGATTAACATTTCGATCTGTATCCCATTAATCAATGCTTCAAATATCGTTATGTTCACTCATATCAAAACCACACATTGCTTAACTCCCATTGTTTTACCTGCTTCCTCTGCTACTAACACCCTTTGATCAAATACCACCGTGTACTCCTTATTTCACTTTAAAAAATTTCATTTTGTACTGAATAATTTGTAAATCATATTCAAACAAAAAATTGGTCTTTTGGTTTTTTTGATTGAGCATATGCCATTTTTGAGGAAAGAAGTGATATATTTACCACACATTGCTCAAATCCGATTGTTTACCTGCTTCCTCTGTTGCTAACACCCTTCGATCAAATATCATCGTGTACTCCTTGTTCCACTTTAAAATTTTTCATTTTGTACCGAATAATTTGCAAATCATATTCAAACGAAAAATGGTCTTTTGGTTTTTTTGATTGAGCATATGACATTTTGAGGAAAGAAGTGATATATTTATTGCTTTGAATTATAAGATATGTTAAGTCATTTTAAGGAGCTTTTATATATATATATATATATATATATATATATATATATATGACAAAAAAAATCATCAAAAATCAAAATGTCTTACAAAATAAATTCAATGTAGGGATAACTTCATATATGCCCTAAATAAAGACCTAAATATCATATTTACCCTATCTAATATCAAAATATCAAACATACCCTAAATAAACACTCAAAATATCATATATGCCCTAAACTTTTTATTTTTAATTTTAAAACATTTTTATAATTTTTTTTGTAATTTATAATAGTTATAATTATAAAAAAAATCTAAAATGACCATAATACTCTTATTTCTATTTTGTATACCTTTCCTTCTATATTACATGTATAATTCCAATCGTGTTTTCACTACTGGTATGAACGCCACTTGGAAACTCAAATGACACAGACGTGTATGGAGGGCGACTCCGCCATTATCGTCATCGCCAACACTATCGTAGTCACCGTCATCGTCCGCCATTGAAATGAAAGCCGCCTGGAATGACACTACTTTTTGGTTGAGTATAGTTCAGAAGGTATGGTTCTTAAACTGTTTTTATGGGGTTTCCGAAATTAAGAAACCATGATTGAATTGGTATGTGTTCCTGCTTGGTTCTGTCGATTGGATTAAGAAATCAGGTTCTTGCCCCCCTTTTCTATTAATTGAATCAGTTTTTGTTGATCGTTGTGTAACATCCCACAATTATCGTTTTTTTTTCATTTTTAATCAAATAGAAATCATTGTTTTCAATTAAACCCAACTCATAAGAACCCAAGATCAAGTACAAATGTTCCAAAATCAATGTATCATAACATCTCCAAAACATATCACCAAAGGATGTGTACGATCACGCCTTTGCTTTTCCCCGATCATCTGAAGTACCTAAAACATAAAACTTAAACGGTAAGCAAAAGCTTAGTGAGTTCCCGCATAGGACCACACACAACCAATATAGATAACAACATGTATATATGAGCCTTCAACCCTGAATGGACCACCTCGCAGGGCTTAAAACCTATCTGGGCCGCTCTCCGGGCCTTCGGCCTGACTGGATCACCACGTAGGCCTTCAGTATATTCCGATTGCCCCGGGTATCTTGGCCTTCAACACAAAGCAGGACCGCCTCAACCCAAAAAACCATAACATGTCGACATATACAATAACAATTAATAACCAACAACACAGGTAATCATACAGATCTACCAATCTAAGGCATACTCAGTGAACACAGGTAATCATACAGATCTACCAATCTAACACATACTCAGCATAACATCAATCCAATATACCAGGATACGTAATCCATTGGGTCGGCATTGGTGCCTTCGACCCCAAAGTACAGCAAAGAAAACTCACCTCACAATTTGAAAAGATAGAAAAAAAAGAACGTTGCTCCAAATGCCAACTCTAAAGGTTACATATACAACAAACAATGAACTAGTCTCAAACTACTGCTCAAAATACCCAAAATACCCCTAGTTCAAACTTGGTCAAAATCCTGATCAAAGTCAAGGTCAAAAAGTCAAAGATTCCATATAGGATAAGTACACCCTGTGTACTCCTCTATGCCCAGCGTAGAGGGTGCCATTCCAAAACACGGGATCAATCCCTGGTACGCGCAACGTACCTCCATGTATGCCCAGCGTACCAGAGCTGAATCTCTAAATCACTATTAAGCTCTTATTTCGTTAAGCCAAAGCACCAAACTTCAGATCCAGGTAAAAAGGGACGTCTTAATGGATAAAGTCTCTTACTTTATCCATTTGCATGCATACAAGAGGTAAAAATTCAAACCCTTGGTCCAAAAGTTATCCAAAGTCCCAAAACTCTTGAATGGCTCAATGAGAGTGTCCAAGCTCTCATTTTTATAAATATATGAGCTCAAAACTATAGGAAACTACATTTCAAGGACCTGGAGTAGCTCATACTCCATTAGACCAAACTATGGGACCAAAAATGCATACAAACTCTAGAATAACAAGATCTAAGCAAATAACACATCAAGATCCAAGCTTTATACCTCCAAATGATGTTTGAGAGCAAGATACTTCTGGATCCAAGAAGACGATCTGGGAGATGGAGGCTGATGAGGGAAGGGACGATTTGGGAGATGGAGGCTGATGAGGGAAGAGGTCTTGAAGAGATAATGATGTTTAAATAAGGCTCAAACCATAAAAATTAGGGTTTGACCCCCAGCCACGTACGCCCAACTTACTAGATAAAAACGCGCGATCTCACTTAATGAGCCAAATGACCAATTTTGCAATTTAATTTCATTTTAAGGGTATAAACGATAAATACCTAGATCAAGATGCAACGCGTTGATTGTAGTCTAACATCAACCTTTTCTTACTGTAATCCATCTCATATATTGACTTCATATATCACTAAATTCCAATTTTCTTTTGCTCATTAACATCAAGATTTGTTACAAAATCATGAAAATTAAGACCCACGAGAATAAAATCATGGATCATGTGTGATATTAATGGAGAAATTATTTGAGTGACTTTCATCTAAAGCACATGATGGAATACCAATTACTTCATCTGAATTTATGGCATATTTGCAGGTTTTTATTGCACTTGAATCATTTATTGTGTTTATTATAAGTTGTGATTGCGTTTTTTTTATGCAACAATGATTCATCGACAGTTAGTCATCAAGAACTTACGCCTAGTTCCTTAGTTCTAGCAAAAAATAAAAAAAAGAAAGTAATGAGAGAATAGAAATAAAAAATAATTTGTCTTTTGTGTTCTTGAGTCGGAGAAAAGTGAAATGAAAATTAAACATTTTGTTATTTCTCTTAAAATCCTTCCAAATCAGAAGGAAAACGATCATTTCATTTTCCTTCAATTTCCTTCCTTTAATGAAAACTCGGAAATACTAATTTCTTTACTTTTTGTCACTTCCACCAATTTCCTTTCTTTTCTCTCGCTAAGTTGAACTCAGAAACGAGATGTTAGTAAAAATGTGTCTTGTTCCTGAAGACCAGTATATGAAGAATAGCATCCTCATGTTTAGCTTTAAAAATGTTGTTTATCTTTTCTTCTTGAATTTGAATATGAATGATCTTGTTAGGAACTTTGAGACCTAATTCCATGGTTGTATGTTGCATGGTGCTAGAATGTCAAAAGAAAAGAGTGAGGGTATTATTGTAATTTGTATGTATGAATTTTACATTTTAATGTTCTAAATTTTTTTAAGAAAAGTTGTTGACAAATATGATATTTTGGATATTTATTTAGGATAAATATGATATTTTAAGATTAAATAGGGTAAATATGATATTTAACTCTTTATTTAAGACAATATATGTAATTATCCCTTTTAAGTATTTTGCCAAATCCAACTGCAACATTGTTGTCCTATAAAAGAAGTAAAAGGGTTATCCAAGAAGTTATAAAAAAGATTAGGGTCTTAAATGTAATTTTGTTAATCATGACTTTGCCGTACATTAAAAAAAGTTAATCCACAGATTAACTAGTGGATTCCATCACATAAAAATGCTGACGAAATCATTGATTCTCCCACAACAAAACACTTCAACGCCTTTATCAGCGCGTGAACGACACGAACCAAGAAAACAACAACTTTGATACGAAGTTCATACACGCGCTCAGATGATGTTGCTGTATATCTAGCATCTATTAAAATTTAAAATTTATTTTAAAAACTTGGAAATTAATAAAAGATTCTTTTCAATAGGCAGAGAGAAAAAGTAGCCGATTGCGATTTGGCATCTCCACTATTCACATTTTGGCCACTAAATTTTTGGTAAATTCTTAATTACGACACTTTTGTTTTGTTCTTTCTGCTTTTGGTCCATTGTATGCTAAGAGTATCAAGATATGAGTTCTTTTTCACTTTTTTTTTTGGGGGAAAAGGAATTAGTGAAAATGCTCAAGTATTATTCAACAACGTTTTTTTTGAATTCGAAAAGTGTAATGATTGTTTATGTTTTTTTTTTGGGATAATGACTTAAAAGGGTAATATATTTTTCGTTTTGTACACATTTGGTCACTAAGTTTTTTTTTCGTCCACATTTACCCCTTCAACTTGTTAAACTGTATACATTCAGTCCTTATGACCGACTACTCCAGGTTACCCGGTAAAAATGACTTAATAGGGTAATATATTTCTCACTTTGTACACATTTAGTCCTTAATATTTTTGTACACATTTAGTCTTTTTTTTTTTTTTGCAAAATAAGTCATTTTTTTTGTACTCATTCAGTACTTATGAATGATTTTTTAGTTTTTTCTCACGAAATCTTACGTGGTAAATTCATTAATGAGGTGTATGGGGCTTTTGATGCTTATATCCATCGCGATCTCGACTACTTGGTTGCTTAGGTCATGTGTTCTGAACGTCATAACTTCTTCATATGATCTCGGATTTTAACGATTTTTATATCCATGCGTTCGTATTTAGTCTACTACAACTTTCATTTAGATTACTCCCATTAAAAAATAATATATTTTTACTTACAATTTTTATATCCATACGCGGTAGAGGATTTAGTATGGTTCCGGTGTTGCACCGACAACACCTGTTTTTTCTGTTCGCAGTGGAAAATTTTTCGCTTTTTTTTTACGTTTATACATATTTTCCATGTATCGGCAACACCTATTTCATCTCGGCAACACCTACTATGTATTACTGCGTCTTCGCCTGTCCATACGTTTTTTATCAATGCATGTATGTATGTTTTTTTTATAAAATCGTTAGTAAAAATATATTACATTTTAACGGAAGTAATCTTAATGAAAGTTGTAGTAGACTCAAAAAATGAACACGTGGATAAAGATCCTTAAAATCTGATATCGTATGAAAAAGTTACGATGTTCAAAATACAAGACCTAAGCCAAACCACAAGACTTACGCAACCAAGCAGTCGAGATCGCATTGGACATAAGCATCAACAACCCAAGCACCTCATCAATGATTGTCTCACGTAAGATGTCGTGAAAAAAACCTAAAGAAATCATTCATAAGTACTGAATGAGTACAAAAAAAGGACTTATTTTGAAACAAAAAAAATGTTAAGGACTAAATATGTACAAAAATATTAAGGACTAAATGTGTACAAAATGAAAAATATATTACCCTATCAAGTTATTTTTCCCGGCTAACCTGGAGTAACAGGTTATAAGGACTGAATGTGTACAGTTTAACAAGTTTAAATGGGTAAATGTGGACGAAAAAAAAACTCAGTGACCAAATATGTACAAATCAAATAATATGTTACCCTTTTAAGTCTCTTTCTTTTTTCAAAAAGTAGAACATGTTTAGAATAATTTATAAACATTGTATACAAATTATTAACTCGATTACAGTAGTTTTGGATGGTTTATGGAGAAACACACGTACGCTGTTTCAAGTAAGCAATGATGAGTTTTCATATACAATAAAAATCGAATTTCCTTTTTTTTTTCTTCATAATAATACATTGTATGTATAGAAGATTCTTATCTCACTCTATTTTTCACCACAAGTTCTTCTATTCCAAGGTAGCGTCTGACTTTCTTTAAATACACAAATGCCATCTTTTGTACCCCCACAATTTGTCAGTTGTTGGGAGCATTACATCAGCAAATAATATAGAATGTCATTTTTAGAAATCTTTATCATTGTTCTGATTGCTGCTGAATATAAAGAAAAGGGTTAAGACATTTTTTTTCCAAACTAATAGGTTGGACTAAGACAATTTTTTTTCCAAACTAATAGGTTGGATTACTGGCCTAGTTTATAACGTCGAATCCATAATTCAGTCTCATGTATTTCACACAAGGTGATTTTATTTATTATTATTATTATTTTGTACAAAAGGCTTTTTAAACTTTTATGTTTGCACCGTATAGACAGCGTGCAAACGTTTCCACTTATAGACCGTTTATTTTGTAGAAGACTGCAAATCTTTTACGTCTTTTTCTTAGAAGAAACATGGTCCAACCACTTCTCACATTTTAATTTTAATGTCGTTTCTAAGCTAAAAAACACGGTTGAAGGAAAAAACATTCCTAAATGAAGGAAAAAAAAACAAACTTAATTCTTCACATTTTAAAACAAAAAATGACAAAAAAGTTTAAGAGCTGTTTTAGTCATACTATGTTTAATTCTTAAAATTATACATTACTTTGTAGTTTGGGTTCTTCCAAAGTCTAGATAATATTATAAAAGACGTAATATTTTAACTACTTTTCATACTAAATCAAGAAAAAATTACAATCGTTATAAACATAGAAAAAAAACTTTTAAAAAATGTTTTCTGTATAAAAATTTTGTAAGAAACACTTTTATAACTTTTATATATATATATATATATATATATATATATATATATATATATATATATATATATATATATATATATATATATATATAACCCTTTTATAAAGAAACATTACCATTACATGAATTATATTTTAGTATTGTATAAAATTTTATAAGCAATATGTTTGTATGAATTATATTCCACCATTCCATTTCTTCTACATATGTGGTCCATATATTGTAGACATTTATCTCTTAAAAAACAAACAACACTTTAATTGATGTGACAAATAAACCGATAAAAAGGTTTGGTTATCACGTTGTGTTATCAGTAATATAATCTAAGGAAAGTATCATTTTAATAACAATTTTCAAACGTCGTTTACAAGCTTAATTGCTGAAAATGCATGTTCTACGGTGGATAATTCAATATGTAAAAACTTTGCTATTTTTTTTAAAAAGATATACCATTGGATATAATGTATACTTTCATCCTTTCTAAGTTTTCAATTCCACTATAATTATTAAATTTTGAATTTCCTTGTACATCCACAATATAATTATGAAGATTTTCTCTAAGTTCTCAAGGTTATGTCTCGAGAGCTATTTAGGATAAGCTTTAGTTGTTTTGTGTAGTTTGTTCACTTTAAATGCTTCAAAACACTATACTTGGACACAAAATATATCAGTAGTATTTAGTAAGAGCAATGACGTGTTACTTCACTATAATGATTGTTGAGCTCTTAAAGTTGAATATTGATGATCATATAAAACACATCAATTTGTAGTGATGCAATAAGTTAATATGTAAGTTAGATAAAATAACTTGCAACTACCAACCCATCCTTTTAGATCTGAGCTTTCTTTTAATATAAAAACAGGTGTTTGGTTTTTTACCAAACAAAATATGATGCAAAGCATAACAAAGACTTAGCATAGTCCTTCCTGAATAAATGAGACAATGATAAAAGGAGATAAATAAACTAAACTTCAAACAATCATAACTTTTGATATGTAAGAGTTTCGAAGCCTATCTTATATTGATGGAAAGTTTTCAACATGTCAGAATTCTAGAAAAGTTTTTTGAAAATAAGATGGATCCATGGACACATCTAATGTCCAAGTAAATTCGCCCCTGCTGGTTTGGTTCCATCCAACCTATGTTAAATAAATTCGACGTTTTTCCATGTCTTAGATATATATATATATATATATATATATATATATATATATATATATATATATATATATATATATATATATAAGGTTAATATATTTCTTATATTTATTGTGTGCTAGAATGCACCGATAAAAATTTAGTAAAACTAAATAATTATTTAATTAAATAAAGAGAGATATTAAATGATTTCCATAATTGTATGTATATTAAATGATATCTATAATTACAATTCTTTTTTATGGAAACTAATTAAATTCGTCATTAATGTCAGCAATAACATTCTTTCAGAATGAATTCATATTTAAGTTTTTATGTATGGATTCATGTTTTGTTTCAGGACACTCACTTAAAATACAATAAAGTTGCATGAAATATGAAGAACGAGAGTGTATTATAGTAGAATACACTCTCATTCTGCTAGAATACAATCTCATTCTTCTTGATACGAATCCTTCTGAAAGAATATTATATATATATATATATATATATATATATATATATATATATATATATATATATATATATATATATATATATATAAGGTTGTAAAAAACGTTCGACGTTAGCTAGTCGATGGACTAAGGTTAAAGGATTAATCGGCTAGACAAGAATTAATCGGGGATCCTAAATTGCTAATTCATTGAATTTTAAAAAATTAAATATGATTAACAGGGGCGGACGCATGATTTCACGGTAGGGGGTGTCACGGAAAAATTAAATATCATAACACAATATGTTAATATGATTAATACAACACTAATATTTCCTCATATAGTTTCTATTGAGATAGAACTCCTTCAAAGTGTTAAAATTTCATCGTTTGGTACTGCTTCGCTCATTTTGTAGATATAGATTAATCACTAGGCATCTTCTAGTCGGTTAGATAACACTGAAGGACTAATTGGGACCTAATCAGGATCTTTACAACACTTATATATATATATATATATATATATATATATATATATATATATATATATATATATATATAAGATGGTGGGATGTCAAGTCCATCAAGCAAATTACACCATTTGTTTGCAAATAAAACGTAATATAATGGTAAAAAGGGGTATCGATCCTCGGGGAAATGGTTATATTCAATCACCAATGCAATCCAATAAAACTAATGTAAATAAACTAACTAACTACAATTAAACTAAAAGGGGGGTGTTGTGATTGCTTGAAAACTAAAAGACTTGAATAACTAAAAAGCTTGCAATTTAGCAAGATGATGAGATGCTCAAATATTGGAGAGAATTGGTTAACCAAGGCAATTCAACACAATGAACATTTGTGTGTTTATCATTAGGATTCAATATGCAACTTATCATTCATCCCAAATTGGTTATAGCAATCATGAAGCATGATATGTCAAGATTCCTCATAGGTAGTATGGAGGTTGGGGAAGCCCACAACACACCTTCTTAATCAAAATCAAGGATCTAATTGAAGCAATTGAACCCAAGAAGTTGATTAGCCTTAAGAATGAAGGAATCCCCAATTCCTAGAGGATGTCAATGCTTACACATCCATAGAGGAGTCATGATTCATAAGCTAGAGATGATTTCTACCATCATAAAGCCCTTGTTCTAAGTAAATTCAATGATTCAATGCTAAACCAAAGAAATAAACCAACAATTGCTCATTCAAGTACCAAACTCATGATCAAAGTATTAAACAAGCATAAGAAATATGAACTAGAATAATAAACATAAGATAAATGACAATTAAGCATGAATCCTTCAAAAACCCACAAACATCCAAGGATTTTAGCTAAAGTTAACCAAAATAGAGAAATTAGCCACTCATGGCAACAAAATAACAATCCCAAAAGTGTTTTGCATCAAAAATCTACCAATTAATTAGAAAGATGAGAAGAATGAGTATCCAAGCTCCCAAAATCGCCTCCCCAGGTCTCTAATGGTGGAAAATCGAAGTATGCTGAAAAGATCCAACCCCCAAGGTAAATGGTAAACAAATGACCAAAACGCCCAAAAATGTGCAGTTGCACGGGTACCCACGCGACTAAGATTCCACCCTCGCAAGTGTTGCTGGAATGTTATTGGTCCATTCTTCTCCACTACCCATTCCACTACCCAAGATTCCCTTGGTCCCCTCCATGACTTACTTGATTTGAATTTGGCCAATCACCTTCAAACTTTAAAAATGGATAGTCCATGCCCAAAATAAGAATCCATGACCCATCTTCAAAAGTCCACTTCATCCAAATCTTCAACTTTTTAAGTCCAAATCTCCTTTGATGGATCCGTAAAGCCCAATAATGCATCGAGAAGCCCACTAAGCCCAACTCCAGTCAAACCGCAACCGCAATGAGCTTCAAAACCCTACAAAATATCTCATGCAAAATAGAAAGTACCCGACATGATCCATGAAAAAGAAAATAAAGAATATACAATGTAATACTAATAAAAAGAGCTAAAAATACTAAAATAAATTAATAAAAATAAGGAAATAAAATAAGCTATCAAAAGATTTAACATAGAACCAAATTGTACGACTTAACCATATAACCACATGAAAATGACTCTTATTTATTTATTAACATATGTCATTTTGATGTTCATGAACACAAACATACATGAACATACGTTCGTATATGTCATTTTTCATGTGAGTATGTGGTTAGATGATATAAGTTGGTCCTGTGCTGAATCTATATATATATATATATATATATATATATATATATATATATATATATATATATATATATATATATATATATATGAAGATTCAACATAGAACCAAATTGTACGACTTAACCATATAACCACATGAAAATGTCTCTTATTTATTTATTAACATATGTCATATTGATGTTCATGAATACGAACATACATGAACATACGTTCATATATGTCATTTTTCATGTGATTATGTGGTTATATGATATAATTTGGTCATGTGCTGAATATATATATATATATATATATATATATATATATATATATATATATATATATATATATATATATATATATATATAGGGAAGGGTTATTTGGAAAACAAAAAAACTCTAAAAATCATAAAAATGCATAAAAAAAAATACCTAGAGATCACAAAACTTTTTTTTGACTTTATTTATGAAAAAATCGCAGGTTTTTAAAGAAATTCGCTGAAAAAAAATTTGAAATTTTTTTTTTTTATAAAAAAAAAAAATTGATTTTTTATTTTTTTTTTCAGCGAATTTTAATAAAAAGCTGCGATTTTTTATAAAAAAAATTCAAAAAAAAGTTTTGTGATCTCTAAATATTTTTTTATGCATTTTTATGATTTTTAGGGTTTTTTGTTTTCCATAGATACTAAACTATATATATATATATATATATATATATATATATATATATATATATATATATATATATATATATATAGCTGAAGATGCTTAGCAATTAAGAAAGATTATTCAATTAGTTCTAAAAAAACGAGGTTTTTGACTTCAGTCCTATTCAAGCATATATTCGAAGGAATAAAAGTTCCAATAAGTTTCATCAAGTGATGTAAATTGTTAAGTTCTGCAAGATATAATGCACAAACGGTAATAAATGAAACCATAGTGGCCAAATCAGAAATTGTGGAAAGTTAAGTGACAATCCATTAGTTTGCCTCTAGTGGTTCCTAATTGCGCTTACATCACAAACAAACCCACACTAAAAAAATGAAGAAAACACCATTATTTAATCTATCTTACATCAGCCATCCTTAGTTCTGTACTTGTATTCTCCCTGAATCATCACAGTTCCATCTTAAAGATTGAATCTTTCCTTCTCTTCCCAAAGGATCTTGATCAGCTGTGCGATTCCCCAGGGAGGTTATGGTGGGGCTTCTGAGATTGCAAGGAGAATCTTGAACAAACAACAAAGCAGCAGACCTGGAAAAAGGTTTCAAGAACATTGGAGTTAAAGGAACACAAAGATGATTACAAGGTAGAATATAAAGATGATTTCTATGTGTGTCTCTTCATTTGAAGCAAGAAAACAGTTTCCTTTTTTTTTTCTGACCAGATTCATCTATTTGGTCTTTTGTTCTATGTTGCCCATAAGATTTTATCAAATTTATTTTAATATTATTCTCGATTCTGTTTATTTAAGGAAAGGAGTTCCTCCCTAGATAAAAATGTGTCGCCTTTATTTGATTAACCGACAAACCTTGAGAAAATCTGTAAGATTTTTTTTTTTTTTTTTTTAAATTTTAATCATAGCATTTCCTCTGTAATATGGAGATTTGTAGGAATTTTGATGGATTATCTGCACTGATGATCTTTTTTTTTATATGTTTGATATATTATATAAGTCAAGATAGCAATTTTGCAGAAGATTTTGATATTTTTCAAGTGTTTTTAACTTTTTATCATGATGTATGGGGTATTCTTAACTGGGATTTGATCATTGATTGGTCTTTTTGCATCTGATGATGATTTATCTTACATGTTTGACCAATTACTCAAGTTAAAATAGCAAATATATACAAAATCTTTTGATTTAGTACTGGTTTTAGCATGTTATTTTGGAATGTTATTGGAATTATATGTGGTATTTTCAACTTGGTGTTTCTTCAATTATTGATGATTACTTTACATGTTTGACCGGTTAGAAAGTCAAAATACCAAAATTTTCACAATATTTTGATATTCCTAGTGTTTTCTTATCATTTACATGGGTAATCTCATATGGGATTTCTTCATCGATTGATCTTTTCGCCTCTGCTGATTGTCATTCGCCATGTTTGACCAGTCAAACAAGTCAAATTAGCAAATTGTTAGATTATAATTTGATTTTTCATCATGTCATTTCACCTCAAATTTGGAGAAGTAAAGAATTTTATCGACTTTTCTTAACTGGGGTTTCTTCATTGATTGATCTTTTTCTGTTTTTCATCTTTTGATGATTTTTTTTACATGTTTGACTAATTAGTCAAAATACCAATTTTTATTTATTTTCTTGATTTCTCAATAGTATGTGCAAACTTACAGAATGTTACTCCTCACTTTTGACAGATAATAGTTTGAAGGGTTATGAACAATAAATCTTGACTCATAGAAGCTGTGTAAATTTGATCAAAACTGCCAATGGATAATAATGTCTTCACATTCGAAAATCCATCCAATTCCCTAATGGATTTTGATTACATGGATGAACTCTTGTTAGACGGATGTTGGTTACAAGCAACTGATGGATCTGAAATCACGAACAACAATCCTTCTCCTTCCAATTCCATCTTCGATCCTTCATTTCAATGGCCTAATTTGGAATCCAACATTGGGAAGCCGGTGTCAAAAGACCTTTTCGCCCCTGAAAGAAATTCGTCGAAATCCCATGTCAAAAATCTCATTGGTTTCCCTAATGATGAATCTGAAAATAATTCTGAATCGAGCAAACGATGGTGGATTGCACCTACTGCAAGTTCTGGCCCTTCATTATCTGTAATGGAAAGATTGATTTATGCCATCGACAACATAAAACATTACACAGTAGACAAGAATGTTCTTATTCAAGTATGGCTACCAGAAATTAAAGATGGCAAGAAAGTCTTAAGTACAAGTCAACAACTTTTCTCACTTGAATTGAATTGCCCTCGGCTTTCTAATTATAGAAGCATATCAGAAGGTTATACTTTTCCAGCTGAGGGTAATGCTAAGGGTAGTGTTGGATTGCCTGGAAGGGTATTTATGGGAAAAGTTCCTGAATGGACTCCTGATGTTCGGTTATTCAAGATAGAAGAGTATCCAAGAGTTTCTCATGCACAACAACAAGATGTTCGTGGGAGTGTTGCAGTTCCCGTTTTTGATCAAGATGTTAAAGATTGCATTGGTGTTGTTGAGGTTATCATGACTACTCAAAAGAGTATTTACGCTCTAGAGATTCAAAGTGTTTGTAAGGCTCTCGAGGTATGTTTTTCTAGTTTTTCAAGATTATATTGTAAGTTGAATCTACTAAAAAAGGCAAATTACTAAAAAACCATTCTTTTCTGTACAATTTTGCCTTTTAACCGCTTATACTTTTTTTTTCTATCGCTCATACCATAAAAGTTTGTGACATTTTTCCGATTTAACCATTTTGACCTCATATAACATGTCAAAATTGTTACTTTGGAAAATTAGCGATGAAACCCAATATAACAATGTAACCATGAAGTGAAATCTATATAACATGTCAAAATAGTTAATTTGGAAAATTTTTTGAAATTTTCATGGTTTGACTAAAAAATAACGTGTAGTGGTCCCTAAACTATCCAAAATATAATGGTTTTTCTGTATTATGCCCTACAATACCTTTAAAATCTTGATGGTAGTTATTGGTTGTGATCTTTGGAATCTGAAAGAACTTTATGATTCTGATAGGCCGTTGACCTCAGGAGTTCTGAAGATTCAAACACACAGAGAATAAACGTAAGTAGAAGCCTAGTTTTAACAAAAAACTGAATTTTTTTTTCAAGAAATTATTGTTAAGCTTCTTGATTCTGTACAGGTAAGCAACGGCTTCTATCATCCTGCCTTACCGGAGATTCTTGAAACCCTGAAATCTGCATGCAAGATGCATAATCTACCGCTAGCTCAGACATGGACTCCATGCATCCAACAAGGCGGCAAAAGTGGCTGCCGCCACTCAAATGAAAACCTTGTCTACTGTCTTTCCACTGTAGATATTGCTTCATACGTATCCGATCCTTACTTCAAAGATTTCCAAGAAGCTTGTTCTGCGCATCATTTATTTAAAGGTCAAGGTGTAGTAGGTCGAGCTTTCACAACCAATGAGCCATGTTACTCACCTGATGTGACATCATACACGAAAACCCAATACCCACTTGCTCATCATGCTAGTTACTTTGACTTGCATGCTGCTGTGGCTATACGTCTTAGAACAACTTATGCTGATACAGTTGACTTTGTGTTGGAGTTTTTCTTGCCTGTTGAATGCAAGAATCAAGAAGATCAAAAGGGTGTGGTTAATTCTTTGTTGAATATCATACAAAAGATTTGTCGAAACCTAAGGTTCGTTACAGAAAAGGAGTTGCAGGAAGAGGCTGTTAATGAAGGGTTACTTGTTGTTTCTGATATAGAACATGTTCCCAAAATTCAAGAAACAACAGAACCTGGTCCTGACCCTGGTCCAGGTTCAGGCACGGAGAAAAGAAGGGCTGGTGTCAAGATGGAGAAAAGTATCACTTTAGAAATGCTAAGGCAACACTTTGCTGGCAGCCTGAAAGATGCTGCCAAAAATATTGGTGGTAAGTTCAAAATAGTACATTTTTGTACTATTCTTTTTATCATTTTTGTGAGAGAGATGATTTGAATATTTTGTTTATTTTGGATCTTGATTTGAGTTGTTGTAATTTCAGTTTGTCCAACGACTCTGAAACGGATATGTAGGCAACACGGGATACAACGGTGGCCGTCACGGAAGATCAAGAAAGTTGGACACTCTTTAAGAAAGATCCAACTTGTGATGGATTCGGTTCATGGTGGATCCGGATCGTTTCAAATCGAGTCCTTCTATTCAAACTTTCCTAAACTCGCATCTCAGGACCCGTCAACAACGACTCAGCTCCCGTTTGCGGCTACAAAAACTGAAACTTTCGACTCAAAGGGGGGCAACACCGTCATTTCATGCAGTCAGAGTTCGAGTTCTAGTCATTCTTTGTCCGGTGGGACCCACCAGGCCCCACCGGTCAAAGAAGACACCGGTGATCAAGAACAAGATCAAGATCGATATCAAGATCAAGATCAAGAACAAGAACGGAAGCTCTTTCTAGGATCACTCAATGATCCTCCAAAATGTCAAAACCGGCCTCCGAAACCTTACATTAAACGGGAAGGGGGTCTTTGGAGGGTAAAAGTGACTTTTGGCGAAGAAAAGATACGTTTTCGGCTGCAAAAGGATTGGGGTTATAATGAGTTGCTGCAAGAAATCGCAAAGAGGTATAGCTTGAATGATATAGGTGGGTATCAACTGAGATACCTTGATGATGATTCTGAATGGGTATTACTAACTTGTGATGCTGATGTAGAGGAGTGTATTGATGTTTATCGATCTTTTAAGAGTGGAACCATTAGGCTTGCTCTTCGTGAACCTCAAATTCGTGTTGGTAGTAGTTTAGGTAGTAACACACCCTTGTAAAAGGGAGACCCTGGTCTAGCGTTTCAAGGGTTTGGTCAGTAAGTTTGGTTCACAATCCGTGTATGGGTGCAACTCAAGTGCATCAAGGCTCACGGGTTTTCTGGAGATGGAGCTTGGAAGTCTTGGTATGCAGTTTCCAGGTGGTTGTTTCTGTAGTGTGGGTACAGGATTTCTGACTAAGGACTTTGATGCGTTGTTGGGTTGTATAGTATGCATTTTGGGGTTGTACTGTATGCCTTGATGGGTTGTATTGTATGCATTATTGGTTGTACCGTATGGCGTCGACATTGTCAGTCGAAAACAGTTGTGAGTTTGGGAGAAATGCAGGTTGTTGCTGGAGCTGATGCTGTTATTTTTGGATACAGCAAAGTCATAATTAGGAGCTTTGTATGATATATGAAGTATTTGGTAGATTTGCTATATAGAGGGGAAGGAAATGTATAACATGTATTGTATGAGGGATAAGTTATTATTGCATTTTGTAGTACTGATATAAGATACTATTGTGTAAGTTATTATTGCATGCTGTTTTTGTTGAAATATTGTGATGTAAAATTTTGTTTTCGTCTGATACCTTATCGCCTTATGACCTTTAGTACGAATCGGTATATGGCTATGATTTTAGGAACCTCTTGAACGGCTGTCTCACCTTTCTCTCCTTTTCAGACATGTCCGTGTTTCTGTTGGCGGAATATTAGGGTGATGGTGAAAACCGGATTCCTAATGGAGCGTGTAAGGTCACTTTCCGAATTAATATTTCCACCCTATGTCTGGGTTACAAGAAATCCAGTCTATGATAATCCAAAAGGACATTTGTGTATCTAGACACAAAAACACAAACCAAATCGCCAGAGAGTTCTAAGTTTCGTTTTGAAGAAGAAGAGCAAAAAAGAGTTATCTACGGCTCAAAAGAGAAGTTGTATAAATGAGAAGCCGTATATATACCTGACAGATTAGAGTTTTTTCTTCTAAATTAGTTAGGAGAATCTCGAGTTTAATGGTTTAATCAATGTTTTCCAAAACTGACAGGATTTGTCAATCTTACCATAATCACCCACTAAAATTCGGTTTTTCTATAATGAAACTAATTCAAATTTCCAAAGACCTTTTGGGGCGTTTCCCCTTGGACCCTACTAAGGGCGCTACCCGTAGGACCCTACAGGGGGGCGCAACCCCCTTAACCCCCGCCATTCTGTCGTACCGGCTTATAATTGATCTTATACATGCATGCACTCAACATTCACCGAACATATAATATAAAATACAAATAAGCCCCTTAGCTCTGGTGACACTAAAATCACCAACCATCCTCCCCCATTTTAGTGTAACCCATGAACTAACATAAAATTATCTAAACAAACCAAACCAATACATAAATGAAAATGTCGAAACGATTGAATTCTCATCTTAGTATCAAACAATTCAAATACTCAAGAATCAGGGTGTTCTAAGAATAAAACACTTCAACCCAACTGAATACCTAAAAGTAAAATACATACTAGTTTATTGAACTTTCTAGCGAAATACAACTTGTCACTATTGTAAAGCCGTGTGTCCTAATCCTCTCATGACTGTATCAAGGCCAAGTCCCCAACCTCTTGAAATGCGGCTACACTTCACAATCACGTAGGTAATTTCTTTACTTCATGTATATGCACATACATTTTATCAAAGGAATTATTAAATGGACTTCAACCTGGACAACTTGCAGAACCGAGCATATACTTGTGATATATACTTTATGTGTTTCAATCTATAAGTGTGAGCTTTCCACATTAAATTCAACTCCTCATGACATATTAGAAGGGAATTGGGTGTATCACCATTACATAATCAAATGGACTTTAATCTCATCCCAATAACAAACTTGTAAGCTAAGTCTCTTGTCAGACCTTTAGTCAAATGATCTGGCAAATTTTGTTGCGATTTCACAAACTCAACCAAAATCACATTAGCATGATTAGTTCTCTAATCATAATGTGTCTAACACTTAAGTGTCTAGACTTGCCATTATAAACCTGGCTATATGCCTTAGCCAAAGCGGCTGCATTATCACAAAGGACAGATATAGGTGTTATCGATTTTGACCACAAAAGAATCTCATAGACTAAATTCATTAGCCATTCTGCTTCTTTACCAGCAGTAGCTAACACAACAAACTCAGATTCCATTTTCGAGTTTATAATGCAAGATTTCTTCTTGGAAGCCAAGGAAATTGCACTTCCCCCATGAAAGAACACCCAACCAGTTGTTTAGGAATGGTCCTCCGTGTTGGTTATCCAACTTGCACCCGAATGACCTTCTAAGACCGAAGGGCTTCCCAAGTAACTTAACCGATAATCCTTGTTTCCCTTGAGATACTTAAACACTCTATTGACCGCTTGCCAATGTTGAGCACCAAGATTACTAGTGTACATGCTCAACTTTCCCATATCATAAGCAATATTAGGTCTGGTACTTGTCATTGCATACATCAAGCTACCAATAGCCTTAGAGTATTCTAATACGAATTCCAGAGTTAGGCATTAATTTCACACTTGAATCCATAGGAGTGCTCACAGGAGAACAATCACTGAAATTGAACCGTTTGAGAATTTTCTCAACATATTGACTTTGAGTCATTACTAAGCCCTTGTTCACCCTCTTAATTCTTATACCAAGAATTACATAAGCCTCTCCCAAATCTTTCATGGAGAATTTAGATGACAACAATTGCTTTGTTTCATCTAATTGATATTGTTCGGTACCAAAAATCAACATGCCATCTACATATAAGCAAATGATCATGCCTGCACCAATAGCATCATTAAATCGACTATAAAAACATTTGTCACATTGGTTTAACTTGAAACCAGAGGAAAAAACAACCTCATCAAACTTTTGATGCTATTGTTTGGGTGCTTGTTTCAACCCATACAACGATTTTACCAGTTTACATACCATATGCTCTTTACTGAGCATAACAAAACCTTCTGGTTGTTTCATGTAAACTTCTTTATCAAGTTCACTAATTAAAAAGACTGTTTTAACATCCATTTGATGGATAATTAGATTGTGGATACTTGCCAAGGCAATCAACAATCTAATAGTAGAAATACTCGTAATCGGAGCATACATATCAAAATAGTTAATACTGGGTTTTTGCCTAAAACCTTGAATGACCATGTAACGCCTGGTTCCTGGTATGCATTTAAATTATTAATTTATACATTTTTATGTAGGAACTCGACAAGTTGGAGGCCCAAAACTTGTCGAGTAGGGATTGGATTTGGATGCGGGTTTTGAAGTCTACTCGAAGAGTAAGGCTGCCAGAATGAAACCCTAATTTATGGGTTTTGCACCCTATTTAAGCATCTTAATCCCTTTATGCCAACCTCAATTACAGCCTCCAATTCCCAAACCGTAGATCCATAAACCCTAATGCAATTGTGAGCTTGTGATCCATCTTTGAGTGAAGCTTTGTGTGTTTGAAGCTTGAGGAAGAAGAAGAAGCTAGAGGATTCAAGAGGAAGCTTGTAGATCCAGAGACTCCATTTTATTCTCATCATTTTCTGGTAAGCAAGTCTCAAACTTGCTTAATAACTTCTTAGATCTCTTTATTATTATCTATGGGGGTTTTTGGTCCAAGAAGCTTGATCTTTGGGTTATGGACGTCCCAAGTGAGTATATCATCAGATCTGGAAGCATGGAGGGCTTTCATGGCATAAAGGTGCAAAATTTATGGCCATTGAAGCCCCATGCAAGCTATAGGATGTCCTTTTGGCCTTTTAAGCTCCAAAAGGTCATGCATGGAGTGAAAGGAGGAAGCTTTATGTGTTCATGTAGTGTTTAGGGTCTAGATCTTTGTTTGTATGCCTTAGTTTGGAGTATGGATGACTTGTGGACCAAGGTCTAGGTCCTAAAGAGTTAGGGTTTTAGCTAGATTCTTCAAATAAGGGTATTAACGGGTAAAGTTGGAAACTTTACTCTTAGAAGGACATTTTCAGTGTGTAGGTGAAGCATGAGGCCCATATCTGGAGAGTTGGGGCATAATCCATTTAGATGGCCCAAACACACTAAGGAACTCATCGAGTCCATAGAGGAACTCGACGAGTTGAGTCGATTTGTCCCGATTTTGAATAAGGTAGAACACGACGAGTCTGAGGAGGGAATCGACGAGTTGACTTGCTTTATCACGACTATGAGTAGCATGGGAACTCGACGAGTCAGGGGGGTGACTCGACGAGTTAGATCGCGATTTCAAGATTTTGATTTATGGAACTCGACGAGTTGACAGATTAACTCGGCGAGTTGAGTCCACCCAGAATGTTGACTTTGACCAGAATGTTGACTTGGACTTTGACCAAGGTTGACCCATGAAGGGGTTTTGAGTATGGAGTGTCATCTAAGAGGTTGTTCTGTATAGGGTGTGAGTAGAGCCGGTTGCAGAGTAGGGACTTTCAGCTATTCACGACATTGAGGTGAGTTTCCTCTTAGGAACGGGTCTAAGGCACCAATACCGACCTGTTTATGTATGTTAGCATGTGTCGGACTATGGTCCAATGCCGGACAGTGCCCAATGTAGGTTTATATGTTTATATGTTTCCAGACTTCGGTCCGATGCCGGGGAAAGCCCGAGGAATGTTTGTATGCTTGATGTCTTCGTGATTCTTGCATGTGCTTGTTTATACATTCTAGACTTCGGTTAGATGCCGGGCGGGGCCCGAGGAATGTTTATATATATATGTTATGTGCTTATTATGTATTATGTTGATATGTATACCGATCTTTGCTCGATACCGGGCGGAGCCCATTGCCCGACTTCGGTCCGATGCCGGGCGGGGCCCGATGCCGGCGGAGCCGATGCCGGGCGGGGCCCGATGTAGCGGGCATGGCCTAATGTTATGTTATGTGATTATGTGTATGGTATGTGGTAGTTTGGGGAGACTCACTAAGCTTCGTGCTTACAGTTTTCAGTTTTGGTTTCAGGTACTTCTGCTAGTAAGGGGAAGAGCTCGGGATGACTGCATTGCACACACCACAACATTTAGCCTGGGATGATTTACTCTGATATTTGGACATGTGATTTTGATATAGTGTTTTGATATGACGTTTCGAGATATTATCACTTATGTTTTCTGAGATGATTTGAGTTACTATGGTTTTGTGTATATATTTAAAATGAAGTTTTTGGACCGTATTTTTGGGATGTTACAGACCAACTGGGCTTTGAGCTTATCAATAGTCCCATTTACACTCATTTTCTTTTTGAATATCCATTTGCAACCAAGTGGTTTAGAACCTGGAGGCAAATTAGACAACACCAAAGTGTTATTCTCAATAATTGATGACATTTCATCATCAATCGCTTCCTTCCAAAAGAAAAACATCTAGAGAATCCATGGCCTCTTTATATGTCTTAGGATCATCCTCAATACTATATCAATAAGAGTATTAAAGAATAATTTCATCCCTTGAACCTTCCACCAAATACAGTTGGAAGTCGGAACCGAAATCTTTCGTAATTCGGCCTCTTTTGCTTCTACGAAGCTCTTGTGTTTTTGGTACAACAACACCATCTTGAATTTTTGGATTTTTCACTTCATTAGTGCCAAAATTCAGACCCTTAGGCCTTTTGATCGATGAAAAAACCATCTCATTAAAAATTACATCTTGTGACTCGATAACGATGTTAATCTATACCGAATCATTAGATTCTATTACATACAACCTATATGCCTTGGAATGTTTAGCATATCCAATGAATATGCAATCTATTCCAAATTCTCCCAAAATTTTTATTTTTGGCTCGGTGAGTTTTACAACTGCCCGACATCCCCAAAACCGAAAATAGCTCAAATTCGGCTTTTTATTGAACCAAAGTTCATATGGGACTGTTTTTTTCCTTTTATTTGGAACCCTATTCAGAAAATAGTAGGCTATTAACATGGCGCCTCCCTAGAATCCCTTACTCAATCACAAGTAAGAAAGCATCGAGTTTACCATTTCCTTTAAAACTCAATCTTTGCGTTCGGCGATTCCATTTTGTTGGGCCGAGTATGGTGTTATGGTTTCATCAATGATACCCATTGATTGGAAGTATATGGGATCCATATATACACCACCTCCATCAGTTCTTAAACATTTATCTGGATTGCCCAATTGCAATTCTACCTTAATTTTGTATATTTTGAACTTTTCCAATGCTTCATTTTTAGAATTAAGCAACTACACATAACAAGATCGAGTACAATCATCAATGAATGTGACCATATACTTTTTATTTCCCAAAGATGGAGTAGAGTAAAAATCATACAAATCACTGTGTGCAAGTTCCAAAATAGCCGATTTTCTAGAAACATTTGGAAAGGGTTGCTTTGTAATTTTTGTAAGCATGCACGTTTTACATTTTTCCAGATTCATGTCAAATGGTGGAATCAGACCATCTTTTGACATTTCATGGATCCTCCTAAAATTGACATGACCCAATCTAGTATGCCAAACCATAGAGTAATCAATTTTAGAAGAAGAAGATAACACAAAAGCAAAATTTTGAATAAATGACAATTTATCAATAACATTTAAACGAAACATTCTATTATTCAAATATCCAAAACCAATAAACATTCCACATCGATATAGAAAATACCTATCCAATTCATAAACTTGCTTATAACCATCAGAATTCAAAGCACTACCACTAATACGATTCTTTTGAATCTTAGGAACAAACAAAACATCAAAAAGTTTAATAGTTTTTCCAGAAGTAAACTCTAAACAAACAACAAGGACACCACAAATAGGTTAAATGAATCGTCTCCCATGTGAAACACAAATCCATCTTCAAGCGTGGTTAATGTTTCAAACAACCGTTCATCCTTGCATACATGGTTGGTTGCACCAGAGTCGATCCATTAAGCAACATCATCATCCTGTATATAGAATGATTCATGAATAAGTGAAACATAATAAACATAATTTTGATTAGAATTATCAAATTTAGTAAAAAACTAACCTCCTTTCACTCGGTCCTTGGACCCATATCCACTTCTATTGGATTTACTGTTTTCAGCACCATTATTTCCAAGATTCACATGACAATCACGCTTGAAATTTCACACTTTGAAGCACCTCCAACAACCCAATTCCTTTTACTTTTTGTTGGAGTTATTTAGAACATATTCTTGTTGGATATAGTGTCTAAGTCCATAACTTTATTTGGTATGAACTTGACCCGACCCGGCATGGTCCATTTGGGTTGCATGGCATTGCAATACTTGGATAGACTAGATGAGAGAATAAGGCACTTATGATTATTAATATATTATAAGTTCTAATATATTAATAATAGTATTATTTAATTAGTATTGATCAAGTATTAATCTAGTATTAATTTGGTGATCAAAGTGAGACTAATTAAATATATAGGGTTGATTATGACAATCATCAATTCTTTTATGGTGGATTAATGATCCATGGTTTATGGGTTTGGTTATAACCATATGGAGCTCCATGGATAGTCCATGGGAGTTACAAACCCATGGGTCATGAGAAATCAAGAGTCATGACAATTAAGGGCATTCATGTGTAAACCCTAATTATGACAACACTATAAAAGGAACCCTATGGCTAGCAAAATCGTGACCTAGTGTTAGTAGAGAGGGCATAACCGATTTTGAGTGCTAGAAGTATTCTCTTAAGTTATTCCAAGTCTTGTGGTGTTGTGTGAAGCATTTGAGGCACAACATTTGGGGTGCTAGGCTCACAAAGTCTTGAAGGAATCCAAGCAACAACAAGGTATGTATTTCTACTAGTTTTTATGTTTTATGTAAACCCCATGCCATGCTAGCTAGGAAATAACCTTGTAAAAGAAATTTGCATGTATATAGAGAAAACATAGATTCAAGGTTATTAGGGTTGCATGTACACTTAGGAAGTGTTAGAATGCTCAAAACCCATCAGTGGTATCAGAGCCTAGGATTGTTTTCTGTATACTTGATGCAAAACTGCTTAAAAAATCAAAAATTCTGCATTCTGACGACTGGACTCGTCGAGTCCATGGGGAGGACTCGCCGAGTCCATGAACAAATTCATTCTACTCGCCGAGTAGAATAATGCACTCGGCGAGTAGGAGCGTGCTGGGCAGTTTTTTCGAGTTTTGTTGCTGGAAATGGATTAAGATCATTATCCCAATCTGTTTTGGACTTGTAAAATCTGTTTTTCAAAAAATGATAATGATTATGTTAACCCATTTTACATGACTTTTGTCAATTTTCAAGTATTGTATATGTTTATATGATTTTCTTAAAATTGCTTGACATGAATTTGTGTTCTTATGAGTTTTTAGAAGATCATAGGAATTATGTGTAACCTCCATGTGTGTTTAATTCATGATCTTAATGGCTATGATGTTGTCCATAACTTGTCCTCAAGTTATGGATAACCAAAAGTCACTTCTTTTAATTATGATTAAAGAACTAAAGAGGTTTCATAAAATGAAGAGTCTTCATTTTTATGAACCATTAAAACTCATAAGTTACAAATTGAAGAGACTTGGAATAGTTTCAAATCTTGCCCTCAAGTTTTGGAATTTGAAAAGTCTTACACTTTAATACTTTAATTCCAAATTAAACCTTAGATTTTTAAAAAGTTTAAAAATCAACACTTATACTATTATTATAATTTTATTATATAGATATGTATAAGAATATGTCATTCTTACCGTTAGTAGGCCTCATTCACGAAGCCGGTCTATAAGGGGGGTATAAGGTTGTTGCCTATAAAATGGTGACTTAATGGGTGTCCACTCTCACCCACCGCTTCCTTGATCGGTGGAGGGTCGTTAGCCGAACGGGTAGGATACGACTTTAAATTCTCATTAAAAGTATAATGAATTATAAAGTAACTATACATTATAAATTCCCAATCTTAGTTACTTTAGGAAAATGTGAAATTGGTGCTAGCCCATAAAATTACACTTTGTACCTTACCAAGTCGTTAGTGGAGCGTGTGTGGTTAACCGGCACACTAACATGGACTAGTAAGAGTGGCAAAGGGTAACTTGACTTTATTATAGATCGGTGGAGCGTGTGTGGTTAACCGGCACATCGATTAGGTAATATTGTTGAGGGTACCAAGTCAATTTGTATGGTTATTCACACCTTGTTTGTGATCCTCGGCATCCCAGTCACAAACTTGAGAGGGCACAATCGAGATTCAAACATGCCATTGAAAGTTCAATGTATCTCAAAAGATCTAGGAGTTTCAAATCCAATTAAAACTTAATTATATTTCGTTTTTCATGGCAGAAATTGGTAAATCGTCATTTACCTACCTTTAACTATTTTATAATTTGGATTACGGCATCCCTCTTCCAGTTATAAATAGGTTATTGGGTCCTAGCCTTAATATTTCATATTGGGTGTTATATTAAGGACTTTAAATCAACTAACTTGAATTTCTCCCATTATAGATGTCTAGTTTAGACAGCTATGGTCTTCCCAAATCTTTAGGAAGAAGCTTTCTAATGAAGATGATATCCCGAATGGCAATCAAGGTGAAAGATCAATCCCTTTGTTATGCATTAGTGGGACTGAAAATCATACTTCACTTCCTCCACCTACTCCAATAAATCTCCCTATCGTACAAGTTTCAAGACATGATAAGTTCTAAGTCACTCAATCCCTATTGGCAAACAAAGTCTATATGTGCTTAGGTCTTGGAGATTAAGTCACATATTGACAAGCCGGGAGAGTCGGGTGTCGAAGTCTCAAGGTAGCTGGCTGTTGACTTGGTCACTCCCTGATAACAGATCACGACATGACCCTTAATGATCTTACCTATTTGCTTGATGATGCTGAATCAGCAATGATTTGGAGCATTGGTAAAGCAAAATTTGATTGGAAGATCAACTTTCCAAACTTCCATGGACATTGACAATGGTAACATTGGAAGTCCAGAAAAACTTTCTCTTCCCAATTGAAAGGGATTGGCCATAGTCAACTCGGTTGACCAAATGGTAAAGAGAAAGGCTAAGTCTGTGATAGTCCCGTGTACCGTTTCCAAAGAGTCCATATGTTTCTGTTGCCAAAGGAAGGGCATTGGTTGCGAAGCTGCCAAATTTACCTAAAAGTCCATAAGGATAGTAAAGTCAAATGTTTGACTCTACTTCAGGTAAAGTCCATTGTCTAACTCTATTAAGTTTCTATTCTGAGATTCTTATTGCATGATGTGACTGGGTCACATGTTGATGTTTTAAGAATCAAAGAAAAGTGAAGAAACTTAAAGGAAGTATATGCTGATTCTGATCGCGAAGAGGGATTTTGATCGCATGGTTCGGTGATCAGAATTTTGAGCTATTACTTAAGAGTTGAGACATATTGCTTAGGAATAGATAACAACAAGGTTTTCATATGGGTTGTAAGGATAAGTTTTCCGTAAAGTTTTAAAATAAAGAAAAGTTTTGATTTTATTTATTTTAAGTATCCTTACAATGGCATTTGTGAAAAATTGTTGATTATATGTTTCCATTAATAACAATATTTGAAAATGGATTTGATTCTTTCATTTGTGGTAGTATCATAATTTACCAAATAAGGAAAGATTCTCATCGCCCAAGTTTCAGTTAGATAGAAACTTGGAATCATGCAACTTGTATTGTATGATGAATGAGAAGTTTTCGTCTTTGGGAAATTAAGACTAATTCCTTGTTCACATGTACATGTGAGTCAGGTGAAGGACTAAAAGATTGGGTACACTTGGTTGTGTGCTGGTCAGGTCCACCACAAAGGTAGATAAGATTATTCGTTATGATTTACTAAAGTTTAGTAAATATGGTTATGCTTACGAGTTTAAGTGTAATTCTGAAACATTGGAAAAGTTTCAATGTATGGCAGAATGAATAAGAAGAATCAAATAAGGCAGAAAGATAAAATTTTCTCCAATCTGAAGAGATGGGAGAGTACATGTGTATTTTGTTTTATGATTATCTTAGTGATTATGCAACCATATCACAATTGATCCTCTAAGGACACCTTAGTGTGTTTGTTGCCTGAGGAGAGGAATCGTGAATTGTTGAAATGGTTAAATCAAAAGATAATTCATACTTCGTGCCAAAAACAAATCCTGGAGTTATACTCCAAGATTGTAACTTGAGTGACATAGTCTTTAGAAAGTTCATAACACTTGTCAAATGTAGAGTAAGATGTTTCCTATTCTTGTACATTTGAGATTGGTAAGTTGTGATGTTTTGGATAAAACAAAGACCAGCTAAGACCAATAGTGAGAAGTGTTTAACTTGATAAGAATCCGCACTAGCTCTTGAATATTTGTATTGTCAAGGAATGGTTCTTGACAAAGAGAAGTCTTATATGTCAAGAGGATAGTGGGAGTCTAAATGATTCTGAAATAGTTTCAAGAACTAAATCAAGAGTTTTGTTAATCACTAGCCCACGACTTGAGGTTTGTAACCTATCGTGTTGACATATTCTTGTTTCTGTGTCTATTCCAGTTGAAAGTTGATTATGCTTGTGAGTTCTATGAGTTCTCAATTGTTTGCATAACAACCCGGAAGCAATGGTGGGCATTGTGCTACCAGGTGGCAAGAAATTAAGATTGCACAAGTTCAGTCCATATGAATTTGGAAGTGTCACTAACCTAGTCCTGTGATTATGGTTATGACAAATTCACATGGATAGGAACACATACACCATAAAATCTAAGTGTCATAAGGTTTCTCTTCGATTCATGAAAATGATGGTGAGGAAACGCTTCCACCAAAAAGATTTTAAGTAGATAGCGGTTGTGATATTTGCATTCTCATATAGTTAGTGGAGCGTGTGTGGTTAACCGGCACACTAACTAGTGAGAATTGCAAAAGGTCTAGACAAACATGTGAGCTATCTAAGGAAAGGTGTATGTTTTTTTTGATAAAGTCTTATCAAAGCAATCTAGTATCAGAAATATGAACTTTGGTAAGAAAGTCAATAAAGTATTGATTTCTAGAAGTCCAGTTGATTTCTGAGTACATGTCAAAGCTAGTGGGAGCATAAAGTGTTATGCTGGTAATCATTATGCTAGTGGGAGCATGACGATTATGTTAAATATTGCAGGTTAGCAATGTTAATTATAGAAAACAAAAGTTTCAATTTGCTTTGAAAAGTTGTTTGCTATAATTAAGGGAGATGATTTTATACTTCATTCCAATTCTACCAGCTTAGATTGAGTTTTATCAAATTTAGTCAAGGATATATGTGAATGTTATGTTGGAATTGTTCAACATAAGGAATTTCTATATATATTGCGTTCTCAAAATTCGATTATGATTACGGCATCCCTCTTCATAGTTCGAATTATGAAAACATGGCAAATAAAAATTTTTATAGCATAAATCATGTCCCATATGCTTTGGGTATAAGTTTGATTAAATGTGCTATAATATTCATCCATTCTAAATTTTCCAAATGCCTAGGGCATTAAGATGGAAAAAAGGAATAGAACTGGAAATGACTAAAATGATTAAGCAAAATTGTCGAGGACAGTTTGAGGTTTACCAAAGATTGGTTACTCATGGACAATTGGAAGTTACTCTTTGAATCTGTGTAAGATTAGAGAACTTAATGCAAGAAGGAATATGGAATTGTTTCCATAGGTGGAAGTTACTTTTTGAATCTGTGTAAGATTAGAGAACTTAATGCAAGAAGGATGTTCAAAGGAATGTACTTTGAATTTGAGACTTCATGGAATTGCTTTCCATTGAAATATCCTGTAATGTCTGTTGTCAAGTCTTTGTGACTTCTGTGCATAGTCATTACAAGGGGATCATTGCATATAAGTTTAGAATCTAACAGATTACAGTAAATGGCAAGAGTTTGGTATTCTTTCATTTACAACAAGGATTGGAATTGTGAAATGAGCATCATTGGAATATTGTCAATTGATCTATTTCACAAAGAGAGGACCATATGTAAACATAGTATGCATACTTGGAGTATGGCATAATTGTTGTTTGGAAAACCATAGTGTACATGCTTGGAGCATGGGACAACTAATGTTTTAATTCAAGCATAAAGTTGATTAATCGAAACATAAATAATGAGTAATCAATATGGTGCTTAAATAAAAGGTGTTTTATTTACACTCAAAGTGTTGGGGCCATATAAGATTAGTATTATTCTTATGTTTCACTTTGCATGTTTTGACTTCCAGAATAATTATGTTATGGTATATATCATATTATTCAAACCATCCACAGTCAGTCATATGTTGGAAGTAAATATGAATCAAGACTGTCATGAATTTGGCTTGTATGATTTGTCTAAAGTGCTTTAGACAATGCAATGGTTGCTACAACATTCATGAGTACTCATAAGGGATGAGTATTGGACTCAACCCACGCTCACTTGCATCACTTCATGGAATTTATCTCGAGTGATCGTGAGACGGTAATATCATATAAATCTTCAAACCTAGAGATATGAGTTGGTTATTCATTGATTGTACGAAAACGCATTGGTAACTCGATGTTATAAAACGTGCCTTTGTGAATAATTCAACAAGTAGTTAGTACAAGCATATCAGTCGAAGTTTATATGTTCCTTCTAGAAATAGAAGCGATATCTGGGCCCCTCGATGATTTGGTTTTGACTTATGTACCGGGCCCGGTCAGAACCTAATTGATGTGTTCAATCTAGTTCTATGTCGAAACAAGTCAGAGATCGAGAAACAAATGCTGGACAATAAGTAAGACCATGTTCCATGTGTTTGTCCGGCTGATATCATGAGAACAGAGGATTATATGAGCACTTATCTTAAATGGCGTATCATCATCATCTCAGTTCCGAGAGACTTTGAAAGAGCTACGATTGCTAGTCGGATTTTGAAGTCATATTTGCAAATATAGTTATTAGACTTATCCAAGTGGGAGACTGTTGGATATAGTGTCTAAGTCCATAACTTTATTTGGTATGAACTTGACCCGACCCGGCATGGTCCATTTGGGTTGCATGGCATTGCAATACTTGGATAGACTAGATGAGAGAATAAGGCACTTATGATTATTAATATATTATAAGTTCTAATATATTAATAATAGTATTATTTAATTAGTATTGATCAAGTATTAATCTAGTATTAATTTGGTGATCAAAGTGAGACTAATTAAATATATAGGGTTGATTATGACAATCATCAATTCTTTTATGGTGGATTAATGATCCATGGTTTATGGGTTTGGTTATAACCATATGGAGCTCCATGGATAGTCCATGGGAGTTACAAACCCATGGGTCATGAGAAATCAAGAGTCATGACAATTAAGGGCATTCATGTGTAAACCCTAATTATGACAACACTATAAAAGGAACCCTATGGCTAGCAAAATCGTGACCTAGTGTTAGTAGAGAGGGCATAACCGATTTTAAGTGCTAGAAGTATTCTCTTAAGTTATTCCAAGTCTTGTGGTGTTGTGTGAAGCATTTGAGGCACAACATTTGGGGTGCTAGGCTCACAAAGTCTTGAAGGAATCCAAGCAACAACAAGGTATGTATTTCTACTAGTTTTTATGTTTTATGTAAACCCCATGCCATGCTAGCTAGGAAATAACCTTGTAAAAGAAATTTGCATGTATATAGAGAAAACATAGATTCAAGGTTATTAGGGTTGCATGTACACTTAGGAAGTGTTAGAATGCTCAAAACCCATCAATTCTTGCTTGCGTCTGCCATGTCCTTTGTTGTTCGGATGTCTTGGTTTTTTTCAACCACATGAACCAAGGTCTGTCCAGATTAAACTTTTCCTTTGTTTTTGTCACTCTCTTGCACACAAAGGGATTCTTCAATGCGCAAATGACTACCAAGTTGAACCATAGAAAATTCATTTTGATGTTTCAGATTATGTTTGAAGTCATTCCATGATGGTGGAAGTTTGTCAATTACACTTGGCACAATAGTGGTTTCATCCATATTCATGTTATGCAGTTTGAATTGACCCAAAATGCAAAGGAGTTCATTGTATTGTTCCATGACAGATCTTGAATCAACCATTTGATAGTTATTGAAATCACCGACCAGGAGCTTCTTTCTAGAAGCATCATCTTTTAATACACGAAGTGAACCTATAGCAATCCGAAGCTAAGCCAAAACCAAAGTCAAAGTGCATTCCGAGGGTGATGAGTTCCGAAATGGAGCTATTTCCGAAATGAAGATATGTCCGAGAAACACCTAGTATTCATTGCTATTTTGAGTATGTTTTATCATTTAATGTTTCTTGTCCTTTATCATTTATTTTATCGTAAAGTTCATGAGATAAGATCGAGAAAATCATCTGTGTCAACTTTTTGACTTCTCAGATTTACATTCTCCATGCAGTCTTGTATTTTGTTTTTTTATCACTCCTTGGCTATTTAAGGAGATGAGTTTTCCAAGCAATGTAACCTTTGAGCAACATTCTCTTTCACATCAATACTAAGTATCTTTCAAGTTAAATCATTCTCTCTATCATTCTCATTGTTCTTAAGTTATCTTTACATTATTCACGCTCATTTTCTCGTACTTAAATACTTTTTTGAATACTGTGTTGAACTTCTTACTTCAAGACAAGACTGGTTTACCACACTTGACCGGACTCTTAATATTAGCAGCAAACATTGATCTTAAGTTAATTCAAGGTTTGGGTTTTCAAACCTTGCCCGCGCACATATTCTTGCACTCTCAATTTGTATCAGATCCTAAATGGTTGTCATTTGAATCCATAAGAACATATTATAATTGATCTGAAATTACCTTGGTATCTCAATCATTTATGTGTTCAGGATAAAAGTTCTTCTATATACCACTTCATCTCTAATACTTTAACTTCAATGGCTGCTCCTAATTCAAATAAGCAAATGTATTCAATGCAAATAGAAAACAGCATGGGTTGTTTAACGCGTGCCCCATTGCTAGTTGTTGAAGAGCATGATCACTGGGAAGTTAGAATGGAGAGATTCTTACTTGGTAAGGAAAAAGGTGAAGAGATATGGAGATATGTGAAAGAAGGTCCTCATGTTCCAGTAAGACAAATGGTCAGAGATGTTGATGCTACTCTCATAGGTCAAGAAGAACAACGCCCAACACTTCTAAATGCATCAGACATCGAAAAGCTTCATGCAGATCAGACTGCATTCTCAGAGATGGTGTTTGGTGTTCCTCCTTCTCTCTTTGAGCACATTAAGTTGTACAAATCTGCCAAAGAGATTTGGGAGACACTTCAAGACTTGTTTGAAGGGTCTGATAACTTGAAGGATAAGCGTTTGACATCTGTCGTCAATGAATTTGATACCTTCAACACAACTCTCGATGAATCCGTAGCCTCTGCATCAAATTAGTATAGGATTGTTGTGAACAACATGGCTGCACATGGAATAGTCAGAACTCCTCTCGAGTACAATATGAATTTCATCAACAACCTCTAAAAAGGATGGGGGAATGTTAAGTCATGTCTTCAGAGTAATGGATCTCTAAAGAAACTGAAGCTCTATCAGCTATTTGACGAACTGCAAGGCCATGAATCTAACATTGCCCAAACGTTAAGAGAACTATCAGGAGGTCCTCTTGCCTTAGTTAGATGTATTAACCCACTAATTCCAAGCCCATCTGTTTCGGATCCTTTTGGAACTATCCCACCTATTTCACATGTTCAACCAACACTTCCTACTCCACCTATCCCACCTGTTCCGAACAACTCATTTGAAGAAAATCTTGATCCTGATTCAGCTGATTCCGAAATTTGCTTCCAACAAGAATTCCCACTTCTGTCTATGAAGTACAAACATTTCTGGAATCCCAGTCATAAACCTTATCAAAACCGATTTCTAGACCCTCATCAAAAAAATCCTCAACCTTTTGCTAAACCTACAGAAAACCCACCAGCTTACCGACCCAACATTCTAAATCACTCCTCGGAACCTCAGGAAGTTCTGAAACCAGTCAAACGCAAGATTGTTTGTCACAAATGTGGTCTCGGAAACCACTTTGCAAAGTACTATTTGGCTGAAATTTCCAAAAACTGAAGGTAAAAGACGGTGCCTACTATGCTCGTAGAGCCCAAGAACTGGCTGAAAGTGAAAAGACTTTTGTTACCACGGTGTCAAGAAGTGTTGATGGGTACTGCTCTTCTGGTGATGAGGGTGCAGAAAGATCTGCAAGGAACATGTGTCTCATGGCTAGACAATCGATTGAGTGTGATGAAGGATACTGGTCTTCCAATTTAGAAGAAGACGATGACGATGCTGAGCCAAGATTTTGCTACATGGAAACAAACGATCCACCAGGCAGAAGCATCATCTAGCAGGTAAAATCCATGATCACTGACAATAATTTTGATTTATATGTTTGTGAACCTTATCTAACTCAAATTCAATCAGATATGATAGTTATTCATAGAGCCTATGAGTCTGCCATAGAAGTTAGTGAGAAGCTGGATAGTCAATTGACTCGTCTTAGATTACGTTTTGAAGACCGCAAGCTTAAGATTGAATCTTTAGAGAGAGAACTTGTAATGACTAAGGATGAATGTATTATTTTGAAAGACAAATGTGAAAGTACTTTCAATGAAAGAAACATCCTAGTTACTAATAACAAACGTCTTAATGCCAAAATTGATGCTTTGCATAACTCTATTGATATTCTTGAAGCAAACAAATAGATGACGCACAATTTTCATCACCCATGGTCCAAAGCACCAGGTCTCAGAAGCGAGTTTCCGAAACATTTTGTTTTTCCCTTGAAGGAACTTCAAAACCTAACGTTTATGGGAGAAATTCCAAACCATACTTATTCGGATACCCTTGTCTCACCATTGTCGTCCCATCCTGAGACTTCAGACCAGTTCCAATCTCTGATTACTCAGTTCAAATCTATCAGTGTTAAATGTACTGATTCCACGTCTCTTCCACCTCTGATATCCTGAATCAGTCTTTGGGATCTTTCCCTGACACCGACTATACTGGAGTTTAGTTTTTGATCTCCGGCCGACCAAACAATTGCGTTGTCGAGGAAATCATTCCTGAGACAAATGGACATGACTCTGACAAATCCAACTTCGTTTAGGCGTCATTTGATAGAGATGTAGATGAAGAAATTTTGTGTGACGATTCATCTGACTCTTGTATCTCTAACTCTGGTGTGATTTAGAAATCGGATCTAGTGCTAATTAAGCCTCGTTTCAACAATCCATCAACTGGACAAACTTCCAAGTCATCATCTGACTCTCGGAAGAAACCTTAGCTAAATAAAAAATACATTGTTCACCCAAAGACCGAAGCTAAGAATGCCCTTAAGAAAGAAACTAGTTCTAGGAAAGATTCCAGATTCATTGAGAAGTCTGAGAAGAAAGTGTCTCGAACAGTTAGTCCAGCTACTAGGAACCACAATACCTTCATGTCTGTCAGGATCCTTAAGAGGCCATCTAATCCTGCTAGTTCGGTTGCTCAAAACAAATTTGTCAATAGTTGTACAAAAAGGGTCACTGTTGAGACTCCTTCTGTGAAAACCGACTCTCCTCGAACAGTTATTTTGTGTTTATTGCTAAATCCGATGGCACAATTTTCAAACCAAAACAATTTCCAAAACCTAGTGTGCCTTCGAAAGCAGCAAACAAAGGACAAGTTTCTAGGAACACTGTTGTTCAGAAATCTTCAAAAGACTCGAAACAAAAGTTTGAATGGAAAGTAAAAAAGTCTGAAAACACATCTGTGAACACAGTCATTCCTACAACATCTCGGAAAACTATTGCTCTGAGAAAAGTAGTATCCAAAGAACCATTGGTTGAATACGATTTTTGGATAAATGAAAAGACCATGACATTCTGCTTCTTTCCAAAAGAATCTCGGAACAAGCCCTCCTAGATGCCAATTGATCAAAAGTCACAATCCAAGTCCAAATCCCATGCCAAAGTCCCTAATTCTAACTCGGAGCCTAAAACTCCAAAACTCATTGATTTTGTAGGAACTTTGTGCTTCGGAACACAATATGGTATATTGATAGTGCTTGTTCCATGCACATGACTGGGCAGAAAGACTTTCGGCGTGATCGGAAGCTCGCTCCTAACGTTGGTTACGTGACATATGGCAACATTTTAAATTCACAAATTCGAGGTTATGATGTCTTGACCAACAGAAATTTCTCTGTCTCTAATGTGGCGTATGTGGCTGATCTCAAGCATAACCTGATCAGTGTGGCTCAGCTCACTGATGCAAACTGAAGAGTTGAACTCTACTAAAAGCATAGCTACATTATGACAGAAGATCGGAAAAATGTCTTATCAAATATTATCGCATAAAAAATATGTGTCCTTTAAACATCAACATGATCGTCGGTAACCCTCAACTTTGTCTTCTTTCAAAGGCCATTCTTGACGTAAGTTGTCTATGACATCGGAGGCTTGCTCATCTGAACATCCGATACATAAATGATCTTGTTTCTGGTGAAATGGTCCAAGGTCTACCGATCCTCAAATTCAAAAATGATCATCTCAGTGTTGCGTGTGAATGTGAGAAGCAATCCAAGAAAGGTCATCCTGTAATCATTGAAAAGTCAATTTCGGAACCATTAGAACTTCTTCATATCGATCTATGTGGACCATCCACCGTAGAAAGTCTGCATCACAAAAAGTATATTCTTGTGATTGTTGATGACTACAAAAGGTTCACTTGGGTCTTCTACCTTAGGCTAAAATCCAAAACAGCCTCTGAACTCATTAATCCGAAACATGCTCCGAATTCACCAATGCCACCATTGAGAAATTCTTCTCCGACAAAGGCACCAACCACAATTTTTCTGCTCCCTATACTCCTCAACAAAACGGTGTGGTTGAAAGAAGAAACCGAACTCTCGTTGAAGCCGCTCGATCGATGTTGAGCTTTGAAAACCTTCCTCTCTATATTTGGGCTGAAGCTGTCTCCACTGCCTGCTTCACTCAAACTCAAAGCATCATCATTTGTCATTTCAACATGACACCGTATGAAGCCATGAATGGTCGAAAGTCGAGTATCTCATTCTTACATGTTTTTGGTTGTAGATGCTTTATAAAAAATAACCGTGATCAGCTCACCAAGTTTCAACCAAAAGCCGATGAAGCAATCTTTCTGGGATATTGTTAACATGCTGTCGTGCGTGTATTAAGCAAATAAATCTATCACTGCTGGTTGCACTAAAAAGATAGCACACGGAAGCATTGTCGAATCCTCAGGGACACAGCCTAATGGTCAATGCATTTTTTGCACCAGGCACTTTCTAGTCAAAATGGAAATAATTAAGAAGGGGGATTTTGATTAAAACTAAAAACTAAAAATGAAGTGATATTAAATTAAACGAAAATCAATATTAAAAACGGTTTCAGCTCTGCTGCGACTTTCCTAATCATGCAACAAACCCAAATCTGATTTTATTGAGATGCATTCTATCTAAGATGGTATTGAGTAAAACTAACAAGCTCTAGTATAATCTCTTTTACCTAAAGTAGTTAATCAAAACAAGCTCTTTGAATTAACCCTAACTTTTTACTGTTCAATTAAACAAGCTCTTAATTAAATCAGAAAAATTGCATTAAGTTCTATGTAAAATTCCCAGAAATACCCAATACTTCTCACAAGCTCGGAAGCGTAAAGATATGATTTTTCTGTTTATACTAGAGTTAAATCCGAAAACGGAACCAATCTAATACTTGTTACTTTTACCAGTTGACAAGAACAATTACAGATTCATTAACTGATTAACTAGAATGATAAAACCCTTGCTAGGTGATCAGACTAACAAGAATTACAATCAAACATTTACTAAGCTCAAAACTGAAAAATCTAGATAGAAACACAAGTCAAAAATCAGATCTAATTATCAATCACATGAAAAGTACTAGTCTATGCAGAACTGAAAACTAGGGTTCTAGCCAGACATGGCTAAAATCTGATAAAAACTACTAGAATTAAACATTAAACAGCTAATCTTACTAATCTAATTAAAAAGATGATCCACTGTCTTCAGATCTTAAGAAATCGTTGAAATCGGAGAAGAAACACCTCCAAAATAGTCTTTTTCATCGTCTAGAGACTCAGGAGTCGACTAGGGTACGAAATGTATTTACTGGAATGTTATGAGGGTCTATTTATACGTCCAGCAGCAAAAAACGATGTGCATGCAATCACATGTGTTGAAGTTGCGATCGCATGTTTTGAAGAAAATGCATCTCAGACCTTTTTAATGAAGTAGGATGCTATTTTGGAACTTTTTGGCAAAGTTACGATCGCATAGGGAAAAGTTGCGATTTCATGTACATAGATTGCGATCGCATACGGGGTTTCAAATGTCAACATGGAGAAGACTTTAGTCAAACCATATGGGGTTTCGAATACCGAGTCCGGTCAGGAGGAGGTCGGAACTCCATACATCACTGTGAACTTATCTAATAAGGAAACAAATGTCAACATGGATGAAGGGATGATCAACAACAAATCTACTGTCACAACTTCCATTACAACTTCAATGGTTCTACCACCACCAACATCACCCATTCCTACTTTTGTTCCTGTTTCGACTATCTCACCAACATTTTTTGGTATCATGTAAGAACCTATCACCACTCTTTTCTCCTCTCAATCAACTAAGAAGTCACTTCAAGGAGATGAAGTTGATGACGAAGATATCATGTTTTCATTTTCCGATATTCAATTCAATCCCAAAGAAGAAGATATTCTTGATGAACTAATCATGTCAGGTAAGCAATTCGAGATACTCAACTCAAAGATCAATTCTCTTCTTCAAATTACAGCAGATATTAGAATATCTTGATTACTTGATGAAAGCTCAAGAACCACGTTTGCAAAACTTGATTGAGGGTATTGAGCAGAAACAAGCAGAACGGTTACCTTTTCATTCAAAGAGCTATGATTATGAAATTCAAAAGCTTCGTGATGTTGTTGAGGCACGTCATGAACTTTTCATGGAAACTGTAAATGAAACGATGGAGTCTCTTGCTCTCAAGGTTGCTGAGATAAAGTCCTTGATGTCAGAAGAAGTCAAGAAGATGGAAGAAAATTACAAATTGTTGCATGGCAAAGTAGATGTCATTGTTGGTGCCATAACTCGTTTGGTTGAGTTCAACAACGAGTACACTAAACAGTTTCAAGCTAAGTCTGAGAAGGACAAAAAAGTGTTTGAGAAAATGGAGGAATTCCTGTATGGAATTAAAGAAACTTTGTCAAAGGTGGATCTTTCGAATCAATCAACCATCTCTCAAGAATCACTCTCACAGATGGTTTCAAATATTGAGTCGAACATAAAAACTGAGCTCGTTCCAATCCTTAATTTGGTACTTCGTTTACCAACCAATGCTCCTCGTGCTGTGTAAGTCTCGCAAGGGGGAGATAGAGGAGCTGGAACTTCAAAAGATTTTGGTGGTGAAAAAGGAGTCGTTGTTGGGAAATTTATTTCGACTCAAATTGTGACAACCGTCAAAATTGAGTCAAGTCAAAGTCAAACAAAGTCAACAAGTCAAAACCAATCGACTCAATTAACCCTTGTATATTAGGGTTTACACTATGTAATTACTGTACAATGCAATATCTTAATGAGAGAAACATCATTTGGAAAGTTCGTGTGTTGAATTTCCTAAGTAAACATTGAACCAAAACGATAAAACATTATTGCACACTCATCGGGAGTGTGTACGACACTAAAACACGGTTTAACGGGGTTTACGAACCTTGCGTTGTGAAGCCGGACACTCAAATTAATCACAAACGAAACCTCTCTAAATCGTTTTCACTCTATCTCTTTCTATTTGAAATCTCTCCCAAATCTCTCCCAAATCTCTCTCAAAAGTTACTTTAACTTTTTGTAATCATTTGGGTCATATCGACCCTTAACCGGGTCAAAAATCGCTTGAAACGGGGTAAAAACGGGTAAAATAGCCTTAAGGACCTGGAACTGAAGCTTCAGGACCGAAGCCTCTCATCCGAGGCCTCGGATCCGAAGCCTCTCATCAGGACCGAAGCTAAAGCCTCTCAGGAGACCGAATCCGAAGCCATCAGACAGCAGCCTCGCATGCGAGGGTCCGAAGTCTCGGCCCCCATCCGAGAGGTCTCGCAGACGGCCCCTTTTTACCGGTTTTTCGACTACGACTTCGTTTTAACTCCGTTTTTCATTATTTTAACGTGGGATTTTCACCCAAAACTTTATTTTATAAACTAAGGCCCCAAAATATATAAATCTCCAGGGTTTTTATAAAAATGTATTAAAAGAATTGGTGGTTGGACTAATTATTGAAGGAATATTTGCTTTTCCTTATTTTATGACAAAAGCAAGCCACCACCACCTCACTCTATGATCAGCCACTCTTTCCCACTACTCCTTGTCACCTTAGTGGACCTTTACACCCTATCTCCAGCTCTTCCCACGTTCTAAGAGCTGGAGGATTGGTCCTCTCTCCTCATTCTCCTTAAAAGCCCTTTCATTCTACACTTAGCAACCAAGAACACTCTCCAAAATTCTCTCATATTTTCTCTCAACTTCAAGAACTTCAAGGCTTTCTCCAGGGATTTCTTTCTTCAATTAGTAAGTATCTTCATCATTCACATAATTATTAAACTCCATCTGTTTTCAATTGAAGGCTCTTAAGTTTTCTATGAGGCCATCTGTTTATGTTTAGCTCTCTGCATCTTTTCTTCAACACTGTTAAACTTATCCCTAGTTCCTTTGCTGCCATGATTATCGGCATCTCAAAGTACTTCTCTATCTCTTCAAACTCCAATGGTCTCAATCTCTTTGCCACCTTCCGGCCACCGTGATCAGTGGTGGCAGCACTAGAACTACATGTAGCCTCACCACCGGATTTACAGTCTTCACTGAAACTAACCAATGGTAAATTACCATCCTCCCAACAATCCCATAAGCTTATATCTTCAAGGGGATCAAAATCGTGAAACTCATTTCTAGAAATGATGTTTTGATCTTTGTTAAGTACTGTGGAAACGTTCTGATCGAGCACTTCATGCAATTTTTCCGACAACTCGTAATCATGATGGTTGAGCATGTCACCACTGCAAAAATCCAAAAACTCAAGATAATCAAATCCAACACGATGAAAGACTCTTTTTGATCACTACAAATCCAAACCATGTTTTGATCAATGTCGACAAAATCACTTTTTTGTGCGTAAGATGGTGTAATGAGTGACGTTTATATATACCTGAAAAGATCTTGATGATCAAAGTACTGAAACCAATCGAGGTCATCTATGGGGTTTTGATGATATGCAGGTGGATCCATTTGTGAGGGAGAAGTTAAAAGTCGCGGTAAGAATGTGATGATTTATATAAGTAAAGTGGGAGAAGTAATTAATAGCAAATTGTTGGGAATGCAACAAAACAAGTTAAGCACTTCTGAAAAATTGATAAATGATTTCGGTAACACTCGCGGAATATAAACTAGTGAAAATTACAAATGAAATTGAATATATATAGTCTATGATGTTATGGTTATTGTGTATCTAACAAATGAAGAGAAAATGAATATATATATATATATATATATATATATATATATATATATATATATATATATATATATATATATATATATATATATATATATTCTTTGAGCCGTAACCTTCTTCTTCAATTCACACACATATACGTATATGTTGCTGCAAATTATGACTTGTGTGCCTCATGCATTTAATGTATCACATGCCTACTGCATATTCTTGACTTTGAAGCTACGTACCAGTTTCCAATTTCCCCAGTAGCACAGTTTTCATTAGAAAGTACTCCAAGTCTTCACACATGAACCAGTTAGGAAGTACTCCAAGTCTTCACACATGAACCAGTTAGAAAGTACTCAAAGTCTTCACACATGCAAATTATGACTTGTGTGTCGCTATAGGTATGTCGTTGGCTCTTGTTAAAAACCTAT
Source organism: Lactuca virosa (assembly GCF_052849685.1). Taxonomy (NCBI): domain Eukaryota; kingdom Viridiplantae; phylum Streptophyta; class Magnoliopsida; order Asterales; family Asteraceae; genus Lactuca; species Lactuca virosa. The sequence continues at coordinate 41,530,208 of NC_136433.1, forward strand.
AGCGACAACAAGTCATCGTAATAGATTAAACCTGTGGTGACGACAAGTCGTCGCTATAGGTAACTAATAAAACTTTATTTTTTTTAACCCCGAAAATATGATTGACAAAATCTATCCGACGAGACCCTCGTGATACCTCTTGACGAACTTGAAATCAACGAGAGTCTCCACTTCGTGGAAGAACCGGTAGAAATCATGGATCGAGAGATCAAAAGAACAAAGCAAAGTCGTATTCCCATTGTGAAGGTCCGCTGGAACGCTAAACGAGGACCCGAATTCACCTGGGAACGCGAGGATCAGATGAAACAAAAGTATCCACATCTCTTCCCAAACTCTTGAATCCGAGTCAAAAGGAAAATTTCGGGACGAAATTCCTTCTAACGGGGGGATGATGTGACAACCGTCAAAATTGAGTCAAGTCAAAGTCAACAAGTCAAAACCAATCGACTCAATTAACCCTTGTATATTAGGGTTTACACTATGTAATTACTGTACAATGCAATATCTTAATGAGAGAAACATCATTTGGAAAGTTCGTGTGTTGAATTTCCTAAGTAAACATTGAACCAAAACGATAAAACATTATTGCACACTCATCGGGAGTGTGTACGACACTAAAACACGGTTTAACGGGGTTTACGAACCTTGCGTTGTGAAGCCGGACACTCAAATTAATCACAAACGAAACCTTTCTAAATCGTTTTCACTCTATCTCTTTCTATTTGAAATCTCTCCCAAAAGTTACTTTAACTTTTTGTAATCATTTGGGTCATATCGACCCTTAACCGGGTCAAAAATCGCTTGAAACGGGGTAAAAACGGGTAAAATAGCCTTAAGGACCTGGAACTGAAGCTTCAGGACCGAAGCCTCTCATCCGAGGCCTCGGATCCGAAACCTCTCATCAGGACCGAAGCTGAAGCCTCTCAGGAGACCGAATCCGAAGCCATCAGACAGCAGCCTCGCATGCGAGGGTCCGAAGTCTCGGCCCCCATCCGAGAGGTCTCGCAGACGGCCCTTTTTTACCGGTTTTTCGACTACGACTTCGTTTTAACTCCGTTTTTCATTATTTTAACGTGGGATTTTCACCCAAAACTTTATTTTATAAACTAAGGCCCCAAAATATATAAATCTCCAGTGTTTTTATAAAAATGTTTTAAAAGAATTGGTGGTTGGACTAATTATTGAGGGAATATTTGCTTTTCCTTATTTTATGACAAAAGCAAGCCACCACCACCTCACTCTATGATCAGCCACTCTTTCCCACTACTCCTTGTCACCTTAGTGGACCTTTACACCCTATCTCCAGCTCTTCCCATGTTCTAAGAGCTGGAGGATTGGTCCTCTCTCCTCATTCTCCTTAAAAGCCCTTTCATTCTACACTTAGCAACCAAGAACACTCTCCAAAATTCTCTCATCTTTTCTCTCAACTTCAAGAACTTCAAGGCTTTCTCCAGGGACTTCTTTCTTCAATTAGTAAGTATCTTCATCATTCACATAATTATTAAACTCTATCTGTTTTCAATTGAAGGCTCAATTGAAGGCTCTTAAGTTTTCTATGAGGCCATCTGTTTATGTTTAGCTCTCTGCATCTTTTCTTCAACACTGTTAAACTTATCCCTAGTTCCTTTGCTGCCATGATTATCGGCATCTCAAAGTACTTCTCTGTCTCTTCAAACTCCAATGGTCTCAATCTCTTTGCCACCTTCCGGCCATCGTGATCAGTGGTGGCAGCACTAGAACTGCATGTAGCCTCACCACCGGATTTACAGTCTTCACTGAAACTAACCAATGGTAAATTACCATCCTCCCAACAATCCCATAAGCTTATATCTTCAAGGGGATCAAAATCGTAAAACTCATTTCTAGAAATGATGTTTTGATCTTTGTTAAGTACTGTGGAAACGTTCTGATCGAGCACTTCATGCAATTTTTCCGACAACTCGTAATCATGATGGTTGAGCATGTCACCACTGCAAAAATCCAAAAACTCAAGATAATCAAATCCAACACGATGAAAGACTCTTTTTGATCACTACAAATCCAAACCATGTTTTGATCAATGTCGACAAAATCACTTTTTTGTGCGTAAGATGGTGTAATGAGTGACGTTTATATATACCTGAAAAGATCTTGATGATCAAAGTACTGAAACCAATCGAGGTCATCTATGGGGTTTTGATGATCTGCAGGTGGATCCATTTGTGAGGGAGAAGTTAAAAGTCGCGGTAAGAGTGTGATGATTTATATGAGTAAAGTGGGAGAAGTAATTAATAGCAAATTGTTGGGAATGCAACAAAACAAGTTAAACACTTCTGAAAAATTGATAAATGATTTCGGTAACACTCGCGGAATATAAACTAGTGAAAATTACAAATGAAATTGAATATATATAGTCTATGATGTTATGGTTATTGTGTATCTAACAAATGAAGAGAAAATGAATATATATATATATATATATATATATATATATATATATATATATATATATATATATATATTCTTTGAGCCGTAACCTTCTTCTTCAATTCACACACATATACGTATATGTTGCTGCAAATTATGACTTGTGTGCCTCATGCATTTAATGCATCACATGCCTACTGCATATTCTTGACTTTGAAGCTACGTACCAGTTTCCAATTTCCCCAGTAGCACAGTTTTCATTAGAAAGTACTCCAAGTCTTCACACATGAACTAGTTAGGAAGTACTCCAAGTCTTCACACATGAACCAGTTAGAAAGTACTCCAACTCTTCACACATGCAAATTATGACTTGTGTGTCGCTATAGGTATGTCGTTGGCTCTTGTTAAAAACCTATAGCGACAACAAGTCATCGTAATAGATTAAACCTGTGGTGACGACAAGTCGTCGCTATAGGTAACTAATAAAACTTTATTTTTTTTAACCCCGAAAATATGATTGACAAAATCTATCCGACGAGACACTCGTGATACCTCTTGACGAAATTGAAATCAACGAGAGTCTCCACTTCGTGGAAGAACCGGTAGAAATCATGGATCGAGAGATCAAAAGAACAAAGCAAAGTCGTATTCCCATTGTGAAGGTCTGCTGGAACGCTAAACGAGGACCCGAATTCACCTGGGAACGCGAGGATCAGATGAAACAAAAGTATCCACATCTCTTCCCAAACTCTTGAAATCCGAGTCAAAATGAAAATTTCGGGACGAAATTCCTTCTAACGGGGGGATGATGTGACAACCGTCAAAATTGAGTCAAGTCAAAGTCAAACAAAGTCAACAAGTCAAAACCAATCGACTCAATTAACCCTTGTATATTAGGGTTTACACTATGTAATTACTGTACAATGCAATATCTTAATGAGAGAAACATCATTTGGAAAGTTCGTGTGTTGAATTTCCTAAGTAAACATTGAACCAAAACGATAAAACATTATTGCACACTCATCGGGAGTGTGTACGACACTAAAACACGGTTTAACGGGGTTTACGAACCTTGCGTTGTGAAGCCGGACACTCAAATTAATCACAAACGAAACCTCTCTAAATCGTTTTCACTCTATCTCTTTCTATTTGAAATCTCTCCCGAATCTCTCCCAAATCTCTCTCAAAAGTTACTTTAACTTTTTGTAATCATTTGGGTCATATCGACCCTTAACCGGGTCAAAAATCGCTTGAAACGGGGTAAAAACGGGTAAAATAGCCTTAAGGACCTGGAACTGAAGCTTCAAGACCGAAGCCTCTCATCCGAGGCCTCGGATCCGAAGCCTCTCATCAGGACCGAAGCTGAAGCCTCTCAGGAGACCGAATCCGAAGCCATCAGACAGCAGCCTCGCATGCGAGGGTCCGAAGTCTCGGCCCCCATCCGAGAGGTCTCGTAGACGGCCCCTTTTTACCGGTTTTTCGACTACGACTTCGTTTTAACTCCGTTTTTCATTATTTTAACGTGGGATTTTCACCCAAAACTTTATTTTATAAACTAAGGCCCCAAAATATATAAATCTCCAGGGTTTTTATAAAAATGTATTAAAAGAATTGGTGGTTGGACTAATTATTGAGGGAATATTTGCTTTTCCTTATTTTATGACAAAAGCAAGCCACCACCACCTCACTCTATGATCAGCCACTCTTTCCCACTACTCCTTGTCACATTAGTGGACCTTTACACCCTATCTCCAGTTCTTCCCACGTTCTAAGAGCTGGAGGATTGGTCCTCTCTCCTCATTCTCCTTAAAAGCCCTTTCATTCTACACTTAGCAACCAAGAACACTCTCCAAAATTCTCTCATCTTTTCTCTCAACTTCAAGAACTTCAAGGCTTTCTCCAGGGATTTCTTTCTTCAATTAGTAAGTATCTTCATCATTCACATAATTATTAAACTCCATCTGTTTTCAATTGAAGGCTCAATTGAAGGCTCTTAAGTTTTCTATGAGGCCATCTGTTTATGTTTAGCTCTCTGCATCTTTTCTTCAACACTGTTAAACTTATCCCTACTTCCTTTGCTGCCATGATTATCGGCATCTCAAAGTACTTCTCTATCTCTTCAAACTCCAATGGTCTCAATCTCTTTGCCACCTTCCGGCCACCGTGATCAGTGGTGGCAGCACTAGAACTACATGTAGCCTCACCACCGGATTTACAATCTTCACTGAAACTAACCAATGGTAAATTACCATCCTCCCAACAATCCCATAAGCTTATATCTTCAAGGGGATCAAAATCGTGAAACTCATTTCTAGAAATGATGTTTTGATCTTTGTTAAGTACTGTGGAAACGTTCTGATCGAGCACTTCATGCAATTTTTCCGACAACTCGTAATCATGATGGTTGAGCATGTCACCACTGCAAAAATCCAAAAACTCAAGATAATCAAATCCAACACGATGAAAGACTCTTTTTGATCACTACAAATCCAAACCATGTTTTGATCAATGTCGACAAAATCACTTTTCTGTGCGTAAGATGGTGTAATGAGTGACGTTTATATATACCTGAAAAGATCTTGATGATCAAAGTACTGAAACCAATCGAGGTCATCTATGGGGTTTTGATGATCTGCAGGTGGATCCATTTGTGAGGGAGAAGTTAAAAGTCGCGGTAAGAGTGTGATGATTTATATGAGTAAAGTGGGAGAAGTAATTAATAGCAAATTGTTGGGAATGCAACAAAACAAGTTAAACACTTCTGAAAAATTGATAAATGATTTCGGTAACACTCGCGGAATATAAACTAGTGAAAATTACAAATGAAATTGAATATATATAGTCTATGATGTTATGGTTATTGTGTATCTAACAAATGAAGAGAAAATGAATATATATATATATATATATATATATATATATATATATATATATATATATATATATATTCTTTGAGCCATAACCTTCTTCTTCAATTCACACACATATACGTATATGTTGCTGCAAATTATGACTTGTGTGCCTCATGCATTTAATGCATCACATGCCTACTGCATATTCTTGACTTTGAAGCTACGTACCAGTTTCCAATTTCCCCAGTAGCACAGTTTTCATTAGAAAGTACTCCAAGTCTTCACACATGAACCAGTTAGGAAGTACTCCAAGTCTTCACACATGAACCAGTTAGAAAGTACTCCAACTCTTCACACATGCAAATTATGACTTGTGTGTCGCTATAGGTATGTCGTTGGCTCTTGTTAAAAACCTATAGCGACAACAAGTCATCGTAATAGATTAAACCTGTGGTGACGAGAAGTCGTCGCTATAGGTAACAAATAAAACTTTATTTTTTTTAACCCCGAAAATATGATTGACAAAATCTATCCGACGAGACCCTCGTGATACCTCTTGACGAAATTGAAATCAACGAGAGTCTCCACTTCGTGGAAGAACCGGTAGAAATCATGGATCGAGAGATCAAAAGAACAAAGCAAAGTCGTATTCCCATTATGAAGGTCCGCTGGAACGCTAAACGAGGACCCGAATTCACCTGGGAACGCGAGGATCAGATGAAACAAAAGTATCCACATCTCTTCCCAAACTCTTGAAATCCGAGTCAAAATGAAAATTTTGGGACGAAATTCCTTCTAACGGGGGGATGATGTGACAACCGTCAAAATTGAGTCAAGTCAAAGTCAAACAAAGTCAACAAGTCAAAACCAATCGACTCAATTAACCCTTGTATATTAGGGTTTACACTATGTAATTACTGTACAATGCAATATCTTAATGAGAGAAACATCATTTGGAAAGTTCGTGTGTTGAATTTCCTAAGTAAACATTGAACCAAAACGATAAAACATTATTGCACACTCATCGGGAGTGTGTACGACACTAAAACACGGTTTAACGGGGTTTACGAACCTTGCGTTGTGAAGCCGGACACTCAAATTAATCACAAACGAAACCTCTCTAAATCGTTTTCACTCTATCTCTTTCTATTTGAAATCTCTTCCAAATCTCTCCCAAATCTCTCTCAAAAGTTACTTTAACTTTTTGTAATCATTTGGGTCATATCGACCCTTAACCGGGTCAAAAATCGCTTGAAACGGGGTAAAAACGGGTAAAATAGCCTTAAGGACCTGGAACTGAAGCTTCAGGACCGAAGCCTCTCATCCGAGGCCTCGGATCCGAAGCCTCTCATCAGGACCGAAGCTGAAGCCTCTCAGGAGACCGAATCCGAAGCCATCAGACAGCAGCCTCGCATGCGAGGGTCCGAAGTCTCGGCCCCCATCCGAGAGGTCTCGCAAACGGCCCCTTTTTACCGGTTTTTCGACTACGACTTCGTTTTAACTCCGTTTTTCATTATTTTAACGTGGGATTTTCACCCAAAACTTTATTTTATAAACTAAGGCCCCAAAATATATAAATCTCCAGGGTTTTTATAAAAATGTATTAAAAGAATTGGTGGTTGGACTAATTATTGAGGGAATATTTGCTTTTCCTTATTTTATGACAAAAGCAAGCCACCACCGCCTCACTCTATGATCAGCCACTCTTTCCCACTACTCCTTGTCACCTTAGTGGACCTTTACACCCTATCTCCAGCTCTTCCCACGTTCTAAGAGCTGGAGGATTGGTCCTCTCTCCTCATTCTCCTTAAAAGCCCTTTCATTCTACACTTAGCAACCAAGAACACTCTCCAAAATTCTCTCATCTTTTCTCTCAACTTCAAGAACTTCAAGGCTTTCTCCAAGGATTTCTTTCTTCAATTAGTAAGTATCTTCATCATTAACATAATTATTAAACTCCATTTGTTTTCAATTGAAGGCTCAATTGAAGGCTCTTAAGTTTTCTATGAGGCCATCTGTTTATGTTTAGCTCTCTGCATCTTTTCTTCAACACTGTTAAACTTATCCCTAGTTCCTTTGCTGCCATGATTATCGGCATCTCAAAGTACTTCTCTATCTCTTCAAACTCCAATGGTCTTAATCTCTTTGCCACCTTCCGGCCACCGTGATCAGTGGTGGCAGCACTAGAACTACATGTAGCCTCACCACCCGATTTACAGTCTTCACTGAAACTAACCAATGGTAAATTACCATCCTCCCAACAATCCCATAAGCTTATATCTTCAAGGGGATCAAAATCGTGAAACTCATTTCTAGAAATGATGTTTTGATCTTTGTTAAGTACTGTGGAAACGTTCTGATCGAGCACTTCATGCAATTTTTCCGACAACTCGTAATCATGATGGTTGAGCATGTCACCACTGCAAAAATCCAAAAACTCAAGATAATCAAATCCAACACGATGAAAGACTCTTTTTGATCACTACAAATTCAAACCATGTTTTGATCAATGTCGACAAAATCACTTTTCTGTGCGTAAGATGGTGTAATGAGTGACGTTTATATATACCTGAAAAGATCTTGATGATCAAAGTACTGAAACCAATCGAGGTCATCTATGGGGTTTTGATGATCTGCAGGTGGATCCATTTGTGAGGGAGAAGTTAAAAGTCGCAGTAAGAATGTGATGATTTATATAAGTAAAGTGGGAGAAGTAATTAATAGCAAATTGTTGGGAATGCAACAAAACAAGTTAAGCACTTCTGAAAAATTGATAAATGATTTCGGTAACACTCGCGGAATATAAACTAGTGAAAATTACAAATGAAATTGAATATATATAGTCTATGATGTTATGGTTATTGTGTATCTAACAAATGAAGAGAAAATGAATATATATATATATATATATATATATATATATATATATATATATATATATATATATATATATATATATATTCTTTGAGCCGTAACCTTCTTCTTCAATTCACACACATATACGTATATGTTGCTGCAAATTATGACTTGTGTGCCTCATGCATTTAATGCATCACATGCCTACTGCATATTCTTGACTTTGAAGCTACGTACCAGTTTCCAATTTCCCCAGTAGCACAGTTTTCATTAGAAAGTACTCCAAGTCTTCACACATGAACCAGTTAGGAAGTACTCCAAGTCTTCACACATGAACCAGTTAGAAAGTACTCCAAGTCTTCACACATGCAAATTATGACTTGTGTGTCGCTATAGGTATGTCATTGGCTCTTGTTAAAAACCTATAGCGACAACAAGTCATCGTAATAGATTAAACCTGTGGTGACGACAAGTCGTCGCTATAGGTAACTAATAAAACTTTATTTTTTTTAACCCTGAAAATATGATTGACAAAATCTATCCGACGAGACCCTCGTGATACCTCTTGACGAAATTGAAATCAACGAGAGTCTCCACTTCGTGGAAGAACCGGTAGAAATCATGGATCGAGAGATCAAAAGAACAAAGCAAAGTCGTATTCCCATTGTGAAGGTCCGCTGGAACGCTAAACGAGGACCCGAATTCACCTGGGAACGCGAGGATCAGATGAAACAAAAGTATCCACATCTCTTCCCAAACTCTTGAAATCCCAGTCAAAATGAAAATTTCGGGACGAAATTCCTTCTAACGGGGGGATGATGTGACAACCGTCAAAATTGAGTCAAGTCAAAGTCAAACAAAGTCAACAAGTCAAAACCAATCGACTCAATTAACCCTTGTATATTAGGGTTTACACTATGTAATTACTGTACAATGCAATATCTTAATGAGAGAAACATCATTTGGAAAGTTCGTGTGTTGAATTTCCTAAGTAAACATTGAACCAAAACGATAAAACATTATTGCACACTCATCGGGAGTGTGTACGACACTAAAACATGGTTTAACGGGGTTTACGAACCTTGCGTTGTGAAGCCGGACACTCAAATTAATCACAAACGAAACCTCTCTAAATCGTTTTCACTCTATCTCTTTCTATTTGAAATCTCTCCCAAATCTCTCCCAAATCTCTCTCAAAAGTTACTTTAACTTTTTGTAATCATTTGGGTCATATCGACCCTTAACCGGGTCAAAAATCGCTTGAAACGGGGTAAAAACGGGTAAAATAGCCTTAAGGACCTGGAACTGAAGCTTCAGGACCGAAGCCTCTCATCCGAGGCCTCGGATCCGAAGCCTCTCATCAGGACCGAAGCTGAAGCCTCTCAGGAGACCGAATCCGAAGCCATCAGACAGCAGCCTCGCATGCGAGGGTTCGAAGTCTCGTCCCCCATCCAAGAGGTCTCGCAGACGGCCCCTTTTTACCGGTTTTTCGACTACGACTTCGTTTTAACTCCGTTTTTCATTATTTTAACGTGAGATTTTCACCCAAAACTTTATTTTATAAACTAAGGCCCCAAAATATATAAATCTCCAGGGTTTTTATAAAAATGTATTAAAAGAATTGGTGGTTGGACTAATTATTGAGGGAATATTTGCTTTTCCTTATTTTATGACAAAAGCAAGCCACCACCACCTCACTCTATGATCAGCCACTCTTTCCCACTACTCCTTGTCACCTTAGTGGACCTTTACACCCTATCTCCAGCTCTTCCCACGTTCTAAGAGCTGGAGGATTGGTACTCTCTCCTCATTCTCGTTAAAAGCCCTTTCATTCTACACTTAGCAACCAAGAACACTCTCCAAAATTCTCTCATCTTTTCTCTCAACTTCAAGAACTTCAAGGCTTTCTCCAGGGATTTCTTTCTTCAATTAGTAAGTATCTTCATCATTCACATAATTATTAAACTCCATTTGTTTTCAATTGAAGGCTCTTAAGTTTTCTATGAGGCCATCTGTTTATGTTTAGCTCTCTGCATCTTTTCTTCAACACTGTTAAACTTATCCCTAGTTCCTTTGCTGCCATGATTATCGGCATCTCAAAGTACTTCTCTGTCTCTTCAAACTCCAATGGTCTCAATCTCTTTGCCACCTTCCGGCCACCGTGATCAGTGGTGGCAGCACTAGAACTACATGTAGCCTCACCACCGGATTTACAGTCTTCACTGAAACTAACCAATGGTAAATTACCATCCTTCCAACAATCCCATAAGCTTATATCTTCAAGGGGATCAAAATCGTGAAACTCATTTCTAGAAATGATGTTTTGATCTTTGTTAAGTACTGTGGAAACGTTCTGATCGAGCACTTCATGCAATTTTTCCGACAACTCGTAATCATGATGGTTGAGCATGTCACCACTGCAAAAATCCAAAAACTCAAGATAATCAAATCCAACACGATGAAAGACTCTTTTTGATCACTACAAATCCAAACCATGTTTTGATCAATGTCGACAAAATCACTTTTCTGTGCGTAAGATGGTGTAATGAGTGACGTTTATATATACCTGAAAAGATCTTGATGATCAAAGTACTGAAACCAATCGAGGTCATCTATGGGGTTTTGATGATCTGCAGGTGGATCCATTTGTGAGGGAGAAGTTAAAAGTCGCGGTAAGAATGTGATGATTTATATAAGTAAAGTGGGAGAAGTAATTAATAGCAAATTGTTGGGAATGCAACAAAACAAGTTAAGCACTTCTGAAAAATTGATAAATGATTTCGGTAACACTCGCGGAATATAAACTAGTGAAAATTACAAATGAAATTGAATATATATAGTCTATGATGTTATGGTTATTGTGTATCTAACAAATGAAGAGAAAATGAATATATATATATATATATATATATATATATATATATATATATATATATATATATATTCTTTGAGCCGTAACCTTCTTCTTCAATTCACACACATATACGTACATGTTGCTGCAAATTATGACTTGTGTGCCTCATGCATTTAATGCATCACATGCCTACTGCATATTCTTGACTTTGAAGCTACGTACCAGTTTCCAATTTCCCCAGTAGCATAGTTTTCATTAGAAAGTACTCCAAGTCTTCACACATGAACCAGTTAGGAAGTACTCCAAGTCTTCACACATGAACCAGTTAGAAAGTACTCAAAGTCTTCACACATGCAAATTATGACTTGTGTGTCGCTATAGGTATGTCGTTGGCTCTTGTTAAAAACCTATAGCGACAATAAGTCATCGTAATAGATTAAACCTGTGGTGACGACAAGTCGTCGCTATAGGTAACTAATAAAACTTTATTTTTTTTAACCCCGAAAATATGATTGACAAAATCTATCCGACGAGACCCTCGTGATACCTCTTGACGAAATTGAAATCAACGAGAGTCTCCACTTCGTGGAAGAACCGGTAGAAATCATGGATCGAGAGATCAAACGAACAAAGCAAAGTCGTATTCCCATTGTGAAGGTCCGCTGGAACGCTAAACGAGGACCCGAATTCACCTGGGAACGCGAGGATCAGATGAAACAAAAGTATCCACATCTCTTCCCAAACTCTTGAAATCCCAGTCAAAATGAAAATTTCGGGACGAAATTCCTTCTAACGGGGGGATGATGTGACAACCGTCAAAATTGAGTCAAGTCAAAGTCAAACAAAGTCAACAAGTCAAAACCAATCGACTCAATTAACCCTTGTATATTAGGGTTTACACTATGTAATTACTGTACAATGCAATATCTTAATGAGAGAAACATCATTTGGAAAGTTCGTGTGTTGAATTTCCTAAGTAAACATTGAACCAAAACGATAAAACATTATTGCACACTCATCGGGAGTGTGTACGACACTAAAACACGGTTTAACGGGGTTTACGAACCTTGCGTTGTGAAGCCGGACACTCAAATTAATCACAAACGAAACCTCTCTAAATCGTTTTCACTCTATCTCTTTCTATTTGAAATCTCTCCCAAATCTCTCTCAAAAGTTACTTTAACTTTTTGCAATCATTTGGGTCATATCGACCCTTAACCGGGTCAAAAATCGCTTGAAACGGGGTAAAAACGGGTAAAATAGCCTTAAGGACCTGGAACTGAAGCTTCAGGACCGAAGCCTCTCATCCGAGGCCTCGGATCCGAAGCCTCTCATTAGGACCGAAGCCGAAGCCTCTCAGGAGACCGAATCCGAAGCCATCAGACAGCAGCCTCGCATGCGAGGGTTCGAAGTCTCGGCCCCCATCCAAGAGGTCTCGCAGACGGCCCCTTTTTACCGGTTTTTCGACTACGACTTCGTTTTAACTCCGTTTTTCATTATTTTAACGTGGGATTTTCACCCAAAACTTTATTTTATAAACTAAGGCCCCAAAATATATAAATCTCCAGGGTTTTTATAAAAATGTATTAAAAGAATTGGTGGTTGGACTAATTATTGAGGGAATATTTGCTTTTCCTTATTTTATGACAAAAGCAAGCCACCACCACCTCACTCTATGATCAGCCACTCTTTCCCACTACTCCTTGTCACCTTAGTGGACCTTTACACCCTATCTCCAGCTCTTCCCACGTGCTAAGAGCTGGAGGATTGGTCCTCTCTCCTCATTCTCCTTAAAAGCCCTTTCATTCTACACTTAGCAACCAAGAACACTCTCCAAAATTCTCTCATCTTTTCTCTCAACTTCAAGAACTTCAAGGCTTTCTCCAGGGACTTCTTTCTTCAATTAGTAAGTATCTTCATCATTCACATAATTATTAAACTCTATCTGTTTTCAATTGAAGGCTCAATTGAAGGCTCTTAAGTTTTCTATGAGGCCATCTGTTTATGTTTAGCTCTCTGCATCTTTTCTTCAACACTGTTAAACTTATCCCTAGTTCCTTTGCTGCCATGATTATCGGCATCTCAAAGTACTTCTCTGTCTCTTCAAACTCCAATGGTCTCAATCTCTTTGCCACCTTCCGGCCATCGTGATCAGTGGTGGCAGCACTAGAACTGCATGTAGCCTCACCACCGGATTTACAGTCTTCACTGAAACTAACCAATGGTAAATTACCATCCTCCCAACAATCCCATAAGCTTATATCTTCAAGGGGATCAAAATCGTGAAACTCATTTCTAGAAATGATGTTTTGATCTTTGTTAAGTACTGTGGAAACGTTCTGATCGAGCACTTCATGCAATTTTTCCGACAACTCGTAATCATGATGGTTGAGCATGTCACCACTGCAAAAATCCAAAAACTCAAGATAATCAAATCCAACACGATGAAAGACTCTTTTTGATCACTACAAATCCAAACCATGTTTTGATCAATGTCGACAAAATCACTTTTTTGTGCGTAAGATGGTGTAATGAGTGACGTTTATATATACCTGAAAAGATCTTGATGATCAAAGTACTGAAACCAATCGAGGTCATCTATGGGGTTTTGATGATCTGCAGGTGGATCCATTTGTGAGGGAGAAGTTAAAAGTCGCGGTAAGAATGTGATGATTTATATAAGTAAAGTGGGAGAAGTAATTAATAGCAAATTGTTGGGAATGCAACAAAACAAGTTAAGCACTTCTGAAAAATAGATAAATGATTTCGGTAACACTCGCGGAATATAAACTAGTGAAAATTACAAATGAAATTGAATATATATAGTCTATGATGTTATGGTTATTGTGTATCTAACAAATGAAGAGAAAATGAATATATATATATATATATATATATATATATATATATATATATATATATATATATATATATATATATATATATATATATATATATATATATATATATTCTTTGAGCCGTAACCTTCTTCTTCAATTCACACACATATACGTATATGTTGCTGCAAATTATGACTTGTGTGCCTCATGCATTTAATGTATCACATGCCTACTGCATATTCTTGACTTTGAAGCTACGTACCAGTTTCCAATTTCCCCAGTAGCACAGTTTTCATTAGAAAGTACTCCAAGTCTTCACACATGAACCAGTTAGGAAGTACTCCAAGTCTTCACACATGAACCAGTTAGAAAGTACTCAAAGTCTTCACACATGCAAATTATGACTTGTGTGTCGCTATAGGTATGTCGTTGGCTCTTGTTAAAAACCTATAGCGACAACAAGTCATCGTAATAGATTAAACCTGTGGTGACGACAAGTCGTCGCTATAGGTAACTAATAAAACTTTATTTTTTTTAACCCCGAAAATATGATTGACAAAATCTATCCGACGAGACCCTCGTGATACCTCTTGACGAACTTGAAATCAACGAGAGTCTCCACTTCGTGGAAGAACCGGTAGAAATCATGGATCGAGAGATCAAAAGAACAAAGCAAAGTCGTATTCCCATTGTGAAGGTCCGCTGGAACGCTAAACGAGGACCCGAATTCACCTGGGAACGCGAGGATCAGATGAAACAAAAGTATCCACATCTCTTCCCAAACTCTTGAATCCGAGTCAAAATGAAAATTTCGGGACGAAATTCCTTCTAACGGGGGGATGATGTGACAACCGTCAAAATTGAGTCAAGTCAAAGTCAACAAGTCAAAACCAATCGACTCAATTAACCCTTGTATATTTGGGTTTACACTATGTAATTACTGTACAATGCAATATCTTAATGAGAGAAACATCATTTGGAAAGTTCGTGTGTTGAATTTCCTAAGTAAACATTGAACCAAAACGATAAAACATTATTGCACACTCATCGGGAGTGTGTACGACACTAAAACACGGTTTAACGGGGTTTACGAACCTTGCGTTGTGAAGCCGGACACTCAAATTAATCACAAACGAAACCTCTCTAAATCGTTTTCACTCTATCTCTTTCTATTTGAAATCTCTCCCAAAAGTTACTTTAACTTTTTGTAATCATTTGGGTCATATCGTCCCTTAACCGGGTCAAAAATCGCTTGAAACGGGGTAAAAACGGGTAAAATAGCCTTAAGGACCTGGAACTGAAGCTTCAGGACCGAAGCCTCTCATCCGAGGCCTCGGATCCGAAACCTCTCATCAGGACCGAAGCTGAAGCCTCTCAGGAGACCGAATCCGAAGCCATCAGACAGCAGCCTCGCATGCGAGGGTCCGAAGTCTCGGCCCCCATCCGAGAGGTCTCGCAGACGGCCCTTTTTTACCGGTTTTTCGACTACGACTTCGTTTTAACTCCGTTTTTCATTATTTTAACGTGGGATTTTCACCCAAAACTTTATTTTATAAACTAAGGCCCCAAAATATATAAATCTCCAGTGTTTTTATAAAATTTTTTTAAAAGAATTGGTGGTTGGACTAATTATTGAGGGAATATTTGCTTTTCCTTATTTTATGACAAAAGCAAGCCACCACCACCTCACTCTATGATCAGCCACTCTTTCCCACTACTCCTTGTCACCTTAGTGGACCTTTACACCCTATCTCCAGCTCTTCCCACGTTCTAAGAGCTGGAGGATTGGTCCTCTCTCCTCATTCTCCTTAAAAGCCCTTTCATTCTACACTTAGCAACCAAGAACACTCTCCAAAATTCTCTCATCTTTTCTCTCAACTTCAAGAACTTCAAGGCTTTCTCCAGGGACTTCTTTCTTCAATTAGTAAGTATCTTCATCATTCACATAATTATTAAACTCTATCTGTTTTCAATTGAAGGCTCAATTGAAGGCTCTTAAGTTTTCTATGAGGCCATCTGTTTATGTTTAGCTCTCTGCATCTTTTCTTCAACACTGTTAAACTTATCCCTAGTTCCTTTGCTGCCATGATTATCGGCATCTCAAAGTACTTCTCTGTCTCTTCAAACTCCAATGGTCTCAATCTCTTTGCCACCTTCCGGCCATCGTGATCAGTGGTGGCAGCACTAGAACTGCATGTAGCCTCACCACCGGATTTACAGTCTTCACTGAAACTAACCAATGGTAAATTACCATCCTCCCAACAATCCCATAAGCTTATATCTTCAAGGGGATCAAAATCGTGAAACTCATTTCTAGAAATGATGTTTTGATCTTTGTTAAGTACTGTGGAAACGTTCTGATCGAGCACTTCATGCAATTTTTCCGACAACTCGTAATCATGATGGTTGAGCATGTCACCACTGCAAAAATCCAAAAACTCAAGATAATCAAATCCAACACGATGAAAGACTCTTTTTGATCACTACAAATCCAAACCATGTTTTGATCAATGTCGACAAAATCACTTTTTTGTGCGTAAGATGGTGTAATGAGTGACGTTTATATATACCTGAAAAGATCTTGATGATCAAAGTACTGAAACCAATCGAGGTCATCTATGGGGTTTTGATGATCTGCAGGTGGATCCATTTGTGAGGGAGAAGTTAAAAGTCGCGGTAAGAATGTGATGATTTATATAAGTAAAGTGGGAGAAGTAATTAATAGCAAATTGTTGGGAATGCAACATAACAAGTTAAGCACTTCTAAAAAATTGATAAATGATTTCGGTAACACTCGCGGAATATAAACTAGTGAAAATTACAAATGAAATTGAATATATATAGTCTATGATGTTATAGTTATTGTGTATCTAACAAATGAAGAGAAAATGAATATATATATATATATATATATATATTCTTTGAGCCGTAACCTTCTTCTTCAATTCACACACATATACGTATATGTTGCTGCAAATTATGACTTGTGTGCCTCATGCATTTAATGCATCACATGCCTACTGCATATTCTTGACTTTGAAGCTACGTACCAGTTTCCAATTTCCCCAGTAGCACAGTTTTCATTAGAAAGTACTCCAAGTCTTCACACATGAACCAGTTAGGAAGTACTCCAAGTCTTCACACATGAACCAGTTAGAAAGTACTCCAAGTCTTCACACATGCAAATTATGACTTGTGTGTCGCTATAGGTATGTCGTTGGCTCTTGTTAAAAACCTATAGCGACAACAAGTCATCGTAATAGATTAAACCTGTGGTGACGACAAGTCGTCGCTATAGGTAACTAATAAAACTTTATTTTTTTTAACCCCGAAAATATGATTGACAAAATCTATCCGACGAGACCCTCGTGATACCTCTTGACGAAATTGAAATCAACGAGAGTCTCCACTTCGTGGAAGAACCGGTAGAAATCATGGATCGAGAGATCAAACGAACAAAGCAAAGTCGTATTCCCATTGTGAAGGTCCGCTGGAACGCTAAACGAGGACCCGAATTCACCTGGGAACGCGAGGATCAGATGAAACAAAAGTATCCACATCTCTTCCCAAACTCTTGAAATCCCAGTCAAAATGAAAATTTCGGGACGAAATTCCTTCTAACGGGGGGATGATGTGACAACCGTCAAAATTGAGTCAAGTCAAAGTCAAACAAAGTCAACAAGTCAAAACCAATCGACTCAATTAACCCTTGTATATTAGGGTTTACACTATGTAATTACTGTACAATGCAATATCTTAATGAGAGAAACATCATTTGGAAAGTTCGTGTGTTGAATTTCCTAAGTAAACATTGAACCAAAACGATAAAACATTATTGCACACTCATCGGGAGTGTGTACGACACTAAAACACGGTTTAACGGGGTTTACGAACCTTGCGTTGTGAAGCCGAACACTCAAATTAATCACAAACGAAACCTCTCTAAATCGTTTTCACTCTATCTCTTTCTATTTGAAATCTCTCCCGAATCTCTCCCAAATCTCTCTCAAAAGTTACTTTAACTTTTTGTAATCATTTGGGTCATATCGACCCTTAACCGGGTCAAAAATCGCTTGAAACGGGGTAAAAACGGGTAAAATAGCCTTAAGGACCTGGAACTGAAGCTTCAGGACCGAAGCCTCTCATCCGAGGCCTCGGATCCGAAGCCTCTCATCAGGACCGAAGCTGAAGCCTCTCAGGAGACCGAATCCGAAGCCATCAGACAGCAGCCTCGCATGCGAGGGTCCGAAGTCTCGGCCCCCATCCGAGAGGTCTCGTAGACGGCCCCTTTTTACCGGTTTTTCGACTACGACTTCGTTTTAACTCCGTTTTTCATTATTTTAACGTGGGATTTTCACCCAAAACTTTATTTTATAAACTAAGGCCCCAAAATATATAAATCTCCAGGGTTTTTATAAAAATGTATTAAAAGAATTGGTGGTTGGACTAATTATTGAGGGAATATTTGCTTTTCCTTATTTTATGACAAAAGCAAGCCACCACCACCTCACTCTATGATCAGCCACTCTTTCCCACTACTCCTTGTCACATTAGTGGACCTTTACACCCTATCTCCAGCTCTTCCCACGTTCTAAGAGCTGGAGGATTGGTCCTCTCTCCTCATTCTCGTTAAAAGCCCTTTCATTCTACACTTAGCAACCAAGAACACTCTCCAAAATTCTCTCATCTTTTCTCTCAACTTCAAGAACTTCAAGGCTTTCTCCAGGGATTTCTTTCTTCAATTAGTAAGTATCTTCATCATTCACATAATTATTAAACTCCATTCTACTCAAATCATTGATATCTTACACAAATTCCATCTTATTCGGTGTTAGATTCTCGAATCATCAAGACATCTTCTTAGTGTTCTTGGGTTGAACACTTCCTCTATCTCACTTTCATCTACTGAAATCACATAAGGTGAGTTCATACCCCTACATTTACATGTTTTTCTTAAGTTTTAAGGGGGGAATACAAGTAAAATCATCAAGAACACAATTAAACTTTTTCTATCAGATTACATCAGAAAAGATGAACTTCGATCACGGACTGTTTTGGTCAACTTAAATATTTTAGTTTTCAAAACTGTTCCCGGTGCAAGTAGTTCAAACTCTTAGCTTTAAAATGGCTACTTGCACATCTCCATATGATTTTTCTACAATTTATGGTGATTTTTACAAAACTGCCTATCATTTCAGAGGCAAACCCGGACCAGTCTGTGATTATGAACATTTTCACCTCTGTTAGAGATCACTAAAAATCATGATAAAATTTACGAATAAACTAGACTCATATTCCAAACTCTCAGAATTTGCGGATTTGGATTTGGAGCTTTGATGATTTTTCTATAAATTTTCTAAAACAGCAATAGAAACTGTATTCAACAAAAAGCTGCTGTCAATTTCATTTCACCTTGTAACATGTTGAGCAAGGTGTATATCTTTATGTGATTATATGTTATTGCAATATATGACATTTTATCTTAATATTTAGACACACATCAGTTTACAAATGGATTTGGACATATAAAATATAAAGAATAACAAGTGATTATAATCAAAGTACAACCGATACATTCAAACATTAAATAAACTATTTTGAATATAGTTTGCATACATTACTACATACTACCCTTGGTTGATAAACTATAATTCGTTAATGACTTCTGTGAGACATTCGATTCAATTTACAAATAAGTCCTGTATTATAACCAGAGTCTCCTCGAGGGAGAGCGTGATACTTGTGTATAGATCTATATTGGGTCTGACAAACCCACACCTTAGCTGCATGCAACAGCTAGACCGACAGGTCTGGGGTGACAAATGTCATAACATTTCCGACGCCTGAAGAACGTCGTTTCAGGCCAACTAGGTCATAGCATGGTTATAATAACTCACATGTGGTATTAACAAACATAGAATTTACGGGGATTTCACTAAAATCAAACGAGTTTATGTCGATTTAAACTTGCATTGTTTTACTATAAGGAACGAACACTACTTGTACATTTCGGTCTTTGGGTTTTAAGACTACATTTACACATTAAGGAAAATATTGGATTTTCTGGAACGAACACTACTTTTACAAGAAAAGGCTTTAATAAACTCACATAAAGTATTAATGAATATTGGAATTTACGGGAACTTCATTAAAATTAAACGAGTTTATGTCGATTTAAACTTACATTATTTATTATAAGTAAGAAAAGTTACTTATACATTTCGGTCTTTGGATTTAAGACTACATATACATTTTAAGGAAAATATTGGATTTTCTAAAACAAATAATACTTTTATAAACGAAAGGCTTTTAATAATACCAAACAAAAGCTTATGAACTCACCAACCTTTGTGTTGACACTTTTTCAAACAACTTGTATTCTCAGGAAATCATTAAACAGGTAACCAAGTGCTTTTGAGGATGGGACGCTAAGGCGTCTACTATTTCATATTTTGTCAACATATTGTAATTGATTCGTAAACATGTAATTCATACAATGATGTAACTTTTTCAATTATATATATGTTGGTTGTGTTTGCTTGAATTACTATTACAATTGTTGTTATGATACTATACATGAAGTCCTCCACCCCCGGACATTTCCGCCATCCTTGGTTTGGGGGTGTGACAGATTGCTATCAGAGCAATGTTTATAGTGAACTCAGTATATCGAACCACATAAGATATACAAACTATAAACACCTTTGGGACTGAAAGTCTCTGATTGAACATTTTCAAATGACTATACTTTTAGAAAGTGAATGGTTTCTTATTAAAAGTATAAATACATGCATACATGCTCACATAGTGTCATAACTAGAAGAACATAAAGTAAAAGAAGAGGAGTTGTACATTATGGGTATGCCTTGGTATATGTAAATCAAGTCTGGGAAGGATATAGCCTGATCAACTATATCTGTCCGAGGAGTGACTTGCATATACTGGGGGATAGTCATAATGGGCAACAAATCTAACAACCTAACTACAACCTACAGGGAATACTTTAAGAATCGAATCTAAACAGCTAAAAATACTATAGGAGTATTTGGTGATACTATAACCAACTTATGTGAAAACTAAAGACCTCTATTAGTAGGCCTATGATAACTGAGTGCATACGCCAAGGTTATACATAATTAAAGATATTATAGACTCAGAATCTATGACTATTGCTCTACTTCCTGTTCCTTGTTTGGTTGTGGACTTAGAGTAGAGTCATTTATTCGAAAGTCTATTCTATCTCAAATTATGTATAACTGATATGCACTACGTGATTATAGACGTAACTAATAAGGATCACCCCTATAAGTAATTATAGGATTAGGCGTCTATTAATTATCTCTTCTACCCCTATTCTCGCACGAGCAACATGATGTGTAAATTTTAACGCCCGTACAAAACCTACTTCTACCCACTACCATAACTCCGTCTCCAAGACATTAACAGAAACACCAAGAATAGTTCACTAAAGTGCGAAATTATACATGTGTATATAAATGGTAAGGATATTTACTAAAAGGTTTATCAATGAAATAGGCATGCATTTTATTTCATTGAATCTCACTACTTGGTATTACAAACAATTTACAACTGGTAACTCTAAGATTCTTTAGGTGTACCTCGAAGTTATGTGTAATTAAGAAATGATTGACCTAGAAATGGTGAGTCCGCCTTAGGACCTGTTCCTTGTTTGGTTGTGGACTTAGGGTATACTCATTAGGATCAACAGTCTAATAAAATTTTAATTACACATAACTGGGGGCATGTCAAGTGAATCTTAGGAGTGGATCAGACATGAAACAAATCACAAGATTATAATCAAGTTATTCCTACTAAATTCATAAGTCTATTTATATAGACCTCTGGTATAGAGTCGTCGGCGTAGTCGTGTCGGCAATCTAGAATATGGCTAAATACATAATACAAACTATAATACCCAAATTATACAAAATTTTCTGCATTAAAAATCAATAGACAAATACATAAAATGAAACTAAAAAGGGTATCAAACTATCAAGAGAAAAACACATACAATGTAGATTAAAATCCACTAATTATAACAAAATGGCTAAGGATTGTTAAGTCCTCTCTTCTTATAAATAGCTTTGAAGCAAGCTTGCCTAAGCTTCTTTGTTCTTTCTGTCAATTCCATACCTGACAATTTCTCCATCATCTTCTTGTGCCCTTCTAACGTCTCTATCTCCTCCTTTAATCCCAAGTCCTATTTTTTTTTAAGGTAGATGCAATATATTTTTCATGTGAGTTCACAAAATTTACAATGAGTTAAGTTTATATAAATATAAATCAGGAGCTCGTAGTAAATCAATTGATTTGATGTGGCGTATGCCTAGGACCTATGTTTAGTTATAAAGAAACTAACAATTAAAATTTTAGAAAATACCAAAACTACTTTGGTTACCAAGTGCATGAGTAATGTATAGAAGGTTATTATCATAATTTACCTTGGCATTTTCAATGAGGGATTGAAGGCTCTTAAGTTTTCTATGAGGCCATCTGTTTATGTTTAGCTCTCTGCATCTTTTCTTCAACACTGTTAAACTTATCCCTAGTTCCTTTGCTGCCATGATTATCGGCATCTCAAAGTACTTCTCTATCTCTTCAAACTCCAATGCTCTCAATCTCTTTGCCACCTTCCGGCCACCGTGATCAGTGGTGGCAGCACTAGAACTACATGTAGCCTCACCACCAGATTTACAGTCTTCACTGAAACTAACCAATGGTAAATTACCATCCTCCCAACAATCCCATAAGCTTATATCTTCAAGGGGATCAAAATCGTGAAACTCATTTCTAGAAATGATGTTTTGATCTTTGTTAAGTACTGTGGAAACGTTCTGATCGAGCACTTCATGCAATTTTTCCGACAACTCGTAATAATGATGGTTGAGCATGTCACCACTGCAAAAATCCAAAAACTCAAGATAATCAAATCCAACACGATGAAAGACTCTTTTTGATCACTACAAATCCAAACCATCTTTTTGATCATTACACTACAAATAAATTCGTTAATGACTTCTGTGAGACATTCGATTCAATTTACAAATAAGTCCTGTATTATAACCAGAGTCTCCTCGAGGGAGAGCGTGATACTTGTGTATAGATCTATATTGGGTCTGACAAACCCACACCTTAGCTGCATGCAACAGCTAGACCGACAGGTCTGGGGTGACAAATGTCATAACATTTCCGACGCCTGAAGAACGTCGTTTCAGGCCAACTAGGTCATAGCATGGTTATAATAACTCACATGTGGTATTAACAAACATAGAATTTACGGGGATTTCACTAAAATCAAACGAGTTTATGTCGATTTAAACTTGCATTGTTTTACTATAAGGAACGAACACTACTTGTACATTTCGGTCTTTGGGTTTTAAGACTACATTTACACATTAAGGAAAATATTGGATTTTCTGGAACGAACACTACTTTTACAAGAAAAGGCTTTAATAAACTCACATAAAGTATTAATGAATATTGGAATTTACGGGAACTTCATTAAAATTAAACGAGTTTATGTCGATTTAAACTTACATTATTTATTATAAGTAAGAAAAGTTACTTATACATTTCGGTCTTTGGATTTAAGACTACATATACATTTTAAGGAAAATATTGGATTTTCTAAAACAAATAATACTTTTATAAACGAAAGGCTTTTAATAATACCAAACAAAAGCTTATGAACTCACCAACCTTTGTGTTGACACTTTTTCAAACAACTTGTATTCTCAGGAAATCATTAAACAGGTAACCAAGTGCTTTTGAGGATGGGACGCTAAGGCGTCTACTATTTCATATTTTGTCAACATATTGTAATTGATTCGTAAACATGTAATTCATACAATGATGTAACTTTTTCAATTATATATATGTTGGTTGTGTTTGCTTGAATTACTATTACAATTGTTGTTATGATACTATACATGAAGTCCTCCACCCCCGGACATTTCCGCCATCCTTGGTTTGGGGGTGTGACACAAATCCCAACTACAATTCCCATGAAGCCAATAATTGTGTCTTCATAAAAAATGACTACAACAGAAAATGTGTTGAAAGCTCCATCAAAAGGGATTTTGATTAAGGAGAGTAAAGGAGGTTTGAGTAATGCTCCTGTCAAAACAACTTCAACAATTGATCCGAAATACAAAGGAAAATTCATTCTAATTAAACAATCAGAAGAGGAAAAAAAGAAGTTACAAGAAGCAGAGTTAGAATGAAAAAGGTAGATAAATAGCATTCTTCGACAAAGACAAAATGACCCAACAAGTTTGAATAAAGGTGATCCAAACAAGCACTAGTGTTATGAAACAATTGAAACTGCTGTTTGGGGAAGAATGATGAATTTCTCAAAAGACCAAAGAAGAGTTTTGAGACTGAAAATTCTGATTTCAATCAACTTGACTTTCCAATCAATCACATGCTTTTCACATCTCCACAGTTCAAATTGGCAGATAACTTTAAAGACAAAAAAGAATAAAAAACCTGAAGATTCGTTTTCATACAATCTTGGGAAAGAATGAAGATGATGTATGGTCTTTGGTGAAAATTGTGTTGGGTTTTGTGTACTATAACAATCCTATGGTGCACATACAACCATAATAGCTTTGGATCTATGTTTTCTCTAGTTATACATGCAATAAAATTTCCAAAGCATGAAGCCTACAACTAGCATACAATTTTGGTACATGAATCATAAAACTAGTTAGAATAATACCTCTTTATTGTAGCTTGTAGTTTTGGCATTTCAAGAGCTTAGTACCTCAAGTGTGATGCCTCAAATGGTTCACAAACACTATGAACAAAGGAGGACATTGAGAGAGAGGCTAGACACTCCAAAATAGGCTATCTCTCTTCCTAGAACACTTAGGGCCGATTTTAGCTAAGGGGAAACACATATATATTGTAGGATTCCAAGAGTCATGGGTAAACTCTAATCCATACACTTAGGTTATGATCCATATCTAATGTGGGCTAAGTCTTCATGGATACTTACATAAACTTAGCCCATCATGGATCAATAGCCCAATCCTATATGTATCACTATTTACATAATCAGTCCCCGTTAATTTAATTATTCTCTTTTGATCACAAAATTAATTCCAAATTAATTTTTGATCAATACTAATTAAATAATATGATTTCACAATTAATATATTATACTTGTAATATATTAATAAATCATAAATAGCCTCTTTCTCAAATATCCATCCTATCAGATTGTTCTGGTGAAGGCAACCCAAATGGACCATGCTACTCTCGGGTCAAGTACATACCAATTATAGTTATGGTCTTAGACATCTAATCCAACAGTCTCCCACTTGGATAAGTCTAATAACTATTATTGCAAGTACGACTCCAAAACCCGACTAGCAATCATAGCTCTCAAAAGCTTCTGTCGAACTCTGAGCTAGTCAATGACGCGTCCATTATATAAGGGATCATATATTCCTCCATTCTAGATATCGTATGAACTGAGACATGGATTATAATCATTCTCTCTGTTCATGTGTTGTTTCCCAATTTACTATTTATGATGACCAACTAATTGAACAAATCAAATCAGTCCAGGCTTGGCCAAGTGCTTAGGGTTGTCATCACTAAATCATCAAGGGGCCCACAAATATCGCTTTTATCCATATTGGGTAAAAGGAACGGATAAAATTTGACTCGAATGCTTGCTTGTACTTACTCATCAAATCACACACAACAATATGTTTTATAACACCAAGTTACTGGTGCGTTTACATATGTCAATGTGCAACCGACTTGTAAACTACAACTCACATGTCTTGGTTTCAAGAATATAAGATATTATCGTCTCATGATCACTCGTGATAAAATCCATGAAGTGATTCAAATGAGCGTGGGTTTAATCCAATACTCAAATATTATTACAGGAGTACTCATGAACACTGCAGCAAACTTGTGCTATGTCTAAATGCCTTTAGACAATCTACAGACCCATTCATGACAGTCTAGCTTCAATACCTACTTCCAAAGTATGATCGACTGTGGATAGTTTGAATAACCTAGTTACTCGGGAAGTCAAAACATGCAAAGTGAAACACAAGAATAATCTTATCCAATATGGTATCAAAACTTTTGAATATAAATAAAACACCTTATATTTAATCACCATAGTGATTACACATTATTCATTGTATAATGTTTCGATTTATCAACATAATACTTGAATTAAAACATTAGTCATCCCATGCTCCAAGCATGCACACTATATTTACCTATGGTCCTTACTTTGTGAAATAGATCAATTGTAAACATTTCCAATGACACTCATTTCACAATTCCAAATCTTTATCGTAAGTGTAAGAATACCAAGTCCTTGCCACTTACTGTAATCTGTTAGATTCTAAGCTTATATGCAGTGATCCTTTTGTAATGACTATGTACACAAGTCACAGAGACTTTGGCAATTACAAAAGTTTCCATTGGAAATTGTTACAAAACAATTTCATAGATACGAAGCCTCATATTCAAAGCACATTCCTTTGAACATCCTTCTTGCATAAAAGTTTCTAACTTACTCATAGATTCTTGATATCCAAATCCCATTATGGAAACTTTTCCATAATTGCCATATGACTATCCATTATTAATAGAATACCATCTATTCAAAATCATATCAATATGGTCCATTCATCACTATACTTCCAACTGTCGTTAAGCAACCAATCCTTAGAGAACCTCATATCGTCCTTGACAGTTGTTTAATAACTTTAGTCATATCCGGTTCTAGTCCCTTTTTCCCTCTTAATGCCCTAGGCATTTGGAAAATTAGAACACATAAATATTATAGCATATGCAATCGATCCTATACCCCAGGCATATGGAATACGATTCATAATGTCTTACATAAAGACATGATACTTTACCATTCTCTTGCTATAATATTTCCATATATAGAATTTCCTTATGTTGAACTATTCCAACATAACATTCATATATATCCTTGACTAAATTTGATTAAAATGTCACAATCTAAGCTTTTAGATTTGAAATCTTTGTTTTCTATAATTAACATTGCTAACTCGCAACACTTACCATAATAATTATGCTCCCATTAGCATAATAATTATTATCTTACTAGCATAACACTTATGCTCCCACTAGCTTTGACATATACCCAAAAATCAGCTGGACTTCTAGAAATCAATACTTGTTGACTTTCTTACCAAAGTTCAGATTTCTAATACAAAATGCTTCGATAAGACTTCATCTAGGCTTCTCAAACTCATACACCTTTCCTTAGATTACTCACATGTGTGTCTAAACAATTTTAGAACTTATAGCAATAAGTCTCAAATGTTTAGACCTTTTACCATTTCTCACAATTTAAACTATGAAGAGGGATGCCGTAATCATAATCGAATTTGAGAATGCAATTAACACAACTGCTATCTCCTTAAAATCTACTTAGTGAAAGCGTTTCCTCACAATAATTTTCATGAATTAGAGAGAAACCTTGTGACACTTAGATTTTATGATGTATGAGCTCCTATCCATGTGAATTTGTCATAACCATAATCACAAGACAAGATTAGTGACAAATCCAAACTCATATGGACTGAACTTGTTCAATCTTAATTTCTTGACACCTGGGAGCTCAAGGGCCTACCATTGCTTCCAAGTTGTTATGCAAACAATTGAGTACTCATATAACTCACATGCATAGTCAAATTTAACTGGAATGGGCACAGAAACAAGAATATGTCAACACGATAGGTTAAAACCTCAAGTCGTGGGCTAGTGATTAATAATAGGTTTACTCTTGATTAGTTCTTGAAACTTTTCAAGATCTTTAAGACTCCCACTGACCTCTTGACATATAAGAATCTCTTTGTCAAGAATCATTCCTTGAAAAATAAATATTCAAGAGTTAGTGCAGTTTCTTATCGAGATAAACACTTCACACAATTGGTCTTAGGTTGTCTTTGTCTTATCCAAGACATCACAACTCACCAATTTGAAATGTACAAGAGCAAGAAACATTTTACTGTACATTTGATAAGTGTTATAAACCTTTCTTAAGATTATGTCACTCAAGTTACAATCTTGGATTATGACTCTAAGACTTGATCTTGGAACGAAGTATGACCCATATTCTTGATTTAACCATTTCAACAATTCACGATTCTTCTTCTTAGTCATACAAATGCACTAAGGTGTCCTTAGAGGATCAATTGTGATATGGTTTTCATAATCATTAAAATGATCATAAAACACGATACTAAAGTACTCTCTTTTCCTTTCAGATTGGAGAAACTTTTATTTTTCTGCCTAATTGATTCTTCTTATTCGTTCTGCTATACATTGAAACCTTTTCAATGACTCAGAATTACACTTAAACTTGTAAGCATAACCATATTTACTAAGCTTTTAGTAAATCATGACGAATAGTCTTATCGTTCTTTGTGGTGGACCTGACCAGTGCACAACCAAGTGTATCCGATCCCCTAGTCCTTCACTTGACTCACATATACATGTGAACAAGGAATTAGTCTTAATTTCCCAAAGACGAAGGTTCTCATTCATCATACAATACAAATTGCATGATTTCAAGTTGGTGATGAGAATCTTTCCTTATTTGGTAAATTTAGACACTAACACAAACGAACGAACCAAATCCATATTGCTAAAAAAATAGAAACATACAAACATCAATTTTTCACAAATGTCATTGCAAGGAAATATAAATAAGATAAAATCAAAATTTTATTCTTTATTTATAAAATGCGGAAAACTTGTCCTTACAATGCAATTACAAATGAAAAACTATGTTACTACATATTTCTAATCAATTTATCATAACTCCTAAGTGGCAGCTCAAAATTCTGATCATCGAACCATGTGACCGAAATCCACTTCTTCATGATCAGACTCATCATGCTATTTCCTTCTTTCTCTTTAGTTCTGCAAAACATCAAAATGTAACTTTACATCATGTAATAAGAATCAATAAATAGGAACTTAATAGAGTTAGATAATGAGCTTACCTGAAGTAGAACCATACAATTTGATTCTACCATCTCTTAAATCTCCCAGGTAGTCACGACAGCTTCGCTTCCAATGTCCATTTTCTTGGCAATAGAAACAGACAGACTCTTTTGGAATGGTACACGGGACAATCACAGACTTAGCCTTTCTCTTTGATTCTTTCCCATTGGATGAGAAGACTTTTCTAGACTTCCAATGTTGCCATTATCAATGTCCATGGAAGTTTGGGAAGTAGATCTTCCAATCAAATTTGCATTACCAGTGCGCCAAATCATTGCTGATTCAGCAGCAATTAGCAAATATGTAAGATCAATAAGGGTCACGTCGTGGTCTGTTATATAGTAGTCTTTAACAAACTAATTATACGACTCGGTAAGTGACTGAAGAACCAAGTCAACAGCCAACTTCTGTGACACAACGACTCCTAACATTCCTATCCTGTCAATGTGTGACTTCATCTCCAAGACATGTGCACGCACATACCTTCCATCTTGGTGTTGGCTTGCCAATAGGGCTTGAGTAACCTTGAACTTTTCAAGTATTTGAACTTGTGGGTTAGGGAGAACTATTGGAGGAGGTGGAGGAAGTGAAGTATGATTTATGGGAACATCATCTTCATGAGGAAAGCTTTTTCCAAAAGATTCTAGAAGACCATAGTTGTCTGAATTAGACATCTACAAGGGAGAAATTCAAGTTTAGTTGATTTAAGTCCTTAAAATAACACCCAACATGAAATATTAAGGCTAGGACCCAACACAATATTCTACAATTCGGAAGAGGGATGCCGTAATCCAATTGTAAAATATTTGAAGGTAGGTAAATGACGATTTACCAATTTCCACCATGAAAAATGAAATTGATTATTAAGTTTTAAATGAATTGAAATTCCTAGATTCTTTGAGATTCATTGAACTTTTCAATGGCATGTTTAATCTCGATTATGCCCTCTCAAGTTTGTGACTG
This sequence comes from Lactuca virosa, assembly GCF_052849685.1. Classification (NCBI taxonomy): domain Eukaryota; kingdom Viridiplantae; phylum Streptophyta; class Magnoliopsida; order Asterales; family Asteraceae; genus Lactuca; species Lactuca virosa. Next base: position 41,560,021 of record NC_136433.1, read on the forward strand.
GGATACCGAGGATGACAAACAAGGTGTGAATAACCATGCAAATTAGCTTGGTACACTTAATGTTACAAATCATCCAATCAATGTGCCGGTTAACCACACACTCTCCATTGATCCATTATTAAATAACATCAAGCTACCCTTTGCCACACATTGTCTGTCCCAAATTAGTGTGCCGGTGAACCACACACACTCCACTAACGACTTAACAAGATGCAAAGTGCAATTTCATGGGTTAGCACCAAATTCATATTTTTCCTAAGTAACTAAGATTGGGAATTTATAAGTGTTTAGTTACTTGGTATTTTCATTATACTTTTAATGAGAATTAATGTCCTATCCTACCCGTTTGGCTAACGACCCTCCACCAGTCAAGGAAGCGGTGGGTGAGAGTGGACACCCATTAAACCACCATTTTATAGGCAGTAACCTTATACCCCCTTATAGATTGGCTTCGTGAATGAGGCCTACTAACGGTAAGACTGACCTTTTACTTATACATATAATATATTAACCTTTTTAGTTTTATATAGTATAAGGGTGTATTTTACACATTTAAAATACTTCGTTGTTTAATCTATTAATAAATTATACTCTTAATTTAATTAATTTTAACCATGTTATTATGGATTTATTAAAATTCTCTTTTAATTAAACACTTTAATTAATTTAATAAAGTCCAGAAGGTGTAATTGAACTATTCAAAGCATCTAGGTTATTAAAATTTCAAAAGTAAAACTATTTAATTAATTTTTAAGTTATGAACCCAAGAGATGCATCTTTTGAAACCTTTCAATTACTAGATGTTTTAGAATTCAATATTACAAATTAAAACCTTTTAATTAAACTTTTTCAAATTCCAAAACTTGAGGGCAAGTTTTGAAACTGTCACACCCCCAAACCTGAACGGCGGAAACGTTCGGGGGCGGAGGACGTCATGTTCCGTATCACAACAATGTACAATAGTAATCAAAGCAACAACAATTATTACATAGATAAAATATAACTTTACATTCGTGTTCAAATCATTGTATATTTGACACCAAAAACTATAATTAAAAGACATAATTATATAGAACTCTGTCTTCCTCAAAACTTGTGGTTACCTGTTTATCGAGTTCCTGAAAATACAAGTAGTTTTGAAAAGAGTGTCAACAATTAAGTTGGTGAGTTCATAAGTGTTTTTGTTAAATAACTCTGTCATTTATTTCCTTAAAAGGTAAGTGTTTTCACCCAGAAAATCCTATATTTTCTGTTGTATATGTAAAGTAGTTTTAATACCATAAAGCTATAAAAAGAATGTTTTCTATTTTGTTATGTTCTCTTTGTTGTAAACCGGTACCTTGTATTTGTACCCCGTTAGGATAAACCTGGTATATTGTATTTGTACCTCTTTTTGTATAAACCTGATACTTTGTATTTCTACACTGTTTAGTATAAACCTGGTACGTTGTATTTGTATTCTTAAATAGTATTATATAGTTTTAATTCATTAAAACTATGCGAAGTTGTTTACTTATTCAGACACTAAACATATTATTCAATACCAAATTGTGAGTTATCATAACCATGCTTGATGACCTAAGCCTCGCCTGATACACGACGTTCTTCAGGCGTTGAAATTTGGTACGACATTTGTCATCCCAAGCCTGTCGGCTTAACTGTAGCTAACAGTCGGGATGTGGGATTGTCAGTCTCGTATAGATCTATACACAAGTGTCACGCTCTCCGGAAGGAGACTCTGGTTATAATCATCAAGACTTTTGTTTTATACTTAAATAAGTACGTGAAGCGTGTCTCACAAATGCTATATTGATAGTTACATGTAAAATAATGAAAAATATCTTTGTAATAGATATATCGTAAGTATATCATAAATTATATTTAATATAATTTATATTGTTATTTTCATAAGTTACTCTGAATATAGAAGGCAATATGTAGTTCCATAAAGTATATTGATAAATATGCATGACTCATAAATTATACCTATTATAATTTATATGTTTATTTTTGTAATAAATCCCGAACTAATACAGTAGTATGTTTATCCTTGTAATAAATTCCGAACCGGTAAAATAGTTTGTTTATAACAATCGTAAACTAGTGGTATTTTCCCCCTAAAAACATTATAAAAATAGTGAAAACATAGGGGTATAAACTCACTTGATAGTCGTGAAGAATTGAGTAGTACTTCGTTGTTAAAAAGGCTTTATTTCTGAAAATTGGGCCTTGCGAGGGTTCGTATTTTGAAACCGAAAGACTCTATTTTTATTGACTTCTTGCGTCTCGGGATGTTTCTTGAGTGTTGGATATGATACCGGGGCTTCGGGGGTTTGTAAGTAGGTTTGTGGGGGTAAAAAGTGTAAAGAAATATGAAATTGTGGGTAAAAGTTGTGTTGGAACTAGGCAATCTCGCACCCTTATATAGGAGCGAGACTTCGGACCGAAGGGGGGAGTCAGCAGGACACGCGGCAGCAGGCGAGGAGGGACACGGAGCGAAGCTCGGAGGGCGCCACGGATGCGAGGCGCGTCAGTTTCCCATTGGACCGCGGCTTCAGCCGAATCAGCGGCTGACACGAGGCGGACACGGGTCATCTCGCATGCAAAGTGACGTGGCGGTTACTGTTCATACGAAATTATTCGGTTTTCAATTATTTCTCGTTTTTTGAGCCTAAATCTTCCGAAATTTATAACTTCCGCATACGACCTCCGTTTTTGACGTTGTTTATATGTACGCGTGGGCGAGAATATAATCTACAACTCTCGTTTAGACTTTGTCGGCTAATTTTGACTTTATTTTTAATATTATTATTTTTAACAGATCGGGACAGGAAAATCCGTTAAAAATTCATATCTTCTTTATCCGAAGTCCGTTTTCGTCTGTCTTTTTAGCGTTGTACTACTATTGACGAGACCTTCGATTCTCGTTCAGGTTGTGTCGGCTAAATATCATTCGATTTTTATTTTGAATTTCGGGTTGTGTACTGCTATATCGAAACTTGGAAAAATCATAACTTCTTCATACAAAGTCAGATTTGGACGTTCTTTTTACAGACATTCACAGGTTAACATATTCTACGACTTTCATGTAGATAATTAAAGCTAAAAAGTATTTTATTGAAAACTTTATTTTTATGCTTACAGTGTTTTGTCGGTTTTGTTGCAGATCTTCGATTAGTCATAACTTCTTCATTATAACTCGGATTTGGGAATTCTTTATATTTTTGGAATTCTTGTTAAAATCTCTATCACTTGGTTCATCCCAAATGAGTTTATTAAATACTTAATTTTTGACGCTACTTTTTATCTCAATTAATTTCTATTTTTATTATTTAAAAATAAATTACAATAGTTAACCTAGACTATTATATTGTGAATTTATAAGTATGTAGGTAGAATTTAGAATCTAATAACTATAGAATTTCTCCGGTTATGACATTATCCCCCCGTTAAAGGGAATTTCGTCCCGAAATTAAAAACTACAGAGGTATTCTAGGACTTAGGGAAAAAGATGTGGATATTTTTATTTCATTTGTTGCTCTTGTTCCCAAGTGAATCAGGTCCTCGTTTTGCATTCCAACGAACCTTCCCTATCGAGAAACGGCTTTGTTTAGTACTATTTACTTCCCTGACTAGGATTTCTACTGATTATTCCACGAAGTGTAGACTTTCATTTAACTCGATTTCATCGAGTGGGATAACAAGTGTTTTATCGTATAGACACTTCTTTAGATTAGATATATGAAAAAATGGGATGCATATTACTGAGTTCCTGCGGTAGTTTGAGTTTATAAGTAACTGGACCGATTCTAGCAAGAATCTCAAATGGTCCGATGTACCTCGGATTTAGTTTCTCACGTTTACCGAAACGTATCAAGTATTTCCATGGTGAGACTTTTAATAAAAAACGGTCACCAACCTGAAATTTCAAGGGTTTTCGTTGTTTGTCGGATTAACTCTTTTGTTTATTTCTAGAAGTTTTTAGTTTTTCTCGAATTTGTACAATCTTTTCTGTGATCTCTCAAATGATCTCAGGTCTGGTTAGAGTACTGTCAAGTACTTGGTTTTTGAATAGTTGCGTATCGCCCACCTCAGCCTAGCACAGTGGTGATCTGCACTTGTGGCCGTAGAGAGTTTCTAATGGAGCAACTTTAATGCTAGTGTGGTAGCTATTGTTGTATAAAAATTTGACGAGTGGTAAATGGGTATCCCATGCTTTACCAAAGTCGATCACACATGCTCTCCACATGTCTTCTAACGTTTGAATCTTTCCCTCCCTCTATCTGTCAGTTTGTTGATGATAGGCTGTACTCATGTCTAGTCTAGTTCCTAGAGATTTTTGAAGTGACTGCCAAAATCGTGAGGTGAATCTACTATCTCGGTCAGAGATAATAGATGTTGGTACAACGTGTAGTCTAACTAACTCTCTGATGTATGTTTTAATTAGCTTCTCCATCTTGTCTGTTTCCTTTATTGATAAGTAGTGTGCGGATTTGGTTAATCTATCGACTATCATCAAAATAGTGTCATGACCACCCGTTGTTCTGGGTAATTTGGTCATGAAATCCATAGTTTCCGCTCTTACTTCCATTCGGGTATTTCTGGTTGTTGTAGTAAACCAGAAGGCTTTTGATATTCTATCTTGACTTGCTATACAAGTGGTATTCTTGGAAGATTTACTGGGAATAATTCGTGAAGTTTACAGACTTCAAGAGTATCCTTGCTGTTTTTAGCTTTTTATTTCATATCTAACGTGTGGTCTAGGAATGCATAGTATCCTTTTGTGTAGGTATTTCTGAGCTTTGAAGCGAGAGATGATACAGAGGTTTGTGTCGAGATTGTCGTTTATAGATTTGAAAAGATTTCATTAGGCGGTCGATTATGGAAAAGGGTCTTTTCGTAGCACAAGAAATTGATATGGTGAAGACTAAGTCAATCCACGTCGAATAATGATGTCAGAATTTCTTATGGTAATATGTGTTAATTTGATTTGGAAGAAGTGATTGTTAGAATGCTAGTGTATCCTGTGTATTCTTTCTATTGTTTTTAGTTTTATCCTTGTTATTTCTACTGCGAACGATTTGTACTTCATTTAAACGAGTATTAGCAGTAAGAGTGTTCCGATAATTAACGATGAAATCTCATAATACGATCTCTATTAAGTCTCTCTATAATCGTTTAGTGTATATAAATCGTATATAGTTAAGATTGAGAAGATAGTTGACTGAGTAAGTCTGCCCTAAATCCACAATCAAACAAGAAATAGGAAATGAGGCGGAATTACTCACTCTAAGCCTGCAAAATATTAACTATGCATGACTCTAATGTCTACACTAAGCCATCATAGCTTACCTGTAAGGATCCTTAGCTTTTATATGAATACTGTGTTTTATCTGAATAAGAAGACAATTTATGATTTTAATTTTTAATTGTTAAAACTTTTGTGAAAGTTTGATGCGTAATTATTGTTATTTGGAAAACATACCTAAAATCTTAGTAAAATTCCCCGTTGTTTCTTTAAATCTTGTTGTTAAACTCCTCCCACTTTTCCGTCATTCTTCTATGTTGGACATTCTCTCTTAAAATGTCCCGTTTCACCGCATAGATGGCATACTGGACTTATACTTGTTAGGATCGAGACACTTAACACACGACTCTAAACACACACACAGCTCACGAAAAACAAGAACACAAGGATGAACATGAGGGATTTAACGTGGTTCGGTCCTTCTCTGACCTACGTCCACCGGTAACTAGGAATTTACATTTCTTGGTGCTAATCTGCACTCTTTCTGTGTTACACTAGATACAAGTTTTACAAATACAGAATAATCTCTTATATAGAGATGGAAATCAGAAGTAGTCAAAAAACACAACTGGGTCTTCATTCAACAATTGTGGCTTCACAACTTCACATTGTTCCTGTCATTTTTGACCATCTTTTCTGTGGATTCACACTCAACATTTCTGTGGATTCACACTCAACATTTCTGTGGATTCATACTCAACAATCTCCCACTTGAAGCCACGGAACAATCTTCACCTGTGCTTCAACTGTGCATCTGTATTTGATCTTAACTCCTTCCTAGTTACCCTAGCCTTCTCTTCAATTAACCTGAAGGCCAGTTGAAGCTTTCGTTAGCTCCAACACATCAGTCATGGCTAAGTCTGCCACTGACCTGTTCTCTATCTCCATCGGCTCCCACTGAAATGAACTGCCCGATCCTGGAACATCCTGAGAACAAACGACACTCTCCATGTGAAGCAGATAATCTGGAGAGACTTTTACAGATGGAATACTGGTTCTCTTAACCCACTGTGTTCTGGGTATTCTAGCTGAAACAAAGCCCATGCTCCCACTGCTATGAATGCCCTTGACTGGTTTTTCTGAACCGTTCCAAACACGTTCAACCTGAATCTGACCTGTGACTCTGGGTTTGCCATCTGCAAAGCAAACCTTCTTCTGTCCACGAGACTCTATGAACCGGATTTTGTTTTTCTTCTGAACTGGGACGGTTACTCCCTCAGACGGTAAACTAACCATATATAATGAACCCCTCTTATGTCCACGAGCGATCACAAGATTTCCTTTGACAACCTTCCACTGCCCATTCCTGAACTTAACCTCGTGTCCCTGTTCATCCAACTGCCCAACAGAAATCAACTGTTTCTTCAGACTTGGAATTACCCGGACATCCTTCAAAGTCCATGGACCGACTGGAGTCTTCAGATCTAAGTCACCTATGCTCATCACATCAAGAACCTCATCGTTCGCCAGTCTTACCTTACCAAAATCCCCTTCTTTCAGATTCTGCAGTGCTTCACGGCTGTGGGTAGCGTGAAATGAAGCACCCGAATCCATAACCCAGGAATCCACATTGCTCTCCACACTACAGATCAAAACATCATCATCTGAATGGTCTACTGCAATGTTAACTTCTTTCTTGTCTTTTGGACATTGATTCCTGAAATGTCCAACCTCTTTACAGTTCTAACAAGTCACATCATTTCGAGTCCTCGACTGACTCCTTCTCCTGTTCCCGCTCCCACTACCTCTGTTATTTCTTCTACCTCTGACCGCATTCAATTGTTCACTTGATGATTCCCCAGAATTTCTTCGTCTGACGTCTTTGCCTAGAATTAAATCCCGAATTCCCTCAAAAGTGAGCTCTTTTGATCCTGCGGAACTAGTAACGGCTGTAACTGTTCCGGACCAACTGTCAGGTAATGATGATAACAGTAGTAAAGCTTGAACTTCGTCCTCAAATTTTATTCCCACTGACCCAAGTCTGGATAAAATCGAGTTCAAATTGTTGATGTGTACTGTAACTGAACTTCCTTCCCTCATCCTCGTGTTGACTAGTTCCCGAATCAGGAAGACTTTATTTGCTGCCGACGGCTTCTCGTACATATTAGACAATGCCTCCATGATTCCCTTTGTCGAGGTCTCCTTCAAAATGTTGAAGGCAACATCCTTTGACAAAGTCAGTCTAATAAATGCCTTGGCCTTCTTATCCAAAATCTCCCAGTTTGCTTGTGTGATCGCCTCCGGTTTTTCACCTAAAACTGCGTCCAAGTCTTTCTGTACGAGCACATCTTCAATTTGCATCTTCCACCAACCAAAATCTTTCCCATCAAACTTCTCAATCTGAAGCTTACTGCTTTCTGCCATTTTCTGAAAGATTACGGGCTAAACTGCAATTTTCTGAAAGTTCAGGGGCTAAACTGCAATTTTCTGAAAGTTCAGGGGCTAAACTGCAATTTTTCAAATCTGCTACAGTGTTGCTACAGTGTCGTCTTCTCCGGCGGAACTCCGGTCTACAGTGTCGTCTTCTCCGGCGGAATTCCGGTCTACAGTGTCGTCTTCTCCGACCAAACTGGTTTTTCCGGTCACTATTCTGGTAACCTTTGACCGGCGATTTGGACGTCTTCCGGTGGTCAAAAAATTCAGAAAAAAATATTTTCGGAATCTTCGGAACGAGACCTTTCCAACGGTATACACCAAAATCGTTTTTGACGAAAAAAAATTTCGACCAAAAACTTAAAATCACCTTCTGGAGCTACAACCTTGCTCTGATACCACTTGTTAGGATCGAGACACTTAACACACGACTCTAAACACACACACAGCTCACGAAAAACAAGAACACAAGGATGAACATGAGGGATTTAACGTGGTTCGGTCCTTCTCTGACCTACGTCCACCGGTAACTAGGAATTTACATTTCTTGGTGCTAATCTGCACTCTTTCTGTGTTACACTAGATACAAGTTTTACAAATACAGAATAATCTCTTATATAGAGATGGAAATCAGAAGTAGTCAAAAAACACAACTGGGTCTTCATTCAACAATTGTGGCTTCACAACTTCACATTGTTCCTGCCATTTTGACCAGCTTTTCTGTGGATTCACACTCAACATTTCTGTGGATTCACACTCAACATTTCTGTGGATTCATACTCAACAGTACTAGCATCGGTGGTTGAAGTGATATGTTGGGTTGGAGTCCTATAGTGGCTAGTGGTGTGTCCCTTCTTGTTACACCTATTGCAATACATCTCCCGATAGACTCCATGATGATGATATTTGCATTTGCCGCAGTGTGGGAGGTTTCCATAATATGGTGTTGTCGATGTTGAAGTAGTAGGGCCAGTAGGGGTATTGACTTTCATAGCTTGTTGCCTTTTTTTAGTTCCTTGAGTCGAGCTGCCCCCTTTTTCATTCCCGAACTTTCGTTTCATGTTCTTAGGTTTGGGATTTGGGGTGTTATTGCAGTAAGTCACTCGTTGGTGTCCTTGTTTATTACTGCGTTTGGAATTTTTGACATTATTTCCACTTTCATTTGTGTTATTGAGGTGTGCCATGACGGCTGCCACGACAGCTGTGACCGCAGCTTGAAAAGTAGCAGAGTCTATCTGTAGAGTTGGTATTTCGCCGGTTGGCTGGTTATTTCCTTGTAAAGGCATGATTCTGTTACAAGGTGTGAAGCAAGTTCGTAAATAACTATGGTCGTTTCTAATTGTATAAAAATTTCATGTTTTGCTATATGATTTTCGATGTTTCGGCCAACATCCCTGTGATGTTTTTATGGTAAAGAATAAAAGTAGATATTGTACAAAGGTTAAGTTCACTCATTCTAGTACTGCTCTCATCATAATATGCTTAACTGCGAAACCCTGATGGGATCTGGTGCATTAGTGCTGGTATGATCGCATCCGTTAGGTTTATGGGAAGTCATTTTTCCACTATACGATTTTTGAAGGTGATCCGGTGGTAAGTCTTTAGTAGTGGTTATAAGTCGAGTGTTATTTGAGCTAAGTTATCCTAGTTTTCAATTGTATCATGTTTCGACTTTTACATTTTTTTGTATTCAATTCATAACAGAGGTTTATATAAAATAAACTTATGAATTTTTGCGACTACCCTTGAATGAATACTTGTGACTTGATGTACTGTTATTAGTTATTACGAAAAACGAGATAAACTTAACACATAGTGTGAGTAGTGTAATCACTAACTCACTAGGTTATTAGTTCATTAGTTATTAGTGTGACGAATAAGGTGTTCTACCACTTTGTATGCCTCATGAGTGGTCTTCTCTGTTTTCTGTCCTTATTATGATTATACTAGTTTATGTTGTAATGTTTTGTTTGTCTCCGGATGGTTATTTCTTCCTCTAAGGTGTGTAGATGATCTGTATTGTTTTCCTATTCTTCATGTATGTTTGGTATAGAAATCATATGGTATCTTTGTTCTTCGTAAGTGCGTTGAATCTCATACCATCATGTTTCAGGGTTTGTCATCGATCTCCATTACTTTGTGATAGGGAGTTTGAATCTGAATGTCTAGGTGGGCTTCTCATAGTAAAATTAGAGATATTGCTCAATTATAGGGAGCATGGTGTAACGGGTGTATGCTGAATGTGAATCATTGGTTGTCTTCTCCATTCTATGCATGCAGTTAGGTTGCACATTGTAGGGATGTATCTTAGAAAGAGGTGAAAGAGTCTGATGTCTACTTCTGGTAAGGTAAGGTTTCATCAATGATTTCACTAGCGTCTTTTTCTTCGTTTGATCCTTTCTTAGAATCTTTATCATGGATCCCCTTTTGGTTCTTCCTCGACTTCTCTGTCGGTTGTTATGGTAAGGTTGCGATGTCTAGATATGTTGGTGCGAGAATAGGTGTGTCTAAAGAATCTATCAGATTACTAACACATTTCTATTTAAATTTCTGAGGAGTGATCCTTACCGGGTCCTTCTATAATTATGTAGTGTATACCGGTTATATGTAACTAAGATTGATTAGACCTTCGAATAGGTGATCCCACTCTAAGACCACAACCAAACAAGGAACAGGAAGTAGAGCAAAAATCACAAATTCTAAGTCTATAAAATCTCAATTATATATAACTTTAGTGTATACATTCAACAATTATAGACCTCCCAGTAAGGGTCTTTTAGTTCTCACATATGTTATTTATAGTACTTTAAAATACTCCTATAGTATTTTAACTTTATGTAAGAGTTTCTTGGTATACGAAGTTGATAAGTTTCTATACTTGTTGTTATTGTATAGTATCATAAAATACTCCTATAGTATTTTAAACTTTATGTTTGGTTCTAGTATTCCTTTGTATATGGAGTTGGTAAGTTTTAGACTTGTTTCCACACCACAATCACTCCCAAACACATGTTGGTCGTATCTCAAATAAATATAGTTGATCAGGCTATATTTATCTCAGATATGATTACATAACTGTTTAGTTTTGACTGTAGTGTTCAACATCCAAACACTTTTGTTTTGTTCTTCTTGTGATACTTGTTCTAGTATACATGTATGCAATTATACTTTTATAAAAATATTATTATATTTAAAATTATAACTCTTGGTCAGAGTGTTATAGACCCATTGTATTTATAGTTGTATATCTTTTATGGGTTGATATTCTTAGTTCACTATAAACAAAGCTCCGATACCAATCTGTCACACCCCCAAACCTGAACGGCGGAAACGTTTGGGGGCGGAGGACGTCATGTTCCGTATCACAACAATGTAGAATAGTAATCAAAGCAACAACAATTATTACATTGATAAAATATAACTTTACATTCGTGTTCAAATCATTGTATATTTGACACCAAAAACTATAATTAAAAGACATAATTATATAGAACTCTGTCTTCCTCAAAACTTGTGGTTACCTGTTTACCGATTTCCTGATAATACAAGTAGTTTTGAAAAGAATGTAAACAATTAAGTTGGTGAGTTCATAAGTGTTTTTGTTAAATAACTCTGTCATTTATTTCTTTAAAAGGTAAGTGTTTTCACCCAGAAAATCCTATATTTTCTGTTGTATATGTAAAGTAGTTTTAATACCATAAAGCTATAAAAATAATGTTTTCTATTTTGTTATGTTCTCTTTGTTGTAAACTGGTACCATGTATTTGTACCCCGTTAGGATAAACCTGGTATTTTGTATTTGTACATCTTTTTGTATAAACCTGATACTTTGTATTTGTACACTGTTTAGTATAAACCTGGTACGTTGTATTTGTATTCTTAAATAGCATTATATAGTTTTAGTTCATTAAAACTATGCGAAGTTGTTTACTTATTCAGACACTAAACATATTATTCAATACCAAATTGTGAGTTATCATAACCATGCTTGATGACCTAAGCCTCGCCTGATACACGACGTTCTTCAGGCGTCGAAATTTGGTACGACATTTGTCATCCCAAGCCTGTCGGCTTAACTGTAGCTAACAGTCGGGATGTGGGATTGTCAGTCTCGTATAGATCTATACACAAGTGTCACGCTCTCCGGAAGGAGACTTTGGTTATAATCATCAGGACTTTTGTTTTATACTTAAATAAGTACTTGAAGTGTGTCTCACAAATGCTATATTGATAGTTACATGTAGAATAATGAAAAATATCTTTGTAATAGATATATCTTAAGTATCTCATAAATTATATTTAATATAATTTATAATGTTATTTTCATAAGTTACTCTGAATATAGAAGACAATATGTAGTTCCATAAAGTATAATGATAAATATGCATGACTCATAAATTACACCTATTATAATTTATATGTTTATTTTTGTAATAAATCCCAAACTAATACATTAGTATGTTTATCATTGTAATAAATTCCGAACCGGTAAAATAGTTTGTTTATAGCAATCGGTAAAATATGCATGTCTCACAAATGCTATATTGATAGTTACATGTAGAATAATGAAAAATATCTTTGTAATAGATATATCTTAAGTATCTCATAAATTATATTTAATATAATTTATATTGTTATTTTCATAAGTTACTCTGAATATAGAAGGCAATATGTAGTTCCATAAAGTATAATGATAAATATGCATGACTCATAAATTATACCTATTATAATTTATATGTTTATTTTTGTAATAAATCCCAAACTAATACATCAGTATGCTTATCATTGTAATAAATTCCGAACCGGTAAAATAGTTTGTTTATAGCAATCGTAAACTAGTTGAATAAATTTTGTTATTTGTACAACAATTCATTGTATTTTACTTGTATTTCCCACTAAAAACATTATAAAAATAATGAAAACATAGGGGTATAAATTCACTTGATAGTCGTGAAGAATTGAGTAGTACTTCGTTGTTAAAAAGGCTTTATTTCTGAAAATTGGGCCTTGCGAGGGTTCGTATTTTGAAACCGAAAGACTCTATTTTTATTGACTTCTTGCGTCTCGGGATGTTTCTTGAGTGTTGGATATGATACCGGGGCTTCGGGCGTTTGTAAGTAGGTTTGTGGGGGTAAAAAGTGTAAAGAAATATGAAATTGTGGGTAAAAGTTGTGTTGGAACCGGGCAATCTTGCACCCTTATATAGGGGCGAGACTTCGGACCGAAAGGGGGAGTCAGCAGGACACGCGACAACAGGCGAGGAGGGACACGGAGCGAAGCTCGGAAGGCGCCACGGATGCGAGGCGCGTCGGTTTCCCATTGGACCGCGGCTTCGGCCGAATCAGCGGCTGACACGGGTCATCTCGCATGCAAGGTGACGTGGCGGTTACTGTTCATGCGAAATTATCCGGTTTTCAATTATTTCTCGATTTTTGAGCCAAAAACTTCCGAAATTCATAACTTTCGCCTACGAGCTCCGGTTTTGACGTTCTTTATATGCACGCGTAGATCTACAACTCTCGTTTAGATTTCTTCGGCTAATTTTGAATTTATTTTTAATATTATTATTTTTAACAGACCGGGACAGGAAAATCCGTTAAAAATTAATATCTTCTTTATCTGAAGTCCGTTTTCGTCTGTCTTTTTACCGTTGTACTACTATTGACGAGACCTTCGATTCTCGTTCAGGTTGTGTCGGCTAAATATCATTCTATTTTTATTTCTAATTTCGGGTTGTGTACTACTATATCAAAACTTAGAAAAATCATAACTTCTTCATACGAAGTCAGATTTGGACGTTCGTTTTACAGACATTCACAGGTTAACGTATTCTACGACTTTCATTTAGATAATTAAGGCTAAAAAGTATTTTATTGAAAACTTTATTTTTATGCTTACAGCGTTTTGCCGGTTTTGTTGCGGATCTTAGATTGGTCATAACTTCTTCGTTATAACTCGGATTTGGGAATTCTTTATATTTTTGGAATTCTTGTTAAAATCTCTATCACTTGCTTCATCCCAAACGAGTTTATTTAATACTTCATTTTTTACGCTACTTTTTATCTCAATTAATTTCTATTTTTATTATTTAAAAATAAATTACAATAGTTAACCTAGACTATTATATTGTGAATTTATAAGTATCTAGGTAGAATTTAATCTCTAATAACTATAGAATTTCTCCAGTTATGACAGAAACTCTTCAAAACCTTTTGGATTCCAACTTGATGACAAGTTTTGTAACCATCCAAGAATCTTGAATTCCATAAATTAAGAGTTAATTTGTTTCATGAATGAGACTTTTCAAGTTCCATAACTTGAGGACAAGTTATGAAACTCTTCAAGAAACATTTAGATCAAACTTTAAACTAATAAAATAATCATATCATTTTTTCTATTACTTACTTGATCTAATTCAACTCTTATAGCAAAATGATTCTAATTTTACAAATAATTAGTTTTCATAAAATCAAGTAATTATCTTAAAATTTGGCAATCATCATGTTATTGGATGGGGATAATCATTACCATACCAACAAAATCAAATTTTATGAACTAAAACATTTTGTGGTAATGATCCTAATCCAAAACAGGCCAAAAACTCGAAAATACTGCCAACAGATGATCCAACTCGTCGAGTCTGAACATGGACTCGTCGAGTTCATCACTAATGAACATGGACTCATCGAGTTCATGTATGGACTCGTCGAGTCCAGTAGTCAGAGGGCAGTTTTTCAGGTTTTCCATCTTTGAACAATTCACAAATGCAACTATATAACAGAAAACTACCCATGGCTCTGATACCACTGGTGGGTTTTGTGTACTATAACACTCCTATAGTGCACATACAACCCTAACAGCTTTGGATCTAAGTTTTCTCTATTTATACATGCACTAAAATTTCCAAAGCATGAAGCCTACAACTAGCATACAATTTTGGTACATGAATCATAAAACTAGTTAGAATAACACCTCTTTATTGTAGCTTGTAGTTTTGGCCTTTCAAGAGCTTAGCATCTCAAGTGTGATGCCTCAAATGGTTCACAAACACCATGAACACAGGAGGAATTTGAGAGAGAGGCTAGACACTCCAAAATCGGCTATCTCTCTTCCTAGAACACTTAGGGCCGATTTTAGCTAAGGGATAACACATATCTATATTGTAGGATTCCAAGAGTCATGGGTAAACCCTAATCCATACACTTAAGTTATGATCCATATCTCATGTGGGCTAACTCTTCATGGATACTTACATAAACTTAGCCCATCATGGATCAATAGCCCAATCCTATATGTATCACTGATTTACATAATCAGTCCCCGTTAATTTAATTAGTCTCTTTTGATCACAAAATTAATTCCAAATTAATTCTTGATCAATACTAATTAAATAATATGATTTCACAATTAATATATTATACTTGTAATATATTAATAAATCATAAATAATCTCTTTCTCAAATATACATCCTATCAGATTGTTCTGGTGAAGGCAACCCAAATAGACCATGCTACTCTCGGGTCAAGTACATACCAATTATAGTTATGGGCTTAGACACCTAATCCAAAAAATTGTGAGGGTGATGAAAATCGAAATGGATACCTTGTTCGAGGGTTTGCTTCAGAATTTTTGTTATTCGGTTGTTAGAGCAAAAAATGTGGAGTTTGAGTTCTCGGTTGCTGATTTTCCTTTGATGAATCTGAATGATTTTATCTCTATCATAAAGATTTTAATCAATGTGGATTTGTCAAAGATTCCTGAGACAAACTGAAATGACTTCATTCTCGGATTTGGTCATATCAAGGCTTTTTTTGGAGAACTACTATGAATATTTGGCAATTACAAATATTGATTTGGCCTTTGCAATCAAGAAGTCTGCGAAAGTACCTCAAACTCCGTCGAAGGCAAAACTGAATATCAATGACTTTGAAGACGGAGAAATTATTCATCAGCCTTATGGTGTTGTTTTCCAGGGAAAGAATAAGAGAGGGAATTTGACAAAGTTTTTGTTTCAAGTTTCTGATCTGCAAAGATACACAAATTCCCATTTCACAAACATCTTGATTTGAATCAACAACTGTAACAAGAATGATGATGGGGATAAGGCAGAGATAAGGAATATTATTTTATGGTATATGGAAGTTAGGAGGGAGCTTCTACAGACAATGAAGATGATTGCTTAGTTTTCGACTTTTCTCACTAAGGGGGAGATTGTTGGGTTGAATGTATATAGTGAGAAGTCGAAAGTAGTCTGTGTATGTAAAGTGTCGAAGGTTGTATAGTTTTGTCACTCTATCTATTTACAAGGCATCTCAGTTTTCGACACTTAAATGTTTATTCCTTGTAATTTTTTGTGAGTCTGTTGTACCCTATAAATAGGGTAAGTACATAGAGTAGAGTAACGAACGAACTAAGTGTTATTTGCATTTTGTACTCTGATATTCTCTTGTACTCTTCAGATGTAATAGAGCCAAACAGATTTTATTTAGATCTCGTGTCCATTTACAACTTTTACTGATTCAAACGTGTTCTTAATCAATCTCTAACTCACATCAACAGTGGGTATTTATTCTTCACCGTTGCTTTATTCATCTCTCTGTAGTCGATGCACATTCTCATGCTTCCATCCTTCTTCTTCACGAATAACACCAGAGCTCCCTAGGGTGACGAAATAGGTCTAAAGAAACCTTTGTGCAACAACTCCTGAAGTTGCTTCATGATCTCCTTCATCTCCGTCGGTGCTAATAGGTATGGTGCTTTTGCTATTGGTGTTGTTCCTGGAAACAAGTCTATTCGGAACTATACTTGTCTATTAGGAGGCAATCTAGGAAGATCTACGGGAAATACTTCCGGAAAGTCACACACCAGTGGTATTCTCTGAATCTACTTTTTCTCCTTCATCGATCGCAAATGCCAGATATGATGTACATCCCTTGGCCTAACACTTCCTAGTTTTCATCATCGAGATGATTCCAACATTCACTCGACGTTTGTCCCCGTATACGATAAATGGTTTTCTTCCATGAGGGTTTACTCTTACCATATTCTTTCTACATAGTATCTCAACATCGTTCGTACTAAGCCAAACCATTCCTAATACTATGTCGAAACCGTTTATCTTAATGGGAAATAAGTCCTCGTGGAACTTATTCCTATTCAAGTAAGTGGCAATGTTCTTCATGCAATCGCTAACAGGTACAAACTTGCCACTAGCAACCTCGGCTATTAAGGCATTATCTAGTCTATCTACATGCAGTGCTAGTCTTCTACCAAATGTACAAGAATCAAACAAAATATTGGCAGGCAAATCATTTACTAGAAATGTACCTGAAGCGACATCTGCTTCTTCCTTTTCTGCTTCCAGGGTCATCTAGAATGCTCTCGCCTTTGGCTTTGGCGGTACATTTAGCTTTGCAGCTTCCTTCTTCTTTAGGTAGTCCTTCAAAATATGCCCATTTTCTCTGCATCCGTAACACATCCTATTGTTGAATGTACACTCATTGGAACGGTGACTAGTCCTTCCACATTTGTAACATGTCACTGCTTCATTACATCTCCCAGAGTGCTTCTTCTTACACTTCTCACACAAATTTCGCTTCATTGTTACCCCCACACTTCTTGTCGTTGAGGCCAATCTTTGAAATCTGCTCTTCTTATTGGACCTTGAAGGTCCTTCAAACTTCCTCTTTTCTCCTGATTTAGCTCTCTCCATACCCTTCTCTCTTATCCGGGTCTCAACATTATTAGCTTCCCAGACGGATGCTTTTAGAGTGGTTGCTAGCTTCACCGTTGGACCAAAATCCGCTGGTAGTCCACTACCAAACTTGTTTATCTTGGAGAGTTTGGTAGGACCCAAATAAGGAACTAGCTTCATCTTCTCAGTAAAAGTTGCAGCATACTCACTGACAATCATCTTGCCCTTCTTTAGATTTTGGAATTCATTGTTTATCTCCAGAAGATCTTGTTCAGAGCAGTATAGCATTTTTAATTGCTCCAGGCAGCCTTCCTATGACGTCTTAATGGCTTCTCCCTTTGGTATAGTATCAGCCAACAAGTTCCACCAGCTTAATACTTCAGTGTTCACATGTATGACCGCGAGGACGGTCTTCTGTCTGTTGTTGTAGTCGTAGCCCTCAAACACCATCTCCATCTCGGATATCCAATCTATATTGATAAATACGATTCTGTTTGCAGTCGGAATTCATGCTTTTATTGAATGGTGAAGTATTGTCTTGGAAGAGTACCAAGTAATACACCATAGTGAATTTGGCTAACTTAGAGTACAATTGTAGTTATAAAAATTGCAAAGAAAACAATGTGACTAAAAGAGATTCATTAGTGACATCTTTGTTAAAAATCAATCATCGATGGTCCTTTTAGAGGTTCTTTGTGACTTTAAGGGTGAACTTACCTTCAGTATGGATCCCAAGTCACACAAGCTCACAAGACAAATACTCAGTAAGTACTATCACATTTGATAGTGAGTCAAATGTAAAGACATCATAGTCAATAAGTCATATCGAAAGGTAATATTGTCGATCCATTCCATAAGCCAATGTCACTGACCAAGTGTAGTCAGACAAAGTCAAGAGGCATTAGATTTGCAAATTAATTGGCTTAAACACTCTTAGTTTGGTTTGTTTTAAACCTGAGAACTTAAAGCGGTATAAGTATTAATTCGATTTGGCGATTATTAAGTGGAGATCTTAATATATGATGGAGTTCGGTCATTTCAATTAGCTTATTAATATGTTCTCTTTTTACATGTTTGGAACCCACTTCCCGAGTATTAATTTACTTAAACGTCCATAGTCGGTCATACTCTTGGAAGTAAGTAGTGATTCAAGATTGTCATGAGCATTAGTGGATTGTCCATAGTGATTGGACATAGCATATAGATTGCGCTAATACTCATGAGTACTTAATAGAGATTTTAGTATTGGATCAACCCATTCTTAGAGATTACTTCATGGATACAGTCACGAGTAACTCTAAGGCGATAATATCTTCTATTCTTCAAACCTAGATGCATGTGGGGGTTTTCTTTATGATTCTGATATGCATTGGTCTACTCCAATGCTATTCGTAACTGGTAGTCATAAATGGTATGTCCATGTATGACATGATGAACTAGACATAAAGGGTATGTCCATGGGCCCCTCGATGATTTGGTGCTGACATCTAAAGTGTTTGGCCAATCCCTGACTAAAATAGATGTGTTCAATTAAGTATTCAGATGCAGTCGTCACAAATCTATATCAAGAAACATAATCTTGAATTCTGATATTGACCATTATCCATGTCTCGAGTTCATACATATATAATAGAACGAAGGGACAATTGATCACTTATATAAGGGTTGAATCTTGATTAGATCTAGAGTTCGATAGTTGCATTGGATGGCTAACTCTCTGTTGATTATTGGAGAAATATTGGACCTCGTATATATAACTATAACTTTAGTGTATACATTCAACAATTATAGACCTCCCAGTAAGGGTCTTTTAGTTCTCACATATGTTATTTATAGTACTTTAAAATACTCCTATAGTATTTTAACTTTATGTAAGAGTTTCTTGGTATACGAAGTTGATAAGTTTCTATACTTGTTGTTATTGTATAGTATCATAAAATACTCCTATAGTATTTTAAACTTTATGTTTGGTTCTAGTATTCCTTTGTATATGGAGTTGGTAAGTTTTAGACTTGTTTCCACACCACAATCACTCCCAAACACATGTTGGTCGTATCTCAAATAAATATAGTTGATCAGGCTATATTTATCTCAGATATGATTACATAACTGTTTAGTTTTGACTGTAGTGTTCAACATCCAAACACTTTTGTTTTGTTCTTCTTGTGATACTTGTTCTAGTATACATGTATGCAATTATACTTTTATAAAAATATTATTATATTTAAAATTATAACTCTTGGTCAGAGTGTTATAGACCCATTGTATTTATAGTTGTATATCTTTTATGGGTTGATATTCTTAGTTCACTATAAACAAAGCTCCGATACCAATCTGTCACACCCCCAAACCTGAACGGCGGAAACGTTTGGGGGCGGAGGACGTCATGTTCCGTATCACAACAATGTAGAATAGTAATCAAAGCAACAACAATTATTACATTGATAAAATATAACTTTACATTCGTGTTCAAATCATTGTATATTTGACACCAAAAACTATAATTAAAAGACATAATTATATAGAACTCTGTCTTCCTCAAAACTTGTGGTTACCTGTTTACCGATTTCCTGATAATACAAGTAGTTTTGAAAAGAATGTAAACAATTAAGTTGGTGAGTTCATAAGTGTTTTTGTTAAATAACTCTGTCATTTATTTCTTTAAAAGGTAAGTGTTTTCACCCAGAAAATCCTATATTTTCTGTTGTATATGTAAAGTAGTTTTAATACCATAAAGTATTGGACCTCGTATAGTTGATGACTTGTCCAAGTGGGAGACTGTTGAAGAGAGTGTCCAAGGTCATTAACTATTGGTAATATTTCTAATAGTAACAGGGTCCTTTTGGGTTGCCCTCAAGACCTAAATTGATTAGAATAAATAAAGGAGAAATTGGTTTATTAATTATTATGGTTAATAATTAATTAGAAACTAATTGGAAATATATTTTGGGAATTAATTAATAGTTTAATTAATCAAAGGATTGAATATTCATTAATCGATAGTTGGTTAATCAGGTTCCAGAACCCTTATGGAATTAGTGTTGGATGAAAATCACTCCATCCCCCATGGGAAAAGGATTGAAATTTCGTTGTAGGTATTCCATCCCACATGAGAAGGAGTACAAAACCTAGGAAGGGATCCAAGGTTATAAAGAGGACCTTAGGGATTTCATTCTTCCTTGCACCTTGGCATGAAGTTTCACCAACCTTTCTTCCTTCCCCTCTTAGGGAGGATTTCTAACCCTCTTAGGGTTTGTGAAATTGACCCTTCTCCTAGTTATTTTTATTCCACTCTTTGGTGTCATTGGGTGTGATACCATTAGAGGGATTCTGCTTTGGGTCCTCTCATCCAAGCACCTTCATGGAGGATCAAGATCTCAAGCATGGAGATCAAGGACTACATAAGTGGTATGTTTTTCTTCTTTGTATTTTATTTTCTAGGGTAGATGTAATTAACATGAAACCATAGATCCATAGGTTGCATGTACACTTAGGTATATCGTAGTTTCAATTTTTCCGCTACTTAGTTTAGAGTGTATTTGATGCGTAGAAAACCCAACATCACATACATATACCATGAAATACACATAAATATATACCAAATATACACACATATGGCAAATTTCACATAATAGACACAAATACACAAATTTTGTAAATAATCTTGAAATTAACATAGGAAGGAACCTATGGTGGCCGGAAATCAACAAGGTGGTGCGATGGTGGTGGTAGTCTATCCTTATAAACTGGAATGAGCAAGGAACTCAAAGATTTTTTGCAATTAACTCAACTATAAACTGGAAATCAACCTTACAAGAGAAAGAGAAAGAGAAATTAGCAAGGAATTTCACCTTAGTTAGCCTGAATCAGTTGAGAATTTGAGGAAAAACGGGAGGAACAAAAGTGAAACAAAATAAGAAGGAAGACGGTAGTCGCTGTGTTCAGTAGCGGTGACGCTAGATCAATAGCGGCGGCAATTAGGAAACAGCGGCGACAGCAAAATATGGAAAATATCGCGGGTTTTTTTCGATTATTAGCGGCGACACTGTCGCTGCTATTGATTTACACGACACGGACGACACTGGACCTTGGATTGTAGACAGATCGAACAGACAGAGTTTCACAAAAAGTTTTGATGCGGATCGTGGTTTACAGGCATTAGCAGCGACACCAATAGCGGCGACTTCCACTATTGGCGGCGACAATATCGAGTGTTGCCGCTAATAGTGGAAGTCGCCACTATTGACGTGATTTTTTGTAGTGATTTCAATAATGGAATTCTCTATTATTGTGCAAATAGGCTAAGATGAACTGTCGTGTTTTTTAGATATGGTATTTGACTGGCCTATACATGCGTGTAAAATTAGACTCATGTCCTTTAAGTTACAGAGATTAAATTTCAATCTCATAAATCATATAGTTTTGCTATCGTAGGCATGTGGAGATCGGCTTAAACTGCATACCTCAAGTTTGATACTTGCATATCTAATGGTATTCCAATTTTTACTTGAAAACTAAT
Organism: Lactuca virosa; assembly: GCF_052849685.1. Taxonomy (NCBI): domain Eukaryota; kingdom Viridiplantae; phylum Streptophyta; class Magnoliopsida; order Asterales; family Asteraceae; genus Lactuca; species Lactuca virosa. Next base: position 41,581,916 of record NC_136433.1, read on the forward strand.
TTAAATGTTTCAACAAAAAGATGGAGTTGAAAAATGTTTAATGACTGTCTAATATTGTGAATTCTTTTATAATTACGAAAATAACATGATGTTATCAACCCGATCATTATATATATTATCCTTTTGTAGTGATATATAACAATTAACAAAAACTACATCTCCATGGCATTAATCCCTTCTAAGCTCACCACAATTTCTTGCATTGAAGGGCGATCTCCGGGGGTGATTTGGAGACAACTTAGGATGAGGTCAGCTGTTTTGCAGGCTCCTTTTGAAGGGTTTCCTTGTTCCAACCATGGGTCCATGAATTTTTGTAGTTTTCCCTTATCGGATAAGGTGAACCTAGCCCACTCCAGTAAACTCTGGGGTGAGGAGCACCTCTTGTCATGAAGAGAGACTAAACCTCCTATCATATCCAACATCATCACTCCAAAGGCATAGACATCACTTTCAATATACCAGTGACCTGTAGTTGCAAGGCACTTCACTTTCAAATATTTCGATCCAAATCTTATGAACATGTGAGACTCTAGACAAAATTAAGACACCAACAATGGATAGCACAACCACTTGGAATATATAACCCTAGTCACCAAACTCATCTGCAACCATATACTCAGCAGGGTTGTAACGACTGGTGAGTGCATTGCTCATTAAGATAGGCAATGCTCCATGTATCTGGCCTAACGATGCCCATCCAAAATAGAGCTGCGCTTCATGATTCTAACACCAAAATCCCAAAATGACTAACTCAAGATGATTCATCAAGATGATTCAAAAGGCCAATTAGATTAAAATGTGCATCTATTTGCACCCCTATGATTGTAGTGGTTCACAAGTTTATAGCTATTTTACCACTATGATTATGTGTTTAGTGGCATATTCTTTCTTTCTTTCTTAAGAAAAATGTACTTGATCAATGATTATTATACCTCATTCACTAAAATACTTGAAGCATTGAAAATCCTAAATGTGGGGGAGCTCTCATGAGTGTGCAAGAAAGCAAGGCCTTTGGCTACTCCATTAGCAATTTTCATAGTTATATCCCATGGAAGTGGATGGCCTGCAAATGTCCAAATAAATCAAGACAAACACAATTACTCTCATAATTGTAAGTTATGCTATGGTTGATACCCAATTCACTTGGAAAAAATATATGCAACTTGAATCTGGAATTTTGGTTTACTGCCAAAAGGTGTGAGTCTAGTTTTTGGGATCAGAGGGAATACTTACGTCGACTAATGTCTATGAAATTTCTTTTAGGTATGTATTCATGTACAAGGAGCAGCTTTCCGTCTTCTGAACAATATCCTAAGAGTTTAACAAGATTGGGATGACTAAACCTTCCCCGAGTCACTTCTGCCTGGCATACGCAAACACAATATATCGTTTAATACATTAATGATAAAATGTTATAACACAATATGTCTCTCTTTCTATAAACCAAAATAACATTTTTTTTATAAGGAATATTAACTAAGCTAACGAAGGAGGTTGTTAATAAAAATGACCAGGTTTTTTCTCTTCTGTGAAAATGACCGCTTTGTCTGGAATGGGTAATTCCTTTTGTACCAATATCTTGTTGGTGATTTGTGTCACCAATGTTGTTTAAGTGTAATAAGATTAATTTGTTGACCAATGTAATCTTGATAAATATTGAACAAGTAAAGGTGGTGTGTAGTCAGTGGCGGACGCAGACTGTTTTAGTAGGCGTGTCCCTCGTACTTCAAGCGGGTGCACCTAATAGAAAAAACCAAAAAAAAAATAAAAAAAAATTACACTGCGTGCCGGAAATTGAGCAGTGGTCCGGGACCCCAAATGCCCCACCAAGGTCCGCTACTGTGTGTAGTGCACATTTGTTTGAGTTTATTATAATTTAAAGTACGGGGTCCGGGGGCAGCACTTCTGGTAGCGGGGTCCAAGGGGTGGCAACCCCTGGCGGGGTCCAAGGGGCAGAGCCCGTGGAGTTGAGCCGAATTTGAGTAAAAGCATAGAAATCTGAATTTGAGAATTTTGACCTTGATGGTTTTAACCCTAACATGTATCGGTTTAGGGCAGTTTAGTGACAGTTTTGTGGCAGTTTGTAACTGTCATATTGACATGTTATTGATAGTTTTCGGACAAGGAGTTATATCCTGTTTTTTGGTCATTTGAATATGGTACACAAGAATAATAACATTCACATTCTCTGTTCTTCATCTCTTTCTGGGTTTTATCTGATTGGATATTTCGGTTATACCATCGAAATACTTTAATCTGAAAGTGTTATCACAAAAGCAATTGAACCCCCCCCCCCCCCCCAAACCACACACACACACACACATTTTCTAACATATCTCCCATAAGAAAAGAGAGGGATAGACTAATCACTGAAAGTTAGCTAGTCAAAACTCAAAAGTTTTGACAAAGTTCAAAGTTAGACCTGGCCTTCATGGGAAAATTCAAACCAAAAGAAACAAAATTCGAAGGTATAATAGATAAACAGACCTGCCACTCATTGAGACTCTGGACATTATTTGTGTTTAAAATCTTGATTGCGACAGCTATCCCTACTCCAGATACTGATGGTTTGTATGATGCCCTATCCACCCACCCTTTATAGATTGACTCACCATCTGAAACTCCAACCATGGCTGATGGCCGGAAATTCCGGGTGGCTTTCCGCAACTCATCAAATGTGAAAACCTTCAAGTTATGTGTCTCCATCTGAATGCTCAAAGGACCTTTATTTATGTTTATATTGCTCCCCTCTGCTTCTGGCTCTGGCTTAGTGGGATCTAGTAACATGATACAGGTATCTTTGTTGCGGCAGCTAATTTGTCTAGTATGGTCTGTTTACTTCTGTTATCATTGCTCCACTTTCGTCTATTTGAGACCTAGCATCAGAAATACAGATTAAGAAAAAAAGAGATGGAAATTTAACGAATATGCAAAGCTTTTGAAGAGCATACCAAGTCAAGGATTGGAAATATGAAAGCATAAGGATTGGCTAGTCAGCTTTGGTTGGAACTTGTGGTGCCCACAACAATTAAAAAAAAAAAAGACCCACATACATTTTGTGAGTTCACCAAGTCAAGGAGAACCTATTCCATTGCTGATGAGTGATGACCACAAAACCGACCCCACTCAAACAAACAAACTTCATTCGTAGACCTAACACTCATACAGATTAAATTAAACATAACCGATATAAATAACCATTAGAATGTATTTTTCCAATTAAACCATATATTCGATTAACTACTAGAAACAGAGGTATAGATCATGGATATTTTCCTCAGAATTGTATGTTTCTAATTCATATACCTATATTATAATCAACGACGATCTATTTGTTGTCAGATTTGTCGCTATTCTCGCTACTACAAAAAAAAGGCCTTTAATGACATACCGCAAAGGGTATAGATGACAGATAAATATATGTTGTTGAAAGCCAGTCATAAACAAAAGACGACATATCTTTATGGGCTGTAAATTTACGACAGACAATTTGTATGTCATGATTTTACATTTTATAAAAATATTTAGTTTTTTGGTAGATTTACTAATATTCAAATTAAACCAAAGTTTCATATAATACAAAATAAAATATCAACTTTGTACTCTCACCCATCATGCATAATAAAAAATGTGAAATCTAGATCAACACCTCATCTTAACCAAAAGAGTATCCTAGTTAAACAGATGAGTAATACATTGTAATATTAACAAAAGCATATAGAGCATATTAATCAAAATCAATTACATACACAATCTGTAATAATAAAATTGAAAAGACTATCACTTTTTAATACAAGATTGATCCTATAACCAAAATATAAATTACGAAACCTTTATAATGGGTGATCGATCACCAAACTTATGTTCATGGTGCAGGCTCATCGAGTGAGAGTGCCATGTGTTATCCTTTTAACACGTCTCTGGTATTATTTTAATTGAGTTGATCTCCTCTAACCGTGCCACCACTTTCTCCATTGAAGGCCGGTAGTCAGTGTCATGATGAGTTGAGCTACTTTCATTGCAGCTTTCGATGGATAAACTTGTTTCAACTGTGGATCCATGATTTTTCGTAGTTTTTTTATACTGGTTAAGTAAGGTCTAGCCTAATCCACCAAACTCTGTAGCTGATAATACTTACCAGAACCAACTGCACGTAACCCTGTAACTATCTCTAGCATCACCACTCCAAAACCATAAACATCGCTCTTCAGATATAACCACCCTGTAGTTAGTTGCAATATCATAGCCTTCGTCAATGTAACCCTTAAGATTGAGAAACCCTAATTGATGATTTAAGGTCTAAAACCAATTTGATCAGCGAACTACCCAGTGGCTAGATACTCAGGAGCCACATAACCGTCGTTGTATGATGTAGGAGACTCTCCACTGACCGGATTAAACCCTCCCTCTCCAAAATCTGTGATCTTTGCATTGAACTCCTGAAACACAATTCAGTATATGTAAAAATCGCTATGATATATTAAAGATATAAACTAAAATATTGCAATCCAAAAACATCAATCATAATCATTGACAAACGTTTAGAGTAAATTTATCTAGTTTTTTAATTACTTGCCCCGTCTAACAAAATGTTTGAGGATCTCACATCCCTGCAAATGACATACATTTCCGTGTGCATGAAAGCAAGGCCTTGAGCTGCTCCCAAGGCTATTTTAATCCTTTTGTCCCATGGAAGTGGTTCTGCATCTTCTGCATAATCCAATTGAAGAAATAAATATATATTATCTTAGACTTATCAGATATATACAACGTTTTTCCATATTTATTGGTGTAGATTTAAATACTTACTGCCGAAGAGATGCATATACAAGCTCCCTTTTTCTGAATATTCATAAACAAGATGAATTTCATTACTGCCCCATCCATATCCAAGGAGTTTAACAACATTTGGGTGGCTAAATTTTCCCATATATTCCACTTCTGCCTGTCAAGAAAACACAAGATATCAACAATTTGATTTTTACTTCCTTTGTGCAGTCTGTTAAAGCTAGGTAGTAGATGATCTTACCACTTTGTAACACTTCTTTTCAAAACATTATAGTTTAATGTAGTGATAATTTCCATAAGAAAAAGAAAAATAATATATACGATTTTTTGAAACTAAAAAAGCAACTCATTTGACACTTCAGAGTCAAAAGTGATCTTTATTCCCGAGAGAGATATAATTTTCACAAACAACCATATTCTTGGTGTCAACTTTCCTATGCTGTAACATAGTTTTTTTTTTCTACACATAGCAATGCTAGCATATTGGCTCTAGACTCAAACTAGTAAATTTGCATAATGTATATGTTCAAATAATTTGGTTCTATCATAGACCTCACTAAAAAAGTCACATTGATATATATACTATAAAAAACAAACAAACCTGCCACTTATCGCGATTTTTAGCAACATTTGTGTTTAAATTCTTGATCATGATGGCTTCTGGGACATCAAATGCTGATGGTGTGTATGATGCACTAGTCACCCACCCTTTATAGACTGACACACGATCCGAAACTCCAAGAATTGGTGGTGGCAAGAATTTCCCGGTGGCTCTCCACAACTCATCTAATGTGAATATCATCAATTTCTGTGTCGCCATCTGACTACTTGATGACTGTTCCTTCAACATTGTCACACTTTTATTTATGTTTTCATTGCTCCCCTCTGATGCTGTCTTAGTGGGATGTACTAAAGTCATACCATTATCTTTACCTTCATTGTTATTCTCTTCTGTCATTGCTTTGCCTAGTATGATCCGTTTACTTTTGTTGTCATTGCTCCACTTTTGTCTACTTCTGTAATTTTTAGCATGCACTGCTGAAACCAAATGAAACTATATAAATTTAATGAAACAAAGAGAGACAATAGAGATAGAACTGGAGGAATGATATTAACAGAAGCCACAAATATCGTTATATAACGGTCATTACTGTTTCACACTCGAGGTGATTCCTAAGAATTCATCACATCATGACTGGTTGAGACCGGATGCTACTTTGAACATATAAGTTGAATTTCAAATGATAAACATGAAACAAACAATTTTTGTATTAGTAAAATGAAAGAGATACTTCTACTTTACCATGTAAAATATAAATTAGGAAGACAACTTGAACTATTTCAGTATTAACCATGAAAGGGAGATGAGATGAGGGCCCTTCAGTAAGGATTTATACGGTTGAGAATAAGTCCCCTATCAACTCCCCGTGAAGTCTTCTCTGTGGTTCGTCACGAAGGTCACAAGAAACTCATGATGCCCGAATATGATAAGCATTGCGTACTCTATAAGCATAAAGCATTGTTAGCAGAAGGACTAAAATCTGTGATGTCACTTAGTGTGGTGATCAATCGCATTCTACGGTACCTCATCAAGATGACTCTCAGCATGGGAATATGAATGAAATCTGTGATGGCAAGTTATACTGATTCAAGCTGGGATGAGAAGAATGCAAACCGAAAATTGATTGCAGGTTACTGCTCCTATCTCCGCATCAATTTTGTTAAATAAAGGAGCAAGAAACAAATTCTTGTGCCTTGCAGCAGTGTTGAATCCAAGTATTGAGCTCTTGCATTAGGAAGTTGCCAAGGAATGTGTATACAGACTTAAGGACCTTGGAATGAAAAATGGAGAATCTAAAAAAAAGTTTACCAATAATCAGCCTACTATTAACATAGCAAAAAATTCAGTTCACCGCGACCTTACAAAACATAGAGATTGATCGACACTTCATCTCTGAAAAAGTTCAAAATTGTGGAAGTATGGTAAGGACTCGCAGCACGAATGCTATCTTTAAAAATAAATCCGATTTTAGCATTTTAATTGTTATCTTTGCTAGCTAAGAGTTATTATTGGATTATTACTAAGCATGGAAGTATGATAAGGACTCACAGTAAGAATGTGGGCATTTTATGAGAGCCAAGTCAGGCGAGAGTGCATCCTCAAGAGGATGGAGCAGCAAATATGGAAGGGGACTCTGATCTTTGATTAATTAGGGAGGAAATCAAACAAATAATCGTGAGCTTATTGACAAGTTCATAGAGGATAAGGATGTGTGTAACATATAGGGAGACAACCAATGTGAATGTCCACCACCATGCAAACAAAGGGACTAGGGAGACACCACAATAAAAGGGAGTGAAAGTCAAAGGCAATGATAGGGAAGGTTTACTCATTTAGGATATTATGAGTGTTAGCCACCCAAATTTGAAGAAAGCTCTGACCTAGGGTAACCATGAAGTGGCTTATGGAGATGGAGTAGATGTTTGAATCATATGAATGTGATGAGACGCAAAAGGTCAAGTTTGTTGGCTAGCCTTGACAATGGTGAAACATGACAAGGGAGCGCCATCAAAGACAAGTTGGAAGAGATATACTACAATGATTGGGATGTCCTTAAGAACGAGGAGTTGCCCGCATTAGGATAGATAGATTTGTTCATTGAGTCCTTCGCATGTGCATTATTTGAGAAATTTGAGTTCGCTAGGCATGGGGTTCCCCCCACAATTAACCATTTTGTTGATGGTTACCTACACACTATCATCTTGCGGTGAAGAGCACGACCACCTTGGGCATGATGAGGCCAATTGTGTTGGGTTGAACTCTGACTTTAGTCAAAAGTGGGTATATGAGTCAAATAGTTAGTCTTTTAGTTTGTTTTATTTAATGGTCGAATAAAAGATGTTTGACCAAGTCCATGTCCATTGCAAGTGAACATTGGCGTACTTAGTCATAGGAGTGTCCTATTTTCTAGGGGTGGTCGCTAGGTTTTAGATTGATTTGTTTATTTACGTTGGATGATTTGTAGGCTATTTAAAGCCTTTTGTTCTTAGGTTAAAAGAGTAGCAGCTTTTAAATACAAACAAAAAAAGTCTCTCATATGTTTTCTTTCTTCTCTTCTCTTGTATTGTTTGCTTTTGTTATTTGCGCACAGGTTAAAGCAGAGGATGAACCAACAAATTGTTGAGGATGTTATTGCACTTGAGGTTGAGGAAAGAAATGTCATGGGTGAGAAGTGAAAGGGAGAGGATTGTTATGATCCCATATCGGCCGAAAGTAAATTAAGTTGGTGGCTTATAAGTCTAGTTGTCCCCTCCTATAAGTTGGCTTTTAAGAGTTCTACGCTTAGGTTTGTGGCTTGATACAAACCTAATATGGGATGGGTTCGTATCAACTGGTATTAGAGCGATCCCTATCTTTCGAGGTTCCAACACTTGGAGTGGTAGCCTATGGAGTGTTGTCTTGGACCCGAAAAGAGGGGTTCCAATTTTGACCAACAATGACTCAGATTGGTATGGTTGGACCCGAAAAGAGGGGTTCCAATTTCGACCAACAATGATTCAGAGTGGTATGGTATTGTCACGATCCCACATAAGCCAAAAGTAAATTAAGTTGGTGGCTTATAAGTCTAGGTGTCCCCTCCTCCTACAAGCTGACTTTTGGGAGTAAGCTCTAAACTTGGGTTATGGCTTCATATGAACCTAGTATGGGATGGTTTAGTGAGTTCTAAACCTGGGTTATGGCTTGATACGAACCTAGTATGGGATGGGTTCCTATCAAGGACCACCTGGGTCTTCTAAGAAAGGAAATTTTCACTAAGTGGGAAGAAATTTGGTTGATAGAAAAAGGCTAAAAGGAGAGCCTTTAAATGTCAATCGAGAAAGCAATAGGAAGGCCTACAGAGAAAGACCTCTTTATATTCCGTATTCACAAGCGGAAACATTAAAAAATGGGAAAGGATCGTCTTGATTGATATAGTGTTTTCTAGTTCTCGAGTACTATATGTCCACTATCAAAGTAACACTCGCCGGTAATTAAGAAGGATGAGACAACTTACTTTATGGACGATATTCAAAGAAGAGGAAAACCTTGCTCGTTGTTAGGAAAAATCTATGCCTTCCCAAGGACAAAGGTGTATGGGACTACAAAAGTGATAACTATGAGAGTCGAGAAATCATGGCTCTTATGGTCTTGGTGAAATTGATTTAACACAAACAAAAAAATCACCCTTTTGAAATATACTAACTAGTCAGTCAAAAATAATCATCCAGCCGAACGTTAAGGGAGCTCACAATATATAAGGAGAGTACGTTACCACATGCTTGGAGAAGTATCATATGCCTGCAAAATACTGATCTTATGAATGATATACTAAGGTCTCATAATTGAATATGGCTATGTGGGAAGAAGTTCAAGATCCTGCTTTTTAAGATTACTTGGTAAGATCACTCGATAGGGACATCAAACTTCAGGTGCGTGTGGCCTAAACTCTATTTCTAAGGCGTCAACTCAATGGGAAAGTTTAAAGAATTGCGTTCTCAAGATGTAAATCAAGACATGCATTGAGAATTCCTGCTTCACACGCCATCTCTTGCATATTAGTCACACATTTATGGGGTTTTGTTCTCCTAGAAACTATGTATTCGCTAACCCCTCACGGAAGGGTGTTACATGGTACACAATCTTTAGATCCAGCCGTGTTGGTCGGTTTTGGTTCTGATATGTATTTATATTTTGTAACTTTGTAGTTGTTTTGGACATAGAGTCAAAAGATTTGTAGCATTTGAGTTCAGATCATTAGTCATTGAGCTGTAGCTGTCTTCTTCAACCATTGTTGAAGAATTTTAGTATTCTTTCTTGGTCAAAACAGAATAGTATACAGATACAGATATGTGCATACATGTGAATATAGATGTGTACATGCATATACATATATAGATATGTGAAAACATATACATGCATAAATAGTTAGAAGTGGGATCCATCAAGCATGTCATCCATGTAATTTGAGATAGTTTTACTTCTTGTATGGGATTCAATATAATGGACAACCATGGGTTTGTCTAACGATTAAGTTTCTAAGAGTTCATGTTTACCTGGAATAGAGAACAGCGCCCACACCTTTTCAGCAATTGTCACTCCCCCATGTTTTTGTGACCCCAATGCCAACACAAATTCTAGCCGAGCCACTACCTTAGTCATTGTGGGTCGATTCTTTGAAGAACTAAGCATACATTCATATGCAATTTGTGCAAATTCATTCAGACAACTAGCTGTGGTTTGACCCCTCAAACTGGGATCAATGATTCGATCAATCTTACCTTCTTCGATGCAGTCTCTGGCCCATACAGCCAGGCTGTGTTGCTCCTCATCTAATGTGAAATCCAGGGCAGGCCTACCACACAACACTTCCAGTAACACCACACCAAATGCATACACATCAGACTTTCGTGTAAGTCTGTGAGTTGCAAAATACTCAGCATCCATGTACCCAAACGTGCCTTTTATGAAATCGGTATAAACATTAGTAGTTCCTGACTGATTTGCTGGGCCAATCCTTGACAAACCAAAGTCCGAAATTTTAGCTGCCAAATTCTCATCCAGCAAGATGTTTGAGCTCTTGATGTCACGGTGTATGACTCTTGATTGCACACTTGTACCTGTATGGAGGTAGTCCAAACCGCGAGCAGCACCTATGCAAATATGGAGCCTCTGGGCCCATGTCAGCAGAGAACAATTACTTCCATTAGGTCTTCTTTTGTGCAGATGATCCTCAAGACTTCCATTCGGCATGTATTCATAAACAATGATCATTTCTCTTTTATCGGATCCTTCATGGTATCCTAAAAGAGAGACGATGTGACTATGGCGAAACTTGGAAAGCATCTCAATCTCTGCCCGGAACTCGGTTGCCCCTTGACTCGAATATTCAAGATTCAACCTCTTAATGGCAACATCAATTCCTTCTTCCCCACAGTTAATCTTACCTTTGTATACATTCCCAAACCCGCCCTTTCCGATTACAAATGCATCATCGAAATCATTGGTGGCCAATTTGATTTCAGCAAGTGAAAAACATCGACATGGTTTACTCGGTGACCATGATAAGTATCAATCTTTCCTCTGATCAACTCCTTCTTCATGTAGGGATTGTTGTTGATCCGATGATGATGACAGGGATGAATTCTTCTGCTCACCATCATCTTCCTCCTGTTGTTTCTGTAAATAATAAAAAACAACACCAAATACAGTAATGAGAAATATAACAGCAGTGGAAAAGTATTCCATGCTTTTTGGAGTTCCAAGATTCCAGTTTGTAGTGCAAGAAAGATTCTTAAGTCTAAAGCTGGAGATGATTGGTGCCCTGGATACTGGAGCTAACTTTGACCATCCAAATAAATTGATGTTCTTTGTGTCTTTGATTCCCTAAAATCTCTATATTTGAATCATTTAAGGAATGAAGCATTTGAGACAAAACAGCATACAAAGTAAAATCCATAAAGAGAAAAAGATGGAATTTTCAACGAACATGCAAAACTTTTCAAGAAGATATTTAGTCACGGATTGGATATGTGAAACCACAAAGATCGAATGGCTAGTAAAGTAGTACACTAAGTCAGATTTGCCAACACAAATTTCCATTTTGACCCCTGAACTACAACATAATGGCCCTAAGGTCATCTAACTTTCGACACATATTTTCTCAGTTCTTTGTCCTTCTCTGTCGTTGTCTTCTCTCAAAACACAAGAAGGCGTTTATGATACTAGACCTAGGGTTTCCAATTACAAGCATTTGTAGACAGATAAATTGGCACAATCAAAGTACACAAACAAATAAGCATACTGCATACGCGGGTATGGCGGGTAGGAATTAGACGAACCTAAAGTGCCTGTAGAGAGTTGCAGAGTTTTTCATGGAGAAGCTGCTCCGACGTGCGATTCGATCATAGAGGATGGACGCAGACGCTGTAAGAACCCATTTCTATCGCTTCAAATTTTGTCTCGGACTCAGACTTGACTTTCAGGCACCCTGCTTCACTGTGATGCATTTCGTCGCCACTTTCGCTGGAGACAATCAACTGCCTATGAACATAGTTGTAACCGTTGCTTTATATTTATTTACTTTTAACCTTTTATTTTATATGTGTTTTATTTTTATTTTCTAGGCATTTTTTTTAGAAAATTGCAAATTTTGGTCCTCATGGTTTGTCTATTTTTTCTTTGGGTACTTGACCATAACCTTCAAATTATGAATAGTATTTTGTCCTATTTTTATTATGGATCTGGTCCATCTACCTAAACGTACCCCATTATAAACATATGTTAACCCTTCCCACATGCCTCTTAAATGAGGTTATGTACTTTTTTCATTTAATATATGCATCAACTCCTTAACATTACTGTCATAATGGAAATAGATTCTACCTACAATCACAATTATAATCCTTATTTTGCAGTTGCTTGTTCATATATCTCCATTCTCCTCATTAACCATAGAAAACCCTAACCAAAGCACCATCATTGTTCATCGACTCGACATTTTTGAAAAGAATGGTGTTTCAAATGTGAACCATTCAACTATTGAATCAACACTTTGAAACCAAAATGATATACGGTAAGTAGTTAAGTACATGGGTGTTATTTAAATTCAATTTCAAAACACAAAGTTACTAACTTCTTTCTTCTTATTTTGTGTTGAGCGCGAACAAATCTCACATTGTTTTCAATGGAATTTTATAATGGTGGGATGTTTAAATGTAACATTCGTATTCAGGGCCTAGAAATTTTTGGTTTTTTTTAGTGAAAAGAAAAAATATTGAAAGTAAATAAAATAATAATAAAATGTATATAATAAGTAAATGAACTAGTAAAAGGTTTAGATCAAATATTTAAAGAAAAAAGTTAATTGGGACTTAGAAATAGAAAATAATTTAAAAGGGCCTAAATTTTAAATGTTAGTCAAACTTGGGTGCTGAAAATCAAAATATTTAGGACTCTTGCTAAAATGTAGATAATTTGGTGCCAAATCCTAAACTTTAAAAGTTGAATAAAAAAACTAGATTTGTTAGTGGTTAAAATAAGAAAATAAAGGCTATAGGGATTGATATTGTCAAAAGGTCATAGATATATAGGTGTGGCGTGGGTAGGGATGATAATTTGGCCCGAAAACCCGAACCGAACCGAACCGAATTAGGCCCGAATAAGCAATTCGATTCAGGTTTCGGGTATTCATATTATGCTTATTCGGTTCTCGGGTTAGTCGGTTCGGGTTACCCAAATAAGAGCTTATTCGGTTCTAAATACCTGACCCGAATAAGCATTCCTCGTCCCCTTTCTCTGATCGAAAAAAATCAAAATCACGATTTACACTTCTGTCATCATCGTTCATAATACAAAAAAAACCTACGTGCGTCCTTGTCGTTTCAAAAACGACCAATCTTCTCAACTATTGCCAAAATCGAAATCAATTTTGTCGATCATTCCTCTTGTTTCAGACTTTCAAAAATCGACCCTTCCTATTACCTCTATCGATTCACGAATTCCTACTTTGTCTAGTCATGGAAAATTGGGCTGCAACTCAAGAAACTCAAGTAAGCAATTAATTCTCATTATGTTAATCTACTATGTAAATGCTATTCTTTCAATGTGTTATTGTGTTATGTTAGTCATTGAATGTTTTATGTTGATGTATAAAAGTACATTGTTATTATATTATTCGGGTTATAGAATCCTAATATTGTTTATTCGGTTTTTTTGTTATATTAGGTCCTTAATCATCTTGTACATGTTATTCGGGTAATAACCGAACCGAACTGATTAAATCCCGAACCGAATCGAACCCATATTGGTTAATCTGTAACACTCGGTTTTGGATTTGCTTCGTTGCTTGGGGCTGCGGCCCAATCATCAGTGGTTATGGGGATTAGGGCCTTGGTAAAGGAAGGATTTGGCCCATTTCGGATGTGGGTGTCATGATATAAGTGATCCAAGTGTTCGATTGTGTCTTCGGAGGCCAAGGGTATAATCGTAATTTGATATCTCGATTTTTTATGGATTTTGGGTTCTTGTTCGGGAATTTTTTAGGCAAGGGTGAGTTGTTAGAAGTGTAGGGCTTCTCGTCACCTTTCCGTGGATATAAAGTTCGTCGGAAACGGACTTAGAACGAAGGAGTTATAGCCAAGTTAAGTTTAGGGTTTTAAGGGTTCCATGAGTACGCGGGGCGTACTCATTGAGAACACGGGGTGTACTCATTGAGAACGCGGGGCGTAGAATGTTGCATGGTCGCGGATGGTTTGTGAGTACGCCGGGCGTACTAAGGGGTACGCGGGGCATACTCCCTTCAGAGTAAAACCCTAATTTCGGGGTTCCTACCCTATATAAGAAACCTTATATCATTGGACTAAACCCTAATCAACCTCCATAGCCTCATTTCATCCTAAAACCCTAGTTTTGCAAGGAAGTGTGAGATTTGAGCTTAACAGTGTGTTTGGTGGCCTTTCTTGAGGGTGTACAAGAAGAAGAATGTGGTGTTCAAGTTTTGATCCAGGAAAGAGCTTTTGGATCCTGCATCTAGTTCATCTTGGAGAGCTTTTGAAGGTAAAAAGTTAGTATCTTGTCTATCCTTCTTGTTTTGTTAGAGTCGAAGTGTTGTAATTAGTCGAAGTATGTTTTAGTGTTTTCGAACATATTTGTAATCTATTTTACTAGGGCATTGTATTCGAAGCTTAACGCTTAGTCCTTAGTATATTTTTTGTACGCTTTCCTCTCCTATAAATAGGAGTGCTTACTAGGGTCATAGTAACGAAGTCTTTTACAGAATTACATCTTGTACTCTGTAAAACTTGAAAGCGTAATAGAGCTGAAACAAGATCATATTTACATCCTGTGTCTAAATCTCACATCATTACTTGAATTCATACTCTGATTAATTCATCACTCGATTCATTGTTTCTTCAATTGGTATCAGAGAAGGAATCATATCTTTGATCTGATTTTCATCTCTTCAAAAGTTTTTAAATCAACTTTTTGGTTTAAGAAATTCCGCATTTTTTGAAAGTGAAAAATTCATTGGATCTAAGTCTGTGATTCGATTCTGCACTTGAATCATTGAATTGAGTGTTCTGCTAGTGATTCTGATTTGAATCATATAGTTTGTTGTCAAATTCTCAAAGTTTCTTCAAAAATTCTCAAGGAATTATTCCGTACATCAATGGCGTCTTTCAATCTTAATTCCATGACTTCATTTTCTCATCTTCTAGGATCATCCACCAAAATTCCTATGCTAATTCCTGAGTATTACGATCAATGGGCTGATCGTATGCAGGATTATCTCAATGGATTGGATGAAGAACTGTGGAATTGCATTTCTGGCAATCTCAATCCACCAATGAATGTTCAACCAATTAGATCATCTTCTGGAAGTTCCGAAGTTGAGAATCAATCTGATTGTCTGAAAAAGCTAGAGAAGAGATGTGTGAGAGAACTAAGAGGTGCTTTGCCTCCAGTTGTTTACAACTATGTGAGGAGTTGTACAACAGCAAAGGAGATCTAGAACAATCTCAAGGAGAAATTTCAGGGAAGTGAGAAGACAAAAGTTAACTCTGTGAAGCAATGCTTAGTGGAACTGAAGGACTTCAGACAGAAAGATGGTGAAACGATTGAAGTTTACTATGATCGTCTTAATGAATTAATCCATCGATGCAATCGATATGGTATCACCAGATCAGCCATGGAGTTCAATTTAATATTTGTTATGGGTCTTCGTAAGGAGTGGCGTAGTGTGAGCATGATGGTTAAGAATCAACAGAGCTTTGATACGTCAACTTTGAATGACTTGTACAATCAGCTGAAGTCTCATGAAAGCGAAGTGAATGAAATTGCTGAAGAATCGAAGGCAAGTTTGGGAGGTCCACTAGCTTTGGTTTCGAAGATCTCTGAAAGGGAAGCTGAGAAAGATGTTTCAGATGAAGACGAAGGGTTCATCATGAACTCAGATGATGAGGCGATTGCTTTCTATTCAAACAATCGTGTGAAAAAGTTCTTCAAAAAGCCTTTTAATCCGAAGACAAAATCATCTGATACAAAAGGAAATTTTGTGAGTAAAAGTGTTGGGGATGAGAAGAAAAAGGAAGAGAAGAAAGATACGAAGTTTGTTGAGGGTAAAACAGAGAAGAAGTTAAAGGGAGATGCTGGGATTGATTGTCATTACTGCAATGGGGCTAATCATTTAGCTAATGATTGCATGCTGAGGAAGAAAGATGAGAAAAAGAATAAGACAAAGGATGAAGCGTATTATGTGGAAAAGTTGGAGGAGGTGCGTGCGAAGGAAAAGAATCTTTCATTAGTTGCTCATGGTGAACAAGAAGAAGATGGAACTTATCAGATTTGGTCATCCGGGTCAGACGATGAGGAGATGAAGAATCCGACACATGGAGCGATGTATGCGAAAATAGAGGAGGATTCAGATGATGAGGAATTCGAAGTGAGAGGACAATGCTTCGTATCAAAAGCTGCTGACAAATCTCCGATGACCACAAAGGTACGTAATATTCTTGAATCTTTCAATATTCCAGTACATGCTTATAATTCTGAATTAGTATATTTCGATGAAACTGTTACTTATTTTGATTCAATTGTGGTGTCTGCTAGCAATGAGGCTAAGAAGCTGTCTATGCAGTTGTTAGAGACACAGAAGAAACTAGATTCGAAAATTACTAAGATAGATTGTTTAGAACTTCAAATAACAAATATCATGGTTGATAGGGATAATTTGTCTAGCGAAACTAAACTGTTGTTAGCCCAGAGAAACATTTACTGTAATTCGGCTAAAAGATTGTATGGGAAATTAACTGAACTACATCATTCGTGTGAAATAAGTAAAGAACAACATAGAAAATTGCTGCCATTTTTAGCTTATGAAAGAGCTTCGGTAGATAACATTTCGTATGACTGTGAAAAAGAAATAGCTGAATTTAACAAAGTTCCGAATGATAAGTATAGATATGGAATAGTTAAAGTTGATGAATGTCTTGATGCGAATGAATTAGTTAATATTGTGAATGATACTTTGACTAAATCTGAACAAATTTAAATTTTGAAAAAGACTAAGAGTTCAACGTCTGATTCTCAATCTAATTTTGCTGATATTGAAGATAATTCTGATAATATTAGTGAAATTAGTGAGCTTGAAGATGTTGATTGTTCTCAGTTGTCTATTGTTAATGTTACTTCAACATCTAAAGGGAAAGAAAAAGTTACGGATTTGATGGTTGAAAATGAAACTGATATACCTTCAACTTCGAAAGTTTGTGAAATGAACTTCGTGGATCTCAAAGACAGCCAAACTGATGATAGTGATGATGAAGATGAAGAGAAAATTTCGAAAGAAAAGAAATCTTCAAAGGAAGAAGAAATTCCTCGAATAGTTGTTGATCAAGTGTATGGTGATACACAAAAGTTCGAAAAAGTAATGAATGAAAAAGGTGAACATTATCTTGAAACAAATACAGTGGTTTATCCAAATTTCAAATGCGCAGATGATGTCATTTTTCCAAATCAAGTTTTCATCACAACTGGAAATGTTGAGAATATCAAACCAGAATTAAAGAAGTTGGTTGAGGAGGACAATTCAAAAACAACTGAAGAAGGTTTTTTCGCAAATCAAAGCATAGTTGAAAACAATTTAACAAAGAATTCGTATGTATTTCAACGTCAAAAACCACAAAGACAATGGGTTGAAAAATCAAAAATTGAAAAAGAGAATTCAAAACCTGTTGAAAAAGAAACTGAAAAAGTTGTTAAACTAAATTCTAAGGAATTTAAGGATCAAATTGACAAATTTTCGAAGGAAAACAACATTTCGAAAAGACAAGCAAGAAAGAAAATATTTTGGCAAAATGTTGAGTCTCAAAAGATGTCTGAATCACAATCAAACAAAAATGTTTTCAAAGCTAAAAATTCCTATTTTTCAACAAAAACCC
Source organism: Lactuca virosa (assembly GCF_052849685.1). Classification (NCBI taxonomy): domain Eukaryota; kingdom Viridiplantae; phylum Streptophyta; class Magnoliopsida; order Asterales; family Asteraceae; genus Lactuca; species Lactuca virosa. The sequence continues at coordinate 41,599,682 of NC_136433.1, forward strand.
AACAGTCATCTCAATCAATTCATACAAGGTCTGAAGTGAATAAGCAACCAAAGTTTTCGAAAGTTTCTGAAACTAACAAATCAAGAGCATTTTCAAATAAACCTAATCCAAATCAAGGATTTGTTCAAAGACAAAATTTTAAATCAACAGGTGATTCATCATATGCTTATTCTTTTCTAACAAATCCCAAAGTTCATTTTGTTCCTCAAAAGCCAAATGTTCCTAATCATACGAAGAAAGAAACTCTGAAAACATCACGTGAAAAAGGAATAACTTCAAGGAAGAACATTGATCATTGGCTTGAAGGCAAAGGAAAGATGTATCAGTCGAATGCATATTGAAAGGAGCAAATTCATGAAGCATATGAAAAATATGTGAATACTTCTTCGAATGGAAGTTCATCTTCTAAGGATTCGAACATCTCAGTCAAAGCTTGGAAACCAGTCTCAAAGGCAAAGAATGTTCATTCTCAAACTCAGAATTCGAAGGGAAGTATCAGTGCACATTCGAAACCATCAAACACTTATGTTTCGGTTCCTTTAGATGATGAAGTGAACTTAATTGATAGTATCAAAACCAAAGTTTGTGATTGGGTTAAAAGTTCTTCATTACATTCGAAATTAAAATCTAATTTCCAAGCACCCAAAAAGCCTTGGGTACCTAAATTTTTCCACTGATTGCAGGTACTGAGTGACAAGCAATATGATAACAAGTGGTATATTGATAGTGGTTGCTCTCGTCACATGACTGGGAAGAAGGAGAATTTACGAGATTTTCGAAGTCTCAAAAATGCTGGAGTAGTAAAATTTGGGAACAATTAAAAATGTCAAGTCAAAGGATATGGGAAGATCACAAATGGATAATTCACAGTGAATCGTGTTGCATATGTTGAAGGTCTTCAACATAACTTGATAAGTGTTTCTCAACTTGTTGTGGGCACTGGCAATCAAGTTCTTTTTAACGAAGAAGGAAGTATTATTTCGAATGTCAACACAAACGAAGTATTACTGAAATCCAAAAGGAAAGGTGACATGTTCACTCTGGACATCAATCCTATTGTAGGCAAACCTGTTGTATGCCATCTTTCGAAAGCCACATCTGATCTAAGCTGGTTATGGCATCGAAGACTTTCACATCTCAACTTTCGAAACATTAATAAACTTATGGTACAAGATCTGGTAAGAGGTTTACCTGTACTTAAATTTGACAATGATTCGTTATGTGCAGCTTGTGAAGTTGGCAAGCAACACAAACAAGGACATCCAATAACAATAGATTCGAAAATTGTCGCACCTCTGAAACTTTTACATATTGATTTGTGTGGTCCTTCGATTGTTTCAACTCTCAACAAGAAACGGTACATTTTAGTTATTGTTGATGATTTTTCTAGATTTACATAGGTTTATTTTCTCAGGCTTAAATCCGAAGTTGCACAAATCATGATTGATTTTATCAAAAAGATGGAAATAACGTTGAAGAAGACTGTTCGAAAAATCAAGAGTGATCATGGAACTGAATTTAAGAACAATGTTCTTGATTCATTTTTGGTGGATAAAGGGATTTCGCATAACTTCTCATCTCCATACACACCACAACAAAATGGTGTTGTAGAACGAAGGAATCACTCACTATGCGAAGCAGCAAGAACCATGTTGGCATATGCGAATTTACCTCAATATCTTTGGGCTGAGGCAATATCCACTGCATGTTTTACTCAGAACAGATCTTTCATACACAGGCGTTTTAATATTACACCATACGAAATTCTGAATAATCGTAAACCTAATATGAAATTCTTTCATGTTTTTGGATGTAGGTGCTTTATTATGAATCTCAAGGATCATCTTTCGAAATTTCAAGCAAAAGCTGATGAAGGGATTTTTCTTGGATATTCGCACAATTCTGTTGCATATCGTGTGTTAAATAAGCGAACACGAAAAGTGGAAGAAACTTTCAATCTCACATTTGATGATTACTATGTTAAACAAAATGAGCATAAATTTGCAAATCATCCAATTTTACAAGACACACAAGTTGAAACCGAATCTTTACAAATGGATGATATTGATTATGATTTGATTTTTGGTATTTCAGATCATGCAATCGATGCTGAAATTCATGCTCCTGATAATAACATACCAGAATTTGTGAAATTTACTGATGAATCAACATCAACTCCTCAAGAAGGCGAAAGTATGCAAAATAATCCAGTGGAGGGGGAGCACTTGGATTCAATACTTTAAATGACAAAGTGCATTCTTTCGAGGGGGAGAAAGAAAGATTGAATGCTAATGTTGAGGGGGAGCCTAGAGTTGAGGGGGAGCATATAGAAAATATTGCAAATAATAATGATTTTGATGATGTTTATTCGATTGCAGGTTCTGAGAATGATAATATATACGAAGATGCTCCTTTGGAATTTGATCCAGCATATCCACCAATAGAAAAATGGACAAGAGATCATCTGAAGGATCTAGTAATTGGGAATCCACAAGAGGGAGTTTTAACAAGAGCTCAAATTCGTGCAAAGAATGAGGTATTGAATACTCATCAAGAATTTTGCATGTTCAATGTTTTCATATCTAAAATTGAACCCAAAACAATTAAGGTTGCAATGGAACATTCAGATTGGGTTGTTGCTATGCAATCTGAATTGTCTGAATTAGAACGAAACAAGGTTTGGAGATTAATTCCTAAACCTGAAAATGTTTCGATTGTCGGGTTAAAATGAATTTTCAAAAATAAGACCGACAAAGATGGAAACATTGTTCGAAACAAAGCCAGACTTGTTGTTAAAGGATATTCACAACAAGAAGGAATCGACTATGAAGAAACTTTTGCCCCTGTCGCAAGACTCGAGGCTGTTCGAATATTTCTGGCATATGCAGCTCATAAAGATTTTGATGTTTATCAAATGGATGTGAAGTGTGCATTTTTAAATGGAGAGCTTGAAGAGACTGTTTATGTGGAACAACCCCCAGGTTTTATTAACGAAGAATGTCCAAATCATGTTTATATTTTAGATAAGGCAGTTTATGGTTTAAAACAAGCACCAAGAGCATGGTATGCCACCCTAACTTCGTTTTTGAAACAATCTAAATTTAAACAAGGATCTGTTGATCCCACATTATTTCGAAAGAAAGTTGGGAATCATCTAATGCTTGTTCAAATTTATGTTGATGATATTATTTTTGGCTCAACTGACCCTGCTTTGTCTAAGGAATTCGAAGATTTGATGAAAAGTAAGTTCGAAATGAGCATGATGGGCAAAATCAATAATTTTCTTGGATTGAATATTTGTCAAAACAGAAATGGAATTTTTATCAATCAAGAAAAATACACGAAGAATCTGCTCGAAAAGTTTGGATTGACGAATAACACGAAGTTACGTGTTCCAATGGCAACAGGCATCAAGTTAACACCATCATTAGATAAACCTGCAGTTGACATAACTCTTTATCGAAGCATGATTGGTTCATTACTTTATCTCACAGCAAGTCGACCTGATATAATGTTTTCTGTGTGTAATTGTGCCAGGTATCAGTCAAATCCACGAGAGCCACATCTCATTGCTGTGAAGAATATATTTCGTTATCTTAAAGGAATAATTTCGTTAGGATTGTGGTATCCTTCGAAAACTGGATTTTTTGTACAAGCATACTCAGATGCAGACTTGGGTGGTTGTAATCTTGATCGAAAAAGCACAAGTGGTGGATGTCAATTTCTTGATGGCAAATTGGTGAGCTGGCAGTCGAAAAAGCAAACATGCGTATCAATTTCCACAGCTGAAGCAGAATATGTGGCTGCTGCTTGCACTTCACAAATAATATGGATCCAAAGTCAATTGCGTGATTATGCAATAAATATGAAAAAGATTCCATTATATTGTGATTCTCAAAGTGCGATAAGAATTTGTCATAATCCTGTGCAGCATTCGAAGACTAAACATATAGCTCTTCGTTATCATTTCATAAAAGATCACGTGGAAGATGGAAATATTGAAGTACATTTTGTGAAAACAACTGATCAGTTAGCTGATATTTTCACAAAACCTTTAGATGAAAAGTCACTTGTGAGAATAATAGAAGGGATTGGAATGATCGATGGAAATTCTGTTCCATGCGAAAAAGAAGAATGATGGGTGACAAAGAATAAATCAAAGGCGCTGAATAAAAGATAACGCAAAGTCATTCAGCATTCAGTGGTTACTGTTCATGGTCAACGCTTCGACCGCTTCGAATTCGCACGTTTGTCACTTATTTTAAGTGTTGATTCAGTGGTTACTGTTCATAGTCAACGCTTCGACCGCTTCGAATTCGTACATTTATCACTATAAAATTTCGTCTGTTTGCAAAAGCTTTTGTATTTCAAATTTTCGAAAAATCAAAAATCCAAAAAGATTTTCTTTTGTTTTGTTATTTCATTTTCGAAAATTCAAAACTCCAACAAGATTTTAGATTGTTTTGTCATTATTTTCGAAAAATCAAAACAACAAAAATATTTTGACTCTTACTTCTTTTTAGTATTTTGTTGCAGATTATCATAACGCTACAGAGGGGACTTAGCATGCAGTATTTGGGTCAGGTATTATTTTTTTTGTATGAAGTGATAAATTTTTCATCATTTGAACTAGTTAGGTTGTCCCTAGAAGCATGCTGCTGCATGTTGACCAAAGCCTCCATGACTCAATGTGTGTGTACGAAAGCCTTAATGAAATTATTCATACGAAAATTTCTTCCCAATCAGGCTTATATTTACATTAGTCTCTGAGCTACCTTACTCTTCTCAAAATGAGTTAAGAGTTTACTGTTTGGTCCAAAAATATAACAGAGGTACTTTTCGTGTCTTAAATCCATCTTTTTCACCAAAAGTTCTTACACGATCACACACGAAGACATATGTCTGAGAGGTCTCTGATCAAACCAATCGGGACTTAGACATATCAAAAATCTGTGTTTATGATCTGACATCATGAGACCGTGATGAAAGTGAAACCCAATTTTCATAGTCTTATTAAGGAATTGACGGGGAACTAAGTTCCAGATATTCACGAAACTTTTGTTTCTGTACCCAAATTCGAAACTCCAAATCATATTCATTTCAAATGAGTGGTCTTGATCAAACATTCGAAACCCACGATGTTTGTTACCCAACAAGATCCAGCACACAAATTTTTTTTTCTTGAATATGATTTCAGTGTGAGTTTCATTCGAATATTCTCGTCATGTTAAAATTTTTATCAAAGCCAACTTGTCACTGACTACACTGTTCAAACAAGTAATTTCTGTTACAATTCATCACCTTATGTTAAGGCTGATATGTAACGCAATTTTTTAAGCCACCTATGTAGCCTTACAAAAGATGCCCTTGGAAACTTCTCTACAAGTTTTCGATTGTAATTCACGGGAACATACACAAGCTGTTGATCATCTCTCTTGATGATTAACGAAGCAACCTTTGCCCGGGGTTTAACTGCATTTGTGTCAAATTAAATTTTTGACATCACAAAATCCTAAAATTTTTATTTCACTGTTTCTTGTCTTACTTTCTTTGGAACACTGCACTCACGAAATCCTTGAGGTTTTGAGTAATACCAACTCAGGCTGATGATTTCGAACTTCTAGCGTATGACTTCGCTTTTCAACCCAAAAGTGAAAGAGCCTTGCTTCCATACGAAGAGTCCTAACGGTTACAAATCATCTTGGGGATAACCATACAGACTGTCTGTATATGACGTATGGTATTCTGTCCGGTTCTCTAGGAGATGTGATAGTTCCTTTTTGACGCATGGCTACTTTTACGCAGTAATGGTCCGATTTTCAAGGTGCCACGTCGGATCTCATTAAATGCATCCCGCTTCAAATTCGAAAATCAGGGTAACATATAAAAGGGGATTCAAGGGTTCATTCTCAGTTTACGCGATCAACACGAAAAATTCCCAAATTTTCTGTTCATCATCATCCTCAAACCCTAACAATGGCGACTTCTGCTCATGTCGATTCTCATACCACTGAAGATGCTTCTTCATTACCGATCATGAAGATTCAGGCTACAAACTACTACTTGGAGGGTGAAGTTTCTCAGTACCCAGAAGAGATGAAGATGTAATCGTTGCTTTGAAGAATTCTGTTTTGTCAAAGGCGATGTTTAACTCTTTCTCGGTTCCATTATCCTGGCTTTCACAAGCAGGATCAACTGCAACATACAACAAAGCTTCTGATACGATCACTTTTCATCTTCTGAACGACAAAAAGGTCAGGTTATCCAAGAAAGTTTTCTGTCAAATTCTTGATATCCCGAATACGCCTCCATATGTTGCTGTTACTTTTCCCCAAATTGTTCACATGTTCAATGAGATGGGTTATCAGCCACCATTGTCCAAGATAAGTGAGTTTAACTGGCCGTTCTGCTGGTTTGGATAAAGGAAAGATGGAAGTGTATGCCATGGTAGCTGGTATATATTATGATCTTCAAGTCGATTATTCTACTCAACTATGGAAGGAATTTCAAAAAGGAGTAGAACACACGAATGCCACTCACGGTATTTCGTGTGCAAGATACTGGAGTCTGATTCTGCAACATTTTTACAATAAGGAAGGAATTTGGTGGCCAATGATGAAGAAAGAGCAGTTTTCCAACCATACCACTGTCCGAAGGATGTCACTGATAATGCTGATATTTTTCCGTCAGTTGCTAGAATTCCAGATGCTATGCTTAAAAGAGTTGATCCTTCGAACTCTGTCTTGGTAGCATATTTGCAGACAATCGATTCTACAATTGAAACTGGCAAACTCCTGGATATCGATGAAACAAAATCCAAAAAGTCGAAGAATACTGAAACTGAATCAAAATCTTTGAAATCTCCGCAGAAGAAGTCGGTGGTTGTTGAAGTATATGTTACTGAGACTCAAGTGATTGAGCCTATCATTGAAGAAACACAAGAGAAGGTTGTCATTCCTTCGAAAACAGGAATGTTTCGACGAATTAAAATGAAGTCCTCTCATAAACGCAAGTCTCCTACACCACAAATGATTCGAAAACCTCAAATTACACATCAAGGTGTGTTAATTAGAGAAGTACCAGCACCTGTTTCTCCGGTGTCGAAGAAAAGGAGGGTTGAGGATATGGCAAACAAGTTGTCAAAGAAAAAGAAGAAGAAGGCTCGAAAGTTGGTGATTTCCACTGAGTGGACTGAAGATGATGCAGAAAGAATTCCAGAAACTCCAGAGTTCACTCATCTTATTCAAAGTTCCACTCCTGAGAAGATAGTTATCACACCACCCGAAGTTTCGATTGCCAAATCAATTTTTGAGGAGGTTCGAACTTCAGGCATCCCTGCACACGTATCTGATACGGATGCAAATGTCGATATGGGTGAAGGAGGTTCGAAGCATGACGATCAAGGTCCTGTTATTTCTACTCTTATTGTTTCTATCTCACCATCAACTATTCCCATTACATCATCCACTCATTCTCCAACATTCGAACATATTCTTGATCAACCTTTTACTTCAATCTTTTCTTCACAATCTACTGAGCCACCAAAATCAACTTCTCCTATTCAAGAAACCCTTGAAATGGAAACAGAGACAGATAATGAGGGATTTGGTGGTACGTTCGAAGAATTGGACTTTCATGAAGAGGAAGAGGAATTTCCTGATCACATGTTGATGACCATGAAACAGTTTAAGATCTTAAATCAGAAGTTGAATTCCATACTTCAGTCTCAAGCAGATCTGGGGGTGGATCATCTGTTTCTAGTTTGGAGATTGACTCTATGCTCAAGATGTTCGAAGCCAGGATGGTAAGCAAAGTATCAGGAATGATTAAAGATTCTGAATCTCGAGTCTTGGAGAAAGTTGATCTCAACGATCAAAACACTGAAATTCGACTCAATTCTCAAAGTTCGAAATTTGCTAGTGATTTGAAAGAATTGAAAAATGTAGCAAAGGAACGACATGTGCTTTTTGTTCAAGATGTGAAGAAGGTGCGCGAAGATGTCAATTTGCATATTCGCGAACTTCGTGAAGATATGCACAAAGAAATAGTCAATGTTCAATAAGATTATGCTTCATTGAATCAGAAGGTCGATATAATTTGTGATGCAGTTACACGATTTGTGAAGTTGTATGAAAAATTGAGTCCACAACTTTCTCAAATTTCAACATTCGAACAAACAAGCTTCGAGGAGATGCTTAAGTTGCTTAAGGAGTTGAAGGAAATGTCTGTCAAGCCGATTTCTTCTTCATTAATTACTCCGGATTTTTTATCTCAGAAGTTTGTTCAATTCGAAGCCATACTTAACAAGCAACTTGCACCGCTCTTTCGCATATCCAGTCTTCTTCCCACAACAACTGCCCCTCCTATTTTCACAGGGGTGCAAGGGGGAGAAAGGAAGTCAAGTGAAGAAGATGCGAAAGTGGTAGGCAAAGTATTTTCTTCGAAAATTCCTACAACAAAACCGGTGATTGTTTCTGCTGAACCAGTGACTTCAACAGTTGTAACAACATTACCCATTACAAAAACTTTTTCCAAAGGGATTGTAATTGGTAAATCTTTGGAAACTGGTAGGAGTGGTTCAAAACCAAAGGAGGTAATAGATAATCCAGCAATAAAAGACAAAGGGAAATCGATTCTTGTAGAAAAATTGAAAGATGAAAAGAAGGCTGAAGCAGAGGCTGAGATTGAAAAGCTCAAAATTGTTCAAAGTATAATGTCTCAGCGAGCTAATGATCCAAAGGGAATGGACAAAGGGGATCCAGCTAAACATTATAACTACGAGACAATTGAGGCCAAGGTTGCTTTCAATCACATGTACACATTCGAAAAGAAACCAAAGCAAAGCTATTTGGTCACAAATACTGACACAAGCCAACTGGATTTCCCGATAAACGAAATGATGTTTATCATGCCACAGTTCAAGGCAGAAGGGAACTTTAAAAACAAGGATGATGGTACACACATGAAAATACGTTTTCATGCTGTTGTTGGAAAAGCTCCTGAAGATGTTTGGTCTTTAATCAAAATAAAGAAAGTGATCAGCATGAAAAAGGATGTGGTTTTCGAAAACACAGTCCAAAACTTTAAATACGTGGTTGCCAGGGCAGATCGAAAGATTTACGAATTTACTGTTGCTGATTTTCTATTGATGAACTTGTATGATCTCATACAAGTTGCATTGCTTTTAAAAGACAAATCATTTTCATTCCTACAAAACACAGATCTAGAAGAATTCAAGATTGGAGTTGCTCACATCAAAATCTTCATCGAAAATTACTATGAGTGTTTGGCAATGACTGATGTGGAGTTAGCAACTGCCAAAGGAATGGAAATAAAAGCTCCAATGGCTCCTTCGAAGACTCAAGTAGAATTAAAGAAATTTGCTGATGGAGAAATTTGTCTTAAGCCATTTGGAATAGTATTTGCTGGAAAAGACAAAGCAGGAAAAGCTAAACGTTTCTTGTTCCAGGCAAGTGAAGTAGAAAGGTACTCAACGTCTCAATATACGAACTTAATTGTTCGTATGAATCATTGCAAAAAGAATAATGAAGGAGACAAGAAGGAGTTGAAGAAGATTATCTCATGGTATACAGAGGTTCGAAGGGTGTTGCTATACTCCATCACACTTCTTACAAACTGAAGACTTCGACTATGATTACAAAGGGGGAGCTTGTTAGAGTCGAAGTGTTGTAATTAGTCGAAGTATGTTTTAGTGTTTTCGAACATATTTGTAATTTATTTTACTAGGGCATTGTATTCGAAGCTTAACGCTTAGTCCTTAGTATATTTTTTGTACGCTTTCCTCTCCTATAAATAGGAGTGCTTACTAGGGTCATAGTAATGAAGTCTTTTACATAATTACATCTTGTACTCTGTAAAACTTGAAAGCGTAATGGAGCTGAAACAAGATCATATTTACATCCTGTGTCTAAATCTCACATCATTACTTGAATTCATACTCTGATTAATTCATCACTCGATTCATTATTTCTTCATGCTTGTTGAGTTAGGGTTTTCTAGAGTCTTCTTTTGAGTCCATAAATCATCTCTTGTGAGTTTGGGAAACTCCAGAGGTTAGAAAGGCGATATCTGAGAGTCTTGGACTTGGTTATTGTATAAAAATGCAATCTTGATGTCTCTTATGGCTTCATGCATGAGTTAAGACCTTTTGTAAGGCCTTAATGAGGTAGTTTGAGTTGTTGAGATCATATATAGCATGCAAAGGCATAAAGTTTCCAACTTTATGCCTTAGAGAGTCACTATATCGACCAAGATCTGAATTTGAGTGAAGGGTCTACATACATTAAGCACTTAATGGATTTTGTGCATGAGTGGTTTGTATGTTGGGTGTACTATGTTGTACACTGCGTGTACATCCCCTTTGCCCAGTACGCTAAGCGTACAGAAGAGGTACGTTGGGTGTACGCTCTCAGGAAGGTTTGTGCCTTGGCGGACTTCGGATCTTTGGGCCCTAATGGTTTTGGGCCTGGACTTGCTGGTGTTTGGGCTTGAAATTATCTTTGGGCTAATATTGATATGTTTGGGCCTATTGGGCCTTGTGGCCCAATATAGAATTGGACTTTGATGCTAGGCCCATTAGTGAGGGAATGACCTTTGGGCCTTATTGGGCCTTGTGGTGCCATTTCGGATTGGGCTTGTTTTGCTTGGGGTTTTGGTTGACCCAGCTGTGATTATGTGTATCGGATTAGGTAAAAGTTTTTGGGCTTTATGGTAAGGACCATGTAGGGGTTGGGCCTAATTCAGAAATTGGGCCATAAATGGGATTTGAATGACTTTTTAGTTTGTGGGCCTTTATGATGAGGAGTTTGGACCTTAGTCTTGGTATAACCTAGGTGAGGGGTAAAGTGATCTTTTACCCCCATATATGGATTATTGGATTAGGTTTGGAACACGATGGCTAATTTGGGTGTTATTTGTTTGTGAACGCATGGATTTTAGCGGATCTGCAGTTAGAGAGTATCCGTGGGATTCAGCGGTCTAAGGTGAGTCTTCTCACTATATCCATGGGTCGAAGGCACCAATGCGGGCCCATTACGTGTTATGTGGTATGCTAGTTGTCTTTGTGATACTTGCATGGGAGACCTCGGGGGAAGCCCGTGGCACTTGGATATCAAACCATGTGGGGGAGCCCATGGCATTCCAAGTAAAGACCATGTGGGAGCCTATGGTAACTGTATGTATGTTGCATGATATTCTGTGGTTGTATGTTATATGGTATTTTGGGGAACTCAGTAAGCTTTGTGCTTACGATTTCTAGTTTATGTTTCAGGTACTCCGGCTTTCAAATGAAAGGGCTCGGGATGATTGCAGAGCACACACCGCATGTTTCCGTTTTCTGTGAAATACTCTAATTTGTCAATATTTTGTTAAAATTTAATTACTTTGGTTTTTATGGGAAGTCATGTATTAACGGTTTATCAATCTAAAAACAAAAAATTTTATGTCATGATTTTCGGATCGTTACAAGTTGGTATTAGAGCCTTGGTTTGAGGGATTCGGGCATACTCTCGGGTGTGTCTGAACTCGAACTGAGGATTGGTAAATTTTTCAAAAGAAAAATGGTTTCAAGAAAAGAGTTTTTAGGATAAGAGAAATGTGTGGTGCATGCAATCAGCCGAGCTCAAGTAAGTTTTCCAAATTACCTATACCTGTTATCTGATATGATTTGATATGTGAATCTGTGAATCGTATGTTAGTTGAGGTTAAGGATCTGCTCAGTTTTGCATGATAGAGCACTAGGAGAGATGCCTTTGTATGCTTGTTGTATGAGCTTGTAGACTTGCATGCTAGTTTGATCACCTAGTGATAGATTGGCCTGATATGTGACGCTTTATAGCCTTGAGAGTATTGGATGCCATTCTAGATTGGGAATAGTTATTGGTATTAGTAATTGCTAAGTGTATGCTTTAAAAATTATATACGGTCAGGATCTTGTAGCCCTAGAATAATTGATTTGGCCTTATTTCCTGTTCTGTGTATAATTTTCATGCATAAGGCAACCGATAGTAATGATGGAATTTCTAGCATAAGTAGTGGTGTGTGGGGTGAATATTCTATGATAATTTTATGGATTAGAGTGTTACTGCACGAATGCTGCTTGCTTTGTGCTTTGTGGAACTCGTAGATGATGGGAGTCAACTACTAATTGGATATGATGGTATTCATGAGGTGGATGACCGGCATTATGAGGAGTTCTTCAACAGCTAATGGAAGAGTGAGGTCGGGGATCTAGGTGAGCCTAGGGAGTGTTGCAATGGTTGTAGTCGCGTTGTGTAGTGGGTTTTTGTGCATTGGTTTGAGAAAGCGACTTAGAGGATTCGGGATCACTCTTGATGAAAGTATGGATAGGTGTGGAAGGTAGTATTGGGCCCGTACTACTGAAAGCACAGGATCCATACTCGAATCAAGAGTGACCTGGAGAATCTAAGAAGTTGTGGGAGGAGGATTTTTAGGTGTATTATGATCATTGGCATGTTGTATTTTAGTTTGGAGATGATCACTCAGGGGGTTGTTTCTGGTTCTGGTTCGGGTTCCGGTTCAGGTACTGAGCCGATTAGCGAGCAGTTGCGAGAGTTCATCTCATCGGAGATTTCCCGCAGTATTTCAGAGATCTTGGATGAGCGCTTGGGCGCGATCCGCGCCAAGATTATGGCTACCATTGGGGCTCGTATTTTATCTTTTTATGAGCAGGAGGTCGATTCAGAGCACCTGGGGAAGAGGGGGCCAGATTAGGTGCAGGCAAGGGAGGGTCCCGGGAAGAGACCCAAGACTTCATATCAGCAATTGAGGGGACGACATGTTCGGGGTCAGTGCAGCACGTGCGGGAAACTGCACGATGGAGTTTGTCGTTCCAGGGGTATGGATTGCTACAAGTGTGGAAGGATTGATCATGTCAACAGGGATTACCCTCATGGGGTAAGCCCGTTATGTTTTATATGTAACGAAGTGGGCCACAAGAGAGTCGTATGTCCGAGGAGTAGGGGAGGAGCAGTGAGTGCACCTGCCTGCTCCAGTTATTTTGCGAATCTCTGATCGTCGTGAGGGTAGGGCAAGAGCCCCAGCAGAGAGGAGCCAATCATTTCAGTGTCAGGTGGGGGAGACTCGTGCTCTAGCAGGTGATTTTGCAGGTATGTTATCTTTTTCTTCTTCTTCGGTTGTTATCGGGATTTATATTGGTTGGAATGTTTTGTTGGTTCGGGTAAGCATTATATTTGTTTTAATTCCCTGTTGTTGTTGGGTTATATTATCTATAATTGTTAATGCTTGTTGCATGTCTTGAATCATTAGTGGGTTATTAAAGGGTTATATCTCGTGTGGTGGGTTCCAATGTGTTCGGTTATTATTCTGGTTTTGGTTGAAATCGGTTCAGGGGCACTGTGCGGAAGGTTTATGGTCGAAATTCGGCGGGTTGGTTCTCCGGAAATCATCAGGGTTCAACTGTTTAAATATTGGTTCCGGTAAGAGTGGTGGTTTCCTCTGAGAGAACTGTTGGGTTCGAGTATTGTTATTGGTAAGAAGAGAAAGGCAACAGGAAGAAGGTAGTATTAGTTGCATGAGTTGATTTGGTCATCAGAAATGTCAAGGGAGCTTAATATTTTCTCAGGTTGTAGTCGATCAGGATGCAGGGATTCCTCGAGAGTGGGAGTTGGGATGAAGATTCTTCAGGCGGGACAAGTGTTATGATTTTCCGTCGCCACCATAAGAACTCAAGGAAATTGGTATGGTATCATGGGTAGTGAATTGGACTATCTGATTGGATAAGATTTCAAGAGTATCCTTCAGGATTCTGAGAGTTGGGCGATCATGGAGTTTGGCTAGCAATGGAATGCTAGTTTTATTCAGTACAATATATGGGCGGTTTATGCTATTTGAGGGAGATGGATCGGAGATCCGTAAGGATTAAGAGGTGAGAGAGCTTTGTCGATTCCAAGAAAGGGAGAACTAAGTGATTGTTCCGATTAAGGTTGTGTTGGTAGGAGTTCAGGAAACTCCCAACCGCAGGTCGGCATCTCCATCGTTATTCATAGTAGAATGTGGGATTCGAATGTGTGACCCGAATTCCTGATTGGTTACAGGATTCGGCTCAGGAAGAGTTGTTCTGTGGTGAGTTGAGTGTGGTAAGGCCATGGGTGGTAATCATGGTTGGTTGGAAGTGTTGTAAGACTGCGATGGGATCGTAGCATTCACCAGTTCGAGGTAAACTATTATTAGAAATGGTCGAGTGTGATGGGGAAATTAGTTCGTTCCTTGAGCATGTCGGTCAGGATTGTCGAGAAGTATTCCTTGTTTTGGGTTGAGGATCGTTGGGGTCTGGATCGGAGTCGGGCCTGTATAGCTTTAGATGAATAGGACCCATGGGTGAGACCCGTGTGACTATGATAAATCAGGCTGGTTCTGGTAGGTATCATTGGGTCAGGGTATCGGGTCTCGAGTTGCAGGATCATGAGGGGGATCAGTGTGTGACGCGGATGGGTTCTTTATGGCCTTGTTGATTGGACTCTTGGGAACCTGGTGGTTGGACCAGGTGCGAGACTGGTAATCTTGGAAATGGTTTGAGAATATTTATTTATCGGTCAATCGAGGAGTTTCGGTATTTACAAGGTAGTAGTGTGGTATGTAAATGTAGGTTCGTGGATCTCGGGGTACGAGTGGAGTATCGATATGGTTTTGGGGTAAGATCTTGAGTCGGATTTTGCGAGTGATCAGTGCATGATTTTGTTCCAGTGGGATAAGAATTGGGGGTATCTATATGCCAAAGGCATAAATTGCGGGGTTCAAGGGTAAGGAATGGATTTAATTGATGGCAATTCGAGCCATTGTGATGTGTCTTGGTCTGGTTCTACATGTGAAAGAGCCATATTTCGGGAGTCGCGTGGGGCTGCTGTGTGTGTGTCTTTTGGTCCAGCAATCGGATAAGGTGTCCGGTGTTTTGGGTGGTTGGCAGACGATCTTGGGTCAGGGAGGTCTCAGTTATTTTTGGAAAGCAACTAGGTGGCAGCAAGATGAGTCAGAATGGTTTCGGTAATTTGGGATTCGTGTGTGGAGTCGCTTGTTATTCGGGGAAAATGCTAGTCGCTTGCAGTGGATTAAATAATCTCAAAGTGGTTGATTTGACCCTGTTGCGTAGCTCTCATTTGAGTCTAATCGTTGCAGGGATGAATCTTCTACTCAAAATATTATCTGAGCCTTCTGTCAAGTATAAGTATTCTGCAGCTGTTTATGGTCAGTGGCGTTGTTTTCGTAGGTTACATCAAGATAATCAGGGTTGGAAGTGTTATGTTTGGTCTGTCATTCGATGAGGTTTTGTCTTGGTAATGTTTCAGCGTAGGCGTCCTGTCGGGGAGTCAGGCCATTATAGACCTCGAGTCTCAGATAGGTAGAAGTGCTTTTTGCAGGGGCTAAAGGTTTGTTTTTCTTTGGGGATGGAAGTTCCGGTTTGGGTTTCGGTTGTCTTGGGAAGGTTGTGTTATGCGCATAATTTTCGGTTGTGTTCCTCAGGATGTTTGTTTTGATATGAGTGTTAGTAAGAAGCGATTTCGAGGACGAAATCTAATTTAAGTGGGGGAGAGTTGTAACACTCAATTTTGGATTTGCTTCGTTGCTTGGGGCTGCGGCCCAATCATCAGTGGTTATGGGGCTTAGGGCCTTGGGAAAGGAAGGATTTGGCCCATTTCGGATGTGGGTGTCATGGTATAAGTGATCCAAGTATTCGATTGTGTCTTTGGAGGCCAATGGTATAATTGTAATTTGATATCTTGATTTTTATAGATTTTGGGTTCTTGTTTGGGAAGTTTTTAGGCAAGGGTGAGATGTTAGAAGCGTAGGGCTTCTCGTCTCCTTTCCATGGATATAAAGTTCGTCGGAAACGGACATAGAACAAAGGAGTTATAGCCAAGTTAAGTTTAGGGTTTTAAGGGTTCCATGAGTACGCGGGGGCATACTCATTGAGAACACGGGGCATAGAAGGATGCATGGTCGGGACGTACTCCCTTCGGAGCAAAACCCTAATTTCGGGGTTCCTACCCTATATAAGCAACCTTATATCATTCGACTAAACCCTAATCAGCCTCCATAGCCTCATTTCATCCTAAAACCCTAGTTTTGCAAGGAAGTGTGATATTTGAGCTTAAAAGTGTCTTTGGTGGCCTTTCTTGAGGGTGTATAAGAAGAAGAAAGTGGTGTTCAAGTTTTGATCCAGGAAGGAGCTTTTGGATCCTGCATCTAGTTCATCTTGGAGAGATTTTGAAGGTAAAACGTTTGTATCTTGTATATCCTCCTTGCTTGTTGAGTTAGGGTTTTCTAGAGTCCACTTTTGAGTCCATAAATCATCTCTTGTGAGTTTGGGCAACTCCAGAGGTTAGAAAGGCGAGATCTGAGACTCTTGGACTTGGTTATTGTATAAAAATGCAATCTTGATGTCTCTTATGGCTTCATGCATGAGTTAAAACCTTTGGTAAGGTCTTAATGAGATAATTTGAGTTGTTGGGATCATATATAGCATGAAAATGCCTTAGAGTCACTATATCGACCAAGATCTGGAATTTGAGTGAAGGGTCTGCATGCATTAAGCACTTAATGGATTTTGTGCATGAGCGGTTTGTACGTTGGGTGTACTATGTTGGACGCTGCACGTACAACCCCTTTGCCCAGTATGTTAAGCGTACAGAAGAGGTACGATGGGCGTACGCTCTCATGAAGGTTTGGGCCTTGGCGGACTTCGGATCTTTGGGCCCTAATGATTTTAGGCCTGGACTTGCTGGTGTTTGGGCCTGAAACTATCTTTGGGCCAATATTGATATGTTTGGGCCTATTGGGCCTTAGGCCCAATATAGAATTGGACTTTGATGCTAGGCCCATTAGTGAGGTAATGACCTTTGGGCCTTATTAGGCCTTGTTGTTCCATTTCGGGTTAGGCTATTATTGGGCTTGTTTTGCTTGGGGTTTTGGTTGACCCAACTGTGATTATGTGTATCAGATTAGGTAAAAGTTTTTGGGCTTTAGGGTAAGGCCCATGTAGGGGTTGGGCCCAATTTGGAAAATTGGGCCATAAATGGGCTTTGAATAACTTTTTGGTTTGTGGGTCTTTATGATGAGGAGTTTGGACCTTAGTCTTGGTCTAACCTAGGTGAGGGGTAAAGTGGTCTTTTACCCCCATATATGGATTATTGGATTAGGTTTGGAACCCGATTGCTAAATTGGGTGTTATTTGTTTGTTAGCGCGGAGATTTTAGCGGATCTGTAGTCAGAGAGTATCCGTGGGATTCAGCTGTCCGAGGTGAGTCTTTTCACTATATCCATGGGTCGAAGGCACCAATGCCGACCCGTTACGTGTTATGTGGTATGCTAGTTGTCTTTGTGATACTTGCATCGAAGACCCCGGGGGAAGCCCGTGGCACTTGGATATCAGACCATGTGGGGGAGCCAATGGCATTCCAAGTAAAGACCATGGGGGAGCCCATGGCAACTATATGTATGTTGCATGATATTATGTGGTTATATGTTATATGGTATTTTGGCGAACTCACTAAGCTTTGTGCTTACGGTTTCCAGTTTTATGTTTCAGGTACTCCGGTTTTCAAATGGAAGGGCTCGGGATGATTGCAGAGCACACACCGCATGTTTCCGTTTTTCTGTGAAATACTCTGATTTGTCAATATTTTGTTAAAATTTAATTACTCTGGTTTTTATGGGAAGTCATGTATTAACGGTTTATTAATGTAAAAAAAAAATTATGTCATGATTTTCGGGTCGTTACATAATCGGTCTGGTTTTCGGTTCATGCAATTACACTTATTTGGTTTTCAGGTTATTTGGGTTCGGGTCGGTTCGGTCCTGTTCCGACCCAAATAACATCCCTGGTCGTGGGTCTCTTCTCCATTCGAATGAGTGAAATCAATCCAGAGAAGGAAATTTAGAAGAGCATGGTGATTTTGAGCTTGATCTAGAGATTTGAAGTGAATCCCAAGGAGAAATTGAAGAAAGAAATCAACATCTACAACCTATAAGCTTTGGGAGGTAACTATACTTTCTACAAAAATTTCAAGTTAGGGTTTAATGATTTCCATCAAATCCGAAATTATGAGTCATTGAACTTGCTATAGTAGTATTTGGGTGTTCATTCAAGTGTAAAACACATTTTTTGTAACGCCTGATTTCCCAGTATGATTTTATTTCCAAGTTTTTATGTTTTCTATTTGGGACACGGCGTGTTGGAACCTCAACACGGCGTGTCGAGATGTCCGTGGCCGCGGAGTTTAATGAACCAACATGGCGTGTTGAGGTGCCTCAACACAGTGTGTTGGCAGCTGAGAAGGAAACCCTAACTTTTAGGGTGTTGCACCCTATTTAAAGGCCTTAAGTCCCCTTGATCAGCCTCCTTTGTTATCTAAAACCCTAAATCTAGTTTCGAGCTTTCCTTGGTGGTAATCTTGAAGTTTTGAGTGGATTTTGTCGTTTTTTGTGCTCATTTGAAGGAGCTTTGGAGTTTGAAGGTGCCTAGCTTGGAGGGAAGGCCATAGATCCAGAATCTCACCACTTGTTGTAGTCTCTTTGAGGTATCAAGTTCAAACCTTGCTTTGTTGCTGTTTAGATCTTCTCTTATGGGGTTTTGTTATGATTTTTTTGGGCTCAATGATGGATTGTCTTAGGAGTTAAGTGTTTCATGGGTTGTCCTATTAGATCTGGCCACTTTGTGGCCTCTTTTGGCTTAAAGTTGCAAGCTCTATAAGGTTCTAGGTCTCATTCATGCATTAAGTCCTTTATTAAGCCCTTCTTGAGCGTTAAAGCTTCTTTTTGGCATGCATGAAAGTAAAGTTGGTAACTTTACGTGGTTTTCCAGCTCTTGGGTGTCAGATCTGCATTTTGGGGCTATGTCTTTGAAGATTAAGTGCTTAATGGATTAAGCCCTAACTCTAATAAGCCAAGGGTTTGTGTTTTTGACCCACTTTGATGGTTCCTAAGGGTAAAGTTGGAAACTTTACTCTTCTAGATATCATTTTGGTTGAGATCTTAGGTTTGGAGCTCTTTGATTCGATGAAGACAACTTAATTTATTAAGTTGTTGGATTTCTGGAAAACACGGCGTGTTTATTGGTGAACACGGCGTGTTGTCTTGGGTTTTCCCGACTTTGCGGTTGATGGAGAAACACATTTTGTTGAAGGATGACACGATGTGTTGGGTCAACTCGGGCCGTTGACCTTGACTTTGGATTTTTGTCAAATGAACAATACAACTAGTTAGATTACTTACCTCTTAGAAGGACTTGTAGCTCTTGACCTTTGAAAGCTTGAGCACCTCAAGTGTGATGCCTCTAATGGTTCACAAACACCAATATGAAAGAGGAGGCTTGAGAGAATATGTTACTTGCACAAAGTCAATATCACTCACCAAGAAACTTGTGGCAAGATGGTGTAACCGATTTTGGCTATAGGGGGTTCTATTTATAGTGTGGCAAATGCTAGGGTTACACTTTGTAAACCCTAATGACCTTTCATCTTACTTAGGATCCATGGGTTAACCTCCATGGACTATCCATGGATTATCTCATTGGTTTAGCCCATCCTAAATAACCATGGATCATTAGCCTACTATTAGAATCATTGATTTACACAATCAATCCCAAATATATTTAATTAGTCTCTTTTGATCACAAAAGTAATTTCAAATTAATTCTTGATCAATACTAATTAAATAATATGACTTCATATTAATATATTATACTTGTAATATATTAATAAATCATAAATAACCTTATTCTCAAAAGTCCATCCTATCAAATTGCACTGGTGAAGGCAACCCAAAAGGACCATGCTACAGTCGGTTCAAGTACATCCCAGTTATAGTTATGGGCTTAGACACCAAATTCAACAGTCTTCCACTTGGATAAGTCTAATAACTATAGCTGCCAATGTAACTTTCGGATCCGACATAGCAATCGTAAGCTTTCAAAATCCGATGTCGAACTATGACCTAGTCAGTGACGCGTCCTTCAGATAAGGGATCATATACTCCTCTGTTCTCAAGATATCTATGCGGACAAATACATGGAACATAGTCATACTTATTGTCCTGCAATTTGTTTCCTGATTTCCGATTCGTCTGACATAGAGCATAACTGAACACATCAATTTAGTTCTGACCGGGCCCGATATATATTCAAAACAGAATCATCGAGGGGCCCAAGATATCGCTTTTAATCCTCTTAGGATAAAAGGAACAGATAAACTTCGACATTATATGCTTGTACTAACTACTCATCAAATCATGCACATCGACACGTTTTATAACATCAAGTTACTGACGCGTTTTCATGCCATCAATGCACAACCAACTCGTAGTCAACAACTCATATATCTTGGTTTGAAGATTATATGATATTATCGTCTCATAATTACTCGTGATAAATTCCATGAAGTAATTCAGGTGAGCGCGGGTTGAATCCAATACTCAAATCTTATTTCAGGAGCACTCATGAATGGTGTAGCAAACTTTTTCTATGTCTAACTCCTTAGACAATCTACAAGCCAACTCATGACAATCTTCTTTCATACTTACTTCCAACATATGATCAACTGTGGATGGTTTGAATAATTTTATTATTCTGGAAGTCAAAACATGCAAAGTGAAACAATAGTAAATAATCGACACAAGACAGTAACTTTACCTATAAATAAAACTCCTTTTATTTAATCATCAAATGTCAATTACAATTTAGCTATTACAAGTTTCGATTTATCTAATTACTAAAACTAATATCGTCTGTTAGCCCAATGCCCCTCGCATGCTGCAAGTGCTTGACCCTAGTCAGTCCCTTTGTAAGGGGGTCTGCTGGGTTGTCCTCTGACGATATCCCATTTACCACGAGGTGTCCTTCTTCTACTTGATGTCTTATGAAGTGGTACTTTCTGTCGATATGTCTGGATCTACCATGATCTCTCGGTTCCTTGGTTAAGGAAACCGCCCCTTCATTATCGCATAAAAGTTCCACATGCTCCTTTATGGATGGAATGACTCCAAGGTCTCCGATGAAGTTTTTCAACCATATCGCCTCCTTTGATGCTTCGCTTGTACTCTGATTCGCACGTTGAATCAGATACAGTCTCCTGCTTGGAACTTTTCCATGTTACTACTCCTCCATTCGGGGTAAACACCCAGCCCGACTGAGAGCGGAAATTATCTTTGTCGGTCAGAAAGCTTGCGTCACTATACCCTGTCACTCTCAAGTCATCACTCCCACCGAGGGTAAGGACCCAATCCTTAGTCCTCCGCAGGTACTTAAGAATGTTCTTAACCGTAGTCCAATGAGCTTTACCAGGATTCCCTTGATATCTGCTGACCATGCTCAAAGCAAATGCCACATCAGGGCGAGTACAAGTCATAGCATACATGATCGAGCCAACTACGGAAGCATATGGTATTCGACTCATCTCTGCTATCTCAGCCTCTGTACTCGGACTCTGAGTCTTACTTAGTTTGGCATTGCCTTGGATAGGTAAGTCACCTTTCTTGGAGTTCTCCATGCTAAAACGCTTCAACACCTTGTCCAAGTATGTACTTTGACTAAGTCCTATTAGTCTTTTACTCATGTTTCTCAATATCCTTATCCCTAGGATGTAAGCAGCTTCCCCAAGGTCCTTCATAGCGAAACATTTCCCAATCCAGGACTTAACCTCCTGCAAGGTTGGGATGTCGTTTCCTATGAGTAGTATGTCATCTACATACAATACTAGAAAGCTCACTATACTCCCACTAGCTTTGATATATACACAGGACTCATCCTCGCTTCTCGAAAATCCAAACTCTTTGACATTCTCATCAAAACAAAGATTCCATCTGCGAGATGCTTGTTTCAATCCATAAATGGATTTCTCAAGCTTACACACTCTATTAGGGTACTTTGCATTGACAAAACCTTCTGGCTGAATCATGTAAACATCTTCAGCCAACTTTCCATTAAGGAAAACGATTTTGACATCCATTTTCCATATTTCATAATCATGAAATGCAGCTATGGACAACATAACCCTTATAGATTTAATCTTCGCTACTGGTGAGAAGGTCTCATCATAGTCAACTCCCGGAGTTTGAGTGAAGCCCTTCGCAACCAGTCGCGCTTTATATGTGTGTACTTTCCCATCCATGTCAGTCTTCTTCTTGAAGATCTATTTGCACCCGACTGTCTTATGACCCGATACATTGTCAACCAAGTTCCAAACTTGATTGTCATACATGGACTGAATCTCGCTGTCCATAGCCTCTTTCCACTTTGTAGACTCGGGGCCTGCCATGGCTTCCTTCTAGTTATTAGGTTCATCCAAATTTACCAGTGTGCTATCACTGATAAATGTATCACCTTCTGTAGTAATATGGAAACCATAAAACTCAGGTGTATTTCTAACTCTACTGGAACGCCTCAGAGGTAAGGACTCGTCAATTGGATCAACTGGAGTTTCCTACTCAGGTTGATTGCTAGTGTTTGAGGTTTCTTCACCGCTTGACTCTTGAAGCTCTTCAATGTCAATTTTCCTCCCACTGTTTCCTTGGCCTATGAGTTCTCTCTCGCGAAAGACTCCTCTCCTCGAAACAAAGACAACATTGTCACTCGGTCTGTAGAAGAGATATCCAAAGGATTTCTATGGGTAGCCGATGAAAATACAACGCTCACTCCGAGGTTAGAGCTTGTCGTGAGTTTCTTTTCTCACAAAAGCCTCGCAACCTCAAACTTTGATGTGGTCTAATGTGGGAACTTTCCATGTCCACATCTCGTGAGGTGTTTTGGAAACCTTGTTGGTAGGGACTAGATTAAGGATATGGGCGGCAGTCTCTAAGGCATAACCCCAAAATGAGACAGGTAAAAAAGCTCGACTCATCATGGAACGAACCATGTCCAGCAAGGTTCGATTGCGCCTTTCAACCACACCATTAAGCTGTGGTGTTCTTGGTGGCGTCAATTGTGAAACAATTCCACATTCCTTAAGATAGTCTAGGAACTCGATACTAAGATACTCTCCTCCTCGATCGGATCGCAACATCTTTATCTTCCTGCCCAATTGATTCTCCACTTCTTGCTTAAACTCCTTGAACTTTTCAAAAGTTTCTGACTTATGCTTAATTACGTAAATATACTCATATCTACTATAATCATCAGTAAAAGTCACATAGAAGCAGTTAGCATCCATTATGGCGGTTCTGAATGGTTCAAACACATCAGTGTGTATGTGATCCAACAGACCTTCACCCCTTTCACAAGGACCAGTGAAGGGTGACTTGGTCATCTTTCCAAGTAAACAAGATTCGCAAGTGTCATCCGACTTCAAGTCGAAAGACTCCAAGACTCCATCCTTTTGGAGTTGGGCTATGCGCTTCTTGTTGACATGTCCAAGACGACAATACCACAAGCATGCCTTGTCCAAATCATTGGACGAATCAATATTCAACACATTATTTCCTAAGTTATCTACAACGATCACAGTTTCATATATACCATTGCAAGGTAATGCTTCAAAATAAAAAAACACCATACAATAAGCATAAATACCACCATTTTCATTATTAAAAGAAAAGGTAAAACCTTGTTTATACAAACTGTGAAATGAAATAATATTTCTCGCCATATCGGCCGAGTAACAACAATTATTCAAATCTAAATTTAAACCATTACTAAGCAATAAAAAATAAACTCAAATCTTGGTCACAGGTGACACTTTCCTATTTCCCATGATTAAGTTTATCTTCCCGTGCTCCACATCCCTACTTCTTTTTAGTCCCTGCAAATCAGAACAAATGTGAATACCACAACCTGTATCAAGGACCCAAGAATTAGCATGTGATGAGTTATTAGATTGAATAGTGTAAATACCTGCAAATGAGGGCTTGATCTTGCCATCCTTTATGTCCTACAAGTACTTGGGGCAGCTTCGTTTCCATTGCCCCTTTTCATTATAGTTGAAGCATTCTGCTTCCTTTGGTTGGAAGAGGGATTAGCAGAACCAACCTTGGTCCCACTTGAAGAGGATCCATCAAGAGACTTTCCCTTTAGGCTCTTGGAGGGAGCCTTCCTCTTCTTTCCCTTCCCATGTCTAATTGCCAGAACAGGGGCAGAAGTAGTAGTAGGAGTAGACACGACCGACTTGCCTTTCAAGTTGCTTTCTGCAGTTCTTAGAAGGCCTTGAAGCTTGCTAAGAGTGACATCCTCCTTGTTCATATGATAAGTCATACGAAACTGATCATAACAAGAAGGTAAAGAATGTAGAATTATATCTATGGCCAACTCTTCATCAAAATTGACATTCAAATTAAGCAAGCGGTCCACAAATCTCTGCATCTTTTGCAAGTAGGCCGTGATGGGTTCACCATCCTTCATTTTGGTTGTGATCATGGAGGCAATGATCTCATACCTCTCCTGTCGAGCACTTTGACGGTATCTTTCCATCAAATCTTGATACATTTCAAAAGGATAATAGTCCTCATAGGACTTCTGCAGCTCAGCAGTCATGGTAGCAATCATTAGACACGGCACCTTTGTCGCATCCCTGTCATGAGTAGTATGTTCAGTGATTTGTTCAGGAGTAGCAGTGGTAAAATCAATCTCCTTCAGCTCTTTATCTAGGACATATTCTTTGTCCTCATAATTAATAGCTATTTGGATGTTCCGAATCCAGTCATTGAAGTTCGAGCCATCGAAAATGACCCTCCCATATAGGTTCATGAGGGAGAAAGAGCCAGAAGGAATTGGGTTGGAAGCATTGTTTGGGATAGACATCTGTAAAAGAAGAAGAACAAAGTTTAGATTAGATGATAATCCTTAATATTACACCCAAATGAAATATTAAGGCTAGGACCCAACACAATATTCTACAATTGCGAAAAGGGATGCCGTAATCCAATTATAAAATATTTGAAGGTAGGTATATGACGATTTACCAATTTCCACCATGAAAAACGAAATAGATTATTAAGTTTTAATTGGATTGAAATTCCTAAATCCTTTGAGATTCATAGAACTTTTCAATGGCATGTTTAAATCTCGATTGTGCCCTTCAAGTTTGTGACTGGGATGCCGAGGATCACAAACAATGTGTGAATAACCATGCAAATTAGCTTGGTACACCCAATGTTACAAATCACCTAATCGATGTGCCGGTTAACCACACACGCTCCATTGATCTATGATTAACATCAAGCTATCCCTTGCCACACATTGTCAGTCCCAGATTAGTGTGCCGTTTAACCACACACGCTCCACTAATGACTTAACAAGGTGCAAAGTGTAATTTCATGGATTAGCACCATTTTCACATTTTCCTAAAGTAACTAAGATTGAGAATTTAATAAAAGTTTAGTTACTTTATTTTTATCATTATACTTTTAATGAGGGATAATAAATGTCCTATCCTACCCGTTTGGCTAACAACCCTCCACCAGTCAAGGAAGCGGTGGGCGATATTGGACACCCATTAAACTACCATTTTATAGGCAGTAACCTTATACCCCCTTATAGACCGACTTCGTGAATGAGGCCTACTAACGGTAAGACCGACTTGTCTTATACATATATATATTATTAAACTTATAATATTATAAAGTATAAGGGTTGAATTTTAACTTTTAAAACTCTAGGGTTTGTAATTAAAGTTCCATTAGTGAGACTTTACAAAGTCCAAAACTTGAGGGCAAGTTTTGAAACTTGTCAAAACTCTTGGCATTCATAACTTATGAGTTTTAATGCAATTTTAAAGATGAGACCTTTCATTTTCCATAACTTGAGGAAAAGTTATGGAGGTCATTAAACTTCATTTAGATCAATTTTCTAACAACTAAAATATCACATAATTCATGATTGATCTAACTAAACTCATAAACAAGATAATTCCAAGTCAACAATTTACAAGCAACTTTGTTTATCATATAAAACAAAAATTTCTCTCAAAACTTTGACAATTATCTTGTGGCTGGATGAGTACAAGCACTACCAAATTAGAAAAAACATTTTAATAATCCAAAACAGTTTATGGTAGTGTTCCCAATCCAATCCAGGCCAAGAAAACTCGAAATTCTGTAAATAGAGCCTTCAACTCGTTGAGTGCATGAACTGACTCGCCGAGTTGCTCTGTTACTGAGTGGACTCGTCGATTCAGTTCATGTACTCGGCGAGTTCACCAGTCAGGTGCAGGAAAATCGACTTTTTCAGCTTTAAAAAATTTACAAGCATCAAATAGAATAGAAAACAACCCTAGGCTCTGATACCACTATTGGGTTTTGAGCACTATAACACTCCTATGGTGCACATGCAACCCTAAATGCTTTGGATCTATGTTTTCTCTAATTATACATGCATTTTCAATTTTTCCAAAGCATTCTTCTAACTAGCATACAAATTGTCAAATGAACAATACAACTAGTTAGATTACTTACCTCTTAGAAGGACTTGTAGTTCTTGACCTTTGAAATCTTGAGCACCTCAAGTGTGATGCCTCTAATGGTTCACAAACACCAATATGCAAGAGGAGGCTTGAGAGAATAGGATACTTGCACAAAATCAATATCACTCTCCAAGAAACTTGTGGCAAGATGGTGTAACCGATTTTGGCTATAGGGGGTTCTATTTATAGTGTGGCAAATGCTAGAGTTACACTTTGTAAACCCTAATGACCTTTAATCTTACTTAGGATCCATGGGTTAACCTCCATGGACTATCCATGGATTATCTCATTGGTTTAGCCCATCCTAAATAACCATGGATCATTAGCCCACTATTAGAATCATTGATTTACACAATCAATCCCCAATATATTTAATTAGTCTCTTTTGATCACAAAATTAATTCCAAATTGATTCTTAATCAATACTAATTAAATAATATGACTTCATATTAATATATTATACTTGTAATGTATTAATAAATCATAAATAACCTTATTCTCAAAAGTTCATCCTATCAAATTGCACTGGTGAAGGCAACCCAAAAGGACCATGCTCCAATCGGATCAAGTACATCCCAGTTATAGTTATGGGCTTAGACACCAAATCCAACAATATTATGTTAGTATGTTAGCTGTCATCGTGACTCTTGCATGAGTTATGTGTTTTATGCTTGTCGGGCGGGGCCCGATGACCATCTGTATGCTATGTATCTTTGTGATTATTGCATGTGTGTGATTACTTATTATATGATATATGTATGATGGGTGGGGCCCGAACTATTACCGAGCGGGGCTCGATGCCGGGAGGGGACCGAAGATAGGGCGGGGCTCATTGCATGTTATTGTATGTATGGTATGTGGTACTTTGGGAAACTCATTAAGCTTTATGCTTACAGGTTTACGTTTATGTTTTAGGTACTTCTAGTTCCAAGGGGAAGAACTCGGGTTGACTGCATCGCACACGCCATTGGGATTCCGTATTTGATATTACTCGGATTTTTATGACATTTGATACATTGGGTTTGTTGAGATGTATGGATGATATTTGAAAATACTATTTTATCTATTTTAAAAATGAAAATTTTGTGACCATATTTTGGGATGTTTCAAGTTGGTATCAGAGCCTTGGTTTGAGGGATTCGGGCACACTTTCGGGTGTGTCTGAACTCAAACTGAGGATTTGGTGAAGTTTTCGAAAGATAAACATATTTTAAGAAAATGTTTTCTAAAATAAGAAGGGTGTGGTGCATGCAATCGGCCGAGATTAAGTAAGTTTTCCCAAAATATCCATACATGTTATGATATGTTTTGAATTGTGAATTTGTGAATCGCATGCTAGTTTAGGGTTAAGGATCTAGGAGAGATGCCTTTGTATGCTTGCTGTATGAGCTTATAGATTTGCATGCTAGTACTGATCAGTCAATGATAGGATGGCATGATTACGTTATGCTTGGTTATGATACTTTATGCTCGAATGCTGCTTGCTTTGTGCTTTTAGGAGTTCTAACTAACTTCAGCTAAGTAGTAAACGAATATGTTGAGTTACATATTATGGGAACTAAATAATTTTAGAGGGTTAGGTTTTAGCTCTATTGCGCAGCTCATGTTTGAGTCTAACCGTTGTAGTGTGAGACCTTTCATTCAAAGAATTATTTAGTTTTCGTAATATGTAATTGTATTTGTGAGCTAGTTAGAGGAAGTTAGCGGGAGTTCCTTCTACGGCTGATGGCAGAGAGTGGTGTGGAGCTTGCCCTAAGAAAACCTAGGATGTGATTTAGTGCTGGGAGCCTTATCTGTGGGGGAATTGTTGGATATAAAGTAACTCGGCTGAGTTAAGGCACTTCTTGAGGAAAGTATAGATAGATGTGAAAGGTAGTATGGGCTCGTACTACTGCAAGCAGAGGATCTGTACTTGATTCAAGGAGGGCTGCGATGAAGTCGGGGAGCTTGTGGAGTTATGATTCCCCGATGTTTATATTTGTGATGCGTATTCTGATGGTTTTTATGGTCTATTTTCAGTATGGTGGTATTGCGAGGCAGACCAGTTGGCAGTTCCGACATTGGTGAGGGTTGGGGCTCGGTCTTTGGCACCAGACGAGGGATTTCATCTCGTTTGAGATTACACGCAGTATCCTTGAGCAGACTCCTGTGATCTTTGGCACGGTCAAGGAGGGTATCATGGAGATTCTTGATGAACAGTTGAGCGCCTTTCGTGCTGAGATTGTGGCTTTTTTTTGGGACGCGTTCTCTGACTTTCAGGGAGTTTCGAGCATGTAGAGCGCCAGATTACCATGGGGCGAAGGACCCCATTGCGAGCAGCAGGTGGTTAGCAGATGTTGCCAACGCTTTTCGTACCAACCGTTGTCCCAAGGGGGACAAGGTTAGACTAGCTTCCTGTCTCTTCAAGGATAGGGCATGTGATTGGTGGGAGGAGGTAGGACATGCTATGGGAGATGATGTTGCTATTGATTCAATGAACTGGGGTGATTTCTTAACCAGGTTCTGAGCTGATTTTGCACCGGTGATTGAGGTCCAGCAGCTGGCGCGAGAGTTCCAGGATCTCTGCCAGACTACTGATATTGTGGTCGAGATCACCGCTATGTTCAGGGAGAGGGCACTTCTGGTTTTGCAGTATGTAGTAGACAAGGAGATAAAGAAGCTCCGGTACGATGAGATGCTGACGAGTGATATTCGTCAGTTTGTTAGCCGATCCAACTTCAAGACGCTGGAAGACATGATAGCGAGAGCTAGGGAGAGGGAGATTGACTTGGAGATGGAGAAGAAGCGGAAGCCAGATTCTATGCCAAGTATGGAGGGTTCGTGCAAGAGGCCCAATGTGTCTGATTCTAGATTGAGAGGCCATCATGGCCGTAGTCGATGTGGCAAGTGCGGTAAGGTGTACGAGGGGACGTGCATAGTGGGTGGTTATGGCTGCTTCAAGTGCGGTCGGACAGGTCATATCAGCAGGGATTGTACTGCTGCCACCACCACCACTCAGGTATCTGATCTGATTTGCTTTCAGTGCAATCGGGGGGGCCACAAGAAGGCCCATTGTCCGAGTTTGGCTGTAGCAGGTTCGGTGTCAGTACCCACTCCTACGACTCTTTGGATTTTGACGGTCGTCAGGGCCGGGCAGATGCGCCTGCGGTGAAGAGCAGGGCTTTCCAGCTGACGGCGGAGGAGGCGCGTGCAGCTCCCGATGTTGTGACGGGTATGTATCTTCTCATTATCTCTTTATTTATATTGAATTGTTGCTTATGTTTTGTGTTTTATTTTTAGGATCGTTCCTTGTGAACGATATCTCTGCCTTAGTATTATTTGATTCGGGGGCTACCCGGTCATTTGTATCTCTCGCGCTCAGCAAGAGATTTGCTGGAGCTCCGGGGGAGCTGGATTGTCCTCTAGATGTTGAGATTGCTGATAATACGTTTATTAGGGTTGAAAGGGTTCATCGAGTTTGTACTCTCTAGATATTCAGCGAGCAGTATCCGGTTGATCTGGTTCTCATTCCTCTGCGTGGGAACAAGGTCATCGTGGGCATGGATTGGTTGAGCCCTAATGGGGTAGTGATCGATTGTGAGCAACAGTTGGTTTGGGTTCGGAACCCAAGTGGGGGAGAGCTGGTGATTTAGGGTGAGAGACCGTAGCGTGGGCCGGTTATATGTTCAGCAGCGAGGGCCAGACGATATCTTATTCACGGATGTTCGGGTTATGCCGCATATGTCATGGATACCTGTGATAAGGGTAAGGCGACCGTGGATGATGTGTCGATTTTGCAGGAGTATCCGGATGTGTTCCCAGAGGATTTGTCAGGGGTACCTCCAGAGAGGCACGTGGAGTTCAGGATTGATTTGGTTCCTGGTGCGGCTCCGATAGTCAAAGCATCGTATCGGTTGGATCCTCCCGAGATGCAGGAGTTGTCTACACAGTTACAGGAGCTGTTAGACAAGGGATTTATTAGGCCGAGCAGTTCTCCTTGGTGAGCCCCGATTCTGTTTGTAAAGAAGAAGGACGGGTCTCATCGGATGTGTAACCGGGAATTGAATAAGGTAACGATGAAGAACCGTTATCCCCTCCCTAGGATTGATGATCTTTTCGACCAGCTTCAGGGTGCATCCTGGTTCTCCAAGATTGATTTGAGATCGGGTTATCATCAAATGCAGGTCTGAGATGAGGATGTGCAGAAGACGGCTTTTCAGACTCGATATGGTCACTATGAGTTTGTGGTGATGCCTTTTAGGCTCACTAATGCTCCAGCCGTGTTCATGGATCTCATGAACAGCGTGTGCAGACCTATGTTGGATCGGTTTGTCATAGTATTCATTGATGATATCTTGGTTTATTTCAAGACCCAGGAGCAGCATGAGGAGCACTTGACGGAGGTACTGGAGACCTTGAGGAGGGAGACACTTTTCGCAAAGTTCTCCAAGTACGAGTTCTGGTTGCACAAGGTGCAGTTTCTGGGGCACCTTTGTTGGGTTTTGAGCATTCTAACACTCCTATGGTATACATGCAACCCTATAAACTTTGGATCTATGTTTTCTCTATTATACATGCAAATATGAACTATTCCAGGGTTTCATCCTAACTAGCATATTATGAAGCACCTATACTACAAAGTTCTAGTTAGATGACATACCTTTTGATGTAGCTTGATGTCTTCAAGCTTTAAGAGCTTAGCCCCAATAGTGTGGAAGCCTCAAATGGAATCACAAATCACCAAAACACCTTGGAAGAACTTGAGAGAATATGTATGCACACTAAAATCGGCCCACTCTTATTTTCACACACTTGTGCCAATTTTGTGAGCCAAGGACCCCTTTATATATTATGGAGGATTAGGGTTACATCCATGTAAACCCTAATACCCATGACCTTTCATTTACATAGGATCCATGGGTTAAAAGCTCCATGGACCATCCATGAAAGCTTAGCCCAACCTAAATGAACTTGGCCCATTCCATATATATAAGAGTCCATATTTAATTAGTTCTTTTTGATCACTTAATTAATTCTAAATTAATTCTTGATCAATACTAATTAAATAATATGATTCCATATTAATATATTAGAACTTATAATATATTAATATAAATCATAAATATACTATTCTCAAAAGACTATCCATATAAATTGTGCCGGTGAAGTGCAACCCAAATGGACCATGCCGGGTCGGGTCAAGTACATACCAAATATAGTTATGGACTTAGACATTAATCCAACAGTCTCCCACTTGGTTAAGTCTAAAACTATTATTGAGTATCACTTCAAAACCTAACTGGCAATCGTAGCTCTTAAAGCCGCTGTCGAACTCTGACCTTGTCAATGACTTGTCCATTAGATAAGGGATCATATATTCCTCCATTCTAGATATCATATGGACTGAGACATGGATTATAATCATTCTCTCTGTCCATTTGTTGTTTCCCGATTTTCGATTTATGATGACTGACTGATTGAAAAAATCAAATCAGTCCTGGCTTGGCCAAGCACTCACATGTGTCATCGCTAAATCATCGAGGGGCCCACAGATATCGCTTTTATCCCGAAGGTAAAAGGAATGGATAAACTTCGACTCATATGGCTTATTCTACTACTTGTTGAATCATACACAAAGGCACGTTTTATAACATCGAGTTACCAAATGCGTTTTCGTGCAATCAATGTATAACCAACTCATAGTAACAACTCATATCTCTAGGTTTGAAGAATATAAGATATTATCGTCTCATGATCACTCGTGATAAAATCCATGAAGTGATTCAAATGAGCGCAGGTTGAATCCAATACTCAGAACTTATGAGCACTCATGAGTGTTGAAGCACCACTTTGTCCACCAACTTGGACCTCTACAAACCAACCCATGACAGTCTTGATTCATATCTACTTCCAACATATGACCGACTGTGGATGGTTTGAATAACTTAATCATTCAGGAAGAGCGACTTAGTTATTCTGGAAGTCAAAACATGCAAAGTGAAACACAAGAATAAATGAATCAAATATGGTATCAAACCCTATGAATATAAATAAACACTTTTATTTATCACCATACTGATTACTCATTATTCATTGTTTCGGTTTTATCAACTTTATACTTGAATTAAAAGCACTAGTTGTCCCATGCTCCAAGCATGTACACTATGTTTTTCTTAAACAATAGCTTTGCCATACACCAAGTATGCACTCTATGTTTGTTTATGATCCTTACTTTGTGAAATAAACCAATTGAACATAATTTCAATGATTCTAATTTCACACTCCCAAACCATTATCGAAAAATGTGAGAATTTCAAATTCTTATCATTTATCGAAATCTGTTTAGATTTTAAACTTATATGCACTGACCCTCCTGTAATGAATATGTACAAAGTCACAAAGACTTGTCAATAGTCATTATAAGGTATTCCAATGGAGATCAACTCCATGGAAACTAAGTCTCATATTCAAAGTACATTGCTTTGGACATGCTTCTTGCATTAAGTTTTCTAATCTTACACAGATAACTTCCACCTATGGAGACAACTCCATATTCTCATTTTGACTATCACTTCTGAACAAGAGATGCCTCTTTTCAGAATATGTCAATATGGTCCTTCCAAAATTAGCACTATACTTCCAACTGTTCCTGAGCAACCAATCTTTGGTAAACCTCAGATTGTCCTCGACAATTGCTTAATCATTTTAGTCATATCCAATTCTAGACCTTTTCCCTTCTTAATGCCTCTGGGCATTTGGAAAAATTTAGAAATGACAAATATTATAGCACATGCAATCGATCCTGTACCCAAAGCAAATGGTACACGATTCATGATGTCTCACATAAAGACATGATTCTAGACCAGTCATTTGCTACAATATTTTTATTTGCCATGTTTTCAAAATTTGACTATGAAGAGGGATGCCGTAATCATAATCGAATTTTGAGAACGCAATATATAGAATTTCCTTAAGTTGAACCAATCCAACATGAAATTCATATATATTCTTGACTAAAGATGATTAAGGTCTCAATCTAAGCCTTTAGAACTGAAATGAAGTATATCCTCTCCCTTAATTATAGCAAAACAACTTTTTCAATCCCTGCAGCCTCACGAATTGAAACTTTTGTTTTCTATAATTAACGTTGCTAACTTGCAACACTAACAATAATTATCATGCTCCCACTAACGTGATGATTATTAGCATAACACTTATGCTCCCACTAACTTTGACATGTACTCAGAAATCAGCTGGACTTCTAGAAATCAATACTTTATTGACTTTCTTACCAACGTTCAGATTTCTGATATGAGATGCTTTGATAAAACTTTATCAAAATCATACACCTTTCCTTAGATAGCATGCATGTGTGTCTAAACAATTTCAGAACTATGAAAAGGGATGTCGTAATCATAGTCTCAATTGTTTAGACCTTTTGCCATCTGCTTCAAATCTACTTGGTGGAAGTGTTTCCTCACCATCATTTTCATGAATCGGAGAGAAACCTTATGACCCTTAGATTTTATGGTGTATGTGTTCTTATCCATGTGAATCGTCAAAACCATAGTCATAAGACAAGGATAATGACAAATCCAAACTCATATGGACTGAACTTATGCAATCTTAACTTCTTGCCACCTGGCAGTACAGGGCCTGCCATTGCTTCCAAGTTGTTATGCAACCAATTGAGAACTTTCAGAACTCCTATGCAAAGCCAACTTTAACTGGAATGGGCACAGAATATGTCAACATGATAGGTTATAAACCTCAAGTCGTGTGCTAGTGAAGAACCTCAGGTTTTATTCTTGATTAGTTCTTGAAATTCTTTTTAGTATCTTTAAGACTCCCACTATCCTCTTGACATATAAGACTATCTTGCCAAATATTCAAGAGATAGTGCGGATTCTTTATCAAGACAAACACTTCACACAATTGGCCTTAGTTGGTCTTTGTTTTATCCAAAACATCACAATTTACCAATTTCAAATGTACAAGAGTAGGACACTTTTACTCTTACATTTGACAAGTGTTTTAAACCTTTCTTTAAGATATGTCACTCAAGTTACAATCTTGGAGTATGACTCTAAGAATTGTTTTGGAACGAAGTATGACTCATCTTCCTGATCTAACCATTTCAACAATTCATGACTCCTCTTCTTAGTCATAAGAATGCACTAAGATGACCTTTAGAGGACTAATTGTGATATGATTTCTAAATCATTAAGATGATCACAAACATGATACTAAAGTACTCTCCCATCTTTTCAGATTTGAGAAACTTTTATCTTTCTACCTAATTTGATTCTTCCCATTCGTTCTGCCATACATTGAGACTTTTCCAATGTTTCAGAATTATACTTAAACTTGTAAGTATAACCATATTTACTCAACTTTAGTAAATCAAATAGTCTTAACGAGCTTTGTGGTGGACATGACCAGTGCACAAGAATGTGTACTCGATCCCTTTAGTCCTTCACTTGACTCACACATCCATGTGAACAAGTAATTAGTCTTGATTTTCCAATGCTTGAAAGTTCTCATTCATCATACTATTCAACTTGCATGATTCCAAGTTTCGGTCCAATTGAAACTTGGGCGATGAAGAACTTTCCTGATTTGGTAAATTTAGACACTACCACAAATGAAAGAATCAAATCCATTTTCCAATATTGCTGTCAGTGGAATCATATAAGCAACAATTTTCCACAAATGTCATTGTAAGGATACTTCAAATAAATAAAGTTAAACAATTTTCTTTTATTTTAAAACTTTGCGGAAAAACTTATCCTTACAATCCACATGGAAAATTGTTGTTATCTATTCCTTAGCAATATATCATAACTTCTTAAGCAACTGCTCAAAATTCTGATGCGATCGAAATCCACCTTCGCGATCAAAATCAGCATATACTTCCTTTAAGATTTCTCTCTATTCTTTGATTCTTAAAACATCAACGTGTGACCCAGTCACATCATGTAATGAGGATCTCATAATAGAACTTAACAGAGTTAGATAATGGGCTCTACCTGATGTAGAGTCAAACTTATTGACTTTAACATCCTTAGGTAAATTTGGCAGCTTTGCAATCAACGCCCCTTCCTTTGGCAAAATAAACATATGGACCCTTTGGTAATGGGACTATCTCAGACTTAGCCTTTCTCTTTACCATTTGGTCAACCGGGTTGACTATGGCCAATCCCTTTCCATTGGGAAGAGAATGCTTTTTCTGGATTTCCAGTGTCACCATTGTCACTGTTCATAAAGTTTTTGGGAAGTTGATCTTCTAATCAAATTTGCTTTACTATCGTTCCAAATCATTGCTGATTCAGCAGCACCAAGCAAATAGATATGATCATTAAGGTTCATGTCATAGTCTGTTTCATAGTACTCCCAAAGGAACTCACTATATGACTTAGAAAGTGATTGAACATCCAACTTTCTCAAGACTTTGACACCCAACTCTCCCGGCTTGTCAATATGTGACTTCATCTCTAAGATGTGATCACACATAGACCTTGCTTGCCATTAGGGCTTGAGTGACCTTGAACTTGTGGGTTAGGGAGAATAATTGGAGGAGGTGGAGGAAGAGAAGTATGACTTCCATGAGCCAAACTCAGGAAGTCATATTCATTAGGAAAGCTTGGTTTGGGAAGATCATTGTTGTCTAAACCATACATCAACAATGGGAGAAATTCACGTAAAGTTGATTTAAGTCCTTAATATAACACCCAATATGATATATTAAGGCTAGGACCCAACAAACTATTTTATAACTTGGAAGAGGGATGTCGTAATCCAAGCTATAAAATATTTGAAGGTAGGTGAATGACGATTCACCAATTTCCACCAAGATAAACGAAATGTATTATTAGGTTTTAATTGGTTTTGAAACTCCTAGATTCTTTTGAGATTCATTGAACTTTTCAATGGCATGTTTCAATCTCGAGTGTGCCCTTCAGGTTTTGTGACTGGGATGCCGAGGATCACAAAACAAGGTGTGAAGTAACCATGCAAATATACTTGGTACCCTTAATATTTACCCCTCAATCGATGTGCCGGTTAACCACACACGCTCCAAAGATACTATGATAAACATTAAGTTACCCTTTGCCTACCTTGTTAAGTCCAGGTTAGTGTGCCGGTTAGCCACACACGCTCCACTAACAGCTTAAACAAAGTGCAAAGTGTAATTTCATGGATTAGCACCTTATTCACATTTTCCTAAGTAACTAAGATTGAGAATTTATAAAAAGTTTAGTTACTTAGTATTTATCATTAATACTTTTAATGAAGGGAGAATTATAGTCCTTGTCCTACCTGTTCGGCTAACGACCCTCCACCAGTCAAGGAAGCGGTGGGTGAGAGTGGACACCCATTAAACTGCCATTTTATAGGCAGTAACCTTATACCCCCTTATAGACCGGCTTCGTGAATGAGGCCTACTAATGGTAAGACGACTTGCTCTTATACATATAATATATTAAACTTTTAATATTATAATAGTATAAGGGTGTATTTTAGACATTTAAAATACTTGGTGGTTTAATCTATTAATTAAACTATACTCTTAATT
The DNA here is from genome assembly GCF_052849685.1 of Lactuca virosa. Classification (NCBI taxonomy): domain Eukaryota; kingdom Viridiplantae; phylum Streptophyta; class Magnoliopsida; order Asterales; family Asteraceae; genus Lactuca; species Lactuca virosa. The sequence goes on from NC_136433.1 coordinate 41,636,678, forward strand.
TAATTAAATTTAAATCATGTCATTATGGAATTATTAATTCTCTTTTAATTAAACACTTTAATTATCTATTAATAAAGTCCATAAGAGTTAATTGAATTATTCAATAAAAACATCATAATTCCAATTATTAAATTCAAAATTAAAACCATTTAATTAATTGTTTAAGTTATGAACCCAAGAGTTTTAGAATTCAAATCTTTTTTTTATCATAAAAAAACTTTTTTGCAAATTCCAAAACTTGAGGGCAAGTTTTGTAACTCTTGAAAACTTTTGGATTCCATAACTTATGGAGTTAAATACTTGTTTTATGATGAAACTTTTCATATTCCATAACTTAAGAACAAGTTATGGAATTCTTCAAAACATTAAGACCAAGTTTTGTAACTCCATAAAAAAAACTTTGAATCAATTTTTTTTAAAAACCTTTTCATATCCATAACTTATGGAGGTTTCAAAAAACTCTTTAGATCAAACTTTTAAAACTAATAAAATAATCATATCATTTTATCTTTTACTAAATTTGACCTAATTCAACTCATATAGCAAATGATTCAAATTTTACAAATAATTAGTTTTTCACAAAAACAAGTAATTATCTTAAAATTTGACAAACGTCATGTTTTTTTTTTCTTTTTTTTTCCAACTTTGAAAATAAAACATTTGCATCAATATAACAGAAAACAACCAGGCTCTGATACCACTGTTGGGTTTTGAGCATTCTAACACTCCTATGGTGTACATGCAACCCTATAAACCTTGGATCTATGTTTTCTCTATTATACATGCAAATATGAACTATTCCAAGGTTTCATCCTAACTAGCATATTATGAAGCACCTATACTACAAAGTTCTAGTTAGATGACATACCTTTTGATGTAGCTTGATGTCTTCAAGCTTTAAGAGCTTAGCCCCAATAGTGTGGAAGCCTCAAATAGAATCACAAATCACCAAAACACCTTGGAAGAACTTGAGAGAATATGTATGCACACTAAAATCAGCCCACTCTTATTTTCACATACTTGTGCCAATTTTGTGAGCCAAGGACCCCTTTATATATTATGGAGGATTAGGGTTACATCCATGTAAACCCTAATACCCATGACCTTTCATTTACATAGGATCCATGGGTTAAAAGCTCCATGGACCATCCATGAAAGCTTAGCCCAACCTAAATGAACTTGGCCCATTCCATATATATAAGAGTCCATATTTAATTAGTTCTTTTTGATCACTTAATTAATTCTAAATTAATTCTTGATCAATACTAATTAAATAATATGATTCCATATTAATATATTAGAACTTATAATATATTAATATAAATCATAAATATACTATTCTCAAAAGACTATCCATATAAATTGTGCCGGTGAAGTGCAACCCAAATGGACCATGCCGGGTCGGGTCAAGTACATACCAAATATAGTTATGGACTTAGACATTAATCCAACAACCTTGTCAACCAGAAGGGTATTCTGGTTGATCCGGCCAAGGTTGAGGCTGTGATGCAGTGGGAGGTTCCCAGGTCTCCATCTGAGATTCAGAGCTTTCTTGGTTTGGCTGGGTATTATCAGAGATTCATTCGGGATTTCTCCAACATCGTTGTTCCCTTGACCCGACTGACCAAGAAGTCGGTGACTTTTCGCTGGGGGCCTGAGCAGCAGGTAGCTTTTGAGACTCTTAGGCAACGGTTTACTGTGATGCATCGATCACAGGTTTGGGGCAGTGTTGATGCAGCGGGGCCGCGTGATCGCTTACGCTTCGAAGCAGCTGAAGCCTCACAAGATTTGGAGAAATTACCTCTATGGGGTCCGGTGTACCATCTACATATATCACAAGAGGCTGAGGTACGTGATGGATCAACAAAATCTGAATATGAGGCAGCGTCGATGGTTGGATGTGGTGAAGGATTATGATTGTGAGATCATGTACCACCCGGAGAAGGTCAATATGGTGGCCAATGCTCTCAGCCACAAGGCGGCCGCGGATTTGATCAGAGACCTATGTTTGAGGATGATCGTTATTACTCCGTTGTTGGAGCGGATTCGTGAGCCACAAATTGAGGCTATGAAGGAAGAGCACCGGAAGAGCTAGCGTATTGTGGGTCAGGTGGCTTCCTTCGATTATGATAGCCACGGTTTGTTGACTCTGCATCGGAGAGTCTGGGTTCTGTATTGGGGAGGTGTGTGTCAAGTTTTGATGGTGGAGGCTCATAAGTCAAGATTCTCCATTCATCCCGGGGCGACGAAGATGTATAGGGATCTTCATCCTGATTATTGGTGGCCCTGCATGAAGCGGGATGTAGCATGGTACGTGGAGGGGTGCTTGACTTGCAGGAAAGTCAAGACTGAGCATCAGCGACCTCACGACAAGATGCAGCCGTTGGAGATTATCGTATGGAAATGGGAAGACATTACTATGGATTTCATCACGAAGCTTCCCAGGACTGCGCGCGAAGTGGATTCTATCTGGGTCATCATGGATCGATTGACCAAGAGTGCGCACTTCATTTCGATTCAGGAGAGTATTTCTGCATAGAAATTGGTTGAGATTTATGTTTGGGAGGTGGTGACACACCATGGGGTGTCAGTATCAGTTATGTTCGTTTCACTTCCAGATTTTGGAAGCAGTTCCATGATGATATGGGCACTCGTCTCCATTTCAGTACAGCATTTCATCCATAGACCGATGGTCAGAGTGAGCGGACTATCCAGACTCTTGAGGATATGTTGCATGCATGTGTGTTGGATTTTGGTGGGAGCTGGGATACTTATTGATCGAGGTCGTTGTCTCAATCAAAAATAAACCAACTAACCTAAGTAGATAGGGTATGTCGGGTCGAATCCACAAGGAGTTCATGGTTAAACTTTGTGTCAAAGTAATCAATAAAAAGAAAAGTATTACTAGCAATTGTCACGAAAAAAAATTAAAGTAAATACCGAACAAAAGCTTGAAAATTTATTAATTAAAAATGAAAATCTCAATGAGAAAACTAGAGTACTCCCGGTTCAGTTATGGACAATTTAGATTCACACACTTTCTTCCCTAGAATTCTAATTCAATTACTTAGATGCAATTGGGGTTTATTAACCTGTAACACATAGTTTTGGGCACACAATATATTCATTCAACTATTTGTCTTACTCCCTATGTCTAAATGGATTAGGAACAATTAGTTAACTAACAATAATGTGTCTTCCAACTACCTATTACCATATTAAGATTCAATATCATAAGTTAGAATAATATATGTTGATTCAATCACTTGTCTTTATTCCTAAACTAATTGAACTTGGAAGAAATGATGAATTTACCATAGATTATCTTAATTATGACATCAAACAATTCATACAACCCAATTTCATTTATCATTACCAAAGATCATCACATGAAGCATAAAATAACAATTGAAATTAACTAGAATCAAGTAATAATCAAGTGTGTTCATCAAAAAGTCATAAACATCCCCGGAAGTAACCCTAATGATTTAGCCTACCACTGAGTTCATAAAAACACTAACTTGGATGAAATAAATGAAATACATAATAGAACTCATAATCAAACTTAGAATCTTCAAACAAATGTAGCCTAATGATTATCAAAGTACGAAACAAATAAACCTTGGGAGGAAGTAATCGTTTCTGAAAATTACTAGAATTGATGAGAATCACCGGTTAAATGATCTTCAAATGTTGCTTGATGATGAATTAAATTGAATCTTGCCTTGAATCCGGATTGAAATGGAATGGACTTGTGTTTCCAAATGTTTCCAAGGGTTTTAGAAGCCTCAAAAACGCAGGAAAAACTCTGAGAATCGCAGGTGGTAACCCTAAAAACGAATGCATAAGTCCATATTTATATTATTTGACAGAAAAGAGTGAAATCGGGCGATATGGGACGTTGAACGTCCTAGGAGACGTCTTAGACGTCGTGTATAACGCCGAAGCGTTCTTTGTACGTCCTTACATGCCTTCTGCCGTCCTTGAAATACACTAAAAAATGGCCAAAAACGTTGGACGTCTTAGACGCGTTCTAGGACGTCCTGCCTTGATTTCTAAACTTCCCGAAACACGCCGTTCCAACAGGAGACGCCCATAAAACGCCTGGACGTCCTAGGGGACGTCTTAGACGCCATGTAGGACGCCGACGTGCTCTTCTCTTTCCTTTTTCTGCTCCGAAATTTGACCAGATGCTGACCGTTTGACTTGGACGTCCTAGGGGACGTCTTAGACGCCTGGAGGCGTCCTTCATCTTCCGTGCAAGTTTTGGTGGTCAAAAAGACACAACTAGCAGAAACACAAAACATGAAAGTTGTAGCAAATCTTGTCTAGTTTCCAGAACTTCTTTACTCATGTTAATCGGAGCTCCAGAACTTGAGATATGACCAAAACATTGAGGCATGGTCAATTTTCCCAACAACGTTTCTTCATTCCTTTAGCAATCCGTTTTACTTGCAGGTTCCGCCACTTTTAGTATGATATATTGACCTGCATATGAAGTTCAACAACTCATCAAAGTAGTGCCATTCTTGGACAATTATACATCAATTCAACAGATTTATGACAATTTGGTATATTCACAAAATAGACTTATCACTTATCTTCCGTTAGCGGATTTTCGTATAACAACAATTATCACGCTAGCATCGATCGACCTCCTTTTGAGATGCTCTATGGGAGGAAATACAGGACCCCGATTTGTTGGGGCGAGGTCGGTCAGCGAGTTATGAGGAGTACCGAGGTGGTACTCAAGACTACTGAGTTGATTCAACAGGTTTGGAATAGGCTCCAGACAGCTCAGAGTCGACAGAAGAGCTATGTCGACAGACGTCGTTCGGACTTGGAGTTCCAGGTGGGATATATGGTTCTCCTAATGGTGTCACCTTGGAAGTGTGTCATTAGGTTCCGGAAACGGGGCAAGCTGGGTCCCATGTATATTAGTCCTTTCAGGGTTTTGGCTCGGGTGGGCCGGGTAGCTTATCGTCTTGATCTTCCATCCGAGCTTAGTCAGATTCATAGTACTTTTCATGTCTCTCAGTTGCGGAAGTGTTTAGTGGATGATTCTGCAGTTGTACCTCTGGAGGATATTTAGGTGGATGACCGCCTGAATTATGTTGAGAGACAGGTGGAAATTTTAGATCGAAAGATGAAAACCGTGAGGAACAAGGTTGTGGAGCTAGTGAAGGTGTAGTGGCTGCACCGCAAGGGGTCATAATGGATATGGGAGTCAGAGGATGAGATGCGGGAGCACTTCCTGGAGTTGTTCGAGTCGGCGGACTTCGAGGACAAAGTCTGATTCAAGTGGGGGAGAATTGTAATGCCTGATTTCCCAGTATGATTTTATTTCCAAGTTTTTATGTTTTGTATTTGGTACAGGGCGTGTTGGAACCTCAACACGGTGTGTCGAGATGTCCGTGGCCACGGAGTTTAATGATCCAACACGACATGTTGAGGCGCCTTAACACGGCGTGTTGGCAGCTGAGAAGGAAACACTAACTTTTAGGGTGTTGCACCCTATTTAAAGGCCTTAAGTCCCCTTGACCGGCCTCCTTTGTTATCTAAAACCCTAAATCGAGTTTTGAGCTTTCCTTGGTGGTGATCTTGAAGTTTTGAGTGGATTTTGTTGATTTTTGTGCTCATTTGAAGGAGCTTTGGAGTTTGAAGGTGCCTAGCTTGGAGGGAAGGCCATAGATCCAGAATCTAACCACTTGTTGCAGTCTCTTTGATGTATCAAGTCCATACCTTGCTTTGTTGCTATTTAGATATTCGCTTATGGGGTTTTGTTATGATTTTTTGTGGGCTCATTGATGGATTGTCTTAGGAGTTAAGTTTTTCATGGGTTGTCTTGTTAGATCTGGCCACTTTGTGGCTGTTGGGGTGCAAAGTTATTCATGATTGACTTTGTAAATGTTTGACTTTTGTAAAACCCACTTGCATGTGGTGCATTAGCCTTTAGACCCATGTGTTAGTGAGAGTGAGAGAGATACATGTAAACACCTCTATATAAGGTGAGTTTAGTCCACTTGTAGAGGTGTGCTTGAGAGATGTAAAAGTGAGTGTGTAAGTGTGTGTTATTTATGTAGTCTAGATCTAGATGCTTTTTGTGTAACACCATACATAATCAATACATCTCTTGAACACCCAAATCACCATGTTCATTGTGGAATCTTTAATTCCGCATGCCAAACCATGTTCTTATGTCACTACAATTGGTATCAGAGCGGGTCTTCAAGATCAATGTGATTTTTGAAGAACGATTCTCGGTTTGGCAACTTTTGTCGCAATTTGAGCAATTTTGGTGAGTCTTTCTTTATGATCTCTCTTAATCTTGTTGATTCGTGCGTTACGTTTTTGAATTTTGATCGATTTGCTTCATTGGATCAAATCCGTTTCAACCACATTGATGATCCAATAAATTTTTCTTTGATCAAGCCCAAACTAAAAACAAAAATCAAGGATCTGTTACTGTTCATGTCCGATTTAAGCCCAATATTCAATCCAGTGCTTGTTACTGTTCATGATCTGTTTGAGCCCAAATAAATGATCCGTTACTGTTCACTTAATTGCGTTCATCATCAAATTAAGTCAACATTTCTGTGTTCAGACTTATTTCACTTTTCGTTTGTTCTTAGGTCAGAAACTTCGTTCTTATTTCCTCAAGTTTGTCGATCGATTTGGATTTGTTTGAAGATATAAAACTTGTGAATCGATTTAATTCTGATTGTCTACTATCTCTAAATCGATGAGGATCAAGTTTTAGGTAAGAAATCGAACAAGTGAATATTTGATTTTGGTGAATGTGTTCAAAGAACTCTTGAATGATATGAAGAACAAGTTGAAGATTCATTATTTGATCCAAAATCAGTGATAGATTCATGAATTTGATGTTTCTTGCCTCATGATTTTGAAAATTCAAACATGAGTAATAGTTAAAATCGATTGTTTTGTTGTGTGATGTTCAACAGATAAAGTTTGAGTTGAAATCAGTAATAGATGGATGATTGGGTATCAACAGATTGGGTTCGAATCGATGTTGAAATCAGGTTTGTTGATCGGCGATTTCTTCGAATGTTAAAGGATGGTTGATTGAAGAACATTGTTCGATTGTTCTTAGATAATTTGGTTTGGGGAATCAAATCGATGGTTGATTGATTTTGATGTTGACAATTTGTTGTTTGATGGTTTGGGTATCTATGATCTTCACTGTATTCGATTGTTTTGGAAATATGAGCATCGTTTGATGATTTTGGAATTCAATCTTGGTTCTTCAATTCTAACTCGATGGTCAAGAGTACGAATGTCTCTCGGAGTTGTAATCGGAAGATGAATGTTTGATTGAAGAAGTCATTAATGTGCGAAGGGTCTCTATGTTCTGGTATTCGAATGGGTTTGATTTCTAGATGTTTTACATGGTTAAGAAACGAAGATTTTTTTATGCATGTGAATCAGTCGAAGGATCGACTGTGTTGGAATGATCGAAGGGTAATTTTTTTTTTTGTGATTGAGAAACGAAGAATGTATCTGGGTTTCTTGAACGAAGGATGATTGTATTTGGGCTTATTGAACGAAGGGTGTTTGTTTTGGGAAAGAATAAGAAATTTCATACGAAGAGTTACTGTTCACTGGGAAAAATTTCGTTCATATGGTGCAGATGATTTTCGTACGAAGGGTGTATTTGAGTTTATTGAACGTAGGATGCAATTGAGTTTCATACGAAGAGGAGAGAGAAAATTTGGGTAATGCAGTTTTGTACCAAGGGGAGAGAGAAGATAAAAGCTTCGTATGAATTGAAAGAAACAAATGACAAATTTTCGAAAACAACCCCTGAAATTTCGACTGTCTGGCACCTTTTCAAAACCCTTCACATGTTTTTGCCAAAATGCTTCGTATGATTTGAGAACAAAGAGCAGAATTTTTGAAAATAGTCCCTGAGACTTCGAATGTTTGGCGGTTCATACCCAAATTCGAAAAAGGACTGTATTTGCTGAAAATTGAAGAAAATGCATTTTAGGCCCCTACAGTTTGTGCAAATTGACGCTTTCTACCTAGCTTTGGAAAAGGGGGAGAGTTTTGCATATTTTGCTGTTTTGGGCGCACCGGGTCACTGCAGAATTTTGAAATTGACAATTTCTACCCATTTTTTAGAAATTTTGTTAAAGGCGATCCGTGAACGAAGCTAAAAATTGAATATTTTTTTTGGGTTTTCTGGATTGAAGCACAAAGTTTATGCGACATGTTAAGGGGGAGTTTTGACACGAAAAATTCTGAATAGAGCACGTTCTTTTTCCTTGGGTGTTTTATAATCAAATTTCGATTATAAAAAGGGGGAGAAGTTTATATGGAAATTCGAACTTGAATTTTTCATATTATGCGGCTTTGATGACCGAAGTGATCTTGAAGTTTTGAAGCTTACGGAATGATGCAATTGGAAGTTCGGAAATGATTTATTTTTGAAATGGGTTTGGAATTATTGAAGATTTTTGGGGTGTGTTTTTATGCTCAACTTTAGGGTGATTATTTGGATTTTGGGATACTCTTAATCATTCGTTGATGCTCGTATTGTATGGTCTCACATCCTAGAGCCCAAATTGAAGAATCATGGAAGAATTGAAGATTGAAGTTTGTTTCGACATATGTCACCTTTGAGGCTTGAACCGCGTAGTTGCTCGATTTTGGAAGATTTGAAGTGGGTCATTCATTCCTAACTTTGAGGGGGAGAATGTTGGGGTGCAAAGTTATTCATGATTGACTTTGTAAATGATTGACTTTTGTAAAACCCACTTGCATGTGGTGCATTAGCCTTTAGACCCATGTGTTAGTGAGAGTGAGAGAGAGACATGTAAACACCTCTATATAAGGTGGGTTTAGTCCACTTGTAGAGGTGTGCTTGAGAGATGTAAAAGTGAGTGTGTAAGTGTGTGTTATTTATGTAGTCTAGATCTAGATCCTTTTTGTGTAACACCATACATAATCAATACATCTCTTGAACACCCAAATCACCATGTTCATTGTGCAATCTTTAATTCCGCATGCCAAACCATGTTCTTATGTCACTACAGTGGCCTCCTTTGCCTTAAAGTTGCAAGCTTTAAAAGGTTCTAGGTCTCATTCATGCATTAAGTCCTTTATTAAGCCCTTCTTGAGCCTTAGAGCTTCTTTTTGGCATGCATGAACGTAAAGTTGGCAACTTTATGTGGCTTTCCAGCTCTTGGGTGTCAGATCTGCATTTTGGGGCTACGTCTTAGAAGGGAAAATGCTTAATGGATTAAGCCCTCACTCTAATAAGCCTAGGGTTTGGGTTTTTGACCCATTTTGATGGTTCCGAGGGATAAAGTTGGAAACTTTACCTTTCTAGATATCATTTTGGTTGAGATCTGAGCTTTGGAGATCTTTGATTCGATGAAGACAACTTAATGTATTAAGTTGTTGGATTTCTGGCGAACACGGCGTGTTTATTGGTGAACACGACGTGTTGTCTTGGTTTTTCCCGACTTTGCAGTTGATGGAGAAACACGACGTGTTAAAGGACGACACAGCGTGTTGGGTCAACTCGGGCCATTGACCTTGACTTTGGATTTTTGTCTTTGACTAAGTTTGACCTATAAGGGGTATTGGGGCATTTTGAGTTGTATCTAGGGAATTGTTTTTGTTTAGGGGTTGAGTAGAGCTGATATTCAGAGTCGGGACCTATTCAGCTATCGTTCAACATTCGAGGTGAGTCTTCCTCACTGGGTTTAGCGGGTCGAAGGCACCAACACGGGCCCATGTTATATTATGTTAGTATGTTAGTTGTCGTCGTGACTCTTGCATGAGTTATGTGTTTATATGCTTGTCGGGCTTGGGCCCGATGTCGGGTGGGGCCCGATGACCATCTATATGCTATGTATCTTTGTGATTATTGCATGTGTGTGATTACTTATTATATGATATATGTATGTTGGGCGGGGCCCAAACTATTACCGAGCGGGGCTCGATGCCGGGCGGGGCCCGATGCCGGACGGGGTCTGATGTCGGGCGGGGCCCATTGAATGTTATTGTATGTATGGTATGTGGTACTTTGGGAAACTCACTAAGCTTCATGCTTACGGTTTTCAGTTTATGTTTCAGGTACTTCCAGTTCGAAGGGGAAGAGCTCGGGTTGACTGCATCGCACACACCATTGGGATTCCGCATTTGATATTACTCTGATTTTTATGGCATTTGATACATTGGGTTTGTTGATATGTATGGATGATATTTGAAAATACTATTTTATCTATTTTCAAAATGAAAATTTTTGGGACCATATTTTGGGATGTTTCATTTTTAACATCAAATTTTACATTTATGTGCTTGATTCAACATTTGAAGGAGTTTTGGGTTCCCAAACCCTGGATCCCTTTATAAAAATTGAATTTCACCATTGAGATGTAGTTTTGTCTTTGATTTGGTGTTATAGACATGTGGTAAATCATCAAGGGACCAATACTCCACCATATAAGTTTTTATTTGATCCCCTTGGATGATTTGGGATGATTTGAATCCCTAACCTTATGATTTTAGTTCTGCATTGGCAATAATAACTTGCACACTAGCTTGAAGCTCCATCCATGGGAGAATCATGGTGGTTGTTATAATTAAGTTTAGTGATTGAATTAAATGTTTTTTAATCATCTAAAATCAAATTGTAAGTTGAATTATCATTAATCACCATGTGTTTCATCATTTAGATCCATTTGTGCTAAGCATGATTTAGGGCTTCAATAGAAATCTATGAAATTTTGGAAGTAAATTCTTTGATGATTTGCTAAGTAATGGAAACTATCATGGATTAAAGCATTATATCATTTAGATGTTTAAATTGATGATTTACTAGATTGAAAATGATTTTAAAAGAAAATGGAGTTTGAGTTGTATCAACTCTAAAATCATCAATTCCACCATTCGAACTCAATGGAATTAAGCAATCCATTGTAAAAATAAGTAATCTAAGAGCTTTAAAAATTAGTTGGAAGTTCGTTAAGCACTTATTAGTTAGTTTGAATTGATATGAGTGAAGTTGGAAATCATTAAGATGTTATGGAGCAATGTTTATACCTTAAGGTATACATGAGCTTCTTTATACCTCTTACAACTTTAAAAGGTCTTAATCATTAAGTCACTATGGAAATAAGATGTATTTGAGTTTAAAATAAGTTTCTTAGACATGTTTTATCCATTGGAGTCATTTTGGAACATTGTAGGATGTTTGGATGTAGTAGGGCCAATGTAGGATGTCTAAAAGTGAAAACTTGGTCATTGTTGGCTTGTTGGGCATCACACGGGCCGTGTCATTTCCAAGGAAAAAATCTACTCAGGCCATGTGCTGCCCTGGATGCTTTATGTCACCAAACATGTTTTGCTTATGATTTTTTTCATACGGATTCGAAATCATGCACAATTTTCGCCTACATGAAATATTTTAAAATAGAGAATGTTTTGAAACCATAAATTTTCACACTTCCTATAAGTATCAATAAATGTGTCACCTCTAGGTGCTTTATATGTATTTGAAATTTTTAAGGTAGTTGATATTGATTTGAAAAAAAATGAGATTTTATGCGTTTAGGTTTCTAAATTTTGAATTATTATATTAGAACTAGCATGTAAATCAAGATGGTAAGAAGACTTACGTGTCTTGATAATGTTATATAGTTACGTAGATTTAACACTATATAATTTCTCAAAATATTGAATACTCGAAGCAACTATATCCTTTAAGGAGTGCAAACGTCATAAACACTAACATTAAGGAAGAATAGAAATCAACTAGGCTTGACAAATTCAGATTTATGCTTAATGAGGCATCAACACGTCAAGAAGAAAAGATGTTGGGACAATTTCAAGGAATGGTTGATAGACAAGAAGAAAATATGTATCCTACCTCACATCCGCTTGATGATTTCAAAGTCACTGTGGAGTTAATGCTTGCAAGAAAGTGAGCGAGATGCTCAGAGAAGTCAAGTACATGATGGTTCAACATAAGAAGGAGATAAGGGACTTAGTAGTGGAACTCAAGAATGATGTGGATCAATAAAGGAAGAAATCAAATCGATAAGATGAATTGGGCATAGTAATCCTAATCCATGTTCCCGTAAATGAATTAAAATAAGGAAGCGTTAATGAAACTCGTTTGACATCTATAGGAAACCCACACATGAAGGCTAATCCATGGGAAGAGTTTGAAGGAAAGTATAACTACAAAGATTTTGATAGTTGTAGACCTTCAATTCAATGGCAGTGCATGTAACATCCGACAAATCAATACAAAGTAAACCTTTTTTTTCTTTGCCATTTTTGATTTACCAAACAAGCATCCACCAATGATGTTAGATATATTTAGAGAGTAATGTTGTGCCATAATTCCATAAATTTTGAAGAGATGAGCTAAGTGGTATAGAAGGTTTCTTAAATAAGAGATTTTTCTAAAAATATGAACAATATTTTTAGAAAAAAATAAATAAATAAGCAACCACTATGGAAGATAAGGATAGTTGCGGAATATAAGTTGTCTCAAACGGGTTTTTAAAAGCTCAACAATAAATAAGATGCAGAATTAGGAGATTATCTTACGGAGATTATAATACCACCAGTTACAATATAAATATGAAGCAATTAATAAATAAATTAGTTAAATCTTAACCAAGCTTGCATGCAAGACTTGAAGTTAATAAATGATGAAAAATATAAGTTTGGATGAACAAAAAGCAACTTGTATTTTTGATGAAGTTCAAGGTACAAGACACACTTTTGGATAACTCCTAATCTCTTTATATATAGACGTATGACATACAGACCAATCCATGCTTAAGTATGGAGGACAGACGGCCATATTAAGCATACCTTACTGACACAATCTTAACAAAATATATGCTTAGAAAAAGTAAACTCAAGTACATCAATGTTGTGTAGAGTTCACCGGAGTTCAAACTATTCTTCAAATTTGTTCAGAAGCATCTTCACATCATTCATCACCAACTTCTCATCATCCACTTATCAAAAAAACTCATCCCCATTCACTTAGTTGTCAAGGGTCATTTCATGTACCAATAGAAAGCTTAGTGAGTAACTTAGTCAGCATACACCCATAACATCAACAATAATTAATCATAATGATTAAATACACTACAGTTTGTATAAAATATATAAAGCCTTTCAAGAATTATGCCCATGTTGATCCTTCCGACCAATACAATTTACGTGGTTTCCAACATCTATATGCTACAATTTTCAACAATTACCAACCATGGTTATACCATGATATATCCACAATACCCTGCTACAAATTTATCAAAATTAATTAACAACTTTCAGCAACTGGTCTCCTCACAATGGCTTACACAATAATCAATCAATGATATATAGTTATGGTATTACATCCACAAAGGCTAACATTTCAATTAACATAAATCCATATGGTATTACCGTCATAAAGTGTGCCATTTTAATTAACAACAATCAGTTAGGGTACTACAACCACAAAGGCTACCATTTTAAATCATCAGCTATGAGAATCGAGTCTCGCCACAAAGGCTCACCAAAATATATCATCAGTAATGGGTCTCACCACTAAGACTCACAAAAATAAATTATCAACTATCAGTACTAGGTCTTACCGCAAAGGCTCGCCAAAATAAATTAACAATTAAAAGCTATATATATATATATATATATATATATATATATATATATATATATATATATATATATATATATATATATATATAAAAGCATATCATATTATACAATAATAACCAGCTAAGATTTTTAGCTATAAAAGCTTATCATATCATTTAACAGTAATCATCTATAAATTTAGCTATATATGCTCAATATATCAAACAACAATAATTTGTTATAGTTTATCAGCTATACTAGCTTACTACACCATACATCAAGAATCAATTATAATTTATCAGTTATATTATCTTACTATATCATACAACAATAATCTGCTATAGTTTATCAGTTATACCATCTTACTATATCATTCAGCAATAACCATATATGGTTTCAACTATATAGGCTTACCCCTTCAGTTAGAAATAACCAATGATAATTTAGTAGTACAAACTTATCATATCATTCAAAATTAAGGATTTAGTTTTTTCTTTATTTCTTTCCAGGAATTGAAGTGTTGTTTTCATCATCGAAGGTTTGTTTAAATCAAAGAAAGTTTGAAAACGATATGTTAAATGAGTTTTAATGAAACTAGAAAATTGCATGTCCTCTTCTTTTTAATGTCAAAAAATTGATAAATAAGGGACAACCTTTACCCAATCAAGAAGTTTGAAAATGATATGTTAAATGAGTTTTAATGAAACTAGAAAATTGCATGTCCTCTTCTTTTTAATGTCAAAATTTTGATAAATAAGGGACAACCTTTACCCAATCAAGAAGTTTACCGTCTTCTTGTGGGAAAGCTTAATTTTTTAACACATACAAGACCATACCTTGCCTTTATGTTTCAACATTTAAGTCAATTCATGTCCAACGATCAAACCCTAGTCTTCCTTATTTAGAAGCTTCCATGCACACTCATCGATACCTTATCAAAAATCCCAATCGCTTTTAACAAAGGAAATGACTTTAATCTTCAAGCATACTGTTTCTTTATCTTTAGTTGATTACATAAGCATGTTCAAGCATACTGTTTCTTTATCTTTAGTTGAAGCTGGATACATAAGCATGTAAAAAGTTATTGCTAAATAGGCTTGGTTGGCAAGGCTTTTACATGAAATTTATGATCCTAATGTTACTTCTTATCTTGTTCGTTATGATAGCCAGGCAACAAGTTATATACCTAAGAATCCCATTTTTCATGAACAAACAAAATGTATGGAGTTAGAGTGTCATTTTGTAAGGATTGATCTCTCTTCAACATGTTCTAACACAATCTCAATTAGTTGACATGTTTACTAAGAATCTTCTAAGCAAAAATATTCTCAGCAGAGAATGATACTTTTTTCATAGAACCATATGTATCAATAAAGAATTTTTTTTTCATAAAATATACTTTTTTATCATATCAGTAAGCAAGTTTGTTGATGTCTAATTCAAATGCCATGATAATAATTGTCCATGTCTATACAATAAAAATGATACTTTAGTATCAATGGTGCTAGGATTTAAGCACTTCAACAAATGATAAACGATTTCACACACATAGTAATAATGCAAACAAAAGACAAGAACGTAGTGTTTGACGTGGTTCACACAATCAGGATCGGCTATGTCTACGGGCGAACAACACACACACATATTTTATTTATAATGCCGAACTCAAATTGCTTAGCTTAGGTTACACGAATTCAATGGATCTAATTATACTAGTAGGTTGACCTAAAATCTGCCAATAAAGCCAAGTCCGAAAACTCTAACAAATCTAGACCATGACTCATTTTGATTTCAAATTTCATAAAGATACTAGCATTCTATTTATGGAAGATACAAGTTCTATGGGATAAGGAGATGGCATAATCTTGGCCGTGACTCATTTTGATGTCTAATCTGATAAAGGGAACTGTCTGCCGAGCGGCTATGAGGTCAAATAGTAAACCAGGCTCCACAACTTAATAGATTACACACTCAAGGCTTGCATTCTATTTGTGGAAGATACAAATTGTAAGGGATATGCAAAATTTATTTAAAAATCATGGTTACACTAATAAGAAAAGCATGACATAAGACGTTTCCTTTCAAACCAACAATTCATATTAACTACCCAAATTTTCCATTCTCTTCATGGTAGTTTCAGTTTTATCAAATTGGCTTATCATTTAGTGTTGGTTAACATCACACACTTCTCGAGATACTGAGTGGGTCTGTAAAACATTGGCTCACATCATTTTATTTGCATTTGTTATTTAGGTTAGATGCAAATAATGGCAACCTACTTTATGTTAATTAGCACTTTAGTCGGTGTGCTTTTTTACATTTATTTTAAGCAATGTACTGTTAGTGATAAAATACAAAGCACGTAGCTATTTTGTGTTGAAGTTAAGCTAAACTCTCTTAATTAGTATAATTTAATAGGAATTATGTTTTGTTGGAGAAATATTGAAGACAAAAGATAGAATAGAAAAATTCTTGTGCAACAAAACAGGAATTTATTATTAATCACAGTATCAACACAATTTACATCATATATATATATATATATATATATATATATATATATATATATATATATATATATATATATATATATATATATATATATATATATATATATATATATATATAGATGGTTGTTTCTTAACCATCACAACCATTCAAGAGAACCATTGTAACTCTTTATCAAAACCGAGACAACCTTTGAGAACCATTGCACCGAGACATCCTTCAAAGAACCGATTCTCTTTTTTTTCTTCTGTAACTGCCATACGGTCAACTTAATAAATATTGTTCCTATATATTGACCAATTTGCCCCTGTCTAGCTTATATCTTTCAACATTCCTCCTTAAGCTAGAGAGGGAAAATAACAAGCTTCTTCTTCAACTTTTGTAGGAATATTTTTTTTCTAACATGTATTTTGGCTAGATACCCTGGTTAGAGAGTAGCACCAATTATCCCCTGGATAAAAAATACACAAGCCTTCTTGTATTGTAGCACCCACTTCTTTCTTTTGCAGCTTTTTGAATACAATACTTTTGCAGCCTATTGAATTCATAACACTTCTTTCTTCTTTTTCTATCCATCAAAGGACATAAGTTGTCCGCCCTTTTTGAGTAAAATATTCAGATAACCACACTTGGCCCTTGACAATCCATGTGCTCAGCACGAACAAATGAGTAGTCACATCATTTCATATTAGGCTAAAGGGAGTGGGCATGTTATGACCCTCGCCAAGGAAGTGTTAGAGGTGCTAAACACCACCCCCTTCAAAATGCTACCAACCTTGTTAAGAAAGGCTCGCTATGTACTTAACGAGAGGAGAGAGGAGAGAGAAACATGAATGGTGTGTTCTTATTGGCTAATCCAAGTTTATACTTTTTTTTTAATTTTTTTTCTAAAATAAAACTCATTAAACTAACAAACTACCACTCCTTACCTTTTTACATTTTGGATGCTAACACAATTCCCAACCTATGTGGCTTCAAAAAATATGATGTGGCATAAAAAAAATCTGATGTGGTAAGATGCTAATCATGTTACCACTCTCTTTAGCGTTATCATATATGAGAAACTTACTGGATGGCATTCTGACCAATGTTGTCCTTCACCACAGAAAAACCACTTTTTATTCCCACATAAGCAACGATTATTTCATCTTTCGAGTCCACTTCGGAAGTTCTATTCTCATCATCATCATTTATAGTATCATCATCTTCATCGGTTTTCTTACCAAACCCACACACTCATCGTAAAATTTATTGGGATCAAACTCAAACATCATCATCTTGATTTGGTTTTCAGTAACAAGATGATGGTAGCTGGGGCAATTTCACAAGACTGAACAACCCTTTTTTTTATTGATCCCACACACACATCATTATCTTTATCCAGAATCTTTTCATCCAGATACACACAAACAACATCTACATAAAACTTCCTATTTTTGAAGTTTTGTATAATCACAACCACCAATTTATGGTTTCCACACATCTCGTAATGTCATCAAACCTTTCACCATGAACCCATCTGGCATCAAGTCTGACTCAAGTGGGTCTTAGATCCTCCTTCTTCCTCGTTCTCGCTTCGTTTTGCTCTTCCTTCCTGTCCTTTTCTTATCATGTCGTGTCATTAGGGCTGTTGTACCATCCCCACAAGAAGAGTACTACACTATCTTCTCCTCTTTCCTTCTCTTTCTGTTCTTTTCAAGATCATTCTTGCCTTCAATGGTTTCTCCGTTTAGCATCATCTTTCAATCATGAACCACCATGGCTATGATACCACTTTGTTGGAGAAACATTGAAGACAAAATATAGAACATAAAAACTCTTGTGCAACAAAATAGGAATTTATTATTAATCACAATATCAACACAATTTACATCATATTACAATATATATATATATATATATATATATATATATATATATATATATATATATATATATATATATATATATATATATATATATATACACGATAGATGGTTGTTTCTTGACCATCACAACCATTCAAGAGAACCTTTGTAACTCTTTATCAAAACCGAGACAACCTTTGAGAACCATTGCACCGAGACATACTTCAAAGAACCGATTCTCTTTTTTTTCTTCTGTAACTGCCATACGGTCAACTTAATAAATATTGTTCCTATATATTGACCAATTTGTCCCTGTCTAGCTTATATCTTTCAACATGTTTCTGGTTTAAATCGTTAATGTGTGAACCATTGTGATGGTTTGAATCGGTATAGTTTGAACCATTGTATTGGTTAGGAAACTTTGTAACTGCCAACTTACAGTTACACAAGAATTATATATATATATATATATATATATATATATATATATATATATATATATATATATATATATTCTTAATAAAAGACTCTTTTAAGCTCCACGTGTCCCCCTTATAAACACCTGTTTTGCCACGTGGCAATTTCTCCACCATTTTGCTCAATTATTTTCCCGCTCTTTTGCTCATCACTATTGTATCCCTTTAAAATCGATGATCATATCCCTTTAAATCGGCACTTCCATTTTGAATATTTCATCTTTTACAAAAATACCTACAATAAAGATCAACTTTATTTATGTAAACAAATTAAAATGCATTTAATCCCTAAAATTTGGTTGATTTGTTTTCTGCCAGCGATTTTGAAATTTGATTACCTGATAGTTTATTTTATTTCCTTCTTTTTTATAGTTTATTTTAGTATTTTTAGCTCTTTTTATTAGTATTGCATTGTATATTCTTTATTTTCTTTATAATGGATCGTGTCAGGTACTTTCTATTTTGCAGGGTTTTGGAGCTCGTATATATATATATATATATATATATATATATATATATATATATATATATATATATATATATATATATATATATATATATATATATATATATATATATAGGGCTAGGTTATTTTGTTTCCTACATTTATTGTGTGCTGGAATGCACTAATAGGAATTTAGTAAATTAAATAATTATTTAATTAAATAAATATAGATATTAAATGATTTCCATAATTATATGTATATTAAATGATATCCATAATTATAATTCTCTTTTTATGGAAACTAATTAAATACGTCATTAATGTCAGCAATAACATTCTTTCGGAATGAATTCGCATCTAGGTTTTTTATATATGAGTTCGTATTTTGTTTCAGGACTTACTCACTTAAAATACAATAAAGTTGCATGGAATATGAAGAACGAGAGTGTATTCTACTAGAATACACTCTCATTCTGCTGGAATACACTCTCATTCTTCTAAATATGAATTCATTCTGAAAGAATATTATTGTTGACATTAATGACGAATTTAATTAGTTTCTATAAAAATAAGTTATAAATATGGATATCATTTAATATACATATAATTAATACTAAATTCCTATTGGTGCATTGTAGCACACAATAGATGTGAGAAACATTTGAACCTATATATATATATATATATATATATATATATATATATATATATATATATATATGATGTAAAAGGTTGTTGGGTTATATCAATAAACTTCTTTGTTTGTGTAGAGACCCACCCTCTCGTTACTTCCCTTTCTCTTATCTTTCCTGCACTTTTGTGTTAAACTCTGTTTGAGAATCATCAAATGAAATAACTATGTTTTTGGAGTAATCCTTTGTACATGTTTGTCCAAATATTCAAGTATATCAGAACAATTCACTTAATGAGGTATAACACAGAAATTATACTTCAACGAAATACAGCTAACTACTATTGATAAAAAAACAATGAAGTACAACCGGACAAAGGTCAACAAATCTTAAGGGTCTTTATAGAATATATATGCCTTCAAAGTCCTGATGTATGATGATCTAATTCTGATTTCTTAATAAATATGTAAAAGAAAAAAAATCATTGATTAAACTTGTATTGCCTGTAGAAAAGAAGACAAGAGTAGATTTGCCACATGCATCATTACACATCAAAAGTATTTGAATTCAAGAGAATGGAAGAAACAAAACCTGACAGCAACAGATAGATAAACAAACAAAGCTGCCACTCATCGACACCTTGAGCCTTGTTGGGGATGGATCTCTTGATGGAGACCGCAAGCCAATCTGTGTTGCTGATCATCACCTTCTGAAACAATAATTAACATTTATAAAGGGAATTAAAGAAAAGACGCGATAAAACAAAAAATAAAATTACTGAAGAAAGTAATTAACATGAGATCCTTTGAACTAGCAAGGAGACATTCAGACGCAATATGCCCAAATTCCTTCAGACCATAGTTGTGTGTTTTGCCCCCTCAAACAGAGATCAATGTTACCTTCTGCTCATCTGGCCAATGTGAATTCCATGTAGTCATTAGTGATGACGTGGCAAAACTGGACAAGATGAAGTATATATAGTCCACCACAAAAAAGAAATCCGTCTACCCCGTCAACAGGGTATATATTGTCCATCATACAATAGTACTAACCTTGTGTGGCCAGCCAGATTCTGAAAAGATCATTGATCTCACGTCAACATACACAAAGAAAAGTACCACCATTACACAAATGAGTAGAATACATGTAATAATAACAAAAAATAACATATGAAATTAAATCGATTACATAAACAATCTGTAATTATAAAAATGAAAAAGATGACCAGTCTTACTGTATATTGATCCTATAATCAAAACAAAAACGGTTACACCGTTATGACCATTCCATGATTTGGGGGGGGGGGGGGGGGGGGCTACAATCACCAAACTTATGTTCATGGTGCAGGCTCATGAAGTGAGTGCCATGTGTTATCCTTTTAACATGTCTGTGGTATTATTTTAATTGTGTGGATCTCTTCTAAACGTGCCACCACTTCCTCCATTGCAGGGCGACGAATTGATTCCTGCTCAAGACAATTTAGGATGAGTTTCGCTAATTTCAGTGCGCCTTTTAATGGATAAACTTGTTCCAACTGTGGATCCATGATTTTTCGTAGTTTTTTTATATTTCTTAAAAAAGGTGTAGCCCAATCCACCAAATTATGTTTTAGAGAAGGCCGATCTTTATCCATGACACATAGCCCTGTAATCATCTCTAGCATCACCACTCCAAAACCATAAACATCGCTCTTCACATACAAACGACCTGTAGTTGCATCACACCCTTTGTTATGGATTTATTAAAAACACTAGTTAGCCTAGCTAAGCAATAATCACCATCATTGATCACTTTGGGTTAGACCATTTTACATTCAAGTCCACTGACAATATAAATAATATAATGAATAACACATGGGTTTCAGTTGGCTATGCTGCTCGTGTTCAGTTATACCACCATGCTTGAACAATGATATTAGAGAACTAACCAGTGGCTATATACTCAGGAGCCGCATAACCGTAGGAGCCTACTACACGTGTTGTGATATGAGACTCTCCATTGGCTGGACCTAACCTTGCCAGTCCAAAATCCAAGACCTTCGCATTAAACTCCTGAAACATAATTCATTATAAAAATATTGATATGATAAAGATTTAAACTAAAATACTGAACCCCAATTCATGGAAATTCTTAAAGGTGCAACCATAATCATATATAGACAGATGTTTAAAGTAAAATTAATTAGTTTTCTACTTGCCCAATCTAACAAAATGTTTGAGGAATTCACATCCCTGCAAATGACATTATTTTCAGTAGTGTGCAAGAAAGCAAGGCCTTGAGCTGCTCCCATGGCTATTTTAATCCTTGTGTCCCATGAAAGTGGTTCTGCACCTTCTGCAAAATCCAATTCATATTACTTATAGATTTAATAGATACAAAATTTTTTTGCAGAGTTAGTGGCGTAGAATTAAATATTTACCCCCAAAGAGATGCATATTTAAGCTTCCTTTGTGCATATATTCATAAACAAGAAGGAACTCCTTATTTTCCCAGCAATATCCAAAGAGTTCAACAACATTTGGGTGGCTAAAAGTCCCCAAGAATTTCGCTTCTGCCTACCAAGAAAACACAAAAAATTAACAATTTCTATTTTACTTCCTTTATGCAGCTCATAAGCTAGCTACTAAATGATTTATTTCCAAGTTTTCCAAATTCTTTATTGTACTTCCACTTTTATCAAATTGGCTTATCATTCCGTATTGGTTGACATCACACAACAGTTTTCAGTCAATAATGCGATAGTATTGCCAATTTGCCATTCATACAACCAAGAATCAAGTCTTTCATTAGAAGAGTAAACACATTGATGATGACTATTGATGGTATACATACCATATACTCATATAGTCATATATAGGTTAAAGGAGGAAGGACTTCAAGAAGATACTCAGAAATTCAGTCCTATCATGGGATTCTTGAACTTTGCTATTAAAATATTCATATCACAAGAAAGAAAATTTGATGGTATAATAAACAAACAGACCTGCCACTCGTTGAGACTTTGAACATTAATGTCTGTGTTTAAAATCTTGATCACGACTGCTATCCCAACACCAGATACTGATGGTGCGTATGATTCATCCACCCACCCTCTATAGACTGTCTCATCATACGGACCTTCTCTATACATTGAAGATGACTGGAAATTCCAGCTAGATCTCTGCAACTCATCAAATGTGAATATCTTCAACTTTTGTGCCTTCAACTGTATAGTAGCATCATGGCATTCTACTCCTGTGGTAGTGAGTTTATTTATTATAGCACCTTCTTTACCTTCACTGCTCCCTTCCGATTCTTTTGTAGCTGCTTTATCTAGTATGGTCCTGCCACTTTTGTTGTCATTGCTCCACTTACGTCTATTTCTATTATTTTTAGCATGCACTGCTGAAACCAGATGAAATTATATAGATGAACTCAAATAATTTATAGATGGACAACTGGTGGATTGTCAAAAAAATATTAAATCTGCACAATGAATAGTGCTTATGAAATTCATATCACCACACAAATAGTATTTTCTAAGAGCTCAAGTTTACCTGGAATGTTAGTAGAGAATAACGACCATACCTTTTCAGCAATTGTCACTTGGTGTTTTTGTGATGCCAAGGCCAACACAAATTCTAGCCTATCCACTACCTGAGCCATTGTAGGTCGATCCTTTGAACGATTGAGGATACATTCATATGCAATTCGCCCAAATTCTTTCAGACAATTAAGTGTGGTTTGCCCCCTTAAAATGGAATCAATGATTCGATCGATATTACCTTCTCTAATGCACTTTTTCGCCCATACAGCTAGGCTGTGTTGCTCCTCATCCAATGTAAAATCCAGAGCAGGCCTACCACATAACACTTCCAATAAGACAACACCAAAAGCATACACGTCAGACTTCCGTGTCAATCTTGTTGAGTGTGAATCCACGGAGGTTGTTGAGTGTGAATCCACAGAAAAGTTGGTCAAAAATGGCAGGAAACCAGGAACCATGTGTAAAGCCACAACTGGTCAAAAATGGCAGGAAACTAGGAACCATGTGTGTTTCCATCTCTATATAAGAGATTCATCTGTATTTGTAAAACTTGTATCTAGAGTAACACAGAAAGAGTGCAGATTAGCACCAAGAAATATAAATTCCTAGTTACCGGTGGACGTAGGTCAGAGAAGGACCGAACCACGTTAAATCCCTCGTGTTCATCCTTGTGTTCTTGTTTTTCGTGAGCTGTGTGTGTGTTTAGAGTCGTGTGTTAAGTGTCTCGATCCTAACAAGTGGTATCAGAGCAAGGTTTTAGCTCCAGAAGGTGATTTTCTGTTTTTTGGTCGGAATTTGTTTTCGTCAAAAACGATTTTGGTGTATACCGTTGGAAAGTTCTCGTTCCGAAGATTCCGAAAATATTTTTTTCTGAATTTTTCGACCACCGGAAGACGTCCAAATCGCCGGTCAAAGGTTCGCCGGAATAGTGACCGGAAAACCAGTTCGCCGGAGAAGACGACACTGTAGCGTCGGAGCCTTGCCGGAGAAGACGACACTGTACGCCGGAGACTTGCCGGAGAAGACGACACTGTAGCGACACTGTAGCGTCACTGTAGCAGAATTTGAAAAACTCAGATTTGGTCCCTGAAGT
This sequence comes from Lactuca virosa, assembly GCF_052849685.1. Taxonomy (NCBI): domain Eukaryota; kingdom Viridiplantae; phylum Streptophyta; class Magnoliopsida; order Asterales; family Asteraceae; genus Lactuca; species Lactuca virosa. The sequence goes on from NC_136433.1 coordinate 41,660,840, forward strand.
TTCAGAAAATTGCAAAGACCGGTCCTGAAGTTCCAGAAAATTGCAAGACAGGTCCCTGAAGTTTCAGAAAATTGCATGACAGGTCCCTGTTCTTTCAGAAAATTGCAAAAATGGCAGAAGATGGTAAAATCAAAATTGACAAGTTTGATGGAACCGATTATGGATTTTGGAAGATGCAAATTGAAGATATGTTGTATCAGAAAAGTTTGCATTTGCCTATGTTGGGCGAACAACCGGATGACATGTATGATGAAGAATGGAAGTTGTTGGATCGACAAGCCTTGGGTGTAGTTAGGCTTTCATTGGCAAAGAGTGTTGCGTATAACATTGTTAATGAAACAACTACTTATGGAGTATTTAAGGCTTTGTCCAACATGTACGAGAAGCCGTCCGCTTCCAACAAAGTGTTCCTCATCAAACAATTGGTTAACACCAAAATGAAGGAAGGCATGTCAGTTACCGCTCACATAAACGAGTTTAACTCGATTATCTCTCGTTTAGCCTCAGTTGCAATAAAGTTTGAAGATGAAGTACAAGCGCTCCTCCTTTTATCATCTTTGCCCGATAGTTGGTCAGGCATCGTCACAGCTGTTAGTAGTGCATCCGGCACTATTAAACTCACTTTCGAGAGTATTCGTGACTTGATTGTAAATGAAGATATCAGACGGAGAAGCAATGGTGAGACTTCTAGTTCTAGTTCTAGTTCTTTATTGCATACAGAAAGTAGAGGAAGAAGAAACGAAAGAGGACGTAGTCGAGGCAGATCAAAGTCTAGAAAAAGGGGGTAGTCCAAGAACCGAAAAGATATTGAATGTTGGAATTGCAAAGAAAAATGTCACTTTAGAAACCAATGTCCAAAACCACAAGCTAAAAAGAAAGAAGTACACAATGTATCCTCTGAAGAATCGGGAGATTTTCTCATATGCTGTGTTGAGAGCTCAATGGAATCCTGGATTATGGATTCGGGTGCTTCTTTCCATGCTGTCTCATGCCCAGATATGGTCAAGAACCTACAAACAGGTGACTTTGGCAAAGTTAGTTTGGCCGATGATCAAGTGCTTGATATTACGGGTATAGGAGACGTAGATTTGAAGACCTCCATGGGAACCACCTGGACTTTGAAGGATGTCCGGGTAATTCCAAGTCTGAAGAAACAGTTGATTTCTGTTGGGCAGTTGGATGAACAGGGACACGAGGTTAAGTTCAGGAATGGGCAGTGGAAGGTTGTCAAAGGAAATCTTCTGATAGCTCGTGGACATAAGAAGGGTTCATTATATATGGTCAGATTACCATCTGAGGGAGTAACCGTCCCAGTTCAGAAGAAAAACAAAATCCGGTTCATAGAGTCTCGTGGACAGAAGAAGGTTTGCTTTGCAGATGGCAAACCCAGAGTCACAGGTCAGATTCAGGTTGAACGTGTTTGGAACGGTTCAGAAAAACCAGTCAAGGGCATTCATAGCAGTGGGAGCATGGGCTTTGTTTCAGCTAGAATACCCAGAACACAGTGGGTTAAGAGAACCAGTATTCCATCTGTAAAAGTCTCTCCAGATTATCTGCTTCACATGGAGAGTGTCGTTTGTTCTCAGGATGTTCCAGGATCGGGCAGTTCATTTCAGTGGGAACCGGTGGAGACAGAGAACAGGTAAATTGAAGAGAAGGCAGGGTAACTAGGAAGGAATTAAGATCAATTTTTTTTTTAAAATACAGATGCACAGTTGAAGCACAGGTGAAGATTGTTCTGTGGCTTCAAGTGGGAGATTGTTGAGTGTGAATCCATGGAGGTTGTTGAGTGTGAATCCACAGAAACGTTGGTCAAAAATGGCAGGAAACCAGGAACCATGTGTGAAGCCACAACTGGTCAAAAATGGCAGGAAACCAGGAACCATGTGTGTTTCCATCTCTATATAAGAGATTCATCTGTATTTGTAAAACTTGTATCTAGAGTAACACAGAAAGAGTGCAGATTAGCACCAAGAAATATAAATTCCTAGTTACCGGTGGACGTAGGTCAGAGAAGGACCGAACCACGTTAAATCCCTCGTGTTCATCCTTGTGTTCTTGTTTTTCGTGAGCTGTGTGTGTGTTTAGAGTCGTGTGTTAAGTGTCTCGATCCTAACAAATCTTTGAGTTGCAAAATACTCAGCAATCATGTACCCAAATGTTCCTTTGATCTGATGGGTATAAACATTAGTTGTGTCCGATAGATTTGCTGGACCAATCCTGGACAACCCAAAGTCGGAAATCTTAGCTGCCAAATTCTCGTCCAGCAAGATGTTTGAGCTCTTAATGTCACGGTGTATGACTCTGGATTTGACACCTGTACCTGTATGGAGGTAGTCCAAACCACGAGCAGCACCTATGCAAATGTTGAGCCTCTGGACCCATGTCAGCAGAGAATGATTACTTCCGTTGACTCTTATTTTGTGGAGATGATCCTCAAGGCTTCCCTTCGGCATGTATTCATAAATAAGGATCATCTCTCTTTTATCAGATCCTTCATGGTATCCTAAAAGAGAGACGATGTGACTATGGCGAAACTTGGAAAGCATCTCAATCTCTGCCTTGAACTCGGTTACTCCTTGATTGGAATCAAGATTCAACCTCTTAATGGCAACATCAATTCCTTCTTCCCCAAACTCAATCTTACCTTTATATACCTTCCCAAAGCCACCCTTTCCGATTACAAATGCATCATCAAAATCATTGGTGGCCAATTTGATTTCGCCAAGTGAAAACTTTCGACATAGTTTATCCGATGAGGCTGATGTGGATTGGTCATCTGATGATGATGACAGGGATGAATTCTTGTGCTGACTGTCATCCTCCTCTTGTTGCTTCTGTAAATAATAAAAAACAATGCCCAATACAGTAAGGAGAAATATAAGAGATGTGGAAAAGTCCATGCTTCTTGGAGATATGATATCGATCAGTCTGTACTCTGTAATGCAAGAAATGAAGGTAAAAATTCTTAGATCTAAAGATTGAGATGATCTGGATGGGTTGACTCCTGACTGACTATTGAACTGGTCAACACATTGCAGGACCCATATATTGACTACTGTTGCTTTTAATTGAACAATTTGGTGAATATGTTTCACTTTTCAACGATTGAGTCACTGCCATCAATGGACCTCCACCTCATTCACTCAAAGAATATATATATATATATATATATATATATATATATATATATATATATATATATATATATATATATATATATATATATATATATATATATATATATATATATATATATATATATATATATATATATATATAGGCCTAGGTTATTCTATTCAAAGTAATTATTGTGTTATTGTATGCATAACTGTGGGCCAATCAATTTTACTTATTTTAAGAAAGTGATTAATATATATTATTGAATTAAATGTAATTGAAAAATATCATCTAATTTAATTACAAGGGTATTTTAGTCAATTAATATAGATTTAATAAAGGAAAATTGCATATTTTAAGGGAGCATAGATTCTATTAATTTTAAAAATCCGATTTTACGAATTATAACTATTTTAATTCGAACATTCTGACAGAATATGTTTATTTATTTAATTATTTACTCAAAAATAAAAATATTCTTGAACCATAAATAATAAAAATATTCTTGAACCTATTTCTTGATCATGACTTTAAGAACTTCTTGTAGAATAACAAATTCTTGAACAATCAATTGAAGAATAAAAACAAAAAATACATTATTTCTTATAGAATACGGGTAGCAATTGTTAAGAATTACATTTATTGTTAAAGAATAAAACTAAAAAAACTTTCAAAACGGGAAAGAAAACATCAAAATCTAACAACGACTAATACATTCTAAAAGAATAATGTGGTTCGTTTCAATTTTGTGGTCCGTTCTTCAAGCATCAACTTCTGTGATTCCAACAGAATTGGAATTCGTGATTCCATTCCAACAGAATTGGAATACGTGATTCCATTCCAATAGAATTGGAATCTCACCAATATCATCCATTGAATCATCTACATAAACATACTTGATACCTTTTCAGAATTCAACCTTGTCAAGATCCTGCACTGTCCACATAAATGAAGTGTTAAATAAAAAAAAATAAAATAAATAAAATAAAAAAAAACATAAATTGAAATATGAATCAGACCATTTGAATCAGTCCCTTTGCTGCATCAATCAGACCATTTGAAAGAAACACAATGATCTCCATATCACTCAAAACCCCCAAATTCCACTTGAATTGGAATTATAAAGCTGAGTTGTCGATTCCTGTAACAAACAAAAACGGAAGGAAAAAACCCTAAGTGAAAATTAACTCGAACAGAGCTTCATGTTACTTCATTATATCAAAAATCGAATCTAACCAAACATCGATTCACTCGAATACGAAACTCGAAAGAAAAATAATTCAATCAAACAAGTAAAGCAATAAACCTCGTAACCAACAGAGAAACTCGAACCGGACAAAAAATGGATCATTGGAAGAGAAAAAAACGCTGACTAAAGAGAAGAGAGTAAGCTAACCTGATTGGTAGAAGTTGGTTGATTGATTTGAACAGAAATCGATGGAGCAAAGGAAGTAAGAAGTGTAGATCGGAAGAGGGATTAGGGTTCGTAATCAGAATCTTTTCGTTGGAAGGATGGTGAAAGTCAGGGGCGATGGTGGGGTATTGGTATTGGAGTACGTTGTCGTTTCAAAAAAAAAAAAGATATAAAACCTGGAGAAATTGGGGTTAAAAGTCAATACCATGATTATAGGGATTATTTTTGGAAATTGTTAATCATATTACTAAATTACCCTTATTTATTTATTAAATTATTTAATTTTTTTTTAATTTTGGTTGACCCACATTTATGCATACGATAACACAATAATTACTTTAAACATGAACCTATCTCTCTCTCTCTCTCTCTCTCTCTCTCTATATATATATATATATATATATATATATATATATATATATATTGGGTGATTTAGCAATATGATATGCATGGATGTTGCAATGATTTAAGATATGATTTATGTTTTGTGTATTCCACTGCTTAAAACATTTATTTGATAATTCAGACTGAAAAAATTACAAGTCCGTACTTAATTTTACTTGGTTCTTAACCTAATTATGTCCCCTGTATTCGGCAACCACTTGAGTAGTAAGGACTAAAGAGACATATTTTCTCCAAATTTCCTCACCCTTTCTGCCTTTCATTTGGCGTATAATCCAAACTCTTTGTTAGAAACACAAAATCCCTATCACAAACAATTCTTTTAATCTGAAAGTAATTTAGATCTTTACTGTTTTTTTACCGGTTCAGGAATAATATCAGAAGTCGTTTGATGATATTTGACCTAGGGTTTGGATTAAAAACATTTTATGTGATAATTGATATTTTTGGGGATTTGACGAACCTACAGACGGGAAGGCAGCTCCAGAGCCTTATGACGCTGCACATGTACTATTGGGTCATAGATGTAGCACAAGAACCTATCTATTTCTCTTAAAATTTTGGCCGATTTCCATGGTGCTACTACGATGGTGAATGATTTTCCCTTTTCTGATCATCGTTGGGATTGAATTTAGTTTTTTGATAAAACTTAAACTAGAAATAATAAAAGATAAATAAAACAATAATGTCATAATAAAAATTAATAGGAAAAAAAAAACCTATATCATAGGGATAAAATGATCATTTATAGGACTTAAGAGATTCCTTTTTAATGGTGTGACCATATTGATAATGAATAACATTGCAATCCACATGTGACTAGAAACAAATGCATCAATGGCAGGATAGGGCAAAATGATTTTTTCCACCCATAAAAAATGATACCTATCAATGGCAGGATCAGCGTTAGAAGAGTGTTGTCTCGGAACTCAAAACAGTAAATTTCCATATATACACACATTGTAACTAGAAACAAATGCATCAATTTGTTCCAAATCTATTTATGAACGATATTAGTTTTACAAGGTATAGTCAGAATTGTATTTAAATGGTTACATTAAGAGGAAAATCTAGACACAAAAGATTTATTTTAAGACCTGCAATTCAAACTGACTTCCATTTTTTCCAATTTTCTTGATTACACTTTCATCATATGGGCTTTTATTAGTTAGTGCTGACACGTCTCAGTCAATTTTCTTGATTCACATCACTTTTATATGCACTTGTTATTTTGGTTAGATGCAAATGATGGCAACCTACTTCTAATGTGCTTTTTTAAACCCATTTTAGGCAACATACACCTTCATTAATTTACAATGATGAAATCTAAAGTATATTGCTATTTTGTTTAAAATGACCAAAGTACATTGCCTGAAGAAGTATGCTGCTATTATTTATAAACAAAGAAATGCATGGCCTGAAATGGACAAAAAATTGAAGTATGATGCTACTATGTCTAAAAAACGAAATACACACTCAATACACCTGTTATGGGTCATGTATCATCTTCTTTCTCATGTGTTAAACGTCTTTACACATTTCATAATAACAAAAACATTTACATATGAATTGAAATTGATTGCATAAGAATCTGCAATCATAAGAAAGGAAAAGGCGACCACTTTTACCATAAATTGATCATATAATATAACCATAACATAAAGTGTGAAACCTTTATCATCATTCGGAAATTTGATTAGTCGATCCATGCCATGTGTTATCATTCAACTTCCATGTATGGTTTATATTTTAATTGTGTTGATCTCTTCTAAACGTGCCACCACTTCCTCCATTGAAGGCCGATGAATTGGCTCTTCTTCAAGACAATTTAGGATGAGTTTCGCTACTTTCATAGCGCCTTTTGATGGATAAACTTGTTCCAACCGTGGATCCATGATTTTCTGTAGTTTTTTTATACTGTTTAAGGAAGGTCTAGCCCACTTCACCAAATTAATTTGTGAGGAAGGCCGATAATAATTGAGTACGTGTAACCCTGTAATCATCTCTAGCATCACCACTCCAAAACTATAAACATCGCTCTTCACATATAAACGATCTGGAGTTGCATCACAGCCTTTGTTATTGATGTCTTAAAAACCCTTATCATTTCTCAATTTGGGATATAGACAATTTTACATATATTCAAGTCAATTTAACAATAACCCCTAAATGATTTAAGCCCTAAAAGCAGGAAGTTGTGCTCAAACAAGGATATTAGAGAACTAACCAGTGATTATATACTCAAGATCAGCATAACCGTAGGTGCACGTAGCGCGTGTTGAGACATGAGACTCTCCATTGACAGGACCTAACTTACCAGTCTAAAATCTGAGAGCTTCGCATTAAACTCCTGGAACATAATTGAATATAGAAATAGTTATGATAAACATTTAAACTTACATACAACCCCTGAAATATCAAATTTCTTGAAATAAGTGCCACCATAATCAATGATGCCTATTTAAACTAAATATGATTAGTGTTTGCTTGCCTCATCTAACAAAATATTTAAGGGTTTCACACCCCTGTGAATGACATTATTTTCTGTAGTGTGCAAAAAAGCAAGGCCTTGAGCTGCTCCCATGGCTATTTTAATCCTCGTCTCCCATGGAAGTGGTTTTGCACCTTCTGCAATATCCAATCTAAAAATTTATATATATATATATATATATATATATATATATATATATATATATATATATATATATATATATATATATATATATATATATATATATATATATAGGGAGCGTTCAATCGAGAAAATTTCTTATCTCGAGAACATTTGAGAACAAATTTGAAAAACACAATTTTTTTAATTAAAATTATAAAATAATATTCATATAAATCAAAAAATAGTTACAAACAATTAAAAAACCCACTAACTAACACCACTCACCACCCAACCAACACCACCCACCACCACCACGCGCCACCACCACTCATCACTAACCACCACCACCAACTACCACCCACCACCCATCACTACCCACCACCCACCACCACCCACCTACACCACAACCACCAACCACCACCATCACCACCAACCACCACCACCTGCCCCCATCACCAACCTCCACCACCCATCACCACCGCCCGCCACCACCACCAGCAACCACTACCTACCACCCATCACCACCACCCGCCATCACCACCCACCACCACCACCACCCACCACCACCACACGCCACCACCACCCATCACTAACCAACCTTCACCACCCATCACCACCGCCCACCATCACCACCAACAACCACTACCTACCACCCATCACCACCACCCGTCACCACCACCACCCACCACTACCCACCACCACCAACCACTACTCACCACCCATCACTACCCACCACCACCAACCACTACCCACCACCCACCACCACCCACCCACCATAACCACTACCACTCGCCACCACCACCCATCACTACCCACCACCACCAACCATCACCCGCCTCCATCACCCATCACTAACCATCACCACCAACCACCACCCACCACCCATCACTACCCACCACTCATCACTACCCACCACCCACCCACCACCAACCACCACCCGCCACCACCATCACCACCCAACCACCACCACCCATCATCACCGTGTGCCACCACCACCCACAACCACTACCTACCACCCATCATCACCACTACCCACCACCACCACCCATCACTAACCACCACCACCAACCACCACCCACCACCCATCACTACCCACAACCACCACCACCACCAACCACCACCTACCACCACCATCACCACCCACCACCATCACCACCCAACCACCACCACCCGCCACCATAACCACCACCCACCACCACCACCACCGCCAACCACCACCCGCCACCACCACCCATCACTACCCACCGCCACCTACCACCCATCACTATCCACCACCCATTACCACCCGCCACCAACACCACCCAGCACCCACCCACCACAACCATCACCAACACCAACCACCACCCGCCACCACCATCACCACCTACCATCATCACCACCCAACCAGCACCACTCGCCACCACCACCCACCTCCGCCACCACACCAACCACCCACCACCCACCAAAACCATCACCCGTCACTATCACCACCACTTGCAACCACCCACCCACCCAACACCACCCATCACCACACACCACCACCCCGCCTATACCACCCGCCGCCACCACCCTCACCCCCACCTACAAAGATTTGAAATTGTGTTTTTGATTCATTAGGTTTTCTCTTGTATATAATCACATGTGATTATATGTATCGAGTCACATGTGATTATATGTATCGAATCATATATGATTTATATGTTATTAAATACATATAATCACATGTGATTAAATATACATGAAAAACTAGTGAATCGAGAATGCAAAAATGAATATTATCCACGTAAATCATTTGTGATTAGATACATATACATACATGTGATTAGATGTATTTAATAAAATATTATTTACGTGGGTCGTATTTATTTTCGTGTTTTCGATTTAATAATTGGCATCGTGTATCTAATCATATGTGATTATATGTATTTAATCACATATGATTTATATGGACAATATTTGTTTTCACGTGTTTATTCAATAGTTGTTCTTGTGTATTTAACCACATGTGATTACATATATTTAATCACATATGATTCGTACGGAAAATATTTATTCTTGTGTCGATTCAATAATTGTTCTAATATATTTAATCACATGTGATTTTATGTATTTAATCACATATGATTTATGTGGACAATATTCATTATTTCGTTCTCAATTCAGTAGTTATACTCATGTACTTAATCACATGTGATTATATGTATTAAATCGCATATGATTTATATTGATAATATTCATGAGTCAATATTTTTTCTTATGTATTTAATCATATGTGATTGTATGTATTAATCACATATGATTGATGTATAAAAAGAAAAATTATTTAATCAAAAACGCGAAAATGAATCTTGTGTACAGAAATCATATATGACTAAATGTACAAGAACAACTATTGAACAAGAATGTGAAAATGAATATTGTCCATATAAATCATATCTAATTAGATACATATAATCTCATGTAATTAAGCACACATGAACAACAACGGAATCGAGAACGCGAAAATAAATATTTTCCACATAAATTCTATGTGATTAGATACATATAATCACAAGTGATTATATTCATTTAATCACATATGATATATGTGGACAATATTTATCTTTGTGTTCTCAATTCAATAATTGTTCTTGTGTATATAATCAATCATATGTGATTATATGTATCTAATCACATATGATTTATATAGACATCATTATTTTTGTCCGTATAAATCATATGTGATTAGATACATATAATCACATATGATTATATGTATTTAATCACATATGATTACAGTGGACAAAGAACAATTATGGAATCGAGAATGTGACAATGAATCTCAGCCACATAAATCATATATGATTGGATACATATAATCACAGTTTTCGACTGAATAATTGCTTTTGTGTAATTAATCACATGTGATTATATGTATATAATCATATATGATTTGAGGTGGACAAGATACATTTTTTCCTTCTCGATTCAATAGTTGTGCTCATGTACTTAATCACATATGATTATACCTATAATCACATTTGATAAAATACATGAGAACAACTATTGAATCGACAAAGCAAAAATGAATTATGTCCACATAAATCATATGTGATTAGATTCATATAATCACATGTGATTATATGTATTTAATCATATCTGATTAGATTCATATAATTACAAAGCAAAAATGAATTACCTCCACCACCCACACCCACCCACCACCCGTCACTATCACCACCACTTGCAACCACCCACCCACCTACCACCACCCATCACCACACACCACCACCACCAATCACCACCACCCCGCCTCCACCACCCGCCGCCACCACCCCCACCCACACCTACAAAGATTTGTTATTGTGTTTTTGATTCATTAGGTTTTCTCTTGTATATAATCAAATGTGATTATATGTATCGAGTCACATGTGATTATATATATCAAATCATATATGATTTATATGTTATTAAATACATATAATCACATGTGATTAAATACACGTGAAAAACTAGTGAATCGAGAATGCAAAAATGATTATTGTCCACGTAAATCATATGTGATTAGATACATATAACTACATGTGATTATATGTATTTAATAAAATATTATTTACGCAGGCCGTATTTATTTTCGTGTTTTCAATTTAATAATTGGCATCGTGTTATAAATCACATGTGATTATATGTATTTAATCACATATGATTTACATGGACAATATTTGTTTTCACGTGTTGATTCAATAGTTGTTCTTGTGTATTTAATCACATGTGATTATATATATTTAATCACATGTGATTATATATATTTAATCACATATGATTCGTATGGAAAATATTTATTCTTCCGTCGATTCAATAACTATTCTAATATATTTAATCACATGTGATTATATGTATTTAATCACATATGATTTATGTGGACAAGATTCATTATTTGTTTCTCAATTCAATAGTTGTACTCATGTACTTAAGCACATGTGATTATATGTATCAAATCACATATGATTTATATTGATAATATTCATGAATCAATATTTTTTCTTATGTATTTAATCATATGTGATTGTATGTATAAATCACATATGATTAATGTGGAAAAAGAAAAACTATTTAATCAAAAACGCGAAAATGAATCTTGTGTATAGAAATCATATGTGACTAAATGTACAAGAACAACTATTGAACAAGAATGTGAAAATGAATATTGTCCATATAAATCATATCTAATTAGATACATATAATCTCATGTAATTAAATACAGAAGAACAACAAATGAATCGAGAAAGCGAAAATGAATATTTTCCACATAAATTCTATGTGATTAGATACATATAATCACATGTGATTAGATACATATAATCAAATGTGATAATTATGGACAATATTTATCTTTGTGTTCTCGATTCAATAGTTGTTCTTGGGTATATAATCACATGTGATTATATGTATCTAATCACATGTGATTTATGACATCATTATTTTTTGTCCATACAAATCATATGTGATTAGATACATATAATTACATGTGATTATATGTATTTAATCACATATGATTACAGTTGACAAAGAATAATTACTGAATTGAGAATGTGACAATGAATCGTATCCACATAAATCATGTATGATTGGATACATATAATCACATGTGATTATATGTATTTAATCAGATATGATTTATGTAGACAATATTTGATTATATGTATTTAATCACATATGATTACAGTTGACAAAGAACAATTGTTGAATCAAGAATGTGACAATGAATCGTATCCACATAAATCATATATGATTGAATACATATAATCACATGTTATTATATGTATTTAATCATATATGATTATGTAGACAATATTTGTTTTTGGGGTTTTGATGAATAATTGATTTTGTGTATTTAATCACATGTGATTATATGTATATAACCACATATGATTTGAGGTGGACAAGATTCATTTTTTCCTTCTCGATTCAATAGTTGTGCTCATGTACTTAATCCCATATGATTATACATATAATCACATGTGATAAAATACATGAAAACAACTATTGAATCGACAAAGCGAAAATGAATTGTGTCCACATAAATCATATGTGATTAGATTCATATAATCACATGTGATTAGATGTATTTAATCACATATGATTAATTTGGATAAAGATTTATTTTCGTGTTCTTTGTTCAATATTTGTTATCGTGTATATAATCATATGTGATTGTATGTATCCAATCACATATGATTTATATAGACAGGATTCGTTTTTTCCAAATAAATCATATGTGATTAGAAAAATATAATCACATCTGATTAAATGTATTTAATCACATATGATTAAAGTGGAAAAAAATAATTATTGAATCGAGAACGTGAAAATGAATCTTAGCCACATAAATCATATGTGATTATGTACACGTAATAGGAGACTTAGTGTAACACACCTCATTGAACTTGAAAATTAGCTAGCGTGAGCAAGATAGATCCTTTCCTTTTCAAGAACCTACACAACAATTATAACATTATTTAGCTTGTGCTTTGTTGTATTACTCTTATAAAACTTATGTATATATTTTCTTATTTTCTCTTTGATTGTAGTCCTCTGTTTGGGATATGTTTTCTTACCTTTCAACCCATTATTAAATTTCGATAAAATAATATTGGAAAATTTCTCTCTTTTATCTTTTCAGAAATATAAAGATCTTATTCTAATGATTTTTGGTTGATTTTATATTAAATTTACAAGTTCGTAACTTTAAGCTGTCATATTCTGGACCACTCAACACTATTGGAATAAACTGTACCAATCTACTAAGAATTACATCAAACCCTTTATATTTAGGAAACTATACATCCATATCTAACTATAGGATTTGGAATTTTGGCATTTGGAGTTCAGATGAATTTATTATGATTTTTTGAAGACAATGCGTGAAATCTGTGACAGCATGGACCAAACTGAGAAGATTGCCAATTTTACCCCTCAAGGATATGGAATTTCGAAATGTGATTCAAAGTTTGAAGAAACTAGACAAACTAAGATTTCCAGAAAACTAAGTCTCATGATTTTTAGATGTTCTTATTGACCTGCACGAATTTTAGAAGTTGGAGGACAGATTTGGGAAAATTGATCATAATAGCTTTTAAATCACTTTTGGTGTTCTATTAAGGACTTAATGGTTAAGCCTTAAGTTTATCACTTTTTATATGATTGTTGGTTACTTATTAGGCTATTAAGATATGAAACTCAATTTAACCTAAGGGCCTTAATGCGTGGCTTAATGAGGGTTCAAAGTTAAGGATTTTCACATAAAATGCTACTTTTTCATTGAGGCATTTCATCGAACACTTGGTGTTCATAAAAAATCTATACAAATATCAAATTTACTAGTTATTGTGATTGTGTGTGTGTAATTATAGATATTAATAAATTGATTGAAATTCGATGGATGTTAAGATATATAGAAGTAAAAAATAACCTACCTTTGGAAGATATGAAATCACATAAGCATTTAACTTCCTCCCCAACACAATTGTGAGTCTAATAGCTCTCAAAATGCGACAACTTCACGAGAAGAAGCTCTGATCTCAATCAGTGCCGTCATTTCTTTTAAATCTGTGAGCCAATTTCACATGATTAACATATTCGAATTCTCAATTCGAAATAGTAGATAATAAACAAAGCTTGCGTTCGTTCCTAAAGCGTATACACATATCTTTTTCTAAAATCAATCGATTAATAACACATTATCGAAATCAAATCCATCAATAATAAAAAAAATATGATCAAACAAACAATCATAGAGATCAAAATTTAGATAGATTCTTACACTGTAAAACGGAAGGAGTCATAGATGAAACCGAATTTGAAGGAGTTGCTAGAACCTGTTGTTCTTTCATTTCAACATCTTGTAAGAGGATATATGGTGGGGCAAAGCAACGAAGAGATCTGGCCTCCAAAGGTGGTGATGTGACGAAGAGATCTCCGGTTGTTATCGATTGATCTCCGACGATAATAATGGTTTCCGGCACCCATGGTGGCATAATATGGTGGGGGAAGTTAGGTGGGCACGCGTGTTTCTAAAAAATGATCTCAAATGTTCTCATTGGAACATAACTCTATATATATATATATATATATATATATATATATATACATATATAGGGTTAGGTTATTTTGTTTCTAGTAACTATTGTGTGCCAGAATGCACAGATCTGGACCATTGGATGAAATATAATCAAAGGTCATGATCTGAGGGTCTATGATAGTTGAATATGATAACATGTACCATATAATCACACAAATTCCAGTATAAGGGCATTTTAGTCAATTAACCTATATTAAAAAAGGAAATTTTCGGATTTTTAGGGATAATTAATTCCGTTATTTTTAAAAATCTGAATATTTTAAATTAATTCAAATTTAAAAATCCGATTTTATTCTGTCAGAATGTCAAACATTAATTAGTAAAGATATTTTCAATTTTATTCTTGCGGATATATTTCCAATGCATATATTTTTGATAATTAACCTGATTTAATAATTCAACATATATTCTTCATATACATTCGAACGTGAATACAAAATCATACATGTTCTTACAAACTAATAATCTTATGCAATTTAGTATAGTTATACATATTCTAACAGAATATCATCAAAAATGAATAAAAATATTAAGAAATAACATTCTTAAATGTACAATTATTAAGCAAATACACATGATCTTCTACCAATTCACATGATCTTTCTCTTGTATGATCAATATTGAATTCCTTCTTCAAGCCATTCTAAAAGAATAAGATGCATTATTCGTTAGTATTACCAGTGAAGCTAATGTACTTGTTGTTAACAAACATTCTCAAAAGACATTCTAACAGAATGCATTTATACAAATAAATTCTGACAGAATACAAGCATTACTTATTTAATAGAATCTATATAATAGAGAATGATAACATATTCTAATAGGATGTATTTCATTTTTCCTATCTTGCAATGTTTTTTACTTTTCCTATCTTGACAAATAAGGAGATTGAAATCGAATTCTGTCAAAATAATAGACATTCTAAGAGTTTTGACAGAATACATACCACATGACCAGATTCTAACAGAATGTATTTCATTTTTCCTATCTTGCAATGTTTTTTACTTTTCCTATCATCTTTAATTCCTCATCACTCCAAACTATCTACAGATATAAACACTGTGCTTTAGGTAAATAACACAAGGGAAATTTGTCATCAAATGTGTGACTTACTAAAAGGGTAAAAAAGGAAAATTATGTGCTATGCATCTCTGCAACTGGTGGCAAACAATTGATGTAAGGGGCCCATTCAGAAGCCTGCTGTAACACCCAAATTTTCAAAACGATTTTTCACATTTTATAAAATACGTTTTCATTCATAATCGTTATAAAAACACCATTGTATCACATAACATCATATCCCAAGATCATAATAAAATCTCCCCGCGTGTGTACTGATCAAGCCGGCGCCTTCCCGCGATCCTCGCTGGTACCTGAGACACATAACACAACACTGTAAGCATAAATGCTTAGTGAGTTCCCCAAAATACCACACATAACACATATTAGCCACTCGAGGCTATAACTCTATTTGACACTCTGGTCAAAGTGTCTCTGTGGGACCCCCCAGTCCCATAACTCTGTGGGCCCTCTGGCCCTAACTCTATGGGTCCTCTGACCCTAACTCTGTGGACCTTCCGGTCCTAACTCTGAAGACTCTGTAACATACATAGCATATAACACAAAGAAATCACATCATGCAAAAGCATACACAATACTCTGTCTCATAGCTCTAATTACCACTCTAGGTAAAGTATAGTGAGAAGACTCACCTCGGGTAACTCGGTAAAGCTCGAACTCTGTAATGTCGGGTCTAGCCTCCGCCTAATCATATGAAATAAACACTCTGAATCAATACATCTCTCAAGGCTAGACTATTCCTCCTCTTAGTACTCTCAAAAGGGTAAAAGACCATTTTACCCCTCTCATGGCTCAAAGACCCTAAAGTTGACCAAACCCTAAAAGTCAATAAAAGTCAACGGTCAAACTTTTGACCCGACTCGCCGAGTGCACAAATGTGACTCGGCGAGTTCAGTCGTGAACTCGAGTCCTCTATTCCCCCTCTGACTCACTGAGTCATTCCCCCAACTCGGCAAGTCACTCACTGAGTGATTCACGGGAAACCCTAACCCTACTCACCGAGTCTGCCCTTGGACTCGGCGAGTTCATGTCATGCACCAACTCAAATGACCTCCTGAGGTCAGATATGTTCCTCTAATCCCTAGATCTGACCTTCCCAACCACTATAATCACGTAAAGTCTCGATCTTGATGCACAAGCAACATTTATATGACCATATATGATGATTTAGCCCCAAATACCTTAACCCAAGGCCATGACCTCTATTGTTCTTCATAAAGCTTGATGAATAAGGCTCTCTGGACCTCTATGGATCCAGATCCAAAGCCTTATCACCAGAAGGGGCTATTTG
This sequence comes from Lactuca virosa, assembly GCF_052849685.1. Lineage (NCBI taxonomy): Eukaryota > Viridiplantae > Streptophyta > Magnoliopsida > Asterales > Asteraceae > Lactuca > Lactuca virosa. Next base: position 41,677,860 of record NC_136433.1, read on the forward strand.
GACATCAAATCTAACCAACAAAGGGTCTAAGAAACCCTAAATCCATATGATCATCATAAGAACAGAAGGAGAGTCGAATTACTACCTCAAATGTGAAGATCTTAGCTCCAAATCCACATAATAGCAACCTCCTATGCTTCCTCTTGGCTAGTACCTCCTTCTTCTTGCTAAACAACACTTCCAAGGTCAAGAATGGCTTCCTTTCTCTCTCAAAACGCTCAAGCACTCTAGGGTTTCTCTCTATGGTCTGGTAGCCGCCCTTGAAGGCCATAAGGGCCTTTAAATAGGTCCCAAACCCAAGAAATTAGGGTTTCATTAAACAGCGTGGACTCGCCGAGTCCACGTATGGACTCGCCGAGTCCAGTCATTAACCCGGATGGAGATTCGCGACTCTACTCGGCGAGTCTGAGCGCCTACTCGCCTAGTCTCTCTCTAAAACTCAATAAAATACATAATTTAAGATACCTGGGAATCCGGATGTTACAATTCTCCCCCACTAGAATCAGACTTCGCCCTCGAAGTCTCACTCCATAAATAACTCTGGATACTGCTCGCGCATCTCTAACTCCGGCTCCCAGGTCATTTCAGAACCCTTCCGATGTTGCCACTGGACTTGAACCAATGGCACCTCCTTGTTTCTCAAAGTCTTGATCCTTCGATCCACAATCGCAACCGGTCTCTCAACATAATTCAGACTCGCATCTACCTGAATGTCCTCTAACGGAACCACTGCCGACTCATCAGCGATACACTTCCTCAACTGAGACACGTGGAAGGTATCGTGAATCTGGCTCAACTCCGTAAGTAGCTCCAAACGATACGCTACCCTGCCCACCCTGGCAGTCACCCTGAAAGGACCAATATACCGAGGTCCCAACTTACCCCTCTTCCTGAATCGGATCACCCCCTTCCAAGGAGATACCTTCAGGAGTACTAAATCACCAACCTGGAACTCAAGCCCCGAGCGACGTCTGTCCGCATAACTCTTCTGGCGGCTCTGAGCGGTCAACAACCTCTGTCTGACCTGCTGAATCTGCTCAGTCGTCTGAAGTACTATCTCTGTACTACCCATCACACGCTGCCCGACCTCACCCTAGCAAATAGGAGTCCGACACCTCCTCCCATACAACAACTAAAAGGGTGGCATACCGATGCTCGAATGATGGCTGTTGTTATAGGAAAACTCAGCCAAGGGCAAGTATGTGTCCCAACTCCCTCCGAAATCCAACACACATGCCCGAAGCATGTCCTCGAGCGTCTGAATCGTCCGCTCACTCTGCCCATCTGTCTGGGGGTGGTATGCAGTACTAAAATGCAGCCTCGTACCCAACTCCTCATGAAACTTCTTCCAGAATCTGGAAGTGAAACGCACATCTCGATCTGAGACGATCGAGATCGGCACTCCATGCCGTGATACCACCTCCCTCACGTACAACTCTGCCAACCTCTCAGCGGAGGAGCTCTCACTGATAGCAAGGAAGTGAGCGCTCTTCGTCAACCTGTCCACAATCACCCAAATTGCATCGACGCCCCTCGCAGTCCTTGGCAATTTGGTGATAAAATCCATGGTAATCTGTTCCCACTTCCACTCGGGAACCTCCAACGGCTGCAACTTACCATGCGGCCTCTGGTGCTCGGCCTTAACCCTGCGACAGGTCAAGCACCTCTCAACAACCCATGCTACATCCCTCTTCATACAGAGCCACCAATAATCTCTTCTCAGGTCCAAATACATCTTAGTGGCCCCGGGATGGATCGAAAACCTAGATCGGTGTGCCTCCTCCATCAATATGGTACGTGCCCCGCCCACAAATGGCACCCAGATCCGACCCTGGAAGGTCATAAGCCCTTTGCTATCGGTAACAAACTCCGATACATATCCGATAACCCGCTCTCTCTTGCGGTTCTCCGGTCTCACGGCCTCAGCCTGGGCCCCTCGGATGGTGTCCAACACCGGAGTCATCACTGTCAATCTCATACAAACGTCCCGTATCGGGGCGCTCTCCGCCCTACGACTCAGGGCATCGGCTACAACGTTAGCCTTGCCCGGGTGGTACAGGATCTCACAATCGTAATCCTTTACCATGTCCAACCATCTCCTCTGGCGCATATTCAGGTTGGGTTGATCCATCAATTACTTCAAGCTCTTGTGGTCCGTGTATATGGTACACCGAACCCCATACAGATAGTGACGCCAGATCTTGAGGGCGAACACTACAGCCCCCAACTCCAGATCGTGGGTGGGATACCTCGTCTCGTGAGGCTTCAGCTGCCTCGATGCGTATGCTATCACATGCCCTCTCTGCATCAGCACCGCTCCCAGCCCCGATATCGATGCGTCACAATACACCACAAAGTCCTCCATCCCCTCCGGAAGGGCTAACACTGGGGCTTCGCACAGTCTCTGGCGAAGTGTCTCGAAGGAGGCCTACTGCTCTGGTCCCCATGAAAAAGCAACACCCTTCCGGGTCAACCTGGTGAGTGGCACGGCGATCTTGGAGAAATCCTTGATAAATCTCTGATAATAGCCAGCCAACCCTAAGAAACTCCTGATCTCGGTGGGGGATCTCGGCACCTCCCAACTCATAACTGCCTCAATCTTGGCCGGATCGACCAATATCCCATTCTGGTTAACGAGGTGCCCTAGGAACTGGACCTCTCGTAACCAGAAATCACACTTGGAGAATTTGGCATAAAGCCTCTTCGATCTCAAAACTCCAAGTAACTCTCTCAAATGCTCCTCATGCTGCTCTCTGGATCTCGAATACACCAGTATATCATCGATGAACACGATCACCGAACGGTCCAACATCGGTCTGCATACTCTGTTCATGAGATCCATGAATGTCGCCGGTGTATTGGTGAGCCCGAAAGGCATCACCACGAACTCGTAATGCCCGTAACGAGTCCTGAACGCTGTCTTCTGGATATCCTCATCTCGTACTCTCATTTGATGATATCCAGACCTCAAGTCGATCATGGAAAACCAAGACGCTCCATGCAACTGATCGAATAAATCGTCGATCCTCGGTAAGGGGTAACGGTTCTTGACCGTCAGTTTGTTCAGCTCCCGATAATCAATGCACATCCGGTGTGAACCATCCTTTTTCTTGACAAAAAGGATCGTCGCTCCCCACGGCGAGCTACTCGGCCGTATAAACCCCTTCCCCAGCAGCTCCTAAAGCTGCGAGGATAACTCATGCATCTCTGGTGGCGCAAGGCGATAGGGCGCCTTGGCGATAGGCGCTGCCCCCGGAACCAAATCAATACGGAACTCTACCTGCCTCTCGGGAGGCACACCCGGCAACTCCTCGGGGAAAACATCTGGGAACTCGCGCACTATCGGGACCTCATCGATCGACCTCGGTCTCTCTGCATCTACTCTCGTATCCACCACATAAGCCACAAACCCACTACAGCCCTGCTGTAAACTCTGCCTCGCTCTAGCGGCCGAACAAAATGCTGACCCAGAACGGGAACCCTCGCCGTACACCGTAAGTACTCCCCCACTGGGGTCTCGTATCGTCATCAACTGTCGCTCACAGTCAATCACAGCTCCGAAACGACTCAACCAATCCATGCCCACTATGACACATACGTCCCCCATAGCAATCGGGACCAGATCTATCGGAAACTCGACACCGAAGATCTCGAGTACACATCCTCGAATCACATCAGTAGCATACACCGCTCGCTCGTCAGCTATGGAAACGCGTAGAGGTCGACTCAACGCCTCACGCTGGGTACTGATGTGCTGACTAAACGCTAGTGACACAAAAGACCGACTCGCACCCGAGTCAAATAACACCAAGGCAGGTACAGAACACACAAGAAATGTACCTACGCATATCACAATATAAGCATAACACTACAAACTCAAAATAAACAGAGGAAGGAATACATACCAGCTACCACATCGGGTGCTGCGCGGACCTCCTCCGTTGTCAACTGGAAGGCTCTCCCGCGAGCCTTCGGCACCTCGGCCTTCGCCGGCCGACTCTCTGTAGCTCGAACAGCAGCAGGGGCAGATCCCTGAGAAGCTCCCTGAGCTGACCCTCGTAACTGCGGACACTCGGCCTTCCGGTGTCCGGTCTGGTTGCAGTGAAAAAGACTGCAAACCCCTTGGGGCAATCCTTGGCCATATGCCCCTCCTTGCCACATTTGTAGCAAGACCCTGCTCTGCACACTCCATCATGACTCTTGCCGCACTTGCCACAAGTGCGGCCCCTCTGGCTCCCTGATCTCGAATCGGCAGGCTTGGCCCGCTTGGCTGCCGGCTGAGACTGTGCCGGTCGCCGATCCCTACCCTGAGACTCCGCCTCCTCCCTAGCCTGAGTCTCCAACTCTATCTCCCTCTTCCGGGCATTTGCCTGAAGCTCGGCAAATGTCCGGTACGTCGAGTTCGCCACGAACTCTCGTATATCCCTCCTCAAAATGCTCAGATATCGGCTCATACGTGCCTGCTCGGAGGACACGTGCTCCGGGTAGAACATCGCCCGCTCATGGAACATCCTGGTGATCACTGTAACAAACTCTGTACCCTGCTTGAGGGTCAAAAACTCCTGGGCCAAACGCTCCCTCTCCACCTGGAGAACATACTCTTCTCGGAACATAGCAGTGAACCTCTCCCAGGTCACTGCAGCAAGCTCAGTAGGCGAATAATGCGCCGTCACAAACTTCCACCAGTCCTTCACTCCCAAGCGAAGCTGGTTCAACGCGAACCGGACTCTCAAATGCTCTGGAGATGAGCAAGTAAAAAAACACCCCTCAATGTCTGATATCCACCTCATCGCTGCAATCGGGTCCTCGGTCCCATCAAACTCTGGTGGTTTTGTGTTGCTGAACTCACGAAACATCAACGCATCACCACCCTGCGGCCTAGTCGCAGCTATAGCTGCAGTGGCCGCAGCAACCGCAGCCTCAGAAAGAGCAGCGTATCTCTCGTCAAATGTCTCTATCAGTGTGGTCTTGATAGACCCGAACATCTCTGGTATCTCTGCCCTGATGGTCGCAGCCACCTCCTCATGAATGATCCTACGGATCTCCTCATCACTAGTACCGCTGCTCTCTGGTGTGTGGCGTGTCCCAACCATGATGTCTCTGAAATACAACATAATAAATATCAGGGACTCGCTCGAGTATACTCGCACTCGATAACTCCACCCTACTTGCTCCTTAGTACCCAATGGATTCTTACTTAGGGTGCGTACTGCTCCGGTGTCTTCAGTAGTACGGGCCCTATACTACCGTCCACACCGCATCAGCATCCACTCTAAGTCCTCCTCCTCGGATCCCAAGTCCCAAGTACTCTACTCTCTTTAACCATATGCTACTCACTAGCGGCTCTCTCATAAACTCCTCGTTGCTATCTAAACACTCTCAAGTATCCCTAGCAGCAAAACTCCTAGACTAGGGCATCACATATCAGGCCACTCTAGTCCTAATAAGAATACCTAGTCTACTCTAGCATGCATAGCATAACTCATCATATATCATAACATAATATATCTCATAACACTAATTACAAGGGTATTTTGGGAAATCACCGTTCGGGCGCTGGCCGATCGTACACACGGCTCTGCTCTGTTTGTCTCAAAACTCTTTTTACTCTTTTAAAAAGTTTTTAGTCATCAAAATTTCTCTCAAATCCTCAGTTTGAGTTCAGATACGCCCGAAGATGAATCCGAATCTCTCAAACCAAGGCTCTGATACCAACTTGTAACACCCAAATTTTCAAAACGATTTTTCACATTTTATAAAATACATTTTCATTCATAATCGTTATAAAAACACCATTGTATCACATAACATCATATCCCAAGATCATAATAAAATCTCCCCGCGTGTGTACTGATCAAGCCGGCGCCTTCCCGCGATCCTCGCTGGTACCTGAGACACATAACACAACACTGTAAGCATAAATGCTTAGTGAGTTCCCCAAAATACCACACATAACACATATTAGCCACTCGAGGCTATAACTCTATTTGACACTCTGGTCAAAGTGTCTCTGTGGGACCCCCCAGTCCCATAACTCTGTGGGCCCTCTGGCCCTAACTCTATGGGTCCTCTGACCCTAACTCTGTGGACCTTCCGGTCCTAACTCTGAAGACTCTGTAACATACATAGCATATAACACAAAGAAATCACATCATGCAAAAGCATACACAATACTCTGTCTCATAGCTCTAATTACCACTCTAGGTAAAGTATAGTGAGAAGACTCACCTCGGGTAACTCGGTAAAGCTCGAACTCTGTAATGTCGGGTCTAGCCTCCGCCTAATCATATGAAATAAACACTCTGAATCAATACATCTCTCAAGGCTAGACTATTCCTCCTCTTAGTACTCTCAAAAGGGTAAAAGACCATTTTACCCCTCTCATGGCTCAAAGACCCTAAAGTTGACCAAACCCTAAAAGTCAATAAAAGTCAACGGTCAAATTTTTGACCCGACTCGCCGAGTGCACAAATGTGACTCGGCGAGTTCAGTCGTGAACTCGAGTCCTCTATTCCCCCTCTGACTCACTGAGTCATTCCCCCAACTCGGCAAGTCACTCACTGAGTGATTCACGGGAAACCCTAACCCTACTCACCGAGTCTGCCCTTGGACTCGGCGAGTTCATGTCATGCACCAACTCAAATGACCTCCTGAGGTCAGATCTGTTCCTCTAATCCCTAGATCTGGCCTTCCCAACCACTATAATCACGTAAAGTCTCGATCTTGATGCACAAGCAACATTTATATGACCATATATGATGATTTAGCCCCAAATACCTTAACCCAAGGCCATGACCTCTATTGTTCTTCATAAAGCTTGATGAATAAGGCTCTCTGGACCTCTATGGATCCAGATCCAAAGCCTTATCACCAGAAGGGGCTATTTGGACATCAAATCTAACCAACAAAGGGTCTAAGAAACCCTAAATCCATATGATCATCATAAGAACAGAAGGAGAGTCGAATTACTACCTCAAATGTGAAGATCTTAGCTCCAAATCCACAGAATAGCAACCTCCTATGCTTCCTCTTGGCTAGTACCTCCTTCTTCTTGCTAAACAACACTTCCAAGGTCAAGAATGGCTTCCTTTCTCTCTCAAAACGCTCAAGCACTCTAGGGTTTCTCTCTATGGTCTGGTAGCCGCCCTTGAAGGCCATAAGGGCCTTTAAATAGGTCCCAAACCCAAGAAATTAGGGTTTCATTAAACAGCGTGGACTCGCCGAGTCCACGTATGGACTCGCCGAGTCCAGTCATTAACCCGGATGGAGATTCGCGACTCTACTCGGCGAGTCTGAGCGCCTACTCACCGAGTCTCTCTCTCAAACTCAATAAAATACATAATTTAAGATACCTGGGAATCCGGATGTTACACCTGCATTAATGAAGAGAAGATAAACAAGGAACCACATGGAATGTCATCTCAAACAGTTTGAGAGAAAAATGTACAAAATTGGTACCTGACCAAGTTTTTTGGTGCATTAAGATGACCAATGAAAGCTTTGCAACATTAGTAACATCATCTCCTAACAAAGAACTTACTGAAGGAAGTAGATTATCTGGGGCTAGTAGCTGCAAAAATTTCCACATATGACAGAATTTGGGATTTATAATCATGGAGCACCAAAGAGTTATAAAGTTTCAGTAAAGCATACCACGGTGTAAGGAACTTTCAGTATGCAATCACTAGCATTTATTGGTTTACAAGCAAACAATGACCTGCATTTAGTGTTGGATTAGGTGTCTAAGCCCATAACTATAATTGGTATGTACTTGAATTGATAGCAGCACAGTCCTTTTGGGTTGCCCTCAAATCTAGCAACTGGACAAGGAAATTATGAAATGAGAGATATTAATTTATAAGATTAATAAATTAATATAAATGATTTATTAATATGTTAAAAGATGAATATATTAATTAGAAATCATTATGTTTAATTAATAGTTAGCCAGAAATTAATCAGAATTAATTTTGGGGTTAAAAGTATTAATTATAAAGTGCAGGGACTAGTTTGAAATTATCAGATAGTTGAGTGGAAGGCTCCAGAACCTCCTTGCATGGAGGTGGACGAAATCTATAGGGGAAACCCTAAGGATTTCGTCCAAGGGGCTTTGGATAAGGCCTTTGGATTAGCTTAGGCCTCAAGCAAAGGAGTATTAGGGTTTTCCCTAAACCCTAGATCCCTCAGCTATATAAGGAGCCTCCCAGCTCCTAAATTCGGCCACTCCTACCTTGGAAGAAACCCTAGGCCGATTTTTGCATAGCCTACCCTCTCTCCTTCAAGTTTCCTTCTTGCTAGTTCTTGGGTGTGATTCCATTAGAGGCATTACATTTGCGGTGCTAGGCTTCCAAGAAGATCAAGTTCAAGAGGATTATCAATTGTTTACTATACAATTGAAAGGTATGTAACTCTTAAACCCTAGTTAGTTATTTTCGAAAATAGCCTCTCTCCTATAGGGTTCTTGTTTGCAATTCAAAGTTATATGTTCAATAGTTAAAACATAGATCCAAAGTAGGTTGCATGTGAACTTAGGAATTGTTTTCTAGTTTATTTGTTTTACCTAAAACCCATTAGTGGTATCAGAGCCATTGTTTGTTTTAAATTGAATTGCTATAATAGTTTAATTGCAAATTAGGGTTTATAGCCATTAAACTCTAAAGGCCAAAATTTTCGATTTTAGGGTTTTGGTTCAAATGGTTTTCGAAAAACCCTAGCCTCCCTGAACCCTAATCGAAATTAGGGTTAGGGTTTTGGAAACCCTTGCCTCCTCCCTTAAAATTTCAAAATTTGCTAGTCTCTTTTAGGGTTTCTTTGTTTTGGATAATAGTTTCCTTATTGGATAATTGAGAAAAATAAGGAAATTATCCTATCCCCATATTTTCGAAATCTAGAAGGGATATGGATTAGGATTAAATTAATTGTTTAATTTAATTAGATAATCCTTACAAGATTTAATAAATTAGTTAAAAGTTAATTAATAGATAAATATTAAATCTATTTATTTGGTTTATTTTAAATTTAAAATTAATGTCTTAATTTTTGAAATTTATATATAAACCCTAAAGTTTTAAAAAGTTTAAAACACACCTTATATATATATATATATATATATATATATTATAATTAAAAGTTAAATATTATATATGTATAAGAATATGGTCAGTCAAATAGCTAGTATGCCTTATTTACGAAGCTAGTCTATAAGGGGGGTATAAGGAAACTGCCTATAAAATGGTAGTTGAATGGGTGTCCACTCTCACCCACCGCTTCCTTGATTAGTGGAGGATCGTTAGCAGAACGGGTTTGATAGGACAACTACATCTCATTAAAAGTATAATGTTATTAAAGAAAGTACTAGAACATTATTTTACAAAATCCCAACTCTAGTTACTTTAGGAAAAATGTGAAAAGTATGCTAATCCATGAAATTGCACATTATGCTTTATTGGTCGTTAGTGGAGCGTGTGTGGTTAACCAGCACACTAAAAGGCACTAATAAAGAGTAGTAATGGGTATCTCATAATTGTCATTTTGATGGAGCGTGTGTGGTTTACCAGCACATCAATAGTTAATGATAAAGACAATGAGGTTACCAAGCACATTTGCATGGTTATTCACATCTTGTTTGTGATCCTCGGCATCCCAGTCACAAATAGAAGAGCATAATCTGAGATTAAAACATGCCATTGAATAGTTTCAATGTATCTCAAAAGAATTAGGAATTTCACTTCGTTTATTTCGTCTAATGGTGGAATTGGTGAATCGTCATTCACCTACCTTTATGAAATTTACACTTGGATCTCGGCATCCCATTTCTAAGTTGTGAATCTTCATAGTTGGATCCTAACCTTAATATTATATCTTTGGGTTATTATATTGAGGTATCTTGAAATCTAACTAAAACTTCCTTTCCTTTCAGATGTCTACTCCTGGAAACACTTCTGCTTCATCATCCTCCAACCACAACTTCTCTTTGCTCAATATTTGCTCCAAAGTCGTTATGGATGGCTCTAACTATAACGATTGGATGCGTAACGTCAAGATGGCGCTTCGATTTGAGGACAAAGAATATGTCCTTGAAAAGTAGCTCAAAGAGCTTGATGAGTCTAAAGCTACTCTTGAAGAATATGTTGCCTACAAGAAACATTATGATGATGCTACCAAAGTGGCATGCATCATGGTCGCAACCATGTCCCCAAAACTGTAGAGGTACTATGAGGACTACTGGCCCTTTGAGATGAACAAGGACCTTACGGAAAAGTACCAAAAGCGAGCTCGTCAAGAAAAGTTTGAAGTAGTCAAGTCACTCATGGCTTGCAAGATGAAAGAAGGGGAGTCGGTTGTGTCTCATGTGCAAAGAATGCAATGCTACATAGAGCGTTTGGTCAAGCTCAACATTCACTTTGATGAGGAATTGGCCATTGACATGGTCTTGAACTCATTACCTGATTGTTATGGTCAGTTTATTCTAACTTACCATTTGAACAACACTGAGCAGACACTGGCCCAACTGCACAACTTGTTGCAGACAGCTGAAGCAGGGATGAAGGGTAAAAGTATAGCATCCACTCCTGCAAGTGCCCTGTCTTGGCTATTGGACAGGGAAAGGGGAAAAAGAGGAAAGGTCCTCCTAAGCAAAACTGGAAGAACAAGGCTCAAGCTGGGTCATCTAGTAATGGCCCAAAGGCTAAGCCCAATGCTACCATTCCCCATGTTTCTGATCCAAAAGATGCAGATTGCTTTTATTGCAATGACAAAGGGCACTGGAAGAGAAGCTGCCCAAAATATCTGCAGGATATCAATGATGGCAAAGTGAAGCCATCTTCGGCAGGTATTTACACTATTTCTTCTAATAACTCATTATCTTCTCGTTCATGGGTCCTTGATACAGGATGTGGTTTTCACATCTGTTCTGATTTACAGGGGCTAAAAGAAAGTGAGGAGATAGAGCGAGGAAGGATAAACTTGATCATGGGAAACAAGAAGTCTTCACCAGTGACCAAGATCGGAGTTTATCAACTTTTGCTTAGTAATGATGTTAGATTAGATTTATTAAATTGTTGCTATTCGTCTGAGATGATGAGAAACATTATTTCATTTCATGCATTGTTCAGACAAGGTTTTAAATATTCTTTTAATGATTTGAATGGTTCAATTTCTGTTTATAAGAATGGTGTTTTTGTGTTTGAAGTTTTTCCTTGTGATGGTGTGTATGAAACAGTGACTTGTGTTGATAGCTTAGGAAATAGTGTATTTAATATTGACTTGTCTAATAGTGTAGACAAGGCATGCTTGTGGCATTGTCGTCTTGGACACATTAACAAGAAACGCATAGCCCAACTCCAAAAGGATGGAGTGTTGGAATCATTTGACCTAAAATCAGATGATATGTGTGAATCTTGTCTTTTGGGAAAGATGACAAAATCACCATTCACAGGGTCTTGTGAAAGAGGTGAAGGTCTGTTGGATCTCATACATACAGATGTGTGTGGGCCCTTCAGATCAACTACAAGGGATGCTAATCGATTCTATGTGACTTTCACTGATGATTATAGCAGATATGGCTATATCTACTTAATCAAACATAAGTCAGAAACCTTTGAAAAGTTCAAAGAGTTTAAGCATGAGGTCGAAAATCAATTGGGCAGGAAGATAAAGGTACTTAGATCCGATAGAGGCGGGGAGTATCTTAGTATCGAGTTCAACGACTATCTGAAAGAATGTGGGATAGTCTCGCAATTAACTCCTCCTAGGACACCACAGTTAAATGGTGTAGCTGAGAGGCGTAATCGAACCTTGTTAGACATGGTTCGTTCTATGATGAGTCGTGCTTCGCTTCCTATTCACTTCTGGGGGTATGCCTTAGAGACAGCCGCCCACATCCTCAATCTTGTCCCTACAAAGAAGGTTGCCAAAACACCTCACGAAATGTAGACGGGGAAAGTTCCCTCGTTAGCACATATTAAAGTCTGGGGTTGTGAAGCTTTCGTAAGCCGGGAGACTCACGACAAGCTAGCAGCTAGAAGTGAGAAATGTGTTTTCATTGGTTACCCAAAGCAGTCTTTTGGATATTTGTTCTACAGACCTAGTGAAAACGTGGTCTTTGTAGCACGAAGAGGAGTCTTTCTAGAAAGAGAGATCATATTCAAAGAGGACAGTGGGAGCACCATTGACCTTGAATAAATTCAAGAGTTAGCCAATGAAGGAACCTTAGATGACACTAGCACTCAACCAGAGGAAACAGTTCCTGTTGAACCAGTTGATAACTCATTACCTCGTCGAAGATCCACTAGGGTGAGTGTGCCACCTGAGTTGTATGGTTTTCATATTACTTCAGACGGTGACACATTCATCAGTGATAGGACACTGGTAAATTTAGATGAACCAGTCACTTATAAGGAAGCAATGGCAGGCCCAGAGGCTTCCAAGTGGAAAGAGGCAATGGACAGCGAGATTAAGTCCATGTATGACAACCAAGTTTGGAATTTGGTTGATAGTGCACCAGGTCGTAAGACAGTTGGGTGCAAATGGATCTTCAAGAAGAAGACAGACATGGATGGAAATGTGCACACATTCAAGGCTAGACTGGTTGCAAAAGGTTTCACTCAAACCCCAGGGGTTGACTATGATGAGACCTTCTCGCCAGTAGCTAAGATTAAATCTATTAGGATATTGCTCGCCATAGCTGCCTTTCATGACTATGAAATCTGGCAGATGGATGTCAAGACTGCTTTCCTTAACGGGAAGTTGGCTGAGGATGTTTACATGAATCAGCCAGAGGGTTTTGTTGATGCAAAGTTTCCCAATAGAGTGTGCAAGCTTGAGAAATCCATTTATGGATTGAAACAAGCATCTCGCAGCTGGAATCTTTGCTTCCATGAGAAAGTCAAAGAGTTTGGTTTCTCTAGAAGTGAAGATGAGTTTTGTGTGTATATTAAGGCTAGTAGGAGTATAGTAACTTTTCTGGTGTTATATGTCGATGACATATTACTCATTGGTAACGATGTTCCAACCTTGAAAGATGTTAAGTCTTGGCTTGGAAAGTGTTTTGCCATGAAAGACCTTGGAGAAGCTGCCTATATTCTTGGGATTAGAATATTGAGAGATAGAAAGAAGAGACTAATTGGACTTAGTCAGAGCACATACTTGGATAAGGTACAAAAGAGGTTTAGTATGGAAAATTCCAAGAAGGGAGAGCTACCTATCCAAAGCAATACCAAATTGAGTAAGACTCAATGCCCGAGTATAGATGAGGAAATAGCAGACATGAGTCGTGTACCTTATGCTTCCGCTGTCGGATCGATCATGTACGCTATGACATGTACTCGCCCTGATGTGGCATTTGCTTTGAGCATGGTCAGTCGCTATCAGGGATATCCAGGTAGAGCTCATTCGATAGCGGTTAAGAATATACTCAAGTATTTGCGAAGGACAAAGGGCTGGGTCCTTGTACTTGGTGGCAATGATACTTTGAGAGTAGATGGTTTGTAACAACCAAAAATTTCCAACCAATTTAAACTTTTCAAAAACAACCCAAATCCATTAATTATTACAAAAAGGTTTTCCATTAGTTTATTATCAGAGTATCCCAGAAACATCAGCATAAAAATGAGGTGGGGTACGATCACGCCTTCGCCTTGCCACGATCTCCTGAAGTACCTGAAACAATACACTGAAACTGTAAGCCCGAAAGCTTAGTGAGTTACCCCCAAAATACCAACCACATAACCATACACATATCAAATCATATCATAATACATAACAGCCATGCATATCGAGTCTACAGTATGACTGGTCCGCTTGCTCCGGGCCTTCAGTCCATCTGGTCCACTCTCCGAGTCTAGCCATGTATATCGAGTCTACAGTGTGATTGGTCCGCCCGCATCGGGCCTTCAATCCACCTGGTCCACTCTCCGACTCTAGCCATGTATATCGAGTCTACAGTGTGATTGGTCCGCCCGCACCGGGCCTTCAATCCACCTGGTCCACTCTCTGAGTCTACAGTATGACTGGTCCGCCCACACCGGGCCTTCAGTCGGCCTGGTCCACTCTCCGAGCCTCGGCACGTCTGGACCGCCCTCTTGGGGCCTTCAGCCTATCCGGACCGCTCGTTGGGCCTTCGGTCTATCCGGTCCTCCCTGGGTATGTTGGCCTACAGCACAAAGCAGGACCCGCCTCAACCCAACCCCAGTCAAACAACCATGTGCACATAAAACAGTTAATCACATAACAATCCTCAGCCAAACAAACGAATCTATCAAATCATGCAGCATAACAACATCCTAACCAGGATACCGACCTAACCGGTCACTAACATAACATTATCCTATATACCAGGATACAGATCTAGCAATTCAATAACATATCAAACAAATACCCGGATTCTCATCCGATAAAGGGTCGGCCTTGGTGCCGTAGACCCTGTTGATAGAGTGAGGATAACTCACCTAAAACGAAGAACCGAACCACGAAAACACTCTCCCGAAGCACTGCTCCAAACCCCAACACCTATTGCCATCAATGGACCATTGACATAAATAACCAATTACCATAACACCCATGAAGGTCAAAGTCAAAGTCCAGGCCAAAGTCAAACTTCATGACTGACTCTACTCGCCGAGTCAACCCGTTGACTCGTCGAGTCCTCATACTCTGAAAACTCTTAGAAAACGACTCAACTCGCCGAGTCACCCCAAGACTCGTCGAGTCCAACGATCTCCGAGTCCCATCCTGCTCAACTCATCGAGTCACCTCCCGACTCACTGCTTCGAGGTTTAACCAGAAGAGATTGGGGTTCTGCGACCAGACTCGCCGAGTCCAAGGCGATCTTCAACAGACTCGTTGAGTTGTTCTTCCGACTCGCCAAGTCCATGCACATGTTCATACAACTCGTCGAGTACACCCATGTGACTCGCCGAGTCTCTCCAGTTCTCAATCCACACAGTGGCTTTTCGAACCATGCAGGGGCTCCAATCCATAGATCCACTCTTCTACAGTCTAACCCTCACATAAAGTGGCAAACGTTACCTGAAACCAAGGAGATATAGACCCAAAACACTCTAGGGCTAGGGTTTATGACAAAGGGGCATCACCAACAACTCATTGACATAAGCTTTATGACACTCTGGACCATTACAAGCCTAGATCTGAGGTAGCAACCTCAGATCTAAACTCCAACCTTGAAATAACTCTCAATCATACCAAAAATGCCCCAAATCTCATACATAAGATAGATCTAATTGCAATAGATCCAAAACAGCAGCTTATTACCTCAAGGACGACCTCCCACTAAAGAATAATCCAAATCTCTGCAAATACCCTTGATCCAAGCTTCTTGATCTTCAAGATCTCTTCACCAAAACCACTTATCTATGCTCCAATTTGCTTCCAAGGGCTCTCACTCACGATTTAGGGTTTCTGGATCTCAAAAGGGTAGTAAGGAGGCTGAGGGAGGGATATAATGTTCTTTATATAGGGCACAACCCCCGGGATTAGGGTTTTTCTCTCTACAGCACCAATTCGTCGAGTCCTAGACGTCGACTCAGCGAGTTGGCCACTTAAACCGCGACTGAATCTCGCTCCGACTCGGCGAGTAAGCAGGCCTACTCGTCGAGTCCCTTTCCTTAATTTACACTTTAAGCCCTTCAATAATACTTTTGGAATTTGGGATGTTACATGGTTACAGTGATGCCAGTTTTCAAACGGATAGAGATAACTTCTATTCTCAATCTGGCTGGGTATTTTTACTGAATGGAGGAGCGATTACTTGGAAAAGTACCAAGCAAGATACGGTGGCTGATTCTACTTGTGAATTAGAGTACATAGCAGCGAGTGAAGCGTCGAAAGAAGCAGCTTGGTTAAGGAACTTCATCGGAGATCTCGGAGTTGTTCCTACCATCCAGGAGCCTATGGAACTGTTCTGTGATAATGAAGGAGCGGTTGCCTTGACAAAGGAACCAAGAGATCATGGTAAAACCAGACATATCGACAGAAAGTACCATTTTATCAGACATAGAGTAGAAGAAGGCCATCTTGTAGTAAAGAGGGTGTCATCTGAAGATAACCCAGCAGATCCCCTCACAAAGGGTCTGAGTAGGGCTAAGCATATTCAGCATGCTCGGAGCATAGGACTGAAAGATGATATTAGTTTTAGTAGTTAGATTAGTTTTGTTCTGAAACTTGTAACAAAGTAAATGTAATTGACTTTTGGTGATTAAATAATAAAGTATTATTTATAAGTTTGGTTACTGCCTTTTGTCGATTGTTTGTTATTGTGTTTCATATTTTGCATGTTTTACTTCCCGAATAATTTAATTATTCAAACTCCACAGTCGCTCGTACTTTTGGAAGTAAGTAGTGAATTAAGACTGTCATGAACTGGATTGTAGATTGTCTAAGGATAGACATGGCAATAGAATTGCTGCAACGTTCATGAGTACTCAGAAATTGAGATTTGAGTATTGGATAAACCCTAGCTCAGAGTATCACTTCATGGAATTCATCACGAGTAATACTGAGACGATAATATCTTATAATCTTGAAACGAAGATATATGAGTTGTAATTTACAAAGTCGGTTATACATTGGTGATACGAAAACGCATCAGTAACTTGGTGTTATAAAACGTATTGTCATGTATAATTTGATGAGTAAAAGATACAAGCATATGAGTCAACGTTTATTCGTTCCTTTTGCCCTAACCGGAAAAGCGATATATGTGGGCCCCTCGATGATTTGGTGTTGACTTATGTGTTGGGCCCAGCCAGGACTAAATTGATGTGTTCAATTAGAAGTCCTACATCATCACAAATCAGAAATCGGGAAACATAGATTATGGACAAAGAGATTGATTACGTTCCATGTCTTATGTCTGGGGATATCTTGCAGAACGAAGGATTATATGATCACTTATCTAAGGACACGTAACTGACTGGGTCAGAGTTCAGCAGCAGCTTTTAGAAGCTACAATTTGCTGGTCAAATTTAGAAGGCATACTAGCAATTATAGTTACAGACTTATCCAAGTGGGAGACTGTTGGATTAGGTGTCTAAGCCCATAACTATAATTGGTATGTACTTGAATTGATAGCAGCACAGTCCTTTTGGGTTGCCCTCAAATCTAGCAACTGGACAAGGAAATTATGAAATGAGAGATATTAATTTATAAGATTAATAAATTAATATAAATGATTTATTAATATGTTAAAATATTAATATATTAGTTATAAATCATTATGTTTAATTAATAGTTAGCCAGAAATTAATCAGAATTAATTTTGGGGTTAAAAGTATTAATTATAAAGTGCAAGGACTAGTTTGCAATTATCAGATAGTTGAGTGGAAGGCTCCAGTTACACCTTGGAAGGAGGTGGACGAAATCTATAGGGGAAACCCTAAGGATTTCGTCCAAGGGGCTTTGGATAAGGCCTTTGGATTAGCTTAGGCCCCAAGTAAAGGAGTATTAGGGTTTTCCCTAAACCCTAGATCCCTCAGCTATATAAGGAGCCTCCCAGCTCCTAAATTCGGCCACTCCTACCTTGGAAGAAACTCTAGGCCGATTTTTGCATACCCTACCCTCTCTCCTTCAAGTTTCCTTCTTGCTAGTTCTTGGGTGTGATTCCATTAAAGGCATTACATTTGTGGTGCTAGGCTTCCAAGAAGATCAAGTTCAAGAGGATTATCAATTGTTTACTATAACAATTGAAAGGTATGTAACTCTTAAACCCTAGTTAGTTATTTTCGAAAATAGCCTCTCTCCTCTAGGGTTCTTGTTTGCAATTCAAAGTTATATGTTCAATAGTTAAAACATAGATCCAAAGTAGGTTGCATGTGAACTTAGGAATTGTTTTCTAGTTTATTTGTTTTACCTAAAACCCATCATTTAGGACATATCATAGATGAGAAAAAGAATTTGAAAAATCATAAAAATATTTGAAACATATATGTTATCTGCCATGGATTGATTTCCCTACAGAGAGCACGGACGAGATGGGAACCCACGATGGATGGCCGAGGATCGACAGTCCGCCCTCAATTTGCAGCCGCCTCCCTCCCATCACGATTTCTGAACCACCGGACCACCATTCGACTTCCCTCAATCGCCTGATGCCTTCTCGATCTGATGAAGACAACGATGAGGACCGAAGTCCCTTTCTCAGCCCTCCTTGCGAATATGTTTGACCGTCACTAGTGCCCTTGATTTTTGACTGCTCCCATTCGATCGTTCCTTATTCCCGATCTGTTGAAGAAGACGCGTCCCCTCTTTGTGCATTTAGGGTTGTGGATATCATGGTTTGAAATAAGTCAAATAATAGTAGACGTGATTTAAGGGATATACCAAATATATAAGAATTTATTTTTAGTTTATAAAAACAAAATGACTCATCTACCCTTTTTTTTACATTAATGATTTATTTTTTTCTTGAATTCTCATTGGTGCATACATGCACACAATACTTGCTAAAAACATTTGAACCAAGCTCTCTCTCTCTCTCTCTCTCTCTCTCTCTCTCTATATATATATATATATATATATATATATATATATATATATATATATATATATATATATATATATATATATATATATATATATGGTATGGATTCTGGATTATGTTTGTGCCTTAGATTCTCTTCGTAACAAGCTTCCGGACATTGACCTTAGCAGTTTTACTACTAAGGACACCGCCCCCCCCCCCTAAATCCCAGAATACACTGGCGAGTGCCCTTTTTAGTAAAATTATCCAAGATATGGAAATGAATTTCAATATGACGGCTCGGCAGAAAGCAGTTTTCCAGTGTTTACGTGCACCACATGCTCAAGATTTTCTTCTAGCTATCCCTATAGATGGGCTTGGCCAACATATGTCTCCGATGGAGTATTGTACCATCCTCAGATATCGACTCATGATTCCAATATTCCCAGCCGATGGGATATGTCTGGTGTGCCGCAAGGCATGTTTGGACTCTTTCGGCGAGCATGCAGTTCATTGCAAAGAACTCTCGGAGTTCAAATACATGCACGATATGGTTAGGGATGTTTTGGTCGACATATGTAAGCGTGCTGGGGTTTCCGCCAAGAAAGAGGCTCCTGTGAATTTCCTGTGAATTTCCTGACTGACCCGACAGAAGGAATGTCAACCCTTAGACCGGCTGACGTTTGATTTTTGGATGGGTTGGAGGGAAACACGCATGTGTGGACCTTACATGGGTATCCCCTCTCGTAAGTTTGAGGGTCGGGGGTTTCACGGCGGGATAGGCTACATTAAAAGCTGCTACATGCAAGGTCACCAAACATGAGAAACCGTGCATGGAAAATCAACACGCGTTCATACCAACCCGACATGATGTGATGGTTAACATCTTCCAAATGGATCTTTGACCCAAGTACTAGTACTTATTCCCTGATACACACTTTTACTCCCTCATTGTTACGTTTCCCGCTAAAGTTGCACCAAGATATCCCGACTTAATTGTGTGGATCTTAACCCCTCCTCTTCAAAAATTGTCCTCCGATCAAGTATCAACGTAGTATCCAAGCAAGTCCCATGTCTGCTACCAACAAAATGTCATCGGAAAAAAGCATACACCATGGTACCTCTCTTTGAATCTCATGAAATATCTCATCCAAAATCAAAGCAAATATATATGGCTAACTTGTAATACCAAAGTTTCTCTATCGACTTGTGGCATTAAGTACTTTTGAAGATTATGTGATATGTGTTGTTGCAAAAGAAGGCATGTTAATACAATGGATATGTTGCTTTGATGGAAGTTCATTACCTTAGTAATGTGGGATCAGATGTGTATGGTATTAATGATGAGAGAGTATTCCACCTCTAATCAAGCACATGTAACTATGTAAGTGTGGGAAATATTGTACGACGGTTGTAGGAGTTCCAAGTTTTGCCGATGTCTGCGACGACTTAATATCAAACACTTTTTTTCTTATAATAATATAAGTAGACACATAAAAAAATGGGCCCTGGAAATTTGGATGCCATGGGTCATCGCCCATGCTACCCACCCACTGATATGGCCATGCATGGGATGGTGGAAGACGAATGTGAATATGTAATGTTACCTATATGTGGAAAGTATATGAAATATTTGAAGAGGATTTGTGAATGGTCAATGACACATATCATGGCTTTACTTAAGTTTACATAACATATTAAATTTTATGGAATGTAAGCCTAACATTGCCAGCATTGTTTGTGTTTAGAAAGAAGGTAAGAGTACTAGAGTAGAATAGGCCAAGCATTAAAAAATAAAAAAAAAATAAAAAAAAAAAAAAAAAAAAAAACTATTCCATAACTCATGCAGGCCTTTTGCAATATGCAACACATTACACAACAAAAATGTTTCAATGCAAGAGAATGAAAATAAAAGCACTGAAAGCAGGGTATAGATAAACAAACAAACAAACAAACAAACCTGCCAGTCTAGGAGAGCATGAGGGTTGTCTGTTTTGTATCTCTTGACGGCCACAGTAAGCCCATCACCAGGCTTTCGTGGGGCAAATGTTACACTGTCCAACCACCCTTTGTAAACCTTCCCATAACCACCCTTTGTAAACCTTCCCATAACCACCCTCCCCAAGGCACATGTCCTGCGAGAAATTCTGTGTGGCACTCTGTAGCTCAGAAAACTTGAAAATCTTCAACATTGGCATCTTTATAGAACTCATACTACCTTCTGAAACAATAATTAACATTTACAAAGAGACCACACAAAAAGATGAAATAAAAACTAAAAAGGAATATAACTGAAGAAGGTAATTAACATGAGATTAGGTGTTTCTTTAAGGTAATTAACGTGTCACGTTGTATTCTCACAAACAGTATATAAGAGTTTGAACTTACTTGGAGATTTAATGAAGAACAATGACCATGCCTTCTCAATAAATATGGATCTCCCAATGTGTTTCTGATCATGAACACTCAGCCCATTCTGCAAAGTCCATGCTAACACAAGCTCAAGCGTAGCTACCACCTTAGTCATTGTGGGTCGATCCTTTGAACGAGCAAGAACACATTCATATGCAATTCGCCCAAATTACTTCAGAAATTTAGTTCTCGTTTGCTCCCTCAAACAGGGATCAATGATTCGATCAATGTTACCTTCTCTTATGCAATGTTTGGCCCATACAGATAGGCTGTATTGCTGCTCATCATCCAGTGTAAAATCCAAGGCAGGCCTAGCTACCACATAACACTTCCAATAACACAGCACCAAATGCATACACATCAGACTTTCGTGTCAGTCTGTGAGTAGCAAAATACTCGGCATCCATGTATCCAAATGTGCCTCTGATCTGATTGGTATAAACATTAGTGGTGCCCACCAGATTTGCTGGAGCAATTGTGGACAAACCAAAGTCAGAAATCATAGCAGCCAAATTCTCATCCAGCAGGATGTTTGAGCTCTTGATATCACGGTCTATGATTCTGGATTTGACACCTGTACCCGTATGGAGGTAGTCCAAACCACGAGCAGCACCTATGCAAATGTTGAGCCTCTCAATCCATGTCAGTAGAGAAGAATTACTTCCATTAGCTCTTCTTTAGTGCAGATGATCCTCAAGACTTCCGTTAGGCATGTATTCATAAACAATGATCATTTCTCTTTTATCAGATCCTTCATGGTATCCTAAAAGAGTGACGATGTGACCATGGCGAAACTTGGAAAGCATCTCAATCTCTGCCTTGAACTCGGCTACTCCTTGATTTGAATCAAAATTCTACCTCTTAATAGCAACATCAATTCCTTCTTCCTCAAAGTCAATCTTACCTTTATATACCTTCCCAAAGCCACCCTTTCCGATTACAAATGCATCATCAAAATCATTGGTGGCCAATTTGATTTCGGCAAGTGAAAAATTTCGACATAGTTTATCTGATGAGGCTGATGTGGATGAATCATTCCTCTTACCATGTTGTTCATTGTGTAGGAACTGTTGATCCGATGATGATAACAGGGATGCCTTCTTCTGCTCACTATCATCCTCCTCCTCTTGTTGTTTCTGTAAATAATAAAAAACATTACCCAATAGAGTAAGTAGAAATATAAGAGTTGTGGAAAAGTCCATGCTTCTTGGAGATATGATATGGATTAGTCTGTAATGCAAGAAATGAAGAAAATATCCTTAGATCTAAAGATTGAGATGAACTGGATGCATGGGTTGACTGACTATTGAACTAGTCAACACAATTGTAGGACCCATATTGGTCAATATGTTTTACTTTTCAACGATTGAGCCATTGCATATGTCACTCCCATTAATGGACCTACACTTCATTTACTCACAGATTATTAGGTGATTTAGCAATATGATATGCATGGGTGTTGCAATGATTTAAGATATGATTCATGATTTGTGTATTCCACTGCTTAAAAGATTTATTTGATAAATTCAGACTGAAAAAATTACAAGTCGGTACTTAATTTTACTTGTTCTTAGCCTAATTTCGTCCCCTGTCTCGGCAACCACCTGAGTAGTAACGAGACATTTTGTTGTGAAATACGACGGATCCAAATTGACTTAAATAATATTAGCTCAATGCGGAATGGGATAAAAAATTATCAAAGCGTAATAATCACAACGAAATACGAGTAAAATAAATAGAATAGAGACACAGGAATTTACGTGGAAACCCAAATCGGGAAAAAACCACGGGCGGAGGAAGCCGAGAAACAATTCACTATAATTTGCAGTGTTTACAGGGATTATGAAAGAGATTACAAATAGAGTGAGAGGGCTAAAATATATGGTGGTGTATCAGTGTATATATATATATATATATATATATATATATATATATATATATATATATATATATATATATATATATATGTAATGTTTTACTATATATATATTTTTTGATTGTTGGGTTATTCGTGGGTTAAATCTCTCTGGCTATTTATAGCCAAAGAGGAGAATACAAATGAAAGAAGAAAACAAAAATGTCGTTCAAGACAAAATTGATGCGCCTACAATCTTCAAATTCATATTGCATATTACTATACACATATAATAATGTATGCGCCTCCATTCCGTCCAATTTCATTTTCAATTTCATATTAGATTACTATTCATAGTCAAACTATGAATAGTAAATGATAAGTTACGAAAATAACCCCTGAACTATTTGCCACTTGCTAATTTTGGAGGCAACTTTTCCACAATCTCCACCTTGACATCAAAATTAAGCAAGTCATGTTTCACGATTAGTCAAAACCTTTAGCTCATCAAACTCTAAAACTTCCATAAAAAACTGCAATTTTGTATAGAGAAAAATTGTTTCCGAAAAAATAAATAATACTTCCTCCACCACGAGCCTTCAGGCTCAACTGCGATCAGAAACACCCACCATGTCCAAACATAATTTGAACTTGGCTATAGGAAGACTTTTAGTGAACATATCAGCGGGATTATAATCTGTATGAATCTTGTCCACAACACAATCACCTTTTTCAATGATATCCCGCACAAAATGATAACGAATATCAATATGCTTTGTTCGGTCATGAAACATTTGATCTTTACTCAAGAAGATAGCACTCTGGTTGTCACAGAAAACTGTGGTCACCTTTATTCTATCATCGAGTTCTCCGAATAACCCCTTCAACCAGATATCTTCCTTAACTGCTTCTGTAATCGCCATGTACTCTGCCTCGGTAGAAGACAGGGCAACTGTAGACTGTAACTGGGCTTTCCAACTAACAGCACAACAATTTAGTGTAAACACATACCCTGTAATTGATCTTCGTTTATCCAAATCTTTTCCATAATCTGAATCAACATATCCGAACACCCCAGTGTTAGATTTGCCAAAACGTAAACACATGGAAGACGTACCTCGTAAATAACGAAAAATCCACTGTACTGCTTTCCAGTGTTCTTTCCCCGGGTTCGCCATGTATCTACTAACCATGCTAACAGCATAAGCCAAATCAGGGCGTGTGCAGATCATAGCATACATTAAAGATCCAACAGCACTAGAGTATGGAACACGTGCCATGTAAGCCATATCAGTCTCATTAGTAGGACTCAAAGCGGATGATAGCTTGAAATGAGCTGCAAAAGGTGTGTTGACAGACTTTGCTTCGTGCATATTGAAGCGTCTTAGGACTTTCTCAATATAACTTTTCTGAGAAAGATGCAAGATCCTAGACTTCCTGTCACAAATAATTTCCATACCTAAAATCTTTTTGGCAGCTCCTAAGTCCTTCATTTCAAATTCAGCTTTCAACTGGTCTTTTAACTTCTGAATCTCCTTCATATCTTTTGCTGCAATCAACATGTCATCCACGTACAAGAGTAAGTAGATCTTTGAACCATTGTCACCTTTCTTGAAATAAACGCAGCTATCATAGGTGCACCTGCTGAATTTGTGACTGGTCATGAAAGAATCGAACCTCTTGTACCATTGTCTAGGAGACTGCTTGAGGCCATAAAGAGATTTGTTCAACTTGCATACGTAGTTCTCCTTTCCAGGAACTACAAAACCTTCAGGTTGTTACATAAAAATCTCTTCCTCAAGCTCACCATTTAGGAAAGCTGTAGTGACATCAAGTTGTTCTAACTCAAAATCGTTAGAAACAACCAACCCCAACAATACACGAATGGAAGTATGTTTGACAACTGGGGAATAAATGTCAGTGTAATCAATACCAGGAATCTGACTGTAGCCTTTAGCTACTAACCGAGCTTTGTATCTTGGTTTATCATTTGGGTTGACAGGTTCCTTGAGCTTATAGACCCACTTGCATTTAACTGGTCTCTTCCTTTTCGGAATAGGAACTAAATTCCAAGTACTGTTTCGCTGCAAGGATTCCATCTCATTTTGCATAGCGAGCATCCAATCATTTGAGTCTTCAGATTTGATAGCCTCGTCATAATTCGCAGGCTCCGTTGCGTACTCAATATTATCAGCAACAATAAAAGCATAGGCAACCAAATCAGATTCAGCATACCTCTTCGGAGGAATAATCTGTCTTCTCGGTCTATCTCTTGCAATGCTTGGAGTAGTAGCTTGTGGTTGTGAAGGTGTTGAATCTTCACCAACAACATGCTCATCCGACGAAGAAGAATCTTGATGTTGATTTGTACTTTGATTAGTGGTAGGTGAAGTAGGAAGCTCCACCTCCATTTGAGCATACTCTTTATTTGCTTCGGATGATACATCTGATGCATCTGTTCTTTTAGAAGAGTCAGCAACTGGTTGAATCATAGCAGACTCATCAAAAGTAACATCTCTTGAGATGATAATTTTCTTCAAATCAAAGCTCCATAACTTGTAACCCTTTACACCTTGATTGTACCCAAGAAAAACGCATTTGATTGCTCTTGGTTCTAGCTTCCCATTGTCAACTCGTGCATACGCTGGACATCCGAATGGTTTTAAATCTGAATAATTGGCAGGTTTACCGGACCATAACTCAAACGGAGTTTTCTTCTCGATTGCTCGTGACGGTGATCGGTTGATAACATAGCAAGCAGTCGAAGCAGCCTCCGCCCAAAAAGACTTTGGCAATTTGGAATTAGAAAGCATACACCGGACCTTCTCCATAATGGTGCGATTCATCCTTTCAGCTACACCATTTTGTTGAGGTGAATGGACTACTGTGCGATGTCGAGTAATGCCTTCCTTTTGACAATAGACATTAAACTCTTCTGAGCAAAACTCAAGTCCATTATCCGTACGAAGATACTTTACCACCAGACCTGATTGCTTTTCAACCTGAACTTTCCAATTTCTGAAGGTATAGAAAACGTCTCCTTTATGTTTTAAGAAGAAAGACCACACCTTCCTGGAGAAATCATCAATAATAGTGAGCATATAAATAGCTCCACCTTTTGAAGCAACTCGAGCCGGTCCCCACAAATCCGAGTGAACATAATCAAGTGGTCCTTTCGTTGTATGGATACCACTTGCAAACCTCACTCGTTTTGCCTTGCCATATACACAGTCTTCACAGAAATCCAAATCAACAATCTTTTGTTGACCAAGTAAACCTCTTCGACTCAATTCTGACATGCCTTGAAAACTCATATGGCCGAGTCGAAGGTGCCAAAGACGGGACTGATCTGGATCAGAAAGAGACTTTGAAACAACAGCAGCATCACTCGAAATTGTTTGCCCGTCAAGAAAGTAAAGATCTGAGGTTTTTCGTTTGGCTCTTAGTTTGTCGGAGCCGTCTTTGAATACCCTGAGAACTCCACCTTTACCAGCAAACTCGTATCCCCTTTTGTCAAAGGAACTGAGAGATAACAAGTTTCTTCTGAGGTCAGGAACATATCTAACATCCCCCATGGTTTGAATAACTCCGTCAAACATACGGATCCTGACTGAACCATGTCCAAGAACTGGACATGTAGTATTGTTACCCATCAACACATAGCCCTGGTTAACCTTTTCAAATGTGTAAAACCAACTTTTGTTGTGACACATATGAAAAGTACAACCAGAGTCGAGTATCCAATCACCAGTGGAATCCAGTTTATCTGAATAAACTGTCAAAAGTTCTCCAATACCTTCCACCTCAGCTACATCGGCTTCACCCGAAGTGCTAGCTTGTTTACCATTTGCTGTCGTCTTCTCTTTTTCTTTATTCTTCAACTTGAAGCATTCTTCAAGCACATGTCCCTTCTTGTGACAATAGTTGCAAAACTTTCGTTTGCCTTTTGATTTGGATCTGGTTCTGTTGGAAGATTGAGAAGTTCTACTTCTTTCTGTTGTTCTTCCTCTGGCATTCAAACCTTCGGCTTTAGCATCACTTGAACCACCACCATTAATATGCTTCATCTTCTCTTTGGAATCCAAAGCTGTATAGACTTCATCTAAAACTAAAGTGTCACGGCTATAGATAATAGTATCACGAAAATGGCTATAGGATTCTGGCAACGACGACAGTAAGAATAAAGCCAAATCTTCATCTTCATACTGAACATCCATATTCTCTAAGTTATTTACTAACTCTTTAAATGTGGATATATGTTCAGTTAAAGAGCCTCCTTCAATCATCTTGAGATTGAACAACCGTTGCTTCAAATGCAACTTGTTTGGTAAGCTCTTGGTCATCAACAGTTGCTCCAACTTTAGCCATAAAGAAGCCGCTGACGTTTCTTTTAGAACATCTTGCAAAACATCGTTTGACAAGTGCAAACGAATCTGGGATAAAGCCTTCAGATCTTTCATCTCCTTTTCTTCTTCGGTCCATGTATCGGGCATCTTATTGAAACCCAATAGTGCCTTGTGTAAATCCATCTGAATGAGAATGTCTCTCATCTTTACTTGCCACAACGGAAATCGTGTGTTACGATCCAGTAGTGGAATATCGTATTTTACCGAAGACATGATTAATTACTTGATAAAATGATCCCAATGAGCTAATATTACAACCCGGATGCTCTGATACCAATTGTTGTGAAATACGACGAATCCAAATTGACTTAAATAATATTAGCTCAATGCGGAATGGGATCAAAAATTATCAAAGCGTAATAATCACAACGAAATACGAGTAAAATAAATAGAATAGAGACACAGGAATTTACGTGGAAACCCAAATCGGGAAAAAACCACGGGCGGAGGAAGCCGAGAAACAATTCACTATAATTTGCAGTGTTTACAGGGATTATGAAAGAGATTACAAATAGAGTGAGAGGGCTAAAATATATGGTGGTGTATCAGTATATATATATATATATATATATATATATATATATATATATATATATATATATATATATATATATATATATATATATATATATTGATTGTTGGGTTATTCGTGGGTTAAATCTCTCTGGCTATTTATAGCCAAAGAGGAGAATACAAATGAAAGAAGAAAACAAAAATGTCGTCCAAGACAAAATTGTTGCGCCTACAATCTTCAAATTCATATTGCATATTACTATACACATATAATAATGTCTGCGCCTCCATTCCGTCCACTTTCATTTTCAATTTCATATTAGATTACTATTCATAGTCAAACTATGAATAATAAATGATAAGTTACGGAAATAACCCCTGAACTATTTGCCACTTGCTAATTTTGGAGGCAACTTTTCCACACATTTTATTTTCTTTCTTTCATTTGGCGTATAATCCAAACTCTTTGTTAGAAACACAAAATCCGTATCACAAACAATTCTTTGGAATTAGAGAAATTAACTTGTAACACCGGGTGTGATAATGGATATTTTTGGGAATTTGACGAACCTACAGACGAGAAGGCAGCTCCAGAGCCTTATGACGCTTCGCAGGTACAATTCGATCATAGAGGTAACATATGCATTTCTCTTGAAATTTTGGCCGATTTCTATGGTGCTACTACAGTGGTGAATGAGGTACCGACTTCTAACATCTAAATCTTTTCCTTTTAAATCAGCCCACCTTATTTAAATTTAGGGGTCAAAATCCTTTGGAATTAGAAAGAATTGAATCAAACTCTAGCACTTTTCTACTTTTGTTTCAAGCTTTCAAATGAAATTGGATTCCTAAATGTATTTAGTTTGATTTCCCTTTAGCCTTGAGAACCACCTTCTACTACACGATTTTCCTTTTTCTCATCATCGGTAGGATTGAATTTAGTTTTTTGGTAAAGCTGAAACTAGAAATGATAAAAAGATAAATAAAAGAATAATGGCATAAAAAAATGTTTAAAAAAAAAAACAATAGCATAGGGAAAAAATGATGGACCATATTCACAATGAATACCAAAACCAAAGAAAATTGCAAACCACATTTAACTAGAAACAAATGCATCAATAGCAGGATCAGGGCAAAATATTTTTGTCTGTTTCCACCCATAAAAAATGATACTTATCAATGGCAGGATCAGGGTTAGCATTGTGTTGTCTGACAAAATGATACTTCTAAGTTTTTCAATTTCTTGATTACACTTTTATCATATGGGCTTTTATTAGTTAGTGTTGGCACTTCTCAGTGAATTATTGTAATCACATCACTATATCTATTTTAGTCAGATTCAAATGATGGCAACCTACTTTAGGTCGAATCCCCCTTTAGCTAATGTGCTTTTTTAAACCCATTTTAGGCAACATACACCTTCATTAATTTACAATGATGAAATCTAAAGTATATTGCTATTTTGTTTAAAATGACCAAAGTACATTGCCAGAAGAAGTATGCTGCTAGTATTTATAAACAAAGAAATGTATGGCCTGAAATGGACAAAAACTGAAGTATGCTGCTACTATGTATAAAAAATGATATACACACTCACACACCTGTTACAGGTCATGTATCATCTTCTTTCTCATGTGTAAACGTCTTTACACATTTCATAATAACAAAAACATATGAATTGAAATTGATTACATAACAATCTGCAATCAGAAAAAGGAAAAGGCCGACCACTTTTACCATAAATTGATCCTATATATAACCAAAACATAAAGTGTGAAACCTTTATCATCATTCGGATGGGTGATTAGTCTATCCATGCCATGTATTATCATTCAACTTCCATATACAGTTTATATTTTAATTGTGTTGATCTCTTCTAAACGTGCGACCACTTCCTCCATTGGAGGCCGATGAATTGGCTCTTCTTCAAGACAATTTAGGATGAGTTTCGCTACTTTCATTGCGCCTTTTGATGTATAAACTTGTTCCAAACGTGGATCCATGATTTTTCTTAGTTTTTTTATACTTCTTAAAAAAGGTGTAGCCCAATCCACCAAATTATGTTGTGAGTAAGGCCGATTAGCATCAAGTACACGTAACCCTGTAATTATCTCTAGCATCACCACTCCAAAACTATAAACATCGCTCTTCACATATAAATGACCTGTAATTGCATCACAGACTTTGTTATTGATGTCTTAAAAACCCTTATCATTGCTGAATTTGGGATATAGACCATTTTACATATATTCAAGTCAATTTAACAATAACCCCTAAATGATTTAAGCCCTAAAAGCAAGAAGTTGTGCTCAAACAAGGAGATTAGAGAACTAACCGGTTGCTATATACTCAGGAGCCACATAACCGTAGGTGCCTATTATGCTTGTTGAGACATGAGACTCTCCATTGACAGGACCTAATTTTGCCAGTCCAAGATCTGAGAGCTTCGCATTAAATTCCTGAAACATAATTCAATATAGAAATATAAATATCATAAACATTCTACCTAACATACTACCCCCAAAATATCAAAATTATTCAAAGTACCACCATGCATGATCATGAATGCCTATTTAAAGTAAATATTATTAGGTTTTACTTGCCCAGTCTAACAAAATATTTGATGATTTCAAATCCCTGAAAATGACATTATTCTTTGTAGTGTGCAAAAAAGCAAGGCCTTGAGCTGCTCCTGTGGCTATTTTGATCCTCGTCTCCCATGTAAGCGGTTTTTCGCCTTCTGCAAAAATTCAATTTAACAAATTAATAACTTTTTCCATATTTGTTGGTGTGGATTTGAATACTTTATTGGAATATCAGGCCCTTCTTTATGTGCTTTTATGTTTGTGTTTTGGGATGAAAAAAATAAATAGAGAAACAATAGACCTTTTAAAGAGAAAGTACTACTGCATTCATTCAAGAAATAGGTGACTATTTATAATTATATAGCCGGTACATGCGAACTCTAGTAGGAAACAGTAAACCCACATTCCCTCTTTTCCAGCTGCAACCCAACTCTCTACTACTCCCAAATACTCGGTCCTACATGACTCATTCAACATACTACCCTTTATTTAATTCACTAAATAAAGTAAATACTAAAATTCTACTAAAAGAACAACCTGTCAAGATTAAAACCCAACATACTTTACTCCTGAAGAGATGCATTTCTAAGCGTCCTTTTTGTATATTATTCATAAACAAGAAGAAACTCTTTTTTTTCCATCAATATCGAAAGAGTTTAAACAAAGAAAAAACAAACACAATTAACCTCATAAAGAAAGTTATGCTATGGTTTATACCTAATTCACTTAGAAAAAAGAGATGCAACTTGAATGTGGATTTTGGTTTACTTCCAAAAGGTACAAGTCTATTTTTTGGCACAGATCTAGGGAGTAGTACTTACGGCGAATAATGTCCAAGAAGTTTCTCTTAGGTATGTATTCATGTACAAGAAGAAGCCTTCCATCTTCTGAACAATATCCTAAGAGTTTAACAAGATTGGGATGACTGAACATTCCCTGATATTCCACTTCTGCCTGTCACGCGCAAACACACAACATCGTCTAATAAATTTTCTCTCCTTTTGAACCCAAATTTGATGGTATAATAGACAAACAAACCTGCCCCTCTTTGAGACTTTGAATATCTGTGTTTACAATCTTGATCGTGACAGCTATCCCTACTCCAGCTACTGATGGTGTGTATGAATCCCTATCCATCCACCCTTTATAGATCGACTCACCATCTGCAATTCCAAGCATGGCTGATGGACGGAAGTTTATGGTGGCTCTTCGCAACTCATCAAATGTGAATATCTTTAACTTGTGTGTCCCCATTTGACTACTTAATGGCTGTGCGTTCGATATTATAGCAACACCTTGACATTCTACAGTTGTGGTGGTGGTGGTGGTGGTGGTGGTGATACAGTCACTGCTCTCTTCTTCTGCTGTCACAATGGGCTCTTCCATTGTGACACTTTTATTTATGTTGTCATTGTTTCCCTCTGCTGCTGCTTGAGTGGGATCTACTAAAATGATACTGTTATCTTTACCTTCACTGCTCCCTTCTGCCACTGTTGTAGCTGTTTTGTCTGGTATGACCTTTTTACTTTTCTTGTCGTTGCTCCACTTTCGTCTGTTTCTGTAATTTTTAGCATGCACTGCTGAAACCAAATAAAAGCATCTAAATCAAACAAAACGATCATATCTTTGAGGTAGAATGGTAGTCACAGAATCCACAAGTGGTGATATGACTTAGGATAATTCTTACGTTGAAGCCGGATGCTAGTTGAGAAGATATAATTATAATTTTAAAATGAAAACAAAGAAATAAATGAGTTCCATAAAAGTACGATAAAGAAATACTTATACACCACACACAAATCGTATTTTCCAACAAGTCAAGTTTACCTGGAGTTTTAATAGAGAATATCGACCACATCTTTTCAGCAATTGTGACTCCACCATGTTTTTGTAACGCCAAGGCCAACACAAACTCAAGCCTAGCTACCACCTGACTCATTGTAGGTCGATCCTTTGAACGAGTAAGAACACATTCATATGCAATCCTCCCAAATTCCTTCACACAATTACCTGTTGTTTGTCCCTTTAAACATGGATCAATGATTTGATCAATCTTACCTTCTTTGATGCATCTTTTAGCCCATACAGCTAGACTATGTTGCTGCTCATCTAATGTAAAGTCTAGAGCAGGCCTACCACATAACACTTCCAATAACACCACACCAAATGCATACACATCAGACTTTCGTGTCAGTCTACGAGTTGAAAAATACTCAGCATCCATGTACCCAAATGTGCCTTTTATCTGATCAGTATAAACATTAGTGGTCCCCACCAGATTTGCTGGACCAATTGTGGACAAACCGAAGTCAGAAATCTTAGCAGACAAATTCTCATCCAGCAGGATGTTTGAGCTCTTGATGTCACGGTGTATGACTCTGGATTTGACACCTGTACCCGAATGGAGGTAGTCCAAACCACGAGCAGCGCCTATGCAAATATGGAGCCTCTGGGCCCATTTCAGCAGAGAATGATTACTTCCATTAGCTCTTCTTTTGTGCAGATGATCCTCAAGACTTCCATTCGGCATGTATTCATAAACAAGAATCATTTCTCTTTTATCAGATCCTTCATGGTATCCTAAAAGAGAGACGATGTGACTATGGCGAAACTTGGAAAGCATCTCAATCTCTGCCCGGAACTCGCTTGTCCCTTGACTCGAATATTCAAGATTCAACCTCTTAATGGCAACATCAACTCCTTCTTCCCCAGACTCAATCTTACCTTTGTATACCTTCCCGAACCCGCCCTTTCCGATTACAAATGCATCATCAAAATCATTGGTGGCCAATTTGATTTCAGCAAGTGAAAACTTTCGACATAGTTTATCTGATGACGCTGATATGGATGAATCTTTTTTCTTAACATGCTGTTCTTCATGTAGGGATTGTTGATCTGATGATGATGACAGGGATGAGTTCTTCTGCTCACCATTGTCTTCCTCGTGTTGTTTCTGTAAATAATAAAAAACAATACCCAATACAGTAACGAGAAATATAAGAGCTGTGGAATGGTCCATGCTTTTTGGAGATATGATATGGATCAGTCTGTAATTCAAGAACTGAAGAAAAGATCCTTAGATCTAAAGATTGAGATGATCTGGGTGCAAGGGTTGACTAACTAAGTGACTATTGAACTAGTCAACACAATGATTAAGTGGTTAACATTGCAGGACCATATATTGACTACTGTGGCTTTTAATAGAACAAATTGGTCAATACGTTTAATTTTCAACAATCGAGTCACTGCATATGTCACTCCCATCAATGAACCTCCGCTTCATTTACTCACAGAATATTGAGTGGTTTAGCAATATGATATGCATGGGTGTTGCAATATCATTCAATGGTCTGTATATTCCACAAAAATAAGTGATTAAAACATTTATTAGATAAATTCAGACAGAAAAATTTACAAGTCGGTACTAAACCTAGTTCCACCCCCTTGTGCTTGGCTTACCACCTCTGGCATTAAGATTTGAGCATCAGGCGACATATATCTCCAAATTTCCTTCCTTCTTTCTTTTGGTGTATAATCCAAACTCTTTTTAGAAGCACAAAAATCAGTATCACAAACAATTCTGTAAATCTGAAAGCAATTTA
This sequence comes from Lactuca virosa, assembly GCF_052849685.1. Taxonomy (NCBI): domain Eukaryota; kingdom Viridiplantae; phylum Streptophyta; class Magnoliopsida; order Asterales; family Asteraceae; genus Lactuca; species Lactuca virosa. Next base: position 41,711,708 of record NC_136433.1, read on the forward strand.
GGTCTTAATTTTTTATACCGGATCAGGAATAAAATTAGAAGTCTTTTGATGGTTACTGACCAAGGGTTTGGAATTACAAACGTTTGTAGAGAGATACATTGGTAAAAGCCGTTGTGATGACGGATATATTTAGGATTTTGACGAACCAACATAAGGGAAGGCAGCTCCAGAGTTACGCACCGGCACCACCGTCCCGCCACTGTGATACCCACAAAGTTCAGGTCTTGAGCCGTCGCTACTCTCTTTTTTCTATTTGTACAATACGCATTATAATTTGTACTAAAATACGTGGTTTTAAAAATACGGACTTACATGTATTATGTATTGTGGGTTGTAAATAATAAAAAAACAAAAATAAGTTGAAATTAATGAAAATCTACTGTAATAAATGAAGATAATTTTGTCACATGTCAATCTCTAATGAGTTTTGACATTTGTCATTTTGTGATATTTTTTAAATAAAAAATATCCACATCTCAGTTTATGGTTTTTTTTTCAATTTTTAAAATTAAAAAGTCATATAATACTTATACTTATATAATAAATATTATACTAAATTTCATATTTCAAAATTTCTTATTTCAAAATTTCTTGATTTCTCTAATGAGTTTCTTATTTCAAAATTTCATTCCTTATTTTAAAATTTTATTTTAAAAAATACTTATTATTTACATTTCAATATTTTATTTTTTTAATCAATCCGTGTGTTTTACATCTAATATTAAAATAAAGAAAGACTAATGAGACGCCTCAATTTTTGACGAATGAGATACAGATGGTACCAACTAGCAAAGGGTCAATCACCTAACTCTAACGGTCATAAGTTCAAGTCGCCAGTCCATTAGTTTACCATGCCTAAAGCCCTAGAGCGAGATGACCTTCTATATAACATCAATTTTCCTGTAAAAAATTTTAATTAACTAACCTTTATATTAGTACAAGTCTACAATTTTACCCTTCTTTGGTAGATACATTACAAAAATATATTTTCATAAGAATCTACCTCACAATATTTACAAAAATCAAACAAATAATACATGTCTTATTTTCACCTGAAAAATAAAACATGATTTTAAACTTATATGTTAATAAAGTCCATTTAACAGTGCATAAATGAATAGATGGTAGATACTAAAATAGATATACTACATTACATTAATTATGTAAAACAAAACAATAATAAAACTAACAAAAACAAGAAAAAATTAAAATAACAAAAAAAAAAAGATGAGTAGTCTATGGTATTGTGAAAGAGGTTTGAACTAGAAATCACCAATAAAATATTCAATATCCAAGTGGTCAAGCGGATAGCAAGAAATCAAAAAATCCTCAATATTCAGACTCCAAGTCTGCCAGTAACTCCAAGATTTTGGGTTAAAAGATCATTTCTAATTTAAGAAAAAAAAAAGATGTGTGATTCAATCTGACAAGGTTTCTAATTTCAGCTAATGTTTTGACTTGCAATATGCAAGTGATTTGAGAATTGAATCCAAAATCAGAACCCACTTTTCTAAAAACTATAAAGCAAAATTTTATCTACAACAATCTCTAATAATCACAAAAATATACATATTTAGAACTGATTTAGACCAAAAAAATGAAATTCAATATAAAACTAGATTATGACACGCGTTAAACGCGGGGAACATAAATTAAATACATATCACATTAATAGATGGTTTTGTCTTAGGAATTATTAATAAAAAAATGTTAGTTAGATTCATTTTTAGAGTTTTTTAACCAAACTTATTAGATAAAAATATTTAATATTTATATTAAAGCAATTTGGTTTTTTAATACAGTAATTTTTAACATAAATGATCTATGTGATCTTTGTTTTATCACAACATAATGCGACTTCTTGATTAAAACATGTTGTGTAGTAGCTTTATGAATTGACTTTGTTCGGTGTACCAACCCCCATGGAGGCTCATATGGCTCTTTTCATATTAGCTCTGTAAAACCAAAAGCAACAATAAGTTGTTATATATACCAGCAACATTAAATTCTGTAAAGAAATTCGATAAACATTACAAATAAAGTGAATTGTCATAACCATAAACATCAAATTCAGACATTGTAATATAGTCGATTTCAAAGTATTTTTTCCTTATAAAAATTAAAATATGATTTTTCAGGCTACACCCAATCACATATACATATCTTCTGATTAAATAGATTATTACAAAAAAAAAACATGTTATGAACAAAAATATAATATTACTTTCATAATTTGCTAAAAGTTAACACTAATAAATAATAATGAACTTTCACAAATCTTGCATTTTGGTCACTACATCCAACTAACAAATGAAATTTGGTTTAGAGGATTGATTCAAAAAGTGCATTCATGACTTCTTGTAGCTGAATTTTGGGAAATGTTAAGACCTACTAAGATATGAGGGAATGGTCTGCGAGGCTACGGTTGGTTTCTATAGCGCAATGCAAATTCAAAATCGTTAGCACATATCTTTCCTACCTGGTTCAATTATCAAATTTAGATCAAACTTGTCAAAATCAAATTATAAAAAAATAATAAAAAAAATAACCAGATATGTAACCTAACAATCAAACAACATATTTTTCATTGAAATAAATATCATAAATCTACAATTTACACTTTATATATTATTCTTAAATTATATATTACCATTTCATCTTTAATGGTCACTAACACCTCTTTCTGTCTTATTGTTGTGACACACATTTATATCCAAAATAAGAGAAATAACCATAGAGAAGAATGTTGACAGAGTGATACTTCATTGAAAACGCAACAAAATTCTTCATAAAGCCGTTAGGATTCTTCTATAGACCGCTAGAAGGTCTATATAGTGACAACCGGTGTGGCATCAATGAGAACGCACCACTTAAAATAACAGTTTTGATTAATGTAAGTGAACAAATCATTTAAAATGCTTACCAATTGTGATTGTTTCCACTTGGATGTGAACATTAACATTCTTATAGAGAAATGGAACTTCAAATGAACCCTACATAGTCAAATCAGCAAACATGACAACACAAAAAAGAAGCCTAACTTGGCATATAACAAAATTTCCAACAAATTTCAAAATTTTAAGGTTTAGCTGAACAATTTTTCTAATTTATCATAATTTTATTTTATTACAACCTTATATGAGTAATCAAGAATTTAAATCAAGTGAAAAAAGTAATTGTTCATTTAAATCCAGTAAAAAAATTACAATATTGTGAAATTGCATATAATTTACATGTTTGCTTATTGTCTTGGAAGTACCCGACCACTTGGATATGTACTATTATTTGATTAATTAGTGCATAAATTACATCATACAATATGAAATTTAACGATTGCTCAAATTCATTTATACTTGATTTAACAATAGAAAATGGACAAATTTAACGATTGCTCAAATTTAGTGGTAAATGTTTACTAATAAATTTATCAATAAATTTACAAGGAACTATAAATAATTGTTTTAGAATGGTTAAAAGATTTATAAAAGTTTATAATTTCATAAAAAGTTGTAGTTTGCTAATATTTATATTAAAGTTGTAATGAATAACATTGTAACAATGCCGACAAATTCACATTCAAACGGAATAATAGAGTAAAAAATGATTAAAATTCTAAATTCATATGAGTTTAAACCCAAAAGACAAATAGATGAATAATTCAACATTTCATAAAACCCAAAATGTATTTAAATGATCAAAATTCTAATCCAAAAAACGAATAGTATGAAACAAAGTAATCAAAAACCAAACCCAAAAACCAAATAATATGTAAACATAATATGAAATCAACCGTACTCAAATCACCAAACTACTCATATAAAATCATGAAAATCATATATTATTTTTCTTTCTTTGGAATTAACAGTTTTGGCATACTTCTCCAGAAGTATGATATGTCATTGATGTTAATTATCGTTTGGTTGAAGACATTGTTTCCAGATTATCAACACCGTAAACATCTTCCAATTTGTGTTTTAATTCTTCATGTATACACACTTTTTTAAAGGATGTCCACTTAGTTAGTGAACTTGTTGCAATACTTTTATGAAGATTCGAAGCGGGTGTGACGTTTTCACCAGTAAACGAAACTGCATCCTAAATATAAAAAATAAATTCATATGTCAATCTAAAAGTTAATAATATTTTAAAGTATTTAAAATATTAGATTTAGTTATATTGTATTTAAAACCTTTAAATTTAATGTGTCTTGACATCCGAATTTCGCCGATAAAACGTTAAACGAATCAGATTACGGCGCCTATATTTGTAGTACATAAAAATATGTTAGTTGATCAACTAAAATATAAAAAACGAATCTAATAAGTGTAGTGTTTGTAGTATGTTTCGTAAAAGAATGTTACATGTTCGATGTTAATTTTTTTTTCCAATTCAACAGTGATTTTATTATCAACATTGAAGTTTGAGATTCATAACCATCAACATTGTTCTTCAAATTATAATGAGAAATTTGAATTTTGAACGCCAACTTTTTATCCAAAAAGTAATTTCAAAGCAGACGGATAAATCTTCATATTACCCTCCTAAAAATGAAAAAATTAACGGTTATAAAAATAGACAAACAAAAAGTAAAAATTAGTTTTATGTAAATGAAGTTAATATCGATAACCTCATTAAACTTTTGAAGCAACTATTGTGTGTTTTTTTCCAGAAGTTTCTTTGCATCACGATCAAATAACGTAAGTGACACCACGCCGGTAAAGTCTTGTACTATAATGGTGATTTTGAAACTAAAACCATTGATATAAACAAATTCAATAATATAAATTAGAAAAATTTAATCGAAGATTATAATAATATGTATAAAAGAGTTATTGAAAACCTTGGAACAACAGATACGTCTTTGTTCATGCAAGTTAAAGTGTAACAATAAAAAAACTTCTTTATCATGCTTTTGGTCCGTGCCACTAGCTTTGTCATCATGCATTAAAACGACTTTTATGTCTTTTTCTTGACAAACATAGGTCAACACATTAAAAAATCGATATAAATGGTATAATTTTGTTTCTGTAACTAAATGAATGAAACTAATATGCTTAAAGTAGATTGATTAATTTTTTTCATGACCTCTCAACAAGAACACAGTAATAACAAATACTAAGAACGTAGTAAATGCAAGAAATTGAAGAAGAATAAGGAAAACAGAGTAAAGTAAGAGCTTGGAAAAAAGAATTGGAGAAGAAGATTGCTCAAGAAGAACACTGTAAATCATAGGACTCAATCCAAAATCGTAAGAATAACCACTTCAGTGCAATCGTATATATAGGGTGTTTTTTAATAAGGAAATCATTATCTTCTAAAATTTTTGGGATTCTAAGATATCATCTTGGAGATTTTCGGCTATTCATCTGGAAAAAAAAGAAATATATCAGCTATATTAATTCAAAACTTCAAATTAATTGAATTTCTTATTTAATCAGTTTTAAAATTCAACAATTATCTCAAATTGATTCATTTTATGTGAGATATACTGGGAGATAAATTATGAATAATATTGACTTTAATTTTGACTCTTAAATATTTTGTTGATTTAGTGGGATTAGATTAGATTTTATAGGTTAATAACTTAATTATTGATATGTTTGTTTAATGAGTTTCTAAAACAATAAAAAATAAAAAATAAAATGTAAACGGGTTTGAATTTGGAAATTAAAAGCTATAAATAAGGGAGTTAAATTAGGAACAATATTAATTAGAGAAACTGATATCATGTACATAAATAGAATGATATTGTAACACCCGTTTATTTATTAGTTAAATAAATAAATTAATAGACGAATGGTAGCCTGAAATAAATAATTATATATGCAGGGTGTTGAGTTCGAGGAGTTAATTGCCACATTTTTAGAAGTCGGGGGTTAAAAGCGTGAGTTTGGGACTCATTTTATAAATATTTATGAAGACAGGGGCTTCGTGGTAATTATCGAGAATTATTTTAAAAAGAAATGAGGTGGAAGGGCTGATTATGTCATAATTAAAATATTGGGGGCTGTATAGTAAATTTTGTACCTAAGGTGTAAAGGATTTTAATGTCGAGGGTTTAAATGGTAATTATTTGATCTAATTTGAAGAAGATTTCCAAAACCAGGGTTGAAAGTGTAAATTGTGGGTTTTCTGTGAAAAGAATTGTATAGTGAGGGACCATTTCTGCCATTATGGTAATGACTTTAGTAGGGCAACGGGTATAAAGACCTAAGGAACCCTAACCCTAAAAGGAAGTTGCAGCCGCCACCTCCACGCATCCTTATGTCTCCCACCGGCCACCACACCCCTCTTCACCTCCGGTCGCCACCATCACCTAGAAGCTCTCCTCAGTCGCCGATGACATCACCAAGATCGACCGCCTGCTGCATCGCCGACGTTGAGGCTGTGAACCGCCGCTATTCCTCGAGCAGTTACGTCGCCCCCTCCCCTCTCCGCTGTAGCGTTGCTGCTCCACCTGATGTCGCGTCGACGAGCATGGCCTCTCCGCCACCTGATGTCGCGGTAATGCCATGAGCGGCTGGGAAACCCCACCGAGACCAAGCATGGGTCGTGAACGAAGAAGAAGATCAGGTTGTGAACGACCATCTCAAGTGTTCGACGTCGTTTAGGCGGCTGTTGTCGCCGGAAGTGGCCCTTGGCCGCCGCTGCTGCCGTCGCTATGTACTTCTTCCGCCGCCAACCACCACCAGGAGGGTGGCTGGATCCGTTTGCAAGAAAGAAAGGCGTGTGGGTGTTTGTTCCTTCTGTAGCATGTGTTATGTGTCTAGCTTGTTGGCCGGAGAACCAAGAACAACCACCGCCACCACCGTGAGTTGGTGGCTGCCACTATACACCACCGTGTTTGTGTGTGTGTTAGTAGGTGTGTGTGTGTTTATTTGAGATTTTGCGTTGTAAATTGTAACAAATTACAATAATGAAAAGAAAAATCAAACCACCACCTTAGGGTGGTGGTTGCCGCCTCCTGCCGCCGTGTCGGGTGGCGGTGTGCTTGCCTCGTTGAATTCAATTCGTTTAGGGTGCTTGAAACCCTAATGGGCCTTGTAAGTTCTAATGGACCCTAATTGACCCAAATAAAACCCTAATGGACTTAATGATATTCTAGTGGGCCTAATAGGCCCAATAAAGCCCTAATTGACCTACAAGTCCAACAAATTGATAAATGGGCTAATATTTGGATTGGAAAACCCTAATGCCAATGAAACCCTAATTTTAAGAATTAATCGGGACACACACACGAGAATTATTTAATAACTTGAGATATTAAATAATAATCATTGGCAAAGATTAATCTAAGCGATATTGGACTTAATGGATTAAGTCCTTAGAGGATTAAGTCCTTAATGGGTTAAGTAGGAAACTTAACCCTAATCACCATTTTATGTGAAACCCTAATTTCACTTGGGTTTATTATTGGGCCTTTCTATTGGGCCTTGATGATTGGGTTATTAGTGGGCCATCCAAGATCAAGCAAATGGACTAGAATAATTAATGGGCTTTAAGGTAAGGCTCATATGAGGAGTTGGGCCCAATTTGGAAAATTGGACCATAGATGGGCCATAGTTTGGGCCTTTATGATTATGTGATATTGGGCCATTAGAATGTTGAATGTTGGACTGGACTAAATGGTTGGGCCTTATGGTAAGACCTTGTAAGGGTTTGGCCAATTTGGAAAATTGGGCCATATGATGGGCTTTGACTCATAGTTGACTTTTGGGCCTATGGATTGGGCCTTGGGCTTGAATAAAGCCAAGCATGGGGTAATGTAGTAATGACCCCAAGTACGTACTTATGGTTATGTAGTGGAACCCAATTATTAATTGGGTGTTATTTTGGTGTTGACAGTTCGGGAATCTGTCAGCCAGCAGCTGGGGTTGAGTCTGCGGGACTTCAGCAGTGTGGGATTGTGTCTACAGGACTTCAGCAGTGTGAGGTGAGTTACCTTCCAGTAGCGGTGGGTCTACGGCCACAATGCCGACCCACCAGTAGGAGTTGTATGTTGGATGATTGTCTTTGTGATATTCATCTGGGTTTGTTACTACCTGATATGTTTATGTGCTAGCATGATATGTTATATGTGATAGTGGTAGTAGGGGGAGAATAGTCCCTAGGTTCGGTCGCTAGGACCGAAGGGTAGGTCGGGCACCCCGGAATCGCCTGACAGTATGTTTATGCTATGATATTATATGGTAGTAGTAGGAGGTGAAATAGTCCTCGTGTGTCGGTCGTAAGGACTGACGGGTAAGTCAAGCACCCCAGAATGGCTTGACTTGGGTAAGTCAAGCACCCCAGAATGGCTTGACCTGGGTAGTCAGGCACCCCAGAATTGCCTGGCAGTATATGTGTGTTATATGGTAGTGGTAGGGGTGAAATAGTCTCCGGTAGTCGGGTGAAACAGACCGACGGGTAAGTCAAGCACCCCAGAATGGCTTGACCTGGGTAGTCAGGCACCCCAGAATTGCCTGACAGTATGTTATTGTATGGTGTGTGGTATGATGGGGGAACTCACTAAGCTTTGTGCTTACGGTTTACAATTTTGATTTCAGGTACTCGTTTTCAAAGGAAAGGAGTCGGCTTGATCGCAGCGCATCACACTATGTTTTCCGCATATGGGATCTTTGGGATTACACTCTGATATTATTTTATGATAATATGTTTTGATTACTGACACTTTGGTTTGACACGAGATATTATTATGAATGTTTTTATACTGATGGTTTTATGTAATAACTTATTTAAAAATGAAATTTTTGGCCTTGAATTTTGGGATGTTACAAGTTGGTATCAGAGCCTTGGTTTGAGGGATTCGGGCACACTCCCGGGTGTGTCTGAACTCAAACTAAGGACTTGGTATGAAAATTTTCAAAAGTAAAACCATTTTATGAAAAGAAGTTTGAAAAGAATTTGAAAGAGAAAAGAACTTTGAAAAGAGCAAAGTGTGTGATGCGTGCAATCAGCCGAGCTCAAGTAAGTTTTCCCCAAGATACCCATACACGTTATGATATGTTATGTTATGTTATGATATGATTATGAGAACTACATGCTAGATTATGGCTAAGGATCTAGGAGGATGCCTTATATGCCTATTATATGTGCTTGTAGACTTGCATGCTAGTACTGATCAGTCAGTGATAGGATAGCCTGTTTAGGTTATGCCTGATTGTATGAGCCTTTGAATTGCATGTACAAATTCTTGATTAGAGGATAGAAAGGTTTGATTGGAATATGATGGTTAGATTTTCCATTGTCTGAATGTTGTTTGCTTTGTGCTTTGTGGGACTCTTTGTGATGTGAGTTAGCTACTAAGTGAATATGCTAAGTCACATGGGACACAGGCCGGATAATCTCAGAGTGATGGACTTGACCCTATTGCGCAGCTCTTGTCTGAGTCCAACCGTTCTAGGGATGGGTCTCTTACTCGAAGGATTATATGATCTCTGTTGCATGTGGCTATATTCATAAGGTAGCTAGTTGACATTACTGGGAATCTTTCAGCAGCTGAGGACTGGGTGAGTTCGGGAACCTAGGGAAGCCTAGGTTATGTTTCAGTGGGTTAGTAGTGAGGCTCAGTGAGACTCGGGTGTACCAGTTGAGGAAGTGACTTGGAGGATCCGGGAGGATTGCTGAGGAAAGTATGGATAGGTGTGGAAGGTAGTATTGGGCCCGTACTACTGAAAGCACAGGATCCATACTCGAATCGGTGAGAGTCTTGGATAATCCGAGAAGCTTCAGGGAGGAGTTAGTGACCCGTTTGGGGATAGAGGATGTTCTAGCGTTGCAGCTTAGCCATTGGCAAGTGAGCTAGTGAGCATGACAGGGTGTGAGACCCGGAAGGATATGACTTCCAAGAGTTTGTGGATACGAGATCGATTTGGAGCACTTTGAGAAGAGAGGTTTGTGCTAGGTGAGTATAGTAGAGGGTCCCGGGAAGAGACCCATGACTTCTGATCATCGGGTGAAGGGCCAGCAGGGCCAGAGTCAGTGCAGCACGTACAGGAAAGTGCACAAGAGAGTTTGTCGCTCCAAGGGTTTAGGCTACTACAGGGTAGCGGGGTTGGTCATGTCAGCAGAAGGTGATCAGTATCCCTCCAGATGTTGAGGGTATGTCATCTTCTATTGCTACTAGATGGATGTTGGGGATACGTATCACCTTGGGATTGTGAGTGAGTTTGGATAAGTCAGATCTCGGGGCGGTTTTCTGCTAGTGTCTGGGTTATCATTGATCATATATGCCATCCTGCATGTCGAAAAGTCCTTGATGAACCCATAGAGGGACGCATCTTGCGGAGTGGGTTCCGCGCGTACCGTTATCATTCCGGATCTTTGTCGGGATCTATACAGGAGTATTATTTAGAGGATACTCGGTCAGGGTTGGAGTGATGGTTCTCCAGTGAAGTCAACGTTCAAGGGTTCTATCATTGTTCAGATATGGTCGGTAATTGTCTATGGATTAACTTTGGAGTTCAAGGCACTACCGTTGCTCGGACAGAGCTGGTGACATGAAGAGGGTAGTGTCAGTCGCGGGTGTTAGATGCATAAGTGGTTGGTCATCGCATGTTCAAGAGGATTGTATTTTCGCATGGGCTGTGTTTGGTTAGAATTCAGTGGTACTGCAAGATTGGAAGTGGGAACGAGGATTCGTCAGCCAGAGTAAAGATTAAGGCCTTCAGTTGACAGCATGGTAAATGGACTAAGGTGTCAAACTGGACCAGATTTCAAGAGTACTCTTCACGATTTCAGAGGATGGACGATCTTAAGGTTTGACTGGTAATTGATCGTTAGCATTGGTAAGCACATGTTATCATCAGTGGGATACTAGAGAGCGAGAAGGATTGGGAATCCTTCAATTCTCGCGTACAGTGAAGACTTAGTCGAATCTAAGTGGGGGAGAGACTCTTTGTAAAGTTCTCCAAATATGAGTTCTGGTTGCGCGAGGTGCAATCCCTTGGGCACCATGTCAACCAGAAGGGTATTCCAGTCGACCCGGCCAAGATAGAGGTCGTGATGCAGTGGGGGATTCTGAGGTCTCCAGCTGAGATTCAGAGTTTCCTGGGTCTAGCGGGTTATTACCGGAGAGTGATGCGGGACTTCTCCGAGATTGTGGTTCCTTTGATCCGACTGACCAAGAAGTCAGTGGCCTTTCTTTGGGGGCCTGAGCAGCAGACAGCCTTCGAGGCTCTCAGACAGCGGTTGTGCGAGGCACCGAATCTCACCCTGCCAGAGGGTGTAGATGATTTTGGGGTTTGCTGTGACGCTTCGATCACGAGCATGGGTGCGGTATTGGTGCAAGAGGGTCACGTGATAGCAGGTTTCGGGAACTATGTTAGAGTTCCGGTTAGGACTCAAGTTCAGTTGTGTGTTAGGTCGAGTGCGTGTTCGACCCAGTATGGAAAGTGTTGTAAGACTACGGGGGTAGTCGTAGCATTCACTAGCAGTCAGATAGTTTGGAAAGTGTTGTAAGACTACGGGCGTAGCCGTAGCATTCACTAGTGGTCAGTTAGTATGGAAAGTGTTGTAAGACTACGAGGGTAGCCGTAGCATTCACTAGTGGTCAATTAGCATGGGAAGTGTTGTAAGTCTGCGGGTGTAGCCGTAGCATTTGCTAGAAGCCAGGTAGTATTAGAGTGTTGTAAGTCTGCGGGTGTAGCCGTAGCATTCACTAGCAGCCTGATAGTGATAGAGTGTTGTAAGTCTGCGGGTGTAGCCGTAGCATTCACTAGGTTGGTAGATAGCTTGAGCGCGTTGTTAGGACGCGGAAAGAACAGTAGTACCCACCAGTTCGGGTGTAGCAGTGAGGATATGGAAATCCACGGATTGGATTCAGAATTTCCCAGATGGATTAGATCTGGTTAAGCCAATGGCGAGACTGTAGAAGCGTCACTATAGTTATGGGATCAGGAAAGCAATGGACTGTATAAGATTGCTTGTAATATAAGGCTACCATCGGTTAGGTGGCAATCACTTTTAGCCTTGGATTTGATGATGACAGGATTCGACGCATGGACCCGATCGGTTAGATTAGAAAGTTGTTAGAGCCTCAGTGGCATGATAACTAGTGGCAACTAGTTCCAGAGAAAGATTTCATTTGAAAGTCGTGTGAGGCGACTAAGTGGGAATCCTTTGGCTCCGCAGCTGGGTCAGAACCCGATATTTCAGATGATTGGCGAACAAATTGAGACCAGGTAGGTCTCGGTAGATGTTGGGAAGCAGCCATGTGGCAACATACTGCTTCAGGCAGTTCAATGTTCGGACAGTTTCAGCGATTGTCACTATTAGTATTTATGTATAGGTTGCAAGTTCGGACGAAAAAGTTGGTTGATTGGGAAGTGACAAGTCACTCCCAGCGGGATTAGCTGAGCCTCGACCAAGAATAAGTGATCTGCAGGGATAATTAGGTCTGTGAACCTGTTTTATAGTGGGAGCTTCGAGCTATTAAAAGTTGACTAGTCGGTCGAGGGATAAACGACTGGATTCGTCGATGATGAATCAATATGAGTGGTCTGTCAGGGAATCAGACCATCTCGAGATAGTAGATTCAGACGAAGTAGATGTGATGTTGTTGTGAGGAATTCGTTCATATGAGGATATTAGGGCTTTGTGAAGATTGGTCACAGCTACCCTGGGAAGGCTAGGGTGTGCCCAAGACGGTGATCATGTTACTAGAAGTGGTTTGGCATATAAGAAATAGTAAGGAGTAATTTCGAGGACGAAATCTAATTTAAGTGGGGAAGAGTTGTAACACCCGTTTATTTATTAGCTAAATAAATAAATTAATGGACGAATGGTAGCCTGAAATAAATAATTATATATGCAGGGTGTTGGGTTCGAGGAGTTAATTGCCACATTTTTAAAATTCGGGGGTTAAAAGCGTGAGTTTGGGACTCATTTTATAAATATTTATGAAGACAGGGGCTCCGTGGTAATTATCGAGAACTATTTTAAAAAGAAATGAGGTGGAAGGGCTGATTATGTCATAATTAAGATATTGGGGGCTGTATAGTAAATTTTATACCTAAGGTGTAAAGGATTTTAATGTCGAGGGTTTAAATGGTAATTATTGGATCTAATTTGAAGAAGATTTCCAAAACCAGGGTTGAAAGTGTAAATTGTGGGTTTCCTGTGAAAAGAATTGTATAGTAAGGGACCATTTCTGCCATTATGGTAATGACTTTAGTAGGTCATCGGGTATAAAGACCTAAGGAACCCTAACCCTAAAAGGAAGTTGCAGCCGCCACCTCCATGCATCCTTATGTCTCCCACCGGCCACCACACCCCTCTTCACCTCCGGTCGTCGCCATCACCTAGAAGCTCTCCTCAGCCGCCGATGACATCACCAAGATCGACCGCCTGCTGCATCGCTGACGTTGAGGCTGTAAACCGCCGCCATTCCTCGAGCAGTTACGTCGCCGCCTCCCCTCTCCGCTGTAGCGCTGCTGCTCCACCTGCTGCCGCATCGACGAGCATGGCCGCTCCGCCGCGGTAGTGCAATGAACGGCTGGGAAACCCCACCGAGACCAAGCATGGGTCGTGAACGAAGAATAAGATCAGGCTGTGAGCGACCATCTCAAGTGTTCGACGTCGTTCAGGCGGCTGTTGGCGCCGGAAGTGGCCATTGGTCGCCGCTACTGTCGTCGCTTTGTACTTCTGCCGTCGCCAACCGCCACCGGGAGGGTGGCTGGATCCGTTTGCAAGAAAGAAAGGCGTGTGGGTGTTTGTTCCTTCTGTAGCATGTGTTATGTGTCTAGCTTGTTGGCCGGAGAACCTAGAACAACCACCGCCACCACCGTGAGGTAGTGGCTGCCACCATACACCACCGTGTTTGTGTGTGTGTAAATATTAGTAGGTGTGTGTGTTTATTTGAGATTTTGCGTTGTAAATTGTAACAAATTACAATAATGAAAAGAAAAATCAAACCACCACCTTAGGGTGGTGGCTGCCGCCACCGGCCGCCGTGTCGGGTGGCGGTGTGCTTGCCTCGTTGAATTCGATTCGTTTAGGGTGCTGGAAACCCTAATGGGCCTTGTAAGTTCTAATGGACCCTAATTGACCCAAATAAAACCCTAATGGACTTAATGATATTCTAGTGGGCCTAATAGGCCCAATAAAGCCTTAATTGACCTACAAGTCCAACAAAATGATAAATGGGCTAATATTTGGATTGGAAAACCCTAATGCCAATGAAACCCTACTTTTAAGAATTAATCGGGACACACACACGAGAATTATTTAATAACCTGAGATATTAAATAATAATCATTGGCAAAGATTAATCTAAGCGATATTGGACTTAATGGATTAAGTCCTTAGAGGATTAAGTCCTTAATGGGTTAAGTAGGAAACTTAACCCTAATCACCATTTTATGTGAAACCCTAATTTCACTTGGGTTTATTGTTGGGCCTTTCTATTGGGCCTTGATGATTGGGTTATTAGTGGGCCATCCAAGATCAAGCAAATGGACTAGAATAATTAATGGGGTTTGAGGTAAGGCCCATATGAGGAGTTGGGCCCAATTTGGAAAATTGGACCATAGATGGGCCATAGTTTGGGCCTTTATGATTATGTGATATTGGGCCATTAGAATGTTGAATGTTGGACTGGACTAAATGGTTGGGCCTTATGGTAAGACCTTGTAAGGGTTTGGGCCCAATTTGGAAAATTTGGCCATATGATGGGCTTTGACTCATAGTTGACTTTTGGGCCTATGGATTGGGCCTTGGGCTTGAATAAAGCCAAGCATGGGGTAATGTAGTAATGACCCCAAGTACGTACTTATGGTTATGTAGTGGAACCCAATTATTAATTGGGTGTTATTTTGGTGTTGACAGTTCGGGAATCTGTCAGCCAACAGCTGGGGTTGAGTCTGCGGGACTTCAGCAGTGTGGGATTGTGTCTACGGGACTTCAGCAGTGTGAGGTGAGTTACCTTCCAGTAGCGGTGGGTCTACGGCCACAATGCCGGCCCACCAGTAGGAGTTGTATGTTGGATGATTGTCTTTGTGATATTCATCTGGGTTTGCTATTACCTGATATGTTTATGTGCTAGCATGATATGTTATATGTGATAGTGGTAGTAGGGGGAGAATAGTCCCCAGGTTCGGTCGTTAGGACCGAAGGGTAGGTCGGGCACCCCAGAATCGTCTGACAGTATGTTTATGCTATGATATTATATGGTAGTAGTAGTAGTAGGAGGTGAAATAGTCCTCGTATGTCGGTCGTAAGGACTGACGGGTAAGTCAAGCACCCCAGAATGGCTTGACCTGGGTAAGTCAAGCACCCCAGAATGGCTTGACCTGGGTAGTCAGGCACCCCATAATTGCATGGTAGTATATGTGTGTTATATGGTAGTGGTAGGGGTGAAATAGTCTCCGGTAGTCGGTGAAACAGACCGACGGGTAAGTCAAGCACCCCAGAATGGCTTGACCTAGATAGTTAGGCACCCCAGAATTGCCTGACAGTATGTTATTGTATGGTGTGTGGTATGATGGGGGAACTCACTAAGCTTTGTGCTTACGGTTTACAATTTTGATTTCAGGTACTCGTTTTCAAAGGAAATGAGTCGGCTTAATCGCAGCGCATCACACTATGTTTTCCGCATATGGGATCTTTGGGATTACACTCTGATATTATTTTATGATAATATGTTTTGATTACTGACACTTTGGTTTGACACGAGATATTATTATGAATGTTTTTATACTGATGGTTTTATGTAATAACTTATTTAAAAATGAAATTTTTGGCCTTGAATTTTGGGATGTTACAGATATGTTTCAATTGATAAAATAATTACTGAAATTTAAAGATTCTATAATTATTATAGATTTTATAATTAAATGTAATTGTATTTGAATTTAATTTGTGAAAGATTATGTCAGCAATTTGATTTAAGGGTAGAAAACATAGGATTAAAACACAATCAAGGGTTCTAATTACTTCATTAGTGAATTAAAGTTCTCTTTTAATAATATTTAGAGGACTCCATATATTCAGAAATCAAAAATCTAGAAAATCAAAAATCTGAACATCAAAATCATGCCTTCACTCTCCCGACGTTATCAACGATTCAAAAGTTCAGTAATCCCTTCTTCACTCTCCTATCTCTCTTCGGATTGCAGTCATATAAATCAGGAATTGGAAAATCCACCACCAATTCAGTATCTAGAAATCACGAGTTTACAAAAATCATAAAATAGAAATTATCTAAATGAGAGAAATTAGAAATCGGATTAGGAGAGGATATGACTGATGAGTTTCGATCGAAGAGAGATATTGACAAAGTCACCAAATCAGGAGAGGAGAGGTCGTTACGCGAGAGGAAGGTTTAAAAAAATTACACTTCTTCCTTGTGCTCTTCAAGGAAACCAGGAGATTGGAAAAACCAATCGAATCCTCTTCTTCTACATTTCGACCTTTCGTCTTTCTAGGCGACTATAGGGAAGACGGTAACCAGACTCCAATACTCGAAGTCTCGAAGCGACACAACAGCCGTAAAGGGAGATGTTGAACTCATTTTGAGCCAACACAAATTACACAATACCTATAAGTATAATATATATACGTTGGGCTACAACTTAGCCCCATACAATTTGTTGTCCTGGGCCTCCGCCCAACTCGTCGGGGCTAGCTTTGGTTAGGAGTTTGTAATTAAGAAAAAATAAAAAATAAAAATAAAAGGATGTGCCACTCTGTTTTACAAATCTCGAGTTTTTAATGTTTCAGGTGTTACTTTCATAAGCAAAACACGAGAATAAAAATAAATAGTACAAGGGTAAACAAACTTCCAAGGTTTAAGAAAGATAAGAAGCAAAAGATTAAAAAAATAAGAGCTAAAACACGGTTTATCTTAATGTGTTTGGTTCGCTCCTGAAAAACAGGTTGTTCTCAATGTATCATGCTACTTGATTGTCGTAATATAAGGGAGTGGGACCGTACTATGGATCACTAAGTTCTTGTAGAAGCCAATGCAACCATAGAACCTCACTAACATTTGAAGTCATGGACTCGTATTCTACTAAAGCTGAGGATCGAGAACCACTAATTGCTTCTTTGTTCGCCAAGATATCGGAGCTCCTCTAAGGAGCATAACATAGCTTATTTGTGACTATCTTGTGAAGTTGCATCCTAGCCAATCAGTATTACAAAATGCAACCGCATTGAGACCTCCTCTTGTCGGAAGGAAAATAGTTTTTACCTGTGAACTTTTGGTACCACGGGATGTTTGTCGGAGAATATAAAGCGACTTGCACAAACAATAAACTTTTAAGTCTCCATCACCGGCAAAATCTTGAGGCATTTTCATATGTACCTCCTTATCCAAGTCCCCCGTGTGTAAAAATGTGTGTAAAGTTTTCTTCACAGTAACAACCATAAAACTTTGCATCGTTGCTAATTTTTCAATTAGATCGAAGGTTTCATTGAAGTCAATCCATTCTGGTTTGCGTGAAGCCTTACGCAAATAAAAGCGCCTTATATCCTTCTACCTCCCCCGTTGGCTTGTACTTAATGTTTAATACCCATTTTGAATCAATGGTATATTTTCCATGGTAGATTTTCGAGCGTCTAGGTGTCGTTTTGCTTAAGGTCTTTTATATCCATTATCCTTTTTCATATCTCCCTCCACCTATAGTCTTTCACTGCATGATTAAAGTTTTTGGCTCATCATGTGTAGAGATGGCTCCAAGATAAGCCTTGTGATTAGCAAAGAACTTATCATATGAAATAATGAGCAATGGGATATATCGTTAAAGATTCATGAGTGGTCGTAAGTTGTGAATGTTCAAACGAAGGGGACATTCTCGTAACGAAGTCATCCAAATATTTTGGTTGAGCTCTTACTCTTTCACTTCACCCTATAATTAGAGTGTTGTTTATTGTCATGGGTTGTTCGGTCTCCTCTTGACCACTATTGATTTCAATAGCTTCAGGCTAGGTTGCTCATTATTGGAAATATTTTCAATCCACTTTTTTTCGTTTGATTTTGATTCATGTTCATGTTCGTTTCATGGGTCTCAGAATTTGAATGAGTGTCTTGTGTTCCTTCTACAAACATTAGTGAATCACCATCGTGTGTTACTTCTACATCCTTTCTTTTAGCAAATCATAGACACAATATATGTTGTGACCTTGAGGATAGCCCATGATCTTAGCCTTGTGGTTGCATTTTGTTACATTGATGGTCTCTCCATCTAACTATGTTAAGTTTTACCGTTAATCCATGTAAATGACAATATTACCCCTCTTTTATAATTTCCTTATTAAAATAAATTACATAAGTGGTCTCACCCCCACCGTCTGTCTCTTAGGGCATCCACAATGGAGTTGAATGAAGAGGGTTGAATGAAGTACCAACTAGGAGAAAGAGTGTGTATATTCTATTCAATTGATGAAAAACTCATCATTTTGCACTCAAATTGCCTATGATGCGTTCAATGGCCATTCAACTCCACTTTCTCTCTCTCTTGTATTATATTCAATTAAATTTTATTGAACCCCTATTCAACTCTCATTGTGGATACTCTTATACACATAAACCTATCATTATGTTCTCTTTATTTTCTTTCCATTCTTTTTTCAAGATCCATTCTTCACCTTCCATCATTTCCTCATAAACTCATGTATAAACCAGAAAATAGCTTGGCCATTCGAGTTTCATATCATAGATAGACGTAGAGAACAACACTATCTCCATTATTTCTTTATATAATTTCTAGTCACACCCTCACTTTCTCCGAATAATAGCATTATACACTAGAGAGTACGTACATGCCATCACTAACTAGTATATCCACACAGCATGTTGAGCCATAGTTTTTTTAACCATTAATGTGAACTTAAAATTCATCAAACATTCAAACTATCGTTTTAACCCTTTACGATCCTTCATAAAATCTGACTTCACCTTGTTTTTATATGAATCCACTTTCAAAATTAAAAATGAACCTTGATTCGTTATGCATCTAATAAAAAGGCACCCTTTTCAAATTAAAATACGATTCCAAATTCATTGTGGGGTAAGCTTATGTGCTCATATTTTATAAAAGAACAAGAAATTGAGCAAACTCGATGAAAACCAATAGCTTCTATTGAAGAACTCTTGACTAAACCTTAAAGCTTTTAACTTTATCAATCTTCTTAGAAATCGATAAACTTTCATCACTAATCAAAGTTTATTTTTTGAAATTACCAATTGGGTATTTAAAATTGTCTCTTTGTATCCAATTAGGGATCTTCCGAAACACACTTGGAAGCTTTTTGTATCAACTCATCAAAGGTTTGATAAGCTTTGCCAATGTCAAGACCATGCAAAGTTTTTTTTCAATTGTTCTTGACACTGAACTCTAAAGTAAGGGCAGGGATGGATGGTGAGAAAAAAAAAGGGTTGGACTTGAGGTACAATTTTTTTATAATAAACAGAAAGACCATTTCTTTAATTTAGTCTAATTATATTATGCATTATATTATGCATAAAGTATTTTAACTACATTATGCACAACGCCTACTAATTAACATAAGAGATAGAGGCCTAATCTTGGTTGGAAAAAGACTTATTAAAGAGAGGATATATGTGCATAAAAGTATAAAAAATAAAATCATTATCTTTTGTAGTTTGGTTTTTAAGATCATGAACATAGTATTATCCATGGTTGTTAAAATCTCGATCTTAATCTTAGAATCTTATAATTTTAAAATCCTACAAAAAGAAAAACGATCTCGATCACATTAGGATTTATCTGAATTGAAGCAAGATATATACGATGATCTTAGGATCCTGACTAGGATTTTAAAATCTTACCACTATCCGATCCCACCTCTTTAGTTTTATTATATAGTTGAGCCTTAAAAATTCATTTATTCAAGAGGAAATCGAACATCACAAGTTGCAAAAAATCTCATAAAACATCACCACTTCATCAATTCATTTCAAATTAGGCACATGACAATCATGATATTTTATATGATATTTGATCTTATGCATGCAGTTTTATATGACCACAATGCACTTGTTTCTTTTTCTAGTTAAGGTATTTTCTTTCTAATTTTTAAGGTTTGTAGCAACAAAAAATTCATTAAATGGAGGCGTTGCCCTCTTTTCCAATATATATATATATATATATATATATATATATATATATATATATATATATATATATATATATATATATATATGGTTCATGCTTAACAAGTTAGAATTGATTTTACTATCTTAATTAACATCAAGTTATATCGTATACTCTATATCCAAGACTTTGCGAACAAATTTGAATACGAGTTCATTTTGATAAGAATCACCTTATGATGACAATCTTATAAAAATGTAAAACGAAGTAAGATCTCATTCTTATGTGGTATCCTGATTGATAATCTTTATAATATCCCTAAATAATGAGATTTCGTAGATTCTTTTTTTTTTTTAAATAAACAATAGATTTTATAGGATTTTAAATTCAAATCTTTTTAATCCTAATAAAATTCTAAACCAAACGCCCATTCACATTTTGAATGATGAAAGATAATACTATTATTATAACAAGATTAGAAGCCTTTACGAAATAATAGAAATTTTGAATTTTATATCAAATAGTTACTGGTTATCAAATTCACTAAGTTATCGATTAATCAAAAGTATTATGCTGTAAATGTTGAAAATCTGCGATTTTGGGTTACTGAACAATCACTTTGCTCGGCGACTGTTTGCCTGTTGGGTATTAATTCAAAACTATCGTCAAACGGTCATTAGAGTTAGTCAGCTTGAAGACCTAGTAAACAACGATGTTTGACGCCATTTTAGTGTTTGTTACGTTTTCTTGCTAGAGTATAAATAGGTTTCCCTTTTTCTTTTAATCCATTCAGTTTTCATTGATAATAAAATTTTCAAGCTTCATCGTCGTCTATTCAACAGCAAACCCTGGAAATTTCTTGCTTTAAAACTCGTACTCGTTTTAATTTGGTATGATCAAGTAATCTTATCGCTTTAATCTTTCAACACTCTAATGATCATGTTCTTTTTGATAGATATCCTTTCTTTATGATGGGGGGATGTTCATTAGAGGACGATTATGAGTATATTTCTCCTGATCTAACACTTGTATTGGTTGGGAAGACGGGAAACGGGAAAACTGCCACCGGAAATAGCATCGTTGGAATGGAGGTGTTCGAGTCAAAGCCAAGTTCATTTGGTGTAACAGCTGATACTTCCCTTTTGAGGAAAACTATGCTGACAGATGGCCGGATGCTTAATGTGATTGATACTCATGGTATTTAACATCACAAGATTTTCCTTTCTAGCTGTGTATACAATACAATCCACTTTTATTTTCTAACGGTTGCTATCTGGCAGGACTATTTGATTCTTCTGTTGGTTCTGATGAGCTTATTGAGAAGGAGATTGTCAGTTGCATGAATATGGGCACCAATGGTGTTCATGCTGTTTTAGTTGTGTTCTCAGTTTCCTGTGGCTTTTCTGAAGAAGAAGAAGCTGTAATAGGTAGATTACTAAGTTTGTTTGGAAGGAGAATTTATGACTACATGATCATTGTTTTCACTGGTGGAGATGAACTAGAAAGTCACGGCAGGACTTTTGATGATTTCTTATATGATTCTCCAGAAACATTGAAGGTGGAGTACTTAGTTACATATTTTTTTATGATTCTATATTTTTTATCATGTCATTTTCATTAATGGTTTAGATCATAGATGTTCCTTTTAATTACTCCTACATATTATGGTTAATGAAGTTCTTTTGTTGCTACAGAAAATCCTTTGCTTTTGTGGGAATCGTTGTGTACTTTTTGATAACATGACGAAAAATCAAACTAAGAAAGGTGATCAAGTACAAGAGCTTCTTTCTCTTGTAAACATGGTGTTAGAAAAGAATGGTGGACGACCATGCAAGGAAATGTATACTGAATTTAAGGTGAAACTTTTTTTTTCACTATATATCCTTGTTGTTTTTAGGTTAACGGACATATAATTAATGACAAGGTTTTTTAATTGTCATGCCAACAATAAACTTCAGGGTCAAGCAGAAAAGTTTCAATCATTGAAAGTGACTAAGCAGTACAATGAAGAGGAGCTTTCATTGCTGCTAGAGAAGATGTTTGAGGGGAAGTTTAAGCAGAAAAATGAAATGGTAGCCCTACACAGTTATCTTTATTTTGACAACTATTTTGATCAGGGGTATGTTTGACAAAAGGTTTTTGACATTAAGATTTTAAGAAAAAAAACTCAAATTAAAAAAGGTTTTACGACAAAAAACTTTTAAGCAATTTTAGCTTTTATGTTTGATATAATTACATATTTCAAAAGTTTACAACTGTTTTTCATTAACATTTCTACAAAAATAAAAGATACACTTTCTCACATCTAGCAGCCGTTGGTTTTGTCAAACATACTTAGGTTTATATATATATATATATATATATATATATATATATATATATATATATATATATATATATATATATATATATATATATATATATATATATGTGGATGTTAATATTTGAAGTAGTTGACATCTACTATATATATAATAAGATTGGCAAATTAAATGACATATTCTTGGTTTACAGTTTGAGAGGCTTGAACAGCTATTGGGAAAAGAACGGGATGCTCGGTTGACTGAAGAGGCTGCAAGAACTGAACGAATGAGGTTAAACGAGGAAATAGAAAACATGAAAGACGCGCTAGATATGATACAGTTGAACCTTCTTATAGTTTTTATTCTTTTTGTTATATTTTTGTTTAGTGGTAAGTTTGGTTTTGAAGTTATTAGATATTTTCTCTAAACAATCTCATTTCTATTGTACTTGTGACTCGGAATCATTAATAATTAATTAATTGGTTTGAGATATCATCAAGTGCTACACCTTCACAAAATAAAGTCAAAACCTAAGCAATTCCAAATGTTTATGAGATAGCTTCGTTTCTTGAGATGGGGAAAGAAATTCAACACAAAAATATAGTTTTTTTTTTATTTTAAAATTTATAAGAAATTAGGCCACACACATAATGATGTTTTTTCTCGCCACATAGAACAAACAGATTTTACCACATCACCATATATAGTTGCCTATAAACTGGGAAAATAGAACATTAGTGACTAAACAATGCAAGTTGCTTGGGTTGTTGTGACAACGAGGATTTTCATTTTTGCGTTGGAAGCAAAAAAGGAAAGGTAAAAGTCAATATAATAACTTTATAACTTGGTTTTTATTATATAAGCATATAAAAAATTTGTGAACCATTTCTCTCTTTTTCTTGATTAAAGAGAAGCCAAAAAACTTCCCTCTACAAAAACTCAAGACATGATATCTTTTGGCATATTCTTTTTTTATTTCTTCAAGAAAAAAGGATAGATGGTATTTTGAGATAATTCTATAAGAATTACTAGAGTCTTTGGCTCAGATATGTTTAATGATGTCATTCCCATTGCATTCAAATTAGAGCATACAAACTATACAAGATAACTATATACACTTAAATGATGAGTTATGGGCCGGATAGTAATGTGGTCCGAATACATACATGATGAGTTACACACATAAATGTTGCCTTTGGGCTAGAAAGTTTTATTTCAATTAATTAAATAAAAGTAATAAAAATAATAAAAAATAATAACAATCAAAAAATAATAATCAAAGTAATAAAATAATATCATATTATTAGCGAATATATAATCAAAGTAATAAATGTTAGAATTGTTACATTTAGTAAATAAGGGCTAAAGTTGACAAGTTGGAAAAAATTGAGTTTGACCAAGAGTTTAATCGCTCAAGTAGGATTGGGACTAATAAAGTCATAGAAATGATGGGGAAAGACCAAATATATAAATAGTTAATATGTAGTCGTTTTGCAAGAACTGAAACTTGTGTGGTCAAAGTGAGAAAAAAAAAACTTTAAATAAGACCCAAGGCATCAAGTAGGATTGGGACTAATAAAGTCTTAGAAATGGTGGGGAAAGACTAAATATATAAATAGTTAATATGTAGTCGTTTTACAAGAACCGAAAGTTGTGCGGTGAAAGTGAGAAAAAAGAAACTTGAAATAAGACCCAATGTTAAGATTCTCGCTCTTATTTATTTTTACCCACGAGTTGAGAGATCTATAAGAGAGAATATGGTGATTTTGTGATTATTTCAACCATGGAGCTTGGATTCAAGGATATTCACGTCGGACTAAAGCAAGATCTGAAGACTTCTTGGTGGGATGTCAAGTCCACCAAACAAATTACACCCTTTGATTTCTAAATAAACGTAATATAATGGTAAAAAAGGGTATCGATCCTCGGGGAAATGGTTGTATTCAATCACCAATGCAATTCAATAGAACTAGTGAAATTAAACTAACTAACTACAATTAAACTAAAAGGGGGGGTGTTTGATTACTTGAAAACTAAAATACTTGAATAACTAAAAACCTTGCAATTAAGCAAGTTGATGAGATGCTCAAAGGTTGGGAATAATTGGTTAACTAAGGCAATTCAACACAATGAACATTTGTGTGTTTATCATTAGGATCTAATACAAAGCTTATCCTTCATCCCAAATTGGTTATAGCAATCATGAAGCATGATATGCCAAGATTCCTCATAGGTAGTATGGAGGTTGGGGAAGCCCACAACACACCTTCTTAATTAAGATCAAGGGTCAATTGAAGCAATTAATCCCAAGAAATCAATTAGCCTTAAGAATGAAGGAATCCCCAATTCCTAGAGGATGTCAAATGCTTACACATCCATAAAGGAGCTATGATTCATAAGCTAGAGATGATTTCTACTATCATAAAGCCTTTGTTCTAGATAAATTCAATGATCCAATGCAAAATCAATGAAACAAATCAACCATTGCTCAATCAAATACTAAGCTCATGATCAAAGCATCAAATAAGCATAAGAATTGTAAACTAGAATCATAAACATGGAATAAATTGATAATCAACATAAATCCTTCAAAACCCACAAACATTCATTGGTTTTCAGCCAAAGTCAACCAAATAAGAGTATTAGCCACTCATGGCAACAAAGTAACAAGAACAATAATTAATTTGCATCAAGAATCTACCTAAGACTTGAAAAGATGAAAGAAATTGAGTATTTTGCTCTCCAAATCGTCACTTGCAGGTCTCCAATGGTGGAAAATTCGTGAATGAGCCTCTAGATCTCATCCCCTAGAGTTATTGTGAGCCAAATGACCAAAATACCCAAACTAGGCAGTTGCGCGGGTACCAGCGCAGCCAAAATTCCACCCGCGCAAATGCTGCTGGAATGTCATTGGTCCACCATTCCACTACTCCACCCTTCCACTACCAAAGATTCCTTTGGTCCCCCCCTTGTCCATGTAATTTGAATCCACCAATCATCATTTAGCCACCAAATGGATGCTCCAAGCCCAAAATTAGAAATTTATGATCCATCTTCACAAGCCCAAATAATCCAAGCCAATAACTTTCAAAGCCCAATTCTTCTTCTTTGATTCCGCCAAGCCCAATAATGCTTCGGGAGCCCACTCAGCCCGTCTCCAATCAACCCGCAACCGCAACAAGCACCGAAAACCTACAAAATATCTCATGCAACATAAAAAGCACCCGGTATGATCCATACTAAAGAAAAATAAATAAAATACAATGCAATAATGATAAAAAGATCTAAAAATCTAAAATAAACTAATAAAATAAGGAAATAAAATAAGCTATCACTTCTAGTATTGCAAGGTAAAATTCTCCATAAAAACTCTCTATGTTCGAGTTGGGGTTTGAGTCGGGAGAGATAATCCCTTTTTTGTTTGATAATTGTAGCTTGGGTTTGTTTTCTAATCCATTATATGGTGCTCTACATGGTTCTATGCTTGAAACATCATTCTTTTTAATGAATTTGAGTGTCGGTAAAAACAAACCATGAACCCTAGTTATAGAGTTTGAGTGATTGTAACGTTTTTTTCTCAGTATGTTGTTCGCCTAATCATTTAATTGTTAAAGTTTAAAAGTTGAGGGTTTTTCCTGGAACGTATAATGTTCTTTGTTTGACGTGGCGCGTTGCGGTGCGGTGCCGCAAATGCTCAAAACCCTAGGTCTCGAGCCTTAACCCCTATTTAATGGCTCTAACTTTTAGGGTTTCGTAATTTCTTCTGCCTCCATCTCTAGTGAACCCTAGAGTGAAACCATAGCCTCTCATTTGTGATTTTTGGAGCTTTTATGCCTTTTGGAGTATTCTTGGGGAAGAAGGTGCATGGAAGTTTTGGTGCAAGTGAAGCAAGTTCTAGAGAAGTCTCAACATTCTTATCATCTTCTGGACCTTTATAAGTGTTAAAGTTCCAATATTTATGGTTCCTTGCTTGTAGATTTATCTTTTTGTGCATCTTTTGGTCCCTTTTTTCACGACCCTTTGGAGTTTGGAGAACTCCAAGTCCAAAGGTTGTTTTGTGTTGATTTCTTCTTTGATTCCGCCAAGCCCAATAATGCTTCGGGAGCCCACTCAGCCCGTCTCCAATCAACCCGCAACCGCAACAAGCACCGAAAACCTACAAAATATCTCATGCAACATAAAAAGCACCCGGTATGATCCATACTAAAGAAAAATAAATAAAATACAATGCAATAATGATAAAAAGATCTAAAAATCTAATATAAACTAATAAAATAAGGAAATAAAATAAGCTATCAAATCACCCCAAGCTTAAACCTAACTTGTCCTCAAGTTAGAACAAGACTAAAAATGAGCTCGGGATGAACTATCTAAAAAGGAAAAAGAAAGGTATCATAGAACTTGGTCAACATCAGTCAACATGGTCAGGATTAGTCCTTCATGGACCCTACGCATCTTCAAAATGTTCCCCGCTTTAGAGCCATAAACCACATTCTCAACCACTTGATGGGCGAATAGATCACGGCTGGATGTAGTCGCGGTGTGCAAGACAAAGGAAACAGAGGATGCGCCCAGTTGGGGCACTTTAAATCACCAATGCTGACCATAGCGCACGAAGGAAAGGCGCCTCTTCACACACTATGATTCCTACATTTGTCAGGCTAAAGTGTATAGTACGAAATAGGGTTTTACAGCGCGGCCTCCAGGCAAACATCCGGTTTCAGAGGCTTCTCCCTTGTACTATCCTTTACAGTCTACCGTCTCATCGTCGGGGCCTTTTCTCACCAAAAATCAAAAATAAAATAAAATAATAAATAATAAAAATTCTACTTAACCTAAATCTAAACCTAACAACCTAAGTCTTCGATCTTGAACTTTTGTTATTTGGTCTTCAGCTTCTTTGCTGCTTGATATTCAGCCTTCCTGAATCTTCAAAATCACTTTTTTTTTAGAAACTAAAGCCTTGAACTTGGATTCTTATTCTTCTTTTTGTGTTTCTCTTTTTCTTCATTTTTCTAATTTCTTCATTTTTCATTTTTTTTTGAAGGTCTAAGGAATTTCACCATGTAACAAATGATGGAGGCTAACATGAACGCCAAATGATCATTGACAATGTGCCAAGATCAACTAAAAAGGGCGGGGAATGACTCAAAAATGGGTGTTACCGAAAAGACTTGGCCCCAAAAATTGTGAATTGGGGGATCCACTTCAAAGTTCATCAAGCACCTCAATGCAAGGTGTGATAAACAAAATCTATCTAACTATCTACTCTAGACCCCTAGAAAAATGATAAGCTATCCTAAAAAGGTGGTGAGAATCTAACTAAGTAAGGCTCGGACGAGACTCGGGAGTACTAAAGGGTACTCCCTCCAAAACCAAGATGCGAGTCTTCAATATCTTCAATGTCTTCAAAATACCTTACCGGGCTAATCTTTGCTCGCACACATTGGCTTGACCAACCACATCCCTCTGCACCTAGACCCAATCAAGCTACCTGCATCTGACCCCCACACAAGCGGTCTTAAAATGGTCTGTGAGGCTCAAAACGTGTCTCATTTATCTAATACAAGGAATTCCATATTAAGACCCGGGACCAATCTATGATTCAATACCTATGACTCGACGCTATGGTACCTGTAGGGATGAGAAGACAAGAGAGAACAAAAATGCATGAACTTAAACTAAAATGCATCTAAAAAATATGAAAATTAGAAAAGAAAGAAAGAAAATATACAATATTTTTGAATTTTTTTTTTTTTTTTTTTTTGCAATTTTTATGAATGACCTAAATGACTTACTCTAAATGAAACTATATACAACCTAAATGCAATAAAAATAAAAGATAAGAAATACCTCACCCCAAGCTTAAAATTAAGCATTGTCCTCAATGCTTAGGATGAGAGTAAGGAAGGATCATACCGGGATCAAGGTGGAGGAGGCCCTCGAGGGGGATAACCGCCCTCGGGCTGAAAATGATACCAAAGGTCCTCCATGTAAGTGTTGGTGCGTGCTTGTTGTTCCTCAATGCGGTGGATGGCTGCGGTGTTCCTGTTGCCCTGGAGGCGCAAGGAAGCAAGCTGACTGTAAATATCGAGAGGAAACTAGTGTGCGGGGTCGGGCTCATTGTGTTTCTGGTATGAGTGATAATCATGCTGTGGCTGGAAGTGTTCTCCCGAGGGCTGAGAGTGTGACCCGGAGGCTTGACATGGATAAGGTGGTGGCAACTGGCGGATCGGGAGATCATAATGGTCTTCAGCCTCGAATGGGCTATCAGCATTGTCAGGGTCCACCTGCATGTCATCATCCGCTGCTGCAGCATCATCATCTGGCAACTCTTGAGGCAAGAACCATGTTTCGGGGTCATTGGTGGTGAAGGCGGAGATACTTGGATTGGGCAAGATGTAAACTGGGTCCTTGACATGGTTGAGCCAAGAGAAATGTCCAGGAAGAGTAGGATGAGGTAGCATTAATTCCATCCGGGTGAGAGTTATGGAATCAAGAAGGTAGAGAGGTGGATCATCCACTGGCACATATTCAGATTCTGGAAATTGAAGGCCCATACAAAAACCAATGAGGGTAATGAGACCTCCAATACAAATGTCACCAGTGGTCTTCGTCCTGAGGCTGTCACATTTGTCTAAAAAGAAGGTGGCGAAATCGGGTAAAGACCAACGTCGGCTCGACATGCAGTAGAGAAAATATAACTCAACGGTGTTGATTTGTCCCGGCTCGTGACGAGCAAAGATAGAAGTGGATAGGATCCGGTGGGCAATTCTCCAGCAAGGATGGATGATAAAGGGGTCTTTTTGGCGACTGGGATTGAACTTGGAAAGGCTCGTGATTTGGGTCCAAAAGTCTACTTTGGGCAAGCTTTTAAATTGAGTCCATTGGTAGCTGTAAATGTCGGAGTTGTTGATGTCATATGTGCCCATGATCTTGTTGAGGGTTTTGTACTTGAGTCGGTGCTGCCGATCCTGGAGTTTGAAAGTGAGTACCCTCGCCGTGTCATTGCGGGCATAGGTGGAGAGGAAGTCGAGTGTGGGCTGTTTGTAGGTGCGTGCAGAAAGAGCGAGAAACTCGTGCCAACCAATGTTGAAAAATAGTTGTCTCAAGTGGTTGTCAAGGCCGAGGTGCTCCATAGAATCTTGGTGGTAAAATTTTGTGGCGCGGATTGCACGCTTTTGAAGGTTGGATTTGAACTCTCGGCTTTGGGCACTCGTGAGGGTAAGGTTCCCATCACGATCAACATGGTCGGTGGACATTTTCTTGTCCCGTGCCATTGTACCGGTGAATAAACCTAGCAAAGACAAAAACTTAGGCAAAATTATCCCTCACACTCGCCTCACACCAATCCAATCAAATCAAATAATTAAAATCGGGCAATATTCCAAACTTGCAATTTGGGGAAAATCAAATGCAATTCAATTAATTCAAAGCAAACTAAGTCTATTTCTAATCAACCTAATGCATAGCATAAGCCTATGGAATGAGAATTTGAATGCAATGAAATTAAAAGAAATGTACCAATTTCGAGTGTCGAAACCCGAAAAGAAATTCGCTAAAACCGTACCCCAAGCTTGAATTTGACCCACAAGGTTGAATCTTTTGAAACTCCGGCGAGAAACAAAAAATTTTAAATTTTTGGTCAAAATTGGTGACGGCGGCCGGCGGCGGCGACAGACGGCGGCCGGCGGCGGCGACAGACGGCGGCCGGCGGCGAAGCTCGGTTTTCCGGCGATGAGATTTTCCCAAATTAATAGTAGATCGGTGTGTGGTGGAGCGTTTGGTAAAGAATGCCCCAAGAATTTTCGAGTTTTGATGGAATGTGGAGGTGGAATGGCCATTTCACGATTTTCCGGCGAGGGTGGGAATGGGGGCGTCGAGTGGTTTACCGGCGAATAGATGGGTGGGGTTTGGTCGGAATTAGGTGGAGAGTAGAGCGGGGGTAGAGCGACGGCGAAGGGAGCAGCAGCAGGTGACAGCGGCGAGGCGCGTTTTGCCGGCGACGAGAGGTTTGGTCGAGAACGGGTTGTCGACGGTGCTGGAGGGAAGCGCTGACTGGCGGCACTTGCTGACGACGGAGGCGCTGACCGATGGCGTTGGCGGCGGACGATGGAATCCTCGGTGGTGGCTGAAGGTGGCGACAGTCGGGATCGTCGGCGAAGGGAGCAGCGGTGAGTGTTCATTGACGGGAGGCAAAAAGGGGGGAAAGAAGGGTCTGACGGGTTAAAGGGGGTATAAGGAGGGATGGGTCGGGTTTTCGGGTCGGAAGCGGGTCGGATGCGGGCTGGAGCGGGTGTGGGTCGTGTTTTCCGGGTGGAGTTATAAGGGGAGGAGGTCGCGCAGCTTGAAAGTGAAATTTCTTCAAAGCCGCGCAAATATCTACGCGGGAGGATTTTGGCCGCGCGCAACTCACAGAATGCATACCATGTTGGTGCAATTTGGAACTCAGAACTTGCGCGGCTGGGGCCGGCCGCGCAAAGGTTGCGCGGGTACCCGTGCAAAAGTCAAATTTATGGAATTTTTCAAACTTCACCAAAATCACTGGAAGACTTCTATATGCTTATTTTTAGACCAACTTCAAACTTAGAAACACCCAAAACTTCAAACGGACATTATTTATTCACATTGCATTTATTTAACGTCTTTGCCAAGACATAGTCCCGCTTCCATCAACCTTCGTAATTTGGGATTTCCAATGTTACGTTGTCGAATTCTCCCGTATCAAAGCCTTCATAAAATGGTTTCAAGCGGTGTCCATTCGCTTTGAATATTTGATTTGTTTCCAAACTCTTAATTTCAACCACACCGTGATCAAACACTTTTATAACAATAAAAGGTCCGTGCCATCGAGATCGCAATTTTCCCGGAAATAGCTTTAAGCGTGAATGATAAAGAAGAACTTTTTGGCCTGGGATAAAATGCTTACGAGTGATATGTTTGTCATGAAACGCTTTTGTTTTATCTTTGTAGATGCTTGCATTTTCATAAGACTCGTTTCTCAATTCCTCGATTTCTTGAAGTTGCATTTTTCGGTGCTTTCCACTTTCTTCAAGATTGAAATTGCACTTTTTAACCGCCCAGTATGCCTTGTGTTCCAATTCCACCGGTAAATGACAAGACTTTCCATAGACAAGGCGGAATGGAGACATACCAATTGGAGTTTTGTAGGCGGTCTGATACGCCCATAAAGCATCTTCTAACTTCAAGCTCCAATCTTTTCGGGTAGTGTTGACAGTCTTTTCAAGAATTTGTTTGACTTCTCTATTTGACACTTCGGCTTGGCCATTTGTTTGTGGATGGTAAGCGGTTGATATCCGGTGTGTGACACCATATCTCTTTGTCATTGCTTCCATCATTTTATTGCAAAAATGAGTGCCCCTATCACTCACCAAAGCTCTTGGTACACCATATCTTGCGAAAATGTTGGACTTCAAGAAGTCAATTACCGTTTTAGAATCATCATGCCTTGTTGCCTTTGCTTCCACCCACTTTGAGACGTAATCAACCGCCAAAAGTATATAAGTATAACCAAAAGAAACGGGGAAGGGGCCCATGAAGTCGATTCCCCACACATCAAAGATTTCACAAATAAGGATAGGGCTTTGAATCATCTCATGCCTCATGGATACGGTTCCCGTTCTTTGACATCTATCACAACTCTTGCAAAATAGATAGGTATATCTTGACATTGTTGGCCAATAGAGTCCACATTCGAGCACCTTTCGAATGGTTTTGTTTTGACCAAAATGTCCTCCGCATGCATACTCATGGCAAAACTTCAAAATTGACTCAACCTCATTTTGATGAACACACCTCCGTATGAGTTGATCCGGACAATGTTTCCAAAGATAAGGGTCATCCCACACGTAGTATTTGGAATCACTCTTCAACTTGGCCTTTTGGTACTTGGTAAATGCGTGAGGAATTTCTTTAGTAACCAAGTAATTCACAATATCCGCGTACCATGGAATGGAATTTGACATATCGAAGAGGTGTTCATCCGGGAATTCATAAAGGATAGGAGAAGAAGAATCACCAATATTCAACCGACTTAAGTGATCCGCAACTAGGTTTTCTGCACCACTTTTATCCTTTATCTCAAGATCGAATTCTTGTAAAAGAAGAATCCAACGAATCAACCGTGGCTTGGCATCTTTCTTGGTCATGAGATACTTCAATGCGGCATGGTCGGAATACACAATTACTTTTGTCCCAAGAAGGTATTGCCAGAATTTCTCCAAGGCGAATACAATGGCTAGAAGTTCCTTCTCGGTGGTGGAGTAATTGGCTTGAGCATTATCCAAGGTTTTGGAGGCATAGTAGATGACATGTGATGCTTTGCCCTCTTTTTGACCTAAGACCGCTCCAATAGCAAAATTGCTTGCATCACACATTATTTCAAATGGAAGCTCCCAATTTGGAGGTTGGATTATTGGGGCGGAAGTGAGCAAGTCTTTAAGTTTGTCAAAGGCTTCTTGGCATGCAACATTGAAGTCAAAATCGACATCTTTTTTAAGAAGGGGGCACATTGGTCGCGTGATCTTTGAGAAATCTTTGATGAATCTTCTATAGAATCCCGCATGGCCCAAGAAAGATCTCACTTCTCTAACACATGTTGGGTAAGGAAGGGTTTGGATGACATCAATTTTGGCTTTATCAACTTCGATGCCCTTTTTGGAGACGATGTGTCCCAAAATGATTCCTTGATTGACCATGAAGTGACATTTCTCAAAGTTTAACACCAACTTTTTCTCAATGCACCTTTTCAAAATCTTCTTAAGGTTACCCAAGCATTCATCAAACGAATTGCCATACACGGTGAAATCATCCATGAACACTTCGATTATATTTTCAACATACTCGGAGAAGATACTCACCATGCATCTTTGGAATGTGGCGGGGGCATTGCATAATCCAAATGGCATCCGCTTGTAGGCAAATGTGCCAAAGGGGCATGTAAAAGTCGTTTTGTCTTGATCTTCGGGGGCAACGGGTATTTGGTGAAAACCCGAGTATCCATCAAGGCAACAATAATGTGATTTGCCCGCCAATCGCTCGAGCATTTGATCAATGAAAGGAAGAGGGAAGTGATCTTTCCGTGTGCTTGAATTCAACTTTCTATAATCAATACACACCCTCCATCCATTTTGAACTCGAGTGGGTACCATTACGCCTTTGTTATTCTCAACAACCGTGATTCCCGTTTTCTTGGGAACCACTTGCACCGGACTAACCCATTTGGAGTCGAAAATTGGGTAAATCATATCCGCATCAAGTAACTTGATTATCTCCTTCTTGACAACTTCCATCATGGGAGGGTTTAATCGTCTTTGGGCTTCCCTCCTAGGCTTGCAATCATATTCCATGAGTATCTTGTGAGTGCATACATTAGGACTTATCCCCTTGATGTCCGCTATGGTCCACCCCATGGCCTCTTTATGCTCTTTCAAGACTTCAATCAATTGGTTTTCTTCAAAGCCTTTCAATTGAGAAGAGATAATCACCGGTAGAGTCTCATCTTGACCTAGATAAGCATATTTCAAATGGCTAGGTAAGACTTTCAATTCAAGTGTGGGTGGTTGGATTATGGAAGGTGGCATCTTGATTGGAGAATGAGATAAGGCAACTTGAGAAACATCCTTCTTTGTGGAATTAGTAATTTCTAGAGCCTTCACAATATCTTCAACTTCGGAATCCAATGTATACAAATCCAAGGTATTCTTCAAACTTTCACCTTCAAGACTCATGTTAAGTCCCTTCTTCAAAAGATCCCCATTTGATAACTCGAATAATTGTTGGGTGATTGGCTCAATCACATCAACTCGATACAATGGAGATATGTTGCTAGGATATCTCATTGCTTCAAAGATGTTGAAGTGAATGGTCTCTCCATCAAACTCCATGGTGATCTTCCCATTGTGGACATCAATAATCGTGTGAGCGGTATTCATGAAGGGTCTTCCAAGGAGAATCATAGATGACTTGGAAGGAGTCTTTTCTTCAAGGTCAATGACATAGAAATCCGCGGGAAATACTAGTTGATTGACTTGAACTAGTACATCCTCCAACACGCCTCTTGGAAATACACTTGACTTGTCCGCTAATTGAATGATGACTCCGGTTTCTTCCAAAGGTCCAACATTGAGAGATTGAAAAACCGAGTATGGCATGACATTGATTGAGGCTCCAAGATCTAGCATGGCACTTTCAACATGTAAATCACCAATGGTACAAGGTATAGCAAACATTCCCGGGTCTTTGCATTTGGGTGGAAGCTTCTTTTGGATGACCGCAGATACATTTGCATTGACTTGAATCTTCTCATTTGTCTTGAATTTTCTCTTGTTGGTGCACAAATCCTTAAGAAATTTGGCGTAACGTGGGATTTGCTTAATGGCATCCAATAGTGAAATGTTGAGTTGAACCTTGCGGAAAGTCTCAAGAAACTCTTTCTCTTCTTCTTGTTTCTTTGAGGAAGCCAACCGGGATGGAAAAGGTGGTGGTATGACCAATGGTTTGATGGGTTTGTTGGAAGGACCGGGTTGATCAACATTTGGCACAACCGGTTCCTTTGGAGGAACTACAACTTTTGGAGGTTCCACAATGATCACTTCATCTTCGTCTTCTCTTGAAACTCTTTTAGGTTGACTTTCTCCAAGTGTTTTTCCACTTCGCAAGGTGATGGCACTCACATTGGGGTTCTTCTCGGTTTGTGATGGAAGTTTACCCCTTTGTTCCATCTTGTTGAGAGCGGTTGCCAAGTCTCCAATTTGTGCTTGAATGTTGGAGAAAGTATTCTTGGTTTCTTGTTGAAATTGGGTTTGGCTTTGAGCAAGAGAAGTGACAAGTTCTTGAAGGCTCATTTGATGGGTACCACTTGATTGGCCTTGTTGTGGAGGTTGTTGGTAATTTGGAGGGTTATAAGAATTTTGTGGATATGGAGGTTTTTGGGATTGGTATTGTGGATGTTGGGGTCTCATCAAAAGATTTGGTGGATTTTGCTTTGGTGGATAAGGGTTGTTTTGGTTATTCCTCAAATTTGGGTTGAAATTGTTTTGAAATCCCATGGGTCTTGGTTGACTTTGATATCCGCCCATTGCATTCACATCTTCCGGTTCACTTCCAAGTGCGGGACACTTATCCGTATAATGGTCCGTCATTGCACAAATACCGCATACCATCAATTGTTGACCACTTCCCACCACCATTTGACTTAACACATTAGTCAAATCCAAGAGCTTTGATTCCAAGTGTTGAGTGTTGCTAACTTCACCAACCACTTGTGTAGAATTTCTCTTCATGTCATGTCGAGTCCCAAAATTCCTTTGATTTTGAGAAATGGTACCAAAAAGTAATCGGATCTCATGAGGGGTTTTGTTGAAGATGTCACCACCACTTGAAGCATCAATCATCCTCCGATCTTTTTCATTCATACCCTCATAAAATTGTTGAAGAAGTAGTTGTTCGGGTATATTGTGTTGAGGACAACTTGTACATAAATTGTTGAAGCGCTCCCAAAAATCATGAAATGTTTCATTTTCCCCTTGACGAATCCCCAAAATGTCACTTCTTTGACTTGAAATGCGGAAGGTGGGATAGAATTTGCTATTGAAGGCCTTGAGTAACTCTTCCCATGTGTGAATTGATCCCGGTGGTAAGTTGAATAACCACTCTCTAGCTTTGTCTTCCAAGGTGAGCGGGAATGCGGTTAACTTGAAATCATCCAATGTCACATTGTCGGGAAACATGCTAACACATATCATATGAAAGGACTTCAAATGCTTTTGAGGATCTTCTCTATCCAAACCATGGAACTTGGTTAGTTGATGGATGAAACTTGACTTCAATTCAATCCCTCGGCGGTTTGCGGGATAAACAATAGCAAGAGGTGTATGAGTAACATTCGTCTCCATCATTTGCCGAAGTGTCAACTCTTGAGGGGGATTGGGTGGATTGGGGTTATTGGGATATTGTTGCAAGTAATTGGGTGGTTGTTGGTAAGGTGGATATGGGTATGGTTGATGATTGTAGATTGGTGGTGGATAAGGTTGGTAGTTAGGGTATTGGTTGTAGGGAGGTTGTTGTTGGGGGTACATTGGGTTTTGGTATATTGGAGGGTGTTGGTAATTGGGTTGATTTGGGTAATGTACTTGTTGAACTTGAAAAGCATTGTTTTGAGGTTGGTTGTTATGGTGGAATTGTTGGTTTTGTGGTTGCGGATAATTGGGTTGGTTTTGAGGAGGGGCTTGATTCCAAGGTGGCATATCAATGAGAGGTTCTTGTTGTTGTTGTCTTGGTTGATGGGGTGGGGTATTAGCATCTTGATTGTTTGGGTTTGGGTTAGGATTGTGAGGCGGAGTGTGATTCATGGCTATGTGGTTTTCAAACGGAATGTCTTCAAAGGATTGACCAACAATTGGAGAACTCGGCTCGGTGTCGGTATCACTTGAAGTGTGAACCTGATCTACTATGTTGATTAGTGGAGAAGAGGAAGAAGCTTGAACTAGTTGTTGTTGCTTTGCTTGTTTGGCTAACTTTTTCAACCTTTTTGCTTCTTTTTCAATTTCCGGATTGTAGAGTAGTTCACCGGTTCTTGTAGACCTAGGCATAAACAATCAAATAACAATAACCAGTTTCCCCGGCAACGGCGCCAAAACTTGGTGGGATGTCAAGTCCACCAAGCAAATTACATCCTTTGATTTCTAAATAAACGTAATATAATGGTAAAAAGGGGTATCGATCCTCAGGGAAATGGTTGTATTCAATCACCAATGCAATTCAATAGAACTAGTGAAATTAAACTAACTAACTATAACTAAACTAAAAGGGGGGGTGTTTGATTACTTGAAAACTAAAATACTTGAATAACTAAAAACCTTGCAATTAAGCAAGTTGATGAGATGCTCAAAGGTTGGGAATAATTGGTTAACTAAGGCAATTCAACACAATGAACATTTGTGTGTTTATCATTAGGATCTAATACAAAGTTTATCCTTCATCCCAAATTGGTTATAGCAATCATGAAGCATGATATGCCAAGATTCCTCATAGGTAGTATGGAGGTTGGGGAAGCCCACAACACACCTTCTTAATTAAGATCAAGGGTCAATTGAAGCAATTAATCCCAAGAAATCAATTAGCCTTAAGAATGAAGGAATCCCCAATTCCTAGAGGATGTCAAATGCTTACACATCCATAAAGGAGCTATGATTCATAAGCTAGAGATGATTTCTACCATCATAAAGCCTTTGTTGTAGATAAATTCAATGATCCAATGCAAAATCAATGAAACAAATCAACCATTGCTCAATCAAATACTAAGCTCATGATCAAAGCATCAAATAAGCATAAGAATTGTAAACTAGAATCATAAACATGGAATAAATTGATAATCAACATAAATCCTTCAAAACCCACAAACATTCATTGGTTTTCAGCCAAAGTCAACCAAATAAGAGTATTAGCCACTCATGGCAACAAAGTAACAAGAACAATAATTAATTTGCATCAAGAATCTACCTAAGACTTGAAAAGATGAAAGAAATTGAGTATTTTGCTCTCCAAATCGTCACTTGCAGGTCTCCAATGGTGGAAAATTCGTGAATGAGCCTCTAGATCTCATCCCCTAGAGTTATTGTGAGCCAAATGACCAAAATACCCAAACTAGGCAGTTGCGCGGGTACCAGCGCAGCCAAAATTCCACCCGCGCAAATGCTGCTGGAATGTCATTGGTCCACCATTCCACTACTCCACCCTTCCACTACCAAAGATTCCTTTGGTCCCCCCCTTGTCCATGTAATTTGAATCCACCAATCATCATTTAGCCACCAAATGGATGCTCCAAGCCCAAAATTAGAAATTTATGATCCATCTTCACAAGCCCAAATAATCCAAGCCAATAACTTTCAAAGCCCAATTCTTCTTCTTTGATTCCGCCAAGCCCAATAATGCTTCGGGAGCCCACTCAGCCCGTCTCCAATCAACCCGCAACCGCAACAAGCACCGAAAACCTACAAAATATCTCATGCAACATAAAAAGCACCCGGTATGATCCATACTAAAGAAAAATAAATAAAATACAATGCAATAATGATAAAAAGATCTAAAAATCTAAAATAAACTAATAAAATAAGGAAATAAAATAAGCTATCACTTCTAGTATTGCAAGGTAAAATTCTCCATAAAAACTCTCTATGTTCGAGTTGGGGTTTGAGTCGGGAGAGATAATCCCTTTTTTGTTTGATAATTGTAGCTTGGGTTTGTTTTCTAATCCATTATATGGTGCTCTACATGGTTCTATGCTTGAAACATCATTCTTTTTAATGAATTTGAGTGTCGGTAAAAACAAACCATGAACCCTAGTTATAGAGTTTGAGTGATTGTAACGTTTTTTTCTCAGTATGTTGTTCGCCTAATCATTTAA
Organism: Lactuca virosa; assembly: GCF_052849685.1. NCBI lineage: Eukaryota > Viridiplantae > Streptophyta > Magnoliopsida > Asterales > Asteraceae > Lactuca > Lactuca virosa. The sequence goes on from NC_136433.1 coordinate 41,750,494, forward strand.
TTGTTAAAGTTTAAAAGTTGAGGGTTTTTCCTGGAACGTATAATGTTCTTTGTTTGACGTGGCGCGTTGCGGTGCGGTGCCGCAAATGCTCAAAACCCTAGGTCTCGAGCCTTAACCCCTATTTAATGGCTCTAACTTTTAGGGTTTCGTAATTTCTTCTGCCTCCATCTCTAGTGAACCCTAGAGTGAAACCATAGCCTCTCATTTGTGATTTTTGGAGCTTTTATGCCTTTTGGAGTATTCTTGGGGAAGAAGGTGCATGGAAGTTTTGGTGCAAGTGAAGCAAGTTCTAGAGAAGTCTCAACATTCTTATCATCTTCTGGACCTTTATAAGTGTTAAAGTTCCAATATTTATGGTTCCTTGCTTGTAGATTTATCTTTTTGTGCATCTTTTGGTCCCTTTTTTCACGACCCTTTGGAGTTTGGAGAACTCCAAGTCCAAAGGTTGTTTTGTGTTGATTTCTGGACACATTTTGATGAAAGGAGTGCATGCTCAATCCCTTCTTGAGCCATACAACAAGTTGTTGAGCATTTATACCTTGTTTAGATCTAGGGTTGGTGTTGGACTTGTTAGAGACATATATATCTGGATACAGTTGGAAACTGTATCCATTAAGAACCTCATTTATTGATTTTTGAAAAATTTGAGCTTCTAGCTTAAAGGATCAAGCACTTAATAGAAAATGTGTGTTTGTCCACAAAAACGTGGCATGTCGTATAGGGAGTCTTCGCGACTATTTTGTCCATTAGTGGATATGGTGCATCCGGTGTAAAATGTGGCATGTCCGATGTAGGTCACAGGGCGTATGGTTGTTGATTGTTGACTTTGATTATTTGTAACACCCGTTTCAGGTATGAGCTAATATGTTATATTTTAAGTTTTCCTTTTCGGTGGCCACGGCGTGGCAATATTTTTATAACTGTGGGGTTAAATGGCCCGCTACGATTGGCCATAAGTGTCATGGAGTGGCAGTTGATTTCGTGAAACCCTAGATTCTCGGGTTGGACTCCTATTTAAAGGAAGTGATGGCTTGGTTTCCTATACCCTCAGCCTCCATCACCTCCAGAAAGCATCTTTGTGAAACCCTAGCCTTCCTTGTTGAGTATTGAACTCTTTGTGGTGTTTTGTTGCATTTTGAAGGAAGAAGAAGAAGGTGTTAGCCAAAGGATCAAGCAACAACTCTCATCCATCCTTGGAATCATTCTCTGGATCATTTGTAAGTCCTTAAGTTTCAATCTTGATGACTCTTTGGTTGTATATCTAGTTTCTTAAGCATATTTTGGTCCATAAGGAAATGTTTGGTTGGTTAGAAGTGATAAAGGTTGTAACTTTATGACTCTCCTGAGTCCCATGAACAATACATCTTGTAGATGTAGGTTGTACTTGGGATTCTTGACCTTGCAAGAGTTTTTGGTCACTTTTATCTCCTTTTGACCTAAAAATGGATTCTAGACATGAATTGGACATGCATGTATATAAAGAACCAACCAAGCGTATTTATGCTAGATCTGGTATTAGAAACTCTTCTGGAGTGGTTGGGATAAGGACTTTTCGGATTAAGGGATTAATGATTAAGTTCTTGTTGTATTTGGCCTATTTGGACCTAGGGTATGAGATCTTGATCTCTTTGGGTTTCTTAATGGAAACTTTATCCATGTACACCATAGAGTGGACCAGATCTGAGCTTTGGAGCTCTTAGAATCGAATTAAATGGCTTAATCCATTAAGCTATTAAAAAACCCAATGCCCACGACGTGGCATTGGGTCGCCACGGCGTGGAGACTGGGAAATGCCTGACTGTTTTGTTGAATGAGAGCCGCAACGTGGTCATGGAAGGCCATGACGTGGCGGTTGACTAAAGTCAACGTTAATCATTGACTCTTTTACTTGAATTGACTTTTTTTCAAACTCCTAGTTTTTGAAGAATAGCTAAGGGCTTAACTTGTGTAACTATATAGTTGGTGCATATCATTGGTATTTCTGGCAGTGAGAGCAGTAGTAGCTCAGTATCGACTGAGAGGTGAGTCTTCTCACTGTACTTGTGGGTCAAAGGCACCAATATCAGCCCACTGGATTTTGTTATGTAGGATGCTAGCTATATTTGTGAGTCTTGCATGTATAATTGGGTTGAAATATACCCCAGTGATGGGCCCATGATTGTATGTTGGGTTGAAAGAAACCCCATGGCGATGCCCCAGGGTTGGTCCCATTATTGCATGTTCGGGTTGAAACATACCCTAGGGTTGGGCCCATGATTGTATTGTTGGGTTGGAATATACCCCAGGGATGGGCCCAACTGTATGTATGGTATGTGGTATTTTGGGGAACTCACCAAGCTTTGTGCTTACGGTTTTATGCTTATGGTTTCAGGTACTTCTGGTACGAAAGGGAAAGGCCCGGTGTGATCGCACAACATCCCCCTTATGTTTCCGCATTGATTTCTATTTTACTCTAATGATTGTGATACACTGTTTTATGAAGGATTTTGTGACACCGATTGTATGGATTGATGATTTTTAGATTAAAAACATTTACCTCTTTTTTGGGATGTTACATTGGACGTTGACTTTTTAACCAGTTTGATTTTTGGTCGAACTTTGATGGCTTTAAGTATTAGACTGAGGATTGACCTCTGTTTGGTATCAGGTTGTTCATGTTATCCGTTTCTTTGCATAGGTTGTTGTGGAGTGTGATTCTAGATTCATGTGAGTTATCCCACTATATTTCTTATGTCATTATTGGATCATCTATGTGTAGAATGTCTGTGTATTGCTATGATATGATTGTATGATTAGCTAGAATAGCGGAGTCTTGCATCATTGATTGTTTGTTATGTTTATATGCCTTGTATGGGATGATGGAGGAATGGCTCCAACCATGAGCCTACAGACCGAGAGGGTGAGGTTTCACGAAAGTCGACGTGAACCGATAATCACGAAAGTGGCCGCGTCCAATTATCAAGAAATCATCATGACCAGTTGTAAAATCCCCCAAGTTCACGGCCAGAAAAGACCGATTATGTTTATGCTTTATAAAATTCAGAGTACCATTTTGATAAAAATGTTGCGGAATTTGTTCCCAGAAAATACATGATAAATACTTTATCAAAGCATTTCCGAAGAAATGTATTTTATTCATTTAAAACATTTGGGATGTCATCGTCAATACAGAAACATAAACATAAACAGAACTTACATTCATTTACACTAGTGATCTACATCTCCTTTAATCTCTCAGTGTAAAGTAGCTTCATATCGATACCTGTGATACAAATAGACTGAGTGGGTCAGGTTGGGAAACCTGGTGAGTACATATGGTTTTCAACCCACAATAATATAATTATTATATTTAATCATCAAACAATCAACCCAATTACCCATCCCCATTATCTTCTTTAATCTTAAAGATCTACCCTAAGAATCATCTATCCTTCATTCCTAAGGACTGACCTAAAGAATAGGCACGAAGTCCATCGCTGCCCGAGGTTTATACTACAAGCACTAACGAACATCGATCACCACGTATTGATCCTATACAATGATCTTACAAGATCTAGCCTAAAGGATCTATATGAACAACAAACTGACGAAGCTGCTTTGGAAATTCCCTAGCAGCAAACGAGGATCGATAAAGACATCAAATGAGGGGAATGGAATAAGTTTCACCACGAACCTTTGTTCGTAAAAGAAAGAACCACAAGACAATTAAGTCAGGGGTAGTTATCTAGATAACAATGCCTAGCCGTGGTCCGAATATCGTGAGGTATTTTACCCCCAGACTCACCCTATCCAACATCGAACTTTGCCTAGCAGTGGTCTGAATATCGTGAGGTATTTTACCCCCAGACTCACCCTATCCGGCATCATAACACCATACATACCTAGTAGTGGTCTATTACCGACACACTTCATTAGGCAGTCTACGAAGTTCCCTCAATTACTTCGTGAAAGGAAATGTTGACACATGAAGCTCGTCCGATCACTTCATAAAAGAAACGAAGACTCCAAAGCTCTTCAAAATAAAAAGTATAGGGAAAGTACTAATAAAGTACTCCCGTACGCTTCCGTACCCCGACACGTAATAGTGTCAAAAAGAAGAACTTTGTACATGATACTTATCGGATGAACACATAGTTCAAAAACACCTAATGAACACATAGTTCAAAAATACCTACAGGTTACGAGTCTGCTAACGTTGCACTGGACTATCTAGAATAGTCTGTGGTCGTTGTCTATACTCTGCTAGATGACTAAATCATCTTAAACATCGATACCTCTCATCAATTTTTATTTCATCACACATCATCTAATTCATCTACCCATGTTTTACCCCAACATATTTGTAGATATAAAATACATATACAGTTTAAATCATTTAAAACATGTACAATAGTGTTCATCTAACATAGATAACAAGTATACAGATAATATGCACACATAACACGTAATTTATATAAAATACTTCATATCTACGTGTAAGATGAAAATAATATGCACTCACCTTAATAGTGTGAGTTGACAGAATCTAACTAAAAACGGTCAGCGCTTCGTGATCGTCGGGCTCGGGATGCGAAAACGGCCTCAGCAAACGAGAGAGAAAGAAAGTAGAAGGTGTAAGGAATGAAAGGGTCTTGATCGCTATTTATAGGCTGTTTTAGGCCCATTCACGTCGTGAACATGATAGGTTCACGTCGTGAACTTCCATGAGTCATCCCGTAGCCTTAACGCGTGTTTTCTAGCCTCAATTAGTGTCTTTGACTAGTTTCACGTTGTGAATCTCATGTTCACGTCGTGACTAGTTTCCATGAGGCGGCTAGGGTTTCAGCCACGTGTCATGCTCTCAACAGCTACATCTTCGGAAGGCCATAACTTTTGCATACGAGCTCTGTTTTTGACGTTCTTTATATCCACGCGAAGGTGGAGACGTACTCTACGACTTTCATTTAGAACCCTAAGGCTATAAAGTACTCAATCATAAACTCACCTTTTACGATTCCCGGTGTCGTGTCGGTTTTGTCGCGAAACTTCGACAGGTCATAACTTCTTCATTATAACTCGGATTTCGACGTTCTTTATATGTACGAAAACCTTGTGAAATATACTAAAACTTAGTTAATATTATTTATTCTAAATAATCCTCTATCAAAAAGTCATTTTTGACGTTTATCGTCTCTAAATTGACTAGCATGAATCTGCGGGCGTTACACCAGTTATCACGAAAGTGGTCGTGAGCAATTATCATGAAAATGGTCGTGAATCCACAGTTATATGCATAGTCTTTACAGTGATATATGTGGTATGTTTGGGAACTCACTAACCTTTGTGCTTATGTTTTAAATTTAAATGTTTTTCAGATAGTTCCACTGATAAAGGGAAGGCGCGGTTTGACTGTACACACATCTAGAATTATTATGATTTTGATTTCCGCAAACTATGATTTATAATTTTGACTTAACTTATTATATTGGAAACAATTTGGTACTTACTATCTTTTTATGGAGAATGATTTTTGGGATTATTTGCTTACATTTAAAAAAAATGGTTAAAATTTTGAGACGTTACAGAAATGGAGTTGATAAGCAAGTAATTGTTTGGATTTTATGATTATATGGAGAATTTGATGCACTAATCCCAATGTGGATGCTAAAACTTATGAAATATGAAGATTTAAGGTTTTAGACATGGGATTTGGCCATTTCAAGGCTTGTGGTGTTTAACAATAGTTGGTATAAATCGATATACAAAAAAGCATTTAGGCAAAGTATAATGGCTTAATAGGAAAACTTTGCATTTTTTAGGTTGTATGCAAGGTGCGCACAGGCCATGTGCTTTCTAAAAGCATAAAAACGTGTGGGTCATTGTAGTGAATTATAAACATTGGTTTGGCATGCGGAATTAAAGATTGCACAATGAACACGGTGATTTCGGTGTTTAAGAGATGTATTGAATATGTATGGTGTTACACAAAAAGGGACATAGATCTACATCTAAATAAATAACACACACTTACACACTCACTTTTACACCTCTCAAGCACACCTCTACAAGTGGTATGAACCCACCTTATATAGAGGTGTTTACATGTCTCTCTCTCACTCTCTATCTCATGAGTCTAAAGGCTAATACACAACATGCAAGTGGGTTTTTAAAAGTCAACACATTACAAAGTCATACATGGAAAACTTTGCACCCCAACATTCTCCCCCTCAAAGTTAGGAATGGATGACCCACTTCAAATCTACCAAAATCGAGCAACTACGCGATCCGAGCCTCAAGGGTGACACATGTCGAAACGAACTTCAATCTTCAATTCTTCCATGATTCTTCAATTTGGGCTCTAGGATGTGAGACCATACAAACCGAGCATCAACAAATGATCACGAGCTTCTCAAACTCCAAATTGATCACCAAAAATTGAGCACAAAAGCATACCCCAAAAATCTTCAATAAAACCAAACCCATTTCGAAAATAAATCACTTCCGAATTTCCATTTGCATCATTTCGTAAGCTTCAAAAATTCAAGGTCACTTCGGTCTTCAAATCCGCGTAATATGAAAAATTCAAGTTCGAATTTCCATATAAATTTCTCCCCCTTTTTATAATCGAAACTTGATTATAAAACCTTCAAGGAAAGAGAACGTGCTCTATTCAGAATTTTTCGTGACAAAACTCCCCATTAACATGTGGCATAAACTTTGTGCTTCAATCCGAAAAAACCCAAAAAATATTCAATTTTTAGCTTCGTTCACGGACCGCCTTTGACAAAATTTCTCAAAAATTGGTAGAAATTATCAATTTCAAATTTCTACAATGACCCGGTGCGCCCAAAACAGCCAAAAATGCAAAACTCTCCCCCTTTTCCGAAGCTGGGTAGAAAGTGTCAATTTACATAAACTGCAAAGGCCTGAAATGCATATTCTTCAATTTTTCAGCAAAATCAGTCTATTTTCGAATTTGTGTACTTGTTCCAAACTGTCGAAATTTCTGGGGCTAATTTGAAACTTCTTAATTTCCATTAAAAAACAAACAAAACTTTGTTTATTGTTTATTCGTACGAAGGTTTTCAACTTTGTCGAAACTTCTGCTTTTTCATTTCATACATACGAAGAATTCAACCCTTCGTACGAAATCTTGTCCACCCTTCGTACGAAATCTTTCTCCACCCTTCGTACGAAACTTCATCTCCATTCGTACGAAATTTAATCACCATTCGTACGAAATTTCATCTTCCCCAATCAAACGAAAAAATTCACAGTAACGTACGAAACTTTATGCAAACGTACGAAATTTCATCCCTTCGTACGAAATCATCTGCCCATTTTCTCTCTCCCCTTCGTTAGATCCATTCAGAGCACCAAACTAACGAATTTTTTTTCACTGATTAACGAAATCCACAACTCCAAATATTCGTTCATACGCTCCAATTCCAAAATCGTTGTCATCAACAGCAGAGTCCAACCCTTCGCTGTTAAACATCAACATCTACCAAAATCGACATCAACGACTCCAACACAGCAATCGACAGTGAAACCCAACACTTCACTTTCATTAAATCGACATTATAATATGCGAACCCAGCAATTTCGTTATCTGCTATCAATCGTCGACCATTGTTCCAGTCGATTCCAAAACCAGAGTCAAAATATGTTCGAAACCAAAACCGATTCTTCATCAAATTTGGCCATCGATTCTTAACTCCATTCGAAACCAAAATCACTCCCAATTTCTTCGTTATCATTCAAGCCAAATATGCGAACTCGATTCACATAGCCATTCGATTCTAACACAAATTTTGATTTCAACATCAAAAATCAGTCGAATCCATTTTAATTCCAAATACAGTCTGATTCCCCAAGCCATCGAGGCGAGCATCGATCGGCTGAAACACACATCGACTATCGACTATTACCCTCCAGACATTTGATTCAAAAAATCCATGAGTCGAAATTTTGAAATCGAGTTTGACTACAATATCCAAATCATATCAGTCGACTTCAATTTCAATCGATTCCAAAAACAAATGACCTACCGAACGATGAAATCAAGAATCCTGCTTGCCAAAATTTAACAATCGACATCAAAAGAACACAAGAACCACAATGATCCAATGGTACAACTTATTGAAGCATGCGTACAAGTTGAACCAAGAACAACAACTTTGACTTTTTGTTTTGACGCAAATTAGTACCATCGAAATCAATTTTACTCAGCCATTGAACCAATATTAAGCAAGAAACTCAAATCAATGTTCAATTCCGACTTCAAAATTAAGAAATCGATCATCATGGATGGAGAAAAATATGATAAAATCATATTGAGCACAAATCGATTGATATTGAACATGGTTTGGAATGAACAGTAAACGAAGAGATGGATTGGATCAATAAATTGGACAGGATTAAAACTTTTGGATCGGGCTTATGAATTTATAAACAACAAATTTTCTTTGAATTGGGCTTCGAATTAATTTGATGAACAGTAGCAAACATATGAATTAATTCATTTAGAATTAAATTTGAATTCAAATGAGCAATTGTAAAAATTTGAGAATCGAATCGAATACACGAATATTGGATTGGATCGGGCTTTGATCAACGGAAAAATTATTGGATCACAACAAATGGGTTTTTAAAAAAAACTTTGATCCAATGAGTCAAATGATCACAAATCAAAAACGCAACGCACGAATTCAATGAAATTAAGAGAGATCATAGAGAGAGACTCACCAAAATTGCTCAAATTGTGACAAATGTTGCCAAACCGAGAATCGTTCTTCAAAAAACACGTTGATCTTCGAAGACCCGCTCTGATACCAATTGTAGTGAATTATGAACATTGGTTTGGCATGCGGAATTAAAGATTGCACAATGAACACGGTGATTTCGGTGTTTAAGAGATGTATTGAATATGTATGGTGTTACACAAAAAGGGACATAGATCTACATCTACATAAATAACACACACTTACACACTCACTTTTACACCTCTCAAGCACACCTCTACAAGTGGTATGAACCCACCTTATATAGAGGTGTTCACATGTCTCTCTCTCACTCTCTATCTCATGAGTCTAAAGGCTAATACACCACATGCAAGTGGGTTTTATAAAAGTCAACACATTACAAAGTCATACATGGAAAACTTTGCACCCCAACAGTCATGTGTTGGTCTAACCCATACATGTCATTTTTTTCATAACTTATGCACTTGACGTCGGATTCACTTCCGTCACATCCATTAATCCTTATATGATAAATATATGTTAGAAAAATGAGTTATTTGACTTTTGTTATAATATGACCTTGGATGGGTATTTTGCTCTTTTAATAACCTATGTTTTACATCAATAGGTGAATATTGAAGAGCATCAAGCTTAGAAGAAGGAGTGTTGCATTGCTAAACATTTAAGGTGAGTTTACTTGGAGTACAAATCACTATATTGATTTCTTGTCTTGGTTTTTATTATATTATGATATATACAAACCTTGCTTGCTATATGGATTATACGAGTATTGTTTGCATTCATGAAATCATTTTTTGAAATATTATTTATTGATAAAAGTTAGTTGTTATTTTGGAAAAATACTTTTGAGCATCCTACTTATTGCATACATGTTAGGATGGGCTTGACTAAGAGATCTCGGGTACCCAATTTGACCGTTAGTCTTGTTAGTCGTTGTGAATAAATTTCTATATAATTGTCACTACACATGTTGTGCTAGTTACCCCTTATGTGGCCTAATGTGATGATTCACTAGTGTCTAGTTTATAAATGAGCAAAAATGAGGGTTAGTCATGAGCTCGATTGCTTGACCAACTATTGTGGTGAGTTTGGAATTTATGAGATTGACAATGGATGAGAATAGTTGTATGCATTGCATATTATATTGTGTATTATTCCTAATTTACCATTTTGGAGTTTTGTTATGAATTTGTCAAATATTTGCTAACCAATGTTTAGACTTTTGGATATGTTTGAAATTGTGAGATATATAATACCCTTTTCGTTTGGTTTGGGTCCATAGAACCCTCATTTTATTTGTGACGTTTTCTTGATTTTTTGGGTTTTGATTCGAGTGAGATAGATTGTAATCTTATTACTTTGAATGAATCAACCTCAGAATTTTTCACTAGGAAATTTCATTGTCTAACTTATTATGATATGTGCTTAGATTGAAGACTTTAGAGCGAGACTACAAGTAGCAAGGTCTTTTGAGAAGGTCATGTCATATGTGGTTTGTCAAATTATATTATGATATTATATTGTCACGTCCTTGCTATTTTGAACTTTTAATCTCGTTTTGAAACTTTGGGACCTTATATTTTTCCAAAATTAAAACTTTGAACTTATTTTATTAAATTTAAATGGTTTTAAATGGTACTTTAAACTACCCTAGGGAGAGGTGTTTCAAATACATACATGGGCTATAAACTATGTACCCTAAGACACCCCCCCCCCCCAACAGTATAGTCGGAAGGAATTGTGTGTGCGTTTAAACTAAAACTGAAGTAAACAAAAAAAAATTGTATATGGTAGATTTGTAATGAACATGTCCAAATATTAAGATGAGGATAGAACGTGAAGAGCACGAATGGAGCCTGTAATACATACATGGGCTATAAACTATGTACCCTAAGACCCCCCCCCCCCAACAGTATAGTCGGAAGAAATTGTGTGTGCGTTTAAACTAAAAAAAATGTATATGTTAGATTTGTAATGAACATGTCCAAATATTAAGATGAGGATGGAACGTGAAGAGCACGAATGGAGCCTGTAACAATCTAATTACAAACAAAGTTTATGTCTATCTCTATGTGTTTGGTGTGTTGGTGTTGGACTGTATTTGAAGACAGATTGCACTGATTCTCTCTAATAAATGAAAATAATTTTGTCACATGTCACTCTCTCATGCATTATGTCACATGTCATTTTCTCATAATTTTAATATATTTATTTTCCACTTGTCATTTATTTCATTTTTCATTTTTCAATATATCATTAATTTAGTTTCCATAAATTAAACATACCATAATGATTATATTAATTTCAAATTTCAAACTTCAATTTCAATTTTAAATAAGTTTATAGTTTAAACATTTGTACTTAGGGATAATGACTTGAAAGGGTAACGAACTTTCGACTTTGTTCACATTTAGTCACTAAACTTTTTTTTCGTTATCTATTTGCCATTGAACTATTGAAATTGTTCACATTTTACCCTTATGACCGGCTGTTACCGGTCATAAGGATAAAATGTGAACAGTTTCAATAGTTTAGTGGCAAATAGATAACGAAAAAAAGTTTAGTGACTAAATGTGAACAAAATCGAAAGTTCGTTTCCCTCTAAAAAGTTCAATGACTAAATGTGAACAAACTTCCTCTTGTGTTATGTTTTAGCAAATTATTTATTTTTGTTAAATTGTAGCAACATTTGTTGATGAAGAAATCTATGAAATAAAAAAACAAAACCCTTAAAATATATTTAAAAGAAAAAACAAAAAACCGAAACCGAAATAAAAAACCAATGGTTTGACATTTTCCAAAATAAAAAATCAAAATTTCCAATCTGATTTTGGTTTTACAAAAAAATGAATCATTCTCACTGATGTGAATTATGACCATTGGTTTGGCATGCGAAATTAAAGAACACGGTGATTTGGGTGTTTAAGAGATGCATTCGATTATGAAAGGTGTTTACAAAAAATGATCTAAATCTAAATCTACATAATTAACACACACTAACACTCCAATGTTACATCTCTCAAACACACCTCTACATGTGGTATGAACTCACCTTATATAGAGGTGTTTACATGTATCTCTCTGTATCTCTCATGTCATAAAGGGGGAGTTTTGGATAGAAAATTCTGAATTGAGCGCTTTCTCATTCCCTTTTTGGTTTTATAATCATTTGTCGATTATAAAAAGGGTGAGGGATTTAGATATGGAAATCCGAAAGTTGAATTTTTGTAAAACCAAAATCAGATTGGAAAATTGTGATTTTTTATTTTGGAAAATACCAAACCATTGGTTTTTATTTCGGTTTCGGTTTTTCGTTTTTTTAATATATTTTTCGGGGTTTTGTTTTTTTTATTTCATAGATTTCTTCATCAACAAATGTTGCTACAATTTAACAAAAATAAATAATTTGCTAAAACATAATACAAGAGGAAGTTTGTTCACATTTAGTCATTGAATTTTTTAGAGGGAAACAAACTTTCGATTTTGCTCACATTTAGTCACTAAACTTTTTTTCGTTATCTATTTGCCACTAAACTATTGAAACTGTTCACATTTTACCCTTATGACCGGTAACAGCCGGTCATAAGGGTAAAATGTGAACAGTTTCAATAGTTTAGTGGCAAATAGATAACGAAAAAAAGTTTAGTGACTAAATGTGAACAAAGTCGAAAGTTCGTTACCCTTTCAAGTCATTATCCCTTGTACTTAATATTTTGTTATAATTAACACGTTTAATACACATGTCTGACAACTAAACATATAATTTTAATTTTTTTTGCATGTTTTTTTTCATAATTTTTACTTATTTCAAATTTCAAATTCAACTAAATTTCCCGTTTAATCATTCGTATTTAACATTTTGTTGTAATCGACTTGTATAATATACGGGTGTCACAACTAGTATCACAATAGACAATGGTTGCCTTGGGAGGTGGACAACAGAGTTCGCGAAGAAGATTTTGTATCCAATAGGTTCTGAAAACCGTATTAGCTTTTTTTGGAACGACAAACAATTTGCTCCTAAATTACCACTTATGTCTCCAACGAGACATAAAATCGTGACCTCTCAAATGAGAGACACACTCATTACCGTTAGACCAATGGCCCTTTGATGACGACCGTATTAGCTATCAATATATTCATCCTCTTCATTGGAATGGGAAATAACCCTTTTGTCATTTAGACGAGCAAAAGACAAGGTTATCTCCACGGAATACAGTACCCTGGAGTGGAACAACAAGTGGCAAAACACCTACCCCAATTTGCGTATGAGTATGCAGTGAGAGTGGAACTAGGAGAGCCATGTAGTCGAAGACCATGATCAAGAGTCCCTCAAATGTATCTCAAGATCCATTTGAGAGCAAGCATATGTGGCTCTCGAGGATCGTATATGTACAAACAAATATGTTGAACAAATGAAATGTGTGGATGGGTGAATACAAGGTACTAAAGAGCTCCTAGTAGGCTACAGTAAAAAGGGGGTCATGTTCCAATTCACACTCAGTATTAGAAAATAAATAATTATTTTGATCCATATATGATTCATCAAATATATATAATATTGTTGGTAAACTAAAGATATGATTTTTTTAGTATAGTATCCGATACATTTTTCAAATTAAATAATATTATTTCAGAAGAATAAACACCAAAATCCAAACTCAAACAAAAGAAAATTTTCTAATATTATGTTTAATCGTCAATTTTTTTTTTTATAATTTTCTAACATTTGAATCAAAATTAATCGCTTAAAATAATATGCAACTATAAAAAGATAAAAAAGAAAAATTGTTTTCAATGCAGATCGAAACATAAAAAATGAAAAATGAAAAACAACCATCGATTCAAGACTCATAATAGTTTTTTTTTATCAGTTAAGTTGAAATCATTATCTGTATGAATTTGATAGTATAATGAAATAGAAGTAAAAAAGAGTTATAATTACCATAAGATTGTGGGTTTATGTTTTTATCAATATTGTGTTTGGTTTGTTAATTTTCAAATAAAAAGAAGCACCAAAGTTCTTAGACATATAGGTATGGGTCACGTTATAACATCATTTTATATGTCTCCTCAACCCTTAATACGACCTTAACATCATATAAGAATTGGTGTTGTTATGTTATAACATGTTAAAAGATAAAGAGAGAAAGAGAAAAATATGAAGAAAAATGATGTGATTGCTAAGGATAGTGGGTGTGGACAACATGTTAAGGGGTGTGATAAAAGTTGTCACCTCACATGTCATATCATATCATGGTGTCATAATACCAAATGAGAAAATAGACAACATGTTATAAGACTCATTAAATTTCATGTCATCAATTTTTTTATTTTTTTCAAATTAATTTTTAATATTTATAAAAACAAAGTTAATTTAATAAAACATGTTATTTAAATAAAACTAAATTTTTTAATTAAACATAACATTTAAATACTAAAAAAAAAACATTACAAAAAAAAAAACAAATACCATTTAAAAACAAAAACAAAATTACATTTCTGCCCCTAAACTATTCATCTTCGTTAAGTTATTTGTGTTTCCGTGCATCTGGTTAATAGATGAGCTGGATCTGGTTGTAGTAGCACGTTTATACAATATTGGTACATCGTACTTGCGAAAATATTGTCATCATCATCATCATCATCATCGTGCGACACAGGTGGAACGGATCAAATGGATCCATTTTTTTCTGGAAGTATTGAAAGTTTATGAAATAGATAGAAAGAAAATAAAGTGTTGATTAAAAATAAGATGTTAGTTTGTATTTATAGATAAATAAAAAATTTATATTCAATTTGACCGTTCAACAATCGAGTGGAACGAAAAGTCAAAGAAAAAAGTCGCGTTGCAGCACGTTACAATCACCACGAAACACCACTTAACGGGAAGGGGCGGTGTTCCCCCTGTGGTAATGTCGTGGAGGAGCCTCCACATCAGCAATAACGGGCATTTCACTGCCCCGTACTGCATAGTCTAAATCTTTCGTTGCAAAATGTCATAACGGTCACGAGAATTACCATAACACCAGGGGATGTTTCTCGTGCTATGGCGCCGTTAAGACATGTCCACATAGACCATAACGACGTTTTCTAGTCTCATATGCTCTAATATAACATGATAGTAATCATATTTAATAATCGTAGTATCCTTAAAGATATCAATTTAAATAGTCATATACACAAGATAATTGCAAAAACCGAGAACACATTATTAAAAGAGTTTTGTAATTACATTGTCTTTTGAATTCTTTCTTGTTTTTTAATAGATAATTGACAAATTTAAATAAAGTAAATATTTTTGTTTACCACGTACACATAAATAGACAGTATTAGGTTCATAGGTTGTGACCTAGTCTCTTTTAAAAGTTATTTGACATTGATAAGCTCATAAAACTTTTTTCACAAGTTTTCCAAATATACCCTAGTATGCCGATTTCTAAATATACCTTTATACGTGTCCTTTTGTATCATTTTACATTAGTTAGTTTTTACCAAATGCTATAATTTTATCATATAAAGCTAATTTTTCAACTAATACGTGAAACATTATTAAACCCTCTCAAACACAATTGAAGCAAACACCCTTTTATGATAGAACATTAATTAAGACGATATATTTATTTACAGTCACATACCACACATTTGCAAGTAAATGGAAAACAAAAGCATAATATACTTTATCCACATTCATCAATTCTCTATCAAAAAATAAATAAACAAATAAAAACCCTATCAAGAAAATCAAACATGAATCCGCTTAACAAAAAAGTTTCACTTAGAAGAAGAAATTGTTCTCGAGTCTGGTTCATGTTCAGCTTGAGAGGCTAAGTACTCAAGTGCAACCACAATATCACCAATCAAGGGCCTGAAATTGGCCTGCTCTTGTAGACACATTGCAGTCACTGCAACCACATGGTGCACCGATCGAACCGAAAACCGACCTTCTAGAAGCGGGTCCACCAACTGAATAAACTTTTTTCGGTCTTTCAAAAAAGGGCGAGACTGCATAAATTTGAAAAAAAAAAAAATTATAAATCAAGGACGACCTGTAAAAAAACCACACAATCCAAAAAGTGGTATCTGATAAACGGAGAATGTTATAAATTTTTTTTATATGAAAATGGGTTAATTTGCATAATAAAACGTAACCATTTTTTTTTTCAAATCACAATGTTGTAATAAAAAGCAAATATTATTTTCACTTACCCAAGCAACTAAATTCTGTTCGCTAGGTTTCTTGTTCATATCAATTGCTTTACGTCCAGTAATGAGCTCCAACAAAACCACACCAAAGCTATAAATATCAGACTTTATAGTCAACTTTCCACTCATCGCATAATCAGGAGCACAATAACCATATGTGCCCATAACTCGAGTTGACACGTGAGTGTTATCACCAACTGGGCCCAGTTTAGCAAGCCCAAAATCAGAAAGCTTTGAGTTAAAATCATTATCCAATAATATATTTGATGATTTTAAATCGCGATAAATTACAGGTGGATTTGCTTTGCAATGGAGGTACTCAAGCCCACGAGCTGCTCCAACTGCAATCTTCAGTCTCGTGTGCCAATCCAACGGCTCTTGATTAGGCTCTAGATCTGAAAATAAAAAATTATACATTTTATTTAAAATTTTTGTCTCATTTCAGTCATAATCCAATGAATACCAAACACAGTATCTTATGTCTTGTCATATGTAGGAAATGGGCCTTAAGGCCCATGTAATCTGTATGGTAATTAAAATTTAATTCTCATGCATTATAGACTTATAGTGCTCCTTATTTATTTTTTGTACTTTTCTTCTAACATTTATGTATAATGTGAAGTCAATTAATGCAACATTTTTACCTATGCAATGAATTGAAAGTTTCCAGAATCTTTATGAGCTTTTTCCGTGAAAGACAGATGAAGGGTTTGAATTTACTTTTTTAAAGCATTTATGAAGATAACAAACAAAATCTATATTGCATGTGCTTATAATCTTACAATGCAAGAAATAGCAACGTACTTTAATTGATTTGTTTATTGTTTATTATATCATTTTGCTTCCATTTCTTCCTATTATTATATCACTATACTTCTAAAATCTACCCGATTATTATTTATTACAATGTCATCCAAATAGAAAGAAAATTTCATTGCTATAAAGCCTATAATTTGGTAGATTTTCGAAATTATATTGTCTTGCATATAGCCCTAATTCAATTACCACTTGATTACTCTGTTATAGTCTATGATAATTAAAAGAAACCCTAGGGAGATTAAAAGTCAAAGAATATGGGTACCATTACTGCATTAGTAGGATTTCTTTCAACAAACACCAAAAGTAGAAAACCAGATGCATTTGGTGATTAAAAAAATTAAAATTTTACCAAAAAGATGATTTTCCAAGCTACCCAGTGGCATGTACTCATAAACCAAGAGTCTTTGATCTCCATCTGTGCAGTAACCAATCAAAGTTACAAGATTTGAATGGCGCAAAAGACTCAACATAAGAACTTCCACAATGAACTCCTGGTGTCCTTGAAGGCCATTGAGGTTTAGCTGCTTTACAGCAACTATCTGTTCATCATGTTTCAACCATTAATATCACAATCCGAGACTCAAAAAGCTTCATAATTCATCAGTTACAGAATGCATTTAATGATCTGAAGAAAACAAGAACAGAAACTTACTTTCCCTGAATCTAATCGACCCTTGTAAACACATCCGAATCCACCTTCTCCGATCAAATTAGAATCCTTGAAATTCTGTGTTGCAACACAAAGTTCACGAAATGTAAAACTGCGTGCCACATTATACCTCTGGCTACTAAACCTTTTCCCCTTCTCTGTAACATCTTTACATGTTTTTCCCTTGTCATCAACTGTAAATGCAAAAAAGAACATGAAGAAAGCAAACGAAAGCACAATGCATGTAGTTTAATCGGAAAATTCCGAATCAATACAACAAATCCAATGTATAAAAGCAATCAAACCTGCAACATCATTGGATGCGACATCGCCATCGTAATTTTCGACATCTTTGGAGCAAAAATTTATGCAAGAGAAGCACCTCATCTGGACTAATCGATACAGAGACTCTTGAAAAGAGATTCAGGAATACATATAACAACACCAAACGAACAGTGAAACTACACAGTGTCAAACAAAAACCCTAATTGAGCATACAAGAGCTAAAACCCAAGGTCAATTTCAGAGGAAACGGACAAGGGTTTCTCCTGAAATACGAAAATTCCAAAAATCTTTTTAGAACAAGACACCAAAGATATCAACGCGGCATTGCCAAAAAAACTCAACAAACCTTCGAATTTGTAATCACAAAACTTCAAATTTTAAGTATTAAACAAAAAGAGAGCAGAAGAAAACAAAAACTTGAATAAATTATTGGGGTAAAGTAGTTGGGATTGTTTGGAATTATGCAGCGAAATTGGAACACAGACATTGAATCCTGTGAATCGAGCTCAGATTATATAAATAGAATTTAATATCTACAAAGATGACGTGTCGTATCCGTCGAAATAACGTGTTGTAATAAATTCATGCTCGTATATTCATTCTATATTTAAAATAGAATAGAATGAGTTTGGAATATATACGATAAATAATACGGAGTAGAATAGAATGATTTTTAGAGAAAGTAAGTTTTAGTGCTTATTTTTAGAGAATTCACGATTAAAAAAAAAAATTCATTTAATTTGTTAACGTCATATAATATCAAGTTAACAAACAAAAAAATTTGAAGTTATCTTTACTATAACAAAAAATAAAATTTATAAATTTCATTTATGGATCATACAAACTTTATTTCTATGTACTTACTAAGATAAAGGAACAAAGTAAGTTGATGATTTCGATTTAAAATAGTCGGATTGTATTTCAATTTAAAATAGTCGGATTGTATTGGATGGACCACTTAATATGCTTGCATTATTTTTTTAGGTCAAAGGATAAATTATGGAGAATAATACCCTAGTTTGTTAATATTCATAATACATATGTTTAACCAAAAATAACAACTTATGATCTAAACTTGTAACTGTTACTATTATAATATAAATCTAAATATTATCTTATTATTGGTTAAAAATGTAGATAGATATTGTTATTTTGCATAAAAAATATAAATATATTGTTTACATGAATGACAATACATAAATATATTTTTAATATATAAAAGAAGTTTCAAACGAGAACATAATTGAAAACACAATGCACCGTTTAATCATATATGAATGATTTAATCACATTTGATTAATACATATAACAATAAATAAAAAATTCATAATTTTATAAAAAATTATATTGATATTAATTTTAATTAATAATGAATCAAAAAAAAAAAAAAAACTTTTAATATATTAAATTTTTTTGATAAAAATAACATTCCAAAATGGATGGTCAATATATATTCCCGAGTACTCAATTTCATAATTGTTTTCGGTTGAACCTAGTTCTATATTGCATCGACATATTTTGAAAACTCATATTCTTAAGTACACGGAAACTTTTTTGTCGCTATATTTTTTGAAAAAAAAAAATTATAACACCTGTAATATGCATATATAAACATTTCATTAAAAAGAAATTCAAAAATGTTTATATATGAAATTTGTATATATGTATAGACCAATTTGCAAGAATGGTCCATGTGGTATGTCAAAACTGGTATGTTTGCGCCAAAAAAAGTTTGGACTAACACCGGAGGTCCAAAAGTTTTACTTTCTTGCGAATTTGGTCCAATTTGGTTTGAAATTTTTTATAAAAACGATTTTGCCCTTATTATTTAATTTTCCATTTTTGTTTTATTAACAGCAATTAAAAACATCTAAAAATAAAACAAAAATAAAATGCATCTCTCTCTCTCTCTCCTTCGAACATCTAAATCACCACCATCCACTACTTTCTTTCCGAAACCACCACCTACAGCTACCATCACCGCCTCCTGTCACCACCATCACCAAAAATCATTTTTGGTTGTTGTTTTAACTTCTTATAAAAGAAAAGTTGATCAACTATGAATCATCAAATATTAAGCATTCATAACCAAAATCATATTAGAAAGCACCAATCAATCTTTGAATGTTCACCGATTTTAAAGAACACAAAACATTCAAAATCAGATTACAAAAGCACCAATCTATCCAAGAACATTCGTCGATTTTAAAGTACACAAAAACATTCACAAATCAGTTTTCAAAACTATACACAAAAATCAGATGCATACTTCGTAAATCAGGAGCAAAATAATCATCGTCAAATCTGAAGCCTCATCAATAGCTGAAGAACACACACCTGTTTAAGCAAGCCTTAGCGCACACGATGCATCACCACCAAGAAACCCTAGCCGCCATGAACATCCTAGATTTGTGTCTTCAGATTTTCTAGGTCTGATGGGTTTTCCCTACACATTATACAAATATACTGAACAGGGCCAGTCCAAACGTATATGGGACCCGGGGCGAAAATAAAAAAATGGCCCCTTAAAGACAAAATTAATAAAGATTAAAAAAATAATAGTTTATTCTTCACTATAAATGAGTTCAATTAACAATAACAAGCAATCCAAATTTTTTATCTTTTGAGTTAGTTTGAGTTTGAACCTAACTTTAAGCCCTAAAAATCACTTAGGTAATAATTGTTTTATATATATACACTACGTAGCCCAGAGATTTTGGGCCCCCTGGAGACGTGGGCCCCGGGCGGTCGCCCGGGTTGCCCACCGTCTGGACCGGCCCTGATACTGAAGCAATTTGAATCCATGAATGTGTCTCAACCTGTCTGTGGTTCTCTTCTCAAATCTATCCTCTATTCGGTAAGCCAACAAACCCAGTTCCGCCAAGAAGGTGGAGAAGACGATGAACACTAGTTGTGCAGAGTTGGTCGAAACCAGATTTCTTCACCTTGCATTGGAAATGCCCCATGTTTTAACCCATTTCTTTACATTTAAACTCAATATCGAACACAAATTCCAATTTTGACCTAGATTTCTTCACCTTCATCTGGAAAATTAAACCCAATTTTCTCACCTTCATGTATAAAATCTTACCTCTCATCTCTGCCATACAGATCTCGTTGGAGAGAATCAAGCTCGGAAAAATCATTCATACAAAGATCTTAGAGTTTGATGATGTGGTTCTCGATAAAGATTTAAAAATAGAGTTTCTTTGCGTTTGATTTACATCGTTTGAACTAGGTTTGATTTGCTTTAACTGATTCGGTTTCATTCGCATCATTTCAGTTTGATTGGAAGTACTTTGGATTTGAGCATCTTATAATACGAAAATTTATGGTAACATATATGGGTTTTATCATAAAATTCATCTTCTCTGTGTGTGTGTGTGGAGAGAGAGAGAGAGAGAGAGAGAGAGAGAGAAAGAGAGAGAGAGAGAGAGAGAGAGAGAGAGAGAGAGAAAGAGGTATTTTATTTTAGTTTTATTTTTATTTATTTTTTAATTGTTGGTAATAAAATAAAAATGGAAAATTAAATAATAATGACAAAATCGTCCTTACATTAAAGTTCAAACCAAAGTGGACCAAACTCGCAAGAAAATGAAACTTTTAGACCACTAGTGCTAGTCCAAACCTTTTTGTCCCAAACATGCGAGTTTTGACATACCCCAGGGACCATTCTTACAACTTTGTCAAATATGCATTATATTTTATGCATATATGCACATTTCATATATACATTTTTTAGACAAAATTTCATATATGCATTATATTTTATGCACTTTGAGGACTTTTATGAAAAATGTCACGTTGTTGGTCCCTATGGTTTCAAAATTTTCATGAATGGTCCTTCTGGTATGAACTTTAACTTTTGAGTAGTTAGTTTTTTTCTAAATGAGCAAACTACCTTTGGACCAAATCTGAAAATTATATATACCTCCAGGATCAATTATGAAATTTTGAAATTTTTTATATATATTATATATAAATATAAATTTGAAATATATATATATATATATATATATATATATATATATATATATATATATATATAGGGCTAGTATATAATGTGGACGTACAACTATTGTACGGACGTGTGGACACTGCTATTCTATGAGAATTAGTAAGAGAATAAGTTGTCAAGTAATGTGAATACGTTAAACCTCACACAACTATTGTCATTTTCACGCATTATCACTAATTCTTATTCATTTTTGTTCTCACGCATCGTTTTTCCACTTATTTTCATTCTTACAGAATACGACTCAATAAACATTCGGACAACATTCGGACAAAATGAGAATAATAATAAAAAGTCTATAATAACCTTATAGACGATTTAATTAGTGAGAGAATAATAATAATAATAATAATAATAATAATAGACTTATAGACGATTTAATTAATGACAATGCGTGATAATGATAATAATTATGTAAGATTGAACGTATTTACATTATCAAACAATATATTTTTCTTTGTCATTCTCACATAATAACATTGTCCATACGTCCGCACAATAGATGTCAATCCACATTTGAACATAGCTCTCTCTCTCTCTATCTCTCTCTCTCTCTCTCTCTCTCTCTCTCTATATATATATATATATATATATATATATATATATATATATATATATATATATATATATATATATATATATATATATATACACACACACACATACATTATCTTTTTCATTTTTTTTATTTTTCAACAATATGAGAATTTTTTTTTTTACCTTTTGACCTTTTATCTTCTATTCTTTTTTATAATTTTAGTTATTTATGGATTTTTCTAATTTTTTTTGTTTATTCTAATTCAAGTAAATAAACTTAAATTCGATAAACCACGTCGAAATCATTTTTTTCTTTAGTTTTTCTTATTTGTTAATTGAACCGGTAATGTTTTTTTTTTAGTTTTATGTTGTTAAGGTTCATATATTTTTACTTGAATGATCTACCAACCAACCGAAGTTGTTATTTTTATTTATTTAAAATAATAATTAGGATAGATTTTATATTAAATTATGTGTTTTAAATTTTTCCATAGTAATATACTCTAATATATTCATATATTTTATATTTTTCATTTTTTTTTTGTATTTTTTATTTTTTTTATTTTTGTTTTCATCAATTTGATAACTTTTTTTTATCTATTCCAAAAAGAGTAATATGTATGAATATATTAGAGTGTATTATAATTTTAGTGTTTGACTTTTTTTTTTGTTGGTTTTCTATTTTTTATAATTTTGGTAATTTTTGGTTTTTCTAATTCTTTTTTTATTTTGATTCAGGCAAATAAAAATGTTATATTTATATTTATAACTTTCGTCCAACTTTATTTCTTTATAATTTTTTGTTATTTAGTGGCTATTATATTTATGTTATGACCAATAAAAACTAAAAAATCAAACACTTTGTTTTTTGAGAATTAATGTTTCGATGTGTAATATTTTCGATTTATAATTATTAAAATAAGAACATGATCTAAAAAATTTAAAATGTAACTTGCAAATTAGATCCTATTTATATATATGATACCAGTACTTCAAAATTCAAGATAATATTTTACAATTTGATAATAGACTAAAATAAATAATAAAGAAATAATAAGAGTCAAACTCTATAATTAGTTTAATTATATTTTTCAATAGTTTAAATTCAGATCCGGACCAAATTGGACCAAGAACCAAAGAATCTGGAACCGATTTAGTAGGAAATGAAAAAAAAAAGTCAAACAATAATAACGATAGCTGCAAACTTAAAATTGCTAACTATAATAACTATGGAAAATAAACATATAATTCAATATAAACTTTATCCTAATTATTATTTTAAATAAATAAAAATAACAACTTCAATTATTTGATGGAGCATCCAAGTACAAAAACATGAACCGTAATGGCATAAAATAATAATAATAATAATAATAATAAAAACATTACCGATTCAATTCACAAATAAGGAAAATTAAAGAAAAAATGGTTCCGACATGGTTTATCGAATTTAAGTTCATTTACTTGAATCTAAATAAAAAAAACGTTAGAAAAACAATAAATAACTAAAACTATAAAAAAATATAAAACAAAACATCAAAAAAAACTATCAAATTGTTGAAAAAGAAACAAAAACAAAAAAAGTATATATATATATATATATATATATATATATATTGTAACATTCTGTTTGAAATTAAATAAAATGAGTAAATAAATAATTAACCCTAAACCTCGAGATGTATATTATATTTTATTGTAGCCCTAAATCTGTAATAACTTAGCAGGATGTTGGTTTCGAGGAGTTAAATGTCATAATTTGGATTTTGGGGGTTAAAGTGTAACTTCTGAATTAGATTTGTAAAGAATTCTGAAGTCTGGAGGTTGTTTGGTAAATTATGGATTTAAGTTGAAAAGAATTGAGAGGGAGGGGCTCGAAGTGTAATTATGAGTTAAGTTGGCAAATGGACAGGCATAAACCCATCACCTCCTTTCATCCAAACCCTAACACTACCTTTAGGAGTCAGCTGCCATCATGGTTCCTTCTCGTTTTTCCGATCAGCCAAGGCCACCAAGGGAGCCGCCGTCGACCTGATGGATTAGGTGTCTAAGCTCATAACTATAACTGGTATGTACTTGACCCGAGAGTAGCATGGTCCATTTCGGGTTGCCTTCATCAGGACAATTTGATAGGATGGATTTTGAGAAAGAGGTTATTTGTCATTTATTAATATATTATAAGTATAATATATTAATTGTGAAATCATATTATTTAATTAGTATTGGTCTATAATTAATTTGGAATTAATTTAGTGATCAAAAGAGACTAATTAAATATGCACGGACTGATTATGTAAATCAGTGATATTTATAGTGTGGGCTAATGATCCATGTTAATTAGAAATGGACTAAACCTTTGTGAGAGTCCATGAAGAGTTAGTCCATGATGCTAATGAGTTAATGGATTAAAAGCCCAATTGAATTAGGTTTACAAGTTCAAACCCTAAGGATTCAAAACTATAAATTGAACCCTCTAGCTTGCAAAATCGGCCACTAAGACTCCAAGGTTAACGCCTAGCCGATTTTGAGCTCCTAGCCTCTCTCTCTCTCATTATTATCCAATTGTTCATGGTGTTTGTGACTTGTTTAAGGCACAACACTTGGGGTGCTAAGCTCTTGAAAGGCCAAGAACTACAAGTTCTACAAGCTACAACAGAGAGGTAATTTTCTAACTAGTTTTTATGTTGCTTATTTCTAATTGTATGCTAGTTTAGGTTCATGCTTTGGATAATATGAATATTGTATGTATAATTAGAGAAAACTTAGATCCAAAGCTATTAGGGTTGTATGTGCACCATAGGAGTGTTATAGTACATAAAACCCAACAGTCGTATCAGAGCCATGGGTAGTTTTCTGTTATTTAGTTGCATTTGTGAATTGTTTAAACCTGGAAAAATGAAAATTTGCATTCTGTCAGCATGGACTCGCCGAGTCCACTCATGAACTCGACGAGTTCATCATGAACTCGACGAGTCCATAAACTGACTCGACGAGTCGGACAGTCTGTTGGCAGATTTTCGGGATTTTGGCCTGAATTGGATAGGGATCACTACCACAAACTGTTTTGCATCATAAAATCTGTTTTTTTTTCTGATATGGTAGTGATTATACTCATCCAATCAAAAAATAATTGTCAAAATTTTAAGATAATTGTTGGTTTTTATGATAAACAAAATTACTTGTAAATTGTTGATTTGATATTATCTTGTATTATGAGTTTTGTTAGATCAATCCTAGATTATATGAAAATTTTATTTATTAAAATTGATCTAAATGTTTTTTAATGACTTCCATAACTTGCCCTCAAGTTAAGGAATATGAAAAGTCTCATCCATTAAAATGACAGTAAACTCATCAGTTATGGAAATGAAAAGTTTTCCAGAGTTACAAAACTTGCCCTCAAGTTATGAAACGTGGATTTCTAAAACTCTTGTAATTAAAAGGTGCAACTCTTGGGTTCATAACTTAAAATTAATTAAATAGTTTTAAAATTTTGTATTTTATGTTTAGAACCTTAATGTCTTTTGAATAGTTCAAGTTACACCTTATGGACTTTATTAAATTGATTAAAGTGTTTAATTAAAAGAGTTTTAATAAATCCATAATCGCATGGTTCAAGTTTAATTAAATTAAGAGTATAGTTTAATTAATAGATTAAACCACCAAGTATTTTAAAAGTTTAAAATACACCCTTATACAATATAAAATTAAAAGTTTAATATATTATATATGTATAAGTAAAAGGTCAGTCTTACCGTTAGTAGACCTCATTCACGAAGCCAGTCTATAAGGGGGTATAAGGTTACTGCCTATAAAATGGTGGTTTAATGGGTGTCCACTCTCACCCACCGCTTCCTTGACTAGTGGAGGGTCGTTAGCTGAACGGGTAGGATAGGACACAAGATTACCTAGTAGAAAAGATTTCAAAATCATCACAAACCTCCCTTTTTCTTTTCTATTGCAGTTTATAGATTATTATATGATGATTTTGAAACTTTCCATATATAGAAATAGAAAGAGATAGACTAGAAATGACATCTGTTATGTTAATGACACTAAAAGGATATTAAATGAATGGAATTGGGATATGGATGGAATATAATGAAATAGAGCCACTTTGGGGTTCCCTATGAAATGAGGCATGGAAGGGAGCCACTACGAAGAAGTTCCGGGAGTTACGAAGGAAGCTTCGAGCTCATATTGGTCATGGGTTGAGAACGGGAATGGAACTCTATGAGATCGAATCTCCCGTTGTTCCTCAGTACCTTCCACTATAAGTATAATGAAATACCAAGTAACTAAATGCTTAATAAATTCTCAATCTTAGCTACTTAGGAAAAATGTCAATTTGATTCTAACCCATGAAATTGCACGTTGCACCTTGTTAAGTCGTTAGTGAAGCGTGTGTGGTTAACCAGAACACTAATTTGGGACTAACAATGTGTGGCAAAGGGTAGCTTGATGTTAATCATGGATCAATGGAGCGTGTGTGGTTAACCGGCACATTGATTAGGTGATATGTAACATCGAGAGTACCAAGCTAATTTGCATGGTTATTTACACCTTATTTTGTGATCCTCGGCATCCCAGTCACAAACTTGAAGGGCATAATCGAGATTAAACATGCCATTGAAAAGTTTAATTAATATCAAAAGATCTAGGAATTTCAATTCATTTAAAACCTAAAATTCATTTTCGGTTTTCATGGTGGAAATTGGTAAATCGTCATTTACCTACCTTCAAATATTTTGCAATTGGAATATGCCATCCATCTTCCAAATTGTAAATTATTATGTTGGGTCCTAGCCTTAATATTTCATTTTGGGTGTTATATTAAGGACTTAAATCAACTAAACTTGAATTTCTCCCTTGTAGATGTCTAGTTCTGACAACTATGGTCTTCCCGAATCTTATGGAAAAAGCTTTCCTCATGAAGATGATATTCCCAGAAATCATACTTCACTTCCTCCACCTCCTCCAATAATTCTCCCTAACCCACATGTTCGTGAACTTGAAAAGTTCAAGGTCACTCAAACCCTATTGGCAAGCAAACACCAAGATGGAAGGTTTGTGTGTGCACATGTCTTAGAGATGAAGTCACACATTGACAAGTTGGGAATGTTAGGTGTCGTTGTCTCGAGGAAGTTGGCTATTGACTTGGTTCTTCAATCACTTCCCAAGTTATATAGTGAGTTTGTTAAAGATTATTATATGACAGACCACGACGTGACCCTTATCGATCTTACCTATTTGCTAATTGTTGCTGAATCAGCAATGATTTGGCGTACTGGTAAAGTAAATTTGATTGGAAGATCTACTTCCCAAACTTCCATGGACAATGACAATGGAGACATTGGAAGTCCAGAAAATATTTCTCTTTCCAAGGGAAAGGGAAAGGCTAAGTCTGAGATTGTCCCATGTACCATTCCGAAAGAGTCTGTTTACTTCTATTGCCAAGAGAAGGGGCATTGGTTGCGAAGCTGCCGTATCTACCTGAAAGACCACAAGGATGGTAAAGTCAAAATGTATGACTCTGCTTCAGGTAAGTTAATTATCTAACTCTATTAAGTTCCTATTTGTAGATTCTTAATACATGATGTGATGATATTACATTTTGATGTTTTGTAGAATCAAAGGAAGCTTAAAGGAAGAGTATGTTGAGTCTGATCGCGAAGAGATGGATTTCGATCGCATGGTTCGATAATCATATTTTTGAGCTGCTACTTAGGAGTTATGATAGATTGCTTAGAAATATTTAGTAACATAGTTTTCGTTTGTAATTGTATTGTAAGGAAAAGTTTTTCCGCATTTTATAAATAAATAAAATTTTGAATTTTATCTTGTTTTATATTTCCTTGCAATGGCATTTGTGAAAATTGGTGTTTATATATTTTTAGCAATATGAATTTGATTTTTTCGTTTGTGGTAGTGTCTAAATTTACCAAATAAAGAAAGATTCTCATCAACCAAGTTTCATTTGGAAAGAAACTTGGAATCATGCAACTTGTATTGTATGATGAATGAGAACCTTCGTCTTTGGTAAATTAAGACTAATTCCGTGTTCACATGTATATGTGAGTCAAGTGAAGGACTAGGGGATCGGGTACACTTGGTTGTGCACAGGTCAGGTCCACCACAAAAAACAATAAGACTATTCGTTATGATTTACAAAAAGTTTAGTAAACATGGTTATACTTACAAGATTAAGTGTAATTCTGAATCATTGAAAAAGTTTCAATGTGTGGCAGAACGAATAAGAAGAATCAAATTAGGCAGAAAGATAAAAGTTTCTCCAATCTGAAAGGAATGGAGAGTACTTGAGTATCGTGTTTTATGATACCTTAGTGATTATGAAACCATATCACAATTGATCCTCTAAAGGACACCTTAGTGCGTTTGTATGGCTAAGAAGAGGAATCGTGAATTGTTGAAATGGTTAAATCAAAAGGTGAATCATACTTCGTTCCAAAATCGAGTCTTAGAGTCGTATTCCAAGATTGTAACTTGAGTGATATAATATTAAAAAGGTTTATAACACTTATCAAATGTAGAGTAAAATGTTTCTTACTCTTGTACATTTGAAATTGGTAAGTTGTGATGTCTTGGATAAAACGAAGAACAACTAAGACCAATTGTGTGTAGTGTTATTTTTTATAAGAATCCGCACTAACTCTTGAATATTTGTTGTCAAGTAATGTTTCTTGACAAAGAGAATCTTATATGTCAAGAGGTCAGTGGGAGTCTTAAAGATCTTGAAAAAGGTTCCAGAACTAATAAACAATAAAACCTATTGTTTATCACTAGCACACAACTTGAGGTTTGTAACCTATCGTGTTGACATATTCTTGTTTCCGTGCCCATTCCAGTTGAAGTTGACAATGGTAGGCCCTTGTGCTGCCAGGTGGCAAGAAATTAAGATTGAACAAGTTCAGTCCATATGAACTTGGATTTGTCACTAACCTTGTCTTGTGATTATGGTTATGACAAATTCACATGGATAGGAACACATACACCATAAAATCTAAGTGACATAAGGTTTCTCTCCAATTCATGAAAATGATTGTGAGGAAACGCTTTCACTAAGTAGATTTTAAGGAGATAGCAATTGTGATATTTGCATTCTCAAATTCGATTATGATTACGGCATCCCTCTTCATAGTTCGAATTGTGAGAAATGACAAAAGGTCTAAACAGTTGAGACTTATTGTTGTAAGTTCCAAAATTGTTTAGACACACATGTGAGCTATCTAAGGAAACATGTATGAGTTTGAGAATCCTAGATAAGGTCTTATCGAAGCATTTTGTATCAGAAATCTGAACTTTGGTAAGAAAGTCAACAAGTATTGATTTTTAGAAGTCCAACTGATTTCTGGGTACATGTCAAACCTAGTGGGAGCATAAGTATTATGCTATTAAAGAAATAATTGTTATGCTAGTGGGAGCATAATCATTATGGTAAAGTGTTGCAAGTTAGCAATGTTAATTATAGAAAACAAAAGTTTCAAATCCCAAAGTTGCAGAGTTTGAAAAGTTGTTTTGCTATAATTAAGGGAGAGGAAATCATACTTCATTTCAAATTCAAAAGCTTATATTGTGAGATTTTAATCAAATTTAGTCAAGGATATATATGAATGTTATGTTGGAATGGTTCATAAGGAAATTATATATATGGAATTATTATAGCAAGAGACTAGTAAAGTATCATGTCTTTATGTAAAACATTATGAATCGTATCTCATATGCTTCGGGTATAGGATCGATTGCATATGCTATAATATTCATGTGTTCTGAATTTTCCAAATTCCTAAGGCATTAAGAAGGAAAAGGACCAGAACCGGATATGACTAAAGTTGCTAAACAATTGCTAAGAAAAATCTAAGGTTCGCCAAAGATTGGTTGTTTGTGGAAAATTGTAAGTATTGTAAAGGATGGACCATATTGACATTATTATGAATAGACAAGATTCTATTAATAATAAGCTGTCATATGGCAAATATGGAAATGCTTCCATAATGGGAGTTGGATATTAAGAATCTATGAGAAAGTTAGAAACTTTTATGCAAGAAGGATGTTCAAAGGAATGTACTTTGAATATGAGACTTCATTTCCGGGGAATTGTCTTGTAACAATATCCAATGGAATACTTTGTAATATCATTGGCAGAGTCTCTGTGACTTTTGTACCTCGACATTACGAAAGGAATCATTGCATAATAGTTTAGAATCCGACACATTCTAATAGTGGCAAGAATTTGGCATTCTTACACTTCTGATAAAGATTTGGAGGTGTGAAATGAGTTTCTTTGAAGTTGTATTCAATTGATCTATTTCACAAAGTAAGGATCATAGGTAAACATAGCGTGCATGCTTGGAGCATGGGATAACTATTGTTTTGATTCAAGTATTAAGTTTATTTACCGAAACATTATACAATGAATAATGTGTAATCAATATGGTGATTAAATAAAAGGTGTTTTATTTATATTCAAAAGTTTTGAGACCATATTGGATTCGATTATTCTTGTGTTTCACTTTGCATGTTTTGACTTCCCAAATAACTAGGTTATTCAAACTATCCACAGTCGACCATACTTTGGAAGTAGGTATTGAAGCTAGACTGTCATGAATGGGTCTTTATATTGTCTAAAGGTGTTTAAACATAGCACAAGTTTGTTGCAGTATTCATGAGTACTCCTGTAATAAGATTTGAGTATTGGACTAAACCCACGCTCATTTGAATCACTTCATGGATTTTATCACGAGTGATCATGAGACGATAATATCTTATATTCTTGAAACCAAGACATGTGAGTTGTAGTTTACAAGTCGGTTGCACATGGACATATGTAAACGCACCAGTAACTTGGTGTTATAAAACATATTGTTGTGTGTGATTTGATGAGTAAATAGAGTAAGCATATGAGTCGAAGTTTATCTGTTCCTTTTACCCTAAGAGGGATAAAAGCGATATTTGTTGGCCCGTCGATGATTTAGTAATGACAAACCTAAGCGTATGGCCAAGCCTGGACTGATTTGATTTGTTCAATTAGTCAGTTGTAATAAATCGAAAATCGGGAAACAACACATGAATATAGAGAATGGTTATAATCCATGTCTCTGTTCATATGATATCTTGTAGAATGGAGGAATATATGATCCTTTATCTAATGGACGCGTCATTTGATTTGTTCAGAGTTCGACAGCGGCTTTTTGAGAGAGCTATGATTGCTAGTCGGTTCTTCAAGTCATACTTGCGGTTATAATTATTAGACTTATCCAAGTGGGAGACTGTTGGATTAGGTGTCTAAGCCCATAACTATAATTGGTATGTAATTGACCCGAGAGTAGCATGGTCCATTTCGAGTTGCCTTCATCAGGACAATTTGATAGGATGGATTTTGAGAAAGAGGTTATTTGTCATTTATTAATATATTATAAGTATAATATATTAATTGTGAAATCATATGTAACACCCCGTTTTAAATAGAATAATTAAAGGGTTAGTGGGGTGTTGGTTTTAGGAAGCCAAATGGAAAGAATTGAATCTCCAGGGGTTAAAGTGTAATTTTGGGACTTTATTTGTAGAGATTTTCATAAGTCAAGGAGTGTTTGGTATTATTTGGGCTTAATATGTAAGGAATTATGGAAGAAGGGACTAAAGAGTAAATTCTGGACCTATGTTGAAAGGATTTGTTGAGTGAGGGGCTGTTGTGTAAATTACGGATTAGATTTGAAAAAGATTTTTGAAGCCAGGATAGAAATGGTAACATTTGGATTAAGTGTGAAAGAAGGAAGATGGAGGGGCTGATCTTGTAATTATGGGAAAATGCCTATGAGGGGCGGGGTATTTAAACGTTACCCTCCCCGGTAAACCCTAACCCTAGACGTATTGTTCCCAGCCGCCATCTTCACCTTATCTCCCTCCAGCCGCTACCTTCTTCTCTATCGTCTAGCCACCACCTCGGTTGAGATCCCAAACTATCGGAGCCACCACCTCGTGTCCATCCTAGCACCGGGGAATGAAGTTATGTGCTTGTTGCCGCCGTTCGCTTGGAAGACTGCCATTAAGCCTTCACCCGCCACCTTACGAACCTCCAGCCGCCTGTCGGGAACAAGAAGCGATGGTGGGTCGTGAACCACCGAGGTTGCTGCCCCTGTTGCGCTGAAGCGGTGGGAAATGTAGTCGTTGCTGCCGCCGTCCGTTCGTTGGCGACTAATTGCCAAAACCTAGTCGCCGCTGTTGTTGTTCGCGAACCACCACCTTGGTCTTGTTTTGCTAGTGCGACGTAACAGACCCGTCTGCCGCCGGTGACGAAGTTGTTGCCGCTAGTGGTCGCTGCTGCCCTCCTTTTGTGTGACCGTCGTCGCCTTACGCCACCAGAGGGTGGCTGGAATCATCTACGCACCAGATGACGTGAGTACCGTGTTCGCTTCGCCGGAGATTGAGGAAAAAACCCACCATGGCCGCCGACCATGGTGGTTGATGTCTCAGAATCTTTTCTGCCGCCGCAAGCCACCGTTGGGTGGCGGCGGTTGTGTGGGTGCGAGTTATTTTGTATGTGTGCATGACTAGTTGATCGGATTTCAAAAGGGGCCACCACCACCACCGTGAGGTGGTGGCTGCCACCCTCTACCACCACCAACCGCCACGGTGCGGCTGTGTGTATGTGTGATTAGTATGTGTATTAGTTTTATGTGAGTGTGTGTGTTGAATATTGTTGTAAGTTGTAATAGCGTGCGAATAATGAAAGAAGAGTCTAAACCACCACCGGCCGCCGTGTCGGGTGACGGTGTGCTTTGATTGCGTTTGGACCTCGTTTGGGATGATTAGACAAGAATGGGCCCAATGAAACCCTAGTGGGCCCAAAGAGACCCTAATGGGCCCAATAAGGCCCAAAGTGACCTAAAAGCCCAACCAATGGACTAATGGGCTATTATTGGGTTGGTAAACCCTAAGAGCATAAAACCCTAATTGTGGGAATTGTTTGGGACACACACGAGAATTAATTATTAAACTTAAAATAATAATTAATAATCATTGGCAAACTAACTTAAGGCAATAATGGACTTAATGGATTAAGTCCTTAATGGATTAAGTCCTTAAGGGGTTAAGTAAGAAACACTTAACCCTAATCATCATTTCATGTGAAAGCCCTAATCTCACTCGGGCCTTGAATTGGGCCTTCCTATTGGGCTTTGGCGATTGGACTATTGATGGGCCATCCAAGAACAAGTTAATGGACCAAAGTAATTA
The DNA here is from genome assembly GCF_052849685.1 of Lactuca virosa. Taxonomy (NCBI): domain Eukaryota; kingdom Viridiplantae; phylum Streptophyta; class Magnoliopsida; order Asterales; family Asteraceae; genus Lactuca; species Lactuca virosa. The sequence goes on from NC_136433.1 coordinate 41,784,002, forward strand.
GATGGGCTATAGGATAAGGCCCATGTGAGGACTTGGGCCCAATTTTGAAAACTGGGCCATAGATGGGTCATAATTGGGCCTTTATGATTATGTGATAATGGGCCATGGGAATTGGATTGGAATAATTGGATAGGCCTTAAGGAAAGACCATGTAGAGGTCTGGGCCTAATTTGGAAGATTGGGCCATATGTTGGGCTTTGGCCATTACTTGACTTTTGGGCTCTTGTAGTGTGAGTTGGACATTGGGCTTGGAACCCAATTATTAATTGGGTGTTGTTTGATGTTGACAGTTCGGGAGTTTGTCAACCAGCAGCTGGATTTTATCTGCGAGACTTCAACAGTGTCAGATGAGTTACCTCACTATACTAAGGGGTCTAAGGCACCAAGGCCGGCCCATTGGATATGATATCCTAGCAGTTGGTAGTATGTTGAGTATGAATTAGTATTGCATGCTAGTTGTTATACCAGTTAGGTAGATCTGTAGGACTACCTATGATATTATGTGATTATCTGTATGTGCATTAGTTGTGTTATATGTCGACATATTATGTGGGGTGGGTTGAGGTGATATTGCTCCGTGTGGTAACCAACAAACTCGGGAGCATTCCAGATACGAGCTGAGGGCCAGGTGGGGCATGCCAGACTCGTACTGTGGGCTCGGGAGCATTCCAGATACGAGCTGATGGAGACTCGTACCGTGGGCTCGGTGGCAATCCAGATGTGAGTTGTGGGCCCGAAAGGCAATCCAGAATCACACTGTGGGCCCAGGGGTAATCCAGTCTGTAAAGCTGTGGACCTAGTACATGCTGTTATTTGTATATGTGTTATGTGTAGTGTATCGGTATTTTGGGGAACTCACTAAACCTCGGGCTTACTGTTTCAGTTTATTGTTTCAGGTACATCAGGGGATCGCGTCAAGGCGAATGCATGATCGTACAGCTCCTCATGTTTTATTTATGTTTCTGGGATGAACTCTGATGTTAGACTATTTTGAAAACAGATTTGTAATAACTACGGGTTTTAAATGTCTTTGAAAAGTTTTAAATTGGCTTAAACTTTTATGGGTGTTGCATCATATTATTTAATTAGTATTGGTCTAGAATTAATTTGGAATTAATTTAGTGATCAAAAGAGACTAATTAAATATGCACGGACTGATTATGTAAATCAGTGATATTTATAGTGTGGGCTAATGATCCATGTTAATTAGAAATGGACTAAACCTTTGTGAGAGTCCATGAGGCTAATGAGTTAATGGATTAAAAGCCCAAGTGAATTAGGTTTACAAGTTTAAACCCTAAGGATTCCAAACTATAAATTGAACCCTCTAGCTTGTAAAATCGGCCACTAAGACTCCAAGGTTAACGCCTAGCCGATTTTGAGCTCCTAGCCTCTCTCTCTCATTATTCTCCAATTGTTCATGGTGTTTGTGACTTGTTTGAGGCACAACACTTGGGGTTCTAAGCTCTAGAAAGGCCAAAAACTAAAAGTTCTACAAGCTACAACAAAGAGGTAATCTTCTAACTATTTTTTATGTTGCTTATTTCTAATTGTATGCTAGTTTAGGCTCATGCTTTGGATATTATGAATATTGTATGTATAATTAGAGAAAACTTAGATCCAAAGCTATTAGGGTTGTATGTGCACCATAAGAGTGTTATAGTACATAAAACCCAACACGACTTTCATTCTTCCCCCACGTCGGGATAGCTCAAGACCAATGTGGAGTGGTGGACTTCGCATGTTACTGTTCCATCGACACCTTTATCAGTCGACGCCTCGTCGCCATTGTGAGTCGTCATCTTGCACGTCGTAGCTCTCGTTGTCGGCGACGACTAGGACGCGAGCGGGCGGACATCCTTTTCTGTTGTTGCTGCTGCACTCGGTAGGAATCGCATCACCTTCTCCCTTCTCAATTTCTTGTTGGGTCTGTGTCGCCGCCGCCGCTCCAGCGACTGTTTAACCTTGTTATTTCCCTCCGACCACCATCTGCCGCCACGAGGATAGCTGATTGGGTGCGTATTTCGGTGGTGTCGTGTTTCATGTGTATGTATGTGTGTGTCACTGCAGCAAGTCGGAGGCGTGTGTGAGTGTTATTGTCGGCCAGAAAGCATGAGAACCACCATGGCAGCCAACCATGGTGGTTGCCGCCGTTCTACCGCCACTAGCCACCACTTTGGGTGGCTGTGTGGGTGTGTGTGTCGGATGGATGTTAGTGTACTAGAATGCTTTGATATTATTTTGTTTAAAATCTATTTCGGCCACTATTGAAAGTGGTGGCTGCCGCCGTGAGCCGATGTTGACCACCACCGTCGAGGTGGCAGTGAGTGGTGCCCGACTTGGTGAAACCCTAATCAGCCTAAAAACTTAACCTTTTGGACCTAATTGGCATGTGTTTGGGTTGGAAACCCTAATCTTGGAGACTTTTGCTTTGGACCTGTCGGGGCCTGCATTTTGGACTGTTGGATTGGAATTATGAGTTATGCCCGACCACGTTGTATAATTTACCTAGTAGAGTGATGGGCTTAATGGATTAAGTCCTTAATGGTTTAAGTGTTCTTACTTAACCCTAATCGTCATTTTATGTGAAACCACAATTGTGTTAGGCTTCGAGTTGGGTCTTTCTTTTGGGCTTAGGTGCTTGGGTTCTTGTTGGTCCATTTGAGAGCAAGTTTATGGACTAGGAAAATTGAATGGGCTTTAGGAGAAGGCCCATGTAAGGGGTTTGGGCCCAATTTAGAAAAGTAGGCTATAATAGGGCCTTGATTGATTATTTGGATTCTGGGCCTCCAGAATTTGAGTTTGGTCCTTGGTCTTGGACCAAGATAGGTTAGGGGTAAAATTGTCTTTTACCCCAAGTATGGATTTATGGTTATGCATTGGCACCTAATTGTTAATTGGGTGTTGTTTTTATGTTTGACAGTTCGGGGATCTATCAGCCAGCAGCAGGGGTTTGTCTGTGTGATTCAACAGTGTGAGGTGAGTCTTCTCACTATATCCATGGGTCGAAGGCACCAATGCTGGCCCATTACTTGTTATGCGGAATGCTAGTTGTCTTTGTGATACTTGCATGAAAGACCATGGGGGAGCCCATGACATTTGGTTATAAGACCATGGGGGAGCCCATGGCATTTGGATATAAGAGCATGGGGGTGCCAATGGCATTTGGATATAAGACCATGGGGGAGCCCATGTCATTTGGATATAAGACCATGGGGGTGCCCATGACATTTGGATATAAGACCATGGGGGAGCCCATGACATCTATATGCATATTGTATGATATTATGTGGATGATACTTTGTGAATGATATTTTGTGGATGATATTTGGTGGATGATATCATGTGGTTGTATGTTATGTGGTATTTTAGAGAACTCACTAAGCTTTGTGCTTACGGTTTCAGTTTATTGTTTCAGGTACTGTGGTTTTCAAATGGAAGGGCTCGGGATGATTGCAGAGTACACACCACATGTTTATGTTTTCTGTGAATTACTCTGATTGGTCAATGTTTTGTTAAATCTTAATTACTCAGATTTTTATGGGAAAGACATGTATTAACGATCTATTAATCCAAAAAAAAAATTATACCATGATTTTTTGGGTGTTATATGTATATATATATATATCTTCAAATTATCATATTTGATCCTTGAGGTATACACAATTTTCAGATTTGATCCAATGACATTTTGATCATTTAAAAAAAAGACAAAACTGCAAATTTGGTCCCTGTGGTATTCAAAAAACTTTGGATAGGGTCTAAAAAGTTTTCAACTTGCATTGAATGTCCAAAATCAAGGTTTTTCTGGGTTTTTGGTCCAAAAAACTTAAAAAGACGGTTATGCCCTTTTGATTTCTTTTTTACTTTTTCTATAAGTATTTTAATGATATTTTGATTTTAAAAAAAAAAATTCCACCCCCACACCCACCGTACTCTCTCTCTCTCTCTCTCTCTATCCCCCCTTCTCTCTCTCTTTGACTCTTTCTCTCTCATTTCACTGGTTACTCCACCGATTTCTGATGAACATAGATACACACGAAAATCTCTCTCACAAAAGAAAACCCACAAAATCCAATCTACAATCGATTTATGTATGTGTGTATCTGTAGGTTTCCTTCTGGAAATTGTTTTCTGTATGCTCATCACTAAAGTTCATCGGATCCCCCATAAGATCCAAATCAAAAAGCTTTGTCTGCCTCTTTTTGAAACTGAAATCGAAGTCAACACCCACCTCCCATCCCTCATATCCACTTCTCCTCTTACTCTGAACCGAAGGAGACTGAATCGATGTCGTCATTGAAACACTTTAAGTGGGAGTTTTCAAAGGATTTTGTTGTTGTTGCTGGTTGGTTCTTGAGAAATCAAGTTTTCTGATCATTAGATTTCTTGGATATGTTGAGAAGGGCTAAAGCTTCAAATTTAGGGATGGTGGTTGTTGGTGATTAGGACAGAGCATTGGGGAGACAAGCTGATTTGTGGGTTCCGTTTAATAGGGTCAAGAATGGGGAGATTACAGAAGAGTACTTGGTACTCAGAACCAGAAATGATTTCATATGAATTTGTATGTTCATACCCAGAAATCTAGAGAGATAGAGAGGCTACGGTGGGTTTAGGTGGGGTCGACTGGGCGGTGGATATCGACGATGGGAGAGGTGGCTGGAGATTGGCGAGGTTGCTAGAGGTGGGTGATGATGGATCTGGTCTAGTTTTTTCTTCTAAAAATCGTAGGTGAAATGTCGGGAGGAAGAAGAATATAGGAGAGAGAGAGAGAGAGAGAGAGAGAGAGAGAGAGAGTAAAAAAAGAAAATGAGAGAAAAGGGGAAGAGGGTACCATGGAGAGGGATGGGGGTGTTGTTTTTTTTATATAATTATTTAAATTCCGAAATAAATAAAAAATGTAAAAAAGAAATAATAAGGGTAAAGTAGTCTTTTCATATTTATTTGGACCAAAACCACAGAAAAGTTTTGATTTTGGACCTTCCATGGAAGTTGGAAACTTTTTGGACCTTATCCAGAGTTTTTTGCAAACCACAAGGACTAAATTTGCAGTTTTGTCAAAAAAAAAAAAACAAATCTCTCAAAACTTAAAGTTAACACTGACCAATCATGTAATTTTCGAAACCATATGGACCAGTAGCGTGACATTTTTCATAGAAGTTTTCAAAATGCAATATTTTGCAAACATGGACCAATTATGAAATTTTGTCTTTTTTTTATATTCTTTTAACGAAAATATTTATATATAGTTTAGAGGTGCATCAATTTTTTTTTCTTAAAAACAATTACAAAAAGATGTTCAATCTTTCTGGATACCAATATATGAATTTTCAAAAGATCATCAATATATATATATATATATATATATATATATATATATATATATATATATATATATATATATAACTGTTCGTAAAAAATTATTGTAAATGCATAAGATACCATTATTCCTAAAAATAAAGATACACCTATATATATAAAAAAATTGGTTTTTAAAACCTCATATAATTTAAAAATAATAAGATATAATTAATTAAAACTATAACAAAAATAATAATAATATTAAAAAAAAGGGTTAATGAGATAAAGAACAAAAAAAAATGTGGTATGCTAGCAACCCTTAAAAAAAGACATTGAAAACTTGTGCATTTTGTATCGTTAAGACTTTAATTACATCAAATCGTAGAGGTCTTTTTGAATCATTAAGGCCGATATAAACTTAAATATCTTTTTTTTTTCTGAACGGCGTAAACTTAAGTATCTATCCACCTTATACCTTTTTTCTTTTCTTTTCTTTTCTCTAATATTTTTAATGAGCTTTATAACGGTACGAAATTACGAATTTATTTTAATCTCGCTTTTTCTGTAAGGGCCCTATATTTAATTAGAAACGCTATAGGCGACATAAATGCATCTATTTTATGATATAACTTTGATTAAAGTTTACAAAAATTTAAACCGTGTAGACCTAACGGGATATACTTTGACCTTGTTCGAATTTGAATTTTTCTTTATTATTATTCTCTACTTTATACCTTTAATAAGTTGCGGTTTGCTTTAAAAAGAACCATCAATAAAGAAAATAATAGTAGACTACTCAAAACTCAAAAGGTAACTAATCCAATTATGCAATTCACTTTACAGTTTTGAATTGCTAGTGTTGAATTTATGTTGGTACAAGATGGATAAGACGAATTACTTTGAAGTAGTTGTTAATATATTTTATTTTGTTTTGGAAGCGAGAGTATAATATAAAAACTTGCAAAAAACTAGCATTAAAACTAAGCGATTACAAATAGATAATAGCAAAATCGTTGTGAAGCAACCAATCCAATTTATGCGTACACTTTTTTTTACATCTATTGCAAATTTAGAAATAAATAAATGAGAGAGATGTCAAAAATGTTTGTCTTCATAAGTTTAGCCGATCCAGAAAGCTTTTTTTTTTTTTTTTTGCAAAAAATTCCACAACACCCAAAAACAATAATAATCACCACACCGACACACTTCATTTCCTAAGCCGATAAATGAATCGACCCCACCCCCAACTCTAGTTGAGAATCAACCTTCATACTCTTCTCCTATTATGTGTTCCCAAAAGCATGCCGACTTTATGAGCCATTTTTGATTCCCTTACCTAATCTCATGAGAAGCAAGTCGATCAGGCCCTACCTAAAAATGTCTCCAGACAGCCAACCCTAAAAAGGTTGCTAGTATTGCTAAATGCTCCACCACGAAGCAAGCTCTCCCAAATACGAAAAATATGGAAGTGGGGAAGCCGAAAGTGGCTAAAAAGTCGAAGGAAGAAAGTAGTTGGACAATTGTATACACGAGGGTACATTAGTCTTATGGGATTTGGCAACATTGACAAAAAGGGAAAGGGTAAGAACATTTTTTTAGGTGTAGTTATACTAAAGTAGTTGGCCTAACCTTCGGTTTCCATAACCAACTTTTTTTTATCATTACTTATGTATTTTTTTCTAACTTCATCCATACTTTTTTACTTTTTCTGAAGTATGGGGCAACAGGCGCCCTCTACTTCTACTTCTAACTAAAGGGAAAGAGTCGCCATGACAAGTAAATGGAGAGCCTCTGCTTTGATCGGTTGTGAAGAGCTATTTACTCCTAAGTTGATCACAACTTCATATTCAACTCATTGGGAGAATCGGGAAGAGAGAGGCCATTTGTTTACTTCAATCGAGGAAGACTCGTACCCGCTTCTTTGTTTGAATCACTAACAGTTCGGGCAAGAAAGGGAAAGAGATGGATATGGTGACGTTAAAAGTATCATCATGGAAGGGTGTCATTCGTTTTGAAAAGAGAGAGAAAATGAGCCCCGGTTCATCGGACCATATGAGATCATACAAAAGATTGAGAAAGTTGTGTATCTTCTTAAATTACCAAGTGAATTTGAAGGTATTTAAGACGTATTTCATGTTCCATTATTGCGGAATAAATTATTTGATATATCTTGAGAAGTACCATTGGATGAGGTGGAGATAAATGAAAAGTTGATGTCTAGAGAACAACCCGAAGAAATTTTAGATAGAAAAAAGACGAAACTTCAGAACAAAAAGGTTAGACTCGTGAAGATCCAATGGCGACAACATAAAAGAGCGGATGTTACATGGGGAACCGGAAGAAGAATTTAAAAATAAATATCCAAAATGTAACACTCGGTCCTTCATGTAAACTTCTTTCCTTAAATAAAATTTAATTAGTGGGTTTTTTTCCATTACGCGCGGCGTAATGTACCCTCCTACACAGCGTGTAGGAGGAACATTGGATTCGGGGGCTTAATGAACTACGCTCTGTGTAGTTCAAGCTACGCAGCGCGTAGTGGCCCATAGGATAAATCCTAATTTCGGGGTTTTGAGCCTTGTTTAAAGGTTCTAACCCCCTTGAGGCCTTCTATTAGCAGCCTCCACTCCCTTTAAGCAGCAACCTCAAAACCCTAATCTCCATTTGTGAGTTTTAAGCTCTTTTGAGTGTTTTTGTTCATCTTTGAAGGAAGCATTCCGTTGGAGAGCACTTGGGAAGCTTCAAGTCATGAGGATCTGGGACTTGCATCTCATAAGCATTCTCCAAGAGGTATAAAGTTCAGAACTTGATGAATATCTTGATAGATCGTGTTAGCCTTTAGGTTTATGTCCCTCGTGTCCCATATTATTAGTCTAACTGGGTATGAGCTACTCCAGGCCTTATGAGTAGCCTTTTTCAGACGTTTTTGTGTGCATGCAGTCATAAAAATGCAATATTGGTCCCTCCTTTCCATCCATGCATGAGACATGGAGCTTGAGATAGTGTAATAAGATAGGGTTTTGGACTTGGACACTCTTTAGCCATGAAAAGGCATAAAATTGGAAACTTTATGATTTAGAATGCTCATTAGGGTTATATCTGAGTATTAGGTGAAAGGTCTTAAGAAAATAAGTGCTTAATGTGAAATTTTGGAAACTGAGGCGTACGTAGTGCGTAATCTCGACTACACCCCGTGTAGCCTGGTAGAACCCTGTTTTCTGGATAAGGCTCTACATCATGCGTAAAGTTGGAGTACGCATCGCGTAGGTCAACATAAGTCTGGTCGTTGACTTTTGGTCAACTATTAGGGTAGGACTCGGGAAGGGAAAAACGGTCTTTTTCCCTTAAAGGGGTTAGTATTAGTCTAAGGACTTCTCGGTTTGAGGTTTTTTTCCTTTGGTTTTGATTTAAGGCTTTTGGTAAATTGATATTGTGAGGAGTTCAGGGGTCAACAACTCTAGTTCGTGTTTTCTCTGACAGCTGATTGAGGTGAGTTTTCCTCACTGTACTCGTGGGTCGGAGGCACCAATACCGGCCCACTAGGTTATGTATCTTGGTATATAGGATGATATTATGTTGGTTATATATATTAGACTAGTATGTAACGCCCTGTTCCGAATCGTTTCCTATTTCGAGGTGGTGACCAAAGATCAGGTATTATCAGGCTGAGGACCTTTGAGGAAATGAGATCTGGACCCATTTGGATGTGGGTGACGTAAATTTAGATGATTCGGGTGTTCGGTTTGTGTTTTGGAACCAATGGGCATTTTGGTAAAGTGTCAGCTCGGACTTTTATGGAAATTGGATTTTTTTTCGGGAAGTTTTAAGGCAAGTATGAGTTGTTAAAAGCGTAGAGTTTCTCGTTACCTTTTCATGGATATAAGGATCGTCAAAATCGGATTTATAATAAAGAAGTTATGGCCTTCGGAAGAATTTAGGGTTTAAGGAAAACCCTACTTGTTGCAAGCTTACATAGGGAGTACGCAGGGCGTACTAGTGCAAGGACCATTACTCGAGGCGTACACAAGCGTACGCTGAGCGTAGTCAGTAGATTGGCCGCGGATCTGAAGCCTCGTACGTTGGGCGTACGAGGGTTACGCTTAGTGTACTCGGTGGATAAGAAAACCCTATTTTGGAGTGTTGTACCCTATTTAAGGTCCTAAAGTTACTAGGGTTGGCCTCTTTATCAGTCTTTAAGCCTCCAAAACCCTAGAAATCGACCTTTAGCCTCCATTGTTGTTCATTTGAGTCCTTAAGAAGAATTTGGTGGTTGTTTTGCTCATTGTGAAGGAAGTAAAGAAGATTGAAGGTGCTTTGCTTGGTGAAAATGTTATAGATCCAGAATCATCACCCTTGTTGCAAGCTTATTGAGGTATCAAGTTCAAACATCGTCTTCTCCATGCTTAGATCTCTTCATATCTTAGTTTTTTTTAAGCTTTTGGCCCCTTTTGGGTTGGTTTGAGGAGTTGGGATGTTTTAAGGACTTATTATGTAACGTCCCGTTTTCACAACCAAAATTTTTCATTTTTACTAAGATAAAACTTACCAATTTATAAAATCTATTATTGAGAAAACCGTTTATTCCAAATTACATTTATTTAAAATCAGAGTTTTAAAGAGAACGCAGAATTCTCAATGCTGCTGATGCGTGTGTACAGTTTCGCCTTCGTTTTCCCATTGACACCAATGATACATGAAATAATAAACAAATGGGTAAGCATAAAGCTTAGTGAGTTTCCCCCAAAATAACAAATATCAATCATACAAATGGGCCCAGCACTGGGGTTCAGTCCAACCCAAAACAAATATGGGCCTCGCCCTGGGGTATACTTCAACCCAAGCATACCACAGTGGGCCCCGCCCTGGGGTATATTTCAACCCGTTATGCCATAGTAGGTGTAACGCCCCGTTTATTTAAATAAATTAATAAATGTAATTACTGGATTAATTTGTGAAGAATGTTAGAAGTTGGGGGTTAAAAGTGTAATTTCCAGATTTGTGTTGTAAGTATTTGTGAAGACAGGGACTAAATGGTAATTTATGGGACTTCTATTGAAAAGATTTGAAGGCTTAAGGGTTTATTGGTAATTTAGGGATTTATTTTGAAAAGAAATAATAGAACCAGTGGTAAAAGGGTAAATAATGGATTGAATCTGAAAAGATATCATGGGGAAGGACCATAATTGTAATTATGGCAAAGAAGTGTTAGGAGCGGGTATATAAGCTGTAACATTGCCGGTTACCACAAACCCTAACCCTAAAGAAGTGTTAGCCGGCACCCTCTCCATCTTCAACTACCGGCCGCCGCAGTCTAACCGAGTCCGGCGAGCATGCTGTTTCCCAGCCGTCATCGCCATCTGATTTCGTTTCTCCGATCGGTCACATTCCGAGCGACCACCACCAGACATCTCGTCCATTCTCCGACCACCTAGTACCGCCATCAGCAACCTGCGCCGCCGAACCTTCTTGTCGCCGTGTTGCTGCCGCTGTGGTCAATCCTGATGAGAGGACGAAGCCGCCGCTCCTGTCGCTCACGGTTCCACCACCCATCACGTTCCTTCACCGGTGAAGTCTCATTCGCACCTTCCCTATCGTGACGCTGCTGCTCTGCCGCCGTTCTCCGGGCATGTTCGTATGGGAGAATGTTTCTCGGCTGGGAACCAATAGAACCTCCGCCACCACCATGAGGTGGTGGCTGTTATGGCAAGATATTGATATCGCCGTCGTGCGCCACCGGAAGGGGTGACTGGATGCTTGAAAAACGAAGCATGGGTGGGTGTGATTGTATTTCCGTTAGCAGCAGGTGTGTTTGGGTGTTTTGTTTAGTAGGAGTTCACGGAAAAGCCACCGCCACCACCGTGAGGTGGTGGCTGCCGCCTTGTACCGTTGTTGGCCACCACTAGGGTGGTTGTGTGTGTGTGTGTTAGTTAGTTAGTGTGTGTTTATCCTTGAGTAAAGCATTGTAATTGTAATTTCCAAAAGATTAATGAAAAGAGACTCAAACCACCACCGTAAGGTGGTGGCCGCCGCCGTGAGCCGCCATGGACCGCCACTACCCGAGGTGGTAGTGGGTGGTGCCCCTCAAGCAAACCCTAATTGACCTAGCAAAACCCTAATGGGCTTAAAGATTTATTTTGGGCCTATTGGGCCACGTTTGGGTGAGGAACCCTAATTAGGTTTTAGAAAACCCTAATTGTGAGTATTTGGGCCTTAGACTTATGGGACCCACTTTTGGGCCAATGAGATTGGATTATGTATTAAGCCCAATCACTCCATTTCATGTATATAGTAGAGCAAAGGACTTAATGGATTAAGTCCTTAATGGGTTAAGTAAGAAACACTTACCCTAATCGTCATTGTTTGGTTGTCAAACCAACAAATAATGGGATAAAAATAATAACAATAAAATTCAAGTCACTGTTACTTCATACACTAGAGATAGTATAGAGTAAGCAGGGTCGGTCCACAGGAATACTGGACTTCTTATTTAGCCATATTCTCACACATCATACAAACAAAAATTAAAATGGGGGGTTATGTTTGAACTCGAATTAAACTTCATAAATAAGCAAGATTGATAACAAAAAGCAATAAAAGAAGTACATTTCCGATTCTGATTCCTATACATGAATTATGTTGAAAGATGTAATATGTTTATAACTCATGTTCAATCTAGGTTGGTAATTTAGATATTAATAAACTCTAATATCCAAGTTGACAAAAGTATTTTTATTCAAAACAAGTTTTTCAAATAAAACTTCATTTAATTGATTCAATCCAAACAAGCTCTTGGATCAAATCATTAAATGACATTAAGTTCTTGTAACAATTACCAACAATGTTCAACATTCCTCATAAGCTTGGGATATGAACATTTAATCTTTGATTACACTGATTTTGATCTAATTACAACCAATCAAGTGCATGTTACTAACATCAAATCATAAAACATATACGAATTTCACAATTTGATTAACTAGATTGATAAGAACCCTAATTCATTGATCAAGTGAAAAGAGAACCAATCAAACATGTAATTAAGTCGAAATCAAAGATTACTAGATAATAAACATAAAGTCAAGTGCAAATTACAACTTAACAACAAACACTTAGGAATCCAAAATCAGAAATGATTGAGAAATTAGCCACACATGTCTAAGTTAACTACAAATCTAACAAGTATGATCTTCAAATCAACTTACAAAAAGCAAATTAAAGTGTTTCCAAAGTGTTAGATGATGATATGATACACCAAAATCACCCCCCTACAGTTCCAAGTCGAAGTTCTCTTTGAATATGCCAGCAGAACATCATAAATCGAAAGTTAAGAATTTGAATTTCAATCAGATCACGTTACACGGCCCGTGTAACACATGCCTTGCCATTACACGGCCGTGTAATGACTCTGATGTGTTGAAAAGCTTCCAAAACACGGCCGCGTAACGTATGCCTTGCCAAAGCGCGGGCCGTGTAATGACTCTGTAAGATAGTCAATCTCCAATTTTCTTCATTTCTTTAATTTAGCTCCGAAAGTTTCGAAATTTCACCGAGAGCTTCCCTTGACCATCCTAAGCATGATCCAATCTTCAAATCACCCTGAAACATCCACAAAAAATGGTGAAATATCGATAGATCCTCGATAATGTCCTTTAATGCAAAATGAATGAATATTATACTAAAAATGCAATGCAATGGTATAAATAAACATGAAATTAGCTTATGAAAAGGTGCAATTTATGCACCTAACAAATCTCCCCAAGCTTGAACCTTTTCTTGTCCTCAAGAAAACAAAATAAAAATTAACCTTGGAAGAGATGAATGCAAATGCAAATAAAGAAATGCAAACATAGAAATAAAAAGAAAGAATGCCTCAAGTTATTTATCCCGACAACATAATCATGATTAAAGAGTTGTCAACCTATACCCCAAACACATACGAATGTACTGCATTCCAAATCGGGACAGTAGAAGACTTGGAACACAAAGATTTGCCAACCACTTGGTTTAATTGCATAGAACCATAGTATAAGGCATCTCCTAGTAACTTTTACTGTCAAGGTAGGTGCATCTCAATCTATAGGGCGTGCTCACTGAAGCACTCAACTCGTGTATGCACTCATTTCACAAGATGTGTGAACTCACTCCTATCAAAGAATCTACACTCGTTATTTAAGGTGGAGGGCACTCGGCGTCGGTAAGGCATATCCCATTCTTCTTAGTTTTCTCCCCATGCTCTTCAATATCTTGTGGTTGCACAATCTTCATATCTTCTTCCAAAATCCGTGTCAACTCTCGGTAATCCACAATAGGAGATAAATCCATAACCATATCAGGAGCGCAAAAGAAATATACAACAACAACAAATATACAAAATAGAACCATATAATCATAATTATTGGCTTCAAAATAAACTTCTAATGCTAAACAAGCCAACAAAATCAAACACAAACAAATTTCCTATAAAATATCATCATGAAAAATCTGGAAAGGCTTGGTTCGGTTCTTTTTTTTTTTTTAACTAGAAAGCAGCATGGATATGTACAAAGACTCAACTTAAATATTACAAAAGAAATGAAAAACAAACATAAACTAATTCTTTTTTTTTGATAACTTGATAAATTGACTTTTGAAGAACTCTTTATAAATGACAAATACTTGTTGAGATCTGACTTTAAAATTCGTCATTTTGATGATCTCGCGGTTTTTTACTTTGGAAAACAAATTGGTTTAAAATAACGATAAACTTCTAATATTTACAACTAGAAAACTAGAATGAAAATAATAAACAACTTTAACAACTATTCTTTGGACACATTGATTTGACTTTAAAATGCAAAAAGACTAATGTCGAAAAAGCTGCATAAATCCTATTATTATATATATATATATATATATATATATATATATATATATATATATATATATATATATATATATTGTTTTTTGTTTTTTGTTTTGTTTTGTTTTTTTTTTTCGAACCAATCTTTTTGAACCAAGCGAAGATCATGTATAATCCAACAAAAAGTTAATTTGTCTAAACTAAATATTACAAAACAAAATAAAACAAGCATATATACAAACGATTAACAAAATAAACTAAAAACAAAACTAGACAACCAAATGAACTTTTGTGCCTCCTTATGCCTTACCGATTCACACAATAACGTACTCACGGGTATTTTAAAAAAAACGCCCTACATTTGATTATCACTTGCTGTGACCCGAATTATTTAAGAGGAGCTGCTTGTCATAATATACCTCAATGCACCGCCACTAAATGAATAACAAATAAGCAGACAAAACTTTGAACTTGACTATGTATTGCGACAAAAAGTTAAATGCATTCTAAAGATGAGAAGAAAGAGGAGAGAAAAATTCATGAAATGATCATAAAAACCTAAATGAAAAAGAAAAAATATTTTTGTATTTTTATTTTTATTTTTATTTTTTTATTTTTTTTATTATTTTTATTTTTTATTATTTTTTTTTACTTTTTTTTAATCATGCAATGAATGAATATGCTATTTTTTTTATATATGATACACCCTTCCCCAAGCTTAAAAATATGCATCGTCCTCGATGCTTGGGAAGATAGCGGGACAAATTATTGAGGAGGATCTTGAGGTGGGAATGGAGGAGGATATTGATGTGGAAATTGTGGATTGTATGGTGGGGGGTAATGTGGATATTGAGGGTAATAAGGTGTTCGTGTAGGTTGACCACCTAAACAAAGTACCCTATGCATGTCGGTCACAAGGGAATCCACATGTTGGTTGCGGGCTTGTTGATTGTCTCTAAAGGTATAAAACTCTTCCCTAAACTCCACCATCTCAGTATTTATCTCACAAACACTATCATAAAGTTCAGAATAGTCACGATGCAAACGCCGATTGTCTTCATGCAACCTACGAAATTCTTGCATATACATGTCATGATGGGGATGCATGACAAGTTCTTGCTGCACTGGAGCAGCAGCATCAGGAATGGGCTCATCCTCATCAGAATCAGGATCAGGCTCGGGCATCGGAACACCTAAATTGGACCTAAGGCGCCACATAGTGTTGTGGATGGTCCACATGAATACGGGACTTCTTATTTAGCCATATTCTCACACATCATACAAACAAAAATTAAAATGGGGGTTGTGTTTGAACTCGAATTAAACTTCATAAATAAGCAAGATTGATAACAAAAAGCAGTAAAAGAAGTACATTTCCGATTCTGATTCCTATACATGAATTATGTTGAAAGATGTAATATGATTATAACTCATGTTCAATCTAGGTTAGTAATTTAGATATTAATAAACTCTAATATCCAAGTTGACAAAAGTATTTTATTCAAAACAAGTTCTTCAAATAAAACTTCATTTAATTGATTCAATCCGAACAAGCTCTTGGATCAAATCATTAAATGACATTAAGTTCTTGTAACAATTACCAACAATGTTTAACATTCCTCATAAGCTTGGGATATGAACATTTAATCTTTGATTACACTGATTTTGATCTAATTACAACCAATCAAGTGCATGTCACTAACATCAAATCATAAAACATATACGAATTTCACAATTTGATTAACTAGATTGATAAGAACCCTAATTCATTGATCAAGTGAAAAGAGAACCAATCAAACATGTAATTAAGTCGAAATCAAAGATTACTAGATAATAAACATAAAGTCAAGTGCAAATTACAACTTAACAACAAACACTTAGGAATCCAGAATCAGAAATGATTGAGAAATTAGCCATACATGTCTATGTTAACTACAAATCTAACAAGTATGATCTTCAAATCAACTTACAAAAAGAAAATTAAAGTGTTTCCAAAGTGTTAGATGATGATATGATACACCAAAATCGCCCCCTACAGTTCCAAGTCGAAGTTCTCTTTGAATATGCCAGCAGAACATCATAAATCGGAAGTTAAGAATTTGAATTTCAATCAGATCACGTTACACGGCCCGTGTAACACATGCCTTGCCATTACACGGCCGTGTAATGACTCTGATGTGTTGAAAAGCTTCCAAAACACGGTCGCGTAACGTATGCCTTGCCAAAGCGCGGGCCGTGTAATGACTCTGTAAGATAGTCAATCTCCAATTTTCTTCATTTCTTCAATTTAGCTCCGAAAGTTCCGAAATTTCACCGAGAGCTTCCCTTGACCATCCTAAGCATGCTCCAATCTTCAAATCACCCTGAAACATCCACAAAAAAATGGTGAAATATCGATAGATCCTCGATAATGTCCTTTAATGCAAAATGAATGAATATTATACTAAAAATGCAATGCAATGGTATAAATAAACATGAAATTAGCTTATGAAAAGGTGCAATTTATGCACCTAACGGTCATTTTATGTGAAACCCTAGTTCACTTGGGCCTTGAGTTGGGCCTTTCAATTGGGTTTTGGTAACTGGTCTATTAATGGGCCATCCAAGAATAATTAAATGGACTAGAGTAATTAGTTGGGCTTTAGGGTAAGGCCCATATGAAGGATTGGGCCCAATTTGGAAAATTGGGCCATAGATGGGCCATAGTTTGGGCCTAGATGGTTGTATGATATTGGGCCCTTAGAATGAGACATGTTGTACTGGACTGAACAATTGGGCCTTAAGGGAAGTCCTGTTGGATAAGGTGTCTAAGTCCTTCAATATTTGAGATGTACTTGACCCGACCCGGCATGGTCCATTTGGGTTGCACTTCACCCGAACAATTTGTTTGGATAATCTTTTGAGAATAGTATGTTCATGCTTTATTAATATATTATAAGTTATAATATATTAATATTAAATCATATTATTTAATTAGTATTGGTCATAAATTAATTTAGAATTAATTTGGTGATCAAAAAGGTGACTAATTAAATATGGGCTCTTGTATTTTATGTAGTGTGGGCTAATACTCATTTGGAATGGGCTTGGCATGCATGGGAATCCATGGATAGTCCATGGAGCTTTTAACCCATGGATCCTTGGAAAGGAAGAGTCATGGGTATTAGGGTTTACATGGATGTAACCCTAATCCTCCACACTATATAAAGGAGCTTATGATGCTTGAAATGACACTAGTTGTGTGTGTACAAGAGTGGTGGCCTAATTTCTAGAGAACATATATTATTCTCTCAAGGTTCCAAGGTTTGTGGTGATTTGTGATTCCACTTGAGGCATTCACATTATTGGTGCTAGGCTCGCAAACTCCAAGCCATCAATCACTATCAAAAGGTATGTCATTCTTCTAGTGTTTTATGATTCTAGTTCTTCATGCCATGCTAATTAGCATGTAAACCTTGGAAATTATTATTTGCATGTATTTTAGAGAAAAACATAGATCCAAGGTTTATTAGGGTTGCATGTACACTTAGGAGTGTTAGAATGCTCAAAACCCAACAGTGGTATCAGAGACTAGGCTTGTTTTCTTGAATACTTGATACAAATAGCTGAAAAATGTCGAAAAACTGCATTCTGGACAGCTGACTCGCCGAGTCCCTCATGGAACTCGCCGAGTTCATGCATATATTCAACCAAGTCGCCGAGTCAGTTCATGCACTCGACGAGTTGACAGGCCTGAGTGCAGATTTTCGAGATTTTGTGCTAGAATTGGTCTAGAATCATTACCTTAAATTGTTTTGGACTTATAAAACCTGTTTTTGATGTGGTAATGATTATGGTAAACCAATTTCAAGGCTAATATCAAAATTCCAAGTTTTTATATGTGTTCATATGATTCTTGAAATTGTTGATGTGGATGTTCATGTTCATATGAGTTTTGTTAGATCATAGGAATTATTTGCAAATTGTTTGTTAGTTAATTCTTGATCTTAATGTGTTTTAATGGAATTCATAATTTGTCCTCAAGTTATGGAATTCCAAAAGTTTTTCTTTTAAATGTTTTTTAAGAAGTCATGAGTTACATTTTCTTGAAGAGTTTTCTAATAAATGCTTTTATGGACTCCATAACTTGTCCTCAAGTTATGGATATCCAAGAGTCTCTTCATTAAAAGTTTTAAAACACTTAATTAAAACTCATAAGTTATGAATATCCAAAAGTTTTTGAATTGTTCAAAACTTGCCCTCAAGTTTTGGAATTTGTAAAGTCGCACAAAAACTTTAATTCCAACCCCTAGAGTTTTAAAAGTTAAAATTCAACCCTTATACTATTTATAACATTAATGGTTAATCATTATATATATATATATATGTATAAGATCAAGTCGTTTTACCGTTAGTAGGCCTCATTCACGAAGCCGGTCTATAAGGGGGGTATAAGGTTGTTGCCTATAAAATGGCAACTTAATGGGTGTCCACTCTCACCCACCGCTTCCTTGATCGGTGGAGGGTCGTTAGCCGAACGGGTAAGACAATGACTTTAATTCTCATTAAAAGTATAATGATTATAAAGTAACTAAATATTTTTATAAATTCTCAATCTTAGTTACTTTAGGAAAATGTGAATTTGGTGCTAACCCATGAAATTCACACTTTGTACCTTACCAAGTCGTTGGTGGAGCGTGTGTGGTTAACCGGCACACTTACTTGGACTAGTAAGGATCACGAAGGGTGACTTAATGTTTATCATAGATCGGTGGAGCGTGTGTGGTTAACCGGCACATCGATTAGGTGATAATATTAAGGGTACCAAGTGAGTTTGCATGGTTATTCACACCTTGTTTTGTGATCCTTGGCATCCCAGTCACAAAACTTGAGAGGGCACAATCGAGATTGAAACATGCCATTGAAAAGTTCAATGAATCTCAAAAGAATCTAGGAATTTCAAATCCAATTAAAACCTAATAATTCATTTCATTTTTCATGGTGGAAATTGGTGAATCGTCATTCACCTACCTTTAAATATTTTATAGCTTGGATTACGGCATCCCTCTTCCAAGTAATAAAATATTGTGTTGGGTCATAGCCTTAATATTCCATATTGGGTGTTATATTACGGACTTGAATCAACTAACTTGATTTTCTCCCATTGTAGATGTCTGGTTCAGACAACTATGATCTTCCCAAATCTCTTGGAACAAACTTTCTTCTTGAAGATGATGTCCCTCAACATCATGCTTCACTTCCTCCACCTCCTCCATTTATTCTCCCTGACCCACAAGCCCGAAGACTTGAAAGGTTCAAGATCACTCAAGCTCTACTAGAAATGAAACATAAAGATGGAAGACCTGTGTGCACTCATGTCTTAGGAATGAAGTCACACATTGACAGGCTGAGAATGTTGGGTGCTGTTATTTCAAGGAAGTTCGCTGTTGACTGGGTTCTTCAGTCACTTCCTGAGTCGTATGGTGAGTTTATTAAAGACTACCATATGACAGATCCTAACATAACCCTAATAGATCTTTCTTATTTGCTTGTTGCTGCTGAATCAGCAATGATTTGGCGCAATGGTCAAGCAAATATTGATGGAAGGTCTAATTCTCAAACTTCCATGGACATGGACAATGGTAACATTGGAAGTCCAGAAAAGCTTTCTCTTCCCAATGGAAAGGGATCCGCCTTGGTCAACCCGGTTGATCAAAAGGTAAAGGGAAAGGCTAAGTCTGTGATTGTCTCGTGTACCATTCCCAAAGAGTCTATATGTTTTTATTGTCATGAGAAGGGACATTGGAAGCGAAGCTGCCCTGAATACCTGAAAGATCTGAAAGCAAGTAGAAACAAAATGTTTGACTCTGCTTCAGGCAAGTCCACTATCTAACTTTGTTAAAGTTCCTAATTGTTGATTCTTATTACATGATGTGACTAGGTTGCATCTTGATGTTTAGCAGGATCGAGCAAAAGGAAGGTTAAAAGAAGAGTGTGCTGAATCTGATCACGAAGATGGATTTCTATCGCATGGTTCGAGGATCGGATTCTTGAGCTACTACTTAGAAGTTATGATAGATTGCTAGGAAATATGTAATAGCATAGTTTCCATTTAAAGTTGGATTGTAAGGAAAAGTTTTTCCGCATTTTATGAATAAATAAAATTTTGTTTTACTTTATTTTATATCTCCTTGCAATGGCATTTATGGAAAATTGATGTTTGTATGTTTCTAGCAATAATGGAAATATGAGTTTGATTCTCTCATTTCTGGTTGTGTCTGAATTTACCAAATGAGGAAAGGTTCTCATCACCCAAGCTTCAATTGGACAGAAACTTGGAATCATACAAGCTGTATTGTATGATGAATGAGAATTTTCATCTTTGTAAAATTGAGACTAATTCATTGATCACATGCATATGTGAGTCAATTGAAGGACTAAGGAATTAGATACACTGGGTATGTGTTGGTCAAGGTCCACCACAAAGATCGATAAGACTATTCGTCATGATTTACTAAAGTTTAAGTAAATATGGTTGTACCTACAAGTTGTAGTACAATTCTGAAACATTGGAAAAGTTTCAATGTATGGCAGGATGAATGGGAAGAATCAAATTGGGCAGAAAGATAAAAGGTTTCTCAAATCTGAAAAGATGGGAGAGTACTTTAGTATCTTGTTTTATGATCATCTTAATGATTAAGAAACCACGTCACAATTCATCCTCTAAGGACATCTTAGTGCATTTTATGGCTAAGAAGAGGATTCATGAATTGTTGGAATGATTAAAATCAAAAAGATGAATCATACTTCGTTCCAAAACAACTCTTAGAGTCATACTCCGAGATTGTAACATTGAGTAACATAAAGTAAGGTTTAAAACACTTATCAAATGTAGTGTAAAATGTTTTCTACTCCTGTACATTTGAAATTGGTAAGTTGTGATGTCTTGGATAAGACAAAGACCAACTAAGACCAATTGTGTGAAGTGTTTATCTTGATAAGAATCCGCACTATCCCTTGAATATTTGTTTTGTCAAGGAATGGTCCTTGACTAGGGAAACTTATATGTCAAGAGGACAGTGGGAGTCTTAAAGATCCTGAAAGGATTTCAAGATTTAATCAAGAGTAAAACTTGAGTTTTATCACTAGCACACGACTTAACGTTTGCAACCTATTAAGTTGACATGATTCTTGTTTCTGTGTCTGTTCCTATTAAGTTGACTATGCATATGAGTTCAGTTAGTTCTAAACTATATGCATAACAGCTTGGAAGCATTGGTGGGCCTTGTGCTACCAGGTGACAAGAAATTAAGATGGAACAAGTTCAATCCATGTAAGGTTGAATTTGTCACTAACCTTGTCTTGTGATTATGGTTTTGACAAATTCACATGGATAGAAACTCATACACTATAAAATCTAAGTGTCATAAGGTTTCTCTCCGATTCATGAAAATGATGGTGAGGAAACGCTTTCACTAAGTAGATTTTAAGTAGATAGCAATTGTGATGTTTGCATTCTCAAAGTCGTTAGTGGAGCGTGTGTGGTTAACCGACACATTAACATGGACTTGTGAGAAATGGAAAACAGGTCTAAACATTATGATTACGACATCCCTCTTCATAATTGTTTAGACACACATGTGAGCTATCTAAGGAAAGATATATGAGTCTGAGAAGCTTAGATAAAGTTTTGTCGAAGCATCTCGTGTCAGAAGTTTGAACTTTGGTAATGAAAGTCAATAAAGTATTGATTTCTAGAAGTAGATTTCTGAGTACATGTCAAAGCTAGTGGGAGCATAATTGTTGTGCTAAATAATTATTATGCTAGTGGGAGCATAATCAATTATGATGAGTATTGTTAATTATAGAAAACAAGAGTTTCACTTGGAAAAGGTTGTTTTGCTATAATTAAGGGAGAGGAGATTATACTTCATTTCAATCCTAAAAATTTTAGATTGAGATTTTAATCATCATTAGTCAAGGACATATATATGGATTTTATGTTGGAATGGTTCAACATAAGGAGATTCTATATATATTGTGTTCTCAAATTCGATTATGATTACAGCATCCCTCTTCATATTCGATTTTTGAAAACATGGCAAATAAAAAATATTGTAGCAAAAGACTGATCTAGTATCAGGTCTTTATGTGAGACATCATGAATCGTGTCCCATATGCTTCGGATATAGTATCGGTCACATGTGCTATAATATTTATCCGTTCTAAATTTTTCAAAATGCTTAGAGCATTAAGAGGGAAAAAGGAATAGAATCGGATATGACTAAAATGATTAAGCAATTGTCGAGGACAATCTAAGGTTCACCAAAGATTGGTTGCTAAGGGACAGTTGGAAGTATAGTGTTAAATTTTGGAAGGACCATATGGATATATTCTGAAAAGAGGTAGCTCTTGTTCAGATATGATAATCAAAATGGGAATATGGAAATTTTCCATATTGGGAGTTGGATATTAAGAATCTATGAGAAAGTTAGAAACTTTTATGCAAGAAGGATGTTCAAAGCAATGTACTTTGAATATGAGACTTCGTTTCCATGGAATTGATCTCCTTTGGAATCCTCTGTAATGACTGATGACAAGGTTTTGGTGACCTTGTGCATAATCATTACAAGAGGATCAGTGCATATAAGTTTAAAATCTAACAGATTTTTGGTAAATGGTAGGAATTAGGAATTCTTACATTTACAATAAGGATTTGGGATTGTGAAATGAGCATCATTGGAATCATGTTCAATTGATTTATTTCACAAAGTAAAGATCATAGACAAACATAGTGTGCATACTTGGAGTATGGCATAACTATTGTTTAGAAAAACAAAGTGTACATGCTAGGAGCATGGGACAACTGTTGTTTTTATTCAAGTATTAAGTTGATTATTTGAAACATTATACAATGAATAATGTGTAATCAATATGGTGATAAATAAAAGGTGGTTTTATTTATATTCAAAAGGGTTCTGAGACCATATTGGATTCGATTATTATTGTGTTTCACTTTGCATGTTTTGACTTCCATAATAACTAGGTTATTCTTTCCGAATGATTAAGTTATTCAAACCATCCACAGTCGGTCATATGTTGGAAGTAGATATGAATCAAGACTGTCATGAGTTGGTTGTAGAGGTCTAAGATGTTGGACATGGCTACAACACTCATGAGTGCTCATAAGTTATGAGTATTGGATTCAACCCACGCTCACTTGCATCACTTCATGGAATTTATCTCGAGTGATCGTGAGACGGTAATATCATATAAGTCTTCAAAACTTGAGATATGAGTTGTTACCTATGAGTTGGTTGTACATTGATTGCACGAAAACGCATTAGTAACTTGATGTTATAAAACGTGCCTTTGTGTATAACTCAACAAGTAGTAGAAACAAGTATATGAGTCGAAGTTTATCTGTTCCTTCTAGTCCTTGGAGGATTAGAAGCGATATCTGGGCCCCTCGATGATTTTGTTTTGACCTATGTACCGGGCCCGGTCAGAACTAAATTGATGTGTTCGATTAAGTTCTTTGTCAAACAAATCGGAAATCGGGAAACAAAATGCTGGACAATAAGTAAGACATTGTTCCATGTATTTGTCCGGTTGATATCATGAGAGCAGAGGATTATATGATTACTTATCTAAAATGGCGCTTCATAGTTCAACAGGGTTTGAGAGCTACGATTGCCGGTTGGTTCCTGAAGTCATATATGCAAATATGTTATTAGACTCATCCAAGTGGGATACTGTTGGATAAGGTGTCTAAGTCCATAACAATATTTGAGATGTACTTGACCCGACCCGGCATGGTCCATTTGGGTTGCACTTCACCCGAACAATTTGTTTGGATAATCTTTTGAGAATAGTATGTTCATGCTTTATTAATATATTATAAGTTATAATATATTAATATTAAATCATATTATTTAATTAGTATTGGTCATAAATTAATTTAGAATTAATTTGGTGATCAAAAGGGTGACTAATTAAATATGGGCTCTTGTATTTTATGTAGTGTGGGCTAATACTCATTTGGAATGGGCTTGGCATGCATGGGAATCCATGGATAGTCCATGGAGCTTTTAACCCATGGATCCTTGGAAAGGAAGAGTCATGGGTATTAGGGTTTACATGGATGTAACCCTAATCCTCCACACTATATAAAGGAGCTTATGATGCTTGAAATGACACTAGTTGTGTGTGAACAAGAGTGGTGGCCTAATTTCTAGAGCACATATATTATTCTCTCAAGGTTCCAAGGTTTGTGGTGATTTGTGATTCCACTTGAGGCATTCCATTATTGGTGCTAGGCTCGCAAACTCCAAGCCATCAATCACTATCAAAAGGTATGTCATTCTTCTAGTGTTTTATGATTCTAGTTCTTCATGCCACGCTAGTTAGGATGTAAACCTTGGAAATTATTATTTGCATGTATTTTAGAGAAAAACATAGATCCAAGGTTTATTAGGGTTGCATGTACACTTAGGAGTGTTAGAATGCTCAAAACCCAACAAGTCCATGTAGAGGTTTGGGCCCAATTTGGAAAGTTGGGCCATATGTTGGGCTTTGATCCCTAGTTGACTTTGGGTCTATGGATTGGGCCTTCGGCTTGGGTAAGCCAAGCTAGGGGTAATATAGTAATTATCCAAAGTATGCATTTATAGTTATGTGTTAGAACCCAATTATTAATTGGGTGTTATTTTGGTGTTGACAGTTCGAGAATCTGTCATCCAGCAGCTGGGGTTGAGTCCGCGGGACTTCAACAATGTGGGATTGTGTCTACGGGACTTCAGCAGTGTGAGGTGAGTTTTCCTTCCAGTAGGAACGGGTCTACGACCACAATACCGGCCCGATTAGTTAGCAGTAGTTCCGGACTTCGGTCTGATGCAGTAGTTCAGTGTGCTTGATGTCTTTGTGATTCAAGCATGTCTTTGTGTTATGTGTTCCGGACTTCGGTCTGATGCAGTGTGTAGTATATGTGTTTATGTTAGTAGTTATGATTATGATATGTTATGTTCAGTCAGTTCCGGACTTCGGTCCGATGCAGAGGGCAAGGCCCTGGTTAGTTTCCGGACTTCGGTCCGATGCAGTTTCCGGACTTCGGTCTGATGCAGAGGGTAAGGCCCTGGTTAGTTCTGGACTTCGGTCCGATGCAGAGGGCAAGGCCCTGGTTAGTCCCGGACTTCGGTCCGATGCAGTTTCCGGACTTCGGTCCGATGCAGTGGGCAAGGCCCAGTAGTTGCTTTATATGTTATTGTATGGTATGTGGTAGTTTGGGGGAGCTCACTAAGCTTCGTTCTTACGATTTTCAGTTTTGGTTTCAGGTACTCAGTTTTCAAAAGAGGAGCTCGGGAAGATTGCAGTGAACACACCATTTGTTCAGCCTGAGATGTTTATACTCTGATATATTTGACAGTTGTTATGATATTTTGAGACACATTGTTTATGATTCTTATATGACGTTTGATGAATATGGTTTTATTACTGATTTAAAACGAAATTTTCAGACTGTATTTTTGGGATGTTACAGTAGGCCCCACCCTGGGGTATATTTCAACCCAAACAAATCACAATGGGCCTCGCCCTAGGGTATATTTGTAACGTCCCAAAAATATGATCCAAAAATTTCATTTTTAAATTTAATAAAACAATATTCCAAAAACATTATCCATACAACTGAAATGAAAATAAGTATTTCAACATCATAAAAATCAGAGTGATGTCTCAAAAGCGGAATCCATGTGGTGTGTGCGATGCAGTCAACCCGAGCTCTTCCCCTTGGAACCAGAAGTACCTGAAACTTAAAATGAAAATTGTAAGCACAAAGCTTAATGAGTTCTCCAAAATACCACATACCATACATGATAACACATAATGGGCCCCGCTCGGTAAACAGATCAGGCCTCGCCCAACATACATATAACATATATCAAATGAACACATACACATGTAATAATCACAAAGATACATAGCATCCAAAATGGTCATCGGGCCCCGCCCGGCATCGGGCCCTGTCCAGTAAGCATATAAGCACAAAACACATGCAAGAGTCACACAGACAGCTAGCATACTAACATAGCAAAATCATGGGCCGGCATTGGTGCCTTCGACCCGCTAAACCCAGTGAGGAAACTCACCTCGCACTGCTGAATCAAACGGATAATCCTTTGCTGTTGGTTCGATAAATCCCCGAGCTATCAATATCAAATAAAATCTAATTACATTTGGGTTCCAATCCATAACCATAAATCCATACTTGGGGTAAAAATACCATTTTACCCCTAACCTAGATTGATCCCAGACTAAGGCCCAATCTCACAATCTAAAAGGCCCAAAAGTCAAATAATCCACCAATGCCCAACTATGGCCCAATTTCAAAGCCCAAACTCGAAAAGCCACCTGACTGAGTACACGAGGCATACTCAGCTTGTACGCTAAGCATACTAGCTCAAGGGCTTGTTCGTTGCGCGTACAGGCTTGTACGCCCAGCGTACTCTTCCAGTTTTAGCCACCTTCTAATTTCAGCTCTTAACCCATTAAGACTTCACTCCAGAATGTAGATCATACTTCCTTGAGCTGGATTACCAGGTAAAGTTGCTAACTTTACATCCATGCATGACTAAATGAAACTCTTAAGCTCAACAAGTAATTAATAAGTGACTTAAAGCATGCATGAGGCCCTATACTCCACAATGTTGGCACCTTTATGCTTAAGGATCCCATGATAAACCTAGATCTGAAAGGATAAGTCCTTAGGACATCTTAACTCAACAATCCACCCAACAATGGCCAAAAGCATGATAAATCATCCCAAAAAGAGATCTAAACAACTAGAAGTCAGGATGAGAACTTGATACCTCTAAAGCTTTGCAAAAAGGGTGGTCATTCTGGATCCAAGACCTTCTCTCCAAGCTAAGCAACTTCAAACTTCTCCAACTCCTTCAAAATGCACAAAATGAACACCAAATTCTCTCCAATGGCTCAAACACTCAACAATGGAGGCTAAGACTTGTTTCTAGGATTTTAGGGCTTTAGATGATGGTAAGGAGGCCAACCCTAATGAATAAGGATGTTTATATAGGGTGCAAAACCCCTAATTAGGGTTTCATTAAAGTCCACGTACGCCCAGAGTACGTGACCGGGGTACCGAATCACCATCACCTCAGTACGCTAAGCGTACCAAGTGGTACGTCATGCGTACTGGCTTTTCAGCTAGTACGCTAAGTGTACCAAGTGGTACGCCCCACGTACTACTCCAGGGACTAAAATGCAAATTTCCAAAAATAAAAGGGTCATAAGGTACATACCAGGGTACAAGTGTTACAATATTTCAACCCAATCACAACATGTATCATACAACAACTATCATACTACATGAATAGTTAATGGGCTGACCTTGGTGCCTTCGACCCATGGCTATAGTGAGAAGACTCACTACCGCCTACTAGTCCTCTCACAACATGCATTCTTTCCACCAACTAACCTCCATAGATTCGTAACCCTAAGTAACCAGAGATGAGATAGCCACCCGAATAGGTGATCCTACTCTAGAGTCACAACCAAATGAGGAACATGCAAGAGAGCCTAGATCGAGAGTTCTCAGGCTATCCTACATGACCACATACAATCCCTAAGGGCACTCCATAGGTGATAACCAGCAAGCACAAATAACGTACAGTTCTACAGGTTATTACAGCAAACCAGCATACTCGATACCAGAGCACAAATCTAACTGATCACTACTGCATAACAGTATACTAAATATCAACAATCCAAGGAATGCATGGCCGAATATACTCAGAGGTGAGATAGTCACCCGGACATATGATCCCACTCTAGAACCACAACCAAACGAGGAACAGGTAAGAGAGCTTGGATCAAGAGTCCTCAATATATCCTACATGACTATACACAGTCCCTAAGGTATCCCTGTACTAACATATAACCAAAACTAGTGGGCCGACATTGGTGCCTTCGACCCACGGGCATAGTGAGGCGAAACTCACCTCGATGTGCGTGTAGATAACCACTGTAGCAATGAAGGACTATATCATCTTCAACTCACTTTCAATTACCTACAGGAAGAAACTTGAGTCAATACCCGATTACAGGTCATACTCACTTGCAACAGTGACCACCTCACATGAAATGACGATTAGGGTTAAGTAAGAACACTTAACCAATTAAGGAATTAATCACCTAATGGTAGGATTGATTAAGGTTTGACTTAGTTATTCTTGGGTGTAATAATAATCCAATCAATAGCCCGAATACACACCCGATCATTGTCTAAAATAGAGCACCCCGATTCTAGGGTTTTTCACATAAAATGATAACTAGGGTTAGTGTTCCACACTTAACCCCTTAAGGACTTAATCCATTAAGCCCAATATTGCATTAACTTAATTGTAGGGGCATTATTAAGTATTATTTAGAATTTAATTAACAGCTTTAACGCGGGTCCCGACCAACTCCACAAACTAGGGTTTCTTGACATTAGGGTTTTCTAAAACCTAATTAGGGTTTCCAACACCTAAAGTTAGATGATTAGTTAATTAAATAAATATATATTTAATAAATTGGGCACCATCCACTGCCACCTTGGGCAGTGGTGCTCGGCGGCGGTCTGTGGCAGCAGCCACCCGCACACGGCGGCGGTTCGAGTGATAATTCCAACAATCCAAACACACATACAAGTTATTACATCATTCACACACATTAGCACCAAAAAGAATATCAAAGTGTCCAATACAACCACCAAGATGGTGGCAGACGGCGGCAAAAGGTGGCAACCACCACCTCACGGTGGTGGTGGTGGGTTTGCTTCAGTTTTCCGGCCAAGCAAAGTCCATACAACATCATACCAATAAAAATACACATACACACAGCCACCTCACAAGGTGGCTGGTGGTGGCGGAAAGGGAAGCAAACGGGCGGCAACCACCATGGTTGGCTGCCATGGTGGTCCTTTCGTTTTCCAGCCAACTAAAACCCACCCACACACACGACATTGAGTGAAACAATCACACACATTGACACACGAGTATCCAACATGGAAACACATTCCCAAAATCAGCCACCCTCGCGGTGGTGTGTGGCAGTCGAACGAGATGGCGGCAACGGAACAGCCATCGGAGCGGTAGCGACGACGCAACAGCAGAAGAGAAATGGAGGAGGAAAGGATTTCACGGCCTCTAACCGAGATCAGCAGCAACGAAAGTCACCGGCCTCGCTCTTCCGGCCTCCCCAAAGCAGTGGCGTCATCTCGCGGCTTTCGTATTCATTGGCAATGGAAACAGCAACGACGGAAACGTCGGCTCAGTGGTTCACAACAGCAACACGGGGGCGACGGCAGATTGAGGTAAGGGGGTATAAGGGTGGTGGCTGCAAAGGTTCTAGGGTTAGGGTTAGGTTTGAGGCTGCGTTCTTAAAGGGATGCCAAGAGGAGGGAGACGGGTTATGCCCTTGTCCATATTCAACTTACGCCCAATGTTCACTTTCAGTCCCTCCCCCAAAGTTCCTTTTCAATTTAAATCCACTAGTTACCCAACAGTCCCCTCCTCTACGAAATATTTTGCATTTCAGGTCCAGATGTTACAAAATAGACTCCAAATTCCCGAAATTATAACATTTAACCCCATATGACTAACAGTGATAAATTATTACGGATTTAGGGTCAAAACAAAATAAAATATAAAATACACCTCGGGGTTTTAGGGTTTATTATTTATTTATTTATTTATCTTATTTATTTGCTTCTTTTATTTGATTTATTTTATTTTATTTTATTAATTTAATTTAATTTAATTTAGTTTATTTTAAACGGAGTGTTACATATTATTTTAGATCTGAGCTTATTATGGACTCCTTAAGCATAAAGGTGCAAGCTTTATGGGATTTTTGGTGACATGCATGCATTAAGACACCGATTAAGTCTTTTTGAGCTTTAAAGGCTTCATTTAGCCATGCATGAACGTAAAGTTAGCAGTTTTACGTGATAATCTAGCTCAAGGAAGTCAGATCTACGTTTTGGAGCAATGTCTTAAGGGATTAAGGGATGATTATAAAAATGGCTGAATGGGAGGAGTACGTTGGGCGTACAAGCCAGTACGCACCACGTACTAGCCCTAAAGCATGTACGCTTAGCGTACAGTTGAGTACGCCTCGTGTACTAAGTCAGTGGGCTTCAGATATTTTGGGCTTCGGTTTGGGCCTTGATGCTTAGGGATTTGTGGTCTATTTGAATGTAGATGTTATGGTCTAGGAATATTGTTGGTCCTTGGGGTAAGGCCCACGTAAGGGTTTGGGCCTAATTTGGAAAATTGGGCCATGTGTGGGCCTTGGATGGTTAATTGGTTTTTGGGCCTTAGTCTTGGACCAAACTACATAAGGGGTAAAATGGTCTTTTTACCCTAAGTATGGACTAATGGTTATGGATTAGAATCCAATTGATAATTGGATGTTATATGATATTGATAGCTCGGGGATTTGTCGGATCAGCAATCAGGGATTTCTTCTATGAGATTCGGCAGTGCGAGGTGAGTTTCATCATTGGGTTTAGCAGGTCTATGGCACCAATGCCAACCCTTTTTATTTATGTTAGGATGTTAGGAGTCTGCGTAACCCTTGCATGTGATATGCGCTGCTATGTATACCGGGCGTGGCTCGATGTCGGGCGAGGCCCGATGACTGTATCGTATGCTATTGTTTTATGATCATTGTATGTGTTAGTATGGTTATGTGATATATGTCGATGTGTATAGTGGGCGATGCCCGATGTCAGGCGGGGCCTAAGAATAACATATATGTATACCGAGCGGGCCCGAAGCCGAGTGGGACTCGATACCGGGCCAGACCCGATGGAAGGTGGGGGCCCAGTATGTGATTTATTATGTATGGTATGGGGTAGTTTGAGGAACTCACTATGCTTTGTGCTTACGGTTTTCGGTTTATGTTTCAGATACTTCCATTTCCAAGGGTAAGGGCTTGGGATGATTGTAGAGCACACACCTCCTCGCTCCGTATTTTGTGATTTACTCTAATTTGAGATTATGTTTGATACACTTATTTCATCTAGATTGTATTGATGATGTTTTGGAATACTGATTTTATTAAATTAGAAATGGAGTTTTTGGGTCTTATTTTTAGGATGTTACAAGTTGGTATTAGAGCCTTGGTTTGAGGGATTCGAACACACTCTCGGGTGTGTATGAAATCAAACTGGGGATTTGGTAAAGTTTTTCAAAATTGAAAGAAAAATGACTTAAAAAGGAAAAAACAAGTTTTCTAATACGAGAAAGGGTGTGGTGCATGCAATCGACCGAGATCAAGTAAGTTTCTCCCAAAATACCCATACATGTTATCTGATATGACATGAGTTATTAATCTGTGAATCGCATGCTAGTTAGGGCTAAGGATCTTCTCGGTTTTTTCATGTTAGAATGCTAGGAGAGATGCCTTGTATGCCTATTGTATGAGCTTGTAGACTTGCATGCTAGTTCTGATTAGTCAGTGATAGATTGGCATGTTACGTGATGCCTTGTAGCCTAGTAAGCATGGAATGATGGTTTGGGTAAAATTTGTATGCGTAAGGAAATCGGCAGCGAGAGTGAAAGTTCCTAGCATGAGCTGTGGTGTGTGAGGTTGGATGTTCTTGATTATCCTATGGGTTGGAATGTTACTGCATGAATGATGCTTTCTTTGTTGTTTGTGGGACCCTTATATAAAGGGAGTTGGCTGCTAAGTGAATATGTTAAGTCACATGTAACAAATGTTGAATAATCTCAGAGTGATGGATTTGACTCTATTGTGCAGCTCTCGTTTGAGTCCAACCATTGTAGGGATGAGTCTGTTACTCGAAGGATTATCTAAGCTTTGTTGCATGTGATTGTATTCACGAGGTAGGTAACGGGCATTACGGGGAGTCCTTTGTCAGCTGATGGAAGGGTGAGGTCGGGAACCTAGGAAAGCCTAGCATATGCTTCAGTGGGTTTTATTGCACTGTTTAGCGAGTGATTGGAGTATTAGTTTGAGAAGGTGACTTGGAGGATTCGATATGATTCTTGAGGAAGGTATGGATAGGTATGGAAGGTAGTATTAAGACCATACTACTGAAAGCACATGATCCATACTTGAATCAGGGAGAGTCTTGGGGAATCTAAGAAGCATATGGGATGAGGATCCTTAGGTATGTTCTGAGCTTCTGCATGGTGTTGTTTTTGTCAGTATGGCGTTGAGCACTCAGGAAGGGGGTTCAAGTTTTGGTTTCGGCTCAGGTGCAGGTACTGAACCGATCGATGAGCGGATGCGGGAATTCATCTCATTAGAGATTTCCCGCAACATTTTGGAATGGACTCTTATTAATAAAATCATTTTAACCGCTAATTTATTATTCCAAATAATAAATTCAAATCTCTCTCCACTAGTCATCCTGTCAAGTTGCATGAGTGAAGGCAACCCAAAAGGAGCATGCTCAAATCAAATAAAGTACATACCAATTATAGTTATGGGCTTAGACACCTAATCCAACAGAGATTTGATTGGTAGAACCTTAGTTTTGAGATTAATGACTTATTGGGTTAAGGGGTCTTGTTGAATGAAGAACTCGGCGAGTTCATGGGTGAACTCGGCGAGTTGGATGGGTTTTTCCCGACTCTGCTGAAAAAGGGGAAACTCGACGAGTCTATGGATGAACTCGGCGAGTTGGATCGAGTTTTTGCGATTCTGTGGTTTGATGTGTAACTCGACGAGTTGAAGGGCAACTCGGCGAGTTGAGTCAACTCGAAACGTTGACTTTGACTTTGACCAAGGTTAATTTTAAAGGGGTTTCGTTTTATGTAAGGGTTGAGTGAGCTGATTTCCGGAGCCAGGGACTTATTCAACTATCATCCGACATTTGAGGTGATTTTCCTTACCGAACTTAGCGGTTCGAAGGCACCAAGACCGGCCCATGTTTATATTATGTTGTTAGTGTGCTAGTTGTCTTCGTGGCTCTTGCATATATTGTGGCTATATGTTTTCAAGGTTAAGGCCCAATGTCGGGCGGGGCCCGATGGATATCTGTATGCTATGTATCTCTGTGATTATTGCATGTGTATGTGTTTATTTTGATATATGTTATTATATGTTGGGTGGGGCCCATTTTACGGAGCTCAACTTGATGTCGGGCGGGGCCTAATCTCGGGCGGGGTCCAAAGTCGGGCGAGGCCCATTATATGTTCATTGTATGGTTGGTATGTGGTATTTTGGGGGAACTCACTATGCTTTTTGCTTACAGTTTTAGTTTATGTTTCATGTGCTTCTGGTTCCAAAGGGAAGAGCTCGGGATGATTGCATTGCACACACCATTGAGATTTCCGCTTATGATGTTTAATCTGATTTATGTCAAATGATACTTGGAGTTTTGTTTAAATGTTTGAATGTTATTGGAAAATACTCTTTTATTTATTATTAAACACAAATATTTTGGGACCATATTTTTGGATGTTACAAGCTGGTATCAGAGCCTTGGTTTGACGGATTCGGGCACACTCTCGGGTGTGACTGAACTCAAACTAAGGACTTGGTAGAAAATTTTAAAAGAAAACATTTTATAAAAAGAATTTATAAAAGAGAAAAGGGTGTGGTGCGTGCAATCAGTCGAGCTCAAGTAAGTTATCCCAAAATACCCATACATGCTTATATATGATATGAATTGTGAATTGTGAATCGCATGCTAGATTAGGGCTAAGGATCTAGGAGGGATGCCTTGTATGCCTGTTGTATGAGCTTATAGAATTACATGCTACTACTGATCAATCAGTGATAGGATTGCCTGATTAGGTTTTGCACAGTTTTGTTTACTTGATGCTCGAATGCTGCTTGCTTTGTGCTTTTATGAGTTCTTGCTAATCTCACCTAGTTAGTAAGCGAATATGCTAAATTACATATTATGAAAATTGAATAATTTCAGAAGGTAAGGTTTACCTCTATTGCGCAGCTCTTGTTTGAGTCCAACCCTTGTAGGGAGAGACCTCTCATTCGAAGAATTATCTAGTCTTTGTAATATGTAATTGTATTCGTGAGCTAGTTACAGAAGGTTAGCATGAGTTCCTTCTGCAGCTGACGGCGGATAGTGGTGTGGAGTTTTCTCTAGAAACCTAGGATGAGATTTAGTGTTGGGAGCTCTAGCTGTGAGGGATCAGTTGGTTGTAGAGTAACTTGGCTGACTGAAGGCACTACTTGAGGAAAGTACGGATAGATGTGGAAGGTAGTATGGGCCCGTACTACTGGAAGTAGAGGATCTGTACTCGATTCAAGGAGGGCTGTAATGAAGCCATGGAGCTTGTGTAGTTATGAATTCCCCGATATGCGCATTGATGTTTATTCTGATAATTTTATGGTCTATTTTCAGTATGGTGGTATTGTGAGGCAGGCCAGTGGGAAGTTCCGGTGTCGGGGAGGGTTCATGCTCGGGTTCTGGAGTCGGGCAGCTTGATAACCAGGCGAGGGAGTTCATCTCGTCTGAGATTACACACGGTATCCTTTATAAGACTCCTGTGATTTTTGGCTTGGTCAAGGAGGGTATTCTGGAGATTCTTGATGAGATATTGAGTGCCTTCCGCGCTCTCTGACCTTCAGGGAGTTTCGGGCATGTGGAGCGCCAGACTATCATGGGGCTAGGGATCCCATTGCGACCAGCATGTGGTTGGAAGATGTTGCCAACGCCTTTCGTACCAGTGGATGTATCGAGGGGGACAAGGTCAGACTAGCTTCCTGCCTCCCCAAGGACAGTGCTCGTGATTGGTAAGAGGAGTTAGGGCATGCTGTAGGAGATGATGCTTCTATTTTTTCGATGACCTTGAGTGATTTCTCGACCAGGTTCCGAGCCGAGTTTGCACCGGTGATTGAGGTGCAACAGCTCGCGTGAGAGTTTCAGGATCTCAGTTAGACTACTAAGACGGTGACTGAGATCACTACCATGTTTAGGGAGAGGGCACTTCTGGTTCCACAGTATGTGGCGGACGAGGAGATGAAGAAGGCTTGGTACCACGAGATGTTGAGGAGTGACATTCAGCAGTTTGTTAGCCGATCCAGTTTCAAGGCGCTGGAATACATGATAGTGAGGGCTAGGGAGAGAGAGATTGACTTGGAGATAGAGAGGAAGAGGACGCCAGATTCTTTTGTTAGTGTTGAGGGTTTGGGCAAGAGGCCTAAGGTATCTGATTCTAAACCGAGAGGCCAACATGGTCGTAGCCATTGTGGCAAGTGCGGCAAGTCGCACGAGGGGACGTGCATAGGGGTGGGTTATGGCTGCTTCACATCAGTAGAGATTGTACTGCTACCACCCTCATCACTCCAATATCTGATCTGATGGGTTTTGAGCATTCTAACACTCCTATGGTGTACATGCAACCCTAGAACCTTGGATCTATGTTTGACTATGATACATGCAAATAATTATTTTTCCAAGGTTCTTATCCTATCTAGCATGGCATGGGGAACTTGAATCAAATAAAACTAGTAGAATTACTTACCTTGTAGTAGTAGTTGATTGCTTGGAGTTTGAGAGCCTAGCACCAATAATGTGGATGCCTCAAATGGAAGTCACAAATCACCACAAACTTGGAAACTTGAGAGAATAGTCACAAACTTCTTGAAATCGGCCCTCTTGGTTTACACACATCAACTAGTGCAATTTCAAGAACCAAAGCCTCATTTATATAGTGTGGTGGATTAGGGTTACATCCATGTAAACCCTAATACCCATGTCTTTTCATTTCCATGAGATCCATGGGTTAAAGCTCCATGGAGTATCCATGGACTTTCCATGCAAGCCTAGCCCATTCCAAATAAGCATTAGCCCACACTATATAAATACAAGATGTTGGATTAGTGTCTAAGTCCATAACTATAATTGGTATGTACTTGACCCGACTCGGCATGGTCCATTTGGGTTGCATGGCATCGGAACATTTGGATAGACCGTTTATGAGGAAAAGACATTTTGTGACATATTAATATATTATAAGTTCTAATATATTAATATGAAATCATGTTATTTAATTAGTATTGATCAAGAATTAATTTGGACTTAATTTAGTGATCAAAAAGAGACTAATTAAATATATGGGGATTGATTGTGTAAATCATTCATTCTTATATATGTGGGCTTATGATCCAAGATTCCTTTATGTTGGGTTTAACCCATGTGGTGATCCATGGATACTCCATGGAGGTTAAAACCCATGGAGCATAAGGAATGGGTAAAGTCATGAGTTACATGCTGTAACCCTAATAGCCACACTATATAAGAACCCCTTTAGTTCAAGAAATTGGCACTAGTGATACATATTTTGAGGGCTAGCCGATTTGAACATGTATGTCTTCTTCTCATGGTTATTCCAAGAGTTCATGATGTTGTGTGAACCATTTGAGGTGTCACACTTGGGGCACTAGGCTCTCAAGCTTCATGGAGTCAAGCAACAACAACAAGGTATGTATTCTATCTATTTTATTATCCTAGTATCAATGTTTTGGTATGCTAGTTAGGATAATACCTTGGATAATCATATTTGCATGTATAATAGAGAAAACATAGATCCAAGGTATTTAGGGTTGCATGTACACTTAGGAGTGTTAGAATGCTCAAAACCCAACAGTGGTATCAGAGACTAGGCTTGTTTTCAATTATACTTGATGCAAATTGCTGAAAAATGCTGAAAAAGTCGAATTTCGGGCATTCTGGGCACTGGACTCGCCGAGTCCACTGATGAACTCGCCGAGTCCATGAATAAAATCATCCTACTCGGCGAGTAGGTTGATACACTCGACGTCTAGGAGCCCCAGACAGCATATTTTCGAGGTTTTTGGCTAGAAATGGACTAGGAACATTACCCTAAGCTGTTTTTGGACTTATAAACTTGTTTTTTAATGTGGTAATGTTCATGCTAATCCAATTTCAAAGATAATTGTCAATAGATTCATGTTTTGTATTAGTTTAGTGATTAGGCTAATTACATGAAAAAGTTTGATTTGAATTATCTTGTTCTTATGAGTTGCTTAGATTAATAGAAAAGTTAATTGATTATGTGTTTTCAATCCATTTTAATCTAAGAGTTGATTCTAAAATGTCTTTTTGTAACTTGTCCTCAAGTTATATGAAAAGTCACATTTAAGTTTCATAAAACTCATAAAAGTTGGCAATGGTTACAAAAAAAATGAAGAGTCTTGTCCTCAAGTTATGGAGGTTCAAGAGTCACTTCATTAAGTAATAAAATGTGTAACCTTAGTTAATTCCATAAATTACAAAATAAAGAAAAGTTACATTCTTTTATTAGTGTAAAGTCTTCCATAACTTGTCCTCAAGTTATGGAACTTGAAGAGTTTTTTAATTAAAACTAATTTAAACACATAAGTTATGGAATTAATTAGTTTTGAATAGTTTCAAAACTTGCCCTCAAGTTTTGGAATTTGAAAAGTTTCACTTATGAATACTTTAATTCCAAGTTAGCCCTTAGAATTTTAAAAGTTAAAATTCAAACCCTTATACTATTATTATAATTTTAATTATATAGATATGTATAAGATAAAGTCAATCTTACCGTTAGTAGGCCTCATTCACGAAGCCGGTCTATAAGGGGGGTATAAGGTTACTGCCTATAAAATGGCAGTTTAATGGGTGTCCACTCTCACCCACCGCTTCCTTGACTGGTGGAGGGTCGTTAGCCGAACGGGTAGGAAAGGACTATAATTCTCCCTTCATTAAAAGTATTAATGATAAATACTAAGTAACTAAACACTTATACATTCCCAATCTTAGTTACTTAGGAAAATGTGAATTTGGTGCTAGCCCATAAAATTACACTTTGTACCTTACCAAGTCGTTAGTGGAGCGTGTGTGGTTAACCGGCACACTAACATGGACTAGTAAGAGTGGCAAAGGGTAACTTAACTTTATTATAGATCGGTGGAGCGTGTGTGGTTAACCGGCACATCGATTAGGTAATATTGTTGAGGGTACCAAGTCAATTTGTATGGTTATTCACACCTTGTTTGTGATCGTCGGCATCCCAGTCACAAACTTGAGAGGGCACAATCGAGATTCAAACATGCCATTGAAAGTTCAATGTATCTCAAAAGATCTAGGAGTTTCAAATCCAATTAAAACTTAATTATATTTCGTTTTTCATGGTGGAAATTGGTAAATC
Source organism: Lactuca virosa (assembly GCF_052849685.1). Taxonomy (NCBI): domain Eukaryota; kingdom Viridiplantae; phylum Streptophyta; class Magnoliopsida; order Asterales; family Asteraceae; genus Lactuca; species Lactuca virosa. The sequence continues at coordinate 41,822,318 of NC_136433.1, forward strand.
ATCATTTACCTACCTTCAACTATTTTATAACTTGGATTACGGCATCCCTCTTCCAGTTATAAATAGGTTGTTGGGTCCTAGCCTTAATATTTCATATTGGGTGTTATATTAAGGACTTTAAATCAGCTCTCTTGAATATCTCCCAAAAGATGATCTTCCCAAATCTCTTGAAACAAGCTTTCCTAAAATGAAGATGATGTCCCATGGAAATCATACTTCTTTCACCTCCTCCAATTATTCTCCCTAACCCACAAGTTCCTAAAAAGTTTAAGGTCACTCAAGCAAAGGTCTATATGTGATCACATCTTGGAGATGTAGTCAGATATTGACAAGCCGGGAGAGTTGGGTGTCAAAGTCTTGAGAAAGTTGGTGACTCAACTATTTTCTAAGTCACATAGTGAGTTCCTTTGGGACTCCTATGAAACAGACTATGACAAGACCCTTAATGATCTTATCTATTTGCTAAGATCAACTTCCTAAAACTTTATGGACATTGACAATGATGACATTGGATATCCAGTAAAGCTCTCTCTTCCCAATGGAAAGGGATCGGCCATAGTCAACTCGGTTGACCAAATGGTAAAGAGAACGGCTAAGTCTGAGATAGTCCCATTATCAAGGGTCTATTGCCAAAGAAAGGGGCATTGGTTGCGAAGCTGCCAAATTTACCTAAGGATATTAAAGTCAATAAGTTTGACTCTACTTCGGGTAAAGTCCACTATTTAACTCTGCTAAGTTTCTATTCTGAGATTCTTGATACATGATGTGACTGGGTCACATGTTGATGTTTTAAGAATCAAAGAAAAGGTGAAGAAACTTAAAGAAAGAATATGCTGAATCTGATGGCATAGATGGATTTCTATCGCATAGTTTGAAGATCGGATTCTTGAGCTACTTCTTAAGAGTTATGATATATTGCTTAGGAATAAATAACAACAAAGTTTTCATGTGCTTTTGCATTGTAAGGATAGTTTTTCCGCAAAGTTTTAAAATAAAAAGAAAAAAAAATTGATTTTATTTATTTTAAAATATCCTTACAATGGCATTTGTGAAAATTTTTGTTGCTTATAAGATTCCATTAAGAGCAAGAGTGGAAATATGAATTTGATTCTTTCATTTGTGGTAGTGTCTAAATTTACCAAATAAGGAAAGATTCTCATCACCTAAGTTTCAGTTGGATAGAAACTTGGAATCATGCAAGTTGTATAGCATGATGAATAAGAACTTTCAAGCATTGGAAAAATTAAGACTAACTACTTGTTCACATGGATGTGTGAGTCAAGTAAAGGATCGAGTACACATTCTTGTGCACTGATCAAGCCCACTACAAATAATCGTTAAGACTATTTGTCATTATTTACTAAAATTCAGTAAATATGGTTATACTTACAAGCTTAAGTGTAATTCTGAGACATTGGAAAAAGTTTCAATGTATGGCAGAGCGAATAAGAAGAATCAACTTAGGCAGAAAGATAAAAGTTTCTCAAATCTGAAAAGATGGGAGAGTACTTTAGTATCATGTTATATAATCATCTTAATGATTAAGAGACCTTATCACAATTCATCCTCTAAGTGCATTCTGGTAGCTAAGAAGAGGAGCTATGAATTGTTGAAGTGGTTAAATCAAGAAGATGATTTATACTTCGTTCCAAAAAACAATTCTTAGAGTTATACTCTAAGATTGTAACTTGAGTGACATGTCTTAAAGAAGGTTTAAAACACTTGTCAAATGTAAGAGTAAAAGTTTTCTACTCTTGTACATTTGAAATTGGTAAGTTGTGATGTTTTGGATAAAACAAAGACTAACTAAGGCCAATTGTGTGAAGTGTTTGTCTTGATTAAAATCCACACTATCTCTTGAATATCTGACAAGAAAGTCTTATATGTCAAGAGGACAGTGGGAGTCTTAAAGGTCTTGAAAGTCTCAAGAACTAATCAAGAATAAAACCTAAAGTTCTTCACTAGCACACGACTTGAGGTTTATAACCTATCGTGTCGACATGTCTGTGCCTATTCAAGTTGGCTTTGCATAGGAGTTCTGAGAGTTCTCAATTGGTTGCACAGCTACTTGGAAGCAATGGCAGGCCCTTGAGCTGCCAAATGGCAAGAATTTAAGATTGCACAAGTTTAATCCATATAAGTGTGGATTTATCAGTAACCTTGTCTTGTGATTATGGTTTTGACAAAATTCATATGGATAGGAACTCATACACCATAAAATCTAAGTGTCATAAGGTTTCTCTCCGATTCATGAAAATGATGGTGAGGAAACACTTTCACTAAGTAGATTTTAGCTAGATAGAAATTGTGATATTTGCATTCTCAAAGTCGTTAGTGGAGCGTGTGTGGTTAACCAGCACACTAACATGGACTTGTGAGAAGTGGTAAAGGTCTAAACAATCGAGACTATGATTACGGCATCCCTTTTCATGGTTCTTAAAATTGTTTAGACACACCTGTGAGCTATCTAAGATAAGGTGTATGATATTGATAAAGTTTTATCAAAGCAATCTAGTATCAGAAATCTGAACTTTGGTAAGAAAGTCAATAAAGTATTGATTTCTAGAAGTCCAGCTGATTTCTGATTACATGTCAAAGCTAGTGGGAGCATAAGTGTTATGCTAATAATCATCATGTTAGTGGGAGCATGATAATTATGATAAAGGTTGCAAGTTAGCAATGTTAATTATAGAAAACAAAAGTTTCAATTCGTGAGGCTGCAGGGGTTGAAAAAGTTGTTTTGCTATAATTAAGGGAGAGAAAATTATACTTCATTTCAATTCTAAAAGCTTAGATTGAGATTTTAATCGTATTTAGTCAAGGATATATATATGAATTTCATGTTGGAATGGCTCAACATAAGGAAATTCTATATATGGGTCCATTATTTGCGTTCTAAAATTCGATTATGATTACGACATCCCTTTTCATAATCTGAATTATGAGAACTTGGCAAATAGAAATGGAAATGTTATAGCAAAAGATTGGTTTAGTCTTTATGTGAGACATCATGACTCGTGTCCCATATGCTTCGGATATAGGATCGATTTCATGTGCTATATTCATCCTTTCTAAAATATTCCAAATGCCTGGGGCATTAAGAAGGGAAAAGGTCTAGAACTGGATATGACTAAAAGGATTAAGCAATTGTCGAGGACAATCTAAGGTTTACCAAAGATTGGTTGGTCAAGGACAGTTGGAAGTATAGTGTTAATTCTGGAAGGACCATATTGACATAATCTGTAAGGAGGCAACTCTTGTTCAGAAGTGATAGTCAAATGGAATATGGAAATGTTTCAAAGTTGGAAATTATTCAATCTGTGTAAGATTAGGAAACTTAATGCAAGAAGGATGTTTCCAAGGAGTTGATCTCCTTGGAATGCTCTGTAATGTTTGTTGTCAAGTCCTTGTGACTCTGTGCATAATCATTACAGGAGGATCAATGCATTTAAGTTTAGAATCTAACAGATTTCAGTAAATGGCATGAATTTGGAATTCTTACATTTGCAGTAAGGATTTGGGACTGTGAAAGAGGATCATTGGAGTTATGTTCAATTGATCTAATTCACAAAGTGAAGATCATAGACAAACATAGTATGCATACTTGGTGTATGGCATGACTAGTGTTTAGAAAACATAGTGTACATGCTTGGAGCATGGGACAACTATTGTTTTAAATTCAAGAATAAAGTTGATAGCTGAAACAGTATACAATGAATAATGTGTAATCATATGGTGATAAATAAAAGGTGTTTTATTTATGTTCATAAGTTTTGATACCATATTAGATTATATTATTATTGTGTTTCATTTTGCATGTTTTGACTTCCAGAATAACTATGTCGTTCTTCCTGATTGACTAAGTTATTTAAACTATCCACAGTCGGTCATATGTTGGAAGTAGATATGAATCAAGACTGTCATGGGTTGGCTTGTAGAGGTCTAAGATGTTGGACAAGGGGCTACAACACTCATGAGTGCTCATAAGTTCTGAGTATTGGATTCAACCCGCGCTCATTGGAATCACTTCATGGATTTTATCACGAGTGATCATGAGACGATAATATCTTATATTCTTCAAACCTAGAGATATGAGTTGTTACTATGAGTTGGTTGTACATTGATTGCACGAAAACGCATTCGGTAACTCGGTGCTATAAAACGTGCCTTTGTGTATGATTCAACAAGTAGTAGAACAAGCCATATGAGTCGAAGTTTATCCATTCCTTTTACCTTCGGGATAAAAGCGATATCTGTGGGCCCCTCGATGATTTGATGATGACAAATGGAAGTGTTCGGCCGAGCCAGGACTGATTTGATTTGTTCAATTAGTCAGTCGTCATAAATCGGAAATCGGGAAACAACAAATGGACAGAGAGAATGATTATAATCCATGTCTCAGTCCATATGATATCTAGAATGGAGGAATATATGATCCCTTATCTAATGGACAAGTCATTGACAAAGGTCAGAGTTCGACAGCGGCTTTTGAGAGCTACGATTGCCAGTTGGTTCCTGAAGTCATACGCAATAATAGTTTTAGACTTATCCAAGTGGGAGACTGTTGGATTAGTGTCTAAGTCCATAACTATAATTGGTATGTACTTGACCCGACTCGGCATGGTCCATTTGGGTTGCATGGCATCGGAACATTTGGATAGACCGTTTATGAGGAAAAGACATTTTGTGACATATTAATATATTATAAGTTCTAATATATTAATATGAAATCATGTTATTTAATTAGTATTGATCAAGAATTAATTTGGACTTAATTTAGTGATCAAAAAGAGACTAATTAAATATATGGGGATTGATTGTGTAAATCATTCATTCTTATATATGTGGGCTTATGATCCAAGATTCCTTTATGTTGGGTTTAACCCATGTGGTGATCCATGGATACTCCATGGAGGTTAAAACCCATGGAGCATAAGGAATGGGTAAAGTCATGAGTTACATGCTGTAACCCTAATAGCCACACTATATAAGAACCCCTTTAGTTCAAGAAATTGGCACTAGTGATACATATTTTGAGGGCTAGCCGATTTGAACATGTATGTCTTCTTCTCATGGTTATTCCAAGAGTTCATGATGTTGTGTGAACCATTTGAGGTGTCACACTTGGGGCACTAGGCTCTCAAGCTTCATGGAGTCAAGCAACAACAACAAGGTATGTATTCTATCTATTTTATTATCCTAGTATCAATGTTTTGGTATGCTAGTTAGGATAATACCTTGGATAATCATATTTGCATGTATAATAGAGAAAACATAGATCCAAGGTATTTAGGGTTGCATGTACACTTAGGAGTGTTAGAATGCTCAAAACCCAACACAAGAGCCCATATTTAATTAGTCATACTTTTGATCTCTAAATTAATTCTAAATTAATTATAGATCAACACTAATTAAATAATATGATTTTATATTAATATATTAGAACTTATAATATATTAATAAATCATAACTTATACTATTCTCAAAAGATTATCCGTAAATTGTTCGGGTGAAGTGCAACCCAAATGGACCATGCCGGGTCGGGTCAAGTACATACCAAATATAGTTATGGACTTAGACACTATCTCCAACAGTCTCCCACTTGGATAAGTCTAATAACTATAGTTGCAAGTATGACTTCAGGAACCGATCAGCAATCGTAGCTCTTAAAACTCTGTTGAACTATGAAGCGCCATTTTAGATAAGTGATCATATAATCCTCTGTTCTAGATATCAGCCGGACAAATACATGGAACATGGTCTTGCTTATTGTCCAACATTTGTTTCCCGATTTCTGATTTGTTTGACACAGAACTTAACTGAACACATCAATTTAGTTATGACCGGGCCCGATACATAGGTCAAAACAAAATCATCGAGGGGCCCAGATATCGCTTCTAATCCTAGAAGGAACAGATAAACTTCGACTCATATGTTTGCTCTACTACTTGTTGAATTACACACAAAGGCACGGTTTATATCATCGAGTTACCAATGCGTTTTCGTGCAATCAATGCATAACCAACTCATAGGCAACAAATCATATCTCTAGGTTTGAAGACTTATATGATATTACCGTCTCACGATCACTCGAGATAAATTCCATGAAGTGATACAAGTGAGCGTGGGTTGAATCCAATACTCAGAACTTATGAGCACTCATGAGTGATGTAGCCCCGCTTTGTCTAACATCTTAGACCTCTACAAGCCAACCCATGACAGTCTTGATTCATATCTACTTCCAACATATGACCGACTGTGGAGAGTTTGAATAATATGATATAAACCATAACATAATTATTCTGGAAGTCAAAACATGCAAAAAGAAATAATAGTAAACGATTGACAAGAGATAGCAACACTTTACTCATAAATAACAGCTTTTATTTATCATCAAATGTCAATTACATTTTACAAATTTCAAGATTATCTAACTACTAAAACTAATATCATCCTTCAGCCCTATGCTCCGAGCATGCTGGAGATGCTTAGCCCGAGTCAGTCCCTTCGTGAGGGGATCTGTTGGGTTCTCATCCGATGATACCCTCTTTGCCACGAGGATTCCTTCTCCTATTCGATGTCTGATGAAGTGATATTTTCTGTCAATGTGTCTGGATCTCCCATGATCTCTTGGTTCCTTGGCTAAGGCAACCGCACTATTGCTGTCACAGAAAATCTCAATTGGCTCCTTTATAGCTGGTACAACTCCAAGGTCTCCGATGAAGTTCTTTAGCCATATAGCCTCCTTTGCGGCCTCGCTTGTTGCTATATACTCTGATTCACAAGTGGAATCAGCCACTGTCTCTTGCTTGGAACTTTTCCAAGTAATTGCCCCTCCATTTAGAGTAAAGACCCAGCCCGACTGAGAGCGGAAATTATCCCTGTCTGTCTGAAAGCTAGCATCACTGTACCCTACAACTCTCAAGTCCTCACTGCCACCGAGGGTAAGGACCCAGTCCTTAGTCCTCCGTAGGTACTTGAGGATATTCTTTACCGCAGTCCAGTGTGCCTTGCCAGGGTTCCCCTGATACCTGCTAACCATGCTCAGAGCAAAGGCTACATCAGGTCGAGTACATGTCATAGCATACATGATCGATCCTACAGCTGAAGCATAAGGTATTCGACTCATTTCTGCTATCTCAGCCTCAGTACTAGGGCTTTGTGTCTTACTCAATCTGGCGTTACTCTGGATGGGTAACTCTCCTTTCTTGGAGTTATGCATGTTGAACCTTTTCAACACTTTGTCCACATAGGTGCTTTGACTAAGTCCAATTAGTCTTTTACTCCTGTTTCTCGAAATCCTTATCCCTAGGATATAGGCAGCTTCTCCAAGGTCCTTCATAGCGAAACACTTCCCAAGCCAGGACTTTACTTCCTGCAGGGTTGGGATGTCATTTCCTATGAGTAGTATGTCATCCACATACAGTACCAAAAAGCTGACTATACTCCCACTAGCCTTGATATAGACACAAGATTCATCTTCACTCCTTGAAAAGCCAAATTCTTTGACTTTCTCATCAAAGCAAAGATTCCATCTGCGAGGTGCCTGTTTTAATCCATAAATGGATTTCTCGAGCTTACACACTCTACTAGGGTACTCTGTACTGACAAAACCCTCTGGCTGAACCATGTAAACATCTTCAGCCAACTTTCCATTAAGGAAAGCGGTTTTGACATCCATTTGCCATATTTCATAATCATGAAATGCAACAATGGCTAACAGAACCCTAATAGACTTAATCTTGGCCACTGGTGAAAAGGTCTCATCATAATCAACTCCCGGAGTTTGAGAATAACCCTTTGCAACCAGTCGTGCCTTATAAGTGTGTACATTACCATCCATGTCGGTCTTCTTCTTGAAGATCCATTTGCACCCAACTATCTTATGATCAGGTACATTGTCAACCAAGTTCCAAACTTGATTGTCATACATGGACTGTATCTCGCTATCCATAGCCTCTTTCCATTTAGCAGTCTCAGGGCCTGCCATGGCTTCCGTGTAGCTGTTAGGCTCATCCAGATTTACCAGTGTGTTATCACTGATAAGTGTCTCACCTTCTGCAGTAATATGAAAACCATAATAATGCTCAGGTGCATTCCTAACTCTGGTGGAACGCCTCAGAGGTATAGATTCTTCAGTCGGCTCAACAGGAGTTTCCTCCTCAGGTTGAGGGCTAGGGTTTGAAGTTCCTTCACCACTTGACTCTTGAATTTCCTCAAGGTCAATTTTCCTCCCACTGTCTCCTTGGCTCATGAATTCTCTCTCTCGAAAGAATCCTCTTCTTGCTACAAAGACCACATTATCACTAGGTCTGTAGAAAAATGTAGCCAAAGGATTTCTGTGGATAGCCGATGAAAATACACCTTTCGCTTCGGGGTTCGAGCTTATCGTGAGTCTCGTGTCTCACGAAAGCCTCGCAACCCCAAATCTTGATGTGGTCTAGATTGGGAACTTTTCCAGTCCACATCTCGTGAGGTGTTTTGGCAACCTTCTTTGTAGGGACTAGATTAAGGATATGGGCGGCAGTCTCTAAGGCATACCCCCAAAATGAGATTGGTAGCGAAGCTCGAGTCATCATGGAACGAACCATGTCCAACAAGGTCCGATTGCGCCTCTCAGCTACACCATTCAACTGTGGTGTCCTAGGAGGTGTCAATTGTGAGACAATCCCACATTCCTTAAGATAGTCAAGGAACTCAGTACTAAGATACTCACCACCACGATCGGATCGAAGCATCTTAATGTTCCTGGCCAACTGATTCTCCACTTCTTGCTTAAACTCTTTGAATTTCTCAAAGGTTTCTGACTTATGCTTGATTAGGTAGACATATCCATATCTACTAAAATCATCAGTAAAAGTCACATAGAACCGATTAGCATCTCTTGTGGCGGTTCTGAAGGGTCCACACACATCCGTGTGTATGAGGTCCAACAAACCTTCACCCCTAGCACAAGTGCCAGTAAAAGGTGACTTTGTCATTTTACCAAGCAAACAAGATTCACAACTATCATCTGACTTTAGGTCAAATGACTCCAAGACTCCATCCTTTTGGAGTTGGCCTATGCGTTTCTTGCTTACATGTCCAAGACGACAATGCCATAAAGATGCTTTATCTAAGCTAGTGGAAGAGTTAATACACAATACATTATTTCCTAGATTATATACAACAGATACAGTTTTATACACGCCATCACAAGGTAATGCTTTAAAATAAAGAACATTATTAAAGAAAGCATCAATACTACCATTATTATTATCAAAATAAAAGGTAAAACCTTGTTTATACAATGCATGAAAGGAAATAACATTTCTTTCCATTTCTGGCGAATAATAACATTTATTCAAATCTAATGTAAACCCACTATTTAGCACTAAGGAATAAACTCCTATCTTGGTGACAGGTGAAGCTTTCCTGTTTCCCATGATCAAGTTTATCTTTCCCTGCTCCACATTCTCACTTCTTTTTAGTCCCTGCAAATCACAACATATGTGAATACCACAACCTGTATCAAGGACCCAAGACTTAGAATGAGGTGAGTTATTAGACAATATAGTGTATATACCTGCATGGTTGGGTTTTACTTTCCCATCCTTCAAATCTTGCTGGTACTTTGGGCAGTTTCGCTTCCAGTGCGACTTTTCATGGCAATAGAAGCATTCAGCCTCATTAGGGTTAGCAGAAGGAGTGACAAAACCTTTCTTGGTTTTGCTTGAAGAGGAGCCTTCAAGGGTCTTACCCTTGGTACCCTTAGAAGGGTTCTTTCTCTTCTTCCTTTTGCCATGCCCGATTGCCAAGACATTGGCCGCAGTTGGAGTAGGAGTAGGAGTAGTAACAACCGACTTACCCTTTAGACCACTTTTGGCGGTCTTCAAGAGTCCTTGAAGTTTGCTGAGGGTGACTTCTTCCTTTTTCATGTGATATGTCATGCGAAATTGATCATAACACGATAGCAAGGAGTGCAAAATGATGTCTATTGCTAACTCCTCAGGGAAGTTCACATTCAGCTTCAGTAAACGGTCCACATACCTTTGCATTTTCTGCATGTGGCCCGTGATGGGTTCACCATCCTTCATTCAGGTTGTTATCATGGAGGAGATTATTTCATATCGCTCTTGACGAGCACTTTGATGGTAGCGGTCCATCAAGTCCTGGTGCATCTCAAAAGGATAATAGTCCTCATAGGACTTTTGGAGCTCGGCTGTCATGGTGGCCATCATGATGCATGCCACTTTTGTAGCATCTCTTTCATGTACCTCATATTCAGCAAGCTCTTCAGGAGTAGCAGTTGGCTCGGGTACCTTCAGCTCCTTGTCGAGAACATATTCTTTGTTCTCATACCGAGTGACCATCCTGATGTTTCTGATCCAATCTGTAAAGTTGGACCCATCAAAGATGACTCTCCCACAAAGATTCATGAGAGAGAAGGAGCTAGTAGGGTTTGAGCCAGAAGCATTGTTATTGGAAGACATCTGAAAAGAAGAGGGAATAGATTAGATTAGATATAGAGATAGTCCTTAACAAAACACCCAAATGTAATATTAAGGCTAGGACCCAACACAATATTTTATAACTTAGAAGAGGGATGCCGTAATCTAAGCTATAAGATATTTGAAGGTAGGTGAATGACGATTCACCAATTTCCACCATGAAAAACGAAATATTTAATTAGGTTTTAATTGGTTTAGAAACTCCTAGATTCTTTGAGATTCATTGAACTTTCTTCAATGGCATGTTTCAATCTCGAGTGTGCCCTTCAAGTTTTGTGACTGGGATGTCGAGGATCACAAAACAAGGTGTGAAGTAACCATGCAAATTACTTGGTACCCTTAATGTATTACCCCTCAATCGATGTGCCGGTTAACCACACACGCTCCATCGATACTATGATAAACATTAAGTCACCCTTTACCTACCTTGATAAGTTCAAGTTAGTGTACCGGTTAACCACACACGCTCCACTAACGACTTAAATAAAGTGTAAAGTGTAATTTCATGGATTAGCACCTTATTCACATTTTCCTAAAATAACTAAGATTGGGAATTCAATAAAGTTTAGTTACTTTAGTATTATCATTATACTTTTAATGAGAATTTATAAGTCCTTGTCCTACCCGTTCGGATAACGACCCTCCACCGATCAAGGAAGCGGTGGGTGAGAGTGGACAACCATTAAGTTGCCATTTTATAGGCAACAACCTTATACCCCCCTTATAGACCGGCTTCGTGAATGAGGCGTACTAGCGGTAAGACGATTTGATCTTATACATATATAAATATTATTAAACTTATAATATTATAAAGTATAAGGGTTGAATTTTAACTTTTAAAATTCTAGGGGTTGGAACTAAAGTTTTTAATATGACTTTACATGTTCCAAAACTTGAGGGCAAGTTTTGTAAACTTTCAAAACTTTTCATTTCTCATAACTTATGAGTTAATGGTTATTAAAAATGAAGACTCTTCATTTTTTGTAACCTATGTGTTCTTTTAATGGTTATTTATAAATGTGACTTTTGGTTATCCATAACTTAAGAACTAGTTATGGACTCCATTAAAACACATAAAGATCAATAATTAATCTAATCAATTATTAGCACATAATTTCTATGATCTTCTAAACTCATATGTTTATGAATGTTCATATAAAAAATTTCAAGAATCGTAAGTACATATACAAAACTTGAAATTTTGATACGAGCTTTTGAACAAAACTTCGATTTTCAAGTTTTTTTTTTTTTTTTTTTTTTTTTTTTTTTGCATCAAGTATCAAATAAACAAACATGGCTCTGATACCACTGATGGGTTTTGAGCATTCTAACACTCCTATGGTGTACATGCAACCCTAGAACCTTGGATATATGTTTGACTATGATACATGCAAATAATTATTTTTCCAAGGTTCTTATCCTATCTAGCATGGCATGGGGAACTTAAATCAAATAAAACTAGTAGAATTACTTACCTTGTAGTAGTAGTTGATTGCTTGGAGTTTGAGAGCCTAGCACCAATAATGTGGATGCCTCAAATGGAAGTCACAAATCACCACAAACTTGGAAACTTGAGAGAATAGTCACAAACTTCTTGAAATCGGCCCTCTTGGTTTACATACATCAACTAGTGCAATTTCAAGAACCAAAGCCTCCTTTATATAGTGTGGTGGATTAGGGTTACATCCATGTAAACCCTAATACCCATGTCTTTTCATTTCCATGAGATCCATGGGTTAAAGCTCCATGGAGTATCCATGGACTTTCCATGCAAGCCTAGCCCATTCCAAATAAGCATTAGCCCACACTATATAAATACAAGAGCCCATATTTAATTAGTCATACTTTTGATCTCTAAATTAATTCTAAATTAATTATAGATCAACACTAATTAAATAATATGATTTTATATTAATATATTAGAACTTATAATATATTAATAAATCATAACTTATACTATTCTCAAAAGATTATCCGTAAATTGTTCGGGTGAAGTGCAACCCAAATGTACCATGCCGGGTCGGGTCAAGTACATACCAAATATAGTTATGGACTTAGACACTATCTCCAACATGATCTGATTTGCTTTCAGTTCAATCAGAGGGGCCAAAAGAAGGCCCATTGTCCTAGTTTAGTTGCGGCAGGACCGGTGTCAGCGCCCGCACCTGTGACATTGAGGATTACTGACGGACGTCAGGGTTGGGAAGATCCGTCAGCGGCAAAGAGCAGGGTGTTCCAGCTGACTGTGGAGTAGGCGCGTGCAGCTCCTGACATTGTGACGGGTATGTATCTTCTCCTTATCTCCTTATTTATATCGAATTGTTGCTTATGTTTATGTGTTTTATTTTAGGATCGTTCCTCGTGAACTGTATCTCTGCCTTGGTATTATTTGATTCTGGGGCTACCCGATCCTTTGTATCGCTCACGCTTAGCAAGCGATTTTCTGGGGCTCCAGGGGTGCTGGACTGTCCTCTTGATGTTGAGATTGCGGATGATTGGACCGTTCGGGTTGTGAGGGTTCATCGGGGGTGTACTCTTCAGTTGTTTGATGAGTAGTATTTGGTGGATTTAGTCCTCATTCCCCTGCGAGGGAATAAGGTTATCGTGGGCATGGGTTGGTTGAGCCCTAATGGGGCAGTGATCGACTGCGAGCAGCAGCTAGTTCGGATTTGGACCCCAAGTGGGGGAGGGTTGGTGATTCAGGGCGAGAGACCGCAACATGGGCCGATCTTGTGTTCAGCAACGAGGACTAGGCGTTACCTTCATCAGGGTTGCGTGGGTTATGTCGCCTATGTTATGGATACCCGAGATAAGGGTAAGGCGACCATGGATGATGAGTCGATCGTACGTGAGTATCCGGACGTGTTCCCGGAGGATTTGCTAAGGGTACCTCCGGAGAGGCAGGTGGAGTTCAAGATTGACCTAGTTCGAGGTGCGGATCCGATAGCCAAGACACCAAATCGGTTGGCTCCTCCCGAGATGCAGGAGTTGTCTACACAGCTATAGGAGCTTTTAGACAAGGGATTTATCAGTCCGAGCAGTTCGCCTTGGGGAGCCCCGATTCTGTTTGTGAAGATGAAGGACGGGTCTCCAAGATTGATGATCTTTTTTATCAGCTTCAGGGTGCATCTTGGTTCTCCAAGATAGATCTGCGATCGGGTTATCACCAGATGCGAGTCAGGGTTGACGATGTGCAGAAGACAACTTTTCGGACTCGTTATGGTCATTACGAGTTTGTGGTGATGCCGATTGGGCTCACCAATGCTCCTATCGCGTTCATGGACCTCATGAACCGGGTGTACAGACCGATGTTGGACCGGTCTGTGATAGTCTTTATCGATGATATTTTGGTTTATTCCAAGACTCAGGAGCAGCACGAGGAGCACCTGAGGGAAGTGCTAGAGACATCGAGGAGGGAGAGACTTTTGCAAATTTCTCCAAGTGCGAGTTTTGGTTGTGCGAGGTGCAGTTTTTGGGGGACCTTATCAATCAGAAGGGTATTCTGGTCGATGCGGCCAAGGTGGAGGCCGTGATACAGTGGGAGGTTCCGAAGTTTCCATTTGAGATTCGTAGTTTTCTTGGTTTGGCGAGTTATTATCGGATATTCATCCAGGATTTCTCTAAGATTGTTGTTCCATTGACCCGACTGGCCAAGAAGTCGGTGACATTTCGCTGGGGGCCTGAGCAGCAGGCAGCTTTCGAGACTCTTAGGCAGCGGTTGTGCGAGGCACCTATTCTGACCTTGCCGGAGGGTGTCGATGATTTTGTGGTTTATTGTGATGCTTCGATAACAGGTTTGGGCACAGTATTGATGCAGCGGGGTCGCGTGATTGCTTACGATTCGAGGCAGCTGAAGCCTCATGAGGCGAACTACCCGACGCACAGTTTGGATTTGGGGGCCGTTGTTTTCTCCTTCAAGATTTGGTGGCGTTACCTCTATGGGGTTCGTTGTACCATTTACACGGATAACAAGAGCCTGAGGTATCTGATGGATCAGCCGAATTTGAACATGAGGCAGCGTCGTTGGTTGGATGTAGTAAAGGATTATGACTGTGAGATCCTTTACCACCCGGGAAAGGCCAATGTAGTGGTCGATGCCCTCAGCCGCAAGGCGGTCGCGGCTCCGATCAGGGATATATGTTTGAGGATGACACTGATTACTCCATTGCTGGAGCGGATCCGCGAGGCTCAGGTCGAGGCTATGAAGGACGAGCACCGGAAGAGTGAGCGCATTGTGGGTTAGGTGGCTTCCTTTGATTATGATAGTCGTGGATTATTGACCTTGCATCGGAGAGTCTGGTTTCCTTACTTGGGAAGGCGTACGCCAGATGCTGATGGAGGAGGCCCACAAGTCGAGGTTCTCCATCCATCCTGGGGCGACGAAGATGTTTAGGGATCTTCGTCCTGATTGCTGGTGGCCCTGCATGAAGAGGGACGTGGCATGGTACGTGGAACGGTGCTTGACCTGCAGGAAGGTCAAGACCGAACATCAGGGACCTCACGGCAAGATGCAGCCGTTGGAGATCCCAGTGTGGAAATGAGAGGACATCACAATGGATTTTATCACAAAGCTTCCCAGGACCGCACGTGGAGTGGATTCTATTTGGTTCATCGTGGATCGGTTGACCAAGAGCGCGTATTTCATCCCGATCCAAGAGAGTATATATGCTGAGAAGCCAGCCGAGATTTATGTTCGCGAGGTCGTGGTACGTCATGGGATGTCGGTTTCGGTGGTGTCAGACTGAGATGTTCGTTTCACTTCCAGATTTTGGAAGCGATTTCATGACGAGATGGGTACTCGTCTCCATTTCAATATAACCTTTCATCCTCAGACTGATGGACAGAGTAAGCGGACGATCCAGAATCTTGAGGATATGCTACGCGCGTGTGTATTGGACTTCGTTGGGATTTAGGATACGTATCTTCCGTTAGCGGAATTTTCGTATAACAACAACTATCACGCTAACATTGATCGACCTCCTTTCGAGATGCTCTACGGGAGGAAATGCATAACCCCGATTTGTTGGGGCGAGGTCGGTCAGCGAGTCATGGGGAGTACTGAAGTGGTACTCAAGACTACCGAGTTGATCCAACAGGTCTGGAGCAAGCTCCAGACAGCTTAGAGTCGGCATAAGAGCTATGCCGACAAGCGCTGGTCAGACTTAGAGTTTTAGGTGAGAGATATGGTTCTCCTGAAGGTGTCACTTTGGAAATGTGTCATCCGGTTTAGGAAGCGGGGAAAGATGGGTCCCAGGTACATCGGTCCGTTCAGGATTTTGGCTCGGGTGGGTCGGGTTGCGTATCGACTAGATCTACCAGCCGAGCTTAGTCAGATCCAAAGTACGTTTCATGTCTCCCAGCCGTGGAAGTGTTTGGTGTATGATTCCGCAGTTGTTTCCTTGGAGGATATTCAGGTGGATGACCGTCTGAACTACGTTGAGAGGCCAGTGGCGATATTAGACCGGAAGACAAAAAACTTGAGGTACAAGGTTGTGCAGTTAGTGAAGGTGCAGTGGTTGCACCGCAAGGAGTCGGAGTGGACATGGGAGACAGAGGAGGAGATGGGGGAGCATTACCTAGGATTTTTTGGGGCAGCGGACTTCGAGGACGAAGTCTGAGACAAGTGGGGGAGAATTGTAACGCCTGGTTTCTGGTATGTATTCTAACCTTCAAATGATTGGATTTTACAGAAGAACTCGACGAGTTGGATGCCCCAAACTCGTCGTGTTGGAACGTTGTTGGGCCCCGTAATTAAGTGACCAACTCGACGAGTTGGCGGCAAGAAATGAAACCCTAATTTTGGGGTTTTGCACCCTATTTAAACACCTTAACCCTGGGTGTTTGCCTCATTTTCGAGCCTCCATTGTCCCTTAACCTAATCTCGAAACCCTAAGGCATTTTTTAGTGTTGTGAGCCCATTTTGAGTGCATTTTGGTGTGTTTGAAGCTCTTGGAAGGAAGAGGAGCTTGGTGCAAGTTGGTGATTCAAGAGGGAGCTTCAAGATCTCGATTCCTTGCTTCAATTCAAGCACATTTCTGGTAAAAAGTCTCAACCTTGCTTAGTTTATGCTTAGATCTCCTTCTTAGGGTTATTTTGCATGTCTTAGTCAAGATGGAGTGTGTGATGGGAGTTGGACGTCCCACTGAGGCAAAACCCTTCAGATCTAGGGTTCTAAGGAGCTCTTGTGGCATAAAGGTGCCAGCTTTATGGTCTTAAGGGCTCCATGCATCCATTAAGCCCTTATTATGGTCTCTTTTAAGCTTTTAAGCTTCCTCTATCCTTGCATGTGATTAAAGTTGGAAACTTTACGTGACCTCTCAGCCTTTAAGGTCCAGATCTGCATCCATGAGCTCTATCTTGGAGATTTGGTGATTATTGATTAAGCCCTTAGCCTCTTAAGATAAGGGTTTGAGTTTAAGGGTAAAGTTGGAAACTTTACCCTTCTAGACGTATTTTCAGTTGAGATTTGATTGGGAGAACCTTAGTTTTGAGATTAACGACTTATTGGGTTAAGGGGTCTTGTTGACTGAAGAACTCGGCGAGTTCATGGGTGAACTCGGCGAGTTGGATGGGTTTTTCCTGACTCTGCTGAAAAAGGGGAAACTCGACGAGTCTATGGATGAACTCGGCGAGTTGGATCGACTTTTCACGATTCTGTGGTTTGATGTGTAACTCGGCGAGTTGATTCAACTCGGATCGTTGAATTTGACTTTGACTTTGATCAAGGTTAATTTTAAAGGGATTTCGTTTTATTTAGGGGTTGAGTGAGCTGATTTCCGGAGCCAGTGACTTATTCAGCTATCATCCGACATTTGAGGTGAGTTTCCTTACCGGACTTAGCGGGTCGAAGGCACCAAGGTCCGCCCATGTTTATATTATGTTGTTAGTGTGCTAGTTGTCTCCGTGACTCTTACATGTGTTGTGGCTATATGTTTTTCGGGTTAAGGCCCGATGTCAGGCGGGGCCCGATGGATATCTGTATGCTATGTATCTCTGTGATGACTGCATGTGTATGTGTTTATTTTGATATATGTTATTATATGTTGGGCGGGGCCCGTTTTACCGATATCAGCTCAATGTCGTGCGGGGCCCGATGACGGGCAAGGCCCACTATATGTTTATTGTATGTTTGGTATGTGGTATTTTAGGAGAACTCACTAAGCTTTGTGCTTTCGGTTTTAGTTTATGTTTCAGGTACTTCTGGTTCCAAGGGGAAGAGCTCGGGATCACTGCATTGCACACACCGTTAAGATTTCCGCTTATGATGTTTACTCTAATGTATGTCAAATGATACTTGGAGTTTTGTTTAAATGTTTGAATGTTATTGGAAAATACTCTTTTATTTATTATTAAAAACAAAATTTTTGGGACCATATTTTTGAATGTTACACTGACGTACTTCGTCGGCCAGGGCGGAAAGGATGCTCATGGGAAATTGATTATGGACATGCGTGAGAGTGGCGAGGTTCATATCGATCATCTAGCCAATGATGATTTTGAGACAATGAAAAATATCGGGATTGTTTTGCTTTAGATTGAAATTCCTGATTTGATCAACATTCAAGTTGCAAAGGTGATAGACTTCTTAATTCATAATTCAAGAAAACATGTTGAATTATCATTCATCATCTATATTATGCTTTACGATTACAGGCTACAAGAAATTCAGGTGTTTCTATGATTCTTGAAGTGGGAGCAATGGAAACCAAGTGAAGGTTTGTTTCAGGAACGATATTAGCTACAATAGTTCCAAATGCTCTGATTTCATCCATGGCTAAGAACAATTAAATCAATGCATAGAAGGTGGTCGACAGAATGCTTGAAAGAATAATTTTGCCTACATCAAACCTCTTAAGTGTTAATCCCATTTATCAGACATACATCACCACATTTGATCGGGTTACCCGGTATCAAGTTAAAAAGGGACCTTTTAAAACGGTAAATTCGGACTTCATTCCCTTAATGTGCAAAACAAATAATTGAGTGGCCTTTTAAAACAAACGTGACAAGTTCGTTGGGTTAAAATGGCATTTTCCCAATGTACAATAGTAAACTTTATTCTTTTACTGAATAAATTAATACAAAAACTATTTTCTGCAAAATATAAGAATACAAATACCATTTTTATAACTTTACTATTACAAGGGGACACATCACACATAGACCATTTTATAATTTTTTATATTTCATGTAAATGTAAGGATATATATATATATATATATATATATATATATATATATATATATATATATAGGTAATTCTTGTAATTTTACTATTACACACAGACCATTTTTATAATTTTGTCTATTTCTATAACATCCCAAAAATCAAAAGTAAAATTTTCATTTTTCAAAAAAACCAAAAACCATAAATGTTTACAAAACATAGTTTCTAAAGGTCAAAATCACAAATCAGAGTATCCCAAAATCGAATCTCATAAAATCTGAAGGATGTGCATGATCAAGCCTTCGCCTTGCCCCAGTCACCAAAAGTACCTGAAACATAACACTTAAATTGTAAGCCAAAGTTTAGTGAGTGCCCCCAAAGTACCACCCACAACCAAACAAATATACATATTGCCTGCTGGGTCCACAGTCTCCCGACTGGATTACCCTGGCCCACAATCTCCCAATTGGATTGCCACTCTAGCCCACAATCTCCCGATTGAATTGCAACTTTGGCCCACAATCTCCCGATTGGATTGCCACTGGCCCACAATCTCCTGATTGGATTGCCTAGGTTTGTTGGCCGACAGAAAAAAGCAGTGCAACCTCAACCCACCCACACTATGTCGACATATGTAACAGATAACATATAGCAAGCAAATACAGGTAATCATACAGATCTGCCAATCTAACATATAATCAACATAGCATCATCCTATATACCAGGATACATAACCTAGTGGGCCGACATTAGTGCCTCCGACCCATGAGTACAGTTAGGAGAAACTCACCTCACAGTCTGAAATGTAGCCGAACAAATCACAACTCCAACTGTTGACTTTACATGTCACTTATACAACAAACAATGACCTAATCTCAAACTCCTGCTCAAAATACCCCTAAGTCAAACTTGGTCAAACCCTAGGTCAAAGGTCAAAAGTCAAAAAGTCAACGACGTCTACATAGACTGAGTACGCTCAGCGTACTCAGCCACTACCCCAACGTAGTGCACCCTTGCCCAGATTACGGGGCATCAACGCCCAACGTACTCGACTGATCTTCTTTTTCTCTATTAAGTGCTTATTTCATTAAGATGTCACGTCTAAAGCTCAGATCTAGTTCCAAATAACATTCTAAGTCAATAAGTTTCCAACTTTATGACTTTCCAAGGCTAGAATGAGTCCAACAACCAAACCCTAACTTAATACACAAACTAAAACCTCATATCTCATGCATAAAGACAGGAAAGTGACCAAGATCACATTTTTATGGTTCTATGCACCTAAAAACATCTGGAATGACAGTTCTTATGGGTTAGAGTAAGCCACACTCATGAACACCAAGATTATGGGACTAAAAAGCATAAAAAGTTAAGAACTAGAAAGATCCAAAGAAAACATGCATCAATATCCAAACTTTATACCTCCAAAGTACTTCTGGATCTAGGTTGCGTTGAGCTTCCAAGATGATTCCACTATCTTCTCCTTCCTTCAAGAACACAAAACACACACTCTCAAGCTCAAAATGCTCGCACAATGGATTAGGGTTAGCAATGGATGATTTGGGAGATGGAGGTTGATGAGGGAGAAGGTCTTGAGGAGTTAATGATGCTTAAATAGGGCTTAAACCCTAAAAATTAGGGTTTGACCCCCAGCCACGTACGTCCGGCGTACGCTTGTGTACGTCCAACGTACTAACATGAAGGAGCGACTTCATTAAACAAGCTACGGGACCAATATGCAAGAAAATTCTACTTTGGGTCAAAAATATAAATTTACCTAAACAATGAATGTTACAACTTCATGTCAATGTAAGGACACATAGACCATTTTTATAATTTTACTATTATACATTGACCATTGATTTAATTCTTACATTAGAGAGTTGTATGTTTATGTGTCCTTAAGAACAACAGTACACAACATTTGCTAAATGTGTTATATTATTTGATATAATAAAAAATGGAAGATGAAAACGATACAAAATACATATCCAACATGTTTTCTAATTTTGTAAAATGAAAAACGAAAATTTAATCGGTTTTAACCAAACATGTTTTCTAAAATATTCTACTAAAAACTGAAAATGAAAACTCCATTATTTTTCTAGAAAAAAATTTATAAGAAACTATAAATAAATAAATAATGAGCTAAGTCTTCATAAATCAACAAAAAAAAAACTACTTTTCAAATATGGTATGTCACTGGCACGCGAGTGCCATATAACATGACTGTAACCTGTAAAAATGGTGAAATTATCAAAAAAAAAAAATCGATAAAACGATGGATTATTTAAAAAATAACATGTGAATATCAAAATCAGAAAAGAAAAAAGAAATAAAAAATGTAGTAGTAATTTTTTGCGACATTTGCCCTGTATGTAAACACCGTATCCGTATGCCTCACTCTAAATATATAAACACCACATGATTTTGTTAAATGTTCTTACGGTGACATGAAAGAAGATAAAACAAGAGTATGATTACACGCTCCAAAAAAGATTTGATAATCCAATTGTCAAAATCGAACTTACTATAAAGATTTTCTTTTTCTTTTTTATATATATATAAAAAAAAAGAGTATATTACACGAATGGTCCCTATGGTTTGGGGTAATTTGTATATTTGGTCCCTAACTTATTTTTTTAACTCGGAAGGTCCCTATACTTTGTTTTTGTTGTGCACTTAGTCCCTGTCAGACCTAAAAAGACTATTTTGCCATTGATTTTTTTATTTATTTAAATAAAGTGGGGTAGATAAGGTAAGGTAATGTGGAAGTGGGGTTGGGGTGTGTTTATTTAAATAAATTAAAAAATCAAGGACAAAATAGTCTTTTTTAGGTAAGACAGGGACCAAGCACGCAACAAAAACAAACAATAGGGACCTTCCGAGTTAAAAAAGTAAGTTAGGGACCAAACGTGCAAATTACCCCAAAGCATAAGGACCATTCGTGTAATTTACTCTAAAAAAAATCCATTACATCGCGTACCTTTTAACACATGAATTAAACAAACTCCCTAAATCATTTTATAATAAATAAAACCCACCCACAAAATTACGTTAGATTATAAATAAAAGAAAACCAAATAATAACCCAAAAACAATGCCTCTATTTTTATTTCTAATCAGGTCCATCATACT
Source organism: Lactuca virosa (assembly GCF_052849685.1). Taxonomy (NCBI): domain Eukaryota; kingdom Viridiplantae; phylum Streptophyta; class Magnoliopsida; order Asterales; family Asteraceae; genus Lactuca; species Lactuca virosa. The sequence goes on from NC_136433.1 coordinate 41,844,112, forward strand.
TGGATCAATCTGTACAAAATAGTTTCCTACACTATAAAATCACCTGCTGCATCCACAAGCGGTACCATGTGCAGCAAATGTTGTACATTTGACACCCGCAACTATGGGTCAGGGTCAGAGCTGCAATGCTAAATCCGGTTGTTGCGGTGAACCGATGGATCCAGATGGTCCAACATTTAGGTCCGGTGGAACAGGAACCATAAACTGCCACTTTGTACCTTGTGCATGATTAGTTGTACCTTGAAACGTTATTCCCATTTTGGAAATATTTCTACCATTTTGGGGTATTATAATTTTATCGGTTTTTATGACAGTAGAATCTTCAATTTTAGGCGCTATTGGTCCTGAAGTCGATGGGGTTTCTGGGTTGTCAGTGGGTAATTTGGGGGTATAATTGTAATTTTTGGGTGGAAAAAATGATGTTTCGTTTTCAAATGGCACGCCAGGTGGCAAGGCTTTTTCGATTTTCTTGGAAGCAATTTTCCAGACAATGGGGCCCATATTAGAAGCGAATCGAGCTAGGCTTCTCGCATAACCATGTTCAGCATGAAGACCAACCTAATTACATGAGAGGGGAAGGGTATTTATGACATTTTGGTTGATAATCACCTTTTTTGCTAAGGAATGGAAATATAAAAATAATTCTTAGCTGTTTTTGGAAAATATAAAATATTATTAGGTTGAATAAGTTTGCATTTTTGGTCCCCCCGAGTATAACCGATCTTTTCAATTTTGGTCCCAAAAAAATTTATCTTGCAATTTTGGTCCTTATTTGAGATATTTGTAACATTTTTGGTCCCTGTTTCAAGTTTTATGACTAATTTGGGGTCCAAAATTGCAAAACCAGCTATACTCATAGACCAAAATAGTCATTTTACTTTGAACAAGGACCAAAAATGTTACAAGAACCTCGAATAAGAACCAAAAATTGCAAAAGAAACCAAAATTGGAAAAAACAGCTATACCCAGGGACAAAAAATGTAATTTACTCCATTCCAACAAAGGATGAGAAAGAATCACATTCCATTAGGAATGCTCCATTCCTTTCCTGTGTTGTAAACAGACATTTTTTTTCCATTCCATTCCTTCTTCCAATAGTACATACCTAACACTACCTGATATATTGAACTTGTAGCTGTGTATTAAATAAAATTATGTTAAAATTTAAAACAACTTACAGCTAATAACTGTTTCTTTTCTCCACCAAAGTTGGAAAGCAGAGAATGATTTTGAGCAAAAATAGATGGATGAAACTCCTTGTAAGTATCGCGTCTACTTTCGTCTATAATAAAATGTTTGTTCCCATATTTCATATCTGCCCTCCTAATGTTAGCTGCAAGTTTTATAAAACAAATCATTAAATCCATTTTTTATACTTAAATTAACAAAATTTAAAGATAACTAAAAGAAACCTGGAAACTCTTCATTCCAATCTGATGAGATTTCAGATTGATGTTCACCGTTGCGCGTACGATATGATGGATTATACATCGTGGGCCCACGTCTTAAATTGTAAGGAGTGGACTCATTGTCTACAGGAGTTGCCAGGGTGGCACCTGAGGTGGACTCAAGGACAGGAGGTGTGTCCAATGGGGGTCTGCCAGGTGGCTTTTTCAGGTGCTTGCTTGGAGGCCTGCCTCTTCTCACTACCTTTGGTTGCAGCTCACCACCTTCACCCTCTTGCCTCAGATTTTCAAAATCCCTTTTTGCTAATTCTTGTATAGATCTTGCCTAAAATTAACACAAATTCAAATTTTCACAATATAAATATAAAAATAAATAAATATAGTTCAGAAAGAAGACTAATAAGCATACCTGCCGAAAGAAAATGGTGTCAGATGGGTTATACTGCATTGCGTTTGAACAGATTAAAAAAACATCCGTCTGTAAACACCAAAAGAAAACAAGATTGTTACATTTTTTGTTTAAAATAATACATATATTAAAAGGATAAATTATTTACTACAAAGACATGTAGAAAAGTAAAGAAAAGGGTATAGAAGTCTTTTATCAGTAAACAATACAAGTATGTTGCTATTAAAGACCTCATACCACAAATGCACTTCTCTTAATTATAAACAACCAATGACTAACCTCCAATTCTTCAAGATTTGCATAAAGACCCTTGTTAAGTTTGCTCCTCACAGTGCTAAAATCCATAGGTTGCTCTATAATTTCATGGTAATCAGGAAGCTGAATATAAAAATCAAAAGTTAACATATCAGTTGTGAATTCTAAAGAACTTTCTAAGATCAATAACATAAACTTTCCAAACAAAGCACCTCATCAGGATCAACAGGCTCAGAGAATACTGCATGAGTGTCCTTCCTGTAGATAAATTAAACATACCCAAAGAGCTATCTTAATCGATAAACTGTATAATAAGAATTAAGAAACTAGAGGTGAAAGAAGAAAAGAAGGACATACTTTTGAAGTCTGTCAAGAATGAACACCAACAACTTTTTGTCTGGCAAAGGTGTAGTGGGTCCAGCTTCCGATGGTGATCCTGTCCACATATTAAATGGAAAAAATCAAGAAAAACGAAGACCATAAAAACTAAATGCTGGGAATTTCACAACAAGAAAAGAACAAAAAGGTTTTTGATTAAGACCATGCAGTGTGTGTGTGTCCATCGCTTTCTGAACCTTTCCACCCTACAAGCATAAAATTCACCACCATTGTTAAGCAAAGAAAAATTATCGTAGCTTGATGCACTTGATTAAAGACTCGACAAACACTCACAGTAAAAGGGAAAGTCAAAGTCACAGGGAAGTATTATCAAGCAAGATAAGAGCCAGATGGCAAGTACAGGTGAACTGAAAGAATATCAGAGAACAATAACACCATTAAATAAGAGACAAATTCCAACTTTTTCTGGGGACATGATGGTGGATGAATGTTCTTTTTGTTACACGTAGAATACAGATTGGACAGATTTACAGGAAACAATCAATCAACGATGGATAAAGTAACGAAAGTAACAATTTTAATTTCGGAAGCAGAAACTTTGGAAATTTAAAGGAGAAAAGAAATAAATATAAACACTTTTTACATAGATCCATAGATTTTAATTTATAGTCACTGCACTATTTACTACAAACAAAACTTGACCAAGTCAAAACAAAGACATTCCACACTGTCTTCGGAATTCCGATCTGAGAAGAAAATTAAAAAAGAAAAAAGAAAAAAAGAAGGTCCGGATCACGCGCGAAAATCCCCAAAAAATCAGATTTAAAAACTGCAAAAAATCATATTTCCCTCGATTTTGTCAGTTTCGAAATCCTTATACTTTCGTAAACCTCGTTATTTATTGTTTTCTCTCTGGTCTACTAATTTTCGATTCGGGACAGCAGAATTTACAGCTCAAAAAAGGACCACTAAACCCTAATTTTTTAGGCTTTTATGAAACATTACCTGATGATGAGTGAGGATACCACCAGATCCGGAGTTAATTTTGCGATTGTCAACATCAGCATTCGAATCAGAGCCGCATGATGCCGAATTAATGGATGAAGATCGTACTAAATCAGTTGACAAATGTGGATGTTGATTCAATTGGGGCAAACGAACAACGAGCTTGACTTTCTTCTCTTTCCTCTCATCATCGTCGTCGTCTTCATAGTACTCATCTTCATCAACAGATAGATCATCGGCAGCAGTAACAGAGTTAGGGTTCCGGCGAGCGGATCTCGGTTGTGATTGTTGGTAATTTTGCAATTCTTGTTCCTCTAGTGCTCGCTTTTTTAGATCTACTAACGATGGACGGCCTTTTTTCTTCTTCGTCGGCGTTGCTCCGCCTACTTTACCCATCTTTTTCTCTCTCGCTCTACCTCTGTTTCTCTCTCTACACTTCTCTCTCTCCAAAGCAGGCATTAAACAAAATTTTGTTTTCTTGTTATAATTTTTGTTAAATTTCCTATTTCCCCCTTTAATTTTACAAACTCGACATTTAATGCTCTCTACAAATTAGAATGTAGTTTTAGTATCTCACATGTAAGTGTTAATGGGTTTATAAACCTCACTATGGTCTGTTTTGGTCACCAAAAAGTACATAAATAAATAATTCAATATATCAATTTTCTTGTAACGTTTTCATTTTTTTAGTAACTATTTTAAAATTTAATAACAATTGCACAATGTCTTTATAAGAATGATATTAAGGTTGATTAGCCTCAAACTTATCATGTATAGTTACCTTTGCAAATAGGTATTCCATTTAATGTTATTTAAAAACACATGGTAATATATATTAAATATTAAGGCTTTAACATTATATGGTTTTTAGGCTATGTTTGATATGACTTGGTTATAAGTTATTTTAATTTTTGATTTTTTTTATATTGTTATGTTTGATGAACAAAAGAATAGCTTATGAACTGCTTTTCATATTACTATTTCAACGAATTTATTAAGTTTAATAATTCTCTCAAAAATACTCTTAATTAATTAAAAAAACGCAATCTTCTACATGTATCATTTACATATTTAAGCTAGTTTTACTAGATATCGTTTTTTATCAGTTGGTAGATAATTTTTCAGCTAGCTATCTGTTATATTGCTTAAATCTTCTATAATCCTAATACATGATATGTAGTTGATAAGGCATCCAAAGTTTACGTTCATCATGATACAAAGTTTAATTGATAGATGTATTGACGATTGATTAATATTTAATGATTGCAACCATGTAGTATACACGTAAGCGAATATGAAGAAAACATGTAACATGTAAGGTTTATGTTACAAATAAGTAATGAATTATATGTTTTTTTTAAATGCCGTTTTATGATGTTAAAAATATTTTGTTTGGAAAATATCGTGTTTTAAAGATATTTTGTGAACAAAATGTGTTAGTTGTTTACTTTGTGATAGAATATTTATTATAAACAATAGTATATTGAACATGTTAAACAATTTCTTATCCATCTAGGATATTAACTTGGTAAAAAATAAGGGGTAAAATGTGATTTCTAATAGCTTAGGGTTTACACGACGGGGTGTTGTTGGTATTTAAGGGGCCAAATTGGAAAGTCCGCTTTCTTTTTTGTTTGTACATAATAAGAGTTCAGCCGAACCGAATGTCTGTAGGCGCGTGGGAGTAGGATTCACAAGTCTTGTACCTTCCTCGACGACGTCGTTTGCAACGGATTATTCAACTTGTTCTTGTTTTTTTCCACAAAAGAAATTGTATTTTGAATAGAAAAAACTTAATGTTGTGAAGTGTGAAGTGTCTTTAATCTTTAATAAAATATATATATCTAGGGGCGTTTGGTTTTGGATTATTTACTTGTAATCTTGAATCTATCAGAAGTTTTGAATTGGAACATTTTAGAGTTAAAAGGGAATATATTATGCAATTGTTGTTGGGATTTGAAATGAAATAGATATAAATTCCAAAATTTGTTGAAACATTTAATATGTATATATATGTATTTTATAAAAAAAAAATAAAAATTTTGAATTTTGATAATCTTTTATAATTTTTCAACAAATATATTACTAATGAATTTTGATGCCATATGGCAAGGTTGAAATTGTGATATTTGGTTGCTACACGACTTCTTTTTCAACTAGTTATTAATTGTTTTTATTTTTGTTAGTTTTATTTTATTTTTACTTTCAATTGGTCGTGCCAATTAGCCAACTACTAATAAATATGGTCTCACCAACATCTCTCTAATCTTCATAAACCATATTGTTATTCATCCTCTTCCCCTTATTTTTTCATTTGCTCCGTTAATAACTTCATATGATGCTCTCTTAATTTGCTTTGTCCACATGTTACTTCTTTTTTTTGACAACAACACCTACCAATGAAACTCTACTCTCTCCCATACAATCTCTAATAAAAACTAACTGTAACATCATAACCATTTTGAAGAACCTACTTCCTAAAGTTAACTCGTTCAATTTCTTGATTCCACTTATACACAATCAATATTACTCTTACGTTATAAACATATCAAATAACCAAGTTCCTAAAATTCATTCAATTTCATGAATCCATTTTATGCACAATCAAAGAAGCCACTTCCTTAAATTAACTAATTCCATTTTCTGCTCTCTTTTCTCTCTTACATACATGCAAAAGCACCTCATGAATAAGATATATTGTGGTTTAGCTATTTTCTTAAGCTATTGTTTATATTATTTTAGATCTATAGTAGATAACAACCATAGATGTACAAAATAACAACCGGAATTTCCAACATGAACAATCTACTTTATTATGATAGATCAATTCGTTTTCCCAACTTTTACACACTCAAATATGAATGAACAAGAACAGATGAATACATAGATGATCAATGAAACCCTAACAGAGAGAAAACCCTAACAGTTTTCGATCTTACAAGACTGAATGAGCATATACACCATATAACACACACCAACTCTATCGGGTCACCCATGGCCGACAGACCAGCAATGCATCAACCAAACTTGCACCTGCACACCTTAAACAAAACCAATATATACAAAATATATGATAGTTTCATTTTATTTACTTCTTTTTATAATTTATTTTAGTATATTTCATTCATAATTTAGCTAATCTTCATGCATATTTTCATTTTTGTTATTTTATGACTATTTCGGGTACTTTCTGGTTTTGTGAGTATAATTGTAGATTTCAAGAATGTTAGCAGAGCGGGAATATTCGGGACGTGTTAAAAGCAAATGGACTAGGAGGACGGTAAAGAATCTTGGGCTAGAAGACTTGTGGAGTTTGATACAAATCATGGGCTTGTTAATATTTGAAGGATTGAAGAAGCTGGACCTTGAATTTAGAAGAAAATGGTGAATATTTGAACGTGCTAGCATAATTGATCGAGCGAATTCATGAGTTGCGAATGATTTGGAGAGGGTAAATCGGACCAAAATTGAAGAAAACATGAAGAATATTGGGTTATTGGCTGATGGAAAGCAATCTAGACTAGTGGGCTAAGTCATTGGAGGCCCAAACCACAAAAGAGCCCATTTCAGGTACCACCCGCGCACGGCTGCGCTGGCCGCGCACAGGACTGCAGGGGCAATTTCAAAAATCTCTCTTTAGTGTTATATAGGGAAGGTTGGTGTGCATATTTTTGGCACTTATTCGCATCCGATTTTGAGAGGATTCTCTGGAGATTTTAGAGCATTTTGAAGGTCAAGAACACTTGAAGAACATCTCCTTTTTACTCTTTGATTCCTGCTACATGTTTGGTACAATCTATTATCACTTTGTTTTCTTAAGTTTAGCCATGCTAGGCTAAACTAATCTTGGTTGACTTTGGTGAAATCACTTGAATGTTTGGTTGAATGTTGAAGAACTCCATGAATTTGTTCTTGAATCTTTATGAGAATGTTTTATATTTTAACATCTTCTTGCAACTTGTATGTTTTTATTCATGAATGTAAATGTATTTATAGTGATTAGTTGGCTAATTTCTTGATTAAGTAAGCATCCTCAAATTAGCAAGCAACAAGTGATTCTCGTGTTAGTTTTCACTTCACACAATCACAAAAAAAAATTCTCCAACATGGTAGTGGAAGCTTTTGACTCTTCTTGGATTTGGTGACTTTTTGGTTCTTAATGGTAGTTAATTTTCAGTAATTACATGCTTAATGGAAATTGTGACTTTAACTAAAGAAATATTTTATGAGCTTCTCTAGCTATTTTAATAACTAAGAAAAGTCTAGGTAATCTCAAGCTTCTTGGATTACTATAGCCAAATTAGAGATTTATGACAACTATTGCACTTTGGATTCTAATGATATATTTACCAAGTGTTCAAGTGATGAAACCATAAGTCAACCATCATTTTCTCATTGATTTTACATCAAATTCTTGCTTTTATTTAATTATAGTCTTTAAATCTTAGTTTGACTCTACTTTTCTTTCAAATATTTCAAAAGACCAACCCCCCCCCCCCCAATTTTTATATTTATTTTAGTTTCACAAGTATTTGTATAAGAAGATTTTCAAATAAATAACAATCTGAACCAATCTCCGTGGATACGATTGTTAGGGGTGTCAAACCCAACAAATGATAGGGGTACAACAGACTCCAAATACACTGCTTTAATGCACTAAAAAGTAGTACAAGGCAAGCAGGGTCGAACCACAGAGACACGGGACAAAAGTCTATACCTCTTTGCGCAAGGTACTTTGGTCACAAAAGGGGGTTTTCTTTGCAAAAGTCAAATAATGAAAATAACAATCAACTTTGGAACATGCAGAAAATGAAATAGATTTGTAAACAAGTTGTAAAAGTGCTTCCAATTCTAGTTCTCAATGTTGTCATTTAACCTGATTGTGACTTGATGTAATTTGTGATTACTATTCTAAGTTGGTACTGAAAGGTATTAACACGCTCTAATACCTCTCGCTTGCCAAATTATCTAACCAAAACACGCTCTTTGACTAGACCTAGCTTTACTAATTCAACCTAAACACACTCTTAGACTGTATTGAAAAACTGCATTAAGTTTTGTACAAGCTTCCCAACAATGTTCATTTCTTCTCATACGCTCAGAAATGTGAAAACATGTGATAAATGTTCTACAATAAGAAAACCTATTGTTTGTTATCAATCATTAACTTTATAGAACGATTAGGTGCCCTAAAATTTAATTAACTACACAAAAATTCAATTCATGAAAGTGGCCAATCAAACACAAATCAAATTTAAGGATTCTAGTTTAAACAAGAACATAATCACTAGAATAGAATCACAAATCAAACATCAAATCATATGCTTCAAGTCAAGCAATCAACATGTTTTGAACAAGAACTAGAAACTAGGGTTTCTTAGCCACACATGGCTAAGAACAAATCAAACAAGAATAAAGATGAAATTGGAATGTTTAATGCTTACAAAAATGAAATCGAAAGTGTTTGCAATGATTAGGTCTTCTCAAAAACTCCAAGAAATCTCCCAAAATCGCCTAAGATCGCCCAAAGTTGCTCCAGAAACCATCTCCGCCTCCAAAATGACGTCTTCTCCTCTTTTAATTAATGTTCACGTGCATGTCATAAGGCCATGCGTTTTTAGCATGGCCATGCCTTTTGCCCATGTGTTTTTCGCATGGCCATTTGTCTTGACCATGTGTTTTTGGCATGGCCCATGCTTTTTGCTAAAAGTCCAACAAGTATTCACTGTTGGGTCCATCTTCAGTCTAGCTTCACCATGAGTCATGTTGCTCAAATATAAGATGATAAAGGACAAACACGACCCGTTTCGGTGTGACAAGAACCGCGTTTCAAACGTAGTCCTTTACTATGATGACAATGCAACAATGACTCGGGTTATGTCTTCATGTTTTCTGTCATGGAATAACCGGTTCATCTTCTCTTCATGCTCCAAAGCTCCATGCCTCCAAGTTCCATGTCCCATGCATCCAAGTTCCATGTCCCATGCATCCAAGGTCCATGCTCCATGCTCCATATTGTCTGCAAAATAATTAAAAAATAGTGAAGTACCAGACATTCTTAATGAAACATGCAGTTGCCCAAATAATTAACTAAATTCAAGAATTATGAAGTAGAATGCCATGAAAAGACGGAAATAAACATGCAAAATAGGTGCATAAAATGCACCTATCAAACCTCCCCAAGCTTAGACCTTTCTTGTCCTCAAGAAAGAACAAAATTAAGAATCACCTTAGAGAAGACGATAGGCGACTAAAAGAAAACTAAGATGAAAAGAATGGAAGGAACGAAAAGGTCTAAATCGAATTAAGAGTGAATGCATGCAGTAAAAGAAAAACTAATGAAAATAACATTTGTACAAAAAGAATTTTTTTTTTCAAACATTAATGCAATAAACAAAACCAAACGAACAGGTTCAATCCAATTAACCTCATTATGTCATACAGTCGAAGGTGTACCTGTCGTGCCTTGAGATAACTTGGCATTAACCCCACAAAGATATATAACATTTAAAACAAGATTTTTAGCCACTCCCTAACACAACTCAACAAAATCAAAAGTTACAACACTTGTTCACTTTTACAGGTATTGGGTTAGCACATGGAACAAATTATGGTCTTCTCTCGTGAAAACATGTGATGTAAAATATGCTCAATCATTTTCATTTTACAAAGCATGATAATGACCGACTCCAACTATTTGTTGACTAACAACAATCTTTTTCTAAAAAATATTTTCTAAAAATTCCCTAATATTTACCCAGATTGGTTACATGTTTCAAACCACTTACACCAGTCAAAGTAGTTTACAGTCAGTCCCAATGTCCTAAGTTCAAGTCCAAGTCCTTAGGAATCTCTTGGCAACCAATCATTTTTCCTAAACATATTAGTCAATTAAACTATAAACATAAATATATACAAACTATTTAATTATATTTTCCTACAAATAAAGCTCATGACTTTCTTTGAAATCCATGTAGCGGGCTTCCAACCAACACATCCAGACCAGATGATCTTGGTGTGCTAGATTTAAAGAGATCCCTCGGGTTTACTTGCCCGAACCTCAAAGGCCACAGATTAGCTTTATTTGAATATCTAAACATATCTATATTTTTTTTTGTTATTATTAAGTTCATGACTTTCTATGGAACCCGTGTAGCGAACTTTCAACCCAATCAGTCCCAAACAATTCAGCTTTAGGCAATTAGGTGTAGAACACCCCTCGGGGTTTACTGATTCGAGTCCCAAAGGTCACATATTAACTTAATAATATTTTATTTATTTATTTATTTTAATTTATTTTTATTTTTTTAATTTGTTTGCTAGGCTTATTTCCTTATATTTTCATCCTTGACTCTTTCTATTGTTGGGACATCTCACAGTCTATTACTGTGAGAGACTTCTAAGACATTTTTCGGGGGACTGATGTAAACACGCAAAGACCCGTAAGTATAGTTGGAAACAATGTCCCCAAGCAGGGTATTTAGAAGGGAATAGGTAGAAAAGACTTTTTAGAGCGTTGGAGAATTCGAGTCACTGAAATTTTATATTCATTTTATGGCTCTTTTGAATTTGGAGTTTGGATATGAATGAGCACTTACTACTCATAAGACCGGTCGTGTGTTCCACGGGCTAAACTATATCTGTCGTTATGCTTCGGTGTTGATGACCTTATCATTTTTTGTTTTGCACGAGTAGCTTTAGGAGACGTGTTCGTGTGTGATTAGATCGCTTCAAGATTTTTAATGAAAAACGAACAAGTTCTAATCTCAAGCCACGACTAATTTACCACTTCAACTGATTCAAGAAGATTAGGTTCCTTTATATTGTTTTTTTTTGAATGCTTTGAAATGAATGCATGAAAAAAAATTAGAGCATATGAACGGATTCTCAACAGTTGAAATGCATGTGGAAATTAAAACCTAAGGTACAAAGACCCCTCCCCAAGCTTAAGATTAAGCATCGTCTTAGATGCTCGGAGAGGGTAGGGCAACCTACTGACCACGAATGTATAACTATTTAGAGCATATGAACGGATTCTCAACAGTTCTAGTCAAACAATCTTAGGATTCATGCATCAAACTTGAGATATGGAAGGAATGTACCATTCAAATGCTTGAATTTGTGATGTGTGCTTGACTTTTTCACGTCATCTTCAACCTCAAGAAAAGTTGAGCTCTTCAATGGTGGAATACACAAACGGAGCTAAAAGCTTCCCTTCTTCTTTACAAAATACCTCCCCAAGCTTGCTCTTGAAACCCTACACAAGAATCAAGTCACACTTTGCAAAACAAAAACATGGATTCGATTTTTAGCCGTCAATGGGGAAATCGACCATGAGGATGAAGAAGATGAAGTTAGAGAATCAATTTTTTTCATACCTTTTTGGGATTAACATTGAAGAACTTTATAGAAAAATGTGGTTTTAGGAGGTTTTGGAGAGTACCCAATTATTTTTATTTTTATTTTTATTTTTTTATTTTTTTCAGGCCAAAAAGCATGGGCAGAAAGCAGACCATGTGTTTTTCATGTTTTCCCGTGCATTTTTTCTTTTCTTTTTAAAGTTACGATGACATGCACAGGTGAGTTCAGACCATGTGTTTTTCGAAGCTTGCCCATGCGTTTTTAAGCATGGTCTATTTTAGGCCATGCGTTTTTTAGCATGGCCCGTGCAAAATATTTTTTTCTTTTGAAATCCTCGATGTCCATGCATGGCTATAAAATTAGGCCATGCGTTTTATGCATGGCCCATGCTATTTTTTTACATGCTCGTGCGTTTTCTTTCTGATAACCTCAAAAACTCGTTTTTTTTTTTGCATGGAACTCTAAAAAGACTCAAAAACATTGCAACACAACAAAATAAAGTAAATAAAAGAAGAATGGAAAGAAAATACTCCCCGAGTTGCCTCTCGGTTAGCCGCCCTTGTTTCAACTCTTTGGCTCGACTTGGCCCTTGTAATATGTTATTCTTTGAATGTTGGGGCTTTCCAACTCACTGAACTTCTTACTACTTCCTCAAATTGGCCATTTATCTTGTACCTAACTTTCTTTTTGCTTGGGAACCATACAGGACTTAGACCCTTGATGATAACAATCATCCAACTGACCCCTTTCATGTACTTGTTGTAACAACGTAAATTTCCAAAACAAATTTTCATTTTTAAAACATACTTTTATTCATAAGGTAATATCAAAACATAATGTATCCAATGTTATCATAACAAAACATATCCCAGAATCTCAAGACATAAACTCCATGAGTGTGTACGGATCATGTCGGCGCCTTCCCGCGATCCTCGCTAGTACCTTAAACACATAACACAACAACTGTAAGCATAAATGCTTAGTGAGTTCCCCAAAATACCACATACGCACATACACCACTCAAGGCTATAAGACCTTCTGCTCACTGTGTCTCAGAGGAATTCCGTCCCACAACCCTGGTAGACCTTCCGGCCCTACCCGTAATGACCTTCCGGTCCACATCATGATGACCTTCCGGTCCTTATCATTCATAACATACATAACACCTACATATCATATAACAGCATACAGCACATACATCTCATCACATATAAGACCTTTCGGTCACACATAGGTACCACTCTAGGTACAGTATAGTGAGAAGACTCACCTCGTACGAAGTCGGATAAACTCTCGTGCTTGACGTCCCGACCTAGCCTCCTCCTATCATACGAATAACATTCCTGATCAATACTCTCTCATAGCCTCATCTCTAGAGATTGGGTAGAAGGCCATCTTACCCTTCCCTGAACTCTCCTGAATCAGCTTGACCAAAACCCTAAGATCGACTGAAGTCAACGGTCAAACTTTGACCCGACTCGTCGAGTGCACATGGGCGACTCGGCGAGTCCTTGCGGGTCCTCAGAATCCTTCTAGCCTCACTTGGCACGTCGATTCATCCCTTCACTCGACGGGTTACACCTGTCACGAATCGCGGGGCAACCCCGACTCGACTCGTCGAGTCCACTTATGAACTCGGCGAGTAGCATCCATGGCAACACTCAAATGACCTTCTGAGGTCAGATCCGCTTCTCTAACCTATAGATTTGCCTTCCACATTCACAATAATCACGTAAAGGTCCGACCTTTACACTCATGCAACACACATAGGGCTCTCTTTGGTGAAATCATCTCTAAAAAGGCAACCTAAGATCATTTCTTCCATGAAACAACATAAAGCAGGTTGGATAAGGCTCTTTGGACCTCTAAAGGTCCAGATCCAGAGTCTAACACTCAAAGGGACAATATACTCATCATTTCAAGCCAATAAAAGGGTATAGAAAACCCTAAATGCAAGGATCTCATACTAAACAGAAGAAGGGATCAATTTACTACCTCAAAGTTGCAGATCCAAGCTGGAAATCCACAGAATAGCAATCCCCTTGACCTCCTCTTGCTGGAAACACCTTCTTCTTTGCAAAATCACACTAATAAAGATCAAAAAGGCTCTCTCTCTAATACCACTCGTTAAAGCTCTCTAGGGTTTCTCTCTCTGGACTGGTAGCCGCAATTGAGGGCCATAAGGACCCTTAAATAGGGCACAGGCCCAAAGATTTAGGGTTTTTGTCCACAACGCGGACTCGTCGAGTCCACCCATCGACTCGTCGAGTCCCTTCATTAATCCAGTCAGCAAATCGCGATCCTACTCGACGAGTCTAGGCGTCAACTCGTAGAGTCCCTCCTCAAAACTCAAAATAAATGAATAACATAGAATACCTGGGAATCCAGATGTTACACTTGTCCAGTAAAGTAATCGACTCTTCTTCCTTTGATACAGTGGTTGAGTTGATGACTGATTGGGTGTCTTCCTTCTCGGGATATGAATCCTTTAAAGGGTCTAACAAATTTATCGTTTCCGACTCTAGTAGTTGGTCTACCAGTGATATGATTTTCTCATTCGTAGTGGGTGGCACAGTCTCTTTTTGGTCAACTTCTAATACATCCTCTACAACTTCCATGTCATCCTTCTCAATTTCTACGTCTTCCTTGACAACCTTCTCCACTTCTATTTCTTCCTCCTCCTCCCCGTCTTCAAATTGCAATCTTGGGTCATCAAAAATTTTCCCATCGTTCAAGGTGATGGAAAAAACGGTATGCCTTGGGTCCTCTTCAGTCTGCGATGGTAATTTGCTTTGAGTTTCCAATATACTCACCGATTGAGCAAGTTGTGCAATTTGTTCCACTAAGCTTTTGAGGCTAGCTTTGGTTGTTTCCTGGAAGATTTGGGTAGTAGTGGCAATGCTTTTCACAATGTCTTCCAAGGACATGCTCGAAGTTTCAGCTTGTTGGGGAGGTGCAGAATATGGTGGTTGGAACTGTGGAATTGGTTGGTATTGGTCATTTCCCCAAGCTTGGTATGGGTTTTGGCATTGGTTGTTTCCCCATGCTTGGTTTTTTTCCCACCATTGATCATGTTGAGGTTGATCATAACTCCATTGATTTGGCCAGTAGTAGCTTCCCCTTTCCTGCACTTCCTCCCATTCCCTTTGTAAATATGGACACATGTTGGTATGATGTCCATTTTGAGTGCAAAAATCACAAGGAATAGGCATGGGCTGCATACTTTGGTCATTTCCAATCATCATAACAATCTGGGCTAGCTCAGAAAGTTGGTCTTTAATGTAAGGAGTGTTCATCTCTGAGCCACACTTTTTGTTTTTTTTTTGTTGTTTTTTTTACGTTTTTTTTATAGAGTTGTACCTGCTCACAAAAATCTTGGTATAAACAATTAGTAACACCGTGTCCACGGCAACGACGCCAATTTGTTAGGGGTTTCAAACCCAACAAATGATAGGGGTACAACAGACTCCAAATACACTGCTTTAATGCACTAAAAAGTAGTACAAGGCAAGCAGGGTCGAACCACAGAGACACGCGACAAAAGTCTATACCTCTTTGCGCAAGGTACTTTGGTCACAAAAGGGGGTTTTGTTTGCAAAAGTCAAATAATGAAAATAACAATCAACTTTGGAACATGCAGAAAATGAAATAGATTTGTAAACAAGTTGTAAAAGTGCTTCCAGTTCCAGTTCTAGTTCTCACATTAGTCCCAGCCCACCATAATGGGTCGAGCCCTGCCAAATCAATAGGCCCAGCCCAATCATACAAATGTAAAAGTCACAAAGACAGTTAGCACCTACATAATACAATGGACATATACCTTCCTAATCCTTGGGCCTAGCCCGACATATAAATGGGCCTAGCCCGTCATACAATGGGCCTAGCCCAACATACCTATAGGCCTAACCCAACATATCATGTAAGAGTCACAAATACATCTAAAATATCATAACCTAGTGGGCCGGCATTGATGCCTTCGACCCACAAGAACAGTGAGGAGACTCACCTCTAGCTGTCAAAACACTCGAATAAATCTCTGACTGCGGTTCCGGAAAATCCCTGCACTATCAACATCAAATGATACCCAATTATTAATTAGATTCCGACCGATAACCAAGAGTCTACGCTACTTATCCCTTAACCAGGGTAAAAGACCATTCTACCCTTTATCTTATTGGCCCAAATCCAAGGCCCAACTCAACTACTTCCAAGGTCCAAATCCTAAATGATATTCCAAAGCCCAATATGGCCCAATCTTCCAAATTGGGTCCAAAACCCATCATGGGCCTAAACCCAAAGGAGCCCAAAAATACAAACCATAAGCTCAAAATAGAAGTTTAATGCCCCAACAAGGCCCAAACTAAGAAAACCCAAACAATGGCCCAAACCGAGAATACCAAACCCAAACTTCCATCTGCTGAGTACGTGGGGCATACTCAGATCGTATGCTAAGCATACTTCGTCCGTGTAACGCCCTGTTCTGAATCGTTTCCTAATGTGGGGCGGCGACCCGAAGATCGGGTATCATAAGGCTTAGGGCCTTTGGAAAAAATATTTAGACCCATTTGGGTGTGAGTAATGTAATTTAGGTGATCTGGGAGTTCGACTTGTGTTTTGGAGCCAAGGGGTATATTAGTAAAGTGTCAGTTCGGGCTTTTATGAATATTGGATTTTTGTTCGGAAAATTTTGAGGCAATGATGAATTGATAGAAGTGTAGAGCTTCTCGTTACCTTTCCATGGATATAAGGATCATCGAAATCAGACTCAGAACGAAGAAGTTATAGCTTTCGGAAGTTTGGGTTTCAAGCCTAGTACGTTGGGTGTATTCAGGAGTATGTTGGGCATACTAGGGTTAAGCTTAGTATGTTGGGTGTACTTAAGAGTACATTTGTCGTACTAGGCAGGGTGGTCACAGAAGCCTTATAAAGTACATTGGGCGTACCAGAAGTACGCAGGGCGTACTCCAGTCAGACCCAACCCCTAATTTAGGGTCTTGGACCCTATTTAAGCTCCTTTAATAACCACCAAACCCTATTATCTTCGGCCTCCATCCCTTTAAACCCTAGAAACAAAATCATATCCCCATTTGAGTGGTTTTGGAGCTTTTGGTGGTATTTCATGCTTTTTGGTGTTCATAGAAGAAGAAGGAGCTTCTTGGAGAAGTATGGGATTGCTTGAAGCTTGTAGATCCAAGCTTGTTACATCTTGATCTACCTTTTGGAGGTATAAAGTTTCTATCTTGATGACTCTAGGTGTTAGATCTAGTTTAAGGAGTATTTTGGGTTCATTTTGGTCCTTAGAGTCATCCTTGTGAGTATGAGCTACTCCAAGAGCTTAGAATGTTGGATCTTGGTCTTTGGGAAGTCCCTTGTTCATAAAAATGTCATTTTGATGAATTATTTTGGACCATGCATGAATTTGGGTGTTTTCTATGGATGTTATTAATGTTTTGGTCCCATTAAGCAATGCAAAGGAGTAAAGTTGCCAACTTTATGTGTTAAGACATCTCATTATGGTCATATATGAGTTTGGAAGTCATTGTCTTAACCACTAACAGCTTATTTCGGATTTTTGGGCCCTTGAGGAGTACGTTGGATGTACGTAAGTGTACGCTCAGCGTAATGCTGATTTTGTGCATAAGGGACTTGTACCTTGTGCTTCGGGGGTGTGGACGCATGGCGTACCCTTCTGGTACGCAGGGCGTACTCCTCATTATGCTAATTATGGGCCTTTTAGGGTTTGGGCCTTGTTGGGCCATTGGACCTTTGGCTTTGGGCCATGGTTAGGCTAAGGGGTTTTCTTGGAATTAGGTCCATGGTGGTTTTGGGCCCAATTAGGACGATAGGGCATATTGGGCCTTGATATGCCTTTCAGGAATTTGGGCCACAAATTTTGGGTTATGAAGTGGGCCACAGATCTTGGTAAAATGGTCTTTTTACCCTTTAGGAAGATGGATTATGAAGTGGGCCACAGATTTTGGGTTATCGGGTTAATTATTGATTATGGTTGTATTTATTGTTAGTTGGTGCGAGAGTATCCGGTTCAGCGGCTCGGCCAATTATTTGGTTATCAGCGGATTGAGGTGAGTCTCCTCACTGTACTCGTGGGTCGAAGGCACCAATGTCGGCCCACTAGGTTTTGCTATGCTAGTTGTCTTTGTGACTCTTACATGGTATGTTGGGCTAGGCACGTTTGTATGTTGGGCTAGGTCCATTGTATGTCGAGTTAGGCCCATTTGTATGTTGGGCTAGGCCCATGGATCAGGAGGGGCTAGGCCCATTGTATGTTATGTAGGTGCTAACTGTCTTTGTGACTTTTGCATTTGTATGATCGGGATAGGCCCATTAGATTGGCAGGGCTAGGCCCATTATGGTGGGTTGGGCCCAATGTGAGGGCTAGGCACATAAGTATGTTTCGTATATGGTATTTTGGGGAACTCACTAAGTTTTGTGCTTTCGGTTTTTATGGTTATGGTTTCAGGTACTTCCGGTTCGAAAGGGAAGGGTCTGGCTTCATCGTAGCGCATCCACCCATGTTCCCGCATTATGATGATTTTGGGATTGTACTCTGATAATTGTTTTCTTATAAAGTACTTTTGAATATTTAGAAAAAAGATATTGAATGTTGACTTAAAGATAATTAATGTTTTGGTTGAATTAAAGATGAATTTTTTACCTCATAATTTTGGGATGTTACAGTCTGGGGTCAGTACGCGCAACATACCAGCTGGATAAGCCCAACGTACTCCCCAGAACACCTTTTCACTCCAATAAGCACTTAATTGGCTAATACAAAGTGCCAAACTCTCATAACTAATTCTTTAAGCTGACTAATCACGTAAAGTTGGCAACTTTACACTCATGCATGGCTTAAAGGGACTCAAAAGCTCAAAAAGAGCTTAATAAAGGTCTTAATGCTTGCATGGACCAATATCTTCCATAAAGTTGATATTTTTATGAACATATGGACTAAATGGAGCCAAGATCTAGCATCCATAGCTTCTGGAGTAGATCGAAAGCTCATCTTTAACTCAAAAGTCTCCAATACTGCGCAAAATACACCATAACTAGATCTAACACCAAAGATTATCAAGGTAAGAGCTTTTTACCTCAAAATGATTGCAAATGAGTAGAAGATCCTGGATCTACAAGCTCAAGCTATCCCCACAAGTGCTCTTCTTCTTCTTCACAAACCACCAAAAAACACTCTTATATGCTCAAAACTCACCAAATCACTCTAGGGTTTCGATTCCAGGGTAATAGGGGATGGAGGCTGGTCTAAAATGTCCAAGAGATGCTATAATGAAGCTTAAATAGGGTGCAAACCCTTAAAATTAGGGTTTTCATCTGGCTAGAGTACGCCTCGCGTACTCCCAGTACGCCCAGTGTACCCCATAAGGCATGCGCGACTTCTCTACCTAGTACGCTCAACGTACTCCCATGTATGCCCCGCGTACCAGGCTCAACCCTAAAACCTCCAAACTTCTGAAGGCCATATCTTCTTTGTTCTAAGCCCGATATCAACGATCCTTATATCTACGGAAAGGTGAAAAGAAGATCTACACTTTTATCAACTCATCCTTGCCTTGAAACTTCCCAAACTAAAATCCAAAATTCATAAAAACCCAAACTGACACTTTACGGATATACCTTTGGGCTCCAAATCACCAACCGGACTCCCGGATCATCTAACTTACAAATGGGTCTAAATCCCTCTTCTCCAAAGGCCCTAAGCCTTATGATGCTTGATCTTCGGGTAATAACTCGAATTAGGGAACGATTCAGAACATGGCGTTACAACTCTCCCCCACTTAAATTAGATTTCGTCCTCGAAATCACTCCTTACCTCCCTCCTGGGAACCAACGTTCCGAACAAAACCTTCTAGTGCTGCACAAATCACTGCTCCTGTAACTGTCTAACCAACACGTTATTGCTAAAATTCCTAAATCCCATAACTTTCCTGACCTCCACATAGGTGAAACCAATCCAAAATGCAACCACAAGAGCCTTTTTCTACCATCACAACTGAAAACATCCTTTTGACCCTGAACCTTCAACTAATGCCCTTGGCATACAGAATCCTTAATCCATAACTTGATGAAGTAAAGATCTTGCATATATACACTAACGATTCCCAACGCGAGTCTCAACCAAAAGCCAATTTGGTACATAACTCATAACCTGATATCCAAGGATTTACACTTGCATTTCACCCGAAATCTTATGATTCACGACAACCATTCACTAAATAGGAATATAAAATGCCCAAATTTGCCGCTGAGACTGCCCATCTCACACTTGGTCCAGCCACCAGGTTCCACAACGTCCAACTGATAAGGCTACCCTAGCCTACACACCACACTCGCGCCACCCACTGACCACATAGCCATCCCAATATAACCATGATCCAATATCTTGACCCAACCGGGTCCCACCGGGTCTCACCCACACTGTCATAACCATACGGGCCTCGCCCACAGGTCTCACCCAGTCTATACCAGTGAACGGGCCACGCCGATGGGTCTCACCCAATTAAGAGCTACTCATGCCTATCCTTGCCTCGGACCCAAATGGTTCTCCTCCCATAACAGAGAGATGTTATTTGAAAACACTGTCCGCCTTGACCTAGGCACAAGTTGGTCCTCCTTTATACTAACAACCACCCCATCGATTGTCTATCTTATTCTGGCAAATACTACGATCCCATCGGAGACTTACAACAATTCCACAGCTTCCTGATATCCTGGTGAATGCTACGGCCACCCCGCAGTCATACGACACTTTTATTCCGCCATGGTCTTACCATACCTCTACCATATCAACCACAGTCATCCTGAGTCAAACCCGCATACGACTAAATCCCAATTAGGTGTCCGGGTCATGCTTCGAACCCCAAAGCCTTAATCAGACAACAACATGCAGAGAGGCTCTAACACCACCCTCGACATGAGTCCATCCACATACCCGCCATGCGCCACTATTGATGTGCAAAAAAACCCGAATATCCTTCCTTGTGCAATCCATTAGACCTCCGATTCTCCCCCACTTGGGTTCTACTTCACCCTTCCAATGCACAAGATTTGATGGATTTCCAATCCATCTCACAACCTTGTGATTCCAACTGTTGACAACCTGGGCTTACAAATGTCAGTGTTCCACTACTAGCCAATCTCGATGATCGCACCGCTCTTGAAATCCATATGAATACTCCTTGAAAACACAGCAAGTCCAATAACCCTAATCGTTGCCAATGATACAACACCAAATCCTTAAGTCCTTTATGATGGTGACAAGACTATAATCCTTGCTCTGAACTAGCGAATCTTTACTCCAACTTCCCATCCTCAAAAGGATCTTTGCATTTTAACCATCTTCAACCCTCGCGGTTATGAAATTCCCCCCTGAAACTTCCAATGACCAAACAAACTCGTGCGATGGCCACCACCATCTTCTTACTACCGTTTCTTCCCTAGTTGTAACATCTGGATTCCCAGCAAAGGAGGAGTGGTTTCCAACAAGAGGAGGTCAAGGGAGTTGTGGATCCAGGGTTTTCAAGTTCAAATCTACACTATTGAGGTATCAAATCGAACTTCCTTTATGTTTTGGGTTAAGATCTATGATTTAGGGTTTTCTATAACCTTTGAAGGCTTGAAGAGTTGAGTTTATGGTCTAGACCTCAGATCTGGACCCATAGAGGTCCAGAGAACCTTCCCCATTCTGCTTTTTGTTTGTTCATGGAGGATTGGAGACTAGGTTGCCA
Organism: Lactuca virosa; assembly: GCF_052849685.1. NCBI lineage: Eukaryota > Viridiplantae > Streptophyta > Magnoliopsida > Asterales > Asteraceae > Lactuca > Lactuca virosa. The sequence continues at coordinate 41,865,648 of NC_136433.1, forward strand.
TTTTTAGAGTTATTTCTCCATTTATGACTTGATGTGGGTTGCATGCACGTAAAGGTTGCACCTTTACGTGACATTTGAGCACTAGAAGGGTAGATCTGATAGTTAGGGAAGCAAATCTGACCTTAGAAGGTCATTTGAGTAAGAACATGGAGGCAACTCGCCGAGTCCATAAGTGGACTCGACGAGTCGAGTCGGGGTTGCCCCGCGATTCGTGACAGGTGTAACCCGTCGAGTGGGACGATGACTCGACAAGCCAAGAGAGGCTAGAAGGATTCAGAGAACCCGCATGGACTCGCCGAGTCGCCTATGTGCACTCGACGAGTCGGTCAAGGTTTGACCGTTGACTTTCGTTGACCTTAGGGTTCTGGTCAAGACTGATTCAAGAGAGTTCAGGGAAGGGTAGAATGGCCTTCTACCCAATCTGTAGAGATGAGGCTATGAGAGAATACTGATCGAGAATGTTATTTGAATAATAGGAGGAGGCTAGGTCGGAACGTTGAGCACGAGAGTTATCCGACTTCATTGAGGTGAGTCTTCTCAGTATACTGTACCTGGAAGGATACCTATGTGTGACCGGAAGGTCTTGTACGCTATGATGTATGTGTTATATGTGGTTATGTGATATGTATGTGCTATGTATGTTATGTATGGTAAGGACCGGAAGGTCAGGATGATGTGGACCAGAAGGTCAAGAGGTTACGGACCGGAAGGTCGATACGGGTAAGACCGGAAGGTCTACCGGGATTTGGGACGGAAGTCCCCTGAGACACATGGATCGGAAGATCCTACAGAGTTATGGCCTGGAAAGGCGTATGTGTGGTATGTGGTATTTTGGGGAACTCACTAAGCATTTATGCTTACAGTTGTAGTGTTATGTGTTTCAGGTACTAGCGAGGACCGTGGGAAGGCGCCGACATGATCCGTACACACTTATGAAGTTTATGTTACTGAGATTCTGGGACATGTTTTGTTATGACACAGTGAATACATTATGTTTTATGATTATCGTGTGATTGAAAGTATGATTTAAAAATGAAAAATTGTTTTAAAAATTTACGTTGTTACAAGTTGGTATCAGAGCCTTGGTTTGAGGGATTCGGGTGCATCTTCGGATGAATCTGAACTCAAACTGAGGATTTGAGAAAGTTTTTCCTAAAATAAACAATTTTTCCAAGAGAGTAAAAGATTTTGAGAAAGGCAGAAGGAAGCAGTGTGTACGATCAGCCAGCGCCCGAACGGTGATTTCCCAAAATACCCTTACATTATGTGTTATGAGATATGTTATGATATGCATGCTAGAGTAGGCTAGGTATTCATATTAGGACTAGAGTGGCCTGATTTGTGATGCCTTAGCCTAGGAAGGATTTTGCTGCTATGTGACGCTTGAGGGCGAGTAGGTAGCAGTGAGGAGCTGATGAGAGGTCTACCGAAGGGCAACCTATACCAGTGAGATATAGAGTACTTGTGATCTGGGATCCAAGGAGAAGGAATTAGGGTGAATACTGATGTGGTGTGGACGGTAGTATAGGGCCCGTACTACTGAAGACACCGGAGCAGTGCGCACTCTAAGTAAGAATCCTTTGGGTACTAAGGAACAAGTAGGGCTGAGTTATCGAGTGCGAGTATGCTCGAGCGAGTCTCTGATATTATTATGTTGTATTTCAGAGATATCATGGTTGGGACACGCCACAGACCTGAGCCGAGCGACGTGAGTGACGAGGAGCTTCGTCAGATGATCCACGATGAGGTAGCAGCGGCGATTCGGGCCGAGATTCCGGAGATGTTTGGGTCTATCAAGACCACACTGATTGAGACTTTCGATGAGCGGTACGCTGCGGTGACTGAGGTTGCGGCTGCTGCAGCTATTGCAGCTGTGGCTGCTGTCAGGCCTCAGGGAGGTGACTCGTTGTTGTTTCGGGAGTTCAGCAACACGAAGCCACCAGAGTTTGATGGGACGCGGGATCCGATCGTTGCGATGAGATGGATTTCTGACATCGATGCATGCTTCTACACGTGTTCATATCCGGAGCATCTGAGGGTACGGTTCGCGTTGAACCAACTTCTCTTGGGAGCGAAGGATTGGTGGAAGTTCGTGACGACGAGCTTCACTCTTGCAGAGATTTCAACGGTGACCTGGGAGAGGTTCACCACCATGTTCAGAGACGAGTATGTTCCCCCAGTGGAGAGGGAACGGTTGATTCAGGAGTTCTTGACCCTCAAGCAGGGTACTGATTCGGTTACTGTGGTTACCAGGAAGTTTCATGAGAGGGCGATGTTCTGCCCTGAGCAGGTGTCTACTGAGCAGGCACGCATGAGCCGGTATTTGGGCGTTTTAAGGAGGGATATTCGGGAGTTCGTGTCGAACTCGACTTACCGGACATTTGCTGAGCTCCAGGAAAATGCCCGGAAGAGGGAGATTGAGTTGGAGACTCAGGCCAGGGAGGAGGCCGAGTCTAAGAGGATGGATCGGCGACCGGTACAGTCTCAGCCGGCAGCCAAGCGGGCCAAGTCCGCTGATACGAGATCTGGAGGCCAGAGGGGCCGCACTTGTGGGAAGTGCGGCAAGGGACATGATGGGGTCTGTCGATCGGGTGCTTGCTACGAATGTGGCAAGGAGGGGTATATCGCCAAGGATTGCCCCAAGGGATTTATGGTTTGCTTTCATTGCAACTAGACTGGCCATCGGAAGGCCGAGTGCCCGCAGCTACATCAGGGATCTGCACCTGCTGCTAGGGTTACCGAGGTTCGGCCAGCGAAGGCCGAGGCACCGAAGGCTCGTGGGAGAGCTTTCCAGTTGACAGCGGAGGAGGTCCGCGCAGCGCCCGATGTTGTAGCTGGTATGTATTCTTTCATTTATATTATGATATGCGTAGGTACTTTTCTTGTGAGTTCTGTACCTGCCTTAGTGTTATTTGACTCGGGTGCGAGTCGATCATTTGTGTCAATAGCGTTTAGTCGGCACATCAGTAGCCGACGAGAGGCGTTGAGTCGACCTCTACGAGTTTCCATAGCTGACGAGCGAGTGGTGTATGCTACGGATGTGATTCGAGGATGTGTACTCGAGATCTTCGGTGTTGAGTTACCGATAGATCTAGTCCCGATTGCAATGGGGGACGTATGTGTCATAGTGGGCATGGATTGGTTGAGCCGATTTGGGGCTGTTATAGACTGCGAGCGACAGTTGGTGACGATACGAGACTCTAGTGGGGGAGTACTTACGGTGTACGGCGAGGGTACCCGATGTGGGTCGGCGTTTTGTTCAGCCACCAGAGCGAGACAGAGTTTACAGCAGGGCTGCAGCGGGTTTGTAGCCTATGTGATGGACACACGAGAGGCCGCAGGAGGCCAAGTTCGATGGATGACGTTCCGATAGTGCGTGAGTTCCCGGATGTTTTTCCCGAGGAGTTGCCGGGTGTGCCTCCCGAGAGGCAGGTGGAGTTCCACATTGATTTGGTTCCGGGGGGCAGCACCTATCGCCAAGGCGCCTTATCGCCTTGCGCCGCCAGAGATGCAGGAGTTATCCTCGCAGCTTCAGGAGCTGCTGGGGAAGGGGTTTATTAGACCGAGTAGTTCCCCTTGGGGAGCACCGATCCTTTTTGTCAAGAAAAAGGATGGTTCACACCGGATGTGTATTGATTACCGGGAGTTGAACAAGTTGACGGTCAAGAACCGTTACCCATTACCGAGGATCGACGATTTGTTCGATCAGTTGCAGGGAGCGTCTTGGTTCTCCAAGATTGATCTGAGGTCTGGATATCATCAGATGAGAGTGTGTGATGAGGATATCCAGAAGACGACATTCAGGACTCGTTATGGGCATTAAGAGTTCGTGGTGATGCCTTTTGGGCTCACCAATACACCAGCATCGTTCATGGATCTCATGAACAGGGTGTGCAGACCGATGTTGGATCGTTCGGTGATCGTGTTCATCGACGATATACTGGTGTATTCGAGATCTAGAGAGCAGCACGAGGAGCATCTGAGAGAGATCCTCGGGGTATTGAGGACGGAGAGGCTTTATGCCAAATTCTCCAAGTGCGAGTTCTGGTTACGGGAGGTCCAGTTCTTGGGGTATCTCGTTGACCAAAATGGGATTTTGGTCGACCCGGCCAAAATTGAGGCGGTTATGAGGTGGGAGGTGCCGAGATCACCCACCGGGATCAGGAGCTTTCTAGGATTGGCCGGCTACTATCGGAGATTTATCAGAGATTTCTCCAAGATCGTCGTGCCTCTCACCAGGTTGACCCGGAAGGGTGTTGCTTTTTCATGGGGTCCGGAGCAGCAGACCTCGTTTGAGACACTTCGCCAGAAGTTATGCGAAGCCCCTGTGTTAGCCCTCCCGGAAGGGATGGAGGATTTTGTGGTGTATTGTGACGCATCGATATCGAGGTTGGATGCAGTACTTATGCAGAGGGGGCATGTGATAGCATATGCATCGAGGCAGCTGAAGCCTCATGAGACGAGATATCCCAACCACGATCTGGAATTGGAGGCAGTGGTGTTCGCCCTCAAGATCTGGCGTCACTACTTGTATGGGGTTCGGTGTACCATATACACGGACCATAAGAGATTGAAGTATTTGATGCATCAACCCAATCTGAATATGCGCCAGAGGAGATGGTTGGACGTGGTAAAGGATTACGATTGTGAGATCCTGTACCACCCGGGTAAAGCTAATGTTGTAGCTGATGCGCTGAGTCGTAGGGTGGAGAGTGCCCCGATTCGAGACGTTTGTATGCGATTGACAGTGATGACTCCGGTGTTGGACACCATTCGGGAGGCCCAGGCAGAGGCCGTGATACCGGAGAACCGCAAGAGGGAGCGGGTGATCGGGCAGGTGCCTGAGTTTGTTACTGATAGTCATGGGCTTATTACCTTTCAGGGTCGGATTTGGGTGCCGAATGCAGGCGGGGCACGTACCATTTTCATGGAGGAGGCGCATAGATCGAGATTCTCGATCCATCCTGGGGCCACTAAGATGTATTTGGACCTGAAGAAAGATTATTGGTGGCCCTGTATGAAGAGGGATGTAGCATGGTTTGTTGAGAGGTGCTTGACCTGTCGCAGGGTTAAGGCCGAGCACCAGCGTCCGCATGGCAAGTTGCAGCCGCTTGAGGTTTCCCAGTGGAAGTGGGAACAGATCTCCATGGATTTCATCACCAAATTGCCGAGGACCGCAAGGGGTGTCGATGCAATTTGGGTGATTGTCGACCGGCTGACGAAGAGCGCGTATTTTCTTGCTATCAGTGAGAGCTCTTCCGCTGAGAGGCTGGCCGAGTTGTATGTGAGAGAGGTGGTATCGCGTCATGGATTACCTATCTCGATTGTGTCAGATCGGGATGTACGATTCACTTCCAGGTTCTGGAAGAAGTTCCACGAGGATTTGGGTACGAGGTTGCATTTCAGTACCGCCTACCACCCCCAGACGGACAGACAGAGTGAGCGGACGATTCAGACGCTCGAGGACATGCTCTGAGCATGTGTGTTGGACTTTGGAGGAAGTTGGGACACGTATCTGCCCTTGGCTGAGTTTTCCTACAACAACAACCACCATTCGAGTATTGGCATGCCTCCCTTCGAGCTGTTGTATGGGAGGAGGTGTCGGACTCCCATTTGCTGGGGAGAGGGAGGGCAGCGTGTGATGGGTAGCACTGAGATAGTGCTTCAGACGACAGAGCAGATACACCAGGTTAGACAGAGGTTATTGACGGCTCAGAGTCGTCAGAAGAGTTATGCGGATAGGCGACGATCCGAGCTTGAGTTCCAGGTGGGAGACTTCGTACTCCTGAAGGTATCTCCTTGGAAGGGAGTGATCCGATTCAGGAAGAGGGGCAAGATGGGGCCCCGGTACATCGGCCTGTTCAGGGTGACTGCGAGGGTGGGCAAGGTAGCATATAGGTTGGAGCTATATGCGGAGTTGAGCCAGATTCACGATACCTTCCACGTGTCTCAGTTGAGGGAGTGTATAGCCGACGAGTCGGCGGTGGTGCCGCTGGAGGATATTCAGGTGGATGCAATCCTGAATTATGCTGAGAGGCCAATCGCGATCCGGGATCAGAAGATCAAGGTTCTGAGAAACAAGGAGGTGTCCCTGGTGCAGGTTCAGTGGCAACATCGGAGAGGATCCGAGCTGACTTGGGAACCGGAGTTGGAGATGCGGGAGCAACATCCAGAGTTGTTTACGGAGCAAGACTTCGAGGGCGAAGTCTGATTCTAGTGGGGGAGAATTGTAACATCCGGATTCCCAGCAAAGGAGGAGTGGTTTCCAACAAGAGGAGGTCAAGGGAGCTATGGATCCAGGGTTTTCAAGTTCAGATCTACACTATTGAGGTATCAAATCGAACTTCCTTTCTGTTTTGGGTTAAGATCTATGATTTAGGGTTTTCTATAACCTTTGAAGGCTTGAAGAGTTGAGTTTATGGTCCCTTGCTGGGTTAGACCTCAGATCTGGACCCATAGAGGTCCAGAGAACCTTCCCCATTCTGCTTTTTGTTTGTTCATGGAGGATTGGAGACTAGGTTGCCATTTTTAGAGTTATTTCTCCATTTATGACTTGATGTGGGTTGCATGCACGTAAAGGTTGCACCTTTACGTGACATTTGAGCACTAGAAGGGTAGATCTGATAGTTAGGGAAGCAAATCTGACCTTAGAAGGTCATTTGAGTAAGAACATGGAGGCAACTCGCCGAGTCCATAAGTGGACTCGACGAGTCGAGTCGGGGTTGCCCCGCGATTCGTGACAGGTGTAACCCGTCGAGTGGGACGATGACTCGACGAGCCAAGAGAGGCTAGAAGGATTCAGAGAACCCGCATGGACTCGCCGAGTCGCCTATGTGCACTCGACGAGTCGGTCAAGGTTTGACCGTTGACTTTCGTTGACCTTAGGGTTCTGGTCAAGACTGATTCAAGAGAGTTCAGGGAAGGGTAGAATGGCCTTCTACCCAATCTGTAGAGATGAGGCTATGAGAGAATACTGATCGAGAATGTTATTTGAATAATAGGAGGAGGCTAGGTCGGAACGTTGAGCACGAGAGTTATCCGACTTCATTGAGGTGAGTCTTCTCACTATACTGTACCTGGAAGGATACCTATGTGTGACCGGAAGGTCTTGTATGCTATGATGTATGTGCTATATGCGGTTATGTGATATGTATGTGCTATGTATGTTATGTATGGTAAGGACTGGAAGGTCAGGATGATGTGGACCAGAAGGTCAAGAGGTTACGGACCGGAAGGTCGATACGGGTAAGACCGGAAGGTCTACCAGGATTTGGGACGGAAGTCCCCTGAGACACATGGATCGGAAGATCCTACAGAGTTATGGCATGGAAAGGCGTATGTGTGGTATGTGGTATTTTAGGGAACTCACTAAGCATTTATGCTTACAGTTGTAGTGTTATGTGTTTTAGGTACTAGCGAGGACCGTGGGAAGGCGCCGACATGATCCGTACACACTTATGAAGTTTATGTTACTGAGATTCTGGGACATGTTTTGTTATGACAGAGTGAATACATTATGTTTTATGATTATCGTGTGATTGAAAGTATGATTTAAAAATGAAAAATTGTTTTAAAAATTTACGTTGTTACACTAGTAACGATAGTGATCGGATGCAAAGGTCCCTCCGTAGACGACTGCCGATCCTACCTGAATAAATGCTAGCACAACTGAAATTTGACTTTGTTGAAGAACTAATTCAGTTAATCCGTCCGTTAACCTTCCAAACGATACCCCTGAATTGACCCCATCAAAGAACTGGAACAACAATCGAACAAACTGAATCCCACTCAGCAAGATACGACCCACTAATAACTCTTGGCATGCAAAAATGGCATATAACAATTACTGATGTATAACTAAGGAAATATAAATACAGATAATAATCAAGAAGAAAGCAAAAGATAACATACCTGAAATAGCATCTGATGAAACCCTAGCCTCCCCTGACTGACACTGCAATGCTCGGCTACTTGCTACTGGGGCTCCTGACCTACCTTCACGACCGCCAGTGATCCTCAAAGTAACTGGAGCAAGTGCACTCACTGCTCCACCCCAACATCGGACAGTCGACTCTCTTGTGACCCATCTGGTTGCAGTGAAAACACATCGGAAACGACCCACGAGGGAAATCCATACTAAAATGACCTATCTAACCATAACTGAAACATCCTTGGCCTATCTCCCGACATCCTCCCTCATGGGTCCTCCCACACCTGGCACAACGACCCTGACCCTGATGGCCTCTCTAACGTGAATCCTAAGTCTTAGGACTCTTCACCTGACCCACTGAAATATGAGTCTGCTTTGGCTTCCTCTTCCCAAGGTACTCCAAATCAATCTCACACTCTCGGGATCTAGTAATCATATCATTCAGGGCCCCACACCATGACAGACTCACAAACTCCCTGATGTCATCTCTCAACATGTCATGATACCTTACCTTCTTTATCTCTTTGTACGTTGTATATTGCGTAACCAATAAAACTGTCACACCCCCAAACCGGAACGGCTGAAACGTTCGGGGGCGGAGGACGTCATGTATAGCATCACAACCAATGTATAATAGCAATCATAGCAACACAACCATTACAGTGAATGCATATATGAAAAGGTTTACAATCAGTTTTGAAACTTGTTTGGATTACATCAAATAGTATGTAAAATATAAACATAAGACTCTTATTGCTCCAACTTCTCAAAATCCAACAGGTACCTGTCTACTGATTTCCTGAGAATACAAGCAGTTTTGAAAGAATATCAGCATAAAGCTGGTGAGTTCATAAGCATTTAGTTTTGGTGGAAGAGGTTCTTTGATTATTTTGAAAAGCGTTTCTCAAGAAAATCCTATATTTTCTTATGAAAAGTAGTGTTGAAAGAGTATCTATTAGTAGAAGATAAATCATCAGTTTTAGAAATGCCAGTGTTAACCTGAGAAAATCCCATATCTTCCCTGAAACAAGTTATCCGTCCTAGAGGTAGAGATGTAAGTTTAGAATTCCCTGATTACTATCAGTGTATATATGAAGGTAGTTTTATTACTAAAAATAAAACAAATGAAGGGTAGAGTCCGTAAACCAAAGTTAGTTTATACTTATTTGTGAGTCGTATAACCATACTTGATATGACCGAGAGACCTTTATAACGTTCTTCAGGCGTTAAGCTAAATGACATTTGTTCACCCCAAGCGTGCCCGCCTAACTGTAGCTAGCAGTTCAGGTGTGGGATTGTCAGTCCCGAATAGATCTATTCACAAATCTCACGCTCTCCCTCCAGGAGACTCTGGTTATACTAAAAGGATTTATCACTGTACACCTAAGAGTACAGTATTGAAGTAGAGCCTCAGAATTCTGTATAATCTAGTTTACTAGCTGGAAAGAGTATAAAACAATAATTATCCTTGAATAAATGTACTTTATGCTTATGAGAAAACATATATAACATAAACTAAATCTGCCGTAGTTTATATATATTTCATCCATGAAATCTGATTTAGTAGAGACTGTCTAGAGGGTTATCCCAAACTATACCCATTATAGTTTATTAGAGTTGATATGGAAATGCTTTGTAAAACCTTTCTGAAAGTCGTGAAGTTAAATTTCCAAAATAATAGTTTCCCTTATGCTCAACATGTTACAAAAGGGATAAAATATCCGAGTAAGTTATTAAACATGGAAATCGTTGGACTGTATTAATAAGTTTAAAAATTAATAAAATACTTTGAGTTTGGCTTGTATTCCCCCCCTAAAAACATTAAAAACACGGAAAATGTAGGGGTATGAACTCACAGTTTGTCGTAAGATCCGAGCGTAAGGTCGGTGTGGATGCTGAGTGTCAACTGATGTTTCGTACGCAAGTGGATCCTATTAACATATGGTAACACATATATGCATTAAATGGGGACATAACACTATTTGTTATGGAAGGAAACCACCTTAGGGGCTAGGAAACACTTGAAACTAAGTGTTAGAATCACACGTGATTGAGGCTGGGGAGTTTGCGGCCGTAATCAGGAGTGTACGATCAGGGGTTTGCTGCCCAACAGGGTTTACGGCCCATGAGTTTGCGGCCCAAGCATTTGCGGTCCACGGGTTTACGGACAATGGGTTTACGGCCTGTGGGTTTACGGCCCATATGTTTACGAGCGTAAACACTTGGTGAAAAGTGCGATTTTCGGTGTTTCAAGGTCCTGTCTAGCCTCTTGGAAGTGTTCTAAGCCTTATGCCCAACTCGAGGAGGAGCTTAAAGGCCAATAATCGACCAAAAATGGAGTTTACGGCCATTGAAGGGATTACGGCCGTAAACCCCTCTCGTGTTCGTGATTTCAGGTCTATTTCTTGGTGAAAACAAGTGATTCCTAGTAGATAACAAGCATAGGGAGTAGTTACTTACTGTAAGATGCTTGGAATGAGGTTTTTAGCCACCAAGAACTAGTGAGTGTTCTTGGTGTTCTTGGTGAGAGAGAAGATCTAGAAAAAGATGAACTTTATGAGATGAAACATGGATTCATCACTAGAAAAGGGATTGAAACACCATGAAGTGAAGAATCACTTACACTTTGAAGATCTTTGAGCAAAACTCGAATTTTGTAGAGAGAGAGAGAGAGTAGAGAGAGAAAGTCATTTGAGTGCTTAAAGCTGGAAATGAAAGCCACTCACCCTTTATATAGGGGTGAGTTTACGGCCAAGGGGGTGGTGGTGGGGGGGTTACGGCCGTGAACAGGGTTTACGGTCGTAAACTGAGTTTGCGGCCGTAAACTCCTCTCGAAGGGGGTGTTTGGCCCGGATGCTATGCTTTGACTTAGAAACCTCATTTTTGAACCCAAAACTTAATTGGACCGAGCCTAGAATAATTAATTAAGCTCAAAATAATGACGGCAAGAGCAGAAATAAATTCCAAATTGATTTATTTTTTAACGATTTGAACAAAAAAGTTTCGGGTTGTCACATCATCCCCCCGTTAGAGGGAATTTCGTCCCGAAATTCGAACATAGAATACAAATCATGGATTTAGAAAGAGATGCGGATATTTATGTTTCATCTGATCCTCGCGCTCCCAAGTGAATTCAGGTCCCCGGTTGGCACTCCATCGAACCTTCACTATCGGGATGCGACTTTGTTTCGTTCGTTTGATCTCTCTGTCCATGATTTCGACCGGTTCTTCCATGAAGTTGAGGTTCTTGTTGATTTCAATCTCGTCGAGAGGAATCACAAGTGTCTCATCGGACAGACACTTCTTTAGGTTCGATACGTGGAAGACAGGATGGATGTTGCTGAGCTCCCGTGGTAACTGGAGTTTGTATGCTACGGGACCGATCCTAGGAAGGATCTTGAACGGTCCAATGTACCTCGGGTTTAGCTTTCCACGTTTTTCGAAACGTATCATGCCTTTCCAGGGTGAGACCTTCAAAAGGACGCGGTCACCAACCTGGAATTCCAAGGATTTTCGTCTCTTATCGGCGTAGCTCTTTTGTCTATCTCGGGAGGCTTTCAGTCGTTCTCGGATTTGTACGATCTTCTCAGTTGTCTCTCGGATGATCTCAGGACCAGTGAGAGTATTGTCGGGGACTTGACCCTGCGTGTCACCCACCCCAGCCCAGCACAGAGGGGATCTGCACTTACGGCCGTAGAGGGCTTCAAACGGCGCAGCCTTGATGCTGGTATGGTAGCTGTTGTTGTAGGAAAATTCAACCAAAGGAAGATGAGTGTCCCATGACGCGCCGTCGATGACGCAGGCTCTCAACATGTCTTCCAATGTCTGAATTGTTCTCTCACTCTGTCCATCTGTCTGTGGATGATAAGTCATGCTCATATCCAGCTGAGTTCTGAGAGCCTTCTGTAGTGACTGCCAGAACCTTGATGTAAACCTGCTATCTCGATCGGAGATAATGGATGCAGGTACACCATGAAGGCGAACTATTTCTCGAAGGTATATTCGGGTGAGTCTCTCCATCTTGAAGTTTTCCTTGATTGGCAGGAAGTGGGCGGATTTTATCAACCGATCGACAATCACCCAGATGGCGTCGTGCCCACTCGGAGATTTGGGTAACTTGGTGATAAAGTCCATGGTTATCCTTGTTGGATTAATGTCTAAGTCCATAACTATAATTGGTAAGACTTGACCAGACCCGGCATGGTCCATTTCGGTTGCATGGCATCATGCATTTGGATAGACTATAATGAGAGAAATAACACTTAAGGTTGGTTAATATATTATAAGTTCTAATATATTAATAAGGTTATTTAATTAGTATTGATCAAGAATTAATTTGGAATTAATTAAGTGATCAAAAGGAGACTAATTAAATATATGGGTTGATTGTGTAAATCATTCATTCTTATATATGTGGGCTTGTGATCCAAGATTCCTTATGTTGGACTAAGTCCATGGGGTGACCCATGGATACTCCATGGAGGTTAAAATCCATGGAGCATAAGGAATGGGTAAAGTTATGAGTTACATGGTGTAACCCTAATAGCCACCATATAAAAGAATCCCATGGCTCAAGAAATCGTGCACTAATGTGTGAGTGTGAGGGCTAGACGATTTCAAGGAGTGTTCAAGTTTCTCTCAAGTTATTCCAAGTGTATTTGGTGTTGTGTGAACCATTTTAGGTGTCACGCTTGGGGCACTAGGCACTCAAGCTTCATGAAGACATTCTACATCAAAGAGGTATGTATTCTATCTTGTTATATTTATTATTTTGTATGCTAGATTAGGATAATACCTTGGATGTTCATAATTGTATGTATAATAGAGAAAACATAGATCCAAGGTATTTAGGGTTGCATGTACACTTAGGAGTGTTAGAATGCTCATAACCCAACAGTGGTATCAGAGCCTAGGCTTGTTTTCTTGTTATACTTGCAAAAGTAGCTGAAAAATCGAGTTGGATGCATATATTCGATTGTTTAGGCTGGAATTGGACTAGGAACATTACCCTAAGATGTTTTTGGACTTATAAACTTGTTTTTGATGTGGTAATGTTCATGCTAATCCAATTTCTAAGATAATTGTCATAATTTCAAGATTTGTATTAGTTTGTATGTTCATGCTAATTTCTTGAAGATTGATGATTTGAATTATCTTGTTCTTATGAGGTTCTTAGATTAATAGAAAAGTTGTGTGAAATAGTTGTTTTCAATCCATTTTAATCTAAGAGTTGATTCCAAAGTGTGTTTTTGTAACTTGTCCTCAAGTTATATGAAAAGTCACATTTAAGAATCATAAAACTCATAAAAGTTGGCAAAGGTTACAAAATGAAGAGTCTAGTTCTAATTAAATGGTTTTATGACTCCATAACTTGTCCTCAAGTTATGGAGGTTCAAGAGTCTCTTCATTAAATTAAAAAAAAAGTGTAACCTTAATTAGTTCCATAAGTTACAATAAAAAAAAAGTTATTATTTTTATTAATTAGTTTAAAGTCTTCCATAACTTGTCCTCAAGTTATAGAACTTGAAGAGTTTTTTTTTTAATTAAAACTACTTTAAACTCATAAGTTATGGAATTAATTAGTTTTGAATAGTTTCAAAACTTGCCCTCAAGTTTTGGAATTTGAAATTTTTTCACTTATGAATACTTTAATTCCAAGTTAGCCCTTAGAATTTTAAAAGTTAAAATTCAACCCTTATAGTTTATAATATTATAAGTTAATAATATTTATATATATGTATAAGAGTAAAGTCAGTCTTACCGTTAGTAGGCCTCATTCACGAAGCCGGTCTATAAGGGGGGTATAAGGTTACTGCCTATAAAATGGCAGTTTAATGGGTGTCCACTCTCACCCACCGCTTCCTTGACTGGTGGAGGGTCGTTAGCCGAACGGGTAGGACAAGGACTATAATTCTCCTTTCATTAAAAGTATTAATGATAAATACTAAGTAACTAAACTCTTATTAATACCCAATCTTAGTTACTTAGGAAAATGTGAATTTGGTGCTAACCCATGAAATTACACTTTGCACTTTGCTTAAGTCGTTAGTAGAGCGTGTGTGGTTAACCGGCACACTAACCTGGACTTAACAAGGTAGGCAAAGGGTAACTTAATATTTATCATAGTATCGGTGGAGCGTGTGTGGTTAACCGGCACACTGATTAAGGGGTAAATATTAAGGGTACCAAGTATATTTGCATGGTTATTCACACCTTGTTTTGTGATCCTCGGCATCCCAGTCACAAAACCTGAAGGGCACACTCGAGATTGAAACATGCCTTTGAACAGTTCAATGAATCTCAAAGATCTAGGACTTTCAAATCCAATTAAAACCTAATAAATTATTTCGTTTTTCATGGTGGAAATTGGTGAATCGTCATTCACCTACCTTCAAATATTTTATAGCTTGGATTACGGCATCCCCCTTCTAAGTTATAAAATAGTTTGTTGGGTCCTAGCCTTAATATTTCATATTGGGTGTCATATTAAGGACTTTAAATCAACTATCTTGAATATCTCCCAAAAAGATGTCTGGTCTAGACATTTATGATCTTCCCAAATCTCTTGAAACAAGCTTTCCTAAATGAAGATGATGTCCCATGGATATCATACTTCTTTCACCTCCTCCAATTATTCTCCCTAACCCACAAGTTCCTAAAAAGTTTAAGGTCACTCAAGCCCTATTGGCAAGGCAAGGTCTAGGTGTGATCACATCTTGGATATGTAGTCACATATTGACAAGCCGAGAGAGTTGGGTGTCAAAGTCTTGAGAAAGTTGGTGGCTCAACTACCTTCTAAGTCACATAGTGAGTTCTTTTGGGAATCCTATGAAACAGACTAAGACAAGACCCTTAATGATCTTATCTATTTGCTAAGATCAACTTCCTAAAACGCTATGGACATTGACAATGATGACATTGGATATCTAGTAAAGCTCTCTCTTCCCAATGGAAAGGGATCGGCCATAGTCAACTCGGTTGACCCAATGGTAAAGAGAGAGGCGAAGTCTGAGATAGTCTCATTATCAAGGGTCCATAGGTAACTATTGCCAAAGGAAGGGGCATTGGTTACGAAGCTGCCAAATTTACCTAAGGATGTTAAAGTCAATAAGTTTGGCTCTACTTCAGGTAAAGTCCATTGTCTAACTCTATTAAGTACATGCTGATTCTGATCGCGAATATGGATTTCAATCGCATGGTTCGGTGATCAGAATTTTGGGCTATTACTTAAGAGTTATGATATTTATATTGCTTAGGAATAGATAACAACAAGGTTTTCATATGGATTGTAAGGATAAGTTTTTCCGCAAAGTTTTAAAATAAAAGAAAAAGGTTTTGATTTTATTTATGTTAAGTATCCTTACAATGACATTTGTGAAAAGTTGTTGCTTATAAGATTCCATTGATAGCAATATTGGAAAAATGGATTTGATTCTTTCGGTTGTGGTAGTGTCTAATATTACCAAAGAAGGAAAGATTCTCATCACCCAAGGTTCAATTGGACCGAAACTTGGAATCATGCAAGTTGTATAGTATGATGAATGAGAACTTTCAGCTTGGAAAATTAAGACTAATTCCTTATGTGAATAAGGAAAGGACTAAGGGATCGAGTACACATTCTTGTGTACTGGTCAAGTCCACCACAAAAGATCAAGAAGACTATTCGTCATGATTTACTTAAGTTAAGTAAATATGGTTATACTTATAAGTTTAAGTATAAGTCTGTAGCATTGGAGAAGTTTCAATGTGAGACAGAACGAATAAGAAGAATCAAAGTATGGCAGAAAGATAAAAGTTTCTCAAATCTGAAAAGATGGGAGAGTACTTTAGTATCATGTTTATGATCATCTTAATGATTAAGATACCATATCACAATTGGTCCTCTAAAGTCATCTTAGTGCATTCTTATGACTAAGAAGAGGAGTCATGAATTGTTGAAATGGTTAAATCAAAAAGATGAGTCATACTTCGTTCCAAAACAATTCTTAGAGTCATACTCCAAGATTGTAACTTGAGTGACATATCTTAAAGAGGGTTTGTTAACACTAGTCAAATGTAAGAGTAAAAGGTTATCTACTCTTGTACATTTGAAATTGGTAAGTTGTGATGTTTTGGATAAAACAGAGACCAACTTAGGCCAATTGTGTAAAGTGTTAGTCTTGATAAAGAATACACACTATCTCTTGAATATTTGACAAGGGAGTCTTATATGTCAAGAGGACAGTGGGAGTCTTAAAGCTCTTGAAAGTTTCAAGACTTAATCAAGAATAAAACCTAAAGTCCTTCACTAGCACACGACTTGAGGTTAATAACCTATCGTGTTGAAATTTTTGTGCCTATTCAAGTTGGCTTTGCATAGGAGTTCAGAGAGTTCTCAGTTGGTTGCACAACTACTTGGAAGCAATGGCAGGCACCTGAGCTGCCAAATGGCAAGAATTTAAGATTGCACAAGTTTAATCAACATGAGTTTGGATTTGTCACTAACCTTGTCTTGTGATTATGGTTTTGACAAATCCACATGGATAAGAACACATACACTATTAAATCTAAGTGTCATAAGGTTTTTCTCCGATTCATGAAAATGATGGTGAGGAAACACTTTCACTAAGTAGATTTTAGCTAGATAGCAACTGTGATATTTGCATTCTCAAAGTCGTTAGTGGAGCGTGTGTGGTTTACCGGCACACTAACATGGACTTGTGAGAAGTGGCAAAGGTCTAAACAATTGAGACTATGATTACGGCATCCCTTTTCATAGTTCTAAAATTGTTTAGACACACATGTGAGCTATCTAAGAGAGGTGTATGATTTTGATAAAGTTTTATCAAAACAATCTAGTATCAGAAATCTGAACTTTGGTAAGAAAGTCAGTTGATTTCTGAGTACATGTCAAAGCTAGTGGGAGCATAAGTGTTATGCTAATAATCATCATGTTAGTGGGAGCATGATAATTATGACAAAGGTTGCAAGTTAGCAATGTTAATTATAGAAAACAAAAGTTTCAATTCGTAAGGTTGCA
Organism: Lactuca virosa; assembly: GCF_052849685.1. Taxonomy (NCBI): domain Eukaryota; kingdom Viridiplantae; phylum Streptophyta; class Magnoliopsida; order Asterales; family Asteraceae; genus Lactuca; species Lactuca virosa. Next base: position 41,882,597 of record NC_136433.1, read on the forward strand.
GGGGTTGAAAAAGTTGTTTTGCTATTATTAAGGGAGAGGAAATTATACTTCATTTCAATTCTAAAAGCTTAGATTGAGATTTTAATCGTATTTAATCAAGGATATATATATGAATTTCATGTTGGAATGACTCAACATAAGGAAATTCTATATATGGGTCCATTATTTGCGTTCTAAAATTCGATTATGATTACGACATCCCTTTTCATAATCTGAATTTTGAGAACTTGGCAAATTGAAATGGAAATATTATAGCAAAAGACTGGTTTAGTCTTTATGTGAGACATCATGAATCGTGTCCCATATGCTTCGGATATAGGATCGATTACATGTGCTATATTCATCCTTTCTAAAATTTTCCAAATGCCTGGGGCATTATGAAGGGAAAAGGTCTAGAATTGGATATGACTAAAATGATTAAGCAATTGCCGAGGACAATCTAAGGTTTACCAAAGATTGGTTGCTCAAGGACAGTTGGAAGTATAATGTTAATTCTGGAAGGACCATATTGACATAATCTGTAAGGAGGCAACTCTTGTTCAGAAGTGATAGTCAAAATGGAATATGGAAATGTTTCAAAGTTAGAAATTATTCAATTTGTGTAAGATTAGGAAACTTAATGAAAGAAGGATGTTTCCAAGGAGCTGATCTCCTTTGGAATGCTCTGTAATGATTGTTGTCAAGTCTTTCTGACTTCGTGCATAATCATTAAGAGGATCAATGCATATAAGTTTAGAATCTAACAGATTTCAGTAAATGGCATGAATTTGGAATTCTTGCATTTGCAGTAAGGATTTGGGACTATGAAAAGAGGATCATTGGAGTGATGTTCAATTGATCTATTTTACAAAGTAAAGATCATAGACAAACATAGTATGCATACTTGGTGTATGGCATGACTAGTGTTTAGAAAACATAGTGTACATGCTTGGAGCATGGGACAACTATTGTTTTAAATTCAAGTATAAAGTTGATAAAACCGAAACAATGAATAATGAGTAATCAGTATGGGATAAATAAAAGTGTTTATTTATATTCATAGGGTTTGATACCATATTTGATTCATTTATTCTTGTGTTTCACTTTGCATGTTTTGACTTCCAGAATAACTAAGTCGCTCTTCCTGAATGATTAAGTTATTCAAACCATCCACAGTCGGTCATATGTTGGAAGTAGATATGAATCAAGACTGTCATGGGTTGGTTTGTAGAGGTCCAAGTTGGTGGACAAAGTGGTGCTACAACACTCATGAGTGCTCATAAGTTCTGAGTATTGGATTCAACCCGCGCTCATTTGAATCACTTCATGGATTTTATCACGAGTGATCATGAGACGATAATATCTTATATTCTTCAAACCTAGAGATATGAGTTGTTACTATGAGTTGGTTATACATTGATTGCACGAAAACGCATTGGTAACTCGATGTTATAAAACGTGCATTTGTGTATGATTCAACAAGTAGTAGAACAAGCCATATGAGTCGAAGTTTATCCATTCCTTTTACCTTCGGGATAAAAGCGATATCTGTGGGCCCCTCGATGATTTAAAGATGATACATGTGAGTGCTTGGCCAAGCCAGGACTGATTTGATTTGTTCAATCAGTCAGTCATCATGAATCGGAAATCGGGAAACAACAAATGGACATAGAGAATGATTGATAATCCATGTCTCAGTCCATATGATATCTAGAATGGAGGAATATATGATCCCTTATCTAATGGATAAGTCATTGACAAAGGTCAGAGTTCATCGACAAGGTCAGAGTTCGACAGAAGCTTTTGAGAGCTACGATTGCTGATCGGTTCCTGAAGTCATACGCAATAATAGTTTTAGACTTATCCAAGTGGGAGACTGTTGGATTAATGTCTAAGTCCATAACTATAATTGGTAAGACTTGACCCGACCCGGCATGGTCCATTTGGGTTGCATGACATCATGCATTTGGATAGACTATAATGAGAGAAATAACACTTAAGGTTGGTTAATATATTATAAGTTCTAATATATTAATAAGGTTATTTAATTAGTATTGATCAAGAATTAATTTGGAATTAATTAAGTGATCAAAAGGAGACTAATTAAATATATGGGTTGATTGTGTAAATCATTCATTCTTATATATGTGGGCTTGTGATCCAAGATTCCTTATGTTGGACTAAGTCCATGGGGTGACCCATGGATACTCCATGGAGGTTAAAATCCATGGAGCATAAGGAATGGGTAAAGTTATGAGTTACATGGTGTAACCCTAATAGCCACCATATAAAATAATCCCATGGCTCAAGAAATCGTGCACTAATGTGTGAGTGTGAGGGCTAGACGATTTCAAGGAGTGTTCAAGTTTCTCTCAAGTTATTCCAAGTGTATTTGGTGTTGTGTGAACCATTTGAGGTGTCACACTTGGGGCACTAGGCACTCAAGCTTCATGAAGACATTCTACATCAAAGAGGTATGTATTCTATCTTGTTATATTTATTATTTTGTATGCTAGATTAGGATAATACCTTGGATGTTCATAATTGTATGTATAATAGAGAAAACATAGATCCAAGGTATTTAGGGTTGCATGTACACTTAGGAGTGTTAGAATGCTCATAACCCAACAATCCTTTCCCACTTCCACTCAGGTATTTCCGGCTGCTGAAGTAAACCTGAGGGCTTTTGATATTCTACTTTTACCTTGGCACAAGTCAGGCACTTGCCCACGAAAGTAGCAATTTCCGCTTTCATGTTTGGCCACCAATAGAGTTGTTTGAGATCCAGATATATCTTATCCGAACCTGGGTGAACGGAGTATTTAGTCTTGTGAGCTTCGTTCATGACAACTTCTCTGTAACCACCGAGCTTTGGGGTCCAGATCTGGTTCATGAAGTAGTACATTCCGTCTCCCTTGACCTCTAAGTTCTTTCCCATTCTCCACAAGGATTCATCTACCATGATCTCGGGTTTTAAGGCTTCCAGCTCAGCCTCTCTGATCTGCGCGGACAGGTGAGAATGTATGGTCATTGTTAGTGCCTTCACCCTATGCCCTGAATACTCCTTTTGGCTGAGGGCATCTGCTACCACATTGGCCTTGCCGGGATGGTAACGAATTTTGCACTCGTAGTCATTGAGTAGCTCTACCCATCGCCGTTGTCTCATGTTTAACTCCTTCTGATCAAAGATATGCTGCAAGCTCTTATGGTCGGTGAAGATAGTGCACTTAGTTCCGTAGAGATAATGTCTCCAGATCTTTAACGCAAAGACCACTGCTCCCAACTCTAAATTGTGAGTTGTATAATTGATTTCATGTGTTTTCAGCTGCCTCGAGGCATAGGCGATAACCTTTCCTCGTTGCATGAGCACACAGCCTAGGCCCTGGTTGGATGCATCACAATAGACAACGAAGTCTTCCGTCCCTTCGGGCAGGGACCAGATAGGTGCCATGCATAGGGCCTGCTTTAATGTCTGGAACGCAGTGTCTTGCTTTTCACTCCAACAAAAAGGTACACCTTTCTGAGTCGGAGTGGTTAAGGGTTTGGCAATTTTGGAGAAATTCTGGATAAACCTGCGGTAATAGCCAGCGAGACCCAAGAATTGACGGATTTATGTGGGCATCTTTGGTGCTGACCAATTCTCTATCGCCTTGATTTTGGAGGGTCCACGTGTATGCCTTCCTTGCTAACCACGTGACCAAGGAAAGTCACCTTCCTGATCCAAAACTCACACTTCGAGAACTTTGCATATAACTTCTCCCTCCTTAATGTCTCCAGCGCCTGCCTCAAGTGTTGTTTATGATCATCCTCGCTCCGCGAATAGACAAGTATGTCGTCAATGAAAACGATCACGAACTTGTCTAGGAAAGGGCGACACATTCGATTCATCAGATCCATGAATACTGCCGGTGCATTGGTTAGACCGAATGGCATTACTACAAACTCGTAGTGTCCGTAGCGAGTTCGGAATGCCGTTTTGGGAACATCATTCTCGTGAACTCGTAACTGATGGTACCCTGACCTAAGGTCTATCTTGGAGAAATAACTGGCTCCCTGAAGTTGATCGAAGAGGTCGTCGATTCTGGGTAGGGGATAACGGTTCTTGATGGTAAGCTTGTTCAGCTCTCGGTAGTCGATGCACATTCTAAAGGATCCATCTTTCTTCTTTACAAATAGAATCGGGGCTCCCCAGGGTGAGGAACTCAGCCTTATGAATCCTTTGTTGATCAGCTCATTAAGCTGGCTGGATAATTCTTGCATTTCTGTCGGTGCTAAACGATAGGGATATTTAGCTACAGGAGTAGCTCCGGGGATTAAGTCGATGCGAAACTCGACTTGATGCTCGGGAGGAATTTCTGGAAGATCTTCAGGGAAGACGTCAGGAGAGTTACAGACTTCGGGGATGCTCTCGAGGTCTTTAACTTTTTGCGTCTCATCGATAACATGAGCTAGGAATGCATGGCACTCTTTCCGCAAATACTTCTGGGCTTGGATGCATGAAATGATACGAAGATTCGAACTGAGTTTATCACCGTAAATAGTGAGGGCTTCGCCAGAGGGAAGATTGAAACGGATAGCTTTCTCGTAACAAAGAATATCAGCACGATTGGGGCTCAACCAATCCATGCCGATTATGACATCGAAGCTCTTAATGGATACCGACATAAGGTTGATGGGAAAGGAATGACCGTCTAGGGTAAGATTACAGCCTATGAATATATCGTTAGTGCTCTCCTTCTTTCCGTTAGCCATCTCGACGGTAAATGTTTCGGTTAGAGGGAAGATTGAGACGGATAGCTTTCTCGTAACAAATAATATCGCGGTTAATCTCTAACGAGATGAACTCCCGAATCCGCTCATCAATCGGCTCAGTACCTACACCTGATCCTGAACCACAACCTGAACCTCCTCCATGTGAGCTCATCGTCAATCTAAAACAAAACGATCATACAAATGATCAAAAATATAGCCAAGAATCTACATCCCACAGGCTTCCTAGATTCTCCAAGACTCTCCCCGATTCGAGTATGGATCATGTGCTTTCAGTAGTACGCGCCTAATACTACCTTCCACACCTATCCATACTTTCCTCAGGAATCATCCCGAATCCCCCATATCACCTTCTTAAACCGGTATACTAAGTACTCACTAAATAACACAACTAAACCCACTACAACACACCCTAGGCTCTCCTAGGCTCCCGACCTCACCCTGCCATCGGCTGCTGAAGTACTCCAAATAGTGTCAATTAACCACCTCATGGATACAATCACATGCAACAAAGCTTAAATAATCCTTCGAGTAAAAGACTCACCCCTACAACGGTTGGACTCGGACAAGAGCTGCGCAATAGGGTCAAATCCATCACTCTGAGATTATTCAACCTTTGTCACATGTGACTTAACGTATTCACTTAATAGCTAACTCACATCACTTAAGAATTCCACAAAGCACAATGCAAGCAACATTCGTGCAGTAGCACTCCAATCAATAGACCGATCAAAGGGGTTCTCAAGCATACTGGCTACCAGCGCCTTCGCTGCACTAACATTCTTCCTAGATTTTTCTGGGGCAACCATCCCACTACTCCCCGCCATTAGTTGTAGAAGGAACTCCCCCTAACACTCTCTAACTAGTTTACAAATACAATCACATATCACCTACACCAGATAATTCTTCAAATGAAAGGTCTCACACTACAACGGTTGGACTCAAACAAGAGTTGCACAATAGGGTTAAAACCTAACCTTCTAAAATTATCCAGTCTCAATAATATGTAACTTAATATATTCGCTTACTAGTTAGCCGAAGTTAATGGGAACTCCTAAAAGCACAAAGCAGAACCTATACAGGACATCCTATCACTGAATGATCAGTACTAGCATGCAAGACTACAAGCTCATACAACAGGCATACAAAGGCATCTCTCTTAGATCCATAGCCTTAATCTAGCATGTGATTCTCATAACATATAACATAATAACATGTATGGGTATTTTGGGAATCACTTACTTGAGCTCGACTAATTGCACGCACCACCCCTTTTTGTCTTTATAAAATCCTTTTAAAAAATTATTCCCTTTTACAAAATCTTTTTAGAAACTCATTTTCTTTCAAAAGATTATCAATTCCTCAGTTTGAGTTCAGACATACCCGAGAGTGTGCCTGAATCCCTCAAACCAAGGCTCTGATACCAACATGTAATGTCCCAAAAATTATGAGGTAAAATTTTCATTTTTAATTCAACCAAAACATTAATTATCTTTAAGTCAAACATTCATTATCCTTTTTCTAAATATTCAAAGGTACTTTATAAGAAAATAGTTATCAAAGTACAATCCCAAAATCATCATAATGCAGAAATATGGGTGGATGCGATGCGATCATCCCGAGCCATTCCCTTTCGAACTTGAAGTACCTGAAATCGTAAGCATAAAGCTTAGTGACTTTCCAAAAATACCGCATACCATACATACCATTGGGCCCATCCCACCATAATGGGCCTAGCCCTGCCAAATCAATGGGCCCACCCAATCATACAAATGCAAAAGTCATAAAGACAGTTAGCACCTACATAACATACAATGGGCCTAGCCCAACATACAAATAGGCCTAGCCCGTCATACAATGGGCCTAGCCCAACATACCTATGGGCCTAACCAAACATACCGTGTAAGAGTCACAAAGACATCTAACATATCAGAATCTAGCGGGCCGATATTGGTGCCTTCGACACACGAGAACAGTGAGGAGACTCACCCAATTATTAGTTATCAGAACCTCTAGCCGCTGAAACACTCGAATAAATCTCTGACTGCGGTTCTAGAAAATCCCCGCGCTATCAACATCAAATGACACTGATGTGTATATAAATGCACTAGTTTTAATCCTACTAACTTAGACACAAAATAAACACACGAAAGGCAGTGTACCTATCGATTAGTAATATAGTTCAAGCAAGTAGGGTATCGAACACAGGGAACGGTAACAATTAAAATAAATGCTAATATTATCTAAATAAAACAAGTAATAGAAATGGGGCTTTCTCTAGTTTTGCAAAACTAGGAACTTAAGTACTTAACTAATACTCAACTAAGCAACTAACAGCTAAGCAAACGAAAATCAACTAAATTCAATAAATTTAAAGAGACTTCCGTTTAGAATCGGTTCACTTATTCCTATGGTTGATTTTATGGCAAGTGCAATGGATTAATTGGCATTGGCTACCGATTAGTGTGATTAGGTTCACGTTCGCTATTACTAATCCTTAGAAAACAAATCAATTTAAGCAGTGATCAAGTGATTAAACTAATAGATTTTCTAGTTTATTGATTCGGGTTAAGTAAGACTTGTAGTAGCTAATCAAATTGATAATTCAATTAACCTATTGTTGATGGTTCGTCACACAAGTTCACACATTAATTTACCTATTTTCTAATTAACCCTAGTTTCACGTTCGCTATTCCTAGGCATATAACAATGTTTTCACATAAATCATATGAGATAAGCAATTAAGAGATGTTCATGAAGCTTAATATACTTGTAATTAACATAAAATAGTTGTTGTTAACACATAAGCTTCTTTAACAAGCTTCACAAAACAAAAATTACCAAATTAAATTAATCCAACCACAAAATCAAACCATAGTAACAAGCTAATCTACCCTAAACAGAAGATACGAGTTTTTAGCTCATATCTACAGCAAATAACAACATAAATTCAAATTATAATGATTCAAACATGGTTCAAAACAAAGATTAAGAAAAGAAGAATAATTATTTGCCTTTGATCTCTTCTAAATTGCTTCTTAGGTTGAATTCTTGAAAACTAGAGCTCCAAGAACCCTTATGGCCTCCAAAAATCGTCCAAGGCTTCCCCCATTAGTTAGGGTTCGAATGAGAAGCGTTTCTATATATATATTCCGAAAACAGGGGCAACTCGGTGAGTTCAGTGACCGACTCGATGAGTCCATCACTTAAAATCCGTGGACGGAAAGTCAGCGTAAAGAATTGCGAAACTTCTGACCAACTCGTCGAGTCGATGGCCAAATCGTCGAGTCCATTTGGAATCAACATTTTCTCAAAACATGAAAGTCATCCGAAATTGTGTCTAGTTTTCATAACATTTTGAATCTCGTCAATCGGAGTTACGGTTCATGAGATATGGCCAAAACACTGACGAGGGGTCAAGCTGTCTAGCAACATCCTTCTTTTTCAAAATCCAAGATCCAAGCTTCCAATCGCCAATTCCACTTCCTTTTGCTCCCGAGCACATCTTTTTGGCTGAAAATACAATTTAAACAATATTAAGTACCTTTTGTCCATAAATTGCAATAAATTAGCCAAAAAAGTATTAAAATTCTATACGAAATATATAGTTAAATATGCACATATCAGACACCCAATTATTAATTGGATTCCGACCGATAACCAAGAGTCTACGCTACTTAGCCCATAACCATGGTGAAAGACCATTCTACCCTTTATCTCATTGGCCCAAAGCCGAGGCCCAACTCAACTACTTCCAAGGCCCAAATCCTAAATGATATTCCAAATCCCAATATGGCCCAATCTTATAAATTGGGCCCAAAACCCGTCATGGGCCTAAACCTAAAGGAGCCCAAAAATACAAACCAGAAGTTCAAAATAGAAGTCTAATGGCCCAACAAGGCCCAAACTAATAAAACCCAAACGATGGCCCAAACTGAGAATAACAACCCCAAACTTACATCTGCTGAGTACGCGGGGTGTAATCCCCAGACCACCTTTTCACTCCAATAAGCACTTAATTGGCTAAAACAAAGTGCCAAACTCTCATATCTGATTCTTTAAGGCTACTAATCACGTAAATTTGGCAATTTTACACTCATGCATGGCTTAAAGGGACTAAAAAGCTCAAAAATAGCTTAATAAAGGTATAAATGCTTGCATGGACCAATACATTCCATAAAGCTGACATTTTTATGAACATGGGGACTAAATGGAGCTAAGATCTGGCATCCATAGCTTCTGGAGTAGATCAAAAGCTCATCTTTAACTCAAAATTCTCCAATAGTGCACAAAATACACCATAACTAGATCTAACACCAAAGATCATCAAGTTAAGAGTTTTTTACCTCAAAATGCTTGGAAATGAGTAGAAGATCTTGGATCTACAAGCTTAAGTTATCCCCTCAAGTGCTCTTCTTCTTCTTCTTCACAAACCACCAACAAACACTCTTACAAGCTCAAAACTCACCAAATCACTCTAGGGTTTCGATTCCAGGGTAATGGGGGATGGATGTTGGTCTAAAATGTCCAAGAGATGATATAATGAAGCTTAAAAAGGGTGCCAACCCTTAAAATTAGTGTTTTCATCTGGCTGGAGTACGCCCCGTTGTTCGATCTATATTTATAGCACAATAAATTGTACAAAATATGTTGAATTGATGTATAATTGTCCAAGAATGACACTACTTTGATGACATATTGAACATTATGTGCAGGAAACTACTTAGTGCTAAATTGGGCGGAACCCGCAAGAAAAATGAGCAAAATGAAGCTAACAAGTATGGGAGACGAATTGCTAAAGGAGTGAAGAAAAATGGTGCTGAGAAATTTGACCACTCTTCAATATTTTGATCGTATCTCAAGATATAGAGCTCCGATTGACATGAATGAAGAAGTTCTGGAAACTAGACAAAATTTCCTACAACTTTCATGTTTTGCGTTTTTACTGATTCTACCGTTTTCATCACCAAAAAGAGGCAACAAAGATGAGGGACGTCCTACAACGCGTCTAAGACGCCCCCTAGGACGCCTAACCATTTTAGGCCATTTTCAAGTGCAAATCAAGGACGACAGAAAGCCTGTAAAATGCCACGAAGGACGCCCAGACGTCTTACATGACGTCTAGGACGCCTACTAGGACGCCGACGAGGAAAAAGACCCGAAATTCAGTTTTTCAGCACCTATTTAAGGGAGATTAAACCCTAATCGACTTTGGACTTCTCCCCTGCGATTTTCCACAGTTTTGGAGGGTTCCAAACACTTTCAAACCTTCTCCAAACGCGTTATTGATCATCAATTTCTGAATCCGAGGCTACGAATCACCAAGTTCATCATCAAGCAACGTTTGAAGATCATTCAACCGGTGAATTGTCATCAATTCCATCAAACTCCATATTTGATTACTTTTTCTCCAAGGTTTCATCGTTCCATGATTGATTGATTGATCATTAGATTTTATTAGTTTTATGATTTCAAGTTTGTTTATGAATTTTAGTATGAATTCCATTGTTTTTATTCAATTTGTGTGCTTTTCAATTGTTATGGAAGACTAAACCATTAGGGTTACTTCCGGGAACGTTGTAGGATGTTAGGATGAACATTATTTGATTATTACTTTTATTCCAATCAATTTCAATCATTGTTCTATTCTTCAAGTTTTTAGTTTTATTTGCAATAATTGGAGTTGGGTTTTTCTTATTGTGTGATATTGCAACTAAGATAATGTATTGTTAAATTCACTAATCATTCTGAATTCAAGTAGTTTAGGAACTAAGATGATCAGTTGAACCCACATACATTATTCGGAATTTGTAGTATTATATACTCAACATTGTAATAGGTAATCGTAAGACACATTATTGCCAAACCACTAGTTGTTCCTAATCCAATTAGACATAGGGAGTAAGACAACTAGTTGGAATAACATATTGTGTGCTCAAAATTATTTCTTGCAAGTTAATCAACCTTAATTATGTCTAGGTAATTAAATTGGAATTTAAGGGAAGAAAAACGTGTAAGTCCAACCATCTGAACAACTGAACCGGAAGTATCATGTTTTTTTCTCATTGATAGTAGTTTGTTTTAGTAGTTCTTGCATTACCAAGTTTTTAGCTTTTTCATCAACTTTTAGTTCAAATAATTTCGTGACAATTGCTAGTAGTAGTTTTTCGTTGACTATTTTAACACAAAGTTTGACCACAAACTCCTCGTGGATTCGACCCTTACTTACCCTAGCTATCTAGTGTGTGTGAGGTTTATTTTTGACCGAGAAAACGACCTTGATCGTGTACTCCCAGTACGCCTAGCGTACCCCACAAGGCATGCGCGACTTCTCTACATAGTACGCTCAACGTACTCCCATGTACGCCCCGCGTACTAGGCTTAACCTTAAAACCTCCAAACTTCCGAAGGCCATATCTTCTTCGTTCTAAGCCCGATATCAACGATCATTATATCTACGGAAAGGTGAAAAGAAGATCTACACTTTTATCAACTCATCCTTGCCTTGAAACTTCCCAAACTAAAATCCAAATTCATAAAAACCCAAGCTGGCACTTTACGGATATACCCTTGGGCTCCAAATCACAAACGGACTCCTGGATCATCTAACTTACATTAGCCACACCCAAATGGGTCTAAATTCCTATTTTCCAAAGGCCCTAAGCCTTATGATGCCCGGTCTTCGGGTCACCGCCCCAAATTAGGGAACGGTTCGGAACAGGATGTTACATTGGCAAAGGAAAGGAAAATAGAATGTGGTCAAACTTCAAACCCTAACATGGACCCCGAGGTTGAAACCGCTTCCTCTGGTGATATCGAAACCAAAGTAGAACCCGATTCTAGCCCTGAATATCGCCAAGAGATTCCCCAAACACCACCCATACAACAAAATCAACCTATCATAAACCAAAATCCAATGGCGGAAGGAGAAGAAGCTCCCGGTAGAACCTTGAGGCAAATGATGGAAACTGATGTCACACAAACCCCAACCGGTATCAATTACCCTATTTTGGAAGGAGGCTCGAAATTGAAGTCAAGCTTAGTTCATCACCTTCCAAATTTTCATGGATTAGAAAATAAAGACCCTCATAAGCACATGAAGATGTTCCCCATCATTTGCACTAGCATGAAGCCATAAGGGTCAATCGATGACCAAATCAAATTAAGGGCATTCCCCTTCTCACTGGCTAATAGAAATTTTTTTTGGCTATTTTATCTTCCACCAGCGTCGAGCAACTCATGGACCGACATGGAGAGAGCTTTCCTTGATAAGTTTTATCCCGCCTCAAGAGTCTCAAGTCTTAGATATGAGATTTTTGGAATCTGTCAAGGTCAAAATGAGACTTTCCATGATTATTGGGAGAGGTTCAGTAACTTATGTTTGAGTTTCCCACAATATCAAATTCCAGAACAACTCCTTAATCAAAACTTTTATGAGGGAATGTTACCAGTAGAGAGAAGAATAGTTGATGCTTTAAGTGGTGGAGATGTCTTTAGCAAAACTCCTCAACAAATAAGACAACTTTTCAACGTTATGCACTACAAACAAAATTTACAATTATTGGCACAAACTTTTAGTGGCATATTCTTTTTTGTGCTACTATATCATATTTTTAGTGGCACGAGTTCCTTTGTTCCCCTATATCTATCTATTTTTAGTGGCACATTATCATTTGTGACACTCTATCTATCTTTATTTTCATTTTGCCGCCCCTAGACAAAAAAAGCGTGGTGTTCTTTTTCATTTTCAACTTTCATTTACCTCTAATCTCCAAATTTTAGACCTAGGTTCTTCTCACCCTAAAATCCAAACCCTCGTATCCCCTAAAATCCCAAACAAATGAATGCAATGAAGAACATCGAGTTTGAGTTCTCACACCTCACTTCACACCACACCCCCTTCTTCATTTTAACCCTAGATGCAACAATCGATTTTGATTGTTAGAGCGTCGACATGAATTGGAGCAAAAGAATCAACAATAATAAGTAATTTTTTCTTCTTCCTCCCTCCCATGCTACTCTTTTCACCTTGGGATTGTCATTTATTCTGCTCGTTTTTCATTTACTTAAAAGATTCATATGTACGAGTTGGTGATTCATTGTTAATTAGCGACAAAAATCAAATCTTTTTTCTTCACTGTAACTTCCCTTGCTGGATTGTTTCTTTTATTTATTATTTTTGAAAAATATATAATATATATTCCTTTGAGTTGGATTTCGAATGTGTGGGTCTGTGTCGACGCGAGATTTGTTTCCCTGATGAGACGAAAGTATGGCAATGATGGTCTTCTCCCTCCCCCCCCCCCCCCCGTTTGTTTATTTCAATTCAAAATCATCTTTAAGCTCAAGCTTGTCCCGTATGTATGTATGTATGTATGTATGTACGTATGTATGTGTGTATGTATGTATGTATGTATATATGTATGTATGTATGTAGTATTAGCTCTGTATCCCGATCCATTTACAACCGCATTCCCCAATCATTCATCTGCTACTTTACAACCAAGTTGAAGTACTATTGCATGTAAAAGAATGTAAGACAAAAAGATGTTTACACTCTTGCATATTCTCTTGAGTCACAACTCTTGGATACTGGTGTAGATGATAATAAAATCAAGGTAAGATAGTTTCTAGATATATTCTTTTATACATTATAAGAACATGTATGTCAATAGATATTTGTTTCCTTGTTATATGTTTGGATTGTCTCACCAGGCTTCTGTTTTGGGACTTTATCTAAGCATACAAATATAGTTATTGCTCGTCATTTCATGTTTAGTAACCACTGTTTACTGAGTGCATCCCTTGATGGAATTGTTTGTGCATGGGATTTGTTGTTCCGTTACTGTAATTTTAAGACATTCACTAGCCCTTCTTCTAGACAATTTATTTCTTTAACATCACATCAAAGCAGTGAAGTGATTTGTGCGGGAACCCTTGGTCAAATTCATTTATAGGATTTCGTTGATGGATTCTTAATGCACACCATTAAAGGGGTGCCAAGACATTGCTGGAGGAAGCTTAATGTATGATGTTATTGACCAAGTTAGTTACTTTTTTTGTTATTATTATTATTAGTTATCAGTAAAAGGGAAAAATGTTTTGAATTATTGTGGAATTACAGGTATTGCTAAGAATTGCACCCACGAACAAAATGATAATTTCATATTTGACCCTATAGATTTCGGCATAGACGTCACTAGAGGTAACGTCTTTTTATCTAACTTTTTAGGTATAAAACTTAATAACTTAATTACATAAAAGTAGGTTGCTAAAAAAGAACATCAACATATTTTATGAGATTTAAAGATGGTTTATGGATAATGTTTGAATTTTTGGTCATTTATAGCAATATACTTTATAACAATTAAATTTTATGAGATTTAAAGATGGTTTCTGGAAAATGCTTGAATTTATGGTCATTTATAACAATATACTTTATAAATATTAGATTTTATGATATTTACAGATGGTTTCTGGAAAATATTTGAAATTATACTCATTTATATAAATGTACTTTATAAAAATAAGATTTTATGAGATTTAAAGATGGTTTCTGGATAATGTTTGAATTTATGGTCAGTTATAGCAATATACTTTATAAAAATAAGTTTTTTTGACGTTTTGAACATATTTTCTGGAATATGCTTGTATTTATGCTCATTTATAGCAGTGTACTTCAGAAAAGTCGATTCTTTTAAATATTTTATTGTCTTTTATCTTAAAACTTTGACATAATTTCCATATTCAAAAGTTATCAGAAATGGTCCATGTGGTAGTAATCTGTTACAAAAATGGTCCCTATGGTAGCAATCTGTCATAGAAATGGTCCATATGGTATCAATATTTACAGAAATGGTACATGTTCTATCAATCTGTTACAGAAACGGTCCCTGTGGTATCAATTCGTTACAGAAATGGTCAAAGTGGAAGCAATCTGCAATCTATTACAAAATGGTCCTTTTAACTTTTACATGTGTATTGATTGATTCTTTTTGTTGTTTTTTTTGTATCTATTTTTTTAAAGGAACTCAAAAGAAGGGTAGGGGTCATATCGTAAAATCTGCAACATGGAAGATGAATAGCAATTCAAAAATAGGTTAAAGGATGCCGATTTTAAAAGATAATAGTGCAAGTTTCGTGTTTCTTCCTAACGAGTATTTAGTTCAATAGTATTATGTTTTGAGTATTTGCACAACATTTAGACATATTAGTCTTTTTTGAAGATGGTTGTGTTTTAAATGTATTGAAAATATTGTTTATAGACAAGTTTGAATTGATGTAATCATATTTTGTTTTTGTTTACTATCTTAATTGTTCTATTATTATTTTATATTCCATTTAAAATTAAAAAATATGATCTAATTTATTAAATTTTTTGTGTTAAAAAAGTGTCATTAAAAGCATAAAAATAATAATTATTTTTGCAGTTAAATAGTGACATAAAAATAGTGTCACTAAAACCTACAAGTTCTTTAGTGGCAAAATCGAAAAGTGTCACTAAAGCCCAATTAGGCTGCAGCGACACAACCAAAAAGTGCCACTAAAGGTCTTTAGTGGCAACGCTTTTAGTGACACTTTTTTTTGTGTCGTTGATTGCCAGGGGGTCTTTAGTAGCACTTTTTCGGTTTTTAGTGACATTTTTATGTACCACTAAATGTCATTTTATTTGTAGTGATAACTGCTAATTCTTAACAATTTGGCCCCCACCAAGACATGAAGAGGGATGCACATCAAAAAGTCAATGAAGCGGTGACATCAAGCCTCGAGTCCCAACTTAAAGACTTAACATTCGTTGTTCAGAATTTAGCCATGGTACAAACTCTACAACTGATGGTTTGTGGAATATGTGCAACAATGAGATATCCCACGAATATGTGTCCCATTTTTCAAGAAGATGCAGAACATTAATATCCATATAACAAAACAATCTAATAGCCACCTTATAGAATTCTCCATTTAGTTTTTATGGGACCTTCTTATCACCTTATAAAATTTTCCATTTAGTTTTTATGGGACCTTCTTATCAAACAAAACTTCTGTAACCAATTCCATTTTAACCATCTTGACTTTATAAGGTGGGAAACATCATCTTTAGTAGGGGTGCTAAAAAATATATGTATCTGGAAAAACCGATCCGAAAACCGAAAACCCGATCCGAAAGTATCCGAAAAACCGGATACCCGAGTTTTCGGATATCCGGTTTTCCGGATATGGATTTGGATATTGATATTGAGGATTTTCGAGTTTTCGGATAATCCAAAATCCGAAGTATATAAACAAATTTGATATTTTAATTGTTTTAAATATGGTAAATAATAATAAATATTATCATAAAAAGTAATAATAAAACTCAAAAATTAAAAAGGGGTACGATAGTCGATGGGGTTATGAAAGAAAGTTATCGACGTTTTAGGGTTTAGTCTGCACTCTCTGGTCTCCACTCTTCTAATATCAAGTTCTTGCACTTCTTAACTCTAAAGTTGCTCAATCAATTCGAGGCTCGAGCATCGGCTGACGACATTCATCGAAGTCCACCCAAGTCTAACAGCCACCGTTAAGGTCACCATTCACTCGCTCAAGATTTCACGTCATCATTCCTAACTACTGTTGACTCCGAGTGCCGACCGGTAAACCCTAAAGGTAATTACTAATCACTAATTAGTAAGTATGTTATTGTCTATTGGTCTCTGTTACATCATCAAATGTTGTGATTTCACATAGGTTCTTGGATTTGTGCCTTGTCGGGAAATATAGAATGTGTATTGGAAAGAAACTCTATATAATATTATACTTGAGTGGGATGGAATGCGTATCTGTTTATCACATGTATTACTTTCAATTACCACTTTCAATTTGTGATTCTAGATAATATTACACTTAAATTTGTGATTCTCCACTTTCAATTCCCACAATATATTATTTATATATACTTTCTAATAAGTAATAACCTACCAGGCTATCACAACATATTAAAAATTTCACATGTATTACTTTCAACTATTAAACAACAGATTCCAAAAAGTCATAACAATTTTTCATTTTTCAAAAGTTGCCATTTTAGACCATATTTAGTATTTATGTTTTCAACTTCAATAACATGTATTATTTCAGGTTTTTCGCAATGGAAATTGTTGATGTAGTTAGCTCAGAATGCGAATTTGTATCTAAAAACGAGGTGACGACTAATGACAAAGGGAAAAAGAAACAAAAGAAAAAGACCTCAAACCCGAAAAAGGTTAAAAAACCACCTCGTGCTCATTCTGCAAGTGAATCCCCTTCTATACATGTGAGGAAAAGAAAATTTATTTGGTGGGGTCACTTTCAAGATACAGGCATTCCGGATCTTGCAGAGTGTATACATTATCAGCGTAGGATCGGTTGTGCAACTGTATATGATACTTCCCCTCTGAAAAATCATGTCTTGAGTTGCAAAAATACAAACCAAATATTGATAAGAAACAAAAGCTTATCGATCTTAAGTCCAAAACACATGCAAGTGATGATGGTTCTGTTGAAACTGTAACAATACCTAAGATGTGGGAGTTCAACCAAGACATAATTAGGAAAGCCTTAACTAAAACTATAATTGTTGATGAGTTGCCATTTTCTTTTGTGGAACGTGAGGGTTTTCATGAATTTATGAAGGTAGTTAATCCCCATTTTCATGTTCCTTCACGTTCGACCTCTACCAATGATTGCTACACTTGTTTTATTGATGAAAGGAGAAAGTTAACAAATATTTTAAAAAAATTGTCTTCCAGAATTTGCCTAACCACAAATACTTGGACTTCAGGGCAAAATTTATGTTATATGTGTTTGACCGCACATTTCATTGATAACGATTGGCGTTTACATAAAAGAATTATCAATTTTTGTCCAATCATTGGTCATACAGGGATACTAGTTGGTAGATTTGTTGAGCAATGCTTGATTAAATGGGGATTGAAAAACATCTTGACTGTAACGGTTGATAATGCTAGCTCAAATGATGTAGCTATTAACCATTTGAAAAAGGTATTTAACCATTGGGAAAGCGATGTGTTGAAAGGATCTTTTCTACATATGAGATGTGCTGCTCATGTATTAAATTTAGTTGTTAGGGACGATTTAAGTGATATTAGTTCATCTATAAAGAAAATCCGTGCACTTGTGAAATATGTGAGGTCTTCTCCTGCAAGGCTTCAAAGATTTAAAAAGTGCATTCAAGAGGAAAAAAATAGAAAGCAAGAGTTTGGTTTCCATTGATGTTGAAACACGGTGGAATTCAACTTACCTGATGCTTGAGAGCGCAATTAAATTTAGGAAAGCATTCTCAAACTTGCTTTTGAAAGATTCAAGTTGTGTCAAGGAGCTAGAAAAGATTGATGGTGGGTTGATTGGCAACATGGATTAGATGAATGTGCAAAGTTTGTTGCCGTTTTTGAAGATATTTTTTGATGCTACATCAAGGTTCTCTGGTTCAAAGTATGTAACATCAAATGCTTATGTACATGAAATATTCGGTATTGGTAATGTGATTGATGGTTTCACGATGCATCCCGACAAGTCCATCATGGAAATGGCAAAAAAAATGAAATTGAAATACAAGAAGTATTGGGGGGACGTTACAAAGCTTAATCAATTTATGTTTATTGGTGTAGTTCTCGACCCAAGGCATAAATGGAAATATATCCAATGGGTTGTTAAAGAAAACTTCGAGAAATATAGTGCCAATCGTTTCATTTTCAACTTAGATTACAATGTGTGCGCTTTGTTTGATTTTTATCAGTATTCTATGCCTCAAAAAGAGAAGGATGTTGAGGTGTCATCTACATACTCTCCTTCTGATCCTAATTCAGCGTGGGGGGATGATATGGTAATGGATATTGAGGTTATCATGACAAAAAAATTTAAAATGGCAATGGGAAGTTCGGATACTACGTCGAAGAAAACAAAATTAGATAAATATTTGGGGGAAGAACGTGAACCAATGGACACCAAATTTCGACATATTGTTGTAGTGGAAATTCAACAATGTATATACCCGATTCTTTCTAAGATGGCCCGAGATATTCTTGCTATCCCGATTTCTACGGTTGCCTCGGAGTCAGCATTTAGCACCGGGGGCCGAGTGCTTGATTCTTTCCGTACTTCCTTAACTCCAAGAATGGTGGAAGCCCTCATTTGTGCACAAGATTGGTTACGTTCTTCGCGTAAGCCGATTGTGATGGACGATATCTTGCTTGAGATAGAGAAGTTGGAAGAAAATGGTTAGTTGTAACCTGTGAATATTATTATTTAAATTCTAATTGTATATAGTTTTAATGTCGTAATTTTTGTGTCTAATAGGTTTGAAGGAATTAACTTTGGAGCAACCAATCATTATCATTGATGAAAGTGTGGATGAAAGTGATATAACAGAGGAGTAAGTAAAGTATTAAAGCTTATTAAGGCTTATGGGTATGCTTCTTTTTTATGACATTTATATAGTTATGTGTATATTTATGTTGTAGTTTTTGTTTCATATGTGCTATATTTCAAAGGTCCTAGTGTGTATGATTGTTATAAAGTTGTTATTAATAGTTATCATTTCGAAATGCAGCCTACAAGTATTTGAATGATGATTGATGAAGTGATGCTACTGGTCAATCAGGAATAAAATAATGGACTTTTGGATGCTGCAATTTAAGTGTTTTTTGGCGACTTCTACTTTTGGATGTTGCAATTAAACTGCTTTTTGGTTATTTGTTGGCTTTCTGTCAAGAATATGATAGTTTTGAACTTTTAATATTTAAGTTATGTGGTTTGTAATTTTTGATCCGGTTTGAACTTTTGAATTAATGGTAAGAACTAGTTAAAAACTAGTATTTGTTGTGGTTTGTAATATTAAAGTTGCATGGCTTATTAGTTTTTGATTAATCTTTACTTTACTGAGTTTCTTGACTGTTTAATAGATTAGACAAAAAAATTCGGATATATGATTTTGGTATCCGAAACCGTATCTGGATTTCGGATATCCAAAATCCGGATACGGATTCGGATACTAAAATCTTATGTAAAAATTTTCGGATATCCGATTTTTCGGGTATCCGGTTTTCCCCACCCCTAATCTTTAGTACTTATTCCTTTATATCATAGATCTCATGTAACGCCCTGTTCCGAATCGCTTTCCTAATTCAGGACTGTGACTTGAAGATGGGTTATCTTAAGGCTTAGGGCCTTGGGAAAGAGAGATCTAGACCCATTTAGGTACAGATAATGTAATTGAGGTGATCCGGGAATTGGGTTGTGCCGTGGAGCCAAGGGGGTATATCGGTAAAGTGGCAGTTCGAGCTTTTTATGAATTTTGGATTTTTGTTTGAAAGGTTTTGAGGTGAGGATAAGTTGATAGATGTGTAGAGCTTCTCGCCACCTTTTACGTGGATATAAATAACGTCAAAAACGAAGTTAAAACGAAGAAGTTATGGCCATTTGAAGTTGGAGTAGTTCGGGTGAGTGATCGTTGACTTGTTGACAAAGTTCATTTAAGGCTCACGACGTGAGCATTAAGGGATCATGACGTGAGGAGCATCTGATGCTCCAAAACCCTAATTTTTGGGTATTTAAAGGTATAAGATGATTATGGTTGCTTGATATGGGCTTATTTAGTCATAGAAATCATTCATTATCTTATTAATTATTGTTGATTTTATATCATTTTATGGACAAAAGGTACTTAATTAGCTTAATATTTCAATTTCAGTAATAAAAGACATGCTCGGGTGAAAATGGAAGAGGATTGAGTGATTGGAAGCTTGGAGATTGAAGACTGAAGAAAGAAGGATATTGCTGGACAGCTTGACCCCTCGTCAGTGTTTTGGTCATATCTCATGAACCGTAACTCCGATTGACGAGATTCAAAATGTTTTGAAAACTAGACACAATTTCGGACGACTTTCGTGTTTTGAGAAAATGTTGATTCCAAGTGAACTCGACGAGTTGGGCCTCAACTCGACGAGTTGGTCAAAATGTTCCAGATTCGAAGATGCCTTGCCGTACACGCCGTATACGCGGATTGTAGAAAAAACTCGTCGAGTTATTCTTAAAAACTCGACGAGTTGGGTTGATTTTTGGTTATTTATCTTGTTAAGCTTGTTAAAGATCCTCATGTATTGATGATAAATATTTTCTGTTAATAAGTGAGTTATTAAGTTGTATGAACATCTTCTTGATTACTTGATTCATATAGTTTTGTGAATACAAGATTGTATGCCTAGGATTAATGAATATGAAACTAGGGTTAACTAGAAAATATGTAAATCAATGTGTGAGCATGTGTGATGAACAACCACATATGAGTTGATTAAATTGAACAAATTTGATTAGCTATTATTACAAGTCTTACTTGATACGAACTAAACACTAGGAAACTTGTTAGTTTAATCACTTGATCACTGTTTGGATTAACTTGTCTACTAAAGGATTGGTAATAATGAACATGAACCCAATCACATTAGGAATCGGTAACCATTGACATATTGATCCATTGCACTTGCCACGAAATCAACCATAGGAATAAGTGAATCAAATCTAAACATAAGTCTCTTTTATCATTGAATCTAGTTGTCCTTTCTTGTTCTTCTTAGTTATTAATTGTCTTTGTTTGAAAGTTAATTGAGTGTTTAAGTTTCTAGTCTTGCAAAACTAGAGAACCCCCCCCCCCCCATTTTATTAATTGTTTTAATTAGATAATATTAGTATTAATTTTAGATGTTACCGTTCCCAGTGTTCGATACCCTACTTGCTTGAACTATACTATTAATCGATAGGTACACTGCCTTTCGTGTGTTTAATTTGTGTTTAAAGTAATAGGATTAAAACTAGTGCGTTTTACACACATCAAGTTTTTGGCGCCGTTGTCGGGGAACGGTTCAAATAGTTAATTTTATTTGCTAATTGTTATCGTTTTTAATTTATTGATTAATTTTTTTTATATTTAGTTTAATTTTTAGTTTCATTTTTATTTATTATGTATTTTCCAAATCTCTATGCTCTTGATGCTTTTCTTGAGGAAGTAGTACAGAAAATTGAGCAAGAAGATGAGGAGTATGACTCAGATGAAGATTTGATGAAATTTGGAAGATGGTTAGATAACATCTTGTCTAACGAACAAGAACAATCTGAGTCACAAGAGCTAAAGTTACAAGATGAAGAATTTAATCCAAAAAAAGATTTGGAGGAGCTGGAAAGGTTGCTAGCAGAGAGGTCGGACGAAGAACAAGAACAAGCTGAATTGCAGGAACCAGGCTGTGGTTTGACCGTTACCACGACGTGGCCCCTTGTATTTCCGGTTTGTGTTTCGAAGCATGGGGTGACGATTCCAACTTTGGAGAAAGTTCTGAAGTGCGATCCATTTCTGATTAGTATCCAACCGGTTCCAACCCTTGTCAAGATTCTTGGGTTTTATGCATTCAAGCACGTTTGGCCAATTTTTGAAGCAAAGAGCCAAATTTTACAAATTGGTCCAAAGAAAATATTTAATGCAATGGATGGATTGGCATTGAGTTTATTGGAAGTTTATTAAGTTGGGAGTCCAGCTCAAGACTCGCACAAAAAGAAGCACTTGTGGGAGGCAACCCGTCATTAGAGTTTGCTTTTCTTTTTCTTTCTAAACTTCTAGTATTTAGGGATAATTTAGGATTTTTATTTTGATGTTTTATTATTATTACTTGGTATTTGTTTTTGATCTTTTCAGAATATAGGGTGAGGGATAGAAAGAACGAATAAAGCGTGAGGAATAAAACGTGAGATCAAGTCTAAAACAAGAAGAATGGGAGAATTGAGTCTAATTACGAGTCCGGTAATTAAACAGCTGAAGGGATGTGCTTTTATTGAAGAAAAATGAGGGGGAATATTGCTATAATAATCTCCTCAAACACCAGAAACGAACCTGAAGCAGGAGCTAATTTTATTCACTCAGTGAAGAAAACTCGTCGAGTTCCATTCAGATACTCGACGAGTCCATTCGGAAAAACCCGACTATTCCCACTTTTATCGACTTAACCTGGACTCGACGAGTTACTCTTTCTCTTACCTTCAAGTTAGTGATTTGATTACATTTGACAAGGGCAATTGGCTATACTATTAAAGATCAATTTCCGAGAGTTTCCAAGACCTTTTTCCTCGATATTTTAGAGTTGTCAACCACACGAAATTTGACGCCCGAGACATGGATGAGCTGTTCCCATGTCTAAAGTCAATTGAAGATGGAGCTTTCAATGAAGAAGATCAACCTCGCGACTACTATCCCATGGGAGTTTATTCTAATTCCCTCTTTACTTTTATGTTCTTTATCATGCATAACATGCAATGGGGACATTGCATGAATTAAGTGTGGGGTAGGGGGTTGTTTACATTAGTGAACTTAGAATTTTAGGCTTAATTTTAAAATTTTGCATAAAAATTGCTAGGAATTAATTTAGAAAAGTTTAATAAAAAGCAATTAGGATTCCATGCCAGTATTATGTTTGATGATTTTATGAGGACCCAAATGTTTAGTTGAGCCTATATACGTTATAATGCATTTGTGGCCCCCTTTATTCTAGTGAAATCATGGGATAAAAACACAACCTTGCTTAGTTTGAGGGATGCAACATGTTTAGCATCGTGTACTTGAAATGTATCCTGGAAAACTAATATCTTTAGCCAATAAAGGATTAAGTTAAATCCCATTGCGTAAGCATATGTTTTTTTTTCTCTAGGTTTTTAGTTTGAGTGAAAAAAAAGAAAAAAAAAGAAAAAGAAAAAAAACAGAAAAGAAAGAAAAATAGAAAAAAAAGAGTGATGAATATTTTCTTAATCTTTGGTTTGAACCATGTTTGAATCATTAGATTTTGATTTTAGGTTATTACTTGCTGTAGATATGAGCTAAAAGCTTTTTACTTCTGTTTGGATGAGATAATCTTATGAACATGGTTTGATTGAGTGGTTGGATTAATATTAAATTGGTTATTTATCTTGTTAAGCTTGTTAAAGATCCTCATGTATTGATGACGAATATTTTCTGTTAATAAGTGAGTTATTAAGTTGTATGAACATCTTCTTGATTACTTGATTCATATAGTTTTGTGACTACAAGATTGTATGCCTAGGATTAATGAATATGAAACTAGGGTTAACTAGAAAATATGTAAATCAATGTGTGAACATGTGTGATGAACAACCACATATGAGTTGATTAAATTGAACAAATTTGATTAGCTATTATTACAAGTCTTACTTGATACGAACTAAACACTAGGAAACTTGTTAGTTTAATCACTTGATCACTGTTTGGATTAACTTGTCTACTAAAGGATTGGTAATAATGAACATGAACCCAATCACATTAGGAATCGGTAACCATTGACATATTGATCCATTGCACTTGCCACGAAATCAACCATAGGAATAAGTGAATCAAATCTAAACATAAGTCTCTTTTATCATTGAATCTAGTTGTCCTTTCTTGTTCTTCTTAGTTATTAATTGTCTTTGTTTGAAAGTTAATTGAGTGTTTAAGTTTCTAGTCTTGCAAAACTAGAGAACCCCCCCCCCCCCGCCCATTTTATTAATTGTTTTAATTAGATAATATTAGTATTAATTTTAGATGTTACCGTTCCCAGTGTTCGATACCCTACTTGCTTGAACTATACTATTAATCGATAGGTACACTGCCTTTCGTGTGTTTAATTTGTGTTTAAAGTAATAGGATTAAAACTAGTGCGTTTTACACACATCAAGTTTTTGACGTCGTTGTCGGGGAACGGTTCAAATAGTTAATTTTATTTGCTAATTGTTATCGTTTTTAATTTATTGATTAATTTTTTTTATATTTAGTTTAATTTTTAGTTTCATTTTTATTTATTATGTATTTTCCAAATCTCTATGCTCTTGATGCTTTTCTTGAGGAAGTAGTACAGAAAATTGAGCAAGAAGATGAGGAGTATGACTCAGATGAAGATTTGATGAAATTTGGAAGATGGTTAGATAACATCTTGTCTAACGAACAAGAACAATCTGAGTCACAAGAGCTAAAGTTACAAGATGAAGAATTTAATCCAAAAAAAGATTTGGAGGAGCTGGAAAGGTTGCTAGCAGAGAGGTCGGACGAAGAACAAGAACAAGCTGAATTGCAGGAACCAGGCTGTGGTTTGACCGTTACCACGACGTGGCCCCTTGTATTTCCGGTTTGTGTTTCGAAGCATGGGGTGACGATTCCAACTTTGGAGAAAGTTCTGAAGTGCGATCCATTTCTGATTAGTATCCAACCGGTTCCAACCCTTGTCAAGATTCTTGGGTTTTATGCATTCAAGCACGTTTGGCCAATTTTTGAAGCAAAGAGCCAAATTTTACAAATTGGTCCAAAGAAAATATTTAATGCAATGGATGGATTGGCATTGAGTTTATTGGAAGTTTATTAAGTTGGGAGTCCAGCTCAAGACTCGCACAAAAAGAAGCACTTGTGGGAGGCAACCCGTCATTAGAGTTTGCTTTTCTTTTTTCTTTCTAAACTTCTAGTATTTAGGGATAATTTAGGATTTTTATTTTGATGTTTTATTATTATTATTATTATTATTATTATTACTTGGTATTTGTTTTTGATCTTTTCAGAATATAGGGTGAGGGATAGAATGAACGAATAAAGCGTGAGGAATAAAACATGAGATCAAGTATAAAACAAGAAGAATGGGAGAATTGAGTCTAATTACGAGTCCGGTAATTAAACAGCTGAAGGGATGTGTTTTTATTGAAGAAAAATGAGGGGGAATATTGCTATAATAATCTCCTCAAACACCAGAAACGAACCTGAAGCAGGAGCTAATTTTATTCACTCAGTGAAGAAAACTCGTCGAGTTCCATTCAGATACTCGACGAGTCCATTCGGAAAAACCCGACTATTCCCACTTTTATCGACTTAACTCGGAGAGTTCACCCTGGACTCGACGAGTTACTCTTTCTCTTACCTTCAAGTTAGTGATTTGATTACATTTGACAAGGGCAATTGGCTATACTATTAAAGATCAATTTCCGAGAGTTTCCAAGACCTTTTTCCTCGATATTTTAGAGTTGTCAACCACACGACATTTGACGCCCGAGACATGGATGAGCTGTTCCCATGTCTAAAGTCAATTGAAGATGGAGCTTTCAATGAAGAAGATCAACCTCGCGACTACTATCCCAGGGGAGTTTGTTCTAATTCCCTCTTTACTTTTATGTTCTTTATCATGCATAACATGCAATGGGGACATTGCATGAATTAAGTGTGGGGTAGGGGGTTGTTTACATTAGTGAACTTAGAATTTTAGGCTTAATTTTAAAATTTTGCATAAAAATTGCTAGGAATTAATTTAGAAAAGTTTGGTAAAAAGCAATTAGGATTCCATGCCAGTATTATGTTTGATGATTTTATGAGGACCCAAATGTTTAGTTGAGCCTATATACGTTATAATGCATTTGTGGCCCCCTTTATTCTAGTGAAATCATGGGACAAAAACACAACCTTGCTTAGTTTGAGGGATGCAACATGTTTAGCATCGTGTACTTGAAATGTATCCTGGAAAACTAATATCTTTAGCCAATAAAGGATTAAGTTAAATCCCATTGCGTAAGCATATGTTTTTTTTTTCTAGGTTTTTAGTTTGAGTGAAAAAAAAGAAAAAAAAAAGAAAAAGAAGAAAAAAAACAGAAAAGAAAGAAAAATAGAAAAAAAAGAGTGATGAAATGTTTGAAAGGAAGAATCTACAAAGCTTTGAAGACAAAAAAGAAATATCAAGAAGAAAAGCTACAAATTATTGAAGATACAAAGTATCAAGTATTTCTATTGTAATTTTCTTTTCTGGGTTATTTTATCGTATGTGTGCTTGGGGGTTTAACCAAAAATGACTTGAGGCTAAGAAAGTTTTCTGCGGATGGATTCGGAGGGATGCATAAAATGAACGTTGTTCAAAACATGTGGACGAGTGTTTATGAGGATTGTGAGTATTTAGGGTTAGGGGGGTCCTTAGAAAAGAAATTATACACAAATGCATGCGTTGCGGTCTTGGCATAATGGCTGGGTTCAATTGGGATTGTCTTATGTGATATTAGCGTGCTAAAATTCGGTTTTGCTTGGGGGCAAGCAAAAGTCAAGTGTGGGGTATTTTGATATGGGCTTATTTAGTCATAGAAATCATTCATTATCTTATTAATGATTGTTGATTTTATATCATTTTATGGACAAAAGGTACTTAATTAGCTTAATATTTCAATTTCAGTAATAAAAGACATGCTCGGGTGAAAAATGAAGAGGATTGAGTGATTGGAAGCTTGGAGATTGAAGACTGAAGAAAGAAGGATGTTGCTGGACAGCTTGACCCCTCATCAGTGTTTTGGCCATATCTCATGAACCGTAACTCCGATTGACGAGATTCAAAATGTTCTGAAAACTAGACACAATTTCGGACGATTTTCGTGTTTTGAAAAAATGTTGACTCCAAGTGAACTCGACGATTTGGGCCTCAACTCGACGAGTGGGTCAGAATGTTCCAGATTCGAAGATGCCTTGCCGAACACGCCGTATACGCGGATTGTAGAAAAAACTCGTCGAGTTATTCTTAAAAACTCGACGAGTTGGGTTGATTTTTGGTAACTATAAATAGAGAACATATATGCCCGAAACCCTAACTTTTTCTAGAGGCTAGCTGCGATTATTGAAGACCAGAAGGGTTCTTAAAGCTTCAGTTTTCGAGATTGCAACATAAGAGACAATTTAGAAGAGAATCAAAGGCAAATAATCATTCTTCTTTTCTTAATCTTTGGTTTGAACCATGTTTGAATCATTAGATTTTGATTTTAGGTTATTACTTGCTGTAGATATGAGCTAAAAGCTTTTTACTTCTGTTTGGATGAGATAATCTTATGAACATGGTTTGATTGAGTGGTTGGATTAATATTAAATTGGTTATTTATCTTGTTAAGCTTGTTAAAGATCCTCATGTATTGATGACGAATATTTTCTGTTAATAAGTGAGTTATTAAGTTGTATGAACATCTTCTTGATTACTTGATTCATATAGTTTTGTGACTACAAGATTGTATGCCTAGGATTAATGAATATGAAACTAGGGTTAACTAGAAAATATGTAAATCAATGTGTGAACATGTGTGATGAACAACCACATATGAGTTGATTAAATTGAACAAATTTGATTAGCTATTATTACAAGTCTTACTTGATACGAACTAAACACTAGGAAACTTGTTAGTTTAATCACTTGATCACTGTTTGGATTAACTTGTCTACTAAAGGATTGGTAATAATGAACATGAACCCAATCACATTAGGAATCGGTAACCATTGACATATTGATCCATTGCACTTGCCACGAAATCAACCATAGGAATAAGTGAATCAAATCTAAACATAAGTCTCTTTTATCATTGAATCTAGTTGTCCTTTCTTGTTCTTCTTAGTTATTAATTGTCTTAGTTATTAATTGTCTTTCCTTGCTTGCTAGATCTAAGTTTCCATGCATTTTATAGCTTGTTATGTTGGTTAGCATGCATGGAATCCATAAAGTTGTCAACTTTATGGATCATGGTGGTATCTTAAGCCTTATAAGTCTCAGATCTGGATTTTGGTCATGCTTTTGGAATCCAAGCTTGAGTCTTGGACCTTTTTACTCCTTTTTTTACCCAAGTTGGTGTTTAAGTCATGTATTGTACATATGTCACTAAAAAGCTTCAATTTTCTGGTCCTTGGGGTTAAAGAAGACCCTATAAACTGTCCCATGTTAAGGCTTAACGGATTAAGAGCTTAATGCTCATTTTTGGTCAGATTTGGACTCACGACGTGAGTACGTATTCGAGGAAGTTACTGGACTGAAACCATGACCTCACGACGTGAGCATGAAGGGCTCACGACATGAGCAACCCCTGTGCAAGTTTTGGACTCTTTGATTGTGGGCTAGCTTGGTATTGAACTTGTCTTTTGGTTTGGGCTCATAATGGACTAAGGATTTTAGAGTAATGGACTTCTGGTTGGGCTTGCCTTGCCCTAATGGGCCTTGGATGATGAATTAGGCCTTAGTGAGCCCAATGTAGTAGGCCTTGATTGGGCCCAATGGGCTTGGACTTTGGGCCATCGAAAAATCATGGGTTCAGAAAAGTAATTGGCCTTTGGGGAAAGGCCCATGTAAGGGTTTGGGCCCAATTTGGAAAATTAGGCCATTGATGGATATTTATGGATTTGATGGTTTTGGGCCTTGGTTGTGAATCTTGTTGGGCCAGGGGTGAAACAGTCATTTCACCCCAAGTAAGGATTATTGGATTTTGACTAAGTGTTATTTTGGTACTAATAGCTCGGGGAACCGAAGGATCAGCAGTTCGGGGAATAGCCAGTTAGCAGCCAGAGGATTATCCGCGTGACTTCAGCAGTGCGAGGTGAGTCTCCTCACTGTTTGTATGGGTCTACGGCCACAATGTCGACCCATTTAGTTTATGTATGGTAGGAAGACCCGGGGGATTAGCCCTTGGCATTAGTTATGTTATATGTTCCGGATTACGATCTGATGTCGGGGTAAGCCCGAGGAATGTTTATATGCTTCCGGACTTCGGTCCGATGCTGGGCGGGGCCTGAGGAAGGTTTATATGTATGTTGTTCCGGAGTAAGGTCCGATGCCGGGGCAATCCCGAGGAATGTTTGCATGATAGATTATACTTGTTGTCTGTGTGATACTTGTATGCGCCTGATAGGGAGGTGAGTGTGGGCGAGGTCCCGTATCTCATCACTAGCTGAGTATGGACGGGGTTCCATGACTCATCAGTAGCAGAACAGGGGCGGGGCCCAAGTAGGCGAGGCCTTAGGACAGTAAATACATTTAGAGTATGTTTTCTTTATGTGCTAGTATGATTATATGATATTGTTGATGTGTATAGCGGGCTGGGCCCAGAGACAGGCGGGGCCTAAGAGAAACAGATCTGTATACTGAGCGGGGCTTGATGCCAGACGGGGCCTAATGTCGGGCGGGGCCCGATGCCGGATAGAGTCTGATGCCGGGCGGGGGCCCAGTATATGCTTGTATGTATGGTATGTGGTAGTATGGGGAACTTACTAAGCTTCGTGCTTATGGTTTTCAGTTTTGGTTTCAGGTACTTCCAGCTGCAAAGAGAAGAGCCCGGGATGACTGTATTGCACACACCAAGATGTTTTAGCATGAGATGTTTACGCTGATGTTTTGAAACTCTGATAATAATGTTTGAGATACTTTGACTCATGTTTTGATGGAATGGTTTGATAACTATGATTTTATTTAATGATTAAAAATGAAAATTTTGGATCGTATTTTTGGGATGTTTCATCTCAAGTATTTGAAACTCTTTTTAGGATGTTGAACATACTCCCTTATACTTACTTTAATACATTCCCCATTTTGCTCGCTGCTAAAACTGCACTATATATATATATATATATATATATATATATATATATATATATATATATATATATATATATATATATATATATATATATATATATATATATATATATATATATATTTCATCTTAGCAATGTTGATTCATAGTCCTTTCGCTTCTATTGTCGCCTTCTACTTAGCTTGCATATTATTTAATTCAATCGTAGACTCTACCACCAAAACAACGCCGTTAACAAAAGAGCATGCATCATGGTACCCCTTCTTGAATCTCACAAGAGATGTCATCCATAATCAACGTGAATATGTAAGGGCTTAGAGTCGATCCTTGGTGGAGAATGATTTCCACTAGTCAAAAACTTTGTATCACTAGTTATATTTCAGAAACATGTCATGGATCAATAATACATATCGTATATAGTACTAACATATCTCGTAGGACCCTACGAGCTTCTAGGGTTCTCCGAATCAACTACTACAAAATGCTATCATATGTATTTTTAAGGTTAATGAACACCATATGAAGATCCTTATTTCTTTTTTTTTTATATTCCTCAATAAGGCGTATGAGGAAGTCAATAGCCTTAGTCGTTGACCTCCCTTACAAGAAGTCGAATCGGTTTAAAGCATCGTTGATTTCGTCTCAACGTAGCCTCTATCACTCATTCACATAGCTTTATAGTATGACTAAGTAGTTTAATACCCCTATAGTTGCAAGGCCGACCCTTGACATGTTCAAAAGGTACTTGTGAACAGGGCCTCAAAAAATCAAAGGGCCCAATTTTTTTAGCACTTGTATTACCCTTAGTTAATGGCCCAAAACAAAAATTAGGTTAAAGCAACATAAACCAGTCGACACAAGCAAGATAGAACGAGCGGGAAAAAGCAAAGAAATTTCGGCAAAAGAAAAAAAACTCTTCGATTTCTTCTTTTCTTAGCATGGGGCATGAATTAAATCTGCAACAATATTTTTGAATGAGGCAATAAACAACCTTCCTTCTTTATTCTTTCTTCACGAAATTCTGAAACAAACATCCTATAATCTGTCTCAAAAATCAGAAATTTGTTCTTCACTTCTTTCTTCTCGAAAATCAAGTTTTAGAAGCTACAAATTCCATGTTGAGGCTTCGAAATAAGGAGGAGAAGATAGGGATTATGGTATTTCCGACATTTTTCCTGATTCCTTACTTCTTTTTCTTATACTTAGTGTTTTTATTTCTAATTTCTGAAGGATCAAGAAATTGAGTTTTGAAAATAAGAGGAACAAGCACAGAAGCACATTACTTTCGAAAATCAGAACAAAGCATTGAGGAAATCGATTTCAAAAATTTGGATGTACATCAGTTTCGAAAATCCTGGTTCCTTACTTCTTTGTTTCGTTACTCTCTTTTCCTGATTGGTAATACTCTTTCTTGCTGATTTCTGGTACTCTTTCAGTCTTTCTACTAATTTTTTATACTAATCAGAAAAGGCATATTGAGGAAATAGATTCCCGACTCTTTCTTGCTGATTTGAAGTGACGAAAATCAGAAGCTACGTTGTTGATTTCTGAATTTTTTTTATTAGAAGCATATCTGATTTGTTTTTTATTTGTTTGTGATTTGACTTCTAATTTTTTTTTATTCTTTTCTGTTTTTTACAGTTTTCATACCCTTTTATTGCTAGAGTTTCAACATATATAACCAAGAAGAAATCTACAAATTGTATGCTGTTAGGTGCTATTTGTGCACCTTTTTGCACACCTTTTAGTCCCATTTCATGCATCTATTTAGCACAATTGTTCTTCCTTTTTCTTGCATTTCATTATATTCATGTTAGTCTCTATAACAACCTTATTTGCACATTTTCATGTCTTTTTCAGGTAAACCGGAGGTTGGAACGCGCTTTAGGAAGTGTCAGGAAGCATTGGTGAAGATTTCGGGATGATCGGGCGAAGAACGAAAAAGTTGGAAAAATCAAGTTTGGATTCGGAGTCAGAGGGGTACACGGGTCAGGTTGGATTTAAAATTAAAAATCAACATGGGCCATGTTGACCAAAATGGGTGTTGTTGACCATGCTGAACACGGGCCGTGTCAGTTTTACTCTATGTCCAACACGGGCCGTGTTCGACCTAGAAACAAACTTTTGGCAGTTTTTCCTATCTTTCATATTACGGGTTAAGGGCCATTTTTACACACACACACAACATATCAGAGCACATTTTGAGAAGGATTTTCGAAGGTTTTTGCAAGGGTTTGATTAGCAATCATTTGGAAACATTATTTCTAGTATTTGTAAGTTGTAATTGCATACATTTTCATCTTTTAAACTTGTGATCTAGTTCTAGCCATGTGTGGCTAGAACCCTAGTTTCTCCAACTTCATGTCTTGACTTCTTAGTTGTGATTTCAATCATATGACTTGATGTTTGTTTTTAATTTCTATCTAGTGAATTTGATTTTGCTTCAATCGAATGTTTGATTCTAATTGTGATTCTTATTGGCCATTTGAATTAGGGTTAGGTCATTCAAGTTATCTCTTTTACAAAATCCGTAATTGTTTTGTGAAATTGAACAAGTAACAAGCACTAAACTGATTTCCATTGAATGAATTTAGTGTAAATCTTATTCACACACTCTTACGCTCCCGAGCTTGTGAGGAGTATTGGGTGTTGTTGGGAACATTCACATAGAGTTTAATGCAATCTTTCAATCTAATTCTAAGAGCGTGTTTAGATTAGGTTAGTAAGGTTAGGGTTAATCAAAGAGCTTGTTTTGGTTAATTAATGTGGTGAATGGGAAGTGTTAGAGCTTGTTAACACTTTCAAGTACCAACTTATATAGAATTGAGCAAATATCATGTTATCTTGGAATCACATTGCTAAGTTGTCATACATGAGGTTGGAGTCCTTACCATTTCTGAATTTAATTCACTCTTTTAGTTGATTACTTGTGTTTTTAAGTGTTTGTTTTAATTATTTCATTCTAAACCCCCCTCTTTACTGTTGGTGACCACAGTACCTTGCGCAAAGAGGTATAGACTAATTATCCCGTGTCTCTGTGGATCGACCCTGCTTGCCTTGTATTATTTTTATAGTGCAATAGAGTAGTGTACTTGGAGTCATTTGTACCCCTTTATTTGTTGGGTTTGACACGCCTAACAAATTGGCGCCGTTGCCGGGGACACGGTGTTACTAATTGTTTTATGCCAAGATCTTTTCGTACAGGTACACCATTGCCAGTTGACTCGGAGATAGAGAAGACTGCAAAGAAGCTAAGGAAGCAAGCCAAGCTTCGTAAGAAGCAACCGGGTTCCGGGATTTCTTCGTCATCTACTCCCTCGGTCATCAACATTTGGGAGGACATACCCCTCTCAAGTGTATCCGCATCAGAAACAGAAAGTCTCTCACTCTCATCACAACCATCCTCACCCAAAAATACCACTCCACCATCTTCACCTACCTATAATACCCCAAACACTATACCCACAGAAACTTCAACCACTACTCACACCATAGGAGATAACCATGGAGGGAATCCACCTCCAAACCCACCACCCGAACAAACTCTCCGTCAATGGTCAAGACAAGAGGTCACCCAACAACCTCTTTGCATCACATACCCAGCCGCCACCAACCTGGAACTAAAATCCGGCCTCATTCACTTACTCCCAACATTTAGGGGCCTGGAAAATGAAGATCCTCACAAGTTTCTCACAGAGTTCCATGTAGTATGTGTGGGTATGAAACCACACAATGTCACAGAGGATCAGATCAAGCTTAGGGCATTCCCCTTTGCGGTGCAAGATGCAACTAAAGACTGGCTTTATGACCTTCCACCGGGGACGGTTACCACTTGGGTAGATCTTGCACGACTCTTTTTTGACAAATACTTCCCGGAGATGAAAGCTTCAGCCCTACGGAGGGAAATCATTGGAATCAAACAACACAAGAGATAAGCCTTTCATACATATTGGGAGAGGTTTAAAAAGCTTTGTGCTCGTTGTCCCAAGCATGGAATTACCGAGTACCAACTCCTCCAATATTTCATTGAAGGAATGACCCCAATGGAAAGAAGGCTTCTTAATGCTTCGAGTGACGGATCTTTACCCGATAAGACTCCAACCGAAATCCGCAACTTAATCAAGAACATGGCTGAAGATTCTAAACATTCAAGCCATGATGAAGAATGGTACACGGATGCACCCCGAGGTGTAAAGGAAGTCCAGACTCCTCAAATTGAAGCTCAATTATCCGAGCTTACGAAAGTGGTTATGATGCTAGCCAAAGATAAAGGTGTGCAGCCCACACCCCGCCCATGCGGTATTTGCACTCAAGTGGGGCACCCAACTGATATGTGCCCTCAACTTCAAGATGAGGAATATGAAGAAGCAAAAGCCATGGGATGCTATTCCGGATCAAATCAAAGAGGATACGATCAGCCACGGGGCGACCAAAGATGGAACAACAATCAAGGTTGGGGAGGAAATCGACAGGGAAGTTATCAACCAAGTCAACCAAATCAATACCAAAACAAACCACCTTTTCCACCACAAAACTTTTAGCCAAGGCAGCCACACCACCCTCCTCAACAAGCGGGTTCATCAAGCATGTCCTTAGAGGACATAGTGAAGAGTTTGGCCACTAGCACCCAAACTTTCCAAAAAGAGACAAAAGCAAGCATAAAGAACTTAGAGAAACAAGTTTCACAGCTTGCTACTTCCGTAAGCAAACTAGAATCTCAAGGAAAGTTGCCCGCCCAAACTGAAACAACGTGTGTGCCATCACTTTGAGAGGCGGAAAGAGCTACGATGGTCCAAAAGTGTCAGTTGATCACGAAGAAGAAGAAATAGTGGTCGAAGAGGCAACAAAAGAAGAAAAGAAGGAAGATAAAACAACCGCAAAGAAGCCCTTCGTCACTGAGCCTAAAGCCACACCTGCTCCATTCCCCGAACGATTAAAGAGCACGAAGAAAGAACGGGAGGAGAGTGAGATCATGCAAATGTTCAAAAAAGTTCAAATCAACATTCCACTCCTCGAGGCCATCAAGCAGGTACCTAGATATGCAAGGTTCCTTAAGGATCTTTGTGTGTCTAAAAAGAAATTAAAAGGAAATCAAGTCGTAACAGTTAGGGAGCATGTATCCGCGGTTTTGCAAAAGAGGATGCCCCCGAAGTGCAAGGATCCCGGTGTCTTTACCGTGCCTTGCAAGTTGGGGAATCTTTATGTACCCCGAGCTATGCTTGATCTAGGTGCATCCGTAAATGTCCTACCATATTCTCTTTTCAAATCAATTGGTGTAGGAACATTGAGCAAAACCGGTGTGATCATCCAACTTGCTGACCGGTCTTTGGTACACCCAAAGGGAGTATTAGAGGACGTGTTAGTGCAAGTCGATGAATTTGTCTTCCCGGCTGATTTTTATGTCTTAGATATGGGAGATGATGACTCTCCAAGTTCAAGTTCCATACTTTTGGGTAGACCTTTTCTTAAAACTTCTAAAACAAAAATTGATGTCTACAATGGAACTTTGAGTATGGAATTTGATGGTGAAGTTATCAACTTCAATGTTCATGAAGCAAAAAAGGTTCCTTCTGATGTTCAATCTATTAATTTTGTGAATATGATCCAGCCATTGGCTGAAAAGAGCTTAAACTCGACTAACCATGGTTTTATGGAGTTAGTCTTTTCACAAAAATTAGACAGGGACAAAGCCAAAGAACTTGCAGAGGAGTACGGTATAAACGAGGAGGTGCTGGAGATTTTGAAGTTCAAGGATGATAAGCACATGCAGATTGATGGAAGAGAAGTAGAATTACCTACTACCAAAGCCAAATTTCTTCCACCGGTGGAATAAGCACAAGATTCGGGAGCAAAAACTCCACCGGACCCTTTAAAGATAATACATGTTGAGAAGGAGAGCACTCAACCGGTCATCAACTCAAATAAACTACCGAAGAAGGAAGAAAAGGATTTGGTAACCTTGCTTAATAAATACCAAAGAAGGATCAAGTGGACAGTCTCCGATATTAAGGGTTTAAGCCCTTTTTGGTTTGTGCGAAAAAAGAAAGCCAAAGAGAGGGTGAAGGTTCCATTGAAGGAAGTGGTGAGAAGGTTGATGTGTTGGAGAGGCCCACATACTTAGAACGAAGCATATTTGGGGGCAACGTCGAGCCAACGATTTAAAACAAGGGCGGCTAACCGGGAGGCAACCCGGGGGTATTTCTATCATTTCTTTAAAAACAATTTCCATTTCTTTGAAGTTTTTGGTTTTTAATGTTCCAAATGCATTTAAGCATGTTTTTAAATCACCAAACGGACCTCGGGATGCAAAACTATTTCGTTTGAATGAGAGGGGATTTTTAGGGTTCAAAAAGTGGGAAGTGGCAAACAGAGCCGTACACGGCCCGTGTTCATTTTTTCCTTATATTGAACACAGGCCGTGTTCAAGCGAGGCAAACATTTTCGCAGTCAGAGGGGTACACGGCCCGTGTCTTTTTTACCTTATGCCCAACACGGGGTCGTGTTCATCCATTTGCAGAATTTTAAACCCCCAACACGGGCCGTGTGATTTTACACTAAAAGAACACGGGCCATGTTGGCTGCTGAACAAATGTGTTTTAAGTCTAAAAGTCGGTTTTTATCACCCCCATTCACCCATAACTCACCCCCAAAACAATTTCTCTCTTCCAAGAACCCCTAGGTCTGAAACTTTCACAATCTGTTTTGTGCTTTTGGGCTTGATACTTTATGTAGGCAAGCTTGGGGAGGTTGAAGAGGAGGTTCTCACCACCAACTGCAAGGCTCCAAGAACGATTCGGTAAATTCTTTCCATATCTTTAATCGTTCATATTTTGCTTTAAAATTCAATATGTATGCACTTGTGACTGTTTTAGACTCTTACCTAACCCGACTACCATCCCCCACCACCTTCCGGTGATTAGATAGGTTGTTCCGCCCTCTCCGAGCATCGGGGACGATGCTTATCTTTAAGCTTGGGGAGGGGTAGAGTTGTACACTAGGTTCATTCATGCATTTTCAAAAAAAAAAGTTTTTATTTCAAGTTTTTGCATTTTACCATTTTTTGCATTTCATATTCATGCATGCATTTTCAAAAAAAAAAAATGTACGAGATGATGACACTCTTTACATATAATAGCTCCATGAAGTGGGAAAACGAGAAATCAAATGAAAAAAAAACAAAATACCCGAGGCGACCGGATTGTTACCGGAAGTGTAGAATCAGTTGTCATAACTAGGGGACCCAAACACCGTAATTCGAGACCCTAGCCTTAGATAATAAAAAGAAATTATATTGAAACGTTTTTTGGGCGGTAATAACAGCTTTAGGATGATTTGCTTATGAATGTTTAAAAAGAATCTTTATCGGCAACTCTGGACCCACAGAACACGGGTCTATTTGTTGACACGCGTCACCCTTGCGGTGACAGAGAGCTTAAGTATCAGATCCACACAGTCAAGAAAGAAAGAAGGGTACAACTGTCTTATCTAGTACCCAAATCAGAATTTCAAGTGCCAAAACGAAGAAATCTCAAGAAATTCCAAAAATAAAGATTGAAGAATCCAAATTCAAAACGAAGTACAAATCAAAGTTCAATCAAATCAAAAGCAAATTCAAAGTCAAATCTGGCGAATGAAGAACTGTGTGATATGATACTTGTGGCTCTCGAAAAAAGTGAAAGCATAGGAGCTGGGCCCCTTCGGGTGGGCTCATTGTTTCAGCGAAAGCTGATTCGCCGTGACGGGTTCTTAAGGATGCGTCGATTCTGATTCTTGGCCATCTAGTCTGAAGGACATGAGATCCGGACTATGTTATTTTCGCCCATAAAGCTTAGTAAGGTATAAAGTTTTAATAAAACTAGGGTTGGATTATTGGATTACACCGTTTCGGGTCTTCCTCACCTTGGGAGTCTGTGATATGTGGAAGGAAGCAGGATGGTCACCTAGGTATTAATGATTGGAGCCCCATTGATGTAAGGTTTGATCGTATATGTCCATATTTATAAAAATAAATAAAAAGATTACTTGTGTTCTTAAATCTTTCATTGGTTCAATTTTTGTTCCTTAAGTATCTTTTGTACATATGTTTCATTTTCATGGTTTTCATCGCATGCATTCATTCTTAGCTTTTAGGATCTTTCTGTCCACATTTTTTCTATGTTTCTTTTTGCCATCTAGAAATCGTCCTGTTTGTCCGGTTCTTGTTCTTTCTTGAGGACAAGAAAGGTCTAAGCTTGGGGAGATTTGTTAGGTGCTATTTGTGCACCTTTTTGCACACCTCTTAGTCCCATTTCATGCATCTATTTAACACAATTGTTCTTCCTTTTTCTTGCATTTCATCATATTCATGTTAGTCTCTAGAACAACCTTATTTGCACATTTTCATGTCTTTTTCAGGTAAACCGGAGGTTGGAACGCGCTTTAGGAAGTGTCAGGAAGCATTGGTGAAGATTTCGGGATGATCGGGCGAAGAACGAAAAAGTTGGAAAAATCAAGTTTGGATTCGGAGTCAGAGGGGTACACGGGTCAGGTTGGATTTAAAATTAAAAATCAACACGGGCCATGTTGACCAAAATGGGTGTTGTTGACCATGCTGAACACGGGCCGTGTCAGTTTTACTCTATGTCCAACACGGGCCGTGTTCGACCCAGAAACAAACTTTTGGCAGTTTTTCCTATCTTTCATATTACGGGTTAAGGGCCATTTTTACACACACACACACACAACATATCAGAGCACATTTTGAGAAGGATTTTCGAAGGTTTTTGCAAGGGTTTGATTAGCAATCATTTGGAAACATTATTTCTAGTATTTGTAAGTTGTAATTGCATACATTTTCATCTTTTAAACTTGTGATCTAGTTCTAGCCATGTGTGGCTAGAACCCTAGTTTCTCCAACTTCATGTCTTGACTTCTTAGTTGTGATTTCAATCATATGACTTGATGTTTGTTTTTAATTTCTATCTAGTGAATTTGATTTTGCTTCAATCGAATGTTTGATTCTAATTGTGATTCTTATTGGCCATTTGAATTAGGGTTAGGTCATTCAAGTTATCTCTTTTACAAAATCCGTAATTGTTTTGTGAAATTGAACAAGTAACAAGCACTAAACTGATTTCCATTGAATGAATTTAGTGTAAATCTTATTCACACACTCTTATGCTCCCGAGCTTGTGAGGAGTATTGGGTGTTGTTGGGAACATTCACATAGAGTTTAATGCAATCTTTCAATCTAATTCTAAGAGCGTGTTTAGATTAGGTTAGTAATGTTAGGGTTAATCAAAGAGCTTGTTTTGGTTAATTAATGTGGTGAATGGGAAGTGTTAGAGCTTGTTAACACTTTCAAGTACCAACTTATATAGAATTGAGCAAATATCATGTTATCTTGGAATCACATTGCTAAGTTGTCATACATGAGGTTGGAGTCCTTACCATTTCTGAATTTAATTCACTCTTTTAGTTGATTACTTGTGTTTTTAAGTGTTTGTTTTAATTATTTCATTCTAAACCCCCCTCTTTACTGTTGGTGACCACAGTACCTTGCGCAAAGAGGTATAGACTAATTATCCCGTGTCTCTGTGGATCGACCCTGCTTGCCTTGTACTATTTTTCTAGTGCAATAGAGTAGTGTACTTGGAGTCATTTGTACCACTTTATTTGTTGGGTTTGACACGCCTAACATATGCCTCCTAGATTAAAAGAAAATATGAATATTGATATGAAAAACGTCTTAAGAAACAAGATTAAAATTTATAATTTTTTTTTTAAATTTGAGATCTTTCAAATTTTAGGGCCTATTTATTGTTAAATCGCACAGGGTCTCTAAAATCTCGGGGCCGACCCTGTATAGTTGCCACAACATTGATAAAAACTAGATGATAAGATAACTAGAAAATATAAAAAAAAACATAAAACAAACATGTACATGAATAATTCGGTATTATATGATGAATATGTAATAGTGTTTTATTAAATTAAATATAACAATTCTTATTTTATTTATTATGTTAACTAGATGTAAGACCCGTGTATTACACGGGTTGATTAAAAAAAGTTATATATGAAGATATAAAATTTGAAAATGACAATGAACTTTGAAATAAGCATTATAATTTTGAATTATGTTATACCGAAGGAAACATATTAAAATTTGAAAATATAAGGAAACAAATTAATGACACATTAATTACTTTATATAACCTGTAAAATATACAGAGTAATAGTTAATTAAGAAAATCAAAAATTACCACAAAAATACAAGTGAAATTAATTTCTAAGAATTAACCATAAAATTACATGTGTCAAAACGCATGAGAAAGTGAGAAGTGACAAAAATGTTTTTTATTTATTATTTAGTAGATATGGCTAAAATTTGATAACTATATGTTTTTGAAAATGTTTATGTCATTGACATTAAGTATAACATAATAATTTTTATACTATATTGATATGTAAAACTGTAACTATTTAATTTGAACGATATGATAAAATAACCATCTATTAGTATCAAATCACTTATAAATATTTATATTTTAAATAATAAGTCAAAATTTAAAAATAATCAATTGATTTTTAAATCATTTAATTATAACTTTAATTTAACAAAAGTAAAAACTAACACTAAATCAATACGATTCACTCGAATAATAATTATCTAATCTACAAATAACTATGACACTTAGACCATTCGAAGTACCCTTAACGGAGGGCTCCGTTTGTACACGTTGGCACGAACCACGCCCACGAACACAACCGTGGGTGTCCTTTGTGGTCCGTGTTCGTGGTGAAATGTGGTAGCTACACCGATCAACAACGGCCAATCTTTTCTTTATTCTTTTCCTTCTTTTTTCTGCAAAACCTTTCGTGGTTAGTGATATGTACACCAAAGCTGGTGTGAAAGAATGTTGAAGAAGAAGATGTTGAGATGGATTCGTGGTCAGTGAAGAAATTTCTGATGGCCTTATGATTCTAAATATGAATAATGATTTCATATATCAAGTATATATGCTATAATGATTTGGTAAAAGATCCACCGATAACGATTTGATCAACAATTGCTTCAAATATAGGGCAGAATCAATAATAATATTTTAATTTTGATATTTCGATTATGTGTTTTTATCACATATAATGATTCAATATACTCATTTTGATTCATTGCAATAAATACAAATGATAGAGATATATTTAAACAAATGATTTAAAATTTACATAAACAAAATCACACATCCAAGTAAATATGTGATTAACCGATTAAAATACCTTTTTGTTTATAAGAATACGAACGAAGCATATCAATAAAGGAGTTCAAATAATCGTTGTATCAATCAATTCTATATTTTGATCGATTTCTATTACATGGCATGATACAGAAGATCATACATGTATTGAATTTATGAACAACATATTTCACATTTTTTTAATGGAAATTATTGTATTTGTTTTAATATTAAAGGAAATGTATGTCTGTTACTCCATGGTACATTTACAAAATTACTCATCTGTTTAGTTAAACCCTTATAAAAATATTGTGAGTTGACTTAGTAATCATATCTATGTCTCTCACTCTTATAAAGATCTTGAGAGTTAACTTATTAAAATCATGGATTCATGTTCTTAGTTTACAATCACTCAAGGGAATTATCAATAGTAACAGTGATTTTAAACATGGATTTTTTAAATAATAAAATATGTAAAAAAAATTAAAAAACTTTTGTTTTACATGTGATCTTTCCTAAAATCACATTCAACTATGCAACCTCTAAATTTTTTTCTTATTTATAAATTATAAATTGCAGAATTATATTTAAGAAGAACATCTTCGGACATAAGCCTATGGGTTATAAAAAGGTCCAAATTGATGTTTTATCCAAAATGGGCCCAAAATCATGAACATAATCAAGCCCTCTTGTAATGAAAATCTTCCCGCCCAAATAGTTCTATTGCCGACGTATCGTAGCCATTTATAAGTCGATTTCCTTACCCCAGTATCCCCCAATCGCAAACGAATCAAACCCTAACCCTAGATTTTTTGCTAACTAGGTATGTTTTCTTCCTCTTTTTCCTCGATGTCGACTCTAATTTTTGTCATTTACAACCATTTTCGCTTCGATTTTTGACCTAGTTTGTTGTTTCTGTTGTTTCATTCAGGATCAAACGATGAAAGGAGGCAAATCAAGCGGTGCTACCAGGAAAGCCGATACCAAGTACGATTTAATCTAACTATGTTTAACACATACCATCTGCTAGGGTTTAATGTTGTATGTTTTTCATCTTCAATGAAATTAGGTTTTTGTTCTTCCCCAGGATCATGATTTCGGTACTTTTTAACAATTGTTTGTTGTAATTTTAGGTTGGCTATAAAGAAAACTGCAGCCAAGGGGAAAGCTGCTAAGGATCCTAATAAACCCAAGAGGCCTGCTAGCGCCTTCTTTGTCTTCATGTTAGTAGCTATTCTTCGTTTATCTCTACCTTCAAGTTTTACTTCCATTTCCAAAGTTTAAATAGTTTTCCTTTTGTTAATGTTATGAAGGGAGGACTTTAGAAAGCAGTTCAAAGAAGATCACCCTGACAACAAATCTGTTGCTGCTGTAAGTGATCTTCTATGTGTCCTTTTATCATCGAAACTTCTTTAGCTTTGTTTCAAGTATTCTGTATCCAGATTGAGTTGAGTTTGTGTTTTTAGATTTTGATTTGAATTTCACTTGTGTATAATCAGGTTGGTAAAGCTGGTGGGGCAAAATGGAAGTCAATGTCCGACTCTGTAAGTCGCACTTACATTCCATTACTATGTTTAGTTTTTGAGGCAAAATCATAATGCTCATCAACTTATTAAGAACTTATAAAAAATCGATGTAGTATTTAGTTATTTACCTCTGTTTTTTGGATGATGTGAATGTAGGAAAAGGCACCTTTTCAAGCCAAAGCTGACAAAAGAAAGAAGGAATATGAGAAGAACTTGGACACCTACAACAAAAAACTTGTAAAATCTTTGTTAAAACTTAGAAGTCATATGCTTATCATTATAATATTGTAGTTTTGATTCATTGACTTTGAATTTGCTGCCATGTAAATAGGCTGGAGGTGGTAATGATGATGATGATGATGAGGATTCTGACAAATCTAAGTCTGAAGTCAATGATGAAGCAGATGAGGACGAAAGTGATGATGTATGTTTTTTAATAAAACATAATGATATTGATACTTATTTTTTCAGTATATGATTAATCCTTTTTAACAAATGAAACTAAATATGGTTTTAATTTGTGTTTTGTAGGAGGAAGATGATGACTGAATCAAGAAAGTGGAAGTTGATTCGGTGTTGATGGTTTGATAAGTTACCTGCTTTGTAGTTTCATGTTACTGATTAGAATAGATTTGGCTTTTATGGTGCACAGGAAAAAGGAAAT
This sequence comes from Lactuca virosa, assembly GCF_052849685.1. NCBI lineage: Eukaryota > Viridiplantae > Streptophyta > Magnoliopsida > Asterales > Asteraceae > Lactuca > Lactuca virosa. The sequence continues at coordinate 41,926,168 of NC_136433.1, forward strand.
GTAACTTTGGTTGGCTCTAATGTTAGCTTTTGTATCTTCCAAATTTACCCTTTTGGGATGGTTTTTTGTTTAGAACAAAATCCTTTGCTAATGCATCTTTATCTTTTTCGGATATGAATTTGGGTTTTGATTTACTTTATGTTTTCTTGCATTTAGATTATTTTGTGATGCAATTGTTGCCATAAAACTTTCATGTGAATACTTGATTTTTATTTCATGTAGCTTTGGAAGATGTTACATTTTGAATACTGTTATGTTATATGTTAAGCCAATAACTGCTATTAGCTTCAAGTAAAGAAAAAGTAGACAAATTCTATACTCTATTCAGTTTCAGTAAAAGAAAAGATGATACATCAGAATAGGATTATTAGCAGTAAAACACTTAGGGGGCGTTTGTTTTTTCTCTGCAGATCTGTGGGAGGTCTTCCGTCTGTGCGGCGCAGACCACGCGCAGACTTATAGGTTTGAAGTGCGTTTGTTTTTTTGAAGTGCGCAGACATAAAAACGTCTGCGCGAGGTCTACACCACACAGATATGGGCCAACCTCTTCTAAAGTTTGCCAAGTGCCTTTGACCTAAAAAAAAACACGCGTTTTTTTTTGTTTCTGCCTCCATTCCCATCTTCGTACACAGATAGCTCGACGACTCCATCTTCACTCCAGCAACCTTCGTCGACCGACCATCACCTCTGCTCTGTCGCCGCACCGCCCGTCGCCACCCTCCTCTCCGGTCGCATCTCCGGTCGCAGGCGTCACTTCTCGATTGCAGCGAACAGCAAGTGTAACTTCTCGATTGCAGCGAACAGGTGTGTCGTCGCCTCCTCTCTCTTTCAATTCAATTTCGGTTCAACTTCTTGTTTGATTTGCATCATTGTTTCCCCGAAAATATTAATTTTGTTGGGTGTTCCTTCATATTCAAATCTTGGAGGTGTATAATTTATCATATATTCTTGCTAAAATTGAACTGAAATTTATCATATACTACCTGTAAACAATTCCCAGCAAGCTGTCATTGTTAAATCTTACCTGCAAGCTGTCTTCTTATTTTTTCACACCTGTGATCTATAATTTTCTTTGATTGGAAGCCAATATACAGAACTGCCAAGCAAAAGATAACATATTCTTTTGTTGATTGTGAATGTGTATATGATTGTTGATTGTTTATATGTATATGATCGTTGATTGTGTATGTATATATGATAGTGTATATGTATATGATTGTTGATTTGTGGATGATATAATTTGCCTAGAATGTGTTGAAATCAAGTTTTTTCTTGAAATAATGCTGTGAAATAATGATGTTAGTTGTTGAAATCAAGTTTTTTCTTGATGAAAATTCTTATTTGTTGAAATTGTTGTTTGATTGTTTTTTTTTTTTTTTTTTTTTTTTTTTTTTTTGCAAAAATTGCTGTTAGATTGTGCTGAATATGCTAAAAATACTTATTATTGTTTTAAATTGTTGTTGAATGTGCTAAAAATTGTTGTTGAAAATCGTTAGTTGTTGACTGTTTATGGTGAATGCTATATTGGTTATTAGAAATGGGAGATAAACATCAATGGACCAATGAGCAATTAAAATGCTTAGTGGATACTTGTATTGAAGAAGTAGAGAGTGTTGGTAGAAAATGATTGAGTTTGTAGAAAGATTCATGGATAAGGCTTGGAAGAGTTCTTAAGGAAAAATTTGGCGTTGAGTTGAGTCAATCTGAAAGCCAAATACACAGGATGGGTATATTTAAAAAACAAAACTGGTAATATATACAATTCTCAAACAAACACTTTTAACTTAACAGTCGAGGAGTGGGATGATTTTAAGAAGGTACAATCTCAAACAAACACTTTTAAACATTTACGTTTGAAGTTGCCAAATATTCTTACACTATTTTTTGTTATATTTGGGTTTAGGGGCATCCGAAGGCTGCTTCGTTGAAAACAATGCCACTGCCTTTTCCAGATCTTTGTGCTCGTCTTTTTGATGGAAATAGTGCCACTGGTAATTTTAGGAGTTACTCAACCCAATCATCTTCAGTAGCTGGAGCATCCTCTTGTCGTCTTCCACCACTTCAGATTACCGCCACCCCTTTTCTTGCATTAGATGATGATGGTGATGACACTTCTCATCATGCTAGTGAGACTTTTCATGAGCCACCACCTTCTGCTGCTTCACCATCCGGTTACCCCAACAAAACGGCTAAACCCTCAACTCCTAAAGCTCCTAGTATCTCACCGTCTGCTTCTTCACCTGATGGAACTTCTATTACTGCTGACGATTTAGCATTTGAAATGAAAAAAGCTCTACAAAGTTTGACTAAAGGGTATACAATTCCTCAATGTTTAGAGAAATTAGAGGTGCTTCAGTTAGGCCCTACAGATCCTTTACGCTTTGTTGCATATCATATTTTTGGAGGGACTATGAACATGAGAGAGATGTGGATGCATTTGCCCGATGTTCCCGAGATATTACGAGGATGGCTTGAGATGACGGGTACAAGTTTAGGAGTTTTGAAGGACGGAAAGATTGTCCGATGATTTTTATTGTGTTGAAACTATTTATTAGGTCCTTTTGCTTCTATTTGAACTATTTTGTTAGGTCTTTTTGCCTTTGTTGAAACTATTTTTTGTTATTTTGCTACTTGGAATATGTTTTATCTAATGTGTTTTTGCTACATGTAATATGTTTTATCTAATGTGTTTTTGCTACTTGAAATATGATTTATGTAATGTTTTTTTTTGCTACTTGAAATATGATTAATGTAATGTTTTTTAAAGTTCCACTTTGTTGATTTTAGGTTCATAATGGATCACGATCAAAAGTTACTTCTCGTAATTCTTATGTACCTGTACATCCGTTATTTTTGGAAGAGGGGTGTGAAACGATTGCGGGATAATGATTCGGAAATGACGGGACATGAATATACATTGGAGTTATTACATCGTAATTGTTTACAATGTGTTGAAGTGTTACGCATGTCCCGCGACTCATTTGTACGACTATGTGCTCATTTTAGAGCACATTACTCATTAAAGGACAACAAACATGTATCGGTTGAGGAAAAGATGGCTATGTTTTTGATGATGATCGGCCATAATCAACGTTACGTGATTATCAAGCGGAGATTTCAACACTCGAAGCAAACAATTCATAAATTTTTTTATGAAGTGTTGGAAAAAATGATGCTTTTCGCACAAGATGTTATAGTATCAACTTCTTTTAATCCGAATCCAAACATTCCAGGACATAATAGGAGGCTACGACGGGTTTTCAAAGGAGCGGTTGGTGCACTTGATGGCACTTTGATACATGCTGTTGTCCCTGCTAAGAAACAAGACTTATATAGAAGTAGGGGAAAGGGAGATTGCTACCAAAATGTATTGGCAATTTGTGACTTCAATATGATTTTTACATTTGTTGTGGCCGGGTGGGAAGGGGTAGCGCATGACTCTAGAATTTTATCAGAAGCAGTAGCCGATCCACAAGCTTCATTCCCGTTTCCACCACCAGGTAATTTTTTGTTTTTTTATAAATTTTTTTATCTTAGTTTCAAAATTGATTAGTGTTTTGCATTTTTTACAGACAAATATTATCTTTGTGATGCCGCGTATGCACACACTCGAGGATTTATGGCCCTTTATCGTAATGTGAGGTATTGGCTTGGAGATTTTCGTAAAAGACGTGCATTGACCAATAAAGAAAAATTTAACCATGGACATGCAAAAACTTCGGAATGTCATTGAGCGTACTTTTGGTGTTTTGAAAGCACGTTTCCCTATATTGAAGAGGATGACACCATTCCCGTTTGTGACATAAAGAAACATTGCCATGACATGTTTCGCGCTTCATAATTTTATAAGGAGAGAAGGATTGAGTGATGAGTATTTCGCACGATACGATGAACCCAATGTCTCGTTTCGAAATAACAATGTGACCTTTAATGATGATGAAGATGAGATTCCAACAAATGGTACTGCAGCAGACCGTGAATATATGACACGGTTACGAGATGAAATTGCTGATCAGTTGATGCACAATATAGATTGAATTGTTTTAAATGAAATTGTTATTGCAAAACCAAATTTTTACAATTGTGTGACTAATTTTATTGCATGAATTTTATTTCCAATGTTATATGACTATTTTTATTAAAATTTTGGTGTTGAGAAATCTTTTTAAGTTTGTAAAATCATTTTATTTAAAATTCAGTTTATTTCAGCAGCCTGCAGACGTTTGGTCCACCTCTTCTGTTGCAGAGGCTTGCAGATGTGGTCCGCAGACTGCAGACGTTTTGGCTTCAGAAAAACAAACAACACCTTAGTAAAACACCACACGTAAGTTCCCAAACACTGATGATTGCTGATGATCGACAGTTAAGGGAGGTGTATTGAACCTTCAATAATTCTCGCTAGAAATTACTAAGAAAGTATGAAACCAATCTTTTTTTATTCATGTCTATGGTAGGTACACACAAACTATATAAATAAAAAGAGTAAATTACACGAATGGTTCCTATGGTTTAGGGTAATTTGTGCGTTTGGTTTTTAACTTATTTTTTTAACTCGGAAGGTCCCTACTATTTATTATTATTACACGTTTGGTCATTGTCTTACCTAAAAACCATTCGTGTGGTTTACTCATAAAAAAGAAAGAAAAACGTCAAAATCAAAAATTGACATCTGATTGATGAAATAAATCTAACAATGTATCAATGACAGATCAACAATAACGCAAGTACACTAATAATAATAAATAAACTATTTAATTTAAACATTAGGCTAAGAGGAGTGGGAGTGTTAAGAACCTTCGCTAAACTCCCTAAGGCCAAATTTACACCACCCCTATCACTCGCTAGGGGGGTTGTAAGATGAGTTCGTCAAACATTTAACGAGAGGAGAGAGATAGAGAGTCCTTGTTTGTGATTGGTGGAAAGAGGAGAGAGAGAGAGAGTGCTTCTTTGCCATTGGTGGAAAATCATTTCAATGAATTTACAGTTCAAACAAAATTCAACCCCCCCTCTTTTTATTAAATCCGATTTTTAGCTTGCTTTAATTAAAATTTCAACTTTTTACCATTCCTTCTATATTAATAAATCTGATTTTTACCCTAATTTAACTTTTCCGTTTATTTAAATATTAAGTATTTGTCTAGTATTAATATGTTTTTTTTTTGTTTTTAAAAATATAATTTATATTTATATTAATTGTTTTTGGTTTTAAAAAATAATATGTTTAATATATGTGTACAAAAAAATATTTGTATATTAAAATAAAGTAATTTAATAAAATTAGAAAAAGAAAATCAAAACAAAAAAATGGAATGCTAAGAGTGTTACCACTCACTATCAAATGCTAAGATTAGGTGTTAAATTGTAAAAAATGAGGTGACATTTAAAAATATTACGAGAAAAGGTGTTAGGAGTGTTACCACCCCTTTAGCCTTAGAATGAAAGTTAACTAGGTTGAAATGTTAAAAACCAAAGTCCCTATGACTTTCCAAGATTCTTTCAAATAATATTTGCAGTGGACTTTCAATAGGTGATATGGTGGTTATTAGTTTATCACATGATTTAATATCATTAATAGACAGTTTTAAGTGAGTGTTAGGATAAAATAAAATAAAATATTTATTTAACAATTTTTGATAAATTGTTTCTTTTAATTCATTTAAAATTGCTTATTACATGCAGTGTCAGTCTAAATATATAAAGTCCTTCAAAAGTCATAAATATAATAAAAATTAAATTGAAAATAACATATCGTTATAAAGTTCTTTATTAATATAAAAAACATAAATATGTCAAAACATTATAAAAACAACTAATTTAAAGAAAAATAATTTTCTTAATATCTTTAGATAAGTTAGTTTTTTCTTTATATAATGATACAAGCGACCGCTTGGGTTGCCCACTATCCGGGCCGGACTTGATTATATATGAAAATTAATTAATCTTTTTGATCCATCTATTAACCCTAAAAAATCCTATATATCGCATCACCTATGCTATTATTCTACATTGTATTTTAAAACCTTATAAATGTAAATTCATTAAAACTAGTGTGTGACCCCGTAGTAAACTACGGGTCACATTTTTTTTGTAGGTATTTTTTTCGATGTGTTTATATTGTTGTCTAATTTGTTGCGGTCTGTATTATTGTAGGTGATGCAGTCACTGTGATTGTAGGTATATTTTTGTTTGTTTTTATCTATAACTTTTATCATTTTTCATAAGCGGTGGGGATCATTTATCTTAATATTGTGATTTTTTAAATTTGTTTCTATAAATTTGTTTATGAATTTTATGCACCGTTGTATTATTTTAATGGTTATTGTTTTTGTGTGGTGGTAGATGTTAGTGGTATAGTTTACTGTTGATTTTATTTTGTATCTACTGTATTTGTTTTTAACGGTGAATGTAGTATAATTTTTGGGGATTGGAAAGGTAAAACTGGAAACGAAGAAATAAAAAGGAGCAACCATAAACGGAAAAGAACATGTGAAAATAGTAGAAAAAGGAAATAAATACATACGTATGCACAAACATGGTGACCAATATCGTAACTTGAGAAATATGGTGGCCAATATTCACAAATGCACAAACATGGTGGGCAAAAGTGCAAATACACACAAACATGGTGACCAATATCGGAACTTGAGAAATATGGTGGCCAATATCTTAAAAGACAAAGTATACTGTTTATAATTGTGTTACGATATAATATAATATATTAATATATAAATATCTTTGAGAAGTTTGTTTTAATACCATACTAGATTATAACCTGTGAAAACCACGGTCTGTATATTTAAAAATTCTAAATAGATAAAAAAAATATAAAAAAACCAAGATATTGTCGATTGTAAGTAATTATGAATTAATTTGTTAAGCAAAACATACATAATAATGTTATTAGGATATGATTTTGCATTTTCAAAATTTGAATTGAATTTGATTTGAATTTGATTTGTTACAAAAAAAAGGAAATAATAAAAATCATAAAAAAATGACACGTGTCAAAGAGACATTCTAAAAAATTGACACGTGTCATTTTTAGGTTCATTTATTAGAAGAATATTAATATATTAATATCTTTGAGAAGTTTGTTTTAATACCATAATAGGTTATAACCCGTGAAAACCACGGTCTGTATATTTAAAAATTTTAAATAGATAAAAAAAATATATAAAAAAACCAAGATATTGTCGATTGTAAGTAATTATGAATTAATCTGTTAAGTAAAATATACATAATAATGTTATTAGGATATGATTTTGTATTTTCAAAATTTGAATTGAATTTGATTTGTTACAAAAAAAAGGAAATAATAAAAATCATAAAAAAATAACACGTGTCAAAGAGACATTCTAAAAAACTGACACGTGTCATTTTTAGGTTTCATTTATTAGAAGAAAGGTACAGGTAGATAAACTAATAAATTTTTTATCTAAAAATAAAATAAAGACAAAACTTCAAAAATGGTCCCTGTGGTTTTCGAAAATCTGAAGTTTAGTCCCTAATTTATAAAAACCTCACAGATGGTCCCTGTGGTTTCAAAACTTTTAACAAATGGTCATTTTAGCTAACTCCGTTAGCTTTTGGCCGTTAAGTGAAGAGCATTTCTGTCATTTCACTACCACAGGGACCATTTATGAAGTTTTGCCTTAATTTAAAAAAAAAACGAAAAATAAATATAATTATCTAATATTAAAGGGCCCCCCTCACTCACTCACTCACTCACTCACTCACTCACTCTCTCTCTCTCTCTCTCTCTCTCTCTCTTGAAAAGAAGCTAAACCATCTGGACCACCATTTCTTTACTCTAAGAAGAAAGCTTATGTATAAGAAGAAAAAGAGAAGATCGGTATCAAAGAAGATCCATATCTTGTTATTCACCTGACTTTCACCTTGAACCATCTCTCATAACCATACGTGCAATCGATCTCACCGCCGGAGCCATCTCCCTAAATTTAGACCTCACCTCAATATCATCGGAGCCAGCTTCATCGATTTCATTTATGAACTCCTCTTCTACCTCTTTATGAGCTGTGGTAAACACTAAGCTTTGGCCAACATATGAACACCGACGATCGCCTCCTCCTTTCAGATACCTCTTCTTGTCAGCTACCTCAACAGTGCCATCAAAATCAAACGCTTGGTTCCTATTGAAATCAATGGAGAAAGATCCCAACCTGGTAAATTAAGCCTTAGAGTTTGTTGTTGGTTCTTGATGAATTTGATGGAGGTAGAACCGATTTCATGAGTTATAGATGGGTGAGCTTGTATTAACGAAGATCGCAGATGCAGAGCTTTTAGAGGAAGGCGACAATGGAGATGATGCTTCCGATTTAGGTCAAATATTATAGGCAGAGCATGAATCTAGGTTATAATTTTAGATTTTGATTTAGGCTTACCAATTTAGGTCAAATTATGGTGATTTTGCTCCAATTTTGGTGGTATCGGAGAAATAGAGAACGTGAGGGTGATGGGTGAGGGAGGCTATTTTAATTTTTCTAATAGGAGCAACTTATCGGAATTTCCAGCGAGTTTCGACGTGACCAGAAGGAGAAAGAGTGCAGATCTGTGAGAGATAGAGCAACAATGGCGGTGGTTGGTGGTCTGGAAATTGTAGTGGCGATGGTGGTGCTTCACCACCGGTAGGTAGGGGTGGCAAATCGTGCTATCATTTCGTGTTTCTGTCTGACACGACACGACACGACAATGTTTTTTGTAACACGAACACGACATGACACGATGTCGTGTTTTTTTTAACTAACACAAAAACGAACGAATTAAAAAACGACAAACACGACACGACACGACAAATATAACATATACAAAAAACTAGTATATTTAATGAATACTTTATCAAATATAACACGATAAACATGACAAACACAAAAAACACGATAAAGAACTGCTAAATCGTGTCAATTTCGTGTCGAATTTTGAACACGAACACGACACGACACGACATCGTGTTTTTTACAGCTAACACGAACACGAATTCAAATTTTAGTTTTGTCCCAATTTCGTTTCGTGTCGTGTATTTTTGTCGTGTCGTGTCATAAATTGCCACCTCTACCGGTAGGTGAGGGTCTGATCGGAAGGAGAAAGAGTGCAGATCTGGGTTTTTCTTCCCTTTGATTCTTCATCCAGAGAGAGAGAGAGAGAGAGAGAGAGAGAGAGAGAGAGAGAGAGAGAGAGAGAGAGAGAGAGAGAGAGAGAGAGAGACCCTTTAATATTAAATATATTTTTTTTAAAAAATAAGACAAAAGTTCATAAATAGTACCTTTGGTAGTGAAATGACAAAAATACCCTTCACTTAACGGCCAAATTCTACCGGAGTTAACGAAAAGAACCATTTGTTAAAAGTTTTGAAACCACAGGGACCATCTGTGAGGTTTTTATAAATTAGGGACTTATCTTCAGATTTTCGAAAACCACATGGACCATTTTTGAAGTTTTGTCTAAAATAAATAAACAGTCCCAAACACCCATTGATCTTTAGCTTAATAACGGATTATGTAACCGCATCGACTCTCCCATTCTCCCCCTCCGGCAACGATTCCACTCCTTCCACCAAACTCCAGGCATTCGCCCTCACTCTCATCGTCGTCCTCTCCGACTCCGGAATGGTTGGCCACCAAGACTTCGCTTTCGTACTCTTTTCCTTGTTCATGTTCCTCATCACCATTTACCCCACTTCCGCACTACTCCTTTCCTCCAACCACAAACCGCATCCTGACCCAGACCCACTACGTATCCAACAACCCGGATACAATGCTGAATTTTTGGTTGACTATGTTCTACGACGACTATTCTGATTGACTTTTGGGTTTCTTTTATCTTTTAGTTCAAGCACTTGGGAACCTTCCTTCTCATTTCTTTCTTTTTGATCACATCGGCACTTTCTTACTCTTTTCTTTCAATTTGACAGAGAAATTCAGGGAGAAAGCCCTAATTCCATCCTTTACTAGTAAAACTAAGCAATCCCCTCTTCGTTCTTAGTTTTCTTTTGCAGCGTTGATTAACCATTTTGCATCAATATTTATACTAAAAGCTGAAGGATGAATTCAGCTCTGCAGAACTACAATTGAGTAGCAAAATACAAGGTGATTTTTCTTGGTTTTTGTTCTCTCGTTTTTTATTGTGATATGATTCGCAAGTAGTTAGTGGATTTTGTTGTAAGTTTCTGATCGGAAGGGATTATATAGTGGACACTGGACTGAATATTATTTATGCTGTTTTTTTGGGGGTTTTGCATTGATTATTGCCAATGGAAATTCTGATGTGGTTTAGAAATTTTTTGTATGATGTTTGAATGCTATGATGTGAACTTGTGGTCTTTGAAAGTTTGCTGATACCTTGAGAGTATACCAATATAAACCGCGTTCATATAAAGTAATCAACCTGTTGTTCTTTATTTAATCACTTCATGTTTATATTTTTGGTACAAAGTTTACATTTTCGACAAAAACTCATGATACAAATTAAGTCAAAATCAAGTTGTTGTTGATCCGTTGGTTGACAGTTATGTTCTTTTTTCTTTTTTTCACTTTGACTTTTTCCACTGAACATTATCATTTGTCTTTTATGTCTTCCACAGGGTACACTCAGTCTAATGGATGGAAGTCAAGGACTTAGTAGCCAATCAGATGATAGCTTTCAATACAAAAGAGAACACATAGAGCCTACTTATAATGCATTCATATGCCGTTTTACAAAACAAATCATGAGAGATCCTGTTACCTTGGAAAATGGGCAAACTTTTGAGCGCGAGTCTATTGAAAATTGGTTCAATAGATGCAAAGAGAACAACAAAAAGCTGGTTTGCCCCTTAACATATAAAGAACTAAAAACAACTGATATGATTCCAAATATTGCTTTGAGGAACACAATTGAAGTAATGGAAAGCCAGAAATGAAGCTGTTCAGCTTGACATGACACGCAAGTTGTTAAATATTGGTTGTCCCGAGACTGATATTTTGCAGGCTTTGGAGTTTCTTCAACACCTTTGCCAAAAAAATATTTCAAATAAGCATATAATCAATAATGCTGATTTAATACCAATGATTGTAGGCATGTTGAAGATTAGTAACTGCAGAGTGAGGTGTAGAGCTTTAGAGACTCTGCGTATTGTGGTGGAGGACGATGAAGATAATAAGGTTGCTAAATGTTTAATATCAAAATCGGTCATGGAAATTGCATGCTTTATTCACTTCTTACAAAACTTTTTATAAGATTCTTTTTTTTTTGTGTTGCAGGAAATAGTGGTGGGAGGGGATAATGTGAACACAATAGTGAAGTTATTGTCTGATGAACAACCGAAAGTAAGAGAGGAAGCTATCTCCTTGCTCTTTGAGCTCTCGAAATCCGAGGCTATGTGTGAAAAAATCGGGTCTGTTAATGGAGCAATCCTGATATTAATTGGAATGACTAGTAGTAAATCTGAAAATGTGTCGACTGTTGAGAAGGCGGATAAAATTCTTGGAAATTTGGAGAACAATGAGAATAATGCGAGGCAAATGGCTGAAAATGGTAGATTGCAACCTCTTTTGACACTTCTCATTGAAGGTACTTTGCATAAACTTCTAGACTTTAATTAGTTTATAAATATATTAGTGCATATGATGTTGAGGTGGGTACACTGTGACTATGCGTTGTATTTCAATCTTGAGATATGTGCTCAACTTCAAGATCAATTTCAACCCAACCCTAGACACTCACCCAAACATATACGGGGGCTTAAAAGTTGAAGATACACCCGTTTTCTCATGTCATATCTGATAAAATTTCTTCAGTTTTTTGATCAAGTGAGGTCATATGAACACTCCTTGTTCTAGGTTTCCAAGTCTTTATGATACCACTTGAGAACACTTACATGGAAGGTTGGGTGTATCTTCAACTTGGGCAGAGTTGAAGTTAATATATACCTTCCTAACACATTTGATCACTGGGAAAGGGTACTAACTACCAACCCCTTATGTACCTTCTGCAATGATTTGATTTGTTGAGGTAGAAGTTTACCATCACTCAATCCTCTATGTGATAATATAAATTTCCACATACGTTTTAAAAATCCAAACATTCAAAATATCATATTAATATTAACAATTAAATATTTGAAGTTTAAATAGAAGTAGTTTCATATATAACTCATAACACAAAAACATGATCAACATAATTAAAAGAACATAACAAATCTAAAAATTAGTCTACCCTTGTGCTTTTTTCCTTTCCATTCAAGTTTATGTTTTATAGATTAATGTCCCACTTTTTGTGCGGTCCTGATTTGTAACTAAAAAAACACAATTAAGGAAGAATGTTTGAATGAATATAAATCAATTTGTCCGCCCTCTTACAATTAAAATGGTTGACCTTCACATTGTGAATGTATGAGTAAGTGCTCCAATTTCTCTTTGTTGAAGAGTTGCTAATAGGTTGTGAAAGTACCTTTTTAGCAACCCCTGCTAGTTTTGGGGTTTCCAAACCATAACTCGACCACCGGTCCATTGGTTTCACTGTCACTGCATCTATTTGCGTTGCTCCCATCAAATAAAGTCCTTTTTTATATGAAAAGTCGTAGATTTTTCTCGTAAAAAACTCTCTTCTTTATTTTCAGTAATTCGTTCAAATACTTGTATTACACCTACTACATCTTCTTTATCATGATTTGGAGCTTTTCTAGGAATTCCACATGGGACTAACTTCTGAAGATAACGTTTATCGTAAAATCGTGGAGTCAATGCAAACCTAAAAAATTGTAAGAAATTGGTCGTCTCTTTCCATCTCGCTAGCACAACTCTCAACTTTATAGTAATTAGAAAAATATTGATTATCGTTCATGACATCTTTAATCTATTCTGACATGTCCGTTTCTCATGTTATTTCTCCCATTTTGGACCCTCATCGTTACACCATTTGATCATTAAAAAATTGGTTTTGTTGTAGCAATGCTTACATACCTAAGCTTTTGAAGCAAATCCGGTCTTTACTACTTTATATTGCAATGTTTACACACCCAAACATTTGCACCACCACCCATGCCAATAATGTCGATTACATTAAAAAGTGGCTTCGAATCATTCACTAGCCGTGGAGTTTGAGTATGAGGATGAAGGGACAGTAAAGAGGCTCTAGCTACTACAATTGCTCTTAATTGATGAAGGGGCAAGGTTAAACAAAGAGACGAGAACACTAGAAAAATCAAACAAAGTGTTGGTGAAACTACAAGGAGTGATGATTTTTCGGTGATGATATGGGTCCTAAAATGGGAGAAATATAAAAAACGGACATGTAAGTGTTGGTTTAATCCAGAGGGCATATTGGGAAATTTATGTTTATTTAGTTGTTTGACTCTTTCAAAAGGCCATGTTGGCCATATTTCCTTTTCTTTAGGCGTAATCAAGAAGTGGGTTAGTTGCCCCAGTAGTTTAGGAAGCATTTTCCTTATATAGTTGTAGTCAATTTCCCTTTTACGAATGAGCATGAAAAAATCAGAAAAGTTGCCCCAATCTGCTCTTGTTTCAGTTCTGCAGTAAAGTGTGTAGAGTTTTGTCCCACCTGCACACACCTTTCTTGTTCTCTGTGATTACCCTTTGAATAAAGCCCATACCCTTTCTGTGCAAAAGACAATATTTTGGTATCAGAGCAGAGCTTTAACCTGGTGTATGCCCAAATACCAACCTCGTGCACTCAACATGGGAGACAAAAATGAAAGGAATGAGAAGGACGGACCCATCACGTTGCACTACCCTATGCTCTCAAGAAGCAATTATGCTGTGTGGGCAATAAAGATGCGTGTTTTCATGCAAGCTCAAGGCGTCTGGGACGCTGTTGAACCCCGCACCCCCAATACGGTTGTCGAAGTGAAGAAGGATAAAATGGCCTTGGCGGCCATTTATCAAGGCATACCGAAAGATTTGTTACTGTCGTTGGCAGAGAAGCAAACGGCTAAGGAGGCATGGACAGCACTCAAGACTATGTTCATGGGAGCATATAGGGTTAAGACTGCGAGAGTCCAAACCCTCAAGGCGGAGTTCGAACTGTTAAGCATGAAAGAAACGGAGACGATTGACGAGTTTGCTGTGAAAGTGAACAATGTAGTAAGTAACATAAGAGCTTTGGGTGATACTGTAGAAGAAGATTATGTGGTAAAGAAATTACTTCGTGCAGTACTGTCCAAGTTTGTTCAAATAGCCTCTACTATTGAACAATTCGCTGATTTAGACAACATGTCTGTTGAAGAAGTAATTGGAAGATTGAAAGCTCATGAAGAACGGGTAAAGGGGCACAACGGGCACACAGAAAACACAGAAGGAAAACTTCTCTTGACCCATCAAGAGTGGTCTGATAGAACAAAGAAGAAGAGAGATGAAGATCAGAAGTCATCCCAGCGAGACAACCGACACAATAGCAGTTCTCGTGGCCGAGGGAGAGGTCGTGGGAGGAGTGGTACCTGGTTTGGCCGTGGTGGGCGGCGCGGTGGTGGCGCTCATCACAATAGAGAAGGAGGGTGCGGATCATCAAACAATAGTGACAAAGAGAAGATACAGTGTTATAACTGTCAAGACTTTGGGCACTACGCTTTCCAATGCAAAAATCCACGTCGTGAAAGGAATCAAGAGGCCAACTTAACATAAGTACCAGATGATGATGAACCAGCTTTGTTGTTGTCTACATACAACTCTGAAAAGGTGTTCCATGAGGTGTTTCTTAATGAGGAAAAAGTCACGCCAAAGCTAAGATTAAAAGGGGATGAAACAAGCAAATCTAAGGTGTGGTACTTAGACAATGGAGCTACAATCATATGACAAGAGAAGAAGAAAAGTTTCGTGAAATTGATATGACCATAAAAGGATATGTCAGGTTCGGGGATGGCTCCAAAGTTCGAATAGAAGGCAAAGGAGCAATACTATTTCTGTGTAAAAATGGTGAACAAAGACTGCTTCGGGAGGTGTATTATATCCCAAGCTTATGCAGCAACATAATAAGCCTGGGACAGTTAGCTGAAGGGGGTGACAAGATACTCATGCATGGAGCATATTTGTGGATTCATGATAGAACCGGGAGGCTACTGATGAAAGTCACAAGATCAGCAAACCGTTTGTACAAGATAGCCTTGAATGAGATTGAAGGGAAATGCTTACTCGGTAGTGAAGAAAACGAAAGAAGTTGGTTATGGCATAACCGCCTAGGGCACGTAAACTTCACTTCACTTAGACATATGTCAGAGACTAACATGGTTCGTGGGCTGCCATGTATTCGAGCCCCCTTAAGTCCATGCGAAGGATGCTTAGTCGGGAAACAAACACGAACCTCACAGCCAACAGAAGCCAACTTCAGAGCAACAAGAAGACTCGAGTTAGTGCACGGGGACTTGTGTGGCCCAATCACACCAGTCACACCATCAGGAAAGAGGTATTTCTTACTTCTAGTAGATGACTTCACTCGTGTTATGTGGATTCATCTCATGAACACGAAAGATGAGACTTTGGGTGTGTTCAAAAGATTCCGGGAACTTGTAGAAAATGAAACAGGTGACAAGATCAAGACTTTTAGATCAGACAGGGGTGGAGAGTTTGTATCCAAAGATTTCAGTAACTATTGTGAAGAAACAGGTCTGAATCGACACTACACGGCACCCTACACCCCCCAACAAAACGGGGTCGTGGAGAGGAGGAATAGAACAGTAGTAGAGATGGTTAGAACAATTCTGAAGTTCAAAAGGGTGCCAGAGACATTATGGGGAGAAGCAGCAAGACATGCAGTGTATGTGCTTAACCGTGTGTCAACAAAGGCGTTAGAAAACACAACCCCATACGAGTGTTGGACCGGAAGAAAACCAAATGTTGAACACCTGCGGGTGTTTGGCTGCATCGCTCATGCAAAAGTCATGAAAGGCCATCTCAAGAAACTTGAGGATAGGAGCAAGAAATATGTGTATCTTGGAACAGAAATCGGAAGCAAAGCATACAGATTGCTTGATCCCAACACTGGAAAGATTTGTGTGAGTAAAAATGTGTGCTTTGAGGAAGACAAAGGGTGGATATGGGAGAACTCTGAACGATTTAAAGAACATTTAGGTTGTCCATTGGTTGTGGAAGGATACAACGAGGAGGCTGGTGAACAGGTACAATATGATGCACCTTCAGAAACTTGGGGCTTTAGTGAAGGTGATACTCCAATGGACTTCTTCAATATAAGTCAACAGGCCCACTCCGAAAATGAACAGAACCCAACAGAACAGGCCCACAACTCTCCGATAAACATTCTTTCGTCTTCACCATCTAACCCTAGTACACCCACAAGTTCAACAGGATCAAATACCACCACCTCAGAATCAACAGGTGGTGGTGCACCAAAGAGATACCGCCGGCTGTCGGATATCTATAGACAAGAAGATGAACTCCTGCTCACTTTGGATCACGAAGAACCAAGCTCTTTTGAAGCAGCAAAGAGTAATGTCGAGTGGGTAAAAGCCATGAAGAGCGAATTGAGTGCCATTGAGAAAAACAAGACATGGGAATTGGTGAAGCTGCCACAGGGCCGAAAACCCATTGGTCTCAAGTGGGTTTTTAAACTGAAGCGGGACCCAAAAGGAAACATCTTGAAGCATAAAGCTCGGTTAGCAGCGAAGGGGTATGTTCAGAAACAAGGGATCGATTTTGAAGAAGTCTTCGCTCCAGTGGCCCATCTCGAAACAGTAAGAGTACTTCTAGCTCTCGCAGGCAAGAATGGATGGCGAGTCCATCATTTAGATGTGAAGTCAGCATTCTTACACGGGAAGATGGAGGAGGAAGTGTATGTATCACAACCGGAGGGTTTTGTGAAGAAAAACTCGACATGTATGGTGTACAAACTGTCCAAGGCACTGTATGGCCTTCGACAACCCCCTCGGGCTTGGAATGCATGCCTTGATAAGTACCTGAAGCAGATTGGTTTCAGAAGATGTGTTCATGAGTATGCAGTGTACATAAGAAAGTCAAAAGAAAATGTGTTGATAGTCGGGGTCTACGTTGATGACCTCATTGTCACCGGAGGAAATGAGGATGAAGTAATCACATTCAAGAAACAAATGAACCAGGAATTTGAAATGAGCGACTTGGGGCTGTTGTCATACTACTTGGGTATTGAGGTGACTCAAGAAGAGAACGGAATCAACTTAAAACAAATAGGGTATGCTAAGAGTTTGTTGAAAAAAATAGGCATGGAAGAATGCAATGGGGCAGAGGTACCCATGGAGCACAAGCTGGAATTGACAAAGGATGAAGATGGTGAACCCGTAAATGCTACTGAATATAGAAGTATTGTTGGTGGTCTAAGATACTTATGCCACACTAGACCTGACATAGCATATTCAGTGGGAATTGTAAGTCGTTTCCTTCAAAGGCCCACTAAACTTCACCATCAAGTTGTGAAGAGAATTTTAAGATATGTACAGGGAACTCTCAATCTTGGACTGTTTTACCCTCAAAGCTCTAGAAAGAATGAAGTGATTGCATTCTCAGATAGCAATCACGCCCGAGACCTGGTTGACAGAAGAAGTACAAGTGGAATGGTGTTCTACTTGAATGAAAGTCTAGTGACATGGAGTTCCCAGAAACAGAGGTGTGTTGCACTGTCATCGTGTGAAGCCGAGTTTATGGCAGCAACTATGGCAACATGTCAAGGAGTCTGGCTTCGTCGTTTAATCCAGGAGGTAACAGGGGAAAAGCTAGGCCCAGTAACAATCCACATTGACAATAAGTCAGCTATTGAACTAGTAAAACATCCGGTCTTCCATGGGAGAAGCAAGCACATAGACACCCGGTTTCACTTTATCAGAGAATGCATTGAAAGGGGGGATGTTGTTGTGAGACATGTTGTAAGTCATGAACAAAAGGCTGATATCCTCACCAAACCGTTGGCAAGAATCATGTTCAAGGACATGACAGAAAAGCTTGGAATGAAGACTCTGGATTAAGGGGGAATATGTTGGTTTAATCCAGAGGGCATATTGGGAAATTTATGTTTATTTAGTTGTTTGACTCTTTCAAAAGGCCATGTTGGCCATATTTCCTTTTCTTTAGGCGTAATCAAGAAGTGGGTTAGTTGCCCCAGTAGTTTAGGAAGCATTTTCCTTATATAGTTGTAGTCAATTTCCCTTTTACGAATGAGCATGAAAAAATTAGAAAAGTTGCCCCAATCTGCTCTTGTTTCAGTTCTGCAGTAAAGTGTGTAGAGTTTTGTCCCACCTGCACACACCTTTCTTGTTCTCTGTGATTACCCTTTGAATAAAGCCCATACCCTTTCTGTGCAAAAGACAATAGTAAGGAGAGATTAAAGATGTGATGAAGGATAATCAATATTTTTTCTGATTACTCTAAAGTCGAGAGTATTGTGTTAGCGATATGTGAAAAGACGACCATTCCTTTACATTGATTGGGGTTTGCGTTGACTCTACTATTTTATGATAAAAATGATCTTAAAAGTTAGCCATGGGTGGAATCCCAAGAAAATTCCAAATCTCGATAAAGAAGTTGTAGTAGGTGTATTGCAAGCATTTGAAAGAATTGCTGAATATGAAATGAAAGAGCGTGTTTTGCGAGAATAATTTGTGACTTTCCATATGAAATAAGAACTTTTTATTTGATGGCAACAATGCAAATGGATGCGGTGATGATGAAACCAATCGAGTCCTGGTAAGGTTCTCGTTCGGAAACCCTGAAACTGGCAGAGGTTGCTAAAAAGGTATTCTCAAAACCTATTAACAGCTCTTCAACAAAGAGAAATTAGAGTACTTGGGCAAAAAGTTTGTAGTCTGAGGACCATATCTGAAGACCTTTGTAGTAGAGGTGGACTAAACGTTTGCAGTGTGCAAGAAGAAGACTGTTTCTTTTTTAACATCTGCAGATTGCTAAAATAAACTAAAATTTAAATAAATCAATTTTTTAATCTTAAAAGATTTTCAATATTGAATTTTAAATTGTTCCACTTTTATATCATTGAAAGGTTCCTTCAAATTCATTTAAGAGATTCAATATTGGAATCATACATACAATTCGTCTTTGGTCAATATTTTTTATAAAAAAAATCATCTTTTGAACTTAGCACTTTTACGACTTTATTATAAATATTTAACAAATCTAGATCAAATTCTATGTATTATTGTATAACCACTTTTTTATTTTATTTCTTTTATGTGACATTATATTATGATTAATATGTTTGTCTAAATTATTTTTTTGTTTTAATGACAATAAGATAGTTATGTCATTTTTTAAACAGTGTAATGGTATGAATTAACTGATATATTTGACATTTATTGTATTTTGTTGTAGTTAAAATGATGAAATATTACCAAAAAAAGGCATTCAAACAAACAATATTAATGTTTGAAGAGGTTACAAAAAAGAGGCAGTCGAAAAAGAAAAAAAGAGACATTAAAAAAAGGGTGTTTTTTTTTGTCTAGAACATGTCTAAAGAGGTTAGGAGACTCTAGTCCATATCTGTGTCCGAAAGATGATGCGCAACCCTTTGTAGGTCTGCAGTCTTCTAAAAAACAAAAAGACTCTGCACGGCGCAAACAAAAGAGACCAAGAAGACCCGCAAACAAAAAACAAACACCACCTTACTCATACATTTCAAATGTGAAGAGAAACAATTTGAATTGTAAGAAGGTAGACAAGTTTTTTTTTTTTCATTCAAACATCCGTCTTCAATCACATTTTTCTAGAAGATTACGAATCAGGACCACACAAAAAGTAACTTGGAAGGTTCGAGTACAATATTAGAAAAGAGGAAATGGGAAAATTTTGAAGATGTTGATAACGGGAAGGAATTGAAAGGGTCGAGGGTAGATTATTTTTGAGATTTGTTATGTTTTAAAGTTATTTTGACCATGTCTTTTTATCTTATCAGTTATGTATCAAATTACTTATATTGAAATTTTGATTGCTTGATTATTAATACGAGTATAACTTTATGGAATTTTGAATATTCGGATTTTTATAAAGTATGTAGAAATTTATATATTATTAAGGGGTACACGGTACCATGATAATTGGTGCATCATAGCGGAGGGATCCGAAATGAACCTACACCCTTGGTACTGAAATTTAAGGACATAGCGAACCTGATCCACGTTCTCGTACCAGAGCAACCCAGTTCCTGGTGACTATGCTTTGCACCAAGTGAATTAATTAGTTCCTCAATATCTGTAGGCAATGTATGATTGTCATTATCTTCTGTTGAACTGTTTATCACCTTTGCGCTTCATACAACTCCTGACTCTCATACACGATCTGGCGTCCTCTTTTTAGTAGGACTTCTATAGCAAAAACATGGGGCAGATTTGGAGACAATTTTGGGATTGTGTATTGATATTAAACTAGACTTTTGATGGTTGATAATATTAAAGGCTAACGGCTTGGATGCTTTCAGGTTCTCCAGAAATCAAAGTGTCCATGGCTTCATACCTTGCTGAACTGGCTTTGAGTACTGATGATGTAAAAATCTTGGTGGCTAGGACCGTGGGTTCATCATTGATCGACCTCTTGAAAAGTGATAATATGCAGTCTAGAGTAGCAGCGCTCATTGCTCTAAATCAAATCTCATCTTGTGAGTCAAGTGCGAAGATCTTGGTTGACCAAGGCATACTTTCGCCTCTTATCAAAGGTCTTTTTTCAGGCTCAAAGCAGCTCCCTATGCAATTCAAAGAAATCTCTGCTACAATACTTGCAAACATAGCGAGCTCCGACTGTGACTTTGACTCTATCCCAGTGGGTCCCAACCACCAGACCCTTGTGTCTGAAGACATACTTCACAACTATCTTCATTTGATCAACAACACTGGACCAGCAATGGAATGCAAGCTTCTACATGTTCTTGTTGGACTCACTAGCTCCCCCGTTACTAAAGCTGGCGTTGTGTCAGCAATTAAAAGCTCGGGTGCCATTAACGGTTTGGTTACGTTTATTGAAGCCCCACAGCAAGATCTCCGCATGACTTCAATAAAACTTCTCCAGAATCTTTCTCCAAACATGGGTCAAGAACTAGCTACTTCTTTACGCATGACGCCTGGTCTTCTTAGCAGTTTAATTAAAGTAGTTGTGAAAAACATAACATGTACGGAAGAACAAGCTGCAGCTGTTGGGCTTCTAGCAGATCTTTTGGAAAGAGATATCGGACTCACACGACAAATTCTAGAAGAAGGTGTGTTTGAAATGGTGATTTCAAGAATCAGAATGGTTCATCAAGAAGATCCTAGAGGAAGCCATTTTGTAACACCATATTTAGAAGGGCTCTTGCGTGTCCTCTCGACGTTAACATTTATGTTACCCGATGAACCGAACGTTGTTTCTTTATGTCGTGATCATGATCTTGTGGGGTTATTTGTTGACCTTCTTCAGGTCAACAGGCTTGACAATGTGCAAATGGTTTCAGCTTTTGGGCTTCTAGCAGATCTTTTGGAAAGAGATATCGGATTCACACGACAAATGCTAGAAGAAGGCGCGTTTGAAATGGTGATTTCAAGAATCAGAATGGTTCATCAAGGAGATCCTAGAGGAAGCCGTTTTGTAACACCGTATTTAGAAGAGCTCACACGTGTCCTTTCGAGGTTAACATTCATGTTACCCGATGAACCGAAAGCTGTTTCTTTATGTCGTGAGCATGATCTTGCAGGGTTATTTGTTGACCTTCTTCAGGTCAACGGGATAGACAATGTGCAAATGGTTTCAGCTTTTGCTTTGGAGAATTTATCTCGACAATCCAAAATCCTAAGCAAACTCCCCGAAATGCCAATCTTTCACTATTTCAGCAAACAAACAGTGGTGACTGGATTGTGTCAGGTTCACCGTGGAGTGTGTTCACAAAGGGATACTTTCTGTCTATTACAAGGTCCAGCTTTGCCAAAACTTGTGGCACTCTTAGATCACACAAATGAGAAGGTAACTGAAGCATCATTAGCTGCATTGTCAACTTTACTAGATGATGGGGTCAATATAGAAGGAGGGGTGGCTGTCTTATGTGAGGTGGAAGGAATCAAGCCGATTATGGATATTTTGCTTGAAAAACAAACAGATAATTTATGGAGAAGAGCTGTTTGGGTGGTGGAAAGACTTTTACGGACAGAAGATATAGCGTATGATGTTTCGGGTGATCTTAATGTTAGCACAGCACTTGTACAGGCGTTCCAACATGGTGACTATCAAACACGCCAAACTGCAGAACGTGCCCTGAAACATGTTGACAAGATACCAAATTTCTCGAGCTTATTTGTTCATCTTCTTAACACACCAAATCTACAAGGCTATAGATAATCCATGGAGAAGACTTAATAGTTTACACCAAATGATTTTTAAATAATAGCTACCGATTGTAATGAGTTTTCATGCATTGAACAAATAGGTTAATTGCTTATTTATGCAACAACGTTTCACCTTTTTCTAATTTATGCATCAATGTTGTTTTTGATATAAAATTTGAAACGGACAAAATCCTGCGACGAGTTAATCTGAAACCTTCTTAACCAGTTACCAATTTGTTAATTTTTCTTTTAAATGCTTACTTGGATAATCCACGCGTATAAAAAGTCCATGTCACTTCTCCCTCCTAGTTCATGCGGTTTGTTGAGGTATACAGTTAAAAACTAAGGTGCTGTTTGTTTTTTCTGAGACAATATGTCTGCAGTCTGCGGACACATCTGTAGACCTCTGCAGTAGAAGAGGTGGACCAAACGTCTGCAGTCTGAAAAAAGAAAATTGTTTGTTTTTTTAACATCTGCGGGCTACTAAAATAAACTGAAATCTAAATAAATTGATTTTTTTTAAACTTCAAAGTGATTGTTTAATATTTTTATGACTTTGTTATAAATAATTAACAAATCTAGATCAACTTTTATGTATTATTGTATAAAAAATAAAAATAAAAATTGTATGAATTAACATATATATTTGATAAAAACCAACAACTTTGGTTGCAAAGTTATAACTAAACATTATAATTAGGGATCAAAGAATTTGATACATAAATGGATGGAAATAAACTTCGATTTTTTCAATTAAATTCATTAAAAACGTACTATAAATATTTTCTCGAGAAATTGATGATACTGTATTAAATAATGTTTTACAAAATTTGGCAAAAAAATATAAGAATATATATTATGATTTTTTTTCATATTTATATAAACAACTTCAACGACTATTATTGTAATAAATATTTATTTATAAATTTGTCAAAAATATCATGTTTGTATCGTCGAACGTTTTTTTTAAGTTTTGTAATTTTTTTTTCAAATTGTTTATCATTAAAAAAGTTGGAAAAAATATAAATTAAAAAAAAAAACTTAAAAAAAATAAAGATATATGTGTTTTTTTAGGCTAGAAGATGTCTAAAGATGTTAGAAGACTCTGGTCCACATCTGCGCCAAGAAGAGGGCGCGCATACATTTTTAGGTCTGCAGTCTTCAAAAAAACAAACAGTCTGCGAAGGCTAATATCTGCGCGTGGTCTGCGCGGCGCAGACAGAAGAGGCCACGTAGATCTGCAGACAAAAAACAAACACCACCTAAGCCTCTTTGACTTCTTTCATACTTTGAAGATCGATTTGGGTCAACATTCTAGTGATCTCATGATTCAAATGATAGGGCAGCATTACAAATCAAACTTGTTAAAGGTAATTGTTTTCGTGTCCGATACTTTTTGCTGTGGTTTCGATCTTCATACCACCAATTTCTTAATTTTACGAATGGCATCATTCTCTTCTTGGTCAAAATGTATTTCAGCTGAGTTACACCTTAAGATGGTGTTTGAGAAGAAGGCTATGGGTTATGCATTCCTTAAGCTTAAGTTGTTGGTTAATCTTCAACAAAGAAACAATATTTATGTATACTAACACTAATACATATCATTATTCATTCAACTATTTTATTCGCACATGATTTAAAAAGACAAAAAAAAAAAGAACTTACTTGGTTCTTAACCTGATAACGCAAGATCAGAGCTATATTCTAGATACAAATACCCTCTAAGATCCAGGAACTCATCATATAACTTTACCAATTGGTACATACTGGAGCTACTAGGCTGATTTACTTAAGAATATGAGATATTACAAATTTCATTGTTGAAAGAAACAATCATATATAATGTAGTTTCAATTGGAAATTTAATTGTAATTTACCTGTACAACATGTCGACAATAGATTTAAAAAAAAAGGGTAGACCATAAATGTATCACCTTCTCAATTTAAATATTAAGCTAATAATAAAACTAACATTATTATATATTTGTTTAAATTAAGTATTCTCCTCGTTAAATCCGTTAAATCGAAAACAGCAACACCTAATAAGTACTAATTTGTGTACCATGGGGTAGGAATTTGATTTGGAACTATAGCTTGGGCTGAAAATCCATTGTATTGTACCATGTAATTCAAACTTCTTGTCGTTTTCAATTGAAGTCTAGCTGTTAAAAAAAAAAAACTAATTTGTGACTTGTCTGTCTAAATTTATTAAGCACTTATTTGTATGGAATATACAAATTATGAATCCTATCTTTATTATCTTAAATCATTGCAACACCATGCATATTGCTAAATCACCCAGTATTCCGTTTGTCAATTCCTGCATGTTATCGTGATTCGTGACTTTCAGTGTGTGGGCGTGTGATTAATAATCTTATCACAAGAAACCGTCCCCACACAAGGGTAGTAGTATAATTGCATGATTGACTATATATACCGTGTTGACTGAAGGGGTAGACAGATGATGTGAATTTTGCCACATCTTCAGTTTCGCCACATGTCTTCATTAACGACTACATGGACTAGATGATGTGAAGTTCGTTGATGGGAGTGACACATGCAGTGACTCAATCGTTGAATAGTAAATAACACTGACCAATTTGTCAATTAAAAGCAACATAAATTAATATATGGGTCCATCGATGATAACCATTGTGCTGACTTCTTCAATAGTCATTAAACCCTTGGAACTATATCATCTCAATCTCTAAACTCTAACGATCTTTTTGCATTACAGACTGATCCATATCTCCAAGAACCATGAACTTTTCTACAGCTCTTATATTTCTCCTTACTGTATTGGATATTCTTGTTTATTATTTACAGAAACAACACGAGGAAGACAATGATGAGCATAAGAAATCATCCCTGTCATCATCATCGGATCAACAACGATCCCTACACGAAGAAGAACATGATCAGAGGAAGGATTTATCTTCATCATGGCTACTGGATAAAAGATGTCGATGTTTTTCACTTGCTGAAATCAAATTGGCCACCAATGATTTTGATGATGCGTTTGTAATCGGAAAGGGCGGGTTCGGGAAGGTATACAAAGGTAAGATTGACTTCGGGGAAGAAGGAATTGATGTTGCTATTAAGAGGTTGAATCTTGACTCCAATCAAGGAGTAACCGAGTTCAAGGCAGAGATTGAAATGCTTTCCAAGTTTCGCCATAGTCACATCGTCTCTCTTTTAGGATACCATGAAGGATCCGATAAAAGAGAAATGATCATTGTTTATGAATACATGCCTAATGGAAGTCTTGAGGATCATTTGCACAAAAGAAAAGTTAACGGAAGTAATTCCTCTCTTCTGACATGGGTCCAAAGGCTCCAAATCTGCATAGGTGCTGCTCGTGGTTTGGACTACCTTCATTCGGGTACAGGTGTCAAATCCAGAGTTATACACCGTGACATCAAGAGCTCAAACATCTTGTTGGACGAGAATTTAGCAGCTAAAGTTTCCGACTTCGGGTTGTCCAGGATTGGTCCAGCAAATCTGGTGGGGACCACTAATGTTTATACTGATCAGATAAAAGGCACATTTGGGTACATGGATGCTGAGTATTTTTCAACTCGTAGACTGACACGAAAGTCTGATGTGTATGCATTTGGTGTGGTGTTATTGGAAGTGTTATGTGGTAGGCCTGCTCTAGACTTTACATTAGATGAGCAGCAACATAGTCTAGCTGTATGGGCTAAAAACTGCATCAAAGAAGGTAAGATTGATCAAATCATTGATCCATGTTTAAAGGGACAAACAACAGGTAATTGTGTGAAGGAATTTGGGAGGATTGCATATGAATGTGTTCTTACTCGTTCAAAGGATCGACCTACAATGAGTCAGGTGGTAGCTAGGCTTGAGTTTGTGTTAGCATGGACACTGCAAAGTGGGTCCAGTGCTCGTGATCGGAAACAAATTGGAAGAGCCATGTTTATTGAGAAGGCATGGTCATTGTTCTTGATTAAATCTCCAAGTAAGTTCAAAGTTCAAACTTTTTTATGTACTTTTAATTTATCTTTTTCTTAAATTCTCTTTGTGGATGTTGATTATTGTTTCAGAAAGTCGTATGAGTTCTCCTACAAAGAAACTAGGACAAAGCATTAACAAGAAGAAAGGTGTTGAAAATGCTTCTCAGAAGGTGTTACTACCTACTGCAAACACAAAGATACCAATCTTGAAAATGTTCAAATTTTCTGAGCTACAAAGTGCCACAAGAAATTTCAAGCAGGAGATGTTTCTTGGAGAGGGTGGTTATGGGAAGGTTTTCAAAGGGTGGTTGGACAGTGTAACATTTGCCCCAAGGAAGGCTGGTGGTGGGCTTGCTGTGGCCATTAAGAGATCCAGCCCCAACAGGACTCAAGGTCTTAATGAGTGGCAGGTTTGTTGAGCTTTTTTCATCTAACAGTATTTGTTTGTGTTTCTTTAAAATATACTCTGTGAAAACTCATTAGATGATGTTTTCTTACATACTTAGATAATTGAACAAACATATTTATTTGATGATTCATCAATACACTATCTCTAACGCCAGTAGGAACATATCCATGTAACATATTCTTTATGGACTGCAAAACGGTAGTGAAAATCAAAATGTTAATTTTGTGTGTTTTCATAACAGGCAGAAGTGAAATTCTTGGGAACATTTAGCCACCCAAACATTGTTAAACTCTTTGGATATTGCTGGGAAAACAAGGAGTTTCTTCTTGTTTATGAGTTTATGCAAAAAGGAAGTTTAGATATGCAACTCTTCAGAGGTAAGTGTTTAAAACTTCTATCTTTAAGTATATAAACAGTATATTAATTTCTGTTTTAAATTGGATTTTTCAGAAGGTGTAGAACCTCTTCCATGGGACACAAGGATTAAAATAGCCACAGGAGCAGCTCAAGGCCTTGCTTTCTTGCACACTACAGAAAATAATGTCATTTGCAGGGATGTGAAGTCCTCAAATATTTTACTAGATGGGGTAAGTAAAAAACCAATCAAATTTCATGTTTCAATGTTCAGTATCTTACTTTAAATCTTTATCATATCAATATTCCTACATCTAAATACATTTCAGGAGTTCAATGCAAAGCTCTCGGATTTTGGACTTGCAAAGTCAGGTCCTGTCAAAGGAGAGTCTCATGTCTCAACAGACATAGCAGGCACCTATGGCTACATGGCTCCTGAGTATATCGCCACTGGTGAGTTTATAAAAATGGTGTTGTTATATATCTCATTGTCAGAAAGATTTATAAGATAGTTTATAAAAATGGTGTTCTTTTGCAAATTGAAATTACAGGTCGTTTATATGTGAAGAGTGATGTTTATGGTTTTGGGGTGGTGATGTTGGAGATCATAACAGGGTTACGAGCATCTGATTATAATCAAGATGGCATGAAGCAAAACTTGGTGGAATGGGCTACACCTTTTTTAACTGATATAAAGAAATTGGAGAAAATTATGGATCCACGTTTGGGACAAAACTACCCTTCAGAAGGTGCAAGTAAAGCAGCTGAGCTCATACTAAGTTGCCTTGATTTGGATCCTAAAAACCGGCCTTCCATGGAGGAAGTTGTATTGGGTTTGCAAGTTATTGGTTCGGTCAAAATGGAACCAGGGCGGTCAACGGGTAGCACCAGGGGTTCGATGAGCCCATGTAGCGAACAAAGTTGCCTTTGGTCTCCCCTTCGTGGAAAGCAAGGGAGGGCAGTTTGGTCAATGAGCACTCGGTTGTTAGGTTTAAATGTGTGCCTTGGGCTCGGTTCAAAGGAAGACCCAACTTGGACGGAAACAAACTGTTCCAAAACCGGAAAATGGGGAAATTGAAGTGAGAATTAGTTGGTATGTCTAATACAATGAAGTACCAAGTTGTGATGAGTAGTTACTGATTTGTCTTTAAAGTTTTTTAACCAGTTGTGGTTATGAATACGTAATTTTTTATGTAGGGTTAATGTCACATGTTGGTCGAGTATTGTCATTTTGTTGTGTTAGTTCCTAATCACTTATTTGTATACTAGGTACTAGTTTATA
The DNA here is from genome assembly GCF_052849685.1 of Lactuca virosa. Taxonomy (NCBI): domain Eukaryota; kingdom Viridiplantae; phylum Streptophyta; class Magnoliopsida; order Asterales; family Asteraceae; genus Lactuca; species Lactuca virosa. The sequence goes on from NC_136433.1 coordinate 41,954,469, forward strand.
ACCCGTGGAAACCACGGTTATAAAATTAATTAAACTTTTATAATAAAAATTTATAATTATTAATCAATTATCTTAAATAGTCATTTTAAATAAATTATTAATTAAGAAATATACCAAATTCTTAAAGTTATTATAACTTCAAATTTAACATATAATTAGAAAATGTAAATTTGAATTTTGAAATGAGTTGCCTAATATATCTAAATGACACATGACATAATATTAATGAGGAGTTGTATTCAAGTGACACTTGACAAAAGAAGATTAAAACTATTCATTTATTAGATTAAAATATGGATATTAATTATATGGTCGACATGTAAGCAAAGGAGAAAATTGCAAATTTGGTGCCCTCTTTTGGGGTTTTGGTTTATGTGGGGCCAAAATTGCAAATTTGGTCCTTATCAACAAGTTTCATAATAGTTTTGGTCCTTCGAGATAACCCCATTATGTCCCATCCGTTAACTCAACTCACATGCCTCTCATATGAGGGTCTTTTAGTCATTTTACATCTCTCTCTCTCTCTCTCTCTCTCTCTCTCTCCTTAATCTATTACACCAATCTGTGAAGAACCCTAATTTCTCAATCTAATTTATCTCTCGATTTTTTCTCTCCTCTCATTCTAGTTCAATCTCTCCCTTCTCCCCGATTAAGAAACAATTTTGAGATGAAATCCTCATCTAATCGAAATTCTTTCAGAGAACTCTTTTATTTGTTTCTTTCATGATACTTACGATGATGATTATGCAAACAATGCTTATATTGAAATCGGTTGTTTTTACGAAACATCCAAAAGTTTAACCTTTGGCAAAAATCGAACTACATCCAAACATCTAAAAAAAGATTAAAACCTAAACCTTCAACCTTCAACCTTCAACCATCAAACCTACTATTAGAATTCTAGGGTATTTCGATTGCTTGGATTCAGTGAAAGCCGTGTTTGCACTGTCAAATTGAAGTATTTTGATGATACTCTAGAAATCTCTCAATTGGATAAAATTCAACGACCTTCCGGAACAAAGAATGTAAGAAGTTATGATATAGAGGTGGTACCAGATTAATGACCAAAACATGGGTTTAACACTCTTGTCTGAAAACTAATAGAAGAAATTGTCATAAGGCAGTTCCAAAAACTGTCACGAGACTGCCACAAAAACAGTTCCATGTCAGGCTAAACCATCAAAGTCAATGTTCAACGTTAGGGTCAAAACCAGCCAGGGGCTCTGCCCCTTGGACTCCGCTATCAGGGGAACTGCCCTGACCCTGTTGGTTCAAGGGCTTCGCCCCTAAATAACATTATACTTTGAATCTTGAATAAACTAAAACAAGTTTGCACTCTGCACCATGTAATGCCCGTGTTTCTAGGCTAGACATTAATATTGAAATTATAGTCTAGGTTAACCTTTGCAACTCATTTTGAAGAAATGAAAAGGAATTATGTGAATATTATGTGAATTATGTGTTTTATGCTTAATTATTAGGGTTTAATTAATTAAGAATAAAAATGAGCGTCAAAAATAAATATTAGATAAAGCCGATATCTATTAAGAAACTTGTAGTGGGCGTGACAAGGATTACAAATATATAAAGAATACCGAAATCCGAGTTATAACGAAGAAGTTATGACCTGTCGAAGTTTCGCGGCAAAACCGGCACGGAGCCGAATGTCGTAAAAAGTGAGTTTTTGATAAACTACTTTTTAGCCTTAGTGATCTAAACGAAACACGTAGTGTTCGTTAAACCGAGAGTAGGTATAAAAAGAACGCCCAAATCTGACTTCGTATGAGGAAGTTATGATTTTTCGAAGTTTCAGCTTAGCAGCAGACAGCTAAAAACTCGAATTTTAGATCGAGTGATTTTTAGCCGACACGACCTAAACGAGAATCGAAGGTCTCGTCAATAGTAGCGCAACGGTAAAAAGACAGACGAAAACGGACGTCGGATGAAGAAGTTATGAATTTTAAACGGATTTCCTGTCCCGGTCTGTTAAAAATAATAATTTAAAAATTAAAGTCAAAATTAGCCGACGAAATCTAAACGAAAGTTGTAGAGCGTAATTTTACCTACGCGTGCATATAAAGAACGTCAAAAACAGAGCTCGTATGCGAAAGTTATGGATTTTAGAAGTTTTGGCGCGAAAATCGAGAAAAATCCCCAAAACCGAGAAATCTCGCATACGTGGACTTCGGCCACGTGTCCTCGCCTCGCATCCAACACGTGTCCGGAATATTGCTGATTCATCCGAGCTGCTGAGTCATCCGAAGCGGTCCAGTGAGAATCCGACGCGTGTCCTCTTCCTCGTGTCCGAGCCTTCGCATGATGCCACGAACCCACCCTACCTCGGACTAGACCTCGGTCCAATCAGGAGGCGACACCGAGGCCCTCGCATGCGCAGACCATGTGCGAGCCACCTGCGCACCCTCGCCTAGCTGCTGCCGCGTGTCTCGCCTGCTGACTCCCCATTCCTTCACCGACTTCGGACTCCTATAAATAGAGGGCTTGCGAGCCTTCTCGGTTACTTTTGAAATTTTGCCATCTTTCACCCCTTTCTTAATATTTTCTTCATTATAACATCCCCCAAAGCCCCGGTATCGATTATAACCCCCGGAATACGCCACGAAGAGCCTGAGAAGCCCGGAAAATTTATCTTTTCGGTTTCGAAGCCCGACCCTCGCAGAGCCCGGTTTCTGAATAAAATTCCCTTATGTGCTAAATGTTATATGTTGCCATATATGCCATTATTTGTTCGAATCTATGGTCTGTTGCCGACCGGATCTGGAAACCTTATGTTGTAGGATTCTAAGCGTATGATTACGAGATTAGAACTAACATGTAAACGTTTCGGAGTGATAAGGGAATTTAAATACCTATCGAGGATAAAGACCTAAATTCGCCTTATTCGGTATATAGATTGTAATGGCAAGAACTCGTAGTGGAGTTGCAAATGCAAACGGAAACAGGGATCAACAGCCTCAACCTCAAGTAGTTGAGCAAGTACCTGTTGTAGGAGCTGCACCTGAGCCAATGACGATGGCTGGGGTACAAGCAATGATGCAGATGATGTTAGATCGCCAGATGGAGGAGACAAGGCGATTACTACAACAGCATAGGGAAGAAACTACGATACCTGTTGAACAGCCCGTATTGAATGAAGGGCAATCGGTAGGAGGGAACTACAGTGGGACTCTTGGTCAAGCCAACCCACCGATAGTTAGACAAAACAACCAGGATGGAGGAGTTGATGGACGCGGATGCAAATACAAAGATTTCATGGCATCTAAACCGCCGTGTCTATCTGGAAGTCCGACACCGGTGGAAGTCATGAATTGGATCTCCGAAATGGAGACGATGTTTGAAAGTTGTGAGTGCAACAACAAATAGAAGACCGCACTTGCAATTCCTCTGTTAAAGTCTGGTGTATTGAGCTGGTGGAAGTTACTAGCTGATTCGATGCTCAAGGGAGAAGCTAGTAAGATGTCTTGGAAAGATTTTGTGGTACAACTGAAATTGCAGTACGGCTCTGAGCAGGATCTTCTGGAAATTAATAATGAGTTCCAGAATTTAAAGAAGGGAAAGATGAGCGTTACTGAATACGCTGCTAGTTTTACGGAAAAGATGAAGCTCGTTCCTCATCTAGTTCCAACTGAACTCTCTAAGGTCAACAAGTTTGCCCTCGGATTACCAGCGGACTTTGGTCCGATGGTTAAGCAAACAACCACTTTGAAAGCCGCCATCTGGGCTGCTAAGAATGTTGAGATTCAGATCAGAGAGAAGGGTCTGGAGAGGGCAGAAGTTGGCGAAAAGAGAAAATTTGAAGGAACTTCAGGTTCAAATAAAAAGAACAAGTTCTCGAAGACTGGTTCGAGAAAATTCGGAGGAGGAACTGAAGTGAAATGGTGTGAGAAGTGCAAGAAAAAGCACTCTGGGAAATGTAGTGAGGGGGTGACTTGCTACAAATGTGGAAAGACTAGGCATTTTGCCAACGTGTGTCCGTTCGACAAGAGGGTATGTTTTGAGTGCCATGAAGAAGGGCATGTTTTTAAAGACTGTCCAAAGAGGAAGGATGCAGTAAAGCCCAATCTACCACCAAAGCCGAAGGCGATAGCCTTTCAGATGACACTTGAGGCTGCAAAAGAAGAAGTCGATGTCGCTTCAGGTACCTTTCTCGTAAACGAATTGCCTGCCCAAATTTTGTTTGATTATGGAGCCAATTACTCCTTTATTTCGCATGAATTTGGTAGAAAACTAGCTTTGCCTATAGATAGACTAGTTAATGCTATAATAGTCGAGATTGCTAGTGGCAAGTTTGTACCTGTTAGCCATCGTATGAAAAACATCCTCATTGACTTGGATGGGAATAAGTTCCACGAGGAACTATTGCCTATCAAGTTAAATGGTTTCGATATAGTTTTAGGAATGGATTGGCTTAGCGCCAATGATGCTGAGATATTGTGTAGGAAGAAGATAGTAAAAGTAAACCCGCCAGGGAAAGAGTCGTTTATGGTGTATGGAGACAAACGCAGAGTAAACTCTGGAATCATTTCCCTAATGAAAGCCGGAAAGTGTTTGGCCAAGGGATGTACATCATATCTAGCGTTCGTGATCGATGCTCAGAAAGAAAAGAAGGAGGTGCAGAATATTCCGGTGGTGTGTGATTATCTGAAAGTCTTTCCCGAAGATCTTCCCGGATTGCCCCCTGATCGACAAGTAGAATTTCGTATCGACTTGTTACCAGGAACGACGCCGATAGCAAAAGCACCGTATCGATTAGCACCAACAGAGATGAAACAACTTATGACACAACTTCAGGAGTTATTGGACAAAGGTTTCATTCGACCTAGTTCATCGCCCTGGGGAGCCCCTGTGTTGTTTGTAAAGAAGAAAGACGGGAGCATGAGAATGTGCATCGATTACAGAGAGCTGAATAAAGCGACGATAAAGAATAAGTATCCGTTGCCGAGGATCGATGACCTATTCGACCAATTGCAAGGCTCGAGCTATTTCTCAAAGATTGATCTTAGGTCGGGATACCATCAACTAAAGGTGAGAGAGCAAGATATCGAGAAGACTACGTTCAGAACAAGATATGGACACTATGAATTTTTGGTTATGTCGTTCGGACTAACTAATGCCCCAGCAGCTTTCATGGATTTGATGAACATGGTTTGTAAACCATACCTTGATAAATCCGTGATAGTATTCATAGACGATATCTTGATATATTCGAAAGGCAAACAGGAGCACGAAAAGCATCTGCGTGAGGTGCTAGAAGTTCTGAAAAAGGAGAAGCTGTATGCAAAGTTCTCCAAATGTGAATTTTGGATTCAAGAAGTCCAATTTTTAGGTCATGTGGTTAACCAAGAAGGAATAATGGTTGACCCATCAAAGATTGAAGCTGTAATGAAGTGGGAACAACCAAAAAGTCCTACGGAGATTCGAAGCTTTTTAGGATTAGTCGGATATTATCGCCGATTTATCCAAGGCTTTTCTTCGATCGCTACTCCATTAACAGCTTTGACCCACAAAGGAGCTACTTATGCTTGGAATAAGAAGCATAAGGAAGCCTTTGAGAAGTTAAAGAAAAGATTGTGTGAAGCACTGATTCTTTCGTTACCGGAAGGAGTTGATGACTTCGCAGTATATAGTGATGCCTCTGGAGTTGGGTTAGGATGTGTTCTGACCCAAAGGGATAAAGTGATAGCGTATGCATCGAGGCAATTGAAAGAGCATGAAAAGAACTACCCCACTCATGATCTGGAGTTGGCAGCGGTAGTAATCACCTTAAAGATATGGAGGCACTATCTTTACGGTACAAAATGCAAACTTTTCACTGATCATAAGAGTCTTCAATATCTCTTTAATCAGAAGGAATTGAACATGAGGCAACGGTGCTGGCTGGAGTTATTCAAGGACTAAGACTGTGAGATACTTTACCACCCTGGTAAAGCAAATGTTGTTGCTGATGCTCTCAGCCGGAAGGTAAATCTTGAAAAGAAAAGGCCAAGAGCGTTGAGAATTGAAGTTGTCTCTACAATTGTGGAAAGTATAAAGAAAGCTCAGGAGGAAGCTTTAGAGAAAAATGACCGGAAGGAGGAACGTTTGGGTAAAACGTTGGTGTTTGATACAAACGGTCAAGGACTGAAGGTATTCAAAGATAGGATTTGGGTACCTAAGACGGGAGGAGTAAGAGATCTTCTGATGGAAGAAGCTCACAAGACCATGTACTCGATTCATCCCGGCAGTACGAAAATGTATAGGGATCTAAAACCCTATTACTGGTGGCCGACGATGAAGCTCGATGTTACTAAGTATGTGGCCGAGTCTGTAACATGTGCTAGGGTTAAGGCACAACATCAGAAACCGTATGGGAGTTTAGAACCTTTACCTGTACCCATAGGTAAATGGGAGGACATTACCATGGATTTTGTGACTAAACTGCCCAGAACAAGGAACGGTCACGACATGATTTGGGTGGTCGTTGATCGCTTCACTAAGAGTGCGTATTTCATAGCCGCTAACGAGAAATGGTCTATGGATAAAATTGTGAATTCTTATGTGAAGGAAATTGTGAGGCTTCACGGTGTTCCGTTAACGATTGTATCCGATCGTGACAGCCGTTTTACCTCAAGGTTTTGGAGAAGTCTACAAGAGGAATTGGGTACCAAGTTATGTTTGAGTACAACTTACCATCCTTAAACCGATGGTCAGAGCGAACGAACGATTCAAACATTGGAGGATATGCTGAGAGCATGTACCCTAGAATTCCAAGGTAACTGGGATGAACACTTACCTCTAGTAGAATTTTCCTATAATAATAGTTTCCACTCGAGCATCAAGATGGCACCTTATCACGCTTTGTATGGAGAAAAGTGTCGAACGCCATCATGCTGGCTGGAAGCTGGGGAAAAGCAGTTTATGGGACCTGAAATAGTCCATCAGATTGCTGAAAAGTTGAAAGTGATAAGGGAAAGGATGTTAGCTGCTCAAGATCGACAAAAGAGTTATGCTGACAAGAAAAGACAACCGATATCATTCGAAGTTGGAGATTCGGTTTTACTTAAAGTCTCGCCGTGGAAGGGACTTATAAGATTTGGTAAAAGGGGAAAGTTGAGTCCAAGGTTTATTGGACCATTTAAAGTTCTTCAGAGGATCGGGAATCAAGCTTACAAGCTAGAATTACCGGAAGAAATGGAGGGTATTCATAACACCTTTCATGTGTGTTATTTGAGAAAGGTCACGAGAGATGTGCCCGACATAATTCCCATTTCTGAATTAAGGTTGGATGAAAACAAGAGGTTGATTGAAGAACCTGAGGCAATCGTTGACCGTAAGACTAGAAGCTGAGACGCAAGATGGTCGATTTAGTGCTGGTGCGTTGGAAACATATGAATGGGCCAAATCTCACCTAGGAAACGGAGAGTGACATGATGAGTCGCTACCCGCATTTGTTTGCTGATGTGTGATTCCGGGGATGATATCATCCTAAGGGGAAGAGAATTGTAATGCCCGTGTTTCTAGGCTAGGCATTAATATTGACATTATAGTCTAGGTTAACCTTTGTAACTCATTTTGAAGAAATGAAAAGGAATTATGTGTTTTATGCTTAATTATTAGGGTTTAATTAATTAAGAATAAAAATGAGCGTCAAAAATAAATATTAGATAAAGCCGATATCTATTAAGAAACTTGTATTGGGCGTGACAAGGATTACGGATATATAAAGAATACCGAAATCCGAGTTATAACGAAGAAGTTATGACCTGTCGAAGTTTCGCGACAAAACCAGCACGGGGCCGAATGTCGTAAAAAGTGAGTTTTTGATAAACTACTTTTTAGCCTTAGTGATCTAAACGAAACTCGTAGTGTTCGTTAAACCGAGAGTAGGTATAAAAAGAACGCCCAAATCTGACTTCGTATGAGGAAGTTATGATTTTTCGAAGTTTCAGCTTAGCAGTAGACAGCTAAAAACTCGAATTTTAGATCGAGTGATTTTTAGCCGACACGACCTAAACGAGAATCGAAGGTCTCGTCAATAGTAGCGCAACGGTAAAAAGACAGACGAAAACGGACGTCGGATGAAGAAGTTATGAATTTTTAACGGATTTCCTGTCCCGGTCTGTTAAAAATAATAATTTAAAAATTAAAGTCGGATGAAGAAGTTATGAGGAAGTTATGACATCCCGAGGTTTTGATATGAAATGAAATTATATATTTCTTAAAGAAAGGTTTTGACAAACTTTTATCATATTTTGTATTGGGGACCAATTCCGCAACATCTTTTAAAAAGATTTCTCTGATTTTATTCTGAAAAGCTTAAATTAAATCGGTCTTTTCTGGCCGAGAAATTAGGGGATGTCACACACCACCCCTTACTTGTTCAATGTTTATTAAGATTGCATTCGTCAACAAATTAATCACATTACACTTAAATAATATTATTGATACAAACCACCAACATTGTAACATCCCTCACTTGCACGTATCACAATATTATCCGCTTTAGGCTCCCGACACGAAAGCTCCCAAGAAGTCACCCATCCTAAATTACTCTCGCCTCGGCACGCTTAACTACAAAGTTCTTATGAGATCTGTTGCCCTCACAACTTTAAAACACATTGTGACAAGGAAGGTATCCACACCCCTTATAAATAAATGCTTCGTTCTCCTTCCAAGCCGATGTGGGATCATGTGCAATCCACTTTCACCCCCCATTATAGGGTTCGACATCCCCGTCAAACGCATCGACTTGTGCCCCAACTATGATACCATTTGTAACATCCCCGTATGGCACATATCACAATATTGTCTGCGTCGGGCTCCCTACACGAAAACTTTCTAGGGGGTCACCAATCATCGGATTGCTCTCGCCCGGGCATGCTTAACTGTATATTTCTTGTGAGTTCTGCTACCTTCACACCTTTAAAACACGTTGTGATAAAGAATGTATCCATGCCCCTTTTAAGGAATGTTTAGTTCTCTTTCCTAGTTGATGTAAGATCATGTGCAACCCACACTTAACGTCAAGTACAAGCCTTGGAGCTATGTTGTGCCATGGCAAGCTTTTAGAACCTTAAGAATAAGTAATCTTAGAATGTGTTTTTTATTTATGTGGGTTATGGTTGTTTATAAGGATAAACTCACCAGACCTATTATTAGTTATGACACTTAAAAGACCATTTCGAGCTGCTTCATATACCTATGGCATCGTTCCTTAGTCTGATTCATGGCATTCCTCATTCTTGGATTTTAGCTTCGATGCAAGGGAAAAGAGTAAGGAAAAGCCCTATATCCGGAACTCCGAGAGCTAGACCAGCTACAGGCTAAGCAACACCGGCTGAGGTATTTGAGTTAGGGTCTCGTGGCCCCAGGCCGGCTAAGAGTAGCAATTCTTATATTTCTCTCAGAAGCTACTTTCCTACTTCCTTTCCTATTTGAAAGAGCTTTCAAATAGCATGAGCGTTGAAAGTCTTCAATTAGACTAGAGCGTTAGATTCTTTTTTTTAGTTCCACTGATAAAGTCGAGTCTTATAAAAGAGGCCACTCTACGAGGGAAGTCCCCGGGTCGAGTCATTGCGAGTTCATCCCAAACAAAGCGAAGCCCTTCCGGTCGGGAAGATGCAGATAAAACGCCAATAGCCGGATGTCCGCTTCTACGACATAAGCTTTAAAGAAAAGAGCGATCAACGCTAATCAAAATTGAATAATCAAAGAAAATTAGGTATAGGTTTGTACAGTGTAGCGGAGTGCTCCCTATCCTATTACTCATCTATAGGGCTATCACCCTAGCTTTCCCTGTCTCTGCCTTTCTTTCCTAGTCCTGAGTTTTTCTTCTTGACTATTGCGGGTTTGACACTATTCAATACTAAATATCTACTCGTGGAGGGAGGGGAGGCAATAGATTCATCTTAGGCGGTAAGCGAAGGAACTGTAGGGCTTAGGGCAGCCTCAGATTTTTCTTCAATAGGCTCTAGGGGAGGTGAGAAGAGAGCCAATAGCTATTATAGAAGGACTTAACAATTCATGGCATGAATTAGAGTTGAAGGAAGACAGACATGAAATGCTAGAAAGATGGAATATATGAATGAGCTCTTTCGTCTAAGCCTAGAACTAGGCAAGAGCAAGGAATGGACTTTAGATGGTATTTATTGTTTAAACACTAGTTTCACTTGTTTACGGAATGACGACCATAATATCATACATACATAGACTCTGTTAGAAATAAGAGTGAAATAATGTCTTATAAAAGTCTACATATATCCTTTTATATGCTTATAAAAAGTAATACATCAGCCATACATACCTAGTATATCACATAATACTTTTAATCTATGTAACATCCATAAAATTTTGAAAATTTTAAAACTTTTACATAAATCCAAAAACCATCAATGTGTACAAATTGTTTTCAAAATAAGTTCGACATCAGAGAAATCCCAGACATCATGAAACAAAATATGAGGAGGTACACAATCATGCCTTCGCCTTCCCGTGATCCTCTGAGGTACCTGAAACATAATCCAAAACCGTAAGCCCGAATCTTAGTGAATTCCCCCAAAATACCAACACAAATACAAAACCAGAATAATATCACAGATAACATGCATTCAGAGCCTTTAGTCTGACTGGAACGCCCTACCGGCCTACAGTGTCTGGTACGTTCTCCGGGCCTTCGGCCTGACTGGTACGCCCCACTGACCTACAGTCTATCTGGGACGCCTTGGGTCTGTTGGCCTTCAGCACAAAGCAGGTCCGCCTCAACCCAACCACACATAACATGTCGACATATACATAACAATTAAACATATAACCAGTAAATCAGACAAGCAGACAGATCTTACAGATCACTAAGCATAGCATCATCCTATTATCAAGATACAGATCTAACAGATCACTACAATACTCAATCATGCAATAATCAGGATAACAATCCAAAAGGGTCGGCCTTGGTGCCTTCGACCCAACAAGTATAGTGAGGAACACTCACCTCACAAGTAGTGCTGACTGATAAGATCCAACTCCAAATCTCAGCTCCGGACTCAAATGCGTACAACCACCATGTGACAATTTCTGTCAAAACCCCGAAATACCCAAAATGCCCTCAAAAGTCAAACTTGGTCAAAATCAAAGTTAACAGTCAAGGTCAACAGTCCATGTTGACCCAACTCGTCGAGTACACCTACCAACTCGTCGAGTTCCTACAGTATCCATAGAAGCGGGAAAACCCTAGCCAACTCGCCGAGTTGGCTGGAGAACTCACCGAGTTTTCCCAACTAAACACATTCAATCCCTTTTCATCAAGTCTAACACTTTAAAATGTAGATCTGATACCCAAGAGATGGAAATTACGTAAAGTTGCTAACTTTACGTCCATGCATGTCACCAAGAGGCTCCAAAACTCAAGGAAGGATTAATAAGGGACCTAAAGCATGAAGGAGGCCTGAAACTTGATAAAGCTTGAAACTTTAAGTCTAATGAGGCCACAAAACGTCTAGATCTAAAGTGATAACTTAATGAAATACTCAACCCATGAACAATCCTAAAAATACGCCAAATATGCCAATAAACTTCCAAGGAAGAGATCTAAGCAATAGATATGCAAGGTGTCGAATTTATACCTCAAAATGACTGCAACAAAAGAGTAGGTTTTGGATCTATAGCCTTCCTTTCAATCAAGCCACCTCAAACTTTAAGCTCCTTCAAAAGAACACCAAGAAATCATTCTTCAAGCTCCACATACACAAATATGGGAGAGGATGCGCGAACTAGGGTTTTCTGGACAGAGGAGACTGATAAAGAGGCCACCCAAAGGGTATAAGGCCTTTAAATAGGGTGCAACACCCTAAAATTAGGGTTTTTTAATCAGCCACCAAATCGTCGAGTTTTCCTCACCAACTCGTCGATTTGGTCCAAAAATATGCGCAACCCAAAAGCCTTCAACACGTCGAGTTGAGGCCATCAACTCGATGAGTTCCACGGAGAATTTTCCTTTTAAGGAATAAATCTCATACCTGGAAGTCGGGATGTTACAACTCTCCCTCACTTGAACTAGGCTTCGTCCTCGAAGCCTGCTGCGAGGAAAAAATCCGGATAATGCTCCCACATCTCAGCCTCCGGCTCCAGGTCCACTCGGACCCCCTCCGATGCTGCCACTGTACCTTTACCAAAGGTACCTCCTTGCTACGCATAATCTTTACCTTCCTTTCTAGAATAGCTACCAGCCTCTCGACATAGTTCAGACGCTCATCAACTTGAATATCATCCAATGATACGACTGCATCCTCGTCCAAAACGCACTTCCGCAACTGCGAAACGTGGAAAGTGATATGAATCTGACTGAGCTCCTCCGGAAGATCCAATCTATAAGCAACCTTGCCAATCCTGGAAATAACCCAAAATGGTCTAATAAATCGGGGACCCAACTTCCCCCTCTTCTTGAAGCAGATCACACCCTTCCAAGGTGAGACCTTCAGTAACACCATGTTACCGACCTGGAACTCCAACTCGGATTGGCGTCGATCGGCATAGCTCTTCTTCCGACTCTGAGCAGTTTGCAATCTCTGCCTAATCTGCTGAATCATCTTTGTGGTCTGTAGAACCACCTCGGTCCGACCCATGACCTTACGACCAACCTCCCCCCAACAGACTGGGGTACGACATCTCCGCCCATACAAAAGCTCAAAAGGCAGTGCACCAATACTGGAGTGGAAACTGTTGTTGTAGGAGAGCTCAGCAAGAGGTAGGTAGGAGTCCCAGCTCCCACCAAAATCAATGACGCAGGCTCGCAACATATCCTCGAGAGTCTGAATGGTCTGCTCGCTCTGGCCGTCGATCTGCGGATGATAAGCTGTGCTGAAATGCAGCCTCGTGCCCAGTTCCTCATGGAACTTCTGCCAGAAATGAAAGGTGAACTGAACATCATAGTCTGAAATAATAGAGACCGGAACCCCATGGCGAGCAACGATCTCGTGAATATACACATTGACCAACTTCTCGGCTGACGAGCTCTCCCGAATTTCCAGAAAATGGGAACTCTTGGTCAATCGATCCACGATGACCCAAATAACATCAAAACCCTTTACCATCCTCGGCAACTTGGTGATGAAGTCCATCGAAATCTGCTCCCATTTCCACATGGGGACCTCCAGAGGTTGCAGCTTGCCATGCGACCTCTGATGCTTGACCTTGACCATCCAACAGGTCCAGCACTTCTCGACGTACCAGGCAATCTCCCTCTTCATGCACAGACACCAATAACTCAACCTCAGATCCTGATACATCTTGGTGGCCCCCGGATGGATAGAAAAGCGCGACTTATGAGCCTCCTCCAACACAATCTGTCTGACCCCACCAGACACAGGAACCCACACCCAACTGAAATGGGTTAACAAACCACGACTGTACGACACAAATCTGGTGATCTCGCCCCTGATCCTCTCAGTCTTCCAATTTTCTTCCCGCACCCTCTCAGCCTGAGCCTCCCTAATCAATCCCACGAGCGAAGAATCCATATAAATCCTCATACATGCCACCTCAACAGAAGGTCCAGCCGACTTGCGGCTAAGGGCATCCGCCACCACGTTCGCTTTACCCGGATGGTAAAGGATCTCGCAGTCATAATCCTTGACTACGTCCAGCCACCTGCGATGTCTCATGTTCAGGTTCGTCTGATCCATAATATGCCTCAAACTCTTTTGATCCGTGTAGATAGTACAACGGACCCCATAAAGGTAATGTCTCCAAATCTTGAGTGCGAAAACCACCACCCCCAACTCAATATCATGTGTGGGATATGTCGTCTCATGCGGCTTAAACTGCCGCGAAGCATAAGCTATCACCCGTCCTCTCTGCATGAGGACTACTGCCAAACCAGTGATGGATGCATCACAGAAAATCACAAAATCCTTAATTCCCTCCGGGAGGGTCAAAACCGGGGTCTCGCAAAGTCTCTATCGAAGGGTCTCAAATGCGGACTGCTGCTCAGGGCCCAACCAGAAATCCACCCCCTTCCTCGTCAGACGAGTGAGGGGTACTGCAATCTTGGAGATATCCTGAATAAATCTCCAGTAGTACACTGCCAAACCCAGAAAACTCCTGATATCCAAGGGAGATTTCGGATCCTCCCATTGTATCACCGCCTCGATTTTGGCCGGATCGACCAAAATCCCATCTTGGTTAACGAGGTGTCCAAGGAACTGAACCTCTCGCAACCAAAACTCACACTTCGAGAATTTAGCATAAAGCCGTTCTCGCCTCAAAACCCCCATAAGCTCGCGAAGATGCTACTCATGCTGCTCCCTGGTCTTGGAATACACCAAGATATCATCAATGAACACAATAATTGAGCGATCGAGCATCAGCCTGCATACCCCAATTCATCAAATCCATAAATACTGCCGGCGCATTGGTGAGCCCAAACGACATCTCCACGAACTCGTAATGCCCATAACGAGTCCGGAACGTGGTCTTCTCCACGTCTTATTCCCTCACCCTGACCTGATGGTACCCATACCTCAGATCTATCTTGGAGAACCAAGATGCTCCCTGCAACTGATCAAAGAGATCATCAATCCGCAGAAGGGGATAACGGTTCTTCACCGTTAACTTGTTCAACTCCCGGTAATTAATACACATCCGGTGTGAACCATCCTTTTTCTTGACGAATAAAATCGGCGCTCCCCGCAGAGAACTGCTCGGACGGATGAACTGCTTGCCTAACAGCTCCTGCATCTCAGGCGGTGCCAATCGGTACGACACCTTGGAAATAGGGGCCGCACCTGGCACAAGGTCGATCCTGAACTCGACCTGTCTCACAGGAGGCACACCAAGTAACTCCTCCGGAACACATCAGCGAACTCTCTGACGACTGGAACATCTGAAACTGAAACCTGATCCCTGACTCCCGTATCCACGACATACACCAAATAACCGGTGCTGAATATACTGTTGAGCCCTGGCTGCCGAACAAAATCCTGAACCCATCCTGGTGCCCTCTCCATAAATTACCAACTCTCCCCCACTTGGGGTTCGAACCACCACACGTTGACCCTCACAGTCGATCATGGCACTGAAATGATTTAGCCAGTACACACCCACAATCACACATACATCCCCCATAGGAATAGAGATCAAATCAATCGGAAAGGATACCTCAAAGATCTCCAGAACGCAACCCAGATAAACCGAAGTAGCAGAAACCCCGTGTTCGTTGGCGATAGAAACTCGCAACGGACACTCCAACTCTCCTATGGGCAAAGAAAACTCCCTACTAAAGGACCGAGAGACAAAAGACCGGCTCGCACCCGAGTCAAACAATACAAGAGCATGCAAGGAGTTCACTAAGAACGTACCTAACGAAGGTACAAACATATGAGCATAAAACAATCATAATCAATAAGATAAGAGATAGAAACGTACCAGTCACAACATTTGGTTTTGCCCTGGCCTCCTTGGTAGTGAGCTAGAAAGCGCGACCTCAAGCCCTCGAGGGCTCCGCCCTACCCTGACTCCCATCAATGATCCTCAATGTAGCTGGCACGGGAGCCTGCGCCGGCTTGGCGACAAGCAACGGACAGTTGACCTTCACATGGCCAACCTGATCATAGTGATAGCAAATCCTCATATTTTGAACCGGTGCGAACTGGCGGTAGTCCCTCGCATAATGCCCTTCATTTCCACAATTGTGGCACACACCACCAGATCGACAAGCTCCGACATGAACCTTCCCGTACTTCCCACAAGTGCGGCCTCGCTGGCCTCCAGACCTAGAATCGGTGGCTTTGAACTGCTTCGACGCCGGCTGCGACTTGTCGGGGCCTGTCTCTCCTCTCTCAACTGAAACTCTATCTCAAGCTCACGTCGCTTGGCAGACTCCTGTAACTCCAACAAGGTATCACACCGCTGAGTAGAAACAAACTGCCTGATGTCCGTCTTGAGCATGCTCAGATAACGAGTCATCTGAGCTTGCTCAGGAGCAAAGTCAGGGCAAAACATCGCCCTCTCAGTAAACATCCGGATGATCTCCGTCACCGAATCTGATCCCTGCCTCAGGCTAAAAACTTCTGAGCCAACCTCTCCCGCTCAACCTGAGGAATGTAGCGAGTACGAAGCATCTCTCTTAACTGATCCTATGACATCCCCATTTTTCACGGCCAGAAAAGACCGATTTTATTTATGCTTTATAAAAATCAGAGTACCTCTTTTAATAAAAATGTTGCGGAATTTGTTCCCAAAAAAACATGATTAATACGTTATCAAAGCATTTCCGAAGAAATGTATTTTTATCCATTTTAAAACATTTGGGATGTCATCGTCAATACATAAACATAAGCGTAAACAGAACTTACATTCATTTACACTAGTGATCTACATCTCTTTTAAATCCCTCAGTGTAAAGTAGCTTCATATCGACACCTATGATACAAATAAGCTTGAGTGGGTCAGGTTGGGAAACCTGGTGAGTACATAGGGTTTTCAGCCCACAATAATTTAATTATTATGTTTAAACATCAAACAATCAACCCAATTACCCATCCCCATTATCTTCCTTATTCTTAAGGATCTACCCTAAGAATCATCTATCCTGCATTTGTTCATTTCGAAGCCCATTGCTTCCAGGGTTTATATGATAGGCACTAAGTCCATAGCTACCAATGCTTGTTCGTAAAGCACTAATTCCATAGCTGCTAAGGTTCATTCATCGGGTACTAAATCCATAGCTACCGGTGTTCAGCTTATAGGTACTAAATCCATAGCTACCAACGTTTACTTAACATGTACTAAGTCCATAGCTACCAATGTTTATTCTATAGGCACTAAGTCCATAGCTGCCGATGTTATTTGTTAGGTACTAAGTCTATAGCTGCCAATGTTCACTCATATCATCTTTCATCTCTCATCATTCATCTACCCATGTTTTACCCAACATATTCGTAGATATAAAATACATATACATTTTAAATTATTTAAAACATGTATAAAATCGTTCATCCAGCATAGAAAGCAAGTATTCAAATAATATGCACACCCACCACGTAATTTATATAAAATACTTCATATCTATGTGTAAGATGAAAGTAACTATGCACTCACCTGCAATGGTGGTGACTCGGTACTCGGACAGCACTTCGTTTACTTTAAAACGAATTTCCGTTGACAAAACCTAGTATCATTTCCACTAGAATTTAGTCTAATGTTCAACGAGACTCATTAATAGTCTAACTATTATTACTATTATATAAGCGTTAAACAATACTCTTCACCCACTATGTACAGACAGGGGCCAGATATGAAACACCCAAGGGCAGGATCATTTTGGCATATAACACTTCTGAAATCCAACAACCCAGGCGGCCCTTCAAACCGGATTCCCCGTACCGCGAGTGGTTAAAAAGATATTATAACGACACTTATATAACCCGTAATAATAGCTCAAATAATTATTATAAGGTCCTAATAACGTTACTATATTTAAATAAAAGCTATATTAAAAATTAGGTAGACGTATCTTACCTACGAGGGGGTTTGGCTAGAAGCCGCGCTCTGCAGGGGCAGAACTTCTGAGCCGAAAGCTCTTCTTCTCGGAGTCGTCGAGCGCTCTGGGGCTTTCTTCTAGCGTTAGGGGAGTTTTGGGAGGTTTAGGGAGAGAGTAGAGAGAGAAGGGTGGAGGTGTGAAGTAATGAGGGTGGAAGGGGTTGTATTTATAGGGTGAAATATGGCTGAAATTAGTGCCACATGTCACCATCTAGTGGCAAGCCTTGGGGAGAAAGCAATGGCCAAGATTGTGCCACGTCACCCATTTTGCAGTAGCACCATGCCGACTTCTAAACCTCGTAACTTTCGTATACGAGCTCCGTTTTCGACGTTCTTTATATCCACGCGTAGGTAAAAATAAGATCTACAACTTTCATTTTGACTCTGTCAGCTAATTCTCGACCGATCTTAAATTTAACAGTACGAGGAGATTATACTGTTAAATGTCCGCGTAAAATTCATAACTTCTTCATACGGACTCCGTTTTCGTCTGTCTTTTTACCGTTGAGTTCCTATTAATGAGATCTTCAATTCTCATTTAGGTCGCATAGGCCAAAAACCGCTCGATCTAAAATTCGAGTTTCGGGCCGTGCACTGCTATGCCAAATCTTAGAAAATTCATAACTTTCTCATACGAAGTCAGATTTGGGCGTTCTTTTTTTTGTATGTTCTCGGTTTAACATATACTACAACTTTTGCTTAGATTTCTAAGGCTAAAAAGTCCTCCATCGTAAATTCACTATTTACGTCTCCCGGTGCCATGCCGGTTTTGCCGAAAAACTTCGACGGGCCATAACTTCTTCGTTATAACTCGGATTTCGGCGTTCTTTATATGTACGGAACCCTTATAATACCATTTGATTATGATTACTCCTTCTAAATAATCTTTCATCAAAACTCATTTTTGATGCTTATTGTCTCTAAATTGACTAGCCCGAATCTGCGAGCGTTACAATTATCTCCCCCTTAGGATGATTACGTCCCGGAATCATCAACGAAACAGGGCTGTATAATGACTCCATACGTTATCTCTTCATCCTAGGTAATAACCGTAACTTCTATGTTTCTTCGAATGCGTATCTAACTCCTGGTCTTCTTGACTGCAAACGGTGCTTGATCTTGCACCCGTTCTCTATGTCTTGTTACACTTTCAATCATGACCTTCATGTCACAAACTCGCTCTTTATCAGAGACTCCTTCTTCTTCTTAACAAACATAAGATAAGTTTATTTGATTTCCACGATAGACCGATGGGTCACGTTCTAATGAACTTTCATCGTATGTTGCAACGCTCAGACTCAGGTCTTTTAGAGTCAAATTCCGGAATTGGATATACTTTCCTTCATGTTCTAATGTGATATAATCACATTTTAACATGTAGCATTTCTAGCTACCAAATTCTTTAACAACGAGCACGATACTTCTATTGATCGCTTCGATTTCAATCTTCTAGTTTAAGTCGGACGCTACATCAAACATAGTTCTCTGAACCACGTAACATATTTGTCTTAGTAGGACTCGATTTGATATGACCACTAGGTTCGGAATAACAACAATCTTCTTAGTTATTACCGAAACGATGGTAATGACATACTTTGAACAAAACAAAATCAATTACTAGCTTCTTGGTAACCTTGTGACTTTCCATGATCCAAGTGTGAGTCCTGTGCTTCCGGTAGTATAGGCCTCTACTACCATTCACACCTACTCATACTCATCCCAAGGATTGTCTCGCAGTTTTCCAAGTCACCATACAAGAAAATCACATAACAGTTTAACACACCAGATAACAAAACAAAGGTTTTATTATTATTTCTTGAAACTATTACATAGGTGTTCAAGTTCACCCTAGACTATGCCTCTAATAGGCTACATCATATGATTCTATCCCCTTGGCTACTTCATAACTCGATCTTCGGGTATGAATTCCTCATCCTCGATTCCTTGCATTGTTTTCTGCTTCGTCGAGGATCATGTGGAATGCTCTTGGCTTTGGCGGTGCCTCTGCCTTGCTGCTTCATTTTTCTTTGGGCAGTCTCTAGACATGTGACCCTTGCTTCCGCATATGTAGCATACCTTATCATTTTGTGTACAATCCTTGGAATAGTGACCGATCCTCCCACACTTGTAACAGGTTACTTCTCCATCGCATCTTCCGAAGTGCTTATTCTTACACTTTTCACACCACTTGGCTCCATAACTTTGGTTATCCGGGTTAGACTTCGGGAACTTTCCTTTCTTATCAGGTCTTGGGGATTCTTCAAGCTTCCTCTTCTCGCCAACTTCAGCTTTTTCTAGACCCTTTTCCCTTATTTGGGTCTCAACATTCTTGGCTGCCCAGATGGCGGCTTTCAAAGTGGTGGCTTGCTTGACCATTGGACCAAAGTCCGCTGGTAATCCATGGGCGAACTTGTTGACCTTGGAGAGTTCAGTTGGAACTAAGTAAGGAACAAGCTTCATTTTCTCCGTAAAACTTGCAGCGTACTCGCTAACGCTCATTCTTCCTTTCTTTGGGTTCTGAAACTCGTTGTTGATCTCTAGTAGATCCTGCTCAGAGCAGTACTGCATTTTTAGTTGCACTAGGAAATCTTCCAAAGACATCTTGCTTGCTTCTCCTTTGGGCATCGTATCTGCCAATAACTTCCACCAGCTCAAGACTCCGATCTTCAGTTGTCTGACCGCAAAGACAGTTTTCTGCTTGTTGCTACAGTCGCAGCTCTCAAACACCATCTCCATTTCGGAGATCCATTCCATAATCTCTACAGGATTCGGGCTTCCTGAGAGACTCGGTGGTTTTGCACTCAAGAAGTTCTTATACATTCGCCCATCCTTGTCGTTTCCCCTCTCTGGGCCATTTCTTCGGTCTCCTTTAGTCCCAGCTTGACTCACATGGCGGGTGTAGTTCCCTTCTTCCGATTGCTCGGGGACCAGTTCAGGTTGTACGATCGGTATTGTAGCTTCCTCTCGGTTCTGTTGAAGTAAGCGTCTGGTCTCCTCCATTTGACGATCCAACATCATTTGGATCATCGCTTGTACTCCGGCCATAGTGATTGGCTCAGGAGCGGCTACCACAACAGGTATTTGCTCAATCACTGGGGGTTGATTCCTATTTTCGTTCGCGTTTCCGGCTCCACTTCGGGTTCTTGCCATTTCGATCTTATTCACCAAATTAGGCATTTGGTGTGAAATGACGAGAATTAAGATAGGAAAGATTTTATTTACGATCGATGTGTAAACCTCTCCATCACTCCAAAAAGTTACATGCCAGTTCTAATACCGTATTTAAACGTTTAGAAATCTGAACACATAAAGTTTCCAGATCCAGTCGGCAACAGACCATAGATCCGATCATACATTTAGCATCATAAAGCATCATAAATCATTTAGCACATAAAAGCATGTTAGGCATTTTCCCTAAATTAGCTAGTGATTGTGTATATTCAGGTGTATTACCTAAATTTTATTAGACACACTCCTCACGATCATCGCTTAGCATTCTAAGTTTAAGTCTAGAAATAAATCCATATTCCTAGTTCGCTTAAACTAATGCTCTGATACCAACTGTGACATCCCCATTTTTCACGGCCAGAAAAGACCGATTTTGTTTATGCTTTATAAAAATCAGAGTACCTCTTTTAATAAAAATGTTGCGGAATTTGTTCCCAGAAAAACATGATAAATACGTTATCAAAGCATTTCCGAAGAAATGTATTTTTATCCATTTTAAAACATTTGGGATGTCATCGTCAATACAGAAACATAAGCATAAACAGAACTTACATTCATTTACACTAGTGATCTACATCTCTTTTAAATCCCTCAGTGTAAAGTAGCTTCATATCGACACCTGTGATACAAATAAGCTTGAGTGGGTCAGGTTGGGAAACCTGGTGAGTACATAGGGTTTTCAGCCCACAATAATTTAATTATTATGTTTAAACATCAAACAATCAACCCAATTACCCATCCCCATTATCTTCCTTATTCTTAAGGATCTACCCTAAGAATCATCTATCCTGCATTTGTTCATTTCGAAGCCCATTGCTTCCAGGGTTTATATGATAGGCACTAAGTCCATAGCTACCAATGCTTGTTCGTAAAGCACTAATTCCATAGCTGCTAAGGTTCATTCATCGGGTACTAAATCCATAGCTACCGGTGTTCAGCTTATAGGTACTAAATCCATAGCTACCAACGTTTACTTAACATGTACTAAGTCCATAGCTACCAATGTTTATTCTATAGGCACTAAGTCCATAGCTGCCGATGTTATTTGTTAGGTACTAAGTCTATAGCTGCCAATGTTCACTCATATCATCTTTCATCTCTCATCATTCATCTACCCATGTTTTACCCAACATATTCGTAGATATAAAATACATATACATTTTAAATTATTTAAAACATGTATAAAATCGTTCATCCAGCATAGAAAGCAAGTATTCAAATAATATGCACACCCACCACGTAATTTATATAAAATACTTCATATCTATGTGTAAGATGAAAGTAACTATGCACTCACCTGCAATGGTGGTGACTCGGTACTCGGACAGCACTTCGTTTACTTTAAAACGAATTTCCGTTGACAAAACCTAGTATCATTTCCACTAGAATTTAGTCTAATGTTCAACGAGACTAATTAATATTCTAACTATTATTACTATTATATAAGCGTTAAACAATACTCTTCACCCACTATGTACAGACAGGGGCCAGACATGAAACACCCGAGAGCAGGATCATTTTGGCATATAGCACTTCTGAAATCCAACAACCCAGGCGGCCCTTCAAACCGGATTCCCCGTACCACGAGTGGTTAAAAAGATATTATAACGACACTTATATAACCCGTAATAATAGCTCAAATAATTATTATAAGGTCCTAGGTAGGCGTATCTTACCTACGAGGGGGTTTGGCTAGAAGCCGCGCTCTGCAGGGGCAGAACTTCCGAGCCGAAAGCTCTTCTTCTCGGAGCCGTCTAGCGCTCCGGGGCTTTCTTCTAGCGTTAGGGGAGTTTTGGGAGGTTTAGAGAGAGAGTAGAGAGAGAAGGGTGGAGGTGTGAAGAAATTAGGGTGGAAGGGGTTGTATTTATAGGGTGAAATATGGCTGAAATTAGTGCCACATTGTAACATCCCGAAATTCAGGTACAGCTATTTAACCCTTCTCTTTTGTCAAATTGTCAAAGTTAGCCCTTGAGTGAAAAGTTGTAACAAATGAGTACGCTGGGCGTACTCAAGAGTACGCTGCGCGTACTCAAGAGTACGCTGCGCGTACTCATGCGCTTGAAATGGACGCGGGCCCTTAGAGGTACGCTGGGCGTACCAAGGTTACGCTGGGCGTAACCGGCCCAGATGCAAAACCCTAATTTAGACTTGAGCCCTATATAAAGAAGGTTATGGCCTTATCCTCAGCCACCATTTGAGTGAGTGAAACCCTAAAAGAGAGCCAACCTTCGTTCTAAGCTTGTGTGAGTGTTTTTGGAGCTAAAGTACCTTTGTGTGTTAGTAAGGAAGAAGAGGAGATTCTTGTGGAGGCTAGAAGTTGGAGTGCAAGCCTTGGATCTGAGTTCTACAGAGGGAGGAGCTTCACTTGGAGGTATAAAGCTCAAAGCTTTTCTTGTTATTTTGAGTTCTACAGAGGGAGGAGCTTCACTTGGAGGTATAAAGGACTCCATAGACCTAGATCTGCCCCTTTTCAGTGATATATGAGTTATAGATCCATAAAGTTTCCATCTTGGTCGTTGTTATGAAGTCATGCTTGAGTTATGAGCTTTCTAGAGTTGGGAAATGGAATGTTATGTGTGTTAGTGACTTGTCCAGCCATGCAAAGGCTTAAACTCACCAACTTTATGGATTAATAGGTTTAGAAAAGGTCAGATCTAGAAGTTGGACGTGAGTCTTAACTGATTAAGACCCTAAAAGCTAAGAAGTCTGAAACTGGGAATTACGCTGGGCGTAATCCCAGTACGCGCGACGTAGGGGGTTGCATTCCCCGATTCTGTGAGGTTGCCGGGTACGCCCAGCGTACAGGTTTGGTACGCGCAGCGTAACCCGGAGAGTTGACTTTTGTTGACTTTTAGGGTTTTGGTCAACATTTGGACTTTGGGTCAGGGAGGGGTAAAATGGTCTTTTACCCTTCTGTGGGATTGTAGAAAAGGGATGTAGTCTAGCCTTGAGAGCCGTTAATGATTTGAAATAATTACTTTATGTGATTAGGCGGGGCTAGGTCGTTGTTTCGAGATTCAGGGATATCGAGCACGTGAGTCACTAGACATCATACGAGGTGAGTCTTCTCACTATACATTACCTAGAGTGGTATCTATGTGTAGACCGGAGGGTCTTGTGTGCTATGTGTTGTATGAGATTATGTGCATTGTGATATATGTATGCTATGTGTTGTACAGACCGGACCGGAGGGTCCAATGATATAGACCGGACCGAAGGGTCCAACGATACAGACCGGACCGATGGGTCCAATGAGCTATGACTAGACCAGAGGGTCCGACGAGCTACGGGACTGGGGGGGGTCCCGCTGAGACACATCGACCGAAGGGTCGTATTATAGCCTCGAGTGGCGTATGTGTTGTATGTGGTATTTGGGGAACTCACTAAGCATTTATGCTTACAGTTGTTGTGTTATGTGTTTCAGGTACTAGCGAGGACCGCGGGAAGGCGCCGGCATGATTCGTACACACTGAGAGGATTTATGTATATGAGATCTTGGGATATGTCTTGTTTTGTTACAGTGGACACATTATGTTTTGATGATTATCGTACGAATGAAAGTATGTTTTAAAATGAAAAATTGTTTTGAAAATTCACGTTGTTACAAGTTGGTATCAGAGCCTTGGTTTGAGGGATTCGGGTGCATCTTCGGATGAATCTGAACTCAAACTGAGGAATTGAGAAAGTTTTCATAAAATAAACAATTTTTCTAAAAAGAGTAAAAGATTTTGAGAAAGGCAGAAGGAAGCAGTGTGTACGATCAGCCAGCGCCCGAACGGTGATTTCCCAAAATACCCTTACATTATATGTTATGAGATATGTTATGATATGATATGCATGCTAGAGTAGGCTAGGTGTTCATATTAGGACTAGAGTGGCCTGATTTGTGATGCCTTAGCCTAGGAAGGATTTTGCTGCTATGTGATGCTTGAGAGCGAGTAGGTAGCAGTGAGGAGCTGATGAGAGGTCTACCGAAGGGTAGCCTATGCCAACGAGATATAGAGTACTTGTGATTTGGGACCCAAGGAGGAGGACTTAGGGTGAATACTGATGCGGTGTGGACGGTAGTATAGGGCCCGTACTACTGAAGACACCGGAGCAGTGCGCACTCTAAGTAAGAATCCTTAGGGTACTAAAGAGCAAGTAGGGTTGAGTATCGAGTACGAGTATACTCGAGCGAATCTCTGATTTCTTTTGTGTTATTTCAGAGACATCATGGTTGGGACGCGCCACTACCCAGGAGGCAGTGGTACCAGTGATGAGGAGATCCGTAGGTTGATTCATGAGGAGGTGGCTGCGGCCATTCGAGCTGAGA
Organism: Lactuca virosa; assembly: GCF_052849685.1. Classification (NCBI taxonomy): domain Eukaryota; kingdom Viridiplantae; phylum Streptophyta; class Magnoliopsida; order Asterales; family Asteraceae; genus Lactuca; species Lactuca virosa. Next base: position 41,979,541 of record NC_136433.1, read on the forward strand.
TACCAGAGATGTTCAGGTCTATCAAGACCACGTTGATCGAGACTTTTGATGAGCGGTACGCCGCTCTTACTGAGGCTGCTGTTGCTGCGGCCACCGCAGCTGTTGCTGCTGCCAGGCCGCAGGGAGGTGACTCGTTGCTGTACCGAGAGTTCAGCAACACGAAGCCACCAGAGTTTGATGGGACGCAGGACCCGATTGCTGCGATGAGGTGGATTTCTGATATCGAGGGATGCTTCTACACCTGCTCGTGTCCAGAGCATCTGAGGGTTCGGTTTGCGATGAACCAGCTTCGCTTGGGAGCGAAGGACTGGTGGAAGTTTGTGACGGCAGACTTCACTACGGCAGAGCTGACTGCGGTGACCTGGGAGAGGTTCACCACGATGTTTCGAGATGAGTATGTTCCCCCTGTGGAGAGGGAACATCTAGCCCAAGAGTTCTTGTCCCTCAAGCAGGGAACTGAGTCTATGACAGTGATTACGAGGATGTTTCATGAGAGGGCGTTGTTTTGCCCTGAGCACGTGTCGACTGAGCAGGCACGTATGAGCCGGTACTTGAGCATTCTGAGGAGGGATATCCGTTAGTTCGTGGCGAACTCGTCGTACCGGACATTTGCCGAGCTCCAGGCAAATGCCCGGAAGAGAGAGATCGAGCTGGAGACTCAGGTCAGGGAGGAGGCTGAGTCTCAGAGGAGGGACAGGCGACCGGCACAGGCGCAGCCGGCAGCCAAGCGGGCAAAGCCCGCTGATTCGAGATCTGGGGGTCCGAAGGGCCGCACTTGCGGGAAGTGTGGCAAGAGCCACGAGGGAGTGTGCAGAGTTGGGGTATGTTACAAATGCGGGAAGGAGGGGCACTATGCAAGGGATTGCCCCAAGGGGTTCACGGTTTGCTTTCATTGCAACCAGACCGGCCATCGGAAGGCCGAGTGCCCACAGCTACTGCAGGGATCAGCGCAGGGATCTGCGCCAGCTGCTCGAGCTACTGAGACCCGGCCAGCGAAGGCCGAGACACCAAGGGCTCACGGGAGAGCTTTCCAGTTGTAAGCGGAGGAGGTCCGCGCAACGCCTGATGTCGTGGCTGGTACGTATTCTTTCATTTATTTATGCTGAGTTATGAGATATTGTGCTTATATGATGATATGCGTAGGTACTTTTCTTGTGAGTTCTGTACCTGCCTTAGTGTTATTTGACTCGGGTGCGAGTCGATCATTTGTGTCGACATCATTTAGTCGGCACATCAGTAGCAGACGAGAGGCGTTGAGTCGACCTCTGCGGGTTTCCATAGAGGACGAGCGAGCGGTGTATGCCACAGACGTGATTCGAGGATGTGTACTCGAGATCTTCGGTGTCGAGTTTCCGATAGATCTGGTCCCGATTGCGATGGGGGACGTATGTGTTATCGTGGGTATGGATTGGCTGAGCCGATTTGGGGCTGTGATAGACTGCGAGCGACAGTTGGTGACGATTCGAGATCCTAGTGGGGGAGTGCTAACAGTTTATGGCGAGGGAACCCGAGGCGGGTCAGCATTCTGTTCGGCTGCCAGAGCGAGGCAGAGTTTGCAACAGGGCTGCAAAGGGTTCGTGGCTTATGTGATGGATACACGAGAGGCCGCTGGGAGGCCAAGTTCGATGGATGACGTTCCGATAGTGCGTGAGTTCCCGGATGTTTTTCCCGAGGAGTTGCCGGGAGTGCCTCCCGAGAGGCAGGTAGAGTTCCGCATTGATTTGGTTCCGGGGGCAGCGCCTATCGCCAAGGCGCCTTATCGCCTTGCGCCGCCGGAGATGCAGGGGTTATCCTCGCAGCTTCAGGAGCTACTGGGGAAGGGGTTTATTCGACCGAGTAGTTCACCATGGGGAGCGCCGATCCTTTTTGTCAAGAAAAAGGATGGTTCACACCGGATGTGTATTGATTACCGGGAGTTGAACAAGTTGACGGTCAAGAACCGTTACCCATTACCGAGGATCGACGATTTGTTCGATCAGTTGCAGGGAGCGTCTTGGTTCTCCAAGATTGATCTGAGGTCTGGATATCACCAGATGAGAGTACGTGATGAGGATATCCAGAAGACGGCGTTCAGGACTCGTTATGGACATTACGAGTTCGTGGTGATGCCTTTCGGGCTCACCAATGCACCAGCAGCATTCATGGACCTCATGAACAGGGTGTGTAGACCGATGTTGGATCGTTCGGTGATCGTGTTCATCGACGATATATTGGTGTATTCGAGATCTAGAGAGCAGCACGAGGAGCATCTGAGAGAGATTCTCGGGGTATTGAGGACGGAGAGGCTTTATGCCAAATTCTCCAAGTGCGATTTCTGGTTGCAAGAGGTCCAGTTCTTGGGGCATCTCGTCAATCAGAAGGGGATATTGGTCGATCCGGCCAAGATCGAGACAGTGATGAGTTGGGAGGTGCCGAGATCTCCCACCGAGATCAGGAGTTTTCTAGGATTGGCCGGCTATTATCGGAGATTTATCAGAGATTTCTCCAAGATTGCCGTGCCTCTCACCAGATTGACCCGGAAGGGTGTTGCTTTTTCATGGGGTCCGGAGCAGCAGACCTCGTTTGAGACGCTTCGCCAGAAGTTATGCGAAGCCCCTGTGTTAGCCCTCCCGGAAGGGATGGAGGATTTTGTGGTATATTGTGACGCATCGATATCGGGGTTAGGTGCAGTACTTATGCAGAGGGGGCATGTGATAGCATATGCATCGAGGCAGCTGAAGCCTCATGAGACGAGATATCCCACCCACGATCTGGAGTTGGGGGCAGTGGTGTTCGCCCTCAAGATCTGGCGTCACTATTTGTATGGGGTTCGGTGTACCATATACACGGACCACAAGAGCTTGAAGTATTTGATGGATCAACCCAATCTGAATATGCGTCAGAGGAGATGGTTGGACGTGGTGAAGGATTACGATTGTGAGATCCTGTACCACCCGTGCAAAGCTAATGTTGTAGCTGATGCGCTGAGCCGTAGGGCGGAAAGTGCCCCGATTCGAGGCACTTGCATGAGATTGACAGTGATGACCCTAGTGTTGGACACCATCCGGGAGGCCCAGGTAGAGGCCGTGATACCGGAGAACCGCAAGAGGGAGCGGGTGATCGGGCAGGTGTCCGAGTTCGTTATCGATAGTCGAGGGCTGATGACCTTTCAGGGTCGGATTTGGGTGCCGCATACAGGAGGGGCACGTACAATTCTGATGGAGGAGGCGCATAGATCGAGGTTCTCGATCCATCCCGGGGCCACGAAGATGTATTTGGACCTGAAGAAAGATTATTGGTGGCCCTGTCTGAAGAGGGATGCCGCGTGGTTTGTCGAGAGGTGCTTGACATGTCGCCAGGTTAAGGCCGAGCACCAGCGTCCGCATGGCAAGTTGCAGCCGCTTGAGGTTCCCCAGTGGAAGTGGGAACAAATTTCCATGGATTTCATCACCAAATTGCCGAGGACCGCGAGGGGTGTCGATGCAATTTGGGTGATCGTCGACCGGCTGATGAAGAGCGCGCATTTTCTTGCTATCAGTGAGAGCTCTTCTGCGGAGAGGCTGGCAGAGTTGTATGTGAGGGAGGTGGTATCACGACATGGGGTGCCGATCTCGATTGTGTCAGATCGAGATGTACGTTTCACTTCCAGGTTCTGGAAGAAGTTTCACGAGGAGTTGGGCACGAGGTTGCATTTCAGTACCGATTACCACCCCCAGAGTAACGGACATAGTGAGCGGATGATTCAGACGCTCGAGGACATGCTTCGAGCATGTGTGTTGGACTTCAGAGGAAGTTGGGACACGTACTTGCCGTTGGCTGAATTTTCCTACAACAATAGCCACCATTCTAGCATTGGTATGCCTCCCTTCGAGTTGTTGTACGGAAGGAGGTGTCGGACTCCCATCTGCTGGGGAGAGGTAGGATAGCGTGTGATGGGTAGTACTGAGATAATGCTGCAGACGACAGAGCAGATACAACAGGTTAGACAGAGGTTACTGACGGCTCAGAGTCGTCAGAAGAGTTATGCAGATAGACGACGATCCGAGCTTGAGTTCCAGGTGGGAGATTTCGTACTCCTGAAGGTATCTCCTTGGAAAGGAGTGATCCGGTTCAGGAAGAGGGGCAAGTTGGGGCCCCGGTACATCGGTCCGTTCAGGGTGACCGCGAGGGTGGGCAAGGTAGCATATCGGTTAGAGCTACCTGCGGAGTTGAGTCAGATTCATGATACCTTCCACGTGTCTCAGTTGAGGAAGTGTATAGCCGACGAGTCGGCGGTGGTACCACTGGAGGATATTCTGGTGGATGTGAGCCTGAATTATGCTGAGAGGCCAATCGCGATTGTGGATCGAAAGATCAAGGTTCTGAGGAACAAGGAGGTGCCCCTGGTTCAGGTTCAGTGGCAACATCGGAGGGGGTCTGAGCTGACTTGGGAGACAGAGTCAGAGATGCGGGAGCAGCATCCGGAGATGTTTTCAGCATGAGACTTCGAGGGCGAAGTCTGGTTCTAGTGAGGGAGAATTGTAACATCCCGAAATTCAGGTACAACTATTTAACACTTCTCTTTTGTCAAATTGTCAAAGTTAGCCCTTGAGTGAAAAGTTGTAGCAAATGAGTACGTTGGGCGTACTCAAGAGTACGCTGCACGTACTCATGCGCTTGAAATGGAAGTGGACCCTTAGACGTACGCTGGGCGTAACTGGCCCAGATGCAAAACCCTAATTTAGACTTGAGCCCTATATAAAGAAGGTTATGGCCTTATCCTCAGCCACCATTTGAGTGAGTGAAACCCTAAAAGAGAGCCAACCTTCGTTCTAAGCTTGTGTGAGTGTTTTTGGAACTAAAGTGCCTTTGTGTGTTAGTAAGGAAGAAGAGGAGATTCTTGTGGAGGCTAGAAGTTGGAGTGCAAGCCTTGGATCTGAGTTCTACAGAGGGAAGAGCTTCACTTGCAGGTATAAAGCTCAAAGCTTTTCTTGTTATTTTGATTTGTGCTTCATGGACCATCTCTAGGGTTAAAGTCCCAAAGGTGGAGACTTTATGAGCATAAAGGACTCCATAGACCTAGATCTGCCCCTTTTCAGTGATATATGAGTTATAGATCCATAAAGTTTCCATCTTGGTCGTTGTTATGAAGTCATGCTTGAGTTATGAGCTTTCTAGAGTTGGGAAATGGAATGTTATGTGTGTTAGTGACTTGTCCAGCCATGCAAAGGCTTAAAGTCACCAACTTTATGGATTAATAGGTTTAGAAAAGGTCAGATCTAGAAGTTGGATGTGAGTCTTAACTGATTAAGACCCTAAAAGCTAAGAAGTCTGAAACTGGGAATTACGCTGGGCGTAATCCTAGTACGCGCGACGTAGGGGGTTGCATTCCCCGATTCTGTGAGGTTGCCGGGTACGCCCAGCGTACAGGTTTGGTACGCGCAGTGTAACCCGGAGAGTTGACTTTTGTTGACTTTTAGGGTTTTGGTCAACATTTGGACTTTGGGTCAGGGAGGGGTAAAATGGTCTTTTACCCTTCTGTGGGATTGTAGAAAAGGGATGTAGTCTAGCCTTGAGAGCCGTTAATGATTTGAAATAATTACTTTATGTGATTAGGCGGGGCTAGGTCGTTGTTTCGAGATTCAGGGATATCGAGCACGTGAGTCACTAGACATCATACGAGGTGAGTCTTCTCACTATACATTACCTAGAGTGGTATCTATGTGTAGACCGGAGGGTCTTGTGTGCTATGTGTTGTATGAGATTATGTGCATTGTGATATATGTATGCTATGTGTTGTACAGACCGGACCGGAGGGTCCAATGATATAGACCGGACCGAAGGGTCCAACGATACAGACCGGACCGATGGGTCCAATGAGCTATGACTAGACCAGAGGGTCCGACGAGCTACGGGACTGGGGGGGGGGGGGTCCCGCTGAGACACATCGACCGAAGGGTCGTATTATAGCCTCGAGTGGCGTATGTGTTGTATGTGGTATTTGGGGAACTCACTAAGCATTTATGCTTACAGTTGTTGTGTTATGTGTTTCAGGTACTAGCGAGGACCGCGGGAAGGCGCCGGCATGATTCGTACACACTGAGAGGATTTATGTATATGAGATCTTGGGACATGTCTTGTTTTGTTACAGTGGACACATTATGTTTTGATGATTATCGTACGAATGAAAGTATGTTTTAAAATGAAAAATTGTTTTGAAAATTCACGTTGTTACAAGTTGGTATCAGAGCCTTGGTTTGAGGGATTCGGGTGCATCTTCGGATGAATCTGAACTCAAACTGAGCAATTGAGAAAGTTTTCATAAAATAAACAATTTTTCTAAAAAGAGTAAAAGATTTTGAGAAAGGCAGAAGGAAGCAGTGTGTACGATCAGCCAACGCCCGAACGGTGATTTCCCAAAATACCCTTACATTATATGTTATGAGATATGTTATGATATGATATGCATGCTAGAGTAGGCTAGGTGTTCATATTAGGACTAGAGTGGCCTGATTTGTGATGCCTTAGCCTAGGAAGGATTTTGCTGCTATGTGATGCTTGAGAGCGAGTAGGTAGCAGTGAGGAGCTGATGAGAGGTCTACCGAAGGGTAGCCTATGCCAACGAGATATAGAGTACTTGTGATTTGGGACCCAAGGAGGAGGACTTAGGGTGAATACTGATGCGGTGTGGACGATAGTATAGGGCCCGTACTACTGAAGACACCGGAGCAGTGCGCACTCTAAGTAAGAATCCTTAGGTTACTAAAGAGCAAGTAGGGTTGAGTATCGAGTACGAGTATACTCGAGCGAATCTCTGATTTCTTTTGTGTTATATTTCAGAGACATCATGGTTGGGACGCGCCACTACCCAGGAGGCAGTGGTACCAGTGATGAGGAGATCCGTAGGTTGATTCATGAGGAGGTGGCTGCGGCCATTCGAGCTGAGATACCAGAGATGTTCAGGTCTATCAAGACCACGTTGATCGAGACTTTTGATGAGCGGTACGCCGCTCTTACTGAGGCTGCTGTTGCTGCGGCCACCGCAGCTGTTGCTGCTGCCAGGCCGCAGGGAGGTGACTCGTTGCTGTACCGAGAGTTCAGCAACACGAAGCCACCAGAGTTTGATGGGACGCAGGACCCGATTGCTGCGATGAGGTGGATTTCTGATATCGAGGGATGCTTCTACACCTGCTCGTGTCCAGAGCACCTGAGGGTTCGGTTTGCGATGAACCAGCTTTGCTTGGGAGCGAAGGACTGGTGGAAGTTTGTGACGGCAGACTTCACTACGGCAGAGCTGACTGCGGTGACCTGGGAGAGGTTCACCACGATGTTTCGAGATGAGTATGTTCCCCCTGTGGAGAGGGAACGTCTAGCCCAAGAGTTCTTGTCCCTCAAGCAGGGAACTGAGTCTGTGACAGTGATTACGAGGATGTTTCATGAGAGGGCGTTGTTTTTCCCTGAGCACGTGTCGACTGAGCAGGCACGTATGAGCCGGTACTTGAGCATTCTGAGGAGGGATATCCGTTAGTTCGTGGCGAACTCGTCGTACCGGACATTTGCCGAGCTCCAGGAAAATGCCCGGAAGAGAGAGATCGAGCTGGAGACTCAGGTCAGGGAGGAGGCTGAGTCTCAGAGGAGGGACAGGCGACCGGCACAGGCGCAGCCGGCAGCCAAGCGGGCAAAGCCCGCTGATTCGAGATCTGGGGGTCCGAAGGGCCGCACTTGCGGGAAGTGTGGCAAGAGCCACGAGGGAGTGTGCAGAGTTGGGGTATGTTACAAATGCGGGAAGGAGGGGCACTATGCAAGGGATTGCCCCAAGGGGTTCACGGTTTGCTTTCATTGCAACCAGACCGGCCATCGGAAGGCCGAGTGCCCACAGCTACTGCAGGGATCAGCGCAGGGATCTGCGCCAGCTGCTCGAGCTACTGAGACCCGGCCAGCGAAGGCCGAGACACCAAGGGCTCACGGGAGAGCTTTCCAGTTGACAGCGGAGGAGGTCCGCGCAACGCCTGATGTCGTGGCTGGTACGTATTCTTTCATTTATTTATGCTGAGTTATGAGATATTGTGCTTATATGATGATATGCGTAGGTACTTTTCTTGTGAGTTCTGTACCTGCCTTAGTGTTATTTGACTCGGGTGCGAGTCGATCATTTGTGTCGACATCATTTAGTCGGCACATCAGTAGCAGACGAGAGGCGTTGAGTCGACCTCTGCGGGTTTCCATAGAGGACGAGCGAGCGGTGTATGCCACAGACGTGATTCGAGGATGTGTACTCGAGATCTTCGGTGTCGAGTTTCCGATAGATCTGGTCCCGATTGCGATGGGGGACGTATGTGTTATCGTGGGTATGGATTGGCTGAGCCGATTTGGGGCTGTGATAGACTGCGAGCGACAGTTGGTGACGATTCGAGATCCTAGTGGGGGAGTGCTAACAGTTTATGGCGAGGGAACCCGAGGCGGGTCAGCATTCTGTTCGGCTGCCAGAGCGAGGCAGAGTTTGCAACAGGGCTGCAAAGGGTTCGTGGCTTATGTGATGGATACACGAGAGGCCGCTGGGAGGCCAAGTTCGATGGATGACGTTCCGATAGTGCGTGAGTTCCCGGATGTTTTTCCCGAGGAGTTGCCGGGAGTGCCTCCCGAGAGGCAGGTAGAGTTCCGCATTGATTTGGTTCCGGGGGCAGCGCCTATCGCCAAGGCGCCTTATCGCCTTGCGCCGCCGGAGATGCAGGGGTTATCCTCGCAGCTTCAGGAGCTACTGGGGAAGGGGTTTATTCGACCGAGTAGTTCACCATGGGGAGCGCCGATCCTTTTTGTCAAGAAAAAGGATGGTTCACACCGGATGTGTATTGATTACCGGGAGTTGAACAAGTTGACGGTCAAGAACCGTTACCCATTACCGAGGATCGACGATTTGTTCGATCAGTTGCAGGGAGCGTCTTGGTTCTCCAAGATTGATCTGAGGTCTGGATATCACCAGATGAGAGTACGTGATGAGGATATCCAGAAGACGGCGTTCAGGACTCGTTATGGACATTACGAGTTCGTGGTGATGCCTTTCGGGCTCACCAATGCACCAGCAGCATTCATGGACCTCATGAACAGGGTGTGTAGACCGATGTTGGATCGTTCGGTGATCGTGTTCATCGACGATATATTGGTGTATTCGAGATCTAGAGAGCAGCACGAGGAGCATCTGAGAGAGATTCTCGGGGTATTGAGGACGGAGAGGCTTTATGCCAAATTCTCCAAGTGCGATTTCTGGTTGCAAGAGGTCCAGTTCTTGGGGCATCTCGTCAATCAGAAGGGGATATTGGTCGATCCGGACAAGATCGAGACAGTGATGAGTTGGGAGGTGCCGAGATCTCCCACCGAGATCAGGAGTTTTCTAGGATTGGCCGGCTATTATCGGAGATTTATCAGAGATTTCTCCAAGATTGCCGTGCCTCTCACCAGATTGACCCGGAAGGGTGTTGCTTTTTCATGGGGTCCGGAGCAGCAGACCTCGTTTGAGACGCTTCGCCAGAAGTTATGCGAAGCCCCTGTGTTAGCCCTCCCGGAAGGGATGGAGGATTTTGTGGTATATTGTGACGCATCGATATCGGGGTTAGGTGCAGTACTTATGCAGAGGGGGCATGTGATAGCATATGCATCGAGGCAGCTGAAGCCTCATGAGACGAGATATCCCACCCACGATCTGGAGTTGGGGGCAGTGGTGTTCGCCCTCAAGATCTGGCGTCACTATTTGTATGGGGTTCGGTGTACCATATACACGGACCACAAGAGCTTGAAGTATTTGATGGATCAACCCAATCTGAATATGCGTCAGAGGAGATGGTTGGACGTGGTGAAGGATTACGATTGTGAGATCCTGTACCACCCGTGCAAAGCTAATGTTGTAGCTGATGCGCTGAGCCGTAGGGCGGAAAGTGCCCCGATTCGAGGCACTTGCATGAGATTGACAGTGATGACCCTAGTGTTGGACACCATCCGGGAGGCCCAGGTAGAGGCCGTGATACCGGAGAACCGCAAGAGGGAGCGGGTGATCGGGCAGGTGTCCGAGTTCGTTATCGATAGTCGAGGGCTGATGACCTTTCAGGGTCGGATTTGGGTGCCGCATACAGGAGGGGCACGTACAATTCTGATGGAGGAGGCGCATAGATCGAGGTTCTCGATCCATCCCGGGGCCACGAAGATGTATTTGGACCTGAAGAAAGATTATTGGTGGCCCTGTCTGAAGAGGGATGCCGCGTGGTTTGTCGAGAGGTGCTTGACCTGTCGCCAGGTTAAGGCCGAGCACCAGCGTCCGCATGGCAAGTTGCAGCCGCTTGAGGTTCCCCAGTGGAAGTGGGAACAAATTTCCATGGATTTCATCACCAAATTGCCGAGGACCGCGAGGGGTGTCGATGCAATTTGGGTGATCGTCGACCGGCTGATGAAGAGCGCGCATTTTCTTGCTATCAGTGAGAGCTCTTCTGCGGAGAGGCTGGCAGAGTTGTATGTGAGGGAGGTGGTATCACGACATGGGGTGCCGATCTCGATTGTGTCAGATCGAGATGTACGTTTCACTTCCAGGTTCTGGAAGAAGTTTCACGAGGAGTTGGGCACGAGGTTGCATTTCAGTACCGCTTACCACCCCCAGACTAACGGACAGAGTGAGCGGATGATTCAGACGCTCGAGGACATGCTTCGAGCATGTGTGTTGGACTTCAGAGGAAGTTGGGACACGTACTTGCCGTTGGCTGAATTTTCCTACAACAATAGCCACCATTCTAGCATTGGTATGCCTCCCTTCGAGTTGTTGTACGGAAGGAGGTGTCGGACTCCCATCTGCTGGGGAGAGGTAGGATAGCGTGTGATGGGTAGTACTGAGATAGTGCTGCAGACGACAGAGCAGATACAACAGGTTAGACAGAGGTTACTGACGGCTCAGAGTCGTCAGAAGAGTTATGCAGATAGACGACGATCCGAGCTTGAGTTCCAGGTGGGAGATTTCGTACTCCTGAAGGTATCTCCTTGGAAAGGAGTGATCCGGTTCAGGAAGAGGGGCAAGTTGGGGCCCCGGTACATCGGTCCGTTCAGGGTGACCGCGAGGGTGGGCAAGGTAGCATATCGGTTAGAGCTACCTGCGGAGTTGAGTCAGATTCATGATACCTTCCACGTGTCTCAGTTGAGGAAGTGTATAGCCGACGAGTCGGCGGTGGTACCACTGGAGGATATTCAGGTGGATGCGAGCCTGAATTATGCTGAGAGACCAATCGCGATTGTGGATCGAAAGATCAAGGTTCTGAGGAACAAGGAGGTGCCCCTGGTTCAGGTTCAGTGGCAACATCGGAGGGGGTCTGAGCTGACTTGGGAGACAGAGTCAGAGATGCGGGAGCAGCATCCGGAGATGTTTTCAGCATGAGACTTCGAGGGCGAAGTCTGGTTCTAGTGAGGGAGAATTGTAACATCCCGAAATTCAGGTACAGCTATTTAACACTTCTCTTTTGTCAAATTGTCAAAGTTAGCCCTTGAGTGAAAAGTTGTAGCAAATGAGTACGTTGGGCGTACTCAAGAGTACGCTGCACGTACTCATGCGCTTGAAATGGACGTGGACCCTTAGACGTACGCTGGGCGTACCAAGGTTACGCTGGGCGTAACTGGCCCAGATGCAAAACCCTAATTTAGACTTGAGCCCTATATAAAGAAGGTTATGGCCTTATCCTCAGCCACCATTTGAGTGAGTGAAACCCTAAAAGAGAGCCAACCTTCGTTCTAAGCTTGTGTGAGTGTTTTTGGAACTAAAGTGCCTTTGTGTGTTAATAAGGAAGAAGAGGAGATTCTTGTGGAGGCTAGAAGTTGGAGTGCAAGCCTTGGATCTGAGTTCTACAGAGGGAAGAGCTTCACTTGCAGGTATAAAGCTCAAAGCTTTTCTTGTTATTTTGATTTGTGCTTCATGGACCATCTCTAGGGTTAAAGTCCCAAAGGTGGAGACTTTATGAGCATAAAGGACTCCATAGACCTAGATTTGCCCCTTTTCAGTGATATATGAGTTATAGATCCATAAAGTTTCCATCTTGGTCGTTGTTATGAAGTCATGCTTGAGTTATGAGCTTTCTAGAGTTGGGAAATGGAATGTTATGTGTGTTAGTGACTTGTCCAGCCATGCAAAGGCTTAAAGTCACCAACTTTATGGATTAATAGGTTTAGAAAAGGTCAGATCTAGAAGTTGGATGTGAGTCTTAACTGATTAAGACCCTAAAAGCTAAGAAGTCTGAAACTGGGAATTACGCTGGGCGTAATCCCAGTACGCGCGACGTAGGGGGTTGCATTCCCCGATTCTGTGAGGTTGCCGGGTACGCCCAGCGTACAGGTTTGGTACGCGCAGTGTAACCCGGAGAGTTGACTTTTGTTGACTTTTAGGGTTTTGGTCAACATTTGGACTTTGGGTCAGGGAGGGGTAAAATGGTCTTTTACCCTTCTGTGGGATTGTAGAAAAGGGATGTAGTCTAGCCTTGAGAGCCGTTAATGATTTGAAATAATTACTTTATGTGATTAGGCGGGGCTAGGTCGTTGTTTCGAGATTCAGGGATATCGAGCACGTGAGTCACTAGACATCATACGAGGTGAGTCTTCTCACTATACATTACCTAGAGTGGTATCTATATGTAGACCGGAGGGTCTTGTGTGCTATGTGTTGTATGAGATTATGTGCATTGTGATATATGTATGCTATGTGTTGTACAGACCGGACCGGAGGGTCCAATGATATAGACCGGACCGAAGGGTCCAACGATACAGACCGGACCGATGGGTCCAATGAGCTATGACTAGACCAGAGGGTCCGACGAGCTACTGGACTGGGGGGGGGGTCCCGCTGAGACACATCGACCGAAGGGTCGTATTATAGCCTCGAGTGGCGTATGTGTTGTATGTGGTATTTGGGGAACTCACTAAGCATTTATGCTTACAGTTGTTGTGTTATGTGTTTCAGGTACTAGCGAGGACCGCGGGAAGGCGCCGGCATGATTCGTACACACTGAGAGGATTTATGTATATGAGATCTTGGGACATGTCTTGTTTTGTTACAGTGGACACATTATGTTTTGATGATTATCGTACGAATGAAAGTATGTTTTAAAATGAAAAATTGTTTTGAAAATTCACGTTGTTACACACATGTCACCATCTAGTGGCAAGCCTTGGGGAGAAAGCAATGACCAAGATTGTGCCACGTCACCCATTTTGCAGCAGCACCCTGCTGACTTCTAAACCCCGTAACTTTCGCATACGAGCTCCGTTTTCGACGTTCTTTATATCCACGCATAGGTAAAAATAAGATCTACAACTTTCATTTTGACTCCGTCGGCTAGTTCTTGACCGATCTTAAATTTAACAGTATGAGGAGATTATACTGTTAAATGTCCGCGTAAAATTCATAACTTCTACATACAGACTCCGTTTTCGTCTGTCTTTTTACCGTTGAGTTCCTATTAATGAGATATTCAATTCTCATTTAGGTCGCGTAGGCCAAAAACCGCTCGATCTAAAATTCGAGTTTTGGGCCGTGCACTGCTATGCCAAATCTTAGAAAATTCATAACTTCCTCATACGAAGTCAGATTTGGGCATTCTTTTTTTGTATGTTCTCGGTTTAACGTATACTAAAACTTTTGCTTAGATTTCTAAGGCTAAAAAGTCCTCCATCGTAAATTCACTATTTACGTCTCCCGGTGCCATGCTGGTTTTGCCGAAAAACTTCGACGATCCATAACTTCTTCGTTATAACTCGGATTTCGGCGTTCTTTATATGTACGGAACCCTTGTAACATATACTACCATTTGGTTAATATTACTCCTTCTAAATAATCTTCCATCAAAACTCATTTTTGATGCTTATTGTCTCTAAATTGACTAGCCCGAATCTGCGAGCGTTACAGATCCCAAGATACCACAACCCTCAGCTCATCAAAGTATGATCCCGTAACAAGTCTCCACCAATCTTTCGCTCCGGACCTCAGAAGGTTCAGAGCACACCTGACCTTCTGGTCAGCAGGGCATGAACAAGTGAAGAAACACCCCTCCACATCAGATAGCCACCTCATGGCTACGATAGGGTCCTGGACTCCATCGAAAGTCGGGGGCTTCATATTATTGAAGTCCTAATACTGAAAAATCCGCCCTTTCCCAACACCTGCAGCCGCCACGGCTGCAGAGGCTGCACCAGCAGCCGTCTCAGCAATGGCTGCATAGCGATCATCAAATAACTCCATCATCGCGGTCTTGATAGACCCGAACATCTTCGGAATCTGATCCCAGACGATGGCCACAACCTCCTCATGGAGGATCCTCCTGATCCTGGGATCCAACTCATCTGATCTCATCTGACTGTCAGTCCCTAATCCCGACCCGGATCCAATCTCAACTCGCCTCGTAGTCACCATACTGAAAATACACCAGGAAGATATCAGAATCCACATAAATAACGGGGAAACAACTCCCAACAAAGCTCTAGGGGTTGTGACTTCCTTGCTACACGTATGGGTCATGTGCTTCCAGTAGTACGTGCCCATACTACCTTCCACACCTACTCGTATTTGTCTCAAGGATCATCACCTCGCCCTAACAATACTCATAAGCATAGACGAACACTCAGTCCTCACTCCCTATAGGAAAGGCTAAACATCTCATAACTGACCGACTGACCCCTCACGACTCATCCATGAAACTTCCACCAACCCTGCAGCACTCGTGTATGCTATCCATACATAACACTAGACCCTATACACATTTGAATATCTGATCCTACCCTAAGCCGTTCATCAAACAAGAACATGAAATAAGGTCAAACCAAACATTCCCAGGCTATAAGATCTTAGTTATACATAACCATGATGCATACACTAAGCAACTACAATAATGATGTCATTTTCATAAAAGAAAGGCCCTAGGCTATCAGACATCATATAATCAGGCAATTCTATCTTGCAATTCCTGAAGATCCCTATCCTATTACTAGCATGCGGTTCTAACATATCACAATATCAAATAATAGTATGGTATTTTGGAGTCTACTTTCTGGCTCTGGCTGATCGTACATATCGCATCCTCCTTTACTATTTCAAAAACCGTTTAAAAATCATTTTGAAAATCTTTTCCTTAGTTTGAGACTGGATTCACACGAGTGTTCCTCCAATTCACTCAAACCCGGCTCTGATACCAACTTGTAACATCCATAAAATTTTGAAAATTTTAAAACTTTTACATAAATCCAAAAACCATCATTGTGTACAAATTGTTTTCAAAATAAGTTCGACATCAGAGAAATCCCAAAAATCATGAAACAAAATATGAGGAGGTGCACGATTACGCCTTCGCCTTCCCGCGATCCTCTGTGGTACCTGAAACATAATAAAAAACTGTAAGCCCCAAGCTTAGTGAGTTCCCCCAATATACCAACACAAATACAAAACCAGAATAATATCACAGATAGCATGCATTCAGAGCCTTCAGTCTGATTGGAACGCCCCACCGGCCTACAGTCCATCTGGTACGCTCTTCGGGCCTTCGGCCTGACTGGTACGCCCCACTGGCTAACAGTCTATCTGGGACACCCTAGGTCTGTTGGCCTTCAGCACAAAGAAGGTCCGCCTCAACCCAACCGCACATAACATGTCGACATACACATAATAATTAAACATATAACCAGTAAATTAGACAAACAGACAGATCTTACAGATCACTAAGCATAACATCATCCTATTATCAAGATACAGATCTAATAGATCACTACAATACTCAATCATGTAATAATCAGCATAACAATCCAAAAGGGTCAGCCTTGGTGCCTTCGACCCAACAAGTATAGTGAGGAACACTCACCTTACAAGTAGTGCTGACTGATAAGATCCAACTCCAAATCTCAGCTCCGGACTCAAATGCCTACAACCACCATGTGACCATCTCTATCAAAACCCCAAAATACCCAAAATGCCCTCAAAAGTCAAACTTGGTCAACCATGGTCAAAGTCAAAGTCAACAGTCAAGGTCAACAGTCCATGTTGACCCAACTCGTCGAGTGCACCTACCAACTCATCGAGTTCCTAAAGTATCCAGAGAAGCGGGAAAACCCTAGTCAACTCGCTGAGTTTTCCCAGCTTGTGACATCCCCATTTTCACGGCCAGAAAAGACCGATTTGTTTATGCTTTATTTTGAAAATCAGATTATCTTTTACAGAAATGTGTTGCGGAATTTGTTCCCAGAAAACATGATAAATGGGTTATCAAAGCATTTCCGAGGAAATGTATTTTTATTCATTTTCAAAACATTGGGATGTCATTATCAATACAGAAGCATAAGCATAAACAGAACTTACATTATTTACACTAGTGATCTACATCTCTTTTAAATCTCTCAGTGTAAAGTAGCTTCGTATCGACACCTGTGATACAAATAAGCTTGAGTGGGCCAGGTTGGGAAACCTGGTGAGTACATAGGGTTTTCAACCCACAATAATATAATTATTATGTTTAAACAACAAACAATCAACCCCATTTACCCATCCCCATTATCTTCCTTACTCTCAAGGGTCTACCCTAAGAGTCATCTATTCGTTTATTCCGAAGTCCCTTGCTTCCAGGGTTATAAGGCCGGCACTAAGTCCATAGCTGCCGATGCACTAATTCCATAGCTGCAAAAGTTCCTTCATCGGGTACTAAATCCATAGCTACCGGTGTAGGTACTAAGTCCATAGCTACCAACGTTTATCTAACAGGTACTAAGTCCATAGCTACCAGATACTAAATCCATAGCTACCAACACATAACAAGTACTAAGTCCATAGCTACCTATGTTTACCTAATAGGTACTAAGTCCATAGCTACCATCGTTTGTCCAATAGGCACTAAGTCCATTGCTGCCGATGTTTATTTATTGGGCACTAAGTTTATAGCTACCAATGTTTACTCACATCATCTTTTATCTCTCATCATTCATCTACCCATGTTATACCCAACATATTTGTAGATATAAAATACGTATATAGTTTAAATCAGTTAAAACATGTATAAAAACGTTCATCCAGCATAGATAGCAAGTATACAGATAATATGCACACATAGCACGTAATTTATATTAAATACTTCATATCTATGTGTAAGATGAAAGGGCCTATGCACTCACCTGAAAGGTGGTGACTCGGAACTCGGACAACGCTTCGTTATCTCAAAACAATTTTCCCTTGACAAAACCTAGTATCAATACCACTAGGGTTTAGTCTAACGTTAACCGAAACTAATTAATGGTCTAGCTATTATTATTATTATATAAGCGTTAAACAACACTATATAACTCATAATAATAGCCCAAATAATTATTATAAGGTCCTAATAACATTACTATATTAAAACATAAGCTATACTAAAGATAGGTTAGGCGTAGCGCACTTACATCAAGTTTTTCTCAAAACTGGGCTTCGCTGGAGCAGCGTTTCTGAGCCGAAAGGCTCTTTTCTCGGGACTCCGGGAGCTTCGGGGCTTCCTTCGGGTGCTAGGGGGTTTACCTAGACTTTAGGGGGGGGGGGGGTTAGGGGCTAGAGAGAGAGTCTAGAGAGAGAAAGAATGGTTTGGAAAGGTGTGAAGAATGAGGGAACCCGACACCTCTATTTATAGGCTGGAAAACAGCTCTACTCGTCGAGTAGGTCCTCCTACTCATCGAGTCCATGCCACATGTCACCTTCTGGTGGTTTGCCTTGGGGAGAAAGCCTTGGCCCATAATCAGCCACGTCACCCCTTTCGCAGCAGCACCCTGCCGACTTCTAAACCCCGTAACTTTCGCATACGAGCTCCGTTTTCGACGTTCTTTTTTTCCACGCTTAGGTAAAAACAAGATCTACAACTTTCATTTAGACTCCATTGGCTAATTCTCGACCGATCTTAAATTTAACAGTAGGATGAGATTAGACTGTTAAATGACCACACAGAATTCGTAACTCCTTCATACGGACTCCGTTTTCGTCTGTCTTTTTACCGTTGAGTTCCTATTAATGAGATCTTCAACTCTCATTTAGGTTGCGTAAGCCAAAAACTGCTCGAACTAAAATACGAGTTTCGGGCCGTGCACTGCTATGCCAAATCTTAGAAAATTCATAACTTCCTCATACGAAGTCAGATTTGGGCGTTCTTTTTATGGATGTTCTCGGTTTAACATATACTACAACTTTTGTTTAGATCACTAAGGCTAAAAAGTCATCTATTGTAAATTCACTATTTACGTCTCCCGGTGTCGTGCCGGTTTTGCCGAAAATCTTCGACGAGCCATAACTTCTTCGTTATAACTCGGATTTCGGCGTTCTTTATATGTACGGAACCCTTGTAACATATATTATCACTTGGCTAAGATTATTACTTCTTAATAATATCCCATCAAAAACTCATTTTTGATGCTCATTGTCTCTAAATTGACTAGCCCAGATCTACGGGCGTTACACAGCTAAACACATTCAGTCCTTTTTCATCAATTCTAACACTTTAAAATGTAGATCTGATACCCAAGAGCCGGAAAACCACATAAAGTTGCTAACTTTACGTCTATGCATGTCACCAAGAGGCTCCAAAACTCAAGGAATGCTTAATAAGGGACCTAAAGCATGAAGGAGGCCTAAAACTTGATAAAGCTTGAAACTTTAAGTCCAATGAGGCCACAAAATGTCCAGATCTGAAGTGATAACTTCATGAAATACTCAACCCATAAACAATCCTAAAAATAAGCCAAATATGATAATAAACTTCCAAGGAAAAGATCTAAGCAATAGATAAGCAAGGTGTCGACTTTATACCTCAAAATGACTGCAACAAAAGAGTAGGTTCTGGGTCTATAGCCTTCCTTTCAATCAAGCCACCTCAAACTTCAAGCTCCTTCAAAAGAACACCAAGAAATCACTCTTTAAACTCTCACACACACAAATATGGGAGATGATGCGCGAACTAGGGTTTTATGGACAAAGGAGACTGATAAGGAGGCCACCCAAAGGGTATAAGGCCTTTAAATAGGGTGCAACACCTTAAAAATTAGGGTTTCTTAATCAGCCACCAACTCCTTGAGTTTTCCTCACCAAGTCGTCGAGTTGGTCCAAAAATATGCGCGGCCCAAAAGCCTTCAACATGTCGAGTTGAGGCCATCAACTCGACGAGTTCCAAGGGGAATTTGCATGTTAAGGAATAAATCTCATACCTGGAAGTCGGGATGTTACAATCTATTTCACTATTTCTTCATTATTTAGATTCACGATAGCAAACATCCACCCCACCTCTAAAGATTTCATACAACATATTGCATCCTATTTTCCAGAGGAGATCAAGAAACATAATGAAAGAAAGTCATTCTTTAATGTTGAAAAGGCTTGTTGATATGTTGATGAAGAAACTAGTGCCAAATAGTTGGAAGACATGCGGGGGTCTACTAAGACTAAAGTAAGGAATTGTGCAATGGTCTACCTTGCTCAAACAAATGAGAGTAATATACAATCAAAGAGCTCAATTGATAAAGGTGATGCAAGCATAGAGAGGCAAAAACATGATTACTAGTTTTTTTGTGGCAACTCATAAGGATTTCCGAAGTTGGTATTAAAGATGGACAAGTGAGAAGAACTTTGATGTTTTAGTTTGATATGTTTATTTTTTAAAAAAAGTAATTTAATGATTTTTCATGGATGAATATGGTTTATTTTTTTATTATTTTTTTGTCATTATATTGTATGCACTTTTTTCAAGTAATTTGATGTTTTGTCATGGAGGAACGATCTATTTGATAAATAGATGCTATTTAGAGTCCGTTAGAATGGTCAAAATGATATATATATATATATATATATATATATATATATATATATATATATATATATATATATATATATATATATATATATATGGAAAAGTTCAATAGAGAACCATACTTATTGGTTCTTCAAAGAACCAAATCTTTTTTTTCAATTTCTAGAGCTTATTCTTTATCGAAAAAAAATCTAAAAATATCTAAATTCATATATTAACATTGTGAATGTGAAAAATATTTTTCGGATTCACATTATGAATTTTCAAAGATTCACATTGTGAATTTGACGTAAAAAAAAATCGAATTTGATATCATTGGAAAAAGGATAAAAAGTTATGAATTTCTGTATTTTTAGTTTTTTTTTTTGATAAAAAATAAGTTCTAAAAGTTGAAAAAAAGATTGGTTCCTTGGTTAATTATGGTTCTCTATTGAACCTCACCCTATATATATATATATATATATATATATATATATATATATATATATATATATATATATATATATATATATATATATATATATATATAGTAAACTGGTTTTAAAATAAAAATTAAATTGGTTTATTGATAAACAAGTGTTTTTATTTTGTATATCAATGTGGAAAATTTTGAGATTGTAATAGAAAAATTTGTACAAAAGTTGACCTAATTTTTATTAAATATAAATAGTTTCTAGGGAAAACTGCACATTTGGTCCCTGTAGTTTTTTGATTTATGAGGTTCCTGTCCATTGTCTGAAAAGACCATCTTACCCTCAATGAGGGACATGTGGGTAGGGGTGTTAAAAAATATCCGTATCCGAAAATCCGATCCGAAAAATCCGAAATCCGATCCGAATTTATCCGAAGTTTCGGATATCCGGATTTTCGGATATCCGAAAATTTAGATATCCGCTTTTTCGGATTCGGATACGGATATTAGTTTTATAAAATTTCGGATATCCGATTTTAGTATCCGAATCCGTATCCGAAGTTTCGGATATCCGAAATTTCGGATACGGAATCGGATACCAAATATACACTATCCGAATTTTCGGATATCCGGTTTTGAACACCCCTACATGTGGGGTCAGTTAACGGATAGGAGATAAACATGAGTTATCTCTTAGGGCCAAAACCACAATGATGTCCGCAGAAAATGACCAAATCTGTAATTTTGGGACCATATGGATCAAAACCACTGAAAAAAAAGGCAAACGACAGAGACCAAATTTGCAGTTTTCTCTAAACGATGTTATGTTGGGTTGTGGAGTCTAATTTTTTTACCGAGACTTCCCCCTTGGCAGAGTATAGTAGTATCTGAAGGCCATTATGCTATAGTTCGGGGGTCAAAATGCAAAATTGGGGTTACCTTTATTAACGATGGAGCTGCTTCAGCGTTTAGGTCAACTCCTGCCAATTCTTGTTGGCAATCCTTGACTCAGCAAAAGCTTTGTTAATTTTTTATTGCTGTGGTCATCATAGGGCGTTGGTTCTGCAATGCTAAACATGACGTCCCAACCAAAGATGATTAATTCACTGGCCACTCAATCCTTGTGCTTTCATATTTCCGTTCTTTGACTTGGTATGTTGTTGAAAAGCTTTGTGTGTTCGTTGAATTTCCATCTCTATATTCTTTATTGATTTTGTTTGTGAGAGACTCGGTCTCAAATATTTCATGCATAAGACGAGACTAATTATACTGAAGGAATCAAAGACACAGACAATGTCAATTTATTGGGTGGTCACACTCAACTCCAGCTTCAACTACCACCTATTATCTACCGCTGTACATTTAACGATCTTTTTCTTGCATTACAAACTTCAATCGATATAGGATGTACTTTTCCACTTGTCTTATAATTCTCCTTACTGTATTGGGTATTGTTTTTTATTATTTACGAAAACGACAGGAGGAAGATGATGGAGAGCAGAAGAATTCAATTCTATCTTCATCATTGGATCAGCAATCTCCACACGAAGAAGAACATGATCAGAGGAACGATTCATCATCCTCCTCCTCATCATCATCATCACTGGTCAAACCATGTCGACTTTTTTCACTTGCTGAAATCAAATCGGCAACCCATGATTTTGATGATGCATTTGTAATTGGAAAGGGCGGGTTTGGGAAGGTATACAAAGGTACAATTGATTTTGGGAAAAGAATTGATGTTGCAATTAAGAGGTTTAATCTTGATTCCAATCAAGGGGCAACTGAGTTCCGGTCAGAGATTGAGATGCTTTCCAAATTTCGCCATGGTCATATTGTCTCTCTACTAGGATACCATGAAGGATCCGATAAAAGAGAGATGATTCTTGTTTATGAATACATGCCGAATGGAAGTCTTGAGGATCATTTGCACAAAAGAAAAGCTAATGGAAGTAATTGTTCTCTGCTGACATGGGCCCAGAGGCTCCATATTTGCATAGGTGCTGCTCGTGGTCTGGACTACCTCCATACAGGTACAAGTGTGCAATCTACAGTCATACACCGTGACATCAAGAGCTCAAACATCCTGCTGGATGAGAATTTGGCTGCTAAGATTTCCGACTTTGGTTTGTCCACAATTGGTCCAGCTAATCAGGTGGGCACCACTAATGTTTATACCAATCAGATCAGAGGCACATTTGGATACATAGATTCTGAGTATTACACGACTCACAGACTGACACGAAAGTCTGATGTGTATGCATTTGGTGTGGTGTTATTGGAAGTGTTGTGTGGTAGACCTGCTCTGGATTTTACATTGGATGAGGAGCAACACAGCCTAGCTGTATGGGCCAAAGACTGCATCAAAGAAGGTAAGATTGATCGAATCATTGATCCATGTTTGAGGGGGAAAATCACAGCTAATTGTCTGAAGGAATTTGGGAGAATTGCATCTGAATGCATCCTTACTCGTTCAAAGGATCGACCCACAATGACTAAGGTAGTGGCTCGGCTTGAATTTGTGTTAACTTTGGCGTCACAAAAACGCGGTGGGGCAACAATTGCTGAAAAGGTGTGGTCGTTGTTCCCTCTCAAAATTCCAGGTAAACTTGGTTCTTAGAAAATACTATTAATTGTATGTGGAGATATGAATTTCACAAGCATTGTTCATTGTGGGGATTTAATCTTTAGTGTCCTTTTTATTTACTTTCATTTGGTTTCAGCAGTAAATGGTAAAAATTACAGACTTAGAAAAAAGTGGAGCGATTACAACAAAAGTAAACGGATCATACTAGACAAAGATATGACAGAAGGGAGCAATGAAGGTAAAGATAACAGTGTCATTGTAGTAGACCCCACTAAGCCAGCAGCAGAGGGGAGCAATGGCACTATAAACAAACGTGTCATAACGGAAGAACCCATTATGACTGCAGAAGAAAGAAGCAGCAACTGTATGAAAGAAGGTGCTATTATAAATAAACTCGCTACCACAGCAGTAGAATGTCATGACACTAAGGCTCAGCCATCAAGTAGTCAGATGGGGACACATAATTTGATGATATTCACATTTGATGAGGTAAAGAGAGCTACCAGGAATTTCCTGCCATCAGAATTACTTGGAGTTTCGGATGGTGCCTCAGTCTATAAAGGGTGGGTGGATAGTGCATCGTATGAACCATCAGTGTTAGGTGTGGGGATAGCCGTCGCGATCAAGATTTCAAATACAAATAACGCCCGAAGTCGTAAAGAGTGGCAGGTATGTTTGTCTATTATACTTTTGAACCATAAGATGCTATTCCTTTACTCCACCTCACATGAGATATATACATGGAATGCCTAAGCTTTAAGTTTAGTGAGTAGTTACAGTTTCATGAATAAACAACTTTCATAGAACATGTCAATTTAGCATATGGGTAGCTATTCAATACATTCATACAAAACAACTTTCTTTTATATATATATATATATATCCCTTTTGAGGATCTAACTACAACATGCAAATATACAATATTGTCTGAGGTTCGGTTCGCTAACTCAGACAATATTGTCTACCTTCATGTCCATATCCCAATGTCTACGTAAGGGTTGCCCCATAAGGTCCGTTTACAAGAGTTCCCTTCATGTCCACTGATCCGAACCAAAAAATAAATGCAAGATAACTAAGAACGAATCATGTTATTCGAGAAACAAGGGATTTCCTAAAGAGTTCAAAACTCAGAAATTGTTACTCATCATGTAATTTGTCATACCTATAAGGCTTTATCAGGGGTGGTGGTGGAAATCCAGATTCCAAATGGATCATGTAGGATCGTTTTCCGAACTGATATTTCTACCCTATGCCCGAGTTACAAGAAATCCATTCTATGAATCAAGGCACAAAATCGTAAGCCAAATTGCTAGAGAATTTTGAGATTATTTAGAAGAGAGAGAGCTAAGAAGGGTATCCTAACGGCTCAAAGAGAACAGCCGTATTTATAGTTGACAATTTGGGTTTCCGTCCTCTAAATTAGTTAAGTAAATCATAGAATTAAAAACATAATCAAATGGTTTCCAAAACTGACGAGATATGTCAATTTTACCATAATTACCCACTAGAATTCGGATTTTCCACTATAATACTAATTCGATGGCCACCGCCAGGGGCTCATCCCCCAGGACCCTGACCCTGCTACCCCCGTCATTTTGTCGTACTAGCTTATAATTCGATCTTATATATGCGTGCAATCCGTACACACCAAATATATAATATAAAGTACAAATTACAAGTCCTTTAGCTCACATATTAGTTCCAATTACACAAAATGCATGGTGACACTAAAATCATTAACAAAACCCTACTTACCAAAATTAAAAGATAAAAAGATAACTATTAAGGAAATACTAATCTTAATTAAGTACAAAAGAGAACCCTCCTTATTTGCAGCGCTGGTAAACACGACCAAAACGACTTGTTGTATCATTACTCCCCTCCCAAACATACACCTTGTCCTCACGGTGGAAATCTAGGTTCTGCAACCGAATATTGATGAAATTGTTTGGCATCTCCTAGCTCTCCATAATTTTATGTCCCATCATTATCCGACACCAATAAAATTTAGAGCATTCAAAACTGGCACATCGATGCCTAGGCATTAACCTTTCATCACATCGGAAACATATCCCTTTTTTCGCTGTTGTCTTGAAATTCGGTCTCCATCTACCTTTGAACTTGCCCACTAACCTGGCCACCCAAAGTAACACGAGCCCCCTGTCCCGATCGTGAAAGACCCCGCCTCACCTGTTTTCCTTAACATTATTGATATCCTCATAGCGTAAGTCAGGATTTCTGATTTCATGACCCTAACGATTGATCAACGTTCGACTTCAACCCATTTGTAAATGTGCATTCCTTTTTCGATAGCTCCCCCAATTGTATCATAATTTGTTCAAAACTACTGAGGTAATCACGAACGGTCTCTTCTTGAAAACTAACCAAAAACTGCTCATATACTCTAACCTCATATGAGGACCGAAATCGCTCTAGCAGTCACCTCTTTGTTCTGACCCACGTGCAAAATCGGGATCTCTCGTCGCTCCAACGGTACTAGATTTTAGTTATCTTTCTCGGTTGGTCTCGTTCCTCAATGTCATGAATTTCGAAGTATCATTCAACCCGATGCATCAAACTTGATGAATCAAACTCTCTTAATGGATGATCCATTTAGAGGCTGCCTCTAAATGTAACCATTAAGAGACTTCCAAACAGTCCTTTAGATTTGGATGAGAATCTAGGACTAACATAATTTCGTTTGAAATTTGTGAGACCTTGGAGGCTATATATATGGAGACGGTTGTTCCATTGAACTTGTCCCACTAAACCCTATCAAGACCACATGAATATTAAAGGAACATGACGAAACCGCAAGGAACGATAAGGAAAATGTAGAAGAATAAAAGCCACAACGAAGTAGGGGTGAGCATTTGGACCGGACCAGACTTGGACCGGGCTGATTTTCAGAAATTGGTGAACCTCGGACCGGACCTATTGAGGCTTATCCTGTCCGGAGGTCCAAATGCTCACCCTTACAACCAAGCTTTTAAAAACTATCATAGAAATTGGAAAAAACAATTAAATTTTAATTCTAAAATGATAAATTATTTAAAAGATTAAATATAGTTTAAATATAATATTATGATAAATGTAATTATAAACTAAATAGTTAAAATTATGAATTACTTTAGAGAAAACTGCAAGTATGGTTCCTATGTTTAGCAAAATTTTTGAGTTCAAGTCCCTAAACTAGAAAATTTACACATAATGCCCTTATGGACATGTTTCCTTGTGGGTATGATACCATTGGTTGGGGCTCTAATGATGGATCCACGTGATTACCTTAGCAATTCAAACATATCTCAAAGAGATGTCAGACGCTTGTCCCATAAAAAGTGTAAAATCCAACAACTAAATGGATAACTAAGATGCGGAAACACGATAAAAATGTATAATTATGAGAGCAACACATACCAAGATATAGAAAATGTAAAATGCAAACAAAAAACATACAAGACACAAGCATTTAACGTGGCTCCACAATCTGAGTGAGTGATTATGTATATCCACCGAGAGAAACATACGGCTTTTATTATTAATCAACAATCAAACAGGGATCACAAATCACTTACAAGTGATCAAAATGAAGATAAAAAATACTTAATCTTCAAAGAAATCGCCAACGTGGAATAAGTCTAAGAACTAGGTCAAAGTCACCTGGAAATGTCTTAAAATGGCCAAACAACATCTCAGTGCTACTTCGTTTGCTAGATCAAGTCGCAGAACAAAGTAGCCCCGAAGGGTGAAATTGTTAGATCAAACTAGCAAACCTCTAGCAGACAAAATAGCATAAGTGTTTTGGACAGAATAGTAGTTGAATGCTACTTCGAAGACTAGATCATCTAGCAGACAAACTAGCAGAAACTTGGAATTTCTTCTTTCTTCCGGTGATGCTCAAAATCTCAAACAGTTGTGAATAGGAAGTATTGTGTATCACCCAAAAAAAAAAACATACGTACTCACCTTGTTTGCTTATAGCTTTAAGACTAATATCTCAAAGTTCTTGGATCTTCTTATGTTTATTGAGTGCTTTTGCTAGGTGGAAATGATAGGTTTCACATTTGCTTTTTATTTATAGCCAATGTGTTTTCCTATGAATATATTTAATTTTTCAGAACGGTTTATCCCTCCCTTTTCTTATAGGAGATATTACTACAAAAGGAATTATAAAAAATAGAATGCTATTTTGCTCAAAAGAAGGTACTAATTTGTTTTATAACTTTTTTAAGATTAATTTATTAAATGATATCGTGTGTTTGCGAGTGACAGGCAGAACTAAAGCGGGGAAGGTTTAGCCATCCCAATCTTGTTAAACTCTTGGGGTATAGTTCAGAAGGCAGAATGTGTGTGCTCGTACACGGATACATACCAAACAGAAACTTCCTAGACATTTTTCACCGTAAGTATTCCCTCTGTATATTTTTGTGTATGAAATTCAAAATCATGAATTTTCTAACTCAGTCTACAACAAGTCAACAATCCAGAGAATGAAGATCTCCCTCTTATAGTCGAAACCTAATTGGCCCTTAAAATGTTCCAGATTCAATTTCATGCTGCATCTCTTTTTCCATGTTAATGGGGGGTTTTAGCCATATCTTAAATTTCAGTTATGAGGATATATAATTGTGCTCATTTTACTTTATTTAATCATTTGCAGGCCGTCGAGTTGCATGGGATAAAACAATGAAAATTGCCATTGGAGTAGCCAAAGGCCTTGCTTTCTTGCATACTGACAAGAGGACCCCTCTATATAGGACATTCAATGCTTCAAATATTTTATTAAATGAGGTATATAAGAACCTGATCATGATTTATCAAGTTCATTTTCTTAAAGAGATAAAGAAAGAAATTTCCATTGAACACATAATCATATATAGTGATTGATCAAAGACATAAAATGTGTCAAACACTATATTCACAGCAATGCAAGATGCTTGCACCTTTTAATCAAATTGGCCTGTTGAATCTTATTGATTTTGTCTTTTGGTGTTAGGATGATGAACCACAGCTCTATTTTGGATGGGCATCATTATCCCGGGTTCGTGGATCATTTTCCACCACTCGTTACAACCCTCCTGAGTACATGGCTACAGGTCTGTTACCTTGCATATCCCAGCATAACCATGTTAGTCTAGTAAAGTAGTACTAACTAGGGTTATATGCTTTTTGAGGTTATACCCAATCACAGGGCAATAACAATCCTTGTTTCTAGGATTATACGATTTCTGTTCTAAAAAAAGTTCTCTTGTCTAGACTTTAAATGTCAAACATGTTAGAAGTTGAGTAAACATTCAAAGAAAATAACAAAACCAGAAACATACTTGCAAAATATTTTTATAGAATTGAAATAAAATTCAGTAAAGCATGGGTACGTTAGAATCCTTGAACTAACTTTTTTTGTTTCAAATTTCCATGTTTCGGTTTTAGAGCTGGGTGGGATCCATATGGCATCCACATAAATGTTTTATTTAATTTTATCTTTTATTAAAACATAAAATTATTTTAGCATATCAATAATTAAGACATATATTTTTTGTTATTAAAACTTCAACTTTAGGTTGTTGGTATGTCAAGAGTGACGTCTATGCCTTTGGAGTGACGATGTTGGATATGATAGCAGGGTTAGGGTTTCTGGATAACAAGCAGTGCTCCTCACCAGAGAGTTTAATGGAGCGGGCTACACCCATTTTATCTGATAATTACATACTGCAAAAAATCTTCGAGAAGCGGTTGGGACAAGATAACACTCCAAATGGAGCAATCAAAGTAGCTGACCTCATCCTAAATTGTCTCAAAATCGCCCCAAAAAACCGACCTTCAATGAAAGAAATTGTGGCTACCTTAGAAGGGATTAATGCCATTGAGATAAGATGAAGCGCCCAAATATGTGTCGGTCAGTCAAATACTCAAAAGACTAGAGACAAAGAGCAAAAATTGGTGTTAAACTAGCAAAAATCCATTAATAGTTGGCAATAGATATAGCGATGGAGAGTACTGCTCGATGGTAGTTTTGACAAATGGAGTAATGATCGGTTGGTAAATTAGTAGATTCACCAATGGTGTTGCATCCATTGGTGTTTTTAAGGATTCAACAACTCAATGTAAATATTTTTTGTAGAACCTTTGTAAATATCTTAAAGTTGTCCATTCATTTACTTGACTATTTGTACATTATCACTTTATTTTACACAAACACACACTTTCATATGTTCCATATATCTTTAATTCATTTTATATATGGTTAACTCATGATCATATACTTGTAACTTTTCTGTAATCTTTTTTGTGTTCCATATATCTTTAATGGGATAATGACTTAAAAGGGTAACAAAGTTAAGATTTTGTACATATTTAGTCGCTCATGTTTACTTTTGTACACATTTAGTCATTTATGCGTTTTTCTACATATTTAGTCATATGTTTACAAAGTAAAAAACATAAATTAGAGTAAATAAATTTCAAGCAAAATATCAAATGGTTTTTTTTAGCATCAAATTTTATTTTTATCCGGCCACACATTAAAAACATTATATAAATATACACTCAATATTTTAATGAAAAAATAACATATTCTTTTATTATTATGTTATTTTATTAAAACTAGAAAAAATCCCGGGCTTCGCCCCGGGTTAGATAGTTTTTTTTTTTTTTTTTTGTTATCATGCTCTTTTTCAGTTCAGTGGATCTTGAACTTCTTTCGTTCTCATTAGGGTAATGTACTTAAAAGAACTTACAATGTTGTAATGAGAAATGAAAGTAGGGTACTATAATAAACAAATAAATTCAAGGTACATTGATATTTTGTAACATCCAAAAATTTTACGCCAAATTTAAACTTTTCAAGCATAAATAAAACCCAATAGTATTGTTTACAAAAAATGTTTTTAATTCACTATTCAATCAGAGTGTCCCAAAAGCCAGATCATAAGGATGAGGAGCGGTACGGTCACGCCTTCGCCTTGCCATGAACTCCTGAAGTACCTGAAACAATAAACTGAAAACTGTAAGCCCGATGGCTTAGTGAGCCACCCCCAAAATACCAATACCACACTGATAATACCATATCCGTAATAATCAATCGATCCACATGCATACTGGGACATCGGCCTGACTGGACTGCCCTACAGGGCCTACAGTCTAACTGAATCTATACCGAGCCTTCGACATGACTGGACCGCCATGTGGGCCTACAGTCTCCCCGGACCGCTCATAGGGTGTGTTGGCCTTCAGCACAAAGCAGGACCGCCTCAACCCAAGCAACAAGCAATTAACCATGTGCGCATAACTAATATATACTGGCATATACAAACATCAAACATATATATCTTACTGATCACCAAACATAGCAATCTCTCATAACTAGAGCACTTACCTAGCAGGTCACTAACATATTAATCCCTACGGATCATAAGAGCATAACATACTGTCTATCCTGATTCCGATCTAACAGATCATATCCACATGTAGCATACCATAACGATAACAACTAAAGGGCAGGCCTTGGTGCCCTAGACCCTATCGATATAGTGAGGATAACTCACCTTGCAGATGCCGACTCGGTAGATAAACTTCAACCCTTGGATCACTTGACACAGGCTCCACCACCTATTACCATAGTACAATATACTCGTAAGTCCTTAACCTCATAAGGTATTCCATAACCCACTAGTCAACCCCTGGTCAAAGTCAAAGTCCTCAGTCAAGGTCAACAGTCCATGTTGACCTTAACTCGCCGAGTACCCTTGGCTACTCGCCGAGTTCCTTGAAGCACTTTCCAACTCGCCGAGTCATCGAGGTGACTCGTCGAGTTCCTCCGATTCTCGATCAAAATTTAAGGCCACCCGTCGAGTTTCCTTCTTGCAACTCGACGGATACACACGCATACATATCCTGGAGAAAACTCATCCGACTCGCCGAGTTGTTCATACAACTCGCCGAGTCTATGACAATCTTCATCGGACTCGCCGAGTTGCTCATCCAACTCGTCGAGTTCAAGGCCATCTTCATACGACTCGCCGAGTCAACCTTGCGACTCGCCGAGTTCCTTCAGCCCTTAAGCCATACTGACTCATTTAAGCCATGCAATGACTCCAAATTACAGATCCAAGCTTCTAGAGCATGCTTTTCACGTAAAGTTGCAAACTTTACGTGTATGCATGGCTAAAAAGGCTCTTAATGGCAATTCTAAGATCTTAATGGGGTTTCATGCACAAGGAGGGTCTCAATCACCCCCAAACCCGCAATTTTATGATTCTAGGACTTAGGAAGGGTCCAGATCTGAAGTTACAACTTCAGATCTAGCCCATAGCTCCCCATATCAACTCAAAATCCATAAAACCCTAAAACTCATCCAAAAGAAAAGAGATCTAGAAGGAAAGGGAAGTAAAGATTGCAACTTGATACCTCCAGAAGATGCTAGCTGAGGTAAGTTCTGCTTCCCACACCTTCCTTGCTTCAACTCCTTTGCTCTTCAAGCTTTTCCCTCCTAGCCAACCTTCTTTCCAAGGCTTAAATCACACCAAGAAGAGTACCACACGAATTAAGGTTTCACTGAGCTCTCAAAGACTATAAAGAGGCCAAAGGAGGCTGAGGCTCCTTTAAATAGGGTGCAAAACCCCGGGATTTAGGGTTTCATCTGCCAGCTCCTACTCGTCGAGTCCCTTCATGGACTCAGCGAGTAGGTCACTAAACACGCGTATCAAACCCGTTGCTACTCGACGAGTAGGGCAACCAACTCGTCGAGTAAGCCTTGAAACAAATTAAATTCTTATTTAAACGATACCTGGGAATCGGGGTGTTACATATTTAGTGGAATTACGACGTAAATATGGAAAAATACACCAAATAGATCAAAATAAATTGCAAAAACCAATGTGTAAAGTCAAAGTACATTGATATTCAGTGCATTTTCCCCCAAAATATGCAAAAAAATGCTACAAACACTACAAGAAAAAGACCATTTTACGACGCGCAAACCACGACACTCATTGATTTATGTTACACAAAAGAGAGTGACATTAAAAAAGTGTCATCTCTTCAAAAATTTTAAGGATTTATGTCACGCATTATTGTGTGCCCTTAAATTAGTGTCTCTAGAAAAGAAATTAAAAACATAGAGGGCGCTTTATTTTAATCGTGCGTCCTCTATACCTGTCGCTTTATAATTTTAATGAAATGCGTGTTTAGTAGAGGGGGAAACGAAATCCCCAAAATTTTGAAAACCCGGAAATCCCCAAAATTTTGAAAACCTGTCTTCTACCTTCTTTCTATCTTTCATCTTCGCATTCTACTCTCCCCTCTCCCTCCTTCTCTCTTCTCTCCGATCCGCTTCTCTGCCACTCCTTAATACCTTGCAGGAATCTAAAAACTAGAAAACCCCGTCCTCACAAAGTCTAGGAAACTAGGGTTTTTTCATCCCTCAAAGAACGACCCACATCCTCCATAGATCGATCTCTATCTCTTCATTTCTCACAAGATATCGAACACTTTACATTCATAGGGCCACAAAATCGACTATTGCTTGAACTAGGGTTTCGAGTTCGTATCACATAACCCTCCCTCAATCTGTTCTCCCTGTTCAATCGATTCGCTGGTTTTGCTCGACTCCCGCTCACGCCGACCATCGATGTTCAATCGTCGACCATCGCCGCAACTATAAGTCTTTATCTTCAAGTCTTTATCGAAGGTTTAATCGAAGGTTCATCTGTTATGTAAGTCTTTATCGATGTTCAATCGTTGCTCGCTGATTACGGCCCTCGTGGTACCATGGTTATTCGACCATACGGTTATGCCATTTGGGAAGCTATTCAGGTAGGTCTTTTGTTTGTTTTGAGACGAACTTGTTAAGCTCTAGCTGTTCGATTTTGATTTTTTTACCTTCCTCCAAATTTAACCTAGATTTTCTCAATCTTTTAATATATGCAGCGTTTCCTGTAGTACTTCTTTGTACTTAAATGCAGTCAATTCTGATTTGTTTGAAGCTAAAACCAACAACTTTTTCTACATTCAGACTCCTTTGTGACCAAAAGCAGTATATATTCACAGATTAGATTACTCTCTATAACGTAGCCAAATATGTGATTTCTATTTACCATTGGAAACATAAACATACACTTGAAAGCAAATTTGTAGCTCTTGTTTATCATCTGGATTCGACAGAGTAATCTTGTAGGGAGTTGTTGACTTTTGGTT
Source organism: Lactuca virosa (assembly GCF_052849685.1). Classification (NCBI taxonomy): domain Eukaryota; kingdom Viridiplantae; phylum Streptophyta; class Magnoliopsida; order Asterales; family Asteraceae; genus Lactuca; species Lactuca virosa. The sequence goes on from NC_136433.1 coordinate 42,012,503, forward strand.
TTCCTTTTACAGGATTATTTGAATATTAAATTCAAGGAAACAGGACATAGCAACATGTATTTTCAACAGGTAGCTATTAAGTTATTGTCTTTTTGTTGATCATTGAATGCACTGAAATAAATAATGGATGTTACTTGCAGTTTATACCATATTCCTTCATAGAGAAAGAAGCCAGCCATGTTGAGGGTTTCAGCCTAGAATTGGCTCTTGTAACTTTTGGAGGAGGGAAAGAACTTGAAGAAAAACTTGTGGTACTGATTATAGTTATTCTCCACCTCTAATTTGATATTGTTTTGTATATTCACTCACAAGTTAGGTTTTGATTTTTCGATTTTTTGTCATGTTGAATTCGAGCTCATATGACTTCGAGCATTGCAAAAATTCAGTGAAGCAATGGGCATCTTCTTCCCTTCATTCAGACACCAAAGATGGTCATATTCTCAAGGGCTTGCTCTTTTTTCTTCATGTCCCAAGAACTGGAGGCCGAACTTATTTCCATTGGTAACTTCATTCAGACACCAAATTGAAATGGATTTTACACCTGTTAGTTGACACCAAGACCTACTATATATATATATATATATATATAATTATATATATATATATATATATATATATATATATATATATATAATTATATATATATATATATATATATATAATATATATATATATGCTAAATTAAAGCAACAGAGAATAATTGTCTATCTTTTTATCTATCTGTGTATCTATATATAACATTAATACACAATATAATATGTAGTTTAGTTCACCTTTAACCCAAAATAGGTAAGCCTTTTTTTAATATATCTAATGCAATATATAAAATATTGGTCTTTTGGGTTGTTTTAAAAACGACAATACCTTAATCCAAAGTTATTTAAAGTTTATTAACAAAATACTTATGACCACGTTGATTTTGATAATAAATTTTCTTGATTTAGCTAAAAGATAAATAAACATTTTACGTATTTGATTATTATGACAATTTCGTTTTCTATGTCGACTGATAATGTGTTGCATTCGACTATTAGATGGTATTCTGGATCCTCTTCTAGAACCATGGATTGGTTTGACATGTCTGATCCTTTTTCAAGGGCGTTTTCGACTTTTTTTCATGATGTCTGTGTAACGTTGGGTTTTTTGCAGCTTTGAGACATTGTCTAAGTCATCATAGTTGAGGGCTTCTATATCGGCTACTTTATTCAGATCTTCTTCCATGTTTTCTGCATCCCCATTTTTTTCATCCTGTTGAATAGAAGATAAATTATAAATAAGCAAGAGTTTTAACTTTTACATGACATTAAGATAACACGTATATTTATGCTCACCAGGTTCTCATTATCATTGTCGGATAGATCCTCAAGATCTGCAAGAAATGAATCTTCAAGGTTTGCCTGGAAAAAAGAAAAAGATTAAGATATTGGTAACACATGCAAGAAATTTCCTGTTATGTTTCCACTCTATTTGATTCAAGCTGTAATCATACGTGGAAGCACATATTGTTGCTTATTGAATGTAGATTAAACCAAGAAACACACAAGGACTTGCGTACATAAAGATTAAAAGGCAAGAAAAAATTAATAAGAGTGTTTCAGAGAATCCATACCATTATTTTGTGGAGAGCTGTAGCTCAGGTATCAGAAACAATGGCAGAAACTCGGATACTTGAAGTGTTCTTCTTCACTCTGTCTACAATAAGAATCCACACCAATTGTTAAGACTTTATAACCTTAATTATATAATATGCTTTTACTATTACTTTTACTCAATGCTTTACATATAAGCATTGTACTATTAATATTTTGATTTTAAATTTTCAGGATATTTAATCAATTGATTGGTTCTCCCATGGCTTGGGTGGTATGAAGGTAATTCATGATTAAAAGTAGTTAGAAAACTTTACTAGATTTTTTTAGATACATATTATTACAGTTGAGTGATCTTCCTTACAAGATTAAAAGTAGTTAGATGTATGAGATTGTTGTTGATAAATCTCAACCTGCAAAATCAGAAACTTCCTCTCTGTTATATGTATATGAATTTGCTTTGTACATTAGGCTTCTACCAATCTTCTTAAAGCATATGTCACTTGTATGAAGTTAACTATATTCCATTATCAGTTAACTCAAAAGGAAATTGAAGTAGTAACTTTCTTTCTTTTTTGGGGCTTTTTGTAACTTTCTTTTTCCATTTCAGTTCCCACACTGAGTGCATTGTTACAGAGGGCCACAAAGCTATGTTCTGAACATTTTCTAAATTGAATTGAGGTCTTTGTAACTTTTTTGGTCCCTGTCCCAAGAAAAATGACAATAGTTTTGGGACCAAAATTGCAAGGTTGGAATTAGTAGAAGCAAAATCCTTGCATGTGGCCCGGTTGGTAAATATATTCAAATATCACATGATGAGGGGCATACTTGTAATTTCATTGCCACTTGAAAGAATGGTTGTACATGGTACTAACAGGTATCCTTCTCACTATTTTGTTGGCCCTTATGAATCCAATTTGGCTCCTGATAGTTTATATTTCTTTATTAACTTTTTAACATTTACTTTTAAAATTGTAATTTACATGCAAGCTTCAGTGTGGTTGGCTCCTGCTAGTTTATATTTCTTTGTTGTTTTTTTCAAGTTTTTTTTGCAGATATACAAGTGTAGCATTCTTCATTTCAATTGTTAGTTGTACTACTAATGATGGAAGCTGCTAATAAAGGAAATGGAAGAAGCCGCATGAAATAAATTTTTTGTAAGAAACACAATAGATTAGATGAATGCAAATTTATATATTGTAAGAAATAGAATTGTATGACATTAAATTTTATGCAATAGATTGTATTTTTTGTATATGGTATTTTATTTCTATTATGAGACATTAAATGCAAATTTAATTTAAAAATTAATAAATATATAAATATATTTTTTTTAAACATTTAAATTTACGATACGCAAAAATGTGTGTCATCTTCATTTATGACATGTTTCTTGACAGGGGTTTTAATGATACGCATTGCGTGTCGTCTCTCGTTATGATAGGGCCTTCCTTGACGCGCATTTGCGCGTCGTCTGAGCGTTTTACGACACACATTGCGCGTCGTAAAAGGCTGTTTTTCTAGTAGTGAAATAGCAACTTACTTTAGGTGTTGGTAAAAAATTCAAAAAAATTGCAACCTCTTCATGAGTTTGAAACATCCTCAAAATGTCCATGTAAAAACAATGAGTTAATCACATATTTTAATTTCCTTGATAGCTTCATTTGCCTAAAGTTTCAAGAAAAGGTTTGCCTAGCAGGAATTTGCCTTTTTCTCCATAGGAACATTCCATCGAACACCTGGGGTGCGAAATCAAAAACTTTAGACAAACGTTGCCTTCATCTAACCGATGATTGCTTATTTCCCAGGTGAACATGACGTTCACTATTAGAAATACAGCCTTTTACGACGCGCAATACGTGTTGTAAAACGCTCAGACGACGCGCAAATGCATGTCAAGAAAGACCCTGTCATAATGAGAGACGACACGCTTTTGCGCGTCGTCTATAGACGACGGGCACTTACGACGCGCAATTACGACACGGGATTTACGACGCACATTTACGACACGCAATGCGTATCAAGGAAGGCCCTGTCATAAAGGACGACGACACGCATTTGCGTGTCGTAACCTTACGACGCGCATTTATGACTCGCATTGCGTATCATTAAAGCTCCTGTCAAGAAAGGCCATGTCATAAATGAAGATGACACACATTTTTGCGCATCGTAATTTTATATGTTTAAAAAAATATTATTTATAGATTTACTAATTTTCAAATTAAATTTGCATTTAATGTCTCATAATAAATAAAATATCATATACAAAAATACAATCCATTGCATAAAATTTAATGTCATACAAATAATCGTTCCATGGAAAGATAAAACAAATCAATAAAAGTTATAACGGAAATTTACAAACTAATTAGATACAAGAAATATGAAAAACTTGAAATCCCTAAGATTAATAGTTCTAACAGAAGCTTCACGTGAGATACATATAGTTGGACCAGTAAGCAAGGATGTTCCCGAATCCACAATAGCAGCACAAGAACACGTACACGATATCTTCTGCAAGAAGGTGCCAGTCCAAAACTACTGTTGAAGGTTGCCATGATAGCTGTTAAGATTTAAGCATAACAAGAAACCAATCGGTGACTATAATAAGCTAGAAAACAAGCAACTAATAAACAAAATAAGAAACTAAATAAGTCAAACTATGACTATGCATACAAATTGGCAGCAAACAAGTAAATAAATGAAGAAAATTACCTTCCATTGAAATGGAATAACAAGTTCAACATATTTCCCATGGCCTAAAGCAGGTAAGTCAACACGAGAAGGAATGTAGTCAACACGAACAACAACATGCCACTCTTTTGTAACAATGTAAGCATCAAGTGTAAAAGTTAATACAAACAACACCAAGTCTGAACCAATATCAGAGAAAATGAAGTAATCAGAATGTGCACATGTACACATGGCAGTTTAGCAAGGATAAAACTGGAATAGACAAACTTACCTTTCTGTAACGAAGCTAAGCTTCCACTCTCCCCTAAAGTACTCAAAAGATGCACAATGATTGAAAGCCTTCTATGTTCAGTAACATTTAGTAATATATTTGATCAAATACTTTCTTGGAGTGACTATGCCACTGCAGAAAACAACTTGTATTAAAAAAACGACACATTTACAGATTATGAATACAATTTATCATAAAGATTAATATATTATTACCTGTTGTTACTTTCTTTTTCTTTTTCCCATGTGGGGTACCAGTTGATGGACTTGATTTATCCGAAACATAATCAAGCATGAGTCTCCTCAGTGATGCACCATGAATTTGGAAATGTGCTCAACTACAAAGATTAAAATATACTTTTTTTTTAATTCATAAAAGAAATATTAAAAAAAAAATTAGGGTTGTGGATGCTTACATTGCTGAGAAGTTTTGCTCCATACCATGCAGAATCTGCACCATAAGGGGAAGTGATAACACGAATTCCATTGGATATGGAGGGAGGTAGAAGATCATGTACTTCCTTTTCTAATCTTTCTACAATTAATTAAAACATGAAGCATTTATAAATTAATATTATATTAAAAATTGAAAACATTTATATTTATAAATTAATTTATACCTGGTAACCCTGGTAAACATTACCATGCAGTGCCTCCAGCCAACACAACTGTCCTGAACCAAGTATGATCGGTTCTCATTTTGGCAGCATGGCAACGCTCAATGAAATCTGTCACTGTCTGATGTAGACCCATTGTATTTCTGAGACCAAAAAGGGTAAAATTGGAAATTATATAAAAATAATTTAAGGGCATAAGTTTATAGATATTAAAGTGGATAAAAGATTACATTCATTTGTTGATTCCGTCATTGTAAACACTAACTTAATGCTTGTAACATGATTCTTGTGTATTAGCGATTATGGTAAGAGGATGAAAGACTAACATACCTGTCTCTCTGTTCCAAGAAATCCGGGCATCAAAAAGTCAAAAAAAGACCACAACTCCAACACATTATTCTGCATAATAGTTCCAAAACATCTGTCTCAAATGCTAAACATCTATACGAATCACATTGTAGTTTTGAAACTGTGAAGATATAATAAAGGCATCAATGAAGATATAACAGAGGCATCAATGAATTTTTCAATCTCATATACCCAGTGCCCCATATCATCACATAAAATTCCATGAAGGTTAAACCTCTTTAAAAAGGGTAACCAGTTTATACCCTCTTGCTGATACCTTCTCAGGGTGACTTTCAACTACTTCTAGACAACAGGCATTCACTCAATCCAGAAGGAGGAGAGACACCACGTGCAAGGGGCAAAAGAGGGACAAGGGCAGCAAAGCTGTGTGTGACACTTCTTCTAACAGAATGATCACAATCACTCATACACCTTAAAAGAGGGACAACTAACAGCCTTGCATAAGGAACAAGATCAGTGCCTAATCCTTGAACAAGCAGACTCATTAGCATCCCTGCTCCTTGTCTAGCATTCACAGATGCCATGTCACCCAACATAGGGATTATGTTTTCAATTACTGAGCCCGTGATGTTGACTGTCATTGACTTTGCCATTGATGTGATGCATCTTGAAGCAGATAGTCTCACAGCAACATGAGAATGGCGGACACAGGTGAAAATGCATGGGAGGAGTGTCATTAGTTTATCTGATACTACCTGATCTCTTTCCAGGAAGCTTAAAGTACGACGGCGAACTGTGTAAAACCAATTTCAATCAGTAAAAGAATGAAATAAGTGACTCATCAACACACACATACACGAATATAGATAGACTAAGAGGTATCTAGTTCATAAAATTACATTTTTATTAGGAAAAGGCCATGAAATAAGAACAAAAAATGAAAAGGGTTTACTCTAAAACCAATTATGGCCCCTGATTCTTAAAAAAAAATAATAAGAACCAATTATGGCCCCTGATTGGGATAGCTCTTCCTCCCTTTGAGCTTGTTGCTTAGCCAATATCTGAAGGTGTGGAAGGTGCAATTCCTCACCAGGTTTGTGTTGAGGAACGCTCAAGATAAGAGCAGCTAGATCCCAGGTGGCAACTTTTGATGTAATACGGATGCCTTTTGATGTACAATTTATAAATAAGAAAATACAAATACTTTTAAAATATTTTTCCATTTAAATAAAGAACAAATTTATCGACTTCCTAATATAGAATGTATGAAAATTAATAAACAAACAAATAAATATTACATGGTTTTCACATATGTTGCTAGAAATATCTAGATTCTGTTCGAGTCATATACAAAAAATATTTTACATGAATTTTATAGAATAATTTATTAACCCAAAAAAATAATATATGCATTATTTCTAAGAGTAGTACAGTACAACACAGCAAAGTATACAATTTTTTTTTTACTATTTTGCCCCTGAGGCCTTGACAGTTCAGTGTTGTTGTCATGTTCATCGTTTATGAATTCACAAACATCATAAACTGTTAGTTTGATTTACAAGATGCAGCACAATGAATTCACAAACAACAGCAATAAAGTGAGAGAGAGAGAGAGAGAGAGAGAGAGAGAGAGAAATCATACAATAAAAGCTAGTATGATAGCAATTGCAAATTTAGTGCCACCAATACCATCCAAAAAACCAACAGTAGCAGCAGCAAGAGCAGTCACAGTTGCTGAATGTGATGATGGCATGCCACCAGATCCCACAAGCTGCTCAATATCCCATTCCTTTTCTTTATAACAAATGAAAAGGTTAAATGTGGCAAGCATCAAAATCAGAGTTTTGGGAAAAAAAGTTGGACTGCCAGTGCAACAATCATACAGCCACATGGACCATTTCTGTTACTTACCTTAGATTAAATGTGGCAAGCATCAAAATTAGAGTTTTGGAAAATACTATGTGTATCATTATGTACCTATGGTGGCAAGGAAGAGCAACATATGCGATTGTTGGATTGGCCTTACATATGGGGCATAATGTGTCATCCCCCTCAGAACCTGAAGACTTGTCCTTTGAAAATGGACGAAAAAGACTTTTCATTGAAGATGAATTGAGAATAGGAAGTAGCAGCAACAACTTTTCCTGCAAATGCATAACAATGGGTATGTAAGTACTTCATTTATACAAAAGAGGGAAGATTGGTAAAATTTCATCCATGAAGCAAAATAGAGTGGAGAATGGAATTGAAATCCATGAGTTTATGGAAATGGAATGGAATTGAATTCCAACGGATGCATACAAAGTAAAACCCAAAACAAGTGAAACGTTTACCTCTAATGAGAGATCTGAAGAGCTTGATTCTCATACTCATGTAAAGTAAAGTCTTTCATTAGGTCTAACCTCAACATTTATCAATAATCATAAAACCTAAAGTGAATAATTACACATAGCAAAACAAGAAACTAAAATATGGTTTGCATGTATGGTTGAAAATGATCTTATGTGACAGTTGTTTCAAACAAACAATAAGAAAAATTGTACTCCGTTAACTTGTCAAAGATAAGCTTCTTGTAAAGGTTTAGGGTATGATTTTTGGCTAATAACCTCAGAACCCCAATTAAATTAGTTCCTTTATCATATATCTCCTAGAAAAATAAAGAGCTTGATAAGAAACACCACACAAATAGAAAAGAAATTCTATTGTTTTCTCAGTATGTGAGTCAAATATCAACATATAGGAAATATGAAAATAGAAAACAATCTGAGAGAAGAAGACAGAAGTTTCAAATATCAACATAGTAATTTAGTACCTCTGCTACCAGTCAAAAGAGCCATTCCGCCCTCATACGAAACTGGTGCAAAGTTGTTTGCTTCTCTCCCATTGTATTTTATAGAAGCCTTGTCATAAGTGTAATAACTTATCAACTAATCAGGTTGAAAAAAAAAAGTTAAAAGTCAAACCTTACAGTTCTGATTCCAGTGTCAACAACCGAAGGTAGATTTAATTTCTTTCAAGAAATAGGCATATCAGAGCTTCCCGCTGACACAATCACAAATTACAGTAAGGATTATCATCTAAGATGAGCAACAACACTCATTTGATAATTATAATGTACAAATATGAGATGACTTCTCTCTCAAGCATTTCATCAAACATCTTATATGCGTTATAAACTTATTAAAGTTTTACTTTTTTATGTTTAAGTTGTTTGACATTAGTTAAAAAGAAACGAGCCTTTAGTCAACTTACCAATCTCATTTCCATGTGCCATGTCAGCAACATTAGCCTGGTCAACAACAGTCTTACTTCTGATTCAAATTTGAGTAATTAAATGAGTCAAACCTCATTTCCCAAGATTTTATTAAAAAATAAAAAGATTTCCATGACTAACCAGTTTCATTTAAATTGAGCAGAAGTTGTTCCCTTGATGCAAGAGCACATATTCCTGCAGAAAATGCAGTTCTAACAGCCCATGAATGATATGGCGCACACACTTGTTGATAAGCTGATGAAGCTGCATCTTTTAGGGAGTAATCGCTGAATCATCACCACAAGAATATGCAATTAATAACACTAGAATTAATAAATACAGTCAGGTGTAATAAGTCATAAGAACATACTTGTTTTATAGAAAATTCTGGAATAATTCTCGAATTAGGTCAAGACCCTGTCTAACTCTGCGAAGATTATGAGTATGGCTACCACGTGACTTCACTGTCTTCCATTTTACATCATAATCAACTACACTGCTTAAACTCACATAGCGTTCTGATGCTTCTTCTAGATCACGCACCTGAAAACCAAATAGAGGATTTTGAATGAAGAGCACAGAAACGAAAGAACACGCATCACAAAATGGCTTTAATTTCAAAACAGGAAAATCGCCATTTCTTCCATCTATAATCAGATTCGAAATTTCCTCAAATGCATCCGCGATTGAAAAAAGAGAGGTTCGTGTTCCAGCGTCTTCAAATTCATCACCGCCGCTATAATCCATCCTCTTGGAGTTGCTCCTGAGATCACACAATTTGAGACAAGCAACAAAACGCAGTTTCCGAATCATCAATTGCAAAAACTAAACACAAATTGTAAGAGAAATCGCGTCTGCTCAGATCCAGATTTTCCTCAAAAGCATATGATATTGTCGGATAGATTTGGGAGGTTGATGAATGTAAGATTTGCAAGTGCTCTGAAAACAAGAACAATTCAAGAGCAGGGGATCACAGGGAGAAATTTGGGAATAACTTTGATCGTACAATGCAAATTTGAATCACGAGCTTAAAACAACAAATTTGGGGGAAATTCAAGAAGAAGTGATCATTTGATATCAGCAAAGAACCCTAGCTTTGATAGTACAATGCAAATTTGAGAAATGAGTTAGTGAAACTTTGGAATAACTTTTCAGTTAGCCGAGTTGGGTTGTCTGGATTAGATTTGGAAGTAATAGAAAAGAACCCAGTCGCATTCGTTTTCTCCGCCGTTGACGGTGGTTTGTGGAGACGATGATGTCATCGTGTACTGCGATGTGGCGTTCCGATCTTGAACCGACATCTTGAGATGGCGGAAGTGTTTGCTTAGGCACTTCGAACTTTTAAAGATTATGAGGTTCGATGCTGGTGGTGGCGGATTAGGGCTTGCACACACAGAGAGAGAGAGAGAGAGAGAGAGAGAGAGAGAGAGAGAGAGAGAGAGAGAGAGAGAGAGAGAGAGAGAGAGAGAGAGAGAGAGAGAGAGAGAGAGAGAGAGACGAACTGCTTAAAGGATTATTAGGGCTTTTTGGTAGAGGATTTTAGAAGAAGAAGAAGGAGATGCATCGGCGGGCTGTTTAATTTTTTGGTATTTCATTTCCCCCTAAGAGAACGCGCCTTCCTAAAGAAAAATATAAAGCGACAGTTTTAGACGACGCGCTTTTTTATGATAGGTGCCCTCCGTGTTTTTAATTTTTTTTGGTTGGACACCACTTTTAGGGCACGCACAAATGCGTGCCCTCTATCCTTCAAATTTTGCAAAACTGACATTATTTTTTAGGGCACGCACAAATGCGCGTCCTCTATCAGCGAGTGTCATTGTTTGCGCGTCATTAAAGGGCTGTTTTATAGTAGTGGTTTCTGATTTTCAAACAAATTTTCTATCCTTTTAAGTTCAAACAAAGTGTTGGAGTACGGGTAGGAGAACTTACCTCGACATCTGCTACGTTTTCCTGCAATGTTGCTTGCGCTATTTCCATCCATAATGATTTTGAAGTTTCTATAAATGGTTAAAACAATGATGATTAAAGTCAGAATCGGTGAGAAAACAAAAGGTAAAATTCAGGAATGGTTTGCATTGAATAATCCACATGGCTAAATTCAAAAACGAAAAGTCAATCGGTTAGCATAAAGCTATTCAAAAGAACACAAAAGTAATAGTGAAGTAATTGGTAAATGTAGCGATTGAAATCCGATATTCAAATTGAAATTGGTAAAAGCTGATTCGTAAATGAAATTAGAAACGCAAATGAAATTAGAAAAATCCGAGATCTTAAAATCCAAAAATGGTTAAACGGTAGTAGATGATAAACTCATAAAAGTCAAATTTTATTGAGAAAAAAGGAAGAATCAATGGAGAAAAAGGGAGAATATATACCTGAATAGCACGATGATTCTTGTGGTGATTGAGACAGAGAGAACAAAGAGGGCCATTCATGCAATCCAAGCAATACATATTGCATTCGGACTTGTTTGAATCTGCGTGCAGTTAAAAATAAGTGTAATTAATATGTGCATGATTTAAGTTACTGTTTTTTTTACCGAAGAATTTGTGTATTCTGTGTTGGAACAATGTCAAGGACTACATTTTATAAAATTAATTAAACTTTTATAATAAAAATTTATAATTATTAATCAATTATTTTAAATAAGTCATTTTAAATAAATTATTAATTAAGAGATATATCAAATTTTTAAAGTTATTATAACTTGAAATTTAACATATAATTTGAAAATGTAAATTTGCATTTTGAAATGAATTGCCTAATATATCCACATGACACATGACATAGTATTAATGAGTAGTTGTATTAGAATGACACTTGACAAAAGAAGATTAAAACTATTTATTTATTAAAATTAAAATAGGGATACGAAGATTAATTTCTCTAATTTGGAATGAAACACTCCAAATGTAATTCACTTTGTTAAATACATTTAAATGACATACCAAGCACGGATAATTTTTTTTGAGTTTTATAGCCATTATTTTAATTTGTTTATTTGTTTATTTTACTTTTTTTTTTTTAAACAGAACACTCATTAGCTATACATAAACAATGTGTACAGTGTAAAAAAAAGGTTATGAAATCTTACATCTCTCAGTATTTGCTCTAGATCTTCATGGTATTTTGCAAAGAACTTGTCATCATATTACCTCTCTTTTCCATCCATGGACTCCAATTTCTATCCGGAAAGAATGCATCAACGGAATCGTAAACAAACAAATCTTTAAAAAAAAGTTTGCATAATATTTAGTTCATACTACCAACCAAGTTTCTTTAGGCAACAATTCTTTAGTTTCAAAAACCCCATCCCTGTGATGAAAATTAAAATTAGAAGTATGATGCTATAATACATAAATAAATAAAAGTGTGCTGCTAGTTCTTGCATTTACCCTTTTATACATATAAGTCTCATATGAACTGAATCGGTGAAAATAATGAAGGGGTGGTCGGGTAGACTTTGCAATTGTTTGGGGGGGGGGGGGGGGGGGGTTAGTGTTTTTAATTTTTATTATTAGTTGATTAGTTTCATGTAATTATTATAATTAGTCTTGCATTACTATTAATTAGTTTATTGATAAGGATTCCAGTTTAGGGTTAGTTTAGGAAAGCTTGGGTAGTTGGGTATAAATAATCCATCAGGATTACTAACGAGGCAGAAACTGAGTTTAAAACCCTAGGAGAGCACCTATTTCTCACAATTTTCTTTTGTTTAGTGACTTAAATAAGAATGCAACCCAACATCTTTTGAAATAAAATTTAAGTTTTATGTATAACCAAGTAAAGGTAGAGAAGACGATCAGAACAATTTTAACTGTTACATTGGAACTATGGGATAAATTTTGAAGATACAAACTCATAAGACACAAATGCCATATAACTGCAAATTTAAAGCCTTGTAAATTATTGTTTCAAATTATGTAAATTGATGTGCTAAATATCATACATCTTAAGGAATTGGGATCATATCAGCGAGACAAAAAGAAAATAGATATCATATGACGTAGAATATAAGGCTAACCATATCATCAAGCTGCTCAATTAATCAAAGTGCGAGAAAAATACTCCAGAAAGAATCTCATAATTGTAACAAGTTTCTAGTAAAAATTTGACAGATAACAGGAATACATAGGGATGATGGTGATGGAAACAGTGAGCGGCGGTTGTAAGTGCATAATATAAGCTAAAGCGATGGGTGGACATCACTTGTTAGTGATAAGTAAGGTAATAAGTTAGAAGCATTTGAAACAGCTTTGCTTGGATTGTTGTCTACTAACTATGAACAAAGATTACAAGATTGGTAAATAAACATTTAAGCAGATTATAAGATTAGTTTACAGTAGTTTCACTTGGGCGTTTTATCAAACAGATGGTGATCTTTTAGAATAGAATTTGTTTTTTCACACGTTGCAGACTTTTGATCGATGGAACTACCCCAAACGACTTGCTTTAACTTAGCAGAGGGAGTCTTGAAGAGCGGGTGAAGTGAAGAAGTCGATAGAAAAAGGTGACGACTTCTAATCACCGATATTCATCTTCGTCGACGACCTCATGCAAAAAAATGAAGATAGAGAATGTTCGGCTGCTGTATTAGCTAGACGGATGAGTAGGTGACCATGGTAGCGTAAACTAACCCTTATGAACAGTACCTCGGTATATGTATGGAAAAAGTGAATATACCTTGAGGGTATACAAGATTAGGTACCCACTCATTAACTACGTAGTTTTGATTATTTGTTTATTCTTTTGAAAAAGAAAAAAAAACAATTTGTCTTTCGGTTACAATCGGCATTCCAAGATTCACCGAGAAAACAACCGTGGACAAGATTCTTCAACAAAAATTGGTGATATTTTTTAAATGGTAGAGAAAAATGGATAAAATCATGAGGGAAGACTTCGAAATGTAAAGTGAATGCAATTTCATCTTTTTAAGCAGATGAAATAGTTTTTTGACAAATCACTCCACTTTATTGAGATAAACATATGAAAAGAAATTGCGAACAAGAAAAAGTGAAAAATCTATTTGATAATTGGTAGGAAGTGTAATCATAAATGTAATTAATTAATATTTGAGAAATTGAGGTTCGGCAGTGAATAAGGACGTATTAAAAGGAAAGAAGTCTTTTTTTTTTTTTTTTGAAAAGTAAACAAATGAACAAAACTACGTAGGGGCTGTTTGGCAGGATCTGAATTTTTAAGAGGTCTGAATTTCTAAGATGGTCTGAATTTTTAAGATCTGAATTTTTAACATGTTGCTTGGTTGAAACCTCTGAATTATTGTGCTGAATGATAAAAATGACCATTTTACCCCTCTGCATCATTTCTTTCAATTACAACATTGTACTTCTAAAATTTCCTTATTAAGACACTGTATTTGAAAATTATAACCAACTCTAGCATTCTAATATGGTTGAAATAAGTACAATGCTATAACAAAGCTAAATGGAGAAGTTTGAATTGGATACTTCAATAATACAAAGCTATTTTACATGTTTAATAGTGTAATAACCAATTATCCTACAATCAAATAAAATATGAATATAACCTAATACATTCATCTCTAGCATAAACACCATTCATTCCATCGATTCATCTACAAGTCTAGATAATTCGCATTCCAAAGTGACACCAACATCTTGACAATTAAAGTACACAAATGAAACACCCACATTCAAAACCTCTGCACAAAATAATTCATTCTATCACCATATGAAAAATAGATCTGCCAATTATGTGATTATGATCTGCAAATTATGTCATTTGACTATTTGAGACATATTTGATGCAAATTACTTGAAAGAAACAAGGACAGAAGAATCAATATCCATGGAATAACTACATTATTGCAAGGATAAATACCTATCCCCTGATAAACACAAAATCCCAAAAAACAACCCTCCAAAATCGATCAATCAACCAAAAACCTAGACAAATCTGAAGGAAGAACAACTCCAGAAAAAAAAAATCTCCAGCTCTAAAAATCGACTTTTAGGGCTTTTGATTTCATGAAAAAAAAACTAAGCAACAGTCCATCCATGAATTGATAATCGATTTTTAGGGAAGAAAGAAAAAACCTATTTGAGAACCGGTGGGAGGGAGAAGGGACGGTGGTTTCAGAGTCGTTGTTGGGGATGTCGACATCAGTTTCGCTGGCGGGGATAGCGTCGTTGGCGGAGGGAGGCCGACAGAGGGTTGCAGATCGGAGATGGAGCGGGAGGGAGAAGGGGGTGGTGGTGTTGATGTAATAGAAAGAAGTGAAGACGATGGTCACTGAAATGTTATTAGGGGCATAAAGGAAGACCCGTTTCTTCTTTTAATTCAGACATGGTTTCAAAATTAAGAGGCAAACAAACAGCCCCGTAGTATTAATGAATGGGTACCTAATCTTATATACCCTTAAGTATTAATGAATGAGTACCTAATCTTATATACCTTTAAGGGTATATTCACTTTTCCATATATATATATATATATATATATATATATATATATATATATATATATATATATATATATATATATATATATATATATGGCTAGGTTATAATGTGGATAAACAACTATTGTGCGGACATGTGGACAGTGCTATTATATGAGAATTATTAAGATCATAAGTTGTTTAGTAATGTGAATACGTTCAACTTCACACAACTATTGTCATTTCCGTGCATTCTCACTAATTTTTATTTATTTTTGTTCTCACGCATCGTTTTTCACTCATTTTCATTATTACAGAATACGACTCAATAAACATTCTGACATAATGAAAATAATAAAAAAGTCTATAATAACCTTATAGACGATTTAATTAGTGAGAATGTGTGATAATAAAAACAGTTATATAAGATTGAACGTATTCACATTATCAAACAACATATGTTTTTTGTCATTTTCACAGAATAGCACTATCCACACGTCCGCACAATAGATGTCAATCCACATTTGAACCTAGTTCTCTCTCTCTCTCTCTCTCTCTCTCTCTCTCTCTCTCTCTCTCTCTCTCTCTCTCTCTCTCTCTGTGTGTGTGTGTGTGTGTGTGTGTGTGTGTATATATATATAATATGTAATTATTTATTTTTGAACTTCAAAAATGTTTTAGTTTATCAAACTTTTCTACACAAGACAAATCTAACTAGATGCATATTGAAAGTTTAAGTATCATACGTAGTATTTGATTTTAAAGCTTTCAATGAGATTTTAGTAATGATATATTTTAGAGAAATTAAGTACTCTAGCCATAATTTAATGTGTATTTGAAAAAATAATTAAAAAAAAGTTTTTAGCAAAAATAATCACTTGGTCCGAAATTTCCGAACAAAAAAAAACACTTTTTCTATATACATCCCACGTTCCGAATTTAGGAAAAAAACTTTGGAATTTCAAAAAACAAGTCCAAAATCTGATATAAAGAACTTGGAGAAAATTATGGATCCACGTATGGGACAAAACTACCCTTCAGAAGGTGCTAGTAAAGTAGCTGAGCTCATATTAAGTTGTCTTGATTTTGGCGCCCAAAACCGGCCTTCCATGGAGGAAGTTGTGTTGAGTTTGCAAGTTATTGGTGCGGTCACAATGGAACCGGGTCGGTCAACGGGTAGCACCATGGGTTCGATGAGCCCATATACTAAACAGATTTGCCCTTGGTCTCCCCTTCGTGGAAAGCAAGGGAGGGCAGTTTGGTCGATGAGCATTCGACTATTAGGTTTAAATGTGTGCCTTGGGCCAGTTCAAAGAAAGACCGAACGTGGACGGAAACAAACTGTTCCAAAATCGAAAAATAGGGAAATTAAAGAGTTAATTGCATAAGGCTATACGGCATGATACCCCCGAAGGGACTTGGTGATGAGCTCATTGCTTGGGGAGAGGGGGGTATGGCTACAATGCGCCCGAGATAACTTGGTCATCAAGATTGAAGAGTTCCAGGGGACAAGCCCTGTCCCTTTCTCTTCATTTTTATCTCTTGTGTTCTCTCTATTGGGGGTGCCAAGCACACCATACACTCCTCAAGTGTATGGATGGTGTGAGGTAGTGAGGTGGAGGTCCAATGGTGTAGGATAGTAAGCCGCACATCCTAATAAAAAAGAACATTTTTTATCCATTCTAAGCTTTTTTGTTTACAATCTATATCATAAGTTTGGTTTTTGTCACTTGTAAAAACATGTAAAAAGTCATAGATATAAACAACATCAATAGATCACTTATGTTAATGAACCAATTGGTTTTAAAGATACTTACAAAGTAAACTTCTCTACATAAAACATATACTACTCTAACTCAATATGAAGGATTATATATGCAAACTATGCACAAATACAAAACCTTAATATGCTCTTGGAGAGATAGTGAGAGTTTAAGAGCTATGAGTGAAAACGATCTGAATGGCCCCAACTGAGCTGCTCTCCAAATATATATCCGGGTCAAATGGGTTAGCAAGATCCATGTGTAAACCCGATTATCTTTCATTTAAGTGAGCCATAACCCACCATTTCTTGCATATACACACAATATACCCAATAATCTTAAATGATACAAAACACATGATCTATGTATACTTACCGAGGAAAATCCGCTCCTTAGTCCATGACATGCTGGCCTCGAAATCATATCCAACCTCCAGGTAGACAGAGCTACCCCATGTAACACCCATAAAAATCATGAAAAATTTAAACTTTTCAAACCAATCCACAAATCACCATTATTTACAATATAATTTTCAAAACATGTTTAATATCTGAGTTTTTCCAAAATCATAAATCCAAACATGAGGAGGTGTACGATCACGCCTTCTCCTTCCTGCGGTCATAAAGGTACCTAAAGCATAACCTAAAACTGTAAGCCCAAAGCTTAGTGAGTTCCCCCAAAGTACCAACACACGAACAAATAACACATAAAATAACAACATACTATGGGTCCAATCAACTATCGGGTTGGAATACCCCAAGCCCCTCAACCATCAGGTTGGAATACCCCAGGTCCTCAACCATCGGGTTGGAATGCCAACATACTATGGGTCTAATCATCCTCGGGATGGAATACCATCGGGATCATTCAACCATCGGGTTGGTATGCCCCGACTTGTTGGCTTACGCACAAAGCAGTGAAGCCTCAGCCACCGACCAAACACGTACACATATAACAAATAATCATATAATAGTTTACGGCCAGTCAACCAGATCTACAGACCACTAAGCATAACATCATCCTATATACTAGGATACTACAGTATAATAACATGCATAACATGATATCAATCCAATGGGCAGGCATTGGTGCCTTCGGCCCGTAAGTACAGTGAGGAAAACTCACCTCGTAAACTGAACATAACTGATGAGACCTGACTACGAATCTCACCTCTCTAATTGATACCAATTTCCACCATGTAACGTCCCAAAAATAACGACATAAAATTTTCGTTTTTAGATTAATAAATCATTAATACATAGCATTTCAATAAAACCAAGGTAATCGGGATTTATCAAAACATCATCAAATCATAAGTAAATCACAGAATGCGGAAACATGTGGTGTGTGCTCTACAATCATCCCAAGCTCTTCCAATTGAAAACCAAGCACCTGAAACATAAAATGAAAACCGTAAGCACAAAGCTTAATGGGTTCCCTAAGATACCACATACCCTACATACATAAAACACATACTGGGCCCTCGCCCTCCATCGGGCCTCGCCCGGTCTCGAGTCCCACTCGGCCTCGGTCCCCGCCCTCCATCGGGCCTTGCCTGGTCTAGAGTCCCACTCGGCCTTGGTCCCCTCCCAATATCGAGACCTAGTCGGATTACAGATCTGTCAATCACCAGGCCCCGCCTGACATTGGGCCCCGTCGATACACACATAATCATATAATTATATAAACATATAACCTTACTAGCTCATGAAATAATCACAAAGACTATAGCATCCCATACAGTCATCGAGCCTCGCCCGACATCGGGCCTCTCCCGGTAAGCATAAAACACATACTAAGAACTAGCATATGATATCCTCATCAGGCCCCGCCTGGCATCGGGCTTTGCCCGGTAAGCATACCATTATATAACACGTGCAAGAGTCGAACATAAATCATGCATCCTAACATATCAACCATGGTTTAGCATTGGTGCCTTCGACCCGCTAAACCCAATGAGGAGACTCTCCTCGCACTGTCGAATCAAATAGATACGATCCCTGGCTGTTGGCTGACAGATCCCCGAACTGTCAATATCAAAACAACTCCCAATGAACAATTGTGTTCCAATCCATAACCATAAATCCAAATTCAGGGTAAAAAGACCATTTTACCCCTAACCTAGCTTGGTCCAAGACTAAGGCCCAAACTCACTACCTAAAAGGCCCAAAAGCCAAATAACCAACCAAGGCCCAAATATGGCCCAATTTTCCAAATTGGCCCCAAACCCCTTACATGGGCCTTACCCTAAAGCCCAACCAATTTTCCTAGTCCAAAACACTTGTACTTAGGTGGCCCATTAAGAACTCAAACACCCAAGCCTAAAAAGGAAGCCCAACACGAAGCCCAAAAAACAAAACCCTCCCGACTGAGTATGTGGGGTGTACTTAGTTGTGCGCTAAGCGTACATATAATATGGCTTGTACGCTGCACGTATAGACTTGTACGCCCAACGTACTCATCCATTAAGCCAATTTCGACATTAAGCTCTTAATGCTTAAGTCTAGAAGTCCAAACCACGTATCTGAGTCCACACAAGTGTCTGGAACCATAAAGTCACTGACTTGGTGACTTTGTATGCCCCAAAAGAACCCAATCTCGAAATATAACATTCTACTTTCATAAAATGAACTCAAACTCAAGCATGGGGGATTCTAATCCTTAAAGGTGCCAACTTTATGAATATAGGACCATGGAGACACCAAGAGTGGCAACTCTAAGCTCCAGGAGTGGTATCAATCACTAGATCTCATCTATGGGACCAAAAAGGGTACAAAACTTAAACAAGGAAGATCTAAGCTTCTAAAGAACAAGATCAAAGCTTTTTACCTCAAACAAGATGGAAATGAAGCACATAATCAAGATCCACAAGCTCTTCCTTGATCCACATTCTTGCACCAAACATTATCTTCTTGGAAATGACCCACCAACACCAAAATGCACACCATGAGCTCAAAATCACAACCATGGAGACTTAAAGACGATTTCTAGGGTTTTGGGACTTGGAGGCTTGTAAAGAGGCCAACCCTAAAGATTTAATGAGTTTATATAGGGTACAACTTCCAAATTAAGGTTTTTCCTTTAACCCTCGTACACCCCACGTACTCCTTGTACACCCAACGCACGAGGTCTCGCATCCCCATTTCCACCTTCGCAGTATGCTAAGAATACATCACATTACACCCAACCTAATTCCCTTCGCATCAGTATGCCCCGCGTACTCCCTAACTATGCCCCGCATACTAGGGTTTCCCCTTAATCCCTAACACATTCCGAAGGTCATAACTTCTTCGTTTTAAATCCGATCCCGACGATCTATATATCCAAGAAAAGGTAACGAGAAGCTCTACACTTTAATCAACTCATACTTTCCTTACAATTTCCCGAACAAACCTCCAATTTCCATAAAATCCTGAGCTGACAAATTACCGAAATACCCTTTGGCTCCAAAACACAAACTGAATACCCGGATCATCCAAATTACATCATCCACCCCCAAATGAGTCCAAATATCAATTCTTCAAGGGTCGTAAGACTGCTAATACCCAATCCCTGATTACCACTCCAAAATGAGAAACGATTCGAAACAGGGCGTTACAACTCTCCCCCAGTTGAATTAGATTTTGTACTCGAAATCATTCCTTACCATTCCCGACATGCCAAACAACCTGAGCAACACGACCACAACCCCGAGCATACCCAACCTTCCCCAAGGCAACCGGAACCAACCCTCGCATGGTTCTCCAACCCAAAGATGAACGAATCCCTTCTCCACCCGAAAATAATCTCTTGCCACATAACCACATTTACTCATTCTGAAATTTGAAGTATCGAGATGGCCTGACTCCCTGACAGACCCCCATACTGAACCATTGCAAAATCCATTCCACTAGTCTCCCAACCGACTACTCAACTTCTGATAACTTGAGGTTCCCACTAGAAAACAGAATCACTGACCAAATATCCCTGCAGAACTCTTATACTTGACAGAAGGCTCAAATAATCCTACGAGTACGATACTTATCCCTGTAACAGTTAAATTCAGACGAGAGCTGCGCAACAGGATCAAATAATTTACTTTGAGCTTATCCAATCCCAACTGCAAATGACCTAACATCTCCTCCGAATAACAAGCTACTCCATACACGAGTTCCAAGTCAATAATGTTGCCTTAAATTAACTTGATGCCCTTAACAAATAGAACCAATCCAAGACACAATCACAAGAGCTTGATCTATCATCTAAACTGAATCCATTCATTACCCTTGAACCCTTCGATTGATGACCTCTACATATCGATACCCCAATCCTTATTCTACTGAAATGAAAATTATGCACAAAACACTCGCAATACCCGACTCAAGATCTTTCCCAAAAACCAACCTGATACTTAACTCATAACCCGAGATCCACGGATCTGCACTTGCATTTCACCAAAGACCTTCTGATAACGACAACCCCTTGCTAGAACGAGATATAAAGGTTCCCAAACCATCGTTGAGACTACCAATCTCGTACTTGGTCCAACCACCAGGTTCCCAAGAGTCCAAATAACAAGGCCACCCAGCCTAAAACCTCTGCGTCACACACTGACCATCCACTTGATCCTGCAACTCAAGATCCAAATCCTTGACCCAACAATCTCAACCAGGTCCCACCTGTATTGCCAAAATCACACGGGCCTTGCCCACGGGTCCCACCCATCTAGAGCTACACAATCCCGACTCCGCCTCGATCCCCAATGGACCTTAACCAAAAATAGAGAAATACTCCTCGATAATCCTGAACGGTGTGCCCAAGGCACTCTGATTCCCCCTTTACGCTCATGACCACTACTAACGATAGTCTACCTCGAATTGGTGAATGCTATGATCCCATCGTAGTCTTACAACCATCATAGTCTTACAACACTCCTAACCTATATTAGTTTACTTCATTAATATCTTATTTTATTTGTGATGCTAACAAGCTGAGATCTTGTTGTAGTAATAGGTAAGCCTCTTAAGTGTCATGACCAAGTTCTAATGTTATTGATTTTGTTATGACCTCATTATTGGATAAGAGTTGGTTTGCGATTTGTAATGTGCAAATCACTTAGTTTAAGTAGTTAACTTTCATTTGGATAGAATAATCTTTCTACACGGCTTTGATTTCTCCCGTTGTCAATTAATACGTCTTTGTTTATGTTAGGTGCATTTCATGTACCCATTTTGTAGTTTTATTTCATAAAAGTACATTGCATATAGGCTTAAACTCATGCATTTTGCATGTTTTTCGGGATTTTTCATGAGGCAATTTCATTCAAATACTTTTGTGATATTTCAGGGACTTTTGGAGGTAGGATATTGTTGGAGGAGGTAAATAAAAGTTGCGGACAAAATTTCAGGACTTGCGGAGCACCGAGGAGCAAGATATCAAAGAAATGAAGATTTTGGCTTTACAGAGATTTACACGTCCGTGTAAATGCAAGCCTTGCGTTTACGCGGGCCGTGTAAACGTAGATTTCTGCACAGTATATTTTTGCGTTTACGCGGGCCGTGTAAATGACAGTGTTAATTTACGCGGGCCGTGTAAACGTAAATGCGGGTTTTAAAGCAGTTTTTCACCATTTTTAAAGGGGGGAACCGACTTTTTACTTTGGGGGGTCGACTTTTGGAGTAGAGAAGGCGATTTTCTTGAGGATTTTGAAGTTGATTAACACTTGGGAACATTTGATTTCATTTTGTAAGAACTTTAATTTCATTTTCTAGATTTGTGATCTCGTTCTAGTCATGAGTGGCTAGAACCCTAGATTCTCCAACTTTATGTCTTGACTTCTAGTTGTGATTTCAATCATATGACTTGATGTTTTCTTTCAATTTTCTATCTAGTGAATTTGATTTTGTTTCAATCGAATGTTTGATTCTAATTGTGATTCTTATTGGCCATTTGAATTAGGGTTAGATCATTCAAGTTATCTAATTGCAAAATCCGTAATTGTTTTGTAAATTGGACTAGGTAACAAGCACTAAACTGATTTCTATTGAATGAATTTAGTGTAAATCTTATTCACACATTCTTATGCTCCCGAGCTTATGAGGAGTATTGAGTGTTGTTGGGAACATTCACATAAAGTTTAATGCAATCTTTCAACCTAATTCTAAGAGTTTGTTTAGATTAGATTGGTAAGGTTAGGATTAATCAAAGAGCTTGTTTTGGTTAATTATTGTGGTGAATGGGAAGTGTTAGAGCTTGTTAACACTTTCAAGTACCAACTTAGATAGAATTAAACAAATATCTTGTCATCCATGGAATCACATTGCTAATTTGTCTTGCATAGAGTTGGAGTACTTACAAATCTTGAACTTATTTCACTTAATCAATCATTTACTTATTGCTTTATTCTATAGTTTAAATCATTGATTATAAATTCCCCCCATTCTGTGACCATTTTTGTACCTTACGCAAAAAGGTATAAACACTTGTCCTGTGTCTCTGTGGATCGACCCTACTTACCTTGTACTACGTTTTTAGTGCATAGTAGTAGTGTTTAAGGAGTCATTTGTACCCTTTATTTGTTGGGTTTGACACGCCTAACAAATTGGCGCCGTTGCAGGGGATACGGTGTTACTAATTGTTTATGCCAAGCATTTTGTGAGCAGGTGCTTTCAAAAAAAAAATTTAACTTTGATTTTCTTTTCTTCTCTTTTATTTTATTTTCTCTGGTTTAAATTTTCTTGTTCTTTCTTGAGGACAAGAAAGGTTTAAGCTTGGGGAGATTTGTTAGGTGCATTTCATGTACCCATTTTGTAGCTTTATTTCATAAAAGTACATTGCATATAGGCTTAAACTCATGCATTTTGCATGTTTTTCGGGATTTTTCATGAGGCAATTTCATTCAAATACTTTTGTGATATTTCAGGGACTTTTGGAGGTAGGATATTGTTGGAGGAGGTAAATAAAAGTTGCGGACAAAATTTCAGGACTTGCGGAGCACCGAGGAGGAAGATATCAAAGAAATGAAGATTTTGGCTTTACAGAGATTTACACGTCCGTGTAAATGCAAGCCTTGCGTTTACGCGGGCCGTGTAAACGTAGATTTCTGCACAGTATATTTTTGCGTTTACGCGGGCCGTGTAAATGACAGTGTTAATTTACGCGGGCCGTGTAAACGTAAATGCGGGTTTTAAAGCAGTTTTTCACCATTTTTAAAGGGGGGAACCGACTTTTTACTTTGGGGGGTCGACTTTTGGAGTAGAGAAGGCGATTTTCTTGAGGATTTTGAAGTTGATTAACACTTGGGAACATTTGATTTCATTTTGTAAGAACTTTAATTTCATTTTCTAGATTTGTGATCTCGTTCTAGTCATGAGTGGCTAGAACCCTAGATTCTCCAACTTTATGTCTTGACTTCTAGTTGTGATTTCAATCATATGACTTGATGTTTTCTTTCAATTTTCTATCTAGTGAATTTGATTTTGTTTCAATCGAATGTTTGATTCTAATTGTGATTCTTATTGGCCATTTGAATTAGGGTTAGATCATTCAAGTTATCTAATTGCAAAATCCGTAATTGTTTTGTAAATTGGACTAGGTAACAAGCACTAAACTGATTTCTATTGAATGAATTTAGTGTAAATCTTATTCACACATTCTTATGCTCCCGAGCTTATGAGGAGTATTGAGTGTTGTTGGGAACATTCACATAAAGTTTAATACAATCTTTCAACCTAATTCTAAGAGTTTGTTTAGATTAGATTGGTAAGGTTAGGATTAATCAAAGAGCTTGTTTTGGTTAATTATTGTGGTGAATGGGAAGTGTTAGAGCTTGTTAACACTTTCAAGTACCAACTTAGATAGAATTAAACAAATATCTTGTCATCCATGGAATCACATTGCTAATTTGTCTTGCATAGAGTTGGAGTACTTACAAATCTTGAACTTATTTCACTTAATCAATCATTTGCTTATTGCTTTATTCTATAGTTTAAATCATTGCTTATAAATTCCCCCCATTCTGTGACCATTTTTGTACCTTACGCAAAAAGGTATAAACACTTGTCCCGTGTCTCTATGGATCGACCCTACTTACCTTGTACTACGTTTTTAGTGCATAGTAGTAGTGTTTAAGGAGTCATTTGTACCCTTTATTTGTTGGGTTTGACACGCCTAACAGTTTAGGAGAATTCTTATAAGAAAATTGATATTTTTTTCCTTAGAGTGGCAGGTAATAACCATATTTTGTGTTCTTATTTCCTAACATAATTTATTGTATATTCTTTATTTTCTTTATCATGGATCGTATCGGTGACTTTTTATTTTGCATGAGGAATTTTACAGGGTTTTGGAGCTCATTGCGGTTGTGGTTTGACTAGAGTTGGGCTTAGTGGGCTTTTCGATGCATTATTGGGCTTGGCGGATCCACCAAAGGAGATTTGGGCTTAAAAAGATAAAGGCTTGGATGAAGTGGGCTTGTGAAGATGGAACATGGATAGTTAACTTGGGCTTGGAGCATCCATTTTTGAAGCTAAAAGATGACTGGCTAGTTTGAGTCATGTGGGATATGGAGGGGACCAAGAGAATCTTTGGTACTGGGATGGTTAGTGGAGGAAAAATGAGCCAATAGCATTTCGGCAGCACTTGCGCAGGTGGAATTTCCGTCGCGCGGGTACCCGCGCAACTGCCCAGTTTTGGGCATTTTGGTCATTTGGCTTGCCATTACCTTGGGGGATGGGATCTATCAGCTATGACTTCGATTTTACACCATTGGAGACCATAAGAAGCCGATTTTGGAGCTTGAGACTCATTTCTTTTCATCTTTTCAAGTTATTGGTAGTTTCTTTATGCAATTAGACTTTTGTGATTGTTATTCTATTGCCATGAGTGGCTAAACTCTCTATTTTGGTTAGCCTTGGTTAAAACCTTTGAATATTTGTGGGTTTTTGAAGGATTCATGTTTATTTATCATTTATCTTATGTCTATGATTCTAGTTCGTATTTCCTATGCTTGTTTAATGCTTTGATCATGAGCTTGGTACTTGAATAAGCAATTGTTGGTTTATTTCTTTGGTTTAGCATTGAATCATTGAATTTACTTAGAACAACGACTTTATGATGGTAGAAATCATCTCTAGCTTATGAATCATAACTCCTTTATGGATGTGTAAGCATTGAAATCCTCTAGGAATTGGGGATTCCTTCATTCTTAAGGCTAATCAACCTCTTGGGTTCAATTGCTTCAATTGGATCTTTGATTTTGATTAAGAAGGTGTGTTGTGGGCTTCCCCAACCTCCATACTACCTATGAGGAATCTTGGCATATCATGCTTCATGATTGCTATAACCAATTTGGGATGAATGATAAGTTTCATGTTGAATCCTAATGATAAAAACACAA
Source organism: Lactuca virosa (assembly GCF_052849685.1). NCBI lineage: Eukaryota > Viridiplantae > Streptophyta > Magnoliopsida > Asterales > Asteraceae > Lactuca > Lactuca virosa. The sequence continues at coordinate 42,038,795 of NC_136433.1, forward strand.
ATGTTCATTGTGTTGAATTGCCTTGGTTAACGAATTGTTCCCAAAATTTGAGTATCTCACCATCTTGCTTAATTGCAAGGTTTTTAGTTATTCAAGTCTTTTAGTAAACAAGCAGTCACAACACCCCCCCCCCCTTTCTAGTTTAATTGTAGTTTGTTAGTTTATTTACACTAGTTCTTTTAGATTGCATTGGTGATTGAATACAACCATTTCCCCGAGGATCGATGCCCCTTTTTACCATTATATTATGTTTTTATTTGCAAACAAACGGTGTAATTTGCTTGGTGGACTTGACATCCCACCAAGTTTTGGCGCCGTTGCCGGGGAAATTGGTTATTGTTATTTGATTGTTTATGCGTAGGTCTACAAGAACCGGTGAACTACTCTACAATCCGGAGATTGAAAAAGAAGCAAAAAGGTTGAAAAAGTTAGCCAAACAAGCAAAGCAACAACAACTAGTTCAAGCTTCTTCCTCTTCTCCACTAATCAACATAGAAGATCAAGTTCATACTTCAAGTGATACCAATACCGAGCCGAGTTCTCCAATTGTTGGTCATTCCTTTGAAGACATTCCGTTTGAAAACTACATAGCCATGAATCACACTCCACCTCACAATTCCAACCCAAACCCAAACAATCAAGATGCAAATACCCCACCCCAACAACCAAGAACCTCTCATAGATATGCCACCTTGGAATCAACCCCCTCTTCACCCAAATCAACCCAATTATCAACAACCACAAAACCAAAACTTCCATCAAAACAACCAACCTCAAAACAATGCTTTTCAAGTTCAACAACCACAAGCACATCAACCAAATCAACCTAATTACCCACAACCTCTAATGTACCAACACCCAATGTACCCACAACAACAACCCCCTACAACCAATATCCTAACTACCAACCTTATCCACCACAAATGTACAATCACCAACAATACCCATACCCACCTTACCAACAACATCCCAATTACATGCAACCATATCCCAATAACCCCAATCCACCCAATCCCCCTCAAGAGTTGACACTTTGACAAATGATGGAGACGGATGTTACTCACACACCACTTGGTATTGTTTATCCCGCAAATCGCCGAGGATTTGAGTTGAAGTCAAGTTTCATACATCAACTTACCAAGTTCCATGGTTTGGTAGAGAAGATCCTCAAAAGAATTTGAAGTACTTTCATATGATATGTGTTAGCATGTTGCCCGAACACGTGACATTGGATGATTTCAAGCTAACCGCCTTCCCCCTCACCTTGGAAGATAAAGCTAGATAGTTGTTATTCAACTTACCACCGGGATCTATTCACACATGGGAAGAGTTAATCAAAGCCTTCAATAGCAAGTTTTATCCCACTCCCGGATATCAAGTCAAAGAAGTGACATTTTGGGGATTCGTCAAGGGGAGAATGAAACTTTTCATGAATTTTGGGAGCGATTCAACAACTTGTGTACAAGTTGCCCTCAACACAACATACCCGAACAATTACTTCTTCAACAATTTTATGAGGGTATGAATGAAAAAGATCGGAGGATGATTGATGCTTCAAGTGGTGGTGACATCTTCAACAAGACACCTCAAGAGATACGCTCACTTTTTGGAACCATTCCTCAAAATCAAAGGAACTTTGGGACTCGAAATGAAATGAAGAGAAATTCCCCACATGTGGTTGGTGAAGTTAGCAACACCCAACAGTTAGAATCAAAGCTCTTGGATTTGACTAATGTGCTAAGTCAAATGGTGGTGGAAAGTGGTCAACAATTAATGGTGTGTGGAATTTGTGCAATGACGAGACATTATACGGATAAGTGTCCCTCACTTGCAAGTGAACCGGAAGATGTTAATGCAATGGGGGGATATCAAGGTCAACCAAGACCCATAGGCTTTCAAAACAACTACAACCCAAATTGTAGGAATAACCCAACCAACCCATACCCACCAAAGCAAAACCCACCACATGTTATGATGAGAACCCAATTTTCCCAACATCCACAATATCCTTCCCAAAAACCTCCATATCCACAAACTTCTTATAACCCTTCCAATTACCAACAACCTCAATAACAAGTCCAATCAAGTGGTAACCACCAAATGAGCCTTCAAGAACTCATCACCTCCCTTGCTCAAAGCCAAACTCAATTTCAACAAGAGACCAAGAACACTTTCTCCAACATTCAAGCACAAATTAGAGATTTGGCCACCGCTCTCAACAAGATAGAACAAAGGGGTAAACTTCCATCTCAAATCGAGAAGAATCCAAATGTGAGTGCAATAACCTTGAAAAGTGGGAAAACACTTGGAGAAAGCAACCACAAAAGATTTTCAAGAGAAGAAGATGATGAGGTTATTGTTGTTGAACCTTCAAGGGTGGTCGTTCCTCCAAAGGAACCGGTTGTGACAAATATTGAGCAACCCGAATCTTCCAACAAGCCTATAAACCCATTGGTCATACCACCACCCTTCCCTTCCTGGTTAGCCGCTTCGAAGAAAAAAGAGGAAGAAAATGAATTATTTGAAATTTTCCGCAAGGTCCAAATCAACATTCCACTATTGAATGCTATTAAGCAAATTCCAAGTTATGCAAAATTTCTCAAGGATTTGTGCACCAAGAAGAGGAATTCAAGGTAAATGAAAAGATTCAAGTAAATGCAAACGTGACTGCGGTTATCCAAAAGAAGCTACCTCCCAAATGCAAGGATCCGGGAATATTTGCTATCCCTTGTACAATTGGTGATTTACATGTCGAAAGTGCCATGTTAGATCTTGGAGCCTCGATTAATGTGATGCCATATTCGGTTTTTAAATCTCTCAATGTTGGACCTTTAGAAGAAATTGGATTAATCATTCAATTAGCGGACAAGTCAAGTGTGTCTCCAAGAGGAGTGTTGGAGGATGTGTTAGTACAAGTTAATCAACTTGTTTTTCCCGCAGATTTTTATGTCATTGTTCTTGAAGAGAAGACCCATTCCAAATCATCTATGATCCTCCTTGGAAGACCTTTCATGAATACTGCTCACACGATCATTGATGTCCATAAAGGGAAAATTACTATGGAGTTTGATGGAGAGATCATTCACCTCAACATCTTTGAAGCAATGAGGTTGATGTGTGTAAAACCAACTAGTTTTAATCCTACTTTTCTAATGTAAATTTGACACACAATAGGCAGTGTACGTGTCAATTGGTGGTATAGTGTTTTTAGTAAGCAGGGTATCGAACTCAGGGAACGGCAAATTAAACTAACTACTAGTACTATAAAAAAATAGGAGGGGTTTCTCTAGTTTTACAAGACTAGAAACTTAACTAATTCTTACCTATCACTTAATTAAGCAGCTAAACAATTAAATTGCAACTAAATTCAATGATAAAAAGGACTTCTGTCTAGGTTCGAGTCATTTGATCCTATGGTTGATTTTATGGTAAATATATCGGATTAACTTTTCATTGGCTACCGATTGAGATGATTAGGTTCACGTTCGTTATTGCTAATCCTTAGAAAACAGATTAATTCAAGCAATGGCCAATTGTCTAAATTAATAAGTTCCCTAGTTAATTAATTCGGGTTAAATAAGACTTGTAATGGTTAATTGAATTGGTGATTCAATTAACCCCTTGTTGATGGTGTATCACACAAGCTCACGTATTAATTTACCTATCTTATAGTTAATTCTAGTTTCACATTCGTTATTCCTAGACATATAACTATGTGGTCACATAAATCATATGAAATTAATAACTAAGAGATGTTCATACAACTTAATTACTGATTTATTAACAGAAAATAGTTGTCATTAATCTATGAGGTTCTTTAACAAGCCTAGCAAAACAATATCACCAATTAAAATTAATTCTAACCATAAAATCAATCCATATTCACAAAATCATCTACCCTAAACAGAGGACAAAGGTTTTTAGCTCATAATTGCAGTAAAAACAAACTCAAAAACGAATTCAAGTAGTTTAAACATGATTCAATCAAAAGCTTAACTAAGGATGAATTAGATTTTGCCTTAATCCTCTTCAAAATCGAACTTAGGGTTGATTCCTCAGCTTCTCTCGTTCTAGCAGTACCTTCAATCGCAATCTGAGCCTCCTAGGGTTTTTAGAGTGTCCCCATCTCGATCTCGAAGTCCCTATTTATATTTTTCTGGAAACAGAGGTGACTCGTCGAGTCAAGGTCCCAACTCGTCGAGTCCCTCATTAAAAATCCGTGTACAGCAAGGACTTCTAGAGCTTCGTGAATCTTCGATCCAACTCGTCGAGTCAGGCTTTGACTCGTCGAGTCCTTCTTGTTTTTGGCATTTTTCTTCTTTGTTTCAACTCCCGAACTTCCAACTGCTTCTCCTACTTCCTTTTGCTTCTGAGCATATCTTTTGGACTGAAAATACATTTTGAACACTATTAAGTACCTTTTGTCCATAATATGTAAATAATTAGCTAATAAATAATGAAAATCTATACTAAATATATAGCTAAATATGCACATATCAAAATACCCCACACTTGACTTTTGCTTGCCCCCAAGCAAAACTGAATTTTAACACACTAATACTACATAAGACAATCCCAATCAAACCCAGCCATTATGTAAAGACCGCAACGCATGCATTTGTGTCTAAATTTTTTTCCTAAGGACCCCCCTCAATTCTAAATACTCACAATCTTCATAAACACTTGCCCACTTCTTTTGAACAACGCTCATTTTATGCATCCCTCCGAATCCATCCGCAGAAAACCTCCTAGCCTCAAGGTATTTTTGGTTGAGCAACCCAAGCATACATAATCTAGAACATTACAATTTTTGATACCACAATGGAGCTCTTTGGAATTCTTCACTTCTTTGTTATTTGATCTTTGATTTCTTTGAATTCACCACCTTGTTGTTTGATTTTTGGTATCTTCAACTTTTGAACTTTTTAAAATTTTGATCTTCAAATTTACACTTTAATAGCTCCAAAACTCTTTCAACTTTTTCTTGTAATTCTATCTTTCTCTTTTTTTTGTACATGTAACTCACTTTTTTTTCACTCAAAACCTACATGCTTAAGCAGGAGCGCTCAACTTCAACCTTTATTGGTTAAAGATATTAGTTTTCCTGGATACAATTCTGGTACACGATGCTAAACATATTGCATCCCTTAAACTAAGCGAGGTTGTGTTTTTGTCCCATGATTTCACTAGAATAAGGGGGGCCACAAATGCACTAGAACGTATATAGGCTCAACTAAACAGTTGGGTCTTCATGCAATCATCAAACACAATACTAGCATGATTCCTAATTACTTTTTACCAAAATTTTCTAAATTAATCCTAGCAATTTTTATGCAAAAATTTCAAAATTTTCAAAATTTAACTAAAATTTTAACTAATGTAACCAACCCCCTACCCCACACTTAATTTATGCAATGTCCCCATTGCATATTATGCATGATAAAGAACAATAAAATAAAGAGGAAATTGGAACAAACTCCCCTGGGATAGTAGTTGCGAGATTGATTTTCTTCTTTGAAAGCTCCATCTTCAATTGACTTTAAACATGGGAACAGCTCATCCATGTCTTGGGTGTCAAATCTCGTGTGGTTAGCTCCAAATATGCAGGAAAATCCCTTGGAAAGTTCCAGGAAACAATCTTAAAGATAATGCAGTCAAGTGGCGTATAAAATAGCATCAAATCAGTAACTTTAGAGGTGCAATGATAAACAACACGTCGAGTGGAATGGCGACTCGTCGAGTAATAGCAGGCAAAGGCAGAAATCATGAAATTTCACTTGGACTCGTCGAGTCAGTATGTGCACTCGGTGAGTCCATCGTTGTGTAATGAAAATATATTTTGCTTTAAATCCGTCTTCTGGTGTGCTGAAGTAACATCAAAAAGACACTTATGCCATTCTCTTCTTCAGTATCTACGCACTCTTCAACCCTCTCTAAAACCGGACTCGATACTTAAACTCCATTCTCGCTCGCCTAGCCTCGATGCTTCTATGAAACGACTCTCTAGACTCTTCGTTTGCAAACCCTTTATCCAAATTCTGAAAAGACTAAAACAAACACGTAATAAAAATGAAAAACAAACCATAAACAAATCCTAAATTACTCGTCCAAACCAAACAAAACAAACAAATAAAAACAAACAATAATGAAAAATTGTTTTAACACAACCAAAATAAAAAGGATAGAACTTCAATCTTCATCTTCTTCCTCCTCATCCTCTCCATCATCATTCCGTGCTCCACTCCCACTTGCTCCGCTCCGTCTTGTGTTTATCCTCTCCTCCCAAGTAGGCACATAAGGAAATTAACCCCCGTCCACATGTTGAATGTTGAAGTGATTAAACAATTGGATAAAGGATCGGTTGATAAATTCAAGCTTCCCCCCAAATCATCTTGATATCTTCTTCCCTCCTCATTTAACCACTCCGGGGGTATATCATCTTCGACCGGGATCACCGGTGGATCGGGATGTGCTTGCTCGCGTCTCGGCCTTACCCTCCTTCCGGGCTCCTCGGGTCCTATCATCGCATCATCATGAGGAATAGCATAATGGCCTCCTCCATAATCTTCAATAATTCGGGCTCCTCTAAAAAGAATGGGATTAAAAGGAGGGGTCGGGACCATCGTCATCAAGTTCCATGCTTCTCTTTCCATTAACCCATAGGATTTGGCTAGGCGGGTCACAAACATCCCGCCATTAATCTTTGAAATTTTGCGATCCTTGACCGCCCCCCAGCTAAATAAGACGCCATGCAGTACGGAAGATTGCAAAAAAGTATTTGGAGTAATAATACTCCATAAGTAGAAAACATCAAGGTTAGGAACCTTGTCATCATCCTTCCGCATGTTGATTGTATTCGCGATGAGGCGGTGAATCAATCTATGAGTGGGTGATCGAATACTCCCCTCTTGAGCGGACTTGGGGATATAAACTTTGTTAGCAATGGTGTTCCACAAAGTGAAACCCACAACACCCTCCGGGAACTCCTTATGACAATGCTCAAGAAATGTGCCAAAACCCTTAGTAGACACCAATTGTTGGTCATAAATACCCAACCTATAAGCTAGTTCCACCATACTACATCGGCAGAATTCACCACCAAGGCAAAAAAGTAACAATTCCAGGGTTGTAATAATCGTTCCCTTCACGGAAATTGATGGTTGAGAAAAACTCCCAACACAGCTCCTTGAACACCGGTTCTTGAATGCGGAATAGCCGGTTCCATCCATCACAAGTGATGGATACCCCATCATTCATAAAGACTTTGACAAGATACGGGGCCAACTCCTCTTCATAACGAACCCTTCACAACCATTCCCAATCAATTGCATTGGGTACACAAACTTCTTTCTTCTTAACTTCAACTAGCTTCTTCTTCCATCTTTTCATCGTGGATTCCGAATCAATTCTTGGAAAATTTAACCAAGGATGGTCTCCTTGGCTACCCCTAGAGCTTTGTCCACCTCTTGAAAACATTTTATGCAACATAAGAAAACCATACAAACCAGAATACACAGAAACATTAAAAACCAAAATATGGGACTGCCTTCAGAGACCGATACGTCGAGTCCACGAACAGACTCGGCATGTCACAAGAACTGCTCGAGTCGACTGTCTGAGATTTATCAATTCATCCAACAAAACTCAAAATTGGTCCCAGGGGTTTATCTCGGGATGCATAATAAGTATAAATTCATAATTAATTGCATCTATAACATTCTATTTAGACAAAAATTAAAAACCCTAGAATCCTAATCAAGTCAATGGAAACCGGTTGCAACAAATTGGGATCAATATTCTGCAAAAATTAAAGCTTTAAGAAGAGTATAAACAAAAGATGTTACCTTGTTAGAAAAAAGTGGAAGAAATCAAGAAAAGTAAGATGGGTTGCTTGAGAGAATCTTGGCACGTCGAGTATAGGTATGTCGGTCGTATGAAGTGAAAATGTTTATCAATTAGGTTAAAACCCTAATTTTACAGAAATGTAAAAATTATTTTTTTTTTCAGTAATTTTGACCGACTCGTCGAGTCACCGTTCAGACTCGCCGAGTCAGGTCGCGAAATTATTTTCACATCTGCGTAAGGACTCGTCGAGTTAATGTATAGACTTGACGAGTGTATTATTCTGTTGAAAACATTTTTCCTTTTCTGAAAAATAAAATTTCTTTATTAAAAATAACGCCGCACCCCACACTTAGGCCTTAATTACCCTCAAGCAATCAATTATGGATGAATATTAAGATTGAAATACAAAAAACTAAGTAATCCTCACGAAACCAAAAACGAAAAACGAAAAAGAAAAGAAAAGCAAACTCTTTTGACGGGTAGCCTCCCGTTAAGCGCTTCTTTTTAAGGAGTCATTAGCTGGACTCCTTCCCGCTTTACGTTTCTGTTGCTTCCTCCATTGGGATCTCCTTCTTTAATTTTTGTACTTTGTATTTTGTCTTGTACAAGTAGATTTTTCTCTTGTATGCCCTCTTCAATTCCTCCATTCTCGTCCTTGCAGTGATTTCTTCAACTTTACTCTTTTTCTCTTTATCGTGCTTATTTTTCTCCACTCTTTCCTTTTCACGCTCCATCGTTTCCCTTCCTTTCTTATCTTTCTTGATTGCCTTTTTGGTCGTTACAGAATACGATGCTTTGAAAGTGAAAACTTCACACGTAGTAGAGACAATAACACGAGGCTTGGTTCTTTTGCTTTTGATTGACATCTCTTCTCGATCTAGCATATGTGATAAAATAGAAAAGGTATGATTATTACCATTCACATTTTTAAGATCCCCTTTATCTTTCAAACTTCCTTTATCCTCCTCTTGAACAGCCGTATCATTCTCTACCATTGTTTCAAGAAAAGCCAAATGTGCATCCTCAAAGTCGATACGATCTTTAACAGCCTTGTTTTTCTTAAGAGGATTCTTCAAGTAATCATGAAAAATTTGCACATCTGGTTCACAAAGGGTACTAATGGCTTGCAGAGTAACATGCCCATCAAATTGGGAACTTCCGCAGGTACTCGTCGAGTCAGCAAATACGACTCGGCGAGTCAGAGAGTTTTCAACACTTTCGAGGTTTTCTTTGCAGTCAGCTTCCTTGATCAGCCTTTGTATCTCCTCCAGATCTCCCTTGGCATAAGAATTCTCTTCCAAGGATAATAAGAATTGGTTTGGATTGACCTCTTGCAAGTAAGCAACTTCTCTCTCCAATACTTCATCACCTAAAATTATTGAGGAAACCTTATCTTCTTTTGACTCCTTGGGCTTCTCCTTTTTCTCTGCTTCAAAAATTACTGAATCATCTCCCACCCTTAATGTTAGCGTAGACTCACGCATGTCTACCAAGGCACAAGCGGTATTCAAGAATGGACGCCCAAGAATGATTGGTACTTTAGAGTCCTCCTCCATGTCTAATATTATAAAGTCAACTGGAAATACTAATTTATCAATTTTAATAAGGAGATCTTCACAAACTCCCATTGGATGTATTATCGTTTTGTCGGCTAGATGAATCTTCATTTGAATAGCCTTTGGGACTGGAAGGTTTAACTTTTGGAAGAAGGAATATGGCATAATATTAATACTTGCACCCGAATCCGTCAATGCTCGTGTGGTCATTATGTTCCCAAATTGACAAGGTACGGTGATGCTCCCCGGATCGCCCCTCTTTTCTGGCAGTTCACTCAGCACTATTTCAGCAACTTCTTCTATATTTCTTCTAGTGGTAAAGAGGTTTTTAAGTAAACTACCGTATTTCGGTGTTTGTAATATTGTTTCAACAAACGGGATATTTACTTGGAATGCCTTTATGTGCTCCATAAACTTCCTATATTCTTGATTCTGCTCATCAGATATGGCTCGGCTCGGAAATGGCAAAGAGGGTCGGTAAGGCTTCAAAAGAGAGCAGTTTTTGGTATCAGGTTGTCGACTCGTCGAGTCCATGATGGCAACTCGGCAAGTTGAGTCGGGTTTACTCGAATTCCAACTACTTTCTTCTTTTGTTCGCACTTTGTTGGGATTCTTCTGGATAGCGGTCAGAGGAGTGTAAATTGGCTCAGAATCTGTTGTTATTGCATTCACATGCGCCATTCTTGGATTTTGCTCGGTAGTGCTAGGAAGTTCACCGGGTGCTCTTTGGTTTATTTGTTGTGCAAGCTGACCTAGCTGTTTTTCGATGTTATGAATAGATGCTTGCTGATTTCTAAGCATATTTTGCTGATCCTTCATCATAGCTTGATGTTCACTAAGCATTTTCGTTGCGCTTTCATTTCAGCATCTGTATCATTATGCCTTTTCTCAGACGCGGCTACAAATCTTGTGAACATATCTTCCAAGTCAGCTTTCTTCTCCAGCACCGGTTCCTCTTTTTGATAATAGCCCCTTTCTTTTTGCTTAAATTTCTCCTCCTTTTTCCTTTTTGTACTCATCATAAGGAAGCCAATCCTTTTTGGGTCTTCGCCAATTGTCATCATATCTATCACCACTTGAATAGCACACTTGCACCCTCCGGTTCCCGTTTTTGTCAAGATCACAATCCTTAGTGAGATGAGGCCCTCTACAATTCTCGCAACCAACCCTAATGGCATGGATGGATTGGTTCATCTTAGTCATTCTTCGATCCAAATTCTCTAGTTTAGCCATCATTGCTGCCATGCTATCATTAACTGAGTTCACCGCCCCCCGACTGAGTTCATTCCTTGGATTATGATATTCTCTAGAGTGCTTAGAGAATTCTTCAATTAGGGCCTTTATCACGGGGGGTGCTTTCTTTGTGAGTGGTCCTTGTGAATCAAGGAGTTGCCTAGTTGCCACATTTACTCCATCATAAAAAATGGAGACTTCTTGTTGGCTGTTTAGATCGTGATGTAGGCAATTCCTTAGTAAGCCTTTGTACCTTTCCCATGCTTCATATAGTGACTCTTCAGCTTGTTGTTCAAAATTAGCTATGGCTTTCTTTAACTTGGCTATTTTTGAAGGAGGGCAAAACTGGTCTATGAAATCTTCTTTCATTTTAGCCCATGTAGTGATGGATCCTGGGGGAAGTGATTTCAGCCATTCCTTTGCAGCTCCCTTGAATGTGGCAGGTAGCATACGAAGCAAGACAGTGTCGCGAGCTACATTAGGGACATTGAAGTAGTCGGCTATGTCATTGACTTCGTCAAGATGCTTGTATGCGTCTTCATGATCCTTCCCGTAGAATGGAATCTCCTTAAGTTGAGCAAGTATGTGGCCTTTAAGTTCAAAGGTGGCAGTTGCGGGAATGATGGGTTGCACTAGTCCCGGTCCGGTTTTGTCACGTATCCTCTTCTTCCATTCGCCCATGGGAACTTCATCGATGTTAGCCATGGGGTTAGCAAATTCGCCCTCGATGTCGCTTCCTTCTTCGGATTCGCTTTCTTCTTTTTCGGATTCGTACACGATATCGTCCTTGTTTGGCTCTTCGTTCGCCTCAGAAAAATTGTTGGATTCTACCACTTTCTTATCCTTTTTCTTACTAAAAACAGCTTTTAGATTCTTCAACGATGAATTCTTCGACGTTGCGGTTTCTCCTACGTTCTTTCCTTTGTTTTTCCTCAAGGTTGCTTCTGGGTCTTCAAGCCGTGGAATCAAAGGTGTACCTCCTCCTCTGGTAATAAACGAACTGCAATTAAAACAGAAAACACGCGTAAAAAGAACAAAAATAAAATAAAAACTAAACTGAGTTTCAGCGATGGACTCGTCGAGTAGCTTCGATTGCACTCGGTGAGTTCAAGGCGAAAACAGAAAAAAAAAATTAATAAAAATCCTAAAAACAGAAAACTACTAAAACTTGAACTAATGACTAATTTACTAAAAGATAACTTTGTTCAAGATAATTCTCACACAAAGGATCGATAAAACTATAAAATTAGAATTAATTTTTGAACCGTTCCCCGGCAACGACGTCAAAAACTTGATGTGTGTAAAACCAACTAGTTTTAATCCTACCTTTCTAATGTAAATTTGACACACAATAGGCAGTGTACCTGTCAATTGGTGGTATAGTCTTTTTAGTAAGCAGGGTATCGAACTCAGGGAACGGCAAATTAAACTAACTACTAGTACTATAAAAAAATAATAATAAAATAGGAGGGGTTTCTCTAGTTTTACAAAACTAGAAACTTAACTAATTCTTACCTAGCACTTAATTAAGCAGCTAAACAATTAAATTGCAACTAAATTCAATGATAAAAAGGACTTCTGTCTAGGTTCGAGTCATTTGATCCTATGGTTGATTTCAGGGTAAATATATCGGATTAACTTTTCATTGGCTACCGATTGAGATGATTAGGTTCATGTTCGTTATTGCTAATCCTTAGAAAACAGATTAATTCAAGCAATGACTAGTTGTCTAAATTAATAAGTTCCCTAGTTAATTAATTCGGGTTAAATAAGACTTGTAATGGTTAATTGAATTGGTGATTCAGTTAACCCCTTGTTGACGGTGTATCACACAAGCTCACATATTAATTTACCTATCTTCTAGTTAATTCTAGTTTCACATTCGTTATTCCTAGACATATAACTATGTGGTCATATAAATCATATGAAATTAATAACTAAGAGATGTTCATACAACTTAATTACTGATTTAATAACATAAAATAGTTGTCATTAATCTATGAGGTTCTTTAACAAGCCTAGCAAAACAATATCACCAATTAAAATTAATTCTAACCATAAAATCAATCCATATTCACAAAATCATCCACCCTAAACAGAAGACAAAGGTTTTTAGGTCATAATTGCAGTAAAAACAAACTCAAAAACGAATTCAATTAGTTTAAACATGATTCAATCAAAAGCTTAACTAAGGATGAATTAGATTTTGCCTTAATCCTCTTCAAAATCGAACTTAGGGTTGATTCCTCAGCTTCTCTCGTTCTAGCAGTACCTTCAATCGCAATCTGAGCCTCCTAGGGTTTTTAGAGTGTCCCCATCTCGATCTCGAAGTCCCTATTTATATTTTTCTGGAAACAGAGGTGACTCGTCGAGTCAAGGTCCCAACTCGTCAAGTCCCTCATTAAAAATCTGTGTACGGCAAGGACTTCTAGAGATTCGTGAATCTTCGATCCAACTCGTCGAGTCAGGCTTTGACTCGCCGAGTCCTTCTTGTGTTTGGCATTTTTCTTCTTTGTTTCAACTCCCGAACTTCCAACTGCTTCTCCTGCTTCCTTTTGCTTCCGAGCATATCTTTTGGACTGAAAATACATTTTGAACACTATTAAGTACCTTTTGTCCATAATATGTAAATAATTAGCTAATAAATAATGAAAATCTATACTAAATATATAACTAAATATGCACATATCAGAGGTACCCTAGCAACGTTTCTCCATTGTATCGGGTTGATGTGATTGAACCAATAAACAGTATAAACACTAATGTATGCACACGCAAGATTCTCATGGAAGATGATTGCAAGCCTAAGAGAGAGGCTCAAAGAAGATTGAATCCTCCATTGATGGAAGTGGTCAAGAAGAAGATAATTAAAGGTTCAAAAGATGCAAAGAGAAGAAAAAGGCATTTCATGACAAGCACATAACCCAAAAACACTTTATTCCGGGTCAAGAAGTTCTTCTTTATCATTCACGCTTAAAGATATTCCCGGGAAAATTACGATCTCAATGGCACGAACCTTTTATTGTTATAAAAGTGTTTAATAATGGTGCAGTTGAAATTAAAAGTTTGGAAACGAATCAAATCTTCAAAGTGAATGGGAACCGTTTGAAACCATTTTATAAAAGCTTTGACACGGGTGAATTCGACAACGTAACATTGGAAACTCCGATTTATGAAAGTTGACGGAAGCGGGGCTATGTCTTGGCAAAGACGTTAAATAAATGCACTGTGAATGAATAATCTCCGCTTGAAGTTTTGATGTTTCTAGGCTTGAAGATGGTCAAACTAAGAATCTTGAGGTTTAGCAATGATCTTGGTAAAGTATGGAAGAAAACCGGAGCTTGTGGAGCGAAAATTTGCAAAAAATGTCAAAATCTACAACTTGCGCGGGTACCCGCACAAACGTTGCGCGACCCAACCCTACCCGCGCAAAATCCGAGCTCAAATTACCCCCCACACGAGTTGTAAACTGATGTGCGTGCGCGGCTGCTCCCCACCCGCGCAAAGTTTGCGAGGGTACCCGCGCAAATATGCCACTTCATAAGAAAATTTTGAGCCATTTCATATGCTTCCTTTGCGCGACCAAGCTTTCATCCATGTGTATTTAGGCGGCCAAGAACTCCACCCACACATCATTGTATGACCCATGTGTTGTTTCCATACCGTCCTCGCGTGCCTCCTCCACCTTGATCCCGATATGATCCTTCCTTACTCTCATCCTAAGCATTGAAGACAATGCTTAATTTTAAGCTTGGGGTGAGGTATTCTTATATTTTATATTTTTATTGAATTTAGGTTGTATATAGTTTCATTTAGAGCAAGTCATTTAGGTCATTCATAAAAATTGCATAAAAAATTCAAAAATATTGCATATTTTGTTTCTTTCTTTTCTAATTTTCATACTTTTTAGATGCATTCTAGTTTAAGTTCATGCATTTTTGTTCTCTCTTGTCTTCTCATCCCTACAGGTACCATAGCGCCGAGTTATAAGTATTGAATCATATATTGGTCCCGGGTCTTGATATGGAATTCCTTGTATTGGATAAACGGGACACGTTTTGAGCCTCACAGACCACTTTGAGACCGCTTGTGTGGAGGTCAGATGCAGGTAGCTTGATTGGGTCTTGGTGCCGAGGGATGTGGTTGGTCAAACCGATGTGTGCGAGCAAAGATTAACCCGGTATGGTATTTTGAAGACATTGAAGATATTGAAGACTCGCATCTTGGTTTTTTTTGGGGGGGGGGGGGGAGTACCCCTTAGTACTCCTGAGTCTCGTCCGAGCCTTACTTAGTTAGATTCTCACCACCTTTTTAAGATAGGTTATCAATTTTTTCTAGGGGTCTAGAGTAGATAGTTAGATAGATTTTGTTTATCACACCTTGATTTGAGGTGCTTGATGAACTTTGAAGTGGGTCCCCAAATTCACATCTTTTGGGACCAAGTTTTTTCGGTAACACCCATTTTTGAGTCATTCCCCACCCTTTTAGTAGATCTTGACACATTGTCAATGATCGTTAGGTATTCATGTTAGCATCTATCTATTACTCCATCTTCACTATTGGAGTACTATGTTACATGGTGAAATTCCTTAGACCTTCAAAGAAGAAAACACAAAAAAAAATGAAGAAATTGGAAAAGTGAAGACAAAAAGAAACAATGAAGAAGATTAAAGAAAAACAACAAAAACAAAGAAGAAAAATGAACAAAAAGAGCAACACAAAAAGAAGAACAAGAATCCAAGTTCAAGGCTTTAGTTCAAAAAAAAAATTGAAGATTTAAGAAGACTGGAGATCAAACAACAAGGAGGCTGAAGACCAAATAACAAAAGTTCAATATTGAAGATTTAAGTTGTTAGGTTTAGATTTAGATTAAGTAGAATTTTTATTATTTTATTTTATTTTTGATTTTTGGTGAGAAAAGGCCTTGACGATGAGACGGTAGACTGTAAAGGACAATACAAGGGAGAAGCCTCTGAAACCGGATGTTTGCCCGGAGGCCGTGCTGCAAAAACCCTATTTCGTATTAAACACTTTAGCCTGACAAATGTAGGAATCATAGTGTGTGAAGAGGCGCCTTTCCTTCGTGCACTATGGTCTACATTGGTGATTTAAAGTGCCCCCACTGAGCGCATCTCTGTTTCCTTTGTCTTGCACACCGCGACTACATCCAGCCGTGATCTATTCGCCCATCAAGTGGTTGAGAATGTGGTTTATGGCTCTAAAGTGGGGAACATTTTGAAGATGCGTAGGGTCCATGAAGGACTAATTCTGACCATGTTGACTGATGTTGACCAAGTTCTATGGTACCTTTCTTTTTCCTTTTTAGTTTAGCTCATCCCGAGCTCATTTTAGTCTTGTTCTAACTTGAGGACAAGTTAGGTTTAATCTTGGGGTGATTTGATAGCTTATTTTATTTCCTTTTTTTATTAGTTTTTTTTTAGATTTTTAGCTCTTTTTATTAGTATTGCATTGTATATTCTTTATTTTATTTATCATGGATCGTATCGGGGACTTTTTATTTTGCATGAGGAATTTTGCAGGGTTTTGGAGCTCATTGCGGTTGTGGTTTGACTAGAGTTGGACTTTTCGATGCATTATTGGGCTTGGCGGATCCACCAAAGGAGATTTGGGCTTAAAAAGATAAAAGCTTGGATGAAGTGGGCTTGTGAAGATGGATCATGGATAGTTAATTTGGGCTTGGGGCATCCATTTTTGAAGCTAAAAGATGATTGGCTAGTTTGAATCATTTGGGATATGGAGGGGACCAAGAGAATCTTTGGTAATGGGATGGTTAGTGGAGGAAAAATGAGCCAATAGTATTCCGGCAGCACTTGTGCGGGTGGAATTTCCGTCGCGCGGGTACCCGCGCAACTGCCCAGTTTTGGGAATTTTGGTCATTTGGCTTGCCATTACCTTGGGGGATGGGATCTATCAGCTATGACTTCGATTTTACACCATTGGAGACCATAAAAAGCCGATTTTGGAGCTTGAGACTCATTTCTTTTCATCTTTTCAAGTTATTGGTAGTTTCTTTATGCAATTAGACTTTTGTGATTGTTATTCTATTGCCATGAGTGGCTAAACTCTCTATTTTGGTTAGCCTTGGCTAAAACCTTTGAATATTTGTGGGTTTTTGAAGGATTCATGTTTATTTATCATTTATCTTATGTCTATGATTCTAGTTCGTATTTCCTATGCTTGTTTAATGCTTTGATCATGAGCTTGGTACTTGAATAAGCAATTGTTGGTTTATTTCTTTGGTTTAGCATTGAATCATTGAATTTACTTAGAACAAGGGCTTTATGATGGTAGAAATCATCTCTAGCTTATGAATCATAACTCCTTTATGGATGTGTAAGCATTGACATCCTCTAGGAATTGGGGATTCCTTCATTCTTAAGGCTAATCAACCTCTTGGGTTCAATTGCTTCAATTTGATCTTTGATTTTGATTAAGAAGGTGTGTTGTGGGCTTCCCCAACCTCCATACTACCTATGAGGAATCTTGGCATATCATGCTTCATGATTGCTATAACCAATTTGGGATGAATGATAAGCTTCATGTTGAATCTTAATGATAAAAACACAAATGTTCATTGTGTTGAATTGCCTTGGTTAACCAATTGTTCCCAACATTTGAGCATCTCACCATCTTGCTTAATTGCAAGCTTTTTTAGTTATTCAAGTCTTTTAGTAAACAAGCAATCACAACACCCCCCCCTTTCTAGTTTAATTGTAGTTTGTTAGTTTATTTACACTAGTTCTTTTAGATTACATTGGTGATTGAATACAATCATTTCCCCGAGGATCGATACCCTTTTTTACCATTATAT
This sequence comes from Lactuca virosa, assembly GCF_052849685.1. Taxonomy (NCBI): domain Eukaryota; kingdom Viridiplantae; phylum Streptophyta; class Magnoliopsida; order Asterales; family Asteraceae; genus Lactuca; species Lactuca virosa. The sequence continues at coordinate 42,056,261 of NC_136433.1, forward strand.
GACGTTTTTATTTGCAAACAAATGGTGTAATTTGCTTGGTGGACTTGACATCCCACCAGTTACTAAGCAAGTGGTCTTTAATTTTGACATTAGATTATTAGCTTAAAACATATAAGTTTGTTTTTCTTTAAATGTAAGGTATTAGCCACATTTTGTGTTTTAGATATGCTTACTGTTGTTTTCTTTTTTCCTTCCAAAACCTCAAAATGGTTGAATATATTCAATTTAAAATGTCTATGTGAATTGTGGTAGAGCATCTCAAAACTTTAAGAAAAAATGCCACATATTATTAATTTTATGTATGATTTTGCTAGGTACAAGTTTTAATTGGAATACACACGGAATGGTGTAACGAGTGCTATAAAAGAGAAAGAAAGTTTGAATTTATTTAAAGAGTAAATTACACGAATGGTCCTTATGGTTTGTGGTAATTTGCACGTTTGGTCCCTAACTTATTTTTTTAACTCAGAAGGTTCCTACAGTTTGTTTTTGTTGCGCGCTTGGCCCTTGTCTTATCTAAAAAGACTATTTTGCCCTTGATTTTTTAATTTATTTAAATAAAGTGAGGTAGGTAAGGTAAGGTAGAAGTGGGGTTGGGAGTGTGTTTCTTTAAATAAATTAAAAAATTAAGGGCAAAATAGTCTTTTTAAGTAAGACAGGGACCAAGCACGTGACAAAAACAAGTTGTAGGGACCTTCCGAGTTAAAAAAATAAGTTAGGGACCAAACATGCAAATTACCACAAACCATAGGGACCATTTGTGTAATTTACTCTTATTTAAATGATCGATCATAATCTATACACGATTGTGTGGATTTTCTTGATAACGTATTTTATAATTATTCATGTTAACTTGATGTCGTAATTTAGAAAAAAAAAAATTCACTCTTTCGTATTAATCATCACCACATAATAAAAGTGTATGAAAATAGCATTTGTTTTATAGATATCTTAAAGATAGATCTTGGAGTTGAGATATATATAAGGTAGAAGGGTGGCAGTTTTAAAATGTCAAGAATAGAAATCGGTCATAGTTCAAGAATTACAGATTTTGCATTAGGTTTGGTTCCAAAAGCGGATAATTAGACCTAATAACAATGACTCCACTAATTTGTTATATAAGTCTCATATGTTTTAATTGTATTCAATATGGCAACACACTATTTTTGGTATAATATAGTTATAAAGTCATTGTAATGGATTTCAATCAATTAACTGATATCTAATCATATTCCAATGTCACCTAATACGGCTAAAGTTCCCAACTATCTAATATCTTTTTTCTTTCTTTCTTTTTTTTTTTTTTTTTGTAATGCACAAATTTACACAATATAATTAAACGAAACAATACTTGTACATAAATGAAATTGTCGAATGAGTTCATTTTTGTGTTAGTGTTTAATACACTCCAAATATATTCAGAATGAGTGTCCTAAAGATTATAAAACCTAAATTATATTAATTTCATATCACTCCAACCAATTATTAAAGCTCAAATGCATTAGTTACGTCTTAAACTTTTCAATTAATAGATGTAACTAATGTGACATCGAATTAACTTCAATCTATTTATATCACCCAAGTTGGATTCTATTGTCTTAGATATGGATTTTCCTTAAAACATAATATTATAATATTTTTGTAGAATAAATATATCCCAGAACGAAATAACTTCAATCTATTTATACCACCCAAGTTGGATTTTTTTTGTCTTGGACATGTACTTTCCTTGGAACATAACATTTTTGTAAAATAAAAATATCAACAAACGAAATTATGTACCGTCGCTTTTGCGCGGGTACACCACTAGTGTGTATATATATATATATATATATATATATATATATATATATATATATATATATATATATATATATTAAATAGTAAAGTTGTATGTTTTTTGTCAATTTTGCCCCTCATTTTTTGCCATTTTGACAACTTTGGTCCTTTTAATCAAATTTTTTACATTTTTAGGAACCTTTTAATATTCAAAGTTTGGCCACAAAACTTTGAGAAATTGACAACTTTGGTCCCTTTTTTTAGGAACCTTTTCTTATTCAAAGTTTGGCAACAAAACTTTAAGGAATTGACAACTTTGGTCCCTTTAATCAAAATTTTTACATTTTTAAGGAACCTTTTAATATTCAAAGCTTGGCCACAAAATTTTAAGGAATTGACAACTTTGTTCTCTTTTCTAAAAACTTGCTAATTCCAACCCCTTTAATTCTTTAGCCATTTTGACACTTTTGATCCTTACAGTCAAAACTTTTACAATTTTCATAAAAAACACAAAAAACGGCCAGGGGCGAAGCCTAGGTTTTTCCGCTAGTTATACATACAATTTTTATTATAAGTATAATTACGATTTTAATAATAATTATAATTATGATTAGTGTAAATACAATTTTAATCATAATATATATATATATATATATATATATATATATATATATATATATATATATATATATATATATATATCTTTACTATTATATAAAGCATTTTATACATTTCTTGAAATTTAAGAGGTATAAGTATTTGAACATCATGTACAAACATATTAAGCTTACAATATAAATGAACGCGCCCCTACATCTGTTACGGTATTACCTTGTACATGTTGAAAACCCTAAAGATACGGTCGTTACCACCACTGGTGTCCATCACCCCTCTCTCTCTCTCTCTATACCCACACTACGATCGTACCAGTGAACCATAATACACTCTCCAACCTCCACCACCCACCGTATCTAACCGTCATCTCCATCATTTATCTGCCTTCGCACCACTTTTTCGGTAACGATTCCACACGATGATCCATCACTGCCTCTCTTTCTCTCTATACCCAAACTCACTCTCCAATCCTACCACCACTCATCGTCACTGACACCACCATCGCTGCTACCCCCACTAATGTTGCCAACAGGTGCCCAAGTTTTGAGCATCCCAGCTATAGTCCTCACTGAAAAGGTAATGCATTTCTTCTAAACCTGATTATTTTGCTTTAAAAGAAAATGGTTATGAGTGTAGATGATTTTTATTGATCTGTCAGATCTGTACTTTAGATCTGTACTGTGGTTTTTTCTAATTTAGAGTTTTGATTTGAAAGAGATATAAAAGAAAACGCCTTAACCATTAGTTTTTTTTTGGTGATTCTGTTTGTTTCATTCATCAGACTATTTACAGATTCAGTAGAAAAATGCAGAAAGTGATAAACATATTGTTCTACAATAGAGAAGAGACAATTTGCCACTAACAGTCCAGGTATCCAGTTTCTTTTGCTTTTTTAATGTTTGTATTGTTTTACAGAAATGGATGCATGTTATATAAATTGATGCCTTAAAGGCCTAATATGATAAAAGTAGAATCTCGCTTCAAGTTTTGTGTTAGCATCCAATACATCTGTTATGTACTTGAAGGGATAATATGATATAACTGCATGTATTGAGAACTTATCCCTTTGGAAAGTTATAGATCAAGTGAGTTATGGCTCAATTGGTTCTATTTATTAATATGTTAAATAAACTATAGATTTCATAGATGATAAAGAAATTTGTATTGTTAGATCTGGCTATTATGTGAGTTTTAAAATTATTCTATTTTATTCTTTCTTTATGAAGACATAGGGGAACGTGAGTCAAAGGAAGTAGAATCAGTTTCATCGAATTTTGTTTGAAAGTTGATTATGTTTTCTTTGTGGATTTAGGTTTTGAAGAGGCTTCCATTGATGTGGAAAAGGAAGAAAACATGGAGAACGAGATTGTATTCAACCAGAATGTATTCTTTTAGAATGAATTAGGGTTTTTGTTATATTTTGATGTTTTTTTTCCTTTTTTAACCATTCTTAGTTGTAATCTTTAAGAATAAATGTAATTTTTGAACCATTACTAGTCTTTTTTTTTTCAAACTAAATGCAGTAATTGTTTATAGTCTTATTCTTTAGGAATTAATGTAATTAGTGATTCTTAAAGAATAAAATTCGTATTCTTTAAAATTTTATTTTTGATAATATGTTGTACAATTCTTTAAACATTTTATTATAAAAAACTATCTTGAATATAACCATATTCTGCAAGATTAAAATCGAAAATAATTGTACTAGTTTATGGTTGACTTTGTCATTCTGACAAAATACAATCGGTTATTATTAAAAACTATATTAGAATTATATTTGAATTAATTTAAAAAATCAGATTTTTAAAAATAAGAGATTTAATTATCCCTTAAAATCCGAAAATTTCATTTTTTAATACAAGTCAATTGACTAAAATGCCCTTATACTGAAATTTATGTGATTATATGGTACATGTTACCCTATTGTAATATCATAGACCCTCATATCATGACCTTTGATTCTATTCCATCCGGTGGTCTAGATCTGTGCATTCTGGCATACAATAGTTAGTAAAACAAAATAACCTAAGCATATATATATATATATATATATATATATATATATATATATATATATATATATATATATATATGTTCAAATGTTTCTAGCAACTATTATGTGTCTAAATGCATCAATGAGAATTCAAGAAATAATAAATAATTAAATAAATCATAAAGGGTATTTTGGACCTTTTGTACTTTTAATTAAGAAAATCATTTAATTGAAATCCTGCAATTAAGGAAATAAAGTAAATATATTTGACATGGTCTCTCTCTCTCTGTATCTTATATCCTCTCTTATATTTCCTACGCTTCTTTTTTTTCACCAACCGGGAGGATGAAATCAAAATGAGGAGGCTGTTACCTTCGCTTAAGCCGCCAAGAGACACCCCCCCTGAGGATCACTCCTGATGTCTACCCTTCACCTTCGTTTCCTGCCTGGAACATCACCACTAAAGAGAAGAAAATCAACGACTTCCCACCGCCGATTGCAGCCCTTCCTTGAGATCGATTAAGAGTCACCATCCATTTTCTGACTGTTTTTGTGTTTCTTTCTTCTCCGATCAACAGAGGACCGAAGTGTTTCCCTCCCTGCGTGATTGTTGTCGGATAGAAGAAAGAGCAGCCTTCGCTGCCACTTGACGGCCGCACTGCTGCCTCCGTTCCTTTCCTTTCCGCGATTGGTGGCTGATGGAGACGGAGATAGTGAACCAAGGGAAGCCTGTCGGAGATTAGATCTCCCTTCCTTGCGATCTGTTCAACCACCAGCGAACCCATTGGAGCTGCATTCATGGGCTTTGTCATGGAAGTTGTTCTAACACTATATGTAAGTGTTTGATTTTCCTTAATTTTATTTACCCATTTGATACTATATTCTTGATTTTTTGAGATCCATAATATAAAGATGGTGAAGTCTTGAGTCAATGATTCACTTGCTCAACCTGAATTTTACCAGTACATCAAAAAATCAGATGGTGAAGTCATCCGACTTCAGGCACATAGAATTTTAGAATAGTTTCAGATAACATATAAAACAATTACTTTATCATGTTTGTATTCTATCTTGTAGAATTTGATATTTGAAAAAGACATTGGTGAAAAATTTATCTCTTATCTTCCTCACGAATATCAAGCACCAAAGGAATAATCTTCAATTAGTAGCAGTAGCAAAATCGCATTAGTATTTAATATGATGAGGGTAATTCTGCCAGAATGGAATCACGAATTCCAATTCTGTTAGAATGAAATCTTGGATTCCAATGCTTAAGTTCCAATTCAACCTAAGCATTGAATTTTGTATGAGTTATCATGTCTAAAACTTGTTATTTTTTCTGCACTTACTCATTGGTTTTTGTATTTTCTTCAATTTTTGCTTATGGGTTTTGGTGCAATTCACAACTTTCATTCTATGAGAATATAAATATTACATAAAACATGTGTTGCTAGTAATTCTGACAGAATAATTTATACATGCTTTAGAATGTTTATGCATATAGAAGAAAAAACTATGATTTAAGTGCATTCTGTAATGTATTATGTTAGAATTTATTTATATAAATGCATTATGTTTAGAATGTCTTTGAGAATGTTTGTTAACAACAAGTATATTTGTTTAACTGGTAATACTAACAAGTAATGTATATTATTCTTTCAGAATTGCATGGAGAAGGAATTCAATACTGATCATACAAGAGAATTATTTGGAATCAAGTTCAACAACAAGTATATATGTGAAGATCAAGTTGATTATATGGACAATTGAAGAGGATCAAGTGTATTTGTTCAATAATTGTATATGCAAGAATGCTATTGTCACACCCCCGAACCAGACGGCGGAAACATCCGGTGGCTCGTGTGACTAACAATTGAATAATCATCACAATGAATATACATGAAGCATAACACATTCATCACCAACATTACATATTACAACTGGCATTGTTTACATCAAGTACATTGTTATAATACATAAGTTCTAATTGTTAAAAGTACGATAAGTGTTGTTACATAAAACAAAACCATACACACTTGCATATCTTCCAGTTTAACGATTACCTGAGAATACAAGTTATTTTGAAAACGGTCAACATATATAATGTTGGTGAGTTCATAAGTATGTTTGAGTAAAAGTCTTTGTATCTTTCATAAAAACCCAGAAAATCCGATATTTTCTGTAAACTGTCGGAAAATATTGTGAAAATCCAGTATAAATGCATGTGTGAATTACATAGTTATAGTTTATAAAAGAGTAGTTTAGTTTCATTGTATTGTGAATAAGTGATAACTGTATATGAATAATTTCCCCCAGAAAATCCGATATTTTCTGTTTTATAACAATGTCTAAATGTTTATATCGTTGTATAAGTTGTTTTGTATTGACACAATCAAAGAATTTATCTTCGAAGGTTTACTTTAGGTATTGAATCCCTATATGAGCCGTTATAACCATGCATGATAATGACTAGGTCGCCCGTCTTGGTATTTTTCCAAATGCCGGTCTTGACTAAGGATGTTGTCGCCCTAGACTGGCCTAGTCTAGCTGTAGCGAGCAGCTAAGGCGTGGGGGGTCACCCCGTATAGATCTATACACAAACTCCCGCTTTCCTACCAGGAAACTCTGATTATAACTACAGGCTACGATTGTACACTTAGTGGTGCCAACCGACAAGTCTTACTAGATTCTTAACCTCTTTTTGTATTATGTTTAATGTTTAGTAAATGTAATATGTTTTTGTATTCGAAAGGTACATGATTAAATTTACGAAGTATAATGATTTCATAAGGGTATCCTTATGGCTTACTAACACATGAAATTTCCATTCCAAGCCCTATTAGTATGTAACTAGGCCACAAAGGCCCAATCACATGTAAAAGGGTAATTTAGGCCAAATAGACATGTAAATGGGCCACAAAAGCCCAATAAACATGTAGTCCATAACTTACGCCCAAATTAACATGTAAGTGGGCCACAAGACCCAATCAACATGTCATGGAACACATTGGGCTCATTTCACACTCAATTGGGCCCCAAGGGCCCAATGGCCAAGAAATGTGAATATTGAGCCGAATAAATAGTTTTTGGCGTATTTTGTTCGTTCGTTTGATTCGATTGTTTGTTTTAGTTCGAGGGTTAATAGATTGATAATAAAAGCTTTCATTTTGTAAAAATGACATTTAAGCTTTTTATATATTGTTTTACATATTTTTTATGTATTTTAAATGTATACACGTAATTTTTACATATTTATATGTATTTTTTAAAGTATATTTATATATTTTGGTATTTTTTTTTATGTATTTATGTATTTTTTTTACTTCAAATTTCATTGTAAGCTAACTGTTAGACATTGTAAATGAAAAAACAAAAAAAGCAAACCTCAATACAAACGTTTTTCAATGACAAACATTAACAATCAACATCATTTTTGTAGGTAAATCAAGCCCAACAGTATCCGATGTTGCCCTCGTTCCTTGAGGTTGAGGATTCAAGTCCTGTCGTAGACATATATGGATTTAGGGAGTAATTTAGGAGTATGTTAGATATGCTTTAAACAAAAAATATTCTCTTTTTTCTTAAATTCGGTTTGTAGATGAACAAAGTTTACGAATATTTTTATTAACGACAATGATATTCGTAAACTTTGTTCATCTACAAACTGAATTCAAGACAAAATAGGAAATTTTACATGCAAAACTGACGTTGATTGCTAATGATCGACTTTGAAAAATGTTTGTTTTGAAATACTCTAGTGTTTTTTTTTCTTCATTTACAAGGTCTAATAGTTAACTTATAATGAAACTTGAAATAAAAAATACATAAATATGTAAAAAAAATATACCAAAAAACATAAAAATACTTATATATATATATATATATATATATATATATATATATATATATATATATATATATATATATATATATATATATATAAACACACACACACTTAGGTTCAAATTAGAACAATTATGTAATTGAGAACACGAGATTTTCTGGGCCATATTTTTATTTTTGCCACAAAAATTTTCCGCATACCGGCGTGCGACAGAGAAATGTAATATTCATATGTGAATATAAATGTAACTATATTCTCACGCTCTCCACCCCCACCACCGCAACCACAACTCAACCACAACTGACACAATCACCGCTACCCATGTCACCATTACCACCTCCGCCACCAACCGCTATATTCATATATGAATAATCACTTGAGAATAGACACATACTTACTCATATATAAATATATTTATATATTCATATGTGAATATAAAGGTAAATATATTCTCATATTTACCACCCTCGCCACCACAACCACCACTACCGTAACCACCACTGCCACAACCACTGTTATCCCTAACACCACCACTAACCGCCATATTCATATATGAATAATCACTTGAGAACAACCACATACTTATTAATATATGAATATACTTATATATTCATATATAAATATATTTATTCATATATGAAGAAGTATATAGTTATTCATATATGAATGTTTGGTCAAAAATTACACAAGTATTGATCAACCAAATTGAATAAGAGGCTGTGATGTTCGAATTGTGCAATTGGAAAAGATAAAGAGAATTACACGATTGTTTACAAGGAAAGCCCTTGATCCTTGCTAGGATCTCCGGCACAAAACCTTGGGAGGTGATAATGATCACCTGCCTTGATGATTTTATTAATATAAAATGATGATTACATAGAGTATTTCAGTAAAAACAAATGAAAAAGTTCTTAGAGTAAGCTCAGAGTTAGCAGCGTGTGTCGTGTGTGAGATACATGTGTCAATTTGTAGTCTAAGCTAGCTAACAAGATGTCTGATATTCCCGGGATCCTCTATGACCAGCTTTGTGAACGTTGTTTGACTTGGTATTCCGGGTCTTTAGCATAGTTGAGACGAAACTCTGTTGAGAATAAGTCTTCTCTTGACTATTTCTGCACATGTGTTTGTTAAGAACGAAATATAACCGTTATAAATGTTAGTAAATAATAATAATGGTAATAGTCAGGATCCTGAGATAGTTGAGGATCCTGAATATCTGATGAGGATCCTGAATGCTTTGAGGATCCTGACCCTAACAATGAATATCCGTCATCGTCTCCAACACCTCTACCACCCACCGACACCACCACCACCTTCGCCACCAACCATCATATTCATATATGAATTATCATGTGTGAATAAGCACATACTTATTCATATATGAATATACTTATATATTCATATATTAATGCACTTACTCATATATGAATATTATCTATTCCGTCGTCCCGCACTGTTTTGGTCAAAAATCGATCTAAGAGATATTAACCAAATTGTATGAGAGGCTGTGTTGTTATGACTAATTTGTATATGGAATTGAGATCAAAATGACACAAGTGGTTTACAAAGAAAGCCCTTGATCCTTGCTAGGATCTCCGACATAATACCTTGGGGGTGATAATGATCACCTGCCTTATTTGATTTTATTAGTCGAAAAGAAAGTTACAGAAGTAAACTTGAGAGTACGAGTACAAATGATTCAGTGAGTCTAAGTTGTGTCCGTAGTGTGATTTTTACAAGTGTATTTATAGCCTAGGTCAAATAACTAAAAGTCTGATATTCCCGGGATCTTGTTAAACAAGTATTTGTACGTTGCCTTGACTTGGTATTTTTGGGTGTTAGGCTTGATTGAAACGATTCTTCAGAGTTGGTGAGTCTTTTATTTGACTAATTCTGCACACGTGAAGAATAAAAAAGAAATATGTCCGTTAATTTTTTTAGGAAATAATAATGATGATGATGAAGGGTTTTGAGCACTATAACATCCCTATGGTGCACATACAACCCTAATGCTTTGGATCTAAGTTTTCTCAAGTTATACATGCAAATTTTATTTTTCCAAAGCATATACCCTAGCTAGCATGCAATTGGAGATATACAACATAAAAACTAGATAGATGAATACCTTTTATTGTAGCTTGTAGTCCTTAGCCTTTCAAGAGCTTAGTACCTCAAGTGTGATACCTCTAATGGAGTCACAAACACCATGAACAAATGGAGGATAATGAGAGAGAGGCTAGGATTGCACACAAAAACGGCTAGGGTCTTCTTGGAGCTCTTAGGAGCGTTTTTGGTGATGCTAGGGGTTACATTTATAATGTGGAATTCCTAGGCTTTCAACTTGTAACCCCTAATTCACTTCCTTAGGCCTTTAGTGCAATAATCCATATGATAAGCCCTTTGGACTAACTCTTCATGGACTCCCACATAAATTTAGTCCATCCTAATCAACATGGATCATTAGCCCAAACTATATGTATTACTGATTTACTTAATCAGTCCCCATTAATTTGATCAGTCTCTTTTGATCACTAAATTAATTCCAAATTAATTCTTGATCAATACCAATTAAATAATATGATTTCTCAATTAATATATTGTTCTTATAATATATTAATAAATCACAAATAACCTCTTTCTCAAATATCCATCCTATCAAATTGCTCCGGTGAAGGCAACCCAAAAGGACCATGCTACTATCGGGTCAAGTACATACCAATTATAGTTATGGGCTTAGACACCTAATCCAACAGTCTTCCACTTGGATAAGTCTAATAACTATTATTACAAGTACGACTTCAGAATCCGATTAGCAATCGTAGCTCTCAAAAGTCGTTGTTGAACTCTGATCTTATCAGTAATGTGTCATTTAGATAAGGGATCATATATTCCTCCATTCTTCAAGATATTGTATGGACTGAGACATGGATTATAATCATTCTTTTTGTCCAAGTTCTGTTTCCCGATTTCTGATTTATGATGACTGACTAATTGAACAAATCAAATCAGTCCAGGCTTGGCCAAGCGCTTAGGGTGTCATCACTAAATCATCGAGGGGCCCACATATATCGCTTTTATCCCATTAAAGGTAAAATGAACAGATAAACTTTGACTCATATGCTTGCTCAATTTACTCATCAAATCACACACAACAATATGTTTTATAGCACCAAGTTACTGGTGCGTTTACGTATCATCAATGTGCAACCGACTTGTAAATCACAACTCATATGTCTTCGTTTCTAGAATATAAGATATTATCGTCTCACAATCACTCGTGATAAAATCCATGAAGTGATTCATGTGAGCGTGGGTTTAATCCAATACTCAAATTCCTATTTCAGGAGTACTCATGAACACTGCAACAAATACTTGCTATGTCTAAGCTTTTAGACAATCTACAGACGGATTCATGACAGTCTTTCCTCATTACTTACTTCCAAAGTATGATCGACTGTGGATGTTTGAATAACCTAGTTATTCGGGAAGTAAAACATGCGAAGTGAAACACAAGAATAATTTAATCCAATATGGTCTCAAAACTTTGAATATAAATAAAAACACTTATTATTTAATCACCATGTCGATTACACATTATTCATTGTATAATTGTTTCGACTAATCAACTTAATACTTGAATCAAAACAATAGTTATCCCATGCTCCAAGCATGCCCATTATGTTTACCTATGGTCATTTCTTTGTGAAACAGATCAATTGGAAACATTTCCAATGATGCTCATTTCACAATTCCAAATCCTTATTATAAGTGTAAGAATACCAAATTCTTCCACTATTAGAATGTGTTAGATTCTAAGATATCATGCAATGATCATTTTGTAATGTCTAGGCCCCAAAGTCACAGAGACTTTGCCAATTACAAAACATTCTATTGGAGATTGTTACAAGACAATTCCATAGATACGAAGTCTCATATTCAAAGTGCATTCCTTTGAACATCCTTCTTGCATAAAAGTTTCTACACATAAATTCTTAATATCCAACTCCCATTATGGAAACATTTCCATATTTGCCATATGAAAATCATATCTTATTCAGAATTATGTCAAATATGGACCATTCATTACTATACTTCCAACTTCCCACAAGCGATCAATCCTCAGCGAACCTTAGATTGTCCTTGACAGTTATTTAACTACCGTAGTCATATTCGGTTCTAGTCCTTTTTCCATCTTAATGCCCTAGGCATTTGGAAAAATTAGAACGAATGAATACTATAGCAAATGCAATCGATCCTATACCCGAAGCGTATGAGATACGATTCATAATGTCTTACATAAAGACATGATACTTTACCAATCTCTTTCTATAATATTTCCCTATATAGAATTTCCAATGTTGAAATATTTCAACATTACATTCATATATATCCATGACTAAGTCCTATTAAAATTTCAATCTAAACTTTTAAATTAAAAAATGAAGTATGAGTTCCTCTCCCTTTAAACTTTCTATAGCGAAACAACTTTTCAAACTTTGCAACTTTGCAAATTAAAACTTTGTTTCCGATTAATAGTATTGCTAACTCGCAACACTTAACGTAATAATTGTGCTCCCACTAGCATAATAATTATGTACTTATAAGCATAACACTTATGCTCCCACTAGCTTTGACATGTATTTAGAAATCAATTGGACTTCTAGAAATCAATACTTATTGACTTTCTTCACCAAAGTTCAGATTTATGATACAAGATGCTTCGATAAGATTTTATATAGGCTTCTCAACTCATACACCTTTCCTTAGTTAGCTCATATGTGTGTCTAAACTATTTCAGAACTTACAGCAGTATGTCCCGAATGTTCAGACTATTTGCCATTTTCTCACAATTCGAACTATGAAGAGGGATGTCGTAATCATAATCCAATTTGAGAATGCAATTAACACAACTACTATCTCCTTAAAATCTACCAGCGAAAGCATTTCCTCATAGTCATTTTCATGAAGGAGAGAAACCTTTTTCCACTTAGATTTTATAGTGTATGTGTTCCTATCCATGTGAATTCGTCATAACCATAATCACAAGACAAGGTTTGTGACAAATCCAAACTCATATGGACTGAACTTGTTCAATCTTAAATTCTTGCCATATAGTAGCACAAGGGCCTACCATTGCTTCCAAGTTGTTGTACAGCTCACCCCTATCGATCAATGTACTTTCATTGACCAAGGTGCTTTGCCTTATGCAATCAAATGAGAACTCATAGAACTCACATACATAGTTAACTTAATTGGAACGGGCACATAAACAATAATATGTCAACACAATAGGTTGCAAACCTCAAGTCGTGTGCTAGTGATAAACAATAGGTTTATTCTTGATTAGTTCTTAAAACTTTTCAAGATCTTTAAGACTCCCACTGACCTCTTGACATATAAGATTCTCTTGTCAAGAAACATTCTTTGACAAACAAATATTCAAGAGTTAGTGTGGGTTCTTATCAAGACAAAACACTACATATGATTGGTTTTGGTCTTTGTTTTATCCAAAACATCACAACTTCCAATCTCAAATGTACACGAGTAAGAAAACTTTTCTACTCTACATTTCATGATGTGTTTATAACCTACTTAGGATATGTCACTCAAGATACAATCTCTGAGTATGACTCTAAGACTTGATTTTTGGAACGAAGTATAACTCACCTTCTTGATTTAATCATTTCAACAATTCCCGTTACCTCTTCTTAGCCATACAAGTGCACTAAGGTGTCCTTAGAGGATCAATTGTGATATGGTTTCATAATCACTAAGATGATCATAACACACGATACGAAAGTACTCTCCTTTCCTTTCAGATTGGAGAAACTTTTATCTTTATGCCTAATTGATTCTTCTTATTCGTTCTCCTTTACTTTGAAAATTTTAGAGGTATTAGAATTATACTTAATCTTGTAAGTATAATCATATTTACCAAACTTTTAGTAAATCATGACGAATAGTTTTATTGCTCTTTGCGATGGATCTGACCAGTTCACATCAATACATATGCGAACAGGGAATCAGTCTCAATTTTCCCAAGTACCAAGATTTTCATACATCATATAATTCAAGTCACATGATTCCAAGTTTCTATCCAATTGAAACTTGGGCGATGAGAATCTTTCTTTACTTAGAAAATTACGACACTACCACAATTGATATAAGTAAGAATCAAACGTTTTTTAACATTGCTATAAATAGGAACATACAAACAACAATTTTCACAAATGCCATTGTAAGGAGATATAAAATAAGACAAAATTAATATTTTCTTTTATTTATAAAATGCGGAAAAACTTGTCCTTACAATGCAAATACAAATGAAAACTATGTTACTAAATATTTCTAAGCAATCTATCATAACTCTTAGGTAGTAGCTTCAAAAATATGATCATCGAACCATGCGATCGAAATCCATCTCTTCGCGACCAGACTCGACTTACTCTTCCTTTAAGCTTCCTCTCTTTTCTTCGATCCTACAAAACATCAAAATGTAATCTTATCGCATCATGTATTAAGAATCTGTAAATAGAAACTTAATAGAGTTAGATAGTGGACTTACCTGAAGTAGAACCATACAATTTGATTTTACCATCTCTTAGATCTCTCAGGTAGTCAGGGCAGCTTTGCTTCCAATGTCTCTTCAAATGGAAGTAGAAACAAGTGGACTCTTTGGCATTTGCACATGGAGCTATCTCACAACTGGCTTTTCCCTTATGGTCAAATCTTTTGACCATGGCCAATTCCCTTCCCATAGGAGAAGGGATTATTTCTGGACTATCTATGTGATTGCCTATGTCCATGGTAGCTTGGGAAGTAGATATTCTAATCAATTTTGCTTTACTAGTGCACCAAATCATTTCTGATTTAGTAGCAATTAGCAAATAGGTAAGATCGATAAGGGTCACGTCGTGATCTGTCATATAGTAATCTTTAATGAACTCACTATATGTCTCTGGAAGTGACTGAAGAACCAAGTCAACAACTAGCTTCCTTGGGAAAACGACACCCAACATTCCTAGTCTATCAATATGTAACTTCATCTCCAAGATGTGAGCACATACAAACTTTCCATCTTCGTGTTTACTTTCCAATAGGGTGTGAGTGATCTTGAACTTTTCAAGTTGACGAACATGTAGCACCCGATTCCTGGTACATATTTAAATTCAAGAATTTCATGTATTTCCTCTGGGACTCAACGAGTTGGTGGAACAACTCGTCGAGTAGAGTCATGATTCGCGGGAAGTTTAAGTGGCCTACTCGACGATTCGGGAGACTGACTCGGCGAGTAGGTGCTGTTTGAGTGAAACCCTAAATTTGAGGGTTTACACCCTATTTAAACAACTTATCTCAGCCTCCATCGTCCCTATTACTCCCAGAAAGCATTATCTCGAAACCCTAGCCGTTATTAGTGTGTTTTGGAGCCTTGAGGTGTTACTTTGGGTGTTTGAACCTTGAAAAGAAGGAGGAGGCTTGTGAGATCAAGGGGGAATCAGGAAGATCCAGAGCTTTGGGCACATTTCCAGCTTATTGGAGGTATAAAGCTGAACCTTATCTATTCTTTGTGTAGATCTTGATTTTGGTCTATTTTCCTCCATTTTCTAAGCCTTAGTGAGGATGTATTCGGGATTTAGTGTAAGGAATGAGTTTGTGCTTTAGATCTAGGGCTATTGAGGGTTTTTATGGCATAAAGGTGCCTACCTTGTTGCCATAAACACACCCATGCACCTTGTAGACCACCTTTAATGGCTTTTTGAGCCAAGGACCCCATGCATGCGCACCAAGTTTGGAACTTTACGTGTAAAATGGACATTAGGAGGCTAGATCTATGGTTTAGATGTGTTAAGACCAATTTTAATCGAATGTATAGTAATGGTCAAGGATGGACTCGGCAAGTCGTTCTTGGGACTCGGCGAGTCAAGGTGTAATGACCACCAAATCCTTTTTGTAGAGGGATCAGATGATAGGGTGGAAAGTCCCTCAGTTGTTTAGGCTCATAAAGGACCTAGGAATCATGGGACTCGACGAGTGGTTGAGCAAACTTGGCGAGTCCAAGGCAATCTCCCAATATTTGAATATGGACTCGACGAGTTGTTCATACAACTCGACGAGTCATAAAATGGACACATTCTTATGAGGGAGATGAACTCGACGAGTTCAAGGATGAACTCGACGAGTTCAAGGATGAACTCGGCGAGTCGGATGAAGATGGTCCCGATGGTATGGTTGAAGGAGAACCCGTCGAGTTCTTGCTAGACTCGACGAGTAGAGTCGGGGGTTGGTTCGAATTAGAGGAGTATGGGACTCGATGAGTGGTTGAGCAAACTCGGCGAGTCCAAGGCAATCTCCCAATCTTTGAATATGGACTCGACGAGTTGTTCATACAACTCGGCGAGTCATAGAATGGACACATTCTTATGAGGGAGATGAACTCGACGAGTTCAAGGATGAACTCGGCGAGTCGGATGAAGATGGTACCGATGGTATGGTTGAAGGAGAACCCGTCGAGTTTTTGCTAGACTCGACGAGTAGAGTCGGGGGGTTGGTTCGAGTTAGAGGAGTATGGACTCGACGAGTTGGTAGACCAACTCGGCGAGTCAGGTCAACTGGATGTTGACTTTGACTGAATTGATTTGACCCTGGTTTGGGTTGCATGTTCAAATTGATAACTTAGAAGGGTTCTCGTGTAGGGATTGAGGAGTCGAGGGGAGTCGACTTTCATGCCGAGGACATTTCAGACACTACACGACATCGATGTGAGTTACCTTCCAGTAGAAGTGGGTCTAAGGCACAAGGCCAGCCCACTGGTAATTATTTAGTTGTGATGATTGTCTTTGTGATAATCATTTGAGTTGATTGTGCTTGATATATGTGTATGCTAGTATGCTATGTTATGTGAGATAGTATCAGTAGGAGGGGACTAGTCCCCGATTCGGTCGCTAGGACCAATGGGTAGGTCGGACACCCCAGATATGTCTGACAGCATGATTATGATATGATATTATATGCTAGCGTTAGGGGGTGAAATAGTCCCCGTATTCGGTTGAGATAGACCGGATGGTAGGTCGGCACCCCAGAATAGCCTGACATGCTTAGGTCAGCACCCCAGAATGGCTTGACATGGGTAGGTCAGCACCCCAGAATGGCTTGAGATGGGTAGGTCGGGCACCCCAGAATTGCCCGATAATATGTATGTGGTTTCGGTATGTGGTATGATGAGGGAACTCACTAAGCTTTGTGCTTACAGTTTTAGTTTTGGTTTCAGGTACCTCTTCGTCCAAGGGGAAGGAGCTGGAGGTGTAGTAGCGCATCACACACACACACATGATTTCCGCATGGAGTTTCTGGGATTGTACTCTGATTTTCATAACTCTTGATATTGTGATTTTGAAACATGACGTTATGGTTTTTATAAGTTGAGGTAACCTTGACAATGTTTTGGTACACTATTTCATGAGGTACTTAATTTAAAAATGAAATTTTTGGACTTGAAAATTGGGATGTTACAAGTTGGTATCAGAGCCTTGGTTTTAGGGATTCGGACACACCCTCGGGGGTGTCTGAACTCATACAGAGGGATTGAAGGATTTTTACAAGGAAATAGTTTTTATAAAATCTAAATTAAAGAGTTTTGAAAAAGAACGAGGTGTGTGATGCGTGCGACTGGTCGAGCTCAAGTAAGTTTTCCCCAAGATACCCATACTTTTTATGTTATGTCATATGATATGATTATGAGAACTGCATGCTAGATTAGGGCTAAGGATCTAGGAGGATGCCTTGTATGCATGTTATGTGTTTATGATAACTGCATGCTAGAATAGGGCTAAGGATCTAGGAAGGATGCCTTGTATGCCTGCTATAGGAGCTCATTGAGCCGTATGTTAGATATGTTAGTTAGCAGTGAGATAGCCTGATTAGGTTATGCTTGAATTGGTTACTCAATGCACGAATGATGCTTGCTTTGTGCTATAGGGGTTCTGGCTAACTTTAACTAACTAGTAAGCGAATATGTAACAGTATTCGCAAGCTAGTTGGGGGAAGGTGGTAGGGACTCCTAATGCAGCTGATGGCGGAAAGTAGGTCGGAGGGTGCCCTAGGAAGGCCTAGGACGAGATTAGTTGGAAAGGGATATTGGTTAAGGGACTTGGTGAAGTGGAGGCAATCCTTGAGGAAAGTACGGATAGATGTGGAAGGTAGTATGTGCCCGTACTACTGAAAGCAGAGGATCCGTACTCGAGTCAGGGAGAGCCGAGATGGAACCAGGAAACTTGGGGAGTGTGAGACCTCTCGGGAGTATGTATGATCTTGACGTTTACGTGTTTATTTTCAGTATGGTGGTCATACGGCATGGAGCAGGAGGTTCAGGATTTGGATCAGGATCAGGATCAGGCTCGGGTGCAGGGTCCGAGCAGGTCGATGACGGACTACGCGAGTTCATCGTGTCTGAGATCACTAGAGGTATCCTTGAGTCGACCCCTATCATTTTCGGGTCGATTAAGGAGGGGATTATCGATTTGATGGAGGATCGCCTCCAGGCGTTCAGGAGGGACTCGGCGTCCAGCCAGACGGGTACGCACACACTGTCCTTCAAGGACTTCAGGGGGAGTGGTGCGCCGGACTTTCACGGGGTGAAGGACCCCATTGCTGCCAGGAGATGGATCGCAGACATTGAGTCTGCGCAGTTGACGAGCTTCTGCCCGGAGGGGTCGAAGGTCCGCTTTGCTGCGGGATGTTTGAGGGATAGAGCTAGAGATTGGTGGGAGTCAGTTGGTGACTCGTTAGGAGCCCCAACCATCGAGGCTATGACTTGGTCAGATTGTGACCAGGTTCAGGGCTGAGTTTGCGCCAGCTTTGGAGCTTCAACAGCTGGCCAGAGAGTTTCTTGATATGAGACAGACGACCGAGACAGTGGCGGAGATCACCGCCAAGTTCAGGGAGAGGGCCTTGTTGGTACCTCAATATGCGGGGGATGAGGAGATGCGGAAGACCCGCTACCATGATATGTTGAGGGCTGATATTCGGGAGCATGTCAGCTATTCAGCCTGCCCGACCTTGGAGTCCATGATTGCCAGGGCGCGGGAGAGGGAGATTGATTTGGAGCACGTCAGGAAGAGGAAGGCAGAGACTGAGCAAGTTACAGGGGTTTCGGGGAAGAAACCCAAGGGATCCGACATTAGGTCGAAGGGCCAGCCGGGCCAGAGCCGCTGCAGGAAATGCGGTAGGCCGCATGGGGGAGCTTGTAGAGCGGGATCGTCAGGCTGCTACAAGTGCGGCAAGATGGGGCACTTTAGCAGGGATTGTACTGCCCCCGCCCCCACAGTTCAGACATCAGACCTGATTTTCTTTCATTGCAATCAGAGGGGCCATAAAAAGGCCAACTGCCCTAGATTGTCAGCAGTATCAGCAACAACGCCAGTGGTGGCGCCGACTCCAGCGACAGCACGAGTTGCGGATGGCCGGAAGGTCAAGGCAGAGGCTCCAGTGGTGCGGAGCCGAGCATTTCAGTTGACAGCCGAGGAGGCACGAGCCTCACCCGATGTGGTGACGGGTATGATTTCTTCCTTATGTTCTTATTTTATGTCGCTGTGATTTTGATATGTTATATGTATGCTCTGTTTAGGATCGTTCCATGTGAACGGTATCCCAGTTCAGGTGTTGTTTGATTCGGGTGCTACCCGATCATTTGTCTCTCCTGCGCTTAGCAAGAAGTTTTCTGAGTCCTCGGGCATGTTGGATTGCCCTCTAGAGGTCGAGATTGCGAACGACCGGTCAGTACGAGTATCAAAAGCTTTCAGAGACTGTGTTTTGAGACTGTTTGAGGAGCGCTACCTGGTAGACTTGGTTCCCATACCTTTGCGGGGGAACAAGGTTATTATAGGTATGGATTGGCTAATCCCCAATGGGGCAGTGATCGACTGCACGCAGCAGTTGGTGCGGATCAGGACCCCAAGTGGGGAAGAGCTGGTGATTCAGGGCGAGAGGCCACATCGAGGGCCAGCTTTATGTTCAGCAGCGAGGGCTAGGCGCTACCTTTAGCAGGGTTGTGCAGGATATGTCGCCTACGTTATGGATACCCGGGAGGCAGGTAAGGCGACGATGGGTGATGTGCCAGTAGTACGAGAGTTCGTGGATGTATTTCCTGAGGAGCTGCCTGGGATACCTCCGGAGAGACAGGTAGAGTTCAAGATCGACCTAGTCCCTGGTGCGGCTCCGATAGCCAAGGCACCGTATCGGTTGGCTCCTCTTGAGATGCAGGAGTTTTCTACACAGCTGCAGGAGCTGTTAGACAAGGGATTCATTAGACCTAGCAGTTCGCCCTGGGGAGCCCCGATTTTATTTGTAAAGAAGAAGGACATGTCGCATCGGATGTGTATAGATTATCGGGAGCTGAATAAGGTAACGGTGAGGAACCGTTACCCACTCCCGAGGATAGATGATTTGTTCGACCAGCTTTAGGGAGCGTCTTGGTTTTCCAAGATAGACTTGCGGTCAGGATACCACCAGATGAGGGTCATAGAGGAGGATGTGCAGAAGACTACTTTTCAGACTCGGTATGGCCATTACGAGTTCGTGGTGATGCCCTTCGGGCTCACCAACGCTCCTACCGCATTCATGGATCTCATGAACCGCGTGTGTAGACCGATGTTGGATCGGTCCGTGATAGTTTTCATTGACGATATCTTGGTCTATTCCAAGACGCAGGAGCAGCATGAGGAGCACTTGCGAGAGGTGTTAGATACCCTGAGGAGGGAGAGCTTGTATGCCAAGTTCTCCAAGTGCGAGTTCTGGTTGCGCGAGGTGCAGTTTCTTGGGCACCTTGTCAACCAGAACGGGATATTGGTTGACCCGGCCAAGGTGGAGGCCGTGATGAGATGGGAGGTTCCGAAGTCTCCATCCGAGATTCGGAGTTTCCTCGTACTGGCAGGCTATTATCGGAGATTCATTCAGGTCTTCTCCAAGATAGCTATACCCTTGACCCGACTGACGAAAAAAGCCGTTGTTTTTCACTGGGGGCTTGAGCAGCAGGCAACGTTTGAGGCGTTGAGACAGAGACTGTGCGAGGCGCCGATCCTCGCCCTGCCCGAGGGCGTGGAGGATTTTGTGGTATATTGTGATGCGTCCATCTCAGGGTTGGGCGCAATATTGATGCAGAGGGGGCACGTTATCGCTTACGCTTCGAGGAAGCTGAAGCCTCACGAAGCGAACTACCCGACGCTTGATTTGGAGTTGGGGGCGGTCGTCTTCGCCCTCAAGATTTGTCGACACTACCTCTATGGGGTCCGTTGTACTATCTACACGGACCACAAGAGTTTGAGGTACCTCATGGATCATTCGAATATGAACATGAGGTAGCGTCGGTGGTTAGATGTGGTGAATGATTACAATTGTGAGATCCTCTACCACCCGGGGAAGGCCAATGTCGTGGCCGATGCGCTTAGCCGCAAGGCAGCGCCGATCAGAGACATATGCATGAGGATGAAGGCGGTGACTCCTCTTTTGGAGCAGATCCGAGAAGCCCAGCAGGAGGCTATGAAGGAGGAACATCGGAAGAGTGAGCGTATTGTGGGATAGGTTTCCTCTTTCGACTATGACAGCTGTGGGTTATTGACGCTACACCGCAGGGTGTGGGTTCCATACCACGGGAGTGTGCGCCAGGTTCTGATGGAGGAGGCGCACAAGTCCCGATTCTCGATTTATCCCGGGGCGACAAAGATGTACAGAGATCTTCATCCCGATTATTGGTGGCCCTGCATGAAGCGGGATGTAGCCTGGTATGTTAAGAGATTCCTGACATGTAGGAAGGTCAAGGCCGAGCACCAGAGGCCTCACGTCAAGATGCAGTCGTTGGATATCCCTATGTGAAAATGGGAAGATATTACTATGGATTTCATCACAAAGCTTCCCAGGACCACGCGAGGGGTAGATTCGATTTGGGTCATCGTTGATCAATTGACCAAGAGCGCCCATTTCATTCCGATTCAGGAGAGCATTTCAGCCGAAAAGTTGGCCGACATCTACATCAGGGAGGTAGTGGCGCGACATGGGGTGTATATTTCAATGATTTCGGACAGGGACGTGCGGTTCACTTCCAGGTTTTGGAAGAAGTTTCATGACGAGCTGGGTACTCGTCTGCACTTTAGCACCGCCTTTCACCCGCAGACGGATGGTCAGAGCGAGCGGACCATCCAGACTCTGGAGGACATGCTGCGGGCGTGTGTTTTAGATTTTGGAGGTAGTTGGGATACTTACCTTCCGTTGGCGGAGTTCTCTTATAATAATAGCTATCATGCGAGTATCGACCGTCCTCCTTTCGAGATGTTGTATGGGAGGAAGTGCAGGACCCCGATATCCCGGGGTGAGGTTGGGCAGAGGGTCATGGGGAGTACCGAGGTGGTACTCAAGACTACGGAGAGGATCCAACAGGTTCGGAACAGGCTTCAGACTGCTCAGAGTCGGCAGAAAAGTTATGCCGACAAGCGTCGATCGGATCTGGAGTTCCAGGTCGGGGATATGGTGCTCCTGAAAGTGTCGCCTTGGAAGGGCGTCATTCGATTCAGGAAACGGGGCAAGCTGGGCCCTAGGTATAATGGACCCTTCAGGGTTGTAGCCCGGGTGGGCAAGGTGGCATATAGGCTGGATCTGCTAGCCGAACTCAGTCAGGTTCATAGCACCTTTCACGTCTCCTAGTTGCAGAAGTGTCTGGTGGACGACTCGGCAGTGGTGCCCTTGGAGGATATTCAGGTGGATAACAGCCTGAACTACATCGAGCGGCCAGTGGCGATCCTCGACAGGAAGTCGAAGGATCTGAGGAACAAGAGGGTGGAGCTGGTGAAGGTGCAATGGCAGCACCGCAAGGGGTCGGAATGGACTTGGGATCCGGAAGAAGAGATGAGGGAGCACTACCCCGAGCTTTTTCCAAATTCAGCAGCAGAATTCGAGGACGAAGTCTAAAATAAGTGGGGGAGATTTGTAGCACCCGATTCTTGGTACGTATTTAAATTCAAGAATTTCATGTATTTCCTCTGGGACTCGACGAGTTGGTGGCCCTACTCGTCGAGTAGAGTCGTGATTCGCGGGAAGTTTAAGTGGCCTACTCGACGAGTCGGGAGACCGACTCGGCGAGTAGGTGCTGTTTGAGTGAAACCCTAAATTTGAGGGTTTGCACCCTATTTAAACAACTTATCTCAGCCTCCATCGTGCCTATTACTCCCAGAAAGCATTATCTCGAAACCCTAGCCGTTATTAGTATGTTTTTGAGCCTTGAGGTGTTACTTTGGGTGATTGAAGCTTGAAAAGAAGGAGGAGGCTTGTGAGATCAAGGGGGAATAAGGAAGATCCAGAGCTTTGGGCACATTTCCAGCTTATTGGAGGAATAAAGCTGAACCTTTTCTATTCTTTGTGTAGATCTTGATTTTGGTCTATTTTCCTCCATTTTTTAAGCCTTAGTGAGGATGTATTCAGGATTTAGTGTAAGGAATGAGTTTGTGCTTCAGATCTAGGGCTATTGAGGGTTTTTATGGCATAAAGGTGCCTACCTTGTTGCCATAAACACCCCATGCACCTTGTAGACCACCTTTAATGGCTTTTTGAGCCAAGGACCCCATGCATGCGCACCAAGTTTGGAACTTTACGTGTAAAATGGACATTAGGAGACCATATCTATGGTTCGGATGTGTTAAGACCAATTTTAATCGACTGTATAGTAATGGTCAAGGATGGACTCGGCGAGTCATTCTTGGGACTCGGCGAGTCAAGGTGTAATGACCACCAAATCCTTTCTGTAGAGGGATCAGATGATAGGGTGGAAAGTCCCTCAGTTGTTTAGGCTCATAAAGGACCTAGGAATCATGGGACTCGACGAGTGGTTGAGCAAACTTGGCGAGTCCAAGGCAATCTCCCAATATTTGAATATGGACTCGACGAGTTGTTCATACAACTCGACGAGTCATAAAATGGACACATTCTTATGAGGGAGATGAACTCGACGAGTTCAAGGATGAACTCGACGAGTTCAAGGATGAACTCGGCGAGTCGGATGAAGATGGTCCCGATGGTATGGTTGAAGGAGAACCCGTCGAGTTCTTGCTAGACTCGACGAGTAGAGTCGGGGGTTGGTTCGAATTAGAGGAGTATGGACTCGACGAGTTGGTAGACCAACTCGACGAGTCAGGTCAACTGGATGTTGACTTTGACCAATGTTGACTTTGACTGAATTGAGTTGACCCTGGTTTGGGTTGCATGTTCAAATTGATAACTTAGAAGGGTTGTCGTGTAGGGATTGAGGAGTCGAGGGGAGTCGACTTTCACGCCGAGGACATTTCAGACACTACACGACATCGAGGTGAGTTACCTTCCAGTAGAAGTGGGTCTAAGGCACCAACGCCGACCCACTGGTAATTGTTTAGTTGTGATGATTGTCTTTGTGATAATCATCTGGGTTGCTTGTGCTTGATATATGTGTATGCTAGTATGCTATGTTATGTGAGATAGTATCAGTAGGAGGGTACTAGTCCCCGATTCGGTCGCTAGGACCAATCGGTAGGTCGGACAACCCAGATATGTCTGACAGCATGATTATGATATGATATTATATGCTAGCGTTAGGGGGTGAAATAGTCCCCGTATTCGGTTGAGATAGACCGGAGGGTAGGTCGGCACCCCATAATAGCCTGACATGCGTAGGTCAGCACCCCATAATGGCTTGACATGGGTAGGTCAGCACCCCAGAATGGCTTGACATGGGTAGGTCGGGCACCCAAGAATTGCCCGACAATATGTATGTGGTTTCAGTATGTGGTATGATGGGGGAACTCACTAAGCTTTGTGCTTACAGTTTTAGTTTTGGTTTCAGGTACCTCTTCGTCCAAGGGGAAGGAGCCGGCGGTGTAGCAGCGCATCACACACACACACATGATTTCCACATGGAGTTTCTGGGATTGTACTCTGATTTTCATAACTCTTGATATTGTGATTTTGAAACATGACGTTATGGTTTTTATAAGTTGATGTAACCTTGGCAATGTTTTGGTACACTATTTCATGAGGTACTTAATTTAAATTTGAAATTTTTGGCCTTGAAAATTGGGATGTTACAGAACATGTGGTTTAGGGAGAATTATTGGAGGAGGTGGAGGAAGAGAAGTTCCACCAACGCACGAGGAAGGGTTGACCTTTCACCTTGATCGTCACGTGGAAAATCATCTTCATTAGGAAAGCTTTTTCCAAAAGATTCGGGAAGACCATAGTTGTTAGAATTAGACATCTACAAGGGAGAAATTCAAGTTAGTTGATTCAATCCTTAATATAACACCCAAATGAAATATTAAGGCTAGGACCCAACACAATAACTCATAATTCGGAAGAGGGATGTAACATCCCAAAATTCAAGCCCAAAAATTTCATTTTTGATTAATTAATTCATAAAACATTTATTAGAAAATATTGTATAAACACGTCATCTCAAAAAAACCAAGTATCATGTTTGAAACCCACAACATAAACAAAATTTCATATCATAGTACAATCCCAGAGAACACCATGCGGAAAATCATGTGTGTGTGTGATGCCATGCTACGCCGCCGGCTCCTTCCCCTTAGACGAAGAGGTACCTGAAACCAAAACTGAAACCGTAAGCACAAAGCTTAGTGAGTTCCCCCCATCATACCACATACCATACAATATCATCGGTATCTTTCAACCGGTAACCATTCATCAGTATCTTTCAACCGGTAATCATTCATCGGTATCTTTCAACCGGTAACCATTCATCGGTATCTTTCAACCGGTAACTGGGGACTATTCCACCCCCTACCACTAACATACAACACAAGATATAAGCATACAGTCAGGCATATCCGGGTACTGACCTACCCCTCGGTCCTAAGGACCACTATCAGGGAAACTATCCTTATCATGCACGTAACATATCATACAGATATCACTCATAACCAAACCAAGATAATTATCACAAAGACAATCATCTTCTAAATACTCCTCATTGGTGGGCCGGTATTGTGGTCGTAGACCCACCCCTACTGGAAGGTAACTCACCTCGTACAAGTGGTTGCTGATAATCTGTGCGGGAAACCTCCGTCCGCTGCTGCTCCGGAAATCCTCCGGCTACAAACCCCATAAACACTCAGTTAGAAACTGATCTCTATACTTAGGGTAAAATGACCATTTACCCCCAACCAAGTCAAGTCAAAGTCAAAGTCAACTTCCAGTTGACCCGACTCGCCGAGTTGGGCCGTCAACTCGCCGAGTCCCTCACTCTCTACTCGTCCTCATCCGTGACCCTACTCGTCGAGTTGGGCCGTCAAATCGACGAGTTCTTCTCTCATTCGAACGCCCCATGAAAACTCATCCGACTCGCCGAGTTGATGAACAACTCGTCGAGTTGGCCTTTATCTGATGAACCAGATCTGTCCTCAACTCGCTGAGTTGATGAACAACTCGCCGAGTTCTAAGGAGATTGCCTTGGACTCGCCGAGTCCGTTCATGCACTCGCCGAGTCCCATGAACTTCCAGCACAATGGCTTAGTCCAGAACGTTGGGTCACTCCCTGGGACCCCCTTAAAACCTTTCCACACTCAACTGGGTTCTTTTGACCCTCAACAGAAAGGGCAAAACCCTTAGACTCGCCGAGTTCAATAGTGGACTCGCGGAGTTGGTCACGTCCATACCCTAAATCTTTGCTTTCTGATGTACATCCTTTGATCAAAAGATAGATCCAAGCTTCTACAATCGATCTAACACGTAAAGTTACAACCTTTACGTGCTTGCATGGGACTTTGAGCTCAAAAGGACATAAAACAAGCTCATATGGCACATGGAACCTTTCATGGGTGCAAAAGCAACCCAAATCTGCCTAGTGACTCTTTGAATGATGTCATTCAGAAGCTCAAACCCCCAACCACGTTTGCAAACATGGTTGGCTACCAAAATGGCTCATAAAAGCCCTAAATCTTCCCAAAGAGGGATCTAACAAATGAAAGAGCAAGGTATAGACTTTATACCTTCTGAAGACTGCAAATGATGCTCACAACTGAATCCCTCTAGCCTCCTCTTGATCCTTCAAGCTTTTCCTTCTTCCTTGAACCACAAAATCACCAAGATCGCTCTAAATGCCTTAAAACTCTTCAATAACGGCTAGGGTTTGCTATGGGGGTCTTCTGGGAGTAAATGGGACGAAGGAGGCCGAGTTAAGGTGTTTAAATAGGGTGCACACCCCTGGATTAGGGTTTTTGTCCAAACAGGGTCTACTCGCCGAGTTCGGGGACCCGACTCGCCGAGTACATCACTTAAACCCCGCGTCCCATCCCGCTTCTACTCGGCGAGTTGGTCCTTCAACTCGCCGAGTCCAAGACCCAAAATGCTAAACATTTAAAGATTTGATAAAAAGAATACGTACCAAGAACCAGGTGTTACAATCTCCCCCACTTGTTTTAGACTTCGTCCTCGAAGTCTGCTGCTCGATCCTGGAACAGCTCTGGGTAATGCTCCATCATCTCATCCATCGGCTCCCATGTCCATTCCGAGCCCTTCCGGTGCTGCCATTGCACCTTTACCAGCTCAACCCTCTTGTTCCTCAGATCCTTCGACTTCCGGTCGAGGATCGCTACAGGCCGCTCGATATAATTCAGGCTGTCGTCAACCTGAATGTCCTCCAAGGGTACCACTGCTGAGTCATCCACCATGCACTTCCACAGCTGGGAGATGTGGAAAGTGTTGTGGATCTGACTGAGTTCGGCTGGCAGATCCAGCCGGTATGCCACCTTGCCCACCCGGGCTACAACCATAAACGGTCCAATATACCTGGGACCCAACTTGCCCCGTTTCCTGAATCGGATGATGCCCTTCCAAGGCGACA
The DNA here is from genome assembly GCF_052849685.1 of Lactuca virosa. Lineage (NCBI taxonomy): Eukaryota > Viridiplantae > Streptophyta > Magnoliopsida > Asterales > Asteraceae > Lactuca > Lactuca virosa. Next base: position 42,084,365 of record NC_136433.1, read on the forward strand.
CTTTCAGGAGAACCTTATCCCCGACCTGGAACTCCAGGTCTGATCGACGCTTATCGGCATAACTTTTCTGCCGACTCTGAGCAGTCTGAAGCCTGCTCCGGACCTGCTGAATCTTCTCTGTCGTCTTGAGCACTACTTCGGTGCTCCCCATGACCCTCTGGCCAACTTCGCCCCAGCATATCGGGGTCCTGCACCTCCTCCCATACAACATTTCGAAAGGAGGACGGTAGATACTCGCATGATAGCTATTATTATACGAGAACTCCGCCAATGGAAGGTAGGTATCCCAGCTACCTCCGAAGTCTAAGACACATGCCCGCAGCATGTCCTCCAGAGTCTGGATGGTCCGCTCGCTCTGGCCATCCGTCTGCGGGTGAAAGGCGGTGCTGAAATGCAGACGAGTACCTAACTCGTCGTGGAATTTCTTCCAAAACCTGGAAGTGAACCGCACATCCCTATCCGAAATCATCGAAACTGGCACTCCGTGCCGTGCCACCACCTCCCTGATATAGATATCGGCCAGTTTCTCGGCCGAGATGCCCTCCTGAATCGGGATAAAGTGGGCACTCTTGGTCAATCGATAGACGATGACCCAAATCGAGTCCACTCCCCACACGGTCCTGGGAAGCTTGGTGATGAAATCCATCGTGATGGCTTCCCATTTCCACAGCGGGATATCCAACGGCTGCATCTTGCCGTGCGGTCTCTGGTGCTCGACCTTGACCTTCCTGCAGGTTAAGCACCGCTCCACATACCATGCCACGTCCCGCTTCATGCAGGGCCACCAGTAATCGGGACGAAGATCCCTATACATCTTCGTCGCTCCGGGATGGATGGAAAATCAGGATTTGTGTGCCTCCTCCATCAGGACCTGGCGCACGCCTCCATGATAAGGGATCCACACCCTACGGTGAAGGGTCAATAACCCTCGGCTATCATAATCGAAGGACGAAACCTGACCCACTATACGCTCACTCTTCCGATGTTCCTCCTTCATGGCCTCCTGTTGGGCCTCCCGAATCCGCTCCAAAAGCGGAGTCACCGCTGTCATCCGCATGCAGATACCTCTGATCGGCGCCGCCTTGCAGCTAAGCGCGTCGGCCACCACGTTGGCCTTCCCCGGATGGTAAAGGATCTCGCAGTCATAATCCTTTACCACGTCCAACCACCGACGCTGCCTCATGTTCAGATTCGGCTGATCCATGAGGTACCTCAAGCTCTTGTGGTCCGTGTAAATCGTACAACGAACCCCATAGAGGTAATGTCGCCAAATCTTGAGGGCGAACACAACAGCCCCCAACTCCAAATCATGCGTCGGGTAGTTCACCTCGTGAGGCTTCAGCTGCCTCGACGCGTAGGCGATGACGTGCCCTCTCTGCATCAATACCGCGCCCAAACCTGAAATGGACGCGTCACAGTATACTACAAAATCCTCCACGCCCTCTGGCAGGGCTAAGATTGGCGCTTCGCACAATCTCTGTCTCAAAGCCTCAAACGCTGCCTGCTGCTCAGGCCCCCAACGAAAGACCATAGCCTTCCTCGTTAGCCTGGTAAGGGGTAATGCTATCTTGGAGAAATCCTGGATGAATCTCCGATAGTAGCCAGCTAATCCCAGGAAACTCCGAATCTCAGATGGAGACTTCGGAACCTCCCATCTCATCACGGCCTCCACCTTGGCCGGATCCACCGAAATCCCGTTCTGGTTGACAAGGTGCCCAAGAAACTGCACCTCCCGCAACCAGAACTCACACTTGGAGAACTTGGCATACAAGTTCTCCCTCCTCAAGGTCTCTAGAACCTCTCGCAGATGCTCCTCATGCTGCTCTCGCGTCTTGGAGTAAACCAAGATATCATCAATAAATACTATCACCGACCGGTCTAACATCGGTCTACACACGCGGTTCATTAGGTCCATGAACGTGGCAGGAGCATTGGTGAGCCCGAATGGCATCACCACAAACTCATAATGGCCATAACGCGTCCGAAACGCAGTCCTCTGCATATCCTCCTCTCTGACCCTCATCTGATGATACCCCGAACGCAAATCAATCTTAGAGAACCAAGATGCTCCATGTAGCTGGTCAAAGAGGTCATCAATCCTCGGAAGTGGGTAGCGGTTCTTCACCGTTACCTTATTCAGCTCTCGATAATCTATACACATCCGATGCGACCCGTCCTTCTTCTTCACAAACAGAATAGGGGCTACCCAGGGTGAACTGCTCGGTCGAATGAAACCCTTGTCTAACAGCTCCTGAACCTGCGTAGACAACTACTGCATCTCAGGAGGAGCCAACTGATATGGTGCCTTGGCTATCGGAGCCGCACCAGGGACTAGGTCGATCCTGAACTCCACCTGTCGCTCCGGAGGTATCCCAGGCAACTCCTCGGGGAATACGTCCGCAAACTCTCATACCACGGGCACATCGTCCACCGTAATCCTACCCGCCTCCCGGGTATCCATAACGTAGGCGACATAACCTGCGCAACCCTGCTGAAGGTAACGCCTAGCTCTCGCTGCTGAACATAAAGTTGGTCCTCGCTGTGGCCTCTCGCCCTGAATCACCAGCTCTCCCCCACTTGGGGTCCTGATCCGTACCAACTGCTGCGCGCAGTCGATCACTGCCCCATTGGGGCTCAACCAATCCATGCCAATAATGACCTTGTTCCCCCGCAAAGGTATGGGAACCAGGTCCACCAGGTAGCGCTCCTCGAATAATCACAGCACACAATCTCGGAACACCGTCGATGCTCGCACCGAACAGTCGTCTGTAATCTCTACCTCTAGAGGGCAATCCAACATACCCGAAGACTCGGAAAACCTCTTGCTGAGCGCAAGAGAAACAAACGATCGGGTAGCGCCCGAATCAAACAACACCTGAACCGGGATGTCGTTCACATGGAACGATCCCGTCACCACATCGGGTGCAGCGCGTGCCTCCTCGGCTGTCAGCTGAAACGCTCGGCTCCGCACCACTGGAGCCTCTGCCTTGACCTTCCGGCCATCTGCAACCCGCGGCGTCCCAGAGACCGGCGCCGCTGCTGGCGCTGCTGCCAATCTCGGGCAGTTGGCGCTTTTGTGGCCTCTCTGATTGCAGTGGAAGCAAATCAGGTCTGTCGTCTGTACTGCGGGGGTGGGGGCAGTACAATCCCTGCCAAAATGCCCAACCTTGCCGCACTTATAGCAGCCCGAACCCAGCCCAGTGCGACAAGCCCCCTCGTGTGACCGACCGCATTTCCCACAGCGGTCCCGTCCTGCCTGGCCTTTCGGCCTACCATCAGATCCCTTGGGCTTTTCCCCTGAAGCCCCGGTCGTCAGCCCATCTACCGCCTTCCTCTTCTGGATGTGCTCCAGATCAATCTCCCTCTCCCTAGCCCTGGCAACCATGGAATCCAAGGTAGGGCAAGCCGAAAAACTAACATGCTCCCGAATGTCATCTCGTAGCATGTCGTGGTAGCGGGTCCTCCTCATATCCTCGTCTCCCGCATACTGGGGCACCAGCAATGCCCTCTCCCGGAACTTGGCGGTGATCTCCGCCACAGTCTTCGTAGTCTGTCTCATATCCAAGAACTCCCTGGTCAGCCGCTGAAGCTCCACAGCTGGCGCAAACTCCGCCCTGAATCTGGTCACAAAGTCCGACCAGGTCATAGCCTCAACCGCCGAGGCTCCCAATGAGTCACTAACAGACTCCCACCAATCTCGGGCCCTGTCTCGCAAGCAACCTGCTGCATACCTCACCTTCGACCCCTCCGGGCAGAAGCTCGTCAGCTGCGCAGACTCAATGTCTGCGATCCATCTTCGGGCAGCAATGAGGTCTTTCACCCCATGGAAATCTGACACACCACTCCCACGAAAGTCCTTGAAGGACAGTGTGCGCGTGCCCACCTGGCTAGACGCCATATCACTCCTGAATGCTCGAAGGCGATCCTCCATTAGCTCAACAATCCCCTCCTTGATCGACCCGAAGATGATAGGGGTCGACTCAAGGATGCCTCTCGTGATCTCAGACGCGATGAACTCGCGCAACCCGTCATCAACCTGCTCGGATCCTGCACCCGAGCCTGATCCCGATCCCGATCCTGATCCGGAACCTCCTGCTCCATGTCGTGTGGTCACCATGCTGAAAATACACGCATAAACTTCAGGATCATACATATACTCGAGAGATCTAACACCCTCTCCAAGGTCCTTGGTTCCATCTAGGCCCTCCTTGATTCGAGTATGGGTCATCTGCTTTCAGTAGTACGGGCCCATACTACCTTCCACATCTACCTGTACTTTCCTCAAGGATTGCTTCGACTTCGCCAAGTCCCTTTACCGATACCCTTTCCACTGACCTCATCCTAGGCTTCCCTAGGGCACTCTCCGACCTACCCTCCGCCATCAGCTGCATTAGGAGTCCCTATTATCTCCCCCTAACTAACTTGCAGATACTGTTACATATCCGCTCCTTAGTTAGTTGGAAATGGCGAGGACCCCCATAGCACAAAGCAAGCAGCATTCGTGCATCGAGTAACCAAACCAGGCATAACCTATACAGGCCATCCTACTGCTGACTAAACAGTCCTAGCATACAGCTCATACAACCGGCGTATAAGGCATCCTCCTAGATCCTTAGCCCTAACTAGCATGCAATTATCAGAATCATATATCAGGCACACAAGGCATCTTCCTAGATCCTTAGTCCTATTCTAGCATGCAATTCTGAATCAAACCATATAGCATAATATAACAAGTATGGGTATCTTGGGGAAACTTACTTGAGCCCGGCCGTCGCATGCATCACACACCTTGTTTTTCTTAAAACCCTTCCGTTTAGACTTTTAGAAAACCATTTTATTGTACAAATCTTTTAGCCCCTCAGTTTGAGTCCAGACACCCCCGAGGGTGTGTCCGAATCCCTCAAACCAGGGCTCTGATACCAACTTGTAACATCCCAAAATTCAAGCCCAAAAATTTCATTTTTGATTAATTAATTCATAAAACATTTATTAGAAAATATTGTATAAACACGTCATCTCAAAAAAACCAAGTATCATGTTTGAAACCCACAACATAAACAAATGTCATATCAGAGTACAATCCCAGAGAACACCATGCGGAAAATCATGTGTGTGTGTGATGCCATGCTACGCCGCCGGCTCCTTCCCCTTAGACGAAGAGGTACCTGAAACCAAAACTGAAACCGTAAGCACAAAGCTTAGTGAGTTCCCCCCATCATACCACATACCATACAATATCATCGGTATCTTTCAACCGGTAACCATTCATCAGTATCTTTCAACCGGTAATCATTCATCGGTATCTTTCAACCGGTAACCATTCATCGGTATCTTTCAACCGGTAACTGGGGACTATTCCACCCCCTACCACTAACATACAACACAAGATATAAGCATACAGTCAGGCATATCCGGGTACTGACCTACCCCTCGGTCCTAAGGACCACTATCAGGGAAACTATCCTTATCATGCACGTAACATATCATACAGATATAACTCATAACCAAACCAAGATAATTATCACAAAGACATTCATCTTCTAAATACTCCTCATTGGTGGGCCGGCATTGTGGCCGTAGACCCACCCCTACTGGAAGGTAACTCACCTCGTACAAGTGGCTGTTGATAATCTGTGCGGGAAACCTCCGTCCGCTGCTGCTCCGGAAATCCTCCGGATACAAACCCCATAAACACTCAGTTAGAAACTGATCTCTATACTTAGGGTAAAATGACCATTTACCCCCAACCAATTCAAGTCAAAGTCAAAGTCAACTTCCAGTTGACCCGACTCGCCGAGTTGGGCCGTCAACTCGCCGAGTCCCTCACTCTCTACTCGTCCTCATCCGTGACCCTACTCGTCGAGTTGGGCCGTCAACTCGACGAGTTCTTCTCTCATTCAAACACCCCATGAAAACTCATCCGACTCGCCGAGTTGATGAACAACTCGTCGAGTTGGCCTTTATCTGATGAACCAGATATGTCCTCAACTCGCCGAGTTCTAAGGAGATTGCCTTGGACTCGCCGAGTCCGTTCATGCACTCGTCGAGTCCCATGAACTTCCAGCACAATGGCTTAGTCCAGAACGTTGGGTCACTCCCTGGGACCCCCTTAAAACCTTTCCACACTCAACTGGGTTCTTTTGACCCTCAACAGAAAGGGCAAAACCCTTAGACTCGCCGAGTTCAATAGTGGACTCGCCGAGTTGGTCACGTCCATACCCTAAATCTTTGCTTTCTGATGTACATCCTTTGATCAAAAGATAGATCCAAGCTTCTACAATCGATCTAACACGTAAAGTTACAACCTTTACGTGCTTGCATGGGACTTTGAGCTCAAAAGGACATAAAACAAGCTCATATGGCACATGGAACCTTTCATGGGTGCAAAAGCAACCCAAATCTGCCTAGTGACTCTTTGAATGATGTCATTCAGAAGCTCAAACCCCCAACCACGTTTGCAAACATGGTTGGCTACCAAAATGGCTCATAAAAGCCCTAAATCTTCCCAAAGAGGGATCTAACAAATGAAAGAGCAAGGTATAGACTTTATACCTTCTGAAGACTGCAAATGATGCTCACAACTGAATCCCTCTAGCCTCCTCTTGATCCTTCAAGCTTTTCCTTCTTCCTTGAACCACAAAATCACCAAGATCACTCTAAATGCCTTAAAACTCTTCAATAACGACTAGGGTTTGCTATGGGGGTCTTCTGGGAGTAAATGGGACGAAGGAGGCTGAGTTAAGGTGTTTAAATAGGGTGCACACCCCTGGATTAGGGTTTTTGTCCAAACAGGGTCTACTCGCCGAGTCCGGGGACCCGACTTGCCGAGTACATCACTTAAACCCCGCGTCCCATCCCGCTTCTACTCGGCGAGTTGGTCCTTCAACTCGCCGAGTCCAAGACCCAAAATGCTAAACATTTAAAGATTTGATAAAAAGAATATGTACCAAGAACCAGGTGTTACAAGGGATGCCGTAATTTAATTGTAAATTATTTGTCGGTAGGTAAATGACAATTTACCAATTTCCACCATGAAAAACGAAAGTGAACATTAGGTTTTTAATGAATTGAAATTTCTAGACTCTTTGAGATTCATTGAACTTTTCAATAGCATGTTTAATCTCGATAATGCCCTTCAAGTTTGTGACTGGGATACCGAGGATCACAAACAAGGAGTGAATAACCATGCAAATTAGCTTGGTACTCTCGAAGTCATTTATCACCTAATCAATGTGCCGGTTAGCCACACACGCTCCATTGATTTATGATAACCTACGAGCTACCCATTCCCATCCTTCATTAGTCCCATATTAGTGTGTCGGTTAACCACACACGCTCCACTAACGACCAACAAGGTACCACGTGCAATTTCATGGATTAGCATCAAATTCACATTTTTCCTTAAGTAACTAAGATTGAGAATTTATAAGTGGTTTAGTTACTTGTATTTTCATTATACTTATTAATGAGAACGTCCTATCCTACCCGTTTGGATAACAACCCTCCACTAGTCAAGAGTGCGGTGGGTAAGAGTGTATACCCATTAGCGGTCATTTTACATGTCGCTTCCTTAAACACCCCTTATAGACTAGCTTCATGAATGAGACCTACTAACATTAAGATTGACTTTTAACTTATACATATATAATATATTAAACTTTTAATTTTATATAGTATAAGGGTGTATTTTAAACCTTTAAAATACTTGGAGGTTTAGTCTTTTAAATAAATTAGACTTTTAATTTAATTAAACTTAAACCATGTCATTATGGATTTATTAACCTATTGAATTCCAATACTTGATGACAAGTTTTGTAACTCTTCAAAACCTTTTGAATTCCAAAACATGATGACAAGTTTTGTAACTCTTCAAAACCATTTAGATCAAATTTTAAACTTATAAAATAATCATATAATTTTATTTTTTACCAATTTGACCTAATTCAATTCATATAGCAAGATAATTTCAAATCAAATCATACAAATAATTAGTTTACCATATAAACTAGTAATTATCTTAAAATTTTGACAATTTATCTTTTGATTGGATGAGTATAGTCACTACCATATCAGAAAAAATAGATTTTATGATACAAAACAGTTTATGGTAATGATCGTAATCCAAAACTGGCAAAAAAACTCGAAAATCTGCAAACAGGGGATCCTACTCGTCGAGTTCATGGAATGGACTCGATGAGTTCATCACATATGATCCAACTCGTCCAGTTCCCTTATGGGACTCGACGAGTCCAGCAGTCAGTGGCAAGAAATGACATTTTTTCAGCTTTGAAAATCAAACCATTACATCAATATAAGAGAAAACACCCTAGGCTCTGATACCACTGAAGGGTTTTGAGCACTATAACATCCCTATGGTGCACATACAACCTTAATGCTTTGGATCTAAGTTTTCTCAAGTTATATATGCAATTTTCATTTTTCCAAAGCATATACCCTAGATAGCATGCAATTGGAGATATGCAACATAAAAAACTAGATAGATGAATACCTTTTATTATAGCTTGTAGTCCTTAGCCTTTCAAGAGCTTAGTACCTCAAGTGTGATACCTCTAATGGAGTCACAAACACCATGAACAAATGGAGGATAATTAGAGAGAGGCTAGGATGCACACAAAAATGGCTAGGGTTCTTCTTGGAACTCTTAGGGGCCTTTTTGGTGATGCTAGGGGTTACATTTATATTGTGGAATTCCTAGGGTTTCAACTTGTAAACCCTAATTCACTTCCTTGGGCCTTTAGTGCAATAATCCATATGCTAAGCCCTTTGGACTAACTCTTCATGGACTCCCACATAAAATTAGTCAATCCTAATCAACATGGATCATTAACCCAAACTATATGTATTACTGATTTACTTAATCAGTCCCCGTTAATTTAATCAGTCTCTTTTGATCACTAAATTAATTCCAAATTAATTATTGATCAATACCAATTAAATAATATTATTTCTCAATTAATATATTATTCTTATAATATATTAATAAATCACAAATAACCTCTTTCTCAAATATCCATCCTATCAAATTGCTCCGGTGAAGGCAACCCAAAAGGACCATGCTACTATCGGGTCAAGTACATATCAATTATAGTTATGGGCTTAGACACCTAATCCAACAGATGATAATGGCCAAGATACTGATGAATGTTTAGGAATCCTGAGACTCTTTTAACATCTGGGATCCTGGATAGGTTTAAGGATCTTGACCCCTAACAATTGCCCCCAAATTATTCCTACAAAATAATTGAATTAATTTCAAGTATTTAAAGTGTATAATTCAATTAAATTGAGATAAAGAATTTGAAATTTAAACTCTAACGCATAAAATTTTATCCGTTTAATAAGGCATATTTATCCGTCCAATCAGTTCTCTATCCTCTTTGATCCCGAATAAATAGGGTATAGGGGTTATGGATCATCCTTTACTTCTCTCGGCTTCCCTGAAAGTGTTTGTCATCCACCTTAAGGTAAATCTACTGTTTCATATTCTCTTATTTTTCTTGTTTTCTCCTTACCGATGATGGACAAAAAGATTCTTCGTTCTCGCACAAGTATCCTTGCTACCTCCAAGGAGAATTTCTTAGATCATAAACTCTTGCCTTACGAGGAGACTTGTTCCTTCAACAATAATGATATCGGTTCTTTGAAAGCAAATAGTGTAACGCCCTGTTCCGAATCGTTTCCTATGTGGGGGTGGTGACCCGAAGATTGAGTATCATCAGGATTAGGGCCTTTGAGGAAAATAGATTTAGACCCATTTGGGTATGGGTAATGTAATTTGGATGATCCGGGAGTTCTGTCTATGTTTTGGCGGCAAGGGGTATTTCGGTAAAGTGTTAGTTTGGGCTTTTATGAATTTTGGATTTTTGTTCTGAAAGTTTTAAAGCAAGGATGAGTTGATAGAAGTGTAGGGCTTCCACATTTCCTTTCCGCGGATATAAAGAACGTCAAAATTGGAGTTAGAACGAAGAAGTTATGCCCGTTTGAAGTTTGGTCGGTTTTGGGTTGTGCTGAGTACGTTGGGCGTACAAAGGGGAGTACGTTGGGCGTACACGATCAGTGCGCAAACCCTATGTAACAACGTAAATTTTCAAACAATTTTTTTTTTATTTTTCAACATAATAAAAACATATATAATATTCCCAAAATCTCATGATCAAATGTCATCATAATAAAACATATCCCAGAATCTCAAAACATAATCCTCTGCCAGTGTGTACAAATCATGTCGGCGCCTTCCCGCGATCCTCGCTAGTACCTGAAACACATAACACATAACACGGTAAGCATAAATGCTTAGTGAGTTCCCCAAAACACCACATACAACACATAAGCCACTCGAGGCTATAACTCGGTAAGACCCTCTGGTCAATGTGTCTCAGCGGGACCCTCCAGTCCCGTAGCTCGTTGGACCCTCCGGTCCGGTCTAGCTCGTTGGACCCTCTGGTCCGGTCTAAATCGTTGGACCCTCTGGTCCGGTCTAAATCGTTGGACCCTCCGGTCTGGTCTAAATATCACATAGCATACAAAATCATAACGCACATAATCTCAAGTAATAACATAACTCATAAGACCCTCCGGTCGGCACATAGATACCACTCTAGGTAATGTATAGTGAGAAGACTCACCTCGGTAACTCGGATAAACTCGGACTCGAAATGTTGACCTAGCCTCCGCCTAATTACACAAAATAATTATCTCTGATTAATACAGCTCTCAAAGGCTAGACTAGTCCCTCCCTATATTCCCTCAGAAGGGGAAAAGACCATTTTACCCCTCTAAGGTCCAATGTCCAAATGTTGACCAAACCCTAAAAGTCAACTCCAGTCAACGGGCCAACTTTGACCAGACTCTTCGAGTGCACTCGGGTGACTCGGTGAGTCCATGCGTGTCCTCTGAATCCTCCTAAGGCCTCACTCGACTCGTCGAGCTAGCCCTTCTCTCAACGGGTTACCACTAAACACGAATCGTGGTGCAACACGATCCGACTCGTCGAGTCCTCTCATGGACTCGACGAGTTTCTACTATGAGAATGCTCAAACGACCTTCTGAGGTCATATCTGTTTCTCTAACCTATAGATCTGACCTTCTAACACCCAAAAGTCACGTAAAGGTCTGAACTTTACGTTCATGCATCGCACATATAGCTCTTTTTGGTGAAATAGCTCTAAAAATGGAATCCTAAGCTCATCATCCTCATGTAACATCATAAAGCTTGGTTGTTGGGACACTCTGGACCTCTCAAGGTCCATATCTAAAGTTTATTCCTCAAAGGGACTTCACAAACTCCATATTCCAACAAAAGAAAGGGTAAAGAAACCCTAGATTCCATAGATCTACTATATACACGAAAATAGGCATGGATTCATACCTCAAACAGAAGCCCTTGATGAAATGGAAGAAGTTCTGAGCCCCCTCTAAGCAGCCTAGCTTGAATCTTCCTTCCTTCCTTGCAAGAATACACTATGGTGTTGAAATTAGCCCTCTCTCTCAGCTCTCTGGCTTGCTAGGGTTTCTCAGGGGTATAGGTGGCCGCAATGAGGGCCATAAGGACCCTTAAATAGGGCACAGGCCCAAAGATTTAGGGTTTCTTCCCACAGCGTGGACTCGTCGAGTCGACTCGCCGACTCGTCGAGTCCATTCATTAATCCTAGTCAGTAGTCGCGATCCTACTCGACGAGTCTAGGCATCAACTCGTCGAGTCCACCTCCTTGACTAAAAAATAAAAGCTCAATTATGATACCTGGAAATCCGGATGTTACACCCTATTTTCGTGGTTTGAGCCCTATTTAAGCTACTTAACTCCCCCAAACCCACTCCATTCTCAGCCTCCACCCCTCCAACACCCCTTCCATGAAACCTTAACCCTAGTTGAGCCTTGTGTGCTAAAATAAGGTGTTTTATGTGCTTTGGAGTATGCATGGTGCACGTTGGAGAAGAAGGAACTTCTTGGAGAAGTGTTGATTGCTTTGGAGCTTGTAGATCTGGACTTTGTTCACCTTGGTCTATCTTCTAGAGGTATAAAGTTTGAATCTTGATGCATTTGTTAGATCTAACTAGTTTTGGATGTTATGAGCTTTTGGTCATTTTGGTGCATAAAGTTTAGATCTTGAAAGTTTGTGACCTTGTTATGGATAAAGTTGGAAACTTTATCCATCTAAACATCATTTTGATTCAGATCTTAAAGTTGGAGACTTGTACTTAATGGATTAAGTTGAAAAAGATGAACTTTTAGGTCCCTTTGAGACTTGAAGACTAGATCTTGTTTGTTGGGACCATTCTAATGGATAAAGTTGGAAACTTTATCCATTATAAAGCTATTATGAAATATAAAAATGTGATATTGGCCCTTATATCCCTTCGATGCAAGAGTTGTGATGTCTTATTGGGTTAAGAACTTAGGGTTTTGGACATTAAGCACTTTATAGCCATGCAAAGTCATAAAATTGGATACTTTATAACTTAGGACATCATTTTGGGCTTGGATCTGAGTTTTGGATGTAAGAACTTAATGGAATAAGCTCTTAATGGAGTTTTGGGACTGGGATGAGTACGATGGGCGTACCTGGTGGTACGTTGCGCGTATGCAGTCAGCGCTCCGCTATTGGTCAACATCAGGGTACGCTAGGCGTACTCTCTTGGTACGCAGGGTGTACTCCGTTGGGAAGAAATATTGAATTTTGGACCTTAACCGTTGACTTTGACTTTGGCCAGGGTTGACCAAGTTTGACCGAAGGGTATTTTGGGTTATCGGGTTAATTATTGATTAAGATTGTAATTATTGTTAGTTGGCGCGAGGTTATCCGGTTCGGCGGTCCGAGCAGTTATTTGATTATCTGCGGATCGAGGTGAATTTTCCTCGCTGTACTTGCGGGTCGAAGGCACCAAGGCTCGGCCTTTGGATTTGATATCCTGTTATGTATGCTATTATGTTGTAGTGATCTGTTAGAACAGTATCCTGGTATATAGGATGATGTTATGCTTAGTGATCTATAGATCTGTCTGACTGGCTGTAGACTGTTATATGACTATCTGTTATATGTGCACATATTTGGTCGGTGTCTGAGGTTTACTGCTTTGTGCGTAAGCCAACAGGCCAGGGGCATACCAACCCGATGGTTGAATGGGCCCGAGGGTATTTCATCCCGAGGATGAAAGGACTTGTTGTAGATTGGCATTCCAACCCGATGGTTGAGGGGCCTGGGGTAGTCCAACCCGATGGTTGATTGGACCTATAGTGTATGGGCATTCCAACCTTGATAGGTTGTGGACCCAGTATGTATGGTCATTCTAACCTCGATAGGTTGTGGGCCGGGGGTAATCCAACCTCGATAGGTTGTGGACCCATTGTATATTGGCATTTTGTCTGGGGTATTCCATCCCGAGGATGATCGTACCCGAAATGTTGTTTGTTTGTTATTATGTGTATGTGGTGGTATTTTGGGGGAAATCAGTAAGCTTCATGCTTATAGTTTTGGTTTATGGTTTTAGGTACTTCAGTGGATCGTGTCAAGGCGAAGGCGTGACCGTACACATCTTTGGTTTTCAACTGATTTGATCTTGGGTGACTCCGACTTTAAATAATGTTTTGAAAACAATGGTTTTGTAACACTTCTATTAGAAAAAGGGTTGTTTTGAAAAGTTTTAAATTTATTGAATTTTTGGGATGTTACATGTTGGTATCAGAGCCTCGGTTTGAGTGAATTGGAGGAACACTCGTGTGAATCCAGTCTCAAACTAAGGAAAAAGGTTTTAAAAATGATTTTCAAATTGTTCTTCAAAATAATCAAAGATGATGTGATGTGTACGATCAGCCGGAGCCAGTAAGTTGACCCCAAGTTACCACACTGTTATATGGTATTATGATATGTTAGAACAACATTCTAGTGATAGGCTAGGGATCTTCCGGAATTGCATGATAGAATTGTCTAATTATATGATGCATGATAGCCTAGGATCTTCCTTTTATGAAACTGACATCATTACTGTAGTTGCTTAGTGTATGCAACATAGATGTACATAACTAAGATTCTATAACCTGAGAATGTTTGGTTTGGCTCTATTGCGCAGCTCTTGTTTGAGTCTAACCGTTTTAGGGTTGGGCCCTTTAGTCGAAAGATTATTTAAGTTTTGTTGCATGTAATTGTATTCATGAAGTGGTTGGTTGGCATTGATCGGAGCCCCTCAGCAACTGATGACAGGGGAGGCGGGGAATCCTAGGAGAGCCTGGGAAGTATTTTAGTGCGGTTTTTTCGCTGTTGAGCATGTTTCGAGAGTATTTTATGAATAGGTCTTAGAGGACCCGAGATGATTCTTGAGGAAGGTATGGATAGGTTTGAATATGACATCGACGAGAAAAGATCTGATTGATTTCAAGGAATCAATGTCGTTATCATTAAAAGAGTAAGTCTCTTCGTAAGATAGGGTCTTTTGATTGACGAAGTCCTCATCGGAAAGAGTAAGGATGCTCGAGCAAGAACAGAGTGCCTCTTTTACTCATAATCATCAAAGAAGAAAAGTGAGAAGAAAGAGGGGGGATAGTTGATTTGACCGTGTCATCGTGAGCATCAAATGGATAAAATTCTATCCGTTAGGGTTTGAATTTCAAAAACCTTATATCTGTTTAAATAAAATTATACCTTTAAATATTCGGAATTAACTTAGATATTTTGCAGGTATAATTTGGGGGAAATTGTTAGGACTAAGATCCTTAATCCTATCCAGGATCCTAGATCTCTAAAATATCTAAGGATCCTTAAACCTATCCAGGATCCCAGATGTTAAAGGAGTTTCAGGATCCCGAACATACATCAGGATCCTGAACACCGCCATTATTATTTCCTAACAAGTTTAACGGCTATATTTCTTGTTTATTTCTCACATGTGTAGAAATGGTCAACATAAGACTCATTCCCAACAAAGAACCACTTCAACCAAGTTTAAAACCCGAGAATACCAAGTCAAAGCACATTGCAAATACATGTTCATTAGGATCCCAGAAATATCGGACAATTAGTTACTTAACCTAGACTATATATACACCTGTAAAACACACACAACGGACACAATTAGTTGACACCTTAGACAACTTGAGCTACTGAAACATTTGTATTCATATCTTTATCGTCTTCTCTGTAATTTATATTCAAATTAATAAGATCATACAAGGCAGGTGATCATTATCACCTCCAAAGGTTTTATGTCGAAGATCTTAGCAAGGATAAATGGTTTTCCTTGTAAACAAATCATGTTATTTTTATCTCAATTCAGTACTCACGTTATTCATAACACCACAACCTCTCATACAACTTGGTTGATCTTCGTTTGATCAAATTTTGACCAAAACAATATGTATATGTATGTGTGTGTGTGTGTGTATATATATATATATATATATATATATATATATATAACATTGTGGGATTGAAATCCCAATGTACTCACCAGGTTTCCCAATCTAACCCACTCAGCTTCTTTGTATCACAGGTAGCGGTACAAAGTTATATGCATGATAAGAGATTGAAGGAGATGTAGACTGTTAATCTAAGATACTGTAAGACCTGTTTATGTTTATGTTTTGTATCAATTATGACATCCCAAGATTTTATAAATTAAAGAAAACATTTATTCGAAAATATATTTACGGGACAAAATTATGTATTTATAAATAAACTTTGTTTTAAATAAAGCATAAACAAATGGTTTTAAAATGGCCCTAAATTTGGTGATGTCACATCATAAGGGGATGTTGTGCGATTACGTCGGACCCTTCCCTCTAGAACTGGAAGTATCTGAAAATGTTAAACCACAAAACCATAAGCACAAAGCTTAGTGAGTTCCTCAAAATACCACATACCATCTAAATGGGCCCATCCCAACATAAATAAATGGGCCCAATCCAACATTCAAATGGGCCCAACCCAACATAAATAAATGGGCCTAACCCAACATACAAATGAGCCCAGCCCAACATACAAATGGGCCCAACCCAATATAACATGCAAGAGTCACAAAGACAACTAGCACAATCTAGTGGGCCGACATTGGTGCCTTCGACCCACGAATACAGTGAGAATACTCACCTTGCTAATGAAGTTAAACGTCAACGACTCGCACAATCAGGAAATAGGTGTTAAACACCACCTGGATTACCACACAAGATAAACTCTTTGACCATCTTTCTAAAATAGAACTTTGACTAAAAGTCAATGAGTTAAAAGTCAACCCTCATAGTCAACAGTCAAAGCTAAGGTCAAAATTGCCAACAACGGTCCTTCATGTTGTGGCCTTCCTTGGCCACATCGTGGGTAAAAAATACCAAAATAGTCGATGATTCCCTAGTCGTCACGTCGTGGCAGCCTAAGGCCATGTCGTGGGGACTGGTCTAAATAGCTCAATCGAGCTTAATCTGTTTTCTTCTGATTTCAGGAGCTCCAAAGCTCATATCCGGTCCTTTCCAAGGTCTTAATGGATAAAGTTTCCAACTTTATCCCTTAATACATGCCTTTAAGTCTATATCTAAATTCTAAAGTCCAAAAGGCAACTTAATGCATAGGACTAGACCATTAAACACTTAATCCATGAAATATTCAATAAAAAAACTTCCATAAGAAATTTAGGAACCCTAATGATCCCTAAAAATGCAAATGTTATAAACATGCATACCCCATGCATGTCCTTTCTTAATTTAGGTCAAAAGATGCAATATAACCTAAAATTCAAGGAAGGTCTCCAAATCACCACCAAAACCTAGATTTATGAGATATAAAGCTCTTGGGACATAGAGAAACCATAAAGTTGCAAACTGTATCTCTTCAACCACACAAATCACATCAAATGGACCATAATATGACATAAAATCTAGATCTAAGGAGGGAGTCATCAAAATATGGAAACTTTAGGACTTACAAGGAGTCCAGAAGATGCACACAAGTGAAGGAAAGAATTGCTTGCTGAATCAAGGAACCAAATCTTCTTCTTCTTCCTTTAAAACCACCAAGAACTTGAAAAATGATCACAAAAGCTTCCAAAAGAATTAGGGTTTGCAAAAAGAGTCATTTAAGGGTGATGGAGGCTGAGAGTTGAGGAAACCCTAGCCTTAAATTCCTTTAAATAGGGATTAAAGTTCGGAAATTAGGGTTTTGGCCCAAAATGGTCGCCACGGCATGGTCACTTAGTGTCACGACGTGATACTATCACAACGACATGGCCAACCAATTAAAATTCATACCTCGGGATCCGAATGTTACATAGGATATCTTTAAGATATCATTTGCTCATGAGATAGCTAATCTTCTTTCTAAGGGCTATACAATCCTCAGTGATGTGGCCAAAATCTTCATGGTACGCACACCATTTGGATTTTTCCTTCCAACCACTTGATTTTTATCCTTTCCTTGGCCATCTTGCTTTCTCACTAAGATCATGCATGGAAAAAATTAAACCTAAAACATCCACTGAGAAACAATAGTCAAATATCCTGGGGAATTCATCTTCCTCCCCCTCATTATCAAGGGCAATTAACCCTGTGATGGCCTAGTTTGGAGTATGGTTTTGGTTTATAGGATCTTTAGGTCGATGATTCGGCTTTCTTATTGGGATTTTCGTATGAATTTTGGGTGTTGGTCCTCTTTTGAATTTCTTTTTCTTTTTCTAGTCTGATAAATCTCAGCGCTCTACTTCTGACTTCATCTATTCTCCTGCATGGGGTCATCACAAGATCTTCATAGAATGGGGAGTCCTTCTTCAAGCCTATTTTAAAAGCTTCTACTGAGGTGGCCATGTCAATGTTGGGAATGTTTAATGCTTCCCCGCAAACCTACTTAAAAAGTCTCTAAGGAATTCCTTAGGATTATGGACCACTCAATAAAGATCACTAGCGATCCTTTCAAATATCTTGTTGCAATAGAACTGGTTATTGAAAGATAAACTAAGGGAGCAAATGAAGTAATGGATTAAGGAGGAACATTAAGGAGCCATTTCAAAGTTGATCCTGTAAGAGTCGAACCAAAACCCTTTCATAAGCCGGCTTCTTTTAAGTGCGATGGAATGGGAACGAATTCCATTCTTTCTCTATATTGTGCTATGTACTACTCAGGATCTGTGTTTCCATCGTAGGGTTTCATGCTGGGAGTTTAGAAGTGTCTTGGAACTTCAGTGTCGACTATCGAGGGAATAAATCTTGGGATCATGTGGCTGGTGGGGGATACTTTTGGTATAGGTTGAACCACTCCAGGTACGCTTGAGATCATCTGTCTTAGTTGTTGAAGTTTCTTGGCTATGACTGGACTCATCCCCACATTAAGATTCATAGAGTTAATATTAAAAGTATTACTTTCGAGGAAGTTACCATCGTCTTTGTTCTTAGGATTAATGAAATTTTCATCGAGATTCTAAATTGCATGAGTTCGGTTGTTTGGGACTACACCCCTAATAGGAATAACGATAGTTGTTGGGGCTATAGTCTTCAGACATTTCCCTAAGGATCCTACGCTATAAAAATTGAAGATCTTAGGTTGCAAGATCTAGGGTTTCGCTTCATGAGGTTTGCGTATTTTTGCTCTTATCCTTTCCACCTCCTTGAGCAATGTCCTATTGTCCTCCTGTTGCTGAGTCACTTGTTGCGTCAATGTCTTCATCATGGAGAAGAGTTCATTATTGGAGATCGGAAAGGAAGGATACTTGAATCCCAGGGATACTGTATTCCCATGACTAGTGATCAGAGATGTGCTCTTTTTAGAAGCATCATAAGTTTTCTTCTGCACAGGAGGTCTGCTTGGAGGTGGTTGAATTTTTTTTTTAAGAAATGAGATGAATAGAAGAAGAAGATAAGATTGGTTGTGTAGACATGATTTTCAAGAATTATGAACACCACGACCCCACGGTGAGTGCCAAATTGTTTTGGTCAAAAATCGATCTGAGGGATATCAACCAATTTGTATGAGAGGATGTGGTGTTATTATTAATTTGTATATGGAATTGAGATCAAAATGACACGAGTGGTTTACCAGGAAATCCCTTGATCCTTGCTAGGATATCCGACATAAAACCTTGGGAGGTGGTTTACAAGTGATTACAGAAGTAACCTTGAGAGTACGAGTACAAATGATTCGGTGAGTCTAAGTTGTGTCTGTAATGTGATTTTTACAAGTGTATTTATAGCCTAGGTCAAATAACTAAAAGTCTGATATTCTCGGGATCCTGTTGAACAAGTATTTGCACGTTTCCTTGACTTGCTATTTTCGGGTCTTAAGCTTGATTGAAACGATTCTTCAGAGTTGACGAGTCTTTTATTTGACTAATTCTGCACACATGAAGAATAAACAAGAAATACATCCGTTAATTTTGTTAGGAAATAATAATGATGATAATGGTTAGGATCCTGATGTATGTTTCGGGATCCGAAGACTCTTTTAAGATATGAGATCCTGGATATGTTTAAGAATCTTGACCCTTAACAGGTATGTTGGAACGCTTAAGAGTAGATTTAAAATATGTGGCCTAGATTTATTCTCACTTTCTCGATTTTATAATTGTTCTAATTTGAACATTTCCATATATATATATATATATATATATATATATATATATATATATATATATATATATATATATATATACATACATATATATATATATATATATATATATATATACATACATATATATATATATATATATATATATATATATATATATATATATATATACATACATATATATATATATATATAATAACACACACACATACACGTAAAAAAATATGTTTATACATCTAAAATACATAAAGATATGTAAAACAATATATAAAAATCTTAAAAATACATAAAAATAAATAATAATTCATATAAATACGTAAACAGTATGTTTATACATTTAAAATACATAAAAATGTAAAAAAAAAAAACTATATAAAAAAACTTAAATTATACATAAATATGTAAAAATATATAAAAATACATAAAAATATGCTTATAAATTATATACAAATTTTGAAGAAATTTGTAAAAAAAATCTCATTATTTTGGGAAAATTAACAATTTTGTCTCGTAACCTTCTTAGCAGGCCAAAAGGGGTTAAAGTGAAGAAATTTGTTAGTTTCGTAGGCTTTTCTATTCAAAAAATAAATTTGGGACTTAATCGTTAATTTCCCCAAAATAATGGGATTTTTTTGGAAATTTCCCTGTAAATAAGGACAAATTGCAAGAAAGTCACTATATTACTAAAAAAGTCGATTTTGACACCGAGTTATATTTTTTCAATTATGTCATGATATTTATAATTTTGTTGCAATATCAACCAAATGGCCGATTCTCCATGTTCTCTCGATAACTACTTTTTCCAAATTACAATAAAGTCACCAAGTTTACTAAAATTTTGATTTTGACACTGAGTTTTATATTGCAAGAAAGTCACTATATTACCTCAAAATTTCGATTTAGACACCTATTTTTTTCTCAATTGTGTCATTAAATTTATAATTTTGTTGTAATGTCAACCAATTGACCGATTCAGGAGATATTATTGTAATTTAGAAGTAGAAGCTCGATTTATGCAACAAATAAATGAAGGTCGGTCGAATGGTTCAAACTCACTCACAACTCAACGAAAATGGCATAGTCACTTGAGTGGTTATTGTGGTTTAAAATATCGATTTGTACAAAAAATAAATGAAGACCCCTACAACATAGCAGGTTACCAAATAGATGACACGACAATATTGTGATGTGGAAGCCACCCAATATCTTATAGGGTAGGATTGAGTTTCAAATATAGGGTTTGCATCGAACCTAATTTCACATATCTTTTTAGGTCGATTAAGTGGTTCAAACTCACTTAAAAGTAAATAAAAATGGTGTAGTTACCCTTTTAGATGACACTTTTTATTATAATGTTTAATGTTTAATTCTCGTTAGAGTATTTCTTCACAAATAGCATATGAATGTCAATCTAGTGGTTCAAACTCACTTAAAAGTCAGTGAAAATGGCATACTCACCCTTTCAGGAGATGTTATTGTGGTTTAGAAGCTCGATTTGTACAAGTAAATGAAGACCCCTACAAGGTCGATACAGGATATGCTCAGTGAGTTTAAACCACCAAATCGACCTTGTAGAGGTCTTTATTTATTTGTTGTATAAATTGAGGTTCTAAACCACAATAACATCTCCTGAAAATGGTGACTATGCCCTTTTTGCTAACTTGTAAGTGAGTTTGAACTACTGGACCGACCTCCATTTATTTGTTGTACAAATTGAGCTTCTAAACCACAGTAACATCTCTTGAATTGGTCAATTGATTGACATTGCAACAAAATTGTAAATTTAATGACATAATTGAGAAAAAACTCAGTGTCAAAACGAAATTGTGTGGTAATATAGTGACTTTCTTGCAATTTTAAACTTGATGTTAAAATCGAAATTTTGGTAAACTTAATGACTTTATTGCAATTCGGGAAAAATGGTTACCGGGAGAACATGAGTGTAACACCGGGTTCATGGTATGATTTTATTTAAGTTTTTTATCTTAATTTTGCCACGAACTCGGCGAGTCTGCGTCCCGACTCGCCGAGTAGCAGCAGGGTGGGCACGGGATTTGAGCGGTGAACTCGGCGAGTCGATGCATGGACTCGGCGAGTCCACCTGTCTGGATGAAACTCTATTTCCAGACATTGCACTCTATTTTACCCATTCTAAAACACCCATTTCGTCCCATTCTCTTCCAGAAGAACTGTAGAGCGAAACCCTAGCCCATTTTGATCCTTGTGAGTGATTTTGGCTTGGTGAAGGAAGTTTGAAGCTTAAGAGAAGAAGGAGGAAGTTGGAGGGTGCAAGGAAGTGTGGTAGATCCGAAATCTACCCTGGGAGAAGCTCCTAACCAGGTAAGAAAGCTCCTTCTTGATCTTTAGTATAATAGATTCCCTTTTTGTCCCTTATATGTGGATTGCAAGACCTTAAACCTCCCAAACTCCGTGTGTTTATACCCTAGGAGCTTAGATTTATGGTTTGGGAACCATTCCATGTCTCATAATTGGCCAGAATGGGTGAAGAGTCGAAGGGTACTCGGCGAGTGCCAAAGCGCACTCGGCGAGTTCCATGAAGATGGCCTTAGACTCGGCGAGTTGGATAAACAACTCGGCGAGTCCTATGAAGATTGTCTGGTACTCGGTGAGTCGTTCTTCAAACTCGGCGAGTCCCTTGGATATAGCCTTGAACTCGACGAGTTGTTCTTCCAACTCGGCGAGTCATATGATCAGTCACTAGGATAGGAAGGGTTTAAGTGTAGGAGGTCCAACCCTCCGTAGTCGCACGTGGAATTAGCAATTTAACGTGTAGCTATAGTCCCAGAATCTCCAAACCTCCAAGGTTGATGTTTGGATGGAAGATTGGAGCGATTTGTGAGATCTGCTCGTCGGACTCGGCGAGCTCCCCCTTGGACTCGGCGAGTCCAGTCGCGGGTTTGTTAGTTGTCCCCGTCTAGCGAGTCAGGCTGACTCAGTGAGTGGGAACAGGGACCCGATGAGTCAGAGTCGGGCTAGACATAGAAGGACTCGGCGAGTCGCCATATGGACTCGGCGAGTCCAGTCAATCAGAAGGTTGACTTTGACCAAGGAGTTGACTTTGACCAGTCATTTGACCTTAGGGGTATTTATGAGTACCTAATCCATGTTTACGGATTTATAGCCGGGGGGATTACCGGCGCGGCAGCCAGGCGTAGTCTGAGCAGGTTTTCGGCAGCTACTCTCGAGGTGAGTTTTCTTCCAGTAGGGACGGGTCTAAGGCACCAAGGCCGGCCCGTATAGACGATATGTTAGTATCAGAGTGTGGGCGGAGCCCGTATCTCATAGCCGAGTTTGATTGTGTTATATGCCAGTATGATAGAATTGCTTATACTTGTTGTCTGTGTGATACTTGTATGTTATGGTTTAGTAGCGGAGAGTGGGCGAGGCCCGTATCTCCATGGATAGCAGAGTGTGGGCGAGGCCCGTATCTCTATGGGTGTGGGCGAGGCCCGTATCCCTTAGTTACTCATTATATGATTGCATGGTATGTGGCATTATGGGGGAACTCACTAAGCTTCGTGCTTACGTTTCATAGTTTTGTTTTCAGGTATCTCTTCAACTAGGGAAAAGGAGCTGGCGCGGTAGCGGCATATCACACACACTCTTGTTTCCGCACTATGGATTTTCTGGGATGTACTCTGAATATTTTACTATGATGATACCGGTTTTCAGACATAAATTAATATTATGAATGTTTTGTAACGATGTTTTTATGTATTAACCTAATTTAAAAATGAAATTTTTAGTTGATATTTTTGGGATGTTACAAGTTGGTATCAGAGCCCTGGTTTGAGGGATTCGGACACACCTTCGGGGGCGTCTGGAATCAAATCGAGGGATTAAAAGATTTTTATAAAGAAATGATTTTCTAAAGACTAAGTAAAAGGGGTTTCTAAAAAGAAAAAGGTGTGTGATGTGCGCGACCGGCCGAGCTCAAGTAAGTTTTCCCCAAAGTACCCATACAAGTTTATGTTATGATTATCAGTTTTAGTTTCAGTAGAACAGCATGCTAGAATAGGACTAAGGATCTAGGAATGATGCCTTATGTGCCTGCTTTATGTGTTTCGGCTTTTTGAGAATTGCATGCTAGTACAGATCAGTCAGTATGATAGCCAGAGTGGTATATACTTGATTATGTGTACTCAATGCCCGAATGCTGCTTGCTTTGTGCTATTAGGAGTTCTAGTCGTCTTTTACTAACTAGTGAACGAATATGCTAAGTTACATATTGCAAGGATTAAATAATTTCAGAAGGTTGGGTCTAGCCCTATTTCACAGCTCTTGTTTGAGTCTAACCGTTGTAGGGTAGGACCCCTCATTCGAATAATTATCTAGTCTGAGTAATATGTAATAGTATTCGCGAGCTAGTTAGGGAAAGAAAGCAGGGACTTCTTGTGCAGCTGATGGCAGAGAGTGGGATGGCGATTACTTAGGGCAAGCCTAGGGCGAGAGTAGCACGAGAACCGCAGTATTAGTAGAAAGGACTTGGTTGAGTTGAGGCAATTCTTAAGGAAAGTACGGATAGACGTGGAAGGTAGTATGGGCCCGTAATACTGAAGGCGGAGGATCCGTACTCGATTCAAAAAGGGCCGAGATGAGACCGGGGACTTGTGATATGAATGTGAGCCTCGTTAGTGGAATATAGTATGATGGTGGTTATGCTATGTTTTGCAGCATGGTGACCACACGACAGGGAGCGGGAGGCTCAGGATCAGGATCGGGTTCGGGTTCAGGGTCCGAACCAGTTGATGAGGGTCTACGCGAGTTCATTGCGTCAGAGATCACCAAGGGCATCCTTGAGTCGACTCCCATCATCTTCGGGTCGATCAAGGAGGGTATTGTAGAGTTGATGGAGGATCGTCTCAGGGCGTTCAGGAGTGATATGACGGCTAGCCAGTCAGGACCACGCATACTGTCCTTTAAGGACTTCAGGGGCAGTGGTGCATCAGATTTCCATGGGGCGAAGGACCCCATTGCTGCCAGACGATGGATTGCAGACCTTGAGTCTGCACAGCTGATCAGCTTCTGCCCCGAGGGGTCGAAGGTACGATTTGCAGCAGGGTGTCTACGTGACAGAGCTAGAGATTGGTGGGAGTCGGTTTGCGACTCTTTGGGAGCCGCGACCATTGAGGCTATGACATGGCCGGACTTTGTGACACGGTTCAGGGCGGAGTTTGCGCCTGCGGTGGAGCTCCAGCAGTTGGCACGGGAGTTCTTGGATATGAGGTAGACGACAGAGACAGTGGCGGAGATCACTGCCAAGTTCCGGGAGAGGGCGTTACTGGTGCCCCAGTATGCAGGTGATGAGGATATGAGGAGGACCCGTTACCATGACATGCTGCGAGCCGACATACGAGAGCATGTCAGTTTTTCAGCTTGCCCTACCCTGGATTCTATGATCGCTAGGGCGAGGGAGAGGGAGATAGATCTGGAGCACATCCGGAAGAGGAAGGCATAGGAGGGACAGACGATAGGGGCTTCGGGAAAGAAGCCCAAGGGATCAGATGGTAGGCTGAAAGGCCATTCAGGACCGGGCCGCTGCAGGAAGTGCGGCAGGTCGCACGAGGGAGCGTGTAGATTAGGATCGACAGGCTGCTACAGGTGCGGCAAGACGGGACACTTCAGCAGGGATTGTACTGCCCCTGCTCCGGTTATTCAGACATCTGAGTTGTTGTATTTCCACTGCAACCAGAGGGGCCACAAGAGGGCCAACTGCCCCCAGTTGACAGCAGCAGCGCCAGTACAGACGCCAGCTCCAGCGACCCTGCGGATTACAGATGGCCGGCAGGGCAAGGCAGAGGCTCCGGTGGTGAGGAGCCGGGCATTTCAGCTGACAACCGAGGAGGCACGCGCTGCACCTGATGTGGTGACGGGTATGATTCTTTCCCTCTGACCTATTTATATGAGATTTATGATATTGATATGTGCTCTGTGTATATACGTTTAGGATCGTTCCATGTGAACGGTATTCCAGTCCAGGTGTTGTTTGATTCGGGGGCTACCCGATCCTTTGTTTCTCTTGCACTTAGCAAGAAGTTTCTTGAGTCCTCAGGCATGTTGGATTACCCTTTAGAGGTCGAGATTGCGGACGACCGGTCGGTGCGAGCATCAGAGGTCTTCCGAGACTGTGTTTTGAGGTTGTTCGAGGAGCGTTATTTGGTAGACTTGGTTCCCATTCCGTTGCGTGGGAACAAGGTGATTATAGGCATGGATTGGTTGAGCCCCAATGGGGCAGTGATAGATTGCGCGCAACAGTTAGTACGAGTCAGAGCCCCAAGTGGGGGAGAGTTAATAATTCAGGGTGAGAGATCACAACGAGGGTCAGCCTTCTATTCGGCAGCGAGGGCAAGGCGTTACCTTCAGCAGGGTTGCGCAGGATATGTCGCATATGTCATGGACACCCGAGAGGCGGGTAAGGCGACGGTGGGCGATGTGCCCGTAGTACGAGAGTTCGGGGATGTATTCCCCGAGGAGCTGCCTGGGATACCTTCAGAGCGACAGGTGGAGTTCAGGATCGACCTAGTCCCTGGTGCGGCTTCGATAGCCAAGGCACCGTATCGGTTGGCTCCTCCTGAGATGCAGGAGTTATCTACACAGCTTCAGGAGCTGTTAGACAAGGGTTTCATTAGACCGAGCAGTTCACCCTGGGGAGCCCCGATTCTGTTTGTGAAGAAGAAGGACGGGTCGCATCAGATGTGTATCGATTATAGGGAGCTGAATAAGGTAACGGTGAAGAACCGCTACCCACTCCCGAGGATTGACGACCTCTTTGACCAGCTTCAGGGAGCATCTTGGTTCTCCAAGATAGATTTGCGTTCAGGGTATCACCAGGTGAGGGTCAAAGAGGAGGATGTGCAGAAGACGGCATTTCGGACACTTTATGGCCACTATGAGTTCGTGGTGATGCCTTTCGGGCTCACCAATGCTCCTGCCGCGTTCATGGACCTCATGAACCGCGTGTGTAGACCGATGTTAGACCGGTCGATGATAGTATTTATTGATGATATCTTGGTTTACTCCAAGACGCGAGAGCAGCATGAGGAGCATTTGCGGGAGGTTTTGGAGACTTTGAGAAGGGAGAACTTGTATGCTAAGTTCTCCAAGTGTGAGTTCTGGTTGCGCGAGATGCAGTTTCTTGGGCACGTGTCAACCAGAATGGGATTTCGGTGGATCCGGCCAAGGTGGAGGCCGTGATGAGATGGGAGGTTCCGAAGTCTCCATCTGAGATTCGGAGTTTCCTGGGATTAGCTGGCTACTATCGGAGATTCATCCAGGATTTCTCCAAGATAGCATTACCCCTGACCAGGTTAACGAGGAAGGCCGTGGTCTTTCGTTGGGGTCCTGAGCAGCAGGCAGCATTCGAGACACTGAGACAGAGATTGTGCGAGGCGCCAATCTTAGCCTTGCCAGAGGGTATGGAGGATTTTGTTGTATACTGCGATGCGTCCATCTCAGGTTTGGGCGCGGTATTGATGCAGAGAGGGCATGTCATCGCCTACGCGTCGAGGCAGCTGAAGCCTCACGAGGCGAACTACCTGACGCATGATTTGGAGTTGGGGGCTGTTGTGTTCGCCCTCAAGATTTGGCGTCATTACCTCTATGGGGTTCGCTGTACGATTTACACGGACCACAAGAGTTTGAGGTACCTCATGGACCAGCCAAATCTGAATATGAGGCAGCATCGGTGGCTTGATGTGGTAAAGGATTATGATTGTGAAATCCTTTATCACCCGGGGAAGGCCAACGTGGTGGCCGATGCACTTAGCCGCAAGGCGGCGCCGATCAGGGATATTTGCATGCGGATGACAGTGGTGACTCCGCTTTTGGAGCGGATTCGGGAGGCTCAGCAGGAGGCTATAAAGGAGGAACATCGGAAGAGTGAGCGGATTGTGGGACAGGTTTCCTCCTTCGACCATGACAGCAGGGGATTATTGACATTACACCGCAGGGTGTGGGTTCCATATCTCAGAGGCGTGCGCCAGGTTCTGATGGAGGAGGCGCACACATCCCGATTCTCCATTCATCCAGGGGCAACGAAGATGTATAGGGATCTTCGTCTGGACTATTGGTGGCCCTGCATGAAGCGGGATGTAGCATGGTACGTTGAGCGGTGCCTGACCTGCAGGAAGGTCAAGGCCGAACACCAGAGACCACACGGCAAGATGCAGCCGTTGGATATCCCGCTGTGGAAATGGGAAGACATCACGAAGGATTTCATCACCAAGCTTCCCAGGACCGCGTGGGGAGTGGATTCGATATGGGTCATCGTCGATCGATTGACCAAGAGCGCCCACTTTATCCCGATTCAGGAGAGCATCTCGGCCGAGAAATTGGCCGATATCTACATCAGAGAGGTGGTGGCACGGCACGGGGTGCCAGTTTCAGTGATTTCGGATAGGGATGTGCGGTTCACTTCCAGGTTCTAGAAGAAGTTTCATGACGAGCTGGGTACTCGTCGACATTTTAGTACAGCCTTTCACCCGCAGACGGATGGCCAGAGCTAGCGGACCATCCAGACTCTGGAGGACATGCTGCGGGCGTGTGTTTTAGACTTCGGTGGTAGCTGGGATACCTATCTTCCTTTAGCCGAGTTTTCCTACAATAACAGCTATCACGCGAGTATTGACTGTCCTCCCTTCGAGATGTTGTACGGGAGGAAGTGCAGGACCCCGATATGTTGGGGCGAGGTTGGACAGAGAGTCATGGGGAGCACCGAAGTAGTGCTCAAGACGACAGAGAAGATGCAGCAGGTCCGGAGCAGGCTTCAGACTGCTCAGAGTTGGCAGAAGAGTTATGCCGATAGGCGCCGATCAGACCTGGAGTTCCAGGTCGGGGATATGGTTCTCCTGAAAGTGTCACCGTGGAAGGGCGTCATCCGATTCAGGAAACGGGGCAAGTTGGGTCCCAGGTATATTGGACCGTTTAGGGTTGCAGCTCGGGTGGGCAAGGTGGCATATCAGCTGGACTTGCCAGCCGAACTCAGTCAGATCCACAACACTTTCCACGTCTCCCAGCTGCGGAAGTGCATGGTGGACGATTCAGCAGTGGTACCTTTGGAGGACATCCAGGTTGATGACAACCTGAATTATATCGAGCGGCCTGTGGCTATCCTAGACCGGAAGACGAAGGAACTGAGGAACAAAAGGGTGGAGCTGGTGAAGGTGCAATGGCAGCATCGGAAGGGCTCGGAATGGACTTGGGAGCCCGCGAATGAGATGATGGAGCATTATCCGGAGCTGTTCCGGAAGGGAGCGGCAGACTTCGAGGACGAAGTCTAAAATAAGTGGGGGAGATTTGTAACACCGGGTTCATGGTATGATTTTATTTAAGTTTTTTTATCTTAATTTTGCCACGAACTCGGCGAGTCTGCGTCCCGACTCGCCAAGTAGCAGCAGGGTGGACACGGGATTTGAGCGGTGAACTCGGCGAGTCGATGCATGGACTCGGCGAGTCCACCTGTCTGGATGAAACTCTATTTCCAGACATTGCACTCTATTTTACCCATTCTAAAACACCCATTTCGTCCCATTCTCTTCCAGAAGAACTGTAGAGCGAAACCCTAGCCCATTTTGATCCTTGTGAGTGATTTTGGCTTGGTGAAGGAAGTTTGAAGCTTAAGAGAAGAAGGAGGAAGTTGGAGGGTGCAAGGAAGTGTGGTAGATCCGAAATCTACCCTGGGAGAAGCTCCTAACCAGGTAAGAAAGCTCCTTCTTGATCTTTAGTATAATAGATTCCCTTTTTGTCCCTTATATGTGGATTGCAAGACCTTAAACCTCCCAAACTCCGTGTGTTTATACCCTAGGAGCTTAGATTTATGGTTTGGGAACCATTGCATGTCTCATAATTGGCCAGAATGGGTGAAGAGTCGAAGGGTACTCGGCGAGTGCCAAAGCGCACTCGGCGAGTTCCATGAAGATTGGATAAACTCGGCCTTAGACTCGGCGAGTTGGATAAACAACTCGGTGAGTCCTATGAAGATTGTCTGGTACTCGGCGAGTCGTTCTTCAAACTCGGCGAGTCCCTTGGATATAGCCTTGAACTCGACGAGTTGTTCTTCCAACTCGGCGAGTCATATGATCAGTCACTCGGATAGGAAGGGTTTAAGTGTAGGAGGTCCAACCCTTCGTAGTCGCACGTGGAATTAGCAATTTAACGTGTAGCTATAGTCCCAGAATCTCCAAACCTCCAAGGTTGATGTTCGGATGGAAGATTGGAGCGATTTGTGAGATCTGCTCGTCGGACTCGGCGAGCTCCCCCTTGGACTCGGCGAGTCCAGTCGCGGGTTTGTTAGTTGTCCCCGTCTAGCGAGTCAGGCTGACTCAGTGAGTGGGAACAGGGACCCGATGAGTCAGAGTCGGGCTAGACATAGAAGGACTCGGCGAGTCGCCATATGGACTCGGCGAGTCCAGTCAATCAGAAGGTTGACTTTGACCAAGGAGTTGACTTTGACCAGTCATTTGACCTTAGGGGTATTTATGAGTACCTAATCCATGTTTACGGATTTATAGCCGGGGGGATTACCGGTGCGGCAGCCAGGCGTAGTCTGAGCAGGTTTTCGGCAGCTACTCTCGAGGTGAGTTTTCTTCCAGTAGGGACGGGTCTAAGGCACCAAGGCCGGCCCGTATAGACGATATGTTAGTATCAGAGTGTGGGAGGAGCCCGTATCTCATAGCCGAGTTTGATTGTGTTATATACCAGTATGATAGAATTGCTTATACTTGTTGTCTGTGTGATACTTGTATGTTATGGTTTAGTAGCGGAGTGTGGGCGAGGCCCGTATCTCCATGGATAGCAGAGTGTGGGTGAGGCCCGTATCTCTATGGGTGTGGGCGAGGCCCGTATCCCTTAGTTACTCATTATATGATTGCATGGTATGTGGCATTATGGGGGAACTTACTAAGCTTCGTGCTTACGTTTCATAGTTTTGTTTTCAGGTATCTCTTCAGCTAGGGAAAAGGAGCTGGCGCGGTAGCGGCATATCACACACACTCTTGTTTCCGCACTATGGATTTTCTGGGATGTACTCTGAATATTTTACTATGATGATACCGGTTTTCAGACATAAATTAATATTATGAATGTTTTGTAACGATGTTTTTAGTTGATATTTTTGGGATGTTACAATGATAACCGGTCATTTGGTTGATATTGCAACATAATTATAAATATAGTGACATAATTGAGAAAAAAAATAACTCAGTGTCAAAATCGAAATTTTGTGGTAATATAGTGACTTTCTTGCAATTTAAATTGCAAGAAAGTCACTATATTACCAAAAAAATTTGATTTTAACACCGAGTTAATTTTTTCAATCATGTTACTATATTTACAATTTTGTTACCATATCAACCAAATGACTGATTATCAAGTTCTCCCAATAACATTTTTTTCCCAAATTGCAATAAAGTCACTAAGTTTTCAAATTTTCAATTTTGACACCAAGTTTCAAATTGCAAAAAAATCACTATATATATATATATATATATATATATTACTAACTGAAAAATTCCATTTTGATCCAAAAAGTTTTAGACTAACACCATTGGTTCAAAATAATATTTTTGTTGTGTTTTTGGTCTAATGTTTTTAAATATTTAAAGTGATGGATATGCCATTGGTATTTTCTTTTTCCATTTTTATTAATTTTATTATTTTTTTGATTAAAATAAAAAAAAGACAAAATATAAACACCCCTCCCCATTTATGTGTATTTTATTTTGTTAAAAGTGAAATACTTAAAATCACCATCATCGATAAATAACATGACCGCCACCACCGGAATTCGCGGTCGTTATAGCGACAACGCTATGGTTTCTGTAGCTCGTAGCTCAACGTCGTAGACGGAGAAGGAGAGATATGAAGAGAGACACGACTGAAGCTAGGGTTTTCTGACGTCTTTCATATCTGGAAGTCGTCGCTGAAAGGAGAGAGACGAAGAGAGACACATATGAAATTATGGTTTTCAAATCCTAAACCACCTCGGACATGAGAGAGAGAGAGAGAGAGAGTGTGTGTGTGTGTGTGTGTGTGTGTCAAGATTGGACCGACAGCAACAATAGGGTTTGCTGTGGCGAAGAGTTTGTTATGATCGGCGACTCCAACAGAGGGTTTTTAGCACCGATGAAGGGATTAGACCATTTGTTCGTTGTCGGAGCTAAGTAGATATGAACCACCACCTCCAACAACATAGATTTGAAGTGCTTCAGCGAGAGTTTTTAAGAGCTGATGTTTTTCATCGCCGTCTGACTCGTTGCCGCCAAAGTTAACTTCGTCGTCCAACTCATCGTCGCTTTCTATCGAGATATGACGGAGTTAGGATTTGCATATATATATATATATATATATATATATATATATATATATATATATATATATATATATATATATATATATATATATATATAGAGAGAGAGAGAGAGAGAGAGGAGGGTTCAATTGAGAAAAAAAAGGTTGAGAATGGGGGATTCATTCTCAGCCAATCATTTAATTAGCATCTTAACATAAAATACACGGTGGCAAAATTGTAAATATGATATGATATCCTTCAATCACAGATACATAATTGTGGATAACTTGATAACAATTCAAATTCATTATTACTCGATCGTTCATCATCCAAATTTCTTCTCCAACCTTCAACGATCATCCAATTTTCTTCAATTAAATCCTCGATCAACATCATCCAGTGTTAACCAATCATCCATCTTCGTCAAAAACACGTTCATCAACATCATTTAACAGTAGACAAAAAAAAATTGTTTTTGGTTCTTTCAATCCAACCTTCAATTATGCTTGAATTCGAGCATATCTTCAACATCTACGATTAATTATACTCCCAGTGTTATTAGATCAACATCATCGATAATCAACAACAATTTCACTTCATATCATTCATTCAACATCGATCATCAAACAAAACTTCGAAATTAAGGTTAGAAAAACATCAAATCATTTTTTTTTGAAAAATTTCATATAATTTTCTATCAATCTACTATTTTGTAAGTTTTAAATAGTCAAAGTATCATGTTTTTAGCATTTTTAAAAAAGCTTACTTGTATGCACTCCAACTGTTTGATGAAATGCATAAACTAAATTACCACGTTATATTCACATATGAATATGTTTTCGCACCTTAATCAGTATATAATTATTAAAACACAAAACAAATATACAATTTTATATGTTATTCATATGTGAATAACATATAAAAATTATATATATTTGTGCATATACCTTGTAATATTCATATGTTAATATCCTATGCAATATTCATATGTGAATAACATATAAAAATATACAATTTTTTCGGCTATTCGGGACTGTTTAGGGCCTCAAAATGACGTTTTTCTATTTTTATAATTTTCCGAAAAAAAAGTTATCATTTATTCACAAATGAATATAACATTAATAAAAATATATATGCTTATATAATTATTTTATTAACCTAAAAAGATTAGTTGTATGTGAATAAATATATATTCTTATCAAATACTTTTTTTATCTTTAATTTTATATATTTTGTCGTCCTCGGTTTTATTGACAGTTTTATTCATCTGTGAATAATACATATATATTCACATTTGATTATTACATATATATTCATTTGTGAATATTACATATGTTCACATGCGGATATAATTCTTATATGTTATTCACATATGAATTACAAACTTGCTTAGGACCTCAAAACAATGTTTTTTTTCCAAAAAAAATACATTATCACTTATGAATAAAAAGTATGATTAATTTTTTTATAATTTAAGTATCATTCATATATGAATATAGCATATAATAAACATAGTATATTCATATTTAAATATTAGACGATGCATTCAATTGTGAATATTACATAGTATATTCACTTGTGAATATTAGATAGTATATTCACTTATGAATATTATATGATATTCTCATATGTGAATATTACATAGTATTACATGGTATATCACATGTGAATTTTACATAGTATATTCACTTGTGAATATAAGATGATATATTTACTTATGAATATTACACAGTATATTCACATATGAATATTACAAGGTGTTTTCACAAATATATATAATTTTTATACGTTATTCACATATGAATAACATACAGACTTGCATATTTGTTTTTTGTTTTAATAATCATATACTGATTCAGGTCAGAAAACATATTCATATGTGAATATAACGTGGTAATTTAGTTTATGCATTTCATCAAACAGTTGGAGTGCATACAAGTTAACTTTTTTAAAAATGTTAAAAACATGATACTTCCAATTCAAGTTATCAATTCCAAATCATCATATACTTTCGATTTCGACTTTGAAGCGTGCAATTCCGATTTTCATTTCATTCCAAAAAAAAAATTCCGATTTCAATTTTGAAACCTTGAAATCCCGATTCCAGATTTCTTTGTAATACTGATAATCAAGCCGCGAACTGTTCCGATTAGAATATATGTTCCAATTTCAAAAGCTTCCGACTTCAGATGCGACATCCTATGTCTGATCGATTTCACATTTTGATTTTGATTTCCGAAAATCCGATTAGGAACATGTGAGTACCGATTCCGAGTCCTTCAATGTTGATTGTGACTGCGAGTCCAGAACTCCAATTCCAATTTCATGAACAACAAAGAAATTCCGATTCCAACTGAGTTCGTTTGCGAATCTGGGAAATTCAAATTCGGAGTATTCAACAAAGAAATCGATGTTACGTATTTGAGATTGAAGGTTATTATCATATTTACAAGTTTGTCACCGTGTCTTTTATGCTTAGATTAAATGAGTGGCTGAGAATGATTCCCCAATTCTCAACCTTTTTTATTTTCTCAATTGAACTTACCTCTCTCTCTCTCTCTCTCTCTCTCTCTCTCTATATATATATATATATATATATATATATATATATATATATATATATATATATATATATATATATATATATATATATATATATATATATATATATATATATATATGAGAGAGAGAGAGTGTGTGTGTGTGTGTGTATAAGTGGAAAATGCTTCGAAGAGAGGCTTTGGCAAATGTAACTGCTCCGACGAGAGGGTGGCTGCTCTAGCGAGGGTGGCGGCTCCAACGGTTCTTTTTATGAATATATTGTAAGAAAGAAAGGGATGAGGGGGGGATAAGGGGGTAGGGGTGGTATTTTAATTTTGTTTTTTTTTTTCTAATTATTGTAACGAAAAGAAAATGATAAACCAAAATAAAAGCGGCAAATTCATCAATTTAAGTATTTTCAAAAACTTTTGGACAAAAAATGTAATAAAAAAAAAACTTATTTTGGATCAATGGTATTAGTCTTGAATTTTTTGGACTAAAATGACAATTTCCAAAGACTATTTTTACTTTTTTTTTAAAGTATTTTTAAAAACTTTAGAAACTGACTTATGCTCACCCTATTTAATATCTCTTTAAATTTTAGTTGCACCCTTTAAAGAACTTTATTTTGTCGGGTCCTACATACTTTAATGATAAGGGTTAAACAATTATTGGGAAATATCCGGAAAAGTTCCAATATTTTACTTTGATTTACGAAAAAGTCTCAAACTAAAATTTGTTTACGAAAAAGTCCCAATTACCGGTAAAAACGACTATTTGATCATATTTTCCCGATTTACCGGTTTCATTAATTACCGGGTTTTAATAAAGTCTCATTATTTTACCATAATTTACGAATAAGTCTCAAATTATGGTAAAATAATGAGACTTTAATGAAAATTATGGTAAAATAATGAGACTTTATTGAAACTGGGTAAGTATTGAAACCGACAAACCGGAAAAAAGGGTCAAATAGTCATTTTTTCCGGTAATTGGGACTTTTTCATAAACCAATTTTAGTTTGGGACTTTTCCAACAATTATTAGCAGACATTTGTTTCTATTTGGATACTTTAACGATAAGGGTTAAACAATTATTAGCCAACATCTGTTTCTATTTGGATGGTCAGTTTAGATGATCAAAGTGAACTCTAGCATTCAAGGCAACCATCATCTCCAGCTTTCTGATTAAAGGATCGCTTCTTCCATTCCAAACTGTAATCCATAACTCCGAAAAAGATGTACTTTTTCTCAGTCCTTATATTTCTCCTTACTGTATTGGGTATTGTGTTTTACTTTCTAAAGAAACAACAGAATGAAGATGATGGTGAACGGAAGAATTTATCCATGTCAACATCATCGGGACAGCAATCCCTACACAAAGAAGAACATGTTCAGAGGAACGATTCATTCTCATTGCCCTTGACTGGATAAACAGTGTCGGCGTTTTTCACTTGCTGAAATCAGGTTGGCCACCAATGATTTTGATGATGCATTTGTAATAGGAAAGGGCGGGTTTGGGAATGTGTACAAAGGTAGAGTTGACTTTGGGAAAAGAATTGATGTTGCCATCAAGAGGTTGAATTTTGAATATTCGAGTCAAGGGGCATCCGAGTTCAGGGCAGAGATTGAGATGCTTTCCAAGTTTCGCCATAGTCACATCGTGTCTCTACTAGGATATTATGAAGGGTCTACTGAAAAAGAGATGATCCTTGTTTACGAATTCATGCGGAATGGGAGTCTTGGGGATCATTTGCACAAAAGAAAAGGTAATGTAAGTAATTCATCTCAGCTGACATGGGTCCAAAGGCTCAATATTTGCATAGATGCTGCTCGTGGTTGGGACTACCTCCATACAGGTACAGGTGTCGAATCTAGAGTCATACACCGCGATGTCAAGAGCTCAAACATTTTGCTGGATGAGAATTTGGTGGCTAAGATTTCTGACTTTGGGTTGTCCAGGATTGGTCCAGCTAAGCTGGTGGGGACCACTAATGTTTATACCGATCAAATCAAAGGCACATTTGGGTACATGGATGCCGAGTATTTCACAACTCAGAGACTGACACGAAAGTCTGACGTGTATGCATTTGGTGTGGTGTTATTGGAAGTGTTGTGTGGTAGACCTGCTCTGGATTTTACATTGGATGAGGAGCAACACAGCCTATCTGTATGGGCGAAAAAGTGCATCAGAAAAGGTAAGATTGATCGAATCATTGATCCCTATTTGAGGGGGAAAACGAGAGCTAAATGTTTGAAGGAATTTGGAAGAATTGCATATGAATGTCTCCTTGCATGTTCAAAGGATCGACCCACAATGACTAAGGTGTTAGCTAAGCTTGAGCTTGTGTTATCGTGGACATTGCAAAGTGAGATGAGTTCTCGTGATCAAAAAGACATTGGAAGATCTATATTTATTGAGAAGGCATGGTCATTGTTCTTGATTAAAGCTCCAATAAGTAAGTTAAAACTCTTTTATTTACTGTTTGGGATTTTTATAAGCTTTATGTTTAGGTTGATATATATTCCATCTTGAAGGCCAGTACTCACCAACAAATTTGATCATATGAGATACCTTGGTAGTATATATCACTGATACAATGACCTATAGGAAGATGGCTATGATCATGTACACGTACATGTCGTTGTCTTCTATTTAAAAAGCCCATAAATAATCTCATGTTAATTCTCTTTCTAAATGTTAATTAATTATTGTTTCAGAAGGTCGTGTGGGTGCTAGAAAGAAACTTGGGCAAAGCATCAACAACATTAAGAAAGGCATGATGATGGAAAAGCATGCCACCACGTTTGTTGAGGGTGGCGTTGCAACTGCTTCTCAGCAGGTGGTGCTACCTGGTAAAGAGACAAAGATACCAATCTTGAAGATGTTCACGTTTTCTGAGCTTCGGAGTGCCACTAGGAATTTTCGGCCTGACATGGTGCTTGGGGATGGTGGTTTTGGGACAGTTTACAAAGGGTGGTTGGACAGTGTGACTTTTGTCCCACGGAAGGCTGGTGTTGGGTTAGCTGTGGCCATCAAGAGACTCAACCCCGAAAGTATGCAAGGTTTCTCCGAGTGGCAGGTTTGTTTGTTTTTTTGTTACCTCCATTCTCTTGCATTGAAATATTTATTTTGGTGTGCATGAGTTGCGTACGTACTTGGCTTATTATTCTCGTACCTTCTTTACATTACATATATGCACAATTTGTGACCCTCAATATGGATTAGCAACCTATTGTAGGTCCCTATCCCATTTTAAGCAATGTATTTATTTATTTTTTTGCATTATTCAAATCCCTTAAATTATTCCTTTAATTATGGAACGTACGTACCTAATCTTCTTAGAATCAATCTCATCCCTTGATCTTCTTAATCTATGTTGATCCTGGCAATGTATATATCGTACGTTCAAGTTCTTTTGAGAACTCAATGATTCGTGAGAACTAGAGATTTTTTTTTTTTTTTTGATGAAAAAAGTACATTGCCTAAAATTAATGGATGGGAAAATAGCATATTGACTGAAGTACTGGGGAATCGAACTAAAGTAGGCTGCCCGCTGCCATCATTTGCATCTAACCAAAATAAGTAAATAACAAGTACAGATAGAGTGATGTGAATACCCTATATCTTGTTAAAGATCATCACTAGCCCAATAGAACAAATATTATCTAGAAGACTTTAGCTTGTTCTAGAACGCTCTAGAAGATTCTAGAACATTATGGAAGACTATGGAAGACTCCGGAATATACCGGAAGAGTCTAGAATACTCTAGAACGACATGGAAGACCCTGGAAGGTTATGGATCATTCTAGAAGACACTGGAGCAACCTAGACCTCTCCAGAACATGGTAGAATATTCTAGAAACATATGGAAGCATATAGAGTATGTTAGATATTTCTAGAGTTATCTAGTAGGTAGTAAGTGTATACTAGTATCTAGAACCTTCCTAAGAGGCCTATAAATAGGTGTGGAGCTCATTTGCTCCAAACCATCCAAGAAAGCCTCAAAGAGAGCAAAGTGTGTAGTAGTCTCACAAAGTGTAAGGTCTTCTTAAGTGTCTTAATAAAAGTCTTTTTGTTTCCCATACAAAGAGTCGTGTTCAACAATCTGGTATCAGAGCAAGGTTTCTTGATAGTGAGAACGAGTGATTCTCGTTGTATCGTGAGTAGTTTGTGACTCTGCAAGTTTAGTGTCGAAACTAGCTTGTTTGGTATTACCGAGGTACTGCCAACACGATGGGTGATCTCCAAGTCGTCGGAGGAATCAAGAAACTCAACAACAACAACTACAAAACATGGGAAACATGTATGAAGTCCTACTTACAAGGACAAGATCTATGGGAGGTCGTTGGCGGAAGCGAAACCACGCCTCCGGAGGAAGATGTTAATGGCGCTCTACGCAAATGGAAAATCAAAGCAGGCAAAGCAATGTTTGCCTTGAAGACCACAATCGAAGAAGAGATGTTGGAGCATATTCGGGACGAGAACACACCGAAAGAAGCTTGGGACACGTTTGTGACGCTTTTCTCAAAGAAGAATGATACAAGACTACAACTTTTGGAGAACGAGCTATTATCAATCTCACAACGTGACATGACGATTGCTCAATATTTCCACAAGGTCAAGTCGATATGTCGGGAGATTACTGAACTAGATCCGCAATCCGTCATTACAGAAGCTCGAATGAAGAGGATCATCATCC
The DNA here is from genome assembly GCF_052849685.1 of Lactuca virosa. Taxonomy (NCBI): domain Eukaryota; kingdom Viridiplantae; phylum Streptophyta; class Magnoliopsida; order Asterales; family Asteraceae; genus Lactuca; species Lactuca virosa. The sequence continues at coordinate 42,123,471 of NC_136433.1, forward strand.
ATGGACTGAGGCCGGAATATAGAAGCTTCGTTACTGCTGTACAAGGATGGCCCGTTCAACCATCACTTGTAGAGTTTGAGAATTTGTTGGCCAGCCAAGAAGCTATGGCTAAGAAAATGGGAGGCATCACGCTGAAGAGTGAAGAAGAAGCACTCTACACAAGTAAAAGTCGGAGAAATTTCAAGCCACCTTCTAAAGAAGGATACAAAAATGCTGACAAATGGAAGAGTCAGCCAGGAACCTCACAACCATGGAGATCTCAAAAGACCGACAATAAGAGTTCTCGGGGGAGGAGGTTCGAAGGCAACTGCAACAATTGTGGAAAGTGGGGCCACATGTCCAAAGATTGTTGGTCAAAGAAAAAGTCTGTGGAAAGCAATGTCGTAACTTCCAAAAAGGAAATAGAGGATGAATGGGATGCTGAGGCATTATGCGCCATAGAAGAAAACGAGTTGGCGCTCATGGCAATGATGGGAGAGCGTATCAACTATGAGAATGACTGGATCATTGATTCAGGATGCTCCAATCACATGACTGGTGATCAGAACAAACTACAAGACGTGAAGGAGTACAAAGGGAGTCGCATGGTACTTACAGCCAACAATGCACGACTTCCAATTGCTCAGATTGGCAAAACAACGATCATGCCTGGTAATAAATCTGACATGGTGTCACTACATAATGTCTATCACGTGCCAGGTATGAAGAAGAACTTGTTATCGGTATCGCAACTAACATCATCAGGAAACTACGTCTTGTTTGGCCCACAAGATGTGAAGGTCTATCGAGATCTTAAAATATCAGAAAAGCCAACAATGGAAGGACGGAGAGTGGAGTCCGTCTATGTTCTCTCCGCAGAGTCTGCCTATGTAGATAAGACTCGTAAGAACGAGACAGCAGATCTATCGCATGCACGGCTGGGACATGTTGGTTATCACAAGTTGAAGGTAATAATGGAGAAATCCATGCTCAGTGGCTTACCTCAACTTGAAGTTAAAACAGATGTTGTTTGTGCTGGATGTCAGTATGGTAAAGCTCATCAATTACCATACAAGGAGTCAAATTTTAGAGCAAAGAAGCCACTAGAGTTAATTCACTCGGATGTGTTCGGTCCAGTCAAGCAGACATCAATTAGCGGGATGCGGTACATGGTGACATTCATTGATGATTATTCGAGATATGTGTGGGTTTTCTTCATGAAAGAAAAATCTGAAACATTCTCAAAGTTTCTAGAATTCAAGACAACGGTCGAAGGAGAAGTGAGAAAGAAGATTCGGTGTCTACGCTCAGACAATGGAGGAGAATACACCTCGGAAGAATTCAATAGCTATCTAAAAGAATGTGGTATACGTCATCAATTCACATGTGCCAACACACCTCAACAAAATGGTGTAGCTGAGAGAAAGAATCGACATCTTGCAGAAATTTGTCGAAGCATGCTACACGCGAAGAATGTCCCAGGAAGATTTTGGGCTGAAGCAATGCGAACTGTTGCCCATGTGATCAATAAACTTCCCCAACCAAGGTTAGGTTTCATCTCACCATTTGAGACACTATGGAACATGAAACCTACTGTTAGCTACTTTCGAGTATTTGGTTGTGTCTGCTACGTATTTGTACCTAGTCATTTACGTAGCAAGTTTGACAAGAAAGCAGTCAGGTGTATATTTGTTGGATATGACAATCAAAGAAAAGGATGGAGGTGTTGTGATCCAACAAGCGGAAGATGCTACACTTCAAGAGATGTAGTGTTCGATGAAGCATCTTCATGGTGGTCCTTAGAGAAGAAAGTATTACCAGACTCGGAAAATATTGAAGAAGTTTTAAAACAAAAGATGGGGGAGCAAACTGCACACATTTGGTCAAGTGTTGATACACCTGAAGATCCGAGCGACACTGATGTCATTGAGCAAGAAGTAACTCAAACAAGTAATGCCGGTGAAAGGGAGACGCCGCCTCCACAACTTCGAAGGACGGAAAGAATCCGAAAGCCTAATCCCAAGTATGCTAATGCGGCTATTTTAGAAGACGGTGTTAAAGAGCCGGAGACATATGAAGAAGCAATTAAGAATAAAGCTTGGCAGAAGGCAATGGAAGAAGAAGTTACAGCCTTAAAGCAGAATCAAACGTGGGAACTGGTACCAAGACCAAGAGATATAAAACCCATTTCCTGCAAGTGGGTTTATAAATTAAAGCGACGCACAGATGGATCAATTGAAAGATACAAGGCTCGTTTGGTGGCTCGAGGGTTCTCACAACAATATGGATTGGACTATGATGAAACATTTAGTCCAGTGGCGAAGATAACTACTGTACGGGTGCTGCTAGCTCTTGCAGCTAGTAAAGACTGGAAATTATGGCAGATGGATGTGAAGAATGCTTTCCTGCATGGAGAATTAGATCGGGAGATCTACATGAACCAACCAAAGGGATTTGAGGATGCAGTTAATCCCACTCATGTGTGCAAGCTGAGAAAAGCTCTTTACGGATTGAAGCAGGCACCAAGAGCCTGGTATGGTAAGATTGCTGAATTTCTTACCCGAAGTGGTTATTCAGTTGCACATGCAGACTCAAGCCTGTTCGTCAAAGAAAAAGAAGGGAAGTTGGCAATTGTGTTGGTTTATGTGGATGACTTGATCATCACCGGGGATGACGAAAGAGAAATCCATCAAACAAGAGAAAATCTATCGGTGCGATTCCAAATGAAAGAGCTGGGGGAGCTTAAACACTTCTTGGGGTTAGAAGTTGATCGTACAAAGGAAGGGTTGTTCCTCTGCCAACAAAAGTATACAAGAGATATACTTCAAAAGTTTGGCATGTTGGAGTGTAAGCCAGTATCAACACCAATAGAGCCAAATACCAAGATATGTGCTAATGAAGGAAAAGAGTTGGACGATGGAACGATGTATCGACAACTAGTAGGTAGTCTTATCTACCTAACTTTATCTCGGCCTGACATTGCTTATGCAGTTGGAGTTATGAGTCGATACATGCAAAATCCGAAGAAACCTCATTTGGATGCTGCCCGACGGATCTTAAGATATGTCAAAGGTACAATTGACTATGGTCTCTTGTATAAAAAAGGAGAAGACTGCAAGTTGGTTGGATATTGTGATGCTGACTATGCAGGAGACCATGATACCCGAAGATCAACCACTGGGTATGTGTTCAAGCTTGGGTCGGGGCCAATATCATGGTGTAGTAAAAGACAACCAACCGTATCATTGTCAACCACAGAAGCGGAGTACAAAGCAGCGGCCGTAGCAGCTCAAGAAAGTACATGGTTGGTACTCCTAATGGAGGACTTACATCAAAAAGTTGACTATACGGTACCACTTCACTGCGATAACCAATCTGCAATTCGGCTGGCAGAAAATCCAGTATTTCATGCTAGAACAAAGCATGTGGAAGTGCATTATCACTTTATCAGAGAGAAAGTCTTGATGGAAGAAATTGAGATGCGACAGATCAAGACCGATGACCAAATAGCAGACTTGTTCACCAAAGGACTGAGTATTGGAAAATGTGAAGGTTTTCGTTGTCAGCTTAACATGGTACGAAGAATGAGGGCTAGTGCTGAGGGGGAGTGTTAAAGATCATCACTAGCCCAATAGAACAAATATTATCTAGAAGACTTTAGCTTGTTCTAGAACGCTCTAGAAGATTCTAGAACATTATGGAAGACTATGGAAGACTCCGGAATATACCGGAAGAGTCTAGAATACTCTAGAACGACATGGAAGACCCTGGAAGGTTATGGATCATTCTAGAAGACACTGGAGCAACCTAGACCTCTCCAGAACATGGTAGAATATTCTAGAAACATATGGAAGCATATAGAGTATGTTAGATATTTCTAGAGTTATCTAGTAGGTAGTAAGTGTATACTAGTATCTAGAACCTTCCTAAGAGGCCTATAAATAGGTGTGGAGCTCATTTGCTCCAAACCATCCAAGAAAGCCTCAAAGAGAGCAAAGTGTGTAGTAGTCTCACAAAGTGTAAGGTCTTCTTAAGTGTCTTAATAAAAGTCTTTTTGTTTCCCATACAAAGAGTCGTGTTCAACATATCTAACAGAATCGCTCAATAATTGGCTGATAAGTGTTGTGTGATGTCAAACATCACTAAAAGATCGAAATATGGTAAAAGTAAAACTACGGTGAAGAGATCGGAATATTGTACATGAATTGCAGAAACCTTTTGTGTCCTATTTTTCCTCTTAGTGTAACCATTCTTGTTAAATAAATAGATTTGGAAGAAATATTTGATTTGTTAAATAAATAGATTTTTAAAACAAGTATATTATAAAGTGGCAAGATTATCTAGTAGCTAGCTGACGGACGGTACAAAGGAAGTAAAAATCAAATTGTTAATTTTGTGTGTTTTCATGACAGGCAGAAGTGAACTTCTTGGGAACATTTAGCCACCCAAACATTGTTAAACTCTTTGGCTATTGCTGGGAAAATAAGGAGTTTCTTCTTGTTTATGAATATATGCAAAGAGGAACCTTAGCTAGTCATCTCTTCAGAAGTAAGTATGTAAATATATATCAACAAATATGGAATGTTGAATGGTATCTGTGAAATTTGTAAATGATATATTTCCGTTTTAAATTGGATTTTAGAAACTTTAAAACCACTTCCGTGGGACATGAGGATTAAAATAGCAATAGGAGTAGCACAAGGCCTTGCTTTCTTGCACACTAGAGAAAAGAGCATCATCTTCAGAGATGTGAAAATGACAAACATTTTGTTAGATGAGGCAAGTAAAAAACAGATATGTTTTACTCTGAACATACGATCCATGATTATAATTGCAACCTTTAAGCAATTTTTTGGGGGGTTCTATTACATATTATATAATAAAGAGAATAAATATATATGTATCATAGCAATTTGTTATAGTGAGTTATATATGTTACAGGAGTTTAATGTGAAGCTCTCGGATTTTGGACTGGCAAAGTTAGGTCCAGTCAATGGAGAATCTCATGTGTCAACACGCGTTATGGGCACCTACGGTTATGCAGCTCCTGAGTACATAGCCACTGGTTAGTTCTCTAATCTCCTTGTTCAAGCTAGTACAACTTGTTGGTTTTACGGATTAATTAAATCACAAGGTTTCTCAGTCTTAGGGGTCACATTGGCTATGGTTTCTTCACTTTTTATTGGGATTTCTTATCCAGTGTTTTTTTTATTCAACTGCAGGTCATGTATATGTTAAGAGTGATGTTTATGGTTTTGGAGTGGTGATGCTAGAGATGATTACCGGGTTATGTGTACATGACAAAAGCCGGCCTAACTCACAACATAATTTGGTGGAGTGGGCTAGACCTTCCTTAAACAATATCAAAAAACTACAGAAAATCATGGATCCACGGTTGGAACAAGTTTATCCATCAAAAGGTGCAATGAAAGTAGTGAAACTCATCGTAAACTGTCTTGAGCCAGATCCAGTGCGTCGGCCTTCAATGGAGAAAGTGGTGGCACGTTTAGAAGAGATCAACACAATCAAATTATAACCAAGGAAGTCGAGAGGCTAACACATGGGACTTGATGATCCCGACCATGAACAAAAGGTTTGGTAATCATGGAGTGGATCGATCGATTACCCATCTGAACAATATCAATGGAATTATCATCAAGGTTTTGCAATTTATGTTTATTAGTGTGTATCTTGTAGATGCATGCACATTCTAGATGTGTTTTTATTGCATTTGTAACATCATAGTTAGGTCATCTTATGTGTAATGTAGGCTCATATCCATTTGTATTTTATATATATGTTTTCCGGTAAGAACTTGTCAATCATGAGATTTTTTTTCACGCTACGGGAGCCTAAAGTCCTCCAGGCAAATCTCTCATCTCTCTTCAATATCGCCCCCTTCCTTTCTTTTATTGTGTTGTCTCGACAGCCTAAATCCTAGGCCATATTTACCCTTCTATTTCCTACAAAAAAATAAGGCAAGTGTTGTCCTTAACCCCAATCATCTGCTGAAAAATACTACGACATTACAAACATCAAAGCTATCATTCGTGTTGCCCTTAAACTTGATGAGTTGAACAATAATGTTTGACGCCAACTTTCGAAATCACATTCTACATGTTTGGAGTGTTTGATCACACTGATGACACATCTACCCCAACTACACGGGATGAAATTGAATGTAACAAACTTGATGAAAGTATGAAACTTTGGATCTATGCAAGGGTATATGCCTTTTGAAATTTTAACAAAAAAATTTGAACAACAAATTTGCTTAAATGATGGAAAACAGTTTAGCTTCTCAACAGGATTACAAAGGAAAAATTAAGCTATATAAACTAAAATGAAAGCAACAAAAGTTTAAAGATGTAAACAAAAAGTTGTACAAAATAAAGAATAGAGGACATGTAACGACCCAAAAATAGTGATAAAAAATTTTCATTTTTAAATCATCAAAACATACAGCATGTGTATTAAATAGTCATAAAACAATGTATCAAAAACATCATAGTAGAATAATCATCAATGCAAAAATCGTAAAGGGATGTTGTGCAATCATGTCAGATCCTTCCTTTTCGAACTGGAAGTACCTAAAAATACTAAACCACGAAACCGTAAGCACAAAGCTTAGTGAGTTCCCCAAACTACCACATACCATACAAATCAGTGGGCCCAGCCCTTAGGTATATTTCAACCCAAACATACAATAGTGGGCCCAGTCTTGGGGTATATTTCAACCAAAACATACAATAGTGGGCACAGCCCTCGGGTATATTTCAATCCAATCATACAATAGTGGGCCCAGCCCTGGGGTATATTTCAACCCAAACATACATGCAAGAGTCATAAAGACAGCTAGGATCCTACATAACACAATCCAGTGGGTCGGCATTGGTGTCTTCGACACACGACTATAGTGAAGAGACTCACCTCGCTAATGCATTCAAACGTCAACAACCCACACAATCAGGAAATAGGTACTAAACGCCACCTAGATTACCACACAAGATAAACTCTTATGCTATCTTTCTAAACTATATTTTTTACTAAAAGTCAATGAGTCAAAAGTCAATCCTCAAAGTCAACAGTCATATCAAGGTCAAAATTGCCAATCAGCAGCCCTCTACGTCATGGGCACTACATGCCAAAACAGTCGATGATTCCCCAGTCGCCACATCGTGACAGCCTAAGGCCACGTCGTGGGGACTGGTCTAAACAGCTCAAACAAGCTTAATCCATTTTCTTCCGATTTCAAGAGCTCCAAAGCTTAGATCTGGTCCTTTCCAAGGCCTTAATGGCTAAAGTTTCTAACTTTATCCCATAAGACATCCGTATAAGTCTAGATCTAGGTTTTGTTGGGTTTTGATACGAAACAAAAGTTTATTTTTCACAAAAACCGGCAACGGAAGACTTTAAAAATAACGAGTTTAATTTTAGTTCATAACAAAATCGAACCATCATGGATCCATTTATAGAGGTTAGAATGAAATAAAACCAACCATATGATGTTTTAGAGATAATCTTTGAAGTCTTTGAACCCACTTGGTTTTGGGGTGTTTATGAAGATAACAAATTATCAAAGTGTATGATCTTCTCTACAAGTATCCACCATCAAGAGTAAGACACTTGGAATGCTAGTTCCTTCTTGTATTCTTGAGTGTCTAAAGCCTTTAAGTGCTTAACTAAAATAAGCACTAAAGGGAACAAATCAAGAGGTCTTCTAAACACCAAAGTAAAGCAACAAACTTCAAAGGATTGGAGCTCCTTCACACTCACGGTTTTAGAGAGACGAAGAAGGGAAGAAGAAGAGCTTCACTCTTGCAAAAATGCAAGCCTCATGCATCACTTATATAGCCCATGAAAAGTAAGGCCTAACCATTAAAATAATATAAAGTAATGGTAACCTTTAGAAGCCTGGGAGACAAAAGGTGGAAGGTTGAAAAAGCAACCTCTCACACCATCATTATGCCTTTTAAAAAGTAAGATTCTTTATTTTTTATAAACTCCAAGTTTATAAAATATAAACTTTGTTTTTAGGTAAAAGACAAAAGAATCCAACTAGTCCAAAATGTTGTGAATGACTTATTAATTCATACCATATGAAATAATAACTAGTAATACTCTCTTATAATTATTATTTTCACAAAACAATAATTATTCCCTAATTAAAATACAAGAATCGATATTATTTATTAATAATCATATTAATAATAAATATACAAAATGTGCAAACTTGCTAAAGGTGTGACCCTATAGGATCATATATTATTAGCAATATCACTCCATAATGATTCTTGGGCATATAGATCCAACAATCTCCCACTTGCACAAGATTCATTATAGACTGACATAGACAGTAGTTGACGTCTAGCAACGGGCTACTGCCCCTAACAACATATGAAGGGTGCCATTTCATCAACAGTCAATTCCAGGAGCTCTAAGCTACAATTGTTACTAAATGTGTGGTATCAATTATTCCTTTGTCTCAGACAACATGTCGAAAATGAGATATGGATCGCGATCAATCTCATTTACTGTTCAACTTTAACTAAGGCCTTAGATGTCATGCTCTCTACGAATAAGAGGGACAAATCCCATCTTGACTACATACGCCCATCTTTGTATTCTCAGACATCATGTCGAACATGAGATATGACAACAATCCCTACACTTCAAGTCCCAAATATGCATCTCTAGTCTAAGAATACAAAGATCATCTTGACTACATACGCCTATCAATGCAGCTCATGTCATACCCAACGATGGCCTTTATGACTGCCCCTTTACGAAACAACGTTGAACCATGCCTAAGCACAACAATCCCTACACCTCAAGTCCCAAATACGCATCTCAGGTCTAAGATTAAAAGATACAACCTTGATCAAAACATCACTCTTAAATATGATCCATAAAGTGGTTTTGATGCGGGTTAAGTCCAATACTTATTCTCCCAATCAAGTACCTATGAAGTTGGTAGCAGCTCTTTGCCATTCTGATCTCCATGAGAATCCACCAATCCACTCATATTAGTCTTACTTCATAGATGCTCTCACAACTATGAACGACTATGGACATTTAGAATAACCCAGTTATTCAAGGATTTAAACATGCTAATATAGAACACAATAATTATTTAATGAAAGACGCATATCCAATATATCATTCATTACAATATATGTTGCTTTATTGTTCCAATATCCAAATACTAAATTTCAATCAAATACATCTACTTGTATCAACAATGATCTATAGCACCAGCTTGACTTTCATGCTTTAGCTAAAGAAGCAGATTTGTTAAGTAGATTTGAGAAACTTGATTTGTATAAACTTTGCGAATACAATCATTTTTAGTTTTATATATATATATATATATATATATATATATATATATATATATATATATATATACACATATATACATATATATATATACACATATATACATATATATATATATATATATATATATATATATATATATATATATATATATATATATACACATATATACATATATATATATACACATATATACATATATATATATATATATATATATATATATATATATATATATAACTAATATATAAAGAAAAACTATTGAGAATGAATTAGATGCTTGAATATGACTTAGATACCAATACTTGTGTAATGGGATTACTCCTAGTCATAATGAACTATACATTAATCATCTTTGTATGTGGTTCTCCAAACCACGAGGTACTCTAACTCTGATGTGTAACTGTAATTAAAATCTACATGGAACCACTATCCATGTAACTATCTTTTCATTCATAATGAGGACACGCCCGATTATGACTGAGAGTTATCTCAATCTATTTGAAAATTTAGCACATGTGTAACACCTTTAAACATAACTTTCTTTCAAATACTCCGTAGACTAGGAATATTTCTCTAGTTCTCGCAAGTACTTTAGAATGTTCCTATAAGTCACACAATGTCTTGTTCTCGGATTATAATGGTATCATTCGACATGCTCTAAGAATACGACTTATTTGGCCTTTATGCATAATCATGACATAAATGATTAATCCAATTGCATCAGCATACATAATACAATCATATTATCTAGTTCAAAAACATTTGCAGTTTTGCACTAGGATTTTGCTCAAAATCATGTCATATGGTATTTGACAAGATGACTCTCTCAAAGTCCTTTATCTTAAGCTCCTTTAAGATCCTTGACAATTAATGCAATTTTACTTAATCCTTTAAGTTGCCATGATCTATCTATATAGATCCTTATTCCATGAATTAGTATGTCCACTAAATATAACATTAGGAATGTTACTGCGCTCCCACTAGCTTTGTAGCAAACATAAGAATCATCTAGATTCATAGTTAAATTACACTATGTAATTACCTTATAAAAAATAAGATTCTTACTTTGAGATGTTAGCTTAAATCTTGGAAAGATTTTCATTCATGTATGTTTTCTCCCTTGAAAACTCACTTACTCTTTATAGTCAAACTATATCGAGGAAGATTAATCAAGCCCATACTTGATAATCATACATGAATGCATCTCTATGTGTTTTATTAGTTCCTGGTCAACCATTGAGCAGATTCAACAACAATTGAAATTTGCTAGTTCCAAACTTGATGCATTTAGTTTATGGTTCTTAAGCTCTTAAAGTTCCATATAGCTCTCACTTAGAAAAAGAACTTTCTAATCACTTGTCTTATGGAATGACACATACTGGGATTAGTAGAAACTTCATCCTAAACAATCATTTAGGATATTCTACATAAATGCAATTAGTAGATACTAGAGTGGTTAAGCTTATTGTCTAACATAAGCTCAATGACTTCATATCTTTTAGATAAGGATAAACTATTTCATCCTTAGCCTAATATAAGTATCTAATCCACTTGTTTGGTTGGAATATATATATATATATATATATATATATATATATATATATATATATATATATATATATATATATATATATATTTGTTGCAGTGAGCATGACTCCAAAAAATTTATAAAGTAAATCGTTCCTTTAATAAACATCATGTAATAGACGGAAAGGTCTGCTTTTTATCCTCTTCAAAAACTTGTACTATCGACATTCAGCTAGTGGCTAGGTGACCCTATCCCACTAGAGAATTCGAAGGCTACCTCGAATATCAAAAGATAGATTCAAATGACCAGGTGATCTTGTGCCACAAGAAACATACTAATGACAAGTGAGTGTTTTTGTCGGAATGAGTTGTGAATCGATTCCACAACTCCTAAGATGTTCCAAGAAGACTTGGTTTACAAAACTCATTTTGTTTATCACATCGAAAGGTTAATGATGATATCATTAATGAGTATTTCAATCTTCACTATGAAAATTTTGATCAAATCAAAAGGTTTCATCAACAACGAACAAAAGTCGTCAGTGAAATTGATTATGTATCTATCAGCAAATCTATTCATGGATTGAAAAAGATTACATACATCACTTATGTATAACTCTTTGTCAAGCCTTTTGTTCTTTAACTACTAATAGATAAAGACACTTGTGAATCATCTTCCCATATAAATAGGATTCACATATATTAAATGAATCAATCTCATTTGCCTTCAAAAATTCCATCCTTTTGAAGTTGGTATATGTATTTCTTATATATATTGTCATGATGATTAATTCATAGATAAGTTACAATCAAATATCATTTGATTATATATGAGTTATGATCAGAACTATTAATTTAATGAAAGATTATATATTTACTTCATGAATAACATTATGAGAAAATATTCTTTAACACAGAATACATCGTTTCAGAACATGAATATGAACATCCATTAAACGATAAGTAAATCTAGATTTATTCATAAATCACAACTATTACATGTCCCTAGAAGGATAGGTACAATACATCTATTGTTTAAATAAAAGACTATAACAACACTTGTTATATCTTCAACACGAAATACCATATGTTTGTAATCAGTTGATTATTTCTTCCAATCATCAACACATAATATCAATTATTAGTGTCACCTGAAGTATTACATACTCAAGTGAATGATGGAAAAATAAATAGTTATATCATATAGACATCTGAAGTCTTGTCCAGGTCAGACTTCCTCAGCTTGATGAGATGAGAGGAACAATTCCCCCTTTAGTGTCTAGTTTCTTCCACAATAGAAAATACCCTAATCATTCGGTCCTTTCTTGATTTTGTTAGAAATATGGATTTAATGGCACTTGGAAATCTGAGAATCGTGATTATCACTATCAAATCGAAGTATTTGGGTGGTACTCCCAAATCCCCAATTGGATAGACTCATAAAATTCAGAGAGAAAAGAAAGAGAGTGAAAGTGTATAATTTAGTGAGTACCAGAAAAAGAGATCAAAACTAACTTTTAGATCCTTGTCTAAAAACTGTCATATGATAGTTTAAAACTGTCACAAAACCACCAAAACAGTCTTAAAACGGGTATTTTGGAAGGAGAACAAAATGGGTCAATTCTTTAAAATTCGGATTTTTAAAATTCGATCCCAGCCAAAGGCTCTGCCCCTTGGACCCCGCCAGGGGCTGTCGCCCCTTGGACCCCGCTCCCAGGGGCGCTGTCCCCGGACCCCCGTTCGTTCAGGGGCTTCGCCCCTAAATGACACTGTACTTTGATACTTGATCAAATTTAAACAAGTGTGTACTCCACACCTTCCTTACTTGTTTAATATTTATCAAGATCACTTTTGGTCAACAAAGTAATCCCATTACACTTAAATAACATTGATGATAACAAATCACCAACAAACCTCCCCTATTTAAGTGTAATCTTGATTAACTTAAAATGAAACATAACACCAACAAAATGATGCATAAATGAAATGTCGTGACGATTGAATTTCACATAAGTAGATTATACACTCCAAATATTCAAATATCAGGGTGTCACTAAGGATTGAACCCTTTCTATCCATAGTGAATATATGAAGATAATACACACAATAGTTTACATTCTCATAAGTTCTAACTTAGCACTATATTTTACTAGCTTGTGTCCCATCCTTCAATAAGCATATCAAAGTCAAGTCCCAACTTCTTGAAGCAGCTAAACTTCATGCTTATATAGGTAGTTCTTTTGTTCTTGCACCTGCAAATGCAATTTTTCAAAGAACTATTAAGAAACAAAATTTATATCAACCTCCTTAACTTGCAGTACTGAACACATACCTTGGGAGAATGATTGTAATGTGTTCCAATCTTCAAATATCAAGCTTTCCATATTGAATTCAGCATCTAATATTACATTAGATGGGAATTGGGTATCTCAATATAAAAGATTTTAAGTGGACTTTAAACCCATCCCTACAACCGCCTTGTGCACAAGATCTCTTGCCAACCCTTTGGTTAGATGATCGACTAAATTCAAATGAGTTCTTACAAACTCCACAGATATCACACCAGTCATGATGAGCTCACGAACCATGCTATGTCTAACACCTAAATGTCTAGACTTTCCATTGTACACTTGACAATAAGCCTTAGCCAAGGTTGCAACACTATCACATCTGATAGAAATGGTAGATATCGGTTTGGGCCACAATGGAATTTCATAAATCAAATTCCTTAGCCACTCAGCTTCTTTACCAGCTGCAGACAAAGCAACAAACTCAGACTCCATGGTTGATTTGGTAATACAAGTCTGTTTCTTAGATGCCCAAGAAATGGCACCTCCTCCAAGAAGAAACACCTAACCACTTGTAGAGGCGTGATCCTCTAAGTTGTTAATCCAGCTGGCATCTGAATAACCTTCCAAAACAGAAGGATAACCAATATAAGTTAAACTATAATTTATGGTCCCTTTCAAATACTTGAATACTCTACTTATAGCTTGCCAATGATGTGAACTAGGTTTACTAGTATATCTACTAAGCCTTCCCATAGCATATGCTATATCAGGCCTAGTACTAATAATGGCATACATTAGACAACGAATAGCCCTTGAGTATTCAAGTCGAGACACTGGAGATCCTTTATTAGGTAGAAGCTTAAGACTAGGATCTATAGGAGTGCTAACAGGAGAACAATTCTCAAAGTTAAACTTCTTTCAATATCTTCTCAATGTAATGAGATTGAGAATTTGAAATCCCATTGTTTCCTTTTCTAATTCTTATACCAAGAATTACTTCAGCCTCCCCCATGTCTTTCATGTCAAAACTAGATGATAAGAATTTCTTGGTTTTATCAGCTTCACCTTGATCAGTACCAAAGATTAACATATCATCAACATATAGACAAATTATAACTCCTTTACCAGAAGAATCAAATTTGCTATATACACATTTGTCAGCCTGGTTTAATGCAAAACCACTAGACAATATCACATCATCAAACTTTTGATGCCATTGTTTTGGTGCTTGTTTCAAACCATATAATGATTTTTTTCAATTTACACACCTTATGTTCATTACCAGGCATCACAAACCGTTCAGGTTGTTTCATGTAGATTTCCTCATCTAAGTCACCATTCAAGAATGCAGTTTTCACATCCATTTGGTGAATCACAAGATTATGTATAGCTGCAAGAGCTAACAATAATCTAATTGTGGAAATTCTAGCAACAGGAGCATAAGTATCAAAGAAGTCAATGCTTTCCTTTTGCCTAAATCCTTGGATAACCAATCTGGCTTTATACTTATCAATTGTGCCATCCACCTTCATTTTCCTTTTGAGGATCCACTTACAACCCAATGCCTTACAACCAGGAGGTAAATCCGACAATACCCAAGTATTGTTATGCATGGTAGAATCAATCTCATCCTGAATTGCTTCTTTCCAGAAATGAACATCCCTGGAAGCCATAGCTTCACTAAAAGTCTTTGGATCCTCCTCAATATTAAAACAATATTGATGTTGACATATAGTCTCATTCCTTGTTCCTTCAACTAGATAAAGTTGAAAATCAGATCCAAAAGACTTGGTTTTTCTTACTCTTGTGCTTTTCCTAGGTTCAGGTACAGAACTTGCACCACCAGAAACATCTTCAGCTTGAGTAATACTCTTGCTGGAAGATTGATGAATCATGTCCCTTGGTCTAGGTATAGATGTAAATCTTTCTTCATCAAAGATAGCATCTCTTGACTCTATCACCGTGTTTATAGACACAGGGCCATTAGATTCTAAAACATAGAATCTATATGCTTTAGAATGCTCAACATATTCAATAAAGATACAATCTACACCTCTCTCACCAAATGTTTTCCTTTTGGGTTCAGTGAGCCTTACTACTGCTCTACAGCCCCAAACTTTGAGATAACTCAAATTTGGTACCTTTTTACACCAAAGTTCATAAGGAGTATTCTTACTCCTTTTATTTGGAGTTCTGTTCAAGATGTAACATGCAGTTAACATTGCCTCACCCCAAAACCCTTCACTTAATCAAGAATATGACAACATGGAATTAACCATTTCTTTCAAAGTCCTATTCTTCCTTTCAGCTACACCATTTTGTTGTGGTGTATATGGAGCTATGGTTTGATGTATTATTCCAGTTGATTCAAAATAAACTGGATCATAATACTCACCACCTCTATCAGTACGCAATACTTTTATTAATTCATTTTTATGAAGCTCAACTTGTTGTTTATAAATTTTAAATTTATCAAGTGCTTCATCCCTAGAATGTAGCAAATAGATATAACAATATCTAGATGCATCATCAATAAAAATAACAACATACTTCTTGTTTCCAAGGGAAGGTGTTACATGGAAATCACATAAATCACTATGTATAAGATCCAACACCTTGCTTTCCCTAACAACATCTTTGAAAGGTTGTCTATTGATTTTAGTTAGCATGCATGTTTTACATTTTCCATTATTTTGCATATCAAAAGCAGGAATTAAACTCATTTTAGACATGTCTTTTAATCTCTTGTAATGAATGTGTCCTAGTCTAGCATGCCATAATTCAAATTTATTAAAATTATTGGTAGTACTAGTAGAAGTCATGCAAACAGAATTATCAATAAAGGGATAATTAATGTTAAGTCTAATCATTCCAATGCATACATATCCAAATCCCATGAAAGAACCATGTCTTGACAAGATATACTTGTCACTTTCTAATACTTTTTTGTAACCACAATTATTTAAAACAATTTCAGACACAAGATTATTTCGAATCCCCTGTACATATAAAACATTGTTTAGACACAAACACTTTCCAGAAGTAAAATAAAGTAAAACAGATCCTAAACCCTTGATTGGTTCAGTTGCAAACTTTCCCATTTTCACCACAGATCCATCTTCAATTGGTTGAAAGTCCTTGAACCAATATAGATCTTTGAAAACATGACTTGTCGCTCCCGAATCAACCCACCATGCAACATTATCATCCTGCACATAAAATGCTTCAAAAATCACAGAAATATAATTCTGAATATATTTAGAATTCTGCAGGAAAACAGAATTCTGACCTTGTTGCTTTTCTGGATCCTTGGATCCACTTGGTCCAGCACCATCCTTGTTCACTTTGCGAAGACGACAATCTTTCTTAAAGTGACTCGGTTTGTTGCAATTCCAGCAAACCAACTTAGCCTTCTTGTTGGAAGACTTGTCATCCTTTCCTTTAAACTTCCTTTTTCCATTAGACTTCTTGGGATTCTTTAAACTTTCTCCTTCCACCATGTTCACAGAAGAGGAACCAACTTGGTTCTTGCCTTTAGGATTGTTGTCAAGTTCTTGAGTCCTTATGGACTCTTCAATCCTTAAATGGCTTCCAAGTTGATTCAAAGTCAATTCCTCTTTGTTATGTTTCAGATTGTGTTTAAAATCCTTCCAGAAAGGGGGCAGTTTGTCAATGATCACAGCCACAGAAATGGCTTCATCCATTTTCAAATTGTGTTGAGCAAACTGTCCCAAAATCCTTAACATTTCATGGAATTGTTCCATAACAGGCCTGGAGTCAATCATCTTGTAACCCATAAAGTTACTAACAAGAAACTTCTTAGTAGAAGCATCTTCAGCCATGTACTTGGATTCAAGAGAATCCCACAGTTCTTTTGCAGATTCGAAATTTTGATAGATATCAAAAAGAGAGTCAGACATACCATTGAGAATATGACCACGACATATGTAATCATCATTTTCCCACTTTGATCTTCTTCTTGTTGCCTCCAAAGGTTCATCTTCAACAGATTCTGGTAAGACTGGCATGGGTGTACTCAGAACATACACCACTTTCAGAGTGGTAAGGAGAAACTTCATCTTCTTCTGCCATCTACGAAAATCTTGCCCTTCAAACTTGTTCAGTTTTTCAAACTTACTTGTTCAGTTTGTTATGTTTCAGATTGTGTTTAAAATCCTTCCATGAAGGGGGTAGTTTGTCAATGATCACAGCCACAGAAATGGCTTCATCCATTTTCAAATTGTGTTGAGTAAATTGTCCCAAAATCCTTAACATTTCATGGAATTGTTCCATAACAGGCCTGGAGTCAATCATCTTGTAACCCATAAAGTTACTAACAAGAAACTTTTTAGTAGAAGCATCTTCAGCCATGTACTTGGATTCAAGAGAATCCCACAGTTCTTTTGCAGATTCGAAATTTTGATAGATATCAAAAAGAGAGTCAGACATACCATTGAGAATATGACCACGACATATGTAATCATCATTTTCCCACTTTGATCTTCTTCTTGTTGCCTCCAAAGGTTCATCTTCAACAGATTCTGGTAAGACTGGCATGGGTGTACTCAGAACATACACCACTTTCAGAGTGGTAAGGAGAAACTTCATCTTCTTCTGCCATCTACGAAAATCTTGCCCTTCAAACTTGTTCAGTTTTTCAAACTTACTTGTCATTTCCTTCATAGAATCGCCACTTGCCATGATCACAGAATACTTCGATTTTTTGTTATAAATATGGATTTAATGGCACTTGGAAATCTGAGAATCGTGATTATCACTATCAAATCGAAGTATTTGGGTGGTACTCTGTAACACTAGTCAAAATAGGTCAATAGACAATCACATGTGATTATGCCAATCATGTAATGTGATTATGTTAACCTAGTAATGTGGTAAGAGTTTTATGTAGTTGATGATAAATTCTAATACAAATATGAACCTTCTTTATGATACAACTCAAAATATACGTCCATACGATTCCAAAAATATAGAGAATGTTTGAATCTGACTTCGCATGAAGAAGTTATGATAAACCGAACATTATAAATCTCTATAATAAGAGGAATTTAAAATAAACTTAGAACTAGCTATTTAAGTCTAAAAGAGAGTTGTAGTACTCGTAAATACCTACTCGTGGATATAAAGAACGTCAAAAACGGAGTTCGTATGTGAAAGTTACGACCTTTCGAAGATTCAGCTATCAGAAACCCTAATCTGACTGAACTCACGAGGTGAACATAGATGTTCACGAGGTGAGGAGTCATAAGGCCAGATTTCGGAGCTAGTAGGCGCATGGCAAGTCTACGAAGTGATAAACCAAAAGTTCACGACGTGAGCAAGGATTGATTCACGTCGTGAGGAGTCAAAGGGACACCATTCGAAGCTAGGGACCAAATGGCGGGTCTAAGAAGTGAGCAGGATCGAGCTCACGACGTGAGCATGCTTGGTTCACGTCGTGAATGGCCAAAAATCAGCCTATAAATAGCAAATTCGATCTTAACACTTCTCACACCTAAACTCTTCTCTCTATCTCGTTTTTAGAGGCCATTTTGCATCCCGAGCCCCGACGACCTCGTACGCTGGCCGTTTTTGCTTAGATAACATAAAATCACGCTACTAGGGTGAGTTTCACGGCCCCACTTTCTAATATTTCGGGGGAAAACGCATGCTAGATATTATATATATATATATATATATATATATATATATATATATATATATATATATATATATATATATATATATATGTTATTATTATGTCTATATGATAGTATATAGTTATAATAGTCGGGGTATAGTTGTTCTAAATATAATATTTTGAATATATACAACTATTATCAACTTATCAGTATGTTAATTTACTAATGTAGATCTTGAGTTATACTTAGGATTCTATATATATGTTGTGTGCGATATAGTTCCGAAGTTATATTCGGAAGTTCTATATGTTAAGTTATAAAGTATGTTGCTATTATTAGTTTTATGTCAAGATAAAACTGGATATGTTATATGTTGTTATTGTTAGTTTTATGTTAAGATAAAACTTGGTATTGATATTGATAGTTTTATGTCAAGATAAAACTAGGAACATTATATGTTGTTATTATTGGTTTTAGGTTAAGATAAAACCTGGTTTTACTTCAAGATATAGCTGTTATACTGCCTAAATGTTATGAAGTTAGGAGTAATGTTTAAAAGCATAGTCTAGTGACTTAGGGTTTTAGACGTGAAAATGCTTTTGTTGTTAAAGCTATAGGAAGTCGTCGAAGTCTACATGAGTAATTGTATTCCTCAACTAAGATTGGGGATCTTAGCGGAAATCCTCTGAACTATAACCGTTAATCCCGTGTGAGCGAGGAAGTCGTGTATAATTAGTATACAGGTTGACCACCCCACTTGTGACTGTTAGCTACAGTCAACCAAAAGCAAGTGATGAACTATCCTTTTATTTGTTATTGTTCCGGCGTCGATGAAGCGTACGGTGTTGTTTCTCATGGTAAATCATGAGTGTGTTCTATTAGAGGTATTATGCCATAGCAGCGGTTATAGGCTCATGGTAGCAAATTGTTAGAAATATTATACTTTGTCGTATACAAGTATTAATGTTAAGTATAAGTTTCCCCCTACTTATACCTTAGGATTAAGGAATGTTTAGGTATAACATTTAATTGATAAGTAAACTATTATACCTAATATACATACTAAATGTTGGAGAGTCAAAATGATACTTTCAAAACTATACTTTTGAATGTGGAAAAATGTATTATTTTATGGAGTCAAAACCTGTGGACTCACCAACTTTATGTTGACGTATTTTAAAATGCATGTGTTTTCAGGAACTTGAAAAGCTGGTATGTATTCGAACAGAAGAAGTTTTACTATTACCTTTCTGTTCATTAAGAAGTATGTCATAGTCGGATATTATGTAATAGGTCCTAGAAAAACAGTTATGTAACTTTCAGTTATCAATAAAGGTATGTATTTTCTTTAGTACTATTCAATGTATGTTATATAACTGTGATACGAAGAATAACGTTACACTACCCGGTGTTTCCGCCGATGGCTGGGGGTGTGACATACTCCCAAATCCCCAAATGGATAAGACTCAGAAAATTCAGAGAGAAAAGAAAGAGAGTGAAAGTGTATAATTTCGTGAGTACCAAAAAAAGAGACCAAAACTAACTTTTAGATCCTTGTCTAAAAACTATCATATGACAGTTTAAAGCTGTCACAAAACCACCAAAACGGTCTTAAAACGGGTATTTTGGAAGGAGATCAAAATGGGTCAATTCTCTAAAATTCGGATTTTTAAAATTCGATCCCAGCCAGGGGCTCTGCCCCTTGGACCCCGTCATGGGCTGCCACCCCTTGGACCCCGCTCCTAGGGGCGCTGCCCCCGGAATCCCGTTCGTTCAGGGGCTTCGCCCCTAAATGACACTGTACTTTGATACTTGATCAAATTTAAACAAGTGTGTACTTCATACCTTCCTTACTTGTTTAATATTTATCAAGATCACTTTTGGTCAACAAAAATAATCCCATTACACTTAAATAACATTGATGATAACAAATCACCAACAGATTTCTGGGTTTATGTTGTATTTCCCTTAACTGAACTATAAGTCTATATGAGCGCACAATCTCTTAGACTTCCTTTTATTCAATGCTTGAACAGACTTGAAACTATTTCTAGTGTTCTGATTGAATATATGCTTTACTTGATGAGACATCTGATATGTTTCATAATTATCCAAGACTTTCTGCAAGTCATGGTTAATTTCTTCAGTATGATGTGAGACGCATCAATATCATCACAATAATACTTCCATCAAAGTATCATGATCAGACTAACTGGTTGCAGAGGTTACTCAGGTATGGGATCTTTCAGTATATATAATTTATATTTATCTTAAAGGTAGAACCTCAAGATATTATACCAGTTATAGAAATTATAACCATTAAATGTTATTGTCTCTTGAAACTCAACAAGAGAGAGGTTTTGCAGGACGTAAAATTATTAACAGTTATCAACAAAATTTAACAAAGTTTCATTTAGTATTTTCAATATTTAGTCTTTAAAAATTAATACCTTATATTGTTTCTTAAAACATTAATTTATTAAAGTCTAGGATCCAAGTAACGAAACAAATAAATGGTTAGGTGACATTTTTCCCATAATCTTAATCAAACTCGGTAGGTAGCGATTACCAATTGCATACGATATGTAACTCCTAGATTATGGGATCCTAAACAACTATTGTTTAGTTTGGCATGTTTATCCCATCTATGCCTCAAAACTCTTATGCTTAGACGACCTTTATCACATAAGAAATTGATCAAATCATCCATTTAAAAAACATGTGAGTTCTATTCCATAAATGGTTAGGTGACCTTTTTCCTATAAGCAAATACAAAAACACATTGACTATTTTTGACAACTCTTATGAATATGGTGACCCAAAAATCCATATGAACTGCACAAAAATCCCAAGTGAATTTTAAATTGATTGCATAGATTTGAAGTTTTGTAAATAAGGGTTTATATATGTTTTACAATTATAGTTTATAAAAACATGGTCTCGTGAATATTGCATGCATCCAACAATTCATGTACCTTTTTGTAAAATTCACATCACTTGTTATGAGTTTCTTAAGGTGCCAAATAAAACTTTATTTTATTTGCCATTAACCGCGATCAATTATAAACTAAAATCCGGTATTTTAAAGTTTAGTCGTAGATCGGTTTTAAGAACCGGTAACAGTCTTAATAAAACTATATTTTATACTTACAACTTGGAGTTTTGGATGGGTTATGAAATCACTATTTTAAATATCCTTTTAACAATCAAAAACTTATGACTCCATGAATTTATAGAATAAACTCATTTTATTTTATAAACTCAATTTTATGCATCTTATAATAAAAGTCATATTTTGATAAACCAAAACTTGGGTGATGATATTTATGTTTTAAATCTCATTTAGCATGCATAAAACATAATATCAACATGTTGCGTTGTGTTTAAAACACCAATATCATATATTAAGTTTCGACGCAAAAAATAATCACTAGTTTTATTATTTTCCGTTATAGCGCTATAAACCGATTTTAGTTTTTTTAATAAAAACTTCGTATTTATTATAAAGACATGGAGTTTATACAAAGTTTAAACATCTTTTAAACCATTTCAAATATTTTAAAGTTATGTATTTATAAGTTTTACAATAAAACTATTTTCAACAAAAAATTGAGTTCAGTAAACCGGTAACCGGTAAAACGTTTTTATAAATATCCATTTATAAACATCTTATGTTATCTTTTAAATATTTTTTACTCAAACTCCAAGTGATATTGTCTTATGAAAAAATGTTAATTGACATGTAAAACTATTTTCATACATAAAACATAACATACATTTAACATAAAATAAACATCACAATCATGCATTATAATGTGTATAAATCAAGTCATGTCTAGTAATAATTTTTGTGAGTCATCACAAGAATTATTAAGTCTTTCCTAAAGGACTCAAGAGACACTTCAAAGGTCTTCAAGGTGGTAATTTCTTCATATTGTTACACTTAAAGTAAATACAACTAGTCTAACTAATTTATTACAACAAATCAACAAATGAAAAATTACCTATTTATCTATTACATCTTATGAATAAATAAATGTCAACCAAATACAACATAAAGGTCCAAATGACTTGTTTATACACAACAACATATCAAATATTATAACAAACAACTCTTTGTTTTTTTCTAAGACAACTTTTATATAACCAAAATGCATGAAAAATGGTTATATATAAAAATAAACAATTTTAACCCAGAAGTTGCAAAATAAAACAAATATGGATTTTTCTTAACCAAAAGAAATTCATGCTTGTTTTCCAAAAACCAAAGATTATAAAACATAAAAAAAATCATTCTAACATATAAAAGATGGCTCTGATACCACTATTGGTTTTGATACGAAACAAAAATTTGTTTTTCACAAAAACCGGCAACGGAAGACTCAGCGGTGGAAGCAAGTAGTTGACAGGGGTAGCACGTGCTACCCCTCAATTCCTCAATAGAAATACTAATTTATATATATATATATATATATATATATATATATATATATATATATATATATATATATATATATATATATATAAGTGAATTACGATATTACTTTTTGAACCAAACTCAAACATCATACTGTATTTAAAATAGAAGTCAGTTAGCCCATTGTGAATGATTTAGCCCAATAGCCCATTAAATTAATGTAAAAAGATATGTGTTTTTATTTTGTTTACACATCAATTACGGCAGGATTAAGAGGGAAAAAAGAAATTGATATTTTTTTTAGGTTCATATCGTTGCTACAATGCTACCTGCCGCTGCTGCTTCATCAGAAAATTTCTTGTACTTTGGCTTATTCACTATTTTGCTATTTTTGCTATTGGCTCACTTACGCAATATGAAACAAGTAATATTTAATTTTTCAATCTTTAATGTTTTTTATTTAATGTTTAATGATTTAGTTTAATTTATTTGTTCAAATTGAAAACCTAATTAGCTAACTAGGTGTTCACTTGTATTATGTTTAAATCTTCAATTGTGAATTTTATATCTTTAATTATATTTGTAGGGTTTAATTGGAAATTTTTTTAAAAGGACATTGAATGTTGGTAGTAGTGATGAAAGTGGTGGAGGAAAAAGACCTCATCCTCAACCACAACCACAACCTCAACCTCAACCTCAACCACAATCACAACCACAACCTCAACCACAACCACAATTACATCATATTCCACATAGTTTTGATATTAATAATCTTCATTCGGATCCAACGGATAGACCAAGAATTACATCATATCATCCAAATCAAAAGGATGAAATAAGGAGAGCATATTGGATTAAAGGACCTTCTCAACCAAAAAGCCATGATTTTTCATCAATAAAAATTGGTGGTAAGAACAGGCGTTTTGGAAAGGAATGGTTTGATGAATTTAATTGGTTAGAGTATAGCACAAAAGAGAACAAAGCTTATTCTTTATGTTGTTATTTGTTTGGAGACATTGTGGGGCAACAAGGGGGCAGAGATGTATTTGTGACAGGAGGCTTTAACACTTGGAGTAAAAAGAAATCATTGAAAGATCATGAGGGTAAAGTTGATAGTCATCACAACAAAGCAAAACAAAAATGTGAAAATCTAGTGAAGAAAAACCAATCTATTCGTGAAGCTTTTCATAAGCAAACTGAAGTTGAAGCGAGTAACTATCAAATTCGATTACGTGCTACAATTGATACTTGTAGATTTTTATTGAAGAATACGTTACCATTTCGTGGTCATGACGAGTCGGATGAATCAATTTCTAAAGGCCTTTTCATTGAAGAATTATCATTCCTTAGGGACCATAATGAAAGCATTTATAATGTTACTTTATAAAATGCTCCAAAAAATGAAAAGTTGACGTCTCCAAAGATTCAAAAAGAGATTGTTCAATGCTTTTCAAAAGAGATAATAAAGTCCATCTGTGAAGAAATTGGTAATGATGTGTTTACCATATTAGTAGACGAGTCTAGTGATGTATCCAAAAGGGAACAAATGGCTATGGTTTTGCGATATGTTAATAGCCTTGGATTAGTGAAAGAAAGATTTGTTGGAATTGTTCACGTGAAGGATACAACTTCTTTAACTTTAAAAGAAGCCATTGATTCGGTATTTACCAACAATAACTTGAGTATATCTCAGGTAAGAAATTATGAATTCTTTTTTTATGTACTTGAATCTTTATCTATTTTATTTCTTATATATACAATTTATTTTTGAAATAGGTAAGAGGGCAAGGATATGATGGAGCAAGTAATATGCGGGGTGCATTTAATGGTTTGAAAGCATTGATGTTGAAAGATAATCCTTCGACATATTATATACATTGTTTTGCACACCAACTTCAATTAGTGGTTGTAGCTGTAGCAAAAAACCATGATGGTGCTGATGATTTCTTTGAGCAATTAGCTTTGGTGGTTAATGTGGTGTGTGCTTCTTGTAAAAGAAAAGATATCATACGAGATAGTTACAAGAAAAGGGTTCAAAAAGAAATTGGTAATGGTGAAATTGAGACCGGAAGAGGGTTAAATCAGGAGACTTCTCTTGTTCGAGTCGGGGATACAAGATGGGGCTCACATTATAAAACAATAATAAGTTTGAAGAATTTGTTTCCGGAGGTTATCAAGGTTCTTAAATATGTTGAAGAGGAGGGATCTAGTTTAAATAACCGAAATCAAGCGTACGGTATTTTGTCGTATTTCAAGACTCTTGATTTTGTTTTTTATTTACACTTGATGTTGGAGATTTTTGGTCTCACAAATACCTTGTCAAAACATCTTCAAAGAAGGGATCAAAATATTTTGGAAGCGGCTTCTTTGGTAAAAGTGACGATGAAAATGTTCAAAGCTTTTAGAAATAATGGGTTTCCTTCAATGTTGGAGAAGGTATTTTCTTTTTGTCATAAACATAAATTTAAATTTGTGGAAATGTCCGAACTTTATGTTACTCCAAGAAACCGTAGAACCAAGGTTACTAATCAACATCACTTTGAAGTTGATATTTTCAACACGGTTTTGGATATGCAAATTCAAGAATTTGGGGACCGTTTTAGTGAAGTGAGCACCAATTTGCTTGAATACATGGTGGCTTTGAGTCCTTGTAATGCATTTTCTATGTTTGACAAATCAAAGTTGGTGAAACTAAGTGAGTTGTACAAAACTGATTTTAATGATTCGGAAAGGGTGTATCTTGATAGTCAACTTGAAACCTATTATCACTCTTTGATTGATGATGAGAGATTTTCTAATTTGAAGGGAATCGCGGACCTTTCTCGTTTGATGGTCGAAACCAGAAAACACCTTTCTTTTCCTTTGGTTTATAGGTTATTAAAGTTGAGTTTGGTTTTGACCGTCGCAACCGCAACCGTTGAAAGATGTTTTTCCGCAATGAAGCTCTTAAAGACCGACTTACGTAATAAAATGGGTGATGATTTTTTGAATGATGCTTTAATTTGTAATGTAGAAAAAGAAGCACTTATAGATGTTAAGATCGAACGAGTGATAGAGCGCTTTTGGAAAATGGGTAATCGTAGAGGACAACTTTAAAAAATGTAATTATATAAGACTTTTGCGCTAGTTTGTTATTTCTAATGAAACCGTAATTAAAAAACTATCTTATTATCTTTTATCGGGATTTTTTTGTGCTACCCCTAGCAAAAGTTTCTGGTTCCGTCACTGGGAAGACTTTAAAAATAACGAGTTTATTTTTAGTTTATAACAAAACGAACCATCATGGATCCATTTATAGAGATTAGAATAAAATAAAACCAACCATAAGATGTTTTAGAGATAATCTTTGAAGTCTTTGAACCCACTTGGTTTTGGGGTGTTTATGAAGATAACAAATTATCAAAGTGTATGATCTTCTCTACAAGTATCCACCATCAAGAGTAAGACACTTGGAATGCTAGTTCCTTCTTGTATTCTTGAGTGTCTAAAGCCTTTAAGTGCTTAACTAAAATAAGCACTAAAGGGAACAAATCAAGAGGTCTTCTAAACACCAAAGTAAAGCAACAAACTTCAAAGGATTGGAGCTCCTTCACACTCACGGTTTTAGAGAGACGAAGAAGGGAAGAAGAAGAGCTTCACTCTTGCAAAAATGCAAGCCTCATGCATCACTTATATAGCCCATGAAAAGTAAGGCCTAACCATTAAAATAATATAAAGTAATGGTAACCTTTAGAAGTCTGGGAGACAAAAGGTGGAAGGTTGAAAAAGCAACCTCTCACACCATCATTATGCCTTTTAAAAAGTAAGATTCTTTATTTTTTATAAACTCCAAGTTTATAAAATATAAACTTTGTTTTTAGGTAAAAGACAAAAGAATCCAACTAGTCCAAAATGTTGTGAATGACTTATTAATTCATACCATATGAAATAATAACTAGTAATACTCTCTTATAATTATTATTTTCACAAAACAATAATTATTCCCTAATTAAAATACAAGAATCGATATTATTTATTAATAATCATATTAATAATAAATATACAAAATGTGCCAACTTGATAAAGGTGTGACTCTATAGGATCATATATTATTAGCAATATCACTCCATAATTATTCTTGGGCATATAGATCCAATAGGTTCTAGAGTCCAAAAAAGGCAACTTAATGCATTAATCTCTTAATCCTTCAAGCCAAACAACCAAACTTTCCAGAAGACATTCTCTATCTCAGAATACCATAAAAATCATTCATTTTTAGATATGCATGTCCAATGCATGTATTAAACATAAGCTAGGTCAAAATGAAGGGAAAATGAGATCAAATCCCATGCATGACGCCCAAAACTCACTAACTCTCAAAATCCATTGAATAAAACCTTTAATGCACCACAAGGATTCATAAAGTTGCCAACTTTATGACATCCTACTATCCAAATCTTCCCAAAATATGAGAAAATGGACAACAAGCATAGATCTAAGGCCCTAATGCATAAAGATTTAAACTTGATTAGTCACAAGGGTCCAAAAGATGCTCAAACAGAACTTCCAAGCTTGCCAAGATGATCTTACAACCTCGAAAGTCTCCTTATTCCTTCAAGATCCACCAAGGACACAAATATGATTTCAAAAATGGAGGAAATGGATAAGGGTTTCTTCAAAAGGGCTTTGGAGGTGATGGAGACTGAGGGTGAAGGAAACCCTAGCCCCTCGCTTCCCTTAAATAGGGTACAAGTCCTATAATTTGGGATTCGGCCCAAAATGGTCGTCACGTCGTGGCCACTTAGGTGTTGTTTGATTTTTCGAAGTGAAAATTCATGAAGTCTGCGGACCACCTCTGCAATCCTCTGTAGCAGAAGAGGTGGAACAAACGGCTGCAACCTATAATAAGAAGCATGTTTGTTTTTTAACATCTGCAGACTGCTGCAGTAAACTGAAATTTAAATAAACTAATTTTATAAACTGAAAATAGTTCTCGACACCGAAATTTAATAATTCTAGTCTTAAAACATTGAAATAATAATAAAAAGAACATGTAAAAAAACAAATATATAAAACTTTTTTTTTGAAAAAAAAACTTAAAAAAATGTAAAAGAAGCTAATAGTTTTATTCTGGAAAAAAAACTAAATTTAAAAAACATTAATAAAGAAATTAATAAAAAAATTAAGAAAGTATTGCAAACGATGTCTACAAAGTTCGTAAAAAATATGCAACTGAAATTGAAAATATTATTAATAGAAACGATAAAAAAATGCAACTGAAATTGAAAATATTATTAATAGAAACGATAAAAAAATTAAAAAAATCAAGTTAAAAAAAATCGTGGAAAGTATAAAAATAAATTGTATCACATCCGTAAATAAAAAAATTTAAGAAAATAAAAGTTTTAAAAAAATAAGTTAAAAAAATAAGTTATACAAAAATTCTTAAAAAAACACTTGGAAAAAATGAAAGCTGAAGAGGTTAGAAGAGGCAAGTCAAGTGCTACGCCACGCAGCACACGCGCAGAGGTTTTCTAGTCTGAAGTCTTCCAAAAAACAAACTGCTGCAAGAGGGAAAGTGTTGCGCGTGTGTTGCGCCGCGCAGCAATAAGTGGTTTGAAGAGGTTTTTATAAAAAAAACAAACAGCACCTTAGTGCCAGGTCGTGACACCCGATTAAAACACGCGACCACAAATTAAATTGCCACGTTGTAGTGATGTCATCACCATATCGTGGCAACCCAAATTTTCTTATAATTAAATAAAATTCATACCTTGGGATTCGGATGTTACAACTCTCCCCCACTTGAATCAGAATTCGTTCTCAAAGTCCGCTGCTACAAATAACTTCGGGTAATGCTCTTTCATCTCCTCCTCGGGCTCCCACGTCCACTCTGAACCCTTTCGGTGCTGCCATATCACCTTAACTAGACACACCACCTTGTTGCGCAAGGTCTTCATTTTCCTATCAAGGATCACGATCGGTCTCTCTATATAGTTTAGGCGCTCATCGACTTGAATATCATCGAAGGGAACCACCGCGGAATCATCAGCTAGATACTTACGCAACTGAGAGAAGTGGAATGTGTTGTGGATATGGTTGAGTTCATCAGGCAGGTCCAACCGGTGCAACCTTGCCGACCCGGATGGTAATCCTGAAGGGACCAATATACCGGGGGCCAACTTGCCCCGCTTCCCGAACCAGATGACACATTTCCAAGGTGACACCTTCAGAAGCACGTAATCTCCTACCTGATCGTCGTCGTCGGTCAGCATAACTCTTTTGGTGACTTTGCGCGGTCTGCAGTCAACCTCGCACCTGATGAATCAACTCGGTGGTCCTGATGGTCCTGAGTACTACCTTCGTACTCCCCATAACCCGATATCCAACCCCCCATAACAAACCGGGGTCCGACATTTCCTCCCGTACAACATCTCAAAATGTGGTCGATCAATACTGACGTGAGAACTATTGTTGTAAGTGAACTCAGTCAGTAGAAGATAAGTATCCAACTCCCACCAAAATCCAGCACACACGCCCTGACCATATCCTCGAGTGTCTGAATAGTTTGTTCACTCTATCTATCGGTCTGGGGATGATACACTGTGCTAAAATGCATCTGAGTACCCAAGTCCTCATGAAGTTTCCTCTAAAACCTGGAGGTGAACCGAACATCTCGATCCGAGACCACCGAAATTGCACTCCATGTCGAACCACCACCTCCATGATGTATATGTCAGCCAATTTCTCGGCGGAAATGCTCTCATCAATAGGTATGGAATGAGCACTCTTGGTCAATCTATCAACGATGAACCAAATGGAATCAACCCCACGTGTCGTCCTCGGTAACTTCGTGATAAAATCTATTGTGGTCTTCTCCCATTTCCACATAGGAATGGGTAACGATTGCATCTTGTCATGGGGTCTCTAATGTTCAGCCTTGACTTTCCGGGAAGTTAAGCACCGCTCCAAAAACCATGTTATCTCCTTTTTCATACAGGGCCACCAGTAACTCAACTTCGGATCCCTATACATCTTCGTGGCCCCCGGATGGATCGAACACTTTGATTTATGAGACTCCTCCAATATTGTATGTTTAACCCCCTCCAGCAATTGGGACCCAAACCCTACCACACTGTGTCAGTAATCCACGACTATCCTTGACAAGTAATGGAATTTGACCACTGATTCGATCCTCCTTCCAATTTTCCTTCTTCAACCCTTCCACTCGATCCTTTTTGATCATATCTAATATGGGAGAAACAATAAGCATCCTCAAACACAAATCCATGATGGATGTACGCATGGCCTTGCGGATCATGGCACCGGCCACAATATTGGCCTTCCCCGAGTGATACAAAATCTTGCAGTCATAATCCTTCACTACATCTAACCACCTTCGTTTTCTCATATTCAGATTTGGTTGATCCATCAGGTATCTCAGGCTCTTGTGGTCGGTGTAAATAATACACCTAACCCCATACGAGTAATGCCTCCAAATCTTGAGGGAGAAAACTACAGGCCCAACTCCAAATCGTGTGTCGGGTAATTCGCCTCATGAGGCTTCAACTACCTCGAAGCGTAAGCAATCACGTGACCTCCCTGCATGAGTACTGCTCCCAATCCGAATATTAATACGTCACAATAAACCACAAAATCATCCATACCCTCGGGAAGAGCGAGAATCGGCCTCGTATAATCTCTGTCTCATCATCTCTAAAGCAGCCTGCTGATCAGGCCCCATCGGAAAGTAACATTCTTCTTCATCAAGTGGGTTAATGGTAAATTAATCTTGGAGAATTCCTGGATAAATCTCCAATATAACCCGCTAGAGCAAGAAAACTCCAAAAATCAGATGGTGTCCTCGGAACTTCCCACCGCATCATCGCCTCAATATTGGCCGGATCGACCAATATAGCCTTCTGGTTGATGATGTGCCCTAAAAGTTTCACCTCGTGTAACCAGAACTCACATTTAGAGAACTTGGAATAAAGCCTCTGTCTCCTCAAGGTCTCCAATACCTCCCACGAACAGGATTGGTGCTCCCCATGGCGAACTACTCGGTCTAATAAATCCCTTGTCTAGAAGCTCCTGAAGCTGCGTAGATAACTCCTACAACTCCGGAGTTGCTAAACGATATGGTGCCCCGGCTATCGGAGCCGCACTGGGAACCAAATCAATCGTAACTCAACCTGATTCTCGAGAGGCACTCCACGAAAATGCTCAAGAAACACATCAGAAAATCCTGAACGATGGACACATCGCCCACTGTCGTCGTGCCCCCAAATCGAGTATCTGCCACATAGCTAAAAATCTAGAACAACCTTGTTGAAGATATCTCCTAGCCCTCGCAACTGAACAAAGAGTTGGTCCAAGTTGAGCACCCTTGCCTTGAATAACTAGTTCTCTCCCACTTGGGGTTCGGATTCTCATTAATTGGTGCTCACAATCAACCATAGCCCCATTGTAGCCCAACCAATCCATCCCCACAATAACCTTCGACCCTCACAGAGGAATCGGAACCAAATCAATAGAGTCTCTTTTGATGAATATGTTCAGAACACATTCTCGATGAACTCTCAAAGCACTAACTGAACGGTCATCGACGATCTCCACCTCCAAAGGGTAATCCAAAGTCCCTGGAGCATCACTAACTTTCTTGCTAAGTGAAAGAGATACAAAAGATCGGGTAGCACCCGAATCGAACAGAATATGAGCAGTCATACAATTGACTAAGAAAGTCCATATACATGATTAGATAAAACATAAGCATAAATAAAGAAAATGGTAAAAGATATGGTAAAAATACATACCAGTAACCACATCCGGTGCTGCTCGCGCCTACTCAGTTGTCAACTAGAATGCCCTTCTCTTCACCACAGATGTCTCCGCCTTGCCCAGACGTCCATCAGTGATCCTCAAGGTGGCTGGTGCAGGCGTCGTCACTGCTCCTCCCGTCAGTATCGGGCAATCGACATTTTTATGTCCTGTATGATTGCAATGGAAGAAAATTAGTGCTCCTCGAGGGCAATCCCTACTCAAATGTCTAGTCTGGCCGCATCTGAAACTATCCAAACCCGCTGCTCAACATGCTCTGTCATGCGGATTGCCATACTTGCCACAATAGCTCCGCCCCTGCTGGGCCCTAGGATGTGAATTGGCAATCATTTCATTCAGGTTATTTCACCCCGACAAGCTCATAAACTCTCTAATATCATCTCTCAGCATATCATGATAACTAGTCTTCTTCATTTCCTCATATGCAGCATATTGTAGAACCAATAAAGCCCTCTCTCGGGAACTTGGCGGTGATCTCCGCTACAGTCTCAGTAATCTGGAGAAGGTCTTGGAACTCCCTTGCCAACTGTTGTACCTCAATCATCGGTGCAAACTACTCCCGTAACCTCATCACAAAATCCTCCCAATTCATGGCCACCAAGGGCGTAAATCCCAATGCACGACCGACCTCCTCCCACTAATCACAGGCTCGGTCCTTTAGAAGGCAGGATGTAAGGCCCATATTCGCCCCCTCAGGGCAGAAGCTCTTTCATTGAGCATTCTCCATGCCAGCGATCAATTGGCAGCTAGCAATGGGGTCCTTAGCCCCAAAGAATTTTGGAGCTCCACAGGCCTTGAACTCCTTAAAAGAGGGAGTTCGCGCTCCTAACTGTCCTACTGTGATATTGGCCTGAAGGGCCTCGAGACACTTATCCAAAAGCTCCATGATCCCCTCTTGATGGAACCATAAATCACAGGGGTGGCCTCCATAATATCGTGAGTAATATTCGATGTAATAAACTCGTGCAACCGCTCATCAATCTGTTCTGCAACAGAGCCAGAACCGGAACCAGAAACTCCTCCTCGAGTGGTCACCATACTGAAATACAAACATACAAACGATCAGAATAAACTCGAGGGAACTCCCACTCTGCAGGCTTCTTAGAATCTCTGAGATCGTCCTTGACTCGAGTACATATCATGTGCTTTCAGTAGTATGGGAGCAATACTACCTTCCACACATATCCGTACTTTCCTCAAGAACCATATTGAATCCTCTAAGCCACCCTAATAAATCTATAAACACACAGTCCCTATGTTAAGCATCACACATATCCCACTATGGCATTTCCTAAGCTCTCCTAGGAATCCTCGACTCACCAACCTCTACAATACAAGGAACCTCTACCAACACCGATGGTTGCCTTATGCACGTAAATTGTACACAGAATGGGACGATATAGACTGTCTAATAATGATTACACCCTAAGCCCACAACCATACAAGGAACAAGAAATAAGGCCAAACCAATCATTCTAGGGCTATATGATCCTAATTGTATACAATTTTTAAAGCATACACTTAGCAATTAACTGATCCAATATTAATCCCGAGTAATACATAGTTCCCAATCCCTCTAGGCTATAAGGCATCAAACAAATCAAGGTATCCTTATCCCTACTCTAGCATGCAATTCACATATCAGGCATATTAGTCATAATACATTAGTATGGGTATTTTGGAAATCACTTACTTGAGCTCGGCTGATTGCATGTATCACACCCCTTTTTTTTGTAAAAATCTTTTTAGAAAACTCAATTTTCTTTGAAAAGATTATCAATTCCTCAGTTTGAGTTCTGACACACCCAAGAATGTGCTTGAATCCCTCGAACCAAGACTCTGATACCAACTTGTAACGACCCAAAAATAGTGATAAAAATTTTTCATTTTTAAATCATCAAAAGATACAGCATGTGTCTCAAATCATCATAAAACAATTTATCAAAGACATCATAGTAGAGTAATCATCAATGTAGAAATCATAAGGGCATGTTGTGCGATCATGTCGGGCCCTTCCTTTTCGAACTGGAAGTACCTGAAAATATTAAACCACAAAATCATAAACATAGATTTTAGTGAGTTCCCCAAAATACCACACACCATACAAATCAGTGGGCCTGACCCTGGGTATATTCCAACCCAAACATACAATAGTGGGCCCAGCCTTGGGGTATATTTCAACCTAAACATACATTAATGGGCACAGCCCTAGGTATATTTCAATCCAAACATACAATAGTGGGCCCATCCCTGGGGTATATTTCAACCCCACCTAGATCACCACACAATATGTAACATCAATGGCCTGCACTGTGACAACTGGCAAAATTTGTGTCAAGCAAGGTTTAAAATGTATCTATGTATGAGTACAACCACATCATAACTTTGTTTGCAATAAATCTTTGAAAGCCAAAAGACATCAATTTTATAAGTAAACATGTAGATATATACTTTGAAAATAATATTCATAACAAACACTTGAAAGTCGAAAAGATAGACCAAGAATTATGAAATTCCATTTGTATTTAAAGTGTTTTAGGCCTAGTACCCCACCCACCTAGTGATTTCGGTTTGCCTAGGACCGAAATCACCCTTTAGTGGGTAACACCAAAACCGAAATCCCATGTTAAAGACCCCTAGGACCGAAATCACCCTTAATGGGTGATATCCAACCGAAAACATCATGTGAGGAATGCTTAGAATCGAAATCATGTTAAGGCGAAAACATATCAAACCATTTAAGATATACAACTATAAATACAATGGGGCTAAAACACTCTGACTAAGAAGTATACTTTTAAAATATAATAGTATTTTATAAAAAGTATACATACATGCATACATACTAGAAACAGTGTCATACTAAGAACCATGTAAAAGTATTTAGATAAGTTGGACACTATGATTAAGCTTAGATAGTTATGTAATCATATCTGGGATGAATATAGCCTGATCAACTATGTTCATGTGAGATATGACCAACATGTGTATGGGAGTCATTGCGGGAAAAACGAGTCTAAAACTTACCAACCCTATATACCAAGAAACTCTAGAACCAAACATAAAGATTAAAATACTATCGGATTATTTTAGAATACTACAAAATCATACACTTAAGCCTTTCATGTATTCCTCATATCTCTATTCTCGCACAGACGTCATGGCAGGATTTCACATGCCCGGAGACCCCTATTTCCCTAACCAGGGAAATGGTGGGCGGATCGAAGAGGATCCCAAAGAGGATCCAGAGGAAGGGGAAGAAGAAAATGAGAACTCAGACACAGAGTCCGAAGTCATAAATCCTCCTTACATCGCCCGGGTTCCCGCACATCGTATGGGCTACCAGGGACCCACGCCCTGGTGGGCGGAAGATTTGGAGAGGTGGAGCAGGCAGCAATGCCAGCATTCTCCATACGGCATAGAGCGAGGTTTCTATAACCTTAGCCACGGAGGACCGGCAGACAGGGCCCTCCGTGTTAAGGGTCAGTGAATCACACGCCTCGGAGATCAGACCAGGGTGTCGGCGAATCAGGTCGTGGAGATGGGGGACGCTGCTGAGGCCACTGACACACGCACTCGACTATTGGAGAGGGACTACCCCCGGACATGCCATCTCATTGAACGACTCCATGAGGGCCTCACCACCGCACGAGCGAAAACGATGGAGTACTAGGAGAGACACTCGGCTCTCGAGGAGAGAGTAATCGCAGCTGAAGCTAGGACAGTCATAGCAGAACAGAGAGCGGAGGAGGCTACTCGTGAGATGTTTGAGATGGCAGGGCACCTTGCGAGTCACCGTGGCATAGGATAAGCTAGAATAGCCTAGTGAGTTGGTGACTACGCTAATTCCACTATGTGTTAGACTTATTGCGTCTTTTTATCACAACCAGTAGGAGTAAATCAAGTGAGATACGCCCTCTGAAGTCAGTATGCCCCGAATCCACTTAAAGTTTTGACGTCTACGTTCTATTTTGTAACTTAACATTCGTACAACACCTAACAATACTTACTACCATAAGTATATTACGATGATGTTGGTCGAAACATTTGGGAATCGTACAACAAAACATGTAGTTTATATGTATATAAATATAAATATAGATAGGATACAACTAGCAACGACCATAGTTACTTACATACTCGTTTCATACCCTACAACAAGAATCATGCCATCACGCGATTGTAACCAGCACACTTGCGCAACACCAATCCTACGAATGGACCCCGCTACATTCCAAGCTGCTGTAATAGACGCCGTGACAGCCGTCATGGGACAACTTAGTGCTAACAACACAAACGGAAACGGGAACGGTGCCGACAATCCCAATCATAGTGACAACCAAGGATACCAACAAGTGTGTTCCTGCAAGGACACCCCAAATTCCAAGCCTAAGGCCTCCTACGACAATGGAGGAGTACTCTTCAAGAAACAAAAGTACTGGAACAAGAAAAAGGGGCGTCCGACACAAGGACCTGCCAAAAGACAACAAACTGTGGCAGCCCATGCCACCACTGTTGTCCTTACTGCCAAAATCTTTCGGACACTAACTCGATTTCACCCCCCTCAAGGTATGCTCTATTGAGACTTGTTCAACAAGGCCCTCAGGCCCCACACTCTATCACATCTGATCCCAGTCTAACCAATCACAACTGGATAACTGGTAAAACTAAAAGCACTAACCGCCACGATTCATGGTACTCGAACCATGAGATCATCTCTCGATCTGCTGCGAATCATGGTACCCGACCCATGTTATCTCCTCTCAATCTGCTACGAATCATGGTACCCGAACCATGTTATATATTCTCAATCTACTACGAATGATGGTATCCGAACCATGTTATCCCCTCTCAGTCTGCTACTTAGAACCTATGGAATTCTCCTTGTTTCGAGTACGGGTCCTCTGCTTTCAGTAGTACGGGCCCATACTACCTGCCACATCTACCCATACTTTCCACACTGATCGTACCAGATTTCCTAAGTAGTTGCTCAACCCTCCCGATCACCAATCCCATTAAACCTTGTCGCTCCCCAAGGAATACTCTCCTCTATCAGTGTACTCATCTGACTAAGGTCACTCCCTAGGCTCTTCCTAGGTTCTCACACTTCTCTGCCACCAACTGCTGAAGAACTCCTTATGATGCCAACCATCTACCTCCTGAATATCGTCATATTTACTTAGTAGCTGACTCCCATCATTAAGAGTTCCACAAAGCACAAAGCAAGCAGCATTCAGGCATCGAATAATCTCCACCAGCATGTAAAACCACTCTAGGTTACACTCTATTTTCTATACTCACACCCAAAAGGTATCACTGAACTCAAGCAACCCTACCTCTCGCGGGTATCTCACTACTCCCTCAGTAGACTCCTCAATTGCTCATCTAGGTAGCTCTCCTAGATTACTCCTCTACTCAAAGTTCTCTCCAAAAGATTCCTGCTGGATACTCTTACTCCTCACATCCTCAAAGCACATCACAGATAACAACAATTCCTAGGCTAAGGCATCACAAATCAGGCAACTCTAGCCCTAAAATATGAAATACCTAGCCTATCTTCTAGCATGCATCACTAATATCTCAATAATAACTAATAACACAAATGAGCATGGGTATTTTGGGAAATCACCGTTCGGGCTCTGGCTGATTGTACACACTGCTCCATTCTCGTTTTTCTCTTAGAAACCCTTGCTTGTTTTAGAAAAATCATTTCTTTTGAAAATTTCTCTCAAATCCTCAGTTTGAGTCCAGACATACCCAAAGGTGCATCCGAATCCCTCAAACCAAGGCTCTGATACCAACTTGTAACACCGTAAATTTTCAAATAAAATTTTCATTTAAAGTTACATAATTCTCATAACACATTTCATAAAATCTCGTTTATTTAATTACAAATCTCAAATCCATAATTGTTTAATTAAAAATCCAGGATCCTCAAAACATAACTCTTTCACTGGTGTGTACAATCAAGCCGGTGCCTTCCCGTGACCCTGAGAAAAACCTGAAACACATAACACATAACACGGTAAGCACGAAGCTTAGTGATTTCCCCAAAATACCACACATATCTCGTTATCCTCTCATGGCTATACCCAGATAAGACCCTCCGGTCAATGTGTCTCGGTGGGACCCTCCGATCCTAACTCAACAAGCTCAGAATGATACACTGCATAAATCACATATAAATAATGCAAGAAATCACAGTTAAGCACAATAAACATCTCAATCACACAAGGGTACCACTCATGGTAAGTATAGTGAGAAGACTCACCTTGCAAGCAAGCAAGCAAATAACCTCGTACCCAAATCTCCAACTAGCCTCCGCCTATCACAAAGGATGAATATCTCTAATTAATACTCTTTTCACGACTCTAATAATCGAAGGCTATTCTTTCTCTCTCTAACTCTTGAAGTGGATAAAAGACCATTTTACCCCTCCATGGTCTCCATTACTCATGATTGACCCAACTCTAAAGTCTACGGAAGTCAACTCGAGTCAACAGTCCATGTTTGACCCGACTCGCCGCGTGCACCCATGTGACTCGTCGAGTCCACTCGTTTCCTCAGAAATCTCGCGAAGGTCCAGCTCAGCTCGTCGAGTTGACCCTCAACTCGCCGAGTTATTGCATGATCAAGCTTATAGGGACAAACCCTCACCGACTCGTCGAGTCAGGCCATGGACTCGACGAGTCCCTTCAATCTGATTTCTATACATACGATTTAAGGCAGATCTATCACTCCAAACACTAGATCTACCATCCTAAGGCTCGATTGACACGTAAACTTCGATCTTTACACTCATGCATGGTGGTTTTGCTCCAATCTACCAATACATGTTCTCATAAGGTGTTAAACACCATACTCCTCATATGGATGAATAAAGTTGGGACTTTTGGGCTCTAGGGACCTCACAAGGTCCAGATCTAAGGTTTAAACCTCTAGATAACTTATTATTCTTGAAGTCCCAATAATATGTGATGAAAACCCTAACTTCTCAACTGATGAGATCTAACCAAATAAAGGGGAAAGATTCAAGCTTTTTACCTTCCTCTTGAAGCTCCGGACGAAATGGCCTGAACCCCAACTGCTCCTTCTTGTTTCTTGCTGAACAAAATCTTCTTCCTCCTCAAAGATGCACTAAAATCCTTTAAGGTTAGCTTGGAGACTCTCTTAGCTCACTACACTCGTTTAGGGTTTCACACAGAAGGCTTAGGCAGCTGGTGAGGCAGAAATAGGGGAATAAGTTCCCTTATATAGGCCCCAACCCCGGGAAATTAGGGTTTCTCTACCCAGCACCTACTCGTCGAGTCGGCTCTCTGACTCGTCGAGTCCATTCATTAATCCCACGCGGACAACTCGACTCTACTCGACGAGCTGGACTCACAACTCGTCGAGTCACTCCATAAATCTCAAAATTACTCACACAATAATATACCTGAAAGTTCGTATGTTACAATTCTCCCCCACTTGAATTAGATTTCGCCCTCGAAATCGCTCCTCAACAACACACAGATCGAACCCAATAACCCGAAAAGCACCACCGAAAGGATCTCATACGACACAACTATCTTCCTCCATGGATACCTGAACTCAAACAAGAACTCCCAAACCTGAAAAAGGACAGACCCTTCTGCCTCTATAATCCCCCTTCTGACTCTCCAGAATCTGGAAACTCTAGTGGCCTATCTCACTGCCAGACCGCCCTCTCAAGATATCATCATGTTATTCGCTCCTCGAATAACAGACCCCGATAACTCACTTCCCCTCTGATTCTCTCGTTGCGACTGATAGAAACAAGTCAATGCCCAAAAATTGACTACCGATCACTCATACCAGGCATATTAAACAATCCAGATCATACTCCAAGGAATGAAAGGATCACATCACACCAGGGACCCATCCACTGTACTGCAATCAAAACCCATCTGAACAATGTACTCCCAACACCCTGTCCTCAGACACAAGGAAAAAGATCATGCTTGCTCAGAAGTATCTTCTGACATCTAACAATCATAAACCCCAGCTCCCTTCTCAAATATCCCTTTCAACACTGAGCACCAGGTCATCTCCCGACCCAACAGTTGAACCTTCAAAGTTTACCCATTGCATACCCCAAAACGTCTCATTGACTTCCTTCTCACACTAACTATCTCGGCCCAGTGTGACACACAAGTCACGAAGTTCGCTTTACCCCAAGCGAATACTACAACCCCAACTAAAATCATCTCACCCTCGACCTCTGTCGTCTACTACTCATTAGCTTCATACGTCTCACGGTCCTTTCCATACCAACGAACTGACCCACCCAGGTCTAAGACATCAGATGACACACAATACCCCTCAAAATGGAACCCACCTTTAAGTCCGGAATCTCATTTCGCCTTCTCAATACACCACTACAGCTAACTCAAAACTCGAGAGTCTGGCCCGACGCGGAATTGAAACCACTCATTTCCAATCTGATACTCGACCCGTACCCGCGATTCGCGAATTTATGCACATACCATCTCTCCAATTCCTTCCGCTTATAATAATCCCTCCTCGGCCCGGGATACAACAATCCTCGACTGACACGGAGACCCCAGTCTCGCCCCTGGTCCGGCAACCTGGTTCCAGAAGACTCAAGTGGTAAGGCAACCCAAGCCTAAGAACTCCTCTGCGTCCCACTCTGACTACAGAATACTACAGCTCCCCATAGATTCACAACGCTTCTCTCTTGCTCGCTGGCTAGTGAAAGCTACGGTTCCCCCGCAGTTCCACAATAATCTCTCGCTATCCAGTCAAAACTACAGCTCCCCGTAGTTTCACAACGCTCTCCCTCTGACCAGTGAAAGCTACAGCTCCCCGCAGTTTCACAATGCTCGCTCGTTGTTTGGTGAATACTACGGCTCCCCGTAGTATCACCACACCCTTTCGCCGACTGGTGAATACTACGGCTTCCCGCAGTATCACCACACTCTCTCGCACTAACTCATGGATGCTACAGCTCCCCGTAGTCTTACAACACTTTATCTTACCACCCCACGATCTCATTCTCAAGTCGGCGCCACACCGCGTTCACTAACTCATGCTCCGCGGCCCAACATAGATAGGTGCACACACCCATCCAGAATAAGCATTACTAATCCCGACGGCAACCGCCATGACAAAAATCCTTTTTTTTCGCTACAATTCACATTCTTAGATAATCTCACTTGATGTCAAATAACTGAAGGGCTCCCACTGGAACCATAGATACTTGATACACCACTTGCCATCTCAAATTCAAGACTCAAAATACTCCAAAATTTAGGACATCATATTCGAATACCTTGGTACACCATCACAAAACCTCACGATGTCTTGCCTTAACCACTGATCTCATACTCACGACATCATACTTAGAGACCACAACGAACCCTCTCAGAATCTCACTACCGATCTTCTTCTCGCACAACTTGTAACTTCGGAATATTCCCATCTCACAAGTTGAAACACCGAGGAATCATCAATAACTGAAAACACGTTGATGAAAATCCGAAGCTCCACCCTCTACTGATCACTGCCCATACGAACTACTCACACCGACTCTGAGATTGGTTGACAAATCAACCGCTGTCCCTTCTGGAGTATAAATCACAATCTATACTTATACCCGCAAATCTCAGCTATTGCACCCTGAACTCGGCAACCCAACTGCCTCGAACTCAACAATTGCAATCCTGAAAAATCACTAGCCATAATAAACTCTCTGGCCAACGGCCACATGCCACGGGTTCTCTTATCCTTCCTTAAGCGCATACCCATACATCACCCCGCCTTGCACCTCGCCTCACCCACCAATAAACCAGGTCTCATGTGTCCGCACCACGAATCTCCATAACCAGTTCTCTAACCGCACTTTGAAAGGATCGTTGATTCTCTCAATAGAATACTCGGTTCTCCCCCACTCAGGGTTCGAACCATCACCAATCGGCATACCAACAATCTACTCCATAGACTGTTTCACCAGGTATACCACACTTGACTCTTGGAACGTACCATATAATCACTTCAATGATCTTCCCGGTGGAATCGAGCAACTCCAAATATCCTGTAATTCAGACAAGAATCTCATAATCCTCCCAACGTGACTGCCTCTAGTCGTCTCGAAGCCTCATACCGATATACCATCGGATACCCCAACTGTTCTGAATTAGTCCTGACTCTCGGTCTGGAAATAATGCACTTAACACACACTTCGTCTCTGACTCCTCGACCAGCCTCCCAGCGCCGAAATCATCATGGAAGCAAGAGACCTCACTCTCACAGCCGATACAAAATATAGACAACGAGGGCCACCGCCCTGTATACTCCTATTGATCACTTGAAACCACTGCTAAAA
Organism: Lactuca virosa; assembly: GCF_052849685.1. Lineage (NCBI taxonomy): Eukaryota > Viridiplantae > Streptophyta > Magnoliopsida > Asterales > Asteraceae > Lactuca > Lactuca virosa. Next base: position 42,165,846 of record NC_136433.1, read on the forward strand.
GCATGCCTCCCAAAAAGGCACCTCCCTGTTCTCTTCCATCATAGACCCACAAATGACCTTTTCATGGTATAAGAAATACCTCGCAGCAAACATACTGCCCAACATACTCTGGTGAAAAGGTTGCAACCCTATGCTACCCCACGGGGTGTACCCCCATACTCTGAAAACCAGAAGCTCGTCATCTCTTTTGCTTCTCCCAGGAAACGGGGACAACGCAACTCTTGCCACAGAAGATGACACCTTATCCTTCAGATGATTGCTCAACTCAGACCGCGATCCTCCAATAAGCATCATCTCTACTCATCCCTGAGTCTTGCGACTCCAACTGGCATCTCACCAAAAATCTCTCAGACACTAACTCGATTCCCCCTCCCCCCGGTCAAGGTATGCTCTATTGAGACTTGTTCAACATGGCCCTCAGGACCCACACTCTATCACATCTGATCCCAGTCTAACCAATCACAACTGGATAACTGGTAAAACCAGAAGCACTAACCGCCACGATTCATAGTACTCGAACCATGTGATTATCTCTCTATCTACTGCGAATCATGGTACCCGAACCATGTTATCTCCTCTCAATCTACTACGAATCATGGTACCCAAACCATGTTATCTCTTCTCAATCTACTATGAATGATGGTATCCGAACCATGTTATCCCCTCTCAGTCTGCTACTTAGAACCTGTGGAATTCTCCTTGTTTCGAGTACGGGTCCTCTGCTTTCAGTAGTACGGGCCCATACTACCTGCCACATCTACCCATACTTTCCACACTGATGGTACCAGATTTCCTAAGTAGTTGCTCACCCTCCCGATCACCAATCCCATTGAACCTGGTCGCTCCCCAGCGTATACTCTCCTCTATCAGTGTACTCATCTGACTAAGGTCACTCCCTAGGCTCTTCCTAGGTTCTCACACTTCTCTGTCATCACCTTCTGAAGAACTCCTTATGATGCCAACCATCTATCTCCTAAATATCGTCATATTCACTTAGTAGTTGACTCCCATCATTAAGAGTTCCACAAAGCACGAAGCAAGAAGCATTTGGGCATCGAATAATCTCCACCAGCACGTAAAACCACTCTAGGTTACACTCTATTTTCTCTATTCACACCCAAAAGGTATCACTGAACTCAAGCAACCCTACCTCTCGCGGGTATCTCACTACTCCCTCAGTAGACTCCTAATTGCTCATCTAGGTAGCTCTCCTAGATTACTCCTCTACTCAAAGTTCTCTCCAAAATATTCCTGCTGGATACTCTTACTCCTCACATGCTCAAAGCACATCACAGATAACAACAATTCCTAGGCTAAGGCATCACAAGTCAGGCAACTCTAGCCCTAAAATATGAAATACCTAGCCTATATTCTAGCATGCATCACTAATATCTCAATAATAAATAATAACACAAATGAGTAAGGGTATTTTGGGAAATCACCGTTCGGGCTCTGGCTGATTGTACACACTGCTCCATTCTCATTTTTCTCTTAGAAACCCTTGCTTGTTTTAGAAAAATCATTTCTTTTGAAAATTTCTCTCAAATCCTCAGTTTGAGTCCAGACATACCCGAAGGTGCATCCGAATCCCTCAAACCAAGGCTCTGATACCAACTTGTAACCGCGTAAATTTTCAAATAAAATTTTCATTTAAAATTACATAATTCTCATAACGCATTTCACAAAATCTCGTTTATTTAATTACAAATCGCAAATCCATAATTGTTTGATTAAAAATCAAGGATCCTCAAAATATAACTCTTTCACTGGTGTGTACAATCAAGCCGGTGCCTTCCCGTGACCCTGAGAAAAACCTGAAACACATAACACATACCACATAACACGGTAAGCACGAAGCTTAGTGGGTTCCCCCAAATACCACACATATCTCGTTAGCCTCTCATGGCTATACCCAGATAAGACCCTCCGGTCAATGTGTCTCAGTAGGACCCTTCGGTCCCATAATCCGGGTGGACCCTCCGATCCTAACTCAGCAAGCTCAGAATGATACACGACATAAATCACATAGACATAATGTAGGAAATCATAGTTAAGCACAATAAACATCTCAATCACACAAAGGTACCACTCATGGTAAGTATAGTGAGAAGACTCACCTTGCAAGCAAGCAAGCAAATAACCTCGTACCCGAATCTCGAACTAGCCTCCGCCTATCACAAAGGACGAATATCTCTAATTAATACTTTTTTCACGACTCTAATAATCGAAGGCTATTCTTTCTCTCTCTAACTCTTGAAGTGGATAAAATACCATTTTACCCCTCCATGGTCTCCATTACTCATGATTGACCCAACTCTAAAGTCAACAAAAGTCAACTCGAGTCAACAGTCCATGTTTGACCCGACTCGCCGAGTGCACCCATGTGACTCGTCGAGTCCACTCGTTTCCTCAGAAGTCTCACGAAGGTCCAGCTCAGCTTGTCGAGTTGACCCCCAACTCGCCGAGTTATCGCATGATCAAGCTCATCGGGACAAACCCTCACCGACTCGTGGAGTCAGGCCATGGACTCAGGGAGTCCCTTCGATCTGATTTCTCATACATACGATTTAAGGCAGATCTATCACTCCAAACACTAGATCTACCATCCTAAGGCTCGATTGACACGTAAATCTTCGATCTTTACACTCATGCATGGTGGTTTTGCTCCAATCTACCAATACATGTTCTCATAAGGTGTTAAACACCATACTCCTCATATGGATGAATAAAGTTGGGACTTTTGGGCTCTAGGGACCTCACAAGGTCCAGATCTGAGGTTTAAACCTCTAGATAACTTAGTATTCTTGAAGTCCCAATAATATGTGATGAAAACCCTAACTTCTCAACTGATGAGATCTAACCAAATAAAGGGGAAAGATTCAAGCTTTTTACCTTCCTCTTGAAGCTCTGGACGAAATGGCCTGAACCCCAACAGCTCCTTCTTGTTTCTTGCTGAACAAAATCCTCTTCCTCCTCAAAGATGCACTAAAATCCTTCAATGTTAGCTTGGAGACTCTCTTAGCTCACTACACTCGTTTAGGGTTTCACACAGAAGGGTTAGGCAGAAATGGGGGCATAAGTTCCCTTATATAGGCCCCAACCCCGGGAAATTAGGGTTTCTCTGCCCAGCACCTACTCGGCGAGTCGGCTCTCTGACTCGTCGAGTCCATTCATTAATCACACGCGGACAACTCGACTCTACTCGACGAGTTGGACTCACAACTCGTCAAGTCACTCTATAAATATCAAAATTACTCACACAATAATATACCTGAAAGTCTGGATGTTACACCACGATAGGAATATGAATCAAGAAGTAAAGGACCTTCAGGAATATTCTGGGAATCTATAACTTTCCCGATGTATTTCCAGAAGACCTTCCGGGAATGCCACATGTACGCTAAGTCGAGTTCAAAATCGACTAGATTCCTGGAGCCACCCCCCCTTTAGCCAAATCCCCATACCGCTTAGCACTGAATGAAATACAGGAACTGTCCAGTCAACTGAACGAGCTACTGAGTAAAGGAATTATCAGACCGAGCTTCTCACCTTGGGGAGCGCGAGTCTTGTTCGTAAAGAAGAAAGGCGGATCATTATGTATGTGCGTTGACTGTCAAGAGCCGATCAAACTAACTATCAAGGACCGATACCCCTACCCCGAATCGACGATCTACTCAACCAACTCCAAGGAATGAGCTACCTCTAAGAAAGTGAGCTAGGATCAGGGTTCATTCAGCTTAGAGTTCTAGAGGAAGATACTCCCGATGACAACTTAAGACACCTAAGGACAGCTTCCAAACCGACGAACAAAGCGAGAGGACCATTCAGACACTGGAAGAAATGTTGAGAGCATGTGTGATGTACTTTGGTAAAGACTAGAGATACCCTTTTACCACTCATCAAGTTCTCATACAATAACAACTATCACACTAGCATCAAATTCGCGTCATTCGAAGCCCTCTACAGACGCAAGTGCAGATCCCCTTTGTGTGTGGGCTGAAGTGGGTGACACACAACTAGCAAAGAGGCAAGTGCCTGATAGCACACTCACCGGCCCGGAGATCATATGAGAAACTACAGAAAAGAGTGTCCAGATCTATGAACGATTAAAGACATCCCAGGATTGACAAAAGAGCTATGTTGATAAGCGACAAAAACCCTTGGAATTCCAGGTTGGTGACCGTGTTCTGTTGAAGGTCTCACCCTGGAAGGGAAGGATACGTTTGGCAAACATGGAAATTTGAATCCAAGGTATATCGGGCCATTCGAAATCCTTGCTAGAATCAGCCTGGTAGCTTACAAACTCCGACTACCACAAGAACTTAGTAACGTACATCCCACCTTCCACGTGTCCAACCTAAAGAAGTATCTATCCGACGAGACTCTTGTAGTTCCACTCGAGGAAATCAAGGTAAACGAGAGTCTACACTTCATAGAGGAACCTGTGGAAATCATGGACAAGGAGGTCAAAAGGACGAAACAAAGCCGAATCCCAATAGTGAAGGTCCGCTGGAACGCCAAGCGAGGACCTGAATTCACATGGGAATGAGAAGATCAAATGAGACAGAATTACCCACAACTTTTCCTCTAGTTTGCAAGAACCCGTCCAAAATGCAAATTTCGGGACGAAATTCCCTCTAGCGGGGGGATGATGTGACAACTGGCAAAAATTGTGTCAAGCAAGGTTTAAAATGTATCTATGTATGAGTACAACCACATCATAACTTTGTTTGCAATAAATCTTTGAAAGCCAAAAGACATCAATTGTATAAGTAAACATGTATATATATACTTTTAAAATCATATTCGTAACAAACACTTGAAAGTTGACAAGATAGACCAAGAATTATGAAAATTCCTTTTGTATTTAAATTGTTTTAGGCCTAGTATCCCACCCACCTAGTGATTTCGGTTTGCCTAGGACCGAAATCACCCTTTAGTGGGTAACACCAAAACCGAAATCCCATGTTAAAGACCCCTAGGACCGAAATCACCCTTAATGGGTGATATCCAACCGAAAACATCATGTGAGGAATGCTTAGAACCGAAATCATGCTAAGGCCGAAAACATACTATAACCAAAACACCCCTAGACCGAAATCACATGTGATTTCGGTCATACTAAGGGGATTTTAGTGGGTTCTCAGTGGAAAAGTAGATAATGAAAGTTGAATTTGTGATTTAGATGTTTTCCTCCTTTCCAATACAAAACTATACCCAACATGTATCAATGTTAATAACCAACAATTAACCAAGCAAATATCCCATCAATTCCTTTCTTTATCTTAGGCCGAAATCACCCCCACAACTCCCCACCATTTCCATTTCTACTTTCTGTTAACTTCATTTCCTCTCAAATAACCAAGTCCAAGCTTCCAAGGATTTAATCTCCAAGCTTATTCTTAGAATTTTGGATAATCTCATCTCCAAAGAGTTCATCAACCACATTCAAGTGTTTTAGGCTTGGAAATCTTCACACCATCTCTTCAAACAACCCACAAATCCACTCAAGGTGAGTTCATACCCCCACATTTTCAAGTTTTTCATGTTTTACGGTGGGGGGGGGGGGGGGAATACAAGTAAAACTTAGTTTACCACACAAATACTTACAATGTTTTATCTTTATGTCAAAATAAGATGTTATTTGCATGAGTTATGGTTATTACTAGCTTTTATTCAAATATTTGTGATATATTAGTTTTCAAATGCAAAACTAACAAAAACAAAATATATTCCATGTCATAAAATGATAAGAAAAATTATGATTTGTAAATACAAGGTTTTTGGAAACTTTTTACCAAAATATAGCTTTTCTATAAAATAAAAAAAAGGAGTACATTCTAGTTATTTCACTATTTTGTGGGTTATCACCCAAAAATATGATATTTGACCTTACATTTTGAAACTAGACAAGATAATTACTATATATTTATATAAATGGTTATATAAATGTTCTTGACAAACAAACACGATAAACTATAATTGGTATAGTTTGGGAGTCACAACACTACTCTATCATTTCAGAAGAAACATATAATTATTTAAAGGTATAATTATTTCATTTACAAGAAAACGAATTTTCAGTACAATAGACATAAACCGGTTGATACTGGTTGTGAGACGTTTGGCTTCATCGTACCTACCATAGTACACAACTAAGACTTGCATTATAACCAGAGTCTCTTGTAGGGAGAGTGTGACACTTGTGTATAGATCTATACAGGATTAGCAACCCCGCACCTTAACTGTTAGCTACAGTTAGACCGGCCAGTCTAGGGTGACAAATATCATAACAATTCCGACGCCTGAAGAACGTCGTTCAGGCAACTAGTCGCATTAGTATGGTTATAATAACTCACATAGGGTATTAACAATACATTTGGTTTATGGGCTAGCATACACTCAAATAGTTTTCACAAAAAGATAAATCTTACTAAAACTATCATCCAGTACCGCATTACTTACATTTAGTCTTGGGTTAAGACTTACAACGAGGTTAACATACATTCAAGTAGTTTTATATAAAGATAAAACTTACTAATACTACTTTCCAGTACATCATTACCTACATTTTAGTCTTGGTATTTCAAGGCTTACAACGAGGTTAACATACATTCAAGTAGTTTTATATAAAGATAAAACTTACTAATACTATTTTCCCAGTACAACATTCTCTCACATTTTTAGTCTTTGGATTCAAGACCTACAGTTCATTTTTAAAGAAAATATTGGATTTTCTGGAAGTATACACTATCATTTTACACGAAATAGTTACAGAATCCTTCTCATACAAAACTCTTATGAACTCACCAACTTAATTTTTGACACTTTTCAAAATCACTTGTATTCTCAGGAAATCAGTAAACAGGTAACCACAAGAGTTTTTGGAGGATGGGACGTCGTCGCATCACGTTATTTATTTTGTCATATGCATTTGATAACATGTAAACAATGTTTTGAGCACACAATGTAAAATTATTAAATATTCAATACAATGGTTGTAATGCTTTGATCGCTATTATTCAATTGTTATGATACTGTACATGACGTCATCCGCCCCATGACAGATCAATCAGGAAATAGGTACTAAACGCCACCTAGATCACCACACAATATGTAACATCCTGCTGTGAGGTACTTCTAAATTAAACCCCTTTATTTCATTTATGTTGAATTTGGTCCCAAAGTTCAAGTATTGTATGTAAAAGGGCCTTAAGGGGCATTGTTGTAATTTGGGACCTTCGGAGTACGCCATGCGTACGTGGTGTACGTTGAGCATACTAGGATGCACCCTAGCACGCTAGGTATACATCAGTGTACGTTGGGCGTACTTGCTAAATGAGGAAACCCTAATTTTTAGGGTTTGGCTGGTAATTAAGCATCCTTATGGCCTCATTTCCTTTCACCTTATTAGCCTCCACCCTCTCATTCGTGTTGTTACCCTAGAACCACCTTGTGAAGCCATTTCAAGCCTTAAAGTGTGTGTTTGTGTGCTTAGAAGAAGAACAAGGAAGGAAGCCAAGCTCATCTTGGAGGAGTGAAGCACTTTAGATCTAGGATTTATTCTTCATTTGTAACCCTTCAAAGGTATAAAGCTTGTAACTTTATCTTTCAATCATGTAGATCTAGAAATGGGTGTTTTAGTGATGATTTTTCGTCCCAAATGTCTTATATTGAGCATGGCATGTTCTTGACGATTTGAGTTGTCCTTTCAGACCCTAGGAGGGGTCCTAAGTCATAAAATGAAGTCCCAGTGGTTAGTTTTGCTCCATGCATCTTGTAGAAAGTCTTAATGGATTAAGACCTTGAGTTAAGCTCTTAATAGGCATGTAAAGTCATAAAGTTGGAAACTTTATGACTCTAGAGTGTATTTTAGCCTTGGATCTGAAGTGCTTAAGCCATTAAGCACTTATTGAGTTTTGAAGCCTGCAAGAGTACGTCCCGCGTACTCAGAGTACACCCTGCGTACGAGGTCAACCACCCCGATGGTGGTCAACTACGAGGGTTTGGAGTACGCTCAATGCACCTTCGGAGTTATCCCCGCGTACTCGCAATGGGTCAATCCGGTTGAGTTGACTCGGATAGGTTGACTCAGTTGACTTTGACCAAGTTTGACCCTTAGGGTATTTTGGGTATTTTGGGATTTGATGGAAATTGGTCATTTGGTGGGAATAGGTGTCGGTTAGAGAGCCGAGATTCGGAGTCGGGACCTTATCAGCTTCTGTTTAGTTTGCGAGGTGAGTTTTCCTCACTGTACTTGTGGGTCGAAGGCACCAATGTCTACCCTTTGGATTCGATATCTTGTTATGCATGATTTTCTACAGTAGTGATATGTTAGATCAGTATCATGGTATATAGGATGTTGCTATGCTTATTGATCTGTAGATCTGTCTGTTCGTCAGTTGGCTGACTGTATGTTTATCTGTTATATATATGTGCACATATTTGGTTGATAGTTGAGTCTTTACTACTTTGTGCGTAAGCCAACAGACCGGGGGTATTCCAATCCGATGGTTGAGTGGGCCCGAGGTTATTCCATCCCAAGGATGAGTGGATCCGTTGTGTATTGGCATTCCAACCCGATGGTTGAGGGTCGTATGTGTAACACCTGTTCCAAGTATCATTTAAATTATCTAAGTTTTTAGGGTTTTGTGCTAGGATTCGGCGAGTTGGGGAGCTCCAACTCGTTGAGTATGGGTTATTATGAGGACGCGGGACTTTAGATCTACTCGACGAGTCGGAAGGCCCAACTCGAAGAGTAGGCACTATAAAGAGAAACCCTAATTTTCATGGGTTTGTACCATATTTAAAGAACTTATGGCTCATTTTCATCCTCTTCCATCGTTCCTACAGCTAGAGAAACCCTAGTTTGAGCCTTGCACATTCTAGATAGAGAAAGAGAGCCTTTGAGAGTGATTTTTGGTGTGATTGTGAAGATTTTGGAGCTTAAAGAAGAAGGATCAAAGAGGGAAGCAGTAGATCCGACTTCTGCTATGTATTGGTGACCATATTGAGGTATAAAGTCACTATCTTGACCTTTAGTTGCTTAGATCTCTTTTCTTTGAAGTAAATGGTCACTTTTGGTGCCGAAAAGGATGTCATACTCGGATTTGGACTCATCACAAGGATATGGTTCCAGATCTGGACATCTCTAGGTCCTCAATGACATAAATTTGCTCACTTTATCCAGCTTAGGCCCTTTCCATGCACTAAAACCTTGTAAGAAGCTTAATTTTGGTGTTTTAGCCTTGTGAGGCCTTGCATGAACGTAAAGTTTGCAACTTTATGTGGTAACTACACTAGGGGAGGTTGGATCTGAACTTTGGGACCTTGGATCCCACTGGAAAGGACTGAACACAAAAAGGACTGAAGGAACTCGTCGAATCCCATAGTCGACTCGACGAATCGGGTAGGGTTTACCCATTTTCGAGATTCTGAATGAGTGCAGTGAAGGATTAGAGTTTTGGTTTACATGAACTTTTGGTATTCTGCACATTTGATGAACTCGACGAGTCACTTAGGTGACTTCGCGAGTTGACTCGGGATTCAGTCAAATGGACTCGGGAGGAACTCGACGAGTTGCTCGATGCACTCGACGATGAAACATCCCAAAAATAAAATCCAAAAATTTCGTTTTAAAACTTATAATAAAACCATGAATCATCCATCATCATAAAGAGAATCAAGCATCATGTATCTCAAAACATCATTTCAAATACTGTATTGAAATCATATAAGAAAAATATATCAGAGTCTAAACATCCCAGTCTAAAACGGTGGTGTGTACCATGCGATCATCCTGAGCCCTTCCCCTTGCTGGTGGAAGTACCTGAAACCAAAACTGAAAACTGTACGCACGAAGCTTAGTGAGTCTCCCCAAACTAACACATACCATACACATAACATGCAACTAAGCGATACGGGCCCCGCCCACTCTCATGGAGATTCGGGCCCCGCCCACACTCCGCTGTCTAGGAGATTCAGGCCCCGCCCACACTCCACTGTCTGGGAGATTCGGGCCCTGCCCACACTCCACTGTCTAACATGCATACAAGTATCACACAGACAACAAGTATATCTATTCCTATCAAGCATTCACATAACTATACTTAAATAATACTACGAGATTCGGGCCTCGCCCACACTCGTCTACTATGAGATTCGGGCCCCGCCCACACTCAGCTACTACCATATCCCATATACTGGCCGACCTTGGTGCCGTAGACCCGTTCCTACTGAAGGAAACTCGCCTTGTAAGGCTGACTGCTGAAACTCGAATGAAGAATCTCTGACTACTGCTCCGGCGACTCCCCGGTTATCAACTACAAAATACACTGAATCAAAAATCTGATAATCCTTCTCAGGGTAAAATGACTATTTTACCCTTGGTCAAAGTCAACATCCAGGTCAAAGTCAAAGTCAAGGTCAACTCCCAGTCAACCCTAACTCGTCGAGTTATCTCCCAAATCAGCGAGTTCATGTACTAATCAGACTCGTGGTCAACCGAGTCAACTCGTCGAGTCCCTTCCCAGACTCGTTGAGTTCTTCATGACATATAATCGGGACACAACGACTTTAACTCGTCGAGTCCCTCCTTGGACTCATCGAGTTCTTCAGTTTTCTAATCTTAATCTTGCCCAACTCACTAAGTCATCCTCTAGACTCAATGATTTCAATCAAACCAGAAAAGGGGTTAGGGGTTTGCGACCCGACTCGCCGAGTCACAAGAACAACTCGTCGAGTCCCCCATATGCCAAATCCATACAGTCGATTCTAATCAATTCCAATGCTTCCAAATAGTAGATATGGACTCCTTAGACTAGCATTACACATAACGTTGCTAACTTTACGTGCATGCATGGTGTTATGAAGCTAAAACACCCACCACAAGCTAAAATGGAGGTCTAAGTCATGGAATAGGGCCATGGTTGAATAAAGGTGGCAACTTTGAGCTTCTAAAGCTCAAGAGTGCCTAGATCTGAAGTCCTTACATCCTCAAGAGTTCAAATCTCGGAATGACATTGGAAATGGCCCAAAAGTGACAACATACAAGCTCAAATGAAGATCTAAGTGAATAGAAACCAAGGTATAAGCTTTATACCTTAATCAAGTCAGGAATGAGTCCTAAGCTTTGGATCTTCAACCTTCCTTCAGCAACTCCAAGTCCTTGCTTCCTTCTTCTAGCTTTAAATCACAAAAATGGCAAGAAATAGCTCAAGATCACTCAAGGTTGATTAAGGTTTCGAGGTGATGGAGGTTGGGGTGGAGGCCAGATATGATGCTTAAATAGGGTGCAAGCCCTAAAGATTAAGGTTTCATCCAGACTGTCCTACTCATCGAGTTAGGACTTCGACTCGTCGAGTAGCTCACTTAAAACCCGCGCATATTCTGCCTTCTACTTGACGAGTTAGGGCCACCAACTCGTCGAGTAGCCCTTCCAAAATGAATAAATAAATAGTTTAAGTGCATACCAGGAACCATGCGTTACAATTCTCCTCCACTTGTCTTAGACTTCATCCTCGAAGTCTGTTGCATCTGAAAACAACTCTGGGTAGTGCTCCCTCATATCCTCCTCGGGCTCCCAAGTCCACTCCGAGCCCTTGCGGTGTTGCCATTGCAACTTTACCAACTCCACCCTCTTGTTCCTGAAATCCTTCGACTTCCTGTCAAGGATAGCTATTGGTCGCTCAATGTAGTTCATGCTGTCGTCAACCTGAATATCCTCAGGGGGTACCACTGCTGAATCATCCACTAAGCACTTCCGCAGCTGTGAAACATGGAAGGTGCTGTGGATCTAGCTGAGCTCTGCTGGAAGGTCTAGCCGGTAAGCAAACCGACCCACCCGAGACAAAACCCTAAATAGACCGATGTAACTGGGGCCAAACTTGCCCCGTTTCCGGAACCTAATGACACCCTTCCAGGGTGACACCTTTAGGAGGACCATGTCGCCCACCTGGAACTCTAAATCTGAACGCCTCTTATCGGCGTAGCTCTTCTGCCGACTCTGTGCAGTCTGGAGCCTGCTCCGGACCTGCTGGATCCGCTCTGTAGTCTTGAGTACTACTTCAGTACTCCCCATGACTCTCTGACCGACCTCACCCCAACAGCTTGGAGTCCTACACTTCCTCCCATAAAGCATCTCGAAGGGAGGTCGGTCTATGCTGGGGTGGTAACTGTTGTTATACGAAAATTCCGCTAACGAAAGATACGCATCCCAACTGCCACCGAAATCCAAAACACATGTGTGTAGCATGTCCTCGAGAGTCTGTATCGTCCTCTCGCTCTGTCCGTCTGTCTAAGGGTGGAAAGCAGTGCTGAAATGGAGACGAGTACCCATCTCCTCGTGAAACCGCTTCCAAAATTTGGAAGTGAAACGGACATCTCGGTCACCGAGACAGGCACTCCATGTCGTGCCACTATCTCACGCACATATATCTCGTCCAGCTTCTCGGCCGATATGCTCTCCTGGATCGGGATAAAATGAGCGCTCTTGGTCAACCGATCCACGATGACCCATATCGAATCTACTCCACATGCGGTCCTGGGAAGCTTGGTAATGAAATCCATGGTGATATCCTCCCGTTTCCACACGGGAATGTCTAGCGGCTGCATCTTTCCGTGTGGTCTCTGGTGCTCATCCTTGACCTTTCTGCAGGTCAAGCACCTCTCCACATACCACGCTACGTCCCGCTTAATGCAGGGCCACCAGTAATCAGGTCGAAGATCCCGATACATCTTCGTTGCCCCATGATGGATGGAGAACCTCGACTTATGGACCTCATCCATCAGAACATGCCGTACTCCGCCCCAGTATGGAACCCAGACCTAGTCCTGTCAAAAATACCCGATACCCGAATTACCCGCCCGATATTTTCGGGTATCGAGTAAATCGGGTATCGGGTAAAAATTTTCGGGTAATTGGGTAACCCGATTTTTTTAGGTCGGGTATAGGGTACGTTTGTTGGGTTTCGGGTATACCCGAATTACCCGAATTACCCAAATTATTTTAAAATTTCATTTTTTTTCGTAGAGCTTGTACTAGTTTTTATTGCAACTAACAAATTAATTATGTTGACGAAACTTCAGAACATGGTAAAACTTATGGCTACAATTATCTTAAACATTTTAAACTTTTAAACTAAGATCTTTAAGTATTTGTTTTGTAACATCTTATTAGATTATATTAAGCTGTTAAAAGATTATTTGATATCTCAAGTATTATTGTCTAAAAAATCTCAATGTTGAGTAACTTCGTGTATGCCTCGTTTGTTTATATAAACAAGACTAATAGAGCACGCCATATTTATTTCATTAAATTTATTTTCAGATGCCATTAAAAAAAATTATATATTTCGGGTAATACCCGAATTACCCAACCCAACCCACTACCCGAATTACCCAAATTTAATTTGGGTCGGGTAACGGGTATTTTTTTTAACATGAAAAACCCGAATTACCTGAAACCCGAAAAAATTACCCGATCAACACCCCTACCCAGACCCTACCATGCAGGGTCAAAAACCCTCGGCTATCATAGTCAAACGAGGCCACCCGGCCTACAATCCTCTCATTCTTCTGGCGTTCTTCCTTCAGGCCCTCAACCTGCGCCTCTCTAATCTACTCCAGCAGTGGAGTAATCACTGTCATCCTCAAACATATATCTCTGATCGGAGCCGCTACCGCCTTGCGGCTCAGGGCGTCGGCCACCACATTGGCCTTGCCCGGGTGGTAAAGGATCTCACAGTCATAATCCTTTACCACATCTAACCACCGACGCGTCCTCATGTTCAGATTTGGCTGATCCATGCGGTACCACAAACTCTTGTGGTCCGTGTAAATGGTACAACGGACCCCGTAGAGGTAATGCCGCCAAATCTTGAGGGGGAACACCACACCCCCCAGCTCTAAATCATGTGTCGGATAGTTAGCCTCGTGAGGCTTCAGCTGCCTCGACGCGTAGGCTATCACATGACCCCTCTGCATCAGAACTGCACCCATGCCCGTAATCGACGCATCACAATACACCACGAAGTCATATACTCCCTCAGACAGAGTCAAAATCGGTGCCTCACACAACCACTGTCTAAATGTCTCGAAGGCCGCCTGCTGCTCAGGCCCCCAGCGGAATGTCACCGACTTCTTAGTCAGTCGGGTCAAAGGAACAACAATCTTGGAGAAATCCTGGGTGAATCTCCTGTAGTAACCCGCTAGACCAAGAAAACTCTGAATCTCAGTTGGAGACCTAGGAACCTCCCACTACATCACGGCCTCTATCTTGGCCGGATCGACCAGAATACCCTTCTGGTTGACGAGATGCCCAAGGAACTGCACCTCGCGCAATCAGAACTCACACTTGGAGAACTTCGCAAAAAGTCTCTCCCTCCTCAGTGTCTCCAGCACCTCCCTCAGGTGCTCCCCATGCTGCTCCTGAGTCTTGGAATAGACCAGGATATCATCAATGAAAACTATCACAGACCGGTCCAGCATCGGTCTGCACACCCTGTTCATGAGGTCCATGAACGCGGCTGGAGCATTGGTGAGCCCGAACGGCATTACCACGAACTCATAGTGCCCATAGCGAGTCCTAAAAGCTGTCTTCTGGACATCCTCGTCCCTGACTCGCATTTGGTGATAACCTGACCGTAGATTAATCTTGGAGAACCAATATGCTCCCCGAAGCTGGTCAAACAAATCATCTATCCTCGGAAGTGGGTAACGGTTCTTCACCGTTACCTTGTTCAGCTCCCGGTAGTCTATACACATGCGATGTGACCCGTCCTTCTTCTTCACAAACAGGATCGGGGCTCCCCATGGCAAACTGCTCGGTCTGATGAATCCCTTGTCTAGCAGCTCCTGCAGCTGCGTAGACAACTCCTGCTCTCGGGAGGAGCCAATCGATACGGTGCCTAGGCTATCGGAGCCGCACCAGGGACTAGGTCAATCCTGAACTCGACCTGCCTCTCTGGAGGTATCCCAGGAAAATCCTCTGGAAATACGTCTGGGTACTCTCGCACAACCGGTACATCGTCTACTGTCGCCGTACCCTTATCCCGGGTATCCATAACATACGCTACATAACTTGTGCAACCCTGCTGAAGGTAGCACCTCGCCCTCGCAGCTGAACATAGAGTCGGTCTGCATTGTGGCCTCTCGCTCTGAATCATAATCCCTCCCTCACTAGGAGTATGAACCCTCACTAGCTGTTGCTCGCAATCAATCACTGCCCCATTGGGGCTAAACCAGTCCATACCAACTACAACCTTATTCTCTCGCGGGGGAATAGGAACCAGATCCACTGAAAACTTCTCATTAAATAACTGTAGTGTACAACCTCTATGAACCCTCGCAACCCTAACGGTCCTGTCGCCCGTTATCTCCACATATAGTGGACAGTCTAGCTCCCCCGGAGCTCCTACGAATCGCTTACTGAGCGCGAGCGACACAAAAGATCGGGATGCACCCGAATCAAACAGTACCAAAGCTGATATACCGTTCAATAAGAACGATCCTATAACAAACACATAAACATATACAATAATCAAGATAAACAAAGAGATAGGGAGAGGATATATACCCGTAACGACATCAGGAGCTGCTCGCAGCTGAACATAGAGTCGGTCCGCTTTGTGGCCTCTCGCTCTGAATCACAATCCCTCCCTCACTAGGAGTCCGAACCCTCACTAGCTGTTGCTCGCAATCAATCACTGCCCCATTGGGGCTCAACCAGTCCATACCAACTACAACCTTATTCTCCCGCGGGGGAATAGGAACCAGATCCACTGAAAACTTCTCATTGAATAACTGTAGTGTACAACCTCTGTGAACCCTCGCAACCCTAACGGTCCTGTCGTCCGTTATCTCCACATATAGTGGACAGTCTAGCTCCCCCGGAGCTCCTACGAATTGCTTACTGAGCGCGAGCGACACAAAAGATCGGGATGCACCCGAATCAAACAGTACCAAAGCTGATATACCGTTCAATAAGAACGATCCTATAACAAACATATAAACATAAGCAATAATCAAGATAAACAAAGAGATAGGGAGAGGATACATACCTGTAACGACATTAGGAGCTGCACGTGCCTCATCTGTTGTCAACTGGAATGCTCTGGTCTTCGCCGCTGGCGCCTCGGTACGGCCCAGACGGTCGTCTGTAATCCTCAATGTAGCAGGGGCGGGTGCCACCACCTTCCCTGCTGCTGCCAAACTCGGACACTGGGACCTCTTGTGGCCCCTCAGATTGCACTGAAAGCAAATCAGATCAGATGATGTGATGGTAGTGATAGCAGTACAATCCTTGCTGACATGCCCAGTCCGGCCGCACTTGAAGCAGCTCGAACTACAAGCCCTACACGGCCCATCATGCCCCCTGCCGCACTTGCCGCAGCGGCCTCGGCCCTGCTGCCCCTTCCCTCGGGAATCTACCTTGGGCTTTTTTCCCGAGCCCTCCCCGCCAGATGCCGTCTCTGGCTTCCTCTTCCTCTCCATCTCCAAATCAATCTCTCTCTCACGAGACCTAGCATCATATCCTTCAGCGTCTTGCAGCTGAAGCGGCTCACAAACTGGCGGATATCACTCCGCAACATCTCATGATATCGGGCCTTCTTCATCTCCTTGTCTGCCACATACTGCGGAACGAGAAGGGCCATCTCCCTAAACTTGGCAGTGATCTCCGCCACAGTCTCTGTCGTCTGCTCCAAATCTTGGAACTCCCTCGCTAACTATTGCACCTCTATCACAGGTGCAAAGTTGGCCCTGAACCTGGACAAAAAGTCACTCCAGGTCATAGCATCTAGAACTGTATCATTTCCAATGGCTCTCCCAACCCCCTCCCACCAATCACGTGCCCTGTCCTTCAGAAGACAGGACGCACGTCTAACCTTGTCCCCCTCGGGACATCTGCTGGTGCGGAATGCATTGGCAACATCTGCCAACCATCTGGTGCTAGCAATGGGGTCCCGAGCCCCATGGTAATCGGGAGCTCCACAAGGCCTGAACTCCCTGAAAGTCAGTGTGCACGACCCCATCATAGCCGCCACCTCAGTGCAGAAAGCGCTCAGCTTCTCATCCAGAAGCTCTAAAATACCCTCCTTGACCGAACCAAAGATCACAGGAGTCTGGTCTAGAATAGTACGTGTGATCTCAGATGAGATGAACTTCCTCGTCTACTCGTCAAGCTGCCCGGCTCCAGAACCCAAGCCTGATCCCTCACCAGTGCCTGAAGTGCTAATCGGCCTAGTGCGTAGCGTCACCATACTGAAAATACACCATAACAAACATCAGTATACTCATCATATCTCGAGGGATCTAACATATTACAAGTTTCCTGGATTCCTCTCAGTCTAACTTGATTCGAGTACGGATCCTCTGCTTTCAGTAGTACGGGCCCATACTACCTTCCACATTTATCCGTACTTTCTTCAAGAACTGGCTTGACTCCACCAAGTCCCTTATACTACCACTGCTGATCTCATGCTAAACTCATCCTAGCCTTCCCCTAGGGTAATCACTAACCCACTCTCCGCTATCAGCTGCGTAAGAAGTTCCTGCTATTACATATCACTAAGACTAGCTCGTGAATACTATTACATATCACTAAGACTAGATAATTCTTCGAATGAGAAATCCTACCCTACAACGGTTGGACTCAAACAAGAGTTGTGCAATAGGGCTAGACCTAACCTTCTGAAATTATTTAGTCCTCGCAATATTTAATGTAACATATTCATTTACTAGTTAGTAAAAGATAACTAGAACTCCTAAAAGTACAAAGCAAGCAGCATTCGAGCATCGAGTAAGCATAGTCAATCATATCTATCTAAGGTTATCCTTGACTACTCTGTACTAACATGCGGTTCACAAAGCTGAGATACATATAACAGACACATAAGGCATCCTCCCTAGATCCTTAGTCCTAATCTAGCATGCAGTTCTCATAAAGCTTATACACATATAACAGGCACATAAGGCATCCTTCCTAAATCATTAGCCCTAAACAAGAATTCAATTCTCATAAAGCTGGTACACATATCAAAGCATAAACTTGTATGGGTAATTTGGGAGTACTTACTTGAGCTCCGCTGATTGCATGCACCACACCCTTTTTCTCTTTTCAAAATTCTTTTCTCTTTTCAAAATTCTTTTTGTAAAAATGATTTTCCTTTGAAAATTTTCATACCAAGTCCTTAGTTTGAGTTCAGACACAACCGAGAGTGTGCCCGAATCCCTCAAACCAACGCTCTAATACTAACTTGAAACATCCCAAAAATACAGTCCAAAAATTTTGTTTTAAAACTTATAATAAAACCATGAATCATCCATCATCATAAAGAGAATCAAGCATCATGTATCTCAAAACATCATGTCAAATAATGTATCGAAATCATATAAGAAAAATATATCAGAGTCTAAACATCCCAGTCAAAACCGGTGGTGTGTGCCATGCGATCATCCCAAGCCCTTCCCCTTGCTAGTGGAAGTACCTGAAATCAAAACTAAAAACTGTAAGCACGAAGCTTAGTGAGTCTCCCCAAACTACCACATACCATACACATAACATGCAACTAAGAGATACGGGCCCCGCCCACTCTCATGAAGATTCGGGCCCCTCCCACACTCCGTTGTCTAGGAGATTCGGACCCCGTCCACACTCTGTTGTCTAGAAGATTCGGGCCCCGCCCACACTCCATTGTCTAGGAGACTCGGACCCCGCCCACACTCTGCTGTCTGGGAGATTCGGGCCCCGCCCACACTCTGCTGTCTAACATGCATACAAGTATCACACAGACAACAAGTATATTTATTCCTATCAATCATTCACATAACTATACTCAAATAATACTACGAGATTCGGGCCTCGCCCACACTCGGCTACTATGAGATTCGGGCCCCGCCCACACTCAGCTACTACCATATCACATATACGGGTCGGCCTTGGTGCCGTAGACCCGTTCCTACTGAAGGAAGCTCACCTCGTAACGCTGACTGCTGAAACACAAATGAAGAATCTCTGACTACTGCTCTGGCGACTCCACGGCTATCAACTACCTAATACACTTAATCAAAAATCTAATAATCCTTCTCAGGGTAAAATAACCATTTTACCTGATAACGTGCCCTAGCTAGCACGAAAGGGCCACGCCCAGCTCAGAAGGCTGGCGCATCCGACAGACTAGGCCCAGCGGGCTTAGCGCCCGCCAGCGCCCTCAAGGGCAGGGCGCTCTAGCAAAAGGATAAGCGCCCGTCAAAGGCGTCCTCGCAAGAGGCTCGCGCCTGCCAAAGGCGCTCCAGAGCTCCACGACAAAAGATATGGTCAGGGGACAAAGCAAGGGATCAGACCATTATCGGCAGGAGCAATGGCAGCGCTCTGACAAGTAGAGGAGCATGATCCTCCAATCATCGCCCCAGATCCTGTCGGCTCAGGAGATCCTGTCTCGTACGGACGAGCAAGGCCCCTGAGTATAAAAGGGAAAACTCATGACCCCGGCAGGTAAGACGCCTTCTCCAAGCTACACTCATACACACTCTCTAAACCCTACTGACTTGACCGTTGGAGCGTCTTTCCGGGAGCCTCCTCCCGGGAAACGGCTGACGGCCTTCTTTTCTCTGTGATCTTGTAGGAGCAACTTGATGGGTTTTGAGCATTCTAACACTCCTAAGTGTACATGCAACCCTAAATACCTTGGATCTATGTTTTCTCTATTATACATGCAATTATGAACTTTCCAAGGTATTACCCTATCTAGCATACAATACTTGATACTTGGGTAATCAAATGGATAGAATACATACCTTTGTTTGATGTAGCTTGTCTCCATGAAGCTTGAGTGCCTAGTGCCCCAAGTGTGACACCTCAAATGGTTCACACAACACCAAATGCACATGGAATGACTTGAGAGAAGTGGAACACTCCTTGAAATCGTCTAGCCCTCATATTCACACATTAGTGCACGATTTCTTGAGCCATGGGATTCTTTTATATGGTGGCTATTAGGGTTACACCATGTAACTCATAACTTTACCCATTCCTTATGCTCCATGGATTTTAACCTCCATGGAGTATCCATGGGTCACCCCATGGACTTAGTCCAACATAAGGAATCTTGGATCACAAGCCCATATATATAAGAATGAATGATTTACACAATCAACCCATATATTTAATTAGTCTCCTTTTGATCACTTAATTAATTCTTGATCAATACTAATTAAATAACCTTATTAATATATTAGAACTTATAATATATTAACCAACCTTAAGTGTTATTTCTCTCATTATAGTCTATCCAAATGCATGATGCCATGCAACCCAAATGGACCATGCCGGGTCGGGTCAAGTCTTACCAATTATAGTTATGGACTTAGACATTAATCCAACAGTCTCCCACTTGGATAAGTCTAAAACTATTATTGCGTATGACTTCAGGAACCGATCAGCAATCGTAGCTCTCAAAAGCTTATGTCGAACTCTGACCTTGTCGATGAACTCTGACTTTTGTCAATGACTTGTCCATTAGATAAGGGATCATATATTCCTCCATTCTAGATATCATATGGACTGAGACATGGATTATCAATCATTCTCTCTGTCCATTTGTTGTTTCCCGATTTCCGATTCATGATGACTGACTGATTGAACAAATCAAATCAGTCTTGGCTTGGCCAAGCACTCACATGTATCATCTTTAAATCATCGAGGGGCCCACATATATCGCTTTTATCCCGAAGGTAAAAGGAATGGATAAACTTCGACTCATATGGCTTGTTCTACTACTTGTTGAATCATACATAAAGGCACGTTTTATAACATCGAGTTACCAAATGCGTTTTCGTGCAATCAATGTATAACCAACTCATAGTAACAACTCATATCTCTAGGTTTGAAGAATATAAGATATTATCGTCTCATGATCACTCGTGATAAAATCCATGAAGTGATTCAAATGAGCGCGGGTTGAATCCAATACTCAGAACTTATGAGCACTCATGAGTGTTGTAGCACAACTTTGTCCGCCAACTTGGACCTCTACAAGCCAACCCATGACAGTCTTGATTCATATCTACTTCCAACATATGACCGACTATGGATGGTTTGAATAACTTAATCATTCAGGAAGAGCGACTTAGTTATTCTGGAAGTCAAAACATGCAAAGAGAAACACAAGAATAAATGAATCAAATATGGTATCAAACCCTATGAATATAAATAAACACTTTTATTTATCACCATACTGATTACTCATTATTCATTGTTTCGGTTTTATCAACTTTATACTTGAATTAAAAACACTAGTTGTCCCATGCTCCAAGCATGTACACTATGTTTTTTCTTAAACAATAGCTTTGCCATACACCAAGTATGCACTCTATGTTTGTCTATGATCCTTACGTTGTGAACTATATCGATTAAACATACTTTCAATGATTCTCTTTTCACACTCCCAAATCCTTATCAAAAAATGTAAGAATTCCAAATTCCTATCATTTATCGAAATTTGTTTAGATTTTAAACTTATATGCACTGACCTCTTGTAATGAATATGTACAAAGTCACAAAGACTTGTCAACAGTCATTATAAGGTATTCCAATGGAGATCAACTCCATGGAAACTAAGTCTCATATTCAAAGTACATTGCTTTGAACATGCTTCTTGCATTAAGTTTTCTAATCTTACACAGATAACTTCCACCTATGGAGACAACTCCATATTCTCATTTTGACTATCACTTCTGAACAAGAGATGCCTCTTTTCAGAATATGTCAATATGGTCCTTCCAAAATTAGCACTATACTTCCAACTGTCCCTGAGCAACCAATCTTTGGTAAACCTCATATTGTCCTCGACAATTGCTTAATCATTTTAGTCATATCCAATTCTAGACCTTTTCCCTTCTTAATGCCTCTGGGCATTTGGAAAAATTTAGAAATGACAAATATTATAGCACATGCAATCGATCCTGTACCCAAAGCAAATGGTACACGATTCATGATGTCTCACATAAAGACATGATTCTAGACCAGTCTTTTGCTACAATATTTTTATTTGCCATGTTTTCAAAAATTGACTATGAAGAGGGATGTCGTAATCATAATCGAATTTTGAGAACGCAATATATAGAATTTCCTTAAGTTGAACCAATCCAACATGAAATTCATATATAGATTCTTGACAAAAGATGATTAAGGTCTCAATCTAAGCCTTTAGAACTGAAATGAAGTATATCATCTCCCTTAATTATAGCAAAAACAACTTTTTCAATCCCTGCAGCCTCACGAATTGAAACTTTTGTTTTCTATAATTAACATTGCTAACTTGCAACACTAACAATAATTATCATGCTCCCACTAACATGATGATTATTAGCATAACACTTACGCTCCCACTAGCTTTGACATGTACTCAAAAATCAGCTGGACTTCTAGAAATCAATACTTTATTGACTTTCTTACCAAAGTTCAGATTTCTGATACCAGATGCTTTGATAAAACTTTATCAAAATCATACACCTTTTCTTAGATAGCTCACATGTGTGTCTAAACAATTTCAGAACTATGAAAAGGGATGTCATAATCATAGTCTCAATTGTTTAGACCTTTGCCATTTCTCATAAGTCCATGTTAGTGTGTCGGTTAACCATGCACGCTCCACTAACGACTTTGAGAACTGCAAATATCACAGTTGCTATCTTCTTAAAATCTACTTAGTGAAAGTGTTTCCTCACCATCATTTTCAAGAGTCGGAGAGAAACCTTGTGACACTTAGATTTTATGGTATATGTGTTCTTATCCATGTGAATTTGTTAAAACCATAGACAAAAGACAAGGTTAGTGACAAATTCAAACTCATATGGATTGAACTTGTGCAATCTTAACTACAGGGCCTGCCATTGCTTCCAAGTCGTTATGCAAACAATTGAGAACATGTAGAACTCAAATGTATAGCCAACTTTACTGGAATGGGCACAGAAATGTCAACACGATAGGTTATAAACCTCTAGTCGTGTGCTAGTGATGAAATACAGGTTTTACTCTTGATTAGTTCTTGAGACTTTCAAGACCTTTAAGACTCCCACTGTCCTCTTGACATATAAGACTCTCTTGTCAAATATTCAAGGGATAGTGCGGATTCTATATCAAGACATAAACTTCACACAATTGGCCTTAGTTGGTCTTTGTTTAATCCAAAACATCACAACTTACCAACTTCAAATGTACAAGAGTAGGACACTTTTACTCTTACATTTGACAAGTGTTATAAACCTTTCTTTAAGATATGTCACTCAATTTATAGTCTTGGAGTATGACTCTAAGACTTGTTTTGAAACGAAGTATGACTTATCTTCTTGATTTAACCATTTCAACAATTCATGACTCCTCTTCTTAGTCATAAGAATGCACTAAGATGTCCTTAGAAGACCAATTGTGATGTGGTTCTTAAATCATTAAGATGATCACAAAACATGATACTAAAGTACTCTCCCATCTTTTCAGATTTGAGAAAACTTTTATCTTTCTGCCTAATTTGATTCTTCTCATTCGTTCTGCCATACATTGAGACTTTTCCAATGTTTCAGAATTATACTTAATCTTGTAAGTATAACCATATTTACTAAACTTTAGTAAATCATGACGAATAGTCTTATCGATCTTTGTGGTGGACTTGACCAGTGCACAAGAATGTGTACTCGATCCCTTTAGTCCTTTACTTGATTCACATATCCATGTAAACAAGTCTTAATTTTCCAATGCTTGAAAGTTCACATTCATCATACTATTCAACTTGCATGATTCCAAGTTTCTATCCAACTGAAGCCTTGGGAATGTGAATCTTTCCTTATTTGGTAAATTATGACACTACCACAAACGAAAGAATCAAGTCCATTTTTTTTTCTAAATATTGCTATTAATGGAATCATATAAACAACCATTTTTCACAAATGCCACTTGTAAGGATATTTTAAAATAAATATAAAATTAAAACCTTTTTATTTTATTTCAAAACTTTGCAGAAAAAACTTATCCTTACAGTGCAAATGCATATGAAAAACTTGTTGTTATCTATTCCTAAGCAATATATCATAACTCCTAAGTAACAGCTTCAAAAATTCTGATCACTGAACCATGCGATTGAAATCCATCTTCGCAATCAGAATCAGCATATACTTCCTTTAAGTTTCTTCACTTTTCTTTGATTCTTAAAACATCAACATGTGACCCAGTCACATCATGTAATAAGAATCTCAAAATAGAAACTTAACAGAGTTAGATAGTGGACTTTTACCTAAAGTAGAGTCAAACTTCTTGACTTGATCAACCTTATGATCTTTCAGGTAAATAGGCAGCTTCGCAATCAATGCCCCTTCCTTTGGCAAGATAAACATATGGACTCTTTGGTAATGGGACTATCTCAGACTTAGCCTTTCTCTTTACCATTTGGTCAACCGGGTTGACTATGGTCAATCCCTTTCCATTGGGAAGAGAATGCTTTTTCTGGGTATCCAACGTTACCATTGTCAATGTCCATTGAGAAGTTGATCTCCTAATCAGATTTGCTCTGCCAGTGCTCCAAATCATTGCTGATTAAGCACCCCAAAGCAAATAGATAGGATCATTATGGGTCATGTCATAGTCCTTCACATAGTAGTTCATAAGGAACTTACTATGTGACTTAGAAAGTGTTTGAGCATCCAACTTTCTCAAGACTTTGACACCCAACTCTCCCGGCTTGTCAATATGTGACTTCATCTCCAAGATGTGATCACACATAGACCTTGCTTGCCAATAGGGCTTGAGTGACCTTGAACTTGTAGGTTAGGGAGAATAATTGGAGGAGGTGGAGGAAGTAAAGTTCCAAGAGATTTGGGAAGATCATAGATGTCTGAACTAGACATCTTTTGGGAGATATTCAAGATAGTTGATCTAAAGTCCTTAATATAACACCCAATATGAAATATTAAGGCTAGGATCCAACAACCTATTTATAACTGGAAGAGGGATGCCGTAATCCGAGTTATAAAATAGTTGAAGGTAGGTAAATGACGATTTACCAATTTCCACCATGAAAAACGAAATAATGTGATTAGGTTTTTAATTGGATTTGAAACTCCTAGATCTTTTGAGATTCATTGAACTTTTCAATGGCATGTTTCAATCTCGAGTGTGCCCTTCAGGTTTTGTGACTGGGATGCCGAGGATCACAAAACAAGGTGTGAAGTAACCATGCAAATATACTTGGTACCCTTAATATTTACCCCTCAATCGATGTGCCGGTTAACCACACGAGCTCCACCGATACTATGATAAATATTAAGTTACCCTTTGCCTACTTTGTTAAATCCAGGTTAGTGTGCCGGTTAACCACACACGCTCCACTAACGGTTTAAACAAAGTGCAAAGTGTAATTTCATGGATTAGCACCTTATTCACATTTTCCTAAGTAACTAAGATTGGGAATTTATAAGTGTTTAGTTACTTAGTATTTATCATTAATACTTTTAATGAAGGGAGAATTATAGTCCTTGTCCTACCCGTTCGGCTAACGACCCTCCACCAGTCAAGGAAGCGGTGGGTGAGAGCGGACACCCATTAAACTGCCATTTTATAGGCAGTAACCTTATACCCCCCTTATAGACCGGCTTCGTGAATGAGGCCTACTAACGGTAAGACTGACTTGCTCTTATACATATATTTATTATTAACTTATAATACTATAAAGTATAAGGGTTGAATTTTAACTTTTAAAATTCTAAGGGCTAACTTGGAATTAAAGTATTCATGGGGAAAACTTTACAAATTCCAAAACTTGAGGGCAAGTTTTGAAAATATTCAAAACTAATTAATTCCATAACTTATGTGTTTAAAGTAGTTTTAATTAAAAAAAAAACTCTTCAAGTTCCATAACTTGAGGACAAGTTATGGAAGACTTTAAACTAATAAAAGAATGTAACTTTTCTTTATTTTTGTAACTTATGGAACTAATTAAGGTTACACATTTTATCATTTAATGAAATGACTTTTGAACCTCCATAACTTGAGGACAAGTTATGGAGTCATAAAACCATTTAATGAGGACAAGACTCTTCATTTTTGTAACCATTGCCAACTTTTTATGAGTTTTATGAAACTTAAATGTGACTTTTCATATAACTTGAGGACAAGTTACAAAAACACATTTTAGAATCAACTCTTAGATTAAAATGGATTGAAAACACATAATCAATTAACTTTTCTATTAATCTAATAAACTCATATGAACAAAGATAATTCACATCAAATTTTTTCAAGTAATTAGCATAACTTTTAAACTAATACAAAACATGAATCTATTGACAATTATCTTTGAGATTGGATTAGCATGAACATTACCACATCAAAAACAAGTTTATAAGTCCAGAAACATCTAAGGGTAATGTTCCTAGTCCATTTCTAGCCAAAACAGTCGAATATATGTTGTCAGGGGTTCCAAAATTCGATTTTTCAGCTAATTTTGCAAGTATAACAAGAAAACAAGCCTTGGCTCTGATACCACTGATGAGTTTTGAGCATTCTAACACTACTAAGTGTACATGCAACCCTAAATACCTTGGATCTATGTTTTCTCTATTATACATGCAATTATGAACTTTCCAAGGTATTACCCTATCTAGCATACAATACTTGATACTTGGGTAATCAAATGGATAGAATACATACCTTTGTTTGATGTAGCTTGTCTCCATGAAGCTTGAGTGCCTAGTGCCCCAAGTGTGACACCTCAAATGGTTCACACAACACCAAATGCACATGGAATGACTTGAGAGAAATGGAACACTCCTTGAAATCGTCTAGCCCTCATATTCACACATTAGTGCACGATTTCTTGAGCCATGGGATTCTTTTATATGGTGGCTATTAGGGTTACACCATGTAACTCATAACTTTACCCATTCCTTATGCTCCATGGATTTTAACCTCCATGGAGTATCCATGGGTCACCCCATGGACTTAGTCCAACATAAGGAATCTTGGATCACAAGCCCACATATATAAGAATGAATGATTTACACAATCAACCCATATATTTAATTAGTCTCCTTTTGATCACTTAATTAATTCCAAATTAATTCTTGATCAATACTAATTAAATAACCTTATTAATATATTAGAACTTATAATATATTAACCAACCTTAAGTGTTATTTCTCTCATTATAGTCTATCCAAATGCATGATGCCATGCAACCCAAATGGACCATGTCGGGTCGGGTCAAGTCTTACCAATTATAGTTATGGACTTAGACATTAATCCAACACAACTCAGGGACCGTTGCCAAAGTCTAGTTAGAGCAGGAGCAAGGTCATATCATTACCCTTGGTCAAAGTCAACATCCAGGTCAAAGTCAAAGTCAAGGTCAACTCCCAGTCAACCCCAACTCGTCGAGTTATCTCCCAAATCGACGAGTTCATGTACTACTCAGACTCGTGGTCAACCGAGTCAACTCGTCGAGTCCCTTCCCAGACTCGTCGAGTTCTTCCTGACATATAATCGGGACACAACGACTTTAACTCGTCGAGCCCCTCCTTGGACTCGTCGAGTTCTTCAGTTTCTGAGTCTTAATCTTGCCCAACTCACCGAGTCATCCTCTAGACTCAATGATTTCACTCAAACCAGAAAAGGGGTTAGGGGTTTGCGACCCGACTCGCCGAGTCACAAGAACAACTCGTCGAGTCCCCCATATGCCAAATCCATACAGTCGATTCTAATCAATTCAAATGCTTCCAAATCGTAGATCTGGACTCCTTAGACTAGCATTACATGTAAAGTTGCTAACTTTACGTGCATGTATGGTGTTATGAAGCTAAAACACCCACCACAAGCAAAAATGGAGGTCTAAGTCATGGCATAGGACCATGGCTGAATAAAGGTGGCAACTTTGAGCTTCTAAAGCTCAAGAGTGCCCAGATATGAAGTCCTTACATCCTCAAGAGTTCAAATCTCAGAATGACCTTGGAATGACCGACACTTATTGGTGTCGCCCGTTATTACTCACTAAATCCCATGAAATTGAATAACCTTGTTTAACAACCTGATTTATGTTTACTTGAATAAAAGGTAAGCCTAACAGACAAAGAGAAGAAGACTACGGGGGCCCACTAATCACGTATGTTAATATAGGTTGTCGAGTATGCGACGGACACGTTAGCTCATCACACATTATGATTGATTTGGACCTTACTAGCAATGCAAATGGGCCACTATGGCCCAATAGCATGTAAAAGCCATTGAGGGTCCATTAAGCATGTAATTGGGTCACCTGAGGCCCAATAAACATGTGTAATTATATTGGGCCCAATAATCATGATATTGGGCCACAAGGCCCAATAGCACGAATAGAAGGTATTCGGGCCCAGTCACTAAATCACTTATGTTTTGTCGAGTTTAAGTTTGTATTGTTGGTATTTGTTGTATGCTATATGTTTATTTGCAAAGTTAAAAAGATATCTTAACGTTTGATTTATAACGAGCTTTTCGATATATATATATATATATATATATATATATATATATATATATATATATATATATATATATATATATATATATATATATATATATATATAAAGTCATGCGTTATAAACTTGATATTTTTAACCTAAACATTTATAATTGTTTATTTGGCCCAAAAACATTTAGATTGACCATTGTGGCCCCTTTTTCTATAAAAATGGCACTTTTAGTCCCTTTTTATGAAAGTTGACATTTTTGGTCCTTAAACCATTTTTCTTGACATTTTCCACCCAAACTTTATTTGAATAGTAATTTCAGTCCAAAACTATTGCATTTGTCATTTCCAGCCTTTATTTGTAAAAAGTTTACATTTTTGTCCCAATTTCCATAAGTTTTACAATTTTAACCCCAAAATCAAAAACTTTGCATTTTTAGTCCAATTTGGTAATAAAATCATTTTCAACCCCTGAAATAGTTGATTTAGGTTTTAGACTCATAGTTTGTTAAGTTTTACATTTCAGCCCCTCAAAACTTCATTTTTTTCGCAACCTTGGGCCCAAAAACTCATGAGGCCCAATTTAAAGCCCAATAAGCTAAAATTTATGTTTTGTACCCTTTGAAAAATATTATTTTCATAAAAATCAGCTTTTATACAAATAAATACCTTATAACCCTCATAAAACCGATAAATATCAATTTACACCCAATCTTTGTTATTTTTGCAAAAATGACACTTGTAAAGTTCTTTGGCTTTGTTTTTCACTTTTTAAACTTAAGAACCCTTAGATCTATGATGTATGTTGTTTATTATGTTTTTGTATATGATTCTTTCACCCTTTTTTCTATAGATCTCGAAATATCACAAGTATTACATATTATCACAACCAAAAACTAAAGAAATCACACATAACATGCAAACACACATAGATCATCACATAATACTTGTATTCTCCCCCAAAAACAAGTAAAAACCAAAAACAAGTGGGTATGAACTCACCTTGCTTAGTTGTTTTGGTTTTTGAAGAAGATGTGACAAAGATTTTGGTCCTA
The DNA here is from genome assembly GCF_052849685.1 of Lactuca virosa. Classification (NCBI taxonomy): domain Eukaryota; kingdom Viridiplantae; phylum Streptophyta; class Magnoliopsida; order Asterales; family Asteraceae; genus Lactuca; species Lactuca virosa. The sequence continues at coordinate 42,195,385 of NC_136433.1, forward strand.
GCAACACCTTGATGTGGATCTCGAACTTGAGATGATTCTAAGAGTATGATTACCACAAATGTTTAAGAGAAGGGATATAATCATGAGAAAAGAGTTATATACTTCTTGGATATGTATAACTTACCAAGAAATGATGATGTTCTTGTGAAAATCCTCTTGGTACACAAGCAAAACTTCGATATTTTGGAGGGAGAAGGAAGAGAATACTAGAGAGAGTTTGAAGGAAGTTTGAAGGTGTGTGTGTGTGTGTTTTCCTCTTGCTCTCGGCCGAAGAAGAAAAAGAGAGGGGGGCAGAGAGTTGAAGTGATGGGTGCATGGATGCATGAGAAGTGCATGGTTATATGTTGTGTAATAAAGAGGTGGCAACATAAAAGTCAACTCTTCTTAACCTCTTTTTTTTTAGTTGGGCCGAGAGGGAGAAAGAAGAGAGATAGAATGGGCCTTTAATGCTTGGTTCTAATAATAGGAGGCCCACTTGATGGTTTTCGGCCCATTGGAGTTTATTAGGTTTGTTATGGCCCAATAAGGCCCATTAAGGTAAACCAATTCATTTTGGATCCATTATGGCCCAAAATGTAAAGTTTCATGGAAGTGGGTCCAATTAGAGCCAATTTAAGGGTCCTAAGCCCAAAATAGTCAAATTGGAAGCTTATTGGTCCATTAGGCCCAATAAGAAAATCCTAGTCCATAATGGACTTAAACCGGGATTTTTAGGGTTTCCAATATTTTGTTGACCATTTGAAGTGTTGTATAGAGTGTTTAATGGAATTTTGTTGTCATTGAATAAACATCATGCATACTTTCAAGTTTTGGCCACAAATGTTACTCTTGTTAATGTTTACAAAAACCTTAGAATTCCTAGTTGTGACATCATCCCCCCGTTAGAGGGAATTTCGTCCCGAAATTCTTTTTGAAGCTAGATTTGAGAATGCGAGAATAGGTGAGGGTACTTTTGCTTCATCTGGTCTTCGCGTTCCCATGTGAATTCCGGCCCACGTTTTGCGTTCCACCGAACTTTCATAATCGGAATGCGACTTTGCTTAGTACGCTTCACTTCCCTGTCCATGATTTCAATTGGTTCCTCGATGAACAGGAGATTCTCGTTGATTTCGATTTCTTCCAATGGGATGACGAGAGTTTCGTCGGATAAGCATTTCTTCAAATTGGAAACATGGAACACGGGGTTTACACTGCTGAGCTCGGCAGGTAGCTGCAGTCTATAAGCCACTGGACCAATTCGGGCAAGAATCTTGAATGGTCCAATGTACCGTGGGTTTAGTTTTCCCTGTTTCCGGAAACGAATCATCCCTTTCCAGGGAGAGACCTTTAGCAACACCCGATCCCCGACTTGAAACTCCAAGGGCTTTTGCCATTTATCAGCGTAGCTCTTCTGTCGGTCTCGTGATGCTTGAAGTCGAGCTCGGATTTGAACTATCTTCTCTGTCGTTTCGCGTATGATTTCCGGTCCTGTTAGTGCATTGTTTGGTGTTTGTCCTCTTGCTAGCTGAGTGTCGCCTACCTTAGCCCAACACAACGGTGATCTATATTTACGACCATATAATGCTTCGAAAGGAGCAACTTTGATGCTTGTGTGATAACTGTTGTTGTATGAAAACTCAATTAAAGGAAAGTGGGTATCCCACGACCTTCTAAAGTCTATCACACATGCTCAAAGCATATCCTCAAGCGTTTGAATAGTTCGCTCACTTTGACCATCCGTCTGTGGGTGGTAAGCAGTGCTCATGTCGAGTTATGTTCCCATAGCCTTTTGAAGTGATTGCCAAAAGCGTGAAGTGAACCTACTATCCCGATCTGAGATGATAGATATTGGCACTCCATGGAGTCTCACAATTTCCTTGATGTAGATTCTTGTCAGTCGTTCCATCTTGTATGTCTCCTTTATTGGCAGGAAATGGGCGGATTTTGTCAACCTGTCAACTATTACCCATATGGCATCCATTCCATCAGTTGTCTTGGGTAATTTGGTCACAAAGTCCATGGTAATCCTTTCTCATTTCCACTCGGGTATTACCGGCTATTGTAATAGTCCCGAGGGCTTTTGATACTCTACCTTCACTTTAGCACAAGTGAGGCACTTGCTAACGTAAGTGGCAATCTCTGCCTTCATGTTAGGCCACCAATAATATTGCTTAATATACAAGTACATCTTATCTGAACCCGGATGGATGGAGTATCGTGTCTTATGAGCCTCATTCATGACTACTTCTCTGAATCCCCCAAGTTTAGGGACCCAAATTCGGTTCATGAAATAATATGTTCCATCCTCCTTGACTTCGAAGTTCTTTTCCATTCCACGTAACACTTCGCTTGTTCTGTTTTCTGTCTTCATGGCATCGAACTGGGCTGCTTTGATTTGCTAGGACAGATGGGATTGAATGGTTATTGAAAGAGTTTTCACACGACGATTTGAGTATTCTTTCTGACTCAAGGCATCAGCTACCACGTTAGCCTTGCCTGGGTGGTACTTGATTTCGCACTCATAATCGTTTAGCAGCTCAACCCATCTTCGCTGCCTCATGTTTAACTCCTTTTGATTTAAAATGTGTTGGAGACTCTTGTGGTCAGTGAAAATGGTGCACTTCGTACCATAAAGGTAGTGCCTCCAAATCTTCAAATCAAAGACCACGGCTCCCAATTCGAGATCATGGGTGGTATAATTCACCTCATGTGTCTTTAGTTGTCGGGATGCATAAGCTATCACCTTCCCACGTTGCATGAGTACACAGCCTAAACCTGATTCGAAGCATCGCAGCTAACTATGAAGTCCTCAGTTCCCTCTGGCAATGATAGTACTGGTACACTACAGAGAGCTCGTTTCAGAGTTCGGAAGGCAACCTCCTGCTTTTCTGTCCATTCAAATGGTACGCCATTTTGTGTAAGCAGGGTAAGTGGCTTGGCTGTTCTGGAGAAGTTCTGAATGAACCTTCTATAATAGCCTGCGAGACCCAAAAATTGACGAATTTTTATGGGTGTCGTTGGGACTGCCCATCCTTCAATGGCTTTGATCTTAGAAGGGTCCACATGTATCCCTTCTTGACTGACAACATGACCTAAAAAGTTTACGCTACGGAGCCAGAACTCACACTTAGAGAGTTTTGCGTATAACTTTTCGGTCCGTAGGGTTTCCAAGATTTGTCGGAGATGTCGACTATGCTCCTCTTCGCTTCGAGAATAGACCAGGATATCGTCAATGAAAACGATGACAAAGTTGTCGAGGAATGGTCGGCAGACTCGATTCATCAGGTCCATGAATGCGGCAGGGGCATTCGTTAGACCGAAGGGCATTACAAAAAATTCATAATGTCCATAGCGGGTTCGGAAAGCGGTTTTGGGGATATCCTCTTCCCGGACCTTGAGTTGGTGGTAGCCGGATCGCAGATCTATCTTAGAGAAGTAATTTGCTCCTTGAAGCTGGTCTAATAGATCGTCGATTCGTGGAAGTGGGTAGCGATTTTTGATAGTGAGCTTATTCAGTTCTCTATAATCGATACACATCCTAAAGGATCCGTCCTTCTTCTTAACAAAAAGGACCGGAGCTCCCCAGGGTGACAAGCTAGGTCGGATGAATCCTTTGCTCAAGAGTTCGCTGAGTTGGCTTGACAGTTCTTGCATCTCTGCAGGAGCCAACCTATAGGGTGATTTGGCAATGGGTGTAGCTCCTGGCACAAGGTCAATTTGGAACTCGAATTGTCTTTCTGGGGGTATCCCCGGAAGATCTTCAGGAAAGACATTCGGGAAATCGCAAGCCACTGGGATGTCTCGAATATTGACCTCTTCCTTGGACTTATCCTCTATGTGAGCCAGAAACGCCAAGTCCTTCTTTTGTAGATACTTTTGTGCCTTTATGCACGAGATGAGACGAAGGTTCGTACTGGGTTTGTCTCCGTATATAATTAGGGTTTCGTGGTTAGGGAGATGAAGGCGAACAGCCTTCTCGCGACACATAATTTCGGCATGATGGGGGCTCAACCAATCCATGCCGATAATCACATCAAAACTCCTAATAGTTACAGGCATCAAGTTTATTTGAAAGGCGTGGTGATTTAAGGTTAGGGTACATCCTACGTAGATTTCCCCAGTTGATTCTGTTTTCCCATTAGCCATTTCCACCGTAAAGGTTTCATTAAGCTTCTGGGGTTGTTGTTTTGTCAAATGTTTGAACTTATTACTCACAAAACTTCGCTTTGTCCCGGTATCAAACAGGATGCATGCATATGTGTGGTTAAGGAGAAACGTACCAGTGACAACAGCGGGATCCTGAACCGCTTCTCCTTGACCCATGGTCAGCACTCTCCCTGCTCCTCCATTCCCTTGGTTGTTGATATTGGGGCAGTTTCGATGGAAATGCCCATTCCTTCCACATCCATAACAGGTGTAGCTAGCCCCAACGTTGTTGTCGTTGTTGTTGTTGTTGTTGTTGTTGTTGTTGTTGTTGTTGTTGTTGTTGCGGTTGTTGTTGTTGTTGTTGTTGTTGCGGTTGTTGTTGTTGTTGTTTCCTTGTTGTTGGTTCTGGGGAGGATAGGTCCTATAGTATTTTGCCATGTGACCCTTTCGGTTGCAACTAGTACAATGCATCTCCCTGCATTCACCATTGTGATGGAGATTGCACTTGTTGCACTTTGCGAGATTCCCGGAATACTGCTTAGGGGCACTTGGGGTGGATGAGGCTGGAGCATGTGGTGTGGAGGGAACTTGGGTGGTTGCAGCATGAATTGTCACTGTTTGTTGTTTCTTTGACGACTCTGATCCTTATCGTCCCTTCCTCTTGTTATTCTTTCCTTTCTTGTTGTCACTCTCCTTCTTGCTTTTAGTTTCCCCTACCTTCTCGCCCTTCTTGTTGTTGTGGTCGTATAGCTTCTTGGCCAACCTCTTGGCACTGTCAAAGGTTTCAGGATTTGCGGCTATCACGTTTCCTTGAATTGGGGGAGTTAATCCCCAGATGAATCGTTCGATTTTCTTCCCTTCCGAAGTAATCATGCCAGGGCACAACAGGGACAGTTCACTAAACCTCGATATGTAGGCATCGATGTCGGAGTTTCGGACAGTGAGATTCCATAACTCTTGCTCCATTTTCTGAACCTCGCTACGCGGGCAGTATTCAGCCATTAGCATTTCATTCAGTTCCGTCCATGGCATGGCATTAGCCACCGGGAGAGTCATAGCCTCCACATGTCCATTCCACCAGGTGAGAGCTTGATCAACAAATGTACATGCTGCAAACTTCACCTTGACTTCATCCGGGCACCAGCATATCTCGAACACTGATTCCACCTTTTCAATCCATCTTTTCAGGGTTATCACTCCTCCTGAGCCATTAAAGGTTCGTGGCTTAGCGTTGGTGAAATCTTTGTAAGAGCATGCCTTGATAGGTCCTTGGTTCATCCCGTTGTTTGAACTTTCGGCCCCCCCTGCCCGTTTCCTCCACCATTGGTGCCATTGTGGATTTGCACCAGTGCTGCTGTGACTGCAGCAGATACAGCTGCTTGAAATGCAACTGAGTTGATTTCTGGTGGTGTCGGTGGTTGATTGTTTCCACGGTTTGGTCTTTGCGGCATCTTGCTGTTATGGAACAAAAAGATGTTAAGTACGTATTGTATTAAGTTGGGAATTTCGTGAGTCAATTTTGCATTTAAGTGATTCCATATATTTACACCAAACAATAAGAGTATAAAACACATAGCAGATCACAACATCACAAATAAACACATAATATTTTCCACTAATAATTTCCGCACTTTGATACATGAAAATTTGCTCTAAAGAGCATACATAAGGGTACAAAGTTCGGCAGCATAACGACTCTATGAGTAGTGTAATCACTTAAACATGGAGTCGGTAGTACATAACATGGTAATCATAAGAGAACATAGCACTAGTAGGGTGAAACTGGTCCTAAACACGCTAGGAGGCGCCCAACGGTGGTAGCGAAATCATATTCTGAAATGTTGTGCCAACAAATGGGCCATTTCAGTCATTTCTCCAATGACTTCATCCCTTTCTAGTTCAGCCTACACCGCTCGTGCTTCCATGGCAAATAGCTGTTGCCGTAGTGCGGCAGCCTCAGCCTCCGGAGAACGATCCCCTTCCACGGGATTCCCTGGTGGGGCAGGGTGGTCCTGATGTGTCTCGTCGGTAGGTGGTGTGACGGAGGCTTCGTCTGTGTCTCTTTCCTCCTCCATGTCATCATCGGTCCCATCAAACTCGTAGTCCGTGTCCGTGTACTCGTCGGGCCCAATGCTGTGTGCTGCCCCTTGTCCTTCCTCGTCTTCAATCATTCCGTGGTCCACCAAGACCTGATGAAACTGAATGCCTTGATGCTCCTCTTCCATGGTGATTGTGATGAGGAAAACGTAAGGATGGTATATAAATAAACCGTTATTAATCCTAAGATATTTTTAGTTGTTATAAAATTGGATTGATGTTCTCCTCTTGTTTAACAAGAGGGTATGCCTTAGGTTTACTGACCATCGCAATCGCCCCAGGGCATGTGATAGTTGTATTCTGAAGAAAATGTAGTTGATCAGGCTACATTTATCCCTAATACAACTGTAAACAGTCCTGGCTTAACCGAGACGTCAGGTTTTCCCAATCATCTTCTTTGATTTGTTATTATGTTCATTTTTCTAAGTCGCACAAGTAAGAGTGTTTATTAGTATATTTTATTTGTTTTGTTCAGAGTTATTTAGTCCCTCTTTGGGTTTATAGTTGCATATCAATGTGTGGTTAGATATGCTAGTTCACTATAAACAGAGCTCTGATACCAACCTGTCACACCCCCGAACCAGACGGCGGAAACGTCTGAGGGCTCGCGTGATTTAATTGAAATATCATCACAATGAATATACATGAAACATAACATAAACATCACCATGCATTAATACATTACAACTGTCATTGTTCACATCCAGTACATTGTTTACATTACATAATCCCAAAAACAAATTGTTTAACAAAAGACATCACATAAAAGACATTCAAATGCATGCTTGATAATTCTTCATTCTAACGGTTACCTGAGAACACAAGTTATTTTGAAAACGGTCAACATATATAATGTTGGTGAGTTCATAAGCAGGTTTGATATGAAAATGTTTTGTGTAGTTTATAAAACCCAGAAAATCTGATATTTTTTGAAACGACAATTGTTTACGAAATAGGTGTGATGATCCATAAGTATATATGTGAATGATTTCAAAACGTGTAAAAGTAGTATGTTTCTCATAATGAATTCTTGCATTATAGTTATCGAAAGTAAAAGTGAATAAGTTGTTCCCCCGGAAAACTCGATGTTTTCCGATATAAAAAGTATGATCGTTTTGTATTATTGTATCGTCACAATGAATGAATATGATTTCCCATGATTACTTAGATGGTATTGGATCTCTATGTGAGTCGTTATAACTATGCATAATAATGACTATTTCGTTTGTCTTGGCATTCTAGTGAAAGCCGGAATTGAATTTAAGATTTTGTCACCCTAGACTGGTCGAGTCTAACTGTAGCGAACAGCTTAGGTGTGGGGGAGTCACCCCCGTATAGATCTATACACAAACTCTCGCTCTCCCTCAAGGAGACTTGATTATAACTACAGACTACGACCGACACTTATTGGTGTCGCCCGTTATTACTCACTAAATCCCATGAAATTGAATAACCTTGTTTAACAACCTGATTTACGTTTACTTGAATAAAAGGTAAGCCTAACAGACGAAGAGAAGAGGACTACGGGGGCCCAATAATCACGTATGTTATTATAGGCTGTCGAGTATGCGATGGACACGTTAGCTCATCACACGTTATGATTGATTTGGACCTTACTAGCAATGCAAATGGGCCACTACGGCCCAATAGCATGTAAAAGCCATTGAGGGTCCATTAAGCATGTAATTGGGTCACCTGAGGCCCAATAAACATGTGTAATTATATTGGGCCCAATAATCATGATATTGGGCCACAAGGCCCAATAGCACGAATAGAAGGTATTCGGGCCCAGTCACTAAATCACTTATGTTTTTCGAGTTTAAGTTTGTATTGTTGGTATTTGTTGTATGCTATATGTTTATTTGCAAAGTTAAAAATATATCTTAACGTTTGATTTATAACGAGCTTTTCGATATATATATATATATATATATATATATATATATATATATATATATATATATATATATATATATATATATATATATAAAGTCATGCGTTATAAACTTGATATTTTTAACCTAAACATTTATAATTGTTTATTTGGCCCAAAAACATTTAGATTGACCATTGTGGCCCCTTTTTCTATAAAAATGGCACTTTTAGTCCCTTTTTATGAAAGTTGACATTTTTGGTCCTTAAACCATTTTTCTTGACATTTTCCACCCAAAATTTATTTGAATAGTAATTTCAGTCCAAAACTATTGCATTTGTCATTTCCAGCCTTTATTTGTAAAAGTTTATATTTTTGGCCCAATTTCCATAAGTTTTACAATTTTAACCCCAAAATCAAAAACTTTGCATTTTTAGTCCAATTTGGTAATAAAATCATTTTCAACCCCTGAAATAGTTGATTTATGTTTTAGACTCATAGTTTGTTAAGTTTTACATTTCAGCCCCTCAAAACTTCATTTTTTTCGCAACCTTGGGCCCAAAAACTCGTGAGGCCCAATTTAAAGCCCAATAAGCTAATATTTATGTTTTTGACCCTTTGAAAAGTATTATTTTCATAAAAATTAGCTTTTATACAAATAAATACCTTATAACCCTCATAAAACCGATAATTATCAATTTACACCCAATCTTTGTTATTTTTGCAAAAATGACACTTGTAAAGTTCTTTGGCTTTGTTTTTCACTTGTTAAACTTAAGAACCCTTAGTTCTATGATGTATATTGTTTATTATGTTTTTTTTTATGATTCTTTCACCCTTTTTGCTATAGATCTCGAAATATCACAAGTATTACATATTATCACAACCAAAAACTAAAGAAATCACACATAACATGCAAACACACATAGATCATCACATAATACTTGTATTCTCCCCCAAAAACAAGTAAAAACCAAAAACAAGGGGGTATGAACTCACCTTGCTTAGTTGTTTCGGTTTTTGAATAAAATGTGAAGAAGATTTTGGTCCTAGCAACACCTTGGTTCTAATAATAGGAGGCCCACTTGATGGTTTTCGGCCCATTGGAGTTTATTAGGTTTGTTATGGCCCAATAAGGTCCATTAAGGTAAACCAATTCATTTTGGATCCATTATGGACTAAAATATAAAGTCTCATGGAAGTGGGTCCAATTAGGGCCCATTTAAGGGTCCTAAGCCCAAAATAGTCAAATTGGAAGCTTATTGGTCCATTAGGCCCAATAAGAAAATCCTAGTCCATAATGGACTTAAACCGGGATTTTTAGGGTTTCCAATCTTTTGTTGACCATTTGAAGTGTTGTATAGAGTGTTTGATGGAATTTTGTTGTCATTGAATAAACATCATGCATACTTTCAAGTTTTGGCCACAAATGTTACTCTTGTTAATGTTTACAAAAACCTTAGAATTCCTAGTTGTGACAGTTCAGCTTTCGATAGGTGACTTTTCTCACCATACCAATGGGTCTAAGGCACCAAGTCCGGCCCATTTCGTGATATGTGGTATACTTGTTGTTGTAGAGATATGTGGTATGATAGTTAGTTATGCTTGGTGTTATGCTAGCTATATATGTGATACTTGCAGGGAAGACCATGGGGGAGCCCATGGTACTTGGATGTAAGACCATGTGGGGGAGCCCATGGATTTTCAAGTAAAGACCATGGGAGGAGCCCATGGCACTTTGTAACACCCATAAAATTCAAGCCAATTTAAAACTTTTAAATCATTTCCAAAACCATTAATCATTACAAAACTTGTTTTCAAAATGTATCATATCAGAATATCCCAGAAAAAAAAGTTATAAAAAGTGAGGAGCTGTATGATCACGCCTTTGCCTTGCCATGATCCCCTGATGTACCTGAAACAATAAACTGAAACTATAAGCCCGAAAGCTTAGTGAGTTCCCCCAAAATACCCATACCCGCAACAATACACATATAATCATAAACAGCATACTATGGGTCCAGTCAACCATCAGGTTGGAATACCCCAGGCCCTCAACCATCCAGTTGGAATGCCAACATACTATAGGTCCAATCATCCTCGGGATGGAATACCCCAGGCGCACAACCAACAGGTTGGAATGCCCACATACTATGAGTCCAGTCATCCTCGGGATGGAATACTCATGGCCCACAACCAACAGGTTGGAATGCCCATGTCTATTGGCTTTCGCACAAAGCAGATAAGCCTCAACCGCCAAACAAACATGTGTACATATAACAAACAATCACATAACAGTCTATAGACAATACTTGATCTAACGGATCATACCACATAGCACATAACACCATCCTCTCTACCAGGATGCCGATCTAACAGGTCATACCGCATATCATACAATATTATCCTACCCTCTAGGATACCGATCCAACAGATCATACTAGCATATAATAACCATATAACAATCCAAAGGGCCGACCTTGGTGCCTTAGACACTTGAGTATAGTGAGGATAACTCACCTCGCAACTGTCGTCTGAAACTAGAAGGCTCAACTCCCGGATCACCAACACGAACTCCACCACCTATAGTTACCATAAAACCCTTTTTTCATAAATCTCCAAATTACCAAAATACCCTCAAAAGCTATCTGGTCAACACTTGGTCAAAGTCAAAGTCCACAGTCAAAGTCAACAGTCCATGTTGACTTGACTCGTCGAGTGCAGCTCACCGACTCGTCGAGTCCTTCCTGAACTCGATATGTCATGAAATCCTTGATTGACTCGTCGAGTTTCCTCGCAATTCGCCAAGTTCACGCGTATCAAAGGGTTGTGGAAAAACCCTAGCCGACTCGCCGAGTCATACATCCGACTCGCCGAGCCCAAGGCCGTTTTCATTGGACTCGTCGAGTTGTTCATCCAACTCGTCGAGTACATGACTATCTTCATATGACTCGCCGAGTCGATCTTGCGACTCGCCGATTCCCTTCAATCCTTTAACCATACAGATGCTTTTTAAGTCATGCAAAGGCTCCATATTGCAGATCCAGCTTCCCAAGGCATGTTTATCACGTAAAGTTGCAAACTTTACGTGCATGCAAGGCTCTAATGACTCATAATGACGAATCCAAGCTTATAATGGAGTTTTACACTCAAGGAAGGCTTCAATCATGACCAAGCTCTAAACTTTATGAACTTAGAACCCAAAAAGGGTCCAGATCTGAAGTTGCAACTCCAGATCTAGCTCATACACCACAATATCATCATAACCAAGCCAAAACAACCCTAAACCTCACCCAAATGAGATCTAGAAAGACAAGAGGTAAAGGTGACGACTTGATACCTTCAAATGATGCTAACTGAGGTAGATTTCTGATCCCCCCACACTTTCCTTGCTTCTAGCCTCTTGCTTTCCTCAAGTGTTTTTCCCACCTAAATCCTTCTTTAAGCTTATCACACCAAGAAAGCACACACACACAAAGTTAGGGTTTGAGATGACAAGGGACTGTAGAGGGGAGGCTGAGGAGGCCAAATGATCCCTTAAATAGAGTGAAAAACCCCCGAAAATTAAGGTTTCATCCTCTAGCTCCTACTCGTTGAGTCCCTCCTCGGACTTGGCGAGTAGGTCACTTAAACACGTGGACCAACCCACTGCTACTCGACGAGTAGACCTTGAATTCAAAGAGATCTTATAACAAAATTTAATACCTGAGAATCGGGACGTTACAATTCTCCCCCACTTGAACTAGACTTCGTCCTCGAAGTCTGCCGCGGCGAACAGTTCCGGATAGTGCTCCCGCATCTCTGCCTCTGGCTCCCACGTCCACTCGGACCCCCTACGATGCTCCCACTGTACCTTCACCAAAGGTATCTCCTTGTTTCCGCAGAACTTTCGTCTTCCTCTCCAGAATGGCCATGGGCCTCTCCACATAATTCAGGCGTTCATCAACCTGAATATCGTCCAGTGACACCACTGCCTCCTGATCCATAATGCACTTTCGCAACTGCGAAACGTGGAAAGTGTTGTGGATCCGACTAAGCTCCTCCGGTAGCTCTAGCCTGTAAGCCACCTTGCCAACCCTGGAAATGATCCTGAACGGCCCAATGTAACGGGGACCCAATTTCCCCCTCTTCCTGAAGCGGATCACACCCTTCCAGGGTGAGACCTTCAGGAGAACCATATTGTTGGATAAGGTGTTTAAGTCCATAACTTATTTGGTATATACTTGACCCGACCCGGCATGGTCCATTTGGGTTGCACTTCACCCGAACTATTTATATGGATAACATTATGAGAAGAGTATATTTGTGGCCTACTAATATATTATAAGTTATAATATATTAATATGAAATTGTATTATTTAATTATATGGATAACATTATGAGAAGAGTATATTTGCACTTCACCCGAACTATTTATATGGTTAATTATTATATATATGTATAAGATTAAGTCGTTTTACCGTTAGTAGGCCTCATTCACGAAGCCGGTCTATAAGGGGGGTATAAGGTTGTTGCCTATAAAATGGCAACTTAATGGGTGTCCATTCTCACCCACCGCTTCCTTGATCGGTGGAGGGTCGTTAGCCGAACGGGTAGGACAATGACTTTAAATTCTCATTAAAAGTATAATGAATATAATAAAGGAACTAAACCTTTAATTAATTCCCAATCTTAGTTACTTTAGGAAAATGTGAATATGGTGCTAACCCATGAAATTCACACTTTGTACCTTACCAAGTCGTTGGTGGAGCGTGTGTGGTTAACCGGCACACTAACTTGGACTAGTAAGGATCACGAAGGGTGACTTAATGTTTATCATAGATCGGTGGAGCGTGTGTGGTTAACCGACACATTGATTAGGTGATAATATTAAGGGTACCAAGTGAATTTGCATGGTTATTCACACCTTGTTTTGTGATCCTCGGCATCCCAGTCACAAAACTTGAAGGGCACAATCGAGATTGAAACATGCCATTGAAAAGTTCAATGAATCTCAAAAGAATCTAGGAATTTCAAAACCAATTAAACCTAATAATTCATTTCGTTTTCATGGTGGAAATTGGTGAATCGTCATTCACCTACCTTCAAATATGTTATAGCTTAGATTACGGCATCCCTCTTCTAAGTTATAATATATTGTGTTGGATCCTAGCCTTAATATTACATTTGGGTGTATTATTAAGGATTCGATATATCTAATCTAAACTTGTTTTCTTCTTTTCAGATGTCTTCCAACAACAATGCTTCGGGCTCTAACCCTACTGGCTCCTATTCCCTCATGAACCTTTGTGGGAGGGTCGTCTTTGATGGTTCCAACTTCATGGATTGGATCCGGAACATCAAGATGGTCACTCGTTACGAGGACAAGGAATATGTCCTCGATAAGGAGCTAAAGGAGCTTGATGAGTCCACTGCTACTCCTGAGGAGGTCGCTGAGTATCAGGCACATGAAAGAGATGCCACCAAGGTGGCATGCATCATGATGGCCACCATGACAGCTGAACTCCAAAAGTCCTATGAGGACTATTACCCTTTTGAGATGCATCAGGATCTGATGGAAAGGTACCATCAGAGTGCTCGTCAAGAGCGGTATGAAATAATCTCCTCCATGATCACTACCCGTATGAAGGATAGCGAACCAATCACGAGCCACATGCAGAAAATGCAAAGGCATGTGGACCGTCTAATGAAACTGAATGTGAACTTCCCTGAGGAGTTGGCAATTGATATCATTTTGCACTCCTTGCCCTCGTGTTATGATCAATTTCGTATGACATACCACATGAACAAGGAGGAAGTCATACTCAGTAAGCTTCAAGGACTTCTGAAGACTGCCGAAAGTGGTCTTAAGAGTAAGTCGGTTACTACTCCTACTCCTACTACTACCCCTGTTTTGGCTATCGGGCAAGGCAAAGGGAAGAAGAGGAAGCACCCTTCGAAGGGTACCAAGGGAAAGTCCCTTGAAGGCTCCTCATCTGGAACCAAAGGTGGTTCTATCACTCCTTCTGCCATCCCTAAGGATGCTGAATGCTTCTACTATCAAAATAAGGGGCACTGGAAGCGAAACTGCCCAAAGTACTTGCAGGATGTCAAGGATGGGAAAGTGAAACCATCCCATGTAGGTATTTACACTATATTGTTTAATAACTCACCATATTCTAATTCTTGGGTTCTTGATACAGGTTGTGGTATTCACATCTGTTGTGACTTGCAGGGCCTAAGAAGAAGTGAGGATGTGGAGCACGGAAAGATAAACTTAATCATGGGGAACAAGAAGGTTGCACATGTTGCCAAGATTGGAGTTTATACTTTGTTGCTAGATAGTGGGTTAAAGTTAGATTTGAATAAATGTGTGTACTCGTCTGAAATGGCGAGGAATATTATTTCCTTTCATGCTTTGTACAAACAAGGTTTTACCTTTTCTTTTGATAATGAAGTTGGTAGTATTAATGCTTTCTTTAATAATGTTCTTTATTTTAAAGCATTACCTTGTGATGGTGTGTATGAAGCTGTATCGGTTGTAGATAATTTAGGAAATAATGTATTATGTATTGATTCTTCTACTAGCTTGGATAAAGCATCTTTGTGGCATTGTCGTCTTGGACATGTAAGCAAGAAACGCATAGGCCAGCTCCAAAAGGATGGAGTCTTGGAGTCGTTCGACCTCAAGTCGGATGATAGTTGTGAGTCTTGTCTACTTGGAAAAATGACAAAATCACCCTTCACTGGTACTTGTGCAAGGGGTGAGGGTTTGTTGGACCTTATACATACTGATGTATGTGGACCATTCAAAACCGCCACAAGGGATGCTAATCGCTATTATGTGACTTTTATTGATGATTTTAGTAGATATAGTTATGTCTACTTAATCAAACATAAGTCAGAAACTTTTGAAAGGTTTAAAGAGTTTAAACAGGAAGTAGAAAATCAATTGGGCAGGAACATTAAGATGCTTCGATCCGATCGAGGTGGTGAGTATCTTAGTACTGAGTTCCTCGACTATCTTAAGGAGTGTGGGATTGTCTCACAATTGATACCTCCCAAGACACCACAGCTGAATGGTGTAGCTGAGAGGCGTAATCGAACTTTGTTGGACATGGTTCGCTCTATGATGAGTCGAGCTTCGCTACCAATCTCTTTTTGGGGGTATGCCTTAGAGACGGCCGCCCACATCCTTAATCTAGTCCCTACAAAGAAGGTTGCCAAAACACCTCATGAAATGTGGACTGGGAAAGTTCCCAATTTGGACCATATCAAGATTTGGGGTTGCGAGGCTTTCGTGAGGCGCGAGACTCATGACAAGCTTGAACCTCAAAGTGAAAGGTGTATTTTCATCGGCTACCCACAGAAATCCTTTGGTTACCTCTTCTACAAACCCAGTGAGAATGTGGTCTTTGTGGCTAGGAGATGGGTCTTTCGAGAGAGAGAATTTATAAACCAAGGAGACAGTGGGAGGCAAATTGACCTTGAAGAAATTCAAGACTCAATTGGTGAAGGAACCTCAGACACTAGCAATCAACTTGAGGAGGAAATTCTTGTTGATCCAGCTGACGAGTCTATACTTCCGAGGCGTTCCACAAGGGTTAGGAACACACCTGAGTTTTATTATGGATTTCATATTACTACGGAAGGTGATACATTTATCAGTGACAGTACACTGGTAAATCCGGATGAACCTAACAGTGTTAAGGAATCCATGGCAGGCCCAGAGTCTGCTAAATGGAAGGAGGCTATGGACAGCGACATACAGTCCATGTATGACAATCAAGTTTGGAACTTGGTTGACAATGTACCAGGCCGTAAGACAGTTGGGTGCAAATGGATCTTCAAGAAGAAGACCGACATGGATGGGAAGGTGCACACTTATAAGGCTCGACTAGTTGCGAAGGGTTTTACTCAGACTCAGGGTATTGATTATGATGAAACCTTTTCACCAGTAGCAAATATTAAGTCTATTAGGGTTATGCTAGCCATTGCTGCATTTCATGATTATGAAATATGGCAAATGGATGTCAAAACCGCTTTCCTTAACGGAAAGTTGGCTGAGGATGTTTACATGAATCAGCCAGAGGGTTTTGTCAGTGCAGAGTACCCCAATAGAGTGTGCAAGCTTGAGAAATCCATTTATGGATTGAAACAAGCATCTCGAAGTTGGAATCTTTGTTTCGATGAGAAGGTCAAAGAGTTTGGTTTCTCAAGAAGTGAAGATGAGTCATGCGTGTATGTCAGAGCTAGTGGGAGTATAGTTAGCTTTTTGGTACTGTATGTGGATGACATACTACTCATAGGAAATGACATCCCAACCTTGCAGGAGGTTAAGTCCTGGCTTGGGAAGTGCTTTGCTATGAAGGACCTTGGAGAAGCTGCCTATATCCTAGGGATAAGGATATTAAGAGAAAGGAGTAAAAGACTAATTGAACTTAGTCAGAGTATCTACTTGGATAAGGTGTTGAAAAGGTTCAACATGCAGAATTCCAAGAAAGGAGAATTATCGATCCAAAGCAATGCCAAACTGAGCAAGGCTCAGAGCCCGAGTACAGAAGATGAGATAGCTGAGATGAGTCGATTACCTTATGCTTCCGTTGTTGGCTCGATCATGTATGCTATGACTTGTACCCGTCCTGATGTGGCCTTCGCTTTGAGCATGGTCAGCAGATATCAGGGGAACCCTGGAAAGGCTCATTGGACTGCGGTAAAGAATATTCTCAAGTACCTGCGGAGGACTAAGGATTGGATCCTTACCCTTGGTGGGAGTGATGACTTGAGAGTAGTAAGGTATAGTGATGCTAGCTTTCAGACTGATAGGGATAACTTCCGCTCTCAGTCGGGCTGGGTCTTTACCTTAAATGGAGGGGAAATCACTAGGAAGAGTTCCAAACAGGATACTGTAGCTGATTCGACTTGTGAATCAGAGTGCATAGCAGCAGGTGAAGCGGCAAAGGAGGCGATATGGCTGAGGAACTTCATCGGAGACCTTGGAGTTGTACCAGCTATTAAGGAGCCTATGGAGATTTTCTGTGACAACAATAGTGCGGTTGCCTTAGCCAAGGAACCAAGAGATCATGGCAGATCCCGACACATTGACAGAAAATATCACTTCATAAGACACAAGATAGAAGAGGGACTCCTCGTGGCAAAGAGGGTATCGTCAGATGAGAACCCTGCGGATCCCCTTACGAAGGGACTGACGAGGGTGAAGCATTTGCAGCATGCGAGACGCATCGGGCTGAGGGACGATATTAGTTTTACAGATTAGATAGTTATTACTGAAACTTGTAAAATGTAATCGACGTTTGATGATGAATAAAAGTTGTGATTTATTTATGAGTAAGGTGTTGCTATCATTGTCAATTATTTACTATTGTTTCAACTTTGCATGTTTTGACTTCCAGAATAATAAGTTTATTCAAACTCTCCACAGTCGGTCATATGTCGGAAGTAGGTATGAATCAAGACTGTCCTGAATTGGGATTGTAGATGACTAAAGGTGTTTAGCCATAGCAATGGTTGCTACAACATTCATGAGTACTCATAAGTTATGAGTATTGGAATAAACCCACGCTCACTTGTATCACTTCATGGAATTTATCTCGAGTGATCGTGAGACGGTAATATCATATAAGTCTTCAAACCTAGAGATATGAGTTGTTACCTATGAGTTGGTTGTGCATTGATTGCACGTAAACGCATCAGTAACTTGATGTTATAAAACGTGCCTTTGTGTGCAATTCAATGAGTAGTAGAACAAGCATATGAGTCGAAGTTTATCTGTTCCTTCTAGAAATATAAGCGATATCTGGGCCCCTCGATGATTTTGTTTTGACCTATGTACCGGGCCCGGTCAGAGCTAAATTGATGTGTTCGATTAAGTTCTTTGTCAAACAAATCAGAAATCGGGAAACAAACTGCTGGACAATAAGTAAGACATTGTTCCATGTATTTGTCCGGCTGATATCATGAGAGCAGAGGATTATGTGATCACTTATCTAAAATGGCGCTTCATAGTTCAACAGAGTTTTCGAGAGCTACGATTGCCGATTGGTTCCTGAAGCTATATAGGCAAATACAGTTATCAGACTTATCCAAGTGGGAGACTGTTGGATAAGGTGTCTAAGTCCATAACTTATTTGGTATATACTTGACCCGACCCGGCATGGTCCATTTGGGTTGCACTTCACCCGAACTATTTATATGGATAACATTATGAGAAGAGTATATTTGCGGCCTACTAATATATTATAAGTTATAATATATTAATATGAAATTGTATTATTTAATTAGTATTGATCTTAAATTAATTATGAATTAATTTAGTGATCATAAGGTGACTAATTAAATAATGGGCTATTGTACTTATATAGTGTGGGCTAACACTCATAAGGAAATGGGCTAAGCTTGAATGGGAGTCCATGGATGATCCATGGAGCTTTTACCCCATGGATCCTTGGAATAGGAAAAGACATGGGTTATTAGGGTTTGCATGGTTCATAACCCTAATCATCTACACTATATAAAGAGGCTTATGGTGCTTGAAAAGACAATATGTGTGTGTGCATAAGGTGTGGCCGATTTCTAGAGTATTAGAGTGCTCTCTCATAAGTTTTCCAAGTTTGTGGTGATTTGTGATTTCCATTTGAGGCATTCACATTATTGGTGTTTGGCTCTCAAACTCCCAAGGAATCAACTCACTAACAAAGGTATGTAATTCTTCTAGTATCTTTTATGTTTAAAAGTACCCCATGTATGCTAGATAGGTTATGAACCTTGGAAAATTATTTTGCATGTATTTTAGACAAATATACATCCAAGGTTTCTAGGGTTGCATGAACACCTTAGGAGTGTTAGTTTGCTCAAAACCCAACACATATCACCCACATGAAATTCTAACTCAGATCGACGCCTGTCGGCGTAACTCTTCTGCCGACTCTGAGCGGTCTGCAATCGCTGCCTTATCTGCTGAATCTTCTCAGTAGTCTGCAAGACTACCTCCGTCCGCCCCATCACCCTGTGTCCCACTTCACCCCAACAAACCGGGGTGCGACATCTCCGTCCATACAACAGCTGGAAAGGCGGGGCACCGATGCTGGAATGATAGCTGTTGTTGTAGGCGAACTCGACAAGCAGTAGGTGGGAATCCCAGCTCCCACCGAAGTCAATGACATACGCCCTCAACATGTCCTCGAGGGTCTGAATGGTCCGCTCGATCTGACCGTCAGTCTGCGGATGGAATGCTGTGATGAAGTGCAACCGCGTGCCCAGCTCCTCGTGGAACTTCTGCCAGAAACGGGAGGTAAACCTGACATCCCAATCAGAGACAATGGAAACGGGAACCCCATGGTGAGACACAATCTCGCGAACGTACATGTCGGCCAACTTCTCGGCCGACGAACTCTCCCGAATCGCCAAGAAATGGGCACTCTTGGTCAATCGATCCATGATGACCCATATACCATCAAATGCATTCGCCGTCCTCGGCAACTTGGTAATGAAATCCATCATGATATGTTCCCATTTCCACATGGGAATCTCTAGAGGCTGCATCTTACCATGCGGCCTCTGATGTTCGGCCTAGACCATCCTGCAGGTCAAGCACCTCTCGACATACCAAGCAATTTCTCGCTTCATACATGGCCACCAGTAACTCAAACTCAGGTCTCTATACATCTTGGTCGCCCCCGTGTGAATAGAAAAATGAGACTTATGAGCCTCCTCCATGACCGTCTGCCTGACCCCACCAGACATCGGAACCTAGACCCGACCGCATCGGGTCAATAATCCTCGACTATCCTGCATAAACCGGGTATTCTCACCCGTGATCCTCTCCAGCTTCCAATTCTCCGGGCGGATGCCCTCAACCTGGGCATCTCTGATCAAACTCACAAGCGGGGAATCCACTGTTATCCTCATACATACCGTGGGGGTGGAAGACCCAGCTGATTTGCGGCTCAAAGCATCCGCAACCACATTCGCTTTACC
This sequence comes from Lactuca virosa, assembly GCF_052849685.1. Lineage (NCBI taxonomy): Eukaryota > Viridiplantae > Streptophyta > Magnoliopsida > Asterales > Asteraceae > Lactuca > Lactuca virosa. The sequence goes on from NC_136433.1 coordinate 42,215,456, forward strand.
AGGATGGTAAAGGATCTCGCAGTCGTAGTCCTTGACTACATCCAGCCGCCTGCGCTGCCTCATGTTCAGGTTCGGCTGATCCATGATATGTCTCAAGCTCTTGTGATCCGTGTAAATGGTACAACGGACCCCATAAAGGAAATGTCTCCATATCTTGAGGGCGAACACCACTGCTCCCAGCTCCAAATCATGCGTAGGGTATTGCGTCTCATGCGGCTTCAGCTGTCGCGATGCGTAGGCTATCACTCGTCCTCTCTGCATGAGGACCGCCCCTAAATCTGTGATGGATGCATCACAAAACACCACAAAATACTCAACTCCCTCCGGGAGTGTCAAGACTGGGGCCTCGCACAACCGCTGTCGGAGGGTCTCAAACGCCCTCTGCTGCTCAGGGCCCCACCGGAAATCCAACCCCTTCCTCGTCAGACGAGTGAGGGGTACTGCAATCTTGGAGAAATCCTGTATGAATCTCCGGTAGTACCCTGCCAATCCCAAAAAGCTCCTGATGTCTGAGGGAGATTTCGGAACCTCCTACTGCATAACCGCCTCGATTTTGGCCGGATCGACCAAAATCCCCTCCTGGTTAACGAGATGTCCGAGGAACTGGACCTCTCGTAGCCAAAACTCACACTTCGAGAACTTGGCGTATAGCCGTTCTCGTCTCAAAACTCCCAATAACTCCCGTAAATGCTCCTCATGCTGCTCTCGGGTCTTGGAATACACCAAGATATCGTCTATAAACACGATGACCGAGCGATCGAGCATCGGTCTGCAGACCCGATTCATCAGGTCCATGAACACTGCTGGCGCGTTGGTGAGCCCAAACGGCATCACCACGAACTTGTAATGTCCATAACGAGTTCGGATCGCGGTCTTCTCCACGTCCTCCTCTCTGACCCTGACCTGATGATACCCAGACCTCAAGTCTATCTTGGAAAACCAAGATGCGCCCTGCAACTGATCGAAGAGATCATCTATCCTCAGGAGTGGGTAACGGTTCTTCACCGTTAACTTATTCAACTCCCGGTAATCAATGCACATCCGGTGCGAACCGTCCTTCTTCCGGACAAAGAGAATCGGTGCTCCCCATGGAGAACTTCTAGGTCGGATGAACTGCTTGCCCAGCAGTTCCTGCAGCTGTGACGACAGCTCCTGCATCTCAGGTGGCGCCAATCGGTACGGCGCCTTGGCTATAGGGGCCGCACCAGGCACCAGGTCGATCCGAAACTCGACCTGCCTCTCCGGAGGTATCCCTGGCAACTCCTCTGGAAACACATCTACAAACTCCCTGACCACAGGAACATCGGAAACCGAAATCTGATCCCTGGCTCGCGTATCCAATACATACGCTAGGTAACCTGCACCCCCGTGCTGAATATACTACCGAGCCCTGGCGGCTGAACATAACCCTGACCCCGATCTGGTGCCCTCGCCATATATAATCAACTCTCCCCCACTTGGGGTTCAAACCACTACCCGCAGACCCTCGCAATCAATCATGGCACCGAAAGGACTGAGCCAGTCCATCCCCACAATCACGCATACATCCCCCATGGGGATCAGAATCAAGTCTATCAGAAAAGGTACCCCGAAGATCTCCATCTCGCACCCTCGGTAGATCGAAGAAGCACAAACCCCGTGTTCGTTGGCGATAGAAACATGCAACGGACACTCTAGCTCGCCTACCGGCACTCTGAACTCCCTACTAAATGTCTGAGATACAAAAGACCGACTCGCCCCCGAGTCAAATAAAACCAGTGCAGGTAAGGAGTTCACTAGGAACGTACCTAATAACAAGTATAACAGGCAAGCATACAACAGATATAACCAATGGGAGTAAGGATAGAAACATACCAGCAACCACATTCGGTGCTGCCCTGGCCTCCTCGGCTGTAGGATGGAAGGCACGACCCTGAGCCTTCGGAGGCTCCGCCCTGACTGGTCTCCCATCCGTGATCCTCAAGGTAGTCGGCGCTGGAACCTGCGCCGACTTGGCGGCTAGTACAGGACAATGGGCCTTCATATGGCCCACCTTCTCACAATGATAGCAAATCCTGACTCCGAAATTCGGGGTCGGCTGCCTGCAATCCCTGGCCAAATGGCCCTGCTTGCCACATCGGTGGCACCCACTCCCTGTCCGCAACATCCCTGAATGAGCCTTCTCGCACTTTCCACAAGTGCGGCCTGGCTGTCCCCCAGTCCTAGTATCAGCGGTCTTGGACCGCTTTGGCGCCGGCTGTGACTGTGTCGGGGACTGCCGCTGCTCCCTCAACTGCAGCTCAATCTCCAACTCACGCCGTCTAGCGGCCTCCTGCAACTCCAGAAGAGTATCACATCGTTGGGTGGCAACAAACTGACGGATGTCAGTCTTGAGCATGCTCAGATAACGGGTCATTTGAGCCTGCTCGGAAGCAAACTCCGGGCAAAACATCGCCCTCTCAGTGAACATACGGGTGATCTCCGTCACCGACTCCCCATCCTGTCTCAAACTCAGAAACTCATGTGCCAAACGTTCCCGCTCGACCTGTGGAATGTAACGGGCGCGGAACATGTCCCTGAACTGCTCCCAAGTAACAGCAGCTCTCTGGTCATCAGTGGACGACCCAGTCGCAAGTCTCCACCAGTCCTTGGCCCCGGACCTTAGCAGGTTCAGAGCACACCTGACCTTCTGGTCAGTAGGACACGAGCAGGTGAAGAAACACCCCTCCACATCTGAGATCCACCTCATAGCCTTGATGGGATCCTGCGTCCCATCAAAAGTAGGGGGCTTCGTGTTATCGAAGTCCCTGTACTGAAAAATTCTCACCGCTCCCCCTCATGCCCCTGTTACAGCCGCGGCGGATGCAACGGCAGCTGTCTCAGCGAGGGCTGCATATCTGTCATTGAAATACTCCATCATAGCGGACTTAATAGTCCCGAACAACTTCGGAATCTGACCCCGGACAATCTCGACCACCTCCTCGCGGATGATCTCCCTGACCCGATCCTCTTTCAACATTGGCGCCTCCTGGCCGATAATCTCAGGTGCCACTGGGGCCTCCTGATCACCCTGTCCTGATCCTGATCCGGACCCCGTCGTGAAACGCCTCGTAACTGCCATTCTGAAACATAACAGGAAGATATCAGACAATCCACATAAATAACCGGGAACCAACTCCCGACTAATCCCTAGGGGTTGTGGCTTCCTTGCTACGCGTATGGGTTTTGTGCTTTTGGTAGTATGGGCCCCTACTACCTTCCACACCTACCCATATTTGTCTCAAGTATCACCACAACACCCTAACACTATACATGCACCTGGTGGTCGCTAATCCTCACTCCTAGAGGAAGGCTAACTGTCTCACATCTGGCCTACCGGCCTCACACAACCCACCCATCCATGAAACTTCCACCAACCCTGCAGCACTAGTATATGCTAGCCATACATAACGCTGGACCCTATAGACTTTCGAATATCCAATCTTACCCTAAGCTCCCAATCAAACTAGAACAGAACATAAGGCCAAATCAAACATTCTCAGGCTATAAGATCTTAATTATGTATAACCGTGATACATACACTAAGAAACTACAGTAATTATGTCAATTTCATATAAGGAAAACCCTAGGCTATCAGGCATCATACAATCAGGCAATTCTATCATGCAATTCCTGAAGATCCCTAGCCTAGCACTAGCATGTTGTTCTAACATATCACATAATCAAATAACTGTATGGTATTTTGGGGGCTACTTACTGGCTCCGGCTGATCGTACATCCTGCATCCTCATTTACTTATTTTGAAAACCATTTTAGAAATCATTTTGAAAACCTTTCCTTGATTTGAGACTGGATTCACACGCATGTTCCTCCAATTCACTCAAACCAAGGCTCTGATACCAACTTGTAACACCCATAAAGTTCAAGCCAATTTAAAACTTTTAAAACATTTCCAAAACCATTAATCATTACAAAACTTGTTTTCAAAATGTATCATATCAGAGTATCCCAGAAACAAAGTTATAAAAAGTGAGGAGATGTACGATCACGCCTTTGCCTTGCCACGATCCCCTGATGTACCTGAAACAATAAACTGAAACTATAAGCCCGAAAGCTTAGTGAGTTCCCCCAAAATACCCATACCCGCAACAATAAACATATAATGATAAACAGCGTACTATGGGTCCGGTCAACTATCAGGTTGGAATACCCCAGGCCCTCAACCATCCGGTTGGAATGCCAACATACTATGGGTCCAATCATCCGCGAGATGGAATACCCCAGGCCCACAACCAACAGGTTGGAATGCCCACATACTATGAGTCCAGTCATCCTCGGGATGGAATTCTCACGGCCCATAACCAACAGGTTGGAATGCCCAGGTCTATTGGCTTTCTCACAAAGCAGATAAGCCTCAACCACCAAACAAACATGTGCACATATAACAAATAATCACATAACAGTCTATAGACAATACTTGATCTAACGGATCATACCACATAGCACATAACACCATCCTCTCTACCAGGATGCCGATCTAACAGGTCATACCGCATATCATACAATATTATCCTACCCTCTAGGATACCGATCCAACAGATCATACTAGCATATCATAACCATATAACAATCCAAAGGGTCGGCCTTGGTGCCTTAGACCCTTCAGTATAGTGAGGATAACTCACCTCGCAACTGTCGTCTGAAACTAGAAGGCTCAACTCCCGGATCACCAACACGAACTCCACCACCTATAGTTACCATAAAACCATTTTTCATAAATCTACAAATTACCAAAATACCCTCAAAAGCTATCTGGTCAACTCTTGGTTAAAGTCAAAGTCCACAGTCAAAGTCAACTGTCCATGTTGACTCGACTCGTCGAGTGTAGCTCACCGACTCGTCGAGTCCTTCCTGAACTCGAGATGTCGTGAAATCCTTGATTGACTCGTCGAGTTTCCTCGCAATTCGCCGAGTTCACGTGTATCAAAGGGTTGTGGAAAAACCCTAGCCGACTCGCCAAGTCATACATCTGACTCGCCGAGCCCAAGGCCATCTTCATCGGACTCGCCGAGTTGTTCATCCAACTCGTCGAGTACATGACTATCTTCATATGACTCGCCGAGTCCCTTCAATCCTTTAACCATACAGATGCTTTTTAAGTCATGCAAAGGCTCCATATTGCAGATCCAGCTTCCCAAGGCATGTTTATCACGTAAAGTTGCAAACTTTACGTGCATGCAAGGCTCTAATGACTCATAATGACGAATCCAAGCTTACAATGGAGTTTTACACTCAAGGAAGGCTTCAATCATGACCAAGCCCTAAACTTTATGAACCTAGAACCCAAGAAGGGTGCAGATCTGAAGTTGCAACTCCAGATCTAGCTCATACACCACAATATCATCATAACCAAGCCAAAACAACCCTAAACCTCACCCAAATGAGATCTAGAAAGAGAAGAGGTAAAGGTGACGACTTGATACCTTCAAATGATGCTAACTGAGGTAGATTTCTGATCCCCCCACACTTTCCTTGCTTCTAGCCTCTTGTTTTCCTCAAGTGTTTTTCCCACCAAAATTCTTCTTTAAGCTTATCACACCAAGAAAGCACACACACACACACAAAGTTAGGGTTTGAGATGACAAGGGACTGTAGAGGGGAGGCTGAGGAGGCCAAATGATCCCTTAAATAGAGTGAAAACCCCCGGAAATTAGGGTTTCATCCTCCAGCTCCTACTCGTCGAGTCCCTCCTCGGACTCGGCGATTAGGTCACTTAAACATGTGGACCAACCCGCTGCTACTCGACGAGTCAAGGCAACCGACTCGTCGAGTAGACTTTGAATTCAAAGAGATCTTATAACAAAATTTAATACTTGAGAATCGGGGCGTTACAATTCTCCCCCACTTGAACTAGACATCGTACTCGAAGTCTTCTGCGGCGAACAGTTCCGGATAGTGCTCCCGCATCTCTGCCTCTGGCTCCCATGTCCACTCGGACCCCCTACGATGCTCCCACTGTACCTTCACTAAAGGTATCTCCTTGTTCCACAGAACTTTCGTCTTCCTCTCCAGAATGGCCACGAGCCTCTCCACATAATTCAGGCATTCATCGACCTGAATATCGTCCAGTGACACCACTGCCTCCTGATCCATAATGCACTTTCGCAACTGCGAAACGTGGAAAGTGTTGTGGATCCGACTAAGCTCCTCCGATAGCTCTAGCCTGTAAGCCACCTTGCCAACCCTGGCAATGATCCTGAACTACCCAATGTAACGAGGACCCAATTTCCCCCTCTTCCTGAAGCGGATCACACCCTTCCAGGGTGAGACCTTCAGGAGAACCATATCACCCACCTGAAATTCTAACTCATATCGACGCCTGTCGGCGTAACTCTTCTGCCGACTCTGAGCGGTCTGCAATCGCTGCCTTATCTGCTGAATCTTCTCAGTAGTCTGCAAGACTACCTCCGTCCGCCCCATCACCCTGTGTCCCACTTCACCCCAACAAACCGGGGTGCGACATCTCCGTCCATACAACAGCTCGAAAGGCGGGGCACCAATACTGGAATGATAGCTGTTGTTGTAGGCGAACTCGGCAAGCGGTAGGTGGGAATCCCAGCTCCCACCAAAGTCAATGACACACGCCCTCAAAATGTCCTCGAGGGTCTGAATGGTCCGCTCGATCTGACCGTCAGTCTGTGGATGAAATGCTGTGCTGAAGTGCAACCGCATGCCCAACTCCTCGTGGAACGTCTGCCAGAAACGGGAGGTAAACCTGGCATCCCGATAAGAGACAATGGAAACGGGAACCCCATGGCGAGACACGATCTCGCGAACGTACATGTCGGCCAACTTCTTGGCCGATGAACTCTCCCGAATCGCCAAGAAATGGGCACTCTTGGTCAATCGATCCACGATGACCCATATACCATCAAATCCCTTCGCCGTCCTCGGCAACTTGGTAATGAAATCCTTCGTGATCTGTTCCCATTTCCACATGGGAATCTCTAGAGGCTGCAGCTTACCATGCGGCCTCTGATGTTCGGCCTTGACCACCCTACAGGTCAAGCACCTCTCGACATACCAAGCAATTTCTCGCTTCATACATGGCCACCAGTAACTGAAACTCAGGTATCTATACATCTTGGTGGCCCCCGGGTGGATAGAAAAATGAGACTTATGAGCCTCCTCCATGACCGTCTGCCTGACCCCACCAGACATCGGAACCCAGACCCGACCGCATCGGGTCAATAATCCCCGACTATCCTGCACAAACCGGGTATTCTCACCCTTGATCCTCTCCAGCTTCCAATTCTCCGGGCGCATGCCCTCAACCTGGGCATCTCTGATCAAACTCACAAGCAGAGAATCCACCACTAACCTCATACATACCACGGGGGTGGAAGACCCAGCTGATTTGCGGCTCAAAGCATCCGCAACCACATTCGCTTTACCAGGATGGTAAAGGATCTCGCAGTCGTAGTCCTTGACTACATCCAGCCACCTGCGCTGCCTCATGTTCAGGTTCGGCTGATCTATCACAACCCCAAACCAAGGATGGCGGAAACGTCCGGGGGTGGAGGACTTCATGTATAGTATCATAACAACAATTGTAATAGTAATTCAAGCAAACACAACCAACATATATATAATTGAAAAAGTTACATCATTGTATGAATTACATGTTTACGAATCAATTACAATATGTTGACAAAATATGAAATAGTAGACGCCTTAGCGTCCCATCCTCAAAAGCACTTGATTACCTGTTTAATGAGTTCCTGAGAATACAAGTTGTTTGAAAAAGTGTCAACACAAAGGTTGGTGAGTTCATAAGCTTTTGTTTGGTATTATTAAAGCCTTTCGTTTGTGAAAGTAGTATTTGTGTTAGAAAATCCAATATTTTCCTTAATGTGTAAATGTAGTCTTAAAACCCAAAGACCGAAATGTACAAGTAATTTGTCATATTTATAGTAAAACAATGCAAGTTTAAATCGACATAAACTCGTTAAATTTTAATGAAGTTTACGTAAATTCCAATGTTTATTAATACTTTATGTGAGTTATTATAACCATGCTATGACCTAGTTGGCCTGAAACGACGTTCTTCAGGCGTCGGAAATGTTATGACATTTGTCACCCCAGACCTGCCGGTCTAGCTGTTGCATGCAGCTTAGGTGTGGGTTTGTCAAACCCAATATAGATCTATACACAAGTATCACGCTCTCCCTCAAGGAGACTCTGGTTACAATACAGGACTTAATGGTAATTTGAAGTAAATGTCTCACAAAGTAATTAACGGAATTACGTGTTATGAAAACTTGGTACCGTATGGCCGTACCTTGCTTAATGAAAATATCCTTTGTATAAATGTACCATTTTTTTAAATGTATGTGTTATGTAATGTATCATAAACTATACCTATTATAGTTTATCAACCAAGGGTAGTACGTAGTAATGTATGCAAACTATATTTAAAATAGTTTATTAAATGTTTGAATATATCGGTTGTACTTTGATTATAATCACTTGTTATTCTTTATATTCAATATGTCCAAATCCATTTGTAAACTGAGGTGTGTCCATATATTAAGATAAAATGACATATATTGCAATAACATATAATCATATAAAGATATACACCTTGCTCAACATGTTACAAGGTGAAATGAAATTGACAGCAACTTTTTGTTGAAAACAGTTTCTGTTACTGTTTTTAGAAAATTTATAGAAAAATCATCAAAGCTCCAAATCCAAATCCGAAAATTTTGAGATTTGGAATATGAGTCTAGTTTGTTTGTAAATTTTATCAAGATTTTTAGTGATCTCTAACAGAGGTGAAAATGTCCATAATCACAGACTGGTCCGGGTTTGCCTCTGAAATGACAGACAGTTTTGTAAAAATCACCATAAATTGTAGAAAAATCATATGGAGATGTGCAAGTATCCATTTTAAAGCTAAGAGTTTGAACTACTTGCACCTGGAACAGTTTTGAAAACTAAAATATTTAAGTTGACCAAAACAGTCCGTGATTAAAGTCCATCTTTTCTGATGTAATCTGTTAGAAAAAGTTTAATTGTGTTCTTGATGATTTTACTTGTATTCCCCCCTTAAAACTTAAGAAAAACATGTAAATGTAGGGGTATGAACTCACCCTTGAAGCGTGAGTTCGATTGGTACGACATTTGCATTCCTTTGAGAAACGAAAAACATTCCGAGTGAACCGCAAATTCATAATCCTTGAACCTTGAAGTATTACCGGGACCGTTTTGTAACAGGTTTACAGTATATGGATTGTTTGTAAATTATTTTAACCAAAGTGGGACTGATTAGGTAAAAATAATTTCAAAGGAGGGGTTATTATCAACAATTGGAATCAAAGATTGGGGTTTGGACTGAAATTGCAAGGTATTTGTCAAAGGAGGTTAAGTTTTGATAATTTAAAAGGAGGTTTGATTTATGTTTGACCTTTGACTGGGTCAAACCCGGAACCCATTTCCCCTTTTTTTTTTGTTGGAGCCCCGTATCCGATCCAGTATCAAGGATTAGGGCTTTTGCCCTCATTATGCCCGATCGCTTCCTAAAGAAAGACTCAGTCGGGAGCTTCGGGTGCACGGGACTGCAAAATGGCGAACAACAGGTACGGGGGTGGAGGCGACCGGTCATAGAACCGAAAAGCATCAGAATCACCACCATCACCGCCCGGCTCCGACGTCCCTGTGAAGGTTCTACCTCAGACGACGGAAAACTTAGCCCGAGGGAACGAGCCAGCCGCCTCAGTCGCTGTTCAAGGATGCGCCGGGCTTGATTCGATTGGAGCTTGAAGACGAAGGCAGACATGGCCGATGGTAATCATGAGAGGGGGAGACGACTTCTCAGGTGAGCTCTTCTTGATCCTTTTTGCTTCTTCGTCGGTATCGATCCGATTGGAGAGCAATAACAACATCAGTCGATGTTTAGGGTGGGTTGGGTGGTTCCGATCGGGGAAACAGGTGGGGTCGTGAAGGGGATAAGGGAAGGACGAACAAATCGTCGGTGCTGATGGGGAGGTTTGTGGGTTGCTCCGCGACTGGAGAAGAGTTTAGGAGTGGCGGTGGCAGCTTCTTGATTCCCAGACAGCTTCTTCATCAGAAGGAGCCCTCGACGAGACAATTAGAGCGACGGGAAGAGCAGTAACGATTAGCTCCGATCAGAAGAACACCTCCGGTGCTTTGGTTTGGCTCGGATGTAGAAGGAAGAAGAAAAGGAGTTGATTGGCTACTGTTGCTAAGGAATCATCTCATGGGTGCTTGGAAGCTGCGATGTCTGAAGCATAAGGGTGTTTGGGTGGTGCTATATGACAGGAAAAGGAAGGAAACACAAACGTGTTATTGTTCTTCTTGTTTGCAGGTGTACTCGAGAATCAAGAACAGGAGTGTTCTTGCTTTGATACAGGTTTTCCTTTTTCTTTTGGTTGTTCTTGATAGAAACCGATGGGGCACAAAAATGGGTGTTTTGGTTTGTTTTTGACAGGAGAATGAATGAGAATTCAATGGGTGTTTGGGATTGGGTGATTCAAAGAAACTGAAGAAGGGAAAAACAATTGTTTTGTTTTTTCATTTGACAGATAAGTTGATGTTATACACGAATTTAAGAACCAAGTGTTCTTACTGGAAACGAGTTATAGAAAGAAAAGAATATGAATTGGGTTTGTTTGATGGTTTGCAAGAAACAAGGAGAAAAAGAATTGAGTGTGCTGGAATCACGGAAGAAGATTTACAATTGCCTCAATTTGACAGCTTACATAATTGCTATATATTTGAATACTTGTAAATTTGTTAAATATTTGTTAGTGTATAATGATAATGGTTATATATTTGAATAATTGTAAATGGTGATATATTTGAATAATTGTAACTTGTTATATATTTGTTAGTGTATAATGATAATTTGTTATAACTTTGTATTTAACTTTAACTTATAATTTATTTATTTGAATTTGGTTGATTAAATCGATGTATTGGTGTATGTATTTATAACATGAATTTGGTCCTTTGGAAACATACACAATACATAATCTTAAGTGTATAATTTATTTCGAATATATATACATTATATATCATACTTGTATTTAGATATTTTGCAAAAGTAATTAACACATATATATATATATATATATATATATATATATATATATATATATATATATATATAATGAGGTCGTAACATTTATTAATTCGTTAAATCTCGGTTGGTTAAATTAGAAATACAAACACATATACTTAATAGACCCCAATTTACGTGCCATTGGTCTTTATTGCATAACGGCTCACGGGGGTTTGATCGTCGAATTCTGACCGAATTTTACCGGTTTTTACATTATCCCCCTGTTGAAGGGAATTTCGTCCCGAAATTTAAGAAAGGAGTACGTTAAGAGAAAAGTTGTGGGTTTTCGGTACCAGTTTTAATTTATTACGATATTAGATACATATGTTTGGACTAGTTTTGTGAAAATTTGCCCCATTGGGTTTGCTAATTATTTTCAAACTATAGGACGAGTAATATAAAATTTACAAATATGTATAGGTTCAAAAGGATTTTATCAGATTTGAGGAATTATTTCAACCAAATGAGTTGTGTAAATTAAACTTAGCTTTGCTAATTTTATCGGTGAAATTAAAATTATTAGTTTACTATACGAAAGATGTTGATTGATCATCATCCGTCATAACCATTTAGGATGTTAATGATGTATACCGTCGTGGTGAACATACGATGCTTTGATTAGGGATAATCGACTACAAGATAAGTTTTGTATGGATGAAAAATATATATGGACTTGTTTATGGTTTACAATATTGTTAGGTTTTCACATTTAGTGGAATGAAGTTGTTTGATAGCGATGAGAATGATTGATTTATTCTACTTTGCTGATATGGGAATTAAGGGTTCAATCATTTCTTCGTAAATTTAAAATGCTAAAGCATGACAATGTTAGAATTATAACAGAGAAGGGAACTGAATACAAAACATGTTTCTCTTCCAGATGTTATATATGTATGATAAAACTAGATTGTCCTTATACGGTTGAGGTCTTCCTTAATGAATCTGCAACTCACTAAACCTAATTCTTACTCAAACATAAATTTAAAATTCTGAAACACAAAAGAAATTTACATAAATATTGGTAGTAATGTCAAAGTATGATGTTTACAAAGAAGTTATATGAGACGTAACTACTAATGATGTCAAGTTTATTTTATTACAATGACTTGTTGTTATCATGAGAGATGAAGTATGTTGCCCAAATGAGATGCAACTTTCATATTCTCAGGGGAAACAAAGTTTGTTGCTAAAACGTGATACAAGATTTGTTGCTAACATGAGATACACGATTTGTTGCTAGAATAAGATACCATATTTGTTGCTAAAATGAGTATACAAGATTTGTTGATAAAACGTGATGTAAGACTCGTAGATGTACCAAGTCCCCATTCATGAGTTCATAACCCCAGCCTAATGACCGAATTGTGTCCTAGTGACTACTATGTGTATCAAAAACATAGTGTATAAAATGGTAAAATGCACTCAAGCGAATCGTGCAAGTGAGGAGTTGTCTACTTCTGGCTAGCGTTATCCATGATGACCATATACTCAAATGAGTTAATGATTAGTGTGAACTGATTCCAGGGACTTAAATGTGATAAGACCTCATGAATTGACACTAGCATACACATACAAAGCAGCTTATAGCAACCAAGTTTATACGAGTCAAATAATTATAACGAACGTAAGTAGTTTAGCTACGACAAGTCATGTTTTCTTTTGCATGATTGAAGACTTGTAGTATGCAGTGAAAAGAATTTAATCTGAGGTATATGGGAACTGATACGTCGCTTCAAAGTCAAGGATTTGCAGGGTAGACATGTGAAGCATTAAATGCATGCGGCACACAAGTCAAGATTTTAGCAGTATATACTTATACGTGTGTGAATGGAAGAAGAAAGTTACGGCTCAAAGAATATATATATATTCATTTTCTCTTCATTTGTTAGATACACAATAACCATAACATCATAGACTATATATATTCTATTTCATTTGTAATTTTCACTAGTTTATATTCCGCGAGTGTTACCGAAATCATTTATCAATTTTTCAGAAGTGCTTAACTTGTTTTGTTGCATTCCCAACAATTTGCTTATTAATTACTTCTCCCACTTTACTTATATAAATCATCACATTCTTACCGCGACTTTTAACTTCTCCCTCACAAATGGATCCACCTGCAGATCATCAAAACCCCATAGATGACCTCGATTGGTTTCAGTACTTTGATCATCAAGATCTTTTCAGGTATATATAAACGTCACTCATTACACCATCTTACGCACAGAAAAGTGATTTTGTCGACATTTATCAAAACATGGTTTGGATTTGTAGTGATCAAAAAGAGTATTTCATCGTGTTGGATTTGATTATCTTGAGTTTTTTTTTTTTTTTTTTTTTTTTTGGATTTTTGCAGTGGTGACATGCTCAACCATCATGATTACGAGTTGTCGGAAAAATTACATGAAGGGCTCGATCAGAACGTTTCCACAGTACTTAACAAGGATCAAAACATCATTTCTAGAAATGAGTTTCACGATCTTGATCCCCTTGAAGATATAAGCTTATGAGATTGTTGGGAGGATGGTAATTTACCATTGGTTAGTTTCAGTGAAGACTATAAATCCGGTGGTGAGGCTACATGTAGTGCTAGTGCTGTCACCACTGATCACGGTGGCCGGAAGGTAACAAAGAGATTGAGACCATTGGAGTTTGAAGAGATAGAGAAGTACTTTGAGATGCCGATAATCATGGCAGCAAAGGAACTAGGGATAAGTTTAACAGTGTTGAAGAAAAGATGCAGAGAGCTAAACATAAACAGATGGCCTCATAGAAAACTTAAGAGCCTTCAATCCCTCATTGAAAATGCCAAGGTAAATTATGATAATAACCTTCTATACATTACTCATGCACTTGGTAACCAAAGTAGTTTTGGTATTTTCTAAAATTTTAATCGTTAGCTTCTTTATAACTAAACATAGGTCCTAGGCATATGTCACATCAAATCAATTGATTTACTACGATCTCCTGATTTATATTTATATAAACTTAACTCATTGTAAATTTTGTGAACTCACATGAAAAATATATTGTATCTACCTTTAAAAAAAATTTAGGAGTTGGGATTAAACGAGGAGATAGAGACGTTAGAAGGGCACAAGAAGATGATGGAGAAATTGCCAGGTATGGAATTGACAGAAAGAACAAAGAAGCTTAGGCAAGCTTGCTTCAAAGCTATTTATAAGAAGAGAGGACTTAACAATCCTTAGCCATTTTGTTATCATTCGTGGATTTTAATCTACATTGTATGTGTTTTTCTCTTGATAGTTTGATACTCTTTTTTTTAGTTTCATTTTATGTATTTGTCTATTGATTTTTAATGCAGAAAATTTTGTATAATTTGGGTATTATAGTTTGTATTATGTATTTAGCCATATTTTAGATTGCCGACATGACTACGCCGACGACTCTATACCAGAGGTCTATATAAATAGACTTATGAATTTAGTAGGAATAACTTGATTATAATCTTGTGATTTGTTCCATGTCTGATCCACTCCTAAGATTCACTTGACATGCCCCCAGTTATGTGTAATTAAAATTTTATTAGACTGTTGATCCTAATGAGTCTACCCTAAGTCCACAACCAAACAAGGAACAGGTCCTAAGGCGGACTCACCATTTCTAGGTCAATCATTCCTTAATTACACATAACTTCGAGGTACACCTAAAGAATCTTAGAGTTACCAGTTGTAAATTGTTTGTAATACCAAGTAGTGAGATTCAATGAAATAAAATGCCTGCCTATTTCATTGATAAACCTTTTAGTAAATATTCTTACCATTTATATACACATGTATAATTTCGCACTTTAGTGAACTATTCTTGGTGTTTCTGTTAACGTCTTGGAGATGGAGTTATGGTAGTGGGTAGAAGTAGGTTTTGTACGGGCGTTAAAATTTACACATCATGTTACTCCTGCGAGAATAGGGGTAGAAGAGATAATTAATAGACGCCTAATCCTATAATTACTTATAGGGGTGATCCTTATTAGTTACGTCTATAATCACGTGGTGTATATCAGTTATACATAATTTGAGATAGAATAGACTTTCGAATAAATGACTCTACTCTAAGTCCACAACCAAACAAGGAACAGGAAGTAGAGCAATAGTCATAGATTCTGAGTCTATAATATCTTTAATTATGCATAACCTTGGCGTATGCACTCAATTATCATAGGCCTACTAATAGAGGTCTTTAGTTTTCACATAAGTTGGTTATAGTATCACCAAATACTCCTATAGTATTTTTAGCTGTTTAGATTCGATTCTTAAAGTATTCTCTGTAGGGTGTAGTTAGGTTGATAGATTTGTTGCCCATTATGACTATCCCCCAGTATATGCAAGTCACTCCTCGGACAGATATAGTTGATCAGGCTATATCCTTCCCAGACTTGATTTACATATACCAAGGCATACCCATAATGTACAACTCCTCTTCTTTTATTTTATGTTCTTCTAGTTATGACACTATATGAGCATGTATGCATGTATTTATACTTTTAATAAAAAAAATCATTTATTTTCTAAAAGTATATTTATTTGAAAAATGCACAAATCAGAGACTATTAGTCCCAATTGTGTTTATAGTTTGTATATCTTATGTGGTTTGATATACTTAATTCACTATAAACTGTGCTCTGATACCAATCTATCACACCCCCAAACCAAGGATGGCGGAAACGTCCGGGGGTGGAGGACTTCATGTATAGTATCATAACAACAATTGTAATAGTAATTCAAGCAAACACAACCAACATATATATATAATTGAAAAAGTTACATCATTGTATGAATTACATGTTTACGAATCAATTACAATATGTTGACAAAATATGAAATAGTAGACGCCTTAGCGTCCCATCCTCAAAAGCACTTGATTACCTGTTTAATGAGTTCCTGAGAATACAAGTTGTTTGAAAAAGTGTCAACACAAAGGTTGGTGAGTTCATAAGCTTTTGTTTGGTATTATTAAAGCCTTTCGTTTGTGAAAGTAGTATTTGTGTTAGAAAATCCAATATTTTCCTTAATGTGTAAATGTAGTCTTAAAACCCAAAGACCGAAATGTACAAGTAATTTGTCATATTTATAGTAAAACAATGCAAGTTTAAATCGACATAAACTCGTTAAATTTTAATGAAGTTCACGTAAATTCCAATGTTTATTAATACTTTATGTGAGTTATTATAACCATGCTATGACCTAGTTGGCCTGAAACGACGTTCTTCAGGCGTCGGAAATGTTATGGCATTTGTCACCCCAGACCTGCCGGTCTAGCTGTTGCATGCAGCTTAGGTGTGGGTTTGTCAAACCCAATATAGATCTATACACAAGTATCACGCTCTCCCTCAAGGAGACTCTGGTTACAATACAGGACTTAATGGTAATTTGAAGTAAATGTCTCACAAAGTAATTAACGGAATTACGTGTTATGAAAACTTGGTACCGTATGGCCGTACCTTGCTTAATGAAAATATCCTTTGTATAAATGTACCATTTTTTTAAATGTATGTGTTATGTAATGTATCATAAACTATATCTATTATAGTTTATCAACCAAGGGTAGTACGTAGTAATGTATGCAAACTATATTTAAAATAGTTTATTAAATGTTTGAATATATCGGTTGTACTTTGATTATAATCACTTGTTATTCTTTATATTCAATATGTCCAAATCCATTTGTAAACTGAGGTGTGTCCATATATTAAGATAAAATGACATATATTGCAATAACATATAATCATATAAAGATATACACCTTGCTCAACATGTTACAAGGTGAAATGAAATTGACAGCAACTTTTTGTTGAAAACAGTTTCTGTTACTGTTTTTAGAAAATTTATAGAAAAATCATCAAAGCTCCAAATCCAAATCCGAAAATTTTGAGATTTGGAATATGAGTCTAGTTTGTTTGTAAATTTTATCAAGATTTTTAGTGATCTCTAACAGAGGTGAAAATGTCCATAATCACAGACTGGTCCGGGTTTGCCTCTGAAATGACAGACAGTTTTGTAAAAATCACCATAAATTGTAGAAAAATCATATGGAGATGTGCAAGTATCCATTTTAAAGCTAAGAGTTTGAACTACTTGCACCTGGAACAGTTTTGAAAACTAAAATATTTAAGTTGACCAAAACAGTCCGTGATTAAAGTCCATCTTTTCTGATGTAATCTGTTAGAAAAAGTTTAATTGTGTTCTTGATGATTTTACTTGTATTCCCCCCTTAAAACTTAAGAAAAACATGTAAATGTAGGGGTATGAACTCACCCTTGAAGCGTGAGTTCGATTGGTACGACATTTGCATTCCTTTGAGAAACGAAAAACATTCCGAGTGAACCGCAAATTCATAATCCTTGAACCTTGAAGTATTACCGGGACCGTTTTGTAACAGGTTTACAGTATATGGATTGTTTGTAAATTATTTTAACCAAAGTGGGACTGATTAGGTAAAAATAATTTCAAAGGAGGGGTTATTATCAACAATTGGAATCAAAGATTGGGGTTTGGACTGAAATTGCAAGGTATTTGTCAAAGGAGGTTAAGTTTTGATAATTTAAAAGGAGGTTTGATTTATGTTTGACCTTTGACTGGGTCAAACCCGGAACCCATTTCCCCTTTTTTTTTTGTTGGAGCCCCGTATCCGATCCAGTATCAAGGATTAGGGCTTTTGCCCTCATTATGCCCGATCGCTTCCTAAAGAAAGACTCAGTCGGGAGCTTCGGGTGCACGGGACTGCAAAATGGCGAACAACAGGTACGGGGGTGGAGGCGACCGGTCATAGAACCGAAAAGCATCAGAATCACCACCATCACCGCCCGGCTCCGACGTCCCTGTGAAGGTTCTACCTCAGACGACGGAAAACTTAGCCCGAGGGAACGAGGCAGCCGCCTCAGTCGCTGTTCAAGGATGCGCCGGGCTTGATTCGATTGGAGCTTGAAGACGAAGGCAGACATGGCCGATGGTAATCATGAGAGGGGGAGACGACTTCTCAGGTGAGCTCTTCTTGATCCTTTTTGCTTCTTCGCCGGTATCGATCCGATTGGAGAGCAATAACAACATCAGTCGATGTTTAGGGTGGGTTGGGTGGTTCCGATCGGGGAAACAGGTGGGGTCGTGAAGGGGATAAGGGAAGGACGAACAAATCGTCGGTGCTGATGGGGAGGTTTGTGGGTTGCTCCGCGACTGGAGAAGAGTTTAGGAGTGGCGGTGGCAGCTTCTTGATTCCCAGACAGCTTCTTCATCAGAAGGAGCCCTCGACGAGACAATTAGAGCGACGGGAAGAGCAGTAACGATTAGCTCCGATCAGAAGAACACCTCCGGTGCTTTGGTTTGGCTCGGATGTAGAAGGAAGAAGAAAAGGAGTTGATTGGCTACTGTTGCTAAGGAATCATCTCATGGGTGCTTGGAAGCTGCGATGTCTGAAGCATAAGGGTGTTTGGGTGGTGCTATATGACAGGAAAAGGAAGGAAACACAAACGTGTTATTGTTCTTCTTGTTTGCAGGTGTACTCGAGAATCAAGAACAGGAGTGTTCTTGCTTTGATACAGGTTTTCCTTTTTCTTTTGGTTGTTCTTGATAGAAACCGATGGGGCACAAAAATGGGTGTTTTGGTTTGTTTTTGACAGGAGAATGAATGAGAATTCAATGGGTGTTTGGGATTGGGTGATTCAAAGAAACTGAAGAAGGGAAAAACAATTGTTTTGTTTTTTCATTTGACAGATAAGTTGATGTTATACACGAATTTAAGAACCAAGTGTTCTTACTGGAAACGAGTTATAGAAAGAAAAGAATATGAATTGGGTTTGTTTGATGGTTTGCAAGAAACAAGGAGAAAAAGAATTGAGTGTGCTGGAATCACGGAAGAAGATTTACAATTGCCTCAATTTGACAGCTTACATAATTGCTATATATTTGAATACTTGTAAATTTGTTAAATATTTGTTAGTGTATAATGATAATGGTTATATATTTGAATAATTGTAAATGGTGATATATTTGAATAATTGTAACTTGTTATATATTTGTTAGTGTATAATGATAATTTGTTATAACTTTGTATTTAACTTTAACTTATAATTTATTTATTTGAATTTGGTTGATTAAATCGATGTATTGGTGTATGTATTTATAACATGAATTTGGTCCTTTGGAAACATACACAATACATAATCTTAAGTGTATAATTTATTTCGAATATATATACATTATATATCATACTTGTATTTAGATATTTTGCAAAAGTAATTAACATATATATATATATATATATATATATATATATATATATATATATATATATATATATATATATATATATAATGAGGTCGTAACATTTATTAATTCGTTAAATCTCGGTTGGTTAAATTAGAAATACAAACACATATACTTAATAGACCCCAATTTACGTGCCATTGGTCTTTATTGCATAACGGCTCACAGGGGTTTGATCGTCGAATTCTGACCGAATTTTACCGGTTTTTACATGATCCATGATATGTCTCAAGCTCTTGTGATCCGTGTAAATGGTACAACGGACCCCATAAAGGTAATGTCTCCATATCTATAGGGTGAACACCACCGCTCCCAGCTCCAAATCATGCGTAGGGTATTGTGTCTCATGCGGCTTCAGCTGTCGCGATGCGTATGCTATCACTCGTCCTCTCTGCATGAGGACTGCCCCTAAACCTGTGATGGATGCATCACAAAACACCACAAAATCCTCAACTCCCTCCGGGAGTGTCAAGACTGGAGCCTCGCACAACCGCTGTCGGAGGGTCTTAAACGTCCTCTGCTGCTCAGGGCCCCACCGGAAATCCACCCCCTTCCTCGTCAGACGAGTGAGGGGTACTGCAATCTTGGAGAAATCCTGTATGAATCTCCGGTAGTACCTTGCCAATCCCAAAAAGCTCCTGATGTCTGAGGGAGATTTCGGAACCTCCCACTGCATAACCGCCTCGATTTTGGCCGGATCGACCAAAATCCCCTCCTGGTTAACGAGATGTCCGAAGAACTGGACCTCTCGTAGCCAAAACTCACACTTCGAGAACTTGGCGTACAGCCGTTCTCATCTCAGAACTCCCAATAACTCCCGTAGATGCTCCTCATGCTGCTCTCAGGTCTTGGAATACACCAAGATATCGTCTATAAACACTATGACCGAGCGATCGAGCATCGGTCTGCAGACCCGATTCATCAGGTCCATGAATACTGCTGGCGCGTTGGTGAGTCCAAACGGCATCACCACGAATTCGTAATGTCCATAACGCGGTCTTCTCCACGTCATCCTCCCTCACAATTTGTGGATTTGTTTCAGGTACATCTGACCCTAAGGGCAAGGGCAAGGTTTGATGACGCGGCGTGCACTCTCTCTCAGGGGTTTTTATGAGACACTCTGATGATTTGAAATAAAATTAATTGTTACGAATTTGAAAACAATTGTATTTGGGATTTCATGGTTTATGGAAAGTGTTTTGGCTAATTAAAAATGAAAAAAATTCTTTTGAAAATTGGGTCGTTACACTATGGTATTCCAACTCGATGGTTGACTGGACCCATAGTGTATTGGAATTCAAACCTCTAGAGTCCAAAAAAGACAACTTAATGCATTAATCTCTTAATCTTTCATGCCAAACAACCAAACTTTCCAAGAGGCATTCTTTATCTCAGAATACCATAAAAATCATTGCTTTTTAGACATGCATGTCCAATGCATGTCTTAAACATAAGCTATGTCAAAATGAAGGGAAAATGAGATCAAATCCCATGTATGACGCCCAAAATTCACTAACTCTCCAAATCCATAGAATAAAACCTTTAATGCACCACAAGGATTCATAAAGTTGCCAACTTTATGACATCCTACTATCCAAACATTCCCGAAATATGAGAAAAGGGACAAAAAAACATAGTTCTAAGGCCCTAATGCATAAAGATTTGAACTTGAATACTCACAAGGATCCAGAAGATGCTCAAACAGAAGTTCCAAGCTTGCCAAGATGATCTCACAACCTTAAAAGTCTCTTTCTTCCTTGAAGATCCACCAAGGACACAAATATGAGTTTAAAAATGGAGGAAATGGATTAGGTTTTCTTCAAGAGGGCTTTGGAGGTGATGGAGGCTGAGAGTGAAGGAAACCCTAGCCCCTCACTCCCTTTAAATAGGGTGCAAGTCTGATAATTAGGGTTTTGGCCCAAAATGGTCGTTGCGTCGTGGCCACTTAGTGCCACGACGTTGTACCCAATTAAAACACGCGGCCACAAATTAAATTGTCACGTCGTGGTGATGCCATCACTACATCTGGCAACCCAGATTTTCTTATAATTAAATAAAATTCATACCTCGGGATCTGGATGTTATAGAACAACTCGAGAACGAAATTACAGCCAGAGAAACATAGACTCCCTCTTCCCAGTTGTATCGTTAATTATACCCTTGATGTCTCTCGAGCTCACTAACTCGATGATGCTTTATATTGCTCTTTTCGGTATCCATCTCCACTTCAGTGTCATGTTTTTAGAGGGTATTTGGGATTGCTTATTTAAAACAACTTATGATTTTAATAAAATGTTTATTAGCTTATCTAGTGTCAAAATAGAGTTGTTTTTTTTTAATCTTAATTGGGTTGGGTGGCTTCAAAACCCTAAACTAGTTGATACCTTATGCGTTTGTTTGTTTCTTGCTAGGGTTTTCTGATTAATAAAATTTCGCCGTTCTAAAAAAACCTAACACAAGGGAGCTAATAACACCGGATATTAACTCTAATCCTTTGACAATTTGGTATAATTTGGTATAAAAGGGTGAGTATAATGTCCAATTCTTGCATAGTATATGATAATTACTTTAATACGTATTATAACTTAACTAACCACTAATATGCAATCAATATGTATAATATCTTAACCAACTACAAACATGAAGTTCATCAATCTCATATAATCATCTTCCCCATTTTATCATATAAACCCTATTTTAATGACATGAATCATAAAGTGAATTAATCATGGGGATTACATTTGGGGATCGCTAAAAAGACACCCTATTTTACCATATAGACACCCTGCTCATTTATTAAATTATTTTTATTTGTTGAAATTGCATTGTTTTTCGGAAAAAAAAAACTAGTTACAAGTAGACAATCTTTTGATAAAGGATGTCCATGGGGTGTCTATTTAGCAACACTCTTACATTTTTATACCTTTAATTAGGATGAAAACATTTTACCCAATCTTTAACTTCAAGCCTGAATAGATTGCCTTACACGCCCCCAAGTTCGCGCCTCGGCTTTTCAAGAGAAGAAATGGGACTGAACAAAGTATGTGCAATATAAACCTAGTGGTCAATGAAAGTCGATGCAGCCCAACAAGTGATCACAGGCGTTACACGACTTGCCACATGACTTGAAAGCAGTGCCAGTATGTCTGCTTCGCCTATGTGACTTAGACATCATGCCCTTTGTTGTGTCGATTGTTCTTAGCCAATACACACAACGTAACGTTTTCATTATTAGCTCATGCATTATCATTTATACTCTTCACAATTTTACGAGTAAAATTAGATGAAAATTAATACACCAATATCATCGTACTTGTACAATCGAGTTTTTATTACAATTAAACAATGTTTATAACGCACTCGGTTACAAAATACAATATACTCATTTAGTATAGAATTGATGATGTTACACAATCAATGCTACAGGTACTGTAAAATTGTGTCCGAAGAAACCTTAGAGAGTCAACATACAAATCAAAACTCAAAGCTAACATCCTTAAAAACATTGTAACATATTTATAGATATATTATTTCATATAACATGCATTCAAAAATATATGATAAAACATCGTATACTTAATATTTGTCAAATATTATTTAATCATATTATAAAAAGAATCTTTATGAGCATAAAAATTTTTTAAAAACAATAGTTGAAAAGGTTGATCAATCATAAAAAAGACACGCTTTAATTGATAGAGAAAATCCTTCCATGTTATCGAGTCAAACGGTATGCCATACACTCCACAATTGTGTCACTATGTTCTACGGTCTAATACGACGACTATTATCATTGACTTCAAAACCTCCCCTCATCTTTCTCTCTCTAAAACCTTTGTATTGTATGAGTATTTAAAAATTTACAGAAGTTTCATTTTTGACTTTTGAATTTCTGTCATCTTTCAATTTGATCACTTGGGCACCTTCCTTCTCCTTTCTTTCGATTCGACGGAGAAATTGTCAGAAAAAAACCCCCCAATTTCATCGGATACTAGCAAAATTAAGAAATCCTCTCTTCATCATCATATGTTATTTGTATTGTTGATAAAACCCTTTTTGCGTCAATAATTGATACCACAGGTCGAAGGATGAATTCACCTCTGCAGAAGTTCAAATGAGTTGCAGAGTACAAGGTAAATTTGCTTGTTTTTTCTATGAATTATGCGTAGGTGTTATTGTGATTATGATTTGCAATTAGTTATTGGGTTTTGCTGTGAGCTTCTGATCCAGAGTGGATAGTGGACCAAATATGCGATTCTTTATTTCCAATTTGAGTTTGAGATTGCTTTTATGCTTTTTATATATTGGGGTTTTGCATTGATTTTCGCCAATGGAAATTGTAATAGAAATCTTGATGTTATAAGATGACATCTCTACGATGTGTCGGATTATGAAGTGAATTGATGGTCTTTGAAATTTTGCTGAAATTCTTATAAATTACTTCTGCTTGTAATGAAAGTTGCAACATTTTGACTCAGCTAATGAAGGTTTGATTATTAATCTATGGACTAAATTAACTTTATCAGTAACATAGAATATGTCCTATATTCCTATTCGGATGTTCTGATATGAATGTAACAAGTTCCATTATTGACAACATTTCTATAAGAGTTTTCTCCTTGCCCTTACAAAGTATCAATGACATTGATTTTAATCCAAAAGATTATCTCTTTTATCGTTCTTGAGGAGGGTCATTTATGTAATTGACTAATAGCTGATCTTTATTCTCTTATTACTGTAGAAGACCTCCTTGCATCAATGTGTCAATACCAAGGCTAGAAGTGTCACACTTCCAGAATTTCCACAAAAGCTAGCAACATTTGAAGGTGAACATCCTTTTTTAAATATTACATGTTTGTATCCAATATCTGTATTTATAATTTCGGTTTGCAATTTATATAATGTGATTGTTGATTTTTTAAATCTTTCACAGGCTGCATTCAGTCAAATGGCAGGGAGCTGGGATGAAAGTCATGAACTTGGTAGCCAATCAGATGATAGCTTCCAATACGAAAGACAACACATAGAGCCAATTTATGATGCATTCATATGCCCTCTTACAAAACAAATTATGAGAGACCCTGTAACCCTAGAAAATGGACAAACATTCGAACGTGAAGCCATTGAAAATTGGTTCAACGAATGTAAAGAAAACAACAGAAAGCTCATTTGCCCCTTAACATTAAAAGAACTAAAAACAACCGATATGAATCCAAGTATTGCTTTGAGGAACACAATTGAAGAATGGAATGCTAGAAACGAAGCTGTCCAGCTGGACATGGCCCGCAAATCTTTAAACATTGGTTGTCCTGAGACTGATATTTTGCGTGCTTTGAGATTTGTTCAAGATCTTTGCAAAAGGAATCTTTCAAATAAGCATATAATTCGTAATGCTGATTTGATTCCAATGATTGTTGATATGTTGAAGAGTAGTAGTCGAAGAGTGAGGTGTACAACTTTGAAGACTCTTCGTGTTGTGGTGGAGGATGATGATGATAATAAGGTGACTAATTAATTAATCTTTGATTTTTAATTCGTTAATTTGAACGAAAGTTGTATCATGTGTGTGATTCTTTTTGCTAATTTGCAGGAAATAATGGCGGAAGGAGACAACGTGAGGACAATAGTGAAGTTTTTATCTCATGAACAATCTAAAGAGAGAGAAGAAGCTGTGTCATTGCTCTTTGAGCTTTCTAAATCTGAAGCTATGGTTGAAAAGATCGGATCTGTTAATGGAGCAATCTTGATATTAGTTGGAATGACAAGTAGTAAATCCGAAAATGTGTCGACTGTTGAGAAAGCGGATAAAATTCTTGAAAATTTGGAGAATAATGAGAATAATGTGAGACAAATGGCTGAAAATGGCAGATTGCAACCTCTTTTGACACTTCTTCTTGAAGGTTCACCAGAACTCAAACTCTCCATGGCATCATACCTCGGTGAGCTGGCATTAAGCAACGATGTAAAAGTCTACGTGGCAACATCCGTGGGGCCCGCATTAATCAACCTAATGAAAACCACCAACATCCAATCACGAGAAGCCGCATTAAAAGCCTTAAACCAAGTCTCCTCATGCGAACCAAGTGCCAAAATCTTAGTTGACCAAGGCATCCTTTCACCCTTAGTCCAACACCTTTTCACAAGTCAAAGTCAACTCCCAATGCGCCTCAAAGAAATCTCCGCCACAATTCTCGCCAACATCGTAGCCTCCGATTCCGACTTCGATTCCATTGCCGTGGGTCCCAACCACCAAACTCTAGTCTCCGAAGACATAATCCATAACCTCCTCCACCTCATCAGCAACACGGGCCCCGCTATCGAATGCAAACTTTTACACGTCCTCGTGGGCCTCACAAACTCACCCGTTACCTTAATAAGTGTTGTGTCAGCAATCAAAAGCTCGGGTGCTATTAATAGTTTAGTACAATTCATCGAGGCCCCACAACAAGATCTACGTTTAGCTTCGATAAAACTTTTACATAATTTGTCCCCGAACATGGGACAAGAGTTGGCGAGTTCGTTACGTGGGGCCGCCGGTCAACTCGGTGGGTTAATCAAAGTGATTTCAGAAAACATCGCGAGTACCGAGGAACAAGCGGCGGCTGTCGGGTTGTTGGCGGACCTTCCGGAACGTGACATGGGACTTACAAGACAAATGTTGGATGAAGGCGCGTTTGAAATGGTAGTTTCTAGAATCAAAATGATAAGACAAGGGGAACCGAGAAGATCCCGTTTTGTAACACCGTATTTAGAAGGTCTTGTGAGAGTCCTTTCGAGGTTGACTTTTGTGTTGACCGAGGAACCGAAGGCTGTTTCTTTATGTCGTGAACATGATCTCGCGGGATTGTTTGTTGACTTACTTCAAGTCAACGGGCTCGACAACGTGCAAATGGTGTCTGCTTTTTCCTTAGAGAATTTATCTCAAGAATCGAAGAATTTGACTCAACTCCCTGAGATTCCGCCACCTGGCTATTGTGGGGTGATGTTTCCTTGTTTTAGCAAACAACCGGTGATGACGGGGCTATGTAGGGTCCACCGTGGGGCGTGTTCTAGAAGGGATACTTTTTGTCTTCTAGAAGGTCCCGGATTAGCTAGACTTGTGGCGCTTTTGGATCATACAAATGAGTTAGTGATTGAAGCTGCATTGGCTGCTTTATCAACTTTGTTGGATGATGGAGTGAATATAGAACAAGGGGTTGCTGCTTTGTGTGAGTGTGAAGGGATTAAGCCGATTTTGGATGTTTTAGTTGAAAAAAAGACTGATAATTTATGGAGGCGAGCTGTTTGGGTTGTTGAAAGGCTTTTAAGGACTGAAGATATCGCGTATGAAGTTTCGGGTGATCCGAATGTTAGTACAGCTCTTGTGCAGGCGTTCCAGCATGGCGATTATCGGACACGTCAGATTGCTGAGCGGGCGTTGAAACATGTTGACAAGATTCCAAACTTCTCGGGGATCTTTCCCAACACATAATGGAAGATTCTAGAAACAATTGTGGATGTTGTTGTATGATATGTGGTTTTGTATTGTTTTATTTTATTTTTTTGTTTCTTCATATTGTTTTCGTTATACACTGTTGGTGTGAAGGAATTTTGACATGAATGGCTTTCAGCCGTTTTTGTGATTTCTTTTACGTTGGATAGTGTATATAGAAAACAGATATGATGTTTTTTTCATTAGATGTGTATAATTGATTTTTTTTTGCTTTGTTGTTTGAATCGAGGATATGTTGGGTGTAAAATTGTGCAGTTGTTTTGTTGTCTTTACTTAAAAGAATTTGTTGAGGAAGTTGAAGGGTGTATGTCGTTTGAGTTGTTGAATTGTAACATAAAAAAAATGTAATTTAAGTTGATTTTATTTTAGTGAATGTGTTTTCAAACTCAACAATGAAGGAGTTATGATATAATATAATAGGACTTGGTTACAAATAGGCAATTAGTTACCAAAAGGTCAATTCTATTGTAGTTACCTTGTCTATTACTATTTGATTATAGTGGTTCATAAGGTTGTGTTTGGTTTTAGAAGGGAGGGATTGGACAAGCTTTTTTGTGCTCTATTCGACGATGAAACGAGGGGGTATTTGTGTCTTTTGTTTATTTGTCTTTTGCATAAACAAAAGACAGAGAACAATCATTAATTATGTCTTTTGCATAACAAGAACCACAAAATAAGTTTTTATCCCACAGTATTCTATATTTATCGTGATACTAAAAACTGTAATTTTCCAACAAACGTAGTTATGTGTTATCTTGCATAAAAAACATTATCTAAAAGTTGACTTTTGAGAATATGTTTTCTAAAAATAAAAGTTTTTGAGATTATGTATTTTACATGTGTATTAAAATTAAATGAAAATATGTTTTGTTTTCTAAAAATTTGCCCAAAAGTATATGATATCCGACTTGATTGCAAGTATATGATAGTTTTTAAAATAACTATATAGGGAAATATATCATTCAAACTTATTTATTTATTTTCAAAATCTTCAACTTCATTTATGTAACAAGTCAAACATGGTTGCCTTAAAACTTTTAAATTTGATTCAATTAGGTTAGGTTGACTTGCAAAGAAAACGACTAGTTGATTTTAGTTATAAATGTGTTAAAAATATTTGAGTTAATATTATTTATATTAAAAATCATTAATTTAGTTATTAAAGATACATTTTATATAAAAATAAAACTATTCCTAAAAAACTAATTTATTTAGTACATTATTAAAAATGAAGTATTTATAAAAGTTTATGTATTATTATATTCAGGTTATAAAGTCATGACTTTTTTTATGTAAAAGAAAATGACAAAAATCAACAATTGTTTATTAAAAGTGACAAGAAACCAACAATCGTAATATAATATTCTCTATTAGGAGAAAATACAATAACATTATAGTATATAATACTTTTTTATGTTAAAAAAAGTTATTACTTTATCATTAAAAAGCCCTAAATATAATGATTTTCTGAAGGTTACGGACTAAAATCTCAAACATATAAAGGATTGTTCGATTTCTTATCATTTTCCATTAACAATTATGGATTTTGTCTTTTTGTTAAAAGAAAATGAAAATTTTGTTTTATCACTAATTAGTCTAAAATATAGATTTTTATGAAGGTTTCTTTTATTCAAAATACATTTTATGTGACCTTTAGGCATCAACAATGCATTAAACTTATTAGAGTTTAATGGATTGAAACATCATTATTTTACTTAGTATACAACTCTACATTAATTTTCCTACAATGCATTGAACCCAATAGAGTTCAAATGTTCAATACAATATATATTTAATAGTTAAAAGGTTTCCTTTTTCCATTGAAGAGTTCAATGACCATTAAACTTCATATCTGTTGAATGTCAACATGACATCCCACAATGATAAAGTTTAATCCATTAAATGTCAATTAGATATGTCACATCATTCAACTCTCCCATTGAACTATACATTGTTGATGCTCTTAGCATGGTTTATATGGTTTTTTTTATTATTAATTTTTCACTTTTTGCATACATTTATACATATTTTTATCTAGATGTTTATTCTTATCTATGATGAAAATATATAAGTTAATTCTTAATGGTATTTATATTAAGTATGATATGTCGGTAACATGTTCTGTTTTTTAAAAAATTGTTTATGTTTAGCAAAAGATTGCATACTATGTTGTTAGTACTATAAAGTTTGTGGTTCACCATTCTAACTAAAATATTTATAAAACTCGGTTGTTATTGTGATCACTAATTGTATCGAAATCACTAATTAAAGGTATATATATTTATAACGAATTATCCTTAGTTAGAACTGTGAATCAATAGTTACTGTTTGGTTGAATGGAGAAATATTGGGAAATAGATTGCTTTGGTTGCTATTGAATGACATTTAAACATGTGATTTAGTAAACAATCTATGAAGACAAAAATTATAAAACTCTATAAAAGGGCACATATGCAATTTCTAAATCTCAAAGGGGGCAAATGGATAATACAATCAATCTGATGTGGCGGATCCCT
This sequence comes from Lactuca virosa, assembly GCF_052849685.1. Classification (NCBI taxonomy): domain Eukaryota; kingdom Viridiplantae; phylum Streptophyta; class Magnoliopsida; order Asterales; family Asteraceae; genus Lactuca; species Lactuca virosa. The sequence continues at coordinate 42,244,871 of NC_136433.1, forward strand.
TCCAGCCTGCGCCAGGCGGCTCTTCCCGATTGGTCACAACACTCTTCTTCCACGTAACCAAACTCTCCGGTCAGCGGTCAATATTTTAGTTTAGATCGCTGCTTATCAAAGGAGTGTATAGTAGGTGTACGCCGTAGAGAAGAACAGAAGATGACGATGAGGGCGGCGTTGCGACGGTTGATCTTCGTTGCGGCTATATTTATTACTTTATCTATAGCACATTCCATTCATGACAAATGCGCAGCTTGCAATGCCGTAGCTGTGAGTTATCAACCTTTCCATCATTTGATCTTGAAATTGTTCGATCTGTAGTTTGCTATGGTGCATCCAATTTGTGATTTTATATGTTATGTATTGAAATCTGTGCTGGTTTTAGGATAATTGGAACTTATATACTAGCTTGAAAACCTAAATCTGTTTAGCGATTTTCTGTTAAATTTAGAGTTATGAAGATATATGTTAATTAGCCTTTGTGATTTGTTCTAGTAAACAAGAAGTATGATTTCGGTGTCTAGTACTTTACTTCAAGTTTTGTGCCTAAGACTGGAAGTGCTAATCTTTGGATTGTCAAGCACCTGATTACGTGAAACCCCTGGAAAGGGTGGAAATACAGTTTAAGGAAAGTGAAGAAACATGATCTTAAAGATATCTAGGAATATGATTATCACAAACGCCTTATTATCTTCCTCGAGATTTCTAACATTTTGTTTTATGTTGGTAGAATCTTTTTGAAAGGAAGAGATTTCTGTTTGTAGGAGATCAAAAGGAATTCAAGTTTTTTCAGTATGATATGTAAATATGTGAAAGCCTGAAAGGAATTGCAATGCAAATTATGTTAGTAATTTGTAATTTCTTTCTTGTTTTATAAAAACATCATATATGAAATGAACACTTATACAACCCATTTACTAAATTTTCTTATTTAGGAAGCTAACTGTTTATAGAACTCTTTTAGAATAAGAATAAACTATAAACTAACTAAACATAAATTGATCACTACCATGGATTTGAAACTGATTAGTACTTTCACATTTTGCAGGAGGAACTGGAACTTGGAATGATGAAGGTACACTTTTTTTCCCTTTTTCTCCAATGCATTATTTCATTCCTGTTTCATGATTTAAACTTATTCAATTATCTATTCTGTAAATTATTTTTACAATCATGTTTTATTTTTATATTATTCCAGGAAAAACCAAAAAATCATCTAGATATGAGGCATCGTTTGGACTCCACGGGTCAACGTAGAGGAAAGGTAATAGATTACAGGTAAATTTTAAATAACTTTTCACCTTTCTTTATTATTTATTAAAATCAACTTTTCCCACACAACATTTTTTTATAATCAATTTCTGTTATACAGAGTCAGTGAGCTGAGAGTTGTTGACCTCTTAGATGGACTTTGTGATAAAATGCAAGACTATACTCTTCAGAAGGTATTATTATTATTATAATTATTATTATTATTATTATTATTATTATTATTATTATTATTATTATTTCTGAATAATGAAGTAAAAACTTTATTCTTTCATTTTGTTCATTATTTTTTTGGAAATTATGCAGATAGATTCAAACAAAAAAACATGGATTAAAGTGGATGACTGGGATGACATGACTAGTAGTATGTATTGGTGAATAACTTCCTTCAGTAAGCTTGTTTTATATGGTTTATTTGTTAATTAAAATTAAAAAGAGTTAAGTAAAAAATGTTGACTGATTTCAAGTAAGTTTGAGGTTTTATGTGACAAATCTTGTTATTTATATTTTACAGATAAGCAAGAATCACGTGCTCATTCGAAAGAGATATCATCTTATTGTGGAAGGTGATATGAGAAAACTAATTTACACCATAAAATATTTAATATTTTGTTTTTTATTTATTTTGAAAAAATATACACACTAATTGTATTTATTTGTGTATACTTATTTTCCAGGTTACTTGAGGAAACCGAAGATGAGGTGAGTCAAAGCTTTCTTGAACTTAGGATTTAATGAGCTATACTTCTATTTAATCTTTTTCAGTTTTTTTAAATAATAAATTATATGATTATCTTAAGTAATATATAGAATAGTGTTAAAACTAATAAATAAATAAAAATACAGCTAGCAGAATTGATAAAGAAAGGATCAGTCAAAGTAGGAGAAGTGAGCAAAGTTTTGTGTCAAGATCTAAGCAAACATTGCAAGAAAACAAGGTATTTTTGAATATTTCATCCCATTTCTCATCTGTTTATTGTGTTTCATGTTGACATTTTTGTGCAGTGGTCAACATGAGTCAACCCATGATGATGAAGATGATGAAGCTAATGAAGAACTTTGATTGAATAACCCAAACAAGCGTGGGGGATGGAAGCATACTAATACGGATATTAATTGAGATGAACTTTGTTTTATTTTTGTATCTTAAAATTTTTGTTGGAATTAATGCTTATCATCAATTTGGCCCGAAAAAGAGGACAAAGAAACATGTTGCACAAGTGATCCTTAATGTATTCTTCATTGCATTGGATCTGTTAAATCGAATATAAAATTTAAAAATGTATGTTCAAAATCAAAGTTGAATTATAAAAAATAATTCAAAATCAAAATCGAATTCCATCATGTATTAATCTTAAGATTTACTATGAAAATTATAATCATTGCTACTTTGAAATCATAATAACATGGTCCTAATGTCCATGCTTAAGAAATCTTTGATTTTTATTATTTTTGGTAATTATTTATTATTAGCAATTTACATCTTATTTTACAATTTAGTTTTTTATGAATTCCTTTTTACCTTACCTTTTTTTACCTATTTGTTTTTTAGTATGTTAAGGATTTTTTTTCATATATATAAATTACTTTATCAATTTTTTGGATTGAAAAAACATTTAAAAGTTCGTTTTCTTTACATTTTTTTTACAAACAATAAGTGCACTTCAATGTATTACTAAACTTAATCGATTGTAAATGTCTTATTTTAACCCACTGTATATTCATTTTGTTACATATTTTATAAACATTTTTTCGTTTTTAAATTTAGTTTTCTTTCAGCTTTTACATATTTATTTTCATGAATATAAGGTTCTAAAAATATGAAAAAAATTTATTTTTATTTTTAAAATATTCATATCTACAAACTAGAAGTACACCCTTACCTATTGTACTTAATAAAGCTTCTGCAGAAACTGTAATTTACTCAAAGAAATAGTGTACAATGGGGAAACTAATTAATCATCAAGAGTACTCAACTTACCAAAATGTACAAAATCTCAAAACAAAAAACATTAAAAAAAAAAAAAACACCAATAATCTCAAGTCTTATTTCCCAAAAACTAGTACACAAATCAACATAGAAAAAAAAATTAAAAAAAAAAGTTATAAACACAAATTACACATTCTCTCTCTCACGAATTACCATCCAAAACGCCCTTAAGAAAATTAATCCCTTCAGAAGATATACTCCTCCTATGTCCCACTTGCGGTTGCACCTCAATCCACGGGGGCGGATCCGGTGAGAAACAGACCACAACAACCGTTAAATTATCACACGTGTTTCTCTTAAGTGCTTCCCTCACAAGCTCTTTAGAACACCTCTCAGGATCATTATGAATCATCAATTCTTTTCTAGCAATTGTTACAGCGCATTGACTACTCATCACATCCCATAAACCATCACACCCCATGATCACAAACTCATCTTCTTCCATCAACAAAACTTCTTGCAACTCTGGTTCTGAACTCAACGGGCAGCCTGACCCTGACCCTTTTGGGAACTTCATATGCCAATCCCCAAGTGCCCGGGCAACCGATAGCTGCCCGTTTAGATACCCGTCGTATATTACACCACCCAGTTTTTCAATTCTGTGTCTTTCGGTCACACTGTTTGGTTTGTGGTCGTTTGAGAGCTCAATTGCCCTGCCTCTTTTTCCTAAAACTGCCCGACAATCGCCGGCGTTTGCAACCACCATCTTCCTATAATCATCATCATGTTTGAAAATTCAGATTACTCTTTTTACCAGATGAAGAAGAGAATGAAAAGGAGAAGAGAATCAGAATTCAGAACCAACCAGCTTACCTTCCGAAGATGAAGGTGGTTAATGCAGTGGTTCCGGAAGAAATGTCAACACTGCTGTTTTCTGCAAATGCTTGATCGGCTTTCATGTATGCGTTTCTTATTGCTTTTTTTAAACAACTTGGGAACTGGGGATCTTCGACTATGAATTTTAATATGTTTTTTCTAACATAAGAAGCAGCATCTGTGCCACCATGCCCATCGAAAACCTGTTAATTGAATGAATTGGTGGAAGTTTAGATGAAGAAATAAGAAGAGAGATGGATTTTGGATAGATGGATACCCCGTAGAATGCTCCGGGGGAAGGAAAACCTTCTGTTCTGTCTAAATGTTGAAGAAGGTTGTCTATACATATATGTTCATCTTCCATGTATTCCTTTGGCCCTTTCTCTGCACAGCTTCCTGATCGAATCATAGGCATATATTCCGATTTCCCATCAACAATCCCAAAGTTAAAGTCCTAGGGAAGTACGATTTGGGCAATATTAGTCATTCTAACACTTGTAATTTGCTTAAAATTGGGTTTAATTAAGCAACTGAATGACGAATTTAAGATGTGAAATATGAGCTAGTAAGTATTGAAGGGAAGAAATGATTTAAATACCGGATCTGTAGGTGTCAGGAGTGTCGCCGTGCTCATGCTATGACGGACTAATGAAAGATGCCTTGGAGGTTTTCCGATATCCAGTTCATTTAATTGCTCTGAATTCTGCGATTTCTCTTCGCCGGAGATAATATCATTAGTGAAACCATCTTCTACCATTACATATGACGGCGAGTAACCGGTGCCGGCAGCCATACTCTATTTTGGGAAATAAAACTTCATCCCAAGTCAAGTAATCTACATAAAGCCTCTGATCATGTAACTTCGACGATCGGATTTTTTGATACACTGATGATCACTTCTTAATCAACGAAACAACGAACTAGATATAACTCAGTGCCAGCAACAAAAATCGCAATTTTCAACAAAATCTCGGTCGATTGAAGCTAAATAGCGAAGCAAAAAAAACAAATCGTGTACGAACAATGGAATCTATGGAAAAAGAACCTCGGATCCTACTCAAAGTATGAATTTCAGAAATCACGATCGAATATTTCACTATAATTAGACAGCATGGTGGATATAAACAGAATTGCTCGCAGATGAGAAGCAGGTGTGATGCTTTTGTTCGCCTATTTATCTCTATTGTCACCCAATTTAAGAAACCCTAGAAAGCACTGTCCAGAAACAGAAATCAGAAAGGAAAGGGGAGAGGAGTGTACATATTTATGACAAGATTAATAACAGTTAGACCCCCTATAGTTATGAATAATTCGTTAACATCCTCACAAAATAGTTTATGTGGCACTATTGACGAATAAAGGTAACTTATGGTTCTTAAGCTTAATATGTGACAAGTAAATGAATATGGGAAAATAGGGTAGAATTATACTTGTATTGCATATGAAGGAATTTATAGAACAAAACTATGATAAAATGACATTAAGAAGTTTATAATATTTGTTAGTAACGTAAAATGTTTAGTTTTTAGCGCTTATTAGAATAGGCAATCGTCAAATACAAGTTAATTTAATAAGTAGTTATGTGGCAATACACCTTTCAAATCAATATTGGTAATTAATTTATAGTGTTTGGTACCAATCAATTGTAAATACATCCAAATTCCCAAACCACGCTGCTTTAAATTATGTTTTTTATAACAATGGACCATTTTATAGGTGCATGTTTCGATGTTATTAATAGAGAAGATATGTGTGAATTCTTAAATAGGAAGTCGTGTCAATTGATATAGTGGTTAATATGCAAAATTGCAAATATATATAAGTTTTTTTAAAAAACAAAAACTTCCTGACAGGATTTTCGGGTCATTTTTCACATACCAATTAATATTCCGTTGTAAATATGGAGTTATGTTTCATACCCTAAATTCACTATGGGCCAACCTCGATGGCTACAAAAGCTGAAGAGTATGGAGATAAATAAATTATTATCTTATAACATTAGTTTTTAGACAAAATTGCAAAAATGATCCCTGTGGTATTATATTTTTTTGGGTTTTAGTCCAAACCTTGATTTTTTTTGGATTGGTGGTCCTTTTGACCATGTTTGTTTGTGATTTTGGTCCCTCGAAAAACTGAAAAGACTAAAATACCCTTTCTAATATACTTTTCTTATTTTTTTTATTTAATTTAAAAGAAAAAGAAAATAAATACTAATTTGGGCCCATATATATATATATATATATATATATATATATATTAATATATTAATATATATATATATATATATATATATATATATATCACAACGCACCCAAATATCAATCCCTCTCGTTCGTATCTCACCGGCCGAAGGAAAAGAACGAAGAACTTGACACCGGCCACCACCTCCCTCTGCCCCCTCCTGTCGAGTCACTCCAGCCATCACTGGAGCCATTTCTTCCCTCCTTCGTCTCCGCCGGCAGAAGACCAAACAGAAGCAACAGAGGCTGTCGGAGCTCCTCCCTCCGCCACCCACTGCCACCTTCCCACCGAGAAACACCTCCCTCCTCGTTTTTTCTGTTGATCGGAGCAACCCATTGCCGCCGAACGCCACTGCTGTGGAGTTCCGACCACCACCTTGCCGCCACTACAGTCCTGTTTCCCCTTTCCCCTTTCCTCTCTCATACTCTCCTATCTCCCTTCTAAATCTTTGTTCAATATTTATCTTTCAAGATTGGATCAAGAAAGGTGATGGTTGTATTTAATCTGTATAATGTCTGCATATTTTTATTAGATTGGATCAAGAAAAGTGATGGTTGTGTTTAATCTGTATAATGTCTGCATATTTTTGTTGGAACTTTGTTCATTGTATTTGATGAAATTCCTGTCAAATAGCTCATCTTGTGGAACTCGATGATTCTACTGGGTGGTAATTATGGAAACTTGGAAGACGCACGTAAGGTGTTCGATCAAATGCTCAAATAAGATAGTGATGTTTTGTCGAGGAAGACGAAGGGCAAAGGAGGAAGACGAAGGACAAGAGGTGTATATGTATTTGAGTTGATGGTACATGTATTATTTTTAACTTCAATGTATATGTATGTGATTTTATTATATTGGAAGCAGATATAAGGAAGAAGACGATGAGAGAGAGAGATCCGGTTTTATATTTAATAACAATAATAATTTTAAAAAGTGAAAGAAAAATGAAAATTAAATTCATTAAGGTATAATAGTCTTTTTAGTTTGGACAGGGACTAAAAATGCAAGCAAAATAGCTTAAAAGGACCACCAATCCAAAAAAGTCGGAGTTTGGACTAAAACTCCAAAAAAATGCATACGACGGGACCATTTTTGCAATTTTGTCTAGTTTTTATTTGAATTAATATTGTTGTTAATTGTTTTTTGAAGGTCTAGTAAATACTTTCTACTTGTTATAAATTGGCTTTAGAACTTCTTTTAGAATTCAAATACGATATACAAGTCCCGTAAAAGCTCAAAGTGATTTGGGGTAGGGAGTACCCCTCATATGGACACGTTTATTAGAATGATTTTGACATTAGCAACTTAGATGTTACACGTTATGGACTAAAGTAGTGGCTCAATGATAAAATTGAAACACTTATAAGGTTCTTTTTTATTTAGGTTAACAACCAACACTAGTATGAACAATAAAGTAATCTCATAATACATCTTGGTTTGTTTGGTTGGGATTTTAATTACTTAATTGTTCATTGTATATTTGAATGATTTGTGTTTTGATTGTTTATAAATATATTTAAAACATATTTATACCTTTAAAATCATATTTTTACATTTAAAAATATATGTATATATCTAAAAATATATTTAAAAATATTTTTATACCTTCATAAAAATAAATAATAATAAAATTAATAATAATAATAATAATAATAATCAACATTTATTTAATGTTTCGAGGTTAACGGACATTATGTATTGAAGTTCAACATAAAAAAATGCATAAAAGTACTTCTAGCTTAGTGGTAAGGTACCTCTTTGTGTGTGAGGGGTATGGGGTTTGAATCCTTGCTATTCTGGTTTTCTTTTTCTTAAAACCTTGATTTTTTTTAAGTAATTACAGGCGTGTTATGTTATATAAATTAGTTCATAGGTCTAGTACAAAGTTGTGATTGAGCCCAACGAAACAATGATTTCCTCTGATCGCTAATCGGGTTTGGTAGAATCGGCGATTAATCGCTAATCGGACCTCCACCGATGAGATTATTGCTAATCAATCACTATAATCGGGTTTGGTCAATACAGGTCAAAGTAGGAATTAATCGGACCTAATTGGACCTAACCATACTTAATCGGACCTAATCGGGTTTAGTCAACAAAGGTCAAAGTCGGACCTAATCGCCGATTAATCGCTTATTTTGTAAGATTAAAGTTAGATTTATAAATTTTTTAATAGATTTCTTAATAGTTAATGATCCCGGATTAATCCCCGCCTAGCCGATTAATCCCTAATCGCTAGTCCACCGATTAGCGATTTCTGCAACCATGCTTATTATGGTAGCAAAAAGAGTTTTAAAAAAAAATGTTTGTATTAACTTTTATGGTAGAAAAAGTCGTATATTTGTAAAATGATTGAAAATGACATGGAAAGAAACGAGGGAAGAAAATGAGAGTGTGATAGTTCATTAAGGGTAGTATAATTATTTTCCAGTTTAAAAAGTCAGAATTTCCTTATTTTTATTAACCTCGTTTTAAAACATGCCAAAAAAGTCATTTTGAAATGCACTTATACAATAGTCAAATATTTTTTTACTTGTCGACTTTAAAAACAAAAAACAAGTCAATAAACTATTTTGAAAAGGAATCTCAAACACCATCTTCGACTTTAAGGTTTAGACCTTATAAATGCGTTAGATTAAGTCCTAAAAATGATTTTCAATGGGTTGATCGAAGAGAATAAAAAATAACCATCTCATTTGTCGAAGAGAAGAAAAAATAACCATCTCATTCTTGATTGATCAAGAAGAATATGTTGGAAAACGTGTTTCTAAAGTCCTAAGGCTTGCTTATTTAGAAGGGAAATCGCTACAAAATCCTTTAAGTTTGTCGATTCGGACGGTTTTACTCTAAATTCAAATTTATGTTCATTAATCCCTAATATTTTACAAACTTTTTGTCATATTTGTCTTTTAGCATGTCAAACACATATTTATAAAAAGATGTAGTTATGTATTTAAAAACATATTTATGTTTTTTGGAATTATAAAATATATATATATATATATATATATATATATATATATATATATATATATATATATATATATATATATATATATATATTAAACTTGCAAAAAAATAAAAATATCTATTTATATTTTTGAAAAATATAGAAAGATGTATTTATGTATTTAAAAACATATTTTATATATTTCAAAAATATAAATAGATATTTTTATTTTTTTGCAAGTTTAATATATATATATATATATATATATATATATATATATATATATATATCTTTTATAATTCCAAAAAAACATAAATATACATATTTATATTTTTACAATTGTAAATTTATTTTTAAATACTTAGATAAAATTTTAAAGGTATAAATACATTTTCAAAGTTGTAAATACATTTAAAATGCATTTTAACCTTTTAAAGCATATTTTTTATATTTTTAAATATCTTTATACCTTAAAACGTAATTAAAAATATATTTATACACTCATAAAAAATATAATAATAATAATAATAATAATAATAATACAATTTAAAGTCCTCATGTGTTATACAAAATATATAATAATATCCAGCATTATATTTTTGAAAAACGATTCAACTTAGTGATAAGATTTTGGGTCTCTAAGTGAGGTTTTGGGTTCGAATCCAGTCTCTAACATTCCTACATCAAATGAAAATGTTGACAGATAAACTATGTCTAAGGCATGTCAAAAAAAATAAATAAATAAATAAAAATAAAAATAAAAAATCTTGGTCATCATCATCTAAACAAAATTTTAACCTAAGAGCTTTTGTATCAATATTCCTATTTAGAAAAATATACTTTACTATATGAAATATTAAGTCCCCATTTTTATGAAATATCTTATAATAAAGACAATTTAATTTTGTTTTAGCTACTTATTTATTTGTTGTTTTAAAATTAAAAATTAAAAAAAAAAAAAAAAAAAAAAAAAAAAAAAAAGGGTTGGATTATCCATTTTCCCCTTCAATGTCATAGTGTCATGTTAAAGGAGGAAGTGAATCGATGGTTGCTAGGCTATCGTCTTTAAAAACTAAAAGTGTCAATTCACACAAGGCTAAGGACAATTGTTGTAATTCATTATTTATAGACTATAGAGAAATTAGTTAAACAAATATGTTTATTAGAATACCATTTATAACATCGACGCTTCCAAAGTTCCAATATATGCATACGCTTTTGTTTGAAATATACAATAATCATGTAAATATTCAGCATCAACCTATATATCAACACCAAAACTTGGTTGACCATGTTGTCATATATTGATTTGGACTCACAAACTCTAAAAAAACTGGTGATTTGAGAATTTGACCATATCTTTTGACTTTGTATATTTATTTTGGATTTGATTAGTCAACACAAACCTTTATAACTAACCAACTCGCCATACCTACCCCATACAACTTAGATGTGTCTTTTAGACCTACTTCATTAATTTAAAGTCAACCAGTTATTTTTTTGTAATTTTTGAAGTTAGGATATCTTTAAGAGCAATCGGTATGGGCCAAACGAGAACCAACGCGGGTGACGTGGCGCTTGGCGACGGCGGCTTAACGGGGGAACACCGCCCCCCTGCTCGTTGCAACTCGTCGAAGGTGGATCTCGTTGGCGTCACGATGGGATGAAACGAATGAATTGTTACCGTTTGAAACTTTTAATTGCAACGGTTTGAAAAAAAATTAATTATTAAAAAAAAACAATTTATCCTATAAATACCTCCCATTTTATAAAAAATTTCACACACTTTCTGTTCTCCTCTCTACATACTTTCAATTATCTTCAAAAAAAATATGGATCATTTCAACTCGTCCGATGATTCAGATGACGATATTTTCTTTAGGATGATGTATCATTATTACACTACCGACCTGCTACAACCAGACCCAGCCCCGCTACTAACAAGACGTGCGATGTTAAACAGAAATCGCGAGGAAGGACACCAACATCTATATCGCGATTACTTTGCGAATAATTGTGTATACGGGATGAAGGACTTCAAAAGAAGATTTCGTTTGAGTAGGGATGTGTTCTTACGAATCGTCAACGCCTTGAAAAGTCGGTATCGTTTGTTTACTATATTTGTATACAAAATAAATAAAAATGTACTACATGTTTCTTTAATTTTACAACATATGTAATATATTTTTAAACTGTAGTAAATTTATGTTTAGGTACGAATTTTTTCAATTAAGATATGATGCTAGAGGTAGACGAGGGTTTACAAGGTTGCAGAAATGTGTTGCGGCCATTCGTTTGATGGCTATGGGGGAGTCACCCGACACCATGGACGACTATATGAGAATGTCCGAAAGAACCGCAAAAGAGAGTTTGAATACATTGTCAAGGGGTGTTGTTGAAACTTTTGGAGACGTGTATTTGCGGAAACCTTCGTTGCATGATTTGCAAGAATTGTATGCGGCGCATGAAGAACGCTATGGGTTTCCCGGAATGATCGGAAGCATTGATTGCACACACTGGAAATGGAAAAATTGTCCGGTAGCATGGAAAGGGCAATACGCAAGTGGTCATCACGGATCACTTTCGTTGGTGTTGGAGGTTGTCGCTTCTCAAGATTTATGGATTTGGCATGCATTTTTTGGGGTTGCGGGATCCAACAACGACGTCAACGTTCTTGATCAGTCGCCAATATTCGACGATCTTTTGAATGGAAAAGCCCCGGATGCTCCTTTCACGGTAAATGGAAACGAATACAAATATGGGTATTACCTTACAGATGGAATATATCATCAGTATTCCACATTCGTGAAGGTATTCCGCCACCCGGTTGAAGAACGAGACAATTTTTTTAAGAGAAGACAAGGAGCACGTAAGGATGTGGAACGTGCTTTTGGAGTGCTGAAGGCGAAGTGGCATATAGTCGAACATGCAGCACGATCATTGGATTTAGAAACTCTACGATATATCATGTATGCATGTATCATAATGCATAACATGGTAGTATAAGATAAAGGGCGAAATATTGCACACTATATCCAACGGAGCCCAGACACGTTCAGTTTCAACCACGAACAACAGATTATTTGCATCGCGTTGTTTACATTCAGGACGCAAATAAACACAGACAACTTCGAGTGGACTTGGCGGATTATATCTTTTATGGTAACAATAACGATAATGAATAGCGTTGTATTTTTTTTTTTTTTTTAATTTGGATGTTATTTCTTTTTTTGTTTTTGGATATTATGTGTAATTTAGTCTTTATGTTAATTTTAATCTTTAAAAATTTGTAATTGTTATTTATAATTTTTAAACATTATGTTTTATTTATTATTTATATTTAAAAAATATTTGTCTAAATTTAAAAAAAAATCGAAATAAATAAAAAATAAATTATAAAATGGAAAAAAAGTTGGTGTCATAACAAGATACAACATGTTGCCTATTTCCCCACTTGGTGTTATAACACCATTGATGATGTGGCATGTGATGTGGCACCAAAATGGTGTTACATCTAGTTGCCCACACCTTATGGTCTAAGTAAAAGTTTTTAATGTTTAATGTCACCTTAAAGTTGAAAAAAGACAAAATTGCAAAAATGGTCCCTGTGGTTGCCAAAATTCTGTAGTTTTGGTCCAAAACGAAATGTTGGTGCACTACTGGTCCAATTTTAGATACATTGTGTGGTTTTGGTCCATATAGTTGTATTTTCTTGTGTTTTTGGTCCACATCCCACCTAAATTGACTAATATGCCCTTTAAATAATTATATTTTAATTTCTTTTATTTATTTTCTTATTCTTATAATAAAATGAAAAACAAAAAAAATAAACCTCCCTCTCTCTCTCTCTCTCTCTCTCTCTCTCTCTCTCTCTCTCTCTCTCTCTCTCCTGTTAAGACGCATCACCCCAAACACCCTCTATTATTGTTTTGCTCGACCCCTGCTTTCCCCGAAGCCATAGCTCCGGTGAGATAAGCTAACAGTGGAGGAAGAGAGCCCCTCGGAAAAACCGGTTGTCAACCTCTCACCTCCCCTCGGTTGCTGACCAAACCCACGAACCTCCTCCTGTAGTGTTGTTTCCGATTTGCCCTTTCCCTCAATTTCTTCTCAGTTTTTCTACCAATCCCTCCACCTCCCCTCCCATGGCTTCTTGTGTGATGTTGCAGAGCGTCGATATGCACATTTGGGTTTACAATCTGTACAACAAATCCAATCAAAAAACAACATTTTAGAAGATGATTATTCTTTGGAGCAATCTGTCGAACAGTTGGTGTGTGCAACAGTTACAAATCATTTTGGATGATGCTTTGTGCTTTTGATCGATAGCAATAAGAAACAAATTGTTTTCATTTTTTCAAGATCTCATAGTGAGGATTGGTGTTTGCTCGTCATCATAGGGGGAAAGACGGGGTGGCAGTCGGTGGTTTTTGGGAGGTTGATGCCACCTCTGGTGGGGCTATTGTCATATGAGAAAATAAGCAAGGGAGAGAGAGGGGAGGTGGCAGTGGTCAAAGGGTGTGTTTGGGTTGTTGCTGATTGGCAAAACTGGTGAGATGAGGTGGTTCCTAGTGATGTTCGGTGATCACAACAACAACAACACCACCACTCGTTGGTGGTGGTTGTTCTTGGCAGTGAAAGGAGAAGGAAAACAGAAAACGTGAAGGGTGGGTGGTGCAATGGATTCTACAATACAAGAGGGGGATAGAGAGTGGCCGTTTGTGGTGGTTCATGGCGGTGAGGGGTCACCGGTGGGTGGTTGAGGGTGGCAGTCCTTGGTTGTCCCTGTTTCTTTCTTCGTTTCTTTCAGTGGTGTGTGTGTTTTTGAGGGAGAAAAAACAAATAAAATATAAATTAAATTAATTTATATATTTCAGCAATTAAAAAAAATGAAAAATATAAATTATAAGGGCATAATCGTCGTTTTAAGTGTGTAGGGACCAAAAACAATAAAAGATCCAATATTGGACCAGTAGTGCACCAAGGTATCGTTTTGGACCAAAACTACAGAAATTTGCCAACCATAAGGACCATTTTTGCAATTTTGTCTTGAAAAAAAATATACATAATGAGTCATATTTACGACTTTTTTGTCTTGATTGTATGTGAAGAGACACATAATTGGTTCTATAACATATAATCATACATGTGTTTATGATAGTAACCTTTTGATTCATTGTAAAACGAGTATTTGTCATTAGTGAAGGGATTTTTTTTTTTTTTTTTTTTGGAATAGATGATAGCCAATGTGTTTAATAGGTTGACTTATTTATTTATTTATTTATTTATTTATTATTATTATTATCTTTGCTAAATGGCACCGGACAAATGGGCAGAACCGATCTGTAAGGGGGCAACTAAAGCGACCGTCCACGACCCAATTTGTTTGAAAGCCCCAAATATCAATCATTTACATCGAGTTCATCAAATTCATAAAGGCAGGGGCGGCTCAATTACTTTGGGGGCTCTAAATGAACCAAAATTTGGGGCCCTTTGACTTGTACTATTCTAAAATCATTAGTATACACATGACAGGGCATGAATCAATGTAGGGAATGCACATTATGTATGCGATATTTGGTGAAAGTTGCACTTGTTGCATTGTGGTGAAAGTTGCACTTGTTGCACTTAGGTAGGGTTCCCGCATATGGCTTCGGTGGTGCTGGAGTGGTAGCAGTAGTGGCAGCATTAGTGGCAGCATGGACAGCAACAATTTGTTGCTTATTAGCGGGGTCCTGTGCTGGTTGGCTCTTCTTTTCGTTCCAGAACTTCCTTTTGTTGTTTCCCCCTTTTGATTTATCAGTGGTGGTGGTTGTAGTATTATGACCGGCTCGGTGGTCAACAAGTTGTTGTGCCAGCTCCCTGGCACTGTCAAAAGTAGTTGGCCTTGAAGCCAGGACACTACTTTGCACTTGGAGAGACAGTCCCCAAAGGTATCGCTCCACCTTTTTCTCCTCCGGAGTAACCATTGTTGGGCAGAGGAGAGCCAATTCATTGAATCGGGTGGTGTAGGTTTCAAGGTCGGAGCCCGTCATCCTGAGGTTCCAAAGTTCTTGTTCCAGCTTTTGAATCTCACCTCTCGGGCAGTACTCCTTCATCATCAACGTTTTTAGTTCTGCCTAGGTTATGGAGCTAGCCACTTCGAGAGTAAGTGACTTAATCCGGCAGTTCCACCAAGTAAGGGCCCGGCCGGTGAAAGTGAAGGCTGCGAACTTAACTTTGCTCGCTTCGGGGCAAGAGCACACCTGAAAGACTACTTCGGTCTTTTCAAACCATTGCATCAAAGTGATGACTCCCCCGCTCCCATTGAATTTGTCGGGTTTGCCATTGGTGAAGTCTTTGTATGAACACTCTCTTGCATGCCACGTACTGTCTCCGTGGTTAGAGTTTGTAGCACCCGATCCAGAACCACCAGCCCCGTTTGTCCCTATCTGCGACATTGCGGCCGCTACGGCTGCTGTTACTGCAGCCTGGAACATCGCAGGATCAAACTGTGGAGGCAGCGGCGGAGGAGGTGTTGCTGTGTTGCTGGAAGGTCTTGGTCTTCTCCTTGGCGGCATGGTTCTGTCATAAGTCGTAAACCAATGTACTTTTAGTAAAAGTGTATTTATAGGAAGAAAATCTTTTATACATAAAGTATATTATTACGTTGTTTTCCGGTATGTTTACGATACATACGATTTTATACTTTTAATTGACCCAATACATTGGGTTATGAGGTAAAATGAAAGTATAAAATATTTTATTTGAGTTTCCTTGTTTCCAAGTATATGACTGTTTGTAGAAGTTTCACATATACTAATTTAGTCGGGACATAATTAATATATTATATTTTAAAATGATCTTTATCGGTTACTTAATTAGTTGCAAAGTGCATACCAGTCATATGTGATTAACATATAATAGTCCTTCGAATAGATGACCCTAACTCCAAGACCACAACCAAACAAGGACATGAAGTGAAACAAAGATACATAAATTCTAAGTCTATAGCATCTTAGTTACATATGACCTTAGCGCATCCACTTAGCAGCTATTAATCTATAAATAAAGACCTATTTAATTATCAGATAATTTATTATAGTAACACAAAATACTCCTATAGTATTTGTAAATGTTTAGTTTTGAGTTCTTAAAGTATCCTTTGTAGTCTGTTATTAGGTTTGTTAGATTTGTTGTCCATCCTGACCATCCCCCGGTATATGCAAGTCAATTCCCGGACAGATATAGTTGATCAGGCTATATCCTTCCCAGATTTAATCCACATATACTAAGGCATACTCAAAATGTTCAACTCTTCTTCTTTTGCTTTATGTTTTCGCTAGTTATGATACCATGCGAGCATGTAATGTATGTATGTATACTTTAATCAAGAAAATCATTTATTTTCTAAGAGTATATTTATTTGAAAAATGCACAAATCAGAGACTATTAGTCCCAATTGTGTTTATAGTTTGTATATCTTATGTGGTTTGATATACTTAATTCACTATAAACTGTGCTCTTATACCAATCTGTCACACCCCCAAACCAAGGATGGCGGAAACGTCCGGGGGTGGAGGACTTCATGTATAGTATCATAACAACAATTGTAATAGTAATTCAAGCAAACACAACCAACATATATATATAATTGAAAAAGTTACATCATTGTATGAATTACATGTTTACGAATCAATTACAATATGTTGACAAAATTATGAAATAGTAGACGCCTTAGCGTCCCATCCTCAAAAGCACTTGATTACCTGTTTAATGATTTCCTGAGAATACAAGTTGTTTGAAAAAGTGTCAACACAAAGGTTGGTGAGTTCATAAGCTTTTGTTTGGTATTATTAAAAGCCTTTCGTTTGTAAAAGTAGTATTTGTGTTAGAAAATCCAATATTTTCCTTAATGTGTAAATGTAGTCTTAAAACCCAAAGACCGAAATGTACAAGTAATTTGTCATATTTATAGTAAAACAATGCAAGTTTAAATCGACATAAACTCGTTAAATTTTAATGAAGTTCCCGTAAATTCCAATGTTTATTAATACTTTATGTGAGTTTATTATAACCATACTATGACCAAGGTTGCCTAAAACGACGTTCTTCAGGCGTCGGAAATGTTATGACATTTGTCACCCCAGACCTATCGGTCTAACTGTTGCATGCAGTTTAGGTGTGGGTTTGTCAAACCCAATATAGATCTATACACAAGTATCACGCTCTCCCTCAAGGAGACTCTGGTTACAATACAGGACTTAATGGTAATTTGAAGTAAATGTCTCACAAAGTCATTAACGGAATTACGTGTTATGAAAACTTGGTACCGTATGGCCGTACCTTGCTTAATGAAAATATCCTTTGTATAAATGTACCCTTTTTAAATGTATGTGTTATGTAATGTATCATAAACTATACCTATTATAGTTTATCAACCAAGGGTAGTACGTGGTAATGTATGCAAACTATATTCAAAATAGTTTATTAAATGTTTGAATGTATCGATTGTACTTTGATTATAATCACTTGTTATTCTTTATATTTTATATGACCAAATCCATTTGTAAACTGATGTGTGTCTAAATATTAAGATAAAATGTCATATCTTGCAATAACATATAATCACATAAAGATATACACCTTGCTCAACATGTTACAAGGTGAAATGAAATTAACAGCAACTTTTCCTTGAAAACAGTTTCTGTTATTGTTCTTAGAAAATTTATAGAAAAATCATCAAAGCTCTAAATCCAAATCCGCAAATTTTGAGAGTTTGGAATATGAGTCTAGTTTGTTCGTAAATTTTATCATGATTTTTAGTGATCTCTAACAGAGGTGAAAATGTTCATAATCACAGACTGGTCCGGGTTTGCCTCTGAAATGATAGGCAGTTTTGTAAAAATCACCATAAATTGTAGAAAAATCATATGGAGATGTGCAAGTAGCCATTTTAAAGCTAAGAGTTTGAACTACTTGCACCTGGAACAGTTTTGAAAACTAAAATATTTAAGTTGACCAAAACAGTCCGTGATTAACGTCCATCTTTTCTGATGTAATCTGTTAGAAAAAGTTTAATTATGTTCTTGATGATTTTACTTGTATTCCCCCCTTAAAACTTAAGAAAAACATGTAAATGTAGGGGTATGAACTCACCTTATGTGGTTTCAGTAGATGAAAGTGAGAGAGAGGAAGTGTTCAACCCAAGAACACTAAGAAGATGTCTTGATGATTCGAGAATCTAACACCGAATAAGATGGAACTTGTGTAAGATATCAATGATTTGAGTAGAATGGAGTTTAATAATTATTTGAATGATGAAGATACTTACTAATTAAAGAAAGAAATCCCTGGAGAAAGCCTTGAAGTTCTTGAAGTTGAGAGAAAAGATGAGAGAATTTTGGAGAGTGTTCTTGGTTGCTAAGTGTAGAATGAAAGAGTTTTATGGAGAATGAGGAGAGAGGATCAATCCTCCAGCTCTTAGAACGTGGGAAGAGCTGGAGATTGGGTGTAAAGGTCCACTAAGGAGACAAGGGGTAGTGGGAAAGAGTGGCTAATCATAGAGTGAGGTGGTGGTGGTTTGCTTTTGCCATAAATTAAGGAAAAGCAAATATTCCCTCAATAATTAGTTCAACCACTAATTCTTTTAATATATTTTATAAAAACCCTGGAGATTTATATATTTTGGGGCCTTAGTTTATAAAATAAAGTTTTGGGTGAAAATCCCACGTTAAAATAATGAAAAACGGAGTTAAAACGAAGTCGTAGTCGAAAAACCGGTAAAAAGGGGCCGTCTGCGAGACCTCTCGCATGGGGGCCGAAGATGCGAGGCTTCGGACCCTCGCATGCGAGGCTTCGGTCTGCTGGCTTCGGTCCTAGTCTCGTGAGAAGCCTCGGCTTCGGATCAGAGGCCTCGGATGCGAGGCTTCGGTCCTGAAGCTTCGGTTTCGGGTCCTTAAAGCTATTTTACTCGTTTTTACCCCGTTTCAAGCGATTTTTGACCCGGTTAAGGGTCGAGATGACCCAAATGATTACGAAAAGTTAAAGTAACTTTTGAGAGAGATTTGTGAGAGATTTCTAATAGAAAGAGATAGAGTGAAAACGATTTAGAGAGGTTTCGTTTGTGATTAATTTGAGTGTCCGGCTTCACAACGCAAGGTTCGTAAACCCTGTTAAACCGTGTTTTAGTGTCGTACACAATCCCGATGATTGTGCAATAGTGTTTTATCGCTTTGGTTCGTTGTTTAGCACTGTTAAGGCTAAGGAAAATCAAACACATGAACTTTCCAAATGATGATTTCTCATTAAAATAGCGAATTGTATAGTGATTACATAACGTAAACCCTAACATACAAGGGTTATTGGAGTTGACCGGTTTGACTTGTTGACTTTGTTTGACTTTGAATTGACCGAAATTTGACGGTTGTCACAAGAATAGTCCGTGGTTGTCATCCATACTCTGCTGGATGACGGGGCCATCACTTGGGTAAAAGGTTTCTCTCATGGTTCACCTCTCACCCTTACCTCATGGTCTATATCACCTCTTCATCATTTTATTTTTGTCACACATAAACTATTTCATCTATCCATGTTTTACCAAACACATTTTGTAGATATAAAATACGTATACAGTTTAAATAATTTAAAACATGTATGAAAATCTTTCACCCAGCACAGACAGCAAGTATTCAGACAATATACACACATATCACGTATTTTATATAAAATACTTCATATCTATGTGTAAGATGAAAGTAACTATGCACTCACCTGATAAGGTGATGACTCGGTACTCGGACAGCACTTCGTTACTGTTAAAACAATTTCCCTCGGACAAAACCTAGTATCATTACCACTAGAGTTTAGTCTAACGTTAACCGTGACTAATTAATAGTCTAGATATTATTACTATTATATAAGCGTTAAGAAACACTCTTATATAACTCATAATAATAGCCCAAATACTCATTATAAGTTCCTAATAACGTTACTATATTAAAACATAAGCTATACTAAAAATAGGGTAGGCATAACTCACTTACATCGGGTTTTTCTCAAAAACGGGCGCCGCTGGAGCAGCGTTCCCGAGCCGAAAGGCTCTTCTTCTCGGAGCCGTCGGGCACTCCGGGGCTTCCGCCTCGTGCTAGGGAGGTTCCCTAGGCTTTTCGGGGGTTTCAGGGGCTAGAGAGAAGTTCTAGAGAGAGAGGGAAGTGAGGGGAGGTGTGAGGAATGAAGAGGGATTCACCTCTTATTTATAGGAGGCTGGAGGAAGGTTCACATCGTGAATTTTTGATATTCACGTCGTGAGCCAGGCTGGCTACAGCCAGGCGCAGCCTGGTGCTGACACGTGGCATCGCACAGAGGGTGGAAATCAGCCGATTTTCAAAAATTCATAACTTTCTCATACGAGCTCCGTTTTCGACTTTCTTTTTTTCCACGCGTAGGTAAAAACAAGATCTACAACTTTCATTTAGATTCCGTTGGCTAATTCTGGACCGATCTTAAATTTAACAGTACGAGGAGGTTAGATTGCTAAATGACCGCGAAGAATTCGTAACTCCCTCATACGGACTCCGTTTTCATCTGTCCTTTTACCGTTGAGTTCCTATTAATTAGATCTTCAACTCTCATTTAGATCGCGTAAGCCAAAAACCGCTCGAACTATAATTCGAGTTTCGGGCCGTGCACTGCTATGCAAAATCTTAGAAAATTCATAACTTCCTCATACGAAGTCAGATTTGGGCGTTATTTTTATGGATGTTCTTGGTTTAACATATTCTACAACTTTAATTCAGATCGCTAATGCTAAAAATCACTTTATCATAAATTCACTATTTACGTCTCTCGGTGCCGTGCCGGTTTTGCCGTAAAACTTCAACGAGCCATAACATCTTCGTTATAACTCGGATTTCGGCGTTCTTTATATGTACGGAACCCTTAAGACATATTCTACAACTTAGTTAAGATTATTCATTCTAAATAATCTTTTGTCGAAAAGTCGTTTTCGACCCCTATTATCTCTAAATTGAATAGCCCGGATCTACGGGCGTTACAAAGGTATTGGAGTGTCAAAAATTGATCCATCAATGACATCAATTTCCCAAACAATTGAACAAACCAATCAAGTTGAAGTGAACCCCCCAACGGGACTGCGATTCTATCTCTCCTACTCTTTGATTTTTCTGATTTTTTATTGTCCAGTTTGTCAACTGATTTGCTAATCTGTTTCTGACATGATATCTAATTTCTAATTTCTGAAGTTCTACAAGTTCTAGATACCGATTTATGAAATATGAAGTTCTAAAGTTCAATTGGCAACTAAAACTGATTTCTCGATCTCTGTGACTATATTTGCTCCTCTCTAAGGTTGAATATGATAGTAAGTGAAGTATATGTCAATCACTTAATTTGTATTCTCTCCCCTGATAAGTTTTTAGGTATTTCAACTTTGTATTAGTTTTGAAAAAGAATTAAAAATAGAAAAGACAGAGGCAATGTGGAAGAGACACGATGAACATGATATTAATGGATTCTTATTGAATACTAGTTTAATTTCAATTTTTATTTCATGGGTATATAATTATTTATAGTTCCATGTGTGTCTTGTAGTTTTCTTGATTTATGTTGCATGGTCATGAATATTTGTAAGATTGAAGGGCAATAAGAGGTGAATAGGTATAATAGTTTTGAATTTGATATGATTTCAAAATTTTGTTTGATAGATATTGTTCTTTATTCCATTTATGGACTATAAATTACAATTCAATTTGGATATGCAAAGTTGATTGTATAATTATGTTTTTGTTTTACTAAAGGCAATGTGAAGTTTGATTATGATTAGGTTGATCAAGTTGTTCGGAAGCTTGATTTAGCCCCCAACTGAATAGATACAAAAGTTAATAAGTTTGTGTGATCAAGATCCTAAAATCTCATCGAATATGGTGAGGCATGTAATTGGAAAAGAGATGGGTAAAAGCATCGAAGAGATTTTTTGAAGATTGGAATGAGATCTTATAGATTCCACTTCAATATTGATACATTATTACAAATGTTCAGTTCTATTATACTTCAACTTTAGTTATTTAGTTATAATTTTCTGTATTTTTAAGTCTCATAATTGCTTTTACTACATGCCTCAAATCGACTTGGACCGACCTACAAATAGATTGGACAAGTTAAACGGATTAAAAATTGCCAAAATACAATATTATATATATATATATATATATATATATATATATATACACACACACACACATATATATATATATATATATATATATATATATATATATATATATATAGGTCAGGATTTTTTGCGAACTCATATTTTTCCGCAAAACCACTCTTAAAATGTGAACTTTTTTGTGTGATATTTTTTTTCATAAACAGTGACATAAAGCACTAACTCGGTCCTATAGAAGCATATTCACAAAAAAATTCTCGAAAAAAATGTGTATATATGATAGGTGCATATGTGCATAAATGTCAGAAATTCACAAAGTTTGTAAAAAATGTACATACGCACATGTCGTATATGCACATTTTTTTGAGATTTTTTTTGTGAGTATGTTTCTATAGGAGTATAGGACTGATTTGGTGTTTTATCTCACTTTTTTTGAAAAAAAATTATCACACAAAAAAGTTCGTATTTTAAGAGTGGTTCGAGAGAATATATATATATATATATATATATATATATATATATATATATTCTAAATTATAAACAAATTATGAGTATAATAATATAGTTTTGTAATCATATCTAAGAAACTGACGGGTTTGTTTGCAATTATACTAAAGTGTGATTACTTAAGCAATTACAGTAAATATTTGATAATGTATAATCGGGTGTGGTCTTGTCTGACCTTTATGTTCACATAAAATAAAAAAAATTATGTTCTTATAAACTTTTATAATTATGCATATATCATTGTTAAAATTTAATTGAAATGTATATTATAAAACTTATAAACTTACATATATATATATATATATATATATATATATATATATATATATATATATATATATATATATATATATATAAGTTTATAAGTTTTATAGTATACATTTCAATTAAATTTTAACAATGATATATGCATAATTATAAAAGTTTATAAGAACATAATTTTTTTTATTTATATATATATATATATATATATATATATATATATATATATATATATATATATATATATACCCAAATACTTAATTTAATCATAATTAATTTATTTAAATAATAAAAACGCTATATTTAAATTGATTTCTTATTATTAAAAAAACTAATTAACTTGTAACATTATAACATTACATTTTCTCCCAAGAATCCCAAAAATATCGATCGTAATAGTAGCCGATTAAAAATAGAGTTAGGGTTGATATCTCCTTTATGAACTCACGCAATAATATCGACCACTTGAACATAGCTTTGGTCCCAAATTCAAAATACGAGTTAGAGCTACCATCAACCAAAATCTAATGTCAACATTGATAGTTACTTCTAAGATGTAGATCAATAATAGACTTAGGGTCGATTGATTTCACATGTTTGAATCTGAAAATCTCAATTGCATAACAATCAATTACAAATTCATTCCATAACAAATTGTTTAGAGGATTATAATCGTAGGTGTCCCAACTCAATTGTATAAGATGAAATATATTGTCTAGCAATCAATTAAGAATATAGAATCAACAGATTTTGTTAATCGATTATGTAAAATATGAAACGGTAAAGAATCAGGTACTGAATAACCATATAGAAAATAAGGATATTGATTGTGGGAATGATTGCAAATAAGTAATTTAGTAATTTAGTTATAATTTAACTTAAAAATAACATTTTTATATTTTAAACAGATTAATTATGATTTAATTAGGTATTTGAGTATATATGCGAGGTTATAGGTTTTATAAAGATATACATGTACTTCGAAGTTTTATAAAGATACAATTGTAATTATGAAAGTTTATAATGATATAGACAGAATTCTTCCAAAAAATATAATATCTTTTTATTTAGTTTTGTATTAGATAGATATCTAATTTTATGTTTGTTTATGTTACAACATGGTTCTTCTAATTTTTTTTTCTTATTAAAGTTCTTTATTTTGAAAACCTATCAAGTTTTAATATTGATATTCAATTTATATTTTATATTAAAACATTATATTTTGAAATTTATATCAAATTATAATGGTAAAAATTGTTCTATATTTAGATAATATGACAATAGTTAAAACAATAGATTGATTTTACTTTCTTCTATAGCATGCTTCTTTCATTTCTTCCCATATTAGCAATGTACAAATTTTTTCCATCCTTTGAAAATAATCAATTACTACGTTGAAATTCAAATCAACTCTAGGTTTTGCCTGCAACCAAGGATCAAGTAGGCTAATAAGCTTGTTGCCTATACTTCAGACGTCATTTATTCATACAATAATTTATGTATAAATAATAGAAGTATGGAATTACTAATGGATTGAATGGTTTTGCGGTTGTCTCCCTAAGAACAACATCAATAGAGCCTAGGAAAGAAGAAAGCCGCCAAAAAAGGCACAACTTCATTAGGTTCAGTTTAAAGGAGGGCCACTCAAAAAAGTGGGACATGGGACTCACTCTCAATCTCATGTATGTGCAAAAGATGTAAATTTCCTCCTAAATCTTTATATAACATACTCATTGCATGTCAATAATTGACTAAAACCATTCTAAATGTATCAAAGATTCATCTACCCTAATCTATCAAATGCAAAGTCAAGAATCTACAACGAAATGGCAACCAAAGTTATTCACTATAGACAAAGAAAACTAAACAAAATCATTGAAACAAATAGCATTGTTTTCCGTTTATCATCTATATCATACTTAACTCGGCCATCACTAAGATGAAGGTAGATTAAGCTTACATATTCTATTATCAAAAACTGGAAGACAACATCATTATCACATCCCAAATATTGTCCAAAACAGGGAAAACCAAACGAACCAATCATTTTCAAACATTTGGCAAGTATTATGATATCCTAATCATAAGAACATTACAAAAAAGAATATTAAAAAATTATGATGCTGTAATAAACTAATAAAGTAATCAATGAAAGTAGGTTGTTATGTTTTTCTTTTGTATTTATGAAGCATGAAGTACTTTCATTGATTCTTTATTATACCAACCTATCGAATATTGCTATCAAATGGGATTCATTGCCCTTAAAAGTAAATATTATTATCGTTAATAAAGGGCCATTATTTCTATATTTTAATTATTATTAAAAAAGTTTTCAATTTGATTTTTGCATCATTTATAAATGATTTTCCAATTTTTTTTAGAGTAGTCATAAAAGAATAATAATAAGTTAATAGCTAAATCATAAAATCTAACGGTTCCATGCACTAACTATAAACAAAAGTTTATCTTTTTTAATATAAAGAGAAATATGTAAATAGTTGCAATTTAGTAATATACACATATATAACATTATATTTTCTAAATATTTTTATTATTATACTTTGCAAATCAATGAAAAGTGTTTTGTGTTTTGGATAACACAGCTATAACTTCCTAGAATTTTTAAAGAAAATGGCAACACAAACACCAAACCAATCTAATCAATTAAATTTATTTAAAATCTAACTTCATGTAAAACTCCGGTTGCTTTGCTTTGGAAGATGATAACCTATGAATTAACTTATTTGCTTCATATCCTTCCCTAAGAACCCTTGTGTTAAAAAAAAAAAAAAAAAAAAAAAAAAAGAAAGATAAAAAGATAAAAAAAACATTAACAAAACCGAAAAATTATCATCTAAAATTTATAAAACAAAAGACAAATTTATAGAAAAATGTTTATAAAATCATTCTATCCATAATACACAAATTCTATAATAACATATCGAGTCAAAGGACTAACACTACTAGCCATAATACCATACTTCAAATTCCATGTTTAAAAACAAAGAAAAACCAATTTAATAGTTGTGTGTATGTACTTTTGTGACAATAAGGGAATACACAAAAAAAATAAAAAATAAAATCATGATGCATACACGATGATAGATATAACAAATGCATTATGGTTAAATCTAAAACTTGCAGCTTCACCCATATGAGAAGATATAGACCCATGTACAATAATCTTATTTGTTGCACTTCTTGTCGAACATTTGGCAACGTGTAAATTAAAGGATAGATCTTATTAATTGTAAAAAGATTGAATCTTACGAGGTCAAAGGGAAACTTTACTCACCAAAGACTACTTTTGCGACCCAAATATTTGCATCATTTTTTGTAATTCTTATAATTTGCTTCTTAACTTCATCGACCGTATAATCATCTAGCTTTTTGGAGCAACAATATGAGAGTACGTCATAAACAACAAAGACGGAAAAATCTAAACTGATGAGGTATTAGCCTAGTATAACGTCCCAAAAATCAGAGTAAAATTTTCATTTTTCAAAATCAACCCAATGACCATGATTGTTTACAAAAAATTGTTTCAAAAGTGATAGTCAATAATCAGAGTACCCAAAATCCAAATAACATAAAATCTGAAGGATGAACACAATCACGCTTTCGCCTTGCCCCAATCATTTGAAGAACCTGGAACCATAACAAACTATTGTAAGCACGAAGCTTAGTGAGTTCCCCCAAAATACCACCACACAAATATATAACAACATTCATACTGGGTCCACAACTAACATACATATTACCCTTGAGCCCACAACATGAGTCTAGCTTTCCCTTTCGGCCCACAACTCATGTCTGGCTTGCTCCCGAGCCCACAACATAAGTCTGGCTTGCTTTACTGGCCAACATCTTATGTCTGGACCTCTCCCGAGGCCCATCATAAGTCCAACTTGCGTTACTGGCCTGCAGCTTATGTTTGGCTTGCTCCCAGGTTTGTTGGCTTCCGCACAGAGCAGGATCGCCTCAACCCAACCATACTATATCGACATATATATAACAGATAACATATATCCAAAAAATAGATAATCATATGACCAGTCAACAGACAAACATGTAGATCTAGAAATCACTACCGCATAACAACATCCTATATACCAGGACACAGATCACTACAACATAGCACATCCTATATACCATGATACATAACCTAGTGGGTCGTCATTGGTGCCTACGACCCATAAGTACAGTGAGAAAGCACTCACCTCTCAGACCGAACAGATAGCTAAATAGGTCTGCTCCGAATCTCAGCTCTAGTCGTAACCTATTCATCAAACAGTGACCAATCTCAAATACAACTCAAAATACCCGAAATACCCTTAGGTCAAACTTGGTCAAAGTCAACGATCAAGAGTCAAAGTCAATAACAGCAGGTCGCCACACTGTGGCCATCCTTAGCGACTCCACGACCACTAAACGACAGAACAAACGGCCCTCAACCTAGTCGTCACGTCGTGGTGACCTGAGCCACGCCGTGGGGACTGGTCCGGGCAGCTTAAAACATTAAGTCACTTTCCTTTCCAACATCAAGGGCTTCAAAACTCAGATCTGGTCCTTTCCAAGGTCCAAGTGGATAAATTTTCCAACTTTATTGTAACGCCCGAGTTTCGGGGCTAAACATTTTTAGACGATGTAATAGTCTAGGTCATCTATTGTAACTCTTTTTGAAGTAATAAAGATGAAATATTTGAGTATTATGTGAATTAGGTGTATTTGTGTGCTTATTACTTATTTATAAATGTATAATAAATAAAGGATAAAAATAAGCGTCAAAATTAAAGTGTGAGATAAACTCGATATCTTCACATAAAGTTGTAATGGTCGAAACAAGGATTTCGGGGATATAAAGAACGCCGAAATCCGCGTTATAACGAAGAAGTTATGACCCGTCAAAGTTTTTCGGCAAAACCGGCACGACACCGGGAGACGTAAATAGTGAATTTACGATAGAGGACTTTTTAGCCTTAGTGATCTAAACAAAAGTTTTAGTATACGTTATACCGAGAACATACAAAAAAGAACGCCTAAATCTGACTTCGTATGAGGAAGTTGTGATTTTTCTAAGATTTGGCATAGCAGTGCACGACCCGAAACTCGAATTTTAGTTCGAGCGGTTTTTGGCTTACGCAACCTTAATGAGAGTTGAAGATCTCATTAATAGGAACTCAACGGTAAAAAGACAGATGAAAATGGAGTCTGTATGAAGGAGTTAGGAATTCTTCGTGGTCATTTAACACTCTAATCTCCTCCTACTGCTAAATTCAAAATCGGTAGAGAATTAGCCAACGGAGTCTAAATTAAAGTTGTAGATCTTGTTTTTACCCACGCGTGGAAAAAAAGAACGATGAAAACGGAGCTCGTATGCGAATGTTACGGTGTTTAGAAGTCGGCAGGGTCCTGCTGCAAAAGGGGTGACGTGGCTGAATATGGGCCAAGGCTTTCTCCCCAAGAAAAGCCATCAGGTGATGACACGTGGCACTGACTCAGCGTGTCAGTGAACCGACTCGGCGAGTCCATCAGGAATTCAGCCTATAAATAGAGGTGTCGGGTTCCATTCATTCTCACACCTTTCCAACTTCTCTTTCTCTCTCTAGAACCTCTCTCTAAGCCTCCCTAACCCCCCCTCCCCCCTAAGCCTAGGTAAACCCCTTAGCACCCGAAGGAAGCCCCAAGGCTCCCAAAACCCTGAGAAAAGAGCCTTTCAGCTCGGGAAAGCTGCTCCAGCGAAGCCCGGTTTTCGAGAAAACCCGTTGTAAGTGAGCTATGCCTACCCTATCTTTAGTATAGCTTATGTTTCAATATAGTAATGTTATTAGGACCTTATAAGGAGTATTTGAGCTATTATTATGGGTTATATAAGCATTTTTTAACGCTTATATAATAGTAATAATAGCTAGACTATTAATTAGTCGCGGTTAACGTTAGACTAAACCCTAGTGATATTGATACTAGGTTTTATCGAGGGATAATTGTTTTGAGATAACGAAGCGCTGTTCGAAGGCAGAATCACCACCTTTTCAGGTGAGTGCATAGTCACTTTCATCTTACACATAGATATAAAGTATTTTATATAAACTGTGTGCTATGTGTGCATATTATCTGTATACTTGCTATCTATGCTGGATGGACGAATTTTATACATATTTTAAATGATTTAAACTGTATATGTATTTTATATATACAAAAAATGTTGGGGTAAAACATGGGTAGATGTAATAGATGATGTGTGATAAAATGATGAGAGGTCTCGATGTTGTTGTTGTTGATTCTGTCATCTAGCAGAGTATGGATGACGACCACAAACTCTTCTAGACAGTTCAGTGGAACACTAGCAGGCTCGCAACCTGTAGGTGTTTGTGAACGATGTGTTCACCGGTGTACTCCATCCCCCACATGGTTGCCTTAAGGACATTTATTGCCGAGGAATCCCCTTAGCAATAGTGTCCATCCCGATGATGATCCTTAGGCTAGGTCCCTTATGATAGGTGTTTAGGGACGTAAAGTGAGGATAACGGGAACGAGTAATCGGGTTATTGTTGGTTGATGAAATTAAATAACTTATTTATTGTGGGTTGAAAACCCTATGTGCTCACTAGGCTCCCAAGCCCGACCCACTCAGTTTCTTGTATTACAGGTTGTGGCGTATGAGCATAGATGTGATGTCTTGGGATGAGAGATTAAAGGATTTTAGGCCTGTAAATACAGAGTAATGGCCTATGTTGTATTGTTTATGCTTATGATCTGTATCGAACATGACATCCCGAGTCTTTTTAATGAAATACATTTATATGGAAATGCTTTTGATAAATCTTTATCATATTTTGTTTTGGGACAAATTCCGCAACACTTTTATTTAAAATGTTACTCTGATTTTCAAACAAAGCATAAACAAAATCGGTCTTTTCTGGCCGTGAAAATGGGGATGTCACAGTTGGTATCATAGCATTAGTTTAAGCGGACTAGAAATTTGTAGGATTTCTAGACTTAAACTTAGAATGTGAAGCGATGATTGTGATATGTGAGCACCAGCTTATTTTAGGAATTATGCCTAAAATGCTTTTATGTGCTAAATGCTTTGTGCCTGATATGCTGTTATTTGTTCGGATCTATGGTCTGTTGTCGACCGGATCTGGAAACCTTATGTGTTTAGGATTCTAAACGTACGACTACGATATTAGAACTAGCATATAAACCTTTCAGAGGGATAAGGATGATTTAAACGTCAATCCTAAATAAAGATCTAAATTCACCTTATTCGGTGTATAGATCAAGATGGCAAGGACTCGTAGCGGAAACGTAAACACAAATGGAAATAGGAACCAACCCCCTCAACCTCCAGTGATACAACAAATACTTGTTGTTGTAGAAGGGGTACCTGAGCCAATGACGATGGCCGGAGTGCAAGCGATGATCCAGATGATGTTGGATCGCCAAATGGAGGAAACAAGGCGTTTACTTCAACAGAACCGAGAAGAACTTACGGTACCAATTGAACAGCCCGAGCTGAATGATGGGCAGTCAGAAGGAGGAAACTACAGTGGGACTGTTAGTCAAGCCAACCCACCGATAGTTAGGCGAAACCACCAGGATGGAGGAAATGCAAGCGTGTATGCAAATACAGGGATTTCATGGCATCCAAACCACCGTGTCTATCTGGAAGCCCGACGCCGGTGGAAGTCATGAACTGGATCTCCGAGATGGAGACGATGTTTGAGAGTTGCGAGTGTAGCAACAGGCAGAAGACCGCTCTCGCGGTTCCTCTGTTGAAATCTGGAGTACTAAGCTGGTGGAAGCTACTAGCTGATTCAATACTCAAAGGTGAAGCAAGGAAGATGTCGTGGGAGGATTTTCTGGTGCAGTTAAAGATGCACTACTGCTCTGAGCAGGATCTTCTGGAGATCAACAACGAGTTCCAGAATCTGAAGAAGGGAAGAATGAGCGTTACTGAATACGCTGCGAGCTTTACAGAGAAAATCAAGCTTGTTCCTCACCTCTTCCCAACTGAACTCTCCAAGGTTAACAAGTTTGCCCTCGGATTACCAGCGGACTTCAGTCCAATGGTCAAGCAAACAACCACTCTGAAAGCCGCCATTTGGGCTGCTAAGAATGTGGAGACCCAAATATGATAAAAGGGTCTGGAGAGAGCGAAGGTTGGAGAGAAAAGGAAATTTGATGGATCCTCGAGGTCCGACAAGAAGAGTAAATTCTCGAAGTCTGGTTCGAAAGGAGGAGGAGCCGAAGCAAAATGGTGCGAAAAATGCAAGAAGAAGCACCAAGGAAAATGTGACGGAGGGGTCACGTGTTTCAAGTGTGGAAAGCCTGGGCATTATGCCAACGAGTGCACGTTCACTAAGAAGGTCTGTTATGAGTGCAACGAGGAAGGGCACATTTCGAGGGACTGCCCGAAGAAGAAGGAGGTAGGAAGACCCAACATTCCACCGAAGCCAAAGGGAAGAGCCTTTCAGATGACGCTTGAGGCTACGAAGGAGGCAGCAGACATCGCTTCAGGTACCTTTCTTGTAAATGGTTTGCCTGCCAATATACTGTTTGATTTCGGAGCAAACTACTCCTTTGTGTCACACAAGTTTGGTGGGAAACTAGCATTGCCGTAGAAAAACTTGATAATGCCTTGGTTGTGGAAGTTGCCAGTGGCAAGTTCATACCTGTTAGTGATCGTATTAGGAACATCCTCATCGACCTAAACGAAAACGAATTTCACGAGGAGCTATTACCCATAGAGTTAAACGTTTTCGACATCGTTTTGGGTATGGATTGGCTTAACGCCAACGATGCCGAGATATTATGCCAAAAGAAGATAGTAAGAGTAAACCCACCCGAAAAAGAGTCATTCATGGTGTACGGGGACAAACGCAGAGTAAATTCTGGAATCATCTCCCTGATGAAAGCCATAAAATGTTTGTCCAACGGATGTGCATCATATTTGGCATTTGTGATCGATGCTAAGAAGGAAAAGAAGGAGGTGCAGAATATACCGGTCATGTGTGATTATCCGGAAGTCTTTCCCGAAGATCTTCCCGGATTACCATCTGATAGACAAGTAGAGTTTCGAATAGACTTGTTACCAGGGATGACACCAATAGCAAAAGCACCATACCGACTAGAACCGACGGAGATGAAGGAGCTCATGACGCAACTTCAGGAGTTGTTGGAAAATGGTTTCATTCGACCTAGTTCATCACCTTGGGGAGCTCTGGTGTTATTCGTGAAGAAAAAGGACGGAAGCATGAGAATGTGTATAGACTACCGAGAGCTGAACAAGGCAACGGTGAAGAACAAGTATCCATTGCCAAGGATTGATGACCTATTCGATCAGCTGCAAGGCTCGAGCTATTTCTCAAAGATCGATCTCATGTCAAGATATCATCAGCTAAAGGTAAGAGAGCAGGATATTAAGAAGACTGCATTTAGAACAAGATATGGACACTACAAGTTCTTGGTTATGTCATTCGGACTAACTAATGCACCAGCAGCGTTCATGGATTTGATGAATAGGGTTTGTAAACCATTCCTCGATAAATCCGTGATAGTGTTCATAGACGACATTCTGATATACTCAAGAAGCCAGGAGGAGCATGGCGAGCATCTACGAGAAGTATTAGAAGTGCTGAAGAAGGAGAAGTTGTATGCAAAGTTCTCCAAGTGTGATTTTTGGATCCGAGAAGTCCAATTCTTGGGTCATGTGGTTAACCAGGAAGGAATAATGGTTGACCTAGCAAAAATAGAAGCTGTAATGAAGTGGGAACGTCCAAAGAGTCCCACAGAGATTCGAAGCTTTTTCGGATTAGCCGGATATTACCGGCGATTTATCCAAGGCTTTTCTTCGATAGCTGCTCCATTGACAGCGTTGACCCACAAAGGAGCCACATATACATGGAGCGAGAAACACGAAGAGGCATTCGAGAAGCTAAAGAAGAAGTTATGCAAAGCACCTATTCTTTCTCTACCCGATGGAGTTGAAGACTTCGTGGTGTATAGCGATGCGTCGGGAGTCGGGTTGGGTTGTGTTCTGACCCAAAGAGAAAAGGTGATAGCATACGTATCTCGACAATTAAAGGAGCACGAAAGAACTACCCCACTTATGATCTGGAGTTGGCAGCGGTAGTATTTTCCTTAAAGATATGGAGGCATTACCTCTATGGCACGAAGTGCAAACTTTTCACTAATCATAAAAGTCTCCAGTATCTCTTTAATCAGAAGGAATTGAATATGAGGAAACGACGCTGGCTGGAATTACTCAAGGACTACGACTGTGAGATACTTTACCACCCCGGTAAAGCAAACGTTGTCGCTGATGCTCTCAGTTGAAAAGTTAATCTTGAAAGGAAAAGGCCAAGAGCGTTGAGAATTGAAGTCGTCTCGACGATTATGGAAAGCATCAGGAAAGCTCAAGAAGACGCTTCAGAGAAGAATGACCGAAAAGAAGAACGT
Source organism: Lactuca virosa (assembly GCF_052849685.1). Classification (NCBI taxonomy): domain Eukaryota; kingdom Viridiplantae; phylum Streptophyta; class Magnoliopsida; order Asterales; family Asteraceae; genus Lactuca; species Lactuca virosa. The sequence continues at coordinate 42,278,525 of NC_136433.1, forward strand.
TTGGGAAAAATGTTAGTATTCGGTACAAACAGTCGAGGACTGAAGGTATTCCAAGATTGGATTTGGGTACCTAAGACGGGAGGAATAAGAGATCTTCTGATGGAAGAAGCGCACAAGACCATGTACTCGATTCATCCCGGCAACACTAAAATGTATAGGGACCTAAAACCTTACTACTGGTGGCCGACGATGAATCTCGAAGTTGTGAAGTATGTGGCCGAGTGTGTAACATGTGCGAGAGTTAAGGCACAACACCAGAAACCGTATGGGAGTTTAGAACCTTTACATGTACCCATGGGTAAATGGGAAGACATCACCATGGATTTTCTAACTAAACTGCCCATGACGAAGAACGGTCACGACATGATTTGGGTACTCGTGGATCGTTTCACTAAGAGTGCACACTTCATAGCAGCCAACGAGAGGTGGTCTATGGATAAGCTCGCAAATGCTTACGTGAAGGAGATAGTAAGACTTCACGGTGTTCCTCTTACGATTGTATCGAATCGTGATAGTTGTTTTACGTCATGGTTCTGGAGAAGTATACAGGAGGAATTGGGTACGAAGTTGTGTTTGAGTACAGCTTACCATCCGCAGACTGATGGCCGGAGCGAAAGAACGATTCAAACATTGGAAGATATGCTGAGAGCATGTACCCTGGAATTCCAAGGTAACTGGGATGAGCACGTACCTTTGGTAGAATTTTCCTACAACAATAGTTTCCACTCGAGTATCAAGATGGCGCCCTATCAAGCTTTGTATGGACAGAAGTGTCGTATGCCGTCTTGTTGGCTTGAGGCTGGAGAAAAGCAGTTTATGGGCCCCGAGATAGTCCATGAGACTGCTAAAAAGTTGAAAGTAATCAGGGAGAGGATGTTAGCAACTCAGGATCGTCAGAAGAGCTATGCTGACAAGAAAAGACGATCGATGACCTTCGAAGTTGGGGATTTGGTTTTGCTTAAAGTCTCACCGTGGAAGGGACTTATAAGATTCGGGAAACGAGGAAAGTTGAGTCCAAGGTTTATTGGACCCTTCAAAGTTCTTTAGAAGATTAGGAACCAAGCTTACAAGCTCGAACTGCCCGAAGAACTAGATGGTATTCATAACACCTTCCATGTGTGTTATTTGAGGAAATTCACGGGAGAAGTTCCCAACATAATTCGAATCTCAGAGTTAAGAATGGACGAGAATAAGAGGTTGATCGAAGAGCCCGAGACAATCGTTGACCGTAAGACTAAGAAGTTACGACGCAAGATGGTCGACTTAGTACTAGTCCGATGGAAACATTCGAATGGGTCGAATCTCACATGGGAAACAGAAAGTGACATGATGAGTCGCTACCCACACCTGTTTGTTGATGCATGATTCCGGGACGGAATCATCCTAAGGGGGAGAGAATTGTAACGCTCGGGTTTCGGGGCTAAGCATTTTTAGACGATGTAATAGTCTAGGTCAACTATTGTAACTCTTTTTGAAGTAATAAAGATGAAATATTTGAGTATTATGTGAATTATGTGTATTTGTGTGCTTATTACTTATTTATAAATGTATAATAAATAAAGGATAAAAATAAGCATAAAAATTAAAGTGTGAGATAAACCCGATATCTTTACATAAAGTTGTAATGGTCGAAACAAGGATTCCGGGGATATAAAGAACGCCGAAATCCGAGTTATAACGAAGAAGTTATGACCCGTCGAAGTTTTTCGGCAAAACCGGCACAGCACCGGGAGACGTAAATAGTGAATTTATGATAGATGACTTTTTAGCCTTAGTGATCTAAACAAAAGTTTTAGTATACGTTAAACCGAGAACATACAAAAAAAAGAACGCCCAAATCTGACTTCGTATGAGGAAGTTATGATTTTTCTAAGATTTGGCATAGCAGTGCACGACCCGAAACTCAAATTTTAGTTCGAGCGGTTTTTGGCTTATGCAACCTTAATGAGAGTTGAATATCTCATTAATAGGAACTCAAAGGTAAAAGGACAGACGAAAACGGAGTCCGCATGAAGGAGTTACGAATTCTTCGTGGTCATTTAACAGTCTAATCTCATCCTATTGCTAAATTTAAGATCGGTCGAGAATTAGCCAACGGAGCCTAAATGAAAGTTGTAGATCTTGTTTTTACCTATGCGTGGAAAAAATAACGTCGAAAATGGAGCTCGTATGCGAAAGTTACGGGGTTTAGAAGTCGGCAGGGTCCTGCTGCAAAAGGGGTGACGTGGTTGAATATGGGCCAAGGCTTTCTCCCCAAGAAAAGCCATCAGGTGATGACACGTGGCATCGACCCCACGAGTCAGTGAACCGACTTAGCGAGTCCATCAGGAATTCAGCCTATAAATAGAGGTGTCGGGTTCCATTCATTCTCACACCTTTCCAACTTCTCTTTCTCTCTCTAGAACCTCTCTCTAAGCCTCCCTAACCCCCTAAGCCTAGGTAAACCCCCTAGCACCTGAAGGAAGCCCCAAGTCTCCCAAAGCCCTGAGAAAAGAGCCTTTCGGCTTGGGAACGCTGCTCCAGCGAAGCCCGGTTTTCGAGAAAACCCGCTGTAAGTGAGCTATGCATACCCTATCTTTAGTATAGCTTATGTTTCAATATAGTAATGTTATTAGGACCTTATAAGGAGTATTTGGGCTATTATTATGGGTTATATAAGTATTGTTTAACGCTTATTTAATAGTAATAATATCTAGACTATTAATTAGTCGCGGTTAACGTTAGACTAAACCCTAGTTATATTGATACTAGGTTTTATCGAGGGATAATTGTTTTGAGATAACGAAGCGCTGTTCGAAGGCAGAATCACCACCTTTTTAGGTGAGTGCATAGTCACTTTCATCTTACACATCGATATGAAGTATTTTATATAAATTGCGTGCTATGTGTGCATATTATCTGTATACTTGCTATCTATGTTGGATGGACGATTTTTATACATGTCTTAAATGATTTAAACTGTATATGTATTTTATATCCACAAAAAATGTTGGGGTAAAACATGGGTAGATGTAATAGACGATGTGTGATAAAATGATGAGAGGCCTCGATGTTGTTGTTGTTGATTCTGTCATCTAGCGGAGTATGGATGACAACCACGGACTCTTCTAGACGGTTCAATGGAACACTAGCAGGCTCACAACCTGTAGGTATTTATGAACGATGTGTTCACCGGTGTACTCCATCCCCCACATGGTTGCCTTAAGGACATTTATTGCCGAGGAATCCCCTTAGCAATAGTGTCCATCCCGATGATGATCCTTAGGCTAGGTCCCTTATGATAGGTGTTTAGGGACGTAAAGTGAGGATAACGGGAACGGGTAATCGGGTTATTTTGTTGTTGATGAAATTAAATAACTTATTTATTGTAGGTTGAAAACCCTATGTGCTAACTAGGCTCCCAAGCCCGACCCACTCAGTTTCTTGTATTACAGGTAGTGGCGTATGAGCATAGATGTGATGTCTTGGGATGAGAGATTAAGGGATTTTAGGCCTGTAAATACAGAATAATGTAGTAAGGCCTATGTTGTATTGTTTATGCTTATGATCTGTATCAAACATGACATCCCGAGTCTTTTTAATGAAATACATTTCTATGGAAATGCTTTTGATAAATCTTTATCATATTTTGTTTTGGGACAAATTCCGCAACACTTTTATTTAAAATGTTACTCTGATTTTCAAACAAAGCATAAACAAAATCGGTCTTTTCTGGCCGTGAAAATGGGGATGTCACATTTATCCCTTTAGACCCTCCAAGAGACAGAGATCTCACTCCAAGGTCTAAACAGGGCAAAAACATGACATGACCTAATCAATAAGAACTTAACCTAGAAGATCTATTGACCAACAACTCCAAAAGGGTTTCTAGCTCCATTTACATCATAAAAATTCTTGTTTTTCAAACATGCATGTCCAATGCATGCCTCGAACTTTTATTAGGTCAAAACAAGGGCGAAAAGGGCTAAGATTCCATGCATGGCCTCAAAACTCAATTCTACTTCAGATCTAAAGAGCCAAATACTCCAAATGGCCTGGGGATTCATAAAGTTACAAACTTTATGAGATTCCACCCTCCAAGATCCACAATTTATGAAGAAAAGGGACCAAAATCCAATAATTACCAACTTAGCAAGGAAAAGATTGAGTCTTGAACACTCACCCAAGTCCAGAAGATGTGATAGAAGATGTATATTGTTCTTACAAGGTGATAAACCACACCAAAGACTTCCTTCTCCTTCAAAGAATCCCAAAAAAGCACCAAAAATAAACTTTCAAGATTAAAAAAGGCTAAGGTTTCGAGATGGGGAGGTGGAGGCTGAAGAAGATAACCTAGAGAGGGAGTTAAGGCGTTTATATATAAGGGAAACCCTAAAAATCCCAGATTTGAGTTGCAGCGGCTACCACGGTGTGGCCTCCTGATGCCACATCGTGGAACCTCCCAAGACATTTGTTCATTAAATTCCACGCCACGGCGTGGGTGAGAATTTCCACCAAAGCCTTATTCTAATTTCTTAAATATTTCCCAACCCTCTTGTGCCATGGATGTTACACCCAGTTATGGAAACATCAAGTCATCTCAACTGTATTAGCCCTCTTTGCCTAATTTTCGGAAATTCAGGATCCCTTTTAGGGTTTGTCTTGTATCCTTATTTTTTATTTTTAAATCCTTAAAATTTGAACAATTAAACTTGATAAACCATAGCCTGTTTTTCAAAAACTATATGGCTTAGGATTAGAAGTCCAGTTGATTTTATGGGTACATGTCAAAGCTAGGAGGAGCATAATTGTTATGCTAGTATTGCATGTTGACAATACTGTTCGTAGAGAATAAAGTTTTCAATTTGCGAATTGCAAAGTTTGAGAATTATTTCTCTATAGTAGACTTATGGTAGAGGACACCCATACTTCTTTTCGAATCTAAAGGTTTAGATTGTATAGTTTAATAGAACTTAGTCATAGACATATATGAATATCATGTTGAAATGTTTCAACATAGGAAATTCAATATATGGAAATATTATAGCAAGAGATTGAACATATATCAGATCCTTATATAAGATATAATGAGCTGAGTCCCATCTTCAGATATAGTTTCGATTATATATGTTATAATATTCACTTATTCTAATTTTTCAAATGCTAGGAGCATTGTGAGAAAAAGGACTAGAATTTTGTGTGACTAAAGTTTTAAAACAACTGTCAAGAACATTATAAGGTAATACCAAAGATTGGTTGCTTATGGACAGTTAGAAGTATGATATTAATTCGTACGGACCATAGTGACATGATTCTGGATTGAGATGGTTCTTGATCAGAATTGATGGTCATATGGAAATTGTAACATCCTGTGTCGGATTGTTTTGCGATTTGAGGCTCGTGGGCTGTAATCTGAGTATGAGAAGGTTTTCAGATTTTGAAAGAGAAAGGTTTAGGCCTTCTTGGATATGGATAAGGTGGATTGTGTGAGAAAAGGGTTCGGGCTGTGCTTTAGATCCCAAGGGTATCGGCAAAAGTGTTGGTTTGGGATTTTCATGAATTTTGGATCTAAGTTCGAGTGGGCTTCAGGAGAAATAAAGTTGATAGAAGTGTAGAGATTCTCGTTACCTTTTCCGTGGATATAAGGATCGTCGGAAACGGATTTATAACGAAGAAGTTATGGCCTTCGGAAGTTTCGTGGTTTCTGGCTTAGCCGAGTACGCGGGGCGTACACAAAGCGTATGCGGGGCGTAATAGTGAAGAGGGCAGTACGCTGGGTGTACTGACCAGGATGGTCGCGAATGTTCTTTGGAGTACGCTGGGCGTACCATATGAACGATGGGCATACGCCAATCAGACCAGAACCCTATTTTAGGGTCTTGGACCCTATTTAAGCTCCTTATCTCATAACCTAACCCTAATATATTCAGCCTCCGTCCCTCTAAACCCTAAAAATCGACCCTTAGCCTCCATTTTAGTGATTCTTGAGCTTTTTTGTGATTTAGTGAGTTTTTGGTGCATATTGTGGAAGAAGGAGTTCCATGAGGAAGCATTGCTTGGCTTGGAGCTTGTGGATCCAAGCCCTAATCATATGGATCTAGCTCCGGAAATCATAAAGTTTGAATCTTGGTGGCTTTCTCATGTGGATCTAGTGGGGTAATGACTTGTTATGTTTGACCTTTGAAGAAGAAGGAGCCTTGAAAGAAAATAGCTTGAGCATCTAGCTTTTGGATCTATGTTCTACTCTTGTTGGTGCATCTTCCAGAGGTATCAAGTTTGAAACTTGCTTATTGTTGTGCTAGTTCTTGTTTTGGGTCCATTTTTAGAGTTTTATCTCCTAAGCTTGAAGCTTTATGAGTTTGATGAACTCCAAACTATAATACCTATCCTTTTAGGTGTTTTTAGTCGTTTGGATTCATAAAAATGAGATCTTGTTCGTCAAGATCTCTCCATGCATGAAATATGTGGACCTTTGTGAGTAAAGGATTAGAGTTTATGAGTTTTAGACTTGCCCAACCATGCTAAGGCTTAAAGTCACCTACTTTGTGAAGTAATAGGCTCGAGCTAGCCCAGATCTGAGATTGTAGAAATTGTCTTAATGGATTAAGACCAGGAGAGTAAGAAAAGTGAGTCTGGGGCGTACACCGTGCGTATCCCAAGTTACGCGCAATGTAGCGTTGAGTCCACCCCAATGCACACATGATCAGTTGTACGCCCAACATTGAGGGTTGTACGCCCAGCGTACGAGCTGGGTGTTAACTTTCTTTGACTTTTAGGGTTTTGGTCAAGGGAATATATTTGTCTTGGACCCTTGTGTTGGGCTTACCACTTCGGACTTGAGTTAGGGTTGGGCCTTGGTGGGCCCAATGAGGTTGGGTTATTTATGGTCCGAGTTTGTGAACCATCTTTTGACTTAATGTGTGAGGGTTTGGTCTTAGATAATAATTGGGTTAATTGTGGGTTGGCTCAGTGTTAGAGGCCGGTGTGCAGCAGCAACATTTATAGGATATGTTCATCATCCGAGGTGAGTCTTCTCACTATACTTACCTGAGTGGTAATCATTGTGTGACCGGAGGGTCTTATGTGCTTATACTGAGTTATGTGATATCCTACATTTTGTCTTTGTGATTTATGTTGTATATTACTCATGTGCCTTATTTAGCTATTCTGTTCTTGTGATACCGGAGAGTCTTCGCTGAGATACCGGACTGGAGGGTTCGACCCGAGCTGTGAGACCGAAGGGTCTTCACTGAGACACATGACTGGAGGGTCCTTATCGAGATATAGCCATGAGAGGCTAATTATTGTGTGTGGTATTTTTGGGGAACTCCCTAAGCTTCGTGCTTACCGTGTTGTGTGATATGTGTTTCAGGTACTTCTCAGGATCACGGGAAGGCACCGGCTTGATTGTACACACTTGTTCGAGTTTATGTTTGAGGATTTTGAGATATTATCAGTTGTTTTGTTGATATGTGTTTTTGACAATTTATACATTGTGGTTTTGAGAAAATGGGATATTGAGTTTTATGTGATTTTAAAATGAAAATTTTGTTTGAAAATTTACGGTGTTACAGAAATATGGAAATGTTTTAATAATGAGAGATGATTGAAAAGTATACAGGCGAGTTGGAAACTATAATGCAAGAGAAATGTTCAAGGAGTATGCCTTGAATTTTAGACTTCATTGCCATGGAATTGTTTCTAGTAACAAAGTTCTAATGGAATACTTTGTAATATTGAAGACTCGGTCTTTGAGACTTTAGAATCTTGATATCACAGGAGATTAATGCATGTTAAGTTAGAATTCCATCACATCTTGGATAGTGATAAGAATTTGGAATTGTGAAATGTGCATCATTAGAATATTGTCTAGCTGATCTGTTCACAAAGGAATGACCATAGAGAGGCATAGTATGCATGTTCCTCACATGGCATGGCTAGTGTTTAATTCAAGTGATTAGTTGATTACTCAAACCATTATACAATGAATAAAGTGGTAATTATTATGGCGATTAAATAATAGAGATTATTTATATTTTTAAGAGTTCTGAGACCATAGATAATTAATTTATTATTATGTTTCACTTTGCATGTTTTACTTACTTAATAATTTGATTATTTGAAGCTCCACAGTCGCTCATACTTTCGAAAAGTAAGTAGTGAATGAAGACTGTCATGAATTGGATTGTAAATTGTCTAAGGAGTTTAGACATAGAAATTATGTTGCTACAACGTTCAATAGTACTTAGTAAATAGAGATTTGAGTATTAGATAAACCCATGCTCATAGAATTACTTCATGGATTATATCACGAGTAATTCTGAGACGATAACATCTTATATTCTTGAAACGGAGATATATAAGTTGTAATTTACAAGTCGGTTGTACATTGGTATTGCGAAAACGCATCAGTAACTTGATGTTATAAAACGTAGTGTCATGTGCGATTTGGTGAGTAAAATATAAAAGTATATGAGTCAAAGTATATTATTTCTTTTTTCGCTAACAGGAAAAGCAATATCTTTGGGCCACTCGATGATTTGGTGTTGACTTATAGTGTTGCGCCCAACAAGGACTAATATGATGTGTTAAATTAGAAGTCTTATGATTTCATCACAAATCAGGGAATCGGGAAATAGAATTTTGGAAAATGAGATTGATTTTAATCCATATCTCATATCCATATGATATCTTGAAGAACGAAAGAATATTTGCTCACTTATCTAAAGGAAAAATATATGATCGTACTAGAGTTCGGCAGTCGCTTTGGAAAGCACCATTTGCTGTTTAATTCAGAAGTTATACCTATAATTTAGTTTTGGACTTATCCAAGTGGGAGACTGTTGAATTAGGTGTCTAAGCCAATAACTAAATTAATATAATCTTTATATTGTTAGCAAAGTCCTTTTGGGTTGCCTTCAAACCTAGTAATTGACTGAAATGTTTTTTTGGAGAGAGAGACTATTTTATTAATTTATTATATGGTCAATAAATTAATTAGAAATCAAAGTATATGATTTATTAATATATTTTGAGAATAATATATTAATTAGAAATAGTATTTTTTAATTAAAAATTAATCATAAATTAATTGGAATTAATTTTAAGATTAATTAAAGGTGGAAGGACTAAAGGTGACAATGTTCAAAAGTGGACCATTAACCGATTCTAGAACCTCCCATAAGGGGGACGGTTCTAGAGGAGTTCTAGAGGGTTTCTAGAGCTTTTCTTGGGCTCTAAGGAAACTTAGATGCCTTAGGGGAAAAGCAAAAGGATTAGGATTATCTAAAAGGAACCTCTTTTATCCTTAGCCTCCCTATCACCTATATAAACCCCCTTGGATTATGATTTTCAAAATCACTTCATTCCAAAGAGAGAACTCGAAAATTTCCTTCCTCCTCCTCTCTCCTCTTACGCCTCCAACTTCTTGGGATTTGGGTGTGATCTATTAGAGACACGAGACTTCTGATGCTTGCTTTCTGAAAACCAACAAAGAAGGAATATTAGTTTATTTGATATAATAAACTAAAAGTATGTTTTTTCTTGTAACCCTTTTGTTAATTTCTAAAATAGAAATGTACTTTAGGGTTCTTGATATTCAATATTTGTTTGCTAATCATAGTGAGAACATAGATCCTTTAGGATGCATGTGAAATTAGGGTTTATAATTTCTAAAATAGAAATGTACTTTAGACTTCAGAGCCCTTGTTCTCATTGATCTGGCACAAAGTTAAATAGATCAAAACTAGATAGAAATTAAACCCTAAGGAGGCAATTTTCGAAATTCCCTAGGGTTCATGAAACCCTAGCCTCCACCCTATATTTTCGAAATTTGCAAGGGTTTTAGAAACCCTAGCCCCCTTTGCCAAATCTTCAAAAATTGAGGATCCCTTTTAGGGTTTGCCTTATGTTCCTTATTTGTTATTTTAAAAGCCTTAAAATTTGAACAATTTAAACCTGATAAACCCTAGCCTGTTTTTTGACAACTAGAAGGCTCAGGATTAGGATTAAATTGAGTTACTTTATTAATTGTTTAATTGTAAATAAATATTTAATCCACAATTATTTAATTAATTGTTTAATTAAAAGATAAAGAATAAATCAACATTGGTTTATTTTTAAAGTAAATTATTTTTTATTAATTTTGAAAACTTAAATTGAAACCTAGTATTTTCGAAAAGTTTTAAAATACACCTTATACAATATATAATTAAAAGATTAGTATACTATATTATAAGACAAATCAATCAAATCTCTAATACGCCTCATTCACGAAGCCATACTATAAGGGGAGTTTAAGGAAGTGGCCTATAAAATGACCGCCATTAGGTATCTACTCTTACCCACCGCTCTCTTATATGGTGGACGGTCGTCAGGCAAACGAATTTGATGAGACATAATTTCATTAATAAGTATAATGATATAAAGTAACTAAACCATTTTTTTAAATCTCACTCTTAATTACTTTAAGAAAAATGTGAAAAGTATGCTAATCCATGAAAACGCACATCATGCTTTATATGTCGTTAGTGGAGCGCGTGTGGTTAACCGACACACTAATAGAGACTATAAAGAGATAAGATAGGCATTTGGAAAATTATCATTGTTTATGGAACGTGTGTGGTTAACCGACACATCAATCTAAGATGATAAATGACATCGAGATTGTCAAGCGGGTTTGCATGGTTATTCACATCTCGTTTGTGATCCTCGGCATCCCAAGTCTATTTCAAATCATATGTCGGCCCAAGGTCGTACCGGGTCCATTACACCCCCGGGTCTATTTCACTCCCGAGTCTATTTCAACTTATATGTTAGCACAAGGCTGTACCGGGTCTATTTCACCCCACATACATATAGTAAACATGCACACATGCATACAATACATACAACATGAGTCACAAAGACTACAAGCACATACAATCCCTAGTGTCGTACAATATAGTGAGCAAACTTACCTCAGTCTGTTGACAATCGAATAAATACTCGGCCTGCTGAACCAGAGAATCCCCGCACTAACCAATCGGATAAAAATCCCAATTAATAATCATGCCATAATCCATAACCGGGAAACTAATTCATTAGTCCCAACACCCAGGGTAAAAGACCATTTTACCCTTCCCTTAATTGGCCCAAAAGCCAAGGCCCACACTCAATGGAACAAAAGCCCAAATAATGGCCAAAATAAAAAAGGCCAAATGGCCTATGATGAGTATTTTTAACGTACGAGCTAGGTACGCCCGACGTACAACTTTGTGACCAAGGCCTTACAGGGTCTCAACTGCGTACGCTTAGTATATGCTGGAGTATGCCTGACGTACGCCCCTTATAGCCAAAACTTCATTTAAGCTCTTAATGCCTTAAGTCCAACGTCCATTCTTCAGATCCAGACCATGGGGAATGTTTTAAAAAATAAAGTTACCAACTTGACGCCTTTGCATGGCTCAAATGGACTCAAACCCTAGGTTTAGCATCATACTTCCACCAAATGAGCATTTACTTATGCATGGTTGAACTTTAACCATCATGATGAAAACTTTATGGACTAGGGATCTCATAAACATCAAGAAGAGCAACTCATAACTTCTAGAGTGGTAAAATTCCACTAGATCTCATTCATGGGACCAAAAAGTGACAAAAACTCCATAATAACTAGATCTAAGCATAGAATGAGCAAGGTCCAAGCTTTATACCTCAATGGAGCTGGAAATAATGAGTGGAATCCAGACCTACAGGCTCCTCCTTGATCAAAGGTCCTTCTCCAAGTTTCTTCTTCATCAAGGTTCACCAAACACCCATTAAAATACACACAAAGGGGTCAAATCTCTCTATATGAATTAGGGTTTCGAAATGAGGCTCAAAAGGGAAATGGAGGCTGGGAAATGAGAGAACCTTGGGACATAAGGTTTCTTAAATAGGGTCTAAAACCTAAAATTAGGGTTTTCCCCCTAATTACGTACGCCCAACGTACATGAGGTACGCCCAACGTATGCATATCTTTCCCGAAAATGGAAATAATTCCCCCTAGGCACAAAATTTGCAAACTAATTACACACCAAGGGTCAAAATGAGAAATACCTTGAATCAGGTGTTACATGAATAATAACTATTCACAAACACAAATTGTTTGCATTGGTGGTAGAAATCATCGCTGACTTGAGAAATATGGAATCTCTCATTGATGGTTTCTGGCAAATCCGTCAAATACCAAGATGGTATGTCAGATCTCAAATCTGATTAATGACTTAGAGTCATGAACATGAGATTTAATCCATGTATAATAATCAAGTATGGTCTTGATTAACCTTCCTTCCTATAGCAAGGCTAGAAGGAGTAAGTGATTCTTCTAGAACGATTACATTACGTAGATAACTATACACATTTAAAGAAAGACTTGTTATAAAAGGATTTTCTCATACTCATGTCATTGACTATGAACCTCATTATACTCATGACACTGACTATGGTCAAAGCTTTTTCACAAGTAGCTATGATTAGATCAACAAGGATATTATTTTACTATAAATTCATATTCTCAATATGTCATATCGCAAATAGATTTCAATGAAGACCGCTTTTTCTTAATAGACATCTACTAGAAGATATCTATATAGATTAGCCTGGAGATCTATGTGTGGATATAAAATCAAGGTTGTAATTATCATTTTAATATGAAACCACAAGGTATGCTTTATATCAAAACGAATAGAACATGTGTATTTACTAAGAACTAGTGGGAGCATAGTGACATTCGTAATCTTGTGTGAGTGAGACATACTGAATCATGAGAAATTACATTATGACAATGTCGGGTCTTTTCACCTTGACTTGTAATGTGTTTCTAAAATGAAAGACTTAGGAAGGGCTAGATACATTCTTGGAATGTAAAATCTATAGAGATACATAAAATAAATGTTAAAAGTTATATATCTTTATGCATATATTGACAATATCTTGAAAGAGATCAAGATAGAAGATTCCTTTGCAGGAACCTTAGCATTGTCACATGGCACTAAATTTGAGCCAACCTCAAAAGGAACCTAGCACATAGGTTTGAACTAGCTGAAATGATTTATATTTGATTTGTTTGGAAAATAAATCCATCATTTATGCCATATTATACATAAGATTTGGTATATGCCCATGCTATCAGAATATCATACTATACCAATTGAATACATGGTTAAGTGACTGGATAAATATACGAACATTCTAAGAGTAATTTAGAAGGACTAAGAGAATGTATATGAGACAATTAGTTTAGGATAAAATCTTCATGTAAAAAGCTACATAAGATTCTGATTCTGAACAAATATATAAAATTATGAATTATAATTGGATTGTGACTTCATTGTGGGATGAAGAGTAAGTTTAGTTAGAGTGAGGTCCAGCCAAAACATAATGACACAATATACTACAAAATAAGAATATACTACTTTAGAAGTTAAAATCTAATATGATTGAATGAATGAGTTCATTGAAAAACTATGTTGATTTCTGCCATTTAAGGATCACATAGAAATCTTTGTGAATTCGAGAGTACACTTAATCGAGCTAAGAGACTCTATGTCACGTAATAACACCAATTATATACTCCAAGATATTTAACTATACCTAGAGTAAATTCAAATATGGAGATGATAATATTCGTAGAATTCATGCAAATTAAGTTTAATCGAACCCATTAATAAAGTCCTTCTTCTGAGCTAAGTATGAATGGTCACACTTTGGCTATATGACTTTATTATTCTAGAAATGGGATTTTGATTTGGATTTAGTATTTTGATATTCGAACATTGCGACAACAACTATTAAATAATGTTTTGATATACTGGGATATGATCATAGCATCAATACTTTTTGTGTTCTATATTAACATGTTTAATCCATAAATAATCTTATTATTCTAAAAGTTCATAGTCAGTTATAATTGTGGAGCAATTATGAAATAAGACTAATATGAATTGGATCGATTGACTTTCACCAGATGAAGGTAGGAAATGGATTGTAACCAAGTTTCAGAGGTACTTGTTAGAGAACTAGTATTGAACGGACCCGCATCAAGATAACCTCATGGATCACTCTCATGAGTGATAATTAAAAAGTACTATCTTTATATTCGTAACACCTGAGATACATGTGGGACTTAAGTGTGGGGAGTGTTGTGCTTTCATATGGTCAAATTTTGGTCCTTAACAAGGCAGTTATAAAAGCCATTTTTAGGTATGGTGTGAAATATGAACAAGCTTATGTAGTAAATATGAGATTTGTTCCTCCTATGTGTTGAGAGTTAGACATATAAGGTGCCTTACCAAAAATTGAACACCTAATAAGATTGATCGCGATCCGTATCTCATGGTCAACATGATGTCTGTGACACTGGGATAACTGATAAACTTACCTTATACACCATTTGTATCTTTGAGCTTTTTGGGAATTGGACGTTGATAGAATGTCACAAAGGCGTATGTTGATAGGGACAGTGAAATGTTGCTAAATGTTCACCATTGTCTATATCAATCTAATATGAGTCTTGTGCAAGTGGGAGATTGAAGGATCTTGTATGCTCAAGAATCATATTAAAGCGATATTGATAATTAACATATGATACTAATGAGCCACACTAACAACAACTTGATATAATTGATTATTTATTAAAAATTGATTTTAATAAATATTCAACGAACTCTTATATTTTCATGATTGTGTGAAAAAAAAATAATGACAAGAACCATTTGTTGCTTGTTAATTTGAAGATCTATTACGTAATCAAGAAATTAACCAACTAATTAAATATTCACATATCTAAACCCATGATTAAAGACATATGAGCATAGATAAATGTTTTACTAGAAAACATTTTTATAACATCCCATCAAAACCACACAAAATTATTCCTAATCAATTAATTGCTCCATAGATTCACCAATATTGAAAATAAAAACTAAATAGACAAAATAATAATAACAATAAAAAGGATAGAAATTATACTAATACCGATTATGAAACGAAGATGATAAAAGCTCCTTGAAATCGTCACTTCTTGTTGCTCCAAAAACTCCATTCATAATCCAACTATTAATACAAAAATCAACCTAACCTAATCTAATTAAAAAGATAAATAACTTATTAACAAATTATGATTTTGAAATCATAAATGCAATGTTCCAAAAATAAGAAAAATAAATGAGGAATAAGAAAAAAAAGTGAGGAGTTAACGCAGAAGAGAGAATGAACTCTCCACTTGCGTCGTCCCTTCTTTTTCTTTCCTGCCGGCGAATTGAAAATGTGATACCATTTCTTTCCTTTTACTTGTTGCGTTTTTGCCCTACTCTACATAAGAAAAATGGGCCAATTAAATTGTAATGGGCTGTTGAATAAATCACCAAAGTGTACTCATATTTGTGATCATGCGTATCTTTTCTTTCCAGCCCAAATAAAATATGATGATGGCTTTTTAATTGTATTTTGGGCTGCAATAAAGATAATAGGCTGTTAAATAAGATGTTGGACAGCCTAGTGTGCTTCTGTTCACAAGGCTAAAAACCATCTCAAAACGGGTCGGAATCCACTCATTTTCGGTGAGATCGAAGAACGAGTTAGGAAGACGTTTGTAAATTTTCAGCTCAATCGGACAACGTTTGCCCCTCCGTCTGATCGCTTGAAGAAAGTCAGGCAAAGCTGTTAAAATCCGAAAAATTAATTTATATTGCTTTGTTTTTCTTTTCGCTCCCGGATTTTGCTACGAGACTTCAATTTTGGTTGCAAGGAATTCGATGTGGCTTTAACGATGCTCCAAAATACCATCTTGCTCGAACAAATCTACACACAAAAAAACTTAAACGAGTAAAAATATTCAAAACAATAAATCTAACGATTTAATGCAAAAAGAATATTAAAAATGTTAAAACTAAAAGAAAACGATTGCTAAAATATATACAAAAAATCAAGTTATCATTTGCCAAACCTGGAGACATGCGTGTTTGTAAGCTTCAAAAATCGTTATATGGTCTACGTCAAGCGTCTAGAAAATGGTACAACAAGTTTATTGAAGCCTTAGTTGCCATTGGTTTTAAACACTCCAAAGCCGATCATTCTCTTTTTGTCTTCAAAACCTCATCCTTTTACATTGCTACTCTCATCTATGTTGATGATGTTTATTATCTTGGGAAATGATATGGACCGTATTGCTAAAATCAAGACTTATTTGACTCACAAATTCAACATTAAAGATTTGGGGCCATTAAAATATTTTCTAGGCGTTGAAGCGACTCGAACTCCGGATGGGTTGGTGTTGAGCCAACGCAAGTATACGTTGGACATACTAAATGATTGTGGGCTTCAGGGTTGTCGATCAAGTTCTTTTCCCATGGAGCATAACCATCGTCTTGATGATGCTGACAAAACTCCTCTTGCTGATGCCGGTCAATTTCGTCATCTTATTAGGCGTCTTTTGTATCTACATGTGACTTGACCGGACATTACTCTGGCTATCAACACTTTGAGTCAGTATGCCTCCTCTCCTAGACAATTACATTTTGATGTTGTTCTTCGAATATTGCGGTATCTCAAGGCCACACCGGGTCAATGTATTTTCCTACCTTCTAATAGAAATCTTACTCTCAAAGCATTTTGTGATTCATATTGGCTTGGTTGCCCGCTCACTCGATGTTCTAAAACTGGGTATTTCATTACGTTGGGTGGTGCAGTACCCATCTCCTGGCAATCAATGGTTGCCCGGTCGTCAGATGATGCTGAATATCGAGCTATGGCTTCTACCGTTAGTGAGATTATGTGGTTTCGTTGGCTGTTAGAAGATCTAGAAGCACCTCAATCCGGTCCTATTTCTCTTTATTGTGACAATAAGGCAGCCAGACATATTGCCAACAATCCAGTTTTTCATGAACGGATCAAACATGTTGAAATTGACTGTTTTTTTGTTCGTGAGTGTATTGAATCTGGCCAAGTTCAAACGTGTGTCATAAGCACTACTCATCAGGTTGCGGATATCTTCACCAAACCTCTTGGTACTAATAGATTTCGTTATTTGCTTAGCAAGTTGGACGTTTGTGATCTGCAAGTTCCAACTTGAGGGGGAATAAAGGAAATTAGATATCTTTCCTTACGCATATCTGAATATTGTTTCCTTATTCTAGTTTTTCTTGTTTATCAAGTCTCCTAGTTTGTTTAGGTTTCTTTTAAGTTTTAAGCCTTGTATAAATACATGCTTTGAGATTTCTTTTCAATTGAATGAATTAGCTTTTAAACTCTTTATCAGTTTCTCTAATTAATGATTGTTATATTTTATGGCAATTATAACATCGGATTGGAATTGGATGATAAGTGGATGGGGATAACTCATATTGAGTGATAACTGGATTGATTTAATTATATTTTCGTTTTTTGGATCCGTGTTGTCATTTAAGAACCGATTGATCCAATTTAGATATTAAAATTTTGGAATAGATCTCAATTACTATTAGAACTATACATCTAATGTTTTCATCGGTTTAAATTAAACCAGTTAATTTTTGCATACTCTTAAGTTTATGAAAATACGTTGTTTGTTCAATTTAACTTTTTAACGAAAAATCAAGCATATATGATACCTGATAGATAACTTATCTGCATAAAAATAAAAATATCACGATTTCAAACGACGAATCGACTAAAGGTTGAATTCAATATGTTATCAATTTTTTAATGCATAAGCTACAAATCTTAATTGCTTGAATATCGAACCATATGGCCATAATATATATAGCCTTTCATTTGCCTTCCACCCTTTCTTGCTACTGTTGGGAGTATCTGCATGTTCCATAACCTGTTTTTTTTTTTTTTCCATTGGCAAAAAAATATCAAATTACTTCAATACCCCTTGCAAAGTAATTGTAATGTCTAATGTATACAAAAATACATCAAAATCTATTCACACAATTAGCAAAAACAGATACTTTAAACGGGTTGGATAACATATTAAAACAGTTTCCGTTTGAAACAAACAATTTTAATATGTCCGGTTCCGGTTGATCCATCAACACTTCTTTTATCCATTCTTTTTATAAACAATCTTAGTAATTAGCATATAAAATGTAATTACAAAACTTATACTATTAGAATAACAATTGAATTTATCTAAGTAAAAAATGGTTTGACCTACGGGTGTCGAACGGGTAAAATTTTCGGGTTTTGGGTAGAACGGGTATTTCCTTAAGAAAATAATACCCGATACCCGACCTATATTGTAATTCGGGTTTTCAGGTTTCGGGTTTGAGGTCGGGTCGGGTAATTATCGGGTATACCCGAAAATTTCTTAAATGACACTTATTGATAATTTTTTTTCTTTATTTTTTTATTTTTACATGTTGGTTGGTTTAATAAAGAATCGGGTAGGAAAATACTCCATACAATTAACAAGTATATATAAAATAACAATACAAATCATTATAATATGTTATGTACTTTTTTAATTCCATTCCGTGCGATAGTGAGAAACTGAGAATTGTGATGACGGTTCAGGACTTCAGCTTCAGCTTCGTATTCCCTTTGAAAGTTTGCGTCGACTGTCGGGTTGTCGTTCATAAGAAGGAAACGAAGGGTTTTGTTTTATTTGAAGTGTGCGTACGTGATTGCATTGTATATTTGGTATTATTTAAAAAACGAATTCGGGTATACCCGAAAATAAATATTCATACCTAAAACCCGACATATATTATTATCGGGTTAACCTATTACCCGAATGTTCATACCCGTTACCCGTTCTACCCGACCCATTCTACCCGAATTCGGAACGGGTCGGGTGGGTAGAACGGGTTTCAAGTTTTTTCGACAGGCCTAGTTTGACCATAACAAACACAATTTTAGGGTAGCACGCCTGAGGGGCCTATGGCTCCCACTAAGGTCCGCCATTTGGTTCAACACTAAGTGAACATTATGTAAATTAAATCAAATCAAGTAAATGTTTCTTTTTAAAACAAGAATGATAATGAAAGATCAAAAATGAATAAAAGAGGGAAAAACTTACTTGGGTCACTGAAGGTGACTAGACCACTTCCTTTAAAATCACAATTCCAATAATTTCTTCCATGCATTTGATAATACGCATTCATTGCATACGATGCATGTGCATGAACCTTATTCGGCATAAAACACCCCCCATTTTCATAAACCTCCCTACAATCCACACCACCTGCCCCACAACAAAAGTCCAAAACACCCTGAACCACCCTCTCATCGGCATGTGGCTTAGCCACACACCAAACCGATGGACCCCTTTGAACCATCTTCGACCCTGGTCCGAACCCAAACTCCATTTTGGTTCCACTACAAAACTCACAACTCAAGTCCACATCATAAACCTTCGAACCATCCCCATTGAAGAGTCCAAAGTTTCTCTCACTTGCTCCTCCTTCTTTCTTGTTTTCATTAAATAAAGCAAACACAAATATGTCTATTTTGTCGTTAGGTTTCATTGGGGTTCCTTTGTTGGATTGGGCCTTGGTGATTAACCTAGTGTTGTAGGTTTTCGCATTGTCCGGCGAAGCTGCTGTTTCGTCAGGCTCGCCTTTTGACGGCCATCCGGATTCGGAAACAGTGATATGAATCGATCTGTTTCCGAATCCAAGCGACGCGATCGCTGACCTGATCGCGTCGATCTGTGCGTCTAACATGTTTGTGTAGACATATCCGCTAGGGTCGTGGACCCCGGTGGAGTTCCCGAGTAGCGCGTATTCTAGTGGGACTGTGGTAGGGTTGTCCCGGTAGGCGAAGTAAGGGTAGGCATTGACCATGAACGGTGAGCCGGTGTCGGCTAGGAAAGTAACAATGGAGGTCATTGTTGGCATGAGTGTGGTGGCAAAGGTGGAGGCAGACGGTGGAAATGAGGTGGCTAACACCGCCATGCTATGTGGGGTTGAGATCTTGATTTTCCGGTCAAGTCCACGGGTTAACAAGACTTCGTGTAGGTTTTGCATAGCTTGGATAAGGTTATTAGGGTCAAGGCTGTCGTCATCTGTGGCTAAGTATTCGTTGCCGACAGCAATGGCGACAATGGAGGTGGCGGGGATGAAAGGGGCGATACGGGCTGAGAACCAGTCCTGGGCGGCGGACTTGGTGGAGCTTATGTTAGCAACATGGTTGTTCTCGACGGCGACTATGAGGTCTATACCGGAGTTGGAGAAGGCTTGGAGGATTTGAGGGTTGGAGTCGTAGATCTTGACCTTGTCAATGAGAGTGGATTGGAGGAGTTGGGCTACTGTTTTTGGTGAAGGAAGGTTGTTTCCCAGTGTGCCATAGTTTATCCCGACGGAGGAGACGGTGGTAATTGGGCAGATGAGGTGGAGGAGGAGAGGAAGGATAT
Source organism: Lactuca virosa (assembly GCF_052849685.1). Lineage (NCBI taxonomy): Eukaryota > Viridiplantae > Streptophyta > Magnoliopsida > Asterales > Asteraceae > Lactuca > Lactuca virosa. Next base: position 42,298,863 of record NC_136433.1, read on the forward strand.
AGAGTAGGGCCATTTTTTATGGAGTGAACGAAGCTAGCAAACATGTATGGAACGACCTGATGATATAACCTTTTTTTCTCACTATGGCCATTATAAAATGATAGTGAAGTTTATTGTGTTGTACAATATTTTTAAAGCTAATTACAAAACAAAGAATAGAAAGTCATATTATAAAATAATAATATTTTTAATATTCTCTCATAAAATCATTACATATTTGGAGAAAAGAGTATTTGTTAATTCATAAAATCATTTTTTTCAAACATAATATTTTAAGACCATTTCACAAGAAAAATATATTATTTTCAAATAAGAAGAATCACAAAATTAGCTAACATAAATGTGTATTTGAAATTTGAATAAACTTATATGCAATAAAATCCGTTACGGTAAAAGAAACCATCTTTATAGGGACTCTAGAGTCTAGACCACAACCATGTGTACTTAACCAATTTCATTAAACAAAAAACGTTTCCATTTAAAAGATTTTTTTTCACTAAAATTTTGGCAAATATGATGTTATAGACCATTATCGTTTATAAAAAAGCCTTTTAAATATTAATTCCAAAATTACGTTTATAGAAAATAAAACTAAGAATTTACCACAATCTATCCAAATTTGTTTTAAAGAATGGGACCTGATATCTGAAAATGTTGACAAAAAGGATCAATCTATTTCAAAAAGAAGCCATGAAAAACACTTTTTCTAGTGGAAAAGATCTTTTTGGTTCCAGCTGGTTTACTGACACATACGGAAAAGAATGACACATTTCCGTGATTTTTGTATCATATTCATACCCATCATCATCTATTCTAGCACATTCAAACAATGGTAACTTTAGCAATTATTACCTACACACGACCAACACTGTATTACCTTTGACTAAAACTTATTTCGGTATGGTACATTTTGGTTACTTTTCAGACAAAGTTGAAAAAAATGGTCTATGTGGTCCCCTCGATTTAATTGTCGACCACGATTAGGGCTCCGACGGTTGCAGCCGAAGGAGCTACGGTGGTTGGTCGGTGCATTTGTATGTCGTACGGCTTGTTGTTGCCCTCAAACATTAAGTTGTTTTCCTTCTTCTTCAAGAACTTGAGGGATAATGATATCTCATATATCATGAGTTCATGACCTCATTGGCAATCTGATCGATTATGTCAGCGGTCATAACAATTAAGGATGGTTTGAATTTTCAACAATATGCTTTGAGGTATACCCTTCTCTTTTTAGCCATAGAAGAAATTACCCCATTATGAATAATGGCTGGATGACATCTCAGTGCAGAACTTTTCATGATTAGAGCTTTATGCCCCTTTGAATTTTATTTGTTTAATGTCCCTTTGAATTTTATTTGTTGAACTTTTCATGATCAGAGTTTAAATTTCTAGTCCTAAATTGGTGGTGTTACAATATACTTTCTATAGTGACTGATGCCATTTAAGAAAGTTACTTGTTAACTTATGGTGTACGTGGGCGTCTTTGAGGGTGTGCGAGGTGAGCGGCTGCACAGAGCCCATGTTGTGGAAGGGGCCAAATTTTACATATGATTAAGTTCATAGTCTAACAATCGACAACCCGGTAATCAAAAGGATAAAAACTTATGTATTTTCCAATTCCAATAGCTAACGCTACAATTAAAAATTGCAACAACTCAAGTTTTGAAAATTTTGGCATAAAATTAAAATTGCATTTGGGCTAATTCAAATTTACGGTAAACAAGAGCTTACATCTTGTTTCATTTCAAACTTCCAAATTTACAGCAACTGCAAAGCTTGAACGACATTTTTTGTTTCTTGGTTTTCTGATTCCATTAGACTCCATCTCTCGTTTATATAGCACTCTCGCTCTGTTGGATTAACCGGTTTGAAATATCCATAAAATGAGTTTTTAGTTTCAAGGGCATTTTAGGAAAGTTACGTATTTCAGTTTTATTTTATTGTTTTATAGTTTGAGTAGGATTGTGTTTTAATTAGTATATATATTTGTAATAATTTGTTGGAGCCCCACATTTTTTTGTTTAACCTTTGGAATCAAGTAATTACTTTTTTCTTCTTTTCTTTTAGCAATCGTTTTCTTTCTTTTTGCTTCTTGTTGGTCAATCTTTGCAACACAAGAAAATTGTATCTTGTTTGTTATCTACACTTAGTATCAGAGCCTAGGGCTCGTGAAGGCGTAGGGCGGCCGGTTTGAGAGTCGGTTTCAAGAAAACTGTAGCCTTTCGCTACCGGCAGACGCAACGAGAACCATGTTTGGTTTAAGGGGGCATATATTATATTTGAGCGCGAGTTGAAGCATCTCAACTGCATCCCTGATTTCTTTTAATCGAACTTGTTCTAAGATAGAGATAGACTAACCGGAGGCACGGAATAAATGAACGGGAAGACGTCAAAGCGGGCGGCTTTGAGTTGGTTTGTTTTGTGGGTGACGGAAGACGGTAAAGGTGGTTGTGACCTTGTCTTGTTGATCGGTGGAAGAGTGCTACCGGAACAAGCTTGATTAAAGAGGTCGGGGTGGTGAAAAGAGATAATAGGATGTCATCAGTTAAAGAACGAGGTTCAATGATGTTTCAAGTTCCGGTTTTGACTCCAACGAATTATCTGGTGTGGGTAATCAAAGTCAAGGCGATTTTGGATGCATACGACACATGTGGGACGATTGAATCGAAGGCATTCGGTGGAAGAAAATCTCAGAATATGATTGATCAGCAAAGGTATGGTTGTCAAATAATGAAGGGAATAGACAAACAACACGATGTGAACATTATGACAATCGATGTTCAAATCTGGATGACTTTAGAAGTGGCAGGGGAAGAGGTCAAGGGTCTGGGAGAAGTCGAGATGGTAATAAATGTGTCCGGGATAAAAGTCACGTTAGATGTTACAAATGTGGTGAGTTTGGTCACTATAAAAACGAGCGTCCTAAATGAGAAAAGAAAGAAGCGGGTCTAATCGAAGAAGAACCGATAATATTTTGAATGAGTGGAATGATCAAACCAATTAAGGGAGTGATTGTTGGATTAATCGGTTTGAGATATCCATTAGATGAGTTTTTAGTTTCAAGGGCAATTTAGAAAAGTTATATATTTAAGTTTTATTTTATTATTTTAGAGTTTGAATAGGATTCTATTTCAATCCTTATATATAGTTGTAATGGTTTGTTGGAACCCCACGTTTTTTTGTTTAACCTTTGGAATCAAGTAATTACTTTTTTCTTCTTTTATTTTAGCCGTTGTTTTCTTTCTTTTTTGCTTGTTGGACAATCTTTGCAACACAAGAAAATTGTATCTTGTTTGTTATCTACACACTCTAATGTTTTATTGTTAACTGAAATTAAACAACTTAATATTTTATTATTCTTAATTTTTAAATCTGATGGCATCTCATTTTATATTCTGATTGTTGTCACTGATTAAGGAATGTAACACAATAACAAACAAATTCTAAATAACGCTACAAGAGTCTCGCGATTCATTTAACTATGTAAGATTATATACCGTAGTATTGTTTTTTTTGTTTTGATTGTCTTTATAATATTTATCGAGTTATCGCCGTATGAACAAATTTTTGTTTATATATAAAAATTATATTTTGGGGCCCATTTTTTTTTGCACCAGGCCATCAAAATCAACAAAACCTTGGGTGTACTTTCTATGAAGACCAATATCATCTAAGACGTTTGCTTGTCTTCTAATGCCACCACATATTAATCTATCTAGTCGTCATGTATTGAAATGGATCCATGGTATCATCATCAAGAACTTGTAGAAACATATCGTTCTCAATAGAAATGACTAAACAATCGTTTAAAACTTGATCATCCATTTTATTCCGCAACTTATTCTCTCTACACTTGTTGTAGAAACAAAAAAAAATATTTTATATAGTTATCCTATTCCATACATTAAAAACATGCTACAATCATTTTAGCTGAGGATATAATAAGACAACTTGTTGAAATATATATATATATATATATATATATATATATATATATATATATATATATATATATATATATATATATATATATAGGGTTAGTATCAAATGTGAATTATAAATATTGTGTGAATGTATGACCAACTTATAGCCATTAGATTAAAAGAATGAAATGATATGATTTTAGGGTATACACTATTAACATGGACTAGCATATATTATATAATTACTATTATTAATTATAAGGACATTTATTATATTTTATAAAGAGAGAGAAAATTAAAATTATCTAAATTTTAGGATATTAAGTAAATTAATTAATAAAAATCAAATCAAATTTAATATTTTATTCAATGCATTTAAATTAAATCATATTTTTTTTAGAACACGTCTTAATTTAAACATGTATGAACATGTAATTTGCTTCTTTCATTCTTAATGAATACATATGTACGTGTAATTTGATTTTTTCATTCTTAAAGAATACGCATGAGTTCGTTTAATATATATTTTTTTTATTCTTTTCGTTCTTAAATAAGATTTTTTTGTGAAGTAAGATTCTTGAAGAATACACATCATATATTAGATAATAACATATTGAAAATTACTTACGCCTTGAATCTTTAAGACTATGAGAATATAATCTAATCTATTCTTGACGAATATAATATTCATGGTTAAGAATCATTTTTTAAAATTAAATCTTGTTATATATCATAAGAATAGTTAAGAATCAATTATTTTTGTTTAAACTTGATGTTTGATAAAGAGAATAGTTAATTTTAATATTGTCATAAGACATTGGTGATAAATGTACATAACATTTTGATGAATATACATAACCTTCTATAATATGTTTGTTTAAGAATCTGTTTGTAACATATATTATATTCTTTATATAATATATAACAATCTTGAACAATATACAAAAATAATGATATATACTATATTTTTTAAAAATTTGTTTGTCTAAAGGCCAATATGACATACAAAATTCTACATTATTCTCCATCATTCATTGTTTTTATCACCTCCTTTTATCTTAGGACGACCAACACTACCTGAAACGTTCTTAACCATCAATACACTTTTTTACCAGCCTTTCATTCTTAAAGAATATGTTGGTTCCAGTTTTTCATTCTGAACGACTACTCTTATCATATGTTTCTCTTAGTCTTTTATTCTTAAAGAATATGAAAATGTATATCATCATCAACCAATAAACTAAATCTGCAAATCAAATTTCTCATGTTTGTCACTATTCATATACACATATTGATATAAATCTTTGTCACTATTCATATACTATATTGATATAATTTTATCATCATATTAAACAAAAACATAATACCAATCAAAATTCAATTAAATAAACAAAAATCTAAACATAATACCAATCAAAATTCAAGAATAAGTTTACATGTACTCTAAAAAAAATTATTATGGAAAACAAAATGAGTTAGCAATAAAAAACAAATAAACTTGAAAAACATAATCCATAAGTCTTTTTGTATAAATGGATATTTTAGCAAAATGAACATTTTAAACTATTTATAAATTCTTTAAGAACATGATTCTTGCTGTATCATGGAAAAAAAATTACGATTGAATGTGTTTCTTGGGATTATAATTGGAAGATAACCTAAACAATATAACATGTAATGAAAAAAAAAACAAAAATCTTACCTTGTTTAAAATGTTAGGCTTTTTTAAATCGCCTGAAAGATATTCACCGTCGAAGGAAAAATACACTACAAAGGAGTAAACAAAGATCAATGAATATGAATGAGAAAAATATGAAGATCGATGATGATGATAAAATATGTATGGATTTTATCCGGGCCTAATATATTGGAATTCCAACTTAATGATAATTGTCAAGTTTCCTTAATTATTGAATTTAATAGTTATCATTTTACTAAATAATATATATTAAAATTATTAAATGATTGGTTTAAAATTGATCATACATTCACACAATATTTAGAGTTTATATATGAACCTAACTCTCTCTCTCTGTGTCTATATATATATATATATATATATATATATATATATATATATATATATATATATATATATATATATATAGCTCTGCCACTACATCCATAATCATATGTTATGGGATTGCATTATATCATAAACAAGAAATTAAAGAAACCAAAACAAAAAAATCAAAAAATACCGAATCTGAACCAAAAGAAAACACGTAAATCGAACAGAAAAAGGCGGACAAAATGACCACGAGACCGGACTGAAAATATCGAGATCGGTCCGAAAAAAGACCGATCCGAAAAAGATTGGATAAGAAAAAGACCGATCGGGATCACTCCTAAAAAAGACTGGACCGTTCTGAGAGCAACCTCAAAAAGAACAGAGCGTTTCAAGACCGACCTAGAAGTAGTCCGAAACCAATGTATAGCTCTAACAACACCAGTTTCCTACGTAAGTAATAGAAAAGATTGGGCCAAATCTGAACAAAAATTAAATAGAGAATATTGGGCTGGGCTTTTTTTCAAACGATAAGTGTGTCTGTGTGTGGATTGTTGCCGGATCAAAAGAAATCAAATTCGCAAAGCTTTGGAAAGCGGAAACATCTTGACCTAATTTACTTTCCAGTTCCCCCCTAAAGGCCACAGCCACAGCCACGCTCCCGTCTCCTTCTTCATTCCTTCGATCCCTTGTAAATAACATCAACTGCCGGTGCTATCAGCTAGCTCGTCGTCGCCGGTGTAGCAACCTAGTTTCCGGCTCGCCGCAGATCATTCTTCTCGCCGCCGCATCCCTCTCAGCCTCAGGTAGGATTTTCATTGTGACCTTTGTTGATCTATTCTGTAAATTTCGGGCTTGCAGCCTCACAAACGTAACTGGCCAGATACATGTGAGTATGTCCCTTTGGTTTTCATTACGTATTCTGTTGACATAAACATCGAGTTTTTCGTATCAAAGTGTCTACATCATTGCATCATTGTAAATCACCTTAAACATTGAGTTAATTTTCACTCGAAGTTCACCCCACCTTAAACATTGAGTTAATTTTCACTCGAAGTTCACCCAAAATCAATGTTGATTATATTTATTGCTTGAAGTATGGCTGAAAAAGGGTATTTTGGTGAAATGTTTTGCATATGATGGCTTACACTTGATCTCTGAATAACAGGTAAGTACTGTTGACAAATTCATAGTGCTGATGCAATTTTCTTTGGGTGTTGCTATTTAGTATTTACAGCCTTTTTGCAGGGTGCAAAGTGTACAATATCCTAAAAGATTTTAGCAAATAAATTATCATGATACAATCTTCCAAGTTCATATCTATCAAGAATCAGTAATTGATGCATCATTTAATGTGGTCAAATTACTTAACTATCATTGTTGTTTGCCAAATTAGCGGTACATTTGTTTTTTTAGGTGATTAATACCTTTAGAAAGCACAAAATCAGACAAAATTTAGTATTTATGCAACCTATAATCTAAAAATAAATATTAGCTTACAAGAAAATAATTTGATACCCTTCAATGAAAGATAACCCATAAGTTGATACACAGAAGTTCATAACACAATCACATAAGAACTTTTCTTCATAAATGTTGCTTTCATAAATCATTAGTATTATTGTGAACAACAATATAACGCTCATACTCAAGTAGTCAAGTGGGTTCCTTTTAACTTCAAGAGTGATATAAATTCTTAAAACTTGAAGAAAATCTAGTTGCATTAGTTTCGTCATAGATACTAAAAAGAAAAGTGTTGGTAAATTTGTGGCAGAAGTCACAAAACCCTTAGAGATAGACTTCTAAAATCAAAACCTAGAAGTTTTACTATCAAAAATCGCTAAGGGTTTTGTGACTTCTGCCACAAATTTACCAACACTTTTCTTTTTAGTATCTATGACGAAACTAATGCAACTAGATTTTCTTCAAGTTTTAAGAATTTATATCACTCTTGAAGTTAAAAGGAACCCACTTGACTACTTGAGTATGAGCGTTATATTGTTGTTCACAATAATACTAATGATTTATGAAGACAACATTTATGAAGAAAAGTTCTTATGTGATTGTGTTATGAACTTCTGTGTATCAACTTATGGGTTATCTTTCATTGAAGGGTATCAAATTATTTTCTTGTAAGCTAATATTTATTTTTAGATTATAGGTTGCATAAATACTAAATTTTGTCTGATTTTGTGCTTTCTAGAGGTATTAATCACCTAAAAAAACAAATGTACCACTAATTTGGCAAACAACAATGATAGTTAAGTAATTTGACCACATTAGATGATGCATCAATTACTGATTCTGATAGATAAGAACTTGGAAGATTGTATCATGATAATTTATTTGCTAAAATCTTTTAGGATATTGTAATCTTAATTTCATGGTCCAAGATTCATATGTACACTCTATCTTCTTGTGTTAATTTTCATTAAATATGATAGTAACCAAAATTTATTACCATTTCATGACATGGGTACCTCACAAAAGGACACAAATCATCCGTATTCAATGCAAACCGAATAAACAATTCTTATCATCATTTCAAACAATGGTTATGAAGAAGTTTGAAGAAACAATAGCAGCAAAAGATTCAACCGAAAATGGGAATTCATCATCTTTAATGGAAGAAATTTCAAACAAAAAGCATCGAATTGAAGGACCTTTTGTGATGCCACTTATATCAATTCCTAAACTTGAAGAACAAAGTTCAAATGCATCGATAGTTTTATCTGGAACTGCTAAAAAAGGCGAAATCGGACCACCTTTAGGAACAGTGGATATCGGTGTAAACAAAAGCGCGTATTTTTTTCAAGTTGCACTACCTGGTGTCAAGAAAGATCCTGGTTTATTTTCTTATTCCTTTTACATCATAATATCAATAGCTGTATCACGTTCTGAAGCGTGATACAGCTATTTGTATCACGCTTCAGAATTCTGAAGCGTGATACAACTAATTGTATCGGGCTTCAGTTTTTGCAGAAGCCCGATACAGGTAAACTTTATGTGAGATTTACATATAAAGTTTACTATTTTGATCTCGCAGGTCAATTTAGCTGTGAGATTGAACGGGGCGGGATGGTTCATGTGAGAGGAGAAACATCAACAGGTGGGAAAACCGTAACGAGACATTCGCGGGTTTTTGAAATGAAATTTCAACAGCAATCGCCACCTGGACAGTTTTCTTTGTCTTTTAGTCTACCTGGACCTGTGGACCCCAGGCTGTTTTATCCTAATTTTAGATCAGATGGCATCTTTGAAGCTATTGTTGTGAAATGCGAAGAGTAAAGTTTGTGTGGACTATTTTACCCTTTTCAATTAAGCACTTGTATTGTACAGGGATGAAGATGATGTTTGTTGTTTGGGATAGGCTGAAGGTTGTAGCTATTTTAGTTGGACTCATGGACTGAACTGTTTTATGGATAAGAGGTTTGGCCTAAATGACATAATACCCATAACAACTTCTTACAATCTGATGCCCTGTATTAGTTTACTGCCCTGGGCTTAGGCCGGCCCTGATAGGTAGTGTCCATCTAAAAGGGGACTACCTAAAGACAATATTCATAGCGGTTTCTATGGACGGAAAAAACCAGAATCTGCATATAGCATTTGGTATCGACATGCCAAATAATGTCGAGTCTTGTACATGGTTCCTGATGAAGTTGAAGGAAGCTCTCGGAGAGGGTAGGGAAGTGTCGTTCATAACCAATATGGACAATGACAAATAATCTGCATATAGATGTTGATGAGATTTTATCGACTGCGCCAAAATATATATCCCCTATAATTTCTTAATTTATGGAAACCAATATAAGTATTAAATAGCTTTTGTAACGACTATTTAACTAATGTTAATGAAAAGTATTACCATTTTAGATAACGCTACCACTTATTTTACATAATTAAGTTTGAACTGACATTACAATATTTAAAATTAGAGTAGATTTCAAGGATAATCGAGATTGCATTTGGTTCAAACTAGCATTGTCTATATGATTTTCAAACAATTTCATGTAGGTCTCAATTAGGCTGAACCTATTATTAGTCATTTGGACTCGTTCTTTTATTTTTGCTCTTTTCCTACGTGCTTCTTCGATGATGTCCATTGTGTTTACAAATTGTGGTATATCTTTAATGTGACATCCCCTATTTTTCAGAACTGAATAAAAACTTTTCTTTATGCTTTCAAAACCATATTATATTTGTTTGCGGAAAATCTCAGTATAATAAAACATTTTGCAGAAACTGTCTTGTTTTATTAAAATATTGTGAGTAAAGATGTTATTTCTAAATACAAATCCCTAAGGATGTCATAATCAATACAATACATAAGTTACAGCATAAAGACCTAACGGTTCTGAACACTATTGTAGACTTGTCTCATTAGTTACTTGGCATCCTATTTAGTTCCAACAGTCTTAACGCTACCTATGATGCATATAGTTTGAGTGAGTCAGGTTTAGGAAAACCTGGTGAGACACATAAGGTTTTCAATCCCATAATCTTATTATGATACCAATAATCCATAATTAATAAACCTACAAAACCAACTGTTACCAACAATATATCATTTAACATAGGTATCCATAAGACAATCTACCTCGTCCTATCGATTCTCACATATTGATCCTTAAGATCTAACCTGATGGACACCCGTTATGTTATAAAATATGTCTGTGGGTTTTAAATTCACATTAACAATGTAATTCACGAGACTTTCTAGATCAATCACGTGTTGTCATCTTACTCTAGTAGATGACCATACATACCTAACTGGTTGCCTGATATAGACCCACCATTTATGGTTGTCCAAAAAAAAGAGGAATACCAGTATAGTACTTTGGTACATAACCTTTACCCTGACACACAACAATGTCATAGAACAGAGTTTTACTCTCCCCTCTAATCTAACACACACTCATGGCATAAAACTATCCAAAATTCTACTTAATTGAACAAAGCATTCCTTTCAAGTCTTAGTTTGTAACTAGACATGACTACTAAACCATAATCCATCTTAAACACAATTTTCCTGTTTATACAATACTACCACATCCAATGATCACCTCTGACCCTATACGATGATCACCTCTAGGGAAAAACCGAAAACTGCACGGACAGAACTTTAAAACCGAAAGATCTATATTAAACGTCCTTCAACATCTAATGATCACCTCTGACCCTATACGTATGGACGGAGCTTTATTAGGGCGAGGGAGGGCTGCGACCCCCCCCCCCCCCTGATTTTTTGGTTAGAAGTGGCACCTATATTTTAATTTATACATATTAGACCCAAAACTATAACATTTTGGTTGCACCCCCCCTGCTTACCAATTTTTATACATATTTGATGTGTGTGAAACGAACTAGTTTTAATCCTACTAACTTAAACACAAAGACAAACACACGAAAGGCAGTGTACCTATCGATTAGCAGTTTAGTTCAGGTAAGTAGGGTATCGAACACAGGGAACGGTAAACAATTAAAATAAATGCTAATATTATCTAATTAAAACAATTAATAAACGTAGGGGGTTTCTCTAGTTTTGCAAGATTAGAAACTTAAACAATCAATTAACACTTAAACAAAGACAATTAACAACTAAGAAGAACAAGAAAAGACAACTAGATTCAATGATAAAAGAGACTTCTGTTCAGATTCGATTCACTTATTCTTATGGTTGATTTCGTGGCAAGTGCAATGGATCAATATGTCAATGGTTACCGATTCCTAATGTGATTGGGTTCTTGTTCACTATTACCAATCCTTTAGTAGATAAGTTAATTCAAACAGTGGCCAGTTGATTAAACTAACAAGTTTCCTAGTGTTCAGTTCATATCAAGTAAGACTTGTAATAATAGCTAATCAAATTTGTTCAATTCAATCAACTCATATGTGGTTGTTCATCACACATGCTCACACATTGATTTACATATTTTCTAGTTAACCCTAGTTTCATGTTCACTATTCCTAGGCATACAATCTTGTAGTCACAAAACTATATGAATCAAGTAATCAAGAAGATGTTCATGCAACTCAATAACTTACTTAATAACATAAAACATTTATCATCAATACATGAGGATCTTTAACAAGCTTAACAAGATGAATAACCAAATTAATATTAATCCAACCACTCAATCAAACCATGTTCATAAGATTATCTCATCCAAACAGAAGTAAAAAACTTTTAGCTCATATCTACAAGTAATAATCTAAAATCAAAATCTAATGATTCAAACATGGTTCAAAACAAAGATTAAGAAAAGAAGAATGATTATTTGTCTTTGATTCTCTTCTAAATTGTCTCTTATGTTGCAATCTCGAAAAATAGCAGCTCCAAGAACCCTTCTGGTCTTCAAAAGTCGCAGCTAGCCTCCAGCAAAAAGTTAGGGTTCGAATGAGAAGTGTTTCTATATATAAATTCTGAAAACAGGGCCAACTCGACGACTTTTCACCACAAACTCGTCGAGTTTTTTCGATAATCCGCGTATACAGCGTGTACGACAAGGCATCTTCGAATCTGGAACATTCTAACAAACTCGTCGAGTTTGTGCTAAAAACTCGTCGAGTTTCTTTTGGAATCAACGTTTTCTCAAAACACGAAAGTCGTCCGAAATTGTGTCTAGTTTTCATAACATTTTGAATCTCGTCAATCTGAGTTACGGTTCATGAGATATGGCCAAAACACTGACGAGGGGTCAAGCTGTCCAACAACATCCTTCTTTCTTCAATCTTCAATCTCCAAGCTTCCAATCACTCAATCCTCTTCCTTTTTCACCCGAGCATGTCTTTTATTGTTGAAATTGAAATATTAAGCTAATTAAGTACCTTTTGTTCATTAAATGAGATAAAATCAACATAAAATATTAAGATAATGCATGGATTTTATAACTAGATATGCCCATATCAATATTATATTTTTGGCCCCTCCAAATCAAATGTTGAAGCTCCACCCCTAACTATACGATGCCTAGTGTGGTGAAGCAGACTGTATCGGCTAGAGAAATAAAGTTGACATTTTAGGGAGTCTGTCGTTCGACTTCGAGCAAAAGGAGAGTATGTGCTAGCAAAAAATAAAGACAAGAAGAGAAAGATAATCTAGACAAAAAAAAACGTCGCATATAAGGCTAGCCGTCAACAAATTTTTTTAGCAAATGTATGTAGGATGTAAATGGAAAACAATCATAAATTAACCGAGAAAAAATAAATTATGATGTTAGATTTAAGAATGACATAACCAAAAGAACCTTATTAGTAGTGTTTGTTTGTGTACTAATCTTATGCAACAATCTTTTCCACTAATAAACACTAAGGCTGTGTTTGGCGCGCCACAGCTAGCTGATAAGCTAGCTTATTTTTCGAGCTTTTTTATGTTGTCGTGTTTGGTAAGCCAAAAAGTAGCTTATAAGCTAGCTTTTTGAAAAACTAATTAGACTAGCTTTTTACGAGCTTTTTTAAAATTTTCCAAATACACACTTTAATTAATTGTAGAAACACATACTCTTACATGTCCTTTTATGTAATTTTATATATTTCAGCTAGCTTTTCAGCTAGTTTTACCAAACGTTATTTTTTATTAGCTAGCTTTTCAGCTATCAGCTAACTTTTTATTTAACAGCTAGCTTTTCAGCTATCAACTAGTTTTTCAGCAAACAACTAGCTTTTCAGCTAGTACGTCAAACATAACCTAATAAGATCTAAACATTTTTTATAAGTAACAAATCTCCATATATTTAATAATAATTAAAAGTAAAAAAAAAAAAAAGTTAAAGTTTTGAAAGCCGCTATACAACCCTATAGGTATGCTTTGGTTAAAACATGGACATGCCCAAAAAAACCTAGGTGAAGCCCGGACACAACCCTAGAAACATGCACGATGGAAGCCTATGGGGCTACACATGTGGTCCGTTGACCGGTATCATGCTCACCCCAAAGCGAGTCCGGGCACTATGTGCATCTTTACTACAATCGACTATTGATGTCATCAAGTGTGATTGACTGTAAGACCATCTTCAATTTATTTTCATTTTCTTCTTAAAAATGGAGTAAATAATGTTTTATCTTCAACCTTATTTTATTTTTTACTTAATTTTTACACTAAAAAAATATATTTTTAAGTATATTTTCATTTGCAACTTATATATATTGTCAAATACATACTTTCTACTAATTAGTTTTTAGCATATATATATATATATATATATATATATATATATATATATATATATATATATATATATATATATATATATATATATATATATATATATAACAAATTAATACATAAATGAAAATAATTCTACTCAAATTCAAATGATAAACCAAACCCATTTTTTTTTATTTACTTTCATTTCAATCTTAAATGAATAGATCACTTTGGGCATATTTTGGGCATTATAGACCAATCATTTTTTGATTTACTTTCATTTTAATCTTAAATGAATAGACCAATCATTTTCTATATATATATATATATATATATATATATATATACTAACGAGTCTAGATTTGAAAACCACATAGTTCATTAATTTCTATATATATTCAAAGATTTTTATTGGTAAGGTAGGTCCTAAATATTTTTTAAGGTAGGACCCTAAAAAACTTTTATAGAAATTTTAAATAGATTAAAAAAATTAGGTGAGTCCACCTTCCTTACACATAGCCTCGCCACTATATATATATATATATATATATATATATATATATATATATATATATATATATATATATATATATATATATATATATATATATATATATATATATATACGGCATATACATTACAGTCTCACTTAAACTTAGATACTAAATCTCTAAAATATGTTGTTTTAACATAGCAAATATACCCAATTTGGTTTTCACTTGTTAAATATATCATCACCGATAACATTTCTTTCCTCCATTATCGTTTTACCATCCGTATTTTCTTTCATTCATTATCGTTTATTACTTTACCATAGTGAACATTACTTTTTTTAATTGTCACGAAGGTTGAAGATAATCAATATTCTTGTTTCTTATCAAAACTATTATGTCGATCTTGAATCTACATCTTCAAGTGTTAATCGTGAGTCCTCTAACCGCAATCTTTATATAGTAAAACGACATATTTTAACGAGGTTTAGTACCTAAGCTTAGGTTGGGCTGTAATGTATATTCACTTTTCCATATATATATATATATATATATATATATATATATATATATATATATATATATATATATATATATATATATATATATATATATATATATATATAGGAGTAGGATCAAATGAGAACACCTAAAAGGTTGAGAACGCGAGAACAGATCTGGACCATCTAATATTTAAGATGTGTGGCTATAATTAATTGTTATTTTTCTAATTATTAATACATTTAATTTTAATTTTTAAATTAAATAAAATTATAAAGGCTATTAAGGTAAATAAGCATTACCCTAATTTTGTAAACTCTTATAATTACTCTCTGTCTCTCTATGTTTTGACGAATCTCGTAGAGCTTTAAATTGATGAAACAGAAGCGACCTCCTTCAACTCGATCATCATCAGACATCGCCGTGTGTAAATCGGTAGTCTTCTTCCCTAATTTTCCATAATAAACGAACACAACTCATTTCGATCGACTCAAAACTACTCGTGAAACACAACATGAGCTTTGAATCCAAAATGCAATTAACTCCGAGCAGACCTTAGTTCCAAGCACACAGTTTCGAATGTCAGGCGATCAACGTCTCATTCCGATTTTTAGCCGACAAGAACCCCGATTCAGAGTACAATTGAAACATCGACTGTGAGATGGTTCGCTCTGAGTCAATAATTTCAGTGCGAATCAAAGTCAATCCCCGAATATGAAGCTCCGATGACTCATGCACAACCTCACATCCACTCCGGCGCAACAAGGCAACGACGACTGAGGTAAGTTTCGATTCCTTTGCCATTGTTTGATTGCGATGTCTTTGTTAATACGATGTCTTTGTTAATTTCTTGTCTGAAAATGATTTCATAGTTATGTAAAATCTGTTCTTTGCTGATTTCATACATAGTCTATGTATTTGTTGATTTCGAGTTTAGCAAGATGTACAATTTTGAGTCGAAATCAATTTTATGGTCGAACTCAATTTCGGGACTGGTAATTTTTATTAGGGTTTACTCGTATTGGGTAAATAAGTTATGGATGCACTATAAAAGATAAAATTTCATTTTGTTAATTGTTCATGATTGGAACTATGCTTTTTAGATATAGAGATTAAGAGGTAAGCTTTGAGTTTCAATCATTAATGATTATAACATTTCATTTATGATTATAACATTTGTTGTAGGTTTTGGATGCTCTGCAGAAGAGAAAAGCATCAATTTCACCAACAGACAATTTTTGAAGAAATGGTAGCTTGATGTAAGTTTTGAGTTCCAATCATTAATAATTATAACATTTTATTAATGATTATAATATTTGTTGAAGGTTTTGGATGCTCTACAGAAGAGAAAAGCACTAATTTCACCAACACACTAGTTTTGAAGAGAAGAGAAAAGCACTAATTTCACCAACACACTAGTTTTGAAGAAAATGTAACTTGATGTTCAATTTTGTATTCTTGTATTCTGAATAGCTAATTATCATATTGTAATTTCTTTTATGTTTTGAGTTATTCATTCATGATTAAATGTATAAAATAGGTATTTATACTATGTATTGTATTCATTTGTGATTACAACTATATGAGATTTATTTTAAAACTGTTCTTATTCATTTACAATTACAAATATATTGATTTTTTTAATTTTATATTCTATTTTATTCAATTACTATTATGATTGTATTCATTAAAAACTATAGCATTTTATATTTATGAAGAAAAATGTGTGTTAATGTATGAATACATGGTTATTAATCATTAACTACAATATTAACAAAAAATTGATAAAAAATATTTTTGTCATATATTAATAAAAAACTGTAATAAAAACCAGTTAATCTATTATTTTAAGTAACTGTAATTAATATTGCTAAAATTTAGGAGATTAAGATTTGTTATAATTTAAATTAAATACGCAGTTACTAATATACCCCTGTAAAATGATTGGTCCAGAAGTGTTATCACGTTCTCAACCTTTTAGGTGTTCTCATTTGATCATTTCTCTCTCTCTCTCTCTCTCTCTCTGTATATATATATATATATATATATATATATATATATATATATATATATATATATATATATATATATATATATATATATATATATATATATATTGTAATAAATACATGTATAATATTTATTGTAACATATTTTATTACAATAATATTGATGTTAATATTTATAAATAAATATATATATATTTATTACAATATATATATATATATATATATATATATTACAATAAATATTATACATGTATTTATTACAATATATATATATATATATATATATATAATCTATTTTTTTATTACAATAATATTAAATAAATAAAATGATATTATATATATATATATATATATATATATATATATATATATATAATCTATTTTTTTATTACAATAATATTAAATAAATAAAATGATATTTATAACATATTTATAAATAAATATTATACATGTATTTATATAAATATTACACATATAGACTTTTAAATAAATATTATACTTTGTAAAAATATTACACATACATTTTCAAATAAATATTACATATACACACTTTTAAATAAATATTATATGATATATAAAACGTTTCTTGATTCATTGGTTTGCCTTTCACTCACATAGTCACGTTGTCATCTACTTAATTGGCTTCTCTTCGACAATCAAAGTGCATACATCATTTGAACAATCTTAGTTTCACGAAGACATCGTTATATACTAAACTACAATGTTATACTTTTATAAATAAGGATTGTCGGTCTTGCATGCAACAAAATTGGATATTCTTTATCTTATATGGTTTCATTTAGAATTAATTAATATAATATTAAGCGTCTATCTGCACTAAAATAAAAAATACGATGATCTTAATTGTTTATTTTAACCAACATATCAAATGTTCTCTATTATATTGAAAAAATTAAAGATAATAAATAATTACATAAGACCATACATATATATGTTCAATGCTCCTTTAATTAGTCTTCGATCAGTTTAGCAAACGGCGTTGAAGATTTGGTCAGGAGAGTCAATTCATAAGATGTAGCCATCTATCTATTTATTATATGACAACAAATAAATAACTTCTTCGAAAATGTTACTAGAATATGCTAAGAATTTCCATGTCCACGAAACTCCTTAGCAATTTCCATCGCGATATTTTACTATTGATGTCAATTTTATTACGTAATAACTTATGTTCTTATAAAGTCTAGTGTTCAAATCAAAAAATTCAATCCCACAATGGCTTTGAAAGTTTTATCCGCACTCGATAGTGCAAAAACACAATATTACCATTTTAAAGCGATCATAATCGCCGGAATGGGTCTTTTTACCGATAGTTACGACTTGTTTTGTATCCCTCCGATCATGAGACTGATTGGAAGGATATATTACCCTAAATTCAATGAAAAACTGGAAGAGAAGCACTTGTTCGAAGTCCCTGGAATCATCGCATCAACCATGTTCGGTGTAGCTTTAATGGGGGCGGTGATCGGGCAGCTCGGTGACTGTGTCGGGCGGCGCCAAGTGTACGGTGTTGCACTCATATTGATGGTTGTGGGGTCCATCGGATGTGGGTTTTCACTCTCGACATTGACTCCATTGGTGTTTGTCAGTTTCGGTTTCTGCTTGGTGTTGGGATTGGAGGGGATTACCCGTTATCTGCTACAATTATGTCACTCGTGGGGCGTTTATTGCCGGAGTTTTTTCTATGCAAGGGTTCGGGATACTGTTTAGTTCGCTTGTTACCATGATGGTTTGCTCCATTTTTAGAGTTTCGGCCGATAAATTGATAGCTCCATTTGAACTCCCGGAATCCGAAAAGAATGCCCCGGTACCGCCGGAATCGGACTTGGCATGGCGGCTAATTCTCATGGTCGGTGGAATTCCAGCGTTGATGACTTATTATTGGCGAATGAAGATGCCGGAAACCGCTCGGTACTTATTCTGTTCTTGAGTTTTTATTTTAGACAGATAAGGAAAGAAAAAAATATACTATGATTGTATTCTCCACTTGTTAAGTCGAAAAATATGGGATACAAAGATTTCCTTGTTTTGTTTTTCGATTTTGTAAGAAAGTAAATGCGTGACATTCTAACATTCTAACATGAAAGACTATCAACTTTCCTTTATATTTCTAACTCACAAATGCAATATTAACATCAATATTCTTAAATACATTTAGTGTCCCTATTAATATATTCGTCGCAGTAATTAGGAAATAGTGACGAATTTATTTTCTTTAGTGACGAATAACTCACCTATTTTCTCAGATTTACAGCTTTGGTCGAGAAAAACACATTGCAAGCAGCGAAAGATATGGAGAAAGTGTTAAAAGTATCACTGAGTCAAATCCAAGAAGATGTCGAGATGATCAGCACCCCAATCAACCGTGTATCTTCCTCAAACACGTATGGCTTCTTTTCAAAAGAATTTCTCCGGCGACATGGCCGTGATCTCATGGCAGCATCCACAAACTGGTTTCTCCTGACATCGTCTTCTACAGTCTCAATCTATTCCAATATCACGCATTTAAACATCACATGACTCCAAAGATCCACATGAATCTATACGAAGATGCATTGCAGGTTGCAAAATTCCAAGCAATCATTGCAGCCTCTGCAACGATCCCTGGTTATTTCGTGACAGTTTACCTGATTGATCGCGTCGGAAGAGTCAAGATTCAGGCGACCGGGTTCTTTTTCATGGCTGTAAGCTTGTTTACAACCGCGAAAATCAACAGGGGCAATTGGGGATCGAATGCGAATTTCGGGTTCATGATACTTTACGGATTTACGTTCTTTTTTTCCAATTTGGGGCCGAACACCACCACATTCATAGTCCCGGCGGAGCTTTTTCCGGCGAGGTTTCGTGCAACTTGTCATGGGATTTCCGGTGCGGTTGGAAAAGTGGGGGCGATAATTGGAACGATCGGGTTCTTATGGGCTTCTCGTGATCCACGACATGGGGTTGATGTGTCGAAAGCTTTAACAGCGATGGGTGTGGTTTGTGTTTTAGGGTTTTTTGTTACTTATTTCTTTACTAGGGAAACAATGGGGAGGTCGTTGGAGGATAATGAGAATGTCGACGAGCTCACCGGAGTCTGGTTTGTTAGGTTTTGGCCCAATAAGATATGGAAGAAAGCAGTTCAACAAACACCTATGAACTAAAGTCACATCTATCTTCCTTGTAATATATTCTTTTGTTAATTTGATAGTGTTCTGTTGAAGCATACTTGTAAATTAGTCTGCCGGTGATCGGAGGTGTTGGTGGAGGTTGCGGTTGCGGACTTGCGGTTGCTAGTGGCCGTGACGGATGGCAATTGGTACGTGGGATATTTTTGAACGGATTATACAGAATTTATAGTATACCATTTAATTTTAATTTTGAAGTTTTGTTATGTGGCTTGTTGTGACCTCTTGTGTAATATATGTATTTATTAAAATAAAAGTTTAATATAAAATTGTAAATATTAACTATATTTTAAAGTAATACTTTTATGTAAATACAAAGAATATATACTAAATAAAATGAGTAATTTAATATATATTAATAAAAAATATTGATATTTAAAAAAAAATGATGTGTGATATAGTGATTTAAGATTTAATTCTAAAAGATTTGAAAAAAAAAAGAAATAAACATATTATGAAATTTAATAGGCACTCACTAAAATGTGGATTTTAAATTTAAGAAAAAAAACACAAGAAAATGATAAGTGGACAAAAATATTTCAAAAAATCCCAAAAAATGACATAAAGAACAAATGAAGAATGAAGGAGAAATAGTAGGGAGAGAGATATATATATTTTTATTTTATTTATATATTATTATTTTTTAAATCTAAAAATCAGAAAAACAAACAACGAAAAAGAGAAAATCATATTAACATAAGCAAATCCGTCATTTTGAAAAAAAAAATCAAAATAGATTGAACCAAACAAACAACAAAATGAAAAGTTTTGACCTTTATGATAGTCCAACTTTTTTGGACCAAAACGACAATTTTAAGCAAAATGACATATATCCAGGTGGATTGTAGCAACAAAGACTACTAGTATAGATCGAAGAAATAAAAACGTTGAAAAAAATCAACCTAGTTGGTTATATGTAAGCAGTCTCTATGGTTTATGTTATCGTTTGTAAACCTCATATTTAATGAAATATTTGTAAATTAATTTGTTTGAAGCATGAATTTTTTTTAACAATTACGATATATTATCGTAACAAGGTTTTATAAATAAATGTATTTCTACTGTAAAAGAATATGGGGTGTTTAAATCACATGGCTGGTATGATCTGAGGATGGTTGCAGATGGTGATGTCAAAGCTAGTTGATTTTTTTTTTCGTAAAAGATGGTAACATAAGGAAAGTGGAGGCAGTGAGGGATCAATGGAATCCTCAACATTCAGATTAGATACACCATGTTTGATCTCAAAAATTCGTTAGAGTGTATATTACATTAGCATTCAATATGTAGATACACTATTTATGGAAGGAATCGTACACTATATAAGAGTGTAAGAACGAGACAAATTATACAGACACAGTATAATATTTATAAATCATATTTTATTTTTAGTTTTCAACACAACATTATTGAAGTTAGGGGAGGCCATGGGACGAGTCTGCGATAGTATTAGTGATCCAGTCTCATTCCCGGTTATAACGGTATCTAAAATACAGTCTAGTCATATCCTATCTGGTACCTATATAGTAAATACACATTGGATTTGTGGGTACCCATGAGTATCATATATTCCATTTATATCTTAATAGATTAAAATTTACCCTATGAAATTTTATTGCCTAAAACTCGATCACATTTTAATCTAATAATGAGTTCAATTATTTAATAGTTCCAATTTCTACAACATCAACAGTTTTAGTGTCCAACAAATGTAACATAAACATAATTATCACCATATAAATTTTATAATATGCAAGTTTCATGATAAACTAGTCAAGATCATAACATAATTACTAAAAACAATATAAACAATTCCATTCTAAGAACTAAGTACTAATTATACAATAAACTTTCTATTTCTAAAATCACAAATAACATTGTATTATAATTTTGAAATCACATATATTTATAATAAAAGTATAAGTATCCAAAAAATATAATTGGATCAGAGACATAACCCTTTGATTAACTAAACTTCAAAATCTCATTTAAAAGAAAATTGATTGAGATGAGCTACGAAACTAGCTAAATCGCCAGCTTCTTCCTTTGAATTTTTGGAACAAAACAAAAAGTTCTCAGTACGTTTATAAAGCATCTCAAAACAATGTGAGTAATCAAAATTACGTTTGCAACTCTCTTGCGTTGAACTTTGGCACTGTTAAATCCTACTCAAAAGTAATGAAATGAATGTCCAGTAAATCCAATCCTTCTCAAATCAGTTGTTAATATCCATCACTTTTCAAAGTCAGCATTTTCATCCCTAGAGACCTGATTCAATAACACATTTATTTCTAAACGTACTTTAAAATTTTCTACCTCACACCCAAAACCCTAGCAAAATCGTTGATATTATATGCACAGATCTCAAACAAAGAAGAAACACCCTTCTTGTTCCAAAAATCATTTCAATCAACTTTCTTTTAGATGGTCATTTGAAGTTGAATTGGAAATTTATGAAGAGGGTATAAATGTAAGGATTTAAAAAGATTTAAAACCTTTTTAAAAATGTTAAAAAAACGATTTTGATAAATAAGATATTTTCAAATTTATGAAGGATAAATATGATACTTAAATTTTTGTTGGTAAATATGATATTTGAATGTTTAATAAAAGCATATACAAAGTTCTCTTGTAAAAGGACCTAAATCATTTGTTATAAGAAAGGATTAGTTAAATACCTAAGACTGCCCTTCTAAAAATTAGAAGAAAAAAATGATTTTTATCTAAAGCATCTTACTATTAGAACTTTTTTTTTTTCAACAGAGGCCACCATACGAGTAAAGTTTGTGAGATTTAAACATGTGTTTTGAAGTGTGTCATACCAAATAATCATCGATAGACGACGTTATGAACTTTTATTTAACCAGCATTCTCCGCTCATCACCACCACTTTCAACCGTCACCTAACACCACCCAAACAATTTACAATGACAGTTCAAAACAAGTTACATTGCATTTGATAAAGACAGATGTAAACGATCATTCACAATTGTTTCATCAAATCTTTTGGCCCAAACTTTATGGGGCCAAAATCTGATAAAACAAACACCAGTAAACTCATCAACATTCTCATTCTCCTCCAACGACCGGCCCATCGTCTCCCGCGTAAGAAAATACGTTACAAAAAACCCCAAAACACAGACTAAACCCATTACCCTCAAAGTATGCGACACCCCAAGCCCATTTGGTGGGTCACGACAGGCCCATAAAAACCCAACCGACCCGATTATCGCCCCAACTTTCCCAGCAGCGCCGGAAACCCCATGACACGTTGCCCGGAACCTCGCCGGAAAAAGCTCTGCTGGAACTATAAATGTGGTGGTGTTCGGCCCAAAATTAGCAAAAAAGAATGTAAGCCCATAAAGTATCATAAACCCAATACCTGAATCAGCTTCGGGTTCGGATCTCCAAGTGCTTTTGTTAACAAAAGCAATTGTAAACAAACTTACTGCCATGAAAAAGAATCCGGTTGCTTGAAGCTTGACTCTCCCAACATAATCAATCATGTAAACCGCCAGAAAATAGCCGGGAATCGTGGCAGAAATGGCAACGATTGCTTGGAATTTTGCAATTTGTAGTGCATCATCGTATATATTCATGTGACTTTTTGGAATCATTTTAAGTTTAAATGCATGATATTGGAATAGATTTAGACGGTAAAAGACGATATCGACCAAAAACCAGTTAACGGCGACGGCGATGAGATCACGGCCATGTCGCCGGAAAAATTCTTGAGAGAAGAATGGGTAGGTGTTTGATAAAGCTGCATGCTAGAAAATTGAATGGTTACCTACAAGCAATTTTGTTGGAATTTAGTAGGAAACAGCAATTACTAACAAAGTTCCAACGAAATGTGTTTGTTGGAAAAAGGGCCGTGGGAAACCATGATCCTACAAAATTCCAACGAAGCACCTGACAGATTTCCTACAGAATATTTCATAGGAAATTTCCAACAAAACGCCCCTATCCTTCCTGACACATTTTTTCCTACAGAATTCCTACAAATCATTATTCCAACAAATTTCCAACGAACCATTCCAACAAACTTCCAACGATCTAGCATTTCAAAAGAGTTTAATTTGATGCATTTTTCTGTAGGTATTATGTTGGTAATAATAAAGTTTTTTTTTAATTCTATAAAACACCAATATTCAAAAATTTAAAAATATGCAGTTTTTATAGAAATTATATAGTGAACTATAAATCAAATACAACTTCTTCAAATATGCACTATCAACCATAATAATAGCAAACACATAAAAACAATTTAATACAAATCCAAAATGGTACCAATACTTCAACAAAATGATAGTTGCTATCTAAATATCCAATACTTCATCAAAATGATAGTTATCCTCTAATATTTCACCAAAACAATTAGGTTTTTGTACTTCACCAACATGCTTAATAAAATGTTTCCAACAACAAATCTAACATCGATCTTCGGGAGGGTTAGCAAATTGTCTCATTAGTTGAGCCAACTGTTGTTCCATTATTTCTTGTTTTTGTTGCATAAAAACTCTTTCCCTCTCCGCATTTTCAAGTTGAGTTCATAGCTCCTTAACCTAGAAACAAACATATAATTAACAAACAAACAATATAATGATATATATCAACATTCTTTATCCATTATAGAAACAAACAAAACATATTCCATAATATGAACGTACTTTACTTTTTTATGAATATAGGTCTTTTACTTTATCCATAATAGCAACCCACTTTATTTTAACAAAATATAACAACAAACTATTTATTTAGGAACTGTTTTCATTCAAAATACAAAAATATTTCGTAATAGCAACATACTTCATTTTTATTCATAATTACAACATAATACTTTGTGTGAGTATCTTGGCTGTTTTGGAACAAATATATTAGGGGATGTTTTCATGGCTCACAAAGTGTTTAATTATAGCAATTAACTTTCTTTATTCACAATATAGACAATCTATTTAATAAGTAAATATACCTCTTGTTGAGACCCACAAAAGGACGATGAACACCCCGTAGCAGCAGATGATTTCCCATTGAACAAAAAGTTTATATCCGAGGATCCAATCCTATAGATATAACTACTCCTAGAAGCTCCACTTATCTCCCTTTGGGTTTTCGCCCACAGTTCAGCATCATCGATCGGGTGATCATGAAAATCATCCCCATACTTCTCAAGCAAGGATCGAGAGTACACCTCCTACAAGAAAATAAAAAAACACAATTGTTATTGTACAAAAAGTTAGGGACAAAAAAATCTAAAAATGATAAAGATATCTTACATAAGCTTCACTTGCTCTATCTCTGTGCAAAAATTGCTTTCCCTCAACATCTCCAGCAAAATATTTTTTTTTTGAAGCTTTATCTAGATGAGTAAACAAGAACAACTCCAAAAAGGTGGGTGGTCGTCCCAAATCTGCTGTCTACAAGTATAGATGATGTAATTTATGTTAAACGAAAAAATATTACCAAAATTTATATGATATGAATACTTACCAGCCTAATTCGGTGCTCATCATAACTCATACATATGTAAGTATAATGGATTTAGAGGTTATTAACCATGCCAAAACAAATTGGGATGCAATCAGCCTTATTTTTGTTGCATCTACTAATCTGGTCATTAGTGCACTCTCATATTCATACAAAAATGGTGATACACAGTAGATACAAGATTCATACATAAATACATACTGATACAGATCCATGAGCACAATTATCATACATAATTGAGAAAATGAACAGGTACAAATTGATGTATACAGATACCATCCACACATAGTGATACATTGACATACATACATACTTATTGATACATTCTGATACATATATACTAATACATTTGATAAACAGGTAGAAATTAATAGATGAAACTAGTTGATAAACAATAGATGAAACTAGTTGATAAACCGGTAGCAATTGATAGATGTGGTATCACGCAACTGACCTGAAGTCACCGGCGGCGGAAGCAAGTGCTGGTCTAGAAGTATCCGGCGTCGGCAATGGAGACAGTGTCGGCATGAAGCGGGTGTGCTAGTGGTGTGTCGCAACAACAGTGGGGAGAAATGTCGGCGTGAAGCAGCTGTGATGGTGGTGTATCGCAGCAAAGGTAGTGTGGTGGCGCAATTTGCCGGTGGCTAGAGGTTGTTTGGGGAGTCGTCGGCCATGGTTTTGGGGAGAATAGCAGCACATTTTTTTCATCCAAATGTAAAAGCGGCTAGGTTAAAAGAGACGAGAGTAAGGGTTTTTTATTTTGTAGGAAATTCGTTGGATCTTTCCAACACATTTCCTACGGAAGCCCAAAAAAAAGTTATTTTAAAAGGACGAACCAAAAATTAAATTCACAAACTATAATCAATTCATTATCAATCAACAATAAAATATTATATTATCATGATTTCAAATTTATTTTCAGTTCATACGCTTCAATTTTATCAAAGTTTCAAAAAGAATACTTTTTACTTTTTTTACTTTCTGAAAGCTTAACTCCAAGTTGTTGTTAATTTCTTTTATGCTAACTAATTTTTTTATATCCTTTATTTTTAAGACGTATTATATATATATATATATATATATATATATATATATATATATATATATATATATATATAATCTGTGTAAAACGGCATACAACTTTATGATGGATGTGAAATAGTTATAAATTTTTTAGATAAAAACTTCACATATAATAACAAATAAAATTTCACATGTAACAATAAATATTAAAAATATAACAATAAAAAATACACTAATGTCCAAATCCTCAAGTTCATGCATAATGGATGTCTAGAATCATAAAGTTCTTGACTTTATGACCTAGCAAGACTTAGTAGAGCCCAATACCAAACTTAAGCTTCCTAGCATAATAAAATGACCAAGAACTCACTTAAAAGTGTTTAA
The DNA here is from genome assembly GCF_052849685.1 of Lactuca virosa. Classification (NCBI taxonomy): domain Eukaryota; kingdom Viridiplantae; phylum Streptophyta; class Magnoliopsida; order Asterales; family Asteraceae; genus Lactuca; species Lactuca virosa. The sequence goes on from NC_136433.1 coordinate 42,326,023, forward strand.
TCCTTTAAGACTTTACATCCAAGGCTCAGCTCTTATTCTAATGGGTGTCATAATTGTTGAGGTATGAAGTCTCGTCCAACATGGAGCACTTAGACTCAAGTAGAGCACTTGGATGAAGCATTTTGACAAAGGAACGGATCATCTCAGATGGTTTTGGATCACAAGACAAAGGAACGAATCAACTAATAAAAGAACAGATCAAGTAAAAATGGAACAGGTCTTCCAAAAGGAAGTTTGGAGCAACTTGGAGTGGCTTAGAGCAACATGGAGCAAATTGGAGCACTTGGAGCAACATCGAGCAATTGGAGCAACATGGAGCACTTGGAGCAACATGGATGTGACAACCCGAAATTTATTCCGTCACAGTATTCCATTTCCGTTAATAAAATTTATTTTTATTAAGATTTTTCCGTTAACTTTTGGATTAAGTTAATTAAATTGCGACTTTTATTTTTAACTTCATAAGTGTCGGAACGCATTAGAATCACGTTAAAACATCCTCAATATTCTTTTGGAAAATTTTTAGTTTCAACTAAGTCGGGTTACGGCAAATTAATCGAGTACGACCAAAAGCTCCGTTTAACGTCGGTATCGGGTAGATTTCCACCGGGCCATAAACTCAAACCCTATATAAGGGATTGAGTGACCACATTTTGAAGCTTTTTCACTCTCTTAAAACACTTTCTCTCACTACTCTCTCTCTAAAACTCGACTTTGATCCAAAAACACCCCTTTCAAGCTCCAAATTGGTAAGTAATCTATCCTAGCTTGTTATTAAGCTTGTTTATCATGCAAATTCGTGTTTAAATCATCCAAATGCATCAAGAACATGTGTTTACGGTTTGGGAACCCTCCCAAAACCGTAAACTCCTTTAAAGAGGGTTTTGAAGCCCCAAAACCTTTCCAAATCACTTCTAGTGCATAGATATGACTTAGGGGCTTGCATGAATGGACTTAGAACACCAAAATCTTACCAATTGAGGAGTAAACATGAGTTTACGGCCCAAGAACATGCTTGGACCGTAAACCCTCATTCATGGACCATAAACACCTCCAAAGGGTGTTAAAGTGCCCCTAACACCTTGTATGGCTTAGAATTGGGTCTAGAACTTTGTATGCTTAACCTACAACCACCAAAACACATGAATCATGGACAAACATGAGTTTACGGTCGTAAACTCATGTGTTTACGGTAGTAAACTCACCAAGAACACCTTCATAAACCGTAAACTCCTTTTCCAAGGTCAATTCAAGTCCCGATCACTTCCTAAGCCTTTGATTCAACCCTAGAACTTTCCCTTGTGCATTGTAAGACCATTTAGCATCCAAGAACACACCACCCATGAGTTTGCGGCCGTAAACTCATGGGGATATGGTCATTAGGCCTTAAACTCCTCAAAGATTTTACTCTTGAAGAGCAAACTCCTTATCTAGACCCTACACACCCTTAGATGCAACCCGGATCATTCCTAACACTTGGGATTAAAGTGTTATCGCGTCTCGGAATGTATTATCTTATTTAATTAAGTAGTTCAAAGTCTAATTAGATACAATTATGTATCCTTTCATGTTACATAAGATCCTCGCGCGTATTCAAGCCCTAAACTGACACTTAGTATCCAACCGGCACATTTCTCGACTGGTGAGTTCATACCCCTACGCTTTTTCCGAGTTTTTCATGTTTTTCATGGGGGGAATACAAGCAATTCATAAAGATTTTCGTAACTTAAAAACAGATGTAATTATACGATATTCTGATAAACTTTTAGATATCTTTGTCCCTTTTGTAATATGCGGAGCATAAGGGATGTTTTCTCAATATAATTACATAGTTTTCAATACAGTGTGGGAAACTTATCGAACCAATCAAATTATTATGGGAATAATTTGGGATCTCATTACTTGTTTTACGGATTCAGATTTCATGCAAAGTCATTATATAAACTATGTCTGATATAGTTTATCCATGTTTAAAGTAGAGTATTATGCTAAATAGCCACTTTGAATTCAATTATTTATACTCTACTATGTTCCAAACGATTACGAAATTCTATAACGACCGAGTATACCGTGAATAATTTAATACTAGCTTGTGAGATTCGTATTCATTATACCCTTCGGGTTATCAGTAAATCCTCTCTGGAAGTATAACCAGAGTCTCCTGGAGGGAGAGCATGGAATTTGTGAATAGATCTATTCGGGACTGACAATCCCACACCTTAACTGCTAGCTACAGTTAGGCGGGCACGCCTGGGGTGACAAATTTCGGATATCGTTCGACGCCTGAAGAACGTCAAGGAGGTCACGGGTCAAATCAGTATGGTTATACGACTCACAATACGTATTAAACTAATTAGCTTTATTCACGGATTTCTTTCTGTCTTCTATAGTCTTATTTATGTAATAAGATTACCTACTTTCGTACCTAGAGGGTACTCCAGTGTTTAAATCTATAGTTTTATGTATTAAAACTACCTACTTTCGTACTGAATGGTATTCTTATCGACAAACATGTTAGAAAATATGGGATTTTCTTCGAAACATGCATATGTATTTCATAACTCAGAATTTATGGTTTTCGATATATCTGCATACTTTATTAAAGGAAAGGAAGTATTTTCACAAGATTTAATAACCATATTTTCCTCACAAAAACATGCTTATGAACTCACCAGCTTTATGCTGATATTTTTAAAACTGCTTGTATTCTCAGGTTCTCATTAGACAGGTATCCCGCGATATTTTGGAGAAGACGGAGCGAATAGAAGTCTCGTCTGTATTTTGTCCATATGATGTATATGTATCAAACTTGTATCACTTTGTTTTCAAACAAATGTAAATATTTCTATGTAATGTAATGGTTGTGTTTACTATGCTTGCTATGTACATTGGTTGTGATACTTAACATGACGTCACCTCCTCCCCGGAACGTTTCCGCCTTCGGTTTCGGGGTGTGACAATGGAGCACTTGGAGCAAACATGGAGCAACATGTTGCGTCATATAGAAGGAAGTTGCGTCATCCTTGGGGATGTTGCGCCAAATGATAGTAGGGTGCACCATCATGTATGAAGTTGCACCAAGGTGATGTTGAGCCAAGGAGATGTTGAGATATGAAGATGTTGTTGCTCCATCAAGAAGGGAAGTTGCACCATAGAGGAGATGTTGTGCCATCATGGACCATCTTGGTTCATGATGTGCCATCTTGATTTCTTTATTGTGTCATGTTGATCCATGTATGCTTAGAAGATGATCGTGCTCAATAAATACACCATGTTGCACCACCATGATGGATGTTGGACCATTAGTGTTCATGATGCGGCACATGTGCATCATGATGCTTCACTATGGTCAAGGTGGTCTATTATGTGTGTTGCTGATGCTCATGGGTTGTATGACATGGATGAATGTTCTAGAAAGATGATGTGTGGCAGAATATGATTAGTTGTCACCATTCATGGGCCTATGGGCCAATGGGCTTGACCTATTAGGGTTTTAGTTATAATCTCTAAAGTATAAATAGACTTGTATCTCCATCATTATATGTGCTTAGAAATTTCAAGAGCGTAATCATTGTGAGGTTGAGAGCACTCATTTGGAGTAGTTAGTAAGCAAGAGAGATTCTTTTGTTTTGAGAGCTCAAGTGACTATGTACCCTCCCGGGTTTACAGTCTATCCGGTCCGCTCTGGGTATGTTGGCCTACAGCACAAAGCAGGACCCGCCTCAACCCATCCCCCAATCAAACAACCATGTGCACATATAACAGATAATCACATAACAGTCTATAGACAAACAAACCGATCTAACAGATCATATAGCATAGCAACATCCTATAACCAGGATACCGACCTAACTGGTCACTAACATAGCATCATCCTATATACCAGGATACCGACCTAAACCAGGTCACTAACATAGCATCATCCTATATATCAGGATACCGACCTAAACCAGGTCACTAAACATAATTTTGTCCTAACTACCAGGACGCAGATCTAATAGATCAATAAACATATCATGAAAATACCTGGATACAAATCCGATAAAGGGCCGACCTTAGTGTCGTAGACCCTATTGATATAGTGAGGATAACTCACCTCGCAAGTAGCTCGGAAGGCAGTGTCAAACTCCTCCAAATGTAGCTCCAACTCCAACACCTATATTCACAAATGTCCTTTGCTATAAATTCCCAATTTACCAAAATACCCTCAGAAGTCAACTGGTCAACTCTTGGTCAAAGTCAAAGTCAACTGTCAAGGTCAACAATCCATGTTGACCTTAACTCGTCGAGTACCCTCGGCTACTCGCCGGGTTCCTTGCATAACCAGCCAACCCGCCGAGTCACTCGTCTGACTAGCCGAGCCCAAGGCAATCTTCATCGGACTCGTCGAGTTGTTCATACAAGTCGTCGAGTCTACGACAATCTTCATCGGACTCGCCGAGTCCCTTCAGTCCTTCATTCATACATACAATTTTAAGCTGCTTCAAAGCTCCAAACAGTAGCTCTAGGCTCCCAAGGCATGTTTATCACGTAAAGTTGCAATCTTTACATGCATGCAAGGTGATAATGGCTCAAATCAAGCTAAAGAAGAGGTTCTATCTAGGCAAGAGAAGTGCACTAACATGCTAAAGGCTGAAACTTTATAACTACATGGACCAAAATGAGACTATATCTGAGGTTGCAACCTCAGATCATGGCCCAACATCCGAAATTAATCTCCAACATGCTAAAATGGCCCCAAATCATGAACATAGAAAGATCTAGCTAGAAGGGTGTCAATGTAACAACTTGTTACCTTCACATGATTCTAAACTGAGGTAGACTTCAGATCCACAAACGTTTTTGCTTCCAACTTCTTGATCTTCAAGCTTCTTGCAACAAGGTCTTCTTTCCAAGCTTGAAATTTACACTAATATGGAGCACACACACGAATTAGGGTTTCTGGACTCTCAAGAGGCTGCAAAGGGACTAAGGGATGCTAATGATCCCTTAAATAGGGTGCCAAACCCCGAAAATTAGGGTTTCACCCTCCAGCTCGTCGAGTCACTCTTCCGACTCGGCGAGTTGGTCACTTAACACGTGGTCCAAACCCGCTGCTACTCGACGAGTCAGGCAACCAACTCGTCGAGTAGACCTTGAATTCATGAGAATTCATAACCATAAATTGGTATTCGAGAATCGGGGCGTTACAGTTAACGATGCTTAAAAATGGTCCAAACCCTAAAAATTAAGGTTTGAGTCTGGTGGTCGTATGCCAACTGTACTCATGGTACCCCCAGCATACCAAGCTAGTCATCTGCGATCACACGAGCCCAGTACGCCCAACGTATCAGACTAGACCAAAATTTTTCCTATTTTCCGAAAGCCATAACTTCTTCGTCTCGACTCCGATTTCGGCGTTCTTTATATGCTCGGAAAGGTAATGAGAAGCCATACACTCCTACCAACTTTCATTTGCCTCAAAACATTCCGAACTTAAATCCTTAATTAATGAAAGGTCTGAACCATCACTTTACCATTATACCATTGAGCTCCAAAGCACAAACCGAACTCTTGGATCATATAATCTACATTATCCACATTAAATGAATCTAAACCTTTGTTTCCTCAAAGTCTGAAGCCTTATGATAATTGATCTTCGGGTCACGACCCCAAATTAAGAAACAACTCGAAACAGGGTGTTACATATGATTAATTGATACATGTGATATATTTTTACCATTTCCAAGACTAATATACTAATTAATTCGTTCAAATAGCACCACCCAAAAAATAAAGCCAAGAAGACTTGAACTCGAGCAAACCATTTGAGAAGCCTTTCAAGTTATATATATTAGAAATTATTGTTTTTATTAACTTCTAGTTTTTATTTGTTTTGTATGTTTTTTATTTTCTTATTATTTCTATTGTAAATAACTTCATAATTTTAGTTTTATTTTCTTGTTGTATTCAAATTCTATATTTTTAGTTTTTTGTAATAATTGTTTGTTAATTTTTTTATATAATGTATATTAAAATGTAAAAAAAAATAAGAAAAAAAAACATTTAAATATTAGGAGGGAAAAGAAAAGAAAAAAGGTGGGAAGATGTTTTCAATTCCCGCTATTATTTTTCCTACGAATTTCCAACATAATATTAACTTTAAATATTAATTTATATGTTGGTTGGTGTTTTGTAGGAAAATAGCAACAATTTTCCAACGGAATATTTAGGGTACCCACTTTCTGTAGGCAATTTGTTGGAATTTTGTTGCATTACACTTTTGTTGCAAGTTTGTAGGAAACTAGATGGATATTTCCAATAAAAAAGTTCGTAGGAAATATTTGGTAGCTAAAACCAAATTTTCTAGTAGTGGTGTTCGGTGTGTTCATTGTCTCGATATCTTCCCGGATTTGGCTTAGTGATACATTATTCATCACTTTTTCCATGTCTTTTGAAGCTTTTAAAGTATTTTTCTCCACCAAAGCGGTGAATCTGTAGAGACAATAAGTTAGTCGTCATTAAAGAAACCTTATCTTTTGCAACATATGTAACTAGTTTTACACCAAACTTCTTGATAAATCTCTCCAACCAAAACATTATTCCATATACCCTTTTGGTAAACAACAACTTTGGTGTATCAATGTTCATTTATGTTTGAATTTTAGTTGGCATGTAACATCTAGCTCATAAATTTGATGAATTGCTGTTCATTTGCATCATACTCAAACATACCTGTATTGGTATTGATTAGTATGTAACAATTTTTCTCTGTACACAACAACTTATTGATTTATAGAGTTGTACAATACTACATTTTCAAACACAGTTATATATATATATATATATATATATATATATATATATATATATATATATATAATGTTCATCAATGGTATAAATAAATAATAAGACTTCAAATTTAAAGTAATACTATTCATAACATATTTTTGGAGTAAAAAATATTGTTGGATTGCAGATGATTTACACCTTTTTTAATACCAAAAATGGAGTTGGGTTGGAGAATGGAGATGCTTTTAATACCTGGCGGTTTCTGGCATCTTCATCCGCCAATGATAAGTCATTGCTGCCGGAATCGCACCGATCACAAGAATAATCCGCCATGCCAAGTCTGATTCCGGCGGCACCGGTTGTTAAGACTTATGGAATCTTGAACAAATTGACAAGTTCCTAAGAGTTCAAGAGCCATAAATGTAACATTACATTTAACAATTGAATTATTCAATTGTTGTCGGCAAACGTTTGAATTAAATATTCAATTGGACGGTGGAGAATTAGTAATTGGATGCATTTTTTGCATGGTAAAAAGATTTGGACGGCTATATTTGTCAAGAAAATTGGCCGCACTAAAGGAAGGAAAATAAATGTTTACGGCACTTACTACTATAAATATTCATCTTTCTTTCAAGCACAGAGCGCAACACACAACTCAAGTTCTTATATATACACAAAAAGAAATTAGTGAGGTATTTTTTTGGTGCAGAGCCTTAATTTTTTGCAGCAAAAAAATTACGAGTGATATCTTACAGTGAGTGATCAGATTACAAGGGCAGTTTTTTAGCCTTGTATGATTGTAATTTTCTTTGGTGTTAATAAAATCTCCTCTCTCTCGTTCGCCCGTGGATGTAGGTCAAATTAGACCGAACCACGTTAAATATCGTGTTCAATTTCGTTTGCTATTTTTCATTAGTTTTATTCCGTGAGTGTTGCCGAAATCGTTATATCAATTTTTTAGAAGTGCTTAACTTGTTTTGTTGCATTCCCAACAAACTGGTATCAGAGCTATGGCTGAAGATGGGAAAGTTAAGATCAAAAAATTTGATGGTCAAGATTTCGGTTTCTGGAAAATGCAAATTGAAGATTATCTCTACCAAAAGAAGTTACACCAACCTTTGTCCAAAGACAAACCCGAAGAGGTGACGCTGGAGGAGTGGGACTTATTAGATCGGCAGGCACTCGGAGTGATAAGGGTATCATTGGCAAAGAATGTAGCTTACAATATTGTCAATGTGAAGACAACCTACAGTCTGATAAATGCGATGTCTAATATGTACGAAAAACCTTCAGCGGCAAATAAGATTTTCTTGATCCGACAACTTGTAAATCTGAAGATGAAGGAGGGTAGCTCGGTGACAGATCACGTAAACAAATTCAACTCAATAATATCAAGATTGATATCTGTTGATATTGGATTTGAAGATGAAGTCATGACGTTGCTACTATTATCATCGTTACCCGATAGTTGGTCCGGCACAGTGACCGCCGTTAGCAGTTCAGCCGGAGGTGCCAAGCTATCATTCGAAGGTATTCGCGATTTAATCCTTGGTGAGGATGTGCGCAGAAGGAGTGCCGGAGAAGGTTCCAGTAGTCTTCTAACTACTGAAGGCAGAGGAAGAAAGACCAACAGAGGAGGTGGTGGTAGAGGAAGATCGAAGTCAAGAAAGAGAGGTCAATCGAAGAACAGGAAAGATATTACCTGTTGGAACTGTAATGAGAAAGGTCATTTCAGAAATCAGTGCCCAAAGCCTTCGGCAGACAAAGGCAAGAAGGAAGTAAATATGGCAGCAGATTCTGAAGATGATGCACTCATTTGTTGTGTTGAAAACTCAACTGAATCCTGGATCATGGATTCTGGCACGTCGTTTCATGCTAGTCATTCCAGAGAAGTAATGCATAATTTTAAGCAGTACAAAGGGAAAGTCAGATTAGCAGATAACAAGAGCCTGGATATTACTGGAGTTAGGGATGTGGTCCTCAAGACAACCTTGGGTATGAAGTGGACTTTGAAGAATGTCAAGTTCATTCCAGACTTGAAAAGGATGTTAATATCTGTGGGGCAGCTTGATGATGAAGGTCACCATGTTACATTTGGTGATCATCAGTGGAAAGTGACAAAGGGAAACTTAGTTGTTGCTAGAGGTCAGAAGCGGGGTACACTTTATATGGTGGAAGTTTCTGATGCTGAAGCACATGCTGTTGAAGAAGTTGGGGCATCTACTCTATGGCACCAAAGACTTGGCCATATGAGTGAGAAGGGAATGAAGATGCTAGCCTCCAAAGGAAGAATTCCAGATCTGAAGACTGTAACAGTTGCTTTCTGTGAGCCATGTGTTCTTGGTAAACAGAAGAAAGTTACTTTCGTGAAGACTGGTCGTCCTCCCAAGTCCGGGAAGTTGGAGCTAGTACATTCAGATGTTTATGGTCCCACTTCAGTTTCTTCAGTGGGAGGGTCCCGATATTACGTTACTTTCATTGACGACTGCACAAGGAAAGTTTGGGTTTATTTCTTGAAGCATAAGTCTGAAGTTTTCAGCACATTCAAGAAATGGAAAGCTATTGTAGAAAATGAAACAAACTTGAAAATCAAGTGTTTCAGATCAGACAATGGGGGCGAATACAGTAGCAAAGAATTTGTTAATTATTGTGCTGACCAAGGAATCAGAATGCAGAAGACGGTTCCGGAGACACCTCAGCAAAATGGAATAGCAGAAAGGATGAACCGAACATTGAACGAGAGGACTAAAAGCATGAGACTACATGCAGGTTTACCCAAGATGTTCTGGGCAGATTCGGTCAACACAACTGCATATTTAATCAACAGAGGACCCTCAGTCCCCATAGGGTTCAAGATTCCAGAAGAGGAATGGCAAGGTCGGGAGATTTCGCTCAAACACTTGAAGGTATTTGGTTGTGTTTCGTATGTCAAAATCAAAGACTCGGAGAGAGACAAGCTAGAGGCAAAGGCAAGAAAGTGCACCTTTATAGGTTACGGGTTGGATGACATGGGGTACCGCTTCTGGGATAATGAGAATAAGAAAGTTATCAGAAGTCGGGATGTGGTGTTCAACGAGAATGCTCTATACAAGGATGAACTTGCAAAAAGCTCCAATGGTGACAAGCAACCAGAAAAGAAGGATCAAGTTGAGTTAGAAGAAATCTCAGACGATGACGTTGTAAAACCTATTAGTACTCCAGAGATAGGTGAAAGTTCAGGAAGCAGTGGGAGCTCTGATGTATCTGGAGATAGTGGGAGCACAGTGGATAGTAGTTCAGAAGATGAGGTTGCAGATGATGCAGAAACCGAAACTCCTATTATTCGTAGATCCACTAGAGCACGAAGACCTCCAGTAAGGTATTCTCCTTCAGCTAATTACTTGCTGTTGACTGAGAATGGTGAACCAGAATCTTATCCAGAGGCCTTAAGGATGAAAGATTCCATACAGTGGAAGACGGCTATGGAAGACGAGTTGAGCTCACTTGATAAGAACCATACTTGGTCCTTGGTCAAGCTCCCGGCAGGGAAGAAAGCACTGCAGAACAAATGGGTGTTTCGGGTCAAAGATGAGATTGATGGCACTAAAAGATACAAGGCCAGATTGGTAGTAAAGGGTTTCCAACAAAAGAGGGGTGTTGACTACAACGAGATATTCTCCCCAGTTGTGAAGATGACTACAATCAGAATGGTCTTGGGAATTGTAGCCTCTGAAGATCTCCATCTAGAGCAGCTAGATGTGAAGACAGCTTTTCTCCATGGTGACCTGGAAGAAGACATCTACATGGCACAACCAGAGGGTTTCCCAACAGTTGGCAAGGAAAACCTGGTGTGCAAATTAAAGAAAAGTCTGTATGGATTGAAGCAAGCTCCAAGACAGTGGTACTTGAAGTTTGATAGCTTCATGCAGAGGAGTGGGTATCACAGATGTGAAATGGATCACTGTTGTTACTTGAAGAAATTCAACTCCTCATACATCATCCTGTTATTATATGTTGATGACATGTTGATAGCTGGGTCCGACATGCAGGAAATCAACAAGCTTAAGAAGCAGTTGTCCGGAGAGTTCGAGATGAAGGACTTAGGGGCTGCTAAGTAGATATTGGGCATGAGCATAGCCAGGAACAGAGTTACCGGTACATTAAAACTTTCACAAGCTAAGTACCTCAAGAAAGTTTTAGAAAAGTTCAGCATGGCATATGCTAAAGCCAGAAGTACACCTTTGGGAAGTCAGTTGAGACTCTCAAAGAAGCAATCCCCAAAGACGGAAGAAGACAAGAACCAGATGACTAAAGTTCCCTACGCATCTGCAGTTGGTAGCTTGATGTATGCTATGGTATGCACCAGACCAGACATTGCTCATGCAGTGGGAGTTGTGAGCAGGTTCATGTCAAATCCAGGAAAAGAGCATTGGGAGGGAGTAAAGTGGTTGTTACGCTACTTGAAAGGAACATCTGAGGTTGCCCTATGTTTCAGAAGAAAGGGTGTGATCTTGGAAGGGTTCGCCGATGCTGATTTGGGTGGATGTGTGGATTCAGGAAAGAGCACAACAGGTTATGTGTTCACAATTGGAGGTACATCAATCAGTTGGATGTCCAGGTTACAAAAGAGTGTTGCTCTCTCAACCACAGAAGCAGAGTATATGGCTATTGCAGAAGCAGCCAAAGAGCTTATATGGTTGAAGAACTTTCTATCAGAACTTGGAATGTATCAGGAGGATTGTGTATTGCATTGTGACAACCAAAGTGCAGTTTACTTGGCAAAGAATCCAGTGTTTCATAGTAGAACGAAACACATTCAGATGAGGTACCATTTCATTCGAGAATTAATTAATGATGGAACTCTAAATCTGAAGAAAATCCTTGGAACGAAGAATCCAGCAGATATGTTCACCAAGGTGGTTACCACTGAAAAATTGAAGCTTTGTATGGCTTCAACTGGCCTTTCAGAAGTTTGAGAAAAGGCATGGCAGAGAACGAGAGAGAAAGAGAGAGAGAGTGTGACTAAGGAATGTCGCAAAGTTTTGGATGGCAGAGAAAAGCGAAGTTGTTCAAGCCTCCAAGTGGGAGATTGTTAAGACTTATGGAGTCTTGAACAAATTGACAAGTTCCTAAGAGTTCAAGGGCCATAAATGTAACATTACATTTAACAATTGAATTATTCAATTGTTGTCGGCAAACGTTTGAATTAAATATTCAATTGGACGGTGGAGAATTATTAATTGGATGCATTTTTTGCATGGTCAAAAGATTTGGACGGCTCTATTTGTCAAGAAAATCGGCCGCACTAAAGGAAGGAAAATAAATGTTTACGGCACTTACTACTATAAATATTCATCTTTCTTTCAAGCACAGAGCGCAACACACAACTCAAGTTCTTATATATACACAGAAAGAAATTAGTGAGGTATTATTTTTGTGCAGAGCCTTAATTTTTGGCAGCCAAAAAATTACGAGTGATATCTTACAGTGAGTGATCAGATTACAAGGGAAGTTTTTTAGCCTTGTATGATTGTAATTTTCTTTGGTGTTAATAAAATCTCCTCTCTCTCGTTCGCCCGTGGATGTAGGTCAAATTAGACCGAACCACGTTAAATATCGTGTTCAATTTCGTTTGCTATTTTTCATTAGTTTTATTCCGTAAGTGTTGCCGAAATCGTTATATCAATTTTTTAGAAGTGTTTAACTTGTTTTGTTGCATTCCCAACACCGGTGCAGTTGTTTCTGACTCCGGGAGTTTCGACACCGTTCTTAAATTATCACTAAAACCTCTAAAAATGTAGCAAACAATCATTGTAATAAGCGAACTCAACAGTATCCCAAACCCTTGCATAGAAAACACACCTGCAATAAACGTTCCACGTGTCCTCTTATTAGCAAACTCCGACATAATCGTGGCAGATAACGGATAATCCCCACCAATTCCCACCCCAAGCAAAAACCGAAAAAATCCAAGACTAACAAACACCATCGGAGTCAAAACTGAAAACGAGAAACCACACCCAATGGACCCCACCACCATCATTATTAACGAAACGCCGTACACGTGGCGCCGCCCGACAAGGTCACCAAGCCGCCCGAAAACTAGCTGCCCGATCACCGTCCCCATTAACGCAACACCAATCATAGTGGATGCAATGACGGATGGGACCTCGAACCATTTTCTTTGGTCAATGGTTCGATGGATTTCGGGGTAATAAATTCTTCCAAGCATTCTCATGACTACGGGGATACAAAATAAATCATAACTATCTGTAAATAGGCCCATTCCCGCGATTATGATTGCTTTGAAGTGGTAAAATTGTGTTTTTGCTGCATCGAGTGCTGATAAAACTTTTATTGCCATTTTTGGGAGTGGACTTTTTGATTTGATCATTCGAACATGAGGATTTATAAGAGACAAAGGGTGTCAAACATGTAAAACAATGTGACTTTGATTCTTTAATTATGTGAGTAAATTTACCGGGAGTTTCGTAGTATGAGATGCTAAGTATATGCTTCATACAATGTTGTTAGATATTACCAATGTTTTTCACTTCAATTGAGCTTTATAAATCATTTTGTTGTCTAAGAACCATTTTGTTGTCTCATTCTGTCGATTGTGAAGTTTATTTGTATAAAATAACATTTTTTTTATTTATCAATTTAATTTAATCTTTTCTTAATAATACATAATAAAAACATGTTTGAAGTTTGAATGATTCATTTCATTCCTTTAAATAACCAAGCATCATGTTAGAATAAAATGATTCATCAACCACCTTGTATTATATTAAGTTGTGCATTCCATCGTTTGTGATTCCATTCTATTCGTTTGAGATTCTATTCCATCATACTAAACCTAGTTTCCATTTCACCAGTAATCCCGGCATGAGCAAAACCCATCCCGGAAATGATGAAACCGATTTGCATCTCGAATTACAAGTTCCCTTGAAGTAACAAGAGATACCAATTTCATCACCGAATGACAATCATCACATATACGAAGATTCTTCATTATATGAATAGGCATCCAAGCTGGCAAACTCATCAACCCAAAAGCCATCGCAAGCTTCTCACTATGATAAGCCTTCGCCTTATTACTAGAATACATTCCTACATCTTCAACCTTTTTAATAATCTCCTCCAATTTTTTATAAACATCATTAATTCTTGGATGATTTGTATCATCAACAGTAAAAACATGCACCCTATTATCAACTTCAATCCAACTACAACCCGGATTTTTCCTTATTCCTTTCTCCTTCATAACCCGTCTCACATCGGAAACGGAATCCAACTCCCCGGAATCGGAATAAAGATTCGCTAACAACACATAGCTTCCGGAATCTTCCGCGTCCAATACCACAAGATTCTTTAAAGCCGTTTCCGCCATTGTTGCATTCCCATGAATCCTACAACCACCGAGCAAAGCTCCCCATACCGCAGCATTTGGCTCAATTGGCATTTTGTCGATTAAATCTTTTGCTTTTTCAATAAATCCCGCACGACAAAGTAAATCCACCATACACGCGTAATGCTCGCAAGTTGGTGAAATTCTTTCATCTTTTAGCAACATATTGAAATAACGTTGTCCTTCGGGTTGCAGCCCTGAATGACTGCAACCCGATAGGACGGATACGTAACTAATATGGTCGGGCAGTATGCCCGACCATATCATTTTCTCAAACGTATCAATTACTAAATTTCCCTCGCCACTTTGCGCGTACCCATCCATCATCGCATTCCATGAAATCAAATTCTTTGACACTATCGAATCAAATGTTTTTTTTGCGTCTTGAATTTGCCCGCATTTTGAGTACATTGTAATTATACTATTTTTTACCGAAACGTCATTTCCAAACCCAAACTTTACACTTTGAGAGACTACTTGGTTCCCGAGTTTTAAAATGGCTGCATTAGCACACGCGCTTATTGAAGTTATAAAAGTAATACAATCCGGTTTAACTCCTTTTTGTCTCATTAAAACAAAAACCTTAAAACCCTCTTCCCAAATCCCATTTTGTACGTACCCCTTCAACATTGAATTCCAAGATACAAGATTCCGTTCCGGCATTTGATCGAAATATTCCCGAGCTTTTTCTATGTTCCCGATATTGTAAAATATCGTGATCATGGTTGTCCATGATATGATATCTTTGAATGTCATTAACTTAAATGCATGATTTGCATTACAAATGTCGCCACATTTCGCGTACATTGTAACAAGAGCATTTGCTACGGGAATTAGAGATTCCATTCCGATTCTGATTGAGTATCCATGGATTTGGGTTCCGAGGTGAATATCTTTTAAACCACAACAAGCTCCAAGAACAGTTGCTAGAGTGAATTGATCAGAGGTTATTGGAATTTCCTTCATTTGTTTGAACAATGAAATGGCTTCCACTTCATTGCCACTATGTATTGCTCCTCCTATCATTGATGTCCATGATACAATGTTGTGTTCTTTCAAATTGTTAAATATTTTGCGTGCTTTTTTGAAGTGTCCACATTTGGCATACATGTCTATTAGACCAGTGCCAATGTATGCATCGATATGTTGTTGCATTCGGACAATTCTCCCATGTAAGTGGATTCCCCATTTGAGTTCATGTGCGCTTGTACAAGCACTTAAGACACTTGCATATGTCTTGGAATTTGGTTTAAAGCCTTGGATACACATCTCAATGAACATACCAAGGGTCTTTGTGACATGGCCATGCTTAGACAATATTGAAATGATCATGTTCCAAGAAACGAGATCTCTTTTAGGCATTTGATCGAACAGTTCCAAGGCCCTTTGAGCATCATATAGTTGTGAGTAACCATAGATCATAGAATTCCAAGAAAATAAATTTGGGTTTGGCATCTTCAAGAAAACATGTTCAGCAATATCTGGAGCTCCACACTTGATGTGCATATCAACTATTGACGAATCAACAGAATCATCACCTAAAAACTTGAACTTTTCAGAAAAACTGTGTAGTTGGAAAGCCAAGTTGAGATTTTCGAGGCTAGCACAGGCTTTCATTACACAACTGAAAGAATATGCATCGGGAAGAGTGGTAGAACATCGGACCATTGAAATGAAACCATCGATAGTCTTCTCTGGAAACCCATTACGATAATAACCAGACATCATAGAGTTCCATGAAACAACGTCCCTTTGAGGCATTTCGTCAAACACCTTCTCTGCAGCTGTAACTCGTCCTGAATCTATCAATCCCTCAATCATCGTGTTCCAACTAAACACATTTTTTAATTCAATCTCATGAAATACTAAAGACGCGTCATCGATCAAACCACAACCGGCGTACAAGTTGATTAAATTGTTCTGGACAAAAGTTGAAATGTCTACCCCAGTTGTGATAAGCTGACAATGTAGTCCTCGAGCCAAGGGTTTCGACCGAATATTTACGCATGCTTTCATCGATTCGTAGAATTTCTGAGATAAATCCATATAAGATCGATCTGCGTTTTCGTATGGAGGTACTTTTCTTGAGTTGATTTTCTGTTGGGTTGACAAAAGGCGACGGATGATAAAGATCGAGAGAGGACGACATGAGCCTAAGAAGCTGGAGATCATGAGAGATAGTGCTGATGATTGAAGCTTTATGGGCATGGGGTCTCATTTGAGTGATTTCATCTACAAGTTTCTGCAACAGCAAGAATGGTGACGAAACTGAGCAGCTGAAACTTGAAAAATAGTAACGAGATAATAATCCCCCCAAATCCATTTTATAGTGGATTACATAAATTGCCCTTGACCTATTTAAAAATTGACAGTTATATCCAAATTCAAAAGAAACAAACTTTACATCCAATTTAAGGAAGGGTTATTTCCATAAAAGACCTTATATTTTGCTTTTTTTCTATTTAGACCTAAAACTTTTTTCTTTTCCGAAAAAGACCCAACTTTTACCTATTACTTGTTATTTTAGACCCTAGCAGGTTACCAAAAGGGAAATCAAGTATTTTCATTTCATAAAAAACCCTACGTTTTGTACTTTTTTCCAGTTTAGACCTAAAAAGTTTTTTTTTTTAATTTCCAAATAAACTCAACTTTAAAATTGGTTACAACCTTTAACACTAGTTGTATAAGGTACTTAACTACACCGATTTAATGAAGCTTAACTTCGTTCATGCGTAAAAACGTGATTATATCCTTTCAAATTAAAATGAAATCCTAAATTTTATTTTGGTAATTATTATGATCATCCTTAAGATTCAATAATAGTGATATACAAACACCATGTATACATAAGATAGATTAATAAAATGAGGTAGTAGGCCAACTATTCAATTTTCTTTTCTCTACAACAAAATTTCATAGTTTTATCAGTTTTGCTCATTCACCACATTCCAACCATTGTTAATAATGTCAACCATACTATTTTGATATTTAAGTGTGCGGTATCATTCTTGTTATTTGGATTTTCAACTTATGCTCAAACGCTTTCATTCCCAAAATATAGTTTTATGTATTCATATGTGATGTTAACATTTTTTAAGAAAGCCTTAAACTTGAATCTCATATATCTAAACAAAACTAATACAATGTTTAGGATTAATATTTTTATGTATTTATTTGATATAATTATAACATATTATTTAATAATGGGCTAATGCTACAAAATATTCTATGGCTTTAGTTTAGGAGTATGATAGTGAGTGCGTTTATTAACTGTTCTAAAAAAAATGATTAAAAAATTCAGCCAAAAAAATAATATAGAAAAGTGAGAGAGGGAAATATGTACAAACTCACAGTATAATAGACAAACTAAAAAAATTATTTTGTATACAGTTTGTTAAATTATATGGTATTTTTTTCTACAAATAAAAAAAATTGTTATTATGCTAAAAGATTCTTCTTAGCTATGTATTATCCATGTCACCAAAAAATATCAAATTAACATTAAACTTTTTATCATCGGTAATAATAACATTTTCTATAAACAATATATCATGTTTAATGATATAATATTTATTCAAGATAAAGTTTAATCATATCTTTTAGATAATAATAAAATTTTGCAATTCTTTTAGGTTATTTCGCTCAAAGGATAATAAGTTAGATAACATTTTTTAGTGTATACATGTATACTTTCTTTTTCGGTGTAGTCAAAAAGTATTTTATATATTTGGTCTTGAAGATTATAACCAATTTTAAAGTTGAGTTTATTTTGAAAAAAAAAACATTTTAGGTCTAAAATGGAAACAACTACAAAATATAGGGTCTTTTATGAAACAAAAATATCTAACTTACCTATTAGTGACCTGCTAGGTTTGAAATAACAAGTAACACATAAAAGTTGGGTCTTTTTAGGAAAAGAAAAAAATATTAGGTTTAAAAAGAAAAAAAGTCAGAATATAGGGTCTTTTATGGAAATAACCATATTTATAATAGTAGTTACACTCCAAATATACAAAGATACTTCTTAGAGCATCTCTAATATTTAAGTTAACTATGACTTAAAACAAGTAACAAATCATTATTCTTTTAATTTTGAACTCTAAATAAATGAATGCTCCAATGGTTAAGCTTACTTACATAGTTTTTTTCATAAATTTAACTAATTTACCCTCATTTTTCTAAAATGTTTTATAAAACTTCATCATTTAATTAGTCTATTTTAAACACAAATAATATTTTAAAAACATTAAAAATAATATATTGTCCTCATATAAGTTATATTTATAAATAAGATGTTATTAAATAGTTAATAGAAATAATTAATTAGTAAAGAACTAAAAAATATTTAAAATTAAAGAGGTAAATTGAAATATGGTTAATGTATAAGGGGTAAAATGTATTAGTTGTGAAAGTAAATTGACCACTCAATATATATTGAGTGGTCAAAATAAAAAAGCAAAAAAGCTATATACTCCAATGCTAAAGAGTGGTCAAAGAAAAAAAAAATGTATAGTAATAAGCTATAAAAAAAGCTCTCGTTAGAGATGCTTTTACTTTTATTTAAGCTTAAGATCTCATTCATTACTCAAATAAATTTTTACTACTTAAAATCTATCCGATTAAAATCGTTCCGAGATATTTTAATATATATCGTAAAGATACATATAAGAAGCATTAATTATGAAAAATATTATTATAATTAAATATAAAATGAATTTTTTATGAAGATTATTAATGCATTTCATATTTATTTATGATAAACTTTATATTTAATTATAATAATATTTGTTATAATTATTGTTTTTTATATGTGTCAATGAAAATCCTAATCCTTAATTATATTAAAGTCATTACCATAATCTCACTTTCAAAGAGGATAATATCATCAGAAATATTTTAACATGGATAGTTCAAAAGAATTATGATAAATTCTTATAACCTAGTCAAGAACCAACTTTATATTTTAATTTAATGATATCATAATGACTCTTTGTATTTCTAAGTGCAGTGGAGTATCTCAAATAATTGGCATCATGTATAACTTTTACTTTCCTATAAAAAATATATTAATTTTTATCAAATAAAATATTATCAATTTAAATTATTTTCATTCATTGACTATTTTTATAAGTTGTTATGAAGTAAAATAATTTACCATCATCCTTGTAACATATTTTATAAAGTCTCACATTTAATTTGTTATTTCTAAGCATATATAATACTTATAAAATTAAAAGATATTTGACAATATAAAAGAGCTCGTGAGAGGTTTTCTTTGGTGCTAAGGTGAGCTGAAAAGAGGAAAAACCAAAGTCTCTTGGAAAGTTGTTTGTAACTTAAGGTGGCATTGGTATAAAGAGTATGTCCACTTGAAATATTGCTCTTATGACCTCTCACATCTGGAGGGTCCTTACCTGCAAGGACTCCCTCTAGGTGAAATGGATTCATTCGTAAAGACTCTCTGAGGCCAAAAATTTTGGGATGTCGCGACTAAAAACGACATCGGATCGGCTTGGCATAACCTCTTTGCTATGCGTGAAAAGATTAGAGACTTTATTATTTCTCAGATTGGAGATGGTAACACGGCTTTTGTGTGGTATGACAACTGGCATCCTATCGGTCCCCTCTCGCGATTCCTTACCACCTATGTTATTCACCGAGCGAGTTTCTCCCCTGATGCTACTTTAAAAAAAAACATTGTCTCTAGTGGTAATTAGGTTTGTCCTCATCGTTTGTGTATTGGTTCTCTTAGCAACCACCCCTGCCCTCTATTTCCCATTTTGCCCTGATAAACTCTTTTGGCGCAACAAAGTGGGTCTTCTTATTCCTTTTTCTATTCGTGAAGCTTGGCTTAGCCTTCGTGTAACGTCCCAAAATTTTCTAAGTAAAAATTTCATTTTTAAAACAACAGAAGCATCATTCATTTATTTCAAAAGCTCCTCAAAACATGATAATGTATAAATTAGTTATAAGAGTACAAATCAAGTCATAAAATGTGGAATATTGATGGATGCGGTGCGATCATGTCGGACCCTTCTCTTTCAAACTGGAAGTACCCGAAACCATAAACAAAAAACTGTAAGCAAAAAGCTTAGTGAGTTTCTCCAAAATACCACAACAGCCAGTGCAAACTCCGCTCAGAACCGGGTCACAAAATTCGACCAGGTCATGACCTCAATGGTTGGGGCTCCCAGAGCATAACCAACCTCCTCCCACCAATCATGGATTCGATCCTTCAGACAGCCTGTAACGAACCTCACCTTCGACCCCTCGGGGAAGAAGCTAGTCGATCATTTGAGCACATTACATGTTTTCTATCCATTGTCTGGCAGCAATGGACTCCTTCGCCCAAAATAACTCTGGCGCCTCAAATAACTCTGGCGCCTCAAATAACTCTGGCGCCTCACCTCCCCTGGAATCCTTGAAGGAGAAAGTGTGAGCTCCGTACTGACCAACAGCTAGATCGGTCCTAAAGATCCGGAGAGGATCCTCCATCAACTCGATATAAGTTGAGTTTAGGACACTTATAAAGGTCCATACATAGTGCCAAGGTAAATAATGGAAACTTGTGTGTTGGATCCTAGCTCAATAATTTCTCCTTCTTCCTTTAAAAGTTTCCAAGAGAACCAAAAAGAGCTTCAACAATGGAGGGAAGAGATTAGGGTTTCTTCAAGGCTTGAGGAGGCTAAGGATGAGCTAACCCTAGATTCCTCATTCTTTTAAATAGAGAGCAACCTGGAAAATTACGGTTTTTTCATCAAGCGGTTGCTACGCCATGGTGGCTAAATGAAATCTACATTTTAATCTTGACTTGCCACGTCGTGGTGGTCCTTCACCACGTCGTTGCAGCCCTCAATATAAAAGAACATAATTACAATGTACCTCAAAATTTGGATGTTACACTTCGGCATGAGGAGCTAGATGTTGAGTGTCACTATCTTATGTGCTATTCTCAAAAAATCCCCCATCATGCCTTCATCTTATGGGTTTCCCTTGAAGATTGTCTCAAAACTCATGATAGAATCTGCACCTGGGAGCCCAACCAAAACATGTCTTGCAGATTCTTTCATCTTTTCCTCGACTCTCTCAACCACCTATTCTCCGAGTGTTCATATCCATATCATATCAGGCATGTGATGATAACCTTGATAAATCTCAGTAATGTTCCTAACAAGTGGTTTGTCACAACTAGCATTTTAGCTAGGAAATTCTATTCCTGAGTAACCATTCAACTATTGTATAACATATACTCTAAGTAAATCTCACTCAATGCTCATTTAAATTCACCATTCATGTTCATCAAAGAGTCTGAAACCCTAAGAACCATGGTTTGAGTCCATATTGGACTAGGATTTCCTTATTGGGCCTAATGGACCAATAAGCATCCAATTCAACCATTTTAGGCTTGGAAACCCTATTTGGATTCTAAATGGGCCCAATTCACAAATCTATAACATTTTGGACCATTTGGGCCTAGAATGATTCATTCTAACCCTAATGGGCCTTATTGGGCCATAACAACTCCAATTAACCTTAATGGACCATAGAACCCATTCTTTTATACTTTTGGGTTGTAAACTACCCTAAAGGCCCAATGGGCCGAAAATTTTATGATTAGGCTCCAAAAATCCTAACTAAAGTTTAATGGGCTCAAACTATTCCATTCCTACCTTCTAAGCCTAAATTCTCGGCCCATGCTAAAAAGAAAAAAAAAAGGGGGGGGGAAGGATTAAGGAAGGAATTAGGAGGTGATGACAACTCATAATTGTCTAGCATACTTCTAGGTAATCACAAAACCCATGAAATCTTTACCCTCCATGCAAGGCCTTCTCTTCCTCCCCTATTTTTCCCTATTGGCCGTAAACAAGGAACATACACACAAACAATACCAAAACTCTCTCTAAATACACAATCAAGAATACCTCTCCTCTTTCATCATGAAGTTAGAGAATTAGAAGCATTCCAAGGAGGTTTTTCATTCAAAAATCACTCCAAGTTACATTCAAGTGGTAAGATCTCATAAATCTAAGTAACATATTTTCTTTCTGCATTCATTCACTCCTCTTACCACCTTAAATTCGTGATCATGCTCCCTAGAACTCATCAAAATTCGAAGATCCCTTTAAAGAGCTAACTAGAGCCAAAAACCACAACATCTCTTTCCCTTCTTCTTCAAAAACCGAAACATCAAGCAAAGGTGAGTTCACACCCCCTTTGTTTTTTGTTTTTACATAATTTTTGGGGGAGAATACAAGTAAAATGTGTATATCTATGTGTTATATGCATGTCTTGTGTGATTTCTTAGTTTATGTTGTAAAAATATGTTAGATCTTGGAAAATCACGACTTCTTAAGTAACATTAAGTTAAGATCCATGAACTAAGACATCTTATACATCAAACTATCAATTTAAAAGTGTTGTATGTTTAAGATACAAAAATGTAAGGCAAAAACTTTGTTAAGGGTTAAAATTTTCAAGAAAACAAAAGATAAGGGTAAAAAGCGAAATTTATGTTTTTATAGGTGCCAAACAGGTCCTACATGTATCAAAAGGGATTTTTATGTTAAACATACTTTAAAAGGGCCAAAAATGCAAATTTGAGCTTAATGGGCCAAACATTTGGGCCTTACGGTTTTGGGACCAAATTTGTGAAAAAAATGAAATTTTGGGTTTAAAAATGTTATTTGAGCAAAATTTTAGTCATAAGTGTAAATAAACCAAATTTAGGGGTGAAAAATAACATTTAGTTTCAAATTGGACCAAAAATGTAACTTTTATCAAAATTGGGCCGAAAGTGTAAATTTTTACAAACAAAGGGCTGAAAATGCACTTTTCTGCAAAACTAGGTCTTAAATGTCAAAATATATATTTTTGGACTAAAACCGTGAATTTCTAGACATTTGGGACAAAATTGCAAATTTTTACAAATTATGGACTAAAGTGTCATTTTTTATAAAACTTTTGGCCTTAATTGAAAATTTGAGGCTTTTGACCAAACATGTTGTCTTATGAAAAAGGTGACTTTTTATAATAAATTTGGTAGATCACGAGCTAAAATAAACAACGAAACAATACGAATGGACGGAATACATCGTTAATAATTTTATTGGACCTAATATTCATCTTACGTGGCCAATGGGCCTTAAGGGCTCATTCAAGTGTATATTGAGCCCAATATCTTCCATGACATGTTTATTGGGCCTTGCGACTCATTTACATGTTAATTTGGGCCTGAGTTATGGGTCACATGTTTTTTGGGCATTTGTGGTCAATTTACATGCATATTGGGCCCAAATTACCCACTTACATGTTTTTGGGCCTTTGTGACCCAATTACATGCTAATTGGGCTTGGACTGAAATTCACATGCTTTGTAGATCGTAACTATACATTCACATAACTATTGAACTTTGTATACTTATAAATGTACCTTTGGATGGATAACGCATAACATACACGTAAACATTAAACATAGTACGAAAGGTTGAGAATCTAGTGAGACGTGTCGGTTGGCACCTTGAGTGTACAGTCGTAGCTTGTAGTTATAATCAGAGTCTCCTGGAGGGAGAGCGAGAGTTTGTGTATAGATCTATACGGGGTGACCCCCCACACCTTAGTTGTTTGCTACAGCTAGACTAGGCCAGTCTAGGGCGACAAAACCTTGAGCAAATAGCGGCATTTAGAAAAATGTTAAGACAAGCAACCTAGTCATTATCATGTATGATTATAACGGCTCATATAGAGATTCAATACCAAATTTAACATTTCGGAGATTAACCCTTCGATTGTGTCAATACAAAATAACTTGTATAACGATACAAGAATTTCGACATTATTATACATCAGAAAATATCGGATTTTCTGGGGAAATATTCATTTACAATTATCACTTCCTTACAATACAAGAAATCTAAACTACATCCATATATATATATATATATATATATATATATATATATATATATATATATATATATATATATATATATATATATCACAACTATGAAATTCACACATGCATTTATACTTGATTTTCACATCATTTTCAGACATTTTACAGAAAATATCCGATTTTCTGGGTTTTTACGAAAGATACAAAGACTTTTACTCAAACTTACTTATGAACTCACCAACATTATATAGGTTGACCATTTTTAAAATAACTTGTATTCGCATGTAATCGTTAAGCTAGAAGATTTGCAAGTTGTATGGTTTTGTTTTATGTAACATCACTTATCGTACTTTTAATAATTTGAACTTATGTATTTATAACAATGTACTTGATGTGAACAGTGTTTGTTGTTATATGTAATGTTGGTGATGAATGTGTTATGTTTCATGTATATTCATTGTGATGATTATTTAATTGTTAGTCACACGAGCCCCCGGACGTTTCCGCCGTCTGGTTCGGGGGTGTGACAGGTTGATATCAGAGCAATGTTTATAGTGAACTAGCATATCTAACCATACATGATATGCAACTATAAACACAATGGGACTAAATAACTCTGAACAAAATAAAAATTTCACACTTATGTGCACATATTAGGATAATTGTTGGAATAGTGTCCAAGGTCATTAACTATTGGTAATATTTCTAATAATAGTAGGGTCCTTTTGGGTTGCCCTCAAGACCCAAATTGAGTAGAATAAATAAAGGAGAAATTAGTTTATTAATTACTATGGTTAATAATTAATTAGAAACTAAATGGAAATATATTTTGGAAATTAATTAACAGTTTAATTTGCACGTTTAGTCTCTAACTTATTTTTTTAACTCGGAAGGTACCTACTGTTTGTTTTTGTTACGCGTTTGGTCCCTACTGTTTGTTTTTGTTGCACGTTTGGTCCCTATCTTACCTAAAAAGACTATTATTTAAATAGGAAAAAATTGGGGGGTAGGTAAGGTAAGGTGAAAGAGATGGGATTGGGGGTGTGTTTATTTAAATAAATCAAAAAATCAAGGGCAAAATAGTATTTTTAGGTAAGCCAGGGACCAAGCGCGTAACAAAAACAAACAGTAGGGACCTTCCGAGTTAAAAAAATAAGTTAGGGACCAAACACGCAAATTACCCTAAAACACAGGGACTATTCGTGTAATTTACTCATTAATTAAAGGGTTGAATGTTCATTAATTGATAGTTGGTTAATCAGGAATGTTCCAGAACCTTATGGAATTAGGGTTGGATGAAAATCACTCCATCCCACATGGTAAAGGAGTGAAATTTCGTGGTAAGGCCTCCATCCCACATGGGAAGGAGTACTAAACCCTAGGAGGCATCCAAAGCTATAAATAGGGCCTTAGGGATTTCATTCTTCCTTGCACCTTGGCTTGAAGTATTCGCCAACCCTTCTTCCTCCCCCTTTTAGGGATGATTTCTAACCCATTTGGTACTGTGAAATTGACCCTTCTCCTAGTTATTTTTATTTCACTCTTTGGTGTCATTGGGTGTGATACCATTAGAGGGATTCTGGTTTGGATCCTTTCATCCAAGCAACTTAATGGAGGTTCAAGATCTCAAGCATGGAGATCAAGGGCTACATAAGAGGTATGTTTTCTTACTTATGTTTTAGTTTTCTAGGGTTGATGTAATTAGCATGAAGCCATAGATCCATAGGATGCATGTACACTTAGGTATATCGTTGTTTCGATTTTTCCGCTGCCTAGTTTTAGAGTGTATTTGATGCATAGAAAACCCAACAATGGTATCAGAGCCATTGGTCCATGGTTACTTTCACCCTAGATCTTTTTTTTCTGTAAAAACTTGTTTGAAATTGAATGGTAGAAGGATTATTGAAAAATTCGTAATTGATAATACCTTAGTCGCAGCTCACGACGTGAGAGCTAGGAGCTCACGACGTGAGCTCAGCAGAATTAGGGTTTCAGATTTTTTGCCATTTTTCGAATATGAAGCTTTATCAAACATGGATAAATACCTAATTTAAATTGTTTTTAAATCTGGAAAATTGATAAATATTATTTAAATGTGTTTATTTGAATTTGAATATTTATTTGATAATGGATAAATATTATTTAAATATGTTTATTTGAATTTGAATATTTATTTGATAATTGATAAATATTATTTAAATGTGTTTATTTGAAGTCGAATATTTATTTATGTATAAATAGTGAATTTAAATATTTTAATATTACTTGTAATAGGGATCTATAAATTTAAATATTACCTCTCATGATTTATTAATTGTTACATTGCGTCCTCGCAATTAATTAGAATTAATAATAGACAACTAAATTTAAAGAGTTTTAAATTTACCCATTGTATTTATATATATTAGAATTGTGTCTACTATATGTATAAGAAAGTTACAACATGCGCCCTCGCGTGTTTAAATATTGACATGGTCAGTCTTACCGTGACTAGGCTCACCCGTTCTAATGTAAGGGTTTAAGGAGGTCTCTTTGATTCCTAATGATGTCGGTTTTTAATATGCTTCGCGCTTACCACCCTCACCGCCCTATTGCATTTTGAGAATGGAGTTACCGAAAGGATTTGATAGTGATAATGGTCAATCTAAAAGTATTCTAAATACAAGTATAAAACAAAATCCCGTTTTATTAATAAAATGTGAGTTTATATTATCCATGAAAATTGCACATTCTCTTTATGTTCTGTTGGTGGAGCTCGTGTGGTTAACTGGCACATCAATCTAGAATATAGTTGAGAATGATATGGAACTCGCGAATCTCAACCGTAACTTGAACTGGGGACCATGCGATTTTGCAAGTTTAATTCTCAATATATTTAATGTAAATCTTATGTTATCCATAAAAGTTGCACATTATCTTTATAACTTGTTGATGGAGCTCGCGTGGTTAACCGGCACGTCAATTTGAGAGTATAGGTAGAGAATGATGTGGAACTCGCGAATCTCAAGCGTAACTTGAGCCGGGGACCACACGATTTTGTATGGTCGATTCACCATCTGTTCTATGTTCCGCGGCGACCCCGTTATTGAATTTGAGATGAACATAATCCGAGATTAACATGTCATTGATAGTCAATGAATCTCAAAGATCTAGGAATTTCATGGTGATCGAAATTGGCAAAGGGCTTTGCCTACCTAAATAACTTTATGGTGTGTTTACGGCATCCCTTTACATATCATGAAGCCAAATATGGATCCTAGCCTTCTAAAATAATTTTATTTAGGGTGATTATTTTCTAAGGATAAGTAAAACAAACTATAATGGAATTTTATTGAATGATGTCGAAAACCTTATCCACTCTACTGCTATAAAACCTTTGAAAGGATTAGCTTTGAGGATGATCAATCTTGTCAAATTTGTTGTTTGGGAATAGTTCTCATAAACGAAAGGAAGGATCACGCCTTTGCTCTTCCTAGGTTACTTCAAAAATTGCATTCTAAATTGTTAGAAAGGGCAATTATCAAATGTACGTTGTAAATTGACATATTGAAGTAAAATGGAATTTCCTTGAGTTAGGAGTTGACTATGGTTAGTTGACTAGCTAATGTAACGCCCGTAGATCCGGGCTAGTCAATTTAGAGATAATAGAGGTCGAAAACGACTTTTCGACAAAAGATTATTTAACCAAGTTTTAGAATATGTCTCAAGGATTCCGTACATATAAAGAACGCCGAAATCCGAGTTATAACAAAGAAGTTATGACCCGTCGAAGTTTCGCGACAGAACCGGCACGATACCGGGAAGCATAAATAGTGAATTTACGGTAGAGAAACTTTTAGCCTTAGCAATCTAAACAAATATCATAGAATACGTTAAACCGAGAACATACAAAAAAAGAACGCCCAAATCTGACTTTGTATGAGGAAGTTATGAATTTTCTAAGATTTGGCTTAGTAGTGCACAGACCGAAACTCGAATTTTAGATCGAGCGGTTTTTGGCCTACGCGACCTAAATGAGAATTGAAGATCTAATTAATAGGAACTCAACAGTAAAAAGACAGACGAAAACAGAGTCTGTTGTAGAAGTTATGAATTTTACGCAGACATTTAACAGTATAATCTCCTCGTACTGTTAAATTTAAGATCGGTCGAGAATTAGCCCACGGAGTCAAAATGAAAGTTGTAGATCTTATTTTTACCTACGCGTGGATATAAAGAACGTTAAAAATGGAGCTCGTATGTGAAAGTTACGGATTTTAGAAGTCAGAAGTGTGTTGTGCGAAAATGGGTGATGTGGCACAATCTTGGCCATTGCTTTCTCCCCAAGTCTTGCCACTAGATGGTGACATGTGGCACCAAGTTCATCCATTTTGCACCCTATAAATAGAACCTCTCCCACCCTCATTTTTTTCACACCTTTCCCATTCTTTTTTCTCTTTACTCTCTCTCTCTAGAACCTCTCTCTAGCCCCGAAACCCCCCGAAAAGCCTAGGGAACCTCCCTAGCACTAGACGGAAGCCCCGGAGTACTCGACGGCTCCGAGAAGAAGAACTTTTCGGCTCGGGAACGCTGCTCCAAGCAAAGCCCGGTTTTCTATAATACCCGCTGTAAGTGAGCTACGTCTACGCTATTTTTAATATAGCTTTTATTTAATTATATTAACGTCATTAGGAACTTATAATAAATACTTGGGCTATTATTATGGGTTATATAAGTATTGTTTAACGCTTATATAATAATAATAATAGCTAGACTATTAATTAGTCTCGGTGAAAAATAGACTAAACTCTAGAGGTAATAATACTAGGTTTCGTCGAAGGAAATTATTTTTTTAAGAAGCGAAGCGCTATCTGAGTTCTGAATCACCACCTTTTCAAGTGAGTGCATAGTTACTTTCATCTTACACATAGATATGAAGTATTTAATATAAATTACGTGCTATGTGTGCATATTATTTGAATACTTGCTGTCTATGTTGGATGAACGATTTTATACACGTTTTAAATGATTTAAACTGTATACGTATTTTATATCTACGAAGGTGTTGGGGTAAAACATGGGTAGATGTGGTAGATGAAATATGATTTGGATGATGAGTTGAGAGGTGATATAGACCACGAGGTAAGGGTGAGAGGTGGACGATGTGAGAAGCCTTTCCTAAATGATGGCCCCATCATTCAGCAGAGTATGGATGACAACCACTGACTATTCTAGACAGTCCAGTGGAACACTAGCAGGCTCGCAACCTGTTGGTGTTGTGAACGATGTGTTCACCGGTGTACTCTAAAAACCCATTGACATGTATTACGAGTGGATTCTCGGAAACGATATTATCGATAAACGAGATAACCCTGGCAGATGCGCCTAATAGAGAACCTCATAACCCCGATAGATGCGCCAAAAGGACAATACCGACAGATGCTCCTCGTAGAGAATGTCACAATTTTGGCAGTTGCGCCTAAGTGACAGAACTAGCAGCTGTGCTTGACAGATGTGTCATTGACAACGATGGAATTTGTACCTATTCCTTAGGATAATCGCTAGGAATGAATGAACGAGAACTAACTGATTCTTAGGGTAGATCCTTAAGAATAAAGAAGATAATGGAGATGGGTAATTGGGTTAACTGTTTGATGATTAAACATAATAATATTATTGTGGGTTGAAAACCCTATGTACTCACCAGGTTTACCAACCTAACCTACTCAGTTTATTTGTATAACAGGTGTCGATATGAAGTTACATTACACTGAGACATTAAGGAGATATAGATCACTAATGTAAATGAATGTAAGTTCTGTTTATGCTTATGTTTCTGTATTAACGATGACATCTCAAATGTTTTAAAATGAATAAAATATGTTTATTCGGAAATGCTTTAATAAAGTATTTATCGTGTTTTTCTGGGAACAAATTCCGCAACATTTTTATTAAAAGAGGTACTCTGATTTTTATAAAGCATAAACAAAATCAGTCTTTTCTGGCCGTGAAAATGGGGATGTCACAGTTGGTATCAGAGCATTAGTTTAAGCGAACTAGGAATTTGTAGGAAATTTCTAGACTTAAACTTAGAATGCTAAATGATGATTGTGAGATGAGTGTCTGCTATATTTTAGACACAAGCACTAGTTTATTTTAGGAAAGATGCCTAAAATGTTTTATGTGCTAAATGTTTTATGTTATAGCTATAAAGATGTCTTATATGTTATTATTTGTTCGGATCTATGGTCTGTTGCCGACTGGATCTGGAAATTTTATGTGTTCAGATTTCTAAACGTTTGATTACGGTATTAGAAATGGTATATAACTTTTCGGTGTGACAAGGAGATCTATACGTCTATCGTAAAAAAATATTTCCTATCTGAAAATTCTCGCCTCAGTACACCGAACGTCTGCTTGGGTGTACAAAACGTCATGGTGAAGACAGACGAGGAAATATCCGAGGAAGATGACAACCTGAGCCTAAGAATGCGATGGGTCATGCATCGGTCGTTGCGCCTGCACCCGAACCTATCACAATGGCAGAAGTTCAGGAAGTGATGCGAACCATGATAGACTGAGAAAATAGAGGAAATGAGATGGCTTACGATAGTGAATGATACCTGTCGGAAGATATCATAAGAAAGGTATCTTGCCTTTAGAATACGTCTGATAAAATAACAGTACGTCTAGAGAAATACGGTACATCTGAATGTACACATTTGATTGGCGGGATGATAGAACGATTGGTGTAATTCCTAAAGTTTTCCTATCATCTGGAATTTCATCACCAACCGAGTTGAAGCAGAATTGATGATTAGCCACTCATAAATACCCTTAGGTCAAATGACTGACCCACCCCTGGTCCAAGGTCAACTCCTTGGTCAAAGTCAACTTCCAGTTGACTGGACTCGCCGAGTCATGGCACAGACTCGCCGAGTCCTTCTCCCACTAACCCAGTCCTACTCGACAAGTCCCTCTTCCCACTCACCGAGTCACCCTTAACTCACTAATTGGGACTATAGAACCGACTCGCAATCCGACTCTCCGATTACAAGAACAATTCGCTGAGTCCCCACGAGCATATCTCCTACTCGCTTCCAAATCCTCACCAGAGCATCCTTTATGAGGATTTGGGTTTCTGGGACCATTGCTACACGTTAAATTGCTAATTCCGTGTGCAGATACGAAGGGTTGGACCTTCAAAACTTGAACCCCTCTTACTCAGTAACAGTTCATACGACTCGCCGAGTTTGAAGAACAACTCGTAGAGTTCCAGGCAATCTTCATAGGACTCGCCGAGTTGTTCATCCAACTCGCCGAGTCTAAGGCCATCTTCATAGAACTCGCCGAGTCCCTTCGACCTATTTCCCATATAGACCAAATCTGAGACATGCAACGCTTCCAAACCATAGATCTATGTTCCTAGGGCATGCTTATCACGTAAAGTTGCAAACTTTACGTGCATGCATGGCCCTACAAGCTCAAGAAGGCAAATCCAAGATCTTTAAGAGGTCATACACTCATTAGGGACCTCAATAACTCCAACCACAGAGACTTTATACTTCTAATACGTCCATAAGGTCTAGATCTGAAGTCCTTTCGGATCATAGAGCACAAACACATGGAGTTTGGTGTTTTAGGGCTTGAAAACCACCAATTAGGGACAAAAAGGGGATCTAATGAACTAGTGATCAAGGTAGGGACTTTTCTACCTGAATGGAAGCTTCTTGCAGGGTAGATGTCGGATCTACTTCCCCTCCTTGCACTTTTCCACCTCCTTCTTGTTCTCTTAAGCTTCAAACTTCCTTCACAAGGCCAAAATCACTCACAAAGGCAAAAAGGGGGCTAGGGTTTCGCTCTACAGCTCTCTGGAAGTGCTAGGGACAAGGGAGGCCGAGTTAGAGTGCTTAAATAGGGTGCAAACACCCGGGTTAGGGTTTTTGCCCAAACAGGGCCTACTCGCCGAGTCCGGGAACCGACTCGCAGAGTCCAAAGCTTAGACCCCGCGTCTCATCCCGCTTCTACTCGGCGAGTTGGTCCTTCAACTCGCCGAGTCCAAGGCAAAATGCATAATTTAAGAAATATTAATTACAAGGAATACGTACCAGGAACCAGGTGCTACAAATTTCCCCCACTTATTTTAGACTTCGTCCTCGAAGTCTGTTGCTCGATCCTGAAACAGCTTGGGGTAGTGCTCCATCATCTCTTCCACCGGCTCCCAAGTCCACTCCGATCCCTTACGGTGCTGCCATTGCACCTTCACGAGTTCCACCCTCTTGTTCCTCAAATCCTTCGACTTCCGGTCGAGGATTGCTACAGGCCGCTCGATGTAATTCAGGCTGTCATCGACCTGAATATCTTCCAAAGGCACCACTGCCGAGTCGTCCACCAAACACTTCCGCAACTGAGAGACGTGGAAAGTGCTGTGGATCTGGCTGAGTTCGGCTGGCAAATCCAACCTATACGCCACCTTGCCCACCCGGGCTATAACCCTGAATGGCCCGATGTACCTTGGGCCCAACTTGCCTCGCTTTCTGAATCGGATGATGCCTTTCCATGGCGACACCTTCAGAAGAACCATATCCCCGACTTGGAATTCCAAGTCTGAACGGCGCTTGTCGGCATAACTTTTCTGCCGACTCTGTGCAGTCTGAAGCCTGCTTCGAACCTGCTGAATCCTCTCGGTCGTCTTGAGCACCACTTCGGTGCTCCCCATGACCCTCTGGCCAACTTCACCCCAACATATCGGGGTCCTGCACCTCCGCCCGTACAACATCTCGAAGGGAGGACGGTCAATACTCGCGTGATAGTTGTTGTTGTATGAGAACTCAGCTAGAGGAAGATAGGTATCCCAACTACCACCGAAGTCTAGCACGCATGCCCGCAACATATCCTCAAGAGTCTGGATGGTCCGCTCACTCTGACCATCTGTCTGCGGGTGAAAGGCGGTGCTAAAATGCAGACGAGTGACCAACTCGTCATGAAACTTCTTCCAAAACCTGGAAGTGAAATGCACATCCCTATCTGAAATCACTGATACTGGCACCCCGTGTTGCGCCACTATCTCCCTGATATAGATGTCGGCCAACTTTTCGGCCGAGATGCTCTCCTGAATCGGAATAAAATGGGCGCTCTTGGTCAATCGATCCACGATGACCCATATCGAATCCACTCCTCGCGCGGTCCTGGGAAGCTTCGTGATAAAATCTATCGTAATATCTTCCCATTTCCATAACGGGATATCCAACGGCTGCATCTTGCTGTGCGGTCTCTGATGCTCGGCCTTGACCTTCCTGCAGGTCAAACACCGCTCAACGTACCAAGCCACATCCCGCTTCATGCAGGGCCACCAGTAGTCTAAACAAAGATCCCTATACATCTTCGTTGCCCCGGGATGAATGGAGAATCGGGATTTGTGCGCCTCCTCCATCAAGACCTGGCGCACGCCTCCGTGATACGGCACCCACACCCTACGGTGTAGTGTCAATAATCCTTGGCTATCATAATCGAAGGAGGAAACCTGACCCACTATGCGCTCACTCTTCCGATGTTCCTCCTTCATGGCCTCCTGCTGGGCTTCCCGAATCCGCTCCAATAGCGGAGTCATCACTGTCATCTGCATGCAGATATCCCTGATCGGCGCCGCCTTGCGGCTAAGCGCATTGGCCACCACATTGGCCTTCCCCGGGTGGTAAAGAATCTCACAATCATAATCCTTTACCACGTCAAGCCACCGACGCTGCCTCATGTTCAAATTCGGCTGGTCCATGAGATACCTCAGGCTCTTGTGGTCCATGTAAATGGTACACCGAACCCCATAGAGGTAATGTCGCCAAATCTTGAGGGCGAAGACCACCGCCCCCAACTCTAAATCGTGTGTCGGGTAGTTCGCCTCGTGAGGCTTCAGCTGCCTCGAGGCATAAGCAATGACATGCCCTCTCTGCATCAATACCGTGCCCAATCCTGAAATAGACGCGTCACAGTATACCACAAAATCCTCTACGCCCTTTGGTTGGGCTAAGATTGGCGCCTCACACAATCTCTGTCTCAAAACCTCAAACGCTGCCTGCTGCTCAGGCCCCCATCGAAAGACCACGGCTTTCTTAGTCAACCGCGTCAGGGGTACGGTTATCTTGGAGAAGTCATGAATGAATCTCCGATAGTAGCCCGCTAATCCCAGGAAACTCCGAATCTCGGATGGAGACTTCGGAACCTCCCATCTCATCATGGCCTCCACCTTGGCCGGATCCACCGAAATCCCATCCTGGTTGACAAGGTGCCCGAGAAACTGCACCTCGCGCAACCAGAACTCACACTTGAAGAACTTAGCATATAAGCTCTCCCTCCTCAAAGTCTCCAACACCTCTCGCAGATGCCCCTCGTGCTCCTCCTGCGTTTTGGAATAAACCAAGCTGTCATCAATGAAAACTATCACAGACCGATCCAACATCGGTCTGCACACGCGGTTCATGAGGTCCATGAACGCGGCAGGAGCATTGGTGAGCCCAAACGACATCACCACGAACTCATAATGGCCATAACGCATCCGAAACGCGGTCTTCTGCACGTCCTCCTCTCTGACCCTCATCTGATGGTAACCAGAACGCAAATCGATCTTGGAGAACCAAGATGCTCCCTGTAATTGGTCAAAGATGTCATCAATCCTCGGGAGTGGGTAACGGTTCTTCACTGTTACCTTGTTCAGCTCCCGATAATCTATACACATCCGATGCGACCCGTCCTTCTTCTTCACAAACAGAATCGGGGCTCCCCAGGGTGAACTACTCGGTCTAATGAATCCCTTGTCTAACAGCTCTTGCAACTGTGTAGACAACTCCTGCATCTCGGGAGGAGCCAACCGGTACGGTGCCTAGGCTATCGGAGCCGTACCAGGGACTAGGTCGATCCTGAACTCTACCTGTTGCTCCGGAGGTATACCAGGAAGCTCTTTTGGGAACACATCAGCGTAGTCTCGTACCACCGGAACCTCGCTCACCGTCGCCTTACCCGCCTCCCGGGTGTCCATAACATACGCGACATATCCCGCGCAACCCTGCTGAAGGTAGCGCCTAGCTCTCGCTGCTGAACATACTGTGGGTCCACGTTGTGGCCTCTCACCGTGGATCACCAACTCTCCCCCACTCGAGGTCCTGATCCGCACCAGCTGATGTGTGTAATCTATCACTGCCCCATTAGGGCTCAACCAATCCATGCCTATAATCACCTTGTTCCCACGCAACGGAATGGGAACCAAATCCACCAAGTAGCGCTCCTCAAACAACCTTAGAACACAATCTCTGAACACTGCTGATGCTCGCACCGATCGATCGTCGGCAATCTTTACCTCTAAAGGGCAATCCAAC
Organism: Lactuca virosa; assembly: GCF_052849685.1. Taxonomy (NCBI): domain Eukaryota; kingdom Viridiplantae; phylum Streptophyta; class Magnoliopsida; order Asterales; family Asteraceae; genus Lactuca; species Lactuca virosa. Next base: position 42,361,423 of record NC_136433.1, read on the forward strand.
ATGCCCGAAGACTCAGTAAACCTCTTGCTAAGCGCAAGAGAAACAAATGATCGGGTGGCACCCGAGTCAAACAACACCTGAACTGGGATACCGTTCACATGGAACGATCCTAACGCATATACACAGAGTACATATCAATATCATAACATCATAAAAATAAAATAGAGGGAAAAGAATCATACCTGTCACCACATCGGGTGCGGCGCGTGCCTCCTCGGTAGTCAGCTGAAACGCCCGGCTCCTCACCACTGGAGCCTCTGCCTTGCCCTGCCGTCCATCAGTAATCCGCAGGGTCGCTGGAGCTGGCGCCTTCACTGGCGCTGCTACTGTCAACTGGGGGCAGTTGGCCTTCTTGTGCCCCCTCTGGTTGCAATGGAAACATAGCAACTCAGACGTCTGTATCACAGGTGCAGGGGCAGTACAATCCCTTCTGAAGTGCCCTAACTTGCCGCACTTATAGCAGCCTGACGATCCCAACTTGCACGCTCCCTCGTGCGTCTTGCCGCATTTCCTGCAGCGACCTCGTCCCTGTTGGCCTTTCGGCCTCGCATCTGGTCCCTTGGGCTTCTTCCCCGAAGCCCCCGCAACATGCCCCTCCTCGGCCTTCCTCTTCCGGATGTGCTCCAGATCTATCTCCCTCTCCCTTGCCCTGGAAATCATAGAGTCCAGGGTAGGGCAAGCTGAAAAACTGACATGCTCCCGAATATCGGCTCGTAGCATGTCATGATAGCGGGTCCTCCTCATATCCTCATCACCCGCGTACTGGGGCACCAACAACGTCCTCTCTCGGAACTTGGCGGTGATCTCCGCCACAGTCTCCGTCGTCTACCTCATATCTAAGAACTCCCTGGCCAGCTGCTGAAGCTCGATAGCCGGCGCAAACTCTGCCCTGAACCTGGTCACAAAGTCCAACCAGGTCATAGCCTCAACAGCCGAGGCTCCCAACGAGTCACCGACAGACTCCCACCAATCTCTAGCTCTGTCTCTCAAACACCCTGCGGCGTATCTCACCTTCGACCCCTCGGGGCAGAAGCTAGTCTGCTGTGCGGACTCAATGTCCGCAATCCATCGCTTGGCAGTAATGGGGTCCTTCGCCCCATGGAAATCCGGCGCACCACTGCCCCTGAAGTCCTTAAAGGACAGTGTGCGAGATCCTGACTGGCCAGATACCATGTCACTCCTGAACGCCCTGAGGCGGTCCTCCATCAGCTCAACTATCCCTTCCTTGATCGACCCGAAAATGATGGGGGTCGACTCAAGTATGCCTCTGGTGATCTCTGACGCGATGAACTCGCGTAGTCTGTCATCTACTGGCTCGGAACCTGATCCCGAACCCGATCCCTCTCCAGAACTGCCACCAGTTGGCCTCTGGCGTAGTACCACCATTATGCAATACACACAGGTAACCATTAGTGATACTGATACCTCAAAAGGGATCACATCTATTTCAAGTTCCCCGGTCTTGTCTCGGCCTTCCTTAGTTCGGGTACGGATCCTCTGCTTTCAGTAGTACGGGCCCATACTACCTTCCACGTCTATCTGTACCTTCTTCAAGGACTGCCTCGACTCCACCAGATCCCTTTCACTATTGCTGATCACTGCTATACTCATCCTAGGCTTGCCCTAGGGAAATCTCTAACTCCACCCTACCCGGTCCTCAGCTGCTGAAGGCCTTCTTGTAATGCCAATTAGTCATTACCTGAATACCATCACATGTGATGAGGCTCAGATAATCCTTCGAGTAACAGACTCGTCCCTATAACGGTTAGACTCAAACGAGAGCTGCGCAATAGCGCCAAATCCAACACTCTAAGTTTATTCAACCCTGATCACATGTGATGTGACGTATTCACCTAATGGCTAACTCCCATCACTCAGAGTCCCACAAAGCACAAAGCAAGCAGCATTCAGACAAAAGGGGAACAACCTCAATCAAATCCGTTCTCATAGAGAGAAACTGAACTTGCATACATTGCTAAACTCATACTGTCAGGCATAACCTAAACAGGCTATCCTACTGCTATCTACTCAATACTAGCATGCAATTCTCATAAGCTGAAGCACATAAAGCAGGCACGTAAGGCATCACTCCTAGATCCTTAGTCCTATTCTAGCATGTCGTTCTACTGAAACTGTTAAACATAACATAAACTTGTATGGGTACTTTGGGGAATACTTACTTGAGCTTGGCCGGTCGCGCACATCACACACTTCGTACTTTTCCCAAAACTCTTTAGTTTACCTTTTTGGAAAAATCATTTTCTTAGAAAATTCTTTTATTCCCTCGATTTGAGTCCAGACACTCCCGAGGGTGTGTCTGAATCCCTCAAACCAGGGCTCTGATACCAACTTGTAACATCCCAAAACACGGGCCAAAAATTTCATTTTTAATTAAGTGGTTTGCAAAACGTTTGTAACAAAATATCATACGATCAAATCATTTAATAAAACATGTCTCGTGACTGTAAACCAAAACGTAAAACATAATAATGTGAGAGTACAAATCCCAGAATGTCTCATAGTGCGGAAAACAAAGGGCGTGTGTGTGATGCGCCGCTACCGCGCCAACTCCTTCCCCTTGACTGAAGAGGTACCTGAAACAACAACTGAAAACCGTAAGCACGAAGCTTAGTGAGTTCCCCCACTGTACCACATACCATATAACCACATAACATACATATATTGTCAGGCATATCTGGGTGCCCGGCCTACCCCTTCGGTCCTCTCGACCGGTATCGACTAGCATATCTGGGTGTTGGTCACCCCTTCAGTCCTCTCGACCGGATGCTGGCTAGCATACCTGGGTGCTGGTCACCCCTTCGGTCCTCTCGATCGGGATGCTGGGAACTATTTCACCCCTACTACTACCACATAACACATATCACATAATCTATCTAGCATGGCTAGGCATGACTGCCCCTTCGGCCCTATCGACCGGTAATCTGGGGAATATCTCCCCTACTGTCACTAGCACATAGCTGATGGGTTTTGAGCATTCTAACACTCCTAAGTGTACATGCAACCCTAAATACCTTGGATCTATGTTTTCTCTATTATACATGCAAATATGAACTTTCCAAGGTATTCATCCTAACTAGCATAATAACATTGATTCATATGAACATATCAAGTTAGAATTACATACCTCTTTGATGTAGATTATCTTCATGAAGCTTGAGTGCCTAGTGCCCCAAGTGTAACACCTCAAATGGTTCACACAACACCAAATGCACATGGAATGACTTGAGAGAAATGGAACACTCCTTGAAATCGTCTAGCCCTTATATTCACACATTAGTGCACGATTTCTTGAGCCATGGGATTCTTTTATATGGTGGCTATTAGGGTTACACCATGTAACTCATAACTTTACCCATTCCTTATGCTCCATGGATTTTAACCTCCATGGAGTATCCATGGGTCACCCCATGGACTTAGTCCAACATAAGGAATCTTGGATCACAAGCCCACATATATAAGAATGAATGATTTACACAATCAACCCATATATTTAATTAGTCTCCTATTGATCACTTAATTAATTCCAAATTAATTCTTGATCAATACTAATTAAATAACCTTATTAATATATTAGAACTTATAATATATTAATAAACCTTAAGTGTTATTTCTCTCATTTTAGTCTATCCAAATGCATGATGTCATGCAACCCAAATGGACCATGCCGGGTCGGGTCAAGTCTTACCAATTATAGTTATGGACTTAGACATTAATCCAACAGTCTCCCACTTGGATAAGTCTAAAACTATTATTGCGTACGACTTCAAAAACCGACTGGCAATCGTAGCTCTCAAAAGCTTTTATCGAACTCTGACCTTGTCGATGATCTCTGACCTATGTCAATGACTTGTCCATTAGATAAGGGATCATATATTCCTCCATTCTAGATATCATATTGACTGAGACATGGATTATAATCATTCTCTCTGTCCATTTGTTGTTTCCCGATTTCCGATTTATGACTACTGACTAATTGAACAAATCAAATCAGTCATGGCCCGGCCGAGCACTTACATTTGTCATCACCAAATCATCGAGGGGCCCACATATATCGCTTTTATCCCGAAGGTAAAAGGAATGGATAAACTTCGACTCATATGGCTTGTTCTACTACTTGTTGAATCATACACAAAGGCACGTTTTATAACATCGAGTTACCAATGCGTTTTCGTGCAATCAATGTATAACCAACTCATAGTAACAACTCATATCTCTAGGTTTGAAGAATATAAGATATTATCGTCTCATGATCACTCGTGATAAAATCCATGAAGTGATTCCAATGAGCGCGGGTTGAATCCAATACTCAGAACTTATGAGCACTCATGAGTGTTGTAGCCCTTTGTCCAACATCTTAGACCTCTACAAGCCAACCCATGACAGTCTTGATTCATATCTACTTCCAACATATGACCGACTGTGGATGGTTTGAATAACTTAGTCCATCAGAACAATGACCTAGTTATTCTGGAAGTCAAAACATGCAAAGTGAAACACAATAATAATCGAATCCAATATGGTCTCAGAACTTATGAATATAAATAAAACACCTTTTATTTATCACCATATGATTACACATTATTCATTGTATACTGTTTCAGCTATCAACTTTATTCTTGAATTTAAAACAATAGTTGTCCCATGCTCCAAGCATGTACACTATGTTTTCTAAACACCAGTCATGCCATACACCAAGTATGCATACTATGTTTGCCTATGTCTTTACTTTGTGAAATAGATCAATTGAACATAATTCCAACGATTCTCATTTCACATTCCCAATTCCTTACTGAAAATGCAAGAATTCCAAATTCATGCCATTTACTAAAATCTGTTAGATTCTAAACTTATATGCATTAATCCTCTTGTAATGATTATGCATAAAGTCAGAAAGACTTGACAACAAACATTACAGAGCATTCCAAAGGAGATCAACTCCTTGGAAACATCCTTCTTGCATTAAGTTTCCTAATCTTACACAGATTTATTGAACAATTTCTAACTTTGAAACATTTCCATATTCCATTTTGACTATCACTTCTGAACAAGAGTTGCCTCCTTACAGATTATGTCAATATGGTCCTTCCAGAATTAACATTATACTTCCAACCGTCCTTGAGCAACCAATCTTTGGTCATCCTTAGATTGTCCTCGACAATTGCTTAATCATTTTAGTCATATCCAATTCTAGACCTTTTCCCTTCTTAATGCCCCAGGCATTTGGAAAATTTTAGAAAGGATAAATATAGCACATGTAATCGATCCTATATCCGAAGCATATGGGACACGAGTCATGATGTCTCACATAAAGACTAAACCAGTCTTTTGCTATAACATTTCCATTTCTATTTGCCAAGTTCTCATAATTCAGATTATGAAAAGGGATGCCGTAATCATAATCGAATTTTAGAACGCAAATAATGGACCCATATATAGAATTTCCTTATGTTGAGCCATTCCAACATGAAATTCATATATATATATATATATATATATATATATATATATATATATATATATATATATATATATATATATCCTTGACTAAATACGATTAAAATCTCAATCTAAGCTTTTAGAATTGAAATGAAGTATAATTTCCTCTCCCTTAATTATAGCAAAACAACTTTTTCAACCCCTGCAGCCTCACGAATTGAAACTTTTGTTTTCTATAATTAACATTGCTCACTTGCAACCTTTATCATAATTATCATGCTCCCACTAACATGATGATTATTAGCATAACACTCATGCTCCCACTAGCTTTGACATGTAATCATAAATCAGCTGGACTTCTAGAAATCAATACTTTATTGACTTTCTTACCAAAGTTCAGATTTCTGATACTAGATTGCTTTGATAAAACTTTATCAAAATCATACACCTTGCCTTAGATAGCACACTTGTGTGTCTAAACAATTTTAAAAACTATGAAAAGGGATGTTGTAATCATAGTCTCAATTGTTTAGACCTTTGCCACTTCTCACAAGTCCATGTTAGTGTGCCGGTTAACCACACATGCTCCACTAACGACTTTGAGAATGCAAATATCACAATTGCTATCTAGCTAAAATCTACTTAGTGAAAGTGTTTCCTCACCATCATTTTCATGAATCGGAGAGAAACCTTATTACACTTAGATTTAATGGTGTATGTGTTCTTGCCATCTGGTAGCTCATGGGTCTGCCATTGCTTCCAAGTAGTTGTGCAACCAATTGAGAAGTCTCAGAACTCCTATGCAAAGCCAACTTGAATAGGCACAGACATGTCGACACGATAGGTTATAAACCTCAAGTCGTGTGCTAGTGAAGAACTTCAGGTTTTATTCTTGATTAGTTCTTGAGACTTTCAAGACCTTTAAGACTCCCACTGTCCTCTTGACATATAAGACTTTCTTATCAGATATTCAAGAGATAGTGTGGATTATAATCAAGACAAACACTTCACACAATTGGCCTTAGTTGGTCTTTGTTTTATCCAAAACATCACAACTTACCAATTTCAAATGTACAAGAGTAGAAAACTTTTACTCTTACATTTGACAAGTGTTTTAAACCTTCTTTAAGACATGTCACTCAAGTTACAATCTTAGAGTATAACTCTAAGAATTGTTTTTGGAACGAAGTATAAATCATCTTCTTGATTTAACCACTTCAACAATTCATAGCTCCTCTTCTTAGCTACCAGAATGCACTTAGAGGATGAATTGTGATAAGGTCTCTTAATCATTAAGATGATTATATAACATGATACTAAAGTACTCTCCCATCTTTTCAGATTTGAGAAACTTTTATCTTTCTGCCTAAGTTGATTCTTCTTATTCGCTCTGCCATACATTGAAACCTTTTCCAATGTCTCAGAATTACACCTAAGCTTGTAAGTATAACCATATTTACTGAACTTTAGTAAATAATGACGAATAGTCTTAACGATTATTTGTGGTGGGCTTGATCAGTGCACAAGAATGTGTACTCGATCCTTTACTTGACTCACACATCCATGTGAACAAGTAGTTAGTCTTAATTTTTCCAATGCTTGAAAGTTCTTATTCATCATGCTATACAACTTGCATGATTCTAAGTTTCTATCCAACTGAAACTTAGGTGATGAGAATCTTTCCTTATTTGGTCAATTTAGACACTACCACAAATGAAAGAATCAAATTCATATTTCCACTCTTGCTCTTAATGGAATCTTATAAGCAACAAAAGTTTTCACACATGCCATTGTAAGGATATTTTAAAATAAATAAAATCAAAAATTTTTCCTTTTATTTTAAAACTTTGCGGAAAAACTATCCTTACAATGCAAAAGCACATGAAAACTTTGTTGTTATTTATTCCTAAGCAATATATCATAACTCTTAAGAAGTAGCTCAAGAATCCGATCTTCAAACTATGTGATAGAAATCCATCTACGCGATCAGATTCAACATATTCTTTCTCTAAGTTTCTTCACTTTTTCTTTGATTCTTAAAACATCACCATGTGACCCAGTCACATCATGTATCAAGAATCTCAGAATAGAAACTTAGCAGAGTTAGATAGTGGACTTTACCTGAAGTAGAGTCAAACTTATTGACTTTAACATCCTTAGGTAAATTTGGCAGCTTCGGAACCAATGCCCCTTTCTTTGGCAATGGACCCTTGATAATGGGACTATCTCAGACTTAGCCTCTCTTTACCATTTGGTCAACCGAGTTGACTATGTCCGATCCCTTCCCATTGGGAAGAGAGAGCTTTACTGGATATCCAATGTCATCATTGTCAATGTCCATAAAGTTTTAGGAAGTTGATCTTAGCAAATAGATAAGATCATTAAGGGTCTTGTCATAGTCTATTTCATAGGAGTCCCAAAGGAACTCACTATGTGACTTAGAAAATAGTTGAGTCACCAACTTTCTCAAGACTTTGACACCCAACTCTCCCGGCTTGTCAATATCTGACTACATCTCCAAGATGTGATCACATATAGACCTTTGCTTGCCAATAGGGCTTGAGTGACCTTAAACTTTTCAGGAACTTGCGGGTTAGGGAGAATAATTGGAGGAGGTGAAAGAAGTATGATTTCCATGGGACATCATCTTCATTTTTAGGAAAACTTGTTTCAAGAGATTTGGGAAGATCATCTTTTGGGAGATATTCAAGATAGTTGATTTAAAGTCCTTAATATAACACCCAATATGAAATATTAAGGCTAGGACCCAACACAATACTTTTATAACTTGGAAGAGGGATGCCGTAATCCAAGCTATAAAATATTTGAAGGTAGGTGAATGACGATTCACTAATTTCCACCAAGATAAACGAAATGTATTATTAGGTTTTAATTGGTTTTGAAACTCCTAGATTCTTTTGAGATTCATTGAACTGTTCAATGACATGTTTCAATCTCGAGTGTGCCCTTCAGGTTTTGTGACTGCGATGCCGAGGATCACAAAACAAGGTGTAAATAACCATGCAAATATACTTGGTACCCTTAAGTGTTTACCCCTCAATCGATGTGCCGGTTAACCACACACGCTCCATCGATACTATGATAAACATTAAGTTACCCTTTGCCTACCTTGTTAAATACGAGTTAGTGTGCCGGTTAACCACACACGCTCCACTAATCGACTTAAACAAAGTGCAAAGTGTAATTTCATGGGTTAGCACCAAATTCACATTTTCTTAAGTAACTAAGATTGGGAATTTATAAATGTTTAGTTACTTGGTATTTATCATTAATACTTTTAATGAAAGGAGATTTCTAGTCCTTGTCCTACCCGTTCGGCTAACGACCCTCCACCAGTCAAGGAAGCGGTGGGTGAGAGTGGACACCCATTAAACTGCCATTTTATAGGCAGTAACCTTATACCCCCCTTATAGACCGGCTTCGTGAATGAGGCCTACTAACGGTAAGATTGACTTGCTCTTATACATATATTTATTATTAACTTATAATACTATAAAGTATAAGGGTTGAATTTTAACTTTTAAAATTCTAAGGGCTAACTTGGAATTAAAGTATTCATGGGGAAAACTTTACAAATTCCAAAACTTGAGGGCAAGTTTTGAAAATATTTAAAACTAATTAATTCCATAACTTATGTGTTTAAAGTAGTTTTAATTTAAAAAAAAAACTCTTCAAGTTCCATAACTTGAGGACAAGTTATGGAAGACTTTAAACTAATAAAAGAATGTAACTTTTCTTTATTTTTGTAACTTGTGGAACTAATTAAGGTTACACATTTTATCATTTAATGAAGTGACTCTTGAACCTCCATAACTCGAGGACAAGTTATGGAGTCATAAAACCATTTAATGAGGACAAGACTCTTCATTTTTGTAACCATTGCCAACTTTTTATGAGTTTTATGAAACTTAAATGTGACTTTTCATATAACTTGAGGACAAGTTACAAAAACACATTTTAGAATCAAATCTTAGATTAAAATGGATTGAAAACACATAATCAATTAACTTTTCTATTAATCTAATAAACTCATATGAACAAAGATAATTCACATCAAAAAAAAATTCAAGTAATTAGCATAACTTTTAAACTAATACAATTCGATTTTTCAGCTAATTTTGCAAGTATAACAAGAAAACAAGCCTTGGCTCTGATACCCCTGATGGGTTTTGAGCATTCTAACACTCCTAAGTGTACATGCAACCCTAAATACCTTGGATCTATGTTTTCTCTATTATACATGCAAATATGAACTTTCCAAGGTATTCATCCTAACTAGCATAATAACATTGATTCATATGAACATATCAAGTTAGAATTACATACCTCTTTGATGTAGATTATCTTCATGAAGCTTGAGTGCCTAGTGCCCCAAGTGTGACACCTCAAATGGTTCACACAACACCAAATGCACATGGAATGACTTGAGAGAAATGGAACACTCCTTGAAATCGTCTAGCCCTCATATTCACACATTAGTGCACGATTTCTTGAGCCATGGGATTCTTTTATATGGTGGCTATTAGGGTTACACCATGTAACTCATAACTTTACCCATTCCTTATGCTCCATGGATTTTAACCTCCATGGAGTATCCATGGGTCACCCCATGGACTTAGTCCAACATAAGGAATCTTGGATCACAAGCCCACATATATAAGAATGAATGATTTACACAATCAACCCATATATTTAATTAGTCTCCTATTGATCACTTAATTAATTCCAAATTAATTCTTGATCAATACTAATTAAATAACCTTATTAATATATTAGAACTTATAATATATTAATAAACCTTAAGTGTTATTTCTCTCATTTTAGTCTATCCAAATGCATGATGTCATGCAACCCAAATGGACCATGACGGGTCGGGTCAAGTCTTACCAATTATAGTTATGGACTTAGACATTAATCTAACAATAGCATCATGTCATACTAGCACATAAACATATCACAGGTAGTAGCAACCCTAGATAAATATCACGGAGACAATCATCTAATCATACAACTCCTACTGGTGGGCCGGCATTATGGCCGTAGACCCACTGCTACTGGAAGGTAACTCACCTCGAAAAGTAGCTGCTGAAAGTCTGCTTGCTAAGCGCCTGACAGCTGAACCGGTAATCCTCCGGCTATAAATCATAAACATAGATTAGCCACTCATAAATACCCTTAGGTCAAATGACTGGCCCACCCCTGGTCCAAGGTCAACTCCTTGGTCAAAGTCAACTTCCAGTTGACTGGACTCGCCAAGTCATGGCACAGACTCGCCGAGTCCTTCTCCTACTAACCCAGTCCTACTCGACAAGTCCCTCTTCCCACTCACCGAGTCACCCTTAACTCACTACTTGGGACTATAGAACCGACTCGCGATCCGACTCACCGAGTCCCCACGAGCAAATCTCCTACTCGCTTCCAAATCCTCACCAGAGCATCCTTTATGAGGATTTAGGTTTCTGGGACCATTGCTACACGTTAAATTGCTAATTCCGCGTGCAGATACGAAGGGTTGGACCTTCAACACTTGAACCCCTCTTACTCAGTAACAGTTCATACGACTCGCCGAGTTTGAAGAACAACTCGTCGAGTTCCAGGCAATCTTCATAGGACTCGCCGAGTTGTTCATCCAACTCGCCGAGTCTAAGGCCATCTTCATAGAACTCGCCGAGTTCCACTTTCGGACTCGCCGAGTCCCTTCGACCCATTTCCCATATAGACCAAATCTGAGACATGCAACGCTTCCAAACCATAGATCTATGTTCCTAGGGCATGCTTATCACGTAAAGTTGCAAACTTTACGTGCATGCATGGCCCTACAAGCTCAAGAAGGCAAATCCAAGATCTTTAAGAGGTCATACACTCATTAGGGACCTCAATAACTCCAACCACAGAGACTTTATACTTCTAATACGTCCATAAGGTCTAGATCTGAAGTCCTTTCGGATCATAGAGCACAAACACATGGAGTTTGGTGTTTTAGGGCTTGAAAACCACCAATTAGGGACAAAAAGGGGATCTAATGAACTAGTGATCAAGGTAGGGACTTTTCTACCTGAATGGAAGCTTCTTGCAGGGTAAATGTCGGATCTACTTCCCCTCCTTGCACTCTTCCACCTCCTTCTTGTTCTCTTAAGCTTCAAACTTTCTTCACAAGGCCAAAATCACTCACAAAGGCAAAAAGGGGGCTAGGGTTTCGCTATACAGCTCTCTGGAAGTGCTAGGGACAAGGGAGGCCGAGTTAGAGTGCTTAAATAGGGTGCAAACACCTGGGTTAGGGTTTTTGCCCAAACAGGGCCTACTCGCCGAGTCCGGGAACCGACTCGCCGAGTCCAAAGCTTAGACCTCGCGTCTCATCCCGCTTCTACTCGGCAAGTTGGTCCTTCAACTTGCCGAGTCCAAGGCAAAATGCATATTTTAAGAAATATTAATTACAAGGAATACGTACCACGAACCAGGTGCTACATCTATGGAGATAGATCTAAGTGATTCGTTGGATTAAGCCAAAGTACATGATATGTTGACGAAAGTTGACATGCATAACTTTGAAAGGTTTGTGCTTAATATGGAATGACATTGAGCGATGCAAATGTCCTAGTTATACTAGAGGTTATGAGTTGTGTCCCACATTCTTCTGCTATGGTATCGATCATATATGCCATGACATGTACCAAATCTAATGACTCGTATGCCTTGTGCATGACAAGTTGGATTAGATCAATTTGGTGAGAATCAACGAATCAAGATCAAGAACATTCTTAAGTGTCCTTGGTGGACAGAAGATATGATCTTGATAGTATGGAAGAGATCATTGTAAGAGTTACATTGATGCTAAGTTCCATACTAATAAAGACGTTTCTGTTTGTAGTCGAATTTCATGCTTTTCTGAATGGTGAAGTTTTATCTTGGAAGAGTACCAAGTATTACACCATAGTGGATTTTGCAAACTTAGAGCATGTTGCGGTTGGTTAAATTGCAAAGAAGACAACGTGGCTGAAAGAGATTCATTAGTGACATCTTTGTTGAAATTCAATCATTGATGGTCCTTATGAAGTCTCTTTGTGACTTTAAGGGTGATCTTACCTCGAGTATGGATCCCGAGTCACACAAAATCACATGAAACATACTCAGTAAGTACCAATACATTTTGATAGTGAGTCAAATGTAAAGACATCATAGTCAATATCTCATATCGAAAGATAATCTTGTCGATCCATTCCATAAGCCTATGTCATTGACCAAGTCTGACAGTCAGACAAAGTCTAGAGGCATTAGATTTCCAAGTGAATAGGCTTAAAAACTCTTAGTTTGGTTTGTTTTAAAACCCGAGAACTTTAAGCAGTATAAGTTTTAATTTGATTTGGCGATTATTAAGTGGTGATCTTAATATATGATGGATTTCGGTCATTTCAATTAGCCTATCACTGCGTTCTCAATTTTGCATGTTTGGAACCCACTTCCCGAGTATTATTTTACTCAAACGTCCACAGTCGGTCATAATCTTGGAAGTAAGTAGTGATTCAAGACTGTCATGAGTATTAGTGGATTGTCCATATTGATTGGACATAGCAAAGAGATTGCACTAACACTCATGAGTGCTTAATAGAGATTTAAGTATTGGACCAACCCACGCTTAGAGATTACTTCATGGATTCAGTCACGAGTAATTCTAAGACGATAATATCTTTGATTCTTCAAACCTAGATGCATGTGGGGTTTTGCTCTATGATTCTGTTATGTATTGGTCTACTCCAACGCTAACCGTAACTGGTAGTTATAAAGGGTATGTCCATGTGTGACATGATGAAATAGACAAAAACTATGTAGTTAAAGTTTATTCGTTCCTTCTGCCTTAATAGGAGAAGCGATATCTATGGGCCCCTCGATGATTTGGTGCTGACATCTAAAGTGCTTGGCCGATCCCTGACTGGAATTGATGTGTTCAATTTAGTAGTCAGATGCAATCGTCACAAATATATATCGGGAAACATAATCTTGAATTCTTGAGATTGACCATTATCCATGTCTCGAATTCATACAGATATCATAGAATGAAGGGATAGTTGATCACTTATCTAATGGTTGAATCTTGATTAGATCAAGAGTTCGGTAGTTGCATTGGATGGCTAACTCTTTGTTGATTATTGGAGAAATATTAGTCCTCGTATATTTGATGACTTGTCCAAGTGGGAGACTGTTGGAATAGTGTCCAAGGTCATTAACTATTTGTGATATTTCTAATAATAGCAGGGTCCTTTTGGGTTGCCCTGAAGACCCAAATTGAGTAGAATAAATAAAGGAGAAATTAGTTTATTAATTACTATGGTTAATAATTAATTAGAAACTAATTTGAAATATATTTTGGAAATTAATTAACAGTTTAATTAATTAAGAGTAAATTACGCGAATGGTCCCTAAGGTTTGAGTTAATTTTCACGTTTAGTCCCTAACTTATTTTTTTAACTCGGAAGGTCCCTACTGTTTGTTTTTGTTACGCGTTTGGTCCCTGCCGTTTGTTTTTGTTGCACATTTGGTCCCTATCTTACCTAAAAAGACTATTATTTAAATAGGAAAAAATCGGGGGGTAGGTAAGGTAAAGTGAAAGAGATGGGATTAGGGGTGTGTTTATTTAAATAAATCAAAAAATCAAGGGCAAAATAGTATTTTTAGGTAAGTCAGGGACCAAGCGTGTAACAAAAACAAACAGTAGGGACCTTCCGAGTTAAAAAAAATAAGTTAGGGACCAAACACGCAAATTACCCTAAAGCACAGGGACTATTCGTGTAATTTACTCATTAATTAAAGGGTTGAATGTTCATTAATCGATAGTTGGTTAATCAGGAATGTTCCAGAACCTTATGGAATTAGGGTTGGATGAAAATCACTCCATCCCACATGGGAAAGGAGTGAAATTTCGTGGTTAGGCCTCCATCCCACATGGGAGGAGTACTAAACCCTAGGAAGCATCCAAGGCTATAAATAGGGCCTTAGGGATTTCATTCCTCCATGCACCTTGGCTTGAAGTATCACTACTAGAAAAACAGCCTTTTACGACGCTCATTGCGCGTCGTAAAACGCTCAGACGACGCGCAAATGCGCGTCAAGGAAGGCCCTGTCATAACGAGAGACGACACGCTTTTGCGCGTCCTCTATAGACGACACACATTTACGACGCGCATTTATGACACGCAATGCGTATCATTGAAGCCGCTGTCAAGAAAGGCCATGTCATAAATGAAGATGACACACATTTTTGCGTATCGTAATTTTAATTTTTTTTTTAAAAAAAAATTATTTGTAGTTTTACTAATTTTCAAATTAAATTTGCATTTTATGTCTCATAAAAATAAAATACCATATACAAAAAATATAATACATTGCACAAAAGTTAATGTCATACAAATAATCATTCCAATATTAGACAAATGGATAAATCTCAAAGGGTTCAAAAATATGTTTGTCTTCTAATAGAACTTATACACAAGAAAGTACTGAATTTGCTATTGAACTTATACACAAGAAGCATAACAATAAGAAGTAGAAACAAGAAGTCAAAGAATGGGGTGCTGCTCAGAAAGGATGAAGGCATGAAGCAGACACTGTGCAGTATGAGTTTCATCTGATGTTCTAGACAATACTACTCGCCCTCCATCCGCCGAATCATGTATCGCCACCTGTGCACCTGATATCTGCACTCAAAACCCTTTTCCCAATTAAAAACAAAATATAACTTCATCTAAAATTAAAAAAAAAAGCAAGTGGACTCACTCGCTCACCTGCTTTATATGAGCTAAGTTGGTCTTGTTCTCTCCATATATGGAGCCTAACAAGCTTTGAGGAACCATAATCTCAACACTTACACTTCCATTTCCTCCTTCAGATTCACCTACTTCACCTGTATACCTGTTGCTGCTACCTGACTGGACAACAAATACAAAGATAAAGACTTACTGCTGCTAACATACACATATTACCTTAGGGGCAATTTTTTAATTTACCTTAGAGTTTGGGACATATTCGTGAGGCATACCAAAATTGAAGTTACAGTTTTTTCATGGGACATTCAAAGATTAAAGAAGTGGCATTTTTTTATTAGAGACACCAATGAAACTATTTTCAATGATGTGGATGCAAGGTCATTTACGTCTTTTTGCATGATATATGGTTATTACAGCATCCTACATAGTACTTACGTTTATTCCGATTACAACATTGTAACAATGAAAAATCTACCCAAACACAAAGCTAATAGAATATATTTTCAGGTAGAAAGTATAACCTGGCAGCAGAATACAACTTTCTATTTAGGCTGAAGACCGGAAGTTCATCAACTATTATTATTAGAAACCTGAGAGAGAGATAAGGAAAATATCTACATCAGCACCACCCAAGAAATAAGAATTATAAAATAGATAAGAGAGTGAAAAAAGAAACAAAGAAAAGCATCAATCAAGGGTACTACATTTCCTTTTGTGAAAATCAGGTTTAAGCATTTCCAATACAATATACCACAACTTCGAGGTAGGTGCAAAATTATGAAATAATTAAAGTATAATGTTGTAATAATAGAATGTGGAAGTAGAATGTCATGATAATGCTTATAAATAGATTTGCTTTCTTAAGAAAAAAGATCTAAAGTATAATGTTGTAATAATAGAAATAAATGACAGTGAGAATGTATGAAAAATCAATAAGCTTGCATATATTTATTAAAACAAAGAATTAGATAATCTTCCTCTCCCGAGTTCTCATTAAACTCAATTGGTTCAAAGTCTTTTCCATTTCCATTTTGTTGTTCTTTGCTCTAGATTTCTGCCACGTGTCTAGTTGTCTGATAAAACATTTATTTCTCATCATTTCCCATGGCAGAGAGCAAAGCAGGAAGAACTGTTGAAAGATGGACATTTAGACCAGCACCTGCAACATCCGCAACAGCTCCTATAGCATGTGCATTGAAAGCACTAGAAACCATATAATTAAAGTGTCTAAGTAACATATAATTAAAGTGTCTAAGTAAAAGCTCCTATAGCATGTGTATTCACCTGAACGTATTTTGAAGCCACGATACCAAAGATGGCTACAATGAGAACTTGCCATGTCACTGAGGCCATAATGAAAATCATAGCAAGTAATTCAATACCAGCAGCAATCGAATACACAAACGCAAACGGTATGTCAAAATCAATTACACTCATATCAGATGAGGCCTGACAGGAGATAGTAAATATGTTACCAAAAGGGTAGAAATTAATTAATTGAATTTAGTTACCAAAGAACTCTTACCCTTGTCAGAATTCGTCCAACTGGAGTAGAGTCAAATAATACCATGGGGGCACGTGGAATTGAACCGGTAAATTTAGTAAAGAATGATTTGGAGGCTTTTAATCCCAAAAGGGCAGCAAGCAGTGATCTCAAATACACAAAAAAGGTGCAAGTAGTTGAGATCTAAGTGTAAACACCAATCAACAAAATCTCATATTCAAAATGGCATGTAAGTCGGTGATCTAAACTCTATGGAATGGCATGAAGGGTATAAAGTGTAAATAATATATAATATAAAATACATAAAATTAACAATTTCATCATATCAAGGTAACAAGTTTTGTTGAGACATCCAACATAAATTCCAAGTGCCTGTGTCAAATTAAGTTCTGAAACAGTTTCTTCGTAATAATAATCTTCCTATTCTAATAAAAGAATAGTTTTAATCTCCTTTTGACATGTGTCATACTATTAGGCCTCCTAATTAATATATATTTTATTATTCTTTTGCCAAGTGTCACCCTATTAAGCCTCCTAATTAATACATGTCACTTGTCAACCTATTAGTTCTCAATTTCAAATTTCAAATTTTAAATTTGGCACTCTAATTAAATTAAATTAATAACATTAAAATAAAAATTAAAATATAATTAATAAAAATTATAAGATGATATAATTTCACATATTTATTTAAATTAACGATTACAATTTTATATAACTAAAAGAAATTACTCTTAATTAATAATTTATTTAAAATAACTGATTAATAATTTTAAGTTCTCACTATGAAAGTTTAATTAATTTTGTCACCGTGGTTCCCACGGGTTATAAACTAGTTAGTAATAAACTAAACTACATTCAGGAATCAATTGTCCAAAGAAGAAAAACTAAACATCCAATGCTCAAATAAGGGCAAAATGGTCACATCACCATTCTCACAAAAACACTTACCCAACTTACCCTTCCCAGGCAGGTCACCCCAACTGACTAAAGATTTAGAATAAGAAACTAAAATCTTCCCACCTCCAGTTTTCAATTGATGCATCCGATTATATACTCCCGAGGGTGAAAATGGAATTTTGAAATACAACACATTTCTCATCATTTCAATTGGCCAATAACTTGCTGCTGCCTGAAGAGAAACAATCACACATTTCATTCCATGCTAAATTATGTCAATCATCCAAAATATTGTAAATACTAAAATATTGTAAAAGACTACAGATGAATCACCTTTGGAGATCTCAAAAGACCAAAACTTGAAGTAAGATGAAATTGAATACAAATCGAGCTCAGATTGGTACGTATCTCTTCAAAATCTGCTTCCCCGTCACGGCTAATCCTACCGCTATTCCACCAATAGCTCCGGCAACAGCCGCCGACCTAGGGCCCGCCGTCGTCTTGTTAAGCACTCCAGTCGCTAATCCAGCCACCACGCTCCTGTCGCTAATCCAGCCACCACGCATTTCATTCTGATTAACCCTAAGTTTCATGGTGTCTCTAGCCTCAGAAGCCTTCACGCCCTCTACTAAACCTTTCCCGGCGCCAACTACTGCGTCGCTGAGGTAACCGATGCCGGTGTAGTATGTCAGGTTTTCGCCCCATGAACGCCGTTGAGCGATGGATTCCTCTTGAAAGAGGTATTCAGGAGATGTGGGAAGCTTATACAGGGTTTGTGCGGGGACTCTATAAGATCTTGGTAAGGATTGTATAGCCGACGGTTGTCGTGGTGGTCGTCGCTTTCGTTTTGATTTGAAGATCACGGTTGGCAAGACATGTCGTAGTTAGGGCTACGATTAGGGTTTCGATCTTTCAAGAATCTGATTCCAAAGGAGAGAGAGAGAGAGAGAGAGAGAGAGAGAGAGAGAGAGTGCAGATGTAGAGGAAGACGAACTGCTTAAAGGATTATTAGGGTTTTTTGGTAAAGGATTTTAGAGGCGGGGTGTTTAATTTTTTGGTATTTCATTTCCCCCCATGGGCTATTAAAAATCAGAGACCGCGCCTTCCTTAAAAAAATATAAAGCGACACATTTACACGACGCGCTTTTTTATGATAGGTGCCCTCCGTGTTTTTAATTTTTTTTGTTGGACACTAATTTTATGGCACGCACAAATGCGTGTTCTCTATCCTTGAAATTTTGCAAAACTGACATTATTTTTTAGGGCACGCACAAATGCGCGTCTTTTATCAGCGAGTGTCATTGTTTGCGCGTCATTAAAGGGCTGTTTTCTAGTAGTGTATTCGCCAACCCTTCTTCCTCCCTCTCTTAGGGACAATTTCTAACCCATTTGGGTTTGTGAAATTGACCCTTCTCCTAGTTATTTTTATTCCACTCTTTGGTGTCATTAGGTGTGATACATTAGAGGGATTCTGGTTTGGATCCTTTCATCCAAGCAACTTCATGGAGGTTCAAGATCTCAAGCATGGAGATCAAGGGCTACATAAGAGGTATGTTTTCTTACTTATGTTTTAGTTTTCTAGGGTTGATGTAATTCGCATGAAGCCATAGATCCATAGGATGCATGTACACTTAGGTATATCGTTGTTTCAATTTTTCCGCTGCCTAGTTTTAGAGTGTATTTGATGCATAGAAAACCCAACAATAATTACCTAACAATATTTAATAAAAGCTTCTGGAGGAAATTGAAAACTATGATTAAACCTGGGCAGTTATGTAGTAATATTAGGGATAAATATAGCATGATCAACTATATTTATTCAGAATATGACCAACATGTGTTTGGGAGTAATCATAGCGGGAAATGAATCCAAAAGCCTACCTCATTCTCCAATAACCCTAGGGAACCCAAAACTCAAATAACTAAAAATGTACTATAGGGATAACCAAAATGTGATTTATTTATGCACTCTCGTGTAGTCAGTAATGGCTGGTTTCCACCACCCTGGAGATCCCTATTTTCGCAATCAGGGAAATAACGGATGGCTAGAGAAATCCGAAGAGGAACCTGAAGAGGATCCTGAGGAAGAAGAAATTGAAGAGGGACCTGCGGAACCCGTGGCAGATGAGGGAGAAGAAGAGTCTGGTGACGATAACGATGATGATTCGGACGCAGAGTCCGTAGTCATCAACCCACCATACCTAGTGAAGGTGTTGGCTCACCGAATGGGCCCAAGTGGCCCTACACCTCCCTGGGGTATCGACATTTGGAGGTGGAGCAGGCAACAGGGACAACGACCCTCGTTTGGCATGACACGTGAGTTCTATGACTTGAGGGAGGGAGGACAGGCTAATCGAGCACTTCTAGTCGTGGTGAGACGATTAAGGGATACTAGCGATCTGGCTCAGAGCACCGCCAACCAGATGCACCAAATGCGAGCAAGAGTTGCACCGGCAAAGCAGAAAACGTGAGAGGTTAACCGAGAATTCCACATGAGGCAGGTGAGGTGGGAGGCCGACTTCGAGACGCGGAGCGACAGGTTGCTCGCCTTCAGGGAGCATCCACTTCCTCAGCAACACCCCCTGGCACATCCCACCATGACTAGGACCAGCCGTGTCTATCGTTAGTATTATGTCTATGTGATCTATGCTATGTACTATCGACTCTATGTTTAAGTGATCACACTACTCATAGGGTCGTTATGCTGCCAGATTTTATGTTATTTCATTGTACTATATGCCTTCTGGAAAATTTTCATGTATCAAAACTATTTGTATTAATGAAAATGCTTTATGTTTTATCATGACGTTCTCATCTGCTATGTGTTTTATGTTCCTTGTTTCATGTTAATGCATGAAATTACTTAAATACACACGCTATACGGCTAGTCTATAGGATCCCAAACTCGCAAAACAATAGGCACTCAACATATTTCCATTCCATGACAGAAAGATGCCCCAAAGACCCAATCATGGGAACAACGCAACACCGACCCCACCTGAGATAAACTCGGTTGCATTCCAGGCAGCAGTGTCCGCTGCGGTCACTACAGCACTTGCGCAGATTCGCAATGGAAACAACGGAGAAGGCAACGGGCAGGGAGCCGGAAGCACAAATCAAGGGACAAACCACGGAGTCGCAAGACCATGCACCTACAAGGACTTCACCAACGCCAAACCTCGGACCTTTAATGGGACAGGAGACGTAATAGCCCTGCAGCGATGGATCGAGAAAGTAGAATCTGTCTTTGAAATCTGCGGGTGTCCGGATGAGTATAAGGTCAAGTTTGCAGCCTGCACGTTCATCGACCAAGCCCTCTCCTAATGGAATGGCCACGTAGAGGCCATGACACTCCCGGTGGCGAATGCGATGCCCTGGGAAGAGCTGAAGGAGATGATGTTAGCAGAATACTGTCCTAGAGGTGAGATTCAAAAGATGGAACAAAAGTTGTGGAACCTCATGGTTCAAAACTCCAATATCGACGCATACATATCCATGTTTAGTGAGATATCTCTTCTGTGTCCCGGAATGATCACCTCAGAAGGGAAAAAGATTGAGAGGTTTATTTGGGGATTGACTGCACCTATCCAAGGGAATGTCATTGCGGCAAACCCTAAGACGTTTGACAACACCAAGAGACTGGCCAAGAAACTGTATGATCATGGCAATAAGAAGGGTGCCAAAATAGTGGAAGCGGAGGTTAAGAAGGAATAAGAGAGCAAGAAAGGGAAAAACAACAAGAGAAAGGGAAAACAGAACTCGGAATCATCCAAGAAGCAACAAACTGTGACTGTCCATGCTGCAACTCAAGCTACCACCACACCACATGCTTTAGCCTCATCCACGCCAAATACTCCAAAGCAGTATTCAAGAAATCTTCCCAAGTGTGGCAAATGCAACTTCCACCATCACGGGGAGTGCAGAGAGATGAGTTGCACAAGGTGCAAACGGAAGGGCCACACAGCAAAGTATTGTAGGACTCAGCTTCAATAGAACTAGATGATAAACAACAACAACACCAATGCTGGAGCCAGCTATACTAGTTACGAATGTGGGAAAACTGGGCATTTCAGGCGAAACTGCCCCAACACGAACAATCAAGGGGCAGGAGCAGCAGGAAGAGTGCTGACAATGGGTCAGGGTGAAGCAGTGTAGGACCCAGCCGTTGTTACTGGTACGTTCCTACTTAACAACTCGTATGCATGCATCTTATTTGATAGTGGGGCACAATGAAGTTTTGTTAGTAAGAAATTCAAACACTTGCTAAATCAACAACCCCAGAAGCACAACAAAGCATTTACGGTGGAAATGGCTAATGGGAAAACGGAAACAACCAAATATATCTATATAGGATGTATGTTAACACTAAACAACAACTCTTTTCAAATAAATTTGATGTCTGAAAACATTAGGAGTTTTGATGTGATCATCGGCATGGATTGGTTGAGCCCCCATCATGCCGATATTATGTGTCACGAGAAGGTCGTTCGCCTTTATCTTCCTAATCAAGAAACCCTAATAATCTACGGAGATAAACACGACGCAAACCTTCGCCTTGTCTCGAGTATCAAGTCGCAAAAGTGTCTACAAAAGAAGAACTACACATTCCTTGCTCATGTGGTGGATAAAACCAAAGAGGAAGCGAGCATTCACAACATCCTAGTGGCGTGTGATTTCCCGGATGTGTTTCCAGAAGATCTTCCGGGAATACCCCCAGAACGACAAATCGAATTCCGAATCGACCTAGTTCCTAGAGCCACTCCAATCGCCAAATCACCCTATAGGTTGGCTCCTGCAGAAATGCAAGAATTATCAAGCCAACTAAGCGAACTCCTGAATAAAGGATTCATCAGACCCAGCTTCTCGCCATGGGGAGCTCCGGTTCTTTTCGTTAAAAAGAAAGACGGATCCTTCAGGATGTGCATCGACTATAGGGAATTAAATAAGCTCACCATCAAAAAAAATGGTATCCACTTCCACGAATCGATGATCTATTTGACCAGCTTCAAGGAGCTAGTTAGTTTTCAAAGATAGATCTGAGATCCGGTTATCATCAACTCAAAGTCCGAGATGAGGACATTCCTAAGAATGCTTTCCGAATTCGTTACGGTCATTACGAATTCGTCGTAATGCCCTTTGGTCTAATGAATGCCCCCGCTGCATTTATGGACCTCATGAATCGAGTCTGCCACCCATTCCTTGATAAATTCGTAATCGTTTTCATCGATGATATTCTCGTGTACTCTCGACGTGAAGAAGATCATAGCCAACACCTCCAACAGATTTTAGAAACCCTGCGGGCTGAAAAGTTGTATGTGAAACTCTCCAAGTGCGAATTCTAGCTCCGCAGCGTAAACTTTTTGGGCCATGTAGTCAGTCAGGAAGGAATACATGTGGACCCCTCCAAGATCAAAGCAATCGAAAACTGGGCAATTCCGGCAACGCCAACAGAAATTCGCCAATTATTGGGTCTCGCAGGCTACTACCGAAGATTCATTTAGAACTTTTTCAAGATAGCCAAACCCATCACCACATTGACTCAGAAAGGCGTACCTTTCAACTAGACCGAGAGGCAAGAAATTGCCTTCCAATCCTTGAAGCAAGCCCTCTGTAGTGCTCCAGTGCTATCCTTACCGGAGGGAATCGAAGACTTCATAGTTTACTGTGATGCTTTGAATCAAGGATTAGGTTGTGTCCTCATGCAACGAGAGAAGGTAATTGCTTATGCATCCAGACAACTGAAAACTCATGAAGTAAATTATACCATGCATGATCTCGAACTGGGGTCGGTGGTCTTCGCCTTGAAAATTTGGAGGCACTACCTATATGGTACCAAGTGCACCATCTTTACAGACCACAAGAGCCTCCAGCACATTCTAAATCAAAAGGAACTAAACATGAGACAACGGAGATGGGTTGAGCTATTAAATGATTATGAGTGTGAGATCAAATACCATCAAGGCAAGGCTAACGTAGTAGCCATTGCCCTGAGCCGAAAGGAGTATTCAAGTCGTCGTGTGAAGACCCTATCAATCACCATCCAATCTCATCTAGCCTCAGAGATCAAGGAAACACAATTGGTCGCATTAAAGCCAGAGAATGTCGCTAGTGAATCACTACGAGGAATGGAGAAGGAGCTCGAAGTCAAAGACGACGGAACCTACTACTTCATGAATAGAATCTGGATTCCCAAAATTGGGGGATTCAGAGAGATAGTCATACATGAAGCCCACAAGACGCGATATTCTATCCATCCGGGGTCAGATAAAATGTATTTGGATATCAAGCAGCAATATTGGTGGCCTAATATGAAGGCAGAGATAGCCACTTTCGTGGGAAAGTGTCTTACTTGCGCCAAGGTGAAAGTGGAATACCAAAAGCCCTCGGGACTACTGCAACAACCAGTGATATCCGAGTGGAAATGGGAAAGGATTACTATGGACTTCGTGATCAATTTGCCAAAGACAGCAAACGGATTGAATGCTATCTGGGTAATCGTCGATAAATTAACAAAATGCGCCCATTTCCTGCCAATAAAAGAATCCTACAAGATGGAAAAGCTGACCCGAATCTACATCAAGGAGGTTATGAGACTCCACAGAGTGCCCGTATCTATTATCTCGGATCGAGATAGCAGATTGACTTCCAAATTCTGGCAATCTCTTCAGAAGGCAATGGGAACACAGCTAGATATGAGCACTACCTACCACCCACATACGGATGGTCAGAGTGAGTGTACCATCCAGACACTCGAGGATATGCTCTAAGCTTGCGTGATTGACTTCGGCAAGTCATGGGATACCCACTTGCCTTTGATCAAATTCTCCTATAACAACAGTTATCACATGAGCATCAAGGTTGCTCCCTTCGAGGCACTCTATGGTTGCAAATGCATATCGCCCCTATGCCGGGCCGAGGTGGGTGACACTCAACTAGCAAAAGGACAATCGCCATCCAGTGCTCTTACAGGACCCAAAATCATCCGTGAGACGACCGAAAAGATAGTCTAAATCAAAGCTCGATTTCAAGCATTGCGAGACCAACAGAAGAGTTATGATGACAAACAGTGAAAGCTATTAGAATTTCAATTCGGGGATCGCATGTTGTTAAAGCTCTCTCCTTGGAAAGGAATGATTCACTTTGGGAAACGAGGAAAATTGAACCCGCGATACATTGGACCGTTCGAGATTCTTGCCCGAATTGGTCTAGTGGCTTATAAGCTGCAGCTACCTGTCGAGCTCAGCAACGTACTAATGGGTTTTAGCCATAAGAACATCCTATGTGCTCATGCAAACCCTAATGTTTGGATCTAGGTTTCTCTATTGTACATGCAATTCATCCAAGACTTTAAACCCTAGATCTAGCATACAATTCATCATATTAACATAAGAATAGGGTTTAGATCTTACCTTGATTGTTATGTAGCAATAACAATCTCAAATCCTCCTTTGTAATGGCTTTAGAAAGCTTAGAGTCACAAGTGTCACTCCTCTAATGGCTCACAAACACCAAGAGCAAGAGGATGAAGAATAAGGAGAGAGGAGGCTGCCCAAAACATCCAGAAACGCTAGAGGAACTCTTCACCACGTTTTTGGGGCTTAAGGGTGCTATATATACATGTAGGCTATTAGGATTTTCAACTAGGAAACCCTAATCTGACTGCTTAAGCCCTAAGCAGCCCATGGACCCTTTTAGAATATCCCTTGGACGATTTCTAATGGGTGTCCCCATAGAATTCGTCCAACCTATTATTCCAAGGTGATCCATAGCCGAAATGCAATTATCTTATAATTACAGTTCCAGTCCCTTAAGTTTAATTAATCTCTTTTAGCCACAAAATTAATTATCAATTAATTCTTGACTAATATTAATTAAACAATATGATTTCTCCTTTAATATATTATTCTCATAATATATTAATAAATCATAATTAATCCTTTCTCCTCATAATTCATCCTATCAAATTGCTTTGGTGAAGGCAACCTAAAAGGACCATGCACAATCGGGTCAAGTACATACCAAAATAGTTATGGACTTAGACACTAATCCAACAGTCTCCCACTTGGATAAGTCTAATAACTATTCTGCGTATGACTTCAGATCCTGATCTGCAATCGTAGCTTTCAAAAATCGCTGTCAACTCTGATCTTATCAGATACGCATGTCCTTTAGATAAGGGATCATATATTCCTCCATTCTAGATATCGTATAGACGTGAGACATGGATTTCAATCATTCTCTCTATACTGTTTCCCGATTTCCGATTTAAGAAGACTGACAACAGACTACAATTTGAACACATCAAATTAGTCCCGGCTTGGCCAAGCTCTTAGGGTGTCATCACTAAATCATCGAGGGGCCCACATATATCGCTTTAATCCCACTTTGGATAAAAGGAACGGATAAACTTTGATTCAATGCTTGCTTGCACTCACTCACCGAATCACACACAACAATATGTTTTATGACGCCAAGTTACTGGTGCGTTTACATATTATCAATGTGTAACTGACTCGCAAGATACAACTCACACGTCTCAGTTTCAAGAATATAAGATGTTATCGTCTCACCAATCACTCGTGATAAAATCCATGAAGTGATTCAAGTGAGCGTGAGTTTAATCCAATGCTCAAATCATATTCATAAGCACTCATGAACGTTGCAGTAAACATTTGCTTATGTCTAATACACTTTAGACAATCCACACACCAATTCATGACAGTCTTCATTCATACCTACTTCCAACATATGAATGACTGTGGTCCGTTTGAATAATTTGATTGTTCTGAATCAATTTAATTATTCAGGAAGTCAAAACATGCAAAGTGAAACACAAGAATAATACTAATCCCATATGGCCCCAAACTCTGGGTATAAATAAAACATTTTATTTAATCACCATATTGATTACTCATTATTTGTTGTTTCGGGTAATCAACTTCTTACTTGAATTATAACTACACTTGTCCTATGCTCTCAGCATGCACACAATGTCTACCTACGGTCCTTACTTTGTGAAACAGATCAAATGAACACATTTCCAATCATACTCATTTCACAACTCTCAATCCTTGTAAGAATATCAAATTCTTATCACTTATAGAATATGCTAGATTCTAACATTTTATGCAATGATTCTTTCGTAAAGTCATAGCTCAAAATCATCAAGACTCGGCCAATCTCTATAAGAAACAATTCTATAGATATGTTGTCTCTCACTCAAAGTACATTCCTTTGAACATCCTTCTTGAATAAAAGTTTCTAATCTAGACATAGATTCTCAATATCCAACTCCCAATATGAAAACATTTCCATACTTGCCATATGACAACTCATTCTTAGTAGAATCTTATCTATTCATAATAATGTCGATATGTTCCATCCAATACCATACTTCCAACTACTCACAAGCGACCAATCCTTAGCGAGCTTTGGATCGTCCTTTGATAGTTGTTTAATTATCTTAGTAAAAAACCAATTCTTGTCCTTTTTCCCTCTTAATGTGCCAGACATTTGGAAAATTTTAGAATGGACAAATATTATAGCATCTGCAATCGATCCCTTACCCGAAGCGTATGGGACACGATGCGTAATGTCTTACACAAAGATCTGATACGTTATCAATCTTCTGCCATAATATTTTATGTGCCACGTTCTCACCATTCGAACTATGCCAGAATCATAATCGAAATTTGAGAACACACTATGTATCCTTGACTAAATTTATTAACATTCCACAACCTAAGCCTTTAGATTTGAAATGAAGCATAATATTCTCTCCCTTAATTATAGCAAAACAACTATTCAACCCTTACGACTTTGCAAAGTATAACTCTTGTTTTCTATAATTAATATTGCTAACTTGCAATACTTTCCTTAATAATCATACAAGCACAACATTTATTCTCCCACTATCATGATCATTATTATCATATAAGCATAACACTTATGCTCCCACTAGCTTTGACATGTATTCAGAAAACAACTGAACTTCCAGAAAACAATACTTATTGAATTTCTTAAGTTCATATTTCTAATACCTAATGCTTTGATAATCTTTTATCTAAGCTTCTTAGTCTCATAAACCTTTGCCTTAGATAGCTCATATGTGTGTCCTAAACAATTCAGACTAATTGCCATATCTCACAATTCTAATTATGGAAAGGGATACCGTAACCATAATCAAATTCGAGAATACAATTTTCACAATCACTATCTTCTTAAAATCTCTCTTGGTGAAAGCATTTCCTCACAGTCATCTTCATGAAGGAGGGAATCTTATGACACTTAGATTTTAATGGTGTATGTGTTCCTATCCATGCGAATTTGTCCAAAACTAAAGTTTGCGACAAATCCCAACTCTTATGGACCGAACTTTCTTAATCTTGATTTCTTGCCTTATGGTAACACGAGTGCCCACCATGTTTTCCAAGTAGTTAAGCAGCTCACCCTTTCTTATCAATGTACTTTTCATTGATCAAAGTGCTTGCCTTTTATGCGTTCAAATGAGAACTCATAGAACTCACATGCATAATTAACTCAATTGGAACGGCACATAAACAAGATAGTGTCAACACGATAGGTTGTAAACCTCAAGTCGTGTGCTAGTGATGATCGATAAGGTTTATTCTTGATTTGTTCTTGAAACTTTTCAAGACCATTAAGACTCCCACTGACTCCTTGACATATAAGATTCTTTTGTCAATAAACATTTCTCAATAAATATTCAAGAGTTAGTGTAGCTTTTATCAAGATAAAACACTTCACAAAATTGGTCCTAGTTGGTCTTTGTCCAAGACATCACAACTTTCCAATTTCAAATGTACAAGAATAAGAAAACCCTTTTCTAAATTCCACATTTGATGAATGTTATAAACCTTCTTTAGACTTGTCACTCAATGTCACAATCTTAACTTTAAGACTTGTTTTGGAACGAAGTATGATTGACTTCTTGATTTAACCATTTCTTCAATTCTTGATTCCTCTTCTCAGACATACAATTGTACTAAGACTTACTTAGAGGATCAATTGAGATATGGTTCTCAATCATTAAGACCTATCATAAAACATAATAAAAGGTACTCTCCCTTCTTCTTAGAATAGAGAAACTTTTATCTTACTGCCTACTTGATTCTTCTTATTCGTTCTGCTATTGATTTAAACTCTTTTAATCAACTTGGAATTAAACTTAATCTTATAAGTATAATCATATTTACTTAACCTTAGTAAATCATGACGAATATCTTTGTTACTCTTGTGGTGGACTTGATCAACACACAACTTTGTGTACTCGATCTCTTAGTCCTTCACTTGACACTTTGTCAACAAATTAGTCTAATTTCCAAATATGAAAATTTCTCATACATCATGCAACCAAGTTGTATGATTCCAAGATTCTATCCAATTGAAACTTGGGCGATGAGAAACTTTCCCTATTTGGTAAATTCTTGACCTTTCCACAAATAACATAATTAAGAATCAAATCCATTATTGCTAATAATAGAAACTTACAAACATCAATTTTTCAGACACGCCATTGCAAGGATAAATAAATAATATAAAATCATAATTTATTTTATAGCGGAAAAATTTGTCCTTACAATGCAATTCAACTGAAAAACTATGTTGTTACATATTCCTAAGCAATCTATTCTAACTCCAAGTAGTAGCTTAAGAATCTAATCTTCAAGCAATGCGATCGAAATCCATTTCTTCACGATTAGATTCAGCTCACTTCTTCCCTTAAGCTTCCTTTCTTTTCTTCGATCCTACAAAACTTCAAAATGTAATCTTATCACATCATGTATCAAGAATCTAGAATAGGAATTTAAAAGAGTTAGTTAATGGATTTTACCTAAAGTAGAGCCATACGTTTTGACTCTCCCATCTCTTAGATCTCTTAGGTAGATAGGGCAGCTTCGTCTCTAATGCCCCTTCTCTTGGCAATAAAAGCAAATTGACTCTTTTGGAACAGCACATGGAACTACTTCAGACTTTGCCTTTCTCTTATGATCAAACTCTTCGATCATGGCATGCCTTTCGTTGCCATTGCCTATATCCATAGAGGTCTGGAAGGCAGATCCACCAATCAACTTTGCTTTTCCAGTGCGCCAAATCATTGCTGATTCAACAACAATAAGCATGTAGGTGAGATCTATAAGGGTCACGTCGTGGTTCATCATATAGTACTCTCTTACGAACTCACTATATGAGTTAGGAAGTGACTGAAGAACCCAGTCAACAGCCAACTCCTCACAGACAACGGATCCCAACATTCTTAATCTATCAATGTGTGACTTCATCTCTAGGATGTGTGCACACGCTTACTTTCCTTCTTCATGTTTACTTGCCAAAAGGGCTTGAGTGAGTTTGAACTTTTCAATCTTTTGAACTTGTGGGTTAGGGAGAACAATAGGAGGAGGTGGAGGAAGTGAAGCATGATCTCGTGTTCCTCGATCGAATCGTGGAATATCATCTTCATATGAAAAGCTTGTTTCACGGGATTTGGGAAGACCATAGTTGTCATACTTTGACATCTACAAAACGGGAGAAAAATTCAAGTTAGTTGATTGATTGAGTCCTTATTAAATCATCCAAATGAGATATTAAGGCTAGGACCCAACACAATACTCTACAACTTGGGAGAGGGATGCCGTAACCCAAATTGCAGAACATTTGAAGGTAAGTGAATGACGATTCACTAATTTCCACCATGAAAAACGAAAAAGAAAATTAAGTTTTAAATCTATTGAAAATTCCTAGATCTTTTGAGATTCATTGAACTTTTCAATGGCATGTTTAAATCTCGATATGCCCCTCTAGTTTGTGACTGGGATACCGAGGATCACAAAGCGGGTGTGAATAACCATGCAAACTTACATGGTGCCCCCACATGTTACAGTCATCTATTCGATGTGCCGGTTAACCACACACGTTCCACCGAACTATGACGAACATTGAGTCACCCTTTGCTACCTTTGCTTAGAACCATTTAGTGTGCCGGTTAACCACACACGCTGTAACACCGTAAAATTTGAACAATTTTTTCGCTTTTGAAAAACCATAAAATATCATTCACATTCATTTTAAAAACATTGTATCATCATTGTATCAGTACAAAACCCCAAGATCTAAATATATAAACTCCAATGTGCGTGTGTACGAATCATGTCGACGCCTTCCCGCGTTCATCACTGGTACCTGAAACACATCACACAACAACTGTAAGCATAATGCTTAGTGAGTTCCCCAAAATACCGCATACAACACATACGCCACTCGAGGCTATAATACGACCCTCCGGTCGATGTGTCTCAGCGGGACCCCCCAGTCCCGTAGCTCGTTGGACCCTCTGGTCCGGTCATAGCTCGTTGGACCCTCCGGTCCGGTCTATAACATCATACAACACACATATATCACATAGCACATAATCTCATACGTAACACATAAGACCCTCTGGTCAACACATAATACCACTCTAGGTAACGTATAGTGAGAAGACTCACCTCAGGTGTCTCGGTAAGTCACTGTCTCGGTAGAAATGTGATATAGCCTCCGCCTAATCACATAAAGCAAATACTTCCATAAATATAACTATACTCCGACCTTTCTTAACATCCTCAGAAGGGTAAAAGACCATTTTACCCCTGTCCTGGCTCAAAGGCCTCACTGTTGACCAAACCCTAAAAGTCAACAAAAGTCAATGGTCAAACTTTGACCCGACTCGTCGAGTGCACTAGGGCGACTCGGCGAGTCTACACGTGTCCACTGACTCTCTTAGTCCCTCTCTTGGCACGTCGAGTCCTTCTCTTGACTCGACGAGCAACACCTGGCATGAATCGCGGGGCCACCCCGACTCAACTCGCCGAGTCTCAAGAACAACTCGGCGAGTTCCGCTTTGAACTCCATTCCCCTAACTCTCACTGACTCACCGAGTTATTCCTTAACTCGGCAGATCTACTCACTGAGTGATTTACGGGACACTCTCATCCTACTCGCCGAGTCGTTCTTCGGACTCGGCGAGTTCATGCCATGCACAAACTCCACAGACCTCCTGAGGTCAGATCTGTTCCTTTAATTCATAGATCTGGCCTTCCCAAGCATGATAATCACGTAAAGTTCAGACCTTGACACTCATATAACATCTAAATGGTCTAACTTAGTGATTTATCCCCAAAAATGACATCCCAAGCTCATGGCCCCCAAAATGACTCATAAAGCTCCAAGGGTTAAGGTCTCTGGACCTCTTTGGGTCCAGATCCAAAACATAGACTCAAGAAGGGACCAAATGCTCCACTTATCCAACCTCTAAAAGGGTTAGAAAACCCTAACTCTAAGAATCAACACCAAAACTGAAGAAGGTCCGAATGAAATACCTCAATATGATCTCTAAGAACTCAGAAATCACCAAAATCACACCTCCTTCAGCCTCCTCTTGCCTTGGTCACCTCTTCTTGCAAAAACACCAACAAAAGGGTCAAGAATGGCTTCTCCTTCCTCACAAACGCTCTAGATCTCTTAGGGCTTCTCTCTGGGGTTTGGTAGCCGCAAATGACGGCCCTAAGGGCCTTTAAATAGGTCCCAAACCCAAGAAATTAGGGTTTCATTAAACAGCGTGGACTCGCCGAGTCCACTCATGGACTCGCCGAGTCCGGCTGTGAACCCGGACACGAATCCGCAACCATACTCGGCGAGTTTAAACACCAACTCGCCGAGTCTACTCACAATCTCCAAAAACAAAGGAGTAAATTATTATACCTGGGAATCCGGATGTTACAATTCTCCCCCACTAGAATTTGACTTCGCCCTCGAAGTCTCATTCTGCAAACAACTCTGGATGCTGCTCCCGCATCTCACGCTCCGGCTCCCAAGTCAACTCTGACCCTTTCCGATGTTGCTACTGGACCTGAACCAGGGGCACCTCCTTGTTCCTCAAAACCTTGATCTTCCGATCCCTAATCGCCACCGGTCTCTCAACATAATTCAGGCTCGCATCCACCTGAATATCTTCTAATGGCATCACTGCCGACTCGTCGGCTATACACTTTCGCAGCTGCGACACGTGGAAAGTGTCATGAATCTGACCCAACTCTGCAGGTAACTCTAACCGGTAGGCTACCCTGCCTACCCTCGCGATCACCCTGAAAGGACCAATATATCAGGGCCCTAACTTGCCCCTCTTCCTGAATCGAATCACCCCTTTCCAAGGAGAGACCTTCAGGAGCACGAAGTCGCCGACCTGAAACTCGAGCTCGGACCGGCGTCTGTCCGCATAACTCTTCTGACGACTCTGAGCGGTCAACAACCTCTGTCTGACCTGCTGAATCTGCTCTGTCGTCTGAAGCACGATCTCAGTACTACCCATCATATGCTGCCCTACTTCTCCCCAGCAAATGGGGGTCCGACACCTTCTCCCATACAACAGCTCAAAGGGTGGCATACCAATGCTCGAATGATGGGTGTTGTTGTAGGAAAACTCTGCCAAGGGCAAGTACGTGTCCCAACTCCCGCCGAAATCCAACACACATGCTCGGAGCATGTCTTCGAGCGTCTGAATCGTCCGCTCACTCTGTCCGTCAGTCTGTGGGTGGTATGCAGTACTAAAATGCAGTCTCGTACCCAATTCCTCATGAAATTTCTTCCAGAACCTGGAAGTGAAACACACATCTCGATCTGAGACAATCGAGATCGGCACCCCATGCCGCGATACCACCTCTCTCACGTACATTTCTGCCAACTTCTCTGCGGAAGAGCTCTCACTGATAGCAAGAAAATGAGCGCTCTTCGTCAACTTGTCCACAATCACCCAAATTGCATCGACACCCCGCGCAGTCCTTGGCAATTTGGTAATAAAATCCATGGTAATCTGTTCCCATTTCCACTCGGGGATCTCCAACGACTGCAGTTTACCATGTGGACGCTGATGCTCGGCCTTGACCCTACGACAGGTCAAGCATCTCTCTACAAACCATGCGACATCCCTCTTCATACAGGGCCACCAATATTCCTTTTTCAGGTCCAGATACATCTTAGTGGCCCCGGGATGGATCGAGAATTTCGATCGATGAGCCTCTTCCATCAAAATGGTACGCGTTCCGCCCACGGATGGTACCCATATCCGAACCTGAAATGTCATAAGCCCCCGGCTATCGGTAACGAATTCCAATACCAGTCCGACAACTCGCTCTCTCTTCTGGCTTTCTGGCCTCACAGCCTCAGCCTGGGCCCCACGAATAGCATCCAACACCGGGGTCATCACTGTCAATCTCAAACAAACATCTCGCATTGGGGCGCCCTCCGCTCTACGGCTCAGTGCATCGGCTACAACATTAGCCTTGCCCGGGTGGTACAGGATCTCACAATCATAATCCTTGACCACATCTAACCACCTCCTCTGGCACATATTTAGGTTGGGCTGATCCATCAAATACTTCAAGCTCTTGTGGTCCGTATATATCGTACACCGAACCCCATACAGATAATGTCGCCAGATCTTGAGGGCGAACACCACTGCTCCCAGTTCCAAATCATGAGTGGGATACCTCGACTCATGAGGCTTAAGCTGCCTCGAAGCATATGCTATCACATGCCCCCTCTGCATAAGCACCGCTCCCAATCCGGATATCGATGCATCACAATATACCACAAAATCCTCCATCCCCTCCGGAAGGGCTAATACTGGGGCTTCGCATAATTTCTGGCGAAGTGTCTCGAACGAGGTCTGCTGCTCCGGACCCCAAGAAAACGCAGCACCCTTCCGGGTCAACTTGGTGAGTGGCACGACGATCTTGGAGAAATCCTTAATGAATCTCCGATAATAGCCGGCCAAACCCAGAAAGCTCCTGATCTCGGTGGGTGATCTCGGCACCTCCCACCTCATGACCGCCTCAATCTTGGCCGGATCAACCAATATCCCATTCTGGTTGACACGATTCCCTAAAAACTGAACCTCTCGTAACCAGAACTCACACTTTGAGAACTTGGCATAAAGCCTTTCCGATCTCAGAACTCCAAGGATCTCCCTCAAATGCTCCTCGTGCTGCTCTCTAGACCTCGAATACACCAAAATATCATCAATGAATACGATCACCGACCGATCCAGCATCGGCATGCACACTCTGTTCATGAGATCCATGAACACCGCCGGTCCGTTGGTGAGTCCGAAAGGCATCACCACGAACTCGTAATGCCCATAACGAGTCCGGAATGCTGTCTTCTGAACGTCCTCCTCTCGCACCCTCACCTGATGATACCCAGACCTCAAATCGATCTTGGAGAACCAAGATGCTCCCTGCAACTGACCGAACAAATCGTCAATCCTTGGCAACGGGTAACGGTTCTTGACCGTTAGCTTGTTCAACTCCCGGTAATCGATGCACATCCGGTATGAACCATCCTTCTTCTTGACAAAGAGGATAGGCGCCCCCCATGGCGAACTGCTCGGCCGAATAAACCCCTTTCCCAGCAGATCCTGGAGTTGCGAGGATAACTCCTGAATCTCTGGAGGCGCAAGGCGATACGGCGCCTTGGCGATAGGCGCAGCTCCCGGAACCAAATCAATACCGAACTCTACCTGCCTCTCCGGAGGCACACCTGGCAACTCCTCTAGAAACGAGTCCGGAAACTCACGCACTATCAGGACCTCATCAACTGACCTCGGTCTCTCTGAGTCAACCCTCGCATCCATCACATATGCCATAAATCCCCTACAACCCTGTTGTAGACTCTGTCTCGCTCTGGCGGCCGAACAAAATGCTGACCCAGCACGTGTACCCTCGCCGTACACCGTAAGAACTCCCCCACTAGGGTCTCGAATCGTCACTAATTGACGCTCGCAATCTATCACAGCTTCATATCAGCTCAACCAATCCATACCCACTATAACACACACATCCCCCATCGCAATCGGAACCAGATCTATCGGAAACTCCACACCGAAGATCTCAAGGACACATCCTCGAATCACATCTGTAGCATACACTGCTCGCTCATCAGCTATGGAAACTCGCAGAGGTCGATCCAACGCCTCTCGACGGATACTAATGTGCTGACTAAATGTTACAGAAACAAACGACCGACTCGCACCCGAGTCAAATAATACCAAAGCAGGCACAGAACTCACAAGAAAAGTACCTAGGCATACCATCATATAAGCACAATAACTCAACTCAAATAAAAGATGAATAAAGAATACATACCAGCCACAACATCGGGCGCCGCGCGGACCTCTTCCGAAGTCAACTGGAATGCTCTCCCACGAGCCTTCGGTGCCTCGGCCTTCACTGGCCGAACCTCGCTAGCCCTAGCAGCAGGCGCAGATCCCTGCGCTGATCCCTGAAGCATCTGAGGGCACTCGGCCTTCCGATGGCCTGTCTGGTTGCAATGAAAGCAAACCGAAAATCCCTTGGGGCAATCCCTCGCGATATGCCCCTCCTTCCCGCACTTGTAGCATACTCCCGCCCTGCACGACCCCTCGTGACTCTTACCGCACTTCCCACAAGTGCGGCCCTTCGCGCCCCCAGATCTCGAATCAGTGGGTCTAGCCCACTTGGCAGCCGGCTGAGACTGAGCCGGTCGCCGATCCACCCTCTATGACTCGGCCTCCTCCCTGGCCTGAGTCTCCAACTCAATCTCCTTCTTCCGGGCATTTGCCTGGAGCTCAGCAAATGTTCGGTAAGTCGAGTTCGCCACGAACTCCCGAATATCTCTCCTCAGAACACCCAGATAACGGCTCATACGAGCCTGCTCAGAAGACACCTGCTCAGGGCAAAACATCGCCCTCTCATGAAACTTCCTGGTGATCACTGCCACAGAATCAGTACCCTGCTTGAGGGTCAAGAGCTCCTGAATCAACCGTTCCCTCTCCACCGGGGGAACATACTCATCTCTGAACATAGCGGTGAACCTCTCCCAGGTCACCTCGGAAATCTCAGCCAAAGTGAAGTTCGCCGTCACGAACTTCCACCAATCCTTCGCTCCCAAGTAGAGCTGCTTCAGGGCGAACCGTACCCTCAAGTGCTCTGGACAAGAACACGTATAGAAACATCCCTCGATGTCAGAGATCCATCTCATCGCAGCAATCGGGTCCTGCGTCCCATCGAACTCTGGTGGCTTCGTGTTGCTGAACTCCCGAAACAACAATGAGTGACCTCCCTGAGGTCTGGCAGCAGCAACAGCAGCCGTAGCCGCAGCTGCCACAGCCTCAGTCAGTGCTGCATACTGCTCATCAAAGGTCTCGATCAACGTGGTCTTGATGTCCCCAAACATCTCAGGAATCTCAGCTCGGATGGCAGCAGCCACCTCCTCGTGAATCAATCGACGGATCTCCTCGTCGCTGACACCACTGCTCTCAGGTGTGAGTCGAGTCCCAACCATAATGCCTCTGAAATACAACAATAAATATCAGAGACTCGATCGAGCATACTCATACTCGATGACGCAACCCTACTTGTCCTCCGTTGTCCAAAAGATTCTTACTTGGAATGCCCACTGATCCGGTGTCTTCAGTAGTACGGGCCCAATACTACTGACCACACCGCATCAACATTCACCCCAAGTCCTCCTCCTTGGATCCTGGATTACGAGTAGTCTACCCTCACTATGCATTGGCTACCCTCCGATAGACCTCTCAAGAACTCCTAACTGATATATACTCGCTCTCAAGACATCTCAGCAGCAGGAATCTCCTAGGCTAAGGCATCACAAATCAGGCCACTCTAGTCCTAATATGAATACCTAGCCTACTCTAGCATGTATAATATAACATAGCATATCTCATAACACATAATGTAAGGGTACTTTTGGGGATTCACCGTTCGGGCGCTGGCTGACCGTACACACGGCTCTGCTCTGTTTGTCTCAAAACTCTTTTTACTCTTTTCAAAAATTTTCCTCAAATCCTCAGTTTGAGTTCAGATACGCCCGAAGATGCATCTGAATCCCTCAAACCAAGGCTCTGATACCAACTTGTAACACCGTAAAATTTGAACAATTTTTTCGCTTTTGAAAAACCATAAAATATCATTCATATTCATTTTAAAAACATTGTATCATCATTGTATCAGTACAAAACCCCAAGATCTAAATATATAAACTCCAATGTGCGTGTGTACGAATCATGCCGGCACCTTCCCGCGTTTATCACTGGTACCTGAAACACATCACACAACAACTGTAAGCATAATGCTTAGTGAGTTCCCCAAATACCGCATACAACACATACACCACTTGAGGCTATAATACGACCCTCCGGTCGATGTGTCTCAGCGGGACCCCCCCAGTCCCGTAGCTCGTTGGACCCTCTGGTCCGGTCATAGCTCGTTGGACCCTCCGGTCCGGTCTATAACATCATACAACACACATATATCACATAGCACATAATCTCATACGTAACACATAAGACCCTCTGGTCAACACATAATACCACTCTAGGTAACGTATAGTGAGAAGACTCACCTCAGGTGTCTCGGTAAGTCTCTGTCTCGGTAGAAATGTGATCTAGCCTCCGCCTAATCACATAAAGCAAATACTCCCATAAATATAACTATACTCCAACCTTTCTTAACATCCTTAGAAGGGTAAAAGACCATTTTACCCCTGTCCTGGCTCAAAGGCCTCACTGTTGACCAAACCCTAAAAGTCAACAAAAGTCAACGGTCAAACTTTGACCCGACTCGTCGAGTGCACTAGGGCGACTCAGCGAGTCTACACGTGTCCACTGACTCTCTTAGTCCCTCTCTTGGCACGTCGAGTCCTTCTCTTGACTCGACGAGCCACACCTGGTATGAATCGCGGGGCCACCCCGACTCAACTCGCCGAGTCTCAAGAACAACTCGGCGAGTTACGCTTTGAACTCCATTCCCCTAACTCTCACTGACTCACCGAGTTATTCCTCAACTCGGCAGATCTACTCACTGAGTGATTTACGGGACACTCTCATCCTACTCGCCGAGTCGTTCTTCGGACTCGGCGAGTTCATGCCATGCACAAACTCCACATACCTCCTGAGGTCAGATCTGTTCCTTTAATTCATAGATCTGGCCTTCCCAAGCATGATAATCACGTAAAGTTCAGACTTTGACACTCATATAACATCTAAATGGTCTAACTTAGTGATTTATCCCCAAAAATGACATCCCAAGCTCATGGTCCCCAAAATGACTCATAAAGCTCCAAGGGTTAAGGTCTCTGGACCTCTTTGGGTCCAGATCCAAAACATAGACTCAAGAAGGGACCAAATGCTCCACTTATCCAACCTCTAAAAGGGTTAGAAAACCCTAACTCTAAGAATCAACACCAAAACTGAAGAAGGTCCGAATGAAATACCTCAATATGATCTCTAAGAACTCAGAAATCACCAAAATCGCACCTCCTTCAGCCTCCTCTTGCCTTGGTCACCTCCTTCTTGCAAAAACACCAACAAAAGGGTCAAGAATGGCTTCTCCTTCCTCACAAACACTCTAGATCTCTTAGGGCTTCTCTCTGGGGTTTGGTAGCCGCAAATGACGGCCCTAAGGGCCTTTAAATAGGTCCCAAACCCAAGAAATTAGGGTTTCATTAAACAGCGTGGACTCGCCGAGTCCACTCATGGACTCGTCGAGTCCGGCTATGAACCCGGACACTAATCCGCGACCATACTCGGTGAGTTTAAACACCAACTCGCCGAGTCTACTCACAATCTCCAAAAATAAAGGAGTAAATTATTATACCTGGGAATCCGGATGTTACACACGCTCCACTAACGTCTTCGCAAGGGCACAAAGTGTAATTTCATGGAACTGCATCAATTCACTTTTGCCTAAAGTAACTAAGATTGGGAATTTTGTAAAAGCATTTAGTTAATTTTTTTACTTCATTATACTTATAATGGAAGGTTTTTGTCCTATCCTACCCGTTCGGCTAACGACCCTCCACTAGTCAAGAGTGCGGTGGGTAAGAGTGGATACCCATTCAATCGCCATTTTATAGGCAATTTCCTTAAACACCCCTTATAGACCAGCTTCGTGAATGAGGCCTACTAACGGTAAGACTGACTGTTTACTCATACATATATAATACTAGACTTTTAATGTTATATATAGTATAGGGTGTATTTTACACTTTTAAAATACTAGGTGGTCTAATTTAATAAATATACTTTTAATTTAATTAAATTGTAAATCAAAACTTTATGGATTTATTAAATCTCTCTTAATTATACACTTTAATTAATTAATAAAACCATAAGGGTGTGATTTGAACTTTTCAAAACAATACTAGGGTTTTAGAATTTAACATTTCTAAATTAAACTTTTAATCAACTTTTAAATTCCAAAACTTGAGGGCAAGTTTTGAAACATTTCAAAACATTAGGGTTTCAACTATGTAAATTTCAAAACCTAAACTTTTGAGTTCAAATTTAAACTATAAAACCTAAAGGGGAAAAAATTGAAACTTTTTCACAAGATAATTCAAATCTAAATTACAAATTATCAAACTTTATCTTATAAAACAAACGATTATCTAAATTTTGACAATTATCTTCTATTTTGGTAAGGATATTCACCAAATATTGATAAAATTCAAATTTTATTACAAAAACACGTTTATGGTAATTATCCAAAGCCAAAACAGGAAGAAAATCGTGAAAACAAGCTGTCAGACCCTTTGACTCGTCGAGTCTGGACCTGGACTCGTCGAGTACAGCTGACTCGGCGAGTTCACCAAGTGACTCGGCGAGTCAAACACTTAGAAGCCAAAAATTTCGATTTTCAGTGATAATTTCGATCAAAAAAGCATCAATACAATAGAAACCAATCAAGGCTCTGATACCACTGATGGGTTTTAGCCATAAGAACAACCTATGTGCTCATGCAAACCCTAATGCTTGGATCTAGGTTTCTCTATTGTACATGCAATTCATCCAAGACTTTAAACCCTAGATCTAGCATACAATTAATCATATTAACATAAGAATAGGGTTTAGATCTTACCTTGATTGTTATGTAGCAATAACAATCTCAAATCCTCCTTTGTAATGGCTTTAGAAAGCTTAGAGTCACAAGTGTCACTCCTCTAATGGCTCACAAACACCAAGAGCAAGAGGATGAAGAATAAGGAGAGAGGAGGCTGCCCAAAACGTCCAGAAACCCTAGAGGAACTCTTCACCATGTTTTTGGGGCTTAAGGGTGCTATATATACATGTAGGCTATTAGGGTTTTCAACTAGGAAACCCTAATCTAACTGCTTAAGCCCTAAGCAGCCCATGAACCCTTTTAGAATATCCCTTGGACGATTTCTAATGGGTTTCCCCATAGAATTCGTCCAACCTATTATTCCAAGGTGATCCATAGCCCAAATGCAATTATCTTATAATTACAGTTCCAGTCCCTTAAGTTTAATTAATCTCTTTTAGCCACAAAATTAATTATCAATTAATTCTTGACTAATATTAATTAAACAATATGATTTCTACTTTAGTATATTATTCTCATAATATATTAATAAATCATAATTAATCCTTTCTCCTCATAATTCATCCTATCAAATTGCTTTGGTGAAGGCAACCCAAAAGGACCATGCACCATCGGGTCAAGTACATACCAAAATAGTTATGGACTTAGACACTAATCCAACATGTACACCTAGTGTTCCACGTCTCAAATCTGAAAAACTGCCTATCAAATTAAACCCTTGTCGTTCCTTTAGAAGAGATTGAAATAAACGAGAATCACATGTTCGTCGAAGAACTAGTCGAGATTATGGATAGGGAGGTGAAGTGTACAAATCAAAGTCACATCCCGATTGTGAAGGTTCGATGGAGCGCAAAACGTGGACCGGAATTCACGTGGGAACATGAAGACCAGATGAAGCAGAAGTACCCTCACTTATTCTTTCCTTCACAAACCTAGTTTTCAAAAGAATTTTGGGACGAAATTCCCTCTAACGGGGGATGATGTCACAACTAGCATTTTAGCTAGGAAATTCTATTCCTGAGTAACCATTCAACTATTGTAAAACATATACTCTAAGTAAATCTCACTCATTGCTCATTTAAATTCACCATTCATGTTCATCAAAGAGTCTGAAACCCTAAGAACCATGGTTTGAGTCCATATTGGACTAGAATTTCCTTATTGGGCCTAATGGACCAATAAGCATCCAATTCAACCATTTTGGGCTTGGAAACCCTATTTGGATTCTAAATGGGTCCAATTCATAAATCTATAACATTTTGGACCATTTGGGCCTAGAATGATTCATTCTAACCCTAATGGGCCTTATTAGACCATAACAACTCCAATTAACCTTAATGGACCATAGAACCCATTCTTTTATACTTTTGGGTCGTAAACTACCCTAAAGGCCCAATGGGCCGAAAATTTTATGATTAGGCTCAAAAAATCCTAACTAAAGTTTAATGGGCTCAAACTATTCCATTCCTACCTTCTAAGCCCAAATTCTCGGCCCATGCTAAAAAGAAAAAAGGGGGGAGGATTAAGGAAGGAATTAGGAGGTGATGACAACTCATAATTGTCTAGCATACTTCTAGGTAATCACAAACACCCATGAAATATTTACCCTCCATGCAAGGCCTTCTCTTCCTCCCCTATTTCTCCCTCTTGGCCGTAAACAAGGAACACACACACAAACAAAACCAAAACTCTCTCTAAATACACAATCAAGAGTACCTCTCCTCTTTCATCATGAATTTCGAGAATTAGAAGCATTCCAAGGAGGTTTTTCATTCAAAAATCACTCCAAGTTACATTCAAGTGGTAAGATCTCATAAATCTAAGTAACATATTTTCTTTCTGCATTCATTCACTCCTCTTACCACCTTAAATTCGTGATCATGCTCCCTAGAACTCATCAAAATTTGAAGATCCCTTCAAGGAGCTAATTAGAGCCAAAAATCACAACATCTCTTTCCCTTCTTCTTCAAAAACCGAAACATCAAGCAAAGGTAAGTTCATACCCCCTTTGTTTTTGGTTTTTACATGATTTTTGGTGGAGAATACAAGTAAAATGTGTAGATCTATGTGTTATATGCATGTCTTGTGTGATTTCTTAGTTTATGTTGTAAAAATATGTTAGATCTTGGCAAATCACGACTTCTTAAGTAACATTGAGTTAAGATCCATGAACTAAGACATCTTATACATCAAACTATCAAGTTAAAAGTGTTATATGTATAAGATACAAAAATGTAAGGCAAAAACTTTGTTAAGGGTCAAATTTGTCAAGAAAACAAAAGATAAGGGTAAAGAGCGACATTTATGTTTTTATAGGGACCAAAAAGGTCCTACATGTATCAAAAGGGATTTCTATGTTAAACATACTTTAAAAAGGGCAAAAAATAAAAATTTGAGCTTAATGGGCCAAACATTTGGGCCTTACGGTTTTGGGTCCAAATTTGTGAAAAAAAATGAAGTTTTTGGGTTTAAAAATGTTATTTGAGTAAAATTTTAGTCATAAATGTAAATAAACCAAATTTAGGGGTGAAAATAACATTTAGTTTCAAAGTGGACCAAAAATGTAACTTTTATCAAAATTGGGCCGAAAGTGTAAATTTTTACAAACAAATGGCTGAAAATGCACTTTTCTGCAAAACTAGGTCTTAAATGTCAAAATACATATTTTTGGACTAAAACCGTGAATTTCTAGACATTTGGGACAAAATTGTAAATTTTTACAAATTATGGACTAAAGTGTCATTTTTACAAAACTTTTGGCCTTAATTGAAAATTTGAGGATGTTGACCAAACATATTGTCTTATGAAAAAGGTGACTTTTTATAATAAATTTGGTAGATCACGAGCTAAAATAAACAAAGTAAACAATACGAATGGACGAAATACATCGTTAATAATTTTATTGGGCCTAATATTCATCTTACCTGGCCAATGGGCCTTAAGGTCTCATTCAAGTGTATATTGAGCCCAATATCTTCCATGACATGTTTATTGGGCCATGCGACCCATTTACATGTTAATTTGGGCCTGAGTTATGGGTCACATGTTTGTTAGGCCTTTGTGGTCCATTTACATGCCTATTGGGCCCAAATTACCCATTTACATGTTTTTGGACCTTTGTGACCCATTTACATGCTAATTGGGCTTAGACTGAAATTCACATGCTTAGTAAATCGTAACTATACATTCATATAACTATTGAACTCTGTATACTTATAAATGTACCTTTGGATAGATAACGCATAACATACATGTAAACATTAAACATAGTACGAAAGGTTGAGAATCTAGTGAGACGTGTCGGTTGGCACCGTGAGTGTACAGTCGTTGCTTGTAGTTATAATCAGAGTCTCATGGAGAGAGAGCAAGAGTTTGTGTATAGATCTATAAGGGGTGACCCCCCACGCCTTACCTGTTCGCTACAGCTACACTAGGCCAGTCTAGGGCGACAAAACCTTGAGCAAATACCGGCATTTGGAAAAATGTTAAGACATGCAACCTAGTCATTATCATGTATGATTATAACGGCTCATATAGAGATTCAATACCAAATTTAACATTTCGGAGATTAACCATTCGATTGTGTCAATACAAAATAACTTATTTAACGATACAAGAACCTCGACATTATTATACATCAGAAAATATCGGATTTTCTGGGGAAATATTCATATACAATTATCACTTCCTCACAATACAAGAAATCTAAACTACATCCATATATATATATATATATATATATATATATATATATATATATATATATATATATATATATATATATATATATATATATATATATATATATATATATATATATCACAACTATGAAATTCACACATGCATTTATACTTGATTTTCACATCATTTTCAGACATTTTACAGAAAATATCAGATTTTCTGGGTTTTTACGAAAGATACAAAGATTTTTACTCAAACTTACTTATGAAGTCACCAACATTATATACGTGGACAAGGTCAACATAACTTGTATTCTCAGGTAATCGTTAAGCTAGAAGATTTGCAAGTTGTATGGTTTTGTTTTATGTAACATCACTTATCGTACTTTTAATAATTTGAACTTATGTATTTATAACAATGTACTTGATGTGAACAATGTTGGTTGTTATATGTAATGTTGGTGATGAATGTGTTATGTTTCATGTATATTCATTGTGATGATTATTCAATTGTTAGTCACACGAGCCCCCAGACGTTTCCGCCGTCAGGTTCGGGGGTGTGACATGGTTTGACATATTCAACCTCCTCAAGCACGCCACTAGAGGTAAGTCCATTTAGTATGGTATTTGTCTTTTAGTTCTTGTAGGTATTGTCTACCATATTTTGATTGAAGAAACAATAGGATCTTCAAGAATAAGAGAAGACCCTAAGAAACTATA
This sequence comes from Lactuca virosa, assembly GCF_052849685.1. NCBI lineage: Eukaryota > Viridiplantae > Streptophyta > Magnoliopsida > Asterales > Asteraceae > Lactuca > Lactuca virosa. The sequence goes on from NC_136433.1 coordinate 42,406,415, forward strand.
GTCAAGACTATTACTGATGAAGTTCGCTCACTCTCAATGCCTCCCCAAATGTTGCTAAAGCTAAGATCCTTTGGAGGTTTTCTTTGAATAATGAAGATATCGCCACTTAGCACAACTTTGTGACCAAGATTTGTGTCTTATTTTATGTCTTTGTGGTTGGTTATGCTTTATATTAGGTTTAGAGCTTGTTTTGTCCGCTTTTAGTTGGCCTTTAGTTACTTAGGTTGTGCTGGTCCCTAGAACCCTTTTCTTTTCCATAGGAGGGGAGTCTTCAACCTGCTATTATATTTATTCTTTTTATTAATAAAATTTTAATGGAGGTAACGCCCTCCTTTACCCAAAAATAAATAAATAAATAAAAGAAAAAACATCATAAATGGTCGATGTGGTTTCCTCAAATCTGAAGTTTAATCCCCATGGTTTAAAAACGTCGTAGATAGTCCTTGTGCTTTCAAAACTTTTGACGATTGGTCATTATCGTTAACTCCGTTAAGTTGTGTTTGTTAACTAAAGAGCATTTTCATCATTTCACTACCATAGAGACCATTTATCATTTCACTACCATAGGGACCATTTATCATTTCACTACCATAGGGACCATTTATCATTTCACTACCATAGGGACCATTTATGATGTTTTCTCTTATTTTTTTGAAAAAAAATTTAACTATAATTATTAATTTATAAAAGCTCTCTCTCTCTCCTTCTCTCTCTCTTTCTCCCTCTGGAACGCCATTAAGTATTTGAAGAACAAACCCACATTGATTTCTTTAACTCCTTCATCTGTTCTAAAACCTGCAACACAACCTTAGTGACGTCACCGATTTAACAACCTCACTGCCATAGTCTTGATCAGAATCACGCTCCAGCACAACACCACCATCCTGATTCAAAGTCGAAGGGTTTCCACAAGTTGTCAATCTCTTATGGGTCACTAGCGGAGGACCAATGGTGAGTGGTGAAGGAAAAAAGTACATGCGGTGAGCAAGGGAGGGAGACAAAAGGGTACCACCGTCTTCCATCTCCATCCCCAAGTTGTTGATCTTCATCTCCAATGTCTTCTGAAACATGTCCCTTTCTCCACCGTCGGACCTGAAAACCTCATAAGCCTCTCCTTCTTCACCGCCAGATCTGAATCCAGTATTTGAACAGACCTTGGCGGATGATCGAACGTGTTTTTCCTAAATGGGTCCTCCCCAAGATTTGATTTTTAAAGATCTGCAAGAGATATTATGGGATCGATCTGGTGGATGAGTACGGGCGACGATTTGAAGAAGCAAATGAAGATTGATCCCAAGAAAACGAAACAAAAAATCTGAGCTTTGATAGATACAAATAATGCCATCTGAATCTACGATTTCTCTTAATAATTCCATCTGAATCTATGAGCTTTGCAAGAAAACGAAACTAAAAGATTTATGATTTCTCTTAATCCCAAGAAAACCAATTCTAGGTCAAAAAACGTGATCATGGCACAAGGTAGGCGAGATCCATACTAGAACACCGGATTTAGCGATGGGACTCTACGGTTCAATGAGAGGGATAGAGTGATTGGGTTTGGCAGATTTTGTGTTCTTCAATGGTGACCTAACAACGCTGATGTTTCATAAAGGATCCATCGAGAGAGACCCACTGAGAAATGAAGAAGATTGTTATCTAGTATGTGATGCTAGGATTGAGAAGAGTTTTTGATGGTTCTCCAGTAGGATTAAACTCATATTTCCATGGGGGGTTTAAGGATTATCGAAGGAAAAAGCGGGGTAAGATTGGGTTAATGGCATCTAGGAGAGAGAGAGAGAGAAAACTTTTATAAATTAAATAATTATATTTAATTTTTTATTTTTTTCAAAAAAAAACATTATACTGAAATGACGAAAATGTCCTTTAGTTAACAGACAAAACTTAACAGAGTTAACAATAAGGACCAATCGTCAAAAGTTTTGAAAGCACAGGGACAATCTATGACGTTTTTAAACCACGGGGATTAAACTTCAGATTTGGGGAAACCACAGGGACCATTTATGATGTTTTTCTAAATAAAAATAAAATACTTGGCAATAGCGTTAAATAAAAAAACAATAAATTAACTAAAACCAATATATTGCAATATATTTTAAAAAAAATATTAAGTCTTTAAAAATTATAATAATAAATAATAATTAGTTCAATAATAGTAAAATTTTAATTTTAAACAAAATAAAATTTAAAATAAAAAATTATTAAATAAAAAAATTAGTTGTATGAAATATAAAACTCAAAAATAATAATATTTAATAAAATATAAATATTGGTATTATCATCCAAAAAACAATTCAAAATCCAGTATAAATATCAATTTTTATAGTTGTTTATTAATATTTTAAATTTTAAAAACACTCGCATTCATGAAGATGTTATAATGCTTCCAAAAATAGACAATTGCTTGTTGACTTGTTAAACTACAAGTTCATATAAAAATTTCATACTCATGTTTTCAAAAGAAAAACTTATGATCCATCCGTCGTTCATTTTATATCATCATAAAATGATGTCAGAAAGTGCATACTTTGCAAAAATATAAAATAACATAAAATAAACATGTTTTCATAATTAGTTTTTATTTTAAAATTATATTACACAAAATTACACGGTTTGTCTTGTGGGACGAATAAGGGAAAAGAGAATAATGAAAAAGAAATGAAAATATCGGAAGGAAATGAGAATGTTGATAAGGTTGACGGAAAATGAATTTTGAGGCTAACTAACTGTTGCGTTTTGCTCATTTGGTCATTTTTTTTGTACTCAATATACCATCGAACTTGTTGTTTGTATTTACCATAACCCTTTTGACCGGCTTTTGACATGTGATAGCCGGTTAAAGGGTTATGATGAACACAAACAACAAATTCGATGGTATATTTTGTCCGAAAAGTTGATTACCCTCCTGAGTCATTTTCTCCGAAAAGTTAAATGAAATTAAAGTTGCAAAATTATCAAATACTGCAACCTTCTTTGACCATAACGTATATAAAGAGCGTTTCGGATGGGTAACTTCGTTAAAACATGGTCTATGTTATGTTTATTGTGGTTAGCTATTAACACCTCTCTTCAAAAGGATATAATTATGTATGAGATGTATATTTATCAACATAAACGTTTACCTCAAGGTATATTATGGTGATGTGTCTGCAAAAGCCGCATGATATTGTACATATTGATGTTGTATCTTATCCCATGAATTCGATCTTAAAGCTAAGTAAACTCAAAAATCACAGCACTTGTGATTCCACTCGTTTGTAGACTTGTCTAGAATCCATGATACGATAAATCATTTGATTGGAAATATAAATGTAGTCATGAAATGCACCTGCTTAGTTAAGGTTCCCCTAATAAATATTCAAGTGCATTACAAAGTTGCATATGTATGAATAATGTTCTTTCGTGAGTTATGTTTTGAAGAGAAGCAAAAATGAATCTCATAAAGTCATTAATATCAACAGTAGATGACGTGGGATTTGCTGTAAATGAGTAAAGGGAAAATAAATCAGGAGGGTAACCAGCTATTGTATTTGTTCTCATTTGGTCCCTTTTTTTTTTCTCAATATACCATCGAACTTGTTGTTTGTGTTCACCATAACCCTTTGACAGACTATCATATGTCAAAAGCCAATCAAAAGGGTTATGGTGAACACAAACAACAAGTTCAATGGTATATTGAGTACAAAAAAGGAAAGGGACCAAATGAGAACAAACGCAACAGTTAGTTACCCTAAAGAGTCATTTTCCCTAAGGTTGAGGGTGATAAAGTGAATAAGGTTGACGATACAAACAAGATAGTTATCAGTCTTATCTATTTATTTTTCATCAGTCTTATTTATTTTTCGTTTATTAGGTGGTGTTTGGGAGTGCTTTTTGAACTCTAAAGGTGTTTTTAGATACAAGTGATTATTGGTTTATAGTGATGGTAAAAGAAGTTTTTTTAAAAAGTGTTTGGATTAACTTTTATGGTGAAAAAACCAATAAGTCAATAAGTTAAAAAGTGTTTGGTTAAAAAGTGTTTTTTGAAGTTATTTTGGTTTGAAAGCCATAAACAGTTTCAAAAAGTCAAGTTATACATGCTTACTGAAAAATGCTTTTTGAAGCTAATGGAAAGTTTTCTGAAAAAGTGTTTTTGAGTTTGTCAAACATTATTTTTGACTTATTAGTTTTTTAAAAAGCCAATAAACCAATAAGTTGTTTTGAAAAGCAAATCCCAAACACCCCCTTGTACCATTTCTAATGGAAAAACTATTCTGAAAAAATGTTTTTTAGTTTGTCAAACACTTTTTTTTTTACTTATTAGTTTTTCAAAAAGTCAATAAACCAATAAGCTGTTTTGAAAAGTAAATCCCAAACACCCCCTTATATCATTTCTAACATTAGTATGGGACATGTAGGTTGGACCTAATAAGGAAGAACAGAAGAAGAAGAAGAAACAGAACAGCCTGTGAAAACAACCAAGAAGGAACTCGTCTACAAGACATCGTAACAACTAATCAAACAGTCTAAATGTGACAAACAACCATAAGCAAAGTTAATCTCACCATAAAAAACTATCCCTTCCACTATAGGCAAAGCTATCATGTATCGAGGTGTGTACTAGGACCCATGTAATTTATAAATTCTATTTAGTATTTATATAGGGAAAAAGAAGAACCAATTTTGAAAAACATCTAGGACCCATCTTCTATTATTTGACAAAACAATAAACAAATAACTAAAAGAAATGGTGGAGGTCTTATACTTTTTTCTTTGGAAAGAAGAGTCTTCCTAACGAGAGTGTCCAGACCAGCTTACGCAAACCACGACTAATCTCACGTGCAAATATAAGGTTATGCATCATGTCTTAGAGTCACCACAAACGAATCGTCATGGCTACATGAGCAAAGAGTAACAACCGGTAGAATTCAGGTAGAGAAAGAGAAAGCAAATGGTTAAATTCACAAAGCAAATGGTTGTTTTTTTATAAAAACTTATCTACGTCGAAGATAAAGATAAAGAGATGTAGTTGTTTGATGTTATAAAAAGAAACAGTGAAAAACTATAAGGAAACTTGAAAAAAACACAACTCCTCCTGTATTGTTGGTTGTAGAAAATAGTTGTTGCAGGTGAACTCTTTAATAAGAAAAAAGACTTAATCGTGCAACGTAATCATTATTATTTATTATCAATTTTTTCTACAAAAATCTAGTTTTAAAGGTCAAGTAGGCAGGTTTATAAGGCGTTCGACCGTTTGAACCAGATTTTTGCAAATCGGTCATTTTTTACTCATTCAATGGACCCGACCCGCCACAAGTATTGTTGACTATTTCATTTTTATCATTTTCACTTAATCAGGAATAATTAAGGAACGAGGTGTTTTTCTATTCTATATTCACTACTCCTTCCACTCCATGTGAACCATTCCATCATATCAATTCAAGATATATACATTATAGTCCGAAGAATTAATCATGCTATATCATGATAAGGATGCAAAATCCCTTTCTATAGGAGTAAGGCAAGGACTAGAATTTTGACAAGTCTTATTCTAAACGAGCCCAAGAAGAACACGGTTGGCTAGACACATATGTAAGTAATCTTTAACAATTTACATTTCAAAATATAATACCTTAAAGAAGACTCCTTAAACTTTACCAATTAACACAAGCACATCGATTTGAATACATAATCAGACATCTTAGCTAGTGACGATGGAAGTTCGTATGGCATCTTCAGGCGTTATTGTAGCTAATTTAGATAAATTCATGTTTATATGAAACCGAATTACATAAATTTATGTTTATTTGAAGTCGAATGAAATTGCAGTTGAGATTGTCATAAAGATAATGATACGATGCTCAAATGACTCATGAGACGTATTGCTCTTTTGCGAATCAATTTAAACTCATCACAAGCTTTGCGGTTCGTAATAAAAATAAAAAAATAAAAAATAAATAAATAAAATCTTTGTGACTATAAAACATTAAAACCTCCCAATATAGACATTAAAACACCACATTCCTAATGCATTACACATAAGGGCAAAGATGGGTTTGTTTAACCAATCGTTACATAACTAACTCAGGGTTATGACCAAATCCAACGATGCAATGCATTAACAACTTGTACATCATGCTTAAATACCTATACATTAGCATCGGATTTGACCCCGGAAAAAAAAAACATCTCTCCAGCAAAAAAATTCAAGACATTGCTTGCTGGTAACTCAAGACTAAAAAAAGTTACACAAAATGCTAAACTAAAATTACAATTATACCCTCAACTAACACCACTACTTCCATGGCATACTAGCCATGCCTTGAGGGCTACTATTGTTCATTGGACTCCCGGCCCCACCCGATGACTCACTCATGGTCCCATGAGACGGTGAGCTAGCGGGTGCGGGTCCGGGTCCGGGTCCATGGTTCGGTTGGTGAGCCGCCATGACTTTTGGGTTCAACGGTTCACCATGGTTAGCCGGGGTATGTTCTTTAGAGGTTTCAGGAAGAAAACTTCCAACTATAACCTGCAATAAGAAGTATCAGATTTACGATTATACCCTTGATGGGATTAGTGTATCTAGTAGAAAAAGGGTAATTTAGTCATTTTAACCTGAACAGGAGATGTGGCAATTAAAAGTCCGGCTACAACACCGCCAAAAACACGACCATCGGGTCCGGATAATGTGATGCTTAGACCGCCTGTTCTTGTGCGTTGACCGTATATTTCTGAGAGGACAAATGAACCCGAAAGGGCTAATATGTCAAATCGCCCCTGAAAAGAAAATATTGTTTAAGTTAAGTTTATAAAAACCAAAATAAGAAGCAAAATTGCAACCCGATTCCTTTTGGGACCAAAACTGAAAAAGAATGTTAAACTCAGGGACCAAAACTGTAATTTACTCTAGATATTTAATCAAAGATGAAAGATGAACCTCATAAGTTGCAGTTCCACCAGAAGTCGCAGCTTGACGAAGTGTGACATTTGATATGACACCAATGCCAGACATGATGCAGACAGCCCTTGGTCCATTTTGAGAAAATGACATGATCTTGTTTAGCACATCCTGAAATTTTATTTAAAAAAATATATATTTTTTTTAATATCATTTTTAGAATTCTAATAATACCAAAAAAAAACATGAAGTAGAATGCCATTTAAGCAATAAGACGAAAATGAGAATGAAAATGAAAGTAACCTCTCCAGGCTGCACCACAATGATATGTGGAGTAAAACCGAATCCAGGTGATCCTACAAATATAAAATTTCCAATATAAAAATCCAAGGTTTCTGTAAGCAATTTAGTTTGACAGTATCAAAAGAAAAGTCAACAGAAATGAGATCCAAAATCACAAGAAAATTCAATTATTGATACACATAGCATCTAGTGAAGTCAAACAAGAATTAATCAAAAAGCAGAGCCCACATAAGAAAGTCAAAAAAAAACATTCTATGTTCAAGTGTTCAACTATCACGTGGCTAACAGGATATAATATGCACAGTAAGGAAAACTTAGATCTGAATTGACCCAAATTTCAACAGTCAAAGGCTCAATTTGATGCAATTATAGCTAGAAGTCTAGAACTCTAAACCCTAAATCCAACAAAAAGAGATATAGTGGGGATCCAGATCAAGTTCAGGAAGATACTGCTTAAGTTTTTGAAAAAGTACTATTCATTAAGAATTAAGATTCGACTTTTATGGTGAATGAAACTTTGGATCTAAAAATGAAAATGTCAGTTTTTGAATTGATCAGGCAATGTGATTGTAAAGCTAATTGGACAATAAATGATTTACATAAAAATTGAAGTAAGAGGAAGTTTTGTTTACCTAGAGATTCCCTTGCCTTTTTCCTGTTCGATGAACCACGAGGTCTACCTCTGACCTTTTTTTGTGATGGAAATCCTTCATCCAGAGGAATAGAACTAACAGGAGCGGCGGAGATAGGAGGAGGAACGGCGGAAATAGGAGGAGCTGATTGTGGTTGCTGCTGTTCAAAAGAGCCGTTCAACGAAGCGCTGACCGTGACACCGACAGGTGTTAACTTTGCTGGCCTGGCTGCAGTAACGGGCGACGGTGACATAGAGCCTTCAGGATGGTACTTCGCCGGCCTCCCCCTCTTTTTCATCATCGACTCACCACCGCCGTGCTCGTTAATGTTAATGTTATGATGGAAGCTTGCACCCCCACTACCACCACCGCCGCCTCCACCGCCGCTAAACATTACATCGCTGTAAGAACTAGTAACGCCGGGAGTGTATCCCACGCGGACGTTGTTCACCGGCGGCTGAGACGTTACTGGAGTCATCGATGACTCGAAGAGTCTTCCAGATTCAGATCCGTTCATTTTGTACACGATTTTTCAATACTCTTCGCCGGAAAAGCTAAAATACATAAACAACAGATTGCCTGGAATAACATGGCAAATCAAAATCATCAGTTGGAAAGAAAATCCAGAGCAAAATCATATGTTCAAACTTCTAAGCTGAATAACTACAAGAAAACACAAATTTACCATAATTTTCACTTGAATAACCAAAATCAGCAACACAAAAAGCCCTAATAACAAGGATCATTCTTAAAACTTACAACCTCACTTCAGAAATCAAAATTCATCCAAAATTTGAAGAAAATCTAGCAAAAATAAAATAAATTAAAAAGCAAAATGAGAATTACAGTAGACATAATCCGAAAATGGTTTCCTTTTTCATAATTTTACAGTTACTGAAAATACAAAATTAATCAAATAAAAAAAAAGTAAGAAAAAATTGGGGAAAAACACTAAATACTTACCGATAAATATCAGGAATTTTTGTGAAGAAAAATTGGACGATTAATATATAGAGAAGCAACAATTTCTAGGGTTTTGGGGCATTTTGAAAGAGAAATGAATTGATTAATAAATTGGTGAGTATTTTAATTATTAGTGTTTTTGAAATTCAAAATATATCCACTTTTCCATGACTTCTCTTTTACGGACTCTCTCCTTTTTTTAATTAAAAAAGGAGTCGTTGTATTGCTTTGGATAACAAGATCTTTAGCATATCTTGTTAGTAATAATTAAATTTTAATTCTTTTTATTTTCTATATTTCTTAAAATTTTGATGTATATCCATATACCAAATAAAATATTTTAAAAGTTATATTTTGGGATAATGACTTGAAAGGATAACGAATTTTCGATTTTGTTCACATTTATTCACTAAATTTTTTTTTCGTTATCTATTTGTCATTGAACTATTGAAACTGTTCACATTTTACCATTATGACCGGCTGTTACCGGTCATAAGGGTAAAATATGAACAGATTCAATAGTTTTGTGGCAAATAGATAACGAAAAAAAGTTTAGTGACTAAATGTGAACAAAATCGAAAGTTTGTTTCCCTCTAAAATATTCAATGACTAAATGTGAACAAACTTCCTCTTATATTATGTTTTACCAAATTATTTATTTTTGTTAAATTGTAGCAACATTTGTTGATGAAGAAATCTATGAAATAAAAAAAAACAAACCCCGAAAAATATATTAAAAAAAACGAAAAATCGAAACCGAAATAAAAAACCGATGGTTTGGTATTTTCCAAAATAAAAAATCACAATTTTCCAATCTGATTTTGGTTTTACTCATCAAATTATACATGACAATACGTTTTATAACACCAAGTTACTGATGCGTTTTTGTATTACCAATGTATAACCGACTTTGTAAATTACAACTCATATATCTTCGTTTCAAGATTATAAGATATTATCGTCTCAGTATTACTCGTGATGAATTCCATGAAGTGATACTCTGAGCGAGGGTTTATCCAATACTCAAATCTCAATTTCTGAGTACTCATGAATGTTGCAGCAATTCTATTGCCATGTCTATCCTTTAGACAATCTAAAATCCAGTTCATGACAGTCTTGATTCACTACTTACTTCCAAAAGTACGAGCGACTGTGGAGTTTGAATAATCTTATTATTCGGGAAGTAAAACATGCAAAAATGAAACACAACAATAAACAATTGACAAAAGGCAGAAACCAAACTTATAAATAATACTTTATCATTTAATCACCAAAAGTCAATTACATTTACTTTGTTACAAGTTTCAGAACAAAACTAATCTAACTACTAAAACTAATATCATCTTTCAGTCCTATGCTCCGAGCATGCCGAATATGCTTAGCCCTACTCAGACCCTTTGTGAGGGGATCTGTTGGGTTATCTTCAGATGACACCCTATTTACTATAAGATGACCTTCTTCTACTCTATGTCTGATGAAATGGTACTTTCTGTCGATATGTCTGGTTTTACCATGATCTCTCGGTTCCTTTGTCAAGGCAACCGCTCCTTCATTATCGCAGAACAGTTCCATAGACTCCTGGATGGTTGGAACAACTCCGAGATCTCCGATGAAGTTCCTCAACCAAGCTGCTTCTTTCGACGCTTCACTCGCTGCTATGTACTCTGATTCACAAGTAGAATCAGCCACCGTATCTTGCTTGGAACTCTTCCAAGTAACTGCTCCTCCATTCAGTAAAAATACCTAGCCTGACTGAGAACGGAAGTTATCTCTATCCGTCTGAAAGCTGGCATCACTATAACCATCTACTCTCAAAGTATCATTGCCACCAAGTACAAGGACCCAGTCCTTTGTCCTTCGCAAATACTTGAGTATATTCTTTACTGCTATCCAATGAGCTCTACCTGGGTTTCCTGATAGCGACTGACCATGCTTAAAGCAAAAGCCACATCAGGGCGAGTACATGTCATAGCGTACATGATCGATCCGACAGCGGAAGCATAAGGTACACGACTCATGTCATCTATTTCCTCATCTGTACTCGGGCATTGAGTCTTACTCAATTTGGTATTGCTCTGGATAGGTAGCTCTCCATTCTTGGAATTTTCCATACTAAACCTCTTTAGTACCTTATCCAAGTATGTGCTCTGACTAAGTCCAATTAGTCTCTTCTTTCTATCTCTCAATATTCTAATCCCAAGAATATAGGCAGCTTCTCCAAGGTCTTTCATGGCAAAACACTTTTCAAGCCAAGACTTAACTTCTTTCAAGGTTGGAACGTCGTTACCAATGAGTAATATGTCATCGACATATAACACCAGAAAAGTTACTATACTCCCACTAGCCTTGATATACACACAAAACTCATCTTCACTTCTAGAGAAACCAAACTCTTTGACTTTCTCATGGAAGCAAAGATTCCAGCTGCGAGATGCTTGTTTCAATCCATAAATGGATTTCTCAAGCTTGCACACTCTATTGGGAAACTTTGCATCAACAAAACCCTCTGGCTGATTCATGTAAACATCCTCAGCCAACTTCCCGTTAAGGAAAGCAGTCTTGACATCCATCTGCCAGATTTCATAGTCATGAAAGGCAGCTATGGCGAGCAATATCCTAATAGATTTAATCTTAGCTACTGGCGAAAATGTCTCATCATAGTCAACCCCTGGGGTTTGAGTGAAACCTTTTGCAACCAGTCGAGCCTTGAATGTATGCACATTCCCATCCATGTCTGTCTTCTTCTTGAAGATCCATTTGCACCCAACTGTCTTACGACCTGGTGCACTATCAACCAAATTCCAAACATGGTTGTCATACATGGACTTAATCTCGCTGTCCATTGCCTCTTTCCACTTGGAAGCCTCTGGGCCTGCCATTGCTTCCTTATAAGTGACTGGTTCATCTAAGTTTACCAGTGTTCTGTCACTTATGAATGTGTCGCCATCTGAAGTAATATGAAAACCATACAACTCAGGTGGCACACTCACCCTAGTGGACCTTCGAAGAGGTAATGAGTTATCAACTGGTTCAATAGGAACTGTTTCCTCTGGTTGAGTGCTAGTGTCATCTAAGGTTTCTTTATTGGCTAACTCTTGAATTTCTTCAAGTTCAATGGTGCTCCCACTGTCCTCTTTGAATATGAGCTCCCTTTCTAGAAAGACTCCTCTTCGTGCTACAAAGACCACGTTTTCACTAGGCCTGTAGAACAAATATCCAAAAGACTGCTTTCGGTAACCAATGAAAACACATTTCTCACTTCTAGCTGCTAGCTTGTCGTGAGTCTCTCGTCTTACGAAAGCTTCACAACCCTAGACTTTAATATGTGCCGACGAGGGAACTTTCCCCGTCCACATTTCGTGAGGTGTTTGGCAACCTTCTTTGTAGGGACAAGATTGAGGATGTGGGCGGCTGTCTCTAAGGCATACCCCCAGAATTGAATAGGAAGCGAAGCACGACTCATCATAGAACGAACCATGTCTAACAAGGTCCGATTACGCCTCTCAGCTACACCATTTAATTGTGGTGTCCTAGGAGGAGTCAATTGTAAGACTATCCCACATTCTTTCAGATAGTCGTTAAACTCGATACTAAGATACTCCCCGCCTCTATCGGATCTAAGTATCTTTATCTTCCTGCCCAATTGATTTTCGACCTCATGCTTAAACTCTTTGAACTTTTCAAAGGTTTCTGACTTATGCTTGATCAAGTCGATATAACCATATCTGCTATAATCGTCAGTGAAAGTCACATAGAATCGATTAGCATCTCTTGTAGTTGATCTGAAGGGCCCACACACATCTGTGTGTATGAGATCCAACAGACCTTCACCTCTTTCACAAGACCCTGTGAATGGTGATTTTGTCATCTTTCCCAAAAGACAAGATTCACACATATCATCTGATTTTAGGTCAAATGATTCCAACACTCCATCCTTTTGGAGTTGGGCTATGCGTTTCTTGTTAATGTGTCCAAGACGACAATGCCACAAGCATGCCTTGTCTATACTATTAGACAAGTCAATATTAAGTACACTATTTCCTAAGCTATCAACACAAGTCACTGTTTCATACACACCATCACAAGGTAAAGCTTCAAACATAAAAACACCATTCTTATAAACAGAAATTGAACCATTCAAATCATTAAAAGAATATTTAAAACCTTGTCTGAACAATGCATGAAATGAAATAATGTTTCTTGTCGTCTCAGACGAATAGCAACAATTTATCAAATCTAATCTAACATCATTACTAAGCAGAAGCTGATAAACCCCGATCTTGGTTACTGGTGAAGACTTTCTGTTTCCCATGATCAAGTTTATCCTTCCTCGCTCTATCTCCTCACTTTCCTTTAGCCCCTGCAAATCAGAACAGATATGAAAACCACATCCTGTATCAAGGACCCATGAACGAGAAGATAATGAGTTATTAGCAGAAATAGTGTAAATACCTGCCGAAGATGGCTTCACTTTGCCATCCTTGATATCTTGCAGATATTGTGGGCAAGATCTCTTCCAATGCCCCTTTTGATTGCAGTAAAAGCAAACGGCCTCTTTGTTGGATTAATGTCTAAGTCCATAACTATAATTGGTAAGACTTGACCCGACCCGGCATGGTCCATTTGGGTTGCATGGCATCATGCATTTGGATAGACTATAATGAGAGAAATAACACTTAAGGTTGGTTAATATATTATAAGTTCTAATATATTAATAAGGTTATTTAATTAGTATTGATCAAGAATTAATTTGGAATTAATTAAGTGATCAAAAGGAGACTAATTAAATATATGGGTTGATTGTGTAAATCATTCATTCTTATATATGTGGGCTTGTGATCCAAGATTCCTTATGTTGGACTAAGTCCATGGGGTGACCCATGGATACTCCATGGAGGTTAAAATCCATGGAGCATAAGGAATGGGTAAAGTTATGAGTTACATGGTGTAACCCTAATAGCCACCATATAAAAGAATCCCATGGCTCAAGAAATCGTGCACTAATGTGTGAGTGTGAGGGCTAGACGATTTCAAGGAGTGTTCAAGTTTCTCTCAAGTTATTCCAAGTGTATTTGGTGTTGTGTGAACCATTTGAGGTGTCACACTTGGGGCACTAGGCACTCAAGCTTCATGAAGACATTCTACATCAAAGAGGTATGTATTCTATCTTGTTATATTTATTATTTTGTATGCTAGATTAGGATAATACCTTGGATGTTCATAATTGTATGTATAATAGAGAAAACATAGATCCAAGGTATTTAGGGTTGCATGTACACTTAGGAGTGTTAGAATGCTCATAACCCAACAGTGGTATCATAGCCTAGGCTTGTTTTCTTGTTATACTTGCAAAAGTAGCTGAAAAATCGAGTTGGATGCATATATTCGATTGTTTTGGCTGGAATTGGACTAGGAACATTACCCTAAGATGTTTTTGGACTTATAAACTTGTTTTTGATGTGGTAATGTTCATGCTAATCCAATTTCTAAGATAATTGTCATAATTTCAAGATTTGTATTAGTTTGTATGTTCATGCTAATTTCTTGAAGATTGATGATTTGAATTATCTTGTTCTTATGAGGTTCTTAGATTAATAGAAAAGTTGTGTGAAATAGTTGTTTTCAATCCATTTTAATCTAAGAGTTGATTCCAAAGTGTGTTTTTGTAACTTGTCCTCAAGTTATATGAAAAGTCACATTTAAGAATCATAAAACTCATAAAAGTTGGCAAAGGTTACAAAATGAAGAGTCTAGTTCTAATTAAATTGTTTTATGACTCCATAACTTGTCCTCAAGTTATGGAGGTTCAAGAGTCTCTTCATTAAATTAAAAAAAAATGTAACCTTAATTAGTTCTATAAGTTACAATAAAAAAAAGTTATTTTTTTTATTAATTAGTTTAAAGTCTTCCATAACTTGTCATCAAGTTATGGAACTTGAAGAGTTTTTTTTTTTAATTAAAACTACTTTAAACTCATAAGTTATGGAATTAATTAGTTTTGAATAGTTTCAAAACTTGCCCTCAAGTTTTGGAATTTGAAAAGTTTTCACTTATGAATACTTTAATTCCAAGTTAGCCCTTAGAAATTTAAAAGTTAAAATTCAACCCTTATACTTTATAATATTATAAGTTAATAATATTTATATATATATATATATATATGTATAAGAGTAAAGTCAGTCTTACCGTTAGTAGGCCTCATTCACGAAGCCGGTCTATAAGGGGGGTATAAGGTTATTGCCTATAAAATGGCAATTTAATGGGTGTCCACTCTCACCCACCGCTTCCTTGACTGGTGGAGGGTCGTTAGCCGAACGGGTAGGACAAGGACTATAATTCTCCTTTCATTAAAAGTATTAATGATAAATACTAAGTAACTAAACTCTTATTAATACCCAATCTTAGTTACTTAGGAAAATGTGAATTTGGTGCTAACCCATGAAATTACACTTTGCACTTTGCTTAAGTCGTTAGTGGAGCGTGTGTGGTTAACCGGCACACTAACCTGGACTTAACAAGGTAGGCAAATAGTAACTTAATATTTATCATAGTATCGGTGGAGCGTGTGTGGTTAACCGGCACACTGATTAAGGGGTAAATATTAAGGGTACCAAGTATATTTGCATGGTTATTCACACCTTGTTTTGTGATCCTCGGCATCCCAGTCACAAAACCTGAAGGGCACACTCGAGATTGAAACATGCCTTTGAACAGTTCAATGAATCTCAAAGATCTAGGACTTTCAAATCCAATTAAAACCTAATAAATTATTTTGTTTTTCATGGTGGAAATTGGTGAATCGTCATTCACCTACCTTCAAATATTTTATAGCTTGGATTACGGCATCCCTCTTCTAAGTTATAAAATAGTTTGTTGGGTCCTAGCCTTAATATTTCATATTGGGTGTCATATTAAGGACTTTAAATCAACTATCTTGAATATCTCCCAAAAAGATGTCTGGTCTAGACATTTATGATCTTCCCAAATCTCTTGAAACAAGCTTTCCTAAATGAAGATGATGTCCCATGGATATCATACTTCTTTCACCTCCTCCAATTATTCTCCCTAACCCACAAGTTCCTAAAAAGTTTAAGGTCACTGAAGCCCTATTGGCAAGGCAAAGTCTAGGTGTGATCACATCTTGGAGATGTAGTCACATATTGACAAGTCGGGAGAGTTGGGTGTCAAAGTCTTGAGAAAGTTGGTGGCTCAACTACTTTCTAAGTCACATAGTGAGTTCTTTTGGGAATCCTATGAAACAGACTAAGACAAGACCCTTAATGATCTTATCTATTTGCTAAGATCAACTTCCTAAAACGCTATGGACATTGACAATGATGACATTGGATATCCAGTAAAGCTCTCTCTTCCCAATGGAAAGGGATCGGCCATAGTCAACTCGGTTGACCCAATGGTAAAGAGAGAGGCGAAGTCTGAGATAGTCCCATTATCAAGGGTCCATAGGTAACTATTGCCAAAGGAAGGGGCATTGGTTACGAAGCTGCCAAATTTACCTAAGGATGTTAAAGTCAATAAGTTTGGCTCTACTTCAGGTAAAGTCCATTGTCTAACTCTATTAAGTACATGCTGATTCTGATCGCGAAGATGGATTTCAATCGCATGGTTCGGTGATCAGAATTTTGGGCTATTACTTAAGAGTTATGATATTTATATTGCTTAGGAATAGATAACAACAAGGTTTTCATATGGATTGTAAGGATAAGTTTTTCCGCAAAGTTTTAAAATAAAAGAAAAAGGTTTTGATTTTATTTATTTTAAGTATCCTTACAATGGCATTTGTGAAAAGTTGTTGCTTATAAGATTCCATTGATAGCAATATTGGAAAAATGGATTTGATTCTTTCGGTTGTGGTAGTGTCTAATATTACCAAATAAGGAAAGATTCTCATCACCCAAGGTTCAATTGGACCGAAACTTGGAATCATGCAAGTTGTATAGTATGATGAATGAGAACTTTCAGCTTGGAAAATTAAGACTAATTCCTTATGTGAATAAGGAAAGGACTAAGGGATCGAGTACACATTTTTGTGCACTGGTCAAGTCCACCACAAAAGATCAAGAAGACTATTCGTCATGATTTACTTAAGTTCAGTAAATATGGTTATACTTATAAGTTTAAGTATAAGTCTGTACCATTGGAGAAGTTTCAATGTGAGACAGAACGAATAAGAAGAATCAAAGTATGGCAGAAAGATAAAAGTTTCTCAAATCTGAAAAGATGGGAGAGTACTTTAGTATCATGTTTATGATCATCTTAATGATTAAGATACCATATCACAATTGGTCCTCTAAAGTCATCTTAGTGCATTCTTATGACTAAGAAGAGGAGTCATGAATTGTTGAAATGGTTAAAACAAAAAGATGAGTCATACTTCGTTCTAAAACAATTCTTAGAGTCATACTCCAAGATTGTAACTTGAGTGACATATCTTAAAGAGGGTTTGTTAACACTAGTCAAATGTAAGAGTAAAAGGTTATCTACTCTTGTACATTTGAAATTGGTAAGTTGTGATGTTTTGGATAAAACAGAGACCAACTTAGGCCAATTGTGTAAAGTGTTAGTCTTGATAAAGAATCCGCACTATCTCTTGAATATTTGACAAAGGAGTCTTATATGTCAAGAGGACAGTGGGAGTCTTAAAGCTCTTGAAAGTTTCAAGACTTAATCAAGAATAAAACCTAAAGTCCTTCACTAGCACACGACTTGAGGTTTATAACCTATCGTGTTGAAATTTTTGTGCCTATTCAAGTTGGCTTTGCATAGGAGTTCTGAGAGTTCTCAATTGGTTGCACAACTACTTGGAAGCAATGGCAGGCACCTGAGCTGCCAAATGGCAAGAATTTAAGATTGCACAAGTTTAATCAATATGAGTTTGGATTTGTCACTAACCTTGTCTTGTGATTATGGTTTTGACAAATTCACATGGATAAGAACACATACACTATTAAATCTAAGTGTCATAAGGTTTCTCTCCGATTCATGAAAATGATGGTGAGGAAACACTTTCACTAAGTAGATTTTAGCTAGATAGCAATTATGATATTTGCATTCTCAAAGTCATTAGTGGAGCGTGTGTGGTTTACCGGCACACTAACATGGATTTGTGAGAAGTGGCAAAGGTCTAAACAATTGAGACTATGATTACAGCATCCCTTTTCATAGTTCTAAAATTGTTTAGACACACACATGTGAGCTATCTAAGAGAGGTGTATGATTTTAATAAAGTTTTATCAAAACAATCTAGTATCAGAAATCTGAACTTTGGTAAGAAAGTCAGCTGATTTCTGAGTACATGTCAAAGCTAGTGGGAGCATAAGTGTTATGCTAATAATCATCATGTTAGTGGGAGCATGATAATTATGACAAATGTTGCAAGTTAGCAATGTTAATTATAGAAAACAAAAGTTTCAACTCGTGAGGTTGCAGGGGTTGAAAAAGTTGTTTTGCTATAATTAAGGGAGAGGAAATTATACTTCATTTTAATTCTAAAAGCTTAGATTGAGATTTTAATCGTATTTAATCAAGGATATATATATGAATTTCATGTTGGAATGGCTCAACATAAGGAAATTCTATATATGGGTCCATTATTTGCGTTCTAAAATTCGATTATGATTACGGCATCCCTTTTCATAATCTGAATTTTGAGAACTTGGCAAATTGAAATGGAAATATTATAGCAAAAGACTGGTTTAGTCTTTATGTGAGACATCATGAATCGTGTCCCATATGCTTCAGATATAGGATCGATTACATGTGCTATATTCATCCTTTCTAAAATTTTCCAAATGCCTGGGGCATTATGAAGGGAAAAGGTCTAGAATTGGATATGACTAAAATGATTAAGCAATTGTCGAGGACAATCTAAGGTTTACCAACGATTGGTTGCTCAAGGACAGTTGGAAGTATAATGTTAATTCTGGAAGGACCATATTGACATAATCTGTAAGGAGGCAACTCTTGTTCAAAAGTGATAGTCAAAATGGAATATGGAAATGTTTCAAAGTTAGAAATTATTCAATCTGTGTAAGATTAGGAAACTTAATGAAAGAAGGATGTTTCCAAGGAGCTGATCTCCTTTGGAATGCTCTGTAATGATTGTTGTCAAGTCTTTCTGACTTCGTGCATAATCATTAAGAGGATCAATGCATATAAGTTTAGAATCTAACAGATTTCAGTAAATGGCATGAATTTGGAATTCTTGCATTTGCAGTAAGGATTTGGGACTGTGAAAAGAGGATCATTGGAGTGATGTTCAATTGATCTATTTTACAAAGTAAAGATCATAGACAAACATAGTATGCATACTTGGTGTATGGCATGACTAGTGTTTAGAAAACATAGTGTACATGCTTGGAGCATGGGACAACTATTGTTTTAAACTCAAGTATAAAGTTGATAAAACCGAAACAATGAATAATGAGTAATCAGTATGGTGATAAATAAAAGTGTTTATTTATATTCATAGGGTTTCATACCATATTTGATTCATTTATTATTGTGTTTCACTTTGCATGTTTTGACTTCCAGAATAACTAAGTCGCTCTTCCTGAATGATTAAGTTATTCAAACCATCCACAGTCGGTCATATGTTGGAAGTAGATATGAATCAAGACTGTCATGGGTTGGTTTGTAGAGGTCCAAGTTGGTGGACAAAAGTGGTGCTACAACACTCATGAGTGCTCATAAGTTCTGAGTATTGGACTCAACCCGCGCTCATTTGAATCACTTCATGGATTTTATCACGAGTGATCATGAGACGATAATATCTTATATTCTTCAAACCTAGAGATATGAGTTGTTACTATGAGTTGGTTATACATTGATTGCACGAAAACGCATTGGTAACTCGATGTTATAAAACGTGCCTTTGTGTATGATTCAACAAGTAGTAGAACAAGCCATATGAGTCGAAGTTTATCCATTCCTTTTACCTTCGGGATAAAAGCGATATCTGTGGGCCCCTCGATGATTTAAAGATGATACATGTGAGTGCTTGGCCAAGCCAGGACTTATTTGATTTGTTCAATCAGTCAGTCATCATGAATCGAAAATCGGGAAACAACAAATGGACAGAGAGAATGATTGATAATCCATGTCTCAGTCCATATGATATCTAGAATGGAGGAATATATGATCCCTTATCTAATGGACAAGTCATTGACAAAGGACAGAGTTCATCGACAAGGTCAGAGTTCGACAGAAGCTTTTGAGAGCTACGATTGCTGATCGGTTCCTAAAGTCATACGCAATAATAGTTTTAGACTTATCCAAGTGGGAGACTGTTGGATTAATGTCTAAGTCCATAACTATAATTGGTAAGACTTGACCCGACCCGGCATGGTCCATTTGGGTTGCATGGCATCATGTATTTGGATAGACTATAATGAGAGAAATAACACTTAAGGTTGGTTAATATATTATAAGTTCTAATATATTAATAAGGTTATTTAATTAGTATTGATCAAGAATTAATTTGGAATTAATTAAGTGATCAAAAGGAGACTAATTAAATATATGGGTTGATTGTGTAAATCATTCATTCTTATATATGTGGGCTTGTGATCCAAGATACCTTATGTTGGACTAAGTCCATGGGGTGACCCATGGATACTCCATGGAGGTTAAAATCCATGGAGCATAAGGAATGGGTAAAGTTATGAGTTACATGGTGTAACCCTAATAGCCACCATATAAAAGAATCCCATGGCTCAAGAAATCGTGCACTAATGTGTGAGTGTGAGGGCTAGACGATTTCAAGGAGTGTTCAAGTTTCTCTCAAGTTATTCCAAGTGTATTTGGTTTTGTGTAAACCATTTGAGGTGTCACACTTGGGGCACTAGGCACTCAAGCTTCATGAAGACATTCTACATCAAAGAGGTATGTATTCTATCTTGTTATATTTATTATTTTGTATGCTAGATTAGGATAATACCTTGGATGTTCATAATTGTATGTATAATAGAGAAAACATAGATCCAAGGTATTTAGGGTTGCATGTACACTTAGGAGTGTTAGAATGCTCATAACCCAACACTATTTTGGATCAGAAACATGGGGAGTGGAACCATTGGGCTTAGCCTTTGGGCCATTACTAGATGACCCAGCTTGAGCCTTGCTCTTCCAGTTTTGCTTGGGAGGACCTTTCCTCTTTTTCCCCTTTCCCTGTCCAATAGCCAAGACAGTGGCACTTGCAGGTGTGGAGGGTATACTTTTACCCTTCATCCCTGCTTCAGCTGTCTGCAACAAGTTGTGCAATTGGGCCAGAGTCTGCTCAATGTTGTTCAAATGGTAAGTTAGAATAAACTGACCATAACATTCAGGAAGTGAGTTCAAAACCATGTCAATGGCCAATTCCTCATCAAAGTGAATATTGAGCTTGACCAAACGCTCTATGTAGCGTTCCATTCTTTGCACATGGGACACAACTGACTCCCCTTCTTTCATCTTGCAAGCCATGAGTGACTTGACTACTTCAAACTTTTCTTGACGAGCTCGCTTATGGTACTTTTCCATAAGGTCCTTGTTCATCTCAAAAGGCCAGTAGTCCTCATAGTACCTCTGCAGTTCTGGGGACATAGTTGCTACCATGATGCATGCCACTTTGGTAGCATCATCGTAGTGTTTCTTGTAGGCAGCAAGCTCTTCAGGAGTAGCTTCAGACTCATCAAGTTCTTTGAGCTCCTTTTCAAGAACATATCCTTTGTTCTCAAAACGAAGAGCCATCTTGATGTTGCGCATCCAATCGTTATAGTTAGAGCCATCCATAACGACTTTGGAGCAGATATTGAGCAAAGAGAAGTTTTGGTTGGAGGAGGATGAAGCAGAAGTGTTTCCAGGAGTAGACATCTGAAAAGAAAGAAAGTTTTAGTTAGATTTCAGGATACCTCAATATAATAACCCAAAGATAAAATATCAAGGTTAGGATCCAACTATGAAGATTCACAACTTAGAAATGGGATGTCGAGATCCAAGTGTAAATTTCATAAAGGTAGGTGAATGACGATTCACCAATTCCACCGTTAGACGAAACAAACGAAGTGAAATTCCTAATTCTTTTGAGATACATTGAAACTATTCAATGGCATGTTTTAATCTCAGATTATGCTCTTCTATTGTGACTGGGATGCCGAGGATCACAAACAAGATGTGAATAACCATGCAAATGTGCTTGGTAACCTCATTGTCTTTATCATTAACTATTGATGTGCTGGTAAACCACACACGCTCCATCAAAATGACAATTATGAGATACCCATTACTACTCTTTATTAGTGCCTTTTAGTGTGCTGGTTAACCACACACGCTCCACTAACGACCAATAAAGCACAATGTGCAATTTCATGGATTAGCATACTTTTCACATTTTTCCTAAAGTAACTAGAGTTGGGATTTTGTAAAATAATGTTCTAGTACTTTCTTTAATAGCATTATACTTTTAATGAGAAGTAGTTGTCCTATCAAATCCGTTCTGCTAACGACCCTCCACTAATCAAGGAAGCGGTGGGTGAGCGTGGACACCCATTCAACTACCATTTTATATGCAGTTTCCTTATACCCCCTTATAGACTAGCTTCGTGAATGAGGCATACTAGCGATTTGACTGACCATATTCTTATACATATATAATATTAAACATTTAATCATAATACATATATAAGGTGTGTTTTAAAACTTTTTAAAACTTCAAGGTTTATATAAATTTCGAAATTTAAACTATTAAATTAAATTTGAATAAACCAAATAACTAGATTTAATATTTATCTCTTAATTAACTATTAATCAAATTATTAAATCTTGTAAGGATTATCTAATTAAATTAATCAATTAATTTAATCCTAATCCTTATCCCTCTAAATTTCGAAAAATAGGGTAAGGATAATTATCCAATTAATCTAATCAAGTAACAATTATCCAAAACCAGAAACCCTAAAACAACTAGGCATATTTTGAAATTCTTAAGGGAGGAGGCTAGGGTTTTCAAAACCCTAACCCTAATTTCGATTAGGGTTCTTTGGAGGCTAGGGTTTTCGAAAACCCTTCAATCCAAAACCCTAATTGCGAAAATTTGGCCTTTAGGGTTTAATGGCTATAAACCCTAATTTGCAATTCAACTATTATAGCAATTCAATTTAAAACAAACAATGGCTCTGATACCATTGATGGGTTTTAGGTAAAACAAATAAACTAGAAAACAATTCCTAAGTTCACATGCAACCTACTTTGGATCTATGTTTTAACTATTAAACATATAACTTTGAATTGCAAAACAAGAACCCTAGAGGAGAGAGGCTAATTTTCGAAATTAACAAACTAGGGTTTAGGAGTTACATACCTTTCAATTGTTATAGCAAACAATTGATAATCCTCTTGATCTTGATCTTGATCTTCTTGGAAGCTTAGCACCACAAATGTAATGCCTCTAATGGAATCACACCCAAGAACTAGCAAGAAGGAAAGTAGTAGGAGAGAGGATGGAGAGAGTATGCAATTTCGGCCTTAGGGTTTCTTCCAAAGAAATCAGTCCCCTAAAATGTGAGCCAGGAGGCTCCTTAAATAGCTGAGGGATCTAGGGTTTAGGGAAAACCCTAGTTATCCTTTGCTTAGGGCCTAAGCAAGATCCAAGGGCCTTTACTGGACCCCTTGGACGAATTCTCTAGGGTTTTCCCTAGGGTTTTTCGTCCACCCCCTTCCAAGGGATTTCTGGATCCTTCCATTCAACTATTAGTTAATTGCAAGCTAGTCCCTGCACTTCATAATTAATTCTTTTAACCCCAAAATTAATTCTGATTAATTTCTGGTTAACTATTAATTAAACATAATGATTTCTAATTAATATATTAATCCATTAACATATTAATAAATCATTTATATATTAATTTATTAATCTTATAAATTAATATCTCTCCTTTCATAATTTCCTTGTCCAGTTGCTAGGTTGAGGGCAACCCAAAAGGACTGTGCTGCTATCAATTCAAGTACATACCAATTATAGTTATGGGCTTAGACACCTAATCCAACAGTATCACCATGAACCGAACCTTCATCATCTGAGCTTTCGCTCTCAGAGTCGTTGGGAATGGGGTGTTTATGACCAGTAGGTATGTACTCTGAGTCTGAGTCGCTTGATGATTGAAGAATAAGCCTCCGAATAGGTTTCTTGGTCTTCTTCTGCTTGGGCTGGGAAGGTGCTGCCTTCTCAGACTTTCGCTTCCTAGGAGTCTGAACCTTTGATAATTGACCTCCTTTATCTCCCTTTTTCGCTTCTTGCTTTTTGCCTCGCTTAGCAGGTTTGTCTGCTTCCTCAATTGATTTTATCATTTCAGGAGAAAGTTCCCTTGGACCAGAAGAGGGGAGCTTCTTGTACTCCTGAATAATCTTGCTCTCAGGGGACACACATGCATACATCGCCTCAGGAACTGAGCCAACGAAGTGAAACTTTGATGGATGAGTGACAATGATGTTAGTAGTATGAAAGGTAGCAATGGAGGAGAGAAGTGAGTCAGCCATGATAGGAACATGATAACGCTTCATAATCCATTGAGTGATAATGGTCCAAAACCGGGCACAAAAGATTTATGTGTGGCGAGAAGCAGAAGACAAAGTCTGAACAAGTTGAAGCCATAGAACCGACCCATAGTCAAGGTTGATACCATTGTACAATCCATAAAGCAGAGTCATAAAAGACTTGCTAGCGCCGTCAGATCCAGCACTGCGTTCAGAAAGCCCTTTGAAGAGAAAGGTGAAGAGGCCATTCCATTGAGGAGGAAGGCATGATTTCTTGAACTTGGTCACAGTAGTTAGGGTTTCAATGTACCCCATGTTGTAGAACATTGAGAAAAGCTGACATGTGGAGATGGAATCAGGTTTCACCATGGATTCGTCAGAAGTAAGCCCTAGCAACGAGCAAAATCAGTTCTTGGATATTGAAGCTTTTTGGTTGAGAATGTCGAAGTAAATCTTCTCTGCCCCTTTGTCATATGTAGCAGTGGAATAAATCTGTGAGAGACAAGCCATTGGAACAACTTCCACCGTTGAGAGAGCTTGGACGAGTGGGGAATATTTTAGGCATTCCACCACTTGATACATGTAGGTATCGTAGAGGAACGGTGCAAGATCGATCAACAGGGTCTGGTTGACCTTGATTGCGAGAAGAGTGGAGCGTCCGGTGGTTTCTTGAACAGAGGAAGATTTTGCCATTGTTGTAGCTTGAAGAAGAAAAAGATGAACAGTGATCGTCTTTTTGCTTGAGAGAGATGAAGAAGGGTAAAAAGTAAGATCCCGGTTAGCAAAACCCTTATATACGATTGTGTAGAGAGAGAAAAATCTGGAGTATTGATTCCACCAATTTGGGAAGCGTCACCGAAAAAGGTGTGATTTGACAACTGGCAACCCCGATAAAGTAGCAGATGACGCATGAGTGGGTAACGGTTCAGAAGCACGCACCTTTCCATACTTATATTCTTTTCAAATTCTCCAATCGATTTGACTTCCTGCTGACTCACCTCTTAAACTTTTAACGGAATATTTAACGCCATAAGAACCACAGGCGTTATACTGACGCATCCCTTCTATTGAAAATAACTGCATTATATCATTAGGAACCAAAGCTATATATTTATGAATAGCTTATTAATAACCAACCAAGACTTTTGGAAAATGCAAGATTTTCGTGCAAGATAGTGTCAAAGATAAAGAAATAAATCAAACTATTTGTGGGATTTTGTGATGTCATTTAAGACATAAAGCAGTGGATCCCGGGCACGAATCTCTTCCTTCAAAGTCAAGAGAGACTTCAAAGTTCTTGTTTGGATTCCCGCTGAATTACGATCAAGTGCTTGTTGAGAAGCAATGAAAGGCATCTTTTATATATAAGGCTATTAAGGGTGGCTTTCGCTTCAATTCTAGATTTCGATACTTGACATAAGACCAAAATAGAACGAAGTACTTGTGAGACCGATGTGGCCTGTTAAACAAGTAGGTTTGGAACATATTCAGTGACTTGTTGATATTTATTAATTAGAAATCTCAAAAAAATAAATTTGGATCCTTTGGGAAGAGAAATCTTGGTTAAAAGACATTTTCATAAGGATCTCTCAAAAATAAAAGGAGATTTCAGGGCACTTTCATAAAGCGGATTCATTAATTCAAAGGTGAAAGCTAGAACATTTAATTGTTCACCGTCAACTCATGAAAGGTTTTGAATTTTGGGTTTCACTTAGCACGTAGTAGCACGAAACTAAGATCATTAACACAGAAGTTGTGTAACCGTAAACCTCAGTGGTAATGCTGAGAGTCTCGAGGGTTACATTTATGAGATGAAATATAATGGAGAATAAATAGGAGGTGGTTAAAGAACCGAATGTACCTCTGCTATAAAAGATAGACTAAGCAGAAAAACTCTTAACTCAATTTGAGAAGAGTAAGGTAGCTCTTGATTAGAATGAATTTGACAGCCTGATTGGGAAAACTTGATTTGTATGTATCAAGTCATTAAGGCTTCACTCAAAATCTTTTGAGGCTTGGGTCAACATGCAGCAGCATGCTTCTAGGGACACTTAGCTAGAACATGGATAAACAATTATACCTGCCCCAGCTCCATCATTGAGAATAAATCTTATACACAAATAATATGAGAGAGAAAAATGTTTTTGGATTTTATAAAATTTTCTGAAAAGAATTAAAACAGAAAGAAAAATATTTTTGGATTTTATAAGATTTTCTGAAAAAGAATTAAAACAGAAAGAAAAATATTTTGAGTTTTGAGGTTTCTGAAAAGAAATAAAACAGAAAAGAAAAGTGTTTTTTGATTTTATAAAAATAAAAGGAAAAAACATAAAATAATTTGCGAGAAACGAACACACAAACTATACAACCGAAATCATCATTTGGAGTTGAGAGGCGAACCGATCCCCGTTAGACCGAACCCGAAATAGGCCGAGCGTTCGGTTCATTTCGGTTCCCAGAAGAACCGAACCCGAAATGGACCGAGCGTTCGCTCTATTTCGCTTCCAACTTTTATTGAGACAAAAAAGATTTCAGTACAGATTCAGCTTCCATCATTCGTAAGCCTTGTAGGATTTTATTAAAACTTGCTTCAGGCAAGGCTTTAGTAAAGATGTCATCCAATTGATCAGTGGTTCTTACGAAATGAATTTCTACGTTACCATCTTCCACATGATCTTTAATAAAGTGACACCTCAGTGCGATGTGTTTCGTCTTTGAATGTTGCACTAGGTTATGACAAATCCTAATTGCACTTTCTGAGTCACAATATAGTGGGATTTTCTTCATGTTCATGCCATAGTCTCGAAGTTGACTTTGTATCCAAATGACCTGAGATGTGCATGATGTTGCGGCTATATATTCTGCTTCGGCAGTAGAGAGAGACACACAAGTCTGTTTCTTGGATTGCTAGCTAACAAGTTTACCATCCAGAAATTGGCATCCTCCAGTGGTACTCTTCCGGTCCAGTCCACATCCCCCAAGATCAGCATCTGAGAATGCTTGGACAGAGAACCCTGATTTGGCTGGATACCACAAACCGAGAGAAGTGGTTCGCTTCAGGTACCGAAAGATGTTCTTCACAGCTAGCAGGTGAGGTTCACGTGGATTAGCTTGAAACCTGGCGTAATAATAAACAGAGAACATTATGTCTGGTCGACTAGCTGTTAGATACATTAGAGAACCTATCATTTGACGATAAAGGGTCATGTCAGCAGCCGGTTTGTCTAGAGAGGGTGTGAGCTTTGTGCCAAACGCCATAGGAACCTTTACTTTTGAATCTCCCATCATTCCAAACTTGGCAAGCAGTGTCTTCGTGTAAGCTTCTTGATTAATGAAAATGCCTTCGGGTCCCTGTCTTATATTCAAGCCAAGGAAAAAGTTAATAGGACCCATTGAGCTCATTTCAAATTTAGTCTCCATCAACTTCCTAAATTCAGCCGTTAAGTTGGGATTTGTGGAACCGAAGATGATATCATCAACGTAAATCTGAACGATCATAAGGTGGTCACCCTCTTTCTTACGAAAAAAGGTTGGGTCAACCGAACCTTGTTTAAACTTAGACATTTTCAAAAATCTAGTTAGAGTTTCATACCAGGCCCTTGGTGCTTGCTTGAGACCGTAGACTGCCTTGTCCATAATGTAGCAGTGATCTGGATACTTCTCGTTTATGAAACCTGGTGGTTGCTCTACATACACCGTCTCTTCCAGTTCTCCATTCAGGAAGGCACACTTCACATCCATTTGGAATACTTCAAAATTCTTGTGTGCAGCGTAGGCGAGAAAAATACGAACCGATTCCAGCCTTGCTACTGGAGCGAAGGTCTCTTCGTAATCTATGCCTTCTTCTTGACAGTAACCTTTCACAACTAAACTTTACATTGGGCTTTTGGTTGTTCAAGATCTCATAGGGAGTGATGGAGAAACGTTTGTTGAGATAAGATCTGTTCTGTGTAAAACATGAAGCAGCAATGGCATCAGCCTAGAAGTATAGAGGTAAAGAGGCGAAACTCAGCATGGTTCGGGCTGCTTCACATAGAGATCGGTTTCGCCTTTCAACAATCTCATTCTGTTGTGGAGTATATGGAGCCGAGAAGTTGTGAGTGGTTCCCTTCTCTGCAAGAAAATCTTCAAAGTCTTTGTTCTTGAACTCCAACCCATTGTCGCTTCTTATGTTGCGAACTACCTTTCGTAGTTGAACTACTATCTGCTTGATAAAAAGTTTAAGTTTGGGAGTGGCCTCTGATTTCTGCTTTAAAAAGAACACCCAAGTAAACCGAGAGAAGTCATCCACTATGACAAGTATATACTTGTTACCGCCAATACTTTCGATTGAGGATGGACCACATAAATCGATGTACAATAATTCGAGTGGTTCGATAACTTTTGTGTTGACTCGAGAGGGATGACTCTGCCAACTTTGCTTTCCCATTTCACATGTAGCACACATGTGTTCTTTGTCGAACTTCAGAACAGGAAGACCTCGAACGTGATTGCCAAGCACCAGTTTGTTGATGTCTTTAAAATTGAGATGAGAGAGTCTTCGGTGCCACAGCCAGCTTTCGTTTGAATGAGCCTTCGTTAGTAAGCAGATGGATGGTTTCCCTCGTATGGGATTGAGATTCAGAGGGTACATCTCTCCCTTTCGCTTCGACTTCAGCAGAATGTTGTTCAACTTCTTTTCAATTATCTTTGAGCCATCGTCATCGAATGAAACTTTTAACCCGGTACCAACCACCAGTTGAGAAACGCTGATAAGATTGTGTTGCAAACCTTCAACATAATCCACTTTTCGTATCGAGAAGTCGCCATTGGTGATCATACCGTAACCTTTAATCGTGCTAAAAGAATTATTGTCGTACTTGACACTTCCACCATTTTTAAGGGACCGAAACTCCCTTAGCTCTTCCCTTCTTCCTGTCATGTGACGCGAGTAGCCACTGTCTATGTACCATTCATCATCAAACTGCTCGTCACGTATAACCTGCAAAAGTTAAGCAGATTTAGGAACCCAAAGTTTCTTGGGTCCTTGTGAGCCTTTTACAGAATAGGGAATTGTAAGAGAAACATCAACTAAAAAGGTTCTTTTTATTAGAGTTGTTTCATCTTTTCTTTTTATGGTGAAAACTTTGATGTTATTTGAGTTGATAACTTTAGGTTGAGTTTTTGAATTAGAGTATTTGACGTTTGCAGACTTTCGGTTCTTAAAGTCAGGTTTGATCGATGTCTTCTCTGCCTTCTCTGGAAAGAGATTTCCTTTTCCCTTTCGATCATTCTGTAAGTGACAGGGAGAACTGGAGGAATGAGATTTGGGATTAGAGTTAGATTTACGGTCAGTGCTCTTACATGATTGAGAGCCGAAACTGCTTTCCCTTCGGTTCCTCTCACCCGTTGGTCTAGAACCGAAACCACCCTTTTGGTTTCTCTCTTCTTGAGGACCGAAACCTCTTGCTTGGTTGCTTTGCCTTTGTGGACCGAAACTCTGTTTTCGGTTATTTTGGTTAGGAGGACCGAAACTCTTCTTTCGGTTGTTGTCATCATGTTGAGCACAAGAAACAGAGTTTGCTTTTCCTTCCTCCTTTGACTTTGAAGGCTTTTCACAGCGAACGTAATTAGGATTTTGAGATCGCCAGAACTGTTTCCTTTCAGCAAGATTCTTCTTGTACCTCAAATTTCGTTGATGTTTTCGGTCTAACACCTGTTTTGGCTTTTTGTGGATGTTGGCCATTTTCTCTGGTCTTTGAGCATGAGGCTTGCTCTATAGCGATGAGGATTCGCTAGACACCTTGACTGGTTCTCCTGAAGGAATTTTGGTACCGCTTGTGTTAGGCACGTCAAAGCTTGTAGGATCATTAAGTGGTTCTGCCACGTACCTTCCTTTTACTCTCCATGATGTTTTCTGAGATAAACCTAATGTTTCATCAGCATTATCAATCGGTGCTGACCAGAAAAACTCATCACAGCCACCAACATTATCTTCTGCTACTATTGCTGTCAGTTCGGTTGTCTGTTGCTGAGTGACTCCATGAACTGCATAAACTTGATTTGGAGTCGTTTGGACCTTTTGATATACAACAGCCTTTTCCTTGAGGACTTTGGTCTTATCTTTGGATAAACGAGCGAACTCAACCGAATTTTCAGAAATAAGATTTTTGTTGGTTTCGGGTTCGCTTTTGACAAATTCGGAACAGTCAACCTCATCTACTACAGATATTACACTCATATCATCATCCTCATTAAATTCAGAAGTGTTTTCAATATCAATTTTAATTTCTGAATTCAACTTGGCATTCAAAGAGTCAAATTTATGTATAGTTTCGGTCTTGATTTTTAATTTGTCATTTTTATCCAACAGATTTTTGAGCATGTCCTTATGGTCTTTTGACTTAATAAAGGACTCTATTTTGTCAAGACCAATTTTGTAAGCAGGAGAAATATCATCAGAAGAAACAACGTTTTCACAGTTATATGCATCGGCATCGATTTCATCCTCCTTTAACTCAAGGAAGGGCAAAATCATACGATGTATCTTCTTCCCTATTTCACAATCAAGATGCAATTGAGTAATATTGGAATATAATCGTTTAGCAATTAAACAGAAAACATTTCGTTGTTTTAATAGCTTTAAATTATCTCTTTGCAAATAAATTGTTTCATCCCTAGACCTAATCAACTCCTTATCCTTTAGCTCAATCCACATACGCCCCTCCTCACTCTTCGATGATACCCTGCTGATTTGATCAGTTAGGTTAGAGTTTGTGACGCGAGTTTGAGATAAACTACCACTTATACTAGAAAATTTAGATTTTAATCCATTTAGTTCTTTTTCATAGTTTGTGATGAGAATATGTAAGGAAACAAGAATAGATTGTACCTTCTTGATCAACTCATCGCATTCGTTGATCTGCTCACTGACAGGTTTCGCTGCAAAACACCTGTCTTCTCGCTCCTTCGCTTCCTCCAATCCCCCATCAATGTTATAGCCTCTCATTTGTGACACCCCTGAAGTCACCATTAGACACCTTCCTGCAACATCCTCTTCTTTTACCAACAAAGCCCTGCCATGAGTAGGCTTCCTCACTTCTTCGTCTTCTGAATCAATAGACCAAACTTCAACACCTCCGAATTCATCATCGACAGTATTTCCCTGCACAACAAGAGCATTCATAGTGTTATTAGATCCAACTTTCTTCTTCTTGATTTCTTCCAATCGACGTGTGAGGTTCGCTTCCTCGTCCTCATCTCCATTCTTTTCTGACATCCTTCTCAGCACACAATCTTTAGCGAAGTGATTTTTGCCTCCGCAGTAGTGACAATTAATGCCTGAGTCACCTCCAAGTTTCACTTCCTTCTTTGTTTCTTCGGTCTGAGAAACACTCTTCGGTTCCTCCTTTGCTTTCTCGGCACTGTAACTACCTTGCCAGTTTCGGTTCTTATTCGTTGGGAACCTTCTTTTGATGAACTTATTGGGATTTGACACCATAAAGGCATACTCTTCACTTGTTAGATCATATTCAGAAAGATCCAAGTCTTCTTCTTCGTCAGCTGCATTCTTTCCTTTGGAGATTAGGGCCAAGGAACCCATGCTAGAAACCACGTTCGTTTCTTTGGTCACAGCACTCTCATGTGTCTTTAATATTCCCACTAGTTTTGCCAGAGAATAACACTTAAATTGTTCATGTGCCTTCACAGTAGACACCACAGCCATCCATTCAGATCTAAGACCATTCATGAATGTCACCTTCTGTTCAATGACTTTCCTTTCAATCCTATGCTTAATCATCTTACTAAGGAGATGATTAAAGCGATCAAAGGCTTGAATGAGCTTCTCTTCGGGCTTCTGCTTGAAATCACCAAATTCTGAGAGCAACAATGTTTGGATTGAGTGCTCAAGATCTTCGTCCGTAGAATACAATTCCTTTAACTTGTTCCATATTTCCTTTGCCGTTGTGCATGAGCTTACTAACCGAAACGTGTCTGATTGTAAAGCAAACCGGATCATTCTTAAAGCTTTGATGTTGCATTGAAACTTTTCCTTCTCATATTGGGGAATGTATTTCACATCATTGACGAGTTGATTGTACTCCTTTTGAGTTTTAACGATTCTCTAAGTGCTTGAGTGAGCGAATGGACCTATAGTAATCGCCTCCCAGATCAAGTATCCATTGTCCTCTGAACCAATCACGTAGTCTTCAAAGTGATGCGTCCAGACCTCATAATCTTGAGTGTACAATATAGGAATCCTTGTCGTCGATCCAATGTTGTTGGAGATATTGATTGGGTTTGACTGAGAATCATCCATTGACATAACGATTTTTGTTCAAAAACCTGCTTAAGATCAGACTTGTAAATAACGTTAGGGTAAGATCGAATAATTAATGAACTACGTCAACATCAAATGACGGCTCTAATAATATCAATCAAAGCGGAACAACCCTAAGATCTTCTTCAACAGAAGAGATGTGTATGAATTACACAGTCTCCTGCTCTGATACCAATTGATGAGTTGTAAAACTCTTAGATCGATTAAATCTTCAACATGTAAAACAAACAAGAACAAACAAACACAATGAACACAATATAGAATCAAATAATGCTTAATGATTCAAAGTAGTCACGCCTCAGCAGAGCTCGATGAAGAACTTCCACTGTAGAGGCGAGCTAGGGTTTGTAGTACAATGATCAGAATAATAATTAAAGCGATAATCACTAAGGATGCATGCATGCACCTTAAATACTAAACCCTAATAAAATAATCACGGTTGGACAGGCCTAAACCGGATAACAAAACTGGGCTAAGGACCGAGCCTAAAGACGCAACACTATATTGGACCCAACAAGGAGTCCTTCATATCATGAGCCTCTACCCCTCTTTAGCCTCTAACTCGAAACCCTAGCCTCTTCTTACTTATTTTGAGCCTTGGCATCATTTATGAGCATATTTCTCCATTAGAATGTGAAATCTTGAAGAACAAGGTAGTGACAAAGTGTATGGAAGAAGGATTCAAGCATAGATCTAACAAGATTACATCATTTCTAGACCATTGTGAGTAAAAAGCTTCAAAATTGCTCATTAGCTTCATAGATCTTGCTAATTTTCATATTTAGCACTTTTTGGTCACTTTAGTGCATAAAGTTTAGATCTTGAAAGTTTGTGACCTTGTTATGGATAAAGTTGGAAACTTTATCCATCTAAACATCATATTGATTCAGATCTGAAGGTTGGAGACTTGGACTTAATGAATTTAGTTGAGAAAGATGTATTTTTGGTCCCTTTGAGACTTAAAGATTAGATCTTGGTTGTTTGGACCATCCTAATGGATAAAGTTGGAAACTTTATCCATTATGGAGCTATTAAGAACCATAAAAATGTGATCTTAGTCCTTATATCCCTTCCATGAAAGAGTCATGATATCTTAATGGATAATTAAGTTAGGGTTTTTTTAGCTTTTGGGCCCTGTCTAGCCATGGAAAGTCATAAAGGTGGAAACTTTATGACTTAGAATGATGTTATGGGGCTAGATCTGAGTTTGGACAAGAGGTCTTTAAGAAATAAGTTCTTAATATGAAGTTTTGGATTCAGATGGAGTACGATGAGCATAGCAATAGGTACGTTGCGTGTACTCGGTTAGAGTCTTGTGGTTTTGGATGAGATACGACTACACCCATCGTAGTAGCTGAGTACGTAGGACGTACTTAGCCAGCTTGACCTTCCATTAACTTTTTGACTTTCTTCTTTGATCGTTGACCAGAATTTTGACCAAATGTGATATGGGGGCATTTTGGGTATTTTGGGTGGTAGTTTGAGTTTAAGGCCCTGGTTTTTGTGTAGGAGATCAGTAGAGGCAGTAATCGGAGCAGCGATTGGTCTAGCTATCTTTTCAGACTGTGAAGTGAGTTTTCCTCACTATACTTATGGGTCGAAGGCATCAATGCCGACCCACTGGGTTATGTATCCTGTTATAGAGGATGTTGCTATGTAGTATTGATATGTTAGATCTATGTCCTGGTATATAGGATGTTGTTTATGCAGTAGTGATCTGTAGATCTTCCTGTTTTTTTGTTGGCTGGTTATATGATTATCTGTTTACTGGATATATGTTATATGTTATATATATATATATATATATATATATATATATATATATATATATATGTCGACATAGTGTGGTTGGGTTGAGGCATTACTGCTCTGTGCGGAAGCCAACAAACTCGGGAGCAACCCAGACATAAGCTGAGGGCCGGAAAGGCAAGCCAGACATAAGTTGAGGGCCAGTAAGGCAAGCCAGACTTATGTTGTGGGCCAGGAGCAATCCAGACATGGGATGTGGGCCAGAAAGGCAAGCCAGACTCATGTTGTGGGCTCAGGGGTAATCCAGCCCGATGGTTATGGACCCAATATGCATGCTTTTATATGTTTGTGTGGTGGTATTTTTGGGGGAACTCACTAAGCTTTGGCTTATAGTTTTAGTTTTATGTTTCATGTACTTCAGATGATCGGGGCAAATCGAAGGCTTGATCGTGCACATCCTTCAGATTTTATGAGATTTGATTTTGGGATACTCTGATTTGTGATTTTGACTTTTGGAAACTAAGTTTGGAAAACATTTATGGTTTGTGGTTTGGTTTTGAAAAATGAAAAATTTTACCTTGATTTCCGGGATGTTACAACAACCCTCATAAGAGGTTTGATTCATGCCCTAATGCTCTAGTTAGTCAAATATAATCAAATTTCTTGATTTCTTGGCCTAAAAATATGAAAGTTTATATTTGATTTGTAGAACCCTAAGGAAGATTATGAGTACTTTGATTGGGTAGACCTTGAATTAATTGTCGGGTATCATCGTCTTTTATATAATGTCCATGAAAAAATGCTAGCATATTATGAGTTGATTGAAAATATAAGTTGTTACTTGAAGAAATGGAGAAAGAGCTGAAAATGTACAAGTCAAAGTTACACAACTATAACAAAAAAGATTTTGAGAAGTAGTTTCTTATGCATAAGTTTGGTATAGGCAAATGTTAAGTTATTTGGTAATCAATTTAAATTGTGATGTTATTTTTTACATAAAATAAGAATAGGTTTAGTGAATGTAATGGTAATGTTGCTTTGTTTAATGCAATGGTAATGTTCGTTTGGTTAATGTAATGGCATTGTTGTTTTGTAATGGTTGCAGTAATGAATGGATGGAAATGTTCACGACCCATTACTTCTTTTGTCACATGTATAGAAAACTGTTTTTTCAGTATCTCTATTGTCATTGCTATTGCTATATATAAACATCACATTCAAGAATAGATCCCCATGGGTTGTCTTGGTTGGCATTTTCTCCTCATCAATTTCATGTTCCATTGGTCAATCATCGGACTAAGTGTAACACTTATTTACTAGGTTTTCAAATTGTCAATTTGAGGATTTCAAGATCTGGGGGTTCTGGGGGTTTTGGGTGGAGTTCGGAAAACTCCACGGCCAAAGGTTGCTTTTTATGGTTCTCAGGAAATTTTGTGGTGGAAAGAAGTGATTGTCATCAAGCCTTTTAAGTTTTTGTGGTGGAAAGAAGTGATTGTCATTAATCCTTTTAAGTACACATGAAGATTGTAGTATTTTGGTCCCATTTTAGACCTAGGATAGAAAAAAGCGTGTTTGAGGCGTGCAAATGGACAAAGTTGGAAATTTTATCCATTAAGTTATTTTTTTGATGTGATCTGGAAAGTTGGAGCCTTAATCTTAAGGGATTAAGTGTTTAATAAAAGAAGTAATCCACCTTGAAGATCATGACGTGACCAACGAAGGTTGGCGTCGCGAATATAGGTACGATGTCGCGATTGTTTTATCACCTGGTGGTAGTGACGCGACCAAAGGCTGGTCGCGGTGCGTTGACCTGCTTGATTGTTGACTTTGTCCACGTTTACTGTTGACTTTTGGTCAAACCTTGAAGGATATGAGTTTTGGACTAAGGATTAGTCTCTGGTTGATAATAGGTGGACCGTGCTATCAGATTTTCAGTGGACTCACGTGTGAGGATTTTGGTTGATCAACTAGCTCCATGTGAGTTTTCTCACTATACTATGTGTGACATTGTATATCCTTTGTATGATATGATATAGGTATTGTTAGGGTACAAGTATGTTAGTAGACTAGATAGTCTTCATTATATATGTAATTGATTGATTGTATGATATTGTTATGTGTCATAGGGATTGTACGTAGTATTGGTTGATCGCTTAGTGAATGTCGTAGGGATTGTACGTAGTTTAAATTGGATAGCATGAGAACTCTAGTCTAGGCCTTTTTTCATGGTTCTTGTTTGATTTATTGCTCTCGGGTAGGATCATATGTTCAACTGTATATCCTATTTATTAGCTACGTACGATTATGCATTCATAAGCGACGTGTCAATATTAGTAATAGCCTCGTTATGATTGTGGCACAACTGAGAGCCGGTGGTTCTATGACGGCTGGGAGCCGGTAGAGGTATGAAGGCAGGGCGCCTATGATTGATATGTTATGCTCTTACCCTGGATCGGTTAAAGCCGAGAGCCTTTTCTTGTATGCATGGTATGTATAGTGGAATGTGTGGTATACTGAGAAACTTATTAAGTTTTGTGTTTACGTTGTTAAGTTAAATGTTTTTAGGTTGTTCGAGGGAAGGGCACGACGTGACTGTACTAGAGTCGATTTTTGTAAACTCTCGACCTCAAAAGGGGAAAACAACATCTGATACCACTAGGCTAGAAGTCATTTGGTTGTTTTGTGTTTTATTAATTATAAAATGAATTACATATTAATACTAGAGTCGATTTTTGTGAATTAAGGCAAAGTTCATGCCCAAAATTGTGAACCTCTTTTTCAACAACAAATTCACGAAAGTTGAATCAAATCCAAAAACTTTCATAAGTTTCTTTAATCATACATATAAACAAAAGAACATGAAATGACTCTTGCCTAGTAGACTAAGATGGGTTGGCCAACAATAAAAAGCTCTGCCCAGCACTTAATCAAGTCATCTTCTTTTATGGTAAGAAAATAGATCAATCAAATAGTTGTACTTGTAATTGGTTGGGACGTTAGACTATAGTCAATAGCAAAAAACCGATTGTAAATAACTAAATAAGATAAAAATAATAAGGTTGGAAAAAGTACAAAAATAAAATAAAAACCATGAACCTTTCCTCTCCATCCAACCAAAAATCGTCCAAGGTTGTCTTCTATATGTGTGACACTTTAAAGGATGAACCCAACCTCTCTTATAAACAAGAAAAAAAGTTATATAGTATTTAATTATATCTAAATTTATTTATTACAATAAATTAGAAATTGCTTCGTCCCCGTTTCGTGGGGGACACAAACAAAGCCGAAATTGCGTAACTACGGAAATGTAAAGAGCAAACAAGCAAATATACAAAACTCATGTGGATTTCAACCTCTTTAATTAAACATGTCAACCTATATATAACCCAATCCAACCATTGTCACCTTACTATACCATAATTTGTAATTCATTTTTAGGCAATATGCATAATATTTTTTTTTTATTTTGACTATTTTGTAGTTTAACCACTAAATTTTACTTTAATAGATGAAAGCTATCTATTTTTTTTTTAATATTTTTTTTTAATCTAACCCTTTATTTCTGGTTTAACAAGTGTTAAAATTAATATAAATTTTCATTACATCACAAATATTATATTATTGAAATTGCTTCTTATTTTCTAGTTTAAGATGTTATTCACATATGTTAGATAGAGAATCTAATTTCAGCAAGTAAGATATGACACATGTCATTTTAACACCTACTAATATGTAAACAAGGGTAACAATGTTTGCACTTAGAAGTTTTTAAAAAATAGATGGTTTCATTGACCAAAATAAAATATAATGGTTAAAAAAATGGTAAAAATATAATGGGTCCTATGTAGTTTTTTATTATTATTATTATTATTTTGAACGACCGTATGTATTAAAAGCTAGCGAAAAACAACTAAATCATGAGGAGATTTTCAACCATTCATTCCAGTTTCGAGTAGTCTTACGATTTCTATGACAATACCAATTAAAAGAATGAAACAATGGAATCAAACAAAAATTCTTTTTTCATCTTCTTGGATCCAAACAGAAGATCATTTCGAAACGTTCACAACACCCAAATCAGGATAGAGCAAATTGAGTCCATAATAACTCGTTTAGAACGTACAGATGTCAAGCCATCAACCCACTGCATCTGATCAATAACATTCGACAAGGTGGGTATAGGCTGGTCCACCCACATCGTCACCTTACTCCAAAGCCGTTGAGCTATCGTGCAATTTAAAAACAAATGCTCAGTATCTTCTCTATCCTGCTGGCAAACCGAGCATAACATCGAATCAATATCTAGACCTCTTCTATCCAAATTCACCCTTGTAGGAAGTTTGTTTAACACCACTCTCCAAATAAAAATGTTAATTTTAATTGGGAGAAATCTATTCCATATCATCTGAATATCACCTGTAGGAAGCTCTAAGTGATCCAAGTAAAGACGAGGCTCCTTCACCACATAAGTATTTTGGGTTCCAACGACCCAACAACAAGAATCTTGAATATCAAAAATATGAACCATCTTTAACAAAGAAGAGAGCTTAATCAAATTAGCTGCAAGCACACCGCCATCAAAATTCCTGGACCACTGGAACCTCCAACCATGACCATCCCAATACTCATTAACCAACGCATCCGCATTACTAGCAATAGCAAAAAGGCGAGGCAACCTGACTCTAAGCATAATGTCACCGCACCAAACATCCTTCCAAAAGCTAATACTTTGGCCATTTCCCACCTTTTTACGCATAGAATCAAAAGGTAAAAAACCTCTATTATCCAGGTCCCAAACCATATTTTCAATACCCAACCACACCCCAGATTTAAGTTTGTTCCGTGAAAACAAAGAGAATCCACCATCACTACCATAACAACTTTTGATGAGATCTACCCAAAGAAGGTTATGGCTGTTTAGAAACCTCCATCTCCATTTATATAAAAGCGCATGGTTGAAAGACTCCAAACTACCTATAGAAAGCCCGCCATTTTCTTTATTATTAAGGACCATATCCCATTTGACCCGGTGGATAAACCGATTCTGATCTTCAGCACCCCAAAAAAACCTAGCTCTACTTCTTTCCAGCTCCTTGCAAACTGACACAGGCATACAAAACATAGAAAGAAAATAAATTCCCAAGCTCCCAAGAACAATTCTCACTAAGGTTAATCGGCCCCCAATAGACAACATACTGGACTTCCATATATAAAGTTTTTTTTTTTCGAAATCTATCAAAAATAGGTTCCCATGTCGCTTTTCTATGCATCAATTGACCAACCGGAAGCCCAAGATACATAAAGGGAATCGAATCCGCCCCACAACCTATACACATAGCAAGCTGTTCAATAGCCTCTTTATTAACACCAATTCCATAAAGTTTGGACTTATGAAGATTGATTTGTAGCCTAGAGGCCATGTAAAAAATTCTAAGAATCCGTATCAAATTCTTAATATTCTCAGCATCCCATTCTCCAAAAAATATAGCATCATCCGCATAAAAAAGATGCAAGATATAAACATTCTGATCACCAATGAACACACCTTTGAATCTTAAATTTTGAGTAGCATCCTCTATACACACATGCAAACCTTCCATAAGAATAAAAAGGAAGGGAGATAACGGATCACCTTGGTGCAGGCCTCTATGCATCTGAAACTCATCCGTAGGATTGCCATTGAGAAGAACTGAAGCCCTGGTACACACAAGGCACCCACGTATCCACATACGCCATCTCTCACCAAACCCCATAATCTCCATAATTCTATCTAAATACTCCCAAGAGACAGAATCATAAGCTTTTTCGAAATCCACTTTAAACAATTTCATTAACCATGACAGACACATCCAACCCATCAAACAATTTCATTAACCATGACAGACACATCCAAGATCTATCTACCTTTAATAAAGGCAGGACTGGGTTAACTAACGAGTCTACCACCTTAGCTAATCTATTACCCAGTAATTTCGCAATGATTTTATACTGTAACCCAATTAAACTAATCGGTATGTAGTCTTTTATCTCCGTCGGATTATCAACTTTAGAGACTAAGTGATAAACGTGGAATTACACCCATGCGAAATTGTGCCAGAGTCATAGAACTCATGCATAAAATCATAAACATTCTTCTTAAAAAGATTCCAGAACTGTTTCAAGAATCGGAAAGTAAACCCATTAGGACCCGAACTACAAATGAAAACCAATAATAATATCTTTATATATCTTTTTTTTTTAAATTTCTTGTAATTTTAAAAAGGGAAATCTCCATAAAAGTCCTAAAATTTTACCCGAATTTACGAAAAAGTCCCAAACTAAAATTTGTTTACGGAAAAGCATGAATTACCGGTAAAAATGACGATTTGATCCATTTTTTCCGGTTTACCGGTTTTATTACTTACATGTTTCACTAAAGTCCCATTATTTTACCCTAATTTGCGAATAAGTCCCAAAATAAAATTTACTAATGATTTGACCATTTTCTTCATGTAACATACATTTTATCGGTTTCATCCAAAAAGATATACAATACATCAGGATATCAAGTTTTATGCTAAACATAGCATTATATAACTCAACATATTCATCTCATCATCTCATTTAATGACTAGGCATCCGGGTCAGCAATGAAACCGGTAAAATGTATGTTACATAGAGCAAATGGCCAAATCATCAGTAAACTTTATTTTGGGACTTATTCGCAAATTAAGGTAAAATAATTGGACTTTAGTGAAACAGGTAAGTAATAAAACCGGTAAACCGGAAAAAATGGGTTAAATCGTCATTTTTACCGGTAATTAATGCTTTTTTGTAAACAAAAT
Source organism: Lactuca virosa (assembly GCF_052849685.1). Lineage (NCBI taxonomy): Eukaryota > Viridiplantae > Streptophyta > Magnoliopsida > Asterales > Asteraceae > Lactuca > Lactuca virosa. Next base: position 42,447,629 of record NC_136433.1, read on the forward strand.
TTAGTTTGAGATTTTTTCGTAAATTAGGGTAAAATTTTAGGACTTTTCTGGAGATTTCCCTTTTAAAAATAGCACATAATAACAAAGATTTAGTTTATTTTGAAATAAGACAATTTTTTTTTTCATATTTCTTGTAAACTTATAAACAATAATAATTGATAGTATTAAATATATTTAAAAAAAGATTGGATTTGATTGAATTGTTAACTCTCGACAATCTTTTTTTTTCCAACATTCTATTCATCACCCAGAAGACCACTTTGCTTGTAACTCTCGACAGAATCAACAAGTGTTTCTTCAAGTGGTCTGTAACTCCATCCAAGCTTCTGTAATTTCTCAGATGTAACTGAAAATATCCCATTTGGATCCGTAAATCTGCAACCCAATTGAAGTAAAATGGAGTTAACTTTGCTTTTTGTAATGTAAGGGTAAAATTGTCATTTTATCTCATTCAGACAGTTTATTAGTCTAAAAAAAGAAACAAGCCTTAAACCTTTTTATACATTAAGTCCATTAAGTCAAAAAGAAACAACACCTAATTGTTATGAAAGCAACAGTATATACAAAATATAACAGTTGCTAAATTTAAATAAAAAAAAGAAGTGAACTCACTTGTTTGGATACTTGTAAGCAGGATACAATTTCTTCAGCATTTGCACCAATTCTTTTGCCCTAATCAAATGAGATGTGCATATATATCTTCCATTAGCCTCAGGTTTTTCATATACTAAAACCAATGCTTCAGCTAAATCACGCACATCTACAATCATACGCAGCCTGTTCTCTAGTTCTTCATATCCTTCTGCAGACAAGATGTCAAAAAAGATGCACACCAATTAATATATAAGATAATATTAAACTATTAATACAAATTACAGGATATGAATAATAATATATAAAGTAAAAACCTTTAAGAAGCTTAATAAGAACCAAGCTACTAGCATTCATTGTGTGTTGCAGCATTGGCCCTATAATAAGAGTTGGGCATACTGATAACAAATTGATTCCATTTCTTTTTGAGAATTCAAAAGCTTCACTTTCTGCTTGTGTCTTAGAAAGACAATACCAATCCTGTATTATAATAAAATTGAATTAGATAAAGAAAAAGGAGAAATAGAGTTTTGAATAACTTTTTGAATGATTGTACTTAACATAATAGTAAAGCTAATTACATTATTTGATCTGCAGAAATCTGGGTCGGACCAAAAGGTCTCATCCATGGGTCGATCCGTGGGTTTATTAGGTAGGACAGCAATAGCAGCTACAGAAGACACGAACACGACTTTCTTCACATTTACTTCACAACATGCTTTCAGTACATTCAGTGTACCTTTCACAGCAGGCTCAATCAGTTCTACCTGTAACAACAAGAGAGTGTAATCAATGATAAAGCTTTTCATTAATAAGTCAAACTGCAAAGGGTGATATCAGTCAAATGAGAGGAGAGAGAAGCTTGCCTCAGGGTTTGGTACAGAACCAGATGGAACTGGACTTGCAGTATGGAACACACCATTGCATCCAGCAATGGCTGCAGTAAGAGACTTGTAGTCAAGAAGGTCTGCTTTGAAAAGCTTCAGATTCTCAGATGCGTTCTCAAGGCTCTTCAAGTGAGCATTTTTCTCATCCTCTGAAGGAAAAATGTGTTAAAAAATGAACTTTAGATTTGAGTTTGAGTTACTAATTACTGAGTTTTTGTTTTCAAAATTTCATTGACTTTATATCAATATCGAATTCAAAGAGTTAGGGAACATGTATGCCGATATGTATCTCTCTCCAATTTCTCAATCGGACATCTAATTCGGATGAAATCAAGCATAATTGAAACTGAAAAAATGAAAACGTAACTCTGAAACTTAAAATCGACGAAAATTTTCTATAATCGGAGTTGAGGAAAAAACTTACGAGGGTTTCTGACGGTGCCATGAACCGTGAAGTTCTTAGAGAGCAGGTGCTTCACTAACCACGATCCTACAAACCCTCCTGCGCCTGTTACACACACAACTCTCCCTTTCTCTGCGGCCATTAAGATCGATCTCTCTCCCTCACTTTCTCGAGAGGCGAGTTGACTTATAGGCCCGTCAAACCGGTTGGACTGGGAACCCCTCACCCGGTTTTACGTTGATTTTTGAACCGAGTTGAACCACCCGGTTTTTGGAAAAATCCGGTTGAATCGGTCAAAATAAACCGGTTAAACCGAATATTAAAAATGGAAAACAATCATTTGCATAATAAAAGTTGGTGATTTTTTTTCAACTTTATTTAGTTTTCTCCAAATAAAAACTATATTTTGTTTCGGTATTATATTTTATTTTCTTTTTGACGTATATGGATTGATGTAAAACACTAAAACTTATGATTATGAGTTATTTTAATGTATGTGGATTGATCCACAACTTATTTTTATATGTATTTTTAACGTTTGAACTTGTAAATATCAAATTCATGATTTATATATATGTATGTATGTATGTATAGGAAAATAGGAAAAAGATAAATATTATAGAAACTGGTTAATCCGACGGTCGAACCGGTTAAACCGGGAACCGGTCACCATATCGGTTCAACTAAAAAACCGGTTTTTAAAACATTGGCTACAGGTGAGTGGACTGCGGTGGTGTGTTTAAATTTTGTTCCCGATGTTTCTTTAATTTTTAGAAACACTCACCTTACTACAAGTGACGTCATCTTCATATTATATTTCTATTGGTCTCACAAAACTGACAGATATCATATCACATATTATCAACGAGTGAATAAAATATAATTTAATAAATTATAATTATATAAAATTAATATAAAAAATACTTCATTAATTAAAAAAATAACACACTATATTAAAAATATAAATTAAAAACATACTCAAAATATCAAAAAATAAAATAAAAATTGATCTAATCATCCTCACTAGCCACGTCGTCATAATCCACACCCGAAAATCTTTCAAACATTTCTGAATTGTCATCGGTAGAGTTGAACAAGTCGTCTTCATCAAAATCGTCCACATCAAGATTCATTCGAGCAATGAAGACGTGTTCCACCAAATTCGCACGAAGGTTGTGGTGTCGGACTCGGTCGTATACCTCTGCTTTGTTCGCCATGTATGCTTGCATACCAATACCAACTCATTCTACATTTGGTAAATCCTTAATTTCATTGTAATGACAAATCGTTTTCCCCTCATCTTCTACAATCATAGTATGCAATATAATTCACGCATACATAAGACTACTTATTCGTTTTCGCTCCATAGATCGTGGCGGTGCTGCAAGTATCTGCCAACGTCTCTTTAGAACACCAAATGTTCGCTCGATATCCTTCCTAGCAGATTCTTGGGTCGACTTAAACTTTATTCGCTTTTCATCATTTGTACATGAGAATGATTTCACAAAAGTAGTTAACTCGGGATATATCTCATCAGTAAGGTAATATCCACACTTGTACGATGTCTCATTTGCCTGAAACGACACATCATACGATTTTACAAGGTAGATGTCGTTGAATATTGGCGATTGGTCTAGAACGTTGATGTCGTTGTTGGAACCTGTTGGACAAAAAATGCATGTCATATCCAAAGATCATAAGACGTCAGTGCTTCTAAAATTATTGTTGGCATTTTTTGATCACCTTGCTTAAATTGAATGCGCCACACATTAGGGCACATTGACCACCCCCAATGCATACAATCAATACTACTAAACATTCCAGGGAACCCATGCTTGTTTTCATGTGTTGTATATAGTTGGTGAATTTCACTTATTGTAGGCTTGTGTAAATAGCGATCACAATAGAGAATAATCACAACTCTAGCAAACTTGTATACACATTCCCTCGTCGTTCGCTCTAACATCCTCAAATACTCATGCCATGAGTCCGGTCCCATGTCGAATGCTAGCTGAAGAACTGCAACGATACATTTTTAAATTAAGGAGAATCCTTTTTGACCTTTTCCATTAACTCGCTGTTGAAAATATGGAAATCGATTTTTGATGTCGTCGACAATGCGTAAAAATAATTCATTCTCATCCGGAATCGACGCCTGAATTTTACGGCATACAATGCATCGTCGACAAAGTAGTCATTGACAAGTTGGTTGTGCCCGGTGTTAGGTGTGTCAAACCCAACAAATAATAAATATACAATAGACTCTAAATACACCCATTTAATGCACTATAAAATAGTACAAAACAAGCAGGGTCGAACCACAAAGACACAAGACAATCAGTTTATACCTCTTTGCGCAAGGTACTTTGATCACAAAAGTAAAAAAGGGGATTTTATATGCAATGAATTCAAGTAGAATGATTAAAGAAACAAATAAATGATTAACTAATTGAAACAAATTCAGATTTTAATAAAGACTCCAACTACATGTATGACATTCGGCGATGTGATTCCAAAACGATATGATGTCTACTCAATTCTATCTAAATTGGTACTTGAAAGTGTTAACAAGCTCTAACACTTCCCATTAACCAAGTTGTCAAATTCAAAACAAGCTATTTGATAATAACTTAACCTTCTAGTTTAAGTCTAAACAACCTCTTAGATAGAAATCAAAAGGTTGCAAAAAGATTTATGTGAATGTTTCCAACATCTAATACTCCTCACAAGCTTGGGAGCGTAAGAGCGTGTGAATAAGATTTACACTAAATTCATTTAATGAAAATCAATTTAGTGCTTGTTACTTAGTCCAATTCACAAAACAATTACAGATTTTGCAATTAGATAACTTGAATGACCTAACCCTAATTACTAATATTACTAACAACGGGGAGTGGATAACCGCTCCCTGATTTTCAGTTGTTCGATCTTCTTAGTATGCAATCCTGACCGTAATAACTTGGTATTTACAGGTTTTTGGCAGTTTATTCTTCTTCCCCACGCTCTGCACAATCGTCGATTGTCTCATCTAAGATCGCTTCATCCCTTTGATAACCGTCTGATTTGCCTCTATATATTATTGCTTTCTGATTTTGTGATTGCCTTTTTTTTGTTGCCTAATTCGTCGATGGGAGTTAAAGTAAGGTTTGTTTCTCTTAATAACCTTCGATTCCCATCAACCTTTCTCCTGGAATCAAATATAGCTTACTATACGACAAATTTAATTTCAATTTTGAAATCATGTTTTTCGATTGAAGTTGTATAACCCTAGAAGCAGTTCTCTTAGATTTTTCCTTACAAACACAGTGGTTTCTGGGATTGTTATCGTTCTCCGACAGCGACAATGTCTACCCCCAAGGTCTCCGGTAAAGATTACTCTCCATCCATTGTTCTTAGTGATCGGTTGTCTTTGGTTCTTGACATCTTCTTACTTTTCTTGGATGCTTTGTCATGATGCCTCAATCTTAAGACTCCAGCCAAGGTCAGTAAAGATGCAATTTGTTTTGTTTTTATTTATGCTAAAAGCAATTAACATTGTATTCATTGATTTCTCTTTATCAAATTTGAAACTTAGAATTAGAAGTGAATTTAAAAAAAAAGTTGAACGACATGAAGAATCAGAAGCAACTACGGCTTCAAGTCTGTAATTTCTTTGTTTTTTTATGTTTGTTTGTTGGATGCTTGAATTAATTAGGTTTTATTTTTCATATTTCCTATTTTGTATGGATGTTCATGTTCTTCACTTTGATATTGGTCCAGTGGTGTACACTATTGTGTGTTCATCTGAGGTGGCGTTTATCTCTCTACACTCAAACGTTTGCGTTTTAAAGTGACCGATCATCTAATTTCTTCACTCAGTAGGTCCTCAAGCCTTACAATGTAAATCAAAACATTTACTTATCTCCATTTACTAAAAAATGCTCTAAGAGTTTAATTAAATGCTTTGAATGTCATGGGATGCCATGTTTATTATTAGGAAGGCCTTTCTCCAGAGGATTTTCATAAATTCCTCCCTAACGTCGACCTTAATCCCCCAATTACATCACATGTGCTTCAATTTGATCAAATGTTGTTTATGTGAAGTCTGTTAACCAAACCTCCAAAAGAGTACCTTGCAAAGATAGGCACAAGATTTATTTCCGATGCAAAACCAAAAAGTGAGTTCAACCACTTCTATATGATCTTAATCCAATGAATTATTTCTAATTCTATATTTTGATTTGCCTATGTGACAGTATGTCATATCATCAAAAACATTTTAAGGGAACATGTAATTGTGCAGTTGGTTCAAGATCTTAACAGCTAATTTTGATGAAAATAACAAGGTGTATAGCTTGATCATGTTGTTGCATTCTATTGTCACCTCTTAGATCGATTGATGAGTTGACTCGGTTGGGTTGAATCAGTTGATTTATGGATTTTGACGAAGTTTGACCTTAAGGGTATTTTGGGATTTTGATTGTGATTGGTCACTTGAATGGTTAGGTGTCGGTTGGAGCTGAGATTCAGAGTCGAGACCTCATCAACTTTTGTTCAGTTTGTGAGGTGAGTTTTCCTCACTATACTTACGGGTTGAAGTCACCAATGCCGACCCATTGGTTTGATATCCTGCTATTCTCTGATATACTGAGTATGGAATAGATACGCATGATTATGCTAGATGTCGATATGCTAGTTTGGTAGATCTGTAGGACTACCTGTGATTCTGTCTGCATGATTATCTGTATATGTTGTTATCTATTATATGTCAACATATTATGTTGGGTTGAGGTCGTACTGCTTCGTGCGGTAGCCAACAAACCTTGGATCATTCCAGATATGAGATGAGGGTCGGGCAGGGCATGCTAGAATCATACCGAGGACTCAGGAGCATTCCAGATACGAGCTGAGGACCGAGTGGTATGTCAGACTCGTACTAAGGGCTTAAGGGTGTTTCAGTCCGATGACTGATTTTGTCAGGGAGCAAGCCAAACATAAGCTTTGGGCCCTAGGGCAAGCCATAATTATGTTGTGGGATCAGGGGTAATCTAGTCTTTTAGTTGTGGACCCAGTACATGCTGTTATTGTATATGTTATATGCTTATGTGTTGGTACTTTAGGGGAACTCGCTAAGCTTTGGCTTATGGTTTTTAGTTGTGGTTTCAAGTACTTCGGATGATCGAGGGAAGTCGAAGGCATGACCGTACACATCCTCTTGTTTATGACTTATGATTTTGGGAGACTCTGATGTTGGAAATGTTTTTGAAAACTATGATTTGTAAACAATTTATGAATTGAGTTGATTTTAAAAGTTTAAAAACAAATAAGTATATTATAGGGATGTGTACAAAAACTATGATTTGAAAACTGTGATTTTTATGGTTGTTACAAAAACTACAACGAAATGAAACCACCAAACAAAATTTGTGATAAAAACAAATAAGTATATTATAGGGACCAAATTTGTAATTTTCTCTTTAACTATAAAGCACTGGAATAAAAAAACAGTAAAATTGGACTAACCTTGTCAAAAGAAGATGGATTTCTTACATCTCCTTTATTGTCATCATTCATGTTAGGTCCAAGAATGGCATCATTTGGTAAGCAAGAAGAAACATTATGGTTATGTTTACCATCTACAGGTGCCACATTTGGGGTTTGACTAGTTTGACCATGCTTCTAAAGTTGACGAATTGAGCAAGTTTATCTAGCTCATAGCAAAATACTTCCATTTAGAACTTTTGTTCTCTTTTCCTTGTCTTTAATGGAATTAGGACACTTGTAACTACCATCAAGAAGCTCATTCAATGACCCTTCATCGGTTCATCCACATGCTTTCCAAAATCACAAATATCGTGTTTTGAACCATATACCCATGACCAAAAATCAAATAACATTTTATAAAGTGTGTTAACAAATAATAACTAATTGCTAAAAAATACATACCAAGTATGTTAATTCCACCAGCAAATGAACTGAAGCTTGACAAGCCCGCCTTTACAGAAAACAAGTCACATTTTCTTTTAGGAACTTTTCCATTTCTCTTATCACTCCGTTTCCCAGATACAATTGTTTCTGTTTAGCTGCAAGTGTAAAAAGTGAGAAACAATATGGGGATGATTAATTTTCTTGATGAGTTCTGACTTCCTATTTTACCCTTTTTTTTAAAGAAAAAAGATAACCTGGTTTATTTTCTTCTTTAAAGGTTCACTGTCTCGTTTATATACATGATCACATTTGTCAGGTCTTAAACTCTTGAATCGAATTCGTATCAATTTTGTTGAGAAAAGCATTGGCACTATATGATGAAGTCTGTTAGGGTCGAAATGTTGTAATAGTCGAAGTTTGTATTTAGGGTCTTTGAACATTTTTATAATGTATTTTACTAGGGCATAATATTCGAAGCTTCATGTTTAGTCCTTAGTATATTTTTTGTACGCTTTTCTCTTCTATAAATAGGAGTGGTTACTAGTGTCTTAGTAACGAAGTCTTTACAGAATATTCATTGTACTCTGTAAAATTTGCAAAAGCGTAATAGAGCCAAACAGATCATATTTACATCGGTGTTCAAATCTTTCAATTCTACTTTGAATTTACACTCTAATTCGTTCAATACTTGATTCATTGTCTCATCAATTGGTATCAGAGCAGGAATCATATCTCTGATCTGATTTTCACTTTGTTCAAAAGGTTTTTGAGTCAACTTTTTGATTCAAAAGTTTCCGCACTTTTTGAAAGTGAAAATTGTTTAGATCTAAGTCTGTGATTCGATTCTGCACTTAATTCATTGAATCGAGTGTTCTAAGAGTGATTGTGATTTGAATCATACAATTTGTTGTCAAATTCTCAAAGTTTCTTCAAAAATTCTCAAGGATCTATTCCGTACAACAATGGCGTCATTCAATCTGAATTCCATGACTTCATTTTCTCATCTTCTAGGATCATCCACCAAAATTCCTATGCTTATCCCTGAGTATTACGATCAGTGGGCTGATCGTATGCAGGATTATCTTAATGGATTGGATGAAGAACTGTGGAATTGCATTTCTGGCAATCTCAATCCACCATCGAATGTTCAACCAATTGGTTCTTCCTCTGGAAACTCTGAAGTTGAAAATCAATCTGATCGTCTAAAAAAGCTGTAGAAAAAGTGTGTAAGAGAGCTAAGAGGAGCTTTGCCTCCAGTTGTTTACAACTACGTGAGGAGTTGTACAACTGCAAAGGAAATCTGGAACAATCTCAAGGAAAAATTCCAGGGAAGTGAGAAGACGAAAGTTAATTCTATGAAGCAATGTTTAGTGGAGCTGAAGGACTTCAGGATGAATAGAACCAAATTGGTTTACATTGAGGTGATTGCAACAGGTAAGAACATCCAAACGTGGTTATGCATGGCAGCCCACCAAATGCTTGTTGAAACGTCTCAAGGAATTGTTTCAAAATCAGTGTGATGAACTAAATTTCGGTTGCATCTGATAGCTAGTAGTTAAGTTTAATCCTTTTCGATTATGGAGCCAACAGGTTAATCACCCTTGAGTAGTGTTGTCAATAAGGTCGGCTATAAGTGAGAGAACCGGGAATAGTGAACCAATAAGTTAGCTTCTTTTGCAATTGTTATCAGTATGACGGGATATGCTTTGAACTTTTGATCAAAATAACAATTGGTCATCATCATGATGGTTTTTGGAGTTTGGTATATCGAATGAGTTTGTATATGAGTGGTATGATAACTATTTCGGCTATAGGGATGCAAATGGCCTTATCAAGCAAAAATGTTCACTCAGACAGTTCATCAAACACCTGTAGTGCAAGATTCTTTTTTCACTTTTGCAAGGCTATGAGTATATCTAACATTGGTAGTTGAAGCGATGAACTCGACTGGGGCCCTATAGATGTGGGTGGTGTGTCCCTTCATGTTGCATCTAATGCAATGCAACACTCGGCAGACTCCATGATGATGGTAGTTGCACTTGCTGCAGTGTGGGAGGTTTCCTAAGTATGGTGTGGTCGGTGTTGGAATAGCAGGGCTGATGGGGGTATTGACTGCCCCAGTTTGTTGCCTTTCAGTAGGTCCTTGAGTTGAACAACTCCCTTTCTCGTTCTCGAACTTTCGTTTCAGGATATTAGGTTTGAAGTCTGGAGGGTCTTTACAAGTAGGCACTTGTTGTTGAATTGGTTATCAACACGATCGGGATTGCCGATTACATTTCCACTAACATTTGTGTTGTTAGCATTAAGGTGAGCCATGACAGCTGCTATGGCTGCTGTGACCGCAGCTTGAAACATAGCTAAATCTATCTGAAGGATTGGGGTTTTACTGGTGGGTTGGCTACGTTTCTTCGGAGGCATGATTCTGCTACACGATAAGAAAATGAGCTCGTGAGCAACAATGGTTGCCTCTAGATGTATTCTAAACATTTATATATACATATAAATTTTTCGTTTTGTTATCCAGTTCTCAATGATTCGACCTACATCCATATGATGCAGTCCTAGTAAGAGTAGAAGTAAGTTTCTAGTATGGTTAGAAACCGAGTGTCATCCAAACTAAGTTACCTTATATTGGTGGATATCGTTTTCCAACTTTCGAAAAGATTTGAAAAAAATTCATAATAAAGTCTACATAAAATAGACTTATGAATTTGAGAAGTAATCACTCTCAATTGAGATTTCTGTGATCCGATTTATTGTTATTAGCCGTGACAAGAAAAGACAATAAGCTCAAAACCTAATGTGAGTAATGTAATCACTAACTCACTAGGTTGTATTAATTTATTAGTTATTAATAAGATGAAAAGGCGCTCAAACACTTCACATGAATCACGCGTGGTTTTCCTCTGTTCTCCGTTCTATTCTGGGTAGTAATGATTTGTTCTCTCCTGGTATCTATATGGTGTCCTTCTCTTTCGTAGGTATATTGAATTTCTATGCCTTCTTACTTCCAATTCTTACACTGATCCCCATTACTTCGTAATGAAGAGTTCAAATCCCAGAAATTCATGCGAACCTCTCATTGGTGTCCTTAATAGGGTAAGGGAACTAAATGATTTCTATAGTTTCTTTACTTCTCATCTGTTTCTTTCTCAGAATTCTCCTAATGTAACTCTGCTAGATCCTCCTTGACTCTTCTATTGATTGCTGGAGTGACTACATCTATCTAGGGGTTTATACGAGAATGGGAATGTCTAAAGAATCTATGAGAAAAATCAAATTTTTACGAAGGTGATCCTTTCCAGTCCTTCTATAATCACATAGTGTGTACCGATTATATATAATCCAGATCAAATAGAGCTTTGAATAAGTAATCATACTCTAAAACCACATCCAAACAAGGAAAAGGAAGTATAGTGAAAATCACATATTCTAAGTCTATAAAATCTCAACTATGTATAACCTTAACGTATCCACTTAGTAATTACAGACTTACCAGAAAAGATCTTTTAAAATTTCCCAAAAGTTTATTTATGGTATTTAAAATACTTCTATAGTATTTTAATTATATGATTGATTCTTGAACTTCTAGATATAGGAAGTTTATAAGTTTTCATTTTTATTGTTATAGCATCCTAAAATACTCCTATAGTATTTTAACCTTTATGTTTGGTTCTAGAATTCTTCTGGTACCTAAGTAAGTTTTAGACTTGTTGCAACACTACAATAACTCCCAAACACATGTTGGTCATATCTCAAATGAATATAGTTGATCAGGCTATATTGATCTCATATATGATTACATAACTGTCCAGGTTTAACTGCAATGTCCAACATCCAAATACTTTTGTTTTGTTCTTCTTGTGATACTCGTTCTAGTATATATATTCTGTATGTACTTATACTTTTATAAAATATTGTTATATTTTAAAGTATAATTCTTTGTCAGAGTGTTTTTATCCCAATGTGTTTATAGTTGTATATCTTTTATGACTGATATACTGAGTTCACTATAAACAATGCTCTGATACCAATCTGTCACACCCTCAAACTAGAACGGCGGAAACGTTCGGGGGCGGAGGACGTCATGTAAGTATCACAACACATGCATTATAGTAATCAAAGTACAAACAACCATTGCATTAATAAATATAAGTTTTACATAAGTGTTTAAACATTACATATTCAAACGTCAAAGTAGATACAATAGAAGACAAGAGTTGCAGATCGGTACCAGACAGTCTTCTCAAAAGCTTCGGGAGTGTACCTGTCTATTGGATTCCTGAGAATACAAGTTATTTTGAAAGAGTAGATCAGCATTTAAGCTGGTGAGTTCATAAGTATTTTAGTTATATGAAGTATACTCTAAGTTCTTGGAAAAGTTAACTGGTTCCTCCAGAAAATCCTATATTTTCTGATGTGACAATATGATAACCATAATAGTTCCCTCTACAATTACTTAGTTTATACTAATCATATATAACCTAATATCGAACTGACAGTTAAATGTGTGAATCTGCCCTAAGCCCACAACCAAACAAAGAACAAGAAGTAAGGCAGAAATCACACATTCCACTGTTAGTCGGATATTAATTATGTATAACTCTTGTATATAAACTAAGGAATTATAAAGTTAACCATTTGAGGTCCTTTATGTTATACTAGTTTTAAGAGAACGAATGATGACGTTCCAGAAAATTTTATATTTTCTGTTTTACAACTGATAAGTAGTTTTAATTCCATAAAACTGTTCCATATAAGTAATATTATACTTATAATAAGGTTTAACATAATTTTAACTATCTATAAAATTATAAGAAGGATGTCTTCCTTCTTGTTGGTGAAAAGTAGTTTTAAATCCCCATAAAACCGTTCAGATAAGTAGCTTTAATCCCATAAAACCATTCCATTTTGAAAAGTGAATACTACAATAGTATTTCTTAAAAAGAATAAACTACTGGTGAATAACTACCCTAATATTATCCTGGTTAATTAGGGTTTAAATTATGATAAAGTTGTTTATATCTCGTATACTTATCTAGAAAAATAGATTTCTCATTTGTTTCCAGTAAGATTTATTATTACCCCGTGATTGCTAACCCTGGTATGTTGTATTTGTACCCCTGTTAGTGCAAACCCGGTATGATGTATTATTATCCCATGATTGCTAACCCTGGTACGTTGTATTTGTACCCCTGTTAGTGCAAACCCGGTATGATGTATTATTACCCCGTGATTGCTAAACCTGGTACGTTGTATTTGTACCCCGGTTAGTGCAAACCCGGTAGGATGTATTATTACCCTGTGATTGCTAACCCTGGTACATTGTATTTGTACCCCTGTTAGTGCAAACCCGGTATGATGTATTATTACCCCGTGATTGCTAACCCTGGTACGTTGTATTTGTACCCCTGTTAGTGCAAACCCGGTATGATGTATTATTACTTCTTTAATATATTATCCATATACTAAAAGTATTATATGTATCCTGGTGTAAATAATTGAATTGTTAGTACTTTCCTTTCCTTATATACTTGGAATGTAAAGTATACAATCGTGAATCATACTTGTATATTTAGTTTTGAATCATAAATTATACCTATTATAATTTATACGTTCTATCTGATTGGCATGATCTCTCTTGAATATATCCCTTTGCTCAGCATGATACAAAGGTAATGATACCGACTGAACACTACTAGAAAAACAGACTTTTACGACGCGCAATGCGTGTCGTAAAACGCTCAGACGACGCACAAATGCGTGTCAAGGAAGACCCTGTCATAACGAGAGACGACACGCTTTTGCGCGTCGTCTATGGACGACACGCATTTACGACGCGCATTTATGACATACATTTACGACGCGCGTTTACGACGCGCAATGCGTATCAAGGAAGCCCCTGTCATAAAGGAAGACGACACGCATTTGCGTGTCGTTACCTTACGACGCACGTTTACGACACGCATTGCGTATCATTAAAGCCCCTGTCATAAATGAAGATGACACGCATATGCGTGTCATAAACTTCAGCAACCATTTACGATATACATTTACGACGCGTCTTTACGATACTCATTTACGCGTAATACAAAAATATGGAAACAAATATATACCAAAACAATCAATTTCATGCATAACTGTGACATCCCCTAATTTCTCGGCCAGAAAAGACCGATTTATTTTATGCTTTTTAAAATAAAATCAGAGTAATCCTTTTAAAAGATGTTGCGAAATTTGTTCCCAAAACAAAACATGATAAAAGTTTATCAAAACCTTTCTTTAAGAAATATATAATTTCCTTTTATATCAAAACCTCGGGATGTCATGTTCCGATACAGATCAAAAGCATAAACAAGACATTATAAGCCTTACAACAGTTATTTACAACTACTGGCCTATAATCCATAAATCACTCATCACTACCTGTAATATAAAAAGTTGAGTGGGTCAGGCTTGGAAGCCTGGTGAGCATATAGGGTTTTCAACCCACAATAAATAAATTTATTATGCTTAAACATCAACAATCAACCAAATTACCCCAACCCCATTATCTTATTTATTTCTTAAGGGTTTACCCTAAGAATCAACTATCACTCCTTCCTAAGGATTCATCCTAAGGAATAGGCACAAAGTCACATCGTCGCCAGGGTTTATACAACAAGCACTAAGTCCATAGCTGCCAAGGTTTATCCAACATGTGCTAAGTCCATAGCTTTTATTTATCGACATTATTATTCACAGGAATCCCCCCTGCAATACATGTTAATGGGTTTTTAGAGTACAACAAATGAACATATAGTTCACACACCTACAGGTTGCGGGCCTGCTAGTGTTCCACAGACCGTCTAGAATAGTCCGTGGTTGTCATCCATACTCTGCTGAATGACGGGGGGCAACGTTTGGGTAAGGGCTTTTCTCATATTTCACCACTCAACTTCAACGTTTGGGTAAGGGCTTTTCTCATATTTCACCACTCACCCTCAACTCATGATCTCATTTCACCACTCACTCTCAACTCATGATCTATATCACTGATCATCTCATCTATCCAACTCACCTTTCATCACACACCCACTATTTCATCTACCCATGTTTACCCAACATTTTTGTAGATAAAATACATATACAGTTTAAATTATTTAAAAACATGTATAAATCATTCCTTCAACATCCATCTCAAATAGACAAACAATATATATTCAAGCAGCACGTATTTTATATAAAATACTTCATATCTATGTATAAGGTGAAAGTAACTACACACTCACCTGATTTAATGAAAATCGGGCAGCAATTCGTTTCCTAAAACGATCGTTTCTAATAAAATCGAGAGTTTTATTGAGAAACCGGGCTCTGCGAGGGTTGGGCTTCGAAACCGAAAAGATAAATTTTCCGGGCTTCTCGGGCACTTCGTGGCGTATTCCGGGGGTGATAATTGATACCGGGGCTTCGGGGGATGTTAAAATAGCTAAAATATTGAAAAAGGGGTAAAAATAGACAATTTCTCAAAATTACCCGAGAAGGCTCGCAGCCTTCTATTTATAGGGGAGGCTGCTGATCGGATGGTTGGAGAGAAGGCACGCGGCAGCAGATCCGAAGGGGGCAGCACCTGGCTCGTTTAGGTCGTGTCGGCTAAAAATCACTCGATCTAAAATTCGAGTTTTTAGTTGTCTACTCCTAAGCTGAAACTTCGAAAAATCATAACTTCCTCATACGAAGTCAGATTTGGGCGTTCTTTTTATACATACTCTCAGTTTAACGAACACTACAATTTTCGTTTAGATCACTAAGGCTAAAAAGTAGTTTATCAAAAACTCACTTTTTACGATATTCGGCACCGTGCCGGTTTGTCGCGAAACTTCGACAGATTATAACTTCTTCGTTATAACTCGGATTTCGACATTCTTTATATATCCGTAATCCTTGTCACGACCACTACAACTTTCTTAATAAATATCGGCTTTATCTAATATTTATTTTCGACGCTCATTTTTAGTCTTAATTAATTAAACCCTAATAATTAAGCATAAAACACATAAAACACATAATATTCACATAATTCCTTTTCATTTCTTCAAAATGAGTCACAAAGGTTAACCTAGACTATCATGTCAATATTAATGCCTAGCCTAGAAACACGGGCGTTACAATAACATCATGTCAAAATTTTGTAATACATTGGTATAAAGGGGATCCGATTGTACATTGTTATTAAAAGATTTTCCCGAACTATATGACCTAATACTACATTGCTATTAAGGGGCACCTTCTTGTTTCAGATATCATGTCCACATCATAAGCTTTATTTCTCTTTTCTTTTCTAGCAATAGGCGCCATAACAGTTAATGTATCTCTATCTCCCCCTTCATTTGTAGCTTGGTCGAGAGCATCATCTCCACCCTACAGAGTAATGAAACAAAAATAATGTAAGAGAGAAACATGTACTCTAAATGATTCAAAACATGTGAATTTAACTATCCTTACAAAATATGTGAATTTAACTATCCTTATCAAGTCCTAACTTTTAACAAGTTTCCCCTTATTCACTTTTCAAATATGTTTTTAACATCATTTATCATATAGCACTTCATCCAAGACAACACTTAATGGGGGGAAAAGAACCAGGGTCTTAGTAATTAACTTTTTGCTTATTTACCAAATAATGTCAAGAATTAAAGGCTTCTCATAACACTAAATATACACACATAAGGAGATCCTGACCTTTGCATATAATAATGAGATTGAACTTGAGAATTCTCCAGTAACTATTATAAGAAACGCCAAGAATGGATAGAAGACTGTTGTAAAACATGATTTCAATCGATGAAAGCCCATCTTCTGCACCAGATCTGTCTTGATTTTTTCTTTGCTCAGTCACATCTGTTGGTATTTGCCAGCTGCTCAACTGATCAACCAACCAGATAAAGATTAAACTTTTATAAGATACATGATGTTTTAAAAACAGAAAGTTAGTAAAACAAAGTTAAAAATAGAGCTCTGTCTCAGTTTACCTTAGTTTTAGCCATCATTTGTGGCTCAGCCTTCTCAACTTCAGCTGATGACATAAAGGTTTCTTACCTCAGTTGTATTCCCATCAATTCCTTCACTCGTTCCTTCAGTCTCCCCACTGTTTTATAAACGAGCTACCATTTATATGTGGAAAGTGGAAGCACGTAAATTAACCAATATAGGCTTGATGCAAGATATGTTACCTGTGTGAGTTCCCATCAATATTGTTTCCACCTTCATAAAAGACTTACAAGATGATCTTAGAAAGGTCAAGAAGACTTACAAGATGAACTACAAGATGTGCATAAACACTTCCATGTGGATAGAAAGCAGCATATGGTGGCATCATATGCTGATTTTGTGATTTTGCAAGTACAAAAAAGTCAACCCAAAGGTCAACCTGATAAATCTGAATGAATGGAGATAATTGTTTGCATGTTATACCTGTAGAGGACCCCACATATAAGGGCGAGGGGCATGACCAGATGCAACAACAGGATTGTAGTATGGTGGCACAGTCATTTTAGGGCCATAACATGCCTGTGGAAATATAAAGATCCAAAATAAGACTTGAATTAACAAAATTCAGATGGTTTGTGGTGAGATATTTTATTATATAGGAGTTTTAAATACAGCCTACATACCGTACTTCTAATTCATTGGCTCTCTCAGTGAACCCAAACGAGACTAAAACCCCGAACATATTAACTGAGGAAGACATTCCAACGAAACCTGCATGCCAACCCGTTGGTAAACTTGATCATTTATAGCTTTGGTAATAGAAAATAAGGTTTAAATGTTTGTTTATGCAATAAAGTTATCATTGGCAAACTATCACCATCTTTAATTTCAACTTGTTTAATTGGTTGAAATGTAGGTGTTCAAACCCCTGAAACCAAACCCCTTTTCCACACCGATGACAAACTGGAAGGGTAAACTCATATCTCTATTCCATGTAAGTTTTTCAAATGCTACTTACTTATTTTTTAAGAAATTTAATATTTTATATGGAAATTTTCTATCAGGTATAGACTAGGAAATAACATACAAAATTGACCCAGTGATATCAAATTTTGACCCTCTCTCATGAGCAAGAGGAGCCCTTGGAGCAGATTTCTCAACCATTCCCACACTAATTTTGTAACCTCTCAATTCGTAATCTGGTCAAACATTAAAAAAATTAAATTAGACATACCCATAAAATAATTTATTTAGTTGAGAAAAGAATGTACTTACTGTTGTAGTGTTGTAGAATCCCCCAGTAGAATGTGCTGTAGAAGGATCCTAACAGAGAAAGCAGGGTGTTCTCTTTCCAGCTTGAAAACCATCATGCCACTGTCATGGCCAGCTGCTAGGAGATTCATTTCGGGATGATAGCCGAGTATCCAGAATTTGTTGTGTTCCCTGCGGAATGTTTGAAGGCCGGTTCTTTTTGTGGCATCCCAAACGGGTATGCTTTTGTCCTCTGAGTTTGATAATATGATGTCTTGTCTTGCGTGGAAAAGAACACATGATACATTGTTCATGTGACCTCTCAATGTGTCTACTTCCCAAGCTTTGGTATCTGAAAGATAAAGTTGATAAGTGAGATTTGTGATCCCGAAGTATCTTGGTGATAATGTATGACACAAGAAGAGATGGAAATTAAAAGCTTATTAACAAATGAACTACCCTGTAAAGACACCATACCATTCATGCGCCAGATCTTGACTTGGCGATCATCAGCTCCAGAAACAATAAGAGGAAGAGTGGGATGGAATGATGCCCAATTGACTCCACGATCATGGCCCTCCAAGACATACTTCACAACAACATCAACTCCTCCAAAGAAATCAGTATTCATTTGACTGAGGCGGAGTGTTGGGGTTGGAAAACTCTTCTATTAAACACGAAAATAGAATTACAATAGGAGGAGCAACTCTCACACTCAACTATTACAAAAAACCAACCCTCTCACTAACACTCTCACTCTAAGTGTTATACTATCTGTTTCTCTGTGTTTTTGGGATGCATACAACTGAAGAATGAAGTCTCTATTTATAGTCTTGGCAGCCACCATTGTAGTTGCGTCTATTAATTGTGTTCATCATAGGGTGGGAAGAAAAACTTGTCCCGTAGGTTTCATTTTGTCAACAATGATGGCTACTGTAGCTTTGGAGGCTTTGGAGGCTGGAACACAACAAATCTCCCCCTCCAGTCTCCGTCCAACAATCCTCATCCCAACTATGTCAGCACATAGTCTGTGTTTCTCTTGTGTCACCACCTTTGTCAACATGTCTGCAGGATTGTTATTGGTGTTGATCTTTAACAACTTCAATTCTCGTCCCTCAATTGCTTCTCTAAGCCAGTGATAACGTATATCAATATGTTTTGTACGGGAATGGTACATCGAGTTCTTACTCAGGTCCATAGCACTCTGACTATCGCAATGAATGATGTACTCTTCTTGTGGAAAGCCTAATTCTTGAAGAAATCGTTTCATCCATATAAGTTCCTTCCCAGCTTCAACGGCAGCAATATACTCGGCTTCTGTTGTTGACAGTGCGACATACTTCTGTAACTTGGATTGCCACGAGATAGCTCCCCCTGCCAAAGTAAAAATGTAACTTGATGTAGATTTCCTACTATCAAGATCTCCTGCCATATCGGCATCTGTATAACCTTCCACGATTGGCTTTGCTCCCCCGTAGCATAAACATAGTTTCGAACTACCCTTCAGGTATCGAAGTATCCATTTGACTGCTTCCCAATGTTGTTTTCCTGGATTAGCTAGATATCTACTCACAACACCGACAGCATGAGCAATATTTGGTCTTGTACACACCATTGCATACATAAGACTTCCTACGGCTGAGGAATAGGGGACTGCCTTCATCTCTTCTTTTTCTTTCTCAGAAGATGGACAATTTTTCTTACTCAACTTGAAGTGGTTAGCCAAGGGCGTACCAACGGGCTTGGCATTTTCTATGTTGAACCTTTTGATCACACGTTCAACATACTCTTCCTGTGATAAGAACAATTTTCTTGATTTTCAATCACGGATAATTTTCATGCCCAATATCTGTTGTGCTTGGCCTAAGTCTTTCATATCAAAGAACTTAGACAAATCCTTCTTCAAGTTGTTGATCATCATTGCATCTTGGCCCACTATCAACATATCATCCACGTAGAGCAAAAGGATGACAAATTTCCCATCTGGAAACTTCTTCAGATAGACACAATGGTCTGCAACAGTTCTCTTGTACTCATGATTCATCATAAATGAATCAAACTTCATGTACCACTGCCTTGGGGCTTGCTTAAGACCATAAAGGCTCTTCTTTAATTTACAGACGAGATGCTCTTTCTTTGGGACTTTAAAGCCATCAGGTTGCTCCATGTATATTTCTTCATCCAAATCACCATGGAGAAAGGCTGTTTTCACATCCATCTGCTCAAGTTCAAGATCTAGACTGGCAACTAATCCGAGTACAACTCGAATAGACATCATCTTCACAACTGGCGAAAAAATTTCATCAAAGTCGATTCCTTCTTTTTGTTGGAAACCTTCGACAACGAGTCTCGCCTTATACTTCATAGTATTTCCCTTGCCGTCTTTCTTCAACTTGAAAACCCACTTGTTTTTCAAGGCTTTCTTTCCTTTGGGGAGGTTTACCAACTCATATGTTTGATTCTTCTGCAAATAATTCATTTCTTCTTCCATGGCCTTCTGCCAATTTGCTTTGTCAATATGAGATTGAGCTTCTTGAAAACTCTCTGGCTCCCCCACACTAGTAAGAAGGATGTAGTTTGAAGTCAGATATCTTCTTGATGGAGCACGGACTCGTTCGGATCGTCGAAATTGAGTTCCTTCATTTGCAACTTCTGGCAGTGGATCTGAATTATCCAGGGGTGGAAGCTCCCCCTCATCAACACCATCTTGATATGCATCATCGACTTCTTCATCCACTTCTTCAGCGGAAACATCTTCTTTATTTTCAGATATTATATCTGAAACTTTGGAGCTTTGTTGCTTGTTAACCGGTGCCTTGAAATCATAATACTGGTTTTCATAGAAAACCACATCTCTACTTCGAATAACCTTCTTTAGTTCTGGGTCCCATAGTCTGTACCCGAACTCTTCATCTCCATATCCAATAAAGATGCATGGAGTGGATTTGAGGTCCAACTTCTTCCACAGTTCACTTGATACATGTGCAAACGCCTTGCACCCAAATACTCTCAAGTGAGAATATGATATGTCTTTACCCGTCTATATCTTCTCCGGAACTTCAAAATTCAATGGAGCGGAAGGTGACCTATTTATTAGATAGCAAGATGTCAATACAGCTTCACCCCAGAATGGCTTTGGGAGTTTAGTCATGCTGAGCATGCATCGAACTTTCTCAACAATGGTGCGATTCATCCGTTCTGCTACACCATTGTGTTGTGGGGTTCGTGGGACAGTCTTTTCATGTCTGATACCATGTTCCGTGCAGTATTTAGAGAACTCACGGGAATAGTATTCGCCTCCATTATCTGATCGGAGACATTTTAGCTTCTTGTCTGTTTGTCTTTCCACCATTGCATGAAAAGCTTTGAAGCGGTCCAATACTTGGTCCTTCGTTCTCAAACAGTATGCCCATACCTTTCGTGATGCATCGTCAATGAATGTCACAAAATACCGGCTTCCACCAAGAGATTCTACTTCAATGGGTCCACATACGTCGGAGTGGACAAGGCTCAGCAACTCAGAGCGGTTCTTTCTTGTGGAGCTAAAGGAAACTCTGTGTTGTTTCCCGAATAGACAGTATTTACAAGGATCCAAGGTAACATCTTTTGCCATTGAAATGGACTCCTTCTTTGCAAGAGTCGTCAATCCCTTCTCGCTCATGTGGCCTAGTCTTCTATGCCACAAGTTTGGTGATGTCTTTTCTTTAACAACATTGAGACTTGGTTGAAGCAACTTTGCATGACTTTTATAAAGAGTACCATCAAGTTTTCCCCTTGCAACAACCATAACACCTTTCAACAACTTCCAGGTGCCATTTTTGAATTGATTATCATATCCTTGGACGTCAAGAGCTCCAACTGAGATAAGATTCATTCTCAGCTTTGGGACATGCCGAACATCTTTCAACACCAATGTACATCCAACATTGGTCTTTAAATGCACATCACCAATACCAACAATGCTTGAGAAACTGGTGTTTCCCATCTTCACGGTACCATGGTCTCCGGGTTTATAAGTACTGAATAAATCCCGGTTTGGAGTCGAATGATATGATGCAGCGCTATCAATCACCCACTCATCATCATGAGTTTCAACATGTAGGCATGCTTCCTCCTCGTATGTAACAAGGGCAACGTCTTGTGTTATGGTGACCATGGTTTCACCATTCTCCCTGCTTGGATTCTGGCTTGTCTCGGGCTGCTCTCGTAAGAACCTTCGGCAATCACTCCTTTTGTGACCATAATAATTACAATGATTGCAATAGCCTTCGAACCATGTATTTGAAGATTTACCTCGCTCTTGCGATTTCCCTCGATCTCGTGATTTCCCACGATCTTGGGATCTTCCTCTACTTTGACCATGTCTACCTCTGCCTCTACCTCGACCTCGGCCTCCAGTTCTGCCTCCGCCTCTTTCTTTGTTTTCTGACACGAGGTCTGTACCAGCTTCTTTCCTTCTGGCTTCCTCGTTCATTAGGGCATCTGTGACCATCTCCATTGTCACTTTACCACCGGGGGCAGAATTGCTGAGAGTCACAACAAGCGTCTCCCAATTATCTGGTAGAGAACTCAAGAGCAATATGGCTTGTTCCTCGTCTTTGAGAACCCAATCAGCAGCACCGAGCTGGTTTACGAGATCCTGGAACTGACTCGTATGCTCGGTTATGGACGTACCACTTCGTAACTTGTGGTTTACAAGGCGCCTCATTAGCAAGGTCTTGTTGCGTGCTGTCTTTGCCTGATACATATTCTCGAGCTTCTCCCAAAGTTTGTACGCGTCTGTCTCTTGAGAGACATGATGAAAAACACTGTGGTCGATCCACTGTCGAATTTGTGCCACCGTTTTCCTGTTTATTCTAGTCCAAACTTCGTCTGTCTTCGTGTTGGGTTTGACGCCTTGCTTTTCTATAGGCTCTGCTAAATCTTTCAGATTAAGCAAATCTTCCATCCTTGGCTTCCACATGTTGTAATTTGTGGGCGTAAGTCGAACCATCGTAATCGTACTTGTAGATTCCATCGAAAATAATTGCAAATTTATTTTACAAATATTTCAAGGAAAAATTAGATAAAACCGAGCTCTCGTTTGGATTCGGAAGCGTCAAAAATGGTGGGGTAGAATTTTTCGGGCTCAAAATATACTTTCTTGAAAAGTTATGTGCTAATTTGTAACTTTTCAGAACTATAGGGGCTAAACTGTAATTTTCGGAACTTACAGGGGCCAATCTGAAATATTTCTGCCAACCAGGGACTTTTCTGAAACTTTTCAGAACTGCAGGGACCAAAACAGATGTTTTCAGAGGAACAGGGACCGAACTGCAGTTTTTCAGAAACAGAGGGACCTTTCTGCAATTTTCTGGAACTTCAGGGGCTAAACTGCAACTTCCTGAAATTCTGGTCAATGATGACCTCACTGATGACGTCACTCCTTCTTCCCCGGCAGTCTTCTCCGGCCACCTGGTTTTTCCGGCGACTTTTCCGGCCATATTTGACCAACTTTGACCAACGATTTGAGGGCCTTCTGGTGGTCAAAAAATTACGAAAAATATATTTTCGGAATCCTTGAAACAAGCCCTTTCCAACGGTGTACTCAAAAACGAATTTTGAGACAAAATTTTTTTGACGAAAAAACAGAGAAATTCGTAAAGAATTCCCTGGACACCGAACCAAGCTCTGATACCAGTTGTTGGGGTTGGAAAACTCTTCTATTAAACACGAAAATAGAATTACAATAGGAGGAGCAACTCTCACACTCAACTATTACAAAAAACCAACCCTCTCACTAACACTCTCACTCTAAGTGTTATACTATCTGTTTCTCTGTGTTTTTGGGATGCATACAACTGAAGAATGAAGTCTCTATTTATAGTCTTGGCAGCCACCATTGTAGTTGCGTCTATTAATTGTGTTCATCATAGGGTGGGAAGAAAAACTTGTCCCGTAGGTTTCATTTTGTCAACAATGATGGCTACTGTAGCTTTGGAGGCTGGAACACAACACGGAGGATATCATCAGCAGGGGAAACTGTTTTCTTTTTCAAAGCACCAATGTCCCAAACTCGAACAGTCTGATCTAATGATGCTGACACAACAAGGTCCTCTTTCGGATGGAACAAAGCACACATTGCATAATGGTTGTGTCCAGTCAAAACAGAAATACAAGTACGGGATTGCCAGTTCCATATCTGGATAGTTTGATCATCACTAGCACTAACAATCCAGGGGTTCGCATGGTGAAATTGAACAGTCCGGATGTAATCAAGATGGCCAAGCAGCGTGAATAAACACCGATGCAGTTTGTAGTTCCATACTTTGATCTCGTAATCATCGCCTGCATATACAAAAGGAATGCCTAAATATTTTTACACACATGCATAAGGCTACGAACTAACCAATATAAAGAAGACCTAAGCATAAGTGTAATATGCATAGAGAAAACAGAACATAAGTTATTTGATAAAATGCCTCAAAGAGTAAGCTTACTTCCTCCTTTTTCCATGTTTTGATAATATTTCGCAAATATAGTGTATGATTGTCCTGGCTTTCTGATATCTTTACACACTTTCCCCTCACCTCATGTCAATTCCCAAAACCACATAAGCAGAGCTCATAACTCAGGTCCCACCGTTAGTTCTTGTTGGTCTTCATCTGCTTGAGTCCCAAAGTTCTGTAAACTCAATTGTGGGGCCAACAACAAGAATAAAAAGGTAAGATATAATGTTTATTGTGTTTATAAAAGCCACACACAAAGATAGATAAAATTCATAATGTCATAAACATATACTTTTGTAAAGCGATTGAGAAAATATTTAGTTATGCATATTATAACTACAAATCTATGGTCCATGGTTGATCCAACATGACATAGTGCCTGATATAAAAGTTAGGCTTTTCAATAAATACCAAAACCTCTACTCTATTCAAAAGACAAAAAAATCTCAAGAGATCTCTATCTTTCCAACAAGAATGAAAAAACTCACTTTTTCTTCTCAGCGCCTCCACCAGACCTACAAAAAGAAGACCCAATCTATATCAAACCAGTGTAATACAACAAATCATACTAAATAAATAACATTCATCATACTATGTCAATATAAGTATATATTTTGTGAACCACGTAAGTAAAAAGAAAAAAGATTTGTAGTCTCCTCACGCTTCTTCTTTGCTCTCTTGTGAGTCCCCAACTTCCTTTTTGCCACTTTGAGGGCACGTTTGTCCTTTCCAACCTTGAGAAGCTCAGTGATTCTCTTCTCATAAGGAGCAAATCCAGCAACCTCTCTAATAAGGTTTCTCACAAAGTGTGATCTCTTGCTTGTTTTCTATATATAATCCAAAGAAATACAACCATTAATTTAACCAAAAGAAACTCAACACAATTTAGATATCATGATTTGTTACTTACCCCTTTTCTGTCGGAAGGACGATGTGCTAATTCCTTCTTGGTAACAACATGCCCTTTGTTTAGACCCACAAAGAGTCCTGTGTTTGGCTGTTTTGGAGCCATTGGAACCTGAAAACATAAACATATATCAGCACAAAGCAACATACACTTCACAACAGATCATCAACTTAGCCTATGCAGTTTTGATTCAATATGACCTGAAAACCTTACAAGCCTCATACTACAATCAAAATGCACAGTATATATTCTTATTAAACATGAAGCTGATTACAAGATATAAAAGAGTTTATGCGTGCCAATAAGTTTGTAAACACCAGCAAGCTTATAAGAACATGGAAAGCATCTCGGGACTATAAGCAGATGCGGGATAACTAAAAGTACAACGAGGGCAGAAAAACAACCTGGGCAAGAAGAATTTGAGACCAAGTAAACTTTTGTTGTTGTACATTGAACTTGCTTCTTGAAAGAAACCCCCAAATATCTTGCCTTAATTGTTGTACATTCGGAGACTGGGATACAGTCAGGAACAAGATCTCCTCGTTCATGTTATTCATCGCCTCCTCCAACCACCATCCTTCACCACCTCCTCCGATTTCCATGGACCAGAGCCGCTGCTCCAGCCTCCGATCAGAGCTCTCAAGTCGATCAAACCTCGCTGGTCTGGAATATCACGTGATGCACGTCAGCGAGGATGTGAGCCTGAAGCAGGCCCTCAATTCTTAACTCCACGCCGGCGTACTTGATCTGAGATACGAGCTTGGTTGCGTTATTCCTTTAGGATAAACAAAAGGGATTCAGTAGTGGTGGAGGCAGATTAGGGTTTACAGAGAAAAGGAGAAGGAGAGAGTGAAGGTTGTCGACTGGTGGAGATGATGAATTCGTTATTCCTTCCCGGACAACAACAACTTGAGTAGAGAACGAAACCTGCAAATGAGGTCTAGGGAACCCTAAAAGATGGATGAAACGCGGGGTTTTTAATTTTTTAGGATTTCATTTCCCCCCTGCTATTAAAGGATGGAACGCACGTTCCATTAAAATTTATAAAGCGACAGGCCTTAGACGACACGCATTTTACTATAGGTGCCCTCCGTGTTTTTTTTGTTTAGACACTAATTTAAGGGCACACAATAATGCGTGACCTAAATCTTTAATTTTTTTTTGAAGAGACGACATTTTTTTAATGTCACTCTCTTTTGCGTAACATAAATCAATGAGTGTCGTGGTTTGCGCGTTGTAAAAGGGTCTTTTTCTTGTAGTGGAAATAACCTTTTATATTCCCATATGTATAATGTATATAATTAAGAAAGAAACGATGTTCAAACAAATAACCTCACCTTAAACCCACATCCAAACAAGGAAAAGGAGATAAGGCAACTCATTAGTCCTAAGCCCTTTAAGTCTTATTTATATGACTTTAAAGAGTTTTAACAGGGTTTCAAAAAGAGTTTACATGACTTTAAAGATATAACATGACTTTAAGTCATTTTTGAAATATTAGGTAATCCTTAAAAGCATAAGAAAATCCTTTGTGTAATTGATATCACATACAATTATTAACACAAATTAATAATTGTATTCAACTTGTATTCCCCCCCTAAAAAGCTTTAAAAATCATTTGAAAAATTAGATTAAAGGGGTATGAACTCACCTTATGTGGGTGATTCAATTGAAGATTCGCGTA
Organism: Lactuca virosa; assembly: GCF_052849685.1. Classification (NCBI taxonomy): domain Eukaryota; kingdom Viridiplantae; phylum Streptophyta; class Magnoliopsida; order Asterales; family Asteraceae; genus Lactuca; species Lactuca virosa. Next base: position 42,474,720 of record NC_136433.1, read on the forward strand.
AGGATGAGAAGTTCCACGAATGAATTCCCGAGACACAAACGAGTCCTAAATGACATATAATGGCATATATAGGCATGTAATTAGTGTTTAACACAACTAACATGCAAGGAAACTATCTTATGGACTAGGAAACACTTGTAATGAAGTGTTACAATCACATGTGATTGCATTAAAGGGGTTCACGGCCACACAAGGGTGCGTACGGCCAATGTGGTGTACGACCATTGAGTGTACGGTCATGGAGTGTACGGCCGTACACTCATGGAAGAAACATGAAAAAGTGGTGTTTTACGGCCCTATATAGCATCCATTAAGTGTTCAAGATCCTATATTGGGACATAAGATGAGTTTGAGGCCAAAACATGCACCAAACAAGGGCTTACGGCCATAAGAGGGGTGTACGGCCGTACACCCTTGGTGTTCTTGCATTAGATGAAGATTCAAGGCTAGGAATCAAGTGTTTCTCAAGCTTAACTAGAAGATAGAAGAGATACTCACACTTTTGAGGGTTCCTATGGAGTTCACGGCTTGATGATAGTTGAGAGAGAATTGGATTTCTTGACTTGGAAGTGTGAAAAGTGAGGGAAAAAAAGGAAGGACTTATATATATGCATGAGTTCACGACCACATTGATTGTACGACCGTACACTTATGTGTGCGGCCGTACACTCCTCTTGAAGGAGTGTTTTGTTGGATTAGGTGTCTAAGCCCATAACTATAATTGGTATGTACTTGAATTGATAGCAGCACAGTCCTTTTGGGTTGCCCTCAACCTAGCAACTGGACAAGGAAATTATGAAAGAAGAGATATTAATTTATAAGATTAATGAATTAATATATAAATGATTTATTAATATGTTAATGGATTAATATATTAATTAGAAATCATTATGTTTAATTAATTGTTAGCCAGAAATTAATCAGAATTGATTTTGGGGTTAAAAGAATTAATTATAAAGTGCAGGGACTAGTTTGCAATTAACTGATAGTTGAATGGAAGGATCCAGAACTCCCTTGGAAGGGGGTGGACGAAAACCCTAGGGGAAACCCTATAGAATTCGTCCAAGGGGTCCAAGATAAGGCCTTGGGTCTTGCTTAGGCCCTAAGCAAAGGATAACTAGGGTTTTCCTTAAACCCTAGTTCCCTCAACTATTTAAGGAGCCTCCTGGCTCACATTTTGGGTACTGATTTCTTTGGAAGAAACCCTAAGGCCGAAATTGCATACTCTCTCCATCCTCTCTCCTCCAAGTTTCCTTCTTGCTAGTTCTTGGGTGTGATTCCATTAGAGGCATTACATTTGTGGTGCTAAGCTTCCAAGAAGATCAAGATCAAGATCAAGAGGATTATCAATTGTTTGCTATAACAATTGAAAGGTATGTAACTCCTAAACCCTAGTTTGTTAATTTCGAAATTAGCCTCTCTCCTCTAGGGTTCTTATTTTGCAATTCAAAGTTGTATGTTCAATAGTTAAACCATAGATCCAAAGTAGGTTGCATGTGAACTTAGGAATTGTTTTCTGGTTTATTTGTTTTACCTAAAACCCATCAGTGGTATCAGAGCCATTGTTGTTTTAAATTGAATTGCTACAATTGTTGAATTGCAAATTAGGGTTTATAGCTATTAAACCCTAAAGGCCATAATTTGCGATTTCTAGGGTTTTGGATCAAAGGTTTTTTCGAAAACCCTAGCCTCCAAAGAACCCTAATCGAAATTAGGGTTAGGGTTTTGAAAACCCTAGCCTACTCCCTTGTGAATTTCGAAATATGCTAGAGGATAACTAGGGTTTCTTGTTTTGGATAATTGTTACTTAATTAGATTAATTGGATAATTATCCTTACCCTATTTTTCGAAATTTAGAGGGATAAGGATTAGGATTAAATTAATGGATTAATTTAATCAGATAATCCTTACAAGATTTAATAATTTGATTAATAGTTAATTAAAAGATAAATATTAAATCTAGTTAATTGGTTTATTTAAATTTAAATTTAATAGCTTAAATTTCGAAATTTATAAACCCTTGAAGTTTTAAAATGTTTTAAAACACACCTTATATATATATTATAATTAAAAGTTTAATATTATATATGTATAAGAATATGGTCAGTCAAATCGCTAGTATGCCTCATTCACGAAGCTAATCTATAAGGGGGGTATAAGGAAACTGCCTATAAAATAATAGTTGAATGGGTGTCCACTCTCACCCACCGCTTCCTTGATTAGTGGAGGGTCGTTAGCAGAACGGATTTGATAGGACAACTACTTCTCATTAAAAGTATAATGATATTAAAGAAAGTACTAGAACATTCTTTTCAAAATCCCAACTCTAGTTACTTTAGGAAAAATGTGAAAAGTATGCTAATCCATGAAATTGCACATTATGCTTTATTGGTTGTTAGTGGAGCGTGTGTGGTTAACCAGCACACTAAAAGGCACTAATAAAGAGTAGTAATGGGTATCTCATAATTGTCATTTTGATGGAGTGTGTGTGGTTTACCAGCACATCAATAGTAAATGATAAAGACAATGAGGTTACCAAGCACATTTGCATGGTTATTCACATCTTGTTTGTGATCCTCGGCATCCCAGTCACAAATAGAAGAGCATAATCTGAGATTAAAACATGCCATTGAATAGTTTCAATGTATCTCAAAAGAATTAGGAATTTCACTTCGTTTGTTTCGTCTAATGGTGGAATTGGTGAATCGTCATTCACCTACCTTTATGAAATTTGCACTTGGATCTCGGCATCCCATTTCTAAGTTGTGAATCTTCATAGTTGGATCCTAACCTTGATATTATATCTTTGGGTTATTCTATTAAGGTATCTTGAAATCTAACTAAAACTTTCTTTTTTTTCAGATGTCTACTCCTGGAAACACTTCTGCTTCGTCCTCCTCCAACCAAAACTTCTCTTTGCTCAATATATGCTCCAAAGTCGTTATGGATGGCTCAAACTATAACGATTGGATGCGCAACATCAAAATGGTTCTTCGTTTCGAGAACAAAGAATATGTTCTTGAAAAGGAGCTCAAAGAGCTTGATGAGAATGAAGCTACTCCTGAAGATCTTGCTGCCTACAAGAAACATTACGATGATGCTACCAAAGTGGCATGCATCATGGTGGCAACTATGCCCCCAGAACTGCAGAGGTACTATGAGGACTACTGGCGTTTCGAGATGAATAAGGACCTTATGGAAAAGTACCATAAGCGAGCTCGTCAAGAAAAGTTCGAAGTAGTCAAGTCACTCATGGCTTGCAAGATGAAAGATGGGGAGTCGGTTGTGTCACATGTGCAAAGAATGCAACGCTACATAGAGCGTTTGGTCAAGCTCAATATTCACTTTGATGAGGAATTAGCCATTGACATGGTTTTGAACTCACTTCCTGAATGTTATGGTCAGTTTATTCTAACTTACCATTTGAACAATACTGAGCAGACCTTGGCCCAATTGCACAACTTGTTGCAGACAGCTGAGGCAGGGATGAAGGGTAAAAGTATACCCTCCACACCTACGAATGCCCCTGTTTTGGCTATTGGACAGGGAAAGGGGAAAAAGAGGAAAGGTCCTCCCAAGCAAAACTGGAAGAGCAAGGCTCAAGCTGGGTCATCTAGTAATGGACCAAAGGCTAAGCCCAATGGTTCCACTCCCCATGTTTCTGATCCAAAAGAGGCAGTTTGCTTTTACTGCAACCAAAAGGGGCATTGGAAGAGATCTTGCCCACAATATCTGCAAGATATCAAGGATGGCAAAGTGAAGCCATCTTCGGCAGGTATTTACACTATTTCTGCTAATAACTCATTATCTTCTCGTTCATGGGTCCTTGATACAGGATGTGGTTTTCATATCTGTTCTGATTTGCAGGGTCTAAAGGAAAGTGAGGAGATAGAGCGAGGAAGGATAAACCTGATCATGGGAAACAGAAAGTCTTCACCAGTAACCAAGATCGGAGTTTATCAGCTTCTGCTTAATAATGATGTTAGATTAGATTTAATAAATTGTTGCTATTCGTCTGAGATGACGAGAAACATTATTTCATTTCATGCATTGTTCAGACAAGGTTTTACATATTCTTTTAATGATTTGAATGGTTCAATTTCTGTTTATAAGAATGGTGTTTTTATGTTTGAAGCTTTGCCTTGTAATGATGTGTATGAAACAGTGACTTGTGTTGATAGCCTAGGAAATAGTGTACTTAATATTGACTTGTCTAATAGTGTAGACAAGGCATGCTTGTGGCATTGTCGTCTTGGACACATTAACAAGAAACGCATAGCCCAACTCCAAAAGGATGGAGTGTTGGAATCATTTGACCTAAAGTCAGATGATATGTGTGAATCTTGTCTTTTGGGAAAGATGACAAAATCACCATTCACAGGGTCTTGTGAAAGAGGTGAAGGTCTGTTGGATCTCATACACACGGATGTGTGTGGGCCCTTCAGATCAACTACAAGAGATGCTAATCGATTCTATGTGACTTTCACTGACGATTATAGCAGATATGGATATATCTACTTGATCAAGCATAAGTCAGAAAATTTTGAAAAGTTCAAAGAGTTTAAACATGAAGTCGAAAATCAATTGGGCAGAAAGATAAAGATACTTAGATCCGATAGAGGCGGGGAGTATCTTAGTATCGAGTTTAACGACTATCTGAAAGAATGTGGGATAGTCTCACAATTGACTCCTCCTAGGACACCACAGTTAAATGGTGTAGCTGAGAGGCGTAATCGAACCTTGTTAGACATGGTTCGTTCTATGATGAGTCGGGCTTCGCTTCCCATTCACTTATGGGGGTATGCCTTAGAGACAGCCACCCACATCCTCAATCTTGTCCCTACAAAGAAGGTTGCCAAAACACCTCACGAAATGTGGACAGAGAAAGTTCCCTCGTTAGCACATATTAAAGTCTGGGGTTGTGAAGCTTTCATAAGACGAGAGACTCACGACAAGCTAGCAGCTAGAAGCGAGAAATGTGTTTTCATTGGTTACCCAAAGCAGTCTTTTGGATATTTGTTCTACAGGCCTAGTGAGAACGTGGTCTTTGTAGCACGAAGAGGAGTCTTTCTTGAAAGAGAGCTCATATTCAAAGAGGACAGTGGGAGCACTATTGACCTTGAAGAAATTCAAGAGTCAGCCAATGAAGGAACCTTAGATGACACTAGCACTCAACCAGAGGAAACAGTTCCTGTTGAACCAATTGATAACTCATTACCTCTTAGAAGATCCACTAGGGTGAGTGTGCCACCTGAGTTGTATGGTTTCCATATTACTTCAGATGGTGACACATTCATAAGTGACAGAACACTGGTAAACTTAGATGAACCAGTCACTTATAAGGAAGCAATGGCAGGCCCAAAGGCTTCCAAGTGGAAAGAGGCAATGGACAACGAGATTAAGTCCATGTATGACAACCAAGTTTGGAATTTGGTTGATAGTGCACCAGGTAGCAAGACAGTTGGGTGCAAATGGATCTTCAAGAAGAAGACAGACATGGATGGGAATGTGCATACATTCAAGGCTCGACTGGTTGCAAAAGGTTTCACTCAAACCCCAGGGGTTGACTATGATGAGACCTTTTCGCCAATAGCTAAGATTAAATCTATTAGGATATTGCTCGCCATAGCTGCCTTTCATGACTATGAAATCTGGAAGATGGATGTCAAGACTGCTTTCCTTAACGGGAAGTTGGCTGAGGATGTTTACATGAATCAGCCAGAGGGTTTTGTTGATGCAAAGTTTCCCAATAGAGTGTGCAAGCTTGAGAAATCCATTTATGGATTAAAACAAGCATCTCGCAGCTGGAATCTTTGCTTCCATGAGAAAGTCAAAGAGTTTGGTTTCTCTAGAAGTGAAGATGAGTTTTGTGTGTATATCAAGGCTAGTGGGAGTATAGTAACTTTTCTGGTGTTATATGTCGATGACATATTACTCATTGGTAACGACATTCCAACCTTGAGAGATGTTAAGTCTTGGCTTGGAAAGTGTTTTGCCATGAAAGACCTTGGAGAAGCTGCCTATATTCTTGGGATTAGAATATTGAGAGATAGAAAGAAGAGACTAATTGGACTTAGTCAGAGCACATACTTGGATAAGGTACTAAAGAGGTTTAGTATGGAAAATTCCAAGAAGGGAGAGCTACCTATCCAGAGCAATACCAAATTGAGTAAGACTCAATGCCCGAGTACAGATGTTAAAATAGATGACATGAGTCGTGTACCTTATGCTTCCGCTGTCGGATCGATCATGTACGCTATGACATGTACTCGCCCTGATGTGGCATTTGCTTTGAGCATGGTCAGTCGCTATCAGGGAAACCCAGGTAGAGCTCATTGGATAGCAGTTAAGAATATACTCAAGTATTTGCGAAGGACAAAGGACTGGGTCCTTGTGCTTGGTGACAGTGATACTTTGAGAGTAGATGGTTACAGTGATGCCAGCTTTCAGACGGATAGAGATAACTTCCGTTCTCAGTCAGGCTGGGTGTTTTTACTGAATGGAGGAGCAGTTACTTGGAAGAGTTCCAAGCAAAATACGGTGGCTGATTCTACTTGTGAATCAGAGTACATAGCAGCGAGTGAAGCGTCGAAAGAAGCAGCTTGGTTGAGGAACTTCATCGGAGATCTCGGAGTTGTTCCAACCATCCAGGAGCCTATGGAACTGTTCTGCGATAATGAAGGAGCGGTTGCCTTGACAAAGGAACCGAGAGATCATGGTAAGACCAGACATATCGACAGAAAGTACCATTTCATCAGACATAGAGTAGAAGAAGGCCATCTTATAGTAAAGAGGGTGTCATCTGAAGATAACCCAGCAGATCCTCTCACAAAGGGTCTGAGTAGGGCTAAGCATATTCAGCATGCTCGGAGCATAGGACTGAAAGATGATATTAGTTTTAGTAGTTAGATTAGTTTTTGAAACTTGTAACAAAGTAAATGTAATTGACTTTTGGTGATTAAATAATAAAGTATTATTTATAAGTTTGGCTACTACCTTTTGTCAATTGTTTATTATTGTGTTTCATTTTTGCATGTTTTACTTCCTGAATAATGAGATTATTCAAACTCCACAGTCGCTCGTACTCTTGGAAGTAAGTAGTGAATTAAGACTGTCATGAATTGGATTGCAGATTGTCTAAGGATAGACATGGCAATAGAATTGCTGCAACGTTCATGAGTACTCAGAAATTAAGATTTGAGTATTGGATAAACCCTCGCTCAGAGTATTACTTCATGGAATTCATCACGAGTAATACTGAGACGATAATATCTTATAATCTTGAAACGAAGATATATGAGTTGTAATTTACAAGTCGGTTGTGCATTGGTGATACGAAAACACATCAGTAACTTGGTGTTATAAAACGTATTGTCATGCATAATTTGATGAGTAAAAGATACAAGCATATGAGTCAACGTTTATTCGTTCCTTTTGCCCTAATAGGAAAAGCGATATCTGTGGGCCCCTCGATGATTTGGTGTTGACTTATGTGTTGGGCCCAGCCAGGACTAAATTGATGTGTTCGATTAGAAGTCCTACATCATCACAAATCAGGAATCGGGAAACATAGATTCTGGACAAACAGATTGATTACATTCCATGTCTTTTGTCTGGGGATATCAAGCAGAACGAAGGGTTATATGATCACTTATCTTAGGACACGTAACTGACTGGGTCAGAGTTCGGCAGCAGCTTTTTGGAAGCTACAATTTGCTGGTCAAATTTAGAAGGCATACTAGCAATTATAGTTACAGACTTATCCAAGTGGGAGATTGTTGGATTAGGTGTCTAAGCCCATAACTATAATTGGTATGTACTTGAATTGATAGCAGCACAGTCCTTTTGGGTTGCCCTCAACCTAGCAATTGGACAAGGAAATTATGAAAGGAGAGATATTAATTTATAAGATTAATGAATTAATATATAAATGATTTATTAATATGTTAATGGATTAATATATTAATTAGAAATCATTATGTTTAATTAATTGTTAGCCAGAAATTAATCAGAATTGATTTTGGGGTTAAAAGAATTAATTATAAAGTGCAGGGACTAGTTTGCAATTAACTGATAGTTGAATGGAAGGATCCAGAACTCCCTTGGAAGGGGGTGGACGAAAACCCTAGGGGAAACCCTAGAGAATTCGTCCAAGGGGTCCAAGATAAGGCCTTGGGTCTTGCTTAGGCCCTAAGCAAAGGATAACTAGGGTTTTACCTAAACCCTAGTTCCCTCAACTATTTAAGGAGCCTCCTGGCTCACATTTTGGGTACTGATTTCTTTGGAAGAAACCCTAAGGCCGAAATTGCATACTCTCTCCATCCTCTCTCCTCCAAGTTTCCTTCTTGCTAGTTCTTGGGTGTGATTCCATTAGAGGCATTACATTTGTGGTGCTAAGCTTCCAAGAAGATCAAGATCAAGATCAAGAGGATTATCAATTGTTTGCTATAACAATTGAAAGGTATGTAACTCCTAAATCCTAGTTTGTTAATTTCGAAATTAGCCTCTCTCCTCTAGGGTTCTTATTTTGCAATTCAAAGTTGTATGTTCAATAGTTAAAACATAGATCCAAAGTAGGTTGCATGTGAACTTAGGAATTGTTTTCTGGTTTATTTGTTTTACCTAAAACCCATCATGTTTGACTCGGATGCAATACGAAGAACTTAATTTAACTCATCCCTAAACCCAAACCTTGAATGTACTAGGCTTAGAACACTCAAACATACCCTAAACAATGCTAAAAGATAGCAGAAACGAGTCTGACTGTGATTGAATTGAATTACTGTACAAGATAGAAATTTCGGGTTGTCACATGTTACACTTTAATTGAACCAGAAAGAAAAGTCTTTGTAGCCGGAGGAGTCAACTACAATGTTGAAGTTGGAGGCGTTTAAAACAGGGAATCATCTGAGCCGAAGACGGTGAGAGATTGTTTCCGATGGTTGGAGGAATAGAGGCTATGGTAGATAAGGAGAGTGAAAAGGCAACTGTCAGAGGGGCATAGCGGGAGGGGGCGATGCTGGGCAGGGGGCAGATCAGAGTGGGTGTCGTTGATTTTACATATACGCCCTCTAATCAATGTTTTAAAAACCGGTTTGAACCGGCCGATCGAACCGGTTGGACCGGGAACCGGGGGAGGGAGCGGTTCGATTATCACCGGTTTTACGTCGATTTCTGAACCGGGTTGAACCGGGCAGTTTTTAGAAAAACCCGGTTGAACCGGTCAAAATAAACTGGTTGAACCGGTTAAACTGAATAAAAATACATGGAAAAGAATCATTTGCATAATAAAATTTGGTGATTTTTTTAAATTTTTTTTAGGTCCTGTTTGATTTGGGTCTGACTGAGTCCGGTCAGACAAAAATGTCTGACTCGGTCAGATCAATGTGGGTGAGTGTGTTTGATATGTGGAATGACTCGGCCAGAACCATTTGACTCAGTAAGTAAGATAAAAGTAGCTGACTTGGTCATATTTGTTTTCTTTACATTTTTGCCCTTTGCATCACAAATCCATCGCCATTGCAGCAGTGCAGCTACCACAAAAACATCCATAAACATGCCTTGTTCACACACACAAGAACCATGAAACTTTCCATAAACACCACACCACAACCCTTGTTCATCCTTTTAAACCCAACCAAAAAAATCGCATCTTTCTAAGAGAGAAGCAGAGGGGAGCACCCTTTTACCTGTTGATCGAGTCCAATAGGATTCAAAATTACGATCGATTGAAGAGAATAAGGATAAGAATGTGAGGGTATTTTGGTAATAATGTAGGATTACACCATTGTCATTCTTTGAGAAAGCTCCAGACATCTATCCATGGTGGTTATCTGATTGTTCTTCCCACCAGAAAGGAACAAAAAGTTCGATTTGCAGCGGTGGTGTTGTCATGGTCGATGGTTCAGATGAGGGGTGGAACTGCCCTAGAAAAGAGCTACAACTTTTGTATGGAGATTGGGTCAGATCCTATTCTCTCTCTAGAATCGACTGGAATGAAAGTGAAGAGAGAAGAAAGGGTGTGTATTAATTTATTATAGGATGTTGTTAGGTGTGTAGTTAATGTAGAAAAATGAAAATACCTCCAACTCATGTGCCTGGGTTTTCACATGTCCATTACATTTGGTTATATTATTGTTTTTAAAATAAATAAAATTTAGTTTTGTATTCATTCCTCAAAACTGTTAATTTTTAAGTGATATATATGTAATTCATGCATTACATGTGGACCTTTTATTAAATTAACAATGTTCATCGAAGTTAAATTTGCATGCAAACAAATATATTTTAGCTAGCATAAATAAACTAAAGGGTAAAATAGTCATTTTCATTACTGTATAGAGCAGCAGGGTAACACGGTCATTTTTCATCGGTCAGCACATCCAGTCAGATGTACAATCAAACAACATGATTTCTTACTCAATCATGATTTCTTACCCAGACAGACCTTTCTCAGTCAGCAACTAACAAATGAGACCTTAGTTTTCTAACAATGGGACCTTAGTTTTCTCTAAATAAAAAATATGGTAAATGTTATAAAGTTTTTTGATGTGTTTGTATTTATCTAAAACTATATTTTGTTTCGGTATTATTCTTTATTTTCTTTTTGACGTATATGGATTGATATAAACTCTAAAAATTATGTTTATGTGTTATTTTAATGTATTTTGATTGATGCACAACTTATTTTTATATGTATTTTTAATGTCTGAATTTGTAAACGTCAAATTCATGATTTATATATTTATATATGTGTAAGAAAATAGGAAAAAAGATGAAAAATATAGAAACCAGTTAACCCAGCTGTCGAACCGGTTGAATTGGGAACCGGTCACCATACCGATTCAACTAAAAAAACAGGTTTTTAAAAATTGCCTCTAATTATTAAAACTTAAAAGACATGCGTGTTGAACCAAATTTGTCCTCAATTTAAGAAATGTTATATACATACGACTATCCTTATGAATAGTAAATTTTTGATGCTTCAGGCGTTGGCCATACTATTTTGTGGGTTGGCAAGTTTAGTCCCTTGATATTATATTCCTTACACCGCCTCCAATGAAATATACACAACTATTCCACCGCCTTCATTGTTTTAACTAAGAACTCTTCGGATCAAAATTCGCCAAAACCACCCCACCCCCTAATGCTTCTTCTTATATTCCTTCTGTCAATCCGTTAACAGGAAAACCACCGCTACCAAAAAAATCCTTAAACTCATAGATAGTGGAAGGAACGAGGACGTCTTACTGTTTCTCCAGGCAATCGACAATACGTTTGGTGGTTTGACGTGGCTTTCATCCTAGATTTGGTGTCAATCGTCTCTGCATTCACCCTCTCACCTCCACACCTGCTTCGCCCCACTGTATTCCAATTTCGTCTGCCCCTATCTCGATTGAGAGTTTTTTTAAGCCCTAATACAAACGCTTCCGCTTCCGTCGTTCATTGCTGTTTCAGGTTCGTGTTTCCGATCTTTTATAGGGTTTATGTTACCATACCCACCGCCCTTTCCTGTTTTGTCCTAAATTCAAAGTGCTACTCACCTCCTCCAATTCGTGTGTTCTCTGTTTTTTTTTTTCATTGAATCGAGAGTGGGGAGAACAGTTCAATGTTCTATTTGTGTTTTTTGTTGATATTTTTTAAAATCAGCAATTGATTTGATCCCCAAACTCGAATTCTAGGTTTTGGAGTTGGATGGAAATGCAGCAAGAGATAACAAGAAGAAGAGAATTAACTGTAGACATGTTCTATTTGTTGTGAGGAACAGTTCAATTGGCGAGAATTAATCCTGTGGTAGTTGATTTTGCTCATCGACACCTCTCTTGCTCTTTCTTTTCCCACCATATACGGTAAACTTTTGTACTATGAGTGATGTTCCATTTGTGTCCCGGTTTTATTTCCTTCTATTACTTATCCATTAGGTCATTTTCTGATTAAACAAATTGAAACTTGCTTTCAACTATGATGTTTAAGTTTGGCGTGTTATTAGCTTTGGTTGAACTTATTTTTTGGATTAATTGATGCGAGATAAGAATAAGAATAGTGTGTTTTTGGTTTAAACAAGGTTACGTTCAGATTCATAAGTCCTCTTCAATTATTAGGGGAACTACAATTGTTGTTCTGAAGGTTCCAACTACACCCCCACACAGGGCTAGATCGCATCATTCTAATATTGATTTAATCTTTCTATAATCTTAATTATAAGATCTCTTATAAGAGTTATACCGCTTTAATCTTTTGAATCAACAAACAAGCTCTATTTTGTTTTATAAACAGAAATTTCTGCTATTTTCTTATATCTTGATGTCAAAATGTACAATGACAGAATGAACAATGCATTTAATCTTTATGCATTGAAGTTGTTAAGCTCTCGTACACAGTTCATTTTACCCTTATATCAATATCGTTAATCCTTGATCTTTAAAAACTTTCTTACTTCCTTCCATGTCCATCTCTCAGACAACTATGCTAGTTAAAGATTGTGGATGGGTACTCCTTTATTTCATTCAGTTTTGATTGGTTTGCTTTTCATTAGTAACATAATTTTTGAAACATTAATCACAACAGATAAGAAATGAACCAATTCAATCCAAATATGTTTCAACATCATAGAGAACTGGTTTAGAAAGAAGACAGAGTAACATGAGAACTGGTTTTCATTTTTGGCAACCAATAAACTCGTGAGGTAATCAAATTTTTAAACATGCGTTTAGTAAAAACAAATTGAAAATATTTGTCAAATATACAAAGGGTCGACGGATTTATATACAGGTGACGAAGTCAATCTCAATCTCAATGTGATTTTTACGAATATTACTATATCGTATTTATAACTATGTGTGATTCATATTTATTTATTAGGTGGATATGATAGAATCTCAGTGGGATATATTGGTAGCAGGTTGCATCTTAGACAATTCTTCCAGAGTATGTGTGTGTGTGTGTTCGTTTCTAACTATGTTTTGTTACTGGAATTTGAGTTTTTTTTTAATATTTTTTATGTTTACAGGGTGATGTTCCGAAAGATGGTCGTGTATTTTGTTTCCTGCCTTTACCTTTAAAAACTGGAATGACAGTGCAAATTAATGGATACTTTGCGGTGTCATTAAATAGTGAAGTCAGGACCTGCTTGAAACAAAAACAGAGCCTGCTTAGCTCTAACAGCAAGAAGTAAGAACATGGGAACAGAGAACAAGCAGAAACAATTGAGGGGTATTTTCGTCCAACTTTCTGCTGGGATTTTATTGAACTGAAAAACTCACTATAACATCATAAATAACATTCCTACTTATACTTGAAAGAAACAAATCCAAATAACTAGATGGGTTTGTCTCTAAAATGCAGGAAGAAAGGATAATGATTAAAAAATTCAAAAAATAAACTAGATAAATTCTTCTAAGCTTCTGGATTATTCCAACAATTCCCCCCCCCCCCCCCCCCCCTAATCCAGAAGTGGTAACTTGCTTCACTCCTAGCAAGTCCCTCATCTCTTCAAACTTGGTTCTTGTCATCGACTTGGTGAGAATATTTGCCCGTTGCTTATTGGTGCTTACATGTTCAACTATGACTTCTCCATTCTTAACACATTCTCTTATAAAATGGAATCTTGTATCGATATGTTTACTCCTCCCGTGAAACACGGGGTTCTTTATTGTCGAGATACGGTGGTTTGATGTTGCAATTAGTTATCTCGCTAAGTAGCTTTCTGATCCAAATACCTTGACAGGTTGCTGTGGTAGATGCCATGAACTCAGCGTCACAGGTAGAAAGAGCAACACATCGCTGCTTCTGATGCCCAGGTGACTAAGTTTTCATTTAGACAGAATGCCATTCCACCCGTGCTTCTTCTATCATTTACATCTCTCGCATAGTCACTATCTATGTAACCTGTAACAATGTCTTCACCATTACCTCTTGCATAAACCATGCCATAATCCACAGTCGCTTTCACATATCTTAAGATATGTTTCATAGCCTTCAAGTGTTGAACTGTGGGTCTCTCCATGAACCTGCTTACCAACCCGATAGCATAGGAGATGTCAGGTCGGGTATGGGTTAAATACCTCAGTGCACCAACTACGCTCCTGTATTCGGTAGCATCTACCTGACTTCCATCCTCATCCTTGATTAGTTCTACCTTCGGCTCCATGTGGTACTTACATGCATTGCAATCTTTCATTCCGGTTTTCTTAATTATTGTCTTAGCATAAGTTTCTTGTTTCAATGAGATTCCGCCTTCGTGTTGATGTACTTCAATTCCAAGATAATACGATAACTTTCCCAGATCACTCATCTCGAATTCCTTATTCATCTAATTCTTAAACTTCTTTATCTCTATATCACAATTTCCTATGACAATAAGATCGTCAACATACATACCTACAATCAGAAGTTTCCCATCTTTATTCCTTGTGTAAACAACATACTCTTGCAGGCATCTTTTGAACCCAAGCTGTTTGAGACACCTATCCAATTTTGCATTCCAAGCTCTAGGAGCTTGGCGGAGCCCGTAAAGTGCTTTGGACAGTTTATATACCTTATTTGGCTGATCATGGTTTACAAAGCCCTCCGGTTGGACCACATATACTTCTTGTTCCAGTTCTCCATATAGAAATGCAGATTTAACATCTAGGTGGTGTACATTCCACCTATTTTTACCCGAAAGTCCAAGTAAAATACGTACCGTTTCAATTCGTGCCACCGGAGCATGTACCTCGTCAAAATCTACCCCTGTCTTCTGAACATAGCCCTTTGCCACCAACCGTGCTTTGTGTTTTATCACCTTTCCATTTGGGTCCTTCTTTACTTTATAGACCCACTTGAGTCCAATTGAATTGGTTTGCGTCCCGGTGGTAGGTCTACAAGTGACCAAGTCCTGTTCTTTTCAATTGCATCGAGTTCACTCCTCATTGTATCATTCCACTCCTTGTGTTTGGAAGCTAAAGTGTAAGTGGTTGGTTCTTCACTATTATTCAGGACTAAGAGTTCTTCACACTCTTCATACACTTCATACAGGTCTATCAGAGTGCAAAATCTTTTAGGAGCTCCTCCACCTGTGGAACTTGAGGCGGTGCTAGCGGATCCGGTTGAACTTACCGGAGTTATGGGTGTTGGAGTGGCAGGTTGTGGACCGGATGGTATAGGTGTTTCTGATGGAATGTCCTCTGTAGAGTTTTCATTTCCATGTACATACCCACTATCATAAAGTTTAGGCATGTAAGGTTCCGTTTCTACTTCATTTCCTTCATTCAGTGGCATAAAATCTTCAATTGTAAAAGTCATCCCTGGAGTAACTTTGAATTTTTCCGATTTACCCCATGACCACGTTTTCTCTTCTTCAAAACGGACATCTTTACTCACCCAAATGTCCCCCGTCTCTAGATCAAGCAATCTATAGGCTTTCGTCCCTGTTTCTGTTCCTATGTGAACCACTGCCTTGCTCCGGTTGTCAAGTTTCTGAAGATGACCGCCAGTCACTTACATGTGCGCTACACAACAAAACACCCTTAGATACTCAATGTTGGGTTTTCTACCGGTCCAAATCTGATAAGGAGTTGCCTCATCGAGTGCCTTTGTCGTCACCCTATTTAGAATATATACCACATTACATATTGCTTCACCCCATACCGTTTCAGGTACTTGCATGCGTTTAAGTGTGCATCTCGCCATCTCCACAATTGTATGGTTCCGTCTTTCCACGACTTCGATCGTTCTGTTGAGGAGAGTACGGAGTTGTGTATTGTCATTTTAAATCGGTCTCATCACAGTAGGAGGTGAATTCTTTTGAGAGAAATTCCCCCCACCATCTGTACGGAAAACTTTCAACTTTTCATTTGTTTCAATTTCTACTAATGCTCTGAATTTCTTGAACGTGGCTGGCGAAATTGGATCACAAAGGTCCCCATGAACCAACTCTAGTCTCCTACTGGCCTGAAGTTCGCGTGTGAGGGGTAAGGTGTCAAATTTGTTTACCCACTAAACAGCCTTCACACAAACCTGTAGGATTAGTTAATCTTGGCATCCCTTGAACCATTTCTTTGTCCGACATGAGTTTGAGCGATGAAAAGCTCACATGTCCCATCCGGGCATGCCACAATTTAGCATGTTCGCTAATCTTCCCAAGTAAACATTTCGATACAACATCTTCCAAAACAATTTATACAAACGATTGGGTGATCTTTTTACCTTCATAAGGAGTCTTCCTTGTATATCATGTATCCACAGAAACGAGCCAAGCATCAGAATCCGGTCACCACCTTCAGCCAATTGACCTAGGCTGATTATATTACTACATAAACTCGGGACGTAGTAAACCTCCTTTAGTACACGATATTCCTCATTCTTACACTTGAACATAATCGAGCCTTTTCCTTCTATACGTACTTTTGAGCCATCACTAAATTTCACAAAGCCTTGAATGCATTGGTTTAATTCACGAAACTTTTCCTTTTGACCCGTCATATGGTTACTAGCACCATTATCCAAGTACCAAATGTTTGTGTTACTGGGTTCATCTCCTGCTGATCTTAACTTTGGGTTTACTTTTTCTTCATTAACATCATAGGCTTCTTTACAGGTAGTCAATAATAAGGCCGGTTCATCATCAAGATTTCCTTGGGTTAAATTTGCTTCCAGGATCCTTTCTCGTCATGGATTCTTACAATCAGAGGCATAATGACCAAGGTCTTGACAATTGTAACACCTTACCTTACTGTTATCCCGGACACCAGATGACCCATGACCACTGTCACGATGCTGGAAGGAGTTGCCTCCTCGACGACCTCCTCTGTGGTTATTAGAACTTCTTCCACGTCCTTTTCCTCGACCTCGATTATTGCTTGAGTTGGACCATTTTGAACATTTCGAAGATCGTGTCTCATATTCTCCTTGCTTCTTGGATTTTTCCAGCCACTCTTGTTGAGTCAACAAGAGCTTTTTCTCATCTATTTCACTATGGCCTTTAATTCTCTCTTCGTGAGCTTTTAATCTTCCAACCACCTCATCCACTGTCATATGGTCAAGGTCTGCAAACAGCTCAATGGTTGATGCAATTTGCAAGAATTTTGATGGCACTGCGCAATAGTTTCTTCACCACATACGCTTCCTCAATCTTGTCTCCCAAAGCTCAGATGTTGCTTACAATATTGCTCACCTTTGCTGCAAATTCATCTACATTCTCCGACTCCTTCATATTCAAAATCTCGAACTCTGCTTTTAGGGTTTGTACCTTTCCCTTCCTTACACGATCGACACCCATGTACATGGTTTTGAGTGTTTCCCAAGCTTCCTTTGTTGTCTGCTTCCTCGCCAAAGACAACAAAATATCTTCAGGAATGGCTTGGTAGATGACAACCATTGCCATCTTATCCTTCTTGCCACTGACAGGATTCTGAGGGTTCTTAGACTCAATAGCTTCCCACACTTCTTAAGCTTGCATGGATACCTTCATCTTGATAGCCCAGGCAACATATTTTCTTCTGGTCAACAGTAGGTAATGGAGTGAAAACGAGTCGTCTTTCTTCTGGCCTTCCATTATTGTGGGTGTATTTCTTGCAACTAACCTGGTCAGCTCTTAGCTTTGATACCAAATGAAGTCAAGACCTGTTTGAAACAAAAACATAGCCTGCATAACTCTAACATCAAGAAGTAAGAACAGGGGAACAAAGAACAAGAAGAAACAATTGAGGGGTATTTTTGTCCAACTTTATGTTGGGATTTTGTTGAACTGAAAAACTCACTATAACATCATAAATATCGTTCCTACATATACTTGAAAGAAACAAATCAAACTAAGTAGATGAGTTTATCTCTAAAATGCAGGAAGAAAGGATAATGAATAAAAAATTCAAAAAATAAACTAGATAAATTCTTCTAAGCTTCTGGATTATTCCAACAAATAGACTTGGTATTTGGTATGGTGCTCATCTAGAAAGAAATGGAAGAATAGTCTCTTTGGAATAGACTTCTATTAGAGGATGTTGCTGCTTATTGTCAAATCCAGCCAAATATTGGTGTGGTGCTTACATGGACAGAAATGGAAGAATATGGTGTCTTTGGTAGGTATGGATATTCTTTCTGGTGAAGTGATTTTTCATTCATCTACAAATTGGTCATCTCTTATTTTAAATATATACAATTCTGATTGTACATGGACAAGAGACCGAAACAACAACAAAATACAAACATATGGGTTGTATGGTTGGAAAAAAATGGGCTACCAGTCCAATAACCATAAAACCACAGGGCCAATTTCTATAATTTGTCTAATAACAATATAAGCATTAAAGAGGTTTCACGTTTTTGAAGTTGGAGTTATTTTTTTTTTGGCAAATACACTTCTAAATCATCTATTTTTGGTGCCCTCAAGGTATATACATGCAAGAAATAGCAACATACTTTCATTGGTTTGTTTATTTTAAGCAAAATTGAAAGTAGAATGCTATAATTGGAATGTTATGGGGAGCATTGGATGGTGGAATTGACATCCCTCACAGTGAAAAGAAGTTTGTTGGATTTAACAAGGATTAGAAGCAACCTATGATGCACGGAAACCTAAGTTGCACGGAAACCTAAGTTGCACAGAAACGGATCGACAATGGGAAACAGATATGGAAAAGAAACGGGAAACGACAAACCCCAAAAATTCAAGATACGGATACGTCAGAGATGCGACAGTATATATATATATATATATATATATATATATATATATATATAGAAGAAATTCCAAAATAGATATATATTGATGTAAAGTGTAAACTCCAAAAATACTAAATCTTTCAAAGGTAATTAATTATCAATAATCAAATCATTTTCAAAATTCGGTTCATCTAGTGAGAGATCGACAACCTCCAAAAACCCTACATCTTCCATTGAATTAAAGTCATCTCCACCCACATCCCACATCTTAACATCATCATTCGAGTTCCTTGACAAAAGTCGGAGATTATTGTGTATGTAAACCAAGTCTTGAGCATGATTTGTAATCAACTTGTTCCTCTTAAGCGAGTGAATAAATGCATAAGTACTCCAATTACGCTCAGCACAAGAAGAAGAACTATGTTGTCAAAGTAATCTAAAAGCCAAAGTCTGTAGAAAAGGAGTTTTGAGTACCAAAGTTAACCCACCAATTATTGGGTTCCATAGTAGCCATCTTTGAAATGCTTGTGAAAATCCTCAAAAAGACCATTCTTCATTGAAAACATTGCATACTCATCAAGGACTATGCTATACTCATCATCATTAGGAAACAACCTTCAAAAACATTTCATCCTTTCTTGTGAAATTTCTGTATCCCTATGTGGAGCACATCTTGTAGAATCCTCAAGTAACCATGCATCACTATAATATCTACAACATTTAAAAGTTAAAACATAAGTATATAATAGAAATCAAGTGTATATTTTTAAATCATATACATTTGATTTGAAGAGTGAGCTAAACAATGTAGGGGAGTGTTACTCTTCGCCCATCGAGCCACTAAAATACGATGCACGACATCATAAAAGCAACTTATTTGAGATGCCAGACGTTTTTCTTTCTTGTGGATCTCAATCTTTACTTTCTCAATCATCGAATCCCACATCTCATACACAAAATGTAAACATGGCTTGTTGGTGTCACAAACTGTAATCATCTCATATACAGTTCCAGTGAAACTAAGAATATATGCTACTTTGTCCCACCATTCATCATTCAAAATATATTCTTTCACAAAGTTTGCTTTCTCAGTGTAATCTAATCTATAAGAAGTTCATTCTTCGGTTACGACCATAGTTTGAAGACCCCTTTTGATAAGTTTCAATCTCTTGAGCATCACAATGATGAAGGCAAGGCGAGTGTCGGCAACCGAAAGCAGTCTAAGAGGAGTAAACTTGGTGAAAATCGAGAGTCTCATGTTATGGTTCATGATGAAATTTTTTATTGCAAGCGTATCTTTTTGAACTTCTTTTATCCAGCTGTATTGTTCGTATGTTAGTTCATTTGTTTCCACATTCCTTGGTGAACAAATGTTCTTCAAAGCAAGATTAAGCGTATAAACAACACATGGTGTCCAATAGATGTGAGAAAACTGACTCTCTATAATCTCTCTAGCCGCCTTACAATTTGCTGCATTGTAAGTAATGATTTGTACAACATTTTGATGACTAATTTCATTGATGACTTCTTTCATCAATTCAACAATATAAAATCTATCTTTTACTTCCCGAAAACAATTCATTGGTGACCAATTTCATTGACGACCAATTTCATTGGGGAAGTAAAAGATAGATTTTATATTGCTGAATTGATGAAAGAAGTCATCAATGAAATTGGTCATTAAAATGTTGTGCAAATCATTACTGACAATGCAGCAAATTGTAAGGCGGCTGGAGAGATTATAGAGAGTTAGTTTCCTCACATCTATTGGACACCATGTGTTGTTCATACTCTTAATCTTGCTTTGAAGGACATTTGTTCACCAAGGAATGTGGAAACAAATGAACTAACATATGAACAATGCAGCTGGATAAAAGAAGTTCACGAAGATGCGCTTGCAATAAAAAATTTCATCATGAACCATAACATGCGACTCTCGATTTTCACCTAGTTTACTCCTCTTAAACTGCTTTCGGTTGCCGATACTCGCTTTGCCTACATCATTGTGATGCTCAAGACATTGAAACTTATCAAAAAGGGTTTTCAAAGCTATGGTCATAAGCGAAGAATGGTCTTCTTATAGATTAGATGACATTGAGAAAGCAAACTTTGTAAAAGAATATATTTTAAATGATGAATGGTGGGACAAAGTAGTATATATTCTTAGTTTCACTGGACCTATATATGAGATGATTAGATTTTGTGACACCGACAAACCATGTTTAAACTTGGTGTATGAGATGTGGGATTCGATGATTGAGAAAGTGACGATTGAGATCTACAAGAAAGAAAAACGTCCGACATCTCAAATAAATTGCTTTTATGATGTTGTACATCGTATTTTAGTGGCTTGATGGGCGAATAATAACACTCCCCTACATTGTTTAGCTCACTCTTTAAATCAAAGGTATATGATTTTAAATTATACACTTGATTTCTATTTATATACTTATGTTTTAACTTTTGAATGTTGTAGATATTATATTGATGCATAGTTACTTGAGGATTCTACAAGATGTGCTCCACATAGGGATGGAGAAATTTCACAAGAAAGGATGAAATGTTTTCGAAGGTTGTTTCCTAATGATTATGAGTATAGCAGAGTCCTTGATGAGTATGCAATGTTTTCAATGAAGAGTGGTCCTTTTGAGGATTTAACAAGCATTTCAAAGATAGCTACTATGGAACCCAAGAATTGGTGGGTTAACTTTGGCGCTCAAAATCCTTTTCTCTAGATTTTGGCTTTTAGATTACTTGGACAACCTAGTTCTTCTTCTTGTGCTGAGTGTAATTGGAGTACTTATGCATTTATTCACTCGCTTAAGAGGAACAAGTTGACTACACTGAAGACTTGGTTTACATACACAATAATCTCGGACTTTTTGTCAAAGGAATCCGAATTATGATGTAACAATGTGGGATGTGGGTGGAGATGCTTTTGATTCAATGGAAGATGTAGGGTTTTTTGAGGTTTCCGATCGTTCACTAGTTGAACCGAATATTGAAAATGATTTGATTATTGATAATTAATTACATTTGAAAGATTTAGTATTTTTTGAAGCTTACACTTTACATCAATATATTACATATTATATACATATTTTTATATTGCCGTATCTCTGCCATATTCGTATCTTGAATTTTTGAGTTTTGTCGTTTCCCATTTCCGTTTCGTATCCGTTTCCTGTTGCCATATCTGTTTCCGTGCAACTTAGGAAGCAACTTGAAGTACATTTATGGGGTTGGATAATTGAAAACATTTTGGTTATCATCTTATTGGTTGTGTGTATATTGTTTCAGATTGAATCTAGATACAATATGAAGAAGTTTGCTTACGATTAGAGGAAGCAAAAGCTTATCGAGAGGTTGAATGCTTTGAATGTTGTTGCTGAAGCGGCATTTGTTTGTCAAATAGAAAGCACACATATCACTCAAAATTTGAGTAGATAACCATACCGTCCTTATATCTAAAAAGATTGTAAATAAATGTTCCTTTTTTAAATTGTTTCTTTTCGACCCATGTGGAGCGTGGGTTCACCCCCTAGTTTTACATATTTTTGAGTCCATATGTAATAACTAACTTCTCACTATGTAATACCTAAACATATATGGCCGAATATTGTGGCTGTAATTTAAGATAATTATTGGAAAAAGTCAATGTACTTTTAAAATCAGTTCTTTGCGGTTATTTAACTGCAAAACCAGAACGAAATCGGAACATACACTACTCATCGGTTCGGTTTTCGGTTCGTCGATACCCGTATCCACTTTTGGTTTTCCGATTCTAATTCGGTTTGGTCCGATTTCAAAACCGATCTCATCCCTAGTCACATCAAGTGAAAACAATTTTATAAATTTATAATATTCTTAGTCCTCATGGCCTTTTTTTGGAACGTTTTCCCTACACTTCGTCTGTTTTCCATGGCTATGAATATTAATTTAAATAGCAATGATTGTTCATATATTTAAAGATTGTTCAACCACTACGGAGTTGGGAGCAGTTCGTGTGTGGTGGAAGGATGCTCTCAATGAAAATGACTCTTTGGACAACCTCATTGGAGTAAACTCAATCCACAAAAAAGGCAATAGAAAGAAAGATATCATTGACACGATCTCTAGGGCCTTCTTATGGGTTATATGGACGTACAGGCACGGTTTCTAGGGCCTTCTTTAGGGTTTTTTTGGCTTAAAAATAGAGCTAAGTGGGGTAGATCTTTGTCTTGGGACTCATGGTTTGATAACCCAATCACTACTAGAAACTTGAGTTTTAGCTACGGATTTAGAAAGGGATTTATTCTGTAGCAAAATTTTTGCTTATAGAGAGCGAATTACGAGAGATCTACGATGGTTTAAACAAGTATTTTATTTATTCAACATATAGCATATTAGTTTAGCGAGGGATAAGCTACGGGATCTTACAAGTATTTATCGACACACCCTTATTCCTCGGTAATCGGTGGTAAACGAAGACATTTGGCGAGGGTTCAACAAGGGAAAAAAAATCGTCGAATTTTTGCCATCTGGTATGTGTTTAGCGAGAGAATGCTGACGGAGCATACACACGTTATGTTTTTTTAATTGAAGATCTCTCGCTGAAATTGGCGAATCCAATTCCAGTTTCACGAAGTTTGTGTAAGTTTCCTTCCCTCCCAAATCTGCTTTATCACTCCAGTTGAACACGCATCACTCTCGAGTTGCAGCTTAACCTAATCTCACTCTCTCCGTTCAAACAGATGACGACACCATGGACCATTGCAGCTTCCGATTCCGACAACCTCCACATTTTTAAAATCTAAAATTATTCTTCATTAGCTTCCGATTCAGGTAAACCTCTTGATTTTATTTGCTTTAGTCATATATTAGGTTAGGTTTGGTTCAATTGCACAATATATTACGTTAGGGTTTAATTTCACAATTTTTTTTTCCTTTTTCAATCGTCATTCCTCTTATATCGATTGTATCTATATTAGAATAGATACTTAGAATTAGAACTTGATATCGGGCTTGATTGGTTGCTTTAGTCATATATAAGCCTGGTAGCATAAGTTTTGTGCATCAAAGCTTCACCCTGAAGCTCTCCTTGTTGGAAAATAATCCAATTATATGTCCTTGGATCATTTATGAAATTAATTAAGTTCACAAGGTATAATTATTATTAATATCTTAAGGTTTGCCTAAACGACCAAATAGGTCTCATATTTATGTCTTACATTAATTGATGGGATTAGTAGTAATAACAAAGACATGAGGGGCCTAATATGGATTTCCCACGAGATGTACTTCATATATAGCGATCGGAATGCAGGGAGATGGATAGTTCTTCACGTTATTTATCTTTTCTCTCCATAACAACATCCTAAGAAACCCAATCGATCGCCTAATCTTCTCCATCATAAGAGTGCATCGTCTTGGCGAATCATTGATCATAAGGCAGTGAAGACCATGAGATTAACATCATTCTCCATCCGGTAAGTTCTTATCTTTATCATCATTCTGTCGATATGAGATTGTATTGAATTGATTGAGAAATCGTTCGATGTGGCCATCAATTCTCAACACTCCTGTCCTCTCTGTACATGCATCCACAAGCTCTGCAACAAGCCCAACATCACCAGTTTCATAGGCAATCATTGTTTGAATGGAGAAGAGTCATCACCCATCTCATAGTTGTAGGATGAACTGCTTCATCAAAAAAGTAAGTTATAAACTTGGAGGAGGCAATCTTATGCCATTGTTCAAGAAGCTCTTATGATGTAATGGTCACTACTAGATCAATTAGCATCACAAGCAACATGTTGATAAGCCCCAGAGTTTACTAGTTTATAGAAAGGGGCAAAAAGGGGAAATTGGGTGATTCCTTCTTATTTTACTGGTATTTGGTCAAAGGGGTAGTTTAGTCTTTTATTTTAATTTGTTAATTGGTTAGTCTGCAGCCAATCATGGGTGGAAACAACTGTTGTGGGGGACAAACCTTTTTTGGGATCAGTGGCTGCTTGTTTTTTGTCTTATTATCGTTATATTTAAGGTAGATGTCGAGTCTTTGTGAGGTAGCTAAGAATTATATTGTTAAGAACTTTGTTCTTCTTGGAGAGTCCATTCCTCTCGAATGAATGGGAAAACCCTAATCTATCTTATCAGTTCATAGTTTGATTATCAATGGAATCTGTGTCTTATTCAAGAAAGAATCAGGGCCTATCACATGTTTCTAACAATAATGTGTTTCCCCATTGACTCTCTTAAAATTTCATTTCTTGATGTCAGCTCTGGTGGATCAAAAGTCATGATCACAAACCTAACAACATGTTCCAATTCAAAAACCAAAAACCCATCTTTCAATATCACTCCTAGAAGAGTCACCCCTGTGAAGTGTCACTAACAGATGCTGAACGAGGTTTATCCTTTGCAAAACTGTAAGATTATGGTTTATCCTTTGTATTAGAACTGTTGCTGCTACCCACAATGTCCAATCTAGTAACACATGCTCAACCATATCTGGATTTGAAAGAACAACACAATTTGATGTTTCTGTTGGTAAGTCAACATTCCCTAAAAAATCATCCATATCTCCATGTGAAATATATTTAGTGTTATAAAATATAAATAGTTAAATACCTTGACTTTATCCAATAACCTTGAGAAATTAAGAGGAAACCCTGATTTTCCTTCCATTTGAGAAGGATCTCTTCCATCACCACCATATGTAAATTGAACAATACATGCACTTGCATCTCTTACTGTGTTATCATAGTAAATTGATAAATCCTCCAATCCTTTGATAAGTTTTCTAGACATGTAACCCGTATCAGCTGTTTTCACCTGTGTGTGTGTGACACATTACAAAATTACCATAATATACCCTTTTACTTATTATTTTTAAAACTTCGTTTTTTTAAGAGAAATTATCGCTGTGTCCACAAGACCTTCTCGTTCTCCCATGGTGTGGAAGAAAAACTCAGTAGCTGTTAAACCACTGTAAAAAGAATTTGCTACAAACCCTTTTGCCTAAATTGAAGAAAAAAAAAGATAAATATAAAAGAAAGAAAGATGATAGTTATATGTATGAGCGGTAAAAATGTAAAACATACAGCACGGGCTTTTGACATTCTTTGAAAATGGGAAGACTTCTTCTGTCTATGAATCCGTTTGGAGCTCGTTGACCTCCTACTGATTGTTGACCAACACATGCAATCATTTGACTTATGTTGATTGGAGAACCTTTGGACCCACATTGAGACATAATTAAAGGGTTGTTTCTCCAATGTAGTTTTTCCATACATACCTGTTTATGTAAATTCATTATTCATTTAGTTGATTAAAAAACATGGAGATAGATATTAATCTATTATTACCTTTCCAGTTTCATCTCTGATCTTATTTAGTACACCTGTGATCCCAGCTTCAAGGGTCTGAGCAGCATTACAACCAGGTTGTAACTTGAGCTTTCCTTTATTAAAATCCAATATGAAATTATCACATTTTTTATTCCATTGAGAAATAATTCTATTTGTGTTTTTATTCAAATTATCCCCAGGTTGCACATCATCAATTCCTATTGAGAATCCATGGTTTCCTATCCATTGAGCACTGCATCATAAATATAAATAATAGAACTTAATATAACATATCTTACTTTAACTAAATCAGATTCAAGAAACATAAATAAAAAAATGTGATAATTTTGGTTACTTTACATACTATTTGTTTCACAGGTGCTTATCCTTTTGTGTATGACAAACACTTCTATACTTATTTTTGTAGATAGATGCCAGCTCTACTTATGTAATCAAGGTGTATCTAAAATTCTAAATGGTTTTTCATTTCTTTTGTTCTTGCTAATTTGTAGCATTATCTGTTATGTTTTGAAGGTGGAACTGTTCGCAGATAAGAATCTTATTGGTGCCAACTTGAATGACATGTAAGATCCTTATGCAATCGTCACTTGTGGTACAGAAAAGCACTTTAGGTAAAATTTATAGCAAGATTTGGTCAATTTCAATTAAGAATCTCACTGGTTGCTTCTGTTTTATAGAAATGGTCATTTTTACTGATGTTGATCTGCAACTAAATGGTTCCTGGTTGAAGAAATCCAATGTGGGGAGAAGAATTGGATTTTTCTGTGGATGAACTTCCTGTAAAGGTAAGCTTAGCTGTTATCCACACAACAATTTACACAAATAATTTTGTAGTTGTTTCTTTTTATTAATTTTTTTTAATCATTATTCATTTCTTGACAGATCAATGTGTCAATATATAAGTACGACATCCCTTGAGTAGTTCTCCAAGGCAGGTATGTAATTTTGTCTTATTTCCTCTTCTTTTTTGGCCAATGCATCTTTTGATCAATATACTGTAACCATTGAACTATTATGATAAACATGTTCTAATGATTCTGTAGGAAACATGATAACAACCTCCGTTAATGATTTTAGAAAGACAAATAGAATTATTTTTTTATTCCCTTGGTGGATGCGCTGGAGAAAGTTAGGGTGGATTCGTGGGATGTTTAGCGAGGAGAAAACAGGTTGATGCAAGTGTCGCTAGAGCTGAGGGTTTTCAGTTGGCCAAACGTCTCTCTGTTTTCAATCAACTTACGTATCATCACCTTTCACCTTTCATCGTCTATCTGTTTTGTTGATTAATACACGCTGTTTCTCCTAGTGTCGTTATGCAATGAATTTGTTATATATGTATGTATGTATGTATGTATGTATGTATGTATGTATGTATGATGTTGGGATGCATTGGTATCAATTAACCTAAAAGTTAAACCAATTTTATCAGGAGTTGGAGCAACAATTGGAGCTGGAGTTTACATTCTTGTTGGAACAGTTGCTAAAGAGCAAACAGGGCATGCAATCACAATATCATTCCTCATAGCCGGAATAGCAGCTGCACTTTCAGCATTATGTTATGCAGAACTCGCATGTCGTTGCCCATCTGCAGGAAGTGCATATCACTATTCCTACTTATGTGTTGGAGAAGGGTAATCTCGTAATTTCTCCTAATAATTATCTTATTCATATAATCATATTTTCTTTCTGCAAATCAATATTCTATCCCCTTCAACTTCCAGTGTTGCTTGGTTGATTGGTTGGTCCCTGATTCTTGAATACATACTTGGTGGAGCAGCAGTAGCCCGTGGCATATCCCCAAATATGGTGCACTTCATCTCCTTCTTCTTTCAACCTAATTTTTAATTTCAATTTTCTTTTTCTTTTTCGAATTATAATTTCAATTTTAAGCAGGCTGTGTTTCTTGGAGGTCCAGATAAGCTTCCTGCTTTCTTAACTCGACCCACCATTCTTGGAATTGTAGTTGATCCTTGTGCTGCTGTTTTAGTCTTCATTATAACTGGACTACTTTGCACTGGAATCAAAGAGGTATTTTAGTCCTTTCAATTAATGACTTATTCTTATAGCACATATTCTTAAATTTTATTATACTAATAGAATGAATACTTTTAGAGTTCATTGGCTCAAGGCATAATCACAACAATAAACGTTGTAGCCTTGCTTTTCATCATGGTAGTTGGTGGATACATAGGTTTCAAGACTTAATGGGTGGGATATAAAGTTCCAGGCGGGTAATATGTTCATTTTTTTCACATGTGTTAAATTACCATTTTACCCTTGGCAACATGAAACATGTTTCTGATTTTCAGGTATTTCCCGTATGGAGCTAATGGAGTACTTGCTGGATCTGCAACCGTTTTTTTCTCATATGTTGGTTTTGATGCAGTAACCAGCACAGCAGAAGAGGTAACACTAGTGATTGTGATTGTGATTGTTCTTTCTGAAGGGTATAATTGTAATTTTCATATTGTTTATATCACAGGTGAAGAATCCTCAGAGAGATTTACCTATTGGGATTGGGGTATCACTGTTTACATGTTGTGTTTTGTATATGTTCGTATCTGCTGTTGTGATTGGTTTGGTGTCATGTTCCCAATTAGACCCTGATACCCTATCGCCTCTACTTTTGCTAGTTATGGAATGAATGGAGCAGTGTAAGCATACAACATTTCTTTCTGAAGAGTGTAATTGTAATTTCATCTTTATTTACATCTAAAATCATTATCATGATTTCAGATACGTTATAACAATCGGATCTGTTATTGCTCTCTGTGTTGCTTTAATCGGTGGAATCCTTCCTCAAGTATATATATGCATGTTTCTTTTTTACTTAATGCACAAAGCATGTCTTGATATAGGTTAATTGAAGGGGAGGGTAAAATGGTCATTTATACATATTCTGACAGTCATTCGGTAACTTTGATAGTTTTTGTATTATAATGTTTGGTTGTATCATTATTTGATGTTTTTAGTATAATAATTTGATGATTGTAGTATTTTTTTTTCTTTTAGATTCATAATAAAAAAAATGATATTACAAGTTCGCTACGAATTAGTGACAAAAAAAAATAATAATAATGCATGAATTTTGTGAGGGATTAGCTACGGAAAAAAAATCATGTCTAAAGTTTGCGACAGATCAGCGACGGAAAAAGAACAAAGATAATTTATGAATTTTGCGAGGGATTAGCTATGGGAAAAAACCATGTCTAAAGTTTGCGACAGATCCGCAACAATTTTTTTTTTAATATATGAACTTTGCAAGGGATTAGCTACGGAAAAAAAAACTGATCAGGGAAGTTTTGCGACAGAACAACGACGGAAACTCTTTAACAAATTTTGTCGTATGTCCTGGGTAAATGTATTGAGAGACGGATATTCTGTCGCTAAATTTGTCGCAAGGAAAAACTGATCCGTCGCTAAAACCTTTGCTGAGTCATTAGCCACCTTTTAATTACCTATGAAGTGAAGCTGTCGATGATCCATCCTAAACAACATTTAGCGACGGAATAGCGACGGATTCGTCCGTCTCTGAAACCCTGTTTCTAGTAGTGAATCTACTCTTTTTTAATAAAGTGTTGCCGTTAAAAAAAAAATTAAATAGCAATGACATAAACAATAAATTATTAAAATTTTGTTATAGGTGTATACTCACGTTAAAAATCAAATCATATATCGTGTTAAAAGAACTTTTGTCTAAACATTCGTAATATAGTCACTCACGTTTTTGGTTATTTGTGTTCGTAAACCATTCATCCTTTTTAATATATCATTGTCACAAAGTAGTTTGCATGGTTCCAAGAAAAGATGTGAAACTTTATGATGATATGATTCAAAAATTTATAGTAAAAAATAAATAGTTAATTGACATGATTAAAAAGTTAATTTTAAAAAAATGAAATTAAACCTACTTTTATTTTTTCTTGTTAAAATAATAAGGTGCAATGTTTTTAATTGTTCAAAAAGAATTGAGAAAAGTTTATTAAAACTCATTCTTAGAAAAAAAAAAATAAAGACAATTTTTTTTTGGAAGCTATTACAGATTTACGGTCATGAATTACTTTAAAAGTTTTATATTTAGTTAAGAATAGATAAATTGATTACATTTACACAAATTTTTATTCTTATCTCTACACACTTATTTGTCAATATTTAATTAAGACGTGACAGATTATTATTTAAATATACTTAACAATCTTAAACGTTTATAAATATGAAGAAAAAGTCACCTTTAATCTTTATACATGTTTGCATAATATATAACCAAGAAAAACATACATATATATACATTATGGTTGTTAAGATTCAGATCTAATCTTAAAATTTTAAGATTTTAAGATCTTACAAGCCAAAAACGATCCAGCTCTCACTAAGATCTATCTGAAACAATATATATAATGAGATCTTAAGATCTCGACTAGGATTTTAAGAACTTAACATGTTCCGATCTTACCTCTCTAATTTAGTTTATTACATAGTTGAACTTAAAAAATCCATCTATTTGACTTAAAATCGATTATCGCAAGTTTCAATAAGTTTCATAGAGTTCGGTTTTATTGATTCATTTCAAATTAGGTAGATTACATTCATGAATCATGATATTCCTTTTTGTGGTCTTAAATCTTTAGTTGTACATTATCATAATCATTTTGTTTCTTTTTGCAATTAACTTGTTTTCTTTATAATTTTTACGGTTTGCAACAACAAAATCTATGGTTCTTATTTGAAAAGTTAAAGTCAACTCAACATATTAATCAACTTTAAGCTATAATGTATTCTGAACACCCAATACCCTTCAAACCTTACAAATAAATTTAAATATGAGTTCATTTTGGTAGGATCCTATGCAGTAACGAGTATAGAATAGAAAATCATATGGTTCACTAATTTTTCTATATATATTTTTCTATAGAAATTCGAAGATTTTTATAGGTAAGATAGGTCATAATTTTTTTTATGGTATGTCCCTAAAAATTTTCTATAGAAATTTTAGATAAATTAAAAAAATTAGGTGGATCCTAGGACCCACCTTCCTTATACCTAGCCTCGTCACCGATCTTATAATTGTTATCCGATCTTACGATCACGGTCTTGCAAAACATAAAACAATCTTGGGTAAGATCCCAATCTTGACAACCTTGACATAAATCACTTATTTGTTTTACTATTTAATGAATATGTTTCCTTCCGTTGAATAATTAGTGAAAGCTGTTATAAATTTGCGATTATATATTATTAAAAATAATTATTACAACTGGACTTAAATCTCAATAAAATGGAAACTATCGACATAGGGATACATCAAGTGTAGTTTAAGGGTGGCACTTGCCACATGGAAAGTTTTCTTTTATATACCCATGCACTATATGATATATGATATAACCTCCTAGCTCCCCTTACCGCCTTATAATCTCTCTATCATTTCGTTTCTTCCTCATGACTCTCCTTGAAGCTTTGTCCATTCTCATTCTCATATGCCTTACCTTTTTAGTTTTTCATTACAAACCTCAAAACCTAAAAAGTCTTATCAAAAGACTCTGGCTGCCTCTTGGTATGATACCTGAAACCTTCACAAACTTGCACCGACTCCATAATACACTCACCAGGACTCTGAATCGTAGTGGAGGTACTTTCAAGTGGAAAGGCCATTGGTTTGCCAACATGGATATGCTTATCACCACAGACCCATTAGACATTCACCATGTTTTGAGCAAGAACTTTTCTAATTATCCAAAAGGCCAAAAATACCGTAAACTGTTTGACATTTTTGGAGATGGAATCATTAATCTCGACGGACATCTATGGGAAATTCACCGCAAAACCATCATGTCGCTCTTTAGGCAACCCAACTTTCAAAGTGTTTTTGAAGCAGTTGTCTGGAATAAGGTGGAAAGTGGGCTTTTGCCAGTATTAGAGTCTATATCCAAAACAGGCATGGAAATCGACTTGCAGGAAATATTTCAAAGGTTCACTTTTGACACTATATGCAAGGTGCTCTTAGACTATGACCCTCAAAGCTTGTCTCTAAATTTTCCTTACATTCCGTGTGAGAAAGCCTGGGTAGATATTACAGACGGCATGTTGTACAGGCATCTTATACCCCCAATCTTTTGGAAAGTACAACGATTACTGAGGATGGGGAATGAGAAGAAGTTGAGTGACGCATACAATGCAGTTTATCACTTCGTAGACAAGTGCTTAGCTAGAATACAACACGAGTCCATTAACATGGAAAGCGAACATGTGCATGAAAGTTTTGGATTAGTGACATCCCTGGTAACAGAATTCAAAAGCCAAAGCGGCAATTTTGGATATCCTCCCAAAAACTTTGTAAGGGATACCATAGTGACCCTCTTGGGTGCAGGGAGAGATACAACTAGCACAACTCTCTCATGGTTTTTCTATCTCGTTGCAAAAAATCCAATCGTAGAGGACAAGATCCGAGAGGAGATTCAGACGTTTCTGGAGATGAAAGTAGATGATCAGAAGAACTGGAATTCCAAAGAGGTAGGAAAACTGGTTTATCTTCATGGGGCTCTATGCGAAGCCTTAAGGCTTTACCCTCCTGTTCCTTTTAATCACAAAACTCCATTACAGCCAGAAATCCTTCCAAGTGGCCACCACGTTAGTCAAAACACCAGGATTATTCTATATTACTATGGCATGGGAAGGATGGAAAAGATATGGGGTAAGGATTGTACGGAATTCAAGCCTGAAAGATGGATTTCAGAGAAAGGAGGTATCAAACATGAGCCATCTTCCAAGTTCGTGGCATTTAGTGGTGGGCCGAGGACTTGCTTAGGTAAGGACATGAGTTTCACTCAACTAAAGATAGTGGCATCTACAATCATTTATCATTATCACATTGAGCTGGTAGAAGGTCACCCGGTTATTCCTAGCGCTTCCATGGTACTTATGATGAAGCATGGCCTAAAGGTGAGGTTAACCAAAATAAGTATTTGAGCCACACATACTAGAAAAAAAACATAATAAATCGATCCGGTGTGAAATTTCAATTTTATGTTATGTTTGATAATGAGTTCGATATTTCTAATAAATGCTGTTGCATATGTGTCATGTGTAGCAAGAACATGTAGTCATTGCCACATGCATGCATCAGCTGTTTGCATATATGTCACCTATGTTTAGAAGGTTCTATATAGAAGTTACTTTGTATTGTGTATCTTAGATATATTTCGGTTTGTAAAATGATAATCTTAAAGTTCTCTCTTTATGTCTGTCCTTTGCATATGTTACTCTACTGAAAAGAAAAAAAAACCAGATTTTACAAGACATGAAGATTAGTTCACAACAATACAGATTTTTCATCTAATACGTTTGTCTATATATCAAACTTCAAAACAACCTCTAGAAAATTTAACTGGAAAAAGCATGACAATTCCCTCGTTGCAACTCTTCACCTCAGAGTGGTAGACATAGCTATCGGAACAAAACAAAGCACGAGAGAGTTGTGGAATAGTCAAGTTTTACACGGCAACCTATATATTCCCGACAACTTTATTAACGCAACTCTCCAAAAATGAAAGTGTAATAGGGTTACAATTTCTTTTGCAAGCTAAGGATAGAGACCGCTATTTTGAATGACAAAGAGCTACGTTTTTTTCATGTACTATTTTCTCTCTTTTTTTCGTTATACCTATTAGCTCTTTCAGGGGTCGTCTATTCCCTCATGTTCACGTATAAGTTTATAACAATACTTGTGAAAAATAGGGGAACTGTCTACATGGAAGTTTCCCTTTAAACTAGGATCCACTTTAGCAATTTAACCACACACGATTTACCAACTAATTATGCCAGAAATTTGTTTAAACCCAGCTGAAACCATTCAAACAGCCAATCGCAAATAGAAAGGTAGCGTAACTTATAATAAAACAAATCGCACGCCTGCTATTGGACTAAAAAAATATATATAGTGCAGAATTTTCGTTTGATCTGAAAACAATTCAAAGTCATTTTTTCCTAAATGCATACAAGATTTAAAAAAAAATGGTGAGTTGTACTTGCGACTTGCCAATAGATAGAAAAACAACATTATTTGATGATGCACAATTTTAGAACTGAACTAAATGGCTGGAGCACACTACTAGAAAATCGGATATATAATACCTACGGCAAAATCCGTAGGTATACGGAGTTACCTACGGAATTGCGACGGAAAAAGGACCGTAACATAAACACTTGTGGGTAAATTTTACCTATAGATTTGCGACGGCTTAGCTACGGAATGCCTATGGGCTTTTTCCCTAGGTATTATACCTACGGAATAGTTACAGAAAGAAATAGTGACAGATTTCCTACGGATTGCCGACGGGACCCACTTTGACTGACATTGACTTTATCACCTACGAATTTCCAACGGCCCACATTACCGACGGATTTTCCGTAGGTATTCTGTCACTAATTACTTTTTATTTAAAAAAAACAACAAAAAATTATAAAAATTCCAGCTTTCTGTCCAAAATATTGAAAAAACTCACTACATTAAACTTATAATAATATTGAAATTCAACCACAAAACTAATAACATTACAATAAAACTAATAAACATCATCTAATACGATAAAAAAGTATCAAATACAAATACATTACTAATGGACATTGTCTAATACTACATTAAATGTGTATAATAATACACATTAAAAGTGTCAACTGCAAATGTTTAACTAAGTGCTTACAAACATAAAACTGATAATTATTTAGTGGATTACTTGGCGAATTACTGAGTAAGTTGAATCGATAAAGGCCGACAAGTGTTCTTCAATTTGAGTTTTGAATCAAAGGCCGCCAATTGTTCCTGTTTCAACACACTGTAACAACGAAAATTTTCATACAAAATTTTCATTTTAAATTCACATAAAACACATCAACACGTATCACAAATCCCCAAAATGTCAAATTATTAAAACACATGTTCTTAATTGTTTGAATAAAATCCAGGATCCTCAGAAACATAACTCCATCTCGTGTGTACAATCAAGTCGGCGCATTCCCGTGATCTTTGAAAAGTACCTGAAACACATAACACATAACACGGTAAACATGAAACTTAGTGAGATCCCCCAAAATACCACACACATCCCATTAGCCTTTCATGGCTATACTCAAATAAGACCCTCCGGTCAATGTGTCTCAGAAGAACCCTCCGGTCCTATCCCAACAATGCACTAGATAGTATACGACATAAATCACAAAGACAGTATGCACAAGATAGTAAATGACATAGATCACAAAACAGAATGCGTGATATCACATACCTCAGTATATGCACGTACGATCAATATTCACACAGATTACTATAACAGCATAAGTCACAAAGACAATATGCACGATAATACATATCACATTACAAACAAATAAGACCCTCTGGTCCATAATGTACTAAGACCCTCCGGTCTACAATGTACAGTGACCCTCCGGTCAATAATATACTAAGACCCTCTGGTCAATAGTGTGAATAAGACCCTCCGGTCATCAACAAGAATAATACCCTCCGGTAACACACGAATTACAACACAGGTAAGTATAGTGAGAAGACTCACCTCGGATGGCAAACAGATCCCTATAAATGCTGCTGCTGCACTCCGGCTTCTATCACTAAGCCAAACCCACAAATAACCCCATTAGGATCTAAGACTAACCTTCACATTATTAGGTCTAAATATGGTCCACCAATCTGGTCCATAAATAACCCAAGCCCAATGGGCCCACTAAGGCCCAATACCAGATGGGTCCACAAAAGTCCACTAATGGCCCAACTATGGCCCAATTTTCCAAATTGGGCCCAAACCCTCATATGGGCCTTACCCTAAAACCCATCTAAATATTCTAGTCCACATGATTGCTCTTGGATAGCCCATCAATAGCCCAATCATCAAAGCCCAAAAGAAATGCCCACCATAAGGCCCAAGCAAATTTAGGGTTTTCACATAAAATGACGATTAGGGTTAAGTGTTTCTCACTTAACCCATTAAGGACTTAACCCATTAAGTCCATTATTCCACTAAGCCATCATACAATAGAATCGTCATGAGTTATAACTTCAGTCCACTGGCCCAAACGCGGGTCCCAATAGGCCCAAACCAATAAACCCAAAAATTGGGTTTTCTAAACCCTAATTAGGGTCTTTGGCCCAATCACGAGCCAGCCCAGTCCAGTAATAAGCAATTGGGCCAACTAGGGTTCACTATGCCAAGCACCACCCACTACCACCTCAGGTAGTGGTGGTCAGTGGCGGCTCACGGCGACGTCCACCACCTCACGATGGTGGTGGTGGGTTTTCCTGCCACATAAACACGCATATAACCTCCAAAATACCGAAACAGTGAAAACACTAGAGCATACACCCATACACACACCCACAACCACCTCCCATGGCGGCTGGTGGCGGCGAAGGGTGGCAAAAAACAATAATGGGTGGCAGCCACCACCTCACGGTGGTGGTGGTGGCGGGTTCTTATGATTTCCAGTCGTGCAACCCACGAACATACTCACATACACGATCCAAACACACGAGCACATCCAACTCGGCCTCATTGGGCGGCAGTCGACAACCGAAGGCGTAGAAGCGGCGACCTAAGGCCATCGGCGACCACAGCCGACGTCGCATCACAGCAACAACAAAAGAGGGAAGGTGGGTGGCGTTTAGACATACCGATAGCTTCCCATACGTACACGCTCATCACAACAACAAATCCAATGTTCAAAATTCAATCTCGGTGGTTTCCTCGACTACCACAATGTTTATGGCGTCATGGTTGCGTTCTCGGTGGCGAAGTGGTTGTTGACGGAAGGTGGTGCTCGGTCACGACAGGTGCGGCGGCTGGAGGGGTTACGAGTGATGGTGGCGGCCGATTCAATAGTGTAGGGTTAGGGTTCTCCTTATCCAACGGGAGGGAAGGAAACGGAGGATACGGGGTTAAACCCGTGTCCGATTCAAACTATGCTGCCCAATATATGCTTTTGGTCCCTCCCCACTAATTATTTTCATTGCAAATCCAAAAGTTACCCTTTATCCCCTGCTTCTATAAATTCCTTTCATTTAAGGTCCAAAACTTACCATTCAGTCCCTGAGCCTCTCAAATTTTTTCAAATTAAGTCCCAATATTTTACCAACTTCTAAAATTGTATCAATTGGCTCCTCAACACCAACACCCCGCTAGATTTTATTTACTTTAGGATTATTATTCATATTAACCCTTATCTATTTATTTATTTAATATACGAGATGTTACAACTCTACCCCACTTAAATTAGATTTCGTCCTCGAAATCTTTCCTCACCATTTCTTACACGCCCAACAACTCGAACGACATGGCCACAAGCCCAAGTATAATCCCAACCGTGCAATCCAACAGAGCTATCCCAACCAACCACATGTCCAAGCAACCACTAAGTTCGCTTTACTCCAAGCTATATTACAACTGATCTGTAGTCACACCTCATTTCCGATCTCTGTAAGCACGAAGCTTAGTGAGATCCCCCAAAATACCACACACCATAATCAATGATCACAAAAAATACAAATATAACAATGTACTTTCATTTATTTGTTTGTTATATCTATAATTTGGAACATTTTTGAAGTAAAACGCTATAAGTAAGACAAAATGAAAGTTGGATGTTATAATAAGCATGCATATCTTGCATTTAACTGGCTCACAAATAAAAACACATTTCCTTTTAATAATGGACTTTTCATCATGTTGTTAAATCACTACAATAATCGACTCGTTCATCATCTTGTCATCACAAGAAGTTAGCTACCAATACAATGAACCATCATCCACAATAAAGATAGAAATTAAAGCAAATGTATGCATGCACAAAGATAATTATTTAATAACCACTCACCGCT
The DNA here is from genome assembly GCF_052849685.1 of Lactuca virosa. NCBI lineage: Eukaryota > Viridiplantae > Streptophyta > Magnoliopsida > Asterales > Asteraceae > Lactuca > Lactuca virosa. The sequence goes on from NC_136433.1 coordinate 42,512,586, forward strand.
CAAATATGCCATTCATGGCTACCAAAATCTTTAAAAGATGTTGCATCCAGTTCCCAAAAATAACATAAACGTGTCAATTATTTATTAATAGTTAAATACAAGGAAAGTATGTTTAAAGAAATATGAACTTACAATGCGGTAGATTGGAGGAACAATTCTATCTCTTTTAGACTTGTGAGTTGGCATAACAGAGAACCTTGATCCTAAATGTTGTGACCTAAAACTACATTTGTCATAATTGGAAAATGCTTAACAGCTTAAGTGCTTAACATTGCTAATAGATTTCAGCTTAAGTTGGTACTCAAACGTGTATGTACGTATGCAACTTTTGTCAAATTATAAATCGATTACTTATAATAAAGAAGGTGTTTACTCGAGCTATGATAAAGATCAAAAGATTCAAAACCCGTTTATGAGTTATAAAGCTTATTTCTCAAAAGGGTCATCAAACAACACACTAAAACCATACACTACACATTTATCAAACAAAAATGCAACATTTTTTACTATTGAATTTTATATCTATACAAACTAAAACTTGCATACATCTTAGATATTTGCATGGTTTTTTTGAATTATAATGATTATTTTAATTGGTTAGTTTTTTTTTCTACTTTGAATATGGGTAGAGTTGGTAAAAATCAAACGATGCAAAGGAGCAGAAGTTTAGAGTTAAGGGACCAGTTAGAATGCCTGTCAAGGTTATTAATATCACAAACAAGAAATCTCATTGTGTTGAAGGTACATCGACTTTTCATTTTGCTTTTTGATCTACTACAAATTTATCTCATTATTTGTAATGAAAGAACAACAAACAAATGGGACATATTTAGATATATTTGCCTCACTTTTATATTTTTTTTTAGTTTTACCTATTTGTATACTTGGTTTTTTTGAAATTATGTTGCTATTTTGAGCATTTAATGAAATATGTTGTGCAGGTACCCTACACAGACATAACATTGTACTTATGGAAATCATTGTACATAGCCCTAATGTGACATCTATTGATGGGTAGTAAGTCATTATGATGTCGTATATTATTATTCTAGGTGCATAGAAAACGAGTGGACGAAATTAAAGTTCATGATCTCTATGTTGTATTTATCTCTTTACTACTCCAACTAATACCCGTGTATATATATATATATATATATATATATATATATATATATATATATATATATTATTTAGAGAGAGAGAGAGTGAGAGCCATAAATCACGTTGTTTGTTAGTGAGGACTAACTACTCATTGGCTCCTTTCTTTAGTTGATGCATTCTTGATCAATCTTCTTTGAAAAAGGCCTATTCATACAACATGTCAAGTCCCTTAGAACACGTCTTAGCCTATTAAAAGCTTAATTACTCTCTTTGTGAAAATAACTACTTAATGGATCATTATTCTCTCTTTTAATTTCCTACTTCTAAATCCAATCAAACCAATGAATTAAGCATCCCATACTACCTAATTCATTATAATCTAATCTATTGCATCAATTGACATTACCACTAGTTAGGTTTTGAAACCCAAAATTCACATATATAGATTTCACCTTGGAAATCACATATAGAGCTTGTTCAAAGCTCCTAAACACTCTTAATAACATCAATAACAGGCTTCCTAAGAGTAATCTTGCATATCTAACTCAAATTGATAAATCACTAAAATCTCAAGGATAAAGAAGATGATTACCTTAGGAGTCTCAATGTCCAATCCAAGTCATAAACACCCTTGATTGCCTCTTGATCAACTTCCATTCTCAAAATCGTTGGAGCTTAGCTCCGAAGCGTTTGGGTGGTGTGTTATGATGAAAATGAAGGCTTAACAACCTTTAATCTATTTGGGATACCGCGCCGCGACGTGTCTCTCTCCGCGTTGTGGTACGTGTAATGAACTCATGGTCAACTTCTAACTAAGAGGTGGTGACTTCCCACAACAATATCCTACTTTGGCCACCGCTTCGTAGCACCCATATACCATGCCGCGGAGCAAAGTACATTGCCTACCACGTATGACGAAAGACTTTGTGTAAATCATCGTCATTCATCACCATGTCGTGAGGATCTATTTACCACGCCGTGGTAACTGCTTGACAACAGTTCCTTAGATGATTTCATTCCAACTTAGGGACAGTTTGTTGGATTATGTGTCTAAGCCCATAACTATAATTGGTATGTACTTGACCCGAGAGTAGCATGGTCCATTTCGGGTTGCCTTCACCAGGACAATTTGATAGGATGGATATTTGGGCCAACTAGGGTTCACTATGCCAAGCACCACCCACTACCACCTCAGGTAGTGGTGGTCAGTGGCGGCTCACGGCGACGTCCACCACCTCACGGTGGTGGTGGTGGGTTTTCCTGCCACATAAACACGCATATAACCTCCAAAATACCGAAACAGTGAAAACACTAGAGCATACACCCATACACACACCCACAACCACCTCCCATGGCGGCTGGTGGCGGCGAAGGGTGGCAAAAAACAATAATGGGTGGCAGCCACCACCTCACGGTGGTGGTGGTGGCGGGTTCTTATGATTTCCAGTCGTGCAACCCACGAACATACTCACATACACGATCCAAACACACGAGCACATCCAACTCGGCCTCATTGGGCGGCAGTCGACAACCGAAGGCGTAGAAGCGGCGACCTAAGGCCATCGGCGACCACAGCCGACGTCGCATCACAGCAACAACAAAAGAGGGAAGGTGGGTGGCGTTTAGACATACCGACAGCTTCCCATACGTACACGCTCATCACAACAACAAATCCAATGTTCAAAATTCAATCTCGGTGGTTTCCTCGACTACCACAATGTTTATGGCGTCATGGTTGCGTTCTCGGTGGCGAAGTGGTTGTTGACGGAAGGTGGTGCTCGGTCACGACAGGTGCGGCGGCTGGAGGGGTTACGAGTGATGGTGGCGGCCGATTCAATAGTGTAGGGTTAGGGTTCTCCTTATCCAACGGGAGGGAAGGAAACGGAGGATACGGGGTTAAGCCCGTGTCCGATTCAAACTATGCTGCCCAATATATGCTTTTGGTCCCTCCCCACTAATTATTTTCATTGCAAATCCAAAAGTTACCCTTTATCCCCTGCTTCTATAAATTCCTTTCATTTAAGGTCCAAAACTTACCATTCAGTCCCTGAGCCTCTCAAATTTTTTCAAATTAAGTCCCAATATTTTACCAACTTCTAAAATTGTATCAATTGGCTCCTCAACACCAACACCCCGCTAGATTTTATTTACTTTAGGATTATTATTCATATTAACCCTTATCTATTTATTTATTTAATATACGAGATGTTACAACTCTACCCCACTTAAATTAGATTTCGTCCTCGAAATCTTTCCTCACCATTTCTTACACGCCCAACAACTCGAACGACATGGCCACAAGCCCGAGTATAATCCCAACCGTCCAATCCAACAGAGCTATCCCAACCAACCACATGTCCAAGCAACCACTAAGTTCGCTTTACTCCAAGCTATATTACAACTGATCTGTAGTCACACCTCATTTCCGATCTCTGTCGTCTAACACTCACTAACTCCATGCGTGTTGCGGTCTTGCTCAACCCAAACGAACCGACCCTCCCAGGTCTAGATCATCAGATGAAAACCATAACCACTCAAAATGAAATCCATCAGGAATCTAGAATCTCAACTCATCTATCCTATACACCAATAGGGCCAAACCCCAACTCACGAGTCTGATTCGACAGCAGAATTAGAATCACTCATATCCAATCTGATACTCAACCCACGATCCGTGAATCTACGCGTGTACTACTTCCCCAATTCCTTCTGAATTGCGAAAACCTCTCCCCAATTCGAGATATAACGGATCCCGACCATCATGGAGACCTAGTCTCGCCCCTGGTCCGACCACCAGGCTCCCAAAGACTCAGTTGGTATGGCTACCCAAGCCTAAGAACTCCTATGTGTCATGCTCTGACTAGGGAATACTACGTCTCCCCGTAGTCTTACGACACTCTCACACTGACTCGTGAATGCTACGGCTCCCCGCATGCTTACATTACTTACTCACTCACTCGTGAATGCTACGGCTCCCCGCAGGCTTACATCACTCACTCACTCGCCATGGGCTCTCCCCATGGTTTTTCCCTGATATTACAAAGTGATTACTCTCACCTGGATCCTTCCACTCTCTTACCACCCCACAATCTCATCATTAAACCATCACCATATTGCGTTCACTGAACTCATGCTCCGCGATCCATCATGGACAGGTGCACCCACCCACCCGGACTGAGCATCACTATTCCTGACGACAATTGTTGCAACAATGCACTTTCCCTCGATACAATTCACATTCTTGAACAATCCACGTCTGATAACAATTAGCTGATGAGTTCCCACTGGAACAATAGTTACTCGGTACTCCACTTGCCATCTCATAAACTCGAGTCTCAACATAATTCAACAACTTAGGGCATCATACTCGGATACCCCGATACACCATCACAGAATCTCACGCTCGCTTGCCTCAACCACTGATCTTCCTCTCACGGCATCATGCTCGGATACCGCGACACACCATCACAAAATCTCATAACGTCTTGCTACGACCATTGATCCTCCTCTCGCACGAATCGTAACCTCGAAATACTCCACTCACAAATTGGAACATGGAAGAATCGTTAATTACTGAGAACATGTTGACGACCATCCGAAATCCCCATCCTCTTACGAAGCTACTTATACCGAATCTAAAACTAATTGACAATTCAATTGCTGCTCCTCCCGGAGTATAGATACAATCTATACATCGAACTAGAAAATCCCAACAATTGAAACTGGACCTCAACGAACCAACCGCCTCGAACTCAACCATTGCAACCCCGAAGAGTCCCTAACCACAATAAGATCCCTGACCCACAGCTACTCACCGTGGATACACTCGTTCTTTCCTGAACACGTACAATATGCATCGTCTCACTCTGCACCTTGCCTCAACCACCAATAAAACCAAGGCTCATATGTCTGTACCGCAGATCCCCATAACCAAATCTTCTAACCAAAACTTGAACAGATTGTTGATCCTCTCGACAGAATACCCAGTTCTCCCCCACTCAGGCTTCAACCATCACCAATTGACATATCAACAGTCTACTCCACAGACTGTTTCACCAGTTACTCCTTACTTAACTCTTGAAACGTACTACGTAACACTTAATGATCTTCCAAAGAAAGACCGAGCAACTCCATATATCCCGAATCTCAGATGAAATCCTCGGAACTTCCCAATGTGACTGTCTCCAGTCACCCAGAATCTCGTCCGACTGCACATGCAATTATTCCGACGGTCCTAGAATAGCACTTTCTCCTTTTCTGGAAATAATGGCCTGTCACACACTTCATCCTTTGAATCCTCAATCATCACCCCACTTCAAGAATCGACATATCACAGGAGGCCTCACTCTCACAGTCGATCCGCTGCATAGCCACGAAAGCCGACACCTCGATATACTCATGTCGTTTTCCTGAAACAGTTGCTGGTATACGACTTACCAAACTCAAACAAGGCATACTCGAGCCCTCGCTGTCACAGTCCCCACTGATAACTCCGTCCAGGCATAAGAATGTAACCCAATGCTCTCATAAAACAAAATACTCTTGGTGCCAATATTGCAACTACTTGGTGCTCCACAGGGTCTTCTTCTAATCTCTGATATCAGAAACTCACTCACCCATCCTCTCAAAATGGGAAGCAGAAACAATATAATCTTCAATATAGAACTTGACATCACCGGCCATCGCCCGACCACTCAACTCAAACTGCAATCCTCCACGATACATCATCTCTACCCCTTATTTGAGTCTTGCGACTCCAACTGGCACCTCACCCGTCAGAATCCTCGAGATCTAAACTTAGATTTGCCCACCCAGAGCATACTCTATTTAAACTCAACCGACATGGCCCTCCTACCCCACAATCTCCCATACCCACTCCCAATCTGAATAATCAAAACCGAATAACTGATAACGGCGAAAGCACACTCTGTTACGAATCATGGTAACCGAACCATGATATTTCTCCTCATCCTGCTACCTAGATCCTCCAGAATTCTCCCTGTTTCGAGTATGGGTCCACTGCTTTCAGTAGTACGGGCCCATACTACCTGCCACATCTACCCATACCTCCCACACGGATCGTCCCAGATTTTCTAAGTAGCTGCTCAACCTTCTCGATCACCATTCCCATTACACATGTTTGATCTCTAGCGAATACTCACCTCTAAACAACGTACTCCTCAGACTAGAATTACTCCCTAGGTTCTCACACTTCTCTACCATCAACTGCTGAGGAACTCCTCATGATGCCAGCCATCTACCTCGTGAATATCGTCATATTCACTTAGTAGCTAACTCCCATCATTCAAGAGTTCCACAAAGCACAAAGAAAGCAACATTCGGGTATCAAATAACCAGCACATGAAACCATTCTAGCATACCACTCCACTTGCTCTTCTCATAACTCAAAAAGCATCCCTAAGCTCAGGCAATCCTACCTCTCTTGGATCTCTAACTACTTGCTCAGAAGATTCCTCAAATGCTCGTCTAGGTATCTCTCCTAGATTACTCCTCACATCAATACTCTCTCTAAAATATTCCTACTAGGTACTTCTACTAAGTACATACAGAGCAAATAGCATATAATATCAATCAATAACATCCCCTAGGCTAAGGCATCATGAATCAGGCAACTCTAGCCCTAATTTCTGAAATACCTAGCCTATCCTCTAGCATGCAACTCTAATATCTCATAAGTATCTCATAATGTAAACAATAATGGTATTTTGGGAAATCACCGTTCGAGCTCTGGCTGATTGTACACACTGCTTCATCTCTTTTTCCATTTAAAACTCTTACTCGTTTTAGAAAAAAATTCTTAAATCCTCAGTTTGAGTTCAGACATAACCGAGAGCACATCTGAATCCCTCAAACCAAGGCTCTGATACCAACTTGTAACACCGAAAATTTTCATACAAAATTTTCATTTTAAATTCACATAAAACACATCAACACGTATCACAAATCCCCAAAATGTCAAATTATTAAAACACATGTTCTTAATTGTTTGAATAAAATCCACGAACCTCAGAAACATAACTCCATCTCGTGTGTACAATCAAGCCGACGCCTTCCCGTGATCTTTGAAAAGTACCTGAAACACATAACACATAACACGGTAAGCACGAAGCTTAGTGAGATCCCCCAAAATACCACACACCATAATCAATGATCACAAAAAATACAAATATAACAATGTACTTTCATTTATTTGTTTGTTATATCTATAATTTGGAACATTTTTGAAGTAAAACGCTATAAGTAAGACAAAATGAAAGTTGGATGTTATAATAAGCATGCATATCTTGCATTTAACTGGCTCACAAATAAAAACACATTTCCTTCTAATAATGGACTTTTCATCATGTTGTTAAATCACTACAATAATCGACTCGTTCATCATCTTGTCATCACAAGAAGTTAGCTACCAATACAATGAACCATCATCCACAATAAAGATAGAAATTAAAGCAAATGTATGCATGCACAAAGATAATTATTTAATAACCACTCACCGCTCAAATATGCCATTCATGGCTACCAAAATCTTTAAAAGATGTTGCATCCAGTTCCCAAAAATAACATAAATGTGTCAATTATTTATTAATAGTTAAATACAAGGAAAGTATGTTTAAAGAAATATGAACTTACAATGCGGTAGATTGGAGGAACAATTCTATCTCTTTTAGACTTGTGAGTTGGCATAACAGAGAACCTTGATCCTAAATGTTGTGACCTAAAACTACATTTGTCATAATTGGAAAATCAGCTTAAGTGCTTAACATTGCTAATAGATTTCAGCTTAAGTTGGTACTCAAACGTGTATGTACGTATGCAACTTTTGTCAAATTATAAATCGATTACTTATAATAAAGAAGGTGTTTACTCGAGCTATGATAAAGATCAAAAGATTCAAAACCCGTTTATGAGTTATAAAGCTTATTTCTCAAAAGGGTCATCAAACAACACACTAAAACCATACACTACACATTTATCAAACAAAAATGCAACATTTTTTACTATTGAATTTTATATCTATACAAACTAAAACTTGCATACATCTTAGATATTTGCATGGTTTTTTTGAATTATAATGATTATTTTAATTGGTTAGTTTTTTTTTTCTACTTTGAATATGGGTAGAGTTGGTAAAAATCAAACGATGCAAAGGAGCAGAAGTTTAGAGTTAAGGGACCAGTTAGAATGCCTGTCAAGGTTATTAATATCACAAACAAGAAATCTCATTGTGTTGAAGGTACATCGACTTTTCATTTTGCTTTTTGATCTACTACAAATTTATCTCATTATTTGTAATGAAAGAACAACAAACAAATGGGACATATTTAGATATATTTGCCTCACTTTTATATTTTTTTTTAGTTTTACCTATTTGTATACTTGGTTTTTTTGAAATTATGTTGCTATTTTGAGCATTTAATGAAATATGTTGTGCAGGTACCCTACACAGACATAACATTGTACTTATGGAAATCATTGTACATAGCCCTAATGTGACATCTATTGATGGGTAGTAAGTCATTATGATGTCGTATATTATTATTCTAGGTGCATAGAAAACGAGTGGACGAAATTAAAGTTCATGATCTCTATGTTGTATTTATCTCTTTACTACTCCAACTAATACCCGTGTATATATATATATATATATATATATATATATATATATATATATATATATATATATATATATATATATATATATATATATATATATATATTATTTAGAGAGAGAGAGAGTGAGAGCCATAAATCACGTTGTTTGTTAGTGAGGACTAACTACTCATTGGCTCCTTTCTTTAGTTGATGCATTCTTGATCAATCTTCTTTGAAAAAGGCCTATTCATACAACATGTCAAGTCCCTTAGAACACGTCTTAGCCTATTAAAAGCTTAATTACTCTCTTTGTGAAAATAACTACTTAATGGATCATTATTCTCTCTTTTAATTTCCTACTTCTAAATCCAATCAAACCAATGAATTAAGCATCCCATACTACCTAATTCATTATAATCTAATCTATTGCATCAATTGACATTACCACTAGTTAGGTTTTGAAACCCAAAATTCACATATATAGATTTCACCTTGGAAATCACATATAGAGCTTGTTCAAAGCTCCTAAACACTCTTAATAACATCAATAACAGGCTTCCTAAGAGTAATCTTGCATATCTAACTCAAATTGATAAATCACTAAAATCTCAAGGATAAAGAAGATGATTACCTTAGGAGTCTCAATGTCCAATCCAAGTCATAAACACCCTTGATTGCCTCTTGATCAACTTCCATTCTCAAAATCGTTGGAGCTTAGCTCCGAAGCGTTTGGGTGGTGTGTTATGATGAAAATGAAGGCTTAACAACCTTTAATCTATTTGGGATACCGCGCCGCGACGTGTCTCTCTCCGCGTTGTGGTACGTGTAATGAACTCATGGTCAACTTCTAACTAAGAGGTGGTGACTTCCCACAACAATATCCTACTTTGGCCACCGCTTCGTAGCACCCATATACCATGCCGCGGAGCAAAGTACATTGCCTACCACGTATGACGAAAGACTTTGTGTAAATCATCGTCATTCATCACCATGTCGTGAGGATCTATTTACCACGCCGTGGTAACTGCTTGACAACAGTTCCTTAGATGATTTCATTCCAACTTAGGGACAGTTTGTTGGATTATGTGTCTAAGCCCATAACTATAATTGGTATGTACTTGACCCGAGAGTAGCATGGTCCATTTCGGGTTGCCTTCACCAGGACAATTTGATAGGATGGATATTTGGGCCAACTAGGGTTCACTATGCCAAGCACCACCCACTACCACCTCAGGTAGTGGTGGTCAGTGGCGGCTCACGGCGACGTCCACCACCTCACGGTGGTGGTGGTGGGTTTTCCTGCCACATAAACACGCATATAACCTCCAAAATACCGAAACAGTGAAAACACTAGAGCATACACCCATACACACACCCACAACCACCTCCCATGGCGGCTGGTGGCGGCGAAGGGTGGCAAAAAACAATAATGGGTGGCAGCCACCACCTCACGGTGGTGGTGGTGGCGGGTTCTTATGATTTCCAGTCGTGCAACCCACGAACATACTCACATACACGATCCAAACACACGAGCACATCCAACTCGGCCTCATTGGGCGGCAGTCGACAACCGAAGGCGTAGAAGCGGCGACCTAAGGCCATCGGCGACCACAGCCGACGTCGCATCACAGCAACAACAAAAGAGGGAAGGTGGGTGGCGTTTAGACATACCGACAGCTTCCCATACGTACACGCTCATCACAACAACAAATCCAATGTTCAAAATTCAATCTCGGTGGTTTCCTCGACTACCACAATGTTTATGGCGTCATGGTTACGTTCTCGGTAGCGAAGTGGTTGTTGACGGAAGGTGGTGCTCGGTCACGACAGGTGCGGCGGCTGGAGGGGTTACGAGTGATGGTGGCGGCCGATTCAATAGTGTAGGGTTAGGGTTCTCCTTATCCAACGGGAGGGAGGGAAACGGAGGATACGGGGTTAAGCCCGTGTCCGATTCAAACTATGCTGCCCAATATATGCTTTTGGTCCCTCCCCACTAATTATTTTCATTGCAAATCCAAAAGTTACCCTTTATCCCCTGCTTCTATAAATTCCTTTCATTTAAGGTCCAAAACTTACCATTCAGTCCCTGAGCCTCTCAAATTTTTTCAAATTAAGTCCCAATATTTTACCAACTTCTAAAATTGTATCAATTGGCTCTTCAACACCAGCACCCCGCTAGATTTTATTTACTTTAGGATTATTATTCATATTAACCCTTATCTATTTATTTATTTAATATACGAGATGTTACAACTCTACCCCACTTAAATTAGATTTCGTCCTCGAAATCTTTCCTCACCATTTCTTACACGCCCAACAACTCGAACGACATGGCCACAAGCCCGAGTATAATCCCAACCGTCCAATCCAACAGAGCTATCCCAACCAACCACATGTCCAAGCAACCACTAAGTTCGCTTTACTCCAAGCTATATTACAACTGATCTGTAGTCACACCTCATTTCCGATCTCTGTCGTTTAACACTCACTAACTCCATGCGTGTTGCGGTCTTGCTCAACCCAAACGAACCGACCCTCCCAGGTCTAGATCATCAGATGAAAACCATAACCACTCAAAATGAAATCCATCAGGAATCTAGAATCTCAACTCATCTATCCTATACACCAATAGGGCCAAACCCCAACTCACGAGTCTGATTCGACAGCAGAATTAGAATCACTCATATCCAATCTGATACTCAACCCACGATCCGTGAATCTACGCGTGTACTACTTCCCCAATTCCTTCTGAATTGCGAAAACCTCTCCCCAATTCGAGATATAACGGATCCCAACCATCATGGAGACCTAGTCTCGCCCCTGGTCCGACCACCAGGCTCCCAAAGACTCAGTTGGTATGGCTACCCAAGCCTAAGAACTCCTATGTGTCATGCTCTGACTAGGGAATACTACGTCTCCCCGTAGTCTTACGACACTCTCACACTGACTCGTGAATGCTACGGCTCCCCGCATGCTTACATTACTTACTCACTCACTCGTGAATGCTACGGCTCCCCGCAGGCTTACATCACTCACTCATTCGTCATGGGCTCTCCCCATGGTTTTTCCCTGATATTACAAAGTGATTACTCTCACCTGGATCCTTCCACTCTCTTACCACCCCACAATCTCATCATTAAACCATCACCATATTGCGTTCACTGAACTCATGCTCCGCGATCCATCATGGACAGGTGCACCCACCCACCCGGACTGAGCATCACTATTCCTGACGACAATTGTTGCAACAATGCACTTTCCCTCGATACAATTCACATTCTTGAACAATCCACGTCTGATAACAATTAGCTGATGAGTTCCCACTGGAACAATAGTTACTCGGTACTCCACTTGCCATCTCATAAACTCGAGTCTCAACATAATTCAACAACTTAGGGCATCATACTCGGATACCCCGATACACCATCACAGAATCTCACGCTCGCTTGCCTCAACCACTGATCTTCCTCTCACGGCATCATGCTCGGATACCGCGACACACCATCACAAAATCTCATAACGTCTTGCTACGACCATTGATCCTCCTCTCGCACGAATCGTAACCTCGAAATACTCCACTCACAAATTGGAACATGGAAGAATCGTTAATTACTGAGAACATGTTGACGACCATCCGAAATCCCCATCCTCTTACGAAGCTACTTATACCGAATCTAAAACTAATTGACAATTCAATTGCTGCTCCTCCCGGAGTATAGATACAATCTATACATCGAACTAGAAAATCCCAACAATTGAAACTGGACCTCAACGAACCAACCGCCTCGAACTCAACCATTGCAACCCCGAAGAGTCCCTAACCACAATAAGATCCCTGACCCACAGCTACTCACCGTGGATACACTCGTTCTTTCCTGAACACGTACAATATGCATCGTCTCACTCTGCACCTTGCCTCAACCACCAATAAAACCAAGGCTCATATGTCTGTACCGCAGATCCCCATAACCAAATCTTCTAACCAAAACTTGAACAGATTGTTGATCCTCTCGACAGAATACCCAGTTCTCCCCCACTCAGGCTTCAACCATCACCAATTGACATATCAACAGTCTACTCCACAGACTGTTTCACCAGTTACTCCTTACTTAACTTTTGAAACGTACTACGTAACACTTAATGATCTTCCAAAGAAAGACCGAGCAACTCCATATATCCCGAATCTCAGATGAAATCCTCGGAACTTCCCAATGTGACTGTCTCCAGTCACCCAGAATCTCGTCCGACTGCACATGCAATTATTCCGACGGTCCTAGAATAGCACTTTCTCCTTTTCTGGAAATAATGGCCTGTCACACACTTCATCCTTTGAATCCTCAATCATCACCCCACTTCAAGAATCGACATATCACAGGAGGCCTCACTCTCACAGTCGATCCGCTGCATAGCCACGAAAGCCGACACCTCGATATACTCATGTCGTTTTCCTGAAACAGTTGCTGGTATACGACTTACCAAACTCAAACAAGGCATACTCGAGCCCTCGCTGTCACAGTCCCCACTGATAACTCCGTCCAGGCATAAGAATGTAACCCAATGCTCTCATAAAACAAAATACTCTTGGTGCCAATATTGCAACTACTTGGTGCTCCACAGGGTCTTCTTCTAATCTCTGATATCAGAAACTCACTCACCCATCCTCTCAAAATGGGAAGCAGAAACAATATAATCTTCAATATAGAACTTGACATCACCGGCCATCGCCCGACCACTCAACTCAAACTGCAATCCTCCACGATACATCATCTCTACCCCTTATTTGAGTCTTGCGACTCCAACTGGCACCTCACCCGTCAGAATCCTCGAGATCTAAACTTAGATTTGCCCACCCAGAGCATACTCTATTTAAACTCAACCGACATGGCCCTCCTACCCCACAATCTCCCATACCCACTCCCAATCTGAATAATCAAAACCGAATAACTGATAACGGCGAAAGCACACTCTGTTACGAATCATGGTAACCGAACCATGATATTTCTCCTCATCCTGCTACCTAGATCCTCCAGAATTCTCCCTGTTTCGAGTATGGGTCCACTGCTTTCAGTAGTACGGGCCCATACTACCTGCCACATCTACCCATACCTCCCACACGGATCGTCCCAGATTTTCTAAGTAGCTGCTCAACCTTCTCGATCACCATTCCCATTACACATGTTTGATCTCTAGCGAATACTCACCTCTAAACAACGTACTCCTCAGACTAGAATTACTCCCTAGGTTCTCACACTTCTCTACCATCAACTGCTGAGGAACTCCTCATGATGCCAGCCATCTACCTCGTGAATATCGTCATATTCACTTAGTAGCTAACTCCCATCATTCAAGAGTTCCACAAAGCACAAAGAAAGCAACATTCGGGTATCAAATAACCAGCACATGAAACCATTCTAGCATACCACTCCACTTGCTCTTCTCATAACTCAAAAAGCATCCCTAAGCTCAGGCAATCCTACCTCTCTTGGATCTCTAACTACTTGCTCAGAAGATTCCTCAAATGCTCGTCTAGGTATCTCTCCTAGATTACTCCTCACATCAATACTCTCTCTAAAATATTCCTACTAGGTACTTCTACTAAGTACATACAGAGCAAATAGCATATAATATCAATCAATAACATCCCCTAGGCTAAGGCATCATGAATCAGGCAACTCTAGCCCTAATTTCTGAAATACCTAGCCTATCCTCTAGCATGCAACTCTAATATCTCATAAGTATCTCATAATGTAAACAATAATGGTATTTTGGGAAATCACCGTTCGAGCTCTGGCTGATTGTACACACTGCTTCATCTCTTTTTCCATTTAAAACTCTTACTCGTTTTAGAAAAAAATTCTTAAATCCTCAGTTTGAGTTCAGACATAACCGAGAGCACATCTGAATCCCTCAAACCAAGGCTCTGATACCAACTTGTAACACCGAAAATTTTCATACAAAATTTTCATTTTAAATTCACATAAAACACATCAACACGTATCACAAATCCCCAAAATGTCAAATTATTAAAACACATGTTCTTAATTGTTTGAATAAAATCCACGAACCTCAGAAACATAACTCCATCTCGTGTGTACAATCAAGCCGACGCCTTCCCGTGATATTTGAAAAGTACCTGAAACACATAACACATAACACGGTAAGCACGAAGCTTAGTGAGATCCCCCAAAATACCACACACCATAATCAATGATCACAAAAAATACAAATATAACAATGTACTTTCATTTATTTGTTTGTTATATCTATAATTTGGAACATTTTTGAAGTAAAACGCTATAAGTAAGACAAAATGAAAGTTGGATGTTATAATAAGCATGCATATCTTGCATTTAACTGGCTCACAAATAAAAACACATTTCCTTCTAATAATGGACTTTTCATCATGTTGTTAAATCACTACAATAATCGACTCGTTCATCATCTTGTCATCACAAGAAGTTAGCTACCAATACAATGAACCATCATCCACAATAAAGATAGAAATTAAAGCAAATGTATGCATGCACAAAGATAATTATTTAATAACCACTCACCGCTCAAATATGCCATTCATGGCTACCAAAATCTTTAAAAGATGTTGCATCCAGTTCCCAAAAATAACATAAATGTGTCAATTATTTATTAATAGTTAAATACAAGGAAAGTATGTTTAAAGAAATATGAACTTACAATGCGGTAGATTGGAGGAACAATTCTATCTCTTTTAGACTTGTGAGTTGGCATAACAGAGAACCTTGATCCTAAATGTTGTGACCTAAAACTACATTTGTCATAATTGGAAAATGCTTAACAGCTTAAGTGCTTAACATTGCTAATAGATTTCAGCTTAAGTTGGTACTCAAACGTGTATGTACGTATGCAACTTTTGTCAAATTATAAATCGATTACTTATAATAAAGAAGGTGTTTACTCGAGCTATGATAAAGATCAAAAGATTCAAAACCCGTTTATGAGTTATAAAGCTTATTTCTCAAAAGGGTCATCAAACAACACACTAAAACCATACACTACACATTTATCAAACAAAAATGCAACATTTTTTACTATTGAATTTTATATCTATACAAACTAAAACTTGCATACATCTTAGATATTTGCATGGTTTTTTTGAATTATAATGATTATTTTAATTGGTTAGTTTTTTTTCTACTTTGAATATGGGTAGAGTTGGTAAAAATCAAACGATGCAAAGGAGCAGAAATTTAGAGTTAAGGGACCAGTTAGAATGCCTGTCAAGGTTATTAATATCACAAACAAGAAATCTCATTGTGTTGAAGGTACATCGATTTTTCATTTTGCTTTTTGATCTACTACAAATTTATCTCATTATTTGTAATGAAAGAACAACAAACAAATGGGACATATTTGGATATATTTGCCTCACTTTTATATTTTTTTTTAGTTTTACCTATTTGTATACTTGGTTTTTTTGAAATTATGTTGCTATTTTGAGCATTTAATGAAATATGTTGTGCAGGTACCCTACACAGACATAACATTGTACTTATGGAAATCATTGTACATAGCCCTAATGTGACATCTATTGATGGGTAGTAAGTCATTATGATGTCGTATATTATTATTCTAGGTGCATAGAAAACGAGTGGACGAAATTAAAGTTCATGATCTCTATGTTGTATTTATCTCTTTACTACTCCAACTAATACCCGTGTATATATATATATATATATATATATATATATATATATATATATATATTATTTAGAGAGAGAGAGAGTGAGAGCCATAAATCACGTTGTTTGTTAGTGAGGACTAACTACTCATTGGCTCCTTTCTTTAGTTGATGCATTCTTGATCAATCTTCTTTGAAAAAGGCCTATTCATACAACATGTCAAGTCCCTTAGAACACGTCTTAGCCTATTAAAAGCTTAATTACTCTCTTTGTGAAATAACTACTTAATGGATCATTATTCTCTCTTTTAATTTCCTACTTCTAAATCCAATCAAACCAATGAATTAAGCATCCCATACTACCTAATTCATTATAATCTAATCTATTTCATCAATTGACATTACCACTAGTTAGGTTTTGAAACCCAAAATTCACATATATAGATTTCACCTTGGAAATCACATATAGAGCTTGTTCAAAGCTCCTAAACACTCTTAATAACATCAATAACAGGCTTCCTAAGAGTAATCTTGCATATCTAACTCAAATTGATAAATCACTAAAATCTCAAGGATAAAGAAGATGATTACCTTAGGAGTCTCAATGTCCAATCCAAGTCATAAACACCCTTGATTGCCTCTTGATCAACTTCCATTCTCAAAATCGTTGGAGCTTAGCTCCGAAGCGTTTGGGTGGTGTGTTATGATGAAAATGAAGGCTTAACAACCTTTAATCTATTTGGGATACCGCGTCGCGACGTGTCTCTCTCCGCGTTGTGGTACGTGTAATGAACTCATGGTCAACTTCTAACTAAGAGGTGGTGACTTCCCACAACAATATCCTACTTTGGCCACCGCTTCGTAGCACCCATATACCATGCCGCGGAGCAAAGTACATTGCCTACCACGTATGACGAAAGACTTTGTGTAAATCATCGTCATTCATCACCATGTCGTGAGGATCTATTTACCACGCCGTGGTAACTGCTTGACAATAGTTCCTTAGATGATTTCATTCCAACTTAGGGACAGTTTGTTGGATTATGTGTCTAAGCCCATAACTATAATTGGTATGTACTTGACCCGAGAGTAGCATGGTCCATTTCGGGTTGCCTTCACCAGGACAATTTGATAGGATGGATATTTGAAAGAGGTTCTTTATGATTTACTAATATATTATAAATATAATATATTAATTGAGAAATCATATTATTTAATTAGTATTGATCAAGAATTAATTTGGAATTAATTTAGTGATCAAAAGAGACTAATTAAATTAACGGGGACTGATTATGTAAATCAATGATATATATATATATATATATATATATATATATATATATATATATATATATATATATATATATATATATATATATATATATTGTTTGGGTTATTGATCCATGATGGGCTAAGTTTATGTAAGTATCCATGAAGAGTTAGCCCACATGAGATATGGATCATAACCCAAGTGTATGGATTAAGGTTTACCCATGACTCTTGGATTCCTACACTATATATATGACACCTCTTAGCCTAAAATTGGTGACACTAGTGATCTTGGAGATGCTATAACCGAATTTTGGTGCCTAGAAACTCTCTCTCAAAGTCCTCCTTTGTTCATGGTGTTTGTGACTTGTTTGAGGCATCACATTTGAGGTGCTAAGTTCTTAAAGGCCAAATACATCAAGATACAACAAAGAGGTAATCATCTAATCTATTTTTTATGATTCAAGTATCAAATTGTATGCTAGTTGTAGGCTTCATGTTTTGGATATTTTATTGCATGTATAAGTAGAGGAAACTTAGATCCAAAGCATTAGGGTTGTATGTGCACCATAGGAGTGTTGTAGTATACAAAAACCCAACAGTGGTATCAGAGCCATGGGTTGTTTTTTTAGTTATATTTGATGCATGGCTAACTGTTCAAAGCTGGAAAAAATGAAAATCTGCACTCTGCCAGGGTGAACTCGGCGCTTCCACTCATGAACTCCACGAGTTCATCATGAACTCGATGAGTCCATTATCCGACTCGACGAGTCCATTATCCGACTCGACGAGTTCAACAGTCTGTTGGCAGATTTTCGGGTTTTTTGGTCAGAATTAGATTTGGATTATTAACTTAAACTGTTTTGTATCATAAAATATGTTTTTTCTGATATGGTAATGATTATTCCATCCAATTAAAAGATAAATTGTCAAATTTTGAAATTTTTTATGATAAGCTAATTGTTTGTCAAATTTGATTTAAAGTTATCTTACTATAAGAGTTGCATTAAGTCAAATTTGTAAAAGATAAAATTATGATTATTTTATTGGTTTTAAAATTTGATCTAAATGTTTTTAGGAGTTACAAAACTTGCCATCAAGTTTTGGAACTCAAAAGGTTTATGGAGTTACAAATCTTGTCATCAAGTTTGGAACTCAAAAGGTTTTCAAGAGTTACACAAATTGCCCTCAAGTTTTGGTATCTGAAAAGTCTCAAATTATGAAACATTGATTTCTAAACTCTTGTAATTAAAAGGTGCAACTCTTGGGTTCATAACTTAAAATTAATTAAAAATAGTTTTAATTTTGTATTTTATGTTTAGAACCTTAATGTCTTTTGAATAGTTCAAGTTACCTCTTATGGATTGTATTAAATTAATTAAAAGAGAAGATAAATAAATCCATAACCGCATGGTTTAAGTTTAATTAAATTAAGAGTATAATTTATTAATAGAATTAAACCACAAAGTATTTTAAAAGTTTAAAATACACCCTTATACTATATATAAAATTAAAAGTTTAATATATTATATATGTATAAGTAAAAGGCCAGTCTTACCGTTAGTAGGCCTCATTCACGAAGTCGGTTTTAAGGGGGGTATAAAGTTACTGCCTATAAAATGGTGGTTTAATGGGTGTACACTCTCACCCACCGCTTCCTTGACTGGTGGAGGGTCGTTATCCGAACGAGTAGGATAGGACACTAAACCCTCATTAAAAGTATAATGAATTATAAAGTAACTAAATTTTTTATAAATTCCCAATCTTAGTTACTTTAGGAAAAATGTGAATTTGATGCTAACCCATGAAATTGCACTTTGCACCTTGCCAAGTCGTTAGTGGAGCGTGTGTGGTTAACCGACACACTAACTTGGACTAACAAGGGTGGCAAAGGGTAGCTCGATGTTTATCATAGATCAATGGAGCGTGTGTGGTTAACCGACACATTGATTAGGTGATAAATGACATCGAGAGCACCA
Source organism: Lactuca virosa (assembly GCF_052849685.1). NCBI lineage: Eukaryota > Viridiplantae > Streptophyta > Magnoliopsida > Asterales > Asteraceae > Lactuca > Lactuca virosa. The sequence goes on from NC_136433.1 coordinate 42,532,203, forward strand.
AGCTAACTTGCATGGTTATTCACACCTTGTTTGTGATCCTCGGTATCCCAGTCACAAACTTGAAGGGCATAATCGAGATTAAACATGCCATTGAAAAGTTCAATGAATCTCAAATCATCTAGGAATTTCAATCTATTTAAAACCTAAAATTCATTTTCGTTTTTCATGGTGGAAATTGGTAAATCGTCATTTGCATACCTTCAAATATTTTGCAATTGGATTACGGCATCCCTCTTCCGAATTGTAAAATATTGTGTGGGGTCCTAGCTTTAATATTTCATTTTGGGTGTTATATTAAGGAATTAAATCAACTTACTTGAATTTCTCCATTGTAGATGTCTAGTTCTGACAACTATGGTCTTACCGAATCTTTTGGAAAAAGCTTTCCTCTCGAAGATGATGTCCCACGATTGGATCGTGGAGATGGAAATCATGCTTCACTTCCTCCACCTCCTCCAATAATTCTCCCTGACCCACAATTTCGTCAACTTGAAAAGTTCAAGGTCACTCAAGCCCTATTGGCTAGCAAACACCAAGATGGAAGGTCTGTGTGTGCACATGTCTTGGAGATGAAGTCACACATTGATAGGCTGGGAATGTTAGGAGTCGTTGTGTCGAGGAATTTGGCTGTTGACTTGGTTCTTCAGTCACTTCCCAAGTCGTATAGTCCGTTTGTTAAAGACTACTATATGACATGACAGACCGCGACGTGACCCTTATTGATCTTACCTATTTGCTAATTACTGCTGAATCAGAAATGATTTGGCGCACTGGTCAAGCAAATTCGATTGGAAGATCTACCTCCCAAACTTCCATGGACATTGACAATAGAAACATTGGAAGTCCAGAAAAGTCTTCTCTTCCCAATGGAAAGGGATCGGCCATGGTCAAGCCATTTGACCTAATGGTAAAGAGAAAGACTAAGTCTGAGATTGTCCCGTGTGCCATTCCAAAAGAATCTGTTTGCTTCTACTGCCAATAGAAGGGGCATTGGTTGCGAAGCTGCCGAATCTACCTGAAGGATCATAAGGATGGTAAAGTCAGAGTGTATGACTCTACTTCAGGTAAGTCCATTATCTAACTCTATTAAGTTCCTATTTGGAGATTCTTAATACATGATGTAATGTAATTACATTTTGATGTTTTGTATGATCGAAGAAAAGAAAGGAAGCTTAAAGGAAGAGTAAGCTGAATCTGATCGCGAAAAGATGGATTTTGATCGCATGGTTCAATGATCGGATTTCTGAGCTGCTGATAGGAGTTGTGATAGATTGCTTAGGAAATGTTTAGAAACATAGTTTTCATTTGTAATTGCATTGTACGGAATGGTTTTCCACATTTTATAAATAAAGAAAAATTTTAATGTTGTCTTATTTTATATCTCCTTGCAATGACATTTGTGAAAATTGATGTTTGTGTGTTTTTCAGCAATATGAATTTGATTCTTTCGTTTGTGGTAGTGTCAAGATTTACCAAATAAGGAAAGATTCTCATCATCCAAGTTTCAGTTGGATAGAAACTTGGAATCATGCAACGTGTATTGTGTGATGAATGAGAACCTTCGTCTTTGGGAAATTAAGACTAATTCCTTGTGCACATGTATATGTGAATCAAGTGAAGGACTAGGGGATCGGGTACACTTGGTTGTGCGCTGGTCAGGTCCACCACAAAGAACAATAAGACTATTCGTCATGATTTACTAAAAGTTTAGTAAATATGGTTATACTTGCAAGATTAAGTGTAATTCTGGATCGTTGAAAAAGTTTCAATGTATAGCAGAGCGAATAAGAATAATCATATTAGGCAGAAAGATAAAAGTTTCTCCAATCTGAAAGGAAGGGAGAGTACTTGAGTATCGTGTTTTATGATCATCTTAGTGATTATGGAACCATATCACAATTGATCCTCTAAGTGCACTTGTATGGCTAAGAAGAGGAATCGAGAATTCTTGAAATGGTTAAATCAAAATGTGAATCATACTTCATTCCAAAATCGAGTCTTAGAGTCGTACTCCAAGATTGTAACTTGAGTGACATATCTTAAATAGGTTTATAACACTTATCAAATGTAGAGTAAAATGTTACTTACTCTTGTACATTTGAAATTGGTAAGCTGTGATGTCTTGGATAAGACAAAGACCAACTAAGACCAATTATGTGAAGTGTTTGTTTTGATAAGAATCCGCACTAACTCTTAAATATATGTTTGTCAAGGACAAGAGAATCTTATATGTCAAGAGGTTAGTGGGAGTCTTAAAGACCTTGAAAAGCTTCAAGAACTAATCAAGAATGAACCTATTGTTAATCACTAGCGCACGACTTGAGGCTTGTAACCTATCGTGTTGACATGTTCTTGTTTCCGTGCCCATTCCAGTTGAAGTTGACAATGCATGTGAGTTCTATGAGTTCTCAATTGTTTGCATAACAACTTGGAAGCAATGGTAGGCCCTTGTGCTGCCAGATGGCAAGAAATTAAGATTGAACAAGTTCAGTCCATATGGGTTTGGATTTGTCACTAACCTTGTCATGTGATTATGGTTATGACAAATTCACATGGATAGGAACACATACACCATAAAATCTAAGTGTCATATGGTTTCTCTCCAATTCATGAAATTGATTATGAGGAAACGATTTCACTAGGTAGATTTTAAGGAGATAGCAATTGTGATATTTGCATTCTCAAATTCGATTATGATTACGGCATCCCTCTTCATAGTTAGAATTGTGAGAAATAACAAAAGGTCTAAACATTTGAGACTTATTGCTGTAAGTTCTAAAATTGTTTAGACACACATGTGAGCTATCTAAGAAAAGGTGTATGAGTTTGAGAAGCCTAGATAAAGTCTTATAGCAGCATTTTGTATACGAAATCTGAACTTTGGTAAGAAAGTCAACAAGTATTGATTTCTAGAAGTCCAGCTGATTTCTGGGTACATGTCACAACTAGTGGGAGCATAAGTGTTATGTTATTAAAGAAATAATTGTTATGCTAGTGAGAGCATAATCATTATGGTAACTGTTGCAAGTTAGCAATGTTAATTATAGAAAACAAAAGTTTCAATTTGCAAAGTTGTAGAGGTTAAAAAGTTGTTTTGCTATAATTAAGGGAGAGGAATTCATACTTCATTTCGAATCTAAAAGCTTAGATAGAGATTTTAATCGAATTTAGTCATGGACATATGTGAATGTTATGTTGAAATGATTCAACATAAGGAAATTCTATATGTGGAAATATTATAACGAAAGACTAGTAAAGTATCATGTCTTTATGTGAGACATTATGAATCGTATTCCATATGCTTCATATATAGGATCGATTACATAAGCTATAATATTAATCTGTTCTAATTTTCCATATGCCTAGGGCATTAAGAGGGAAAAGGGACTAGAACGAGATATGACTAAAATGGTTAAGCAATTGTCGAGGACAATCTGAGGTTTACCAAAGATTGGTTGCTCATGGACAGTTGGAAGTAAAGTGTAAATTTTGGAAGGACCATATTGACATACTCTGAGAAGAGGTAACTCTTGTTCAGAAGTGATAGTCAAAATGAGAATACGGAAATGTTACCATAAGTGGAAGTTAATAATAAAATCTATGTAAGATTAGAAAACATAATGGAAGAAGGTTGGTCAAAGGAATGTACTTTGAATATGAGACTTCGTTTCCATGGAATTGCTCTCCATTGTAATACTTTGTAATGTCTGTTGCCAAGTCTCTATGACTTTTGTGCATAGTCATTACAAAATGATTATTGCATATAAGTTTAGAATCTAACAGATTTTAGCAAATGGAAAGAATTTGGTATTCTTACATTTACGATAAGGATTTGGAATTGTGAAATGAGCATCATTGAAATGTTGTCCATTGATCTATTTCACAAAGAGATGACCATAGGCAAACGTAATGTGCATGCTTGGAGCATGGCATAACTATTGTTTTAATTCAAGTATTAAGTTGATTAATCGAAACATTATACAATGAATAATGTGTAATCAATATGGTGATTAAATAAAAGGTGTTTTATTTATATTCATGAGTGCTGAGACCATATTGGATTCGATTATTTTTGTGTTTCACTTTGCATGTTTTGACTTCCAGAATAATAAGATTATTCAAACTATCCAGAGTCGATCATACTTTGGAAGTAGGTATTGAGGCAAGACTGTCATGAATCTGACTGTAGATTGTCTAGGTGTTTTAGACATAGCACGAGTTTGCTACAGTGTTCATGAGTACTTCTGGAATAAGATTCGAGTATTGGATTAAACCCACGCTCATCTGAATCACTTCATGGATTTTATCACTAGTGATTGTGAGACGATAATATATTATATTCTTATCACGAGTGATTGCACATTGATGATGCGTAAACACACCAGTAACTTGGTGTTATAAAACACATTGTTATGTGTGATTTGATGAGTAAATTTAGCAAGCATATGAGTCGAAGTTTATCCATTCCTTTTACAATTAGAGGGATAAAAGCGATATCTGTGGGCCCCTCGATGATTTAGTGATGACACACTAAGCTCTTGGCAAAGCTTGGACTGATTTGATTTGTTCAATTAGTCAGTTGTCATAAATCAGAAATCGGGAAACAACAGATGGACAGAGAGAATGATTATAATCCATGTCTCAGTCCATATGATATCTTGTAGAATGGAGGAATAGATGATCCCTTATCTAATGGACGCGTCGTTGACTGGGTCAGAGTTCGACAACGGCTTTTAAGAGCTACGATATCTAGTCCGTGTTTAACTCGTACTTGCAGTTATAGTTATTAGACTTATCCAAGTGGGAGACTGTCACTACTAGAAAACAGCCCTTTAATGACGTGCGAATAATGACACACAGTGATTTACGATATGCATTTATGCGTGCCCTAAAAATAATGTCAGCTTTTCCTAAAATTCAAGAATAGAGGATACACATTTTTGCGCGCCCTAAAATTTGCGTCAAAAAAAACACGGAGGGCACCTTTTATAAATAGTGTGTCGTCTAGGACTGTCGTTTTATAATATTTTAATGAAAGGCGCGTCTCCATCCATATAACATCTCGGTATACCTAAGGAGGGAAATGAAATCCCAAAAATCAAAAACCCCGCTCATTCTCTTCTCCCTTGTTTCCACCAGTTATGCCATCGATTTTTTGATTCATTCAGACTCTAGAACAAATACATACATCACTCTCTTATCATTCTCCTCTAATTTCTTACTCTTGTAATTAAGGACTTAGGGTTTTTTTCATATTACTGTTCCAATTTTTTTGTTCAGGTTTGGATTTTAGTCAAATGGTGTCCCTGAAGGAAAGCTAATGCGTCTAGCCGTCGGCCTGTGGCGGCGACAATCCGTCTCGCCATCCCAGTTGGCGGAGGAATACCTGGACCAACGGTAGTAGTTCAATACAAAGTCAACGCTTGCACCCAGAATTACAAATCGGAAGCCCTCGATTGTAGCGTCGATCGAAAACTACGACAACCCTAAAACACATCTATGAAATCGCAAAGGTGAAGCAATCAGATCTGTAGTCTAATTTCTTCCACATCGATCCTCACACTAACTGGTTCGGCAACTGCAACTCCTCTCGATTGTAGTGTCGATCGATTGTTGGCTATTTAATTCTATTCATCTTAATTTCCCCTTTCATATATGTTTTTCATTGGATTTCTCTCAACTCACAGACTCAATGGGGTCAAGATCGTACGACAAAGTCGCTGATATCTACGATCAACTTATGCTTCAGGTAACATACATATGAATCTGTGTAATGATCGTTGTGCGCTAATCGTGGCTTACTACTACGACTATGTTGGGTTAAGATTTGAAACCCTAATTTTATATCTGCTGGCTTGATTTCAATCTTACTGTTACTTTCTTTTTCTTTTTTTCATGTAGATTGCTTCACAAGGCGTTGTATTTCAAGATGAATGGTCTTATGTTGTTCATCTTCTAGGGTATATTTACCTTAATGATCTGTAAGTTAAGACAATTTGTCTCTGTTTTTTTTCTTTTTCATGTGTTCTATCTACACATATCTGAATTTTGAACCTGATCTTAAGATTGATTCTGATATAAAAGGTGAAATATCCACAAAATGTTGGAAGGGGTTCGTTCGAATTGCAAAGAGATGTTTGCTTAGCCATCCAAAGGAGCGCCCTACCATGGTTGAGGTTGTTTTCTGTCTTGAATCTACACTGAACATACAAGACAAAATCAACAGTTCCTTGCAGGTTGGTGGCAAAACAATATTTGGAAGAATGTTTGATAGGTTTCCCTTTGCCTCCAGTGTAGAGAACTCTGGTATTTTGAGCTCCTGTTGAATTGTGTGTATAGATTCTTAGAATATAGAAATGCAATTTCATAATTTTAAAACACAAAAGAGTATTTATGCAGAAAGAAGTAATGAGTTAAAATATCCAGGGTATCATTCTATCATTTACTTCAGTTATATTGGTGATTAGCATAATCCAAATTTCTTTCATTCATTTTATTATTAACCAATTCTAGTTTCATTGTTTTGCTCTGAAGCCTGATTCTTGATAAGTTTTTTCTGCAGCCTAGGTGATGGGGCATGCCTAAATTGTACCCTTTCACAGGGCCACTCCATAGTAGTCTTTATATACTTGCTTATCTTCTTTACTATATAATCTTGATTTGTTCATCTTTTTCAGCCCATGATGATTCAAAGTTTTGGAAAGGTATCCAGAGGTCGGGTTGAAAACAACACTTTCATCTCTACAAATCCTGATGTTGGTATTAGGAAGCACAAAGAAGAAGGTTTTCAGCGACATACTACAAGTCTGGTAAGTATCCAAAAGTACACAACTTATATTTATAATGAAGACAAAATTGAGAGTTTTATGGGAAAACATTTGACTAACATACTTCTTCTCATCCTTTCACTTGTTGACATTCTCACAAATCTGTTAAATAGATCATATTTGAGGAGAAATGCTAGATGATATTTATGAAATGGCCTCAAGTAATGTTCAGAACCATTTAAAGAAGAATACTTTTGTGAAGAAGGATTTGGGGCCACGAATCTACATAGATGATATCTTTATAGGAATCTCTGAACCTAGTGATGATTCTGATGTTGAATGGAATATGACCAGGGACAAAAGATGAATATGTTGTTGAATGGGATCAGGTGGTTTGCAAAAGAATTGGGGAAGTTGGATTTCAATATGGAATTCAATACTAATGAAGGAGAAGATGATACTACTGGAGGTATTGTTATTTCTTCATCTTTTGGCTTTTATTATTTGTTATTTATTTATTACAACATTGTACTTTGAAAGTCATTTAAATCCAAATACAAAGCAATACTTGGGTAATTAAATAAGAAAAAAAAAGTTAATCATTCAGGTTAGAATAGTATCAACACACAGAACAGGTGAATTGATGTTTTGTTATACTTCATCTACTGGAGAACGAGGCATCCAAGTTATTATTATTGGTGCAGGGGGTGCAGCCCATTTGCCAGGTTTTATTCTCTACTTTACTTTTATTTCTTCCAAATACAACAATTTCATTTTTTTTATTTTTCATTTTTTCCAAAATTTGTGATTAGGTATGGTAGTTGCAGAGGCATCCAAGTTATTATTGCTGGTGCAGGGGGTGCAGCCCATTTGCCAGGTTTTATTCTCTACTTTACTTTTATTTCTTCCAAATACAAAAATTTCAATTTTTTTCAAAATTTGTGATTAGGTATGGTAGCTGCATTGACACCCTTACCTGTCATTGGAGTTCCTGTGCGTGCTTCAGCATTAGATGGCCTTGACTCCCTTCTCTCTATTGTTCAGGTATATTATATTTTATATACACTAATCTACTTTCATCTATTTCTTTATTATATACTTTCACTTCACTTTTTTTCCTATTATAGTATTCTACTTTGAAAATTCTACAAAACCTTAATAGAAAGAAATAAAAGTAAGATGTTAAATTAATTACTGAAATAAATGCTATTTCTTGGAAATGTCAATGAAGAAAAGGTTTAGGCTGCTTAGTGATGAAGTGATGGAGCCTTTAACAAAATGTTATCCTCAGACATCCAATTAACCTAGAGCCCATAAGGACAATGATCATAACATAGACCATACATTTTTTTGTCTTTGATTGTTTAAAGTTGTGGCTGTTTTCAATAGTATTGGGGCATGTTCATCATGCAGGTTCTGAAGGAGAAACCAAACTTGAGAAAGAGAAAGTGGGAGATGTATGTTAGTTGTGGTCAATGGTCGTTTATTTATATACTAAGTCTGATTTATAATTATCTTGTTTAATCATACCTATAATCTGTTCTTTCAGGGTAAAGGGGATGATGGCATTGAAAGAAATAATAATGATACATATGTTAAACCCACTGAAAAGGTTGAGGATGCTTCCTAGAAAGAAAGTGAATCCAATGTGATTAAGGAGGACATGTTTGAAGCTGAAGCACTTCATGTGATTATAGTAAGCCAAAATTTCCTTGTTGAGTTTCTCAGTTTATGTTTCTTGTTTTCCCATTATAATATCTTAGCACCTAAAATTATGTTCAGGTTTGGCTGGTGATTTTTTATGGCAATTCATTCGTTCTCATGTAGATACACATATTCTTATCTTAATACAAACTACCATATAATATACCCCTTTGAATTTTCTTTTTGGGTTTTGCAGGACTTACTGTAGGTTTGAAAAACTGGATTCGTGTAACTTTTGCTGCAGGCCCATCTTCTCTTGAAGAAGCTCTTATTAGAGTGAAGTCTTTTTGCCAAAAGCATTCTCATCAGCAAAAGGTTCATATTATCTTAGAAAGGAAATTGTCAAAGGATAATTTAGTCATGACTTTCTTTTAATGTTGTACATGTTTTGTTTTCTATAATAAATATTATGCAATATTAGCAATGTGTTACATTTACTTACTATTTGAATGATTATTTGTATTTGACATATTAATGCAATGAGTTATCTTTATTGTTTATGGTATTTTATTTTGTATTATGAGACTTTTAATATGTGTTATTTAAATTGAAAATTAGTAAATCTATCAAAAATATATAATTTTAAAAATATTTAAAATTATGACACGCAAAAATGCGTGTCGTATTCCTTTACGACAGTGGCTTTCTTGATACACATTGCGTGTCATAAACACGCGTGTCGTCTTCCTTTATGACAGGGCATTCCTTGATACGCATTGCGTGTCATAACTGTGCGTCGTAAATGCATGTCATAAATGCGCGTCGTAAATGCGCGTCGTAAATAGACGACACGCAAAAGCGCGTCGTCTCTCGTTATGACAGGGCCTTTCTTGACATGCATTTGCGCGTCGTCGAAGCGTTTTACGACACGCATTGCGCGTCGTAAAAGGCTATTTTTCTAGTAGTGTGTTGAATTAGGTGTCTAAGCCCGTAACTATAATTGGTATGTACTTGACCCGAGAGTAGCATGGTCCATTTCGGGTTGCCTTCACAAAGACAATTTGATAGGATGGATATTTGAAAGAGGTTCTTTATGATTTACTAATATATTATAAGTATAATATATCAATTGAGAAATCATATTATTTAATTATTATTGATCAAGAATTAATTTGGAATTAATTTTGTGATCAAAAGAGACTAATTAAATTAACGGGGACTGATTATGTAAATCAGTGATATATATATTGTTTGGGCTATTGATCCATGATGGGCTAAGTTTATGTAAGTATCCATGAAGAGTTAGCCCACATGAGATATGGATCATAACCTAAGTGTATGGATTAGGGTTTACCCATGACTCTTGGATTCCTACACTATATATATGACACCCCTTAGCCTAAAATTGGTGACACTAGTGATCGTGGAGATGCTATAGCCGAATTTTGGTGCCTAGAAACTCTCTCTTAAAGTCCTCCTTTGTTCATGGTGTTTGTGACTTGTTTGAGGCATCACATTTGAGGTGCTAAGTTCTTAGAGGCCAAATACATCAAGCTACAACAACGAGGTAATCATCTAATCTATTTTTTATGATTCAAGTATCGAATTGTATGCTAGTTGTAGGCTTCATGCTTTGGATATTTTATTGCATGTATAACTAGAGAAAACTTAGATCCAAAGCATTAGAGTTGTATGTGCACCATAGAAGTGTTGTAGTATACAAAAACCCAACACAGTTTTCTTCCAATCATCATAACTTTATATCTTCTTCGTTTCTAAACCGTTTTCTATGATCTTTACATCCACGCGAAGAGGAGAACATACTCTTAACTCTATTAAGTAATTTCTTAATGATTTAATATGGGTCTTATCTATAAAGTCACAAACTTATTCCAATAAGCATAAAATTTCCCATTTTACCCTATTGGCAAAATTACATGTTATCATTCATTTCTTCTCTTGAACTTACTCATCTAATCTCATATTAGTGACTTAAACCTATCTTGGCCATTTTCATGAAGTTGCAACTTCATAAACTTACTAAATTCCTCCAAATGACCAATTTTTGGTAAGGATATGAATAAAATTCATATCTCTCTAAATTTCAGGATCTTACAATGTACCTTTGTTAAAGGTACATCCTATGTCTATGGAGATATTAAATCATGTCACTAGTTTCTCATACCTGACCCGACATCTTCCATTACTAATGTCAAGTGCCTTGCCTGGATAGTAGGAATGCCTAAACCCTTCTTCCATGATCACAACCTCGAGTCTCTTCCCAACTTGAACAAATTCTGACATTTTTAAGAATTCTTCAAAAAAACAAATTTAATTGAGTTAGTTAATTTATCTGGTACAAACTTAATTCTCTCAACATCTAAAGTGTAAAATCAAATTTTGTACAATATCACCTAAAAGATATTCATGCACTTGGTTTTTTCAATGATGTAACTCTCGAATGTTTTCTCCTTATAATAAGGAATTTAAAGGACTAGAATTTAGCCAAACTATTCGAATGTGGCTAGTATTTGTAACACAAACAATTCATGCGACCAAATATGTTAACTTTTGTAGGTACATTTAAGTTCTTCATGTATATATATATATATATATATATATATATATATATATATATATATATATATATATATATATGGCTAGTACATTTAAGTTCTCCTTATAATAAGGAATTTAAAGGACTAGAATTTAGCCAAACTATTCGAATGTGGCTAGTATTTGTAACACAAACAATTCATGCGACCAAATATGTTAACTTTTGTAGGTACATTTAAGTTCTTCATGTAACTATATATATATATATATATATATATATATATATATATATATATATATATATATATATATATATATATATATATATATATATAGGTTTAAGTTCTATGGAAAACAAAAAACCCTAAAAATCGAAAAAATGCATAAAAAAAATACTTAGAGATCACAAAACTTTTTTTTGAATTTTTTTTATAAAAAATCGCAGCTTTTTCTTAAAATTCGCTGAAAAAAAAATCAATTATTTTTATTTTTATTTTTTTATTTTTTTTTATAAATTTTTTTATTCAAATTTTTTTTTCAGTGAATTTGTATAGAAAGCTGCGATTTTTTATAAAAAAAATTCAAAAAGAAAGTTTTGTGATTTCTAGATATTTTTTAATGCATTTTTATGATTTTTAGGGTTTTTTGTTTTCCAAATAACCCTTCCCTATATATATATATATATATATATATATATATATATATATATATATATATATATATATATATATATATATATATATATATATATATATATATATAAGTAATCGTATCATTCAAAATCCATTGCACATTATTTCTCATATATAAATCAAACACAAACACGTGGCAAATGGTCATATTTGGCAACATTAATCGTCTGAAGCTAAACGATACTATGGACACACAAACAATTCAAAAAAAACACCGTAGTATACTTACACTCACATTGTATTTTCTCATGCAAATACTAATTATTAACTACACATAATATAATATAAAATGACCATAAATTACTTACAACCACTTCTTTTTTAACGTTTATTATATGTCGCTAAATCGTACATATGGTAATCCAAACAATTCATGTGACCATAGGTATTCCCTTTTAGCTACATTAGAATCCATTACACATTATTACCCATAAAACAAACACAAAAATGTGGCAGTTGGTCATATTTCACCACATTATTTGACCAAGACTAAACGATACATATGGACATAAACAATTAAAAAACGCATCCATAATATACTTATAGGCACTTGTTTTGTTATGTTTAGTAAGTGTCTAAACGATGCATATGGATACACGAAAAATTAATAAAAACGCCACCATAAAATACTTAGAGTCACATCTTTTGTTATTTTACCATGAAAATTTTGAATTATTAACCACACGTAATATAATATAACAAGACCATAAATTACTTACAACCACTTGATTTGTTACGTTTATTATATGTCGCTAAACGATATATGGTCATTCAAACAATTTATGTGATCATAAGTATTATCATTTAGCTGATTAGATTTCTAGACGTGTCGCTAAATGATACATATGGTGATACAAACAATTCACGGGACAATAGGTATTACCTTTTAGCTACATTAGATTTCTATATATATATATATATATATATATATATATATATATATATATATATATATATATATATATATATATATATATATATATATATATATATATACTAATAGTGTCATCTTAAACCATTACAATTTTTACATGTGGCGAAAACAATCCATGATTTTATTAATGATAATTTGTCACACTTTATAACGAAATCGTCACATTTTCTTTAAGTTGTGTGACTATGTTGTCTTTAAAAAGTGTGACCGTATATCAAAATTCTTGTAGTGTTTTTAGAATTTATATATGTGTTTTTGATAAACTTAAACACAATTTTGTGTTTCGTCTGAGATCACGCGCAACATTTTAGATTAGACTCATGTGATCTTTGGTTCGGTCAAGGAGGGTATTTTGGAGCTTCTGGATGAGAAGCTGAGTGCTTTCCGCACTAAGGTGGCGACCATGATGGGGTCGCGCACACTGAATTTCCGGGAGTTCAGGGTTTGTGGAGCTCCCGACTATCATGGGGCTCAGGACCCCATTGCTAGTAGCAGATGGTTGGCTGATGTCGCCAACGCATTCCGTACGAGGAGATGTCCTGAGGGGGACAACGTCCGACTTGCATCCTGTCTTCTGAAGGACAGGACACGAGATTGGTGGGAAAAGGTCGGACGAGCCATTGGGGATGATACAGTTCTAGATGCTATGACCTGGATTGATTTTTCACCAGGTTCAGGGCCGAGTTTGCACCCGTGATTGAGGTGCAACAGCTAGCGAGGGAGTTCTAGTATCTTGAGCAGACGACAGATATTGTGGCAGAGATCACCGCTAAGTTTAGGGAGAGGGCCCTTCTCGTTCCGCAGTATGTGGCGGACGAGGAGATGAAGAAGGCCCAATATCATGAGATGTTGCGGAGCGATATCCGCCAGTTTGTGAGCAGCTCCAGCTGCAAGACGCTGGAGGACATGATTGCTAGGGCTCGGGAGAGGGAGTTGGATTTGGAGATGGAGAGGAAGAGGAAACCCGATGGGGTTCAGACAGATAGTTTGGGTAAGAAGCCCAAGGTATCGGATCACAGATCGAGGAGCCGGCAGGGCCGCAACCGGTGTGGCAAGTGCGACAAGATGCGCGAGGGGGCGGGCAGAGGTGCCTGCAGCGAGGAGCAGGGCTTTCCAGCTTTCGCTCCTCTATTTTCTAAACTTTTGTATTTATCCATCGTTGTACATATAATCTTATTTATCTTAATAACTTTCGTCCGTTAACTTTAAAAAAATCTATTTTTACGTGCTTATTTTTATGTATGTGTTGATATAAATTCAAGGTGGTCAACGTTTCGATGTATTCAACGTAAATTTAAAACTTTCATTCGTTATTTAAAAAAAACTATTTGCTTTTTTGTGTATGCGTTGGTATAAATTCGAGTTTGTCTACAATTTGACATAATTTTTTTTAGATTTTTTGCTTAGTTTTATATACATTTTCTACGTATGAGTCGTGTAACTTATAATACGTTTTTTATTATTTAAACTTTGGTTCATTGTCTTAAAAAATATTACTTACTTATTTTTATGTACGTGTCGGTATAAATTCGAGTTTCTTTTCGTTTCGATGTGAATTTTATGCACGTTTTCTTAAAAAGAACTTGCGAGTTTTATTAGAAATTTTGTTAGTAAATTTAAAAAACAACATACTCATTTTTTTTATGTACATGTCTCTATAAATTCGAATTTATACGTCGAAAAGTAGAGTTACTTAGTGGTACCAAATTTATAAGTTGAAGTTAGTCGGTGGTACCGAATTTATACCGAAATATACCACGCCGTGGTAACTGCTTGACAGCAGTTAAGAACCATTCCAACTTGGGGACAGTTTTTTTCCAATATTCAAAAGTTTATATCTTCTTCGTTTCTAACCAATTTTCTATGATCTTTATATCCACGCGAAGGTGAGAACATACTCTCAACTCTATTAAATCATTTCTTATTAATTTAATATGGATATTAATCTATAATGTCACAAACTTTTTCCAAAAAGAATAAAAGTTCCAATTTACCCTCTTGGCCAAAATGCATATTCTCATGCATTTCTTCCCTTGAACTTACTCATCTAATCTCATGTTATTGACTTAAACCTATCTTGGCCATTTTCATGAAGTCACAACTTCACAAACTTACTAAATTCCTCTAAATGACCATTTTTTGGTCCATATTTGACTAAAAGTCAAATCACTCTAAATTTCAGGTTCTTACACCGTATATTTGTTAAAGCCACCACCTCTATAAATGGATATATTTTATTATCTGTCACAAGTTTCTCATACCGGACCCGACATCTTCCATTACAAATGTCAAGTGCCTTGCCTAAATAGTACAAATGCTCAAAACCTTCTTGCATGCTCACAACCTCCAGTCTGTTCCCAACATGAATGAAATCATACATCTTTAATAATTATTCAAAAAAAAAAAAGCAAATTTAATTGAGTTAGTTAATTTATCTGATACAAAATTAATTCTCTCAGAACCTATTCTCTTATATAAACCGTAAAATCAATTTTTTTAATATCTCCTAAAAAATAGCCACACACTTAATTCTATCAGTGATGTAGCATAAGGGATTTAAATGACTAGAATTTGGCTAAACTATTCGAATGTGGGTAGTATTTGTAACACAAAAAATTCATGCACCGAAATATGTTAACTTTTGTAGGTACATTTAAGTTCCTCATGTGACTATATATATATATATATATATATATATATATATATATATATATATATATATATATATATATATATATATATATATATATAAAGCAATGGTATCATTTAAAATCCATTACACATTATTTTCCATTTATAAATCAAACACAAGCACATGGTAAATGCTCATATTCGGCAACATTAACCCTCTAAACCCATATATACACAAACAATTCAAAAATAACATAACCATAATATAATTATAGTTACAAATTTTTTATTTTATCATGACAAATACTAATTATTAACCACACATAATTTATGTTTTTTTTGTTATAGATTCTATATAATGTATACATTGCCCGAATTATTTTATTTTTGTTTTTATTCTTATTCTTACTCTTATTCTTCTTCTTCTTATTATTATTGTTGTTGTTGTTAATAACTTTTATCATTATTATTATTATTATTATTATTATTATTATTATTACTACTACTACTACTACTAGTGGTACTATTATTATTATTACTACTACTATTATATGCATTTAAAAAACATATTTTTTTCGTATTTAAACATACAAATATATGTATTTAATAAAACGTATTTAGAAGGTATATATGTACTTATTTCGTATAAAAACATATTGTGTACATACAAATACAAATTTAAAGATACACATATGTTTTTTAAAGATATAAAGTCGTACTTAAAAACATAATAGTTGGTTGTTATACATATATAAATACGTTTTTAATATATATATATATATATATATATATATATATATATATATATATATATATATATATATATATATACACACACAAAAACACACATACACTTTTAAAATGGATATATATGTATGCATATGTTATATATATATATATATATATATATATATATATATATATATATATATATATATATATATATATACACACAAAAACACACATACACTTTTAAAATGGATATATATGTATGCATATGTTTATATACCTTTACAAACTTATTTATACATTATGAAACGTCTTTACACACTTTTAAAAGTATAAACACATGTAAATATGTTTTTATATGTATAAAAATCTATATCTTAAACCCGTCGTATGTCTATATGTATAAGAGTGTTTTATACGTTTAAATATGCATAAAAACGCTATTCATACGTATTAAAATGTTATCTATACATATAAATATGTCGTTAAAATATATAAAGTTTTTTGAATGTAATAATAATAATAATAATAATAATAATAATAATAATAATAATAATAATAATGCCTATTATTTAATTGTTCCAACATTATGCCCGTTAAGTATATTAAATTATGTATTAAAATACAAAAATCCATCTAACTTGGTGGTTGAAGGCATGCCATAGAGACTGAGTTCGAAACACCTTGACCCATTATCGTCCTTATGCCTTGCTTTATTTATTTGAAGGAGGAAAATGTTGACGTGGCAAAACCATGTCATCTCCAACTAAACCAAGCTTGTCCCACTTAATATGGTTACCAGTCCTAGAAGGTTAAATCCGGCTAAGGGACAAAACTGAACAAATTTCCCAGTATTTAAGGCGCTAGTGCACAAAATATCAAACCTTTTTGTATAACCGAATATTTTGTGTAAAATCGAGGGTTTTTATAGCAATAACTCTTAAAAATATTTATAGTATATGATTTGTTCATTGTAGCTATTTATTTATGTATTACAAATATTGTTTGTATATGATTTGTTTATTGCAGATTTATTTATTTATTTTGATGAAAAATATAATTATTTATTGGACGTTGTAAAATGTTGTAAACCATATGAATTTGTATTAGAGGCATATTTTTGTCGTTCTCAAATAAAATGTTGTAAACTATAGACAAACTTAAATTTTAGTTTTTATGTAGTCTGCAAACTTTAAAAAACAAATAGTATTCTTTTTGAAGACCGCATACGTTTTGCCACCTTTTCTCCAACAGATGTGATTCGTAGACTGCGTACCATTTCTAATCATGATACATATTTAATGGTTTATGTATTGTAGACCATGGTCTTTTTACACATGTAATATGGCTTCATCAAATCAGACATATTTGTACTTTGTTGTTTGTTCTATTTGAATTTGTTGGTAGAGTAGAGTGTGATTAGAAATGGGGCCCCATGTTAAAATAAATTTTTATACGGTTATTAAAATAGACTATTACTCATTTGTTTAAAAAATAAATTTTCGGTTTTAAATATATCGTTGATGCTACAATTCGTTTTAGGATACGTCTTTAAAATATAAATTTTGATCAAATTTGTAATTCGACATGATCACCATATCCACCATGTAAATCTCAAGTTGTTATTGTATGTGAAATTGTTAAAAAAATGTTTTATAACTAGTCATATGGTAAATTATAGGGTGAAGACATGTCCAAACCCGACCCGAATGGAACATGACCCTGAAACCGAAAACCAGGATTTAGTTTAATCGGAAAGTAGACATGTATAGGAATCAGTTCTGAGTAAATGATTGGTTAAAGTGGGTCTACGACCGTAAAATCCGGAAATGTTAAAGCGTGAAGGGTGGAACGGGTAAAGTGAGTCTACAACCGAAAATTAAAAATCGAGTAATGTGTAATATGTGAAACTTGTACAAATTTCATGAATCATTCGTTTGAATTCAGTTGAACATGATAACCTTTCCGACATGTAGCTTATAGTTTTTACTCTATAAGTCAAGCTACACTTGTTATGCTTTAAATGTAACTTACGTTTAAGTTCATTATCGTTATTATGAACCTATAAACAAGATTTATCAGTGATTCCATGTCGTAATACTGATTGATTTACTTACGGGGAAGATTTCAATGATATATTTAGTGAGGTGTTTAAAGTGAAATTTCCAAAGAGTATACTTTGTGTACTAAACGGACCCTTGTATACCAGACGGGCCCTACCTCTAAATCGCGAGTCATCCGTTTTTAAAAAGTGAGTGAATAGTTACTTTCATCTTGCACATAGATATAAAGTATATGGATGATTAAATGCTATATGTGCTTATTATATGTATTCATGATATCTATGTTAGATGGATTAAATGATTTTACTTTATTTTATCATATATGTATTTTCATACTTATAATATATTGGCTAGTGAAGGGTTAAAAGATGAAAATGATGATGAAGATGGAAATGATGAAAAGATGAAAATGAACTAGTCATCTAGCAGAGTATAGATAACGATCACAAACTGTTCTAGACAGTCCAGTGGAACACTAACAACTTACAACCTGTAAGTGTTAATGAACTATATGTTCATTCGATGTACTCTATCCTCCATGGTTGCCTTATCAAAATGAATTGCTATGGAATCCCCGAAGCAATATTTCTCTACTCATTGCTTATGATGATCCTTAGGATAGGTCCATTGAGATCAGTATTTTAGGACCAGAAAGTGAGAATAATAGGAGTGGGTAATTAGGTGAATTATTTGATTTGAATTATAAAATTAAAGAACTTAATTATTGTGGGTTGAAAAGTCTATGTGCTCACAAGGCTCCCAAGCCTGACTCACACAGTTTATTTTTATCACACGTAGCGGTACGAAGGTACATGGATAGTGATGTTTGGATCTAATGAGAGTTTCGATGAGATGTAGGCCATTAGTATAATAAGATTTTGTCAGGCTTGTTAAGAAAACTTTATGCTTATGTTTTGTATCAGTTATGACATCCCAAGTTTTTATATATTTAATGAAAAATGTTTCTTCAGAAATACTTTATTTAAATATTTTGGGAAGAAATTCAGCAATAAAAGTACACTCTAAATTAACTAATTATAAAGAAAGAGTTTCTTTTGGGCCGTAAAAATGGGGATGTTACAGTTGGTATTAGAGCATTATTTTAAGCGAACTAGGAATTATAAGACTTTCTAGACTTAAACTTAGAATGTTAAGTGATACATCAGATATGTATCTATTATATTTTAGGTAGTATACCTGAATTGACGCAAACACTAGCTTACTTTAGGATAAGATGCATAATTTTCTATTATGTGCTAAATAATTATTATTATAGCATGGCTTAGGTTGCCAATCTAAATTGCTATTACTTGACTATATGTAAGGTTTATTGTTGACCTTAATTTGGAAATTTTATGTGTTCATGATTTTAAACGTATAATTAATGTATTAGAACCGACATGTAACTTTTCGGAGTGATAAGAAGGGTTACGCGTCTAACATAAAAAAAACCTTCCCTAATAAACTTGCGTCTCAAAACATTGAACACCTGCTTTGGTGTACATATCATCATGGTTTGAACACATAGCAGATTAGGAAATGGTAATGGAAATCAACAGCCTGAACCACGACGTGCGATCGAGCTTGCACTAAAAGGTGTGCCAACAGCTAAGTCGATCACAGTGGCATGAGTCCAAGCCACGATTTAGGAAATGCAAGCTGAGCAAATGGACTAGACCATACAACTACTCCAAGGGAATAGGAGAGAAGTTACTGCACCGGTTGATGAACCAGTAGTGTTAAATGAGGGACAGTCCGAAGAAGGAAGCTACAGTCGGACTGTGGACCAAGGTGAACCGCGAAAGGGCTAGAAGGAACAACCCTAATGAGGTGATTAAAAGAAATGGATGTAAGTACAAGGACTTCATGGCATCCAAACCACCACGTCTTTTTTGGGAGCCTAACACCAGTGGAAGTTATGGATTGGATCCCCGAGATGGAAATTGTTGGGTTTTGAGCATTCTAACACTCTTATGGTGTACATGCAACCCTATAAACCTTGGATCTATGTTTTTTCTATTATACATGCAAATATTAACTATTCCAAGGTTTCATCCTAACTAGCATATTATGAAGCACCTATATTACAAAGTTCTAGTTAGATGACATACATTTTGATGTAGCTTGATGTCTTCAAGCTTTAAGAGCTTAGCCCCAATAGTGTGGAAGCCTAAAATGGAATCACAAATCACCAAAACACCTTGGAAGAACTTGAGAGAATATGTATGCACACTAAAATCGGCCCACTCTTATTTTCACACACTTGTGCCAATTTTGTGAGCCAAGGACCCCTTTATATATTATGGAGGATTAGGGTTACATCCATGTAAACCCTAATACCCATGACCTTTCATTTACATAGGATCCACGGGTTAAAAGCTCTATGGACCATCCATGAAAGCTTTGCCCAACCTAAATGAACTTGGCCTATTCCATATATATAAGAGTCCATATTTAATTAGTTCTTTTTGATCACTTAATTAATTCTAAATTAATTCTTGATCAATACTAATTAAATAATATGATTCCATATTAATATATTAGAACTTATAATATATTAATATAAATCATAAATATACTATTCTCAAAAGACTATCCATATAAATTGTGCCGGTGAAGTGCAACCCAAATGGACCATGCCGGGTCGGGTCAAGTACATACCAAATATAGTTATGGACTTAGACATTAATCCAACATTCTCCCACTTGGATAAGTCTAAAACTATTATTGAGTATGACTTCAAAACCTAACTGGCAATCGTAGCTCTTAAAGCCGTTGTCGAACTCTGACCTTGTCAATGACTTGTCCATTAGATAAGGAATCATATATTCCTCCATTCTAGATATCATATGGACTGAGACATGGATTATAATCATTCTTTCTGTCCATTTGTTGTTTCCCGATTTTCGATTTATGATGACTGACTGATTGAACAAATCAAATCAGTCCTGGCTTGGCCAAGCACTCACATGTGTCATCGCTAAATCATCGAGGGGCCCACAGATATCGCTTTTATCCCGAAGGTAAAAGGAATGGATAAACTTCGACTCATATGGCTTGTTCTACTAGTTGTTGAATCATACATAAAGGCACGTTTTATAACATCGAGTTACCAAATGCGTTTTCGTGCAATCAATGTACAACCAACTCATAGTAACAACTCATATCTCTAGGTTTGAAGAATATAAGATATTATCGTCTCATGATCACTCGTGATAAAATCCATGAAGTGATTCAAATGAGCGCGGGTTGAATCCAGTACTCAGAACTTATGAGCACTCATGAGTGTTGTAGCACAACTTTGTACACCAACTTGGACCTCTACAAGCCAACCCATGACAGTCTTGATTCATATCTACTTCCAACATATGACCAACTGTGGATGGTTTGAATAACTTAGTCATTCCGGAAGAATAACCTAGTTATTATGGAAGTCAAAACATGCAAAGTGAAACACAAGAATAAATGAATCAAATATGGTATCAAACCCTATGAATATAAATAGACCACTTTTATTTATCACCATACTGATTACTCATTATTCATTGTTTCGGTTTTATCAACTTTATACCTGAATTAAAAACACTAGTTGTCCCATGCTCCAAGCATGTACACTATGTTTTTCTAAACAATAGCTTTGCCATACACCAAGTATGCACTCTATGTTTGTCTATGATCCTTACTTTGTGAAATAAACCAATTGAACATAATTTCAATGATTCTAATTTCACACTCCCAAATCCTTATCGAAAAATGTGAGAATTTCAAATTTCTATCATTTATCGAAATCTGTTTAGATTTTAAACTTATATGCACTGACCCTCCTGTAATGAATATGTAAAAAGTCACAAAGACTTGTCAACAGTCATTATAAGGTATTCCAATGGAGATCAACTCCATGGAAACTAAGTCTCATATTCAAAGTACATTGTTTTGGACATGCTTCTTACATTTAGTTTTCTAATCTTACACAGATAACTTCCACCTATGGAGACAACTCCATATTCTCATTTTGACTATCACTTCTGAATAAGAGATGCCTCTTTTCAGAATATGTCAATATGGTCCTTCCAAAATTAACACTATACTTCCAACTGTCCCTGAGCAACCAATCTTTGGTAAACCTCAGATTGTCCTCAACAATTGCTTAATCATTTTAGTCATATCCAATTCTAGACCTTTTCCCTTCTTAATGCCTCTGGGCATTTGGAAAAATTTAGAAATGACAAATATTATAGCACATGCAATCGATCCTGTACCCAAAGCAAATGGTACACGATTCATGATGTCTCACATAAAGACATGATTCTAGACCAGTCTTTTGCTACAATATTTTTATTTGCCATGTTTTCAAAATTTGACTATGAAGAGGGATGTCGTAATCATAATCGAATTTTAAGAACGCAATATATAGAATTTCCTTAAGTTGAACCAATCCAACATGAAATTCATATATATATTCTTGACTAAAGATGATTAAGGTCTCAATCTAAGCCTTTAGAACTGAAATGAAGTATATCCTCTCCCTTAATTATAGCAAAACAACTTTTTCAATCCCTGCAGCCTCACGAATAGAAACTTTTGTTTTCTATAATTAACATTGCTAACTTGCAACACTAACAATAATTATCATGCTCCCACTAACATGATGATTATTAGCATAACACTTATGCTCCCACTAGCTTTGACATGTACTCAGAAATCAGCTGGACTTCTAGAAATCAATACTTTATTGACTTTCTTACCAAAGTTCAGATTTCTTATACGAGATGCTTTGATAAAACTTTATCAAAATCATACACCTTTCCTTAGATAGCATGCATGTGTGTCTAAACAATTTCAGAACTATGAAAAGGGATGCCGTAATCATAGTCTCAATTGTTTAGACCTTTTGCCATCTGCTTCAAATCTACTTGGTGGAAGTGTTTCCTCACCATCATTTTCATGAATCGGAGAGAAACCTTATGACCCTTAGATTTTATGGTGTATGTGTTCTTATCCATGTGAATCGTCAAAACCATAGTCACAAGATAAGGATAATGACAAATCCAAACTCATATGGACTGAACTTATGCAATCTTAACTTCTTGCCACCTGGCAGTACAGGGCCTGCCATTGCTTCCAAGTTGTTATGCAACCAATTGAGAACTTTCAGAACTCCTATGCAAAGCCAACTTTAACTGGAATGGGCACAAAATATGTCAACACGATAGGTTATAAACCTCAAGTCGTGTGCTAGTGAAGAACCTCAGGTTTTATTCTTGATTAGTTCTTGAAATTCTTTTTAGGATCTTTAAGACTCCCACTATCCTCTTGACATATAAGACTATCTTGCCAAATATTCAAGAGATAGTGCGGATTCTTTATCAAGACAAACACTTCACACAATTGGCCTTAGTTGGTCTTTGTTTTATCCAAAACATCACAACTTACCAATTTCAAATATACAAGAGTAGGACACTTTTACTCTTACATTTGACAAGTGTTTTAAACCTTTGTTTAAGATATGTCACTCAAGTTACAATCTTGCAGTATGACTCTAATAATTGTTTTGGAACGAAGTATGACTCAGCTTCCTGATCTAACCATTTCAACAATTCATGATTCCTCTTCTTAGTCATAAGAATGCATTAAGATGACCTTTAGAGGACTAATTGTGATATGATTTCTAAATCATTAAGATGATCACAAACATGATACTAAAGTACTCTCCCATCTTTTCAGATTTGAGAAACTTTTATCTTTCTGCCTCATTTGATTCTTCCCATTCGTTCTGCCATACATTGAGACTTTTCCAATGTTTCAGAATTATACTTAAACTTGTAAGTATAACCATATTTACTAAACTTTAGTAAATCAAATAGTCTTAAGGAGCTTTGTGGTGGACATGACCAGTGCACAAGAATGTGTACTCGATCCCTTTAGTCCTTCACTTGACTCACACATCCATGTGAACAAGTAATTAGTCTTGATTTTCCAATGCTTGAAAGTTCTCATTCATCATACTATTCAACTTGCATGATTCCAAGTTTCGGTCCAATTGAAACTTGGGCGATGAGGAACTTTCCTGATTTGGTAAATTTAGACACTACCATAAATGAAAGAATCAAATCCATTTTCCAATATTGCTGTCAGTGAAATCATATAAGCAACAATTTTCCACAAATGCCATTGTAAGGATACTTCAAATAAATAAAATTAAACAATTTTCTTTTATTTTAAAACTTTGCGGAAAAACTTATCCTTACAATCCACATGGAAAATTGTTGTTATCTATTCCTTAGCAATATATCATAACTTCTTAAGCAACTGCTCAAAATTCTGATGCGATCGAAATCCACCTTCGTGATCAGAATCAGCATATACTTCCTTTAAGATTTCTCTCTATTCTTTGATTCTTAAAACATCAACATGTGACCCAGTCACATCATGTAATGAGGATCTCAGAATAGAACTTAACAGAGTTAGATAATGGGCTCTACCTGATGTAGAGTCAAACTTAATGACTTTAACATCCTTAGGTAAATTTGGCAGCTTTGCAATCAACGCCCCTTCCTTTGGCAAAATAAACATATGGACCCTTTGGTAGTGGGACTATCTCAGACTTAGCCTTTCTCTTTACCATTTGGTCAATCGGGTTGACTATGGCCAATCCCTTTCCATTGGGAAGAGAATGCTTTTTCTGGATTTCCAGTGTCACCATTGTCACTGTCCATAAAGTTTTTGGGAAGTTGATCTTCTAATCAAATTTGCTTTACTATCGTTCCAAATCATTGCTGATTCAGCAGCACCAAGCAAATAGATATGATCATTAAGGTTCATGTCATAGTCTGTTTCATAGTAGTCCCAAAGGAACTCACTATGTGACTTAGAAAGTGATTGAACATCCAACTTTCTCAAGACTTTGACACCCAACTCTCCCGGCTTGTCAATATGTGACTTCATCTCTAAGATGTGATCACACATAGACCTTGCTTGCCGTTAGGGCTTGAGTGACCTTGAACTTGTGGGTTAGGGAGAATAATTGGAGGAGGTGGAGGAAGAGAAGTATGACTTCCATGAGCCAAACTCGGGAAGTCATATTCATTAGGAAAGCTTGGTTTGGGAAGATCATTGTTGTCTAAACCAGACATCAACAATGGGAGAAATTCACGTAAATTTGATTTAAGTCCTTAATATAACACCCAATATGATATATTAAGGCTAGGACCCAACAAACTATTTTATAACTTGGAAGAGGGATGCCGTAATCCAAGCTATAAAATATTTGAAGGTAGGTGAATGACGATTCACCAATTTCCACCAAGATAAACGAAATGTATTATTAGGTTTTAATTGGTTTTGAAACTCCTAGATTCTTTTGAGATTCATTGAACTTTTCAATGGCATGTTTCAATCTCGAGTGTGCCCTTCAGGTTTTGTGACTGGGATGCCGAGGATCACAAAACAAGGTGTAAAGTAACCATGCAAATGTACTTGGTACCCTTAATATTTACCCCTCAATCGATGTGTCGGTTAACCACACACGCTCCAACGATGCTATGATAAACATTAAGTTACCCTTTGCCTACCTTGTTAAGTCCAGGTTAGTGTGCCGGTTAACCACACACGCTCCACCAACAGCTTAAACAAAGTGCAAAGTGTAATTTCATGGATTAACACCTTATTCACATTTTCCTAAGTAACTAAGATTGGGAATTTATAAGTGTTTAGTTACTTAGTATCTATCATTATACTTATAATGAAGGGAGATTTATAGTCCTTGTCCTACCTGTTTGGCTAACGACCCTCCACCGGTCAAGGAAGCGGTGAGTGAGAGTGGACACCCATTAAACTGTCATTTTATAGGCAGTAACCTTATACCCCCCTTATAGACCGGCTTCGTGAATGAGGCCTACTAATGGTAAGACGACTTGCTCTTATACATATAATATATTAAACTTTTAATATTATAATAGTATAAGGGTGTATTTTAGACATTTAAAATACTTGGTGGTTTAATATATTAATTAAACTATACTCTTAATTTAATTAAATTTAAACCATGTCATTATGGAATTATTAATTCTCTTTTAATTAAACACTTTAATTATCTATTAATAAAGTCCATAAGAGTTAATTGAATTATTCAATAAAAACATCATAATTCCAATTATTAAATTCAAAATTAAAACCATTTAATTAATTGCTTAAGTTATGAACCCAAGAGTTTTAGAATTCAATTTTTTTTATTATAAAAAACTTTTTCCAAATTCCAAAACTTGAGGGCAAGTTTTGTAACTCTTGAAAACTTTTGGATTCTATAACTTATGGAGTTAAATACTTGTTTTATGATGAAACTTTTCATGTTCCATAACTTAAGAACAAGTTATGGAATTCTTTAAAACATTAAGACCAAGTTTTGTAACTCCATAAAAAACTTTGAATCAATTTTTTTAAAAACCTTTTCATATCCATAACTTATGGAAGTTTCAAAAAACTCTTTAGATCAAACTTTTAAAACTAATAAAATAATCATATCATTTTATCTTTTACTAAATTTGACCTAATTCAACTCATATAGCAAATGATTCAAATTTTACAAATAATTAGTTTTTCACAAAAACAAGTAATTATCTTAAAATTTGACAAACGTCATGTTTTTTTTTCTTTTTTTTTTCAACTTGAAAATAAAATATTTGCATCAATATAACATAAAACAACCCATGGCTCTGATACCACTGTTGGGTTTTCAGCATTCTAACACTCTTATGGTGTACATGCAACCCTATAAACCTTGGATCTATGTTTTCTCTATTATACATGCAAATATTAACTATTCCAAGGTTTCATCCTAACTAGCATATTATGAAGCACCTATACTACAAAGTTCTAGTTAGATGACATACCTTTTGATGTAGCTTGATGTCTTCAAGCTTTAAGAGCTTAGCCCCAATAGTGTGGAAGCCTCAAATGGAATCACAAATCACCAAAACACCTTGGAAGAACTTGAGAGAATATGTATGCACACTAAAATCGGCCCACTCTTATTTTCACACACTTGTGCCAATTTTGTGAGCCAATGACCCCTTTATATATTATGGAGGATTAGGGTTACATCCATGTAAACCCTAATACCCATGACCTTTCATTTACATAGGATCCATGGGTTAAAAGCTCCATGGACCATCCATGAAAGCTTAGCCCAACCTAAATGAACTTGGCCCATTCCATATATATAAGAGTCCATATTTAATTAGTTCTTTTTGATCACTTAATTAATTCTAAATTAATTCTTGATCAATACTAATTAAATAATATGATTCCATATTAATATATTAGAACTTTTAATATATTAATATAAATCATAAATATACTATTCTCAAAAGACTATCCATATAAATTGTGTCGGTGAAGTGCAACCCAAATGGACCATGCCGGGTCGGGTCAAGTACATACCAAATATAGTTATGGACTTAGACATTAATCCAACAGAAATGGTATTTGAGAGCTACAAATACGACAACAGATAGAAGACCGTCCTAATAGTTAGACAGTTAAAGACTGGAGTGTTAAGTTGGTAGAAGTTGGCTGATACTATGCCAAAGGGAGAATCCATTAAGGGGATGTTTGTTTCTTATCTACAGATCTACGAGGCCACTTTTGTTTGTGCCACGGAGACCATGTGCAGATATAGGCCCTCACAGACTGTTTGTTTTTTGGAAGTGTGTAGACCTAAAACGTCTGTGCGAGGTCTTCTTGGTACAGACATTGGCCAATGCTTCTAAGGTCTTCACATATCCTTTTAACATAAACCAAAAAAACGTACACTTTTTTTTTCTTTCAACGTCTCCAACATCCATTAAAACTTCCATGACCATCGACGTCTTTCTCAACCGCCGGTCTTTTTCAACCTCTCTTCCCCTCTTCATGTTGCCTCCATCTAGACCAGAACTGTCGTATTCCTCATGTCCGATTGCACCACCAGATGTTGCTCCTTCCTTCGTCGACACTACTCCTTCCTTCGCCGGACCTGATGTCCCATCGAAACCTTCATTGTGCCTTCGTTGTAATTTCATTCTGCTTGGCCAGAGTTTCCTACTCCATCAACAAGTTTGTTTCGTTTTCCCTGAAATTGATTTTGGGAATCTGATTATTGTGAATTTTATTTTGTGAATCTTAATTTTCTAGATAGCTTCGTTATTTTATGATATTATACATGATAGATTCATGTGTTGATTTTGATTTGGAATGATGTTTTGTTGAACTTAGAATTTGGAATTTTTTATTTGTGATTGAATTTTTGTGTTATTTTCTGATATTATACATGATAGCTTCATCTGTTGAAATGATTGGAGTTGTTAGTAAGATTGATTGTTGATTTGAGATTCAACTGTTCTTATTCCTGTTTTACATTCGTTAAGATCTAGAATACATAATTTTATTTTACAATTAATGCAAATTGGGTATTACTGTTTTTGTATAGTAGTTGTATAGTAGTCATGTTTGGGACTAATTTGTTCTTAATCTCGTGATTGATTTTTCAAACAAGCAGCTACTGATCGGTATATTTTACATCACGCTTAATATACTATAATTTATGTAAAATAACCGATTTTATCTAAGAATGGTGCTACTTTGACATGTATTTGAATTATGTTTGTAGGTGGTAAATATGATGAAAATGGTACAAAAAGATGCAAAAAGAAGTTCAAGGAATTACACGAAGAGAAATCAAGATTGAAAACAAAAGAATTGAAGATGTTCGGGTTTGGAAAGACGAGAAAACAAAATAAAAAAATGAAAATTTGTATTTTTAAAATAATTATAATTTAATTAAAATGATTTATTTAGGAAATAATAATTTTATTATTTTCTAAATAATTTAATTTAATTAAATGTATTTTTAATAAAATCAAAATAAAAATAATATATACAAATCATGTTTTTTAAAATAAAAATAAAAAGAATTTAAATTAATTAATGAGGTTTAATTAAAATAGATTATTGGGAATTAATTATTTAATTTCTAAAAAATTTATATTAATTAAATTAATTTAATTTAATTTAATTCACAAAAAGAAAAAAAAAATATAAAAGGAAAAATTTCGGAATGAGCCCAAACCCGGAGCCCAAACCCAGAAGCCCAAAAGCTCGCGACCCAGATCCGAAGATCCGAGCCCGATCCGGAGACCGCCCCGCAATCCAGATGCTCTCACAGTGAAACCCGGCTCCGACCCGGGTTTGATCCGCGCTTTTATCCGCACGTGACGTCATCGATGACGTCGTCCGATCCATATCCGCTTTGATCCGGCTCTGACCCGCCCCGTTGCCGCCCCGTTTCTACTCACAGAAGATCCACGTCTCGACCCAAATCGGACCCGATCTGGACTCGCGAAAAATGGCCCTAAACGACATCGTTTTGATGCCAGCTCCAAGTGCTTGTGCCATGTGCTGAACCTACGGGTTTTCCTATCTTTTAAACACTTTCCAACCAATTTTAACCACTTTTTCACCACTTTTCCTATTTTAAACTCAAATTCTTTCCAACAAAAACCAAATAATTCCATCTTTTTAATTCTTTTGAATTCTTTTTCATAAGATTTAGATTGGATCTTAGGTCCAATCTAAAAGCTTAATATTCCTAGCTTTATTTCATTCTTTTTGATATTTAATTTTCCAAAAATTCACTATAAATACCACCTCAAAATCACCATTTCAAACACACCTCTTACCTCTAACACACCTCTTACCTCTAAGACACCTCTTACATTCTTACACACCCTCTTATACCTCTTATACCAACCTACTTTCATACCACCACCTTCTTTAGGAAATTTCTATATTTTTTTGGAAGCATTTTAGTCTTCCAAATTCTTTTCTTTTTCCAAGAATTCAAGCCATCAAAGATTCAAGACTTTTCAAGATTCAAGATCAAGACATCAAGAATTCAAGAATACAAATATGAGTTTGTATAAGTCTACAATGCGCGGCTAAATCCTCTCGTGATCGCAACCGGGAGTAGGTTTTAATTCTTACTTATTGTATTATTTTTGGGTGTGAACATTTGAATTTGTTGAATATTATTTGTGGATTTTGTTTATGTTTTTAACATTATAAAATCGTTACACTTATTTTATTCATTTATCAATTAATTATTCCAAGTTTAAAAAAAATTTAAGTGATCTCCCCACCGTGCCAAATCATCTAATAGCGGTGTGTAGGACGGAGGGTGCGGTTACACTTATTTTCTATTTTGGACTTAGACTTTAATTGAATCGACTATGAAAAATTAATAACACTCATTTCTAATTCATATAATTATTAATTCTGAAACCGGAAGCGATCATTTTTTTTAATTGAATTAAAATCATATATTTTTTGTTTGTCATCATATTTATAAATCTCAAATTAATCATTATTTCTTTATCGTTAAATCAAAATAGTAACTAAACTATTAACCATAAGCTCCTCTGGATCCGAACCTTACTTACCACTCGCTAGATTAGTGGAAATAAGGTTTATTTTTGACGCGACAACGACCGCTCGTCAAATTTTGGCGCCGTTGCCGGGGAGCTATTGCGCTTAATATTTAGTTATTTATTTTGATTTTTATTTTAAATTAAAAAAAAAAATTTAAAAAAAAAATTAAAAACAAAATTTTTGATAAAAAAATTTCACATTTTCTTTCTAGTTGTTTATTTGATATATATATATATATATATATATATATATATATATATATATATATATATATATATATATTAGTATAATTTTCTAATATATATATAAAATAAAAAAAAATCACAATTTTTTTTTTTGATTTTTAAGTATAATTTCGAAAATATATATAAAAAAAATATAATTTTTTTTCTTTTTTGTTTATTTGATTTTTTTTATAACTTCGAAAATATATAAAAAAAATATAAAAAATACATATAAAAAAAATTTATTTGATTCTTATAGTCTTTATTTATAATTGTTAAATTCCTTTTACGCGTTTGTATTTTTTTTTGTTGTGCATGCATACTCGTTATTCGAGACGATCCTCTCCATTGCTTTTTAACTCAGAAATCGAAAGAGCGGCAAGAAGAAATCGTGTTACTCACCGCGCCTTAATTTTTGAAGAAGCCAACAAAACCGACGACAAGATGACAGACCGAAAAACCATGGGAGATTTTGCACGACCCTCACTTGACGGGACCAAATCATGCATTAAACGACCTGAAGTAGGAGCTACAACTTTTGAGATCAAGATGCATGTGATCCAAATGGTGCAAAATAGTGCGCAATTCGATGGCTCACCCGATAGTGACCCCAATACACACATCACTAGTTTCTTGGACATTTGTGACATGTTCAAGATGGATGGAGTAACTGAAGATGCAATCCGACTACGCCTCTTTCCTTTCTCTCTACGAGGCCGTGCCAAGAGGTGGTTCTCAACATTACCCGTTGAATCCATCACCACTTGGGAAGACTTGGCTGACAAATTCCTAACCAAGTACTTTCCACCATCAAAGACAAACATGATGATCAATGAAATCCTTTCATTTCAAGCTGAAGATGGCGAATCGCTATACGAAGCATGGGAAAGATACCGAGAGCTACTCCAAAGATGCCCACATCATGAGCTACCTATGTGGAGGCAGGTCCAAACATTCTTCAATAGTTTGGACATTCATACACAACAATCACTCCATGCAGCTGCCGGAGGTTCCATAAGGAACAAAATACCAGAAGAAACTTATGAACTCATAGATGAAATGGCAATGAATGGTAGTCCCGCTCATTCGGTCCAATATCGTGGCAACAAAAACAAACAACTTAAATTTGAGAGTGTACATCAAACCGATGAAGTGCTGACTGAAGTCCTTTCCCAAATGCGGAAACTGACAACTGAAATCAGTCAACTTAAACAAAACCCTCAATCTAATGTTCAAACTGTTTGCAGTTTATGTGAAGGACCACACAAGACTAAAGACTACAGAAAAGGGAACATGTTCGCTCAAAACAATGATAAAGTTGAAGAAGTCTTTTATTCTTCCGGTGATCAGGCTGACTTGAATGAAGAAAGGCGAAATTTCTATAGACTACAACAACAACACAATCAATTCAACAACCAAAGCAACAATGACCGATGGAGGAACAACAACAATTCAAGTTCAAATTGGCGGAACAACAACAACAACTTCAACCCCTGGCAAGGCAACAAGGTCAGCAACAACAATTCGGGCCAATCCAGTCAAAATCAACATCATGGGCCAGTTTCTTCTCAAGCAAATCATGGAAAGACAAGTGAACCATACCATGATAAGCAAATGGAACAATTGATGAACACGATGAAGGAAAGTCTCAAGCAAAATGAAATTAACTCCAAATCAATTTCAATACTTGAGAAGCAATTGGGACAAATAGCAGAGCAAATAAATCGGCGACCACCTGGCAACCTTCCGGGCACCACGCAAGTAAATCCTCAACACTCAAGAGCTTCAACTAGCAACACCACCACCACCAACACCAACAAAAACGCACATCTAAATGAGGTAACTATTCTACGTAGTGGTAAATCATATGATAATCAAGTGCATAAGCCTACACCAAACTCGTTAAAAAATCCTGATGAGGTTTTAGTGGAGGATTATGTATCTTCTGATAATGAAAGTGAAAAGACTCTTAAAACACCAATTGAACCAGAACATAAATTGAAAGGAAAATTGCATGAGTCGGAACTGTCTAAAGTTGGGGAAGGACATGTGGAGACAAATACCACCCCTTACCCAACAGCTTTGAAAAACCCAGAAAAACAAGTTTTTAAAAAAAATGATGATATTTGGGAAACTTTTCGACAAGTCAAAATTAACATCCCACTTATCGATGCCATTAAGCAAATTCCGGCTTATGCTAAATTCCTCAAAGATTTATGTACTCAAAAGAGACGTCACCGAATTCCAACAAAATCAAACGGTACAGCACATGTTAGTGCCGCTTTGACAGGAATACTTCCACCCAAATTAAAAGATCCTGGAGCACCTTTAATTACAATTGAAATTGGAAACATAAAAATCAAAAAGGCACTTCTTGATCTTGGAGCAAGTATCAATGTCCTTCCTGGTAGTTTATATGATAAATATGACCTTGGCCCATTGCAACCAACTAACATTACTGTGTCCATGGCCGATTTGTCACTTAAATTACCACGGGGGATGTTGCCTGATGTCATAGTCAAGGTGGAAGATTTTTATTACCCAGTTGACTTCATAGTTATGGACTCTGAAAAAAACTTCAAGGACAAACAACAAAATGTCATTCTCGGTCGTCCCTTTTTAGCAACTATAAATGCTCAAATTAGTTGTCGAGATGGTGCAATTGACGTGACTTTTGGCAACCGCAAGTTGAGACTACAAGCCTTTGGACCGAACGCTAACTCTCCAGATCATAATGATTGCTTTATGATAGATACCATCGGGGATTGTGTTCACGAGCATACCGCAAATATGCTCCTAGACATAACCAATGATTTGGAGGATGTTTTTTGTGACAGTGACAAATCTCAATCAATTGAAGATCAAAAAGAGTTTCTGAATGCTATCCATGGTCGCACGTCAACTTGGTCAAATAATTTTGATGATCTCCCAGATTCAATTGATTCAAAGATAAAGCCATCATTGGAAGAACCACCAGCATTGGAATTGAAGTTGTTACCGAAGCATTTGAAATATGCCTTTTTGGGAGAAAATCAAACGCTTCCGGTGATCATTGCATCAGATTTGACAGAGGAACAAGAACAAGCATTACTGAAGGTGCTTAACACATACAAAGCCGCAGTTGGATGGACAATTGCCGATCTTAAGGGAATAAGCCCAGCAGTTTGCATGCATAGAATCATTACCGAACCGTCGACAAAACCATCAAGAGAGACGCAAAGAAGATCGAACCCTAATATGAGGGAAGTCGTGAAGAAAGAAGTGTTAAAGTGGTTAGATGTCGGAATCATCTACCCAATCTCTGACAGTGTATGGGTTAGCCCAACGCAAACCGTTCCAAAGAAAGCTGGCGTCACGATCGTAGAAACTTCAAGTGGTGAAAAGATAACCACTCGGCCGGTAACCGGGTGGCGGGTTTGTATTGATTATCGCAAATTAAATACTGCCACTTTAAAAGACCATTTTCCTTTACCTTTCATTGACCAAATAATAGAGAAATTATCAGGTCAAAAGTTTTATTGTTTTCTGGATGGGTATTCTGGATACAATCAAATACCTATACATCCTGAAGACCAAGCCAAGATTACTTTTACATGTCCCTATGGTACTTTCGCATTCCGACGAATGCCATTTGGATTATGTAATGCCCCTGCCACTTTTCAAAGATTAATGACTAGTATTTTTTCAGACATGGTCGGGGAGTCCTTGGAAATTTTTATGGATGATTTCTCTATTTTTGGATCAACATTTGACACATGTCTCCAACAATTGGTAAAAGTTTTGAAACGTTGCACGGAGACAAACTTGGTTTTAAGTTGGGAGAAAAGTCATTTCATGGTTAAAGAAGGAGTTGTACTTGGGCATGTTGTTTCTGAAAGAGGATTTGAAGTTGACCATGCCAAAGTACAACTCATTTCCTTACTACCACCTCCCACAAATGTCAAAGGCGTGAGATCTTTTCTTGGACATGCAGGTTTTTATAGACGATTCATCAAAAATTTTAGTGCGATTTCAAAACCTTTATGCAATTTGCTCTCTAAAGACGCACCATTTTCTTTTGATGAATCGTGTATGAAATCCTTTCAAAATCTAAAGGGACAACTTTCCCAAGCACCAATATTGCGATCACCTGATTGGTCACAACCTTTTGAAATCATGTGTGACGCAAGTGATTATGCGGTTGGTGCTGTATTGGGGCAACGGGTGAATAAAAAGCCCGTTGTAATCTCTTATGCTAGCAAAACTTTTTCCGATATACAATTGAATTACACAACAACGGAAAAAGAGTTGTTAGCAGTTGTCTTTGCTTTAGACAAATTTCGCTCATATGTTTGGGGGTCAAAAGTTGTTGTTTTTACGGACCATAGTGCTTTGCGTCATCTCATGCAAAAGAAAGATGCAAAACCGAGGCTTATTAGATGGATATTGCTACTACAAGAATTTGACTTAGAAATTCAGGATAAGAAAGGAAGTGATAATGTAGTAGCTGATCACTTGTCCAGACTCCCCATTGATGTATCAAGCACTTTCAAGGAAGAAATTCGGGATACCTTTCCCGATGAACAATTATTGAACATCAATGGATTACCTTGGTTTGCTAATATTGTGAATTATTTGGCTACAGGAAAAATACCAGAGTATTGGACAAAGCAAAAGATGAAACATTTCATGGCACAAGCAAAACGGTTTATTTGGGACAATCCAGACTTATTCAAGATTGGACCAGATCAAATAATTCGGAGATGTGTCCCTGACCATGAAATTCAAGATTTATTGGCTCATTGTCACTCATACGCATGTGGAGGACATTTCAGTGCTCAAAAGACGGGTCACATAGTTCTAGACACGGGTTTCTTCTGGCCAACAATTTTTCGTGATGCGCATGTGTTTGTTAAATCCTGTTTGAAATGCCAACAAGTTGGGGGGATCTCAAAAAGAGACCAAATGCCATTAAACCCCATCTTGGTTGTTGAAATATTTGATGTGTGGGGAATTGACTTTATGGGTCCTTTTCCAACTTCTTTCGGCAATATTTATATTTTGGTGGCTGTCGATTATGTCTCAAAGTGGATTGAAGCCGAGGCCACCAAAACAAATGATCACCATGTTGTTTGTAAGTTTGTCAAGAAAAATATTTTTGTGAGACATGGTATCCCTCGTGTGATCATCAGTGATGGGGGGTCACATTTTAAAAACTTTAATTTTGGCAAACTACTCAAACAATATGGTGTGAATCATAGAATTGCCACACCTTACCACCCTCAAACAAGTGGTCAAGTGGAAGTGTCTAATCGACAGATCAAAGAAATTTTACAAAAAACCGTTAGACCTGACCGCAAAGACTGGTCACTTCGACTAGACGATGCGCTTTGGGCCTATCGGACTGCTTTCAAAACACCGATTGGCACAACCCCTTATAGACTTGTTTATGGAAAAGGATGTCACTTACCGGTTGAGTTAGCACATCGAGCATTGTAGGCCATCAAAGAAGTAAATTTGGAGTATGATCAAGCAGGAAAGGAACGAAAACTACAATTGAGTGAACTGGAAGAACTCCGGGATGAGGCATACAATAATGCTGTCACATATAAGTCCAAGATGAAAGCATTCCACGATGCAAAATTAAAGATCAAAACTTTTGAAAAAGGACAAAAAGTGTGGCTATTTAATTCACGATTAAAGCTTTTTCCCGGGAAATTGAAAAGCAAATGGTCAGGACCATATGAAGTAGTTGATGTCACACCTCACGGAGCGATTGAGATCAAAGATAAAAAAGGCGGTGAGTCATTCAAAGTAAACGGGCATCGTCTCAAGCCCTATATTTCATCCGCTACACGACATGAGGTACAAGTAGAACGGGTTGACTTTTTACAAGAACAACCCACTTACATCATCTAGTTTTTGCTTCGAGGTAACACGTCTGGCTGAAGACGTTAAACTTAGCGCTACTTCGGGAGGCAACCCGAGAACTTTGTGGGTATGTTCACTGCAAACCCTCACGAGACTTCACTCGTCCATTAGGGTAACATAGGGGTTTAAAAGGCTTGTTGCACATGCCAAGTGCAATCGCGATCCTCAGCGAAAATGATGGATTTATTTTATTTGGCGTGTTTGTGGTTTATTTCATTTTATTGTTTTATGGTTTTCTTTTGTGTTTTACATCGAGGACGATGCAAAGTTTAAAGTTGGTGAGGTATACTTAAATGAGAAAAAGGCGACAAACCAAATATGCTGCAATTTTTGGTTTTGATGGAGCCCAACAAGAAAAAAAAAATTCAACATTTTTCTCCTATTTTTGAAGATATAAAAGCCTCCTCTACCAAGAACTATCAGGTGATCTCGATTTTTTTTTTGTTTTGTGTGATTTTTTTTAATAAGAAATTATCCCAAAAAGGAAAGAATGTAATTGTGTTAGTATGTTAGTGTGCTTTTACCAAATTATAGCAGGAAACATAAAAAAAAAACATTTTAAAGCACCAATTAGTATTACTTGTATGGATATAGAAACAAACAATAGGATGCATAACAGTGAGAAAGTGGACCGTAACAGACTGATACATTTCATGCAGTAGATCAGCTTTCTAGAACTTGTTTTAACTCTATTTTAAGAATACTGAATATCAAAATGATAAAGGCAATTCATTTATTTTTATTTTTAGCCAATTAACCCTTAAGCCTACCCATTTGTATTTAAAATCCCTGTTGTTAACCACTTTGAGCCTTAGCCTGTTCGTTTCTTAAGCATATTTAAGTCATATCCCAAACACTTTCCTACCATGTCTTTCGACTTTATAAGCAAAGTTTTATCATTTCCGTGTATGTATTTGTTATATATATTGTTCATATTTTAGCGAGTCAAATAAATTGTGAAATTTCAGAAAATTTCTCTTGCTTGGTTCTAAAAAATTGGTTATATATATATATATATATATATATATATATATATATATATATATATATATATATATATATATATATATATATATATAAATTGAAAAAGAAGACAGCTACCCCTTTATTTGAATGTTCTCTTTTTGTTTGTGTAAGTATTTATAGTTTTATAAACTTAAGGTTAGATATCAAGAAATTAACGTTGTTCGAAACATTTTACACAAATTTTCGACATTTTTAGAAAATCTAAGCCTAAGTTTAAAGTTGTATGATGTGAGATTTTTTATGTGTTATTTGTTATTTTTAGAAAATCAAAGTTTAGAAACAAATCTAAAGTTTGAGCTTCCATATTTTGATATATATCTGTTGTGTTCAAAAAAAATGTTAAAAATAAAAGTATAGCGTTAGTGAAGGTTAGTTAGAAATATTTTATATGTTTGTAAACGTTTGCAATTTTTGTTTCAAGTTGAGTCCATATATATACACTTTGGGGTTTTGCTGTGCAAAAAAAAAAAAAAAAGATTGAAAAAAAGAAAGAAAGAAAAGAAAACCAGAACCAAGCATTTTAGTTTGAATAACTTTTGTGTTTTTATTAATAATACAATTTTAATTTGAAATGACATATTCAAATAATGTCATGATTTTTAAGTTGAACATAATCCAAAAAGATTTTTGTCTTATCTAAACATTTTGAGTCATTTTAGATAAGTTGTAGATGTTATTAATGTTTGTATATAGTTGTATTGTATTTATCGAGTTGTAATAATTATCTTTGTTGTGCTCTTAAAGTCTAAAAGACCAAGTCACCAATCCAAAAACATCCCTACCCTACCCTTAGCCAAACATTACAACCTGAAAGTCCTTTTGATTGATATTTAAGTAGTCACTAAGTAGAGGTAGATCAAGCCTATGGTAAAGCGATATATTTAAATCGACCTTGATTGTAAACACGTCTCCACTTTAAAGAAAGAAATGTGACCTCATCCTAACATTTGTTGTTATATCTTGATCAGGTGGTATTGATTGGTGTTATTTAATTCTGTTATGGTTCCATGTGAAAACTAGTTTATAATTCATATTTTTAGTTTTCAAAAACATCAAAGAAGTTTTCTAGCACGCTAATCAATTACATTTGGATCTTTCTCGGGACGAGAAAGAGATAAGTTGGGGAGGTTTGATCGGTATATTTTACATCACGCTTAATATACTATAATTTATGTAAAATAACCGATTTTATCTAAGAATGGTGCTACTTTGACATATATTTGAATTATGTTTGTAGGTGGTAAATATGATGAAAATGGTACAAAAAGATGCAAAAAGAAGTTCAAGGAATTACACGAAGAGAAATCAAGATTGAAAACAAAAGAATTGAAGATGTTCGGGTTTGGAAAGACGAGAAAACAAAATAAAAAAATGAAAATTTGTATTTTTAAAATAATTATAATTTAATTAAAATGATTTATTTAGGAAATAATAATTTTATTATTTTCTAAATAATTTAATTTAATTAAATGTATTTTTAATAAAATCAAAATAAAAATAATATATAAAAATCATGTTTTTTAAAATAAAAATAAAAAGAATTTAAATTAATTAATGAGGTTTAATTAAAATAGATTATTGGGAATTAATTATTTAATTTCTAAAAAATTTATATTAATTAAATTAATTTAATTTAATTTAATTCACAAAAAGAAAAAAAAATATAAAAGGAAAAATTTCGGAATGAGCCCAAACCCAGAAGCCCAAAAGCTCGCGACCCAGATCCGAAGATCCGAGCCCGATCCGGAGACCGCCCCGCAATCCAGATGCTCTCACAGTGAAACCCGGCTCCGACCCGGGTTGGATCCGCGCTTTTATCCGCACGTGACGTCATCGATGACGTCGTCCGATCCATATCCGCTTTGATCCGGCCCCGTTGCCGCCCCGTTGCTACTCACAGAAGATCCGCGTCTCGACCCAAATCGGACCCGATCTGGACCCGCGAAAAATGGCCCTAAACGACGCCGTTTTGATGCCAGCTCCAAGTGCTTGTGCCATGTGCTGAACCTACAGGTTTTCCTATCTTTTAAACACTTTCCAACCAATTTTAACCACTTTTTCACCACTTTTCCTATTTTAAACTCAAATTCTTTCCAACAAAAACCAAATAATTCCATCTTTTTAATTCTTTTGAATTCTTTTTCATAAGATTTAGATTGGATCTTAGGTCCAATCTAAAAGCTTAATATTCCTAGCTTTATTTCATTCTTTTTGATATTTAATTTTCCAAAAATTCACTATAAATACCACCTCAAAATCACCATTTCAAACACACCTCTTACCTCTAACACACCTCTTACCTCTAAGACACTTCTTACATTCTTACACACCCTCTTATACCTCTTATACCAACCTACTTTCATACCACCACCTTCTTTAGGAAATTTCTATATTTTTTTGGAAGCATTTTAGTCTTCCAAATTCTTTTCTTTTTCCAAGAATTCAAGCCATCAAAGATTCAAGACTTTTCAAGATTCAAGATCAAGACATCAAGAATTCAAGAATACAAATATGAGTTTGTATAAGTCTACAATGCGCGGCTAAATCCTCTCGTGATTGCAACCGGGAGTAGGTTTTAATTCTTACTTATTGTATTATTTTTGGGTGTGAACATTTGAATTTGTTGAATATTATTTGTGGATTTTGTTTATGTTTTTAACATTATAAAATCGTTACACTTATTTTATTCATTTATCAATTAATTATTCCAAGTTTAAAAAAAATTTAAGTGATCTCCCCACCGTGCCAAATCATCCAATAGCGGTGTGTAGGACGGAGGGTGCGGTTACACTTATTTTCTATTTTGGACTTAGACTTTAATTGAATCGACTATGAAAAATTAATAACACTCATTTCTAATTCATATAATTATTAATTCTGAAACCGGAAGCGATCATTTTTTTTAATTGAATTAAAATCATATATTTTTTGTTTGTCATCATATTTATAAATCTCAAATTAATCATTATTTCTTTATCGTTAAATCAAAATAGTAACTAAACTATTAACCATAAGCTCCTCTGGATCCGACCCTTACTTACCACTCGCTAGATTAGTGGAAATAAGGTTTATTTTTGACGCGACAACGACCGCTTGTCAGCTACCAGTGGAAATTCAAGGATTTATCATATTAAATTATGAGGATCATGGAGATGAGTGTAATGCACAAACTAAAAATTCTCATGAACTTGGAGTTTGATGTTTGGATAATTTAAGATAATTTTGTAATGTAATGTAGTGTGGCAAATTTCATTAATTATATGTAGATTGTTAAAATTTGTTGATTAATGTCTTTAAAATGATCCTATTTATTACTTGATAATGTAATGGTAATTGTTAAATTTTGTACATTATATATAAATAATTAAAATTTGTTTATTAATTTCTTTTTAAAGTCTTAAGTTTAAAAAAATCAACTATTTTTAGTAGTCTGCAAACTATAAAAAACAAACAGTCTTCTTCTTGTAGACTGCAGACATTTGGTCCACCTCTTTTACTACAGAGGTCTACAAATATGGTCCGCAGACTGCAGACATTTTGCTTCCGAAAAAACAAACAACACCTAAGATGTCATGGGAAGACTTCCTTGTGCAGTTGAAAAGAGAACACTGCTATGAGAAATACCTTCTGGAGATCAATAATGAATTCCAGAATATGAAGAAGGGCAATATGAGTTTCAGTGAGTATGATGTAGCTTTTACAGAGAAGATGAAACTAGTTCCTTATTTGGTTCCTACAAAACTCTCCAAGATAAACAAGTGTACTAGTGGACTACTAGTGCATTTTGGTCCAAAAACGAAGCTAGAAACCATTCTGAAAGCAACGATATGGGCAACTAAGAACTTTGAGACCCAAATAAGAGATAAGGGTCTAGAGAGAGTTTAGTCAAGAGAGAAAAGGAAGCTTGAACGATCTTCAAGGTCCAATAAGAAGAGCAGATTTTTGAATTCTGGCCCCAACGATGAGAAGTTTGGGAGTAACAAGGAAGTGAACTGGTGTGAGAACGGCAAGAAGAAGAACTTTGGGAAATGTAACGAGTAAGTGACCTATTACAAATATGGAAGGTCTGGTCACTATTCCAATGAATGTACATTCAACAAGAGGATGTGTTACGGATACAGAGAAGATGAGCATATTTTGAAGGACTGCCCAAAGAAGAAGGAAGTTACAAATCCAAATCTGCCACCAAAGCCAAAGGAAGAGCATTCCAGATGACCCTGGAAGCAGCACAAGAAGAAGAAGATGTCGCTTTAGGTACATTTCTAGTAAATTATTTTCCTGCCAATATTTTGTTTGATCCTGGAGGAAACTACTCCTTTATTTCTCATAAATTTGGTAGAAAACTTGCAGTGCCTGTATGCAATCTAGAAAATGCCTTTCTAGTAGAAATTGTTTGTGGTAATATTTTAATTGTTAGTGATTGTATAAGAAACATAGTTATTAACTTGAATGGGAATAAGTTCCATGAGGAATAATTGCCTATTGAGTTAAACGGATTCAACATAGTATTAGGAATGGATTGTCTTAGTGCGAATGATGCTGAGATACTATGTAGAAAGTGTTGAATCTATATGCCCAAGAATCATTATTGAGTGATATTGCTAATAATATATGATCCTATAGGGTCACACCTTTATCAAGTTGGCACTTATTGGATATTTATTAAGTATTTGATATTAATAAATAATTCAACTCTTGTATTTACTTAGAGAATAATTATTGTTTTATGAAAATAATAATGAAAGAAAGAACAAACTAGTTATTATATGATATGGTATCATATAATAAGTCATGTACAAAGTTTTAGACCTTTTGGTTAACCATAGATAAGTTAAGAACTTACTCTACCATGGTTAAAAGAGTTGGAGATAATTTTTGTCTTCATTCCCACACTTGTCCCTTGTTAATTTATGCTTTATAATACTTTAGAATATTATAATCCATGCCTTGTCCCCTTTGACTTTTTGCTTTATAATACTTTATAGTATTATAATCAAAAGGTGTTTCTTTACATGGTGTATATAAGAAGAGTCTTGGGGGTTCATTTTGGCTAGTTCCTTTGTTCATCTTCTTCTCCCTTTTCTCTCCCAAAACCGTGAGCACCAAGAGAGACCTCTCTCTCCATCTTTTGAAGATGGTGCTTGCATTTTGGTGTTCACTTTGTGTCTCCCTTTAGTACTTAAATGTATAAGCACTTAAGGCTTGAAGATCAAAGTCATATAAGAAGAAAACTAGAATTTCACGGTGCCTAACTCTTGATGGTGGATACTTGTAGAGAAGATCATACACTTTGATCTTTTGTTATCTTCATCAACACCCAAAAACCAAGTGGGTTCAAAGGCTTCAAAGGTTATCTCTAAAACATCCTATGGTTGGTTTTATTTCATTCTAGCCTATATAAATGTATCCATGATGGTTCGGTTTTGTTATGAACTTAAAATAAACTCTTTATTTTTAAAGTCTTCCGTTGCCGGTTTTTGTGAAAAACAAACTTTTATTTCGTATCAAAACCCAACAGTGGTATCAGAGCCATCTTTTATATGTTAGAATGATTTTTTTATGTTTGATAATCTTTGGTTTTTGGAAAACAAGCATGAATTTCTTTTGGTTAAGAAAAATCCAATTTGTTTTCTTTGGCAACTTCTTGGTTAAAATTGTTTATTTTCATATATAACAATTTTTCATGCATTTTGGTTATATAAAAGTTGCCTTAGAAAAAACAAAGAGTTGTTTGTTATAATATTTGATATGTTGTTGTGTATAAACAAGTCATTTGGATCTTTGTGTTGTGTTTGGTTGACATTTATTTATTCATAAGATTTAATAGATAAACAGGTAATTTTTCATTTGTTTATTTGATGTAATAAATTAGTTAAACTAGTTGTATTTACTTTAAATGTAACAAGATGAACAAATTACCACCTTGAAGACCTTTTCAAGTGTCACTTAAGTCCTTTAGGAAAGACTTTATAATTATTGTGATGGCTCACAAAAATTATTACTAGAAATGGCTTGGCTTATAAACATTATTATAATGAATGCTTGTGATGTTTATTTTATGTTAAATGTATGTTATGTTTTATGTATGAAAATAGTTTTTACATGTCAGTTAACATTTTTTCATAAGATAATATCACTTGGAGTTTGAGTAAAAAATATTTAAAAGATAACATAAGATGTTTATAAATGGATATTTATAAAAACGTTTTACCGGTTACCGGTTAAAACTCAATTTTGTTGAAAATAGTTTTATTGTAAAACTTATAAATACCCAACTTTAAAATATTTGAAATGGTTTAAAAGATGTTTAAACTTTGTATAAACTCCATGTCTTTATAATAAATAAGGAGTTTTTATTAAAAAGACTAAAATCGGTTTATAGCGTTATAACGACAAATAATAAAACTAGTGATTATTTTTTGCGTCGAAACCTAATATATGATATTGGTATTTTAAACATAGCGCAACATGTTGATATTATGTTTTATGCATGCTAAATGAGATTTAAAACATAAATATCATCACCCAAGTTTTGGTTTATCAAAATATGACTTTTATCATAAGATGTATAAAATTGAGTTTATAAAATAAAATGAGTTTATTCTACAAATTCATGGGGTCATAAGTTTTTGATTGTTAAAAGGAGATTTAAGATAGTGATTTTATAACTCATCCAAAACTCCAAGTCTTAAGTATAAAATATAGTTTTATTAAGACTGTTACCGGTTTTTAAAACCGATCTACAACTAAACTTGAAAATACCGGATTTTAGTTTATAATTGATCGTGGTTAATGGCAAATAAAATGAAGTTTTATTTGGCACCTTAAGAACCTCATAACAAGTGATATGAATTTTACAAAAGGGTACATGAATTGTTGGATGCATGCAATATTCATGAGACCATGTTTTATAAACTATAATTGTAAAACATATATAAACCCTTATTTACAAAACT
This sequence comes from Lactuca virosa, assembly GCF_052849685.1. Classification (NCBI taxonomy): domain Eukaryota; kingdom Viridiplantae; phylum Streptophyta; class Magnoliopsida; order Asterales; family Asteraceae; genus Lactuca; species Lactuca virosa. The sequence goes on from NC_136433.1 coordinate 42,576,797, forward strand.
TCAAATCTATGCAATCCATTTAAAATTCACTTGGGATTTTTGTGCAGTTCATATGGATTTTTGGGTCACCATATTCATATGAGTTGTCAAAAATAGTCAAGGTGTTTTTGTATTTGCTTATGGGAAAAAGGTCACCTAACCATTTGTGGAATAAAGCTCACATATTTTTTAAATGGATGATTTGATCAATTTTTTATGTGATAAAGGTCGCCTAAGCTTAAGAGTTTTGAGGCATAGATGGGATAAACATGCCAAGCTAAACAATAGTTGTTTAGGATCACATAATCTAGGAGTTACATATCGTATGCAATTGGTAATCGCTACCTACCGAGTTTGATTAAGTATATGGGTTAAAGGTCGCCTAACCATTTACTTGTTTCGTTACTTGGATCCTAGACTTTAATAAATTAATGTTTTAAGAAACAATATAAGGTATTAATTTTTAAAGACTAAATATTGAAAATACTAAATGAAACTTTGTTAAATTCTGTTGATAACTGTTAATAATTTTACGCCCTGAAAAACCTCTCTCTTGTTGAGTTTCAAGAGATAGTAACATTTGATGGTTATAATTTCTATAACTGGTATAATATCTTGAGGTTATACCTTTAAGATAAATAGAAATTATATATACTGAAAGATCCCATACCTGAGTAACCTCTGCAACCAGTTAGTCTGATCATGATACTTTGATGGAAGTATTATTGTGATGATATTGATGTGTCTCACATCATACTGAAGAAATTAACCATGACTTGCAGAAAGTCTTGGATAATTATGAAACATATCAGATGTCTCATCAAGTAAAGCAGATATTCAATCAGAACACTAGAAATAGTTTCAAGTCTGTTCAAACATTGAATAGAAGGAAGTCTAAGAGATTGTGCGCTCATATAGACTTATAGTTCAGTTAAAGGAAATACAACATAAACCCAGAAATCAAGAAATGACTGAATGATTAGTGTTGTTTCTATTGTGGAAGAAACTAGACACTAAAGGAGGAATTGCTCCTCTCATCTCATCAAGCTGATGAAGTCTGACTTGGACAATACTTCGGATGTCTGTATGATAGAACTATTTATTTTTCCATCATTCACTTGAGTATGTAATACTTCATGTGACACTAATAATTGATATTATGTGTTGATGATTGGAAGAAATAATCAACTGATTACAAACAAATGGTATTTCGTGTTGAAGATATAACAATAGATTATAGTACTTTATTTAAACAATAAATGTATTGTACCTATCCTTATAGGGACATGTAATAGTTGTAATTTATGAATAAATCTAGATTTTCTTATCGTTTAATGGATGTTCACATTCATGTTCTGAAACGATGTATTCTCTATTAAATAATATTTTCTCATAATGTTATTTATGAAGTAAATCTATAATCTTTCATTAAATTAATAGTTCTGATCATAACACCTATATAATCAAATGATATTTGATTGGAACTAATCTATGTCGTAATCATCATGACAATATAAATAAGAAATACATATACCAACTTCAAAAGGATTTTTGAAGGATAATGAACTTGATTCATTTGATATATATGAATCCTATTTATATGGGAAGATGATTCACAAGTGTCTTTATCTATTAGTAGTTAAAGAGCAAAAGGCTTGACAAAGAGTTATACATAAGTGATGTATGTAATCTTTTCAATCCATGAATAGATTTGGTTATAGATGTTTATTCAATTTCACTAACGACTTTTATTCGTTGATGAAACCTTCTGATTTGATCAAATTGTTTCATAGTGAAGATTGAAATACGACTTAATGAGATCATCATTAACCTTTCATTCTGATAAATAAAATGAGTTTTGTAAACCAAGTCTTCTTGGAACATCTTAGGAATTGTGGAATCGATTCACAACTCATTCCGACAAAAACACTCACTTGTCATTAGTATGTTTCTTGTGGCACATGATCACCTGGTCACTTGAATCTATCTTTTGTTATTTGAGGCAGCCTTTGTATTCTATAGTGGGATAGGGTCACCTAGCCACTAGCTGAATGTCGATAGTACAAGTTTTTAAAGAGGATAAAACATAGAGCTTGCAGTCTATTGTATGATGTTTTAAAAGAACTATTTACTTTATATCTAATTTTTAGAATTATGCTCACTGCAACAAATATATATTGAATGTATATATTTCCAACCAAACAAGTGGATTAGATACTTATATTTGTAACACCCCATTTTGAAAAGCACTTTGTGACGGTCTCGGAGGCCCAGGGTATAAGTAATTCGGTCTTTTAGGGTCCCGGGATTTATTCAGAAGGTTTAAGGCTTGGGTATGTGTTCAGGAGCGTAGGGCTTCTCGCCACCTTTTCGTAGATATAAAGTTCGTCGGAAACGGACTTAGAATGAAGAAGTTATAGCACTTTAAAGAATTTGGCATAAATGGTCCCTAATGGAAATGTTTGGCAAGCAAGTCCCATGCATGCAAGGGAAGCATGCACGTGTCCGGCTGGGTATGCCCAACGTAAGCTGGTGTACGCCCAGTGTAGTGGAGTAAATGATCGCGGGTATAGGGAGGAGTACGCCCAACGTACGAGAGGTACGCCCAGCGTACTCCCAGAGACCCTAAACCCTAATTTTTTGGGCTAACCACTATATAAAGAACATTATGGCTCAAACCCTAGCCTCCTTATCAGCCACCCCAACCTAAGAGAAACCCTAAATGCCTCACTTCTCATCTTTGGGTGATTTTGACTTCAAGAAGCTCATTTTGTGTGGTGTAAGCTTGGAAGAGGAAAAGAAGAACTTGGCAAGGAAGAACTTGGGAAGTTGGAGCTCATAGATCTGGAATAACATCATCATTTGGAACTCTTTGGAGGTATAAAGTTCATAACTTTACCTAAGAATATTTAGATCTAGTGTAGTTTGGTTTTGGAGTCATTTTGGTCCCAAGAATGGACCTTTATGATGAAATCTCGTTTTTGAGCTTAGGGTTGCCACCCTCAAAGCTAAAAGGGTCCCATAAGCAGTAAAGTCTCCATCTTGAATGTCTTAATGGGTTCATGCATGAGATCTAGCCCTCTTCATGGAAGTAATGCATCATTTTTGGAATTTGGGCTTGTTTGGGCCAAGTAAAGTCACCAAGTCAGTGACATTATGGATTAAGACATGGAAAAGGATTAGGATCTGTGATTATAGCTTCTGAAGTGGAGTACTAAGCCCTTAATAAGAAAAGGACTTAACAGGGTATTTACGCTGAGCGTACGTGCAGGTATGCCCAACGTACGCACCTTCTAGCATGTACGCTTAGCATACGTAGATGTACGCCCCGCGTAATCTGTCAATATGGACTTTGTGTTATTGGGCCACGATTAGGGCCATGCTTGGGTATTTGGGCTTTGATGGGCCATCAGGAGTCACTTGTTATGGGCCAAGAATATGTTTGAGCTTAGGGTAAGTCCCATTATGGGGATTGGGCCCAATGTAGCAAATTGGGCCATTAGTGGGCTTGGGAAGCTTACCTAGTGTTGGGCCTTTTTATATTGCAGTTTTGGGCCTTGGAAATGGACCAAGTTGGACTAGGGGTAAAATGGTCATTTTACCCTAAGGAGGATTATTGTTTTGAACTAAGTGATATTTCGGTATTGATAGCTTTGGGAGTCGAGAGCTCAGCTATTCGGGATTTTGGTGAGGCAGCGATTCGGGAGTTCGACTCTTCAGTTTATTGTTTCAGGTTCAGCGGATGACCGCAGGAAGGCGAAGGCGTGACCGTACACTTCCTCGATTGATGATTATGATTTCTGGGAACTCTGATGTTTAAACTATTTTGAAAACAAATTGTAATGACATGAATGGTTTAAAATGATTTAAAAAGTTTTAAATTGGCTCGAATTTTATGGATGTTACAATATTAGACTAAGGATGAAATGGTTTATCTTTATCTAAAAGATATGGAGTCATTGAGCTCATGTTAGACAATAAGCTTAACCATTCTAGTATTTACTAACTGCATTTATGTAGAATATCCTAAATGATTGTTTAGGATGAAGTTTCTACTAATCCCACTAATTTTCATTGCATAAGACAAGTGATTAGAAAGTGCTTTTTAAAAGTGGGAGCAATTTGGAGGTTTAAGAGCTAAAGATCCATATGCTAAATACATCATAGTTTGGAACTAGCAAGTTTTCAAGTGTTGTTGAATCTGCTCTATGGTTGATAAGAAAATAATAACACACATAGGGATGCATTCATGTATGATTATCAAGTATGAGCTTTATTAATCTTCCTCGATAGGGTTTGACTATAAAGAGTAAGTGATTTTTCAAGGGAGAAAACATACATGAATGAAAATCTTTCCAAGATTTAAGCTAACATCTCAAAGTAAGAATCTTCTTTCTTATAAGTTAATTACATAGTGTGATTTAATTATGAATCTAGATGATTCTTGTGTTTTCTACAAAGCTAGTGGGAGCGCAGTAACATTCCTAATGTTATATGTACTCGACATATTAATTCGTGGAATGAGGATCTATATAGATAGATCATGGCAACTTAAATGATTAAGTAAAATTGCATTAATTGTCAAGGATCTTAAAGGAGCTTAAGATAAAGGACTCTGAGATAGTTATCTTGTCAAAAAACCACATGACATGATTTTGAGCAAAATCCTAGTGCAAATGTTTTTGAACTAGATAACATGATTGTATTTCATATGCTTAGAGCATGTCGAATGATACCAGTATAATCCGAGAACAAGTCATTGTGTGACTTATAGGAACATTCCAAAGTACTTGCGAGAACTAGAGAAATATTCCTAGTCTACGGAGTATTTGAAAGAAAGCTATGTTTAAAGTTGTTACACATGTGCTAAATTTTCAAATATATTGAGATGACTCTCAGTCACAATCGGGCGTGTCCTCATTATGAATGAATAGATAGTTACATGGATAGTAGTTCCATGTAGATTTCAATTACAGTTACACATCAGAGTTAGAGTACCTCGTGGTTTGGAGAACCACGTATAAAGATGCTTAATGTATAGTTCATTATGACTATGAGTAATCCCATTACATAAGTACTGGTATCTAAGTCATATTCAAGCATCTAATTCATTATCAATAGTTTTTCTTTATATATGAGTTATATATAAAACTGAAAATGATTGTATTCGCAAAGTTTACACAAATCAAGTTTGTCAAATCTACTTAACAAAGCTGCTTCATTAGCTAAAGCATGAAAGTCAAGCTGGTGCTAAAGAGCATTATTGATACAAGTATATGTATTTGATTGAAATTTAGTATTTGTATATTGGAACAATAAAGCAACATATATTATAATGAGTGATATATTGGATATGAGTCTTTCATTAAATAATTGTTGTGTTCTATATTAGCATGTTTAAATCCTTGAATAACTAGGTTATTCTAAAAGTCCATAGTTGTGGGAGCTTCTATGAGGTAAGACTAATATGAGTGGATTAGTGGATTCTCATGGAGATGAGAATGGCAAATAGCTGCTACCAACTTCATAGGTACTTGATTAGGAGAATAAGTATTGGACTTGACCCGCATCAAAAGCACTTTATGGATCGTAGTCAAGAGTGATGTTTGATCAAGGTTGTATCTTTTAATCTTAGACCTGAGATACATATTTGGGACTTGAGGTGTAGGGATTGTTGTTCTTAGACATGGTTCAACACTGTTTCGTAAAGGGGCAGTCATAAAGGCCATCGTTGGGTATGACATGAATTGCATTGATAGGCATATGTAGTCAAGATGGGATTTGTCCCTCTTATTCGTTGAGAGCATGACATCTAAGGCCTTAGTTAAAGTTGAACAGTAAATGAGATTGATCGCGATCCATATCTCATGTTCGACATGATGTCTGAGACAAAGGAATAATTGATACCACACCTTTAGTAAGAATTGTAGCATAGAGCTCCTGGAATTGGTTGTTGATGAGATGGCACCCTTCATATATTGTTAGGGGCAGTAGCCCATTGCTAGACGTCAGCTACTGTCTATATCAGTCTTTAATGAATCTTGTGCAAGAGGGAGATTGTTGAATCTATATGCCCAAGAATCATTATTGAGTGATATTGCTAATAATATATGATCCCATAGGGTCACACCTTTATCAAGTTGGCACTTATTCAATATTTATTAAGTATTTGATATTAATAAATAATTCAGCTCTTGTATTTACTTAGAGAATAATTACTGTTTTATGAAAATAATAATGAAAGAAAGAACAAACTAGTTATTATATGATATGGTATCATATAATAAGTCATGTATAAAATTTTGGACCTTTTGGTTAACCATAGATAAGTTAAGAACTTACTCTACCATGGTTAAAAGAGTTGGAGATAATTTTTGTCTTCATTCCCACACTTGTCCCTTGTTACTTTATGCTTTATAATACTTTAGAATATTATAATCCATGCAATTTTTGTCTTCATTCCCACACTTGTCCCTTGTTACTTTATGCTTTATAATACTTTAGAATATTATAATCCATGCCTTGTCCCCTTTGACTTTTTACTTTATAATACTTTATAGTATTATAATCAAAAGGTGTTTCTTTATATGGTGTATATAAGAAGAGTCTTGGGGGTTCATTTTGGCTAATTCCTTTGTTCATCTTCTTCTCCCTTTTCTCTCCCAAAATTGTGAGCACCAAGAGAGACCTCTCTCTCCATCTTTTGAAGATGGTGCTTGCATTTTGGTGTTCACTTTGTGTCTCCCTTTAGTGCTTAAATGTTTAAGCACTTAAGGCTTAAAGATCAAAGTCATACAAGAAGGAAACTAGCATTTCATGGTGCCTTAATCTTGATGGTGGATATTTGTAGAGAAGATCATATACTTTGAGCTTTCGTTATCTTCATCAACACCCCAAAACCAAGTGGGTTCAAAGGCTTCAAAGGTTCTCTCTAAAACATGCTATGGTTGGTTTTATTTCATTCTAACCTCTATAAATGGATCCATGATGGTTTGATTTTGTTATGAACTTAAAATAAACTCGTTATTTTTAAAGTCTTCCGTTGCCGGTTTTTGTGAAAAACAAACTTTTATTTCGTATCAAAACCCAACAGAAAGAAGATGGTGAGAGTAAACCCTCCTGAAATAGACCCATTTATGGTGTATGGGGACAAACGTCGAGTGAACACTGGAATCATCTCAATGATGAAAGTGAGGAAGTGTTTGGCTAAAGGATGTACATTATATATGACCTTTGTAATCGATGCAAAGAAGGAGAAAGAGGAGATGAAGAGAATACCAGTGGTGTGTGACATTCTAGAAGTATTTCTCGAAGATCTTCCTAGATTTCCCCCTGATAGACAAATAGAGTTTCGAGTAGACTTCTTTCCAGAAACAACACCGATAGCAAAAGCACTATACCGATTACAACCGACAGAGATGAAGGAGCTTATGATGCAACATCAGGAGTTGTTGGACAAAGGTTTCATTAAATCTTGTTCTTCAACGTGGGGAGCTCTGGTGTTATTCGTGAAAAAGAATGATGAAAGCATGATAATGAGCATAGATTATAAGGAGTTAAATAAAGTAATGGTGAAGAATAAATACCCATTTCATAGGATTGATTATCTATTCGATCAATTGCAAGGCGCAAGCTATTTTTCGAATATTGATCTCAGGTCAGGGTATCATCAACTGAAGGCGAGATAACAAGAAATTGAGAAGAAGGCTTTCAGAACGAGATATGGTCACTACGAGTTTTTGGTTACATTGTTCGGACTAACCAATACTCCAACAACATATATGGATCTAATGAATCGGGTTTGAAAACCTTTCCTCGATAGATCTGTAATAGTGTTCATCGATGATATTCTGATTTACTCGAAAAGCCAGCAGGAGCATGGCAAGCACTTTTGAGAAGTATTGGAAGTTCTAAAGAAAGAGAAGTTGTATGCAAATTCTTTAAATGTGATCTTTTGAGTACAATTATTGGATTATGTGGTTAATCAAGAAGTTATAATGGTTGATCCATGAAAGATTAAAGTTGTGATGAAGTGGGAACGATCAAAAAGTCCCCATGAGATTCGTAGTTTTCTAGGATTAGCTGGATAATACCAAAGGTTTATCCAAGGATTTTCTTCGATAGTTGCTCCATTGACAGCCTTCACCTAATGTATAATACGATAATGTTTACTAAAGTAATATGATACTTCATTGATATTTGTTTTGAACTTAAAGATTTATGTTTTACATTCGTTGTCCGTTTTCCTTCTCATTTGTTGTACGATGATAACTAAGATGTTTTAATTATATAATTAGTAATATACGGAAAATCCGGGAAAAAAAAATTAAATTCATTTTGAATGCTAACATGTTCGAATGATGAGCCAATGTTATGAAAACCATGGAATTTCGCAATGTGAACATGATATCCTAATGGTTAAGCCAATATGATTTCAGTTATTGGCAATACATTCTGGAAACAATGTATAAATATCCAATCCAATGGATGTGGATTTTAACGACAAAAATAACATTATCTTTCTGTTCTCGGGTATAATTACTTACATTGATGCATAAATCATAACTTCAGAACAACTTTGGATATGTTAATATAGATTTTATAAATCATACAACAACTTATTTATCAAATGACCATAAATTAATCATAGTATATATATATATATATATATATATATATATATATATATATGTGTGTGTGTGTGTGTGTGTATGTATGTGTGTCATATTTGATTTTCTAAGTCCAACATTAGACATTTATGACAAATTTTTGACTCACATACTTGTCATACATAAATTCCATACATATATATACTTATATAACCCAAAAAAGGATATATATATATATATATATATATATATATATATATATATATATATACATTACACATTATATGTATATACATTGGATGTCAAAGGACAAAGACTTATACACATGTATATATAGGAATACAATAAGACCAATAATACATGAAGACTTTCTAGTACTCTTAGAAATCAACCATATCTCCTTTCCATACCTCCTTGTTGATAGTTACATCTCACATAACACACACATGCACAAAATCTAGGAATATTTGCATGGTACACTTTAAATCATTCCTTAGATATCAAGTACTCATGCACACACTCACAAAAGTCATCAAAAATTCGATTATTGATCAGCAAGGACTATGCATTCACTTCTCACCTCACTTCCACTCCTTACTCTTGAAGTCTCTCCCTCTCACTTGTACTCTCGTTTTTCAGAAACCCAAAATAGATCAAAGGCTTTTTCCTACATTCTCGATGAAATACAGGCCCAAACATCCTCCTCAACCACCATAGGTTGTGGTTTCCTTCTTTGGTCGCCAACAGTCCTTGTCGAGCTCTTGTTATCGATAAAAACCGGTGAGAAACCACCAATTGTTTTCTCTTTTGCTTGACTTCCTCAACCACTCCAGCAGTTCCCGCCATTTTCTTGCTTCATCCATCAACTTCCAGGTGAGATTCCCTTCTCCCTCATCGAAGACAGCTCAAAACCACCAAAAAACAGACGCCACATGCCAACGTGGCCGACGGCGCATGCAGCTCCGATGAGTTGGCTCTGGTGATGAATTTTGGTTCCAAACAGATTTTACAACTTCTAACTCATTTATCTCTCGGTTTTGATGTATTTAGATCAATCTCAAAATCCTTCATTCCATAGGTCGATTAGTATCCGGTTTCTTGATTTCCCAACAAATTTTGACTTACGCAACTAGGGTGAGTCTCTATAGCCCCATTTTCATAGATATCATGTTTGAGGGAGAATATATGTTACATGTCGAAAATGTTGAACTTTAAAAGTTTACATGCATAATATAGCAACCTACTTTGTTAATTTTATGAAAGTTGTAAAACAAAAGTTAAAATGGTAAAAATTATTAATAAGATTAGCAAGTTATGTAGAATGTTATTTGTGACATATTTGATCTTGTTATGAAATTTGGTTATATAAGATATGAAATATCAAAAAATAAAAGTAGAATGCTATAATGACACTAGTTGGTACTAAGACACAACAATGATTATTTATATATACATAAGTTAGAATATGCTATGAATACATGAAAAGGTATAATAATGACCAAAATGTATTTATGTATAAAATGAAAGTACATTGCCATAAATTATGAAAAGACCTAACTTTTATATATATATATATATATATATATATATATATATATATATATATATATATATATATATATATTAGTTAAAATTATCAAAAATTAACTTTTAATATACATAAGTTATGTAAAAATGAATGTAATATATATATATATATATATATATATATATATATATATATATAACTCGTTTTTTACTAAGTTATGGATTTTATTGTATAAAATAATATGATTGACTCCAAGACTTAAAAGTCGTTATTTGCAAAATATTGTATCGTATAAATCATAAGACTTATAAATATCATGGAAATTGTTTGTTCACATTGGTTGAAACCTGGAAAATGATATAAAAGCAACTGTTGTGATGTGCAAATTTCGTCAAAACAAACAATAGAAATTTGGAAATCCTTAAAGTCTTGAAAGTCTTAAACACAGAAAGACTCCTAGATTATTCCCGAACAACCAAATTATAAGTAATTAAAATATTATAACGGGAGATTTATTTTTAGGATGCCAAGACACATTGTTAGGATCCAACGCACTTGGGTTTCCCTATATGAGCTATGTTTGTTTCTAATAGTCGTAAGAACTAGGATCATTTATAAGCCATGGACTATGTTGCCATATACACTGAGACCGTTAGTCTAAGGCAAAGACCTCTGTGTCATAGCCGTTAATCTGTATGGAATGTGGAACGTCCGGTATAGATCGAGGATACTGATCTATACGGGTAGATATCTCACCGCCGGTTGCTAGCTACAACCATCGTCTGGTGAGTCGAATTCAGGAATTAACGTTTCTACTCTACTTACCCCACAACATTGATAAAGTGTTGGTGTGGAAATTCTTAGCACCCCCTTCTTAGTGTTGGTGCAGAGGTTGCGAGTTGCAGTTCAGTTATGAGCTCATTATAGACCCTAGATTTGTCTGTGACCGTATAGAATTTAGAATAGGATTTATACAGGATTTTTTACTTGAACTAATTAAAAGAGACTGTATGAAGTGGAATAGTTGTGGTTTATATTGATAAGTTTCATCTCTAAAATTAAGTCATAAATCACTTAATTAATAACATGACACAATGTATAAAGGTTTTAATCTCACAATTAAATAAGTTATTTTAGTAAACTCTTCATTTTCGCATAAAAATATTTTTATGAAACAAATATCTTTTAACATAAATAGAATTTTTTGAAATGATTTCATCTGATTTTCAAAAGCTTTTTATAAATGATGTACTTCATGATTTTAAAGGTATACAGAGTCTAAACCTATAGAACTCCCCAATAATTTATTGTTGATGTTATTTTTAAGACATATATTCTCAGAGAAGTAGCGCAACGAAAGTCCCGGTTTATGGCATCATATATTTTATATTAATTATGTTTTGTTGCAAATATTCGCTACTTTGAATATATGTAAAGATACCTATATCGATGTAAGATATTGTGGAATTATGTAATCATGATTCCTTATGTTTTAATGTACTGTTCATGTATACTTTCACTGTGATATTCATTGACGTCGCGCCTCCCATTGTTTTCGCCGCCGGTTGGGAGTGTGACATTGACCCACAAAGGGGATATGTATAGATGGAGTGAGAAACATGAAGAAGATTTTGAGAAGTTAAAGAAGCGATTATGTGAAGAACCAATACTTTCTTTAACCGATGGAGTTGAATACTTCACAGTTTATAATGATGCATCTGGAGTTGGGTTAGGTTGTGTTCTGACCGAAAGAGATAAAGTGAAAGCATATGCATCCAGACATCTGAAAATCCACGAACAGAACTACCACACTCATGATTTGGAGTTGGCATCGGTGGTCTTTGCACTAAAGATATGGATACATTATCTTTATGGAACAAAGTGTAAGCTTTTCACCAATCATAAGAGTCTTCAATATTTATTTGATCAGAAGTATTTGAACATGAGATAATGAAGCTGGCTAGAGTTACTCAAGGATTATGACTGCGAGATACTTTACCACCCTGGTAAAGCGAATGTTGTAGCAGACGCTTCGAGTAGAAAAATAAACCTGGAAAGGAAAAGGCTAAGGGTGTTGATAATTGAGATTGTCTCGACGATTATGGAAAGGATCAAGAAAGCTCAAAATGATGCTCTAGAAGGAGATAACCGAAAGGAAGAAAGTTTAGGCAAAACGTTAGTGTTTAGAACAAACAGCCAAGGTTTGAAGGTGTTTCAGAACAAGATTTAATGGGAGTAATTAGAGATCTTCTCATGGAAGAATCTCACAATACCATGTACTCTATTTACCCTGGCAGCATGAAGATGTATATGGATTTGAAACCATATTACTGGTGGCCAAAGATGAAGCTCGATGTTGCAAAGTATGTGGATAAATGTGTGATCTATGCAAGAGTTAAGATCCAACATCAGAAGTCATATGGGAATTTGGAACCATTACCTGTACCTATGGGTAAGTGGGAAGACATTACCATGGACTTCGTAACCAAATTTCCCAGAATGAATGGAGGTCACAACATGATTTGGGTGATTAAAGACCGACTGCCGAAGAGTGCACATTTCATAGCAGCCAATGAAAAATGTGATGGGTTTTTATAGGTTACATTACACATATTTGCATAGTGGAAGTTCATAATAATCTACTTATTGTGCACATGCAACCTATGGATCTATGTGATTACAGATTATAGCAAGATACTATTAAAAGTATTATAAACCCTACTTATAATTGAAATTCATTGTATGGAATACATACCTCTGTTTTATAATCATATATAATATTTTAGAATCCTTAGATCTACTCCAGAAAGCTAGCACCAAAAGTATGGTTGCCTTTAATGACTCACACCCAAAACCCTAGAAACCCTAGAATGAAGATGTAGAGAGGGGAGATGATGAGAATTTTGTTCTTTATCTTGTGTAAGGTAAAAACCACCAAATTAAGGATCCAAGGGATCCTATTTATAATTTAGGTAACATGCAGACACAACCACATTTGAATAATTAAATAATAGATTTAATTCCAAATTCAACTTCTTTCCTTATATGCAACTAGGAGGCTTCTAGAAACCCTAAAGACTCCTCCAAAACCATCCATACCATGGAGGGTTCTAGAATTGCTTCTTTTATTCAACAATCGAACAATTACAATTCACCCCTTGTGTCACACTCCCAGTCGGCGGCAGAAACACCGGGCGGTGAGACGACATCATGGATCACAGTAATAAACATAAATTGAACATAGAAAAATATGGTAGTAGAATAAATACTTTTATTCATTGAAAGTGTAGATTAAAATATTCCCTTGGCTATGGTACAGGAAATCAAAAGGTACAAAACAAGCCTTAACAGATAGGCAACAAGGGAATCACTGAAATATAAAAGACGACTGCAATCCTATGACCATCCTTATAGTATGTCTTCTAAAAGTTTAACCTCATGAGAATACATGCATTTTGAAAGAGTGTCTACTAAAAAGTTGGTGAGTTCACAGGTTTGTAATAACTGAATTAAAACATAATTTCTCCCTAAAGTATAGCTATATTATAATTAGTAAGTACTTTTCGAGACCGAAATGAATTATTTGGATATATAGATAGATTATCATCTTATATATAAATGTATCTTTATTATCCTGACGTAACTAAGTTCCTGATAAAAAGATATTCCTTATAGGCATTTCAAGTTTCCTATATTCCTGTATATGTTATAGGTATTTAAAGTTTTCTATACATATTCCTTTCACTGTGAGTGCTGTAACCGAGCTAGTTTAGACTGATAAGACTCTCCTGACGCTTCATCAAGGTGTCAAATAGTAGAAAACACAATTATGACCCAGTGTGACTCGAATGTCAAGGTTGTAGCTAGCAACAATAAGTGGAGTTGTCAACCCATATGTCTCTATACATAATTCTCCCGCTCTTGCAATTAACGGTTATAAGCCAGAGGTCTTTCTAAATATAGTGATACTTAGGCTGATGCATAGAAGGCTCATATGAATTTGAAGTAAATTAATAACCCTAACTTTAATATCAAGTTTTTGGTTATTATTCCTATAGAAATACATAATACTACAAACATTCTTTAATTCAAGGTTCCACAGTAAGACTATAACATTGGGTATTGAAATAGATTTATTTACATTACATACATATATCATTTGTTTAACAAATTCCCAATATGGTTGTAATAAAATTTCAATAATCCTAACAGAAATAAAACAGTTATTGCATGTACCCCCCCCCCCCAAATGATAAAAGACTTTATATAGGGTTGTGACACTCACCTGTGAGGGTTAGTAGTCGAGAAAGTAGGGAGGCTAGGGTTGCCCACCTTCAGCGTCCATCACATAAACTCTAAACCTAAACCTCTTTGGTGCTGTCGTCCTTATTTTTGGTAGTCTTGGAAGCTCTTGAAGGGAGAAGAAGGAAAGTTTCAGCTAGGATCCATCAAGCAAGCCTCCATTCTTTATCTTGGCACTTTTCTGGACTTTTGTAAGTGTCCCAAACTCGAACTTTATTACGATAGGGTGCTAAAGCTTGATCTTTGTCCCATAATCTTCTTATTCTTGTTAGTTAGAATGGTGGGAATTCATATAGTTTGCAACTTTATGAATCTCTGGGACATTTGTTGAAATTGGTAGCTTGGATCTGAGGTTTAGTTTCCTATTATAACCATGCATGAGATTTAGGTCATAAACTCTCATTTTTGACCTAATACGGGTTCAAGACATGCATGTATATAAATCACCAACTTTCATGTTGATTTTGGTGTTAGAAACACTACTAGAGAAGATGGAATTCAGATTTAAAGGAATAAGTGCTTAATGTTCATGCCTTATGGAACCTAGGGTTTAAGTCTTGGAGTTTCTTGGATGGTCCTTAGGGGTAAAGTTAGAAACTTTATCCCTCGAGATCATGTTTTGAGTGAGATCTAAGCTTTGTAGCTCGAGAGGTTGAAGGAAACAGCTTAATTAATTAAGTTGTTTGAAACCGCGTTACCACGACGCGGTGTCAGGTCACCACGTCGTGGCGACTAGCGGTCAGATCGTCTGTTTTGTCCTTAGGGACCACGACGTGGTGAGTCAACCTTGGGCGTTGACTCTGACTTTTGACCTTGTCTGGATAAGCTTGACCTAGGGGCATTTTGGGTATTTTGAATTATAGTTAAGTTTGGTCATATCATTGAATAGGTATCCGGTTGAGCTGATTTTTGGAGTAGAGTTCCGTTCAGCTATTTTTCGTTTGTTAGTGAGGTGAGTCTTATTACCACACTAGTGGTTCAAAGGCATCAATGTCGGCCCGATGACTGATATGTTTTAGATGTATGTTATTATGTGATATTATTGAATGATATATATATATATATATATATATATATATATATATATATACACATATATATATATATATATATATATATATATATATATATATATATATATATATATATATATATATATATAGCCAAACCGGGCTCGGACGCACTACAGACTCGGGGGTTGATATGGACCCCACATAGTTACACGTTGCAATATGGGTTGATACGGACCCGACACAGCTACATGTTGTCATATTGGGTTGATACGGACCTGACACAGCCACGTGTTGTTATATGTATTTGATCATTGTATATGGAATTTTCGGGAAGCTTACTAAGCTTTGTGCTTACAGTTAATTTGTGGTTTCAGGTAATTCCGATACAAAAGGGAATGGCCCGGCTTGATCGCAGCGCATCCACTCCTGTTTTGCATTTTCTTTATGATTTGGATTTGTACTCTGATGATTATACTCGTTTGACATACTAAGTTTGGGTTTGCTATGAATACTTGATGGTTTTTTTATTAAATTAAAAATGAAAGTTTTATCCATGATTTTTGTCACACCCCCGAACCAGGACGGCGGAAACGTCCGGTGGCGGATGACGTCATTGTATAGTATCATAATAGTTGAATATAAATGAAGCATAGCAACCCAAGCAACATACATTGAGAATACGAACTTACATAGTTTACATATTGTATTTGTTCATAAGTTACACAAAAGTGACAGAAAAGTAAAAGTTCCAAAATGCTGCAATCCAGTTCTCAAGACTTAAGTACATGCTTACTGGTTCCCTGAGAATACAAGTAATTTTGAAAAACGTCAACATTTAATGTTGGTGAGTTCATAAGAATATTTTGATGAAAATATTTGTATCTGCTTTGTTTAAAAATGGTTTGTATATCTCCAGAAAAATCCGATATTTTTCCATAAAATGAGTTGTAAGTCTTACACCAAAGACTAAAAATGTATGAATGTATGTTCTTTGTTTCTGTTCCTTGAAATTGTAAAATGTATGCTCCCAGAAAATCCAATATTTTCTGATGTATGAAAACTGTAGTTTTAAACCCTAAAACCAGAAATGTAAACAATAGAGTGTTAAAAAATGGTATGTAGTTTTATATTTTATAAAACCGATGAAGTGTAAGCTTCGCGTAAACCAAGATAGTATTGTTAATCCCTAAGTGAGTTATTATAACCATACATAATGTGACTGTTATGCCTGTACGACGTTCTTCAGGCGTCAGGATCGGTAAGATATTTGTCACCCTAGACTGGCCCGTCTAGCTGTAGCGAACAGCTCAGGTGTGGGGTTGTCAATCCCCGTATAGATCTATACACAACTATCTTGCTCTCCCTCCAGGAGACTCTGGTTATAATGTAGGACTTAAAATGTACGCTAGGTAGGTACTATGAAGAGTATGTCTCACTAGAGCATTAACGGATTTACGTGAACTACGACTCCATTTTTCTTGTATAATAAAGTAATTGCACTTGTTGAAAACTTATGACATAAATTTTATGACACACAAATTATACTATCAATAATTTTCCTTGTATGTTTTTGTGTAAACTATTTATATAAACTTTATATAAATATCAAGTTGAAATCTTGACTAGTAGTAATAGATGTTGTCAAAACATAATATTCTTGGGTTTTGACCCACCAAACAGTGATGACTAAAATATGACCATTTTTACTAGAAAAGCTATTTTTAACAAAAATTACCAAAACTTGTAGCTTTTACAACTCATATTTTCTTGTTGATGCGTGTATCACATAATGAGTTTTATTGTTGCACATCAACTTATTTACACGATTTTTGTGTAGATAAAATAGTGTTAACCATATCTTATGCAAATATTATTTCACATTCAAATGATAAAGATGAAACTAGCACAAATTCATAAGATAAACATGTTTTGACTTGTATCCCCCCCCCCTAAAAGCATGAAAACTCGAAAAATGGGGGTATGAAGCTCACCTTGGTTTGGTTTGGATGATTTGAAGTGTTGTGAAGAGATTTTGATCCTAACACTAAGATGCTCTTGATGAACTCCTTGAAGCTTATAATACCCTAAGAAGGTCGAAATTACTTACCAAAAATCTAAGGACCACTTAGATGATAAAGATCTTTGGAGATTTTAGTTCTTGCTCTTGAGAGAACTTTGAAATATGAATGCTGAAGTGTTAAAGGAAATGGAAGAAGGAAAAGTGAAAATGCAGGTGAATAGGAGTAGTGTTTCTCTGGACGTGTTTAAATGGAAGAAATGGATGGATGATTTTATGGATACTTGCAAGGTAAATGGGTGTGTTGCATGGTATGTACTGGGTAAAAAGAGATAAGGCTGAATCTTTCCTCCCAAGGTAAATCTTTGACGTACATAATATCTAATAGAAAAATCCCTACTGGATACCACTTTAATTGGCCGTAAACCCATTAATACACCTTTTCTTGACCGAAATCACCCCATTCTCTTGGTGATTTCGGTCCTACACTCCATACTTAGCATGATTTCGGCCTTAGTGGGCCTTTCCTAAGGTTTTCGGTTTTGAGAGGGTCCATCAAAAGGGGTTTGCGGTCCTAGGTTCCACCTTAAAAGGGTTTGCGGATTTTAGATCATCCACTAAGGGATGATTTCGGTTTTGAGGGATAGAAATCACAAGGTAGTAGCCTTAGAATCTAAGAGATAAATGTCATAACACTAATACCTGTTGTTGTTTTAAAACCCTCTTTTAATTCTTGTTTGGTTTGATTTGATCATTTAAGGTTTATTGCAGCATGAACACCAAATGTATATTATAAAACATCATTGTATCAAAGTTAAACATTGTATATACACTTATATACAAGATCCCTTAGACTTGGTTCGACCCAAAATTTTCTAGTTGTGACAATTTTGGGGACGTTACATGCTCTTAACCCTATATGGTGAAATTAAAACAAATTACCTACGGTGGAGACGGATGGAGATGGAGTTAGGGACGGTGATGATGGGCGGAGATGACGATAGGGTGGAACGTAGGTTGTTCTCCGACTGTAGTTAGTGAAGACAGAGAGCGAGACAGATCGATGCATAAAATACAAAAAATGGTTGCGTTTAGGCCTAGGCGTGAGGTGTCAATAAGAAGGACCTCATATTCTCCATGCTGTCACACCACCGGTAGCAGTAATGCTTGTGTGCGTTGTTACTTCTTCATGATGCTCTTTCATGCGCTCTTCCCTTACATGCGCTTGGAAAGAAAGCGTTGAGCAAAACCGGTGGAGCTTTAATCGAATAGATAATCAAACCGATGGGGTACGATGGGGGTGAAGAAGGTGTGGAGGTGGTCGTCCTGTGGTAGCCAAGAAAGTGAATGTGGAGGTGAACGCGATTGATGATTTTATGGGTTCGTTTGGATCAGAAGCAAGGAGGGGAGAACATCTATCACTCTTAATATCATATCATATGTTGCCTGTTGGAAGAATAAATCGGTTGAGAAGGAAAAGAGGACACCATCATTGTCAAGGGGCCAAAACTGCCAAAATAAAAAAAATAATATGGCCAATGTCTAAACCATGAAAAGTTAACTCTTCATAACATTTTTCACTTTTAATATATATATATATATATATATATATATATATATATATATATATATATATATATATATATAATAATAATAATATAAATAATAATAACAATGCCCATTATTTAATTTTTCCAACACAATGCCCATTAAGCAAATTAACTTGTGAATTAAAGCACAAAAATCCATCCAGCTTGGTGGTTGAAGGCATGTCATGTAGATTGGGTTCAAAACCTCTTCGCCCATTATCGTCCTTGTGTCTTGCTTTTTTTTGTTTAAAGCAGGCAAATGCTGATGTGTCAAAGTCACGCCATCTCCAACTCAGCCAAGTTCGTCCCATTCGGTGACCATCCTAGTAGGTTAAATTTGAATAAGGGGCAAAAACTGAACAAATTTTCGGTATTTGAGACATTAATGCACATAAAAACCAACTTTGGGTATAATCGAACGTTCTGTGTAAAATTGAGGGATTTTATAATAATAACTCTTGTAAAAATATTGATAATATATAATTTGATTATTGTAGCTATTTGTTTATCTATTACAAATATTGATTGTATATCATTTTTATTATTTATTTATTTATTTTGATGAAAAATATAATTATTTGTTGGATGTTGTAAAATCTTGTAAACTATATGCATTTTTATTAAAAGGATATTTTTTATTCTCAAATAAAATCTTGTAAACTATAGGCAAATTTAAATTTTAGTTTTTACGTAGTCTACAAACTTTAAAAAACAAACAATCTACTTCTTGAAGACTAAATACATTTTATCACATTTTATTTTCCAAATATTATCTACAACCGTAGACTGCATGCCTTTTACCACTTTAAATACACAGAGTGCCTAAAAATTACATAGAAAAATACAAATCATGATACATATTTAATGGTTTATGTTTTCCAGACCATTTGCTTTTTACACATATAATATGGCTTTAACAAATTAGGCATTTGTTTATTCTACTTGAATTTGTTGGTAGAGTAGAGTGTCGTATTAGAAATGGGGCCCCTTTGGTAAAATAATTTTTATATGCTTATTAAAATAAACTATTACTCATTTGTTTTAAAAAACAAATTTATGTTTTTAAATATATCGTTGGTGGTACAAATCGTTCTAGGCTACGTCTTTAGAAGATAAATTTTGATAAGAGTTGTAATTCGACATGATCACTTGAGATCCACCATATAAATCTCAAGTTGTTATAGTATGTCAAATTATTAAAAAAAATGTTTTATAACTAGTCGTATGGTAAATTGTAGAGGTGAAAACATGTCCAAACCCGACCTAAATGGAACACGACCCGGAAACCGAAAACCAGGATTTAGTATAATCGGATACGAGACACGTCTAAGGAATCAGTTTCGAGTAAAGGATTGGTTAAAGTGGGTCTACGAACGTAAAACCTGGAAATTTCAAAGTGTGTAGGGTGCAACCGGGTAAAATGAGTCTAGAACCGAAAATCCGTAAAAAAAAACCAGGTAATGTGTAATACGTGAAACTTGTAAAAATTTCATAACTCATTCATTCGAAGTCGGTTTGACATGATAACTTTTCTGGCATGCAGTTTATAGTTTGTACTTCAATTTAGGATATAATTGCATCATCTTGGCTTCCATATTGACTGATTTACAACCCTTCGAAGTCAAGGTATCAAAGCTGAAAGTTTTTTCAGCTTTTCAATTCCGAGTCTGATTCTCTTTACTTATTTTACTCGGACCCACTCTACCCGATACCAAATTTAGGCTTATATTAATACCTGATATCCGACCCACTTTAACTTATATTAATTCTAACCTGGTCGGTTCTCGTTACTTTTGCATGAACAATGAAGAAAAACATACACATTAAATTCACATATTTATATAAATGGTTCATGTGGTTTACCAAAGTTCACAAATTCATTCCTTGCTAACTTTTTTTACGAACATTATCCCTATGGTTTCCAAAACTTACGTGAATGATCATTTTTGCTCACACTGTGAATTTTCGTCTGTTAAGCTCTGTGTGTTGCATGTTCAGGTAAGTTTGTCTTTTCAAGCTTAGTAGAGACTAAGTTTGTCATCATGGATAAACCATAGAGATCATTTATGTAATTTTGAATATATTTTATGTTTATGAGTTTGTGACTTTTCTACCCCTACTTCGCAAAATGACATTTCCCACTTCTCTACTTTTTGGAAAGTCACTTTGACCCCTTCCGCTTTTAAAATTTTTAAAATGTCACTTTTTCTCTTCTATTTTCTAAGCTTTTGTATTTATCCATCATAGTACATGTAATCTATTTATATTAATAACTTTCATAAGTTAACATAAGAAAATCTATTTTTAAGTTCTTATTTTTATGCATGTGTTGGTATAAATTCAAGGTGATCAATGTTCGAAGTATTCGGCGTAAATTTATAACTTTTATTCATTATTTTTTTTTTTAAAAAAAACTTATTTTTTTTTATGTACACATCGGTATAAATTCGAGTTTGTCTACATTTCGACATAATTTTTCTTAGAGTTTTGTGCTTATTTTTACGTACGTTTGCTACGCATGATTCATGTCATATAGTATAATACATTTTTTATTATTACAGTACTTCGGTTCATTAACTTAAAAAAATAGTACTTATTTTTTATGTATATGTCGGTATAAATTCGAGTTTCGTTTCGTTTCAACGTAAATTTTGTGTATGTTTTCTTTAAAAAAACTTACTTGTTTTATTAGAACTTTATAAAGTAAATTAAAAAAAAACGTACTTGTTTTTTTATGTACATGTCAATTGAATTGAAACACTTTTGGGATATTCTTAAACCGGAAATCATGGCGTTCATGCAAGATTTTTGTTACAGAGGTTTCATTCCTCCTAGTCGTAATTCCTCCTTTATTACTTTAATTCCTAAGGTTCAAGATCCTCGGCTTGTCAAAGATTTTAGACCTATTAGTTTGATTGGAGTGATGTACAAGATTTTAGCAAAAACTCTTGCTAATAGGCTTGGATTGGTAGTTGGTACAGTCACTGACATTCAATAGTCGGCTTTCATGAAAGGTGGGCATATGTTAGATGGCCCCCTTTTATTGAATGAGATTGTTTCGTGGTCTAAGAAGCATATGAAAAAAATGTATGCTTTTGAAAATTGACTTTGAAAAATCATATGATTCTGTTTCATGGGATTTTCTTCTTGGTATTATGGCTTTCTTGGGTTTCGGACATAGATGGATTGGGTGGATTAAAGCTTATTTGGTGTCTTCTAGATCGTCAATCATAGTTAATGGAAGCCCGATGAATTTTCTCTTGAGTGAGGCCTTATACAAGGAGATCCTTTATCTCATTTTCTTTTCTTACTTGTTATAGAGGCATTAAACGTAACCATGTTGGATGCAGTGGATTCTAATTTGTTTATTCCTTCTATGATTGGCTCCCCTGCTATTCAGGTCTTGCATCTGTTTGTTGCAGATGATGTGATCTTTATGGGTCATTGGTCATAGGAAAATAAGGAGTTTTTGATACGGATTTTGAAATGTTTTTATGATGTTTTCAGTTCTTCAAATAAATTTTCATAAATCGAAAATTTATGGGATTGGTGTCTCTGTTGCTGAGGTTCATTATTTTGCTATAGTGGTAGGATGTGAACCTAATTCTTTTCCTTTTAAGTATTTAGGGTTCCTGTTGGTCTTAATATGGCTAGGAATGGGACTTGGGATCCGTTGGTGTCAAAGTTTAAAAAGAAGTTAACATGGTGGAAGGTAAAAATGATTTCCATTGGTGGTAGATTTACTTTGATTAGATCGGTCCTCGACTCCTTGGGTATTTATTATTGCTCTTTATTCAAATGTCGGTTAAAATTGATAATTTGTTGGAGTCTTTGAGAGCTTCGTTTTTCTGGGGAGCAGATATAGAAGAAAGAAAAATAGGTTGGGTTAAATGGAAGATGGTTTGGCTGACAAACAAGTTGGGGGTCTTGGTATCAGTAGTTTTCTTACTCTTAATGAGGCTTTACTGCTAAAGTGGCGGTGACATTTTTTGAATAATCATGAAGCTCTTTGAGTTAGAGTTATTAAATCCATTCATGGTGACTCGGGAGGTTTTCCTATTAGTTGTAGAGGTAGTACAGTTAAAGGGGCATGGTCGTTTATTGTTGCTGTTACTCGAACTTTGCATGAGAGACAAATTGTTCCTGTTAATTCTATTAAGAAATATGTAAGGAATGGTAGACATACACTTTTTTGGAAGGATATTTGGGTTGTGGATGTTACTTTTGATCAAGTTTTTCCAGGCTTGTGGCGTTAGATTTAATCGAGACTGCCTTATTGTTGATCGAGTTGATCAATCGTGGCATTGGAGCTGGAGGAGACAACCAATAGGAGGGGCTGAAATGTCTTAATTCACGACTTTGATTGAGATGTTGGGTAGCATGGTTTTTTGTAGCCGTCCTGACAGTTGGATTTGGGATTTGGGCAATGGGGCTGATTTCACAGTTAAGGCTACCCGCCATCTTATTGATGATTTGATGTTACCTCATGGTTAGACATACAGCTTGGAATACGTTTATTCATATAAAGATTAATATACTTCGTTGGAGATTTATGCTTAATCGGCTCCCCACTAAAGATAACCTTATTGCTCGAGGTATTCATGTTCCTGGTCATCTTTATTCTATATGTGGGGATCATTTAGAGAATCGTACACTACTACACAAGTCATTTAATAGTGCGAGTGATTTTTATTTTTTGATGCGGTCCTTTCTAAAAACCGCCTTATTAAATATCTACAACATAAAAAAAGAAGAGAATCACACCATAAAATAGATTTATTAGTGCGGTTTTCCAAAATCGCACCATTAAAGCATTTTTTGAGGTGGTTTCCCAAAACCGCACCAAAAAACAATTAAAACCGCCTCAAAATATAATTCGCACTAAAAAACATTGAACTGCACCAAAAAATAATTCGCACTAAAAACATTCAACCACACCATTAATCTTTCCTCTAAAAATTTCATTCGAATTTTTCATTCTTCACGAGATCCCTCCAAATTTCGTTCAAAATTTTCATGTTCAAGCAAGCTACAAGTTGGTTGATCCTTCGAATTTTTCATTTCCCTCCTATATTTTCGTTTTCCTTCTATATTTTCATTTCCCTCTAAAAGTATGTGTGTCCTGCGTGTGCTTTTCCCCATTTTACAGACAACACAAGAAGCATATATCTTTTCTTCTTCCTTATTTTCCTTTTCTGATTAACGTTTGGTTTGTTTAAGGTGAAATAAGTTGTTTAATCGGAAATATGTAGGAGATGGTGGTGCTTCGATGGTTATCAGTATAGGCACGACATTTATGGTCGGTGGTGTGTTGACGATGGTTAGTGGTGGAGATGGTAGGTATGCAGATAAACTAATTTTTGTTCTTCCTTTTTTTTACTGATTTATGTTTGGTTTGTTTAAGGTGGAAAAAACGATGGTAACTGGGGATGTTGGGTGTTCTTCGTGGCTGTAATGGTGGTTTCTGGCAAAAGTGGGGCAGATGGCGATGGTGTCAACTGGTGGTGGTTTATGCTCGGTTGTAAAGGAGGTCAAGGTAGAGATGCTCGACGGTGGTTAATGGCGATAAAAATGGTGTGTCTTGGTGAATCTTGTTTTCTCGGCAACAAACACGCGGTAGAGATGATGGTGGTTTAAGGGTGGTTTCCGGTGGGATGGTTTTTTTATTTTTGTGTTGTTTGCATTTTTTTGGGGCGGTTTTCATCATTTTATGGTGCAATTTGTATTTTTCCTCTGCTATTTTTTGGTACGGTTTTGATTATTTTTTGAGGCGGTTTTATAACCGCACTGTTAAATGAGGGTATTTTTTGATGCGATATTTGTTAGTGCGGTTCAATAACCGCATCAAATAACTATTTTAACCACATCAACAAATCATTTATGTACTAGTGGTAATCACACCTTCGTGGAGTGTGATATCTCGAAAGATGTTTTAGCCAAGGTTTGGAAGTGGTGTGATCTTGAGTTCCCTTCGATCCAAACAACTATGGAGTTACAAGATTTCGATTTTCAGCTTCGTCTGCCTGCCACCCGAAAGCTGCTCATGGATGTTATTCTCTCTACCACTTGGTAGAATATTTGGAAGTACAAGAATAAACTCATTTTCGATCGTGTTAAGCCTAGGATTGGATACTATATTTGATGATATTGTTTCTTTCACGTATTGTTGGGTAGTGCATAAGAAACATAAACTCCACATTGATTGGAGTTTATGGCTTCAAAACCTTCTTTTAAACTCTTTGTAAATTTTTTTTCACTAGCATCTTGTTAGTGTTTTTCGTTTAATTTATTCAGCTTAATATATATATATATATATATATATATATATATATATATATATATATATATATATATATATATATATATATATATAGAGAATTATATAAATAGTTCCTTTGGTTTACCCATGGACAAACTTGGTCTCAACTGAAAAAACCAAATTATCCCCACATTCAACGCACGTGATAGGGCTTAAGGAACAAATTTCACAGGTTTAGCAAAAAAAAAAAAAAAAAACATTTCACAATAGTTTTGGAAACGTCATGGACAATGTTCGTCAAAATATTTTAGTAAAAACTGAGTGTGTAACCTTTAGTAAACTACGAGGACCATTTGAGTAGTTTTGTGTATTGAAAATTAATAGTGTATGTTAGTAGGTATATGCGGCATGGAGTGTTTTTCTTTTATATATACCACTGTATTGCTTAACCTCCTTGCTGTATCACCTAAGTTCATCTTTGTGTTTATTCAGTATGGTTTTCCTTGAA
The DNA here is from genome assembly GCF_052849685.1 of Lactuca virosa. Lineage (NCBI taxonomy): Eukaryota > Viridiplantae > Streptophyta > Magnoliopsida > Asterales > Asteraceae > Lactuca > Lactuca virosa. The sequence continues at coordinate 42,602,601 of NC_136433.1, forward strand.
TATCTGATCATTATCATTTTCCTTTCTTTTCTAGTTTTTCATTACCAACCTCAAAACCTAAAAACTCTCAAGGATAGAAATTGGCTGCCTCTTGGTTTCTTTTCTGAAATCCTCACAAACTTGCACCGACTCCATGATTTTTTGGCCATATATCTTAATCGTAGTGGCGGTACTTTCATGTTGAGAGGGCCTTGGTTTGCCAGCATGGATATGCTTATTACCACAGACCCATTAGACATCCACCATGTTTTGAGCAAGAACTTTCCTAATTATCCAAAAGGGCAAAATTACCGTAAATTGTTCGACATTTTTGGAGATGGAATCATTAATATCGACGGACATTTATGGGAAATTCACCGCAAAACCATCATGTCTCTCTTTAGACAACCCAACTTTCAAAGTGTTTTTGAAGCAGTTGTCTGGAAGAAGGTGGAAAGTGGGCTTTTGCCAGTATTAGAGTCTATTTCCAAAACGGGCATGGAGATCGATTTGCAGGACGTATTTCAAAGATTCACTTTTGACACTATATGCAAGGTGCTCTTAGAATATGACCCGCAAAGCTTGTCTCTCAATTTTCCTTACATTCGGTGTGAGAAAGCCTGGGTAGATATTACAGAAGGCATGTTGTACAGGCATCTTATGCCCCCAATCTTTTGGAAACTACAACGACTACTGAAAATGGGGAATGAGAAGAAGCTGAGTGAGGCATACAATGCAGTTGATCACTTTGTAGACAAGTGCTTAGCTAGAATAAAACACGAGTCCAGTAACATGGAAAGTGAACATTCTCATGAAAGTTTTGGATTAGTGACATCCCTGGTAACAGAGTTCAAAAGCCAAAGCGGCAATTTTGGATATCCCAAAAACTTTGTAAGGGATACCATAGTGACCCTAATGGGCGCAGGGAGAGATACAACTACCGCAACTCTCTCATGGTTTTTCTATCTCGTTGCAAAAAACCCAATCGTAGAGGACAAGATCCGAGAGGAGATTCACACGTTTCTGGAGATGAAAGTAGATGATCAGAAGAACTGGAATTCCAAAGAGGTAGGAAAACTGGTTTATCTTCATGGGGCTCTATGCGAAGCCTTAAGGCTTTACCCTGCTGTTCCTTTTAACCACAAAACTCCATTACAGTCAGAAATCCTTCCAAGTGGCCACCAAGTTAGTCAAAACACCAGGATTATTCTATATTACTATGGAATGGGAAGGATGGAAAAGATATGGGGTAAGGATTGCATGGAATTCAAGCCTGAAAGATGGATTTCAGAGAAAGGAGGTATCAAACATGAGCCATCTAACAAGTTCGTGGCATTTAGTGGTGGGCCGAGGACATGCTTAGGTAAGGACATGAGTTTCACTCAACTAAAGATAGTGGCATCTACAATCATTTATCATTATCACATTGAGCTGGTAGAAGGTCACCCGGTTATTCCTAGCGCTTCCATGGTACTTATGATGAAGCATGGGTTGAAGGTCAGGTTAACCAAAATAAGTGAAGAAAATATTTGAGCCAAATACCAGAAGAAAACGTAATAAATCTATCTGGTGTGATCAAATTACAATTTTATGTTTTGTTTGATAATGAGTTCGAGTTTCTAATAAATCCTGTTGCATATGTGTGTTAATTAAGAACATGATCATTATATGCATCAGCTGTTGGCATATATGTCACCTATGTTTGGAAGTTTCTATATATATATAGAAGTTTCTTTGTATCTCAGATATTAGGTTTGTAAAATGATAATCTTAAAGTTCTTTCTTTAATTATGTCTCTCTCCTTCATCTAATACGCTTGTCTACAAAATACAAAACAACCTTTAGAAAATTCAACCGGACAAAGAAGGACAAGTACGTGAGCTCTTCCCTCATTGCAACTCTTCACCTCAGAGTGGCAGACATCTATACCTATCGGAACAAAACAAAGCACGAGAGTTGTGGAATAATCAAGTTTTACACGGCAACCTATTCCCGACAACTTTATTACCCTCAAACGCAAGTCTCCAAAAACCAAAGTGTAATAGGGTTACAAATTCTTTTGCAAGCTTTCATGTACTATTTTCTCTTTTTTTTTTTTTTTCGTTATACCTACTAGCACTTTCTGGGGTCTATTCCCTCACGTATAATTAACAACACTTGCGAAAAATAAGGGAACTGTCTACATGGAAGTTTCCCTTTAAACTAGGATCAACTTTAGTTAGCAATCACTACTACATAATGTATTTATTAGTGCGATGGTTTTTATTTTTTTGATGCGGTGGTAGCTCAAAACCGCATCATTAAACTATTTTCGCATCAATAAATCAAGAAACCGCATCATTTAAAACATTTATTAGTGCGGTTTTCAAAAAACCGCATTAAAAGTGATGAATCAAAGAATCGAGTATTGAATTAATCAGAGTATGAATTCAAGTATGAATGCGAGATTTGAACACCGGATGTAAATATGATCTTGTTTCAGCTCTATTATGTTTTCGTATCTTTACAGAGTACAATAGGCAGGTCTGTAAAAACTCTTATCTAACTCTAGTAAATAACCTTATTTATAGGGAACCGAAAGCGTACAAAAAATATACTAAGGCATAGACACTTAAGCTTCGAATAAAGGCGCCCTAGTAAAATACATTACAAACCATTCGAAGAGTACAAAATATATTTCGACTAATTACAACAATTCGACCCTTACAATCTCCCCCTTTGTAATCATAGTCGAAATCCTTAATTCGTAAGAAGTGTGATGGAATACAGTAACACTCTTCGAATCTCCGTGTACCAGAAGATAATCTTCTTCAGCTCTTTCTTATCTCCTTCATTGTTTTTCTTGCAATGATTCATACGAACAATTAAGTTCGTATATTGAGATGTTGAATATCTCTCCACTTCGCTTGCCTGGAATAAGAACCGTTTAGCTTTTCCAGCTTTGTCTTTTCCTGCGAATACCATTCCAAAAGGCTTCAAGCAGATTTCTCCATCAGCGTATTTTTTTCAATTCTACTTGAGTCTTTTTGGAGCCATCGGAGCTTTAATTTCCATACCTTTAGCCGTAGCTAACTCCACATCTGTAAGAGTCAAACACTCGTAGTAATTTTCTATGAAAATCTTGATGTGAGCAACCCCAAGCTTGAATTCATCAGGTTCTGTGTTTTGAAGGTATGAAAATGATTTGTCTTTTAAAAGCAATGCAACTTGTATAAGATCATACAAGTTCATCAATGGAAAATCTGCAACAGTGAATTCGCAAATATTTCCATTTGCCCTGGCAACCACATACTTGAAATTTTGGACTGTGTTTTCGAATACCACATCCTTTTTCATACTGATCACTTTCTTGATTTTAACCAATGACCACACTTCCTCAGGGGCTTTTGCAAGAACAGCATGAAAACGAATTTTCATGTGTGTACCTTCATCTTTTTCTTTAAAATTTCCTTCAGCTTTGAACTGAGGCATGATGAACATCATTTCGTTTATCGGAAAATCCAGCTGGCTTGTATCAGTATTCGTAACCAAATAACTCTGTTTTGGCTTCTTCTCAAACGAATACATGTGATTATATGCTACCTTGGCCTCGATTGTTTCATAATTGTAGTGTTTGGCAGGATCACCTTTGTCCATTCCCTTCGGATCACCAGCACGCTGAGCCATAATGCTTTGAATCAACCTCAGTTTTTCGATTCCAGCTTCTGCTGCAGCCTTCTTTTCTTCTTTTGACATTTCCACTACAATCGATTTCCCTTTATCTTTCAAAGCTGGATTGTCAATTGCCTCTTTTGGTTTCGAACCACTCTCCCCAGTCTCCATAGATTTACCAATTACAATTCCTTTCGAAATAGGTCTTGTAATATGTAATGTTGTGACAACTGTTGAAGTAACCATCCCAGCAGAAACTATGACTGGTTTTGTTGTTGGAATCTTCGAAGAAAATACCTTTCCAACAACTTTCACATCTTCACCACCAGCCTTCGACTCACTAGTTTTTCTTTCTCCCCCTTGCACCCCTGTGAAAACAGGTGGGGCATTTGTTGTAAATCTGGAAAAGTCATCAACAATAACTATAATGTACCTTTTCTTGTTGAGAGTTGAAACAGTTGAAGGACCACACAAACCAATATGTAAGAGTTCCAAAGGTGCGACGATTTTCGAATCAATCGTAATTGGATGACCTTGTTTATGTTGCTTGCCCACTTAACAAGCTGCACATAAAGAATCATTGTCAAATTTAAGTACAGGTAAACCTCTTACCGGATCTTGTACCACAAGTTTATTGATGTTTCGAAAATTGAGATGAGAAAGTCTTCGATGCCATAGCCAACTTAAGTCTGCCGTTGCTTTCGAAAGAAGACATATAGCAGGTTTCCCTACTATCGGATTGATATCCAAAGTGAACATATCACATTTCCTTTTGGATTTCAGTAACACTTCTTTTGTGTTTACATTCGAAATAACACTTCCTTCTTCGTTAAAAAGAACTTGATTGTCAGTGCCCACAACAAGTTGAGAAACACTTATCAAGTTATGTTGAAGACCTTCAACATATGCAACACGATTCACTGTGAATTGTCCATTCGTGATCTTCCCATATCCTTTTACTTGACATTTTTGATTGTTCCCAAACTTCACTACTCCAGCATTTTTGAGACTTCGAAAATCACGTAAATTCTCCTTTTTCCCAGTCATGTGACGAGAGCAACCATTATCAATGTACCACTTGTTATCATATTGCTCGTCACATAGTACCTACAATCAGTGGAAAATTTAGTTACCCAAGGCTTTTTGGGTCCTTGGTAATTATATTTCAATTTCGAATGTAATGAAGAACTTTTAACCCAATTACAAACTTTAGTTTTGAGACTATCAATTAAGTTTACATCTTCATTTAAAGGAACTGAAACATAAGTTGTTGATGGTTTCGAATGTTCACTGACATTACCCTTCGAATTCTGAGTTTGTGAATGAATATTCTTTGCTTTTATTACTGGTTTCCAAGCTTTGACTGAAATGTTCGAATCCTGAGAAGATGAACTGCCATTTGATGAAGTATTCACATACTTCTCATATGCTTCGTGAATTTGCTCCTTTGAAAATGTATTCGACTGATACATCTTTCCTTTGCCTTCAAGCCAATGATCAATGTTCTTCCTTGATGTCATCCCTTTTTCACGTGAAGTTTTCATATGTTCTTTCTTCGTATGATTAGGAAAATTTGGCTTTTGAGGAACAAAATCAACTTTTGGATTTGTTAGAAAAGATTGAGCATATGATGTATCAACTGTTGATTTAAAATTTGATTTATTTGAAAATGTTCTTGAATTGTTAGGTTCTGAAACTTTCGAAAACCTTGGTTGTTTATTCACTGCAGACCTTGAATGATTTGATTGATACGAATGTTGAGGTTTTGTTGAAAAAGAAGAATTTTTAGCTTTGAAAACATTTTGGGTGATTGTGATTCAGACATCTTTTGAGACTCAACATTTTACCAAAATATTTTCTTTCTTGCTTGTCTTTTTGAAATGTTGTTTTCCTTCGAAAATTTATCAATTTGTTCTTTAAATTCCTTAGAGTTTAGTTTGACAACTTTTTCATTTTCCTTTACAACTTGTTTTGAATTCTCTTTTTCAATTTTTGATTTTTCAACCCATTTTCTTTGTGGTTTTTGACGTTGGAAAACATACGAATTATTTGTTAAGTTGTTTTCAACTGTGCTTTGATTTGCGAAAAAACCTTCATTAGTTGTTTTTTAATTATCCTCCTCAACTAACTTCTTTAATTCTGGTTTGATATTCTCAACATTTCCAGTAGTTACGAAAACTTGATTTGGAAAAATGACATCATCTGTACATTTGAAATTTGGATAAACCACTGTATTCGTTTCAAGATAGTGTTCACCTTTTTCATTCATTACTTTTTCGAACTTTTGTGTATCACCATACACTTGATCAACCACTATTCGAGGAGTTTCTTCTTCCTTTGAAGATTTCTTTTCCTTCGAAATTTTCTCTTCATCTTCATCATCACTATCATCAGTTTGACTGTCTTTGAGATCCACAAAGTTCATATCACTAACATTCGAACTTGAAGGTATATCAGTTTCATTTTCAACCATCAAATCCTTAACTTTTTCTTTCCCTTTAGATGTTGATGCAATATTAACAACAGACAACTGAGAACAATCAACATCTTCAAGTTCACTAATTTCACTAATATTGTCAGAATTATCTTCAATATCAGCAAAATTAGATTGAGAATCAGATGTTGAATTCTCAGTCTTTTTCAAAACTTGAATTTGTTCAGATTTAGTCAAAGTATCATTCACTATGTTAACTAATTCATTCGCATCAAGACATTCATCAATTTTGACAATTCCATATTTATATCTATCATCAGGAACTTTATCAAAATCAGCTATTATTTGCTCACAATCATACGAAATATTATCTACCTTAGCTCTTTCGAATGCTAGAAAAGGTAGTAATTTTCTATGTTGTTCTTTACTTATGTCACATGAATGATGTAGATCAGTTAATTTGCCATAAAGTCTTTTAGCAGAATTACAATAAATGTTTCTTTGTGCTAACAAAAGTTTGACTTCACTCGTTAAAGTATCCCTGTCACACATAATATTTGTTATTTGTAATTCCAAACATTCAATTTTGCTTATTTTCAAGTCTAATCTCTTTTTGGTCTCTAACAACTCCATGGACAATTTGTTGGCCTCATTGCTAGCAGACACAACAATTGAATCAAAATAAGTAACCGTCTCATCAAAAGATATTAGTTCAGAATCATAAGCATGTGTAGGAATATTAAAAGATTCGAGAATTTTACGTACCTTAGTTGTCACTGGAGATTTGTCAGCCGCTTTGGATACGAAGCATCGTCCCCTCACTTCGAATTCCTCATCATCTGAGTCCTCCTCCATTTTCGCATACAACGCTCCATGTGTCGGATTTCACATTTCTTCATCATCTGATCCAGATGACCAGATTTGATAAGTTCCATCTTCATCCTCATGTTCACCCTTTGCAACCAATGACAAATTCTTGGCTTTCGCACGAACCTCCTCAAGCCTTTCTGCATAATACGCCTCATCCTTGACTTTATTCTTCCTCTCATCCTTCTTTCGAAGCATACAATCATTTGCAAGATGATTCGTACCGTTGCAATAATGACAATCTATTCCAGCATCACCTTTCAGCTTTTTCTCAATCTTTCCTTCAGACACTTTCGAATCTTTCTTCTCAACTTTCTTTTTCTCCTCATCAGCATTTTTACTCACAGCACTTCCTTTTGCCTCAGCAAGCTTAGTTTTCGGATTGAACGACTTTTTGAAAAACTTCTTAACACGATTATTCGAGTAAAAAGCTATTGTCTCATCATCCGAATTCATGATGAATCCTTCTTCTTCCTCATAATCACCATTTTCTGCTTCTTTCTCAGATATATTTGACACAAGTGCTAATGGACCTCCCAAATTTAGCTTCGTCTCTTCAGCAATTTCATTTACCTCAGTTTCGTGTGTTTTCAACTAATTGTACAAATCATTGAGAGTTGATGTATCAAAACTTTGTTGATTCTTCACCATCATACTAACACTTCTCCATTCTTTTCGAAGACCCATCACAAAGATGAGATTGAATTCCATTGAAGTCCTGGAAATTCCATAGCGATTACAACGATAGATTAACTCATTCAGTCGATCATAGTAGACTTCGATTGTTTCACCATCTTTTTGTCTGAAGTCTTTCAGCTCAACCAAGCACTGTTTGACTGAATTGATTTTCGTCTTCTCACTTCCTTGAAACTTATTTTTCAGACTGTTCCAGATCTCCTTTACAGTTGTACAACTCCTTATATAGTTGTACACAACTGGAGGTAAAGCTCCTCGCAGTTCCCTCATACACCTCTTCTCCAGTTTCTTCAGACGATCAGATTGATTATCAACTCCAGAATTTGTAGAAGATGATCCAATTGGTTGAACATTCACTGGAACATTGACATTTCCAGTGATACATGACCATAATTCTTCATCCAGACCATTCAGATAATCTTGCATACGATCAGCCCACTGATCATAATATTTAGGGATTAACATTGGAATTTTGATTGATGAACCTAACAAATGAGAAAACGATGTCATCGAATTAAGATTGAAACTCGCCATTGTTGTACGGAAGTTGAATTTGAAAATTTTTAAGAAGATTTGGAAATTTGAAATCAAGCTGGTTGAATCAAATCGGAATTGCTAGAAGAACATTCGATTCAACAAATCAAATGCAGAATCAAATCACAGACTAAGATCTAGACAAATTTTTCACGATCAAAAAGTGCGGAAACTTTCGAACCAAAAATTTGATTCAAAAACTTTTTGAATGGATGAAAATCAGATCACAGATGTGATTCCTGCTCTGATACCAATTGATGAATCAAAGAATCAAGTATTGAATTAATCAGAGTATGAATTCAAGTATGAATGCGAGATTTGAACACCGGATGTAAATATGATCTTGTTTCAGCTCTATTACGCTTTCGTATCTTTACAGAGTACAATAGACAGGTCTGTAAAAACTCTTATCTAACTCTAGTAAATAACCCTTTTTATAGGGAACCGAAAGCGTACAAAAAATATACTAAGGCATAGACACTTAAGCTTCGAATAAAAGCGCCCTAGTAAAATACATTACAAACCATTCGAAGAGTACAAAATATATTTCGACTAATTACAACAATTCGACATTTACAAAAAGTAATTAAAAACACATTTATTGATGTGGTTTACTATAATAGCATTAAATAAGTTTATTTATTTAATATTTAAAAATGCATTTATTGATGCGGTTTACTATAACAGCATTAAATAAGTTTATTTGGTGAAAAAATCAAATGTCCTGCTTCCTGGATTTTCTAGGTTTTATAACTCCATTTTTTTTTTCTCATGTTCCCTCCACTCCTCTTCCTCAGATCTCACATCGCCTCCTTCTTCTCCTTCAACTTCTCTCTTTTGTGTGGTCACCATTACCGATTCAACATTCACCACCGGTCCACCTCGCCGCCATCGGTTGAACAGAGCTATGACTCACACTAGAAAGCCTCACTGCCGATGCTCCCACTTCTTCTGGAAGATGATGCTCACCACCGTTGGTCACTAGACATTCCTCAGCCTTGTGGAATTTCACGTTAACCACCATCGACAACCTTCCTTGATCATCTCCGATTCTTCCATAAATATCCCTCAAGAACCCACTTTTATCCTCAAAGGTAACCCTCTTTCTCTCTCTCGTTTGATCGTATTTTATGCAGAACTCTAACAATGTTTATTATAGGTGTAGAAGCATCCAGGAATAGCTTGGAGTTAGAGAAACAAGAACATGATGTCCAAGAAGCTGCTTCTTCTCTCACCAAAACTGGAGTTATTGTTCCAGTAAGTTTTTTTATTTTTATTTTTTTATTTAATAAACGATAATATTATACAGAAAGTCATGTTGATGATGAAAATTGTTTATTTATTTATAGTGATAGGGTCATTGTGGTTTATTCCAAAGGATTTTTAGTGATTTCATACTTCTTGATGTTTGTGATGATCTACAGGAAAAAAATGGCCATTAACTCTTTTAAAGGGATCACACAGGGAGATAATGTAAACTGTGGCGATGGTGGTTTCTCACCCACGACTTCAAAACTCAGCTAAATATATGTAGAGAGATAGACCTAGAAACTGAAAATAATATATTTTAGAAAGACCATTTAATGAGGCGGTTCCTATTAAATGATGCAAAATTGATCTTTTAGTGCGGTTGTCATTCCTTTTGATGCGGTTTCGTAACCGCTTTATTAAATGAATGTGTTTTTTAGTGCGATATTTTTTGGTGTGGTTATATACCCGCATCATTAAATCATTTTAACCGCACTATTAAATCATTTCTTCTGTACTAGTGAATTTAACCACACACCATTTACTAACTAAGCCAGAAATTTGTTTGAGAATTTTAATATCCTCCTACCTTTTCACAATGTCAACAAAATACAACTTCAAACAAAAGTTTTGCACTTTTTGTAAACCACAAAAAGTAGTGGCGTTATTTATTTTAGAAATAACATTACAGAAAATCACGAACATAGATGAAATGTCAACGGCTGATGTGGCATTAACTATATGCTTAACACCTATCCGGGAGGATTTTATTAAGAAATCTAAATAAAGTTATAAACCAAGAACAGCATATGTATATAGTAATTTCACACCGAATCTATTTATTACCTTCTTTGGAGAATATTTGGTTCAGATATTGACTTCACTTATTGTAATTTGGTTAATCTCACTTTCAAGCCATGCTTCATCCGAAGTACTATGGAAGCGCTTGGAAACACCGGCTGACCTTCCATCAGCTCAATGTGATAATGATACATGATCGTAGATGCCACTATTTAGCTGAGTGAAACTCATGTCCTTACCTAAACAAGTCCTTGGCCCACTATTAAATGCCGAGAACTTATAAGATGGTTGTTGTTTAATAGGGAAAATGATTTAAAAGCCGAACGAAGTTTTCAAACTATTAAAAAAATCTCAATCATGTTTTATCTGTTCAAAAAAACCCAACGAACTTAACTTTTTGTCTAAAAAGTCCAACAAAGTTCCAAACCGTTCAAAAAATCCCAATTTTGTTTTGTTTAAGTTCGTTGGGTTTTTTTTTTTTGAACAGTCAAAACATGATTAGAGTTTTTTAAACGTTTTGGAAACTTCGTTGGTCTAACAAGTCATTTTCCCGATACGGTAATGAGCCACGTCATTTGTTTCTCTTATTTGACTTTCAGGAAAATGTAACTTAGTTGAGCTTTTTAGACAAAATGTTAAGTTTGTTGGGTTTTTTTGAACAGACAAAACATGATTGGGGTTTTTTGAACGGTTTGGAAACTTAGTTGGGCTTGTAAGTCATTTTCCCTTGTTTAATCCCTCCTTCCTTTGAGATCCATCTTTCAGGCTTGAATTCCATACAATCCTCACCCCATATATTTTTCATCCTTCCCATGCCATAATAATATAGAATAATCCTAGTTCTTTTACTAACTTTGTGACCACTTGGAAGGATTTCTGGCCGTAATGGGTTTCTAACTCTTTGGCATTCCATTTCTGATTATCCGCCTTCACCTCCATAAATGCGTGAATCTCCTCTCGGATCTTTTCCTCTACCATTGGAGTTTTTGCAACCAGATAAAAAAACCACGAGAGAGCTATGCTAGTTGTATCTTTCCCTGCACCCATTAGGTTTACTATCACTACTAGAAACTTGAGTTTTGGCGACGGATATAGCGACGGATAAATTCTGTAGCAAAGTTTAAGGCTTATAGCTAGGGATTTACGACAGATGTGCGATGTTTTAGACATTTACTTTATTTATTCCACATATTTCATATGAGCGAGGGTTTATCAAGGGATCAACTATGGATTTCGCAAGTGTTTATTGGCGTACCTCAATCCCTCGCTAATCGGTAGAAAATGAAGGAATTTCAGCGAGGGTTCAGCGACAGATAAAGAAATTGTCGATTTTTGTCATCTGGTATGCGTTTAGCGAGAGAACGCCGACATAAATTATTTTTTGGGTACGCGCGTTTTTGTTTTTCAATCGCTGATCTCTCGCTGAAATTGGCGCAACCCAATTCCAGTTTCACAAAATTGATGTAAGTTTCCTTCCTTCCCAAATCCGATTTATCACTTTGGAGTTAGTTCCTTATTACATGTTAACCTAATATCACCATCTCCTTTCAAACAGATGACAACACAACTCATCGTTGATGCTTCTGATTCCGGCAACCTCCATAAAATCTAAAAGTAGTTTTCATTAACCTCCGATTCAAGTAAATCTCTTGATTTTCTTTTATTTAGTCGTATATTAGGTTATGTTTAGTTAAGTTGCACAATATAGTGTGTTAGGGTTTTATTTCCCCCTTTTCTTGTTTCAATCGTCATCCTTCTTATACCTCAACATCATATGTGCATTCACGTTGAATCGATTGCATCATGTAATTAAAACCTCTATTTGTGATTCCTGAATCGATTGCATCATGTAATTAAAACTTGTTTCATGTTTTAAAGTAATTCTTCGTGCTTGTTTTGTTTCAATCATTAATTCCATTTTAGAATTAGTCAAAGGCTACTAACATACTATACTCAACTGCCTATATTTCTAATGGTTGTGGAATTTTGATTTTTTAAGTTCCGATTTTCATGTTCATTTGATTTCTTCAAGTTGTTACAGGTGTACCACATGTTGCCCAAAGCTCATGCAACAATTGAAATTATCAGCGACTCCCACCATAAACATCAAATAGGTTTTCTTCTTCTCTTACTCTTCTTCTTTCTGTCTGTGTTCTTGATTTTCCCTTACAAGTGGCGAGTGCTTGGATTTGATCAATCTAGGGTTCACATTTTGATAATTTATAACTGAATCGTTGAACTGAGGTCAATTAAGCCATTTTTAGTGTTTTTTGTTTGGTTACAGGTTTGGAAAGACATCTCGGATTTTCGAGGCAGTATGAGAACTATCTTCACACCACCCCTGCTATTCTTTTAACCCTAAACGCCACTCCTACAGATTCACCACCACCAGCTCTTCTCCCTCATCTTTCCTTATTGCATAAAAATTGTTTTTCCTATGAATTAACTGTAAGGCTGCTGCAATATGTGGTAGTTCTAGATTCTTTTTTTATTTGTTATGAAAATCCTGTATGTTGGGGTTGAAACACACTTTTATTCAGAACTAGAACAAAAGAGAAGAGCTTACACGCTCAATATTACAAGAAAAAGAAACAACCCTCTAATACTCACTCTAAGTATTACACACTACACTCTCTGTTTGTGGTGTCTTACAACTGAGGTTAGAGCCTCTATTTATACTTAAACAAGCCTACAATTACTACTTCTACCATTTATTGTGTTCATTATGTGAACATACGAAGTTGCCATTTGAGTTCTTATTGTCAACAAAGGAGGCATTCATTTGTCAACAAAAGAGGGTGGTACAGCTACTCATGGCAGGTTCACACCCAAGTAGGTTTACACTCACATTCTCCCCCTTAAACCTAACTTGGCTCGAGATTCGTCACTCCGATCATGTTTCGCATTTCACCATGTTTCACGTATGCTAAAGCCTTTGTAAAGATGTCCGCCCGTTGATCCTTCGAGTTGACATATTCCACTATAATTTGCCCACGTCCAACACATTCTCGTATGAAGTGATAACGAATGTCAATGTGTTTGCTTCGACCATGAAACACAGGATTTTTCATCAATGCGATTGCTGACTTGTTATCGACATATAAGGTGATAGGCATAATATGATGTCCCGTGAGCTCCTTCACGAGATTAGCAAGCCAAATGGCTTGACATGCTGCTGTTGTAGCTGCCATGAACTCGGCTTCACACGTGGACAAAGCAACAGTCTTTTGCTTTTGGGATTGCCAAGTTATCGCATTCCTTCCCAGATAGAAAATCATTCCACTTGTGCTCTTGCTATCAACAGGGTCACCTCCAAGATCACTATCGGTAAAACCAACCAAATCTTCAATTTCACGACCTCTTCCATAGTTGATTCCATAATCAACGGTTCCTTTTACGTATCGCAAGATGTCTTTCACAACTTGGAAATGCAAAGTGGTTGGTTCCTCCATGAAACGACTTGCAATTCCAACCGAAAATGACAGGTCTGGTCGAGTGTGAGTCAAGTACCTTAAACAACCTACCACTCGCCTATATTCAGTTGGATCAACTTTTTCACCATCTTCATCCTTCTTGACCTTCAACTTAGGTTCCATTGGTGACGTTGTCGGATTGCAATCCAGCAACCCAAATTGCTCTAAAATTTTCTTTGCATAAGCCGTTTGTCGCAAAGATATTCCCCACTTCTTTTGCGAAACTTCGATTCCAAGGTAGTAAGAAAGTAATCCCAAGTCACTCATTTCGAATTCTTTCTTCATTTGTTCTTTGAATTCGACAACATCATTAGTGTTTGACCCGGTAATGATCAAGTCATCAACATAGACACCAACAATAAGAATTTTGTCTTTTGAGTTCCTTTTGTAAACAGCTGGGTCTTGTGAACTTTTTGTAAAACCAAGCATTTTTAAGCTTTTATCCAAACGAATGTTCCAAGCTCGAGGAGCTTGTCGTAGACCATAAAGAGCTTTATGAAGCTTGAACACCTTATGATTGTTTGCTCTATCAACATAACCTTCTGGTTGAGTGACATAGACCTCCTCTTTGAGATCTCCATTGAGAAAAACCGATTTGACATCGAGATGGTGGACAACCCACCCATGTTGAGCTGCTAAGGCAAGAATGAGCCTTACGGTGTCAAGTCGTGCTACCGGTGCAAAAACTTCATCAAAGTCGACTCCTTCCTTTTGTACAAATCCTTTTGCTACAAGTCGAGCTTTATGCTTCACCACTTTTCCCAAGTTGTCTTTCTTCACTTTAAACACCCATTTCAAACCGATTGCTTTGTGTCCGGGTGGCAAATCGCTAAGTTGCCATGTCTTGTTCTTCTCGATTGCATCCAACTCTGTTTGCATAGCCTCTTGCCATGCCTTAGAGGTTACTGCCTCTTTAAAATTCAAGGGTTGATCCGCTGCAATCATCAATAATTCTCCGGGTTCAAGGAACACATTTTCGGTTTCAGAATAAATATCGGTTAACGGACGCAATCCCCTTGGCCCAATCTCACTAGAAGGGCTTTCCATATGGGGCGAGGTTGAAGAAAACGGGGTTGAGACAGGAGTATGTGGAGCTGGTTCAGGCTCGTCAAATTCAGCATATGGTTGTCCAACTTGGATAGCATCGATTCCTGGGCTGTTTGGTTGTTCCGGATTGATTTCGGGGTCATTTTGAGGTGTTTCGAGGTGTATTTGGGGTTGTGGTTCAATTATGTTAAAGGTCTTAGGAGTCGCCATCTCTTCTTCTTTGTTTTTGTACCAATTCCATTCTTCTTTTTCGTCAAAAACAACATCGCGACTAACTCGCAACTTTCGGTCTTGCGGATCAAACAAACGGTTGCCTTTAGTTCCATCTTCCACACCTAAATACACCATCTTCTTACTTCGATCATCAAGCTTCTTCAAGTGACCACCTACAAGTTTAGCAAAAGCAACACAACCAAAAACTTTTAGATGTTCAAGGTTGGGCTTTTTGCCAAACCACGTTTCATAAGGCGTCTTGTCGGGAAGTACTTTTGTTGGCAGGCGGTTGAGAAGATAAACTGCATGTCTAACCGCTTCTCCCCAAAACTCTCCCGGAACATTTCTACCTTTGAGCAAACTTCTTGCCATGTCCATAACGGTCCGATTTCGCCTTTCTACAACTCCGTTCTGTTGAGGCGAATATGGTGTCGTAAGATGCCTTTGAATACCATTTTCTTCACAAAATAATGAGAATTCTTTTGAAGTGAACTCTCCCCCTCGGTCCGTTCGAAGTGTCTTTATTTTATAACCCGATTTCTTTTCAACCATCAACTTGAACCGTTTGAAAGCGCTCAAGGCTTGAGACTTCTCCGATAGCATGTAAACCCACATCCACCGGCTAAAATCGTCTACTAAAAGGAGAAAATATTTACTCCCTCCAACAGACGTAGGTGTGATCGGACCACATAAGTCCGCATGAACAAGTTGTAGAGGTTTTTGAGCCCGAAAAACTACATGATCCGGGAAAGGAATTCGGGTTTGTTTGGAAAGAACGCACCCTTCACATACTTGGTTTGGGTGCTCAATCTTTGGGACTCCGATTGCCATATTCTTTTCGGACAACTTCTTTAAGGCGAGAAAGTTAACATGACCGAGTCTAGAATGCCATATCCAAGCTGGTTCGTCTTTTGTTGCTAAAAGACAAGTCGGTCTACCGGTCCTTAAAGGAGTTTTATATAACCTGTTTGGGGATCGTTTAACTCTCAAAAGTAGAGTTTTGTTTCTGTCAAACAATGTCAGATCCGACCCATCCATTATGACCCGACTCCCTTCCTCCGTCATTTGTCCAAGACTAATAATATTGTTTTTTAGACTTGGAATGAAATATACCTCATTAAGGAGTCTTTGGTCGCCATTTTTGCTATCGAATAAAATCGACCCTTTTCCCAAAATAGCGACGGTCGAACCATCCCCAAATTTCACATGGCCCGTAACGTGCTCATCTAGTTCCCGAAACTTTGAGCGGTCTCCAGTCATGTGATTGCTAGCACCGTTGTCGAGATACCATACCTCAGACTCGACTCGACTTTCTCCCGATGCAAGAAGATTAACACAAATCTTCTCTCTTAGAGACACTTTTTTGTGTGCATATTCTTGTGAGGTTGCCATCATTAAAATAGGCTCTTCTTCGTTGGCTTGAGTGAGGTTTGCCTCCTCACCTCGATTCTTGTTTGGACACTCCGAAGCATAATGACCAAATTGTTCACAAGTAAAACATTTGATTTTACTTTTATCCTTTCGAGAAGGATTATGGTCATTCCGATTTGCATTGTACTCGCGACCACCTCCTTGGCCACGTCCACGACCTCGGCCTCGTCCCCGGCCTCGGTTACCATGTCCTCCTCGTCCTCTTGAAGTGTTTGACGAGTTTCTCTCGCCAGTTTGCTTCGAACGAGATGCCCACTCGGCATGTGTAAGCAATAGAGAAGGTCCTTCTTCTTTTTCTCCATAGCTTCGAAGTCTCTCTTCATGGGTCTTAAGACGACCCACAACTTCTTCCACCGTCATATTCTTTAAATCTCCGAATTGCTCGATCGATGTTACGATTTGTATAAATCGTATCGGTACGGCTCGCAAAAACTTCTTCACAACCGTAATTTCTTCAATCTTTTCACCTAGAGATCGAATACCGGTTACGATAGTATTCAATCTCATGGAAAAATCATCTACCGATTCACTGTCTTTCATCCGGATCACCTCGAAGTCACTTCTCAAGGTTTGAGCTTTAGCCTCCTTGACCCGATCGGCTCCCATGTGCATCATCTTGAGCGTTTCCCATGCTTCTTTTGCTGTGTCCTTCTTAGCTAACATCAGAAGTACGTCCTCTGGAATTGCTTGATAAATAGCCGCAAGAGCCATCCGATCTTTACGTTCGTCCGTTTCTGCATTTTTAATTACATCCCATACTCCTTGTGCTTGTAAATTCACTCGCATTTTTATGGCCCACACCGCGTAGTTCATCTTCGTGAGCATTGGATAGTGTAACGTAACGCTACCGTCTTTCCCGGTCCTTTGAAAACTTTCAACTCCGGCTTGAGAAGATTACGAGGTTGGTGTAGTCATTCTTGGCATATACTTGGGCATACACGAGTAAGAATATTTTTTTTTTGAAGTACGGGGACCAATATGAACTTTTCAGAAGTTCAGGGGGCAAACAGAACTTTTACAGAAGTAAAACAGGGGCTAAATTGAAATTTTTCTGAAAAAACGGGACCAAAATTGCAATTTTTCTGAAAAACAGGGGCCAAATTGCACTTTCCGGAAGAACAGGGGCTAAACTGCAATTTCCAGAACTTTGGTCAGCTGCTGAGGTCACTGCTGATGTCACTGCTACAGTGCTTGCTACAGTGTCGTCTTCTCCGGCGAACCCTGGTTTTTCCGGCATCTTTTCCGGCAGATTTGACCAACTTTGACCGGTGATTTGGAGGCCTTCCGGTGGTCAAAAAATTTAAAAAAATATATTTTCGGAATCCTCAGAACGAGACCTTTCCAACGGTGTACTCCGAAATTGTTTTTGAGACAAAAAAAATTTCGACCAAAAAACAGAGAATGCTTCCCCCGGAGCTTAACCAAGCTCTGATACCACTTGTTGGGGTTGAAACACACTTTTATTCAGAACTAGAACAAAAGAGAAGAGCTTACACGCTCAATATTACAAGAAAAATAAATAACCCTCTAATACTCACTCTAAGTATTACACACTACACTCTCTGTTTGTGGTGTCTTACAACTGAGGTTAGAGCCTCTATTTATACTTAAACAAGCCTACAATTACTACTGCTACCATTTATTGTGTTCATTATGTGAACATACGAAGTTGCCATTTGAGTTCTTATTGTCAACAAAGGAGGCATTCATTTGTCAACAAAAGAGGGTGGTACAGCTACTCATGGCAGGTTCACACCCAAGTAGGTTTACACTCACACTGTAGCCACCTGACTACTACTGAAGACTGAATCTTATTACACATACTTATAGACAGGAGAAAACAACTTTCCTGCTCTTAAAGTCACGGTAACACACCTGTGCCAATTTTTCATCAAAATATTTTGTCTTCAATGAAACTTAAAGTTCAACTTTTCCCTGTTGATGAAACTACACGTAGAGCCTTGGAAATGGTAAGAAACAATAATAAATTTTGTACTTTATCTTTATCTGTATAATAATAATAATAATATTTTTTTGTTAGGACAATCACAACTCGCATCTGGAGCTGACTTTAAGTACACATAAAGAAAATATCATCGGTTTTGGAACATATGACATGTAAATGGGCTAGCTCTACTGTAGCAGCATCTGGAGAATTAAAACTTGTGCCTTATGATGCTCAAACATCAAATCTTTCCAATTCTCAGAAATGGAATCAGGATTCTGTCTTAATTGGGAGTCCTCCGATTTTCCGTTTAAGGTTTCTCTCTCTTTAATTTTTTATTTCTTTTTAACAACAATTTTTACAGCATTCTAAGAAAAATCATTGATCATGGTTTTTGTGTTTTTTAAGGTATGGTTGGTTTGGTAAGGGTGAAGAACGTAACAACACTAACAATGGTATTGGTATTGGTGGAAGTGTGGGAATTGGATTGTCTACATTGGAATGGGTTAATAGTCTTACTAACATAAGCGTAGGTGATCTGCTCTCTGAGGTATCTCATAATGCAGAGGGTCCCACTCCATGTCATCAGCAGATTTCATACAGCTGTGATTCTTTTGATGCTGCAATTGCTGCCCACATTAACAAAAATCATCATGCCAAAAATAATGGATTCTATTCCACCACCATTCAGTCTTCAATTTATGATGCATAGGAAACATGTGATGCCTTTTCCTTCCCTAAGAATACTGAGAAACTACTCTCTCAACTAAAACTTATCATTTTCTTTTCACCAATCACCATTTCTTTTTATATAATATACTTTTATCTTTTTGTTTGTTGATAGAAATCACGTGAACCAGAGGAGCCGAAAGAATGTGAGTTTGATGAAAATCATATTCCTGCCCCAAAGGATCTCACCTCACTTACTGATGTGTATTCGGTATGTATTGTATTGTATTGTCTTTAGTTTTTTTTAGTCAGAAATAATGGATTTTAATTTATTGTTTAATTGCAGCCGGAGTCTTTACGACATAATGATTAGATGAGACATATGGTATAAGAAAAGAAGTAAATTATGTTGGAAGAAAGAAAGACTTAAACAAGAAATTCTATTACAGAACAGAGAGAACAGGAAAAAACTCAAGAACAAATTGCTGTGAAGAGATCTCTTATTCAATATTCTGCCCACATTTGATTGAGTACACAGCCATATAAATACCAAAAAAAAAAAAACTGTCAAAGCTAGAAATAAGCAACTGCTAATACTAATTTATGGGTAATCATGTACCACTTATTTGAAACAAAGTAACAGCTAACCAAAACAAAACTGAAATCTTAAATGCTAAGTAGTGGGACAGAAGCTACTGGAAGTTTTGAGCACCATTATTCAACACACCCCCTTGCTTCAAAACTTGTTACTCCCATACGGAACCTGAAGAAATTATGCTTGACACTTGGAAGAGACTTTGTGAGCACATCTGCAACTTGCTCGTTAGTTCCACAATGCTTCAAAATGATTTCTTTCTCAGCAACTAAATCACGAATAAAATGGTAACGGATGTCTATGTGTTTTGTCCTGCTGTGGAAGGATGGATTCTTTGTCATTGCAATTGCTGCTTGATTGTCACAAAAGATTTCTGTTGGGCCAACTTGCTTTTGGAGAAGATCTGCAAGTATCCTTCTTAACCACACAGCTTGACAAGCCGATGATGTTGCTGCAATGTACTCTGCTTCTGATGAGGATAATGCTACAATATCTTGCTTTTTTGAGCTCCATGAAATAGCACCTGTACCAAGAGAAAAAACATAACCAGAGGTGCTCCTTCGATCATCCAAACAGCCACCCCAATCACTGTCAGTAAACCCATATAATTTCAGATTAGGTACACTTGAGTACCAAACCCCAAAATCAACCGTTCCAGCTATATAGCGAAGAATCCTCTTTGCTGCTCCTAGATGATGAACTGAAGGACTATGCATAAATCTTGAAACTTTGCTAACCGGAAATGCAATATCAGGTCTGGTGTGAGTTAGGTAGTTCAAGCCTCCAACTATACTCCTGAAGTGTTTCACATTTGCCAACTTTGTGCCATCATTTGCAACAAGTGATTCATTCATATTCATCGGTGTTAAACACGGATTCGCATTCATCATATTGAATCGTTTAAGCAAGTCAGTGACATACTTTTTTTGACAAATAAAAATTCCATCATCACATTGGTTCACCTCCAGGCCAAGAAAGTAACGTAACAAGCCCATATCTGACATCTCAAATTTTTTAATCATCGAAGATTTGAACTCAGCAACAATAGATTCACACGACCCCATATAAATAATGTCATCTACATAGATGCAGACAACCAAAAAATCACTTTTACCTTGCTTTTTCACATAGAGAGTAGGCTCACTTTTGCTTCTATCAAACCCGTTTTCTTGAAAGTACGAATCTATCTTGCTGTACCACGCTCGGGGGGCTTGCTTAAGCCCGTATAAGGCTTTTTTCAACCTGTACACTTTGCTATCATCACCACATGAAAATCCTTCTGGTTGAGAGACATACACTTCTTCTTCTAGCTCTCCATTTAGAAACGCCGATTTAACATCAAATTGGTACACTTTCCATTTTAATTGTGCGGCTAAGGCAAGAAAAATTCTAACCGTTTCAAACCGAGCAACCGGAGCAAAGGTTTCTTCGTAATCGACTCCGTGTTGTTGAGCATACCCTTTCACAACCAAACGAGCTTTATGCTTCTGGATTGTACCATCAGCATTGTATTTTGTACGGTACACCCATTTGAGGCCTATGACATTTTTTTCTTTGGGCAAATCAACCAAATCCCAAGTCTCGTTCTTTCTAATAGCCGCAATCTCATCTTTCATTGCATCTTGCCACACCTGTTTCTCTGCTGCATCATCATAAGAGATAGGATCAGGATCAGATGCATATAATGCAAAGCTACATGAAGCATAGATATCCTCCAGTGATCGAAACTTTTTTGGAGGACTTTCAGATGAAGAGCTTGAAGGTGAAGAAGATCCCGATGGTGAAGAAGGTGGAGTTGAAGGTGGTGTAACATTATCTCCATTTTGAGAATTGCTCGTTTCTGGATCTGTGAAGTTATTGACCTCAAAGGTAACAGGAACAGATTCTTGTGAGGCCGATGTTTCTGTATTCTTCCAACTCCATTGTTCTGTTTCATTAAATTCAACATTCCTGCTTATAATAATTTTTCCACTAATTGGGTTAAATAACCTGTATGCTTTTGAGGAAGTAGAATAGCCAATGAAAATGCATTTTTCTGACTTTTGATCAAGCTTGGTGCGAGATGATGTGACTAATGCATAAGCAATGCACCCGAAGATTTTTAAGTGACTTACTTGCGGCTTTCTACCTTTCCATGCTTC
Organism: Lactuca virosa; assembly: GCF_052849685.1. Classification (NCBI taxonomy): domain Eukaryota; kingdom Viridiplantae; phylum Streptophyta; class Magnoliopsida; order Asterales; family Asteraceae; genus Lactuca; species Lactuca virosa. The sequence goes on from NC_136433.1 coordinate 42,624,325, forward strand.
ATAGGGAGTTCGATTTAGAACAGCCTTTGTAGGCGAGATGTTCAAAATGTATACAGCAGCTGCTACGCCTTCAGCCCAGAATTTTTTTGGAAGATTTCTTGCTGCCATCATGCTTCTTGCCATGTCACCAATGGTTCGGTTTTTTCGTTCTGCCACTCCATTCTGTTCTGGAGTGTGCGGTGCAGTAAATTCCCTACGAATACCATTAAACTCACAAAATTCATTAAATTTTCGTGAGGTAAATTCACCACCATTATCGGAACGAAGAATTTTTATGGTGTTCCCATTCTCTTTCTCTACCAAAGCCTTAAATTTTTTGAAGCAATCAAAGGTTTCTGACTTATTTTTTAAGAAGTATACCCAACTCATGCGGCTGTAATCATCTATAAACAATAAGAAATATCGACCTCCACCCAAAGAATCAACAGTCATTGGACCACAAACATCGGTATGCACTAATTCAAGACAAGAAGAAGCTCTCCAAGACTTACCTACAGGAAACGATTTTCGAGTTTGTTTCCCATATACACACCCTTCACAAAAATCCACTGTATCTATTTTTGGCAGCCCTAAAACCATATTTTTCTGATGTAACAATTTCAACCCATTTATATTTAAGTGACCATAACGTAGATGCCAAATGCTTGACTCACTAGTAGCAACTAAAGCACACTTCTTCATGGTTGAAATTTTAAGTGGAAACATTCTATTTTGTGTCACTGGAATGTTAGCAATGGACCGACCAAATTTTTTGTCTCTAATTAAACAATATCCATCATCAAAAGTAATCGAATACCCAGAACACATTAATTGCCCAACACTTAGCAAATTATGGGCTAATTTAGGAACATATTGCACATCATGAAGAAGTTTTGCATTACCTTGAGTGGTTTTGATGGAGACTGTACCTTGTCCTTGAATTTGCAATGCATTGTCGTCTCCAAAATGAACTACACCCTTTTGAGTCTCATCAAGATCTTTAAACAAAGACTTTGTTCCTGTCATATGGTTTGAACATCCGCTGTCCACAAACCACACACCATTAGATGTATCAACTGTGGAAGAATGTGCCATGAATAGCTTGCTTTCCTCTTCAATTTTTTCTAAAAAGTTTGCATGATTTTGTTCTTCTCGTTTCTTGGTCCAACAATCAACTTCTCTGTGGCCAAGTTTGTTGCAATATCGACATTGGGGGTTCTGTTCTTCTCTTTGCTTGTTCCAACAACTAGCTTCTCTATGGCCAAGTTTGTTGCAATGTTGACATCGAGGGATGTTTTTCTGTTGGCGTTGATCACCAAACTGAACTCTTCCTCTGCCACGACCACGAAATCCACCTCTTCCTCGTCCACGACCACGTGAACTTTCTGCACGTCGTTTATTCTGATCCCCAGTTGCTTGAAACGCCTTTTCATCGACTTTCTCACAACACCTGTTCATCCTGTCTTCATGAGCTATCAAAGAACTCATTAGTTCATCAAAAGTATAAGTGGACAGGTCCTTTGTTTCCTCGATTGCAGCCACGACATGATTGAAATCCTTGGTCAAACTCCTTAAAACTTTACTGACTACGGTTTCATTGCTAACATTTTCACCGTATGACCTCATGTGGCTGACAATTTCAGACACTCTCGAAAGAAAAACTTGCACCTTTTCCTTCTCTTTCATGCCCAAGGTCTCGAATTCATGACGAAGAGATTGTAGTTTGACATTGATGACTTTTCGATCACCAAGAAATTCTTGTTTTAGAATTGCCCATGCCTGGTTCGAGGTTGTTGCTTCTGCAATACGTGGAAAAAACTCATCATCCAATGCTGATTGGATGAAGAATAAAGCCTTTGCATCCTTCTTTCGAGTTTCTCGTAATTGCTGATCTGGTTCTGCTGGTGCCGGGTTTGGTTCTGCATACCCATTATCCACCAAATCCCATAGCTCTTGGGACTTCAACATTGTCTTCATTTTGAGACTCCAAAGGTGGTACTTCTCCCCTTTGAAAACTGGAATCAATGGTTGTGCTGTAGAACTTGTACCATTGCTTGTCATTGTACCGGCTCTGATACCAAATTTTGTTGGAAGAAAGAAAGACTTAAACAAGAAATTCTATTACAGAACAGAGAGAACAGGAAAAAACTCAAGAACAAATTGCTGTGAAGAGATCTCTTATTCAATATTCTGCCCACATTTGATTGAGTACACAGCCATATAAATACCAAAAAAAAAGAAACTGTCAAAGCTAGAAATAAGCAACTGCTAATACTAATTTATGGGTAATCATGTACCACTTATTTGAAACAAAGTAACAGCTAACCAAAACAAAACTGAAATCTTAAATGCTAAGTAGTGGGACAGAAGCTACTGGAAGTTTTGAGCACCATTATTCAACAAATTATGCCACCAATTTCAAGGCGCACCACCTTTTTTCTTATTCTTCCTATAAACCTTCCATATGCTTTGTTGGGTGTCGGTCTATTTGAAACTTCTTGCTTTTTTCTTAAAATACAAAGATATAAATGCCTTCCTCCTCCTCTTCATCATCAGAAATAGCCATATAAAGCTTGTTTGGTCCTACTAACTAATGCTTTTTTTTCTTGATTCACGTTGCAGGATCACCATAAGCTCATACACACATGGCCTATGCACAAAAAAGAAACCTGGCTAAAGAAAAACAGCATAAGGATGATGTGTAAAGCATATTATTTTGGTTTGTTTAACTGAACAGGAGATAATCTGAATCTGGGGTAGTTAAAAAAAATTAAAGAAGGCAACCTGCATTTACCTCTGTATTTATTTAGAAGAGTTCCTGATAGCCTGTTACCTTGTTTTTTTTCCTGTAATGGTAGAGTGCTGACAAACCATTTAAACTCTTTTTTACAGGTGAAGCACAATTTTCAGTGATACATGATTCTAAGTGAATCCAAGGTGTATCTTGAGGTCCTTTCTCAAAAGCATTCTATCACAAACTCAATCATGATCATGTTTTTGACTATTTCAACAATTGGTTGCTTGCAAGGTATGTATTTTTCACATGTGAAACAAATTGAAAGAGACACTAAGACGATTAACCGTTATGCTCCCTTTTATTTGTGTTTGATTAACAACGGATAATCTTTTCTTCACAATTGTACATAATCATGGAAACTTGTTTATTATCTGTGATCATTCTTGTCCTTAAATGAAACTTGCAAACAATTGATACACTAGAAGTTTGCCCTCAGATCCACCTCAACTGTTATGGAATGAAAGATTAGTGTTTAATTATGCATATTTTTATTAGAAAACCTTGGTTTATGATTTGTTATTATATATAGATATTTGTATAATTTTTAAGGTAATTTACAATTTTGGTCCTTATGATTTTTAATGTAATTATCAGTGGCTTGTTTACAACTATCTTGGAGAGGGGTGATGAAATGACTTTTCTTTGATCCAAAGTCTACTGCCAAAGTTTATGTAAGTTATTTCTCATTTATTTGATATAAAAGAGAACTTTATTTTTTTTGTAAAAGATTGTTGGGTCGGACTCTATTTACATGAATATAAACTTTAGATAATATGTGAAATTGTGCTGATAAAGAAGGGTAGTTCTATAATTTTCTTCCTAATTAAAAATCTTGTAGATGCTCTGTAATAGTCAACACAAATGTTCAAGGAATCAAATGCTAGGAGAAAAGACAATTTCCAAAGACCAGTATGCAAACACGGTATTTTCTTTCACCAACATATATTACCATTTACTTTTTGGTCGGAATGGGAATTGAATTCCATTCCGGTCCAACACTTGGTTTCAAATGCTTCCAACAAAGTCTCCTTCCATTGCAGGAATAAGTAAGTGGCACTTGGTTTGCCTAATTCAATGAGATTGAACAGGAATCGGAATCCAATTTCATTCTAATCCTTCTTTTGGATGCAAGATATGAAACAATAGAAAAGATATATTCGGAAATGCAAAATATGAGAGGAAATGCAGAAATATGTTTATATTATACTTTGAAATCAAATAGCAATGAGTGTTTAACTTTTGTATTTCATTGTTAATGTTTGGATTTGGATTATATATTTATTTGATGTTTTTGGTATTTAAATGATAATGTTTGATTTGGGATTGTATAATTATTTTTTGTTTTAGATTTGTAATACAAAAAAAAAAAATAAAAAAAAAAGTTGATATTACTCATTTGCGAGGGATCAGCAATGGAAAAGAAAAAAAATCATATATTAAATTTGAGAGGGATCAGCGACAGAATATAAAAAAACATAGAATAGAGTTTTGTGAGGGATTAGCGACGGATTAATGGTGCTGAGTTTTGTCGCCGATGTCCTAAATAATTGTATTAAGTGACGAATTTGCAATGGATGATCCGTCGCTAAGGTCGTCGCAAGGAAAAAGTAATATGTCGCTAAATCTGTCGCTAGGTTATTAGCCACACTTTAATTGGCTAGAGAGTATGTTTATCGCTTATCTGTCGCAATCGTCCTTTAGCGACGGAATAGAGAGGGATTTTTCCGTCTCTGAAACCCCTGTTTCTAGTAGTGTGGTATCCCTCAAAAACTGATTAGGATCTACATAACTATGGCTTTGGTCTTTGAACTCTCTCAACATAGATGTTGCAAGTCCAATATTTTTATTTCCATGCTCACTTTCTAGGTTACTGGACTCGTTTTGTGTTTTATCTATGAGCTTGTATATATAGTCATCAATAGTAGTATTGCATGCTTCACTCAACTTCCTCTCATTTCCCATTCTAAGTAGTTGTTGCAATTTACGAAAGATTGGGGGCATTAAATGCCGGTAAAATATACCTTCGTGAATATGTGTAATCGCCTTCTCACATGGAATGGAAGGCCCATCAAGGGACAAGCACTGTAGGTCATCGTCTAAGAGCAACTTGCATATAGTGTCAAAAGTGAACTTTTGGAATATCTCCTGCAAATCCATCTCCTTGCCTAGTTTGGAAAACGATTCTAAGATTGGTAAAAGCCCGTTTTCCACCTTATTCCAGATGATGGCTTCAAAAACAATTTGAAAGTTGGGTTGCCCAAAAACGGACTTGATGGTTTTGCGATGGATCTCCCATAAATGTCCATCCAGATTAACGATTCCATCTCCAAGGGGATCAAAAAGCTTACGAAAATTTTCACCCTTTTGATAGTTCGTGAAGTTCTTGCTCAAAATGTGGTTGATGTCTAATGGATTTGTGGTAATGAGCATATCTATATGTTTGCAAACCAAGGGCCTTTGAACATGAAAGTGCCACCACTACGTTTCAGTCTAATGATGGCCAAATCGTGGAGTCGGTGCAAGTTTTTGATGACTGATGGTAACGTACCGAGTCGCCGCCAATTTCTACGAATAAGAGTTTTTATGTTTTGAGCTTTATAACAAAAAACTAAAAAGGAAATGAAAATTAGAAACAAAATGAGAATGGTCAATGATTCAAGGAAAGCCATGTGGTATTGAGTGTTCTGGTTGGTTTGAGTTCAGCCAATATTTTGAGAAAAAAAATATTTTAATCATTGAAGTAAAATAAACCAAAAAAACAATACTTACCACCACATATTGCACCAAATATGTGAACCTTCATCTGTTTTTTCAATTATTCGAATTCATGCAAATATGTGCAAATATCCGGCCTTTTAAGCACGTATAATTAAGGGACGTTATAACATGATCTTCACCGATAAATGTATAAAAATAAAAATCTTCAGAAATAACTCACATCAATAAATGTGGAGGCCTACTAATATCAAAAGGCTTCCATTATCTCTACCTTCTCTTCATTTAACCATACCCTTTAATAATTACATTTTACTTTTTTCCTTAAATAACTTTTTTTTGAACCGACAATATATGATATATATTAATGATAACCCCACTAGCAAGTAGCTAGTAGAGATGATAGTTTACAATAAATCAACATAGTAGAGGGGGAGGGTCCCATATTCTCCAATTTATATTATCTTTGGTTCCCCTATCTTTAACCCACACATATGTCAATGATTTTACAACCCCCACTATCATCTCCTTATTCAAAACAATTTTTTTAAAGATTCTATCATTCCGGGCTTTCCATAAACACCATATGGCCCCAAATAAGATCGCAGTTAATCTTCTTCTCTTCTTAGGACAATTGCCCAATCTAGATGCATAATCAATGATGCCCAATACTGAATGAAAATCCCTCTCCGGTAATCCACACCAATGAAGAATCATTCGTAATACTTCCCTCGCCAATGTGCATGTTGCAAGGATATGGTCACATGTTTCTTCTGTCGCATTACAAGCACCACAAACAGTTGAATCCATTGCAACACCTCTGTTTTTGAGTGCTTCTGCTGAGGGTATTCGACTTTGTTTCGCTCTCCAAATAAAGCCAAATACTTTTAATGGAACCAGTTTAATCCTCGAGAAATTCCCGTCACATATCGGGAAGGATGCTCTTTCGATTCTATCCCGTAGGGCTGCCACACAGAACTGTCCATCTCTAACAAAGGAAGATACCCATGTACCACTAACCTCCTCATGTTGCATTACATCTTCGAATGGAATATTAATTTTCTCTAACTTTTTTATGCTTTTTACTATATTATTCCATACACTGCTCTAAGGATTTTTTGCTCTAAGGATTTTTTGCTCCAAACCTATTATTCACACCCACCAATTTATGAAGACCATTGATAATCTGAACCCAAAAAGAGTTGAGTTCGTTTTTCAGCCGCCATAACCACTTGGTTAGCAATTTAGAGATCGAATAGATCCAATACCCAAACCACCAACCACTTTTGGAGCTATAACCTTTTCCCAGGCCACCCATTTTATGCTAATGATTACGTAGTTATTATGTTTTTTTTTCTTTTAATATATACTAGCTTATTTATTTTTTTTCTTTTTTTAATCTTGTTTTTTTATTTAGTTTATTTATTTACCTTTGTTTTTACGATTTAAAAATATTTTTTTTACATTTTGTTTGAAGACATTGTTTAACGTAAAAAAACATGTTTGACGTTTTGTTCTTTTATATTTTTTTGACATTTTGTTTGAATATTTTTTTTAATCTTTAACGTTTTGGTCAAATACATATTTTTAAGTTTTGTTTGTTTGTATTTATTCAAAAAATTTATTTTTAAAACTTAGTCTTGTTTCGAACGACGAATTTAATATATATATATATATATATATATATATATATATATATATATATATATATATATATATATATATATATATATATTGAACGACGTTTTGCTTGTTTCACTACAAGGACATGAGCAATTAGCGGCGACAAAAGTAGCCGCTAAAGGGTCGAGAAGTCGCCGCTAAAGGTAATAGCGGCGATACGTCGCCGGTAAAGAGTCGCCGCTACTGCTTCGTCGCTATTGATCAGATTGTCGCCGCTAAAGACAAATGTCGCCGCTAATGCACCTGTCGCCGCTAATACTTCTTGTCGCCGCTAAAGAGAATGTCGCCGGTAATAACGTTTTTCATTTTTTTTTATATTTGCGATTTTGGGTATAATTTATTCCAAATATTGTTAGAATTAATTCTATACCAAAAATTACATAACAACATCAAATTAAATACCAAATACTGTTATAATTAATTTAATACCAAAATAAAACAACCAAAAGTTTGATAATTCTAACAAGTAGCAAAGTAAGTTTTACAATTCTAACAAATAGCAAAGTGTGACAAGTATAACATACAAATAAAGCTCCTCCCTACATATCATCATCTTCGTTCCCATCATTTCCTCCTTGATTATTTTGTGATTGAAAAAACGAATAAAGCTCCTCCCTACATGTCGGGTCGTTGAGCAATGCCCGAAGATTTTCCAACTACATAATAAATAACAACATATATAAATTATAAGTTAAATTTTCCAACTAGGGACGAAAACATAATTACCAAATCCACATGCATTTTATGACGCCAAAGTACATTGCTATTTTTAAACTAGACAAAACTTCAAAAATGGTCCCTGTGGTTTTCGAAAATATCAAGTTTAGTCCCTAATTTCAAAAAACCTCACAGATGGTCACTGTGGTTTCAAAACTTTTAACAAATGGTCCTTTTCGCTAACTCCGTTAACATTTGACCGTTAAGTGAAGGGCATTTCTGTCATTTCACCACCACAGGGACCATTTATGAAGTTTTGCCTTATTTTGTAAAAAAAAAAAAAATATATAATTATTTAATATTAAAGGGCCCCACCCCCCCTCTCTCTCTCTCTCTCTCTCTCTCTCTCTCTTCCCTTCCCGTTTTTCTTCACCATCGGCCAAGAAGAGGCTGTCGACCATTGGAGTTGCCTCACCTTTCCCAGCCTCCTCCACCCTCCTCCGTCGAATATGTGATGCCGACAATGGAATATTCCCTGTTCGTCAAACACCAGCAAGAACAATGTCTGATTTGTGTAAGTTCTAGGATAAAGTTTCGTCATCTTGTTTTATGGTGAATTCAATTACATCGATTTCTTTTGAAGTAATCTTCAGTCAGGGGGAATTTCATGATTGAAGCACCACGATACACCATTGTTCACCCAATTTTCAATCTATATGACAAAACTTAATTACCTGATGTCCACTTTCATTAACAAGATCAAAGTTTTGTCCACGATACACCACTGTTCACCTACTCGTTCCCAACCACCGCCAGTTTTAGAACCAGATGCAGAACCATCTATAAATCTGTATTATAAAGACGATGAATTAGGCAACTTGAAGCTGTTAGCCAGTTACAACTAGGGCTAGACAACACCAGTAATGGCAACAAGCAAGGAACAATACAAAATTGAGTTACATGATAGTAATCTGTTCTACCTAGAACATTAGGGCATTTTGACAATTTCAATTTTTTCATATAGAAGAACGGGAAATAGACATTGTGAATTGAGTATTCACCTTAATGGACTCATCTGGACTTCCTCCAATCATATTTACAAGGTTGTATTCACAGGTTACAGCTAATAGGGGTTGTGGTCATCGTCTTCATCAATTCGAGAAGGGAAAAAACACACAAAAAAAAGAAAAGGTTTGGTGTGAAAGATCTGTTGCCGAGACCGACGATCCCGTTTTTCCGACGAGTTCGTTTCTTCCTCGGTATTTAACCCAACAACGGGACTGTGGGAACGGATGGAAGACAACAATGACCAAGGGAGGGTGCTACGCGATGGTGGTGAGCTCGAAGGGTGGTATGGGAAAACTCTGATGGTCGGCAGCCTCTTCTTGGCCGGTGGTGAAGAAAAACGGGAAGGAAAGGGAAGAGAGAGAGAGAGAGAGAGAGAGAGAGAGAGAGAGAGAGGGTGGGGCCCTTTAATATTAAATAATTATATTTTTTTTCTTTTTTTTTTACAAAATAAGGCAAAACTTCATAAATGGTCCCTGTGGTGGTGAAATGACAGAAATGCCCTTCACTTAACGGTCAAATGTTAACGGAGTTAGCGAAAAGGACCATTTGTTAAAAGTTTTGAAACCACAGGGACCATCTGTGAGGTTTTTTGAAATTAGGGACTAAACTTGATATTTTTGAAAACCACACGGACCATTTTTGAAGTTTTGTCTTTAAACTAAGACAAAAAAGCAAAGTACATTGTTATTTCTTACATATGGGACAAAAACTCAAATACCAAAGCTTTTAGCAAATACTCACCAAAAACCAAAATGACCAAATCAACATAAATTTTATGATGCCAAACTACATTTCTATTTTTAAAGTAAGCCAAATAACCAAAGTACATTGTTATTTATTGCACTTGGGACAAAAACCCAATTACCAAACCTTTTAGCAAATAATCACCACAAAACCAAAATGACCAAATCAACATGCATTTTATGATACCAAAGTACATCGCTATTTTTAAACTAAGACAAAAAACCAAAGTACATTGCTATTTGTTGCACTTGGGACAAAAAACTAATTACCAAAGCTTTTAGAAAATAATCACCACCAACAAAAATTACCAACTCAACATGCATTTATTGAAATTAAATAATCTTGTTTTACCTGTGATGGTTGTGATGATTGTGGTGGTGGTTGTGACGGCTGTGAAATCGGTGGGAGAGCAGAAGGTTTACGGCCGATGCCTCTGATATGGCCACATCGCACTCCTAATACTTTCTCAAAAGCGGCTCTTTCTTGAGCGGGTGTTAACTCACTTTCACCTTGAGTTTGTTCTAAGAGCTCTTCGACTAACCGATTCTGTAATTCCCAAAAGTGAGTAACAGTTAAGTATAAATAAACACTTAATTATATAATAAAATTATAATTAATTACTTACATATTGTCGTTCCGCCTCGGTAGTAACAAATACACCATCCCTATCAGTATGAGCCTTGCGAAACGTTTCCAATCTCTTAAGGTTCTGTTTAACATTAGAAATTAGATTATATTTTAAATAAATAATTACATGTATCGTACGTTACCTTCTTATAGCAAGTACTGCTATACGAGCTCGACCCCCCCCCCCCCCCACGATTCACGTTCGTTTGCATTTGACAGATTTTTTTGTCCTTTCTGAAGCAATTCTGTGTTCGTCCGTTTGGAAATACTCAACAGCTTTCTTCCAGTTATCAGCATCCATACCCTCTGGAGGGTTGGCTAATGCTCTCGGGATATCATCATACCCTCCGACTATCAAAAAATATTCTTTTGCGTCAGCTTTCCGTTCTCGATAACCTTTTAACAAAGCTGCTTGAAAACTCTCTATCAACATATTAGCTTGTACATCCTGGTACATCTGATCCAAATCAAACTTTGTCTACAAAAAAAAAAAAAAAGTTAACCAAGTAAAAAACCAGTCATAACTAACCATATAAAATATTTTTAAATAAATAATTACCCCTAAATGTTGTATTACGGCGTCCTTTATTGCAGGGGAAACTTTTTTCCAAGTCCATTTATTAAAAGGGACCATATGCCACATTGTTTTTCCAATTTCTCGTGAAAACATGTCTTTCGGCTCTCCTACGGGATCATATGTTATATCCCTATCATACTCCATGGTAATTGGTTTGCCCTTATTCTGTAATATCGCTCTTTCAAGCTTTATATTGTTGGCTTTGCCTCGGACTGTCGTACGTGCACGTTGCTCAACTACAAATGTACTTAAAAATTATAAGAAATGGTATTTAATTTATAATAACTGAATAAAAATAGTAAATAAAAATTCATAATAAAACTTACGGTCCTGCTCATGATGACCAGCACCTCTACCACCTGGGAAAGGTGGGTCCTCAGCTCCATCACCCCATGTCCACGGCCCATAACAGCAGTCATGGTATACACAAACAAAAGCCAAACTGACAACATTTCCTGAAAAATTATAAGATATACAGATACAATTTTTATTACAAATTCACATTACATAGAAATAAACATTTACATAGGAATAAACATTTCTATTTAAACTAAAACTTTCTAGTATTTGTATATAAGTTTTTAACCAATTTTATAACATTTTTTTTGTTTTTTTTTTCAATTATAACAATAATTTATTTTTTTATTTTTTTCCAATTATAGCATCCTACTTATACCAAAACTTTAGATTTGAATTTATTGCCTTAATGCCTTTTACTTTTCAAATTTTCATATCGATAGTTTGAAATATTATGCAAGAATGAACAACACAATAGAAAGATAGATAGGAACAAAACTAATATATTGAAAAACTTAGTAACCTTTTACCATATTATTGATTTAATTAAAGAAAAATTAAATATATATATATTTTTTTTCTGTTACTTATAAATAATAATATAGATAATTTATTAATTTTATTTTTTAATTTGAACATTTATCATGACAATAGAAAGATAGATATGAACAAAACTAATTTTTTTAATTAAATGAAATAAACAAATCAAATCAAAGAGATGGTATTTAGGCCAACTACACATAATTTCACATAATAACAACATACTTCTACCAAATACTCATATACCACATATACATCAAACACACATACATTGACATATATACACCAAATTTATATAGATTCACATACAAATATCAAATATACATACATATGACAATTTTCAAATAATTGAGACAACTACACATATTTTGCAATTAAACTAAAATTTCACAATAAATATAAGTAAATAGAACCTGTGGTGGCGGAAATCAATGAAAATGGTCCAGTGGTGGCGGTAGTCGCGGGTGGTGGTCGGGAACGTAGTAACACAATCAACAAAACTGAAATTGACAATTTTTTACAATTAACCACTCCAATAAGCTTAAAATCGATGTTACAAGAGAAAAGGGACTGGAAATAGCTTGGTGTCGCCGGAAAAAGCTTGGTGTCGCCGGAAAAGCTTGGTCCTCACCGGAAAATCTTTCTCCGCCGGTGGTATCTTCTTTTTGGACAATTTCACACACCCAAAATTGATAATTCTCATTGGTATCCCACAATAATCGGTGAAGTAAGATGTAGACGAGAGAAGAGAAAGAGGCGAAGGAAGTGAAACAGAAAGAGCAAAAGGAAAAAGATCGAGTTTTTTGGGGTTAACTGCGTCGGCCTTTAGCGGCGACACCTTTACCGGCGACAAATCGGTCTTTAGCGGCGACAACTATCAATAGCGGCGACTATCAGGAGGGAATTATTACCGCGTCATTTTTTTATCTTTAGCGGCGACTTTTTTGGATCTTCAGCGGCGACAAAAGTCGCCGGTATTTCCTTTATGCGTTCCACGAGCACCCTAGCCGTTGGATTAGAACCACGATCGGACGATTCGTGTTTGCCAGAACGTCAAAGTGTGGATCGGTGTCATTCAGCCTTTAGCGGCGACACCAATAGCGGCGACATGTGCCTTTAGCGGCGACTTTTTAATTTGTCGCCGCTATTGATGTCGCCGCTAAAGGTTCTGTTTCTTGTAGTGTTTGTATAACCAAAAATCTTTAAATTTTTTATCATTTTTTGTATAGTTAAAAAAATCTTTGAATCTTTGTTGAACAACAAATTTAAACAAAAAAATGTTTGACGTTTGAATATATTTTTAATGTTTTATTAGTTTATATTTATGACGTCATTATATAAAAAAATCTAAAATATTGAATATTATATAATATAAACGAATAGATTTTCCCATGTCTAGATTAAAATATCTAATTTATAACTATTAAACGCACAACTCGAATAAGCTAACATGTCTTTTGTTTCTTGATAAAAGTTAATAGCATAAATCTTTAAATGCTTTTTTTTTTTTTTTGTTAAAAGTAACTAAATTTAGTGAGGGAAAATGATAAAGAGGGAGAGAAGGGGATATTAAAGAGAGAGAGAAAGAGATTTAATGAGAGAGAAAAAAAAGGGGGGATTAATAACAGCTTATAAAAAAAACTCATTGGTTAATAAGTCTAGAATTTTTAAAAACCTGCAACTAAATTAATGATTTAAAAGTCAACCACCAATAAAATAATCATTACAGGGTATTTAACATAGGTATTAATAACAGTTCCATATCAAAATACATTAAAGTATAATGAATTTCTCTACAATTAACAAAGAGCCTCTGCTCTAGCACATACTATTATGAATGTTGGGAATGTATCTTTACCCAATTCAATAAAGGTTTAAGTGTCATTTAAGTTCAAAAAAATTCTACACTTTATAGTATAAAAATAAAAATGCACTTTTAAAACAATTGCATCCACTAACCACGTTACTTTAAATAAAATACATACTTTATAAGTATGTAAACTAATTACTTTTTAACTATGTAAACTAATTAATTTCTTGTAGTCATTTAAACATTTGCCTTGATAACTAATCTATTGGAATTGACCACTACCAAGAAAAAAAAAAAGCAAATTGCATTAAGCTAGCTCTTCATGAGATGAGGCATAGCTAGGTTGAGGGTGAATTAACTAAGTGAAGCGAGTATTTGAACCAATCATACTTGTTGAAGAGGTAAAATAATACATGATGTCAAACTTGGGTGAAACTAGGGTTGTCATTTATGCTTTTTTTAAACTTATTTAATTTGTTTTATAACGTAGTTAAGCAAATATTAAGCAAATATAAGTTTTAAGTTTTAATATACAAATGTATCATGTTAAAGTTTTAATATACAAATGTATCATGTAATAATAAACTGATACAACACAGAAATTAAAAATATATAAAATAATAAATAAATAAGATTTTTTTTATATGTATAATTATACCATATTGATGATAGCAGTTGCAACTTGGAACTTGTCTTTGAAATTATGAATTACATCTGGTGACATTGAATGCACCTTGGAAATGGGTGTGTAAGGATATCATGCATGGCCTTGTGGGTAGGGGTGCACAGACCGAAACTCCAATCTACCCGATTTTAACGACGTCACAACAAATCCGATCTACCCAAAATTCAATCAGTTTTTTACTAGATTTAACCATATTTTAGCCAACAAATAGATTTAATTATCAATGGATTAAGACGGATTTGGATCCTAATTTAGAAAAATCCATTTTCGACACGATAAATCGTATTTGGGCCTCAGGATTGAGATTTGGTCCATATTTGATGAATTGAATTATTTCGAGAATGCGTTAAGTCATGTTTTAGTGAAATCCGGTTTTTGGATCGGATCGGATATGGATCTGGATCCGATTTTATTGTGCATCCCTATTTGTAGTAGAGAAGAGTTCACAAAAAAAAAAAAAAAAAAAAAAAAGCGAATTTAGCCCAAATTCTATTATTATCCATAGGAATTTGATTGGATCCAAAGGGTGAGGCCCAAATCGGATTTACGTGTAGATCGAAAAGCGAATTTAGCCCAAATTCTAATCCAAATCCACCTAAATCTACTAACAATTGAATTTATTTATGGTCCCTAAATCCACAAAATATCAAATCGGATTTTGGACGGATCGGATTGGTGTAGGCTCGATAGGATCTGAATCTATTTATATATTTGTACACCCCTACCTGTGGTAGGCGTGTGCAAAAAAACCGGTTCAGGAACCGAACCGGTCGCTGAACCGAAAACCGGTTTGGCCCTGAATCGGTTCATGTAAGAACCGAATCGATGCTAAACCAAACCACCGGACTAGACCAATTCGCACTTTCTACCCTTGAGACAGGTTTGGAACCGGTTTTTGCTGAACCGGTTTGTTGAACCGGTTTGCGAATATAGCCGTTGGTGAACCGGTTTTCGAGTATTACCGTTTTTTTGTCTTTTCCTAACGGTTATATAGCCGTTTGAGGCTGTTGAAGACCCGATTTTGGCTCCTTTTTGACCATATTAACCATTCCTTATAGTATATATATGTATTAGATGTTTAGGTCTCAACTTTACCTTAACCAAACCTCAAAAAAATCTCTCTTAGTTCAAAAAACGTTGTTAATTCAAACAATGGATTCGGCTTCCGTTGGTGTTGGAGATTCATCAACCAATAGAAATCCGGCTATTTGGTGCAACTATTTGGAGATTCAAACATTGTTAATTCAAACAATGGATTCGGCTTCCGTTGTTAGCATCAAAGAAACAAATAGAAATCCGGCTATTTGATGCAACTATGATTTGTGTGTAATGTCGAACGGTATAAAAAAAACGCGATGCAAGAAATGTGGTGCTTTTTTTAATGAAGATGAGAATTCGACATTGAAAACTCATATGACCAAAAGATGCCCCGCGGTGAAATTTGGGCCGGGACATAATCAAACAACAATGGCGAATGATGCAACATTGTGGAGTTACGATATGGCTAAAGTTCGGGATAGGATGGCGAAGTTCGTGATTCAAGAATGTTTGCCTTTTGACCACTTCGACAACAAACGTGATTGTATTGAAATGTGGAAACTTGCAAAAAATGAAATGATTTTAGGATTTCAATCTTTAGAAACCGGTGTGAATTTAACTTGTGATGTTTGGACGGCTCCTCACGGTTCACCGGATGCGTACCTTTGTGTCACCGCTCATTGGATTAATCCAACTAATTGGGTAATGATGAAGCGTACGATTACGTTTGAATTGTTTGAGTACCCGCACACCGGTAGAAATTTATTTAAAATTTTAGATTGTGTGATCAAAACTTATAAACTTGAAGGAAAGATTTTTTCTATATCTTTTGATAATGCTTCAAACAACACCGTCGCGGTTGGACAACTAAAACTAAAATATAAACCAATTTGCGATGGTGTTTTTTTCATAGTCGATGTGTTGCACATATCATTAATTTGGTTGTGCAAGATGGACTAACTAGCATTGAAACTATAAAAGATGGTTTCAAAGACACGCTAAAAGATATTTTTAGTTCTAGTAACCCTCGATATCATAATTATATGCAATTTTGTGTCGATGCGAATGCCCTCTTTTTAGGTCCGAATTGGGAAAATAATACCCGATGGAACTCCACTTGCAAAATGTTTGAATGTGCCTTACATCAAAAAGATACTTTAAAAATGTTCCATGACAACCTTGCGGACCGTAATAAGGTTACGGCTTATCCGGAATCAAGTTGGGATACTATCAAACTTGTTACGGACATGCTTGATGTTTTTAAAAAAGCAACTACTTTTTATCGGGGGTTTATTATCCTACAAGCTGTTTAGTTTTAAACCAAATTTTTTTAATGTGTGCGAAAATAAATGAGTTTGAAATGAGGAGCACAATGTTTGCTAATATGATGAAACCGATGAAAGCAAAGTTAAAAAAATATTTTCAAGAAATGCCTCACATTATTACTTGTTCCGCCGCTTTGAATCCGGCTCTAAATGTTGGGGGGGTTGAGACTTTAATTGAAAATATTTGTTACAATTTGGGTTTATTGGATGATGACATTGATTATGCATCAAAGGAAGTTTCAAAATTTAACAAAGTTTTTCAAAATTTGTTTGAAGTTTATTTAACAAAATATGGTTCAACAAACATTCATGACATGATGCAAAATACGGGGGCATTCGGATCCACTTCTCACCAAAATAACGAAACAATTAGGCTTTATAATACTTTGAGGAATGAAAATTCCAAACGAGCTCGGTCTAACACCCCTAGTAGCGAGCTCGGAAGGTACATTGGTTCCGATTTCTTGTCTCAAATGAGTATTCAAGAGTTTGAAAATTTTGATATTTTGGCTTGGTGGAAAGGAAAGGAAACCCAATTTCCGATTCTAGTCGCTATGGCCCGTGATCTACTAAGCTCCCAAGCTTCTACGGTAGCTTCGGAATCGGCTTTTTCTGTTAGTGGCAGGGTTATATCACCAAGAAGAACAAAACTCACCCCTTTGTCGGTGGAAGTGTGCATTTGCTTGAAATGCTACCTTGATGGCGTGGAACGGATACAAGACATTGAAGTACTAGAAGGCACATCGTTGCATGTCGAAGCACGAGTACATGAGGAAGAAGTAGCGATGGGAATGTCGATGCCACTCACCCTAGAAGAGCTCGAGTATGAGAGAGGATTACGCAACGACATGGCGGATGACGAATAAATACAATGACTACGGACTTGGAATGAAGATTACGACGACGACAATGTTTTATATTTGAAGATGTATTAGTTTGACAATTTGGATGTTTTGTGTTTTTTATGTTTGAAGTTGTATTATGTATTTCCAATATAAAAAACAAAAAAAAAGGTTGAAAATTACTCCAAAAAAATGTGTTGATTCAAGTTGAACAATTTTGTGCATACATTATGTTTTTGTTCAAATACACAAACATAAATTTAAAACCAAAAAAATAATAAACATCAAAAAGTATGATACTATTAAACAGGAAACAAAAGAAAAAAAAATGAAATATATATATATATATATATATATATATATATATATATATATATATATATATATATATATATATATATATATATATGGACGTGTAAGTGTATGTGTGTATTAGGCATGTAAGCCTTCCCAATTCCTTCCCCCCAAATAACTTACTGTCAAATGCAATTTTTTTTTGGTTAACCACTAAACAAATCAATACAATCTAAAAAAAACCCATTTTTATTTTACCCTTATTAGCCCAAAAACAAAAAAAAAAATTAAAAACCTTATATGCGTCGAACCGGTTTTGAACCGGTTTTTTCTGAATCGGTTTCGATAAAACCGAACCGGTTTACATATGTTCGGCTTTTTTTTTGTGGTGGACCGGTTTGGAACCGAACCGGTTTCCGGGTGAACCGGTTTTGACTTGTTTGACTAGAACTGAACCGGTCCGGTTCAGAAAAAAACCGGTTTGTGCATGCCTAACTTGTGGGTGCTCTTAGGAAGCGTTTTGCAACAAACTTTTGTGAGTTTTTATATTTTAGCTTTCTAAAAAAAATTATGAAGTAAAGAAAAAGCATTGAGAACTTTTATTTTAAAACAAAAAAATTAAATTAATTCACAAGCTACTACAAGTATTTTGTAGGGAATTTTAGCTTCTACGTTTTATGTAATTTACGTATTTCATAAATTTGCAATCACTTTTATTAAACACTTTTACACAAATGAAAGCTACATCCACCAGCTGTCCAGCCACCACCTTTATATATAAACTAGACGAATACCCGTACATAGCGCATGTTAAAATAATATGGTTAAAACTTAGAAAATATGTGTGGTTGATAATAATAATAATAATAATAATAATAACAATAACAATGTTACTCGTTTGAAATATATCGTTCGAACAACAGTTTTTCACGACTTTCAACTCAAGGCATATCATGTGCATTACTTGTAGCTTTAACATATTGTCAAGTTGTTTATAATTAATATTTAATTATTCATTATATATTATTCATGTCATACATCACCTCCTAATAAACTTTTTGAGTATTTTGCGCTTTTGTTTTTTTAATAGTTTATAAAACGAGGACAAATTATATAACTTTCAAATTAAAAATAGGGAATCAAGAAACTATATTAAAATAAAAAACAAAAGCATAAATTCTAATAATATAAACAATATGAAAAATACAAAAATAAGTTTAATATAAAGACAAAACAAAGAGAAACCCATAATAATAATTTATTTGACCAAAATGTCTATCACAAAAAACTAAATTATTGTTTATGTTCTAACCTTAAAAGTATGGTTTTATAAAAATAACAAACAAATGCATATAATCTAAAAATAGAAAAAATATGAAAATTAAATTAAAATAAAAAGTTTAATAAGAAGAAAAAACAAAGAGATAATCTAACGCCCCAAAATCCAGAATAAAATTTTTCATTTTTGAAATAGAATAACCACTCATTTTTATAAAGTTACATTAATAGTCAAACCATTTGTTCATAAACCATAATTCAAAATCAAAGTTATAGGGAAAACAATGTGGAATCTCGAATCATAAAATCGCTGATCTACGTGTGTACAGTCTCGCCTTCGCAATCTCATAAGTACCTGAAAAACATTTGAATCCACAATTGTAAGCCAAAGTTTAGTGGGTTCCCCCAAAATACCCCACACAATAATACATATACAATGCATGCACACCAGGCCAAGGTTTGAACAATAGTCAAATTAGATATTAGCTAAACACTCAATACAGCCAAGGTTTGAACAATAGTCAAATTGGTCAAAAAGTTAACAGTCAACAGTCAACAGTTAAAAGTCTACCAGCCGGCCGTCATGTCATTACCGAGATTCTGTCACGTCGTGGTGGCCTCAAGACAAACCATTCGCGGAGACTGCCTTTTCTCACGTCGTGATGGCCAATCATTCACGTCGTGAGAACTGTTTTGGCATTCTTAATGCATTATGCTCTTAATCGCTAAGGTCTGTGACATCCCCATTTTTCACGGCCAGAAAAGACCGATTTTGTTTATGCTTGTTTAAAAATCAGAGTAACATTTTACATAAAAGTGTTGAGGAATTTGTTCCCAAAATAAAATATGATAACGATTTATCAAAGCATTTCCGTAGAAATGTATTTCATTAAAAAGACTCGGGATGTCATGTTCGATACAGATCAAAAGCATAAACAGTACAATATAAGTCTTACTACATTATTTCATATCTACAGGCCTATATCCGTAATCCCTCATCCAAAACATCACATCTATGCTCGAGCGCCACTACCTGTAATACATGAAACTGAGTGGGTCAGGCTTGGGAGCCTGGTGACCACATAGGGTTTTCAACCCACAATAAATAAGTTTATTAATTTCATCAATCAACAATAACCCAATTACCCGTTCCCGTTATCCTCACATTACGTCCCTAAAACACCTATCATAAGGGACCTAGACCAATGATCAACATCGGGATGGACACTACTGCCAAGGGGGTTCCTAAGCAATAAATGTCCTAAAGGCAACCATGGGGGGATGGAGTACACCGGTGAACACATCGTTCACAAACACCTACAGGTTGCGAGCCTGCTAGCGTTCCACTGGACTGTCTAGAAGAGTCCGTGGTCGTCATCTATACTCCGTTAGATGACAGGAATCAACAACAACAACATCGAGGCCTCTCATCATTTTATCACACATCATCTATTACATCTACCCATGTTTTACCCCAACATTTTCGTAGATATAAAATACATATACAGTTTAAATCATTTAAAACATGTATAAAATCGTTCATCCAGCATAGACAGCAAGTATTCATATAATATGCACACATAGCACGTAATTTATAAAATACTTCATATCTATGTGTAAGATGAAAGTAACTATGCACTCACTTGAAAAGGTGGTGATTCTGAACTCAGACAGCGTTTCGCTTCTTAAAAATTATTTCCTTTAACGAAACCTAGTATTATTACCACTAGAGTTTAGTCTATTATTCGCCGAGACTAATTAATAGTCTAGCTATTATTACTATTATATAAGCGTTAAACAATACTTATATAACCCATAATAATAGCCCAAGTACTTATTATAAGTTCCTAATAACGTTACTATAATTAAATAAAAGCTATATTAAAAATAGCGTAGGCGTAGCTCACTTACAGCGGGTTTTATAGAAAACCGGGCTTTGCTTGGAGCAGCGTTCCCGAGCCGAAAAGCTCTTCTTCTCGGAGCCATCGAGCACTCCGGGGCTTCCGCCTCGTGCTAGGGAGGTTCCCTAGGCTTTTCGGGGGGTTTCGGGGCTAGAGAGGTTCCCTAGGCTTTTCGGGGGGTTTCGGGGCTAGAGAGGTTCTAGAGAGAGATTAAAGAGAAGAAAGAATGGGAAAGGTGTGAAGAAAATGAGGGTGGGAGAGGTTCTATTTATAGGGTAAAAATGGCTGAACTTGGTGCCACATGTCACCATCTAGTGGCAAGACTTGGGGAGAAAGCAATGGCCAAGATTGTGTCACATCACCCATTTTCGCACAGCACACTTTTGACTTCTAAAATCTGTAACTTTCACATACGACCTTCCGTTTTTGACGTTCTTTATATCCATGTGTAGGTAAAAATAAGATCTACAAATTTCATTTTGACTCTGTCGGCTAATTCTCGACCGATCTTAAATTTAACAGTACGAGGAGATTATACTGTTAAATGTTCGCGTAAAATTCATAACTTCTACATACGGACTCTGTTTTCGTCTGTCTTTTTACCGTCGAGTTCCTATTAATGAGATCTTCAATTCTCATTTAGGTCGCGTAGGCCAAAAACCGTTCGATCTAAAATTCGGGTTTCGGGCTGTGCACTGCTAAGCCAAATCTGAGAAAATTCTTAACTTCCTCATACGAAGTCAGATTTGGGCGTTCTTTTTTTGTATGTTCTCGGTTTAACGTATATTACAACTTTTTTTTAGATCACTAAGGCCAAAAAGTCTTCCATCGTAAATTCACTATTTACGCTTCCCGGTGTCGTGCCGGTTTTGCCGTAAAACTTTGACGGGTCATAACTTCTTTGTTATAACTCGGATTTCGGCGTTCTTTATATATCCGGAATCCTTGTTTCCACCACTATAACTTTATGTAAAGATATCGGGTTTATCTCACACTTTAATTTTGACGCTTATTTTATCCTTTATTTATTTTACCTTTATAATTAAGTATAAAGCACATAATTTCACATAATTCACATAATACTCAAATAATTCATCTTTATTATTTCAAAAAGTGTTACAATAGTTGAACTAGACTATTACATCATCTAATTAATGTTTAGCCCCAAAACACGGGCGTTACAACTCTCTCCCCCTTAGGATGATTCCATCCCGGAATCATGCATCAGCAAACAGATGTGGATAGCGACTCATCATGTCACTCTCTGTTTCCCAGGTGAGATTCGGCCCATTCGAATGTTTCCATCGGACTAGCACTAAGTCGACCATCTTGCGTCGTAACTTCTTAGTCTTACGGTCAACAATTGCCTCGGGCTCTTCGATTAGCCTCTTATTCTCATCCATCCTTAACTCTGAGATTGGAATTATGTCAGGAACTTCTCCCGTGAACTTTCTCAGGTAACACACATGGAAGGTGTTATGAATTTCATCTAGTTCTTCGGGTAATTCGAGCTTGTAAGCTTGGTTCCCAATCTTCTGAAGAACTTTGAAGGGTCCAATAAACCTTGGACTCAACTTTCCTCGCTTTCCGAATCTTATAAGTCCCTTCCACGGTGAGACTTTAAACAAAACGGAATCTCCAACTTCAAAAGTCATTGGTCGTCTTTTCTTGTCAGCGTAGCTCTTTTGACGATCCTGCGCTGCTAACATTCTTTCCCTGATCACCTTCAACTTTTCAGCAGTCTCATGGACTATCTCGGGGCCCATAAACTGCTTTTCCCAAGCCTCAAGCCAACAAGACGGCATACGACACTTTTGTCCGTACAAAGCTTGATAGGGTGCCATCTTGATGCTCGAGCGGAAACTGTTATTGTAGGAAAATTCTACCAGAGGTAAGTGCTCATCCCAGTTCCCTTGGAACTCCAGGGTACATGCTCTCAGCATATCTTCGAGTGTTTGTATCGTTCTTTCGCTCTGACCATCAGTCTGTGGATGGTAAGCAGTACTCAAACACAACTTTGTACCCAATTCCTCTTGTAGACTTCTCCAAAACCTCGACGTGAAACAACTATCTCGATCTGATACAATCGTTAGAGGAACACCGTGAAGTCTTACAACTTCCTTCACGTAAGCATTTGCAAGCTTATCCATAGACCATTTCTCATTGGCTGCTATGAAGTGTGCACTCTTAGTGAAACGATCCACGACTACCCAAATCATGTCGTGATCGTTCTTCGTTCTAGGTAGTTTATTCACAAAATCCATGGTGATGTCTTCCCATTTACCCATGGGTACAGGTAAAGGTTCTAAACTCCCATACGGTTTCTGATGTTGTGCCTTAACCCTTGCACAAGTTACACACTCGGCCACATACTTCACAACATCGAGCTTCATCGTCGGCCACCAGTAGTAGGGTTTTAGGTCCCTATACATTTTAGTGCTACAGGGATGAATTGAGTACATGGTCTTGTGTGCTTGTTCCATCAGAAGATCTCTCATTCCTCCCGTCTTAGGTACCCAAATCCGATCTTGGAATACCTTCAGTCCTTGACTGTTTGTACCGAACTCCAACGTTTTACCCAAATGTTGTTCTTTTCGGTCATTATTCTCTGAAGCTTCTTCTTGAGCTTTTTTGATGCTTTCCACAATGGTCGAGACAACTTCAATTCTCAACGCTCTTGGCCTTTTCCTTTCAAGATTGACTTTTCGACTTAGAGCATCGGCGATAACATTTGCTTTACCAGGGTGGTAAAGTATCTCGCAGTCGTAGTCCTTGAGTAACTCTAACCAGCGTCGTTACCTAATGTTCAATTCCTTCTGATTAAAGAGATACTGGAGACTCTTATGATCAGTGAAAAGTTTGCACTTCGTGCCATAGAGGTAATGCCTCCATATCTTTAGAGCGAAAACTACCGCTGCCAACTCCAGATCATGTGTGGGGTAGTTCTTTTCGTGCTCCTTCAATTGTCGAGATGCATATGCTATCACCTTTTCTCTTTGGGTCAGAACACAACCCAACCCGACTCCTGATGCGTCACTATAGACCACAAAGTCTTCAACTCCATCAGGTAGCAAAAGAATCGGTGCTTCACACAATTTCTTCTTTAGCTTCTCGAATGCTTCTTCGTGCTTCTCACTCCATGTATACGTAGCTCCTTTGTGGATCAAAGCTGTCAATGGAGTAGCTATCGAAGAAAAGCCTTGTATAAATCGTCGGTAGTATCCAGCTAATCCTAGAAAGCTTCGAATCTCCGTGGGACTTTTTGGTCGTTCCCACTTCATCACCGCTTCGATCTTTGCTGGGTCAACCATTATCCCTTCTTGGTTAACTACATGACCCAAGAATTGGACTTCTCGGATCCAAAAGTCGCATTTGGAGAACTTTGCATACAGCTTTTCCCTCTTCAAGACTTCTAACACTTCTCGTAGATGCTTGTCATGCTCCTCCTGGCTTTTTGAGTAGATCAGAATGTCGTCTATGAACACTATCACATATTTATCAAGGAATGGTTTACAAACCCTGTTCATCAAATCCATGAACGCTGCTGGAGCATTGGTTAGTCCAAATGACATAACCAAGAACTCGTAGTGTCCATATCTAGTTCTGAATGCAGTCTTCTCAATATCCTGCTCTCTCACCTTCAGCTGATGATACCCTGACCTAAGATCGATCTTTGAGAAATAGCTCGAACCTTGCAGCTGATCGAATAGGTCATCAATCCTTGGCAATGGACACCTGTTCTTCACATTTTCCTTGTTCAGCTCTCGGTAGTCTATACACATTCTCATGCTCCCGTCCTTCTTTTTCATGAATAACACCGGAGCTCCCCAGGGTGATGAACTCGGTCTAATGAAACCGTTGTCCAACAACTCCTGAATTTGCGTCATGAGCTCCTTCATCTCCGTCGGTGCTAATCGGTATGGTGCCTTCGCTATCGGTGTTGTTCCTGGTAACAAGTCTATTCTAAACTCCACTTGTCTATCAGGCGGTAATCCAGGAAGATCTTCGGGAAAGACCTCCGGATAATCACATACGACCGGTATATTCTGCACCTCCTTCTTTTCCTTCTTAGCATCGATAACAAATGCCAAGTATGATGCACATCCCTTGGACAAACATTTTCTGGCCTTCATCAGGGAGATGATTCCAGAATTCACTATGCGTTTGTCCCCGTACACCATAAATGTCTCTTTTCCGGGTGGGTTCATCCTTACTATCTTCTTCCTGCAAAGAATCTCAGCATCGTTGGCGCTAAGCCAATCCATTCCCAAAACGATGTCAAAACCGTTCAACTCTATGGGTAACAGCTCTTCGTGGAATTCGTTTCCGTTTAAGTCGATGACGATGTTCCTAATACGATCACTAACAGGTATGAATTTGCCACTGGAAACTTCTACAATTAGGGCGTCATCAAGTTTTTCTACAGGCAATGCTAATTTTTCTCCAAATCTATCTAATACAAAGGAGTAGTTTGCTCCGGAATCAAACAGTATACTGGCAGGTAAACCATTTACAAGAAAGGTACCTGAAGCGACATCTGCTGCCTCCTTTGCAGCCTCGAGTGTCATCTGGAAGGCTCTCACCTTCGGCTTCGGTGGAATGTTGGGTCTTCATGCCTCCTTCTTCGTCGGGCAGTCCTTGGAAATGTGCCCTTCCTCGTTGCACTCATAACAGACCTTCTTAGTGAACGTGCACTCGTTGGCCTAGTGCCCGGGCTTTCCACACTTGAAACAGGTAACCCCTCCATCACATTTTCCTTGGTGCTTCTTCTTGCATTTGTCGCACCATTTTGCTTCAGCTCCTCCTCCTCTCAAACTATACTTCGAGAATTTACTCTTCTTGCCGGACCTCGAGGATCCATCAAATTTCCTTTTCTCACCAACCTCAGCTCTCTCCAGGCCCTTCTCTCGTATCTGGGTTTCCACATTCTTAGCAGCCCAGATGGCGGATTTCAGAGTGGTTGCTTTCTTGACCATTGGACCGAAGTCCGCTAGTAATCCAAGGGAAAATTTGTTAACCTTGGAGAGTTCGGTTAGAACTAGGTAAGGAACTAGCTTCATCTTTTCCGTAAAGCTTGCAGCGTATTCAGTGACGCTCATTCTTCCCTTCTTCAGATTATGGAACTCATTGTTGATTTCCAGAAGATCCTGCTCAGAGCGGTATTGCATCTTCAGCTGCACTAGAAAATCCTCCCAATACATCTTACTAGCTTCTCCCTTAGGCATTGAATCAGCTAGTAGCTTCCACCAGCTCAGTACTCCAGATTTTAACAGAGGAACCGCGAGATCAGTCTTCTGCCTGTTGCTACACTTGCAACTCTCAAACATTGTCTCCATCTCGGAGATCCAGTTCATGATTTCCACCAGTGTCGGGCTTCCAGAAAGACACGGTGGTTTGGATGCCATGAAATCCTTGTACTTGCATCCACGTCCGTCGTTTCCTCCATCCTGGTTGTTCCGGCGAACTATTGGTAGGTTGGCTTGACCAACGGTCCCACTATAGTTCCCTCTCTCAGACTGCCCATCATTCAGTTCGGGCTGTTCGATCGGTATGGTAGCTTCCTCTCGATTCTATTGGAGTAAACGTCTAGTTTCTTCCATTTGACGATCCAACATCATTTGGATCATCGCTTGTACTCTGGCCATTGTGATTGGCTCAGGAGCGGCTACCACAACCGGTATTTGTTCAATCACGGGTGGTTGAATTCTGTTCCCATTTGCATTCCCGACTCCACTGCGGGTCCTTGCCATTTGGATCTATATGCCGAATAAGGTGAATTTAGATCTTTATTTAGGATAGACGTTTAAATCATCATTATCACTCCGAAACGTTTACATGCTAGTTCTAATATCGTAGTCGTACGCTTAGAATCCTAAACACATAAGGTTTCCAGATCCAGTCGGTCACAGACCATAGATCCGAACAAATAACAGCATATAAGGCATAAGCATTTAGCACATAAAGCATATTAGGCATATCTCCTAAAATAAGCTAGTGCTCACACCTCACAATCATCGCTTAGCATTCTAAGTTTAAGTCTAGAAATCCTACAAATTCCTAGTTCGCTTAAACTAATGCTCTGATACCAACTGTGACATCCCCATTTTTCACGGCCAGAAAAGACCGATTTTGTTTATGCTTGTTTAAAAATCAGAGTAACATTTTACATAAAAGTGTTGAGGAATTTGTTCCCAAAATAAAATACGATAAAGATTTATCAAAGCATTTCCGTAGAAATGTATTTCATTAAAAAGACTCGGGATGTCATGTTCGATACAGAACAAAAGCATAAACAATACAATATAAGCCTTACTACATTATTTCATATCTACAGGCCTATATCCGTAATCCCTCATCCAAAACATCACATCTATGCTCGAGCGCCACTACATGTAATACATGAAACTGAATGGGTCAGGCTTGGGAGCCTGGTGAGCACATAGGGTTTTCAACCCACAATAAATAAGTTTATTAATTTCATCAATCAACAATAACCCGATTACCCGTTCCCGTAATCCTCACATTACGTCCCTAAAACACCTATCATAAGGGACCTAGACCAAGGATCAACATCGGGATGGACACTACTGCCAAAGGGGTTCCTCAGCAATAAATGTCCTAAAGGAAACCATGGGGGGGATGGAGTATACCAGTGAACACATCGTTCACAAACACCTACAGGTTGCGAGCCTGCTAGCGTTCCACTGGACTGTCTAGAAGAGTCTGTGGTTGTCATCTATACTCCGCTAGATGACTGGAATCAACAACAACAACATCGAGGCCTCTCATCATTTTATCACACATCATCTATTACATCTACCCATGTTTTACCCCAACATTTTCGTAGATATAAAATACATATACAGTTTAAATCATTTAAAACATGTATAAAATCGTTCATCCAGCATAGACAACAAGTATTCAGATAATATGCACACATAGCATGTAATTTATAAAATACTTCATATCTATGTGTAAGATGAAAGTAACTATGCACTCACTTGAAAAGGTGGTGATTCCGAACTCAGACAGCGTTTCGCTTCTTAAAAATTATTTCCTTTGACGAAACCTAGTATTATTACCACTAGAGTTTAGTCTATTATTCGCCGAGACTAATTAATAGTCTAGCTATTATTACTATTATATAAGCGTTAAACTGATGGGAGTTGAGCATTCTAACACTTCCTAAGTGTACATGCAACCCTAATAACCTTGGATCTATGTTTGTCTAATTATCATGCAAAGTTGAATTCCAAGGTTATATTCCTATCTAGCATACATAGGGAACAAATTTTAACTTGCATGAAAGATAGAATAACTTACCTTGTTGTTGCTTATGATCCTTGAAACCTTGTGAGCCTAGCACCCCAAGTGTGATGCCTCAAATGCTTCACACAACACCAAATGCAAAGGAGTAAACTTTGAGAGAATCTTACACTTGCAAAAATCGGCTAAGCCCTCTTGTTTCTTCTGTGCAACCGATTTTGGTGGAGCATGGGTTCTTTATATAGTGTTGACACATCTAGGGTTACACCATGTAAACCCTAATGTGTCATGACTCTTCATTTCCATGACCCATGGGTTTGTAACTCCCATGGATCATCCAATGGGTTTAACCCAACTTGATTATCCATGGCGCCTTTTAGCCCACTATATAAGTTATTGATGATTTACATAATCAACCCATATATTTAATTAGTTATCTTTTGATCACTTAATTAATTCTAAATTAATTCTTGATCAAACTAATTAAATAATATTATTAATATATTAGAACTTATAATATATTAATAAACCATAAGTGTTATTTCTCTCATTTTAGTTTATCCAATTGCATGGTGCCATGCAACCCAAATGGACCATGCTGGGTCGGGTCAAGTACATACCAGAAATAGTTATGGACTTAGATACCTTATCCAACAGTCTCCCACTTGGATAAGTCTAATAACTATAACTGCAATACTTCAGGAACCGATCGGCAATCGTAGCTCTTTTCAAGGTTTCTCGGAACTGAGAAGATGATGGTACGCCATTTCAGATAAGTGATCATATAATCCTCTGTTCTAGATATCAGCCGGACAAATACATGGAACAATGTCTTACTTTTGTCCAGCAGTTTGTTTCCCGATTTCTGATTTGTTTGACAAAGAACTTAATTGAACACCTCAACTTAGTTCTGACCGGGCCCGGTACATAGGTCAAAACAAAATCATCGAGGGGCCCAGATATCAGCTTCTAATCCAATAAGGAACAGATAAACTTCGACTCATATGTTTGTTCTACTACTCATTGAATTATACACAAAAGCACGTTTTATAACATCGATTTACCAATGCGCTTACGTACAATCAATGCATAACCAACTCATAAGTAACAAATCATATCTCTAGGTTTGAAGACTCATATGATATTACCGTCTCACGATCACTCGAGATAAATTCCATGAAGTGATTCCAGTGAGTGTGGGTTGAGTCCAATGCTCAGAACTTATGAGCACTCATGATTGTTGTAGCCATGTTCAACACCTTAGACCTCTACAACCAATCATGACAGTCTTGATTCATACCTACTTCCGACATATGACCGACTGTGGAGGTTCGAATAATATGATATACCAAACATAATTATTGTGGAAGTCAAAACATGCAAAAGAAATGTAGTAAACGATCGACAAGAGATAGCAACACTTTACTCATAAATAAAACACCTTTTATTCATCATCTAATGTCAATTACACTTTACAAATTTCAAGGTTATCTAACTACTAAATCTAATATCATCCTTCAGCCCTATGCTCCGAGCATGCTGGAGATGCTTAACCCGAGTCAGTCCCTTCGTGAGGGGATCTGCTGGGTTCTTATCCGATGATACCCTCTTTGCCACGAGGAGTCCTTCTTCTATTCGATGTCTGATGAAATGGTATTTTCTGTCGATGTGTCTGGATCTCCCGTGATCCCTTGGTTCCTTGGCTAAGGCAACAGCACTTTCACTATCACAGAAAATTTCCATTGGCTCTTTAATAGCTGGTACAACTCCAAGGTCTCCAATGAAGTTCTTCAGCCATATCGCCTCCTTTGCTGCCTCGCTAGCTGCTATATACTCTGATTCGCAAATTGAATCAGCCACTGTCTCTTGCTTGGAACTCTTCCAAGAAATTGCTCCTCCGTTTAGGGTAAAGACCCAGCCTGACTGAGAGAGGAAATTATCCCTATCAATCTGAAAGCTAGAATCACTATACCCTACAACTCTCAAGTCTTCACTCCCACCGAGGGTAAGGACCCAGTCCTTAGTCCTCCGTAGGTACTTGAGGATATTCTTTACCGCAGTCCAGTGAGCCTTGCCAGGGTTCCCCTGATACCTGCTAACCATGCTCAAAGCAAAGGCTACATCAGGTCGAGTACACGTCATAGCATACATGATCGATCCTACAGCCAAAGCATAAGGTATTCGACTCATTTCTGCTATCTCAGCCTCAGTACTAGGGCTTTGTGTCTTACTCAATCTGGCGTTACTCTGGATGGGTAACTCTCCTTTCTTGGAGTCCTGCATGCCGAATCTCTTCAGCACTTTATCCAAGTAGGTACTCTGACTAAGTCCAATTAGTCTTTTACTCCGGTCTCTCAAGATCCTTATCCCTAGAATATAGGCAGCTTCTCGTAGGTCCTTCATAGAGAAACACTTCCCAAGCCAGGACTTAACTTCCTGCAGAGTTGGGATGTCATTTCCTATGAGTAGTATGTCATCTACATACAATACCAAAAAGCTAACTATACTCCCACTAGCCTTGACATATACACAAGATTCATCTTCACTCCTAGAAAAGCCAAATTCCTTGACTTTCTCATCAAAGCAAAGATTCCATCTGCGAGGTGCTTGCTTTAACCCATAAATGGATTTCTCAAGCTTACACACTCTATTAGGGTACTCTGTATTGACAAAACGCTCTGGCTGACTCATGTAAACATCCTCAGCCTACTTTCCATTAAGGAAAGCGGTTCTGACATCCATTTGCCATATTTCATAGTCATGAAATGCGGCTATGGCTAACAGAACCTTAATAGACTTAATCTTGGCCACTGGAGAAAAGGTCTCATCATAATCAACTCCCGGAGTTTGTGAGAAACCCTTTGCAACCAGTCGTGCCTTATAAGTGTGTACATTACCATCCATGTCGGTCTTCTTCTTGAAGATCCATTTGCACCCTACAGTCTTACGACCTGGTACATTCTCAACCAAGTTCCAAACTTGATTGTCATACATGGACTGTATCTCGCTGTCCATTGCCTCTTTCCACTTGGCTGACTCAGGGCCTGCCATGGCTTCCGCGTAACTGTTAGGTTCATCCAGACCTATCAGTGTCTCATCACTGATAAGTGTATCACCTTCCGCAGTAATATGGAATCCATAGTAATGATCAGGTGCATTCCTAACCCTTGTGGAACGCCTCAGAGGTTCAGACTTGTCAATTGGCTCAACAGGAGTTTCCTCCTCAAGTTGAGTGCTAGGGTTTGAAGTTCCTTCACCACTTGACTCTTGAATTTCTTCAAGGTCAACTTGCCTCCCACTATCTCCTTGGCTTATGAACTCTCTCTCTCGAAAGAAAGCTCTCCTAGCTACAAAGACCACATTTTCACTAGGTCTGCAGAAGAGGTAACCAAAGGATTGCTGTGGGTAGCCGATGAAAATACACCTCTCGCTTCGAGGTTCGAGCTTATCATGAGTCTCGCGTCTCACGAAAGCCTCGCAACCCCAAATCTTAATGTGGTCTAGTTTGGGTACTTTACCAGTCCACATCTCATGAGGAGTTTTGGCAACTTTCTTTGTGGGGACTAGATTAAGGATATGGGCGGCAGTCTCTAAGGCATACCCCCAAAATGAGATTGGTAGCGAAGCTCGACTCATCATGGAACGAACCATATCCAACAAGGTTCGATTACGCCTCTCAGCCACACCATTCAACTGCGGTGTCCTGGGAGGTGTCAATTGTGAGACAATCCCACATTCCCTAAGATAGTCGAGGAACTCTGAACTAAGATACTCACCACCTCGATCGGATCGAAGCATCTTAATGTTCCTGCCCAATTGATTCTCGACTTCCTGTTTAAATTCTTTAAACCTTTCAAAAGTCTCTGACTTATGCTTGATTAAGTAGACATATCCATATCTACTGTAATCATCAGTAAAAGTCAAATAATAAGTATTAGCATCCCTTGTGGCATGTTTGAAGGGCCCACACACATCCGTGTGTATAAGATCCAACAAACCTTCACCCCTCTCACAAGAAGCTGTGAAGGGTGACTTTGTCATTTTTCCAAGTAAGCATGATTCGCAACTATCATCTGACTTTAGGTCAAATGACTCCAAGACTCCATCCTTTTGGAGTTGGCCTATGCGTTTCTTGCTTATATGTCCAAGACGACAATGCCATAATGATGCTTTATCCAAGTTATTATCATAACAGAATCAATACACAATACATTATTTCCTAAGTTATCAACCACATATACAGTTTCATACACGCCATCACAAGGTAATGCTTTAAAAAAAAGAACATTATTAAAGAAAGCATTAATCGAACCAACTTCATTATCAAATGAAAAGGTGAAACCTTGTTTATACAATGCATGAAAGGAAATAATGTTTATTGCCATTTCTGGCGAATAACAACACTGATTCAAATCTAAACTAAACCCACTACTTAGCGATAAAGTATAAACTCCAATCTTGGTGACAGGTAAAGCTTTCCTATTCCTCATGATTAAGTTTATTCTTACATGCTCCACATTCTCACTTCTTCTTAGTCCCTGCAAGTCAGAACAGATATGAATACCACAACCGGTATCAAGGACCCAAGAATTAGAATGGGGTGAGTTATTAGATAAGATAGTGTAAATACCTGCATGGTTGGGTTTAACTTTCCCATCCTTCACATCTTGCTGGTATTTTGGGCAGTTCCGCTTCCAATGTGATTTTTCATGGCAATAGAAGCATTCAGCCTCTTTTGGGTCAGAAGAAGGAGTGACGAAACCTTTCTTGGTTCCACTTGAAGAAGAGCCATCAAGGGTACTAGCCTTGGTACCCTTCGAAGAGCCCTTCCTCTTCTTCCCTCGACTTTTCCCGATTGCCAAAACCGGGGCGGAGTTTGGAGTAGGAGTGTTAACAACCGACTTACCCTTAAGACCTGTTTCTGCGGTCTTGAGGAGTCCCTGAAGTTTGCTGAGTGTGACCTCTTCCTTATTGTCACACCCCCAAACCAAGGATGGCGGAAACGTCCGGGGGTGGAGGACTTCATGTATAGTATCATAACAACAATTGTAATAGTAATTGAAGCAAACACAACCAACATATATATAATTGAAAAAGTTACATCATTGTATGAATTACATGTTTACGAATCAATTACAATATGTTGACAAAATATGAAATAGTAGACGCCTTAGCGCCTCATCCTCAAAAGCACTTGGTTACCTGTTTAATGATTTCCTGAGAATACAAGTTGTTTTGAAAGAGTGTCAACACAAAGGTTGGTGAGTTCATAAGCTTTTGTTTGGTATTATTAAAAGCCTTTTGTTTGTAAAAGTAGTATTTGTGTTAGAAAATCCAATATTTTCCTTAAAATGTATATGTAGTCTTAAATTCAAAGACCGGAATGTATAAGTAACTTTTCTTACTTATAATAAATAATGTAAGTTTAAATCGACATAAACTCGTTAAATTTTAATGAAATCCCCGTAAATTCTATGTTTGTTAATACCACATGTGAGTTATTATGAAAGCCTTTTCTTGTAAAAGTAGTGTTCGTTCCAGAAAATCCAATATTTTCCTTAATGTGCAAATGTAGTCTTAAAACCCAAAGACCGAAATGTACAAGTAATTTGTCATATTTACAGTAAAACAATGCAAGTTTAAATCGATATAAACTCGTTTGATTTTAGTGAAATCCCCGTAAATTCTATGTTTGTTAATACCACATGTGAGTTATTATAACCATGCTATGACCTAGTTGGCCTGAAACGACGTTCTTCGGGCGTCGGAAATGTTATGACATTTGTCACCCCAGACCTATCGGTCTAACTGTTGCATGCAGTTTAGGTGTGGGTTTGTCAGACCCAATATAGATCTATACACAACTATCACGCTCTCCCTCAAGGAGACTCTGGTTACAATACAGGACTTAATGGTAATTTGAAGTAAATGTCTCACAAAGTCATTAACGGAATTACGTGTTATGAAAACTTGGTACCGTATGGCCGTACCTTGCTTAATGAAAATATCCTTTTTATAAATGTACCCTTTTTAAATGTATGTGTTATGTAATGTCTCACAGAAGTCATTAACGGAATTACGTGTTATGAAAACTTGGTACCGTATGGTCGTACCTTGCTTAATGAAAATATCCTTTGTATAAATGTACCCTTTTTAAATGTATGTGTTATGTAATGTTTCATAAAGTCATTAACGGAATTACGTGTTATGAAAACTTGGTACCGTATGGCCGTACCTTGCTTAATGAAAATATCCTTTGTATAAATGTACCCTTTTTAAATGTATGTGTTATGTAATGTATCATAAACTATACCTATTATAGTTTATCAACCAAGGGTAGTACGTAGTAATGTATGCAAACTATATTCAAAATAGTTTATTAAATGTTTGAATGTATCGGTTGTACTTTGATTATAATCACTTGTTATTCTTTATATTTTATATGTCCAAATCCATTTGTAAACTGATGTGTGTCTAAATATTAAGATAAAATATCATATATTGCAATAACATATAATCACATAAAGATATACACCTTGCTCAACATGTTACAAGGTGAAATGAAATTGACAGCAACTTTTTGTTGTATACAGTTTCTGTTACTGTTCTTAGAAAATTTATAGAAAAATCATCAAAGCTCCAAATCCAAATCCGCAAATTCTGAGAGTTTGGAATATGAGTCTAGTTTGTTCGTAAATTTTATCATGATTTTTAGTGATCTCTAACAGAGGTGAAAATGTTCATAATCACAGACTGGTCCGGGTTTGCCTCTGAAATGATAGGCAGTTTTGTAAAAATCACCATAAATTGTAGAAACATCATATGGAGATGTGCAAGTAGCCATTTTAAAGCTAAGAGTTTGAACTACTTGCACCTAGAACAGTTTTGAAAACTAAAATATTTAAGTTGACCAAAACAGTCTGTGATCGAAGTTCATCTTTTCTGATGTAATCTGATAGAAAAAGTTTAATTGTGTTCTTGATGATTTTACTTGTATTCCCCCCTTAAAACTTAAGAAAAACATGTAAATGTAGGGGTATGAACTCACCCTATGTGGTTTCAATAGATGAAAGTGAGAGAGAGGAAGTGTTCAACCCAAGAACACTAAGAAGATGTCTTGATGATTCGAAAATCTAACATCGAATAAGATGGAATTTGTGTAAGATATCAATGATTTGAGTAGAATGGAGTGTAATAATTATATGAATGATGAAGATACTTACTAATTGAAGAAAGAAATCCCTGAAGAAAGCCTTGAAGTTCTTGAAGTTGAGAGAAAAGATGAGAGAATTTTGGAGAGTGTCCTTTGGTTGCTAAGTGTAGAATGAAAGAACTTTATGGAGAATGAGGAGAGAGGATCAATCCTCCAGCTCTTAGAACGTGGGAAGAGCTGGAGATTGGGTGTAAAGGTCCACTAAGGTGACAAGGAGTAGTGGGAAAGAGTGGCTGATCATAGAGTGAGGTGGTGGTGGTTTGCTTTTGCCATAAATTAAGGAAAAGCAAATATTCCCTCAATAATTAGTTCAACCACTAATTCTTTTAATATATTTTTATAAAAACCCTGGAGATTTATATATTTTGGGGCCTTAGTTTATAAAATAAAGTTTTGGGTGAAAATCTCACGTTAAAATAATGAAAAACGGAGTTAAAACGAAATCGTAGTCGAAAAACCGGTAAAAAGGGGCCGTCTGCGAGACCTCTCGCATGGGCTGTCTGAGAGGCTTCTCATGCGAGGCTTCTATCCTGAGAGGCTTCTAATGAGAGGCTTCGGTCCTGAGAGGCTTCTCATGAGAGGCTTCGGTCCTGAGAGGCTTCGGTCCTGAGAGGCTTCTCATGAGAGTTTTCGCTTCTAATAGGAGGGTTTTGGTTCCTTAAGGTTATTTTACCCGTTTTTACCCCGTTTCAAGTGGTTTTTGACCCGGTTAAGGGTCGAGATGACCCAAATGATTACAAAAAGTTAAAGTAACTTTTGAGAGAGATTCGGGAGAGATTTGGGAGAGATTTGGGAGAGATTTCAAATAGAAAGAGATAGAGTGAAAATGATTTAGAGAGGTTTCGTTTGTGATTAATTTGAGTGTCCGGCTTCAGAACGCAAGGTTCGTAAACCCCGTTAAACCGTGTTTTAGTGTCGTACACACTCCCGATGAGTGTGCAATAATGTTTTATCGTTTTGATTCAGTGTTTACTGCATTTGAGACTTAGGAAATTCAACACACGAACTTTCCAAATGATGATTTCTCATTAAAATAGCGAATTGTATAGTGATTACATAACGTAAACCCTAACATACAAGGGTTATTGGAGTTGACCGGTTTGACTTGTTGACTTTGTTTGACTTTGACTTGACCGAAATTTGACGGTTGTCACATCATCCCCCCGTTAGAAGGAATTTCGTCCCGAAATTTTCATTTTGACTGGGATTTCAAGAGTTTGGGAAGAGATGTGGATACTTTTGTTTCATCTGATCCTCGCGTTGCCAGGTGAATTCGGGTCCTCGTTTAGCGTTCCAACGGACCTTTACAATGGGAATACGACTTTGCTTTGTTCTTTTGATCTCTCGATCCATGATTTCTACCGGTTCTTCCACGAAGTGGAGACTCTCGTTGATTTCAATTTCGTCAAGAGGTATCACGAGGGTCTCGTCGGATAGATTTTGTCAATCATATTCTCGGGGTTAAAAAAAAATAAAGTTTTATTAGTTACCTATAGCGACGACTTGTCGTCACCACAGGTTTAATCTATTACGATGACTTGTTGTCGCTATAGGTTTTTAACAAGAGCCAACGACATACCTATAGCGACACACAAGTCATAATTTGCATGTGTGAAGACTTGGAGTACTTTCTAACTGGTTCATGTGTGAAGACTTGGAGTACTTTCTAACTGGTTCATGTGTGAAGACTTGGAGTACTTTCTAATGAAAACTGTGCTACTGGGGAAATTGGAAACTGGTACGTAACTTCAAAGTCAAGAATATGCAGTAGGCATGTGATGCATTAAATGCATGAGGCACACAAGTCATAATTTGCAGCAACATATACGTATATGTGTGTGAATTGAAGAAGAAGGTTACGGCTCAAAGAATATATATATATATATTCATTTTCTCTTCATTTGTTAGATACACAATAACCATAACATCATAGACTATATATATTCAATTTCATTTGTAATTTTCACTAGTTTATATTCCGCGAGTGTTACCGAAATCATTTATCAATTTTTCAGAAGTGCTTAACTTGTTTTGTTGCATTCCCAACAATTTGCTATTAATTACTTCTCCCACTTTACTTATATAAATCATCACATTCTTACCGCGACTTTTAACTTCTCCCTCACAAATGGATCCACCTGCAGATCATCAAAACCCCATAGATGACCTCGATTGGTTTCGGTACTTTGATCATCAAGATCTTTTCAGGTATATATAAACGTCACTCATTACACCATCTTATGCACAGAAAAGTGATTTTGTCGACATTGATCAAAACATGGTTTGGATTTGTAGTGATCAAAAAGAGTCTTTCATCGTGTTGGATTTGATTATCTTGAGTTTTTTTTTTTGGATTTTTGCAGTGGTGACATGCTCAACCATCATGATTACGAGTTGTCAGAAAAATTGCATGAAGTGCTCGATCAGAACGTTTCCACAGTACTTAACAAAGATCAAAACATCATTTCTAGAAATGAGTTTCACGATCTTGATCCCCTTGAAGATATGAGCTTATGGGATTGTTGGGAGGATGGTAATTTACCATTGGTTAGTTTCAGTGAAGACTGTAAATCCGGTGGTGAGGCTACATGTAGTTCTAGTGCTGCCACCACTGATCACGGTGGCCGGAAGGTGGCAAAGAGATTGAGACCATTGGAGTTTGAAGAGATAAAGAAGTACTTTGAGATGCCGATAATCATGGCAGCAAAGGAACTAGGGATAAGTTTAACAGTGTTGAAGAAAAGATGCAGAGAGCTAAACATAAACAGATGGCCTCATAGAAAACTTAAGAGCCTTCAATCCCTCATTGAAAATGCCAAGGTAAATTATGATAATAACCTTCTATACATTACTCATGCACTTGGTAACCAAAGTAGTTTTGGTATTTTCTAAAATTTTAATTGTTAGTTTCTTTATAACTAAACATAGGTCCTAGGCATATGCCACATCAAATCAATTGATTTACTACGATCTCCTGATTTATATTTATATAAACTTAACTCATTGTAAATTTTGTGAACTCACATGAAAAATATATTGCATCTACCTTAAAAAAAATTAGGAGTTGGGATTAAAGGAGGAGATAGAGACGTTAGAAGGGCACAAGAAGATGATGGAGAAATTGTCAGGTATGGAATTGACAGAAAGAACAAAGAAGCTTAGGCAAGCTTGCTTCAAAGCTATTTATAAGAAGAGAGGACTTAACAATCCTTAGCCATTTTGTTATAAATAGTGGATTTTAATCTACATTGTATGTGTTTTTCTCTTGATAGTTTGATACCCTTTTTAGTTTCATTTTATGTATTTGCCTATTGATTTTTAATGTAGAAAATTTTGTATAATTTGGGTATTATAGTTTGTATTATGTATTTAGCCATATTCTAGATTGCCGACACGACTACGCCGACGACTCTATACCAGAGGTCTATATAAATAGACTTATGAATTTAGTAGGAATAACTTGATTATAATCTTGTGATTTGTTCCATGTCTGATCCACTCCTAAGATTCACTTGACATGCCCCCAGTTATGTGTAATTAAAATTTTATTAGACTGTTGATCCTAATGAGTCTACCCTAAGTCCACAACCAAACAAGGAACAGGTCCTAAGGCGGACTCACCATTTCTAGGTCAATCATTTCTTAATTACACATAACTTCGAGGTACACCTAAGAATCTTAGAGTTACCAGTTGTAAATTGTTTGTAATACCAAGTAGTGAGATTCAATGAAATAAAATACATGCCTATTTCATTGATAAACCTTTTAGTAAATGTCCTTACCATTTATATACACATGTATAATTTCGCACTTTAGTGAACTATTCTTGGTGTTTCTGTTAACGTCTTGGAGACAGAGTTATGGTAGTGGGTAGAAGTAGGTTTTGTACGGGCGTTAAAATTTACACATCATGTTGCTCGTGCGAGAATAGGGGTAGAAGAGATAATTAATAGACGCCTAATCCTATAATTACTTATAGGGGTGATCCTTATTAATTACGTCTATAATCACGTAGTGCATATCAGTTATACATAATTTGAGATAGAATAGACTTTCGAATAAATGACTCTACTCTAAGTCCACAACCAAACAAGGAACAGGAAGTAGAGCAATAGTCATGGATTCTGAGTCTATAATATCTTTAATTATGTATAACCTTGGCGTATGCACTCAGTTATCATAGGCCTACTAATAGAGGTCTTTAGTTTTCACATAAGTTGGTTATAGTATCACCAAATACTCCTATAGTATTTTTAGTTGTTTAGATTCAATTCTTAAAGTATTCCCTGTAGGGTGTAGTTAGGTTGTTAGATTTGTTGCCCATTATGACTATCCCCCAGTATATGCAAGTCACTCCTCGGACAAATATAGTTGATCAGGCTATATCCTTCCCAGACTTGATTTACATATACCAAGGCATACCCATAATGTACAACTCCTCTTCTTTTACTTTATGTTCTTCTAGTTATGACACTATGTGAGCATGTATGCATGTATTTATACTTTTAATAAGAAACCATTCATTTTCTAAAAGTATATTTATTTGAAAAATGCACAAATCAGAGACTATTAGTCCCAATTGTGTTTATAGTTTGTATATCTTATGTGGTTTGATATACTTAATTCACTATAAACTGTGCTCTGATACCAATCTGTCACACCCCCAAACCAAGGATGGCGGAAACATCCGGGGGTGGAGGACTTCATGTATAGTATCATAACAACAATTGTAATAGTAATTGAAGCAAACACAACCAACATATATATAATTGAAAAAGTTACATCATTGTATGAATTACATGTTTACGAATCAATTACAATATGTTGACAAAATATGAAATAGTAGACGCCTTAGCGCCCCATCCTCAAAAGCACTTGGTTACCTGTTTAATGATTTCCTGAGAATACAAGTTGTTTTGAAAGAGTGTCAACACAAAGGTTGGTGAGTTCATAAGCTTTTGTTTGGTATTATTAAAAGCCTTTTGTTTGTAAAAGTAGTATTTGTGTTAGAAAATCCAATATTTTCCTTAAAATGTATATGTAGTCTTAAATTCAAAGACCGGAATGTATAAGTACCTTTTCTTACTTATAATAAATAATGTAAGTTTAAATCGACATAAACTCGTTAAATTTTAATGAAATCCCCGTAAATTCTATGTTTGTTAATACCACATGTGAGTTATTATGAAAGCCTTTTCTTGTAAAAGTAGTGTTCGTTCCAGAAAATCCAATATTTTCCTTAATGTGTAAATGTAGTCTTAAAACCCAAAGACCGAAATGTACAAGTAATTTGTCATATTTATAGTAAAACAATGCAAGTTTAAATCGACATAAACTCGTTTGATTTTAGTGAAATCCCCGTAAATTCTATGTTTGTTAATACCACATGTGAGTTATTATAACCATGCTATGACCTAGTTGGCCTGAAACGACGTTCTTCAGGCGTCGGAAATGTTATGACATTTGTCACCCCAAACCTATCGGTCTAATTGTTGCATGCAGTTTAGGTGTGGGTTTGTCAGACCCAATATAGATCTATACACAACTATCACGCTCTCCCTCAAGGAGACTCTGGTTACAATACATGACTTAATGGTAATTTGAAGTAAATGGCTCACAAATTCATTAACGGAATTACGTGTTATGAAAACTTGGTACCGTATGGCCGTACCTTGCTTAATGAAAATATCCTTTGTATAAATGTACCCTTTTTAAATGTATGTGTTATGTAATGTCTCACAGAAGTCATTAACGGAATTACGTGTTATGAAAACTTGGTACCGTATGGCCGTACCTTGCTTAATGAAAATATCCTTTGTATAAATGTACCCTTTTTAAATGTATGTGTTATGTAATGTTTCATAAAGTCATTAACGGAATTACGTGTTATGAAAACTTGGTACCATATGGTCGTACCTTGCTTAATGAAAATATCATTTGTATAAATGTACCCTTTTTAAATGTATGTGTTATGTAATGTATCATAAACTATACCTATTATAGTTTATCAACCAAGGGTAGTACGTAGTAATGTATGCAAACTATATTCAAAATAGTTTATTAAATGTTTGAATGTATCGGTTGTACTTTGATTATAATCACTTGTTATTCTTTATATTTTATATGTCCAAATCCATTTGTAAACTGATGTGTGTCTAAATATTAAGATAAAATGTCATATATTGCAATAACATATAATCACATAAAGATATACACCTTGCTCAACATGTTACAAGGTGAAATGAAATTGACAGCAACTTTTTGTTGTATACAGTTTCTGTTACTGTTCTTAGAAAATTTATAGAAAAATCATCAAAGCTCCAAATCCAAATCCGCAAATTCTGAGAGTTTGGAATATGAGTCTAGTTTGTTCGTAAATTTTATCATGATTTTTAGTGATCTCTAACAGAGGTGAAAATGTTCATAATCACAGACTGGTCCGGGTTTGCCTCTGAAATGATAGGCAGTTTTGTAAAAATCACCATAAATTGTAGAAACATCATATGGAGATGTGCAAGTAGCCATTTTAAAGCTAAGAGTTTGAACTACTTGCACCTAGAACAGTTTTGAAAACTAAAATATTTAAGTTGACCAAAACAGTCTGTGATCGAAGTTCATCTTTTCTGATGTAATGTGATAGAAAAAGTTTAATTGTGTTCTTGATGATTTTACTTGTATTCCCCCCTTAAAACTTAAGAAAAACATGTAAATGTAGGGGTATGAACTCACCCTATGTGGTTTCAGTAGATGAAAGTGAGAGAGAGGAAGTGTTCAACCCAAGAACACTAAGAAGATGTCTTGATGATTCGAAAATCTAACATCGAATAAGATGGAATTTGTGTAAGATATCAATGATTTGAGTAGAATGGAGTGTAATAATTATATGAATGATGAAGATACTTACTAATTGAAGAAAGAAATCCCTGAAGAAAGCCTTGAAGTTCTTGAAGTTGAGAGAAAAGATGAGAGAATTTTGGAGAGTGTCCTTTGGTTGCTAAGTGTAGAATGAAAGAACTTTATGGAGAATGAGGAGAGAGGATCAATCCTCCAGCTCTTAGAACGTGGGAAGAGCTGGAGATTGGGTGTAAAGGTCCACTAAGGTGACAAGGAGTAGTGGGAAAGAGTGGCTGATCATAGAGTGAGGTGGTGGTGGTTTGCTTTTGC
This sequence comes from Lactuca virosa, assembly GCF_052849685.1. Taxonomy (NCBI): domain Eukaryota; kingdom Viridiplantae; phylum Streptophyta; class Magnoliopsida; order Asterales; family Asteraceae; genus Lactuca; species Lactuca virosa. The sequence continues at coordinate 42,666,825 of NC_136433.1, forward strand.
CATAAATTAAGGAAAATCAAATATTCCCTCAATAACTAGTTCAACCACTAATTCTTTTAATATATTTTTATAAAAACCCTGGAGATTTATATATTTTGGGGCCTTAGTTTATAAAATAAAGTTTTAGGTGAAAATCGCACGTTAAAATAATGAAAAACGGAGTTAAAACGAAATCGTAGTCGAAAAACCGGTAAAAAGGGGCCGTCTGCGAGACCTCTCGCATGGGCTGTCTGAGAGGCTTCTCATGCGAGGCTTCTGTCCTGAGAGGCTTCTAATGAGAGGCTTCGGTCCTGAGAGGCTTCTCATGAGAGGCTTCGGTCCTGAGAGGCTTCGGTCCTGAGAGGCTTCTCATGAGAGTTTTCGCTTCTAATAGGAGGGTTTTGGTTCCTTAAGGTTATTTTACCCGTTTTTACCCCGTTTCAAGTGGTTTTTGACCCGGTTAAGGGTCGAGATGACCCAAATGATTACAAAAAGTTAAAGTAACTTTTGAGAGAGATTCGGGAGAGATTTGGGAGAGATTTCAAATAGAAAGAGATAGAGTGAAAACGATTTAGAGAGGTTTCGTTTGTGATTAATTTGAGTGTCCGGCTTCACAACGCAAGGTTCGTAAACCCCGTTAAACCGTGTTTTAGTGTCGTACACACTCCCGATGAGTGTGCAATAATGTTTTATCGTTTTGGTTCAGTGTTTACTGCATTTGAGACTTAGGAAATTCAACACACGAACTTTCCAAATGATGATTTCTCATTAAAATAGCGAATTGTATAGTGATTACATAACGTAAACCCTAACATACAAGGGTTATTGGAGTTGACCGTTTGACTTGTTGACTTTGTTTGACTTTGACTTGACCGAAATTTGACGGTTGTCACACTTATTCATGTGATATGGCATGCAGAATTGATCATAGCACGATGGTAAGTAGTGCAAAATGATATCTATTGCAAGCTCCTCAGGGAAGTTCACATTAAGCTTCAGCAACCGATCCACAAACCTTTGCATTTTCTGCATGTGGCTCGTGACGGATTCCCCGTCCTTCATCATGGTTGTTATCATGGAACATATGATTTCATACCTCTCTTGTCGTGCACTTTGATGGTATCTTTCCATCAGATCTTGGTGCATTTCAAAAGGGTAGAAGTCCTCATAGGACTTTTGGAGTAACGCTGTCATGGTGGCCAACATGATGCATGCCACTTTTGTAGTATCCCTTTCATGTTCCCAGAAGTCAGCGATCTCCTGGGGAGTTGTAGTGGTCTCATCAATCTCCTTAAGCTCCTTGTCAAGGACATATTCTTTGTCCTCGTAGCGGGTAATCATCCTGATGTTTCTGATCCATTCATTGAAGTTGGATCCATCAAAAGTGACTTTCCCACACAAGTTCATAAGGGTAAAGGAGCCATTAGGATTAGAGCAAGAAGCAGCATTGTTTGAAGACATCTGAAAGAAGAGAACAAGATTAGTTTAGATATTAAGTGAGTCCTTAATAAAACACCCAAATGTAATATTAAGGCTAGGATCCAATCACAATATATTATAACTTAGAAGAGGTATGTCGTAATCCAAGCTATAACATATTTGAAAGGTAGGTGAATGACGATTCACCAATTTCCACCATGAAAAACGAAATATAGATATTAGGTTTTTAATTGGTTCTTAGAAATTCCTAGATTCTTTTGAGATTCAATGAACTTTTCAAAGGCATGTTTCAATCTCGAGTGTGCCCTCCATGTTTTGTGACTGGGATACCGAGGATCACAAAACGAGGTGTGAAGTAACCATGCAAATCACTTGGTACCCTCAAAGTTTATCACTCAATCGACGTGCCGGTAAACCACACACGCTCCACCGATGCTATGGTAAACCTTAAGTCACCCTTTACCTACCTTGTTAAGTCCAAGTTAGTGTGCCGGTTAACCACACACGCTCTACCAACGACTTTAACAAAGTGTAAAGTGTAATTTCATGGATTAGCACCTTATTCACATTTTCCTAAAGTAACTAAGATTGGGAATTTAATAAAAGCATTTAGTTACTTTATAATATTCATCATACTTTTAATGAGAATTTATAAGTCCTTGTCCTACCCGTTCGGCTAACGACCCTCCACCGATCAAGGAAGCGGTGGGTGAGAGTGGACACTCATTAAGTTGCCATTTTATAGGCAACAACCTTATACCCCCCTTATAGACCGGCTTCGTGAATGAGGCGTACTAGCGGTTAGACGAATTGATCTTATATATATATATATATATATATATATATATATATATATATATATATATATATATATATATATATATATTAACTTATAATATAAAGTATAAGGGTTGAATTTTAACTTTTAAAATTCTAAGGGTTGGAACTAAAGTTTTAATCAAGACTTTACTTGTTCCAAAACTTGAGGGCAAGTTTTGTAAACTTTCAAAACTTTTCATTTCTTATAACTTATGAGTTAATTGAGTAATAAAATGAAGGCTCTTCATTTTTATAACTCTTGTGTTCTTTTAATGCTTTAATAAAAGTGTGACTTTTGATTTTCCATAAATTGAGGACAAGTTATGGACTCCATTAAAACACATTATGATCATGAATTAAACTACCAAGTAGGTTACAAATAATTCCTATGATCATCTAATCTTCATAAGTTCAAGAACATGAATATGAACATTTCAAGAATCAAAAAATTACACTTAAAACTTTGTAATTTTGATAATTGCCATTGCAAATGGATTAGCATAAACATTACACCATCTAAAACAAGTTTTCAAATACCAAAACAGTTTAGGGTAATGTTTCTAGTCCATTTCCAGCAACAAAAGTCGAAAATCTGCATTCTGAGGCTCCTACTCGTCGAGTGCACGAACCTACTCGGCGAGTAGGATGAATTTACACATGAACTCGGCGAGTCCCCCCATGGACTCGGCGAGTTCAGCAGGCAGACAACACAAAATCGACTTTTTTCAACAATTTTGCACAAATAACAAACAAACAAGCCTAGGCTCTGATACCACTGATGGGATTTGAGCATTCTAACACTTCCTAAGTGTACATGCAACCCTAATAACCTTGGATCTATGTTTGTCTAATTATCATGCAAAGTTGAATTCCAAGGTTATATTCCTATCTAGCATACATGGGGAACAAATTTTAACTTGCATGAAAGATAGAATAACTTACCTTGTTGTTGCTTATGATCCTTGAAACCTTGTGAGCCTAGCACCCCAAGTGTGATGCCTCAAATGCTTCACACAACACCAAATGCAAAGGAGTAAACTTTGAGAGAATCTTACACTTGCAAAAATCGGCTAAGCCCTCTTGTTTCTTGTGTGCAACCGATTTTGGTGGAGCATGTGTTCCTTATATAGTGTTGACACATCTAGGGTTACACCATGTAAACCCTAATGTGTCATGACTCTTCATTTCCATGACCCATGGGTTTGTAACTCCCATGGAGCCTCCATGGAGCATCCAATGGGTTTAACCCAACTTGATTATCCATGGAGCCTTTTAGCCCACTATATAAGTTATTGATGATTTACATAATCAACCCATATATTTAATTAGTTATCTTTTTTATCACTTAATTAATTCTAAATTAATTCTTGATCAAACTAATTAAATAATATTATTAATATATTAGAACTTATAATATATTAATAAACCACACGTGTTATTTCTCTCATTTAGTCTATCCAATTGCATGGTGCCATGCAACCCAAATGGACCATGCCGGGTCGGGTCAAGTACATACCAGAAATAGTTATGGACTTAGACACCTTATCCAACATAAACAATACTTATATAACCCATAATAATAGCCCAAGTACTTATTATAAGTTCCTAATAACGTTACTATAATTAAATAAAAGCTATATTAAAAATAGTGTAGGCGTAGCTCACTTACAGCGGGTTTTATAGAAGAAAAGAAGAAAAGCTCTTCTTCTCGGAGCCGTCGAGCAGTCCGGGGCTTCCGCCTCGTGCTAGGGATGTTCCCTAGGCTTTTCGGGGGGTTTCGGGGCTAGAGAGAGGTTCTAGAGAGAGATTAAAGAGAAGAAAGAATGGGAAAGGTGTGAAGAAAATGAGGGTGGGAGAGGTTCTATTTATAGGGTGAAAAATGGCTGAACTTGGTGCCACATGTCACCATCTAGTGGCAAGACTTGGGGAGAAAGCAATGGCCAAGATTGTGCCACATCACCCATTTTCGCACATCACACTTCCGATTTCTAAAATCCGTAACTTTCACATACGACCTCCGTTTTTGTAACATCCGGATTCCCAGGTATCTTATTTTAAGTATTTATCTTGAGTTTTAGGGAGGGACTCGGCGAGTAGGCGCTCAGACTCGCCGAGTAGGATCGCGAATTCTTGTCTGGTTTAATGATCGGACTCGACGAGTAGATGCGTGGACTCGACGAGTCCGCGCTGTAAAGTGAAACCCTAAATCTCAGGGCCTGAGCCCTATTTAAAGGCCCTTATGGCCGTCATTTGCGGCCACTACTCCCCTGTGAAAACCCTAGAGAGAAAGGAGAGCTTAGAGAGCATTTTGGAGGCTAATTCTTCATCCTTTGGTGTGATCTTGCAAGAAGGAGCGGGAAAATCCAAGCTAGATCAATTGTGGAGCTTGAATCTGTGTTGTTCACACTGAGATTCACGTTTTGAGGTACAAGTTCCTTCCCATTTCGTGTATTTGATAGATTCCTTGAATCTAGGGTTTCCTTTGCACAATTTTGAGTTAGATTGTGAAGCATATGAAGTCCCTTTGGGTAGAGATGATAGATCTGGACCTTGAGAGGTCCAAAAGGTCCCAAGCTTCCAACTTTATGAGGTTTCATGTGAACCTTGAGAGTAAAACCCCATTTTAAAGGTTATTTCTCCATTTTTGGTCTTATAAGCATTGCATGAACGTAAAGTTTGAACCTTTACGTGACTTTCGAGTGTTAGAAGGTTGGATCTACTGGTTGGTGAAGCAGATCTGACCTCAAGGGATCTTTTGAGTGTTTTCATGGGAGGAACTCGCCGAGCCCATAAGGGACTCGACGAGTCGAGTCAGGTTGCCCCGCGACTCGCGACCTGCGACAACCCGTTGAGTGTAGGGTTGACTCAGCGAGTCGAGTGAGGACCAGGGGCGAAGAGGACATGCATGTACTCGCCGAGTCACACGAGTGCACTCGACGAGTCTGGTCAAAGTTGACCGTTGACTTTTGTTGACTTTTAGGGTTGGTCAATGTTAGGGTCTTTGGGCTATGAGAGGGGTAAAATGGTTTTTTACCCTTCTGAGAGTGCTAAGTGAGGGTTTAGTCTAGCCTTGAGGGTTGTATTGATTAGAGTGCTTATTCCATGTGATTAGGCGGGGGCTAGACCAGATTTTACCTAGTTCGAGATTTACCGAGTTACCCGAGGTGAGTCTTCTCACTATACATTACCTTGAGTGGTATTTATATGTAGACCGGAGGGTCTTGTATGCTATGTGTATATATGAGATTATGTGCATTGTGTTATATGTATGCTATGTGTTGATTAGACCGGGCCGGAGGGTCCAACGATATAGACCGGACCGAAGGGTCCAACGACACAGACTGGACCGAAGGGCCCGACGAGCTATGACCGGACCAGAGGGTCCAACGAGCTACGGGATTGGAGGGTCCCGCTGAGACACATCGACCGGAGGGTCGTACTGTAGCCTCGAGTGGCGTATGTGTTGTATGTGGTATTTTGGGGAACTCACTAAGCTTCGTGCTTACCGTGTTATGTGTTATGTGTTTCAGGTTTTCTCAGTATCTCGGGACGGCACCGGCTTGATTGTACACACCAGTGAAAGAATCATGTTTCAAGGATCCTGGATTATTAAGTAATTAATAAGGGATTGTGTTTTGTAAACTAAACAAATGATGTTTTATGAAATGTGTATTGAGAATCATAAGTTTTTCAAAAGAAAATTGTTTTGAAAATTTACAGTGTTACAATTTGGTATCAGAGCCTTGGTTTGAGGGATTCGGATGCACCTTCGGGTATATCTGGACTCAAACTGAGGAATTGAGGAAATTTTTCAAATAAATGATTTTTCTAAAACGAGCAAGAGTTCCTAAGAGAAAACTAGAAAGAGTAGTGTGTACAATCAGCCAGAGCCCGAACGGTGATTTCCGAAAATACCCTTACCTTATGTGTTATGAGATATTATGAGATATTATGCATGCTAGAGATAGGCTAGGTATTTCATATTTTAGGACTAGAGTGGCCTGATTTGTGATGCCTTAGCCTAGGAGTTGCTGTTATCTGTGATGCGTTTTCGAGTATGTGCTGAGTAAGAGTATCCAGCGGGGATCCTTGTAGAGAGGGATTGAGTAGAGGAGTAATCTAGGAGAGATACCTAGATGAGCATTTGTGGAGCCTACCGAGAGAATATCTAGATACCCGCGGGGGTAGAGTTTCAGAGTTCGGTGATGTCTTTTGAGTATGAGTAGAGGAAGTGGAGTTATCACCTAGAGCGGGTTTTACGTGTGATTTCGATGCCCGAATGCTGCTTGCTTCGTGCTTTGTAAAATTCCCGATGATGGGAGTTAGCTACCAAGTGAATGTGACGATATTCAGGAGGTAGATGACTGGCATCATAAGGAGTTTCCCAGCAGCTGATGGCGGAGAAGTGTGATAACCTAGGAAGAGCCTAGGAAGCGACCTTAGTCAGATGAGTACGCGGACAGAGTAGAGCATTTCGCTGGGGAGCGAGCACGCGTGTTGGGATTGGTGATTGAGAATGTTGAGCAGCTACTTAGGGCATCTGGAATGGTCCGTGTAGAGAGTATGGGTAGATGTGGCAGGTAGTATGGGCGCGTACTACTGAAAGCAGAGGACCCATACTCGATGTAAGGAGTATTCCAGACGTTCTAAGTAGCAGATCGAGAGGTGATGTCATGGTTCGAGTACCATGATTGGTAGCAGATCGAGAGGTGATTTCATGGTTCGAGTACCATGATTCGTAGCAGATTGAGAAGAGATAACATGGTTCGGGTACCATGATTCATAGCAGATCGAGAGGTGGCCACATGGTTCGAGTACCATGACCCGTGGCGGTTAGTGTTACTGGTTCTACCAGTTATTCCGTTGTGATTATCTAGACTGAGATCAGATGTGAAAGAATTTGGGGCCAGAGGGCCATGATGAACGAGTTTTAGTGGAGCATCCCTTAAAAGGGAAATCGAGTTAGCTCCGAGGGATTTTTGGTGAGATGACAGTTGGAGTCGCAAGACTCAGGGATGAGTAGGGATGGTGCGTTATGGGAAAATACGGTCTGGGCTGAGCGACCGGCCGAAGGTGGAGATGTCATTTTCTGTGACCTGAGCGGTGGTATTTCTGTTCCGGTGGGAAACATGAGGGGTATTGAGATTTTCGGTTTCCAAGGTTGGGGGCGAGCCCTGTGGGGTAGCTTTGGTTACGATCTTTCATCAGAGTATTTGGGCAATATGTCTGCCGAGAGGTAATGTTAGAGCAAGAGCAGGTTGTCAGCGGGGACTGAGATGGTTAAGGACAAGGATACACCCTATTTGAGCATAGTAGGGCGTGTATTAGCTGCAGCGGCAGACGATCAAGAAGAGGATATTAGGGCGGTGGCTCTTATTGTCTATGATGAGTATCGAGTGTGGCAATGAGGACTCCACTCTTACTACAACTCACGTGATGGAACGTTGGTTGAAGAGTCGAGGATGAGGAATATGTTAGTTCGTTATTTTCAGACTGAGAGTCAGGGTTACGACTGGACAGTTGAGATGTCCGGTAGTGGGATGGTGCGAGATTCTGAATGACTAGAGGTAGTCATGATGAGAAGTTTATGAGGATTTCATCGGAGATTCGGGGTATTTGGAATTGCTTGACCTCCAACGGGGAGATCATCGAGCATTGCGTATCACCTTCCAAGAGTAGGTGCGATATTATTGGTAAAAACAGTCTGTGGGTTAGATTGTTGGCGAACCAATTGGTAATGGTTCGAACCCTGAGTGGGGGAGGACCGGGTACTTTTGAGGAGATCAGAGATTTATTCAAGAGCGGTTAGAGAACCGGATAGAGAGGCCTGCGGTGCGGATTCCTAAGACCAGGGTTATTGGTGGTCAAGGAGGGGTGAAGAGTGAGATAGTGCATATGGTACGTGTTTGAGAAAGGATGAGTTTCTCCACGGCAAGTGGCTGTTGGTCGGAGACCTTGTGGTGGTTAGGAATCCTTCAAGGTTAAAATGGTGGATTCGAGGTGGTTGGCTTGTGATGTTAGTTTGGTGGTTAAGAGTTTCTGGTTCAGGGTATGGGCTATTATATGCAGTATGGGAAGGAAAGAAGTTGATTGGGCAACCAACTTCAGGGTCGTTATGAGTATTCTTGCATGAGTTTGAGAAATAGAGGAGGAAGTTTCGGATTGTCATCTTCGTGTTCTGAGTCGTTGGCAATTTCTCTGTGTTTTAATTTGGGAGATGGAGTAGTCCGGGGTTACAAGTGGCACGAGAGAAAGACCGGTTGCGAGGTTCCGAGGAAGCAATGCGGTATCTGAGTATGATGCCATGAGTATGAGATCAGTGGTAGAGTCAAGACACTGCGGGGCGTTGTGATGGTATTCCGGGGTATCCGAGTTTAATGTCCTAAATCTCGAATCATTTTGAGTTTTGAGTTTGAGATGACGAGTGGTGTGTCAAGTATCTATGGTTCCGGTGGGGACCCTTCAGCTAATTGACATCAAATGGATTTATTTGAGAATGTGAATTGCAACGAGAAAAAGAGGTTTTGTCACGACGGTGGTCGTCCGAAGTAGTGATGCTTAGCCTGGATGGGTGTGTGTGTACCTATCTATGCTAGGCCGCAGAGCATGAGTTAATGATCGCAGTGTGATGTCAACTTGAAGATGAGATTGTGAAATGGTAAGAGTAAGTGCGGTAAGACTGCGGGGAGCTGCAGTTTCAATGAGTCAGCACAGAGAGGTTGTAGTGATGCTACGGGGAGCCGTAGTACTTACTATTCAGTGATAGGTTGTGGTGATGCTACGGGGAGCCGTAGTACTGGCTATTCAGTGAGAGGTTGTGGTGATGCTATGGGGAGCCGTAGTACTCGCTATTCAGTGAGAGGTTGTGGTGATGCTACGGGGAGCCGTAGTACTCACTATTCAGTGAGAGGTTGTGGCGATGCTACGGGGAGCCGTAGTATTCACTATTCAGTGAGAGGTTGTGGTGACGCTACGGGGAACCGTAGTACTCACTATTCAGTGAGAGGTCGTTGTGATACTGCGGGGAGCCGTAGTACCCACTAGTCAGCAAGAGAATGTTGTGATGAAGTGCTCTCTGATCAGAGCTTGACGCAGAAGAGTTTTAGGCTTGGGTAGCCTTAATATTTGAGTTTGTGAAAGCCTGGGGTCGGACCAGGGGCGAGACTGGGGTCTCCATGTTTGTCGGAAGTCATTATATTCTGAATTGAGTAGTGGTTTTCGTGACCAAAGGGAAGTGGATCAGTGAGGTACGCGTGGGTTGCGGGTCATGGGTCGCGAGTTGAGGGTTCGTTGGGACGAGCGGTTCCAATTCTGTGCCAGACTAGACTCTCGAGTTGAGTTGATTCTAGTGGTGTATTGAGTAGGTGGAATGAGATGTCGGATTCAGAGATGGATTCCATATCGTGGGGTATTGTTTTTCATCTGATGTCTTAGACCTGTGTAGGTCAGTACTCGGGTACGGGAAGTACCGCGAGATGTATGGAACTAGGAGTAGTGAACGACATAGGTTGGGGTTGAGTCGACCTTCAGTTGGGACTGTAGCATTCGCTTGGGGTAAGGCGAACTTCATGACTTGTGAGTCACAATGGGCCGAGGTAGTTATTGTGAGAAGGAAACCATTGAGACAGTTGGGATAATGCAATGGACCTTGAAGGTTCAACGGTTGGGTCGAGTTCAGACCTGGTGCACAGTGTTAAAAAGGTGTATGTGAAATGGAGCTGAGGCTTATGATTATTTTATGTCTGAGGACACTTCTGAGCGAGCATGATTATTCTCTTGTGTTTGAGGGCAGAGTGTTAAGAATTCATTGTTCGGATGGGTTAGTATAGTAGTATAGTGGATGAGCCCTGGTAGGATGTGAACCCTTCTGTTCCTTGGGGCGTGATCCAGATTGTTTGGTACACTGGTATGAGTGATCGATAGCCGAATGTTGAATTTTGTTTGGTACACTGGTATGAGTTCAGGGTTTGATGTTCGAGGGGCGATTATCATGGTGATAGCATGAGTGGGCGGTCTGGCGGCGGGCCAGGCCACTAGTGATCGGTTTTGAGCATTCTAACACTTCCTAAGTGTACATGCAACCCTAATAACCTTGGATCTATGTTTGTCTAATTATCATGCAAAGTTGAATTCCAAGGTTATAGTCCTATCTAGCATACATGGGGAACATTTATAACTTGAATGAAAGATAGAATAACTCACCTTGTTGTTGATTATGATCCTTGAAACCTTGTGAGCCTAGCACCCCAAGTGTGATGCCTCAAATGCTTCACACAACACCAAATGCAAAGGAGTAAACTTTGAGAGAATCTTACACTTGCAAAATCGGCTCTAGCCCTCTTGTTTCTTAGTGTCACCGATTTTGGGGAGAACACCTTTGTTTATATAGTGTGTTGCATTAGGTAAACCCTAATGTAACATGACTCTTCATTTCATGATCCATGGGTTAACTCCATGGAGCATCCATGGAGCATCCTATGGGTGGAACCCAACTTGATAATCCATGGAGCCTCTTAGCCCACTATATAAGATGTGGAAGATTTACATAATCTACCCATATATTTAATTAGTTATCTTTTGATCACTTAATTAATTCTAAATTAATTCTTGATCAAACTAATTAAATAATATTATTAATATATTAGAACTTATAATATATTAATAAACCATAAGTGTTATTTCTCTCATTTTAGTTTATCCAATTGCATGGTGCCATGCAACCCAAATGGACCATGCCGGGTCGGGTCAAGTACATACCAGAAATAGTTATGGACTTAGATACCTTATCCAACAGTCTCCCACTTGGATAAGTCTAATAACTATAACTGCAATACTTCAGGAACCGATCGGCAATCGTAGCTCTTTCAAGGTCTCTCGGAACTGAGAACATGATGATACGTCATTTAAGATAAGTGATCATATAATCCTCTGTTCTAGATATCAGCCGGACAAATACATGGAACAATGTCTTACTTATTGTCCAGCAGTTTGTTTCCCGATTTCCGATTTGTTTGACAAAGAACTTAATTGAACACATCAACTTAGTTCTGACCGGGCCCGGTACATAGGTCAAAACAAAATCATCAAGGGGCCCAGATATCAGCTTCTAATCCAAGAAGGAACAGATAAACTTCGACTCATATGTTTGTTCTACTACTCATTGAATTATACACAAGAGCACGTTTTATAACATCGAGTTACCAATGCGTTTTCGTACAATCAATGCATAATCAACTCATAAGTAACAAATCATATCTCTAGGTTTGAAGACTTATATGATATTACCGTCTCACGATCACTCAAGATAAATTCCACGAAGTGATTCCAGTGCACGTGGGTTGAGTCCAATGCTCAGAACTTATGAGCACTCATGAGTGTTGTAGCCATGTCCAACAACTTAGACCTCCACAACCAATCATGACAGTCTTGATGCATACCTACTTCCGACATATGACCGACTGTGGAGGTTCGAATAATATGATATACCAAACATAATTATTCTGGAAGTCAAAACATGCAAAAGAAATATAGTAAACTATCGACAAGAGATAGCAACACTTTACTCATAAATAAAACACCTTTTATTCATCATCTAATGTCAATTACACTTTACAAATTTCAAGGTTATCTATCTACTAAATCTAATATCATCATTCAGCCCTATGCTCCGAGCATGCTGGAGATGCTTAACTCGGGTCAGTCCCTTCGTGAGGGGATCTGCTGGATTCTCATCCGATGATACCCTCTTTGCCACGAGGAGTCCTTCTTCTATTCGATGTCTGATGAAATGGTATTTTCTGTCGATGTGTCTGGATCTCCCGTGATCCCTTGGTTCCTTGGCTAAGGCAACTGCACTTTCCCTATCACAGAAAATTTCCATTGGCTCTTTAATAGCTGGTATAACTCCAAGGTCTCCAATGAAGTTCTTCAGCCATATCGCCTCCTTTGCTGCCTCGCTAGCTGCTATATACTCTGATTCGCAAGTTGAATCAACCACTGTCTCTTGCTTGGAACTCTTCCAAGAAATTGCTCCTCCGTTTAAGGTAAAGACCCAGCCTGACTGAGAGCGGAAATTATCCCTATCAATCTGAAAGCTAGCATCACTATACCCTACAACTCTCAAGTCTTCACTCCCACCGAGGGTAAGGACCCAGTCCTTAGTCCTCCGTAGGTACTTGAGGATATTCTTTACCGCAGTCCAGTGTGCATTGCCAGGGTTCCCCTGATACCTGCTAACCATGCTCAAAGCAAAGGCTACATCAGGTCGAGTACACGTCATAGCATACATGATCGATCCTACAGCCAAAGCATAAGGTATCCGACTCATTTCTGCTATCTCAGCCTCAGTACTAGGGCTTTGTGTCTTACTCAATCTAGCGTTACTCTGGATGGGTAACTCTCCTTTCTTGGAGTCCTGCATGCTGAATCTCTTCAGCACCTTATCCAAGTAGGTACTCTGACTAAGTCCAATTAGTCTTTTACTCCAGTCTCTCAAGATCCTTATCCCTAGAATATAGACAGCTTCTCCTAGGTCCTTCATAGAGAAACACTTCCCAAGCCAGGACTTAACTTCCTGCAGAGTTGGGATGTCATTTCCTATGAGTAGTATGTCATCCACATACAATACCAAAAAGTTAACTATACTCCCACTAGCCTTGCCATATACACAAGATTCATCTTCACTCCTAGAAAAGCCAAATTCTTTGACTTTCTCATCAAAGCAAAGATTCCATCTGCGAGGTGCTTGCTTTAACCCATAAATGGATTTCTCAAGCTTACACACTCTATTAGGGTACTCTGTATTGACAAAACGCTCTGGCTGACTCATGTAAACATCCTCAGCCTACTTTCCATTAAGGAAAGCGGTTCTGACATCCATTTGCCATATTTCATAGTCATGAAATGCGGCTATGGCTAACAGAACCCTAATAGACTTAATCTTGGCCACTGGAGAAAAGGTCTCATCATAATCAACTCCCGGAGTTTGTGAGAAACCCTTTGCAACCAGTCGTGCCTTATAAGTGTGTACATTACCATCCATGTCGGTCTTCTTCTTGATGATCCATTTGCACCCTACAGTCTTACGACCTGGTACATTCTCAACCAAGTTCCAAACTTGATTGTCATACATGGACTGTATCTCGCTGTCCATTGCCTCTTTCCACTTGGCTGACTCAGGGCCTGCCATGGATTCCGCATAACTGTTAGGTTTATCCAGACCTATCAGTGTCTCATCACTGATAAGTGTATCACCTTCCGCAGTAATATGGAATCCATAGTAATGCTCAGGTGCATTCCTAACCCTTGTGGAACGCCTCAGAGGTACAGACTTGTCAATTGGCTCAACAGGAGTTTCCTCCTCAAGTTGAGTGCTAGGGTTTGAAGTTCCTTCACCACTTGACTCTTGAATTTCTTCAATTTCAACTTGCCTCCCACTATCTCCTTGGCTTATGAACTCTCTCTCTCGAAAGAAAGCCCTCCTAGCTACAAAGACCACATTCTCACTAGGTCTGTAGAAGAGGTAACCAAAAGATTTCTGTGGGTGGCCGATGAAAATACACCTCTCACTTTGAGGTTCGAGCTTATCATGAGTCTCGCGTCTCACGAAAGCCTCGCAACCCCAAATCTTAATGTGGTCTAGTTTGGGTACTTTACCAGTCCACATCTCATGAGGAGTTTTGGCAACTTTCTTTGTGGGGACTAGATTAAGGATATGGGCGGCAGTCTCTAAGGCATACCCCCAAAATGAGATTGGTAGCGCAGCTCGACTCATCATGGAACGAACCATATCCAACAAGGTTCGATTACGCCTCTCAGCCACACCATTCAACTGCGGTGTCCTGGGAGGTGTCAATTGTGAGACAATCCCACATTCCCTAAGATAGTCGAGGAACTCTGAACTAAGATACTCACCACCTCGATCGGATCGAAGCATCTTAATGTTCCTGCCCAATTGATTCTCGACTTCCTGTTTAAACTCTTTAAACCTCTCAAAAGTCTCTGACTTATGCTTGATTAAGTAGACATATCTACTGTAATCATCAGTAAAAGTCAAATAATAACAATTAGCATCCCTTGTGGCATGTTTGAAGGGCCCACACACATCCGTGTGTATAAGATCCAACAAACCTTCACCCCTCTCACAAAAACCTGTGAAGGGTGACTTTGTCATTTTTCCAAGTAAGCATGATTCGCAACTATCATCTGACTTTAGGTCAAATGACTCCAATACTCCATCTTTTTGGAGTTGGCCTATGTGTTTCTTGCTTATATATCCAAGACGATAATACCATAATGATGCTTTATCCAAGTTATTATCATTAACAGAATCAATACACAATACATTATTTCCTAAGTTATCAACCACAGATACAGTTTCATACACACCATCACAAGGTAATGCTTTAAAATAAAGAACATTATTAAAGAAAGCATTAATCGAACCAACTGTTGGTTTTTGAGCATTCTAACACACCTATGGTGTACATGCAACCCTAAATACCTTGGATCTATGTTTTCTCTATTATAAATGCAAATATCAATTTTCCAAGGTATTGTTCTAACTAGCATAATATAAAGTACATGTAATATAAAATCTAGTAGAATTACATACCTCTTTGTTGGTGCTTGATTCCATGGAGCTCAAGAGCCTAGTGCCCCAAATGTGACACCTCAAATGGTTCACACAACACCATGAACATTTGGAATAACCATAAGAGAAGATATGAGTTCATAGAAATTAGCTTGCCCTCTCATTATTATGCACTAGTGCCAATTTCACCAACCAATGGGGTCTTTATATAGTGTGCACATTAGGGTTACACCATGTAACCCATGACTTTACCCATTCCTTATGCTCCACGGGTTTTAACCTCCATGGAGTATCCATGGGCCACCACATGGGTTAAACCCAACATAAGGAATCATGGATCATAAGCCCATATATATAAGAATCAATGATTTACACAATCAATCCCCATATATTTAATTAGTCTCTTTTTGGTCACTAAATTAATTCCAAATTAATTCTTGATCAATACTAATTAAATAATATGATTTCATATTAATATATTAGAACTTATAATATATTAATATGTCACAAATATCTTCTTCTCATTAAAAGGTCTACCCAAATGTTCTGATGCCATGCAACCCAAATGGACCATGCCGGGTCGGGTCAAGTATATACTAGTTATAGTTATGGACTTAGACACTAATCCAACAGTCTCCCAGTTGGATAAGTCTAATAACTATTATTGCAAGTACGCCTTTACAACCCGACCAACAATCGTAGCTCTTAAAAGCTGCTGCCGAACTCTGAACAAATCAATGACGCGTCCATTAGATAAGTGATCATATATTCCTCTATTCTAGATATCATATGGACTAAGACATGGATTATAATCATTCTCTCTGTCCATTTGTTGTTTCCCGATTTCTGATTTATGACGACTGACTAATTGAACAAATCAAATTAGTCCAGGCCCGACTGAGCACTTACGTTTTGTCATCACTAAATCATCGAGGGGCCCACAGATATCGCTTTTATCCCTTTGAGGGTAAAAGGAATGGATAAACTTCGACTCATATGCTTGTACTGACTACTTGTTGAATCATACACAAAGGCACGTTTTATAACATCGAGTTACCAATACGTTTTCGTGCAATCAATGTATAACCAACTCATAGTCAACAACTCATATCTCTAGGTTTGAAGAATATAAGATATTATCGTCTCATGATTCACTCGTGATAAAATCCATGAAGTGATTCAAATGAGCGTGGGTTGAATCCAATACTCAGAACTTATGAGCACTCATGAATGTTGTAGCAACCACTGCTATGTCTAATGCACATTAGACAGATCATACAAGCCAAATTCATGACGGTCTTGATTCATATCTACTTCCAACATATGACCGACTGTGGATGGTTTGAATAACTTAGTCATTCGGGAAGAATGACCTAGTTATTCTGGAAGTCAAAACATGCAAAGTGAAACACAAGAATAATACTAATCCTATATGGCCCCAACACTTTGAGTGTAAATAAAAACACCTTTTATCTAAGCACCATATTGATTACTCATTATTCATGTTTCGATTAATCAACTCAATACTTGAATTGAAACAATAGTCATGCCATGCTCCAAACATGCACACTATGTTCGTCCAAACAATAGCTATGCCATACTCCAAGTATGCACACTATGTTTACATGTGGTTCTCTCTTTGTGAAACAGATCGATTGACAGCATTTCAATGATGCTCATTTCACAATCCCAAATCCTTTACAATAAATGTAAGAACACCAAATTCTTGTCATTTACCGTAATCTTGTTAGATTCTAAACTTATATGCAATGATCCTCTTGTAATGAATATGCACACAAGTCACAAAGACTTGGCAACAGACATTACAAGGTATTCCAATGGAGATCAATTCCATGGAAACGAAGTCTCAAATTCAAAGTACATTCCTTTGAACATCCTTCTTGCATTAAGTTCTCTAATCTTACACAGATTCAAAGAATAACTTCCACCTATGGACACAATTCCATATTACCATTTTGGCCATCACTTCTGAACAAGAGTTGCCTTTTTTCAAAATATGTCAATATAGTCCTTACTCTATACTTCTAATTGTCCATGAGCAACCAATCTTTTGGTAAACCTCAGATTGTCCTCGACAATTTGCTTAATCATTTTAGTCATTTCCAGTTCTATTCCTTTTTCCATTTTAATGCCTTAGGCATTTGGAAAATTAAGAATGGATTATAGCACATGTAATCGAACCCATACCCGAAGCATATAGGACACGATTCATGCTATAAATTTTTATTTGCCATATTATCACAGTTCGAACTATGAAGAGGTATGCCGTAATCATAATCGAATTTTGAGAACGCAACATATATAGAATTTCCTTATGTTGAACCATTCCAACATAACATTCTTATATATCCTTGACTAAAGTAGATTAAAATCTCAATCTAAGCTTGTAGAATTTGAATGAAGTATAAAATCCTCTCCCTTAATTATAGGAAAACAACTTTTCAAAGTGAATTAAAACTTTTGTTTTCTATAATTAACATTGCTAACTTGCAACATAATCATCATGCTCCCACTAGCATAATGATTATTATCTTACTAGCATAACACTTATGCTCCCGCTAGCTTTGACATGTACTCAGAAATCAGGTGGACTTCTAGAAAAACAATACTTTATTGACTTTCTTACCAAAGTTCAGATTCCTGATACGAGATGCTTTGATAAGACTTTATCAAAATCATATACCTTTCCTTAGATAGCTCACATGTTTGTCTAGACCTTTTGCCATTCTCACTAGTTAGTGTGTCGGTTAACCACATACGCTCCACTAACGACATGAGAATGCAAATATCACAACTGCTATCTACTTAAAATCCATTTAATGAAAGCGTTTCCTCACCATCATTTTCATGAATCGAAGAGAAACCTTATGACACTTAGATTTTTATGGTGTAAGTGTTCCTATCCATGTAAATTTGTCATAACCATAATCACAAGACAAGGTTAGTGGCAAATCCAAACACATATGGACTGAACTTGTTCAATCTTAATTTCTTGCCACCCGGCAGCACAAGGGCCTACCATTGCTTCCAGGTTGTTATGCAAACATTTGAGAACTCATAAAACTCATAAGCATAGTCAACTTTTAACTGGAATAGACACAGAAATAAGAATATGTCAACACGATAAGTTACAAACCTCAAGTCGTTGGCTAGTGATTAACAAAACTCTTGATTAGTTCTTGAAACTATTTCAGGATCTTTTAAACTCCCACTGTCCTCTTGACATATAAGACTCTCTTACCCAATATTCAGGAGATAGTGCGGATTCTTTTACAAACACTTCACACAATTGGTCTTAGTTGGTCTTTGTCTTATCCAAAACATCACAACTTACTAATCTCAAATGTACAAGAACAGGAAACATCTTACTTCTACATTTGACAAGTGTTAAAAACTTTCTAAAGACTATGTCACTCAAGTTACAATCTTGGAGCATAACTCCAGGATCTGTTGTTGGAACGAAGTATGATTTATCTTTTGATTTAACCATTTCAACAATTCACGATTCCTCTCCTTAGGCAAACAAATGCACTAAGGTGTCCTTAGAGGATCAATTGTGATATGATTCCATAATCACTAAGATAATCATAAAACAAGATACACAAGTACTCTCCCATCTCTTCAGATTGGAGAAACTTTTATCTTTCTGCCTTATTTGATTCTTCTTATTCATTCTGCCATATATTGAAACTTTTCCAATGTTTCAGCATTACACTTAAACTTGTAAGCATAATCATATTTACTAAACTTTAGTAAATCATAACGAATAATCTTATCAACCTTTGTGGTGGACCTGACTAGTGCACAACCTAATGTACCCGATCCTTTAGTCCTTCGCTTGACTCACATGCGAATGTGAACAACGAATTAGTCTTAATTTACCAAAGATGAAAAATCTCATTCATCACACAATACAACTTGCATGATTCCAAGTTTCTATCCAACTGAAACTTGGGTGATGAGAATCTTTCCTTATTTGATAAATTATGACACTACCACAAACGAAAGAATCAAATTCATTTTCCAATATTGCTTATCGATGGAAACATATAAACAACAATTTTTCACAAATGCCTTTGTAAGGATACTTAAAATAAATAAAATCAAAACTTTTCTTTTATTTTAAAACTTGCGGAAAAACTTATCCTTAAAATGCAAATTCATATGAAAACTTTGTTGTTATCTATTCCTAAGCAATATCTCATAACTCTTATGCAGTGGCTCAAAATTCTGGTCATCGAACCATGCGATTAGAATCATCACACTTTTTCTTTAAGCTTCCTTTGATTCTTCAAAAAACATCAAAATGTAATTACATTACATCATGTATTAAGAATCTCCAAAAGAGACTTAATAGAGTTAGATAAGGGACTTTACCTGAAGTAGAGTCAAACTTTTGACTTTACCATCCTTATGAGGTTTCAGGTAAATTCGGCAGCTTCGCAACCAATGCCCCTTTCCTTTGGCAATAGGCACATATGGACTCTTTGGGAATGGTACATGGGACTATCTCAGACTTAGCCTTTCTCTTTACCATTTGGTCAACCGAGTTGACTATGGCCGATCCCTTTCCATTGGGAAGAGAAAGTTTTTCTGGATTTCCAGTGTCACCATTGTCAATGTCCATGAAGTTTTTGGAAGCCGATCTTCTAATCAAATTTGCTTTACCAGTGTTCCAAATCATTGTTGATTCAGCAGCACCAAGCAAATAGATAAGATCATTAAAGGGTCATGTCGTGATCTGTCATCAGGGAGTGACTGAAGAACCAAGTCAACAGCCAGCTACCTCGAGACTTCGACACCCGACTCTCCCGGCTTGTCAATATGTGACTTAATCTCCAAGACCTAAGCACATATAGACTTTGTTTGCCAATAGGGATTGAGTGACTTAGAACTTATCAAGTCTTGAAACTTGTGGGATAGGGAGATTTATTGGAGGAGGTGGAGGAAGTGAAGTATGATTTCCAGTCCCACTAATGCACAACAAAAGGATTGATCTTTCACCTTGATTGCTATTTAGGATATCATCTTCATTAGGATAGCTTGTTCCTAAAGATTTGGGAAGACCATAGTTGTCTGAAAGAGACATATATAAGGGAGAAATTCAAGTTAGTTGATTTAAAGTCCTTAATATAACACTCAATATGAAATATTAAGGCTAGGACCCAATAACCTATTTATAACTGGAAGAGGGATGTCGTAATCCAAGTTATAAAATAGTTGAAGGTAGGTAAATGACGATTTACCAATTTCCACCATGAAAAACGAAATATAATTAAGTTTTAATTGGATTTGAAACTCCTAGATCTTTTGAGATACATTGAACTTTCAATGGCATGTTTGAATCTCGATTGTGCCCTCTCAAGTTTGTGACTGGGATGCCGAGGATCACAAACAAGGTGTGAATAACCATGCAAATTGACTTGGTACCCTTAACTTTATCACCTAATCGATGTGCCGGTTAACCACACACGCTCCACCGATCTATAATAAAGTCAAGTTACCCTTTGCCACTCTTACTAGTCCTTATTAGTGTGCCGGTTAACCACACACGCTCCACTAATGACTTGGTAAGGTACAAAGTGTAATCTCATGGGTTAGCACCTTTTCACATTTTCCTAAGTAACTAAGATTGGGAATGTATAAGTGTTTAGTTACTTAGTATTTATCATTATACTTTTAATGATGGGAGAATTATAGTCCTTTCCTACCCGTTCGGCTAACGACCCTCCACCAGTCAAGGAAGCGGTGGGTGAGAGTGGACACCCATTAAACTGCCATTTTATAGGCAGTAACCTTATACCCCCCTTATAGACCGGCTTCGTGAATGAGGCCTACTAACGGTAAGATTGACTTTATCTTATACATATCTATATAATTAAAATTATAATAATAGTATAAGGGTGTATTTTAAACATTTAAAATACTTGGTGGTTTAATCTATTAATTAAACTATACTCTTAATTTAATTAAACTTAAACCATGTCTTTATGGAATTATTAACTCTTTTAATTAAACACTTTAACTAATTTAATGAAGTCCATAAAGTTTGAATTTTAACTTTTAAAATTGTAGAGTTTGGAATTAAAGCATTAATGTGTGTGAGACTTTACAAATTCCAAAACTTGAGGGCAAGTTTTGAAACTATTCAAAACCTTTCATTTCATAACTTATGAGTTTAATGGTTCATTAAAATGAAGACTCTTCATTTTTATGTAACCTCTTATTCTTTAATAACACTTTTAAAGAAGTGACTCTTAAACATCCATAACTTGAGGACAAGTTATGGAGTCATAAAATAGTTTAATGAAAAAAAAAACTCTTCATTTTTGTGTAACCTATGACACTTTTATGAGTTTTAAGATTCATAAATGTGATCTTTTATGTGACTTGAAGAAAAGTTACAAAAACACCTTTTATGAACTTCTTTTAGATTAATATGGATTGAAAGCAACTTAACAAATAATATTTTTCATCAATCTAAATTAACTCATAGAACAAGGTAACACAAAAAAACTTTTCATGTTCCATAACTTAAGAACAAGTTATGGAATTTTAAAACATTAAGACCAAGTTTTGTAACTCCATAAAAAACTTTGAATCAATTTTTTTAAAACCTTTTCATATCCATAACTTATGGAGGTTTCAATAAACTCTTTAGATCAAACTTTTAAAACTAATAAAATAATCATATCATTTTATCTTTTACTAAATTTGACCTAATTCAACTCATGTAGTAAAGTGACTCAAATTTTAAAAATAATTAGTTTTTCATAAAATCAAGTAATTATCTTAAAATATGACAAACTTCATGTTTTTTTTTCTTCAACTTGAAAAAAAATACATTTGCATCAAATATAATAGAAAACAACCCATGGCTCTGATACCACTGTTGGGTTTTGAGCATTCTAACACACCTATGGTGTACATGCAACCATAAATACCTTGGATATATGTTTTCTCTATTATAAATGCAAATATCAATTTTCCAAGGTATTGTTCTAACTAGCATAATATAAAGTACATGTAATATAAATTCTAGTAGAATTACATACCTCTTTGTTGGTGCTTGATTCCATGGAGCTCAAGAGCCTAGTGCCCCAAATGTGACACCTCAAATGGTTCACACAACACCATGAACATTTGGAATAACCATAAGAGAAGATATGAGTTCATAGAAATTAGCTTGCCCTCTCATTATTATGCACTAGTGCCAATTTCACCAACCAATGGGGTCTTTATATAGTGTGCACATTAGGGTTACACCATGTAACCCATGACTTTACCCATTCCTTATGCTCCATGGGTTTTAACCTCCATGAAGTATCCATGGGCCACCACATGGGTTAAACCCAACATAAGGAATCATGGATCATAAGCCCACATATATAAGAATCAATGATTTACACAATCAATCCCCATATATTTAATTAGTCTCTTTTTGATCACTAAATTAATTCCAAATTAATTCTTGATCAATACTAATTAAATAATATGATTTCATATTAATATATTAGAACTTATAATATATTAATATGTCACAAATATCTTCTTGTCATTAAAAGGTCTACCCAAATGTTCCGATGCCATACAACCCAAATGGACCATGCCGGGTCGGGTCAAGTATATACCAGTTATAGTTATGGACTTAGACACTAATCCAACACCAACTTCATTATCAAATGAAAAGGTGAAACCTTGTTTATACAATGCATGAAAGGAAATAATATTTCTTGCCATTTCTGGCGAATAACAACATTTATTCAAATCTAAACTAAACCCACTACTTAGCGATAAAGTATAAACTCCAATCTTGGTGACAGGTAAAGCTTTCCTATTCCCCATGATTAAGTTTATTCTTCCATGCTCCACATTCTCACTTCTTCTTAGTCCCTGCAAATCAGAACATATATGAATACCACAACCGGTATCAAGGACCCAAGAATTAGAATGGGGTGAGTTATTAGATAAGATAGTGTAAATACCTGCATGGTTGGGTTTAACTTTCCCATCCTTCACATCTTGTTAGTATTTTGGGCAGTTCCGCTTCCAATGTGATTTTTCATGGCAATAGAAGCATTCAGCCTCTTTTGGGTCAGAAGAAGGAGTGATGAAACCTTTCTTGGTTCCACTTGAAGAAGAGCCATCAAGGGTCCTTGCCTTGGTACCCTTCGAAGAGCTCCTCCTCTTCTTCCCTCGACCTTTCCTGATTGCCAAAACCGGGGCGGAGATTGGAGTAGGAGTGTTAACAACCGACTTACCCATAAGACCTATTTCTGCGGTCTTGAGAAGTCCCTGAAGTTTGCTGAGTGTGACCTCTTCCTTATTCATGTGATATGTCATGCGAAATTGATCATAGCACGATGGTAAGGAGTGCAAAATGATATCTAATGCAAGCTCCTAAGGGAAGTTCACATTAAGCTTCAGCAACCGATCCACATACCTTTGCATTTTCTGCATGTGGCTCGTGACGGATTCCCCGTCCTTCATCATGGTTGTTATGATGGAGCAGATGATTTCATACCTCTCTTGTCGTGCACTTTGATGGTATCTTTCCATCAGATCTTGGTGCATTTCAAAAGGGTAGAAGTCCTCATAGGACTTTTGGAGTTCCGCTGTCATGGTGGCCAACATGATGCATGCCACTTTTGTAGCATCCCTTTCATGTGCCCGGAAGTCAGCGATCTCCTGGGGGGGTTGCAGTGGTCTCATCAATCTCCTTAAGCTCCTTGTCAAGGACATATTCTTTGTCCTCGTAGCGGGTAATCATCCTGATGTTTCTGATCCATTCATTGAAGTTGGATCCATCAAAAGTGACTTTCCCACACAAGTTCATAAGGGTAAAGGAGCCATTAGGATTAGAGCCAGAAGCAGCATTGTTTGAAGACATCTGAAAGAAGAGAACAAGATTAGTTTAGATATTAAGTGAGTCCTTAATAAAACACCCAAATGTAATATTAAGGCTAGGATCTAATCACAATATATTATAACTTAGAAGAGGTATGCCGTAATCCAAGCTATAACATATTTGAAAGGTAGGTGAATGACGATTCACCAATTTCCACTATGAAAAACGAAATATAGATATTAGGTTTTTAATTGGTTCTTAGAAATTCCTAGATTCTTTTGAGATTCAATGAACTTTTCAAAGGCATGTTTCAATCTCGAGTGTGCCCTCCAAGTTTTGTGACTGGGATACCGAGGATCACAAAACGAGGTGTGAAGTAACCATGCAAATCACTTGGTACCCTCAAAGTTTATCACTCAATCGATGTGCCGGTAAACCACACACGCTCCACCGATGCTATGGTAAACCTTAAGTCACCCTTTACCTACCTTGTTAAGTCCAAGTTAGTGTGCCGGTTAACCACACACGCTCCACCAACGACTTAAACAAAGTGTAAAGTGTAATTTCATGGATTAGCACCTTATTCACATTTTTCCTAAAGTAACTAAGATTGGGAATTTAATAAAAGCATTTAGTTACTTTATAATATTCATCATACTTTTAATGAGAATTTATAAGTCCTTGTCCTACCCGTTCGGCTAACGACCCTCTACCGATCAAGGAAGCGGTGGGTGAGAGTAGACACCCATTAAGTTGCCATTTTATAGGCAACAACCTTATACCCCCCTTATAGACCGGCTTCGTGAATGAGGCGTACTAGCGGTAAGACGACTTGGTCTTATACATATATATATTAGTAACTTATAATATTATAAAGTATAAGGGTTGAATTTTAACTTTTAAAATTCTAAGGGTTGGAACTAAAGTTTTAATCAAGAATTTACTTGTTCCAAAACTTGAGGGCAAGTTTTGTAAACTTCCAAAACTTTTCATTTCTTATAACTTATGAATTAATTGAGTAATAAAAATGAAGACACTTTATTTTTTTTTATAACTCTTATGTTCTTTTAATGGCTTTAATAAAAGTGAGACTTTTGGTTTTCCATAACTTGAGGACAAGTTATGGACTCCATTAAAACACATTATGATCATGAATTAAACTACCATGAAGGTTACAAACAATTCCTATGATCATCTAATCTTCATAAGTTCAAGAACATGAATATGAACACTTTCAAGAATAAAAAATTACACTTAAAAACTTGTAATTTTGATAATTGCCATTGTAAATGGATTAGCATAAACATTACACCATCTAAAACAAGTTTTAAAACACCAAAACAGTTTAGCGTAATGTTTCTAGTCCATTTCCAGCAACTAATGTCGAAATTCTAAAAACTGCAGCCTCTACTCGTCGAGTGCAAGAACAGACTCGACGAGTAACTTGCATTTGTTCATGGACTCGTCGAGTCCCCCCATGGACTCGGCGAGTTCAGCAGGCAGACAGCACAAAATTGACTTTTTTCAACAATTTTGCACAACTAACAAACAAACAAGCCTTGGCTCTGATACCACTGATAGGTTTTGAGCATTCTAACACTTCCTAAGTGTACATGCAACCCTAATAACCTTGGATCTATGTTTGTCTAATTATCATGCAAAGTTGAATTCCAAGGTTATAGTCCTATCTAGCATACATGGGGAACATTTATAACTTGAATGAAAGATAGAATAACTCACCTTGTTGTTGATTATGATCCTTGAAACCTTGTGAGCCTAACACCCCAAGTGTGATGCCTCAAATGCTTCACACAACACCAAATGCAAATGAGTAAACTTTGAGAGAATCTTACACTTGCAAAATCGGCTCTAGCCCTCTTGTTTCTTAGTGTCACCGATTTTGGGGAGAACACCTTTGTTTATATAGTGTGTTGCATTAGGTAAACCCTAATGTAACATGACTCTTCATTTCATGATCCATGGGTTAACTCCATGGAGCATCCTATGGGTGGAACCCAACTTGATAATCCATGGAGCCTCTTAGCCCACTATATAAGATGTGGAAGATTTACATAATCTACCCATATATTTAATTAGTTATCTTTTGATCACTTAATTAATTCTAAATTAATTCTTGATCAAACTAATTAAATAATATTATTAATATATTAGAACTTATAATATATTAATAAACCATAAATGTTATTTCTCTCATTTTAGTTTATCCAATTGCATGGTGTCATGCAACCCAAATGGACCATGCCGGGTCGGGTCAAGTACATACCAGAAATAGTTATGGACTTAGACACCTTATCCAACAACTAGAGTTTCCGATTTTGGGAAGGTCAAAAAGGGATATCTCAGCAACTGAGGGGTCGGCTTTGGTTCCGGGATTGGGAGTTCCTGTTTGAATCCAGACATCTGTGGAAAAAGATATCGGTGGATTACGAGGTCCTTGCAGTGGTGTTTCTCGAATTGTAGGTTCGAGCTATGTGTGGTTAAGGAGCGATTTCGATGGAGAAATCTAATTCAAGTGGGGGAGAATTGTAACATCCGGATTCCCAGGTATCTTATTTTAAGTATTTATCTTGAGTTTTAGGGAGGGACTCGGCGAGTAGGCGCTCAGACTCGCCGAGTAGGATCGCGAATTCTTGTCTGGTTTAATGATCGGACTCGACGAGTAGATGCGTGGACTCGACGAGTCCGCACTGTAAAGTGAAACCCTAAATCTCAGGGCCTGAGCCCTATTTAAAGGCCCTTATGGTCGTCATTTGCGGCCACTACTCCCCTGTGAAAACCCTAGAGAGAAAGGAGAGCTTAGAGAGCATTTTGGAGGCTAATTCTTCATCCTTTGGTGTGATCTTGCAAGAAGGAGTGGGAAAATCCAAGCTAAATCAATTGTGGAGCTTGGATCTGTGTTGTTCACACTGAGATTCACGTTTTGAGGTACAAGTTCCTTCCCATTTCGTGTATTTGATAGATTCCTTGAATCTAGGGTTTCCTTTGCACAATTTTGAGTTAGATTGTGAAGCATATGAAGTCCCTTTGGGTAGAGATGATAGATCTGGACCTTGAGAGGTCCAAAAGGTCCCAAGCTTCCAGCTTTATGAGGTTTCATATGAACCTTGAGAGTAAAATCCCATTTTAAAGGTTATTCTCCATTTTTGGTCTTATAAGCATTGCATGAACGTAAAGTTTGAACCTTTACGTGACTTTCGAGTGTTAGAAGGTTGGATCTACTGGTTGGTGAAGCAGATCTGACCTCAAGGGATCTTTTGAGTGTTTTCATGGGAGGAACTCGCCGAGCCCATAAGGGACTCGACGAGTCGAGTCGGGTTGCCCCGCGACTCGCGACCTGCGACAACCTGTTGAGTGTAGGGTTGACTCAGCGAGTCGAGTGAGGACCAGGGGCGAAGAGGACATGCATGTACTCGCCGAGTCACACGAGTGCACTCGACGAGTCTGGTCAAAGTTGACCGTTGACTTTTGTTGACTTTTAGGGTTTGGTCAATGTTAGGGTCTTTGGGCCATGTGAGGGGTAAAATGGTCTTTTACCCTTCTGAGAGTGCTAAGAGAGGGTTTAGTCTAGCCTTGAGGGTTGTATTGATTAGAGTGCTTATTCCATGTGATTAGGCGGGGGCTAGACCAGATTTTACCGAGTTCGAGATTTACCGAGTTACCCGAGGTGAGTCTTTTCACTATACATTACCTAGAGTGGTATTTATATGTAGACCAGAGGGTCTTGTATGCTATGTGTATATATGAGATTATGTGCATTGTGTTATATGTATGCTATGTGTTGATTAGACCGGGCCGGAGGGCCCAACGATATAGACCGGACCGAAGGGTCCAACGACACAGACTGGACCGAAGGGTCCGACGAGCTATGACCGGACCAGAGGGTCCAACGAGCTACGGGACTGGAGGGTCCCGCTGAGACACATCGACCGGAGGTTCGTACTATAGCCTCGAGTGGCGTATGTGTTGTATGTGATATTTTGGGGAACTCACTAAGCTTCGTGCTTACCGTGTTATGTGTTTCAGGTTTTCTCAGTATCTCGGGACGGCACCGGCTTGATTGTACACACCAGTGAAAGAATCATGTTTCAAGGATCCTGGATTATTAAGTAATTAATAAGGGATTGTGTTTTGTAAACAAAACAAATGATGTTTTATGAAATGTGTATTAAGAATCATATGTTTTTCAAAAGAAAATTGTTTTGAAAATTTACAGTGTTACAGTTTTTGACGTTCTTTATATCCACACGTAGGTAAAAGTAAGATCTACAACTTTCATTTTGACTATGTCGGCTAATTCTCGACCGATCTTAAATTTAACAGTACGAGGAGATTATACTGTTAAATGTCCGCGTAAAATTCAGAACTTCTACATACGGACTCTGTTTTCGTATGTATTTTTACCGTTGAGTTCCTATTAATGAGATATTCAATTCTCATTTAGGTCGCGTAGGCCAAAAACCGCTCGATCTAAAATTCGAGTTTCGAGCTGTGCACTGCTAAGCCAAATCTTAGAAAATTCTTAACTTCCTCATACGAAGTCAGATTTGGGCGTTCTTTTTTTGTATGTTCTCGGTTTAATGTATATTACAACTTTTGTTTAGATCACTAAGGCCAAAAAGTCTTTCATCGTAAATTCACTATTTACGCTTCCCGGTGTCGTGCCGGTTTTGCCGTAAAACTTCGACGGGTCATAACTTCTTTGTTATAACTCGGATTTCGGCGTTCTTTATATATCCGGAATCCTTGTTTCCACCACTATAACTTTATGTAAAGATAACGGGTTTATCTCACACTTTAAATTTGACGTTTATTTTATCCATTATTTATTTTACCTTTATAATTAAGTATAAAGCACATAATTTCACATAATACTCAAATAATTCATCTTTATTATTTCAAAAAGTGTTACAATAGTTTAACTAGACTATTACATCATCTAATTAATGCTTAGCCCCAAAACACGGGCGTTACAAGGTCACTAATCCATACTTTCCAGAGAGCTTTCATATATTCAAATGCAACAAAAAATCCTTGCTTTATGGTCATGCATGTCCAATACATGTCCTTCCCAAAACTAGGTCGAAAAGGGGTAAGAAATGGGTCAAAATCTCATGCATGACATCGAAACTACTTGTGAGTCCAGATCTGAAACGTACAATGTTCTTGGAACCTTAGAGAGTAATAAAGTTGCAAAATTTATTCCCAACTCACACTCAAAACTCATCAAAAATGGACCAAAACACCAAATACACATAGATCCAAAGATGAAATACAATAAAGCTTCGAACTTTATAACTTATAAAAGTCTAAAAGGTGGATGAAAGTTGAGATCTTCAATTGCCAAGGTTCAAGGATCAATCTTGCATGAAATCATAACTCCAAAACCACCAAAACTCCAAAAATGGATGAGAGATGAGAGGGGAGGCTTAAAAGGGTGAAAAAAGAGGTTAGGGTTTCTCGAAAGAGGCTTTAGATATGATGGAGACTAGGAAAATACCCTAAAAACACGAAACCACTATTTAAATACTTAGAAAACCCTAAAAGTCGATTGGCCTGTCCAGCGCTCACCACGTGACAGATTGCTTGTCACCTCGTGACATACTCACCACGTCGTGAGGATATGCTCCTCATCTCGTGAAGACGGGTTTTCATCCAATTCCATTCCAACTTCAAACAGTCATTTCTTCTTCGTTTCAACTCCGCTTTCGGCGATCACGGACAGGTATTGACGAGCCCCACAACCCTATCTAATTAATTTTGACTTAATACATGTCGAACTAAAACCATAATCCATGCAACAAGCCCAAAATATCACTTTTCCCATTTTACCCTTTTACTTCAAAGCATAATTTGAAGCCTTTAATCACTTAACCAACATTATCAACATCCGATAAGGTCCGAACTCTATGACTTTGAATCCCAAGACCTTTACTTGATCCATTTATGGCCTGTAATCATGAAATTAGAAACATTCTGAAACTAAGTGTTACGGATAATCATATTAATAGTTTATTTGATCAACATGTTTATCACAAAAACCATTGTTGTAAAAACTCGATTAATCCCTAGGTGCTACTCGACCGACTAGAGGTCGTATAGCAGTTAATCCCTGCATACATAATGAGTGAAATAATATAAAACGATGAAATTTTAACACTATGAAGAAGTTCTATATCAATAGGAATTATTTTAGGTACGATTAGTGTTGTATTAATCATATTAACCTATTTTGTTATGATATTAATTGTATTTATGAACTTTAATATGATATTAGTCATGTTTAATTTTTTAAAATTCAACAAATTAGCAATTAATGGTCCTCGATTAATCCCCCAATTAATATCCGCCTAGTCGCTTAATCATTTAACCTCAATCCACCGACTAGCTAACATCGAGCGTTTTTTACAACCTTGAGTCAAAAACTAAATTGATGCTTATGTTCTAACCTCTAAAATAGAACTGTATGTCTTCTTATAAACTCTTCAATCTACCACATAATCATCCATAATTCTCCAAACCCTACCAACACAAGCTATCAATATATATATATATATATATATATATATATATATATATATATATATATATATATATATATATATATATATATATATATATATAGACACACACACACACAAAAGGCGAATGCCGGCGCGTTGCGTAGGATAGAAAAAAAATATTTTATATTAAAAATAACTAAATCATTGTTATTAACAATTAAATAATAACTTCATAACAAATATAAAAAATGATTTTTAATATTATCATTATATTAAACTATATCATAAGAGATAAGGTTCGAACTTGAAGTTGTTGTACATATACAAAGTTATATGGTTAAATAGAAAAAAAAATTGTAAACTTTTAAAAATAAATAAATCATTATTGATATCTATTAAATAATAATTTCATATTAAAACGTTTATATTAAATATTATTATTATGTAGAACATACGATAATAGAGACCTTTTTATCATTCTTAAATGTTATCGTTATGTACAACATATGATAATAGAGACATCTTTTAATCTTTAATTGTAAATTAATTTTTTTGTATCATAAATATTACTATAACTGTGTAGAATATATGATAATAGCGACGTCTTTTATAAGGTTAGAACTTAAAATTGTATTACATACAAGGTTGTAAAACTTGGCTAACACAACCAAATACTTGGCATGTTACTTAAACTCGGCCTCCAATGGAAGCGAGTTTGCCCAACTCATCCAAAAGACACTCATATATTAATCAAATTCGATCCAAATCTAAAAAATCCAGTCCAAAGTCATTTTCGAAATTCTGAAACTTAATTGGTCACTTGTCAACAAAGACAATCTCACCAAACAATACCCTCAACGTCCTACAAAGGTAGATGCAAGGAAGATCTCATGGCTTAGTCCATTTGAAATATTTCACAACCTTTCCTATTTATAGAGGATGAGTCATTCTCTTGTTTACTCTCACCATCGATGTGTGATGAAGACATTTTAATTAAACTCCTTTCTTTATTTGTCGATAATTTCATTTTGCTAAATTAAATATTAAATAGTAAAAATAAAACGTTATCCAGAAAATTTATTGTTCAATAGTTCCGTTTTTCAGTAATCTCGTAAGTTGCATCCAAAAAAATAAGTTTTTATTGAATAATTTTTTGTTAAATCCTGAAATCATAAATTCAGTTAGGTACTTAATATAGAAAATTTGTTTATATGTATTTTCATGATTCAAAATGCCATTATAAAATGAATTCATTTATAAAATATAATCAAGTATATATTTCGTGCTTTTGAATCAAAGTGATTTTTCAAACAATTACAATTTTATGTTTAGGTAGATTTTTTTTATATTTATATAGCATTATGTAACTTATTTATAATATTCTTATAAACAATTTGAATAATCATGGGAGTTTCAAATGTACTTGGTGAAAGGAAAATGCTTCCTTTATCGGTCCAAATTGATCAAACTCCGACCGATTCAACTCAATATTACCAAACTACATAACTTTTTTTCTAGTGAAACCCGGTTTGTATATATTTCGTGTTTTTGAATCAAATTCTTTTTTCAAACAATTATAATTTATGTTTAGGTAACTTATTTATAATATTATTAGAAACAATTTGAAAAATCATGGGAGTTTCAAATGTATGTGGTGAAAGGAAATAAAAATACAATCATTCTTTTTATCTCTGAATCGAATTGCAACCCTAAAACTTAAGGTTAAAAATGTTTTTATGCTTAAAATCGGTGTTGATGGTCTAAATTGCAACCCCAAAACTCTAGATTGCGTATAAATCAGGTGATAATAGGTTCGTACCCCAATATCGGTGTTAATCTGAATCGAATCGAAGTCCCGAAACTCAATATTATGTGTTCTCTTTGAAATCAGTGTTGCAGTTCCTCGAGTGTGTCCTCTATTGTATCTCTATGTGTTGGTTTGTGTGTAATGTGTATGTTGAATATATGTGTGTTATAGGTATTGGATTGTTTCAGTATCTCATTATACCTATTTACAACTTCAAGAAAAATCAAGATATTCCTCTCTCTTGAAAGTTTAAACCATGGCTTGAATTGTTCATAGTTTCAGATTATGTACATCCATAATTATTTGCTTTATTTGGTTGAATCTTTTCATCAAGTAGTTTGTATGCATCCTCAAATTTGTTATGTCTCATCAACAAACCCAGTAATGTGTTTCTTACAATGGCGTTTTTGTATCTATGTTTTTTTTAATGTTAGTATTATTCATAGGCTTATAAGCTTCCTTGTGTACAATCTTTCACAGAGCAAAAAGCAAAGGATACAAAAAATGAATCATCAATAAATTATCCCACGATATATGTTATGCAACCCTGTTATTCGATTTTTTTAAGATAATACACACAGCTGGTGACTACGATTAAAAGGAAAAAAAAAGAATAAGAGATTTTGCTGGAGAGAGACGCACAATTGGGAAGATTTCCATTGACACCGTTGGAATACCGATTGTAAAAACACTAAATGCTTTCTTTTCTTTTCTCAATCAAACATGGATTAAAAACTCCAAATGCTTTCTTTGTTCTTCTCAATCGAACCTGGATTAAAAGCATGTTTGAGATTTTAAAAACAACTTATTTACTTTTTGAAAAATCAATAAGTAAAAAAAAGTGTTTATGTAACGTCTCAATTTTTCAGAATATTTTTTTTAAATACAACAAACACTCATTTTCATAAAGATGTATTCAATGTAAAACCATTTGTTCATAAACTATTATCCAACATAAGAGTTGTAAAGAAAAAGCATCGCCGAATCTGAAATCATAAAACTATTGATTCGTGTGTATAGTCTCACCTTTTCCTTCCCACAATTTGATGAAGTACCTGAAAAACATTTAGTCCACAACTTTAAGTCAAAGCTTAGTGGGTTTCCCAAGATACCACATACAACAATATACATAATAACAACGGGTTCGTATGAGCTCAATGAGTATCCAGACTCACAACACTTTAGTTTATCTTTCCATCATCTCGCCCCTTGTGAGTGTCTAGATTCATAACACTTAATGTTGATCTTGTCATCAACTCACCCCTTGGCCTTCAACATAAAGCTGGTCAGTCCCACATTTTGGCCTCCCGCACAAAGTTGGAATGCCTCAGCCCACCACACAATATGTCTGCATATATATAATTCATATAAACATACAACTCAACATTACGGGCAACAGTCTAAAAGTCTACTTGACTAACAGCATACCATAGTCTAACCATATCCTAGCACACAAAGACACATACTGCAGTATATAGTATAGTAAGAAAAATAACATGGGCTAAACAACATAAGCTCACCAACAAACCCCAACACAAGACATCTAACACAGGTCACCTAATGAAAAACCGAGACCAATCCTTAGACAAATACTCAAATCCACCAAAGTTTGACCATAAGTCAAAGTGGTCAAAAAGTCAACTCTCTGATCAACAGGCACGTTGTACCCTCCACTAGATGCCCCATGCCTACTGTAGGAAAAAATAGTCAGGCCTAAAAAACAGAGGCACCTCGTTCTCTCAACGTAACTCAGCCGATTTTTTAGTTTTTCATAAAATGCAATAAATGGCTTCCTGCTTCGCCCCATCCTTATATACTTTCCTTTGGACTATTAAACATCTAAATTAAAAGAATGGAAAAACATCATCGGAAATAGGGTGTTACAATTCTCCCCACTTGAAATAGATTTTGTCCTCGACACCGACCTCAGCTAGAATGCAAAAAGATAACTGCAATGTGAATTCTCAAGATTTCCCGAAACCACTCGCCAAAAGAATGATACCTTTGCCAAAGGGTTTATGAAACCAAGAACCGAGATAGTGCCGCAAGAAAACTCAACCATTTGTTTCTACACCAACCGCTACAATTTTTTCTCTCAATCTGACGACCCCATCGAATTATTCGCAGAAACACTCCAATCAAAAACTCCAACTCTGCAAGCATGAACCAAAGCCAACAATAACTTCACAAGACCAGGAACCCATCATTGTGCAACTCTAGAAGTAATACTCAAATACTAACGGTCAATCTCATGATATACCCATCCCCTAGTCTCTATGACTATAAACAATGCCATATCGTGCTAAAACGAGCACACAAAACTTTCTGATCATAACAACCAATCAATCTCGGCTTTAGAAATTCATGACCTAAAGACCGCAGATGTACACCTGACTTCCTAAAAATAATCCCTAACCCACCACTCCCACGATCATAACAATGAACGAACCAAAATCTTTCATCGCGTCCAGACTTCATACCAGCTCAGGTGCATAACTACTTGGGAGATCATCAACGAGACCCACTACGAACTTCATCACTAGTAACTTAACTCATAAAAAATGATTCTCATAAAACAAAAAAGGATACAGTAAGGAGAAACTCAACAAGGGACTACTAATATACAACCATGATTTTTCCAATAGGTCAACATCCTACCAATGCCAGACCCAAAACTGTCGGCTACTGAGTCACCAGTAATATTCCCATACTACAACACCCAACTATACCAAAAGGATAAGGAACCAAACATACGTGTCTCCACTACGAAGTTTCTGGGCCTAACTTGCATAAGTTGTATCCACGATGGTACATGTTACGTCGTGACACCATCCAATCGTTGAAATGAGAAGCTCACGGTTCTACACCGCTCTTACTATCATCCAATCATACGCATGAACACTCACAACCAGCATCTCAGTAGGCCTATTGGCACACGACCATCATCTCACCGACTTGCAACAACACGAGTCATACAATTCTATAACATGCAAATTGTTCCACAGTCCAGGATACTACCAACGCAACATTAGACGAAAACATGATCGTACGTAGCCAAAAAAAAATATAGACAATTGAGCGCTTGTTCCAGCTCGAAAGCAATAAATTAAATGAGAACCATGTCATAAAGTCAGGCCAGTTGTTCTTAGGCTATCTTACCCAGTCCACATATACCCCTCACAATAATATTTGATGAACTTCCTATATTACACACTCCTAAGGAGAATACATAGTCTGCCTCATGTCGACTGTGTTCCTTCTTCGTCACAACCCTACCCAAAGGGTGAAGTACAATCAGATCCAACTAGTTGACAAACCTCAACTGCTAATAGAAACATTCTCTTAAACATTCGGAACAAGATCCCAAGCTTTAAATAAAACTAAATCGATCTCCATCAATGTGCAAGTAACCCTGTAAAACTCCCAAATTCGGAGGAAAATCCAAAACAATCCAATAATGTCGTCAGAACCCTGATCGAATCGACCCAAAAACCAACCATTGTAACGTAAAAGGCCAAAACTGGACTCTGCATAGACCCAAGGTCACATCTGAACAATTGAACAACGTCGCCACAACATCCGAACTCTCATTATCCTAAGACAACCATCAAACCCATGAATATACTTTACTTAAATAATATGATTATAAAAGATGTGCATCTTAACGAATTAGTCATTAATAGTCAAAAATAATTTTAAATTAAGAAATAAGTTTATTTTTATTTTCATTCACAATCTGCAAGTATCGGCTATTGAGATAATGTGGTTATAAAATTTATATATGCTATCATTTATTTAAAATACTTAGAATGTTTTGTGAAAAACTACTTTAAGAATTATTAATTCAAAGTTAGTAACAAAAATATCTATTTTAATAATATATATTAACAATAGTTTTCTGTGCAACGCACAGAAATTCACATAGTTATTTTTAGGGATGAGCGTTGGCGGGTACCCACCTTAATTATCTGGAACTGGAAGTGGAACCGACGATTCCTAAAATGTTGGTACCGGAACCGGAACCGGAACCAGCCGGTAGCGGTTCCAATACTGGGTACCTAATTCGTTAAATTTGTTTAATTTTTGAAACTTATAAAACTATTGTAACACCCATAAAATTTGAGCCAATTTAAAACATTTTAAATCATTCAAAAACCATTACGTTCATACAATTCGTTTTCAAAATAGTTTAAACATCAGAGTATCCCCCAGAACCATATCATATAAATCATAAAACATGAGGAGCGGTACGATCACACCTTCGCCTTGCCACGATCTCCTGAAGTACCTGAAACAATACACTGAAACTGTAAGCCCGAAAGCTTAGTGAGTTACCCCTAAAATACCAACCACACATAAACATACTCATAACATATCACAATACAGAACAACCATGCACATCGGGTCTACTGTGTGACTGGTCCGCCCGCACCGGGCCTTCAATCCACCTGGTCCACCATCCGAGTCTAGCCATGTACGTCGAGTCTACAGTGTGATTGGTCCGCCCGCACCGGGCCTTCAATCCACCTGGTCCACTCTCTGAGTCTACAGTATGACTGGTCCGCCCGCATCGGGCCTTCAGTCGGCCTGGTCCACTCTCCGAGCCTCGGCACGTCTGGTCCGCCCTCTTGGGGCCTTCAGCCTATCCGGACCGCTCGCTGGGCCTTCGGAATATCCGGTTCGCCCTGGGTATGTTGGCCTTCAGCACAAAGCAGGACCCGCCTCAACCCAACCCCCGTCAAACAACCATGTGCACATAAAACAATCAATCACATAACAAATCCTTAACCAGACTATCAGTCTAACAGATCACATAGCATATCAACATCCTAACCAGGATTCCAACCTAACCGGTCACTAGCATAACATTACCCTATATATCGGGTACCGACCTTAACCAGGTCACTAACATAACATCATCCTAAATACCAGTATGCAGATCTAGAAAAGCAATAACATAACAAACACTACCCAGATTTCCATCCGATAAAGGGCCGGCCTTGGTGCCGTAGACCCTGTCGATATAGTGAGGATAACTCACCTGCAATTGCCGACTCGGAAGA
Organism: Lactuca virosa; assembly: GCF_052849685.1. NCBI lineage: Eukaryota > Viridiplantae > Streptophyta > Magnoliopsida > Asterales > Asteraceae > Lactuca > Lactuca virosa. Next base: position 42,703,915 of record NC_136433.1, read on the forward strand.
TAAAACCCAACTCTCGAATCACTTGGCACAGGCTCCACCACCTAACATCAAAGCGCAATATACTCATAAGTCCTTAACCATATAAGGTACTCCATAACCCACTAGTCAACTCCTGGTCAAAGTCAAAGTCCTCAGTCAAGGTCAACAGTCCATGTTGACCCCAACTTGACGAGTACCCTCGGCTACTCGCCGAGTTTCTTGAAGCACAATCCAACTCGCCGAGTCATCGGGGTGACTCGTGGAGTTGCTTTGATTCTCGTTCAATCTTTAAGGCCACCCGTCGAGTTCCCTCCTTGCAACTCAACGGATACATATGCATACATATCCTAGGGAAAACTCATCCGACTCGCCGAGTTGTTCTTCAACTCGCCGAGTCTTATGGTAATCTTCATCGGACTCGCCGAGTTGTTCATCCAACTCGTCGAGTCCACGACCATCTTCATGTGACTCGCCGAGTCCATTCAGTCCCTTTTCCATACAGACTTGTTTTGAGCCATGCAGCGGCTCCAAATCACAGATCCAAGCTTCTAGGGCATGCTTATCACGTAAAGTTGCAAACTTTACGTGCATGCATGGCTATAAAGGCTCTAAATGCCTATTTTAAGTTCTTAATGAAACTTCATGCTCAAGAGGGACCTTAATCCTGGCCAAAACTGAAACTTTACGCTTACAGAATCCAAGGAGGGTCCAGATCTGAAGTTACAACCTCAGATCTAGCCCATAGCTCATCTTTCCAACTTAATATCTCACCAAAAACCCTAAAACTCAACCAATAATAGATCTAGATGCAAAAGAGCCCAAGGAACAGATTATTACCTCCAATATAAGCTTTAACTGAAGTAGATCCCGAATCCACACCACTCCTTTGCAGCAAGCCTCTTGATCTTCAAGCCTCTTTTCAAGATTTCCTCCTCCAAAGCTCTATTCTCTCTAATAATGGAGGCTCACTCGATTTCTAGGGTTTACAGGCTCTCAAGAGTGGTAAGGAGGCTGAGAGAAGGATATAAAGTCCTTTAAATAGGGTGCAACCCCTGAGGTTAGGGTTTTCTCATTCCAGCACCAACTCGTCGAGTCCAAGCCGCCGACTCGGCGAGTTGGCCACTTAATCCGCGACCCAAACCTGCTCCGACTCGGCGAGTAAGCGTACCTACTCGTCGAGTCCCTTCTTCGAATTTACACTTTGCACCCTTCAACTTCTTGCTTCCGAACTTGGGATGTTACAATTCTCCCCCACTTAAATTAGGCTTCGTCCTCGAAGCCTACTACATTATACGCTTCAGAACAAACCCCTTGCACTGCAGACTTCGATATCTCAATTAACTCAGGTTCTTGCCAACCCTACTACTGCATCTCTCTTAACATAAACTCTTCTCGCCTGGCATCCCTGCCAATACTCCAAGCCGACAACCGGCCTTTTCTACTCAATGTCACCACATATCAATCATGTATCATTCGATGATACTATCCCTTTTTTGTCAGGAACACACTTCCGTGTCCTGCGAACGCTAGGTTCCACAAACACCCACTGTGCTCTGCCAAAAATCCATCTTCCTTCACCCAAAATTGGCGATAACCCTGATAACTTGCAACCTGAAATGAATCCTCATGATGGAATACCCCAGATTGGAATACCTCCACATACATAACTCAAGCCTACAACCATTCTCGGAACTAAGGACCTTGTCCTTGCGTCACTCTCGAACCCTTCGGTTCGACACCACGGAGTGCAACCCACTCACACCTCCCTATTACGATCTCTAGGTCCTTGACCTCCGACTGTAATATCCTTATACAGTCCCCAGCACCAGTCCAGACTACCTCCGAGTCTGTTATCCTGCTGTCTCACCTTCCTCTGTCCCAATCTCCAATCTAGAACCACTCTCCTCCTCCTCTTCCAAGGAGACTGAAAACATGCATGCGCATCATCCAATATTGCCACAACCTCAACGGGCATCCAACCCGTTATGTGCTTCTATATACTTGGTACAATCCCAGTGCCTACTACCAAGCACTTTCGATCATCCATTTACTCCACTGCCTTCCTTTCAGAGGACCCACACTCCTTCCGGAGCTACATACCTTTCCTTTCCAGGAAGTCTACTCAACAACCCTTACCGCACTTATAAGTGCCACTGAGCTAAACTCCACTCTACACTATCCATGTAGAGCAACTGCTATTCTCGAACTCCCATATACGCCGAATCCGATCACATAATAAACTAGGCCCACGCGTGGCCTCCCGTCAACTTCATCATCATGATCAATACTTGGGGCCAGACCATATCGATTACTATTGCGTGGCGACATATTCACCCATTCTCCGCATACAGATCTACTAACACATCCAAAGTCTTCAGCATGACTGGACCGCCTTACCAGGCCTTCAGCCTATCTGAACCACTCTCAGAACCTTCAACATGTCTGGACCGCCCTCCTGGGCCTTCAGCCTGTCTGGACCGTTCCCCGAGCCTTCGGTCTGACTGGTACGCCTTCCGGCCTTCAGTCTATCCGGACCGCCCAAAACTGTCGTACGCCATCCTGAACCATTCTTCCTGGGAATCTCTCCCATGCAATCTGTTCTAGCCCTCTTAGGGGTTCCGAACTCCAGTTCCGTTCCCGGAATCCTTTCCATGGCCTAAACCCAGGCCTTACATTGACCAACTACCTTACCTGAAACCATGGTCTGTTCCCTGCCCCACTTGTCTATCACTTGCTCCAATCATACCACACTCTCGGCTAACAACACTGATAAATCTAAGCAGCTAACCAACACTGAATACTTGCTGTTTCCACCGGAGAATTTTACAATTCTCCCCCAGTGCACCGACTACTAACCACCATTGTCCAACACCGGCACAGCTCAATCGCCCTCACTCCATATATTCCCCTTTAACCATGAACTGACTCCCTCGGGAGTGAGTAACCTTCACCGAATAACCCTTCCGCCATCGCACACCCGAACTCCAAGGAAGTTCGAACCTCAACTGAACACTTCTCGCATCGCAGTTGCTATTCCTAGCAACGAGATCATAAATCTTATCTTTCGACCAAGAATCCTCCTGAACGCTAACCAACTACAACTCCTAACTACTAAGGTCCTCAATCATACTACGAAACATGCGGAACAATGTAGACAGATTTACAATACCACACCAATAACAAGATAACAAAATGGAAACATACCCGCAGCTGCATCTGGCTCTATCCTGACCTCCTCTGCTGTAAGCTGGAATGCGCGTCCCTGAGCCCTCGGAGGCTCCGCTCCACCCTGACCCCTGCCAGTAATCCTCAAAGTGGCCGGTGCTGGAGCCTGCAACGGTCTTGCAGCAAGCTGTGGACAGTTGATCCTCAAGTGTCCCACCTGATGACAATGATAACAGATCCTCATATCCTGAGCCGGGACCGACTGACGGCAGTCCCTCGCATAATGTCCCTCTTTCCCATACTTGCGACACGCACCACCGGACCTACAAACTCCGGCATGACCCTTCCCACACTTCTCACAAGTGTGGCTACTCTGACCTCCAACCCTAAAGTCAACGGTTTTGGACCGTTTCGGCACCGGCTGCGACTGCACCGGGGCCTGCCTCTGCTCTCGCAATTGTAACTCCATCTGTAACTCCCGCCGCCTGGCGGCCTCCTACAACTCTAACAAGGTATCACATCTCTGCGTGGACACAAACTGCATGATGTCCCTCTTGAGCATACTCAGATATCGGGACATCTGAGCCTGCTCCGAAGCAAACTCCGGGAAAAACATCGCCCTCTCAGTGAACATCCTGGTGATCTCCGTCACCGACTCTGAATCCTGCTTCAGCTCCAGGAACTCCTGAGCCAACCTCTCTCTCTCAACCCGTGGAACATAACGAGTGCTGAACATCTCCCGGAACTGATCCCAAGTAACCGCAGCCCGCTGGTCATCAGAATAAGATCCCATAGTCAACCTCCACCAATCCTTCGCCCCGAGCCTCAAAAGGTTCAGAGCACACCTCACCCTCTGATCCGCAGGGCATGAACACGTGAAGAAACAACCCTCCACGTCTGATAACCATCTCATAGCAACGATCGGATCCTGAACTCCATCGAAAGTAGGGGGCTTCGTATTATCGAAGTCCCGATACTGAAAACCTCGACCGGTTCCTCCTCCTGCCACTGCTACAGCCGCTGTAGTTGTTGCGGCAGCCGCCTCCGCAAGAGCCGCATAGCGCTCATCAAAGTACTCAACCATGGCAGTCTTGATCGACCCAAACATCTCCGGCAACTCGGCCTGGAACATAGCAGCAACCTCATCATGCAGGATCTCACGAATCCTGGCATCCAACTCGTCCGTACTCATCTGACCAATGACCTCGGGTGGTACTGACCCACCCTGAACACCCTCTCCTGATCCTGATCCCGAACCGGATCCTACCCCTAAACGTCTCGTAATCGCCATACTGCAATACACCAATGATACCCTTAGACACATCACATATTCACCCGGGGAACTATCTCATAACCGATACCCTAGAGAGTTGTGACTTCCTTGATACGCGTATGGGTCCTGTGCTTTCAGTAGTACGGGCCCATACTACCTTCCACACCTACCCATATTTGTCTCAAGTATCACCACAACACCCTACAATATACATATACATAGCGATCGATAAATCCTCACTCCTAGAGGAATGCTAAATATCTCATAACTGGCCTCCCGGCCTCTCTCTGCCCACCCATCCACCAACTGCCACACGACCCTCCATTGGTGCCAGTTAACTATTGCATGAATATAATCACATACCACACGACTTAAACAATCTTAGACTAAAAGATTTAACCCCACAACGGTTGGACTCAGACAAGAGCTGCGCAGCAGGACCAAATCCCTTACCCTAAGACCATTTAACCCATGTAGCATGTGACTTAGAGTATTCACCCAATAGTTAGTTCACACGCAAAAGAGTCACAAACAATCAATTGAGGTACTCTACATAAGTTAAGGCATCAAAGATCAGGCAATTCTATCATACGAGTCCTGAGGATCCCTATCTTATTACTAGCATGCTGTTCTAACATATCACATAATATCAAATAACTTGTATGGTATTTTGTGGGTCTACTTACTGGCTCCGGCTGATCGTACACCCTGCATCCTCCTTTACTTATTTTGAAAACCTTTTGAAAATCCTTTCCTTGATTTGAGACTGGAGTTACATGAGTGTTCCTCCAATTCACTCAAACCAAGGCTCTGATACCAACTTGTAACACCCATAAAATTTGAGCCAATTTAAAACATTTTAAATCATTCAAAAACCATTACGTTCATACAATTCGTTTTCAAAATAGTTTAAACATCAGAGTTGTTGGGTTATGAGCATTCTAACACTCCTAAGTGTACATGCAACCCTAAATACCTTGGATCTATGTTTTCTCTATTATACATACAATTATGAACATCCAAGGTATTATCCTAATCTAGCATACAAAATGATAAATATAACAAGATATAATACATACCTCTTTGATGTAGAATGTCTTCATGAAGCTTGAGTGCCTAGTGCCCCAAGTGTGACACCTCAAATGGTTCACACAACACCAAATACACTTGGAATAACTTGAGAGAAACTTGAACACTCCTTGAAATCGTCTAGCCCTCACACTCACATATTAGTGCACGATTTCTTAAGCCATGGGATTCTTTTATATGGTGGCTATTAGGGTTACACCATGTAACTCATAACTTTACCCATTCCTTATGCTCCATGGATTTTAACCTCCATGGAGTATCCATGGGTCACCCCATGGACTTAGTCCAACATAAGGAATCTTGGATCACAAGCCCACATATATAAGAATGAATGATTTACACAATCAACCCATATATTTAATTAGTCTCCTTTTGATCACTTAATTAATTCCAAATTAATTCTTGATCAATACTAATTAAATAACCTTATTAATATATTAGAACTTATAATATATTAACCAACCTTAAGTGTTATTTCTCTCATTATAGTCTATCCAAATGCATGATGCCATGCAACCCAAATGGACCATGCCGGGTCGGGTCAAGTCTTACCAATTATAGTTATGGACTTAGACATTAATCCAACAGTCTCCCACTTGGATAAGTCTAAAACTATTATTGCGTATGACTTCAGGAACCGATCAGCAATCGTAGCTCTCAAAAGCTTCTGTCGAACTCTGACCTTGTCGATGAACTCTGACCTTTGTCAATGACTTGTCTATTAGATAAGGGATCATATATTCCTCTATTCTAGATATCATATGGACTGAGACATGGATTATCAATCATTCTCTCTGTCCATTTGTTGTTTCCCGATTTCTGATTCATGATGACTGACTGATTGAACAAATCAAATCAGTCCTGGCTTGGCCAAGCACTCACATGTATCATCTTTAAATCATCGAGGGGCCCACAGATATCGCTTTTATCCCGAAGGTAAAAGGAATGGATAAACTTCGACTCATATGGCTTGTTCTACTACTTGTTGAATCATACACAAAGGCACATTTTATAACATCGAGTTACCAAATGCGTTTTCGTGCAATCAATGTATAACCAACTCATAGTAACAACTCATATCTCTAGGTTTGAAGAATATAAGATATTATCGTCTCATGATCACTCGTGATAAAATCCATGAAGTGATTCAAATGAGCGCGGGTTGAATCCAATACTCAGAACTTATGAGCACTCATGGGTGTTGTAGAACCACTTTGTCCACCAACTTGGACCTCTACAAACCAACCCATGACAGTCTTGATTCATATCTACTTCCAACATATGACCGACTGTGGATGGTTTGAATAACTTAATCATTCAGGAAGAGCGACTTAGTTATTCTGGAAGTCAAAACATGCAAAGTGAAACACAAGAATAAATGAATCAAATATGGTATCAAACCCTATGAATATAAATAAACACTTTTATTTATCACCATACTGATTACTCATTATTCATTGTTTCGGTTTTATCAACTTTATACTTGAATTTAAAACAATAGTTGTCCCATGCTCCAAGCATGTACACTATGTTTTCTAAACACTAGTCATGCCATACACCACGTATGCATACTATGTTTGTCTATGATCTTTACTTTGTAAAATAGATCAATTGAACATCACTCCAATGATCCTCTTTTCACAATCCCAAATCCTTACTGCAAATGCAAGAATTCCAAATTCATGCCATTTACTGAAATCTGTTAGATTCTAAACTTATATGCATTGATCCTCTTAATGATTATGCACAAAGTCAGAAAGACTTGACAACAATCATTACAAAGCATTCCAAAGGAGATCAGCTCCTTGGAAACATCCTTCTTTCATTAAGTTTCCTAATCTTACACAGATTGAATAATTTCTAACTTTGAAACATTTCCATATTCCATTTTGACTATCACTTCTGAACAAGAGTTGCCTCCTTACAGATTATCTCAATATGGTCCTTCTAGAATTAACATTATACTTCCAACTGTCCTTGAGCAACCAATCTTTGGTAAACCTTAGATTGTCCTCGACAATTGCTTAATCATTTTAGTCATATCCAATTCTAGACCTTTTCCCTTCATAATGCCCCAGGCATTTGGAAAATTTTAGAAAGGATGAATATAGCACATGTAATCGATCCTATATCCGAAGCATATGGGACACGATTCATAATGTCTCACATAAAGACTAAACCACTCTTTTGCTATAATATTTCCATTTCAATTTGTCAAGTTCTCAAAAATTCAGATTATGAAAAGGGATGTCGTAATCATAATCGAATTTTAGAACGCAAATAATGGACCCATATATAGAATTTCCTTATGTTGAGCCATTCCAACATGAAATTCATATATATATATATATCCTTGATTAAATACGATTAAAATCTCAATCTAAGCTTTTAGAATTGAAATGAAGTATAATTTCCTCTCCCTTAATTATAGCAAAACAACTTTTTCAACCCCTGCAACCTCACGAATTGAAACTTTTGTTTTCTATAATTAACATTGCTAACTTGCAACCTTTGTCATAATTATCATGCTCCCACTAGCTTTGACATGTACTCAGAAATCAGCTGACTTTCTTACCAAAGTTCAGATTTCTGATACTAGATTGTTTTGATAAAACTTTATCAAAATCATACACCTCTCTTAGATAGCTCACATGTGTGTCTAAACAATTTTAGAACTATGAAAAGAGATGCCGTAATCATAGTCTCAATTGTTTAGACCTTTGCCACTTCTCACAAGTCCATGTTAGTGTGCCGGTAAACCACACACGCTCCACTAACGACTTTGAGAATGCAAATATCACAATTGCTATCTAGCTAAAATCTACTTAGTGAAAGTGTTTCCTCACCATCATTTTCATGAATCGGAGAGAAACCTTATGACACTTAGATTTAATAGTGTATGTGTTCTTATCCATGTGAATTTGTCAAAACCATAATCACAAGACAAGGTTAGTGACAAATCCAAACTCATATTGATTAAACTTGTGCAATCTTAAATTCTTGCCATTTGGCAGCTTAGGTGCCTGCCATTGCTTCCAAGTAGTTGTGCAACCAATTGAGAACTCTCAGAACTCCTATGCAAAGCCAACTTGAATAGGCACAAAAATTTCAACACGATAGGTTATAAACCTCAAGTCGTGTGCTAGTGAAGGACTTTAGGTTTTATTCTTGATTAAGTCTTGAAACTTTCAAGAGCTTTAAGACTCCCACTGTCCTCTTGACATATAAGACTCCCTTGTCAAATATTCAAGAGATAGTGCGGATTCTTTATCAAGACTAACACTTTACACAATTGGCCTAAGTTAGTCTCTGTTTTATCCAAAACATCACAACTTACCAATTTCAAATGTACAAGAGTAGATAACCTTTTACTCTTACATTTGACTAGTGTTAACAAACCCTCTTTAAGATATGTCACTCAAGTTACAATCTTGGAGTATGACTCTAAGAATTGTTTTGGAACGAAGTATGACTCATCTTTTTGATTTAACCATTTCAACAATTCATGACTCCTCTTCTTAGTCATAAGAATGCACTAAGATGACTTTAGAGGACCAATTGTGATATGGTATCTTAATCATTAAGATGATCATAAACATGATACTAAAGTACTCTCCCATCTTTTCAGATTTGAGAAACTTTTATCTTTCTGCCTAATTTGATTCTTCTTATTCGCTCTGCCATACATTGGAACCTTTTCCAATGTCTCAGAATTACACTTAAGCTTGTAAGTATAACCATATTTACTGAGCTATAGTAAATTATGACGAATAGTCTTATCCATCTTTTGTGGTGGACATGACCAGTGCACAAGAATGTGTAATCGATCCCTTTAGTCCTTCACTTGACTCACACATCCATGTGAACAAGTAATTAGTCTTGATTTTCCAATGCTTGAAAGTTCTCATTCATCATACTATACAACTTGCATGATTCCAAGTTTCGGTCCAATTGAACCTTGGGTGATGAGAATCTTTCCTTATTTGGTAATATTAGACACTACCACAACCGAAAGAATCAAGTCCATTTTTCCAATATTGCTATCAATGGAATCTTATAAGCAACAACTTTTCACAAATGCCATTGTAAGGATACTTAAAATAAATAAAATCAAAACCTTTTTCTTTTATTTTAAAACTTTGCGGAAAAACTTATCCTTACAATCCATATGAAAACCTTGTTGTTATCTATTCATAAGCAATATAAATATCATAACTCTTAAGTAATAGCCCAAAATTCTGATCACCGAACCATGCGATTGAAATCCATCTTCGCGATCAGAATCAGCATGTACTTAATAGAGTTAGACAATGGACTTGACCTGAAGTAGAGCCAAACTTATTGACTTTAACATCCTTAGGTAAATTTGGCAGCTTCGTAACCAATGCCCCTTCCTTTTGCAATAGTTACCTATGGACCCTTGATAATGGGACTATCTCAGACTTCGCCTCTCTCTTTACCATTGGGTCAACCGAGTTGACTATGGCTGATCCCTTTCCATTGGGAAAAGAGAGCTTTACTGGATATCCAATGTCATCATTGTCAATGTCCATAGCGTTTTAGGAAGTTGATCTTAGCAAATAGATAAGATCATTAAGGGTCTTGTCTTAGTCTGTTTCATAGGATTCCCAAAAGAACTCACTATGTGACTTAGAAAGTAGTTGAGCCACCAACTTTCTCAATACTTTGACACCCAACTCTGCCGGCTTGTCAATATGTGACTACATCTCCAAGATGTGATTACACCTAGACCTTGCCTTGCCAATAGGGCTTGAGTGACCTTAAACTTTTTAGGAACTTGTGGGTTAGGGAGAATAATTGGAGGAGGTGAAAGAAGTATGATATCCATGGGACATCATCTTCATTTAGGAAAGCTTGTTTCAAGAGATTTGGGAAGATCATAAATGTCTAGACCAGACATCTTTTTGGGAGATATTCAAGATAGTTGATTTAAAGTCCTTAATATGACACTCAATATGAAATATTAAGGCTAGGACCCAACAAACTATTTTATAACTTAGAAGAGGGATGCCGTAATCCAAGCTATAAAATATTTGAAGGTAGGTGAATGACGATTCACCAATTTCCACCATGAAAAAACGAAATAATTTATTAGGTTTTAATTGGATTTGAAAGTCCTAGATCTTTGAGATTCATTGAACTGTTCAAAGGCATGTTTCAATCTCGAGTGTGCCCTTCAGGTTTTGTGACTGGGATGCCGAGGATCACAAAACAAGGTGTGAATAACCATGCAAATATACTTGGTACCCTTAATATTTACCCCTTAATCAGTGTGCCGGTTAACCACACACGCTCCACCGATACTATGATAAATATTAAGTTACCCTTTGCCTACCTTGTTAAGTCCAGGTTAGTGTGCCGGTTAACCACACACGCTCCACTAACGACTTAAGCAAAGTGCAAAGTGTAATTTCATGGGTTAGCACCAAATTCACATTTTCCTAAGTAACTAAGATTGGGTATTAATAAGAGTTTAGTTACTTAGTATTTATCATTAATACTTTTAATGAAAGGAGAATAATAGTCCTTGTCCTACCCGTTCGGCTAACGACCCTCCACCAGTCAAGGAAGCGGTGGGTGAGAGTGGACACCCATTAAACTGCCATTTTATAGGCAGTAACCTTATACCCCCCTTATAGACCGGCTTCGTGAATGAGGCCTACTAACGGTAAGACTGACTTTACTCTTATACATATATATATATATATATATATATATATATATATATATATATATATATATATATATATATATTATTAACTTATAATATTATAAAGTATAAGGGTTGGATTTTAACTTTTAAAATTCTAAGGGCTAACTTGGAATTAAAGTATTCATAAGTGAAAACTTTTCAAATTCCAAAACTTGAGGGCAAGTTTTGAAACTATTCAAAACTAATTAATTCCATAACTTATGAGTTTAAAGTAGTTTTAATTAAAAAAAAAACTCTTCAAGTTCCATAACTTGAGGACAAGTTATGGAAAACTTTAAACTAATTAATAAAAAAAATAACTTTTTTTTTATTGTAACTTATGGAACTAATTAAGGTTACACTTTTTTTTTAATTTAATGAAGAGACTCTTGAACCTCCATAACTTGAGGACAAGTTATGGAGTCATAAAACCATTTAATTAGAACTAGACTCTTCATTTTGTAACCTTTGCCAACTTTTATGAGTTTTATGATTCTTAAATGTGACTTTTCATATAACTTGAGGACAAGTTACAAAAACACACTTTGGAATCAACTCTTAGATTAAAATGGATTGAAAACAACTATTTCACACAACTTTTCTATTAATCTAAGAACCTCATAAGAACAAGATAATTCAAATCATCAATCTTCAAGAAATTAGCATGAACATACAAACTAATACAAATCTTGAAATTATGACAATTATCTTAGAAATTGGATTAGCATGAACATTACCACATCAAAAACAAGTTTATAAGTCCAAAAACATCTTAGGGTAATGTTCCTAGTCCAATTCCAGCCAAAACAATCAAATATATGCATCCAACTCGATTTTTCAGCTACTTTTGCAAGTATAACAAGAAAACAAGCCTACGCTCTGATACCACTGTTGGGTTATGAGCATTCTAACACTCCTAAGTGTACATGCAACCCTAAATACCTTGGATCTATGTTTTCTCTATTATACATACAATTATGAACATCCAAGGTATTATCCTAATCTAGCATACAAAATGATAAATATAACAAGATAGAATACATACCTCTTTGATGTAGAATGTCTTCATGAAGCTTGAGTGCCTAGTGCCCCAAGTGTGACACCTCAAATGGTTCACACAACACCAAATACACTTGGAATAACTTGAGAGAAACTTGAACACTCCTTGAAATCTTCTAGCCCTCACACTCACACATTAGTGCACGATTTCTTGAGCCATGGGATTCTTTTATATGGTGGCTATTAGGGTTACACCATGTAACTCATAACTTTACCCATTCCTTATGCTCCATGGATTTTAACCTCCATGGAGTATCCATGGGTCACCCCATGGACTTAGTCCAACATAAGGAATCTTGGATCACAAGCCCACATATATAAGAATGAATGATTTACACAATCAACCCATATATTTAATTAGTCTCCTTTTGATCACTTAATTAATTCCAAATTAATTCTTGATCAATACTAATTAAATAACCTTATTAATATATTAGAACTTATAATATATTAACCAACCTTAAGTGTTATTTCTCTCATTATAGTCTATCCAAATGCATGATGTCATGCAACCCAAATGGACCATGCCGGGTCGGGTCAAGTCTTACCAATTATAGTTATGGACTTAGACATTAATCCAACAAGAGTATCCCCCAGAACCATATCATATAAATCATAAAACATGAGGAGCGGTACGATCACGCCTTCGCCTTGCCACGATCTCCTAAAGTACCTCAAACAATACACTGAAACTGTAAGCCCGGAAGCTTAGTGATTTTCCCCCAAAATACCAACCACACATAAACATACTCATAACATATCATAATACAGAACAGCCATGCACATCGGGTCTACTGTGTGACTGGTCTGCCCGCACCAGGCCTTCAGTCCACCTGGTCCACCCTTTGAGTCTAGCCATGTACGTCGAGTCTACAGTGTGATTGGTCCGCCCGCACCGGGCCTTCAATCTACCTGGTCCACTCTCTGAGTCTACAGTATGACTGGTCCGCCCGTACCGGGCCTTCAGTCGGCCTGGTCCACTCTCCGAGCCTCGGCACGTCTGGTCCGCCCTCTTGGGGCCTTCAGCCTATCCGGACCGCTCGCTGGGCCTTCGGAATATCCGGTCCGCCCTTGGTATGTTGGCCTTCAGCACAAAGCAGGACCCGCCTCAACCCAACCCCCGTCAAACAACCATGTGCACATAAAACAATCAATCACATAACAAATCCTTAACCAGACTATCAGTCTAACAGATCACATTGCATATCAACATCCTAACCAGGATTCCGACCTAACCGGTCACTAGCATAACATTACCCTATATACCGGGTACAGACCTTAACCAGGTCACTAACATAACACCATCCTAAATACCAGGATGCAGATCTAGCAAAGCAATAACATAACAAACACTACCCGGATTTCCATCCGATAAAGGGTCGGCCTTGGTGTCGTAGACCCTGTCGATATAGTGAGGATAACTCACCTGCAATTGCCGACTCGGAAGATAAAACCCAACTCTCGAATCACTTGGCACAGGCTCCACCACCTAACATCAAAGCGCAATATACTCATAAGTCCTTAACCATATAAGGTACTCCATAACCCACTAGTCAACTCCTGGTCAAAGTCAAAGTCCTCAGTCAAGGTCAACAGTCCATGTTGACCCCAACTTGCTGAGTACCCTCGGCTACTCGCCGAGTTTCTTGAAGCACAATCCAACTCGCCGAGTCATCGGGGTGACTCGTCGAGTTGCTTCGATTCTCGTTCAATCTTTAAGGCCACCCGTCGAGTTCCCTCCTTGCAACTCGACGGATACATATGCATACATATCCTAGGGAAAACTCATCCGACTCGCCGAGTTGTTCTTCAACTCGCCGAGTCTTATGGTAATCTTCATCGGACTCGCCGAGTTGTTCATCCAACTCGTCGAGTCCACGGCCATCTTCATGTGACTCGCCGAGTCAACCCTTGCGACTCGCCGAGTCCATTCAGTCCCTTTTCCATACAGACTTGTTTTGAGCCATGCAGCGGATCCAAACCACAGATCTAAGCTTCTAGGGCATGCTTATCACGTAAAGTTGTAAACTTTACGTGCATGCATGGCTATAAAGGCTCTAAATGCCTATTTTAAGTTCTTAATGAAACTTAATGCTCAAGAGGGGCCTTAATCCTGGCCAAAACTGAAACTTTATGCTTATAGAATCCAAGGAGGGTCCAGATCTGAAGTCACAACCTCAGATCTAGCCCATAGCTCATCTTTCCAACTTAATATCTCACCAAAAACCCTAAAACTCAACCAATAATAGATCTAGATGCAAAAGAGCCCAAGGAACAGATTATTACCTCCAATATAAGCTTTAACTAAAGTAGATCACGGATCTACACCACTCCTTTGCCGCAAGCCTCTTGATCTTCAAGCCTCTTTTCAAGATTTCCTCCTCCAAAGCTCTATTCTCTCTAATAATGGAGGCTCACTCGATTTCTAGGGTTTACAGGCTCTCAAGAGTGATAAGGAGGCTGAGAGAAGGATATAAAGTCCTTTAAATAGGGTGCAACCCCCGAGATTAGGGTTTTCTCATTCCAGCACCAACTCGTCGAGTCTAAGCCGCTGACTCGGCGAGTTGGCCACTTAATCCGCGACCCAAACCCGCTCCGACTCGGCGAGTAAGCGTACCTACTCGTCGAGTCCCTTCTTCGAATTTACACTTTGCACCCTTCAACTTCTTGCTTCCGAACTTGGGATGTTACAACTATACCTATTGTAAACTTACAAGAAAGTTGATGATAACATCTATACTTAATTTGCTACGTATTAAAAATGATGATTAGAAAATATCGATAGTTTGAATAACATCATGAAAAAATATGTACATGGTTCTTAAAACCTATAAAAAAAACTTCATTGATTTCATTGTTATTAGCAAATAGTGTATATAGGGATAGAATCCATTGTTATTAGCAAATAGTGTGTAACGCCCGTAGATCCGGGCTAGTCAATTTAGAGACGATAAGTGTCAAAAATGACTTTTTGATAAAAGATTATTTAGAATGAATAATCTTAACTAGTTGTAGTGGTCATGGCAAGGTTTCCGAATATATAAAGAATGTCGAAATCCGAGTTATAACGAAGAAGTTATGACCTGTCGAAGTTTCGTGACAGAACCGGTACGAAACTGCGTGACGTAAATAGTGAATTTACGATAGAGCGATATTTAGCCTTAGCGGTCTAAACGAAAGTCGTAGAATAAGTTAAACCGAGAACGTGCATAAGAAGAACGTCTAAATCTGACTTCGTATGAGGAAGTTATGATTTTTCTAAGTTTCGACTTAGCGGTGTGCAGCCCAAAGTTCGAATATGAGATCGAATGATATTTGGCCGAAACAATCTAAACGAGAATCAAATATCTCGTCGATAGTAGTCCAACGGTGAAAAGACAGACGGAAACGGACGTCGGATGAAGAAGTTATGATTTTATAACGGAGTTTTCCTGTCCCGGCCTACTAAAAGTAATATAATAAAAATAAATTCAAAATTAGCCAACGGAGTCTAAACGAACGTTGTAGAGCTTAGTCTCACCTACACGTGGATATAAAGAACGTCGAAAACGGAGCTCGTATGAGGAAGATATGATTTTCTGAAGTTTTTAAATAATTAAAATATATAAATTTTATTATATATTCGGATAATATCCGAATCCGTGACTCACCCATCTGATCCGAAGGGTATGCTCCGCGTAACCTTTGAGTACGCCCAACGTACTTCGGCCTTGTGTGGTCCGAGAGAGAGCCGCGTAGCACCACCCGAAGCTCGCCACGTAGCAGTCTTATCCGAACTACGCCCAACGTACGCATGAAAGAGGCATTACGCCCCGCGTACTTGCGAGTTACGCCCAGCGTAACGCGATGGTTCAGCCCTATAAATAGAACTCGACCCCCAACCGATTTTTGTTGCTCATTTCTTCCTCTCTCTCCCGTTTTACCTCGTTTTACGTGCAAGCTTTACCCCCGAAGCCCAGGTATTAATCCCGAGACCTGAAGCAAGTCCCGAAGCCCCGATGATCCCGAGAAGTAAAGTTTCCGAGCCGAAACTCTGCCCGCGTAAAGCCCGGTTTTGGAGAAAACGTCCCGGTTTTATCGGAAAAGATTATTTTAAGAGACGAGGTGTTGTCCGATCGTCGTCTTATCAAGTGAGTGTGTAGTTACTTTCTTCTAACATATAAATATGAAGTATTTGCTATGAAATACGTGCTATGTGTTATGTATTGTTTGTTTATTTGAGATGGGTGTGGAATGGATGTTTTATACAGGTTTTAAATGATTTAAACCGTATATGTATTTTATATCTACAAATATGTTGGGTAGAACATGGGTAGATGAAATACCTGGTGACTATGAGACGTAGTGCCTACTGTGTAAACCCTGGTGACTATGAGACGTAGTGCCTATTGTGTAAACCCTGGTGACTATGAGACGTAGTGCCTATTGTGTAAACCCTGGTGACTATGTGACGTAGTGCCTATTGTATAAACCCTGGTGACTATGAGACGTAGTGCCTATTGTATAAACCCTGGCGACTATGTGACGTAGTGCCTGTTGTATAAACTGTGGAAGCAAATGGATTTTTGTGCCAATCCCTTAGGTCAATCCATAGGAATGAATGAATGAAGGATAATTGACTCTTAGGGTAAAGCTTTAAGAAACAGAAGGAGATAATGGGGATGGATAATTTGGGTTGATTGTCTGATGATTAAATATAATATAATATCTTATTGTGGGTTGAAAACCCTATATGCTCACCAGGCTCCCAAGCCTGACCCACTCAGTTTTCTTTGCATTACAGGTAATAGCACAAGGGTATAAGTTGGTGGACTTGACGAAAGATTTTGGATTATAGATCAGTAGTTATAAATAACTGTTGTAAGGTCTATTTTATATTGTTTATGCTTTTGGTCTGTATCGGAACATGACATCCCGAGATTTTGTTATTTAATGAAAATACATTTCTTTAAAGAAATGCTTTGATAAATTCTTATCATATTTTGTTTTGGGAACAAATTCCGCAACTCTTTTAATCAAAGGATTACTCTGATTTTATAAAACAAAGCATAAACAAATCGGTCTTTTCTGGCCGTGAAAATGGGGATGTCACAGTTGGTATCAGAGCATTAGTTTAAGCGAACTAGGAATTTATAGGATTTCTAGACTTAAACTTAGAATGCTAAGCGATGATTGTGAGATGAGTGTCTACCATATTTTAGACACGAGCACTAGTATATTTTAGGAAAGATGCCTAAAATGCTTTTATGTGCTAAATGTTATATGTTTGCCATATATGATATTATTTGTTCGGATCTATGGTCTGTTGCCGACCGAGTATGGAAACCTTATGTGTTCAGGATTCTAAGCGTACGACTACGATATTAGAACTAGCATGTAAACGTTTCAGAGTGATAAGGAGATTTATACGTGTATCGTAAATAAAGCTTTCTTATCTTAAATTCTCGCCCGGTACACCGAACGTCTGCTTGGGTGTACAAAATGTTATGATGAAGACTCGTAGAGAATTGAGTAGATGGAGGAAATTAAGGGCTTATGATAGTGAATGACACCTATCGGAAGATATCGTAAGAGTGGTATCTTGCATTTAGAATATGTCTGATAAAATAACGAAACGTTTAGAGGGGTACGGTACGTCTGAAGTACACCTTCGATTGGCAGGATGATGGAACGATTGGTGCAATTCTTGAAATTGACCCATCTTTCGGAATTTCCATCACCAACCGAGTTGAAGTAGAATTGATGATTGAAGATACGCATGGAAGAAGTCCTAGTAGAGTCTAGGAAATTTTTTTTATGATTAATTGGACACATTCGTATGTGTTAAATTGTTTTGTGATTTTAGGACTTGGGGACTGTGAGACAATGCTTGGGACGAGTATGAGTAGGTGTGAATAGTAGTAGAGATCTATACTACTGGAAGCACAGGACTCACGCTTGGATCAGGGAAAGTCACAAGGTTACCAAGAAGCTAGTAATTGATTCCGTTTTATTCAAGTATGTCATTACCATTGTTTCGGTAATGACTAGTAAGATGGTTGTTATTCCGACCCTAGTGGTCATATCGAAATAAGTCCGACTACGATAAGTTTGTTACGTGGTTCAGAGAACCAAGTTCAATGTAGCATCTGACTTAAGCCGGAAGATTGAAATCAAAGCGATCATTGGTATCACGCTCGTTGTTAAAGAAGTTAGTAGCTAGAAATGCTACATGCTAAAATACGATTATATCACATTAGAATATGAAGGGAGGTATATTCCATTCTGGAAATGTAACTCTAAGAGACCTAAGTCTTAGCGTTGCATCATGCGATGAGAGGTCATTAAAACATGACCCATCGATCTGTTACAATAGATAAGGGGAAGTACTTATCCTAAGAAGAAGAAAGAGTCCTCAATAAGGATTTATTTTGTAACTTGTAGGTTACGATTGAGAGTCCAACATAGTACGAAGAGCAGATGCAGGATTGAGCACTACCTGCTATCGAGAAGTCCAAGAGTTAGATACTCTTTCGAGGAAAACATAGAAGTTACGGTTATTACCTAGGATGAAGAGATTATGTATGAAATCATTATACAAACCCTATTTCGTTGATGATTCCGGGACGTAATCATCCTAAGGGGGAGATAATTGTAACGCCCGTAGATCCGGGCTAGTCAATTTAGAGACGATAAGTGTCAAAAATGACTTTTTGATAAAAGATTATTTAGAATGAATAATCTTAACTAAGTTGTAGTGGTCGTGGCAAGGTTTCCACATATATAAAGAATGTCGAAATCCGAGTTATAACGAAGAAGTTATGACCTGTCGAAGTTTCGTGACAGAACCGGTACGAAACTGCCTGACGTAAATAGTGAATTTATGATAGAGCGATATTTAGCCTTAGCGATCTAAACGAAAGTCGTAGAATAAGTTAAACCGAGAGCGTGCATAAGAAGAACGTCTAAATCTGACTTCGTATGAGGAAGTTATGATTTTTCTAAGTTTCGACTTAGCGGTGTGCAACCCAAAGTTCGAATATGAGATCGAATGATATTTGGCCAAAACAATCTAAACAAGAATCAAAGATCTCGTCGATAGTAGTCCAACGGTGAAAAGACAGACGAAAACGGACGTCGGATGAAGAAGTTATGATTTTATAACGGAGTTTTCCTGTCCCGGCCTACTAAAAATAATATAATTAAAATAAAGTCAAAATTAGCCGACAAAGTCTAAACGAAAGTTGTAGAGCTTAGTCTCACCTACGCGTGGATATAAAGAACGTCGAAAACGGAATTCGTATGAGAAAGATATGATTTTCTGAAGTTTTTAAATAATTAAAATATATAAATTTTATTATATATTCGGATAATATCTGAATCCGTGACTCACCCATCTGATCAGAAGGGTACGCCCGGCGTAACCTTTAAGTACGCCCAGCGTACTTCGGCCTTGTGTGGTCCGAGAGAGAGTCGCATAGCATCACCCGAAGCTTGCCACGTAGCAGTCTTATCCGAACTACGCCCAACGTACGCATGAAAGAGGCATTACGCCCCTCGTACTTGCGAGTTACGCCCAGCGTAACGCGAGGGTTCAGCCCTATAAATAGAACTCGACCCCCAGCCGAGTTTTGTTGCTCATTTCTTCCTCTCTCTCCCGTTTTACCTCGTTTTACGTGCAAGCTTTACCCCCGAAGCCCCGGTATTAATCCCGAGACCCGAAGTAAGTCTCGAAGCCCCGATGATCCCGAGAAGTAAAGTTTCCGAGCCGAAGCTCTACCCGCGTAAAGCCCGGTTTTGGAGAAAACGTCCCGGTTTTATCGGAAAAGATTATTTTAAGAGACGAGGTGTTGTCCGATCGTCGTCTTATCAAGTGAGTGTGTAGTTACTTTCTTCTAACATATAAATATGAAGTATTTGCTATGAAATACGTGCTATGTGTTATGTATTGTTTGTTTATTTGAGATGGGTGTGGAATGGATGTTTTATACAGGTTTTAAGTGATTTAAACCGTATATGTATTTTATATCTACAAATATGTTGGGTAGAACATGGGTAGATGAAATACCTGGTGACTATGAGACGTAGTGCCTATTGTGTAAACCCTGGTGACTATGAGACGTAGTGCCTATTGTGTAAACCCTGGTGACTATGAGACATAGTGCCTATTGTGTAAACCCTGGTGACTATGAGACGTAGTGCCTATTGTGTAAACCCTGGTGACTATGAGACGTAGTGCCTATTGTGTAAACCCTGGTGACTATGAGACGTAGTGCCTATTGTGTAAACCCTGGTGACTATGAGACGTAGTGCATATTGTGTAAACCCTGGTGACTATGTGACGTAGTGCCTATAGTATAAACCCTGGTGACTATGAGACGTAGTGCCTATTGTATAAACCCTGACGACTATGTGACGTAGTGCCTGTTGTATAAACCGTGGAAGCAAATGGATTTTTGTGCCAATCCCTTAGGTCAATCCTTAGGAATGAATGAATGAAGGATAATTGACTCTTAGGGTAAAGCTTTAAGAAACAGAAGGAGATAATGAGGATGGGTAATTTGGGTTGATTGTCTGATGATTAAATACAATATAATATCTTACTGTGGGTTGAAAACCCTATATGCTCACCAGGCTCCCAAGCCTGACCCACTCAGTTTTCTTTGCATTACAGGTAATGACACAAGGGTATAAGTTGGTGGACTTGACGAAAGATTTTGGATTATAGATCAGTAGTTATAAATAATTGTTGTAAGATCTATTTTATATTGTTTATGCTTTTGGTCTGTATCGGAACATGACATCCCGAGATTTTGTTATTTAATGAAAATACATTTCTTTAAAGAAATGCTTTGATAAATTCTTAACATATTTTGTTTTGGGAACAAATTTCGCAACTCTTTTAATCAAAGGATTACTCTGATTTTATAAAACAAAGCATAAACAAATCGGTCTTTTCTGGCCGTGAAAATGGGGATGTCACATAGTGTGTTACCGTGTTACTAAATTCTAACCATTAAATGAAAAGAATGAAAGACTGTGATTTTTGAGTATATGATATTAAAATGGACTAATGTGTACCATATAATACTACTAAAATCATATATAAGAGTATTATGGACATTTCATGCTTATTTATTTATAGAATATGCAATAATTATGGATAAATTTTTTTGACTATTGAATAATTATGGGATGGATATTAGACAATTTATAAAAAAGAAAATCTATTTAATTCTAAACTCATCCTTAACATATCACGATTCATTCTTGAAAGAATGTAATTGATTTTTTTCACATAACACATTTTCATACATCCAAATTTTTTGGAAATAACAACAAAAATGTAGTGAATTGTAGCCATTTTGAAAGAATACTTTTCATATTTGAATAAGTACATTATTTCTTGAATATTTTTAAAATTTTGAAATAATTATATAATAATGAATGGATAATCTACTAAAATCCTAACCATTCTAAAGAAACTTTCATTCTTGAAGTACAACATTGTTATTTCTTAATTTTTCTTAAGAAATTGTTGTCATTTTTAAAAGAATGTGTTGTAATTACTTGATTCTTCTCTTGTATGTGAAACACAACTTCGTCTCCTTCATAAGACAAACTTTCAAACTATTGTCATTCTTCAAAGAATGTTTCCTTCAAATAAATTAGGGAAACTTCATAACACACCTCCATTTGATTTTTTTTTTTTTTTTTTTTTTTTTTTTTTTTTTTTTTAAGAATTTGGTTGTATATCCATGTTATAAAGTGAGAGAATATACATGTACAAAGAAAAAACAAGGTTAATTCTTTTAAGATTCAAACCAACATAAACTAAAATAAATTGATGATATAATGGCCTATTTTAGAATTAAAATGTTAGGTTGTTTTCTATTATGAATTCAAAAACAAAAAGCACTTCCAATACGACCCTATATTGAACTTTTCACCGATAAGAATCAGAATACGGATATAAATGCTTATTTTATTAAGAATCAACCAAGTAGTATTACATACAATTTAAAAGATTATACTGTTTAGAATTAAAATATTTAGAAATAAAAATGTTATATTGTTTTTCTGTCATAAACTTAAAGCTTATTTCGGTAAGAATCAACCTATTATTCTTACACAATTAATATTTCAAATTTTTCACTAACAAAACCTCATAATAATACAACAAAACACATCGCAACATCGTCTCTAAACAACTAACGGACAATCAATATCATAATTAAATGTAGAAATCGAGCATAAAAACATATCCGTGCAGGAATTTTACGATGGAATAGGAATATCATCAATTAGAACTGAGAGATTTTCCAAGTGGGATTTTCCAATGGAAAATTAAATGTGTACCGAAACACATAAGAATCAGTATCTTAGAGCTAACAATAGTTTTGAGTTAAGGAACAAGGAGGGGAAAAAGAGAAAGGCGTATATACCAGATCGAGTGTTTCATTTTTGATTCCTTCCAAGATATATTTTCTGGGAATTTTGGAGGGTCAACTTTGTTTTAAAGAGACCCTTCGTACCTCTAACAAAAAAAAAAGCATAATCAACTAATCCAATGGAATCAATTTTTATGATTCTTATATTCGATTCTTTTAAAATCATCTTAAATCAAAGAAAGCCCATCAAGATTCTTAATTTTGATTTTTTTTTTTTGTATCTTAATTTTGATTTTTTTTGTGTGTGTCTAGGTATAACCCCAAACAAAAAAGCAATATTTTTCATTCTTTTATGTTCCTTCCCGACCAAAACCTAAAAACCATTTATTTTGTTTGCACATCCGAACCAAAAGGAGATTGTTCGAAATCTATATCGGTTAGTCATCAGAAATAGTCGACGGAAAAAAGAAAGAAAGAGGCGGTGGCCGACAACATCCGTTGTTCTTCATCTTCAGTAGTCGATGAACAGAGAGAATACGGTTGTAGATGGTGGTGCAACCGGTGGCACCGATCTACAAAGAAAAGATGTTTGTCGTCGATTTGATGGAGATGAACCATGGTTGTGGCTGGAGACGAAGCGACTCTGATGAAGCATATAGCTTAAGTAAGGAAGAGAGAGAGTATGAATGATATAATTATGGAGGTACTTAATTAGTTATCCTATTTAGTGGATTAAATTAAAATATAAGGTTGCACGGTGCGGTGCATTTTTTACCGGTGGCAAGTGGACAGTATTACCGGCAGTGAACACCGCCCCCTACATACGTTAGGTGTACATATGCGTACGCTTAGCGTACTAGGGAGGATTGGACGCGAGCATGCATCACGTACAGCCAAAGGATCCAGTACGCTAAGCGTACTGATGAGGTACGTTGGGCGTACACTCCTTAGAGGAGTTTGGGCTTCGTTGGGCTTTTGAGCTATTTGGGCCCCATTCTATTTTGGACCTGGACCCGTCAAGAGTTATTGGGCCTTTGTACTTGTTTTGGGCCATTGGTGGCATGATTGGGCCTATTGGGCCTTGTGGCCCATTATGGTTTTGGTCCTTGGATGTTAGGCCCATTTATGAAGGAAGGCTTTTGGGTCATATTGGAAGAGTTTGGTCTTAGGATTTTGGGCCCTTGGTTAGGTTGGTGTCATAATCCTAATCAGGGTAATTTGTGTATTTATACAGTGTGAGAATTTGGATTGGTAGCCGAGCAGCTATTATTTTCAGCAGATCGAGGTGAGTCTCTTCCCGGTATTATGGGTTGAAGGCACCAAGACCAACCCATTATCTGTTATGTAATGTGTTAGTTGTTGTATATTATATATTATGATCGGGTTGAGATACACCCCAGGGCGGGAGCCCAATATGATAGGTCGGGTTGAAATATACCCCAGGGCAGGGCCCACTGTGATTTGTTGGGTTGAAATACACCCCAAGGCGGGAGCCCATATTTGTGTTTGGTTGGAATGAACCCCAAGGTTGGGCCCATTTATATGATTGGTATGTGTTATTTGGGAAACTCACTAAGCTTTTGCTTACAGTTTATTTGGGTGTTTCAGGTACTTCCGGTACTAGGGAAGAACCCGGCTTGATGGCACAACATTCACTCTCCAGCATTTTCCGCATTTATTGTTATGGATACTCTAATCTTTTGTCATGACTTGATGTAATGGACTACTTTTAAACCAATTATGAATGAAATTCCTATTTTAAAAATGAAAAATTTTATCGGCGAATTTCGGGTTGTTACAAATGAACCCTAAATCCGAGTTTAGGGTGCTTAAATATGAAGAAAACCCTAAAAGATCATGGGCTAAGGCTGCAACCCTTTTCACGTCGTGACCAACTATATGTCACGTTGTGACTGCTCCTCCAGACACGTATTCTTCAACTCAGCTTGTCACGTCGTGACCTCCCTATGGTCACGTCATGACCTCCCTATGGTCATGTCGTGACTCAAGTTTTTTCTCAAAAACCATGCATTTGACTCTTTAATGCTCTACACTGATCCATTCTGAAAAACGAGTATTACAACAGCATATAGATGTTAAAAAACAAACAACATTTTTATTGCAAAGTATATTTATTTTGTTCACCTTTTTTTTAACAGATAAGATCTGCAGGCTGTATACTTTTTTACCTTTTTAAAACACAAACACCACCTTAGATAACTATAAAACTAAGAGGTTATGAGAAAAAAAGTGACCGTATAAAAAACCCAAAAATGTCTTTCAATTATAAGTCTTGATGTAAGAGTACAAACTTAATTATGTTATCGTTAAGAGATATTCAATTAGATTTTTTATACTTAGTTATTATTTGTTTTTTGTTAAGCATATCGTTACAACGAATATTATTTTTATTTTTTATTAATTATTTAATAAATATTTATTTATTAATATATTTTTATATTTTATGCATCTATCCTTTTAAATATATTTTAAATTTAAATATTTGTTATCAGTTTATTAATTATTTATTTATTTCAAACATTTAATAATGTTTTATTTATTAAACATAAATTTGCTAAAGATAATATAACATTTTCAATTATTTTTATAGTTATAAAATATATTTTTTTCTAATAAATAAATAAAGATCTGACATAATTATATTTTATATTGTGTTTCTTTTTGATATTTTAGATATAATATGTGCTTAAAAATAAATAATTAATTAAATGAAGATGGCTTATAGAATATTTATATAAAGAGTGATAATTAGTTAAATTTCAAAACAAATATTTAAAGAGGTTAACCATTGACATACATGATAAATTATAAAACTCGTCGCTTTTGTTATGATGTATAGTGTTTTTTTGCCATAATCGATTGTTTAGGGTTTCGAAATAGCGTTTTTCTTTTTTACCATTTTTTTTAAATCTTTACTTTCTATAGTTAAATTAGATAACTGATTCAGGATTATATTTTACTCAATTTGGATTTCTCAGGATTATAGAGGGATATTTTAATCAATTTGGATTTCTCACAATTATAGATGGAGGAGGGAGTCATTTCCTAAGAAAAAAAAAATCATAAAAGAAATAAATTAAAAGTATTTTTATTTAAACCACTAGGTTTTCGTAAATAAATATAAAAGAACATGGTTTTGGTAATTATTTTTCTAACTACTACCCTCTTGTAGAAAAATCTTGTAATCGATCAATCTATCCAATTTTCCGACATCGGTGCTAACTTTAACAATTAATTATTAGATAATGATAACCAATAAAATAACACTAAACGTCATATTGTCATAGACAATAATTAAAGGCTAATTTTTCCGAATCTGCTGCCAAGGAACCAAGGAACATTTTACCAAATCTGAGCTGCCATGCAATCTCTTGGAAGGTTCATAACGACAATTTTCATGAATCTAGCTGTTGCCATATTGTCATATCCGTACGTGGGCTCCGTACTTCGTACCCTTCTTCCGTAGAGATCTCAGATCTAATCCAAAACAATCATCTTAACCCAAAATCCTATATAAACCATCAACAAAAATACTAGTTTGACTTACACGAAGCTTACATACATACAATTTACACTTGCCTCAATCCCTAAACTCCATCTCTTCATTGGCTATGTCGTGCTCTAGTTTCGAATCTTTAAGAGACTTGCATGACTCTGTGAACAACCTGCTTCGTTCCCCAGACATGAAGCGAGTTCTTTCCCACCACAAACATGACCAAAAGTGGGTTCAGAAGGTCTCTGAATCGTCTTTAAAGATGTTAGATTCTTGCGGGACGACCAAAGACATACTGTCTCTTGTTAAAGGTCACATCCAAGAACTCCAGTCCACGTTTCGCCGAGCCAGTAATGGTGAAACGGAGAAGAAGCTAACAGCATATAGTTTTCAAAGAAAGGAGTTGAGAAAACAGATGTTAAAGCGTTTAAACTCGCTGAAGAAGATGAAGAACGCGACTAGTGGTACTGGTCATGATACCATGATCGACGATAATCAAATAATTGTTGCAAATGTGCTCAAAGAAGTGAGAGAAACCATTGTTATATTATTGGAGTCAGTTATGTCGCTTATGTCCATGCCTAACCCTGGCCCTAGCACAACAAAGCTGATGATCAACTGTAATGGGGTTTTGACAGCCAAGGTTAAGTTTACGAGGGTGAATAGTCTGAGCCCATGGGAGGATTGTGACGTGCAAGCCCTTCAAAGTGCAACAGAGAGACTGGAAGCTGTGGAAAGCGCCATGGAAGATCTTGAGGTCGAATTAGAGTGCATTTTTAAGAGGTTGATGAGAACTAGGGTTTTGTTGCTCAACATTCTCACAAACTAGGAGGGTTATATGCTCAAAATATGCTACTATATTAGTATGTTAGACATGTGTTATAATTTAACACCGTCAAAAACTTTGATTTAATGTAGGTAGTATAAAATTGATAATAAATTAAATTAACGTTTAATACTTGACCGATCGAGGAAGTTATACGGTTTTTTTATGAAAGAAATTGTTGATAATTATCAAGTTATTTTCTAGTTTGTAACCAATTTATACTGGTTTATAGAACATGAATCTCTTAATCTATATGAGTATATGTTGCTATAAACTATTTGGTAGCCGATAGCTAGCTATAGTCGAAAATAATCATAAATTGGAAGTTGTATCGAATTCGCCCTCATTACCCTCTCCGCTTGATTTATTGGCCGCAAGTAAAAAGAAATAACAAAAAAAATTAATATCTAATTAAAATGATCGTATATAACAATCATTTGGATTGGTCTGTATGAATACATCATAGATACAATATACATAGATTGTGATCTCTATGCTTCAAGGGATATCCGATTTCCGGATATCCGGTTTTTTGGATTCGGATTCAGATAGTAAATATTGAAATTTTTGGATATTTCGAATATCCGACATCTGAAATTATATAAATATAAATTTTAAATAATAAGTAGTATTTTAGTGTATTTTAAATTGAAGCTCAAATTTACTAAATCATGGGTGAGTATGAACCTGTTACTTAGTAATTAAAGGTATAAATTTCGCATTAGGTTTTCATTTGAACGACACTTTAGTCGATCAAGTTTGCACTTGAACTAAATTAATTATTAGCCGGTATGTTTCTTTAGGAATAACTGTTAATAATTTTGTAGGTGTTTATGACTTCTTTATGGATTTAATCATATTTATGCATTATCAAACATATTAAATTGTTCACTGTAATATCAAGATGAAGTACAGAGCTTAACTTATTTATTGGATTCGTGGTGAAGAAACGTTTTGAATTGTTTTTGTTGGAAATGTATGAACATACCACATCCGCTATTTTTCTAACATCGAAAAACATTTATTATTATCTATTTATAACCGAGCAACAAATTCAAAGGTAATTTTTTTTTTCAAATTTTTGTATGTTTATTTCGTATTAATTTTATATTTTGTTGGTTCTCAATATAAAAATAATGAATTCCAAATATTCGATTTAATATCTAAATCCGTATCCGAAATTTTAGATATCTGAATTTCGAATACAGATTTAGATACCCAAATCCACGATCCGAAATTTCGAATATCCGGTTCCGAACACCTCTACTTTTGAGCACTCTATGGTTGTGAAAGTTGGTAAAAAGTTTTTTAAACTGGATCCATGGTTTGGAGTTAAACAAAATAGTTACTTTCTTTGTGTATTATTGTTTTTAAGTATATTATTATTGCATTAAACCCCAACACTGATCTCAGAGCTATTTTAAGACATTTTTATCAGTTTTTAATAGTTGTATTATTGTTTATAAATCTTCAAGATCTTTAAGAAAAGTCAAAATAAAATACAACAAGTGTTTTTTTTTTGTATTTGTTTTTTTTTTTTATAATTTAACGGTTTCCAAACAAATTTATTAAAGAAAATATTTTGTATTAATAAATTATATATATAATTTAGCAATTCATTAAAGTACTGCTTAATCCCAAAGATAGATGCATTGAATGTTCTTAGTTGTTTGTGTTTAATTGTGATGTATGTTTATGTTTTGGTTCGTATAATTTGTAAAGATGTTGGTAAATCATTTGAGTTGTAAAATCATTTTAGAGGTTGTGAGTTTTTTTCTTGTAATTATTAAACGACTTCTATAGTAAAACCTTAATATAGTCGACCAAACAAATGGATAAGCAAGGCCCACCGACTAGGCCCAAATGTGTTTAATATGTAGGCCCAGTTTGGTATAAACCTTTATGGGTTGTTGGGTAACCATCGACTCGATATCCATCTCTTGTCAATCATTCTCGACTTGATCATTATAAATCGGTGAGTTGCGATGGTAGGTGAAGGCCCTTTCGGTAATGTTACTCAGCGGCAACAACAACATGACGCGATGGCAACGGCGACAAGCCATGGACGTAGCTGCAAGAATTCGGCGCATTTTGATTTTCATAAATTATTTTTTGATTAACTATTTATGGCTCAAGGAATAATCCCTTTACAAATGCTAAAACTGATCCATTTAAATCATCAAAAGAATATCGAAAACCATTTTCTGAACAATGCATGAAAAGAAATAATGTTTCGTGTCAAATCTGATGAATAACAACAATTCAACAAATCAATCTTAACATCACTACTAAGCACTAGACTATAAGTTTCAATCTTGATAACAGGTGAAGATCGCCTATTCCCTCTGATCAGATTTATTCTTCCATGCTCCACTTCCTCACTTTTTTTAGTCCCTGCAAATCAGAACAAATGTTAAACTCACATCATGTATCAAGGACCCAAGAACGAGTAAGTTGTGAGTTATTGACTTGAATAGTGTATATACCTGCTGACGATGGCTTAACTTTGCCATCCTTTACGTCCTGCAAGTACTTGGCACAACTTCGTTTCCAGTGGCCTTTCTCATTGCAATAATAACAAACAGCCTCTTTGGGATCACTCACAGCTGGAATATCAGAACTAGGCTTGGTCTTAGACCCATTACTAGACGATCCAACATGGCCCTTTCCCTTCTAGTTTGATTGAGGATTAGAATTCCTCATCTTTCCCCTGCTTTGCCCAATGGCTAGGACTGGAGCACTCATTGTAGAAGGGACTTGATTCTTTTTCATCCCCACCTCAGCTGTCTGCAACAAGTTATGGAGTTGGGTCAATGTGGTCTCTATGTTGTTCAAATGATAAGTTAAAATGAACTGATCATAACTAGGAGGAAAAGAGTTATGTACCATATCTATGGCCACCTCTATGTCAAAAGATACGTTGAGCTTTTCCAGTCTCTCCATATATCTCTGCATCCTCTACACACGACTACAAACAAATTCTCCATCCTTCAGTTTGCAAGCCATTATGCCTTGACGACCCCGTACCTCTCTTGACGTGCTTTCTTGTGAAACTTTTCCGCAAGATCCAAGCACATCTCATATGGCCAATAGTCCTCATAGAACTTTTGCAACTCAGGTAACATGGTTGCGACCATTATGCCACCTCTATGTCAAAAGACACGTTGAGCTTTTCCAGTATCTCCATATATCTCTGCATCCTCTACACATGACTACAGACAAATTCTCCATCCTTCAGTTTGCAAGCCATTATGCCTTGAAGACCCCGTACCTCTCTTGACGTGCTTTCTTGTGAAACTTTTCCGCAAGATCCAAGCACATCTTATATGGCCAATAGTCCTCATAGAACTTTTGCAACTCGGGTAACATGGTTGCGACCATTATGCAAGCGATCTTTGTTACATCGTCATAGTGTTGTTTATAGGCAGCTTGTTCCTCTGGAGTAGCAGTTGACTCATCGATTTCAAGTAGAGGTTTATCGAGGACATATTCTTTGCCCTCATATCAAAGAGTCATTTTGAGATTTCACATCTAGCCCATGTAGTTTGGACCAACTAATTTCTCTTTGGAGATGATTGATAGTAGAGTGAAGTTTGATATGTTGTTGTTGTTGTTGGAGGTTTGAACAGCAATAGCATTACCATTAGAAGTAGAATCTATCAGAGAAGAAAAGTTTTAGTTAGTTGATATGAATGATGTCACACCCCCAAACCAGAACGGCGGAAACGTCCGGGGGCGGAGGACGTCATGCTCAGTATCACAACAAATGTAAAATAGTAAAAACAAACAACAACATCCATTGCATTAATGACATAGTTAATACATGTGTGTTCATTGTATAGTTGTATGACACTAAAAGTATAGCAAAATAAAAGACGAGTCTTGAACATGCTCCGTCTTCTCGAAACCTATGCTAGCGTACCTGTCTACTGATTCCCTAAGAATACAAGTTATTTTGAAAGAGAGTATCAACATTTAAGTTGGTGAGTTCATAAGTATTTAATGTGAATTGTTTGTAGTTGTTTCATGAAAATGTCTGTATTTGATCTATGAAAGTGTTAGTTTATGTTCTCCAGAAAATCCTATATTTTCTATAATAAATGAAAAGTAGTCTTCAACCCTAAGACTCAAATGTTTGTATGTTTTGTTCTCTTGAACAGTGTAAATGTATGTTTTGTTTTCTGTAACAGTGTAAATGTATGTTTGTACTCATAAATTGTATAATGTATGTTTTCCATAAAGTAGACTATCTTTACCAGAAAAATAGTATGCTTGTTCATGTATGAACCATTCTGTGTGCAGATAATGAAAAATAATAACTTGCATTAGTATTGTTAAAATACTACTGCAAGATTACTAATCACTGAAGTAAGTTTGTTTTGTAAACCGACTGTAAGATTACTAATCAATTGAAGTTATATATATTACTCGTAAATAGGTCGGGATTTTCTCCCTGTGAGTTCTTATAACCATACTAACCCTGTCTGCCTGATAACGTGTAACATACATGTTTATAATCATGTATAATTATCATGTTTTATTTAAAAATGAATATTATTAAATAATATATGAATTTGAGTGTTGAGTTCTAACAAGTTAGTTTTATGAGATTTGAAGTAAAAGTATGTTTAGAATCATTATGAAGGTATTGGAAGTCTTATGAGATTCCAATCAAAAGTCAATTATCATAATTAACGAAAATATAAAGTTGGAAATAAGTAAAAATAATGTTATTGAAAGTTGTAGATTATCTCGTTAGAAACATTTAGGCGAAAATCTCACTAAAATCCGAGTTATAACGAAGAAGTTATGACTTATTGAAGTTTCGCGACAGAACCGGCACGACACCATATAACGTAAAAAGTGAGTTTACGATAAACTACTTTTTAGCCTTTGTGATCTAAATGAAAGTCGTAATATTCGTTAAACCGAGAATTTTCATAAAAATAACGTCAAAATCTGACTTCATATGAGGAAGTTATGATTTTTCTAAGAATCGGCATAGCAGTACACAGCCCGAAACTCGAAATAAAGATCAAGTGATTTTTAGCCGATACAACCTAAACAAGAATCGAATATCTCTTCAATAGTTGTACAACGGTAAAAATACAGACGAAAACGGACGTCGGATAAATAAGTTATGAATTTTTAACAGACTTTTCCTGTCCCGGCCCGTTAAAAATATAATTTTAAAATTTAAGTCAAAATTAGCCGACGGAGTCTAAACGAAAGTTGTAGAGCATAATTTCACCTACGCGTGCATATAAAGAACGTCAAAAACAGAGCTCGTATGCGAAAGATACAAATTTTTGAAGTTTTGGGCACAAACTTTGAGGCTGGTCCGAAGGAGTACGCCCAGCGTACTCGTGTAAGAGATCCGGAGTCCGTCACCCTCCCTACTCCTTCGCATGAGTGCCACGTGTCGTAGCCTTGACGCGTCCGAGCTGATCCCTTCGTACGCCCAGCGTACGAAGGCGTACGCCCAACGAAGAGCCTTGCGAGGCAGTACGCCCAGCGTACTCTAAAATTACGCCCATCGTAATTAGGGGCTTCGGACACTATAAATAGGGTGCGAGGCTTCCCGATTTAAGGTTACAATCTTCACACTTTTACACCCCTTATTTTCTCTCAAGTTACCCTAACACCCCCCCCCCCCCGAAGCCTAGGAAACATCCCCGACACCCGAAGTAAGTCCCGACGTACCGAAGACCCGAGAAAATAATTTTTTCAAGTTGAAACTCTGCCCGCGCAAGGCCTGGTTTTCAACAAAAATCCCCGGTTTCGTCAAAGAAAATTGTTTTTAGAGACGAAGTGTTGCCCAAATTATCATTTTATCAATCGGTTATTTCACGGTGAGTTCAATATAGGGACAACCGTATGTTATGTGTTATATGTTCAATGTGCTTTCCTGAGTTATTCTGGTTTTATATTGTTGATTATGTAGAGCATGACTCGTATAACTTCTGGTATTGGCTTTGAGCCTTTGGCCATGTAGAGCATGTCTCGTATTATTCTGGTATCGGATTTATGTCTTTGGCCATGTAGAGCATGACTCGTATAACTTCTGGTATTGGCTTTGTGCCTTTGGCCATGTAGAGCATGACTCGTATAACTTCTGGTATTGGCATAGGGCTATGTAGGGTTGAAAGCCTGTATATTCTAGCAAAATGATAATCCGAAATTGTATTTTCTGTGCCATTTGGGCTGAAGCTTTATTGATGTATATCAAGTTAAAGTTGTTATGTCTCATTGATTGTAAATCATTGAATCAGATTATTGGTTGATATGGAAAGTCTGTCATATGATACACATATGCCTTTGTTGTTCTTTGTCCCCCTATGCTTCTGTTATATTGATATGTATAAGGCATAATGTTATATTGTAACTATTATTGAACTCACTAAGCGTCACCGCTTATCCCTCTCAATGTTTAAACTATTGCAGGTGATAAGCCTCTGGTATAGTCATGTACTGGTAGAAGATGTAGATTAGTTAATATTATCGCTTTTTTAATTAGGGTATAAAGTCCTAGGAAGTTATGTAATATATAAAACTTTGTGAAAATCTTAATAGTCGGTTTGTATCCAGTCTTTTGAAATAATACCATATATGTAAAATATGTTTATGAATATGCATGTAGCATGTTTGGAGTAATAATAATGTTAATTATGAAAGGGGTCTTTCATAACGACGTTTTTCAGGCGTCAAAACTGGTAACAACATTTGTCATCCCAGGTTTGCCGGCCTGACTGTAGCTAACAGTGGGGATGTGGGATTGTCAGTTCCAACATAGATCTATACACAATTGTCATTACTCTCCCTACAAAAGACTCTGGTTATAAGCTCGGGACTTTTACCCATACTTAGATAAGTACATAAAAAGACTCACAAGTTGTTTCAACGTATTACGAGTAATAACTGAGAATCCTTTTTGTTTATAACTTAACCTTGTGAAAATAGTTTTGTTTGTCCCTTAACTATATTCGTTATAAATTATAAGTCTGTTTCCGTTTTGTTATGAAAACTATTGTGTCTTAACATGTTTGTAAATTGTTTCTTGTAATGTTTCTCTGATCTAGAAAAATAGTATGAATTGGTTTCCTAAAGTATACCTATTATAGTTTACTAGTATGTTTGTCTGTACTGTAAATGATTTGAAGAAAAGACTCAATTGTCTAACATATGCAACTCAATTAAATATGATCTTTAAAAATGGGGTTTAATATTCATGTATATATTTAGCATGCATAATTATGATTTAACCGACAGTCGGACTAGTGATCCTACCCTAAGCCCACAACCAAACAATGAACAGGAGTCAAGGTATTTAGCAATAGTCCTAAGTCCGTTAAAGCATACTTATACATAAACATATAAATGAATACGATTTTGATAATAAACAACAATCTAAAATAGTTTAAAAGAGTTTGAAAATGATTTTAACAATATTTAAAAGCATAAGATATCCTTTGTTTGTTTGTTTTCACATGTAAATGTTAACACAAATAAATTGTGTTCTACTTGTATTACCCCCCCCCCCCCCCAAAAAAAAGCATTTAAAAAGGTGAATTGTAGGGGTATGAACTCACCTTATGTGGGTGATTCGTTTGAAGGTTCGATTAAGGATGATTGTTTCCACAAGTTAGATCCCAAGACAAAACAAGTCCTAAAATGCATTTCATGTAGTATATATGTATACAATTAGTGAATAGAATCATAAGAATGATAAGGAATTGGACTAATTTGTAAGTTTAACTTACAAATAAGAGTGTTAGAAGCAAAATGGAAGGCTGCAAGGTGTTTACGGTTAGCCTGGGGGTTTACGGCCCAAGAAGATCTTGGCGTTCTTGAGTTTGCGGTTGAGTGTTCTTGAAGAAATGAAGGAGATTCAAGGGTTTACGGCCCAAGGATCTTGATGAAATGAAGAACACTTGAAGATCCAAGCAAGATCCTAAGAAGATTCAAAGGAAGAAGGATGATAGTTGAGAGAGAAAAGGTGTTTTCGGTTGGTGTTCTTGAGTGTGAAAGGGTGAGTTTTCGGCTGGAAATGAAGAAGTGAGGAGGAGTTCACAGCTCAACCCCTATATAGGGTCAAAACTGATGGGACACCTTCATTGGTTTCCACACCGAAGGGATAAGACCGGAGTTTACGGCCGTGAACCTCGTTTGCGGCTGCGAAGTCTCAAGCTATGTGAGGGTTTGCGGCTGCGAGGGTTTGCGGCTCGGATGAAGGTTCTCGGTTCCAAGTGTTTTCTCTCCAAAAAACACAACATTTTTTAATACAAGGCTGATACACTTATAACTCATTAATCTAACCATGTTAAGATAATTTAAGAAATAAGTTTGACCTTTATTTTATATGTTTGACTTTCGTTGACCAAGATTGACTTTTACAAGATTTGAAATTACGGGTTGTCACAAATGACATATTTAATCTCAGATTATGCTCTTCTATTTTTGACTAGGATACTGAGGATCACAAACAAGATGTGAATAACCATGCAAACATGCTTGGCAACCTCTCTGTCATTTATCGTTCCTAATTAATGTGCCGGTTAACCACACAAGCTCCATTAACAATGATAATTTTCGAGATGCCCATAATTTCTCTTTAAAGTCCCTATTAGTGTGCCGATTAACCACACACACTCAACTAACGACATATAAAGCATGATGTTCGCTTTCATGGACTAACTTACTTTTCATATTTTTTTCCTAAAGTAACTAGAGTGAGATTTTTATATAAAAGGTTCTAGTAGTTTAATAGCATCGTACTTTTGAGATGTTATGTCCTATCAACCCGTTCGGCTAATGACCCTCTACCACGCAAGGGAGCGGTGGGTGAGAGTGGGCACCCATTCAACGATCATTTTATAGGCCGCTTCCTTATACCCCCCTCCTCATAACATGGCTTCGTGAATGAGGCCTACTATTGATAGACTGACTTGTCTTATACATATAATATATTAATCATTTAATCATATATAGTATAAGATGTATTTTAAAACTTTTCAAAATACTAGGTTTAAACTTTTAATTATCTAAATTAAACTCTTTAATTTAATTAAATTTAAACCAATTATGATTTAATCTTTATCTTTTAGTTAACTATTAATTAAATTAATTTAAATAATTTATGGATTAAATAATTATTTATGATTAAACAATTAATTAAATAATTCAAATTTGATCCTAATCCATTACCCTATCTAATTTTCAAAAATTAGGGCATGGGTTATCCAAATTTAATTATTCTATTTTAAGGATTTTAAAATAATAATTAAGGAAACTAAATAAACCATAACTAACCCTAATAATTTTCGAGATTTAAAGGGTGGAGACTAGGATTTCAGGAAGTCTAGCCATTTTCAAAATTTCAAGCCTTTAGGGTTTAATTTCTATAACCCTAATTTTGATATATTCAACATTATGCATAATCAATTGAAAACTAGTCTCTGATACCATTGATAGGTTTTGTAGGTAATAAAATAAAGCATAAGGCAAAATAAGTTAACCCTTAAGTTCACATGCAACCTACTTTGAATCTAAGTTTTATCTATTGAAAGCAATAAACAATTGAACATCAAGAACCATAAGGCATCCTACGATTATCGAAAATAACAAGGATTAGGGTTTACATACCTTTTTATTATTTTAGTAAATAATCAACAATTCCTTTCTTCAATTCCCTTGGAAAGCTACCACCAAAATTATGATGTCTTTAATGTTGTACCCAAACCCTAACAGTGAAAGACTTGAGAGGAGAGAGGAGAGAGGGTATGAAATTTGGTTTCTAACACTCTTAAAGGAGGGGACGAAATCATGATATCCTTAAGGGGGTATTTATTAGGTGATTAAGGTATCCTAAGGTAACCCTAATTTGAATATTAAATTAATATCTCAAATAAGGCAGTTTTCTTTTACCCTTTCCTTACTCTCCAAGGCAATCTAGAAGCCTTAGAGAGCTCCCACAAAACTGTCCCTTCTAGGGAGATTTTGGAAGCTTTCCTTTTCTCAACTTTTAAACAAAGTCACCTTACTCCCTACACTTTTAATTCATCCAATTAATCCCAAAATTAATTCCAATTAACTTCTGATTAACTATTAATTAAATAATACTCTTTCTAATTAATATATTAATCTCATAATATATTAAAAAATTATTTATTGCTATTTATTAATCATATAATAAACCAATAAATCATCCTCTCTCTTCAAAATTCATTTCCATCAATTACTAATTTTGAGGGCAACCCAAAAATGACTTTGCTTTTAATTCAAGTATATACCAATTTAGTTATTGGCTTACACACCTAATCCAACAAAAACTAGCCTTAAATCCAAATTTTCATGAACGTACCAAACATTTTGAAGTTGACATTCACTTTGTTAAGGAAAAATTTTCAGATGGTGTTTTAAAAATGGTTAAGATCAACTCTTCTGATCAAAATGCTGATATTTTGACTAAATCCTTACGTTTTCAACAACATATTTTTTTTATCAAATAAAATGGGTTAGTTGATGTGTTTAAAACGGAAATAAATAATTCAATTGAGGGGGGATGTTGAAGATACTTTGTATTTTCTAATATTCAATCTCATTATTTATTATTTATTTTTTTTGTTTTGGGTAATATATGTTAATATCTGAACTCTTGATTTGTATTCAAATTGTTCTAATTCTGGCCAAAGGTTTTTTTTTTCATTATGGATCTCTTGTGGGTTGTGGATCAAAGTTTCAGGTAATATGTACACTGATCTTTTTGGTTCGTGGATTCTGCCCATAACCCGGTTCATATCCATGACACATGTATATAGATTAGAAGATGAGTTCAGATGATGCATATCATATATTCTTCACATACACACACACACACATACTTACAGTTGTTTCTCACGTTCTCTTCTTCTCTCGGTTAGGGTTTCACAATAGTCTAGTTCACCATTGTAAACCATTTATGTTCTTGATTGTTATTGTAAACTGTTTTAGATTAGGTTTGAGTGTTTAGTTCAGAGAGTAGATTAGAGCTTTGTAGTGAGGTTTGATTTGTAAGTATCTTGACAACCTTCTGTTACTTTATCCTTAAATGCTATGAGAAACGTTGATGTTGGGAAAATATGGTTTATCACTTTTTGAACAGGTTAAAACAAATTGGTTTACTAAAATGTTCATTTAAAACACATGATTTTTTAAAACATTTAATATTTAAATGGAATTGTTTACAAATACATTGTATACAACTATACATGCAATGTAACGCCCCGATTCCCAGGTATTGATTTATGTATGAATCCTTTTTGGTTTTTGGGTCTACTCGACGAGTTGGCCGCCCTACTCGTCGAGTAGTAGCGGGTTGGTCCACGTGTTTTAGTGATCTACTCGTCGAGTCCAAGAGCGGACTCGACGAGTAGGAGCTGGCAGATGAAACCCTAGATTTCGGGGCATTTCACCCTATTTAAAGGATCATTGGCCTCCCCCAGCCTCCCCTTTTATTGGTTCTTGTCCCTCTCAAACCCTAAATCGAGTGTGTGTGTTCTTTTGGTTTGTTCAAGCTTGAAGGAGGAGTTTTGGAGGAGGAAACACTTGGGGAAAGCAAGCAAGTAGAAGCAAGAACTCGTGGGATTCAAGATCTACATCAGTGAACACTCTCCTGAAGGTATTAGACTGTTTTCATTGGCTCATGTTCATCAAAAACCTCTTTTGGATGGGTTTTAGGAAAGGCTTCTTATGTTTGAGCTAAGATCTAAAGTTGTAACTTCAGATCTGGACCCCCTTTGGCCTCTAGATCCATAAAGTTATCAGTCTTGACTAGAATGAGCCTTCCCTCAAGTGTGAGACTTCATTGCAAGCTTAGTTTTGTCATTCAAGGGCCTTAAAGTTTTGCATGCACGTAAAGTTTGCAACTTTACGTGATAAGCAGGCCTTGGAAGGTTGGATCTGTAATGTGGAACCTTTGCATGGCTTAAAAAGCATCTGTATGGTTGAAGGATTAAAGGGACTCGGTGAGTCGCAAGGTCGACTCGGCGAGTCATATGAAGATAGTCATGTACTCGATGAGTTGGATGAACAACTCGACGAGTCCGATGAAGATTGCCTTGGGCTCGGCGAGTCAGTCGAATGACTCGGCGAGTCGTCTAGGGTTTTTCCCGAACCTTTGGACACGCATGAACTCGGTGGGTTATAGGGGAACTCGACGAGCCAACCAAGGATTTCATGACGTCTCGAGTTCCGGAAGGACTCGACAAGTCGGTGAACTACACTCGACGAGTCGGGTCAACATGGACTGTTGACTTTGACTGTGGACTTTGACTTTGACCAAGGGTTGACTAGTTGACCTCTAGGGGCATTTTGGTAATTTGGAAATTTATGGAAAAGGGTTTTATGGTAACTATAGGTGGTGGAGTTCGTGTTGGGGATTCGAGAGTTGAGCCTATCACTTCAGTGCGACACTTGGGAGGTGAGTTATCCTCACTATATCAACAGGGTCTAAGGCACCCAGGCCGACCCTTTATGATTTACATCCTGGTTTAGGATGGTTGTTATTGCTATGCTAGATTTTATCTTGGTTTAGGATGGTTGCTATGTTAGATTACATCCTGGTTAGAATGGTTGCTATGTTAGATTTCATCTTAGGTTAGGATGGTTGCCATGATTAGTGATTGGTTAGATCTGCATGTTTACTTGTTTATTTGTATGTGCACATGTTTGTTGGTTTGGGGAAAGGGTTGAGGCAGGTCCTGCTGTGTGCAGTAGGCCAAGACACCCTGGGCGGACTGGGTAGATTGCAGGCCCGGGCCGGGCAAATCTAGTCAGGCCGAAGGCCCAGCGAGCGGTCCGGATAGGCTGAAGGCCCCGAGGAGGGCGGTCCAGATGTGCCGAGGGCTCGGAGAGCGGTCCAGATAGACTGAGGACCGAGAGTCGGTCCAGTCAGACTGATGGCTCATTATGCATGTTGTATCTGTTTGCTTATATGTTATATGATACGATTATGACTGTATGGTGTTGTTATTTTGGGGGTAACTCACTAAGCCTTCGAGCTTACATTTATCGGTTATTGTTTCAGGTACTTCTGATGATCGCGGGAAGGCAAAGGCGTGATCGTACTGCTCCTCACATTTTATGATTTTTATGATTTGATTCTGGGATACTCTGACAATATACTATTTTGAAAACAAGTTTGTAATAATCATGTGTTTTGAAATGTTTTAAAAAGTTTTAAATTGGCTCGAATTTTATGGATGTTACAAGTTGGTATCAGAGCCTTGGTTTGAGTGAATTGGAGGAAACACTCATGTGTCTACAGTCTCAAACTGAGGACAAGGTTATAAAACGATTTTCTTGTAATGTTTTCAAAATAAAAAAAGGAGGATGCAAGTGTACGATCAGTCGGAGCTCGCGGATAGACCCCAAAATGCCTTACGGATTATTTGATATATGATATGATAGAACAACATGCTAGTAATAGGCTAGGGATCTTCAGGAATTGCATGATAGAATTGCCTGATTATATGATGCCTGATAGCCTAGGGTTTTCCTTATATGAAATTGACATCATTACTGTAGTTGCTTAGTGTATGCATCACGTTCGTACATAACTAAGATCTTATAGCCTGAGAAT
Source organism: Lactuca virosa (assembly GCF_052849685.1). Lineage (NCBI taxonomy): Eukaryota > Viridiplantae > Streptophyta > Magnoliopsida > Asterales > Asteraceae > Lactuca > Lactuca virosa. The sequence continues at coordinate 42,744,521 of NC_136433.1, forward strand.
GTTTGGTTTGGCCTTATTTCCTGTTCTTGTTTGATGAAGGGATTAAGGTAGGATCAGGTATTCGAAAGTCTATAGGGTCTAGCGTTATGTATGGTTAGCATACACGAGTGCTGCAGGGTTGGTGGAAGTTTCATGGATTGGTAGGTTGTTTGGGATGAGTCTGCCGACTTCAAGATATATAGCCCCCCCTCTAGGAGTGAGGCTTGAGTGCTCACTGTGATTATGTATATTGTTGGGGCGTTGTGATGATACTTTAGACAAATATGGGTAGGTGTGGAAGGTAGTATGGGCATGTACTACTGAAAGCATAGGTCCCATATGCGTAGCAAGGAAGTCACAACCCCTAGGGTTTTGTCGGGAGTTGGTTTCCAGTTCTTTGTATGGATTATCTGATACCTTGTGTTATGTTTCAGAATGGTGATGACCAGGCGCTTTGTGACTGGATCCGGTTCGGGATCAGGATCATGAGAGGGATAGGGCCGACAGGGGTCGCCGACAGCGCCCGAGACTATCAGCCAAATGAGGCCAGATGAGATGGATGACAGGATCTGGGAGATCCTGCACGATGAGGTTGCTGCTTTGTTCCGGGATGAGTTGCCGGAGATGTTCGAGTCTATTAAGACCGCTATGGTGGAGTATTTCGATGATCGTTATGCAGCCCTCACTGAGGCGGCTTCCTCTACAGCTACAGCAGCTGTATCGGCGGCAAGGTTGGGAGCCGGTCGGGCTTTCCAGTATCGGGACTTCGACAACACGAAGCCCCCTACTTTTGATGGGACTCAGGGCCCCATCAAAGCCATGAGGTGGCTGTCTGACTTGGATGGATGTTTCTTCACATGCTTATGTCCTACTGACCGGAAGTTCAGATGTGCCCTGAACTTGCTGAGGTCCGGGGCAAAGACTGGTGGAGGTTGATGACTGAGTCGTATTCAGACGAGCAGAGAGCTGCTGTTACTTGGGAGCAGTTCAAGGATATGTTCCGTGCTCGCTACATTCCTCGAGTCGAGCGGGAACGGTTAGCTCAGGAGTTTTTGGAGTTAAGATAGGATCGGGAGTCGGTGACGGAGATCACCCGTATGTTCACTGAGAGGGCGATGTTCTGACCAGAGTTTGCTTCTGAGCAAGCTCAGATGACTCGTTATCTGAGCATGCTCAAGACGGATATTCGACAGTTTGTGGCGACTCAGCGTTGTGATATGCTTTTGGAGTTACAGGAGGCCACCAGGCGGCGGGAGCTTGAGATTGAGTTACAGCTGAGAGAGCAGGGTCGGGCCACGGTACAGACGTAGCCGGCTCCAAAGTAGTCTAAGACCGCTGATTCCAGGACAGGGGGACATCAGGGCCGCACTTTTGGCAAGTGCGGGAAGGGGCACACGGGGGTTTGTAGGTCTGGTAGTGGATGCCGCAAATGCGGCCAGGAGGGGCATTATGCGAGGGATTGTCGTCAGACGACCCCAGTTCAGGATGTGAGGATCTGCTACCACTGTCATCAGGTTGGTCATGTGAAGACTAACTGTCCGCAGCTCACAGCCAGGCCGGCACAGGCTCCAGCGCCGGCTACATTGAGGATTATTGATGGGAGTCAGGGTCGAGCAGTGCCCCCGAGGGCCCATGGGCGTGCTTTCCAGCTTACAGCGGAGGAGGCCATGGCAGCACCAGATGTGGTTGTTGGTATGTTTTTATCCTTTAGCTCATTTACTATATCTGTTGTATGCTTATCTGTTGTACCTGTGATTAGGTACGTTTCTAGTGAACTCCTTACTTGCATTGGTTTTATTTGACTCGGGGGCGAGTCGGTCTTTTGTGTCTCAGACTTTTAGTAGGGAGTTTGGTGTGCCAGTGGGCGGGCTAGAGTGTCCGTTGCGAGTCTCTATCGCCAACGAACACGGAGTTTCTGCTTCTTCGTTCTATCGAGGGTGCGAGTTGGAGATCTTCGGAGTGTCCTTTCCGATTGATTTGATACCGATTCCCATGGGGGAGGTGTGCGTGATCGTAGGGATGGATTGGCTTAGCCGTTTTGGTGCCATGATAGATTGCGAGGGACAGAGAGTGGTAGTTCGAACCCCAAGTGGGGGGGGAACTGATTGTTTATGGCGAGGGCACCAGAGCAGGTTCAGGGTTTTGTTTAGCTGTCAGGGCTTGGCAGCTCATTCAGCACGGGTGTGCGGGTTATCTAGCGTACGTGGTTGATACGCGGGCCAGGGAGCAGGTTTCAGTTTCGGAGGTTCCGGTGGTCAGATAGTTTACCGATGTGTTTCCGGAGGAGTTACCCGGAGTACCTCCGGAGAGGCAGGTCGAGTTCAGGATTGACCTAGTGCCAGGCGCGGCCGCTATCACCAAGGCGCCGTATCGGTTGGCACCACCAAAGATGCAGGAGCTGTCATCACAGCTGCAGGAACTGTTGGGCAAGCAGTTCATTCGACCTAGCAGTTCCCCATGGGGAGCACCGATTCTTTTTGTCCGGAAAAAGGACGGTTCACACTGGATGTGCATTGATTACCAGGAGTTGAACAAATTAACGGTAAAGAACCGTTACCCACTCCCGAGGATAGATGATCTCTTCGATCAGTTACAGGGTGTATCTTGGTTCTCCAAGATTGATTTGAGGTCGGGATATCATCAGGTCCGAGTTAGAGAGGAGGACGTGGAGAAGACCGTGTTTCAGACTCGTTATGGTCATTACGAGTTCGTGGTGATTCCGTTTGGGCTCACCAACATGCCAGCAGTATTCATGGACCTGATGAATTGGGTCTGCAGATCGATGCTCGATCGCTCGGTCATAGTGTTTATCGACGATATCTTGGTGTATTCCAAGACCCGAGAGCAGCATGAGGAGCATCTGCGAGAGTTATTGGGAGTTCTGAGGCGAGAACGACTCTATGCCAAGTTCTCGAAATGCGAGTTTTGGTTACGAGAGGTCCAGTTCCTGGGGCACCTCGTTAACCAGGATGGGATTTTTGTCGACCCGGCCAAAATCGAGGCTGTCATGCAGTGGGAGATTCCGAAATCTCCCTCAGATATTAGGAGCTTTCTGGGGTTGGCAGGGTACTACCGGAGATTCATACAGGATTTCTCGAAGATTGCAGTACCCCTCACTCGTCTGACGAGGAAGGAGGTGGACTTCCGGTGGGTCCCTGAGCAGCAGAGGGCGTTTGAGACCCTCTGTCAGCGGTTGTGTGAGGCGCCAGTTTTGACACTCCCGGAGGGAGTTGAGGACTTCGTGGTGTTATGTGATGCATTCATCACAGGTCTAGGGGCAGTCCTCATGCAGAGGGGGCGAGTGATAGCTTATGCGTCGCGACAGTTGAAGCCGCATGAGACGCGATACCGTACGCATGATTTGGAGCTGCGAGCGGTGGTGTTCGCCCTCAAGATATGGAGGCATTACCTTTATGGGGTCCGTTGTACCATATACACAGATCACAAGAGCTTGAGACATATCATGGATCAGCCAAACCTGAACATGAGGCAGCGCAGGCGGTTGGATGTAGTCAAGGACTACGACTGCGAGATCCTTTACTACACTGGTAAAGCGAATGTGGTTGCGGATGCTTTGAGCGACAAGTCAGTTGGGTCTTCCACCTCAACGGTATGTATAAGGATAGCGGTGGATTCTACCCTTGTGAGTTTGATCAGAGATGCCCAGGTTGAGGGCATGCGACCGGAGAATTGGAAGCTGGAGAGGATCAAGGGGGAGAATACCCGGTTTGTGCAGGATAGTCGGGGATTATTGACCCGATGCGGTCGGTTTTGGGTTCCGATGTCTGGTGGAGTCAGGCAGACGGTCATGGAGGAGGCTCATAAGTCTCATTTTTCTATTCACCCGGGGGCCACCAAGATGTATAGAGACCTGAGTTTGAGTTACTGGTGGCCATGTATGAAGCGAGAAATCGCTTGGTATGTTGAGAGGTGCTTGGCCTGCAGGATGGTCAAGGCCGAACATCAGAGGCCGCATGGTAAGCTGCAGCCTCTAGAGATTCCCATGTGGAAATGGGAACAGATCACGATGGATTTCATTACCAAGTTGCCGAGGACGGCGAAGGGATTTGATGTTATATAGGTCATCATGGATCGATTGACCAAGAGTGCCCATTTCTTGGCTATTCGGGAGAGTTCGTCGGCCGAGAAGTTGGCCGACATGTACGTTCGCGGGATCATGTCTCGCCATGGGGTTCCCGTCTCCATTGTCTCCGACCGAGACGTTAGCTCTACCTCCCGTTTCTGGTAGAAGTTCCATGAGGAACTGGGCACGCGGTTGCACTTTATCACAGCATTCCATCCGCAGACTGACGGTCAGAGCGAGCACCCCATTCAGACCCTCGGGGATATGTTGAGGGCGTGTGTCATTGATTTCGGTGGGAGCTGGGATTCCTACCTACTGCTTGCAGAGTTCGCCTACAACAACATCTATCATTCCAACATTGGCGCCCCGCCTTTCGAGCTGTTGTATGGACGGAGATGTCGCACCCCGATTTGTTGGGGTGAAGTGGGACACAGGGTGATGGGGCGAACGGAAGTAGTCTTACAGACTACTGAGAAGATTCAACAGATTAGGCAGCGATTGCAGACCGCTCAGAGTCGGCAGAAGAGTTACGCCGACAAACGTCGATCTGAGTTAGAGTTTTAGGTGGGTGATATGGTACTCCTGAAGGTCTCACCCTGGAAGGGTGTGATCCGCTTTAGAAAAAGGGGAAAATTGGGTCCCCGTTTCATTGGTCCATTCAAGATCCTTGCCAGGGTTGGCAAGGTGGCGTATAGGCTAGAGCTACCGGAGGAGCTTAGCCGAATTCATAGCACCTTCCACGTTTCGCAGTTGCGAAAGTGTGTTTTGGATCAGGAGGCAGTAGTGTCGTTGGATGATATTCAGGTCGATGAGCGCCTAAATTATGTGGAGAGGCCTGTGGCCATTCTGGAGAGGAAGATGAAAGTGTTGGATTAGTGTCTAAGCCCATAACTATTTTGGTATGTACTTGACCTGATTGCGAGCATGGTCCTTTTGGGTTGCCTTCACCAAAGCAACTTGATAGGATGATTTGCGGAGAAAGAGATTAATTATGATTTATTAATAATATATTAAAAGAGAAATCATATTGTTTAATTAATATTAGTCAATAATTAATAATTAATTTTGTGGCTAAAAGACATTAATTAAATAAAGGGGACTAGAACTGTTAATTGTGTGATAGTTGGATATTGGGCTAATGGACTCCATAGAGGATGGAGTGGACTAAATCTATGGGGAAACCCATTAGAATTCGTCCAAGGCCTCTAAAGGAGGAGTCCATGGGCTGCTTAGGGCCTAAGCAGTCAGATTAGGGTTTCCTAGTTCTGAACCCTAATAGCCTCACATATTTAAAGACCCCTAGGGCACCAAAAACGTGGTTAAGCTTTCCTTAGGGTTCTTGGACGTTTTTTGGTGCCTCCTTCCCTTCTCCTAAGTCATCCTCTTTCTCTTGGTGTTTGTGAGCCATTAGAGGTGTGACACTTGTGACACTAAGCTTTCAGAAGCCAATTACAAGAAGGAATTGAGATTGTTATTGCTACATAACAATCAAGGTAAGATCTAAACCCTAATTCATATGTTATTTGATTATCACATGGTAGATCTAGGGTTTATGGCTTTGGAAGGTTAATTGCATGTTCATTAGACAAACTAGATCAAAAGCTTTAGGGTTTGCATGTACACCATATGAATGATGTAGTGCTCATAACCCATCAGTGGTATCAGAGCCTAAGCTGTTTGTTTGATGTATTTGATGCTATAGATGTTTATTCAAAGTTGAAAAATGAAATTTCTTGGATCTGGAGGCTGGACTCTCCGAGTCCATAGGTGAACTCGCCGAGTTCACAGGCAACTCGACGAGTCCATTGTTGGCTCGACGAGTCGGAGCATCAGATTCGAGATTTTCTGGGATTTTGACCTATTTTGTTGTGGGATAATTACCAAAAACGTTTTTTTATTGATAAAATCCGATTTTTATTAATTTGGGGTGATTATCCTTACCAAAATAAAAGATACTTGTCAAAATTAAGATAATTACTTGTTTTATAAGATAAATATTAATTATTTGTAATTTTGTTTTTGATTATCTTGTGAAAATTAATTTAGGTAAAATTTAGATAATTACCAATTATTTGATTAATTTTAATTATTTGTAATTTGATCTAGATAGTTTTGAAAAGTTTCAAAACTTGCCCTCAAGTTTTGGAATTAAAATTTTTTGATTAAAAGTCTAATTGGAAATATTTAAATTCTAAACCCTAATGTTTTGAAATGTTTCAAAACTTGCCCTCAAGTTTTGGAATTTAAATTTGTTAGAACGAAGTTCTAGTAGGATCGATTGATTCTTAGCAGAAAAGCAATAAACAACGTAATGAAGAACACATGAATGGTTTAACTGATGTCGAATGATTAAGCTTTAACACCTCAGAAGAGCTCGATTAAGAACTTCGATTGTAGAGGTGTTTAGGGTTACAAAGTAATAATAATAATAATCACGACCGTATCTAAGGCATACATGCATGCACTGTTTATAACTTAACCCTACTTAATAATCACGGATGGACAGGCCCAATCTGGATATACAAACTAAGCCCATGACGCAACATAAAATACCCAACAATCAGACCTGTAAACTTGAGATTAGGGTTTTATCAAACACACGAGTTACCGTCGACAGGAAGAGGAACACAGGAATGGTTTAACTGATGGCGAATGATTAAGCTTTAACACCTCAAAAGAGCTCGATTAAGAACTTCGACTGTAGAGGTGTTTAGGGTTACAAAGCAATAATAATAATAATCACGACCGTATCTAAGGCATATATGCATGCACTATTTATAACTTAACCCTACTTAATAATCACGGATGGACAGGCCCAATCCGGATATACAAACTAAGCCCATGACGCAACATAAAATACCCAACCAAATTTTTTGATTAAAAGTTTAATTTTTTTTTTGAAACTTTAAATTCTAAAACCCTAGTTTTGAAAAGTTCAAATTACACCCTTGTGATTTTATTAAGTTAATTAATAGTATAATTAAAAGAGAGCTAATAAATCCATAATCATATGGTTTATATTTGATTAAAAGTGTAATTTATTAAATTAAACCACCTAGTATTTTAAAAGTGTAAAGTACACCCTATACTATATATAACATTAAAAGTCTAATATTATATATGTACAACTTAAACTGCTAGTCTTACCGTTAGTAGGCCTCATTCACGAAGCCAATCTATAAGGGGGTATAAGGTTATGGCCTATAAAATGGCCGTTTAATGGGTGCCCACTCTCACCCACCGCTTCCTTGATTGGTGGAGGGTCGTTAGCCGAACGGGTAGGATAGGACAAACCGTCTCCTCATTAAAAGTATAATGAATAAAGTAACTAAATGTTTTTTACAAAATTCCCAATCTTAGTTACTTTAGGAAAAAGTGGAATCGATGCAATTCCATGGAATTACACTTTGTACCCTTGTCGAGACAATTAGTGGAGCGTGTGTGGTTAACCGGCACACTAAGTTGGGTTTGGCATTGGTAGCGAAGGGTGACTCGATGGTTGTCATGGATCGATGGAGCGTGTGTGGTTAACCGGCACGTCGATTAGGTGACTGTAACATTGAGGGCACCACGTACATTCGCATGGTTATTCACACCTTATTTGTGATCCTCGGCATCCCAGTCACAAATGAAGGGCATAATCGAGATTAAACATGACATTGAATAGTTCAATAAATCTCAAAAGATCTAGGAGTTTCAATTCATTTAAAACTTAACCTTCTTTTCGTTTTTCATGGTGGAAATTGGTCAATCGTCATTTACCTACCTTCAAATGTTATGCGAGTTGGATTACGACATCCTTCTTCCCATCTGTAGGATATTGTGTTGGGTCCTAGCCTTAATATCTCATTTGGGTGTTTTATTAAGGACTCAATCAACTAAACTTGAATTTTCTCCCGTTTCATAGATGTCAAAGTCTGACAACTATGGTCTTCCTAAATCCGTTGGAAAAAGTTTTCCACGTGAAGATGATGTTCCATGATTGTATTGTGGAAATGGAAATCATGCTTCATTTCCTCCACCTCCTCCAATAATTCTCCCTGACCCACGTGTTCGAAGACTTGAAAAGTTCAAGGTCACTCAAGCCCTATTGGCAAAAGACATGAAAATGGAAAGTCTATATGTGCTCATGTCTTGGATAAAAGGTTGCATATTGATAGATTGGGATTGTTGGGTGTCGATATTTAAAGGAAGTTGGCTGTTGACTTGGTTCTTCAGTCACTTCCCGAATCATATGGTAAGTTCGTTAGAGAGTACTATATGATGGACCATGACATGACCCTTATTGATTTGACTTATTTGCTTATTGCTGCTGAATCAGAAATGATTTGGCGCGCTGGTCAGCAAATTTGTCTGGTAAATCAATATCCCAACCCTCTATGGGCAATGGTAACATTGGAAGTCCAGAAAAGTTTTCTCTACGCAAGAGAAAGGATGAGTCTGAGATAGTCCTGTGTGCCATTCCAGAGATTCCATATGTTTCTACTGCCAAAAGAAGGGGCATTAGTTACGAAGCTGCCCTCACTACCTAAGAGATCTAAGAGATGGGAGAGTCAAGATGTATGAATCTGCTTTAGGCAATATCCACTATCTAACTCTATTAAGTTCCTATTTGGAGATTCTTAATACATGATGTGATAAGATTACATTTCGATGTTTTGAAGGATCGAAGAAAGGAAAGGAAGCTTAGAGGAAGGAGCGAGCTGAGTCTGATCGCGAAGAAATGGATTACGATCGCATGGATTCGATGATCGGATTTTGAGCTGCTGCTTAGAGTTATGATAAATTCTTAGGAATATGTAATAACATAGTTTTGATTTGCATTTTAAGGATATATTTTTCCGCAATAAAATAAATTTTGATTTTATCTTATTTATATTTCCTTGCAATGGCAATTGTGAAAATTGATGTCTGTGTGTTTCTATTATAAGCAATATTGAGTGGATGTGATTCTTAGTTATGTCATTTATGGTAGCGTCGTGATTTTATAAGTAAGGAAAGATTCCCATTGCCCAAGTTTCAATTGGACAGAAGCTTGGAATCATATGATTTGACTCATGTGATGTATGGAAATCTTGGTACTTAGAAAATTTAAAGGCTAATTCCTTGACAAAGAGTCAAGTGAAGGACTAGGAGATCGAGTTCACAATGATGTGCACTAGTTAAGTCCACCATAAATAACAAATGAGATTATTCGTCATGATTTACTAAAAGTCTAGTAAATATGATTATGCTTACAAGATTAAGTGTAATTCTGAATCATTGAAAAGTTTCAATGAATGGAAGAACGAATAAGAAGAATCAAAGATAAAAGTTTCTCCAATCTAAGAAGAAGGGAGAGTACTTTTGTATCATGTTTTATGATCGTCTTAAGAACCATATTGCAATTCATCCTCTAAGGACACCTTAGTGCACTAGTATGGCTAAGAAGAGGAGTCGAGAATTGTCAAAATGGGTTAAGTCAATAAGATGAATCGTACTTCGTTCCAAAATCAAATCTTAGAGTTAAACTCCAAGATTGTGACTTGAGTGACATAATCTTAACTAGGAATGTTCTTACATTTGCACATTTTGGTAAGTTGTGACGTCTTGAATAAGACAAAGACCAGCTAGTACCAAATTGTGTGTAGGTTTGTCTTAATAAAGACACACACTAACTCTTGAGTATTTGTTTGTCAAGAAATGTTTCTTGACAAGAGAATCTTATATGTCAAGAGGTCAGTGGGAGTCTAAAGATCTTGAAAATTTTCAAGAACAAATCAAGAAGTAAACCTATTAAACACTAGCACACGACTTGAGGATTGTTACCTATCGTGTTGACAAAATTTTTATTTATGTGCCAATCCAGTTGAGTGATTATGCATATGAGTTCTACGAATTCTCAATTGAATGCATAAGGGCAAACACCTTGATCAATGAAAGTACATTGACTGGCATAGATGAGCTGCTAAATAACTTGGAAGCAATGGTGGGACCCTTGATGGCAAGAAATTAAGAATGAACAAGTTCTGTCCATAAGAGTTTGAATTTGTCACAAACATTATATTACGATTATGCTTATGACAAATTTGCATGGATAGGAACACATGCACCATAAAATCTAAATGCCATAAGGTTTCTCTCCTTCATGAAAATGATTGTGAGGAAACGCTTTCACTAAGAGAGATTTTAAGGAGATAGCGATTATGTAAATTGCATTCTCAAATTCGATTATGATTACGGCATCCCTTTTCATAGTTCAAATTGTGAGATTTGACAGTTAGTCTGAACATTTAGGACTTAGTAATATAAGTTCTGAATTAGTTTAGACACACATGTGAGTTATCTAAGGAAAGGTGTGTGAATTTGAGAAGATTAGATAAAGGCTTATCGAAGCACATCGATTGGAAATATGAACTCTGGAAAGTCAATAAGTATTGTCTTTTAGAAGTCGAACTGTTTTCTGAATACGTGTCAAAGCTAGTGGGAGCATAAATGTTATGCTGGTATGGATATAATCATCATGTTAGTGGGAGCATGATTATTATTGCAAGTGAGCAATATTAATTATAGAAAACAAAAGTTTCACTATGCAAAGTTGCATAGGTGGAAAAGTTGTTTTGCTATAATTAAGGGAGAGAATATTATACTTCGTTTCAAATCTAAAGGTTTAGATCGATAAATTTTGATCAAATTTAGTCAAAAATATATATGAATGTTATGTTGAAAGGATTCAACGTAAGAGAATTCTATATATGGAAATAATTGTTGCGTTCTCACACTCGATTATGATTACGACATCCCTCTTCATAGTTCGAATCGTGAGAACATGGCAAATAGAAATAGAAATATTATAGCAAAAGACTGGTAAAGTATCATGTCGTTGTAATATTCGACCGTTCTAAAATTTTCCAAATGCCTAGGGCATTAAGAGGGAAAGAGGACTAGAATTGGATTTAACTGAATTAGTTAAACAACTGTCAAGGATAATCTAAGGTTCGCCAAGGATTAGTCACTTGTGGACACTTAGAAGTATAGTCATGGATGGACCATATTGACATTATTATGAATAAATAAGATTCTATTTAAAATGAGCTGTCATATGGAAAATATGGAAATGTTTCCATATTGGGAGGTGGACGTTAAGAGTTTATGTCTAGATTAGAAACTTTTATGCAAGAAGGATGTTCAAAGGAATGTACTTTGAATGTGAGACTTCACATTTGATGGAATTGTCTTGTAACAATCTCCATAGAGCATTTTGTAATTTCGTTGGCCGAGTCTTGGTGACTTTTTTGCCGTGACATTACGAAAGGACCTTTGCATAAAGCGTAAGAATCTAGCATATTCTAGTAGTGGCGAGAATTTTGTAATCTTACACTAGTTGATAAGGATTAGGAATTGTGAAATGAGTTTTGTTGAAAATGTTCTCAATAGATCTATTTCACAAGGAAATGACTATAGGAAAAACATAGTGTGCATGCTAAGAGCATGGGATAATTGTTGTTATAATTCAAGTAATAAGTTGATTACTCGAAACATTATACAATGAGTAATGTGTAATCAATATGGTGGAGGTGTGCGTGATTGTAGGGATGGATTGGCTTAGCCATTTTGGTGTCATGATAGATTGTGAGGGACAGAGAGTGGTAGTTCGAACCCTAAGTGGGGGGAACTGATTGTTTATGGCGAGGGCACCAGAGCGGGTTCATGGTTTTGTTCAGCTGCCAGGGTTCGGCAGTACATTCAGCACGGGTGTGCGTATTATCTAGTGTACGTGGTTGATACGCGGGCCAGGGAGCAGGGTTCAGTTTCGGAGGTTCCGGTGGTCAGATAGTTTACCGATATGTTTCCGGAGGAGTTACCCGGAGTACCTCCGGAGAGGCAGGTCGAGTTCAGGATTGACCTAGTGCCAGGCGTGGCCGCTATCGCCAAGGCGCCGTATCGGTTGGCACCACCAAAGATGCAGGAGCTGTCATCACAGCTGCAGGAACTGCTGGGCAAGCAGTTCATTCGACCTAGCAGTTCCCCATGGGGAGCACCGATTCTTTTTGTCCGGAAAAAGGATGGTTCACACTGGATGTGCATTGATTACCAGGAGTTGAACAAATTAACGGTAAATAACCGTTACCCACTCCCGAGGATAGATGATCTCTTCGATCAGTTACAGGGTGCATCTTGGTTCTCCAAGATTGATTTGAGGTCGGGATATCATCAGGTCCGAGTTAGAGAGGAGGACGTGGAGAAGACCGCGTTTCGGACTCGTTATGGTCATTACGAGTTCGTGGTGATTCCGTTTGGGCTCACCAACATGCCAGCAGTATTCATGGACCTGATGAATCGGGTCTGCAGATCGATGCTCGATCGCTCGGTCATAGTGTTTATCGACGATATCTTGGTGTATTCCAAGACCCGAGAGCAGCATGAGGAGCATCTGCGAGAGTTATTGGGAGTTCTGAGGCGAGAACGACTCTATGCCAAGTTCTCGAAATGCGAGTTTTGGTTACGAGAGGTCCAGTTCCTGGGGCACCTCGTTAACCAGGATGGGATTTTTGTCGACCCGGCCAAAATCGAGGCTGTCATGCAGTGGGAGATTCCGAAATCTCCCTCAGATATTAGGAGCTTTCTGGGGTTGGCAGGGTACTACCGGAGATTCATACAGGATTTCTCGAAGATTGCAGTACCCCTCACTCGTCTGACGAGGAAGGAGGTGGACTTCCGGTGGGTCCCTGAGCAGCAGAGGGCGTTTGAGACCCTCTGTCAGCGGTTGTGTGAGGCGCCAGTTTTGACACTCCCGGAGGGAGTTGAGGACTTCGTGGTGTTATGTGATGCATTCATCACAGGTCTAGGGGCAGTCCTCATGCAGAGGGGGCGAGTGATAGCTTATGCGTCGCGACAGTTGAAGCCGCATGAGACGCGATACCGTACGCATGATTTGGAGCTGCGAGCGGTGGTGTTCGCCCTCAAGATATGGAGGCATTACCTTTATGGGGTCCGTTGTACCATATACACAGATCACAAGAGCTTGAGACATATCATGGATCAGCCAAACCTGAACATGAGGCAGCGCAGGCGGTTGGATGTAGTCAAGGACTACGACTGCGAGATCCTTTACTACACTGGTAAAGCGAATGTGGTTGCGGATGCTTTGAGCGACAAGTCAGTTGGGTCTTCCACCTCAACGGTATGTATGAGGATAGCGGTGGATTCTACCCTTGTGAGTTTGATCAGAGATGCCCAGGTTGAGGGCATGCGACCGGAGAATTGGAAGCTGGAGAGGATCAAGGGGGAGAATACCCGGTTTGTGCAGGATAGTCGGGGATTATTGACCCGATGCGGTCGGTTTTGGGTTCCGATGTCTGGTGGAGTCAGGCAGACGGTCATGGAGGAGGCTCATAAGTCTCATTTTTCTATTCACCCGGGGGCCACCAAGATGTATAGAGACCTGAGTTTGAGTTACTGGTGGCCATGTATGAAGCGAGAAATCGCTTGGTATGTTGAGAGGTGCTTGGCCTGCAGGATGGTCAAGGCCGAACATCAGAGGCCGCATGGTAAGCTGCAGCCTCTAGAGATTCCCATGTGGAAATGGGAACAGATCACGATGGATTTCATTACCAAGTTGCCGAGGACGGCGAAGGGATTTGATGTTATATAGGTCATCATGGATCGATTGACCAAGAGTGCCCATTTCTTGGCTATTCGGGAGAGTTCGTCGGCCGAGAAGTTGGCCGACATGTACGTTCGCGGGATCATGTCTCGCCATGGGGTTCCCGTCTCCATTGTCTCCGACCGAGACGTTAGCTCTACCTCCCGTTTCTGGTAGAAGTTCCATGAGGAACTGGGCACGCGGTTGCAGTTTATCACAACATTCCATCCGCAGACTGACGGTCAGAGCGAGCACCCCATTCAGACCCTCGGGGATATGTTGAGGGCGTGTGTCATTGATTTCGGTGGGAGCTGGGATTCCTACCTACTGCTTGCAGAGTTCGCCTACAACAACATCTATCATTCCAACATTGGCGCCCCGCCTTTCGAGATGTTGTATGGACGGAGATGTCACACCCCGATTTGTTGGGGTGAAGTGGGACACAGGGTGATGGGGCGAACGGAAGTAGTCTTGCAGACTACTGAGAAGATTCAGCAGATTAGGCAGCATTTGCAGACCGCTCAGAGTCGGCAGAAGAGTTATTGCGACAAACGTCGATCTGAGTTAGAGTTTTAGGTGGGTGATATGGTACTCCTGAAGGTCTCACCCTGGAAGGGTGTGATCCGCTTCAGAAAAAGGGGAAAATTGGGTCCCCGTTTCATTGGTCCATTCAGGATCCTTGCCAGGGTTGGCAAGGTGGCGTATAGGCTAGAGCTACCGGGGGAGCTTAGCCGAATTCATAGCACCTTCCACGTTTCGCAGTTGTGAAAGTGTGTTTTGGATCAGGAGACAGTGGTGTCGTTGGATGATATTCAGGTCGATGAGCGCCTGAATTATGTGGAGAGGCCTGTGGCCATTCTGGAGAGGAAGATGAAAGTGTTGGATTAGTGTCTAAGCCCATAACTATTTTGGTATGTACTTGATCCGATTGCAAGCATGGTCCTTTTGGGTTGCCTTCACCAAAGCAACTTGATAGGATGATTTGTGGAGAAAGAGATTAATTATGATTTATTAATAATATATTAAAAGAGAAATCATATTGTTTAATTAATATTAGTTAATAATTAATAATAATTAATTTTGTGGCTAAAAGACATTAATTAAATAAAGGGGACTAGAACTGTCAATTGTGTGATAGTTGGATATTGGGCTAATGGACTCCATAGAGGATGGAGTGGACGAAATCTATGGGAAAACCCATTAGAATTCGTCCAAGGCCTTTAAAGGAGGTGTCCATGGGCTGCTTAGGGCCTAAGCAGTCAGATTAGGGTTTTCAAGTTCTGAACCCTAATAGCCTCACATATTTAAAGATCCATAGGGCACCAAAAACGTGGTTAAGCTTTCCTTAGGGTTCTTGGACGTTTTTTGGTGCCTCCTTCCCTTCTCCTAAGTCATCCTCTTTCTCTTGGTGTTTGTGAGCCATTAGAGGCGTGGCACTTGTGACACTAAGCTTTCAGAAGCCAATTACAAGAAGGAATTGAGATTGTTATTGCTACATAACAATCAAGGTAAGATCTAAACCCTAATTTATATGTTATTTGATTATCACATGCTAGATCTAGGGTTTATGGCTTTGGATGATTATTGCATGTTCATTAGACAAACTAGATCCAAAACTTTAGGGTTTGCATGTACACCATAGGAATGATGTAGTGCTCATAACCCATCAGAAAGTTCTATGTAACAAGGAAATACCTCTGGTGAAGGTGCAGTCGGAGCATCGGAGGGGATCCGAGTGGACGTAGGAGCCGGAGGCAGAGATGTGAGAACATTACCCGGCGTTGTTTACCCCAGCAGACTTCGAGGACGAAGTCTAATTCACGTGGGGGAGATTTGTAACGCCCCGATTCCCAGGTATTGATTTATGTATGAATCCTTTTCGGTTTTTGGGTCTACTCGACGAGTTGGCCGCCCTACTCGTCGAGTAGTAGCGGGTTGGTCTACGTGTTTTAGTGATCTACTCGCCGAGTCCAAGAGCGGACTCGACGAGTAGGAGCTGGCAGATGAAACCCTAGATTTCGGGGCATTTCACCCTATTTAAAGGATCATTGGCCACCCCAGCCTCCCCTTTACTGCTTCTTGTCCCTCTCAAACCCTAAATCGAGTGTGTGTGTTCTTTTGGTGTGTTCAAGCTTGGAGGAGGAGTTTTGGAGGAGGAAACACTTGGGGAAAGCAAGCAAGTAGAAGCAAGAACTCGTGGGATTCAGGATCTACATCAGTGAACACTCTCCTGAAGGTATTAGACTGTTTTCCTTGGCTCATGTTCATCAAAAACCTCTTTTGGATGGGTTTTAGGAAAGGCTTCTTATGTTTGAGCTAAAATCGGAAGTTGTAACTTCAGATCTGGACCCCCTTTGGCCTCTACATCCATAAAGTTATTAGTCTTGACTAGAATGAGCCTTCCCTCAAGTGTGAGACTTCATTGCAAGCTTCGTTTTGTCATTCAAGGGCCTTAAAGTTTTGCATGCACGTAAAGTTTGCAACTTTACGTGATAAACAGACCTTGGAAGGTTGGATCTGTAATCTGGAACCTTTGCATGGCTTAAAAAGCGTCTGTATGGTTGAAGGATTAAAGGGACTCGACGAGTCGCAAGGTCGACTCGGCGAGTCATATGAAGATTGTCATGTACTCGACGAGTTGGATGAACAACTCGGCGAGTCCGATGAAGATTGCCTTGGGCTCGACGAGTCAGTCGAATGACTCGGCGAGTCGGCTAGGGTTATTCCCGAACCTTTGGACAAGCATGAAATCGGCGGGTTATAGGGGAACTCGACGAGCCAACCAAGGATTTCACGACGTCTCGAGTTCAGGAAGGACTCGACGATTCGGTGAACTACACTCGACGAGTCGGGTCAACATGGACTGTTGACTTTGACTGTGGACTTTGACTTTGACCAAGGGTTGACTAGATGACCTCTGGGGGCATTTTGGTAATTTGGAAATTTATGGAAAAGGGTTTTATGGTAACTATAGGTGGTGGAGTTCGTGTTGGGGATTCGAGAGTTGAGCCTATCACTTCAGTGCGACACTTGGGAGGTGAGTTATCCTCACTATATCAACAAGGTCTAAGGCACCAAGGCCGGCCCTTTATGATTTACATCCTGGTTTAGGATGGTTGCTATTGCTATGCTAGATTTCATCCTGGTTTAGGATGGTTGCTATGTTAGATTACATCCTGGTTAGGATGGTTGCTATGTTAGATTACATCCTGGTTAGGATGGTTGCTATGTTAGATTTCATCCTAGGTTAGGATGGTTGCCATGATTAGTGATCGGTTAGATCTGCATGTTTACTTGTTTATTTGTATGTGCACATGTTTGTTGGTTTGGGGAAAGGGTTGAGGCAGGTCCTGCTGTGTGCAGTAGGCCAAGACACCCTGGGCGGACCGGGTAGACTTCAGGCCCAGGCCGGGCAAATCTAGTCAGGCCGAAGGCCCAGCGAGCGGTCCGGATAGGCTGAAGGCCCCGAGGAGGGCGGTCCAGACGTGTCGAGGGCTCGGAGAGCGGTCCAGATAGACTGAGGACCGGGAGTCGGTCCAGTCAGACTGATGGATCATTATTCATGTTGTATATGTTTGCTTATATGTTATATGATACGATTATGACTGTATGGTGTTGGTATTTTGGGGGTAACTCACTAAGCCTTCAAGCTTACATTTATCGGTTATTGTTTCAGGTACTTCTGATGATCGCGGGAAGGCAAAGGCGTGATCGTACCGATCCTCACATTTTATGATTTTTATGATTTGATTCTGGGATACTCTGACAATATACTATTTTGAAAACAATCAAACGATACCTCAGAAAAAAAGGCTTATTAGTGGCTGTTATTCCAAAATAGAGCTCCATTATATACACTATGTGACCTAGAAACGCACTTCTTACGACAAATCAAAAAAAGTCCATTTTTTTCGTTCATTAATACCTCATATTTGTCAAAAAAATCATTTCAACCTTTTATCAGGTTTTGCACCCTTATCTGGTCACCATTGCCATAAAATCTCTCATATTTACACATCAACACCACCACACTCTCTCATCACAACCACCATTTGCCACCAACAACACCATCTTTACTACGAAACACCGGTAGCCCTCATCAGCAACATCTCCATTCTGTATTCTTCATCTCTGACCCACCATCATCACCATTGCTATAAAATATCTCATATAGATGATATCCTTATGATTGTAGTAATGATATTTATTAAATAGAAACACAAAAAATTCCAAAAATGATATCAAAATTGTCTATTTCTTAAAATTTAAGAGGTATACCTATTACAACATGATGTACAATCTTATTAAGCTTACAATCATACTGTGTAACTCATCGTATCTGTAACGACGTAAATTTTCAAACAATATTTCATTTTTCAAACATAACATATCTCATATAAATCATGTCAAAACTCAAGTGTATCAAATGTTATCACGGTAAAACATATCCCAGAATCTCAAATACAAAATCCTCTGTCAGTGTGTACAAATCATGACGGCGCCTTCCCGCGATCCTCGCTAGTACCTTAAACACATATCACATAACACAGTAAGCATAAATGTTTAGTGAGTTCCCCAAAATACCACATACAACACATAAGCCACTCGAGGCTATGACTCGGTATGACCCTCCGGTCAATGTGTCTCAGCGGGACCCTCCAGTCTCGTAGCTCGTTGGACCCTCCGGTCCGGTCTAAATCGTTGGACCCTTCGGTCCGGTCTTACTCGAGGACCCTCTGGCCTCGTAAGACGTTGGACCCTCCGGTCCGGTCTATATAACACATAGCATACATATATCACAATGCACATAATCTCAAACATACACATAACACATAAGACCCTTCGGTCTGCACATAGATACCACTCTAGGTAATGTATAGTGAAAAGACTCACCTGGTACGATGTCTAGCAAACTCTCGTGCTCGATATCCCCGACCTAGCCTCCGCCTATCAAAATGATAATATCTCTAATCAATACTCTCCTCAGGTTCTCATCTCTAAAGAATGGGTAGAAGACGATTCTACCCTTTCATGGCCTCTCATGAATTAGTTTGACCAAACCCCCAAGGTCAACAGATGTCAACTCCAGTCAACGGTCCAACTTTGACCAGACTCGTCGAGTGCACTCGGGTGAATCGGCGAGTCCATGCGTGTCCTCTGAATCCTCCTAAGGCCTCACTCGACTCGTCGAGTTAACCTTTCACTCGACGGGTTACCACTGATCACGAATCGCGGGGCAACCCAATCTGACTCGTCGAGTCCTCTCATGGACTCGGCGAGTTTCCTCCATGGCATTACTCATGTGACCTTCTGAGGTCAGATCTGTTTCTCTAACTTATAGATCTGGCCTTCTAACACCTAAAAATCACGTAAAGGTCTGAACTTGGTGTCCATGCATGGTGTATCTTGCATTATATACCATAGAAACCCCATTAATGCTTCCTAGCTTCAAAACCCTATGATTACTCGACTAAAGCTTCATACTTTCTGGCTCTATGGACCTAGAAAGGTCCAGATCTATAAAACAACTAGGAAGAGGGATTTGATGCATTCAATACCCCAAAAAATGAAGTGATTCAATCCCTAACCCCAAAAATGGAATCTACACAATAGGGAAGAATAGGGGTTCGATTTGGTACCTCAGAATGAAGCTCCTTGCTTGACTAACTCAGAACAACAACCTCCTCTAGTCCTTCTTGCTGGAACTCTTCTCCTCATTTTCCAAAATCACACCAAATAGCTCAAGATAGCTCTTCCTCTCACTCTACACACTCAAACTCGCTAGGGTTCTCTCTTCTGGAAAGGTAGCCGCAAATGAAGGCCATAAGTGCCTTTAAATAGGGCTCAGGCCCAAAGATTTAGGGTTTCTGCCAACAGCGCGGGCTCGTCGAGTCCATTCAATAATCCTAGTCATCAGTCGTGATCCTACTCGACGAGTTTAGGCGTCAACTCGTCGAGTCCCTCTTCTCATCTCAAAAACAAATATTTAAATTATGATACATGTAAATCCGGATGTTACAGTATCTTCACCCTATCTTAACCCTAACCTCATGGACACAACATCAGACGCCGTCAAACCCACATCTCATCTATCTCTCTCCTTACTTGCTTCTGTTTCCGGTGGACCTTCGGTACCACCACCCTCGTCACCCGCCTTCCGCCGCTGTTGCAACCTATAGAACGTCACCGGACATCCTTCCTCTATTAACTATCATGTGCTCACTCAAATGTTCATCTTTCTACACTGGATGATCGATGCCCTGCAACTCTACTTTCTCTACCTCTGTTTCTCCTCTCAAAACCATAATCGCACATGTGTATGCTCAAGAAAACAATAATGAACATCTAGTTTTTGAAACCCTAATATAGCCACCGCCATCGCCACCCCCTCTATCACCCATATTCTACCTTCTTTCAAGACAAGAAACCCTAACCCTATTATGTCGTCACCATCAACGCCAACAAATATGTTTCTACCTTCTGTCTCAGGCCGCACACCAGTTGAAGCTTAGTCATCTGAGAAGTTGACGAGATTAAAGAGATGTTTTTTGTTCTGAGGATACTTCTAATTTATAGGTACGATTTTGTTTCCTGATTATTGAATCATTTTCAGTGTATTATTGGTTATATTCA
Source organism: Lactuca virosa (assembly GCF_052849685.1). NCBI lineage: Eukaryota > Viridiplantae > Streptophyta > Magnoliopsida > Asterales > Asteraceae > Lactuca > Lactuca virosa. The sequence continues at coordinate 42,764,842 of NC_136433.1, forward strand.
AAGATTTTCTTATTAATTGGAATTTTATTTCGTTTGCACGCCATGTGTTCGATGAAATGTTCGATTCCAGAGCTACAAGAAGCAATGCTTAAACTTGAAGTAACAAAAAGGGTAGTTGAGGTATGACTTCAATTCCCTCTTCCTTGATCATCCGGAGCAATATTTAAGGTTAATGTAACACTTTTCTCCCATGCTAATACATTTTTTGGTAATTTCGATATTATATTTTTCTATTTGAAAGCTTGCTATATGTTTTTTATTCATTTCAACAGGGTTTGATTGTTTGATAATGCCCTTGGTTTTCCAACTTTAATTTGACTTTTGATCATAATTTCCCTGATCTTTCAGGTTTCAATTCACAAAAATTTTATGTTAAATTGTTGCTAACAATGCATCTAAAAAGAAGACTCACTTTGGAAAGGCATTTGTAGACGGTAAACAAGTTCCACAGATGTAGCTTTGTTTGATAATGTTGAAAACATATGCATTTGATATATAAATTGATGACTCACCCCCAAAATCACATCCATGTACTTTGTTTCTTTCTAATTTTTTGTAAGTACTACAATTTGTTTCATTACAACTTTTTCTTTAATGTAGGAAGAAGTGGGACGACTACAAGAGATGGTAAACATAAAATCTCACGATACCCTTTCTTCTTTGATCACCCGGTAGGTATCATTACTCAAACTCTACAAATTCTGCCCTTTATCCGAGTAGTCTTTTCTTCGCCAAATTGTCCGAAGTCTATGCTTTTTTAATCCAATCGTAGATGTTATGCTAGTCATACCCCTGTTCTTTTTTTCTTTTAGCCTTTGTTTTGCAAGCTGCTGTAAGTTTTTGATAAGATCTTGAATACTATCCTAGAAAATTCATGATTTATTCGAGAAAAATTATAACAATTGATAAGATCAAATAAGTCTGGGAGTATGACCCTTCAGTTCAAACATTGAAATTCTTGGCTAGCCGCAATAAATTTGGCTCGCCCCATTTCCCGATTCTAATCCTTTTTCCGATGAAAGACCTTATTAGGTTACGGTCCCTTAGAATATCTAATTGTGGGTAAGAAAGTGATTTGTGATAATCAAAGACTCGTATTACAAATTTAAACTTTAGTTGAATTTCTGAACATTCTTTTCTATTTCTAGAATTCATTTCTTGGTGTCAAAATAGGATATGTGATATAAAAATGGAGGATCTATTATCTTTTATAGTTTTTCTTTTTCAAAAAATGATATTGGAGGTTGTGTAATGCTTACTCTAACTTTTCGTTTACACAGTAGTAATATTCTTTGTTTCTCTCTTCATCTTTGGATTCCTATCCAATGATCCAGGATGTGAAGAATAAAATAAAATTTTCGTTTTTCTTGCTTGATTTACAATTTTCTTAAGATTTTATTTTATATATTCATATTCCATACGTTTAACTAGTAAAAAAATCATTTAAAAGGGGTTTGCGAAATTTTAAAGAAAAAAATAAAAAGTCATCAACGGAAACGACAAGAGAGGAATTCGAACCCTCGGTACGAATAACTCGTACAACGGATTAGCAATCCGCCACTTTCGTCCACTCAGCCATCTCTCCCAATTGAAAAAGATAATTACTATGCTACATTACACATCAAGTAAGGATTAACGAAAGTATTTCTTTCACATTCTTTATCGTTATTATATAATTAACAATTTCATTTAGATGCTCGAAAGATCCAAATAGAAAGATAAATAAAGAAGACCTTCTTGCTTTTATTTTGTTCGAAGTGCCTTTTGGGCCTGGCCCAGTCAATACCCAGCCCAACCTGTTTTTGTTCCAACGAATTCCATATATTTATAGGTATAGGAAACATACTCTAAAAAAGATACCCAATTTGGTATCTGTGTAAGAATTTCCATTGTGGGGTTTACATATACGTATACTTTTCATTATAATGGAAATTGAAATGATCAAGAATCAACTAAGTATGTTTTGTAGTTTTTATGTCATTAGGCAACCCCAATTTTAGATTCAAATCCAAGAATCATTCAGGAATTCTCAGTCAACGAATAGTTAATGGTTCCCATTTGTCATAAATTTTGTGTCATAAATTTTGGCTTTTTTGAATGAAAATATACATATGATTTTTCAATAGAAAAGCGAGGGAAAGTTTTTCTACATTTTATGTTTTGTGATACTATACAATCAATCGAATGAGTGGTCAAACAAAAGGGGAAAAGGGTTTCTTTTAGAATTTTTATAAATTTAGAAAAAAAAGGATGAAATTAAAAAAGGGATGCAAGTACAACAAACTAAAGTTTAGTAATCCAACCCAAAAAATTTTATCTTATTGTGTATCGTTTTGGCGGCATGGCCGAGTGATAAGGCGGGGGACTGCAAATCCTTTTTCCCCAATTCAAATCTGGGTGCCGCCTCATCAACAAACGAATCAAAATTTATTATCTGCTGATATAAATCACCCAAATTTCACCCAACAGATAAGGCGATTGTTGATACTTGGTTGATTCTAAACATCTGTTTTGGGGATTTTGTAAAAGATTGGAAATCTTTCAATCTAAAATTCAAAGAAAGATTATATTATAATGGTCGAAGCAAGACTTCCCGATTCCCTTCTACTGCTAATGTCTACTGATTGGATCTTGAATTTCATTGGAATAGCCGTCGGCGGCTAACTAGTTGTGGAAAGTCCTTTATGTAATCTACATATATAGACTCGCGAGAATCTCTAAGTGTTCAGGCATTCAATCACTATTAGATTGAGATTGGATGGATAATTTACTTTTTTATAGAAAAGTGAAAAAAAAAATTGAAACCCCTCGTCAAGAGTATAATATACTATCTCCCAATTGCTTCAGAGAGACAATCGGGAAAGGAAAGGGTACGGATTAGATCAAATAGGAAATAAAAGTATGTAATAGATAGCAATTGATCTATTTTTACTTTGAAGGGCAACAAAGAATGGGCCCTATTTTTTTATTACTATATGTTTCATTAGTAACATTCCTTTGTAGCGTCATTGTGTATTTTAGTTGTGTTTAGTCTTTCCCGGTCAGAAATCATATAGGAATTTTTTAGAAATGGATTTATTTGATTGGTTCATCAATAGTGTTCGGACAGAATCCCATTTTGACTAAGGACCATGGATTCTACTATTATTAGTGAGCAATACAATAATGGAATATTTCTATCATAAAGATAAGGAACATAATTGACATGGATATAGTAAGTCTCGCTTGGGCTGCTTTAATGGTAGTCTTTAAATTTTCCCTTTCACTCGTAGTATGGGGAAGAAGTGGACTTTAGAAGGACTACTAATTTAGTTTAGGAATGAAATGGTATCAATTGTTTTATAGATTGTTCTGCAACACATTTTTTATTTTTTATTTGAATTGAAATAATTTTCAAATCAAAATTTATTCATTTCGAAATTCCATTGGATTCTAGTGGTGAAATGTATTATATAACAGTAAAACAATTATTCAGTAAAACAAATATTTCAGAAAGAAAGAGAATTGGGTCCTACTTTAATTTCATATATGGATTAATCACTACATATATTGAAGATAGAAGCTAATATAGTATACCAACTTTATTAGAAAGTAAAGTACAACTTTATACACTACTATAACACTAATAGAGAGTATGGTAAGAAATTTCTTACCATACTCTCGGATCTCATAGAATAGCGCTCATTATAGTCCGTTGATTTCATTTAAAACGCAAAAAAATAATTCTTTTGATTTGATTTCTTCAACTATTGATAAGAACTCAGAAGTCAAGTTTCACTTCAAGTAATTAATTATTTTGACCGACTGTTTTTACGTAAATGATGAATAGAAAAGCAGTAGGAACTAAAATGAACAGTGCAGTAGCAATAAATGCAAGAATATTTACTTCCATAATCTCAATCAACGTTTTTTTATTTCACAATAACTTGGGATTTAATCCCATAAAGATGATAAATCTTTCACCCGTCAATTCAATGAATGCATTACCTATCGATGATCTTGAATCGGATCAGTATCATGAATAACAATATCTGAGCTATTAAATTAATTCGTCGTCGAGAATTGAATAGTATAACATACGAAGATCTTTTATAATCCTAGATTGGATTCCCGGACCAATCAAAAATTCCTTTATTTATCCTTCTTTTCTGTTCTTTCTTTTCTATAACCTACCTTAGTCTTCCTTATAGAACCATCAAATGAAGTATCCTCGTCCGTTTCGATTAACTACAAAACACCAACAAAAAATACAAGCGAAGTGGAAAAAGAGAGGAATTAGGTTGTAAATTTGAATGATCCAATTTTATTTGGAAGACAAAGAAGTATGAGAAAGAGGAGTCACGGGAGAAAAGATGGAATATTCTATCAACTTCACTATTTTAGTTATTTTCATTTCATTTTATTTTAGTTTAGTGTTTGTTCTTTCTTCTACAGAATCCTGAAAAAAGAGGGGAAACCCCTTCAGAATTAAATTATGATCTTTGTCCCTTCTTTCATTTCACATAAAATGGAGAGGTGAATTGATGTACTTATTTGATCCGTCGGGACTGACAGGGCGGTGCTCTTGCCTATTGAACTACAATCCCAGGGAAATAAGAAGAGATCTAATAGAAAGTTTGGATTCTTTTTTATTCTCTCTTATCATGTATTTCTTAAGAGCAATAGGGTTCTACCATTTGATAGTATATTGGCGAATTTTTGGGCCGAGCTGGATTTGAACCAGCGTAGACATATTGTCAATGAATTTATAGTCCGTCCCCTTAACCACTCGGGCATCGACCCAACGCCTAATTAGACGTTCCATAATCAACTTCCTTTCGTCTACCAGGCGGACTTGACAAATACATTTCACTTTTGATAAAATCCTACTCTTATGGTCTTGGTATACCCCTAGAGGGACTTGAACCCTCGTTTTCTCCGTGAAAGAGAGAGGTCGTAACCACTGGACCATAGGGGCCTATGGCCACCTTTAGGAAGTCAAAAAGCACTACACAATACAAATACAATAGGGAATAAGGCCTAAGGCCACCTTAACTTAATATAAATCAGCCAAGGGACACCTTTAGAAGACGAATAGGATATGAATCAAACCGAAAAACTCATTAACTTTTCTGAGGGTTAATGTTAATCAAACTTTACCATTAAACTATACAATCTTTCAACTTTATTTCATTGGTCTTTCTCATCTTTATCTCTCTCATTAAGAAAGAGTTTTGCATTGGATCCAAGATACGGTACCTCTGAATCAGCAGAGCAGGAGATACAAAAAACTGATTTACCAATGTCTGATTTGGGAAATTTATTGAGCCCTAAATCATATCAAAGTCATATCAAATTATATATATATATATATATATATATATATATATATATATATATATATATATAATACTGTCAATTGACGACAGGAGGGCAATAAAAAATAAAATAAAGAGAAAAGACATTAGGTATATCCGTCGGGTTCATCAATACAACATTCCTTTAGTTTTATGGTATTTAATATTCAAGTAGATTAGAATATCAATACCGTTTTACATTATGATATAAGAAACTGACTCAGTTTTTATATTAGAAAAAAAATCGCAAAGCATAGTAAGACTAAGCAGGAGAATTATGTTTCTAGGACTGTTTTTTCAATTCCGTTCCATTTTCATCTCTTAAAAATGACAATTTAAATTAAATTGAAATTAAGGTATAAATTTGAATTCCACCTATCTCATAGATTCCAGTAAAAGATTCATGGAATCGAAATTCCATCATTGCTATAGGATTTGATGGATAATGAGCCAGCCAAAATGGTATATTTTTTTGTTTTTGGAGAATTTGAGATGGGTGAATATAAATAACTGACAATTTCAAAAAAATCTAGGATAGACGCAATGTCCACAATACCTGGATTTAATCAAATACAATTTGAAGAATTTTGTAGGTTCATTGATCAGGGTTTGACAGACGAACTTTCTAAGTTTCCAAAAATTGAAGATACAAATCAAAATTGTCTATTTCTTGAAATTTAAGAGGTATACCTATTACAACATGATGTACAATCTTATTAAGCTTACAATCATACCGTGTAACTCATCGTATCTTCACCCTATCTTAACCCTAACCTCATCGACACAACATCAGACGCCGTCAAACCCACATCTCTTTTATCTCTCTCCTTACTTGCTTCAGTTTCCGGTGGACCTTCGGTACCACCACCCTCCTCACTCGCCTTCCGCCGCCACTACAACCTATAGAATGTCACCGGGCATCCCTTCCTCTATTATCCTTCTACACTGGATGATCGATGTCCTGCAACTCTACTTATCTCTACCTCTGTTTCTCCTCTCAAAACCATAATCGCACATGTGTATGCTCAAGAAAACAATAATGAACATCTAGTTTTTGAAACCCTAATATAGCCACCGCCATCGCCACCCCCTCTATCACCTATATTCTACCTTCTTTCAAGACAAGAAACCCTAACCCTATTATGTCGTCACCATCAACGCCAACAAATATGTTTCTACCTTCTGTCTCAGGTCGCACACCAGTTGAAGCTTAGTCATCTGAGAAGTTGACGAGATTAAAGAGATGTTTTTTGTTCTGAGGATACTTCTAATTTATAGGTACGATTTTGTTTCCTGATTATTGAATCATTTTCAGTGTATTATTGGTTATATTCAAAGATTTTCTTATTAATTGGAATTTTATTTCGTTTGCACGCCATGTGTTCGATGAAATGTTCGATTCCAGAGCTACAGGAAGCAATGCTTAAACTTGAAGTAACAAAAAGGGTAGTTGAGGTATGACTTCAATTCCCTCTTCCTTGATCATCCGGAGCAATATATAAGGTTAATGTAACACTTTTCTCCCATGCTAATACATTTTTTGGTAATTTCGATATTATATTTTTCTATTTGAAAGCTTGCTATATGTTTTTTATTCATTTCAACAGGGTTTGATTGTTTGATAATGCCCTTGGTTTTCCAACTTTAATTTGACTTTTGATCATGATTTCCCTGATCTTTCAAGTTTCAATTCACAAAAATTTTATGTTAAATTGTTGCTAACAATGCATCTAAAAAGAAGGCTCACTTTGGAAAGGCATTTGTAGACGGTAAACAAGTTCCACAGATGTAGCTTCGTTTGATAATGTTGAAAACATATGCATTTGATATATAAATTGACGACTCACCCCCAAAATCACATCCGTGTACTTTGTTTCTTTCTAATTTTTTGTAAGTACTACAATTTGTTTCATTACAACTTTTTCTTTAATGTAGGAAGAAGTGGGACGACTACCAGAGATGGTAAACATAAAATCTCACGATACCCTTGCTTCTTTGATCACCCGGTAGGTATCAGTACTCAAATTCTACAATTTCTAATTTCATCATTTTAATTAACTTAATATTTTTCTCAAATTTGTATATTTGCTGCCAGTTTATTAGATTTTTTTTTTCAATCTGAATGGTTCTGGTGTTGCAAGTTTGCACCAGAAGAGCCCAAGTCACATGTATTCTTTAGTACCACAATTATGGCCATACTTTTTGTATTTTCAATCATTCCAATTAAATTTATAATCTTGATTGTCTCAGATAATTTATCCATTCGGAATAGAACTTCCTTCGGCGCCCTTGGTTAACCCATAATTGCAAGTGAAAGTATATATGTTTTATGTAGTTTCCGTGGAAACGAAAATACTACCATATTTGTTAGTGATGTTTTGTTAACTGTTTGAACGACTAATATTAGGAGTAATTTTGGTTATGCTTTGGTGGCATATTTGGGATGAGATGGTGCTGATTGTGCTCAAACTATAATACAGTCAAGGGTCATAGTAATTTCTCAGACACTACTTCTATTAGCCAAACAACCCCTCCCGGTAAGTCTCATGTGAGTTTACCATACTACGCTCGCAACATTTTTGTATTCTCACTCATGATGTGCATCTTATGAAGCCTTTGGTTATTAAAATCTGTAATGGCTATCTGCATATCCAGGGCATCTCCAGAGATTCATGAGATTGACTATGGCCATGACAACATCATATATTACCAACATACCCCTTCCAATAAAAGAATTCGCTCCATCCATACACATCAAGGATCCAAAGGATTCAATTAAGATGCTACCATTCTTTACCAGGTTTCCTATCTCACTCTTTGTGATTCATTACTCAAATTCACCATTTTCTTTCTTTAGATCGTATGTGCCAAATCTCAATAGGTATATATATATATATATATATATATATATATATATATCAATTTTTTATTCTTAATGATGATATGATTCTTGATGAAGGACTATGGAATGGAAGATGGAGCATTTAGTGGGGTGTTTGATGGCCATGGTGATTCGAGAGCGGTGATAGGAACAATTGTTGGAAATGGAATTACGCCTGTGCAATTGACCATTGATCTCAAACCAAGTGTACCTTGTAAGTGTTTATATTATATGATTATTCTGAGATCATTTGGGTTGGGTTGTGTTTTTATATGAAGTAACGATTAAACTTTTGAGCAGCGGAAGCAGATCGAATAAGAAAGTCAAATGGTAGGGTGATGGCGCTGAGAGAAGAACCACATATAGATCGAGTGTGGTTACCTCATCATGACTCACCGGGGCTTGCCATGTCTCGCGTTTTCGGGGATTTTGTACTGAAAAGCCTTGGGATTATTGCGGTTCCTGATGTCTCCTATCACTGATTGACCCCCAAGGATTAGTTTCTTGTTCCTGCAAGCAACGAGGTAAGTCACATGTTGAAACTAAAATCGAACTAACTAACACCCAAAAACTACAGTTTGATTCTTTAAAAAAAAAACTAAAACTAAAAATCAAACATCACTTGAAGTTCTTTACTTGATGATTTATTTAATATCATTACACGCCAATTTGTTATTTTGTTAAATATAAATGTCTAAAATCTTCTTGCTATTTGTATATTACGAAATTCAACACTTTACTATTTCTGGTGTCTTCCTGCTGAAGGCTCCTCGTTTGCAAATATGTCTCTCTCTAAAGTCACATTTTCTCTCATTTCTAACTTCTTTAAACCCTAGATCCCCTTCGTGATCTGTAGCTGTCACTGCCCTTACGGATTAAATTAAGAAATTTAATCATTATCAAGATCTTGGCTAATCCTGTAAATCTTCAATGAAAGAATAAAAAAGAATAGCTTGAATCTTTCATTGATTGTAAAAATTATGAACATTACATCATATATACTTCGTATAGAAGTTAACTGTATGCAAACATCTAAAACAGAACTGTAACAAACTCTATGATTAATTACTAAAATATCCTTATGCTAAATTACAATATTTCCCATGAATCATGTACGTTGACACCCCCTCTCAAGCTAGGGGATACGGAAGGAAACCAAGCTTGGAGACTGCTTGTTGATGTTGAGGACCATAGAGGGATGTGCTAATTGTTGCTTAGAATTGACATGAAACAAAGTAATAAGACCAGCCTGCAACTTTTCTCTTACAAAATGGCAATCCAATTCGATATGTTTCGTCCTCTCATGAAATACTGGGTTGGTTGCAATGTAGATAGCAGCTTGATTATCACATTTCAAAGGAATTGCGGTTATGTATGGAACATTCAACTCTGTTAAGAGGCGACTTATCCATGCTAATTCAGCACATACTCGGTGCATAGAATGATACAGCCTCGGCTGAAGATAAAGAAACAGTAACTTGTTTCTTTGACTTCCAAGAAATGGGAGTATCACCAAAAAGAATGAAAAACCCACTAACACTTCTTCTTGTGAGAGGACAAGACGCCCAATCTGAATCACAATAGGCTTCAAGATTGTATGTGGGTGAATTATTAAAATGCAACCCTTGTGTCATAGATCCTTTGAGATACTTCAAGACATGTAAAGCAGCATCATAATGTGATTGACTTGGGGATTGATTGAATTGACTTGAAAACTGAATTGAGAAAGCAAGATATGGTCTGGTGTGCAAAAGAAAGTTTAATTTGCCAATAAGCTGTCGATAAATCGTTGGATCTTGTAAAGGATCATCCATTGTATGAGAAATATGAAGTTTTGGAGGAAGTGGTGTTGTAACAGGTACTGCATCAATCATGGAATATGCTTTCAAGAGTTCTTTGATATATTTCTGTTGATGAACAATCATTCCAGAATCAACTTTATTGAACTCAAGACCCAAAAAATAGTTGATATATCCCAAGTCCTTTATTTGAAACTTCTCATGTAATGACTTTTTAAGATCCAATATTTCATCAGTGTCATCACCTGTAACTAGTATGTCGTCCACATAAATGGCCACAATACAATAGTGGTTGTAGTTTTCTTAAGAAACAATGAATAATCATTTGATGATCATTTATAGCCTTTAAACATAGAAAATGAGACAATTTTGCATACCATTGCCTCGAAGCTTGTCTCAGTCCATATAACGACTTGTTAAGTTTGCAAACAAGAGTAGGATTAGAGACTTCAAGACCAGGTGGAATACACATATACACTTCTTCATGTAAATCACCGTGCAAAAACGCGTTATTAACATCAAATTGATGTATATTCCATCCGCGTTTAACAGCAAGAGAAACAATGCACCGAACAGTGTTGAATTTGATAACAAGAGAAAATGTTTCATGAAAGTCCACACCTTCTTTTTGAGTGAATCCTTTAGCCACTAAGCGTGCTTTATGTCTTTCAATGCTACCATCTGTGCGAAATTTAATCTTGTAAACCCAACGACATGCAATAGGTTTTTTACCCTTAGGAAGAGTAATAAGATCCCATGTGTTATTTGTTGTTAAAGCATGTAACTCTTTCTGCATGGCTTCTTCCCACTGTGGTTGTCCTTTAGCTTCATTGTAAAATGCAGGTTTTGATGTAGTACTAGGATCATTTTCATCAAATGTAACAACATTCATAGAATAACTATGAGGATTTATTTGTGAAGAACCAATACACAAGTTGGTAAGAGTATGAGAACATAACAAATGGGAGTGTTCAGAAAATACATTTTGACAAATGTAATCTTGAATACGTGTAGGAGGTTGTCTTACACGAGTAGTCCTTCTCAAGGGTGGATGATCTGGGGATGGATCAGGTAAAGGAGAAGGAACAGAAGTATCAATACTTTGTGAAGAAGTATCATCAGAAGATTCAGTGGGAAGACAAGAATTGAATGAAGAAGTGTTGATAGGTGTTGTAGAAGAATGTAAATGAAAAATGTCTTCAAAAAACTTAACATCTCGTGAAATGTAGATGTCTTTGGTTACCAGGTCAAGCACTTTATATCCTTTTTGTCCAGTTGTATAACCAATCATAACACATGGATTCGCTCGTGGCAGGAACTTGTCTCTTTTAGATAGCGTTGTAGAAACAAAACACAAGCATCCAAAGCTTCGTAGGTGTTGGTAAGATGGTTTCATTTTATGTAACACTTCATAAGGACTTCGATCATGCAGAATTTTAGAAGGCATTCTGTTAATAAGATGGACCGAAACCTTAACACATTCACCCCAATAAGAGACACCAACACCAGATTGAAAGTAAAGAGCTCGAGCTGTTTCTAAAATGTGCTTGTGTTTGCGTTCAACAATCCCATTTTGTTGAGGCGTAATGGTGTTGATTTGTGATGTATAATACCATTATCCTGGAAAAAAGATACGCCTGATATGCTTGAACCAAGTTCCATGGTATTGTCAGTTCTAATAACCTTGACCACAGAATTAAATTGAGTTTTTACAAATTTGACAAATGCTTTAAGCATTGTAAATGCATAGCTCTTGTGAAAGAGAAGATGTATCCAGGTATGGCGACTGTGATCATCAACTATGGTAATAAAATATTTAAAACCATCATGTGTTAAATGCTTATAAGGTCCCCATACATCTACATGTATAAGATCAAATGGTGCAATTGAATAAGACTCACTAACAGGAAAAGGAAGACGATGTTCTTTAGCTTATGAACAAACAAGACATGAATCTATAGTTGGAACATTACATTTTGATGATATCAAAGAAAGAGTTCTTAGTTTTTCAACAGGAATATGTCCTAATCTCTTGTGCCATAACATTGTATCTGAATCTGAACTAGTTTTTATTACAGAAGTTTGTAAAGACAAAGATGGTGTAAAAACAAAAAAACAATAAGCAAGTGTGCTTTTGAGTTGATGATGATCAAAAACGTATAGATCATTGACCCTTGATCCAAAGATCCCAAGAGCAAAATTACTCTTCAAGGAAGGGTCCTGTAGAAGACAATGTGAATCAGTGAAAATGGCAAAAGTGTGAAGTTGTGATGTTAATTTTGGAATTGAGACAGGATTGTACTTGAAATTTGGAACATACAAGACACCATGCAATGTTATTGACTCATGTATGTTGACATCACCAATATAACGAACAGAAGTATTATTTCCATTAGGAAGTCCAATCAACTTTGGTTGAACAAGTTTAGACATAGACACGAAAAAAGACGGATTAGAACAAATGTGATCTGTTGCACCAGAATCTATGATCCATGAATGATGTTTATGTAGAAGATGGGATGACTTATAAACATTAGCACATAATCGTTTAAAAGAAAAATTATTACCATTCAAGTTCATTGTTCCTTCATAAATTGATGAATTTATCTGACTTGAAGATGGCAGATTGTTGAGATTGTTGTTGTTGAGCAATTGAAGAAGTTGATGATACTGTTCAGGAGAAAAATTCAGTGAAGAATCGTTTGTCACATTATGAACAACATGTTTGATTTCTTCTTTCTTTCCTTTTGTAAACTTGAAATTTGGGGGAAATCCAACCAATCGATAACACTGAGACTTAGTGTGACCAGATTTCTTGCAATGAGTGCAATGTAATGATTGTTTGGACAAATTCTCAGACTGATTGGAAGAAATATGCATTGCAATTGTATTAGTGTTGATGTGAAGAGAAGCATTGATCTTGCTCTTATTTAACAATCATCGCATACGCAGTTGAGAGAGAGGGAAGAGGTTTCATCATTAGTATTTGCCCTCTGATTATCTTGTATGAGTCATTAAGCCCCTTCAAAAGTTGAATTAAGCGTTGTTCATCAAGGAATTTGTGAAAATGAGGAGCAGCAGTACAAGAACATGCAGGAAGATCTTGAACAACTCGAAGTCCGTCCCAGATCTTTATTAATTTGGTGTAGTAGGTAGAGAAATCATCTGATCCTTGTGCAATTGAATAGAGTTTTTGTTGGATTTGGTAAATCAAAGCACCACTAGATTGTGAATACCTCTAATTTAATTCATCCCAGATCGCTGATGCATTTTGAAGAAATAGAACATTGTCTGCAATATTCTTGTGAAGAGAGTTGAGGATCCAGCTAATTACCATGGAATTAGCATGATACCATCCAGGATATGAAGGAGAATTAGACGCAAGTTGAGTAATTGTTCCATCAATAAAGCCAATTTTTTTCTTCGCTGACAGAGCAATAACCATGGATCGTTTCCAAGCTGTGAAGCCAACGCCATTGAAGGGAGTGGAAACGAGAGCAGAGCTTGGACTATCATAAGATCCAAGACAAAATGGATTTGAAACAGAAATATTTGTAGGATCGATTGATTGAGGATCTGATGTAGACATGATTGAATCAAGAACTGTTGAGAAGAAATTTTGCGGAAGAAAACGGATCAATCTGATACCATGTAAATCTTCAATGAAAGAATGAGAAAGAATAGCTTGAATCTTTCACTGATTGTAAAAACTATGAACATTACATCATTTATACTTCATATAGAAGTTAACTATATGCAAACATCTAAAACAGAACTGTAACAAACTCTATGATTAATTACTAAAATATCCTTATGCTAAATTACAATATTGCCCTTGACTCATGTACGTTGACAAATCCAGATAGGTTTAGGTTGCTAAGAACCATTCGTTCATTTGACACATCAGGAGTTGCATCTACATCTGTTATGAATATAACATGTTGTTTCTTTTTTACTTAATGAGTATTTGGATCCAAGGATTGGGATGGTTGTTTCATTTGTTTGTCTATTATAGTATCTTAATTTAGTTTATATTTTCTATTTTTATTTCAACTTTTTTCCTTCCCTTCCCCTGTTTGTCAGTGGTCCCTTTTGGCATTGTTTATTAGAGGCAAAATTTGATTTACCAATGCATATTAGTTGATGGACTATCCATGTAGATGCTCAACAGAAGAATGGGTACCTGAGAATTGACATCTACATATATGTTGGGAACCAAACCAAGGAAGGAATGGGACCAACAAGTACAAGTATTTGGTAATTGTTTTTCTAACAGGTCCAACTTCAAACAAGTTTGATTCCTAATATTTGTTTCAAAGTAATCACAAGTTTAAGCTCTAACTGGTTCCTTTTTTATAATCACATGTTCGAGCTCTAATTGGTTTGTTCAATGTTTATTTTGCTCCAATATTTTCAAGGTATCTTTTATTTTTTTGTTGCAGAACTTGGATTTTACACCTGTACAATACCAAGAGGCATGAAGGATACCTTTTGTCCCAAAACATGGTTCCTAAATGGTATTTTCATCTAAAATTGAACAAAAAATACAAGTATTTGAATAAGACAATATTTTTTTTAAAAATTTCTTAAAATGAAAATCAGTTAAATGCAAGAAATAGTAATGTATGTTTATCGATTGGTTGATTACATTATCCAACTTTCATATTTTTCTTATTGTAGCAACGTACTTTGAAAGACCTATCCGGTTATAGCAATGTCATATTATTTGGTAGGAGTTTAGGAAACGATTTAAAGAAGACAGCATTGTCAACACATCTGTTACTATAGTGTATTGATATTCCCTTTTCCCTTTGTTTTGTTATAGAACTTTAAAGTTTTGTTATTTTAAAGTTTTCTTTGAAATGTGCTTTGAATAATTGACAGGTTGGTAAAGTTGGTAGGTCAAAATGGAAGGAAAGAGTGTCACACCCCCAAACCGAAACGGCGGAAACGTTCGGGGGCGGAGGACGTCATGTACAGTATCACAACAATTGCATCATAGTAACCAAAGTAAACACAACCATTACATTGAATATATATAAGGTATTTACATTTATTCAATACATAGTTTGTATAACATCAAAAGTGTAACAAAAGTATAAAAGACGTGACTCTATGTGCTCCGTCTTCTCAAAAGTCTGTGGGTGTAACTGTCGACTGGTTCCCTGAGAATACAAGCGGTTTTGAAAGAGTATCAGCATTTAAGCTGGTGAGTTCATAAGTTTGTTTTTGTAATGAAAACTTGTCTGTGAATCTGTAAAATGTTTGCGTGCTCTCAAGAAAATCCAATATTTTCTTTAGTCATGTAAAGTAGTCTTAGGCGTTAAGACCAAAATGTATGTTTGTTACTGTATTCTGTAATTGTATATGAATGTCTTTGAATGTGTTCTTGGATACCACCAGCTGTTTTGTATTGTATTGTTTTGTATGAGAACTCTTGTATGAAATCTCTGGATACAATCAGTAGTTATGTAAAGAAATGTACCGTATGAAAACCTTTGTATGAAATCTGTCTGAAAACCCTGGCTACCACCAGTAATGTATAATATTGTTCTATTACTTAAAATAAAACTAATTGAAGAGTTGAAATCCCGTAAACAAATGTTTTAGTTTATACTGTTGTGAGTTTTGTACATTGTTGTAGTTTTATTTATAATAAAACTAAGTGAAGTGAAGTTGTTTGTCTTTCATACATTAATCGTATTATTTAGTACCAAATTTATGAGTTGTTATAACCATACTTGACCATTGAATTGCTTGAACGACGTTCTTCAGGCGTCGGAATCGAAATGATTTTGTCACCCAAGCATGTCGGGATAACTGTAGCTAACAGTTTCGGTGCGGGATTGTCAGTTCCGTATAGATCTATACACAAACTCACGCTCTCCCTCCAGGAGACTCTGGTTATAATCTCAAGACTTTTGTTAGTACTTAGGTAAGTACGCGAAGATTCTCACTCACAAAATGCTATATTGACGATTAAGTGTAGAATAAAATGAATCCTTTGAATTTAAATGACTATTTGTAAGATCCATAAACTATACCTATTATAGTTTATATGTTTATTTGCATTGCTTCTATGTTTCGTGTATTGATAATGTAAGTGCTCCATAAACTATACCTATTATAGTTTATATGTGTATATTCCCTTTGTAAAATAAGTATTCTGAAAATGTTCCTTTGCTCTGCATGTTACAAAGGTTCATATAATTATGATTGTATAAAATACGTCTCAGTGAAAACAATGATTGATTACTTGTCAAATTAAATTAGGATAACTTAAAACAGCATATGGTAGTTTCGAAATCGTTTAGGAGATACTGAAATGTTCCAAAAATGTATTTTGTGGTACTTGTATTCCCCCCTAAAAACATTAAAAACTGGAAAAATGTAGGGGTATGAACTCACTGTTGATTATGTGCACGTGCTTGACAGCAAAACTGGAAAGATGACCCTCGAGTTGGAGTACGCGGGATTAACAGTGTCCTAATGATAATTACACACATAATTGTATTTAAATTAGCGAAACCATTAATTTAAAGTGTTAGAAAACACTTGTTTTTGGGTAAGGAATGTTACCGAGACTTGTTTGAAGTGGAAAAAAGAGGGTTTTCAGCCAAGGTTCTCGGTTCAAAGTGGTTTGCGGCCGTGAACCGGGTTTACGGCTGTGAACTGGGTTTGCGGCCGTGAACTAGGTTTACAGCCTTTGAAGATATGAAGGTTGTTCTTGGTGTTCTTGGTGAAAAAATGAAGATTTGAAGGTTTGTTCTTGAAGATATGAATGTTCTTGGGAGATTCTTGGGAGCAATTTGAGAGAGTTTTCAGGTGAAAAAGATGAGAAATGGAGAACGTGACATCCCCATTTTCACAGCCAGAAAAGACCGATTTTGTTTATGCTTGTTTGAAAATCAGAGTAACATTTTAAATAAAAGAGTTGTGGAATTTGTCCCAATACAAAAATATGATAAAGATTTATCAAAAGCATTTCCATAGAAATGTATTTCATTAAAAGACTCGGGATGTCATGTTCAATACAGATCATAAGCATAAAGAGTACAACATAAGCCTTACTACATTATTTCGTATTTACAGCCCTATAATCCCTTATCTCTCATCCAAACATCTATGCTCATGCGCCACTTCCTGTAATACAAGAAACTGAGTGGGTCAGGCTTAGGAGCCTGGTGAGCACATAGGGTTTTCAACCCACAATAAATAAGTTTATTATTTTTGTCAACCAAACAAACCCGATTACCCCTTCCCGTTATCCTCACTTTACGTCCCTAAAACGTCTAACACAAGGGACCTAGTCTAAGGACTTTCATCGGGGTGACAACACATGCTTCGGGGATTCCTCAGCAATTTATGTCAAATAAGGCAACCATGTGGGGGATGGAGTACTGCTGGTGAGCACACAGTTCAAATAAACACCTACAGGTTGCGAGCCTGCTAGCGTTCCGCTGGACTGTCTAGAATAGTCCGTGGTTGTCATCTATACTCCGCTAGATGACTGGATCATCAATAACATCTATAACGAGGCCTCTCATTATTTTATTTTGTCACACAACAACTATTACATCTACCCATGTTTTACCCAACACATTTTGTAGATATAAAATACATATACATTTTAAATCATTTAAAACATGTATAAAATCGTTCATCCAACATAGATAGCAAGTATACAGATAATATGCACACGTAGCACGTAATTTATACAAAATACTTCATATCTATGTGTAAGATGAAAGTGACTATGCACTCACTTGATTAGGTGGTGACTCGGTACTCGAACAGCACTTCGTTATCTCAAAACAATTTTTCCTTGACCAAAACCTAGTATCAATACCACTAGGGTTTAGTTTTAACGTTAACCGCGACTAATTAATAGTCTAGATATTATTACTATTATATAAGCGTTAAATAACACTCTATATAACTCATAATAATAGCCCAAATAATTATTTTAAGGTCCTAGTAATGTTACTATAATTAAATAAAAGCTATATTAAAAATAGCGTAGGCGTAGCTCACTTACAACGGGTTTTATAGAAAACCAGGCTTCGATTGGAGCAGCGTTTCCGAGCCGAAGGCTCTTCTTTTCGGAGCCGTCGGGCGCTCCGGGCTTCCGCCTCGTGCTACGGAGGTTCCCTAGGCTTTTTGGGGGGTTTGGGGGGTTAGAGAGAGAAACCGGTGAGAGAAAGAAAGAATGAGAAAGGTGTGAAGAAAATGAGGGTGGGAGAGGTTCTATTTATAGGGTGAAATATGGCTGAACTTGGTGCCACATGTCACCATCTGGTGGCAAGACTTGGGGAGAAAGCAATGGCCAAGATTGTGCCACATCACCCATTTTCGCACAGCACACTTCTGACTTCTAAAATCCGTAACTTTCACATATGAGCTCCGTTTTTGACGTTCTTTATATCCACGCGTAGGTAAAAATAAGATCTACAACTTTCATTTTGACTTTGTCGGCTAATTCTCGACCGACCTTAAATTTAACAGTACGAGGAGATTATACTGTTAAATGTCCACGTAAAATTCATAACTTCTACATACGGACTCCGTTTTCGTTTGTCTTTTTATCGTTGAGTTCCTATTAATGAGATTTTCAATTCTCATTTAGGTCGCGTAGGCCAAAAACCGCTCGATCTAAAATTCGAGTTCCGGGCTGTGCAATGCTAAGCCAAATCTTAGAAAATTCATAACTTCCTCATACGAAGTTAGATTTGAGCGTTCTTTTTATGCACGCTCTCGGTTTAACGTATTCTACGACTTTCGTTTAGATCACTAAGGCTAAAAGTCGCTCTATCGTAAATTCACTATTTTCGCTTCCCGGTATCGTGCTGATTCCGTCGTGAAACTTCGACGGGTCATAACTTCTTCGTTATAACTCGGATTTCGGCGTTCTTTACATCCCCGGAATCCTTGTTTTGACCACTACAACTTTATGTAAAGATATCGGGCTTATCTCACACTTTAATTTTGACTTTTATTTTTATTCTTTATAAATTATACCTTTATAATTAAATTATAAGCACACAACTACACATAATTCACATAGTATTCAAATATTTCATCTTTATTAATTCAAAAAGTTTACAATAGTTGACATAGACTATTACATCGTCTAAAAATGCTTAGCCCCGAAACCCGGGCGTTACAGAGAATCTCTCCGGGAAGAACCTTTATACTGGATGGGTTTACGGCCGAAGATGGGTTTGCGGCTGTAAACGGGTTTACGGCCCTGGAGTTTACGGCCCAGGGGTTTACAGCCCATGGATTTACGGCCGTAAACGTCTAGCTGAACGAGTTTTGCTATTTTTTCGAGGGAAATCTTGATTTTTCGTGTGTTTTTGGTTCTGAAAACTTATATAACCTCTAATTATATATTTTAGATTATTTTCTAACCCACAAGAACTTAACGGAACAAATAAAATTCGAAATTTTATTTAACGGAAATTGACTTTTGTTGACTAGAAAGTATCGGGTTGTCACATCATCCTCCCGTTAGAGGAAATTTCGTCCCGAAATTCTAAAATGAGTACAATTATGGACTAGGGAAAGAAATGTGGGTACTTCTGTTGCATATGATCTTCTCGCTCCCAAGTGAATTCGGGTCCCCGCTCGGCATTCCAGCGAACCTTCACTATCGGGATGCGACTTTGCTTCGTTTGTTTGACTTCCCTATCCAAGATTTCGATTGGTTCTTCCACAAAGTTAAGACTCTCGTTGATCTCGATTTAATCGAGTGGAATTACAAGAGTCTCGTCGGATAGACACTTTTTAAGATTTGACACGTGGAAGACGGGATGAATGTTCTTAAGCTCTTGGGGTAACCGGAGTTTGTAGGCTATAGGGTCAATCCTAGCGATGATCTCGGAAGGCCCAATGTATCTTGGATTTAGCTTTCCACGCTTTCCGAAGCGTATCATGCCCTTCCAGGGTGAGACCTTCAATAGAACGCGGCCACCAACCTGGAATTCTAAAGGTTTTCATCTTTTGTCGGCGTAGCTCTTTTGCCTATCTCTGGAGGCTTTTAGTCGTTCTCGGATTTGCACGATCTTTTTGGTGGTTTCTCAAATGATTTCAGGGCTAGTGTGAGTGTTATCAGGGACTTGACCTCTAGCTAGCTGCGTGTCACCCACCTCAGCCCAACACAGTGGGGATCTGCACTTACGGCTATAGAGGGCTTCGAATGGAGCAGCCTTAATACTCGTGTGATACCTGTTGTTGTAGGAGAACCCGACCAGGGGCAAATGGGTATCCCATGACTTGCTAAAGTCGATAACGCACGCTCTGAGCATGTCTTCAAGGGTTTGAATGGTTCTCTCACCCTGCCCGTCCGTTTGAGGATGATAAGTTGTACTCATGTCCAACTTGGTTCCAAGAGCCTTCTGCATGGACTGCCAAAATCTCGAGGTGAATCTGCTATCTCTTTCTGAGATAATGGATACGGGCACCCCGTGCAGCTGTACTATCTCTTGGATGTAGGTCCTAGTCAGTCTCTCCATTTTGTATGTTTCCTTGATTGGCAGGAAGTGGGCGGACTTGGTCAGTCTGTTGACGATCACCCAAATAGTATCATGACCACCAGGTGTCTTGGGTAACTGATAATGAAATCCATTGTGATCCGCTCCCACTTCCACTCAGGTATCTCTAGCTGATGGAGTAAACCTGAGGGCTTTTGATATTCTACCTTGACTTTGGCGCAAGTTAGGCACTTGCCCACGTAGGTAGCAATCTTTGCTTTCATGTTTGGCCACCAATAGAGTTTCTTGAGATCCAGATACATCTTATCTGAACCTGGGTGAACGGAGTATCGAGTTCTATGAGCTTCGTTCATGACAATCTCCCTGTAACCACCGAACTTTGAGGTCCAGATCCGGTTCATGAAATAGTAAACTCCGTCTCCCTTGATCTCTAAGTTCTTCTTCATTCCCCTCAAGGCTTCATCCATCATGTTCTCTGGTTTCAAGGCTTCTAGTTGAGCCTCTCTGATTTGGGCGGACAGATGGGAATGGATTGTCATTGTTAGTGCGTTCACTCTGCGACCAGAGTACTCTTTCCGGCTGAGGGCATCTTCTACCACATTGGCCTTGTCGGGATGATAGCGTATTTCACACTCATAATCATTGAGTAGCTCTACCCATTTCCGTTGCCTCATGTTAAGCTCCTTTTGGTCAAAAATATGCTGGAGGCTTTTGTGGTCGGTGAAGATAGTGCACTTGGTTCCATAGAGGTAATGTCTCTAGATTTTTAGTGCAAAGACCATTGCTCCCAACTCAAGATCTTGAGTAGTGTAGTTGACTTCGTGTGTCTTTAGTTGTCTCGAGGAATAGGCAATAACCTTTCATCGATGCATAAGTACACAACCTAGCCCCTGATTGGATGCATCGCAGTAAACTACAAAGACTTTTGTCCCTTCAGGAAGAGACAAGATAGGTGCGCTGCACAGGGCTTGCTTCAGAGTCTGGAACGCAGTGTCTTGTTGTTCTCCCCAACTAAATGTTACACCCTTCTGAGTCACGGTAGTAAGCGGTTTAGCGATTCTAGAGAAGTTTTGAATAAATCTGCGATAGTAGCCAGCAAGTCCCAGAAATTGACGGATCTCTGTGGGCGTTCTCGGTGCTGACCAATTCTCGATTGCCTTAATCTTGGAAGGGTCCACGTGTATGCCTTCTTTGCTAACCACGTGATCCAAGAAGGTTACCTTCCTAATCCAAAACTCACACTTAGAGAATTACGCATAAAGCTTTTCTGCCCTCAGTGTTTCTAGAACTTGTCTTAAGTGATGGTTGTGTTCTTCCTCGCTTCGTGAATAGATAAGTATATCGTCTATGAATACTATCACGAACTTTTCTAGGAATGGGCGACACACCCTATTCATCAGGTCCATGAATACGACATGTGCGTTGGTTAGACCAAAGGGCATCACTACAAACTTGTAGTGACCATATCGAGTTCGGAAAGCTGTCTTATGAACATCACTCTCATGAACTCGTAACTGATGGTACCCCGATTGCAGGTCTATCTTTGAATAGTAGCTCGCTCCCTGAAGTTGATCGAAGAGGTCGTCTATTCTGGGTAGAGGGTAGCGGTTCTTGATAGTAAGTTTTTTTAGCTCACGATAGTCTATGCACATCCGGAAAGATCCATCCTTCTTCTTAACGAACAAGACCGGTGCTCTCCAGAGTGAGAAGCTTGGTCTAATGAATCCCTTGCTGAGCAGTTCGTTAAGTTGGCTGGATAAATCCTGCATTTCCGTTGGAGCCAGACGATACGGGGATTTGGCTACGGGGGTAGCTCCGGGAATTAAGTCGATTCAGAACTTGACTTGGCGTTCGGGAGGAACTCCTGGAAGACCCTCGGGGAAGATATCGGGATAGTTACAGACTTCGGGGATGCTCTCGAGGTCTTTAAATTCTTGTTTTTCATTGATGACATGGGCTAAGAATGCATGACACTCTTTTCACGGGTATTTTGGGCTTTAATGCACGAAATGATACAAAGGTTCGTGCTGAGTTTGTCGCCATAGATAACGAGGGCTTCGCTAGATGGCAAATTGAGGCGAATGACTTTTTTCGTAACAAAGAATATCAACACGATTGGGGCTCAACCAATCCATGCCGATGATGACATCAAAGCTTTTTATGGAAACCGGCATAAGGTCAATGGAAAAAGAGTGGTCGTTTAGAGTAAGGGTACAACCTATGAATATGACGTTAGTGCTCTCTTTCTTACCGTTATCCATATCGACGGTAAATGTTTCGGTTAGAGGTTGGGATTTGTGTTTGAGTAAGTGTTTAAATGCATGACTAACAAAACTTCTCTCCGCACTACTATCAAAGAGAATGCATGCATAAGAGTTCTCGAGGAGGAACGTACCGATGACTACGGTGGGATCAACGACTGCCTCCTCCTGCCCATAGCTAGCACCTTCCCCGTGTTGCCAACAGTCTTTGCTTTAGAGCAATTCCTCTTGTAATGCTCGGTTTCTCCACACCCATAGCAAGCTTGGCCTATTCCAGCTCCGGGGTTTTGGTTGGTTGGCTGCACTGGAGTCTTACAGAAACGGGTGGTGTGCCCCTTTCTGTTGCGGGTCTTGCATTGCATTTCTCTACAAACTCCCAAGTGATGGAAGTTGCATTTTCTACATAGGGGTAGGTTTCCAGCATATCGACTGGGAGTTGTTGGAGTAGTAGGAACAACAGCAGGAACGGTAGCAGCGTGAACTGCCACTGTCTGTTGCTTCTTGGAGGGCTCTTGTGAAGGCTGGCCCTTGCGCTTGTTCCATAACTTTTTCTTTCCACCACTCTCTTTAGGTGGTTCGGGAGCGGCTGCTACGGGTTCATGGCTATCCCCATGATCTATCAAGGTCTGCGCCAAACGCTTGGCACTGTCGAATGTGTGAGGTTTAGCAGCCAAGACGTTCCCTTGAGTTGGGGGTGTCAATCCCCATATGTATCTCTCAACTTTCTTGCTTTCCGGGGTGACCATCCTGGGACACTGAAGAGCCAAATCACTGAATCTAGCAGTGTATGCAGTAATGTCGGAACCCTTCATCTTCAGGTTCCACAGCTCTTGTTCCAACTTTTGCATCTCACCCCGTGGGCAGTATTCAGCAAGCATCAGTTCCTTCAAATCCTCCCAACTCATGGAATTATCCACTGGAAGAGTCAGGGATTTGACTTGGCTGTTCCACCAAGTTAGTGCTCTATCGGTGAAGGTGCATGCGGCAAATTTCACCTTGCTTTCCTCGGGGCACGCACAGATCTCGAAGATTAATTCGATTTTCTCGAATCAACGAGTTAGAGCAATGACACCTCCTTGCCGTCAAAGGATTTGGGCTTTGCATTCATGAAATCCTTGTAGGAACACTCCTTCGTGTGTCCCTGGCTACCATCGAGGTTAAGGGTATGGGTACCACTACCCGACCCACTAGTGTCGCTAAAATTGATCTGCGACATGGCGGCAGCCACAACGGCTGTAACTGCTGCTTGGAACACAGCAGGGTCGAACTGAGGAGGTGACGGCGGTGGAGGATTGTTGTTCTTTCGGTTGGACTTCTTCTTTGGATGCATCTTTCTCTAAAATAATTTATGAGGAAAAATGAAGATAAGTCCTCTATAGTGGTCAGAAGTCAGGTAATATTGAACAAGATATATCTTAACCTGATAGATAAAGTGTTCTATTAAGCGATTTTACAGAGGAAGTCTACTAATACAAGTAAACAATCGCTAGAAAATAAATAGCAACACTTGGAATGAAATGTCTACAATGTGTTTGGCTCTAGATAAAATACTCCTATAGTATTTTAGGTTGTGTGTTTTGTTCTATTGATCTCTTTTGTATGGAGTTTGGTAAGTTTTAGACTTGTCGCATCACCACTATCATTCCCAAACACATGTTGGTCGTATCTCAAATAAATATAGTTGATCAGGCTATATTTATCCCAGATCTGATTACATAACTATCCAGGTTTAACAGCAGTGTCCAACATCTAAATACTTTTGTTTTCTTCTTCTTGTGATACTGCTTCTGGTATGTATGTATACTTGTATACTTCTTATAAAATACTTATATTTTTAAAAGTATACTTTTAGTTCAGAGCGCTTTGGCCCCATAGTGTTTATAGTTGTATATCTTGTAAGGTTTGATATACTTAGTTGACTATAAACAATGCTCTGATACCAATTTGTCACACCCCAAACCGAAACGGCGGAAACGTTCGGGGGCGGAGGACGTCATGTACAATATCACAATAATTGCATCATAGTAACCAAAGTAAACACAACCATTACATTGAATATATATAAGGTATTTACATATGTTCGATACATAGTTTGTATAACAGCAAAAGTGTAACAAAAGTATAAAAGACGCGACTCTATGTGCTCCGTCTTCTCAAAAGTCTGCGGGTGTACCTGTCTACTAGTTCCCTAAGAATACAAGCGGTTTTGAAAGAGTATCAGCATTTAAGCTGGTGAATTCATAAGTATGTTTTTGTAATGAAAACATGTATGTGAATCTGTAAAATGTTTGCATGTTCTCAAGAAAATCCAGTATTTTCTTTAGTAATGAAAAGTAGTCTTAGGCCTTAAGACCAAAATGTATGTTTGTTACTATATTCTGTAATTGTATATGAATGTCTTTGAATGTGTGCCTGGATACCACCAGCTGTTTTGTATTATATTGTTTTGTATGAGAACTCTTGTATGAAATCTCTATATACAATCAGTAGTTATGTAAAGAAATGTACCGTATGAAAACCTTTGTATGAAATTTGTTTGAAAACCCTGGCTACCACTAGTAATGTATAATATTGTTCTATTACTTAAAATAAAACTAATTGAAGAGTTGAAATCCCGTACACAAATGTTTTAGTTTATACTGTTGTGAGTTTCGTACATTGTTGTAGTTTTATTTATAATAAAACTAAGCGAAGTGAAGTTGTTTGTCGTTCATACATTAGTCGTATTATTTAGTACCAAATTTATGAGTTGTTATAACCATACTTGACCATTGAATTGCCTGAACGACGTTCTTCAGGCGTCGGAATCGAAATGATTTTGTCACCCAAGCCTGCCGGCCTAACTGTAGCTAACAGTTGCAGTGCGGGATTGTCAGTCCCATAAAGATCTATACACAAACTCACACTCTCCCTCCAAGAGACTCTGGTTATAATCTCAGGACTTTTGTTAGTACTTAGGTAAGTACGCGAAAATGCTCACTCACAAAATGCTATGTTGTTGTCCCGAATGAGTCTGACCAGATTTACCCTTGTTAACTAACAATGGACACTGAGCTTTCCAATGATTTTTCTGTTTGTAGAAGGCACACTCATCATAAGAAACCCTTGGAGTTTTTCGAGACTGATTAGTGGAAAAAAAACAAGCACAACAAGAGTGAAGTAGAAGTGGAGATTGCTTTAGACCATTTATCAGCGTGAGACTTGATACGAGTTTCTTCAACCATCAACTCATAAAAAACATAACCCAATGAGGGAAGGGGAATGATGAAGAAGATTTCCACGTATGCCTTCAAAATCAGAACACAATGCCTTCAAAAACTGAACCTAACGTTATTCTTCCCTCGTAGAAATATAAGGCTCAAAGTCTTTTAACTCTTTAGATTTAGTAAGAGCCAATTGATCCCACAAATCAGACATAACAACATAGAAATCTTGAATATTCATACCATTATGTTGAAGTGCACGGATTTAAAACTCTAACTGATATTGTTTAGCAAAGTTGGACTCAGTATACAATCTCTCCAAATGATTCCAAACTTCTTTTGTTGTGTCATATTTAGTCAGTTGCATACCAATGGATTGTGTAAATTGTTAATCCAAGTAACGACCTTGGAGTTATCAGTCTCCCAAGTATCAACCAACAAATCGAAATTCTCAGCTTGAGGCACTAAAGGTTTGGCTTTAACCCCAGTGACATACCCCTACATATTATTCCTAAGAAAAAAGTTCTTCATAACATAGCTCCAATACGTGTAATTCTTTCCATATAATTGAGTATTGATTAACTGAAGGGAATTATCCTTACCAATCATTTTGGCAATAGATTGATAACCACAAAAAGAACAACAAAAATAATAGACAAAAAATCAGAGAACAAGAAAAACAACAAACCAGTGGAAGCAGCAAATCGAACAAGCAGAAGTCAAATAGCATAAATCAAACCATCATAAATCAAACCAGCAAAAGCAGCAAACGAACCAACAATGGCAGACGAACAACAATAGTAACCCTATAAATTTTCGATCCACGCCACAGATGGCTGCTACAAAACCTTCGAACAACAAATCAAACCTCCGCTCTGATACCATGATAATGTAACTACATTCTTATTGAAAGATAAAAATTACAAGTGTTCTTGATAGAAAAGCTTAAGAGCTACAAACAAGAAAAGGGAGAATGAATATTAGCTAAGAACCAAACCCTAATGAGCTAAAGGCTAAAGTGTCCATAAACATGTGGGCCATAAACATATTGGCTAACAGATAAGAGTTTGTGCTGATCTACATAGGTTTTATCAGAAAGGTGGTTCATTAGAAAGGACGGGGCATGTGTTTACTATCCTGTTTTTTAGATTTACTTCCATTTTTGCAGGTTTATATCTACCTTTCACTATTTTTATTTCCTTTACTATTACTATTTTTCTTCTTATTTGCATCTGTTCTTTGCAATACTCCAACCATCTATGTGTGTGCAAGTGACCATGTGTATATGTGTATGTGTGTGTTTTGATGTCAAAATTTTAGAATGGAACAAAATTACAAGCTAAAATAGCAATGTATTTACTGATATGGTTACTTTTTATATCAAAACTATCTAAATAAGGGTGAAACACACACACACACATATCCACACATATACAATCATACACATGCATTGTATTCTGTTGTGTATGTGTGTGTATCGCTATATATGGTTATGTGTATGTGAGTGGTTGTGTGTGTGGCTATTTGTATGTTGTGGTCAAAAATTTCAAACTGGGACAAAATGCATTTTAAAATAGCAATCTTCTCACTATTAAGGTTTTATTTTTATGTCAAAACTATGAAAATATTACACACACAAATGATTATTCTTTTTTTCTTCTAAAATTGTTTTATGATTCATTTGAATATTTCTATAATGATCTATGTTAAACAAAAATGTGTGCTATTCAATTTTATTTGGAAGGCATGCCTTCAGAGTTAAGTTTTATTTTTTATATCTTTTTATTTTCATCTAATTATGCTATTGGTTAGTTGTTTGTGGCAGGTTCCTGGTGCCGGATAATTCATATACAAATTATTTCCTAAAAAGAAATAATTCCAGCCATCTTTTCACGATTAACAAAGCTTCATTAAGAGTTCATGGATGAATTCCTTGATTACATGATATATTTATGGATCTTTATAACTATCTAAATGTTAGGAAAAAATAATTATGGTGTCTATTTGATACATGTTTTACTCTGAATTATGATAATATATGTTTACATCTAGAAAAAAAGAAAAAAATAGATTATGGATCTTTAAAGTAATAGTTTTCCTTGTACATCATGTTCTTATTATTTTTTCACATTCAAATTTGGATTGGGTAATCTAACTTGTGTTCCACATGCTAATTGTCACATTTAGCTTAACATAAGAGGATTTATAAGGCAAAAGTTGTCATTTGATCATTTTTTGTTGGAATAAAAAATATAGATTTTCTTCGAAAGGGAAAATACAATCTATCATCAAAATAACCACAAATTTTTTTATCCAAAAACATATTTTCGTAGTCATTTTGGGTCATTTGTTTAATTGCTTTTAAAAAATCGACCAACTAAGGAAATAAATTTCAGGTCCCCTAAAAAAGATTAGTCTGGAGGAAACTATTTTTCAACCAGCCATAAAACTACTAACAACACACTTTTATTTTTTACAAATAAAAGAAGCGTACTAATCGTCGTCCGCCCCATTGTGTTTGGTGATACTTGCCAAAACATTGTCTCTTATTTTTAATATGACATATTTCCAAAAGCATACAAATCACTTTATTGAAATTAATCATTATCCATCGGAAAAAAAACTAATGCTTAGTGATATTTGTCAATACATTGTGTCTTATTTTTAATGTGGCATGTTTCCTAAAACAAACTAATCGTTGAATTGAAACTAATCATTGTTCGTCTGAAGATGACATGTTCACATTCAAGCAGGAGAGAAAACAATTTTGAATTCGATTATGTTTCACATTAACAATCAATAAAGCACATGTACAAATAATTTCAAATGTATGTATTTATCTTCCAGAATCGGTTTTCTCGCATGGCAAACTTTATGTGGCATTATTGTCACACCCCCAAACCGGAACGGCGGAAATGTTCGGGGGCGGAGGACGTCATGTAAGTATCACAACACATGAATTATAGTAATCAAAGTACAGTCAACCATTGCATTAATAAGTATAAGTTTTACATAGGTATTTTAATTATTTCATATTCTAACATCAAAGTAGATACAGAAGACAACAGGAGTCGCAGTACGGTACTAAGCAGTCTTCTCAAAAGCTTCGGGGTGTACCTGTCTACTAGAGCCCTGAGAATACAAATAAGTTTTGAAAGAGTATCAGCATAAAGCTGGTGAGTTCATAAGCATTTTGTTTTAGAAAGACGGTTCTCGGTTCTTTTGAAAAGTGCGATATCTTTCACAAAAAAACCTTATACTATCTGGTGTAATAAATGTATAAACCTTAAGTAAAATAATCTTTTGATATCTGTTGGAAGTGTTCCTCAAGAAAATCTCATATTTTCTTATGAAAAGCATGATTAAACCCATTTCTTCTATGACTTCTTGGTTCATACTAGTCACACATAAACCAAGGAGTTATGTAGGAAATATGAATATTCGTTAGTTGATTAATAAACCATCTGCTTATAAAATACTGACGTTTACTCATATTTCCTCCATAACTCCTTGGTTTATGCGTGACTAGTATGAACCAAGAAGTCATAGAAGAAATGGGTTTAATCATGTTTTTCATAAGAAAATATGGGATTTTCTTGAGGAACACTTCCAATAGATATCAAAAGATTATTTTACTTAAGGTTTATACATTTATTACACCAGATAGTATAAGGTTTTTTTGGGAAAGATATCGCACTTTTCAAAAGAACGAGAACCGTCTTTCTAAAACAAAATGCTTATGAACTCACCAGCTTTATGCCGATACTCTTTCAAAACTTACTTGTATTCTCAGGGCTCTAGTAGACAGGTACACCCCCAAAGCTTTTGAAAAGACTGCTTAGTACCGTACTGCGACTCCTGTTGTCTTCTGTATCTACTTTGATGTTAGAATATGAAATAATTAAAATACCTATGTAGAACTTATACTTATTAATGCAATGGTTGGCTGTACTTTGATTACTATAATGCATGTGTTGTGATACTTACATGACGTCCTCCGCCCCCGAACGTTTCCGCCGTTCCGGTTTAGGGGTGTGACAGATTGGTATCAGAGCAATGTTTATAGTGAACTCATTAAATCAATCATAAAAGATACACAACTATAAACACATTGGGATAAAAACACTCTGACCAAGAATTATACTTTAAAAATATACCAATATTTTATAAAAGTATAAATATATTCAGAATATGTATATAGTAGAACGAGAATCACAAGAAGAACAAAACAAAAGTATTTGGATGTTAGACACTGTGGTTAAACCTGGGCAGTTATGTAATCATGTCTAGGGTCAATATAGCCTGATCAACTATATTCATTCGAGACATGACCAACATGTGTTTGGGAGTGATTGTAGTGTTGCAACAAGTGTAAAACTTACCTAGATACCCGAGGAATTCTAGAACCAAACATAAAGATTAAAAATACTATAGGATTATTTTAGTTACTATAAGATAACAACAAAGTATCAAGCATGCAATTATAATACTATAGAAGTGTTATTAGACTCAACGTTTCTGACTATCCCTTTCACCTCGAGTCTCGCGTAGATAGCATGGCTGGATTCAATCTTCCTGACGACCCGTATTTTCCCAACCAAGGAAATAATGGATGGCTTGAGGAAGAGCTAGAAGAAAATCATGAAATTCCTTTGGACGATGACTTCGCCGAACAAGAGGCTGATTCAGAACCCGAAGTCGAGAACCTACCTCAATTGGCCCCAATACCAAATCCTAACCACCGACTTGAATTCCGAGGTCCAACGCCTATGTGGGTTGGGAGTTTGAATAGGTGGAGCCACGAGCAAGGACAACCCCTCCCATACAATGGAAACCGCAACTTCTACAATCTGGACGAAGCAGGTCCTACAGACAGGGCCCTTCCAATCCTGATACGCCGAGTAGCTCGCAATGTTGAGCTAGGTATGGCAACCCTTCAGCGAACTGTGGAACTCGAAGAGGATTCAGGCACCATCACGGATCGCATTCGTCGCCTTGAGGTTGCTCATGGGAGAGCTATGAGGTACAATGAAGCTCTGCAGCGAGAGTTAGCTGCAACCCGAGCTGAAGTCATAGAGCTCCGAGCACTCCAGTCAGTATACGAGAGACGCCTACTTGGTGTGGAGCGTCAGTTGGTCGAAGTAAGGTTTCATCTGAGGGGTGCCCGTCGCCGATAGGAAATACTCTACTCATCCTTCCTTTTGGTTTAAAGAGTAGCCTTCATATCTATGCTCTAAGTAGCTCTTTTCCCTGTAGACATTCCTGTCTTGCAAGTACTGTTTCACTAGTTCTTTATGTTGTCAATTTTCCCTCTGTTGGTATGTGGTAGACCTATTCCTAGGTCAAATTTTCCGAACTCTGTGTAATCTTAATACCAACTATAGTGACAACAATATTATTTCAGTAAAAGATCATCATTAGCAAAAATATATCTTAGATCGGTAACATGAACTAAGTAAATTTATCAAAGTCGTACCACTATTTCATCTTCGGAACATATTCATAGGTTGTACTCTTACCCTAGACGATCACTCCTTTCCCATCAATCTCATGCCATTATCCATAAAGAGCTTCGATGTTATAATCAGCATGGATGGGTTGAGCCTCAATCATGCTGATAACCTTTGTTTCGAGAAAACGATTCGTCTCAATCTCCCCTCTGGTGAAGCCCTCACTATTTACAGTGATAAACTCAGTTCGAACCTTCGTATCGTTTCATGCATCAAAGCCCAGAAGTACCTGCGGAAGGAATGTCATGTATTCCTAGCTCATGTTGTTGATAAACCGCAAAAAGTTAAAGACCTCGACGGCATTCCCGAAGTCTGCAACTTTCCTGATATCTTCCCCGAAGATCTTCCAGGGATTCCTCCCGAGCGTCAAGTCGATTTTCGTATCGACTTAATCCCCGGAGCTACTTCTGTAGCTAAATCTCCATATCATCTAGCGCCGGCGGAAATGCAAAAGTTATCCAGCCAACTCAATGAGCTGATCAGCAAAGGATTCATAAGTCTATTTTATGTAAGCTTTATTATGAATTGTTTTCAAATCTTTTCGAAAGTTGGAAATCGATATCCATCAATCGAAGGTAACTTAGTTTCGATGACACTCGGTCTCTAACCATTCTAGAAACTTACTTCTATTCTTGCTAGGACTACATCATAGGGATGTAGGTCGAATCATTGAAAACCAGATAATAATATGGAAGATTTTCATACATATATAAACATTTAGAATACATCCAGAGGCAACCATTGTTGCTCACAAGCTCATTTTCTCAACATATAGCAGATCATGCCTCCGAAGAAACGTATTCAACCCACCAGTAAAACACCAATCCTTCAAATGGATTCAGCTACGTTTCAAGCTGCAGTCACAGCAGCCGTAGCAGCTACCATGACTCTCCTTAATACTAACAACGCGAATGTTAGTGGAAATGTTAACGGCAATCCTGATCGTGGTGATAACCCATTTCAGCAACAAGTGCCTGCTAGTAAAGACATATCGGACTTCAAACCTAATATCCTGAAACGAAAGTTCGAGAACGAGAAAGGGAGTTGTTCAACTCAAGGACCTACTGAAAGGCAACGAACTGGGGCAGTCAACACCCCCGTCAGCCCTGCTATTCCAACACCAACCACACCATACTTGGGAAACCTCCCATACTGCAGCGAATGCAACTACCATCATTATGGAGTCTGCCGAGTGTTGCATTGCATTAGATGCAACAAGAAGGGACACACCGCCCGCATCTGTAGGACCCCGGTCGAGTTCATCACTTCGACTACCAATGTTGGGACTAGCCCAATATGTCACCTATGTGGTGGAGTGGGACATTTCAAGAAAGATTGTCCAACAAAGAAGAACGACGGGGAAGCAGGAGGAGTTTGACCCCAGAGAATGGGGAAGCATCAAAGAACCCTGCCATATTTTGGTACGCTTTCAAAACCCCCAATAATTGTTTATGGTTCTGATTACTTTTTCGTTCAAATTAAAATCCTAACATTCATATAAAATTTGAAGCCCTATTGGGTAAACTATGATGGCTTAGTGTATACGATAGGGTCGGTTATACATGACTTGTATACACCAAGCGATTATAGAGAGATCTAGTAAGAATCATTTCATAAAAAGTCCATAATTTCAAAGTATCAGAACCCTCGTATTAGTAGTACCCGCCAACGTCGAATCAAAAACAGGAAACACCAGAGACGTACGCCCCGAGACACCAATGTTCTAACAAAACGCTCCCTCCGAACTAACTTAACGCGCAATTCTACGACGTCATTCTGCTTAGTCCGACTGAGTTTACGTCATACCAAACCTGCACGTACCTAAGGAGACCCTTTGCCTTAAACCGCTCGAATCCCAAAACTCTCGTCACTCATAATGGCAAACTAGATGCGAACTTCGAAAATTCATCTCCCTTCCAAACCCGAAAGTATTCATGCGAAGAGTATGACATCCACCCGTAACCTTCTTTAAGCATCCTCGGTAGACCGTTCTGGGATTACCATTCGAGCAACAAGGCCAGTTCAGGCACAGAGGCTAGGGACAAATATGGTTAACCTATCCATGAATAATGTACATACAAGGGTGGTATGTAATTAAGATTCTACTGACTTAGGATGTGTGCGTCCGCCTTATCTCCTGTTCCTTGTTTGGTTGTAGACCTGGGGCAGAGTCACTCATCCCACCGCTTTGTCAACCTTAGTTGTATACGACTTGTGTACACGGGACATTGAGAGATGAACCATGTATGAATCCTACCGCGAACTTCAAGACAAAGGTTGCACGGAACCTCAAAAGGGGGCATTCTACTAGTTGGATGAACATGATAGAACAAGTTAAGCCTACCCATCCCTATATATCTGAGTAGACCCCTTCCTTCACTCATTTCTTCCCTTGGCTGCACACTACTCCATTCTCTCTCAAGTTTCTTCAACCGTGAACCCTCCAAGGCTTCAAAAACGTGAGTATTCTATCCTCTAGCTTGTTATACTTGAAAGACCTCTTAATCTAAGCCTTGATTCTTCAAAGTTCATCATGTTATTCACCCTTTGAAGGAGTACGACCGCACACCTTCATAAGGTTGGTCGTACACCCCCTTAAAGGCCCTCCAAAGTGAGAGTTTGGCCCTTATCTTCTAGTTGGACATGATCCTAGCCTTGATTCACCTTAAAATCGACTAATTGGACATGAACATGAAGGGTGTACGGCCGCACACCCCTTGTATGGACGCACACACCTCTTAGGGCCGTAAACCCACTTTGATGATCATTTTAGGCCTCAAACTTGCATTGCAACTAAGCATGGGACCTAGAACACTTCTTGGATACTAGTTAGAACCTTGGAAACACCTCAAAAGCATACCTCTTCATGAGTGTACGGCCGTACACTCATGGGCCGCACACACATGGCCGTACACACCCTTAAGGTGGCCGTACACCTCCCTCACTCAGTCACATGTGGTTTTGACACTTAGTTCAAGTGTTTCCAAGTCCCTAGAGTGGTTTCCCATCATGTCTAGTAGTGAAATACCCTAATTTGACTCCTATATGTGTTATTACATGTTAAATATGATCTAATTGTGTTCGAGGCTTCACTGGACACTCAGCATCTCATATCGGTCTTTCATTCAAACCACTCACTCGAGGTGAGTTCATACCCCTACATTTTTCCGATTTTTTAATGTTTTTAGGGGGGAATACAAGTAAAAGCACAAGTAATCTTGTGTTCAAATATATCATTTTGTTTAATATATTTCCGTTAGCAATATACAACGAATATAGAAATCAGTTTTACAAAACGTGTTAAGATACGAACCTTGGAAAAGCAGTTTTCAACACTAAGGAAATGAACTTATGAATCATGAAACAAAAGATATTATTTTATAAGGATTCATGTTAATAACAAAAAGGGGTTTTCCTGTATTATTATTCGTAAAGTCGTTAATGTAATTGGAGACACGTCCTTGGGTTCTTACAAACTTAACTAAGTGGAGGACTACCCCATTATGAACCAGAATCTCCTGGAGGGAGAGCGTGATTTTTGTGTATAGATCTATACGAGACTGACTATCCCGCACCCTGCTGCTAGCTACAGTAGGACCGGCAGGTCTACGGGTGACAAAGTCATAAAGGATACTGGTTCCCGATTCGCGTCATATCAAGTTAATGTATGGTCATAAAGCTCGCAATGTAGATAACAACGATGTATTTACGTAATAATAAATCGAACGAACTAACTTTAGAGTTAATAACTAAGTGATCACAGGAGGGTATTAACAACACTTTCAGGATTCAGATCACCACGTTTTCAATTGGTTTTATTTATGTAATAAGACTAATATACTTCACTGGGGGTAACCATGGTTTTCAAAAGGAATAATGCTTAAACGATATAAGTATGGTAGATACTTGTACTTTCTGATTTAGAACGGGTAATTCAATAACCTTCACTTAAGGGAAATGCAGGATTTCCCAGGGTAAACGTCAGTATTTTATAAACAGATGGTTTATTAATCAACTAACGAATATTCATATTTCCTCCATAACTCCTTGGTTTATGTGTAACTAGTATGAACCAAGAAGTCATAGAAGAAATGGGTTTAATCATGCTTTTCATAAGAAAATATGAGATTTTCTTGAGGAACACTTCCAACAGAATCAAAATATTATTTTACTTAAGGTTTATACATTTATTACACCAGATAGTATAAGGTTTTTTTGGGAAAGATATCACACTTTTCAAAAGAACCGAGAACCGTCTTTCTAAAACAAAATGCTTATGAACTCACCAACTTTATGCTGATACTCTTTCAAAACTTACTTGTATTCTCAGGGCTCTAGTAGACAGGTACACCCCCAAAGCTTTTGAGAAGGCTACTTAGTACCGTACTGCGACTCCTGTTGTCTTCTGTATCTACTTTGATGCTAGAATATGAAATAATTAAAATACCTATGTAAAACTTATACTTATTAATGCAATGGTTGGTTGTACTTTGATTACTATAATGCATGTGTTGTGATACTTACATGACGTCCTCCGCCCCCGAACGTTTCCGCCGTTCCGGTTTGGGGGTGTGACAATTATCCAGAGGGATATCATGTGCCAATACAAAAGTATTAGTCAAGTCTGACGAAAAAATTAACGATAGTGAAGTCTATACATCAAATATGGTGTATAAAGAAGTGTTGCGCGATTAATAATACATAATCAAGTATGCGTTCATGTACATTCGTAAAAAATCCTAATTTTTTATTTTTAATTCTTATTGATTCCGTTTCTGCTAGCATGACTCTTATTGATAATTGTTTAGATGTAGTAACCTGTTTGCAAAGGATAACTAATCTCCTGTAGAAACTAATCTATGAAAAAACTATTTGCACCCGTCGTCGCTTGACGTAGGTAAACAACTAGTGTGTATGTCTCTCTCTCTCTCTCTCTCTATATATATATATATATATATATATATATATATATATATATATATATATATATATATATATATATATATATATAACCTTTTTCTAGTATTCAAGATTGCAAAAACCAATCCATTCAAGAACCTCTTTTACAACTATGAAAAGATACAAACAAAAATACAAAAAAAATTTAGATTCAAGAACCGCTGCCCTTTTCTACGACTCGTTCTTAATCGACTTGGGCAGCAAAAATCGCAGGTCCTGCACTCTCTTTTCTCCTGAATCGATCAAGCTTTAATCAATCGCAATCCTTCCTTCTTCTATAATTGATCACAATCCTTTCCATGTCCTGAACCACTCTTAATCTCGAATCAGGCAACAAAAATTGCAACAACAACCGCCCCAGATTCGTTCCTCATTCTCTAATCAATCACAATCTTTCCGTTTTCTATCGAATTCAAAATTAGGTAAGTGTTGGTGGGTTTTTCGAGGGTGGTTCACGGTGGTTGGAGTAGTGATGGTGTTTGGTGGTAGTTGGAATGGTGGGTGTTCTTATGGCGAAGCAAATTTTTCCATAGAACAAATTTGTGTTATCTAGGGCTTCTTTTAACGAAGTAGATGTTCAACTTCAATCCTTTATCAATCACATGAAGACATGGAGGAAGAAAGATTACCGCTTTGTACAGAAATATTACTCCAACCCCAACTACCAACACTCACACTTACTCTCCCTGACTCTGAAAGTCCAATACCCACACCTGCTATGCAAATTTAGTTTGATGGTCAGATCAGAAATTGATACATCTTCCCTGAATGGGGGTTTTACATAGGACAATGGTAGCCCAAGAACTTTTGTGGTTTTTTTTATTCCTCTTCCTTTACAAAATGAATTTTCAGATTGAGGTCAAGTTTAGGCATATGTTTCATATAAGAAATCGTTTCATAGCATAAAATCAATTTAGATTAATATTAGGTTTTAGAATTTAATTTTCTTTTACAATGGTGGTGAAGGAAGATGAAGGGAAATATGGTTTGATTTAGGTAGAGAGACTAAATGGGGTAGTTTGTAAATGGTTTTTGGGTTTAAAATCAAAGCAGAAGATGATGATGGCAGTTCATCAGATCCGAAAAAATGAGTTGTTTTTGTCAAAACTTTTTAAATTAAAAAAATATCATATTATAAAACATTGTGATTACATAATCTTTTATCATTTTTTTTATATTTTTCTAACTACAAAACCTATAAGAAAAAAATAATAATTAACTAAATATAAAGTATAAAAGAAATCTAATATCTAAATATAACTAGGTGAAGCTGACTTACTTCTTAACAGGGTCGGTAATATTCAATTAGTGACAAGAAACGATAGATGGGTCTGTAATCTCTCCAATGATGTAGTCTTTCATGTGGATGCCCTTAGATTGTGAATTGATCGGAGAGATATGTCACATGGAGAAGTAGCAATAACCTGGACACATGACATCCCCGTAAAGGTTAATTGTTTTATGTGGAGAGCTTACCTAGATCGAATCCCAACTGCATGCGCCTTAATCAAAAAGGATATTCAAGTTGCACCCCTACATGTACCTACTGTGAAGCCGAAGATGAAGATGTTGCCTACGTACTACTTCACTGCCCAATGGCAGCTAAAGTCTGGGAATGGGTAATTCAGTGGTGTGGCACACCTGTTTACCAATTTCACAACATTGACGTGAAATTTGTAGCTCAATGGGGGACATGCCCAAAGAAAATAAAAGGATTAATCAACATTTGTTATGAAACCAAATTGCATATTTGGAAGGCAAGATGCCACTGGATTTTCAAGAAACTTACGTCTTCACCTACCAAAGTTGTTGATTTGGTAAAAAATAATGTATTTTTATGGACTAAGTATAGGAGGAATCATTGCTCTCTTCGGTGGGTAGAATGATGTGTTAACCCCTTTAACTGTATGTAATTCCTCCTTTATCTTGTACCTTCTTCCCCTAGCACCTTGCTAGGCACGGTTTTTTATTTAATAAAAATATGTCAGTTCCAAAAATATATATATAAATTAGGTGATAAAATAGAATGTTATTAAATATAAGATCAAATGGACAAAACCTATAAGAAAAATATAAAGTTAGGAAAGTATGTATTTGGAATAACCTTTCAAAAAAGTCTTCTTTTTAACAATAAAACTTTTCAATTTATTTTTTAAATAATAAATTACTTTAAAAAAAAACTATCATTGAAAATATTCTTATAGTCTAAAGGTAATTTTACAATAGGTTTAACTATTAAAGTAGACCGTAGGGAAATTATTGTGTATACTTTTGGTTTTAGATTTTGACAATAATAGTTTTGTATGTGGCTAGATTTTATTTTTATGTAGAAAATAAATCATAAAAAGTATTATAATTTATAAAAAAAGGTGGCAATGCATTTTTTTTATGTTTGGATTTTAGAATTTTGCCATATACTTTGGTATGTTGGGTAGTTTGATCTCTATATAGAAAATAAATAATAAAAACTTTCCATGTAATTTATAAAAAAATGTTCATATATGCAATTTTTTTTTACAAAAAATTAGAAAAATAATCTCTAGTTTGACAGAGTCACAGCTTATATGCCGCAACGCAGGAAGAAGTAATTTATAATTTCGTAACAAAACGTAAATCTAAGGAACAAATAGTAAAAAAAAAAAAAAAGTATTGAAGTGCCATTACAACAATCATAAAGCCACAAGGACCATTTCTGTAAATTACTCAAGAACAAATAATAACACATGTTTAATAAGAAATAGATGTTATTTGACCAGTGTCTGATGCCTTAGACTGAAATCGACGGCCACAAACTCATGAGAAAGGAGTAAAGCAATCGTATCCGTCTACAAGTAGTCAAAGATAGTCATACCCACAGATAAGTGTAATTCTTATTAAAATTGGCTACTATACTTTCAAATGATCGTATGATCAAAACTCAAAAGAAGCGTTTTCTTTCATGAAGTCATATGAATCATGATATATATAACTACGATTATCAAGAGCATTGAATCTACATCACTCTGAATTTTCAATTACGTGGTAAATTCAACCAAGTTCACCTCTCAACGATTGAAAATTACAGACTTTATCGCATATGGCGTATGTTAGCAGCATGGCGGCGATCGACGGAAGAAGCGGCTACTGTAACTCGAACTCAACCTTCTACAGCAAGCGGAAACCGGCACCATTACCGGCCAATGAAACATTAGATGTAACTACCTTCATCTCAGCGCGTGCGCACCACGGCACCATTGCCTACATCGACGCATCCACTGGTCGTCGCCTTACATTTTCCGATGTATGGAGAGCGGTGGAATCCGTCTCGTCGTCACTCGCCGACTTCGGTATCCGCAAAGGCGATGTCGTTTTATTACTTTCCCCTAACTCCATTTTCTTCCCCATTGTCTGCCTCTCCGTTATGTCACTCGGCGCCATTATCACCACCACAAACCCTCTCAACACCAATCGCGAAATCAATAAACAAATCGCCAATTCGAAACCAGTGCTTGCGTTCACGATCTCCGAGCTCCTTCCGAAACTCGCCGATTCGAATCTTCCGATTGTACTAATCGGATCTGGCACCGGAAAGGGGAAGATTGTGAGTACGCTAGAGGAAATGATGAAGAAGGAGCCGAATCAGAACAGAGTCAAGGAGCGAGTGACTCAGGACGATACAGCTACTCTTTTGTACTCTTCTGGAACCACCGGAGAGAGTAAAGGCGTGATTTCATCTCACCGGAATCTAATAGCCATGGTTCAAACAGTTCTCGGACGATTTCAATTGGAAGATAATCAACAAACATTCCTCTGCACAGTTCCAATGTTTCACATATACGGATTGGTAGCTTTTGCAACGGGGCTGATTGCGTCGGGAGCGACGGTGGTGGTTCTATCGAAGTTCGATATCCACGAGATGTTGTCCGCCATAGGTACGTACAAAGTCAGCTACCTCCCACTCGTGCCGCCGATACTAGTTGCCCTCGTCAACAACGCCGATCAAATTAGAAAAAAGTACGATTTCGGAAGCTTGAAGTGGGTGTTATGTGGAGGTGCGCCGTTGAGTAAAGAATTGACAGAAGGGTTCATGGAGAAGTACCCTGGAGTTACGATAATGCAAGGGTACGGGTTGACGGAATCTACCGGAATAGGGGCGTCAACCGATACGTTGGAGGAGAGCCGGAGGTACGGGACGGCGGGGAAGTTATCGGCGAATATGGAGGCAAAAATTGTTGATCCCGATACCGGAAAAGCGTTGCCGGTTAATCGGACGGGAGAACTCTGGCTTAAAGGTCCCACAGTTATGAAAGGTAAGAGTAGTATTTAATTAATTAATTTTTATAACACAAGTCACAACTAGTCAACTACACCCTTTTAAATAATTAATAAATAATCTAGAGGTTATATACCATCACTTTCGGTGAAGATTTAAATTTAAATATCTTATAATATTAGACATAAAGTCATAAACAACTTTTTTTGACAATATTTTGCTGGAAAGGTTTGCATATCATTTTGGTATTCTTTTAAATAAAAAAAATCATTTATTTAGCAAAAGACAATATATGGAAGAATTATTTTGATTGACAATTACTATTTTCTCAAGAAATAGTAAAGTAATAATGAAACATGTTAGTAGTATTAAAGTTGGATTTTGCTCCATACTAGTCTATCAAAATTTCGATTTTTCAAAGGGTTATTAAAGTTTTGGTATCCCAACTTATCAACATAATTATTATAGTCAATCTTATATTATTTGGAAACTTTTGCATCATTTAAACATGAATCGGTGAAAAGAAAGATGTGGGCTCCACTATTAAAACACAAAATAAAATAGGGGTTGGCTAAAAAGACATCCCGTTTTACCATATGGCACCCTAATTAATTTTTAAAATATTTTTATTGGTTGAAATTGCATTGTTTTCCGAAAAAACTGATTATAAGTAGTTGATTATAGATTGACTTTTTATAAAAGTGATAATAGGGTGTCTAAGGGGTGTCTTATTAGCAACACCCAATAAAATAATATCTATTTAAAACACAAAATAAAATAATTTTATAAGGTAAAATTAAAATGATCAATATTATATAACAGTAACAACATACATATAATTAATTAATATGTGGGGGGGACTATATTTAAAATATTTTAATTCTCTCCGAACTCATTAAAAATAATTATTTTACTTGTCTATAAAAATAGTGCCATTAACTTAATATATAATATAGAATTTAAAACTGAGTGTTAGGCCGTTGTCGTGGCTTTTAACCTTATTTTGACTATTCGTTGTAATTGGTTTATGTTTGTTTTTTGTGAACATTTTAACCTTAACCATTCAGTTGTTAAAAGACATGTAAAAGTAATTTTTTTTTTAATAGAACTTTTAACATAACATATATTATATAATATATTATCTCAATTATAAGTGTAAAGAATAATAGATTCGGATTCATAGAGCTAGTCGACAATTATCTCATGGCAATAAGATCTGTCTATTGTGTTAGTGGGTTTTTGTGGTCATGTTTTTTTGTTGCATAAAAGAGAAAAGTGGTTCCACTTACATGTGTCCTTTATTTTATCTTTTGTTTGTCTATTGCACCAAAGACCAATCACTGGACTAAAATTTACTCATGGAATGTAAAGTGGTTTTTCTTATGACTATTGTAAATATTAATCATTTATTTATAAATTTTTAAAACTGAACATAAATATCAGAATTGGAAAAAATGATTGGCTATACACTTTTTTTTTTTTAATTAATTCATGCATGGTGTTATAATTGTAGGTTACTTTAGTAATCCAGAAGCAACTTCCTCAACTCTAGACTCAACCGGATGGCTAAGAACCGGAGACCTTTGCTACATTGATGAAGATGGCTTCATCTTTGTGGTTGATAGATTAAAAGAACTTATCAAATACAAGGGCTATCAGGTAATTATTATTATTATTATTTTAATTTTTTTTGAACCGACAAATATAATATATTCCTACACTAACATCTAATTTCATCTATTTTTACCAGTGCAAATTGGTCTTTTTCAACTTTGAACTTATTTACTTTTATTTTTTTTTTCATAATTATAGTCTATATTTAATATTGTTACTTGTTTTTATCAAATTTAATAATTAAAAATGAAATACATATTTTGAATAAGACATATAATTGAAGTATGTATATTTATAGGAAAACCATTTCAAATGTTCAATAGTTTCAAAATCCAAATATTTATTTGGATGTGTGTTAAATGGAATTTTATTTTATTTAATTAAATGGTTGTTTCCGCAATACATAATCAATTATATAGGAATAATTGATTTTGGTTATAAATCCTTGATAATATAATTTATAAAATTATTTTGATTAAGATATATAGGTAAAGTTTTTTTAAAACCTAATAAATATAAGTATTTTTTTAATGCATAATGTAGTATTTTTTTTTTAATGTACACGATATAAATAGGTTCCACCAGCAGAACTCGAAGCTTTGTTACTAACTCACCCAGACATCGACGATTGTGCTGTCATCCCGTAAGCTTCCTTTTTTTTTTTTTTTTTTTTTACGCAACTTAAGTTTAGAAATTACAAAAATACCATTACATTATCGGTCTTCTACCTAAAAAAACTCATTAAAATTGTAAATGTAAGCAAATCAAATGTGGTAACTGTTTTTTGTTTATAGATAAATGATGTCTAAAATATTACTTTTTTATTATCAATGGTTTTATTTCGAAATGTTTTGCACAATGACCTTTTAGTTGAAGACAGATAATGTAATGGATTTTGTCCAAACTCTAATCAACAAAAACGATTATTATAAATTGAGTGATTTGTGTTTTAGGTTTCCTGATAAGGACGTTGGGCAGTTTCCAATGGCATATGTGATGAGGAAAAGTGGAAGTAATTTATCGGAAAAGGGTATTATGGACTTTGTTTCTACACAAGTAAGTAATATTATCTATTAGAACTTTTGATGGGCTTGAATGCTCGATGCTGTAGATTTTTTTTTTTTCTTTTTCAGTTTTGGTTCTCAAAAGTTTTTTTTTTTTTTTTTTTGTAATTTTGGTTTTGAGGTTTTGTAAAGTGTCTTTTGTCATTGTTCCGAGTATAATTATTATTATTTTTGTACCAATTGCAAAAATCAGTTATACTTGGGACGAAAAATAATCATATTAGTTGCACCAGAGACAAAAAGATCGTTACAAGAATCTCAAATAAACATCAAAATTATAACATTTTATGACAAAGTTACAAGAATCTCAAATAAACATAGAAAATCAACTATATGCAAGCACCAGAATTGTTGTTATTTTTTTTTTTGTGTAACGATTTATGTTATACAGGTTGCTCCATATAAGCGAATTAGGAGAGTAGCATTTATCGGGTCCATCCCAAAGAACCCGTCAGGGAAGATACTGAGGAAAGATCTTATACAACTTGCAACCTCCAAACTGTAATAATAAAAAAGAAAAGATTTGGTGAAGATAATCTTAATTTTGAGAAGGAATTTTTTGTCTTGTTTTGAATTTATAGTATAATTTAGAAAGGAAAAATATATGTGATACCGTTTTTTAGTCTATGTATATCGTGTTTTTCTTAAAACGATTGATCATTCTGTTGAAATTTATGAGAATCAAATTTGGGTCGGTTTCGGTTTGAAGTGATTCATACCAAATGATGGCTAATAGGCCACAATGATGATGATGGTATATGTATATAATCTTAGTTTAGACTCATGGCATACAATTTATTTATTATTATAGACAATCAATTTGACACCAATGAGAAACGTCCGAAGTGGTAAATTATCTATCCAGAAAGAACTAGACCTTTTTGTAGTGGTATATTCGAGGAATTGTTGATGAATCTCCATAATTACATAGGCATTGACGAATGTGAATGGGGACTAAATTGTGATCTAATAAAAGGTTAAAGGTTGGTGGTGAAAAGTACACATTTGAATAAGACGAATTAGATCACAATCATCACGAAAAACAATGTTTAAGGAGTCCTATCCAATCGTAACAACCTCCTTTGGCACGTATCATAATATTGTCCGCTTTGGACTCCCGGCGCGAAAACTTCCCAGGGGTCATCCATCCCTGAATTGCTCTCGCTCGGGCACGCTTGACTGCAAAGTTCTTATGGTATCTGCCTCACGGTTTTAAAACGCGTTGTGACAGGGAAGGTATCCACACTCCTTATAAGAAATGTTTAGTTCTCCTTCCCATCCGATGTGCGATCAGGTGCAATCTGATATCATTTGTAACAACCTCCTCTGGCACGTATCACAATATTGTCGGCTTTGGATCACGACGCGAAAACTTCTTAGGGCGTCACTCATCCCTAAATTGCTCTCGTCCGGGCACACTTAACTATAAAG
This sequence comes from Lactuca virosa, assembly GCF_052849685.1. Classification (NCBI taxonomy): domain Eukaryota; kingdom Viridiplantae; phylum Streptophyta; class Magnoliopsida; order Asterales; family Asteraceae; genus Lactuca; species Lactuca virosa. Next base: position 42,809,645 of record NC_136433.1, read on the forward strand.
TTCTTATGGGATCTGCTGCCCTCACAACTTTAAAACGCGTTGTGACATGAAAGGTATCCACACTCCTTATAAGAAATGCTTAGTTCTTCTTCCCAGCCGATCTGGGATCAGGTGCAGCTAACCTGCCCGCAGATTCGGGTTAGTCAATTTAGAGATAATAAGCGTTAAAAATGACTTTTGACAGAAGATTATTTAGGATAACAATCTTAACCAAAGTTATTGGATATGTCACAAGGATTCCGTACATATAAAGAATGCTAAAATCAGACCTATAACGAAGAAGTTATGACCCGTTGAAGTTTCGCGATTAAATTTATGATAACATACTTTTTAGCCTTAGATATTTAAACAAAAATCGTAGTAGACATTAAAACGAGAACGTATATATAGAGAACGTCCAAATCTGACTTCGTTAGAGGAAGTTATGATTTTTCTAAGATTTAGCATAACAGTACACAGCTCGGAAATCGAATTTTAGATCGATCGATTTTTAGCCGACACAATCTAAACGAGAATTGAAGATCTCGTTAATAGGAGGTCAACGATATAAAGACAGTTGAAAACGGACGTCGGATGACAAATATATGAATTTTTAATGGATTTTAACTGTCTAAGCCTGTTAAAATATAACATTAAAAATATATTCAAAATTAGCCGATAGAGTCTAAATGAAAGTTCTAGATCTTGTCAATACCAACGTGTGGATATAAAGAACGTCAAAAATGGAGCTTGTATGCGAAAGTTATGAATTTTTAAAAATTGGTTGTTTTACCTGCGTCCCGCGCCATGTGTCAGCACCAGGCGAAGCCTTGGTGCCTACGCAAGGTCATGACACGGAGGCTATGTGTCACGACGCGAAGCGCCCCTAGACAACCTATAAATAAAAGGCACAAATCACTCAATTCCTCACACCATTCTAACTCATTCTCTCTTAAACACCTCCAAACTCTCTAAGCCTTTCCCTAGCACCTCCTAGGTGTTAGCACCGAGTCCCGGAGCGCCAGAAGGCCCCAAGAAGAAGAGCTTTCGGCTCATAAGTTCTGCCCGCACAGAGCCCGGTTCCTCGATAACCCCCTTTTAAGTGAGTTATGCTTACCATACTTTAAGTATAACTTATGTTTAAGTTCATTATCGTTATTATGAACCTATAAACAAGATTTATCAGTGATTCCAAGTCGTTATACCAATTGATCTACTTACGGGGATGATGTCTAGGTTGTGATTTAGTGAGGTGTTTAAAGTGGGATTTCCAAACAGTATACTTCGTATACCAAAAAGACCCTACCTCCTATATGATCATACCTGGTTGTTCCTTACTTGATAGATCTTGAAGTACACTTTGAGTTAATGATGAATCTAGACTAATAATTAGTCACAATAAATATTAGATTAAAACTTAGTGATAATGATACTAGGTTTCGTCAAAGGAAAAGATAATTTCTAGAAGCAAAGCGTTGTTCGAATTTCGAGTCGTCACTTTAACATGTGAGTGCATAGTCCCTTTCATGAACATGATTTTAATACAAGTATGAATAAAAGTATTAAATATATGTTGAAAGTTTATATGTGAGTTATATGTTTATTATCTGGAAATATGTGTTATATGTATATTTGATGATATACGCTATGCGAACCAGACATGGTTCTATATGTGTTGAGATGTATTTACATGTTAATAATAATAGAAGTATTATAAATGAGAAGATAAATGTATGTTAATACTTAATACTCTGTATAAAATATTACACTAAATTAGGATAGTGTTGCCGAAACAGAGTTGGTATTGAATGATGATTATAAGCATTGTAGGCTTGCCTAGTGATAAAATAATAATTAAAAGAGATGCTTAGTTCAATTAAGTTTCGATATTGGGTAGCATCTTATGTTACGTGGTTCAGGGAACCAAGATCGATGTAGCAGCTAACTTAAACCAGACAATTGAAGTAAAAGATAATCGAAGCAATCAATAGAAGTATCGCGATCGTCATTAAAGTAAGAAGCTTGTAGCTAGAAGTGTTGCATGCTAGAACGTGATTATATCACATTAGAACATGAAGGAAGGTATATTTTGTTCTGGAATTTGACCTTAAGAGACATGAGTCTAAGCATTGCATCATACGATGAGAGGTCATTAGAACATGACCCATCGGTCTATTATGGTAATAGAAGGAAAGAACTTATATTAAGTTTGTTAAAAAGAAGAAGGAGTCTCCAATAGGGATCGAGATTGTGACTAAAAAGGGTCACGATTGAAAGTCCAACATGAGATAGAGAGCGGGTGCAAGATCGAGCACCGCTTGCAGTCAAGAAGTCCAAGAGTTAGATACTCATTCGAAGGAATATAGAAGTTACGGTTATTACCTAGGATGAAGAGATAATGTATGGAGTCGTTTTACAAGCCCGATTTTGTTGATGATTCCGGGACGGAATCATCCTAAGGGGGGAGAATTGTAACGTCCGTGTTTCGAGGCTAAGCATTGATATGATGATGTAATACTTAGGGTCAACAAATGTAACTAATTTTGAAGTAATAAAGAGGAATTACTTGAATATTATGTGGATTATGTGATTTTATGTGCATTACACTTATTTATGAGAAATAATAAATTAAGAATGAAAATAAGAGCCGAAAATAAAAATATAGATAAACCCTATATTTATGAATAATGTTTTAGTGGTCGTGACAAGGATTCCGGAGATATAAAGAACGCCGAAATCCGAGTTATAACGAATAAGTTATTATCTGTCGAAGTTTCGCGACAAAACCGACACGACGCTGTGTGACGTAAAAAGTGATTTTATGATAAAGTGCATTTTAGCCTTAGCAATCTAAACTAAAGTCGTAGTATACGTTAAACCGAGAGCGTGCATAAAAAGAACGTCCAAATCTGACTTCGTATGAGGAAGTTATGAATTTTCTAAGATTTGGCATAGCAGTGTGCAGCCTGGAGTTCGAATTATAGATCGAGCTATTTTTAGCCGACACAACCTAAGCGAGAATCGAATATCTCGTCAATAGGAGCTCAACAATAAAAGACAGACGAAAACGAACGTCGAATGACAAAGTTATGAATTTTTAACGGACTTTTCCTGTCCCGGCCTGTTAAAAATATAACTTTAAAAACAAAGTTAAAATTAGCCGACAGAGTCTAAACGAAAGTTGTAGAGTACGTCTCTACCTACGTGTGGATATAAATAACATCGGAAACGGAGCTCGTATGCGAAAGTTATGGATTTTAGAAGTCGGGGGAAGAAATTGCAAGGCTGCTCAAGAACGCCCCGCGTAGAAGCAGGAACGCCCTGCATACTCGCATACTAGGTCTCGTTCCGGGCACGTCTCTCCATCCAATGAGTGGCACACACTTGTACGAACGCACCACGTAAGCAGGTACGCCCTGCGCAGCGTACCTGCGAGGGTACGCCCAGCGTAACCGAGGCTTCGACCCTATAAATAGTGGTGCGAGGCTGCCTTATTCTTCACACCTTAAACCCTTTCTTTCTCTCTCTATCTCTCTACTCTCTCTCTCTCTAAACCTCCCAAACACCCCCAAGCCTAGGAAACTTACCTAGCACTAGAAGAAAGCCTCGGAGCGCCCAAAGGTTCCGAAAAAAAGAGATTTTCGGCTCGGAAAGTTCTGCCCCGAAGAGCCCGGTTTCCAGCAAACCTATCGGTTTCGTAAAAGGAAATCATATTGTTAAGAAGCGAAGCCCTGTCCAAGTTGGAATCACCACTTTATCAGGTGAGTGCATAGTCACTTTCATCTTACACATAGATATGAAGTATTTTATATAAATTACGTGCTATGTGTGCATATTATCTGTTTACATGAGATCTATGCTGGATGAATAATTTTATACATGTTTTTAATGATTTAAACTGTATATGTATTTTTATCTACAAATATGTTGGGTAAAACATAGGTAGATAAGATAGTTGATGTGTGATGAAATAAAATGATGAGAGACCTCGATGTTTACGATGATCCAGTCATCTAGCAGAGTATAGATGACGACCACAGACTATTCTAGGTTGTCCAGTGGAACGCTAGCAGGCTCACAACCTGTAGGTGTTTATTTGAACTACGTGTTCGCCAGGTGTACTCCACCCCCCCCCCCATAGTTGCCTTATTTGACATGTATTGTTGAGGAATCCCCTAAGAAATGTTGTCAATCTCGATGAAAAATCCTTAGGCTAGGTCCCTTATAATAGATGTTTTAGGGACATAAAGTGAGGATAATGGGAATGGGTGATCGGGTTGAATGATGTGACATCCCCATTTTCATGGCCATAAATGACCGATTTTGTTTATGCTTTATAAAAAAATCAGAGTACCCCTTTTATTAAAAATGTTGCGGAATTTGTTCCCAGAAAACATGATAAATACTTTATCAAAGCATTTCCGAAGAAATGTATTTTATTTCATTTTAAAACATTTGGGATGTCATCGTCAATACAGAAACATAAGCATAAACAGACCTTACATTCATTTACACTAGTGATCTACATCTCCTTAATCTCTCAGTGTAAAGTAGCTTCATATCGACACCTGTGATACAAATAAAGTTTAGTGGGTCAGGTTGGGAAACCTGGTGAGCACATAGGGTTTTCAACCCACAATAATATAATTATTATGTTTAAACATCAAACAATCAACCCAATTACCCATCCCCATTATCTTCGTTAATCTTAAGGGTCTACCCTAAGAATCATCTATCCTGCATTCGTTCATTCCGAAGTCCATTGCTTTCAGGGTTTATATGACAGGCACTAAGTCCATAGCTGCCAATGCTCGTTCGTAAAGCACTAATTCCATAGCTGCTAAAGTTCATTCATCGGGTATAGCTACCAGTGTTTATCTAATAGGTACTAAGTCCATAACTACCAACGTTTATCTATAGGTACTAAGTCCATAGCTACCGGCGTTTATCCAATAGGCACTAAGTCCATAGTTGTCGATGTTATTTATTAGGCACTAAGTCTATAGCTGCTAATGTTCACTCATATCATCTTTCATCTATCATCATTCATCTACTCATGTTTTACCCAACATATTCGTAGATATAAAATACATTTATAGTTTAAATTATTTAAAACATGTATCAAATCGTTCATCCAACATAGATAGCAAGTATACAGGTTATATGCACACATAACACGTAATTTATATAAAATATTTCATATCTATGTGTAAGATGAAAGTAACTATGCACTCACTTGTTAAAGTAACGATTCCAAACTCGGACAGCGTTTCGCTTATAACGATTCTATTTTCCTTCGACGAAACCTAGAATATTATCGCTAATTTTTAGACTAATCTTTATTGCGACTAATTATTAGTCGAAATTCATCATCAACTCAAAGTCTACTTCATGATCTATAAGTAAGGAACAACCAGGTAGGATCATATCGGAGGTAGGGTCCGTTTGGTATACGAAGTATACTGCTTGGAAATCCCACTTTAAACACCTCACTATATCACAACCTAGATATCATCCCCGTAAGTAGATCAATCAGTATAACGACTTTGAATCACTGATAAATTTTATTTATAGGTTCATAATAACAATACTATATTTAAATATAAGTTATACTTAAAGTAGGGTAAGCATATCTTACCTACGAGGGGGTTTGGCTAGGAGACGGCGGGATCTGCAGGGGCAGAACTTCCGAGCCGAAAGCTCTTCTTCTCGGAGCCTTCCGGCGCTCCGGGACTCGCCTCTAGCACTTAGAAGTTGCTAGGAAAGGGGGGAGAGGGTTTGGAGGTAATGGGAGAGAAAGGGTATGAAAGGTGTGAGTTTTGGGGGTGATTTACGCCTCTACTTGTAGGCTGTCTGGGCCTCCTCACGTCGTGAGACAAGGTGCTCACGTTGTGAGCCTTGCGTAGGCACCAAGGCGAAGCCTGGTGCTGACACGTGGCGTAGGACGCAGGTAAAACAGTCAATCTTTAAAAATTCGTAACTTTCACATACGAACTCTGTTTTTGATGTTCTTTATATCCACGCGTAGGTAATTAAAAGATCTACAACTTTCCTTTGACTCCATCAGCTAACTCTCGCCCTATTTTAAATTTAACAGTATGAGAAGATTACATTGTTAAATCACTGCGTAAAATTCATAACTTCTACATACGGACTCTGTTTTCGTCTGTTTTTTTATCGTGGAGCTCCTATTAATGAGGTCTTCAATTCTCATTTACGTTGAGTTGGCAAAAAATCGATCGATCTAAAATTCAAATTTCGAGCTGTGCACTGCTATGCCAAATCTTAGAAAAATCATAACTTCCTCATACGAAGTTAGATTTGGGTGTTCTTTTTATGCACGATCTCAGTTTAACGTATACTACAACTTTCATTTAGATCTCTAAGGCTAAAAAGTAGTTTATCAAAAATTCACTTTTTACATTACGCGGTGCCGTGTCGGTTTTGTCGTAAAATTCAACGGGTCATAACTTCTTCGTTATAACTCGGATTTCGGCGTTCTTTATATGTACGAAACTCATGTGACATATTCTACAACTTAGTTAAGATTATTTATTCTAAATAATCTTCTATCGAAAAGTCGTTTTCGACACTTATCGTCTCTAAATTGACTAGCCTGAATCTGCGGGCGTTACAAATGATTTGATGAAAATAATTAAATTTATTTATTGTGGGTTGCAAACCATATGTGCTCACCAGGCTCCCAAGCCTGGCCCACTCAGTTTCTTGTATTACAGGTAGTAACACAAGAGCATAAATGTGATGATCTGATGAGAGATTATGGATTATAGGCCAGCAGAAATAAATAGAATGTTGTAAGGCCTATGTTGTTTTTCAGGCCTATGTTGTTTTTGAGGCCTATGTCGTTTTGTGGCCTATGTTGTTCTGTGTATGCTTTTGATCTATATTGACAATGACATCCCGAGGTTTGTAATGTAATGAAAATACATTTATTCGGAAATGCTTTGATAAATTCTTTATAATATTTTTTTGGGAACAAATTCCGCAACACTTTCTTTAAAAAGTTACTCTGATTTTCAAATAAAGCATAAACAAATCGGTCTTTTATGACCGTAAAATTGGGGATGTCACAAAACTCTTTCATGACTCTTATCTGATACAATGTGTGCATTCAGTAAGTCCCTAACTCACTCGAATCTTTACCACGTTTCACAAAACCCTTTCATGGTTCCACCAAGTTTGGGTATGTATCAAGTGTGTATAGTAGTATGGGCCCTATACTAGTATACTCACATCAAACATAACTGACCTTGACTTCGCCCCTAAAAGGTTCTGATTCACTGGTTTAGATTATCCATACACTAGTATTAATTCCATTACTCACTATAGCATTCTACAAGCTTATAAAACTTATCTAGAGCTTCATAAAACATATAGCATGACAATTCCTTTCTTTCACATGTTGCATAAGATTCTATCTAACTAAGGCATAGAAATCCTATGACTAATTCACACTTTCCATAACCAAAGTCTAATCCTAGGAGTTAAATGATCTGAACTTCTCTAAACTATGGATCTGATACCAAACTGTAACACCCTAAATTTTTCAAAACTTTCTCAACGTAATGGTTTTAAAACATTCGGGTGTTAACCCACATTTGACAAAAACCGGTCCCACAACAACATTTATAAATTTAAAACATTGGGTGTTACCATTAAGCACCAATACAACCATAACAAACAAATAAGAGTTACATCAATACAATTAATAAGGAACTTAACAAGTACCGCACCATTATCTATCTCTTAACTTTGAACTTCCATCTATCATCTTTCAATTTGAATATAATCTGGGATACATGACATTAAAAAAAAGACACGTACGACAATAATTTCTTGTGAGTTACATGGTTTTGTGACCCAAAACATTCAAGCATTTATATGGAAAATTATTTCATTCATAACATAACATAGTTTTAGACCATAAAACATTTTCAAGCATTTTCAAGGTAAACTCTTTTCATACACATCAAAATATCATTTCATATCTTATCATTTCATGTCTTATCATATCATTTCATTTAATCCTTTTCCATTTTCATTTCCATTTTCCATTTCCAAGACCAATATGGAAAGAACAAATCAATCCACCAAGACATCATGCTTTCAAAGGCCAAGATGAAAAGAACAAAATCAATTCACCAAGGTATCATTCCCTTGGATTTCTATCTAAGCCTAGTGCCAAGGTAAAAAGAACAAATTGATCCACCAAGATATCATGTTGATTAGGTCATCTACATCGTGAAGGGAAGGTACAACCCCAATAGATTCCTCTAGTGTCTCTTATGAGGCATCATAGCCCGGTCAGTTTTCGTTATTTCTCTACTTTGTTTCCTTTATATTATTTTCCATTTTATTTTCATAACTTTCTATTTCTTGTCATCACTTTTCATGCTTAAAAAATTTCATACATCAGTATTAAAATGTTCATTTCCAAAATTAAAGCTTCTATATTTCAAAACCTTCAAACATGTTATCAAAACATGCATTTTTCCAAAACGTTCTTTGTTTTCAAAACATTCTTTCCTTCAAGGCATTCTTTCAAAATATTATTTCCAAAAACAATTCACACTTTCTTTTCAAAATATTTCATATATCAAAGCATTTTCATTATAATAAAAATCATTTGCCATGTACCTAAAGTGGCAAAATGCCAACACGTACTCACTTCAATCACAAGAAGGCTAGCTAGTCATCTTCTAGTTCCTTTCCTTAGAGCAACACTCTCAATCATATCTTATATAACATGGATGGACATAAGTCATTAAAAATGACCAAAATAACCCTCATAGATTTTTAACATTTCGATATTCCTCATAAGCTTATTTACTACCTATTATATTATATATAAATTTGGGGGTAATCGGGGGTCATTTACTAGGTCTTCCATGAAAAAAAATACACTAAACAGAACGCTTTGACACGCCCTGTGTCAAAAGGACATGCCCCCATGTCATTTTGACACGCCCCGTGTCATGACTGCAGGTCACCATTTTGTGTAGAATTTTGCTAAAAGCTTTGTAACTTGTTCCTTAGACTTCTATTGGCCACCAAACTTTACCAAGTGGTTATTAAGGATTAAATAAAGGTTTGCAACTTCTCAAATACACAATTAGTCCCAATCCTCATGATGACTTAATCATTAAGACCTTTATCAAAATGTTAAGTTCATAATGCCTACAAACACTCAAATGAAAGGGTTAAGAGCTCAAGTTGATCACAAACACTCTTTAACCAATATGACTTATTCCCAAATAATCTAATACATCATTAGGTGTTGTGGAGTACATAAAACCACAATAAATCTTATTGCAAGTACTTTATCTAACTATGGAATCCTTAATTCCATTCTATGCCTCCCAAATTGCCCTTTAAGACAAAACAATCACTAGGGATAGAATTCCACTAACATCTCTTCATGTTTATGTTTCAATATCATATCTAGAGTGTCAATTCATATCCATGAATCTCATTCACTTCCAGTAGGTCAATCATCATGTAGTTATCCTTAGATTTCCCAAAATACCCTTAAGGACAATAATTCCATATATCAATCAAAGAATCAAGCAACATCTTATGATTTGATGTAACACCGTAAATTTTCAAATAAAATTTTCATTTAAAATCGCATAATTCTCATAACACATTTCACGAAAATCTCATTTATTTAATTTATAAATCGCAAATCCAAAATTATTTGATTTAAATCTAGGATCCTCAAACATAACTCTTTCACTGGTGTGTAAAATTAAGTCGGTGCCTTCCCGCGATCCTGAGAAAACCTGAAACACATAACACATAACACGGTAAACACAAAGCTTAGTGAGTTCCCCAAAATACCACATACAACACGTTAGCCACTCGAGGCTATAACTCTGTAAGACCCTCTGGTCTATGTGTCTCAGTGGGACCCTCCAGTCCCATGGCTCGTTGGACCCTCCGGTCCGGTCTAAGTGAAGACCCTCTGGTCTCACAGCTCGTTGGACCCTCTGGTCCGGTCTCAGTAACACATAACATAGCATATATATCACATAAGCAAATGCACAGATCAAATAAGCACATAAGACCCTATGGTCACACATCGTTACCACTCTAGGTAAAGTATAGTGAGAAGACTCACCTCGCAAGAAGGTGATCAAATAACCTTGCGCTCGGATCTCGAACTAGCCTCCGCCTAACACAAAGGATGAATATCTCTAATTAATACTCTTTTCACGACTCAGATAACCGAAGGATATTCTTTCTCTCTCTAACTCTTTGAAGTGGGTAAAAGGCCATTTTACCTTTCCATGGTCTCTATTACTCATGTTGACCAAAACCCCAAAGTCAACAGAAGTCAAACTCGAGTCAACAGTCCATGTTTGACCCGACTTGCCGAGTGCACCCTTGTGACTCGTCGAGTCCCATCGTTTTCCACATAAATATCATGAAGGTTTACTCAGCTTGTCGATTTGACTCCCAACTCACTGAGTGATCGCATGATTCAGCTCTACGGGACAAACCCTAATCAACTTGTCGAGTCGGCTCATTGACTCGGTGAGTTCATTCAGACCCAAAGCTCATTCAAACGATTTAAAACAGATCTATCACTCCAAACACTAGATCTGTCCTCTCAAGGCTCAATAGTCACGTAAAGCTTCAATCTTTACGTTCATGCATGATGTTATTGCTCCAAAATGCTAATACATGCCCTTCATGAATGATTAAGCCCAAAAACCCTCATGTGGATGAATAAAGTTGGGACACCTAGACTCTAAGGACCTCACAAGGTCCAGATCTGAGGTCTAGACTTCTTAATAACTCATGCTACTCAAAAACCCAAACAAAAGATGGCAAAAAGCCCTAAAACTCCATAGATATGAGATCTATCCAAAATAAGAAGAAAGGTAAAGACTTCTTACCTTTCTCAGGAGCTCTGGACAGGAAATCATTGGATCCAACAGCCTCACCTCCAGCTCTGATAGCTTCATTTTATTTACTTCTTTTTATAGTTTATTTTAGCACATTTCATTCGCATTTTAGTTAATTTCCATGCATATTTTCCTTTTTGTTATTTTATGACCATTTCGGGTACTTTCTAGTTTCTTGAGCATTATTGCAGATTTTTTGAAGACTAACGGAGCGGGATTCTTGGGAAGCTATTGGACTTGAAGAGCAATGAGGATTTTGGGCTTGATGGCTATGGAGGTGATTCATGGAGTGGGCTTGTCAATTGCTTAAAGGCTTGGAAGATTTGAACTTTAAATTTGCAAGGTGCGGGAGAATTTTCGAGTGTGCAGAGATCGATAATCGAGAGTTTACGGAAGCTATGAGTGATTTGGAGAAGGAAAATTAGGCTCAAATTGAAGAAATCTTGAAGAAAAATGGGCTAGAGGCTCATTAGACTCGAACTGGGCCAATGGAATAGCTGTGGGGGCCAAAGACTTGAAAAAGCCCAAAACTCCGTCATAGTCACGCGACCCGCGTAAGAATCCACGCGGCCCGCGTGGGTTCCTGCAGGGGCAATTTCGGCATTTCATTTAGAGCTCTATATTGGGAAGGTTGGTGTGCCTCTTCAGCCTAATCTTTTACATCCGATTTGGAGGCATTCTCTCTGGAGTTTTGGAGCATTTTGAAGGCCAAGAACCCTCAAGAACTTCACCATTTCATCTCTTAATTCTTGCTAAATGTTTGGTACAATCTTCACTAACTTTGTTTTCTTGAGTTTAGCCATGCTTGGATAAACAAATCTTGGTTGACTTTTGTTGAATCCTTTGAACTTTTGTTGAATATTGAAGAATCCATGAATTTATGTTTGAATCTTTATGAAAATTTTTTGTGTTTTAACATCTTATCATTGCTTGTATGTTTTTATTCATGAGTTTAAATGTGTTTGTGGTGATTAGTTGGCTAATTTCTTGATTAAGTAAAGGATCTTCAAATTAGCAAGCAACAAGTGATTCTTGTGTTAGTTTTACTTGACACAATCATAAAAACATTTTCTCCAACATGGTAGTAGAAGCTTTTGACTCCTCTTGGATTTGCTGACTTTTTGGTTCTTAATGCTAGTTAACTTTCACTAATTACATGCTTATTGGAACTAGTGACTTTGACTAAGGAAATTGTTATGAGCTTCTCTAACCATTTCAACAACTAAGAAAAGTCTAGGTAATCTCAAGCTCCTTGGATTACTATAGCCAAATTAAGGGTTTAAATCAAGTATTGCGCCATTGGATTCTAATGATATGTTCATCAAAAGTCAAAGTGAGGAAACCTTAAGTCAACCATCTTTCTCTTATTGATTTCACATCAAATTCTTATTTTTGCCAAAATTTTCATTTAAGTTCTAGTTTAATTCTAGTTTTAATTTAAGTTTTTCAAAAAGATCAAAACCCCCAATTTTATTTTATTGTCATTTTACAAGTACTTTTGCAAAGAGATTTTTTATAGAGTTATAAAATTGAACCAATCTCTGTGGATACGATCCCTTTACCACTATACACTATTTTAGTGTAAAAGATTTAGGGTTATTTATTTTTGTTGGCCTCGACAACCACCAAGCTCCCTGCTTGATAACCTCCTCCTCTTCCTCAAATGATGCACAAGAACCACAATATGAGCTTCACTCTCACTCTCTAGCTCCAATAGCAATTAGAGTTTGCCCTCAGGGGAAGGTAGCCATAATTGAGGCTATAAGTGCCTTTAAATAGGTCCCAAACCCGGGAACTTAGGGTTTCTCTGCCCAGCACCTACTCGGCGAGTCCCTCCTCTGACTCGTCGAGTCCACTCATTAAATCCACGCGAGCAACTCGACTCGACTTGGCGAGTTGGACCCTCAACTCGTCGAGTCTCTCCTTCAACCTCAAGATTAACATACACAATAATATCCCAGAAAAATCCGGATGTTACATTTGAACTTCCTTTACTCATCAATTTCTCAACTACAAAGGATTCATTGATTTCATCATATTATCTCCAACTCCATTTCAATCCAAGATTTTACATGATTCTACCATCATGGATGTGTTTGAGTATTCCAACTGGATTCAATGTCATCAAACATCATCTAGGTCATATAATACAAACCAATTTCATCATCAATTGCAATATCCCCAAATTAGATTTCTAGGGTTCATGGAGCTCTTTACCTAAATCATCAAATCCATCAATGAGATGATTGTATTGATATTATAACCATGGAAACCACTCAAGGGAGGTTAGAAAACCAAACCCTAATCATTGAATCTCATCAAATTCGACATTAGGGTTTTACCCACTTCACAAAATCGATCTCTAGGCTAAGAGAAAAATAAATTATACCTTGTAAGCCTTTGTTCCTTCCTTTGTTTGCTTGGATGTTCAATTCCTCAATTGAATCAAGCCTGTATGGAGAAGGGGTGAAGAATCTCCATTAGATAGGGTTTTTGGTGCTTAAACTTGTTCTTACTCCATAAGGGAAGAATGGCTACATCTTATTTTCAGATTTGTCATATTTGGTCCCTCTAGTTTTAGTATTTTTGCCAATTCCCACCATAAACTAAATATTTGTGAATTTAACTCAATTTTTGACATAACAAGTCCTTCTCTATCCATTATGTAAATTTAGCAGTCCTTTCCACTAACTAAGTCAATCTTTTGGTCAACTCACTTTGCATATTTTGACACTTTTGGTTCTTTAACTTTAGAAATGTTATTCGTTTCACTTCTAACTTTCTAAAATTCATATAAAATAATGATATGATTATTCTTTGATTATTTAACTATATAAACAATATTTCATTTATTTAATTTATTAATTTAAGAACCTAGTCTTAAATTTTTGGATGGTACAGTTACGGACGAAGTGCATCCTTACTTGTGTTCTCCATTTTTGCAAAGGCATTCAAGAGGAGGCATGTAAGAGACGGTGAAACACAATGGGATGATTTGGAGAATGGTCTACAAGGCTTTTTGTTTACAAAGTCCAAGGATCGTTTATATTGGTGTAACACCCACAGATTCGGGCTAGTCAATTTAGAAATAATGCGTGTTAATAATGACTTTTTGATAGGAGATTATTTGAGATAATTAATCTTAACCGAAACTATAGCATATGTCACAAGGATTTCGTACATATAAAGAATGCTGAAATCTGACTTATAACGAAGAAGTTATGACCCGACGAAGTTTTACAATTAAACCGGCACGGCTCCGCGTATCGTAAAAAGTGAATTTTTGACAAAATACTTTTTATCCTTATCGATCTAAACGAGAGTCGTAGTATACATTAAACCGCGAGCGTGCATATAGATAACGTCCAAATCTGACTTCATTTAAGGAAGTTATGAATTTTCTAAGATTTAGCGTAGCAGTACACAACCCGGAAATCAAATTTTAGATCGATCGATTTTTAGCCGACACAGCCCTAACGAGAATTGACGATCTCGTTAATAGGAGCTCAACGATATAAAGACAGTCGAACACGAACATCATACGACAAAGTTATGAATTTGTAACGAAATTTAATTATTTAAGTCTGTTAAAATATAACTTTAAATATAAAGTCAAAATTAGCCGACAGAGTCTAAACGAAATTTGTAGATATTCTCAATACCTACGTATGAATATAAAAAACGTCAATAATGGAGCTAGTATGTGAAAGTTATGAATTTTTTAAGAATGATTGTTTTACCTGCGTCATGTGCCACGTGTCAGCACCAGACGAAGCCTTGTTGCCTACGCAAGGTCACAACATGAAGGCTATGTGTCACGATGCAAAGCGCCCCTGGACAACCTATAAATAGAAGGTGTATATCACTCAATTCCTCACACCTTTCTAACTCATTCTCTCTCAAACATCCCCAAACCCTCTAAGCCTTTCCCTAGCACCTCCTATGTGTTACTAGCGAGTCCCGGAGCGCCAGAAGGGCCCAAGAAGAAGAGCTTTCAACTCATAAGTTCTACCTGCGCAGAGTCCGGTTCCTCGCTAAACCCCCTTGTAAGTGAGTTATGCTTACCATACTTTAAGTATAACTTATGTTTAAGTTCATTATCATTATTATGAACTTATAAACAAGATTATCAGTGATTCCACGTCGTTATACTGATTGATCTACTTATGGGAATGATGTCTAGGCTATGATTTAGTGAGGTGTTTAAAGTGGGATTTCCAAATGGTATACTTCGTATACCAAATGGACCCTACCTCCAATATGATCTAACCTGGTTGTTCCTTACTTGATAGATTATGAAAGTAGACTTTGAGTTAATGATGCATCTAGACTAATAATTATTCGCACTAAATATTAGACTAAAACTTAGTGATAATAATGTTAGGTTACGTCAAAGGAAAAGACGGTTGCTAGAAGCGAAGCACTGCCCAAATTCCAAGTCGTCACATTAACAAGTGAGTACATAGTCCCTTTCGTGAACATGATTTTAATAGAAGTATTAATAAAATTATTAAATATATGTTGAAAGTTTATATGTGAGTTATATGATTATTATCTGGAAATATGTGTTATATGTATATTTGATGATATACGCTATGTGTACCAGACATGGTTCTTTATGTGTTAAGATGTATTTACATGATAATAATAATAGAAGTATTATAAATGAGAAGATAAATGTATGTTAGTACTTAATACTCTGTATAAAATATTACACTAATATAGGATAGTGTTGCCGAAACAGAGTTGATATTGAAAATTGATTATAAACATTGCAGGCTTGGATAGTGATGAAATAAGACTTAAAAGAGATGTTTGGTACAATTAGGTTTGGAAATTGGGTAGCGTCTTATTAAGGGCACGTGAGTGATCGGAATAGAGAGTAGAAACTATGTTCGAGGAGATTGATGATCGATGGAGTATGTCCTACTTATAAAATTACTTTCTATGTACCAAGTCTTTTTCAAAGCTCTGTATCTCAGGTGCTGCTTGTGCTGGGGTATTATTATGTTCTGGGGTACAAGTCCTATTCATACCAGGGTACTATAATGTGCCAGAAGTACTATCATGTACAAAGTCCTTTTTGACACTATTGTTTGTCGGAGTATCAGAGCGTACGAGGGTACTTTATTAGTATTTCCCCATACTTTTTCTTTTGATGAGCTTTGTGTGTCAGCATTTCCTTTCACAAAGTAATTGAGGGAACTTTGTAGACTACCTAATAGAGTGTATCAGTAATAGACCACTTCTAGGTATATCTGATATTGTATTGTTGGATAGGGTGATTCTGGGGGTAAAATGCCTCACAGTATCTGACCACTGTTAGGCACAATTATCTAAAAAACCACCCCTGACTTAATTGTCTTGTTGTTTTTACGAATGGAGGTTCGTGGTGAAACTTATTCCATTCCCATCATTTTATCTATTTATTAATCATCATTTGCTGCTAGGGAATTTCCGAAGCAGCGTCGTCAGTTTGTTGTTCATATTGATCTTTTAGGCTAGATCTTGTAAGATTGTTGTATAGGATCTGTATGTGGGAATCGACGGGATGGGACAATTTTTTTAGAGATATGATATATTTGTGTTAATCATAATAGTTGGTTTTGCAGATTTGAGATATACATTATTATCATATTGTGGGATTGAAATCCCTATGTACTCACCAGGTTTCCCAACTTGACACACTTTGTTTATTGTATCACAGGTGGCTTTATGAAAGATATATTCTGCTAAGAGATTCAATGAGTATTAGGCCACTAGTTGAATTACTGTACAACTTGTAATATTTCATTATGCTTATGTTTCTGTATTGACGATGACATCCCAATGTTTTAACATAAATAAAATACATATCTTCGGGAATGCTTTGATAATATCATTATCATGTTTTCTGGGAACAAATTATGTAATATTATTATTCAAAAAGGATACTCTAATTTTTAAATAAGCATAAACAAATCGGTCATTTTGGCTATGAAAATGGGGATTTCTAGACTTAACCTTAGAATGCTAAATGATGATTGTGAGATGAGCGTCTGCTATATTTAGGATATGTGCATGAATAGACACGAGCACTGGTTTATTTTAGGAAAGATGCCTAAATTGATTTTATGTGCTAAATGATTTATGTTTTAGCTATAAGATACCTTATATTCTCTAGGACGCTATTGTTTGACCGGATCTATGGTCTATTGCCGACCAGATCTGGAAATTTTATGTGTTTAGATTTATAAACATTTAATTATGGTATTAGAACTGGCATGTAACTTTTCGGAGTGATAAGGAGATTTATACGTCTGTCGTAAATAAACCTTTCACTATCTTAATTCTCGTCGTTGTACATTAAACATCTGCTAGAGTGTATAGATAAAAATGGTGAGAACTCGCAGTGGATTAGGAAATGCTAATGGAAACCAACAGCGTGAGCCACAAGTGATTGAGCATGCACCAGAGGCAGCAGTTGCACCCGAGTTAATCACGATGGCAGGAGTCCAAGAAATGATTCGGGCTATGATGGCAGAACAAAGGGAGGAGATGAGAGAAATATTGCTTAATAATAGGGATGAACCTACT
The DNA here is from genome assembly GCF_052849685.1 of Lactuca virosa. Taxonomy (NCBI): domain Eukaryota; kingdom Viridiplantae; phylum Streptophyta; class Magnoliopsida; order Asterales; family Asteraceae; genus Lactuca; species Lactuca virosa. Next base: position 42,827,131 of record NC_136433.1, read on the forward strand.
GTACCCATTGTATAACCTGAACTGAACATAGAACAGTTAGAAGAAGGAAACTATAGTCGAACCGTTAGTCAAGACGAACCACAAGTGGTTAGGAGAAATAACCAGGATGGAGGAATTAAAAGGAAAGAATGCAAGTATAAATACTTTACGACTTGAAAACCATCAAATTTTACTGGGAAAGAATATCCATTCGGAGTTATAGACTGGATCTTTGAAATGGAGCTAGCTTTCATAACATGTGGTTGCAAGGGCAAGCTACAAACCACATATTTTGTGCGTCAGTTTAGGTGTGGGGCTATTCGTTCGTGGAACACTTTAGGAAAGATCATAAGCCCCAATAAGCCAGTATAACTGACATGGGTAGAATTCTTGGTACATGTAACGCCCGTGTTTCTAGGCTAGGCATTAATATTGACATAATAGTCCAGGTTAACCTTTGTAACTCATTTTGGAAGAAATGAAAAGGAATTATGTGAATTATGTGTTTGATGCTTAATTACTAGGATTTAATTAATTAAGAATAAAAATGAGCGTCGAAAATAAATATTAGATAAAGCCGATATTTATTAAGAAAATTGTAGTGGTCGTGACAAGGGTTACAGATATATAAAGAATATCAAAATCCGAGTTATAACGAAGAAGTTATGACCTGTCGAAGTTTCGCGACAAAACCGGCACGGTGCCGAATGACGTAAAAAGTGAGTTTTTGATAAACTACTTTTTAGCCTTGGCGATCTAAACGAAAGTCGTAGTGTTCGTTAAACAGAGAGTATGTATAAAAAGAACGCCCAAATCTGACTTCGTATGAGGAAGTTATGATTTTTCTAAGTTTCAGCTTAGCAGTAGACAACTAAAAACTCGAATTTTAGATCGAGTGATTTTTAGCCGACACGACCTAAACGAAAATCGAAGGTCTCGTCAATAGTAGCACAACGGTAAAAAGACAGATGAAAAAGGACGTCGGATGAAGAAGTTATGAATTTTTAACGGATTTCCTGTCCCGGTCTGTTAAAAATAATAATATAAAAATTAAATTCAAAATTAGCCGACGAAGTCTAAACGAAAGTTGTAGAGCGTAATTTTACCTACGCGTGCATATAAAGAACGTCAAAAACGGAGCTCGTTTGCGAAAGTTATGAATTTTAGAAGATTGGGCACAATTTTCGAGAATATTCGCATGGATAAGCTTCATCCGGACCAACCACGTCACCCTCGCTCCGAGCTGGCCACGTATCCGAAGCAGCTGCGTCATCCGCGTCGTGGCGCGTCCGAGGAGCGACGCGTGTCACACAGGTGTCCGAAACCGATGACGTGTCCGAAGCGCTGGCACCTCGCATGCGCGCCATCTGTCCGAGCCACGTGCCTTCGCCTCCTGCTGCCTCGTGCCCTCGCTGCTGACTCACTCCTCTCGACCGACCTCCGAACCTCCCCTATAAATACAAGGCTTGCGAGCCTTCCCGGGTAGTTTTGGAGATTTTGCCCTTTTCACCCCTTTTTCAATATTTTCACTATTTTGACATCCCCCGAAGCCCCGGTATCAATTATAGCACCCGAAACACGTCCCGAAGTTCCCGAGAAGCCCGAAAATTTTATCTTTTCGGTTTCGAAGCCCGACCCTCGCAGAGCCCGGTTTCTCAATAAAATTCTCGGTTTTATTAGAAACGATCGTTTTAGGAAACGAAGTGCTGCCCGATTATCATTAAATCATGTGAGTGTGTAGTTACTTTCACCTTACACATAGATATGAAGTATTTTATATAAAATACGTGTTGTATGAATATATATTGTTTGTTTATTTGAGATGGATGTTGAAGGAATGATTTACACAGGTTTTTAAATAATTTAAACTGTATATGTATTTTTATCTACAAAAATGTTGGGTAAAACATAGGTAGATGAAATAGTGGGTGTGTGATGGAAGATGAGTTGGATAAATGAGATGATAAGTGATATAGATCATGAGTTGAGGGTGAGTGGTGAATTATGAGAGAATCACTTACCCAAACGTTGGCCCCCGTCATTCAGCATAGTATGGATGACAACCATGGACTATTCTAGATGATCTGTGGAACATTAGCAGGCTCGCAACCTGTAAGTGTGTGAACTATATGTTCATCAGTTGTACTCTAAAAACCCATTGGCATGTATTACAGGGGGGGATTCCCGTGAATAATACTGTCGATAAATAAGAGTTATGGACTTAGCACATGTTGTTTAAACCCCGACAGCTATAGACTTAGTGCCTGTTGTATAAACCCCGGCGACGATGTGACTTCGTGCCTATTCCTTAGGATGAATCCTTAGGAATGAGTGATAGTTGATTCTTAGGGTAAATCCTTAAGAAATAAATAATGGGGTTGGGGTAATTTGGTTGATTGTTTGATGTTTAAGCATAATAAATTTATTTATTGTGGGTTGAAAACCCTATATGCTCACCAGGCTCCCAAGCCTGACCCACTCAGCTTTTTATTATTACAGGTAGTGGACCCCGAGCATAGTCGGATGATGATGAGATATTTTTGGATTATAGGCCAGTAGTTGTAAATAACTGTTGTAAGGCTTATAATGTCTTGTTTATGCTTTTGATCTGTATCGGAACATGACATCCCGAGGTTTTGATATAAAAGGAAATTATATATTTCTTAAAGAAAGGTTTTAATAAACTTTTATCATGTTTTGTTTTGGGGACCAATTCCGCAACATCTTTTAAAAGAATTTCTCTAATTTTATTTTAAAAGCATAAATTAAATAGGTCTTTTCTGGCCGAGAAATTAGGGGATGTCACAATACACTTTAAACACAAGTTCTGCTCAGCCCAAAACATGCTAGAGCTGGAGAACCAGTTTCTGACACTGAAAAAGGGTAACATGTGCATTGATGAGTATACCAATGCCTTCATGGACAAGATGGAGTTTTCTTTGCGCATCGTCCCTTATGAGCTAACAAAAATCGATAAGTATACAAAGGGACTACCATGGGAGTACACTGTGCCAGTATGCCAGACACCTACTCTTAAGACGGCCATCTAGGCTGCTAAGTCTGTTGAAGAAATGATCAAAGGCAGAACCACCAATAAGGTTGAAGTTGACGAGAAGAGGAAATTTGAGGGGTCTTTAATATCCGAAAAGAAAAATAGGTTCCCAAAATCTAACCCCAACAACAAGAGGTATGGGGATAGCAATGATGAAAAGTGGTGTGACAAGTGCAGAAGGAAGCACATTGGGAGATGCTCTAAAGAGGTGACCGGCTTCAAATGCGGGAAGACTGGTCACTATGCCAACGAAGCACGACCAAGAGAGAAATCTGATTTAAGTGTCGTGAAAAAGGACACTTCAAGCAAGACTGACCAAAGAGGGAAGGAGCTACAAAGATAAACGTACCACCAAAGCCAAAGGAAAGAGCATTCCAGATGATCCTTAATGAAGCAGGTGAGGATGCGATGGACCAGGATTAAGGATCTATATATCCGAAGATCAAGATATAAAGTAGCCATGTAGATAGTATCATGTGGTGTAGCCTATTATAAGAGGCCTAGTGTAGGGTGAACTTGAACATCTATGTAATCGTTTTAAGAAATAATGTAAACCTTGGTTATGTTATCTGATGTGTTAAGTTGCTATATGATTTTTCTTGTGTGGTGACTTGGAGAACTGGGAGACAATACTTGGGACGAGTATGAGTAGGTGTGAAAGGTAGTAGAGGCCTATACTACTGGAAACACAGGACTCACACTTGGATCAAGGAAAGTCACGAGGTTACCAAGGCGCTAGTAATTGATTCCGTTTTGTTCATGTTTGTCGTTACCATCGTTTCGGTAATGACTAAGAAGATGATTATTTTTGCGAACCTAGTGGTTATATCAAATCGAGTCTGACTAAGATAAGTATGTTACGTGGCTTAGTGAAACAAGTTCGATGTAGTATCCGACTTAAGCTAGAAGATTTAAGTGAAAGATAATCGAAGCGATCAATAGAAGTATCGCGATCACTGTTAAAGTAAGAGCCTGTAGCTAGAAATGATACATGCTAGAATGTGATTATATCACATTAGAACATGAAGGAAGGTATCTTCCATTCTGGAATTTGGCTCTAAAAGACCTGAGTCTAAGCATTACTTCATACAATGAGAGGTCATTAGAACATGATCCATCGGGTTACGATAATCAAAGTAAAGAACTTATCTTAAGTTAATTTTGTTTAAGAAGGAGCAGGAGTCTCCAATAAGGCTCGACTTTGTAACTCGAAGGTTATGATTGAAAGTCCAACATAGTATAAAGAGCGGGTGCAAGATTGAGCATCGCCAGCAGTCTAGAAGTCCAAGAGTTAGAAACTCGTTAGAAAAGACATAAGAGTTACAGTTATTAAATAGGATGAAAATATAGCTTATGGAGTCATTATACAATCCCTGTTTTGTTGATGATTCTGGGATGTAATCATCCAAAGGGGGAGTTAATTGTAACGCCCGCAGATTCGGGCTAGTCAATTTAGAGATAACAAGCGTTAAAAATGACTTTTTGATAGGATATTATTTAGGATAAATAATCTTAACCAAAGTTATATTATATGGCACAAGGATTTCGTATTTATAAAGAACGTTGAAGTCTGACTTATAAAGAAGAAGTTATGACCCGTCGAAGTTTTGCGATTAAACCAGCACGACTCTGCGTATCGGAAAAAGTGAATTTTTGACAAAATAATTTTTAGCCTTAGCGATCTAAACAAGAGTCGAAGTATATGTTAAACCGAGAGCGTGCATATAGAGAACATCCAAATATGACGTTATTTGAGGAAGTTATGAATTTTCTAAGATTTAGCGTAGCAGTACACAGCCCGGAAATCGAATTTTAGATCGATCGATTTTTAGCCGACACAAACTAAACCAGAATTGAAGATCTCGTTAATAGTAGCTCAACGATATAAAAACAGTCGAAAACGGACATCTGACGACAAAGTTATGAATTTTTATCGGACTTTAACTGTCTAAGGCTGTTAAAATATAACTTTGAAAATAAAGTCAAAATAAAGTCTAAATGAACGATGTAGATCTTGTCAATACCTACGCGTGGATATAAAGAACGTCAAAATCGGAGCTCGTATATGAAAGTTATGAACGTTTTAATAATGGTTGTTTTACATGCGTCCTACACCACGTGTTAGCACCGGGCGAAGCCTTGGTGCCTACGCAAGGTCACGGCGAGAAGGTAAATGTCACAACGTGAAGTGCACCTGGACATTCTATAAATAGAAGGCGCAAATCACTTAATTCCTCACACCTTTCTAATCCATTCTCTCTCAAACACCCCCAAACCCTCTAATCTTTTATGTAGCACCTCTTAGGTGTTAGTAGCGAGTCCCAGAGTGCCAGAAGGCCCCGAGAAGAAGAGATTTCGGCTCAAAAGTTCTGCCCGCACAGATCCCGGTTTCTCACTAAACCCCATTGTAAGTGAGTTATGTTTACCATACTTTAAGTATAACTTATGTTTAAGTTCATTATCGTTATTATGAACCTACAAACAAGATTTATCAATGATTCCAAGTCATTATACTAATTGATCTACTTACGGGGATGATGTCTAGGCTATGATTTAATGAGGTATTTAAAGTGAGATTTCCAAACAGTATACTTCGTATACCACACAGACCCTACCTCCAATATGATCCTACCTGGTTGTTCCTTACTTGATAGATCATGAAAGTAGACTTTGAGTTAATGATGAATCTAGACTAATAATTAGTCGCAGTAAATATTAGAGTAAAACTTAGAGATAATAATGCTAAGGTAATGTCAAAGGAAAAGACAGTTGCTAGAAGCGAAGCACTGGCCAAATTTTAAGTCGTCACTTTAACAAGTGAGTGCATAGTTCCTTTCATGAATATGATTTTAATACAAGTATTAATAAAAGTATTAATAAAAGTATTAAATATATGTTGAAAGTTTATATGTGAGTTATATGATTATTATCTGGAAATATGTGTTATATGTATATTTGATGATATACGATATGCAAACCAGACACGGTTCTATATGTGTTAAGATGCATTTACATGATAATAATAATAGAAGTATTATAAATGAGAAGATAAATGTATGTTAATACTTAATACTTTGTGTAAACTATTACACTAAATTAGGATAGTGTTGCCGAAATAGAGTTGATATTGAAAGTTGATTATAAGCATTGTAGGCTTGGCTAGTGATGAAATAAGACTTAAAAGAGATGCTTAGTTCAATTAAGGTTGGAAATTGGGTAACGTCTTATTAAGGGTACGTGTGTGATCAGAATAGAGAGTAGAAACTCTATTCGAGGAGATTGATGATCGATCGAGTATGTCCTACTTACAAAAGTACTTTCTATGTACTAAGTCTTTTTCAAATCTCTGTTTCTCAGGTGCTGCTTTTGTCGGGTATTATTATGTTCTGGGGTACGATTCCTATCCATACCAGAGTATTATAATGTGCCAGAAGTACTATCATGTACAAATTTGACACTATTGTGTGTCAAAGTATGGGAGCGTACGGGGGTACTTTATTAGTATTTCCCCATACTTTTCTTTTGATGAGCTTTGTGTGTCAGCATTTCCTTTGATGAAGTAATTGAGGGAACTTCGTAACTGCCTAATAGAGTGTGTCAGTAATAGACCACTACTAGGTATATCTGATGTTGTATTGCTGGATAGGGTGAGTCTAGGGGTAAAATACATTACAGTGTCAAACCACTGCTAGGCACAGTTATCTAAATAACCACCCCTGACTTAATTGTCTTGTTGTTTTACGAATGGTGGTTTGTGGTGAAACTTATTCCATTCCCCTCATTTGATGTATTTATTAATCCTCGTTTGCTGCCAGGGAATTTCCGAAGTAGCGTCGTCAATTTGTTGTTCATATTGATCCTTTAGGCTAGATCTTGTAAGATCATTGTAGATGATCTATACGTGGGAATCGACGGGATGAGATAAATTGTTTTAGAGATATTATATATTTGTGTTAATGATAATAGTTGGTTTTGCAGGTTTGAGATATACATTATTATCACAATGTGGGATTGAAATCTCTATGTACTCACCATGTTTCCCAACATGACGCACTCAGTTTATTGTATCACATGTGGCTATACGAAAGATACATTCTGCTGAGAGATTCAAGGAGTATTAGGCTATTAGTTTAATTATTATAAGGCTTCTAATATTTCGTTATGCTTATGTTCCTGTATTAATGATGAAATACCAATGTTTTAACATAAATAAAATACATTTCTTCGGAAATGATTTGATAATATGTAACACTCGTGTTTCTAGGCTGGGCATTAATATTGATGTGATAGTCTAGTTTAACTTTTGTAACTCATTTTGAAGAAATGAAAAAGGAATTATTTGAATATTATGTGTTTTATGTGTTTTATGCTTAATTACTACGAGTTAATTAATTAAGAGTAAAAAATGAGCGTCGAAAATAAATATTAGATAAAGCCGATATCTATTAAGAAAGTTGTAGTAGTCGTGACAAGGATTACGGATATACAAAGAATACCAAAATCCGAGTTATAACGAAGAAGTTATGACCTGTCGAAGTTTCACGACAAAACTGGCACGGTGCTGAATGCCGTAAAAAGTGAGTTTTTGATAAACTACTTTTTAGCCTTAGTGATCTAAACGAAACTCGTAGTGTTCGTTAAACCGCGAGTAGGTATAAAAAGAACGCCCAAATCTGACTTCGTATGAGGAAGTTATGATTTTTCGAAGTTTCAGCTTAGCAGTAGACAGCTAAAAACTCGAATTTTAGATCGAGTGATTTTTAGCCGACACGACCTAAACGACAATCGAAGGTCTCGTCAATAGTAGCACAACGGTAAAAAGACAGACGAAAACGGACGTCGGATGAAGAAGTTATGAATTTTTAACGAATTTCCTGTCCCGGTCTGTTAAAAATAATAATATAAAAATTAAAGTCAAAATTAGCCGACGAAGTCTAAATGAAAGTTGTAGAGTGTAATTTTACCTACGCGTGCATATAAAGAACGTCAAAACCGGAGCTCGTATGCGAAAGTTATGGATTTTAAAAGTTTTGGCGCGAAAATCGAGAAATATTGTCAAAACCGAGAAATCTCGCATACGTGGACTTCGGCCACGTGTCCTCGCCTCGCATCCGACACCTGTCCGAAATTTTACTGAGTCATCCGAGCTGCTGAGTCATCCGAAGTGGTCCAGTGAGAAGGCGACGCGTGCCCCCTTCCCTCGTGCATCCGAGCCACGCAGAAGCCACGAGCCCCCCCCCCCCTCCTCGGACCCGGACTTCGGTCCAATCAGAGGCTGCCAGCGAGGCCCTCGCATGCGCAGCCCATGTGACCCCTTCTCTCATCTGATGCCACCTGGAGGCTTCTCAACCGTTGGATAAAAAGGCTCGCACCTATAAATAGGAGGGTGCGAGACCTCCCGGGTATATTTTGGAAAAGTGACACTTTTAGCCCCTAAACCCATATTTTTTTCATTCCAACTTCCCCCAAAGCCCCGATATCGATTATAACCCCCGAAATACGCTACGAAGAACCCGAGAAGCCCGGAAAATTTATCTTTTCGGTTTCGAAGCCCGACCCTCGCAGAGCCCGGTTTCTGAATAAAACTCCCGGTTTTATTAGAAACAAACGTTTTAGGAAACGAATTGCTGCCCGATTATCATCAAATCATGTGAGTGTGTAGTTACTTTCACTTTACACATAGATATGAAGTATTTACCTTAAAATACGTGCTATGTGTAAATATATTAATTGTTTATTTGAGGTGACTGTTGAATAGATGTTTTATACAAGTTTTAAACTGTATATGTATTTTATCTACAAATATTTTGGGTAGAACATGGGTAGACGAAATAGTCGATGGGTGTTAAAATGATGAGAGGCCTCGATGTTGTTGTTGTTGTTGTTGTTGTAGTCGTCTAGCGGAGTAGAGATGACGATCACGGACCTTTCTAGACAGTCCAGTGGTACACTAGCAAGTTCGCAACTTGTAGGTGTTGATGAACTAAATGTTCATTGGCGTACTCTAATCCCCCTCATGGTTGCCTTTAGGACATGTATGGCTGAGGAGTCCCCTTAGCAGTAGTGTCCATCCCGATGATATTCCTTAGGCTAGGTCCCTTGTGTTAGGTGTTTAGGGACGTAAAGTGAGGACGCTGATAGCAAAAGCACCGTATCAACTTGTTCCCGGAAGTCTTTCCCGAAGATCTTCCCGGATTGCCCCCTGATCGACAAGTAGAATTTCGTATCAACTTGTTACCAGGAACGACGCTGATAGCAAAAGCACCGTATCGATTAGCACCAACCGAGATGAAAGAACTTATGACACAACTTCAGGAGTTTTCGGAAAAACGTTTCATTCGACCTAGTTCATCACCCTGGGGAGCCCCTGTGTTATTTGTAAAGAAGAAAGACGGGAGCATGAGAATGTGCATCGATTACAGAGATCTGAATAAAGCGACCATAAAGAACAAGTATCCGTTGCCGAGGATCGATGACCTGTTCGACCAGTTGCAAGGTTCGAGCTATTTCTCGAAGATCGATCTTAAGTCATGATACCATCAACTAAAGGTGAGAGAGCAGGATATCGAAAAGACTGTGTTCAGAACAAGATATGGACACTATGAATTTTTGGTTATGTCGTTCGGACTAACCAATGCCCCAGCAGCTTTCATGGATTTGATGAACAGGGTTTGTAAACCATACCTTGATAAATCCGTGATAGTATTCATAGACGATATCTTGATCTATTCGAAAAGCAAGCAGGAGCATGAAAAGCATCTGCGTGAAGTGCTAGAAGTTCTGAAAAAGGAGAAACTGTATGCAAAGTTCTCCAAATGTGAATTTTGGATTCAAGAAGTCCAATTTTTAGGTCATGTGGTTAACCAAGATGGAATAATGGTTGACCCAGCAAAGATTGAAGCTGTAATGAAGTGGGAACAACCAAAAAGTCCTACGGAGATTCGAAGTTTTTTAGGATTAGCCGGATATTATCGCCGATTTATCCAAGGCTTTTCTTCGATCGCTACGCCATTAACAGCTTTGACCCACAAAGGAGCTACTTATGCTTGGAATGAAAAGCATGAGGAGGCCTTTGAAAAGTTAAAGAAGAGATTGTGTGAAGCACCGATTCTTTCGTTACCTGAAGGAGTTGATGACTTCGCAGTTTATAAGGATGCCTCTGGAGTTGGGTTAGGATGTGTTCTGACCCAAAGGGATAAAGTGATAGAGAATGCATCGAGGCAATTGAAAGAGCATGAAAAGAACTACCCCACTCATGATCTGGAGTTGGCAGCGGTAGTATTCGCTTTGAAGATATGGAGGCATTACCTTTATGGTACCAAATGCAAACTTTTCACTGATCATAAGAGTCTTCAATATCTTTTTAATAAGAAGGAACTGAACATGAGGCAGCGACGCTGGCTAGAACTACTCAAGGACTACGACTGTGAGATACTTTACCACCCTGGTAAAGCAAACATTGTTGCTGATGCTCTCAGTCGGAAGGTAAATCTTGAAAAGAAGAGGCCAAGAGCGCTGAGAATTGAAGTCGTCTCGACAATCGTGGAAAGTATAAAGAAAGCTCAGGAGGAAGCTTTGGAGAAAAATGACCGGAAGGAGGAACGTTTGGGAAAAACGTTGGTGTTTGATATAAACGGTCAAGGATTGAAGGTATTCAAAGATAGGATTTGGGTACCTAAGACAGGAGGAGTAAGAGGTCTTCTGATGGAAGAAGCTCACAAAACCATGTACTCGATTCATCCCGGCAGTACGAAAATGTATAGGGATCTAAAACCCTATTACTGGTGGCCGACGATGAAGCTCGATGTTGCTAAGTATGTGGCCGAGTGTGTAACATGTGCTAGGGTTAACGCACAACATCAGAAACCGTATGGGAGTTTAGAACCTTTACCTGTACCCATGGGTAAATGGGAGGACATTACCATGGATTTTGTGACTAAACTTCCCAGAACAAGGAACGGTCACGACATGATTTGGTGGTTGTTGATCGCTTCACTAAGAGTGCGCATTTCATAGCAGCCAACGAGAAATGGTCTATGGATAAACTTGCGAATTCTTACGTGAAGGAAATTGTGAGGCTTCACGGTGTTCCGTTAACGATTGTATCCGATCGTGACAGCCGTTTTACCTCAAGGTTTTGGAGAAGTTTACAAGAGGAATTGGGTACCAAGTTGTGTTTGAGTACAGCTTACCATCCGCAAACTATTGGTCAAAGCGAACGAACAATTCAAACGTTGGAGGATATGCTGAGAGCATGTACCCTAGAATTCCAAGGTAACTGGGATGAACACTTACCTCTAGTAGAATTTTCCTGTAATAATAGTTTCCACTCAAGCATCAAGATGGCACCTTATCACGCCTTGTATGGAGAAAAGTGTCGAACGCCATCATGTTGGCTGGAAGCTGGGGAAAAGCAGTTTATGGGACCTGAAATAGTCCATCAGACTGCTGAAAAGTTGAAAGTGATAAGGGAAAGGATGTTAGCAGCTCAAGATCGACAAAAGAGTTATGCTGACAAGAAAAGACAACCGATATCCTTCGAAGTTGGAGATTCGGTTTTACTTAAAGTCTCGCCGTGGAAGGGACTTATCAGATTTGGTAAAAGGGGAAAATTGAGTCCAAGGTTTATTGGACCATTTAAAGTTCTTCAGAGGATCGGGAATCAAGCTTACAAGCTAGAATTACCGGAAGAATTGGAGGGTATTCATAACACCTTTCATGTGTGTTATTTGAGAAAGTTCACGGGAGATGTGCCCGACATAATTCCCATTTCTGAATTAAGGGTGGATGAAAACAAGAGGTTGATTGAAGAACCTGAGGCAATCGTTGAGCGTAAGACTATGAAGTTGCGATGCAAGATGGTTGATTTAGTGCTTGTGCGTTGGAAACATACGAATGGGCCAAATCTCACCTAGGAAATGGAGAGTGACATGATGAGTGGCTACCCGCAGTTGTTTGTTGATGTGTGATTCCGGGGACGGAATCATCCTAAGGGGGAGAGAATTGTAACACTCGTGTTTCTAGGCTAGGCATTAATATTCATGTGATAGTCTAGGTTAACCTTTGTAACTCATTTTGAAGAAATGAAAAAGGAATTATGTGAATATTATGTGTTTTATGTGTTTTATGCTTAATTACTACGAGTTAACTAATTAAGAATAAAAATGAGCATCGAAAATAAATATTAGATAAAGCCCATATCTATTAATAAAGTTGTAGTGGTCGTGACAAGGATTACAGATATATAAAGAATACCAAAATCCGAGTTATAACGAAGAAGTTATGACCTGTCGAAGTTTCACGACAAAACCGGCACGGTGCCGAATGCCGTAAAAAGTGAGTTTTTGATAAACTACTTTTTAGCCTTAGTGATCTAAACGAAACTCGTAGTGTTCGTTAAACCGAGAGTATGTATAAAAAGAACGCCCAAATCTGACTTCGTATGAGGAAGCTATGATTTTTCGAAGTTTCAGCTTAGCAGTAGACACCTAAAAACTCGAATTTTAGATCGAGTGATTTTTAGCCGACACGACCTAAACGAGAATCTAAGGTCTCGTTAATAGTAGCACAACGGTAAAAAGACAGACGAAAACGGACATCGGATGCAGAAGTTATGAATTTTTAACGGATTTCCTCTCCCGGTCTGTTAAAAATAATAATATAAAAATTAAATCAAAATTAGCCGACGAAGTCTAAACGAAAGTTGTAGAGCGTAATTTTACCTACGTGTGCATATAAAGAACGTCAAAAACGGAGCTCGTATGCGAAAGTTATGGATTTTAGAAGTTTTGGCGCGAAAATCGAGAAATATTGTCAAACCCGAGAAATCTCGCATACGTGGACTTCGGCCACGTGTCCTCGCCTCGCATCCGACACCTGTCCGAAATTTTGCTGAGTCATCCGAGCTTCTGAGTCATCCGAAGTGGTCCAGTGAGAAGGCGACGCATGCCCCCTTCCCTCGTGCATCCGAGCCTCGTAGAAGCCACGAGCCCCCCCTCCTCAGACCCGGACTTCGGTCCAATCAGAGGCTGCCAGCGAGGCCCTCGCATGCGCAGCCCATGTGACCCCTTCTCTCATCTGATGCCACCTGGAGGCTTTTCAACCGTTGGATCAGGAGGCTCGCACCTATAAATAGGAGGGTGCGAGACCTCCCGGGTATATTTTGGAAAAGTGACACTTTTAGCCCCTAAACCCATATTTCTTTCATTCCAACTTCCCCCAAAGCCCCGGTATCGATTATAACCCCCGAAATACGCCACAAAGTGCCCGAGAAGCCCGAAAAATTTATCTTTTCGGTTTCGAAGCCCGACCCTCGCAGAGCCCGGTTTCTAAATAAAACTCCCGGTTTTATTAGAAACGAACGTTTTAGGAAACGAATTGCTGCCCGATTATCATCAAATCATGTGAGTGTGTAGTTACTTTCACTTTACACATAGATATGAAGTATTTACCTTAAAATACGTGCTATGTGTAAATATATTAATTGTTTATTTGAGGTGACTGTTGAATAGATGTTTTATACAAGTTTTAAACTGTATATGTATTTTATCTACAAATATGTTGGGTAGAACATGGGTAGACGAAATAGTCGATGGGTGTTAAAATGATGAGAGGCCTCGATGTTTTTGTTGTTGTTGTTGTTGTAGTCGTCTAGCGGAGTATAGATGACAATCACGGACCTTTCTAGACAGTCCAGTGGTACACTAGCAAGTTCGCAACTTGTAGGTGTTGATGAACTAAATGTTCATTGGCGTACTCTAATCCCCCTCATGGTTGCCTTTAGGACATGTATGGCTGAGGAGTCCCCTTAGCAGTAGTGTCCATCCCGATGATATTCCTTAGGCTAGGTCCCTTGTGTTAGGTGTTTAGGGACGTAAAGTGAGGACAACGGGAATGGGTAATCAGGGTTATTGTTGATTGGTGAACTTAATAAGTTATTATTATTGTGGGTTGAAAACCCTATATGCTCACCAGGCTCCCAAGCCTGACCCACTCAGATTTTTATGTTACAGGTAGTGGACCGCAAGCATAATCGGAGGACGATGAGAGATTTTGATTATAGGCCAGTAGTTGTAAATAACTGTTGTAAGGCTTATAATGTCTTGTTTATGCTTTTGATCTGTATCGGAACATGACATCCCTAGGTTTTGATATGAAATGAAACTATACATTTCTTAAAGAAAGGTTTTGGTAATCTTTTATCATGTTTTGTTTTGGGGACCAATTCCGCAACATCTTTTAAAAAGATTTCTCTGATTTTATTTTAAAAAACATAAATTAAATCGGACTTTTCTGGCCGAGAAATTAGGGGATGTCACAGTTGGTATCAGTGCATTAGTTTAAGCGAACTAATAAATTGTAGGGGATGTCACAGTTGGTATCAGAGCATTAGTTTAAGCGAATTAAGAAATTATAGGATTTCTAGACTTAAACTTAGAATGCTAAGTGATGATTGTGAGATGAGTGTCTACCATATTTTAGACACGAGCACTAGTTTATTTTAGGAAAGGTGCCTAAAATGCTTTTATGTGCTAAATGCTATATGTTTGCCATATATGCCATTATTTGTTCGGATCTATGGTCTGTTGCCGATCGGATCTAGAAACCTTATGTGTGTAGGATTCTAAGCGTATGATTACGATATTAGAACTAATATGTAAACGTTTCGGAGTGATAAGGGAATTGAAATATCTAACAAGGATAAAGACCTAAATTCGCCTTATTCGGTATATAGATTGTAATGGCAAGAACTCGAAGTGGAGCGGGAAATGCAAACAGAAACCAACAACCTCAACCCGAAGTGGTGGAATAGGTGCCTATTGTAGGAGCTGCACCAGAACCCATCACCATGGCTGGAGTACGAACTATGATTCAGACTATGTTGGCTGAACAAAGGGAGGAATTGAGGCAAATGTTGCTGACAACAGGGATGAACCTTCAGTTCCTGTTGAACAACGTGAACTAAATGACGATCGATCTGAAGAAGGGAACAACAGCAGATCAGTTGGTCATAATGAACCGCTCGTGGTTGGGAGGAATAACCACGAGGGTAGAGTGGAGAGAAATGGGTGCAAGTATAAGGACTTTATGACTTGCAAGCCATCGACCTTCACTGGAAAAGAAGATCCTGTCGGAGTAATGGACTGGATCTCGGAAATGGAATTCGCTTTCATGACTTGTGATTGCCAAGGCAAGTTACAGACCACATTTGCAGTGCGTCAGTTCAGGGGTAGTGCTGCTCGTTGGTGGAACACTCTAGGGAAAACCCTAAGCCCTAATGAGCCACTGCAACTGACTTGGGCAGAGTTCTTGGTGCACTTTAAGCGCAAGTTCTGCTCGGCCCAAAACGTACTTGAGTTAGAAAACCAATTTCTAACGTTGAAGAAGGGGAGTATGACCGTTGATGAATACACAAATAGCTTCACAGACAAAATGGAGTTTGCTTTGCGTATTGTTCCAGATGAGCTGACAAAAATTGATAGGTACGTAAAGGGACTTCCATGGGAGTATGCGGTGCCAGTACGTCAGACACTTACTTTGGAGGCAGCTATCTGGGCTGCCAAGTCTGTTGAAGATATTAAGGGGAGAGCCGCCAGCAAGGTTGAAGTTGGTGAAAAGAGAAAGTCTGAAGGAACTTCAGGTTCCAATAAAAAGAACAAATTCTCAAAGTCTGGTTCGAGAAAATTCGGAGGAGGAGCTGAAGCCAAGTGGTGTGACAAGTGTAAGAAGAAACATGATGGGAAATGCAGCGTGGGAATCACTTGTTCCAAGTGTGGAAAGCCAGGGCATTATGCCAATGAATGCACCTTCACTAATAACGTCTGTCATGGGTGCCATGAAGAAGGGCATATTTTGAGGGATTGCCCGAAGAAGAAAGACGCAGCAAAACCCAATCTTCCACCAAAGCCGAAGGCGAGAGCCTTTCAGATGACACTTGAAGATGCGAAAGAAGAAGCCGATGTCGCTTCAGGTACCTTTCTCGTAAACGAATTTCCTGCCCAAATTTTGTTTGATTCTGGAGCCAATTACTCCTTTATTTCGCATGAATTTGGTAGAAAACTAGTTTTGCCTGTTGATAGACTAGTTAATGCTTTATTAGTCGAAATTGCTAGTGGCAAGTTTGTACCTGTTAGCCATCGTATGAAAAACATCCTCATTGACTTGGATGGGAATAAGTTCCACGAGGAATTATTGCCTATC
Source organism: Lactuca virosa (assembly GCF_052849685.1). Classification (NCBI taxonomy): domain Eukaryota; kingdom Viridiplantae; phylum Streptophyta; class Magnoliopsida; order Asterales; family Asteraceae; genus Lactuca; species Lactuca virosa. The sequence continues at coordinate 42,843,362 of NC_136433.1, forward strand.
TAGTTAAATGGATTCGGCATAGTTTTAGGAATGGATTGGCTTAGCACCAATGATGCCGAAATATTATGTAGGAAGAAGATAGTAAAAGTAAACCCGCCAGGGAAGGAGTCATTTATGGTGTATGGAGACAAACGCAGAGTAAATTATGGAATCATTTTCCTAATGAAAGCCAGAAAGTGTTTGGCCAAGGGGTGTACATCATACCTAGCGTTCGTGATCGATGCTCGGAAGGAAAATAAGGAGGTTCAGAATATTCCGGTGGTGTGTGATTATCCGGAAGTCTTTCCCGGAGATCTTCCCGGATTGCCCCCTGATCGACAAGTAGAATTTCGTATCAACTTGTTACCAGGAACGACGCCGATAGCAAAAGCACCGTATCGATTAGCACCAACCGAGATGAAAGAACTTATGACACAACTTCAGGAGTTATTGGAAAAAGGTTTCATTCGACCTAGTTCATCACCCTGGGGAGCCCCTGTGTTATTTGTAAAGAAGAAAGACGGGAGCATGAGAATGTGCATCGATTACAGAGATCTGAATAAAGCGACCATAAAGAACAAGTATCCGTTGCCGAGGATCGATGACCTGTTCGACCAGTTGCAAGGTTCGAGCTATTTCTCGAAGATCGATCTTAAGTCAGGATACCATCAACTAAAGGTGAGAGAGCAGGATATCGAAAAGACTGCGTTCAGAACAAGATATGGACACTATGAATTTTTGGTTATGTCGTTCGGACTAACCAATGCCCCAGCAGCTTTCATGGATTTGATGAACAGGGTTGGTAAACCATACCTTGATAAATCCATGATAGTATTCATAGACGATATCTTGATCTATTCGAAAAGCAAGCAGGAGCATGAAAAGCATCTGCGTGAAGTGCTAGAAGTTCTGAAAAAGGAGAAACTGTATGCAAAGTTCTCCAAATGTGAATTTTGGATTCAAGAAGTCCAATTTTTAGGTCATGTGGTTAACCAAGATGGAATAATGGTTGACCCAGCAAAGATTGAAGCTGTAATGAAGTGGGAACAACCAAAAAGTCCTACGGAGATTCGAAGTTTTTTAGGATTAGCCGGATATTATCGCCGATTTATCCAAGGCTTTTCTTCGATCGCTACGCCATTAACAGCTTTGACCCACAAAGGAGCTACTTATGCTTGGAATGAAAAGCATGAGGAGGCCTTTGAAAAGTTAAAGAAGAGATTGTGTGAAGCACCGATTCTTTCGTTACCTGAAGGAGTTGATGACTTCGCAGTTTATAAGGATGCCTCTGGAGTTGGGTTAGAATGTGTTCTGACCCAAAGGGATAAAGTGATAGCGAATGCATCGAGGCAATTGAAAGAGCATGAAAAGAACTACCCCACTCATGATCTGGAGTTGGCAGCGGTAGTATTCGCTTTGAAGATATGGAGGCATTACCTTTATGGTACCAAATGCAAACTTTTCACTGATCATAAGAGTCTTCAATATCTCTTTAATCAGAAGGAACTGAACATGAGGCAGCGGCGCTGGCTAGAACTACTCAAGGACTACGACTGTGAGATACTTTACCACCCTGGTAAAGCAAACATTGTTGCTGATGCTCTTAGTCGGAAGGTAAATCTTGAAAAGAAGAGGCCAAGAGCGCTGAGAATTGAAGTCGTCTCGACAATCGTGGAAAGTATAAAGAAAGCTCAGGAGGAAGCTTTGGAGAAAAATGACCGGAAGGAGGAACGTTTGGGAAAAACGTTGGTGTTTGATATAAACGGTCAAGGATTGAAGGTATTCAAAGATAGGATTTGGGTACCTAAGACGGGAGGAGTAAGAGGTCTTCTGATGGAAGAAGCTCACAAAACCATGTACTCGATTCATCCCGGCAGTACAAAAATGTATAGGGATCTAAAACCCTATTACTGGTGGCCGACGATGAAGCTCGATGTTGCTAAGTATGTGTCCGAGTGTGTAACATGTACTAGGGTTAAGGCACAACATCAGAAACCGTATGGGAGTTTAGAACCTTTACCTGTACCCATGGGTAAATGGGAGGACATTACCATGGATTTTGTGACTAAACTGCCCAGAACAAGGAACGGTCACGACATGATTTGGTGGTTGTTGATCGCTTCACTAAGAGTGCGCATTTCATAGCAGCCAACGAGAAATGGTCCATGGATAAACTTGCGAATTCTTACGTGAAGGAAATTCTGAGGCTTCACGGTGTTCCGTTAACGATTGTATCCGATCGTGACAGCCGTTTTACCTCAAGGTTTTGGAGAAGTTTACAAGAGGAATTGTGTACCAAGTTGTGTTTGAGTACAGCTTACCATCCGCAAACTATTGGTCAAAGCGAACGAACAATTCAAACGTTAGAGGATATGCTGAGAGCATGTACCCTAGAATTCCAAGGTAACTGGGATGAACACTTACCTCTAGTAGAATTTTCCTGTAATAATAGTTTCCACTCAAGCATCAAGATGGCACCTTATCACGCCTTGTATGGAGAAAAGTGTCGAACGCCATCATGTTGGCTGGAAGCTGGGGAAAAGCAGTTTATGGGACCTGAAATAGTCCATCAGACTGCTGAAAAGTTGAAAGTGATAAGGGAAAGGATGTTAGCAGCTCAAGATCGACAAAAGAGTTATGCTGACAAGAAAAGACAACCGATATCCTTCGAAGTTGGAGATTCGGTTTTACTTAAAGTCTCGCCGTGGAAGGGACTTATCAGATTTGGTAAAAGGGGAAAATTGAGTCCAAGGTTTATTGGACCATTTAAAGTTCTTCAGAGGATCGGGAATCAAGCTTACAAGCTAGAATTACCGGAAGAATTGGAGGGTATTCATAACACCTTTCATGTGTGTTATTTGAGAAAGTTCACGGGAGATGTGCCCGACATAATTCCCATTTCTGAATTAAGGGTGGATGAAAACAAGAGGTTGATTGAAGAACCTGAGGCAATCGTTGAGCGTAAGACTATGAAGTTGCGATGCAAGATGGTTGATTTAGTGCTTGTGCGTTGGAAACATACGAATGGGCCAAATCTCACCTGGGAAATGGAGAGTGACATGATGAGTGGCTACCCGCAGTTGTTTGTTGATGTGTGATTCCGGGGACGGAATCATCCTAAGGGGGAGAGAATTGTAACACTCGTGTTTCTAGGCTAGGCATTAATATTCATGTGATAGACGAAAACGGACGTCGGATGCAGAAGTTATGAATTTTTAACGGATTTCCTCTCCCGGTCTGTTAAAAATAATAATATAAAAATTAAATCAAAATTAGCCGACGAAGTCTAAACGAAAGTTGTAGAGCGTAACTTTACCTACGTGTGCATATAAAGAACGTCAAAAACGGAGCTCGTATGCGAAAGTTATGGATTTTAGAAGTTTTGGCGCGAAAATCGAGAAATATTGTCAAAACCGAGAAATCTCGCATACGTGGACTTCGGCCACGTGTCCTCGCCTCGCATCCGACACCTGTCCGAAATTTTGCTGAGTCATCCGAGCTTCTGATTCATCCGAAGTGGTCCAGTGAGAAGGCGACGCATGCCCCCTTCCCTCGTGCATCCGAGCCTCGTAGAAGCCACGAGGCCCCCCTCCTCGGACCCGGACTTCGGTCCAATCAGAGGCTGCCAGCAAGGCCCTCGCATGCGCAGCCCATGTGACCCCTTCTCGCATCTGATGCCACATGGAGGCTTCTCAACCGTTGGATCAGGAGGCTCGCACCTATAAATAGGAGGGTGCGAGACCTCCCGGGTATATTTTGGAAAAGTGACACTTTTAGCCCCTAAACCCATATTTATTTCATTCCAACTTCCCCCAAAGCCCCGGTATCGATTATAACCCCCGGAATACGCCACGAAGTGCCCGAGAAGCCCGGAAAATTTATCTTTTCGATTTCGAAGCCCGACCCTCGCAGAGCCGGTTTCTGAATAAAACTCCCGATTTTTTAGAAACAGACGTTTTAGGAAACGAATTGCTGCCCGATTATCATCAAATCATGTGAGTGTGTAGTTACTTTCACTTTACACATAGATATGAAGTATTTACCTTAAAATACGTGCTATGTGTAAATATATTAATTGTTTATTTGAGGTGACTGTTGAATAGATGTTTTATACAAGTTTTAAACTGTATATGTATTTTATCTACAAATATGTTGGGTAGAACATGGGTAGACGAAATAGTCGATGGGTGTTAAAATGATGAGAGGCCTCGATGTTGTTGTTGTTGTTGTTGTAGTCGTCTAGCGGAGTATAGATGACGATCACGGACCTTTCTAGACAGTCCAGTGGTACACTAGCAAGTTCGCAACTTGTAGGTGTTGATGAACTAAATGTTCATTGGTGTACTCTAATCCCCCTCATGGTTGCCTTTAGGACATGTATGGCTGAGGAGTCCCCTTAGCAGTAGTGTCTATCCCGATGATATTCCTTAGGCTAGGTCCCTTGTGTTAGGTGTTTAGGGACGTAAAGTGAGGACAACGGGAATGGGTAATCAGGGTTATTGTTGATTGGTGAACTTCATAAGTTATTATTATTGTGGGTTGAAAACCCTATATGCTCACCAGGCTCCCAAGCCTGACCCACTCAGATTTTTATGTTACAGGTAGTGGACCCCAAGCATAATCGGAGGACGATGAGAGATTTTGATTATAGGCCAGTAGTTGTAAATAACTGTTGTAAGGCTTATAATGTCTTGTTTATGCTTTTAATCTGTATCGGAACATGACATCCCGAGGTTTTGATATGAAATGAAACTATACATTTCTTAAAGAAAGGTTTTGATAATCTTTTATCATGTTTTGTTTTGGGGACCAATTCCGCAACATCTTTTAAAAAGATTTCTCTGATTTTATTTTAAAAAGCATAAATTAAATCGGTCTTTTCTGGCCGAGAAATTAGGGGATGTCACAGTTGGTATCAGAGCATTAGTTTAAGAGAACTAAGAAATTGTTGGGGATGTCACATAATATCATTAACATGTTTTCTGGGAACAAATTCCGTAATATTATTCTTCAAAAATGATACTCTGATTTTTAAATAAGCATAAACAAATCTATATTTTTTGGCCGTGAAATATAGGAATGTCACAATTGGTCTCTGATTCCCATGGGGTCTTTTTGGTTTCTTCAACAAAAGCTTTTATTGACAACAACACTTTGATTAGTAAGGAAGTGCCAATTAGATAAAATAATTTTGTTCCAATCAAATTATACATTCTTCTTTGGATATAACAACTTAGATTCTATCATATGTCGGGTTTGTGATTTGGTTCAACACATAGTGTACCATCTCTTTTTTTCTTACCTGGACTTCATGGATATTTGGAAGCTTATTGAGTGATGGTGGTGTTGTGTGTCCTTCCCCTTCGACCATGGATAAGTGGATCTCCTGGGCGGATAACACAAAGCTGAAAGGTGGCCAAAAGAAGTATTATGATGCAGTCGTTATCACTGATATATGAGTTTTAAAAAAAGTGGAATCTCTCTCTCTCTCTCTCATAAAATTCTTATATTTTTCAATTTAAAAAAGATTTGGACCAAAATCCTTAAACTTGGCATGTTGCCCCCCAATGGAATGAAATTTGTAAGCCTGATATGTAGCTATATGGGCCCTAAACAAAATTGGATACAATCCAAATTCTAAATATGAAATATGTAATATTTACTACATCTTTTCACACTCACTTAATCACTTAAGTCTTAACTTTCTGCCAATTCCTCACCATCACAGATTGATTTTACCACGAATTTAGTGTAATTTATAATTAGTTATGAAACTAATTAAGTATGAAAAAATATGAATTCAAATTTAAATATCACTATATGCATATTCAGGTTACTTGTATATGACTTTCTTACAACCGTTATGTATGGTATTGATCAGAGGCGAAGCTTCAATATTTTATTTGGGGGGGGGGGGGGGAATATAATACGTATAAAAATCGGTGAACAGGGGGGGCCATAGCAAAAATTTTATATTTTTAGGCCTAATATGTATAAAATTATAGAAGAGGGGCTATTTCTAACAAAAAAATCAGGGGGGGCACAATCCCCTAGCCCCTATAAAGCTCCGCCCTTGTTTCCATGCATGCTGAAATACAAGCTTTTCCCACCCAGGGACCAAAACTGCCAAATCCCTCAAACTATCATAACTCCCTCATTCTAGATTTCTAGGTTCGTTTCCGACGAACCTTATATCCACAAAAAGGTGACGAGAAGCCCTACATCCCTAACAACACGCCCAAGCCTTACAGCCTTCTGCATAAAACCCAAAACCCATAAAGGGCTCGAACTGCCACTTTACCGATATACCCCTTTTGGCTTCAAGACACGACCCAACTCCCGGATCACCTCATTTACATTATCTATATGTAAATGGGTTTAGATTTCTCTCTTCCAAAGGCCCCAAGCCTTATGATAATCTATCCTCAGGTCACAGTCCCGAATTAGGAAAGCGATTCGGAACAGGGCGTTACAACTTTGAGGATATAAAGAACGTCAACAACGAAATTCATATGTGAAAGTAATGGTCGTTCGAAGATTTCAGGAAATTACCTGTCATGATGACGTGACACCACCAGGAGACGCCACGTGGCATGTCGGTAGCCGACTCCTCCACGAGAAAAAGGTGACATGGCACCAAGAGATTGGGATATGTGGCGGCTTCTAGAAGGGAGTAACATAGACGAATGCAGCGGCGACACGTGGCAAACAACGACAGGGGCGACGTCACACCTTCACAATCCTTTCCTCTTGATTTGTAACATCCCGGAATCAGGTATATCTAATTGGTCCTTCTTCTTTCCTCAAGTTGTCATATTTAGCCCATGGAAAAGGTTATGTGGACATTGAGTACGCTGGGCGTACTGAAGAGTACGCTGCGCGTACTTATGAGAGAATTCTAGACGCGGACGCTACCCAGTACGCTGGGCGTAACATAGTGTACGCTGGGTGTACTGGGCTCAGACTTGAAACCCTAACTGAGTAATGAGCCCTATATAAGGAACATTATGGCCTTGCTTTTAGCCACCATTTTCCAGAGAGCAAACCCTAAGTGAGCCCTAACCTTCGTTCTAAGCTTGTGTGTGTGTGGTGGAGTCTTAAAGTGTTCTTGTGTGCTTTTAAAGAGGAAGAGGAAGCCTTGAAGAAGGAGGATTGGAGTCCAAGCTTCTAGATCTGAGCTAATCTGAGTGAGGAGCTTCTCTCAGAGGTAAAAAGCTTCAAACTTTACCTCTCTTTTGTTATGAACATCTTATAGGAGCATTTTTAGGGTTTAAGTCCCAAAGGTGGAGACTTTATGAGTAAAGGAACTCCATAGACCTTGATCTACCCCATTCTAGTGTAGATTGTGTTATAGATCAATAAAAATCCAATCTTGGACGTTAAGAACGAGTCTTGCATGGGTTAAGAACTTAATAAGGAAAGAGGATAGGTGTTTGGAGTGATCGGTAACCTTTACAGCCATGCAAAGGCTTAAAGGCTTCGACTTTATGGATTAAGAGGCACTAGAATGACCAGATCTGAGAGATGAGTTTATGTCTTAAACGATTCAGACCAAAATCACGTAGAGTGTGAAACTGGGACTTACGCTGGGCGTAATCCCAGCGCATCGTAGGGGTCGAGTTCCCCGATTCTGGATAGCAACGGAGTACGCCCCGCGTACAGAGCTGGTACGCGCCGCGTACTCCCTACTGTTGACATTCGTTGACTTTTAGGGTTTGGTCAACAATTGGACTTTTGGACCATTGGAGGGGTAAAATGGTCTTTTACCCTTCTGAGAGAACCTAGGAAGGGATCAGTCTAGCCATTGAGAGCCGTTATGAATTAGAGGTAATTACTTTGTGTGATTAGGCGGAGGCTAGACCAGCATTCGAGTTCGAGTTTATCCAAGTTCACCTGAGGTGAGTCTTCTCACTATACTTTACCTAGAGTGGTAATTAGAGTTGTGTGACAGAGTACCTTATATGCTATTTGTATGATGTGATATATTGTGTTATCCTATGTGATTTATGCTATCTATGATTCAGAGCTTACAGAGTTAGGACCGGAAGGTCCATAGAGTTAGGACCAGAGGGTCCACAGAGTTAGGACCAGAGGGTCCACAGAGTTATGGGACTGGAGGGTCCCACTGAGACACATTGACCAGAGGGTCGTACAGAGTTATAGCCTCGAGTGGCTAATATGTGTTGTATGTGGTATTTTGGGGAACTCACTAAGCTTCGTGCTTACCGTGTTATGTGTTATGTGTTTCAGGTTTTTCTCAGGATCGCGGGACGGCACCGACTTGATTGTACACACCAGAGAAGGAATTATGTTTCGAGGATCCTGGATTACTAATTAATTAAACATGGAGTGCGTTTTGTAAAATAAACAAATGAGATGTTATGAAATGCTTTATGAAATTATATGATTTAAAATGGAAATTTTGTTTTGAAAATTCACGTCGTTACAAGTTTGTATCAGAGCCTTGGTTTGAGGGATTCGGATACACCTTCGGGTATGTCTGGACTCAAACTGAGGATTTGAGAAAAGTTTTCAAAAGAAACGATTTTTTCTGGAAACGAGTAAATATTTCAAGAGAAAGCGTAAAAGAGTAGTGTGTACAATCAGCCAGCGCCCGAACGGTGATTTCCCAAAATACCCTTACTTTTGTATTATGAGATATTTATGAGATATGTTATGAGATATTATGCATAATAGAGATAGGCTAGTTATTTCATATTTTAGGACTAGAGTGGCCTGATTTGTGATGCCTTAGCCTAGGAGTTGCTGTTATTTGTGATGTGCTTTCGAGTATATGTTGAGTAAGAGTATCCAGTAGGAATCCTTTTAGAGAGGGATGTGAGTAGAGGAGTAATCTAGGAGAGATACCTAGATGAGCATTCGTGGAGCCTATTGAGAGAGTAGTTAGACACCCGCGAGGGGTAGAGTTGCTGAGTTCGGTGATATCTTTTGAGTATGAGTAGAGCAAGTGGATTTATCACCTAGAGTGGTTTTACGTGATAGTAGAGACTATTAGATGCCCGAATGCTGCTTGCTTCCTGCTTTGTGGAACTCTTGATGATGGGAGTCAACTACCAAGTGAATATGACGATATTCAGGAGGTAGGTGGCTGGCATCATAAGGAGTTCTTCAGCAGCTGATGGTAGAGAAGTGAGAGAACCTATGTAACGCCCCGATTCTCAGGTATTGATTTAATGTGTGAGTTTCTTGATTTCAAGGGCTACTCGACGAGTTGATTGCCCTACTCGTCGAGTAGCAGCGGGTTGGTCCACGTATTTTAATGACCTACTCGCCAAGTCCAAGAAGGGACTCGACGAGTAGGAGCTGGCAGATGAAACCCTAAATCTCGGGGTTTTGCACCCTATTTAAAGGATCATTGGCCTCCCCCAGCCTCCCCTTTACTGCCCTTGACCCTCTCAAACCCTAAATTGTGTGTGTGTGTGTGTTCTTTGGTGTGTTCAAGCTTGGGGAGGAGCTTTGGAGAAGGAAACACATGAGGAAACAAGGAAATCAAGGCTAGGAACTCGTGGGGTGCTAAGAGATTCATTAGTTGTCACTCTCTGGAAGGTATTAAGCTGTTCCTTTAGCTCATCTCTCTTTTAACCTCTTTTGGATGGGTTTTATGAAAGGCACCCCCATGTTAAGCTAAGATCTGAAGTTGTAACTTCAGATCTGGACTCCCTTTGACCTCTAGATCTATAAAGTCGCCAGCCTTGCCTAGTAGGAGCCTTCCCTCAAGTGTGAGACTTCATTGCAAGCTTAGTTTTGCCATTTAAGGGTCTTAAAGCTTTGCATGCACGTAAAGTTTGCGACTTTACGTGATAAACATGCCCTAGAAGCTTGGATCTGTAATCTGGAACCTTGCCATGGCTTAAAAAGCGTCTGCATGGATAAAGGTCTGCAAGGACTCGGCGAGTTGGATGAACAACTCGGCGAGCCCGTTGAAGATGGTCATGAACTCGACGAGTTGATGAACAACTAGGCGAGTCCGTTGAAGATTGTCTTGAACTCGGCGAGTCATGTGAAGACTCGGCGAGTCGGCTAGGGTTTCTCCCAATTCTTGGACACGTAGGAACTCGACGAGCCAAACAAGGATTTCACGACTTCTCGAGTTCAGAAAGGACTCGACGAGTCGGTGAACTGCACTCGACGAGTCGAGTTAACATGGACTGTTGACTTTGACTGTGGGCTTTGACTTGGACCAAGGGTTGACCAGTTGACTTCTAAGGGTATTCTGATAGTTTGGAGATTTATGGAAAAGGGTTTTATGGTAGCTATAGGTGGTGGAGTTCGTGTTGGTGACCCGGGAGTTGAGCTTTCTAGTTTCAGACATCAGTTGCAAGGTGAGTTATCCTCACTATATCAACAGGGTCTAAGGCACCAAGGCCGGCCCTTATGGACTTGTATTTGGATTATTACATCATATGTGCATTGTTTCGCATCCTGTTAGTTAGAATGGTGATATGCTTATGCTTAGTGATCGGGTTCGGTCGATATCCTAGTTGCAGGATTATGCTATGACATGACCTGGGTAGGTCGGTGTCCTGGTTTAGGACATTACTATGCTATTTGATATGTTAGATCGGTTTGTCTGTTATTATGATAGCCTATGAATGTTTATGCACTTGTTGTTTTATTTGGGTGTTGGGTTGAGGCGGTCGTGCTTTGTGCTGAAAGCCAACATACCCAGGAAGGTCCGGATAGACTACAAAACCCCAGAGGGTATGATAGTCAGACCGAAGGCCCGACGAGCGGTCCGGATAGGCTGAAGGCCCTGCGAGGCGGTCCAGACGTGCCGAAGGCTCGGAGAGCGGTCCAGTCAGGCTGAAGGCTCATTATGCTTGCTGTTTGGTTATATGTTTATATGGCATGGTTACGTGGTTGGTATTTTGGGGGATAGCTCACTAAGCTTTCAGGCTTACAGTTTCAGTTGTTGTTTCAGGTACCTCTGCTGATCGCGGGAAGGCGAAGGCATGATCGTACCGCTCCTCTCGCTGTTATGACTTTTATGATTTGATACTGGGATACTCTGATAACTGTATTTTGAAAACCAACTATGTAATGACTTATCGGATTAAAATGTTTTTTAAAAGTTTAAATTTGTTTGAAATTTTTGGGTGTTACAACCTAGGAAGAGCCGAGGGGTGACCATGGTCAGATGAGTGCACTGACAGAGTAGAGCATTTCGCTGGGGAGCGAGTACGCGTGTCGGGATTGGTGATTGAGAAGGTTGAGCAGCTACTTAGGAGCTCTGGGATGGTCCGTGTAGAAAGTATGGGTAGATGTGGCATGTAGTATGGGCCCGCACTACTGAAAGTAGAGGACCCATACTCGATACACGGAGTATTCCGGGGGTTCTAAGTAGCAGATTGAGATGTGATGCCATGGTTCAAGAACCATGCTAAGTAGCAGATTGAGAGGTGATGCCATGGTTCGAGTACCATGCTAAGTAGCAGATTGAGATGTGATGCCATGGTTCGAGTACCATGCTAAGTAGCAGATTGAGAGGTGATGCCATGGTTCGAGTACCATGCTAAGTAGCAGATTGAGAGGTGGTGTCATGGTTCGAGTACCATGATTTGTAGCAGATCGAGAGGTGATGTCATGGTTCGAGTGCCATGATTCATAGTGGATTGAAGGAAGAGGACATGGTTCAAGTACCATGACAAGTGGCGGTTAGTGTTTCTGGTTTTACCGGTTATTCCGTGGTGATTGTCTAGACTGAGATCAGATGTGAAAGAGTATGGGGTCGGAGGGACATGATGAGCGAGTTTTAGTGGAGCATCCCTTGAGAGGGAAATCGAGTTAGCTCAAGGGATTGTTGGTGGGTTGCCAGATGGAGTCGCAAGACTCAGGGATGAGTAGGGATGGTGCGTTACGGGAGAATACGGTCTGGGCTGAGCGACTGGCCGATAGTGGAGATGTCACTTTCTGTGACCTGTGTGGTGCTATTTCAGTTTTCTACGGGAAGAAGGAGAGATGTTGAGTTTCTGGTTCAAAGTTGAAGATAAACCCTGGGGGGTAGCAAGCGTGGTGACCTTTTCACCAGAATATTTGGGCAGTATGTTGGCTGCGAAGTATTCTTATACCAGGAAAGAGTCATTAGTGGGACTAAGACGGATGAGAGCAAAGAAGTGCCTTGTTGAGGTAAAGGTACTTGTATTAGTAGTTTCCGGTGGTTAAAAAGGAGTATATCGGGGCAGTGGCCCTCGTGGTCTACATGGTGTATCGACAATGAGAATGAGGTCTATACTTTTATGATTATTCCCGTTTTGGGAGGCGGATCGAGGAGCTAGAGTCGAAGTGCGTGACAGGGCACTATTTCTGCATTTGAGATGGATTGGATTCGGAACAGTGGGGTTTCCAACAGTGTGTCAGTCTGAGGCTTCGAGGTGGCTATATGCAGTCATGTGTGGAGGATTCCAAGATTTTGTCAGGGACGGGATATTGGAGATTATTTGGTTTCCTTTGGGAAGGCCCTGGGATGATTGCACAAAATGTTTAAGAGTCAAGTGTGTCATGACTGGTGAGACAATCTACTGAGTAGATTGTGGATGTGCCAATTAGTGATTGTTCGAACCATGAGAGGGGGAGAATGTAACGCCCGTATTTCTAGGCTAGACATTAATATTGACATAATGGTCTAGGTTAACCTTTGTGACTCATTTTGGAGAAATGAAAAGGAATTATGTGAATATTATGTGTTTTATATGTTTTATGCTTAATTATTAGGGTTTAAATAATTAAGAATAAAAATGAGCGTCAAAACTTAAATTTTAGATAAAGCCGATATCTATTAAGAAACTTGTGGTGGGCGTGACAAGGATTACAGATATATAAAGAATGCCGAAATTCGAGTTATAACGAAGAAGTTATGACCTGTCGAAGTTTCACGACAATTATAACCCCCGGAATACGCCACGAAGTGCCCGAGAAGCCCGTAAAATTTATCTTTTCGGTTTCGAAGCCCGACCCTTCGCAGAGCCCGGTTTCTCAATAAAACTCCCGGTTTTATTAGAAATGATCGTTTTAGGAAACGAATTGCTGCCCGATTTTCATTAAATCAGGTGAGTGTGTAGTTACTTTCACCTTACACATAGATATGAAGTATTTTACATAAAATACGTGCTGTGTGAATATTTATTGTTTGTTTATTTGAGTTGGATGTTGAAGGTGTGATTTATACATGTTTTTAAATAATTTAAACTGTATATGTATTTTTATCTACAAAAATGTTGGGTAAAACATGGGTAGATGAAATAATGGGTGTGTAATGATAGGTGAGTTGGATAAAGGAGATGATCAGTAATATTGATCATGAGTTGAGGGTGAGTGGTGAAATTTAAGAGAATCACTTACCCAAAATGTTGGCCCCCGTCATTCAGCAGAGTAGGGATGACAACCATGGACTATTCTAGATGGTCTGTGGAACACTAGCAGGCCCGCAACCTGTAGGTGTAATGAACTATATGTTCATTTGGAGTACTCTAAAAACCCATTGACATGTATGACAGGGGTGAATACTGTCAATAAATAAGAGCTATGCATTTAGCCCCTGTTGTATAAACCCTGGTGATGGTGTGACCTTGTGTCTATTCCTTAGGATGAATCCTTAGGAAGGAGTGATAGTTGATTCTGAGGGTAAACCCTTAAGAAATAAATAAGATAATAGGGTTGGGGTAATTTGGTTGATTGATTGATGTTTAAGTACAATAAATTTATTTATTGTGGGTTGAAAACCCTATATGCTCACCAGGCTTCCAAGCTTGACCCACTCAGCTTTTTATGATTACAGGTAGTGGACCCCGAGCATAGTCGGAAAATGATGATGAGTGATTTATGGATTATAGGCCAGTAGTTATAAATAACTGTTGTAAGGCTTATAATGTCTTGTTTATGCTTTTGATCTGTATCGGAACATGACATCCCGAGGTTTTAATATAAAAGGAAATTATATATTTCTTAAAGAAAGGTTTTGATAAACATTATCATGTTTTATATTGGGGACCTATTCCGCAATATCTTTTGAAAAGATTTCTCTGATTTTATTTTAAAAAGCATAAATTAAATCGGTCTTTTCTGGCCGAGAAATTAGGGGATGTCACAGAGAACTGGTTCTCCAGTTAGGGAATCAGTGATCCATTCATGTGCGGTCAGAGAAATGGTTATGGGAATTTGCGGTGCGGACGCATGAGCCCGAGGATGAGGTGAGGTGCTGGACGGGAAGATGTAAGAGTTTGTGTTTAAGAAAGGATGAGTAGATCCACGGCAGGTGGCCGTGGATTGGAAAATTCATTGTGGCCTGTGATTTTCGGAATTAGCATATGTCGAGTTCTAGTGCGATCGGATCGCTGGGTTACGGATGCAATAGCTGAGATTTGAAAGTGAATGTATAGATTGTGATCTCTGCCCTTGGAAGGGCAGCAATTGATTTGTCAACCAATTTCAGGGTCGATATGAGTAGTTCCGTATGGGTAGTGACCAGTAGAGGGGGAGCTTCGGGTTTTCGTCAACATGTTCGGAGCCATTGACGATGACTCTGTGTTTCAAATTGGGAGATAGCATTCTCTGAGGTTCAAGTGGTGCGAGAGGAAGATCGGTTGAGAGATTCTGAAAGAGCAATGCAGTATCCAAGTATGGTGTCGTGAGTACTTAGGCAAAACATCGTGAGATTCTGTGTTGGTGTACTGAGGTATCCAGGTATGATGTCCTTAATTCCAGGTTATTTTGAGTTCTGAGTTGAGAGCTGGCAAGTGGTGTAGCAAGTATCTGTGACATCCCCTAATTTCTCGGCCAGAAAAGACCGATTTAATTTATGCTTTTTAAAATAAAATCAGAGAAATCTTTTTCAAAGATGTTGCAGAATTGGTCCCCAATACAAAATATGATAAAAGTTTGTCAAAACCTTTCTTTAAGAAATATATAATTTCATTTCATATCAAAACCTCGGGATGTCATGTTCCGATACAGATTAAAAGCATAAAGTAGACATTATAAGCCTTTCAACAGTTATTTACAACTACTGGCCTATAATCCAAAAATCTCTCATCGTCCTCCGACTATGCTCGGGGTCCACTACCTGTAACATAAAAAGCTGAGTGGGTCAGGCTTGGGAGCCTGGTGATCATATAGGGTTTTCAACCCACAGTAATAATAAACTTATTAAGTTCATCAATCAACAATAACCCTGATTACCCATTTCCCGTTATCCTCACTTTACGTCCCTAAACACTTATCACAAGGGACCTAGCCTAAAGAATATCATCGGGATGCACACTACTGCTAAGGGGTTTCCTCAGCCATACATGTCCTAAAGGCAACCATGAGGGGGATGGAGTACAGCGAATGAACACCCAAGTTCATTAACACCTACAGGTTGCAGGCCTGCTAGCGTTTCCACTGGACTGTCTAGAAAGTCCGTGGTCGTCATCCAAACTCCGCTAGATGACTGGATCACAAATCACATCGATGCCTCTCATCACTTTATTTCATCACACACCAACTATCTACCTATGTTTTACCCAACATATTTGTAGATAAAAATACATATACAGTTTAAAACTTGTATAAAACATCAACTCAACAGTCACCTCAAATAAACAATTAATATATTTACACATAGCACATATTTTAAGGTAAATACTTCATATATATGTGTAAAGTGAAAGTAACTACACACTCACATGATTTGATGAAAATCGGGCAGCAATTCGTTTCCTAAAACGTTCGTTTCTAATAAAACCGGGAGTTTTATTCAGAAACCGGGCTCTGCGAGGGTCGGGCTTCGAAACCGAAAAGATAAATTTTCCGGGCTTCTCGGGCTCTTCGTGGCGTATTCCGGGGGTTATAATCGATACCGGGGCTTTGGGGGATGTTAATATGAAGAAAATATGAAGAAAGGGGTGAAAGATGGCAAAATTTCAAAAGTAACCGAGAAGGCTCGCAAGCCCTCTATTTATAGTGGTCCGAGGTCGGCTTAGAAGGGAGGAGTCAGCATGCGAGGACACGCGTCAGAAGGGCGAAGGCGCGCAGCACATGGCTCGCATGTGCGAGGGTCTCGGTGGCAGCCTCTGATTGGATCGAGGTCTAGTCCGAGGCTTCGGACGTGGCACCCCCCTGCGAGACTCGGACACGTGATAAAGGGCACGCGTCGGACACCCATTGGACCACTTCGGATTTGCTCTCCGGTTCGGATGACTCATGAGATCGGATGACTCAGCATAATTTTGGACATGTGTTGGATGCGAGGCGAGGACACGTGGCCGAAGTCCACGTATGCGAGATTTCTCGGTATTGGGGATTTTTCTTGATTTTCGCGCCAAAACTTCTAAAATCCATAACTTTCGCATACGAGCTCTGTTTTTGACGTTCTTTATATGCACACGTAGGTAAAATTATGCTCTACAACTTTCGTTTAGACTTCGTCGGCTAATTTTGATTTAATTTTTATATTATTATTTTTAACAGACCGGGACAGGAAATCCGTTAAAAATTCATAACTTCTTCATCCGACGTCTGTTTTCGTCTGTCTTTTTTACCGTTGTGCTACTATTGATGAGACCTTCGATTCTCGTTTAGGTCGTGTCGGCTAAAAATCACTCGATCTAAAATTCGAGTTTTTAGCTGTCTACTGCTAAGCTGAAACTTCGAAAAATCATAACTTCCTCATACGAAGTCAGATTTGGGCGTTCTTTTTATACCTACTCTCGGTTTAACGAACACTATGAGTTTCGTTTAGATCACTAAGGCTAAAAAGTAGTTTATCAAAAACTCACTTTTTACGACATTCGGCCCCGTGCCGGTTTTGTCGCGAAACTTCGACAGGTCATAACTTCTTCGTTATAACTCGGATTTCGGTATTCTTTATATATCCGTAATCCTTGTCACGCCCACTACAAGTTTCTTAATAGATATCGGCTTTATCTAATATTTATTTTTGACGCTCATTTTTATTCTTAATTAATTAAGCCCTAATAATTAAGCATAAAACACATAATTCCTTTTCATTTCTTCAAAATGAGTTACAAAGGTTAACCTAGACTATAATGTCAATATTAATGCCTAGCCTAGAAACACGGGCATTACAATTCTCTCCCCCTTAGGATGATTCCGTCCCCGGAATCACATATCAGCAAACAAATGCGGGTAGCGACTCATCATGTCACTCTCCGTTTCCCAGGTGAGATTTGGCCCATTCGTATGTTTCCAACGCACCAACACTAAATCGACCATCTTGCGTCTCAGCTTCTTAGTCTTACGGTCAACGATTGTCTCAGGTTCTTCAATCAACCTCTTGTTTTCATCCAACCTTAATTCAGAAATGGGAATTATGTCGGGTACATCTCCCATGAACTTTCTCAAATAACACACATGAAAGGTGTTATGAATACCCTCCAGTTCTTCCGATAATTCTAGCTTGTAAGCTTGATTCTCGATCCTCTAAAGAACTTTAAATGGTCCAATAAACCTTGGACTCAACTTTCCCCTTTTACCAAATCTTATAAGTCCCTTCCACGGCGAGACTTTAAGTAAAACCGAATCTCCAACTTCAAAGGATATCGGTTGTCTTTTCTTGTCAGCATAACTCTTTTGTCGATCTTGAGCAGCTAACATCCTTTCCCTTGTCACTTTTAACTTTTCAGCAGTTTGATGGACTATTTCAGGTCCCATAAACTGCTTTTCCCTAGCTTCCAGCCAACATGACGGCGTTCGACACTTTTCCCCATACAAAGCGTGATAAGGTGCCATCTTGATGCTTGAGTGAAAACTATTATTATAGGAAAATTCTACTAGAGGTAAGTGTTCATCCCAGTTACCTTGTGAACCCTCACGATCGGATACAATCATTAACGGAACATGGCCAACCCTCACAATTTCCTTCACATAAGAATTTGCAAGTTTATCCATAGACCATTTCTCGTTAGCGGCTATGAAATGCGCACTCTTAGTGAAGCGATCAACGACCACCCAAATCATGTCGTGACCGTTCCTTGTTCTAGGCAGTTTAGTCACAAAATCCATGGTAATGTCCTCCCTTTTACCCATGGGTACAGGTAAAGATTCTAAACTACCATACGGTTTCTGATGTTGTGCCTTAACCCTAGCACATGTTACACACTCGGCCACATACTTAGCAACATCGAGCTTCATCGTCGGCCACCAGTAATAGGGTTTTAGATCCCTATACATTTTCGTACTGCCGGGATGAATCGAGTACATGGTCTTGTGAGCTTCTTCCATCAGAAGATCTCTTACTCCTCCCGTCTTAGGTACCCAAATCCTATCTTTGAATACCTTCAGTCCTTGACCGTTTGTATCAAACACCAACGTTTTACCCAAACGTTCCTCCTTCCGGTCATTTTTCTCTAAAGCTTCTTCTTGAGCTTTCTTTATACTTTCCACAATTGTCGAGACGACTTCAATTCTCAACGCTCTTGGCCTTTTCTTTTCAAGATTCACCTTCCGACTGAGAGCATCAGCAACAACATTTGCTTTACCAGGGTGGTAAAGTATCTCACAGTCGTAGTCCTTGAGTAACTCTAGCTAGCGCCGTTGCCTCATGTTCAATTCCTTCTGATTAAAGAGATATTGAAGACTCTTATGATCTGTGAAAACTTTGCATTTTGTATCGTAAAGATAGTACATCCATATCTTTAAGGCGAATACTACCGCTGCCAACTCCAGATCATGAGTGGGGTAGTTCTTTTCATGCTCTTTCAATTGCCTCGATGCATATGCTATCACTTTATCCTTTTGGGTCAGAACACATCCTAACCCGACTCCAGAGGCATCACTATAGACTGTGAACTCATCAACTCCTTCCGGTAACGAAAGAATCGGTGCTTCACACAATCTTTTCTTTAACTTCTGAAAGGCTTCCTTATGCTTCTCATTCCAAGCATAAGTAGCTCCTTTGTGGGTCAAAGCTGTTAATGGAGTAGCGATTGAAGAAAAGCCTTGGATAAATCGGCGATAATATCCAGCAAATCCTAAAAAGCTTCGAATCTCCGTAGGACTTTTTGGTTGTTCCCACTTCATTACAGCTTCAATCTTTGCTGGGTCAACCATTATTCCATCTTGGTTAACCACATGACCTAAAAATTGGACTTCTTGAATCCAAAATTCACATTTGGAGAACTTTGCATACAGCTTCTCCTTTTTCAGAACTTCTAGCACCTCATGTAGATGCTTTTCGTGCTCCTGTTTGCCTTTCGAATAGATCAAGATATCGTCTATGAATACTATCACGGATTTATCAAGGTATGGTTTACAAACCCTGTTCATCAAATCCATGAAAGTTGCTGGGGCATTGGTTAGTCCGAACGACATAACCAAAAATTCATAGTGTCCATATCTTGTTCTGAACGCAGTCTTTTCGATATCTTGCTCTCTCACCTTTAGTTGATAGTATCCCGACCTAAGATCGATCTTCGAGAAATAGCTCGATCCTTGCAATTGGTCGAACTGGTCATCGATCCTCGTCAACGGATACTTGTTCTTTATCGTCGCTTTATTCAGCTCTCTGTAATCGATGCACATTCTCATGCTCCCGTCTTTCTTCTTTACAAACAACACAGGGGCTCCCCAGGGCGATGAACTAGGTCGAATGAAACCTTTGTCCAATAACTCCTGAAGTTGTGTCATAAGTTCTTTCATCTCTGTTGGTGCTAATCGATACGGTGATTTTGCTATCGACGTCGTTCCTGGCAACAAGTCGATACGAAATTCTACTTGTCGATCAGGGGGCAATCCGGGAAGATCTTCGGGAAAGACTTCCGGATAATCACACACCACCGGAATATTCTGCACCTCCTTCTTTTCCTTCTGAGCATCGATCACGAACGCTAGATATGATGTACATCCCTTGGCCAAACACTTTCTGGCTTTCATTAGGGAAATGATTCCAGAGTTTACTCTGCGTTTGTCTCTATACACCTTAAACGACTCTTTCCCTGGCGGGTTTACTTTTACTATCTTCTTCCTACACAATATCTCGGCATCATTGGCGCTAAGCCAATCCATTCCTAAAACTATATCGAAACCATTTAACTCGATAGGCAATAGTTCCTCGTGGAACTTATTCCCATCCAAGTCAATGAGGATGTTTTTCATATGATGGCTAACAGGTACAAACTTGCCACTAGCAATCTCGACTATTATAGCATTAACTAGTCTATCTACAGGCAAAGCTAGTTTTCTACCAAATTCATGCGAAATAAAGGAGTAATTGGCTCCAGAATCAAACAAAATTTGGGCAGGCAATTAGTTTACGAGAAAGGTACCTGAAGCGACATCGACTTCTTCTTTTGCAGCCTCAAATGTCATATGAAAGGCTCTCGCATTCGGCTTTGGTGGTAGATTGGGCTTTACTGCATCCTTCCTCTTTGGACAGTCTTTAAAAACATGCCCTTCTTCATGGCACTCAAAACATACCCTCTTGTCGGACGGACACACGTTGGAAAAATGCCCAGTCTTTCCACATTTGTAGCAAGTCACCCCCTCACTACATTTCCCAGAGTGCTTTTTCTTGCACTTCTCACACCATTTCACTTCGGCTCCTCCTCCGAATTTTCTCGAACCAGTCTTCGAGAACTTGTTCTTTTTATTGGAACCTGAAGTTCCTTCAAATTTTCTCTTTTCGCCAACTTCTGCCCTCTCCAGACCCTTCTCTTTGATCTGAATCTCAACATTCTTAGCAGCCCAGATGGCGGCTTTCAAAGTGGTTGTTTGCTTAACCATCAGACCAAAGTCCGCTGGTAAGCCGAGGGAAAACTTGTTGACCTTAGAGAGTTCAGTTGGAACTAGATGAGTAACGAGCTTCATCTTTTCCGTAAAACTAGCAGCATATTCAGTAACGCTCATCTTTCCCTTCTTTAAATTCTGGAACTCATTATTAATTTCCAGAAGATCCTACTCAGAGCAGTACTGCAATTTCAGTTGTACCACAAAATCTTCCCAAGACATCTTGCTAGCTTCTCCCTTGGGCATCGAATCAGCTAGTAACTTCCACCAGCTCAAAACACCAGATTTTAACAGAGGATTTGCAAGTGCGGTCTTTTGTTTGTTGCTGCACTCACAACTTTCAAACATCGTCTCCATTTTGGAGATCCAATTCATGACTTCCACCGGTGTCGGACTTCCAGATAGACATGGTGGTTTAGATGCCATGAAATCTTTGTATTTGCATCCGCGTCCATCAACTCCTCCATCCTGGTTGTTTTGTCTAACTATCGGTGGGTTGGCTTGACCAAGAGTCCCACTGTAGTTCCCTCCTACTGATTGCCGTTCATGCAACTCGGGCTGTTCAACAGGTATCGTAGTTTCTTCCCTATGTTGTTGTAGTAATCGCCTTGTCTCCTCCATCGGGCGATCTGACATCATCTGCATCATTGCATGTACCCCTGTCATCGTCATTGGCTCAGGTGCAGCTCCTATAACAGGTACTTACTCAACTACTTGAGGTTGAGGCTGTTGATCCCTGTTTCCGTTTGCATTTGCAACTCCACTACGAGTTCTTGACATTACAATCTATATACCGAATAAGGCGAATTTAGGACTTTATCCCCGATAGGTATTTAAATTCCCTTATCACTCCGAAACGTTTACATGTTAGTTCTAATGTCGTAATCGTACGCTTAGAATCCTACACACATAAGGTTTCCAGATCCGGTCGGCAACAGACCATAGATCCGAACAAATAATGGCATATATGGAAAACATATAACATTTAGCACATAAAAGCATTTTAGGCATCTTTCCTAAAATAAACTAGTGCTCGTGTCTAAAATATGGTAGACACTCATCTCACAATCATCACTTAGCACTCTAAGTTTAAGTCTAGAAATTCTACAATTTCTTAGTTCGCTTAAACTAATGCTCTGATACCAACTGTGACATCCCCTAATTTCTCGGTCAGAAAAGACCGATTTAATTTATGCTTTTTAAAATAAAATCAGAGAAATCTTTTTAAAAGATGTTGCGGAATGGGTCCCCAATACAAAATAAGATAAAAGTTTGTAAAAACCTTTCTTTAAGAAATATATAATTTCATTTCATATCAAAACCTCGGGATGTCATGTTCCGATACAGATCAAAAGCATAAACTAGACATTATAAGCCTTTCAACAGTTATTTACAACTACTGGCCTATAATCCAAAAATCTCTCATCGTCCTCCGACTATGCTCGGGGTCCACTACCTGTAACATAAAAAGCTGAGTGGGTCAGGCTTGGGAGCCTGGTGATCATATAGGGTTTTCAACCCACAGTAATAATAAACTTATTAAGTTCATCAATCAACAATAACCCTGATTACCCATTTCCCGTTATCCTCACTTTACGTCCCTAAACACTTATCACAAGGGACCTAGCCTAAAGAATATCATCGGGATGCACACTACTGCTAAGGGGTTTCCTCAGCCATACATGTCCTAAAGGCAACCATGAGGGGGATGGAGTACAGCGAATGAACACCCAAGTTCATTAACACCTACAGGTTGCAGGCCTGCTAGCGTTTCCACTGGACTGTCTAGAAAGTCCGTGGTCGTCATCCAAACTCCGCTAGATGACTGGATCACAAATCACATCGATGCCTCTCATCACTTTATTTCATCACACACCAACTATCTACCTATGTTTTACCCAACATATTTGTAGATAAAAATACATATACAGTTTAAAACTTGTATAAAACATCAACTCAACAGTCACCTCAAATAAACAATTAATATATTTACACATAGCACGTATTTTAAGGTAAATACTTCATATCTATGTGTAAAGTGAAAGTAACTACACACTCACATGATTTGATGAAAATCGGGCAGCAATTCGTTTCCTAAAACGTTCGTTTCTAATAAAACCGGGAGTTTTATTCAGAAACCGGGCTCTGCGAGGGTCGGGCTTCGAAACCGAAAAGATAAATTTCCCGGGCTTCTCGGGCTCTTCATGGCGTATTCCGGGGGTTATAATCGATACCGGGGCTTTGGGGGATGTTAATATGAAGAAAATATGAAGAAAGGGGTGAAAGATGGCAAAATTTCAAAAGTAACCGAGAAGGCTCGCAAGCCCTCTATTTATAGTGGTCCGAGGTCGGCTTAGAAGGGAGGAGTCAGCATGCGAGGACACGCGGCAGAAGGGCGCAGACGCGCAGCACATGGCTCACATGTGCGAGGGTCTCGGTGGCAGCCTCTGATTGGACCGAGGTCTAGTCCGAGGCTTCGGACGTGGCACCCCCCTGCGAGACTCGGACACGTGATAAAGGGCACGCGTCGGACACTCATTGGACCACTTCGGATTTGCTCTCCGGTTCGGTTGACTCACGAGATCGGATGACTCAGCATAATTTCGAACACGTGTTGGATGCGAGGCGAGGACACGTGGCCGAAGTCCACGTATGCGAGATTTCTCGGTTTTGGGGATTTTTCTCGATTTTCGCGTCAAAACTTCTAAAATCCATAACTTTCGCATACGAGCTCTGTTTTATACGTTCTTTATATGCACGCGTAGGTAAAATTACGCTCTACAACTTTCGTTTAGACTTCGACGGCTAATTTTGACTTTAATTTTTATATTATTATTTTTAACAGACCGAGACAGGAAATCCGTTAAAAATTCATAACTTCTTCATCCGACGTCCGTTTTCGTCTGTCTTTTTACCGTTGTGCTACTATTGATGAGACCTTCGATTCTCCTTTAGGTCGTGTCGGCTAAAAATCACTCGATCTAAAATTCGAGTTTTTAGCTGTCTACTGCTAAGCTGAAACTTCGAAAAATCATAACTTCCTCATACGAAGTCAGATTTGGGCGTTCATTTTAAACCTACTCTCGGTTTAACGAACACTACGAGTTTCGTTTAGATCACTAAGGCTAAAAAGTAGTTTATCAAAAACTCACTTTTTACGACATTCGGCCCCGTGCCGGTTTTGTCGCGAAACTTCGACATGTCATAACTTCTTCGTTATAACTCGGATTTCGGTATTCTTTATATATACGTAATCCTTGTCATGCCCACTACAAGTTTCTTAATAGATATCGGCTTTATCTAATATTTATTTTCGACGCTCATTTTTATTCTTAATTAATTAAGCCCTAATAATTAAGCATAAAACACATAATTCACATAATATTCACATAATCCCTTTTCATTTCTTCAAAATGAGTTACAAAGGTTAACCTAGACTATAATGTCAATATTAATGCCTAGCCTAGAAACACGGGCATTACAGTATCTATGGTTCCAGTGGGAGCACTTCGGCTAATTGATGTTAAGTGAGATTATTCAAGAATGGGGATTGCAGCAGGGAAAGGTGTCTCGTTATGTCAGATGTAGTCAGAAATAGTGATGCATAATGTGGGTAAGTGTGTACACCTATCTATGGTTGGTCCGCAAGGCATGAATTATTGATCGCAGCGTGGCGTCGACCTGAGGATGAGATTGCGAAGTGGTAAGAGCAAGTGCGGTAAGACAGCGGGGAGCTGCAGTTTCAATGAGTTAGTGCAAAGGGGTGTGGTGATACTCCGAGGAAGACTACGGGGAGCTGCAGTTTCAATGAGTTAGTGCAAAGGGGTGTGGTGATACTATGGGGAGCCGTAGTATCCACCAGATAGCGAGATAGTGTGGCGATGCTGCGGGGAGCCGTAGTATTCGCCAATCAGTGGGAGGTTGTTGTGATGCTGCGGGGAGACATAGTACTCACTAGTCAGCGAAAGGTTGTTGTGATGCTGCGCGGAGCTGTAGTACTCACTAGTCAGCGAGAGGGTGTTGTGATGAAGTACTCTCTGATCAGAGCATGACGCAGAAGAGTTTTAGGCTTAGGTAGCCCTAAATCTTAAGTTTTGGGAGCTTGGTGGTCGAACCAGGGGCGAGACTGGGGTCTCCATATTTGTCGGGAATCGTTATACTCTGAATTGAGTTGTGGTTGTCGCAGCCCAAGGGCATTGGAGAAGTGGTATACGCGCAGGTTGCGGGTCATGAGTCATGAGTTGAGTGCTTCATTGCATCGAGTGGTTCCAACTCTGGGTCAGACCAGACTCTTGAGTTTGAGTTTGGCTCTGGTGGTGCGTGGGTAGGCGAGATGAGATTCTGGACTCTGAGGTGGGTTCCATATTGAGGGGTATTGTTTATCATCTGATGTCTTAGACCTGTGTAGGTCAGTACTCGGGTACGGGAGGTACCGCGAGATGCATGGAACTATGAGCAGTGAACGACAGAGGTCGGGGTTGAGTCGACCTTCAGTTGGGAGTGTAACATTCGCTTGGGATAATGCGAACTTCATGACTTGTGTGTCACAATGGGTCGAGGTAGTTATTGTGAGAAGGAAACCATTGAGACGGTTGGGATAATGCAATGGACCTTGGAGGTTCAACGGTTGGGTCGAGTTCAGACCTGGTGCACAATGCTAAAAAGGGGTATGAGAAATGGAGCTGAGGCTTATGATTAATTTTTATGTCTGAGGACACTTCTGAGCAAGCATGATTATTCCCTTGTGTTTGAGGGCAGAGTGTTGAGAATTCACTGTTCGGATGGGTTAGGATAGCAGTTCAGTGGATGAGCCCTGGTGGGATGTGAACCCTTCCGTTTCTTGGGGCGTTATCCATATCATTTAGCATGCTTGGTATGAGTGAGCGGTAGCCGATTGTTGGATTGTGTCTTGTGGGAATCAGAGGAGCAGTAAGTTATCAGGGTTTGATATTCGAGGAGAGAATATCATGGTGATCGCTTGAGTGGGCGGTCTGGCGGCGGGCCAGGCCACTAGAGTTTCCAGGTTTTGGGAAGGTCAGAAAGGGGTATATTAGTGGCTGAGGAGTTGGTTTTCTTCCGGGATGGGGAATCCCTGTTTGGGTTCAGGAGTCTTTGGAGAATTGAGTTGTGTGGTATGAGAACCTTTCAGTGGTGCTTTTCGTGTTATGGAGTGCGATCTACGTGTGATTGAGGAGCATGACTTCAAGGGCGAAGTCTAATTCTAGTGGGGGAGAATTGTAACATCCCGGAATCAGGTATATCTAATTGGTCCTTCTTCTTCCCTCAAGTTGTCATATTTAGCCCATGGAAAAGGTTATGTGGAAATTGAGTACGTTGGGCGTACTGAAGAGTACGCTGCACATACTCATGAGAGAGTTCTTGACGCGGAGGCTACCCAGTACGCTGGGTGCACCATAGTGTACGCTGGACGTACTGGGCTCAGACTTGAAACCCTAACTGAGTAATGAGCCCTATATAAGGAACATTATGGCCTCACTTAGCCACCATTTTCCAGAGAGCAAACCCTAAGTGAGCCCTAACCTTTGTTCTAAGCTTGTGTGTGTGTGGTGGAGCCTTAAAGTGTTCTTGTGTGCTTTTGAAGAGGAAGAGGAAGCCTTGAAGAAGGAAGATTGGAGTCCACGCTTCTAGATCTGAGCTAATCTGAGTGAGGAGCTTCTCTCAGAGGTAAAAAGCTTCAAACTTTACCTCTCTTTTGTTATGAACATCTTATAGGAGCATTTTTAGGGTTTATGTCCCAAAGGTGGAGGCTTTATGAGTAAAGGAACTCCATAGACCTTGATCTACCCCATTCCAGTGTAGATTGTGTTATAGATCAATAAAAATCCAAGCTTGGACGTTAAGAACAAGGCTTGCATGGGTTATGAACTTAATAAGGAAAGATGATAGTTGTTTGGAGTGGTCGGTAACCTTTACAGCCATGCAAAGGCTTAAAGGCTTCGACTTTATGGATTAAGAGGCACTAGAATGACCAGATCTGAGAGATGAGTTTATGTCTTAACCGATTCAGACCAAAATCACGTAGAGTGTGAAACTGGGACTTACGCTGGGCGTAATCCCAGCCCAACGTAGGGGTCTAGTTCCCCGATTCTGGATAGCAACGGAGTACGCCCCGCGTACTCCCTACTGTTGACATTCGTTGACTTTTAGGGTTTGGTCAACAATTAGACTTTTGGACCATTGGAGGGGTAAAATGGTCTTTTACCCTTCTGAGAGAACCTAGGAAGGGATCAGTCTAGCCTTTGAGAGCCGTTATTAATTAGAGGTAATTACTTTGTGTGATTAGGCGGAGGCTAGACCAACATTCGAGTTCGAGTTTATCCGAGTTCACCCGAGGTGAGTCTTCTCACTATACTTTACCTAGAGTGGTAATTAGAGTTGTGTGACAGAGTACCTTATATGCTATTTGTATGATGTGATATATTGTGTTATCCTTTGTGATTTATGCTATGTATGATTCAGAGCTTATAGAGTTAGGATCGGAAGGTCCACAGAGTTAGGACCAGAGGGTCCACAGAGTTAGGACCAGAGGGTCCACAGAGTTATTGGACTGGAGGGTCCCACTGAGACACATTGACCAGAGGGTCGTATAGAGTTATAGCCTCGAGTGGCTAATATGTGTTGTATGTGGTATTTTGGGGAACTCACTAAGCTTCGTGCTTACCGTGTTATGTGTTATGTGTTTCAGGTTTTTCTCAGGATCGCGGGACGACACCGGCTTGATTGTACACACCAGAGAAGGAATTATGTTTCGAGGATCCTGGATTACTAATTAATTAAACATGGAGTGCGTTTTGTAAAATAAACAAATGAGATGTTATGAAATGCTTTATGAAATTATATGATTTAAAATGGAAAATTTGTTTTGAAAATTCACGTCGTTACATGATTTTTTCTAGATTCTTTGGTCCGAATTTCCTTAGATTTTAAGAGTAATTAGAGGGGCTCTGGGTCATCTAATAATCCAACAAATAAAGGCGCTCGGGTCATAGTTATTCCCGCACAATTTTCTTTGATTTTGCTAGAATCCTCTGTAAGTTAAGCTGCACTTATTTTACTTTAAGTGTAACTTATATTTATATTCATAGTCATTATTATGAATCTATAAATAAGATTTATTAGTGATTCCATGGCATAATACTGATTGATCTACTTACGGGGATTATGTCTAGGCTAGATTTAGTGAGGTGTTTAAAGTGAGATTTCGAAAAAATAGTATACTATGTATACCAAACGGACCCTACCTCCGATATGATCTTACGTGGTTGCTCCTTATTAACTATATATCAGTAGGCATTAGGATTATTAAGGACTCTAGACTATGGTTATTATAGTCACTTAATACAAAGACTAAGACTTAGTGGTAATTATATCTAGGTCTTTCAAAAGGAAAAGCTAAACTGTTAGGCAAAGTTCTACCCAAATCACAAGTCATCCACTTCTAACAAGTGAGTGCATAGTTACTTTCAGCTTAAGCATGTATATGAAGTATTTAGATAACTAAATGTTACATGTGCTTTTTATCTTTGATTAAGATATTATGTGTTAAATGAAACAATATGAGATGATTTTGATTTAACCGTATATTTATTTTCATACTTATAATATTTTGGGTAGTTAAAGGGTTATGTGAAATAATAAATGAGATGTTGTTAAAGGAAAGTATTAGTTAGTGAAGGGTTGTGCAAAATAGTAAGTTGTGACCATAGTACTAACGTACTATTGTGCCCAGTCATCTAGAGGAGTATAGGTGACGACCACTGAATATTCTAGAAAGTCATGTGGAACATTGGCAGGCTCATTATCTATAGGTTTTAAGGAATCATAAATTTATTCATTGTACTCCATCCCCCACATAGTTTCCTCATGGTCACTTATTGCTAACGGAACCCCCAAAGTATTATTGTCTACATGCTGTTTACAAAGATCCTGTAGGATAGATCCCTCGAGATCATCATTTTAGGATCAGGACGGGAGGATAACAGGAAGGGGTAACTGGGTTTATTTGATTGTTGTGAAATATATAATTAAAAGATTCTAATATTGTGGGTTGAAAACCCTATGTGCTCACCAGGCTCCCAAACTTGACCCATTCAGTTTCTTTGTCTCACAGGTAGTAATACAAATGCACAAGGATAGTGACATTTGAATCTGCTGAGAGATTTAGGGAGTTTTAAGCCACTAAATAAAGTGATGTAAAGTCTGTAAAGACTAGTTTATGCTTATGTTTTTGTATTAGTCATGACATCCCAAGCTTTTAAATATTAATGAAAAATGTTTCTTCGGAAATGCTTTTGATATTGATATCATTTCACATTAATAATGTTTTGGGACAAATTCCGCACTAATAAAAGAATACTCTATTTTAAATAAGCATAAATGAAAAGTTTTTAATCGTCCGTAAAATTAGGGATGTCACATGACTTCAATTCGATTCCATGACGGTTCACGGGATAAACGATACCAAGTGGTGTGTGAGTAACATCGCTTGTTTGGATAACTTTTTCAACCTTTTTGCTTCTTTTTCAATCTCGAGATTATAGAGTAGTTCATCGATTCTTGTAGACCTAGGCACTAACAATCAAATAACAATAAAACTAAGATCCCCGATAATGACGCTAAAACTTGGTGGGATGTCAAGCTACCAAGAAAATTACACCCTTTTGTTTGCAAATAAAACATAATATAGTAGTAAAAGGGGGATTGATCCATGGGAAATGGTTGTATTCAATTACCAATGCAATCCAATTGAACAAGTGAAATAAAATAAACTAACTAAAATTAAACTAAAAAGGGGGGTTGTGATTTGTTTGAAAACTAAAAGACTTGAAGAATTAAAATGCTTGCAATAAAGTAAGATGGTGATATGCTCAAATATTAGAGAGAATTGGTTAACAAAGACATTCAACACAATGAATACTTGTTTGTGTATCATTAGTATTTAATATGTAAGCTTATCATTCAACCCAAATTGGTTATAGCGATCATGAAGCATGATATGCCAAAATTCCTCAAAGGTAGTATGGAGGTTGGGGAAGCCCACAACATACCTTCTTAATCAAAGTCTAGTATTCAAATGAAGCAATTGAACCCAAGAAAATTGATTAGCCTTAAGAATGAAGGAATTCCTAATTCCTGGAGGATGCCAATGCTTACGCATCCATAAAAGTACTCATGATCCATAAGCTAGAGATGATTTATATCATCATCAAGCACTTTATCTAAGCAAATTCAATGATTCATTGCTAAATCAAAGAAAGAAACCAACAATTGCTCATCAAGTATCAAGCTCATGATCAAGAATAAGCATAAGAATTATGAACTAAGAATGATAAACATGAGACAAATGATAACCAAACTTAAATCCTTCAAAACTCACAAATATCCAAGGGTTTATCCCAAGTCAACCAAAATAAAGTAACTAGCTACTCATGGTAACAAAACAATAATTATAAAAGTGTTTTAACATCAAGGAATTAGCAAATACTAGAAGAATGAAATGATGAATGCTCTAGCTCTCCAAAATCACCGCGAAGCTACTCCAATGGTGTAAAATTGGATCTAGGGGCTGCAAGACCTAACCCTCAACGTAAATGATTAGTAAAATGTCCAAAATACCCCCGGTTAGGCAGTTTCGTAGATGGTCACGCACGGTTGTGCGGGTGGAGACCTAACCCTTGCAAAATTGTTGAAATGTTATTGGCTCCTTCTTCCACTACCCAACCCTACTACTTTAGATTCCCTTGGCCCCCTTCACACCTCACATGATTCAAAATGGACCAATCATCTTCAAGAATCAAAATGGACAGTCCAAACTCATCTTCAAGTATCCATGACCCATCCAAGTCTTCAACACATCAAGCCCAATTCTTCTAAAATGGATCTAGCTAAGCCTAATAACTCATCGTAAGCCCACAAAGCCCTGCAACTCAGCAACAAGCCAATCCACAACTACAACGAGACTCCAAAAACCTACAAAAAACCTTATGCAAAAGCGAAAGCACCCGATATAATCCAAGATAAAGAAGGGATAGAATATGCAATGCAATAACAACAAAAATGGATAAAAATGCTAAAATAAACTACATAAAAGAAGTAAATAAAACAAACTATCACCTACCTTCTTTTTGATTTTAGACTTTCTATGATTTCCTTCTTCATTCACAATGTAATTTAACATGTACCTTGTGAATTTTGAGCTCGTGGAAATTGTTTTCTATCTAGCTACTACTACATAAGATTGAAACTTCGAGGTCCCCTTAGAGGGAAAGGCCGTCCATGTTTCTCACCATCTGGAATGAACCTGGTGTTACTCCAAAAAATAGAGATGAAGATTCTTTAATAAAGAGGGTTATTTATGGGTGAAAGTGGTCAAAGGGTTAGATGAGGTTGATGGAGGTATTACAGTTGGTACTGATATAATACGAGGTCAAGGAGTTTGGCTGAGAGTCGTGTCTTCTTGTTACAAGCTTCATAATAAATGTATTATCTTTTATTCAACATCAGGAAAAGGGTTGGTATTGGAGACTCCACCAGTTTTGGAATAAGGTTTAGGTTGGTAATGTTCTTTTGAAGTATCGCTTTCGACAAGTGTATTGCTTGGAAGTTAATAATGAGTGTCTTGTGATAGATTTAAATAATTGTAACTTATGGTCTTGGAATTGGATTCTTGAGATTCGGTATGGATCCCCAAATGCTCAAATACATGGTTTTCTTTATTTAATAGAAAACATAAACTTTATGGGTGACCAAGATAAATCGACGTAGGAGTTGGATGGTATAAATTAATCCACGCTTAACTTGATAAGAAAATTTATAGATGATTATGTGTTGGATTCTACAAATTGTGCTACAAGATGGAACTATTTTCTTCTAATCTAGGCTAATATTTTAGGTTGGGAGGTGTTTTCTATCTAGACCGGATTTACTTGATAAAGGCATTGATGTGCCACCGGTTTTATCTCCTCTACACTCGAATGTTGAAGAAAATATAGACATTTGTTTGAAAAATGGTGGCTTGACCATGGAATGTTATTTCGAGGTGGATGGATTTAAGTATTCCTTCATGTAACTCGATTTAAGATATTTTTGAGTGGGTGGACTCTACGCACTTAACAAGAATGAAGAAATTGGATAGAGAAGCCATTGCAAAAATTACAATCGTAACCAGAATCTCCAAGAAGCTTCTTCTCTTTCTTTTCATCATGAGATTGTTAGTAATTTTTAGAGCCATCACTTTTGTTGTTTTTGTCAAAATAGGAGTTACCACCTTTGTAGTTTCCTGAATCCCCACCTTCAAACCTTGAATTACCACCATTCTTTGAACCAAACATTGAAAAGTTTTTCTTGAAAAACTTCTTAGGACTGCTCCCCATTAATGCTTCCTCTTCACTTGTCCATTCATCATATGTAGCGTCGGAGTCAGAATTAGTCACACCTTTCTCTTTTGACTTCTTCACTTTAGAGATTTCTTCTTTCGCAACTAAAGCCAATGGACCAGCATCAATAATTGACTTTGTATTTTCAGTAACCTCATATTCATGTGATTTTAAAATTCCAATCACTTGCGATAGCTTGTAAGATTTGAATTGTTTGTGTGTGTTCACCGTCGACACAATCGATTTCCATTCATGACAAATTCCTTGAAGAAATGTCACCTTCTTCTCGATTGGTTGATGTTCCAAATCATACTTTATCAAATGACTCAAAAGATGAGAGTATCTTTCAGATACATGATCAATGTTTTCTCTAGTATTTTGTTTGAATGAACCAAACTCCGAAAGCAATGAAGTTTAAACATAGTGGAGTTGATCATCGTCACCGGAATATAACTCTTTAAAATGTTTCCAAATATCATTTGCAGCTTTGCATGAACTTAAAAGCCTGAAAGTATTCAGAGCAAGAGCAAAGTGTATCTCTCTTTTCGCTTTTAAGTCATTCTCAAGTTTCTCTTCTCTTCAACGGCCATGTCAGTATACTTTTCACGAAGTTGTTCATACTCAGCAAGGGAATAAACAGGTTCCTTCGTCTTCGAGAACTTGCGTGGACCTTGAGTAATTGATTTCCAAATGTAAGAACCGTGCTTCTCAATATCAGTGATTTAATCTTCTAAATGAAGTATCCACACTTCATAATCATCAGAGAATAGAGTTAGAATTTTGGTATTATACCTAATACTGCTTGACAAATTGAAACCAACAATATGATAATTTTCTTTTCTCATGATTCCACTGAAAAAAAAAACAGTAGATCAAATCAATGAGTGAAATATGAAATTCTGATCAAATAGAGTTTTGGAACAAGAATTTCCAGATCAAATTGCAAACAAATTGCAATTGCAGAAGAGATCTAGGAAAATAAAAATGACGAACGAAAATTCGACAAACATAAGAAAACTCAACAATTTGAATTCAACTCAAAGATTTCTTGCTCTGATAGCA
Organism: Lactuca virosa; assembly: GCF_052849685.1. NCBI lineage: Eukaryota > Viridiplantae > Streptophyta > Magnoliopsida > Asterales > Asteraceae > Lactuca > Lactuca virosa. The sequence continues at coordinate 42,876,541 of NC_136433.1, forward strand.
CTTGTAGAATCGATTTAGTGATTCGTAATGTATGAAATCATGATTATGTAAGAAATAATACAAGTAAAGTTCACACGAGAGAGTAAAAAAAATTATGTTTCAATATAGAGTAAGAATGTTTGGTTACAACTTTGGATGTAAGAATGCTCAAAAGACTTAATCTACCTTCTAACTAACATCTCTATTTATAGGTTGACAAAAAGAGAGTCGATTAGAGAATAACCATTAAAGTTATGACATCTAGGCAGTAACCGACTGTAAAACAGTTAGGCAATGTTCACTCTGTAACCTAAGATGTACAAAACTCTCATAAAATACAACCGGTTGGAATTAAACAAAGAAGACTATGATATTACAATTATAACTTTGGCAAAAGACTCCGCCCCAACATACAAAAATTTTGAAACCTAACAATGAGCACTACATTTTGGGTGTTTTGGAAATTTAGGATTTCTACAGTTTTTGGAAGCAACGATCGATAACGGAAAACAAATCTTCGAGATTATAGTTGATTTTTCGTACTATTGGTTTGTTAATGGGAATCGTAAAGTTGCCATGAAATGGGATGCTTGGATTCAAAATCAATTCGTAGCCATTATTGCATAATTGTTCTTTTTTTTTCTTTGTCTCTAACTTCATACGAGTATGTATATTAATATTCACTGGTTAAAAAAAGTTTAATTAGTTATCTTTTTCTATATATGCATTATTTTATTTGACTGGGTATTTTTGATGTTCTTTGATCCAATTTTTTTTTTTAATCTCTAGCTTGTTGCGAGTATGTATAATAATATTCAATCGTTTAAAGAAAAAAGTTTAATATTCAGTTGTTAAAAAAAAAGTTTAATTAGTTATCTTCTTCGATATATGCATTATTTTATTTGACTGGGCATTTTTGATGTTCTTTGATCCAAAATCAATTCCTAGCCATTATCAAGGAATCGGTTTTTTTTTTTTTTTTTTTTTTTTTTTTTTTTTTTTTTATCTCTAGGTTCTTGCGAGTACGTATAATAATATTCAATTGTTAAAAAAAAGGTTTAATTAATTATCTCCTGTATAACTTTATATGCCTTGATATTTTTGATATTCTTTCGGTACTTTTCGTGTGTATAAAAGATTTTTAATGGTTAATCTTATATGATTTATTACTTTTGTCGTATAATTTTTCATTCATTTTATCCAACAAAAAACTTTTGTTAAATATATCTCTAATGGTTAACATTTTCAAAAGCTTTTTTTTTTTTTTTTTTTTTTTTTTTTTTTTTTTTTTAAATTAACCAACTTATATTTTATCTATCTTAAATATTTTATTATGCTCCCTCATATAATTTATAATTTCACTAACATATCTTATGATTCTGTCGGATATTTTTTTTCCAAAACTATAAAATATGATAATTTTTTTTCACATATGTAGCCTCAGTGCTTTATAATTTTTGATATTTTCAATTGATTAATCTTATAGCAAGTCTTATATTTTGTATTTTTTTTGGATTAAAATTCAATTTTCTTTTCATTAAAAAGATCTTGTATTTTTTCATTTTTTCGTATCTGGACATTTTAATCATTTTTCTTATAAAAAAGTTGTAAATTGTGAGTTTTTTTTAGGAAAAAATAAAAAAGTTAAGGATTTATTTAGAAAGATTTAGAAGGTTGAGGGGTTTTTTTGAAAAAAAAACACACACACACACACACAAAGTTTAGGATTTTTCCGAAAAGAATATAAGGTCGTTTTCATGAAATAAAATAAAAATGAGATTTATTCCCGAAAAAACACAAAATATAAAGTTTTTTATGAGATTTTTTTTTAATTTTAAAACTTTTAACAATTAAACTTAAATTATATAATTTTTTTTATAAAATATATTAATTTTTTTGTTTATTAAATCAATTGATTAACTAAAAAAAGGGTCTAACATCTAAACATATAAAAAAAAATCTAACATCTAAACATAATTAGGATATAAAAAGTAAAATGTAACTAAATGTATTAATGTATGGATCAAATGTAACAGAGTTTTTTTAATTAAATGGTTAAAGAATAGTAGGTATTTGAAATGACCTTTAAAAAAAATATTGTTCTTCAATAATAAAAAGTCTTCTAAAAACTTATAGAAATTAAATAAATAAATAAATAAATAAAAAAACCTTGAAAAAACTATCATTAAACATGGCTAAATATTTTAAATGCTTTGAAGCAATGGTAACACTTTAGATCATCACTTCATTTGTGATCGTTTTGAATTTGCTTTACATTACAACTGGAATTTTATTTATTCTTTTTTATTTTACAATTTAAATTTGCTTTATCCTTTTTTATATTATAACGTAAAATATATTTTATTTATGTTTTTATTACAACTTGTATATGCTTTACCATTATATTGTGATTATGTAATATCCATTCCACCAACATGCTTTTAACTCGTCACTTATGCTAGGCATGCTCACTTATTTGATTCCATCTTTTGTGTTTAATTTTTGGTATTTTTATGATGCATATCTTATAAATATTTTTCTAAGTGCATGGTTATCTCTAAGTATGGAGTTTTTCAAAGATCCCAAACATTATATTTTACACCCTTCAGATTATGCTGTTTGATCAAAAAGTTATAACCATTTATAATATATCTAACTTAGAATATTTTAGCATGAGTTAATTGTAGAACATCAGACAAATCTCAGAACAAATATTCTTTAAGGTTTGCGTCTAACTGAGATTGATAGTATCAGATGCCTGTGTACAAACTTGGTTTATAAATGAATTGAATTTGACTCAATCCTTTGCCACATGTGTGATTCATCTATCGGGATCATTGATCAATTGTCTCATTAGTTGTCCGGTTGCAAAGTCTATTCCGAGCATGATTTCTTGGTAGTGGGTAATACATTTGTGGATTTGGCATCTTGGTCGGACAATGTTAAGCTTAAAATGGTTTAAATGAAAAACTTTGATGCACTTGTTATCACAAGTCTTTGGGTTTATTGAAACTTTTGGAAAAACGTTTTAGAACAAATTACACGAATGGTCCTTAAGGTTTTGTTTTTTTCCTTAAAGTAGTCCTTAAGAAACTTTTTTTCCCTCAAATGGTACCTACGGAGCAAACCTTGCACTCAAATGATCTTTATGACTAACTTTGTTAACAAATTCTGTTAAGTGTGTATGAAAAGACGAAAACACCCTTTGTTTTTATTTATTTATTTTTAATATTTTGTTAATTTGAAATTAAAAAAAAAAGTGAGCCTCTCTCTCTCTCTCAAAAATCACACACGTACGCACACCTACAAGTCCCTTCCATTATCCCTCCAATTTTTTGATCCATCGATCTGACATGCCCCAACCCATCTGAATGTTAACTCATCGATCTAGGTTGTGGTGTTTCCCCTTTTTCTGTCATCTCCGACTAACAACCAGTCTCTCCTCCCCATCTGATTTGTCTTCTTAGTGACCGTACTTGAGAAATTTCAAACCAAAAAACCCAGATGCAATCATTATTAGTGAAGAACATCTCACATATACATACACACATCACACATACATACACACACAAAAGAACCGGAAGGAATTCAAACCCAGATCAGATCCTATTTCTGGACTAGTCTCTCAAGCGCCATTGATGGGTGTGGAGAGTTTATGCCTAGCGGAGAAGATGGCATGCCATGAGCATTATGATCGGATCCAACACACTATTTTTCTTCCTAAAACTAGATTCATAACAAAAGAAAAACACAAATTGGATCTAGGAGATGGAGAATGAGGGTTACAGATCTTTATTTTCCTCAACTCAAGCCTTTAATCGAGCAACTTTGAAGGATACGGCAGCTTCTGTAACTTACCCGATGGTTTGGGTGAGGGTTAGTGTCGCAGCAAGTGGTGGTGGCAACATGCTTAGTGGTGGCGCGAATGGAAGGAGAAGGTGTATGTTGTGGCGATTTTTACGATTTTCCGACGAGGTGGATGGGTTTTATGGCTAGCGCTTTTCCGGCAGGAGAGGAGAGATATCAGTTGTGGTTGGTCATAGTTGTGGTTCGTCATAGGTGTAGTAGAGGCGGAGTTAGAAGAAAGGCGACTGGTGGCTGATGGTAGAAGATAATGGCGGCAGTTGGTGTTTGGCTTGGGGGAGGGTAGCAACGGGAGAAAGAAGGAAGGTGGAAGTATAATAGGGGTAAAAGTCTTGGAGAGAAAGAGAGAGACCCACTTTTTTTTTATTTCAAATTAACAAAATATTAAAAGTAAATGAATAAATAAAAACAAAGGGAATTTTCGTCTTTTCACGATCATGTCGACTCTTGGACCTCCAAATTAGATGTTGAGGGTAAGTTCTATGTTCACGATCTCGGGTGTATCATTGACTCTAAATTGACATGTAGTGTTCATAATCCCACCGTCCGACTAAAATTGGTCCCTTAAAAGTCATTGGTTTTGTTTGGAGCACTTGCTTGGACCACATCCCCTTTATCTATGCTCTCGTCAAAAGGGATGTCTGAATTCCTTCCTCAGATTGTCACTTATGCGTCAATGGCTTGGACTACACGAATCATTTCCTGATTACTTGCCCTTTTTGCTAGGGAGGTGCTTTCCTAGATTTTTAATTGGTATGGAGTTACAGATCAAGGTTTTAACACATTGAAGAGGTTCTTGATTTTGCAGCAAATTGGGGTCGCTGTCCCAAAAAGAGAAAGGTGTTCCTTACTATTATTTACGGTTATTTTTGATGTATTTGGAAGGTGAAAAACAACAAGCTCTTCAACAAAATCAGGAGTTCCCCTCATAAAAAGGTAGATTGTGCGTTTACCTCCGTGTTCAGTTGGATTAAATTTAAAGGTAATTTTAATTCTCGTAATTGGGCTGATTAGTGTTGTTACCCTTTCAATGTTGTTTAAACCCTTGTTGTTTATTCCCTGCCTTGCTCTCTTAGGAAGGGTTTGTTCTTTATAAAATCGTCGTTTCCAAAAAAAAAGGTATCGAATATGATTAAATACATCAATAGATGATCTTATCTTAATCGTTATGGCATCAACTGCCCACTATGATCTTATCTTAATCGTTGCGACATCAACTACCCATTGAACATGTTAATTATTGATCAGCATATATCAATATATGCACTAGTAGATTCCCAATAGATGACAATACATAAGTACTTAAGTGGTGTTTGATATTGTTTATTTAAGCTGTTCATCACTTTTTAGTGTTTTGATAGAACAAAAATAAAAGTGTTGGGGCTATTCTCATCAGCAAACCAAACAAACTTTTTTTTTTATTAAAAAATTATTTTTCTATCTTACACCTTTATAACCCAATTCAAACAAAATTTGCATCTCATTAACAATCCATTTCAATCCAACCTAATTTTTAATAAAATAAATAAATAAATAAATTTATATCAATATTGATGTTATTTTGTAGAGAAAAAATCGTTTACTTATATATAATTTATTTTACTTTTTAATAAGGATGAAATATGATTATTTATGAAAATAGTTTTTGGTTATAAATATTAATGTAATACCATCATTTGATGATGGACACGTGCTAGAAAAATGAGCCATGAAATGGACGAGCAAGGTTGTGGTGAGCGGATCGTCATGTTTTTATATTTTTTGTATAAATAATTGGTGAAACCCACCGATGGGATAGTCTTATTTTCTTAAATAATGAGCTTTTCATAAGTAAATACATACTAACTTAACTAAACCAACTTATAACTTATATAAACCAAATTACCATACTAACCTTATCATAACCCAACACTTCTATGTATATGTATCTCAGATGTCCTTTTTGGTCATTTTAAGTGAATAAGCATAATTTGTCAAACACTAAAAAAACAGTTTATTAGCTTATTACGTTTTGGTATCGGATAAATTAATCCAAATGATTTTTTAAACTCTGTTTTGACACTGGATAAGCTAATAAGAAAGTATAAGTTGTTTGAAATAAGCAATCCCAGCACCCCCTTAATCCTATAAATCATTTTATGGCAATTCACAAACCTTAAACAAATCAATAACAATATAAAATCCCCATATTTATTGTTTATTTCACATAGTGTATCTTTTATCGTTCATTAGAATGAAAGAGTTTCAATTAAATAGAAACTTGGCTTTTTGTAATGACTTAGTTAGAAATTCAATCCATTCTCCTCAATAGTTAATAGTTAATTAGCCTGTGTTAGGGTTTAAGCACTTCAATAAACAACAAACGATTTTACACTCACATAACAATAATGCAAACGAAAAACAAGAACATAATTTTAACATGATTCACACGATCATAGTGGTCGACTATGTCTCTGAGCGAATACAAGATAAATAAATATATATATATATATATATATATATATATATATATATATATATATATATATATATCATCCCTAATAAATAAAGAACTTTTTGCCACATGTAACATTCTTATTGATTTGGCCACATGTCATTTTGTGGTTATTTTCTATTAATTTTTTTCCACATGACATTTTGTGGTTTTTTTTCATTTATTAATTTTTACATAATATTTAAATATAATAATTGCAATAAATGTCATAATAAATGCATATCAATTTCATTAATTGACTTACTTCTAATTTCAAATTTTCTAAATTAAAGTTTCATTAGTTTCCTTTGTTTATTTATCTAAATTATTTGTTTAATTTAAAAGAAAAACAAACAATTTAATTTAAAAGAAATTTTCAGTTTTTTTCTTATAAATTCAAATTTTCTCAAATGTTTAGAATTTCATATTTTTTTCAGTTACAAGAGAACTTTCTACATCTATTGCTAACCAAAATAAATAAATAAAATAATAATAAAAAATCACCAATCGAATAAAAAATGAAGTTATTTTTCATCTTGTCTCCTTTAAAAACCGTATCATTCCGAAACCTCCGTAGAAAACAAAGAGTAGCACCAATGACCGCTTCAAACACCCTCCTTTTTATTACTGTATTTGAATTGTATTTGAATATAGTACATTTCCAAGAATTCTGTATCTATTTTGGGTGTCCTCGATAGATAGTTTAAAATGTAGAGTACTTCTACAAAACCTTTTCTAAATACCATGTCTAGGCTAACTTCAAATTCCTTAGCTTCGTGTCTTTTTGAAACTCCATGCCCAAAAATTTCTAGCGTTGTACACCCAACTAGTGACTCATCTAAAGTTTTTAAGGATCGTAGACACGTACATTGAAATATTTTTTAAGGATTTTAATTATTTGTATAATTATATACATGAATATATGAAAATGCAAAAATACATAGGAAATGCATTTAGGTTTCATTATGATGTCACAAAAAGATTGGTCTCGGACCGGACCAGAAAAAAGACCGAGGCCGAACCGGTCTAAAACGAGACCGGACCGGAAAAAAACCGGTCCTAAAAAAGACTGGACCGAAAAAAACTGTCTTGGACCGGACCGAAAAAGACCGGACCGTTCCGAGACTGGTCCCAAAAAAGACCGGACCATTCCGAAACCAATACAAGACCGAACAAGATTGTTCTAGAAAAAAAAGACTGGTAACCAAACTTTATAAGTATATCATTTTTGTGTTAATTATATAATTTATAATCACAAATTATCTAACTTATTTTTTCTTCTATTATAAATTATCATTTTTAATAAATCTTAATTTATTATTTTGGTGTTAATCACATATTTATTAATGGAAAAAACTCGAAAGCAAAACAAAAGAATCGAAAATACCGAAACCAAACAAAAAAAACCATAAATCAAACCAAAAAATGCTCACGGAAAGACCGCAAGATCAGAGCGACAAAAACATCAACCCGAAAAAAATCGTATCGTTTCGAAACCAACTAAAAACCGGTCTGAAACCACTAATGTGCAATGATAGATAGATGAGTATTAGGTAGTATGCTTTTATTTAAATGCCTAATGCATAACATTATAATAGAAGTAACATGTGGGCTTTAAGAAGTAAGTAGGCTATAATCTAGTTGGGTCAAATTGACAAATTTATTTAAGAGAAATTAAATATCATTCTATTTTTTTCCTATAAATTTTACTATCCAATTAAATTGTAATATGTGTAACATTTAATATTCATTTAATGATATTTTAATATACAAACATGACACATGTTATCATTTAATTGTTAATATACAAACATGACACATGTTATCATTTAATTTGGTAGGATGATTTGTTAGAATAAAAATAGGAGGATATTTAATTTCTCTTTATTTAATAGTAATAATAATTATAATAAATAATAATTCAAAATATATGGTATGTTTGAGCGCGATGTGTAAACTGCCCTAGCGAAGGAAGAAAAAGGATAAAATAAGAAACCACAAGTGCTCTAAATTTAAAATAATGTAAGACGTTAAGTGGAGCTATAAGAACACCATCGTTACCTAAAGCACCTAAAAGGCTAAAACGATATCTTTGTTTAACAATGATCATTTAAGTTGTTTTTAGATAATATATGGCAACAGATTTATTTATTTATTTATTATTTATTTATTTTTTTAAAGAGAGTAACATATAAATATGTAATTTTAGCTCTTATAGTAATTATACCAATTTTTCAAAGGAAATGATTTACAAGGTGAAGGTCATAATATGTCATGAAATTAACTTCTCGATATAATATATAGGCTTAACTTTCTCAATTAATAACAAAAGAGACTTGTTAGACATGGTTTATAGTTTAAATTTAAGGCACCCATGATAGAATTTCAGTGGTTGATGAACGAAATTCCATACAAGAGATTCAAGATTCAAACCCTAATACATCAAAAAGTTTATCAGTGTTCCGCAATGTTCCGCGATTGACTTTCTACTTCGTTATTGGTTGGGTTGACATGGGTTGTTCAGATTATACACTTTATTATTTTTTTAGTTTAAATTAGATTAAGAATATCAATAGATGCAAAGGTGACAACCAATGAGTACACTCAGCGTAAGCTGGGAACGCCCGACGTAGTGCTGGATAAGTGAAACGCGGGTGCGAGGATGTACGCCCAACGTACGTTCAGGATCTCCAAAACCCTAATTTTTAGGGTTGGCTCACTATTTAAAGCACCTTAAGTCCAAGGGGGCGCACCTCTCTTTCATTCTCAGAGCCTTAAACCCTAATCTCGAGTGGTAGCTTCATCCAAGAGTGTTGTGAGCTTTGTGGGTGTATTTTGGGTGGTTTTTGGTGCATTTCAAGAAGCGGAAGCCCAATACAAGGTGGTGGTTTAAGGGAGGGCTTGTAAATCGGGACTTCTTGCTACATTTTCAGCTCAAAGAAGGTAAAAAGTTTTGAGCTTGATAACTAGATGTTGTTATTCACGAATATGTGGGTTTTTGGTCCCTTTTTCGCCTCATGAGAAAGATCTAGTGGGTAGACACCACTTCATGAGCTTTGAGTTGCTACTCTTAGCATTTCAGAGGTTATAAGCCCATAAGGTTGCAATCATTGAGACTAGAAACCATTCATGCATGTCCTAGATGAGTATTATTAGGTTAAGTTGGTCATTAAAACCCTTTGAGCCATGCAAATGCATAAAGGTGCCAACTTTGTGCATTAAGAGCTTCATTTGGTGGTTCTCTAAAGAATAGACGCAAAGTTCTTAACTGATTAAGTCACAAAAGTAGTTTGGAAGTTCTGTGAGTACACCCCGCGTAAGTTGATGTACGCCCCGCGTACAGAGTCAACCATCCCGTAGATGGTCAATGCGAGGCGAGGGTACGCCCAGCATACAAGAGGGGTACGCCCCGTGTATGCCTCTGTTTGGGATTTCGGACTTTGGACTTCAGGTTTGGGCCATCTGTTGGGCCTAGATTCTTGGACCCTAATGGACTATCTGGTTGGTTGTGTTCTGGGCTAATTAAAGGATTGGATCATAGGATAAGGCCCAATAAGGGGTTTGGGCCTAATTTGGAAATTTGGGCCATTAGTGGGTCTTTATGGATTTTGGAGTTTTGGACTTGATTGGTTTTGGACTTGGGCCTTATTTAAGTATCTCATGGGCCAAGGGTAAAACGGTTATTTTACCCAAGTATGGATTATGGATCATGGTATAGAACCCAATTGCTAATTGGGTGATATTTTGGTATTGATAGCTCAGGAAGTGGATAGGCAGCAGCTAAGTATTTCTTTCAGGAAGCTTCTGGATTCGAGGTGAGTGTTCTCACCATACCAATGGGTCCAAGGCACCAAGGCCGGCCCATTTATCTAGTTGTGATGATCGTTGCGGATGTGCTATTGATACATTATGTATTTATGTGAAGACCATGTGGGGGTTCCCATGGCAAGTAGTTATATATGTGGTATGCTAGTTGATTGTGTAGAATTTGGTATGCTAGTTGTCTTTGTGATACTTTCAAGGAAGACCCCGAGGAGTTCCCGAGGCAGTTGGATATAAGACCATGTGGGGGTTCCCATGACTTTCCAGGCTAAGACCATGTGGGGGTTCCCATGGCAGTGGTCTAAGACAATGAGGGGGTTCCTATGGCACCTGGTGTAAGACCTTGGAGGGTTTCCGGGGCATCCTTATATGTTTGCATGTTTAGCGTATATGTTTGTATGTATGGTTTTATTGGTAGTTAGAGAAGACCATGTGGGGGTTCCCATGTCAGGTAGTTAAGACCACGTGGGGGTTCTAGTGGCACTAGGTGTAAGACCATGGAGGGTTTTCGTGGCTTCCTTATATATTTATATGTATGGCTTATGTGATTGATATGGTTTATGTAGCTTTCATAGCTGATATGATTATGTGGATTATGTGGATTGTATGGGGTATGCTCTGGGGAACTCACTAAGCTTCGTGCTTACGGTTTACAGTTTTGGTTTCAGGTATCATCGATTTGGAAAAGAATGGCCCAGATTGATCGTAGTGCACACACCTATGATTTCCGTAATGAATGATTTTGGGATGAACTCTGTTAAATGTTTTACTTAACGATGTTTTGGAATGTTTGAAATAAATGGTATCTATGTTTTGGTTAAATTAAAAATGCAATTTTTACCCTTGATTTTTGGGTCGTTACAAAAGTCCTCTCGACGAGCTCGACAACTTTCCTTTATACCTCAATGGCTAATTCTCATTCTATTTTAAATTCATATTTTTATAGAGATTAGATTGTCAAATTCCGTGCGAAAATCATAACTCTTTCATACGAACTACTTTCTCGACTGTCTTTATATCGACAAGTTCATATTTACAAGATCTTAAACTCTCATTTAGATTGTTTTGGATAACACTCAACCGATCTAAATTTTGAATTCTGTGTCGTAGACTGCTATATTGAAACTTAGAGAAATCAAAACATCCTCATACGAAGTCAGATTTAGGCGTTCTTTATATATACATTCTCTTTTTTAAAATTACTACGACTTTCGTTTAGATTACTTAGGCTAATAATCAACCTATATTCGATTCACTTTTCATGACGCGCATAGTTGTGTGGATTTGATCGTGAAACTTCGAAGAAGCATAACTTATTCATACGAAGTCAGATTTAAGCGCTTCTTATATCCACAAGATTGTCATTATGACTGCTAAATCTATAGCTATGATTATTTCGTATATCTGAATTGTCTAGCCTGAATTCGCGAGCGTTACAAGTCAAGTTTCATACATCAACTCACCAAGTTCCATGGTTTACATAGAGAAGACCCTCAAAGGCACTTGAAGTCTTTTCATATGATATGCCTTAGTATGTTACCCGAACATGTAAAATTGAATGATTTCAAGTTAACCTCCTTTCCACTCACCTTGGAAGAAAAAACTAAAGAGTGGTTATTCAAATTACTACCGGGATCGATCCACTCATGGGAGGAGTTACTCAAATCCTTCAATGGAAATTTCTATCCCACCTATCGAATATCAAGTCAAAGGAGTGGTTGTAACGCCCCGACTCTCAGGTATTAATTTATGGCTTTAATATTCATATTGCAAGGTCTACTCGACGAGCTGGATGACCTGACTCGTCGAGTAGGAGCGGGTTTTGGCCACGTGTTTAAGTGACCGACTCGCCGAGTCTAAGATAGGACTCGACAAGTAGGAGCTGGGGGATGAAACCCTAATATTCGGGGTTTTGCACCCTATTTAAAGAATCATAAGCCTCCTTCAGCCTCTTTACAGTCCCTTGAGAGCTCAGAAAAACCCTAATACGTGTGTGTGTGCTCCATTGTGTGTTTTAAGCTTTGGAAGAGGATTCTTGGTGAGAAGAGCTTGGAGATCAAGTTACTAGAAGCAAGGAACTTGTGTGAATTTGATATCTACCTCAGTTGGGATCTAGTGAAAGGTTTCAAGTCGTTACCTTGACCTCATTTCATTCTAGATCTCATTGGTTAAAGATTGGGGATTTTCTAGCATAATAAAAAGCCATTCATGGGTATAAGCTAAGATCTAAGGTTGTAACTTCAGATCTAGACTCTCCTTGGCCTCTAATTCCATAAAGTTTTCAGTTTTGGCAAGTATAAACCTCTCCTCAAGTGTAAAACTCCATTACAAGCTTGGTTTTGTCATTATAAGACTTTAGAGCCTTGCATGCACGTAAAGTTTGCAACTTTACGTGATAAACATGCCTTAGGAGGCTGGATCTGTAATATGGAACCTTAAGATAGCTTAATAAGCATCTTTATGGATATGAACTGAAGGGACTCGGCGAGTTGCATGGTCAACTCGGCGAGTCTGATGAAGATTGTCGTGGACTCGGCGAGTCAGTGGGGTGACTCGGCGAGTCAACTAGGGTTTTTCCCGACTTTTGGACACGCATAGACTCGACGAGTTGGTCGGAAACTCGACGAGCAAGTAAGGGTTTTATGACCTTCTGAACTCTTAAGGAACTCGAAGAGTTGCTAGTTGCACTCGACGAGTTGGGTCAACATGGACCGTTGACTTTGACTTGGACCAAGGGTTGACCAACTTGACCTCTGGGGGTATTTTGGTAATTTGGGAATTTATGGAAATAAGTCATTGGTGGATGTAAGTGTAGGATTTGGAGCTACATTTGGTTGAGTTGACTTTATCGATTCGAGCTACTTGAGAGGTGAGTTCTCCTCACTATATCAGCAGGGTCTACGGCACCAAGGCCGACCCTTTATGATTTACATCCTGGTTTAGGATGGTTGCTATGTTATTGATCTGTTAGATTTCATCCTTGTTTTAGGATGATTGCTATGTTAGTAATCTGTTAGATTGATATCCTGGTTGTAGGATGGTTGCCATGTTAGTGATCTATTAGATCTGTATGTCTATCTGTTATTGCATGCTAGCGTATGATATTTATGTGCACATGTTTATTGGTTTGGGGAAAGGTTTGAGGCAGGTCCTGCTGTGTGCAGTAGGCCAAGACACCCTGGGTGGACCGGGTAGACTGCAGGCTCGGGCCGGGTAAATCTAGTCAGGCGGAAGGCCCAGTGAGCGGTCCGGATAGGCTGAAGGCCCCGAGGAGGGCGGTCCAGACGTGCCGTGGGCTCGGAGAGCGGTACAGATAGACTAAGGACCGGGATTCGGTCCAGTTATATTGATGGCTCATTACGCTACGCATGTTGTATTGTTTGCTTATATGTTTATATGATATGGTTATATCTGGATGACGTTGGTATTTTGGGGGTAACTGACTAAGCCTTCGAGCTTACATTTACCGATTATTGTTTCAGGTAATTCTGATGATCGCGGGAAGGCGAAGGCATGATCGTACCGCTCCTCACACTTTATGATTTCATGTTTTGATTATGGGATACTCTGACAATATACTATTTTGCAAACAAGTTTTGTAATGATCATGGGTTTTGAATTGTTTTAAAAAGTTTAAATTTGGCATGATTTTTTTTATGAATGTTACAAGTTGATATCAGAGCCTTGGTTTGAGTGAATTGGAGGAAACACTCGCATGTCTCCAGTCTCAAACTGAGGACAAGATTTTAAAATTATTTTCTTAAAATGTTTTGAAAATAATAAAGGAGGATGCAAGGGTACGATCAGCCGGAGCTCGCGGATAGACCCCAAAATACCTTACGGATTATTTGATTTTGTGATATGTTAGAATAGCATGCTAGTACTAGACTAGGGATCTTCAGGAATTGCATGATAGGATTGCCTGATTATATGATGCCTGATAGCCTAAGGTTTTTCCTTATATGAAATTGACATCATTACTGTAGTTGCTTAGTGTATGCATCACTGCCGTACATAATTAAGATCTTATAGCCTGAGAATGTTTGGTTTGGCCTTATTTCCTGTTCTTGTCTGATGCAGGGCTTAGGGTAGGATCAGGTATTCGAAAGTCTATAGGGTCCAGCGTTATGTATGGTTAGCATACACGAGTGCTGCAGGGTTGGTGGAAGTTTCATGGATAGGTAGGTTGTTTGGGATGAGTCTGCCGATTATGAGATATTTAGCCTTCCTCTAGGAGTGAGTACTGAGCGTATACCATGCCTATGTATAGTTTTAGGGTGTTGTGATGATACTTGAGACAAATATGGGTAGGTGTGGAAGGTAGTATGGGCCCGTACTACTGAAAGCACAGGACCCATACGCGTAGCAAGGAAGAAACAACCCCTAGGGTTTTGATTGGGAGTTGGTTCCCGGATTGTTATATGAAATATCTGATATCTTTTTGGTATGTTTTCAGCATGGTGGTTACACGACGATTCGTGACTGGGTCCAGGTCAGGATCAGGAGAGGGAGAGGGCGGACAGGAGGCGCCGACAGCGCCCGAGACTATTGGCCAGATGAGGTCAGATGAGATGGATGACAGGATCTGGGAGATCCTGCATGATGAGGTTGCTGCGATGTTCCAGGCTCAATTGCCGGAGATGTTCTGGTCTATCAAGGCTGCTATGGTGGGGTATTTCGATGATCGCTATGCAGCCCACACGGAGGCGGCTTCCGCAACAGCTATAGCGGCTGTATCGGCGGCAGGGTTGGGAGCCGGTCGGGCTTTTCAGTATCGGGACTTCGACAACACGAAGCCGCCTACTTTTGATGGGACTCAGGACCCCATCAAATCCATGAGGTGGCTGTCTGACGTGGAGGGACGTTTCTTCACGTGCTTATGGCCTACTGACCAGAAGGTCAGATGTGCCCTGAACCTGCTGAGGTCCGAGGCAAAGGACTGGTGGAGACTGATGATGGGGTCGTATTCGGATAAGCAGAGAGCTGTTGTTACTTGGGAGAACTTCAGGGATATGTTCCGCGCTCGCTACGTTCCTCGAGTCGAGTGGGAACGGTTAGCTCAGGAGTTTCTAGAGTTCAGACAGGATCGGGAGACGGTGACGGAGATCACCTGTATGTTCAAAGAGAGGGTGATGTTCGGCCCAGAGTTTGCTTCTGAGCAAGCTCAAATGACTTGTTATCTGAGCATGCTCAAGATGGATATTCGACTGTTTGTGGCGACCCAACATTGTGACACGCTTTTGGATTTACAGGAGGCCGCCAGGCGGTGGGAGCTTGAGATTGAGTTACAGATGAGAGATCAGGGTCGGGCCCCGACACAGACTTAGCCGGCGCCAAAGCGGTCTAAGACCGCTGATTCCAGGTCAGGGGGACATCAGGGCCGCACTTGTGGCAAGTGCAGAAAGGGGCATTCGGGCGTTTGTAGGTCTGGTAGCAGATGCCGCAAATGGGGTTAGGAGGGCCATTTTGCGAGGGATTGTCGTCAGACGGCCCCGGTTCAGGATATGAGGATCTGCTACCACTGTCATCAGGTTGGTCACGTGAAGACCAATTGTCCACAGCTCGCAGCCAGGCCGGCGCGGGCTCCAGCACCGGCTACTTTGAGAATTACTGACGGGAGTCAGGGTCGAGCAGTTTCCCCGTGGGCCCAGGGGCGTGCTTTCCAGCTTACAGCAGAGGAGGCCAGAGCAGCACCGGATGTGGTTGCTGGTATGTTTCTATCCCTTATCTTATTGATTATATATGTCTTATGCTTATATGTTGTACCGGTGATTAGGTACGTTTTTAGTGAATTTCGTACCTGCTTTGGTATTATTTGACTCGGGGGCGAGTTGGTCGTTTGTTTCTCAGACTTTTAGTAGGGAGTTCGGGTTGCCAGTGGGAGAGTTAGAGTGTCCATTGCGAGTCTCCATCGCCAACGAACACGGGATTTCTGCTTCTTCGGTCTATCGGGGTTGCATATTGGAGATTTTCGGAGTATCTTTTCCGATAGACCTGATTCCGATTCCCATGGGGGATGTATGTGTGATAGTGGGTATGGACTGACTTAGTCGATTCGGTGCCATTGTCACATCCCAAAAATTCGAGCCAATTTAAAACTTTTTGATTCAGTTGAAACCATTCAATTATTACAATTTGTTTTCAAAATAGTTCATACATCAGAGTTCCCAGAAATCATAATCGTAAATCGAGGAAGTGTACGGTCACGCCTTCGCCTACCCGCGGCCATCCGCTGAACCTGAAACAATAAACTGAAACTGTAAGCCTGAAAGCTTAGTGAGTTACCCCCAAAATACCAACCTTATATAACCATAATCATATCATATCAACAAATATAGAACAGCCATGCATCTCGAGTATACAATGTGACTGGTCCGCCCGCACCGGGCCTTCAGTCCACCTAGTCCACTCTCTGAGTCTACAGTATGACTGGACCGCCCGCACCGGGCCTACAGTCTATCCGGACCGCTCGTAGGGTATGTTGGCCTTCAGCACGAAGCAGGACCACCTCAACCCAAACATCAAGCAAATGACCATGTGCACATATAACAGGTAATCACACAACAGCCCATAGACAGACAAACCGATCTAGCAGATCATATAGTATGGCAACATCCTAACCAGGATACCGACCTAACTGGTCACTAACATAGCATCATCCTATATACCAGGATACCGACCTAACTGGTCACTAACATAATACCGTCCTAATTACCAGGACGCCGATCTAACAGATCAATAAACATATCAACAATCCTATAACCAGGATATCGACCTAACCGGCCACTAACATATCATATCACCATCCTAACTACCAGGATGTAAATCTGTAAGCATATCATGCAATGATCCAAATACAAACCATAAAGGGCCGGCATTGGTGCCTTAGACCCTGTTGATATAGTGAGGATAACTCACCTTGCAATGCCGGACTGAACCACAAAAACATGCTCCCAAAACACTGCTCCAAACTCCAACACCTATAACCATCAATGATCCAATCATAAATACCCATAAGTTCCCAACCTTTCAAGGTACCCCCATAAGTCAGCTAATGAAACCTTGGTCAAGGTCAAAGTCATCAGTCAAGGTCAACAGTCCATGTTGACCCTAACTCGCTGAGTACCCTCGGCTACATGCCGGGTTCCTTGAAGTACTTTCCCACTCGCCGAGTCATCAGGGTGACTCGTCGAGTCCCTTCGGTTTACGATCGAAACTCTATGGCCACTCGTCGAGTTTCCTTCATGCAACTCGACGGATACGCACGCATACATAACTTGGGGAAATCTCATCCGACTCGCCGAGTTGTTCATATGACTCGTTGAGTCTATGGCAATCTCCAACGGACTCGTCGAGTTGTTCTTCCAACTCGTCGAGTTCATGCCTATCTTCATATGACTCGCCGAGTCGACCATGCGACTCACCGAGTCCCTTTAGTCCTTTTTGCCATACAGACTCATTTGAGCCATGCAGCGGCTCCAAACTACAGATCCAAGCTTCTAAGGCATGCTTTTCACGTAAAGTTGCAAACTTTACGTGCATGCATAGCTATAAAGGCTCCAAATGTCCAATCCAAGCCCGAAATGGGGTTGCCTACCCAAGGAAGGCTTCATTCACGCCCAAACCAGAAACTTTATGACTCTAGGACTTAAGAAGGGTCCTGATCTGAAGTTACAACTTCAGATCTAGCCCATAGTCCACCTTATCAACTCAAGGATCCATAAAAGCCCCAAACTCAACCAAAAAGAGATCTAGAAGGGAAAAAAAGTAAAGGTGGCGACTTGATACCTCTGGAAGATGCTAACTGAGGTAGATTTTGATTCCCACACTTTCCTTGCTCCAATTACCTTGCCTTCCAAGTTCCTTTTCTCCAAAGATCTCCCTCCCAAGCTTAATACACACACAATGGAGCACCACACGAATTAGGGTTTCTTAAGAGCTCTCTAGAACTGCAAAGAGGCCAAAGGAGGCATAAGTCTTCTTAAATAGGGTGCAAAACCCCGGGATTTAGGGTTTCATCTGCCAGCTCCTACTCGTCGAGTCCCTTCTTGGACTCGGCGAGTAGGTCACTTAAACTCGCGGACCAACCCGCTGCTACTCGATGAGTCAGGCCACCAACTCGTCGAGTAGACCTTGAAATCATGAGAATTTATAACCATAAATTGATACCCGGGAATCGGGGCGTTACAATTGTCCCCCTCTTAAATTGGACTTCGTCCTCGAAGTCCGCTGCGGTGAACAACCTCGGATAGTGCTCCCGCATCTCTGCCCCCGGCTTCAATGTCCACTCAGAATCTCTTTGGTGCTCCCACCGTACCGTTACCGAGGGTACCTCCTTATTCCGCAGAACCTTCACCCTTCTCCCCAGTATGGCCACAGGCCTCTCCACATAATCTAGGCGCTCACCGATGTCATCCAATGATACTACCGCCTCCTGATCCATGACACACTTTCGCAACTGCGAAACGTGAAAGATGATGCAAAACCCAACCGAACCTTTTTGAAAGATCTATCCTACAAGCCACTTGCCAACTGACAAAATCCTAATGATCCAACGTATCGGAAACCCAACTTTCCCTCTTCCAGAGGCGAACCCTTTGTGCTGACAGGACAATTGTCCCTCATCATCATACAAAATCAATCCACTGAAACACGAACACTCATGCCTGGCCCAATCAGCCTTGGGCTGGAATACCAGGCGAGCCTACGACGGCTCCAATCATCCCTAGGGTGGAATACCCACGTATTCCTCACATGTTTGACCCAATCAACCCTCGGGTTGGATTACCAAACATATCCAGTCCAGTCAATCATAAGTTTCGGTCATCCTTAGAATGGAATACCCTAGATTGGAGTACCTCCATCAACATAACTCGGGTCCACTCATAACTTGAGATCCAAAGATCAATCCTTGCGTCTCATCTACCAGCCTCAGATTCGTCACAACCGAGTGCAACTCCCCCGAATCTTCAACAATACATCCAATCCGAACGCGCTCCTACAACAGACATAACTAACACAATTTCTATGCCCGCAGCCTATGACTGGAATACCCTTACGTGGTCCTCAACATAGGTCTGGATTACCTCTGAGCCCACATCATGAGTTTGGTATGCCATCCCCGGCCCTCAGCTCCTGACTGGAATGCTCCCGCTGACCGATCGACACTACTGTCGTCACTTCAGTTGCCCAACACTCCGACCCTGCCGATATCCACTTTCCTCCGCCACTCGAAGGGCCTAATCGACATTCCTCTCATCAACGGACAGCATAACGATACAAAACTACCACCACACATGAATCTCAAGACACATCACAATAACTCAAACCATCATCAACATACCTACCACTACTGGCCCACCAGTGCGGCACTCATATCTAACCCATATCACCCCTTCGGGTTAGAATACCAACATGTCTAATCGATTCAACTATTGAGTTGAAATTCTCAGGGCTTGTTGGCCTACCGCCTCAACCCTAACGCTCCCTTCGAGCCTCTGTGCCTACGACTTACAGTCGGCCTGCACCGGGTATCTTGGCCTACCGCATAAAGCAGGGCCGCCTCAAACCTATCCAAAATCCATAGACACTCATGAGACAGATCTAACCCGGTTCCCAGAACATGAATGACAGGATATTCTAATCCCAAACCCTCCCAAAACTGACGAATACCCATTCAGATCCACTCTCAGTCCCCAACTGGAGTATTACCTGATCCAAGATGATGAAACCTCGGAGACACTCCGAACTGATGAGATTACCAAGATCCTTTAAACTCCGTCCGACCACTAATAACAACTTCCGATCAACCAAAATACACCGGAGTCTTCAGCCTACTCCAACCACATGTTCAAAATTTGGAACAGACCCGTTGATTGCTATAGCATAGCAGCCTACTCAATACCCGAACATAGATCTACAAACATATACAGAGTCTTCAGCATGACCAGACCGCCCTACCATGCCTTGAGTGTATCTGGACCACTCTCAGAACCTTCAGCATGTCTGGACCGCCTCTATGGGCCTTCAGCGTGTCTGGACCGTTCTCCGAGCCTTCGGTCTGACTGGTACGCCCCACTGGCCTTCAGTCTATCCGGACCGCTCTAAACTGTTGAGCATCTCCCTGGACCACCCCTCTTGATGCTCTCTCCCATGCATCCTGTTCTCACCCACTTGGGGCTTCGAACTCCTGATCTACTCTGTGGACTATATCCCCCAGCCCAACCCTAGGCCTCATGTCGATTGTCCACCCTCTCGGAAATCCGTGGTCTGTTCCCTGACCCGCGTGTCTACTACACACGCTAAATAACCCGAACTCCTGTGCTGAGTGTATTGTCGAGCCCTGGCAGCTAACAAAACCCTCAATCTATCAATCCAAAAACCCTCAGAGTCGAGTACACCCTCGACCGAATACTCGAACTGAACTCAAACCATGATCAAAACTCCAACCTGATTTCCACAAATTCTGTTATCTACCACCGAGAAGACGTGATACACATGCTGGGGAGCTTTACCAAACTCCCAACTCACACAATCCTCAAACCAAACAGCCACTTGGTTTTTCTTCCTTCCTGCCAACGATGCGAGACTTATCCCATTTTCAACACCGCTCCTGCTTCTGTATCCCGGGACGATTCTCCCCCACTTAGATTCGACTAAGTCTTCACAACACATGGACATTGGGGAAATTTCCAACCCTTCTCACTTTCCCACAATTGATCCAATGACGACCAACTCTTTCCCAATTTATCACACACTTCTAATAACCAGATGAACACTTTATGTATCCCAGTGCAACCGACGGTCACTAATGCTTGAATGGCCCCACCCTCATGTCCTGGAGACCAAAAGATAAATTCTGCAAATAATACCTCAGCCATGAACCACTTCCCTTGGCGATTTCCTCCGCCAATCAATAATGCTTACTAACACCACTGAATCCTGACAATGATGAATAACCATCTTGTGGGACCCTATCCACAGACCTCCCACATAATACCCTTCTTCCCAAGGCATTCCAACAATCCTCTCGCTTTCGACTCTAGAACTCATCATTCAGGGCCTCGCACCCCTGACTCACTCACCAGCTCAAACATCCACAGCTGAACTGCAGTAGCTGAAACAACCTTTGCCCTAAACCAGGCTATAATCACTCCCAAGATGTAGTCTACAATCCTGGAAGTGCAATAGATCGCACAATCAATCCTTAGCGTCTGATACAAGAGATCCAAGGCGAAATAGACCTCCAAAATACTTATGCCACATCGACCCACCTGCGCTTACCAGTGCTAAACCATTGTTGCCAATCCCGGCGGCCAACTAACCCCGAGTTAGAATACAACCTGATCCTGGGTCACAAGCCTGCTTAATCCTTCGAGCTCGTAAACTGAAAGGGCACAATCCTTGCCCTAGAAAATAAATCATTTTAATTCCAGTTGGATAACTCCAGCTGAACATAATCATTACTCCTTTCCGGAGTCCCCGCGACTCACATTCCGGCCTCTAACAAAACCCCCCGAAGCCTCAATCTAGAATCGCATGTGCTAGGCTCTCCTGCTTAACCCGCAGACTGTAACAAGTACAGAACACCTCACTGATCCCAAGTAGCTGCAGCTCTCTGCTCCTCAGAATACGTCCCAATAACAAGTCCCCACCAATTCTTCGCCCCGGACCTTAGCAGGTTCAGAGCGTGCCTGACCTTCTGGTCAGTAGAACATGAACATGTGAAGCAACATCCCTTCACGTCATATGGTACCTCATGGCTATAACCGGGTCCCGAACCCTATCAAAAGTCGGGGCTTCGCATCATCGAAGTCCCGATACTAGAAAGCCTAACTGGCTCCTCCCCCTGCCGTTGTTACAGCTGCTAAAGCTGCCACGACAATCGTCTCTGCACTAGCTGCATAGCGCTCGTTGAAATACTCGACCATAACGGTCTTGATAGACCCAAACATCTCCGCCAACTGTCCCCGAACAATCTCAATCACCTTCTCCCGGATGATCTCACTGACACGACCCTCTAACAATGATGGCCTATCCTAGCTGCCAACTCCCGATCCTAGCCTGGATCCGGTCTCAAGACGTCTCGTAACCGCCATTTTGGTAAGACACCAGAAAGATCTCTGATAATGCATAATATAACAGGGGACCAACTCTTTACCCAACCCTAGGGGTTGTGACTTCCTTGCTACGCGTATGGGTCCTGTGCTTTCAGTAGTACGGGCCCATACTACCTTCCACACCTACCCATATTTGTCTCAAGTATCATCACAACGCCCTAACAATGTACATAACATAGCGAGCGCTCAATCCTCACTCCTAGAGGAATGCTAAATATCTCATAACTGGCCTCCCGGCCTCACACAACCCACCCATCCATGAAACTTCCATCAACCCCTGCAGCACTAGTGTATGCTAGCCATACATAACGTTGGACCCTATAGACTTTCGAATATCCATTCCTACCCTAAGCCCTAATCAATAAGAACAGAACATAAGGCCAGATCAAACATTCTCAGGCTATAAGATCTTAATTATATATAATTGTGATGCATACACAAGTAACTACAGTAATGATGTCAATCTCATATAAGGAAAAACCCTAGGCTAGCAGTCATCATGTAATCAGGCAATTCTATCATGCAATTCCCGAAGATCCTTAGCCTAGTACTAGCATGTTGTTCTAACATATCACATAATCAAATAACTGTATGGTATTTTGGGGTCCACTTACTGGCTCCGGCTGATCGTACACCCTGCATCCTCCTTTACTTATTTTGAAAACCATTTTAGAAATCATTTTGAAAACCTTTCCTTGATTTGAGACTGGATTCACACGAATGTTCCTCCAATTCACTCAAACCAAGGCTCTGATACGAACTTGTCACATCCCAAAAACTCGAGCCAATTTAAAACTTTTTGATTCACTTGAAACCATTTAATTATTACAATTTGTTTTCAAAATAGTTTATACATCAGAGTTCCCAGAAATCATAATCGTAAATCGAGGAAGTGTACGGTCACGCCTTCGCCTACCCGCGGCCATCCGCTGAACCTGAAACAATAAACTGAAACTGTAAGCCCGAAAGCTTAGTGAGTTACCCCCAAAATACCAACCTTATATAACCATAATCATATCATATCAACAAATACAGAACATCCATGCATCTCGAGTATACAGTGTGACTGATCCGCCCGCACCGGGCCTTCAGTCCACCTGGTCCACTCTCTAAGTCTACAGTATGACTGGACCGCCCGCACCGGGCCTACAGTCTATCTGGATCTATCCCGAGCCTTCGGTATGACTGGACTGCCATACGGGCCTACAGTCTATCCGGACCGCTCGTAGGGTATGTTGGCCTTCAGCACGAAGCAGGACCGCCTCAACCCAAACATCAAGCAAATGACCATGTGCACATATACCAGGTAATCACACAACAGCCCATAGACAGACAAACCGATCTAGCAGATCATATAGTATGGCAACATCCTAACCAGGATACCGACCTAACTGGTCACTAACATAGCATCATCCTATATACCAGGATACCGACCTAATTGGTCACTAACATAATACCGTCCTAATTACCAGGACGCCGATCTAACAGATCAATAAACATATCAACAATCCTATAACCAGGATATCGACATAACCGGCCACTAACATATCATATCACCATCCTAACTACCAGGATGTAAATCTGTAAGCATATCATGCAATGATCCAAATACAAACCATAAAGGGCCGGCATTGGTGCCTTAGACCCTGTTGATATAGTGATGATAACTCACCTTGCAATGCCGGACTGAACCACGAAAACACGCTCCCAAAACACTGCTCCAAACTCCAACACCTATAACCATCAATGATCCAATCATAAATACCCATAAGTTCCCAACCTTTCAAGGTACCCCCATAAGTCAGCTAATGAAACCTTGGTCAAGGTCAAAGTCATCAGTCAAGGTTAACAGTCCATGTTGACCCTAACTCGCTGAGTACCCTCGGCTACATGCCGAGTTCCTTGAAGTACTTTCCCACTCGTCGAGTCATCGGGGTGACTCGTCGAGTCCCTTCGGTTTACGATCGAAACTCTATGGCCACTCGTCGAGTTTCCTTCATGCAACTCGACGGATACGCACGCATACATAACTTGGGGAAATCTCATCCGACTCGCCGAGTTGTTCATATGACTCGTCGAGTCTATGGCAATCTCCAACGGACTCGTCGAGTTGTTCTTCCAACTCGTCGAGTTCATGCCTATCTTCATATGACTCGCCGAGTCGACCATGCGACTCGCCGAGTCCCTTTAGTCCTTTTTGCCATACAGACTCATTTGAGCCATGCAGCGGCTCCAAACTACAGATCCAAGCTTCTAAGGCATGCTTTTCACGTAAAGTTGAAAACTTTACGTGCATGCATAGCTATAAAGGCTCCAAATGTCCAATCCAAGCCCGAAATGGGGTTGCCTACCCAAGGAAGGCTTCATTCACGCCCAAACCAGAAACTTTATGACTCTAGGACTTAAGAAGGGTCCAGATCTGAAGTTACAACTTCAGATCTAGCCCATAGTCCACCTTATCAACCCAAGGATCCATAAAAGCCCCAAACGCAACCAAAAAGAGATCTAGAAGGGAAAAGAAGTAAAGGTGGCGACTTGATACCTCTGGAAGATGCTAACTGAGGTAGATTCTGATTCCCACACTTTCCTTGCTCCAATTCCCTTGCCTTCCAAGTTCCTTTTCTCCAAAGATCTCCCTCCCAAGCTTAATACACACACAATAGAGCACCACACGAATTAGGGTTTCTTAAGAGCTCTCTAGAACTGCAAAGAGGCCAAAGGAGGCATAAGTCTTCTTAAATAGGGTGCAAAACCCCAGGATTTAGGGTTTCATCTGCCAGCTCTTACTCGTCGAGTAGACCTTGAAATCATGAGAATTTATAACCATAAATTGATACCCGGGAATTGGGGCGTTACAGCCATGATCGACTGCGATGGTCAACGAGTTGTAGTTCGAACCCCACGTGGGGGAGAACTGGTTGTTTATGGCGAGGGCATCAGGTTGGGATTATGGTTTTGTTCAGCTGCCAGGGCTCGGCAGTACCTTCAGCACGGGCGTGCGGGTTATCTAGCGTACGTGGTAGATATGCGGGCTAGAGATCAGGTTCCAGTTTCAGAGGTTCTGGTGGTCAGAGAGTTTGCTGATGTGTTCCCGGAGGAGTTACCCGGAGTACCTCCGGAGAGGTGGGTCGAGTTTAGAATCGACCTAGTGCCAGGTGCAGTCCCTATCGCCAAGGCGCCATACCGTTTGGCACCACCAGAGATGCAGGAGTTGTCATCACAGCTGCAGGAGCTTTTGGGAAAGTAGTGCATTCGTCCGAGCAGTTCCCCATAGGGAGCACCGATACTCTTTGTCAGGAAGAAATATGGTTCGCACCGGATGTGCATTGACTACTGGGAGTTGAACAAGTGAACAGTGAAAAACCGTTATCCACTCCTGAGGATAGATGATCTTTTCGATCAATTGCAGGGTGCGTCTTGGTTTTCCAAGATAGACTTGAGGTCTGGGTATCATCAGGTCAGGTTTAGAGAGGAGGACGTGGAGAAGACCGCGTTCCGAACTCGTTATGGACATTACGATTTCATGGTGATGCCGTTTGGGCTCACCAACGCGCCAGCAATATTAATGGACCTGATGAATCGGGTATGCAGACCGATGCTCGATCGCTCGGTTATAGTGTTTATCGATGATATCTTGGTGTATTCCAAGACCCGAGAGCAGCATGATGAGCATCTGCGGGAGTTATTGGGAGTTCTGAGGCGAGAACGGCTTTATGCGAAGTTATCGAAATGCGAGTTTTGGTTACGAGAGGTCCAGTTCCTGGGACACCTCGTTAACCAGGAGGGGATTTTGGTCGATCCGGCCAAAATCGAGGCGGTTATGCAGTGGGAGGTTCCGAAATCTCCCTCAGACATCAGGAGCTTTTTAGGATTAGCAGGGTACTATCGGAGATTCATACAGGATTTCTCCAAGATTTTAGTACCTCTCACTCATCTAACGAAGAAGGGGGTGGATTTCCAGTGGGGCCCCGAGCATCAGAGGGCGTTTGAGACCCTCAGACAGCGACTATGCGAGGCTCCAATCTTGACTCTTCCGGAAGGAGTCGAGGATTTTGTGGTGTTCTGTGATGCGTCCATCACGGGACTAGGAGCGGTCCTCATGCATAGGGGACAGGTGATAGCTTATGTATCGTGGTTGTTGAATCCGCATGAGACGAGATATCCTACTCATGATCTAGAGTTTGGAGCGGTGGTTTTCGCTCTCAAGATTTGGAGACATTATCTCTTTGGGGTCCGCTGTACCATATACACAGATCACAAGAACCTGAGACACATCATGGATCAGCCGAACCTGAACATGAGGCAGCGCAGGTGGCTGGACGTAGTCAAGGACTACGATTGCGAGATCTTTTACCACCCCGGTAAAGCGAATGTGGTGGCGGACGCTCTGAGCCGCATGTTAGCTGGGTCTTCCACTCCAACAATGTGTATGAGGATAGCAGTGGATTCTCCACTTGTGGGCTTGATCAGGGAAGCCTAGGCTGAGGGTATGAGCCGGGAGAACTGGAAACTCGAGAGCATCAGGGGTGAGAACACCCGGTTTGTGCAGGATAGCCGGGGATTATTGACCCGTTGCGGTCGGGTCTGGGTTCCAATGTCTAGCGGGGTCAGACAAACCATATTGGAGGAGGCTCATAAGTCTCGCTTCTCTATTCACCCAGGGGCCACCAAGATGTATCGGGACTTGCGATTGAGTTACTGGTGGCCGTGCATGAAGCGAGAAATCGCTTGGTACGTCGAGAGGTGCTTGAACTGAAGGATGGTCAAGGCCGAGCATCAGAGGCCGCATGGAAAGCTGCAACCTCTGGAGATTCCCATGTGGAAATGGGAGCAGATCACGATGGACTTCATCACCAAGCTGTCGAGGAGGACAAAGGGGTTCGATGCTATCTGGGTCATCGTGGATCGATTGACCAAGAGTGCTCATTTTCTGCCCATTCGGGAGAGCTCATCGACCGAGAAGCTGGCCAATGTATATATACGTGAGATTGTTGCTCGCCATTGGGTTCCGGTCTCCATCATCTCAGATCGTGATGTTCGGTTTACCTCCCGATTTTGGCAGAAGTTCCACGAGGAACTGGGCACACGACTACATTTCAGTACAACCTATCATCCGCAGATGGACGGCCAGAGTGAGCGGACAATACAAACTCTTGAGGATATGTTGAGAGCCTGCGTTATTGACTTCAGTGGGAGCTGGGACTCGTACCTACCGCTTGCAGGGTTCTCCTACAACAACAGCTTTCACTCCAACATTGGTGCTCCACCGTATGAGCTGTTATATGGACGAAGGTGTCGCACCATAGTCTGTTGGGGTGAGGTGGGTCACAGGGTCATGGGTCATACCGAGGTAGTCCTGCAGACTACCGATATGATTCAGCAGATTAGGCAGCGATTGCAGACCGCACATAGTCGGCAGAAGAGCTACGCTGACCGACGCCGATCTTAGTTGGAGTTTCAGGTCGGTGACATGGTGCTCCTGAAGGTCTCGCCCTGGAAAGGTGTGATTCGCTTCAGGAAGAGGGGGAAACTGGGTCCCCGATACATTCGGCCGTTCAGGATCATTGCCAGGGTTGGCAAGGTTGCATATAGACTCAAGTTACCAGAGGAGCTTAGTCAGATCCACAGTACCTTCCACGTTTCGCAATTGCGAAATTGTGTTCTGGATGAGGAGGCGGTGGTGTCATTAGGCGATATTAAGGTCGATGAGCGTCTGAATTATGTCGAGAGGCCGGTAGCAGTTCTGGAAAGGAAAGTGAAGGTTCTACGGAACAAGGAAGTAACTTTAGTAAAGGTACAATGGGAGCACTAGAGGGGATCTGAGTGGACTTGGGAGCCGGAGGATGAGATGCGGGAGCATTATCCAGAGTTGTTCACCGCAGCAGACTTCGAGGACGAAGTCTAGTTCAAGTAGGGGAGAATTGTAACGCCCCGACTCTCAGGTATTAATTTATGGCTTTAATTTTCATATTGCAAGGTCTACTCGACGAGCAAGTCGTCTTACCATTAGTAGGCCTCATTCACGAAGCCGGTCTATAAGGGGGGTATAAGGTTACTGCCTATAAAATGGCAGTTTAATGGGTGTCCACTCTCACCCACCGCTTCCTTGACTGGTGGAGGCTCGTTAGCCGAACGGGTAGGGCAATGACTATAATTCTCCCTTCATTAAAAGTATTAATGATAAATACTAAGTAACTAAGCTCTTATTAATACCCAATCTTAGTTACTTAGGAAAATGTGAATAAGGTGCTAACCCATGAAATTACACTTTGCACTTTGCTTAAGTTGGTTAGTGGAGCGTGTGTGGTTTACCGGCACACTAGCTTGATTTAACAAGGTAGGCAAAGGGTTTCTTAAAGTTTATCATAGGCCGGTGGAGCATGTGTGGTTAACCGGCACATCGGTTGAGTGATAAACATTTAAGAGTACCAAGGAATTTGCATGGTTACTTCACACCTTGTTTTGTGATCCTCGGCATCCCAGTCACAAAACCTGAAGGGCACAATCGAGATTGAAACATGCCATTGAAAAGTTCAATGAATCTAAAAAGATCTAGGAGTTTCAAATCCAATTAAAACCTAATAAATTATTTCGTTTTTCATGGTGGAAATTAGTGAATCGTCATTCACCTACCTTCAAATATTCTATAGCTTGGATTACGGCATCCCTCTTCCAAGTTATAAAATATTGTGTTGGGTCCTAGCCTTAATATTTCATATTGGGTCTTATATTAAGGACTTTAAATCAACTATCTTGAATATCTCCTAAAATATGTCTCGTTCATATATCTGTGATCTTCCCAAATCTCTTGGAACTTTACTTCCTCCACCTCCTCCAATTATTCTCCCTAACCCACAAGTTCAAGGTCACTCAAGCCCTATTGGCAAGAAAAGTCTATGTGTGCTCACATCTTGGAGATGAAGTCACATATTGACAAGCCGGGAGAGTTGGGTGTCAAAGTCTTAAGAAAGTTGGATGTTCAATCACTTTCTAAGTCACATAGTATGTTCTTTATGGACTACTATGTAAAGGACTATGACATGACCCTTAATGATCTTATCTATTTGCTTTGTGCTGCTTAATCAGCAATGATTTGGAGCATTGGCAGAGCAAATCTGATTAGTAGATCAACTTCCCAAACCTTCAATGGACATTGGCAATGGTAACACTGGATACCCAGTAAAAGCTTTCTCTTCCCAATAGAAAGGGATCGGCCATAGTCAACTCGGTTGACCAAATGGTAAAGAGAATGGCTAAGTCTAAGAGAGTCCTACCAAATGGTCCATATGTGTCTATTGCCAAAGGAAGGGGCATTGATGGCGAAGCTGCCTGTTTACCTGAAAGATCATAAGGTTGATCAAGTCAAGAAGTTTGACTCTATTTCAGGTAAAATTCACTATCTAACTCTATTAAGTTTCTATTCTGAGATTCTTATTACATGATGTGACTAGGTCAAATGTTGATGTTTTAAGGATCAAAGAAAAGGTGAAGAAACTTAAAGGAAGTATATGCTGATTCTGATCGCGAAGATGAATCTCGATCGCATGGTTCAGTGATCAGAATTTTTGAGTTGTTGCTTAGGAGTTATGATATATTGCTTAGGAATAGATAACAACAAGTTTTTCATATGCATTTGCAGTGTAAGGATAAGTTTTTTCCGCAAAGTTTTGAAATAAAATAAAAAGGTTTTAATTTTATATTTATTTTAAATATCCTTACAGTGGCATTTGTGAAAAATGGTTGTTTATATGATTCCATTGATTTGAAAATTGGAATTCGATTATTTCATTTGTGGTAGTGTCTAAATTTGCCAAATAAGGAAAGCTTCTCATCATCCAAGCTTTCAGTTGGATAGAAACTTGGAATCATACAAGTTGTACAGTATGCTGAATGAGAACTTTCAGCTTTGGAAAATTAAGACTAGTTCCTTGTTCACATTTATATGTGAGTCAAGAGAAGGACTAAGGGATCGAGTACACATTCTTGTTCACTGATCAAGTCCACCTCAAAAGATCGATAAGACTATTCGTCATGCTTTACTTAAGTTTAGTAAATATGTTTATACTTACCAGTTTAAGTATAATTCTGAAACGTTGGAAAAGTTTCGATGTATGGCAGAACGAATGAGAAGAATCAAATTAGGCAGAAGGATAAAAGTCTCTCAAATCTGAAAGATGGGAGAGTACTTTAGTATCATGTTTTGTGATCATCTTAATGATTTAGAAATCATGTCACAATTAGTCCTCTAAGGACATCTTAATGCATTCCTATGGCTGAAAAGAGGAATCAAGTATTGTGGAAATGATTAAATCAAGAAGATGATTCATACTTCGTTCCAAAACAAGTCTTAGAGTCATACTCCAAGACTGTAAGTTGAGTGACATATCTTAAGGAAAGATTTATAACACTTGTCAAATGTAAGAGTAAAAGTGTCCTACTCTTGTACATTTGAAATTGGTAAGTTGTGATGTTTTGGATAAAACAAAGACCAACTTAGGCCAATTGTGTGAAGTGTTTGTCTTGATAAAGAGTCTGCACTATCTCTTGAATATTTGGCAAGATAGTCTTATATGTCAAGAGGACAGTGGGAGTCTTAAAGATCCTGAAGGAATTTCAAGATCTAATCAAGAATAAAAAGCTGTAGTTTGACACTAGCACACGACGTGAGGTTTATAACCTATCGTGTTGACATACTTCTATTTCTGTGCCTATTCCAGTTAAAGTTGGCTTTGCATATGAGTTCTGAGAGTTCTCAATTGGTTGCATAACAACTTGGAAGCAATGGCAGGCCCTTGAGCTGCCATGTGGCAAGAAACTAAGATTGAGTTCAGTCCATATGTGTTTGGATTTGTCATTATCCTTGTCTTGTGACTATGGTTTTGACAATTCACATGGATAAGAACACATACACCATAAAATCTAAGGGTCATAAGGTTTCTCTCTGATTCATGAAAATGATGGTGAGGAAACACTTCCACCAAGTAGATTTGAAGCAGATGGCAAAAGGTCTAAACAATTGAGACTATGATTACGGAATCCCTTTTCATAATTCTGAAATTGTTTAGACACACATGCATGCTATCTAAGGAAAGGTGTATGATTTTGATAAAGTTTTTTATCAAAGCATCTCGTATCAGAAGTCTGAACTTTGGTAAGAAATTCAATAAAGTATTGATTTCTAGAAGTCCAGCTGATTTCTGAGTACAGGTCAAAGCTAGTGGGAGCATAAGTGTTATGCTAATAATCATCATGTTAGTGGGAGCCTGATAATTATGATAAAGGTTGCAAGTTAGCAATGTTAGTTATAGAAAACAAAAGTTTCAATTCGTGGAGTTGCAGGGGTTGAAAAGTTGTTTTGCTATAATTAAGGGAGAGGAAATTATACTTCATTTCAATTCTAAAAGCTTAGATTGAGGTTTTAATCATCTTTAGTCAAGGATATTAGTGAATTTTGTGTTGGAATGGCTCAACATAAGGAAATTCTATATATGGGTCTATTATTTGTGTTCTAAAATTCGATTATGATTACGACATCCCTTTTCATAATCTGAATTATGAGAACTTGGCAAATAGAAATATTGTAGCAAAAGGACTGGTCTAGTATCATGTCTTTATGTGAGACATCATGAATCGTGTCCTATATGCTTCGGATATAGGATTGATTGCATGTGCTATAATATTCATCCTTTCTAAAATTTCCAAATGCCTGGGGCATTAAGAAGGGAAAAGGTCTAGAATTGGATATGACTAAAAGGATTAAGCAATTGTCGAGGACAATCTAAGGTTTACCAAAGAGCGGTTGCTCAGGGACAGTTGGAAGTATGGTGTTAATTTTAGAAAGACCATATTGACATATTCTGAAAAGAGGCAACTCTTGTTCAGAAGTGATAGTCAAAATGGGAATATGGAGTTGTTCCCATAGGTGGAAGTTATTCATCAAATCTGTGTAAGATTAGGAAACTTAATGCATGAAGGATGTTTCCAAGGAGTTGATCTCCTTTTGGAATGCTCTGTAATGTTTGTTGTTAAGTCTTTGTGACTTTGTGCATAATCATTACAAGAGGATCATGCATATAAGTTTAAAATCTAATAGATTTCGGTAAATGATAGGAATTTGGAATTCTTACATTTTCGATAAGGATTTGGGAGTGTGAAAAGAGAATCATTGAAAATTATGTTCAATCGATCTATTTCACAGAGTAAAGATCATAGACAAACTTAGTGTGCATACTTGATGTATGGCATAACTAATGTTTAGACAAACATAGTGTGCATACTTGGTGTATGGCATGACTAGTGTTTAGAAAACATAGTGTACGTGCTTGGAGCATAGGACAACTATTGTTTTAATTCAAGTATAACGTTGATAGTTGAAACAATATACAATGAATAATGGGTAATCAATATGGTGATAAATAAAAGGTGTTTTATTTATATTCATAAGTTCTGAGACCATATTGGATTCGATTATTCTTGTGTTTCACTTTGCATGTTTTGACTTCCAGAATAACTAGGTCGTTCTACCTGAATGACTAAGTTATTCAAACCATCCACAGTCGGTTATATGTTGGAAGTAGATATGAATCAAGACTGTCATGGGTTGGCTTGTAGAGGTCTAAGATGTTGGACAAAGCGGTGCTACAACACTCATGAATGCTCATAAGTTCTGAGTATTGGATTCAACCCACACTCATTTGACTCACTTCATGGATTTTATCACGAGTGATCATGAGACAATAATATCTTATATTCTTCAAACCTAGAGATATGAGTTCTTACTATGAGTTGGTTATATATTGATTGCATGAAAACGCATTGGTAACTCGATGTTATAAAACACGCCTTTGTGTATGATTCAACAAGTAGTAGAACAAGCCATATGAGTCGAAGTTTATCCATTCCTTTTACCTTCGGGATAAAAGCGATATCTGTGGGCCCCTCGATGATTTAGTGATGACACATGTGAGTGCTTGGCCAAGCCAGGACTAATTTGATCTGTTCAATTAGTCAGTCGTCATGAATCAGAAACCAGGAAACAACAAATGGACAGAGAGAATGATTTACAATCCATGTCTCAGTTCATATGATATCTAAAATTGAGGAATATATGATCACTTATCTAATGGATAAGTCATTGACGAGATCAGAGCACAGTTACAACGTCAGAGTTCGACAGCGGCTTAAAGAGCTACGATTGCCAGTCGGTTCCTGAAGTCATACTCAATAATAGTTTAAGACTTATCCAAGTGGGAGACTGTTGGATTAGTGTCTAAGTCCATAACTATATTTGGTATGTACTTGACCCGATTGACATGGTCCATTTGGGTTGCATGGCATCATGCATTTGGATCGACTAAAATGTGAGAAATAACACTTAAGGTTTTCTAATATATTATAAGTTCTAATATATTAATAAGATTATTTAACTAGTATTGATCAAGAATTAATTTGGAATTAATTAAGTGATCAAAAGGAGACTAATTAAATATATGGGTTGATTGTGTAAATCATCCATACTTGTATAGTGGGCTAATGCTCCATGGATTATAAAGTTGGGCTAAAACCCATAGGATGCTCCATGGTGTTTTTGTACCCATGGATCATGGAAATGAAAGGCCATGACAATTAGGGTTTACATGGTGTATCCCTAATTGTGACAAACTATATAAGCATCTTATTCTTGTCAAAATCGGCCACCATGAAAGAACTATGTGTGTATGGTGAGGGCTAGCCGATTTCATGAAGTGATTCATTTCTCTCTAAGTTATTCCAAGTGTATTTGATGTTGTGTGAACCATTTGTGGTGTCACACTTGGGGCACTCGACTCTTAAGCATCAAGGAATCAAGCTACATAAACAGGTATGTCTTCAAACTTGTTTTTATTACCCAAGTATCAAAGATTGTATGCTAGATAGGGTAATACCTTGGAATATTCATATTTGCATGTATAATAGAGAAAACATAGATCCAAGGTATTTAGGGTTGCATGTACACTTAGGAGTGTTAGAATGCTCAAAACCCAACATCAACATCACCAACAACCTCAACAACAAGCCCAATCAAGTGGTAACCATCAAATGAGTCTTCAACGACTCGTAACTTCTCTTGCTCAAAGCCAAACACAATTTCAACAAGAGACAAAGAACACCTTCTCCAATATTCAAGCTCAAGTAGGAGACTTAGATACCAATATCAACAAGATAGAACGATGGGGAAAACTTCCATCTCAAACTGAGAAGAATCCTAATGAGAATGCAATAACTTTGAGAAGTGGAAAAAATATTGGAGAAAGCAACCTCAAAAGATCCTCAAGAGAAGAAGAAGATGAGGTTATTATTTTTGAAACTTGAAAGGTGGTAGTTCCTCCAAAGGAGCCAATTGTGTCAAACATTGATCAAATCGAATCATCCAAAAAGCATATATCAAGCCATTGGTCATTCCACATCCTTTCCCCTCTCGATTAGCCGTCTCAAAGAAGAAGGAGGATGAGAATGAATTCCTTGAAACTTTCTGCAAGGTCCAAATCAATATTCCACTATTGGATGTCGTTAAGTAAATCCCAAGTTATGCAAAATTTCTCACGGATTTATGCACCAACAAGAGGTAATTCAAGGCGAATGAGAAGATTTAAGTCAATGAAAACATGTTCATGGTTATCCAAAAGAAGTTACCTCCCAAATGCAAGGATCCAGGAATGTTTGCTATCCCTTGTACTATTGCTGATTTGCATGTTAAAAGTTCCATGTTAGACCATGCGGGTCTAGATCAATGTGATTCAATATTCGGTTTTTCAATCTCTTAATGTTGGACCCTTGGAAGAAACCGGAGTAATCATCCAATTAGCGAACAAGACAAGTGTGTTTCCAAGAGGAGTGTTGGAGCATGTATTAGTACATGTAAATCAACTTGTCTTTCCGACGGATTTTTATGTCATTGATATAGAAGAGAAGATTCCTTCCGAATCATCTATGATCCTCCTTGGAAGTCCTTTCATGAATACCGCTCACATGATAATTGATGTGCATAAAGGGAAGATCACCATGGATTTGAATTTAGAGACCATTGACTTCAACATATTTGAAGCAATGATGTAACGACCCGAATTTTCAATTCCGTCATCTAGGGTAGTTTCTATTATGTTTCCATGTTAAGTTTATTTTTAGCTTGGTTAAAGTTAACATTTGAGGGGCAATTTTCAAGGAAATGATCCTTGATCTATTCAGTTATCGCGGTCAAAATTCGAATAGTGGTCATCAAACGC
This sequence comes from Lactuca virosa, assembly GCF_052849685.1. Taxonomy (NCBI): domain Eukaryota; kingdom Viridiplantae; phylum Streptophyta; class Magnoliopsida; order Asterales; family Asteraceae; genus Lactuca; species Lactuca virosa. The sequence goes on from NC_136433.1 coordinate 42,912,060, forward strand.
TATTTAAAATCACAATAATCGCGGTGGTATATCAGTTTTTTATATTATGTATAATTATATTATATATTTATTGTAACGTCCCAAAAATAAGACCCAAAAATTTCAATTTTAATTTAGTAAAATCAGTATTTCCAAAACATCATCGGTACAAACCAAATAAAATAAATGTGTCAATCAACATATCAATCAGAGTGAATCACAAAAATGGAACGAGGTGGTGTGTGTTCTGCAATCATCCCGAGCCCTTCCCCTTGGAACTGGAAGTACCTGAAACATAAACTGAAAACCATAAGCATGAAACTTAGTGAGTTCCCCAAGATACCGCATACCAAATCATACAACACATAACGAGCCCCGCCCAAAGAGTGTAATGGGCCCCGCCCTAACTCGCATAACGGGCCCCAGCCAATAAGTATAACGACCCCACCCTAACTTGCATAACGGGCCCCGCCCAATGAGTATAATGGGCCCCACCCTAACTTGCATAACGGGCCCCGCCCACATACAACTCATACTACATAACAAGTAATAACATATAGAATAATCATCGGGCCCCGCCCAGTAAGCATACAAGCACATGCACATACTAGTATCACACAGATAACAAGTATTCTAACATAACAGATCAAGGGTCGGCATTGGTGCCTTCAACCCGCTACACATGGTGAGGAAACTCACCTCAGACTGCTGAATCACACTGATAATCCCTACCTGCTGGTTCGACAAATCCCCGAGCTAGCAATATCAAATAACATCCAATTAACAACTAGAGTCAAATCTATATCCTTCAATCCATACTTATGGTAAAAAGACCATTTTACCCCTTACTTAGTTTGGTCCAAGACTAAAGCCCAAACTTTCAATCTAAAAGGCCCAAAAACCAATTATCCATCCAAGGCCCCCATATGGCTTAATTTTCCAAATTGGGCCAAAATCCCTACATAGGACTTACTCTAAGGCCCAACAATTTTTCCTGAATGCAAGTACTTGCATTCAGGTGGTCGAATAATGCCCCAAGCAACAAAGCCCAAAAGATAGCCTAAACCCGAAGCCCAAACACGTGAGGCGCGAGGCCCACTAGACTGAGTACGCGAGGCGTACTCAGCACGTACGTGCAACGTACTCTTTTGAAGGGTTGTACGCCCATCGTACTCACCCCTTTAACCCAAAACTTGATTTCAACACTTAATTAGTGACTTAATGCATGTATGTGACCAAAAATCCCATAAATCTTGCACCTTAATGCTTAAGGAGTCCAAAACAAACTCAGATGTAAAAGAATAAGCCCTTAAAACGTCTTAACTCTTCCATCAACCCAAAAAAGGGACCAAAAGCATAACAAAACAATCTATGAGGAGATCTGCACATTTACAAGCCAATATTTAAACTTGATACCTCATAAAGCTTATAGAAAAGATGATGATTCTGGATCCAAAACCTTCTCACCAAGAAAGGCAACTTCAAGCTTGTCTACTTCCTTCACAAAGGCAAAATGGACACCAAAGTCTTCTAAATAGCTCAAGAACACCACAAAGAGACTTAAGCATCGACTTAGGGTTTTTATGGCAATGGAGGTTGGTAAAGAGGCCATCCATGAGGATTTAAGGGCTTTATTGTAACATCCCAAAAATACAACCTAAAAATTTTGTTTTAATATTACTAAAAACCCACAATATCAAATATCAAAAGATAAAACCATTAATCATGTATCACAAAGTGTCATAATAAATTTTATCAAATCGAAACTAGTGTCAAGATCATATCAAAACATCCGAATAAAACTCCTAGGACAAACTGAAGCTGTGGTGTGTGCCATGCCATCATCCCGAGCTCTTCCCCTTACTAGCGGAAGTACCTGAAACCAAAAACTGAAACTATAAGCACAAAGCTTAGTGAGCTCCCCCAAACTACCACATACCATACAATAACATATAAAGCAACTACTGGGCCTTGCCCACTGCATCGGACCGAGGTCCGGACACTGCATCAGACCGAAGTACGGAACTAACCAGGGCCTTGCCCTCTGCATCGGACCGAAGTCCGAAAACTGCATCAGACTGAAGTCCAGAACTAACCAGGGCCTTGCCCTCTGCATCAGACCGAAGTCCGGAAACTGCATCGGACCGAAGTCCGGAACTAACCAGGGCCTTACCCTCTGTATCGGACCGAAGTCCGGAACTGACTGAACAAAGCATAGCATAATCATAACTACTAGCATAAACACAGATACTGCATACTGCATCGGACCGAAGTCCGGAACACATAACACAAAGACATACTTGAATCAGAAAAACATCAAGCACACTGAACTACTGCATCAGACCGAAGTCCGGAACTACTGCTAACTAAACGGGCCGGCATTGTGGCCGTAGACCCGTTCCTACTGGAAGGAAACTCACCTCGTAATGCTGGCTGCTGAGGTGCTAAATCTGAGACTGTCTGACTGCTACTTCGGAACTCCCCGGCTACAAATCCCATAAACACTAAATCAAATACTGATAACTAATCTCAGGGTAAAATGACTATTTTAACCCTGGTCAAAGTTAACTTCCTAGTCAAAGTGAACTTCCTGGTTGACTCTACTCGTCGAGTCCTACTATGAACTAGCCGAGTTCCCGGACTCACACTTCTCTAAATCGTGACTCGACTCGCCGAGTCGGGACGTGGACTCGCCGAGTCCCTCTACTTCCAGATCCTTGTTCTAACTCACTGAGTCCTCTTCCACTCGCTGATTCAACTCACAATTCCAAAATCGGAGAAATCGAGAGGATTTGCGCTCCGACTCGCCGAGTCCAAGAACAACTCGTCGAGTCCTAAGCATGTCCTCAATAAACAGTTGATTCTAATCGATTTCAGTGCATCCAATTCATAGATCTGAGCTTCTAGGACCGATATAACACGTAAAGTTGCCAACTTTACGTGCATGCATAGAGGTATGAAGCTAAAACACCACAATAAGCTATAAATGGGAACCTAGGGTTTGGAACAAGACCTTGCTTTGCATAAAGGTAGCTACTTTGAGCTCCTGGGGCTCAATGATGTCCAGATCTATAGCTCACTACCCTAAGGGAGCTTCAATCTCGAGTTTGGACCTTGAAATGTCCCAAAAGTGGCAAAACAAGCATATATGAAGATCTACTAGGAAAATGAACAAGGTAGAGGCTTTATTACCAGATGAAGTAGCAAATGGAAGCTAGCTTCTGGATCTCCTTCTTCCCCTTTGCACCTTCTCTCTTTCCTTCACTTCTACCCTTCCAAGAATACACCAAAACACTCAAAATTAAGAAGGAATCACTCAAGCTCACCAATGGAGGCTAGGGTTTTGAGGAGGAATGCTTTAAGGGTGCTGGAGGCTGGGATGGGGGCTATAAGGACGTTTAAATAGGGAACAAACCCTAAGGATTAGGGTTTCCTCCAGACTGACCTTCTCGTCAAGTCCAGGCGCGGACTCGCTGAGTAGATCACTTAAAACTCGCGTCCAACCTGGCATCCACTCGACGAGTTAGGGCTACTACTCGCCGAGTAGCTCTTTATAAAAGACATTTAATAAATTAAATACATACCAGGAACGGGGCGTTATATTCATATAAGGTACAACACCCTAAATTAGGGTTTCAACATATCTCACGTACGCGCCGTGTACATAAATGTACAGCCAACATACATGTCTGGAGTCCCGCCCCAACGTCACATCAGTACGCTAAGCGTACCAAGTGGTACGCCCCGCGTACTCGCTTTACAGCTTGTACGCTAAGCGTACCATGTGGTACACCCCACATACTGCCCAAGGATCAAAAGGCAACTTTTATACAAACAACCCTCCACATCAGAGATCCACCTCATAGCAACGATCAGGTCCTTGACCCCGTCAAACTCTGGGGGATTCATGTTATCAAAATCCTGATACTACATCGATCCACCCCTTGAGGTCCTACAGTAGCAACAACGATAATGGCTATGGTAGCAACAATGTCAATGACGGTAGCATAACAATCGTTGAACATGTCAATAAGCATGGTCTTGATGGATCCGAAAAGTTCTAGAATCGTCTCTCTGAATGTAGTTTCCACTTGAGTGGAGATCGATTCTTGGATCTCATTGCCACTTAGCCCTAACTTCTTTTGGCCTCGTGCCTAAACCAAAACCTCTGGTCATGACCATATTGAAAATACACAGTATATCAGGTTAAGAAAACAAGTCATCACTAGCATAGGCTATACACTCATCTATTAGCTCCTCAGCAACCCTAATACTTTTCCTAAATCATGTATGGATCCTATGCTTCCGGTAGTACGAGCCTATACTACCTTCCACACCTATCTGTATTCGTCTCAGAGATCATCCCAAATTTCAGAGTCACTACACTCAACACTAAGTCGATGTACTAACACACACCTATACATTGAGAAAGACCGTAAACTAGACTTCTTAGATCCTCATCCTAGGAGTCTCCTTGACCATGCTCTCACACCACTAAAAATCTCTACCAACACCATTGGTCACCTCGTGTATGCAAGACGTACATGATACATGATCAAATATACGGTCGGATAATTGATTCTACCCTAAGCCCACAACCAAACAAGGAACATAAAATAAGGCTAAATCAACATTCTAAGGCTATACAATCATAATCATGTATAACTATAGAGCATACACTTAACAGTTAACAACATCAGTCTAAATTTCAAATAACACATAACAAGCAACTTCCTAGGCTACAAGGCATCATAGATATCAGACAATTCGAACATACATGTAACATCCTATTTGAGGATGTTTCTTAAATCAGGATTTGAAGACCGTAATGCAATCATATAAAGGCCTTGGGCTTCATGGGAATGGAGTTTAGACTCTATTGAAGGTGTATGATGATGTTAAGTGATTTAAACCTTGGATTTTTCGATGGAAGTAGAGGGGTAAAATGGGAAAGTTTATGTTCAGGCTTCTTGCATAAATTAGGGATTTCAGTTCTGGATGTTTTTAGTCATATATATCAAGATAGAATTGTAGAACTCATCGAAGAAGTTATGGCTATTTGACATTAAGCTGGAAAAGGGAGTCTGGCAGTACGCTGGGCATACACCAGGAGTACACTGGGCGTACTGGCTGAGGGGAGACACGTTTTTAAGAAGTTACGATGGGTGTAACAAAAGCTATGCTGGGAGTACCGCTACAGTGACAAAATCCTATTTTCTTTATTTTGAGCCCTATTGAAGGACTCTAACCCCTTGGGGTCCTTCCTAACATTAGTCTCCACCCTCTTGAGCCTCCAACTTGAAACCCTACCCCTTAGAGCAAATCTTGATCCTTTTTATGTGTTTTGGGTGCATTTTGGAAGAAAGAGAACTCCAAGCTTGTTGATTGTTAAAGCTCCAACTTGTAGACCCATAGCCTGTATTTCTTTTCTCAACTCCAGAAGGTATAAAGTTTGAAACTTGATGAACATTTTGTCCCAAAACCTTGGTCCTTATGATTATGGACTACTCCAGACCATTTAAGTTGTTCTTTCAAATGTTTTTAAGTACTTGTGATAAAATACAAGCTCGATCCTTTCCTTTCATCCATGCATGAGTTATGTAGTTTTTGGTGATGTTAGAAGTTAGAGTTTTTTTATTAAGCTCTCTTTAGCCATGCAAATGAATAAATTTGGAGAATTTATGGATTAGAATGCCTTTTAGGGTCAGATATGAGGTTGGAGTAAAGAGTCTTAATGATTAAGAGCTTAAAGATAAGATGTGGGTTTTAGCCGAGTATGCTGAAAGTAAATTTGGCTACACCTAGTGTGGCCAGGTGAGAACCCGTTTTTAGCTTTTGTCCACTTACACCCAGCGTAGGTCATTGCTACGCTGCACGTAAGGTCAAAGGTGTTGCCCTTGACTTTTTTACTTTTCGATCAAGTGTACCTTTTGGTCATCTTGTGAGGATTTTGGTCTTGGAAGGGGCAAAATGGTCTTTTACCAAAAGTGCGGATTAGACTTGGCTTGGGACCAGTTGATTATCAAAAAATTACCTTAATTGTTAAATAGGGTTATTTGGTGCAATTAATAGGCGGGGTCTAGTTCTGGCAGTTAGGGTGTGAGTTATCTCAGTCATCTGTGTGAGGTGAGTCTTCTTACTATACTTGTCTGTGTGGCAATATATATGTGCTGACCAGTTAGGTCTTATTTGTTGTTACTGTGATATGTGTTACTATGTGTACTAAGACTTTAGGTAGTCTCTAGGGTTGCTGATAACCCACAGGGCGTGCTGTTTGCCCATTAAGACTTTGGGTAGACTCCAGGGTTGTTGATAACCGACAGGGCTTGCTGTTTGTCCATTGAGAGTTCAGGTAGTCTCTAGGGTTGTTGATGACCCATAGTTGTGTATTTGTGTTGTGTTGTATGTGATATTTTAGGGAAATCTCACTAAGCTTTGTGCTTACTGTTTCTGGTTTAAATGTTTTCAGGTTTTCTTATATTAAAGGAAGGGCATGACTCGATTGCATCGAATCCATGGGAGATTTGTGCACATGATAACTTTTGATGATACTCTGATAAATATTTTAAGTAAATGGTTTATCTAAATTTTTCATAAATTGTGAAATTGAATAATTACCTATTTTTTTAAATGAAACTTTTGGGTTGAATTTCGGCCCGTTACAAGTTGGTATCAGAGCCTTAGTATGAGGTATTCAGGCATACTATTGGGTGTGCCTGAAATTAAACTGAGGAATTGGTAAACTTTTCTAAAAAATGATTTTCTAAAAAAAAAGAGGGTTTTAAAATAAACGGAGGTGCGATGCATGCAATCAGCCGAGCTCAAGTAAGTGTTCCCTAAAATACCCATACGTGTTTTATGATTGATGTTTGATATGAGAACATGAGAATTGCATGCTAGAATGGGTGTTAGGATCTGCTCAGTGTTGCATGGTAGGATGCTTGATTATGAAAGATGCCTTATGCCTGTTGTGTGAGCCGGTAGTGATGCATGCTAGCGACTAGATATCTTTAGGAGCTTCTGAGGTAGGACTACCTGTTTATGCAATGCTTTTAGTTCTTGATGCTCGAATTCTGCTTGCTTTGTGCTTTATAGGATTCATATTAATTTAAGTTAATTATTGCATGAATATGTTAAGTTACATGCTGCAAAATTTAAATAATCTCAGAGTGATTGAGCTGGCCCTATTCTACAGCTCTTGTCTGAGTCTAACCGTTATAGGGCTAGGTCTTTTAGTCGAAGGATTATTTAGGTTTTGTTGCATGTAATTGTATTCGTCAAGTAGTTAGTTGATATCGATGGGAGTCCTTCAATAGCTGATGGCAGGGTGAGGAGGGAATCCTAGGAAAATATAGGAAGCGTTTTAGTGCAAGTTATGCGATGTTTAGTAGATTTTGGAAGGTATAATTATGAGGAAGTGACTAAGAGGATTAATGATGATTCTGAGGAAAGTACAGATAGTTGTGGAAGGTAGTATTGGGTCCGTACTACTGAAAGCACGTGATTCGTACTCGAATCAAGGAAAGTCTCAGAAATTCTAAGGAGCTGGTTGAGGTTAGGAACATGGTTTGGCATCATGAATCCGTTGCATCATTTTGGTATTTATCAGCCTTGCGGTTATGGTTGTTCGGGATGAATATGGTTGTGGTGATTGTTTGGGCCTAGTGTCCATGTCAGTTTGGGATTGAATCGTATAGATCTTGATGAGTAGTTGATTTTGAGGTATTGGGGGGATTTTATTGAGGTAGTGTCAGTCTGAGTTGTGGGAGTCAAGGAGGGAGCGACTGGGATGATCGGCTTGAGGATTTCAGCTTGAGGTTGAATGGTCGGCCGATGGTTTATGATGTCATTTTCTATGAAGAGGATTATGTTCTCCGAGTTTTTTGTGTTGGGGGAAAGAGAGAGTAAGCGTATGATTTCAGAATTTGGAGGAAGACCCAACGGGGGAAACTAGAAGGTTGTTGTATCTATGAAAATGGTGGAAATGTACAAGAGGATTCTTGTGCTTTGATCGCCTCGAGATATTTCATATGTGGAAAGAGAGTCATTTTCGTAGAGATTGTACAAGATGAGGACCAGGGGCATGCCTTCTTTGAGTTCAGTTAAAGTGTGTTCTGGCAGGTTGTTCCAGGTGATCAGGAGAAATGACAACGACAACTTTCATTGTCTACGTTGTATCTCGAATATGAGGATGATGCCTCTTTTTTTATGATTGATTCTCACGATAGAGTGATGGTTAGGGATTCAGATGCGAAGTGTGTAGTAGTCCATTTGTTCCTGGTTGGAGAATCGGTGCTACAAAAGGATTATCATGTTTGTTGCTTGTGCATCTGCATGGGATTCTTGATGATAGAGGCGGTTATGATTGGTAAGTTCTGAGGTCTCCATCTGAGATTCATAATGTCTTTGACTTTGCTGGGTATTTATCTAGAAGATCCTCTTGCATTGTGTTATAGATTCCAAGACGTAGGGATGGTATGTATCTGGCAGAGCCAGTTGGAGTGTGATTTGTCTGCAACTTCAGTTAGTGATAGTTCGAACCCAAGTGGGAGAGAATTGGGTATGCTACTCGGAAGATCATCGATCTGTTCGAGTTCATGGTTCCAGAAGAATGGGTTACAAGGATCGGTGGTCCGGGTATGTGAGCAAGTTTCCATCATATGTATGTTCTCGGGAATACATGAGTTGTCTTCACGATAGGAAGTTGTTGGTTAAGGAGCTCGTTGTAGCCAGTGGTACCTTTCGGGGATACTGATGAACTGATCAAGAGGTGGTGAGGTCGCTCGGGTCGAGTATCGGTTGATTGAAGGATTTTGCAACTCGATGTATAGATTGCTACTTATAGCCTACGATAAGCAGCGGTTGATCTGTCAATAAACTTCGGAGTTTGGTATGTGTAGTTTCACATGGGTTAGTTCAGTAGAAAATTATATTGATGGATTGTTGTCAATGCATTCTCGATCATTGGTTGTTTCTTGTTCATTTACAATAGTTAGGATGCTAATAAGGTTTCGATGTATATAAGTTGGAGGTCGGTGGACGTGACAACCTATCGCCAAGTTCTGTTTATGGTAAATCTTGGCTTATGGGTATGTTTTCCCTTAAGTGTTGGAGTGTGGAATTATTTTCTATAGCAGACTCGGGTTTGATTTGATAGTAAGTAGAGCATTGAGATGATTATATATTTGTTCCAATTGTGGATCTATGGGTTCTTTGTCATCAGTTGGGATTGTACAATGATGTAGAATTGGATCAAGGGAAGGTACTTGGGATACATAAATCTTTCGTTGAGAGTAGTAAGGTGTTTAATCTGGTTTGGGGTGTGGGCACCCGATATCTTTGGGTCATGGGATCTTAGTCCAATAAGCTCAGTGTGGTAGTGGTTGGGTAGGGAGAGTGTGGGATGGCTTGGTAATCCAATGATTATAAGGTTATCAGAATGTAGATGAATCCAAGTGAGGGATGGTCGATTGGGACCGTCGTGGATAGTTCCAAGTGCGAGCCATTTTAGAATTTGTACCCATGTCGAGGATTTGGGTCGGTGTATCTGGAGGGAGGGTCAGAGTTCCTTGAGGTCGGGAAGAATCCAAGATAGGTAAGGATTATGAGTGTGGATCAAACTACCGTTTAGTCGGCGAGGCCTTGAATGGATGATCGTGTGGTGTAGATAAGATATTATTTGATTAAGGATTAACTGGGAAAGTCAGTCAACATGGTATCATCCTAAGACAACTAGAGAGCCAGTCCTGGTTGCGAAAGGGTTTAGGGTTTAAGCAAGGAATAATGTTCTTTGGTTAGTGGTAAGCAGCGTGACAAATGATATGGATCCATTGCTAGGTTTGGGTCTAGGATTGTATTAGGACCTCTCTGACTGTTCTTGTTTGATAAATACTATGGGTTTCAAGTACAAGTTAAAGACCTAATAGAGTCCAGCTGGATGGAGTTTTTGATGGGTTTTGAGAACTACAACATTCCTATGGTGTACATGCAACCCTAATGCTTTGGATCTAGGTTTTTCTCAAGTTATACATGCAAATAATCATCCAAAGCATAAACCCTAATCTAGCATACCAATTTTGAAAATTACATGTATAAAAGGGTTTGGAACATTACCTCACTTGTTATGTAGTAATGACAATAACTCCTTGACCTTTGAAAGCTTAGTGCCCCAAGTGTTGCACCTCTAATGGAGTCACAAACACTCAATGCAAAGGAAGACTTTGAGAGATGACATTTTCGGTCACCTTAGGGTTTCATAAAGCCTTCGCCGAAAATCCCTTGTAATGGGGTCTATTTATACTTGTGGCTGCTAGGGTTTTAGGTGGAAACCCTAATGTGACTGCTTAAGCCTTAAGCAGCCCATGGACCCCTTCTAGAATAGCCCTTAGACGAATTCCTTATGGGCTTCCCATAGAATTCGTCCAACCTTATTCCAAAGTGATCCATCATCCCAATTGCAACTATTAGTGATTTGCAATATCAGTCCCCAATTATTTAATCAGTCTCTTTTGATCACCAAATTAATTCCAAATTAATTTCTGATCAACACTAATTAAATAATATGATTTCCAAATAATATATCAATCTTGTAATATATTAATAAAACCATTTTGAGTACGAATTTATTATTTATATAATAAATTCTACTCTCTCTCTCCTATTGTCATCCTATCAAGTTGCATGAGTGAAGGCAACCCAAAAGGACCATGCTCATAATCAAATCAAGTACATACCAAAAATAGTTATAGGCTTAGACACCTAATCCAACAGTATCCCACTTGGATAAGTCTAATAACTATTATTGCGCACGACTTCAGAATCTAATTAGCAACCGTAGCTTTCAAAAGCTGCTGTCGAACTCTGATCTTATCACCAACGCGTCCTTTAGATGAGGGATCATATATTCCTACATTCTAGATATCGTATGAACTAAGACATGCATTATAATCATTCTCTTTGTTTATGTGTTGTTTCCCGATTTCCGATTTAAGACGACTGAAAATAGACTACAATTGAACACATCAACTTAGTCCAGGCTTAGCCAAGCGCTTAGGGTGTCATCACTAAATCATCGAGGGGCCCACAAATATCTATTTTAGCCCTCTTAGGGTGAAAGGAACGGATAAACTGCGACTCATAAGCTTGTACTATTTACTCATCAAATCACACACAACAATACGTTTTATAACATCAAGAAACTGATGCGTTTACGTATTATCAGTGTGCAACCGACTCGCAAACAACAACTCATATCTCTCCGTTTAAAGAATATAAGATATTATCTTCTCACTAATCACTCATGATAAAATCCATGAAGTGATTCAAGTGAGCGTGAGTTTAATCCAATACTCAAATCTTATATCAGGAGCACTCATGAACACTGCAACAGACTTTTGCAATGTCTAAACGCTTTAGCCAATCTACAGTCAGATTCATGACTGTCTTAACTCATTACCTACTTCCAAAGTATGATTGATTGTGGATGTTTGAATAACCTAGTTATTCTAGAAGTCAAAACATGTGAAGTGAAACACAAGAATAATCGAATCCAATTTGGTCTAAGATTTTGAGTATAGATAAAACAACTTTTATTTAATCACCATATCGATTACACATTATTCATTGTATAATGTTTCGAGTAATCAACTTAATACTTGAATTGAAACAATAGTCATCTCATGCTCCAAGCATGCACACTATGTTTACCTATGGTCCTTACTTTGTAAAATAGACCAATTGAACACATTTCCAATGATGCTCATTTCACAATTCCCAACCCTTACCACAAGTGTAAGAATACCAAATTATTACCACTATTAGAATATGTTAGATTCCAACATTTTACACAATGATCCTTTTGTAATGACATAGCACCAAAGTCACCATGACTTTTCCAATGATATTACAAAGTGCTCTATTGGAGATTGTTACAAGACAACTCCATAGACATGAAGTCTCAAATTCAAAGTACATTCCTTTGAACATCCTTCTTGCATAAAAGTTTCTAATCCACATAGATTCATAATATCCAACTCCTTATTATGGAAACATTTCCATATTTGCCATATAACAACACATTCTAAATAGAATCATATCTATTCATAATAATGTCAATATGGTCCATTCATTACTATACTTCCAACTGCCCACAAGTGACCAATCCTTGGCGAACCTTAGATTGTACTTGACAGTTGTTTAATTTACTTTAGTCATATTCGATCCTTGTCCTTTTCCCTCTTAACGCCCTAGGCACTTGGAATAGACAGAACGGTCGAATATTACAGCATATGTAATCGATCCTATACCCAAAGCGTATGGGATACGATACATAATGTCTTACATAAAGACATGATACTTTACCAGTCTCCTGCTATAATATTGCCATATATAGAATTTCCTTATGTTGAACCTTTTCAACATAACATTCATATATGTCCTTTGACCAAATTTGATTAAAATTTCTCGATCTAAGCTTTTAGATTTTGAAATGAAGTATAAGTTCCTCTCCCTTACTTATAGCAAAACAACTTTTTAACTCTGCAACTTTGCGAATTGAAACTTTTGTTTTCTATAATTAATATTGCTAACTTGCAACATTTAACATAATTATCATGCTCCAACTAACATGATAATTATATACTTACCAACATAACACTTATGCTCCCACTAGTTTTGACATGTACCCAGAAAACAAATGGACTTCTAGAAATCAATGCTTATTGACTATCTTACCAAAGTTCATATTTCTGATACGTGATGCTTCGATAAGACTTTATCTAAGCTCATACACCTTTTATTAGAAAGCTCATATGTGTGTCTAACAATTTTAGAACTTACAACAATAAGTCTTAAATGTTAAACTAATTGCCAAATCTCACAATTCGAACTATGAAGAGGGATGTTGTAATCATAATCAAATTTGAGAATGCAATTTACACAATCACTATCTCCTTAAAATCTTCCTAGTGAAAGCGTTTCCTCACAATCATTTTCATGAAGCGGAGAGAAACCTTACCACTTAGATTTTATGGTGTATGTGTTCCTATCCATGTGAATTTGTCATAACCATAATCATAAGACAATGTTTGTGACAAATCCAAACTCATATGGACTGAACTTGTTCAATCTTAATTTCTTGCCATCTGCAGTACAAGGGCTTACCATGTCTTCCAAGTTGTTGAGCAAAGCACCCATACAAATCAATGAACTTTCATTGATTAAGGTGCTTTGCCTTTATGAATTCAAATGAGAACTCATAGGACTCACATGCATAGTCAACTTTAAATGGAATGGGCACAGAAACAAGAATGTGTCAACACGATAGGTTACAAACCTCAAGTCGTGTGCTAGTGTTCAACAATAGGTTTACTCTTGATTAGTTCTTGAAACTTTTCAAGATCATTTAGACTCCCACTGACCTCTTGACATATAAGATTCTCTTTTCAAGAAACATTCCTTAACAAACAAATATTCAAGAGATAGTGCGGGTTCCTATCAAGACAAACACTTTACACAATTGGTCTTAGTTGGTCTTTGTCTTATCTAAAACATCACAACTACCAATTACAAATGTGCAAGAGTAAGAAAAACATTTTTTTTATTTTTACTCCACATTTGATGAGTGTTATAAACCTACTAAAGATGTGTCACTCAATGCACAATCTTGGAGTACGACTCTAAGACTTGTTTTTGGAACGAAGTACAATTCACCTTTTGATTTAACCGTTTCAACAATTTCCGATTCCTCTTCTTAGCCATACTAGTGTACTAAGGTCTCCTTAGAGGATCAATTGTGACACGGTTTCATAATCACTAAGTTAATCATAAAACACGATACCTAAGTACTCTCCCTTCTTTTCAGATTGGAGAAACTTTCGTCTTTCTGCCTAATTGATTCTTCCTATTCGTTATGTTTTACATTGAAACCTTTTCAACGATTCAGAATTACACTTAATCTTGTAAGCGTAACCATATTTACTAAACTTTTAGCAAATCATGACAAATATACTTATCGTTCTTTGTGGTGGACTTCACCTAATGCACAATAATGCGTACTAGATCCTTTAGTCTTTCACTTGACTCACATACTTATGTGAACAAGGAATTATTCTTAATTTCCCAAATACGAAGGTTCTCATTCATCACACAATACAAGTCGCATGATTCCAAATTTTTGTCCAATTGAAACTTGGGTGATGAGAATCAGTCCTTATTTGGTAAATTTTCGACATTACCACAAATAATGTAACTAAGAATCACATCCATTTTCAATATTGCTAGCAATAGAAACACACAAACATCAATTTTCACAAAAGTCATTGCAAGGATATATATATAGCAATAAGACAAAACAAAATTTATTTTATTTATAAAACGCGGAAAAATTTGTCCTTGCAACGCAATTACAAATGAAAACTATGTTACTAAATATTTCTAAGAAATCTATAATAATTCCTAAGAAGCAGCTTAAAAATCTGATCATCGAACCATGCGATCGAAATCCATCTCTTCGCGACCAGATTCCGCTCATCCTTTAAGCTTCCTTTCTTTTCTTCGATCCTACAAAACATCAAAATGCAATCTTATCACATCATGTATTAAGAATCTACAAATAGGAACTTAATATAGTTAGATAGTAGATTTTACCTGAAGCAGAGTCATACATCTTGACTCTCTCATCCTTGCGATCTTTCAGGTAAGTATGATAGCTTCGTAACCAATGCCCCTTCTCTTAGCAGTAGAAACAAATTGACTCTTTTGGAACAGCACATGGGACATTCTTTCTCTTTACCATCCGGTCAAACGGGTTGACCTTGGCCGATCCATTTCCATTTGGAAGAGAACACTTTTCTGGACTTCCAATGTTGCCATTGTTAATGTCCATGGAATTTTGGGAGGTTGATCTACCAGTCAAATTTGCTTGACCAGTGCGCCAAATCATTGTTGATTCAGCAGCAACAAGAAAATAAGTAAGATCAATGAGGGTCACATTGTGGTCCATCATATAGTAATGTTTAACGAACTCACTATATGATTTAGGAAGTGACTGAAGAACCAAGTCAACAACCAACTTCCTTGAGACATTGACACCCAACATTCCCAACTTGTCAATATGTAACTTTATCTCCAAGACGTGAGCACATATAGACTTTCCATCTTCGTGTTTGCTTGCCAATAGGGCTTGAGTGACCTTGAACTTTTCAAGTCAACGAACACGTGGGTCAGGGAGAATTATTGGAGGAGGTGGAGGAAGTGAAGCATGATTTTCATTTCCATGATCCAATCATGGAACATCATCTTCTTGTGGAAAGCTTTTTCTATAGGATTCGGGAAGACCATAGTTGTTAGATTTTGACATCTACAAAACGGGAGAAATTTAAGTTAGTTGATTCAATCCTTAATATAACATCCAAATGAAATATTAAGTCTAGGACCCAACACAATATTCTACAACTTGGAAGAAGGATGTCATAATCCAGCTGCAGAATATTTAAAGGTAGGTAAATGACGATTTACCAATTTCCACCATGAAAAACGAAAAGAAATTTAGTTTTAAATGAATTGAAACTCCTAGATCTTTTGAGATTCATTGAACTTTTCAATGTCATGTTTAATCTCGATTATGCCCTTCAAGTTTGTGACTGGGATACCGATGATCACAAACAAGGTGTGAATAACCATGCAAATTAGCTTGGTACTCTCGAAGACGTATACTACTTAATCAATTTGCCGGTTAACCACACACGCTCCATTGATCTATGATAATCTACGAGCTACCCATTGCCATCCTTCATTGGTCCCATATTAGTGTGCCGGTTAACCACACACGCTCTACTAACGACCAACAAGGTGCAATGTGCAATTTAATGGGTTAGCACCAAATTCACATTTTTTCCTAAAGTAACTAAGATTTGGGAATTTATAAAGGGTGTTTAGTTACTTCGTATTTCATTATACTTATAATGGAAGGTTGTGTCCTATCCTACTCGTTCGGCTAACGACCCTCCACTAGTCAAGAGTGTGGTGGGTAAGAGTGGATACCCAATGACGATCATTTTACAGGCCGCTTCCTTAAACACCCCTTATAGACCAGCTTCGTGAATAGGGCCTACTAACGGTAAGACTAACTTTTACTTATACATATATAATATATTAAACTTTTAATTTTATATAGTATAAGGGTGTATTTTATACATTTAAAATACTAGAAGGTTTAATCTATTAATAATTTAGACTCTTAATTTAATTAAATTTAAACCATGTCGTTATGGGTTTATTAATTTTCTCTTTTAATTAAACACTTAATTAATTTAACAAAACCATAAGGGTGAAATTTGAACTATTCAAAATATCAAGGGTTTTAGAATTTAACTTTTCAAAATTAAAACTTTTTAATCAAATTTTAAATTCCAAAACTTGACGGAAAATTTTGAAACTTTTCAAACTTCTAGATCAAAATTAAAATAAATTAAATTAATCATATAATTTTATCTTTATTAAAAATTTGACCTAAACCCTTTTGTTATAGAAAGATAATTCAAATCAAATTTTACAAATAACTAATATATCATATAATCTTGTAATTATCTTAAAATTTTACAATTATCCTTCAATTAGATGAGGATATTCATTACCATATTAAAAAACGATTTTAATCAATTAAAAGAACTTATGGTAATTATCCTAACCTAATTAAGGCCAAAAATCCGAAAAATCTGCCATTTGACCCGACACCACGTCGTGGTGACTTTTACCACCTGATGATGGCCCACCACCTCGTGGTGGTCAGGAAGAAAGCAAAAACGAAAATTTTCCAGCTTTGAAAATTCACATTAGCATCACATATTACAGAAAAACGACCTAGTCTCTGATACCACTGATGGGTTTTGAGCACTACAACATTCCTATGGTGTACATGCAACCCTAATGCTTTGGATCTAGGTTTTTCTCAAGTTATACATGCAAATAATCATCCCAAGCATAAACCCTAATCTAGCATACCAATTTCGAAAATTACATGTATAAAAGGGTTTGGAACATTACCTCACTTGTTATGTAGTAATAATAAGAACTCCTTGACCTTTGAAAGCTTAGTGCCCCAAGTATTGCACCTCTAATGGAGTCACAAACACGCAATGCAAAGGAAGACTTGGACAAATGAGATTTTCGGCCACCTTAGGGTTTCATAAAGCCTTCGGCCGAAAATCCCTTGTAATGGGGTCTATTTATACTTGTGGCTGCTAGGGTTTTAGGTGGAAACCCTAATGTGATGTAAACGGGGGCGGATATTAGTGGAGGTTACAATCCCCGTCCCCGTACCCAAACTACGAACACCACACCCATCCCCGCCCCCAACCCGCCTAAAACCCGATGGATTCGAGCGATAAAATCTCCGATGGGTATCGGAAACCCGATGGATACCCATTTAATTCAAAATTTTATACCAAAAACAAAATAATATACTTTAATTCTGATTTCTATTTCAAAATCTAATATTTAATGTTAAAATAACAAAATGTTAAAAACAAACTAGCAGTAATTTAAGTTTGTCTCATTTGGTAAAAAGAAGTGGCACCTTTCCATTATATTATAGCACAAGTGCTAAACGATTTTTGTTTTACCGGCGATGTGGGATGGAAGCAAAAAAACTTATAAACCAAAGTCACAACGCTAATTCAACCATATTGATGTAATTATTAGGTAATTAATTAATTTTTTAATTAACTGATTCCTGAAAACAAATTACACGTACGTTGTCAATATTTTTTTAGTGGGCACTGGATAGTAGTCAACATATAATTTAAATCGAGTCCTTTCAATATATGCATAGCCATAACTACAAACCCTATTTCAACAAATAATATTGCTTTTAACTCATTAACATAAATTAATCCCCCCTAATAAATCTAAATCTTTTTGCCACATGTCCTCTTCTCCTTCATTTGGACACATGTCATTTTTCTAGAATTTTTGAATATTCTATTTTCCACATTTAATATGTAAAGTAATATATATGTAAGGTATTTATTAAAAAGGGTTTATATATGTAATGTATTAAAGCCTCATTAATTTTAATAATTTAAATATTTTTCTCATTTTTCTTATAAATTCAAACTTTTAAAATTGTTAAAATTTCATTTTTTTTAAATAAACCTATGTAATACATGAGTCTCACACCTAGTTAATAATTAATATGCTGACAAATGACATGATAGGTGAAATATAGTATTAAAGAAGAGTTCTAATATATTGACACTTGTCAATAATAGAATAAACCTATTCATTTATTAGAATAGAGAAATATCTTCCCTAGTAAATCAAAATCTTTTTGCCACATGTCCTCTTCTCCTTCATTTGGACACATGGCATTTTCTAAAATTTTTGAATTTTCTATTTTCCACTTGTCATTTTATTGTATTTTTCATTTTATTAAATTAAAATTCCACATTTAATATGTAAGGTAATATATATAAGGTATTTATTAGAAATGGTTTATATATATATATATATATATATATATATATATATATATATAATGTATTAAAGCCTAATTAATTTTAATAATTCAAAACTTTTCTCATTTTTCTTATAAATTCAAACTTCTCCAATTATTAAAATTTCATATTTAATTTTTTTTAGATAAACTCTTGTAATACATGGGTGTCACACCTAGTTACATAAACAATAAGTAACAAAATGACCTAACAATTCAACTCTAGACAAACTTTGTAAAATATAATTATTAACTAAAACTACTTACTCGTTTTTTAAGAAATATGATGAACATATAACTTATATGTAGCCACTAATTAACACCCATATAAAACCATATAATCCAGTTTTATATTTCTGTCGATATTGTATTCCTCTTAGGCAAATGAGACAATCAATATTCTAAATGTTTTGTCCCACATCGCTACAAAAAAAATCTAACGTGAAGAGTCTATCTTCTATAAATATAGTCCTAGCACCATCTACCCATATTTATCCCTCAACTTCTTAGCAAAACATTTTAGGGAAATCCGTATGTATCATCTAGAAGCATAGTAAAATCCTTTATATTTATTTTTCATGGGATATATATAATCGGGTATTAAACCGTGCTCATAATCAAATCAAGTACATACCAAAAATAGTTATAGGTTTACACACCTAATCCAACAGTTTTAACTTGCAGTGATTTCGGTTAGGCATTCTTGCGTGTAGTTGGTAAGACCATGGGCTGGGCCCATGGTGGTTCTGGAAGTGATGTAAGACTGCGGAGCAGTCGTAGCATTCACCAGGTCAGTATGCGATTGTGGAAGTGATGTATGACTGTGGAGTAGCCGTAGCATTCACTAGGTTAGTATGTGGTTGTTTAAGTGATGTAAGACTGCAGAGCATCTGTAGCATTCACTGGGTTGGTATGCGGTTGTGGAAGTTTTGTAAGACTATGGAGCAGCCGTAGCATTCACTAGGTTGATAAGCAGTTGTGACAGGGATGAAAGTCTATGACTTGGCTTGTAGCATTCTCTAAGATGATTTATATCATCACTGGATTGGGTGAAGGGTTGTGAGCAGGCCACATCATTGTAATACTTGGGTAGATCGTGGGCTGGGATGCGACCGAATGTGATATAAGTATCCAGTTTGGTTTGTAGCTATCGCTGGAGTTAAGCAGACTTAGTGATCATTCGTGCGTTGGTTAGTTGAGTTGCCATTTAGTTGGAATAAATGATTGATGGAGTCGTATTGGCAGATGGGTCAAGACAACCTTTATCGGTTGGACTCTTAAAGTTGGGAGTCGGTTTGGTGTTCAAATCAGGATTTCCAACATAGGTGGATGGTTAGGGTTTTTATGATTTCCCGGATATTAGTGGAATAGTTCAGATCCGATGGGTTTGTTCGATTCGGGTTGCAGAGCTGAGTCATCATGAGATCGGTTTGGAACGGTTCTATCTGTTTGGAAGTAAGACATTGCATATGTTTGATATTGAATAATCTCCTTTTTTTAAATGAAAATTTCGGGTTGAATTTTGGGGTGTTACAATGAAGTTCCTGAAGAGATCATTAGCCTATCCACTAGCATGCATTTATAACAGTTCACATATCATCAAATACATACAATAAATATTGATATTTTGGGAACCACTTTCCTGTTCGAGCTCCGACTGACTATACACATCACATCTTCCCTGATTAGCGAGTTCCCCAACATACCATATGGCACAATTTACATACTAGCATACCATCAATGGACTTTAGTCCATGACTGGTCCGCCCAACTCGCCTGCAGCATAAAGTTGGTCTGCACCTCGCCTTCAGTGTAACGTCGGTCCGCCCAGATAGCTTCACCTACCGCATGAAGAAGGACCGCCCTCAACCCACCACAAGATATGTCGTTATATATAACAAACATACAAACAAAAAATCTAACTGTTTTGGTCAAAAATCAATCAAATGAGAATCAACCAAGTTGTAAGAGAAGTTGTGGTGTTATAGTTGGAATAAGTATCTAATTGAGAACAAAATCACACAAGTGGTTTACAAGGAAAGCCTTTGATCCTTTTTAGGATCTCTGGTATATAACCTTTAGAGGTGATAATGATCACCTGCCTCATTTAATTGTATTGATTGAAATGTGAGTTATAGAACTGGAAGTAACTATATGAGTACAAATGTTGTAGTAACTGTAGTTGTGTGTAGTGTGAAGAGTACATGTGAATTTATAGTCTAATCCAAGTGACTAAAATTTCGATATTTTGAGATCCTCTTGAATAAGTATAAGCACGTTGGTTTGACTTGGTATTTCCGGGTCTTAAGCCTGATTAAAATGTTTCTTCGTTGAGAATGAGTCTTATGCTGACTATGTATGCACATGTGAGAAATAAGTAAGATATATAGTTGTTACATTTTGTTAATAATAATAATAATAGTAATAATAATAATAATAATAATAATAATAATAATAATAATAATAATAATAATAATAATAATAATAATAATAATCAGGATTCTAGAATATGCTTTGGGATCCTCAGATATCTTTCAGATCCTGGATCCTGGATAGGATTGAGGATCTTGGCCCTAACAATTGCCCCCTAAATTATTCCTGCAAAATATTTAAGTTAATTTTGAATATTTAAAGGTATAATTTTATTTTAAATAGAGATAAGGTTTTTGAAACTCAAACCCTAATGGATAGAATTTTATCCGTTTGATGCTCATGATGACAAAGTGAAATCAACTCTCTCTCTTCTGTTACTAAGATAAATAGGGTAAATAGTGAAGGATTTTTATTTACTTCCTCTTGCGTCCTTATGGTCATCATCGAATATTCTTGAAGGTATCTCTCTTACTACTTCTCTTTTATTTATTTTTGTAATATTTCGATCATGGGCAAGAAGATTACTCGCTCTCGTGCTAGTATTACCGCCCCTTCTGAGGACGACTTCGTCGATCAGAACATCTTATCCTATGATGAGAATTATTCGTTTGTTGACGATAATATTGATATAATGAAATCAGTTGGAGCTTTTCCTGATGATGCCATCTTCAAACCTTTTGATGTCAAGTCTCAACCAGATTTTGTTTCTTCTTCTTGGGTCTGCTTTCCTGAATACCCATTTTCTTTGGGTTTGAAATACCTTTTTTCTGGCATTATTTGTGAATTCTTCAAAATCACTAAGATCTCATACATCCAAAACCATGCCTGTAATGTGGAGGATACTGAAATTCACTTTCTTATTTTATTTATTTCAATGCAGGCTTCAAGTTTGAGTATCTCATTCCTACCGCTAAAGATACCCAAGAGAAGATTGAGAAGTTCCTTGCTCTTTCCGAGACTGAAAGATCCTTCAAGTTCGAACACTCCAACCTCTAAGAAGGGTCTTCCACCACTGCTCCAATGGTGACTGGTAAGGATCCTTCTATTTATTTGCTTTGCTTTTAGGATCCTAAATTAATGAGGATCCTTCATAATACGTAGGATCCAAGACTACACACTCCAGTGCCCGATTTTCCCTCTCTAATCTAGAGGATGACATGTCCAGTGGTCTGATCATGGTTAAAAAGGAAAAGGTGCCCCCTCTCTTCCTCCGAAGAGGGTTCAGATTGATCTCACTGTAAAGACCCTAGGTTCCCGGAAGAGGAAAACTGTTGAGGCCATAGATCTGAGCCTAAAAAATCTCGGAGTCAAGAAGGCACTCAAGAAGCTGGTCTCTTTCTATTAGCCTGTAAGTATTTCTAAAATTTTGGTATTTGCCTTTTATTTCATGATCTCACTTTTACTGATGTTGTTCTTGTTTTAGGTCTTCGACCATATTTCTTAGTCCACTGTTGATCTAAATATTAGGGCTTAGAAGGTCGCGCGTGCCTTAAAGGAGCAGGAGAAGGTGTGGAAAGTCACTAACGAGGATCTCCTAATGAGGGTGGAGCTATTGAGCAAAGAGAATGCTGAGAAAGAGGAGGATCATGCTATAGAGATTGCGGTGGTGATTGCTAAGGTGAAGGGTAGAACTACTGTGGTTGTCTGGGAAGCGAAGATCAAACTTGCAGAGGATGTAGCTAATGCAGGATTCTGGAATGTGGATGGCTGGCATGAAGCCCTAGCCAAATTAACTGGTGAGCCTATTAATACCAGTCAGGATCCTGCAGGGCAGCCAAAGATGGGAGTAGAGGATAAAGTGGTAGAGAAGGTTCTCTTGCGTGGTTAACATGATTGATGTGGTTGTAGTAGTAGGTCTTTTGAGGATCCCTAGATGATTAGGATCCTAAAGAGTTCAGGTTTTACAAGAAATCTTAGGATCTTAATAATTTGAGCTAGTTAGTCTTCTGGTTAGGATTTTGAAATAGTTAGGATCCTTAAAAAGACAAATCTTTAGTTATAACGTAGGAAAATAGTTTTCAAGAAACAAGAATATGTAGAACCTGATGACCCTTAGGTTTAGTTTTGACATTTTGAAGGCTTTTGACTTAGGAAAAGTTTCGTATTGTAAGTCCTTCAGTTTCTCATGATCTTGAAGCTCGTAGTGGGAAGGATCGCTCTCAGGATATCCTAACTCTGGATCTTGCTGGGAAAAATCCCTATTTAGCTTTTGTCGGGGGAAAATCCCAACTTTGAAAATAACTAGGGAAGATCCTAACTTAGAAAATAATTAGGGAAGATCCCAACTTAAGATAACATGACAATGTTATAAACTGTAGATTAAATGTTAGGATCTTAACATATGTTCAGAAATAAAAGGGTTTCCAAGTTACTAAAGCGTGAAATGATCCTCTTACTCACATCCCATAGCAAGATATCGTGCGTCCAAGCGAGGTGTAGAAACCTAAACTCGTGAGAAAGAGATCATTAACTCTTTAAAGATGAGAAGGATTAAGTACCCTTAGTAAGAGGAGAGATGATCGGTCTCTATTCATAGCGGCTATGATCATTGAATTTCTACTAATTGCAAACGTTAGCTTGGGGTGGGCTAACGCTCCTCCGATGCTTAAATCAGTAATTGTCTTTTTAGAAAAAAAAAATTAAACAAAAGTAAAGGGTAAAGAATATGTACCTCGAATCTATTGGAAAATGAAAGATTAAACTTACATGAAATATGCTTTTAGGTGTATATCATTCTTGGATCTTAGCAAGATGTCTCCTTCTAGGGTAGCCAACCAATATGCCCCCTTTCCTGCTTTTGAATCAATAAGATATGACCCTTCCCATTTGAGTGCCAAATTTCTATTAGGATCCATGGTATATTTGAACGCTTTCCTAAGGATCAAGTCACCTACCTGAAATCTTCTATGTTTGATGTTGTTATTGTTTGCTTTGGTGATCCTTTTTTTGGTGAGCAGCGATGCGGATCCTGGCAAAATCACCGAGCTCATCGAAAGTGTCGAGATCCTGGGCTAGGATCTTATTGTTGTTCTCCTAATTTTGGAATTGGTATCTTGCTGTTGGGATCATAACCTCTGTTCCAAACACCAAGGGATACAGAGTTTGACATGTGGCTATTTTTGATGTAGTCCTATCCGTCCATAGGATGAAAGGAAGTTCCTCAGCCCATCTTCCTTTCTTTTCATATAACATTTTCTTCAAATTGTTGACTATGATCTTGTTGCATGATTCTGCTTGACCATTAGCTTGAGGATGAACAGGAGTGGACGTTGTCATTTTAATTCCCCAACTGGTGTAAATGTCTCTAGATCTTTTTCTTTTAAATTGGGATCCATTATCACATATGATTTCGGCCGAGATCCCGAACCTGGTCAAGATATTACGTTTGATGAATGAGACTACCTCCTTGTCTCTTACTTGAAGAAAGGCGTCAACTTGTATCCATTTTGAGAAATAGTCTGTCCTTACTAGCATGAAGACCTTTCTACCAGGAGCCTTTGGTAAATTACCAACTATATCCATTCCCTATTTCATGAATGGTGAAGAGGAGATGATATGGTGTAAAGGTTTCGCCAGGTGATGAAGGATGTTACTATGTCTTTGATAAAGCATCACGTTTTTGTGCATGTAAAAAGGCATCCTTTTTCATTGTTGGCAAGTAGTACCCAATCCTTAGTATTTTGGAGCACAAGGATTTGCCCCCAGTGTGGTTGCCACAATCTCCTCAATGTATGTCTTTTAGAACTTCTGCAACTTTGTGATCTTCCAAACATCTTAGATATGCACCTGCCATGGACTTCTTGTGTAACTTCCATTGGATAATCACAAAGCATCATACCCTTATCTTGATTGCTATATTGCTATTTCTTCTTTTGGGATTGTGCTGTTTTGGAGGTATTCTTTTATAGGTTGGGTCCATGATCTTGACTGTTGTTGAAGATCCTGATTGTTTGGCCCAGGATCCTGAGCATTGAGATCATGGTTAGAGGGTTGGATTTCAAGATCTTCGATTGCTGCAACGCTAGTTGTTTGGTCATGGGTAGTGAGGTCGTCTTGTTTCTTGGTTGAATCTTCTATTTCCGAGATCATTATGTGGACTATCAAGATCCTGGTTTTTTTGGGGGGGATCCTGAGAAAAGATCCCAGGTTGGATAATGTGTCATCTTTGGTATTGTCTTCTCTAGGAACTTGGACTAGGTTAAAAAATTTTGAATTCTGAGGCTAGGGTGCTGAGTATTTGAAGGTATTGTGCTAGTCTTTCGCCTTTTACTACATATGATCCATTAAAGTGGTTAGTTATTAATAACTAATCGACGTATACCTGAAGATACTTGATTTGAAGATCCTTGGCTAGTTTCAGTCCCATGATTAGTGCGTCGTATTCCACTTCATTATTGGTTACGTCAAATTCACAGCTAATGGCTTGAGGTAGTATGTCCCCCTATGGCGATTTTAATATGATCCTAAGGCCAATTCCTCTTTGGTTGGATGCTCCATCCATGAAGAGCGTCCACTTTACCATGTTCTCTTCTTCTAGAAGTTGCCGAGTTTCCATTTCCACTTCGGCTTGTAGATCATCACTAAATTTAGCCACAAAGTCTACTAGTGCTTGTGACTTATTTGTATATCTTGGCCCATTCTTTATATCATATGTACTGAGCTTCACCAACCACTTAGCCATTCTTCCTGAGATTTATAGTACATGGGATGTTCATCCCCATCGAGATCCTTGGCCAGAACTGCACTTACATCATTTGAGGATACTGAAAGGTATAGGAGGAGTTACTCTCCATCTAACGCTTTCACTAATAGGGGTGCTGAACTTGAGTATTTTTTAACTTCTTGGAAAGCATTTTCGTGCTCCTTGCTCCACTCAACCTTCTTGTTTTTCTTTATGATTTCGTAGAATGGTTTGCACACTCTGAGGATCTTGAAATGAACCTGTTGAGAGGTGTTATTGTTCCAGTCATCCTTTGGATATATTTTGTCGTAGTTGGGGATGTTAGATCAATTATGGATTTGATCTGTTCAAGGCTTGCTTTTATCCCCCTCTTGGTGACCATATATCCAAGAAACTTTCCTGCCTTCATTCCAAGGTTACAGTTGGATGGATTCAACTTCATGTTGTATTCGTCTAATATATCGAAGGCCTCTTGAAGATCCTTGAGATGATATTCAGCTCTTTTAGACTTGACCACCATGTCATCAATGTATACTTCCATGGTGTCCCCTAGATTATCCTTGAACATTCGATTCACTAATCTTTGGTATGTTGCCCCTCCATTTTTAAGACCAAAAGGCATAGCAATATAACAATATATACCTATAGAGGTTATGAAGGCAGTATCCTCTTGATCGGATGGTTCCATTTGTATTTATTGGAATTCAGCTGGAGCGTCCATGAATATCGATAGCTCATGTCCTGCCATGACATCTATCATCAAGTCTATGTGTGGTAAAGGGAAAGGATCCTTAGGGAAAGCCTTATTGAAATTCATGTAATCCACACATACTCTTCATTTTCTATTCCTCTTTTGTACCACCACCATGTTGGCTAGCCATCTAGGGAACTTTACCTCTTTTATCATTCCTGTCTTGAGAAGTTTTTCAACTTCTTCTTGAATGATTTTGTTTCTCTCAAGTGAAAATTTACTTCTTTTTTGGTGTATAGGCCTGAAAGAAGGATCTATATTGATTTTGTGATTTATAATTTCTTTATCTATACCTATCATATCCTCATGCTTCAAAGCGAAGGTCTTGTTTCTGTCTTTTAAGAACTTTATTAGGTCCTGCTTGATTTGTTCTGGTATTGAGGATCCTATGCGGACATTAGCTTCAGGATGCTCAAGGTTTAGGGGCACTTCCTTTATGTCTTGCTCTCTTGCTTCTAGCACGTCTCGTGCCCTCTTCTTTAATTGCTATGCTTGTCGTGGTGTTGTTGAAGACTTCATTGAGGTCTTATAGAACTCTTTACATTCTTGCTGATCCCCGATGATCTTCACTATTCCCCATGGGGTAGGCATCTTAATGCACGTGTAGTATGTTGATGGAACTGCTTTCATGTCATGGATCTAGGGTCTACCTAATATAACATTATAGGAAGACAAAACATCAATTCCACAAAAGCGTTGCATATAATATACCCCCTCAATGTAGTTGGGTAGCTTGATTTCTCTAAAGGTGTGCTTTGTTTCACCACTGAATCCTATTAGGACGGAGGATCTTTTGATTATTTCGGATTCTGGGATGTTCATCCTGGTTAGAGCATCTAGGAGTTTGATTTTCACTGAGGATCCTTTGTCTACCAGAATCCTTCTGACGAAGCGATTGGCGATGTATAGAGTAATCATTAATCCATCGTGGTGAGGATCCTGTATATTTTCCCTACCTTGTTCATCGAAGATGATTTCCTTGCTGTTTGTTATCGACGTGTTCTTTCGGGGTCTTTGTTCCTTTTCCGTCTTAGATACTTTGGCATGTCTTTTAGATGCAGAATAAGAAGTTCCATAGATGTCAGATCCTTCGGAAATAACATTAAGTACCTTGGCATCCGAGGGAGGGGATCCTAGTTTTTCCAGGATATTCATAGAATCTTGCTCTTTTTATATGGATCTTTCTTGTTTCCTCCCTAGGATATCTTTGATATATCCCTTGCTTAGGAAATAACTAATCTCCTTCTTGAGGGTTATGCAGTTATCAGTTTTGTGTCTGAAATCCTTGTGATATGCACACCATTTAGATTTGTCCTTCCAGCTGTTTGATTTCTTTCCTTTTCTTGGCCATATCGCTTTGTCTCTAAGATTCTGCATAGCAAAAATTAGTCCTGACACATCCACAAAAAAGCAATAATCAGCAATCTTGGGAAATTCATCTTCTGCTCCTTCATCATCAAGGGCATTAACCCTATGATGGTTAGGTTTAGAATATAGATTTGAGTTATAGGATCTCTGGGTCGAGGATTCGGCCTTCCTGTTAGGATTATCATATGTGTTTGGCGTGCTGGTCCTTTTTTGTATACTTTGTCTTCTTCCAATCTGATGAACCTCAGTGCTTTAGTTTTGACTTCATCCATTCATTTTCATGGATTCATCACAAGGTCTTCATAGAATGGAGAATCCTTCTTTAGGCCCATATTAAAGGCCTCCACCGTAGTGGCCATGTCGATGTTTGGTATGTTCAATGCTTGCTAGACAAACCAACTTATAAAGTACCTTAGGGATTCTTTGGGATCCTGGATCACCCGATAAATATCACAAGTGATCCTTTCGAATATCCTACTACAAGAAAACTAATTATTGAAGAGGTTAACTAAGTGAGCAAAAGAGGTAATATATTAAGGAGGAACATTAAGGAGCCATTTTAAGGCCGATCGTGTAAGTGTCGAAACGAAGCCTTTACATAAACAAGCTTACTTTAAGTGTGGATGAATGGGAATGATCTCTATTCTCTTTCTATATTGCGTTATGTGTTCCTCAGGATCCGTGGTTCAATCGTAAGGCTTCATGCTAGGAGTTTGGAAGCTTTTGGAACTTCAGTGTCGACTATCGATGGGATGAATCTTGAGATCATGTGCCTGGTGGGGGATACTTCTGGTATAGGTTGGACAACTCCTGGTACGCTCAAGATCATCTGTCTGAGCTGCTGAAGTTCTTTAGCTATGACCGGACTTATTCTCGTATCAAGGTTCACAGAGTTAGTAAGAGTATTATTTTCAAAGAAGTTAGCATCATTTTTGTTATGAGGAGTGGTGAAAGTTTTGTCAAGATCCTGATTATATGAGCTTGATTAGTTGGGGTTACACTCCAAGTCGAAACAATGGCGGATCCTAGGGCAGTAGTCTCCGGGATTTTCCATAAGGATCCCGAGTTGTCAAAGTTCAGGATCCTAGTTTGCAAGATCGATGGTGTCACCTCTTAGGGTTTACAGATCTCTGCCCTTATCCTTTCCACCTCCTTAAGTAGTGTTCTATTGTCTTCCTGTTGCTGAGTGACCTGCCGCATTAATGTCTGCATCATGGAGAAGAGCTCGTTGTTAGAGATTAAAGCGGGAGGTTCCTAGGATCCCAAGGATCCTAGATTCCCATGACCAATAAATGGAGAAGCGCTCTTCTTCAATTTGTCAGAAGTTTTCCTTTGACCAGGGGGTCCGCACGGAGGTGGTGGAAGAGCTTTCAAGGAAATAGGAGAAATAAAGGAAGAAGATAGGGCTGGTTATGTAGACATGATTTTCTAGAGTTACGAACACCACAAGCCCACGATGGGCACCGAATTGTTTTGGTCAAAAATCAATCGAATGAGAATCAACCAAGTTGTGTGGGAGGTTGTGGTCTTATAGTTGGAATAAGTATTGAATTGAGAACAAAATCACACAAGTGGTTTACAAGGAAAGTCCTTGATCGTGGTTAGCATCTCCAATATAAAACCTTGGGAGGTGATAATGATCACCTGCCTCATTTAATTGTATTGATTGAAATGTGAGTTATAGAAATGGAAGTAAGTATACGAGTACAAATGTTGCAGTAAGTCTAGCTGTGTGTAGTGTGAAGAGTACATGTGTATTTATAATCTAATCCAAGTAACTAAAAGTCTGATATTTCCTAACTCCTATTGAATAAGTATAAAAAGGTTAGTTTGACTTGGTATTTGTAGGTCTTAAGCCTGATTGAAATGTTTCTTCATTGAGAATGAGTCTTATGTTGACTATTTCTACACATGGGAGAAATAAGCAAGAAATATAGCTGTTAAATTTTGTTAAGAAATAATAATAATAATAATAATAATAATAATAATGATAATAATAATAATAATAATAATAATAATAATAATAATAATAACTAGAGGGTAACCCTCGCTTCGCAGCGGGTCGGAAGTTGATTTAGGTTAGGCAAACGTTTTTGTGCCTACATTGTTGGTGGTTACTATATGTAATACATTCAAATAAACTTTTAAAGAAAATATATAGCAAAGTATGCAGACATATTTTAACAAAAGCAAAGATAATTGTTTTTAAGCTTCGTTCAAGGCTTTTGGTGGGTTTTTCAATCCCTTCCATCCTGATTAAACGATGCAAATCACTTTGAAAACTGAATAATTTATAGAAAAGGGGCATACATGTCTCCCAATTATGCATGTGCCGAAAATACCCCTGCAGAATAATTACCATAAATGAAGATAGCAATTAAAAGCATATTTGTTTTATTTCCTTGTTAAATCATTAGATTCTTTTATAGCCTTATAAAGACTAAAATGCCCTTTAATAAAAGGGTCATAAACAAATTTATTTTGAGGGTTTCTGCACCTTGACAGTTATGTCATTTATATATTAGGCTATGGGGAGTGGTCACACCCACCCCACTGGAAAAGTGCTGCCACATGTGCGCCACGTCAGCTTCACACCCAACCCACCACCAACCCACTAAAGATTGGAAATTGTTACCACTCCACAAATTCTTTTTTGTTATTCTTTTTATTTTTTGAACATTATATTAATTAAAAAGCATAATTTATAACATACATTAATTTTTTAAAACATAAAAAAATAAAAGCACATTTCATTAATTAAAACATAGAAATTTAAAATTTAAATTAGTTAAATTAAACATTACATTGTCTAAATAAAATAAAAATTAAAAAACATAAAAACACATAGAAAAATTCTAATCGTCGTCGTTGTCGTCGCCGATATCATCCGCCTCGTCGCCACCATCGTCATCCTCCTCATCGTCATCATCGTTGTCTTCACCGTCATTTTGCTCTTGAAATTGTCGTTCCCATATGTATTCGGTCAAATCATGTCGTAGATTGTGATGTGTTTTACGGTTTTGTATTTCCAAAACCCTTGAGAAGTATGTCGGACTGCCAACTTGTATTACTGCAGGTGGGTTAAGTATATCGTTTGTGGTATATGAGCAAATAGCCCTACCCTTTTCGTCTATTATCATGTTATGTAAAATAACACAAGCAGTCAACACCGTTCTCAATTTTTCTCTGTCCCATGTTCATGCCGGATGTTTGATTATGTGACACTTTTGTTTGAGGACTCCAAACGCCCGTTCTACATCCTTCCTTGCAGATTCTTGTGCTAACTTGAACATTTTCCGTTTATCGTCGGCCGGAAATGTGTATGACTTGACAAATGTAGCGTATTCTGGATATATCCCATCACGTAGGTAATACCCATATTTGTATTCATTTCCATTGACAACATATGGCATTTCTGGTGCTTTACCCTATAAAATATCGTTAAATATCGGAGACGTTTGGAGCACATTCAAGTCATTGTTTGACCCGGCCATACAAAAGAATGCATGCCAAAACCATAGGTCATTTGAAACCACCGCCTCCAAAATAACAGTCGGCACCCCATGATCACCTCGCGTGAACTGGCCACGCCACGCGTTGGGACAATTTTCCTACTCCCAGTGTGTACAATCAATGCTACCAAGCATCCCTGGAAAACCATGTTTCGCTTGATGCGCGGCATACAACTGTTCGACATCGCTTTTAGTCGGATGTCGCAAGTATATGTCACGGTAAAGCTCTATGACATACTCACAAAATAAATATGTACACTCTCGACCCGTCATCTCAGACATATTCAGATACTCATCTGATGCGTCTGCGGTTATACCACATCCCAACCGTCTAAGAGCGGCCGTACATTTTTGTATTATAGTAAAACCGCGTTTACCTCTAGCATCCCATCATAATTGAAAAAAATCCATAATTAAGTGCCAAATCTCTATCTATACGTAAAAATAAAGTTCTATTAATACGAAAACGTTCTTTGAATTTTGATAGATCATATAAACTATTAACGGCAAAATAATCACGTACCAAAAGTTCATGTGCCGCCTCTCGATCCCGGTTGATCCATTTTCTATGCTTCCTCTCGACGTTTAAACTTTCACCCCTCTCACGTACCACGTCTTGTGCCGCGGATAACAACGTATACAAAATCAAATCTTCATCAGAATCGTTATCATCGGAAGACGAAGAAATTGGAGGTGGAAAATTATCCCTTTTTTGGTTTAATGTGTGTGTTTGTTTTGAAAAAATGTGGGTGTGGTTTAGTGGAAATTGTGGTTAAAGTGGATGTATATATAGAGAATTTGAAAAAATTTAAAAAAAAGTTTTTTTTAATGAATAATATAACGGTCGAATATAACGTTCGAAAATTAATTGGCCAATCAAAGAGCTCGTCTTCGTCTGTCTTCCGCCTCATGCCACACGCAGCCCACCGGACTTGGAGGCGGTGTTCAATCGTGGGGGAGGCTGCCACCTCAGCCCAAGACACGTGAAAACGCTCCCATACCGGGTAGCCTTATTTCAATAGTAATTCATATAATCATGCAAAATGAAACATACACTTTCCATTCTTCCATCTGTCTGTCCTTCATCTTTACCCACAACAAACCATCTAAGTGCACAAAATTTAATATAAAGTATTAGAAAATAACTTAAACATTTAATGTAAAACATTTGCAAATTGATTTCATTACGAACTCATGCTCCCAACCTTGCTCCCAAAAAATTGTAATGATTGGAGTATTAGAAAATAAATGGATTCAAAAGGTAGCATAAAAAAAGTAATGTCTATGCTAATTTTAGTTTAAAAAAATTTGAATAAACCTGGTATAACAAATCTAAGAAGTCCAATTATTTGATAATTTGAGTCGATGAAAGTCCAATACATAAAGCAAAAGAATATTAAAAAGCAGTTATATCCCTTAATATGTGGAAAGCAGATAATGGTACGTTAGTATTGAAGATATAACTAAAACAAAAGCAAATATGTGGAAAGCAGATAAGGGTACGTTAGTTATGTGAAATTAAGTTTTTTAGTATTGATATGATAAGTTCTTTAAAAAAAGTGTCACCAAAGTAATTGCGATTGCTTGTGCAGGGGTATGTATCAAACCTCCAGCATATAACAGAGCTATCCAGACATATATTCTCCTTTTTTCTCCATTGAGTGAATGATCTTTATAAGGTTTTGCTCGCTGAAGTTAATTACCCCTTTGTGCTTGACAAAAACTAATAGCCCTCTAATAGTTTAACAAAATCAACCATGAACACAGTTGCTAAAATAAGTTGATAAAGAAACAATCAAGAAATCATATTGTATTATGAATTTCATCGAATAATCATACCTGAATAAGGATGATATTAGCACCCTTCTCATGAGCAATCTCGCCAGCCTGCAATGCAAAATATTATGTGAGAATTTAGACAAATGGATTTTATAGTAATTAGAATACTTACATCCACAACTAATAAGAAAGGAAAGCATATATATTTCATTTCAATCTGAAATATTACTTGTATAGTATTCCATCATCCAAACACTACGGTGTGAATTCGCATATGGAATCAAGTAAAACATAAAAGAATAACCTAAAAATTGAGACATTTAGTTATTATAGAATATCAATCTAGATAAAGAATGAAAACAAATAAGGTTATGGAGAAAGTATATATGTTTAGAAAAACTACCAGATGATGTGCTGAGCCACATGTTATTGGAAAATTCATATCCAAGCTGCTGCCAATCAAGCACAACTATTAGGTGAAAAAAATTGTTTATCAATGAGGAAACAGAATCCCATATATCTCCAAACACGATTTGTTGAAGATTTGAACTGTTGGAGGTGTGTTGACTAACCTCATGAGAATCGGAAGGATATTGATTCAGAAGAGCTTTGGTCATGACCGATCTGTCATGACCGATCTGTCGTGAACCCAGCCAATAGTATCACCGGTTAGGGCAAGATCATTGGCCTTGGCAGCTTGTTTGACAGGTAAATGACCACCAGCTTCTGGGAAAGTCGGAGATGATCCTGACGATGTGGATGTTTTCGAAGAAAAGGTTGCAAGTTTCTGTGTAGTTCGCCAAAAACGTCAAATCGAGGTTGTCGATGTTGCCTGCTATTTCCCTACAAATTGAAATTAACAGGGCTCAACACAAATACGCCGATTGACACAGAAGACCCAAAAAAACAGTGTGACAACCCCAAGGCTCCAAGGAGAAAGGGTGAAAGATCACGTGGGAGAAAAAACAGATACAGATAAGAACATGAGCCAGAAACCGGTGGTAAAAAATTTAAGCCGGTAAGGGGGGTGAAGAAGAAGAATTCTGATCGGAAGAAGCAATGGAAGAGTGGATTTAATATGGAATCGGTGTTTCTAGAAACCATGAGAGAAGCATTTGATAGAAAAGAGGAGTGACAAACGCAGGTGGGGAAGAGGAAGAGATAAAGACGTATCAAAGGGCAGTGTGTATAGGTGGTGGGTTCACTGAGGAAGAAATAACACGTATAAATCAAGCCCATGACAGTGCCATTCAGCAGCCAAAGGAAGAAATCAGCCACCATCAACCAGACGCTGACCCATCGGCTCCAAACCAGCCAGCCAAAAAAGAGTTGGTTTGCCTAGGCTCTGAGACTGACCAGGAAGGACGAAATTGTAATATTAATAAAGAGCTGGACCTAAGCTTCACTTCTTTAATATATATATATATATAGATATATATATATATATATATATATATATATATATATATATATTATTATTAATAATAATAATAATAATAATAATAATTGTTAGGGCCAGGATGCTGAAAACATTCAGGATCCTCAAACCTCATCAGATTCTCAGGATCCTCAACTATCTCAGGATCCCGACTATTACTGTTATTATTATTTACTAATATTTATAACGGTTATATTTCGTTCATAACAAACACATGTGCAGAAATAGTCAAGAGAAGAGTTATTCTCAATAGAGGTTCGTCTTAACTATGCTAAAGACCTGGAATACCAAGTCAAAAAACGTTCACAAAGTTGGTCATAGAGGATCCCGGGAATATCAGACATCTTGTTAGCTAGCTTAGACTATAAATTAACACATGTATCTCACACACGACACACTCTGCTGACTCTTAGCTTACTCTACATACCTTTTTCACTTATTGTTAGGTCTAAATTTATGGTTTATACTTTGCTTTTCTAGGCATTTGTAGTTTTCGGTCAAGGGCCAAAAACAATCTTCGGTTTAGTTGTAGTTTGGACCGAAATCACATGTGATTTCGGTCTGGCCTTTGGGTTTTGGGCTTGGGTTTGTCCATATGTATAAATAGTGTGTTATTAGGCGTGTTCGGGTGGTGTTTAGGGAGTAGAAAACGTGAAAGGGGTTGTCATTGTCATATTAACATGTTCTAGAGAGAACGTGTGTGTGTGTGAATCTAGTGTACCGGATCATCATTGAAAATCATTGTCTGCATTGAAGATTCATCTTGTTGTTCTTCTTCTTCTTCTCTATTCTGTCTTGCATCATCCACTTGATTAGGATTTCGCACCATCAAGTGGATATGATTGATACATCAAAGCGATTTAGGGACTTACAAGTGGTATCAGAGCTTGAATTGTATCAATCAATTTGGCAAGATATTGAACATTTTTGGATTTTTACTTGAAGGTTTTGGCATTTTTGATTTGTTTTGGAAGAAATATTGGATGTTTGTTCTTCGTTTTTTTTAAAATTCCGAGTTTTGATCGAGTTTTTTGCATTAAAAGTTGAAAATCGTGTTTTTGGACGTTATTTGCAAATCTCCGGCGACTATTCTCGGTCTCGGCTAGGGTTTCCGAAGAGTTTTCGGCCGGGAACGAGATTGCGGTCAGAAGCTGTTTACGGTGGAGCGTGTCCGATATTTCGGTGAGAGGTTTGCGGTGGAGCGGCTTCGGACGTTTTCGGTGCGTAGTTCTCAGCGTCGATTTCGGTCTTCGCATTTTCGGTCAGAAGGTAATTCTCGGTGCGAGCCTTCTCGGTATGGATCAAGAGGCTTCGCGAGTTCGGTTGCAAATTCGAATTTTCAAGATTTTGGCTTATTTTCAGCCCAAAAACCACATTTTCGAACCGATAGCCTCGTTTTTGGTCATAAAGCTTCGTATTTGGTCAAAAAGGTCACGTATTTCGTCAAATATTCTCGTTTTTGATCAAATTCTCTCGTTTTTTATCTTAAAATTTTCGTTTTCGGCCTAAAGTTTTGATTTTCAACTTTTGACTTCCAAGTTTAAATTTTGACTTTCATTTTTGACCTTTGACTTTCAAAGTTGACTTTTGACTCTCATGATTAATCTTTGATTTTTAACTTTGACTTTCTCATTTAACTTTCAAGTTTTCACGTTTGACTTTCAAGTTTGACTTTTAAGTTTGACTTTTTAAGTTTGACTTTTAAGGTTGACTTTCGAGGTTTCAAGTCAAAGGGCATTTTTGGTAAACAATGAGCTCCTCAAACACCAAGGTCAATGAAGCTTCATGTTCTCAGTCTTGTGAAGCTAAAATTAAACTTTATCGTGATCAACATGATTTGCTAATAAGGGAAATTGAGGACCTTAAATATGAAGGATATGCACTTAGGAAGGCCCAAAAACCCTTAAAAGAACAACTAGAGGCCAAAACCAAGGACTTTAGAAAACTTCAAGAAGAATATAGTAATAAATGTGAAAATTATAACTAAGATAAAAAGGAAATTGCCAAATTAACTGTCGAACTTGATGCATTGATAGCTAAATATAAAGATGTTGAATTCAACTTTAAGAAATTTGACGTGTCAATGAGGTAGTTGCATCCATGATAGAAAAACAATTAAAATTTAAAGATAATCAAAAAAAGGGTCTAGGGTATCACAGTGTTCCACCTCCCTTCAATGACAACTATGACCCCCCCCCCTTGAAATCAATGAGGAAGATACACCTGCTCAGTTTGGTCCACCCCCTGTACCAACTTCAGTTAAAACTGAACAATCTGGGCCAACTGAGAATATTGAGATGAAGGATACTAATGATTCTACTTCATGTGCAGGTAAAGGAGTGGAAGATGAGAACAAGGAGAACAGAAATAATTCCAGTTATGTTGATTCTGTTGACTGTCAAACCAATGTCTCCTTGAACTCTGAATATGTTGCTTCTAATTCACTTACTTCTAATAAACCTGTTGCTGGTAAATACAGGCCACCAAAACAAGCGAAACAGTCCGCTTGCTGCATGTGTGCATGTGGGAACAATCAGAAACAAGGCATGGGCATGCTACCAGGGAAAGACAGAAATAACTTCTATGTGAAGAAACATACATGTTTTCACTGTGGAACACCTGGACACATTGCCAAAAATTGTCCAAATCGTGCATATGTTCCCTACTATGCACAAGGTTGGCAGACCACGTCAAGAGGGAGATTCCACAAAAGAAACCCTTCGAGATCACATTCAAACAATGGTGATTGGAATGCTAAGAAGGGCAAGAATCAAACTCCCAAGGACAAGTAGAGAATGTCGGCCAAGAAGCCAAATTCAAGAGATGGTTCAGTTAAACGAAGATCAGCTAATTTAAAGTCATCTCGACAATCGGCTTCAAGTTCAATAGCAAGTGCTAAGGAATCCATCCGATCAAACAAGAAATGAGTTAAACACGACTACATATGGGTACCAAAGGTTCACACTCCCAAATTATCTAATGATTCTAACATTGCTTCATCTCTTGTGTGTGATAAACAGGATATGTCATGGGAGAGAGTACCTTGTGTAGACGATAACGGTCAACCCAGTTTCAAAATGGACTGGGTTCCAAAGACCAACTAATCCTGCACTCTGTGCTAGAGCAGTTATGGAGGAATATCATCGGACTTCGGTTTGTTGATAGTGGTTGTTCCAGACATATGATAGGAGACATATCTCAACTGTACAACACTCAGAAATTTAAGTGAGGGTATGTGTCCTTTGTGGGAAAGGAAGAAAGGAAAGGATCACAAATCAGGATTGTTCTTAACGATGTGAAGAATTTTTGGATCTGTTCCGAGATTGAAACACAGCTAAGGCTGAACATGTTGCTACTTATGCGTGTTGTTCTTATACCATCTGGATGCAACTTCCATTGATGAATTACGATTTGAGTTATTCTTACTGAAATACTCCCTGTAATCATCGTTTTATATTAATAAAATCATCAAGGCAAGTGATCATTATCACATCAAAGGTTTTGCGCCGGAAATCCTAGCAAGGATCAACGGCATTCCTTGAAAACAATCGTGACATTCTCTTTACCTTTTTATATTGCACAATTCGAACATCACAGCCTCTCACTCAATTTAGTTCATCAACACTTTTGTAGTTTTTGACCAAAACAATTTGGCGCCCACCGTGGGGCCGTGGTGTTCAAAATCCTTGAAAGATAATGTCTACACAACCGATCCTTTCTTCATCCTCTACTCCTTCCATTCCAACCAAAAACCTACCACCTCCTCCAAGTAGACCCCCTGGTTAGAGGAAAGAGCCTGACAATTCCAAGAAAAACACCCCTCCGGTCACTGACCAAGGAAGTTTGGGATCTTCAGAACTCCAGGATCCGACTACTCCGGTCACTACTGCATAGCTCTTCGCTATGATGAGGAAAATGATGCAACAGCTGACCCATCAGCAATAGGAGAATAGAAAACTACTTAGAGAAGTGGAGAGGATGAAAAATGACGCCCACAGCCGTACAACCAAGGATCCTGAACTTCGATAATGGAGGATTCTCAGAAATCGCCAGGGGAATACAGCTCCTGCTACTGTTACGTCACCCTGGGGGACAACTATGAACAATCAAGCATCTACGATCAATGATCTCAATGATCCTTTCAATACACCTAGAAACCTTCATTCTAGTAACTTCTTAAACAACAATACTATCAATACTAACTTTACAAATGTTGATGCAGGAATAAGTCCTAACATGGCTAGGGAACTCCAACAATTGAGACAAATGATCTCAAGCGTACCCGTGGTAATTCAACCCATACCAGAAGTATCTCCAACAAGTTACAGGATCATGAGATTTGCTCCTGCGACAGCTGATACCAAAGTTCCTAAGCGCTTCCAAACTCCTAGCATGAAGCCTTACGATGGAACTATGGATCCTGAAGAGCACGTAACACAATACCAAGAAAGGATTGAGATCATTCCTATCCCAGTGCACTTGAAGGAAGCTTGCCTATGCAAAGTCTTTGGATAAACCCTTACAGGATCAGCTCTTAAATGGCTGCTAAACGTTCCTCCCTATTCTATTACTTCATTTGTGCACTTAGTCAATATTTTCAATATACAGTTTTCTTGTTGCAGAACCTTCAAGAAGATCACTAGTGATCTCTATCGGGTGGTTCAGGATCCTAAGGAACAACTTAGGGATTTTGTTAACAGGTTTGGCAGGGAAGCTCTAAGCATCCCCAACATCAACACTGCGACTGTTGTACAAGCCTTCAAGATGGGTCTAAGGAAGGATTCACCCTTCTACGAAGATCTTGTGATGACCCCAAGCAATAGATTGGACGAAGTTAGGTGTCGAGCATTGAGGTTCATAAGGCTTGAAGAGGATAAAGAAATACAAAAGAGGAGCAAACCTTCAAGTCAATACGAGAATCCCAATAGGAAGGCTGAATCCTCGGCCCCAAGATCCTACAAATCGAAGCCCTATTTCAAACCGGATCATCACAGGGTTAATGCCCTCGAAGATGAAGGAGAGGAAGAGGAACTTCCTAAGATCACTGACTATTGTTTTTCTGTGGATGTTTCAGGTTTTATCCATGCTATGCAGGATCTCGGAGACAAAGCAAGGTGGCCAAAGAAGGATAACAAGTCCACCAGTTGGAAAGACAATTCCAAATGGTGTGCTTACCACGAAGATTTTGGTCACATAACAGAGGATTGTGTAGCCCTAAGAAAGGATATCATCTACTTCCTTAGCAAGGGGCATTAGAAAGAGATCCTCAGGAGAAAGAAAGAAAAGTCCAAGGAGAACAACTAGGATGGTCACAAGATCCCGGAGAAACCGAGATCTCCACCCCCAAACGCCAAGATAATTAACGTTATTTCATGCGGATCTAACATTTGTGGTACTTCTTACTCTCAGGCTAAAAGACACGCCAAGGTCTCTAAAACAGAAAAGGAGGATAGACCGCGAAAGAATATCGTGGTTAGCAATGAAAAGGAAATCACGTTTGACGAGACGGATAGGGAAGGGATCCAGGATCCTCACCATGAGGGACTCGTGATAACGATGTACATGGCCAACCACTTCGTCAGAAGGATACTTGTTGCTGGAGGATCCTCAGTCAACATCGTACTCTTGGACGCACTAAAGAGGATGAACATCCCAGAATCAGAGATAATCAAAAGATCCTCGGTCCTCATAGGATTTAGCGGGGAAACGAAACACACTATTGGAGAGATAAAGCTACCAATATACATAGAAGGGGTAAACTCTATACAAAATTTCGGTTTTATTGACACCTTATCTTCTTATAATGTGATATTAGGTAAACCATGGATCCACGTGATGATAGCGGTTCCATCAACATATCATCAGTGTGTAAATATGCCTACTCCATGGGGAATAGTGAAGATCATGGGAGATCAACAAGAGTCAAAGGAATGTTATAAAACCTCTATGAAGCCTACGACCAAACCCCATCAGGCATAGCAATTAAGGCAGGGGGAACGACATGTTCTAGAAACGAAGGACCAAGACGTGAAGGAAGTGCCCCTGAGCATCGAGGATCCTGAAGCCAAAGTCCTCATAGGATCCTCAATACCTAAGCAAATCGAGCAAGACCTATTAAACTTCCTTCAAACCAGAAGCAAGACGTTCGCATGGAAACACGGAGATATGACAGGTATAGACAAGAGTATTATCACTCACAAACTTAATATTGATCCTTCTTTCAGAACAATACACCAAAAGAGAAAGGAATTTTCACCCGAAAGGAATTAGATCATCCAAGAAGAAGTTGAAAAGCTCCTCAAGACAGGGATGATAAAGGAAGTGAAGTTCCCAAGATGGCTAGCTAATGTAGGTGTCGTACAGAAGAAAAACGGCAAATGGCGAGTATGTGTACACTATACGAATCTTAATAAGGCTTGTCCTAAGGAAACTTTCCCTCTACTGCATATTGACTCTATGATAGATGCAATGGTTGGCCACGAACTCTTAACCTTCATGGATTCTTCAGCAGGATTCCAACAAATCCAAATGGAACCATCCGATCAAGAAGATACAACATTTATAACACCAAAATGTATATATTGTTACACTGCAATGCCTTTTGGTCTTAAAAATATAGGTGCAACATATCAAAGATTAGTGAACCTGATGTTTAAAGACAAGCTGGGGAACACCATGGAGCTCTATATTGACGACATGTGTTGGATATCGTGTCTAATTCCATAACTATATTTGGTATGTACTTGACCCGACCCGGCATGGTCCATTTGGGTTGCACTTCACCCGAACAATTTATGGATAATCGTTTGAGAATAGTATAAGTTATGATTTATTAATATATTATAAGTCCTAATATATTAATATAAAATCATATTATTTAATTAGTATTGATCTATAATTAATCTAGAATTAATTTAGAGATCAAAAGTATGACTAATTAAATATGGGCTCTTGTATTTATATAGTGTGGGCTAATGCTTATTTGGAATGGGCTAGGCTTGCATGGAAAGTCCATGGATACTCCATGGAGCTTTAACCCATGGATCTCATGGAAATGAAAAGACATGGGTATTAGGGTTTACATGGATGTAACCCTAATCCACCACACTATATAAAGGAGGCTTTGGTTCTTGAAATCACATGAGTTGTGGTGAGTAAAGTAAGAGGGCCGATTTCAAGAAGGTGATTACTATTCTCTCAAAGTTCCAAGTTTGTGGTGATTTGTGATTTCCATTTGAGGCATCCACACTATTGGTGCTAGGCTCTAAAACTCCAAGCAATCAACTACAACTACAAGGTAAGTAATTCTACTAGCTTTATTTGATTCAAGTTCCCCATGCCATGCTAGATAGGATAAAAACCTTGGAAAAATAATTATTAGCATGTATCATAGTCAAACATAGATCCAAGATTTCTAGGGTTGCATGTACACCATAGGAGTGTTAGAATGCTCAAAAACCCATCAACATGGTGGTGAAGTCAATAAAAGCTGAAGATCATCTCAGGGATCTCAAAGAAGCCCTCGACATTCTAGAAAAATATAACATGAAGTTGAATCCACTTAAATGCCACTTTGGGATGAAGTCGGGTAAGTTCCTTGGGTAGATGGTAACCAAGAGAGGAATAGAAGCAAGCTCGGAGCAGATCAAAGCAATCATCGAGCTGAAACCTCCATCTTCAACAAAAGACATCTAAAGGCTAACCGAAAGAGTAGCGACACTCAATAGGTTCATTTCAAGATCCTCAGAAAGGTGTAATCCCTTCTATGATATCTTGAAGAAGAACAAGATGTTTGAATGGACTGAAGAACACGAAGAAGCTTTTCAGGAGCTCAAAAAATACTTAAGTTCTGTGCCATTACTAGTGAAGCATATAGATGGAGAACCACTTCTCCTCTACCTCTCGATATCCTCAAACGCGGTAAGTGATGTCCTAGCCAAGGATCTTAACGGAGACCAACATCCTATCTACTGTGTAAGTAAAAGTCTTATGGATCCTAAAACCAGGTTTTCTCATCTCGAAAAATTAATTCTTGCATTAGTAACTACTTCAGCTAAATTAAGACATTATTTCGAGACACATATTATACATGTGAAAACTAATTATCCTATTAAGAATGTGATGAGAAAACCAGAAGTGTCAGGAAGGATGAAAAAATGGTCAGTGAAGTTAAGCATGTTTGACATCAAATATGAGCCAAGATCCGCCATAAAGTTACAAGCACTAGCAGACTTTGTGGCTGAATTTAGTGATGATGTACAAAACGAAGTAGACATTGAAGCTAAATAACTCCTATAAGAGGAACACTTGGGAAAATGGACATTATTCATGGATGGAGCTTCAAACCAAAAAGGAACCAGACTAGGGATCATACTAAAATCGCCACAGGGGGACATCATACCCCAGGCAGTTAGCTACAAATTCAACACAACCAACAACGAAGCAGAATATGAAGCACTCATCATGGGACTACAATTGGTTAAGGATCTTCATATCAAGGATCTTCAGGTATTTGTTGATTCTTTATTATTAACCAGTCACTTCAATGGATCTTATGCAGTGAAAGGTGAAAGATTAGCATTATACCTCAAGATCCTCAAAAAATTAGCCTCTGATTTTGAAAACTTTAGCCTAATCCAAGTTCCCAGGGAAGAAAACACAGAAGCAGATGCATTAGCCAACTTAGGATCCTCCCTAAGGATCCCACCAGAAATAAAGATCCCTATAATCCACATAATAACTCCATCTATAGAAGCCCTTTTCCGAAAAGCCCGATGATCCCGAATAACCGATAAATGTAATAGCCATCACATATCCTGACCCTCAGATCCTTCCTTAAAGGTATCTCGACGAACAGGATCCTCGAAGAAGTCCACGATCATGGATTCAACCCATTATGGAGTATCTCCAAAATGGCACGATCCCAACAGAAGAAAAAAGCGAAAGAGCATTCAGAACAAGAGTCTCAAGATTCGTAATAATCCAAGGTAAAGTCTATAAAATGTATATGGCAGGTCCATATCTCTGTGCTTGGAAGATCTTGAAGTTGCAAAAGTCTTGAAGGACATACATGAAGGATACTGTGGCAATCATACTGGGGGCATATCCTTATGCTCTAAGGTATTGAGAACAGGATACTACTGGCCAACCATGAAGAGAGATTCTTTTCTATATGCGCAAAAGTGTGATGCTTGCTAAAGACACAGCAACATCCTACATCAACCAGCAAAACCTCTACATCATGTTATCTCTCCATGGTCATTCATGAAATGGGGAATGGATATAGTGGGAAAATTACCAATAGCTCCAGGAGGAAAAGTCTTCATGTTGGTGATGACTGATTACTTCTCGAAGTGGATCGAAGCTGAAGCCTTCGTTCAGATAAGAGACATACAAGCAGTCTCGTTTATTAAACGTAATATCTTGACCAGGTTCGGGATCCCGACTAAAATCATATGCGATAATGGATCCCAATTCATAAGCAATAGGACAAGAGACTTTTGCAGGAGTTGGGTAATCAAAATGATAATGTCTACTCCTGTTCATCCCCATTCTAATGGTCAAGCAGAATCTAGGAATAAGATCATAGTAAACAGGTTGAAGAAAAGACTAGATAAAAAGAAAGGAAGATGGGCAGAAGAGCTTCCTTTCATCTTATGGGCAAATAACACTACTTCCAAAGTAGCCACATGTCAGACCCCCTACTCCTTGGTGTTTGGAACAGAAGTAGTGATCCCGACGGCAAGATACCCGCTCCAAAATCAAGATAACAATGACAGGATCCTAACCCAGGATCTAGACACTATTGACAAACTCTGAGATCTTGCCAAGATATGCATTGTTGCTCATCAACAAAGGATCACCAAGGCTTACAACAAGAACATAAAAGTCAGAAGATTCCAAATATGATGTGACAACCGTCAAATTCAAACAAGTCAAACCGGTCGAATTTAATTAGTGCTTGTATGTTAAAAGTTATTCTATGTATAAAAATGTGCATTTGTATGTTAAAAATTCAAGTGTCTCAAAGAATCTATGTGTTAACAATGTAAAAACCCTAAAAAGAGAGTTAAACACATCAAAACACGATTAAGGACCCTTTCGGGGACTTAAAACAATCATAAACGAATCATAACGAGGTTCACGAACCTTGCATTACGAGATTATACGATAATAATGGCTAAGATTAAATCTCTCCCAAATCTCTCCAATTATGTGAAATCTCTCCCAAATCTCTCCAAGTATGTGAAATCTCTCCCAAATCTCTCTAAGTATGTGAAATCTCTCCAAGTATGTGAAATCTCACCCAAATCTCTCTAACTATGTGAAATCTCTCCAAGTATGTGAAATCTCTCCCAAATCTCTCTAACTATGTGAAATCTCTCCAAGTATGTGAAATCTCTCCAAGTATGTGAAATCTCTCCCAAATCTCTCCAAGTATGTGAAATCTCTCTCAAATCTCTCTAAGTATGTGAAATCTCTCCAAGTATGTGAAATCTCTCCCAAATCTCTCCAAATATGTGAAATCTCTCCCAAATCTCTCCAAGTATGTGA
This sequence comes from Lactuca virosa, assembly GCF_052849685.1. NCBI lineage: Eukaryota > Viridiplantae > Streptophyta > Magnoliopsida > Asterales > Asteraceae > Lactuca > Lactuca virosa. Next base: position 42,956,988 of record NC_136433.1, read on the forward strand.
AATCTCTCCCAAATCTCTCTCAAAATCTCTCTCAACTTTTTATAGTCATCCCGACCCATAACTTGATCAAAAACCGCTCAAATCGGTGAGTTATATCGAAAAACAGCTAATTAGGGCCGAAACCCCTCTTAGGAGTCAAACCTCTTAGGAGCCGAAAGTGTCAGAACCGAAAGTGTCAGAACCGAAAGTGTCAGAAGCGAAATTGTCAGAGGCCTTCTCGGACCGAAGCCAGCAGCGAGGACCGAACCTCGGCCCCCATCCGAGAAGCCTCGCACCTTCGGCCTCCCCCCTTCGGACCTTTGGTCTCCTCTCGGTTCCTTCTTTCCCTTCTCTCGGTTCTTACCTCCTTAGAGCCGAACCTCGCAGGTTCGGTCCCTAATGCCGGTTTTTGACTACTTTCGCCTCCTAAACCCGTTTTTGACGGGATTTTTTCACAAAATTCATATTTTTACCATTTTTAACCCCCAAAACTCATATTTTATTTATTTTTCAAGGATTTTTAATTAAAAAACATTATTTTATTATAAGAGAAGTATTCTACCCCACAAGTGGGTCAAGTGTGCCCACTTGCCTCCATGTGTCATCCTCTCATTAGCCAACCTTATCCACATCACACAAACCAAGACACACATCACTTCAAACTCTCAAGTTGCTCCAGCAACTTTCTACATAAAGAAATCCCTGGAGGATTTCTTTATTTACTTGCTCATTTCAAATACTTCCACACTTCCCTCACCTTCAAGGGAGCCTCTTTTTCTCTCTGCTTCCCACCACCTTGTGCAAGTGTTCTTAAGTTGCTACTGCACTTTTTGGTAAGTATTCCATCTAAACTCAAGTGTTATTCCATAATTTCATAACACTCTTGGATCATTGACTCATATCTTAACACCAAAAATCGTTCTTAGGATCATCCAAGTCTTCCCGTGTTCATCAAGTGCTCTTGACTTGATATTCCCTAACTTCAACCTTCCACTCTTCAAGTCATCACTCAAGGTGAGTTCATACCCCTACATTTTCTAGTTTTCTTCAGTTTTCAGGGGGGGGGGGATACAAGTTAAAACACCAAAACATATTCAAAACTTAACTTGACAGCTTACAACAGAAAAGTTATGACCTGTTCACGAACTGTTTTACCCAACTTAAACTTAATATTTTTCAAAACTGTATAATATGCAAGTACTTCAGGTTTATACCTTTAAAATGACTACTTGCACATCTCTATACGATTTTTCTACAATTTATGGTGATTTTTACAAAACTGTCTATCACTGCAGCAACAAAATCAGATCAAGTTGTGAAAATGAACATTTTCACACTAGTTTGAGACCACCAAAAATTATGGGAAAATTATGAACACAGTAGACACTTTTTCCAAATACTCAGAGTTTTCGGATTCAGTTTTCGACTTACGATGATTTTTCTATAATTACTCAAAAACAGTGATAGCTAAGGGTAAAACTGTCAAATACATATTTAAGAGTTATTCACACCTTGTAACATGTTGAGCAAGTTGTTTAAGATTTACACTTAGTATTTACAATGCCCTTTATTTGAAATACATATACATACGTAACAAGGTTTCATACCATCACACGACACTTTTGATAAACTATAATAGATATAGTTTTGAACACTTCATTTAACAAAGAAAACAATAACATTATCGATTTACAAAACAAACTTTCACTGCACACTACGTGAACTCGTTAATGAATATTTGTGAGACATTCTCCTTCGGGGTACTCCAAGTACCACAGAAAAGTCCTTTAGTTATAATCAGAATCTCCTGGAGTGAGAACGTGATAGTTGTGTATAGATCTATACTGGGTCCGACAAACCCGCACCTGAGCTGCTTGCAACAGCTAGACCGGCAGGTCTGTGGTGACAAGTGTCATAACTTTCCGACGCCTGAAGAACGTCGCATTCAAGGCCATCTAGTCTTTAGTATGATTATAACATCTCGCATGGAATATTAACACAGCATACAGTTCACAGAAATTCTAAGGCTTTATACCAAGGGGTTTTATTTAAATATAAAACACACACATAAGTATGACGATTTACTTACACATACTAAGCCTTGTTTCATTTCAGTTTACAACAAATCTTTTAGAAAATATTGGATTTTCTGGAAACAAACTTGTAACAAACGTTAAGGAAACAACATTCATTTTTATAAAATACTTATGAACTCACCAGCTTTGTGCTGATACTCTCTTTTCAAAACAACTTGTATTCTCAGGTAATCAGTAATACAGGTAATTGCAAGATTTATAAAGTCAAGACGCTAAGGCGTAGATTCTTTTGCTACATTTTATCATCATATGTAATTTAAATTGGGAACATGTATTTTTGGAACATGTACTTTGGAAACAATGTAATCTTTTTAAATTATATCTATGATGGTTGTATTTTACTTTCTTCACTATGGTTATGATACTAAGCATGACGTCATCCGCCCCCGAACGTTTCCGCCGTTCTGGTTTGGGGGTGTGACATATGAGACTTGGTATTAAGGAAAACATTCCAAAATACCAAGGATCCTAGTGCATATAAATTAGCTCCTAAGTGGGAAGGACCATATATCATAGATGCTGAAGCAGGAAAATGAGCATATTGGCTAGCAACACTCGAAGGAGACATTTTGCCAAGATCCTAGAATGCTATACATCTCAAAGCATACTATATGTAAATAGATCGATTGATCCTCAACAAGACCAAGGTGCACATGTTCTTTACCTTAAAATTTTCATCATTACATATTTTCTCCTTGAATACATTACTAACTTAAGCATCGGAGGGGCGTTAGCTAGACTAACGCCCACCCCTAGCTATCGTTTTCTATGTAGAACAACGTACAACTAAGGATACTCAAGATCCTAAAACATAGGGATCCTCGAGGTTGAAGATCATGAAACATAGGGATCCTCGAGGTTGAAGATCCTGAAACATAAGGATCTTGACGCACAAAGATCTCCGCATCTTAACTCCTCAACAACTCCATTATGTCGATGGTATAATCTTTAAACTATCATATACACAAGCTAGAGACTGATCATCTCTCCTACGCTTAAGGGTACTTAATCCCCGCTAAGGTTTAAAGAGCTAATTACCTCTTTCAAACGAACTAAGGTTTATACACCTCGCTTGAACGCACGATATCTAACTATGTGATACGGATAAGGGGATCATTTCACGATGCAGTGGCTTAGCAACCCTCTTATCTTTGAACATAAGTTAAGATCCTTAAGGTTTATAACATTTTCATGTTATCCAAAATTGGGATCCTACCCCTGTAATTACTTAAGGCTTATGACATTTTCATGTTATCAAAAGTTGGGATCTTACCCCAGAAATTACATAAGGTTTATATCATCTTCATGTTATCATACGTTGGGATTTTTCCCCAGAAAATACACACGAATCATAACATTTTCATAAGTAAGGATATTTCCCATGAGATACGTCACAAGTTGGGATCCTCCCCGGTATATAACATTAACATGTTATTAGTTGAATTTATGGTATTAACCCAGGATGTTGTCAAAACCTAAACAGATTATCCTAAGAAGGGAATTCCCCCGTATGATCTAATGATTAAGGATCCTCATTATTAAGGATCCTCATCAGTATAGATCCTCATCAGTGACGAACCTTATCATCAGAAGTCAACAGCGATCCCAAGTTCTTTTCTAAGTTGAGATTTATCCTTAGTAAATTCTAAGGTTAAAGAGCTTATGAAGCTTAAGGAAAAACTTGAAGACAATCAGGTTCCATCTATCCTTATTCTCGAAAAACTCTAAGTAAAGTTTAAGGATCCTGAACTTTCTAGGATCATAAGCAAAAATCATTTGGTTAAGTATACTAAATATTATTCACTAAGAGGATTTTGTCTCAGGATTGTTTCCAGGAACCAAGTTTTGCGGGATCCTGATTATTTAAGGATCCTAACATCGTAACAGTCATGCAGAAAAATCAAGAGAGAGATATAAAAAGAAAATACTACCATGTCATTCAAAAAAGTTGCACACCAACCTACTAACGAAAAAGCTAAATGTATTGCATAAAACAAAAACTACTTAAACTAACTTCTCGCAGGTCTAGACCTTAGCCTGGTCATCATCGGCCGCATCCTTCTTCTCCCCTCCTTTGTTTAGCAGTAGTACATGATCCTGATTGGCGGTAGCAGGCTTTCCAATCAATTTGGCCAATGCTTCGTGCTAACCGTCCACATCCCAGGAACCTGCATTCTCCAGATCCTCCGGCAACTTGATCTTAGCCTACAGGATAGCCATCGCAGCACTTGTCTTCGCATCAGCAATCACCTGCTCAATATCCGTAGAATGCTCCTCCTCCTTCTCAGCCTTCTGTTTTCTCAACAACTCCACTCTCTGGAGGAGTTCCTCGTTGGTGGACCTCCAGGTTTTCTCCTGTTCTTTTAGAGCAGACTCAACTTTCTTGGCACGGATCCTGAAATCATTGGTGAACTAAGAAACATGAGTGGAGACCTGAAAGAAACACAAACATCAGCAAAAGAAGATACAGGTATGTTAAATTAACAATGATTATACACATGAAACTTACAGCTTGGGAAAATGAGGTCAACTTCCCGAGAGCATCCTCGATGCTGAGGTTCTCTAGGCTGAGATCTATGGCCTTAGAAGTCTTCCGCTTATGGGATCCTGAAGCCTTAACTTTAAGGTCTATGTGAGATCTCTTGGGAAGAGGAAGGGTGACACCTTTTTTTTTGCTTAACCTTGATCAAACCACTGGTCATATCGTCTTCAAGATCTGCCAAACGAAAACGAGCATTGGATCGAGTAGTCTTGGAACCTGCCAAAGATCCCTATCAACTCAGGATCCTTATCAGTCTAAAAGAAGTATCCAAGAATACCAGTAGCCATAGAAGCAGTAGTAGCATAACCCTCTTGGAGACTGGAATGTTCGAGCTTGAATGGCCTTTCAAATGCAGGAAGTGCAAGAAATTTGGAAATCTTGTCCTCCGAATCACCAGTAACAGGAACAAGCTCCTCAAATTTAAACGTTGCATCAAAACAAATAAAATAAGGGAAGTAAATTTCAAGATCCTTGGAGTCTGAATTCAGATCCTACCCTTTTTAATCCATGTTTTCAGCAGGGAATCCCCATTGGGTATCGAATCATGTCTCACGAAGAAGTATTTTTCCTTCCAAGCACCATCATTTTGTTTCGATTTCAGAATAAGGTGGTGTTTGTTTGTCTTAACTCTTAACAGGAAACGGAAAGAACCAAAAGTAGAAAGATCTTAAATGAGAGCTAGCTCAGGTGACCCAATATCCATATTCTTGGACTAATTCAAGCGATCAATCCAAAACAGGATCCTCCAAACCACAAGCATAGTTTGGATATAAGAAATTTGGGTAGTCGAAAAGAAATCACGAACGATACTAGTAAAAGGATAAGATAACCTAGAGTAAATGGGTATTCAGGAAAGCAAAGCCACGTCGGGGAAACAAAATCTGGTTGAACGTTAGCCTCAAAAGGTCGAAAAACTACATCGAAGGGAAAAGCTCCAATGGCTTTCAACGATTCCATATCCTCATCGTCGAAGGAGCAAACCTTGTCATAAGATAAGATTGCCTGATCACTGAAGTCATTCTCGGGAGAACTAACAATGCTAGCTTGAGGACGACTAGTTTTCTTAGCCATGACGAGGAAAATCGGAGCAACAGAAAACAAGTAAGAGGAAAATTTTACCTTCACAATGAGACGATGACGACTTGAGAGAATAAAAAAAAATTACCGGAAGCCCACATTTATAGCATAGAGGAGATAAGAAAGATGATTTGACTACTTCTCGGTTATCTCGAGATGGATAAAACTTATCCATTGAGGGATAATTTTTAAACTCTTCTTTATCTCCCTTTTTTATTTTAAGTTATCCCTTTAATATTCTCGAAATTAACTCCTACATTGTTAGGGCCAGGATCCTCAAAACATTCAGGATGCTCAAACATCATCAGATATTCAGGATCCTCAACTATCTCAAGATCCCGACTATTACCGTTATTATTATTTACTAATATTTATAACGATTATATTTCGTTCATAACTAACAGATTTGCAGAAATAGTCAAGAGAAGACTTATTCTCAACAGAGTTTTGTCTCAACTATGCTAAAGACCCGGAATACCAAGTCAAACAACGTTCACAAAGCTGGTCATAGAGGATCCCGGGAATATCAGACATCTTGTTAGCTAGCTTAGACTATAAATTGACACATATATCTCACACACGACACACTCTGCTGACTCTTAGCTTACTCTGCATACTTTTTTCACTTGTTTTTACTGAAATACTCCATGTAATCATCGTTTTATATTAATAAAATCATCAAGGCAGGTGATCATTATCACCTTCCAAGGTTTCGTGTCGGAGATCCTAGCAAGGATCAAGGGTTTTCCTTGTAAACAATCGTGTCATTCTCTTTACCTTTTTCTATTGCACAATCCGAACATCACAACCTCTCACTCAATTTGGTTGATCAATACTTGTGTAATTTTTTATCAAAACAATAATAATAATAACAATAATAATAATAATAATAATAATAATAATAATAATAATAATAATAATAATAATAATAATAATAATAATCAGGATCCTGGCATATGCTTCGGGGTCCTTAGATATCTTTGAGATCCGGGATCCTGGATAGGATTGAGGATCTTGTCCATAACACTAACATTACATGCAACGTTCTAAACTAGTCTACCTGTCTAATAACTCACTACAACATGTCTACATCATACAAAGGATCATATTGTACTCTACGCTACAACTGGAAGATCACCAAATTAATGCATAGTTGTATGTAATAAGAGGTAAGACACACAGTCGAATAGGTAATCCTACTGTAAAGCCACAACCAAACAAGGAACAGGTAAGAAAGCCCAGATCAAGAGTTATCAGTTTATCTTACATCAATATATACAACCCTTATGACATCCACTACGAATATCACCAATCATACCGGTACTCTAGCCAGCTTACCACTACTCCTTTATATCCTATCATGCAAGGATATATATTGTAACACATAGTATAGTGAGGAAACTCACATGAGCTAAGCATCATAAACTTAATAGCAACCTCAACGAAAGAACAGCTAACACAAGCTACCTAATGCCAAACGAGGGTCAACCCAAATTCAAATACCCACTTATGCTCAAGTTTAACCAAAGGACGAATTTGTTAAAATTCAATTGTAAATGGTTAACCTCCACCAAGCTGTGGCCAACACCATAGCCGCATCGTGGTGGCAAAACGACAAAATACTCGCGATTTTGTCCACCGCTGTGTCGTGGCCTGCCCTCCACCGCACTATGACCAGAGTCCAAAACTTCTTACAGGGTTAAGCACTTAACTCTTAATCTCCAGAGCTCCAAAGCTCATATGTGGTCCTTCTAAAGGTCTAAATGGATAAAGTTTCCAACTATATCCATTAGGACAACTCAATAAGCCAATATCTGGAAACCTAATTCCTTAATGGATACTCCAAGTGCATGAACATAAGGCTAGGTCATGTAAGCATCATTTCTAACCACTACAATGGTCCAGAAGTCATAGAATGCACTAAGAGGTTCTGGATTTCACTTAAACTCCAAGAACATGAAGATTTGGACCAAAAGCTCATAAAGTGACATAAACTAGATCTATTGAAATAATGGACAAGGTAGAAGCTTTATACCTCATAATGGTCAGAAATGAGGTGAAAATAGTGGATTTACACTAAAACCAAGCACTCAAGCAACCAAAGGGGCTTCTTCTTCCTTCAACCTTCATAAAATGAAGCTCGACACTCAATAAAGACAAATAAAGGCTAGAGTTTAGGAGGGAGAGTTTCTCTGGGAATGGGAGCTACCAAATGAGGCAACCCTAGGATTTATAGCCTTTAAATAGGGCCCAAAAACCTAAGACCTGGGGTTTTGAACCCTAGCCGTCACTGCGCCGTGGCCAACCCTTAATCACGACGCAACCACTTAAATGATGCGGCCAAATAAATAATGTTGCCACGCCATGGTGGTCCTCCACCACCATCATGCAGTCAGTCAAAACTCCCTAAAATCTTCAAGACTTAAAATAATTAACCATCAAGAATAATACCCGAAAATGGTTGTTACATTACAAACCAAAGCTTAAATCTAATCACATCAATCCTACTATTACTAATGGTGTCATCAATATTGATTCTACCTCTTCCATGAATGATGAGTTGAGGAATATGTTTCGTGGTTATTCTCAAGCTCGATGCCAAATGTTATGTCTGCTTTATCCAATCACATGATTTATGTTAATCCAAATGAAAATACCACAACATGTAAGTGTTATTCTTTAACCACTGATAATGTTTACAACCTTACATGTGTATTTTTGATTTAGGGGCATCTCAAAATGCTTTACATGATATTAAAATGTTTATTAACAAAAGAAAGGTGTATAATCATATAATTACTTTTTCTAATAAGATCATTCTTCGATTTCATATAACTGGGGACATTAAACTTGGTTATCTTTTCACTTTAAGGAATGTTCTATATGTCCCTGAATTTTATTTAAATCTGATATCACTCATTGCTCTTACAAAGACTCAAAGATTTATTGTTCAATTCACATGTCATTATTAGATTCCATTTATGCATCTTTTTATATTAGTTTTTGTACCATATTTTATGCATTTGTATCTGCATTAGTTAAAATAATGGTCAACTCATGTTTTTCACAAGAATTTCGTATTGTTCATATTTTTATGTCGTTTTCAGGTATTTTGAGTGGATCAATATTTTGGAGGTAGCTTGGATGCATTTTGGAGCTTAATGGAGCTAAAAACACATGCAAAAGTTGGAATCTTAATTAAATTTGTTGAAACTAAAGAATTCGAGTCTGAATTATGTGTTTTTACAATTACACGTTTGTGTAACTCCATTACACGATTGTGTTTTCATATCGCAACATTTTTGGACCACTTAAAATGCAATTTGAGATCCTCGACAAAGTTACACGATCATGTTTTCCCATTAAACGATTGTGTAAGTGTTACGTAGTTTCTATATGATCTAATAATTACTTATAAAGTCCACGATAGATTTCCATGAGCGTGTAACTCCATTAAACGATCGTGTTTTTGTCCTAAAATTTCTAAATAGCAACACACTTCATTTATTCGAAACGTGCTTTACAAAGTTACACGATAGTGTTTCCCCATTACAAGGTCGTGTAAATTTATGTAGTCCTTATATGTTGTTTCTCTTACTTATAAATACCCTTCTTATATTCCTAAACATGGCAGACTTCGATCAGACAATTTCTAGAGCCTTTTCAGACGATTTTTCCAGCGTTTCTGACTTTTTCTGCCAATTTATGAAGATCTGAAGATCACGACTCGATCAGTTAGTTTAGTTTTCATTGTTATATGTTACATTATTATTTTTATTATTAGATATGTTTTTAACGATGTCATTCTAAAAACCCTAGTTTTCATTTCTGCAAAGGCTCATACTTTTTATGTAATTGATCATTAGATTTGGTTTTTTACTTTGTTTTTCTAACTAGTGGTTTCAATTTTGTGCTTCATAAATGTTTGATTTTTGATTATTTTTAGATTGGTCATCCGATTAGGATTAAATCAATCTAGTTAATTAGTTGTTAAAATATGTAATTGTTTTAATAAACTGGTAATAAGTAACAAGTAATAGATCAGTTCTGCGTTGGAATTTGATTTTTTTATAAACTGAAAATCAAATATTTTTACGCTTTTGAGCTTGTGAGAAGTATTAAATATTTTTGAAAATTTTACCCTGATCATAATGTTACTTTTCTGATTTAATTAAGATCTTGTTTAATTAGGTTAGTAAAAAATTAGGATTAACTAAAGAGCTTGTTTTGGTTAATTAATCTGGTAAAAGAGAACTTATAAGAGCTTGTTAGTAGTTTTTAGTACCAGCTTAGATAGAACGCATCTTAAATAACCAGATCTAAATTAATTGCATAATTAGGAGAGTCACAATAGAACTAAAATGCTTTTTATTAATGAATTTTATTAAGTTTATTTTCACTGATACTTTTATTTTAATTCTAAACAAAAATTCCCCTTTTATATTTTATGTTTTTGACTAGTATGTGCCTTGCACAAAGAAGCATTGACTTGTTGGTTGTGTACATGTGGATTCGACCCTACTTCCATGTGCTATCTTTAATGCATTCAATAAGTGATATTTTATTTGTCTAGATGCTTAGGACACGTTTAACAATCATCATGCTTATATTCAGGATGTTCATAATAAGATGATGATTGGAAAAGCTGATAACATCTAAGATCTCGGTGTGATGAGAAATCAAACAAAGGAAGAGAAGAAGATTGTTGATGCAAGAACTAGTATAGTTATTAGATTTTTGTCATAAAAGATTAGGATACCCTTCAAATAAAGTTCTTATTCCTATTAAGTACAATTTAGGTGTTTCTAATATTCAAGATAGATGTATTTCCTTTGATTCATTGTGACATATTGGGTCCCTATCAACAGTCTATTCATACATGATGTAGATACTTTGCCACAATTGTTGATGATAAGATCATATACACTTGGATTTATTTGTTAGAACATAAGTATGAAATTCAAGGTATTATACCAAAAGTTCTTTCATATGTTCAGAATCAACTCAATAAATCCCTAAATATCTTTCAGATTAGATAATGCCAAAGAACTGGATCTCAAAGAATTTATTTTTTTGAAGAAAAGGGAATCGTTCATCAAAAGCTATATGTTGGAAAACCAAAACAAATTTCAATGGTTGAAAGGAAGCATCATCATCTTCTAAATATGGCCATATCCTTGATGTTTCAGTTAAAAGTTCCAATTTCATTTTGGGGAGATTGTATTCTCAAAGCTGCCTATCGGATAAACAGAATTCCATCTAAGCCTCTTCAAAACCAAACTCTATTTTAGGTCTTATATAGAACAATGCCATTTTAAAAACATTTAAGAACTTTTAGATGTTTGGTATATGCTTCCACATTGGCTACAAATAGAACAAAATTCAATCCAAGAGCAAAAACATCTATATTTTTGGGATATACTCTAAACATGAAAGCTTACAAAAATTTTCTTAGAAAACAAACAAATTTTCTATTCATGAGATGTTGTATTTCATGAAATTATTTTTCCCATTCATAACAATTCACTTTCAGATTCTATTGATTCCTTTTCTCAAATTGTTATGTATGTTCCTTTGAATGAGGATATTTTTGAACATAACCTTATTTAATTTTTTCACCAAATGATCCAATTCCTTAATATGTTAATGCCAATTCAATGCCTCACATTTACAGACCTGCTAGGAATCACAAACCTCCTTCATACTTGAGAGATTATCATTGTAACTTTGTTTCAACTTTTCATTCTAAAGCCCCATATTCATTAGATAAATTCTTATCTTATGATAATCTTTCCAAAAACCAGTGTCTCTTTGCAATGAATATTTCCTCCAATTTTGAACCAAGAACTTACAAAGAAGCGGCAAAACATCAAGAATGGTGTATTGCAATGAAATATGAGTTAGATGTTATGAAGGATAATAATAACTGGACCTTTGTACCCTTACCTCCACAAAAGAATTCAATGGATTGCAGATGGGTATATATGATCAAATATGGTAGCAATTGAACTATAGAAATGTTGAGTGTGAAGCCATTGGGCTGGTCAAAAGGCAGAAAACATGGCAGAAAACATGGAAGAAAAGCAAGTCAAAAAGGTGGAAAAGGAGAGGTGATCCATATTTCCCGGATGCATGTTTCATGGCTGCTTTTCTTGTTCAATTGTTTACTTCAGACTCTATATATGAGTCTCATCTGTATTGTAAAAATAAGCAAAAAAACAAAGAGTGAGTGCAGATTAGCACCAAGAAATATAAACTCCTAGTTACCGGTGGACGTAGGTCAGAGAAGGACCGAACCACGTTAAATCCCTCGTGTTCATCCTTGTGTTCTTGTTTTTCGTGAGCTGTGTGTGTGTTTAGAGTCGTGTGTTAAGTGTCTCGATCCTAACAAGTGGTATCAGAGCAAGGTTTTAGCTCCAGAAGGTGATTTTAAGTTTTTGGTCGAAATTTTTTTTCGTCAAAAACGATTTTTGTGTATACCGTTGGAAAGGTCTCGTTCCGAAGATTCCGAAAATATTTTTTTCTGAATTTTTTTGACCACCGGAAGACGTCCAAATCGCCGGTCAAAGGTTGCCGGAATAGTTACCAGAAAAACCAGTTTCGCCGGAGAAGACGACACTGTAGCACCGAAGTTCCGCCGGAGAAGACGACGCTGTAGCACCGGAGTTCTGCCGGAGAAGACAACACTGTAGCAGGCACTGTAGCACGACGTCAGCGGTGACGTCAACAGAAACTGTAGCAAGCACTGTAGCACGACGTCAGCGGTGACGTCAGCAGGCACTGTAGCAACACTGTAGCAGATTTGAAAAATTGCAGTTTAGCCCCTGAACTTTCAGAAAATTGCAGTTTAGCCCCTAATCTTTCAGAAAATGGCAGAAAACAGTTAGCTTCAGATTGAGAAGTTTGATGGGAAAGATTTTGGTTGGTGGAAGATGCAAATTGAAGATTTGCTCGTGCAGAAAGACTTGGACGCAGTTTTAGGTGAAAAACCGGAGGCGATAACACAGGCAAACTGGGAGATTTTGGATAAGAAGGCCAAGGCATTTATTAGACTGACGTTGTCAAAGGATGTTGCCTTCAACATTTTGAAGGAGACCTCGGCAAAGGGAATCATGGAGGCATTGTCTAATATGTACGAGAAGCCGTCGGCAGCAAATAAAGTCTTCCTGATTCGGGAGCTAGTCAACACGAGGATGAGGGAAGGAAGTTCAGTTACAGTACACATCAACAATTTGAACTCGATTTTATCCAGACTTGGGTCAGTGGGAATAAAATTTGAGGACGAAGTTCAAGCTTTACTACTGTTATCATCATTACCTGACAGTTGGTCCGGAACAGTTACAGTCGTTACTAGTTCCTCAGGATCGAAAGAGCTCACTTTTGAGGGAATTCGGGATTTAATTCTAGGCGAAGACGTCAGACGAAGAAATTCTGGGGAATCATCAAGTGAACAATTGAATGCGGTCAGAGGTAGAAAAAATAACAGAGGTAGTGGGAGCGGGAACAGGAGAAGGAGTCAGTCGAGGACTCGAAATGATGTGACTTGTTGGAACTGTAAAGAGGTTGGACATTTCAGGAATCAATGTCCAAAAGACAAGAAAGAAGTTAACGCTGCAGTAGACCATTCAGATGATGATGTTTTGATCTGTAGTGTGGAGAGCAATGTGGATTCCTGGGTTATGGATTCGGGTGCTTCATTTCACGCTACCCACAGCCGTGAAGCACTGCAGAATCTAAAAGAAGGAGATTTTGGTAAGGTAAGACTGGCGAACGATGAGGTTCTTGATGTGACGAGCATAGGTGACTTAGTTTTGAAGACTCCAGTTGGTCCATGGACTTTGAAGGATGTCCGAGTAATTCCAAGTCTGAAGAAACAGTTGATTTCTGTTGGGCAGTTGGATGAACAGGGACACGAGGTTAAGTTCAGGAATGGGCAGTGGAAGGTTGTCAAAGGAAATCTTGTGATAGCTCGTGGACATAAGAAGGGTTCATTATATGTGGTCAGATTACCATCTGAGGGAGTAACCGTCCCAGTTCAGAAGAAAAACAAAATCCGGTTCATAGAGTCTCGTGGACAGAAGAAGGTTTGCTTTGCAGATGGCAAACCCAGAGTCACAGGTCAGATTCAGGTTGAACGTGTTTGGAACGGTTCAGAAAAACCAGTCAAGGGCATTCATAGCAGTGGGAGCAAGGGTTGTGCTTCAGCTAGAATACCCAGAACACAGTGGGTTAAGAGAACCCGTATTCCATCTATAAAAGTCTCTCCAGATTATCTGCTTCATATGGAGAGTGTCGTTTGTTCTCAGGATGTTCCAGGATCGGGCAATTCATTTCAGTGGGAGCCGGTGGAGACAGAGAACAGGTCAGTGGCAGACTTAGTCATGACTGATGTGTTGGAGCTAACGGAAGCTTCAACTAGCCTTCAGGTAAATTGAAGAGAAGGCCAGGGTAACTAGGAAGGAGTCAAGATCAAAAGTTTTTACAGAAATACAGATACACAGTTGAAGCTATGGTGAAGATTGTTTCGTGGCTTCAAGTGGGAGATTGTTGAGTGTGAAGCCATTGGGCTGGTCAAAAGGCAGAAAACATGGCAGAAAACATGGAAGAAAAGCAAGTCAAAAAGGTGGAAAAGGAGAGGTGATCCCTATTTCCCGGATGCATGTTTCATGGCTGCTTTTCTTGTTCAATTGTTTACTTCAGACTCTATATATGAGTCTCATCTGTATTGTAAAAATAAGCAAAAAAACAAAGAGTGAGTGCAGATTAGCACCAAGAAATATAAACTCCTAGTTACCGGTGGACGTAGGTCAGAGAAGGACCGAACCACGTTAAATCCCTCGTGTTCATCCTTGTGTTCTTGTTTTTCGTGAGCTGTGTGTGTGTTTAGAGTCGTGTGTTAAGTGTCTCGACCCTAACAAGAAAGACATAAATCCATACTAGTGGTAAAAGGTTTTAACCAAAAAGAGGGAATTGATTACTTTAAAACCTATTCACATATTGCAAAACTATTGATTGTGAAGTTACTTTTATCCATAACATTAATCAAACAATAGTACATGGTGCAACTTGATGTGAATAATGCCTTCCTAAATGTGGATTTACATGAAGAGATTTTTATGGAAATTCCACCTTGTCTTGATATTCATGGGGAACAATCCAGTTCCAAAATGGTATTTAAATTGAATAAATCAATTTATGGGCTTAAACAGGTATCCAGACAATGGTTTAAACTTTTTTCAAGATTTATGATTGCCTTAGGATATATTCAATTAAAATCACATTATTCTTTCTTAATAAAGGTAATGGGGACAAATATGTAGCACTTCTTGTGTATGTGGATGATATAATCATCACATGCTCTTATAAATAGGGTATTGGTTTATTTGAAACAACAATTAACTTTGCAATGAATATTTCATCCAATTTTGAACCACCAACTTACAAAGATGCAGCAAAACATCATGAATGGTGTACAAAAATGAAATCTAAGTTAGATGTTACTAAGGATAACAATACCTGGACCATTGTACCCTTTCCTCCATAAAAGAATGCACTGGATTGCAGATGGGTATATAAGATCAAATATGGTAGCAATAGAGCTATAGAAATACATAAATCCATATTAGTGGCAAAAGGTTTTAACCAAAAAGGGGGAATTGATTACTTTGAAACCTACTCACATGTTGCAAAACTAGTCACTGTGAAGTTACTTCTAGCCATAACAGCAAGCAAACAATAGGACATGGTGCAACTTGATATGAATAATGCCTTCCTAAATGGGGATTTACATGAAGAAGTTTTTATGGAAATTACACCTTGTCTTGATATTCATGGGGAACAATCTAGTTCCAAAATGGTATTTAAATTAAATTAATCAATTTATGGTCTTAAACAGGTATCCAAACAATGGTTTGACATTTCTTCAAGATTTATGATTGCCTTAGGATATATATATTCAATCAAAATCATATTATTCTTTCTTTCATAAAGGCAATAGAGACAAATATGTAACACCACTTGTGTATGTAGATGGTATAATCATCACAGGATCTTATAAATAGGGTATTGTTTTTTTAACAACAATTAAGTACCCAGTTCAAGCTTAAAGACTTAGGATCATTAAGCTACTTTATTGGATTGGAGATAGTCAGATCCAAGGAGGGTATTTTTGTCTCACAAAGAAATTACACCTTGCATTTTATTAAAGATGATTATTAGCTGCAAAACATCATAACACTTGAATTGACCCCAGAGTTCAACTCACTAATAACATAGGTGAGGAATATCATGATCCATCTCAATATAGAAGGTTGATTGGAAGATTAGTATACTTTAATATTACAAGACCAGATACATCCCTTGTAGTTTAAAGATTATCCCAGTTTATATATTGTCGTCACATTCCTCATTATGAAGCCGCATGTCATCTTTTCCCGGACAAGGTTTATTCTTCTTTAAAGACTCCACTTTACAAATCAAAGGCTTTTGTGATTTAGATTGGGCAAAATTCAAAGACTCAAGGAGATCAATAACAAGATTTTGTGTATTATTGGGAAATTCATTAGTATCTTGGAAATCTAAAAAGCAACCAACAGTCTCAAGATCCTCAGTAGAAGCTGGATATAAAGCTATGGGAACTACTACTGCTGAACTAATTTGGTTACAACAATTATTGAGAGCTTTTAATATACATTCGACAGATCCAGCTTTATTATTCTATCACAATGATGTTGCTATCCAATTTATCACCAATCCTACTTTCCATGAGCGTACAAAGCACATAGAAGTTGACTGTCATTTCGTTCAAGAGAAGGTGGAAGAAAATACTATCCAATTGTTACCCATATGTTCTGATTTACAATTAGCAGACATGTTTACTAAACCATTGCCAAGTTCCAAGTTTCAACCTTTTATTGGCAACATGAGCTTGAAGAACATTTATTCTCCATCTCCATCTTGAGGGAGAATATTAGGGATCATATTGTAATTAGTGAAAGTAGAAGGGTATGTCTATAAATATGTGTCATGGTAGTTAAGTTTGTTAGACGATCCTCTTGTTCCTTCTTGTATATATGTAATGTGTTATGATCAATACAATTAGTTGACCAGTTCATTTCTTCATTTCAATCTTTAATAAAATATGAATGGATGGTACATCATAACCAAAATAAATATTTTGCAAAATTACAAATAAAAAGATTTCATATTCGTCCATACTGTCACAAAAAGTAATTTCTTGTTTCATCATTTTTTTTCTCTTTTGCAATCATAAACGTAAGTTTATCTTTTATAAAGTTAATTTGTTTCTTATTACTCATATTATGAACTTTCATCTTTTATGCGTATTGTGTATCCCGTTTCTTGTATCCATGTCTTTTTGTGGTCAATAATTCATGATTCAACAAAAGAAATAAAATACATATGTTTCCTAGAACATCAAGGAGCCCAATCTAGAGGTCATAGCCCCATATATCTAAAAAACAATTCAGTTATAACTTATGAATGAATATATAACAAACTCACATGAATCTAGATAAATAACCATGAGCTTGAAATTTGAATCGACTTAATGACACTAGCTACAACCCTCATGGTTCCATAGCTAACTCCCATGTGACGCAAAGAAACACTCATGTTAGCATATGATTCAGATGTAACACGAAACGATAAAAAGATTACGATGTTATGCTTAAAAGTTAAAATGATATTTCAAACTAACTTTCTATTTTTATAATTCGTGTTTATTAATTGTTCTAAAATCATATCAAAAGACATAAATCCTTACGTGATTTTTGTATTTTTAAAGAAATAAAATTTGTTAATAGCTACAAGATCCAATATTAGTCATAGTGATCTATCACGATGGAAAAGGAAAAGCAAATTCATGATTGTTTTCAAATTGAAAATTCAAAAATAAATATTCCAAAGAGAAACCAACCCAATTTTGGTAGCTTCCAAGAAGGTTGCGACATGCAACTTTCTTATAAAGTATGGCTATGCCCACAAACATGGAAGCCTTCAACGAAACATTCATCTTTGAAAATGGAGGGGGGACGAACCAAAAGGAAAAGAAAAAGAAAAACCGTAATGGTTGTCTATTAATAACCTTATTATTAATTTTTTTTTAACGGCACCTTATTCCTTACAAATAAATTGATCACTATAAGTGATGTTGGGCTAAATTTAACAGTTATGAATAAACAGAAAGTTTTTCTACCTTATGCCATGAGTGTTTGGCTGGAAAAACATGAATTTTCTAATTAAGGATAATATTAAATTTTGTGTCGGCTTTGAGAATGTGGACTTCGATATATTTAAGGGGTTGGCTAAAAGTACATTTTATTTTTCAATTTAGACACCTTATTTGATTTTAAGATTTTTTTATTGATAGGATTTGCAGTGTTTTTTGAAAAAGTAAATTATAAATAGTTTATTATAGGTTGACTTTTACTAAAAATGTTTATATGGTGTCTAAGGGGTGTCAATTAAGATTAATGAGATATATTATATAAGTAAGTAGGTAACGTTGTCCCTACCCACCAATCATTATATTATTTTTTTTAAATAATTAGATTGATTAAAAAATAATTTAACCTTATTATTATTATTATTATTTTGGAAACGACCATATCATTAAAAAGCACCCAAACAAAGCAAGAAGCTAAGAGGGGCAAAAAGGGAAAGCAAACAAAAGGGTACAAGTGTACAAAAAGAAATTACAACAAAGAAAATGGAGAATTGTTCCAATCCAACCAGTTACATGGAATATCCGAACCCCTACATTTGAACCATAAATATGTTAATGATTTAATGTATTCCACTACCTTCCATGGTGTAGTGAAAATGCCCCGAAATATCTTGTCATTCCTGAATTTCCATATTCCCCAAATTAAATCATAACATATAACCTGGTATCTTCTTCTCATATTCAAGCTAGTGCCCCAATTGTTAGTAAACTGAAGTAATTCACTAACATTATTAATTTGGGTTGGGCCAACTCCACACCACTTGAAGATTATATTTCGTATGTGTTGTGCAAAATGACAAGTTACTAGCATATGGTCGACTGATTCATCTATACCAACACAAGAACCGCACATGGTCTCACTAAGACTAACACCACGATTAGAAAGTGACATAACTGAGGGGATACGCCCTTTGGTAGCCCTCCAAGTGAAGCAGATGGCTTTTATTAGGGCTTCTTTACACCAGCTAACAAGTGGACATGACAATGGAAGTGGATTGTGGTCAATCATCTTTTTAAGGCACTCCACCGTGGAAGTTCCATCTGCTATGAGATTGCAATGCAGTTGATCGACTCCATCCGTGAGTCTTGTATGGGAAATATCATTGTACGGTGACCCTAAATCGCTTTCTAGTCCCTTTGCTAGCGGACAAGATCTCCACGAGATAGAATTTACATTAATTTTTTGTGTCACTGTACACCTCTTGTTAGTGTCAAGATCATACAAATGAGCATATCTATCTTTCAGAATTCCATCACACTCATAATTATTAGCTAATAATAAAGTGATTAGTGCTGTTAATAAGAAACTTTAGACACCTTTTAAAGTGATATGTGACGGTTGAGCCCTAAGGGTGATATGTGATCAACATAATCATCCACGTGCACAATATATGGAGGAACATGTTTTTGTTTGGTGGTTGAAATAATACGATAAATAATTGGTGGCTGACTTGACAAATCAATATGTTATACCATATGGCATACTCTCGATATTAAATGAGCATGAGAATAATGTTTCTACACTAAAAACCATAAACAATGCGCGTCTCAAGCTTCGTTCGTCCCGAAAATACGGAAAAACTCCAATGCAGGTTAGTATATTCAACAGGTAGTATTTTAAATTTAATTTATATATTGAAATTTTTATTAACTAACAATATTTCAATGTAGGTTCTAATGGAAATTTTCAACGAAAACGATTTGTTACTAAATTTTCCGTAAATAGCATTTCAAATGAACTGAAAAATCTATTATTCGTTTATCCAGAGTTGTTGAATATATGGAACGCATTTCCACATGTTTTGATTATAGATCTGATGTGTATTTATTATACTCGTTACATATTTATAAATTGCACTTATTATCCACTAAAATCACTACACAATTACGCAAGTGTATCTATTCGTATGGTAATATAGGAATGGTTAGTACGAGTTGTCGAACACTTGGGGAACGGGAATGATTATAGATTAAAATATCCATTAAAAGCTAACTAGTTAAACAATTCTTTCTAAGATCATGAAACAATCGCAGATCTTAGAATCAGGGTAACGAGACCATTTCAAGAGAAAGATCAAGTTATGTCATCCCCTTCTAAGACCAAGGATACCCATTCTTTTCCCTAACCCTGACGAGGAACCCCACAAGAAGAATGATTCCTAGTAAATAACTATAGAGCCAGCCGAATCGTCATCAGAACCCTCCGATGACCCTTCAGAGTCCTTTACGGCGGACGATCTTGCTGTTGAGGAGACAAATCCCACCAAGTAGGAAGTTAATTTCTCACATCATGACCAAAAATTTCATTTTAAATCATTAAATAAAACCATAGTCATCAAAACATTCCATCAAAACATAAGTCAAATTATCTCAAAACATTATTATCAGAGTTTCCAAATCAAAACATCAGAGTAATCATCCCAGGCTAAACATAATGGTGTGTGCACTGCAGTCATCCCGAGCTCTTCCCTTTTCTACCAGAAGTACCTGAAACCAAAACTGAAAATTGTAAGCACGAAGCTTAGTGAGTCTCCCTAAACTACCACATATCATACACATAAACACATAATCACATATAAACATCAGGCCCCGCCCGGCATCAGGCCCCGCACGGCATCGGACATAGTCCGACATCGAGCCCCGCCCGGCATCGAGCAAAGCTCGGATACATAATAACATATCAACAAATACACATAAAATATACACATAACATAAACATATAAACATTCCTCGGGCCCCGCCCGACATCGGACCGAAGTCCGGAAGTATATTAACATTCCTCGGGCTTTGCCCGACATCGGACCGTAATCCGAAAACATACAAATACAGACACATGCAAGAATCATGAAGACATCAAGCATACAAACATTCCTCGGGCATCTCCTGGCATCGGAACAAAATCCAGAAAGCATATAAACACTCATCGGACACCGCCCGACATCAGATCGGAATCCGGAGACATATAAGCATACATACGGGCCGACATTGGTGCCTTCGACCTGTTCCTATAGGATGAAACTCACCTCGCAAAGTTGAATGCAGAATCTCATGGTAAGGAATCTCTAACGGCTGCCCTGACGACTCCCTGAACTATCATTACCAAAATAACACTTAATCAAAATCCAATAATCCTACTTAGGGTAAAATAACCATTTTACCCCTGATCTACTTTGGTCCATGCCTAAGGCCCAAAACCATAACATGAAAGGCCCAATACTAGGTAGACTTCCCAAGTCCACTAATGGCCCACCATTGGCCTAATTTTCTAAATTGGGCCCAACCCCTCTAATGGACCTTACCCTAGACCCAACATAAAATATAGTCCAATAAAAGCCCAAAAGGTTGATCCACTAAAGCCTATAGTAGTAAAGTCCAAGGAAATGGCCCAAAGAAGCCCACTGACGTAACGAACGCAGGGTGTTCCCTTGTGGAACGTTGGGCGTTCCTCATCAATTCAGATCGCGAGTCCCAACGGGAATGCAGTGCGTTCCCGAGCCTTACGCAGCGCGTTCGTGTCCCGACTCCAAAAAAAATGGTCATTAAGCACTTAATGCTTAAGCCATGCTATCCAAACGTAGATCCAATCTGTTTAGGACCTCTAGAATCATAAAGTCACAGACTTGTTGACTTTGCATGACGCCAAAAGTCCCAATCTCAAGAAATAGAAATCAACTTCCATAAACGGGGCTTAATCTCATGCAAGGGGTCATTAAGACCCTCAAGTTGGTAACTTTTCTGTCTTAGGGACTCAAATAGCACCAAGGGTGGCAACCCTAAGCCTAGAAACAGATTTGAAACAATAAAGCTTCATTCTTGGGACTAGAAAGGTCCAAAAACTCAACATAAGAGATCTAAGCACTCAAGGATAAAGTTCAAGATTTATACCTTGAAAAGGTATGAAATGAAGCAACAATCCCATATCTACAACTTCTCCTTTGAACCACCACCTTGCTCTGCTGTTCACTTCCTTGGAGAATGGATCCAAAACACCAAAATGCTCTCAAAAGGCCTTCCAAGAACAAGAACACACAAAATATGGATTAGGGTTTCGTGGGAGTAACTTGAGGGTGAGAGGGAGGCTGGACTTTAGGGCATAATGTTCTTTATATAGGGATCAAACCCTAAACATAAATATTACCTGGACTGAGCGTTATAAGGGAGTCCCAGCTCCCACCAAAATCGATAACACAGGCCCGCAACATATCCTCAAGGGTCTTTATCGTCCGCTCACTCTGGCCGTCGGTCTGCGGATGATAAGCGGTGCTGAAGTGAAACCTCGTGCCCAGTTCCTCATGGAACTTCTACCAAAAACGGGAGGTGAACCGAACATCATGATTTAAAAAAATGGAGACCAGAACCCCATGGCGAGCAACGATCTCGCGAACATACACATCGGCCAACTTCTCGGCAGAAGAACTCTCCCGAACCGCCAGAAAATGGGCACTCTTAGTCAATCGATCCACGATGACCCATATGGTATTGAAACCCTTCACTGTCTTCGGCAACTTGGTGATGAAATCCATCGAAATATGATCCCATTTCCACATGGGAACCTCTAAAGGCTGCAGCTTTCCATGCGGCCTCTAATGCTCAGCCTTGACCATCCTGCAGGTCATGCATCTCTCCACGTACCATGCTATCTTCCTCTTCATACACGGCCACTAATAGCTCAATCTCATATCCTGATACATCTTGGTGGCTCCCGAATGGATAGAAAAAAGGGACTTATGAGCCTCCTCCAATACAATCTGTCTGACCCCACCATACATCGGAACCCATACCCGACCACATCGGGTCAACAACCCACAACCATCCGGAAAAAATCTGTCAATCTCACCCTTGATACTCTCTTTGTTCCAATTATCTTCCCGAGCACCCTCGGCCTGAGCCTCCCTAATCAATCCCAAAAGCGGGGAATCCACTGATATCCTCATACACGATACCCCATCTGGAGACCCATCCGACTTGCGGCTCAAGGCATCCGCCACCACATTTGCTTTAGCCGGATGGTAAAGGATCTCGCAGTCATAATCCTTGACTATGTCCAGCCACTTACTCTGCCTCATGTTTAGGTTCTGCTGATCTATAATATGCCTCACACTCTTATGATTCATGTAGATAGTACAACGGACCCCATACAGATAATGCCTCCAAATCTTGAGGGCAAAAACCACTACTCCCAACTCCAGATCATGCGTGGGATATCACGTCTCGTATGGCTTCATATGCCGCGAAGCATAAGCTATCACCCATTTTCTCTACATGAGGACCGCCCCAAACCAATGATGGATGTATCACAGAATACCACAAAATCCTCAATTCCCTCCGGAAGGGTCAAGAACGGGGCCTCACAAAGTCTCTGCTACAGGGTCTCAAATGTCGATTGCTTCTTAGGGCCCCATCGGAAATCCACCCCTTCCTCGTCAGACAAGTGAGGGTTACCGCAATCTTGGATAAATCCTGAATGAATCTCCGATACTACCATGCCAAACCCAAGAAACTCCTGATATCCGAGGGAGATTTTGGAACCTCCCACTGCATTGCAGCCTCGATCTTAGCCGGATCGACCAATATCCCATCCTGGTTAACGAGGTGTCCAAGAAATTGAACCTCTCGTAACCAAAACTCGCACTTATTGAACTTAGCAAATCCATTCTCACCTTAAAACCCCCAGAAGCTCACGAAGATGCTCCTTATGCTGCTCTCTGGTCTTGTAATACACCAAGATATCATTAATGAACACAATAACCAAGCGATCGAGCATCGGCCTACATACTCGATTCATTAAATCCACGAATACTACCGACACATTGGTGAGCCCAGACGACATCACCACAAACTCGTAATGCCCATAACGAGTCCGAAACGTGGTCTTCTCCACGTCCTCCTCTCTCACTCTGACCTAAAGATACCCAGACCTCAGATGTATCTCTGAGAACCAAGATGCACCTTGAAACTAATCGAAGAGGTCATCAATCCGCTGGAAGGGATAACGGTTCTTCACCATTAACTTGTTCAACTCTCGGTAATCAATGCACATCCGGTGCAAACCATCCTTATTCTTAACGAACAAAATCGGCGCTCCCCAAGGAGAACTGCTCGGGCTGATGAACTGCTTGCCTAGCAGCTTCTGCAGCTGAGATGAGAACTTCTGCATCTCAGGCAGTGCCAAGCGGTACGCAATCTTGGCAATCGGGGACACACCTGGCACAAGGTCAATCCTAAACTCGACCTGTCTCTCAAGAGGCACACCGGGTAGCTCCTCCAGAAATACATCGGCAAACTCCCTGACAACAGGGACCTCTGAAACTGAAATCTGACCCCCAACATGCGTATCCACCACATAAGCCAAGTAACCCGCACACCCATGCTAAATATACTACCGATCTTTGGCTGCAGAACAAAACCCTAAACCCATCTTGGTGCCCTCTCAATAGATAACCAGTTCTCCCCCACTTGGGGTTCGAACTACCACGCGTTGGCCCTCACAATAAATCATAGCACCGAAACGGTTCAGCCAATCCATACCCACAATCATGCAAACATCTACCATGGGGATAGGGATCAAATCAATCAGATAAGTCACTCCAAAGATCTCCATAATACAACCCTGATATACTGATGATGCAGAAACCCCATGTTCGTTGGCGATAGAAAATCGCAACGGACACTCTAACTCCCTAATGGTAAAATCAAACTCTCTATTCAACGATCATGACATAAAGGATCGACTCGCACCCGATTCAAACAACACTAGAGCAGGAAAAGAGTTCACTAGGAACGTACCTAACAGAGGCACATAGATAAGCATAACATAAAACATAATCACCAAAATAATGGATAGAAACATACCAGTCACAACATCTGGAGCTGCTCTGGCCTCCTCGGCAGTGAGCTGGAAAGCGCAACCTCGAGCCCTCGGGGGCTCCACCCTGTCCTGACTCCCATCAGTGATCCTCAAAGTAGCCGGTGTTGGAGCCTGCGTTGGCCTAGCAACAAGTGAGGGAAAGTTGGCCTTTACATGGCCAACCTGATCGTAATGATAACAAATCTTGGAACTGAGTGTTGGGGCTTGCTGGCTACAATTCCTCACCATATGGCCCTGCCGACCACAATTGTGGCACCCAGAAGACGATCGAAAAGCACCCTCATGAACTTTGCCACACTTCCCACAAGTGCACCCCTCTGACCCCCATATATGACTTCAGCGGCCTTAATTTCTTTGGTGCAGGCTGCGACTACCGGATCCGGTCTCTGCTCCCTCGTCTTCAAAACAATCTTAATCTCACGCCGCCTGGCGGCCTCCTACATCTCCAACAAAGAACTGTAGCGTTGGGTGGAAAAAAAATGTCTAATCTATGTCTCGAGTATGCTCAAGTAACAGGTCATCTGAGCCTGCTCGGATGTAGCAAAATCCAGACAAAACATAGCTCTCTCTATGAATATCTTGGTGATCTCCGACACTGTCTCCGTCCCGTGCCTCAAATCCAGGTACTCCTGGGCCAACCTTGTTGGGTTTTGAGCAATTCTAACACTCCTAAGTGTACATGCAACCCTAGAAAACCTTGGATCTATGTTTGTCTAAGATACATGCAAAATACTTTTTCCAAGGTTCATAAACCTATCTAGCATACATGGGGAACTTTATAATAAAAGAGATAGCTAGAAATACATACCTTGTTGTTGTTATGATTCCTTGAAACCTTGTGAGCCTAGCACCTCAAGTGTGATGCCTCAAATGCTTCACACAACACCAAGTACACTTGGAATAAACTCTAAGAGGATAAGAACACTTGGATTTTCGGCTAGCCCTCTTTTTTCACTCTAGTAACCAAAAATGGTGAATAATAACTTCTTTATATAGTATGTTACAAATAGGGTTACACCATGTAAACCCTAATTGTCATGACCTTTCATTTCCATCACCCATGGGTTATGTAACCCCCATGGAGCATCCATGGAGCATCTTATGGGTTTAACCCAACTTGATAATCCATGGAGCCTTGGCCCACTATATAAGTTATGGATGATTGACACAATCAACCCATATATTATTAGTCTTCTTTTGATCACATAATTAATTCTAAATTAATTATTGATCAATTCTAACTAAATATTATTATTCTTATTATTAATATATTAGAACTTATAATATATTAATAAACCATAGGTGTCTTATTTCTCTCATTTAGTCTATCCAAGTGCATGATGCCATGCAACCCAAATGGACCATGCCGGGTCGGGTCAAGTACATACCAAATATAGTTATGGACTTAGACACTATATCCAACAGTCTCCCACTTGGATAAGTCTAATAACTATAGTTGCAAGTATGACTTCAGGAACCGATCAGCAATCGTAGCTCTTTCAAGGTCTCTCGGAACTGAGAAGATGATGGTGTGCCATTTTAGATAAGTGATCATATAATCCTCTGTTCTAGATATCAGCCGGACAAACACATGGAACAATGTCTTTCTATTGTCTAGCAGTTGTTTCCCGATTTCCGATTTGTTTGACATAGAACTTAATTGAACACATCAATTTAGTTCTGACCGGGCCCGGTACATGGGTCAAAACAAAATCATCGAGGCGCCCAGATATCGCTTCTAATCCAAGAAGGAACAGATAAACTTCGACTCATATGTTTGCTCTACTACTTGTTGAATTACACATAAAGGTATGTTTTATAACATCGAGTTACCAATGTGTTTTCGTAAAATCAATGCATAACCAACTCATAGGAAACAAATCATATGTCTAGGTTTGAAGACTTATATGATATTACCGTCTCACGATCACTCGAGATAAATTCCATGAAGTGATACCAGTGAGCGTGGGTTGAATCCAATACTCAGAACTTATGAACACTCATGAGTGTTGTAGCCCCCTTTGTCCAATATCTTGGACCTCTACAAACCAACCCATGACAGTCTCGATTCATATGTACTTCCAACATATGATTGACTGTGGAGAATTTGAATAATATGATATATACCATAACATAATTATTCTGGAAGTCAAAACATGCAAAAAGAAATACTAGTAAATGATTGACAAGAGATAGCAACACTTTACTCATAAATAACAACTTTTATTTATCATCAAATGTCAATTACATTTTACATATTTCAAAATTATCTAACTTCTAAAAACTAATATCATCTCTTAGCCCTATGCACCTAGCATGCTGAAGATGCTTAACCCTACTCAGTCCCTTCGTGAGGGGATCTGTCGGGTTCTCATCTGATGATACCCTCTTTGCCACGAGGATTCCTTCTTCTATTCGATGTCTGATGAAATGATATTTTCTGTCGATGTGCCTGGATCTCCCGTGATCCCTTGGTTCCTTTGCTAAGGCAACTGCACTTTCACTATCACAGAAAATTTCCATGGGCTCCTTAATAGCTGGTATAACTCCAAGGTCTCCGATGAAGTTCCTTAGCCATATAGCCTCCTTTGCTGCTTCACTTGCTCCTATATACTCTGATTCACAAGTGGAATCAGCCACTGTATCTTGCTTGGAACTTTTCCAAGTAATTGCCCCTCCATTTAGAGTAAAGACCCAACCTGACTGAGAGCGAAAATTATCCCTATCAGTCTGAAAGCTAGCATCATTATACCCTGCTACTTTCAAGTCATCACTCCCACCAAGGGTAAGGACCCAGTCCTTAGTCCTTCGCAGGTACTTGAGAATATTCTTTACTGCAGTCCAGTGAGCCTTGCCAGGATTACTCTGATATCTGCTAACCATGCTTAAAGCAAAAGCAACATCAGGACGAGTACAAGTCATAGCATACATGATCGAGCCTACAGCGGAAGCATATGGGACTCGATTCATCTCAGATATCTCTTCATCTGTACTCGGGCTCTGAGTTTTACTCAGTCTGGCATTACACTGAATAGGTAAATCTCCTTTCTTGGAATTTTCTATACTGAACCTCTTCAGCACTTTGTCCAAGTAGGCACTCTGACTAAGTCCAATTAGTCTTTTAGTCCTGTTTCTCAAAATCTTTATCCCGAGGATATAGGCAGCTTCTCCTAGGTCTTTCATAGCGAAACACTTCCCAAGCCAGGATTTCACTTCCTGCAAGGTTGGGATGTCATTTCCTATGAGCAGTATGTCATCCACATACAGTACCAAAAAGCTAACTATACTCCCACTAGCCTTGACATATATACACGATTCATCTTCACATCTCGAAAAGCCAAACTCTTTGACTTTCTCATTGAAGCAAAGATTCCATCTGCGAGGTGCTTGTTTCAATCCATATATGGATTTTTCAAGCTTACACACTCTATTAGGGTATTCTGTACTTACAAAACCCTCTGGCTGAACCATGTAAACATCCTCAGCCAACTTTCCATTAAGGAAAGCGGTTTTGACATCCATTTGCCATATTTCATAATCATGAAATGCAGCAATGGCTAACAGAACCCTAATAGACTTAATCTTGGCCACTGGTGCAAAGGTCTTATCATAATCAACTCCCGGAGTTTGAGAATAACCCTTTGCAACCAGTCGTGCCTTATAAGTGTGTACATTACCATCCATGTCGATCTTCTTCTTGAAGATCCATTTGCACCCTACTGTCTTACGACCTGGTACATTGTCAACCAAGTTCCAAACTTGATTGTCATACATGGATTGTATCTCGCTATCCATAGCCTCTTTCCATTTAGCAGACTCAGGGCCTGCCATGGCTTCCATGTAGCTGTTAGGCTCTTCTAGATTTATCAGTGTATTATCACTGATAAGGGTATCACCTTCTGCAGTAATATGGAAACCATAATAATGTTCAGGTGCATTCCTAACTCTAGTGGAACGCCTCAGAGGTATGGACTCTTCAGTTGGCTCAACAGGAGTTTCCTCCTCAGGTTGAGGGCTAGGGTTTGAGGTTCCTTCACCGCTTGACTCTTGAATTTCTTCAAGGTCAACTTGCCTCCCACTGTCTCCTTGGCTTATGAGTTCTCTCTCTCGAAAGACTCCTCTTCTTGCTACAAAGACCACATTATCACTGGGTCTGTAGAAGATGTAACCAAAGGATTTCTGTGGGTAACCGATGAAAATACACCTCTCACTTCGAGGTTCGAGTTTGTCATGAGTCTCGCGTCTCACGAAAGCCTCACAACCCCAAACCTTGATGTGGTCTAGATTTGGAACTTTTCCAGTCCACATCTCGTGAGGTGTTTTGGCAACCTTCTTTGTAGGGACTAGATTAAGGATATGGGCGACAGTTTCTAAGGCATACCCCCAAAATGAGATTGGTAGCGAAACTCGACTCATCATGGAACGAACCATGTCCAACAAGGTTCGATTGCGCCTCTCAGCTACACCATTCAACTGTGGTGTTCTGGGAGGTGTCAATTGTGAGACTATCCCACATTCCTTAAGATAGTCAAGGAACTCGGTACTAAGATACTCACCACCTCGATCGGATCGAAGCATCTTAATGTTCCTGCCCAACTGATTTTCCACTTCTTTCTTAAACTCTTTGAATTTATCAAAGGTTTTCGACTTATGTTTGATTAAGTAGACATATCCATGTCTACTAAAATCATCAATAAAAGTCACATAAAAGCGATTAGCATCTCTAATGGCGGTTCTGAAGGGTCCACACACATCTGTGTGTATGAGATCCAACACACCTTCACCCCTAGCACAAGTGCCAGTAAAAGGTGACTTTGTCATTTTTCCAAGTAGACAAGATTCACAACTATCATCCGACTTTAGGTCAAATGATTCCAAGACTCCATCCTTTTGGAGTTGGCCTATGCGTTTCTTGCTTACATGTCCAAGACGACAATGCCATAAAGATGCTTTATCTAAGCTAGTGGAAGAATCAATACACAATAAATTATTTCCTAAGTTATCTTCAACAGATACAGTTTCATACACACCATCACAAGGTAATGCTTTAAAATAAAGAACACTATTATAGAAAGCATCAATACCACCACTTTTATTACCAAAATAAAAGGTGAAACCTTGTTTATACAATGCATGAAAGGAAATAACATTTTTTTGCCATTTCTGGCGAATAACAACATTTATTCAAGTCTAATGTAAACCCACTATCTAGTAACAAGGAATAAACTCCAATCTTGGTGACAGGTGAAACTTTCCTATTCGCCATGATGAGGTTTATCTTTCCATGCTCCAAATCCTCACTTCTTCTTAGTTCCTGCAGATCAGAACATATGTGAATTCCACAACCTGTATCAAGGACCCAAGACTTAGAATGAGGTGAGTTATTAGACAATATTGTGTATATACATGCATGGTTGGGTTTTACTTTCCCATCCTTAAGATCTTGCTGGTATTTAGGGCAGTTTCGCTTCCAGTGCGACTTTTCATGGCAATAGAAGCATTAAGCCTCATTAGGGTTAGCAGAAGGAGTGACAAAACCTTTCTTGGTTTTGCTTGAAGAGGAGCCTTCAAGGGTCTTACCCTTGGTACCCTTATAAGGGTTCTTTCTCTTCTTACCTTTGCCATGCCCGATTGCCAAGACATTAGCCGCACTAGGAGTAGGAGGAGTAGTAACACCCGACTTACCCTTAAGACTACTTTCTGCAGTCTTTAAGAGTCCTTGAAGTTTACTAAGTGTAACTTCTTCCTTATTCATGTGGTATGTCATTCTAAATTGATCATAACATGAAGGTAAGGAGTGCAAAATGATATCTATTGCTAGCTCCTCAGGAAAGTCAACATTCAGTTTCTTCAAGCGATCCACAAATCTTTGCATTTTCTGCATGTGGGTCGTGAGGGACTCATTGTCCTTCATTTGGGTGGTTATCATGGAGGAGATTATTTCATACCTATCTTGACGAGCACTTTGATGGTATCGCTCCATCAAGTCCATGTGCATCTCAAAAGGGTAATAGTCCTCATAGGACTTTTGGAGGTCAGCTGTCATTGTGGCAGTCATGATACATGCTACTTTGGTAGCATCCCTTTCATGTGCCTGAAATGCAGCAATCTCCTCTGGGGTAGCAGTTGACTCATCAATCTCCTTCAGCTCCTTATCAAGGACATATTCTTTGTCCTCATAGCGAGTGACCATCCTGATTTTCTGATCCAATCCATAAAATTGGATCCATCAAGGATGACTCTCCCACAAAGGTTCATGAGAGAGAAGGAGCCAGTAGGGTTTGAGCCAGAAGCATTGTTTTTGGAAGACATCTGAAATGAAAGAATAAGTTTAGATTAGATTTCAGGATAGTCCTTAATAAAGCACCCAAATGCTATATTAAGGCTAGGACCCAACACAATATTTTATAACTTAGAAGAGGGATGCCGTAATCCAAGCTATAAAATATTTGAAGGTAGGTGAATGACGATTCACCAATTTCCACCATAAAACGGAATAAATCTTATTAGGTTTTAATTGGTTTAGAAATTCCTAGGTTCTTTGAGATTCATTGAACTTTTCAATGGCATGTTTCAATCTCGAGTGTGCCCTTCAAGTTTTGTGACTGGGATGCCGAGGATCACAAAACAAGGTGTGAAGTAACCATGCAAATTACTTGGTACACTTAATGTATTACCCCTCAATCGAAGTGCCAGTTAACCACACACGCTCCAACGATACTATGATAAACATTAAGTCACCCTTTGCCTACCTTGATAAGTCCAAGTTAGTGTGCCGGTTAACCACACACGCTCCACTAACGACTTAATCAAAGTGCAAAGTGTAATTTCATGGATTAGCACCTTATTCACATTTTCCTAAAGTAACTAAGATTGCGAATTTATAAATGTTTAGTTACTTTAGTATATTCATAATACTTATTATGAGAATTTATAAGTCCTTGTTCTACCTTTTCGGCTAACGACCCTCCACCGATCAAGGAAGCGGTGGGTGAGAATGGACACCCATGAAGCTGCCATTTTATAGGCAACAACCTTATACCCCCCTTATAGACTGGCTTCGTGAATGAGGCCTACTAATGGTAAACGACTTTTATCTTATACATATATAATTATTATTCACTTATAATATTATAAAGTATAAGGGTTGAATTTTAATATTTAAAATTCTAAGGGTTGGAACTAAAGTTTTAATTATGACTTTACTTGTTCCAAAACTTGAGGGCAAGTTTTGTAAACTTTCAAAACTTTTCATTTCTCATAACTTATGATTTTATTAGTGTATTAAAATAAAGACTCTTCATTTTCATAACTCTTGTGTTCTTTTAATGGTTTTAATTCAAGTGTGACTCTTGGTTTTCCATAACTTGAGGACAAGTTATGGACTCCATTAAAACACATAATGATCAAGAATTAACTAACATGGAGGTTACAAATAATTCCTATGATCATCTAAATTCATAAGTTCAAGAACATGATTATCAAGAATTTCAAGAATTATAACATCATGGAATTTTGATATTGGCCATTGTAAATGGATTAGAACAACCATTACACCATCTAAAACAAGTTTAATAACACCAAAACAGTTTAGGGTAATGTTTCTAGTCTATTTCCAGCAGCAAAAGTCGAAAAACTGCATTCTGAGGCTCCTACTCGTCGAGTGCACGAACCTACTCGATGAGTAGGATGAGTTTTCACATGAACTCGGCGAGTCCCCCCATGGACTCGGCGAGTTCATCATGCAGACAGCACAAAATCGACTTTTTTCACTATTTTGCATCAAGTATCAAACAAGCAAGCATAGGCTCTGATACCACTGTTGGGTTTTGAGCAATTCTAACACTCCTAAGTGTACATGCAACCCTAGAAAACCTTGGATCTATGTTTGTCTAAGATACATGCAAAATACTTTTTCCAGGGTTCATAAACCTATCTAGCATACATGGGGAACTTTATAATAAAAGAGATAGCTAGAAATACATACCTTGTTGTTGTTATGATTCCTTGAAACCTTGTGAGCCTAGCACCTCAAGTTTGATGCCTCAAATGCTTCACACAACACCAAGTACACTTGGAATAAACTCTAAGAGGATAAGAACACTTGGATTTTCGGCTAGCCCTCTTTTTTCACTCTAGTAACCAAAAATGGTGAATAATAGCTTCTTTATATAGTATGTTACAATTAGGGTTACACCATGTAAACCCTAATTGTCATGACCTTTCATTTCCATGACCCATGGGTTATGTAACCCCCATGGAGCATCTTATGGGTTTAACCCAACTTGATAATCCATGGAGCCTTGGCCCACTATATAAGTTATGGATGATTGACACAATCAACCCATATATTTAATTAGTCTTCTTTTGATCACATAATTAATTCTAAATTAATTATTGATCAATTCTAACTAAATATTATTATTCTTATTATTAATATATTAGAACTTATAATATATTAATAAACCATAAGTGTCTTATTTCTCTCATTTAGTCTATCCAAGTGCATGATGCCATGCAACCCAAATGGACTATGCCGGGTCGGGTCAAGTACATACCAAATATAGTTATGGACTTAGACACTATATCCAACAAACCTCTCATGCTCCACCAGCGGCACATAACGAGAGCGGAACATCTCTGAGAACTACTCCCATGATACATCAGCTCTCTACTCAGAAGAAAATGAACTATTAGCAAGCCTCCACCAATCTTTCGCTCTGGTCCTCAGAAGTTCAGAGTGCACCTGAACTTCTGGTCAGCTGGGCAAGAACAGGTGAAGAAACATCCCTCCACATTAGATAGCCACCTCATGGCTATGATCGGGTCCTGCACTCCATCGAAATTTTGGGGCTTCGTATTGTCGAAATCCCACTACTAAAAATTTGACCCGATCCAACCCCTACAGCCACAACGGCTGCGGTGGCTGCAGCAGCATCAGTCTTAAACAAAGCAGCATAACACTCATCAAAGTACTCAATCATGGAGGTCTTAATAGACCCAAAAATATCTGGAAACTGAGCTCGGAAGCGAGCAACAATCTCCTCCTACAGGATCTCCCTAATCTTGTCATCCAACGCAGCTGACTTACCCTGACTGCTAGCTCCTAATCCTGATCCCGATCCGGACCCAACCTCAAATCGTCACGTAGTCACCATACTGAAAATGAAACAGGAGGATATCACATAATACACATATCATATCAGTGGAATCAACTCCCAACATAGCCCCAAGGGTTGTGACTTCCCAGTTACGTGTACAGGTCCTGTGCTTTCAGTAGTACAGGCCCATACTACCTTCCACACCTACCCGTATTTGTTTCAGAGAATCATCACAACACCCTAACAATACACACTATCATAATCATACACTCAATCCCCACTCCCTAGAGGAAAGGTACTATGCCTGTATAAATATCCATAAATATTATATGTCATTGTCTCTCTGCCCATATAAATAGTGATATATAGTATACGTCGTTGTTACTCTGGCCGAACCTCTAGAGCAACATTCTACCCAACCGTAGCACTAGCCAAGTTTAGGATAAGGCACCTTACCTAGTTGTTACTTTTCCCAATTATCTTGTTTCCAAATAACCATAATTAAGGGGTGTGTGTGTGTGTATATATATATA
Organism: Lactuca virosa; assembly: GCF_052849685.1. NCBI lineage: Eukaryota > Viridiplantae > Streptophyta > Magnoliopsida > Asterales > Asteraceae > Lactuca > Lactuca virosa. The sequence continues at coordinate 42,991,431 of NC_136433.1, forward strand.
TATATATATATATATATATATATATATATATATATATATCGCAAAATAAAATATATTCATATATATACAAAATAATTATGAGATTTAAAATATATAGTTATCAAATATAAAATTAAAGGGGTTTATATTATGATAGTTATAGGAAATCACTCAATCAGAAATATAAAAGATATAATCACTCTAATAGAAGTATCCTAGCGGCATACTTCTATAATAAAAGATATAATCACTCTAATAGATGTATCCAAGGGGCATACTTATAGAATAAAAGATATATTCGCTCTAATAAAAGTATCCAAGGCACATACTTCTGCAATAAAATATATAATCACTCTAATAGAAGTATCCAAGGGGCATACTTCTGGAATAAAAGATATAATCACTCTATTATAACTATCTAAGGGGCATACTTCTGGAATAAAACATATAATCACTCTAATAAAAGTATCCAAGAGGCATACTTTTGGAAGGAAATGTATAATCACTCTTAATACAAGTATTGCTTTATACAAGCATACTTCTGGGATAAAATATGATAATAGAAGTATCCAAGGGGCATACTTCTGAAATATAAAGTATTGGCGATATGTGCCTATAAGATAATAATACTACATATAAGATTATATTATACTCCATTTGATAGGATAAAACCTAAAGAGAATGGTAGTATGTGATAAAAAGTAAGCGTTAAAAGTTTAGTATCTAGAAATAGTAAAATACTATTAGAAGATACCTTGACGATATAAATCAAAATACTTTTAAAACTTAATAAATTTACACATAAAAAGTATTTTCAATGATATAACACTCAGCCTCATCTTCAGCCCCCAGACCTCAAACCCTCACCCACGAAACCCTAGTGCATCTTGTGAGTGTTTGAGCCACCTTGGTGTGTTTTGTGTGCTCTTCAAGATGAAGAAGAAAAAGAAGGAAGTTGGAGGTTCAAGAAGGATGAAGTACATGCAGAAGATACACTCCGTTTGCTGCATTTCTTGGTAATCAAGGCTTCATCTTGGCTTTTGGTTTATTAGATCTCCTTATATCCCCTTTTTGGAAGGTTTTTGGTCCAAGAATGGTTGTCTTTGGGTTTTGGACGTCCCCCAAGCATGATCCTTTCAGATCTGGAAGTATTTGGGGGTGGTTATGGCATAAAGGTGCAAGCTTTATGCCATTAGGAAGTCCCATACAAGCTTAAAGAGATTATTATGGCCTCTTGGATCCCTAAAGGCCATGCAAGGAAGTAAAGTCCAGGACTTTACGTGGTTATTGGATGTCTAGAGTCTAGATCTTAATTTCCCTATCTTGGTTTGGTGTAATAAGGGTTTTTGGACCATGGGGTTATGTCTTAATGATCTAGGGTTTTGTCTAAACCCATTACGAAGGACTTATGATGGGTAAAGCTGGAAACTTTACCCTTAATAAGTCATTTCCAGAGTGTTTATGAAGTTTGGAGTTCAGATCTGAAGTATAGGGGCTTAATCCTTTAAGATAGTCCAACAGACCGAGGAACTCGGTGAGTCCAGGGAAGGACTCGACGAGTTTAAGTGAGTTGTCCCGTTTTCCGGTTATGGGTGAACTCAGCGAGTCAGGGGAATGACTCGGCGAGTTGACTCGGTTTGTCACGAGTCTGGTTAGACAGGGAACTCGGCGAGTCAGGGGCTGACTCGACGAGTTGGTTCGCGATTATAGGATTCTGAGCTTTTGAACTCGGCGAGTTGATGGAGCAACTCGACGAGTCAAGTCAACCTGGAAGTGTTGACTTTGACCATGGACCGTTGACTTTGACTTTGACCAGAGTTGACTTAGTTTGACTTCTGGAGGGCATTTTGGGACTAAGTGTTATGTTGGTATTGGTAGCTAGGGGAGCAGCAGTTCGGGGAATTGTCGGATAGCAGCCGGAGGTTTCAGCCAGTCTTCAGTTGTGCGAGGTGAGTCTCCTCACTGTATGAATGGGTCTAAGGCCACAATGCCGACCCATGTAGTTTATGAGTAGGAAGACCCGGGGGTTAGCCCTTGGCATTGTATGTTAGTATGTAATTCCGGACCAAGGTCCGATGTCGGGCGGGTGCCCAAGGAATATTTGTATGTTAGTTTATACTTGTTGTCTGTGTGATACTTGTATGTGCCTGGTAGGGAGGTGAGTGTAGGCGAGGTCCCGTATCTCACCACTAGCAGAGTATGGACGGGGTTCCGTATCTCATTAGTAGCAGAGCAGGGGCGAGGCCCGAGTTAGGAGAGAGGTGAGTGTGGGCGGGGACCCGTATCTCACTATCAGCAGGAGCGTGGATGGGGTTCCATGACGCATCAGTAGCAGAACAGGGGCGGGGCCCAAGATATGCGAGGCCTTAGAACATGAATTCAGTAGAGTATGTTTAGTTTATGTGTTATGTGCTATGTTATAGATTGTATGTGTTTAGCTGGCGGGGTTCGGAGCCAGGCGGGGCCTAAGGGAGACAGATCTGTATACCTAGCGGGGCTCAATGTCAGGAGAGGCCTGATGTAGGGCGGGGCCCGATGCTGGGCAAGGCCCGATGCAGCAGGCAGGGGCCCAGTATGTGGTTATGTGTATGTGGTTATGCGTATACGGTATGTGCTAGGTTGTGGAACTCACTAAGCTTCGTGCTTACGATTTTCAGTTTTGGTTTCAGGTACTTCCAGTAGCGGAGGGAAGAGCTCAGGTTGATCACATGGCACACACCAAGAAGTTTTAGCCTTATATGTTTTTACTCGGATAATTAGAACATGTTTTGAACTGATACTCTAATTTTATATATCAATCTTTAGTTTGGGTTGAAAGGATTTGATACTTAAGGTTTTATTAATGTTTTAAAAAGAAATTTTTTGTCATGATTTTTGGGGCGTTACAGGTACACTATTTATTCTGATAACGAGAGTCTAAGGTATCTGATGGATCAGCCGAACTTGAACATGAGACATCACATATGGTTGGACGTGGTGAAGGATTATGATTGCGAGATTTTTTACCACCCGGGGTAGACCAATGTTGTGGTTGAGGCCTTGAGTCGCAAGGCAGTTAATGCACCCATCAGGGATCTATGTTTGAGAATGGTTATTGTCTCATCCTTGTTGGAATTGCTCAAGAAATCTCAAGTACATGCATTGAAGAAGGAAAAGTGGAAGGAAGAAAGGATAAGGGGTCAGATTTCATTTTTCGTCAGGGATAGTGGAGGACTACTGACTTAATATGGCAGGGTTTAGGTCTCGATTGCTGGTGGGGTTAGGCATACATTATTAGAAGAAGCCCATAAATCAAAGTTTTGGATTCATCCGGGGGCCACAAAGATGTACTGATACCCGAGGTTAATTTATTGGTGGTCCTGTATGAAGAGGGAGATAACATTACATCTGGAACGGTGCCAGAATTGCCAGAAAGTTAAGGCCGAACATCAGAGACCCCACGACAAGATGCATTCATTGCCAATCCCCATGTGGAAATAGGAGGATATTACCATTGATTTTATTACTAAATTTCCAAGGATAGCAAGGGGACTGGATGACATATACATCAGAGAAGTTGTTCGGTTGTGTCATTGTTGATAGATTGACCAAGAGTGCTCATTTCATTCCTATCACTGAGAGAATTTCTATCAAGAAGTTGGATGATATATACATCAGAGAGGTAGTTATTCGACACATGGTCCCAGTTTCTGTGGTCTCTGACCGTGAAGCCCATTTCACCTCCAGAATTTAGAGGAAGTTTCATGAGGAGTTGGTTACTCAGCTACATTTCAGCACAACATACCATCCCCAAAACGATGAAGAAAATAGGTAGACTATTCAGATACTCGAAGATATGCTCAAGGCATGTGTGTTGGATTTCAGTGGGAGTTGGGATACTTACCTTCCATTGGTCGAGTTCTCTAACAACAAAGTTATCATTCCAGTATTAATCGACCACCTGTCGAGATGTGGTACGGGAGGAAGTGTCGGACCCCGGTTTATTGGGGAGAAGTCAGAAATTGGATTATGGGGAGTACTGATGTAGTACTCAAGAGTACCGCGTTGATACAGTAGGTACGCGATCGGATACGGACCGCATAGAGTCGCCAAAAGAGCTATGCTGACCGAAAATGTTCAAACCTCAAGTTTCAGATCGGAGATTTTGTGCTTCTGAAGGTGTCACATTGGAAATGTGTCATCCGGTTCAGTAAGTGAGGCACATTGGCGCCTAGGTATATTGGTCCCTTTAGGATTACTGCCTGTGTGGCCAAGGTTGCGTATCCTTTGGAGCTTTCTGATGAGATTAGCCAGATTCACAATAATTTTAACGTTTCTCAATTGTGTAAATTCTTGGCGGATGATTTTGTAGTGGTGCCTTTAGATGACATTTAGGTTGATGAGAGTCTGAGCTATGTAGAAAGACCGATTGTGATTCTCGACAGGAAGACGAAGACCCTACGCAACAAGGTGGTGGGCTTAGTGAAAGTACAATAGCATCATCGGAAGGGTTCTGAGTGGACTAGGGAACTTGAGGAGGAGATAAGGGAGGAGTATCCTGAGTTGTTTGTGGCAGCAGGCTTCACGGAGGAAGTCTGATTCAAGTGGCGGAGAGTTGTAACATTCGGATCTTTGAGGTATGAATTTTAAAAGCTTTATAGGATTTTTGGTTGGCCAAGACATGGTGGAGACATCGCCACGACGTGGCAGTGCATTTATGAGGCACACATCTTTAATGAGTGCTACGACATGGCGCTACATTGGCCACAATATGGCATCCGTTTTGTGTAAAACCCTAGTTTTGAGTTTTATGCCCTATTTAAGGGATGTGATGGCTAAGGTTTTCACGCCCTCAGCCTCCATCACCTCCCTCTCATTCTCTTTGTATCCCTAGCCTCCATTGTTGAAGGTCTTGAGCTATTGTTGGTATTTTGGTGCTTTGAAGAAGAAGGAAGCACACTTGGAAAGTGTATCTAGCTTGCAAGCCTCATCATCATCTCCAAACTTATATCTAGACCTTTTTAAGTGATCAAGATTCAACCTTTAATGCTTTATGTCTCTAGATCTAGGTCTTTGTCCCATTTTCTTCATGATGATGTAGTTAAAGTGGAAGCATCCCATAAAGTTAGCAACTTTATGGATCCTTGAGGTCCTTGGTTCCATATATGAAGTGTGTTAATGTTTTGGAGCACCTTTCATGAAATATTGGTGTTTTTCTTCACTTTTATGTTTTTAATATCTGAAGTGTGTTGATGTTTTGGAGAATTTTGCATGAAATATTGGTGTTTTTCTTCCCATTTTACCTAGCTTGAGCTCTAGCCATGTATCGGTCATGCATGGCCGAAAATCATCAATATTTAGGACTTAATTGTCATTAGGAAGCTTTCTAGAAAGGATGAAGGGTTGGATTAATGATTTGGGTACTGAATTAATTAATTTGTGAAAATTCATTGCCCACGGTCTGGCATCCTGTTCACCATGACATGGGGACTAGGGAATTCGCAACTGTTTTGGACTTTCATTGCTACGGTGTGGTGATTTGTGTTCCATGACATGTCGATTATTTTTCTTGCGACTGAGAGGTTGATTCAAGGCCAAACTCATCAACCATGGTGTGGCCATGGATTGGCCACAACGTGGGGTCAGTTAAAGTCAAACTTTGACCGTTGACTTTTTTTAACTAGGTTGACTTTCGGTCAAATTGTTTGTATTATAGTATAGACTAAGGTGGGACCTTGTATGATTAAATAGGTGGGAAGTAGCACCTGTTTTGTGACACTGAGCTGAGATTTGTCTTGTCCTGTGAGAAAGGTGAGTCTTTTCGCTATACTGTGTAGGATGTTAGTTGTCTTTGTGACTCTTGCATGTGTATGTTGGGTTCGACCCATTTATTATATGTTGTACTTGGCCCATTTATTATATGTTACGCTATGCTATTTGCATTATTAGGTTGGGCCTATTCGTATGTACGTTGGGTTGGACCCATTTACATGTTGGTTTGGGCCCATTTGTATGGTATGTGGTATTTTAGGTAACTCACTAAGCTTTGTTCTTATGGTTTGTGGTTTAAACATTTTTCAGGTACTTCCAGTTCCTAAGGGAAGGGCCTAGCTTGACTGCATAGCATCCCCTTAATATTTCTACATCAATGATTATTTTACTCTGATGATTTTGATATATTTGTACCATGATCGGTTTTGAAACACATGATGTATGGATATAATGATTTTAAAAATGAAATTTTTTATCAATATTTTGGGACGTTACAAAGTGGGTCTGTGAACTCACCCTAGTAGCGTGTTTCGCGTAGTGTCGGGAACTCAACATCTCCGGATCACTCAGGAGGGGAGGACTTCGACCAGAGAGAGAGGTGTGTGTGAGGGATGTAGAATGGCTCTAATGCACACTTCTATTTATAGCAAAATTTTGGATCACACATTGTGTGAATATCGATACGCGTTGGCCCCATTCGGGTGATGACACGTGTCACTCTCTCGTTGGGCCACGTCATTCGTATCTTTGCGAATCGGATGTCAGAGTGTGTGTCACGCATGACGCGTGCCCAACATTATTGTTTTTGTCAATTCTGTAACTCCTGTATACGAGCTTCATTTTCAATGTTCTCTATACCCCACGTGAAGGTCTTGACGAGCACTACAACTTTTGTTTAGGTTCTTTTGGTTCATTTTACCTTTATTTTTAGACCATTAATTTCGTACGGAGGGGTATTTTTAAATGATCTTTATAAAATCATAACTCTCCCCTACGGGCTCCATTTTTGGTGTTCTTCACCTCATAAATCTTATCTTGGGGAGTACTAAGTTTCTCCTTTTTATGGCTCTAGCTAAACCTCGACCAATCTATCCGTAACTTTTCACGACGCAAAATTTTGTGCACGATTGATTTTTATATTTTATAAAAATCATATCTTTTCCATACGGAGTCGGATTTTTATGAATTTTATATTTTTAGAATCGCGTCGATGCGTACTATCTGAATCTGTTAATATCTTTATATGGTGGTACGACTTTTTGCGCCCCTAGTTCTTAGCTTCTCAACCTATTTTGCCATATTTTGATGAATATAAAAGGAAAAAATCGTGTACTTTTATTGGTATTAGATAAATGTTACATCTTTAGTCTATTACATTTATCTATTTAACTATTCCTATCAGCGATTGGTGTCGTATTTTTCTCGGTTGTCACAAATGGCATTTCAATACGGGTGAGTGTATTTAATTGGATTCGACAGATGTATTCTGGAGAAAGCTTGATCTATCAAAGTCAATTTCTGTAGAAAATGAGGATATTCGTTGTGAGGGTAATTTAGAAATAATTAAACAAAACTTCTATCAGCAGTCGAAAGCAGGGAAAAATGTATGATAAGAAAGCTAAGAGATATGTTCCTACCAAGCAAAACACGCATTAAAGAACCCGCAATTCAAAAAAAAATACACATAGACAACCAAGCTTGAAGAAACAAAAACAAAAGCGAGTTGATTCTACAAATCAACCTCTCAGAAGACGTAGCTATTCAACCACATCAAAATATGTTAGATTGGATCTACTAGGGTTGGACAATGAACCGACAAGACATAGTTCATACATAACCACAATTCCAGTCTTGAATGAACCAATTCCAGACTTGAATGACATTCCATATTTGAACCAGGGGCCTCAATCATGCTACATTCATCCATTAATGGATGAAATTCCACTCATCTGAAATACTTCTCATTTGGAATGGATCATGGCTTGGTGGTTCGTCATTTAAGTCAATCTCGTACGAATAACTATGTCTTTTAGGTTCTTTATTTAAATCCAATCCAACAAACTCTGATGTGGTTGAGAAGTTGCATCTACGAGGAGCTTGGTTTGGATGATCGGCTTTCTTTTTCTATTGTTTCTTCACATTTGGTCGTCCACAAGTGTTTTTTTGAACTGTAGGTTCTCCAACGTCAGTTTTATGCGAATCAAATATCTCTTCTAGCTTTCTCAAATAAGCTTTTTCTCGACTTTTGATTGTTTGTTGAAGTTTTCTTTAATTTTTTTCAACTATATCATCGCACACAATATTTTCATCTACTACAGGCTTTGTATCTAAAATATCAAACTTCCTCAAAAAGACATCTATTGAATTAATCCAAGGGTATATCTTCACCTGTATTGAAATATAAAATAATTCTTTATATAACATTTTAAAATCTATCTGTATGTGGTAGTTGAACATACTAACTTGAATTCGAGTAAACAGAAAGCATGTAAGCACATGGTAACCCACAATTGTTATGAAGTTTGCAACCACAATTCGAGGAGTCTAAATTTAGATCATTCAACCTTTGAAAGCATGAAAGCACATGTTAACCCAAAACTGGTCCAAGAATGTTTATCCTTCTACGACTATTTCGGAGACGTTCATCCTTCACATACATTGGTCTTCTTCGGAGAATAAGGTGTTCCAGTGGTCCTTCTCATGATCTCCCTTTCTATCGTCGATGTCTCCATCAGAAACGATGGTAACGATGGTTGCCTGTATTTTCTCGATCTGGTCATGGTGGTTAACGACTATAAACGGTGGTTCAAGGTAGTAGAATGATGGCAGTTGTTAGTGGATGTTTGGTTCTCTGTCTCTCTTTTCTTGGTCTGTCTCTGGCGGGAACGATGGTTGCCTCTATTTTCTCAATCTCGTCATGGTGGTTAACGACTATAAACGATGGTTCACGGTGCTTCAAGGTAGTCGAACGATGGCAGTGGTTAGTGGATGTTTGGTTCTCTATCTCTCTTTCTTTTTTTCTATCTCCGGTGAGTGAGAATAAAAAATAACATTTTAGATTGAGAATAAAGAATAACATTTTAGTTAGGATATTGATTTATTTGTATAATTTTTATTATTTAAGGTTGGATTAAAATACAAGAAGCTATAAATATTTTAGAGTGTTATTTTGGAATTAAATAAAGATTTAAACGTTGATGAACTATTCATGTCAAGTTTGAAAACATTGACATAACTTGGATTTAACTTAGTAAACAAAGATTCATACTAAATTGTTAATATTTTAACATTTTATGGCTTAGGTTATAGTTTACAAAATGTGATTGGGTGTCATTTTGGGGTCAAAGCCAAAAATTAAAATGTCGAGTAACCAAACTTGAAAAAAAATGAAAAGATTATAACACGATCTCTCCCAACTCCTTTTCCCTTTCATTTAAGTGACTAAATTAAAAATCGAAGGGTGTCTCTAAGCCCCGTTTGATACGCATCTTTCCAGGTTCAAACAGATCATTCTGGCTGAATGGACCGGAAAGACTGTTTGATTTGCACAAAAAAAGAGGTCTTTCCCGGTAAGATATGTCTTTCCCAGAAAGCCCCAAAATCATATCTTTCTGGCTGAATGGGCTGGAAAGACAATTATGCACCAAACCCCGCCTCTTTCTTTATTTATTGGATTATTAATTTTTTTTAAATAATTTTTTAAAATTTATTTTTTATTGAATTATTACTTTTTTTCATCATTCAGCACAGTCAATCAGATGTACAATCAAACAACATGGTTTCTTTCCCAGTCAGAAAACTTTCCCAGACAACACTTTACCGGACAACACTTTCCCAGACAGAAACTATCAAATGGGACCTAAGTCAAATCATCAATGACAAGCTTATAATGTAACCATTCTTTCATCTCCGTGTTGTTTAAGATTCAATTGGCTTTTCCAAATTTGAAATTATGATGAACTTTGTGATTATTTCAAGTTGCAAAATGCAGTTTAAGTTTATAACATCAATCTAATGACTTTAGTTCATCTCTTTTTCCAAAAATAAAGTTGTGAAGCTTAAATGATGGATTTGAAATCCTAGCTTCATAAATTCATCCATAGATCCATTGTAATTCAAAGTCTAAGTATAAATTATGTTTAGTATTATGTTTTAGATACAATTTAAATGGTTCTAAATCCAAATCACGGCCTTGAAACCATCCATTAGATTGAAAGTGTGTTTTTGATGTTAATGGAGTTTTAAGCTTGATTTTGACAAAACACCCATGGGTATATTGGATTTATAAATTGAGCATGCTAATAAGGATGTGATGTGATTAGCAATTTATTTGTATAATCTTTAATTCAAATCATGGGTGAAAACTCAATCTAATGTTTATCTTTGAGTTTTAAAGCCTTAATAATGATGATGACTTTGATCCATGATTTGATCATTTAATGATTAATAAAATTAAATTTTCGGATTAACTACCTAACAAAATTTAAAATGTGGGTCAAAAAAAAAAAAAAAAAAAACCTGATATATTCAACTTGAGATAGCATTTAAACATACATAAAACATAAGCTTATTACCATTTAAAATGTGTTTGTTGTCTACTCTAATACAAACCAAATAGTTACTTTCAAAAAACAATGTTAAAGTCTGCTTCAATACAAACATAGTTACTTTCCAAAAACAATGTTAACTCTAGTAGAAAAAAAAAATAAGAAATCATCACTGCCGTGTATAAATCACTTGCAAAGAGTAATCATGATTCGTAAACATTAAAAATCGTTCTTGCATTTAGAATAATCCATATAAATATCAAAAATTATTCTCTTCATAAAAAACAAACAAATATAACTAAATTCTCTTTTCAAGAACGACTACAGATGGACTGAATCGTTCAAAAGATGAGGCTAGTAACGGGCAACACCCTCGACGTACCAAATTCAATGTTGATAAGATATCGAAAAGGATGAAGCTTGTATATGAAGTCGTTAAAAAATTGTATCATGTTATGTTTGATAAAAAAAAAACAAAAGAAAAATTGAATTTAAGGTTAGTATCAAGCCTAATCAAGGTTCTAAAATGTGTGAGGCGTGGCGTGACGATAAGGTCAAACCTCAAGCTTAACGAGCCATGATGTTTTTCAACGCGTGATGTAAGGCGGCGATTTTGTATTAATTTATAATTATATTACCATATAAATATAGATTTATATCAAATATAACTAGTTTTTAGAAGTATTATATTAACAATTAATAACAAAAAGTTAACAAAAAAACACAATGTTTGTATGTCCGATTAGAAAAAACATAAAAATGAGCAAAACAGCATGTCTCAAAAAAAAAAAAAACACGCGTCGTAACACGTCTTGCCATGCACGCCTAACAACAACGTTATGCGACTTTTCGTAAGGGCGAAGTCGGCCCTCATGCCATAGCACGCCTTGGCACGCGTCATGACGTGCATTTTAGAACACTGAACTTCAAAAAATTTTGTATGTTTGTCGGTTCAACAGGTTAAAGTTGATGATGACGATGGTGGTGGTAACGGGGATGAAAATGAAAAGGAGTAAGATATGTTACCATGTCAATATAGAAGAACAATAGGGTTTCATTTTCTAAAACCAATTGATAATATAAGGGATTACATATTGTCTTATATGCTAACATATAATTTTTCTTTTTACAGATGTGGGATTGGGTTTGCATCCTAACATGATAGGGTATGATAGGATGGGGTTGGGTGTGGTTGTGTAAGTGTTTTTATTTATTTTTTATTTTTATCTTTTTTTTCTTTTAATTGTAAAATCGATCAAAAGAAATGTAAAATAAATTAAAAATAATATAAAAGTTTTTTTTATGTGTGAAGATGTACACACCAAGATAGAAATTGAAAACTACCTTCATGAAGGTTTTTGAAGTTAGAGACTAAAGAGAAACACATGTCATAAAAAAGTTAAAATTTTAAATAGGTTGAAAGAGCTAAGAAATATGAGTTTTCATTTAATAGATTACTTCTATCAGTGATGTGGCAATGAATCAAAAGAGATCTGACATATAAGTGGATACCTTCCACCCTAAATCGTTAATGCGTAAAACTTGTTTCACCTCATACAACTATTTTACCTATGTTTGATTGTTGATCATATTTATACTATTTCCTAATTAATATTTTCATATTATATAGGATTCATTCACTTTACAGGATCAAAATAGTCTTTTATATAAAAAAAATATTAACAAGGAAAAAAAGGTAAAAAGGAGAGAGCAGCCGATAGGGGGTCAGTCAAAGACATATTGTATCGGATTCACCTTACTTTAATTTTATGTGACATATAATAATTTAATAGTAGTCCAAATGTTTTCTAAGATATATATTATTGTTGATAGTTTTAAAGAATTGTTTAACATGTTATTTTGTGAGATTTGATTTTAAGTCTTATATTTGAATACTATAAGAAATTTTAATTCGTATAATATATATTCATCTGTTGAATAGGCTATATAAACTTTACGACAATTATTTCAAAAAATTAAATGTTCTCGATACTAAAAATGGTGAACGCACCACCTAAGCAGCTCCTATAAACTCGTCTCAATGCAAACGTATGAGATCAATAAAGAAACACAACGTTTTTCAATATTTTTTATAATAAACTAGATGTTTACAATAGAGTTAAATAAACAATATCTTCTCGACAAATATTTTGTTATACTTCTCAGGTTGCCATATGTTTCAAAATCTAATTAACACCACAATGAGGTTGTAAATGATCTGATGCCATTTCGAGCCTTACAAATCTCAAGCTCGACCTGTTTAAATTATAGATCTGAAGCTCGTTTCAAGTCTTATTTGGAAACTTGGGCTCGATTCGTTAAAATTTAACAGGATCAAGCTCGAGTCATTTGTCGCAAGAGCATAAACGAGCCCAAGCTCGACTTGTTTAATTGTGAAAGCTCATGATTTTTTTTTTTTTTTTTTGAAATATTATGGATGAGAATGTAGACATACTTTGATTATTTTTGGAACCAACAAAATATTATTAAAAGATGCCACCAACTAACAAGATGCTAGATAGGGCATACATACTTTGATATTATTAAAAATAGTTTTACGTATCCCCTAATTGAGCTTCACACCTCACTAAGTGCCAAATCTCATCAAGTGCTTTTAACCCAATTACGGGTTGTCAAATTAAATAACATATGTAAATGATCATCTTAATAATTGTCCCTTATTTCTATGTTTTCCTTTTATCATATTGTAAGGTGCATATTCCATACTAGTCGTATTATTTTATAAAACTGGAAAATGTATTGAGAGCTTTTCTATGACGTATTTTTAAGGTGGGTGATAAAGGTTTGAAAATAAAGATTAAGTTCGAATGATTTTCATGTAAAGTAAAAAATACAATCAGAAATAATGTATAGGATGACGTAATCAGCAACGAAATTGCTTACGCCATCAACAGAAAACCTCTACGTGGTAACCACCATTTATTACCCCACCACAAACATTGTACAGTAGGACTGAGCTCACGTACTCTTCTGCTTTTTCATTGAGTAAATTACATGTTTGGTCACTTTAGTTTTGTTATAATTTCACCTTTGGTCCAACCATCAGAATATTGATAGGTCAATATCCATTTGCTTTTAACAAATTTAAGCTTGAGTAAATTACATGATCCCTATGGTTTGGGATAATCTACGTGTTTGGTCCCTAATTTTTTTTAAACTCGGACAGTCCCTAAAATGTAATTTTGTTGCGCGTTTGGTCCATGTTATACCTAAAAGACTTTATCGTCCTTTTTTTTTTCTTTTTTAATTTCTTAGTTATTTATTTCTTTTTTAAATTGTCAGTTATTATTTATTTTAACAGTAAAATAAATTAAAAATAATCCCCACAATATCTCTTATCTCTCCATCTATCTTCTCTAAATCAAAGGGAGAACACGTGAACACCGGTACCGTCCGACCACATCATCGGATCTGCACTCAAAAGTTGGACCACAACGTTGGAAACTCGACGATCTACTCTCAAAAGTCATCAGTAACCACTCGATGAGCCATATATGCACCTTCACCTTTTCACCTCCGCCAATTTCCTAAAAAACACCTTATGAATTTTGCTTATTTTAGATGAAACTAGATGGATTATGGGAAAGGAGGGATGAGATTGCTCTAAATGCACCTAAATTGTTGTTTAATGCTCTTAATTAGGGGGGGGGGGGTATGTAATACGTTGCTTAGTGTTTGAAAGTTGAAAATTGTGGGGCTTCTTCTTACACATGCTTCTGATTGGGTTTCTTTTTTCCACCTGCACATGAAATTAGGTATTCCTTTGCTGCCATGGTTTTTTCAGACGAACAGGAACAAAACGGAGGTGTAGAAACCCTACTTGTATCCAGGTGGGCAAGGCGACTTGACCTGCTCCTACACTTGTACTATGGTTTCTTTTGTTGAAGATCTAAAAAGACGGTAGTGCTTCACCAGAAGAGCCTCCGGCTGTAGGTTTCTTGATTTAGGGCTCGGTAAGAGTTTGAAACACTAACGACTATTGACTAGAGTGTGTGTGTGTGTGTGTGTGTGAGAGGAAAAAAAGAGACATGAGAGAGAGACAGAAAGAACTTCACACTTTCATACAAGTGGTTGCGATGAAACGGCGTCGGTGGTGCTTCACCAGAAGAGAGTCGTCGATGATGATTTTTGTGGAACCGCGACGAGGTTTTGAAGAGGGAAGTCGGAATGGAGTCGATGGTTTCTTGATGTTAGGCTACAAAGTGTTTATTTGATTTTTTATTTTATTTTAATTTATATTGTAATTATAGTATTATAAGTAATAAAAAAATTATAATAAGGGTAATATAGTGATTTTATTTCTAATAGGGACCAAACACGCAACAAAATTACTTCTTAAGGTCCGTCCGAGTTAAAAAAAATTAAGGACCAAACACGCCAAATACCCCAAACTACAGGGACTATTCGCATAATTTACTCTTTAAACTTTAGTCTAAATGTAAAAAGTTTACTTACCCTTTCTATTTTTTTCTTTTATCCATTTATAAAATTTAACAAGGCAAAGCAACCAAAAATGGGAATCTTAACTGATTTAACCGATATAACTGGTCCATTATAATTGAAACATTATTGAAAATGGTGTTTCGGTTTTTTATTTCCATTAACCGAATGAAAATAGTTCGGTTTCAGTTTTATTGTAAAACGGCCATATACATAACCAAATAGAACTACATGCAACTAATAAAAAAATTATATATAAGTAATTGTATTAATTAAAAAATGAATTGAAATTGAATAGAATTTGAGATGCAAAAAAAGTAAAAATTGTCATCATAATATTTAACAAATAGTAGCGAACTTTCGCTTTTTCTCTTTTTATAGAAAGATATTTTCTGATTTTTACTATTTTTAGCAATATACTTTTTTGCTTTTTATGTTTAATAACAATGTACTTTTTATTTTATGCCATTTTGGACCATTATAGTTAGTCAATATTAATTTACAAACAAAATTATTAACTAACTAAAAATATTTATTTGAAACCACTCGTACCCGATAACCAATGGCTATCTAAATGCATTAACTGATTGTAATGGTTATAGGTTAGTTTTGGCTTGAACCAATATCCCCCATACATACCCTAAATTTTAATAATGTAACGACCCAAAAATCAATGGTAAAAATTTCATTTTTTCATTATAGTCAAAACACAGATCTCTTTTAAATCCAACCTTTCAAAATACATTGCTAATTAAAAACATTTATCAGAGTTCATTCCAAAATCAAATATTGCGGAAAACACAAGGGTGTGCGCTACGATCAAGCCGGGTTGTTCCTTTCCAAACCAATGATACCTGAAATCATAACAAAATTGTAAGCACGAAGCTTAGTGAGTTCCCCAGAGCATACCCTACATAATCACATAATCATATCAATCGCGTAAACTACACAAGTCATGCATATAAACATATATGGATGCCCTGAAAACCCTCCAGGGTCTTAGTCTGGATGCCATAGGAACCCCCACATGATCTTAGCCCAATGCCTCGGGGACCCCCGAGGTCTTAACTAAGGATGCCATGGAACCCCTCCAAGTTCTTACACCCTAGTTCCTCGGGAACCCCCCGGGGTCTTTACTCTCGAATGTCTTACACCCAAGTGCCTCGTGAACCCCCGAGGTCTTCAATGCAAGTATCACAAAGACAACTAGCATATCACATACCATATAATCAACTAGCATACCACACAACACAATATCAACTAGCATACCACATAACACATAATGGACTGACCTTGGTGCCTTCGACCCATTGGTATGGTGAGGAGACTCACCTCGCACTGCTGAAGTCCCGCAGATAAAACTCCAGCTGCTGGTTGACAGATTCCTGAACTATTAACATAAAAACAACACCCAATTAATAATTGGGTTCCAATACATAACCATAAATCCATGCTTGGGGTAAAAAGACTACTTTACCCCCAACCTAGCTTGATTCAAAACTAAGGCCCAAACTCACACTCTGAAGGCCCAAAAGCAAAATAATCAACCAAGGCCCAACATATGGCCCAATTTTCCAAACTGGGCCCAAACCTCTACGTGATCTTACCTTAAGGCCCAACCATTTATTCTAGTCCAAACACTTGGCATTCTGATGGCCCAACATCTCATAATAATCAAGGCCCAATTATGGTCCACCTATGGCCCAATTTTCCAAATTGGGCCCAAGATTTTCCAATGGGCCTTATCCTAAAGCCCAATATTTTCCTTAATCCATAAACATGTTCCCAATTGGCCCATGAAGGCCCACAACAACTTAGTCCAAGAAATGGCCCAACAAGAACCCAAACCTAATTAGGGTTTTTCACATAAAATAACGGGTAGGGTTAAGTTGTCTTACTTAACCCATTAAAGACTTAATCCATTAAGTCCATCACTCCACTAGGCCAGACATACAATGTAATCGGGCATAAGTCATAACATCAATCCAATGGTCCAAAATGCGGGTCCCGACAAGTCCAAACTAAAATCTCCAAGATTAGGGTTTTCTAAACCCTAATTAGGGTTTCCAACCCATTCACATGCTAATTTGCTCAATGGTTAAGTTTTTTTTACATTAATTAGAGTCTAATAAGTCGGGCACCACCGCACCACCCAATGTCGCCTCGGGTGGTGGTGGTCAATGGCGGTTCGCGGCGGCAACCACCACCCCACGGTGGTGGTTATGATTATAAACCAAAATACATCAAAAGCATCCCAAATAACGGACCATTCACACGCAAGAGCACACAGCCACCCATGGTGGCGGCTAGTGGCGGCAACATGGCAGCGTGAGGTGGCAGCCACCACCACACGGTGGTGGTGGAGTTTTCCTCGGTTTTTCGGCCAACAATAACACACACACGCGCGCCTGAAACAGAGCAACACCGGGATACACACTCAATCAACAATCTTGTGGCGGCAGACGGTGGTTGGAGATGACAGCCACCACCTCATGTAGGTGGTGGCGGGTTTTCTTGATTCCCTGTCAAAAATGCACATACTACACCATTAATTCTGAAAGCAGCTCTTATATGTGAACACATACGCACTCAGCCACCTACAAGGTGGCAGAACGTCGCCGGAATGCAACAGAAATGGCGAGCAACGGGCGGTGGTGGCCAAAATGGTGATTACGACCCATACAACAAAAAAAAGGAACAAAAGAGATGAGAGAATAGATACGGTTAGCCTCACCGAGAGCTTTCCGATCGCACACGACCCGTGTTTCGCCGGTCACAACTTCGTCTTCGTTCTTGGTGGGGTTTCTCCAGCCGTTCACGAAATCACTGGCAGCAGCAGGGGATGTGACGGTGGCATTTGACGACAAGGTAGCAGAGGGTAGGGCGGAAGTCGGACTTGACGTGGCAGCGGCGGCTGAGAAGGGTCCGAAGGTGGTGGCGGCTGAAGAAGTGTGGCTAGGGTTAGGGTTAACATAGTGATGCATCTTCAAACGATGGGGAAAAGAAGGCGTCGGGTTTAAACCCGTATCTTATACAACTTCATACGAATTTGACACTTCCAGTCCCTCCCACTCATAATCTTTTCAAAATAAATCCATAAGTTACCATTTAGCCCTCAACATTCCATAATCCTTTCAATTTAAGTCCAATATTTTACCAAAGACCCCTTGACTTCTAAAAATCTTTACATATCAATACGAAAATTACACTTAACCCCTAATATTCAAAAGTTATGACATTTAACCCCCCAAACCAACACCTTGCTAAATTATTCCGAATTTAGGGCTACAATAAAATAACATGATTTACATCTCGGGGTTAAGGGTTTATTATTTATTTACTTAATTTCAAACTGAATGTTACAAGTAATATAAAAATATAAGGACCCTAACCCCCACACCTTGTTCCCATCGACTTCTTACCTCATTATCTCCTTCACTGTCATCCCACACCCTCTTCCTTGTCTATGATGATCTAATAAAAAACCTTCATATCTGACGACCAAATCAAACAGTTTTGACAGGATTACGTGGTCTCCCTAATCAGACGACCATGGGGTTTTAAGCTGAATATCCAACTATAGCCTCTCACCTCAGGCGTCAACCATTAACAACATCCTTGTTGTTGTCATTCTTCTTTTGTGTTGTTTTTTTCTCGTTCTTTCTTTATGTCTTGTATCCTCTATCTTCAATCAAACATTCACATGTACTTTTCTCCCTTTTAGATTATTGGTAGTAGTCCTACACACTAAGTCTATTTTCTTGTTTTTATGTTTCTCTTCCTGATTTGAATCACACAACAAATAATAGAGGCCAAATTTTCTTTATTTTTCTATTGTTCCAAAAAATCGCAGATAACAAAAACATTCAAATACATTTTTGGATAAATCTGCAACATGTTCCAACCATATGATCGGGTTCTTGGAACTAGATTCGTTTTATGTTTCAAATTATATTTATTCTAATTTGGATGATGTGTGTACTAAATGATTTTCTATTTGGTTGTTTGGATGATTTTGAAGGTCTTCATCGGGGATGAAAATTAATAATGATTTCATCGGAGGAGGAAAGCCAAAGGCGATGGTGGATGGCGGATTGCGAATTGAAGAAAGAGAAGAATAGGATGGGCTAGGAGAGGTGGGCCCTTATTTTTTATTATTAAATATTAAAATTGAGTAAAAGAAAAAAGAAAAAATATATATTTGAAAGGGTAAAGTAGTCTTTTCATATGGACAGAAAGACGGGGGCCGGGTTATAATTTTTTTTAAACTATAAGGATACAACTTATCAATATTTCAAATGTTGGAATAAATGTATTTTTCTAACCAAACCACTAGGGAAAAAACTGTAATTTATTTTTTTAGTAATTTAAAAAAAGCCAATTCAGAAAAATAAATAAACATAATCTATCAAGATGTCTAAAGGAGTTGCATGGTGAAACTTCACGTGAAAGTAACCAAAGACAAGGCAATCACCACCACTAGCAGCCATGAATCAGTCAAAAGGCTAGTAATGCTTTATAGCCCTTTCACATTTTATATATTTTTTAAATAACATGAAATTTATAATATCCAAGTCGATTATATTTATAATATGTCGAAATTTCCCTTCCTTTTCACTCTATATCTATAAATAATGTGATCCTTCCACAAGCTCACCAATACTCCATACAAACTAACACAGAAAAAAACCGAACATTCCAAGATCACAACTTTCAATCTGAATCCACATCGCACGATTCAAGTTTTGTTGCTTTTAATTTGTTGCTCGAGAGAAACTGTGAAAACACAGGTTTGAGTTCGAATTGTAAGGGATTATGGGAAGAGAGATGAGTAATCTTAACCCAAATAGAGAAACTCGTATTCCTGTTCCTACCGTGTTCTCAGTTCCATCACCATCACCATCCCAATTCCATTCTCCTTCTCCAGCCAATTCCATTCCAATGACACCTAAAAGCCCATTCATCACACGCGTCATGACACCATTGGCTAGCCCCATGAAGAAGGCCATGGCAAACATGCAAGGCTACTTGGAGTTCACTAAGCTCAACCCACACGATGAATGGCTTCCTATAACTGAATCAAGGAATGGAAACGCGTTTTATGCAGCATTCCATACCCTCAGCTCTGGAATCGGAGTTCAAGCTCTTGTTCTTCCCCTTGCCTTCACTGCACTTGGGTGGTTAGTTTAATTACTTCCGCACTTCTCGCTTTTTAACCAAAATCAATCACTATTTTTCATCGTTATTTACATGTGTTTTGTGAAATGATTTGTAGGGTTTGGGGAATAATGAGTTTGTCAGTAGTTTTTGTGTGGCAAATGTATACACTTTGGCTTCTGATTCAACTCCATGAATCTTCTTCTGGGACTCGATACAGCCGATATCTATGGCTTTCCATGGCTGCTTTTGGTATGCCTCACTTTCACTTTTCTAACCCTCAACCAAAAACGAAACAATTTTTTGTACAAGAGTCAATTTTTTTACCCTTTTTGAAGGGATAATATATATAGTTAATCACAAACACGAGGTTACCAAATTTAACAACTAAGATTAATTGCAAAATTCAAAAATATTTCAAAATTACCTTTTACCGACAAAGCTGGTTGCAAAAAAACATTAAAAAGAACTACAAAAAAAATTTCGCAACTACGATTTTGAAATAAGATTTTTGTTTAATTTTTACTGTTTATAAAGGTATTTTGTGGTGAAGCATTTTCTTGATTCGTAATTCACCATTTATGATATTTATGTTAACATTGTAGTCAATTTGTTAAGTGTCACCTAATAAAATTGTCATTGATTCCCTTTTTGGAGGCAGTACTAATACATAAATTGGACTTTATGTCATTTAGGAGAGAAATTAGGGAAGCTCATGACGTTATTACCGACAATTTACCTTTCAAGTGGGACATGCATAACCCTAATCATGATCGGGGGAGCCACCATGAAACTTCTTTTTAACATCATCTATGGCAATACATGGGAGAAAAATAATGAAACCCCACTATCAATGATCGAGTGGTACCTTGTTTTCACATGTTTGGCAGTTGTGTTAACACAACTGCCAAACTTGAATTCGATTGCAGGGGTTTCATTGATTGGGGCTATTGCTTCGGTCTCATATTGTACTGTAATATGGGTGGTGTCGGTTGTTGAAGGGAGGCCAACGGGTGTATCCTATGAGAAGCCGGATGAGGTGTCACAAGTTGCTAGGGTTTGTGATGTTTTAAATTCTCTTGGCATCGTTGCGTTTGCTTTTCGAGGTCATAATTTGGTGCTTGAAATACAGGTACGTTGATATACTTTATGCAATTAAAACTATGAACACATTCTTTTTTTTTTTTTTTAATTAAAATTACCGAACACATTAATTCTTTTGCTTGAAATATATTTTTATTATTACATAAACATTTTTCTCGATTTTATTTTTGGGTTTCATACATTCTATGATGGAATTTCTAGTTTTGTAATATTTACATATTGTTAAGTGTTATCAAGTTTTTAACATTTTAATATTTTTATTTTGATAAAACTAAAACTACATTTTATATGTTGTCGTTTTGGAAATTTTAACTATTTTATGTTTTTTCATTTTTAAAACATTGAGAAACAATTTTATGTGGGTACATGAAGTTTTCAACTTTTATATATTTTAACATATGCTTTATGGAAAAGGAAAATACATAAAAAACCAAAAAATAAAGATGTAAAATAAAAAATTCAAAAGTTCAATTTTTTGAAAAAATGGACATATATGTAACTAGCTAAACAAACTCTTCCCCTTTAAAAAAGCTTGATTTGTTTGTTCACAATGGTTATAGTGCTATATCAATTGGAATTTTCTGATAATAATAAAAAAGTTTTAATACTCTTACCAATTAGAGTTGCTTTATCTAAACATCTCAAACATTTAAAACATTAAAACTTATATATTTTAACATATGCTTTATGGAAAAGAAAAATACATAAAAAACCAAAAAATAAAGATGTAAAATAAAAAATTCAAAAGTTCAATTTTTTGAAAAAATGGACATATATGTAACTAAACAAACTCTTCCCCTTTAAAAAAGCTTGATTTGTTTGTTCACAATGGCTATAGTGCTATATCAATTGGAATTTTCTTATAATAATAAAAAAGCTTTAATACTCCTACCAATTAGAGTTGCTTTATCTAAACATTTCTAACATTTCAAACATTAAAACTTATAAGCTTTTAGTTTGAGTTACACTTTTCAGGTTTTAATTGAGAGTTTCTCAACCTAATAAAATTTTTGTTGAAGGATCAAAATCGAACGGTTCGAAAATTAAGCCATCAGACTCCACGCCCAAACCAACTTATGAACGTTACTGTTCATATTCAAAATTTTATCATCTCTAAAAATATATATAACATAATGAGAAACTTTTTAAAAATTTAATATAAAAATATTAAAAAATGTAAACTAACACGTAATATTATATTATTTTAACCATTATGTCTGAGAATGGATATTATCCTACTTAAGATTAAACTAAAAAACTAATATAAATAACAATATACACCTGTTACAAAAAATAATTAATCTTTTGAAAAATCTATCTGGCAAATTGATGTCTTCCATCGGAACATCATAAAAAATAGCTCTATAAAAAAATCTCTATCAGAAAATTATATAAAAACAGTTAGTTACAGAAAATAGATAACTTTATATATTGTCGAATTAATTAATATAATATAATAAGCTTACAATAAGATAATATTATTTTTTCAAAAAAAAATACATCAAAATTATAATAAGATAACACACTCAATAGAAACTACCATAAGATTTAATAAGATTAAAATAAAGTTATAAACACAGTAATTTAAGAAAAAACCTTTAAATTTTGATATTTTATTGAAAAAGTCATTGTATTTTTTATGACCTTTTTACTGCTAAAATCGAAAATATACAAACATATGTTAGTTTCATTGTTTTTTTCTTTTAAAAACTCATGATTTAATTATTTATAAGCACAAAATATATGTATTTTCATGATGATTCGTAGAACAATAATAATAATTTTGTATTGAAAAGGAAATGTGAACCCTGATTTGGTGGATCACGTGTATTCCATTGAGTACGACCCACAAAAGTCCAGTCCAGTGTTTGGTGCTGTGTTATTTCCGGGGAGTGGTCCAAGTGGATATGTTTCACACTTTCTCCCATTCTTTAGGATGCATAATTGTTCAGTTGTCCCCAAATCATATGATCACAAAAACAATTTCTACACTTTTTCGCATGTTTTTTTTTTTTTTTCCTTTTCTGTATCTTCCGTAGTTAAAATATAAGTTTTCAAAGCTTTTCTTCATATAAAATATTTTAACATATGATAATATATATGTTTTTTTAATTTTCCCAGGGTACAATGCCTTCAAATCCAAAACAACCATCACGTATACCCATGTGGAAAGGTGTAAAATACTCGTATTTCATTATCGCAATGTGTCTCTTCCCTCTCGCAATCGGTGGATACTGGGTCTACGGTAACATGGTAAGATATACTACATTTCATACAGAATGACAGTCGATATACATATCACATAGAATGATAGTGTAGAACAAACTTCAATCAAGTCCACTATAGTAATATGATATAATATTGAGTAAAGTGTATTTTTTTGGTCCTTAACTAGAGCTGAATTTTGCGATTTTCAACTTAAAATGTTTTATTTTGCAATTTTAATCTTTATTTGAGGGTTTTATACCTTTTTGTCTTTCAGTATAGCTAATTTTTATAAATTTGGTCCCAAAACATATTCTTTTACAATTTTGGTTCTTTTTTGAGATCCTTGTAAGGTTTTTTGGTTTTTGTTTCGAGTAAATATGAATTTTTAGCACTAGTTATAACTTATTTTGTAATTGAGGTCGTAAAAATATAGTATTCGACTTAAAACATGGAACAAATATGTTACAAGAACCTCAAATAATGACCAGAATTGCAAGAATTTTATTTTTGGGAACAAAATTTGTCCATACACCCCCTCCGGCCCTACTCATGCATCCGCTCACACGTAACCACTGTAATTGCACAACATACAAGTCTCTAATGCATGAATGTCAATCCAGATGCCGACAACCGGAGGACTCCTAAACGCATTGTATAAATACCACGGGAGATCAACTTCACGAGCAATTTTAGGGTTAACAAGCGCACTTGTCATCATCAACAGTCTCACCTCTTTCCAAATCTACGCAATGCCCGTTTTCGACAACCTAGAACTGCGATACGTGACTAAAACAAACGGGCCATGCCCATGGTGGGTCAGGGCCGGGTCACGAGTTTTCTTCGGCGCCTTAGCTTTCTTTGTGGCAGTTGCCCTCCCATTCCTACCAAGTCTGGCAGGTCTCATAGGCGGCATTGCCTTACCCATGACTTTAGCATACCCGTGTTTCATGTGGATAGTAATAAAGAAACCTAATGTTTATAGCAAGATGTGGTGGCTCAATTGGATTCTTGGTTGCCTAGGGATGATTTTAAGCATTCTACTTGTTTTAGGGGCAATTTGGACAATAGTTACCCGAGGAATCGAGGTCCATTTCTTTAATCCAAAGTGAAAAACAATCAAATGTATGTAGTAATTTGTTATTGTTTGCTTCAATTCCAATTACACCAATAGGATAAAGTATAAAAGGAAAAACAAAGGTCCAAGATTGTATGAAAATGGTGAAAAAGTGTTGGAATTTATAAAGATTAGGGTTTTTTTTTTTACATTGATAAAGGAAGAAGCACCCTTCGTTTCTTTTTTTGGGCGAGTTTTATTCGCTTTGTTAGCTTCATACATAATAGAAGTAACAATGTGATTGTTGCTAAACCAAATCCAAGTCTCATGTGGCTGAAATATAATGCAACTGCTGAGAAAACGAAAAAAGCTAGAATTGCAAGTTCCCATATTACAAACACCACTACGTCCACCCTGCAAATTTGATTGATCAAAAGAGGGAATGATTTCAGATATAATTTGTTTAAAGATTACAATGTGAGATAGAGATTGAAAAAGAAGTTGAATAACAACAAGATATATGCATTTGAACATATACAAAGATTCCACGCAAATACCAAATTAGGATTCTTCTATCAATAATATCACCAACTGGAAAGTGCAACTATAGTTGTATCAAGAATCTCTGTAGTGGAAAGTATTATCTTATCTTGAAAAAGAATTTCCTTGTTGGAAAGCATAACTTAATTCTATCAACAACTGTCATCATCATCATAGGCCATTGGAAAGATCAATGAGAAGTTACTAAGTATGACAATTGTTGTAGTAGGTTGCATTAACAGATCAATACCAAGTTAAAAAGGAAATGAAAAGGAAACAGGAATGATCATGCATAAAGAAATGAGAATGAAGCCAATCTAGGCACCAAAAAGCATCGCCATTTTCAAATTGCAGTGAAACTTTAATTCAGTTATCTGCTTTTTTCTCAAAACTAATTGCATTCATATGAATATGAGGTTAAAATCAGTATGTTCTTGATTCCTTTGCATCTTAGAACTCAAAGAGCATCTCGTATTGGCCTAACGATGGAAAATTGAGGAAACAAAGCATATACTTCATGAGACAATTAATCAATTTGCAGAAAACTACATTAACGAAAACCTAACCGTACAAAAGATGATCAAATCACAAAAACAGAAACACAAATTAATAGATATCTCACCTGGAAGAAGAGAGATTTGAAGTAGAGGAGAAGAATGAGACGGATGCCCAATCATGTTTCGATCGAATTTGATACTCTCTGAGCTGGTCGACCAGATTTGATCGTGTAATTTTTCTCTCATGATGCGCAGAACTTGACCGCGGTAACCCCGACACGCTTCCGCCATCAACCGCCTCCCTATCTACAGATCTATACATCTTCTCTTGCTGCAAAGAACTCGACCTCGGTATCATCTTAACGGTTCCACTCCCTCCCCGCTCTCTATCCACAGATCTATATACGTTTGCTTGGTGCATATAATTCGAATCTGTGTTCATAACGGAGATCAAGATTCGACTGAAATTGAGAGATAATTCACACCTGAAATCATCCGCAGGTAGTCGGCGGCGAAAAAGATTTGGAGATTTTCCAACTACCGGCGGATGAAACAGCAAGGGGACGGAGAGGGAGAGGGAGAGGGAGAGAGTCGTGGGGGTCGAGCAGTCGAGTATCAATGTCCCTTTCTTTCTCCCTTCGGGTAAAATGACATATACACCCTCGTAGTTTTGATTGACTCGAATTGAATGGTTTGAGAATGGAAGCTAACTATCCAAAAGGACATTGATGTAAGGGTATTTATTTATATACTAGATTATGACCCGCGTTAAATGCGGGGAAACGCATAAAAAAAGATAAAGTAACATAAATGGACTTCGTGTTATTGATTATTATAATGTCTAAAAAATAAAACGAAATATCTGATTATCTATAATTATTGAAAGGCCTCTTTGTAGACAATATTTTTTGTTTTATTGGTTTGACGACTTTCCTCGTCATATATAAGTAAATCTGAAAAAATGAACAAAAATACACATGTAAAAAAACACATATCTTGCAATAATATTTCTTTGGTGGCGTGTACATCAAGCAATGATAGTTTTACAAGTGTTATTGGACTGAGATTGGGACTTTTGTGAGGAGAAAAAGAGTAACAATATTTCTCACTCAAAAGGTGGGGTAACTTGCTCTCTATCTCTCATATGCGTAAAATATGTGAATACCCACTTCATCCTTATCATAATGAAAATGAAAACATAAGTGAAAAACAGTAAAAATAGAAAATAGCAAAGACATGTAAAATTGGAAAATGGTAAATACATGTGAAACTGCACAATCACAAAGTAGGACGCTATTTAACAGATTTTCCAACTTTAAAATCTGTCAAAAATAGTAACCTACTTTGAAAAATCTTGAAATAAAGTGTTTTTTTGGTCCTTTTTTCAAAAACAAATAGAAAAGTTGCAAATTGGTCATTTTTTGTAGATAAAGAAATGTGTCATTTTAAGTGTTTTTTTTAAACAGAAAAGTAGCAATTGCCAATTAGGACATTTTTTTTGGAATTTTATTTCTCTTATGGACTTTTTTCTGCCCAAAGGTTTTGACAACCGTTTTGGTCATTTTACCCGCAAACATAGAGTTTGTCAATTTTGTTAGAAAACTGAAACAAAAAAAAATATGTTGTAATTTTTGTTTATATGCACTATTTAAAAAAAGAATACCTACAAACATTCCAAGGATTGCAACTGAAAATTTGTCGGTATAAAAAAAATTGCATTTTTAGTACTTATTACATGTTCCAGCACCTTTTTCATGCTAAACACAACATAGATTTGCAAGTATTCTGTCATTTTACAACAAAACACATACACATGAAAGTATAATGTTATAATCAACCACTAAATGAAAGTATGTTGCTATAATGATAAGAATGTACTTTAATAATAAATAAAATTGTTTTTATTAGTGTATGGTATGACACTTAATAAATTAAACGAAAATCTTTAACTGATTGCAATAATACTCTATCAGTTTCAGTTTGGTGTTGATGTCATATTTGTATGTTTTTTATTTAAAAATGTTTCAAAATTTTAATTATTTTTGTTATTTATATATACTTTATTTTGATAATATATATAAATAAAATTAAAATAAAAAGTAGAAAAAAAAAATAAAAGTAAAATAATAAGTAAACCCAATTAAGGGTAGGTTGTGAAAACAAAATCAAGGACATGGGATAACAAATTAAAAGTGTAAAAATTTAAATAAAAAAACCTATACAAAATCTATATAATATATAAGGGATGAAATCAAGGCTTTTTATGACTATGTTTCAAAGGTTTTTAAAGTGCATAAAAGGAAAAATACAATTTTATCAAGTGGATTAATAAAAACACTAAGTGGAAATATCTGCACCCTTACATAAGTTCATATACAAACTGCTATTTAACTTACCAATTGCCAATTGTGTCGTTTTTTTTTTGTCAATTGAGTTTCTTTTTTAATTTATTAAATGTGTAAGCATAATTAATACTCCAAATTATTAGTTGTATTTCATAATTCGGTTTTTTTTTTTCTTCTTATTTACGTTTCTTTTACAATTTGCATTATTTAACATTTAAAGTTTTGATGTGTACAATCTATCAATCATTCCATCATTTTTCTTTAAATTTATTTACTCAAGAAATATGTTGTCTAACAAAAATATATATATAAGAAATTTATTACTTCAGATGAAAGAAAAAAAATAGTATACATGCACACTTCAAGTTATATCAAAAGGTAAGAACCTAATGGAATTCCGGATAAAACCGAAATGCATAGTAATTTTATAGGAAAAATTACTCAAACACCATTTACAGTCAATTCCTTTATTGATTCCAAAAGATAGGCAACCAAACTTTAACTTAAAACTCCTCCATAAAAGAAAATACCAAAATTGTTGTTTCGTCAAATAAAACCAAATAACCCAGTAATAACTTTGACTACACTTGAACCAAACAGCCTTGATTTCAAGAAATTAGTTTCTCTCTTGATCATTAAAATACCATGAGCAATATAAGAACAGGAAACTAAACCGATTTCCAAAACCATTTTGACCAAAATGCCCCTGATTCAATAGCCAATAACAATGATAAAAAGATAACCCAATCTTGATCTCCATGCTATCATCACAAGCAGTGTTTCTGTCAAAAGAATCCCAGAAACACCAATAAAACCCAGGAATAGGGAACCTACCAAAATCTTCCAAAAATACCCTCCAAACCAAGAGGTAGAATTGTCACTGATAAAAAAAAATCTGTCATTCCCCTTTACGAAATCCAAGCCGGAAAACCCATAATTTTTTGTATATGGTCTAATAAAAATCACATACATAGTATTCCGTTCATAAAAAAACTGAAATACCCCTATTCATTACAATTTGAACTTGCTGTTGTGAATAAAAAATTGACAAGCCCATCGAAACTTCTAAAAATCATCAGGATGATTCCCCATGAATCCGATATTCAAGTTGTTGAGCAAAAGCAGGTGATACAACATAATCGGAAAGAAAAAAAAATCAGAAATTGACCATAATACCCTTTAATCTAATTGACAAAAGAAACACCATTATCATTCTCAACCCTCACTTTCCTTATCTCGACATGATCAGAATAGTGCCAATTAGCTCTAATTATCATCTTCTTAACCCAACACCAATTATTCCTTAATTTTCCTTTGCTTTTCCTATTATTAGAATCTGCAGGCTTGTAAAACCTTTTGTATTTATTTTCCCCATGGCTGCAACTCTGCCATCTAAACTTCCAACCCAAATCAGACAAGATTTTAATCCCCATGAAAACATCCATCATTTTGAACTGGAATATTCTAATTTTATAGATTTCCATATTTAGACCCAAATAACCCAATTTGAAACCAAACAACTTCATTCTAATATCCTCCAAAATTCTTTGAACCACAAATCAATAGAGTTAGTTTCATTCCCAAATATGGTTTGATAATCAATAGAATTAGTTTCATTCTAATATCCTCCGAAAAAATTATATACCTAAAGAAATGAAACCTTTCCAGATTACCAACCTTTTTCACAGCTTTATCAATGTTATCCTTCTGCTTATAACCCACTGTAAATGTTACAAGGTACCTTGGTTTGATAATCAAGTCCTGAAAAATACAAAATTTCACCCAATCAACTAAATGTAATTAACTAATTACCAATATAAAATTAAAATAATGGATTTTAAAGAAGATATATCATATATACCTCATTGGGAACATTATAGAGTAGAGATTAGACTCAGTGGTAAATATACCTGGTAGTAGTCTTTCAACACTTTGAGGATTTGTTGACACCCATATCTGCATTACAATTTAAAAGCATTTAACACACACAGATACACAAAATGGAATAACAATAAATAAAATTATCTTTGTGCCCTCGGGTTCATCTGATCATAATCCCTTGTGACGCCTTATTAAAGACCAAACATTCAAGAGGGCTTGTGATGGGAGGCCTGAGTATTTGTCCTCTATGTAACCAAGATCAATGGATGGAAGTAGAGTAGATGGAAAGTTCATCTGTTTCAAAGACAATACTTTTTACTTTTTTTAACTACTTTTGATAAAATTATGTTCATGTGAATCAAAGAATGATAAAATTGTTGAAAGTGTACCTTCGATAATGAAATTGTTGGGGAGGATACTCCTAAAAAGAATCCAAATACAACACTGATAAAAGTTGTTACTATTAGCCTTATTGTCTTGTTTGGTATTCTTACCATTCCACTGCATAAAAAATAATTGTAAATGACAATGAACAAATATTTTTTTCATTGTAAGGAAACAAGAACTCGAGTGAAGAAGAAGAATCTGCGCCCATATTTGTTTTGAACTGGATGCCCTTTTAGAACTCTGGTGAATCAATTTACTTTAAGTGACTCATAACATGTGTTTGAATGTGAACGATTATTTAAGCTTGAAGAACCATAATCAATTGATTTTAGGTTGTCAAAATCTGATTTATTTCACCTAATATGAAGTGAAAAACATAATCATAATCAGTTCCAAACACTAATACTGATTATTGCTATTCAGTTCGCATAATAAATGCAAACAAAACAAAAAGAAATGCTTACTATTTTATCATTAGAAGACATTGCTTTGGTTGTGATATCAAAATCTTTAAAAATAAAACAGAAATAAAGAAAATGTGATAATAAGCTGGATAATGATGGTTGAATCTTGAGTGCAAAAGTGAAACAGAAATAACAATCAAACCTTAGGGAACATTTCCTGTAATTTGCAATCTTGAGCTATGGAATCAGGGATTCCGTTAGGTAATGTTGCAAACCCTCCAATCAATAAAGCCGATGACACTGGAAACAACTGATTATATATATATATATATATATATATATATATATATATATATATATATATATATATATATATATAACAATTGTTTAGTAATTGAAAGAAAAAAGATAACACAAAATATAATATATAATATCTGGAGATAAGTAATGATCACTTACAGTGCATGTTTCAAATTTGTTTAGTTGAAATGGGGAAGGAATGTTTCCATTAGCAGTATAGTTACCACTTATTATGTCTATTGCATCCTGAAAAACACACATAATGATAATAATTATAATAATAATAATAATAATAATAATAATAATAATAATAATAATAATAATATTAATAATCATGAAAAAAGATGAAGAGATGTTTTCTATGATGAGGGCATTCACGTCTTTTTGCATACACAAGAGATTGAGAAACTTGTCTGGCGAACTCCATCTTGGAAATTATTTAAATAATATCTTGAAAGGGCACTCATCCCATCACAATAGAGGAATTGAACCTCGGGCCTATAAAAATGATGACTTGAATCCATCATACTCCAGCAATTGTTCAGTTTCAATAAAATTTGCAATTAAAACAGAATATCATATGTGAGAATATACCTGCTTCCAAATTGGGTTTACTCATCAATCCGTTAGCCATCTTATATATTCTCTGTAAGCTGTAA
The DNA here is from genome assembly GCF_052849685.1 of Lactuca virosa. NCBI lineage: Eukaryota > Viridiplantae > Streptophyta > Magnoliopsida > Asterales > Asteraceae > Lactuca > Lactuca virosa. The sequence goes on from NC_136433.1 coordinate 43,022,705, forward strand.
GACATCAAATTTCTTTGAAATGAAAAAGGTTTTCTAACATAATAACAATATCCAAATACCAAATTTTAGGAGTTCATCATTCAATAAGAACACGTACTTTAATGTAATATATGTTTCGTAGGAATAATACAGTCTAGGAGTCTCCTCTACAGTTCTCAACAATGTCTGGAAGTAAGCCTCATCTTTTTTCTGTATAATGATGGTTTTATGAAACAATTAAGGTGTGGGGCTTAATGGAACAGCTTGCAAAATAAATGAACTTACTTGCTGATTATTAATATTACTTAAACCTTCATTACAGGAAAAGAACTTCATAGACATGACTCTGAAGACAGGATAACCAAGGTAAGTTCCAACCTCCTTGCGAGAAGTTATGACCAATACATATGTCCCTACACAAAGACAACAAAATGTTTAATACATTCATCAAATCTTTGGGCTTACTATAAGTTGAACAACTGTCCATGTATGGAAAAACAGCTGTAATGAATGGTCCTGATCGTCAACTATAACTTTTCAAATCAATTATACTTGAAAATAAACAAGAATTACACGGTTTCACTGTAAAATAAGATTAACCACTACTAAGTCAGACAACTAAGTTTTCAAATCAGATCCGAATCTGAAAAGTAACATCAGGATAAACGAATCTGGGTCCATTTACAACTTTAGGGTTTCAAATTCATCAAAACTGAACATATAACAGATCGAATACCTAACATCAAAACACTAAACAAAACATAATTCGATGCATTCATACAGAAACACATGCATAGATTAAAAACGAATAATTAGTATAATAGCGATTAAAGGAAGAAAACTAAAGTACACAGATATGTCATGTAACAAGTAAAACAACGTAAAAAGAGTAAGAGAAATGTTATTCGAAGAGATTAACCATGGTCGCAGACGATTGATCGGAGAAGATCGAGGCGATAATCAACAAAATTGTAGAGAGAAAACCGAAAGGCGGTGGATATGAGTAGATGTGAAGAACAGAAGCGTGTTTATATATATATATATATATATATATATATATATATATAGAGAGAGAGAGAGAGAGAAATGAATGTGGTGATGGAAAAGACTTTTAGTAGTGCGCACGAAGATAATAATCAGAGGGATTCGGGCTTCGCTATTGAGAGAGAGAAGGTAGATGACGAAGGAAAGAAGAGACAATCATGTAACGGTGTTTGAATATCAGGATTAGAAAATCAAAGATAATATGTCAGCAAAACAATCTAAGGTAGAAAATCAAAAGATTGAAATGTAATGAATGGTCCTGATTTCTTAAGATTAGAATTTAAGGTTCTCTTTTAATAATATTTAGAGATACGTGGTTTTATAAATGAATAATATTAAGAACAAAGGGTATACTCACTGCATTCAGCATATTTTTCATCTACTAACTCAAAGTAAGGGTATTTTTCCTTTCACTCTCTAAGGGAGGATGAAGTTTTTGACTCCCAACCCACTCAACCCACTGTCACATCAGCGCCACATAAGCATTTCTCTCTCCTCTCTCTTCCATATTTCTCAACCCACAACACATGGAAATTCTATCTTTCTCAACCCACTCAACCCACTTAATTTTTTATTTTAAAATAAACATAAACTATTAAAAATTATACAAAACTAATTTACATAATATTAAAAATATACAAAATAATTTAAAAACTAATTAAATAACATACAAAATTGATTTGGTACAAATTTTGATGCATAATGTACAAGTGATTATTGCATGAGTTGAAAATGATATATACGGGTTAGTGAAGCCGCATATATAACCCACTCAACCCAAAAGTGTCAACCCGCTCAAGAAGGTGTCATACCTTGGAGGTACCGCCTGTACCTCCCATAAAATATTGCATGATACCCTCCTCCCTAACCTAGGAAATGGTAAGTGGTCATCCTCATCCTCATTTTCTATCATTTTTTTAATAATATAAAGCAATGAGATATTTTATTGTACAAATATGACACAATGAAAAAGATTATAGGAGATTGTTGCAATGGTTTTCCATCACACGGGAAAACAGCAACGGTTGTAATGTTCCTGCGGTCACCAGGATGTCACATCAGTCCCACCGCATAATGCAGTGGGAGTCTACATCTTGGTCTAATATATATATATATATATATATATATATATATATATATATATATATATATATATATATATATATATATGGTAAACACATAATAAAATATTATTATGATGGTTTTGATATTTGTCTATAAAACTAAGGCAGGATAATTTAATTTTGTATTTTCTAAGATCGTTAGAAACATATGTGATTGTGTACATATTTCTTGTTCGTGTCATATTGGTTAAGAGGTTAGATATGAATTAACTAAAATTACGGAGCATGAAATTTTGAAGGTAAAAGTGATACTTTGATTACAGAATCAAAGTATGTTTTTGGAAAGGAAACTTCCCTAACGAGGGTTTCCGGACCAGCTTTTGCGCACCGACTAATCCCCCGCTGCAAACATGAGGTTTTGCCTCATGCCCTGGAGTCACTGCAGGCGAACCTCCATGACCACAAGGGTTGAGTGGTGCCAGGATTTGAACATGGGTCAATAGGTTATCCACCATATCTTCCACATGCCTTACCAAGTCACCACAACCCAAGTGGTTAAATCAAAGTATGTTGTTATTCATGAAAGGGGCATCCTTAGCAAGGAAACGATCCAATTATTTCATTCTTTGTTCTTTTTCGTTTATCGAATAAAATTTGCTATTCTTACTTGTTACTGGACCATTAACCAATTCTTTAAAAGAAAAAAAAAAGATTCCAACAAAAACTATGATTATATTACCCAATTAATTAGGTATTGTGGTGAGAGAATTGGGTTTTCCTCTTTTAAAACACCCATCCATAATAGTAACCAAGTTTTCATAAATATTTTCTCAATAAACCAATTACCCGTTTAAGTAAAACGACAAAAGAGATGTTTCGAATCTTTGTAGAAACTATCTTTAAAGAAACTAGTGAAAAATAACTCAGCAACATCACTATTTAACCTAATTAATAAAATAAGTATTCATAGTCACATAAAGTATTATCCATTACTCCATTAGGTATTTAATAAGTCGGTTGTGCTATTCGTGTTTGCATGTTGGGCCTAAAACCTTTCTTGTTATGTTGGTGGAATGTATTCGGGCTATTATTTGGCCATTGGCCCATTTTATCTAATTTTTTTGTTGACTTAAACAGTTATGGCCTTGTGGACAAGGCCTGTGGGGTGTGGAGAATTTGACAGATGGACTTTAAGATGTGAACTTTGAAAGACTTTAGTGATTTATGAGATCATTTATATTCCTTTATGTCCCTTATGAAGACTTTATTGATTTATAAGTTCATTTATATTCTTTGTATTATATACGATAAACTAATGTGAGAGGTGAGATAAAGGTAAGCCATGTGGTATTTGAATAGAATTTGAAAGCATATTGCTATAATCGAGAATAAAGGGGTAAAAGACAATGAATGAAAAGTTAAGGTGTTATGATGTATGAGATTTGTGAAAACTATGGCGCCACTATAGGTTTTTTTTTTAGAAAAAATTGAGTAGGGATCCCATGAAATATGAGGCAATACAAGTTAATAAATGGGTTTAAGTGGAAATTGTGGAACTGATGACTAAGTTAACTTATATAAATTGGATCGATTCCCCAGTCTTTATAAATTGGAATCAGTCAAAAGGTGTTCGTTAAACGAAAAACTATGCAATACCGTTTTTTATGGCAATGGCGAAATAAAAACATGCATGCAACGACATCGTTGGAGTTACACAATTTTTATCTCCTGTTTGACTCGATGAAATTTAGCACTCAAAGAAACATTGGATTTCGATTCAATTTGAGCATAGATGGCAGCTATCTGGTAAAATATTATGAACGTAATTGCCTCGAAGCTAAATCATTCTCATGGTAAAACCGATTAGTTGGTCAAAATTCATACCTATGAAAGTCAAAAGTTTAGTTTGGAGGGCAATTATGGATTGCGTTCCTGTATCAGATGCTCTTAGATATAGGGGCATTTTGGCTCAATCCTCAAATTGGCTTCTATGTGAATCTCATGTAGAGACTGCAAATCATTTATTGACGGAGTGTGTTTTTGCTAAATCGATTTGTTACTAGATCTTGAGATGGAGTGGTATTCAAAACATTCAATTTGTTAACACTTGGGGAATGGTGGATTTGGTTGCAACATGGGGTAGTTGTCCAAAAAAAGACAAATCCTTACCATGATATTCTATGTCATGTTTTGGTATATTTTGATAGCAAGGAATGAAAAAAATTTCAAGAAAATAAAGGCTTCTCCAACCAAAACGGTCGATGTGATCATCTCTCAAACATACGAATGCTACAAAAAAAAGGGTGAAACAAAATGTTTGTTGGGTGGAATGGGGATGTTCTCCTTTCTAAATTCTATCTTAATTTTGGTTTCAATTGTTAGTTTTGTTAGTTATAGCCTGTTATTTCATGTTCCTCTGTATTGTTTCGTCTCCAAATATAGCTCATTGCTTTGTTTGGTCTTATATTAATATATTTATTCTCCGTTTCTTAAAAAAATAACACCCCAAGTGTAACTGTGGACCCCACCAAAATTCAAGGCTTGGTAGTTGTACATTAAATTATATTATTCGTTGTGCATAAATTTTATATAATTCTTCCATCCATTTGTGCACCGGGATAATTAAAAGCTCAAAGTTTGAGTGCTTAATACGTAAAGAAGAAAAATACTAGAACCATAAGGAAAAATATGTAACACTTGAAAAAATCAAGAATCTTTTAATTTTTTGAGTTAGCGAAAATCACATCCGACCCCCTCTCTTTCCTCCTACGAAGATTCATTGGGTGCACATCGCCTCCTGCACCACCTGCACCGCATTTATTACTAGATGTGTAACCTTTCTTATCTTTATGCAATATGCATTTAGTTAGTCTACTTTAGTGCATGCATTTAGTTGCGATGTTTTGTTTGCTTTAATATAGTAACCTAAAGTGTCTTTTGGTCGAAATATTGGAAACCCCTATGATTAAGATGGATGAGTAGTTAAACAATTTCCCCATGATAACTTCTTTTGTTGTCACGTATGGGTTTTGTTAAAACTGAATATGGTGTGATTTGTAGCATAAGAATCAAGTATTTGTATGGATAAAAATGGGAATTTCGTATTGTTTTGTTATTTTTTGTTGTTTGCTCCCTAGAAACGCTACGTTTCTTATAGAAGAGTTGGTGTTTTTTTTTTCTTTTCTTTTTTATGTATAACAGTTTTCAAAAGTTTAATGCAGCCATCTCAGATATTAAAACACTCGGACAACCCAGTTGATGAGATGTAAACATGGATCAAGATCATGCAAATTCATACCTTTTACATCTAGTTCCGAGGTTTTTTAATAAAGGAAAGGAAAGAAAGGGAAAAACATGAAGAGAAAAGAAAAAGAGTGGATAAAAAAGAATTACTATTTTCGTGTTCGGGAGCTCAAAAGAAATAGAAAGAAAATCAATATATATATATATATATATATATATATATATATATATATATATATATATATATATATATATATATATATATATATGTGTGTGTGTGTGTGTGTGTGTTTCCGAGTTAAAAGGAAGGGAAAAGAAAACAAGAACTTTACAATTTTACCCATAATTTATTTTTGCACCGAACATTATAATCTTTTGAGCTCAGAACTTGCTCAATGAAATTAACAACTTTACAATACTACCCCTAATCTATTTTCACACCAAACTTGATAACTTAACAACAATAGCATTACACTTTCAGCGAGAAAACTCAAAATTGCAATGAAATAAATGCATTTGAAATTAACCCAAACTTTTGAAATTGTCCCAAACAATACAATTAATCAGAACGAGACTTCAAAACAAAATTTTAGTTTGTGAAGCCAAAAGCAAAAACCAAACATATGAAGTCAAAGAAACAATAATTCAACAACTACCATCCCAAATGACACACTTACCTGCACCATCATTGTTTTTAGTAGACCCTTCTTTATGTTGAATGGAAAGCTAAATAATTTCCTTGGATACTTACATGCCAAATACATGAGAGCGCCTAGTATTTCACTCCCATCCTTAGGACTCGGGAACAAGGTGTTAAGGTAAGAAGAATTCACAAGATTGTTTCAATTATCCTGTTTAGTCTATATAAATTGTCCTATGGATGTGGTCTTCCCAATTCAAAAGAGTAAGCATAATGGATGCTCTAGATACAGCCACCTAAGACCTAAGTCCAACTAGTATTTGTAGGGAAAAATTAGGGTTTGTGGTGGAGATTTGGATACCGACTTGGATCGTGATATCACTTTCCGAACTGATATTTCTACCATATGCCTGAGTTACAAGAAAAATTCAGCCTACGATAATCCAAGTGGACACTTACAATTCTAGGCACAAAAATCGTAAGCCAAAATGCTAGAGGATTATGTGAAAGTGATGAAAAACGAGAGCTTAAGATCGTAACCCTCTTCTGAAAAGAATAGTCGTTTATATAATAAACGATATTAGGGTTTCATTAGGTTGGGCCGTCATTAGTCACTTTGGAAGCAAGTAATATTAATCCGGATTTAATGAGGATTTAGGGTTACCAAAACTAACGAGTTTCGTTAGTTTTACCATAAACACCCTCAAGAAATTGAATTTTCCAGCCAGGGGCTCTGCCCCTTGGACCCCGCCAAAGGGGTACTACCCCTTTGGAAACCCTGGACCCCCGACTAGTCGTCGAACCGGCTTCTAATTCGATCTTATACATGTGTGCACTCCGCACAACCCCGTACATATAATAGAGTACAAATTATGAAGCCTCTTAGCTTACATGTTAGTTCCAGTTACTTAAAATGACATGGTGACACTAAAATCACCAACAATCCTCCCCCATTTTAGTGTAACCCTTGAACAAACATAACCTTTATCAAACAAACCAAACTAGTACATAATGAAAATATCGAAACGATTGAATTTTCACTTAGTATCATACATTTGCAAATACTCGAGAATCAGGGTGTTCTAAGAATTGAACCCATCAACCCATTTGAATACCAGAAAGTAAAATACATACTAGTTTATTGAATTTCTAGCAAATTACAACTTGACACTATTATAAAGCCGTGTGTCGCAATCCTCTCATGATCGTATCAAGGTCAAGTCCACAACCTCTTGAAATGCGGCTACACTTCACAATCACGTAGGTAACTTCTTTCCATGTATCTGCACATACATCTATCAAAGGAATTATTAAGAAGTTAAACTTCAACCTGGCTAACATGTAGAACCGAACACATACTTGGGATGAATACTTCATGTGTTCCAATCTATAAGTATGAGCTTTCCACATTGAATTCAACTCCTAACATTATATTAGGAGGGAATTGGGTGTCTCGTCATTATAGAATTAAATGGACTTTAATTCCATCCCGCTTACATACTTGTGCACTAAGTCTCTTGTCAGACCTTTAGTCAAGTGATCTGCCAAATTTTGTTGCGATTTCACAAACTCAACCGAAATCACACCATTCATGATTAGTTCTCTAATCATACCATGTCTAACACCTAAGTGTCTAGACTTGCCATTATAAACCTGGCTATATGCCTTACCCAAAGCGGCTACACTATCACAAAGGATAGAAATAGGTGTTATCGGTTTAGACCACAAAGAAATCTCATAGACTAAATTCCTTAGCCACTCTGCTTCTTTACCAGCAGCTGCTAACGCAACAAACTCAGATTCCATTGTCGAGTTTGTAATGCAAGATTGCTTCTTGGAAGCCCAAGAAATGGCACCTCCCCCAAGCAAGAATACCCAACCAGAAGTTGAGGAATGGTCCTCCATGTTGGTTATCCAACTTGCATCCGAATGACCTTCTAAAACCGAAGGACTTCCCATATAACTCAAGCCATAATCTATGGTTCCCTTGAGATATTTAAACACTCTATTCACTACTTGCCAATGTTGAGCACTAGGATTACTAGTGTACCTGCTCAACTTACCCACAGCAAAAGCAATATCAGGTATGGTACTTGTCATGGCATACATCAAGCTACCAATAGCTAGACCTGGCAATAGGGCGGGTTTGGAGCGAATCGACCTTGATCCAAACCCGTTTAACAAATTTCAAAATCCAATCCAAACCCGCTCCGTAACCCGCAGGGTTTTGAATAATCAAACCCATACCCTTATCCACCGAATCAACAGATATCCAAACCCGCCCCATAACCCGTAGGTTTTTTGAATAATAAAAAAAAATGTTTATTTTGAAAACTCATTACATACTCGAGGACTTTCGATTGTAATTAAAGTCACTATTATAGTAACTTCCGATTGATTTTTGAATGTCGAATGCGGTGATAGAGAGTAGCAACTGCAAACTTTCTTTAGGTTGATAATGAATTTATTGATTTATAAATGAAATTAGTGATTGCTTGATGAAATATTAATGAAATGATACCCTAATTCTTGTTAATAAACCATCTAGAAGTTGACTCCTCGAGTCCTATGTAAAAATAGTTTGGTCTTTGGATTTTTTCCCTTTGGACTTTCGATTAGAATTAATATTAAACTTTAGACATGATAAAATATAAACGTATAATTATAAAATTTAGATGGGGCGGGTTATAAATGGATCGGATCGGTGATGATCCATACCTGACCCTTTCAATAAAAGGGTTAGCGGGTACGGGTCGTTAACGAGTAAACGAATCAAAAACTATGCTCCAAACCCATATAATTCTTAAGGGTTTGGATCGGATTAGGGTCAAAACCCGCTCCATTGCCAGGCCTACCAATAGCCTTAGAATATTCCAATTGTGAAATAGGAACACCATTATTTGGCATTAATTTCAAACTTGGGTCCATAGGAGTACTCACAGGAGAACAGTCGGTAAAATTAAACCGCTTGAGAATTTTCTATTTCCCAAAGAAGGAGTGGAGTGGAAATCACATAGGTCACTGTGTACAAGTTCCAAAACAGCTGAATTTCTAGTGACACTAGGAAATGGCTGTTTTGTCACTTTTGTAAGCATGCATGTTTTACATTTATCAGATGTCATATCAAAGGCTGGAATTAATCCATCTTTTGACATCTCATGCATCCTTCTAAAGTTGACATGACCTAATCTTACATGCCAAAGCATAGATTTATCAACATTAGAAGCAGAAGATACAAATGCACAATTCTGAACAGGTAATAATTTGTCAACAATATTCAAACGAAACATTCTATTATTTAAATATCCAAAGCCAACAAACATTCCACCCTTAGACAAAACAAACTTATCCGACTCAATAACTTGTTTAAAACAATCATAATTCAAACAACTAGAGCTAACAAGATTCTTGCGAATCTTGGGAACAAACAAAACATCAAATAACCTAATTGTCTTTCCAGAAGTAAATTCAAGACACACGACACCTAAACCACAAATAGGAATAAAAGAATCGTCTCCCATTTTCAGCACCGACTCATCTTCAAGCGGAGTTAATGTTTCAAACATCCGTTTATCCTTGCATACATGGTTCGTTGCACCGGAGTCGATCCACCAAGCAACATCATCATCCTGCACATAGAATGATTCAGGGATAAATGAAACATAATAAACATAATTCTGATTAGAATTATCAAAGTTAGTCAAAAACTGACCTCCTTTAACTTGGGCCGAAGACCCGTTCACTTTCCCATTGGCTCCACTGTTTCCAGCACCATTGTTGCCCAAATTCACATGACAATCACGCTTGCAATGCCCAACTTGATTGCACCTCCAACAAACCAGATCCTTTCTCTTTTTGTTGGAGTTTCTTGGGACATATTCCTGCTTACGTTTGCCATGTCCTTTGTGGTTCTGGTTCCTTGGTTTGTTTTCAACCATATGAACCGAGGGCTGTCGAGGTTCAACTTTTCCTTTGGGTTTTTCAGATTTGTCACTTTCCTTCGCACGAAGAGATTCTTCAATACGAATGTGACTAGCAAGTTGAACCAATGACAGTTCCTCCTTTTGATATTTCAAGTTATGTTTGAAGTCTTTCCAGGACGGAGGCAGTTTGTCAATGATAGTGGACACAAGAATGGATTCATCCATATTCATACGGTGTAGTTTAAACTGACCGTATATGCCAAGGAGTTCATTGTACTGTTCAGTGACAGACCTTGAATCTTCCATCTTATAATTATTAAAGTCACTGACCAGAAACTTCTTGCTAGAAGCATCCTCAGTAATGTATTTCAGTTCAAGGGTGTCCCACAACTCCTTGACACACAAGGCTTCACTATGGATATCAAATAATGCATCAGACATACCGTTCAGAATGTGACCTTTGCAGATGTAGTCATCATTGTCCCACTTCTGTCTCTTTCTTGTCTCTTCAGCCGTCTCAACAACACCTTCTGCAGGCTCTGCTGGTCTTGGAGTAGTTAGCACGTATGCTGCTTTCAGAGTAGTCATCATGAAGTGCATCTTCTTCTTCCAACGCCTGAAGTCGACACCTTCGAACTTCTCCAGTTTGGCAAACTTGGTAGTCATCTCGCGGATTGAGTCACCCATCTCCAGGAACAGAAAATATCAGTTCGATTGTAGGGAAAAATTAGGGTTTGTGGTGGAGATCTGGATACCGACTTGGATCGTGATATCACTTTCCGAACTGATATTTCTACCCTATGCATGGGTTACAAGAAATTCAGCCTAGTGTGGACACTTACGATTCTAGGCACAAAAATCGTAAGCCAAAATGGTAGAGGATTCTGTGAAAGTGTGATGAAAAACGAGAGCTTAAGATCGTAACCCTCTTCTGAAAAGAAGAGTCGTTTATATAATAAACGATATTAGGGTTTCATTAGGTTGGGCCGTCATTAGTCGCTTTGGAAGCAAGTAATATTAATCCGGATTTAATGAGGATTTAGGGTTACCAAAACTAACGAGTTTCGTTAGTTTTACCATAAACACCCTCAAGAAATTGAATTTTACCATAAACACCCTCAAGGATTTAATGAGGATTTAGGGACCCCAGCCAAGGGCTCTGCCCCTTGGACCCCGCTAGGGGCGCTGCCCCTAGACCCCGCCAAAGGGGCGCTGCCCCTTTGGAAACCCCGGACCCCGACTAGTTGTCGAACCGGCTTGTAATTCAATCTTATACATGTGTGCACTCCGCACAACCCCGTACATATAATAGAGTACAAATTATGAAGCCCCTTAGCTCACATGTTAGTTCCAGTTACTTAAAATGACATGGTGACACTAAAATCACCAACAATATTTGATGTATTATTGGCCCAAATCCCATTAAATAAATTAGTTCCATAGTTATGTTCAATTCCTATGTAGTGGAAAGAGTGTGATAAAGCAAAAATCGTGCAATTGAGAGAAAAATGTAAGGAAATGTTAGTCATGTAAACAATGAAATATGGATCAATTATTGAGGCCTTCACTGGCTTCACATAGCGGGTATATATGGTTAATATAATTGGGTTGGTGATTACCTGGCCATTTAGAATATAGGAAAAATGTCAAATATACCTTGTACCCAATCGGTGCTATTGGAAGAGTATACTAGCCAAGAGTTTGCAAAACACATTATTTCCAAGTTATTTCTTAGTATTATATAACAGCACCATTTAACAGTCTATTGGAGACACCAATTATTTTGACACAAAAATGAATTACGTTGTTTCTTTGTCAATAAGTCTTGCTTATTTTAAAGCTTTTATTGGGACGCGAAACAACTAAGTTGGTAAGGTTTGATAGGTTAATTGATATGATTTATACTAGGTGTGGACCCGTGTATTATACGGGTTTATAAAAAAAGTTTAATATAAAATTATAATTATTACATATTTTTTAAAATAATAATTTTACATAAATACAAAGAATATAATAAATAAAGCAAGTAATAAAGGTTGTAGAGCATTTATTATGAAATTTAATAGAATGATCTACTTTATATATATAAATCTCATTAAAATGTGGATTTTAAATTTAAGAAAAATGAAAAATTTAAGAAAATGACAAGTGGAAAAGAAATAATTTAAAAACTCTTAGAAAATGACATGTGTCAAATTCAATGAAAACATGACATTTGGCAAAATTGATTTTCATTTATTAGGTTAGACTAGGTATGAGACTCATGTATTACATGAGTTTATTTAAAAAAAATTAAATATAAAATTTTAACAATTTAAAAATATTGAATTTATAAGAAAAATGAAAAAAAATTTGAATTATTAAAATTAACGAGGTTTTAATGTATTGAATACATTACATATATAAATCATTTCTAATAAATACCTTACATATATATTACCTTACATATTAAATGTGGAATTTTAATTTAATAAAATGAAAAATACAATGAAATGACAAGTGGAAAATAGAAAATTTAAAAATTTTAGAAAATGTCATGTGTCCAAATGAAGGAGAAGAGGACATTTGTCAAAAAAACCTTCATTTATTAGAGTAGATTCTAAAATGTCTTATTTTTCTTTAAAAGTGAATGTACTTTAATGATTTCTAAATTAATACATAAAAACAAAAATAAATGAAAAAGGATGAGAAAATATAATAGAAAATTAACAAAAACAAAATACAAAATAATGAAAGAGTCGTGGAACATCGCGTAGGTAAAAGTCAAAGTCTTAGTTATGAGTTATTTGTACCCTCCCGAACTCACAACAAGAAAATGCACATTTAGGGACGACATGTCGTGTCAATTGGGTCACCGCAAATACTTCGTAGCTAATACTCGAAAGTCGTTTCTAAAGGCGTCGTCCCTACTCCCTAATACACATCGTCGCTAATACCAGTCGTCGTCCCTAATAATATTCCGGCCACCGGCCAGTATTACTTCGACCAAATACTCTGGCGGGATGTGTCGTCGCTAATGCTTAAGATCGTCCCTAAAGGTGTCGCCACTAATGACTTTTTTTAGATAAATCTTATATTTTATATTAGTTTATATTATAAAAATGAAGTTTATAAAATTATAAAACTTATAATTTAAAAATCCGCATTACATAAAACATCAAATAACATAAACAAAGTATATCACATTAACATCATCTAAATCCATAATAACATCATCCATAACATAAAACAATATATATACTAATCGTCTTCCCCATCATCGTTTTCATCGTCGTTGTTGGTCGCATTGTCGACTTGCTTGCTAAATGAGCGGATAAATCTCTAATTGTCGTCACATACGCGGGGTTTTGAAGAAAAGCGTTAACATCCACATTCTACAAAGTAAGAATATAAGTTAAAATATATCATACTATAAAAACAAATTATTATTACTTAACAATTAAGTCACAAACACATTATGTCTTTAACAATTTAACAAACTACAAAATTCATAACAATTTAACAAACTAACATACTACCAAACTATCAAACAACAAAATTCACAACAAAATAATAAGTACATGTGTTGGTTGCGGTGTTTGTGATTGTGACTACCACTGGATGGGAGCACTTGTACCCGCTACGGAAGGCTTAGGCCCATCACAACAGCCATGGTTAATGCGCGTTTCTTGCTAAAAAAATGGAGCTAGTTCGACTCCTTTATCAATCTATCAAATTATTATTTTAAAAAAAAAAGTTCTACTCCACAGATATCATACAAATGTTTATATGAAAATAAATGATATCCACTGCCACATAATTAAATAATTGGACCCACCCTAAAAAAGTTTTATGTGGTTTTTTTTTCTATTATTCATACATATTATTTATGAGTAAAAAGTTGTTATTTAAAAAAGTTGTATTGATGTTATCTTTACATTTGATTTTTTAGTTTATTTGTAACATTATTTTATATTAATGAAATTTAACTAATATATACTCCTATGTAGTTTTCAAATAACTTTTATATTATGAAATTTAACTAATATATACTTCTATGTAGTTGCACTGATGTTATCTTTACACTCCTTTTATCTTAAATCAAACCGTATACATCTTTGCAATTATAACATCATATATACACTAAATTAACATACAAGCAATCACAGTTTCTTGAAACAAATTTTCAAATGCACATACCAAATAGACATATACATATACCAATTCAATACCAAATACAAAATACCAGTTATACATATACAAATACACATATACAAAATACCAAATAGACATATACACATTCCAAACATACCAAATAGACATATACACATTCCAAACATACATATACATATACACATATACAAAATACCAATTATACATATACAAATACACATAAACATACTTTTGATTATATTAAATTAACATCTACTTAAACACATTTTCTTGAAATACATTTTCAAATACAAAATAAACATGCAAACATATATCAAATTCATACATACACATATACACAAAAATTGAACGCACCTGTGGTTGTAAAGATGAAAACAGTGGAGCCGGTGGAGAAGTTCGTCGGAGACGGTGGTCGTCGCCGGAGACAGGCGACAATGGACACAGTGGCGTTGATGTGGTGGATCTAAAATCAGGAGATTAGAGAAATCTCCTTAAAACCACACAAATCAACAAAATTAGAAAAGAAAGAAAAGAAACAGAAATAGAAAGAGAAAAGACGGTGGAAATGAGAAAGGGAAACGCACCTTCGTCGGTGGAGAAGTTCGTCGGAGACGGTGGCGAGCTGAGGTGGTGATAGTCGCCGGTGGAGCAACTGCAATGCCGGTGAGAAGCTGCAAATCCCTCCGGCGAAAGAAGTGGGATGCACCGAAATTTGCCACAAAATGCTTCCTGATTGTCGCCGAAAAAAACGAGAGACAAATGGAAAGTAATCAGGTTCTGCGACCTGATGGAGAACAAAAGGTAGAACCCTTTAGGGGTGACGCCTTTAGGGACAACTTTGAATCTTTAGAGACGACAATTTGGAGGGAAATTCACGCGCTCATTTTTCGCCACCTTTAGCGGCGACATTGTCGTCACAAATGGCGTCGCCCCTATTAGTGTGAACAGTAACTAACCCCATCTGTTGGATCAGGATGCAATCGTAGGGACAAAAATTGATCCTGAGGCATTCACGCGGATCGCCAATCAAACCCTTTAGCGACACCTTTATTAGTGACGACATGAGGCTTTAACGACAACAAAAACGCATATTGTCAAGTGTCGACCCTAAAACTTCGTGTCGTCCCTAAAACTTATATTGCTTGTTGTGACTAGGATTATCAAACTCTCATTTCAAATGAAAATATTTCAAGACATCCTTCTTTCCGTAAACATTTCTTCAATCTATGTCCATTGAAGTAGAAGCCTTAAGTATAAATAAAGTTAGATCAACAAGCGAAGCTGTGGAGTGTTGCTCAAATGTATGCTCCTTGTCACCCCTAGTAAGAGAAGGCTTCATAACCATTCCTTAAAAAACCATGCCAATATGGTAATATTGTTTAAACTGTTGGGGATTATTAGAATCAAGTACACATTACAAAGGTAGCGGAAAAATCAAAACTTGATATACCTAAGTGCACATGCAACATAGGATCTATGTTTTAATATTATATCACCCTACTTTGAAAAACGACATAATAAGAATTATTAACCTCTTTTTCACTTCCTTGTGATCTCGTACGTATCAGATTAGTTGCAAGATGAAGGATCCAAAAAAGAACCCCTCGAATGGAAGCAGGCCCATACACCAAATAGCAAAAGAAAGAACCCACAAATTAGGGTTTAATCGAAAATTCAAGAACCCTAGGGGACGGGATGAGAATTCGGTTATGGAGTAGGAGAGACAGTGTATGGACGATTTTAGAGGGATGAATAGTTGGCCCTAGGGTTTACCCTAGCAGTCTATTTATAATTGAGCAATGAGTATTCTAGAAGGATATAAACTCTAGGGTTTATTCTTATTTGAAACAAACATGCCATATCCCTATCCAAAGGATCTAGATATCGTCCCTGGCCTCTCTCCACGAGGTTTTGGAATATTCCAGTTAATCCCAATGATTAGTTAATATTCAACATCTTTAATTAATTAAATCCTTTTAATTAATTAATCAAAATAATTTCTAATTAATTTATTAATTCCTTAATAAATTAACACATTATTAAACTCCATTTCTTTATGATATTTGGGTTATGATGCCAACCCAAAAGGACCTTGCTATTATAGGAAGTATTACCAAAACAGTTAATGACCTTGGACATCATTTCTGACACAAACTAGGGTCAACAATTGAAGAGACATTACGTAAAAGGTCATCAACATAATCAGATGAAGAAAGATTCAATTCCCTATATTTTACATAAGAGCAAACCAAGGAAAAACTCTTTAAACACATTACTAAAATCACTTTGAGGACTTAAATGGTTTGGAAATTCCCATAGGAGAAGGAATGATGAGATCTGGAATCGTAGGAACAAAAGACTTAGTGATAATCATCCCTTTCGGCAGTATAACAGAGGTCAATCTAGTCGCGTCATTGTCAATAGAAGATGTAACAGCCCAAAAAACAGTATTATAATTTTTCATTGAAAGACTATCAATTTCATTCATTAATTGTTTCCAAAAACCATCACCAAATATAATATCTGAAATATCAGTGTACAATTATTCAAAATGCGGAAAGCATGAGGGGATGATGTTGTACCATCACGTAGGGCCCTTCCCTTTTAAACCGGAAGTACCTAAAATCAAAACATAAACTATAAGCCCAAAGCTTAGTGAGTCCCCCAAAGTACCACATAACAATAATACAATTGGGCTTAACCATGGGGTATAGACCAACCTAATATATATGGACCCCGCCCTGGGTATCTTTCAACCCGATCAACACATATGGGCCCCGCCCTGGGTATCTTTCAACCCAATCATACAATAGTGGGCCCGTCCTAGGGTATATTTCAACTCAAACATACGATAGTGGGCTCTGCACATGGGTTTATTTTAACCCATCTGTAACACCCAAAAATTCAAGCCAATTTAAAACTTTTTAAACAACCCAAAACCATTAGTTATTACAAACTTGTTTTCAAAATGAATAATATCAGAGTATCCCAGAAACATAGTCATAAAAAGTGAGGAGCTGTACGATCACGCCTTTGCCCTGCCACGATCCCCTGATGCACCTGAAACAAGAAACTGAAACTGTAAGGCCGAAAGCTTAGTGAGTTACCCCCAAAATATCGATACACATACAGTCCACACACTCATATCATAATAAACTGAACAGAACAGCACATAATGGGTCCACAGCCCTACAGACTGTAATACCCACGAGCCCACAATACAAGTCTCCCTCAGCCCGTAACTGGAATGCTCCCGAGCCCACAGTACGAGTCTACCTTAGCCCGTAACTGGAATGCTCCTAGGGTTTGTTGGCTACCGCACGAAGCAGTACAACCTCAACCCATCCCATATAACAAACACATAAATCATAAGAATCGAGCATGCAATAATCATATAACATCACCGGTAGTCCTACAGACCTACCTAACAGGCATATCCACTAGCATGTAACACTAAGTCATACTCAGCATCTAACACAGCTCAAGATAACATATCAAATGGGCCGGCCTTGGTGCCTTAGACCCCTTAGTATAGTGAGGATAACTCACCTGACACTGCTGAAGTCCCGCAGGTAAAGCTCCCGCTGCTGGTTGACAGATTCCCGAACTGTCCACATCAAACAATACCCAATTAATAATTGGGTTCCAAGCCCAAAGTCTAACTCACACTACAAAACCCCAAAAGTCAAATCATGGGTCAAAGCCCAACATATGGCCCAATTTTCCAAATTGGGTCCAAACCTCTACATGGTCTTTCCTTAAGGCCCATCTACTTATTTTGGTCCGTTAACTTGTTCTTGGACAACCCATCAATAATCACCAAAGCCCACTAGGAAGGCCCAACTCAAGGCCCATGAGAAATTAGGGTTTCACATAAAATCACAATTAGGGTTAAGTGTTTCTCACTTAACCCATTAAGGACTTAATCCATTAAGTCCCTCACTTTAATAAATAAGTCATATGGTGTGATTGGGCCTAATACACAATTCCATTCCAATGGCCCAAATGTGGGTCCCGATAAGTCCAAGCCCAAAATCCCAAAATTAGGGTTTTATGCTCTTAGGGTTTTCCAAACCCTAATTAGGGTTTTCCAACCCAATACCAGCCTATTAGTCAATTGGTTGAGCTTCTAGGTCACTTTGGGCCTTATTGAGCCCATTAGGGTTTTATTAGGTCCATTGGGGTCACTTTGGGCCCACTAGGGTTTCTTTTGGACCATTAGGGTTTAGTAGCCCCTTGTCCAAACATCCAAACGAGGTCCAAAGGCAATCAGAGCACACCGCCACCCGACACTGTGGCCGGTGGCGGCAGGAGGCGGCAACCACCACTCTACGGTGGTGGTTTGGGTTCTTCTTTTCATTATTCACTTTTGTTACAAATTACAATATTATCCACTTAACACACGCATACACTAATAACACATACTAATTACACACACATAACCGCACCATGGCGGCCGGTGGTGGTAGAGGGTGGCAGCCACCACCTCACGGTGGTGGTGGTGGCCCCTTTTTGATTTCCCAGCCAATAACTACAAACCCTATAGCAGAACCAAACACCCACCCGCTTTCTTTCTAGAAAACGGATCCAACCACCCCCCGCGGCGGTTGACGACGGCAGCACCAACCTAGCGGCAACAGCGGCGTAAAACCCTTCTCCGGTCTTCGACTGTTTCTTCCCTCAGCCGCCCGCGACGTCACAGGCAGCGGCTGTGGCGTTTGGGTGGCGAAGTAGCATCAGAAACGTAATAGAAGAAAAGAAGCGGCGGATGTGTAGTTGCGGAACAAGGTTGGCGTCGGTGTTTCCGACTGAAACGACGCCATGGACTGGTCCCCGGCCTCGGCCATGGCAGGAATGGCGACAACTTATCCCCGGTGGTCTTTCTTGCTCGACATCGATGGCGGCAACGGCTGGAGAGTCACGAACGACGGCCATCACAATGTCACTCCTCCGATCTCCACTGGTGCAGCTTCGTTCCCCTCCCAGTCGGTCTTCAACGTCGCTCGATAGCTGCTAGGTGGTAGAAGAGCATCTGGGTGCCTGGCGGCAGCGGCCGGTGGTTAAAAGGGACAAGGTGGCGGTTGTTGGGAGAGATGACGGCCAATGAATATGTTTAGGGTTAGGGTTTAAACGATGGGGAGGATATATACCCGGATTTGAATAATTTTCCCATAATTACATCATCATCCCCTCCCACTTAATTCCTTACAAATGAAGCCCATAACTTACCATTTAAACCCTCACTCCTAAAACCCTTTACAATTTAAGTCCAGAGTTTACTCATTAGCCCCTGACTCCCTAAAATTTTTTCATAATAGGCCCGCACTTACACTTTAACCCTCGGAAATCAAAACTACCTCATTTGGCACCCCGAAACCAACACCCCACTAATTATTATTTGATTTTGGACTATAATAATATATAATAATAATAATAAAGATTACTTCTTGGGTTTCGGTTTTATTATTTAATTACTCTATTTAAAACGGGATGTTACACCATCATACAAACTCATATAATCCACATAACATCTATCATCCTAAATAACACAATAATGGGCCGGCATTGGTGCCTTCGACCCATGGATACAGTGAGAAGACTCACCTCACAGACAGATGGAAAGCTGAAACAATACGTTGCTCCGAAATCAACTCTACTAGTCACCTTTATAAATACAGAGACCAAAACCCATAACACAACTCAAAATACCCAAAATATCCCTAGGTCAAACATTGGTCAAAAGCAACGTCAAAGTCAACCGAGTCAACCGGGTCAACTCGGTGAGTACGTTGGGCGTACTCAACATATACGCGGGGCGTACTACGTGCTTGATCAAAGTCGAGGGGATGACCATGTAACATTCCAATACCAGGTATATCTTATGAGCCCTTGTTCTTTGGTAAAGTGTCAAGTTTAGCCCTTATTGAGAAAAGGTGGTAAATGAGTACACGGGGCGTACTCGAGTGTACGCTTAGTGTACTCATATGCGTGTTTTTGACGCGGAAGCCACCTAGTACGTTGGGCGTACCCTGGGTGTACTAGGCTCAGAGTGAAAACCCTAATTTAGGGTGAGTCCCCTATAAAGGTTATGATGGCCTCATTCTTGGCCACCATTCTCAGACAACAAACCCTCTTGTGCCCTAAACCTTCGTTCTTAGAGCTTTTGAGTGCATTTGAGAGCCTTTGAGAGTCTTTGTGTGTTCTTGAAGTGAAGAAGAAGCTTTGGAGAAGAAGGAGTGAGAGTCCAGGCCCTTGGATCTGAGCATATTTATGTTGGGAGCTTCACATAGAGGTATAAAGCTTCAAGCTTTCCCACTCTTTTGATTTGTGCATCATAGTAGAGTATTTTAGGGTTGTTGTCCCAAAAGTTGGAGACTTTATGAGATATTGATCTCTAGAGACTATGATCAACCCATTTGAGTGTATTTAGTGGTGTAATGTCATAAAAATCCAATCTTGGTCGTTGAATCAAGCCATGCATGAGATATGAGCTTTTTGAGATAAGAGAGTGAGTGTTTTGTGTGTTTGTGACCATATCAGCCATGCAAAGGCTTAAAGTCACTGACTTTATGGAGTAAGAGCTATTAGGGAGTCCAGATATGTGATATGAGCTAAGGTCTTAACTGGTTAAGACCAAATGAGTGAGAAGAATGAAAATGGGGCGTACGTTGAGCGTAATCCCAGTACGCGCAACGTAGGGGTCGAGCATCCCCGATGCCTGCATGGCAGCCGAGTACGCCCAACGTAGAGAGCTGGTACGCGCATCGTACTCCCTTCTGTTGACTTTCTGGTTGACTTTTAGGGTTTTGTCAATTTGTGGACTATTAAGGCCATGGAGGGGTAAAATGGTCTTTTCCCCTTCTGTGAGTTTGTATAAGGGGTAATCTAGCTTCTTGAGAGCCGTTATTAACTAGGGATAATTATCGTATGTGTTAGGCGGAGGCTAGACCGGCGATTCGAGTTCGAGGTTATCGGATTCTTACGAGGTGAGTCTTCTCACTATACTTACCATGAGTGGTATCTATGTGTGACCGAGGTGTCTTATGTGCTTACTTGTGTGTTGTTATATTCTGCATTATGTCTTTGTGATTTATGTTGAGTATTATTATTATGAGCTTACTGAGTTAGGACCGGAGGGTCCACCCGAGTTGTGGGACCGAAGGGTCTCCACTGAGACACATTGACCGGAGGGTCGTATTGAGTTAGCATCAAGTGGCTAATGTGATGTGTGTGGTATTTTGGGGAACTCACTAAGCGTCGTGCTTACCGTGTTACGTGTTATGTGTTTCAGGTACTTCTCAGGATCGCAGGAAGGCACCGACTTGATTGTACATATATCTGCGCTGGAGATATGTTTTTGGAGGATCCTGGATTATGATAAACAATTTTTGAAATATGTGTTGATAAATTGATACTTGAGATTTTTGAGGAAATGTGACATGTGTTTTATTATGTTTGAAATGAAAATTTTTGTTTGAAAATTTCGTCGTTACAAGTTGGTATCAAAGCATTGGTTTGAGGATTCGGATACACCTCCGGGTGTATTTGGACTCAAACTGAGGATTTGAGAAAAAAATTTCAAAAGAAACGATTTTTCTAAAAAGAGAAAGAGTTTTAAGAGAAAACGAGTTGGAGCAGTGTGTACAATCAGCCACAGCCCGAACGGTGATTTCCCAAAATACCTTACTTTCTGTGTTATGAGATATTTATGAGATATTGATGAGATAATAGAAATGCATGCTAGAGAGTAGGCTAGGTATTTCATATTCTAGGGCTAGAGTTGCCTGATTTGTGATGCCTTAGCCTAGGAGATGTTATTGATCAGTGTTATCTGTTATTTTCCCTGAGTATGTGTTGAGTTCTAAGTTGAGGAGTATTCTAGGAGAGATAATTAGATGAGCATGCAAGTAGCCTACTGAGAGAGTAGTCTGATATTTATAAGAGATAGAGTACTTGCGAATTAAAATCCTAGGAGGAGGACTTGGGGTGACTGCAGGTTAGATGTGGAAGGTTGTATTGGGCCCGTACTACTGAAAGCACCAGATCTGTATGCAATCCAAGTAAGAATCCTTAGGATGATAAGGAAGAAGTAGGGGCAAGTGATCGAGTGTGAGTATACTCGAGCGAGTCTCTAATGATTTTGTGTTGTGTTTCAGAGACATCATGGTGGGTACACGCCACACCCCAGAGAGCAGTGGAGTTAGCGATGATTAGATTCGCAGGATGATTCATGATGAGGTGGCCGCAACCATTCGAGAGGATATTACGAAGATGTTTGGTTTTATTAAGACCACCTTGATCGAGTCGTTTGATGAGCGATATGCTGCTGTTTCTGAGGCGGCTGCTGCTGCAGTCACCGCAGTTGTCGCTGCTGCCAGGCTACAGGGAGGTGACTCGTTGCTGTATTGGGAGTTCAGCAACACGAAGCCACCCGAGTTTGATGGGACTCAAGATCCGATTGCTGCGATGAGATGGATCTCTGATATCGAGGGGTGTTTCTACACGTTTTCATGCCCAGAGCATTTGAGGGTTCGGTTCGCGTTGAACCAGCTTCGCTTGGGAGCAAAGGACTGGTGGAAGTTTGTGACAACTAGTTTTAATCATGCAAAGCATACTGCAGTGACTTGGGAGAGGTTTACTTTGATGTTCCAAGATGAGTATTTTCCCCCGGTGGAGAGGGAACGGTTGGCCCAGAAATTTCTGTCTCTCAAGCAGAAGACAGAGTCGGTGACTGAGATTACTCGAATGTTTCACGAGAGGGCGTTGTTCTGCCCTGAACATGTGTCGACTGAGCAGGCACGCATGAGTCGGTATTTGAGCATTCTGAGGAGGGATATTCGAGAGTTCGTGGCGAACTCGTCTTATCGGACATTTGCTGAGCTTCAAGCAAATGCCAGGAGGAGGGAGATCGAGCTTGAGACTCAGGACAGGGAGGAGGCGGAGTCTCAGGGGAGAGATCGGAGGCCGGCGCAGTCGCAGCCGGAAGCGAAGCGGGCTAAGCCCGCTGATGCGAGGACTGGGGGCCAGAAGGGTTGTACTTGTGCAAAGTGCGGCAAGAGTCACGAGGGGTCGTGCCGAGCGGGGATTTGCTACAAATGTGGCAATGAGGGGCATATGGCTAAGGATTGCCCCAAGGGATTTGTAGTATGTTTCCACTACAATCAGACCGGCCATCGGAAGGCCGAGTGCCCTCAGCTTGTTCAGGGATCATCCCAGGGTTCCACTCCTACTGCTTTGCGTGCGATTGATAGTCGGCCGGTGAAGGCCGAGGTTCCGAGGGCTCGTGGGAGAGCTTTTCAGCTAACAACGGAGGAGGTCCGCGCAGCACCTGATGTTGTGGCTGGTACGTATTTCCTTATTTATTTATCTATTCTGAGATTTATTGTGCTTATTCTGTGCCATATTTAGGTACATTTCTTGTGAGTTATGTACCTGCCTTAGTGTTATTTGACTCGGGTGCGAGTCGATCCTTCGTGTCTTTAGCTTTTAGTCGTCACATCAGTGTCCGACGTGAGGCGATGAGTCGACCTCTGAGGGTTTCTATAGCTGATGAGCATGCGGTCTTTGCTACTGATGTATTCTGAGGATGTGTGCTGGAGATTTTTGGTGCGAGTTTTCAATTGATCTGGTACCGATTGCGATGGGTGATGTCTGTTTCATTGTGGGCATGGATTCGTTAAGCCGTTTTGGAGCAGTGATCGACTGCGAGCATCAGTTGGTGACTATACGAGACCCTAGTGGGGGAGTGCTTACAGTGTATGGCGAGGGTACCAGATCAGGGTCAGCTTTCTGCTCTGCCGCCAAGGCGAGGCAGAGTCTACAGCAGGCTTGTGTGGGCTTTTTGGCGTATGTGATGGATACGCGGGATGTCGCCGAGAGGCCGAGTTCTATCGTCGAGGTTTTGATAGTGTGCGAGTTTCCTAATGTTTTTCCTGAGGAGTTGTCGGGTGTGCCTCCCGAGAGGAAGGTGGAGTTCTGGATTGATTTACTTCTGGGCGCGACGCCTATTGCCAAGGCACCTTATCGACTTGCACCACCCGAGATGCAGGAGTTATCCTCATAGCTCCAGGAGCTGCTGGGAAAGGGTTTTATCAGACCAAGTAGCTCACCGTGGGGAGCGCCGATCCTTTTTGTCAAGAAAAAGGATGGTTCACACCGGATGCATATTGATTACCGGGAGTTGAACAAGCTGACGGTCAAGAACCGTTATCCATTTTCGAGGATCGACGATTTATTCAATCAGTTGCAGGGGCATCTTGGTTTTCCAAGATTGATTTGAGATCTGGTTATCACCAGATGAGAGTATGCGAGGAGGATATTCAGAAGACGGCCTTTAGAACTCGTTATGGGCATTACGAGTTTGTGGTGATGCCTTTCGGGCTCACCAACGCACCAGCAGCGTTTATGGATCTCATGAACTGGGTGTGCAGGCCTATGTTGGACCGGTCGGTGATCGTGTTCATCGATGATATTTTGGTGTATTCGAGGTCCAGAGAGCAGCATGAAGAGCATCTGCGAGAGGTTCTTGGGGTATTGAGGTCGGAGAGGCTGTATGCCAAATTCTCCAAGTATAATTTCTAGTTACGAGAGGTCCAGTTCCTGGGACACCTCGTTAATCAGAATGGGATATCGGTCGATCCAGCCAAGATTGAGGCTGTTATGCGACGGGAGGTGCCGAGATCCCCATCCGAGATCAGGTGTTTTCTGGGATTGGCCGGCTACTATCAGAGATTTATCAGAGATTTCTCCAAGATTGTCGTCCCCCTCACCAGGTTGACCCGGAAGGGTGTTACTTTTATTTAGGGTCCCGAGCAGCAGGCCTCATTTGAGACTCTTCGCCAGAGATTGTGCGAAGCCCCGCTGTTAGACCTCCCTGAGGGGGTGGAGGACTTTGTAGTTTACTGCGATGCATCTATTTAAGGGATGGGTGTGGTGCTGATGCAGAGGGGGCACGTGATAGCATACGCATCAAGGCAGTTGAAGCCTCATGAGACGAGATATCCCACCCACGATCTAGAGCTGGGGGCAGTGGTGTTCGCCCTCAAAATTTGGCGCCACTATTTGTACGGTGTTCGGTGTACCATATACACGGACTATAAGAGCCTGAAGTACCTGATGGATCAGTCCAATCTGAATATGAGACAGAGGATATGGTTGGATGTAGTGAAAGACTACGACTGTGAGATCTTATATCACCTAGGCAAGGCTAATGTGGTAGCCGATGCCTTGAGTCGCAGAGCCGAGAGTGCTTCGATCCGGGATGTGTGTATGAGGATGACAGTGATGACTCCAGTCTTAGATACCATCTGAGAGGCTCGGGTGGAGGCTGTGAGACCGGAGAACCGCAAGAGAGAGCGTGTTATTGGGCAGGTTTCCGAGTTTGTGATGGACAGTCGTGGGCTTATGACTTTCCATAGACAGATTTGGGTGCCCTATACAGGTGGATCTCGTCGTGTATTGATGGAGGAGGCGCATAAATCGAGATTCTCGATCCACCCAGGGGCCACTAAGATGTATTTGGACCTGAAAAGAGACTATTGGTGGCCCTGTATGAAGAGAGACATTGCATGGGTTGTCGAGAGGTGCTTGACCTGTCGTCGGGTTAAGGCGGAGCACCAGCGTCCACATGGTCCCTTGCACCCTTTAGAGATTCCCCAGTGGAAGTGGGAATAGATTTCTATGGACTTTATCACCAAGTTACCGAGAACTGTGCGTAGGGTTGACGCGATATGGGTGATTGTGGACCGGCTGACGAAGAGTGCTCACTTCCTCGCTATGAGTGAGAGGTCTTCTGCAGAGAGACTGACCAAGATTTATGTGAGAGAGGTGGTAGCTCGGCATGGAGTGCCGACCTCGATAGTGTCAGATCGAGACGTTCATTTTACTTCCAGGTTCTGGAAGAAATTTCATGAGGAGTTGGGTACCCGGTTGCATTTCAGTACCGCATACCATCCACAGACAGACAGGCAGAGCGAGTGGACGATTTAGACGCTTGAGGATATGCTGCGAGCATGTGTGATGGACTTCGGAGGAAGTTGGGACACTTATTTGCCCTTGGCTGAGTTTTCTTACAACAACAACCGCCATTCCAGCATCGGTATGCCCCCCTTTGAGCTTCTATACGGTAGGAGGTGTCGGACTCCCATTTGTTGGGGAAAAGTAGGGCAGAGAGTGATGGGCGGCACCGAGATAGTGCTGAAGACTACTGAGCAGATTCAGCAGGTCAGACAGAGGTTATTGACGGCCTAGAGTCGCCAGAAGAACTATGCAGACAGGCGACGATCCGAGCTAGAGTTTCAGGTTGGAGATTTTGTCCTCCTGAAGGTATCCCCATGGAAAGGGGTGATCCGATTCAGGAAGCGGGGCAAGTTGGGGCCCGTGTACATCGGTTCTTTCAAAGTGACCGCCAGAGTGGGTAGGGTAGCATATCGGTTGGAGCTACCTGCAGTGTTGAGTCAGATTCATAACACCTTCCACGTGTCCCAGTTGAGGAAGTGTGTAGCTGATGAGACGGCAGTGGTACCCCTAGAGGACATTTAGGTTGATGCGAGACTGAATTATATTTAGAGACCGATTGCGATTTTGGATCGGAAGATGAAGGTTCTGAGGAACAAGGAGGTGCCTATGGTTCAGGTCTAGTGGCAACATCGGAAGGGATCCGAGATGACTTGGGACCAGGAGTCTGAGATGCGAGATCAGTATCCAGAGTTATTTCTAGAGCATGACTTCGAGGGCGAAGTCTGATTCTAGTGGGGGAGAATTATAACATCCCAAGACCAGGTATATCTTATGAGCCCTTTATTCTTTGGTAAAGTGTCAAGTTTAGCCCTTATTGAGAAAAGGTGGTAAATGAGTACCTGGGGCGTACTCGAGTGTACGTTTAGCGTACTCATATGCGTGTTTTTGACGCGGAAGCCACCTAGTACGTTGGGCGTACCAGAGTGTACGCTGGGCGTACTAGTACCAGAGTGAAAACCCTAATTTAGAGTAAGTCCCCTATATAAAGGTTATGATGGCCTCATTCCTGGCCACCATTCTCAGACAACAAACCCTCTTGTGCCCTAAACCTTCGTTCTTAGAGCTTGTGAGTGCATTTGAGAGCCTTTGATAGTCTTTGTGTGTTCTTGAAGTGAAGAAGAAGCTTTGGAGAAGAAGGAGTGAGAGTCCAGGCCCTTGGATCTGAGCATATCTGTGTTGGGCGCTTCACATAGAGGTATAAAGCTTCAAGCTTTCTCATTCTTTTGATTTGTGCATCATAGTAGAGTATTTTAGGGTTTTTGTCCCAAAAGTTGGAGACTTTATGAGATATTGAGCTCTAGAGACTATGATCAACCCATTTGAGTGTATTTAGTGGTGTAATGTCATAAAAATCCAATCTTGGTCGTTGGAATCAAGCCATGCATGAGATATGAGCTTTTTGAGATAAGAGAGTGAGTGTTTTGTGTGTTTGTGACCATATCAGCCATGCAAAGGCTTAAAGTCACTGACTTTATTGTGACATCCCTAAATTTCTTGGACAGAAAAGACCGATTTAATTTATGCTTTTTAAAATAAAGTCAGAGAAATCCTTTTAAAAGATGTTGCGGAATTGGTCCCCAAAACAAAACATGATAAAAGTTTGTCAAAACCTTTCTTTAAGAAATATATAATTTCATTTCATATCAAAACCTCGGGATGTCATGTTCCGATACAGATCAAAAGCATAAACAAGACATTATAAGCCTTACAACAGTTATTTACAACTACTGGCCTATAATCCAAAAATCTCTCATCATCATCCGACTATGCTCGGGGTCCACTACCTGTAACATAAAAAGCTGAGTGGGTCAGGCTTGGGAGCCTGGTGAGCATATAGGGTTTTCAACCCACAATAATAATAAACTTATTAAGTTCATCAATCAACAATAACCCTGATTACCCATTCCCGTTATCCTCACTTAACGTCCCTAAACACTTATCACAAGGGACCTAGCCTAAGGATTTTCATCGGGGCGACAACACTGCTTTGGGGGTTTCCCAGCAATTTATGTCAAATAAGGCAACCATGTGGGGGATGAAGTACAGCAAATGAACACCCAAGTTCATTAACACCTACAGGTTGCGAGCCTGCCAGCGTTCCACTGGACTGTCTAGAAAAGTTCGTGGTCGTCATCCATACTCCGCTAGATGAATGGATCACAATAACATCGAGACCTCTCATCATTTTAACACACATCAACTATTTCATCTACCCATGTTATACCCAACATATTTGTAGATAAAAATACATATACAGTTTAAATCATTTTCAAACCTGTATAAAACATTCATTCAACACCCAACTCAAATAAACAATCAATATGTATACACATAGCATGTATTTTATAGAAAATACTTCATATCTATGTGTAAGATGAAAGTGACTACACACTCAAATTATTTAACGATAATTGGGAAGCACTTCGTTTCCTAAAACAATTGTTTCTAATAAAACCAAGAGTTTTATTAAGGAACCGGGCTCTGCGAGGGTTGGGCTTCAAAACCGAAAATATGAGTTTAGGGGTAAAAAGTGGCAAAAATCCAAATCTAACCGGGAGGGTTCGCATGCTATTTATAGTGTGAGAGGGCTCGGATCCGAGGGCTGAGAAGGCTGCACGCGGCAGCAGATGCGAGGGTCGGCCGAGAAGGGGTGAGTCAGCAAAGGCAGGTGGCAGCGAGGGAGAGAGACACGTTTCCGAGGTGTAGGAGGCGCATCGGAAGCTCGTAGGCGAGACGTGGCTCGCTTCGGACGCCTCCACGGATGCGACACACGCTGGACTTCAGTTGGACCTCCCTTCGGTCGTATCAGCGGCTGACACGCGTCATGCATGCAAGGCTCGTACGTGGCCAATTCCGAACCATGCATGCGAAATTCCTCGGATTTTGTGCCCAAACTTCTAAAATCCATAACTTTCGCATACGGGCTCCGTTTTTGACGTTCTTTATATGCACGCGTAGGTAAAATTACGCTCTACAACTTTCATGTAGACTTCGTCGGCTAATTTTGACTTAATTTTTATATTATTATTTTTAACAGACCGGGATAGGAAATCCGTTAAAAATTCATAACTTCTTCATCCGACGTCCGTTTTCGTCTGTCTTTTTACCGTTGTACTACTATTTACGAGACCTTCGATTCTCGTTTAGGTTGTGTCGGCTAAAAATCACTCGATCTAAAATTCGAGTTTTTAGCTGTCTACTGCTAAGCTGAAACTTAGAAAAATCATAATTTCCTCATACGAAGTCAGATTTGGGCGTTCTTTTTATACACACTCTCGGTTTAACGAACACTACGACTTTCGTTTAGATTACTAAGGCTAAAAAGTAGTTTATCAAAAACTCACTTTTTACGACATTCGGCACCGTGCCGGTTTTGTCGCGAAACTTCGACAGGTCATAACTTCTTCGTTATAACTCGGATTTCGGTATTCTTTATATATCTGTAATCCTTGTCATGCCCACTACAAGTTTCTTAATAGATATCGGCTTTATCTAGTATTTATTTTTGACGCTCATTTTTATTCTTAATTAATTAAATCCTAGTAATTAAGCATAAAACACAGAATAGACATAATATTCACATAATTCCTTTTCATTTCTTCAAAATGAGTTACAAAGGTTAACCTAGACTATTACATCAATATTAATGCCTAGCGTAGAAACACGGGCGTTACATTTATGGAGTAAGAGCTATTAGGGAGTCCAGATCTGTGATATAAGCTGAGGTCTTAATTGGTTAAGACCAAATGAGTGAGAAGAGTGAAACTGGGACGTACATTGGGCGTAATCCCAATACGCGCAACGTAGGGGTCGAGTATCCCCGATGCCTGCATGGTAGCCGAGTACGCCCAGCGTACTCCCTACCGTTGACTTTCTGGTTGACTTTTAGGGTTTTGTCAATTTGTGGACTATTAAGGCCATGGAGGGGTAAAATGGTATTTTCCGCTTCTGTGAGTTTGTAGAAGGGTTAATCTAGCTTCTTGAGAGCCGTTATTAATTAGGGATAATTATCGTATGTGTTAGGTGGAGGCTAGACCGGCGATTCGAGTTCGAGGTTATCCGATTCTTACGAGGTGAGTCTTCTCACTATACTTACCATGAGTGGTATCTATGTGTGACCGAGGTGTCTTATGTGCTTACTTGTGTGTTGTGATATTCTGCATTATGTATTTGTGATTTATGTTGAGTATTATTATTATGAGCTTACTGAGTTAGGACCGAAGGGTCCACCCGAGTTGTGGCACTAGAGGGTCTCCACTAAGACACATTGACCGGAGGGTCGTATTGAGTTAACCTCGAGTGGCTAATGTGATGTGTGTGGTATTTTGGGGAACTCACTAAGCTTCGTGCTTACCGTGTTACGTGTTATGTGTTTCAGGTACTTCTCAGGATCGCAGGAAGGCACCGGTTTGATTGTACACACATCTGCGCTGGAGATATGTTTTTGGAGGATCCTGGATTGTGATAAACAATTTTTGAAATATGTGTTGATAAATTGATACTTGAGATTTTTGAGGAAATGTGACATGTGTTTTACTATGTTTGAAATTAAAATTTTGGTTTGAAAATTTCGTCGTTACAGACCACGTACGCGCAACATACCCTTTGGTATGCCCAGCGTACGCGGATGCCACCTATTATTCCCATTAAGAGCTTAATCCTTATGCTCTTTCGTCCAAAATCAAGATCTAGCCCTAAAAAGGTGTTCTTAACCATAAAGTTTCTAACTTTATGGTTTTTCATGGCCATTAAGACCTCAACATCAAAAACCCTAGCTTCTTGACCTATTAACACAACCTAGATCATGCATGGAAAGAAACTAATACCCAATATCGCAGTTTTATGAATTATCACACCCTAAAACCCTTGAAAGGACAACTCAAAAGTCCAGGAGTATTCCACACTCACAAGGATCAAGATTTGGGACAAAAAGGTGCCAACTTTAAGCTAGAAGTAGATCTTAATGAAATATCCATCAATGTTTGAGCTTTATACCTCCAGAAGATGCACAAAGGAGAGTAGTTGTTGGATCCAAAGTCTTGAGTGAAGCACCACAACTTCAAGGTTCCTCCTTCACCACTAAGAACACCAAAATGGCACCAAAATGACTCTCCAAGCTTCAAAGTACACTCACACACTTTGGGGTTCGAAATGAGGGAAAAGAGGGATGGAGGCTGGAGTTAAGGAAGGGTATGGGGCTATAATGATGCTTAAATAGGGTCTAAACCCTAAAATTTAGGGTTTGCACCCTGTCCATGTACGCCCAGTGTATGTAATCCTGGCCTAAAATTACGAAAATGCCCCTTGGGACTGAATTTGCAAACCATACTCAAATCAAATGTTAAAATGGAATACCTGGAAATCAAGATGTTAGTGTATGTAATCCTGGCCTAAAATTACGAAAATGCCCCTTGGGACTGAATTTGCAAACCATACACAAATCAAATGTTAAAATGGAATACCTGGAAATCAAGATGTTACAACTTTCCCCCACTTAAGCTAGACTTCGTCCTCGAAGTCTGCTGTCGTGAATAAATCAGGATAGTGCTCACGCATCTCCGCCTTGGCTCCTACATCCATTCAGAACCCCTCCGATGTTGTCATTGGACCTTGACCAAGGACACTTCTTTGTTGCGCAGAGCCTTTTTCTTCCTATCCAAGATTGTCACTGGTCTATCCATATAATTTAGGCGATCATCAACCTGAATGTCATCCAAGGGAACAACTGCGGACTCATCAGCCACACACTTCCGAAGCTGAGAAACATGGAAGGTGTTGTGGATCTGGCTGAGCTCCTAAGGAAAATCCAGCCAGTATGCAACCTTGCCCACCCAGGCGGAAATCCTAAAGGGACAAATAAATCTGGGGCCCAGCTTGCCACGCTTCCGAAATCGGATGACACATTTCCAATGTGACATCTTCAGAAGCACCAAGTCCCCCACCTGGAACTTGAGCTCTGGACGTTGCCGGTCTACATAAATTTTTTGACGGCTTTGCGCGACTCAGTAGTCTTGAGTACCACCTCAGTACTCCCCATGACCCGATGCTCGACCTCCCCCCAACAAACCGGGGTCCTGCACCTCCTCCTATACAACATATCAAAAGGTGATCAGTCAATACTACATTAATAGTTGTTGTTATATGAGAACTCAGCCGGTGGAAGGTAAGTATCCCAACTTCCCCCAAACTCTAAAACACATGCCTGGAGCATATCCTTGAGCGTCTGAATTGTCCGTTCACTCTGACTGTCGATCTGGGGGTGATATGTTGCACTAAAATGCAACTGAGTACCCAACTCCTCATGAAACTTCCTCCAAAATCTGGAAGTGAAACGAACATCCCATTCCGAAACCACCAAAACTAGCACTCCATGTCGCACCACCACCTCCCGAATATAGATGTCAGCTAGCTTCTCAGCAGATATACTCTCATCAATCGGTATAAAATGTGCACTCTTGGTCAATCTATCAACAGTGACCCAGATAAAATCAACTCCATGTGTTGTCCTTGGTAGCTTTGTGATGAAATCCATGGTAATCTCTTCCTACTTCAACATGGGAATGGGTAACAGCTGCATCTTGTCGTGGGGTCTCTGATGTTCGGCCTTAACTTTCCTACAATTTAAGTACCGCTCTACGAACCATGTTATCTCCCTTTTCATACAGGGTCACCAATTACTAAACTTCAGATCCCGATACATCTTTGTGGCCCCCTGATGGATTAAGAATTTTGACTTATGAGCCTCTTCCAGAACTGTCTGTCTCACCCCACTAGTAGTCGGGACCCAGACTCTACCACACTGAGTCAACAATCCCCGACTGTCTCTGACAAATAAAGGAATTTGCCCCTGATTCGCTCAGCCTTCCAAATCTCCTTTTTCAATCCTTCCAGTTCAGCCTTTTTGATCAAATCTAACAAGGGCGAAGTAATAACCATCCTCAAGAAAATATCCCTGCTAGGAGAACTCACGGCCTTATGGCTCCTGACATCATGGACAACCTTCAGGAAAACTGAACCACCCCATTGACACTCATGCCACCCAAAACTTCCAACCCATCCTGACCAAGGTCTTCAGGCCTTGCATCGTTTATCAATATCCGAAGTAGGAACCTTACCTCACATCATAGTTGCCAACCTCAGACACTGACACATCAGAGACAAATCATGACAAAACCCAGAAGACAAGGCTAACCCATATTTTCTATCAATTATGCTGACTGACATCCACATATTTGATCGGTCCTAAATCTACTTGGCCAACTGCCACTATACTAAACCCGCATGAAATGCACCGACATAAGGGAACCCAACAGTCACATACAAAACTAGACCGTGCTCCTACTAGGCTCTAACAACCATACTCTGCTACCTACTAACAATACACGGGCTTACCCCCAATCCACTAATCAACAACAACACTCAGGCTTACTTCCGATCCACTAACTGATAATAGCACTCCGGCTTACCCCGGATTCAGTAACCAACAACAGCACTCAGGCCTACCGTCGATCCAATAACCAACAACAACACTCAAGCTCAACAAGACTTAACTGATCTTGCCAGGTTTTCGAGCTGTAACTCAGACCTCCAAGTCCCAATCAAACAAGAACAGACAAGGAAGCCCTCATCACATCCCTCAACCTAGGCTCCTAACACCCTAGAGTCTAAACAACAAGCACGCCCTACATATGATGCCAAAACTAAAAATAATACGACTAGACAACATGGAAACATACTAACTATCAACAATCCAAGAATGCATAATCGTATATACTTAGAGGTGAGATGGACACCCAGACATGTGACCCTACTCTAGAACCACAACCAAACAAGGAACTGGTAAAAGAGCCTAGATCAATAGTCCTCAGTCTATCCTACATGACTATATACAGTCCCTAAGGCATCCCACTACCAACAGATAACCAAAACTAGTGGGCCGATAGTGGTGCCTTCGACCCACGGTACAATGATGCAAAACTCACCTGAATCGAAAAAAACTCTGAATACTACGACAGGATCCTTTTTTCAGCACTGCTTGTTCCCGCAAATCCACTAACACCGAAACCAATTAGAATCCCAATCAATAGCCCAAAATCCTCAAGTTTGATCCAAAGTCAAACTTAGTCAAAAAGTCAATGATCAACAGATCCTCATGACGTGACCATCTATGGCTTATGTCGTGAGCCACTACATGACAAAATATCCGAGTCTTATAATCCTCACGACGTGACATGCATCTTCCTCACGTCGTGAGATTCGTTTGTACGCCATTTTGATCCAAAAACCTCTTAATCCATTAAGCCATTAGTCCATCTTTTCCACGAGGCTTCCTAAAACTCCTAGGATCATAAAACTCGATGCTTTAACGTCGTGTATGTCCAATACAAGACTTGAGCTCAAACTAGCTCATTCATGAAGAAAAAGGAGATAAATTCTCAAGCATGAACTCAAACATCCTCCAAAACTCACATCCATCACATACATGCACCAAGGGACCCCTTAGACCCATAAAGTTGCCAACTTTATGGAGTCCCAACACTCTAACTCTTAAACCATGGATAAACATGCATAAAAACTTAGATCTAGAAACAAGGAAACATAAAGTTTCAATCTTGGTTACTCACAATGGTCCAGATGTGTAGCTAGTGGTTGTAAATGGAACTTCCAAGCTGAAACTATGCTTCAATGGCGATGTTTTCTTCTTCAAGCCACCAAAACTCCACCAAAAACTCAAGAATCACAATGAGAGGCTAGGGTTAGGGTCTTACTGAGCTTAGGGACGAAGGAGGCTGTTTAAGAACCCTGAAATGAAGTTTATGGGGTATTAATACGAAGGAAACCCTAAAAGATCATGGGCTTAGGCTGCAGTGCATCTCATGTCGTGAGTTCTTATTTATCATGTCGTGAGCTCAACATAATTTTGCATCTTCATTTAATAACTCCTCACGTCATGACACTTCTATGGTTCACGTTGTGGGCCTTGGTTTTACCCAAAAACCATTCCTTTGACTCCTTGGAGCCCTAAATCGATCCAATCTGAAAACGGGGTGTTACAATGTTTGGTGTTGTCACACCCCCAAACCGAAACGACAGAAACGTTCAGGGGTGGAGTACGTCATGTGTAGTATCACAACAATTGCATCATATATAAAAGGTATTTACATCTGTTTGATTCATATTCATATACATCAAAAGTAGCAAAATATAAAGACGTGACTTTAAAGGCTCCGTCTTCTCAAAAGCTGCGGGAGTACCTGTCTATTGATTTCCTGAGAATACAAGTTATTTTGAAAGAGTAGATTAGCATTTAAGCTGGTGAGTTCATAAGCATTTTGATTTTAGAAAAACAGGTTCTGAGTTCGTTGACAAGTGTGTTATGTTTCTTCAGAAAACCTTATAATTACTGATATAATGAAAGTTAAGATAAGTATGATAATACCAGTTTCTTCTATAATCTCTTAACTCATACTAGCTACGTGTAAACCAATATCGAACACATAGTTAATTGTATGGATCTGCCCTAAACCCACAACCAAACAAGAAACAGGAGATGGAGCGGAAACCACACATTCCACAGTCTATCGGATATTCTTCATACGTGACCCGTATGTATAAACTAAGGGATTATAGAATTAACAATGAATATTCGATGGTTGAATGATAGTCTGATTGTTTGTAAAAATACTGATGTTTGTCCGGGAAAATCCTATATTTTCCCCCTGAATGTATGTTGTCGCTTTAACTGTTCCAATACTGAAAAATACAAGTATTTTCCATACTTATATTATTACATCATTGTTCATGAAACGTATATTACTACGTAAATATATCCTTGCTATCTACTTGCGAGTTTTATGACCATACTAACTGATACGACGTGAATCGGACGCCAATATCCTTTATGACTTTGTCACCCGTAGACCTGTCGGTCCTACTGTAGCTAACAGTAAGGTGCGAGATTGTCAGTCCCGTATAGATCTATACACAAACTCACGCTCTCCCTCGAGGAGACTCTGGTTCATAAGGGTAGTCTTCCACTAGTACATGTAATTGTACCCAAAGACGTGTCTCTCAAACTAGATAAACGACTTTACAAGTAATAATTTGAAAAACCCTTTTTATAAATAACGGATAAGTTTATAAAAAGATACGTTCGTTCCCTAAACTATATTCTTATAATAGTTTATATGCCTGTATATGGAAAACCGTGTATTGAATTCCCAAACTATACCTATTATAGTTTGCATGTATGTTATGTATTGATCTGAAAAACTATGTAATTATGCTTGTAAGTTGAAAACGTCCCTTATGCTCAGCATGTTACAAAAAGGTATAAAATATCTATAAATATTTTATAAAGATGTGTAAAAAGTAAGGTTGTATCAATTGCATCAGTTTTAAGTGTGTTGAAGTCCTTTTTGTATAAATTCACAAAATCATTTGTGTTTGGCTTGTATTCCCCCCTGAAAACATTAAAATCAAAAAAGCATAGGGGTATGAACTCACCTGATTGTGAGTGACTTGGATGAATGACAAAGATAGGATGCTTGGTATGCTAAGTGAAGTCCCGAGCACAATAAGGTCCTATTAAGCACATATTAACATGTATAGGCCTACAATTAGTGTCTATAACAACTAACAAGCATAGGAAACAACCTTAGAATGTAGGAAACACTTACAATGAAGTGTTAGAACCTAAAATGAGGGACATAAAGGAGTTCACGGCCAACCACTATGGGTTCACGGCCTAAGATGTGTTCACGACCCATGAACACATGAAGGGTTCACGGCCCACACATGAACATTTGAAGGGTTTACGGCCCACACATGAAGAGTTCACGGCCCTATGAAGGGTTCACGGTCGTGAACTCTTGAAGATCATAAAGATGGTGATGAAAGTGATGAGTCAGTGGATGAAATTGAAGCACTTCACGTGAATAAGATGAATAACAAGAGAAAGGGATGAATCACTCATGTTTGTGGGGTGAAATGAGAGATTTTGTTGGATGATACTTGAGAGGTTTTCGGCCAAGGATGGAAGAAATGAGGAATAAATGAAGGAAACGTATATATATATATAGACATATATATATATATATATATATATATATATATATATATATATATATATATATATATATGTGAAGAGGGGTTCACGGCCAAACATGGGTTCACGGCCGTGAACCTAGTTTGCGGCCGTGAACACCCTTTGATGAGTTTTCTGGTTTGATTGCATTCCTCTAATCCTAAGCTAACACTTCTCAACATCCAATCATTAAGTGTACTAGGCTTAGAGACTCTCAAACTAACCCTAATTACAGAAAAGAGATAGCAGAAACAAGTCTGACTTTTTATTGATCGAATTGACTTACAGATAGAGATTTCGGGTTGTCACATCATCCCCCCGATAGAGGGAATTTCGTCCCGAAATTATAACATAGACTGAAAATCATGGACTCGGAAAAAGATGTGGGTACTTCTGTTACAATGAATCTTCTCGCTCCCAAGTGAACTTAGGTCCCCGCTTGGTATTTCAGTGGACCTTCACTATCGGTATGCGACTTTTTTTCGTTCGCTTGACTTCCCGGTCCATGATTTCGACTAGTTCTTCCATGCAATTGAGGTTCTCGTTGATCTCGATCTCATCAAGGGGGATCACAAGGGTTTCGTCGGATAGACACTTTTTAAGGTTCGACACGTGGAAGGCAGGATGAATGTTGCTAAGCTCTTGGGGTAAACGAAGTTTTGTAAGCTATGGGACCGATCCTAGCGAGGATCTCGAATGGTTCTATGTATTTCGGATTCAACTTCCCACGCTTTCCAAATCGTATCATGCCTTTCCAGGGTGAGACCTTCAATAGAACACGGTCACCAACCTAGAACTCCAAAGGTCTTCGTCTCTTATCGGTGTATCTCTTTTGTCTATCTCTTGAAGCTTTTAATCGATCTCGAATTTGTACGATCTTTTCTGTGGTTTCACGGATGACTTCTGGGTCACTGAGAGAGCTATCAGGGACTTGGCCTCTAGCTAGCTGCGTGTCATCCAACTCAGCCCAGAACATAAAGTATCTGCACTTACGACCATAGAGAGCTTCAAACGGTGCAACCTTGATACTGGTATGATAGTTGTTGTTGTAGGAGAACTCGACCAATGGAAAATGGGTGTCCCACTACTTGCCAAAATATATAACACATGCTCTTAACAAGTCTTCCATGGTCTGAATGGTCCTCTCACTCTGCCCATTGGTTTGTGGATGGTAAGTTGTGCTCATATCCAGTTTAGTTCCAAGAGCCTTCTGCAGTGACTGCCAAAATCTCAAGACAAATCTGCTATCCCGATCGGAAATAATGGACACAGGCACACCATGCAGACAGACTATTTCTTGAATGTAGATTCGTGTTAGTCTCTATGCTTGAACTTGACCTGTCGGGCGAGTGGTGGTTCTGTAAGATCTGTTGGATATACGTCGACAAGGTTTCAGAAGTCATAGTACTCTTCTCATGAGTACTTCGGGGTTTAGAATACAAAAGGCAATTCTGAGGTCTGGGTTGGATTATCGTTATGAGTGATGAGGGTTTCGTTCATCAGTCGGTTAAGGCGGTGGGTTTTCGTAACATATGAACTTGGTATGGTGAGGACCACGCCAATTCACGTCGAATGATGACGCAGGACTCTCTATAGAACAAGTGTTGAGTCGATTTGAAAGAGACGTCTATTATAATGATGGTGTATCTCGAGTGTGCCCGACAGTGCATTCCGTGTAGGCTTTCTAGTGTTTGATGACTAGTGACGATACTTTATATTATGATCCTTCTCGGTACCTCTATGATCGTTTGACATATACAAATCATGTATAATTAAGATGAATAGGACGGTCGACTGAGTGAATCTGCCCTAAATCCACAACCAGACAAGAAACAGGAATTAAGGCGGAATCACTCACTCTAATTTTGCAAAATCTTAGCTATGCATAACCCTAATGTACGTACTAAGCCATCATAACTCACCCGGGCTGATTTTTAGTTCTCTTATGAATGTCATGACTTGTTCGGACGAGTGAGTTACTTATAATTACTTTTTAATTTCCCCGAATTTTAATATGGATATAAATTAATCTTCAAAGTAATTTTTTTTATTTAGAAGATGTACCAAAATCTCAAAAGGGGGGTTTCTTGTTGCTCTTATATGTCATGCCGTTACACTCCTCCTTCTCCTCCGTCATTTCTCTCCGTCGGACAGTCTCTCTTGAAATGCCCCATTTCACCACATGCATGGCATACTTGGATTATACTAGCATCGGTAGTTGAAGTGATGTGTTGAGTCGGAGTCCTACAGAAGCGAGCTTCTTCGTCAATTATAGTCTTTGGACAATCTCTTTTAAAATGTCCAGATTTGCCGCACTTATAACAGACCTGACTTAAACCAACGTCGAGGACTTGAGTGGTTGGTTGTGCCGGTATTATGTAGAAACGAGTGGTGTGTCCTTGTCTATTGCAGTTCTTACATCGCAATCTGCGGCATTTTCCTAAGTGGTGGAAATTGCATTTCTTGCAATCCGGTAGATTTCCAGCATATTGCCGTACTGGCATTGGTACTGGAGTGGCAGATGTCATGGCTGTAGAGGTTGCCACAGGTTGTTGTCTCTTGGCAAGTTTTTGAGATAACTTGCGCTTCTTTTTGTTCCAGAACTTTCGTTTATTATTCTTAGGTTTGTGAGATGGAGTATCATCATGGCTAGGCCCTTGTCAGTTTCCTTGTGTGTTACTACGGTTTGAATTGTTGAAACTGTTTCCATTCTCGTTTGGGTTGTTAGCATTGAATTGCGCCATGACAGCTGTCACGGCGGCTGTGACTGCGGCCTGAAATATAGTGGAGTCTATCTGTAGAATTGGTGTCTTGCTAGTTGGTTGGTTACCTTCTTGTGAAGACATGGTTCTGTGGCATGACGAGAAACGATCTTGTGAGTAAGGATGGTCATCGGTAGTTGTATTTCACAAATTTATATATACTTATAAATTTCACGCCTTGATGGACTATCCTGAATGTTTCTGACAACATTTCTGAAGTGTATTCTATGGAAGTGAGTATTGCACGAGTGTTATTTAAGCTAAGTTATACCGGTTTCCGAGAGTATCATGATCCGACTTCTATAGTGTTCTGATAACCATCCATAAAGGAAGTCTATATGAAATAGACTTTTGAATTTGAAGCGACTACTCTTGAATGAATTTCTGTGACCTGGTACTAGTTGCAAGGAAAGAGGCGATAAGCCTAACACATAGTGTGAGCAGTGTAATCACTAACTCACTAAGTCATACTATTTTATTAGGTATTAGTGCGACGTATAAGGTGTTCGGTTTCTTCGCATGATTCGAGAGTGGTTTCCTCTGTTCTCTATCATTCCTACGTTCACTCTAGTTCATTCTTGTGAAGATCTGTTGTCTCTGGACACCCCTATGGTGTTCCGGTTCTTCGTAGGTGTATTGAGTCTTCGTTTCTCCTTGGTTCGTGTTTGTCGCTGATCTCAATCACTTCATGATGGAGAGTATGACTCCGAATGTCTAAGTGGAACCTGCACATCTTTTCTTGAGAGGGTAAGGTTCATCTATGATCACTCTGGTGCCTTTCTCTTCAGCTGGTCCCTTCTCAGAATCCTTCTCATGAACCTCTTCTTGTTCCTGCTTGACTCCTTTGCCGACTGCTAACAATGAATGGTTTCCTCTATCTATGTGGGTTGCGCGAGAATGAGAGTGTTTAAAGAATCTATGAAATTAATATAACATTTTTATCTTACGGGGTGATCCTTACTAGGTCCTTCTATGATCCCGTAGTGTATACAAGTTGTATATAATTTAAGATTAAATAGACCTTCGAATAGGTGATCCTGCTCTAAGACCACAACCAAACAAGGAACAGGAAATAGAGCATAGATCACCCATTCTAAGTCTATAAAACCTCCATTATATAACGCTGGGAGTATACACTCCACAATTATAGACCTACCAATAAGGGTCTTTTAATTTTCACATAAGTTATTTATAGAGCCTAAAATACTTCTATAGTATTGTAATTGTATGCTCGATACTTGTTGTTATCTTATAGTAACTAAAATACTCCTATAGTATTTTAACTATGCTTCATTAGTATATGATTTGGTGAGTTTTAGACTTGTCGCAACACCACAGTCACTTCCAAACACATGTTGATCATATCTCGAACAAATATAGTTGATCAGGTTATATTGGCCCCACATATGACTACATAACTATTCAGGTTTAATCGTAGTGTCCAACTTGTCCTAAATACTTTTATGTAGTTATTATGGTGTTGTAGCTTCTTGTACATATGTATACTTGCATACTTCTTGTAAAATACTTATATTTTAAAGTATACTTTTAGTTTCAGAGCACTTCGGCCCCTAAAGTGTTTATAGTTGTATACCATGTAAGGTTCGGTATACTCAGTTCACTATAAACAATAGCTCTGATACCAATCTGTCACACCCCAAACCGAAACGGCAGAAACGTTCGGGGGTGGAGGACGTCATGTGTAGTATCACAACAATTGCATCATAGTAATCAAAGTAAACACAACCATTACATTGGATATATAAAAGGTATTTACATCTGTTTGATTCATATTCATATACATCAAAAGTAGCAAAATATAAAGACGTGACTTTAAAGGCTCCGTCTTCTCAAAAGCTGCGGGAGTACCTGTCTACTGATTTCCTGAGAATACAAGTTATTTTGAAAGAGTAGATTAGCATTTAAGCTGGTGAGTTCATAAGCATTTTGATTTTAGAAAAACAGGTTCTGAGTTCGTTGACAAGTGTGTTATGTTTCTTCAGAAAACCTTATAATTACTGATATAATGAAAGTTAAGATAAGTATGATAATACCAGTTTCTTCTATAATCTCTTAACTCATACTAGCTACGTGTAAACCAATATCGAACACATAGTTAATTGTATGGATCTGCCCTAAACCCACAACCAAACAAGGAACAGGAGATGGAGCGGAAACCACACATTCCACAGTCTATCGGATATTCTTCATACGTGACCCGTATGTATAAACTAAGGGATTATAGACTTAACAATGAATATTCGATGGTTGAATGATAGTCTGATTGTTTGTAAAAATACTGATGTTTGTCCGGGAAAATCCTATATTTTCCCCCTGAATGTATGTTGTCGCTTTAACTGTTCCAATACTGAAAAATACAAGTATTTTCCATACTTATATTATTAAATCATTGTTCATGAAAAGTATATTACTACGTAAATATATCCTTGCTATCTACTTGCGAGTTTTATGACCATACTAACTGATACGACGTGAATCGGACGCCA
Organism: Lactuca virosa; assembly: GCF_052849685.1. Taxonomy (NCBI): domain Eukaryota; kingdom Viridiplantae; phylum Streptophyta; class Magnoliopsida; order Asterales; family Asteraceae; genus Lactuca; species Lactuca virosa. Next base: position 43,065,123 of record NC_136433.1, read on the forward strand.
ATATCCTTTATGAATTTGTCACCCGTAGACCTGTCGGTCCTACTGTAGTTAACAGTATGGTGCGGGATTATCAGTCCCGTATAGATCTATACACAAACTCACGCTTTCCCTCGAGGAGACTCTGGTTCATAAGGGTAGTCTTCCACTAGTACATGTAATTGTACCCAAAGACGTGTCTCTCAAACTAGATAAACGACTTTACAAGTAATAATTCGAAAAACCCTTTTTATAAATAACGGATAAGTTTATAAAAAGATACATTTGTTCCCTAAACTATATTCTTATAATAGTTTATATGCCTGTATATGGAAAACCGTGTATTGAATTCCCAAACTATACCTATTATAGTTTGCATGTATGTTACGTATTGATCTGAAAAACTATGTAATTATGCTTGTAAGTTGAAAACGTCCCTTATGCTCAGCATGTTACAAAAAGGTATAAAATATCTATAAATATTTTATAAAGATGTGGAAAAAGTAAGGTTGTATCAATTGCATCAGTTTTAAGTGTGTTGAAGTCCTTTTTGTATAAATTCACAAAATCATTTGTGTTTGACTTGTATTCCCCCCCCCCTGAAAACATTAAAATCAAAAAAGCATAAGGGTATGAACTCACCTGATTGTGGGTGACTTGGATGAATGACAAAGATAGGATGCTTGGTATGCTAAGTGAAGTCCCGAGCACAATAAGGTCCTATTAAGCACATATTAACATGTATAGGCCTACAATTAGTGTCTATAACAACTAACAAGCATAGGAAACAACCTTAGAATGTAGGAAACACTTACAATGAAGTGTTAGAGCCGAAAATGAGGGACATAAAGGAGTTCACGGCCAACCACTATGGGTTCACGGCCTAAGATGTGTTCACGGCCCATGAACACATGAAGGGTTCACGGCCTACACACGAACATTTGAAGGGTTTACGGCCCACACATGAAGAGTTCACGGCCCTATGAAGGGTTCACGACCGTGAACTCTTGAAGATCATAAAGATGGTGATGAAAGTGATGAGTCAGTGGATGAAATTGAAGCACTTCACGTGAATAAGATGAATAACAAAAGAAAGGGATGAATCACTTACGTTTGTGGGGTGAAATGAGAGATTTTGTTGGAGGATACTTGAGAGAACTTGAGAGGTTTTCGGCCAAGGATGGAAGAAATGAGGAATAAATGAAGGAAATGTATATATATATATATATATATATATATATATATATATATATATGGAGAGGGGTTCACGGCCAAACATGGGTTCACGCCCGTGAACCTAGTTTGCGGCCGTGAACACCCTTTTATGAGTTTTCTGGTTCGATTGCATTCCTCTAGTCCCAAGCTAACACTTCTCAACATCCAATCCTTAAGTGTACTAGGCTTAGAGACTCTCAAACTGACCCTAATCACAGAAAAGCGATAGCAGAAACAAGTCTGACTTTTTATTGATCGAATTGACTTACATATAGAGATTTCGGGTTGTCACGGGTACTTATAATATTAAATTGTATTTTGCAGCCATAAAAAGGACTAAAATTTTCAAAAGCTGGATACTTGGAGGATTGGAGTTGAAACTAGGAGCTTGAGGAAGAAGAATTCAAGAATTTTACATTTTCCAGGATGTGGATTTATGAATCTCACGACATGACGTTAAGAAGGTTCCTAATTCCGTGCATGAAAAAGACTCTCATGACATGACACAATGCCTTTCACGTCATGACCACATGTCGTAAGAAGATTCTTATACAGATAAGTGCAATTTCCTTGGCACATACGGGATATATACTACGTTCACGTTGTGACACATTTATGGTCACGACGTGAAGACCAAATTTATGGAAACTTTAAATACCGATCATTATATCGAATTGGAGGGTAATCTGGAGATCTAGATGACTTCTGGATAGAAAACTTGCAAAAATTAACCTTCTAAGAACCCTTGGAAGGAAGGAGAAGATTGGAGATCAAGATATCAAAAGATTGGAGCAAGGAATTCACAGCATTCATTTGGTTTTCATAGATTTAATCATGTATAGCTTAATTATCCATGTGATTATGTGTTTCTTTTCTGAAATTATGAGCTAACTTGGTAGGCTTTCGTTTATTAGTTGTAAACCCTAATACTATGTGTTACTTTCTACTTTTCATGGATTTATGAAGTTGGTTTAGCTTGTGTTTAATATATCAAAGCCTAGCATGTTAATAGTTTTAATCTTTGTTGCTTACATCTTCAAGTTTTATGTAGTTGAATGATCACTTTAATTGCATGAACTTGTTTAGTTAGTTGTTTATGAATCTTAAATTGATAGAGCTAGTAATGGTCCAAATCCTGGAATAGGTAATAAAGATAGTAACTTTAACTGTGCTAGAGAACATAATTGAATATAATTGTGTTTTGGTTATTTGTCTAGATCAAGGATAATTAATCTTAGATATATCCTAGATATACCATTAGTAATCAATTTAGTGTCCACTTGTGTAAGACTATTGCATAATAGCTCATAAATTGATGAAAACGTTAGGAGATTTGTAACATTTGAGTTTTGGTAAGTTTCCTTTTATCACTTAATGCAAATTTGTTAACATTTTGGTCCCTGGCTAGTACGCGGGGCGTACTCTATGAGTACGCTTAGCATACTAGCCCATTCCTGATCACAGATTTGACCCACGTACGTGGGGCGTACGTGGAGTATGCATGACGTACGTGGTACAAGGAAAAACCCTAATTTTTAGGGTTTTCACCCTATTTAAACATCATTATAGCACCTATTGGATATGTTTGACCAACCTCCATCTCCCTTTACCCTGAAAATGAAACCCTAAGTGCCTCTTGTGAGTTTTGAGCTTGTAAGTGTGATTTTGGTGGTGTTTTAGTGAAAGAAGAAGAAGAAGAAGAACTCTTGGTGGTTGCTTGGAGGGATAGCTTGAGCGTGTAGATCCATAATTACCTTCACATTTGCAAGCATTTTGAGGTAAAAAGCTCTCACCTTGATGGTCATTTGTGGAAGATCTAGTTTATGGTGTTATTATTGCATTTTTAAGTCTTTTGAGTTAATGTTGAGCTTTTGATCTACTCCAAAAGCAATGGATGCTAGATCTTAGCTCCATTTAGGCCCCATGTTCATAAAAATGTAAACTTTATGGAGGATATCGGTCCATGCATGTATTAAGATCTTTATTAAGCTTCTTTTTGAGCTTTAAGTCCCATTAAGCCATGCATGAGTGTAAAGTTCCCAACTTTACGTGATAATCACCCTTAGGAACCAGATCTGAGAGTTCGGAAAAAGGTCTTAACTGATTAAGTGCCTAATGAAGAGAACTAGTAATCATGGGAGTACACTGGGCGTATGAACTGAGTACTCCCCTCGTACTTAACAGTTGGGCGTTTGGGCTTGGCTTTCTCGTTTTGGGCCATAGTTTGGGCTTAATAGGTTTGGGGCTTGTTGGGCCATTAGACTTCTGATTTGAGCTTTTGACTAGTAATTTGGGCTTCCTTGGATTTAGGCCCATGATGGGTTTTGGGCCCAATTTGGAAGATTGGACCATAATTAGGCTTTAGGTTGTCATTTAGGATTTGGGCATTTTGAGTAGTTCGGTTGGGCCTTGGATTTTGGGCCAAGTAAGAAAAAGGGTAAAATGGTCTTTTTACCTTGGTTATGGGCTAAGTAGCTTAGATTCTTGGTTATGGGTCGAGATTCGATTAATAATTGGATGTTATTTTGATGATGATAGCGCGGGGATTTTCCGGACCAACAGGAAGAGATTCATTTGAGTGTTTCAACAGCTAGAGGTGAGTTTCCTCATTATGTTTAGCGGGTCGAAGGCACTAATTTTGGCCCATAGTTGGTATGTTAGGATGCAAGATGTATGCGTGACTCTTACATGTGTTATGTGCTTGTATGCTTACCGGGCGGGGCCCGATGACCATTTTGTATGCTATTTATCTTTGTGATTATTGCATGTACTATATGTTTATCTGTTATATGTTTATATGTATACCGGGTGGGGCCCGATGATTGACAAATCTGTATATTGAGCAGCGCCCGATGCGGGGCGGGGCTCGATGACGGGCGGGGCCCATTATATGTTTATTATGTATGGTATTTTAGTTTATGTTTCCAGGTACTTCTGGTTCAAAGGGGAAGAGCCTGGGATGATTGCAGTGCATACACCACCTCGTTCCGTAATTTATGTTACTCTGATGTTTTGTGATGTAGTTGATACACTTTGTTTCACCATGGTTTTATGATGACGTTTTGGATAATAGTTTTATTAATTTAAAAACAAAAATTTTTGGTCTTAATTTTTGGGACATTACAAGATCGGACCAAGACTTTTTAATAATTTATATATTGGCAACCAACTAAAATTAATTTATGTCTTGAAAGTAACCATAGGAAAAATGGGGATTCAAAGCTAAACGGAAGTGTCTTTATTCTCTTGAATACAATCGTCATTAGTTAATTGTTTGCTTTATTTGTTTAGTTAATTAAGTAATTAAGTTAATCTGAACTTGCAAAATCAGATAAAAAAACCCCCACTTTAGTCGTTTTTCTTAGATTAATTTTTAGTAGTTATTTTATTAGCTAAATTCCGTTCACTGTGATTGATACTCGACTTACTTTTCTAAATTATAAACTGACTAGGTATACTGCCTATAAGTGCATTAGTAGTTAAGTATTGTTAGGTTATAAATTTAAAACCCGTAGGTATATCTGTGCACATTAGAGGCTGAAGAGGGTAACCTAATCCTTGGGATAAGATGCTTAAAAAAAGATAAACCCTAAAATTATGGGCTTGGGCCCGAACATCCATTATCACGTCGTGACCACACTAATGTCACGTCGTGACAATCTTCCGGATACACGTTCTTATATTGGTTCGTCAGTCATGACCACCATATGTTCACGTCGTGTCACATGATTTTTCCCAAAAACCATGACTTTGACACCTTTATGCCCTACACTAATCCAATATGGAACACGAGTGTTACATATCATGGGTATTTTGTAAGAATCAACATGTTCAATCTTTGGTCATTTGTATGCTACATCAGTTGATATTAGAGCCGAATTCCTAGTTCAAAATGCCTCCAAGGAACGAGAATCCCGAATTCGTGAGATGTGAAGTATACCTCTCGAGTTTTTCTGATTTCGAACCAATATTTTGGTACGAGGAGTACGAAGATGCAAGCATTCTATTTTTGACACCGATTCTGTTTATGATATGGAACATATCTATGACACTGAAGATGAAGGTGAGACAGTTGAAAAAGAAGTTGGTGCTGAAAATAAGATTTCTTTCCAAAGTTCTTAATTACGGAAAACGGTGATGATAATGTGTACAATGAGTTTTCAGGTTTTTATATTCTTTATAAACATGATCTTCTTATTATGGCTACTCAAGGAATCAGAATCGAGGAAACTATTATGCGCCTGAATATTACACCAATTAAGAATCCAGGCCAAAGCATTTTTCGAGAACAAACACATCACTAAAACGTGATCAGTATCATCCTCACCATTGTTGCACGAGCGAAAAGAGGTGATCGACACATTCATTTGCCTTTTAGCAAGAGCCACCGTAGTTGGAATGCGATCTAAACAAGCACACCACACAAAACACCCCACTTTAGAAGGAACCAGATGAACCCACACCATAAGATTGCTGACGACACGAGTAACCTTCGAGTTGATAAGGGTTCTTAAATCATTCACATGAAAAAACTCCATCTCTATATAACTTGGATTTTCATGTGTCTGGACTTCTGGATAAATGAACAGAAGAGATAAGCCCAACGAGTCTATTGAGTTCGTCGACCTCCACCTGATTTAGATAACTTTTTTCCAAGCCCAATTAGGACATGTAATTGACAATCTCTCAGAAACAAAGTAAGATTTTCGCTTATCTAATTTGAACATGGTCATGAATAGATCAGCGGAAGTATCGATACTAGACCAATTGTCATACCAAAAGAGTGTATTATCACCCGGGCTGATACAAAATTAGAAAATAGAAGAAAGTAGGATATCAAGAATGTTGGTGATTTGTTATCATCAATGTTATTTAAGTTTAATGAGATTACTTTGTTGACCAAAAATGATCTTGATAAATATTAAACAAGTAAGGAAGGTGTGACGTACACACTTGTTTAAGTTTGATCAAGTTTCAAAGTACACTGTCATTTAGGGGCGAAGCCCCTGAACGAACGGGGGTCTGAGGGCAGCGCCCCTGGGAGCGGGGTCCAAGGGGCGGCAGACCTTGGCGGGGTCCAAGGGGCAGAGCCCCTGGCTGGGGTCGAGAGGGTATGTTACTATATTAAAAATGCATCAGAAAATTGGTTTTTCAGATAATTGACTATTGGTTTGACCCTTATCCATATATCCGTTTTATGACAGTTTTTATGGTTTTATGACAATTTAAAACTATCATATGACAGTTTTCAGACAAAGATCTTAAAGTTGGTTTTGGTCTCATTTCTGGTACATACGAAAATAGCATCAAACATTCTTTGTTCTTATCTCTGAGTCTTATTCAATTGAGGATTTGGGAGTACCATCCAAATACTTCGATTTGAAAGTGATAATCACAATTATCAGAATTTTCAATCCTTTCTATACCCAAATTTCTAACAAAGAACCTCTAAGTTTGTACATAACTACACAATATTATACCAAATCTCATCCAAAGTCGTATTACCAAGAGAAAAAATCACTTTCCTCAAAAGATTATGAGTACCACACATCACTTTACAGTTTACACCACAGAGTGTTGGATGTATCATAGTATTGTTTTTTTCATTTTAGTCTCGGTGATTATCCCTTTAATTATTGTTTATTTATCTCTAGATTAATTTATGGAAATGTTTTATTAACAATATATGTATTTGATGTCAAATGGTAGTCCTTTTGATATATTTGGGTTTTGGAGGTAGTGTGATAGTGTCACGTGATAGAGACCCACCAGACACGTGAGCCCATGAATTTTTCCTTTTTTTTAAGAGACACCTCGAAGTCGTCAAACCGACCATATCCCTATAGAGGGGGCCCTCCTAGTGAATTGATAAAAAGGGACAAGTGTGACGTATTCCGTGAACTGGAGTACTACCACAAAACACAAAGCACGACGTCGTATAAATGTTCACAAAAGTCGGCAACTCAATGTACCTATTATAAAATGCCACGTGGAGGATCCATAAGCTTTATTTAGTCCTTGACAACCGACGATGACCAGTATCGACATAAACGATGGGACCCACATGAAATGCATCCATCCACGTTCTCATCCTCCGTGGCGTGATGTGAGTGGATAAGTACACTAATGCATTACAGCGTGTCTCTCTCTCCTTCTTTTATGCTTTGCCCTTGTCGACTCCTTCCTTACGGCATCGCTTCATGATTAAGCCATGTTGCAACTTTCTTTTCGATATTTGTCAAAATTAATTAATTTTGTTAATCGTGAGATCGAAACATAGGTTGTTTCGTACGTAGATTATAAAGTGAATGGAATTTTATGAATACGAAATAAATCTTGCTTTTTCATATCAAAAAGTTTGATGGCATGACGATCATATGTAAGATCGATTAAATGACTCATAATCTAACCATATATCATATTGACATGATGAGTTCAAGTCATGTTGTAAAAATCGAGATCTTGATTGTAGCATCATAAAATCCTACGATCCGACAAGCCAAAAACAATTTTGATTGTAATATGATCGTTTTGTAGCAAACATGTATCTATATAAGATTGTAGGATCGTAAGATCGTGCGGCGGTTCAATAGACCCCAATTTTTAAATTTTGGTCTTCGGTGTTTAAAAGTATAATATCTAAAGTTTTTCATAATATACTTAGATAATTAATCTCACATATAACCTAACAACTTGATGGATTGTTATTTTTTATTCAATGATTTTATGATTGTTGACAAATTAAGTTTTTTATACACAATGTTTTGCTTTCATTGTAATTGGTAAAAAACTTTATGAGAATACCGGTCATGATCTTACAAAACATGGAACGATTAAAGATAAAACGATTAAAGATAAGATCATGATTTTGCCAATCTCTAATTAAACTTTCTCCGCTATATAAGAAAAGAATGTTGATAAAAAAAAACCTGTAAATATGAGGTCGTGGATTAAGTATAATATATAAAACAAAAAAGAAAAAAGAAAAAAGAAAAATAAAAACTTAATTTGATGCAACTTATATGCTTTAGTATCATTATTTATAATAGTTAAGTGATATTCTACCTAATACAATTGGTGCTAATTAAGTAATTAATATGTACATAAATGATGAGATCAAATTTCATCCTTATCTCTCTTACCATGTACAAAAATTTAAGAATGGTTTTACTAATTTCTAACAATGCAATAAAGATAAATACAAAAAGATATTATAAGAAACATTAAACAGAATTAAAAATAAGCATAAAGACAAAAAAAGTATTAGCTAACTGATTATAACTTTTTCAAATGTAAAAGTTAACGAAAATAATCAAAAGATATAATTATTATAATTGTTTTCAAACAGATAACTAAATAAAATATAAATTTATTATAATGGTTGAAAGGAATTGCAAAATTTATTTTTTAAACGTTTTTAATATAAACTTAACTCTTGCAACATACTATTGCTTACATGAAATTAATAGTTTTATTGATGAATTATTGAATTGGAACTCTCTCTATATTATTTGTTAAAAAATTAGTATCGACATATAATGAATAGTTAACCACTTGTCACTAAAGAAGGATAAAATAAATAAATAATCCAATAAACAACGAATTTCTAATTATCATCAATTTTATTTTATATATATAAATAAAACATATTTAAATAACGAAAAGTTAACAGATTAAACCGACATTTCAAGAATCCTCTAGCTTACTTGTAACTTAATCGCGTCCACTACGTGTCCCACGTCCCTATAAATTCAACCCCCTCACTACTCATACAATCACACTATCATCTCATTTCTCTAATCTCATCCAACAACAACAACCAATCAATCAAATACTCAGTTTTTATTCTTAATCTCGATTCAACTTTCATCATGTCTGACGAAGGAGTTTACCACAGCGCCCCCAAAACCGAAGAGTGCGTCGAAACATCCACCATGGTGGTGGAGCCTGAAACCGTCGAGAAGTCCGATCGTGGACTGTTTGATATGTTTGGAAAGAAAAACGAAGAGAAGAAATGCGAAGAGGAGGCGATCTCATCGGAGTTTGAACAGAAAGTTCAAGTCTCTCACCCGGAACCGGAGGAGAAGAAAGAAAGCTTGCTCGAGAAACTTCACAGATCCGATAGCAGTTCCAGTAGCGTAAGTTTTCTGTCTCCATTTTCTAACTTTTGAATCAAATCGTCTACTTAATGACATGATCTCTGATTCATTACGATATGTTAATTTATTTCCATACTAAAAATATGTTTCCTTTGGTGATATTTGTTAACAGTCGAGTGACGAAGAGTGTGATGAAAACGGAGAGAAGAAGAAGAAGAAGAAGCCATTGAAGGAGAAGGTCAAGGAGAAGATCACGAAACATGAGGACGAAACTTCTGTACCAATTGAGAAATACGATGTAACTCCACTCCAGCATGGACCTCCTGAGCCGGAGGAGAAGAAGGGTTTCATGGAAAAGATCAAGGAGAAACTTCCCGGCGGCCATAAGAAGGAGGAGGAGCTTGCTGCTCCTCCACCACCACCGCCGGCGGTGGTGACACACGCCGATGAAGGTGAACAGAAGGAGAAGAAGGGTATTTTTGAGAAAATAAAAGAGAAAATCCCGGGGTATCACTCAAAGAGTGAAGAAGAAAAGGAAAAAGAAAAGGTGAAGGAATGTGATTAAACATTATAGTTTACAAAAGCAAAAGCGAAATGGGTTTATGGGTTGGCTTGCTTTGATATCTATTATTAAGAGTGGGTGGTGGGTCTATGATGTTTTCTTGCTTTTGGCTTTTGGTTTTTGGTATCTTTGAATAAGTGGTTTTTGATTTTTCATGTAATTTGTTTGAAATTTATAGTTTGGTGGTGTTTATTTGATTTGAGATATAAAGTTTATATATATTGTTAATTATGATGATTTGTATCATATTTGATTTGAAATATAAAGTTTATATATTGTTAATTATGATGAGTTGTATCATATATAATCATGTTTGTTTGTACACTTCAGTTATTTGATTAAGTTGGATTATATGGTTATACTTTATCTTTGATTGAACATCTTCAGAATATTTGAAAGTTTCCCAGGTTATAAAAGTCATAGCTTCTACTAATTATGACAACAAGATGAGTTTAATCAACGGCCAAGATTGGCTTCGTCAGTTTGCTCATAAGCAACCTAGCATGATTAATCGACATTATATGCATCTTTATCATTTTGTATTACATAATAGAACATAAGTTGATCGCATTATATTATTTGTCTTTTTTGTTAAAGTTATACGCTATGGCCCGGGCCCCAATGTTATATAAGGCCCCATTTAGATTGATATTGATATTAGTTGTTTCACGCCCAAATGTGAATGTCTCTTTTTTGTGTGCAATTCAAAAATCAAAAGGCGCCTTAGGGGGTGTTTGATATTGCTTCTAATTGAGTCCGATAGGGGACCCGGTCCAAAAAAGAAAAATTAGGGTGTTTGATTTCGTTTTTACAATCAAGGACTCAATCCAAGCTATGGACTCGGTTCAAGAAAAAGCGATGATTCGGTCCTTCCCTTTGAATCGTTGGACTGGGACGTAGGTTATGCATTTACCGATTTTACCCTACGTTGACAACCTTCACAGAGAAAAGGCAATGACGACCTGCTCCCCACCCTCATCTGCTGCTCTTCCGTCGACTTTCTTCCTCCGACCAGTTAACCGGAGACATGTACATTCTTGCATTTTCTCGTTTTTTATTGTTTGATTCTTGCTGAAAAGTTCAACTTTTGCTGTGATTTTCGACTTTGTTCTCCTTCTTTTGTTTCTTTTCGATTTGTTGTGCTTGTGTGCTATAATGGATTAGTTATTTGCTCTTTTTCTTTCTCGATTTTTACTGTGGAAGTAGGAAAGAAAGAGAGATATAGAGAGAATCAAGAGAGAAAAACCAGAGCCGATGTTTTTTTGTGATCAAAGACGGCTTTACTCTTGTCCTTTTCGTGTTTTTGTATTCCTGGACATGGTTAGAGAAAGTGAAAAAGTGGGATGTGTTCATTTGTCGTACAACAAAATATCATATGATTGATTTGTGATACTGTTCACACCATCACTCTACCCATTAGGCCAAAGTGATTATTGAATAGCACTGGTTGGCACAGGCTTCTATAGCATTTTTGGTACAAGATTTCGTCAAAAGGAAAAAAGGCAACATAAATGGGTGGATACACTGTACTTTGTTTCAAATTAACTTGGGACAAGAAGCAATGTTTCTGCAGAAGGATTCAAGCCTTTTAAACAAACAATGATGTTGGGATTAAATAGTTTGTTTAGTTCTGAGTGGAAAACAACCCCTGTTCCTATCTTCTTTGTTACAATGAAAGTTTTTGATGAAGATGAAGTTCGAGATTAATTCTCAAAGTGATGTATGAAACCAAGTGAAAAGATCTTGGTAAAATTGTAAATGTATTTTGTATAACAGTTTATATTTGGATTTTAAATAATGTATGTTTTATTTAGATTTTATGTTACATATTGGATTTTTATAATTATTTTATCCTGCACAACATAAGGGTAATATGGTCATTTTTTTTATCATTCACTAGAGTCAGTCCGATAAATAATCAAACAGAATAAATTCAGTCAGATGTTGACTCAGTCAGAACTTCTAACTCAGTCATCTTCTAACTCAATCAACTCTAACTCAGTTAACAACTATCAAACGACCCCTTACTGAAGTTCGACTATCTGAAGCTTTGTTTTTCAAGAAACAAAAAAAAAAAATCCAAGGTCTTTAGTCTCTTCGTAACTTACAACTTCAAGTTCACTCACATTTTATTGTTGGTTTCAAATCAGTCATGTGGTATTGTTTTATTTTTATATGCTGGTTAATTTATCAATTTCTTAACTGAGATGCTTGCTCAACGAAATCAATATCATCAATAACTTCTGAAGATTATTATAAGGTAAATATTATCAATATCTTAATGATGTCGAAGTCGTTGAGAAAATGTAATTCTCTTTGCTTATTTTGTTCCAATTAGTTTATTATTTCTTTCGAGTTTCCAATCATTCTTTGTTTCAACGGAATATACATTGCCAACCCCCAAATCTTGCAATTTTGGTATGAGTTTAGAGGTTTTGAGATGGGGTTTTAGTTATTATTTTTTTTCAATATATGTGATGTTTTTCACTTTTGTAATCATTATTGCAATTGGTAATTGGAAGTGAAAGAAGCAAATCAGTATTCACTATTGGTAAGTTTGTAATAATCTTTTGGCATTTTGGATAAAGATAATTTGAATATGATTTTTTTTCGGGATAATGATATAAAAACTCTTAAGTTTGATAGAATGTGCGGATTTTAGTTCATTAAGACCGGATGTTTGCAACATTTTTTTCTTCAATTTTACAACTTTTTTTTGTATATTTACTCTATAAAACTGAACATTTATGCCAAACTTAAGGGCTTTTATAAACCGGAAAATGGTAAAGTCAAACATTTCTGCCAAACGTAAGAGCTCTAGTGAACCAGAAATATACAAAATGGTAAAATTGAAAAAAAAAAAAGTTGCAAACATCCACTTTTAGTTAAGCTAATAGTTAAGCTAAAATCCACAAAAAGGTAAATCAGTATATTTCTATCAAACTTAAGGACTTTTATGTCATTATCCCTTTTGTTATGTAAACATGTCTTTATCTTTGCGTTTTTTTCCTACCTTTTTATTTTTTATTTTTTTCTTGTTTGAATTTAGGGTGATAGATTGCCCTTGTTATGAACATCATTTTTTAGCCGGTGAAGATGAATTTGTTAAAGAGGTCAATTTGATAACTCTGATATATAAAATTGAATTACATTGTTGTTGACTTGCTGTGGGTAAAATATTATAAGTTCATTGCTATATTTGTTTTATTACGGGTGAAAAAGACTAAAAGCACTTTGTTATTTTTTTACTATGATTAACTTTTGAGATATATTCTATTTTCAACTATGTTTTACTACCACTTAAAAATACATGCATTAAATGTAGTTAATTCAAAATATATTTATGCCAAACGTAAGGGCTTTAATGAACCAAAAATATATTAAAATTAAAAAAAAAAACAAAGAAAAGTTGCAAACATCCAATTTTAGTGAAACTAAAATCCACAAAAAAAAAAGATAAATCTGCAAATTCCTATCAAACTTAAAGACTTTTATATCATTATCCTTTTTTTTTATGTAAGAATGTCTTTATGTTTGTGTACTTTTCCTATCTTTTTTTTTCTTTTTAGTTTGAGTTTAGGGGTGATAGATTGCCCTTGCTATGAACATCAATTTTCAGCTGATGAAGATGAATTTGTTAAAGAGGTCAATTTGATAACTCTGATATACATCGTAAAATCGAAGTATATTGTTGTTGTAGGTAAAACATTATAAGTTCATTGCTATATTTGTTTTATTATGGGTAGAAAAGATTAAAAGCAGGTTGTTATTTTTTTTAGCTATGATTAGTTTTTGAGATATGTTATATTTTCAATTATGTTTTACCACCACTTAAAATTATATGCATTAAATTTAGTTATTTGAATATACTTTTTTGAATTTTTAAGGACCTCATATTTATTTTTTCATTGGCCACAAATCCGTTTGGACCGCACCTGGTTATGCATTTAAATGTCGAATAGGTGATGATTTATATACAAAGTGATTAACGATAGCATATTTACAATACATTGACTGATCACACTGTTAATTTTAGTTTTAATTTGTTAACTTAGACAACATTTGTATCGATGATTAATCACAAAATGATTAAAATGGATAATAAGACAAAATAATTACGCATTTTGTAAAAGACTTATCGAAATTAGTCTGATTTTCGTAATTGCTATTAGTGTATATTGTTATGTATATTCTTAGATTACATGAATTTATACGTTTTCTCTAATGAGAATTGATTTATGAGAAAAAAATTAATATGGTATCAGAGTTTGCGTTTGCATCTGCGAGGCTTAGGTGCTGTTTGTTTTTCCGAAGCAAAAATTCAAAAAGTCTACAGACCAACTCTGCAAACCTCTGTAGCAAAAGAGGTGGACCAAACGACTGCAGACTGTAATAAGAAGCGTGTTTGTTTTTGTTAACATCTACAGACTGCTGCAGACATTAAAAATTTAAAATAACCTAATTTAAAAAACAACATTAAAATGAATTAACTTATGTAAATCAAATGGGAGAAAACAGTTACAAGGATATAAATTTAATGTATTAAACGTTAAAGGGATGAAAATAGAATATAGTATATAAGTAAAGGACCATAAACGTAATATTAAATATACTTCAATGGGCACTTATTTAAAAAACAACACACGTCATTGTTAGATTTTTGGAAAAAAAAAAGGGCCGATTGTTTTTTGGGATTGGATTTTTTTAGGTTTAGGTTTGAAGGGGTGGAAAGAGGTACAACAAGTGCTTCCCCAAGAAGCACACGGGCAGAAGTTTTAAGCCCCAAAGACTTCCGAAAAACAAACTGTTGCGGGACAAAAAGTGTTGTGCGTGTGCTGCGCCGCGCAACAATAAGAGTTTTGAAGAGGTTTTTTAAGAAAAACAAACAACACCTTAATATATCCCTATCTATCCTCATCGAAACCCCATCTCTAATCCCGTCTCTAAGGAGGAGTGTTAATATATTTCAATTGGTGCAATATGGTCTATAAGTGACTCTGATAGAGTCTTTATTTTTTTTCATAAAAGTTTTATGTAAGAGTTTTTTGGAAACACAATCTTGTACTCAATATCTATTAGAAATTTAGAATTGATTATTGGGAAAACACGAAACCACAGTAATTGTTTTATGAATAATCATCGCTGTAAACCCTTTCCATAAAAAAGATTGCCGTAAAAAGTAATAAACTCTTCTATTTTTTTGCAAAAAATAAATAAATTTCGTATAACAGGAATTTTACAATAAAAATTATAAAAAACACAGCAAACTTTGAAACATTACGCCACATATTATAAAATAATTTTATAAATTAAAGTAATTTGATAAAATTCATTTTACAAAATTAGTGACTATTTTATGATACCCCTAAAAAGATATTCATTCTGTTTTTTACACTTTGTTTCGTTCGTGATTTTAGTGATTATCCTTGATATGTGTATGTAATGAATATTTAAAGCTTTAATAAATATGCAAGTATAAATATTTTGTTTAAATCATATGACAATTTTACCACTAAGAAAAATCATCATTTTGGGCCTTAACTCTTAAATAAGGCAACAGCATCATTTTGGGCCTTAACTCTTAAATAAGGCAAGAGCAATGGGGGCGGCTGGGCACAATCCGATATGCAAAGAAAACCCAAGCATTATTGTGAGGCTTTTTTTTTAGCTATGAAAAGAAATCAAATAATTAGGAGAGATAAACGTGTTTGTGAAGTTCTTTTAGGGAAAAAATGAAAGAATTATAAAGGATTAAAAAGGATAATTTTAACAATTTTCCTCTTTAAAATCATCCATCCAAAAAAATTATATATACTAGTGTAGGGACCCATGCGAAGGTATTTAAATTCTTTTTCTGATGAAACCAGGTAATGAGGCTCGAGCAAAGGGCGTGTTTGGCATGAAGCTTTTGGAAACGTTTGGGAGCTTCTAACTTTTAGCTTTTGACAAAACGCTCTTGTTTAAACAAAAAGTTTCGTTTGGTAGTACGAGCGTTTAGCTTTTAGTTAAAACAAAACGCTACAAATCTAAAAGCTACTTCATGTAGCGTTTAACAAAACGCTACTGAGCTTTTGAAATCAATTTCCATAATTACCCTTAAAAATATATTTATATATTTATTTATTTTTAACCAATTGTCCTTTTATGTAATTTTATATATTTCAAAAGCTTCCAGCTACTTTTGCCAAACACTCATATAACAAATAAAAGTTACAGCTTCCCGCTACCAGCTACCCGCTACACGCTACCCGTTACCAGCTACCCGCTACCCGCTTCCAGCTAACAGCTACTTTTGCCAAACACGCCCAAAGTCATGGAGCACCACTTACACACCCTTCAGGAAGTATGATGACATTAAAACGCATCAATGAGAGTACATTACTATTACTTGCATCCAACACTAACAAAAGAGCAACTTACAAAAAAATATTGATGACATTAACATAGGTTTCTCCTTTTGTCCACAATGTTGATAATCTGCTAAAAAAATTTGCTTTTTTGGAAGCAATAGTGGTAGGAAGTTCAACCCAATTGGCAAATCCTTGCATTAAAATAGCTCCTGAATCAACATTTTGACTTTTCAGCTTCTAACTTTTGTTTTGTTTGAGAAGATAAGAACAGAAGGATGCAATTGAAAGTATATCAAGAATACTTATATGGTAAACCTTTGAAGATTGTTTATACAAAACTCCCAAAGTACACTGTTCATCTTGGAAAATTCCAAATCCATGCCCTTGGAACATCAATTGGATTCAAACCAATGCAGGATCAACAAACATCTACACATGGATGGATGTCGTGGTGCTAATTAGGTGTTAGTATGATGGAATAAATAGTCAAAGAAGTAGAGAATGTGATACATCACATGATTTTCAGTATACGGTGCTCTATTTCCATCCTATTTTCTTCCAATGTATGTCTTAAAATCTTATTTGAGGAGTACTGCTGAGTCGATTCCGATTCCGTTATTATGAGGAGAAGTGTTGCTGAAGGAATCAAATCTAGAGAAGTTATTGATTGAATCATCTTCAAAAACGGAATAGGAAATAGAATTGCCATGAGGAGAATCGGGATTACTATAAGCAGGTGTGCTCGGAATGGAATCAGCAAAAACTGAAAATGGGCCTTGGTTCTGGAACAAATTCTTTCCGGAGGCGAACCAGAATAGTTATATGTTGGAGTGCTTGGAATAGAATCAAACTTTGGGAGCTCTGTTCTTATAGGATTTAAACCCCGACCCCAGTTATCAGAAAAAGAATGAAATAACATATTATTCCCATTAATAATTATGATATGAGGTGTTTTAATAAAATAGAAAAAATAAAAATAAATATATGTACCGGTTGGTAAAACAATATTCATTATATATAATTATCATTTCTATGGATTTCTAACATGTAGTTTCCTCTCCCAATCAATGACATACTCTATGTTTGGACCATAGAGTCTAACTGTCACATGAACCAGTTCCTCTACGGATACTTTGAGCACTACAACAACAAATTACAGAGGCCATGATATAGAAGAATACAAAAACTGATGTATCTTTATCTCTTAGTATTTAAACTATAAAAAAATGTTTTTTATTGGTTCAAGTCTAGTTGATGCAAAATCAATAAGCAAAACAAATAAAAAAAAGATACATACGGAGATTTAAGTAAAATTAAAATCATTCTACAAAGAGTAAGAGAAACCTTACATTGAAATCAAAACTTGGAGAAAAACTCAAGGAAAATAACCTGAACATAAATCAATTCAAAAAAGAAATTTTTATTTACATTAGTATGAAGTCGAATCCAAAGAAATGGAAATTAAAATCATTTTATAAAGAATAAGAAAACCCATACCTTTAGAGGATAAATTGGGGCAGAAATCGAATGTAGGAATTGTTTCGACGGAAGTTTCTAGCACAAAGAGGATGAAGACAAACTTACGGTCAATTACTTCAATTGGACCAAACACGAAGCAACTTAATTTGATAGGACCAACACAAAATATTATTTAAACATTGCAATTGAAAAAGAAAAGTAAGCAGACATATTAGAAAAGTAAGCAGACATATTTATCCTACATATGCATCTTAAATACAAATGAAGATTTCATCTCGTGTTCTAAGTTGTATAAAAAATGTATATATAGAACGATTTCGTTAACAGTAAGTACACAATGAGTTGCGATGATAACTTGGATTCATAAAAAACATGAAAACCTACTTAAGAAAAAAAGAATGCATAACTTACCAGGAACCGGGGTAGAGGCTTTGGAAAAAGTAAAATTGAAAAGGTTAAAATGATCTTCAACTTCGATCTTGTCATAATATGCGTGGAAATATGTTTCAAAGCCATCTCTGAAAACATGAAACATCAAACAATTACTTTATTACATAAATAATGCATGGGAACATAATGAAACAATTTATTTGTACATCAACAGAAAGACATTCACTTGCAACCTCGAAAAGCTCATCTCAACATAAAACAAATCAAATGGAACTATGGAAGGAGAAACCCAAACATGTATTTATCATTTTGATGCTACACACTGCATATATATATATATATATATATATATATATATATATATATATATATATATATATATATATATATATACTAGCCGTTTACCCGCGCTAAGCGACGAGTGTGAATAGTTTCGGTAATTCGTTTCTTTTCGGCGAAGAATGATTAGTTTCAATTCAACGATTATTTTGCTTTATGAGATATGTTATATTAAAAATATGACACTATGTAATGACAAATGTCACAAACCATTAGTTTCAATTCAACAATTCATTTTCTTTCCGACGCACAATGTATTTTTTAATGTACTTGTCCTATGTATTTGTCGTTTTTGTGTATGTTGGATAAGTGTTTTCATACATTTGATCTATTGTTTATAAAATATATCATTTTCTAATTCATGATAATATAATAACCATAATCTAAACAAAATGTTTTGAATAAATCCTCATTAAAATAAAGAAGATGAGAACCTTTTTACTTTGCCTCTAGAACTTAATTGTTTTTTTTATGACTTTAGCCTTGAAATCAAGTGTTTTATTTAACCTATTTGTAGAAAGCTTACTTTATTTATAATAGTGAAATTCATAGGTCTGTAAATTGGGACTTTGGGCCATTGTTTACCCATTTTCCGATATATGTTCCTCCTGTATGGTCAGAGGGGTCTAAAGCACTGTCATCATCAATTTGGAAACACTGTTTGTCAGTTTTGAAACACACAAACTTGTGATAAAGGGGTATAACACATTAGAAAATAGTAAAATAGATTTAAGTTGAAATTTCTTACGGTAGGAGTAACCAATATCGCTTTTTCTTAATTGAAACTCTCATCATCTCTTTTGACTCTTTCTCCCTTCAAACTTTGCAAAATAATAATAATAATAATAGTAATAATAATAATAACCATTAAAACCAATATCTGATTGGGGTTTGTTTAAGACAAATACACAATAAATCTCCGTTGCATTCATACACCATATAAATTGGTACCGATAAATGGAATTACTAAAAGACCAAACTGGGGGACGGCGAATACTTTGTTTCGGTAATTACTTTCTTTTTGGGACAAAAACCATCTTGACCATATATGTAACTAAAAAAATTGGGACAAAAACTAATTTGATCAAAGTTATTTCCCCATTTTAACTAATTAAAGTATTTAATGTTTTTTTTTGACATTGCATCTTCGAGGTTGAGGTTTACTTTATATATATTTTTTCCTGTATATAGCTCATTTATTAAGTAAGATAAATATAAACATACTAAAATCAATAGATGTTATGTGAATGGATACACATAAATTAGTTGATGTTAATTTTATTTGCAGATAGAAAATGAAACGATGTCATTTTATCAAAAAAATTGTTATTTTAGTTTCATTAATAGAAAAATAAATTTAAAGTTTGACGTTGAATCTAACTAAAAAAATATGTGTATTAATTTTGTTATGTATTTATCCATTTGAGTGCATAAAGTATAAAATATTAGATTAAATAAATCAATTGATTGTAAAACGTATAAGTAAATATTAGAATGAATTTGACTCCTGACTATGAGGATTCAAGATACATATAGTAAGTAACCCAAGGCCAAATAGTTTGATGAAACAACCGAAAACAAAAAACATATTAAAGATTTGAAACATGTACAACAATGTAAAATATAAAAGTAATAAGGATCATAACAAAAGTATACTTATGACTGGTTGTATGTCTATTTTGTTTCCTATATAGTCACTTCTTTGATAACAGATCAAGCCCACATGCAGCATGTTACCACTTCAGCTGTAAGATCAAAGAACATAACAGAAGAGTAAATGCAAAAAATGAGTAAATGTGGGGAATTAACTACAGTTATACAATATTCATAAATATGGTTATGTAAAATTCAACAAAAAAGTAAATACAACTAATGGCTTATATAATTGATTTTGGACTCTTAGACCAGATTACCTATATTTGATTGTTCCTGATGTGGAGTTGATTTGGCTGAAGTTTTTTCCAATACTATGACCATTTTACCCTTGCACGACTTTTTCAGGTGGCAATGTTTGGTGCATTCATCTAAAGGATTCATCTAGATTTCTTATGTTTATACATGATATGGTGCTTTTTGATTCAAGATTGGCTGGTGGGAGAATTTTGCTTGTTTTGACCATTCTACCCTTAATGGTTTGGTTTTAGTTGCCTTATGGATGATGTATATCCATTATTCAAGCATTTATCTCCTTGCTACTACTGCCTAATTCTTTTGGCGTGTTTGGTTTGGAGTTTGAACCACTTTACCCCTACATCTTTGTGGGTTGATTGTTGGGTTGGTTGACTGGTGTTGGGTCTATAGTTGAAAGCTGCTATAAAACATATGAATACCATTACATCATGTCCAGTCCCCAACTAAACAATGTATGTGTATATAAAACTGAACATTTAATAGCACCAAAATCTTTTACATATCACTCTCTTTCATTACTCATAATCAACATCTGTTGCATATCTATCTCTTTCGTTTTACCTAATAATCTACATAAAATTGAATAGTTAATAGCACCAAAATGTCAAAAGATGCATTATTATTGAATCAAAAAATTTCAAAGCGTACACTCTATAGGTATCTTTCCCCCTTATTGCTTTAACATCAATATCATCAAGAATCCAGTGGAGGAAGAGAAGATCCCACACTTGAAACCTTGAAATCTGCATTAGAAACAATTACAACCAACAATCAATGAAAACTTACATTCTTAAGAGATATTTAAAATGCACAAAATTGAATCATAATTTGCATCAAACCTTCATGTTGAGTATGTTTGAACACATGGGTCCCACATTCACATGAAATATTCATATCTAATTGAGATAGAGGGGTGTATCGAGTTCTAGGTTTGTTCTTCTAGTCTTTTTGTTCTGGAACAAAATCAAAAAATATGACCTAGTATAGATCGAATATCCTCCTGTTCGCCCCTAGCACACAACACACAGGGATAAACCATGCTCATATCTCCATTTTGTAGAATTCAGAAATTCAGAAAATGAAATCGATTTTGCAGAATTCAAATTTTATAATCAATCTCAAAAGGAAAAAAATCAGGAAATCAATTTTTTTTCAGAAAATAAAGTTACTTTTACAGAAAAAGAAATCAGAAGCAAACCTAAATCGGACATATTTTGGCGTACGAAGAATGAAATCAGAAAATAGGAGGCGATGTTCGGATGTATCGGGCAGGGTTTAAGGTGGTGAATGGCGGATATGGATGGTGAAGGCGGACGAAAGCGGGGGGTGTGTGTATATTAGTGAAGAGGCAATCGAACCAAAATTAGTCTCTGGTTGATTGTTTGTTCTTGTGTTTGTTTATTGTTTGGAAAGTCACATATGAGAAATCTAACCTCCACCTATGTACATACATAGAAACGCAACCTTCCACATAAGCTGAAATAAAATAAAGAATAAGCTTACTATGTTTTGTCCCAGAGAAGATTTAACAGCCAAAATGTAGTATCGCACAATGAATAGCTCCAATCCCAAGCTTTGTAAGCTACAAATCGGACCCTGAAATCCTAAGATTAGATTTACAGAAATGAACAACATCAGGTTCTTAAAAGGATATAAAAACGAAAAAAAAACTCACTTGTTAGAAACCCTACAATGGAACCATATTCACTTCTAGAACTGCTGGTAATTAGTGAACCAAGCCCTAGCTTCCAAACAATCAAAATCAACCGGATCTCCACCTATATTTTAGAAAAATACATACATAGAAAATTTGACAGATACACATACAAATACATACACATATGTACATGAATAAACACACACACACATAATATTTCACAAAAAATGAAGAAATATGCCCAGAGTGTTGGATTTGAAAGGGAGGAAATAAAGATTACCTATTTGACTTCAAATCGTTGGAAACCTTCAATCATCAGTATTAAGATATTCCATTTCAAGAAACCCACCACCAACCTATGTTTTAATATATATATATATATATATATATATATATATATATATATATATATAGAGAGAGAGAGAGAGAGAGAGAGATAGAGAGAGAGAGAGAACGCCAGAGAGAGAGGGGGGTTAAGTTTCAAGTGGGTCTAATAGCGATGGTATGATGGTCTTGAATCGTTCAAGGTGTGTGCTCCTGGTATGGTGTGAGACGGTGGAGCTGGTGTGCCTGGCAGCTAATTAGACTTAGAGATAAGGAGAGATGGTTGAGAGAAGGGGGAGCATTTTATAGTGAGGAAAGATTTCAAAAATTTTAACTGAAAACAACATGAGAGTCAGAAAAAGAAGGAAGAAAGGATTTGATATATAGGGGAAGCCATAGAATCAGTTTATTTAGATAACCATAGAGCCGGGATTAAAGGCTGGGACCGAGTCAAAAACTGTTGCAGAGCGGAACGATTTTAGTGCATAAAGTCATTGTACAAATCGTATAAGAGATTGTACCTCTTAAAATTCAGCATTTAGGCCTAAATGCTTATTAAGGTATAAAGATATATATATATATATATATATATATATATATATATATATATATATATATATATATATATATATATATAACAATTAGCACCTCTACAACAAAAAATAAATTAAAAGGCTTGTGAGCCTTTATTCATTACTTCTATGTAATATTTTTAACATCTAGTAACGAATATAACAGAAATTAGACAGAAGAAGGGAAAGGCTTGAGAAACTTACAATACCTGCTTTCTTTTTCAACGGTTTTCTTTCAAAGGCTGCAAAACATTTAAAATTCTAGAAATAAAAATTAAAATAAAAATTCTAAATAAAAAATTGATTAACCAAAAGTTATGACAATTCCAGATCAACATGTTACAATACGTTTTTTTTGAAAAGAATTCCAGAATTAGTACTGCAAACATGATCAATATTCTTTGAAAATGAAATCGTGTTGGGGTTTTCTAGAAATAATTCGATTAAAAAAGGGAGAAGGCATTAGGGGAAGAGAACAATGTGGCAAAAGCCTCATAGTCCTAAAATTGAGTTTATAACCAATATGCTTCTATTAAACCATCAACATTGGCTAAAAAAATATACCCGAGATTTTCCTCAAAATCGAGCAAGCTTCAAGTTAAATCCAGAAACCTCATCTTCATCAGACTCATCTTTCACTTTTTCAGTTTCATTGAACCCTAAATCTTTTAACTTTTTCATCAACGTACCAAGATCCTCATGAATCTGCATATTGAACAACGTCTTTTAAATTTTCCCTAAACTTCACCCCTTCTTGACCTAACCTATTCCAAATATAAAAAAAGACAGAAGGAGCCAAGAAGAAATTATTCTCTCTAAAAGACTTGATATGATTTTTAATCATTCCATCAATAACAAAGAATTGAATTCCAAAACCAATTCGAATATTGTAATGAAAAATTGTACGATATCAATTGGTACATCATCCATAAACAACTCAAAAGACTTGTTGCAGAACATTCTTTAATGATAAACATTGATAAGAAGAATTTAGAGAGGACAAACATGCATTATTCCTTGTGTTCAACATTAGCTCTAAGCTGAGGCTTTTAGGATTTTAAGCAAAGACACGCCGGATGCAGGAGGAAGGGTGCACCGGTGACATTGGGGGAGAGGCTCCCTAGAAATTAAGCACAACCATCATCGTGTTTGATCTCCAAATACCATCGGTGCAATCGACTGGAATAGCAACGACTCATCAAGCGGTGATTTGAAGCTCCATCCGACTGTTATGTAGAAGAGAGTAGTAATTCAAAGATGTGGATGGTGGAATGAAGGTGAGAAGTAAAGTAGAAAGGGAATTAGGGGTTAAGGAGAAACATCCGGTGAAGCAGTGGATGAAACTTGATTAGAGAGCGAGGTGGTGTGACAGGGAGTTAAACACGTACGATTGAAAACGGTAAAAAAAACTACCACATATATTGTTCATAAGATAGTTGTGATTTTATCATATATATATATATATATATATATATATATATATATATATATATATATATATATATATATATATATATATATATATATATATATAATTCTAAGGGGCATCCACAATGCATTGAACTCTATAGAGTTCAATGGAGTGCCACATCATCATTCACTATTCCATACAACTCTATTCATTTTTATCCCACAATGCATTAAACTCTACAAGTTCAATGGAACATATTAAAAAAATATTTATTTAAAGATTTAAAGACTTTCCTTTTTCCCATTGAAGAGTTCAATGGTCATTAAACTCCAAATCCATTGAATGCCAAGGTGGCATTTCACAATGGTGGAGTTGTATCCATTGAATGACAAGTAGGAATGACACCTCATTCAACTCTTCCATTAAACTTCCCATTGTGGATGCTCTAAGTACCAAAGTGGGTGAAGTTATCACCACCTTTGGTTCACCCCTCTTTGCATCCTCCTACATTTTTCAATTTCACCCTCGACGATAGAAAATAACGTTTCTAATCATTCTACTTTTAAAAATATGTTTTTATCTTCTTAATTTTGAAACTTTTAAAATATCATTTTCTTTCATTCATTTTCTAATTTCTACTTTTTAAAATGTTGCTTTGAAGGGTATACATATGTCACCCCCTTTATTTTTTAAACTTTCATGTTTACCCCATAGTAAACATAATCTGATTCTCCTATAGTTACCACATCCCGACTTTGTAAAATGTGATTTTCACCCCTTGGCTTTGAACTTTATAAAATTCGTTAAGTTATAAAAAAACTAATCTATGTGTTTACTTTCAGGTATCATCGGTCATCATGGGAAGGCGAATGCGTGGGTATACACATTCAGCAGCAGCAATGAGGATTTCGCGCTTTAATATTACTTTGATTTTCAATAAATGTATTTGGAATAAACGGTTTTCTTCATAATATATTTATAATTGGGAAGCTTTACTTTAATAAAATGATTTTTTTTTTGTTGTGAATATGGGACGTTACAAGTTGGTATCAAAGTCCTGGTTTAAGAGAATTGGAGGACACTTGTGTGAATCCAGTCTCAAACTAGGATCCGAGAGTTTTCACAGAACGTTTTTGAAAAAGAATTTATAATAAAAGGGTTGGGTTAGGAACATAGGCTCGCTCTCTTGTCATGTTTTTGTTTTATTATTGGCTTGGGATCGGGAATGTGGTCCTTGAGTTACCTTTGCTTTTACAGGAAGATGTGGTGTGTACAGTCAGCCAGAGCCTGAATAGGAAAGTGGTCCCCAAAATACCCATACTTGTTATGTTTACTGAGTTTTGATTTTGTTGATATATGGATTGTTAGAAAAACATGCTAGTGGATAAGGTTCTTTTAGAAACTATTGGATAGAAGTGCTTGAGTTTGGTATTGCCTTATGCTATAGGGAATTGCTTGCTGTATGTTACTTGATTTTGTGATTGCTACGTGTATCTTTATTAGTTGTATATGGCCAGGATTGAATAGCCTTAAAATGGTCGACTTAGCCTTACTTCATGTTCCTTGTTTGGTTATGGACTTAGGGTAGAGTTGATTATTCAACAGTCTATCTGATCTCGTATTGTATATAACAAGCATGCATAAAAGCAACTGGTGGTGCGGGAAAGAGGATAATCCTAAGAAGAGTACCTAGGAAGTTAGTTGTGGCTCGTAGAAGAAGTGGGTGTTAGCACACCTAGGAGTGGTCTGGTGTAGTGACTTAGGGCTTTGGGATGAATTCTGAATCGATTATGGATAGGTGTGGAAGGTAGTATGGACCCGTACTACTGAAAGCATAGGATCCGTATGAGGTTCAATAGGAATATCGATGTTACTAAGGAACTAATAAGAGTGTGGCATGGTGTGTTGATCACTGTTTTTTTATGTCTGATCTTTCCTTGGTATATTTTTTTTAGTATGACGACTTTTGAAGGTTTAGGATTAGAAGTTGGTGGCACTAGGAGAGCAGGTATAAGTAATAAGGAGATCCGTGGGATCATTGTTGCCGAAGTGGTCGAGGCGTTCAGGGAGGTAATTTCGGAGTTGTTTGGGTCAGTCAAGACCACGTTGATCGAAGAGTTTTACAGGCGCTATGCCGCCACACAGATAGCTGCTGCCGCAGCCACTACATCAGTCACCATTGCAGGATCTCAGAGAGGCGAGACGATCCACTGCCGGGAGTTCAGTTATACGAAGCCTCCGAAGTTCATAGGTGACATGGACTTGATCATCGCTTCAAGGTGGATTTCTGATGTGGTGGGATGTTTCTTCACATGTTCATGTCCTGAGGGCCAGAATGTGAAGTTTGCGCTGAATCTTCTTCACTGGGGTGCGAAGGATTGGTGGGAGTTTGTGACCCAGGGCTTTTCGTAGGCTGAGCGAGCCACAATGACTTGGGAGCAGTTTCTGGACATGTTTCGAGTGAAGTATATTCCTCTTGTGGAGAGGGAGCGATAGTAGTACCTAGATCTGAGACAGACGACCGAGTCGATGATGAAGATCACCAAGATGTTCACCGAGAGGGATTTGTTCTATCCTGAGTTCG
Source organism: Lactuca virosa (assembly GCF_052849685.1). NCBI lineage: Eukaryota > Viridiplantae > Streptophyta > Magnoliopsida > Asterales > Asteraceae > Lactuca > Lactuca virosa. The sequence continues at coordinate 43,091,992 of NC_136433.1, forward strand.
CTGCTTCATAGCATGCTCAGATGACTCGATACTTGAGCATGCTTAAGATGGATATTTGGCAGTTTGTGTCTACCCAACGATACAGTACCCTCACTGAGGTTCAAGATGTCACGAGGAGGCGAGAGATTGAGACACAAACCCATACGAGGGAGCAACGTCAGGCTTCGGTTCAGTCCCAGCCTGCAGCAAAGCGGTTCAAGTCCACCAGCCGAAGTTCGGGATCAGCTGAAGGGAGGTGTAGATCTTTTCTATGTCATAGGTGTGGCGAGGAGGGTCATTTTGGTAGAGATTGTAGGTGGAGTGCGTAGGTTTGTTTCCATTGTGTCCAGGAGGGCCACATCAGAGCTTATTGTCCCTTTCTCATTTTTGATGAGGTGTTGGACCCTACACCCCTAGCTTGGCTGTTACCCGACGGTCGTCATGGGATAATAGGAGTTTCAGGGGCTGAGGTTTGAGTTGTCAGTTCTTCTATTTCGTCGGTTGTTGCAGTGTTGGTATTCATTTGTATTTTCTGTTTATGTTTTGAAGTCCAGTTGTAACCTTGGATGATCAATCAAATGGAATTGCCTTATTAGCTATATTCTAATTGAATTCTTACTATGAATGGATTAATTATCTTTGTCCTCGATTATATGGGAGTTGAAATTTGTGAATGTTGTGTGGGTTCAGATTCTCCTGTGTATATGGATATCGGTGGTTGGGATCAAGTAGTAGAGTTCAAGTGGGTATGGGCATCAAATGATTGTATAGTTGTCATAGTCTAGAATATTTCAAGTGGGGGATAGTGGAATCTCGCAACAAGAAGACCTTTTTCCAAAGTTTGGTTCTCAGTCGAATTTCTCTAAGTTGAAGACTTCCGCGCAACTGTTGAATCTTCAGGTTTTGCGTCAAGATCACCGTCATCTGTTGGATTTCCCTTCGAGTTGTATTAGTTTTGTGACAACCCGAAACTTTTTCCGTTTCCGTTATACGATTCCGTTAATAAAATTTGAATTTTATTAATTTTTCCGTCAAACTTCTTGGTTTAGAAAATCATCTAGTTTTATATAATTAAATTTATATACGAGTCGGAACCAAAATCGCGCGAAAACTCGAATATCTCGAAAAATCAAACAATTTCCGGGCTAAGTGAGTTTACGGCCGTAAACTCGTTTGTAACGCCCGTGTTTCTAGGCTAGGAATTAATATTGTAATAGTCTAGGTTAACCTTTGTAACTCATTTTGAAGAAATAAAGAGGAATTATGTGATTATTATGTGAATTATGTGTTTTATGCTTAATTATTAGGATTTAATTAATTAAGAATAAAAATAAGCGTCGGAAATAAATATTAGATAAACCCAATATCTATGAAGGAAGTTGTAGTGGTCATGACAAGGATTCTGGATATATAAAGAATACCGAAATCCGAGTTATAACGAAGAAGTTATGACCTGTCGAAGTTCCGCGACAAAACCGGCACGGTGCCGAATGACGTAAAAAGTGAGTTTTTGATAAACTACTTTTTAGCCTTGGTGATCTAAATAAAAGTCGTAGTGTTCGTTAAACCGAGAGTATGCGTAAAAAGAACGCCCAAATCTGACTTCGTATGAGGAAGTTATGATTTTTCTAAGTTTCAGCTTAGCAGTAGACAGCTAAAAACTCGAATTTTAGATTGAGTGATTTTTAGACGACACAATCTAAACGAGAATCGACGGTCTCGTCAATAGTAGTGCAACGGTAAAAAGACGGACGAAAACGGACGTCGGATGAAGAAGTTATGAATTTTTAACGGATTTTCCTGTCCCGGTCTGTTAAAAATAATAATATTAAAAATAAATTCAAAATTAGCCGACGAAGTCTAAACGAAAGTTGTAGAGCATAATTTTCCCTACGCGTGCATATAAAGAACGTCAAAAACGGAGCTCGTATGCGAAAGTTATGGATTTTAGAAGATTTTGGCCCGAAGACCATTTTCCCTACGCGTGCATATAAAGAACGTAAAAAACGGAGCTCGGTTTTGAAGCTCAACCCTCGCAGGGCCCGGTTTTTCATTAAAGCCCCCAGTTTTATCGAAAACGATCGTTTTAGGAAACGAAGTGCTGCCCGATTATCGTTAAATCATGTGAGTGTATAGTCACTTTCATCTTACACATAGATATGAAGTATTTTATATAAAATACATGCTATGTGAATATATATTGTTTATTTATTTGAGATGGGTGATGAACGAATGATTTATACAAGTTTTTAAATAAATTTAACCGTATATGTATTTTTATCTACAAATATGTTGGGTAAAACATGGGTAGATAGTTGATGTGTGATGAAATAAAATGATGAGAGGCCTTGATGTTATTGTGATCCAGTCATCTAGCGGAGTATGGATGACGACCACAGACTTTTCTGGACAGTCCAGTGGAACGCTGGCAGGCTCGCAACCTGTAGGTGTTAATGAGCTTGGGTGTTCATTTGCTGTACTCCATCCCCCACATGGTTGCCTTATTTGACATAAATTGCTGGGAAACCCCCAAAGCAGTGTTGTCGCCCCGATGAAAATCCTTAGACTAGGTCCCTTGTGATAGTTGTTTTTAGGGACGTAAAGTGAGGATAACGGGAATGGGTAATCGGGTTATTGTAGTTTGATGAAATTAATAAATTTATTTATTGTGGGTTGAAAACCCTATATGCTCACCAGGCTCCCAAGCCTGACCCACTCAGTTTTCTTTGTATTACAGGTAGTGGCGCGAGAGCATAAGTTGAACGACTTATCAATATATTTTGATTATAGGCCTGTAGTGTATATAACTGTTGTAAGGCTTATAATGTGCCGTTTATGCTTTTGGTCTGTATCGGAACATGACATCCCGAGTTTTGTTATATAATGAAAATACATTTCTTTAAGAAATGCTTTGGTAAATCTTATTTTATCATATTTCGTTTTGGGAACAAATTCCGCAACTCTTTTAATCAAAGGATTACTCTGAAATTATTTTAAAAGCATAAATTAAACCGGTCTTTTCTGGCCGTGAATTTGGGGATGTCACAGTTTGTATCAGAGCATCAGTTTAAGCGAACTAGGAATTTGTAGGATTTCTAGACTTAAACTTAGAATGGTAAGTGATGATTGTGAGATGAGTGTCTATCATAGTTTAGACATGAGCGCTAGAATATTGTAGGAAAATGCCTAAAATGCTTTTATGTGCTAAATGCTATATGTTTGCCATATATGATATTATTTGTTCGGATCTATGGTCTGTTGCCGACCGGATCTGGAAACCTTATGTGTGTAGGATTCTAAGCGTATGACTACGATATTAGAACTAGCATGTAAACGTTTTGGAGTGATAAGGAGAATTAAAAATATCGATCGTGAATAAAGATCTAAATTCACCTTATTCGGTGTATAGATCAAAAATGGCAAGAACTCGCAGTGGAGTTGGAAATGCAAACGGAAACAGGAATCAACAACCTCAATCCCAAGTACTTGAGCAAGTACATGTTGTAGCAGCTGCACCTGAGCCAATGACAATGGCTGGAGTACAAGCAATGATGCAGATGGTGTTGGATCGCCAAATGGAAGAGACAAGGCGATTACTACAACAGAATAGGGAAGAAACTACGATGCCTGTTGAACAGCCCGAAATAAATGAAGGGCAGTCGGATGAAGGAAACTTCAGTGGGGTTGTTGGTCAATCCAACCCACCGATAGTTAGACAAAACCATCAGAATGAAGGAAATGACGGACGTGGATGTAAATACAATGATTTTATGGCATCCAAACCACCATGCCTATCTGGAAGCCCGACACCGGTGGAAGTCATGAATTGGATCTCCGAAATGGAGACAATGTTTGAAAGTTGTGAGTACAACAACAAACAGAAGACCGCACTTGCAATTCCTCTGTTAAAATCTGGTGTATTGAGCTGGTGGAAGTTACTAGTTGATTCGATGCCCAAGGGAGAAGCTAGCAAGATGTCTTGGGAAGACTTTGTGGTACAACTGAAATTGCAATACTGCTCTGAGCAGGATCTTCTGGAAATCAACAATGAGTTCTAGAATTTGAAGAAGGGAAAGATGAGCGTCACTGAATACGCTGCTAGTTTTACGGAAAAAATGAAGCTTGTTCCTTATCTAGTTCCGACTGAACTCTCCAAGGTCAACAAGTTTTCCCATGGATTACCAACGGACTTTGGTCTGATGGTCAAGCAAGGAACCACTTTGAAAGCCGCCATCTGGGCTGCTAAGAATGTTGAGACTCAGATCAGAGAGAAAGGTCTGGAGAGGGCAGAAGTTGGCGAAAAGAGAAAGTCTGAAGGAACTTCAGGTTCCAACAAGAAAAGCAAATTTTCAAAGTCTAAGAAGTTTGGAGGAAGAGGAGGAGGCGAAGTGAAATGGTGTGAAAAGTGCAAGAAAAAGCACACTGGGAAATGTAGTGAGGAGGTGACTTGCTACAAATGTGGAAAGGCTGGGCACTATGCCAATGAGTGTCCGTCCAACAAGAGGGTATGCTTTGGATGTAACGAGGAAGGGCACGTTTTGAAAGACTGTCCGAAGAAGAAGGATACAGCAAAGCCCAATCTTCCACCAAAGCCGAAGGCGAGAGCCTTTCAGATGACACTTGAAGCTGCGAAAGAAGAAGCTGATGTCGCTTCAGGTACCTTTCTCGTAAACGAATTGCCTGCCCAAATTTTATTTGATTCTGGAGCCAACTACTCCTTTATTTCGCATGAATTTGGTAGAAAACTAGCCTTGCCTGTTGATAGACTAGTTAATGCTTTAATAGTCGAGGTTGCTAGTGGCAAGTTTATACCCATTAGCCATCGTATGAAAAACATCTTCATTGACTTGAATGGGAATAAGTTCCACGAGGAATTATTGCCTATCGAGTTAAATGGTTTCGACATCGTTCTAGGAATGGATTGGCTTAGCACCAATGATGCTAAAATATTGTGCAGGAAGAAGATAGTAAAAGTAAAACCGCCAGGGAAAGAGTCGTTTATGGTGTATGGAGACAAACGCAGAGTGAACTCTGGAATCATTTCCCTAATGAAAGCCATAAAGTGTTTGGCCAAGGGATGTACATCATATCTAGCATTCGTGATCGATGCTAAGAAGGAAAAGAAGGAGGTGTAGAATATTCTGGTGGTGTGTGACTATCCGGAAGTCTTTCCCGAAGATCTTCCTGGATTACCACCTGATCGACAAGTAGAATTCCGTATCGGCTTGTTACCAGGAACGACGCCAATAGCAAAAGCACCGTATCGATTAGCACCAACGGAGATGAAGGAACTGATGACACAACTTCAGGAATCATTGGACAAAGGTTTTATTCGACCTAGTTCGTCACCCTGGGGAGCTCCGGTGTTATTCGTAAAGAAGAAATACGGGAGCATGAGAATGTGCATCGATTACAGAGAGCTGAATAAGGCAACAATAAAGAACAAGTACCCATTGCCAAGGATTGATTACCTGTTCGATCAGTTGCAAGGTTCGAGCTATTTCTCGAAGATCGACCTAAGGTCAGGATATCATCAGCTAAAGGTGAGAGAGCAGGATATCAAGAAGACTTCATTCAGAACACGATATGGACACTACGAGTGTTTGGTTATGTCGTTTGGACTAACCAATGCTCCAACTGATGGGTTTTGAGCATTCTAACACTTCCTAAGTGTACATGCAACCCTAATAACCTTGAATCTATGTTTTCTCTATATACATGCAAATTTCTTTTCAAGGTTATTTCCTAACTAGCATGGCATGGGGATTACATAGAACATAAAACTAGTAGAAATACATACCTTGTTGTTGCTTGGATTCCTTCAAGACTTTGTGAGCCTAGCACCCCAAATGTTGTGCCTCAAATGCTTCACACAACACCACAAGACTTGGAATAACTTGAGAGAATACTTCTTACACTTGAAGATCGGTTATGCCCTCACTAGAAACACTAGGTCACGATTTTGCTAGCCATAGGGTTCCTTTTATAGTGTTGTCACAATTAGGGTTTACACATGAATGCCCTTAATTGTCATGACTCTTGATTTCTCATGACCCATGGGTTTGTAACTCCCATGGACTATCTATGGAGCTCCATATGGTTATAACCAAACCCATAAACCATGGATCATTAATCCACCATAAAAGAATTGATGATTGTCATAATCAACCATTATATATTTAATTAGTCTCACTTTGATCACCAAGTTAATACTAGATTAATACTTGATCAATACTAATTAAATAATACTATTATTAATATATTAGAACTTATAATATATTAATAATCATAAGTGCCTTATTCTCTCATCTAGTCTATCCAAGTATTGCAATGTCATGCAACCCAAATGGACCATGCCGGGTCGGGTCAAGTACATACCAAATAAAGTTATGGACTTAGACACTATATCCAACAGTCTCCCACTTGGATAAGTCTAATAACTATATTTGCAAATATGACTTCAAAATCCGACTAGCAATCGTAGCTCTTTCAAAGTCTCTCGGAACTGAGATGATGATGATACGCCATCTAAGATAAGTGATCATATAATCCTCTGTTCTCATGATATCAGCCGGACAAACACATGGAACATGGTCTTACTTATTGTCCAGCATTTGTTTCTCGATCTCTGATTTGTTTCGACATAGAACTAAATTGAACACATCAATTAGGTTCTGACCGGGCCCGGTACATAGGTCAAAACCAAATCATCGAGGGGCCCAGATATCGCTTCTATTTCTAGAAGGAACAGATAAACTTCGACTGATATGCTTGTACTAACTACTTGTTGAATTATTCACAAAGGCACGTTTTATGACATCGAGTTACCAATGCGTTTTCGTGCAATCAATGAATAACCAACTCATAGTCAACAACTCATATCTCTAGGTTTGAAGATTTATATGATATTACCGTCTCACGATCACTCGAGATAAATTCCATGAAGTGATGCAAGTGAGCGTGGGTTGGATCCAATACTCAGCCCTTATTAGTACTCATGAATGTTGTAGCAACCATTGCATTGTCCAAAGCACTTTTAGACAAATCATACAAGCCAAATTCATGACAGTCTTAAATCAATACTTACTTCCAAAGTTTGACTGATTGTGGATGGTTTGAATAATAACATAATTATTCTGGAAGTAAAAACATGCAAAATTGGAACATAGTAAATAATCAACACAAGATAGTAACACCTTACTCATAAATAAATAACAACTTTTATTTATCATCAAATGTCAATTACATTTTACAAGTTTCAGGAATCTAATTATTGAAACTAATATCATCCTTCAGCCCAATGCGCCTCGCATGCTGTAAATGCTTAACCCTGCTCAGTCCCTTCGTGAGGGGATCTGCCGGGTTCTCATCTGATGATACCCTCTTAGCCACGAGGAGTCCTTCTTCTATTCGATGTCTGATGAAATGGTATTTTCTGTCAATGTGCCTAGATCTCCCGTGATCTCTCGGTTCCTTAGCCAAAGCAACCGTACTTTTGCTGTCACAGAAAATTTCCATTGGCTCCTTTATAGCTGGTATAACTCCAAGGTCTCCGATGAAGTTCTTTAGCCATATCGCCTCCTTAGCTGCTTCACTTGCTGCTATGTACTCTGATTCACAAGTAGAATCAGCTACTGTCTCCTGCTTGGAACTTTTCCAAGTAATTGCCCCTCCATTTAGGATAAAGACCCAGCCTGACTGAGAGCGGAAATTATCCCTATCAGTCTGGAAGCTAGCATCGCTATATCCTTCCACTCTCAAGTCATCACTGCCTCCGAGGGTAAGGACCCAATCCTTAGTCCTCCGCAGATACTTGAGAATGTTCTTTACCGCTGTCCAGTGTGCCTTGCCAGGGTTCCCTTGATATCTACTGACCATCCTCAAAGCAAAGGCCACATCAGGGCGAGTACAAGTCATAACATACATGATCGAGCCCACAGCGGAAGCATATGGTATATGACTCATCTCAGCTATCTCAGCCTCTGTACTCGGACTCTGAGTCTTACTCAGCTTGGCATTACTCTGGACGGGTAATTCCCCTTTCTTGAATTCTTGCATGCTGAACCTCTTTAGCACCTTATCCAAGTAAGTACTTTGACTAAGTCCAATTAGTCTCTTACTCCTATCTCTCAATATCCTTATCCCTAGGATATAGGCAGCTTCCCCAAGGTCCTTCATAGCGAAACACTTCCCAAGCCAGGACTTAACCTCCTGCAAGGTTGGGACGTCGTTTCCTATGAGAAGTATGTCATCCACATACAACACCAAGAAGCTAACTATGCTCCCACTAGCCCTGACATACACACAAGACTCATCCTCACTCCTAGAAAAGCCAAACTCTTTGACTTTCTCATCAAAGCAAAGATTCCATCTGCGAGATGCTTGTTTCAATCCATAAATGGATTTATCAAGCTTACATACTCTATTAGGGTATCTTGTATCGACAAAACCCTCTGGTTGAGCCATGTAAACATCCTCAGCCAACTTTCCATTAAGGAAAGCGGTTTTGACATCCATTTTCCATATTTCATAATCATGAAATGCAGCTATGGCTAACAATACTCTAATAGACTTAATCTTAGCTACTGGTGAGAAGGTCTCATCATAGTCAACTCCCGGAGTTTGAGTAAAGCCCTTCGCAACCAGTCGCGCTTTGTAAGTATGTACCTTCCCATCCATGTCGGTCTTCTTCTTGAAGATCCATTTGCACCCAACTGTCTTACGACCTGGTACATTGTCAACCAAGTTCCAAACTTGATTGTCATACATGGACTGAATCTCGCTGTCCATAGCCTCCTTCCATTTAGCAGACTCAGGGCCTGCCATGGCTTCCCTGTAATTATTAGGTTCATCCAAATCTATTAGTGTACTATCACTAATAAATGTATCACCTTCAGTGGTGATGTGATAACCATAATAAAAATCAGGTGTGTTCCTCACCCTAGTGGAACGTCTTGGAGGTACAGACCCATCTATCGGATCAACAGGAGTTTCCTCCTCAGGTTGGTCGATAGCATTTGAGGTTCCTTCACCACTTGACTCTTGAAGCTCTTCAAGGTCAATTTGCCTCCCACTGTCCCCTTGGCTTATGAATTCTCTCTCACGAAAGACTCCTCTTCTTGCTACAAAGACCACATTATCACTGGGTCTGTAGAAGAGGTAACCAAAGGATCTCTGTGGGTAGCCGATGAAAATACACCTCTCACTTCGAGGTTCAAGCTTATCATGAGTCACACGCCTCACGAAAGCTTCACAACCCCAAATCTTGATGTGGTCCAAATTGGGAACTTTCCCAGTCCACATCTCGTGAGGTGTTTTGGCAACCTTTTTAGTAGGGACTAGATTAAGGATATGGGCGGCAATCTCTAAGGCATACCCCCATAAAGAGATTGGTAACGAAGCTCGACTCATCATGGAACGAACCATATCCAGCAAGGTTCGATTGCGCCTCTCAGCTACACCATTCAACTGTGGTGTTCTGGGAGGTGTCAATTGTGAGACAATCCCACATTCCTTAAGATAGTCAAGGAACTCAATGCTAAGATACTCTCCTCCCCGATCGGATCAGAGCATCTTGATGTTCCTGCCCAATTGATTCTCCACTTCCTGCTTAAACTCTTTGAACTTTTCAAAGGTTTCTGACTTATGCTTGATTAAGTAAATACATCCATATCTACTGTAATCATCAGTAAAAGTCACATAATAGCGATTAGCATCCCTTGTAGCAACTCTGAAGGGCCCACACACATCCGTGTGTACAAGGTCCAACAAACCTTCACCCCTATCACAAGTACCTGTGAAGGGTGACTTTGTCATTTTTCCAAGTAAACAAGACTCGCAACTATCATCTGACTTGCGGTCAAATGATTCCAAGACTCCAGCCTTTTGGAGTTGGCCTATGCGCTTCTTGTTAACATGTCCAAGACGACAATGCCACAAGGATGCTTTATCCTAGCTATCTGAAGAATCAATATACAACACATTATTTCCTAGATTGTCTACAACATTCACGGCTTCATATACACCATCACAAGGTAATGCTTTAAAGTAAAATACATCATTGTAATAAACATTAATAGCACCATTTTTATTATCAAATGAAAATGAAAAACCTTGTTTGTACAAGCCATGAAAAGAAATAATATTTCTCGCCATTTCGGGAGAGTAACAACACTTATTCAAATCTAACATTAACCCATTATTAAGCAATAAAGAATAAACTCCTATCTTGGTAACAGATGATGCTTTCCTGTTGCCCATGACTAAGTTTATCTTCCCGTGCTCCACTTGCTCACTTCTTCTTAGTGCCTGCAAATCAGTACAAATGTGAATACCACAACCTGTATCAAGCACCCAAGAATGAGCATTAGATGAGTTATTAGACAATATTGCGTAAATACCTGCATGGGTGGGTTTAACCTTCCCATCCTTTACATCTTGCAGATATTTAGGGCAGCTTCGCTTGAAGTGTCCCTTATCCTGGCAATAGAAGCATTGTGCTTCCTTTGGGTTTGAAGACGGAGTAATGGGACCTTTCTTTGTCCCACTTGAAGAGGAACCATCAAGAGTCTTACCCTTGGTACCCTTCGAAGGGTTTTTCCTCTTCTTACCCTTTCCCTGCCCAATAGCCAGAACAGGGGGTGTTGAAGGAGTAGAAGTAGCAACCGCTTTACCCTTAAGGCCATTTTCAGCTGTCCTTAAGAGTCCTTGAAGTTTGCTAAGTGTGACTTCCTCCTTGTTCATATGATAAGTCATACGAAACTGATCATAACTTGGAGGTAAGGAATGGAGAATGATGTCAATCGCCATTTCCTCAGGAAAGTCAACATTTAGCTTCAGCAACCGGTCAACGAACCTTTGCATCTTCTGCAAGTGACTGGTGATGGGTTCACCATCCTTCATCCTTGCGGTTATCATGGAGGAGATGATTTCATACCTCTCCTGACGCGCGCTCTGATGGTACCTTTCCATCAGATCCAGGTGCATCTCATAGGGGTAGAAATCTTCATAGGATTTTTGAAGTTCAGGAGTCATGGTGGCCATCATGATGCATGCTACTTTAGTAGCATCCTTTTCATGTACAACAAACTCCGCAAACTCTTCAGGAGTAGCAGTGGCTTCATTCACAACCTTAAGCTCCCTATCGAGGAAATATTCTTTGTCCTCATAGCGGGTAATCATTCTGATGTTTCTGATCCACTCATTGAAATTGGATCCATCAAAGATGACCTTACCACACAAGTTCATAAGGGAAAAGGAGCCTGTTGGGTTTGAGCCAGAAACATTGTTGGAAGACATCTAAAAGGAAAGAAAGACAAGTTTCATTAGATTAGGAATCCTTAATAATTCACCCAAATGAAATATTAAGGCTAGGATCCAACAAACTATTTATAGTTGGAAGAGGGATGCCGTAATCCATACTATAAAATATTTGAAGGTATGTAAATGACGATTTACCAATTTCCACCATAAGAACGAAATATTTTATTATTAGGTTTTATTGGTTTTGAAACTCCTAGATCTTTTGAGATACATTGAACTTTTCAATGGCATGTTTGAATCTCGATTGTGCCCTCTCAAGTTTGTGACTGGGATGCCGAGGATCACAAACAAGGTGTGAATAACCATACAAATTGACTTGGTACACTAACGACTTGGTAAGGTACAAAGTGTAATTTTATGGGCTAGCACCAATTTCATATTTTCCTAAAGTAACTAAGATTAGGAATTTATAATGTATAGTTACTTTATAATTCATTATACTTTTAACGAGTATTTAAAGTCGTATCCTACCCGTTCGGCTAACGACCCTCCACCGATCAAGGAAGCAGTGGGTGAGAGTGGACACCCATTAAGTCACCATTTTATAGGCAACAACCTTATACCCCCCTTATAGACCGGCTTCATGAATGAGGCCTACTAACGGTAAGAATGACATATTCTTATACATATCTATATAATAAAATTATAATAATAGTATAAGTGTTGATTTTTAAACTTTTTAAAAATCTAAGGTTTAATTTGGAATTAAAGTATTAAAGTGTAAGACTTTTCAAATTCCAAAACTTGAGGGCAAGATTTGAAACTATTCCAAGTCTCTTCAATTTGTAACTTATGAGTTTTAATGGTTCATAAAAATGAAGACTCTTCATTTTATGAAACCTCTTTAGTTCTTTAATCATAATTAAAAGAAGTGACTTTTGGTTATCCATAACTTGAGGACAAGTTATGGACACCATCATAGCCATTAATATCATGAATTAAACACACATGGAGGTTACACATAATTCCTATGATCTTCTAAACTCATATGAACACAAATTCATGTCAAGCAATTTCAAGAAAATCATATAAACATATACAATACTTGAAAATTGATAAAAGTCATGTAAAATGGGTTAACATAATCATTATCATTTTGAAAAACAGATTTTACAAGTCCAAAACAGATTGGGATAATGATCTTAATCCATTTCCAGCAACAAAACTCGAAAAAACTGCCCAGCACGCTCCTACTCGTCGAGTGCATTATTCTACTCGTCGAGTAGGATGAATTTGTTCATGGACTCGGCGAGTCCTCCCCATGGACTCGGCGAGTCCAGTCATCAGAGTGCAGAATTTTCGATTTTTAAGCAGTTTTGCATCAAGTATACAGAAAACAATCCTAGGCTCTGATACCACTGATGGGTTTTGAGCATTCTAACACTTCCTAAGTGTACATGCAACCCTAATAACCTTGAATCTATGTTTTCTCTATATACATGCAAATTTCTTTTCAAGGTTATTTCCTAACTAGCATGGCATGGGGATTACATAGAACATAAAACTAGTAGAAATACATACCTTGTTGTTGCTTGGATTCCTTCAAGACTTTGTGAGCCTAGCACCCCAAATGTTGTGCCTCAAATGCTTCACACAACACCACAAGACTTGGAATAACTTGAGAGAATACTTCTTACACTTGAAAATCGGTTATGCCCTCACTAGAAACACTAGGTCATGATTTTGCTAGCCATAGGGTTCCTTTTATAGTGTTGTCACAATTAGGGTTTACACATGAATGCCCTTAATTGTCATGACTCTTGATTTCTCATGACCCATGGGTTTGTAACTCCCATGGACTATCCATGGAGCTCCATATGGTTATAACCAAACCCATAAACCATGGATCATTAATCCACCATAAAAGAATTGATGATTGTCATAATCAACCCTTATATATTTAATTAGTCTCACTTTGATCACCAAATTAATACTAGATTAATACTTGATCAATACTAATTAAATAATACTATTATTAATATATTAGAACTTATAATATATTAATAATCATAAGTGCCTTATTCTCTCATCTAGTCTATCCAAGTATTGCAATGCCATGCAACCCAAATGGACCATGCCGGGTCGGGTCAAGTACATACCAAATAAAGTTATGGACTTAGACACTATATCCAACACCAACAACATTCATGGATTTTATGAATAGGGTTTGTAAACCATTCCTCGATAAATCTGTGATAGTGTTCATAGATGACATTCTGATTTACTCAAAAAGCCAAGAGGATCATGGCAAACACTTACGAGAAGTGTTAGAAGTTTTAAAGAAGGAGAAGATGTATGCAAAGTTCTTCAAATGTGATTTTTGGATTCAAGAAGTCCAATTCTTGGGTCACGTGGTCAACCAAGAAGGAATAATGGTTGATCCAGCAAAGATTGAAACTGTGATGAAATAGGAGCAACCAAAAAGTCCCACGGAGATCCGAAGCTTTCTAGGATTAGCTGGATATTACCGAAGGTTTATCCATGGCTTTTCTTCGATCGCTACTCCATTAGCAGCATTGACCCACAAAGGAGCTATTTATACTTGGAGTGATAAGCACAAAGAAGCATTCGAGTTGCTAAAGAATAAATTATGTGAAGCACCGATTTTTTCTTTACCCGACGGAGTTGAAGACTTCGCTGTCTATAGCGATGCGTCTGGTGTTGGGTTGGGTTGTGTTTTGACCCAAAGAGAAAAGGTGATAGTGTATGCATCTCGACAGTTGAAAGAGCATGAAAAGAACTACCCCACTCATGATCTGGAGTTGGCAGCGGTAGTATTTGCTCTAAAGATATGGAGGCATTACCTCTATGGCACGAAGTGCAAACTTTTCACTGATCATAAGAGTTTCCAATATCTCTTTAATTAGAAAGAATTGAATATGAGGTAAAGACGTTGGCTAGAGTTACTCAAGGACTACGACTGTGAGATACTTTACCACCCCGGTAAAGCCAATGTTGTTGCTGATGCTCTCAGTCGGAAATTCAATCTTGAAAGAAAAAGGCCAAGGGCGTTGAGAATAGAAGTTGCCTCGACAATTGTGGAAAGTATAAAGAAAGCTCAAGAAGAAGCTTCAGAGAAGAATGACCGAAAGGAATAACGTTTGGGCAAAACGTTAGTGTTCGGTATAAACAGTCACGGACTGAAGATATTTCAAGATCGGATTTGGGTACCTAAGACAGGAGTATTAAGAGATCTTCTGATGAAAGAAGCTCACAAAACCATGTACTCAATTCATCCCAGCAGCACTAAATTGTATAGGGACCTAAAACCCTATTACTGGTGGCCAACGATGAAGCTTGATGTTGCAAAGTATGTGGCCGAGTGTGTGACATGTGCGAGAGTGAAGGCACGACATTAGAAACCATATGGGATTATAGAACCTTTACCTGTACCCATGGATAAATGGGAAGACATCACTATGGATTTTGTCACTAAACTGCCCAGAACAAAGAACGGTCACGACATGATTTGGGTGGTCGTGGATCGCTTCATTAAGAGTGCGCACTTCATAGCTGCCAATGAGAAATGGTATATGGATAAGCTTGCGAATTCTTACGTGAAGGAAATTGTGAGGCTTCATGGTGTTCCCTTAACGATCGTATCGGATCGTGACAGCCGTTTCACCTCAAGGTTTTGGAGAAGTCTACAAGAGGAATTGGGTACCAAGTTGTGTTTGAGTACAGCTTACCATCCACAGACTGATGGTCAGAGCGAACGAGCGATACAAACACTTGAAGATATGCTGAGAGCATGTACCCTGGAATTCCAAGGTAATTGGGATGAGCATTTACCTTTGGTAGAATTTTCCCACCATAATAGTTTCCACTCGAGCATTAAGATGACACCTTATCAAGCTTTGTACGGACAGAAGTGTCGTACGCCGTCTTGTTGGCTTGAGGCTGGGGAAAAGAAGTTTATGGGACCTGAGATAATCCATCAGACTGCTGAAAAGTTGAAAGTGATTAGGGAGAGAATGTTAGCAGCTCAGGATCGTCAAAAGAGCTATGCTGACAAGAAAAGACGACCGATAACTTTTGAAGTTGGAGATTCGGTTTCTCTTAAAGTCTTGCCGTGGAAGGGACTTATAAGATTTGGAAAAAGGGGAAAGTTAAGTCCAAGGTTTATTGGACCGTTTAAAGTTCTTCAAAGGATTGGGAATCAAGCTTACAAGCTATAATTACCTGAAGAAGTAGAGGGTATTCATAACACCTTCCATGTGTGTTATTTGAGGAAGTTCACGGGAGATGTGCCCGACATAATTCCAATTTCTGAATTATGGTTGGATGAAAACAATAGGTTAATTGAAGAACCAGAGGCAATCGTTGACCGTAAGACTAAAAAGTTACGACGCAAGATGGTTGATTTAGTGCTTGTGCGTTGGAAACATATGAATGGGCCAAATCTCACCTGGGAAACGGAGAGTGACATGATGAGTCGCTACCCGCATTTGTTTGCTGATGTGTGATTCCGGGGACGGAATCATCCTAAGGGGGAGAGAATTGTAACGCCCGTGTTTCTAGGCTAGGCATTAATATTGATGTAATAATCTAGGTTAACCTTTGTAAGTCATTTTGAAGAAATAAAGAGGAATTATGTGATTATTATGTGAATTATGTGTTTTATGCTTAATTATTAGGATTTAATTAATTAAGAATAAAAATAAGCGTCGAAAATAAATATTAGATAAACCCAATATCTATGAAGGAAGTTGTAGTGGTCGTGACAAGGATTCCGGATATATAAAGAATACCGAAATCCGAGTTATAACGAAGAAGTTATGACCTGTCGAAGTTCCGCGACAAAACCGGCACGGCGCCGAATGACCTAAAAAGTGAGTTTTTGATAAACTACTTTTTAGCCTTGGTGATCTAAATAAAAGTCGCAGTGTTCGTTAAACCGAGAGTATGCGTAAAAAGAACGCCCAAATTTGACTTCGTATGAGGAAGTTATGATTTTTCTAAGTTTCAGCTTAGCAGTAGACAGCTAAAAACTCGAATTTTAGATCGAGTGATTTTTAGCCGACACAATCTAAACGAGAATCGAAGGTCTCGTCAATAGTAGTGCAACGGTAAAAAGACAGACGAAAACGGACGTCGGATGAAGAAGTTATGAATTTTTAACGGGTTTTCCTGTCCCGGTCTGTTAAAAATAATAATATTAAAAATAAAGTCAAAATTAGCCAATGAAGTCTAAACGAAAGTCGTAGAGCATAATTTTCCCTACGCGTGCATATAAAGAATGTCAAAAACGGAGCTCGTATGCGAAAGTTATGGATTTTAGAAGATTTAGGCACAAATTCTGAGGAATCTCGCATGGATAAGCCTTATCCGGATCGGCCACGTCACCCTCGTCCGGATCTCGCCCCGTTTCCGCCCTGTGTTCCGATCTGATGAGTCATCCGAGCAGCTGGCAATGCGTGTTGCACTCCCTCGCATCCGAAGCGCCGGTCCAACCGCGGAGCGACGCGTGCCCCTTCGCGTGTCCGAGCCTCGCACGAGCCACCTGGCCCTCGCATCTGATGTCGCGTGTTCGCTTCTCAGCCCTCAGATCCGAAGCTCGCACCCTATAAAAGGGAACGTTGCGAGACTTTCCGGGTAAGTTTGGATCTTTGCCACTTTTTACCCCTAAACTCATATTTTCACTATTTCGACTTCCCCCGAAGCCCCGAGATCATTTTCAACACCCGAAACACGTCCCGAAGTGCCCGAAGACCCGGAAAAATTTATCTTTTCGGTTTTGAAGCTCAACACTCGCAGGGCCCGAGTTTTCATTAAAGCCCCCGGTTTTATCGAAAACAATCGTTTTAGGATACGAAGTGCTGCCCGATTATCGTTAAATCATTTGAGTGTATAGTCACTTTCATCTTACATATAGATATGAAGTATTTTATATAAAATACATGCTATGTGAATATATATTGTTTATTTATTTGAGATGGGTGATGAACGAATGATTTATACAAGTTTTTAAATAAATTTAACCGTATATGTATTTTTATCTACAAATATGTTGGGTAAAACATGGGTAGATAGTTGATGTGTGATGAAATAAAATGATGAGAGGCCTTGATGTTATTGTGATCCAGTCATCTAGCGGATTATGGATGACGACCACAAACTTTTCTAGACAGTCCAGTGGAACGCTAGCAAGCTCGTAACCTGTAGGTGTTAATGAGCTTGGGTATTCATTTGCTGTACACCATCCCCCACATGGTTACCGTATTTGACATAAATTGCTGGGAAACCCCCAAAGCAGTGTTGTCGCCCCGATGAAAATCCTTAGACTAGGTCCTTTGTGATAGTTGTTTTTAGGGACGTAAAGTGAGGATAACGGGAATGGGTAATCGGGTTATTGTAGTTTGATGAAATTAATAAATTTATTTATTGTGGGTTGAAAACCCTATATGCTCACCAGGCTCCCAAGCCTGACCCACTCAGTTTTCTTTGTATTACAGGTAGTGGCGCGAGAGCATAAGTTGAACGACTTATCAAGATATTTTGATTATAGGCCTGTAGTGTATATAACTGTTGTAAGGCTTATAATGTGCCGTTTATGCTTTTGGTCTGTATCGGAACATGACATCCCGAGTTTTGTTATATAATGAAAATACATTTCTTTAAGAAATGCTTTGGTAAATCTTATTTTATCATATTTCGTTTTGGGAACAAATTCCGCAACTCTTTTAGTCAAATGATTACTCTGAAATTATTTTAAAAGCATAAATTAAACCGGTCTTTTCTGGCCGTGAATTTGGGGATGTCACATCGTTTACGGCCGTACACCCGTTTACGGCCAGCGAAGGGTGGACCCCCACCACCCCAGACTATATATATGAGACCCCCACCCTCATTTTGACCTTCTTGGCCGAAAACTCTCGTCTTCTCTCTCTAAAACTCTTGACCGTAAACACCTAAAACACCCTCATTTTTCCGGAAATCATCGAGAATCACCATTGGGAGTCATTTCGGGGCATTTAGAATGCATTTTCATCGAAATCCAACGTCATGTTCTTGAGTTTACGGCCGTACACACTTCGTATCTTCAAATCTTCAAAGGCCGTATAACCGTTTACGACCGTAAACTCATCGAATCTTCAAAGGCCGTAAACCCTTCAAAAGACAGTTTATGACCGTAAACCCTGTTAACGGCCGTAAACCCAGTTCACGGCCGTACACACTTTTTAAGTGGTGCATTTGTCTGAAAATCCACTTTCCTCGATTCTATCACGTCCCGGTAACATTTCTTAACTAAAAGCAAGTGTTTTCCTAACACATTATCTAACGAAATCGCTAATTTGGATACATTTATGTATTTAATTGTTATTAGGATTCCGTTAAGTGTCGCGCTACTAGTCGAGGGCCTTCATTCAGTCTGTTGAATTGACGCTTGTGCACAGCTAACAGTGAGTTCATACCCCTACGCTTTTCATGATTTTTAAACGTTTTCAGGGGGGAATACAAGCCAAACACAATTGATTTTGTGAAACTAATACAAAAGGACTTTTAACAAGTATAAAACTTATGCAATTGATTCAGACAAACGATTTTCACGTTTTTATAAAATATTTAGATATTTTATCCCCTTTTGTACTATGTTGAGCATAAGGGGCGTTTTCCACGTACAATCATGATTGCATAGTTTTCAGATCAATATACGAACCGAATATACTATATTCATGCAAACTATAATAGGTATAGTTTGGGGTACTATATTCATGCAAACTATAATAGGTATAGTTTGGGGTTTTCAATACACTGAGTTATACTTTGCTAAACATATAAACTATGACAGATTTAGTTTATGATATACCCTACTACAAGAGTACACACTTAATAATTATTTAAGTATAATTATTATTTTATACAGTATTCTAACAGATTTAAATACAAGAGAACGATACAGAGTTACACGTAAACTAGATTATATAGAATTGTGAGACACTACTTCAAAATGGTACCCTTAGGTGTACTGAATTAAATCCTATCACATTATAACCAGAGTCTCCTGGAGGGAGAGCTTGAGATTTGTGAATAGATCTATTCGGGACTGACAATCCCACACCTGAACTGCTAGCTACAGTTAGGCAGGCATGCCTGGGGTGACAAATGTCATAACATCCGACGCCTGAAGAACGTCGAAAAGGTCACTAGGTCATATCAAACATGGTTATACGATTCACAATAAGTATAAACTAACCTTTGTTTACGAGATTTCATTCTTCATTAGTTTTATTTTAATTAATAGAACTATTATACATTACACTGGAGGATTCCAGGGATACAACAACTGGTTTTATTTTAAATAATAAAACTACTATACATACTGGTGGTAGCCAGGGTTTCCAAACAGAACTTACTATACATACTGGTTGTAGCCAGGGTTTTCAAACAGAACATACTATACATACTGGTGGTAGCCAGGGTTTTCAAACAGAACTACAATACATACTAGTGGTAGCCAGGGTTTTCAAACTGAACATTCCATACACAGAGGTTTTCATACAGAATTCATCATACTATACATAGTTGTAGTAACCAAGCATACAAACTGATATGTTTTATACTACAAAGGTACCGTAAAAAACTTTTATAGAAGGAACTGGTAATATCATGCTTTTACTAAAGAAAATATTGGATTTTCTTGGAAACATACGAACATTTTACAAGATACATCAACAAGTTTTCACTACAAAACATAGCTTATTAACTCACTAGCTTTATGTTGATACTCTTTCAAAACTGCTTGTATTCTCAGGAAATCAGTAGACAGGTACATTCCGGAGTTCTGAGAAGATGAAGAGTATGGAGTCATGTCTTTTTATTTTGCTTATACTTTGATGTATGAAAACAAGAGTCAAACAGATGTAAACCTTTTTCATATATGTATTCGATGTTTGGTTGTGTTTACTATGATTGCTATGATACAATTGTTGTGATACTACACATGACGTCCTCCACCCCCGAACGTTTCCGCCGTTCCGGTTTGGGGGCGTGACAGATTGGTATCAGAGCTCTTGTTTATAGTGAACTAAGTATTCCGAACCTTACATGGTATACAACTATAAACACTAAGGGGATGAAGCGCTCTGAAAGTATACTTTTAAAATATAAGTATTTTATAAGAAGTATACAAGTATACATACTGTCACACCCCCGAACCGTCGAAACGGACGGCGGAAACGTCCGGGGGCGGGTGACGTCATGCGTAGTATCACAACAATCGTATCATAGCAATCAAAGTAAACACAACCATTACATTACAATATGAATATTTACATCTGTTTGAAAGCATAGTTTGTACATGTCACCATATAACAAAAGTAAAAGATAAAGACGAGACTCCAAGATGCTCCGTCTTCTCCAAAAGCTGGCAAGGGTACCTGTCTATTGTTGTCCTGAGAATACAAGCGGTTTTAAAAATGTATCAGCATAAAGCTGGTGAGTTCATAAGCATGTTTTTGTATTGAAAACTAGTCACTGAATTTGTACAAATGATTTCTTTTCATTATAAGTAAAATATCATTTGTATCGAAATCCTGATCAATCACCAGTAAGTAATGTATGTTCCGTTTGAAAACCCTGGCTACCGCCAGTAAGTAAGGTAGTTTTATTACTTAAAATAAAACTAAAGGTTGTGTCCCTGGAATACCCTCCAGTAAGTAGATAGGTAGTTTCATTAATTAAAATAAAACTATTGAATAAAGTAATCCCGTAAACAAGGGTTAGTTTATACTTATTGTGAGTCATATAACCATGCTAATATGACCGGTGACCTCCTTGACGTTTCTTCAGGCGTCGTACGATTACAAAATTTGTCACCCCAGGCGCGCCCGCCTAACTGTAGCTAGCAGTTCAGGTGTGGGATTGTCGGTCCTGAATAGATCTCTTCACAAATTTCACGCTCTCCCTCCAGGAGACTCTGGTTATACTAACGGTGAGGATTTATTGGTACCCCGAAGGGGATAACGAATATAGGTCTCACAATCCTGTATTAACTAGTTTACGTGTAGTTCGGTTGTTGTCGAGTTCGAAATCGTTGTAAACGGTGTAGAGTATAAATAATTATACACAAAATAATTATTTAGCAAAATACTCTAGTTATCTGTATGGATAAACTAAACCTGTCATAGTTTATGTGTTTGAATCTGTAAAACCGGTAAAGAATTCCCCAAACTATACCTATTATCGTTTGACTGGTAAGTTGTGTTCATGTACTGTTCTGAAAACTATGCAATAATGTTTAGAAAACGTCCCTTAAGCTCTGCATATTACAAAAGGGATAAAGTATCTAGATGTTTGGTAAAACCGTTGTAATTGCATCAGTTTTTAAGTTATGAAAACCTTTATGTTTAGCTTGTATTCCCCCCTGAAAACGTTTTAAAAACTATAAAAGCGTAGGGGTATGAACTCATTGTTGGTCGTATGCGAAGGATTGAACTGGACGATCCTTGAGTTGGTGTACGCTGCACTTAACGGAATCCTAATATCAAATAAATACATATATGTATCTAAATTAGCGATTTCGTTAGATAAAGTGTTAGATAAACACTTGTTTTTGGTTAAGGAATGTTACCGGGACTTGGTTGAATTGAGAAAACATGCTTTTCCCCACGAAAGATCTGTTTATGGTCGACAGACCGTTTACGGTTCCATGGGTTCACAGTCCCATGGGTTTACGGTCTAAGGAGATCTGGTGAGTTTACGGCCTATGAAGATTGATGAGTTTACGGTCTATGAAGATTGATGAGTTTACGGTCGCAACAGGTTTACGGTCTATGAAGATTGACCGTAAACTCAAGAACAAGGGTGCTTGTTTTCGACGAAAAAGTGTTCCAGGGGCTCCCAAACGGCCCCAATTGACGATTTTAGGCGTTTTTCGGGTGAAAGGAGGGCTTTATGGTGTTTACGGCCAAGAGGTTTAGAGAGAGAAAGTGGGTGTTTTCGGTCAAGAAGGTTCAAATGAGGGTGGGGGTCCAGTATTTATAGGCGGGGGGTTTGATCGGTGGTGGGGTCCACCTGGCACCGACCGTAAACGGGTTTACGGTCTACACGAGTTTACGGTCGTAAACTCGTCCTGACCGTGAACTCGGTGATTTTCGAGATAGTTTCGAGTTTTTCGCGTGATTCCCGGTTTATTCCGACTCGTATAAAATACATATTATTTATTTAAAATTTAAGGTCCTTCCCAAACTAAGAAATTTCACGGAATTTAATAAAAATCCAAATTTTATTAACGGAAACTGGGTAAGGATAACGAAAAAAGTTTCGGGTTGTCACACATACGTACCAGAAACAGTAACATAAGTAGAACAAAACAAAAGTATTTGGATGTTGGACACTGCGGTTAAACCTGGGCAGTTATGTAATCATGTCTAGGGTCAATATAGCCTGATCAACTATATTTATTCGAGACATGACCAACATGTGCTTGGGAGTGACTGTGGTGTTGCAGCAACCCTAAAACTTACCAAGTCTATACACATCAGGTATCGATAGAACAAAGCATACAACTTAAAATACTATAGGAGTATTTTAGCTAGAGTCGAATACAGTATAGAGATTCATTCCAAGTGTTGCTACACATTTCATCTTGGCGATAATTTACTTTCATTAGTAACTCTTTCTTATTTATCGCTTCGTAGAACGCTTTATCTATCAGGCTGAGATATATCTTTGTGTTATGTCTCTTGGTTCTAAAATTCTAGAGGACTTACCATCCTCTTTTCTTCATTCTTTTTAGAACAAGATGCCTCCCAGAAGAACACCCGTCAGAAGGAACAACGATACCCCAACTGACCCAATGCCACCACCTCCACAATTCGATCCTGCCATGTTCCAGGCAGCAGTTACCACCGCCGTGATTGCAGCAATGGCGCAAATCAATCATGGCAGCTCTGGTGGATCAGGAGGTGGACCAGACCCCCAAAATCTTGGTGGAGGCCAGGGACATCAGAAGGAGTGTTCCTATAAAGACTTCATGAACGCAAAACCCAAACCTTTCGACGGTAATGGTGGAGTCATTGCCTTAACCCAATGGTTCGAGAAGATCGAATCCATTTTCGAAATCTACGCTTGTTCTGAGGCAAACAAAGTGAAGTTCGCCGCCTGCACCTTCACTAACAGAGCACTGACCTGGTGGAATGGTCGTGTCAAATCCCTAACCCTACCGGTAGCAAATGGCATGGGTTGGGATAACTTGAAGGAACTCATGCTTGCTGAATACTGCCCAAGGGGCGAGATGCAAAAGTTGGAACATGAGCTTTGGAACCTGAAGATGAAGGGTTCCGACATTGCTGCCTACACAGCTAGATTCTGCGATCTAGCTCTCCTCTGTCCAGGAATGGTCACCCCAGAAAGCAAGAAGATTGAGAGGTACATTTGGGGATGGACGCCCCCAACTCAAGGAAACGTGTTGGCTGCTAAGCCTTCCACATTCGACAGCGCCAAGTGCCTGGCGCAGACTCTGATAGATCACGGGGTCGATCTTGATGAGGTGACAGTCACTCCTGAACCACCGAAGGCGAGCGGTGGGAAGAAAAAGTTCTGGAACAAACGCAAGGGGCAGTCATCGCAGGAGCCTTCCAAGAAACAGCAAACAGTGGCAGTCCACGCTGCTACTACTCCTGCTGCTGTTCCAACCACCCAAGCACCTACCAACGGATATGCTGGTACCCTTCCAAGGTGAAACAAGTGCAACTTTCATCATCACGGGCCCTGCTATGATATGCAGTGCAGCAGCTGTGGTAAGAAGGGACACACAACTCGATTCTGTAAAGTACCAGTCCAACCTACCAATCAGGCTCCTGGAACGGGCGCTGGTCAAGCCTGTTATGGCTATGGAGAGGTTGGGCACTTCAAAAGAAACTGTCCCAAGGCAACAACAACTGGAAACACAGGGAGGGTACTGGCTATGGGCTAGGAGGAAGCAGTCGCTAATCCTACCGTTGTTACGGGTACGTTTTGTTGGATTAGTGTCTAAGTCCATAACTATAATTGGTATATACTTGACCCGACCCGGCATGGTCCATTTGGGTTGCATGGCATCAGAACAATTGGATAGACCTTTTAATGAGAAGAAGATATTTGTGACATATTAATATATTATAAGTTCTAATATATTAATATGAAATCATATTATTTAATTAGTATTGATCTAGAATTAATTTGGAATTAATTTAGTGATCAAAAGAGACTAAATAAATATATGGGGATTGATTGTGTAAATCATAGATTCTTATATATGTGGGCTCATGATCCATGATTCCTTATGTTGGGTTTAACCCATGTGGTGGCCCATGGATACTCCATGGAGGTTAAAACCCATGGAGCATAAGGAATGGGTTAAGTCATGGGTTACATGGTGTAACCCTAATGTGGACACTATATAAATACCCCATTGTTGGTGAAATCGGCACTAGTGTATTACGTAGAGAGAAAGCCGATTTCATAGAGATATAAGACTAATATCTTCTCTCATGGTTATTCCAAATGTTCATGGTGTTGTGTGAACCATTTGAGGTGTCACACTTGGGGCACTAGGCTCTAAAGCTCCATGGAATCAAGCACCAAACAAGAGGTATGTAATTCTACTAGTTTTTATATTATATGTACTTTATATTATGCTAGTTAGAAGAATACCTTGGAAAATTGATATTTGCATGTATAATAGAGAAAACATAGATCCAAGGTATTTAGGGTTGCATGTACACCATAGGAGTGTTAGAATGCTCAAAACCCAACAGTGGTATCAGAGCCTAGGCTTGTTTTCAATTATACTTGATGCAAACTGCTTAAAATCGAAGTTTTTTGCTGCTGGGACAGTGGACTCGCCGAGTTCTCTGATGGACTCGACGAGTCCAAGGCAAAATGCATCCAACTCGACGAGTTGGTTCATGCACTCGACGAGTTGGACCCCCAAACAGCATATCTTCGAGTTTTGGTGTTGGAATTGGTCTAGAATCATTACCTTTGACTGTTTTGGACTTATAAAACCTATTTTTTAATGTGGTAATGATTATGTTAAACCCATTTCAATGCTATAATCAAAGTTTCAAGTTTATATATGTTTATGTAATTCTTGAAAAATTGTTGATTATGAATGTTCATGCTTGTGAGTTTTTTGTTAGATCATAGGAATTATGTGCAAATTGTTTGTTAGTATAATTCTTGATCTCAATGAAATTGTATGGAGTCCATAACTTGTCCTCGAGTTATGGATTACCAAAAGTTTTTTGTGTTTCCTTCGATTATGAGTTAGTTTAGATTAATAAAAAAATTGTGTTTTAGTTGTTTTCAATCCATATTAATCTAAAAGAAGTTCATAAAAGGTGTTTTTGTAACTTGTCCTCAAGTTACATAAAAGGTCACATTGTTGAATCTTAAAACTCATAAATATGCCAAAGGTTACAAAATGAAAAGTCTCTTCTCATAAATGGTTTCTTTATGGACTTCATGACTTGTTCTCAAGTTATGGATCACCAAGAGACACTTCTTTAAAAGTGTTATTAAAGAATAAGAGGTTACATAAAAATGAAGAGTCTTCATTTTAATGAACCATTAAACTCATAAGTTATGAAATGAAAGGTTTTGAATAGTTTCAAAACTTGCCCTCAAGTTATGGAATTTGTAAAGACTCACACACATTAATGCTTTAATTCCAAACTCTACAATTTTAAAAGTTAAAATTCAAACTTTATGGACTTCATTAAATTAATTAAAGTGTTTAATTAAAAGAGTTAATAATTCCATAAAGACATGGTTTAAGTTTAATTAAATTAAGAGTATAGTTTAATTAATAGATTAAACCACCAAGTATTTTAAATGTTTAAAATACACCCATATAGTATTATTATAATTTTAATTATATAGATATGTATAAGATGAAGTCAATCTTACCATTAGTAGGCCTCATTCACGAAGCCGGTCTATAAGGGGGGTATAAGGTTACTGCCTATAAAATGGCAGTGTAATGGGTGTCCACTCTCACCCACCACTTCCTTGACCGGTGGAGGGTCGTTAGCCGAACGGGTAGGATAAGGACTATAATTCTCCCTTCATTAAAAGTATAATGATAAATACTAAGTAACTAAACACTTATTAATTCCCAATCTTAGTTACTTAGGAAAATGTGAAATAGGTGCTAACCCATGAAATTACACTTTGTACCTTACCAAGTCGTTAGTGGAGCGTGTGTGGTTAACCGGCACACTAATAAGGACTAGTAAGAGTGGCAAAGGGTAACTTGACTTTATTATAGATCGGTGGAGCGTGTGTGGTTAACCGGCACATCGATTAGGTGATAAAGTTAAGGGTACCAAGTCAATTTGCATGGTTATTCACACCTTGTTTGTGATCCTCGGCATCCCAGTCACAAACTTGAGAGGGCACAATCGAGATTCAAACATGCCATTGAAAGTTCAATGTATCTCAAAAGATCTAGGAGTTTCAAATCCAATTAAAACTTAATTATATTTCGTTTTTCATGGTGGAAATTGGTAAATCGTTAGTTACCTACCTTCAACTATTTTATAACTCGGATTACGGTATCCCTCTTCCAGTTATAAATAGGTTGTTGGATCCTAGCCTTAATATTTCATGTTGGGTGTTATATTAAGGACTTTAAATCAACTAACTTGAATTTCTCCCTTATAGATGTCTAGTTTAGACAACTATGGTCTTCCCAAATCTTTAGGAATAAGCTTCCTAATGCAGATGATATCCCAAATGGCAATCAAGGTGAAAGATCAATCCCTTTGTTGTGCATTAGTGGGAATGGAAATCATACTTCACTTCCTCCACCTCCTCCAATAAATCTCCCTATCCCACAAGTTTCAAGACTTGATAAGTTCTAAGTCATCCAATCCCTATTGGCAAACAAAGTCTATATGTGCTTAGATCTTGGAGATTAAGTCACATATTGAGAAGCCGGGAGAGTCGGGTGTTGAAGTCTCGAGGTAGCTGGCTGTTGACTTGGTTCTTCAGTCACTCCCTGATGACAGGTCACGACATGACCCTTTAATGATCTTATCTATTTGCTTGGTGCTGCTGAATCAGCAATGATTTGGAACACTGGTAAAGCAAATTTGATTAGAAGATCGACTTCCCAAAACTTCATGGACATTGACAATGGTGACACTGGAAATCCAGAAAAACTTTCTCTTCCCAATGGAAAGGGATCGGGCATAGTCAACTCGGTTGACCAAATGGTAAAGGGAAAGGCTAAGTCTGAGATAGTCCCATGTACCATTCCCAAAGAGTCCATATGTGCCTATTGCCAAAGGAAAGGGGAATTGGTTGCGAAGCTGCCAAATTTACCTGAAACCTCATAAGGATGGTAAAGTCAAAAGTTTGACTTTACTTCAGGTAAAGTCCGTTATCTAACTCTATTAAGTCTCTTTTGGAGATTCTTAGTACATGATGTAATGTAATTACATTTTGATGTTTTTGAAGAATTAAAGGAAGCTTAAAGAAAAGGTGTGCTGATTCTGATCGCATGGTTCGATGACCAGAATTTTGAGCCACTGCATAAGAGTTATGAGATATTGCTTAGGAATAGATAACAACAAAGTTTTCATATGAATTTGCATTGTAAGGATAAGTTTTTCCGCAAGTTTTTAAAATAAAAGAAAAGTTTTGATTTTATTTATTTTAAGTATCCTTACAAAGGCATTTGTGAAAAAAATTGTTGTTTATATGTTTCCATCGATAAACAATATTGGAAAATGAATTTGATTCTTTCGTTTGTGGTAGTGTCATAATTTATCAAATAAGGAAAGATTCTCATCACCCAAGTTTCAGTTGGATAGAAACTTGGAATCATGCAAGTTGTATTGTGTGATGAATGAGATTTTTCATCTTTGGTAAATTAAGACTAATTCCTTGTTCACATTCGCTTGTGAGTCAAGCGAAGGACTAAAGGATCGAGTACATTAGGTTGTGCACTAGTCAGGTCCACCACAAAGGTTGATAAGATTATTCGTTATGATTTACTAAAGTTTAGTAAATATGATTATGCTTACAAGTTTAAGTGTAATTCTGAAACATTGGAAAAGTTTCAATATATGGCAGAATGAATAAGAAGAATCAAATAAGGCAGAAAGATAAAAGTTTCTCCAATCTGAAGAGATGGGAGAGTACTTGTGTATCTTGTTTTATGATTATCTTAGTGGTTATGGAACCATATCACAATTGATCCTCTAAGGACACCTTAGTGCATTTGTTGGCTAAGGAGAGGAATCGTGAATTGTGGAAATGGTTAAATCAAAAGATAAATCATACTTCATTCCAAAATAAAATCTTAGAGTCATACTCCAAGATTGAGCCTTGAGTGACATAATCTTAAGAAAGGTTTAAAACACTTGTCAAATGTAGAGTAAAATGTTTTCTTACTCTTGTACATTTGAAATTGGTAAGTTGTGATGTTTTGGATAAAACAAAGACCAACTAAGGCCAATTGTGTGGAGTGTTTGTAAAAGAATCCGCACTATCTCTTGAATATTGGGCAAGAGAGTCTTATATGTCAAGAGGACAGTGGGAGTTTAGAAGATCCTGAAATAGTTTCAAGAACTAATCAAGAGTTTTGTTAATCACTAGCCCACGACTTGAGGTTTGTAACCTATCGTGTTGACATATTCTTATTTCTGTGTCTATTCCAGTTAAAAGTTGACTATGCTTGTGAGTTCTATGAGTTCTCAATTGTTTGCATAACAACCTGGAAGCAATGGTAGGCCCTTGTGCTGCCGGGTGGCAAGAAATTAAGATTGAACAAGTTCAGTCCATATGTGTTTGGATTTGCCACTAACCTTGTCTTGTGATTATGGTTATGACAAATTCACATGGATAGGAACACTTACACCATAAAATCTAAGTGTCATAAGGTTTCTCTCCGATTCATGAAAATGATGGTGAGGAAACTCTTTCACTAAGTAGATTTTAAGTAGATAGCAATTGTGAGAATGACAAAAGGTCTAAACATTATGATTACGACATCCCTCTTCATAATTGTTTAGACACACAAGTGAGCTATCTAAGGAAAGGTGTATGATTTTGATAAAGTCTTATCAAAGCATCTCGTATCAGAAATCTGAACTTTGGTAAGAAAGTCAATAAAGTATTGTTTTTCTAGAAGTCCAGCTGATTTCTGAGTACATGTCAAAGCTAGTGGGAGCATAAGTGTTATGCTAGTAAGATAATAATCATTATGCTAGTGGGAGCATGATGATTATGTTGCAAGTTAGCAATGTTAATTATAGAAAACAAAAGTTTCAATTCGCTTTGAAAAGTTGTTTCCCTATAATTAAGGGAGATGATTTTATACTTCATTCCAATTCTACAAGCTTAGATTGAGATTTTAATCACCTTTAGTCAAGGATATATAAGGATGTTATGTTGGAATGGTTCAACATAAGGAAATTTTATATATGTTGCGTTCTCAAAATTCGATTATGATTACAACATACCTCTTCATAGTTCGAATTGTGAGAATATGGCAAATAAAAAAAATTATAGCATGAATCATGTCCCATATGCTTCGGGTATAGGATCGATTACATGAGCTATAATAATTATCCTTTCTAAATTTTCCTAATGCTTAAGGTATTAAGAGGGGAAAAGGGATTAGAACTGGATATGACTAAAATGATTAAGCAATTGTCGAGGACAATTTGAGGTTTACCAAAGATTGGTTACTCATGGACAATTGGAAATATAGAGTAAGGATCATATTGACATATTTTGAAAAGAGGCAACTCTTGTTCAGAAGTGATGGTCAAAATGGTAATGTGGAATTGTTTCCATAGGTGGAA
This sequence comes from Lactuca virosa, assembly GCF_052849685.1. NCBI lineage: Eukaryota > Viridiplantae > Streptophyta > Magnoliopsida > Asterales > Asteraceae > Lactuca > Lactuca virosa. The sequence goes on from NC_136433.1 coordinate 43,122,096, forward strand.
GTTATTCTTTGAGTCTGTGTAAGATTAGAGAACTTAATGCAAGAAGGATGTTCAAAGGAATGTACTTTGAATTTGAGACTTCGTTTCCATGTAATTGATCTCCATTAGAATTCTTTGTAATGTTTGTTGCCAAGTCTTTGTGACTTTTGGGTATAGTCATTACAAGAGGATCATTGCATATAAGTTTAGAATCTAACATATTACAGTAAATGACAAGAGGATTGGGATTGTGAAATGAGCATCATTGAAATATTGTCAATCGACCTGTTTCACAAAGAGAGGACCACATGTAAACATAGTGGGCATACTTGGAGTATGGCATAACTATTGTTTGGACGAACATAGTGTGCATACTTGGAGCATGGCATGACTATTGTTTCAATTCAAGTATTAAGTTGATTAATCGAAACATGAATAATGAGTAATCAATATGGTGCTTAGATAAAAGGGTTTTTATTTACACTCAAAGTGTTGGGGCCATACATGATTAGTATTATTTTGTGTTTCACTTTGCTTGTTTTGACTTCCAGAATAACTAGGTCATTCTTCCGAATGACTAAGTTATTCAAACCATCCACAGTCGGTCATATGTTGGAAGTAGATATGAATCAAGACTGTCATGAATTTGGCTTGTATGATCTGTCTAATGTGCATTAGACATAGCAGTGGTTGCTGCAACATTCATGAGTACTCATAAGGCCTGAGTATTGGATTCAACCCACGCTCATTTGGATTCACTTCATGGATTTTATCACAAGTGAATCATGAGACGATAATATCTTATATTCTTCAAACCTAGAGATATGAGTTGTTGACTATGAGTTGGTTATACATTGATTGCACGAAAACGCATTGGTAACTCGATGTTATAAAACGTGCCTTTGTGTATGATTCAACAAGTAGTCAGTACAAGCATATGAGTCGAAGTTTATCCATTCCTTTTACCCTCAAAGGGATAAAAGCGATATCTGTGGGCCCCTCGATGATTTAGTGATGACAAATCGTAAGTGCTCGGTCGGGCCTGGACTGATTTGATTTGTTCAATTAGTCAGTCGTCATAAATCGGAAATCGGGAAACAAAAAATGGACAGAGAAAATGATTATAATCCATATCTCAGTCCATATGATATCTAGAATGGAGGAATATATGATCACTTATCTAATGGACGCGTCATTGATTTGTTCAGAGTTCGGCAGCAGCTTTTAAGAGCTACGATTGCTGGTCAGGTTGTGAAGGCGTACTTGCAATAATAGTTATTAGACTTATCCAAGTGGGAGACTGTTGGATTAGTGTCTAAGTCCATAACTATAATTGGTATATACTTGACCCGACCCGGCATGGTCCATTTGGGTTGCATGGCATCAGAACAATTGGATAGACCTTTTAATGAGAAGAAGATATTTGTGAGATATTAATATGTTATAAGTTCTAATATATTAATATGAAATCATATTATTTAATTAGTATTGATCTAGAATTAATTTGGAATTAATTTAGTGATCAAAAGAGACTAAATAAATATATGGGGGTTGATTTTGTAAACCATAGATTCTTATATATGTGGGCTCATGATCCATGATTCCTTATGTTGGGTTTAACCCATGTGGTGGCCCATGGATACTCCATGGAGGTTAAAACCCATGGAGCATAAGGAATGGGTTAAGTCATGGGTTACATGGTGTAACCCTAATGTGGACACTATATAAATACCCCATTGTTGGTGAAATCGGCACTAGTGTATTACGTAGAGAGCAAGCCGATTTCATAGAGATATAAGACTAATATCTTCTCTCATGGTTATTCCAAATGTTCATGGTGTTGTGTGAACCATTTGAGGTGTCACACTTGGGGCACTAGGCTCTTAAGCTCCATGGAATCAAGCACCAAACAAGAGGTATGTAATTCTACTAGTTTTTATATTATATGTACTTTATATTATGCTAGTTAGAAGAATACCTTGGAAAATTGATATTTGCATGTAAAATAGAGAAAACATAGATCCAAGGTATTTAGGGTTGCATGTACACCATATGAGTGTTAGAATGCTCAAAACCCAACACGTTCCTCCTTGACAACTCTTATGCATGCATTCTCTTCGATTCTGGTACGGAGAGGAGTTTTGTTAGTCATGAATTCAAACATCTACTCAAATGTAAATCTCAACCCTTAACTGAAACATTTACCGTCGAGATGGCTAACGGAAAGAAAGAGAGCACTAACAACATATTCATAGGCTGTACCCTTACCCTAGACGATCGTTCCTTTCCCATCGATCTTATGCCAGTTTCCATAAAGAGCTTCGATGTCATAATCGGCATGGATTGGTTGAGCCCAATCGTGATGATATCCTTTGCTATGAGAAAGCTATCCGTCTCAATCTTCCCTCTGGCGAAGCCCTCACTATTTACGGTGATAAACTCAGTTCAAACTTTCGTATCATTTCATGCATCCAAGCTCAGAAGTATCTACAGAAGGAGTGCCATGCGTTCCTAGGTCATGTTGTTGACAAAATGCAAAAAGTTAAAGACCTCGAGAGCATCCCTGAAGTTTGTAACTTTCCCGATTTCTTCCCCGAAGATCTTCCAGGAATCCCTCCCGAGCGCCAAGTCAAGTTTCGCATCAACTTAATCCCCGGAGCTACTCATGTAGCTAAATCTCCATATCGTCTAGCACCGGCAGAAATGCAGGAGTTATCCAGCTAGCTCAATGAGCTGATCAGCAAGGGATTTATAAGGCCGAGTTCCTCACCCTGGGCAGCCCCGATCTTATTCATGAAAAAGAAAGATGGATCTTTCCGGATGTGCATAGATTATCGAGAACTGAACAAGCTGACCATCAAGAACCGTTATCCCCTACCCAGAATCGAAGATCTCTTCGATCAACTTCAGGGAGCTAGTTACTTCTCAAAAATAGACCTAAGATCAGGGTACCATCAGTTGCGAGTTCATGAGAATGATGTTCCTAAGACAACATTCCGAACTCGTTACGAACACAACAAGTTCGTAGTAATGCCCTTTGGTCTAACCAATGCACCCACGATATTCATGGATCTGATGAATCGGGTGTGCCGCCATTTCCTTGACAAGTTTGTAATCGTGTTTATTGATGATATACTTGTCTACTCTCGGAGCGAGGAAGATCATAAACAACACTTGAGACAGGTGTTGGAAACACTAAGGACGGAGAAACTCTATGCAAAATTTTCAAAGTGCGAGTTCTGGATCAGGAAAGTAACCTTCCTTGGTCACGTGGTTAGCAAGGAAGGCATACATGTGGACCCTTCCAAGATCAAAGCGATTGAGAATTGGACAACACTGAAGACGCCCACAGAAATCCGCCAATTCTTGGGTCTCGCTGGCTATTATCGCAGGTTTATCCAGAACTTATCCAAAATCGCTAAGCCTTTAACCACCCTGACACAGAAAGGTGTAACCTTTAGTTGGGGAGAAAAGCAAGACACTGCGTTTCAAACATTGAAGCAGGCCCTATGCAGCACACCTATCTTGTCCCTGCCCGAAGGGACGGAAGACTTCGTTGTCTACTGTGATGCATCCAATCAGGGCCTAAGATGTATGCTCATGCAGCGAGGAAAGGTTATTGCCTATGCCTCGAGATAGCTGAAAACACACGAAGTCAATTACACAACTCACGATCTAGAGTTGGGAGCAGTGGTGTTCACGTTAAATATCTGGAGACATTATCTCTACGGAACCAAGTGCACTGTCTTCACCGACCATAAGAGCCTACAACATATCTTCGATCAGAAAGAGTTGAACATGAGGCAGCGGCGATGGTAGAGCTACTCAGTGACTACGAGTGCGAAATACGCTACCATCCCGGCAAGGCCAATGTGGTAGCGTATGCCCTTAGCCGAAAGGAGTATTCAGGTTGTAGAGTGAAGGCACTGACAATGACCATCCATTCCCAATTATCCGTGCAAATCAAAGAGGCTCTGCTGGAAGCCTTAAAACCAGGGAACATGCCGGATGAAGTCTTGAGAGGAATGGAAAAGAACTTAGAGGTCAAGGGAGACGGAGTTTACTATTTCATGAACCGGATCTGGACCCCAAGGTACGGTGGTTACAGGGAGGTTGTCATGAATGAAGCACACAAGACTAGATACTCCGTTCACCCGGGTTCAGATAAAATGTATATGGATCTCAAACAAATCTATTGGTGGCCGAACATGAAAGCAGAAATCGCTACCTTCGTGGGTAAGTGCTTGACTTGCGCCAAGGTGAAGGTAGAATACCAGAAGCCCTTAGGTCTACTTCAGCAGCCAAAAATACCTGAGTGGAAGTGGGAAAGGATCACAATGGATTTCATCACTAAGTTACCCAGATCTCCGAGTGGGCACGACGCCATCTGGGTAATTGTCGATCGACTGACTAAATCCGCCCACTTCCTACCAATCAAAGAAAACTTCAAAATGGAGAGACTGACACGAATCTACATTCGAGAGATAGTCCGCCTTCATGGTGTGCCTGTATCCATTATCTCCGATCGAGATAGCAGGTTTACCTCAAGATTTTGGCAGTCACTACAGAAGGCTCTTGGAACTAAGCTGGATATGAGCACAGCTTATCATCCACAGACAGATGGGCAGAGTGAGAGAACAATTCAGACATTGGAAGATATGTTGAGAGCTTGCGTCATCGACTTCGGCATGTCGTGGGACACTCATTTTCCCTTGGTCGAATTTTCCTACAACAACAGATACCATACCAGCATCAAGGCTGCGCCGTTCGAAGCCCTCTATGGCCGTAAGTGCAGATCCCCTATGTGCTGGGCTGAGGTGGGCGACACGCAGCTAGTCAAGGGTCAAGTCCCCGACAGCACTCTCACGGGCCCTAAAATTATCCGAGAGACGACCGAAAAGATCATACAAAACGACTAAAAGCGTCAAGAGATAGACAAAAGAGCTACGTCGATAAGAGACGAAAACCCTTAGAGTTCCAGGTTGGTGACCGTGTTCTATTGAAGGTCTCACCCTGGAAAGGCAAGATACGCTTCGGAAAGCATGGAAAGCTGAATCCAAGATACATAGGACCATTTGAGATCCTCGCAAGGATCGGTCCAGTAGCATACAAACTTCGCCTACCCCGAGAACTTAGCAACATACATCCTATCTTCCACGTGTCGAACCTAAAGAAGTGTCTGTCTGATGAGACACTTGTGATACCACTCGATGAGATATTTTATCCCCTTTTGTACTATGTTGAGCATAATGGGCGTTTTCCACGTACAATCATGATTGCATAGTTTTCAGATCAATATACGAACCGGATATACTATATTCATGCAAACTATAATAGGTATAGTTTGGGTTTTTCAATACACTGAGTTATACATTGCTAAACATATAAACTATGACAGATTTAGTTTATGATATACACTACTACAAGAGTACACACTTAATAATTATTTAAGTATAATTATTATTTTATACAGTATTCTAACAGATTTAAATACAAGAGAACGATACAGAGTTACACGTAAACCAGATTATACATAATTGTGAGACAGTACGTCAAAACGGTACCCTTAGGTGTACTGAATTAAATCCTATCACATTATAACTAGAGTCTCCTGGAGGGAGAGCGTAAGATTTGTGAATAGATCTATTCGGGACTGAAAATCCCACACCTGAACTGCTAGCTACAGTTAGGCAGGCATGCCTGGGGTGACAAATATCATAACATCCGACGCCTGAAGAACGTCGAAAAGGTCACTAGGTCATATCAAGCATGGTTATACGACTCACAATAAGTATAAACTAACCTTTGTTTACGAGATTTCATTCTTCATTAGTTTTATTTTAATTAATAGAACTATTATACATTACACTGGAGGATTCCAGGGATACAACAACTGGTTTTATTTTAAATAATAAAACTACTATACATACTGGTGGTAGCCAGGGTTTCCAAACAGAACTTACTATACATACTGGTGGTAGCCAGGGTTTTCAAACAGAACATACTATACATATTGGTGGTAGCCAGGGTTTTCAAATAGAACTACAATACATACTGGTGGTAGCCAGGGTTTTCAAACTGAACATTCCATACACAGAGGTTTTCATACAGAATTCATCATACTATACATATTGGTAGTAACCAAGCATACAAACTGATATGTTTTATACTACAAAGGTACCGTAACAAACTTTTATAGAAGGAACTGGTAATATCATGCTTTTAGTAAAGAAAATATTGGATTTTTTTGGAAACATACGAACATTTTACAAGATACATCAACAAGTTTTCACTACAAAACATAGTTTATGAACTCATTAGCTTTATGCTGATACTCTTTCAAAACTGCTTGTATTCTCAGGAAATCAGTAGACAGGTACCTTCCGGAGTTCTGAGAAGATGAAGAGTATGGAGTCATGTCTTTTTATTTTGGTTATACTTTGATGTATGAAAACAAGAGTCAAACAGATGTAAACCTTTTTCATATATGTATTCGATGTTTGGTTGTGTTTACTATGATTGCTATGATACAATTGTTGTGATACTACACATGACGTCCTCCACCCCCGAACGTTTCCGCCGTTCCGGTTTGGGGGTGTGACAGATTGGTATCAGAGCTCTTGTTTATAGTGAACTAAGTATACCGAACCTTACATGGTATACAACTATAAACACTAAGGGGCTGAAGCGCTCTGAAAGTATACTTTTAAAATATAAGTATTTTATAAGTGTATACAAGTATACATACTGTCACATCCCCGAACCGTCGGAACGGACGGCAGAAACGTCCGGGGGCGGGTGACGTCATGCGTAGTATCACAACAATAGTATCATAGCAATCAAAGTAAACACAACCATTACATTACAATATGAATATTTACATCTGTTTGAAAGCATAGTTTGTACATGTCAGCATATAACAAAAGTAAAAGATAAAGACGAGACTCCAAGATGCTCCGTCTTCTCCAAAAGCTGGCAAGGGTACCTGTCTATTGTTGTCCTGAGAATACAAGCGGTTTTGAAAACGTATCAGCATAAAGCTGGTGAGTTCATAAGCATGTTTTTGTATTGAAAACTAGTCACTGAATTTGTACAAATGATTTCTTTTCATTATAAGTAAAATATCGTTTGTATCGAAATCCTGATCAATCACCAGTAAGTTGAAAAAGATGAAAGACTAGATATTGTTTGTACAATTGATTTCTTTTCATTATAAGTAAAATATTGGAATCTTTATCCATCTAAACATCATATCGATTCAGATCTGAAGGTTGGAGACTTGAACTTAATTGATTAAGTTGAAAAAGATGCACTTTTGGTCCCTTTGAGACTTAAAAGACTAGATATTGTTTGTTAGGACCATTCTAATGGATAAATTTGGAAACTTTATCCATTATGAATCTATTAGGAACCATAAAAATGTGATCTTGGTTCGTCTATCCCTTCCATGCAAGAGTTATGATGTCTTAATGGATTAGTAAGTTAGGGCTTTGGCTTTTGGACCTTTTCTAGCCATTGAAATTCATAAAGGTGGAAACATTATGACTTAAGTCGATGTTTTGAGTCTAAATCTGAGCTCTGGACAAAAGGTCTTAAGTGATAAAGTACTTAGTGGAGAAATAAGATCAGGTCGCGTACGTTGAGCGTACGATGAGTACGTTGGGCGTACGCAACTGCCATGGACTTTGATTTTGTTGACTTTTGACCAAGTTTGACTTTAGGTCAAACTTGAGAGTTTTGGACTGTTGATTAAGGTTTTACTTGGTTTTGGTGATTAGTGGATTCATGAGAGCATGCAGTGAAGAAAGGGAAACACGTCTCAATTTTTCGGGTTTCTTCATTTCAGGTGAGTTTTGCCTCATTGTACCCTTGGGTCGAACGCACCAATGTTGGCCCACTAGTTTTGGTTATCTTTTAGTAGAGGGATGTCATAGGGACTGTATATATTCATGTAGGATAGACTGAGGACTCTTGATCTAGGCTTTCTTACTTGTTCCTTTTTTGGTTGTGGCTTTAGAGTAGGATCACTTGTCTGCATGTCTATCTCGCCTCTGAGTATATACGGTTATGTATTCCTTGGATTGTTGGTATTTAGTATGTTGCTATGTTGTAGTGATCTATTAGATCAGTATCCTGGTATATAGGATGTTGTTATGCGGTATTGATATGTAGATATGTATGTGTACATGTACTTGTTGGTTATCATCTAGTGGAGTGCCCTAGGGACTGTACGTAGTCTCGTAGGATAACCTGAGAACTCCTGATATAGGCTTTCTTGCATATTCCTTATTTGGTTGTGGCTCTATAGGAGGATCATATGTTTGGGTGGATATCTTACCTCTGGTTACTTATGGTTACACATTTCATGGAGGTTAGCTGGTAGCGGTACAGTGTGCTGAGAGAGGACTGGTAGGCGGTAGTGAGTTGTATGATTGATGTTTTCATGTATTATGTTCCTACTTGATCCTTGATTGTTTATATGTCGACATATGGTGGTAGTGGGTTAAGGCGGTCCTGCTTTGTGCTGTAGGCCAAGATACCCGATGCGGGCCGGCTGTAAGCCGTAGGACGGAGGCTCGAGAAGAGCGGTTGGGTTGAGGCAATAGGCCAACAAACCCTGGGTATTCCAGCCCGATGGCTAATTGGACCCATTGAATGTTGGCATTCCATTATGTGGACTGATTGGGCCTGGGCATTCCAGTCCGATGATTGTGGGTCGTTATGCATGCTTGTATGTTTATCGTATGGGGTCTTTTTGGAAGAATTCACTAAGCTTTGTGCTTACCCATTTGTTTATTGTTTCAGGTATCATTGGACATCATGGTAAGGTGAAGACGTGACTGTACACATTCATCAGCAACAATGAAGATTCCACGCTTTAATATTACTATGATTTTCAATGAATGTATTTGGAATAAACGATTTTCTTCATATTGGATTTATAATTGGGAAGTTTTACTTTAATAAAATGAATTTTTTTTTTGTTGTGAAAATGGGACGTTATATATATATATATATATATATATATATATATATATATATATATATATATATATATATATATATATATATATATATATATATATATATATAACCTAATTTCCATTTAACGATTTGCATTATAAAGTGAATGGTTACCTCATCTCCTTAAGGATGTCACAATACCATACAATGATCTCCAACTATGGTCACCACCTACTCTTTCAACGATGGTAAACTGATCAACCTTCATATATCTCTCTTCTAGACATGTTATTCCAAAAAAAATACTTCCTAATAATTTCAAATTCCCATTCAATAACTACAAACCATCAATGATAATGTGGTCTCAACGTCATTTTCATACGATTCTCGAGTTCTCTCCAAAGAAACCTTCGTACGTGATGTACAAACTGACACACATACAGAAAATTACACATAGATTTACATTTCACCAAAAAGTTGACATGAACTCATTATTTGTTTACCTTCTTCCTAATCTATCAAATGTTTTTAAGTAAAAATCTGCATTTGACCCCATCCTTGAAAAACAAAGGCTTTTGTCTATTTTTAAGTTGTGTGGATCGCTATGTATGTTGGAAAAGGAACCGATGTAATGGTGATATTTGTTACCTATTCATATTCCAAAAAAACATAGGGACCTAACGTAAGCTCAATGACGATTCAAAGTATCAAGTTCATAAAAACATACATCGTTACAACCTTTGGAATAGGGTCATATTGGAACCTATCTTAAGAATCATTACATCCTTGTCAAAAAACTTCATTAAACGTCATCATATATCTCTTTTTCCTCTTGATACTTTTCCTTTATCTCTTCCTCTCTCTGTCTCTCTCTCACCACACACTCTATCTCTATCTCTTATGTTTTAGCAAGGTTTTAAACAATGTTCGGCGTTAGCTAGTCGGTGGACTGGGGTTAAAGGATTAAGCGGGTAGGCGAGGATTAATCAGGGGATTACACGAGGACCTAACTGAAAATTCGTTGAATTTTAAAAAATAAAATTTGACTAATATCATAGCAAAATTCGTAAATATCACTAATATTATAACAAAATATGTTAATAAGATTAATACAACACTAATCATTCCTCAACTAGTTTCTATAGAGATAGAAGTTCTTCAAAGTGTTAAAATTGCATTGTTTGTTACTGCTTCACTCATTTTTAGGCACAAATTAATCGCTAGGTGTCTTCTAATCGGTCGGGTAGCGCCTAAGGACTAATCAGAGATTAATCGTGACATAGTCGAGATTTTTACAACACTATTTTTGGTTAATATACCTATAACCTGAAAAGACACCACAGAAGAACAAATGGCTCGATCTCATAGGATTTTAGTACTAATCAAATAATAGGCTTCCTTGAGTTCCTTTATGTAGAAGTTACATGAAATGAAACACTTTGAATCGTACAACATATCAAAATTATTAGTCAATGGGATGTTATCTAGATAAAGAAAAAGTATAGAAACAACATTTTCCAACTCATCTTGAGGTACATGCATTGATTAAAAACTTTAAGCGAGTTTTCATAGAAATATAATAATAATAATAATAATAATAATAATAATAATAAAATAAATAAATAAATAGTTAAAGCTGATAGTTTCATTTTATTTACTTATTAATTTTAATTTATTTTTGCACAATCCATCTCATTTTAGTTAATCCTCATGCATATTTCTCTTTTTGTTATTTTTCATCTTTATCGGGTTATTTCTAGTTTCTTGAGCTTATTTGCAGATTTATCAAAACTATTCAATATGGAGCGGTTACGAGAGCGCGGAGCCTTGAAACATGGAGCTTGCGGTGCATTTCCGGATTATTTGACGGACACGATTGGGCTAATGGTCTAAGAAGAGATGTGATGATTTGTGCTTGAGAAGACCAAAGGAAGATATAGGCTAATTTGGAGGCATTTTATTGGCAATCAACAAGGGCTTGGTCTTAAAAGAAGATGGAAAAAGATAATTGAAGTTGTGGAATTGATTGATCGAGTGAGAGTGTTCGAGCTTTGGATGGTTTAGAGGGCCGAAGTTGAAGAAATAATGAAGAATCGTGGGCTATGAGCGGATGGAGTGATGAAATTAAAACTGGGCTAGTGGGATAATGCAATTCAGGCCCAAGAAATGTAAATGGCCCATTCATGACTAGCTCACGCGACCCGTGTAAGAAATAGGCTAAAACCCACGCGGCCCACGTGACTTCCTGCATGGGCATTTTCTTGATTTTGCTTTTGGCTTCTATTTGAGGAAGTTTGGTGGGAGTCTTTTGACACTTCTTCACATCCGAAAATTGGTCATTTCTCTGGAGTTTTGGGAGCTTTTGGATCACTTGAAGAACATAAAAACATCATCTTTTTGCTCTTGATTCTTGCTAAATGTTTGGTACTCTAAACTTTTACCTTGTTTTCTTGAGTTTAGCCATGCTAGGCTAGCTAAACTAATCTTGGTTGACTTTGGTGAAATCACTTGAATATTTGGTTAAATGTTGAAGATATCCAGAAACTTGTTCTTGAATCTTTATGAGAATTTTTTATGTTTTAGCATCTTCTTGCTACTTGTATGTTTTTATTCATGAGTTTAAATGTATTTTTAGTGATTAGTTGGCTAATTTGTTGATTAAGTAATGGATCCTTAAATTAGCAAGCAACAAGTGGTTCTTGTGTTAGTTTTCACTTCACGCAATCACAAAAACATTTTCTCCAACATGGTAGTGAAAGCATTTGACTTCTCTTGGATTTGGTGACTTTTTGGTTCTTAATGCTAGTTAATTTTCACTAATTACATGCTCAATGGAAATTGTGACTTTAACTAAGGAAATATGTTATGAGCTTCTCTAACTATTTTAATAATTAAGAAAAATTTAGGTGATCTCAAGCTTCTTGGATTACTATGGCCAAATTTTAGATTTAAAACAAGTATTGCACCTTGGATTCTAATGATATGTTCATCAAATGTTCAAATGAGGAAACCTTAAGTCAACCATCTTTCTTTTATTGATTTTACATCAAACTCTTGCTTTTGTTGAATTGTCTTTTTAAATCTTAGTTTAACTCTAGTTTCATTTTAAACATTTCAAAAGATCAAAAAACCCCATTTTTATTTTTAATTTAGTTTAATAAGTATTTGTATAACAAGATTTTCATAGAATTAACAAATTGAACCAATCTCCGTGGATACGATCCCTTTACCACTATATACTATTTTAGTGTACAAGATTTAGGGTTATTTAATAATAATAATAATAATAATAATAATAATAATAATAATAATAATAATAATAATAATAATAATAATAATAATGTCAAAATGGCTAAAGAATGAGGGGTAAAGTTGACAAAAACATGATGTAAAAGTTTTGACTGCAAGGACCAAAAGTTTCAAAATGCTAAGAATTAAAGGGGTTGGAATTAGCAAGTTTTTAGAAAAGGGACCAAAGTTGTCAATTCCTTAAAGTTTTGTGGCCAAACTTTGAATATTAAAAGGTTCCAAAAAAATGTAAAAATTTTGATTGCAATGACCAAAAGTGTCAAAATGGCTAAAGAATAAGAGGCAAAATTGACAAAAAAAACATGGTAGTTTACTATTCCTAACTTTGAACACACACACATATATATATATATATATATATATATATATATATATATATATATATATATATATATATATATATATATATATAAATAGATTATAGCTAATTAAAATAAATAAACTAATAAATTTAAAAAGCTTGAAAATGTATAAAATAAAATTAACTAAATTGAACTTTAATTAAAATATTTTAGGTGAAAGTTAAGTAAATTCATTATAATTAGGATATGGATTTGTTGATAACTTTTTTCATTTATGGTTAGATTACAAGATATGAAACTATAATTTTTAATTAGAAAGTCGAAACTGAGTTAAATATAAAATTAAAAGAGGGGGAGGGAATATGGATGGTGGGGGGGTTAAAATTTGGGTGTCTTTCAGAAATCGTATACTTTTTCGATGCCTTCTATCGGCGATAGTTCGACGGACTACTTTTGCGATGTCTGTCACATGAAGAAGCTCAGCAAGCCTTGCAAGAAGTACATGCTTTACTAATGCATAGTAATAGTGGTTTGCTGGGTTGGTTTTGCTCTCTACCTTCTCACGGGGATGGAAACAAGAGAGGTCAACTGGAGTGGAAGCCAAACGAAACGACGGGGCCGAAAATCTGTGATCAACCCGAAGAGACCAAGAAGTAGACATGAGTGGTTGTCTTAGCGTGCATCGGAAAGACCTTGCCTCAGTGCCTTTGAGGGATTCCTTCTCGCTTGCTTGCTGTCTAAGCTCTTCGATCCTGTCCTGCTTTGATTCTTGCGCTTGCTTGTGCCCCCTTATTTCTTTGGCGCTTGCCTGGATCGCTATCTTACTAGCAGTAGTGTTGTTTTCTATTTGATCTTCCCTTTTTCCTCTTCTTCTAGGCTCCGTTGGACGACACGGCATTCTCGTTTCAATAAATAGATGTCGTCCGTACTTGTGATGGTTCCCAAGGATCCAATATGACCACTTCACTTAGGTCTACGTTGCCACGATATTTTTCTATGGAAGCGGGCGGGCTGTTAGAAGTTCGGATCAGAGAATGCATCAGCTTATTGTCTTCTGGCATGATGGTTTCTCACATCTATAGACAAGGCAACTCGGAAAGGAGTTCACACAAGACCACAAAGCGAGAAAGAGAGCCTTCGCTTACCTGTTTAACGACGGGGACCGGTAGAAGTAGGCACAAATTGACTCACTACATGAACTGCATAAGCGGACGAATAGCAGTAATATATACCAGACCCTTATTACCTCCGTAGAAGTCACATTCTGGGGAGGCTCAGCTATTTTTTTGATCTCCTTTCCTTCTATTAATAAGATTTTTGGCTTTGACCGGTGAAAAATGGGGTTGATGGTGTTGGCTAAAAAAGAGGGAGAGAGGAGAGCCTTGGGATACGCTCACTTTTGCATTTTTGTTTAGGTTCTCGAGATTCTCAATCGCTTTTTTTAGTGGGGAGGAATAGTGTGTGAATGACGATTCTCAGACGAGGGAATCGTTCCTCTCTAAATAAAAAGAAGCTAGTTCTATTGATAGATCTTTCACGTCTGTGCATAGAAGACTTTTTTTCCCTTCCATTCCGTTCTTACCATATCATGGGCAGTTGGGTTGGAATCCGTGTGATGGTTCCAAAGTGCTTTCAAATAATCTTCGCATCCCCAGAGAGATACATTGTTTCCATTGTGACTTGGTCGTCAAAAGGGGCACTACTAGTGTTGTGTACTTTTCATTGGAGCACACCTTTCGCTAGGAAGGGATCAGTTACAAGTACAAAATGCTTTTCACATACAAGTCGGATAGCGCGATAAGGCAGTTACACTCCTCCACCTTGCATTCCAGTTCAAATACTAACGAGGTATTGCACCCCCATCTCTAGCCTAAACGATTCTCTACAAAAGATATAAAAGAGTCACAACCCTCCACACCAGCATCCATCCATACCATAAGGTGGCGGTCTGCACTCCACCTATTCGCAGCCTTAACACCACACCTATAGAATGGATGGTATATCACAACCTAACAACAAATCAAAAAGTAAATTGTTTTCACACAAGTTGTTCTAGTTGACAATCTCAACTAGGGATGTCAAAAACTTTTGTGGGACCCAGCTACCATATAGGATTAATTTTTTTTTTAAATTCGGGGGTGGAGGCAGGATTAGACCCCATTTTATGTTCGGGATCGAGGTCGAGAGTGGGTATTTCCATCCCGTACTCCCGCGGAGGGCCCGTTTGTATATATATATATATATATATATATATATATATATATATATATATATATATATATATATATATATATATATATGTAAGTTTGTTGGATTTTCTTTTTGTAATGTTGGATTTTTAATTTTTTAGTTGCTAAAAAACTAGATTTTAAGCTTTTAAAGTGATGTAAAATAGTTTTTAGCCCAAAATATAACAGTTTTTTTAAGCAAAAAAGTCAATTTTAAGCCTATAAAACGGGGGGAATGGGGACGGGATCGGGGGTGATGAATGTTTTCAAGGGCGGGATCGGGGGCAATGTAAACGGAGGATTCAGGGGCGGGGGCGGGGCAGGGGCAAGGGCGACAACTAAATTCGGGGGTGGGGCGGGGTCAACTATTTCCGCTCCCGTTTGGTCTCGTTGACATCCCTAATCTCATAAACTATAGTTTTGGACTAACAAAAGAAGCTACATTTTCAAGACATTCTTTTTAGATTTGACATTGTTTATGGGAAATAAAATCTAATGCCTAAACTTCAAAAATATAGAATATAACTCAATTGATAGTTGTTTAATGTTTATATTTAGTTTATTATGTATGTAAAATACTCTTCATTTTCTAGTTTTAAATAGGTTTAAGTGGATAGTAATTTTGGTTACGAAATTTCTTTATTTAACTGAACAACTGTTTACAAAAATGAACATATAAGAAGTCACGAGTTATGTCTAGAATAGATTAAAATGGTTTTTCACAAAAAATGTAAATCAAAGACAAATACTTGTGTCTTATAGTTACTTTTCATCATCACTCGCCCGATGTGATTTATAAACACTCTCTGCCTATTCAAATTTAAAATTCATCTACTCATCGAAAAGCCTAACCCCTATCAGAAATCTCATCCTTGTCTCCAGAGCCGGAAACCTTGTCCTATTGGAAAACCTTCAACAAATATAATGAAGTTTCTAGATATGGTGGAAATTTCGAGCAAAGATGATGGTTTTGAAGAATCTTAGTTCATGACAAACATCATGGCAACTCTAACTGATAGATAGTAAATTTTATAACAACAAACCCTTATCAATGATGATGGTTTTTATGCTCCTCAGAGATGCGGTCTCTGCCGGGCAAATCCAACCGATTCCACCTCATATTTTGTTAAGTGATTTTTCAAAATCCGACATTAATGATGCCTACCACATGGATATGTTGGTGGGTGGGAAGATTAGTAAGAAAAAAAATCAAATTATTTTTTCTTTTTTCCAGTATTGAAAGGAAGAGTTATTGTTACCATTGGAACAATTAATGGTTAATCAAAATTCGTTGATGATGTTTGTATATATGCAAAAAAAAATACCTTAAGTTCTTAGACATATGTGCATGGTTTGTGCAATGAATATATTATGTAATGTTTTTTTGGAAGTATTAATGTGTTTTGATTTGAATCCGATTTACGATGGATCTGTTTTTATTCTTAGATTTGTTGCATTTTGATGAAAAGTTTGAAAATGTTGGTTAAATGGAATTAAGTTGGGATACATCAAGATTATAGAATTAGATGATGAACAGATAGAAAAACTTGTTGATACTTGTAATAAACAAGATGACGAAATTAAGTTTCTGAATTCATTGGTAGTGGTGGTAGTGGCATACGGTAGTGGTGACAGTCAATGGTGCTGGTTGTAGACGGTGGCATATGGTAGAGTTGATGTTGTTATAAATTTACTTGTTTTTATGACAAATTTCAGAAATGGTCCATATGACATGAATGATATACAATCAATATACAAAAATTCAACCCTTTCCTTTAATAGAATTATCCATAAGAACCGTTCATCCATAAAAAAATCAAACTTAGGGATCACCTTTGCAAAAATTCTTAATGAAGACCAAATCTGGTAGGTTTTGCCAAACACATTGACTATTTATGTAACTATGTCTAAAAAATATTAATTATAATGGATTAAAGGAATTGCAAATATATTTTTCTAAACTTTTTTGTAACACCCCGATGATGAGGCATTTTTAATTTTAACCTTGAGTATGAAAGAACATTTCATTTTGACCCTTGGGTTTGAAAAGATTGCAAGAATGGCCCATAGTGGCATTTTGGTAATTTTGGCCAGGAGGTAGTACGCTGAGTGTACGATGTGTACAAGGCGTATTGGGGCGGACCCTAGTACGTTGGGCGTACACTGCTTATGCAGGGCATACGTGATGGAACTTCAAACCCTAATTTTTAGGGTTTTGTCCATATTTAAGCATCATTATCTCTCATTTTTCATTGCCTCACCAACCTCCATCTAAGAAAAAAGACTCCCAAGCTAACCCTAAGTGAGAAGAGTGCATCTTGAGCTTATCTTTGTCTTTTGTGGCTTTCTTGAAGAAGAAGAAGGTGGTGAAAAGAGCTTGGAGCTTGGAGGCAACTTGGATCTGGGATTATCAACCGCCAGGAGGTAAAAAGTTCATAACTTGGTCACTCCATCTTGTAGATCTAGCCATTTCTTCATTTTTGGGCACTTTTGGTCCCAAATATGGTGACTCTTGGGCATGGCATGTTCTTAGCCAAATAAGTCGTCCTTTCAGACCTTATGAGGGGTCTTGAGTCATAAAAATATGGTCTTGATGCTTAGTTTTTCTCCATGCATGCTCTAGAAGGTCTTAAGGCATTAAGATGTTGGGATTTTGTGTATTAAGCACTTAATGGACATGCAAAGTCATAAAGTTGGAAACTTTATGACTCTTAGTGGTATTTTATCCTTGGATCCGAAGTTTGGACGTAAGAGCTTATTGCATTAAGCTCTTATTGAGAAAAGAAGATTTTGGGCGTACGCCGTGTGTGACATCCCCATTTTCACGGCCAGAAAAGACCAATTTTTGTTTATGCTTTATATAAATCAGAGTACTTCTTTTAATAAAAATCTTGCAGAATTTGTTCCCAGAAAAACATGATAAATACGTTATCAAAGCATTTCCGAAGAAATGTATTTTTATTCATTTTAAAACATTTGGGATGTCATCGTCAATATAGAAACATAAGCATAAACAGAACTTACATTCATTTACACTAGTGATCTACATCTCTTTTAAATCTCTCAGTGTAAAGTAACTTCATATCGACACCTGTGATACAAATAAACTGAGTGGGTCAGGATGGGAAACCTAATGAGTACATAGGGTTTTCAACCCACAATAATATAATTATTAGGTTTAATCATCAAACAATTAACCCAATTACCCATCCCCATTATCTTATTTACTCTTAAGGATCTACCTTAAGAATCAGTTATCTCTTGTTCATTCATTCCTAAGGATCATCCTAAGGAATCGACACGAAGTCTATCATCACCGGGGTTTAGGCACTAAGTTTGCATAGTCGCCAGGATTTATACAACAGGCACTAAGTCCGCATAGTCACCAAGGTTTTATACAACAGGCACTAAGTCCGCATAGTCTCCAGGGTTTTATACAAAAGGCACTAAGTCCGCATAGTCGCCAGGGTTTTGGCACCAAGTCTGCATGATCGCCAAGGTTTAGGCACCAAGTCTGCATGATCGCCAAGGTGTTATACAAAAGGCACTAAGTCCGCATGGTCGCCAGGGTTTTGGCACCAAGTCTGGATGATCGCCAAGGTTTAGGCACCAAGTCTGCATGATCGCCAGGGTTTAGAGTATACCGGGTGAACACATCGTTCACAACACCTACACGTTGCGAGCCTGCTAGTGTTCCACTGGACTGTCTAGAATAGTCTGTGGTTGTCATCCATACTCTGCTAGATGACGGGGCCAACATTTGGGAACAAGGCTTCTCACATCGTCCACCTCTCAGCCTTACCTCATGGTCCATATCACCTCTCAACTCGTCATCCAACTCATATTTCATCTACCCATGTTTTACCCCAACATATTATGTAGATATAAATACATACATGGTTCAGATCTGTAAAATAAAGCTTTACATCTTTTATCCAACATAAATTTGAAAGCATAAAATACATATATAGTCTAGATCTGAAAAAAAATGTTAACATCCTTCATCCAATATAACTTTCACAACATAAAATATTTATACAGTCTAGATCTGACAAATAATGTTTACATCTTTCATCCAGCACAAATTTCGAAGCATAAAATATATATACGGTCTAGATCTGAAGAAAAAGTTCAGATCTGAAGGAAAGAAGTTCATATCTTTCATCCAACATAGATCTCAAAGTATACAGTTTAGATCTGAAGAAAAAGTTTAGATCTGAGATGAGAAAGTGTAGATCTGAAGGAAAAAGTTTCAGATCTGAAAGAAAGAAGTATAGATCTTTCATCCAGCAAACATCTCAGGTAAACAGATAACATATATATACACATAGCACATAATTTATATAAAATACTTCATATCTATGTGTAAGATGAAAGGGACTATGCACTCACCTGATACGGAGTGATCCGGACAGCACCTCGCTTCTAAAAATAATCTTCTTTGACGAAACCGGGAAGTTTGCTTGAAAACCGGGCTCTACACGCGCAGATTTTCGAACCGAAAAACTCTTTTTCTCGGAGACTCCAGGCTCTCCGAGGCTTCCTTTTAGAGCTAGAAAGGTTGCATAGGCTTCTTGGGGTGTTTTGGGGAGTTAGAGAGGGAGTTTAGAGAGAGAAAGTGAAGGTTGAAGGTGTGAGAGAAGTGTTGAACCCGACACCTCTATTTATAGGCTGTGAAATAGCTCTACTCGACAAGTTGGTACTTATACTCGTCGAGTCCAGGCTAGGTGTCACCATTCTGGTGGCAGAACGTGGGTGTCCTACATTGTGCCACGTCACCCCTTTTGCAGCAGCACCCTGCCGACTTCTAAACCTCGTAACTTTCGCATACGAGCTCCATTTTCGACTTTCTTTATATCCACGCGTAGGTAAAAACAAGATCTACAAATTTCCTTTTGACTTCATCGGCTAATTCTCGACCGATATTAAATTTAACAGTAAGAGGAGATTAGACTGTTAAATGACCGCGAAGAATTTGTAACTCCGTCATACGGACTCCGTTTTCGTCTGTCTTTTTACCGTTGGGTTCCTTTTAATGAGATCTTCAACTCTAATTTAGGTCGCGTAAGCCAAAAACTGCTCGAACTAAAATTCGAGTTTCGGGTCGTGCACTGCTAAGCCGAATCTTAGAAAAATCGTAACTTCCTCATACGAAGACAGATTTGGGCGTTCTTTTTATGGATGTTCTCGGTTTAACATATACTACAACTTTTGTTTAGATCACTAGGGCTAAAAAGTTCTCTATCGTAAATTCACTATTTACGTCTCCCGGTGCCGTGCCGGTTTTGCCGAAAAACTTCGACATGCCATAACTTCTTCGTTATAACTCGGATTTTGGAGTTCTTTATATGTACGGAACCCTTAAGACATATTCTACAACTTGGTTATCTAAATAATCTATTGTCGAAAAGTCGTTTTCGACCCCTATTATCTCTAAATTGACTAGCCCGGATCTACGGGCGTTACAATTATCTCCCCCTTAGGATGATTACGTCCCGAAATCATCAACGAAACAAGGCTCACATGATGACTCCATACGTTATCTCTTCATCCTAAGTAATAACGGTAACTTTGATGTTTCTTCGAACGAGTATCTAACTCTAAGACTTCCTGACTGCAGGCGGTGCTCGATCTTGCACCTGCTCCCTATCTCATGTTAAATTCCAAATTATGACCTTCAAGTCACAATATCGATCCTTACTGGAGACTGCTTCTTCTTCTTAACAATCTTAAGATAAGTTATTCAATTTCCACAATAGACCGATGGGTCGCGTTCTAATGACCTCTCAACGGATGTTGCAATGCTTAGACTCAGGTCTCTTAGAGTCAAATTCCGGAATGGAATATACTTTTCTTCATGTTCTAATGTGATATAATCACATTTCAACATGTAGCATTTCTAGCTACCAACTTCTTTAACTATGAGCGCGATACTGCTTCGATTATCTTTTACTTCAATCTTCTTGGCTTAAGTCAGATGCCACATCGAACTTGGTTCTCTGAACCACGTAACATACTCATCGTAGTCGGACTCAATTTGATATGACCACTAAGGTCGGAATAACAATCATCTTCTTAGTCATTACCAAAACGATGGTAACGACAGACATGAACAAAACATAATCAGTTACTAGTGCCTTGGAAACCTTGTGACTTTCCATGATCCAAGCGTGAGTCCTGTGCTTCCGGTAGTATAGGTATCTACTACCATTCACACCTACTCATACTCGTCCCAAGTAGTGTCTCGCAGTTTTCCAAGTCATCATACAAGAAAATCACATAACAACTTAACACACCAGATAACAAAACGAAGGTTTTATATTATTCCTTGAAACGATTACATAGGTGTTCAAGTTCACCATAGACTATGCCTCTAATAGGCTACACCATACGATACTATCCACACGGCTACTGCATAACTCGATATTTAGATATGAAGTCCTCATCCTCGATTCCTCGCGTTGTTTTCTGCTTCGTCGAGGATCATGTGGAATGCCCTTGGCCTTGGTGGTGTGTTTGGCCTTGCTGTCTCGTTTTTCTTTGGACAGTCTCTAGAAATACGCCCTTCTTTGTTACATCCGTAGCACACCTTCTTGTTGGACGCGCACTTGCTGGCATAATGTCCTGTCTTTCCACATTTGTAGCAAGTCACTTCCTCGCTACATTTCCTGAAGTGTTTCTTTTTACACTTCTCGCACCACTTAGCTTCACCTCCTCCTCCTCCTTCAGATTTTGAGAATTTTCTTTCTTTGTTGGATTTTGAAGATCCTTCAAACTTCCTCTTTTCTCCCGCCTTATCCTTTTCTAGACCCTTTTCTCTTATCTGGGTCTCTACATTCTTAGCTGCTCTAACGGCTGTCTTTAAAGTAGTTGCCATTTTAACCGTTGGGCCAAAGTCTATTGGCAGTCTGTTAGCAAACATATCTATCTTGGAGAGTTCAGTAGGCACCAAGTAGGGAAACAGCTTCATCCTCTCGGTGAATGCTGTGGCATACTCATCGACACTCATATTCCCTTTCTTCAGGTTCTGAAACTCGTTGTTTAGGTTTATCATATCTATCTCGGAGTAGTACTGCATCTTCAACTGTTCCATGAACGCTTCCCAAGACATCTTCAAAGCTTCTCCTCATGGCATCGTATCCGCCAACAATTTCCACCAGCTCAAGACTCCGGTCTTTAGTTGTCGAACCGCAAAGACGGTTTTCTGCTTATCGCTACAGTTGCAACTTTCAAATACCATCTCCATTTCGGAGATCCAGTCCATAATCTCCACAGGCTTTGGGTTTCCGGAAAGACTTGGTGGTTTGGCACCCTAGAAGTTCTTATACATACGTCCATCTCGGTCAATTTCCCTCTCCGGGTCATTCCTTTTCACCAATGGGGGTTCCACCTGACTAACAGTGCGACTGTTATTCCCTTCTTCAGACTCTTCGTCATTCAGTTCTGGTTGTTCAACAGGAATTGAAGGTTCATTTCTGTTATTCAGCAACAGTTGTCTCATTTCTTCCCTTTGTTCAGCCAACATAGCCCGAATCATGGCTTGAACTCCAGTTATTGTGACTGGCTCAGGTGCAAATTCGACTATCGGCACCTGCTCAATCACTTTGGGTTGAGGTCGTCGATTCCTATTTTCATTCGCGTTTCCAGCTCCACTTCGGGTTCTTGCCATTTCGATCTATACACCAAATCAGACGTTCGTTGTGTAATGACGAGAATTAAGATAGGAAAGATTCGACGTGTAATTCTCCCTATCACTCCAAAAAGTTACATGCCAATTCTAATACCGTAATCAAACATTTAGAAATCTGAACACATAAAATTTCCAGATCTGGTCGGCAACAGACCATAGATCCGATCGTATAACGCATATCATACACCATTTAGCACATAAAAGTATGTTAGGCATTTTCCCTAAATAAGCTAGTGCTTGTGTCTATTCAGGTGTACTACCTAAAATATATTAGACACACTCCTCACAATCATCGCTTAGCATTCTAAGTTTAAGTCTAGAAATAAATCCTTATTCCTAGTTCGCTTAAACTAATGCTTTGATACCAACTGTGACATCCCCATTTTCATGGCCAGAAAAGACCGATTTTTGTTTATGATTTATAAAAATCAGAGTACTTCTTTTAATAAAAATCTTGTGGAATTTGTTCCCATAAAAACATGATAAATACGTTATCAAAGCATTTCCGAAGAAATGTATTTTTATTCATTTTAAAACATTTAGGATGTCATCGTCAATATAGAAACATAAGCATAAACAGAACTTACATTCATTTACACTAGTGATCTACATCTCTTTTAAATCTCCCAGTGTAAAGTAACTTCATATCGACACCTGTGATACAAATAAACTGAGTGGGTCAGGTTGGGAAACCTGATGAGTACATAGGGTTTTCAACCCACAATAATATAATTATTAGGTTTAATCATCAAACAATTAACCCAATTACCCATCCCCATTATCTTATTTACTCTTAAGGATCTACCCTAAGAATCAGTTATCTCTTGTTCATTCATTCCTAAGGATCATCCTAAGGAATCGACACGAAGTCTATCATCACCGGGGTTTAGACACTAAGTTTGCATAGTCGCCAGGATTTATACAACATGCACTAAGTCCGCATAGTCACCAAGGTTTTATACAACAGGCACTAAGTCCGCATAGTCTACAGGGTTTTATACAAAAGGCACTAAGTCCGCATAGTCGCCAGGGTTTTGGCACCAAGTCTGCATGATCGCCAAGGTTTAGGCACCAAGTCTGCATGATCGCCAGGGTGTTATACAAAAGGCACTAAGTCCGCATAGTCGCCAGGGTTTTGGCACCAAGTCTGGATGATCGCCAAGGTTTAGGCACCAAGTCTGCATGATCGCCAGGGTTTAGAGTATACCGGGTGAACACATCGTTCACAACACCTACAGGTTGCGAGCCTGCTAGTGTTCCACTGGACTGTCTAGAATAGTCTGTGGTTGTCATCCATACTCTGCTAGATGACGGGGCCAACATTTGGGAACAAGGCTTCTCACATCGTCCACCTCTCAGCCTTACCTCATGGTCCATATCACCTCTCAACTCGTCATCCAACTCATATTTCATCTACCCATGTTTTACCCCAACATATTATGTAGATATAAATACATACATGGTTCAGATCTGTAAAATAAAGCTTTACATCTTTTATCCAACATAAATTTGAAAGCATAAAATACATATATAGTCTAGATCTGAAAAACAATGTTAACATCCTTCATCCAACATAACTTTCAAAGCATAAATATTTATAAAGTCTAGATCTGACAAATAATGTTTACATCTTTCATCCAGCACAACTTTCGAAGCATAAAATATATATACGGTCTAGATCTGAAGAAAAAGTTCAGATCTGAAGGAAAGAAGTTCAGATCTTTCATCCAACATAGATCTCAAAGTATACAGTTTAGATCTGAAGAAAAAGTTTAGATCTGAGATGAGAAAGTGTAGATCTGAAGGAAAAAGTTTCAGATCTGAAAGAAAGAAGTATAAATCTTTCATCCAGCAAACATCTCAGGTAAACAGATAACATATATATACACATAGCACATAATTTATATAAAATACTTCATACCTATGTGTAAGATGAAAGGGACTACGCACTCACCTGATACGGAGTGAACCGGACAGCACCTCGCTTCTAAAAATAATCTTCTTTGACGAAACCGGGAAGTTTGCTTGAAAACCGGGCTCTACACGCGCAGATTTTCGAACCGAAAAACTCTTTTTCTCGGAGACTCCAGGCTCTCTGAGGCTTCCTTTTAGAGCTAGAAAGGTTGCATAGGCTTCTTGGGGTGTTTTGGGGAGTTAGAGAGGGAGTTTAGAGAGAGAAAGTGAAGGTTGAAGGTGTGAGAGAAGTGTTGAACCCGACACCTCTATTTATAGGCTGTGAAATAGCTCTACTCGACGAGTTGGTACTTCTACTCGTCGATTCCAGGCTAGGTGTCACCATTCTGGTGGCAGAACGTGGGTGGCCTACATTGTGCAACGTCACCCCTTTTGCAGCAGCACCCTGCCGACTTCTAAACCCCATGACTTTCGCATACGAGCTCCGTTTTCGATTTTCTTTATATCCACGCGTAGGTAAAAACAAGATCTACAAATTTCCTTTTGATTCCGTCGGCTAATTCTCGATAGATATTAAATTTAACAGTAGGAGGAGATTAGACTGTTAAATGACCGCGAAGAATTCGTAACTCCGTCATACGGACTCCGTTTTCGTCTGTCTTTTTACCGTTAAGTTCCTATTAATGAGATATTCAACTCTCATTTAGGTCGCGTAAGCCAAAAACCGCTCGAACTAAAATTCAAGTTTCGGGTCGTCCACTGCTAAGCCGAATCTTAGAAAAATCGTAACTTCCTCATACGAAGTCAGATTTGGGCGTTCTTTTTATGGATGTTCTCGGTTTAACATATACTACAACTTTTATTTAGATCACTAGGGCTAAAAAGTTCTCTATCGTAAATTCACTATTTACGTCTCCCGGTGCCGTGCCGGTTTTGCCGAAAAACTTCGACAGGCCATAACTTCTTCGTTATAACTCGGATTTCGGAGTTTTTTATATGTATGGAACCCTTGAGACATATTCTACAAATTGGTTAAGATTATTTATTCTAAATAATCTATTGTCGAAAAGTCGTTTTCGACCCCTATTATCTCTAAATTGACTAGCCCGGATCTACGGGCGTTACACCGTGCGTACCCCAACGTACGCAATCAAACTACCGACTTCCGACGAGGCAAGAGTACGCTCATCGTAGGAGCAGAGTACGCCCCGCTTACTCAGCCGAGTGGACTAAGTGGACTTCTTGTCCCGTTGACTTTGACTTGGGTTGACCAAGTTTGACTTAAGGGTATTTTGGGTATTTTGAGCTATAGTTGAGCCTTGGTATCTATCTATTAAATAAGTGACCCGTAGAGTCGGTATTTAGAGTAGTATCTTGTTCAGATATTTGTCAGACTGTGAGGTGAGTTTCCTCACTGATCTTGTGGGTCGAAGGCACCAATGCCGACCCTTTTAGTTATGTATCCTGATATATAGGATGTCGCTATACAATAGTGATATGTTGATCTGCCTGGTAGTCTTTTAACTGATTATATGATTATCTGTTGTTGGATATATGTTATTTATTATGTGCGTGTCGACATGGTAAGGTGGGGGTTGAGACTATACTGCTTTGTGTTGTAAGTCAACAGAACGGGGCATTCTAATCGTGAGGTTGTGGGCCAGGGCATTCTAACTGTAAGTTTGTGGGCCGGGGGTAATCCAACCAATAGGTTGTGGACCCTTTATGTATTAGGCATTCCAACCGTAAGGTTGTGGGCCAAGGGTAATCCAATCAGGAGGTTATGGACCCAATATCTGTTTGATTATATGTTTGTATGGTGGTACTTTGGGGGAACTTACTAAGCGTTGGCTTACAGTTTTAGTTTTGTTTCAGGTACTTCAGAGGACTGTGGCAAGGCAAAGGCGTGACCGTACACATCCTGAGTTTTATGTTGTTGATCTTGGGAGACTCTGTTTTTGAATAATGTTTTAAAAACAATGGTTATGTAAACACTTCTTTTTAGTAAATGGGTGTCTGAAAAGTTTAAATTTTCTGTGATTTTTGAGACTGTTAAATGTGACTTGAGCATTTGGATCATGTTCATGGATCATTTGGAGCACTTGGAACTAAATGGAGCACTTGGTGTTCATGAAGCATATGACAAAGGAACAGATCATCTGAGAAAGAAATGGATTGACTGACAAAGGAATAGATCAAGTGCCAAAGGAACGGATCATTCAGAAGGGGGTTTGGAGCAACTGGAAGAAGTTTGGAGCACTTGGGAGTGATATGGAGCAACAAGGGAACCTTGTTGCACCATATGATAAAGGGATGGGCCAAGAGTGATGCTCTTGCGCCATGACACTTTCTCTTGCGCCATCATGTTCATTCTTGCGCCATGAGGCTTGTTGTGCCATGCATGTGCCTGTTGTGCCATGGTGATGTTGTTGCTCAAAGTTTGATATTCTTGCGCCACTCTTGATGTTCTTGCGCCATCCATATTCCTTGTTGCGCCATCTGAAGATGTTGTTGCGCCATTTGGATATATTGTTGCGCCATGGAGTTGCTGTTGCACCATGATGGCACAAGTTAGACTATCTCGGTCCTTGATGAGCCAAGTATGCTATGAAGTCCTCTATGATGCTCAAGATCGATCAAGGATGCTCAGAAGTTGGTATTGCTCAAGGATTACACCATGTTGTGCCACCATGATGGTTGTTGGTCCATTAGTGTTCATGATGCGCCACTTGTACATCATGATGCTCCACTATGGCACAAGGTGCTCCATCATGTGTGTTGCTGATGCTCATGAGTTGTATGACATGGATGGATGTTCCAGAAGATGCTTCATGGTGGATTGTGATTGGTTGACACCTTTCATGGGCCTATGGGCCAATGGGCTTGGCCCATTAGGGTTTTAGGTCTGATCCCTCAAGTATAATTAGGGATGAATGTTAGGTCATTTTGTATCTTGAATTCTAGAGTGATAGGCGAATATATGTGTTTTCGTACATGTAACCTCTATTTGAGAGCTCTGAAATAAAAGAATACTCCCCTCCTGCCCATGGACGTAGGTCACCTTGACCGAACCACGTAAATACTATGTAGTGTGTGCTTATAGTTTTGCTAGTTATCCGTTTTACTTCCTAACAGAGACGTTACAAGTTGGTATCAGAGCCTTGTTTTGAGCAAATTGGAGGAACCTCCGCGTAAATCCAGTATCAAACCGAGGAACTGCACAGGTTTTAAAAATGTTTTCAAAAATAATCAAGAAAGGATGTGATGTGTACGATCAGTTGGAGCCAGTAAGTATACCCTAAGTTACCACACTGTCATTTGATGTTATGTTATGTTAAAACAACATGCTAGTGATAGGGTAGGGTCTTCAGGAATTGCATGATAGAATTGTCTGATTATATGATGCCTAATAGCCTAGGGTTTCTTCCTTATATGAAATTGACATCATTACTGTAGTTGCTTAGTGTATGCATCAAAATTGTACATAACTAAGATTGTATAGCCTGAGAATGTTTGATTTGGCCTTATTTCCTGTTTCTTGTCTGGTTGTGGGCTTAGGGTAGAATCAAGTATTCGACTGTCTATAGGATTCAATGTTATGTATGATTAACATACGCGAGTGCTGCAGGGTTGGTAGAAGTTTCATGGATGAGTTATGTGGGGTCATCCGACCAGTTGAGGAATGTCTAGCCTTTATCTAGGAAGTGAGAATAGGGTGTATTCATATTCTGGTGTGTGTTGTTAGGGTTGTTGTGATGATCTTCTGAGATAAATATGAGTAGGTGTGGAAGGTAGTATGGGCCTGTACTACTGGAAGCACATGACCTGTGCACATAATAGGGAAGTCACAACCCCTAGGGTCTTGATGTGGATTGGTTCCTATGGTGTGATATGCGTTTCATCTGATATCTCTCTGGTATATTTTCAGTATGGTGTTCACGAGGGGATCCGGATCAGGAGCGAGTGGCCAGGATAGGCCAGGGTTGACCAATGATCGGGTTAGGGAGATGATTCATGTTGAGGTTGTTTATATTGTCCGGGGGCAGATACCGGAGTTGTTTGGGTCTATCAAGACCGCTATGATGGAGTTCTTTGATGACCAGTATGCTGCACTATCTGAGGCTACTGCTGTCGCAGCCACCGCGGCTTTCGCTGCTGCGAGGATTGGTGGTAGTGTGTGTGTGTGGGGAGGGGGGGGGAGCCTTCTAGTACCAGGACTTTGACAATACGAAGCCCCTGATGTTTAATGGAGTCTAGGATCCGATCATAGCCATGAGGTGGCTGTCGGATATGGATGGATGTTTATTTACTTGCTCCTGCCCAGCTGACCAGAAGGTCATGTGCGCTCTGAACCTTCTTCGGTCTAGAGCGAAGGATTGATGGAGATTGGTGACTAGCTCGTACACTCCGGAGCAGAGGACTGTCGTGACTTAGGACCAGTTCTCTGAGATGTTCCGCTCGAGATATGTTCCATTGGTGAAGCGGGAGAGGCTAGCTTAGGAGTATTTGGATAAACTTACCATAATGACTATATTAATTTCAAATTTCAAATTTTAAATTTCAATTTCAATTTCAATTTCAAATAAATTACAGTTTAAACCTTCGTATTTAATATTTTGTTATAATTAACCCGTTTAGTATACGTGCCTCACAATTGGTCACATGTCATTTGGTCATAATTTTGAGATATGTATTTTTCACTTGTCATTTACTTCATTTTTTATTTTTCCAATATATCATTAATTTAGTTTCCATAAATTAAATTTACCATAATGACTATATTAATTTTAAATTTTAAATTTCAATTTCAATTTCAAATAAATTAGAGTTTAAACCTTCGTATAAAATATTTTGTTATAATTAACCCGTTTAGTACACGAGTTTCACAATTAAACACATAATTTTGTTTTTCGTATGTTTATTTTTTTATTTTTTTTATTTTTTTTCTCATAATTTTCACTTATTTTAAATTTCAAATTCAAATAAACTCCCTCTATACTCCTTCATATTTAACATTTTGTTTTAATCAACTTGTATAGTATTCGGATCTTACAACTAATCTTCCTTAATAAATGAAAATATTTTGCCACTTGTCATCTTCTTAGAGGCTGTTTGGCAGGATCTGAATTTTTAAGAGGTCTGAATTGCAAAAAGGGTCTGAATTTTTAAGATCTGAATTTTAAAATGTTGTTTGGTTGGAACCTCTGAATTATTGTTCTGAACATTAAAAATGACCATTTTACCCTTTTGTATCATTTCTTTTAATTACAACATTATACTTCTTATTAAAACATCATACTTTCAAAACTATGAACAATTATTCTTATTAGGTAGAAATAGGAAGTACAATGTCATGGGAGCTAAATGGAGAACAAATATACTGATTAAAAACCATGAATCGTACATATATAAACAATTTCAAAATCAAAACACTTTACATTTTAAATTCCTCTGTATATATAAACAATTCCACATAAATTGTAATCATCTCTAACCTAATTGTAATCAAGATCACAATGTTTACAACTTTGAAACACTTTGAAAAACATTCATATTAAACACCATGAATCTTGATATGCTCTTTCTTCACTTTTTCCAGTCTCTTTTACAAAGAGAAACCTGATAATAAATAATTAGAAACACAAAATCAATAAGCTTTAAACTATTAATAGCATTGAATTATGGCAGCCCCAACACAACAAAAATTGCAATCAACAATGAGAAGAACAATAGCTAATTACAAAGTGAACACAACTCATAAAACAATAACAGTTCATAAAACTACAATTCATATTTGAAACGTAAGCACCACATTTGATTCAGTGTTTCTTTCTTAATTGCAATCAAATTCACGATCTAACAGAATAAAAAAAGTGGAAGCTACACATACATCAAATTGAATAATCACATAAAGCATGAGATCGTGAACTACATCAACAAATCAGCAAGATAGCAGCAAAAAACATCAAAAAAAATCACAATTTTCTGAAGAACAAAACAGCAAAAACCAATATTTGAAACAGTACAAAGCATCATTACCGATTTCAGCAAAAACCAAGAGAAAAAAAAACGAAGAAATAGCGATTTTATGAAGAACGAAAAACATACATGTTTATACGATTAGGGCAAAAACAAAGAAAACGATCGCGCCGGAGTGAACGTAGGAGGGTGGCATACAGAAAAAGCAAACAACAATCAAAGCAATTAGAGGAAGGTCTCCATTGTTGCCAGCCTCGAATAGGGACAGTTGCGCAAGGTGAAGGTTAGAGGACGGCAACACTGAAGGAAGGATAGAGAACAGAGGCGGTGGCGAAGGGAGGTGTCGGAGGTAGTGTTGACACTGGAAGGAGGTCGGAGCTTCAGAGGATTTGTTTGTGTCTTGTGTGCGATGGAGGGGGAGCATGTTTATGCGATTAGGGCAAAATGGGAAGCAGCCCTTTTTTTCTTCTTTCAGATGCGATAACAAGTCTGACCGAATAAGATATAAATTTCAGATTCAGATGTAAAATTAATAGCTAAACAAACACTCTTAATGGAAAAGATTCAGATATGCCTCTTATTAAGAGGCAATAAGAGGCAAACAAACAACCCCTTACTCATTATGTCATATGTCATTTTGTGGTAAATTTAGATTAAATTATATCCATGTATCATTTTGTGGTTATTTCTATTTTTACTAAATTTCATATAATACTTAAATATAATAAATGTAATAATAAATGTATATCAAATTCATTAATGCAATTTTCCTTATAATTTCTAAATTTTTAAATTGAATCCAATTATTTTAGTTTTTTATTTATTTAAATTATTAGTTTATTTAAAAGATAAATAATCATTTCAATTTTAATAATTAAATATTTTAATTTTTTTCTTATAAATTTATATTTTTTAAATTGTTACATCTTCATATTTGTTTATTTTTTAATAAATCCATATAATACATGGTCTCACAACTAGCAATGCAATAAAGAGCCAATTTATAATTATCATCAAGTTTAATAGTTTATTTTATTTAAAAAAAAACATATTTAAATAACGAAAAGTTAAGAAGAGAGTAAACTGACATTTCAAGAATCCTCTAGCTTACTTGTAACTTAATAGCGTCAACTACGTGTCTCATGACCCTATAAATTCAACCCCTCACAATTCTTACAATCACACCAATCTCATTTTTCTATTTCATCCAAGAACGACCAATCAATCAAAGAGTTTTTCCCTTCACATACTTAGTTTTTATTCTGCTTTCATCATGTCTGACAAAAAAGAGTACAGCGAAGAGGTCGTCGAGAAGTCCGATCGTGGACTGTTTGATATTTTTGGGACGAAAGCCGAAGAGAAGAAAGGCGAAGAGGCGGCGATCTCATCGGAGTTTGAACAGAAAGTTCAAGTCTCTCAACCGGAACCGGAGGAGAATAAGGAAAGCTTGCCTGAGAAACTTCACAGAACCGATAGCAGTTCCAGTAGCGTAAGTTTTCTATCTCCATTTCTAACTTTTGAATTAAATCGCTTACTTAATGACATGATCTCTGATTGATTACGATATGTTTCCATACTAAAAAAATGTTTCCTTTGTTGAAAATTGTTAACAGTCGAGTGACGAAGAGTGTGATGAAAACGGAGAGAAGAAGAAGAAGAAGAAGAAGCCATTGAAGGAGAAGATCACGAAACCTGAGGAGAAGAAGGGTTTCATTGAAAAGATCAAGGAGAAGCTTCCTGGTGGCCATAAGAAGGGGGAGGAGGAGCATGCTGATGAAGATGAACATAAGGAGAAAAAAGGTATTTTTGAGAAAATAAAAGAGAAAATCCCAGGGTATCATTCAAAGAGTGAAGAAGAAAAGGAAAAAGAAAAGGTGAAGGAGAGTGATTAAGCATTATATTTTGCAGAAGCAAAAGAGAAATGGGTTTGTGTGTTGGCTTGCTTTGAAATTTGTTGTTTGCTCTTAATGTGATTTGAGATATAAAGTTCATTTATTGTTATTCATGATTATTTGTATCATATAGAATCTTGCTTGTTTGTACACTTCAAATATTTGATTAAGTTGGATTATATGGTTATATTTTATCTTTGATTTGATTGAAGATCACCAAATTGTTTGAACAAATCACATAAATGGTTATATGAGGTTATAGAAGTCATGACTTGTACTCATAAAGAAACTATACCATGATTGATGGACATTATGCGTCACCATTGATATCTCACATATGCAGTTATATGCACCTTCATCATTTGTATTCCATAACAAAAAAGATGTTGATCACATATTATTATTATTATTTTTTTTATTTTTTTTTTGTTGTTGTTAATGTTATTCTTTTAAATGTCTAATAGGTAATGATCTATATACTAATTGATAAGTGATAACACATTTTCAACATGGTGATGATCACATTGCTATAAATTTGGTTTTAATTTGTTAATTTAGAGTACATTTGTTTAGACGTTAGCGTTAATAACAAAATGATTAAAATGGATAAATATGAGGGAATAATTACACATTTTGTAAAATGTACTTATGCACTTAACGAAGTTAGTCTAGTTTTCGTAATTGCTTTATGAATAATCATCTCACTATAATAAACCCTTTTCAAAAATAAAATAGAATAAAGTTTATCTTTTTCTGCAAAAAAATAAATAAATTATGTATAACAAGAATTTCACAATAAAAATCATAAAAACATGGCAAACTTTGAAACATTACGCCATATTATAAAATAACTTTATACATTAAAGTAATTTTGGCAAAATTCATTTTACAAAATTCATTTTACAAAATTAATAAATATTTTATGATACCCCTCGACACTGGAGATCTATAGTGGTGTCTGGTGTTGCACCGGCAACACTTACTTTTCTAGTACGCAGTAGAAAATTTTTCGAATTTTCGATTTTTTACCTATTTTTCATGTACCGGCAATACCTATTTCAACTCGGCAACACTTAGTATCAATTCATGCGTCCGTCCTTGCCCCTCAAAAGATGTTGATTCTGTTTTTTACCCTTTGTCTATTTTGTGATTATATTTATTTAGTGTGTATGTAATTATTATTTTAAAGTTTCAATAAATATGCAAGTGTAAATATTTTTGTTAAAAGCATTACAATTTTACAACTAAGAAAATCATCATTTTTGGGCCTTTTTACTTTTAAATAAGGCAAACGCAATGGGGCAGTTAGGCATAGTCCGATATCTAAAGAAAACCCAAGCATTCTGTTTTCTTATCTTCTTCAAACACAAATGTCTTGCCTATATGTGCTTCCTTCTTATCACCTTCTGCCAGAGCCCTTGTCTGAGCTTCCTTGATCTTTTCCACAATCGTTGAGATCACTTCAATCTTCAACGATCTAGCTATTTTCCCTTCGGGAATCACCTTTCTAGTTAGGGCATCAACTACGATATTTTCTTTATCTGGGTGGTAAAGCATCTCACAATCGTAGTCCTTGAGTAGCTTCATCCATCGCCTTTGTCTCATGTTTAATTCTTTCTGAGCAAAGAGATATTGAAGGCTTTTATGATCCGAATAGAGTTGCATTTGGTTCCGTAAAGATAATGTCTCCATATATTTAGGGCAAAAACCATTGTTCCAAGCTCTAGATCATGAGTTGGATAATTCTGCTCGTGGGGCTTTAACTATCTTGAGGCGTAAGTTACTACTTGGTCTATTTGGGTAAGACACATCCCAATCCAATCTGAGAAGCGTCAATGAAAACTGCAAAGTCATCAGTTCCTTCTGGTAGGATGAGGATTGGTGCTTCACACAACCTCTTCTTCAATTCATCAAAAGCTTTTTCTTGCTTCTCGCTCCAAGTATATGCAACCCCCTTTTTGGTCAGGGTTGTCAATAGAGCTGCGATAGAAGAGAAATTTTGGATGAATCTCCGATAGTTACTCACCAATCCCAAAAAACTACGAATTTCAGTGGGATTCTGTAACACCTGGATCAGGTGCATATTATCTTTCATATTGTAAAGTTAAAAGTTTCCCTTTTTGCCCTTCTCACGACGTGAGGGATGCCTTCTCACGTCGTGAAGAGTAAGCCAGACCCGTGCATCATTTTAAGGCTCACGACGTGAGCAGTCCAATGCTCACGACGTGACAAAGGATGGTGGCCAAAAACCCTAAGTTTTTTGTATTTAAAGGAATAAGAGAGTTAGGGTTTCTCACCCTCAGCCTCCCTCATTCTCAAGACCTCCAGAAACCCTAATCTTCCTCCTCCTTAAGATCCTTTGTCATTTGAGTGCATTTCTAGCTTGTGGGAAGAAGAAAAGAAGAAGAAGGAAGTGCTCTAGTGTGGGTGTGGGCAAAGAATCAACATCATCATCATCTTGTCCTACTTTTGGATCCTTGTAAGTATCAAAGGCTCCAAGTTTATTGCTTATCATGGATAGATCATGAATATTGTCCATTTTATTGATGTTATTGCATGATTGAGTGGAGTAGATCCATAAAGTTGGCAACTTTATGGATTCTAAGAGTCCCAAGAGCATTATGTGTTTAGGATATGGGAGATGGTATAGATTTGAGGCATGCATGCAAGTTTGAAGCTCATTTCTTCCCTTTTTGACCTAGAAAATGGATGATCATGTTTGGTGCATGCATGACCATAAAGGAAACATTTTTATGGACCTTAGGGGTCCCTTTTAGCTTCTGGATGAAGTGGAATCGAAGACTTAATGGATTAAGGACTTAAAATGGTGAACCTTAGCCTCATACAACGCTCACAACTTGAGGTGTTAGATCCCACGACGTGAGAATCAGAGCAATCCCGTTTCTGTTAGAACCCTTGGAGCTCACGACGTGAAAATGGTTGCTCACGTCGTGATGCTTGCTCGGGTGGTTTCTTTGGACGATTTGACCAGTTTGGGTCGAGTCGAGTGGGGAAACGGATCGGGTTCGCTGTCGCGACATGACCAATGTATGGCCATCACATGGGATAGTTGACTTTGACCAAGTTTGAACTTAAGGGTATTTTGGGATTTTGATGGAAATTGGTCATCTGGTGGGAATAGGTGTCGGTTAGAGAGCTGAGATTCGGAGTCGAGACCTCATCAGCTTCTGTTCAGTTTGCGAGGTGAGTTTTTTTCACTGTAATTTTGGGTCGAAGGCACCAAGGCCGGCCCATTACTTGTCACGTGGAATGATAATTGCCTATGTGGTTGCTTGTCTGAAAGACCATGGGGGTAGCCCATAGCATTTCAAGGGAGAAGACCATGGGGGTAGCCTATGGCAATTGTTTGTATGTTATGTGGTATTTTGGGGAAACTCATTAAGCTTTTGCTTACAATTTGTATTGTGGTTTCAAGTACTTCCGGTACTAAAGGGGAAGGCTCGACTTAATGGCGCAACATTCACTCTCCACTATTTTCCGCACTTACTAATGTTGTTACTCTGATAATTTGACATGTTTATTTTGTAATGGATTTTGGAAACAAATTATGGCTGTAATTCTTAATTGAAAATGAAAAAAATTTATCTGGTTTTTGGGTTGTTACAAGTTGGTATCAGAGCCTTGGTTTGAGGGATTAGGGCACACTCTCAAGTGTCTCAGAACTCAAACTAAGGAAATGATAATCTTTTCAAAAGAAAAAGAATTGAATTTTTTTTTTTTTTGAGAAAGGGTTTCTTAAGTAAAAAGGGAGAGTGCAATGTGTGCGATCGGCCGAGCTCAAGTAAGTGTTTCCCAAAATTAACCATGCTTATGTATTGCGATTAGTATGATTGATATGTGAAGTGCATGCTAGAGTAGGGGTAAGGATACGTTCAGGAATTATGTGATAGAATTGCCTGATTTGTGTGATGCCTTATAGCCTAGGAAAATTGGATGTCATATAATTCTTGGAATCGATGTTGACTCTGTATTTGCTAAGTGTATTCTTTCAAATTTATATACGATTAGGATTGCATAGCCTTAGAATGATGGATTCTGCCTCATTTCCTGCTCCTTGTTTGGTTGTGGACTTAGGATAGAAACCTTATTTGAAAGTCTATGTGATTATATTTGTGTATAACTTGCATGCATAACGCAGCCTGCGGTGTTGATTGAGGTTTCTGGTTCTGTGAGGATCGAGAAATCCTAAAAGCGTCTTGGATATGTGTGTGTTGTGTTGTTATGAGTTATGTTTCTGAGTTTAGTTGGGTGAATTAGAGGTATCAGGTATGACCTTGAGGAAGGTACAGGTAAGTGTGGAAGGTAGTATTGGGCCCGTACTACTGAAAGCACAGGACCTGTACCCGAGACAAGAGCAGACCTGGAAACTCTAAGGAGTCCGATGAGGAGGAATCCCTTCAAACTTCTTTATCGATTGTTTCTATGTTGTATTTTCAGTTGAG
This sequence comes from Lactuca virosa, assembly GCF_052849685.1. NCBI lineage: Eukaryota > Viridiplantae > Streptophyta > Magnoliopsida > Asterales > Asteraceae > Lactuca > Lactuca virosa. Next base: position 43,158,816 of record NC_136433.1, read on the forward strand.
GATGGTGATTTCTACATGTAACATCCATAAAAATCATGTCAAATTTAAACATTTTTTTAAAACATTTCAAAACCAATGATTTTTACAAAACTTGTTTTCAAAATAGTATAATGTCAGAGTATCCCAGAATCAAATCATAAAATCATGAAATATGAGGAGCTGTACGATCACGCCTTCACCTTCCCGCGATCATCAGAAGTACCTGAAACAATAATCAATAAATGTAAGCTCGAAGGCTTAGCGAGTTACCCCCAAAATACCAACGCCATAAAACATATCAATAACATATAAGCAAACAACATGCATAATGAGCCTTCAGACTGAATGGACCGCCTCACAGGCCTTCAGCCTATCTGGACTGCTCTTCGCGCCTTCGGCACGTCTAGACCGCCTCGTAGGACCAACAGCCTTTCCGGACCGCTCGCTGGGCCTTCGGTCTGACTAACATGCCCTCCTGGGCCTGTAGTCTATCCGGACCGCCCTGGGTATGTTGGCCTTCAGCACAAAGCAGGACCGCCTCAACCCAACCCCCAATCAAACAAACATGTGCACATAATATCATACGCTAGCATATATAACAGTCAACCGATCTAACAGATCATCAATCATAGCAACATCCTATAACCAGGATACAGACCTAACCGATCACTAACATAGCAGCATCCTACATAGCAGGATATCGACCTAACCAGGTCACTAAGCATATCACCATCCTAACTACCAGGATGTAAATCAATAACCATATCATGCAATAACCCGGATACAAATCCGAAAAAGGGTCGGCATTGGTGCCTTAGACCCCGTTGACATAGTGAGGAGAACTCACCTCACAAGTAGCTCGAAGTGATAAAGTCAAACTCCATCAACTGCAGCTCCAAGTCCAACACCTACATCCGCCGATGATCCGCTTCCATAAATTCCCAAATTACCAAAATACCCCCAGAAGTCAAACTGGTCAACCCTTGGACAAAGTCAAAGTCAACGGTCAAAGTCAACAGTCCATGTTGACCTAACTCGTCGAGTACAGCTAGCAACTCGTCGAGTTCCTTAAGAACTCAGAAACTCATAAAACCTTAACTGACTCGCCGAGTTTCCAACCAACTCGTCGAGTCCATGCATGTCCAGATGTCGGGGAAAACCCTAACTGACTCGTCGAGTCCTCTTACTAACTCGCCGAGTTCATGCAGAATCAAACACGGGAAACCTTCATCCACTCGCCGAGTCGGCTAAGCGACTCGTCGAGTTCATGTAGTCCATTTCTTATACAGATGTTTTTAAGCCACCCCAAAGCTCCATATTGCAGATCCAACCTCCTAGGGCATGGTTTCCACGTAAAGTTGCAAACTTTACGTACATGCATGGTCCTAAATGCCAAAACTAGATTACGGGAGAGGTTAACCTAAAGGAAAAGTACCAAGCTTGCCAAATCTAATAACTTTATAGCTATAGGGACCAAGGGGAGTCCAGATCTGAAGTTACAACTTCAGATCTTGCCCCAATACTCGAAATGACTCCCAACTGTGCTAAAGATAGCCCTAAACCCAAACATGATGAGATTTAGCTAAAGATAAGCCAAGGTAACGACTTTTTACCTTCAAAATATTTCCAAGATGAAGTAGAGTCAGATCCACAAGCTCCTTTTTGCTCCAAGCTTCTTATACTTCACACCTTCTTCACACAAAGCACCAAAATCACTCTTTAAGCCTCATAATCACTCAAGAACAAGGTTAATAGCGATTAAGGTTTCTCTTAGCCGTCAAGGGGGTGGTAAAGGACTGGAGGAAGGGACTTAAGGTCCTTTAAATAGGGTGCAAACCTTAAAATTTAGGGTTTCATCTCCCAGCTCCTACTCGTCGAGTCTGGGTCCTCCGACTCGTCGAGTAGATCCAATAATCCACGCGGGCTAACCCGCCTCTACACGACGAGTTGGGGGCAACCAACTCGTCGAGTAGGTCCATAAATGTGTATATAATGCTTTGAAACTTGTACCTGGGAGTCGGGGTGTTACACTACATGTGGAGGTTCGGGTTCTGGTTCCGTTGCGGAACTGCTTGATGAGAGGCTGTGTAAGCTTATCGCAACCGAGGTTACTTGCGGCATCCTTGATGCTACCCTGGTAATTTTTTGTACCGTCAAGGAAGGGATTATGGAGATCATAGAGGAGCGAATTAGATCATTTCGAGCCGAGATTGTTGCGGGTTAGATTGGGACTCGAACTCCCTCGTTCCGGGAGTTCAAGGCGTGCAGAGCGCTTGAGTTCTTTGGGGCTAAGGACCCCATCGCTATCCGCCGTTGGATCGCTGACATGGAGAATGCTCGGCGCACGAGTTTTTGCCCCGAGGCAGAAAAAGTGGGATTCGTGTCCTGCTTGCTGAGGGTCCGAGCGCGGGACTGGTGGGAGGAGGTTACCCGAGTGGTTGGTATGGCGGTTGTTACTGTGATGACTTGGGAAGACTTTGTGCAGAGGTTCTATCAGGAGTTTGCACCGGCCATTGAGGTGGAGCAGCTGGTGAGGGAGTTCCAGGATCTTCACCAGACTACAGAGACTGTGGCGAAGATCACCACCAAATTCAGGGAGACGGCATTGCTAGTTCCACAGTATGATGCTGATGAGGATATGAGGAAGATGAGATATCATGCCATGCTGAGGGATGATATCATGGAGTTCATGAGTTTCTCAGGGTGCAAGACCCTGAATGATATGATTGAGAAGACCCGTGATAAGGAAATCGAGTTGGAGCTCCGGACGAAGCGGAAGCCGGAGCACGTGCACACAGCAGTGGGCCTGGCCAAGAAGCCCAAAACCTCCGATACTTCTGGCAGAGGCCAGCAGGGCCGGGACTGTTATGCCAAGTGCGGCAAGTCGCACAGTGGGGCCTGTCAGGTAGCAGGCTCGATATGTTACAGTTGTGGTCAGTCGGGCGACATGAGCAGGGAGTGCCCCAAGAAGGGCTTGATTTGTTTTCATTGCAACCAGACCGACCATAAAAAGGCTGATTGTTTGAGGTTGTATGGGGGAGCAGTGGTGGCGCCTACGCCAGTCACCTTGAGGATTACCGATGGCCACCAGGGCAAGGCGGAGACTCCTGTGGTGAAGAGCAGAGCATTCCAGTTTGTTGGGTTTTGTATACTACAACATCCTATGGTGCACATACAACCCTAAATACATTGGATCTATGCTTTCACTAATTATACATGCAATGATGTTTCCAAGGTATTAAGCCTATAACTAGCATGCAATTGTTATATACCATACAAGATACTAGTTAGAGTAACATACCTTTTATGTAGCTTGAAGTCTTGATGTATTTGGCGTTAAGAGCTTAGCCCCAATAGTGTGGAAGCCTCAAATGAAGTCACAAAACATCATGAACAAAGGTGGAACTTGAGAGAGAATTCCTTCCACACCAAAAACACCTCCATGAACTCCAAGTACAAGTCTTAGCATTTTTGGCTATGAATGGACATATTTATATGTAGGATTCCAAGGGTCATGGGTATAGCCCAAATCCATACCCATGGGTGTTATGATCCATGGTTCATGTGGCCCAACTCTTTATGTATCCATACATAAACTTGGTCCAACATGGATCATAAGCCCAACACATATAAATATAACTAATTACCATAATTAGTCCCTGACGACGCACAGTTTATATGACTAAGTCCAGTCCGATGTCATTGGCCGCGCACCAATAACATCAGACTGGGTGGACTTGATGATATATGGTCCATTAGCATGGCCTAGACTGCTCTAGCGCGCCAGCCTAGCCTGACGTGCTCCTGCCAGCCCTGCCTGGCGTTCCCTTGTCAGCCTTGCTGGGGACTCCCTTGCTAGCCCTACTGGGGATTCTCCTGCCGGCTCGGCCAGGCGCTCCCTTGTCTGGCACTCCCCTGCCATCCTTTCCTGGTGAGCGCCCGCCAGCCCTGCCTGGGGCGCGCCCGCCAGCCCCGTCCGGCGCCTCCGGGCGGTCTTGCCCAGCTCCTTGCTAGTTGGGCCTGAATTGGGCTGGCCCAAGGCCTGGCCTAATTCCCCTTGACCTAATTGCCCCCTATATAATGAATAGTATCTCCTCCATGGAGAGGGATCTTCCCCTTGGCTTAGCCGCCGCCCTATACTCCGGGCGGGTGGCTCCACCGCCACTCGCCGCCGTCAACCACCATACACCACCAGCACCAAGATGGTTCTCTCTAGCTAAGGAGAACCATCTCAGATCTACCGGATGATCTAACTTGACCGTCGGAGTCCGCTCCCGGGGCACAGTCCCTGGGGCGGCTCTAACGACTTTGCACTGTGATGTCCAGATCTCCGCTGCAGCAGAAGACCAGAAGAATCGTCGGAGGTCGATGTCGCATCATTTGGCGCCATCCCGGACTTGAGCAAGCAGCCATCACCTTGTTCTTGCCTAGATTTGTTCAGATCTGTTGCATTTTAGCTCAGGTTTGCTCAGATATGCTCATATTTAGCACTATTTGTTCAGATCCGTTGGCTCTTGCCAAGATCTGTTTAGATCTGATTAGCCACCCCTCAGATCTCTTGATCTGATGTGTTCTATGTTTCAGATCTCTTTATCTGCTTAGGGTTTTTGTTCAAAACTGTTTATTTTTTGCCAAGATATGTTCAAATTTTGCTTCACCATCTTTTAGATCTGTAGATCCATCATGTTTTTTAGTCCATATCTATGGATCTATATGATTTCCTTCACTCAAACACTTTCCAAGTTTGCAAAAATCTTCTTAGAATCGTTTTTTGATTCATATTCTGGGGGTTTCTTGAGTAGGATGAAGATAAAAGAAATTTTTATGAGTTTTTCGTTCAAATCTATTGATCTGCTTAGTTTTTCGTTCAGATCTCAAGATCTGTTGAGTTTTTGTTTAGATCGTTAGATCTACTTTGTTTGTTGTTCAGATGTCTGAATATGCTTGGTTTTCGATCATTTGAGAAGTTCTTATGAGTTCTTAACCCATTTTCGTTTTTATTTTTGTGTTTTATCAAGTAACATGAGAAGAAATTAAATTTTAGTGGTGTTTTACCTCATCTCCAGTTTTTTTCCTAAAAGAAATCGTTTTTGGTTTATGATTTTCTTAGCAAAACACTGTTGAAGCTGCCTATTTAGTGTTTCCTTCAAAGCTTGCAGAAGGAAAATGAATTTTTTCAGATCTGCAGATTCACTCTTATTTTTGTTCATTCAAACATCTTTCAAGCTTACTCAAAACCCTATCAGATCCGTTTTTAAGTTACATCTTGGGGTTTTCTTCAGCAAGTTTGAGGATAAATTTTTGTGGTTTGTTTGATGTTTTCTTTAGAAATTTGAAAACAGAAAAAGAGGTTTTTTGTATTATCTTCGGCAAGTTTGATTTTCTATGTACAACTTCTTTCAAGTTGTTTGTGTTTACTTAGAAGTTTGAGAAAGAAAGAAATTTTTAGGAATTTTACCCTTTAAACATTCATAGTCTGATTTGCTGTGTTTGTAGCTCAAATCCTTAGATCTGCTGCGTTTTTGTTTACAAATAATTTTCCAGATCTGTTTTAGACCATATTTTGGTGGTTTTGTCCAGATTTAAGAAGAAAAAGAAAAAGAAAAAAAAAGCTTCATATGGGTTCTTTACCATCTTTTTATATTAGTTTATATCGTCATAAAGTTCATTTTAATTGATAACCCCAAATGTACAACTCTGTTATGTTTAGATATTTCTCAAAACCACTTCATTTCAAAATCACATTTAGATACTTTATTTCAAAATCACATTTAGATACTTTATTTCAAAAGTTTACCCAACTTTTTAGTTTACAGCTTAGTAAAAAAAAAAGTATGGTGCAAGAGAAAAGTGTCTCTGTTTTCTTTTTAGTTAAATTAAAAAAAAAGGGTGGAGAGGAGTTCTAAAGAAGAACCGATATCTGTAAAAAAAACATGTGTATATACACAGATAAAATCTTTACAGCTAATATTTACAACACATTATACAAAAAGATATCAAGAATCGTATTTACTGCACTCTCAAGAAAAAAAAAGGGATGAAAAGACAGTGTACACCATAAACAGTCTAACGGGACCCACCTGGTCCATATACACAAAAGTCAAATGCAGTCGGCCCCACTGGACTTTCTCTCCTCACAGACGAGAGCCTCTCCATTTAACCCAATCAACGGGCATCTTCAATAAGTAACAATTTCAGTCGCCGGCGAACGAAGCCAAGGCGTCACCGGTCGAATCCCGGTAGCCACTTCCAGAGCAACAACATCTTCAGCACCACCGTGACCTCCTGTCGATCCTCCAGTAGCAGTAGCTTTGACGACAGAAATCACTTACAGCTGTCGACCATCGCCATCTCCGATCTACCTTCAACAATGGCGAACCAGCGGACCAGCACCACCACTAGAAACCGATTACTGTTCCGACTTCCTTCCCTGGATGACTGAAATACCACCAGCTGCCATCGACGAATTCCACTTGAATCCCCTGCAACCAAAAGACCTGTGGAGAATAACCATCATGACCACCGTTGCTATTCTAGCCGATGAACACCCTCAAACGGAAGCATCAGAATAGCGTCGCCAACGACGACGTCCGAAGAGAAACCACCAAGATCGTCGACCAACCTGATATTAGCCCAGACGCGTTTTCTGGCATCTCTCTGAGGCACGAACCAATCAACCGATCCTCTTTCTGCCTTCGTTCCCCAGCATCCGGAAACCCGGTAGATCGATGCCGGCAACTACATCGTTGCTCCGATCTCTCTCTACACCAGTTGATCTCCAGCGATTTAAACTCCAAATCGCGCCACCGTCGGTGGAGTAGTTTCTCCGGTCTCCCCTTACAGGCGGCGAGCTTAGACGCTTTCAAAAAAAAAAAAGGAAAAAAAATCGTCGCTTAAAATTTCAAGATCTTCGTTCGTTTGTTTTCCTTTTGGGCATTTATTCCTAGAAGACGCATCCCCAAAACTGATTAAATTAAGTGGGCCTTAGTACTTGGTATCCTTGGCCCACAATGGGCATACACGAGAAAGTGAAAGGAAAAGAACTTAGGCCAACAATTCCTCAAACGGGCTCCTACCAACTTATTGGATTTTTTTTTTTTTTTTTTTTTTGAAACGGGTTTCTTCCATTCACTGGACCACCACAACAATAAATCGGACTTATCTTATGAGACAAATTTAACAGTCGGTCAACTAACGCTCACGCACCGCAAGCTCCGCTCAACAGAATGCGTTGCAAGTCGAACTCTCGCGACATTTTTAAGAAAAAAAAAGGAGGTAATACCCATTTGTGTATATAGTTCATGCAAGAAAATTAATATTGGGCTGATAATCACGAGTGATTCCAATAATCCTTATCTTGGGCCTTTACCATTTCGAAAATGGGTTGCCATTTTATTTCGGGCTTCTTCACATTGTTGGACATTTCTCATACAAGAAAGTTGGGCCTATAATTCTATAGTGGGTTTCTTCAAGATGTTTTCTCTCAAGCTATTGGGCGGCAGAATACATCTTAGCTCCTATTATATTGGTATTTGATCATATTGGGCTATGTCAACAAGTAACATGAGCCATTTTTACAAGACAAAAATCAGAAATTTAATAGTTGCGTGCCGCAAACTTCGCTCTACAAAAAAAGAAAAAAAAACATTTTCAGAACACGCGTTGCGGCCCGGATCACTCGACATTTTCAAAAAAAAAAAGAGGGAAAAGAGGAGCATGCTACTACTACTCCATGAAGCATTTTAGAATACGATCGCGAGATAAATGATCAAGGTCTACTTTCTCTCCTTCCTCAAGTAAATTAATGTCATTTATTTATTATCTCCATTTAGTAAAAACTAAGGATATTTACTAAAAGCTTTATTATGACAATCGTGACATGCCTTTACCTTCAGTGAGTTAAGATATCTATGCAAAATACTAATCTACTACATAGTAGATAATCGTTTTACTACAACATCTTATGCAAAATACCACGTTTTGATAACTAAATTGACAAACAATTTTCGATACAATCAAACCATTTTTTCATCATTAGTTTGCAACTACTAATTGCATACTGCTCAAGTATTTATACAACGCACAAGTAGTTTGTCTATACAAGTTTAAACAATGGCATATGTTGTGAACAATTTCCAAAATTGCGTTCACAAAAGCCATTTTAGTTGCCATTATCAAACATTTATATTACGACCGTTCACATAGTATGGAGCTAGATAACTTACTATTATTGTTTACAATGGCATGTACAAACGAATGAGGCTCGAACGTGCAAGCACAAGCCAATATCCCCCTCCACTTTTCCTTTTTAAAAAAAATAATTATAAAAAAAATAAAAGGGGGGGGGGGGTGGGAGTGGAAGGAGTATTAACATTATGCAGAGGTGTCATTTCTATTTCGAGTAAAGAGCTGAATTACATAATGAATTGACGTTATATACGATTGTGCATCCGCGGGAAAGAGTTTGGTGGTATAAATGAAAGAGAAGCTTCATAGCCCAACACCAAACATCAACCACGTTACGCGACTATTAGCAGCCGTGATGGCTGGCCCTGAGCGGTCTCGTAGCTCAGCTCTCATCAGTCGTGTTGACCGACATCCCGCAGTCACGCTGCCCTGCTCTCGGCAGCCACGCTACCCATCTCTTGTTAGCACTCACATCGCCTAGCTCTTCTCAATAGCTATGTATCTCAGCTTTCAGCAGCTATACATCCATCTTTCCCTTTCTTCGCCTCCTCTAAGGTAAAAAGGGGGAGGGGGAGGGGGGGAAGGGTTAGGACAACACTACAGAAGTGTTATTTCAAGCAAGGAGTTTAACTACATAACAAGCGGACGATATATGGTCATGAATTCTCAGGAAGACATTAGTATTATAGATGAAAGAGTAGCCGTAAGGCCTACTCCTCGGCGGCTGCACTTCCTAGATCCCAACAACCAACCTCAGTCAGACTTGCTACTCAACTCTCACCATTCACGCTGACCGGCCCTTGATAGTCTCGCTGCTCAGCTCCCAGCAGTCATGCTGCCTGGATCTCATCGGTCGCGCAACCTAGTCCTCAGCAACCATGAGACCCAGCTCAGCAGCCGCAAAGCCCAGTCATCAGCAGTTACATGGTCTGATCCCCAACAGTCGCGTTGCCCAACTCTTGACAGCCGCGCTACCCAGTTTTTGTTGGCACTTATGTCACTTAGCTTTTTCAGCGACTATGTCGCTCAGTTTCCATCAGTTATGCGTCCATCATTCAGTTTCCTCCCCTCCTCTAAGAAAAAGGGGGGATGGGGGAAGGGCTGGTACGACACTAGGCAGAAGTGATTTTTATTCAGAATGGGCAGAGTTAAAGTACATGAAGAGTTGATACTATGCATAATAGTGCATTCCTGAGGTGGCACTAGTATTCCGGATTGAAAGAGCAGCATCGTAGTTCAACCCTCGGGAGTCTCGTCGCCCAACTTTCAGTAATCATGCTGCCTATCTATCGGTAGTAGCTCGTTGCCCAGTCCTCAGCGGCATGTTGCTTAACTCCTGACAGCAGCCCTACAGTCCTGCTCTCGATAGCCTCGCTGCATAACTCTTGACAAAGTCATTAGAAAACGAGGCATAAATCATCGCTATAGTTGATAATACGGCAGGGCACCAGGTGCCATTACACTTCATCTGCTCCTGATAACCTGGGCCAAACACATAGATTGCCAGTCGTTGCGCCCAATCATGCAGGGTTCGACATCCTTGCCTTGAGTCGTCAGGCTCCTCGGCCCTATGCAAAAGTGATTTTTATTTCGAAGAGGCAGAGTTGAAGTGCATGAAGAGCTGATGCTATGCATGATAGTGTGCTCCCGAGGTGACGATAATATTCTGGATTGAAAGAGCAGCCTCGTGTTTCAACTCTCAATAGTTGTGCTGCTCATCTATCGCTAGCAGCTTGCTGCTTGGCCCCCACCAACCTTGTTGATAAGCTCTCGACAGCAGTCTCACTACATACCACTTGACAACAGCTACATTATCCAACTCTAAGTAGCATCACTGCGTAACCCTCGACAAACAGCCAAGACAGCGAGGCACCAATCATAGCTATAGCTAGTGATGCAGCAAAGCATCAAGTGCCATTGCACTTCGGCCCAGACTGATCCCCGAGCCAGATACATAGATTGTCAGCCGCTACGCCCAACTCTGCGAGGTTCAATACCCTCGCCTTGAGTCGCTTGGCTTCTCAGCCCGACTCCATTATAGCGGCAAGCTCTGCATGCGAGGTTCAATACCCTCGCCTTGAGTCGCTTGGCTTCTCAGCCCGACTCCATTATAGCGGCAAGCTCCGCATGCGAGGTTCAGTACCCTCGCCATGAGTCGTCTGGCTTCTCAGCCCGACTCCATTATAGCGGCAAGCTTCGCATGCGAGGTTCAGTACCCTCGCCATGAGTCGTCTGGCTTCTCAGCCCGACTCCATCATAGTGGCAAGCTCTGTATGTGAGGTTCAGTACCCTTGCCTCGAGTCTCTTGGTTTCTCAGCCCGACTCCATTATAGTTGTGGGCTCCATACGCAAGGTCCAACATCCTTGCCTTGAGTCGCTTGGCTTCTCAGCCCGACTCCATTATAGCGGTGGGCTCCGTATGCAAGGTTCAACATCCTTGCCTTGAGTCGCTTGGCTTCTCAGCCTGACTCCATCAGCAGCATGCTCCACCAACGAGACTCAAAGACATACAACCTTTGCCTATTTGATTCTACGCGATGCTCTCCCGCGTGATGTATCTACGATCGCTGGCAGCCAAGCCCGATCCATTCCACGCGATGCTCTCCCACGTGATGTATCTACGATCGCTGCAGCCGAGCCCGATCCATTCCACGCGATGCTCTCCCGCGTGATGTATCTACGATCGCTGGCAGCCGAGCCCGATCCATCCCCCGCGATGCTCTCCTGCGTGGTAAACCTACGATCGTTGGCGGCTAAGTTCGATCTGTTACACGCGATGCTCTCCCGCTTGACATCCCCTAGATCGCTAACTGCTAAGCCCAGGCTATTCTTCTAAGTCGCGCAACAAGTCGCGCATCGCCGCGTACCATGAGTCACGCATCACAAGCCTGTCCCACGCTTTACATCGCACTCTCGGTGTTTCCTCTCTCACAGTCATCATGGTTCTCTTGTGCTCGGACGATCGATGAAGCGCTCCCCACACTGCATCCTGCTATAGTGAGGTTACCTTTCAGCAAGAAGATTATCATGACAACATCCCCACTACCTACAACCCCTCAGCATATATGTGTTGGATTAGTGTCTAAGTCCATAACTATTTTGGTATGTACTTGACCCGATTGTGAGCATGGTCCTTTTGGGTTGCCTTCACACGAGTGACTAGACAGGATGACAGTTGAGGAGAGAGGTTGATTAGGGCATAAATATGATTTATTTATTATATTATATGATTAATATAATAATTTGGAATCATATTATTAATTAGTATTTAATCAGAAATTAATTAGGAATTAATTTCGGGATTAAAGGAATTAATTAAAAGTACAAGGGCTGTTTTGTAATTATTTGATAGTTGAGACTTTGGGCTATTGGATCACCTTTATTAAGGCTTGAACGAAAATCCTAGAAGGATCTAGGAGTTTTCGTCCAAGGGCTTAAGGAAAGGAGTCCATGGACTTGCTTAGGCCCTAAGCTAAGGGATTAGGGTTTCCACCTTGAAACCCTAGCTAGCCTCCAGTATAAATAGCACCCTAAGGCACTAGAATTCGTCCAAGCCTTGGGAAACCCTAAAAGGGACGAATTTTAGGGCAAGATACCCTTCTCTCCTCTCTCCCATATTCATTCTTTCACCTAGTGTGTTTGTGAGCCATTAGAGGTACTACACTTGTGGTACTTGCTTTCAAGAGCTAAGGAAATTCAAGGAACTAGTTGTTATTGCTATATAACAACAAAAGGTATGTATTCTATTCTCCTATGTAGATTTCGAAAATTAGAGGAGCATTCCAGGTTTCTTTTTGTGTTCATAAAGTTGTATGTCTAATAGTGAAAACATAGATCCAATTAGGGTTGCATGCACACATAGGATTGTTTGTATAAAACCTATCAGTGGTATCAGAGACTTAGGTTTTTGTTTTCAATTAGATTTGATACAAATGTATGAATATGACAATTAGGGTTTATGGCTAATAAACCCTGGAGGCTTGATTTTCGAAATTGGGGTTTCTAATCCCAAGATTTCGAAATTTTGGTAGGGTTTCCTAAACCCTTTCCTTTGGCCCCAAGATTTCGATTTTAGGGTTGTCTAACCCTAGAATTTCGAAATTTGCCTTGTCCCCTAGATAGGATTCCCAAATTTTAGAGATTTGGATAATGCCATATCTTGTAATTATCCTTGATTCCTTAAATAGATAATTAAAGATCTTATGGATTATCTCATTCCATAAATTTTCAAATCTTAGGGGATATGGGATTAGATTAAATTAATTGTCTAATTTAATAGATAATCCTACAAGATTTAATAATTTTAAATTAATTGTTTAATTTTGGATAATTATTAAATCAATATTTTTTAATATTTAAGAGTTTAAAATTAAAAAGTTTTAATTTTTCGAAAAAGTTAAATATGATTAAAACCCTAGTATTTTGAAAAGTTCAAATTACACCCTTATGGTTTTATTAATTAATTAAAGTGTATAATTAAAAGAGAGTTAATAATTCCATAAAGTTTTGGTTTAAATTTAATTAAACTAAAAGTATAATTTATTAAATTAGACCACCTGGTATTTTAAAAGTATAAAATACACCCTATACTATATATAACATTAAAAGTCTAAAATTATATATATGTATGAGTAAACAGTCAGTCTTACAGTTAGTAGGCCTCATTCACGAAGCTGATCTATAAGGGGTGTTTAAGGAAATTGCCTATAAAATGGCGATTGAATGGGTATCCACTCTGACCCACCGCACTCTTGACTAGTGGAGGGTCGTTAGCCGAACGGGTAGGATAGGACGAAACCTTGCATTATAAGTATAATGAAGTACAAAGTAACTACATGCTTTTACAAATTCCCAAATTCTAGTTACTTTATGCAAAATGTGAAATTGTATGCTAATCCATGGAATTACACTTCGTACCATTGTCAAACGTTAGTGGAGCGTGTGTGGTTAACCGGCACACTAATTTGGGGTTGACATTGGTGGCGAAGGGTGGCTCGATGTTTATCATAGATCAATGGAGCGTGTGTGGCTAACCGGCACATTGATTAGGTGATAGTATCATTGAGAGCACCACGTGATTCGTATGGTTATTCACACCTTGTTTGTGATCCTCGACATCTGTGACAACCGTCAAATTTCGGTCAATTCAAAGTCAAACAAAGTCAACAAGTCAAACCGGTCAACTCCAATAACCCTTGTATGTTAGGGTTTACATTATGTAATCACTATACAATTCGCTATTTTAATGAGAAATCATCATTTGGAAAGTTCATGTGTTTGATTTTCCTTAGCCTTAACAGTGCTAAACAACGAACCAAAGCGATAAAACACTATTGCACAATCATCGGGATTGTGTAGGACACTAAATCATGGCTTAACGGGGTTTACGGACCTTGCGTTTCAAAGCCAAACACTCAAAAAGGTCTCAAAAGAACTCTCTCTCAATCTCTTTCACTCAATCTCTCTCTATTAGAAATCTCTCCCAAATCTCTCTCAAAAGTTCCTTTAACTTTTTGTAATCATTCGGGTCATCACGACCCTTAACCGGGTCAAAAACCACTTGAAACGGGGTAAAAACGGGTAAAATAGCCTTAAGGACCCAAAACCGAAGCTTCAGGACCGAAGCCTCGCATCCGAAGTGCTCAGGACCGAAGCCTCGGACCGAAGCCTCGCATCCGAAGTGCTCAGGACCGAAGCCTCGCACCGAAGCCTCAGGTCCGAAGCCTCAGGTCCGAACCTCGGCCCAGGACCGAGCAACTTCGCAGATTCAGCCTTTTTTCCCGGTTTTCGACTACGACTTCGTTTTAACTCCGTTTTTCATTATTTTAACGTGGGATTTTCACCCAAAACTTTATTTTATAAACTAAGGCCCCAAAATATATAAATCTCTAGGGTTTTTATAAAATATATTAAAAGAATTAGTGGTTGAACTAATTATTGAGGGAATATTTGCTTTTCCTTAATTTATGGCAAAAGCAAACCACCACCACCTCACTCTATGATTAGCCACTCTTTCCCACTACCCCTTGTCTCCTTAGTGGACCTTTACACCCAATATCCAGCTCTTCCCACGTTCTAAGAGCTGGAGGATTGATCCTCTCTCCTCATTCTCCATAAAACTCTTTCATTCTACACTTAGCAACCAAGAACACTCTCCAAAATTCTCTCATCTTTTCTCTCAACTTCAAGAACTTCAAGGCTTTCTCCAGGGATTTCTTTCTTCAATTAGTAAGTATCTTCATCATTCACATAATTATTAAACTCCATTCTACTCAAATCATTGATATCTTACACAAGTTCCATCTTATTCGGTGTTAGATTCTCGAATCATCAAGACATCTTCTTAGTGTTCTTGGGTTGAACACTTCCTCTCTCTCACTTTCATCTACTGAAACCACATAAGGTGAGTTCATACCCCTACATTTACATGTTTTTCTTAAGTTTTAAGGGGGGAATACAAGTAAAATCATCAAGAACACAATTAAACTTTTTCTAACAGATTACATCAGAAAAGATGGACGTTAATCACGGACTGTTTTGGTCAACTTAAATATTTTAGTTTTCAAAACTGTTCCAGGTGCAAGTAGTTCAAACTCTTAGCTTTAAAATGGATACTTTCACATCTCCATATGATTTTTCTACAATTTATGGTGATTTTTACAAAACTGCCTGTCATTTCAGAGGCAAACCCGGACCAGTCTGTGATTATGAACATTTTCACCTCTGTTAGAGATCACTAAAAATCATGATAAAATTTACGAACAAACTAGACTCATATTCCAAACTCTCAAAATTTGCGGATTTGGATTTAGAGCTTTGATGATTTTTTTATAAATTTTCTAAGAACAGTAACAGAAACTGTTTTCAAAGAAAAGTTGCTGTTAATTTCATTTCACCTTGTAACATGTTGAGCAAGGTGTATATCTTTATGTGATTATATGTTATTGCAATATATGACATTTTATCTTAATATTTAGACACACATCAGTTTACAAATGGATTTGGTCATATAAAATATAAAGAATAAAAAGTGATTATAATCAAAGTACAATCGATACATTCAAACATTTAATAAACTATTTTGAATATAGTTTGCATACATTACCACGTACTACCCTTGGTTGATAAACTATAATATGTATAGTTTATGATACATTACATAACACATACATTTAAAAAGGGTACATTTATACAAAGGATATTTTCATTAAGCAAGGTACGGCCATACGGTACCAAGTTTTCATAACACGTAATTTCGTTAATGACTTTGTGAGACATTTACTTCAAATTACTATTAAGTCCTGTATTGTAACCAGAGTCTCCTTGAGGGAGAGCGTGATACTTGTGTATAGATCTATATTGGGTTTGACAAACCCACACCTAAACTGCATGCAACAGTTAGACCGATAGGTCTGGGGTGACAAATGTCATAACATTTCCGACGCCTGAAGAACGTCGTTTTAGGCAACCTTGGTCATAGTATGGTTATAATAAACTCACATAAAGTATTAATAAACATTGGAATTTACGGGAACTTCATTAAAATTTAACGAGTTTATGTCGATTTAAACTTGCATTGTTTTACTATAAATATGACAAATTACTTGTACATTTCGGTCTTTGGGTTTTAAGACTACATTTACACATTAAGGAAAATATTGGATTTTCTAACACAAATACTACTTTTACAAACGAAAGGCTTTTAATAATACCAAACAAAAGCTTATGAACTCACCAACCTTTGTGTTGACACTTTTTCAAACAACTTGTATTCTCAGGAAATCATTAAACAGGTAATCAAGTGCTTTTGAGGATGGGACACTAAGGCGTCTACTATTTCATATTTTATCAACATATTCTAATTGATTCGTAAACATGTAATTCATACAATGATGTAACTTTTTCAATTATATATATGTTGGTTGTGTTTGCTTGAATTACTATTACAATTGTTGTTATGATACTATACATGAAGTCCTCCACCCCCGGACGTTTCCGCCATCCTTGGTTTGGGGGTGTGACAGATTGGTATCAGAGCACAGTTTATAGTGAATTAAGTTTATCAAACCACATAAGATATACAAACTATAAACACAATTGGGACTAATAGTCTCTGATTTGTGCATTTTTCAAATAAATATACTCTTAGAAAATAAATGATTTTCTTGATTAAAGTATACATACATACATTTCATGCTCGCATGGTATCATAACTAGCGAAAACATAAAGCAAAAGAAGAAGAGTTGAACATTTTGAGTATGCCTTAGTATATGTGGATTAAATCTGGGAAGGATATAGCCTGATCAACTATATCTGTCCGGGAATTGACTTGCATATACCGGGGGATGGTCAGGATGGACAACAAATCTAACAAACCTAATAACAGACTACAAAGGATACTTTAAGAACTCAAAACTAAACATTTACAAATACTATAGGAGTATTTTGTGTTACTATAATAAATTATCTGAGAATTAAATAGGTCTTTATTTATAGATCAATAGCTGCTAAGTGGATGCGCTAAGGTCATATGTAACTAAGATGCTATAGACTTAGAATTTATGTATCTTTGTTTCACTTCCTGTCCTTGTTTGGTTGTGGTCTTGGAGTTAGGGTCATCTATTCGAAGGACTATTATATCTTAATCACATATGACTGGTATGCACTTTGCAACTAATTAAGTAACCGATAAAGATCATTTTAAAATATAATATATTAATTATGTCCCGACTAAATTAGTATATGTGAAACTTCTACAAACAGTCATATACTTGGAAACAAGGAAACTCAAATAAAATATTTTATACTTTCATTTTACCTCATAACCCAATGTATTGGGTCAATTAAAAGTATAAAATCGTATGTATCGTAAACATACCGGAAAACAACGTAATAATATACTTTATGTATAAAAGATTTCTCTTCCTAAAAATACACTTTTACTAAAAGTACATTGGTTTACGACTTATGACAGAACCATGCCGCCAAGGAGAAGACCAAGACCTTCCAGCAACACAGCAACACCTCCTCCGCCGCTGCCTCCACAGTTTGATCCTGCGATGTTCCAGGCTGCAGTAACAGCAGCCGTAGCGGCCGCAATGTCGTAGATAGGGACAAACGGAGCTGGTGGTTCTGGATCAGGGGCTACAAACTCTAACCACGGAGACAGTACGTGGCGTGCAAGAGAGTGTTCATACAAAGACTTCACCAATGGCAAACCCGACAACTTCAATGGGAGCGGGGGAGTCATCACTTTGATGCAATGGTTTGAAAAGACCGAACTAGTCTTTCAGGTGTGCTCTTGCCCCGAAGCTAGCAAAGTTAAGTTCGCAGCCTTCACTTTCACCGGCCGGGCCCTTACTTGGTGGAACTGCCGGATTAATTCACTTACTCTCGATGTGGCTAGCTCCATAACCTGGGCAGAACTAAAAACGTTGATGATGAAGGAGTACTGCCCGAGAGGTGAGATTCAAAAGCTGGAACAAGAACTTTGGAACCTCAGGATGACGGGCTCCGACCTTGAAACCTACACCACCCGATTCAATGAATTGGCTCTCCTCTGCCCAACAATGGTTACTCCGGAGGAGAAAAAGGTGGAGCGATACCTTTGGGGACTGTCTCTCCAAGTGCAAAGTAGTGTCCTGGCTTCAAGGCCAACTACTTTTGACAGTGCCAGGGAGCTGGCACAACAACTTGTTGACCACCGAGCCGGTCATAATACTACAACCACCACCACTGATAAATCAAAAGGGGGAAACAACAAAAGGAAGTTCTGGAACGAAAAGAAGAGCCAACCAGCACAGGACCCCGCTAATAAGCAACAAATTGTTGCTGTCCATGCTGCCACTAATGCTGCCACTACTGCTACCACTCCAGCACCACCGAAGCCATATGCGGGAACCTTACCTAAGTGCAACAAGTGCAACTTTCACCACAATGGTGCTTGTAGGGAGATGCACTGTAACAACTGCGACAGAAAGGGGCACACTGCTCGTTTCTGTAAAGCGCCGGCTCGACCAATCAACCAAGTCGCCAGTACGGGGGCAACCCGAACCTGCTACAACTGTGGAGACGCAGGTCACTTCAAAAGAAACTGCCCCAAAGCACAAGCCCCTAATGCTGGTGGAGTAGGAAGAGTCCTGGCAATAGGACATGGGGAAGATCCCACGGTGGTTACCGGTACATTTCTCCTCAATAACTCTTATGCATGCGTACTATTCGATAGTGGAGCGAATAGGAGTTTTGTGAGCCACCAATATAAACAATTACTTGAACAAAATCCCCAATCACTAAAGGATACTTATGTAGTAGAAATGGCAAATGGGAAAGTAGAACGCACTAGCGATATATACTCAGAGTGTACTCTCACTCTAGACAACCATACATTTAAAATTGACCTGATGCCGGTCACCATAAAAAGCTTCGACGTAATCATCGGGATGGATTGGTTAGTTCCTCACCGTGCCGACATTCTATGTTACGAAAGGGCCGTTCGCCTCAATCTACCAAATGACGAAACCCTTCTCATCTATGGTGACAAACCTAGTGCGAATTTACAAATCATCTCATGCATCAAAGCCCAAAAGTATCTCCGGAAGGAGTACCACGCCTTCTTAGCCCATGTAGTAGACAAGAAACAAGACGTGAAAGACATCAAAGACATCCCCGAAGTGTGTAACTTCCCGGATGTGTTCCCAGAAGATCTTCCTGGTGTACCACTCGCACGACAAGTCGATTTCAGAATTGACTTAATACCCGGAGCTACCCCCGTAGCCAGAGCTCCATACCGCCTCGCACCATCAGAAATGCAAGAGTTGTCCAGTCAGTTGAACGAGCTTTTGAGCAAAGGGTTCATCAGACCAAGCTTCTCACCTTGGGGAGCACCAGTCCTTTTTGTAAAGAAGAAGGACGGATCCTTTCGCATGTGCATCGACTATCGGGAACTAAACAAACTCACCATCAAGAACCGATATCCTCTACCCCGAATCGACGACCTTTTCGACCAACTCTAAGGAGCAAATTTCTTCTCAAAGATCGACCTAAGGTCAGGTTACCATCAGCTACGAGTTCAAGAAGAAGATATTCCCAAAACTGCATTCAGAACTCGCTATGGGCACTACGAGTTTGTGGTGATGTCCTTCGGTTTAACAAACGCACCTGCGGTATTCATGGACCTAATGAATAGAGTATGTCGACCCCATCTAGACAAGTTTGTAATTGTATTCATCGACGATATCTTGATCTACTCGCGAAGCGAAGAAGAGCATCGCCTACATCTACGCCAAGTGCTAGAGACACTAAGAGCGGAGAAGCTTTATGCTAAGTTCTCTAAGTGTGAATTCTGGATTAGAGAAGTGGATTTCCTTGGACATGTGGTAAGTGAGAAAGGCATACATGTGGATCCCTCCAAGATCAAGGCAATCGAGAATTGGTCAGCACCCAAGACGCCAACCGAAATTCGACAATTCCTTGGGCTTGCTGGCTACTACCGAAGATTTATACAAAACTTCTCCAAGATTGCGAAACCACTCACCACCTTGACGCAGAAAGGTGTGATATTCAAGTGGGAAAATAAACAAGAAACTGCTTTCCAAACGTTAAAACAAGCCCTATGCAGCGCACCGATCTTGTCTCTCCCAGAGGGAACCGAGGACTTCGTAGTGTACTGTGATGCTTCGAATCAAGGCCTCGGATGTGTGCTCATGCAGAGAGGGAAGGTTATCGCGTATGCATCAAGACAGCTTAAGACGCACGAGGTTAATTATACTACGCACGACCTGAAATTAGGAGCAGTGGTATTCGCTTTGAAGATCTGGAGACACTACCTCTACGGCACGAAATGCACTATCTTCACTGATCACAAAAGTCTTCAGCATATCCTCAATCAGAAAGAGCTCAACATGCGACAGAGGAGATGGGTAGAGTTGCTGAATGACTACGAGTGCGAAATTCGTTATCATCCGGGCAAGGCCAATGTAGTGGCCGATGCTCTAAGCAGGAAGGAGTACTCGGGCCGCCGAGTAAAATCCTTAACAATGACAATCCATTCCCACCTGACCATACAAATCAAGGAAGCTCAACTGGAAGCTTTGAAACCAGAAAAGGTGGCAGGAGAGACATTAAGGGGAATGGATAAAAACTTAGAAGTCAAGGATGATGGAGCAAGTTATATCATGAACCGGATTTGGACACCGAAGTTCGGTGGACTCCGAGATGTTGTCATGAATGAAGCACACAAGACTCGATACTCCATCCATCCCGGGTCAGATAAGATGTATCTGGACCTCAAGAAATTATACTGGTGGCCGAACATGAAAGCTGAGATTGCTACCTATGTGAGCAAGTGCCTGACTTGCGCTAAGGTCAAAATCGAATACCAGAAACCATCCGGGCTATTACAACAGCCGGATATACCTGAGTGGAAGTGGGAACGAATAACCATGGACTTCATAACCAAGCTGCCTAAGACATCGGGCGGGCTTGACACAATATGGGTAATCGTAGACAGATTGACCAAATCAGCACACTTCCTACCAATAAAAGAAACCGACAAGATGGAGAAGCTGACTAGAACGTACATCAGAGAGATTGTACGACTCCATGGTGTGCCGATATCCATTATCTCCGATAGAGATAGTAGATTTACCTCACGGTTTTGGCAGTCTCTACAAAAATCATTGGGAACTAGGCTTGACATGAGTACGGCCTACCACCCACAAACCGACGGACAGAGCGAACGAACCATTCAAACGTTGGAAGACATGTTAAGAGCTTGTGTGATAGACTTCGGTAAAGCATGGGATACCCATCTACCGCTTATCGAATTCTCCTACAATAACAGCTATCATACTAGCATCAAAGTCGCTCCATTCGAAGCTCTTTACGGTCGCAAATGCAGATCACCCCTGTGTTGGGCTGAGGTGGGGGATGCACAGCTAGCTAGAGGGCAAGTCTCTAATAGCACCCTCACTGGCCCTGAAATCATAAGGGAAACCACAGAAAAGATCGTTCAAATTCGAGAAAGACTGAAAGCGTCTCGCGATCGGCAAAAGAGTTACGCAGACAAACGACGCAAACCCTTGGAATTCCAGGTGGGTGATAGAGTACTACTAAAACTTTCCCCTTGGAAAGGAATGATACGATTCGGCAAACGTGGGAAACTAAATCCAAGGTACATCGGGCCATTCGAAATCCTTGCTAGGATTGGGCCAGTAGCATACAAACTTCGATTACCTCAGGAACTCGACAAAGTACATCCCACATTTCACGTGTCGAACCTAAAGAAGTGTTTGTCTGATGAGACACTCGTAATACCACTCGACGAAATCGAAGTTAACGAAAATCTCCACTTCGTGGAGGAACCAGTCGAAATCATGGATCGGGAAATCAAACGAACGAAACAAAGTCGTATTCCCATCGTGAAGGTCCGTTGGAACGCTAAACGAGGACCCGAATTCACCTGGGAACGCGAGGATCAGATGAAACAAAAGTATCCACATCTCTTCCCAAACTCTTGAAATCCCAGTCAAAATGAAAATTTCGGGACGAAATTCCTTCCAACGGGGGGATGATGTGACAACCGTCAAATTTCGGTCAATTCAAAGTCAAACAAAGTCAACAAGTCAAACCGGTCAACTCCAATAACCCTTGTATGTTAGGGTTTACGTTATGTAATCACTATACAATTCGCTATTTTAATGAGAAATCATCATTTGGAAAGTTCATGTGTTTGATTTTCCTTAGCCTTAACAGTGCTAAACAACGAACCAAAGCGATAAAACACTATTGCACAATCATCGGGATTGTGTAGGACACTAAATCATGGCTTAACGGGGTTTACGGACCTTGCGTTTCAAAGCCAAACACTCAAAAAGGTCTCAAAAGAACTCTCTCTCAATCTCTTTCACTCAATCTCTCTCTATTAGAAATCTCTCCCAGATCTCTCTCAAAAGTTCCTTTAACTTTTTGTAATCATTCGGGTCATCACGACCCTTAACCGGGTCAAAAACCACTTGAAACGGGGTAAAAACGGGTAAAATAGCCTTAAGGACCCAAAACCGAAGCTTCAGGACCGAAGCCTCGCATCCGAAGTGCTCAGGACCGAAGCCTCGGACCGAAGCCTCGCATCCGAAGTGCTTAGGACCGAAGCCTCGCACCGAAGCCTCAGGTCCGAAGCCTCAGGTCCGAACCTCGGCCCAGGACCGAGCAACTTCGCAGATTCAGCCTTTTTTCCCGGTTTTCGACTACGACTTCGTTTTAACTCCGTTTTTCATTATTTTAACGTGGGATTTTCACCCAAAACTTTATTTTATAAACTAAGGCCCCAAAATATATAAATCTCTAGGGTTTTTATAAAATATATTAAAAGAATTAGTGGTTGAACTAATTATTGAGGGAATATTTGCTTTTCCTTAATTTATGGCAAAAGCAAACCATCACCACCTCACTCTATGATTAGCCACTCTTTCCCACTACCCCTTGTCTCCTTAGTGGACCTTTACACCCAATATCCAGCTCTTCCCACGTTCTAAGAGCTGGAGGATTGATCCTCTCTCCTCATTCTCCATAAAACTCTTTCATTCTACACTTAGCAACCAAGAACACTCTCCAAAATTCTCTCATCTTTTCTCTCAACTTCAAGAACTTCAAGGCTTTCTCCAGGGATTTCTTTCTTCAATTAGTAAGTATCTTCATCATTCACATAATTATTAAACTCCATTCTACTCAAATCATTGATATCTTACACAAGTTCCATCTTATTCGGTGTTAGATTCTCGAATCATCAAGACATCTTCTTAGTGTTCTTGGGTTGAACACTTCCTCTCTCTCACTTTCATCTACTGAAACCACATAAGGTGAGTTCATACCCCTACATTTACATGTTTTTCTTAAGTTTTAAGGGGGGAATACAAGTAAAATCATCAAGAACACAATTAAACTTTTTCTAACAGATTACATCAGAAAAGATGGACGTTAATCACGGACTGTTTTGGTCAACTTAAATATTTTAGTTTTCAAAACTGTTCCAGGTGCAAGTAGTTCAAACTCTTAGCTTTAAAATGGCTACTTTCACATCTCCATATGATTTTTCTACAATTTATGGTGATTTTTACAAAATTGCCTGTCATTTCAGAGGCAAACCCGGACCAGTCTGTGATTATGAACATTTTCACCTCTGTTAGAGATCACTAAAAATCATGATAAAATTTACGAACAAACTAGACTCATATTCCAAACTCTCAAAATTTGCGGATTTGGATTTAGAGCTTTGATGATTTTTTTATAAATTTTCTAAGAACAGTAACAGAAACTGTTTTCAAAGAAAAGTTGCTGTTAATTTCATTTCACCTTGTAACATGTTGAGCAAGGTGTATATCTTTATGTGATTATATGTTATTGCAATATATGACATTTTATCTTAATATTTAGACACACATCAGTTTACAAATGGATTTGGTCATATAAAATATAAAGAATAAAAAGTGATTATAATCAAAGTACAATCGATACATTCAAACATTTAATAAACTATTTTGAATATAGTTTGCATACATTACCACGTACTACCCTTGGTTGATAAACTATAATATGTATAGTTTATGATACATTACATAACACATACATTTAAAAAGGGTACATTTATACAAAGGATATTTTCATTAAGCAAGGTACGGCCATACGGTACCAAGTTTTCATAACACGTAATTCCGTTAATGACTTTGTGAGACATTTACTTCAAATTACTATTAAGTCCTGTATTGTAACCAGAGTCTCCTTGAGGGAGAGCGTGATACTTGTGTATAGATCTATATTGGGTTTGACAAACCCACACCTAAACTGCATGCAACAGTTAGACCGATAGGTCTGGGGTGACAAATGTCATAACATTTCCGACGCCTGAAGAACGTCGTTTTAGGCAACCTTGGTCATAGTATGGTTATAATAAACTCACATAAAGTATTAATAAACATTGGAATTTACGGGAACTTCATTAAAATTTAACGAGTTTATGTCGATTTAAACTTGCATTGTTTTACTATAAATATGACAAATTACTTGTACATTTCGGTCTTTGGGTTTTAAGACTACATTTACACATTAAGGAAAATATTGGATTTTCTAACACAAATACTACTTTTACAAACGAAAGGCTTTTAATAATACCAAACAAAAGCTTATGAACTCACCAACCTTTGTGTTGACACTTTTTCAAACAACTTGTATTCTCAGGAAATCATTAAACAGGTAATCAAGTGCTTTTGAGGATGGGACGCTAAGGCGTCTACTATTTCATATTTTATCAACATATTGTAATTGATTCGTAAACATGTAATTCATACAATGATGTAACTTTTTCAATTATATATATGTTGGTTGTGTTTGCTTGAATTACTATTACAATTGTTGTTATGATACTATACATGAAGTCCTCCACCCCCGGACGTTTCCGCCATCCTTGGTTTGGGGGTGTGACAACATCCCAGTCACAAATATGAAGGGCATAATCGAGATTAAACATGCCATTGAAAGGTTCAATGAATCTCAAAAAGATCTAGAAGTTTCAATTCATTTAAAACTTAAACTTCATTTTTCGTTTTTCATGGTGGAAATTAGTAAATCGTCATTTACCTACCTTCAAATATTCTGCAACTAGATTACGGCATCCCTCTTCTAGGTTGTAGAGTATTGTGTTGGATCCTAGCCTTAATATCTCATTTAGGTGTTTTATTAAGGACTCAATCAACTTAACTTGAATTTTCTCCTGTTTTGTAGATGTCTAGTTCTGACAATCATGGTCTTCCCAAATCCCTTGGAACAAGCTTTCCAAATGAAGATGACGTTCCACGATACGATCAAGGAAATGAGAGTCATGCTTCACTTCCTCCACCTCCTCCAATTATTCTCCCTAACCCACAAGTTCAAAGGCTTGAAAAGTTCAAGCTCACTCAAGCCCTATTGGCAAGTAAACACGAAGATGGGAAACCTGTGTGTGCACACGTCTTGGAGATAAAGTCACACATTGACAGGTTAAGGATGTTGGGTGTCGAGATTTCAGGTGAGTTGGCTGTTGACTGGGTTCTTCAGTCGCTTCCTGAATCATATAGTGAGTTCGTTAGAGAGTACTATATGATGAACCATGACGTGACCCTCATTGATTTAACCTATTTGCTTATAGCTGCTGAATCAGCAATGATTTGGCGTGCTGATCAAGCAAATTTGTGTGGTGAATCAAACTCCCAAACTTCAATGGACATTGAAAATGGTGACATTGGAAATCCAGAAAAGGAAAATTCTGAGATAGTTTCTTGTGTCATTCCAAAAGAGTCCATTTGCTTCTATTGCCAAGAGAAGGGGCATTGGAGACGAAGCTGCCCTATTTACCTGAGAGATCTGAGAGATGGGAGAGTCAAGACGTATGGCTCTACTTCAAGTAAAATCTATTAACTAACTTTATAAGTTCCTATTCTTTGATTCTTAATACATGATGTGACAAGATTACATTTTGATGTTTTTGCAGGATCGAAGAAAAGAGAGGAAGCTTAAGGAAGAAGCGTGCTGAATCTGATCATGAAGAAATGGATTTCGATTGCATGGACTCGAGGATCAGATTTTTGAGCTGCTACTCTAGAGTTAGGGTAGATTGATAAGAAATATGTAATAGCATAGTTTTTCAGTTGAATTGCATTGTAAGGACAAATTTTTCCGCAATAAAATAAATTTTGATTTTGTCTTATTTATTTATCCTTGCAATGGTGTGTATGAAAAATTGATGTTTGATTGTTTCTATTGTTAGCAATAATGGATTTGATTCTTAATTATGTTATTTGTGGAAATGTCGAGAATTTGCCAAATAAGGGAAGATTCTCATCGCCCAAGTTTCAGTTGGACAGAAACTTGGAGTCATGCAACTTGGTTGCGTGATGAATGAGAAACTTCATATTTGGAAATTAGACTAATTCTTTGACAAAGTGTCAAGAGAAGGACTAGGAGATCGAGTACACTAGGTTGTGCATTGATCAAGTCCACCACAAGAGTGATAAAGATATTCGTCATGATTTACTAAAGTTTAGTAAATATGGTTATACTTATAAGATTAAGTATAATTCTGAGTTGATTGAAAGAGTTTCAATCAATAGTAGAACGAATAACAAGAATCAAGTAGGCAGAAAGATAAAAGTTTCTCTATTCTAAGAAGAAGGGAGAGTACCTTTTATTGTGTTTTATGATAAGTCTTAATGATTAAGAACCATATCTCAATTGATCCTCCAAGTGAGTCTTAGTGCATTTGTATGTCTAAGAACAGGAATCAAGAATTGTAGAAATGGTTAAAATCAAGAAGTCAATCATACTTCGTTCCAATATCAAGTCTTAGAGTTATATTCCAAGATTGTGAATTGAGTGACAAGTCTTAAGTAGGTTTATAACACTCATCAAATGTGGAGTTTGGAAAAGGCTTTCTTATTCTTGCACATTTGAAATTGGTAAGTTGTGTTGTCTTGGATAAGACAAAGACCAACTAGGACCAATTATGTGAAGTGTTTTGTCTTGATAAGAACTACACTAACTCTTGAATATTTGTTTTGTCTAGGAAAGGTTCCTGACAAGAGAATCATATATGTCAAGAGGTCAGTGGGAGTCTCAATTGTCTTGAAAAGTTTCAAAAACAAATCAAGAATAAACCGATAGTTAATCACTAGCACACGAATTGAGGTTGGCGACCTATCGTGTTGACATAATTTTGTTTCTGCGCCATTCCAGATGAAGTCAACTATGCAATATGAGTTCTATGAACTGATTGCATAAAGGCAAGGCACCCTAATCAATGGAAAGTATATTGATAGGAAAGGGTGAACTACTCAACGACCTGGAAGCAATGGTGGGCATTCGTGCTACCATGAGGCAGGAAATCGAGATTGAACAAGTTCAGTCCATATGAGTTAGATTTGTCACGAACTGTTGAGTTTTTGAGCATTCTAACACTTCCTAAGTGTACATGCAACCCTATTAAACCTTGGATCTATGTTTGTCTAAGATACATGCAAAATATTATTTTCCAAGGTTTATAACCTATCTAGCATGGCATGGGGTACTTTTAACCATAAAAGAACTAGATGAATTACATACCTTTTGTTGATTGTTGATTCCTTGGAGTTTGAGAGCCAAGAACCAATAATGTGAATGCCTCAAATGGAAATCACAAATCACCACAAACTTGGAAAATGTATGAGAGAGTATCCTAACTCTTGATTTTGGCCACCACACTTACACACACATTAGTGTGTTTTTCATGCAACATAAGCTTGTTTATATAGTGTACATGGTTAGGGTGAAACCCTAATAACCCATGTCTTTTCCTCTTCCAAGGATCCATGGGTAAAAGCTCCATGGATCATCCATGGACTTCCATATAAGCTTAGCTCATTCCCAAATGAGTGTTAGCCCACACCATATAAATATAATAGCCCATGATTTAATTAGTCTTCCTTTTAATCACTAAATTAATTCATAATTAATTCAAGATTAAAACTAATTAAGTAACATGACTTTATATTAATATATTATAACTTATAATATATTAATAAATCGTAAGTATACAACTCTCATAAAATTATCCATAACTAGTTTGGGTGAAGTGCAACCCAAATGGACCATGCCGGGTCGGGTCAAGTATATACCAAATAAGTTATGGACTTAGACATCTTATCCAACAGACTCCCACTTGGATAAGTCTAATAACTGTATTTGCCTATATTACTTCAGGAACCAACCGGCAATCGTAGCTCTCGAAAACTCTTGTGAACTATGAAGCGCCATTTTAGATAAGTGATCATATAATCCTCTGCTCTCATGATATCAGTCGGACAAATACATGGAACAATGTCTTACTTATTGTCTAGCAGTTGTTTCTCGATTTCCGATTTGTTTGACAAAGAACTTAACTGAACACATCAATTTAGTTCTGACCGGGCCCGGTACATGGGTCAACACAAAATCATCGAGGGGCCCAGATATCGCTTCTATTTCTAGAAGGAACAGATAAACTTCGACTCATATGCTTGTTCTACTACTTATTGAATTGCACACAAAGGCACGTTTTATAACATCAAGTTACTGATGCGTTTACGTGCAATCAATGCACAACCAACTCATAGGTAACAACTCATATCTCTAGGTTTGAAGACTTATATGATATTACCGTCTCACGATCACTCGAGATAAATTCCATGAAGTGATACAAGTGAGCGTGGGTTTATTCCAATACTCATAACTTATGAGTACTCATGAATGTTGTAGCAACCATTGCTATGGCTAAACACCTTTAGTCATCTACAATCCCAATTCATGACAGTCTTGATTCATACCTACTTCCGACATATGACCGACTGTGGAGAGTTTGAATAAATTAATTATTCTGGAAGTCAAAACATGCAAAACTGAAACAATAGTAAATAATTGACAATGATAGCAACACTTTACTCATAAATAAATCACAAATTTTATTCATCATCAAACGTCGATTACATTTTACAAGTTTCAGAAAAGGCTATCTAATCAGTAAAACTAATATCGTCCCTCAGCCCGATGCGCCTCGCATGCTGCAAATGCTTCACCCTCGTCAGCCCCTTCGTAAGGGGATCCGCAGGGTTCTCATCTGACGATACCCTCTTTGCCACGAGGATTCCCTCTTCTATCTTGTGTCTTATGAAGTGATATTTTCTGTCAATATGTCGGGATCTGCCATGATCTCTTGGTTCCTTGGCTAAGGCAACCGCATTATTGCTGTCACAGAAAATCTCCATAGGCTCCTTAATAGCTGGTACAACTCCAAGGTCTCCGATGAAGTTCCTCAGCCATATCGCCTCCTTTGCCGCTTCACTCGCTGCTATGTACTCTGATTCACAAGTCGAATAAGCTACAGTCTCCTGTTTGGAACTCTTCCAAGTGATTGCCCCTCCATTTAAGGTAAAGACCCAGCCCGACTGAGAGCGGAAGTTATCCCTATCAGTCTGAAAGCTAGCATCACTATACCCTACTACTCTCAAGTCATCACTCCCACCAAGGGTAAGGATCCAATCCTTAGTCCTCTGCAGGTACTTGAGAATATTCTTTACCGCAGTCCAATGAGCCTTGCCAGGGTTCCCCTGATATCTGCTGACCATGCTCAATGCGAAGGCCACATCAGGATGGGTACAAGTCATAGCATACTTGATCGAACCAACAGCAGAAGCATAAGGTAATCGACTCATCTCAGCTATCTCATCTTCTGTACTCGGGCTCTGAGCCTTGCTCAGTTTGGCATTGCTTTGGATCGGTAATTCTCCTTTCTTGGAATTCTGCATGTTGAACCTTTTCAACACCTTATCCAAGTAGATACTCTGACTAAGTCCAATTAGTCTTTTACTCCTTTCTCTTAATATCCTTATCCCTAGGATATAGCTAGCTTCTCCAAGGTCCTTCATAGCAAAGCACTTCCCAAGCCAGGACTTAACCTCCTGTAAGGTTGGGATGTCATTTCCTATGAGTAGTATGTCATCCACATACAATACCAAAAAGCTAACTATACTCCCACTAGCTCTGACATACACGCAGGACTCATCTTCACTTCTTGAGAAACCAAACTCTTTGACCTTCTCATCAAAACAAAGATTCCAACTTCGAGATGCTTGTTTCAATCCATAAATGGATTTCTCAAGTTTGCACACTCTATTGGGGTACTCTGCACTGACAAAACCTTCTGGCTGATTCATGTAAACATCCTCAGCCAACTTTCCGTTAAGGAAAGCGGTTTTGACATCCATTTGCCATATTTCATAATCATGAAATGCAGCAATGGCTAGCATAACCCTAATAGACTTAATCTTTGCTACTGGTGAAAAGGTTTCATCATAATCAATACCCTGAGTCTGAGTAAACCCCTTCACAACCAGTCGAGCCTTATAAGTGTGCACCTTCCCATCCATGTCGGTCTTCTTCTTGAAGATCCATTTGCACCCGACTGTCTTACGGCCTGGTACATTGTCAACCAAGTTCCAAACTTGATTGTCATACATGGACTGTATCTCGCTGTCCATAGCCTCCTTCCATTTAGCAGACTCTGGGTCTGCCATGGCTTCCTTAACACTGTTAGGTTCATCCAGATTTACCAGTGTACTGTCACTGATAAATGTATCACCTTCCGTAGTAATATGAAATCCATAATAAAACTCAGGTGTGTTCCTAACCCTTGTGGAACGCATCGGAGGTACAGACTCATCAGCTGGATCAACATGAGTTTCCTCCTCGGGTTGATTGCTAGTATTTGAGGTTCCTTCACCAATTGACTCTTGAATTTCTTCAAGGTCAATTTGCCTCCCACTGTCTCCTTGGCTTATAAATTCTCTCTCTCGAAAGACTCCTCTCCTAGCCACAAAGACCACATTCTCACTGGGTCTGTAGAAGAGGTAACCAAAGGATTTTTGTGGGTAGCCGATGAAAATACACCTTTCACTTCGAGGTTCGAGCTTGTCATGAGTTTCGCGCCTCACGAAAGCCTCGCAACCCCAAATCTTGATATGGTCCAAATTGGGAACTTTCCCAGTCCACATTTCATGAGGTGTTTTGGCAACCTTCTTTGTAGGGACTAGATTAAGGATGTGGGCGGCAGTCTCTAAGGCATACCCCCAAAAAGAGATTGGTAGCGAAGCTCGACTCA
Source organism: Lactuca virosa (assembly GCF_052849685.1). Classification (NCBI taxonomy): domain Eukaryota; kingdom Viridiplantae; phylum Streptophyta; class Magnoliopsida; order Asterales; family Asteraceae; genus Lactuca; species Lactuca virosa. The sequence continues at coordinate 43,189,676 of NC_136433.1, forward strand.
TCATAGAGCGAACCATGTCCAACAAAGTTCGATTGCGCCTCTCAGCTACACCATTCAGCTGTGGTGTCCTGGGAGGTGTCAATTGTGAGACAATCCCACACTCCTTAAGATAGTCGAGGAACTCAGTACTAAGATACTCACCACCTCGATCGGATCGAAGCATTTTAATGTTCCTGCCCAATTGATTTTCTACTTCTTGTTTAAACTCTTTAAACCTTTCAAAAGTTTCTGACTTATGTTTGATTAAGTAGACATAACCATATCTACTAAAATCATCAATAAAAGTCACATAATAGCGATTAGCATCCCTTGTGGCGGTTTTGAATGGTCCACATACATCAGTATGTATAAGGTCCAACAAACCCTCACCCCTTGCACAAGTACCAGTGAAGGGTGATTTTGTCATTTTTCCAAGTAGACAAGACTCACAACTATCATCCGACTTGAGGTCGAACGACTCCAAGACTCCATCCTTTTGGAGCTGGCCTATGCGTTTCTTGCTTACATGTCCAAGACGACAATGCCACAAAGATGCTTTATCCAAGCTAGTAGAAGAATCAATACATAATACATTATTTCCTAAATTATCTACAACCGATACAGCTTCATACACACCATCACAAGGTAATGCTTTAAAATAAAGAACATTATTAAAGAAAGCATTAATACTACCAACTTCATTATCAAAAGAAAAGGTAAAACCTTGTTTGTACAAAGCATGAAAGGAAATAATATTCCTCGCCATTTCAGACGAGTACACACATTTATTCAAATCTAACTTTAACCCACTATCTAGCAACAAAGTATAAACTCCAATCTTGGTAACAGGTGCAACCTTCTTGTTCCCCATGATTAAGTTTATCTTTCCGTGCTCCACATCCTCACTTTTTCTTAGGCCCTGCAAGTCACAACAGATGTGAATACCACAACCTGTATCAAGAACCCAAGAATTAGAATATGGTGAGTTATTAGACAATATAGTGTAAATACATGCATGGGATGGTTTCACTTTCCCATCCTTGACATCCTGCAAGTACTTTGGGCAGTTTCGCTTCCAGTGCCCCTTATTTTGACAGTAGAAGCATTTAGCATCCTTAGGGATGGCAGAAGGAGTGATAGAACCACCTTTGGTTCCAGATGAGGAGCCTTCAAGGGACTTTCCCTTGGTACCCTTCGAAGGGTGCTTCCTCTTCTTCCCTTTGCCTTGCCCGATAGCCAAAACAGGGGTAGTAGTAGGAGTAGGAGTAGCAACCGACTTACTCTTAAGACCACTTTTGGCAGTCTTCAGAAGTCCTTGAAGCTTACTGAGTGTGACTTCCTCCTTGTTCATGTGGTATGTCATACGAAATTGATCATAACACGATGGCAAGGAGTGCAAAATGATATCAATTGCCAACTCCTCAGGGAAGTTCACATTCAGTTTCATTAGACGGTCCACATACCTTTGCATTTTCTGCATGTGGCTCGTGATTGGTTCGCTATCCTTCATACGGGTAGTGATCATGGAGGAGATTATTTCATACCGCTCTTGACGAGCACTCTGATGGTACCTTTCCATCAGATCCTGATGCATCTCAAAAGGGTAATAGTCCTCATAGGACTTTTGGAGTTCAGCTGTCATGGTGGCCATCATGATGCATGCCACCTTGGTGGCATCTCTTTCATGTGCCTGATACTCAGCGACCTCCTCAGGAGTAGCAGTGGACTCATCAAGCTCCTTTAGCTCCTTATCGAGGACATATTCCTTGTCCTCGTAACGAGTAACCATCCTGATGTTCCGGATCCAATCCATGAAGTTGGAACCATCAAAGATGACCCTCCCACAAAGGTTCATGAGGGAAAAGGAGCTAGTAGGGTTAGAGTCCGAAGCTTTATTGTTGGAAGACACCTGAAAAGAAGAAAACAAGTTTAGATTAGATATATGTCGAATCCTTAATAATACACCCAAATGTAATATTAAGGCTAGGATCCAACACAATATATTATAACTTAGAAGAGGGATGCCGTAATCTAAGCTATAACATATTTGAAGGTAGGTGAATGACGATTCACCAATTTCCACCATGAAAACGAAATGAATTATTAGGTTTAATTGGTTTTTGAAATTCCTAGATTCTTTTGAGATTCATTGAACTTTTCAATGGCATGTTTCAATCTCGATTGTGCCCTTCAAGTTTTGTGACTGGGATGCCGAGGATCACAAAACAAGGTGTGAATAACCATGCAAATTCACTTGGTACCCTTAATATTATCACCTAATCAATATGCCGGTTAACCGCACACGCTCCACCGATCTATGATAAACATTAAGTCACCCTTCGTGATCCTTACTAGTCCAAGTTAGTGTGCCGGTTAACCACACACGCTCCACCAACGACTTGGTAAGGTACAAAGTGTGAATTTCATGGGTTAGCACCATATTCACATTTTCCTAAAGTAACTAAGATTGGGAATTTATATAAGGTTTAGTTACTTTATAATATTCATCATACTTTTAATGAGAATTTATAAGTCCTTGTCCTACCCGTTCGGCTAACGACCCTCCACCCGTCAAGCAAGCGGTGGGTGAGAGTGGACACCCATTAAGTTGCCATTTTATAGGCAACAACCTTATACCCACCTTATAGACTGGCTTCGTGAATGAGGCGTACTAGCGGTAAGACGACTTTGATCTTATACATATATATAATAATTAACCATTAATGTTATAAATAGTATAAGGGTTGAATTTTAACTTTTAAAACTCTAAGGGTTTGGAATTAAAGTATATTAAAGTGTGTGTAACTTTACAAATTCCAAAACTTGAGGACAAGTTTTGAAACCATTCAAAACTTTTCATTTCATAACTTATGAATTAAAGGTTCATAAAAACGAAGACTCTTCATTTCCATGTAACTTATGTGTTTTAAGTGTGTGTTTAAAAGAAGTGACCTTTGGATATCCATAGCTTGAGGACAAATTATGGACTCCATTAAAACACATAAATGATCAAGAATTAATCCTAAACAATTCAGCAAATAATTCCTATCATCTTCTAAATTCATAAGAACATGAACATGATCATCAAAGTTTCAAGAATTATATGAACACATACAAAACATGAAATTTTGATATAAGCTATTGTAAATGGATTAGAACAACCATTGCACCAACTAAAACAAGTTTTAAAACACCAAAACAGTTTAGGGTAATGTTTCTAGTCCATTTCCAGCAGCAAAAGTCGAAAATCTGCATTCTGAGGCTCCTACTCGCCGAGTGCACGAACCTACTCGGCGAGTAGGATGAGTTTACACATGAACTCGGCGAGTCCCCCCATGGACTCGGCGAGTTCATCAGTCAGACAGCAAAAATCGACCTTTTATCACTATTTTGCATCAAGTATCAAACAAACAAGCCTAGGCTCTGATACCACTGTTGGGTTTTTGAGCATTCTAACACTTCCTAAGTGTACATGCAACCCTATTAAACCTTGGATCTATGTTTGTCTAAGATACATGCAAAATATTATTTTCCAAGGTTTATAACCTATCTAGCATGGCATGGGGTACTTTTAACCATAAAAGAACTAGATGAATTACATACCTTTTGTTGATTGTTGATTCCTTGGATTTTGAGAGCCAAGCACCAATAATGTGAATGCCTCAAATGGAAATCACAAATCACCACAAACTTGGAAAATGTATGAGAGAGTATCCTAACTCTTGATTTTGTCCACCACACTTACACACACATTAGTGTGTTTTTCATGCAACATAAGCTTGCTTATATAGTGTACATGGTTAGGGTGAAACCCTAATAACCCATGTCTTTTCCTCTTCCAAGGATCCATGGGTAAAAGCTCCATGGATCATCCATGGACTTCCATATAAGCTTAGCCCATTCCCAAATGAGTGTTAGCCCACACCATATAAATATAATAGCCCATGATTTAATTAGTCTTCCTTTTAATCACTAAATTAATTCATAATTAATTCAAGATTAAAACTAATAAAGTAACATGACTTTATATTAATATATTATAACTTATAATATATTAATAAATCGTAAGTATATAACTCTCATAAAATTATCCATAACTAGTTTGGATGAAGTGCAACCCAAATGGACCATACCGGGTCGGGTCAAGTATATACCAAATAAGTTATGGACTTAGACATCTTATCCAACACGAACATTGTCTTACGATTATTGTTATGACAAATTCAAATGGATAGGAACACATACACTTTAAAATCTAAGTGTCACAAGGTCTCCCTCCTTCATGAAAATGATTGTGAGGAAATGCTTTCACTAAGAGAGATTTTAAGAAGATAGCAATTGTGATAATTGTATTCTCAAATTCGATTATGATTACGACATCCCTCTTCATAGTTCGAATTATGAGATTTGGCAATTAGTCTGAACATCTGGGACTTAGTAACATAAATTCTGAATTGTTTAGACACACATGTGAGCTATCTAAGGAAAGGTGTATGAGCTTAAAAAGCTTAGATAAAGGCTTACAAAGCATTAGGTATTAGAAATATGAACTTAAGGAATTCAATAAGCATTGTTTTCTAGAAGTTCAAGTGTTTTCTGAATACATGTCAAAGCTAGTGGGAGCATAAGTGTTATGCTTGTATGGAAATAATCATTGTGTTAGTGGGAGCATGATTATTATTTCAAGTATTGCGAGTTAGCAATATTAATTATAGAAAACAAAGATTAACTTTGCAAAGTTGTAGGGGTTGAAAAGTTGTTTTGCTATAATTAAGGGAGAGAATATTATACTTCGTTTCAAAATCTAAAAGCTTAGATCAAGAAATGTTAATAAAATTTAGTCAAGGATACATAACACGTTCTCAAAATTCGATTATGATTACGACATCCCTCTTCATAGTTCGAATTGTGAGAACATGGCTAACAAAATATTATGGCAAAAGACTGATAAAGTATCATGTCTTTATGTGAGACATTATGCATCGTGTCCAATACGCTTCGGGTATAGGATCGATTGCATATGCTGTAATATTTGACCATTCTAAAATTTTCCAAATGCCTAGGGCATTAAGAGGGAAAAAGGGACTAGAATCGGTTTTGACTAAAATAATTAAACAACTATCAAAGGACGATCTGAGGTTCACTGAGGATTTGTCGCTTGTGAGTAGTTGGAAGTATAGTACTGGATGGACTATATTGACATTATTATGAATAGATAATATTCTATTAAGAATGAGTTGTCATATGGCAAATATGGAAATGTTTCCATTAATGAGAGTTGGATATTAAGAAATATGTCTAGATTAGAAACTTTTATGCGAGAAGGATGTTCAAAGGAATGTACTCTGAATGTGAGACTTCACGTCTATGGAATTGTCTTGTAACAATTTCCGATAGAATACCTTGTAATTTCATTAGCCGGGTCTTGGTGACTTTTGTGCTATGACATTACGAAAGAATCATTGCATAAAATGTTAGAATCTGACATATTCTAAAAGTGGCAAGAATTTGGTATTCTTATACTAATAATAAGGATTGGGAATTGTGAAATGAGTTTCATTGGAAAAGTTTTTCAATTGATCTATTTCGCAAAGTATGGACCATAGGAAACCAAAGTGTGCATGCTTGGAGCATGGGACAATTGTGGTTATAATTCAAGTAATAAGTTGATTTTCTGAAACAGTAAGCAATGAATAATGAGTAATCAATATGGTGTTTAAATAAAAGTGTTTTTATTTACGCTCAAAAGTTTTGGGCCATATAGGATTAATATTATTATTGCGTTTCACTTTGCATGTTTTGACTTCCAGAATAACTGGGTTATTCGAACCTCCACAGTCGGTCATACGTTGGAAGTAGGTATAAAGGAAGACTGTCATGAATCTGTCTGCAGATTGTCTAAAGTGTTTAGACATAGCACAAGTTTGTTGCAGAGTTCATGAGTGCTTTGGTAAGATTAAAATATTGGATTAAACCCACGCTCACTTGAGTCACTTCATGGATTTATCATGGGTGATTAGTGAGACGATAACATTGTATATTCTTGAAACCGAGACGTGTGAGTTGTTATTTGCTGGTCGGTTGCACATTGATGATAAGTAAACGCACCAGTAACTTGGTGTTATAAAACTTATTGTTGTGTGTGATTCGATCAGTAAATGCAAGCGAGCATTTGAGTCGAAGTTTATCCATTCCTTTTACCTAAAGTGGGATAAAAGCGATATATGTGGGCCTCCCGATGATTTAGTGATGACACCCTAAGCGCTTGGCCAAGTCGGGACTAAGTTGATGTGTTCAATTGTAGTCTGTTGTGAGTCGTCATAAATCAGAAGTCGGGAAACAGTATAGAGAGAATGATTAAAATTCATGTCTTGTGTCTATACGATCTTTTGAGAATGGAGGAATATATAATCCCTTATCTAAAGGACACGCGTATCTAATAAGATCAGAGTAGACAACGGCTTTTGAAAGCTACGATTGCTGATCAGGTTCTGAAGTCATATGCAGAATAGTTATTAGACTTATCCAAGTGGGAGACTGTTGGATTAGTGTCTAAGTCCATAACTATTTTGGTATGTACTTGACCCGATTGTGAGCATGGTCCTTTTGGGTTGCCTTCACACGAGTGACTAGACAGGATGACAGTTGAGGAGAGAGGTTGATTAGGGCATAAATATGATTTATTTATTATATTATATGATTTATATAATAATTTGGAATCATATTATTAATTAGTATTTAATCAGAAATTAATTAGGAATTAATTTCGGGATTAACAGAATTAATTAAAAGTACAGGGGCTGTTTTGTAATTATTTGATAGTTGAGACTTTGGGCTATTGGATCACCTTTATTAAGGCTTGAACGAAAATCCTAGAAGGATCTAGGAGTTTTCGTCCAAGGGCTTAAGGAAAGGAGTCCATGGACTTGCTTAGGCCCTAAGCTAAGGGATTAGGGTTTCCACCTTGAAACCCTAGCTAGCCTCCAGTATAAATAGCACCCTAAGGGACTAGAATTCGTCCAAGCCTTGGGAAACCCTAAAAGGGACGAATTTTAGGGCAAGATACCCTTCTCTCCTCTCTGCCATATTCATCCTTTCACCTAGTGTGTTTGTGAGCCATTAGAGGTACTACACTTGTGGTACTTGCTTTCAAGAGCTAAGGAAATTCAAGGAACTAGTTGTTATTGCTATATAACAACAAAAGGTATGTATTCTATTCTCCTATGTAGATTTAGAAAATTAGAGGAGCATTCCAGGTTTCTTTTTGTGTTCATAAAGTTGTATGTCTAATAGTGAAAACATAGATCCAATTAGGGTTGCATGCACACATAGGATTGTTTGTATAAAACCTATCAATATGTTGCCTGGCCCTCAACCGTGCCTTGCTGTGCATGCCCTACCTGTAGCCTCACCGCATATCCCTCAGCATCTCTGTTGTCTGGCTCTCGACAACGGTCTCGCTATGCAACCTTAACCTATAGCCTCACTGCTTATCCCGCAACGATTCTATTGTCTGGCTATTGACAGTAGTCTCGCCGTGTGATCTCCGCTACCAACCTAATCGCCCAGCGCCTGGAACCTCTACCACCTGTTACACGGTCAACAACCTTATGGCTTATCGCTTTGACAACATCCATCTAGTACAAAGAGTTTTGCCACTTCATCGCGAATTGACATAACAACCTTGCCTTATTTGTCATAGTCTGATCTGGATACCTGCGCTACCCACATCAGACTGCGGGGAATCCAGTTAGGTATAACATAATTCGGAGACACCTCCAGGACGGTTATTAATGCAGACTGTGTAGATGGTTATCGGTGACATTCCATTTGCGCGTGACTACAACAATAACTGTGTCGGATAACAGTCTCAGGGACTGAATGGCAAGCTTACGCTTCTTAGCTACCCCGACCCGACATTTTATCTACATCAGTGTCGCGTAATACTCTTTTGCAGCCTCGGTCCGCATGATCGCAGCAACAGTTACATTGCATCGCACCGATCGGCTCGCACTCCTCTCAAGAAAGGAGTATCAAGTCAGCTCAAGCTGCATAAGCAATGTTTGGCTCTTCGCACAACCCCACGACTCTCGTGGGCGAGGTTCGGTCGTTTCTCTTTATTATTTAATGTATTGGTGCTTTATCTAGTCCGATCCGATTGTCAGCAACCCAATCGCATCAGACTAGGGGGACTTGACGACGCACAATTTATATGACTAAGTCCAGTCCGATGTCATTGGCTGCGTACCAATAACATCAGACTGGGGGGACTTGATGATATATGGTCCATTGGCATGGCCTAGACTGCTCTAGCGCGCCAGCCTAGCCTGGCGTGCTCCTGCCAGCCCTGCCTGGCGTTCCCTTGCCAGCCTTGCTGGGGAATCCCTTGCTAGCCATGCTGGGCATTCTCATGCCAGCTCGGCCAGGCGCTCCCTCGCCTGGCACTCCCCTGCCATCCTTTCCTGGTGCGCCCCAGCCAGCCCTGCCCGGCGCCTCCGGGCGGTCTTGCCTAGCTCCTTGCTAGTTGGGCGTGAATTGGACTGGCCTAAGGCTTGACCTAATTCCCCTTGACCTAATTGCCCCCTATATAATGAATAGTATCTCCTCCATGGAGAGGGATCTTCCCCTTGGCTTAGCCGCCCCCCTGTACTCCGGCCGGGTGGCTCCACCGCCACTCGCCGCCGTCAACCACCATACACCACCAGCACCAAGATGGTTCTCTCTAGCTAAGGAGAACCATCTCAGATCTACCGGATGATCTAACTTGACCGTCGGAGTCCGCTCCCGGGACACAGTCCCTGGGGCGGCTCTAACGACTTTGCACTGTGATGTCCAGATCTCTGTCGCAGCTGAAGACCAGAAGAATCGTCGGAGGTCGATGTCGCATCAGTCCCAATAGATTTAATTAGTCTCCTTTGATCACAAAATTAATTCCAAATTACTTCTTGATCAATACTAATTAAAACATATGATTTCATATTAATATATTATAACTTATAGTATATTAACAAATCATATATAACCTTCTCTCAAGAATCCATGCTAACAAATTGTCCTGATAATATGCAACCTAAATGGACCATACTACTCTCTGGTCAAGTACATACCAATAATAGTTATGAGCTTAGACATCTAATCCAACAGTCTCCTACTTGGATAAGTCTAAAACTATTATTGCAAGTATGACTCCAAAACCCGACTAGCAATCGTAGCTCTTAAAAGCCGCTGTCGAACTTTGACCTAGTCAATGACGTTTCCATTAGATAAGGGATCATATATTCCTCATTCTAGATATCATATGGACTGAGACATGGATTATAATCATTCTCTCTGTCCATATGTTGTTTCCCGATTACCGATTTATGACGACCGACTAATTGAACAAATCAAATCAGTCCAGGCCCCGCCGAACACTTACGTTTGTCATCACTAAATCATCGAGGGGCCTACAGATATCGTTTTTATTCCTCCAAGGGTAAAAGGAATGGATAAACTTCGAATCATATGCTTGTACTAACTACTTGTTGAATCATACACAAAGGCACGTTTTATAACATCAAGTTACTGATGCGTTTTCGTACAATCAATGTATAACCAACTCATAGTCAACAAGTCATATCTATAGGTTTGAAGAATATAAGATATTATCGTCTCATGATCACTCGTGATAAAATCCATGAAGTGATTCAAATGAGCGTGGGTTTAATCCAATACTCGAATCTTATTCCAGGAGCACTCATGAACACTGCAGCTATGTCTAGGCCACCTACACAAACTACAAACCCATTCATGACAGTCTTGCCTCAATACCTACTTCCAAAGTATGATCGACTGTGGACGGTTTGAATAACCTAGTTATCAGAGAAGTCAAAACATGCAAAGTGAAATACAAGAATAATAATAATCCTTTATGGCCACAAAACTTTTGAGAGTAAATAAAACACCTTTTATTTAATAACCATATTGATTACTCATTATTCATTGTATAATGTTTCGAATAATCAACTTTATACTTGAATCAAAACAATAGTTGTCCCATGCTCCAAGCATGCACACTATGTTTACCTATGGTCCTTTGTTTGTGGAATAGATCAATTGACAACATTTCAAATGATACTCATTTCACTATTCCAAATCCTTACTACAAATGTAAGAATACAAGATTCTTTGCCATTTACTGAAATCTGTTAGATTCTAAACTTATATGCATTGATCCTTTTGTAATGAATATGCACAAAAGCCACAAAGACTCGACAACAAACATTACAAAGTATTCCAATGGAGTGCAATTCTATGGAAACAAAGTCTCACATTCAAAGTACATTCCTTTGAACATCCTTCTTGCATTAAGTTTTCTAATCTTACACAGATTTGAAGAACAACTTCCACCTATGGAAACATTTCCATATTCCCATTTTGACTAGCACTTCTGAACAAGAGTTGCCTCTTTTCAGAATATGTCAATATGGTCTTTCCAAAAATTAACACTACACTTCCAACCGTCCATGAGCAACCAATCTTTGGTAAACCTCAGATTGGCCTCGACAATTGCTTAATCATTTTAGTCATATCCAGTTCTAGTCCTTTTCCCTCTTAATGCCCTAGGCATTTGGAAAATTTAGAATGGATGAATATTATAGCACATGTAATCGATTCTATATCCAAATCATATGGGATTCATGATGTCTCACATAAAGACATGATACTAGACCAGTCTTTTGCTATAATATTTCTATTTCTATTTGTCATGTTCTCATAATTCGAATTATGAAAAGGGATGCCGTAATCATAATCGAATTTTAGAACGCAAATAATGTAATCATGACTAAATTTGATTAAAGACTCACAATCTAAGCTTTTAGAATTGGAATGAAGTATAATTTCCTCTCCCTTAATTATAGAAAAACAACTTTCCAAACCCTGCAACTTTGCAAATTGACATTTTTGTTTTCTATAATTAACATTGCTAACTTGCAACACCTAACATAATAATCATGCTCCTACTAACATGATAATTATTAGCATAACACTTATGCTCCCACTAGCTTTGACATGTATCCAGAAATCAACTGGACTTGTAGAAATCAATACTTATTGAATTTCTTACCAAAGTTCAGATTTCTGATACGAGATGCTTTGATAAAACTTTATCTAAGCTTCCCGATTTCATACACCTTTCCTTAGATATCTCACATGTGTGTCTAAACAATTATGAAGAGGGATGCCGTAATCATAATGTTTAGACCTTTTTCCATTCTCACTAGTCCATGTTAGTGTGCCGGTTAACCACACACGCTCTACTAACGACTTTGAGAATGCATATATCACAATTGCTATCTACTTAAAATCTACTTAGTGAAAGCGTTTCCTTACCATCATTTTCATGAATCGGAGAGAAACCTTATGACACATAGACTTTTATGGTGTATGTGTTCCTATCCATGTAAATTTGTCATAACCATAATCATAAGACAAAGTTAGTGACAAATCCAAACTCATATGGACTGAACTTATTTAATCTTAGTTTTTTTGCCACCCGGCAACACAAGGGCCTACCACTGCTTCCAGGTTGTTATGCAAACAATTGAGAACTCATAGAACCAATATGCATAGTCAACTTTAACTGGAATGGGCACAGAAACAAGAATATGTCAACACGATAGGTTACAAACCTCAAGTCGCATGCTAGTGATAAACAACAGGTTTTATTCTTGATTAGTTCTTGAATTTTTTTTCAAGATCTTTAAAACTCCCACTGACCTCTTGACATATATGTTTCTCATGTTAAGAACCATTCCTTGACAAAAAAATATTCAAGAGTTAGTGCTGATTCTTATCAAGAAAAAACACTTCACACAATTGGTCTTAGTTGGTCTTTGTCTTATCCAAGACATCACAACTTACCAATTTCAAATGTACAAGAGTAGAAAACATTTCACTCTACATTTGAAAAGTGTTTTAAACCTTTCTTAAGATTATGTCACTCAAGGCTCGATCTTGGAGTGTTACTCCGAGATTCAATTTTTGGAACGAAGTATGATTCATCTTTTGACTTAACCCTTTCAACAATTCACGATTCCTCTTCTTAGTCAAACAAATGCACTAAGATGTCCTTAGAGGATCAATTGTGATATGGTTATTCATAATCATTAAGATGATCATAACACATGATACTGAAGTACTCTCCCATCTTTTCAGATTGGAGAAACTTTTATCTTTCTTCCTAATTTGATTCTTCTCATTCGTCCTGTCATACATTGAAACTTTTCCAATGTTTCAAAATTATACTTAAACTTGTAAGCACAACCATATTTACTAAAATTTAGTAAATCATGACGAATAGCCTTATCGTTCTTTGTGGTGTACCTGATCAGCGCACACCCAGTGTACCCGATCCCCTAGTCCTCCACTTGACTCACATATACATGTGAATAAGGAATTAGTCTTAATTTTCCAAAGATGAAAATTCTCATTCATCATACAATACAAGTTGCATGATTCCAAGTTTCTATTCAACTGAAACTTGGGTGATGAGAATCTTTCCTTATTTGGTAAATTAGGACACTACCACAAACGAAAGAATCAAATCCATTTTCCAATATTGCTATCAATGGAATCATATAAACAACAATTTTCACAAATGCCATTGTAAGGATACTTAAAATAAATAAAATCAAAAAATTTTCTTTTATTTCAAAAAAAATTGCGGAAAAACTTATCCTTACAATGCACATACATATGAAAACTATGTTGTTATCTATTCCTAAGCAATCTATCATAACTCTTAAGCAGCAGCTCAAAATTCTGATCATCGAATCATGCGATCGAAATCCATCTATTCACAATAAGAATCAGATAACTCTTCTTTTTAGTTCCCTTTCATTTCTTCGATTCTACAAAACATCAAAATACGACCTAGTCACATCATGTATTAAGAATCTCCAAATAGGAACTTAATAGAGTTAGATAGTGGACTTACCTGAAGTAGATTCATACACTCTAACTTTACCATCCTTATGATCTTTTAGGTAAACAGGGCAGCTTCACAACCAATGTCCCTTCCTTTGGCAATAAAACATATGGACTCTTTAGTAATGGTACATGGGACTATCTCAGACTTAGCCTTTCTCTTTACCATTTGGTCAACCGGGTTGACTATGACCGATCCCTTTCCATTGGGAAGAGAAGACTTTTCTGGACTTCCAATGTTTCCATTGTCAATGTCCATGAAAGTTTGGGAAGTAGATCTTCCAATCAAATTTGCTTTACCAGTGCTCCAAATCATTGCTGATTCAGCAGCAACAAGCAAATAGATAAGATCATTAAGGGTCATGTCATGGTCTGTCACATAGTAGTCCTTAAAGAACTCACTATATATCTCGGAAAGTGATTGAAGAACCCAGTCAACAGTCAACTTCCTTGAGACTTTGACACCCAACTCTCCCAGCCTGTCAATATGTGACTTCATCTCCAAGACGTGAACACATATGGACATTGCTTGCCAATAGGGATTGAGTGACCTTGCACTCTTCAAGAACTTGTGGGTTAGGGAGAATAATTGGAGGAGGTGGAGGAGGTGAAGTATGATTTCCAGTCCCATTAATGCGCAACAAAGGGATTTATCTTTCACCTATATCATCTTCATTAGGAAAGTTTTATCCTAAAGGATAAGGAAGACCATAGTTGTCATAACTAGACATCTATGAGAGAGAAATTCAAGTTTAGTTGATTTAAGTCCTTAATATAACACCCAATATGAAATATTAAGGCTAGGACCCAACACAATATTTTATAACTTGGAAGAGGGATGCCGTAATCCAAGCTACAAAATATTTGAAGGTAGGTAAATGACGATTTACCAATTTCCACCATGAAAAACGAAATTTAACATTAGGTTTTAAATGAATTGAAACTCCTAGATCTTTTGAGATTCATTGAACTATTCAATGGCATGTTTAAATCTCGATTGCGCCCTTCAAGTTTGTGACTGGGATGCCGAGGATCAAAAACAAGGATTAAATAACCATGCAAATTAACTTGGTACACTTAATGTTACAACCACCTAATCAATGTGTCGGTTAACCACACACGCTCCATTGATCTATGATTAATATCAAGCTACCATTTGCCACGCACTATCAGTCCTAGATTAGTGTGCCGGTTAACCACACACGCTCCAATAACGACTTAACAAGGTGCAAAGTGCAATTTCATGGGTTAACACCAAATTCACATTTTCCTAAGTAACTAAGATTGGGAATTTATAAGTGTTTAGTTACTTAGTATTTATCATTGTACTTTTAATGAAGGGAGAATTAAAGTCATGTCCTACCCGTTCGGCTAACGACCCTCCACCAGTCAAGGAAGCGGTGGGTGAGAGTGGACACCCATTAAACTACCATTTTATAGGCAGTAACCTTATACCCCCCTTATAGACCGGCTTCGTGAATGAGGCCTACTAACGGTAAGACTGACTTACTCTTATACATATATATATATATATATATATATATATATATATATATATATATATATATATATATATTAAACCTATAATATTATAATAGTATAAGGGTCGAATTTTAAACTATTAAAATTCTAAGGGTTGGAATTAAAGTATACATGGGGGGGGGGGTAACTTTACAAATTCCAAAACTTGAGGGCAAGTTTTGAACAATTCAAAAACTTTTGGTTTCTATAACTTATGAGTTTAAAGTAGTTTAATGAAAAACTCTTTAAGTTCCATAACTTGAGGACAAGTTATGGAAGACTTTAAAAACATTTAAAAATGAGACTCTTCATTTTCATAACTTATGGAAATTTTATGAGTTTTAAAATTCATATATGAGACTTTTCATATAACTTGAGGACAAGTTACAAAAACACATATTATGAACAACTTTTAGATCAATTTGGATCGAAAACAAATTATCACATAATTTGTCTATTAATCTAAACTAACTCATAAGAACAAGATAATTAATATCATCAATCTTCAAGAAATTAACATAAACATATAAACTAATACAAATCTTGAAATTATGACAATTATCTTTTAATTTGATGAGAATCATCATTACCATAACAACAAAATCAAATTTTATGAACGAAAAACACTTTGTGGTAATGATTCTAATCCAAAACAGGCCAAAAAAGTCGAATATATGATGTCAGGGGCTCCAACTCGCCGAGTGCATGAACCAACTCGACGAGTTGGATGAGTTTACACATGGACTCGTCGAGTCACTCAATGGACTCGTCGAGTCCCCTATCCAGACAGCAAAAAATTCATTTTTTTCAGCTTTTTCCAGCAAGTAGCATCAAGTATAATTTGAAAACAACCCATTGCTCTGATACCACTGTTGGGTTTTGTATACTACAACATCCTATAATGCACATACAACCCTAAATACCTTGGATCTATTTTTCACTAATTATACATGCAATGATGTTTCCAAGGTATTAAGCGTATAACTAGCATGCAATTGTTATATAACATACAAGATATTAGTTAGAGTAACATACCTTTTATGTAGCTTGAAGTCTTGATGTATTGGCCTTAAGAGCTTAGCCCCAATAGTGTGGAAGCCTCAAATGAAGTCACAACACATCATGAACAAAGGTGGAACTTGAGAGAGAATTCCTTCCACGCCAAAAACACCTCCATGAACTCCAAGTACATGTATTAGCATTTTTGGCTATGAATGGACATATTTATATGTAGGATTCCAAGGGTCATGGGTATAACCCAAATCCATACCCATGGGTGTTATGATCCATGGTTCATGTGGCCCAACTCTTTATGTATCCATACATAAACTTGGTTCAACATGGATCATAAGCCCAACACATATAAATATAACTAATTACCATAATTAGTCCCCATAGATTTAATTAGTCTCCTTTGATCACAAAATTAATTCCAAATTACTTCTTGATAAATACAAATTAAAACATATAATTTCATATTAATATATTATATCTTATAATATATTAACAAATCATATATAACCTTCTCTCAAGAATCCATCCTAACAAATTGTCCTGATGATATGCAACCCAAATGGACCATGCTACTCTCGAGTCAAGTACATACCAATAATAGTTATGGGCTTAGACATCTAATCCAACATAGTTGACCACCGATGAGGCTCGAGTAGCACCGGATGTAGTTACTGGTATGTGACTTAACTCTATATTTTATTGCTTTCTTGTTATGATTATATTTGTTATGATCTTGTATATGGACCTTTTTGGTTAATGGGTTGTCGGCTAATGTTTTATTCGATGCGGGGGCTACTCGATCCTTTGTATCTCTTGCGCTCAGCAAGAAGTTTCGAGACGCTCCAGGGACTTTGGACTCCCCTCTGGAGGTGGAGATAGCGGATGATCGTATTATGAGTGTTCTGAACATGTTCAGTGAGAGGTTTCCTATCGATTTGGTACCGATCCCATTAAGAGGATTGAAGGTGATCATCGGGATGGACTGGTTGGGGCCCAATGGGGGCGTGATTCATTGTGAGCGGAAGTTGGTGTGATTTTGAACCCCAAGTGGCGGAGAACTAGTCATTACTGGTGAGAGAGCTTCCCATGGGCCAGCTCTCAGTTAAGCTACGAGGGCTAGGAGGCTTCTTCAGCAGGGTTGTTTTGGTTTTTTGGCTTATGTTTCGGATACGCGGGTTGAGGCCACGTCAGAGTTGTGCAGGGTACCCATTGTGTGATATTTTCCCGACGTATTTCCTAAGGAGTTTCCGGGAATGCCTCCTGAGCCGCAGGTTGAGTTTCAGATTGATCTGATGCCTGGTTCGGCGCCATATCGCATAGCACCGCCTGAGATGCATGAGTTGTCTACGTAGCTGCAGGAGCTGATAGACATGGGTTTTATCCGTCCAAGCAGTTTCCCATGGGGAGCAATGACCCTGTTCGTGAAAAAGAAGGACATGTGACACAGGATATGTATCGATTATCGGGAATTGAACATGATAACGGTCAATAACCATTACTCACTTCTGAGGATCGACGACTTATTTGATCAACTTCAGGGTGCATCTTGGTTCTCCAAGATTGATATTCGTTCAGGATACCATCAGATGAGGATGTATAAAAGACGGACTTTAGAACTCATTATGGTCATTACAAGTTCGTGGTGATGCCTTTCGGGCTCAACAATGCACCAGTAGCGTTCATGGATCTCATGAACCGGGTTCGCAGGCCGATGCTGGATCAGTTTGTGATTGTTTTCATTGATGATATTCTCGTCTACTCTAAGACCAAGGAGCAGCATGAGCAACATTTGTGAGAGGTGTTGGAGACCTTGAGGAGGGAGAGGCTTTATGCCAAATTCTCCAAATGCAAGTTTTGGTTGCGTGAGGTGCAGTTTTTGGGGCACATCATCAACCAGGGTGGTATCTTGGTGGACCCGGCTAAGATCGAGGTTTTGATGCGTTGGAAGTTCCGAAAAACGCATATGAAATTCGGAGTTTCTTGGGTCTTGCGGGGTATTATCAGAGATTTCTTTATAACTTCTCCAAGATTGCAGTGCCTCTGACCCTCCTGGCCAAGAAGAATGTGAACTTTCGGTGGGGTCCGGAACAACAGTTAGCCTTCGAAACTCTGATGCAGAGATTGTGAGAGGCCCCGATTCTCGCGTTACCTGCTGGATTGGATGATTTTGTGGTTTATTGTGATGCTTCTATTTCGGGATTGGGAGTTGTCCTTATGCAGAGAAGGAATGTGATTGCTTACACCTCGAGGCAGCTGAAGCCTCATGAGGCGAATTACCCCATACATGATTTGGAATTGGGGGCGGTGGTGTTTGCCCTCAAAGTCTGGAGGCACTACTTGTACGTATGGGGTCCAATGCACTATCTACACCGATCGTAAGAGTTTGAAATATTTGATGGATCAGCCGAACTTGAATATGCGGCAGCAGAGGTGGTTAGATGTGGTAAAAGACTATGACTGCAAGATTTCGTATCACCCCGGGAAGGCTAATGTGGTGGCCAATGCTTTGAGCCGTAAGGCGGTGTGCTCATCGATCCGACATATTTTTTTGATGATGATTGTTACTTCACCCTTGATGGATTTGATCAAGGAGGCTCAGGTAGAAGGATTGAAAAAGGAAAACTGGAAGACTAAGCGAATTAGAGGGAAGATTCCTTTGTTTGGTAGAGACAGTCGGGGGTTATTGACCCAGTATGGTAGGGTCTAGGTTCCGGCATCAGGTGGGGTGAGACAAACGATTTTGGAGGAGGCATATAAATCAAAGTTTTCTATCCACCTGAGGGCCACAAAGATGTACCGAGATTTGAGGTTGAGTTACTGGTGGCCCTGCATGAAAAGGGAAGTTGCTTGGTTTGTTGAGCGGTGTTTGACTTGTAGGAAGGCCAAAGCCGAGCATCGGAGACCTCATGGCAAGGTGCAACCGTTACCTATCCTTATATGTAAATGGGATGAGATCACTATGGACTTCATCACCAAATTGCCCAGAATGGTGCGGGGTGTTGACTCTATTTTGGTCATTGTAGACAGGTTGACCAAGAGTGCACATTTTATTCCGATTGCAGAGAGTATATCTGCATAAAAGTTAGCGGATATCTATGTTCGGGAGGTGGTAGTCAGGCACGAGGTGCCGGTATCTGTGGTCTCGGACCGCGATGTTCGTTTCACCTCCATATTTTGGAGGAAGTTCCATGAGGAGTTAGGCACTCAATTGCATATCAGTACAACATACCACCCCCAGACCGACGACCAGAGCAAACAGATTATCCAGACGCTCGAGGATATGCTTAGGACTTGTGTGCTGGATTTTGGAGGGAGTTGGGATACTTACCTTCCACTGCTAGAGTTCTCCTACAACACCGGTTATCATGCTAGTATTGATCTGCCACCATTTGATATGTTCTATGGAAGGAGGTTTAGGTCCACGGTTTGTTGAGGAGAGGTCGGACATCGGGTCATGGGAAGCACTGAGGTAGTGCTTAAGACCACTGAGTTGATTCAACAGGTGCGTGACAGGTTGCAGGTCGTGTAGAGTCGCCAGAAGAGTTACGTGGACCGACGTCGTTCAGACCTCAAGTTTCAGGTAGGAGACTTTCTGTTGCTGAAGGTGTCACCTTGGAAAGATGTCATCCGATTTCGGAAGAGGGGCAAGCTGGGTCCCCGATTTATTGGTCCATTCAGGATTTCTGCCCGTCTTGGCAGGGTTGCATGATGGTTGGATCTTCCTGATGAGCTCAATCAGATCCATAACACTTTCCATGTATCTCAATTACGGAAATATATAGCCGATGATTCTGCAGTGATCTCGTTAGATGATATTCAGGTCGATGAGCGCCTGAACTATGTTGAGAGGCCGATAAATATTCTAGAAATGAAGATGAAGGTCCTTCGCAATAAGGAGATACCTTTGGTAAAGGTGCAGTGGCATCATCGGAGAGGCTCTGAGTGGATCTAGGAGCCGGAGGCTGAGATGCGGGAGCATTACCCGGAGTTGTTCGCAGCAGTTGACTTCGAGGACGGAGTCTGATTCAAGTGGGGGAGAATTGTAACACCGGCATCAGGTGCATATTATCTTCCATATTGTAAAGTTAAAAGTTTCCCTTTTTACCCTTCTCACGACGTGAGGAATGCCTTCTCACGTCTTGAAAAGTAAGTCGGACCCGTGCATCATTTTATGGTTCACGACGTGAGCAGTCCAATGCTCACGACGTGACGACGGATGGCGACCAAAAACCCTAAGTTTTTGGTATTTAAACGAATGAGAGGGTTAGGGTTTCTCACCCTTAGCCTCCCTCATTCTCAAGACCTCCAGAAACCCTAATATTCTTCCTCCTTAAGATCCTCTGTCATTTGGGTGCATTTCTCGCTTGTGGGAAGAAGAAAAGAAGAAGAAGGAAGCGCTCTAGTGTGGGCGTGGGCAAAGAATCAGCATCATCATCATATTTTCCTGCTTTTGGACCCTTGTAAGTATCAAAGGCTCCAACTTTATTTCTGATCGTGGATAGATCTTGAGTTTTGTCCGATTTATTGATGGAATTGCATAAGTGAGTGGACTAGATCCATAAAGTTGGCAACTTTATGGATTCTAAGAGTCCCAAGAGCATTATAGTGTTCAGATTTAGGAGTTGGTATAGATTTGAGGCATGCATGCAAGTTTGAAGCTCATTTCTTTCTTTTTTTACCTAGAAAATGGATGATCATGTTTGGTGCATGCATGGCCATAAAGAAAACATTTTTATGGACCTTAGGGGTCCCCTTTAGCTTCTAGATGAAGTGGAATCTAATACTTAATGGATTAAGGACTTAAAATGGTGACCCTTAGCCTCAGACAGCGCTCACAACGTGAGGTGTTAGATCCCACGACGTGAGAATCAGAGTAGTCCCATTTCTATTAGAACCATTGCAGCTCATGATATTAAAATGGGTACTCACGTCGTGATGCCAGCTCGGGTGGTTGTATTGTGGTTTCATGTACTTCTGGTACTAAAGGGAAGGGCCCGACTTGATGGCGCAACATTCACTCTCCACTATTTTCCGCACTTACTGATGTTGTTACTCTGATAATTTGACATGTTTATTTTGTAATGGATTTTGGAAACAAATTATGGTTGTAATTATTAATTGAAAATGAAAATTTTTTATCTGGTTTTTAGGCTGTTACAGATTCTTTGGCGTCTCCGATTTCATCACAACTTTTATCTTTTATGGGTCAACCATAATGCCTTCCTGGTTAACTATATGACCCAAGAATTGTATCCCCCTTATCTAAAAGTCACACTTGGAGAAATTTGCATAAAGTCTCTCCCTCTTTAGGACTTCCACTACTTCTTGGAGATGCTTACCATGATCTTGATTATTCTTGGAGTAAATCAAGATATCATCAATGAACACTATTACTGATTTATCGAGAAAAGGTTTATAAACTCAATGCATCAGATCTATGAATGTTGTTGGAGCATTTGTTAGTCCAAAGGACATAACAATGAATTCATAGTGTCCATACCTTGTTCTAAAGGCTGTCTTCTCAATATCTTTCTCTCTAATCTTCAACTAGTGATAGCCTGACCTGAGATCAGTTTTAGAAAAAACGATTTCTCCCTGCAATTCATCGAACAAGTCGTCTATCCTAGGTAAAGGATACTTATTCTTGATCGTAGCTTTGTTTAGCTCCTGATAGTCAATACACATTCTCATAGTACCGTTTTTCTTCTTTACCAGCAATACTGTTGCTCCCCAATGTGATGAACTAGGTCTTATAAAAACTTTTTCCAATAAATCCTGGAGTTGTGTCATTAACTCCTTCATCTTTGTAGGTGCTAAACGATATGGTGCTTTAGCAATTGGCGTCATGACTGGCAATAAGTCGATCCTGAATTCGACCTGTCTCTCTGGTGGTAATCTTGGTAATTCATTTGGAAATACCTCAATAAAATCTCGCACCATAGGTATATCAGTCATTGCCTTCTTCTCTTTCTTCGTGTCTATTAAGTATGCCAAGAATGTTGAACATCCCTTGGATAAGCATCTTCTGGCTTTCATCATTGTGATGATTCTAGATCTCACTCTACTATTATCACCATAAAACACAAATGGCTCTCTTCCGGGGGGATTAATATGCACCATCTTCCTTCCGCATAGGATGTCTGCGAGGTTCTCTCCTATCCAATCCATGCCGAGAATTTAGTCGAACTCACTCAACTCAAAAGGCAAAAGCTCATGACGAAATTTGTTTCCGTTCAAGTCGATAGTTATGATGGGTTTTGAGCATTCTAACACTCCTATTGTGTACATGCAACCCTAGAAACCTTGGATCTATGTTTTCTCGAAGATACATGCAAATAATAATTTTCCAAGGTTTACTTCCTAACTAGCATGTTATGAGGTACTTGAATCATAAATCACTAGTAGAAGAACATACCTTTTGTTGCTTGGATTCCTTGAGAACCTTGTGATCCTAGCACCTCAAGTGTGATGCCTCAAATGTCTCACACAACACCACAACTCTTGGAATAACCTTGAGAGAAGTTCACTAACACTCAAAATCGGCTAGCCCTCTAGTTTTTCACTCAGTGGCCGATTTTGCTAACCATGGAGCTTCTTATATAGTGTGCCACATGTAGGGTTACTCCATGTAAACCCTAATGTGCATGGATTTTCATATTCCATGATCCATGGGTTTATAACCTCCATGGACTATCCATGGAGCACCTTATGGGTTTTAGCCCAATTCAATAAACCATGGATCATTAGCCCACTATACAAGAATGGATGATTTACACAATCAACCCCATATATTTAATTAGTCTCTTTCTGATCACTTAATTAATTCCAAATTAATTCTTTGATCAATATTAATTAAATAATATTATTAATATATTAGAACTTATAATATATTAATAATCCTTAAGTGTCCTTTTCTCTCATTTAGTCTATCCAAGTGTTGCAATGCCATGCAACCCAAATGGACCATGCCAACCGGGTCAAGTACATACCAGAAATAGTTATGGACTTAGACACCTTATCCAACAGTCTCCCACTTGGATAAGTCTAATAACTACAACTGCAAATATGACTTCAGGAACTGATCAGCAATCGTAGCTCTTTCAAGGTCTCGCGGAACTGAGATGATGATGATACGCCATTTAAGATAAGTGATCATATAATCCTCTGTTCTAGATATCAGCCGGACAAATACAAGGAACAATGTCGTACTTATTGTCCAGCAGTTTGTTTCCCGATTTCTGATTTGTTTGACATAGAACTTAATCGAACACATCAATTTAGTTCTGACCGGGCCCGGTACATGGGTCAACACAAAATCATCGAGGGGCCCAGATATCGCTTCTAATCCAAGAAGGAACAGATAAACTTCGACTCATATGCTTGTTCTACTACTTGTTGAATTATACACAAAGGCACGTTTTATAACATCGAGTTACCAATGCATTTTCGTACAATCAATGTATAACCAACTCATAGTCAATAACTCATATCTCTAGGTTTGAATACTTATATGATATTACCATCTCACGATCACTCGAGATAAATTCCATGAAGTGATACAAGTGAGCGTGGGTTGAATCCAATACTCGGAACTTATGAGCACTCATGAATGTTGTAGCAACCATTTGCTATGTCCAATACCTTAGACATCTACAAGCCAACTCATGACAGTCTTGATTCATATCTACTTCCAACATATGACCGACTTTGGAGAGTTTGAATAATATGATATACTATAACATAATTATTATGGAAGTCAAAACATGCAAAATGAAATGATAGTAAACGATTGACAGAAGATAGCAACACTTTACTTATAAATAAACAACAACTTTTATTTATCATCAAATGTCAATTACACTCAAATTTCAAAGCTATCTAATTTCCAAAACTAATATCATCCTTTATCCCTATGCGCCTCGCATGCTGAAGATGCTTAACCCTACCCAGTCCCTTCGTGAGGGGATCTGTTGGGTTCTCATCCGATGATACCCTCTTTGCCACGAGGAGTCCTACTTCTATTCGATGTTTGATGAAATGGTATTTTCTGTCGATGTGTCTGGATCTTCCATGATCCCTTGGTTCCTTGGCTAAGGCAACTGCACTTTCACTGTCACAGAAAATCTCCATAGGCTCCTTTATAGCTGGTACAACTCCAAGGTCTCCAATGAAGTTCTTTAACCATATAGCCTCCTTTGCTGCCTCGCTTTCCGTTATATACTCTGATTCGCAAGTTGAATCAGCCACTGTCTCCTGCTTGGAACTTTTCCAAGTAATTGCTCCTTCGTTTAAGGTAAAGACCCAGCCTGACTGAGAGCGGAAATTATCCCTACCAGTCTGAAAGCTAGCATCACTATACCCTACTACTCTTAAGTCATCACTCCCACCGAGTATAAGGACCCAGTCCTTAGTCCTCCACAGGTACTTGAGAATGTTCTTCTTCGCAGTCCAGTGAGCCTTGCCAGGGTTCCCCTGATATCTGCTGACCATGCTCAAGGCAAAGGCAATATCAGGACGAGTACAAGTCATAACATACATGATCGAACCTACAGTGCTGACCATGCTCAAGGCAAAGGCAATATCAGGACGAGTACAAGTCATAACATACATGATCGAACCTACAGCGGAAGCATACGGTACTCAACTCATCTCAGCTATCTCAGCCTCTGTACTCGGGCTCTGAGTCTTACTCAATCTGGCGTTACTCTAGATCGGTAACTCTCCTTTCTTGGAATTCTGCATGCTGTCTCTTACTCCTGTCTCTCAAAATCCTTATCCCTAGGATATATGCAGCTTCTCCAAGGTCCTTCATAGTGAAACACTTCCCAAGCCAAGACTTCACCTCCTGCAGAGTTGGGATGTCATTTCCTATGAGTAGTATGTCATCCACATACAATACCAA
The DNA here is from genome assembly GCF_052849685.1 of Lactuca virosa. Lineage (NCBI taxonomy): Eukaryota > Viridiplantae > Streptophyta > Magnoliopsida > Asterales > Asteraceae > Lactuca > Lactuca virosa. The sequence continues at coordinate 43,214,061 of NC_136433.1, forward strand.
AAAACTAACTATACTCCCACTAGCCTTGACATATACAAAAAACTCATCTTCGCTCCTCGATAAGCCAAACTCTTTGACTTTCTCATCAAAAAAAAGATTCCATCTGCGAGGTGCTTGTTTCAATCCATAAATGGATTTCTCAAGCTTACACACTCTATTAGGGTACTCTGCGCTGACAAAACCCTCTGGCTGACTCATGTAAACATCTTCAGCCAACTTTCCATTAAGGAAGGCGGTTTTGACATCCATTTGCCATATTTCATAGTCATGAAATGCAGCAATGGCTAGCATAACCCTAATAGACTTAATCTTCGCTACTTGTGAAAAGGTCTCATCATAATCAACTCCCGGAGTTTGAGAAAAGCCCTTTGCAACCAGTCGCGCCTTATAAGTGTGTACATTACCATCCATGTCGGTCTTCTTCTTGAAGATACATTTGCACCCGACTGTCTTACGACTTGGTACATTGTCAACCAAATTCCAAACTTGATTGTCATACATGGACTGTATCTCGCTGTCCATAGCCTCTTTCCATTTAGCAGCCTCAGGGCCTGTCATGGCTTCCGTGTAGCTGTTAGGTTCATCCAGACTTACCAGTGTGCTGTCACTGATAAGTGTATCAACTTCCGCAGTAATATGGAAACCATAGTAATGCTCAGGTGCATTCCTAACTCTCGTGGAACGCCTCAGAGGTACAGACTCATCAGTCGGATCAACAGGAGTTTCCTCCTCAGGTTGATTGCTAGGGTTTGAGGTTCCTTCACCACTTGACTCTTGAATTTCTTCAAGGTCAATTTGCCTCCCACTGTTTCCTTGGCTTATGAACTCTCTCTCACGAAAGACTCCCCTCCTTGCTACAAAGACCACATTATCACTGGGTCTGTAGAAGAGGTAACCAAAGGATTTATGTGGGTAGCCAATGAAAATACACCTCTCACTTTAAGGTTTGAGCTTATCGTGAGTCTCACGCCTTACGAAAGCCTCGCAACCCCAAATCTTGATGTGATCTAGATTGGGAACTTTTCCAGTCCACATCTCGTGAGGTGTTTTGGCAACCTTCTTTGTAGGGACTAGATTAAGGATATGTGCGGCAGTCTCTAAGGCATACCCCCAAAATGAGATTGGTAGCGAAGCTCGACTCATCATGGAACGAACCATGTCCAACAAGGTCCGATTACGCCTCTCAGCCACACCATTCAACTGTGGTGTCCTGGGAGGTGTCAATTGTGAGACAATCCTACATTCCTTAAGATATTCAAGGAACTCTGTACTAAGATACTCACCACCTCGATCGGATCGAAGCATCTTAATGTTCCTGCCCAACTGATTCTCCACTTCCTGTTTAAACTCCTTGAACTTTTCAAAGGTTTATGACTTATGCTTGATTAAGTAGACATATCCATATCTACTATAATCATCAGTAAAAGTCACATAGAAGCGGTTAGCATCCCTTGTGGCGGTTCTGAAGGGTCCACACACATCAGTATGTATGAGATCCAACAAACCCTCGCCCCTTGCACAAGTACCAGTGAAGGGTGACTTTGTCATTTTCCCAAGTAAACAAGATTCACAACTATCATCTGACTTTAGGTCAAATGACTCCAAGACTCCATCCTTTTGGAGTTGGCCTATGCGTTTCTTGCTTACATGTCCAAGACGACAATGCCATAATGATGCTTTATCCAAGCTAGAGGAAGAATCGATACACAACACATTATTTCCTAAGTTATCTATAACCGACACAGTTTCATACACACCATCACAAGGTAATGCTTTAAAATAAAGAAAATTATTAAAGAAAACATTAATACCACCACATTCATTATCAAACGAAAAGGTAAAACCTTGTTTGTACAAACCATGAAAGGAAATAATATTTCTCGCCATTTCAGACGAGTAACAACATTTATTCAAATCTAATGTAAACCCACTACTTAGAAACAAAGAGTAAACTCCAATCTTGGTGACAGGTGAAGCTTTCCTATTCCCCATGATTAAGTTTATCTTCTCATGCTCCACATTCTCACTTCTTCTTAGTCCCTGCAAATCAGAACATATGTGAATACCACAACCTGTATCAAGAACCCAAGAATTAGAATAGGGTGAGTTATTAGACAATATAGTGTATATACCTGCATGGTTGGGTTTTCGTAACGCCCGTAGATCTGGGCTAGTCAATTTAGAGACAACAAGCATCAAAAATGAGTTTTTGATGGAAGATTATTTAGAAGGAATAATCTTAACCAAGTGGTAGTATATGTTACAAGGGTTCCGTAGATATAAGGAATAATCTTAACCAAGTGGTAGTATATGTTACAGTGGTAGTATATATATAACGAAGAAGTTATGGCACGTCGAAGTTTTACGGCAAAACCGACACGACACCGGGAAGCGTAAATAGTGAATTTACGATAGAGCGACTTTCAGCCTTAGCGATCTAAACGAAAGTCATAGAATATGTTAAAAGGTGAGCATCCATAAAAAGAACGCCCAAATCTGACTTCGTATGAGGAAGTTATGATTTTTCAAAGTTTCGGCTTAGAAGTGTACAGCCCGAAGTTCGAATATTAGATCGAGTAGTTTTTAGCTGACACAACCTAAACGAGAATCGAAGATCTCGTTTATAGTAGCGTAACGATAAAAAGACAGACGAAAACGGACGTCGAATGAAGGAGTTATGAATTTTTAACGGACCAATCCTGTTCTGGCCTGTTAAAAATATAAATTTTAAAATAAAGTCAAAATTAGCCAACGGAGCCTAAACGAAAGCTGTAGAGTACGTTCCCGCCTACGCGTGGATATAAAGAACGTCGAAAACGGAGCTCATATGAGGAAGATACGAATTTTTGAAGTTGGAACTCGAATTTGCGAAGCTGGTGCGAATAGTGATGACGTGGCTCGATCTGGACCGTCCATTTCTGATCGGAGGAACCGCTTCGGATGAGTGACACGCCACCCTTCGCATTACGCCCAACGTCCGAAATGGAGTACGCCCAGCGTACTTCGGTCTCATGCGGTTCCGAGGCATCCACGTCGCACCATCCGGAGATCGCCACGTAGCGGCCTTATCCGAAGTTACGCCCAGCGTAACCGAGGACTACGCCCAGCGTAGTCTGAGGTTCAGCCACTATAAATAGAAGTGCGAGGCTGCCGACTTCTTCACTCCAAAATCACATCTCTCTCTAACTTCTTTCTCTCTCTAACTTCTTTCTCTCTCTAACCCATTCCAACCCCCCTAAACCCTAGGGAACCCCCTAGCACTCGAAGGAAACCCCGAGGCTCCCTAAGCCTCGAGAAAAAGAGTCTTTCGGCTCTGAAATGCTTCTCCAAGCGAATCCCGGTTTTCGAGAAAACCCGTTGTAAGTGAGCTACGCATACGCTATTTTTAATATAGCTTCTAATTAATTATAGTAGCATTATTAGGACCTTAAAATAATTATTTGAGCTATTATTATGAGTTATATAAGAGTGTTGCTTAACGCTTATATAATAATAGTAATAGCTAGACTATTAATTAGTCGCGGTTAACGTTAGACTAAAACCTAGTGGTATTGATACTAGGTTTTGTCAAGGGAAAAATTGTTTTGAGATAACGAAGTATTGTCCGAGTACCGAGTCACCACCTTTTCAGGTGAGTGCATAGTTACTTTCATCTTACACATAGATATAAAGTATTTAATGTAAATTACATGCTATGTGTGCATATTGTCTGTATACTTGCCTTCTATGTTGGGTGAAAGATTTTTATACATGTTTTAAATGATTTAAACTGTATATGTATTTTATATCTACAAAATGTGTTGGGTACAACATGGGTAGATGAAATAATTACTGTGTGACAAAAAACAAAATGATGAGAGGTGATATAGACCATGAGATAAGGGTGAGAGGTGAACTATAAGAGAAGCCTTTTACCCAAGTGTTGGCCCCGTCATCTAGCAGAGTATGGATGACAACCACAGACTATTCTAGACAGTCCAGTGGACACTAGCAGGCTCGCAACATGTAGGTGTTTTAAACTGTGTGCTCACCAACTGTGCTCTAAAAAAAACCCCTTGACATGTGTTGTGAGAGAAGAGTCTCGGAAACGACATTGTCGATAGACGACATTAACCCTGGCGACTATGCAACGTAGTGCCTAAACCCCTTGACATGTGTTGTGAGAGGAGACTTAGAATCGATAAAATAGAATAACCCTGGCGACTATGAGACTTAGTGCCTATTGAGTAAACCATGGCAACGATGGACTTCATGCCGATTCCTTAGGATGATCCTTAGGAATGAATGAACGAGGAATAGTTTATTCTTAGGGTAGATCCTTAAGAGTAAAGAAGATAATGGGGATGGGTAGTTGGGTTGATTGTTTGATGTTTAAACATAATAATTATATTATTGTGGGTTGAAAACCCTATGTACTCACCAGGTTTCCCAACCTGACCTACTCCAGCTCATTTCTATCACAGGTGTCGATATGAAGTTACATTACACTGAGAGATTAAGGAGATATAAATCCCTAGTGATAATGGATATAAGTTCTGTTTATGCTTATGTTTCTGTATTGACGATGACATTCCAAATGTTTTAAAATGAATAAAAATACTTTTCTTCGGAAATGCCTTGATAACGTATTTATCATGTTTTACTAGGAACAAATTCCGCAACATTTTATTAAAAAAGGTACTCTGATTTTTATAAAGCATAAACAAAATCGGTCTTTTCTGGCCGTGAAAATGGGGATGTCACAGTTGGTATCAGAGCATTAGTTTAAGCGAACTAGGAATATGGATTTATTTCTAGACTTAAACTTAGAATGCTAAGCAATGATTGTGAGGAGTGTGTCTAATAAAATTTAGGTAATACACCTAAATAGACACAAGCACTAGCTAATTTAGGGAAAATGCCTAACATGCTTTTATGTGCTAAATGATTTATGATGCTTTATGATGCTAAATGTCTGATCAGATCTATGGTCTGTTGCCGACCGGATCTGGAAATTTTATGTGCTCAGGTTTCTAAACGTTTAATTACGGTATTAGAACTAGCATGTAACTTTTCGGAGTAATAGGGAGATTTACACGTCGGTCGTAAAATCTTTCCTATCTTAATTCTCGTCGTTTCCCACTGAACGTCTGAATTGGTGTATAGATCGAAATGACAAGAACTCGCAGTGGAGCCGGGAACGCGAATGGAAACAGGAATCAGCCACCAGTGATTGAGCAAATACCCGTTGTATTAGCCTCTCCTGAGCCAATCACGATGGCCGAGGTACAAGCGATGATCCAGATGATGTTGGATCGTCAAATGGAGGAAACAAGGCGGTTACTGCTACAAGAGAGGGATGAACCTACGATGCCTGTTGAAGAGCCTGCATTTAATGATGGGAAGTCTGAGGAGGGATACTACAGCAGAACCATTGGTCAAGCTGATCCACCGATGATTAGGAGGAACAACCAAGATGATGGAGTCGAGAGGAATGGATGCAAGTACAAAGATTTTCTAACTTGCAAGCCATCGACTTTCACTGGGAAGGAAGATCCGATCGGAGTTATGGATTGGGTCTCGGAGATGGAATTAGCCTTCATGACATGTGGTTGCAAAGGCAAGCTACAAACCACGTCTGCAGTGCGTCAGTTCCGAGGAGGCGCGGTTCGTTGGTGGAAAACCCTGGGGAAGACTCTGAGCCCCAATGAGCCCCTACAACTAACATGGGCAGAGTTTTTGGTGCAATTCAAACGCAAGTACTGCTCAGCCCAAAACCTGCTCGAGCTAGAGAACCAATTCCTGACCTTGAAGAAAGGAAGCATGTCAATTGATGAATACACCAACAACTTCACAAAGAAGATGGAGTTCGCCTTGCGTCTTGTTACGGATGAGCTGATGAAAATCGACAAGTACGCAAAGGGACTTCCATGGGAGTAAGCGGGTGCCAGTGCGTCAGGCACCTACTCTGGTGGCAGCTATCTGGGCTGCCAAGTCTGTGGAGGATATGATTAAGGGAAGAGCTGCCAGCAAGGTTGAGGTTGGCGAGAAAAGGAAGTTCGAGGGGTCTGCAAAGCCCAACAAAAAGAAGATCAAGTCTGGTTCAAAAGAGTTTAGTGGAGGAGGAAACGAAGCGAAATGGTGCGAGAAGTGCAAGAAGAAGCACTTCGGGAAATGTAGCAAGGAAGTGACCTGCTACAAGTGTGGGAAGACCGGGCATTACGCCAATGAGTGCACCGCCAACAAAAGGGTGTGTTATGAATGCCGTGAAGAAGGGCACGTTGCTAAGGATTGCCCGAAGAAGAAAGAGGCGGCAAGACTAAAAATTCCACCGAAACCGAAGGCAAGAGTGTTCCATATGATCCTTGACAAAGCAGATGGCAATGAAAGGGATCAGGAATGAGGATCTATGAAGTAGTCGTATAGATAGTATCACATGGTGTAGCCTATTAGAGGCATGGTATAGGTTGAACTTGAACACCTATGTAATCGTTTCAAGGAATAATATAAAACTTTCATTTTGTTATCTGATGTGTTAAGTGATTATGTGATTTTGTTGTATAGTGACTTGGAAAAACTGCGAGACAATACTTGGGACGAGTATGAGTAGGTGTGAATGGTAGTAGAGGCCTATACTACCGGAAGCACAGGACTCACGCTTGGATCAGGGAAAGTCACAAGGTTACCAAGAAACTAGTAATCGATTTCGTTTTATTCAAGTATGTCGTTACAATTGTTTCGGTAATGACTAAGAAGATTGTTGTTATTCCGACCCTAGTGGTCATATCGAATTGAGTCCAACTACGAGGAGTATGTTATGTGGTTCGGAGAACCAAGTTTGATGTAACATCTGACTTAAGCCGGAAGATTGAAATAAAAGATAATCAAAGCGATCGGTAGAGGTATTGCGATAATTGCTTGTAGCTAGAAATGCTACCATTTAAGATATGATTAGAACATGAAGGAAGGTATAGCCTGTTCTGGAATTTGACTCTAAAAGACCTGAGTCCAAGCAATGCATCATACGATGAGAGGTCATTAGAACATGACCCATCGGTCTATTATGATAATCGAAGGAAGAAAATTATCTCAAGTTTGTTAAAGAAGGAGTCTCCAATAAAGATCGAGATCGTAACATGAAGATCATGATTGGAAGTCTAAACATGAGATAGAGAGCGGGTCCAAGATCGAGCACCGCCTGCAGTCAAGGAGTCAAAGAGTTAAATACTCGTTCAAAGCAACATAGAAGTTACGGTTATTACCTAGGATGAAGAGATAACGTATGGAGTCATTATACAAGTCCTGTCTCGTTGATGATTCTGGGACGTAATCATCCTAAGGGGGAGATAATTGTAACGCCCGTAGATCTGGGCTAGTCAATTTAGAGACAGCGAGCATCAAAAATGAGTTTTTGATGGAAGATTATTTAGAAGGAATAATCTTAACCAAGTGGTAGTATATGTTACAAGGGTTCCGTACATATACAGAACGTCGAAGTTTTACGGCAAAACCGGCACGGCACCAGGAAGCGTAAATAGTGAATTTACGATAGAGAGACTTTTAGCCTTAGCGATCTAAACTAAAGTCATAGAATATGTTAAACCGAGAGCGTCCATAAAAAGAACACCCAAATCTGACTTCGTATGAGGAAGTTATGATTTTTCGAAGTTTCGGCTTAGTAGTGTACAGCCCGAAGTTCGAATATTAGATCGAGCGGGTTTTAGCCGACACAACCTAAACGAGAATCGAATATCTCATTAATAGTAGCGTAACGATAAAAAGACAGACGAAAACGGACGTCGGATGAAGGAGTTAAGAATTTTTAACGGACCAATCCTGTCCCGGCCTGTTAAAAATATAACTTTTAAAATAAAGTCAAAATTAGCCAACAAAGTGTAAACGAAAGTTGTAGAGTACGTTCCCACCTACGCGTGGATATAAAGAACGTCAAAAACGGAGCTCATATGAGGAAGATACAAATTTTTGAAGTTGGAACTCGAATTTGCGAAGCTGGTGCGAATAGTGATGACGTGGCTCGATCTGGACCGTCCATTGCTGATCGGAGGACCCGCTTCGGATGAGTGACCCGCCACCCTTCGCATTACGCCCAACGCCCGAAATGGAGTACGCCCAGCGTACTTCGGTCTCATGCGGTTCCGAGGCGTCCACGTCGCACCATCCGGAGATCGCCACGTAGCGGCCTTATCCGAAGTTACGCCCAGCGTAACCGAGGGCTACTCCTAGCGTAGTCTGAGGTTCAGCCACTATAAATAGAAGTGCGAGGCTGACGACTTCTTCACTCCAAAATCACTTCTCTCTCTAACTTCTTTCTCTCTCTAACCCATTCCAACCCCCCTAAACCCTAGGGAACCCCCTAGCACCCGAAGGAAGCCCCGAGGCTCCCGAAGCCCCGTGAAAAAGAGTCTTTCGGCTCTGAAACGCTTCTCCAAGCGAAGCCCGGTTTTCGAGAAAACCCGTTGTAAGTGAGCTACGCATACGCTATTTTTAATATAGCTTCTAATTAATTATAGTAGCATTATTAGGACCTTAAAATAATTATTTGAGCTATTATTATGAGTTATATAAGAGTGTTGCTTAACGCTTATATAATAATAGTAATAGCTAGACTATTAATTAGTCGCGGTTAACGTTAGACTAAAACCTAGTGGTATTGATACTAGGTTTTGTCAAGGGAAAAATTGTTTTGAGATAACGAAGTGTTGTCCGAGTACCGAGTCACCACCTTTTCAGGTGAGTGCATAGTTACTTTCATCTTACACATAGATATAAAGTATTTAATGTAAATTACATGCTATGTGTGCATATTGTCTGTATACTTGCCTTCTATGCTGGGTGAAAGATTTTTATACATGTTTTAAATGATTTAAACTGTATATGTATTTTATATCTACAAAATGTGTTGGGTACAACATGGGTAGATGAAATAATTACTGTGTGACAAAAAACAAAATGATGAGAGGTGATATAGACCATGAGATAAGGGTGAGAGGTGAACTATAAGAGAAGCCTTTTACCCAAGTGTTGGCCCCGTCATCTAGCAGAGTATGGATGACAACCACGGACTATTCTAGACAGTCCAGTGGACATTAGCAGGCTCGCAACATGTAGGTGTTTTGAACTGTGTGCTCACCAACTGTGCTCTAAAAAAAACCCCTTGACATGTGTTGTGAGAGAAGAGTCTCGGAAACGACATTGTCGATAGACGACATTAACCCTGGCGACTATGCAACGTAGTGCCTAAACCCCTTGACATGTGTTGTGAGAGGAGACTTAGAATCGATAAAATAGAATAACCCTGGCGACTATGAGACTTAGTGCATATTGAGTAAACCATGGCAACGATGGACTTCATGCCGATTCCTTAGGATGATCCTTAGGAATGAATGAACGAGGAATAGTTTATTCTTAGGGTAGATCCTTAAGAGTAAAGAAGATAATGGGGATGGGTAGTTGGGTTGATTGTTTGATGTTTAAACATAATAATTATATTATTGTGGGTTGAAAACCCTATGTACTCACCAGGTTTCCCAACCGGACCCACTCCAGCTCATTTCTATCACAGGTGTCGATATGAAGTTACATTACACTGAGAGATTAAGGAGATATAAATCTCTAGTGATAATGAATGTAAGTTCTGTTTATGCTTATGTTTCTGTATTGACGATGACATCCCAAATGTTTTAAAATGAATAAAAATACTTTTCTTCGGAAATGCCTTGATAACGTATTTATCATGTTTTACTGGGAACAAATTCCGCAACATTTTTATTAAAAGAGGTACTCTGATTTTTATAAAGCATAAACAAAATCGGTCTTTTCTGGCCGTGAAAATGGGGATGTCACAGTTTTACTTTCCCATCCTTAACATCTTGCAGGTACTTCGGGCAGTTTCGCTTCCAGTGCGACTTTTCATGGCAGTAGAAGCATTCAGCCTCTTTAGGGTTGGCAGAAGGAGTGACAAAACCTTTCTTGGTTCCACTTGAAGAGGAGCCATCAAGGGACTTTCCCTTGGTACCCTTCGAAGGGCTCTTCCTCTTCTTTCCTTTGCCTTTCCCGATGGCCAAGACAGGGGCCGCAGTAGGAGTAGGAGTGGTAACAACCGATTTACTCTTAAGACCACTTTCGGCGGTCTTCAAGAGTCCTTGAAGTTTGCTGAGTGTAACTTCCTTCTTGTTCATGTGGTATGTCATTCAGAATTGATCATAACACGAAGGTAAGGAGTGAAAAATGATGTCAATTGCCAACTCCTCGGGGAAGTTCACATTCAGTTTCAGCAAACGGTCCACATACCTTTGTATTTTCTGCATGTGGCCCGTGATGGGTTCACCATCCTTCATCCGGGTTGTTATCATGGAGGAGATGATTTCATACCACTCCTGACGAGCACTTTGATGGTAGCGGTCCATCAAGTCCTGGTGCATCTCAAAAGGGTAATAGTCCTCATAGGACTTTTGCAGCTCGGCTGTCATTATGGCCAACATGATACATGCCACTTTGGTGGCATCTCTCTCATGAGTCTGGTATTCAGCGATCTCCTCAGAAGTAGCAGACGACTCATCAAGTTCCTTAAGCTCCTTGTCGAGGACATATTCCTTGTCCTCGTAACGAGTGACCATCCTGATGTTCCGGATCCAATCCATAAAGTTAGAACCATCGAAGATGACTCTCCCACAAAGGTTCATGAGAGAGAAGGAGCCGGTAGGGTTTGAGCCAGAAGCAGCATTGTTGGAAGACATCTAAAAGGAAGAAAGACAAGTTTAGATTAGATATAAAGATAGTCCTTAATAAGACACCCAAATGTAATATTAAGGCTAGGACCCAACACAATATTTTATAACTTAGAAGAGGGATGCCGTAATCCAAGCTATAAAATATTTGAAGTTAGGTGAATGACGATTCACTAATTTCCACCATGAAAAACAAAATAAATTATTAGGTTTTAATTGGTTTTGAAACTCCTAGATTCTTTGAGATTCATTGAAATTTTCAATGGCATGCTTCAATCTCGAGTGTGCCCTTCAAGTTTTGTGACTGGGATGCCGAGGATCACAAAACAAGGTGTGAAGTAACCATGCAAATTACTTGGTACTCTTAATGTTTATCACTCAATCGATGTGCCGGTTAACCACACGCGCTCCACCAATCTATGATAAACCTTAAGCCATCCTTTTCCTACCTTGTTAAGTCCAGGTTAGTGTGCCGGTTAACCACACACGCTCCACTAACGACTTAAGCAAAGTGCAAATTGTAATTTCATGGGTTAGCACCTTATTCACATTTCCTAAAGTAACTAAGATTTGGGATTTATAAAAACATTTAGTTACTTTACATTCATCATACTTTTAATGAGGATTAAAGTCATTGTCCTACCCGTTCGGCTAACGACCCTCCACCAGTCAAGGAAGCGGTGGGTGAGAGTGGACACCCATTAAGCTGCCATTTTATAGGCAACAACTTTATACCCCCCTTATAGACCGGCTTCGTGAATGAGGCCTACTAACGGTAAAACGACTTGTTCTTATACATATACATATATATATATATATATATATATATATATATATATATATATATATATATATATATATATATATTATATATATATATATATATATATATTATTAACTTATAATATTATAAAGTATAAGAGTTGAATTTTAACTTTTAAAATTCTAGGGGTTGGAACTAAAGTTTACTAAAATGTGTGAGACTTTACATGTTCCAAAACTTGAGGGCAAGTTTTGTAACTTTCAAAACTTTTCAACTTCATAACTTATGAGTTAATGATCTATTAAAATGAAGTCTCTTCATTTTCATGTAACTTATGTGTTTCTTTAATGGACTTTTAAAAGAGTGACTTTTGGTAATCCATAACTTGAGGACAAATTATGGATTCCATTAAAACACATCAAGCAAGAATTAAACTAACAAACTATTTGCAAATAATTCCTATGATCTTCTAAACTCATAAGTGTATGAACATTCATATCAACAATTTCAAGAATCATAAATAAACCATACAAAACTTGAAAATTTGATAATAGCCATTGAAAATGGATTAGCATAAACATTACACCATCTAAAACAAGTTTTATAAGACCAAAACAGTTTAGGGTAATGTTTCTAGTCCATTTCCAGCAGCCAAACCCGAAAACTGCAAACTGGAAGACAAACTCGTCGAGTTCTATAAGGAACTCGTCGAGTTCATGTATTAACTCATGAACTCGGCGAGTTTTTGGCCAGAACTCGTCGAGTTTTCCAGTCTGGGCAGATTTTGGTTATGAAAGACTAGTTTGCATCAAGTATCAAGAAAACAAGCCTAGACTCTGATACCACTGATGAGTTTTGAGCATTCTAACACTCCTATGGTGTACATGCAACCCTAGAAACCTTGGATCTATGTTTTCTCTAAGATACATGCAAATAATAATTTTCCAAGGTTTACTTCCTAACTAGCATGTTATGAGGTACTTGAATCATAAATCACTAGTAGAAGAACATACCTTTTGTTGCTTGGATTCCTTGAGAACCTTGTGAGCCTAGCACCTCAAGTGTGATGCCTCAAATGTCTCACACAACACCACAATTCTTGGAATAACCTTGAGATAAGTTCACTAACACTCAATATCGGCTAGCCCTCTAGTTCTTCACTCAGTTTCCGATTTTGCTAACCATGGAGCTTCTTATATAGTGTGCCACATGTAGGGTTACTCCATGTAAACCTTAATGTGCATGGCTTTTCATATTCCATGATCCATGGGTTTATAACCTCCATGGACTATCCATGGAGCACCTTATGGGTTTTAGCCCAATTCAATAAACCATGGATCATTAGCCCACTATACAAGAATGGATGATTTACACAATCAACCCCATATATTTAATTAGTCTCTTTTTGATCACTTAATTAATTCCAAATTAATTCTTTGATCAATACTAATTAAATAATATTATTAATATATTAGAACTTATAATATATATATATATAATCCTTAAGTGTCCTTTTCTCTCATTTAGTCTATCCAAGTGTTGCAATGCCATGCAACCCAAATGGACCATGCCAACCGGGTCAAGTACATACCAGAAATAGTTATGGACTTAGACACCTTATCCAACAAGTTATGGCCTCTAACCTATTGCTAACACATACATTCCTACCACCAGCAACTTCTACTAAGATATGGTACTTAGACTAAGTGGTGATAACCTAAGTTTCCTACCAAATTCATGCGATATAAATGAATGATCCACTCTAGAATCAAATAATATCTTTGTAGAAATTTGATTAACTAAGAATGTACCTGAAGCAACGTCGATCGCTTCCTTTGCCTCATTGAGGGTCATATGATAGCTTCGACCCTTGGGCTTTTGTAACATGATCATTGGGATAGGTTTCTCAACCTTTGGGAACTCTGCCTTCATGTTCCCCTCCTCTCCAAGATTAAAGCAGACTTTTCCTTTGACTGGGCAATTTGTGGGAATATGCCCGGGCTTCTTGCACTTGAAGCAGACGACGCAATCGCCGAAATGCTTCTTTTTACACTAGTCAAACCACTTTCCTTCTAGGCTGCTCCCAGACTTATTACTTGACATTGAAAACTTCATTTTGTTGTTGTTGTTGTTGCTTCCATCATCCTTCCTCTTTTCACCGACCTCAGTCCTGTTGGCAGCTCTCTTCTTCATCATACCCTCCACAGACTTTGCAGCCCAGATGGCCGCCTCAAAAGTAGGTGCTTGCTTTACTGGCACAGTGTACTCCCATGGCAATCCTTTTGCATACCGATCAATATTGGTCAGTTTGTTCAGAACAAGTTGCAGGGCGAACTCCATTTTGTCAGTGAAAACATTGGCATAATCGTCCATCTACATACTTCTCCCTTCGTTAAAGCCAAGAATTGATTCTCCAATTTCAACATCTTCTCAGTTGAACAGAAATTCCTCTTGAAATGGGTCAAGAATTTGTCCCAAGTCAGCTGTAGTGGCTTGTTGGGGCTCAAAATCATCTTTAAGGTATTCTACCAACGAATTTCCGATCTTTTGAACTGCCTCACATCATATGTGGTTTTTAGCTTCCCCGTGCAACCACATGTGATAAACGCCATCTCCATCTCCAAGATCCACTCCATTACTCCTACGGGATCTTCTTTCCCGTTAAATGATGACGGATTGCAGTTTGTGAAGTCCTTATACTTGCAATAGCCTCTTGGTTCATCATTTCTCTAGATATCTGGCCACTCTGGTCCTTGATGACTTTCTAAGTCATCATTTTCTTCCTAGACCGTCTCTGGATGAGAAGGAATCGGTTTTTTGTTGACTTGTTCAACATTCGCCAGCTCATTGATCACATGCGTTCCTCCTCTAGCATTATCTAGTTCCTGAGTCAAGAGCTCCCTAAACTCACGCCACTGTTGATCGAGCATTTCTTGCATCATTTCCCGAGCTTCATTCACCAAGATTTGAACGATAGTTGCTCCAATGTTCTGAGGTGCTGGACGTCCTTCGTTATTGATGACTCTTCCACTTTTAGTGATCGTCATGACATTCTATGGTCGTAGAGGTGAGAAGTTTTAGGATAGAGGTATATTACTATATACATATATATATATATATATATATATATATATATATATATATATATATATATATATATATATATATATATATACACACACACTTAACACATAATTAGCAGTTAAGGCATCTTCTTATATTATGCTAGTGTTAGTGTTTAAGACAACTAATGCATCTATCCTAAAGTATTCTATCACACACCTCACCGATCATACTTAATTTCTAAGTTTAAGTCTAGAATTTTCCTAAATTCCTAGTTCGCTTAAACTAATGCTCTGATACGAATTGTGGCATCCCCCATTTTTTAGAACCAGTTAAAACATTTTTCTTTACGCTTTATAAAATTGAGATACATAAATTCCCAGTTAAACAAAACATTTTGAGATAACAAAATTTTATTTCATTTTATTAAAAACCTTGAGGATGTCATCGTTCATATCCAAACATACATTACATCGTAAAATATAAAAGGTCCAGAAACTACTAGGCGCATCTCTTTATTCCACTCAACATCCTAACTATACTATTGCAGCCTTGGTTCCACTACCTGTGATGTATAAAGATGAGTAGGCCAGGTTTGGGAAACCTGGTGAGATACGTAGGGTTTTCAAACCCATAATTGTTTAATGATAATAATTAATATCATTCCAGCGAACAACGTTATACGATAATTTATATGGAATCTGACCTAAGACCAATTACCCAACCCAACCGATCCTCACAGATTCTATGACAATGATTATCGGGAGGAATCACCCAACCTGATGAATCGTTTGAGCAACTGTTTGACTACATAGTTAGGGGTGTCCTTGTCCAGTGTAAGTCATATAAGGCAACCAATGTTCAGAGATTTGATAAATATGGTATCCCATTTTATCTACGTCCATGGATTATAAGTCCATGCTAGAAATGTAATTCACTAGACTGCCTAGAATAGTCAAGTGTTGTCATCTACTCTGGTCGATAACCCATATATACTTGCCAGTTGTCTGATCTGGACTCCCTATTTCTGGTCATCTAAGAAAGAGGAGAAACACTCCGCTCTGATCTCACACACTCTACCCCAGTCATGAGACCTAGTCGAGATCTAACTTAATTTCAACTAAGTATCCTTTAAAAGTTTTATTCTTAAACCTAAGGCAAGACTTATAACTAAAGGAAAATCAATCCTCAATACAATATCTAATCCAATTATCATATTTATACAAATAGCATATAGCACAGATACTACAGGTAAACATTTAATATTACTGAATAATATTAATACTTTACAGATTAAGATTATGTTTTTGATAATAACTACGCACTCACCTGGCAAAGTGTCTGATGATTGGTGAATTGGGCATAGCTTTGCCTTACACATTTTCCAAAAGACATAGATGTACATAAAGCTAAGTATTAGTCTATTGTCCTAAAGGTTTAGATTCCTCAATAGTCCTAAATTCTACTTCAAGATCTAACAAGGAATAACCAGGTAGGATTATATCGGAGGTATGGTCCGTTTGGTATACAGAGTATACTGTTTAGAAATCCCACTTTAAACACCTCACTAAATCCAGCCTAGGCATTACTCCCATAAATAGATCGAGCAGTATAACGACTTGGAATCATTAATGAACCTTACTTATAAATTCCTAGTAACGACTTATACCTATGATTCTTGGGATACAGAGTACAACATATGAGAACCGGGATGTAAGCGAGCATAATACTGACTCAGAATCTTCTACTCGAAGGCTACTACTCAGATGAGTACTCAGGGGCATCACATGGCTTCACCGCAGAGCAGAAACGAAGGAAAAAGTGGCTAAGTATCGAAAATTACAGAGAGAATTCGAATGGATGGTGTGAGAATGAAGGAATGAGTGAGCTACTATTTATAGGCAAGATTCTTGGGATGTGCATCGTGCATCATATGGGCGCGCCGTGTTCTTGGCCAAGACATAGTGACGTGGAAAAATGTTGGCCTGACACGTGTCGCAAAGTGGGTGGGGTGCGTGGTTTTGTCGGGTGCGCTGCGCTCCTGACGCGCACACGTACCCTTTTTCAGATTTTCAAAATTGCACATCTTTTTCATACCGACTCCGTTTTTGACGTTCTTTATATCCACACGTAGCACTCGATGAGATCTACAACTTTCATTTAGAATCCGTCAGCTAATTTTGACTTTATATTTTTCACACAGACTTAGACTCTTAAAGCACATATAAAAAACATAACTCTCTCATCAGGTGTTCGTTGTCGACAAACTTTTTATCGTTGAATTCCTATTAACGAGATCTTCAACTCTCGTTTAGATTATTTTGGCTAAAAGTTGACCGATCTAAAATTCAATTTTTGAGCAGAATACTGCTAAGCCGAATTTTAGAAAAATCATAACTTCCCCTCACGAAGTCAGATTTAGCCGTTCTCTATATGCACGCTCTCGGTTTAACAACTACTATGAATTTCATTTAGGTTACTAAGGCTAAAAAATAATTTATCGAATATCTACTTTTTATGAGACGTACAGCCGTGTCGGTTAAATCGTGAAACTTCAAAGAAGCATAACTTCTTCGTATGAAGTCGGATTTGAATGCTCCTTATATCTCCAGAATCCTTATGACTTATACTACAAATGGGTTAATATTATTTGTCCTAAGTAATCTTTTATCTTCGATGCATATTTTAATCTTATTTATTTTATTATTAAATACACCTAATATCATATAGAACACATATGCACATAAATGTATGAATAATCATTTCTTATTCATTCATATAAAGATTACAATGGTTAACCAATGCGATTACAGACTATGACCTAATCTAGCAAGAAACTCGGACGTTACAGATGTTGATGAATGATATTCTTCATCATGTGTTATTGGGGACAATAAAATGTTGCTAGACGTTCACCACTGTCTATATCAATATATGATGATTCTTGTGTAAGTGGGAGAGTGAAAGATCTTGTATGCCCAAGAGTCATTATAGAATGATATTGCTAATACCATATTATCCTATAGGGTCATACATTATAGCAAGTTACCATCAATTGATTATTTATTAGTATAATTTAATAAATATCAATGAAGCATCCCAAAAATCTAGGCCAAAAATTTCGTTTTTAAATCATTTATAATAAATCCATACGTCATCCATCATCATAAAGAAAACCATAATCATGTATCTCAAAAACATCGTGTCAAAATATTGTATCAAATCATATGAAAATATCAGAGTCTAAACATCCCAGGCTGAAGCTGTGGTGTGTGTCATGCGATCATCCCGAGCCCTTCCCCTTGCTAGTGGAAGTACATGAAACCAAAACTGAAAATTGTAAGCACGAAGCTTAGTGAGTTCCCCAAACTACCACATACCATACAAATAACAGGCAACTACGAGATACGGGCCCTGCCCACTCTCATGGAGATTCGGGCCCCGCCCACACTCCGCTGTCTAGGAGATTCGGGCCCCGCCCACACCCTGCTATCTAGGAGATTCGGGCCCCGCCCACACTCTGCTATCTAGGAGATTCGGGCCCCGCCCACACTCCGTTGTCTAGGAGATTCGGGCCCCGCCCACACTCCACTATTAACATGCATACAGGTATCACACAGACAACAAGTACATCTACCACTCAATCACATATCTATACTCAAATAATAATATAATCATTGGCCCCCGCCCACTCTAAACTACTATGAGCTTCGGGCCCCGCCCACACTTAGCTACTGCATATAAGCATCGGGCCCCACCCACTCTAAGCTATTACATATCACTTATACGGGCCGACCTTGGTGTCGTAGACCCGTTCCTACTGAAGGAAACTCACCTCGCAAGACTGACTGCTGAAAATCTGAGTGAGAAATCCCTGTATGCTGCTCCGGTAACTCTCCGGCTATAAATTTCATAATGACACTTAGTCATAAACTGATAACTATTCTTAGGGTAAAATGACCATTCTACCCCTGGACAAAGTCAACATCCTGGTCAAGGTCAGCTTTCCAAGTTGAACAGACTCGCCGAGTTAGCCTTGTGACTCGCCGAGTCCTAGAACTCAGAACCCTGGAATCGCGACTTGACTCGCCGAGTCACCCCATGACTCGTCGAGTACCCAAGCTACTTGTTATCGTGATTCGTCGAACTGACTCGTCGAGTCATCCTCATACTCGCCGAGTCCTGGCATAATCAGAAAACGGAAAAGATCCTCCTGCTCGCCGAGTTTCTAAATCAACTCGCCGAGTCCTATGAACATCATCGAGGTTTCTTCATCGGACTCACCGAGTTCCCTTATGAACTCGTCGAGTCCCTTGCAGATCTAACCTAGATAACTGGTTTCACACTTCTACAGCTCCAAAATACAGATCTGGGTTGTTTCCATGGTCCATTTCTATAAAGTTGGAGACTTGATGGCTTTGCACACCTCAAATGGACCCAAACTTAAGTTATAGCAACCTACTTCCACAACCATGACCATGGCTTGGATGAATACGGGTTCAAGACTCCTTTTATGACTGTAGAAGCCAAATATCACAGGAAAGAGGGATTGCTTAGCATACAACCCATGAGAAGCAACTAATCCCACTCAAAAGGGTCAAAAAGACCCACAAATCAACATTAAAGGAGATCTAAGCTATGAGTTATCAAGCTAAGAGCTTTTTACCTCAGAAAGCTGCCAAAGATGAATGTACTCCTGGATCTTGTTCCTCTTCCACAAGCTTGCTAGCTCCAAGCTCATCCAACTATCTTCAATAACACAAAAACACACTCAAAATCTCAAAGGTGAAGCTCTCAATCAGATTAGGGTTTTTGGAGGGCAGGGAGGCTGGTAAGGGAGGCCCAAAGGGGGTTTAAGTGGCTTAAATAGGGTGCAAAACCCCGAAAATAAGGTTTCCTCCTGGCAGACCTACTCGTCGAGTCCATGCTTGGACTCGCCGAGTAGTCTCTTTAAACCCCGCTTCCTTTCTGGCATCTATTCGACGAGTTAGGGCTACCAACTCGTCGATCAGCTCAAGAATACTTACTTTATTAATAAATTAAATGCGTACCAGGAATGGGGCGTTACAATCAACACTTGTATTTAGTTGGAAAACATTATTTTGGGAAATAATATTTTACCAACATATTGGAAATTATTATTTCTAGGAAATAATAATAAAGAGAACAAAACTAGTTACATATATAATATGGTATGATTATTAATGTTGTGTACAACTTTTTGGGCACTTTAGGTAACCAACTTAGTTTCACCTCAACTAACTAGTTATGGTGAAGTAAAAGGCAATTGGTTTTTGTCTTATCTCTTCATGATTGCCGATTTCATGAGGGATGAGTCTAGGGTTTTTTTTACTTATTTTATTCAACTCTCCATGATTGTTAGGAAGACACTTTTGCTTTTGCTTTTATGTCTTCCCTTACTTGTGTCTAACATATAAGCTTATGCATGTGAGGTATGAGTTAGTTCTCTTTCTTAACATTATTCTTCTTTTTCTTCTTTTGGAGTAAAGCCGAGAGCTAGAGAGCTCTCAAAGGGCTGCCATAATTTTAAAGTTCAAGTCTCTCTCTCTCTCTCTCTCTCTCTCTCTCTCCTCCTTTCTCTTGCATTTTGGTGCTAGATAAAGACTATTAGTTGCTTCACCTTTGAACATGTATTTGGTATATATTTCTAAGGCTTATGAATAAAAAATTTACAGGTGAAGAACTAGCATCTAATGGTGGTTTCAAGCTTGCTTGGTGAATACATTATAAAGAGCTTAATTTAGAGCTTAAAGTTATCTTCAACAAATTCCTAATTGTCAAAAGGAACCAAAGTCTTCAAAGGTTGTATCACCTTCTTCTTCTTTAGTTTTGTTTAATCTTTCTAAGTTCTTGCAAAATGATATTTGGTGTGTATAAACTAGTTTTATTTTGTTCAAGAAGCATAGTCTTCCGTTGCCATCTTTATGTTTTTGAAACAATTTTTGAATAAAAAAACCCAACATTTTCATGGAATAATAATAATAATAATAATAAATTAATAAATAAATAAACATAAATAAATTAAATCTAATTAAAATAAATAAAATAATAGACTTAAAAAATTTCAAATTTGTATGATATAAAAATTAACTAAATTAAAGTTTAATTAAAGTAGTTTAGGTGAAAGTTGATATTAAAATCCTTAAAGATACAAAATTAATGAATAATACTTAGTAAATCCATTATAATTAGAATATGGATTTTTTTCTCATTTATTAGATTATATGAAACTATAAGTGTTAATTAGACGCTCGAGTTAAATATAAAATTTAAAGAGGGGGGGGGGGGGGTGGCGTCTTTTTCCAACCCCATATCTAGCTGAAACGATTATATACAAAAGGAGACACACCCCTCCACAACAACATCTATCCATGTCATGAGGTGGCGGTGTACACACCATTTCTTCACAACCTCAAACACCACACCCATAGAATGTAGGGCTGACAAAATTATACCACGGAAAACCAACCAACATGTTACCAACCGAACCAAGAAAGTTGGTAGCCAATATATTTGGTAGTCAATATGTTCGGTTGGTAGTACTTTACCAATGGAGCAATATTGGTCCGATAATGGTACAAAAGTTTTAAATCATGGTAATACCATACCAACCAATTCATTTATTATATATATATATATATATATATATATATATATATATATATATATATATATATATATATATATATATATATATATAAGAACATTATACAAGTAATTTAGTCGCATTAGTCAATAATTATTACCACGTTAAAGCACAAAACTAGAATATTACTTCAATAGAAATCTTTTGTAAACTAAACCAACTACGTAACTAGTTATTATACTAAACATTAAAATTACTAAATGTCTTCGCTTATTTTTAAATTTTACAATAGAAAATTAAAAGAAATTGGTATATACCATTACCAATTTGTACCAACCAAACTTGTTGGTAGCCAAATATATTGATACCAAGTATACTTGGTACGATACCAACAATTATTCTATACTAATTATAGTTGGTACGGTATACGGTTTAGAGAAAAATAAATTGGTACCATATCAATTTCACCCCTAATAAAATGGATGGTATATCGCACAACCTAAAAACAAATCAAAAAATAAATTGTTTTCACATAAGTTGTTTTAGTTGAAAATCTCAACAAGTAGAGTTGTGGACTAAAAAAAAAGATACATTTTCAAGACATTATTTATAGAGTTGACTTTTTTTATCAGAATAAAATCCAATGTCTAAACTTAAAAAATATAGAATACAATTCAGCTGATAGTTGTTTAATGTTTATATTTAGTTTATTAGGTAGGTAAAATAATCTTCATTTTCTTATTTTAAACCGATATAAGTGGATTGTAAACATGGTTAGGCAATTTCTTCATTTAATTAAACATCTAATTAAACATCTGTTTACAAAAATAATATATAAAAAGTCACACAGTTAGGTCTTGAAAAAGTCAAAATAATTTTTCATTAAAAATGTAAATCAAAGACAAATATTTATGCCTTATAATTACTTTCCGTGATCACTCACCCTTTGTGATTTATCAATCACTCTCCGCCCATTCAAAATTTAAACTCCTCTACTCATCAGAGTAGGTAACCCCTATCGAAAATCTCATCCTCATCGTCACATTCGAAAACCCTTGTCCCATTGGAAAACCTTCAACAAACCAACGAAGTTTTCAGAGAGGCTATATGGTGGAGATTTCGAGCAAAGATGATGGTTTTGAAGAATATTAATTCATGGAAAACATTATGGCGACTATATATGATACATAGTTAATCGTACAATACCAAACCCTTATCAATAGTGATGCTTTTATGCCCCCTCATGGATGTTATCTTCATCAAGAAAATACAGTCGGTTCTTCCTTATATTTTAGTAACTGAGTTTTCAAAGTATGACATTGACGAGTCTACCACATGGATGTGTGGACGGGTAGTAAGATTATTAAGAATAAAATCAAATTATTTTGTGTTTTTTTCAATAGTCAAAGGAAGAGCTGTCGTTCCCATTGGAACAACTAAGGGTTCATGAAGGTTGGTTTGATGTATGTGTATATGCAGAAAAATAAGATACCTTAAGTTATTAGACATATGTGCATGGTTTGTGTAATGCTTATATTATGTAATGATTTTTTGAAGTATTTATGTGTTTTGATATGTATCTGATTCACGTTGGATCTACTTTTATTCGTGGACCTGTTAAATTTTGATTAAATGTTTGAAAATGTTGGTTATGTGTAATATTAAGTTGGATACATCAAGATTATAGAGCTAGAAGTGGAATGGATTGAAAAGTTTATTAATAGGAGAAATCAAGATGATGAAATTAAGTTTAAGAATTCATGGGTGGTGGTGGTGACAGGGACGGACGCATGAATTGATACTAGGTGTGGTACAAATTTTTTTTTGGTCAAACATAATAGAGTGACATAATTTTTTTGTGTAGTTGGACAATTTTTTTACGTAGTGACACAATTTTTTTTACGTAATGGCACAATAGGTAAAAAAAGTTCGAAATTTTTCTACTGCATACAAGAAAAGTAGACATTGTCGGTGCACACCAAGCACCCACTAAGAACCGCCCCTGGGTGGTGGCATACGACGTTACTCACAGACAATGATGATGGTTATAGGTACTGACATATGGTAGATATAATGTCCCATTTACTTGTTTTTAAGACAAATTTCAAAAATGTTCCCTATGGGCTATGGTACACAGAGTATAATAGTCAAAGTACAAAAATTAACCTTTAAGTTTATCCAAAAAAACCATTTATGCAAGAAATTATACCTTAAGGATAATTTTTGCAAAAATTCTTAATAAGAACAAATCTAGTAGGTTTTGCTAAACACATAGACCATTTATGTAACTTTGTCTGAGTATTATTTAATTTGTTGATGAATTGGAACTCTTCCCGCGTTTTTTTTAAATTAGTACCAACATATAAAATAATTAAATAATGGTTACTAAACAAGAATAAAATAATCCAATAAAAAACAAATTTATAATTATCCTCCAGCTTACTTGTAACTTAATCGCGTCAACTACATGTCTCGTGACCCTATAAATTCAACCCCTTCACAATTCTTAAAATCACATTATTCCAAGAACAACCAATCAATCAAATAGACATACTCAGTTTTTGTTCTTAATTCAGAATCAACTCACATCATGTCTGACGAAGAAGAGTACAGCGAAGTTGAGGTCGAAGTGGACGTCGAAGTGGTCGGAGTGGGCGTCGGAGCGAACGTCGAGACATCCAATCGTGGACTGTTTGATATTTTGGGGACGAAAGACCAACAGAAAGTTGACGTCTCTCAGCCGGAACCGGAGGAAAAGAAGGAAAGCTTGCTCAAGAAACTTCACCGATCCAGTAGCGTAAGTTTTTTTGTCTCCATTTCTAACTTTTGGATCATTAAAGTCGATGATTTGATCAAATCACTTCATGACATGATCTCCGATTGCATACGGTATGTTTCCAAACTAAAAATATGTTTCCTTTGTTGAAAATTGTTAATAGTCGAGCGACGAAGAGTATGATGAAAACGGAGAGAGGAAGAAGAAGAAGAAGCCATTGAAGGAGAAGAAGGATTTCATTGAAAAGATCAAGGAGAAGCTTCCCGGGGACCATAAGAAGGTGGAGGAGGGGCATGCCGCTCCGCCGCCACCACCGGCGGTGTGACGCACGCTGATGAAGGCGTACATAAGGAGAAAAAATATATATTTTTTTTAAATAAAAGAGAAAACCCAGGGGTATCATTCAAAGAGTGAAGAAGAAAAGGAAAAAAGAAAATGTGAAGGAGTGTGAATAACTGAATAAGTTTGATTTTTTCTTGCTTTTGGCTTTTGGTTGTTGGTATTTTGAATAAGTGGTTTTTGATTTTTCATGTAATTTGTTTGAAATTTATAGTATGGTGTTTATTTGATTTGAGATATAAAGTTTATATATTGTTATTCATGATGATTTTTGTATCTTATAAAATCTTGTTTGTACACTTTATATTATTTGTCATTTTTGTACAAATTATGCGTTTAAATGTCTAATAGATGAATGATTTATATACTAAATTACTAATTGACAAGTAATAGCACCTTTTCAATATGGTGACCGATCACATTATTAATTTTGGTTTTAAATTGTTAAATTTTGTGAACATTTATATAGGATTTAGGGTTAATCACAAAAAGACTAAAATTGAAATCTCCCTAAGTAAATTGCCATGTGTCACTTCAAAAACACTAATTTCATCCAATGTTAAATACCGTTTTTGCCCTTCTTTGATTTCATCTTCTATAATGTCCAGGTCAAGATAAATCAACATTTAATATCTGATTTTTATGGTATTTATGGTATATGATCTCTATTTAAATATTTAAATTTCAAAATAAATCAACATTTAATATTCGATTTTTATGGTATATGATCTCTATTTAAATTTAATATGATACGTTTGAAATAAATACCCGATTCAGTCCTTCAATTTTAAATAATCAATACAAAAAGTGTTAAACAAACTTAACTCTTATTAATAATATAAATGTTTTATAAATTTTTTATCCGTGGTTTCTACGGGTTGTAACCTAGTTATGACAAATAGTTACACATTTTGTATAATGCACTTATTAAAACGAGTCTAATTTTCGTATCTACTTTACTAATAATCATCACTATAAAACCTTTCCAAAAATACAAATTTCATAAAAAAAAAGTTAACAAATTTTTTAGTTTTTGCAAAAACAATAAATAAATTTTCATATAACAAAATTTTCATAATAAAAACCATCAAAGAAAATTGCAAACTCTGAAACATTACGCCATATTATAAAATAATGATAAAATTTCATAATTGGTCCCTGTGATTTGTAAAATATCTCACTTTGAGGATTTTCATGTAAAATTTCATAATTGGTCCCTGTGATTTGTAAAATATCTCACTTTGACCATTTGTACTGAGAAAATCTCTTTACAGATTGAAGGAAGCACCAAGAGTCTGGTATGGTAAGATTGGTGAATTTCTTACACGAAGTGGTTATTCAGTTGCACATGCAGACTCAAGCTTATTTGTCAAAGAAAAAGAAGGGAAGTTGGCAATTGGGTTGGTCTATGTGGATGACTTGATCATCATCGGAGATGACGAAAGGGAAATCCATTAAACAAGAGAAAATCTATTGGTGCGATTCCAAATGAAAGAGCTGGGGGAGCTTAAACACTTCTTGGGGCTAGAAGTTGTTCGTACAAATGAAGGGTTGTTCCTATGCCAACAAAAGTATACAAGAGATATACTTCAAAAGTTTGGCATGTTGGAGTCTAAGCCAATATCAACACCGATAGAGCAAATGTCAAGATTTGTGCACATGAAGGAAAAGAGTTGGACGATGGAACAATGTATAGACAACTAGTGGGTAGCCTTATCCACCTAACTTTATCTCAGCCTGACATTGCTTATGCAGTTGGAGTTATGAGTCGATACATGCAAAGTCCGAAGAAACCTCATTTGGATGCGGCCCGATGGATCTTGTGACATGTCAAAGGTACAATTGACTATGGTCTCTTGTATAAAAGAGAAGACTGCAAGTTGGTTGGATACTATGATGTTGATTATGCAGGAGACCATGATACCCGAAGATCAACCATTGGGTATGTTTTCAAGCTTGGGTCTGGACCAATATCATGGTGCAATAAAAGACAACCAACAGTATCATTGTCAACCACGAAAGCGGAGTACAAAGCAGCAACCGTAGTAGCTCAAGAAAGTACATGGTTGGTACTCCTAATGGAGGACTTACATCAAAAAGTTAAATATACGGTACCACTTCATTGCGATAACCAATCTGCAATTTGGCTTGCAGAAAATCCAGTATTTCATGCTAGAACAAAGCATGTGGAAGTGTATTATCACTTTATCATATAGAAAGTCTTGATGGAAGAAATTGAGATACGACAGATCAAGACCGATGACCAAATAGCAGACTTGTCCACCAAAGGGCTGAGTATTGGAAAATGTGAAGGTTTTCGCTGTCAGCTCAACATGGTACAGAGAATGGGGGCTAGTGATGAGGGGGCAGTGTTAAAGATCATCACTGGCACAATAGATCCAATATTATTATCTAGAATAAGTTAGCTTGTTCTAGAATGCTCTGGAAGATTCTAGAACATTATGGAAGACTATGGAAGACTCCAGAATATACCGGAAGAGTCTAGAATACTCTAGAATGACATGTAAGACCCTGGAAGGTTATGGATCATTCTAGAAGACAATGGAGCATCCTAGACCTCTCCAGAAAATTGTAGAACATTCTAGAAACATATGTAAGCTTATAGAGTATGTTAGATAGTTCTAGAGTTATCTAGTAAGTAGTAAGTGTATACTAGTATCTAGAACCTTCCTAAGAGGCCTATAAATAGGTGTGGAGCTCATTTTCTCCAAACCATCCAAGACAAGCCTCAAATAAAGCAAAGTGTAGTAGTCTCTGAAATTGTAAGTTCTTCTTAAGTGTCTTAATAAAGGTATTGTTGTTTCCCATATAAAGAGTCGTGTTCAACACTTGCTTCTTGCTAGCTTCTTTCTTGCTATCTCGTTCTTGCTTCTTGAATTTTGTTTCTTGTTTTCTACTTGCTACAAACCCGAAACTTTCTACTTGCTATGATTTTCTTGCTTGTTACTTGCTATAGTGTGACAACCCCAAAATCACGGCCAGAAAAGACCGGTTTCATTTATGCTTTTAAAATAATTTCAGAGTAAATCCATTGATTTAAAAGAGTTGTGGAAATTTGTCCCCAAACAAAACATGATAAAATAAAGTTTATCAAAGCATTTCTTAAAGAAATGTATTTTCATTATATATCAAAACTCGGGATGTCATGTTCCGATACAGACCAAAAGCATAAACAATACAATATAGGCCTTACAACAGTTACATATAACTACTGGTTTATAATCCAAAAATATCTTGACAATGTCATCCAACTTATGCTCTCGCGCCACTACCTGTAATACAAAGAAACTGAGTGGGTCAGGCTTGGGAGCCTGGTGAGCATATAAGGTTTTCAACCCACAATAAATAAATATATTTAGTTCATCAACCAACAATAACCCGATTACCCATTCCCGTTATCCTCACTTTATGTCCCTAAAGCAACAACTATTACAAGGGACCTAATCTAGGATTTTCATCGGGACGGACATTACTGCAAAGGGGTTTCCTTAACAATAGATGTCCTAAAGGCAACCATGAGGGGGATAGAGTACACCGGTGAACACATCGTTCACAACACCTAAAGGTTATGAGCCTGCTAGTGTTCCACTTGACTGTCTAGAATGAGTCCGTGGTCGTCATCCATACTCCGCTAGATGACTAGATCAACAACGACATCGAGGCCTCTCATCATTTTTATTTCATCACACACCAACTGACTACCCATGTTCTACCCAACATATTAGTAGATAAAATATATACATTTATATATAGCTTAAAACCTGTATAAAACATCCATTCAACAACTAGTTCAAATAAACAAATAATATATAAACACATAGCACGTATTTTATAAGAATACTTCATATCTATGTGTTAGAAGAAAAAAGAATATACACTCACTTGATCAGAAGATGATCGGACAGCACTACGACTCTAAGAGTAGTGTGCTTCGGTGAAACCGGGAGATCTTCACGCACCGGGCTTCTCGCGGACAGGGCTTCGGCTCGGAAACTCTTTTTTTTTCGGGATCTTCGGTGCTTCGGGACTCGCTTCGGGTCTCGGGATGATACCGGGGCTTCGGGGGGGGGGGGGGGTTAAAATAGGGCTTAGGGAGAGTATCGGGAGTGAGAGAGAAGAGATTGAGCAACTAAACTCGGCTGCCCCTTGAATTCTATTTATAGGGCCAGCATTCTGTACTCACGTCGTGAGTTTTAAGTGTTCACGTCGTGAGCACAGTAGGTCACTGCGTTCGTCATTCGTCCACTTGCTCTGGAGGACGTCCAGTCCGTTCTCACGTCGTGAGCACTGTGCTCACCTCGTGAGTTCTGACACAGCCTCGAATAATGTGTTCCGAACTTCAGAAATTCATATCTTTCACATACGAACTCCGTTTTCGACGTTCTTTATATCCACGCGTAGGTGAGATCATGCTCTACAACTTTCATTTAGACTCCGTCGCCTAATTTTGAATTTATTTTTATTATATTATTTTTAGTAGGCCGGGACAGGAAAACTCCGTTATAAATCCATAACTTCTTCATCCGACATCCGTTTTCGTCTGTCTTTTTAGCGTTGGACTACTATCGATGAGATCTTCAATTCTCATTTAGAAAGTTTTGGCTAAATATCACTCGATCTCAATCTCGAGTTTCGGGCTGCATACTGCTAAGCTGAAACTTAGAAAAATCATAACCTCCTCATACGAAGTCAGATTTGGGCATTCTTTTTATGCACGCTCTCGGTTTAACGTATTCTACGACTTTCGTGTAGATTACTAAGGCTAGATATCGCTCTATCTTAAATTCATATTTTACGTCATTCAGCGTCGTGTCGGTTCTGTCGCTAAACTTCGACAGGTCATAACTTCTTCGTTATAACTCGGATTTCGGCATTCTTTATATATTCGGAAACCCCGTCACGACCACTACGTCTTCATGTATCGATATCGGTTCTATCTAACATTTTATTTTTACGCTTATCTTTATTATTAATTCAATTAAGTCACACAATTAAGCACAAAACACATAATACTCAAATAATACATTCTTATTATTTCAAAATGAGTTACAAAGGTTAACCTAGACTATTACATCAACATTAATGCCTAGCCCAGAAACACGGGCGTTAAAATTCTCTCCACCTTAGGATGATTCCGTCCCCGGAATCACACATCAACAAACAAATGCGGATAGCGACTCATCATGTCACTCTCCGTCTCCCAGGTGAGATTTGGCCCATTCGTATGTTTCCATCGGACAAGCACTAATTCGACCATCTTGCGTCGCAACTTCTTAGTCTTTCGGTCAACGATTGCCTCGGGTTCTTCAATTAACCTTTTGTTCTCATCAATTCTTAACTCAGAAATTGGAATTATATTGGGAACTTCTCCCGTGAACTTCCTCAAATAACACACATGGAAAGTGTTATGAATTCCATTCAGTTCTTCGGGTAGTTCGAGCTTGTAAGCTTGGTTCCCAATCCTCTGAAGAACTTTAAACGGTCCAATAAACCTTGGACTCAGCTTTCCCCTTTTTCCAAACCTTATAGGTCCCTTCCACGGCGAGACTTTAAGCAAAACCGAATCTCCAACTTCAAAAGTCATCGGTCTTCTTTTCTTGTCAGCATAACTCTTTTGACGATCCTGAGCTGCTAACATTCTCTCCTTAATTATTTTCAACTTTTCAGCAGTTTGATGGACTATTTCCGGTCCCATAAACTGCTTTTCCCCAGCCTCAAGCCAACAAGACGGCGTACGACACTTTTTTCCGTACAAAGCTTGATAAGGTGCCATCTTTATGCTCAAGTGGAAACTATTATTGTAGGAAAATTCTACCAAAGGTAAATGTTCATCCCAGTTACCTTGGAATTCCAGGGTACATGCTCTCAGCATATCTTCAAGTGTTTGTATCGTTCTTTCGCTCTGATCATCAATCTATGGATGGTAAGCTGTACTCAAACACAACTTGGTACCCAATTCCTCTTGTAGACTTCTCCAAAATCGCGAGGTGAAACGGCTGTCACGATTTGACACAATCGTTAACGGAACACCGTGAAGCCTCACAATTTCCTTCACGTAAGAATTTGCAAGCTTATCCATAGACCTTTCTCATTGGCTGCTATGAAATGCGCACTCTTAGTGAAGCGATCAACGACCACCCAAATCATGTCGTGACCATTCTTTGTTCTGGGCAGTTTAGTGACAAAATCCATAGCAATGTCTTCCCATTTACCCATAGGCACAGGTAAAGGTTCTAAACTCCCGTATGGTTTCTGATGTTGTGCCTTAACTCTTGCACATGTCACACACTCGGCCACATACTTCGCAATGTCGAGCTTCATCGTCGGCCACCAGTAATAGGGTTTCAGGTCCCTATACATTTTAGTGCTACCGGGATGAATCGAGTACATGGTTTTGTGAGCTTCTTCCATCAGAAGATATCTGACTCCTCCTATCTTAGGTATCCAAATCCGATCTTGGAACACCTTCAGTCCATGACTGTTTATACCGAACACCAACGTTTTGCCCAAACGTTCTTCCTTTCGGTCATTCTTCTCAGAAGCTTCTTCTTGAGCTTTCTTTATACTTTCCACAATGGTCGAGACAACTTCTATTCTCAACGCTCTTGGCCTTTTCCTTTCAAGATTGACTTTCCGACTGAGAGCATCAGCAACAACATTTGCTTTACCAGGGTGGTAAAGTATCTCACGATCGTAGTCCTTAAGTAATTCTAGCCAACGTCGCTGCCTCATATTCAATTCTTTCTGATTAAAGAGATATTGGAGACTCTTATGATTAGTGAAAAGTTTGCACTTCGAGCCATAGAGGTAATGCCTCCATATTTTCAGAGCAAATACTACCGCTGCCAACTCCAAATCATGAGTGGGGTAGTTCTTCTCATGCCCTTTCAGCTGTCGAGACGCATATGCTATCACTTTTTATCTTTGGGTCAAAACACAACCCAACCCAACACCAGACGCATCGCTATATACAGCGAAGTCTTCAACTCCGTCGGGTAGAGATAAAATCGGTGCCTCACATAGCTTCTTCTTTAACAACTCGAATGCTTCTCTATGCTTATCACTCCAAGCATAAGCAGCTCCTTTGTGGGTCAAAGCTGTTAATGGAGTAGCAATCGAAGAAAAGCCTTGGATAAACCTTCGGTAATATCCGGCTAATCCTAAAAAGCTTCGGACCTTCGTGGGACTTTTCGGTTGTTCCCACTTCATCACAGCTTCAATCTTTGCTGGATCAACCATTATCCCTTCTTGGTTGACCACGTGACCCAAGAATTGGACTTCTCGAATCCAAAAATCACATTTGGAGAACTTAGCATACAACTTCTCCTTCTTCAAGACTTCCAACACTTCTCGCAAGTGTCTGCCATGCTTCTCTTGGCTTTTCGAATAAATCATAATGTCATCTATGAACACTATCACAGATGCTTCTCTTGGCTTTTCGAATAAATCAGAATGTCATCTATGAACACTATCACACTATCAAGGAACGGATTGCAAACCCTGTTCATTAAATCCATGAATGCTGCTGGAGCATTGGTTAGTCCAAACAACATAACCAAAAACTCGTAGTGCCAATACCGTGTTCTGAATGCAGTCTTCTCGATATCCTGCTCTCTTACTTTCAGCTGATGATATCCTGACCTTAGGTCGATCTTTGAAAAATAACTTGAACCTTGTAGTTGATCGAACAGGACATCAATCCTTGGCAACGGATATCCATTCTTTACTGTTGCCTTGTTCAGCTCTCTGTAATCAATGCACATTCTCATACTCCCGTCCTTTTTCTTTACGAATAACACCGGAGCTCCCCAGGGTGATGAACTAGGTCTAATGAAACCTTTGTCCAATAACTCCTGAAGTTGCATCATCAGCTCCTTCATCTCCGTTGGTGCTAGTCGGTAAGGTGCTTTTGCTATTGGCGTCGTCCCTGGTAACAAGTCTATTCTGAACTCCACTTGTCTATCAGGCGGTAATCCGGGAAGATCTTCGGAAAATACTTTCGGATAATCACACACGACAGGAATGCTTTGCATCTCCTTTTTCTCCTTCTTAACATCGATCATGAATGCCAAATATGATGTACATCCTTTGGCCAAACACTTTCTGGCTTTCATTAGCGAAATGATTCCAGAATTTACTCTGCGTTTGTCCCCATACACCACAAATGACTCTTTCCCTGACGGGTTTACTTTTACAATCTTCTTCTTGTACAGTAATTCGGCATCATTGGCGCTAAGCCAATCCATTCCCAACACGATGTCGAAACCGTTAAGTTCAATAGGCAATAATTCCTCGTGAAACTTATTCCCATTCAAATCAATTAAGATGTTTTTCATACGATGGCTAACAGGTACAAACTTGCCACTAGCAACTTCGACTAATAAAGCATTATCTAGTCTATCAACAGGCAAAGCTAGTTTTCTACCAAATTCATGCGAAATAAAGGAGTAGTTGGCTCCAGAATCAAATAAAATTTGGGCAGGCAATTTGTTTACGAGAAAGGTACCTGAAGCGACATCAGCTTCATCTTTCGCAGCTTCCAGTGTCATCTGAAAGGCTCTCCATTTCGGCTTTGGTGGAATGCTGGGTCTTGCTGCCTCCTTCTTTTTCGGACAATCCCTCGAGATGTGCCCCTCCTCACCACACCCGTAGCACACTTTCTTGGTAAGGGTGCATTCGTTGGCATAGTGCCCTGGCTTTCCACATTTGAAGCATGTGGCTTCCCCGCCACATTTCCCAAGATGCTTCTTCTTGCATTTATCGCACCATTTCGCTTCGCCTCCTCCACCTCCTCTCGAACCAGATTTCGAGAATTTATTTTTCTTGTTGGACCCTGAAGGCCCATCAAACTTCCTCTTCTCACCAATCTCTGATCTCTCCAGACCCTTCTCCCTGATCTGAGTCTCAACATTCTTAGCATCCCAGATGGCGGCTTTCAATGTGGTTGCTTGCTTAACCATTGGACCATAGTCCGCTGGTAGTCCGAGGGCAAACTTATTGACCTTTGAGAGTTCTGTTGGAACTAGGTATGGAATAAGCTTCATCTTTTCTGTGAAACTTGCAGCGTATTCAGTAACGCTCATTTTTCCCTTCTTCAAATTTTGAAACTCATTATTGATTTCTAGAAGGTCCTACTCGGAGCAGTATTGCAATTTGAGTTGCACCACAAAGTCTTCCCAAGACATTTTGCTCGCTTCTCCCTTGGGCATAGAGTCAGCTAACAGCTTCCACCAACTCAACACGCCAGATTTTAACAAAGGGATCGCAAGAGCGGTCTTCTGCCTGTTGCTGCATTCGCAACTTTCAAACATTGTCTCCATTTCGGAGATCCAGTCCATAACTTGCACCGGCGTCGGGCTTCCAGATAGATATTGTGGTTTGGATGCCATGAAATCTTTATACTTGCATCCACGTCTGTCGTTTCCTCCATCACGATTGTTTTGTCTAACAATCGGTGGGTTAGCTTGACCAACAGTCCCACTGAAGTTTCCTCCTTCCGACGGCCCTCCATTCACTTCGGGCTCTTCAACTTGAATTGAAAGTTCTTCACGATTTTGTTGAAGCAGACGTCTAGTTTCTTCCATCTGACGATCCAACATCATCTGAATCATCAATTGTACACCAGCCATTGTTATTGGCTCAGGTGCAACAGCTACAACAGGTATTTGCTCGATTACAAGTGGTCGATTCCTATTTTTGTTCGCATTTCCAACTCCACTTCTTGTTCTTGCCATTCTTGATCTATACACCGAATAAGGTGAATTTAGATCCCCCTTCACGATAGATAATTATCCAAATCACTCCGAAACGTTTACATGCTAGTTCTAATTCCGTAGTCGCATGCTTAGAATCCTAAACACATAAGGTTTCCAGATCCGGTCGGCCACATACCATAGATCCGAACAAATAATATCATATATGGCAAACATATAGCATTTAGCACATAAACGCATTTTAGGCATCTTTCCTACAATAAACTAGTGCTTGCATCTCAAAATCATCGCTTAGCATTCTAAGTTTAAGTCTAGAAATCCTACAAATTCCTAGTTCGCTTAAACTAATGCTCTGATACCAACTGTGACATCCCCAAAATCACGGCCAGAAAAGACCGGTTTCATTTATGCTTTTAAAATAATTTCAGAGTAAATCCATTGATTTAAAAGAGTTGCGGAAATTTGTCCCCAAAACAAAACATGATAAAATAAAGTTTATCAAAGCATTTCTTAAAGAAATGTATTTTCATTATATATCAAAACTCGGGATGTCATGTTCCGATACAGACCAAAAACATAAACAATACAATATAGGCCTTACAACAGTTACATATAACTACTGGTCTATAATCCAAAAATATCTTGACAATGTCATCCAACTTATGCTCTCGCGCCACTACCTGTAATAAAAAGAAACTGAGTGGGTCAGGCTTGGGAGCCTGGTGAGCATATAAGGTTTTCAACCCACAATAAATAAATATATTTAGTTCATCAACCAACAATAACCCGATTACCCATTCCCGTTATCCTCACTTTATGTCCCTAAAGCAACAACTATTACAAGGGACCTAATCTAGGATTTTCATCGGGACGGACATTACTGCAAAGGGGTTTCCTTAACAATAGATGTCCTAAAGGCAACCATGAGGGGGATAGAATACACCGGTGAACACATCGTTCACAACACCTAAAGGTTATGAGCCTGCTAGTGTTCCACTTGACTGTCTAGAATGAGTCCGTGGTCGTCATCCATACTCCGCTAGATGACTAGATCAACAACGACATCGAGGCCTCTCATCATTTTTATTTCATCACACACCAACTGACTACCCATGTTCTACCCAACATATTAGTATATAAATGTAACGCCCGCAGATCCGGGCTAGTCAATTTAGAGATAATAGGGGTCGAAAACGACTTTTCGACAAAAGATTATTTAGAATAAATAATCTTAACCAAGTTGTAGAATATGTCTCAAGGGTTCCGTACATATGAACAACGCCGAAATCCGAGTTATAACGAAGAAGTTATGGCCCGTCGAAGTTTTACCGCAAAACCGGCACGGCACCGGGAGACGTAAATAGTGAATTTTTGATAAAGGACTTTTTAGCCTTATTAATATAAACAAAAGTTGTAGTATACGTTAAACTGAGAACATACAAAAAAAAAGAACGCCCAAATCTGATTTCGTATGAGGAAGTTACGAATTTTCTAAGATTTGGCATAGCAGTGCACGACCCGAAACTCGAATTTTAGATCGAGCGGTTTTTGGCCTACGCGACCTAAATGAGAATTGAATATCTCATTAATAGGAACTCAACGGTAAAAAGACAGACGAAAACAGAGTCCGTATGTAGAAGTTATGAATTTTACGCGGACATTTAACAGTATAATCTCCTCGTACTGTTAAATTTAAGATCGGTCGAGAATTAGACAACGGAGTCAAAATGAAAGTTGTATATCTTATTTTTACCTACGCGTGGATATAAAGAACGTCAAAAACGAAGGTCGTATGTAAAAGTTACGGATTTTAGAAGTCGGAAGTGTGTTGTGCGAAAATGGGTGATGTGGCACAATCTTGGCCATTGCTTTCTCCCCAAGTCTTGCCACTAGATGGTGACATGTGGCACCAAGTTCAGCCATTTTTCACCCTATAAATAGAACATCTCTCACC
Source organism: Lactuca virosa (assembly GCF_052849685.1). Lineage (NCBI taxonomy): Eukaryota > Viridiplantae > Streptophyta > Magnoliopsida > Asterales > Asteraceae > Lactuca > Lactuca virosa. The sequence continues at coordinate 43,250,024 of NC_136433.1, forward strand.
CTCATTTTCTTCACACATTTCCCATTCTTTCTTCTCTTTACTCTCTCTCTAGAACCTCTCTCTAGCCCCGAAACCCCCCGAAAAGCCTAGGGAACCTCCCTAGCACGAGGCAAAAGCCCCGGAGTGCTCGACGGCTCCGAGAAGAAGAGCTTTTCGGCTCGGGAACACTGCTCCAAGCAAAGCCCGGTTTTTTATAAAACCCGCTGTAAGTGAGCTACGCCTACGCTATTTTTAATATATCATTTATTTAATTATAGTAACGTTATTAGGAACTTATAATAAGTACTTGGGCTATTATTATGGGTTATATAACTATTGTTTAACGCTTATATAACAGTAATAATAGCTAGACTATTAATTAGTCTCGGCGAATAATAGACTAAACTCTAGTGGTAATAATACTAGGTTTCGTCGAAGGAAATTATTTTTAAAAAGCGAAGCGCTGTCTGAGTTCGGATTCACCAACTTTTCAAGTGAGTGCATGATCCCTTTCATCTTACACATAGATATGAAGTATTTTATGTGCTATGTGTGCATATTATCTGAATACTTGCTGTCTATGATGGATGAATGATTTTATACATGTTTTAAATGATTTAAATATATATTTATTTTATATCTACAAATATGTTGGGATAAAACATGGGTAGATGAAATAGTTGGTGTGTGATGAAATAAAATGATGAGAGATAGGTGATGATAGAAAGGTGATGATAATTAGGTGATGGATAGGTGATGTAGGATGAAAGATACTATAACCGTGTCCGGCAATTTGGAGATGTAGTCATCTACTAGAGTATAGATGGCGACCATGGACTATTCTAGACAACCCGTGGAAACACCAACAGACTTATAACCTGTAGGTGATGAATTACGAGTCCAGGTGATGTTGTGACTGTATATTCATGTGATGATACTCTAACCCTTACTATGAATTACGAGTTCAGGCGACGTTGTAACTACGTATTCATACTTTAGAAACGAGCATATAAGGAAATGTGAGGTAAAAAGATGAGAGGTAAATATGATATAGGAGATAACCCTTAAGATAATTCTTTAAGGAATATTAAAGAAGATAACGGGGATGGGTAATCGGGTTGATTGTTTGATGTTTAAATATAATAATTATATTATTGTGGGTTGAAAACCCTATGTACTCACCAGGTTTCCCAACCTGACCCACTCCAACTTATTTGTATCACAGGTGTCGATACGAAGCTACTTTAAACTGAGAGATTTAAACGGGGATGGGTAATCGGGTTGAATGTAAGTTCTGTTTATGCTTTTGTTTCTGTATTGACGATGACATCCCAATGTTTTGAAAATGAATGAAAATACATTTCTTCGGAAATGATTTGATAACGTATTTATCATGTTTTTCTGGGAACAAATTCCGCAACATTTTTATTAAAAGAGGTACTCTGATTTTTATAAAGCATAAACAAAATCGGTCTTTTCTGGCCGTGAAAATGGGGATGTCACAGTTGGTATCAGAGCATTAGTTTAAGCGAACTAGGAATATGGATTTATTTCTAGACTTAAACTTAGAATGCTAAGCAATGATTGTGAGGAGTGTGTCTAATAAAATTTAGGTAATACACCTGAATAGACACAATCACTAGCTTATTTAGGGAAAATACCTAACATGCTTTTATGTGCTAAATGATTTATGATATGCATTATATGATCGGATCTATGGTCTGTTGCCGACCGGATCTGGAAACATTATGTGTTCAGGTTTCTAAACATTTAATTACGGTATTAGAACTGGCATGTAACTTTTCAGAGTAATAAGGAGGATTATGCGTCTAAATCTTCTCTATCTGTATTCTCGTCTCGATGCGCTAAACGCATGCTTCCGTGAACGTAACGTCATGGTGAAGGCTCGTAGAAAATTTAGAAAATAGAGGAAATGAGATGGATTACGATAGTGAATGATACCTCTCGGAAGATATCATAAGAGAGGTATCTTGCCTTTAGAATACGTCTGATAAAATAGTAGTACGTATAGAAAAGTATGGTACATCTCAATGTACACATTTGATTGGCGGGATGATAGAATGATTTGTGTAATTCCTAAAGTTTTCCTATCATCTGGAATTTCCATCACCAACCGAGTTGAAGCAGAATTGATGATTGAAGATACGCATGGAAGAAGTCCTAGTAGAGTCTAGGGAAATTTTTATGATTATTTGGACACACTCGTATGTGTTAAATTGTTTTCTGATTTTAGGACTTGGGGACTGCGAGACAATACTTGGGGCGAGTATGAGTTGGTGTGAAAGGTAGTAGATGCATATACTACCGGAAGCACAATACTCACACTTGGATCAGGTAAAGTCACAAGGTTACCAAGAAGCTAGTAATTGATACCATTTTATTCAAGTATGTCGTTACCATTGTTTCGGTAATGACTAAGAATATTGTTGTTATTCCGACCCTAGTGGTCATATGAAATTGAGTCCGACTAAGACGAGTATGTTACATGGTTCAGAGAACGAAGTCCGATGTAGCATCTGACTTAAGCTAGAAGATTGAAATGAAAGACAATAAAAACGATCAGTAGAGGTATCGCGATAGTTGCTTGTAGCTAGGAATGCTACCTTTTAAGATGTTATCATATTACATTAGAACATGAAGGAAGGTATAGCATGTTCTGGAATTTGACTCTAAAAGACCTGAGTCCAAGCAATGCATCATACGATGAGAGGTCATTAGAACATGACCCATCGGTCTATTATGATAATCGAAGGAAGAAAATTATCTCAAGTTTGTTAAAGAAGGAGTCTCCAATAAAGATCGAGATCGTGACATGAAGATCATGATTGGCAGTCTAACTTGAGATAGAGAGCGGGTCCAAGATCGGGCACCGCCTGCAGTCAGAAAGTCTTAGAGTTAGATACTCGTTCGAAGAAACATCAAAGTTACGATTATTACTTACAATGAAGAGATAGCTTATGGAGTCATCATGTGAGCCCTGTTTCGTTGATGATTCCGGGACGTAATCATCCTAAGGGGGAGATAATTGTAACGCCCGCAGATCCGGGCTAGTCAATTTAGAGATAATAGGGGTCGAAAACGACTTTTCGACAAAAGATTATTTAGAATAAATAATCTTAACCAAGTTGTAGAATATGTCTCAAGGGTTCCGTACATATGAAGAACGCCGAAATCCGAGTTATAACGAAGAAGTTATGGCCCGTCGAAGTTTTACGGCAAAACCGGCACGACACCGGGAGACGTAAATAGTGAATTTTTGATAAAGGACTTTTTAGCCTTAGTAATATAAACAAAATTTGTAGTATACGTTAAACTGAGAACATACAAAAAAAAGAACGCCCAAATCTGATTTCGTATGAGGAAATTACGAATTTTCTAAGATTTGGCATAGAAGTGCACGACCCGAAACTCGAATTTTAGATCGAGCGGTTTTTGGCCTACGCGACCTAAATGAGAATTGAAGATCTCATTAATAGGAACTCAACGGTAAAAAGACAGACGAACACAAAGTCCGTATGTAGAAGTTATGAATTTTAAGCGGACATTTAACAGTATAATCTCCTCGTACTGTTAAATTTAATATCGGTCGAGAATTAGCCGACGGAGTCAAAATGAAAGTTGTATATCTTATTTTTACCTACGCGTGGATATAAAGAACGTCAAAAACGGAGGTCGTATGTGAAAGTTACGGATTTTAGAAGTCGGAAGTGTGTTGTGCGAAAATGGATGATGTGGCACAATCTTGGCCATTGCTTTCTCCCCAAGTCTTGCCACTAGATGGTGACATGTGGCACCAAGTTCAACCATTTTTCACCCTATAAATAGAACCTCTCCCACCCTCATTTTCTTCACACCTTTCCCATTCTTTCTTCTCTTTACTCTCTCTCTAGAACCTCTCTCTAGCCCCGAAACACCCCGAAAAGCCTAGGGAACCTCCCTAGCACGAGGCAAAATCCCCGGAGTGCTCGAAGGCTCCGAGAAGAAGAGCTTTTCGGCTCGGGAACGCTGCTCCAAGCAAAACCCGGTTTTTTATAAAACCAGCTGTAAGTGAGCTACGCCTACGCTATTTTTAATATATCGTTTATTTAATTATAGTAACGTTATTAGGAACTTATAATAAGTACTTGGGCTATTATTATGGGTTATATAAGTATTGTTTAACGCTTATATAACAGTAATAATAGCTAGACTATTAATTAGTCTCGGCGAATAATAGACTAAACTCTAGTGGTAATAATACTAGGTTTCGTCGAAGGAAATTATTTTTAAGAAGCGAAGCGCTGTCTGAGTTCGGATTCACCACCTTTTCAAGTGAGTGCATGATCCCTTTCATCTTACACATAGATATGAAGTATTTTATATAAATTATGTGCTATGTGTGCATATTATCTGAATACTTGCTGTCTATGATGGATGAATGATTTTATACATGTTTTAAATGATTTAAATATATATTTATTTTATATCTACAAATATGTTGGGATAAAACATAGGTAGATGAAATAGTTGGTGTGTGATGAAATAAAATGATGAGAGATAGGTGATGATAGGAAGGTGATGATAATTAGGTGATGGATAGGTGATGATGAATCGGTGATGTAGGATGAAAGATACTATAACCGTGTCCGGCAATTTGGAGATGTAGTCATCTACTAGAGTATAGATGGCGACCACGGACTATTCTAGACAACCCGTGGAAACACCAACAGACTTATTACCTGTAGGTGACGAATTACGAGTCCAAGTGATGTTGTGACTGTATATTCATGTGATGATACTCTAACCCTTACTATGAATTACGAGTTCAAGCGACGTTGTAACTACATATTCATACCTTAGAAACGAGCATATAAGGAAATGTGAGGTAAAAAGATGAGAGGTAAATATGATATAGGAGATAACCCTTAAGATAATTCTTTAAGGAATATTAAAGAAGATAACGGGGATGGGTAATCGGGTTGATTATTTGATGTTTAAATATAATAATTATATTATTGTGGGTTGAAAACCCTATGTACTCACCAGGTTTCCCAACCTGACCCACTCCAGCTTATTTGTATCACAGGTGTCGATACGAAGCTACTTTAAACTGAGAGATTTAAACGGGGATGGGTAATCGGGTTGAATGTAAGTTCTGTTTATGCTTATGTTTCTGTATTGACGATGACATCCCAATGTTTTGAAAATGAATGAAAATACATTTCTTCGGAAATGATTTGATAACGTATTTATCATGTTTTTCTGGGAACAAATTCCGCAACATTTTTATTAAAAGAGGTACTCTGATTTTTATAAAGCATAAACAAAATCGGTCTTTTCTGGCCGTGAAAATGGGGATGTCACAGTTGGTATCAGAGCATTAGTTTAAGCGAACTAAGAATATGGATTTATATAAATGTAACGCCCGCAGATCCGGGCTAGTCAATTTAGAGATAATAGGGGTCGAAAACGACTTTTCGACAAAAGATTATTTAGAATAAATAATCTTAACCAAGTTGTAGAATATGTCTCAAGGGTTCCGTACATATGAACAACGCCGAAATCCGAGTTATAACGAAGAAGTTATGGCCCGTCGAAGTTTTACCGCAAAACCGGCACGGCACCGGGAGACGTAAATAGTGAATTTTTGATAAAGGACTTTTTAGCCTTATTAATATAAACAAAAGTTGTAGTATACGTTAAACTGAGAACATACAAAAAAAAAAGAACGCCCAAATCTGATTTCGTATGAGGAAGTTACGAATTTTCTAAGATTTGGCATAGCAGTGCACGACCCGAAACTCGAATTTTAGATCGAGCGGTTTTTGGCCTACGCGACCTAAATGAGAATTGAATATCTCATTAATAGGAACTCAACGGTAAAAAGACAGACGAATTCAGAGTCCGTATGTAGAAGTTATGAATTTTACGCGGACATTTAACAGTATAATCTCCTCGTACTGTTAAATTTAAGATCGGTCGAGAATTAGCCAACGGAGTCAAAATGAAAGTTGTATATCTTATTTTTACCTACGCGTGGATATAAAGAACGTCAAAAACGAAGGTCGTATGTAAAAGTTACGGATTTTAGAAGTCGGAAGTGTGTTGTGCGAAAATGGGTGATGTGGCACAATCTTGGCCATTGCTTTCTCCCCAAGTCTTGCCACTAGATGGTGACATGTGGCACCAAGTTCAGCCATTTTTCACCCTATAAATAGAACATCTCTCACCCTCATTTTCTTCACACATTTCCCATTCTTTCTTCTCTTTACTCTCTCTCTAGAACCTCTCTCTAGCCCCGAAACCCCCCGAAAAGCCTAGGGAACCTCCCTAGCACGAGGCAAAAGCCCCGGAGTGCTCGACGGCTCCGAGAAGAAGAGCTTTTCGGCTCGGGAACACTGCTCCAAGCAAAGCCCGGTTTTTTATAAAACCCGCTGTAAGTGAGCTACGCCTACGCTATTTTTAATATATCGTTTATTTAATTATAGTAACGTTATTAGGAACTTATAATAAGTACTTGGGCTATTATTATGGGTTATATAACTATTGTTTAACGCTTATATAACAGTAATAATAGCTAGACTATTAATTAGTCTCGGCGAATAATAGACTAAACTCTAGTGGTAATAATACTAGGTTTCGTCGAAGGAAATTATTTTTAAAAAGCGAAGCGCTGTCTGAGTTCGGATTCACCAACTTTTCAAGTGAGTGCATGATCCCTTTCATCTTACACATAGATATGAAGTATTTTATGTGCTATGTGTGCATATTATCTGAATACTTGCTGTCTATGATGGATGAACGATTTTATACATGTTTTAAATGATTTAAATATATATTTATTTTATATCTACAAATATGTTGGGATAAAACATGGGTAGATGAAATAGTTGGTGTGTGATGAAATAAAATGATGAGAGATAGGTGATGATAGAAAGGTGATGATAATTAGGTGATGGATAGGTGATGTAGGATGAAAGATACTATAACCGTGTCCGGCAATTTGGAGATGTAGTCATCTACTAGAGTATAGATGGCGACCACGGACTATTCTAGACAACCCGTGGAAACACCAACAGACTTATAACCTGTAGGTGATGAATTACGAGTCCAGGTGATGTTGTGACTGTATATTCATGTGATGATACTCTAACCCTTACTATGAATTACGAGTTCAGGCGACGTTGTAACTACGTATTCATACTTTAGAAACGAGCATATAAGGAAATGTGAGGTAAAAAGATGAGAGGTAAATATGATATAGGAGATAACCCTTAAGATAATTCTTTAAGGAATATTAAAGAAGATAACGGGGATGGGTAATCGGGTTGATTGTTTGATGTTTAAATATAATAATTATATTATTGTGGGTTGAAAACCCTATGTACTCACCAGGTTTCCCAACCTGACCCACTCCAACTTATTTGTATCACAGGTGTCGATACGAAGCTACTTTAAACTGAGAGATTTAAACGGGGATGGGTAATCGGGTTGAATGTAAGTTCTGTTTATGCTTTTGTTTCTGTATTGACGATGACATCCCAATGTTTTGAAAATGAATGAAAATACATTTCTTCGGAAATGATTTGATAACGTATTTATCATGTTTTTCTGGGAACAAATTCCGCAACATTTTTATTAAAAGAGGTACTCTGATTTTTATAAAGCATAAACAAAATCGGTCTTTTCTGGCCGTGAAAATGGGGATGTCACAGTTGGTATCAGAGCATTAGTTTAAGCGAACTAGGAATATGGATTTATTTCTAGACTTAAACTTAGAATGCTAAGCAATGATTGTGAGGAGTGTGTCTAATAAAATTTAGGTAATACACCTGAATAGATACAATCACTAGCTTATTTAGGGAAAATACCTAACATGCTTTTATGTGCTAAATGATTTATGATATGCATTATATGATCGGATCTATGGTCTGTTGCCGACCGGATCTGGAAACATTATGTGTTCAGGTTTCTAAACATTTAATTACGGTATTAGAACTGGCATGTAACTTTTCAGAGTAATAAGGAGGATTATGCGTCTAAATCTTCTCTATCTGTATTCTCGTCTCGATGCGCTAAACGCATGCTTCCGTGAACGTAACGTCATGGTGAAGGCTCGTAGAAAATTTAGAAAATAGAGGAAATGAGATGGATTACGATAGTGAATGATACCTCTCGGAAGATATCATAAGAGAGGTATCTTGCCTTTAGAATACGTCTGATAAAATAGTAGTACGTATAGAGAAGTATGGTACATCTCAATGTACACATTTGATTGGCGGGATGATAGAATGATTTGTGTAATTCCTAAAGTTTTCCTATCATCTGGAATTTCCATCACCAACCGAGTTGAAGCAGAATTGATGATTGAAGATACGCATGGAAGAAGTCCTAGTAGAGTCTAGGGAAATTTTTATGATTATTTGGACACACTCGTATGTGTTAAATTGTTTTCTGATTTTAGGACTTGGGGACTGCGAGACAATACTTGGGGCGAGTATAAGTTGGTGTGAAAGGTAGTAGATGCATATACTACCGGAAGCACAATACTCACACTTGGATCAGGTAAAGTCACAAGGTTACCAAGAAGCTAGTAATTGATACCATTTTATTCAAGTATGTCGTTACCATTGTTTCGGTAATGACTAAGAATATTGTTGTTATTCCGACCCTAGTGGTCATATGAAATTGAGTCCGACTAAGACGAGTATGTTACATGGTTCAGAGAACGAAGTCCGATGTAGCATCTGACTTAAGCTAGAAGATTGAAATGAAAGACAATAAAAACGATCAGTAGAGGTATCGCGATAGTTGCTTGTAGCTAGGAATGCTACCTTTTAAGATGTTATCATATTACATTAGAACATGAAGGAAGGTATAGCATGTTCTGGAATTTGACTCTAAAAGACCTGAGTCCAAGCAATGCATCATACGATGAGAGGTCATTAGAACATGACCCATCGGTCTATTATGATAATCGAAGGAAGAAAATTATCTCAAGTTTGTTAAAGAAGGAGTCTCCAATAAAGATCGAGATCGTGACATGAAGATCATGATTGGCAGTCTAACTTGAGATAGAGAGCGGGTCCAAGATCGGGCACCGCCTGCAGTCAGAAAGTCTTAGAGTTAGATACTCGTTCGAAGAAACATCAAAGTTACGATTATTACTTACAATGAAGAGATAGCTTATGGAGTCATCATGTGAGCCCTGTTTCGTTGATGATTCCGGGACGTAATCATCCTAAGGGGGAGATAATTGTAACGCCCGCAGATCCGGGCTAGTCAATTTAGAGATAATAGGGGTCGAAAACGACTTTTCGACAAAAGATTACTTAGAAAGACCAACAGAAAGTTGACGTCTCTCAGCCGGAACCGGAGGAGAAGAAGGAAAGCTTGCTCAAGAAACTTCACAGATCCAGTAGCGTAAGTTTTTTTGTCTCCATTTCTAACTTTTGGATCATTAAAGTCGATGATTTGATCAAATCACTTCATGACATGATCTCCGATTGCATACGGTATGTTTCCAAACTAAAAATATGTTTCCTTTGTTGAAAATTGTTAATAGTCGAGCGACGAAGATTATGATGAAAACGGAGAGAGGAAGAAGAAGAAGAAGCCATTGAAGGAGAAGAAGGATTTCATTGAAAAGATCAAGGAGAAGCTTCCCGGCGGCCATAAGAAGGTGGAGGAGGGGCATGCCGCTCCGCCGCCACCACCGGCGGTGTGACGCACGCTGATGAAGGCGTACATAAGGAGAAAAAATGTATATTTTTTTTAAATAAAAGAGAAAACCCAGGGGTATCATTCAAAGAGTGAAGAAGAAAAGGAAAAAAGAAAATGTGAAGGAGTGTGAATAACTGAATAAGTTTGATTTTTTCTTGCTTTTGGCTTTTGGTTTTTGGTATTTTGAATAAGTGGTTTTTGATTTTTCATGTAATTTGTTTGAAATTTATAGTATGGTGTTTATTTGATTTGAGATATAAAGTTTATATATTGTTATTCATGATGATTTTTGTATCTTATAAAATCTTGTTTGTACACTTTATATTATTTGTCATTTTTGTACAAATTATGCGTTTAAATGTCTAATAGATGAATGATTTATATACTAAATTACTAATTGACAAGTAATAGCACCTTTTCAATATGGTGACTGATCACATTATTAATTTTGGTTTTAAATTGTTAAATTTTGTGAACATTTATATAGGATTTAGGGTTAATCCCAAAATGACTAAAATTGAAATCTCCCTAAGTAAATTGTCATGTGTTACTTCAAAAACACTAATTTCATCCAATGTTAAATACCGTTTTTGCCCTTCTTTGATTTCATCTTCTATAATGTCCATGTCAAGATAAATCAACATTTAATATCTGATTTTTATGGTATTTATGGTATATGATCTCTATTTAAATATTTAAATTTCAAAATAAATCAACATTTAATATTCGATTTTTATGGTATATGATCTCTATTTAAATTCAATATGATACGTTTGAAATAAATACGCGATTCAGTCCTCCAATTTTAAATAATCAATACAAAAAGTGTTAAACAAACTTAACTCTTATTAATAATATAAATGTTTTATAAATTTTTTATCCGTGGTTCCTACGGGTTGTAACCTAGTTATGACAAATAGTTACACATTTTGTATAATGCACTTATTAAAACGAGTCTAATTTTCGTATCTACTTTACTAATAATCATCACTATAAAACCTTTCCAAAAATACAAATTTCATAAAAAAAAGTTAACAAATTTTTTAGTTTTTGCAAAAACAATAAATAAATTTTCATATAACAAAATTTTCATAATAAAAACCATCAAAGAAAATTGCAAACTCTGAAACATTACGCCATATTATAAAATAATGATAAAATTTCATAATTGGTCCCTGTGATTTGTAAAATATCTCACTTTGAGGATTTTCATGTAAAACATCACGCCACTGGACCTGTGGTTTGCGAAATTTCATGAATGGTCTTCCTGTCGTTAAATCTAACTTCTCAGGTGTTATATTTTTATGAAAAAAAAGTATTTTACCCTTGTACCAAATTTGTAATATACTACAAACCTCATGGGCCATTTGTACTGAGAAAATCTCTTTACAGATTGAAGGAAGCACCAAGAGTCTGGTATGGTAAGATTGGTGAATTTCTTACACGAAGTGGTTATTCAGTTGCACATGCAGACTCAAGCTTATTTGTCAAAGAAAAAGAAGGGAAGTTGGCAATTGGGTTGGTCTATGTGGATGACTTGATCATCATCGGAGATGACGAAAGGGAAATCCATTAAACAAGAGAAAATCTATTAGTGCGATTCCAAATGAAAGAGCTGGGGGAGCTTAAACACTTCTTGGGGCTAGAAGTTGTTCGTACAAATGAAGGGTTGTTCCTATGCCAACAAAAGTATACAAGAGATATACTTCAAAAGTTTGGCATGTTGGAGTCTAAGCCAATATCAACACCGATAGAGCAAATGTCAAGATTTGTGCACATGAAGGAAAAGAGTTGGACGATGGAACAATGTATAGACAACTAGTGGGTAGCCTTATCCACCTAACTTTATCTCAGCCTGACATTGCTTATGCAGTTGGAGTTATGAGTCGATACATGCAAAGTCCGAAGAAACCTCATTTGGATGCGGCCCGATGGATCTTGTGACATGTCAAAGGTACAATTGACTATGGTCTCTTGTATAAAAGAGAAGACTGCAAGTTGGTTGGATACTATGATGTTGATTATGCAGGAGACCATGATACCCGAAGATCAACCATTGGGTATGTTTTCAAGCTCGGGTCTGGACCAATATCATGGTGCAATAAAAGACAACCAACAGTATCATTGTCAACCACGAAAGCGGAGTACAAAGCAGCAACCGTAGTAGCTCAAGAAAGTACATGGTTGGTACTCCTAATGGAGGACTTACATCAAAAAGTTAAATATACGGTACCACTTCATTGCGATAACCAATCTGCAATTTGGCTTGCAGAAAATCCAGTATTTCATGCTAGAACAAAGCATGTGGAAGTGTATTATCACTTTATCATATGAAAGTCTTGATGGAAGAAATTGAGATACGACAGATCAAGACCGATGACCAAATAGCAGACTTGTCCACCAAAGGGCTGAGTATTGGAAAATGTGAAGGTTTTCGCTGTCAGCTCAACATGGTACAGAGAATGGGGGCTAGTGATGAGGGGGCAGTGTTAAAGATCATCACTGGCATAATAGATCCAATATTATTATCTAGAATAAGTTAGCTTGTTCTAGAATGCTCTGGAAGATTCTAGAACATTATGGAAGACTATGGAAGACTCCAGAATATACCGGAAGAGTCTAGAATACTCTAGAATGACATGTAAGACCCTGGAAGGTTATGGATCATTCTAGAAGACAATGGAGCATCCTAGACCTCTCCAGAACATTGTAGAACAATCTAGAAACATATGTAAGCTTATAGAGTATGTTAGATAGTTCTAGAGTTATCTAGTAAGTAGTAAGTGTATACTAGTATCTAGAACCTTCCTAAGAGGCCTATAAATAGGTGTGGAGCTCATTTGCTCCAAACCATCCAAGACAAGCCTCAAATAAAGCAAAGTGTAGTAGTCTCTGAAATTGTAAGTTCTTCTTAAGTGTCTTAATAAATGTATTGTTGTTTCCCATATAAAGAGTCGTGTTCAACACTTGCTTCTTGCTAGCTTCTTTCTTGCTATCTCGTTCTTGCTTCTTGAATTTTGTTTCTTGTTTTCTACTTGCTACAAACCCGAAACTTTCTACTTGCTATGATTTTCTTGCTTGTTACTTGCTATAGTGTGACATCCCCAAAATCACGGCCAGAAAAGACCGGTTTCATTTATGCTTTTAAAATAATTTCAGAGTAAATCCATTGATTTAAAAGAGTTGCGGAAATTTGTCCCCAAAACAAAACATGATAAAATAAAGTTTATCAAAGCATTTCTTAAAGAAATGTATTTTCATTATATATCAAAACTCGGGATGTCATGTTCCGATACAGACCAAAAGCATAAACAATACAATATAGGCCTTACAACAGTTACATATAACTACTGGTTTATAATCCAAAAATATCTTGACAATGTCATCCAACTTATGCTCTCGCGCCACTACCTGTAATACAAAGAAACTGAGTGGGTCAGGCTTGGGAGCCTGGTGAGCATATAATGTTTTCAACCCACAATAAATAAATATATTTAGTTCATCAACCAACAATAACCCAATTACCCATTCCCGTTATCCTCACTTTATGTCCCTAAAGCAACAACTATTACAAGGGACCTAATCTAGGATTTTCATCAGGACGGACATTACTGCAAAGGGGTTTCCTTAACAATAGATGTCCTAAAGGCAACCATGAGGGGGATAGAGTACACCGGTGAACACATCGTTCACAACACCTACAGGTTATGAGCCTGCTAGTGTTCCACTGGACTGTCTAGAATGAGTCCGTGGTCGTCATCCATACTCCGCTAGATGACTAGATCAACAACGACATTGAGGCCTCTCATCATTTTTATTTCATCACACACCAACTGACTACCCATGTTCTACCCAACATATTAGTAGATAAAATATATACATTTATATATAGCTTAAAACCTGTACAAAACATCCATTCAACAACTAGTTCAAATAAACAAATAATATATAAACACATAGCACGTATTTTTATAAGAATACTTCATATCTATGTGTTAGAAGAAAAAAGAATATACACTTACTTGATCAGAAGATGATCGGACATCACTACGACTCTAAGAGTAGTGTGCTTCGGTGAAACCGGGAGATCTTCACGCACCGGGCTTCTCGCGGACAGGGCTTCGGCTCGAAAACTCTTTTCTTTTTGGGATCTTCGGTGCTTCGGGACTCGCTTCGGGTCTCGGGATGATACCGGGGCTTCGGGGGGGGGGGGGGGGGGGGTTAAAATAGGGCTTAGAGAGAGTATTGGGAGTGAGAGAGAAGATATTGAGCAACCAAACTCGGCTGCCCCTTGAATTCTATTTATAGGGCCAACATTCTGTACTCACGTCGTGAGTTTAAAGTGTTCACGTCGTGAGCACAGTAGGTCACTGTGTTCGTCATTCGTCCACTTGCTCTGGAGGACGTCCAGTCTGTTCTCACGTCGTGAGCACTGTGCTCACCTCGTGAGTTCTGACACAGCCTCGAATAATGTGTTCCGAACTTCAGAAATTCATATCTTTCGCATACGAACTCCGTTTTCGACGTTCTTTATATCCACACGTAGGTGAGATCATGCTCTACAACTTTCGTTTAGACTCCATCGCCTAATTTTGAATTTATTTTTATTATATTATTTTTAGTAGGCCGGGACAGGAAAACTCCGTTATAAATCCATAACTTCTTCATCCGACATCCGTTTTCGTCTGTCTTTTTAGCGTTGGACTACTATCGATGAGATCTTCAATTCTCATTTAGAAAGTTTTGGCTAAATATCACTCGATCTCAATCTCGAGTTTCGGGCTGCATACTGCTAAGCTGAAACTTAGAAAAATCATAACCTCCTCATACGAAGTCAGATTTGGGCATTCTTTTTATGCACGCTCTCGGTTTAACGTATTCTACGACTTTCGTGTAGATTACTAAGGCTAGATATCGCTCTATCTTAAATTCATATTTTACGTCATTCAGCGTCGTGCCGGTTCTGTCGCGAAACTTCGACAGGTCATAACTTCTTCGTTATAACTCGGATTTCGGCATTCTTTATATATTCGGAAACCTCGTCACGACCACTACGTCTTCATGTATCGATATCGGTTCTATATAACATTTTATTTTTACGCTTATCTTTATTATTAATTCAATTAAGTCACACAATTAAGCACAAAACACATAATACTCAAATAATACATTCTTATTATTTCAAAATGAGTTACAAAGGTTAACCTAGACTATTACATCAACATTAATGCCTAGCCCAGAAACACGGGCGTTACATATAGACTATGCGGCAACCTTCTTGCTTGTTTCTTGCTATGAACTTCTTGCATGCTATTTCTTGTGACAAACCCACAACCCCTTCAACCGAGCCTTGTGCTCTGATACCAAGTGTTGGAAATCAGCCCTTCCTTTAAACCCACATACAAACCCGCAACCATCGACTCTCATGTATTGCTCAACGTTATTTGGGTTTTCTTTATGTTTCTATTTACTTGCAAATAGAAATTGATTACATCTATTACAGAAAATATCATACACTATTTATAGACTAACCAATTAAGCTGCTACACCACTACCACTACGCCACATATTGTAAACAAATTAAAGAAAATAAACATTCAACTATTTCCTCCTTATTCTCCATAATACTAGGTCAATCACAAGACTTGGTAACACCTACTTTCTGAATACTTAGTCCAATATGGACTATTCAACTGTGATCCACTTCATGATTACTGACTCTTGGATTACCCACTGACCCGCAACTCACCAGTGACCCATAACCCATCAAGATTACCCAACATAGTGTAGTGGGAACAAATTAAGTTGCCGTCAAATCCCTCTTTCCTCCCCACACGCACTGTGAACCACTCCCATTGTGAACCATCTTCCAGTATAGTGTAGTAGGAAGAGCATAGCTAGGGATTTGTTCTGTCATTGGTGTCTCCTTTTCTAGTAGTGTGCTCCCTAATAAAAAGTTATCAACGATTATAGTGTAGTTATTATTATAATGTTTCTTTTTGTAAACAACACTAGTTTCATGAAACTCTAGTCAAGTAACATGATTGGGATTAACTACATCCTCAAATCCCTTTGGTTAGTTCATGTAGATCTCCCGGTCCAATTCTCCATGCAAGAAAGCATTCTTCACATCCGTCTACCATAACTTCCAATCTTTACTAGTTGCAAGAGCTAGCAACACCCGTAGAATAGTTATCTTCGCCACTAGACTAAATGTTTCATCATAGTCCAATCCATATTGATGTGAGAACCCTTGAGCTACCAAACAAGCCTTGTATCTTTCAATTGATCCATCTGGTCGACTCTTTATTTTATAAACCCACTTGCATGAAATGGATTTTATATCTCTTGGTCTTGGTACCAGTTCCTAAGTTTGATTCTGCTCTAAGATTGTAACTTTTTCTTCCATTGCCTTCTGCCAAGCTTTATTCTTAAATCCTTCTTCATATGCCTCCGACTCTTTAACACCGTGTTCTAAAATGGCTGAATTATCATACTCGGGATTTGGCTTTCGGATTCTTTCTATCCTTCGAAGTTGTGGAGGTGGCGTCTCCCTTTCACCAGCGTTACTTGTGTGAGTTACTTCTTGCTCAATGACATCAATGTCACTTGGATCTTCAAGTATATCAACACTTGACCAAATGTGTGAAGTTTGTTCTCCCATCTTTTGTTTTAGAACTTCTTCAATATTTTCCGAGTATGGTAATACTTTATTATTTGAGGACCACCATGAAGATGCTTTATCGAACACTACATCTCTTGAAGTGTAACATCTTCCACTTGTTGGATCACAACACATCCACCCTTTTCTTTGACTGACATATCCAACAAATATACACCTGACTGCTTTCTTGACAAACTTGCTACGTAAATGGCTAGACACAAATACGTAACAGACACAACCAAATACTCGGAAGTAGATAACAGTAGGTTTCATGTTCCATAGTGTCTCAAATGGTGAGATGAAACCTAACCTTGGTTGGGGAAGTTTATTGATCACATGGGCAGCAGTTCGCATTGCAAAATCTTCCTGGGATATTCTTCGCGTGTAGCATGCTTCAACAAATTTCTGCGAGATGACGATTCTTTCTCTCAGCTACACCATTTTGTTGAGGTATGTTGGCACATGAAGAAAACCAACACATATCTCGAATAATCATCGATGAATGTCACCATGTTGGACTAAGTATTCAGAAAGTGGGTATTACGAAGTCTTGTGATTCACCGAGTATTATGGAGAATAAGGAGGAAATGGTTGCATATTTATTTTCTTTCTTTTGTTTACAATACGTGGCATAGTGGTAGTGGTGTAGCAACTTAATTGTTTAGTCTATAAATAGTGTAAGATATTTTCTTTAATAGATGTAATCAGTTTCCATTTGCAAGTAAATATAAACATACAAAAAACCCAAATAACGTTGACCAATACGTGAGAGTCGATAGTTGCGGGTTTGCAGGTGGGTTTAAAGGAATGGCTTATTTCCAACACACTGTGGTTCATTTAATCTCTCAAACCCCTTCCCAAAAATTATTTATAAAACTTGCATTATAAATCATCTGTTGTTCAGCTTAATCATATCTTCATCAATTTATCATTGGTTTCTATCACTATGTCCAAGATTTAACCGGAGCTGCTTCTGTTTTCTGCCTATAGACGTGACTAACGGGATAGACTACGACGATCATAAAGGATTAACGACGGTGTGATTTTGATCAAATGGACTGCCACAATTCTTATTTTGCCACTGGTGATGAAAGGGTGAGTGGGGAGAGAGGGAGGGGGAATTAGTGTAACAGAATGCAACTACAAGTTAACAAAACATGAATATTGCTTATGGTTTGAAATTGAAAGTTGGACCGAAGTTTATAATCAACTTTAAAAAATTTATCTTAAAAACGTTATTGATTTCGGGAAATGATTTTTGTCATAAAATTGTTTTATTACTTGCTCGCTCATATCATAGAAACCTTAGGAAAAAAAAAAGTCAAGAATGTTTTTATATAATTTTTGTTGTGAGGATCACTTATATAGCAATTTTACAAGAAAATATGTTACATGAAATTGATAATTAACTTGTGATACATATTTGAAAGTTAGTCACTTCATCATATAATATGTTTTCTTAAGCATTTTAGTTATTAAACACATTAAATGAGGAAAAAGTTAATCGATCTTATCAAAAAATTTGTCGCCTACTTGTAACTTAATCACGTCAACTACGTGTTGCATGCTCATAAAGTCAATCCTGTCACAACTTATACAATCTCACTATAACATCTTTCTAATTACATCCAAAACACTAGCGATCCACTCTTGCTCATTTCAATTCTGATTTTTCATCATGTCTAAAGAAGTAATTTATCACACCGCACCCACAACCTACGCCGCAACAACCACTGTCGTGGAGGTGGGGCATGAGACCGTCGAGCAGTCAGATCGTGGAATGTTTTATATTTTCGGGAAGAAGGAAGAAGAGACAAAATTTGATGACGAACAGCAAGTTCTGAAGGTTAAATCGGAGAAGTTAAAGCAGGATTTGCTCGACTTTATACAGGGTCATACGAATTCCAGTGGTGTAAGTTTTCAGTCTCCATTACAGATTTAAATACCGTTGTAAGATGAATGTACGCGGGAGTATTTATGAATGAAGTACAACCAGTGATGATAGAGCCTTTGATCAATTATGTTCTTTAATTTTCCACATAATAACTATAACTTTTGAATCATTCAGTTCATTAAAATGGATTATTTGATCAAATGGTAAACTAGAATTGTTTGTTTCCTTTTTGACATAATCCGTGTGAATGTCTGATTATGATGATATAACTAAAAATATGTTTTCTTTGGTGAAATTTCTTTACAGTCAAATGTGATCCAGGACAAGACATCTGTACCAATCCAGAAATACAAAGAAGAAACTCATGTTGTCCAATCAATGGAGAAAAAAGGTTTCATCGAAAAGATCAAAAGTGATCACCAGGACAAGACGTCTGTACCAATCCAGAAAGGCGAAGAAACTCATGTTGTCCAATCAAAGGAGAAAAAGGGTATCATCGAAAAGATCAAAGACAAACTCCACGACAGCCCAATCGAAAAGATCAAGGAGAAACTCCCCGGCCACCACAAGAAGACGGAGGAGGTGCATGGTGCTCATCCACCAACACCTGCGGTGGTGGCACACGCCCATGAAGGTGAGCATAAGGAGAAAAAGGGTATTTTTGAGAAAATAAAAGATAAAATCCCAGGGCATCATCCAAAGAGTGAGGAAGAAAAGAAAGGAAAATGAAACGGAAGAGCATTTGTTACTTGATTGCGAGGTCGCGGCTCAGGTATGAGTGTGATTACTTATATCATATGCAAATGCAAATGGAAAAGGTTAAGCAAATGGGTTTGTGGGTTTATATAACGTTTTCTTTCTTTTGGCTTTTTGTTTGTTGTTTTTTTGGTGCTTCAAAATAAGTGTTGTTTCATGTAATTTTTAGTTTGGTGTTTATTTATTTGGGTTAATTATAGATGTGTATTGTATTATAGAATGTTATATAATGTACGTATCGGTGCTACATGATCTTTATATCTTTATATAAATACTAGTTTATAAGATGTGGGAACCACGAGTTATAAAATTAATTAAACTTTCATAATAAAAATTTATAATGGTTAATTAATTATTTTAAATAAGTCATTTTAAATAAATTATTAATTAAGACATATATCAAAATTTTAAAGTTATTATAACTTCAAATTTAAAATGTAATTAGAAAATATAAATTTGAATTTTGAAATGAGTTGCCTAATATATCTACATGACACATGACATAATATTAATGAAGAGTTGTATGAGAGTGACACTTGGCAAAAGGAGATTAAAACTATTCATTTATTAGAATAGGGATTATATAACGTATGTATCCGTGCTACATGATCTTTATATCTTTATATAGGTTGGGGTCTCATGTCATTTCTTATTAAAAACTTTTTTGAAAAAACAATATTAGATTCCACATATATCTTATATTACCCTTCAACTATCTGATTAAGTTAGAGTTTTTTTTAAACTTATCTTTGCATTGTGAAATAAGCATGAATCAAGCAAGAGGTGGGTACATATTTGCTTTTACTTAATTTTGGTAGTGAACCCCCTTTTTCGTGGACTCTAGTCTTCTACTTAAAAATAGAGAAAAAAATGATTTTGATGCGGAGGAATGAGAGTACGGAAGAAAGAAATAAAAGAATCTTATTAAACACAAGTAAACAGTACTGTGGACGCAGAACAAAATTTCAAGAGTAACACACATGATTTTAGGGACAACATACCGAAAAATTTACATTATGTCGGAAAATTTCTCAAAAAATTTACATTATGCTACAAAAATTAGATGGGTTGCACCGGTCACTCCGAGAACCCCCTAAATTTGTCCATGCGGGTAAGTCGCTTATTTAATGGTATTATCATAAAACTTTTACTTAATATTTTTATTTGTATACTAGAATGGATTTATTGTACCTCAACGGTATAGATGTAATGAGAATATTGTGTTTATTTTCCAAGTGGTAGAGGTTTAACTCTCGTTGTGGCCAAATATATAGATTTAAGAGTATGATTAGTAGATGTGAGTTAGTCGTTCTAAAAAAATTATATTATATATGATTCGTTTATTCGTATAAACATAATTATGAACAAGATAAGAACTTAGCGGTTAATGATCCATGTTGATGTGGTGCCATATAAAATTAGTTGATTCACCAAGATGATATGTTACTTATGTGTGTTCATCAAACCGCCCTTACCGCATAACACGTTTTAGAACTTTCATGGCGTGGTTTATAATTTTGTTAAACCGCACAATAAGGTACTGTTTGTGTGTGTTTTGATTACCAAGGACCTCACTCAATCCATCACTGATGACCCGACATGTTAACCTCCATACCCTTTTTCCATCAAGCAATACATGCAGACCGTCTAAAGAGTTCATTCGGGAGGTCGATGGTCCAAGCCTTTCCACCACTAGGCCACAAAGGTGATTGTTTTGTATGTTGCTTTTAGCTACAAAACCATAGTTTAAACCACACCAACATTAACTTTTAAAGACAATATACATTCATCCTTCATTGTACATTACACGTTAGACACAGAGTGATGCCATTCCAAGACATAATGGACAAATAAAGTCAAATGTATGTTGTTTGACAAGTTGTCTGTCACACCCCTAACCGGCGGCAGAAACGTTGGGTGGTGAGACGACATCATGAATCACAGTCATTTACATACACAGAACAAGCACAACAAATAACCTAATATCAGAAATATTATTACTGATAAAGGGTTTACATTGCTACTTTTCACAGTTACATCAACTGAAATACATAAGTAACCCTCCAATGGGAGGCTACTGTGACAACCTGAAATTTCTAACTTGTGTAAACATTCAAATTTATCTGTGTTAGACTCATTTTTGTTTCCAGTTATCACTGTTTGGAGCCTGTTTTGAGTATTCTAACCCTAGTGAAACAAAGGAATCAATATTTGGAAGTATCAGTTTAAGTTCTAAACTACCTAGCAACCGTAAACCTCCTCAAAAAGGAGTTTATGGTCGAGACCTTGAGTATACGGTCAGGGTAACCGTAAGCTCGCTTACGGTCAGGAGAAACCCCCCCCCCTTTGACCGAGAACTCTACCCTATATATAGGGTATTCAACCTTCATTTCACACTTTAAACACTTCAAAGGCTTTCTCTCTCTACTCTCTCTCTTCAATTTTCGAGTTTTGCTCAAGAGATCCTCAAGAACACGGTTGTGTTTTTGACCAAAACACCTTCTTTGCCTTCAAAAACCGTAAGCATCATCTTCCCCTTCATGAATCGAGTTAAAATCCTTCATTTTGGACTTAAGATCATCACTCTTTGCCTGAACAAAAGAATTTACGGTCCTATGAATCTTCATAGACCGTCAACCCTTATAAAGAGTGTTCTTTTAGCCTTTACCCTTCCTAAGGCTAAGCATGGTCCCTAGAATCCGATGCCTTTGAATGAAGCCCTTGAAAACCATCATTTGTACAAGATTGATGAGTTTACGGTCTAGTGTATCTCCTTAGACCGTACACCCTTTAGTGACCGTAAACTCATGGACCGTACACCCTTCAATGACCATGAACCCATGGAACCGTAAACCCATGGAACCGTGAACTCCATGACCGTAAGGTCATTGGACCGTAAACACAAGGACCGTGAACACTGGACCGTGAACTCCAATGGTCATACCTTTTTTACTGTAAACTCTATAGGGTGGCCATATACCCTAGTTATGCAATCATATGTGATTGTATCCAATAAATCTTAGAGTTTCCTAGCCTATAAGGGTGTTACCCTTCTTATTTAGTCGTCCATGCACTAAAATTCATACACATACTTGTCTACATGTGTCTGTTAGGATCATTGTGTGCTCAAGGTTACACCTGACACTCTGCACTTCCAACTGCACATCAGAACCACTCACAGAAGGTGAGTTCATACCCCTACATTTTTCATGTTTTTAATGTTTTCATGGGGAGAATAAAAGCTAAACTTAAATGCTTTCAATAATATAAAACTCATGAAATTCTCATACTTTAACCCCTTTTGTACTGTGTTGAGCATAAGGGACTTTTTCACTAAAATTGCATAGTTTTCCGGACTCGCTATTCACTACGTATTCATGCAAACTATAATCGGTATAGTTTGGGATTTTCTAAACATAACAAGTACAGAAACTTTCACTACTAAACATATAAACTAAGGCAGAAACAGTTTACAATTTATATCACTACTTCATCATGGTATTCATAACTGTAATTATCACTACATACGGTATACATACGGATTTTCACTATGGTAGAACGCTACTACACTACATGTAAACTAGTTTGTACGATACTGTGAGGCGCTACTTCAATGTTGTACCCTTAGGTGTACATGGATAAATCCTATCATAGTATAACCAGAGTCTCCTGGAGGGAGAGCGTGAGATTTGTGAATAGATCTATTCGGGACTGACAATCCCACACCTGAACTGCTAGCTACAGTTAGGCGGGCACGCCTGGGGTGTACAAATGTCATTTAACTTGATGCCTGAAGAACGTTGGAAAGGTATCTAGTCATATCAAGCATGGTTATACGACTCACATTATGTATAAATCACCTTTAGTTTACAACCTGGCACTCTTCAACAGTTTTATTTATACTAAATAGAACTAACGCACGCTACGTATACTAGCTAAAGCCAGGGTTTTCAAACATAACCGATTATGCAATGGTTTCACATACAAAATACTTATACTTCATGATTAGCCTTAGCTAGTAACATGAGGTAGTATTTTCGCATATCACTACAGTTTTCAGTAACGAACATTCATGGTTTTATTACAAAACTGATAACACTACATTCTCACTAAAGAAAATATCGGATTTTCTTGAAACTATACAAACACTTTTACAAGCTCATCAACAAGTTTTCATTACAAACTACTGCTTATGAACTCACCAGCTTTATGTTGATATTTTCAAACTGCTTGTATTCTCAGGAAATCAGTAGACAGGTACCTGCTGGATTTTTGAGGAGTTGGAGTAATAAGAGTTTATGCTTATATTCATGCAAACTATTGATGTAATTCAAACAAGCTTCAGACAATTACAAATTGATGTAAACATTTTTATCTAAGTATTCACTGTAATAGTTGTGTTACTATGATTGCTATTATACATTGGTTGTGATGCTACACATGACGTCCTCCACCTCAGAACGTTTCCGCCATCTCAGTTTTGGGGTGTGACAGCTACTAAAACTAATCTATAGAAGACTGTGACTCCATGACTTTATTCCATAATTGAAATCATCATGCTCTTATTTCATGAGAATACATGCATCCTGTCACACCCCCAAACCGGAACGGCGGAACCGTTCGGGGGCGGAGGACGTCATGTTTAGTATCACAACACATGCATCATAGTAATCAAAGTAACAACGACCTTTGTATAAATATTAAAGTGTTTACAATGTATTAGATTCACAAAAGACTGACTCCAAAGTAAATAACAAAACAAGACATGAAGCTATATGCTCCGTCTTCTGAATCCCAGTGCGCGTACCTGTCTACTAGTTTCCTGAGAATACAAGTTATTTTGAAAGAGTAGATCAGCATTTAAGCTGGTGAGTTCATAAGTATTTTAGTGATGAAAAGTAAACTGTAAGTTATTTTAGAAAAGTTTGCATGTTCCTCCAGAAAATCCTATATCTTCTGATGTGATGAAAGATAAGTAAAAATGACTCTAGAATTCCTTCTATGAGTACTAAATGGATACAAGTTATATACAACCCAGAGTAAATAGACAATCTATTGTGTGAATCTTACCTAAGCCCACAACCAAACAAGGAACATGAAATGAGGCGGAAGTCACACATCTCATTGTTTGTTAGATCTTCATTGTATATAACCCTGGCGTATTCATTTGGTACTTACGGAGTTAACTGTAATAGTTCTTTTATATTTGATGAAAACATTCTTTAAGAAAATAATATATTTCCTTTAGTAAAAATGGTAACCACAATAGTTCCTTCTATAATCACTTAGTTTATACTAGCTATATATAATCTAATATCGAACGAACAGTTAATTGTGTGAATCTACCCTAAGCCCACAACCAAACAAGGAACAGGAAATGAGGCGGAAAACACACATTCAACTGCCTATCGGATATTAATTATATATAACCCTGATGTATAAACTAAGGTATTATAGACTTAACCATTTAAGGTCCTTTTTAGTTATACTGGTTTAATAATGCGTATCAAACCTTTTATAGATAAGTTTCTAGTTACATCTACTTAATGTTCTATCTGAAAAGTATGTTTTTGTACTAGAAAGCGGTGTACTGAATTTGTATGTTATGACCTGACCCATACCTGTTACTCCCTATGATTACTTGGTGT
Source organism: Lactuca virosa (assembly GCF_052849685.1). NCBI lineage: Eukaryota > Viridiplantae > Streptophyta > Magnoliopsida > Asterales > Asteraceae > Lactuca > Lactuca virosa. The sequence continues at coordinate 43,274,688 of NC_136433.1, forward strand.
ATACAGGATATATATACATCAAGATCGAATGGATAGTAGGCTGTGTGTATCTGCTCTAAGCCCACAAACAAACAAGGAACAGGAAATAAGGCGGAAAGCACACATCCTACTGCCTGTCGGATCTGATTAATATATACCCCTAATGTATCCATCAAGGAATCATAGATTTAGCATTATAGGCCCCCTTTTAACTGAATGTTCATGTTACTAGTAAGTTATGTGGCGTTGTTCTATTGTTTAGGAAGACTACTAGAAGTAATGTAATCCTGTACTCTAAACGCCTCAGTCGATACTGCTGTGAGTTTTATATATCGCTATTTACTATTGTCCGGTACTTTGTAGATGTACCCTTTTTAAGTAAACTCTGGTACTTTGTAGATGTACCCCATATATCACTCGATACTTTGTAGATGTACCCCATATATATAACTTGGAACTTTGTAGATGCACCACATATATATAACCTTATACCATGTTTATTATCATATTTTGTTTAGAACAATAAGTTAATGATACGTTCCCTTCCTAGGTTACTGGGAGTGTAAAGTATAAGTATGTAAATCATGATTTGTTCTTTTGTTCTAGAATATAGTATGTTCCTTCCTGTTCTAGTTATAGTATGTTCCTCCATGTTCTAGTTATAGTATGTAGTAACCCTCTAAACTATACCTATTATAGTTTACTAGTATGTTATGTTTGAACTGTCACTGGCCTGTAGAAAAGACTCAACTAGCTACTGAGTTAAACATGTACTTTAAAATGGATTTTTATAAACAACAAACTAATATCTCTTAAAAAGAGTTTTTTGAATTGTTTTGATCACTTACAAAAGCATAAGAAATCTTTTAATGTGATGGTTATTATAGGTAAATATTTACACAATATTTATTGTGTTCAAATTGTATCCCCCCCCCCCCCTTAAAAGAATTTAAAAACATTTAAAAGATAGATTATAGGGGTATGAACTCACCTTATGTGGGTGATTCAATTGAAGATTCAAGTAAGGATGAGAAGTTCCACGAATGAAGTCTCGAATCACAAACGAGTCTTAACTGACATATATTGATACATATATGTATATTATTAGTGTTTAAAACAACTAACATGTAAGGGAAACAACCTTAGGAACTAGGAAACACTCTCAATGGAGTGTTAGAATCACATATGATTGATCACAAGGAGTTCACGGCCAAACTCTAGGAGTTCACGGCCTTGGGAGGGTTCACGGCCCAGGATCCTATGAAGGGTTTACGACCCTTATGAAGGGTTCACGACCGTGAACCCTTGAAGATCTTGAATATGGTGACAAAGAGTGGTGAATCAAGGGTAGAACAAAAGGTGTTCCTAAGCATGAACAAGTAAGGGATGAGTTGCTTACGTTTTGGAGTGAAAAGTGAGCCTTCACTTGATGATAGTTGAGAGAGAATGGGTAGTTCACGACCAATAGGAGAAGAAGTGAAGGAAAAATGGCAAAAATTCATCCTTATAGGAGGGGTTCACGGCCTAACAAGGGTTCACGGCCGTGAACATGGACCTTGGCCGTGAACCTCACTTGTTGAGGTTTTATGGCTCATTTGATGTTCTAGGCTCTTGGTTCTTACGTGGTTCACTTCCTAACGCACAATCCTTGAGTGCACTAGGCTTAAAACTCATTAAAATGACCCTTAACAAAGCTAAAAGGCAATAGAAACAAGTCTGACTTTTGGTTGATTGGATTGACTTACAAGATAGAAATTTACGAGTTGTCACACATCCTGAAAGAGTGTCAACTAAAAAGTTGGTGAGTTCACACGTTTGTAATAACTTAAACCAAAAGTACTTCTATACTAAAAGTTTGTCTACTGAACGTGTACTTTTATCGAAAAAGTATGTTTACTGAAAGTGTACTCTATATACAAATGGTATGTTGTTGAAAGTGTACTTTTCTACCAAAAAGTATGTTACTAAAAGTGTAATTTTCTACCAAAAGTATGATACTGAAAGTGCACCTTCTACCAAAAAGTATGTTACTGAAAGTGTACTTTTCTACCAAAAGTATGTTACTGAAAGTGTATTTTTATACCAAAAAGTATGTTACTGAAAGTGTAATTTTCTACCAAAAGGTATGTTACTGAAAGTGTAATTTTCTACCAAAAGGTATGTTACTAAAAGTTTACTTTTCTACCAAAAAGTATGTTATTGAAAGTTTACTTTTCTACCAAAACTTATGTTACCGAAAGTGTACTTTTCTACCAAAAAGTATGTTACTGCTAGTGTGAATTATTATTAGAAGTATGTCACTGAAAGTGTAGTTTCCCACCAAAAGTATGTTACTGAAAGTGTACTTTCCTACGAAAAGTATGTTACTAAAAGTGTACTTTTCTACCAAAAAGCGTGTTACTAAAAGTGTATTTTTCTACCAAAGAGTATGTCTGTTATAGCGTTGATAAATACTTTTCGAGGCCGAAAAGCATTATTTGCATATATAGATTGTTTTCTATCTTATATATAATGTATCTTTTTTATCCTGAGTTTTCATAACTGAGTTCCGGATAAAAATATAATCCTTGCATGTCTATAGGTTTTGCAAGTTTCCTATATATTTTATAATGTATATTTCTTACCCTAAGTTCCTGATAAAAAGATATTCCTTATATGTCTATAGGTTTTTCAAGTTTCATATATATATATATATATATATATATATATATATATATATATATATATATTATTCACTATGAGTGCCATAACCGAGCTATTTCAGATAGATATGTCTCTCTCGATGCTTCATTTGGGTGCCAATGTAGTAAAAGAAAATTATCACCCGGTGTCACTCGACCGTCAAAGTTGTAGCTAGCAACCACATATGGGGATGTCAACCCGTATAGATTTATATATATTTCTCCCGCTCTTAAGAATTAACGGTATAAGCCCAAGGTCTTTCTAAGTATAGTGATAATTAGTTTGATGAATAAGATGCTCACATGAATTTGAAACATATTAATAACCCTAACTTTAATAACAAGTTTTTGGTTGTTATTCACTCAGTAATACACAATATTTCAACATTCCTTAATTCGAAGTTCCACAGTTGTAACACTCCAAAAATCAAAGAAATTTTAAAATTTTAAAATCAAGCATCAACCAATCATTGTTTACAAAAAGAGTCATTGTTTCAAAAGTATTATTCAAAATCAGAGTTTTCCCAAGATCCAATAACACAAAACAGGAAGATGTGCACGATCGCACCTTCGTTTTCCCTCGATCATCAGAAATACCTGAAACAATAAACTGAAACTGTAATCCAAAGCTTAGTGTGTTCCCCCAAAGTACCATCACACAACATATCAAATACATAGATTAGCATGTTGGATTGCCATGCATACCCCATACTGGGTCCACAACCTCCCGGGTGGAATACCCTTGGCCCACAACCTCCCGGTTGGAATCCCCTAGCCACAACCTCCCGGTTGGAATCCCCCGGTCTATTGACTGACATCACAAAGCAGTAGTCTCAACCCCAACATAACATGTCGACATATAACAAGTAATATACATAATCAACAGACAGATAATTATACAGCCAGTAATCACAGGTAGTCCTACAGATCTACCAGTTTAATGCATATCAGTAACTACAGATAATCAAACATGTTTATCATATGCTCAACATATCATAACTCAGTATCTAATAGGATATCAATCTAGTGGGCCGGCTTTGGTGCCTTCGACCCGTAACTATAGTGACGGAAACTCACATCTTAGTCTGCAAAGATATCTGACAGAACACAGCTCTGAATGACAACTCAACCGGTCACCTAAACACCAAATAATGACAGATCTCAAGTACCACTCAATTTACCTAAAATACCCTTAGGTTAAAGTTGGTCGAAGGTCAAAGTCAACAAACCAGTCGAGTCAACCCAGCCGAGGCGGCCTGACTGAGTACGCTGGGAGTACTCATCTGTATGCGGGGCGTACGATGGTTGACACACGTACGCCCCACGTATGCTAGGTACACCCTGCGTATGTGAGCCCGCCACAACAATTACAAAAATGCCACTATACGCCATTTTGCAAGCTTTCTCATGCATAAGGGCTAAATTTTAATAACTCAACATAATTAGGGTTAAAATTAAAAATACCTCATCATTAGGATGTTACAATAATATTACTACTGAATTTTGTATTGAGATAGAGTTTCTACAATACAATTCTACTATATTAGTTTATTGATATTTAATCAATTTGATGGCTCTAATTTTATATTATAAGTTTTCGGACAAAATATCTACAATATTATTCACTATTATAATCCTTGTTTATTTAAATGTTGCAAACTGTTTTCTCTTAATTCTACCTGCAGTGATACTGATCCAACCACATGACTTGGAACGGATTCCCAAAATCGAGCTTCGGATACTTCAACAACATCTTCAAGGGACGCCACCAAGCAAAAAAAAACATGTCAAATGTTGTAATAGAAAGCCACTGCTTGTTTTGAAGAGTGGCATCACAAGCATAAAAACAGAACATGAAATTAATACCAAACACAAAACTCCAGCATTTTCAACCCTGAAAAACAAAAACATAAATGTATTACATACACAAAAGAGAATAAAATTTAAGTATTAGTTTGTTTATTATATAAAACTTACCCGATGCTCAATAGCCAAGATGCCAAAATCAAACCTGCACTAAAAAAAACAACAACAACAACAACACATAACCACCTTTAATAGAATTTATTGTTTTCCTAAATGAATTAAATTATGTTAATGTAAAAAAGATGAAACCAAACAAATATGCAATTATACCTACGAATGGATTCAACAACAACATGCAAGCAAACTGAGTGGTAGTTCATATTCTCTGCATTTCTATAAACTGAAAATCAGAAAGGTAAAATCAATTATATCATGCTTTCATATTTCTATAACTTATCATCACAAATATCCTAAAAGCAAAAGGAAAACTTACCAAGACTAACACGAGCATAACTCCTGAAGAACGAAATGCCAATGAGATTCACAAACAAGTTAGTTATTGCAGAAACGATCAAGTAATGTCTACATTTGACAATGGTAAAACTGTAAATAACAAAAAACCAATTGATTCAAATATCATACATATAAAAATATCAAGAACATGCTTCTTTAACCATGATTAAAAGTTCAATGTACTCATCTACAACTACTGTTTGTGGGATGGAGGAGTAAAAATCATCAACAACAAAATACACTCAAAACCCCCAAAAATATCGTTATTTTCTAAGATTAGTACATAACCTAGAACAGATTACAATAAATCAACCTTACTATCAACAAAAACCACGATATCACATGATCAATATATCTAACCACAAATCAGAAGCCTAAATCTATAATAAAAAAACATATAACAACTAGAAATCAAAAGTCTAGATTACCGAATATGAAGTATTGGATTTGAAATTAGGTCGTCGGTAGGAGGACGACGATCAACGGACTAAAGCAAGCGGCAGAGGGTGACTAAGAGACGTGAGAAGCACGATGGTTGACAGGGTCGTTCAACTGCTAGAGATAGGCACGATAGTCAAAGATCGCTAGGAGGGTGTGATGAAGATAAAGAAGCGAAGTGGCAAGCCAGAAGCATCAAGAACTGAAGACGAAGAGCCTCTGAAGATGAAGTCTCTCATTCTTTCTTTGTCGGCGCCTAAAGGAAAATGAAAGAAACAAACCTAAACATCAGATTATATGTCTATATATATTTATATATTAAATCTATATTTTTTATTATATATGCAAACGGGGCCCTCGTGGGAGTACGGGACGGAAATACCCACTCCCGGTCCCGATCCCGAAAATAAACGGGATTTAATCTTGCCCCCGCCCCCGCTCCCGCTCCCGAATTTTTAAAAAAATTAGTCCCGTACGGTATCGGGGTCCCACGGGAATGGGATCCCACGGGGGTTTTTGACATCCCTAGTCGTACAGCAACCCCCCTCCGCAATAGTTACGTTGTGTCGCATCGATCGGCTCACATTCCTCTCAATGAAGGAGTATCAAGTCAACTCAAGCAATACTTGGCTCATCGCACAACACCACGACTCTCGTGGGCGAGGTTTGGTCGTTCTCTTTATTATTTAATGCATTTGTGCTTTGTCTAGTCCGATCCGATTGTCAGCAATCCAATCACATCGGACTAGGGGACTTGACGACACACAATTTATATGACTAAGTCCAGTCCAATATCATTGGCCGCATACCAATAACATCAGACTGGGGGGACTTGATGATATACGGTCCATTAGCATGGCCTAGACAGCTTTGGCGCGCCAGCCTCACCTGGCGCTCCCTTCCCAGCCTTGCTGGGGACTCCCTTTCCAGCCTTGCCGAGGACTCTCCTACCGGCCCGGCTCGAGGCCCCCTTGTCCGCCTTTCCTGGTGTGGCCCCGTCATCCTTGCGTTGTACACGCTCGCCATCCTTGCCTGGTGCGCTTCCGCCAGCCTTTTCCTAGTGCGCGCCTGCCAGCCTTGCCTGGGGCGCGCCCGCCTGCCCCGCCTAGTGCCTCCGGGCGGCCTTACCCAGCTCCTTGCTAGTTGGGCCTGAATTGGGCTGGACCAAGGCCTGACCTAATTCCCCTTGACCTAATTGTCCACTATAAATAAATTAGTGCCTCCTCCATGAAGGGGAACTTTCCCCCTTGGGATCAGCCGCCACCCTAGACTTCCGCCAATGGCTCAGCCTCCACCCATATCTCTCCCCTTGGCTCAACCGCCACACTATACTCCTGCCGGGTGGCTTAGTCGCCACCCGCCACCGTCAGCCACCATACACCACCAGCACCAAGATGGATCTCTCCAGCTAAGGAGAACCATCTTAGATTTACCAGCTGATCTAACTTGATCGTCAGAGTCCGCTCCCGGGGCACAGTCCCTGGGGCGGTTCTATCGACCTTGTCTGTTGTGACCTCGCAGATCTTCTCCGGCGTAGAAGCGCACCCTCAGAGCAGATGTTCGGAGTTCCATGTCACATCACTAAGAAAAGTGTTTACAAAACCATTGTTTCCAAAATATTATTTAGAATAGAGTCTCCCAAGATCAACAGTGTAAAAATCAGGATGTGTACGGTCACGCCTTCGCCTTGCCACGATCCTCTAAAGTACCTGAAACCATAACAAAAAACTCTAAGCCAATGCTTAGTGAGTTTCCCCCACAGTACCACCACATAATGCACATATCATATACACACAAGCATGATGGGTCCAATCAGTCATCGGACTAGAATACACACAGGTCCACCACCATCGCTTTTGATTACTCCTGGCCCAATCAATCGTCGGACTGGAATACCAATATACAACAAGTTCACTCAGTCATCGGACTGGAATACCAATATACAATGGGCCCACTTAGTCATCATACTGGAATATCCTCAAGTCCACTCAGTCATCGGACTGGAATACCCTGGGTCTGTTGACTCACGCACAAAGTAGTAAACTCTCAACCTAACACAATATGCCAACGTATAACAGATAACAAACGAAATCAACATACAGATAATCATGCTGCCAGAAAGAAATCACAGGTAGTCCTACAGATCTACAGGTCTACGCATATCAACAACTATCATATAATCATATAGGTCTATCCCATACTTAGCATATCATAAATAATTGTATAACAGGATATCGGTCCAATGGGTCGTCCTTGGTGCCTTCGACACGTAAGTACAGTGAGGAAGATTCACATCTCAATATGAACAATAGCTGATGAGGTACCGACTCCGAATCTTAGCTCTAACCGTCATCTATCCATCCAAATGACCAATTCTCAAACACAGTCCGAAATACCTAAAATATCCTAAGTCAAATTTGGTCAAAATCAGGTAAAAGTCAAAATTCCAAAAAGTTAACCGAGTCAACCCAGCTGAGTGCGCCCAGCGTACACATTAGTTGACCAGGCACGTTCATGTTGACCACGTACACGCAACGTATGCCTTGTACGCCCAGTGTACGCAGCTGGTTGAAACCCAACTCATTAAGAGCATAATTCTTAAGCCCTTAAGTCTTTCTAGATCCAAGTCCAAAATAATGTTCTTGACCATAAAGTTTCCAACTTTATGGTCTTGCATGGCCATTAAGTGCCCAACACCAAAGATCCTAACCTTTTAATCCATTAAGACAACTTGGGCCATGCATGAGAAGAAACTAATGTCCAAGATTACATTTTTATGACTCAAGACGGTGTCTACTTCCTTCTTTTTTCTTCAAAGGCACAAAACACGCACACACACACAAGCTCAAAAATGCTCACAACGTAGATTAATGTTTGCAAAAACGTTTTGAGAGGATGGAGGCTGATGAAAGGAACCGGGTTTGAGAGTTAATGAAGAATAAATAGGGTCCAAACCCTAAATATTAGGGTTTGGGACTTCACCCTGTACGCCCAGCATACACAAACGTATGCCCAACGTACGTGGCTCCACTCCACAATTCCAAAAATGGAAATATTAGCCCCTACCATCCACAAATCTTACATTTTAAGGACCAAAATGTAATAAATCTTAATGTAAGGGTCAAAAGTGAAAGTACCTCAAAACAAGATGTTACAATTCTCCCCCGCTTGACCTAGAATTCTTCCTCGAAGTCTACTGCACTAAATAACTCCGGCTAATGCTCCTACAACTCAGCCTCGGGTTCCCAGGTCCACTCGGAGCCTCTCCGATGCTGCCACAGAACCTTTACCAAAGGTATCTCCTTGTTGCGCAGGTGCTTCATCTTTCTCTCCAATATAGCCACCAGCCTCTCAATATAATCCAGGCGTTCATCGATCTGATTATCATCCAAAGGAACCACTCCATCACCGTCCAACACACACTTCCGCAACCGAGAGAAATGGAAAGTGTTATGGATCTGACTAAGCTTACCCAACAAATCCAACCAGTAGGCCACCCTGCCTACTCTGGCTATCAGACGGAATGGTCCAATATACCGGGGACCCAATTTACCTCTTTTTCCTGAAGTGTATCATACCCTTCTAGGGTGAGACCTTCAGTAATACTATATCGCCGACCTGGAATTCCAACTCCGATCGACGCTAATCAGCATAACTCTTCTGCCGACTCTGAGCTGTCTACAGTCTCTGTCTAATCTGCTGAATAAGATCCATGGTCTGAAGGACTCCTTCGCTCCTTCCCATGACCCTGTAACCAACCTCTCCCCAATATACCGGGGTATAACATCTCCGACCATACAAGAGCTCAAAAGGCGGGGCATCAATGCTGGAGTGATAGTTGTTGTAAGAGAACTCCACAAGAGGTAGGTAGGAATCCCAATTCCCACCAAAATCTGTGACACGAGCCCGCAACATACCCTCAAGTGTCTGGATGGTCTGCTCACTCTGACCATCGGTCTGCAGACCCAGTTCCTCGTGGAACTTCTGCCAGAAACGGGAAGTGAACCAAACATCTCGGTCTGCAACAATGGAGACCGAGGCCCCATGACAAGCAACAATCTCCCGGACATACAGGTCGGCCTACTTTTCGACCGAAGAGCTCTCCCGGATGGCCAAAAAGTGGGCACTCTTGGTCAATCGATCCACGATGACCCATATATCATCGAAACCCTTGGCAGTCTTCGGCAACTTAGTGATAAAATCCACAGTGATTTGTTCCCACTTCCACATAGGAATCTCCAAAGGCTGCAGCTTTCCATGCGGCCTTTGATACTTGGTCTTGGCCATCCTACGGGTCAAACACCTCTCAACGTACCAGACTATCTCCCTCTTCATACACGGGCACCAGTGATTCAATCTCAAATCCTGATACATCTTGGTGGCTCCCGGGTGTATAGAAAAGCAAGATTTATGAGCCTCCTCCAACTATAGCTGCCATATCTTACCAGAAACTGGGACCCAAACCCGACCACACCGGGTCCATAATCCCCGACTATCGGTGACAAAACTGTCGATCTCGCCACTGATAATCTCCTGTTTCCAGTTCTTCTTACTAACTCCCTCTGCCTGTGCCTCTCTGATCAAACCTAAAAGTGGAGATTCAACGGATATTCTCATACAAATCTCTCCCACTAAAGATTCAACCGACTTGCGACTCAAGGCATCTGCTACCACATTCGCTTTACCTGGATGGTAAAGTATCATGCAGTCATAATCCTTGACCATCACTACAAGAAAAAATCGATATAGCTACGGAAAAATTCCATAACAAAAAGTTGAAATTCCGTAGTTAAACATGAATAGCTACGAAATTTGCTACGAAATTCGACAATTAGATTCTGTAGCAGATTTTCTCGTAGAAAACTTTTTATCTATGGAATTTTTACTTCCGTAGCAAGTTTGCTACGAAATTTGTTCCGTAGCATATACGTTCCGTAGCAAATTCCGTAGGCATATTCCATAACAAAATCTGTAGCGATATTTCCATAGAAAAATTTATAGTCGTACTTCCATAGGAAATTATGTAGTCATAGGTCAGTAGTAAATTCCGTAATCATATGTCTGTAGCAAATTCCATAGCCAAATTTTCGTAGCAAATTCCGTAGGCATATTTCCGTAGCTAATTCGGTAGGCATATTTTCGTAGCTAATTCCGTAGGCATAATTCTGTAACTAATTTCATAGGCAAAATTCCGTAGATAATTTTGTAGGCGTATTTCCATAGATAATTTCATAGGCATAGTTCCATAGCCAATTTTGTAGGCATATTTTAGTAGTGAATTCCGTAGCCATAGGCATATTTTCGTAGCTAATTATGTAGCTTCCTTCCATAGCAAATTTCACAGCATAATTTTCATAGCAGATTTAATGGGTACTTTTTCTAGCAAATTCTGTAACATTATTTAATAGAAATCTAATTACCAATAACATTGTACTAATAAATCAAAACAAAATTGATATAAAGCAAACGAAATTTATTATGTAAAAGAAAATAAATGATATTCTTCAATACATCAAAAAGTTAACCTAATTCAAATAAAAACTCATTAGAAAACAAATCAACAATATTAATGTAACAACGTAAATTTTTAAAACAATTTTTCATTTTTCATACATGATAAAACTCATATAATATTCTCAAGATCTCATGTGTCAAATGTTATTAAAATAAAACATATCCCAGAATCTCAAAACATAATTCTCTGCCAGTGTGTCCAAATCATGTCGGCGCCTTCCCGCGATCCTCGCTGGTACTTGAAACACATATCACATAACACGGTAAGCATAAACGCTTAGTGAGTTCCCCCAAAATACCACATACAACACATAAGCCACTCAAGGCTATAACTCGATATGACCCTCCGGTCAACGTGTCTCAGCGGGACCCTCTAGTCCCGTAGCTCGTTGGACCCTCCAGTCCGGTCTAGCTCGTTGGACCCTCCGGTCCGGTCTAAATCGTTGGACCCTCCGGTTCGGTCTATATAGCATACATATAACACAATGCACATAAACTCAAATATAAACATAACATATAAGACCCTCTGGTCTGTACATAGCTACCAGTCTAGGTAATGTATAGTGAGAAGACTCACCTCGGGTAATCTCGGAAAGTCTCGAACTCGAATATCGGATCTACCCTCCGCCTAATCACATAAAGTAATTATCTCTAATTAATACGGCTCTCAAAGGTTAAACTAATCCCTCCCTATATTCTCTCCGAAGGGAAAAAGACCATTTTACCCCTCCAATGATCCAAAGTCCAAATGTTAACCAAACCCTAAAAGTCAACCCCAATCAATGGTCCAACTTTGACCAGACTCGTCGAGTGCACTCGGGTGACTCGGCGAGTCCATACGTGTCCTCTGAATCCTCCTAAGGCCTCACTCGACTCGTCGAGTTAACCTTTTTCTCAACGGTTACCACTGATCACGATTCGTGGTGCAACACGACCCGACTCGTCGAGTCCGCTCATGGACTCGGCGAGTTTCGTCCATGAGATTACTCAAATGACCTTCTGAGGTCAGATCTGCTTCTCTAACCTATAGATTTGACATTCTAGTACCCAATAATTACGTAAAGGCCCAACCTTTTCGCTCATGCAACACTCCTAGGGCTTCTTTTGGTGAAATAGCTCCTAAAATGGCAACCAAGGTCCACAACTCTAAAGGGACTGCATAAAGCTGGAAGGTTGGGACTCTCTGGACCTCTTAAGGTCCAGATCTAATGCTTATTCCACAAAGGGACTTCAAATACTCCAAAATCCTTTGAAGACAAGGGTCAAGAAACCCTAGATTCATGAAATCTACACCATACAGAAAGAGAGGGCCGATTTGTTACCTCAAAGTGAAGCTCCTTGCTCCGAGATCTCAGAATGACAACCTCCTTTGGTCCTTCTTTCTGGAACCCTTCCTTTCCTTTGCAAAATCACACCAAAACGCACTCACAATCTCAAGTAAAGCTCAAGACTCTCTCACAAGCTCAAGGGCGTTTAGGTTTTCTTCTCAGAGAGGTGTGGTCGCAAATGAGGCTATAAGTGCCTTTAAATAGGTCCCAAACCCGGGGATCTAGGGTTTCCACTTACAGCCCCTACTCGGCGAGTCTACTCTTGGACTTGTCAAGTAGTTCATTAAACTTGTGTGGCCACCCCGCTTCTACTCGACGAGTCATAGCACCAACTCGTCGAGTAGATCAATGATCCTCAAAAATAAATAATTAAAAATAACATACTTGAAAATCCGGATGTTACAATTCTCCCCCACTAGAATCAGACTTCGCCCTCGAAGTCTTACTCTGCAAACAACTTTGGATGCTGCTCCCGCATCTCTGACTCCGGTTCCCAAGTCAGCTCGGACCCTCTCCGATGTTGCCACTGGACCTGCACCAGGGGCACCTCCTTGTTTCTCAGCACCTTGATCTTCCGATCCAAGATCGCGATCGGCCTCTCAATGTAATTCAAACTCGCGTCCACCAGAATATCCTCTAGCGGCACAACCGCCGTTTCATCAGCTATACACTTCCTCAACTGGGATACATGGAAGGTATCATGGATCTGATTCAACTCCTTCGGTAGCTCCAGACGGTATGCTACCTTACCTACCCTCGCGGTCACCCTGACCGGACCAATGTATCGGGGCCCCAACTTGCCCCTCTTCCTGAATCGGATCACTCCTTTCCAAGGAGATACCTTCAGGAGTACGAAATCTCCAACCTGGAACTCGAGCTCGGATCGCCGTCTATCCGCATAACTCTTCTGACGGCTCTGGGCTGTCAGTAACCTCTGTCTGACCTGCTGTATCTGCTCAGTCGTCTTAAGCACTATCTCAGTGCTACCCATCACTCGTTGCCCTACCTCTCCCCAACAGATGGGAGTTCGACACCTCCTCCCATACAAAAGCTCGAATGGAGGCATACCAATACCCGAATGGTGGCTGTTGTTGTAGGAAAACTCAGCCAAAGGTAGGTATGTATCCCAACTTCCACCGAAGTCCATAACACATGCTCGAAGCATATCCTCAAGTGTCTGAATCGTCCGCTCACTCTGTCCGTCCGTCTGGGGGTGGTAAGCAGTGCTGAAATGCAATCTCGTACCCAACTCCTCATGGAACTTCTTCAAGAATCTGGAAGTGAAACATACGTCTCGATCTGACACAATCGAGACCGGCACTCCGTGCCGCGACACCACCTCCCTCACATATTGTTGGATTAGGTGTCTAAGCCCATAACTATTATTGGTATGTATTCGACCCGAGAGTAGCATGGTCCATTTGGGTTGCATATCATCAGGACAATTTGTTAGGATGGACTTTTGAGAGAAGGTTATTTATGGTTTATTAATATATTATAAGTAATAATATATTAATATGAAATCATATGTTTTAATTAGTAGTGATCAAGAATTAATTTGGAATTAATTTAGTGGTCGAAAGAGACTAATTAAATCTATGGGGACTAATTATGATAATTAGTTATATTTATATGTGTTGGGCTTATGATCCATGTTTGACCAAGTTTATGTATGGATACATAAAGAGTTGGGCCACATGAACCATGGATCATAAAACCCATGGGTATGGATTTGGGTTATATCCATGACCCTAGAAATCCCACATATAAATAGATACTTCATTGCCCAAAATCGCCACTTGTATCTTTTTAGAGTTCATGGTGTCTTTTGTGTGCATGGAATTCTCTCTCAAGTTCATCCTTTGTCCATGGTGTGTTGTGATTCCATTTGAGGCTTCCACACTATTGGGGCTAAGCTCTTTAAGGCCAAATACACCAAGAATTCAAGCTCCATCAAAAGGTATGTCATGCTAACTAGTATATTATAATTTTATGTTAAATGCATGCTAGTTGTAAGATTAATACCTTGGAAACCATTTGCATGTATAATTAGTGAAAACATAGATCCAAGGTATTTAGGGTTGTATGTGCACCATAGGATGTTGTAGTATACCAAAACCCAACAGTGGTATCAGAGCCATGGGTTGTTTTCAATTATACTTGATGCAAGTTGCTGAAAAAAAAACTGAAAAAAATCGAATTTTTTGCTGTCGGGACAGCAGACTCGACGAGTCCAGTGATGGACTCGACGAGTCCATGAACAAATTCATCCAACTCGTCGAGTTGGTTCACGCACTCGTCGAGTTGGACCCCCTGACAACTTATCTTCGAGTTTTTTGGCCTGTTTTGGATTAGAATCATTACCGCAAAGTGTTTTTGTTCATAAAATTTGTTTTTTGATACTATGGTAATGTTTATTCTCATCCAAATAAAGGATAATAATCAAAGTTTCAAGTTTTATACATGTTTATATGATGCTTGAAAAATGTTGATTATGAATGTTCATGTTTATGAGTTTGTTTAGATTAATAGGAAAAATTATGAGATAGTTGTTTTCAATCCAAATTAATCTTGAAGTTGTTCATAATATGTGTTTTTGTAACTTGTCCTCAAGTTACATGAAAAGTCACATTTATGAATTTTAAAACCCATAAAAATTCCATAAGTTATGAAAAAATGAAGAGTCACATTTTTAATGCTTTTAAAGTCTTCCATAACTTGTCTACAAGTTATGGAACGTGAAGGGTTTTTTCCATTAAACCACTTTAAAATTCATAAGTTATGGAAACCATAAGTTTTTTGAATTGTTCAAAACTTGTCCTCAAGAATTTTAAAAGTTAAAGTTCAAACTTTATGGACTTCATTAAATTAATTAAAGTGTCTAATTAAAAGAGTTAATAATTCCATAAAGACATGGTTTAAGTTTAATTAAATTAAGAGTATAGTTTAATTAATAGATTAAACCACCAAGTATTTTAAATGTTTAAAATACACCCTTATACTATTATAATATTAATAGTTAATACTTATATATATATGTATAAGAACAAAGTCAGTCTTACCGTTAGTAGGCCTCATTCACGAAGCCGGTCTATAAGGGGGGTATAAGGTTACTGCCTATAAAATGGCAGTTTAATGGGTGTCCACTCTCACCCACCGCTTCCTTGACCGGTGGAGGGTCGTTAGCCGAACGGGTAGGACAAGGACTATAATTCTCCCTTCATTAAAAGTATTAATGATAAATACTAAGTAACTAAACCTTTTATAAATACCCAATCTTAGTTACTTAGGAAAAAGTGAATAAGATGCTAATCCATGAAATTACACTTTGCACTTTGTTTAAGTCGGTTAATGGAGCGTGTGTGGTTAACCGGCACACTAACTCGTATTTAACAAGGTAGGCAAAGGATAACCTAATGTTTATCATAGTATCGATGGAGCGTGTGTGGTTAACCGACACATCGATTGAGGGGTAAACACTTAAGGGTACCAAGTAATTTGCATGGTTATTTCACACCTTGTTTTGTGATCCTCGGCATCCCAATCACAAAACCTGAAGGGCACACTCGAGATTGAAACATGCCATTGAACAGTTCAATGAATCTCAAAGATCTAGGAGTTTCAAAACCAATTAAAACCTAATAAAATATATTTCATTTTCATGGTGGAAATTGGTGAATCGTCATTCGCCTACCTTCAAATATTTTATAGCTTGGATTACGGCATCCCTCTTCCAAGTTATAAAAGTATTGTGTTGGGTCCTAGCCTTAATATTTCATATTGGGTGTTATATTAAGGACTTTAAATCAACTATCTTGAGTATCTCCCAAAAGATGTCTGGTTTAGACATTTATGATCTTCCCAATGGAAATGGATCGGCCATAGTCAACTCGGTTGACCAAATGGTAAAGAGAAAAGCTAAGTCTGAGATAGTCCCATTTGTTGGGTTATGAGCATTCTAACACTCCTAAGTGTACATGCAACCCTAAATACCTTGGATCTATGTTTTCTCTATTATACATACAATTATGAACATCCAAGGTATTATCCTAATCTAGCATACAAAATAATAAATATAACAAGATAGAATACATACCTCTTTGATGTAGAATGTCTTCATGAAGCTTGAGTGCCTAGTGCCCCAAGTGTGACACCTCAAATGGTTCACACAACACCAAATACACTTGGAATAACTTGAGAGAAACTTGAACACTCCTTGAAATCGTCTAGCCCTCACACTCACACATTAGTGCACGATTTCTTGAGCCATGGGATTCTTTTATATGGTGGCTATTAGGGTTACACCATGTAACTCATAACTTTACCCATTCCTTATGCTCCATGGATTTTAACCTCCATGGAGTATCCATGGGTCACCCCATGGACTTAGTCCAACATAAGGAATCTTGGATCACAAGCCCACATATATAAGAATGAATGATTTACACAATCAACCCATATATTTAATTAGTCTCCTTTTGATCACTTAATTAATTCCAAATTAATTCTTGATCAATACTAATTAAATAACCTTATTAATATATTAGAACTTATAATATATTAACCAACCTTAAGTGTTATTTCTCTCATTATAGTCTATCCAAATGCATGATGCCATGCAACCCAAATGGACCATGCCGGGTCGGGTCAAGTCTTACCAATTATAGTTATGGACTTAGACATTAATCCAACATTCTCCCACTTGGATAAGTCTAAAACTATTATTGCGTATGACTTCAGGAACCGATCAGCAATCGTAGCTCTCAATAGCTTCTGTCGAACTCTGACCTTGTCGATGACTTGTCCATTAGATAAGGGATCATATATTCCTCCATTCTAGATATCATATGGACTGAGACATGGATTATCAATCATTCTCTCTGTCCATTTGTTGTTTCCCGATTTCCGATTCATGATGACTGACTGATTGAACAAATCAAATCAGTCCTGGCTTGGCCAAGCACTCACATGTATCATCTTTAAATCATCGAGGGGCCCACAGATATCGCTTTTATCCCGAAGGTAAAAGGAATGGATAAACTTCGACTCATATGGCTTGTTCTACTACTTGTTGAATCATACACAAAGGCACATTTTATAACATCGAGTTACCAATGCGTTTTCGTGCAATCAATGTATAACCAACTCATAGTAACAACTCATATCTCTAGGTTTGAAGAATATAAGATATTATCGTCTCATGATCACTCGTGATAAAATCCATGAAGTGATTCAAATGAGCGCGGGTTGAATCCAATACTCAGAACTTATGAGCACTCATGAGTGTTGTAGCACCACTTTGTCCACCAACTTGGACCTCTACAAACCAACCCATGACAGTCTTGATTCATATCTACTTCCAACATATGACCGACTGTGGATGGTTTGAATAACTTAATCATTCAGGAAGAGCGACTTAGTTATTCTGGAAGTCAAAACATGCAAAGTGAAACACAAGAATAAATGAATCAAATATGGTATCAAACCCTATGAATATAAATAAACACTTTTATTTATCACCATACTGATTACTCATTATTCATTGTTTCGGTTTTATCAACTTTATACTTGAATTTAAAACAATAGTTGTCTCATGCTCCAAGCATGTACACTATGTTTTCTAAACACTAGTCATGCCATACACCAAGTATGCATACTATGTTTGTCTATGATCTTTACTTTGTAAAATAGATCAATTGAACATCACTCCAATGATCCTCTTTTCACAGTCCCAAATCCTTACTGCAAATGCAAGAATTCCAAATTCATGCCATTTACTGAAATCTGTTAGATTCTAAACTTATATGCATTGATCCTCTTAATGATTATGCACGAAGTCAGAAAGACTTGACAACAATCATTACAGAGCATTCCAAAGGAGATCAGCTCCTTGGAAACATCCTTCTTTCATTAAGTTTCCCAATCTTACACAGATTGAATAATTTCTAACTTTGAAACATTTCCATATTCCATTTTGACTATCACTTCTGAACAAGAGTTGCCTCCTTACAGATTATGTCAATATGGTCCTTCCAGAATTAACATTATACTTCCAACTGTCCTTGAGCAACCAATCTTTGGTAAACCTTAGATTGTCCTCGACAATTGCTTAATCATTTTAGTCATATCCAATTCTAGACCTTTTCCCTTCATAATGCCCCAGGCATTTGGAAAATTTTAGAAAGGATGAATATAGCACATGTAATCGATCCTATATCCGAAGCATATGGGACACGATTCATGATGTCTCACATAAAGACTAAACCAGTCTTTTGCTATAATATTTCCATTTCAATTTGCCAAGTTCTCAAAATTCAGATTATGAAAAGGGATGTCGTAATCATAATCGAATTTTAGAACGCAAATAATGGACCCATATATAGAATTTCCTTATGTTGAGCCATTCCAACATGAAATTCATATATATATCCTTGATTAAATACGATTAAAATCTCAATCTAAGCTTTTAGAATTGAAATGAAGTATAATTTCCTCTCCCTTAATTATAGCAAAACAACTTTTTCAACCCCTGCAACCTCACGAATTGAAACTTTTGTTTTCTATAATTAACATTGCTAACTTGCAACCTTTGTCATAATTATCATGCTCCCACTAACATGATGATTATTAGCATAACACTTATGCTCCCACTAGCTTTGACATGTACTCAGAAATCAGTTGACTTTCTTACCAAAGTTCAGATTTCTGATACTAGATTGTTTTGATAAAACTTTATCAAAATCATACACCTCTCTTAGATAGCTCACATGTGTGTCTAAACAATTTTAGAACTATGAAAAGGGATGCCGTAATCATAGTCTCAATTGTTTAGACCTTTGCCACTTCTCACAAGTCCATGTTAGTGTGCCGGTAAACCACACACGCTCCACTAACGACTTTGAGAATGCAAATATCACAATTGCTATCTAGCTAAAATCTACTTAGTGAAAGTGTTTCCTCACCATCATTTTCATGAATCGGAGAGAAACCTTATGACACTTAGATTTAATAGTGTATGTGTTCTTATCCATGTGGATTTGTCAAAACCATAATCACAAGACAAGGTTAGTGACAAATCCAAGCTCATATTGATTAACCTTGTGCAATCTTAAATTCTTGCCATTTGGCAGCTCAGGTGCCTGCCATTGCTTCCAAGTAGTTGTGCAACCAATTGAGAACTCTCAGAACTCCTATGCAAAGCCAACTTGAATAGGCACAAAAATTTCAACACGATAGGTTATAAACCTCAAGTCGTGTGCTAGTGAAGGACTTTAGGTTTTATTCTTGATTAAGTCTTGAAACTTTCAAGAGCTTTAAGACTCCCACTGTCCTCTTGACATATAAGACTCCCTTGTCAAATATTCAAGAGATAGTGCGGATTCTTTATCAAGACTAACACTTTACACAATTGGCCTAAGTTGGTCTCTGTTTTATCTAAAACATCACAACTTACCAATTTCAAATGTACAAGAGTAGATAACCTTTTACTCTTACATTTGACTAGTGTTAACAAACCCTCTTTAAGATATGTCACTCAAGTTACAATCTTGGAGTATGACTCTAAGAATTGTTTTGGAACGAAGTATGACTCATCTTTTTGATTTAACCATTTCAACAATTCATGACTCCTCTTCTTAGTCATAAGAATGCACTAAGATGACTTTAGAGGACCAATTGTGATATGGTATCTTAATCATTAAGATGATCATAAACATGATACTAAAGTACTCTCCCATATTTTCAGATTTGAGAAACTTTTATCTTTCTGCCATTCTTTGATTCTTCTTATTCGTTCTGTCTCACATTGAAACTTCTCCAATGCTACAGACTTATACTTAAACTTATAAGTATAACCATATTTACTGAACTTAAGTAAATCATGACGAATAGTCTTCTTGATCTTTTGTGGTGGACTTGACCAGTGCACAAGAATGTGTACTCGATCCCTTAGTCCTTTCCTTATTCACATAAGGAATTAGTCTTAATTTTCCAAGCTGAAAATTCATCATACTATACAACTTGCATGATTCCAAGTTTCGGTCCAATTGAACCTTGGGTGATGAGAATCTTTCCTTATTTGGTAATATTAGACACTACCACAACCGAAAGAATCAAATCCATTTTTCCAATATTGCTATCAATGGAATCTTATAAGCAACAACTTTTCACAAATGCCATTGTAAGGATACTTAAAATAAATAAAATCAAAACCTTTTTCTTTTATTTTAAAACTTTGCGGAAAAACTTATCCTTACAATCCATATGAAAACCTTGTTGTTATCTATTCCTAAGCAATATAAATATCATAACTCTTAAGTGATAGCCCAAAATTCTGATCACCA
Source organism: Lactuca virosa (assembly GCF_052849685.1). Taxonomy (NCBI): domain Eukaryota; kingdom Viridiplantae; phylum Streptophyta; class Magnoliopsida; order Asterales; family Asteraceae; genus Lactuca; species Lactuca virosa. The sequence continues at coordinate 43,295,289 of NC_136433.1, forward strand.
AACCATGCGATTGAAATCTATCTTTGCGATCAGAATCAGCATGTACTTAATAGAGTTAGACAATGGACTTTACCTGAAGTAGAGCCAAACTTATTGACTTTAACATCCTTAGGTAAATTTGGCAGCTTCGTAACCAATGCCCCTTCCTTTGGCAATAGTTACCTATGGATCCTTGATAATGGGACTATCTCAGACTTCGCCTCTCTCTTTACCATTGGGTCAACCGAGTTGACTATGGCCGATCCCTTTCCATTGGGAAGAGAGAGCTTTACTGGATATCCAATGTCATCATTGTCAATGTCCATAACGTTTTAGGAAGTTGATCTTAGCAAATAGATAAGATCATTAAGGGTCTTGTCTTAGTCTGTTTCATAGGATTCCCAAAAGAACTCACTATGTGACTTAGAAAGTAGTTGAGCCACCAACTTTCTCAAGACTTTGACACCCAACTCTCCCGGCTTGTAAATATGTGACTACATCTCCAAGATGTGATCACACCTAGACCTTGCCTTGCCAATAGGGCTTGAGTGACCTTAAACTTTTTAGGAACTTGTGGGTTAGGGAGAATAACTGGAGGAGGTGAAAGAAGTATGATATCCATGGGACATCATCTTCATTTAGGAAAGCTTGTTTCAAGAGATTTGGGAAGATCATAAATGTCTAGACCAGACATCTTTTTTTTTTAATTTAATGAAGAGACTCTTGAACCTCCATAACTTGAGGACAAGTTATGGAGTCATAAAACCATTTAATTAGAACTAGACTCTTCATTTTGTAACCTTTGCCAACTTTTATGAGTTTTATGATTCTTAAATGTGACTTTTCATATAACTTGAGGACAAGTTACAAAAACACACTTTGGAATCAACTCTTAGATTAAAATGGATTGAAAACAACTATTTCACACAACTTTTCTATTAATCTAAGAACCTCATAAGAACAAGATAATTCAAATCATCAATCTTCAAGAAATTAGCGTGAACATACAAACTAATACAAATCTTGAAATTATGACAATTATCTTAGAAATTGGATTAGCATGAACATTACCACATCAAAAACAAGTTTATAAGTCCAAAAACATCTTAGGGTAATGTTCCTAGTCCAATTCCAGCCAAAACAATCGAATATATGCATCCAACTCGATTTTTCAGCTACTTTTGCAAGTATAACAAGAAAACAAGCCTAGGCTCTGATACCACTGTTGGGTTATGAGCATTCTAACACTCCTAAGTGTACATGCAACCCTAAATACCTTGGATCTATGTTTTCTCTATTATACATACAATTATGAACATCCAAGGTATTATCCTAATCTAGCATACAAAATAATAAATATAACATGATAGAATACATACCTCTTTGATGTAGAATGTCTTCATGAAGCTTGAGTGCCTAGTGCCCCAAGTGTGACACCTCAAATGGTTCATACAACACCAAATACACTTGGAATAACTTGAGAGAAACTTGAACACTCCTTGAAATCGTCTAGCCCTCACACTCACACATTAGTGCACGATTTCTTGAGCCATGTGATTCTTTTATATGGTGGCTATTAGGGTTACACCATGTAACTCATAACTTTACCTATTCCTTATGCTCCATGGATTTTAACCTCCATGGAGTATCCATGGGTCACCCCATGGACTTAGTCCAACATAAGGAATCTTGGATCACAAGCCCACATATATAAGAATGAATGATTTACATAATCAACCCATATATTTAATTAGTCTCCTTTTGATCACTTAATTAATTCCAAATTAATTCTTGATCAATACTAATTAAATAACCTTATTAATATATTAGAACTTATAATATATTAACCAACCTTAAGTGTTATTTCTCTCATTATAGTCTATCCAAATGCATGATGCCATGCAACCCAAATGGACCATGCCGGGTCGGGTCAAGTCTTACCAATTATAGTTATGGACTTAGACATTAATCCAACATTCTCCCACTTGGATAAGTCTAAAACTATTATTGCGTATGACTTCAGGAACCGATCAGCAATCGTAGCTCTCAAAAGCTTCTGTCGAACTCTGACCTTGTCGATGACTTGTCCATTAGATAATGGATCATATATTCCTCCATTCTAGATATCATATGGACTGAGACATGGATTATCAATCATTCTCTCTGTCCATTTGTTGTTTCCCGATTTCCGATTCATGATGACTGACTGATTGAACAAATCAAATCAGTCCTGGCTTGGCCAAGCACTCACATGTATCATCTTTAAATCATCGAGGGGCCCACAGATATCGCTTTTATCCCGAAGGTAAAAGGAATGGATAAACTTCGACTCATATGGCTTGTTCTACTACTTGTTGAATCATACACAAAGGCACATTTTATAACATCGAGTTACCAATGCGTTTTCGTGCAATCAATGTATAACCAACTCATAGTAACAACTCATATCTCTAGGTTTGAAGAATATAAGATAATATCGTCTCATGATCACTCGTGATAAAATCCATGAAGTGATTCAAATGAGCGCGGGTTGAATCCAATACTCAGAACTTATGAGCACTCATGAGTGTTGTAGCACCACTTTGTCCACCAAATTGGACCTCTACAAACCAACCCATGACAGTCTTGATTCATATCTACTTCCAACAAATGACCGACTGTGGATGGTTTGAATAACTTAATCATTCAGGAAGAGCGACTTAGTTATTCTGGAATTCAAAACATGCAAAGTGAAACACAAGAATAAATGAATCAAATATGGTATCAAACCCTATGAATATAAATAAACACTTTTATTTATCACCATACTGATTACTCATTATTCATTGTTTCGGTTTTATCAACTTTATACTTGAATTTAAAACAATAGTTGTCTCATGCTCCAAGCATGTACACTATGTTTTCTAAACACTAGTCATGCCATACACCAAGTATGCATACTATGTTTGTCTATGATCTTTACTTTGTAAAATAGATCAATTGAACATCACTCCAATGATCCTCTTTTCACAGTCCCAAATCCTTACTGCAAATGCAAGAATTCCAAATTCATGCCATTTACTGAAATCTGTTAGATTCTAAACTTATATGCATTGATCCTCTTAATGATTATGCACGAAGTCAGAAAGACTTGACAACAATCATTACAGAGCATTCCAAAGGAGATCAGCTCCTTGGAAACATCCTTCTTTCATTAAGTTTCCTAATCTTACACAGATTGAATAATTTCTAACTTTGAAACATTTCCATATTCCATTTTGACTATCACTTCTGAACAAGAGTTGCCTCCTTACAGATTATGTCAATATGGTCCTTCCAGAATTAACATTATACTTCCAACTGTCCTTGAGCAACCAATCTTTGGTAAACCTTAGATTGTCCTCGACAATTGCTTAATCATTTTAGTCATATCCAATTCTAGACCTTTTCCCTTCATAATGCCCCAGGCATTTGGAAAATTTTAGAAAGGATGAATATAGCACATGTAATCGATCCTATATCCGAAGCATATGGGACACGATTCATGATGTCTCACATAAAGACTAAACCAGTCTTTTGCTATAATATTTCCATTTCAATTTGCCAAGTTCTCAAAATTCAGATTATGAAAAGGGATGCCGTAATCATAATCGAATTTTAGAACGCAAATAATGGACCCATATATAGAATTTCCTTATGTTGAGCCATTCCAACATGAAATTCATATATATATCCTTGATTAAATACGATTAAAATCTCAATCTAAGCTTTTAGAATTGAAATGAAGTATAATTTCCTCTCCCTTAATTATAGCAAAACAACTTTTTCAACCCCTGCAACCTCACGAATTGAAACTTTTGTTTTCTATAATTAACATTGCTAACTTGCAACCTTTGTCATAATTATCATGCTCCCACTAACATGATGATTATTAGCATAACACTTATGCTCCCACTAGCTTTGACATGTACTCAGAAATCAGCTGACTTTCTTACCAAAGTTTAGATTTCTGATACTAGATTGTTTTGATAAAACTTTATCAAAATCATACACCTCTCTTAGATAGCTCACATGTGTGTCTAAACAATTTTAGAACTATGTAAAGGGATGCCGTAATCATAGTCTCAATTGTTTAGACCTTTGCCACTTCTCACAAGTCCATGTTAGTGTGCCGGTAAACCACACACGCTCCACTAACGACTTTGAGAATGCAAATATCACAATTGCTATCTAGCTAAAATCTACTTAGTGAAAGTGTTTCCTCGCCATTATTTTCATGAATCGGAGAGAAACCTTACGACACTTAGATTTAATAGTGTATGTGTTCTTATCCATGTGAATTTGTCAAAACCATAATCACAAGACAAGGTTAGTGACAAATCCAAACTCATATTGATTAAACTTGTGCAATCTTAAATTCTTGCCATTTGGCAGCTCAGGTGCCTACCATTGCTTCCAAGTAGTTGTGCAACCAATTGAGAACTCTCAGAACTCCTATGCAAAGCCAACTTGAATAGGCACAAAAATTTCAACACGATAGGTTATAAACCTCAAGTCGTGTGCTAGTGAAGGACTTTAGGTTTTATTCTTGATTAAGTCTTGAAACTTTCAAGAGCTTTAAGACTCCCACTGTCCTCTTGACATATAAGACTCCCTTGTCAAGTATTCAAGAGATAGTGCAGATTCTTTATCAAGACTAACACTTTACACAATTGGCCTAAGTTGGTCTCTGTTTTATCCAAAACATCACAACTTACCAATTTCAAATGTACAAGAGTAGATAACCTTTTACTCTTACATTTGACTAGTGTTAACAAACCCTCTTTAAGATATGTCACTCAAGTTACAATCTTGGAGTATGACTCTAAGAATTGTTTTGGAACGAAGTATGACTCATCTTTTTGATTTAACCATTTCAACAATTCATGACTCCTCTTCTTAGTCATAAGAATGCACTAAGATGACTTTAGAGGACCAATTGTGATATGGTATCTTAATCATTAAGATGATCATAAACATGATACTAAAGTACTCTCCCATCTTTTCAGATTTGAGAAACTTTTATCTTTCTGCCATACTTTGATTCTTCTTATTCGTTCTGTCTCACATTGAAACTTCTCCAATGCTACAGACTTATACTTAAACTTATAAGTATAACCATATTTACTGAACTTAAGTAAATCATGACGAATAGTCTTCTTGATCTTTTGTGGTGGACTTGACCAGTGCACAAGAATGTGTACTCGATCCCTTAGTCCTTTCCTTATTCACATAAGGAATTAGTCTTAATTTTCCAAGCTGAAAGTTCTCATTCATCATACTATACAACTTGCATGATTCCAAGTTTCGGTCCAATTGAACCTTGGGTGATGAGAATCTTTCCTTATTTGGTAATATTAGACACTACCACAACCGAAAGAATCAAATCCATTTTTCCAATATTGCTATCAATGGAATCTTATAAGCAACAACTTTTTACAAATGCCATTGTAAGGATACTTAAAATAAATAAAATCAAAACCTTTTTCTTTTATTTTAAAACTTTGCGGAAAAATTTATCCTTACAATCCATATGAAAACCTTGTTGTTATCTATTCCTAAGCAATATAAATATCATAACTCTTAAGTAATAGCCCAAAATTCTGATCACCGAACCATGCGATTGAAATCCATCTTCGCGATCAGAATCAGCATGTACTTAATAGAGTTAGACAATGGACTTTACCTGAAGTAGAGCCAAACTTATTGACTTTAACATCCTTAGGTAAATTTGGCAGCTTCGTAACCAATGCCCCTTCCTTTGGCAATAGTTACCTATGGACCCTTGATAATGGGACTATCTCAGACTTCGCCTCTCTCTTTACCATTGGGTCAACCGAGTTGACTATGGCCGATCCCTTTCCATTGGGAAGAGAGAGCTTTACTGGATATCCAATGTCATCATTGTCAATGTCCATAGCGTTTTAGGAAGTTGATCTTAGCAAATAGATAAGATCATTAAGGGTCTTGTCTTAGTCTGTTTCATAGGATTCCCAAAAGAACTCACTATGTGACTTAGAAAGTAGTTGAGCCACCAACTTTCTCAAGACTTTGACACCCAACTCTCCCGGCTTGTCAATATGTGACTACCTCTCCAAGATGTGATCACACCTAGACCTTGCCTTGCCAATAGGGCTTGAGTGACCTTAAACTTTTTAGGAACTTGTGGGTTAGGGAGAATAATTGGAGGAGGTGAAAGAAGTATGATATCCATGGGACATCATCTTCATTTAGGAAAGCTTGTTTCAAGAGATTTGGGAAGATCATAAATGTCTAGACCAGACATCTTTTTGGGAGATATTCAAGATAGTTGATTTAAAGTCCTTAATATGACACCCAATATGAAATATTAAGGCTAGGACCCAACAAACTATTTTATAACTTAGAAGAGGGATGCCGTAATCCAAGCTATAAAATATTTGAAGGTAGGTGAATGACGATTCACCAATTTCCACCATGAAAAACGAAATAATTTATTAGGTTTTAATTGGATTTGAAAGTCCTAGATCTTTGAGATTCATTGAACTGTTCAAAGGCATGTTTCAATCTCGAGTGTGCCCTTCAGGTTTTGTGACTGGGATGCCGAGGATCACAAAACAAGGTGTGAATAACCATGCAAATATACTTGGTACCCTTAATATTTACCCCTTAATCAGTGTGCCGGTTAACCACACACGCTCCACCGATACTATGATAAATATTAAGTTACCCTTTGCCTACCTTGTTAAGTCCAGGTTAGTGTGCCGGTTAACCACACACGCTCCACTAACGACTTAAGCAAAGTGCAAAGTGTAATTTCATGGGTTAGCACCAAATTCACATTTTCCTAAGTAACTAAGATTGGGTATTAATAAGAGTTTAGTTACTTAGTATTTATCATTAATACTTTTAATGAAAGGAGAATTATAGTCCTTGTCCTACCCGTTTGGCTAACGACCCTCCACCAGTCAAGGAAGCGGTGGGTGAGAGTGGACACCCATTAAACTGCCATTTTATAGGCAGTAACCTTATGCCATTTTTAGGAGTTATGATATTTTGCTTAGGAATAGATAACAACAAGTTTTCATATGGATTGTAAGGATAAGTTTTTCCGCAAAGTTTTAAAATAAAAGGTAAATCTTTTGATTTTATTTATTTTAAAATATCCTTACAATGGCATTTGTGAAAATCTGTGTTGCTTATAAGATTCCATTAAGAGCAAGAGTGGAAATATGAATTTGATTCTTTCATTTGTGGTAGTGTCTAAATTTACCAAATAAGGAAAGATTCTCATCACCCAAGTTTCAGTTGGATAGAAACTTGGAATCATGCAAGTTGTATAGCATGATGAATGAGAACTTTCGAGCATTGGAAAAATTAAGACTAACTACTTGTTCACATGGGTGTGTGAGTCAAGTGAAGGACTAAGGGATCGGGTACACATTCTTGTGCACTGGTCAGAGTCCACCACAAAAGATTGATAAGACTATTCATCATAATTTACTATAGCTCAGTAAATATGGTTATACTTACAAGCTTAAGTGTAATTCTGAGACATTGGAAAAGGTTCCAATGTATGGCAGAGCGAATAAGAAGAATCAATTTAGGCAGAAAGATAAAAGTTTCTCAAATCTGAAAAGATGGGAGAGTACTTTAGTATCATGTTTTAAGACCATCTTAATGATTTTGAGACCTTATCACAATTCATCCTCTAAGTGCATTCTGATAGTTAAGAAAAGGAGTTATGAATTATTGAAGTGGTTAAATCAAGAAGATGATTCATACTTCGTTCCAAAAACAATTCTTAGAGTTATACTCTAAGATTGTAACTTGAGTGACATGTCTTAAAGAAGGTTTAAAACACTTATCAAATGTAAGAGTAAAAGTTTTCTACTCTTGTACATTTGAAATTGGTAAGTTGTGATGTTTTGGATAAAACAAAGACCAACTAAGGCCAATTGTGTGAAGTGTTTGTCTTGATTAGAATCCACACTATCTCTTGAATATCTGACAAGAAAGTCTTATATGTCAAGAGGACAGTGGGAGTCTTAAAGGTCTTGAAAGTCTCAAGAACTAATCAAGAATAAAACCTGAAGTTCTTCACTAGCACACGACTTGAGGTTTATAACCTATCGTGTTGACATATTCTGTGCCCATTCCAGTTAAAGTTGGCTTTGCATATGAGTTCTTAGAGTTCTCAATTGGTTGCACAACAACTTGGAAGCAATGGCAGGCCCTTGAGCTGCCAGGTGGCAAGAAATTAAGATTGAGTTCAGTCCATATGAGTTTGGATTTGTAATTATCCTTGTCTTGTGACTATGGTTTTGACAATTCACATGGATAAGAACACATACACCATTAAATCTAAGGGTCATAAGGTTTCTCTCCGATTCATGAAAATGATGGTGAGGAAACACTTCCACCAAGTAGATTTGAAGTAGATAGCAATTGTGATATTTGCATTCTCAAAGTCGTTAGTGGAGCTGTGTGGTTAACCGGCACACTAACATGGACTTGTGAGAAGTGTTAAAGGTCTAAACAATTGAGACTATGATTACGGCATCCCTTTTCATAGTTCTGAAATTGTTTAGACACACCTGTGAGCTATCTAAGATAAGGTGTATGATATTGATAAAGTTTTATCAAAGCAATCTAGTATCAGAAATCTGAACTTTGGTAAGAAAGTCAATAAAGTATTGTTTTTTCTAGAAGTTCAACTGATTTCTGAGTACATGTCAAAGCTAGTGGGAGCATAAGTGTTATGCTAATAATCATCATGTTAGTGGGAGCATGATAATTATGATAAAGGTTGCAAGTTAGCGATGTTAATTATAGAAAACAAAAGGTTTCAATTGGGAAAAAGTTGTTTTGCTATAATTAAGGGAGAGGAAATTATACTTCATCTCAAATCTAAAAGCTTAGATTGAGGTTTTAATCGTATTTAGTCAAGTATATATATGAATGTTATGTTGGAATGGCTCAACATAAGAAAATTCTAATATAGGGTCCATTATTTGCGTTCTAAAATTCGATTATGATTACGACATCCCTTTTCATAATCTGAATTATGAGAACTTGGCAAATTGAAATGGAAATATTATAGCAAAAGACTGGTTTAGTCTTTATGTGATACATCATGAATCGTGTCCCATATGCTTCGGATATAGTATCGATTGCATGTGCTATATTCATCCTTTCTAAAATTTTCCAAATGCTTGGGGCATTAAGAAGGGAAAAGGTCTAGAATTGGATATGACTAAAAGGATTAAACAATTGTCGAGGACAATCTACGGTTTACCAAAGATTGGTTGCTCAAGGACAGTTGGAAGTATAATGATAATTCTGGAAGGACCATATTGACATAATCTGTAAGGAGGAAACTCTTGTTTAGAAGTGATAGTCAAAATGGAATATGGAAATGTTTCAAAGTTAGAAATTATTCAATCTGTGTAAGATTAGGAAACTTAATGCAAGAAGGATGTTTCCAAGGAGTTGATCTCCTTTGGAATGCTCTGTAATGTTTGTTGTCAAGTCTATCTGACTTTGTGCATAATCATTACAAGAGGATCAATGCATATAAGTTTAGAATCTAACAGATTTCAGTAAATGGCATGAATTTGGAATTCTTGCATTTGCAGTAAGGATTTGGGACTATGAAAAGAGGATCATTGGAGTTATGTTCAATTGATCTATTTCACAAAGTAAAGATCATAGACAAACATAGTATGCATACTTGGTGTATGGCATGACTAGTGTTTAGAAAACATAGTGTACATGCTTGGAGCATGGGACAACTATTGTTTTAAATTCAAGAATAAAGTTGATAGCTGAAACAGTATATAATGAATAATGTGTAATCATATGGTGATAAATAAAAGGTGTTTTATTTATGTTCATAGGTTTTGATACCATATTCGATTCAATTATTCTTGTGTTTCATTTTGCATGTTTTGACTTCCAGAATAAACTAGGTCATTGTTCTGGATGACTAAGTTATTCAAACCATCCACAGTCGGTCATATGTTGGAAGTAGATATGAATTAAGACTGTCATGGGTTGGCTTGTAGAGGTCTAAGATGTTGGACAAAGGGCTACAACACTCATGAGTGCTCATAAGTTCTGAGTATTGGATTCAACCCGCGCTCATTGGAATCACTTCATGGATTTTATCACGAGTGATCATGAGACGATAATATCTTATATTCTTCAAACCTAGAGATATGAGTTGTTACTATGAGTTGGTTATACATTGATTGCACGAAAACGCATTGGTAACTCGATGTTATAAAACGTGCCTTTGTGTATGATTCAACAAGTAGTAGAACAAGCCAAATGAGTCGAAGTTTATCCATTCCTTTTACCTTCGGGATAAAAGTGATATCTGTGGGCCCCTCGATGATTTGGTGATGACAAACGTAAGTGCTCGGCCGGGCCTGGACTGATTTGATTTGTTCAATTAGTCAGTCGTCATAAATCGGAAATCGGGAAACAACAAATGGACAGAGAGAATGATTATAATCCATGTCTCAGTCCATATGATATCTAGAATGGAGGAATATATGATCCCTTATCTAATGGACATGTCATTTGATTTGTTCAGAGTTTGACAGCGGCTTTAAGAGCTACGATTGCTATTCGGGATCTTGGAGTCATACTTGAATAATAGTTTTAGACTTATCCAAGTGGGAGACTGTTGGATTAGGTGTCTAAGCCCATAACTATTATTGGTATGTATTCGACCCGAGAGTAGCATGGTCCATTTGGGTTGCATATCATCAGGACAATTTGTTAGGATGGACTTTTGAGAGAAGGTTATTTATGGTTTATTAATATATTATAAGTAATAATATATTAATATGAAATCATATGTTTTAATTAGTAGTGATCAAGAATTAATTTGGAATTAATTTAGTGGTCGAAAGAGACTAATTAAATCTATGGGGACTAATTATGATAATTAGTTATATTTATATGTGTTGGGCTTATGATCCATGTTGGACCAAGTTTATGTATGGATACATAAAGAGTTGGGCCACATGAACCATGGATCATAAAACCCATGGGTATGGCTTTGGGTTATATCCATGACCCTAGAAATCCCACATATAAATAGATACTTCATTTCCCAAAATCGCCACTTGTATCTTTTTAGAGTTCATGGTGTCTTTTGTGTGCATGGAATTCTCTCTCAAGTTCATCCTTTGTCCATGGTGTGTTGTGATTCCATTTGAGGCTTCCACACTATTGGGGCTAAGCTCTTTAAGGCCAAATACACCAAGAATTCAAGCTCCATCAAAAGGTATGTCATGCTAACTAGTATATTATAATTTTATGTTAAATGCATGCTAGTTGTAAGATTAATACCTTGGAAACCATTTGCATGTATAATTAGTGAAAAGATAGATCCAAGGTATTTAGGGTTGTATGTGCACCATAGGATGTTGTAGTATACCAAAACCCAACATATATATCTCTGCCAGCCTCTCCGCAGAAGAGCTCTCACTGATAGCAAGGAAGTGAGCGCTCTTCGTTAGCCAGTCCACAATCACCCAAATTGCATCAACAGCCCTCACTGTTCTCGGCAATTTGGTGATAAAATCCATAGAAATCTGTTCCCACTTCCACTGGGGAACCTCCAGCGGCTGCAACTTGCCATTCGGGCGCTGGTGTTCGGCCTTGACTCGATGACAGGTCAAGCACCTTTCTACTATCCATGCAACATCCCTCTTCATACAGGGCCACCAGTAGTCTCTCTTCAGGTCCAAATACATCTTCGTGGCCTCGGGGTGGATTGAGAATATCGATCTATGCGCCTCCTCCATCAAGGTGCTACGTGCCCTGCCCGAATACGACACCCAAATCCGACCACGAAAGGTCATGAGCCCTCGACTATCCATCACAAACTCGGACACCTGTCCAATCACCCGCTCCCTTTTGCGATTCTCCGGTCTCACAGCCTCTGCCTGGGCCTCTCGGATGGTATCCAACACAGGAGTCATCACCGTCATCCTCATATAAATATCGCGTATCGGAGCACTCTCCGCCCTACGGCTCAGGGCATCGGCTACAACGTTAGCCTTGCCAGGACGGTACAGGATCTCGCAGTCATAATCCTTTACCACATCCAACCATCTCCTCTGGCGCATGTTCAGGTTGGGCTGATCCATCAATTACTTCAAACTCTTGTGGTTCGTGTATATGATACACCGAACCCCATACAAAAAATGACGCCATATCTTGAGGGCAAACACCACGACCCCCAACTCCAAATCGTGGGTGTGATACCTCACCCCGTAAGGCTTCAGCTGCCTCGATGCGTACGCTACCACGTGCCCTCTCTGCATAAGCACCGCACCCAACCCCGATATCGATGCGTCACAATACACCATGAAATCCTCCATTCCCTCTGGAAGGGCTAACACCGGGGCTTCGCACAGCTTCTGGCGAAGAGTCTCAAACGAGGTTTGCTGCTCTGGACCCCACGTAAAAGCAACGCCCTTCCGGGTCAACCTGGTGAGTGGCATGGCAATCTTGGAGAAATCCTTGATAAATCTCCGATAGTAGCCGGCCAACCCCAGAAAACTCCTGATCTCGGTGGGGGACCTCGGCACCTCCCAACTCATCACTGCCTTAATCTTGGCCGGATCGACCAATATCTCATTCTGATTAACGAGATGCCCCAAGAACTGGACCTCTCGTAACCAAAAATCACACCTGGAGAATTTGGCATAAAGCCTCTCCGATCTCAAAACCCCGAGGATCTCCCTCAAATGCTCCTCATGCTGCTCTCGGGATCTCGAATACACCAGGATATCGTCGATGAACACGATCACCGATCGATCCAACATCGGCCTGCACACCCTGTTTATGAGATCCATGAACGCTGTCAGTGCATTGGTAAGTCCAAAAGGCATCACCACAAACTCGTAATGCCCATAACGAGTCCTGAACGCCGTCTTCTGGATATCCTCATCTCGCACTCTCATCTGATGATATCCAGACCTCAAATCTATCTTGGAGAACCAAGACGCTCCCTGTAATTGATCGAATAGATCATCGATCCTTGGTAAGGGGTAACGGTTCTTGACCGTCAACTTGTTCAACTCCCGGTAATCAATGCACATCAGGTGTGAACCATCCTTTTTCTTGACAAAAAGGATCGGCGCTCCCCACGGCGAGCTACTCGATCGAATAAACCCCTTCCCCAGCAGCTCCTGAAGCTGCGAGGATAACTCCTGCATCTCTGGCGGCGTAAGGCGATAAGGCGCCTTGGCGATAGGCGCTGCCCTCGGAACCAAATCGATACGGAACTCCACCTGCCTCTTGGGAGGCACACCCGGAAACTCCTCGGGAAAACCATCCGGGAACTCACGCACTATCGGAACATCATCAACCGAACTCGGCCTCTCTGCGGCCACTCGTGTATCCATCACATAAGCTACAAACCCGCTGCAGCCCTGCTGTAAACTCTGTCTCGCTCTGGCAGCCGAACAAAATGCTGACCCACATCGGGTACCCTCGCCATATACAGTCAGTACTCCCCCACTAGGGTCTCGTATCGACACCGTCTGCCGCTCGCAGTTTATAATCGCCCCAAATCGGCTCAACCAATCCATACCCACTATAACGCAAACGTCCCCCATCGCAATCGGGACTAGATCTATCGGGAACTCAACACCGAAGATCTCGAGCACACATCCTCGAATCACATCAGTAGCATATACCGCTTGCTCGTCAGCTATAGAAACTCGTAGAAGTCGACTCAACGCCTTTCGTCGAGTACTGATGTGCTGGCTAAACGCTAATGACACGAAAGATTGACTCGCACCCAAGTCAAATAACACCAAAGCAGGTACAGAACTCACAAGAAAAGTACCTAAGTATACCACAGAATAAGCACAATATCTCAAACTCAGTATAAATAAATAAAAGAATACATACCAGCCACGAGATCGGGCGCTGTACGGACCTCCTCCGCTGTCAACTGAAAGGCTCTCCCGTGAGCCTTCGGTGCCTCGGTCTTTGCTGGCCGAACCTCGGTAGCTCTAGCAGCAGGTGCAGATCCCTGCACTGATCCCTGCAGTAGCTGCGGGCACTCGGCCTTCCGATGGCCTGTCTGGTTGCAATGAAAGCAAACCGAAAATCCCTTGGGGCAATCCCTCGCGATATTCCCCTCCTTCCCACACTTGTAGCACACACCCGCTCTGCACACCCCATCATGGCTCTTGCCGCACTTCCCGCAAGTGCGGCCCTTCGGACCTCCAGATCTCGAATCAGCGAGATTTGCCCGCTTGGCTGCCGGCTGAGACTGCACCGGCCGCCTATCCCTCCTCTGAGACTCGGCCTCCTCCCTGGCCTGAGTCTCTAGCTCAATCTCCCTCTTCCGGGCATTCGCCTGGAGCTCGGCAAATGTCCGATATGTCGAGTTCGCCACGAACTCACGAATGTCCCTCCTCAGTATGCTCAGATATCGGCTCATACGTGCCTACTTGGTAGGCACGTGCTCAGGGCAAAACAACGCCCTCTCATGAAACATCCGTGTAATCACAGTCACGGACTCCGTCCCCTGCTTGAGGGACAAGAACTCCTGCGCCAACCGTTCCCTCTCCACCGGGGAACATACTCATCTCGGAACATGGTGGTGAACCTCTCCCAGGTCACCGCTGTAATCTCTGCAGGAGTGAAGTCTGCCGTAACAAAATTCCACCAGTCCTTCGCTCCCAAGCGAAGCTGGTTCAGCGCGAACCGTACTCTCAGATGCTCCGGACAAGAACAGGTGTAGAAACATCCCTCAATGTCAGAGATCCACCTCATCGCGGAAATCAGATCCTGAGTCCCATCAAACTCTGGTGGCTTCGTGTTGCTGAACTCTCGGTACAGCAACGAGTCACCCCCCTGTGGCCTGGCAGCGGCGACGGCTGCGGTGGCTGTGGCAACAGCAGCCTCGGCAAGAGAAGCATACCGCTCATCAAACGTCTCAATCAAAGTGGTCTTGATAGACCCAAACATCTCAGGAATCTCAGCTCGAATGGCTGCGGACACCTCCTCGTGAATCAACCTACGGATCTCCTCATCACTGGTACCACTGGTACCACTGCCTCCTGGGTGGTAGCGCGTCCCAACCATGATGTCTCTGAAATACAACACAAAAGAAGTCAGAGACTCGCTCGAGTATACTCACACTCGATACTCAACCCTACTTGTTCTTTAGTCCCCTAAGGATTCTTACTTGGACTGCTCACCGATCCGGTGTTTCCAGTAGTACGGGCCCTTATATTACCTTCCACAACGCATCGGTATTCACCCAAAGTCTTCCTCCTAGGATCCCAGATCACAAGTACTCTATATCTCACTAAACTCAGGCTACTCTCCAGTAGACCACTCATAGGCTCCTCGCTGCTACCTACTCACTCACGAAGTATCTCATAGCAGTAGTAACTCCTAGGCTAAGGCATCACAAATCAGGCCCACTCTAGTCCTAACTATGAATACCTAGTCTACTCTAGCACGCATAGCATATCACATAATATCTCATAACACATAATGTAAGGGTATTTTGGGAAATCACCGTTCGGGCGCTGGCTACTTGTACACATTGCTTCGTTTTGCGTTTCTCAAAAATCTTTTTCTCTTTTAGAAAATTGTTTCTTTTATGCAAAAGTTCTCAAATCCTCAGTTTGAGTTTAGATACGCCCGCAGGTGCATCCGAATCTCTCAAACCAAGGCTCTGATACCAACTTGTAACAACGTAAATTTTTAAAACAATTTTTCATTTTTCATACATGATAAAACTCATATAATATTCTCAAGATCTCATGTGTCAAATGTTATCATAATAAAACATATCCCAGAATCTCAAAACATAATTCTCTGCCAGTGTGTACAAATCATGCCGGCGCCTTCCCGCGATCCTCGCTGGTACCTGAAACACATATCGCATAACACGGTAAGCATAAACGCTTAGTGAGTTCCCCCAAAATACCACATACAACACATAAGCCACTCGAGGCTATAACTCGATATGACCCTCCGGTCAATGTGTCTCAGCGGGACCCTCTAGTCCCGTAGCTCGTTGGACCCTCCAGTCCGGTCTAGCTCGTTGGACCCTCCGGTCCGGTCTAAATCGTTGGACCCTTCGGTCCAGTCTGAATCGTTGGACCCTCCGGTCCGGTCTATATAGCATACATATAACACAATGCACATAAACTCAAAGAGAAAGAGAGGGCCGATTTGTTACCTCAAAGTGAAGCTCCTTGCTCCAAGATCTCAGAATGACAACCTCCTTTGGTCCTTCTTGCTGGAACCCTTGTTTTCCTTTGCAAAATCAAACCAAAACGCACTCACAATCTCAAGTAAAGCTCAAGACTCTCTCACAAGCTCAAGGGCGTTTAGGGTTTCTTCTCAGAGAGGTGTGGTCGCAAATGAGGCTATAAGTGCCTTTAAATAGGACCCAAACCCGGGGATCTAGGGTTTCCACTTACAGCGCCTACTCGGCGAGTCTACTCTTGGACTCGTCGAGTAGTTCATTAAACTTGTGTGGCCACCCCGCTTCTACTCGACGAGTCATAGCACCAACTCGTCGAGTAGATCAGTGATCCTCAAAAATAAATAATTAAAAATAACATACCTGAAAATCCGTATGTTACAATTAATATTCAATATATAATACTCTATCACTGACTAGTAAAAGTTTTGGCTTGGTCGGTCAAAGCATTAATCACAGTGTCATTGCCTGTGCAAGTTGTTGTTCAAGTTTCCCACATTTTGCATCACTTTTTTCACATTGCGTCTCAACTAACTCCTTCAACTTTTCGATCTCACCTTTCGTCTCAACACTCTCTTTATCGGCATTATAATCCGACGAATAACACGATTCACTACAGCCCTTACTCGAAGGAATCGCCTTGCCATATAAGTCAAATCCATATAATCTTCTTTTACGATCATGTCCTCCAACAACATCACAAAAGAGTTAGTCTTCATCAATTTGCTCTCCTATTGCTTCCAACTCATCACGATGTTCCATACAGAAGCACCTTTTTTCCCTTGGATTTGTCACCAAATGCTCCACTTAATTGAAATTGGGAAATCTTTCCTAAATATAGCAAAAAAAAAACAGATTAATCAATACAACACCATTTGACCTTTCTTAGAACATGTAAACAGTTAAATAAAAAACAACCACGATAATGGTTCCAGCGTTTCATGAGCAAATAGAGACAAAACAAAATTGAAATAGTGCTTGTGTTGCAAGAAAATAATAAATATTATTTAGTTAACATATAATCATGCGAAAATAGAGACAAAAGAAAATTTCCAAGAAGATATGTTTAATGCCTTATTTAATGAGCTGGACAGAATACACAAGTGTAAATAAAATAGAAATCAACATAAAAATCATGAGGGAAAAAAGGCAAGAGAGAAAGAAAACAAAACCAAAAAGCAACGAAAATTTTCTACAACAAGAAACTGTAAATTAAAAGTACCCTAAATAACAAAAAACTTCATGCACGCATCAGTTCCAAGGGGAAAAGCCAACCAAGGTTGGGTTGTTGGGGTTAACTGCAAAAGGGCAAATTTGTCAATAACAGGAAAAGTAGATGCAGTGTAATGAGGCAACCAAGCAGTAGAAAAAACAAGCCATTAGCTAACTTCACCATGCATGTTGGTCAAAACACAAGGCCTATCAGGATATATCTTATGGAAATGCTTGTTCACAATGAGCATAAAGAAAACAAAATTAGTATTCGAATTTACCTGTTCCAGATTCTAGACTGTGATGACCCGAATTACAATCCACGTTCCCAACAGTATACGATGGGCAATTCTCAATCAGAAATGAAATATCGTCATCGCATAAGGGTTTGGGAATTTTGGCAATTGTATTGGTCTCCAGAGGGAAATTGGAAAAGGCAGTATATATTTATGTGTTTAATTTTGTAATTTTTTCTTTTTATTCTTATAGCTTATATTGAGTATCTAAATCTTAAAATATTTAAAATAAAAACAAATATTTGTAAAGTGAGTATTTTGAAGCCCGTTTGGACTAAAATTATGTTCATTTTAAAAAATGTGAATTTAAGAATCTAAAAAAATTAATAATGCAAGCATTAAGGAACAAAATCAATATTTCAAATTTCAATTCCATAACAACTTCCGATATTGACAAAGTATTATAATTTTCTTTATATAAATTTAATAACCGTTTTTAGAAAAAAAATACTTAAATCATAACTTATCCTTAATTGACTTTTATTTTATAAGGTTTAATTGACTTTCCTTATTGAATGGTATTAGCATAAATAATTTGTACATAATGCTTTAAAATTTGATTCTCCTTTAAGATTCTTCACATCGTCAATAATGCCCAACAAAGTAGCTACAACATTTTGTTCTATAGCAATTTTCGTAACTAAATAGCTACATATTTTTTCACGGTAGCAAAATAGTTACAAAATACAGTTCAGTAGCAAAATTTCGTAGCGGAATAGCTATGGAATTTAATTTCGTAGCAAAATAGCAATGGAATTAACTTCCGTAATCAAATTTCATAGCATAATAGCTACTGAATATTATTCTGTAACAGAATAACTACGAAATTTAGTTTCGTAGTAATTTTCGTAGCAAAATAGCTACGTAATTTTATTCCGTAACCAATTCGGTAGCAGATTAACTACGGATTACAATTTCGTAACAATTTTCCGTAACTAGTTGGGGGTTTGCTACAAACGTTTATTTCGTAGTGAATTTTGTAACAAAAAGCTACGAAAAGTCATTTTGTAGCATATTCCATAGCAAAATAGCTACGAAATTTTATTCCATAGCACCTTTTCGTAGCTATTGAGGAATTTTCTTGTAGTGCATGTCCAGCCACCTGTGCTGCCTCATGTTCAAGTTCGACTGGTCCATAAGATATCGCAAACTCTTATGATCCGTGTAAACAGTATAACAGACCAAATAAAGATAATGTCTACAAATCTTGAGGGCAAACACCAGTGCCCCCCAACTCCAGGCCATAAGTAGGATATCGCGCCTCATGCGGCTTCCGCTGCCGAGAAGCATAAGCAATCATTTATCCCCTCTGCATAAAGACCATCCCCACACCAATGATTGATGCATCACAAAATACCACAAAATCCTCAACACCCTCTGGAAGGGTCAACACTGGGGCCTCACATAACCTCTGTCGTAGCGTCTCAAAAGCAACTTGGTGCTCAGGGCCCCCATCGGAAATCCACTCCCTTCCTCGGCAGATGAGTGATGGGTACTACGATCTTGGAGAAGTCCCAAATAAATCTCTGATAGTATCCTGCAAAAACCCAAGACACTCCTGATCTCTGAGGGAGATTTCGGAACCTCCCACTGCATCACGGCCTCGATCTTGGCCGGATCAACCAAAATCCCGTCTTGGTTAACGAGATGTCCCAGGAACTGGACCTCTCGTAACCAAAACTCACACTTCGAGAACTTGGCATACAGTCATTCCCACCTCAATACTCCCAAAAGCTCTCGAAGGTTCTCCTCATGCTGCTCTCTAGTCTTGGAATACACTAAGATATCATCAATGAACACAATAACAGATCGGTCGAGCATCGGCCTGCACACTCGATTCATCAAATCCATAAACACTGCAGGCACACTAGTGATCCCAAATGGCATCACCACGAACTCGTAATGTCCATAATGAGTCTGGAACGCGGTTTTCTCGACATCCTCCTCTCTCACCCTCACCTGATGATACCCTAACCTCAAGTCGATCTTGGAGAACCAAGACGCACCTTGTAGCTGATCAAAGAGGTCATCAATCCGCAGAAGGGGATAACGCTTCTTTACTGTTAACTAGTTCAACTCCTGGTAATCAATCATTCGACGCTCCCCACGGCGAACTCCTCAGTCTGATGAACTGCTTGCCTAACAACTCCTGAAGCTGAGAGGAGAACTCATGCATCTCGGCCGGTGCCAAGCGGTACGGTGCCATGGTAATCGGAGCCGCACCTGGCACTAGATCAATCATGAACTCAACCTGCCTCTTAGGAGGCACATCGGGTAACTCCTCCGGGTATACATCGGTAAACTCCCTAAAAACTAGCACATCTAAAAACGATACCTGCTCCGCCACCCGAGTATCAACCACACAGGCAAGATAACCCACACACCCATGCTGAATATATTGTCGAGCCCTGGCTGCCGAACAAAACCCTGAACCAACCCTGGTACCCTCTCCATAGATATCCAGTTCTCCCCACTTGGGGTTTGAACTACTACTCGTTGGCCCTCGCAATCGATCATGTCACCAAACCTGCTCAGCCAATCCATCCCCACTATCACACATACATCCCCCATGGGCATAGGGATCAGATAAATCAGATAAGGCACCCCGAAGATCTCCAATACACAACCCTGATACACTCTGGATGCAGAAACCATGTGTTCGTTGGCGATAGAAACCCGCAACGGAGACTCTAACTCTCCAATAGGCATATCAAACTCCCTACTAAATGTCTGGGATACAAAAGACCGACTCGCACCCCAGTCAAAAAGATAGCAGACAAAGATTTCACTAGGAAGGTACCTAACATAATCATAAATATAAGCTTACCATAAAATAATCGACAGAACAGTAAATAGAAACATACCCGTCACGACGTATGACACCGCCCTGGCCTCCTCCACCATGAGCTGAAAAGTGCAACCTTGAGCCCCTGGGGCTCCACCCTGCCCTGTCTCCCATTAGTAACCCTCAGAGTAGCCGGCGTTGGAGCCTGTGCCGGTCTAGCAGCAAGCAAGGGACAGTTGGCCATCACATGACCAACCTGGTCGTTGTGATAGAAAATCTCGGTGCTGGGTACTGGAGGCTGCTGACGGAAGTCCCTCGCAATGTGGCACTGTCTGCCACATTTTTAGCATCCAGAAGTGATGGGTTTTAGGTAAAACAAATAAACTAGAAAACAATTCCTAAGTTCACATGCAACCTACTTTGGATCTATGTTTTAACTATTGAACATATAACTTTGAATTGCAAAACAAGAACCCTAGAGGAGAGAGGTTAATTTCGAAATTAACAAACTAGGGTTTAGGAGTTACATACCTTTCAATTGTTATAGCAAACAATTGATAATCCTCTTGATCTTGATCTTGATCTTCTTGGAAGCTTAGCACCACAAATGTAATGCCTCTAATGGAATCACACCCAAGAACTAGCAAGAAGGAAACTTGGAGGAGAGAGGATGGAGAGAGTATGTAATTTCAGCCTTACGGTTTCTTCCAAAGAAATCAGTGACCTCAAATGTAAGCCAGGAGGCTCCTTAAATAGCTGAGGGATCTAGGGTTTAGGGAAAACCCTAGTTATCCTTTGCTTAGGGCCTAAGCAAGATCCAAAGGCCTTATTTGGACCCCTTGGACGAAATCTCTAGGGTTTCCCCTAAGAATTTCGTCCACCTCCTTCCAAGGGGGTTCTGGAACCTTCCACTCAACTATTAGTTAATTGCAAACTAGTCCCTGCACTTTATAATTAATTCTTTTAACCCCAAAATTAATTCTGATTAATTTCTGGCTAACTATTAATTAAACATAATGATTTCTAATTAATATATTAATCTTTTAACATATTAATAAATCATTTATATTAATTCATTAATCTTATAAATTAATATCTCTCCTTTCATAATTTCCTTGTCCAGTTGCTAGATTGAGGACAACCCAAAAGGACTGTGCTGCTATCAATTCAAGTACATACCAATTATAGTTATGGGCTTAGACACCTAATCCAACAGTCTCCCACTTGGATAAGTCTGTAACTATAATTGCTAGTATGCCTTCTAAATTTGACCAGCAAATTGTAGCTTCCAAAAAGCTGCTGCCGAACTCTGACCCAGTCAGTTACGTGTGCTAAGATAAGTGATCATATAATCCTTCGTTCTGCCAGATATCCCTAGACAAAAGACATGGGATGTAATCAATCTCTTTGTCCAGAATCTATGTTTCCCGATTTCTGATTTGTGATGATGTAGGACTTCTAATCGAACACATCAATCTAGTCCTGGCTGGGCCCAGCACATAAGTCAACACCAAATCATCGAGGGGCCCACAGATATCGCTTTTCCTATTAGGGCAAAAGGAACGAATAAACGTTGACTCATATGCTTGTATCTTTTACTCATCAAATTATACATGACAATACGTTTTATAACACCAAGTTACTGATGCGTTTTCGTATCACCAATGCATGACCGACTACTTCAAACTTTTCTTGACGAGCTCGCTTATGGTACTTTTCCATAAGGTCCTTGTTCATCTCGAAAGGCCAGTAGTCCTCATAGTACCTCTGCAGTTCTTGGGACATGGTTGCCACCATGATGCATGCCACTTTGGTAGCATCATCGTAATGTTTCTTGTAGGCAGCTAGATCTTCAGGAGTAGCTACAGACTCATCAAGCTCTTTGAGCTCCTTTTCAAGAACATATTCTTTGTTCTCAAAACGAAGAGCCATCCTGATGTTGCGCATCCAATCGTTATAGTTAGAGCCATCCATAACGACTTTAGAGCAGATATTGAGCAAAGAGAAGTTTTGGTTGGAGGAGGATGAAGCAGAAGTGTTTCCAGGAGTAGACATCTGAAAAGAAAGAAAGTTTTAGTTAGATTTCAAGATACCTCAATATAATAACCCAAAGATAAAATATCAAGGTTAGGATCCAACTATGAAGATTCACAACTTAGAAATGGGATGCCGAGATCCATGTGTAAATTTCATAAAGGTAGGTGAATGACGATTCACCAATTCCACCATTAGACGAAACAAACGAAGTGAAATTCCTAATTCTTTTGAGATACATTGAAACTATTCAATGGCATGTTTTAATCTCAGATTATGCTCTTCTATTTGTGACTGGGATGCCGAGGATCACAAACAAGATGTGAATAACCATGCAAATGTGCTTGGTAACCTCATTGTCTTTATCATTAACTATTGATGTGCTGGTAAACCACACACGCTCCATCAAAATGACAATTATGAGATACCCATTACTACTCTTTATTAGTACCCTTTAGTGTGCTGGTTAACCACACACGCTCCACTAACGACCAATAAAGCATAATGTGCAATTTCATGGATTAGCATACTTTTCACATTTTTCCTAAAGTAACTAGAGTTGGGATTTTTAAAAATAATGTTCTAGTACTTTCTTTAATGTCATTATACTTTTAATGAGAAGTAGTTGTCCTATCAAATCCGTTCTGCTAACGACCCTCCACTAATCAAGGAAGCGGTGGGTGAGAGTGGACACCCATTCAACTACCATTTTATAGGCAGTTTCCTTATACCCCCCTTATAGATTAGCTTCGTGAATGAGGCATACTAGCGATTTGACTGACCATATTCTTATACATATATAATATTAAACTTTTAATCATAATACATATATAGGGTGTGTTTTAAAACATTTTAAAACTTCAAGGGTTTATATAAATTTCGAAATTCAAACTATTAAATTTAAATTTAAATAAACCAATTAACTAGATTTAATATTTATTTTTTAATTAACTATTAATCAAATTATTAAATCTTGTAAAGATTATCTAATTAAATTAATCAATTAATTTAATCCTAATCCTTATCCCTCTAAATTTCGAAAAATAGGGTAAGGATAATTATCCAATTAATCTAATTAAGTAACAATTATCCAAAACAAGAAACCCTAAAACTTCTAGCAATTTCGAAATTTACAAGGGAGGAGGCTAGGGTTTTCAAAACCCTAACCCTAATTTCGATTAGGGTTCTTTGGAGGCTAGGGTTTTCGAAAAAACCCTTTTATCCAAAACCCTAGAAATCGAAAATTTGGACCCTAATTTGCAATTCAACAATTATAGCAATTCAATTTAAAACAAACAATGGCTCTGATACCAGTGATGGGTTTTAGGTAAAACAAATAAACTAGAAAACAATTCCTAAGTTCACATGCAACCTACTTTGGATCTATGTTTTAACTATTGAACATATAACTTTGAATTGCAAAACAAGAACCCTAGAGGAGAGAGGCTAATTTCGAAATTAACAAACTAGGGTTTAGGAGTTACATACCTTTCAATTGTTATAGCAAACAATTGATAATCCTCTTGATCTTGATCTTGATATTGATCTTGATCTTCTTGGAAGCTTAGCACCACAAATGTAATGCCTCTAATGGAATCACACCCAAGAACTAGCAAGAAGGAAACTTGGAGGAGAGAGGATGGAGAGAGTATGCAATTTCAGCCTTAGGGTTTCTTCCAAAGAAATCAGTGACCTCAAATGTAAGCCAGGAGGCTCCTTAAATAGCTGAGGGATCTAGGGTTTAGGGAAAACCCTAGTTATCCTTTGCTTAGGGCCTAAGCAAGATCCAAAGGCCTTATTTGGACCCCTTGGACGAAATCTCTAGGGTTTCCCCTAAGAATTTCGTCCACCTCCTTCCAAGGGGGTTCTGGAACCTTCCACTCAACTATTAGTTAATTGCAAACTAGTCCCTGCACTTTATAATTAATTCTATTAACCCCAAAATTAATTCTGATTAATTTCTGGCTAACTATTAATTAAACATAATGATTTCTAATTAATATATTAATCTTTTAACATATTAATAAATCATTTATATTAATTCATTAATCTTATAAATTAATATCTCTCCTTTCATAATTTCCTTGTCGAGTTGCTAGGTTGAGGGCAACCCAAAAGGACTGTGCTGCTATCAATTCAAGTACATACCAATTATAGTTATGGGCTTAGACACCTAATCCAACAAGAAGAAGATTGGAAAGCACCATCAGGAACCTTGTCGCACTTCCCACAAGTGCAACCCTTCTGACTCCCAGATCTCACATCAGCGGCCTTGAATCGCTTGCTCATGTTGCGACTACGTTGGAGCCTGCCTCTGCTCCCTCGTTTGGAGCTCCATCTCGATCTCCCAATGCCTGGTGGCCTCCTGCAACTCCACCAATGAACCATAGCGTTGTGTAGACATAAACTGGCGGATGTCCGTCTTGATCACGCTCAATTATCGGGTCATCTGAGCTTGCTCAGAAGCAACAAACTCAGGGAAAAACATTGCTCTCTCTATAAACATCTTGGTGATCTCTATCACCGACTCGGTACACTGTCTCATATCCAAGTACTCCAAAGCCAGCCTCTCCCACTCCACCAATGGAACATATCTCGAGCGGAACATCTCAGAGAACTGCTCCCATGATACTGCAGCCCTTTGCTCTGGAGTGTATGAACTAGTAATCAGTCTCCACCAATCCTTCGCCTCGGATCTAAGAAGGTTCAGAGCACACTTCATCCTTTGGTCAGATAGTCAAGAGCAAGTAAAGAAATATCCCACAACATCTGACAACCACCTCATAGCAATGATTGGATCTTGAACCCCGTCAAACACCGGGGGCTTCATATTATCGAAGTCCTGGTACTGGAAAGCTCTCCCAACGCCAATCCATGTCGCAGCGACGGCAGCAGCAGCAGCAGCCTCTGAAAGTGCAACATATCATTCATCAAAGAACTCCATCATGACGGTCTTGATAGATCCAAACAACTCCGCTATCTGCCCCCGGACAATAGAAACAACCTCCTCATGAATTATCTCCCTAACCCGGTCCTCAGTCAATCCTGGCCCATCTTGGCCACCTACTCCGGCTCCTGAATCAAATCGCCTCGTAACCACCATACTGAAAATAAACCAGAGAGAGATATCAGATAAAACACATATCATACCATATGAACCATTCCCCCAACAAAACCCTAGGGGCTTGTGACTTCCCTGTTATGCGTACGGGTCATGTGCTTCCAGTAGTACAGGCTCATACTACCTTCCACACCTACCTATATTTGTCTCAGAAGATCATCACAAAAATCCTAACCGCACTCATTTGAATACGCATACACCCTATTCTCACTTCCTAGAGAAAGGGTAGACATCCCTCAACGGGTCGGCTGACTCCACATAACTCATCCATGAAACTTACACCAACCCTGCAACACTCGTGTATGCTAATCATACATAACAACGGATCCCATAGACAATCAAATATTTAATTCTACCCTAAGCCCACAATCAAAAAAGGAACATGAAATAAAGCTAAATCAAACATTCTCAGGCTATAAAATCTTAGTAATGCACAATTTTGATGTATACACTAAGCACTACAGTAATAATGTCAATTTCATATAAGGAAGAACCCTAGGCTATCATGCATCATATAATCAGACAATTCTATCATGCAATTCCTGAAGATCCCTAGCCTATCATTAGCATGTTGTTCTAACATATCATAATATCAAATAACAGTGTGGTAATTTGAAGTCATCGGACTGGAATGCTATACAACAGGTCTACTCAGTCATCGGACTGGAATACCCCCGGTCTGTTGACTCACATACAAAGAAGTAGAGTCTCAACCCAACACAATATGCCGATATATAACAGATAACAAACAAAATCAACATATAGATAATTATGTAGCCAGAAATCACAAGTAGTCCTACAGATCTACCGGCCTAAGCATATCAACAACTATCATATAATCATATAGGTCTATCCCATACTTAGCATATCATAAATCAATGTATAATAGGATATCAATCCAATGGGCCGGCCTTTGCGCCTTCGACCCGTAAGTATAGTGAGGAAGACTCACCTCTTAATCTGAACAATAACTTGAGGTCCCGACTCCGAATCTCAGCTCTAACCGTCACATATCCATCTAAATGACCAATTCTCAAACACAATCCGAAATACCCAAAATACCCCTAGGTCAAACTTGGTCAAAATAAGGTAAAAGTCAAAATTCCACAAAGTCAACCGAGTCAACCCAGCTGAGTACGCCCAGCGTACTCAGCTGTACGCCCAACGTACACATTGGTTGACCAGGAATAGGCCTGTTAACCACATACGCGCAACGTACGCCTTATACGCCCAGTGTACGCAGCTGGCTGCCAACCCAACTCATTAAGAACTTAATCCTTAAGCCCTTAAGTCCATTTTTCAGATCCAAGTCCAAAATGATGTCCTTAACCATAAAGTTTCCAACTTTATGGTCTATAGTTTCCAACTCTATGGTCTTGCATGGCCATTAAGTGCCCAACACCAAAGATCCTAACCTCTTAATCCATTAAGACAACTTAGGTCATGCATGAGAAGAAACTAGTGTCCAAGATTACATTTTGATGACTCAAGAGTCTCCAAAACCTCTGAAAGGACAACTCAAATGGATTAGATTAACCCCCACTCAGAATATCAAGCTTATGGGACCAAAAGAACATAAGATCAAGCCCAAAACAATATCAAAGTATAACTTCACCAAGTTCGAAACTTTATACCTCTAAGTGATGTCAAATGATGATGTGATTATGGATCTAAGGTGTTTCACTCCTCCAAGATGGTCTCTACTTCCTTCTTTCTTCTTCAAAGGCACAAAACACATACACACACACAAGCTCAAGAATGCTCACAATGTAGATTAGGGTTTGCAAAAACATTTTGAGAGCATGGAGGCTAATGAAAGGAACCATGTTTGAGAGTTAATGAAGAATAAATGGGGTCCAAACCCTAAATATTAGGGTTTGGGACTTCATCCCGTATGCCCAACGTACGTGGCGCCATCCCACTATTCCAAAAACGACAATATTATCCCCTCCCAGCCACAAATCTTACATTTTAAGGACCAAAATGTAATAAATCCCAATATAAGGGTCAAAAGTGAAAGTACCTCAAAACAAGATGTTATAATGATACACATACAAATACATATATACATACACAAAATATATATTATACATATAAAAATAAAAAAAATGGATTATGTATGACCTATGGTGGTGTAATCCGATAGAGAAGGGTGGTGGTGGCGGTTTCCAACAGTAGGACAGATTTTTCGACAGTAAGCTAGACATTCCGGCAATGTACAAGAAACAAACAAGATAGACGATTTTCGTCAGTGGGGAGAAGAGAAAAGGAAAAGAAAAAGAGAAAAAAAACGGAGGAGAATGTCAGATTTCCACCTGTCGCCGGAAGTGTGGTGGACACCGGTGATGAGCTATCTCGTCGCCAGTCGTGGGTTGGAAATCTCGGCAGAGTACAACAAACCGACAAAATATATGAGTTTCGCTGGTGGGGAGAAGAGAAAACTAAAAGAAAAAGAGAAAAAAATGGAGGAGAAAAATTCACCTGTCTTCGGAATTGTGGTGTTCGCTGGTGATGAGCTACATCGTCGTTAGTAGTGGAGGTGGTTGATTATGGCCTTTGTCGGTGAAAATCCGAAGAAATTGACGATAGAGATTAATGGTCGTCGGAGTTTGTTAGAGAGAAAAGGAAACGCAAAAGACGGAAAGAATGAGGAGGTAAGGGTATGATCTGCGACGACCATCGGTGGCACCTGGTGTTCAATTGCGACGATGGCTTTTCGAGGGAATTGTTGGCGGTATTTTTTTTTCAAGTATTAGTGGCGACACTTGTCGTTGGTATTGGTGTCGTAATATCGTGTTCCAGCCTGTCGGGTTCCAGCCGTTGGATTAGGCACAAAATCGACGGTTAGGTGTAAAATCAGGGTTTCACGTGGATTGGGGTCAACGGTAGCGGCTGGGTGTCACCGCCAATGGTGTCGCCGTTAAATCCCGTTAATCTTGCAATGATTTATATAGGGCTTTAATGAAACAGAATGTGTATGACACACAAACAATGCGTGTCATAAAATGTTTTTTTTTTCTAGTAGCGTTAACATGTTTCTAAATAAATATATAGTAACAAATTAAAAAAAAAAAAAAAAAAAAAAAAAAAAAAAAAAAAAACATTTCAGAATGACAAAATTGCAAGAATGGTCCCTGTGGTATGTCAAAACTAGCAACTTTGGTCCAAAATGGGTTTGGCTCGCAGGGATGGTCCAATAGTTTCGTTTTGTTGCGATTATAGTCCAAAAATTTTAAAACTTTTTATAATGACGAATTTGCCCTTGGTATTTTTCCTTTTTAATTTTTTTTATTACAGAAATCAAAAAAAGAAAATCTCTCTCTCTCTCTCTCTCTCTCTCTATCTCTCTCTCTCTCTCTCTCTCTCTCTCTCGTCATCACCTAGAACATTACCCAAGAACATTACAATGGAAAATACCCTAAAAATCCGAATTATCAAAAGATAATAATGCAGAAATTTTATTTGGATTCTTGAATCGATCTAGATGGATAAAAGGGAAAGGGCTTTTTGTGCCCGTGTTCGATGTTTGACCGGGTGATATGAACGCGAATGAACCACAGTAGACACGAAGGAAACATGAATGAAATCAAACATTAGCCTCCGATTGATGACCGATCGTGAAGAAGATGAAGCGCCTCCGGCGCATGACGAGACCGGAGAAAATGAAGAATCGTAAGACATCTTAAGTAACATTTCGATTGAGGGGTGTGGTTCGACGGTGGATGGCGATTCGCGAGGGGAAGGGAAGAAGGCTCGCAGGCGGCTAATCCCGGTGCTCCTGGGTCGATTGATAGCGACGAGGGAGATCGTCGGCGGGTATAACGTGGTCGTCGACCATGGAACAGGTGAGGGAACGGGATGGGTAGGGCAGTAGTGAGGGTCGACTTCCTGCGAAAGCTTTGTTTCCGAAAATCGATGGGGCCGAAGAGAACGAAAGGGAAGGCAGTGAAGCTTCTCTCTTCCTGTTCTGATAACAAGGTGCGTTGCGGAAGGGAGAACCGGTTGAGCTACGAGAGTAGCAACATCGGCGCAGGTGGTGTGTTTGGCAGTGGAGCTCAACGGGAAGAAGGGCAAGTGCGATGGGGGGTGTTCGGCGTTGTTGTTTGCTCGAGAATCATAGGTTTCCTTTCATCTCTCTTCTTTTTACTTTGACTGTAAATCCATGGGGTTTAGTCAACAGATTTAGGTTAAGATGAGTGTTTGTTGATTGATTCTTGACAGCAATGGATAAATGGAATGGATGAATGAGGTTAATCTTTTACAGGAAATCGATGGGTGTATGTTTGTTTTGCTTGACAAAATCGATGGGGTGTAAATCACTAGGTTTAGGTTTGTGTTTTGGTTGCTTGAAATTGCCATGGAAAGAAGATGAAGCAATAACAAGGAGTGGTTGTATTTCTCATTTGTAGGTATACATGAAAAGAACAAGAATGCTCTTGTGTTCTTGGCTGGGAACGAATGCAGAAGTGAAGAACAAAGATATGTGTTGATTGTATTGGTTTATGAGAGAGAGAGAGAGAGAGAGAGAGAATTTATTTTTGTTTTATTTTTAATTGTTCTTTAATTGATGTAACAAAAGAAAAATGGAAAATAAAATAATAAGGGGCAAATCCGTCATTATAAAAAAGTTGATAGGAAATTGGACTAAAATCGCAACAAAACGAAACTATTGGACCATCCTTGCGAGCCAAACCCATTTTGGACCAAAGTTGCTAGTTTTGACATACCAAAGGGACCATTCTTGTAATTTTGTCTTTCAGAATTCATATTTAATTAAAAAATATATATAATTAAATAGTGTGTGGAGTTTAAGCAAATCAAAGTACGCCGTAAAGACAGCAAGAGTGCCTACAATTATAAGACAAAACACACACCTCAATCCTACCAGACTCGTTTTAACCTAAGAGATATCATCCGATGAAAACCATAACCAACTCCTTCTATATATTCCATCATAAATTTCATCAAATACAACAAACATCAGTCAGATATGTATCCAAATCATATTATTTTCTTACTTTTCACTCTACTCATATATGTCTTCCCATCTCCGGCAATCTCCAATTACTTGATTGGAGTTGGAAGCTATGACAGCACAGGTCCAGCTGCCGGAGTCAACATGATGGGGTATGCAAATCTGGATCAAAGCACCGCCGGAATCCATTTCCGGCTAAGAGCACGAGCTTTCATTGTAGCTGAGAACTCCGAAGGCCCTAGAATTGCTTTCGTCAATCTTGACGCTGGAATGGCGTCTCAACTTGTCACAATCAAAGTCCTCGAGAGGTTATCCAAAAGGTAAAAAAATTTACTACTATAATTTGTAACACTTAACGCCCTTAATTCTTTAATCTATCAATTTCTTCACCAAAATTAGTATTGGATTCTTTACACAATCGTAGATTTGGGAACTTGTACACTGAAGATAATGTTGCCATAAGTGGGACTCACACTCATGCTGGTCCAGGAGGTTACATGCAGTACGTAGTGTACTCTGTAACTTCACTTGGCTTCATACCTCAGTCTTTTGACGCCATTGTTACCGCCATTGAAATGAGCATTGTTCAAGCTCATCAAAATCTCAAATCTGGTTCCATCCTCATCAACACAGGTGCGTTTATACATGATGAAACTTTCAAGTTTCATCATTGTACTTCCGGCTTCGGGTTATATATATCTTACACTGATACGGAAAACTTCATGACATTTTTGTAGGTGATTTGGATAATGCGGGACTGAATCGGAGTCCAAGTGCGTATCTGTTTAACCCTCCTGATGAAAGGTCTCGATATCCACGAGATGTTGATACCCTAATGACGCTTTTGAAGTTTGTCGATGGCACAAGTCAAAAAAGCATCGGAGCTTTCAACTGGTTTGCAACTCATGGAACCTCTATGAGCAAAGACAACACACTCATTAGTGGTGATAACAAGGGTGCTGCTGCTAGGTTCTTTGAAGATTGGTTTACTTCAACAGCCACAAACTCCACCACCTTTGATGCACAAGGTAAAACCAATCATTGAATAGAGTTGTTCTTAGTGTTTTGGGTAACTGATGTGATCTTATTGAATATGGAACAGATGATATCAATGTCTTGATGGAGAAAGCAACAGCCATAAAAGCCACCGGGGGTCAACCTTGCGGAAAGACAACGAGTCAAGGGTTTAAAGTGAGGAAGAACGCCGATGGGTCTAAATTTGTTGGAGCGTTTTGTCAATCGAATGTAGGAGACGTGAGTCCGAATGTCTTAGGAGCTTTTTGTACTGATACTGGCTTACCTTGCGATTTCAATCACTCCTCCTGTCATGGCGACGACCAGCTATGCATTGGCCGGGGACCTGGGTACCCAGATGAAATAAAGAGTACGAAAATCATAGCTGAGAGACAATTTCTGAAGGCAGTTGAGCTATTTACCTCAGCTAAACAACAGTTAACCGGAAAAATCGACTACCGCCATGTTTACTTAAACTTCACGAATATCAAAGTGTCATTAGCCGGTGGCAAGAGCGGCATAACATGTCCGGCAGCGTTAGGCCCAGGCTTTGCTGCCGGAACTACTGATGGCCCTGGTGCTTTTGGGTTCCAACAAGGTGATACAAAGGTCAGGTTGCCCTCCTTAGTTTTTATGGCGACAAATATTAGGAATATTACATAGTGACATAATAAAAATTAATCGGTGAATGCAGATTAACGAGTTCTGGAAACTTGTTAGAGATCATCTGAAAAAACCAAGCGATTATCAACTCGATTGTCAAAAGCCGAAGCCGGTTCTTCTTTCCACCGGAGAGATGTTTTTCCCTTATGCATGGGCGGTAATCTTGATTGTTTTCCCCTCTTTCTCTTATTTAAACTAATCTAAACAAATTAAGTTGTGATTTATGTTTAATGCAGCCAGCAATTGTTCCCATTCAAATCCTGAGAATCGGGAAACTAGTCATATTATCGGTTCCTGGAGGTTCGTTCGTTCTCTTTCTCAAACTATTAACGTAAAAATTCCTAAAGAACTGAAGTTAATTTTCCAAGTTTTTGCAGAGTTCACAACCATGTCAGGTCGAAGACTACGTGAATCGGTGAAGCAGACGCTCATAAGTAACAGCGATGGTGAATTTGACAACGATACACATATTGTAATAGCAGGCTTGACCAACACATACTCGCAATACATAGCGACTCCCGAAGAATACAAACAACAAAGATACGAGGTAATTTAAGTGTTTAAGAGAATAGCTTCTTAGTTGGTCTTTTCCTTTGACCTATAGGGTCAAACAATGTTTATGGTGTTTAATCAAGTTGGAAGTTGTTAATGTTTGACCATTAACTACAGGCTGCATCAACACTATATGGTCCTCATACTCTATTGGCATACATCCAAGAATTCAACAAATTAGCAGAGTCAATCGCAAAAGGGCTTAAAATTGGTAACAAAGGGCCATCTCCGCCAGATCTCTCCTCCGTCCAACTGAAGCTCTTACCAGACCCTTCCGGCGAATTACCGCCACCTGGCATAGAGTTTGGTGACATGAAACTGGATGTTTCCGTACCAAAAAGTGGCTTCTTTAGTAAAGGAGACAAACCAGGTGCTGTGTTTTGGAGTCCAAACCCCAGATTCGACCTATTGAGCGAAGGCACGTATGCTGTAGTTGAGATGCTTCAAGGAAAGAGGTGGGTTGCAGCCTATGATGATGATGATTTTAGCTTGATTTTCAAGTGGAATGTAGATAACGGTAGTAGTAATGGATTGGCCACTCTTGAATGGGAAGTGCCTGATACAGCTAGTAGTGGGGTTTATAGGTTTAGGCATTTTGGTTCGTCTATGAAAACCATCGGTTCTACTACAGAATACTTTACGGGCGCATCTAGTGCATTTACAGTATCGTAAATGAAGTAGTGCGAGATATAATACTCAACAGTTCACCGAATAAATCGATTGTTGAGCATAATTCTTGCTTGATAGAAGAGAATCTTGCATCACATTGTACACAATGATAACATGTATTTTTGTGGGTTTGTGACTTTAAACATAGTCAAGAGACCAAGTATGTAAAAGAGGGAGGATCCTATTGGTATGAATAGGTCCTAAATCCCATTAGTTAGAGAGGTTAATGATACAAATATCTCCCTTCCTCACCTCTAAGAAAAACCGCATCCATTTGGTGCTGTTTGAGTCGGTTTATGTATTGTTTTCTACCTTATCAAACTTGCACATTCACATTTTCTCATAACAAATTGGTATCAGAGTTTCACGATGGAAAGAGGAGTCGATAGAACAAGATACATTATTTGATTCTTTTGTTCGATCAAAATTAGATTGGAGTGATTGTTTGATTATTAATTATTGATTGAAGAATCAAATCAAATTTGTTTATACGGATAAAGTCAAGTGGTTCCCTACAATATCCTCTTCTTGGTAGGGTTTTTACGATCGGTCGTAAGAAGGTAACTAGTCTAGATTTAATTTGGGTAACGACTTAGTTGTTTTTCATTTGGAACGAGTGTTTGTGAGATACAGTTAAGAGTGTAAATATGATGCAACAAGAAGCAAACTAAACAACCAAGAACATTGTTAACTACGTGGAAGCCCTTTTCAGAAAGACATAAGGCACAATAACTTGTATTAGAAGAAATGGACAATGAGCGCAAGTTTATAAGGGGTAGCAATCGAGGGTGAGAAAGAGATATCTACGAATTAATAAAACTAAAGGCATTCACACTGCGTTGAATTCGTGAAAATTTAATGTATTGACATAACATCATTCACTCTATGCAACTACCAAAATTCTCCTACCGTCTAAATCCTATGCATAGTCAGAAGCTGACATATTATATAACCCTTATGTCAGTTGTCCTAAATTGATTAAAATGGTAAAAGTGTAATATCCGGTTTCGAGAAGTTTCATATTTTGGAATGACGTACTTTAATTTAGTGAAGAGTAGATATTGGGATTCAAAAGGATAAAATTTTCACCATATTAGATGTTGATAATGTTGGTTGAAGTGATTTCAGTCATTGGATTGTGTATTGGAGCAATAAAGGGTTAAAATGGGAAAAAGTGATATTCTAGACTTTTTGCATGTATTAATAAATTAAGTTCGGTATGCTTTAAGTCAAAAGTAATTGGATAGAAATGTGGTACTTGTCAATACATTCACATACATATAAAGATCACTAAAATCGGGTTAGAACGAAGAAATATGATTGTTTGAAGTTGAAGTTGAAAACAAAAAAATCAAGAATTTATCTGAGAAGTGTGGAGCGGCCTTTAATGAGCGTGGGGCGACTGGGACCCAATGGGTTGCACATTTTTTAGGTTTTTTTTTGGAGTATTTAAAGGTCATTAACCTTATAGTTCGTTATTTTCAGCATCCACATCCTCTTGAACACCTTTAATAAAACCCTAGCCTCCATTAAAGTGTTTGGAGCTTATCCTCCTCCTAAATTCATCTTGGTTCTCCTTTTGCTCCTTTTTTCTATTATGGTGTTCTTGGGTGATGATGCATGAAATCTTGCGCAAAGAAGCATGGATCTTTAAGATTTCAGTCTTCTTAATACCTTTGGACCTTGGTAAACTCTAAAGTTTCAAGCTTTATCATGTTTTCTCCATAAATCCAAGAGTTTTTTAGGTTTTGGTCCATTTTAGTAAGTTTTGGTCCATTTGTGGCTTATTTCATTGATTTGGAAGAACTCTGTTGGAGGAAATAAGGTCATGTTGGAGATCTGGATACCCCTTGGATCATGTGAACACTTTCTGAACTGATATTTCTACCCTATGTTTGGGTTGCAAGAAATTCAGCCTAAGATAATCCAAGAGGACACGAATCTAGGCACTTGTAAGCCAAATTGCTAGAAGGATTCTGTGTTCATTTAAAGAAAAGAGGGCTAATGGTTTTTGTGTGTCTCTTCTCAAAGAGAAGAGTCGTTTATATAATAAACGAGATTAGGGTTACTCTTACGGTTGGCCGTCATGGGTTGCTTTGGAAGCAAGCCAAGAAATCTAAAATTTAATGAGTATTTAGGGCTTCCAAAACTAATGAATTTCGTCAGCGGGACCCTAGCCACGGGCTCTGCCCCTTAGACCTCACTAGGGGCGCTGCCCCTAGACCCCGCCAAAGGGGTGCTGCCCTTTGGAAATCCCGGACCCAGGGGCGCTGCCCCCAGACCCCCGACTTGTCGTCGAACCGGCTTCTAATTCGATCTTATACATGCGTGCACTCCACACAAACCCGTACATATATTAGAGTACAAATTATGAAACCCCTTAGCTAATATGTTAGTTCCAATTACATAAAATGACATGGTGACACTAAAATCACCAACAAACTCTTGAGCTTTTGAATGATATTTGGGATGTTATATGGTCATTTAGTTCTCTTTACTCCATGCATAAAGAAAGATGGATTTTGGTCATTTCTCAACTTAGGGTTGTAGATCTTGGAAGTTTGTGGTTTTATAATGGATAAAGTTGGAAACTTTATCCATTTAGACATCATATTGATTCAGATCTGAAAGTAAAAGGCTTGGACTTATTAGATTAAGTCGAGAAAGATGCATTCTTGGACTTTTGAGACTTAAAATTTAGACCTTGATTGATTAGAGTGTCTTAATGAATAAAGTTGAAAACTTTATCCATTAATACATTTTTTAGGACTAAATCTGGAAGTTTGGGGTTTTGACTTAATGGATTAAGTCTTTTCACTTGGTGCGTGTAATCAGCCAAAGCTCAAGTAATTGATTCCCATAATACTCATACCCGTTGGCAGTGTTGTAAAACTCGTCGAGTTGACTGATTACTCCTCCGAGTACTCGCTACTCGGCCCCTTACCGAGGCGAGTTACAGAATCCCGAGTACTCCCTGATCAGCCCCTTACTGAACTGAGTAGTGTTGTAAAACGCGGTCAACTCGATGATTAATATGTATAATATACTTAATGATTTATTATTTAACACACACATGTGATTATTACTACATATATATCTTAAATTTTCAGTAATTATTCACGAAGTGAGACCATTATGTGTTTTTTAGCTTTTGTGTATTCACATGTATCTAATTTTGTTATATAGTTCAATCAACTTATGATTTTAACTTATGATTTTGACATATATAATTTCCCTAAAAATATTTCTACATGAATTACCGAATCCGAGTATTCCCCGAGTACTCCCGGGGTACTCGCTACTCAGTAGTCGGCCAAACAGGTACCGAGCAACGAGTTCTACAACCTTGCCCGTTGGAATATTATATGTGTTATAGTATGATATGCATGCTAGAAGTTAGAATAAGGATCTGCTCATGGTTGCATGCTTGAACGTCTGCTTAGGAGAGAGGCCTTTTGTGCATGATAAGTGAAATAATAATGCATATGATAGTGTGTAGGCTAAGGATCTTCAAGAATTGTGTGTTATAACTGTCTGATCTTTATGATGCCTTTTTGTTTGTTGGATTTTTTGCTCGAATGTTGCTTGCTTTGTGCTATGTAAAGCCCCATATTGATATTAATTAACTATTAAGCGAGTACATTAGATTACATGCCACAAATATTAAATACTTTTAGAATGCTTAATTTGGCCTATTGTGCAACTCTTGTTTGAGTCCGACCGTTATAGTGCATGATCTTTCGGTCGAAGGATTGTTTAATTTTAATTGCATATAATTGTATTCGTAAGATAGTTAGTTGGCATTGATAGAGGTTTTTTCCGCGGCTGATAGCAGGGTGGGGTGGAAATTCCTTAAAACTTTGATCTTCTTATCAAGTTGGTTTTCAACTTCAACGTTATATTGCCTGATAGAAATACTTACTACAATCATCTATGAAATATATTCAACATTATAGAAATACTTACTACAATCATCTATGAAATATATTCAGTATTTCTTGGTATGGATAAAATCGAGAATTGTATTAGATTTTTCTACATATTTGTAAGGATGGCAAGTATACTTTGATTTTACACAAACCTCACATTTTTCTTTTTATCTAGAGAACATTTTCATAACATGCAAATTTTTATCCTTCTTTATATAGAACGGATAAGATGTAGTGTGCAATCAGTCCTCAAATCTGTTAATTTGTCACCTTTTTATAAGTTGTCATATGGAAGTTATTAACTACTAAGGGAGGACGGAATCCTAGCGGTTTGGGTAATGGGATGGGAGGTACCGCCGGTAAACCTTCCCTTGTTGAGTGGTTTCAACGGCTTCAACTTTGTATTGCATTTAAGCGGTTTGATGAACCCACGGTTGAGTAAAGTTTGTTGCTTACAATTCAATGCATGTGAGCATTAATTACCTCCAGGACATTTATTCCTTACTTTCATTTGGCATGCATGTACTCGTGGGTTCTTTTTTTTTCTTTTTTTTTTCATTTTTTTTTTTGAATAAAACAAATAAACAATATCAAATCTGCAACTTTATTCGATTCATTTAATTATCTTCGATGTGAATTTGACTTTGACTGTACCATGCTTTTGCAGGGAATCTTGAATAATATTTAATTTTTTTGTTTATATAAGATATATTTCAACATTGAACAAATATATAACCAATAGTATAAACAATATCAAATCTACCACTTCATTCAATTCATTTAACTATCTTCAATGGATTCTCGAGGCAAAGCTCAACAAAACGGTTCTAGCCAAAGACGCAAAGCCACACAAGGTGGTTCAAGTCAAGATATTCCATTTTTTTCTCAAGATTTTCAAAATTGAAACTATCAGCAATACCAAAACTACTAACAAAACCAAAACTACCAACAACAATATTTCCCGGTGCAACAATCTTACAACACATTTAGGCTTCCAGAAGAAAATCAGAGTTATAATCCATGGAATCGGTTTTCTCAAAGGGTTCCAAAAACCCTATTCCAATCTTCTCAACCAGAGAATTTCCAGTTTTGTGATGCTCATAATGAAGAATCTGATAGTTCTAGTGACGACCTGGCTCCCGAAAGAAACGAAGAATAAACCAGCGAGGAGTTGCAACCCGTTGCTGAGAAAAAACGCAACTATACACAGCGCCAAAAGCGAAAGAATTGGGTAGAATGCAAAGAGTTGGCTTTGGCTAGGGCATATGTCGATGTTTCTAAAGATAAACAAAACGGAAATCAAAAAAGGTTCGATGCATTTTGGGAGAGGGTTCTAGAGCATTTTAATGTTCAAATGGGAGGTTCGGATCGGTCACGACACCAAGTAAACTCAAAATGGAAAGACCTCCAAAAGAAATGTAATGCTTTCAACGGCATCTATAACTGTAAGATGAATAGTTTAGCTAGCGGGAGATCTGAGGCTGATGTTTTACAATCTTCACTAAGCGAGTATCGGAGGACTATTAACCAGAAAGGTTTTCTTCATCAACAAGCTTGGGAGTGGTTGAAAGACAATGCAAAATGGGCATTTGTTACAAAAGTGCGTGAATACTCAGCCTCCTTCTTCAAAACGAACCAAAACATCTTCATCCAACGCCTACACATCATCCTTTGATCCACAATATCCTCCTGGACTCTCCCCCAACAACAACAGTCGTTTAGTGTTAAAGCTCACCGCCTCAGAGAAAAAGAAAAGGAAAGAAAGCGGTATCGACATCATCAATAGAAAATGAAATATTTGATCTCGTCAAACAAATTGTCGACAACAAGACTGCAACCGAAACAGAGGCGGAACAGAGATAACGCTACCGGGAACGAAAATTGTGCATTCTCGAAGCTAATGAAGAACGAAAAGCTCAATTGTTGGATCAAGAGATAGAGAACCAAGATATGGAGTATTTTCTCTGGCCACATGATCATTTGACTGGAGGTATTTTGTGTACGGTGCTTGAAAGGAAACGGAAAATTGCACCTAAGTATGGTTGGGAGTTGGAGAACCCGTGAAGTTCAAAAATGTCGACATCATTTGACTGGAGAATCTTTCTCTTTATTATTATGTTTTTTATTTTTATTTTTATTCTATTTTCATTTTTATTTTTATTTTTATTTTTATTAAAATTCTCTATATGTATCCTTGTTTCATTATCTATATATAGTTATGCTTGTTTCATTATATATATATATAATATATATATATATATATATATATATATATATATATATACTCCCTCCGTCCCAATATTATTGTCTACAGACAAAAAACACACATATTAAGAAAAGCATTAATTTCCACTAACTTTATTTAATAAAATGACAGTTTTGTCCTTACTTTGCATTCAATGTTCCATTAAATGCTTAGTTTGTTAAGTAATAATGAGGGGGTATTTTGGTAAAAATGTTATTTATTTTTAGAAGTGGACTATTATTTTGGGACAAACCAAAAAGGAAAGATGGACTATAATTTTGGGACGGAGAGAGTATATATATATATATATATATATATATATATATATATATATATATATATATATATATATATATATATATATGTTTGTTTCATTTTCTCTCTATCTTTTCTCTTTTGTCAAAATGAATCCAAACATTTGGAAAATAGTAATGCAAGTTAACGATGATAGTTCATCATTTGAGGATGAACTTATCAACAATAATTTGTTACTTGTATTGTCTTGTACTTCACAACTGCTTGTTCAGAATAATGCTAGTTCAAGAAACATTCAAATGAGAAATACAATCCATAGAGATCGTTTAGAGGCTAAATGACTGCTGATCCGACATTGTTTTGCAGATGATTCAACCTATAGTCACGTACAATTCCGCAGAAGGTTTCGTATGAGCAAAGGTTCGTTTATGCGACTTGTTGGTGACTTGGAGATGAATTATCCTTATTTTCAAACAACATGGGATGCAACAAATCAAATAAGTTTCATTGCGCTACAAAAATGCACATCAGCAATACGTCAATTAGCGAAGGGTTATAACCCAGACTTATTAGATGAGTATCTGAATATGTCAGAAAGAACTTCTCGTAAAGCTCTTGAACACTTTTGCTACGGTGTTGTCCAAATGTATAAGGCTGAATATTTACGTCGTCCAACATCCACTGATATTCAACTTTTGTATGAAGCACATGAAGCTAGACATGGATTCCCTGGAATGCTTGGTAGCATTGACTGCACACATTAGAATTGGAGGAATTGTCCAACGGAATTGAGAGGCCAATACATGAGGGATGACCATCATTATCCATCAATGATACTTGAAGTGGTGACGTCACAAGATTTACGGTTTTGGCATGCATTCTATGGTGTAGCTGGTTCTAACAATGATTTAAACGTCCTCTACCAAACACCATTGTTTGATGAGAAATATCATGGAACAGGACCCCGATTGTTCATTTTATCTGAATGGTGAACACTAGAAACATGGTTACTATCTTGCGGATGGAATATATCCATCATGGGTTGTATTTGTGAAGGCATATCCATATCTAGTAACCGACAAAAAGATACGGTTCAAGGCGGCACATGAATCAACAAGAAAGGAAATAGAACGTGCTTTTGGGGTCCTTAAAGGTGTAACATCCATAAAATTTAAACTTTTCAAAACAACCCATTTATTAAAGAGGTGTCTACAAAACCATTGTTTCCAAAACATTTATTTAAAACCATAATCATTTACACATAGTTTTCAAAACATTCACATTATCAGAGTATCCCAGAAACCATAAGTTCCAAAAACACAAGGATGTGTACGGTCACGCCTTCACCTTGTCATGAACCACTGAAGTACCTGAAACCATAAACCAAAACTGTAAGCACGAAGCTTAGTGAGCTCTTCCAAAGTACCACCACAACATATAATCATAAACATAGCAGTAAACAACATGCATATAGAACCTTCAGCATGATTGGTACGCTACCTCGGGCCTTCAGTCTACCTGGACTGTTCTCCGGGCCTTCGGACTGACTGGTACGCCCTGCTGGCCTTCAGTCTATCCGGGACACCTTGGGTCAGTTGGCCTTCAGCACAAGCAGGTCTGCCTCAACCCAACCACACACACAACCATGTCAACATACACATAACAGATAAGCAGGCATATAACATACCGATATAATTATTACCGGGTTTGTTGACTGACAGCACAAAGCATTACAGTCTCAACCCAACCACACTACTCATGCACATGCGACCGATAAACATAAAGCCAGAACAGATAACAGGAAGATATAACAGATCACTATAGCATGGCAACATCCTATCTACCAAGATACCGATCTAACAGATCATTATAGCATGGCAACATCCTATCTACCAAGATACCGACCTAACAGGTCACTACAGCATGGCAACATCCTATCTACCAGGATACCGACCTAACATGTCACTGCAGCATGCAAGCAAACGATAAACCAGGATAACAATCCAAAGGGCGGCATTGGTGCCTTCAACCCGCAAATAAATTGAGGAAAAATCACCTCATGCTGCCGAAACACACTGACGATCCCTGGTTGTTGGCTTTCAGGTCCCCGAACCGCCAACGTCAAGACAACACCCCATCAACAGCTGATTCCATGAATAAACTCTGACTGTAAATCCGCTATCACAAGCGCGCCAACAGATACCAAAATGACAATCCATCAACAACTAGTCACTGACTCATATTATGAGTCCAATTCAGGGTAAAAGACCTTTTTACCCTTCCTCAAGCTTGGGCCAAGGCCAAGGCCCCAACTAGATGACAAAAGGCCCAATATCAAAATAAACTCCTTAAGTCCAATTATGGCCCAATTTTCCAAATTGGGCCTAATTCCTTTCATGGCCTTCACTCAAGAAGATCCAGCAAGCCAAAAACCCAAACCATAAAATCCTAGACGGCCCAACACAGCCCAGTGCAAACCAAACCCGAATCTTGATCCACAAAGGTCCAAATTACTTCAAGGTCAATACCCAACTCCTTATTGGGCCTTATCCAAAGGTCTGATCCTCTAATTAGCCCAAAACACACTTATATATATAGTCCATTAGGGCCCAAGTATCAAATCCCAACAGATGGCTCAATACCCGAAGCCCAAAGCAAAGGAGCCCAAAACAGTCGCGTACGCCGGCGGTACCCTCAGCATACACTAGACCTCGCATTGACCAGGTTACGGGGAGGCTGACCAAGCACACGTGGCGTACTCCTCCTTACGCGGGGCATACCCTCGCAGATCCAAAAGTCCAATATGTGCTTAATGGCTTAAGTACTTAAGCCCAAATTACAGATCCATGGTCCAAATTCACCCTAGAGTCATAAAGTCTCCAACTTTATGACTTTACACGTCCAAAAGTTCTTAATACAAGGTCTTAATCCATTAAGTCCCTTCTACCAAATGCATGATACACTTCTAGCCATTGGGACCTCATTTTTATGACTAAGGGCCCTCCTAGGGTCTGAAAGGACAGCTCAAATCTTCAAAAACAAAGCATGCACAAAATAGGACTTTTTGGGACAAAAGAATGCCATAAAGCTACCAAGATGAGATCTAAGCAAACCAAGCATAAAGGTGGTAGCTTTTTACCTTCTGGAGCTTCCAAAGGAGATGATGATTCAAGATCTACAAACTAGCTTTCCTTCCTTGGCTCCTTGATGCACTTCCTTCTCCTTCAACGATGTGACATCCCCATTTTCACGGCCAGAAAAGACCGATTTTGTTTATGCTTTATAAAAATCAGAGTATCTCTTTTAAAAAAAATGTTGCGGAATTTGTTCCCAGAAAAACATGATAAATACGTTATCAAAGCATTTCCGAAGAAATGTATTTTTATCCATTTTAAAACATTTGG
This sequence comes from Lactuca virosa, assembly GCF_052849685.1. NCBI lineage: Eukaryota > Viridiplantae > Streptophyta > Magnoliopsida > Asterales > Asteraceae > Lactuca > Lactuca virosa. The sequence continues at coordinate 43,338,683 of NC_136433.1, forward strand.
GATGTCATCGTCAATACAGAAACATAAGCATAAACAGATTTTACATTCATTTACACTAGCGATCTACATCTCTTTTAAATCCCTCAGTGTAAAGTAGCTTCATATCGACACCTGTGATACAAATAAGCTTGAGTGGGTCAGGTTGGGAAACCTGGTGAGTACATAGGGTTTTCAACCCACAATAATATAATTATTATGTAAACATCAAACAATCAACCCAATTACCCATCCCCATTATCTTCTTTACTCTTAAGGATCTACCCTAAGATTCAGCTATTCCTCGTTCATTCATTCCTAAGGATCATCCTAAGGAATCGGCACGAAATCCATCGTTGTCAAGGTTTACTCAACAGGCACTAAGTCGCATAGTCGCCAGGGTTTAGGCACTAAGTCGTATAGTCGCCAGGGTTTATACAACAGGGTACATCTGGTAGACACGCAGTTCAAAACATCTGGTGAACACGTAGTTCAAACATCTCGTGAACACGTAGTTCAAAACGTATGGTGAACACTTAGTTCAAAACATATGGTGAACACTTAGTTCAAAACATAACGTGAACACTTAGTTCAAAAATACCTAGTGAATACGTAGTTCAAAAACACCTACAAGTTACGAGCCTGCTAGTGTTCCACTGGACTGTCTAGAATAGTATGTGGTCGTCATCTATACTCCGCTAGATGGCTAGATCATCTTAAACATTGAGGCCTCTCATCATTTTATCACACATCAACTATTTCATCTACCCATGTTTTACCCAACATTTTCTTATATAAAATACATATACATTTTAAATAATTTAAAACATGTATAAATCGTTCATCCCTCATAGATATCAAGAACACAGATAATATGCACACATAGCACGTAATTTATATTAAACACTTCATATCTATGTGTAAGATGAAAGTAACTATGCACTCACTTGATAAGGTGGTGACTCGGTACTCGGACAGCACTTCTTTATCTCAAAACAATTTCCCTCGGACAAAACAGCGGGTTTTTATTAAAAATTGGGCTTCGCTGGAGCAACGTTTCCGAGCCGAAAGCTTTTCTTCTCGGAGCCGTCGGGCGCTCTGGGGCTTCCTTCCCGTGCTAGGGAGGTTCCCTAGACTTGGGAGGGATTTAGGGAGGCTAGAGAGAAGTTAGAGAGAGAAAGAAAGACCTATGGTGTGAAGAAAATATGAAGAGTTCATCTCTTATTTATAGGGGTTTTATCGTAGAGTAGCCCCTAAGTTTCGTCCGTATCTTCCGCATACGGGCTCCGTTTTCTACGTTATTTATATCCACGCGTTGGTATTTACGAGTACTACAACTTTCATTTAGACCCCGTCGGCTAATTCTCATTGTAGCTCAGATTTAAAAAAACTGTATCGAATGCGCCGCGCTTGAAGAGTAGAGACTAAGTTTTGTCCATATCTTTCTCATACGAGCTCTATTTTCGATGTTCTTTATATCCACGCATTGGTATTTACAAGTACTACAACTTTCATTTAGACCCCGTCAGCTAATTCTCATTCTATCTTAGATTTACAAAACTGTATCGAATTTGCCGCGCTCGAAAAGTAGAGACTAAGCTTCGTCCATATCTTTCGCATACGAGATCCGTTTTCGACGTTCTTTATATCCACGCGTAGAAAAAAATAAGATCTACAACTTTCATTTTGACTCAGTCGGCTAATTCTCGACCAATCTTAAATTTAACAGTAGGAGGTGATTACACTTTTAAATGTCCGCGTAAAATTCATAACTTTTACATACGGACTCCGTTTTCGTCTGTCTTTTTGTCGTCGAGCTCCTATTAATGAGATCTTCAATTCTAATTTAGGTCGCGTTGGCCAAAAACCGCTTGATCTAAAATTCGAGTTTCGGGCCGTGCACTGCTATGTCAAATCTTAGAAAAATCATAACTTCCTCATACGAAGTCAGATTTGGGCGTTCTTTTTATGTACGCTCTCGGTTTGACATATAATATGAGTTTTGTTTAGATTGCTAAGGCTAAAAAGTCTTCTATCCTAAATTCACTATTTACGTCGCGCTGTGTCGTGCCGGTTTTGCCGTAAAACTTCGACGGGCCATAACTTCTTCGTTATAACTCGGATTTCGGCGTTATTTATATGTACGGAACCCTTGTGTCATATACTATAACTTGGTTAAGATTACTCCTTTTAAATAATCTTCCACCAAAAAGTCAGTTTTAACGCTCATTGTCTCTAAATTGACTAGCTTGAATCTGCGGGCGTTACAAATGACACAAGAAACATACTCTTAGCTCACACAAACACTTAGAGGAGCTAGGGTTTGCTAAAAATGATTCCAGAACTTGGAAGCTGAAAAAATAGGGGAAAGGGGTCCATAATGATGCTTAAATACTCCACAAACCCTAAAAGTTAGGGTTCCCACCTGAACACACGTACGCCTTGCGTACACATGCGTACGCCCAACGTACTAGGTGTGCCCTAGTACGCTTAGCGTACTCACATGTACGCCCAACGTACAACTTATGCTCCAATATTTACCATTTTGCCACTAGGCCTTCCCATGGCCACTCATTTCCCATCCAAGGACTAACAATGACATAATTACAACCCAAGGGATAAATTTGATATTACTTGAAGACTGGGGTGTTACAAAAGGACGTTGGGACATATTAAAAATGCATGCACGAGCTATGACGGTGAAGAAAACAAAAAATATAATGTACGCTTGTATTATAATACACAATGTGATATTGAAAGATGAGGGTGTTGCGATATCTCCTTTGTATCAGCCTGATCCCCCCACCGACGAAGTTGATGACCAAAAAATAATACATGAATTGCGCAATATTGAAACCTACCACCAACTTCGATCCGATCTTACTGATCACATTGAACATGTCTACATTCCAACTCTAGATAATAACTAGTTAATTTCAATTGTCGTTTTAGGATTTAAATTATGTTGTCTTTTTTTAAGTATATTTTTTTTAATTATCGTGTTTTATAATTATCGTGTATTTTTTTATTTGTAGTGTGGTTTTTTAATTAAATGTTATTTTTAATATTATTTTAGAATTTTTTTTTTAAATTAGCAAAAGAAAAAAATTAAAAAAAAAATGTTATGTTTTATTTTAATTTATATTTTCTAATTTAATTAAATAAAAAAGAATATTAAATGTTATTTTTAATATTATTTTAAAAAAAAATTTAATTAGCAAAAAAAATGAAAAAAATTTATTTATTTTAATTTATATTTTCTAATTTAATTAAATAAAAAAGAATTATATGGAAAGTGGGTTGAGTGGGTTGGGAAAGATAGAGTTTCCACACGTCGTGTGTTGGGAAAGATAGAAAATAGAAAAAATAGAAAAACTGATGTGACAGACTGACAGTGGGTTGAGGGGGTTGGGAGGGAATGACTCCCTCCTCCCTAACGAACAAAAAATGCCAACAACCGAAATTAATTGCCAAGACAATTAATAAAATTTTAATTAATTCTTTGATAATTAATAAAATTTTATATCAAATTTAATGGATAAAAATAAATCAATTAGACAATATCTTTGACCATTAGTTTTATATAATCGAGGCTTAAATCAGCAACATAAACACCACAATCCAAAGCCAAATGTTTTTGTATAGCACTTGATCAATTGTAACATAGTGAGACCCAAACATGAACAAAAAGATTTGTCTTGAACTCCAACCGAACCCATAAAAAGACCGAAACCAAACCTAACTAAAAGAGTAAAAGGGGATCAAACCGAAAAAATATTGATCCGAAAAAAAAAATGTAACTGACCCAATCCCAAAAAAGATCGGACCGGTCCAAGACCGGCCCAAGATCGGTTCGAGACCGGTCTCAAAAAGCACCAAGAAGAAAAAGTTTATATACATATAATTTTTTGTGTTAATTACACATATTTTAATCATAGATTACCAAACTTCTTCCCTTCTTTCTTTTATCAAATTTTTGTGTATCATTTTTATTAAATCTTAACATATCATTTTAATGTTAATAACACATTTGTTAACAGGAAAACTTGGAACCGAAACCGAAAAAACACTAAAACATAATAAAAAAAGACGGGACAGGGACGAAAAAAGATTTGGCTGGTCTAAAAAGATCAGACTGTTTTGAGATTGAGTCGAGATTAGTCCAAAACCGCCAATGTGCATATCTAGGAGAAGAACAAAAGCTTATAAGACATCTACAAGTTTTCTTTCCTTCATATGTGGGACTAGGTCTCAAGCTTAAAACAAAGTTCCAACAATTTTATTCCAAAGGACATGATAAAGCCAAGTGTCTTTTATAAAGATCTTTAAGATGATGTTTGGAAGAAGATACGGCCACTCTACTCCACAACTAGAGCTAAGGGTAATTTAAATCTAACTAAGGAAATCACATCCAATATATATGTTTATAAAGACTCATGTAGACCGATTGTCATTATTTAAAAAATTTAAGAGTCAAGCACACATAAATAATATATAACTAAAACATATCAAACAAAGTCACCAATTCATGAAAGAAAGGGTTCTTTGTAGCAACGAAATTTTGATCATTTCTTCATCCAAATCACACACCTTAAGCTCTTCCCTTGAAGAAGCAAGTCAAAAGCCTTGTTGATGTCTTCAAACTCAATCTCATGTGTCACAAATAAGTCAAGTTGTAGTTCCTAAAAAGATCAAGAAATTCATTAGTTTCTTATAAAATAAAAATAATAAAGAGAAGGATTCTACCTACCTTATCCATGTAGCGTTTTATGAGAACAGGGATATCAGATTTCGGTTTTAAACCTCCAAAAAGTGAACCCGTTAGAGACTTTCCACCCTCAAGTAACCCAAAAGAACTTAAAGTCAACATTGACTCCGGTTGGTCAACTCCAAGCATAACCGTTTTCCCCCATCCCTAAAGATTACATTCATTGTTATAAAAAGCTTCAATTAGTGGCTAAAAATGTAATTTCATGTCTCAAATATAAAAATATGGAGAACAATTAGACCTTTCTAGAAGCAGCATAAGCTTCATGCACAAGAGAAGTCAAACCAACACACTCAAAGCAATAATCTGCACCTCCACCAGTCATCTCAATTATCACCTGCTTCAACACACATTTTTTAATTTTCATTTAAGAATTTAAGATATTAATTTTAAAATGAAGCATAATGTATTAAATTACCTGGCTGACAGTTTTGTCCCCAATGTTTCGTGGGTTCACAAAATCAGTGACTCCAAATTTCTTTCCTGTTAATAAAAAAGAAACGATCAATGTTAAAAAAAAATGGGAAATTTTTATATTTTTTTTAAAGAATTATATTAAAATACCAATTTCAAACTTGTCTTGGTTCACATCAACACCAATGATTCTCTTAGCTCCACATAGCCTTGCTCCCTCAGCAACCTTTAAAAATATCATTCCCATTTTACCCTCATCAATATATATGTCATATTCAAAAAGAGAAAATTACACAAAGAAAAAAAAAATAAACATCATATTTTTAGGTAATTATGTGGTTCAAACTTTAACCATTATTAAACAATAAAAGTTTCACACATTTTTCCTGATTAACCATTTTGGCCTGTTATATCATGTCAACATTGTGAAATAAGAAAAATATTCAGCACCCTTTCTTGATGTAATTATATTGTTTTTTTTTTACACTTTATAAAGTTCTGTGTATATAGTGTTTATTATGTTCAACTACAAAAAATTTATTAAAGTCTTTATATGTAAGGCCTAAAAGTTGAATCTTTATATAAGTTGATAAGAATCAATCATACAGCTAGCCCAATTGCACCCAGTCCAAATATAGCAACTGTAGTTCCAGTTTCCACATTTGCAGCTTTCCAAGCAGCACCTACCCCTGAAAAAAAAAACAATGAATTTTCATAAACTCAAGTTCCCAAATGCATAATCTGTTAATCTTCGTTCATTTTGTTACCAATTTATATCATAAACATAGTGAAAAGAACATAAAAATTAACAAAATTTACCAGTTGATACTCCACAACTTAAGAGGCAGGCTCTGTTTGCTGGGATTGCTGGATCAACTTTGATTACACGAGCAATTTCAACCACTGTGTACTCAGTAAAACTTGATACATGCAAGAAATGGTATAAAGTTTCTCCATTCATGTCTGTGAATCTGCTTGTTTCATCTCTACCCACCCATGGAGTACAATGGAAAGGATATTTTGAACAGAGGTTGCTTTTTTTGGACAAACAATCTGCACATTCACCACAATCTGGCAAAAACATTGGGATCACAGTGTCTCCTTCAATGACTTCATGTACTCCTTCACCAACACTCTCTACAACCCTTTAATGGAGAAAATTTGAATGAATTTATGTAATTAGGACGACAATTCAACAGATTTCACATGAACAGTTTAATAATTTTGATGGATTCTTACCCAATTGCTTCATGACCGAGTATTCTGGGGAAAATTGCAGGAGGACGCTTTAGGAGAAAACAACAATCGTTAATTAACAACAACAAAAACACTCGATTGATTTAAATTTTGATCTCTAACAACTATCTACCTCCAATTTCCAGTAGTTAATATCACTATGGCAAAGCGATGTGCATATGATTTTGATTCGAACTTCGCGAGGTTTTGGTGCAGCCACTATCACTTCCTCGATCACCAGCGGTTCCTGTGGTTTCCTAGCAATCGCAGCTGCCAAAAACACAATCCTCCATTGATTCTTCAAAGAAATCAAAAATTACGACAGATATTGCCTTCATTCATTAGGTAATTGTTTATTTTCTCAGGAAAACATGCAGTTTCAAAATTTCAAACAGTTTTTTTTATCGATGTAAGTTAATGGAATTAGAGTGCTGAAGCATGAGTAGAAGATCTTACCTCGGCACCTGATAGGCTTTCCGGCAGTGTTGCTAGAGCTTTTTCCGTCCATGGTTTCCGTCAGCGTTGCTACGAGAGCTTCTGTCATTGGTATTTATAGTTGCTTGGGCCTAGTGTGTTCGTAGTCTCCGCACGGCGGGAAATGGTGGGAGAGACCGAAGGGATTCTTTTTTTTTAATTTACGAATATGTTGCGTCTTGGACATTTAATTGGTAACTTTTAGTTGATTTATAAAATATCTTTAGATCATATTTGTTTTATTGATTTATTATTGAAATCTGATCTGATATGATATAATGTTCCATTTAATATTTATTTTTTTATTTTTAATATTTTTATAACTTTATTTAATGCTTGTATAATTCTTTTGTTAAATAACTTACCTCTTTTTTAATGCATTCCATGAACCCTACATGTGAAACTTCCATTTAGAGGTGAGCATCAGAATTGGGGTGGGATGTATTTAATTTTGGGTTGTACATGGCAATGCTAAAATCTAAATTTCTGCAAATGCCACTCGGATGAATTGTTCAAAATTCAAGATATTTAATAAAATTGAAGACATCATTTTGGGTAATTGGATCTTACATGAGTGTTGTTGGGTTAATCGGATTTTAATCCGTGGGTTTTTCTTTGGAAGTTTTTAATTTAATTGCTTTTCTTTTAGTTTTAGAGTTGTAGTCAAATAGCTTTTGTTTTGGTATAAATATGAGATGTAGGTGTCTTTGTAATTTAATTCCAGAACTAGTTTTCAAGTATATTATTCATTGTTTTCAGTTTTGTCTCGTATTCCTCACATTTTGTTATTTTGTTTCTTTGCCTTGGTACACAAGGTGCAACTTTTTGTTTACACTTGGTATAGAGCGAAGGTTGAAGAGGGTCGGTTTGAGAGTCGACTTCCGAAGGGTAGGAGCCTTCGGGTGTGGGGCTGCCATCACAGCGGAAGCTGGTGGTTGGCAGTGACCTTTTTGTTGCGGGGAGCAGAAAACTGAAGGTCTTATCGCGCAAGGAGGTTCGAGACAGCAGAGGTTGTGAAGGTGTTGGCGTTTGTCAATGGTTAATGGCGGATAAGGTGTTTAAGTTGGTGGGTTTCTTGCCGGCTGTCTTTAGTTTTTGGTGGTGTCCGACAAGGTGGTGATTCCGGCGGTAGGTTGTGGGTATGTCACCGGAAAATGGAGAGAGTTACCGAAGCTGCGTGAGAAAACGAATAGAAAAGATTCGTCAAAGCAGGTGGCTTTGGGTTTGTTTCGTTTTGCAGGTGAAAGAAGACGGGAAAAGCGGGTTGCTTTGTTTTCTTGATCGGTGGAAGGAGGCTCTCGTTTCACAGAAGTGTTAGGTGAAAACGGATTCAGTGTGGTGACAAACAACAGCCGGGTATGGAGGACTTTGGACGTGACCGAGGTGAAGGTCGGGTGTCCGGGAAAAGTCAAGATTGGGTGAAGACTTTGGGTGTGACAGAGGTGGAGGTCGGGTGTCCGGGAAAGGTCTTAAATCGAGATGAAAAGAGGGTGATTAAAGGCTGCTATGAGCAACCGATTAAGGGGGTGATTGTTGGGTTAATTGGTTTGTTGATCACCTGGGTCATGGGTCGAAATTGCGGATACGGATCAACGGGTCAGAGCTTGAATTGGTCATATAATATCGGTCCTATATTTCTTTATGCACAAGTTTTATTAGAGTTTACTTGGTCACAAGTGATGAGTTTGTTTTTCCTAGCTTTTAGGAAGTTCACGTAGAAATAGTAGGTTAGCTACCTTTTCTTTAGGATTAAGTTTTTTGTTTCTTATTTAATGTAACTTGTGAGATCAATGAAAAATGTTCAGGTAGTAAAACTCAAAATCTACATTACGTGTGTGTGATTGTGTGTGTTTTCAAGGACATGTACCAACAATTGGTATAAGAGGAGTTTGATCTTGAATATGACAAATAAGGGGATAAACGGTTGTCTTCTTATAGTTGGTCCATTGATTTAGAAGGAAAAATCTGAAAATTAAAAATGAACCTTTAAATATAACTTTTTTTCATATAAGTAAAAAATCATTGATAAATAAATATTTTTTATGAAATTAATCAAAACAAAAATTGTCACTAATTTGTTCTAATCAGTAATCAAACACTAATTTGTAGCTAATACTAATGTACGTAAAAAAAAATAGACACCTTAAACGACACAGTCCCTATGCGGTCGTACACCCCACATATGCCCAATGACAACCCTAACGCCCATTGTGAGGATCAAGGAGTAGTGTCCTTAAGTTTGGTCCAACTAAAGGCTTGTTTGATACGTAATTGATTGGATCCGGTCAACACTTTTAGCTAACTCGGTATCGCCAGTCTTTTTGATAAAGGGTTAATTATCAAAAGGGTTAATTTCATCTGACCCGATAAGCATTTACCGAACTCGATCCTTACTTGAAATGTGGTTGGCCTAATAACTGATCCCTAAATGACTGTTCTGCCCTAAAAAAGAATGTATCCTCTCTTTAACGTTCCCTCGCAACAACTCTTCCTCCTTTCTTTCTTCCACACAAATTTTAGCATATTCAGCAAAAAATTTAGCGTATTCAACAAACATTTAAGCAAAATTTATGATATTTCAGCATATATTTGTGACCTTTCAACAATAAACTATCACTATTATAGTTGAAAAACAAACAACATACAGCAACAATAACAATTCAGCAAAGATTTTAGCATATTCAACAAAGATTTTAGCATATTCAGCAAACATTTAAGCAAAATTTATGATATTTCTGTATATAACAGGTGACCTTTCAGCAATAAAGTATCACTATTATAGTTGAAAAACAAACAACATACAACAACAATAACAATTCAGCAACATGTATGCATCAAAAAAACAAAATCAGCAACAATTTCTTATTCAACAACATCATCTTCAACAAAGAAAAAAAACAAGAATATATATATATATATATATATATATATATATATATATATATATATATATATATATATATATATATATATATATATATATATATATATATATAAACGATTAAACAACATATATGCAGAAAAAAAAGGAAATCAGCACCAATTTTTAATTAAAAACGAATTCAATTGCCAATTTCCAGGAGGAATCGATAGAAAAACAGAAAAAAATTACATACTTGTGAGGAATGGAATCGATTGTTGGACGAAGAAGGAAGAAGGAAGGCGTCGGCGAGGTGTGGCGACGGCGAGGTGGGGCGACGGCAGGTGGTGGGGCTGCGAACTTTGAGGGGACGACGATGGAGATCGATGGGCAGAAGATATGTTGGATGCGGCCGTTTTTTTTGGGTTGGATTCTTTTTAGGTTTAGGTTTGAAGGGGTGGGAGGAAGTGGGAAGAGGTACAACAAGTGCTTCCCCAAGAAGCACATGGGCAGAGGTTTTAAGCCTCGAAGACTTCCGAAATACAAACAGTTGCGGGACAAAAAGTGTTGCGCGTGTGCTACGCCGCGCAGCAATAAGAGTTTTGAAGAGGTTTTTTATAAAAAAAAAACAAACACCACCTTAGATGGGAAACAAATTTGAATAAATAAAATTAAAATAAAAAGAAAAAACATATAGTATGTGTTACATACTTGTGTAAGAGGAGTTTGATCTTGAGTATGACAAATAAGGGGATAAAGGGTTGTGTTCTTATAGTTGGTCCATTGATTTTAAAGGAAAAATCTGAAAATTAAAAGTGAACCTTTAAATATAACTTTTTTTCATATAAGTAAAAAATCATTGATAAATAAAAAAAATTTATGAAATTAATCAAAACAAAAATTGTCACTAATTTGTTCTAATCAATCACTAATTTGTAGCTAATACTAATGTACGTAAAAAAAATTAGGCACCTTAAACGACACCTTCCCTATGCGGTCGTACACCCCACGCATGCCCAAGGACAACCCTAACGCCCATTGTGAGGATCAAGGAGCAATGTCCTTAAGTTTGGTCCAACTAAAGGATTGTTTGATATGTAATTGATTGGTCCAGTCAACACTTTTAGCTAACTCGGTGTCGTCAGTCTTTTTGATAAGGGTTAATTTAATCTGACCCGGTAAGCATTTACGGACCTCGATCCTTACTTGAAATGTGGTTGGCCTAATAATTGATCTCTAAATGACTATTTTGCCCTAAAAAAGAACATATCCTCTCTTTAACGTTCCCTCTCAACAACTCTTCCTCCTTTCCTTCTTCCACACAAAGTAGCTCTTCCCGCCGGCCATAGAGCCTTTAAGCAGATCACTGTCGCTGGCCTCCACCCATTGCCACTGCCGAACTCCGCCTATCATTCATGTACTTTACTTCTCCCTTATTTTTTTGTCTGAAATAAGTTGAAACAGTATTCAATTTCATTGTTTTTTCTGATAAAAAGGATGTTCTATGTTTCTATGTTGGTACTTCTATGAAAATCTCGAAAAACTGATGTATGTATGTTTCTATGTGGGTACATCTCGAGAATTATGGATGTACCTTGGTACTTCATATGATAGATCATCACCCTTTTGTAATCTTGAAGAATGCAATATATGAGTATTATGTTGGTGCTCGTAGGTGATGCTCTTGATTATTTTCTCTAAAGCTGCCGATTGGGCTGTTACTCATAGTTTGGAACAACGAAAAAGTATCGACCATGTTTATGTAGGAATTCAATCAGTTTGTAAATCAATAAATTTGTAATAAGGATTATTGTAATTTAATGAATACTTGCAATTTAGCAAAACAAAAAATCCTCATATATCAATATATTTAAGAAAGTTAAAATGGTCATTTTCAGCCTTTAGCACAGTCAATCTAGGGATGTTACAAAGTTATGTGGGACTCCGAACCCATGGGGACCCGGTCCCATATGGGGGATATTTGTTAAAATAATCGGGGGCGGAGGCAGGGACGGAGGTGAACAGTCGCATCTCGAACCCCCATGGGGGGCTCGTTAAAATTTATTACTAGATATATATATATATATATATATATATATATATATATATATATATATATATATATATATATAGAGAGAGAGAGAGAGAGAGAGAGAGAGGAAGGATCATTTGAGAACTCATAATTTCCCGAGAACCCGAGAACTAAAAGTGGACCGTCAGATTAAAAAAATTAAGAGCTAAGATTGTTTATGGCACTTTTGTAAATAAATAGGAATAAAAACACGGGAGGGTATCTTAATAATATAACATAAGGGCATTCAGGGGATTTAGAAATTAGCCCAAATAAACATATCAAATCCTAGTCTCTTTCTATCGCTCGTTCTTTCTCCCCATTCTTCAACGACTCCATTGACGTCCTCCCTAATTCCATCGATCATCTCCCTCTTCCTTCCGCCTGTAACGCCCACCCTACCTCTGTCAACGACCACCACGGTCTAGGATTTGTCCGTCGATCTTTGATTTTTCATGCTCCCGAAGGCAGTGATCCCGAAACCCTAGCCGACAAAATCCATTCATGTGTTCGCAAGTGAAGAGTTTTCTCCATAACTTCCTCATTTCTGCCGTGTGGTAAAAGAGAATGATGAGAAATTTCCTCTTACCAGGTTGTGTAAGGGTGAATTTATTGGGTGCAGGGCTTTTGGTCAAGTGTATATGGGCATGAATCTCAATTCTGGAGAGCTTCTTGCTTTTAAACAGGTTTAAAATTTAATTTCATTTGCCTCCATTTTGGTGTTCTGATTCTGATTTGAGCTTTGATTTTGATTACTCTGTTTTCAAGTTTCAAATGTTGTTAACTATGCGTCTACAGAGAAGACTTAGGTTTGGATGCTATGTGTATGTAAGCTAACTGTTAATGTGTAAGATTTGCTTTAGTTAGTCTTTGCTAGATTCAATTAATATCTACACACTATAATCTATTTATATGTGCAATTATTCTGTCAAATAGTAATTTTATAGATATTTTTTATGTTAAATTTGTGCACCATGAATAAATTATTCAAGTAAGTATGTGAAGCAGAACTTTTAGACATGGTGTTTTCACTGTATACAGATATTCACAAATATTGTGGTGGAGAAGAATGCATATTTGACATGTCAAGGAGGTTAATAGTTGTGCAGGCAGAGCTTGGTTTAAAATTCATACCTGAAGCATCATCTGTGATGTTATCATTGTTTGTTAACCTCATTCACTCAGAGATTGAACACATACAGTTGTCAATATTAAAACTGGTTCTGGATCTTATAAAGTGGAAAAGCGGAAATGGTAAATCTGGTCAACTCTTTTTGACTTTTAGTTTTCAGCCACCCTTGCATCATATTGTAATTTCCGTACCTCCTCCTTGTACACCTGCAGAGACCAACAAAGTATATTTTGAAATGATATAACTAAAGGTAGAAAAATGTATATGGTTTCGTATCTTGAAATGTAAGGAAGTAATTTAATAGGTTTATCAGGTGACTGATGTAAACATAATTTAATGAGATTTATTCTTAAAAAAGTGTATGCTTGAATTGATAAGCCTTCTTAATGAAGTTTCATTTTAACTTGGTTTACTAATATTATTATCAACATATTTATTTATTCATCTTATTTGTAATTCACATGTATAGATGTTTGTTGTTGTGGTACAACAAGTTTACACACTGAAGCATGAGGCAAGGTTGAATGGTGGATTTTATGTCAACCTTGAAGCAAACTGTTGTTCATTATTATTTGTATTTGCGGGGTGTGTTTTGTAGCCATTTTTTATTCTATGAGATATTGTGAAGAACTTAGATTTGTTAAAGTACTAACTCTTTTTAGATTGAATCTGAATAACTCGAAATAACTAGTATTTTTATCTGATGTGTTTTCAAGGGCACTGTCGGAAGATTCACCTGGAATGAGTGTATTACCACAAACTGGATACATTGCAAGTCATGAACCTAAAAACTGGATACACCAAATCAGGCCTGTAAAGTAAGCTTTTCCCTAGTTTCAATATAAATTCACAAAATTACCTAGTTTTAATCATGTGATTCACATATAAATCACATGTAATTCACATATGAATTACATCTGATTCACATGTAATTCACATATGAAATACATGTAAATCACATATGAATTACATGTGATTCACATGTAAATCATATGTAATTCACATATGAATTACATGTAAATCACATATGAATTACATGTGATTCACATGTAAATCACATATAATTCACATGTAATTCATATATGAATTACATATGATTCATATGTAATTCACATATGAATGACATATGAATTATATGTGATTCACATGTAATTCACATATGAATTACATGTGATTCATATGTAAATCACATGTAATTCACATATGAATTACATGAGATTCACATGTAATTCACATATACATCATATGTAATTCATATGTGAATCGTCTGTGATTCATATGTTAATCACATATGTATTTTTGTGAGTGTTTTTGCATCAATCAATTTTTTTTTTAATTTTTTTGTAGATTTGGAAGAATTTGTGGTGAATATTGAAGAGGTGAAGATGATAAATTGAAGAAAAATATGGAAATATTGACACGAAGACATAAAAACGCTTTGAAATTTTGTACATTTTTTTGTTTTTAATATATTTTTTTTGTATCAAATAAAATACTTATTATATTGTGTTTATAGATTGTTAATAAAATGAGTTTTTTTATGATATACTTACGAATATTATAGTATAAAAAATATGAATATATGCATTTGAAAAAATATGCATATATGCATCTAAAGTTTTTTTTTTTTAAATGCAGTTTTTTTTAAATGCATTTTTTTTGAAAAAAATATAACTTCCTTTAAAAAACTTGCAGTTTTTTTTTAAAAAAATTGCAGTTTTTTTTTTGAAAAAAATTGCAGTTTTTTTTGAAAAAAAAATGCCGCTCATTTAAAAATACATGTTTTCTATAAAAAAATTAAAAAATACATGTTTTCTATAAAAAAAATTAAAAAATCTTCATTTAAAAAAAACGAAAAATACTATTTTTAGAAAAATCTGAAAATTTGATTTATGATATAAATTTTTAGACATTTATATTAATATATTAAATAACACAAAAAAATTAAACATTAAATAAGATTGGTAAGATGACGATCATGTCCTTAACGAATTATTTTTGATCCAACGCTCCACTTTTAGTTCTCGGGTTCTCGGGAAACTTTGAGTTCTCAACCGATCTCAACCCTATATATATATATATATATATATATATATATATATATATATATATATATATATATATATATATATATATATATATATATAACGTTTTTAAGTTGTTAGTATAACGTTTTTGAGATTTGATAACATTTTTGTTTTTAACATATAAAATTATGTTATAAATAATTATTTTTAACTCAAAAATAGTTTCTCTTAAGTCTAAAAACAACTTCTTTTAGCCTAATAAAAAAATATTCCAAAATCAATCGGAGCGGGGGCGGGGGTAATCCATGAATTCGGAGGCGGGGGCATGGGTGGGGAGGCTGGAAATTTCAGGGGCGGGGCAAGGGAATGGGTAAATTTTGGGGGCGGGGCGGGGGTGCAACTTCATCCCGTTTGCCCCCGTTGACATCATTACTTAGATAATACGTAATGAAACAACTTTGTTGCGGTCACAGAAGCAAATGCACTCTGATTCAATCAACAACTATCAAACACCCCTAAACCTTAAACAAAATTTTAGACTGAAAAGCATAGTAGAAAAATCTTGACATAAATAGGATAACAAGTTTTTTTGGGATAATGTTAAGGATGTCTCCAAAGTCGGTTTATTTGGACTAGCCAAAAGTCATTTTAAATTAAAACCACCAAAGTTAGTTTTAAGAATGGTTTTGAGCTTAAGAAACCGGCGAAGATAACTTTGAGACAACACTGTGCCAGTTTAAATTTATCAATTTAAGCTACCAATTAACTAAGGGATAATGACTCATGAGGGTAAACATATTTTTGTTTTTGTACACATTTAGTCTCTTATATTTTTTTTACACATATGACCATTGAACTTGTTTAAACCGTTATGAAAACATCATTATGACCGGCTATAGTAGATGTAGCTGGTTTATGGCGTCTTTGACAGCTCCGATGAGACTCCGGTTAACTTCTCCGACAAACAATGTTTTTTACAATGATCTTCACTGATAATCTTCTCTTCTTTTATTTTTTTCTCTAATTTATGAAACAAATTAATACACTCTTTTGTCCTTCTTCTATTTTCTCTCTCTTTTCTTTTCTCTCTCCTTGAAACAAAGATGGACACTCTATTTCTCTTTTTCATTTCTTCTTTCTCTTTCATCTTTTCAGTTTTCTAAGGTTTTTAGATTTTGGTTTAGCCAATTTCTAGATCGAGTTCGAGTTCAACGTTTAGTCGATTTCGATTTCTAGGGTTTTCCAATTTCGAGTTCTAGGGTTTTATAGGGTGTTGGATCTTGAAACTGAAGCACTATTTGAATCTCAAGAACACAATTTCAAGCTCATTAATCATAAGCACATAACTCCATTTGCAGCTAAACTTGAAGTTCGTTTGCAGCTAAACTTGAAGTTCGTTCATTAGAAAACCATAATCCCAATGTTTGATTTCTTGTATGAACTCAATTTTAGATTCTAGTTCATGTGTGTGTGTGTATATTTTCGGATTCAAGTTAATGTATGCTTTTTATTCATCCTGTTCACTAGAAAATCAATCTGCTAGCTTGTTATTGTTCAATAAGTTTTGGGTTTGGAAATGGAAAAGAAATTTGGGTTCATAGATCGAAACGAAATTTTCCATATTGTTCTTGTTCAAACTTTTTGCAAGTTTTTTCATTTTTGTTCATCATATATTCGTTGACCAGATGTCTTATTCGAGTTTCGTATGATATGCTCATATTCTATTACATGAATTTAAGGCAGATTATTCATCCCCCAAAACAAAAACCTCGCCTTTTGTGTTACAACTTGACGGTAAAAAAAAATTGGTCGGATACTTGCCGGAGAAGACGACCAGAGTCGCACCAGAGCTGCAAAGAATGTTGGAAACCCGCTAAACTCACACCAACCGATCATAACGACATTTTGTGAATAGTCTAAAAGGTTCATTGGACAATTTCGTACAAAAGAAAAACCTTAATGAATAAATGTGTACAAAAGATAAACTATGTTACCCTTATAAGTCATTGTCCCATTAAATAATCGGCCAAACTATTGGGTAATCATTTGTAACTTCCATAGACTGCTAATTTTGGAAATTAGTGTTAGCTTTAAGCATTTTACAATAAACTAATCATAAATGTGGGTCTAGCCCATTTGGTAGAGGCTTTGTCTCTTAGATTGGAGGTCTCGGTGTAGCGCCTGAGTTGTCAGGTATGAATTTATCGACTTATTCTTTTATTAATCAAGTTAAGGTGGTGAGTATGCTGGGCGTACATAAGGTATGCACGGTGTACTCAATGCATGCGCACCATCGGGGGGATCCCCGGCGTACACTGGGCCTACCCATGCGTACGCTGGGAATACCAAGCCAGGGACAAACCCTAATTTTTAGAGTTTACACCCTATTTAAGGACCTTAAGTCACCAAGTCCCTTACCTTTTCAGCCTCAATTGCCCTTGTAGTGCAAATCTCGAACCCTAAGCTACCTTGAGTGCATTTGTGAGCTTTCTTGAGAGTTTATGGTGTTCTTTAGTGATCTTGATGGAAATGGAAGCTTGGAAAGAAGCAAGGATATCGAAAGAGCTTGTAGATCCAGAAGTTTGGCACCATTTCTGACCCATTGAAGGTATAAAGTTTAAATCGTGATCATTGGAAGCTTAGATCTAGGTTTAGGGTAGAAATGGTATCTTTTGGTCCCATAGTTTGGATTCTTTGAGCATGAGCAATTTCAGACCGTCCTTTTGGACTCTTGGAGATGCCTTGAGTCATAAAAATCAGATCTTGATGGTTAAGCCACAACCATGCAAGTGTTAAGAACCATCAAAGTGTACTTATGGACTTGATTCATGAGTTGAGCCCCATCCTTGCATGCAAAAGCATAAAGTTTGCAACTTTATGGCTTAAGACGTTATTAGGGGCCTGAATCTAAGTTTTAGACGTTAGGTCTTAATGGGTTAAGATATGGAAGTAAGTTTGGGTTGGCAGACCAGTACGCCATGTGTACTCCCGTGTACGTTGCGCGTACTTGGTCAGCGCCTCGACTCCTAGTCAACACCAGCGTACGATGGGCGTACAAGCCAAGTATGTTGCGCGTATGCAATCAGTGGGCCTAGAAAATTTTGGGCTCGTTTGGGTTTTGGACTTAGGACTTGAGTAAGTTCGGCCTCTAGCCCACCTGATTGTAGCAGTTTATTTTTTGGCCTAAAGCCATGTTTAGGGTTCTTGGGCCATATTGGGCCTTAGAGGCCCTATAGTGGGCTTGGTGGATGCCTTTTTGGATTTTTATGGATTTGGGCCTTGGCGGAAAGAAGGCCCAATTAGGAAAAAGTAAAGGAGCCCTTTTTGCCCTAAGTCAAGAATTAGAGTTTTGAACTTTTGGGTTAGAATGTGACATAATTTCTAATTAGGTTTTTATGCTTGTGTGATAGGGAGAGGAGTTCGCGAGTCATCCGCTGAGTGCGATTTGATACCTAGAGTCTGAATTCAGTCTTCCTTCGTAGTATCCGTAGGTCGAAGGCACCAAGGTCGAGCCACTAGTTTATATTGTAGTGTGATGATTGTCTTTGTGACAATGTCAGTTATGCCTGGATTTGCTTGATAACTCTGTGATTTCTTTTATGATATTATGTGGTAGTAGCAGGGGTGAAATAGACCCGGTATCTGGTTGAAATAGACCGAAGGGGATTACAAGCCCCCATTGTCTGATCTGAAACACTTGATTTTCAAGTTTGTTTCATTCTCTACAATCGCTTTCCATTTATTCAATGTACTGAAAACTTCAGACTTATGCTTCAAGAAATAAACCCAAACTTTCCTTGTGAAGTCGTCAATGAAAGTAACGTAATATCAAGACCCTCCCACTGAAGAAACTGAAGTGGGACCATAAACATCTGAATGAACTAACTCCAGCTTTCTGGACTTGGGCGGATGACCTATCTTTGTGAAAGTAACTTTCTTCTGTTTACCCAGAATACACGGCTCACAGAAGTCAACTGTCACAATCTTCAGATATGGTATTCTTCCTTTGGAGGCTAGCATCTTCATTCCTTTCTCACTCATATGGCCAAGTCTTTTGAGGCCATAGAGTGGATGCCCCAACTTCTTCAACAACATGTGCTTCAGCATCAGAAGCTTCGACCATATAAAGTGTACCCCGCTTCTGACCTCTAGCAACAACTAAGTTTCCCTTTGTCACTTTCCACTGATGATCCCAAATGTAACATGGTGACCTTAATCATCAAGCTGCCCCACAGATATTAACATCCTCTTCAAGTCTGGAATGAACTTGACATTCTTCAAAGTCTACTTCGTACCCAAAGTTGTCTTGAGGACCACATCCCCAACTCCAGTAATATCCAGACTCTTGTTATCTGCTAATCTAACTTTCCCTTTATATTGCTTGAAATTATGCATTACTTCTTTGGAATGACTAGCATGAAACGACGCACCAGAATCCATGATCCAAGATTCAGTTGAGTTTTCGACACAACAAATGAGCGCATCATCCTCAGAGTCTGCTGCCATATTTACTTGCTTCTTGCCTTTGCCTGCCGAAGTCTTTGGGCACTGATTTCTGAAATGACCTTTCTCATTACAGTTCCAACAGGTAATATCTTTCCTGTTCTTCGACTGACCTCTCTTTCTTGATTTCGATCTTCCTCTGCCACCATCTCCTCTGTTGGTCTTTCTTCCTCTATCTTCAGTACTTAGAAGACTACTGGAAGCTTATCCGGCACTCCTTCTGCGCACATCCTCACCAAGGATTAAATCGCGAATACCTTCGAATGATAGCTTGGCACCTCTGGCTGAACTGCTAACGGCGGTCACTGTGCCAGACCAACTTTCAGGCAACAATGATAATAGTAGCAATGCCATGACTTCATCCTCAAATCCAATATCAACAGATATCAATCTTGATATTATTGAGTTGAATTCGTTCACGTGGTCTGTCACTGAGCTACCCTCCTTCATCTTCAGATTTACAAGCTGTCGAATCAAGAAAACCTTATTTGCCGCCGAAGGTTTTTCGTACATATTAGACAGCGCATTTATCAGATTGTAGGTTGTCTTCACATTGACAATATTGTAAGCTACATTTTTTGCCATTGACAACCTTATCACACCGAGTGCCTGCCGATCTAATAAGTCTCACTCCTCCTGCGTCATTGCTTCTGGTTTGTCTTTGGACAAAGGTTGGTGTAACTTCTTCTGGTAGAGATAATCTTCGATTTGCATTTTCCAGAAACCGAAATATTGACCATCAAATTTTTCGATCTTAACTTTCCCATCTTCAGCCATAGCTCTGATACTAGTTTGTTGGGAATGCAACAAGACAAGTTAAACACTTCGAAAAATGATAAATGATTTCGGTAACACTCGCAGAGTAAATCTACTGAAAAATTGCAAACGAAACTGAATACGATATTTAACGTGGTTCGGTCTAATCTGACCTACATCCACGGGCGAACGAGAGAGAGGAGATTTTATTAACACCAAGGAAATTACAATCATACAAGGCTAAAATCTGCCCTTGTAATCTGGTCACTCATTGTAAGATATCACTCGTAATTTTTTTTTGGCTGCCAAAAAATTAAGGCTCTGCACAAAAATTTATACCTTACTAATTTATATGTGTATCTATTCTCTATGATGTTATTATTTTTATCTGCTTGCTGGTGCACATATTTATACTAACAAGAGCCGTAACTTTAATTTTGATTCACACATATGTGAAATATAAAGCCACAATTGTTGAAATAAACTTGCCGTAGATGAATCCCTTTTGACCATGCACCAATAAATGAATCGTAGAAATTTCCTTCTGCCAACATTCACCAATTTACTTCTTCACATGTGAATAAAGTAATTGTAAAGTTTCAATATTGGCCCTTGAACTATGGTATTTAAGGCTCTACTAGCCCAACAATCTCCCACTTGGAGACTTGAATAACATAGTCGTTTTCTGCCATCCATTTATTGCAACATTCCTTATCACACACACACACACTCTCTCTCTCTCTCTCGGTCTCTGCCATGCCTTTTTCTCAAACTTCTGAAACGCCAGTTGAAGCCATACAAAGCTTCAACTTTTCAGTGGTAACCACCTTGGTGAACATATCTGCTGGATTCTTTGTTCCAAGGATTTTCTTCTGATTTAGAGTTCCGTCATTAATTAATTCTCGAATAAAATGGTACCTCATCTGAATGTGTTTCGTTCTACTATGAAACACTGGATTCTTTGCCAAGTAAACTGCACTCTGGTTTTCACAATTCAATACACAATTCTCCTGATGCATTCCAAGTTCTGATAGAAAGTTCTTCAACCATATAAGCTCTTTGGCTGCTTCTGCAATAGCCATGTACTCTGCTTTTGTGGTTGAGAGAGCAACACTATTTTGTAACCTGGACATCCAACTGATTGATGTACCTCCAATCGTGAACACATAACCTATTGTGCTCTTTCCTGAATCCACACATCCACCCAAATCAGCATCGGCGGACCCTTCTAAGATCACACCCTTTCTTCTAAAACATAGGGCAACCTCAGATGTTCCTTTCAAGTAGCGTAGCAACCACTTTACTCCCTCCCAATGCTCTCTTCCTGGATTTGACATGAACATGCTCACAACTCCCACTACATGAGCAATGTCTGGTCTGGTGCATACCATAACATACATCAAGCTACCAACTTCAGATGCGTAGGGAACTTTAGTCATCTGTTCCTTGTCTTCTTCCGTCTTTGGGGATTGCTTCTTTGAGAGTCTCAACTGACTTCCCAAAGGTGTACTTCTGGCTTTAGCATCTGTCATGCTGAACTTTTCTTAAACTTTCTTGATGTACTTAGCTTGTGAAAGTTTTAGTGTATCGATAACTTTGTTCCTGGTTATGCTCATGCCCAATATCTGCTTAGCAGCCCCTAAGTCCTTCATCTCAAACTCTCTGGACAACTGCTTCTTAAGCTTGTTGATCTCCTGCATGTCGGACCCAACGATCAACATGTCATCAACATACAATAAAAGGATGATGTATGAGGAGTTAAATTTCTTCAAGTAACAACAGTGATCCATCTCACATCTGTTGTACCCACTCCTTTGCATGAAGCTATCAAACTTCAAGTACCACTGTCTTGGAGCTTGCTTTAATCCATACATACTTTTCTTCAGTTTACACACCATATTTTCCTTACCAACTATGGGAAAACCCTCTGGTTGTGTCATGTAGATGTCTTCTTTCAGGTCACCATGGAGAAAAGTTATCTTCACATCTAGCTGCTCTAGATGTAGATCTTCAGATACTACAATACCCAAGACCATTCTGATTGTAGTCATCTTTACAACTGGAGAGAATATCTCATTGTAATCAACTCCTCTCTTTTGTTGAAACCCTTTGACTACTAGCCTTGCATTGTATCGTTTGGTGCCATCAATCTTATCTTTGATCCAAAACACCCATTTGTTCTGCAGTGCTTTCTTCCCTGCCAGGAGCTTGACCAAGGACCAAGTATAGTTATTATCAAGTGAGCTCAACTCGTCTTCCATAGCCTTCTTCCACTGTATGGAATCTTTCATCTTTAAGGCCTCTAGATAAGATTCAGGTTCACCATTCTCAGTCAACAACAAGTAATTAGTTGAAGGAGAATACCTGACTGGAGGTCTTCGTACTCTAGTGGATCTACGGATAATAGGAGTTTCGATTTCTGCATCATCTGCAACCTCATCCTCTGAACTACTATCCACTGTGCACCCACTATCTTCAGATACATCGAAGCTCCCACTGCTTCCTGAACTTTCACCTATCTCTGGAGTACTAATAGGTTTTACTACGTCATCATCTAAGATTTCTTCTAACTCAACTTGATCCTTCTTTTCTGGTTTCCTGTCACCATTGGAGCTCTTTGCAAGTTCATCCTTGTATAGAGCATTCTCGTTGAACACCACATCCCGACTTCTGATAACCTTCTTATTCTCATTACCCCAGAAGCGATACCCCATGTTATCCAACCCGTAACCTATAAAGGTGCACTTCCTTGCCTTTGCCTCTAGCTTGTCTCTCTCCGAGTCTTTAACTTTGACATACGAGACACAACCAAATACCTTCAAGTGTTTGAGCGAAATCTCCCGAACTTGCCATTCCTCTTCTGGAATCTTGAACCCTATGGGGACTGAGGGTCCTTTGTTGATTAAATATGCAGCTGTGTTGACCGAATCTGCCCAGAACATCTTGGGTAAACCTGCATGTAGTCTCATGCTTTTAGCCCTCTCGTTCAATGTTCGGTTCATCCTTTCTGCTACTCCATTTTGTTGAGGTGTCTCTGGAACCGTCTTCTGCATTCTAATTCCTTGGTCAGCACAATAATCAACAAATTCTTTGCTACTGTATTCGCCCCCATTGTCTGATCTGAAACACTTTATTTTCAAGTTTGTTTCATTCTCTACAATAGCTTTCCATTTCTTGACTGTGCTGAAAACTTCAGACTTATGCTTCAAGAAATAAACCCAAACTTTCCTTGTGAAGTCGTCAATGAAAGTAACGTAATATCAAGACCCTCCCACTGAAGAAACTGAAGTGGGACCATAAACATCTGAATGAACTAACTCCAGCTTTCTGGACTTGGGTGGATGACCTATCTTTGTGAAAGTAACTTTCTTCTGTTTACCCAGAATACACGGCTCACAGAAGTCAACTGTCATAATCTTCAGATATGGTATTCTTCCTTTGGAGGCTAGCATCTTCATTCCTTTCTCACTCATATGGCCAAGTCTTTTGAGGCCATAGAGTGGATGCCCCAACTTCTTCAACAACATGTGCTTCAGCATCAGAAGCTTCGACCATATAAAGTGTACCCCGCTTCTGACCTCTAGCAACAACTAAGTTTCCCTTTGTCACTTTCCACTGATGATCCCAAATGTAACATGGTGACCTTAATCATCAAGCTGCCCCACAGATATTAACGTCCTCTTCAAGTCTGGAATGAACTTGACATTCTTCAAAGTCTACTTCGTACCCAAAGTTGTCTTGAGGACCACATCCCCAACTCCAGTAATATCCAAACTCTTGTTATCTGCTAATCTAACTTTCCCTTTATATTGCTTGAAATTATGCATTACTTCTTTGGAATGACTAACATGAAACGACGCACCAGAATCCATGATCCAAGATTCAGTTGAGTTTTCGACACAACAAATGAGCGCATCATCCTCAGAGTCTGCTGCCATATTTACTTGCTTCTTGCCTTTGCCTGCCGAAGTCTTTGGGCACTGATTTCTGAAATGACCTTTCTCATTACAGTTCCAACAGGTAATATCTTTCATGTTCTTCGACTGACCTCTCTTTCTTGATTTCGATCTTCCTCTGCCACCACCTCCTCTGTTGGTCTTTCTTCCTCTATCTTCAGTACTTAGAAGACTACTGGAAGCTTATCCGGCACTCCTTCTGCGCACATCCTCACCAAGGATTAAATCGCGAATACCTTCGAATGATAGCTTGGCACCTCTGGCTGAACTGCTAACGGCGGTCACTGTGCCAGACCAACTTTCAGGCAACGATGATAATAGTAGCAATGCCATGACTTCATCCTCAAATCCAATATCAACAGATATCAATCTTGATATTATTGAGTTGAATTCGTTCACGTGGTCTGTCACTGAGCTACCCTCCTTCATCTTCAGATTTACAAGCTGTCGAATCAAGAAAACCTTATTTGCCGCCGAAGGTTTTTCGTACATATTAGACAGCGCATTTATCAGATTGTAGGTTGTCTTCACATTGACAATATTGTAAGCTACATTTTTTGCCATTGACAACCTTATCACACCGAGTGCCTGCCGATCTAATAAGTCTCACTCCTCCTGCGTCATTGCTTCTGGTTTGTCTTTGGACAAAGGTTGGTGTAACTTCTTCTGGTAGAGATAATCTTCGATTTGCATTTTCCAGAAACCGAAATATTGACCATCAAATTTTTCGATCTTAACTTTCCCATCTTCAGCCATAGCTCTGATACTAGTTTGTTGGGAATGCAACAAGACAAGTTAAACACTTCGAAAAATGATAAATGATTTCGGTAACACTCGCAGAGTAAATCTACTGAAAAATTGCAAACGAAACTGAATACGATATTTAACGTGGTTCGGTCTAATCTGACCTACATCCACGGGCGAACGAGAGAGAGGAGATTTTATTAACACCAAGGAAATTACAATCATACAAGGCTAAAATCTGCCCTTGTAATCTGATCACTCACTGTAAGATATCACTCGTAATTTTTTTTTGGCTGCCAAAAAATTAAGGCTCTGCACAAAAATTTATACCTTACTAATTTATATGTGTATCTATTCTCTATGATGTTATTATTTTTATCTGCTTGCTGGTGCACATATTTATACTAACAAGAGCCGTAACTTTAATTTTGATTCACACATATGTGAAATATAAAGCCACAATTGTTGAAATATTCACCAATTTACTTCTTGACAAGTGAATAAAGTAATTGTAAAGTTTCGATATTGGCCCTTGAACTATCTTATTTACTAGCCCAAGAGGATGTTAGTCCTTTGATCACCAAGTAAGGTCACCTTTTCCTTCTTTTGTACTTGACAAAATTTGACCAAAAGCCCAAAGGCGGAAGGCCGTGTCAGCTAGGAAGTAAATAGAGAGGGAGGCACAATTAGGGTTTCTTATGAAGCTACATTAATCCCTAGAAAGTATTCTTTATATACCTGGTTTCCATAAATGGACTTTTAATCTCAACTAGGTAGAAACCTCATGCCTAAACGAATCATTTTTATTAATTTAGTCTCTTCTAAACCTTTTAAAATTCATAAATAAACTCTTTTATTTATTTAATAGATAAACTCTTTTGTTTGTCTATTTTGTTTGTATAAAGAATAATAAATAAACCTTTTAAAAATTATTTTGATTTACTATTATTTTTTTCGTATTTTATTACTATTGAACTCACTTAAGATGTTCACAACCTAACATTTCCACAGGCAATAACCAGTTTGTTTGTTTGTTTTTTTTTTTTTTTTGGAAACGGCAAATGATTAAACGGAAGCCTACTCGCATATTTCAACGAGCACCCCGGGTTCGAGCTCCTTTACAGGGCAAACCCAGCCCCCATAGGGTTTCCAGGGAAAATTTCCCCACATGTGGCACAAGTTTAAGAGGCACCCAAATTGGGTTTTGCAGGGATTGAACTCCCGACCTCTGACCCCACGTGGGTATTAAACCCGGTACCTCTTCCCAGCTAGGCTGGAAGTGTAGGTTTTTAGTGACTCTAGCAATTTTGGTAAGTCGTCGGTCATCTTCTCCAGCCAACATCAATTTTCCAATGAGTATATGGTCTTCTTCTCTAGCAAATGTCAATTTTTTGGCGAGTCTCCGATCATGGATTCCAAAAAAATAAATCAAAAAACCTGTTCTTCATCTCTACTTTTCCAGTTTCGAAATTCAATCCCAAAATTTAAATAAGAAATGTTATGAGTGTTTCCCTCTCCATGTAATAATCGTATAACATCAAGAAGACGATTCTTTTGGTGATTTATCTACGAAATACCCATGGTTCGAATTTCATGCTCCGACTAGGGACACAATTGTCATTATCATCGAGAAGGTACGATCGAGACTTGATTCTTCGAAGTTTTTGGTTAATAGGTATTTGGGTTCGAGGTTTGATTCTACGAGGATGTTAAAGGCTGTTTGGAGACGAGTTCTTGGGGCGAGGAATTGATAAAGTAATTTGTGGGATGATCATATGTTTCGTTGTTGTAGGATTGTTTTGAAGAATAAAGGATTTGACTTACTTCCAATTCAAATCTCGAGGATTGTTTGGTGTCGTTTTGCAGATAGATCTTACTTGGTTCTTAACCCAGGTCTTAAACAAACTTGAAACCCATCTTCGTTGATTTTATTTTTTGTCTTGTTCTCAACCTAGATCTTAAACAACCCTTGAACCATTTTTATGTCTTAAAGAGTTCAAACCCATTCATCTTCTTCTATTTTTATGTCTTGAATGAGTTTTTTAAATCAACGAACTTATGGGTTTCAAATTGATGAATCTTTTAAATTAGATTCACTCAAGGGAGGAGACGATCGGAAATGAAAAGTCAATGGAGACTCGTCGAAAAATTAATATTGGCAGGAGAATATGACCGGAGACTCTCCGAAAATTAAAGGGTCGCCAGAAACCGGCTATATTGGCTATTATTGGTGAAAATGGTATGTTATGAACATCTTAGATAAGTTTAATGGTAAATCGTAATAAAAAAAATAAGAAAGTAACTGAATATGTGCAATAGTCATAGTTAGTTACCTTATATAGCCATTATCCCAATTATTCATTACATGTCTTTTTCCTTTGTATTTGACCTCATAAATTAGTATGTAATTAACAATTTAGTTAAAAATACTTGTTTCTTACATATATATATATATATATATATATATATATATATATATATATATATATATATATATATATATATATATATATCTAACCAACTCCCACTTTGCAAAAAGACATAACAATTAACTATACAAACAGTGGAAAACGTCTAATAATACATCACTCCTCCTAACCATACATAGATGTTTATATCTAGAAAAGATGCATCAACATTTAATGTTAAATGACTTGTTGTCTTAACGTCCTTTTTTCTGGCATCAATTGAGCATGAGGCATAAATCAAATCATTCATATATTAGTTCAATTATTTTTCTCGACATGTAAATATAAATCAGATCATCAGACCTAATTAAGGAGCATGTCAATATCATCTATATGTGGCCATATTCTTATATATATTAGATTAATTAAGGAGTCTTGATGTATCACACTCCAACAAGTAGATGAAAAAATATCGTTTTAATTATATATGTTCATCATAAGCTTCACACTATATATGATAGTAGCCTTTATAACTGCCTTATTCATGATATCGTTTAAATACTTCAAAACATAATGATTCACTCTTTAAAAAACTAACATGTAGTTCTTGTAAAGGATATATAGACACAATCATTTTTTAAGGTATACCTAATAATGTTGATCCATGAAGTGCTATCTTGAAATTGAGTCAATCCAATATTCACCACTAGTGAATTCGGCCCTTAACAAAAAATCATATTTATCAACAATAAATCTTATGAATGTTCATATTAGTCTTAATTGATATTTATTCACATATCACTAATGATTATGGATGTTTAGAATAACCAACTTTATCCATGAATTAAACCTGTTAATACAAAACATAGTATAACACCCCTCGCTTAGGCTAATTTTTATTAACCATTTCAATTATAAAAGTTTAATATGCAAGATGTTTTAGTTGTGGAGGTTAGATCTCAAGAGTTATACAACAATGTTTAAATAAGCAAGGTCAGAGGTATCTATGTTTACATATCAAAATATTCTAAATGTCCCAACTTCCTCTAATGATGTAACATACATATTTTCGGGTATTTTTATTTATTAAACGTCAATAAATAGATTGTCATAATAAGTTAGTTAAAGTTTATAAATAAAATCAATACTATAAGCTTAAGTTGATAAATAAGGGTTAAATGTCTAAAAATTTGATATGTTGTGTTTTATTTTGGTCATGTTCGTGTTACATAAAAATTTGTTATAACGTGTCTTGTCAAAAAAAATGACACGATTGCCCGATTTGACACCTTTAAATTGTGGTACGAGTTATTATTGCTAACAAAATAACACTAGTTGAAGAAAATAGAACCATCTTATAATCATGATTTTTACACTAGAGCATGTTTATTTATAGAAAAGTTTCATTATATAATATAAAAAATCACATACATTCGATCATCGTGCACCAAAAAAGTACAAAATTGATCTCTTGTTTGATAATCCTTTACGTGACAAATTAGTCTCGGATACAC
Source organism: Lactuca virosa (assembly GCF_052849685.1). Lineage (NCBI taxonomy): Eukaryota > Viridiplantae > Streptophyta > Magnoliopsida > Asterales > Asteraceae > Lactuca > Lactuca virosa. The sequence continues at coordinate 43,367,522 of NC_136433.1, forward strand.
TTCGCCTCAAAGTTTATAGAAAGAAGAGATAGAATAACAATACTATTTTTCAAGGGCCTTCCGGATCCTATCTATAGCCTTCTAGATTGTACAAATTAATAGCAACATCTTCATAGACAGTTGGAGCTCGGATGGGATGATCTCTTACCGTTTTCAATGGAAGTTTGTTTGCTTATGTCTATGACTTGATAAAAATAAATTTTCATTTATATTGTTTAGATAATGTGTCGAGCATAAAGAACCTGAAACTATTTTGAAACTATTTTACAAAACACAGTAGATTAATAAAAAACAGGATATTTTCAAAGAAGTTCAATTTTTCCAGACATATGATTTTCGAACAAGTTTAATATTTTCGAAGATACAAAATTCATGATTTTAGAAAAAAAAACATATAATAATTTACTTCTTTTTGTGTAAAACAATTTCGAGAAAGAACTTTTTTCATAGATTTTCGAAGATACAGTATACATGCTATGAACATGTTCTTCAGAAAAATAACACACATTGATTATAGAGAAAATATTTTCGAAGATATAAAATGTAATGTGATAAGGACATCGCCTTAAATAGAGGGGAGCATATTGAAAATAATAAAAAAAAACATTCTTGAAAACCCTTATATGACCCTTAGTAATACTTTCTAAAATGATATTACAATTTTGAAAATCCTTATTTTAATAAATCATGGCCATAAATGTTTTTGATGTGACATAGGGTTTTACTTTTTGTCTTTATGAGATCATTAATTCTCAAATAGATATTGAGTTTGATTAGTAGTGATAAGATGTTAGGGAATAAATGGTAACAATGATATAACCAGATCAATAATTTAAGAAGAATTGACTTTGATTAATAGCGATAAGATATTTGACAATACATTTTAACAATGATTTTGAAATATGTTAATAATGGATTTAGTTATATATATATATATATATATATATATATATATATATATATATATATATATATATATATATATATATATATATATAGGCCTAGGTTATTCTATTCAAAATAATTATTGTGTTATTGTATGCATAAATGTGAGCCATTCATTTTACTTATTTTAAGAAAGTGATTAATACATATTATTTAATTAAATATAATTGAAAAATACCATCTAATTTAACTAGAAGGGTATTTTAGTCTGTTAACATATATTTAATAAGGGAAATTTGTATATTTTAAGGGATCAAAGATTCTATTAATTTTAAAAATCCGATCTTACAAATTATAAGGTTTTTACTTCGGACATTCTGACAGAATATGTTTGAATATGTTCAAAAATAACAAAATTTCTTGTAGAATAACAAAATTCTCGAACCATCAATTGAAGAATTAAAACAAAAAATACATTAATTCTTATAAAATGCATGTAACAATTGCTAAGAATTACATTTATTTTTAAAGAATAAAACTAAAAAAAATTTCAAATCTGGAAAAAAAAAATCTAAATCTAACAAAAACACTAAATACATTCTAAAAGAATAATGTTGCTAAGAGGCGTCGTTCAAATTTCGTGGTCCGTTCTTCAAGCATCAGCTTCTGTAGAAAATACAATGAATAAATTAGTGAGAAAATATTCATACTCCATTCCAACATAATTGGAATTCGTGATTCCATTCTGATAGAATTGGAATTCATTTACCAATAATTATATTAATTCTTGGGATTCTAACAGAATATGTTCATGATTACCATAAAAAACATTCTTTTCTGATAGAATGCTATAAACGAAGAAATACCATTCAATTGAAGCATTTTAGCGAGCACTTGGTGTGCATGAAAACAACTTTCAATTCAGTTGAAGCATTCATCTGTCAAATACCTTTGTGAAGACTTCTGGTGGGTTCTTCATCAGTCAAAAAAAAGGCATCGTCAATATTTATGGGATAGCGTCGTTCGTGACATCATTCCACTAGAAGAGCGAAGGAGATGAGATAGAGAGATATCAGATGCTCTTACTCGAGGATTTCTGATCGCTCATGACCACGCAGCTGCGAACCAGGTCCATTCGTTATCCCCGACGGTCGTCCCGATTGCTCCCAGCATCACCGGGGAAGGAAGAAGCGACGGTGACCGTGAACTCATCGATCCTTGCAGTCACAGGCGACGACATCGTGCAAGATTCAGCTCCAGGCTTCCAGCTTCGTCGGCAGTAGCATCGCAAAAGAATGCTCGGCTATTCAGGGCGTCATCGACAGCAGCTGAGGCGGTCAATCTCGACTGGGCGGCGACAATTGAAGAGGTTGTGTCTGGAGCATCTAATCTAGGGTTCGGGTTAATGTATGCGACAAGGGGTGAGGGAAAGATGGTCACGGGTTTATTTTTGGATGTTATTAAACAAATGACTACATTAACCTTATTTATTTATTTAATTATTTAATTTTTTATTTAATTTTGATTGGCCCACAATTATGCATACAATAACACAATACTTACTTTAAACATTTGAACCTAACTCTATATATATATATATATATATATATATATATATATATATATATATATATATATATATATATACTGTTGTTGATTTATACGATACGAAGAAATTTTAGATTTTTGCAACATGACGTGATCTTTTTCAAGCGATCAGAAAGGGGAGAACATTGTCTGATTGAGCTAAAAGTTTACGGGTGTCTTCCCAACTCATGTCAAATTTAAAAGATTGTTGTAAATAGTCATTTATTCGGATGTAGATAATGAATTCAGTTAAAAAAGAAACATCATATAAATCAGCAACGCTATATATATATATATATATATATATATATATATATATATATATATATATATATATATATATATATATATATCAAATAGGAACCAAAAAATGTTAGGAACTCTAGGATCCACAATTTTTAACATATCATGAAGGGTATATTTGTTCATTCAAAAATATTTGATTTTTTAGAGTTTGATCAATGATAAAGAAACAATTAGGGTATTTTGGTCAATATTCCTATAAGATATTTTTTTACTAATAAATATCATGGGTCTAATTTTCTCACTAAACACAAACTCAAAGCTCCATCACCAATTTTCTTTCTCCTATACTTCCTTCCTTAAACTTGACTACAGTTGGCCACCACCGGTCAATGTCGGTAACTAACCCCACCATCACCTCCTCCTTTCTTATCGATGTGTCTTCCTTCTCCCATTATATTAGTGGTTTACCCCTATCTATTTCTATCTAATTTGTGTGAAAACCACTAGAGATCTATTCAGATCTGGTCCACCATTGCAACCACAAATCACTGAAGTACAGTCGACCCTTGTCCTTTTTACAAATCATTGAAGTACCTGAAAAACATTTTATTCAACTGGATAAGCACGAGCTGTAACGCCCGCGGGTTCGGGCTAGTCAATTTAGAGACAATAAGCGTCAAAAATGACTTTTTGATGGAAGATTATTTAGAACGAATAATGTAACATCCCAAAATTTAAGACCAAAAATTTCATTTTAAATTAAATAATTATAAAACCTTTTGTCTGAAAACAATCATAGTATCACTCATATCAAAAGCCAATGTATCGATAGTCATAATAAAACATCATAAGAGTACAAATCCCAAAGATCTCTGGTGCGGAAAATGTAGTGTGATGCGCTGCAATCATGCCGGCTCCTTTCCCTTCGAAGAGGAAGTACCTGAAACCAAAACTGAAAACTGTAAGCACAAAGCTTAGTGAGTTCCCCCATCATACCACATACCATACAATAACATACTGCCTAGCATATCTGGGTGCTGGCCTACCCCTTCGGTCTCTTTCAACCGGTAACTGCCTAACATATCTGGGTGCTGGCCTACCCATTCGGTCTCTTTCAACCGGTAATTGTCTAGCATATCTGGGTGCTGGCCTACCCCTTTGGTCTTTTTCAACTGGTAACGGGGTCTATTTCACCCCTACTACTACCACATAAGTCCCGGTAATCTATACACATCCAACGTGGCCCGTCCTTCTTCTTCACAAACAGGATCGGGGCTCCCCAAGGCGAACTGCTCGACCTGATAAATCCCTTGTCTAACAGCTCCTGCAGCTGTGTAGACAACTCCTGCATCTAGGGGGAAGCCAACCGATATGGTGCCTTGGCTATCGGTGCCGCACCCAGAACTAGGTCAATCCTGAACTCCACCTGTCTCTCTAGAGGTATCCCAGGCAACTCCTCCGGAAACACATCCGGTACTCCCGCACAACTGGCACGTCGCTCACGGTCGCCTTACCCACCTCTCGGGTATCCATAACATAGGTGACATAACCTGCGCAACCCTGCTGAAGGTAGCGCCTAGCCCTCGCTGCTGAGCACAAAGTCGGATCGCGCTGCGACCTCTCGCCCTGAATCACCAACTCTCCCCCACTTGGGGTCCTGACACGAACCAACTGCTGCTCACAGTCGATCACCGCCCCATTAGGGCTCAACCAATCCATGCATGTGATGACCTTGTTCCCACGCAAAGGAATGGGAACCAAATCCACGAGGTAACGCTCGTCATACATCCTCAAGACACAATCTCTGTAAACCTCTGATGCCCGTACAGATCGGTCGTCAGCAATCTCGACCTCTACAGGACAATCCAACATGTCTGTAGACTCAGCAAACCTCTTGCTGAGTGTAAGAGATACGAATGATCGGGTAGCCCCCGAGTCAATTAATACCTGTACTGGGATTCCGTTCACATGGAAAGATCCTAAACAAAACACATAAAACATAAATATCAAAACTGACATGTAATAAGAGTTAGGGAGAAGAAAACATACCAGTCACCACATCCGGTGTGGCACGCGCCTCCTCGGAGGTCAACTGGAAGGCTCGGCTCCTCACCACTGGAGCATCTGTCTTGCCCTGTCGGCCATCCGTGATCCGCAGGGCCGCTGGAGCTGGCGCCGCCACTGGCGCTCCTGATGTCAATCTCGGGCAGTTCGCCTTTTTATGGCCCTTTTGATTGCAGTGAAAGCAGATCAGTTCTGATGTCTGAAGGGTGGGGTTAAGGGCAGTCCAATCCCTGCCAAAGTGACCAAGCTTGTCGCACTTATTGTTGGATTAATGTCTAAGTCCATAACTATAATTGGTAAGACTTGACCCGACCCGGCATGGTCCATTTGGGTTGCATGGCATCATGCATTTGGATAGACTATAATGAGAGAAATAACAATTAAGGTTGGTTAATATATTATAAGTTCTAATATATTAATAAGGTTATTTAATTTGTATTGATCAAGAATTAATTTGGAATTAATTAAGTGATCAAAAGGAGACTAATTAAATATATGGGTTGATTGTGTAAATCATTCATTCTTATATATGGGGCTTGTGATCCAAGATTTCTTATGTTGGACTAAGTCCATGGGGTGACCCATGGATACTCCATGGAGGTTAAAATCCATGGAGCATAAGGAATGGGTAAAGTTATGAGTTACATGGTGTAACCCTAATAGCCACCATATAAAAGAATCTCATGGCTTAAGAAATCGTGTACTAATGTGTGAATATGAGGGCTAGACGATTTCCAGGAGTGTTCCATTTCTCTCAAGTCATTCCATGTGCATTTGGTGTTGTGTGAACCATTTGAGGTGTCACACTTGGGGCACTAGGCACTCAAGCTTCATGGAGACAAGCTACATCAAACAAAGGTATGTATTCTATCCATTTGATTACCCAAGTATCAAGTATTGTATGCTAGATAGGGTAATACCTTGGAAAGTTCATAATTGCATGTATAATAGAGAAAACATAGATCCAAGGTATTTAGGGTTGCATGTACACTTAGGAGTGTTAGAATGCTCATAACCCAACAGTGGTATCAGAGCCTAGGCTTGTTTTCTTGTTATACTTGCAAAAGTAGATGAAAAATCGAGTTGGATGCATATATTCGATTGTTTTGGCTGGAATTGGACTAGGAACATTACCCTAAGATGTTTTTGGACTTATAAACTTGTTTTTGATGTGGTAATGTTCATGCTAATCCAATTTCTAAGATAATTGTCATAATTTCAAGATTTGTATTAGTTTGTATGTTCATGCTAATTTCTTGAAGATTGATGATTTGAATTATCTTGTTCTTATGAGGTTCTTAGATTAATAGAAAAGTTGTGTGAAATAGTTGTTTTCAATCCATTTTAATCTAAGAGTTGATTCCAAAGTGTGTTTTTGTAACTTGTCCTCAAGTTATATGAAAAGTCACATTTAAGAATCATAAAACTCATAAAAGTTGGCAAAGGTTACAAAATGAAGAGTCTAGTTCTAATTAAATGGTTTTATGACTCCATAACTTGTCCTCAAGTTATGGAGGTTCAAGAGTCTCTTCATTAAATTAAAAAAAAAAGTGTAACCTTAATTAGTTCCATAAGTTACAATAAAAAAAAAGTTATTTTTTTTATTAATTAGTTTAAAGTCTTCCATAACTTGTCCTCAAGTTATGGAACTTGAAGAGTTTTTTTTTTTTAAATTAAAACTACTTTAAACTCATAAGTTATGGAATTAATTAGTTTTGAATAGTTTCAAAACTTGCCCTCAAGTTTTGGAATTTGAAAAGTTTTCACTTATGAATACTTTAATTCCAAATTAGCCCTTAGAATTTTAAAAGTTAAAATTCAACCCTTATACTTTATAATATTATAAGTTAATAATATTTATATATATGTATAAGAGTAAAGTCAGTCTTACCGTTAGTAGGCCTCATTCACGAAGCCGGTCTATAAGGGGGGTATAAGGTTACTGCCTATAAAATGGCAGTTTAATGGGTGTCCACTCTCACTCACCGCTTCCTTGACTGGTGGAGGGTCGTTAGCCGAACGGGTAGGACAAGGACTATAATTCTCCTTTCATTAAAAGTATTAATGATAAATACTAAGTAACTAAACTCTTATTAATACCCAATCTTAGTTACTTAGGAAAATGTGAATTTGGTGCTAACCCATGAAATTACACTTTGCACTTTGCTTAAGTCGTTAGTGGAGCGTGTGTGGTTAACTGGCACACTAACCTGGACTTAACAAGGTAGGCAAAGGGTAACTTAATATTTATCATAGTATCGGTGGAGCGTGTGTGGTTAACCGGCACACTGATTAAGGGGTAAATATTAAGGGTACCAAGTATATTTGCATGGTTATTCACACCTTGTTTTGTGATCCTCGGCATCCCAGTCACAAAACTTGAAGGGCACACTCGAGATTGAAACATGCCTTTGAACAGTTCAATGAATCTCAAAGATCTAGGACTTTCAAATCCAATTAAAACCTAATAAATTATTTCGTTTTTCATGGTGGAAATTGGTGAATCGTCATTCACCTACCTTCAAATATTTTATAGCTTGGATTACGACATCCCTCTTCTAAGTTATAAAATAGTTTGTTGGGTCCTAGCCTTAATATTTCATATTGGGTGTCATATTAAGGACTTTAAATCAACTATCTTGAATATCTCCCAAAAAGATGTATGGTCTAGACATTTATGATCTTCCCAAATCTCTTGAAACAAGCTTTCCTAAATGAAGATGATGTCCCATGGATATCATACTTCTTTCACCTCCTCCAATTATTCTCCTTAACCCACAAGTTCCTAAAAAGTTTAAGGTCACTCAAGCCCTATTGGCAAGGCAAGGTCTAGGTGTGATCACATCTTGGAGATGTAGTCACATATTGACAAGCCGGGAGAGTTGGGTGTCAAAGTCTTGAGAAAGTTGGTGGCTCAACTACTTTCTAAGTCACATAGTGAGTTCTTTTGGGAATCCTATGAAACAGACTAAGACAAGACCCTTAATGATCTTATCTATTTGCTAAGATCAACTTCCTAAAACGCTATGGACATTGACAATGATGACATTGGATATCCAGTAAAGCTCTCTCTTCCCAATGGAAAGGGATCGGCCATAGTCAACTCGGTTGACCCAATGGTAAAGAGAGAGGCAAAGTCTGAGATAGTCCCATTATCAAGGGTCCATAGGTAACTATTGCCAAAGGAAGGGGCATTGGTTACGAAGCTGCCAAATTTACCTAAGGATGTTAAAGTGAATAAGTTTGGCTCTACTTTAGGTAAAGTCCATTGTCTAACTCTATTAAGTACATGCTGATTCTGATCGCGAAGATGGATTTCAATCGCATGGTTCGGTGATCAGAATTTTGGGCTATTACTTAAGAGTTATGATATTTATATTGCTTAGGAATAGATAACAACAAGGTTTTCATATGGATTGTAAGGATAAGTTTTTCCGCAAAGTTTTAAAATAAAAGAAAAAGGTTTTGATTTTATTTATTTTAAGTATCCTTACAATGGCATTTGTGAAAAGTTGTTGCTTATAAGATTCCATTGATAGCAATATTGGAAAAATGGATTTGATTCTTTCGGTTGTGGTAGTGTCTAATATTACCAAATAAGGAAAGATTCTCATCACCCAAGGTTCAATTGGACCGAAACTTGGAATCATGCAAGTTGTATAGTATGATGAATGAGAACTTTCAGCTTGGAAAATTAAGACTAATTCCTTATGTGAATAAGGAAAGGACTAAGGGATCGAGTACACATTCTTGTGCACTGGTCAAGTCCACCACAAAAGATCAAGAAGACTATTCGTCATGATTTACTTAAGTTCAGTAAATATGGTTATACTTATAAGTTTAAGTATAAGTCTGTAGCATTGGAGAAGTTTCAATGTGAGACAGAACGAATAAGAAGAATCAAAGTATGGCAGAAAGATAAAAGTTTCTCAAATCTGAAAAGATGAGAGAGTACTTTAGTATCATGTTTATGATCATCTTAATGATTAAGATACCATATCACAATTGGTCCTCTAAAGTCATCTTAGTGCATTCTTATGACTAAGAAGAGGAGTCATGAATTGTTGAAATGGTTAAATCAAAAAGATGAGTCATACTTCGTTCCAAAACAATTCTTAGAGTCATACTCCAAGATTGTAACTTGAGTGACATATCTTAAAGAGGGTTTGTTAATACTAGTCAAATGTAAGAGTAAAAGGTTATCTACTCTTGTACATTTGAAATTGGTAAGTTGTGATGTTTTGGATAAAACAGAGACCAACTTAGGCCAATTGTGTAAAGTGTTAGTCTTGATAAAGAATCCGCACTATCTCTTGAATATTTGACAAGGGAGTCTTATATGTCAAGAGGACAGTGGGATTCTTAAAGCTCTTGAAAGTTTTAAGACTTAATCAAGAATAAAACCTAAAGTCCTTCACTAGCACACGACTTGAGGTTTATAACCTATCGTGTTGAAATTTTTGTGCCTATTCAAGTTGGCTTTGCATAGGAGTTCTGAGAGTTCTCAATTGGTTGCACAACTACTTGGAAGCAATGGCAGGCACCTGAGCTGCCAAATGGCAAGAATTTAAGATTGCACAAGTTTAATCAATATGAGTTTGGATTTGTCACTAACCTTGTCTTGTGATTATGGTTTTGACAAATTCACATGGATAAGAACACATACACTATTAAATCTAAGTGTCATAAGGTTTCTCTCCGATTCATGAAAATGATGGTGAGGAAACACTTTCACTAAGTAGATTTTAGCTAGATAGCAATTGTGATATTTGCATTCTCAAAGTCGTTAGTGGAGCGTGTGTGGTTTACCGGCACACTAACATGGACTTGTGAGAAGTGGGAAAGGTCTAAACAATTGAGACTATGATTACGGCATCCCTTTTCATAGTTCTAAAATTGTTTAGACACACATGTGAGCTATCTAAGAGAGGTGTATGATTTTGATAAAGTTTTATCAAAACAATCTAGTATCAGAAATCTGAACTTTGGTAAGAAAGTCAGCTGATTTCTGAGTACATGTCAAAGCTAGTGGGAGCATAAGTGTTATGCTAATAATCATCATGTTAGTGGGAGCATGATAATTATGACAAAGGTTGCAAGTTAGCAATGTTAATTATAGAAAACAAAAGTTTCAATTCGTGAGGTTGCAGGGGTTGAAAAAGTTGTTTTGCTATAATTAAGGGAGAGGAAATTATACTTCATTTCAATTCTAAAAGCTTAGATTGAGATTTTAATCGTAGTTAATCAAGGATATATATATGAATTTCATGTTGGAATGGCTTAACATAAGGAAATTCTATATATGGGTCCATTATTTGCGTTCTAAAATTCGATTATGATTACGGCATCCCTTTTCATAATCTGAATTTTGAGAACTTGGCAAATTGAAATGGAAATATTATAGCAAAAGACTGGTTTAGTCTTTATGTGAGACATCATGAATCGTGTCCCATATGCTTCGGATATAGGATCGATTACATGTGCTATATTCATCCTTTCTAAAATTTTCCAAATGCCTGGGGCATTATGAAGGGAAAAGGTCTAGAATTGGATATGACTAAAATGATTAAGCAATTGTCGAGGACAATCTAAGGTTTACCAAAGATTGGTTGTTCAAGGACAGTTGGAAGTATAATGTTAATTCTGGAAGGACCATATTGACATAATCTGTAAAGAGGCAACTCTTGTTCAGAAGTGATAGTCAAAATGGAATATGGAAATGTTTCAAAGTTAGAAATTATTCAATCTGTGTAAGATTAGGAAACTTAATGAAAGAAGGATGTTTCCAAGGAGCTGATCTCCTTTGGAATGCTCTGTAATGATTGTTTTCAAGTCTTTCTGACTTCGTGCATAATCATTAAGAGGATCAATGCATATAAGTTTAGAATCTAACAGATTTCAGTAAATGGCATGAATTTGGAATTCTTGCATTTGCAGTAAGGATTTGGGACTGTGAAAAGAGGATCATTGGAGTGATGTTCAATTGATCTATTTTACAAAGTAAAGATCATACACAAACATAGTATGCATACTTGGTGTATGGCATGACTAGTGCTTAGAAAACATAGTGTACATGCTTGGAGCATGGGACAACTATTGTTTTAAATTCAAGTATAAAGTTGATAAAACCGAAACAATGAATAATGAGTAATCAGTATGGTGATAAATAAAAGTGTTTATTTATATTCATAGGGCTTGATACCATATTTGATTCATTTATTCTTGTGTTTCACTTTGCATGTTTTGACTTCCAGAATAACTAAGTCGCTCTTCCTGAATGATTAAGTTATTCAAACCATCCACAGTCGGTCATATGTTGGAAGTAGATATGAATCAAGACTGTCATGGGTTGGTTTGTAGAGGTCCAAGTTGGTGGACAAAGTGGTGCTACAACACTCATGAGTGCTCATAAGTTCTGAGTATTGGATTCAACCCACGCTCATTTGAATCACTTCATGGATTTTATCACGAGTGATCATGAGACGATAATATCTTATATTCTTAAAACCTAGAGATATGAGTTGTTACTATGAGTTGGTTATACATTGATTGCACGAAAACGCATTGGTAACTCGATGTTATAAAACGTGCCTTTATGTATGATTCAACAAGTAGTAGAACAAGCCATATGAGTCGAAGTTTATCCATTCCTTTTACCTTCGGGATAAAAGCGATATCTGTGGGCCCCTCGATGATTTAAAGATGATACATGTGAGTGCTTGGCCAAGCCAGGACTGATTTGATTTGTTCAATCAGTCAGTCATCATGAATCGGAAATCGGGAAACAACAAATGGACAGAGAGAATGATTATAATCCATGTCTCAGTCCATATGATATCTAGAATGGAGGAATATATGATCCCTTATCTAATGGACAAGTCATTGGCAAAGGTCAGAGTTCATCGACAAGGTCAGAGTTCGACAGAAGCTTTTGAGAGCTACGATTGCTGATCGGTTCCTGAAGTCATACGCAATAATAGTTTTAGACTTATCCAAGTGGGAGACTGTTGGATTAATGTCTAAGTCCATAACTATAATTGGTAAGACTTGACCCGACCCGGCATGGTCCATTTGGGTTGCATGGCATCATGCATTTGGATAGACTATAATGAGAGAAATAACACTTAAGGTTGGTTAATATATTATAAGTTCTAATATATTAATAAGGTTATTTAATTTGTATTGATCAAGAATTAATTTGGAATTAATTAAGTGATCAAAAGGAGACTAATTAAATATATGGGTTGATTGTGTAAATCATTCATTCTTATATATGTGGGCTTGTGATCCAAGATTTCTTATGTTGGACTAAGTCCATGGGGTGACCCATGGATACTCCATGGAGGTTAAAATCCATGGAGCATAAGGAATGGGTAAAGTTATGAGTTACATGGTGTAACCCTAATAGCCACCATATAAAAGAATCCCATGGCTCAAGAAATCGTGTACTAATGTGTGAATATGAGGGCTAGACGATTTCAAGGAGTGTTCCATTTCTCTCAAGTCATTCCATGTGCATTTGGTGTTGTGTGAACCATTTGAGGTGTCACACTTGGGGCACTAGGCACTCAAGCTTCATGGAGACAAGCTACATCAAACAAAGGTATGTATTCTATCCATTTGATTACCCAAGTATCAAGTATTGTATGCTAGATAGGGTAATACCTTGGAAAGTTCATAATTGCATGTATAATAGAGAAAACATAGATCCAAGGTATTTAGGGTTGCATGTACACTTAGGAGTGTTAGAATGCTCATAACCCAACACTTATAGCAGCCCGATCCCCCTAATCTGCATACTCCCTCATGCGACTTGCCGCATTTCCCACAGCGGCTCCGACCCTGCTGGCCCTTCGACCTAGAGTCGAATCCCTTGGGTTTCTTCCCCGAAATTCCAGTCGTCTGCCCATTCTCTGCCTTCCTCTTCCTAATGTGCTCTATATCAATATCCCTCTCCCTCGCCCTCGCTATCATGTCATCCAAGGTCGGGCATGCCGAGTAGCTGACATATTTCCGAATGTCAGCTCTCAACATGTCGTGGTACCGGGTATTCTTCATCTCCTCATCACCCGCGTACTGAGGCACCAGTAAGGCCCTCTCGCTGAACTTGGCGGTAATATCCGCCACTGAATCGATAGTCTGTCGCATGTCCAAGAACTCCCTGGCTAGCTGCTAAATCTCCACAGCTGGTGCAAACTCGGCTCGAAATCTGGTCACAAAGTCCGACTAGGTCATAGCCTCAATGGTCGGGGATCCCAAAGTATCGTTGACTGCCTCCCACCAGTCTCTAGCCCGCTCTCTCAAACAACCAGCAGCAAACCTGACCTTTGACCCCTCAGGGCAGAAGCTCGTCGCATGCACAGACTCAATGTACGCGATCCATCGTCTCGCCACAATGGGGTCATTCACCCCGCTGAAGTCTGGCGCTCTGCATCCCCTGAAATCCTTAAAAGAGAGCTTGCGAGTCCCTGACTAGCCAGATGCCATGTCACTCCTGAATGCCCTAAGGCGATCCTCCATCAGCTCAATTATCCCTTCCTTGATCGACCCGAAAATCACCGGGGTCGCCTCAAGGATGCCTCTGGTAAATCTCGGATGCAATGAACTCATGCAATCCGTCATCAACTGGATCAGAACATGTACCCGAACCTGACCCAGACCCTGAACCGCCTGCTCCGTGACGTGTCATCACCATTCTGAAACAAACCACACAATCATCAGGGTCATACATAATATCGGGAGACCTCATACTCACTACAAGTTCCCTGTTTTGATCTCAGCTCTCCTTGTTTCGAGTACGGATCCTCTGCTTTCAGTAGTACGAGCCCATACTACCTTCCACATCTATCCGTACTTTCCTCAAGGATTGCTTTGACCTCACCAAGTCCCTTTCACTACTACTGTTCTCCGTGTTAATCTCGTCCTAGGCTTACCCTAGGGTAATCTTCAACCCACTCTCCACCATCAATTGCATAAGAAGTCCCTGCTATCTCTCCCTAACTGGATTGCGAATACCATTACATATTACTAAGACCATATAATTCTTCGAATGAGAGGTCCTACCCTAAAACGGTTGGACTCAGACAAGAGCTGCAAAAAAGGGCTAGACCTAACCTTCTGAAATTATTTAGTCCTCGTAATATGTAACTTAGCGTATTCATTTACTAGTTAATTAAAGATGATTATGACTCCTAAAAGCACAAAGCAAGCAGCATTCGGGCATTGAGTCACCAAAACCAAGCATATCCTAATTAGGCTATTATATCACTAACTAGTTAGTACTATCATGCAGTTCAATAAGCACATACAACATGCATATAAGGCATCTTCCTAGATCCTTAGCCCTAAGCTAGCATTCAGTTCTCATACACATACAATAGGAATATAAGGCATCCTTCCTAGATCCTTATCCCTAATCTAGCATGCAGTTCTCATAATCATATCATATATCATAGCAAACTTGTATGGGTATCTTGGGGATAACTTACTTGAGCTCGGCCGATTGCACGCATCACACTTATTGTTCTTTCTCAAAACCATTAGTTTTAACTTTTAGAAAAATTGTTTTCATTGTAAATATTTCTCAAACCCTCGATTTGAGTCCAGAAATCCCTGAAGGTGTGTCTGAATCCCTCAAACCAAGGCTCTGATACCAACTTGTAACATCCCAAAATTTAAGACCAAAAATTTCATTTTAAATTAAATAATTATAAAACCATTTCTCTGAAAACAATCATAGTATCACTCATATCAAAAGCCAATGTATCGATAGTCAAAACAAGTCATAATAAAACATCATCAGAGTATAAATCCCAAAGATCTCTGATGTGGAAAATGTAGTGTGATGCGCTGCAATCATGCCGACTCCTTTCCCTTCGAAGAGGAAGTACCTAAAACCAAAACTGAAAACTGTAAGCATAAAGCAAAGTGAGTTCCACCATCATACCACATACCATACAATAACATACCACCTAGCATATCTGGGTGCTGGCCTACCGCTTCGGTCTCTTTCAACCGGTAACTGCCTAGGATATCTGGGTGTTGGCCTACCCCTTTAGACTCTTTCAACCGGTAACGGGGACTATTTCACCCCTACTACTACCACATATCATCCTAGTACATCAACACATAAGTCATATGCTGCCTAGCATATCTGGGTGATGGCCTACCCTTCGGTCCTTTCGACCGGTGACAGGGTCTATCCAACCCTTCCTACCACTATTGAATAATGACATAACATAATAGCACAATAAGCATAACAGATAGTGGCATACCAGACAATTATCACAAAGAGAAACATCTCAGCTATAATCAATTACTAGTGGGCCGGCATTGGTGTCTTCGACCCACTCCTACTGGAAGGTAACTCTGTAACAACGTAAATTTTCAAAATAATTTTTCATTTTTAAATCATATTTTCAATCATCAAAAACAATATCAACAAACTGTATCCAATGTCATCATAACAAACAAATCCCAGAATCTCAAAACATAATCTCTATGAGTGTGTACGGATCATGCCGGCGCCTTCCCGTGATCCTCGCTAGTACCTGAAACACATAACACAACAACTGTAAGCATAAATGCTTAGTGAGTTCCCCAAAATACCACATACAACACATACGCCTTTCCAGGCCATAACTCTGTAGGATCTTCCGATCCATGTGTCTCAGGGGACTTCCGTCCCGAATCCCGGTAGACCTTCCGGCCCTACCCGTATCGACCTTCCAGTCTGTAACCTCTTGACCTTCCGGTCCTTATCATACATAACATATACAACACATACTTATCACATAACAACGTACATCTCATACATCTCATAGCATATAAGACCTTTCGGCCACACATAGGTACCCTTCTAGGTACAGTATAGTGAGAAGACTCACCTCGATGAAGTCGGATAAACTCTCGTGCTCAACGTCCCGACCTAGCCTCCTCCTATTATTCAAATAACATCCCCGATCAATATTCTCTCATAGTCTCATCTCTAAAGATTGGGTAGAAGGCCATTCTACCCCTCTCTAAACTCTCTTGAATCAGTCTTGACCAGAACCCTAAAGTCAACGAAAGTCAACGGTCAAACTTTGACCCGACTCGTCGAGTGCACATGGGCGACTCGGCGAGTCCATGCAGGTCCTCTAAATCCTTATAGCCTCTCTTGGCTCGTCGAGTCATCCTTCCACTCGACGGGTTTCTCCTGTCACGAATCGCGGGGCCACCCCGACTCGACTCGTCGAGTCCACTTATGGACTCGGCGAGTTGCTTCCATGTTCTTACCCAAATGACCTTCTAAGGTCAGATCTGCTTCCCTAACTATCAGATCTACCCTTCAAGTGCTCAAATGTCACGTAAAGGTGCAACCTTTACGTGCATGCAACCCACATCAAGTCACAAATGGAGAAATAACTCTAAAAATGGCAACCTAGTCTCCAATCTCTCATTTGCTTGCATAAAGCTGAGGGATAGTGACTCTATGGACCTCTCATGGTCCAGATCTGATGCTATTAACACAAAGGAGACCTCCTACTCACTAGATCTTACATATAATGGGGGTAAAAACCCTAAAATCATGAAATCTATCATATCAACATGAAATAGAAAGGATTATACCTCCAGAGATGAAATCTCAAGATGATTAGCCCAGATCCAAGCCCCCTTCACGCTCTAGATTGGTGTTCCCTTCTTCCTTCTAGCAAAACTACACCAAAAGTGATGTATTAACCTCTTCTTGCTCTCAAACTCTCCTACTGCTCTCTCTAGGGTTTCTATGGGATGAAGTGG
The DNA here is from genome assembly GCF_052849685.1 of Lactuca virosa. Lineage (NCBI taxonomy): Eukaryota > Viridiplantae > Streptophyta > Magnoliopsida > Asterales > Asteraceae > Lactuca > Lactuca virosa. The sequence continues at coordinate 43,384,085 of NC_136433.1, forward strand.
CCGCAAATGGAGGCCATAAAGGCCTTTAAATAGGGCACAGACCCCGAGAATTAGGGTTTCCGATTACAGCGCGGACTCGTCGAGTCCATCCTTTCCAACTTGTCGAGTCCGTTCATTAATCCAGTCAGCACACGCGCTCCTACTCGACGAGTCTACGCCTCAACTCGTCGAGTCCCTCCCTTTTTCTCAAAAGAATAAATGATCAAACATAATACCTGGAAATCCGGATGTTACAATTCTCCCCCACTAGAATCGGACTTCGCCCTCGAAGTCTTGCTCCACAAACAACTCTGGATGCTGCTCCCGCATCTCCATCTCCGGCTCCCAAGTCAGCTCGGACCCTCTCCGATGTTGCCACTGGACCTGCACCAGGGACACCTCCTTGTTCCTCAGAACCTTGATCTTCCGATCCCGGATCGCGATTGGCCTCTCAGCATAATTCAGGCTCGCATCCACCTGAATATCCTCCAGCGGCACTACTGCCGACTCTTCGACTATACACTTCCTCAACTGAGACACGTGGAAGGTATCATGAATCTGGCTCAACTCCACAGGTAGCTCCAACCGATATGCTACCTTGCCTACCCTCGCGGTCACCCTGAACGGCCCGATATATCGGGGCCCCAGCTTGCCCCTCTTCCTGAATCGAATCACTCCTTTCCAAGGAGACACTTTCAGGAGCACGAAGTCTCCCACCTGGAACTCAAGCTCAGATCGTCGCCTATCTGCATAACTCTTCTGGCGACTCTGAGCCGTCGACAACCTCTGTCTAACCTGATGTATCTGCTCGGTTGTCTGAAGCACTATCTCAGTGCTGCCCATCACGCGCTGTCCTACCTCTCCCCAGCAAATGGGAGTCCGATATCTCCTCCCGTATAACAACTCGAAGGGAGGCATACCAATACTCGAATGGTGGCTGTTGTTATAAGAAAACTCAGCCAACGGCAGATACGTGTCCCAACTTCCCCCGAAGTCCAACACACATACTCGGAGCATGTCCTCGAGCGTCTGAATCGTCCGCTCACTTTGTCCGTCCGTCTGGGGGTGGTATGCGGTATTGAAATGCAGCCTCGTACCTAAATCCTCATGGAACTTCTTCCAGAACCTGGAAGTGAAACGTACATCTCGATCTGACACAATCGAGATCGGTACTCCATGACGCGATACCACCTCTCTCACGTACAACTCAGCCAACCTCTAAGCGGAAGAGCTCTCACTGATAGCAAGGAAGTGAGCGCTCTTCGTCAACCGGTCAACGATCACCCAAATTGCATCGACACCCCTCGCGGTCCTTGGCAATTTGGTGATAAAATCCATGGAAATCTGTTCCCACTTCCACTGGGGAACCTCAAGTGGCTGCAACTTGCCATGCGGACGCTGGTGCTCGGCCTTAACCCTGCGACAGGTCAAGCACCTCTCAACAAACCATGCAACATCCCTCTTCATACAGGGCCACCAATAGTCTTTCTTCAAATCCAAATACATCTTAGTGGCTTCGGGATGGATCGAGAACCTCGATCTATGCGCCTCCTCCATCAGAATGGTACGTGCCCCGCCTGCATACGGCACCCAAATTCGACCTTGAAAGGTCATTAGCCCTCGGCTATCGGTAACGAACTCAGACACCTGCCCGATCACCCGCTCCCTCTTGCGGTTCTCCGGTATCACGGCCTCTCCCTGGGCCTCCCGAATGGTGTCCAACAACGGAGTCATCACTGTCAGTCGCATACAAATGTCTCGAATCGGGGCACTCTCCTCCCTACGGCTCAGGGCATCAGCTACAACATTAGCTTTGCCCGGGTGGTACAGGATCTCACATTCGTAATCCTTTACCACGTCCAACCATCTCCTCTGGCGCATATTCAGATTGGGTTGAACTGTCAAATACTTCAAGCTCTTGTGGTCCGTGTATATGGTACACCGAACCCCATACAAATAGTGACGCCAGATCTTAAGGGTGAACACCACTGCCACCAACTCCAGATCGTGGGTGGGATACCTCGTCTCATGAGGCTTCAGCTGCCTCGATGCATACGCTATCACATGCCCCCCTCTGCATAAGTACTGCACCCAACCCTGATATTGATGCGTCACAATACACCACCAAATCCTCCATCCCTTCCGGGAGGGCTAACACAGTGGCTTCGCATAATTTCTGGCGAAGTGTCTCAAACGAGGTCTGCTGCTCCGGACCCCATGAAAAAGCAACACCCTTCCGGGTCAACCTGGTGAGAGGCACGACGATCTTGGAGAACTCTCTGATAAATCTCCGATAGTAGCCGGCCAATCCTAGAAAACTCCTGATCTCGGTGGGTGATCTTGGCACCTCCCACCTCATAACCGCCTCAATCTTGGCCGGATCGACCAAAATCCCATTCTGGTTGACGAGATGTCCCAAGAACTGGACCTCCCGTAACCAGAACTCGCACTTGGAGAATTTGGCATAAAGCCTCTCCGACCTCAATACCCCGAGGATCTCTCTCAAATGCTCCTCATGATTCTCTCTAGATCTCGAATACACCAGTATATCGTCGATGAGCACGATCACCGAACAATCCAACATCGGTCTGCACACCCTGTTCATGAGATCCATGAACGCTGCTGGTGCATTGGTGAGCCCGAAAGGCATCACCACGAACTCGTAATGCCCATAATGAGTCCTGAACGCCGTCTTCTGGATATCCTCATCACGCACTCTCATCTGATGATATCCAAACCTCAGATTAATATTGGAGAACCAAGATGCTCCCTGCAACTGATCGAACAAATCGTCGATCCTCGGTAATGGGTAACGGTTATTGACCGTCAACTTGTTCAACTCCCGGTAATCAATACACATCCGGTGTGAACCATCCTTTTTCTTGACAAAAAGGATCGGTGCTCCCCAAGGGGAACAACTCGGTCTAATAAACCCCTTCCCCAGCAGCTCCTGAAGCTGCGAGGATAACTCCTGCATCTCTGGCGGCGCAAGGCGATAAGGCGCCTTGGCGATAGGCGCTGCCCCCGGAACCAAATCGATGCGGAACTCTACCTGCCTCTCAGGAGGCACACCCGACATCTCCTCAGGAAAAACATCCGAGAACTCACGCACTATCAGAATGTCATCCATCGAACTTGGCCTCCCAGCGGCCTCTCGTGTGTCCATCACATAGGCTACAAACCCGCTGCAGCCCTGCTGTAAACTCTGTCTCGCTCTGGAAGCCGAACAAAACGCTGACCCACATCGGGTACCCTCGCCGTACACCGTAAGTACTCCCCCACTAGGGTCTCGTATCGTCACCAACTGTCGCTCGCAGTCTATAACAGCCCCAAATCGGCTCAACCAATCCATGCCCACTATGACACATACGTCCCCCATTGCAATCGGGACTAGATCTATCGGGAACTCAACACCGAAGATATCGAGTACACATCCTCGAACTACTTCCGTAGCATACACCGCTCGCTCGTCAGCTATAAAAACTCGCATAGGTCGACTCGACGCTTCTCGTCGGATACTGATGTACTGACTAAACGCTAAGGAAACAAATGACCGACTCGCACCCGAGTCAAATAACACCAAAGCAGGTACGGAATTCACAAGAAAAGTACCTACGCATATCATAATATAAGCACAACACCTCATACTCAACATAAATAAATGAAAGAATACATACCAGCCACGACATTGGGCGCTGCGCGAACCTCCTCCGCTGTCAACTAGAAGGCTCTCCCACGAGCCTTCGGTGCATCGGCCTTCACCGGCCGAACCTCAGTAGCTCGCACGGCGGCAGGGGCAGATCCCTGCGGTGCTCCCTGTGTTGTCCCCTGTAGCTGCGGACACTCGGCCTTCCGATGGCCTGTCTGGTTGCAATGAAAGCAAACCATGAACCCCTTGGGGCAATCCTTGGCGATATGCCCCTCCTTGCCACATTTGTAGCAAGCACCCGATCGACACACCCCGTCATGTCCCTTGCCGCACTTTCCGCAAGTGCGGCCCTTCTGGCCTCCAGATCTAGAATCGGCGGGCTTTGACTGCTTGGCTGCCGGCTGAGACTGTGACGGCCGCCGATCCGTCCCCTGAGACTCGGCCTCCTCCCTGGCCTGAGTCTCCAACTCAATCTCCCTCTTCCGGGCATTTGCTTGGAGCTCAGCAAATGTCTGGTAAGTCGAGTTCGATACGAACTCCCGAATATCCCTCCTCAAAACGCCCAAATACCGGCTCATGCGTGCCTGCTCAGTAGACACCTGCTCAGGGCAGAACATCGCCCTCTCATGAAACTTCGTGGTAACCACAGTAACCGAATCAGTACCCTGCTTGAGGGTCAAGAACTCTTGAACCAACCGTTCCCTCTCCACTGGGGGAACATACTCGTCTCTGAACATGGTGGTGAACCTCTCCCATGTCACCGCTGAAGTCTCTGCAAGAGGGAAGCTCGCCGTCACGAACTTCCACCAGTCCTTCGCTCCCAAGCGAAGCTGGTTCAACGCGAACCGTACCCTCAGATGCTCCGGACATGAACACATGTAGAAGCATCCCTCGATATCAGAAATACATCTCATCGCAGCGATCGGATCCTACGTCCCATCAAACTCTGGTGGCTTCGTGTTGTTGAACTCCCGAAACAACAACGAGTCACCTCCCTGAGGCCTGGCAGCAGCTACAGCAGCCGCAGCCTCAGTCACCGCTGCGTACCGCTCATCAAAAGTCTCAATCAATGTGGGCTTGATAGACCCAAACATCTCCGGAATCTCGGCTTGAATTGCCGCCGCCACCTCATTGTGGATCATCTGACGAAGCTCCTCCTCACTCACGCCGCTCGGCTCAGGTCTGTGACGTGTCCCAACCATGATGTCTCTGAAATACAACATAACAATATCAGATACTCGCTCGAGCATACTCGCACTCGATAACTCAACCCTACTTGTTCCTTAGTACCCAAAGGATTCTTACTTAGAGTGTGCACTGCTCCGGTGTCTTCAGTAGTACGGGCCTTATAGTACTGTCCACACCGCATCAGTATTCACCCTAAGTCCTCCTCCTTGGATCCCATATCAAAAGCACCCTACATCTCGCTGGCATAGGCTACCCTTCGGTAGACCTCTCATAAGCTCCTCACTGTTATCTACCCACTCTCAAGCATCACATAGCAGCAGAAATCTCCCTAGGCTAAGGCATCACAAATCAGGCCACTCTAGTCCTAATATGAATACCTAGCCTACTCTAGCATGCATATCATAACATATCTCATATCACATAATATAAGGGTATTTTGGGAAATCACCGTTCGGGCGCTGGTTGATCGTACACACTGCTCCTTTCTACTTTTCTCAAAATCCTTTACTCTGTTAGAAAAATTGTTCCTTTTGATGACAAACTTTCCGAAATCCTCAGTTTGAGTTCAGATACGCCCGAAGGTGCATCTGAATCCCTCAAACCAAGAATCTGATACCAACTTGTAACAACGTAAATTTTCAAAACAATTTTTCATTTTTAAATCATATTTTCAATCATCAAAAACAATATCAACAAACTGTATCCAATGTCATCATAACAAACAAATCCCAGAATCTCAAAACATAACCTTTATGAGTGTGTACGGATCATGCCGGCGCCTTCCCGCGATCCTCGCTAGTACCTGAACACACATAACACAACAACTGTAAGCATAAATGCTTAGTGAGTTCCCCAAAATACCACGTACAACACATACGCCTTTCCAGGCCATAACTCTGTAGGATCTTCCGATCCATGTGTCTCAGGGGACTTCCGTCCCGAATCCCGGTAGACCTTCCGACCCTACCCGTATCGACCTTCCGGTCCGTAACCTCTTGACCTTCCGGTCCATATCATCTTGACCTTCCGGTCCTTATCATACATAACATACACAACACATACTTATCACATAACAACGTACAGCTCATACATCTCATAGCATATAAGACCTTCCGGTCACACATAGGTACCCTTCTAAGTACAGTATAGTGAGAAGACTCACCTCGATGAAGTCGGATAAACTCTCGTGTTCAACGTCCCGACCTAGCCTCCTCCTATTATTCAAATAAAGTCTCTGACTTTCTCCCCATGCATGGCCTTTTGGAGCTTAAAAGACCAAAATGACATCCTAAAGCTTGCATGGGGCTTCAATGGCCATAAAGTTTGCACCTTTATGCCATGAAATCCCTTCAAGGTCCTAGGTCTAGAAGTATACTCACTTGGTACGTCCATTTCCCAAGGATCAAGATATTTGGACCAAAAACCCAATAAAAGTGAAAATGAAGAGATCTAAGTAATCATTAAGCAAGTTTGAGAATTGCTTACCAAAAAATGACGAGGATGGGGTGAAGTTTCTGAATCTGCTTACTCCTTCTTGAGTCCTCAAGCTTCTTCTTCTTCCAAGGATGGCGGAAACGTCCGGGGGTGGCGGACTTCATGTATAGTATCATAACAACGAGTATAATAGTGATCAAGCAATACAACCAATCATAAATATAATCGGGAAAAGAATTACATGGTTTCAAGTGTTACATATTTCAATGATTGATTACAACATGATATAAAAATAGTTGTTCAACGCCGTAGCGTTCCATCCTCAAAAGCTTGTGATTACCTGGTTTCGTTGATTTCCTGAGAATACAAGTAGTTTTGAAAAAGTGTCAACGATTAAGTTGGTGAGTTCATAAGCTTTTTAGATGAAGAGTTTGGAAACCGATCTTTGTAATGAATTGTGTGATACCAACAAAAATCCAATATTTTCCTTACAAAATTGATGTGTAGTCTTTAATTCCAAGACCGAAAGTGTACAGTAATATCAATACTTATTGATATAAAAAGTGATTTTAAATCGACATAAAACCCTTTTTGATTTGAGAAAATCCCCGTAAACTTTATGTGTTGTTAACTTCCTATGTGAGTCGCTATAACCATACTATGACTAATGAACCTGCCACGACGTTTCTCAGGCGTCGAAAAAGATAATGACACTTGTCACCCCAGACCTGCCGGTCTAGCTGTTGCATGCAGCTCAGGTGTGGTTTGTCAAACCCAATATAGATCTATACACAACTATCACGTTTTCCCTACAAGATACTCTGGTTATAACTACCAGGAATTTTAACCCGTACTCTAGGAGTACTAAGAATAATGTCTCACAATTTACGTTAACAAGTTTACATGTAGTGTGCGTGAGTGTAAAACCTTTTTCTGTGGGAATAAAACCTTCCGAAATGTGTTTGTTGTGTTAACGGAAACATAAACTATACATATTATAGTTTAACATAATTGTTTGCAATGTGTATGAAACATAAACTATACTTACCATAGTTTATCATAAGTGTTTGTAATGTAAAAGAACATTTTTCTATGTAAGTCGAATGTATAGCAAAAACATAACTATGTTTATCATGTCTTGTCTTGTACTATTGGTAATGATGGAGGATTCTTACAAATTAGTGGGTATTTTCTGTTATATAACTTTACCACAACAAGAAACATATGTAAAATATGAAATCCTCAAAGATTAACACTTTGCCAAACATGTTACAAAGTGTGATGAAAGTTATAAGCTGTTGATTTGTTTTTAACATTTCTGCACTGCCTTAGAAAAATCACAGAAAAATCATACGAAGTCAAAAACTAAATCCGTAAACTCTGAGAGTTTAGAAAATGTGTCTAGTTTGTCCATAAATTTTATTATGATTTTTAAAAGTCTCTAACTGGTGTGAAAACGTTCATATTCACTGACTGGTCCGAATTCGTAGCTACAGTGATATGCAGTTTTGTAAAAATCACCATAAATAGTAGAAAAATCGTATGGACATGTGCAAGTAGTCATTTTAAAGGTATAAACCTGAACTGTTTACACCTAATACAGTTTTGAAAACTAAAAAGTTTAAGATGTCTAAAACAGTTCGTGAATGAACATTAACTTTTCTGTTGAAAGCTGATGTTTGAGTTTAGTTAAGTTGTCGGTGTTTTTACTTGTATTCTCCCCCTAAAACTTGAATAAAGCATGAAAATGTGGGGGTATGAACTCACCTTGAGTGATCTCTTAGGATGGATGATGGAGAAAAAGAGTTTCCAAGTCAAGAACACTTGGGTGATGCTTGAAGATTTGAAGGTTCTATGAACAAATATGATGATATTTGTGTAAGCAATCCATAATTTGGAGGAAGGATAGTAGAATATTTAAGTGTAGGAGGAAGATACTTACCAAATATGGAGGAAAAACCCAAGATCAGCCTTTGAATCTCGAATTTTAGAGAGAGAAAGTGAGAGAGATGTGTTTGTTCTTCTTGAGAAAGAGTGTAACAAGTGGGAGGAGAGATAAGGATTTTTCCCATCTTTGAGTATTGAATCTAGCTAGAAAAGGGGTGGTGAAAGGACAATTAGTTGACTAGGGCTGATGGGAATAGTGATTGTGGATGATCATGGAGTGGGTATGGGAGATAACTTGTGTCCTTGCCCAAAGGATAAGTCAACACTCCACCTAAATATCTTACCCACTATATTTTTAATCTTAGATAATGATTACCCTTAAAATGTGATTAGATTATGGAAATATGGGGTCTTATATGTCAAAATATAAGTTTGGGAATCACGAAAAACGGACTTAAAACGGAGTCGGGGTCGAAAACCGGGAAAAAGCTGCGAACATCCGAAGTCTGGGCCGGAGGTTCGGTCCTTGGTGCTTAGAACCGAAGGGAGTGCTCGGCTGGTGGTCTCGCAGGCGAAGCCGTCAGAGGGAACCGAAGGCGAAGGGCAGTTCGGGTTCGGTCTTATGCGAGGTTCGGTCCTCCTAGTCTTCGGCTTCGGTCCTTCAGCAGTTCGGTCCAGGAGGCTTCTTGGGGTTTCGCTTCTTAGGGTTTCGCCTCTAAGAGGTTCGGCTCTAAGAGGGTTCGGCCCTAAATGACTGTTTTTCAAATAAACTTCCCGTTTTGCGCGGTTTTTGACTAAGCTAAGGGTCGGGATGCCCCCAAATGATTTTAAAAAGTTGAGGGAGGTTATGAGAGAGAGATTTGAGAGAGATTTCACATACTTGGAGAGATTTGGGAGAGATTTGACATACTTGGAGAGATTTTACATACCTGGAGAGATTTGGGAGAGATAGAGCGAGAGAGATCGAGAGGGACTTTGTTTGTGGCCTTTGCGAGTATTTAACTTCGAAATGCAAGGTTTGTAAACCCTGTTTTGCCTCGTTATGAGCGTTATACGCCCTCGAAGGGTATGTATTAATGTTTTTATCGAGTAGTTCCATCTCTTACCCTAATTTGGGTGTAGATTTTCTGAACACGAGAAACTTCTAAGCGATGCTTTGTATTAAGATGATGCGTTGTACAATAGTAAACATAAGGTAAACCCTAATATACAAGGGTTAATTGAGTTGACCGGTTTGACTTGTTGACTTTATTTGACTTTGACTTGACCAGAAATTGACGGTTGTCACACATAACAATGACTATGAATATAAATATAAGTTAAACTAAAAGCATAACTTAACTTACAAGGATCCTAGCGAAAACCGGAATTTGTGTTGGAAGAACTTCAACCTGAGTACTTCTTTCTGCCCAACTCTATAATGTCGTAGGGCCTCACTAAAGTACTCCAAAAAACCAGAAAGGTCGGACTCGAGGGGTGAGGGGTTTCTGGAGAGAGTTGGAGTAAAGAAAGAGGAGTGAGAGACAAATGAAATTGGAGCACTTTATTTATAGTAAGAATGTGTGTCGTACACGAGGGTAACTTCAATCCATTCGATGCCTGCCACGTGTCAAAACCACTTTGGTCTACGTTGCACCTTCTAGAAGTTGTGCGTCTCGCGCTTTGTGCGCGCCATGCAAAACGTGGATTTTGTAAATTCAATATCTTCTTCATACGAGCTCCGTTTTCGACGTTCTTTATATCCCCACGTAGATATCGACGAGATCTACAATTTTCATTTAGACTCTGTCGGCTATTTCTCACTTTATTTTTAAAGTTATATTTTTAACGGGTTTAGATTGTTAAAGCCTATATAAAAATCATAACTCGCTCATGCAATATCCGTTCTTGGTTGTCTTTATATCGACGAATAGGTATCGACAAGATCGTCAGTTCTCATTTAGATTGTTTTTCCTAACAATCGACTAATCCTAATTTAAGTTTACATGTCGCGTACTGCTACGCTGTAACTTCTAAAAATCATAACTTCCTCTTATGAAGTCAGATTTTGACGTTCTCTATACACACGCTCTCGGTTTTGTGATTACTACGACTTTCGTCGAGACTATTTATCCTAAATAATCTTCTATCAAAAACTTTTATTTACGTAACAGGTCGTTTATACTATAAGGCGAAAATGTGGTGTTAAAATATCGACTCGTGCAGAAGGTAGTGGACTTGGGAAAACCAACAAGGGGTTTGGAGGATGTTTTAAGAGAAATTCGTAAGGAGAAATTTCGAGAACGGAATCTAATTTGAATGAGGGAGAATTGTAACATTTGTTTCCCAGATATGATTTTTCGAATTAATTACTTATTTTATGGATTTTGGCTTGGCCACGGTGTGGTACTAGGGGAATCACGACGCAACATTAGCTGTTGGAGGAACACGTATCTACGAAGCACCACGACGTGGCAAGGTGCTGGCCATGACATGGTGGCTTCTTTGGTCCAAAATGTGCCTTATTTGCTTATTCTTGGTTCCAGGTCTTGATCCTTGGAAGAGCTTTCTATATTCAAATGTAAACTTTTTTCAAGAATGTTTTCATTCGGTCCATAATCTAGAGGATTTTTTTCTTAAACGTGAGACCATTTTTCCCTTTATAATTGTAAGGAAAAATACCTTCAAAGAATTTAGCTTCTACTTAATCCATGATGGTGTTATTATGTATATCATCTATATGTGATTTACATATTATGAACCTATAGATTGTACTATTTATTGTAGAACCGATTTATATATATATATATATATATATATATATATATATATATATATATATATATATATATATATATTAGATTTAGGTTCAAATGTTTCTACTATCTATTGTGTGCATGTAGGATTGTTGTGGACCAATCATTTTAGTTCTTTTAAGAAAATAATTAATGCATATTAAATGTTGAAGATTTAATTAATACTCATTATATCTTCAACATGTAAAATGGTTGGTCCACAATCAATCATACATGCACACAATAGATAGTTAGAACACAATAACCTAACTATATATATATATATATATATATATATATATATATATATATATATATATAAGTTTAGTCATTTTAGATATGTATCTTAGAAAGACAACCCTACACTTTCAGCCGTTTGTTATAGTTTGTTATATGATTCTTGTTTTTTCCACCTTGTATGACTTATTCTATTACGTATTGAATTTGTTGTGAGGCATGTTCCCACGAAATTAAATGGTTCTATAGAAGTTATTAGCATTTAATTAATAATGTTTTCCAATGCTCTATTATTTTGTTTAGCTATTCCATTCTTTTCGAGAGTATAACGAGCAACTTTTGATATACAACTAGGTTAAAACCCGTGGAAACCACGGGAGGTAAGTTAAACATTTTATATAGTACAAAATAGTTAATAAATATAAAAAAGCATTTGATTGTGGATGGTAAATAAGTACAACTTTATTTGATTTAAAAAAATAAACATAAAACTTCAACATAAATTTTGAAATACTTCCTTGAACACAACATTGGAAGTTTTATTAGTCAAATTATCATCCTTATCTAAAATCAATAACTTCAGTCCTTCTCTACTCTTTACTCTTGATAAAGCAACGTATAACTGACCGTGTGAGAAAACCGGTTCTCGCAAAAACAACCCAACCCTTTTTAACGATTGGCCCTGACTTTTATTTATGGTCATAGCAAAACAAACCGCTAGGGGAAATTGTCTCCTTTTGAACTTATATGGAATTTTGTTGTCTGAAGGTGTTAAAGACAACCTTGAAATAAAAACTCGATGCCCAATGTTACTTCCAGTTAAGACCACTGTTTCTATGATGCGATTACCCAATGATACGACCTGAAGTCTAGTACCATTACATAACCCATTTTTCTGGTCGATATTTCTTAGTAACATAACCGGAACACCGACCTTTAAAATCAACTTATGGTTTGGCAAACCGGAGATTTTAAGTCCATTTAGAACATCAGGTGAATATAAACTCTCATCAAACTGATTGTGAATAAACTCTGTTTGGCAGATGCTATCTAACTGAGGTATTCTTTTTCTTCTCCAGGAAACAATGAAAGCAGACGATCATTTATTTCTTGAACAACTTCATTTTTCGGTGCAAGTATTGATCTTTCTTCAAAATATTTGGGATCGTTCAAGTTGTCAAGAAGTGATGGATATACAAACTCAATTAATGAACCTATAGGATCAGAAGATTGAGTAATAAGAAGATCTTCAGGAATACGAATAACTGCATCACCATCATTAGAACCACCAGCATTTCCCTCTCCTGTATCCAAGAGCCAATTTGCAAATAACCTTGTTTGTTGTATTTCAGACGGATCTTTTCCAACAGTCAACCTCATGTTCTTCGTTAATTTTAAAACTTTGCAATTTGTCCATATATATGAAGAACTTAACGACGCGTTGACAATTTCTTGTCTGCTACCATTAGAAACAACTGGTAGAATCTGTCTAAAATCACCTCCCAATACGATTACTTTACCTCCAAACGGGATATGTGAGTTCCTAACGTTACCAAAACTTAAAACATCTCTTAAAGTGCGATCCAATGCTTCAAATGCATGCTTATGAACCATCGGCGCTTCATCCCAAATAATCAGCGATGTTTGTTTTAGTAATTTGGAGGCATCACTGTCTCGATTTATAGAACAAATTGAATTTTGAGTAAGATTTAATGGAATACCAAAGCGAGAGTGTGCTGTTCTACCTCCGGTTAGTAACAAAGAAGCAATACCACTTGAAGCAACAGTCAAAACAATTTGACCTTTAGATCTGATAGTTGTTGATAAAGTCTTCCAAAGAAAGGTTTTGCCTGTTCCACCATAACCATAAACAAAAAACACACCTCCTTTATTATCTTCAATTGCTGCCATGACATCCTCAAAAACACCTCGTTGTTCATTTGTTAATGAAACAATCAGTGTCTAAAATTCGTTTTGAAGACTTGTGATGTCATAAGATAACTCCTCAGCAATCAAACGATTATTAGAAGAAGATACACAATCAAAATCTGGGTAAGGCATGCCTTTGAAGTTCTTGAGGGTGGAATTGTTACGAAGTAGAAATGATTCAATCTCAAACAAAGTCAAGTTCTTCAATTGATGATCAGTAAGGGATAAATCTGTAGAATGGTAAATATAAACTTAGAAAAAAAATACAAATATATGGTTTATATAAATAAAGGTTAAATTCATAAAAGCTAAGTATTATACCAGGAGACTTTAACCGGCGTCGTTGATTGTAAAGAATTCCGTCTGAAAGGTATTCCCATGTATTTTCCCAAACAAATATTGGTCTTCCCAAACTATCAGAGATCAACATCATTGAAAATAATGACCGTAGGTAATAACCAGTAGCTGAATGGCTTGCTTCTTTAATAGCTTCAATATACAAGACAACATTATCAATTTGTAATCAAGTAGTATATTTAAAAAAAATGAATGATAAAATGCAATATTTTTATGGAAAACAATAAGAATATACCTATTCATCCAAGAAAATCATTTCGATGGAGTACTTTTCGTTATCATTAAATTTAGAATTGAGCGTCCATAATTTCAATACTTTCACTTTGATAGTGACATCCGAATTGACTGGGTCAATGTCTTTTATGAATGTAATCTTTGAAATAGCCATATCTGTAAAAAAAAATTAGAAAAGTCAATGAAATGAGAATAAATATTACAACTTTTATGAATGTAATCTATAATAAGTTTACTTGATATATAAAGATGAACAACAAAATTAAAAAAAAAAATCAATTATATAAAAACTGAGAGCCAAAACAGAAAACAAAAAAGTTAATTAAAGACTAAAATACCCCTGGGACGATTTTCTGTCCAACACAACCATGAAAATGTCACCCATCTGCCCATTTTGCCCTTCAGAAAAAACAAAAGTAAAAAAAAAACAAAACACAAAAGTAGGATGCTATTATATGCAAAAAAATAAATAAATAAATAAATAATAATAACATAAAATCACCAAAATGATCAAAAATCACCAAAATGAATAAAAAGGTAAACATAATCGATTACACTCAAAAAACTTTTAGCTTATGTTATGATTAATTAGATAAACTACCTATAAATCATGTATTGATAAAGGAGTTATTTGTTAGACAAAACAGAAAACAAAAAAGTCAATTAAAGACTAAAATACCCCTGGGACCATATTCTGTCTAACACAACCATGAAAATGTCACCCATCTGCCCATTTTGCCCTAAAAAAAAAAACAAAAGTAAAAAAAAAAACAAAACACAAAAGTACGATGCTATTATATGCAAAAAAAAAAAACTAAAAAATAACATAAACACGCCAATAACATTTTGCCCTTCAGAAAAAATAAAAGTAAAAAAAAAACAAAATACAAAAGTAGGATGCTGTTACATGCAAAAAAATAAAATAATAAAAAATAACATAAAATCACCAAAATGACCAAAAATCACCAAAATGAACAAAAAGGTAAACATAATCGATTACACTCAAAAAACTTTTAGCTTATGTTAGGATTAATTAGATAAACTACCTATAAATGATGTATTGATAAATGAGTTATTTGTTAGACAAAACAGAAAACAAAAAAGTCAATTAAAGACTAAAATACCCCTGTGACCGTATTCTGTCTAACACAAACATGAAAATGTCACCCATCTGCCCATTTTGCCCTCCAGAAAAAACAAAAGTAAAAAAAACAAAACGCAAAAGTAGGATGCTATTATATGCAAAAAAAACTAAAAAATAACATAAGATCACCAAAATGACAAAAAAGTAAAAATTATCGATCTGTTCGATTTATTTTATTTGTATACCGTCAACATCTTCAATTTTTTTTATTTACCAAAACTGAAAAAACAAATAAAAAGTTTTCTTAATTAACTGAAAGCCAACAATAGATGGGATGAACAACGAAATTTAAAAAAAAAATCAATTATATAAAAACTGAAAGTCAACAATCCTGAAATTATTAATTAACTGATTAATGTGATTTCACTAAAAATCACCAAAATGAACAAAAAGGTAAACATAATCAATTCCACTCAAAAAACTTTTAACTTATGTTATGATTAATACCCCTGGGACCATTTTCTGTCTAACACAACCATGAAAATGTTACCCATCTGCCCATTTTGCCCTCCAGAAAAAACAAAAGTAAAAAAAACAAAACACAAAAGTAGGATGCTATTATATGCAAAAAAAAATAAATAAACAAAAACAAAAAAATAACATAAAATCACAAGAACTTTACCAATTTGAATCATCCAAAAAGTTAAAAAAAAAAACAAATATGTTTGAACTTTAAGAAAAATAAAAAGACCATAGTGGTATTTAGTGCTGGAACTTTCAAAATTAAATTTGTCACCAAGTTGGTAATCTGTACATGAAAACACACACATTCAAATACAAAAACAATATCAACATTGTTGATCATTAGCAATCATACTGATCATCAATTTGTTGTTGGGTACACTTTCGGTAACAACCCATCACACTTCAAAGAAAAACAAAACACAAAAAACAAAAGTAAAAAACGTCAGTAAAAGACTAAAATACCCCTGGGAACATTTTCTGTCGAACACAAACATGAAAATCACACTTCAGAGAACATCAAAGAATATCAAAACACAAATAACGAATAATGATTTCACAACAGATGTTTTTAGCAAACAGAGCTGCATTGGTATTAATATATTTTCACAAAAAGTTTATAATTTTTTAGTTATGTAGATGAACTCACCAGATTTGTTATGTCGACAGTGTGCAGAATGCAGATGCAGAAATCGTAATATTGAAGAGGAGAATGGATGTTGAAGACGAGAAAGCACAATATAAACGGAGTTAGAATATTATATTGAAATTCCTGATTTTTTGGGATTCATTTAAATATTGAAAAGAGTGTAAAAAAGATAAGATATGCAGTCAATGAAATTGAACGTAAGTTGTTATTGTTTCCAAAGAAACATGGATTTTTAATTTGAAATTTGAATGGTATATGATCCGAAAATGATAAAGATGAAAAAAAATTGGGATTTTTTCTACAGGTATGCAATTTATGCGAATTTTTTAGATTTATTTTGTTTTATAAAATTTTAGATTTTAGAATTACAAAATAGGATTAAATGAATAGATGACACGTGGCAGATTTGCAATGTAGAAAGGGGACATGTGGCCAATTATAGGTTTTGTTTATTAGAGGAGATAGATACCTTACTAAAACCATATTTGTGAAAATGGCAAAGTATAACAAACCTCACATTTATTCATTTTATCTAAAAAAATATTTTGGTAACATGTCATGTCAAGTTTTATCATTATTTAAACATAAAGAAAAAGATGTATTATAACTTGTAATCAAGCGTAAAATCTGTCAGTGAATCAACTTTTTGTAAGTTGTCATGTTGCAATTATTAACTATCAACTAACAAAAAATATCAATAACCGAAATTAACGGCCAAGACAATTAATAACAATATTAACATATTTTTAATAATTTTTAAAAAAATATTTCGGATTTGATAGATTAAAGACAAATCAATTAGTTAATATTTTTTACTATTAATTATATTTAATCCAAGCGTAATCCAAGCTTAAATTGGCTAGCCCAACACTACGATCTAAGACCAAATATTTTTGTGTCCTACTTCATACATTGTAATATAGTGAGATGTAGACACAAAGAAAAAGACCGGTTTTGAAAAAAAAGATCAAGACCGAATCAATCTAAAACACGACGAACCAACCCAAGACCGTCAATGGCCAGTCTGAAAAAAGAAAGGACCAGTCCCAAAAAACACCGATCCAAGGCCGACCCGAGATTGGTCCGAGACCGGTCTCCAAAAGACAGGAAGCGAAAGTTTATATACATATAATTTTGTGTTAATTACACATTTTTTAATCACACATTACCTAATTTCTTCTCTTTCGATTATTAAACTTTGGCATATCATTTTTATAAAATCTTAATTTATCATTTTTGTGTTAACCATACATTTGTTAATTGAAAAACTTGAAACCGAAAAAGACGCACACAAAGACTGCATCTAGTGAGAAGGACAAAAGCTTATAAAACTTTTCTACAAGTTTTATTTTATGTGGGACAAGTCTCAAAGATTGAAACAAAGTTCCAACAATTTTATTCCAAAGGTCATGTGAATCTAAATCAGGCACTCACATCCAATATATATTTAAAGACTCATGTAGACCGATTATTATTATTTAAAAATGTTTAAGAGTCAAATAAAGTCAAATAAAGTCACCAATTCATGAAAGAAAGGGTTCTTTGCAGCAACAAACTTTGATCATTTCTTCATCCACATCACACACCTTAAGCTCTTCCCTTGAAGAAGCAAGTCAAAAGCCTTGTTGATGTCCTCAAACTCAACCTCATGTGTCACAAATGCATCTAATTGTAGTTCCTAAAAAGATCAAGAATTCATTAGTTTCTTATAAAATAAAAATATTAAACATTCAAAATATGAAAGAGAAGGATTCTGCTTACCTTATCCATGCAGCGTTTTATGAGAACAGGGATATCAGATTTTGGTTTTAGACCTCCAAAAAGAGAACCCATGATTGATTTTCCACTGTGAAGTACCTCAAAAGAACTTAAAGTCAACATTGCCTCCGGTTGGTCAACTCCCAGCATAACCGTTTTCCCCCATCCCTAAAGATTACCTTCATTGTTAAAAAAAGATTCAATTAGTGGCTAAATATATATATATATATATATATATATATATATATATATATATATATATATATATATATATATAGGGAAAACAATTAGACCTTTCTAGAAGAAGCATAAGCTTCATGAACAAGAGAAGTCAAACCAACACACTCAAAGCAATAATCTGCACCTCCACCGGTCATCTCAATTATCACCTGCTTCAACAAACATTTTTTTAATGTTATAAAAAATTTCATTTAAGAATTTAAGATATTAATTTTAAAATGAAGCATAATGTATTAAATTACCTGGCTGACAGTTTTGTCCCCAATGTTACGCGGGTTCACAAAATCAGTAACTCCAAATTTCTTTCCTGTCAATAATAAAGAAATGATTAATGTTAAAAATTGGAAATTTTGATATTTTTCCAAAAATTTATAATAAGTTACCAATTTCAAGTTTGTCTTGGTTCACATCAACTCCAATGATCCTTTTAGCTCCACATAGCCTTGCTCCCTCAGCAACCTTTAACAAATATCATTCCCATTTTACCCTCATCAATATATATGTCATATGAAAAAAAAGGGGAAATTACACAATAAAAAACATCATATTTTAGGTTTAACCATTATTACTTTATTTTTCCAATCAAACCATAAAAGATTAACACATTTTTCCTGATTAACTATTTTGGCCTGTTAATGTCAACATTGTGAAATAAGAAAAATATTCGGCATCCTTTCATGATTTTAATTATATTGTTTTTTTTATGTATAATATGCACTTTATAAAGTTCTGTGTATGTAGTGTTTATTATGTTGGATTACAAAAATTTATTAAAGCCTTTATATGTAAGGCCCAAAAGTTGAATCTTTATATAAGTTGATAAGAATCAATCATACAGCTAGCCCAATTGCACCCAGTCCAAATATAGCAACTGTTGTTCCAATTTCCACATTTGCAGCTTTCCAAGCAGCACCTAACCCTGAAATAAAATAATTTATTTTCATAAACTCAACTCCTCAAATGCATAATCTTCATTTTATCACCAATCTATATCATAAATATAGTAAAAAGTGCATAAAAATAAGCAAAAAATTACCAGTTGATACTCCACAACTTAAGAGGTAGGCTCTGTTTGCTGGGATTGCTGGATCAACTTTGATTACACGAGCAACTTCAACCACTGTGTACTCAGTAAAACTTGATACATGCAAGAAATGGTATAAAGTTTCTCCATTCATGTCTGTGAATCTGCTTGATTCATCTCTACCCACCCATGGAGTACAATGGACAGGATATTTTGAACACAGGTTGCTTTTTTTGGACAAACAATCTGCACATTCACCACAATCTGGGAGAAACATTGGGATCACAGTGTCTCCTTCAACAACTTCATGTACACCTTCACCGATACTCCCTACAACCCTTTAATGGAGAAAATTTGAATGAATTTATGTAATTAGGACCACAATTCAACAGATTTAACATGAACAGTTTACTAATTTTGATGGATTCTTACCCAATTGCTTCATGACCGAGTATTCTGGGGAAAATTGCAGGAGGACGCTTTAAGAGAAAACAACAATCGTTAATTAACATCAACAAAAACACTCGATTGATTTAAATTTTGATCTCGAACAACTATCTACCTCCAATTTCCAGTAGTTAATATCACTATGGCAAAGCGATGTGCATATGATTTTGATTCGAACTTCGCGAGATTTTGGTGCAGCCACTATCACTTCCTCTATCACCAGCGGTTCCCGTGGTTTCCTAGCAATCGCAGCTGCAAAAAACACAATCCTCCATTGATTCTTCAAAGAAATAAAAAATTACTACAGATGTTGCCTTCATCCATTAGGTAATTGTTTGTATCTCGGGAAAACATGCAGTTTCAAAATTTCAAACAGTTTTTTTTATCGATGTAAGTTAATGGAATTAGAGTGCTGAAGCATGAGTAGAAGATCTTACCTCGGCACCTGATAGGCTTTCCGGCAGTGTTGCTAGAGCTTTTTCCGGCAGCGTTGCTACGAGAGCTTCTGTCATTGGTATTTATAGTTGCTTGGGCCTAGTGTGTTCGTAATCTCCGCCCGGCGGGAAATGGTGGGAGAGACCCATGGGATTCTTTTTTTAATTTACAAAATATGTTCAAATCATATTTGTTTTATTGATTTATTTATGAAATCTGATATGATATAATGTTACATTTAATATTTATTTTTTTATTGTTAATATTTTTATAACTGTATTTAATGCTTGTATAATTCTCTTGTTAAATAACTAACACTCCCCTTTGGTATAATGCGTTCCATGAACCCTACATGTGAAACTTCCATTTAGAGGCGAGCATAGAATTGGGGTGGGATGTATTTAATTTTTGTTGTACATAGCAACGCAAAAATCTAAATTTGTGCAAATGCCACTCCTCGGATGAATTGTTCAAAATTCAAGATATTTAATAAAATTCAAGATAGTTTATTTCACAATTTTGGGTAATTGGATCTTATATGAGTGCTAGAAGGGATATAAATCATATGGTATAAATTATATATTTGTATAACATGAGTTTGATCTTGAATATGACAAATAAAAGGATAAAATAGTTGATCCATTGATTTTGAAGGTTAAATGTGAAAATTAAATATGAGCATTTAAATATAATTTTTTTTATATAAGTAAAAAATCATTGATAAAAAAATAATTTTTATGAAATTAATCAAAACAAAAATTGTCACTAATTTGTTCTAATCGGTCACTAATCTGTTGCTAATACTAATGTGCGTAAAAAAATTAAGCCCCTTAAACGACAAGGTCCCTATGCGGTTGTATACCCCGCATATGCCTAGGGACAACCTTAATACCCATTGCGAGGATCAAGGAGTAGTGTCCTGGAGTTGGTCCAACTAAGGGCATGTGTGATATGTAGTTGATTGGTTCGGTCAACACTTTTGTCTAACTCGGTGCAGCCTGTTTGATAAATGGCTAATCTCGTCTAAGCCGGTAAGCATTTATCGGCCAGCCTCCTAACTCAATCCCTACTTGAAATGTGCTCGATCCCTACTTGAAATGTGGTTGGCCCAATATTTGATCCCTAAATGACTTTTTTCCCCTAAAGCCTTCAAGCAGATCATCGCCACCAGCCTCCACATATTGTCTCATGTACTTTAATTCTCCCTTATTTTTTGTCTGAAATCAAATGAAACAATATTCAATTTCGTTGTTTTTTTTCCGAAAAAAATGATGCTTTTATGTTTCTAGTTGGTACTTCTATGAAAATTTCGAAAAGTTGATGTATGTATGTTTCTATGTTGGTGCTTCTTGTATGAACTCGATTTTATATTTTAGTTCATGTGTGTGTATGATTTTCGGATTCAAGTTCATGTATGCTTTTTATTCATCTTGTTAACCTCAAAATCCATCTACCAGCTTGTTATTGTTCAAATGAGTTTTGGGTTTGGAAATGGAAACGAAATCTACGTTCATAAATCGAAACAAAATCTGTCATATTGTTCTTGTTCAAACTTTTTGCAGCCTGTTCAAATGGGTTTTTCATTTTAATTCATCATATATTCTTTGCTCGATGTCTTATTTGAGTTTCGTATGATATGCTCATATTCGAGTGCATGAATTAAAGGCAGATTGTTCATCCCCATAAATTGAAACTTTGCTTGTTTGTGTTACAACATGATGGAAAAAAATTGGTCGGATACTCATCGGAGAAGACGACCAAAGTCACACCGGAGCAACAAAGAACGTGACTAAACCCACACCAACCGGTCATAAGGACATTTTGTGAATAGTCCAAACAAGTGCATTGGAAAATTTTGTACAAAAAAAAAACTTAATTAATAAATGTGTACAAAAGATAAAATATGTTACATTTATAAGTCATTTTCCCATTAACCAACTGGACAAACTATTCGGTTATCATTGTAACTTCCATACACTGCTAATGTTGGGAATTAGTGGTAACCTTAAGCATTTTACAATAAACTAAGCCTAAATGTAGGTCTAGCCCACTTGGTAGAGGCTTTGTCTCTTAAATTGGAGATCTCGGGTTCTAATACGGATATTGACGAATTCTACTAACTTAGGGATAATAACTTCTAACCATTAACCACTAACCAGTCGTTATATATATATATATATATATATATATATATATATATATATATATATATATATATATATATATATATATATATATATATATATATATATATATATATATATATATATATATAGAGAGAGAGAGAGAGAGAGAGAGAGCTAGGTTCATATGTAGATGGACATCTATTGTGTGGATGTAGGGACCAATAAGAATTCTAGAAAAATTAAATCATTATTAAACAATAAAAAAGTATAATAGTAATCTTATCTATTATAATTATAGTAAATAATCAAACCAATTAATATCCCTTAAATTAATATCATTTAAATTAGGTAAAACCAGTTCCAAACTGTTTAAAAATCATAAATCACAACACTAGGGTTTTTTCACATTTTTGCCCCCTTATCTCGTTCATAATCATCAACTGCATCGTCCCTCACATCATCTCGTCACTGTCGCTTCTTCCTCCTCCCTCTCCACCGCCAGCCACTGTCATTTATCGAAATAGGTTTGCAACTGCTGTTGTATACCAACATCACAACCATCGGACAATAGATAAGGATTTCCATTGCAAAATCATAGCCACGGTATTTATTGAACTCAATTTTTTATTAATCAAAAGTTTTGTTTCATAGAAATTATATGCCATATTCAATTTTGATTGACGTGAATATCATGCGCATATGCGATTTTTTATAACTCCGAATTGTGATTTTCCATATAGCACCATTTATTTCTTGCTTGTTAATTTCTTGTGTGTTTCTTTGTGCATATACTTTTTTTAAAGACATAAAATGAGACTAGATGAGCTTGAAGGTACGTGTTTACTTTAGAAATACGTGGCTTTCAAAATTACAGTATGTTTTTTACTTTTGTTGTTTCAGTTGATTAATATTGTTTCTTTGTAAATGATTTAATTATTTTTATTTGTCAATGATATTGTCGATGAAAACTGTGAATAACTTTTCATCACTTATGAGTGATTAATTATTCAAAATTCCTTTATGTGGTAATGGTTATAAACACTCATAGAAATGCGATCATATTTTGTAAGAATACTTCATATTTTTCAAGAATATTAATTCTT
Source organism: Lactuca virosa (assembly GCF_052849685.1). Lineage (NCBI taxonomy): Eukaryota > Viridiplantae > Streptophyta > Magnoliopsida > Asterales > Asteraceae > Lactuca > Lactuca virosa. The sequence continues at coordinate 43,407,141 of NC_136433.1, forward strand.
TTGATATAATTTTCTCATTAGAATGGTTTTAATTCTTCATTATTTCTCTATTGTTGCTGTAATTATTCATTATTCTATAGTTGTTGCATTAAATGAGTTGTTTTCATTTAAGAATTATTTAAATTTAGAAAAATTTTACTTTGTTGTTGTTGTAATTCTTTTAGAGTTGCGTTTTGTTTTAAAGAATATTAATAAATATTCTTTAAGAATGCTGTAACACCCATAAAAATCATGCCAAATTTAAACTTTTTAAAACATTTCAAAACCAATGATTATTACAAAACTTGTTTTCAAAATAGTTCAGTGTCAGAGTATCCCAGAATCAAATCATAAACAATAGGAGGTGTACGATCATAATCATAACACCGACGCCATACGATCATAATCACAACACATAAACAAACGCAGCATGCATAATGAGCCATCAGTCTGACTGGATCGCCTCACAGGCCATCAGTCTATCTGGACCGCTCTCCGAGCCTTCGGTACATCTGGACCGCCTCTCAAGGCCTTCAGCCTATCCGGACCGCTCGCCGGGCCTTCGGCCTGACTATATGCCCTCCCGAGTCTGCAGTCTATCCGGTCCGCCTCAGGTATCTTGGCCTACAGCACAAAGCAGGACCTGCCTCAACCCAATCCCCCAAACTAACAAACATGTGCACATAAATATCATACGCTAGCATGCAAGTACAGATAATCATACAGATCTAACGGATCACTAACATAGCAACCATCCTATAACCAGGATACTGATCTAACCGATCAATAACATAGCAAACATCCTATAACCAGGATATCGATCTAACAGATCTCTAAAATAGCAAACATCCTATAAACCAGGATACCGACCTACCAGGTCACTAAGCATATCACCATCCTAACTACCAGGATGTAAATCAATAAGCATATCATGCAATAAACCCGAATACAAATCCGATAAGGGCCGACATTGGTGCCTTAGACCCTGTTGATATAGTGAGGAGAACTCACCTCACAGATGTCAAACTGTAGTGATAATGCAAAACTCTCAAATCGCAGCCACGAACTCAACCACCTATCACCACCATAGGACCAAGTCCATCAGAATCCCAATTTACCAAAATACCCTCAAAAGTCCAACTGGTCAACCCTTGGTCAAAGTCAAATGTCAAAGTCAACGGTCCATGTTGACCTGACTCGTCGAGAGCAACTAGCAACTCATCGAGTTCCTTAAGAACTCAGGAAGTCATGAAACCCTAATTGACTCGTTGAGTTTCCAACCAACTCGTCGAGTCCATGCGTGTCCAGAAGTCGGGGAAAACCCTTACTGACTTGTCGAGCCCCCTTACTGACTCGCCGAGTCCATGCAGACTCCAACTACGGTTAATCTTCATCGGACTCGCCGAGTCGTCTATGCGACTCGTCGAGTTCATGCAGTCCATTTCTTATACATATGTTTTTAAGCCACCCCAAAGCTCCATATTGCGGATCCAACCTCCTAGGGCATGGTTTCCACGTAAAGTTGCAAACTTTACGTACATGCATGGCCCTAAATGCCAAAACTAGACTAAGGGAAGGGTTAACTCAAAGGGAATTGGGAAAGACCCAAGCTTTCCAAATCTCATAACTTTATGGCTATAGGGACCAAGGGGAGTCCAGATCTGAAGTTACAACTTCAGATCTTAGCCCAATACCCGAAATGACTTCCAAATATCCTAAAGATGGCACCAAATTTATGCATGAAGAGATCTAATCAAAGATAAACCAAGGCAACGAATTTATACCTCCAAAATGATGCCAAGATGAAGTAGATTCAGATCCACAAACTCCTCTTTGCTCCAAGCTTCTTATACTTCACACCTTCACAAAATTCACCAAAATCACTCTTTAAGCCTCACAATCACTCAAGGGCAAAGTTAATGGCGATTAGGGTTTCTTCTGGCCGTCAAGGGGTGATAAGGGACTGGAGGAAAGGACTTAAGGTCCTTTAAATAGGGTGTAAACCCTAAAAATTAGGGTTTCATCTCCTATCTCCTACTCGTCGAGTCCGGGTCCTCCGACTCGTCGAGTAGATCCAATAATCCACGCGGGCTAACCCGCCTCTACACGACGAGTTGGGGCAACCAACTCGTAGAGTAGGTCCATAGATATGAATATAATGCTTTAAAACTTGTACCTAGGAGTCGGGGTGTTACAACTCTCCCTCACTTGTACTAGACTTCGTCGTCGAATTCTGCTGCGACGAACAATCCTGGATAGTGTTCCCGCATCTATGCCTCCGGTTCCCATGTCCACTCGGGTCCCCTCATGTGCTCCCACTGTACCTTTACCAAAGATACTTCCTTGTTCCGTAGAACCTTCACCTTCCTCTCAAGAACAACCACCCGCCTCTCCACGTAATTCAGGCGCTCATTGACCTGAATATCATCTAATGACACTACTGCCTCCTCGTCCAGAATGCACTTCCGCACCTATGAAACATGGAAAATGTTGTGGATCTGACTAAGCTCCTCAGGGAGATCTAATCTGTACGCCACCTTGCCAACCCTGGCAGCGATCCTGAATGGTCTGATATATCGGGGACCCAATTTTCCCCTTTTCTTGTAGTGAATCACACCCTTCCAGGGTGAGACCTTCAGGAGTACCATGTCACCGACCTGGAACTCTAACTCAGATTGGCGTCGGTCGGCATAGCTCTTCTGCCGACTCTGTGCGGTCTGTAGTCGCTGTCTAATCTGCTGAATCATCTCGGTAGTCTGCAGGACTACCTCAGTCCGACCCATCACCCTGTGACCAACCTCGCCCCAACATACTGGGGTGCGGCATCTCCGTCCATACAACAACTCATAAGGTGGATCACCAATGCTGGAGTGAAACCTGTTGTTATAGGAGAACTCTGCAAGGGGTAGGTAGGAGTCCCAGCTCCCACCGAAGTCAATAACGTAGGCTCTCAACATATCCTCGAGAGTCTGTATGGTCCGCTCACTCTGACCGTCCGTCTGCGGATGATAGGCTGTACTGAAGTGTAGCCGTGTGCCCAATTCCATGTGGAACTTCTACCAAAATCGGGAGGTGAACCGAACATCACGGTCTGAGACGATTGAGACCGGAACCCCATGGCGAGCGACAATCTCACGTATATACACACCGACCAGCTTCTCGGCCGATGAGCTCTCCTGAATGGGCAAAAAATGAGCACTCTTGGTCAATCGATCCACGATGACCCAAATAGCATCGAATCCCTTTATCGTTCTCGGCAGCTTGGTGATGAAGTCCATCGTGATCTGCTCCCATTTCCACATGGGAATCTCTAGAGGCTGCAGCTTGCCATGCGGCCTCTGGTGCTCGGCTTTGACCATCCTGCAGGTCAAGCACCTTTCAACATACCAAGCGATCTCTCGCTTCATGCACGACCACCAGTAACTCAATCGCAAGTCCTGATACATCTTGGTGGCCCCCGGGTGAATAGAGAAGCGAGACTTATGAGCCTCTTCCAATATAGTCTGTCTGACCCCACCAGACACCGGAACCCAGACCCGGCCGCAACGAGTCAGTAATCCCCGGCTATCCTGCACAAACCGGGTGTTCTCACCCCTAATCCTCTCAAGCTTCCAATTCTCCTGACACATACCCTCCGTCTGAGCTTCCCTGATCAAGCTCACAAGTTGAGAATCCACGGATATCCTCATACATGTCACTGGGGTGGAAGATCCAGCTGACTTGCGGCTCAGAGCGTCCGTAACCATGTTCGCTTTACCAGGATGGTAAAGGATCTCGCATTCATAATCCTTGACCACGTCAAGCCACCTGTGTTGTCTCATGTTCAGAGTCGGCTGATCCATGATGTGTCTCAGACTCTTGTGGTCTGTGTAGATGGTACAACAGACCCCATAGAGGTAATGTCTCCAAATCTTGAGAGCGAATACCACCGCTCCCAACTCCAGATCATGAGTAGGGTATCTCGTCTCTGTTGGGTTTTGAGCATTCTAACACTCCTATGGTGTACATGCAACCCTATAAACCTTGGATCTATGTTTTCTCTATTATACATGCAAATATTAACTATTCCAAGGTTTCATCCTAACTAGCATATTATGAAGCACCTATACTACAAAGTTCTAGTTAGATGACATACCTTTTGATGTAGCTTGATGTCTTCAAGCTTTAAGAGCTTAGCCCCAATAGTGTGGAAGCCTCAAATGGAATCACAAATCACCAAAACACCTTGGAAGAACTTGAGAGAATATGTATGCACACTAAAATCGGCCCACTCTTATTTTCACACACTTGTACCAATTTTGTGAGCCAAGGACCCCTTTATATATTATGGAGGATTAGGGTTACATCCATGTAAACCCTAATACCCATGACCTTTCATTTACATAGGATCCATGGGTTAAAAGCTCCATGGACCATCCATGAAAGCTTAGCCCAACCTAAATGAACTTGGCCCATTCCATATATATAAGAGTCCATATTTAATTAGTTCTTTTTGATCACTTAATTAATTCTAAATTAATTCTTGATCAATACTAATTAAATAATATGATTCCATATTAATATATTAGAACTTATAATATATTAATATAAATCATAAATATACTATTCTCAAAAGACTATCCATATAAATTGTGCCGGTGAAGTGCAACCCAAATGGACCATGCCGGGTCGGGTCAAGTACATACCAAATATAGTTATGGACTTAGACATTAATCCAACAGTCTCCCACTTGGATAAGTCTAAAACTATTATTGAGTATGACTTCAAAACCTAACTGGCAATCGTAGCTCTTAAAGTCGATGTCGAACTCTGACCTTGTCAATGACTTGTCCATTAGATAAGGGATCATATATTCCTCCATTCTAGATATCATATGGACTGAGACATGGATTATAATCATTCTCTCTGTCCATTTGTTGTTTCCCGATTTTCGATTTATGATGACTGACTGATTGAACAAATCAAATCAGTCCTGGCTTGGCCAAGCACTCACATGTGTCATCGCTAAATCATCGAGGGGCCCACATATATCGCTTTTATCCCGAAGGTAAAAGGAATGGATAAACTTCGACTCATATGGCTTGTTCTACTACTTGTTGAATCATACACAAAGGCACGTTTTATAACATCGAGTTACCAAATGCGTTTTCGTGCAATCAATGTATAACCAACTCATAGTAACAACTCATATCTCTAGGTTTGAAGAATATAAGATATTATCGTCTCATGATCACTCGTGATAAAATCCATGAAGTGATTCAAATGAGCGCGGGTTGAATCCAATACTCAGAACTTATAAGCACTCATGAGTGTTGTAGCACCACTTTGTCCACCAACTTGGACCTCTACAAACCAACCCATGACAGTCTTGATTCATATCTACTTCCAACATATGACCGACTGTGGATGGTTTGAATAACTTAATCATTCAGGAAGAGCGACTTAGTTATTCTGGAAGTCAAAACATGCAAAGTGAAACACAAGAATAAATGAATCAAATATGGTATCAAACCCTATGAATATAAATAAACACTTTTATTTATCACCATACTGATTACTCATTATTCATTGTTTCGGTTTTATTAACTTTATACTTGAATTAAAAACACTAGTTGTCCCATGCTCCAAGCATGTACACTATGTTTTTCTTAAACAATAGCTTTGCCATACACCAAGTATGCACTCTATGTTTGTCTATGATCCTTACGTTGTGAAATAAACCAATTGAACATAATTTCAATGATTCTAATTTCACACTTCCAAATCCTTATCGAAAAATGTGAGAATTTCAAATTCCTATCATTTATCGAAATTTGTTTAGATTTTAAACTTATATGCACTGACCCTCCTGTAATGAATATGTACAAAGTCACAAAGACTTGTCAACAGTCATTATAAGGTATTCCAATGGAGATCAACTCCATGGAAACTAAGTCTCATATTCAAAGTACATTGCTTTGGACATGCTTCTTGCATTAAGTTTTCTAATCTTACAAAGATAACTTCCACCTATGGAGACAACTCCATATTCTTATTTTGACTATCACTTCTGAATAAGAGATGCCTCTTTTCAGAATATGTCAATATGGTCCTTCCAAAATTAGCACTATACTTCCAACTGTCCATGAGCAACCAATCTTTGGTAAACCTCAGATTGTCCTCGACAATTGCTTAATCATTTTAGTCATATCCAATTCTAGACCTTTTCCCTTCTTAATGCCTCTGGGCATTTGGAAAAATTTAGAAATGACAAATATTATAGCACATGCAATCGATCATGTACCCAAAGCAAATGGTACACGATTCATGATGCCTCACATAAAGACATGATTCTAGACCAGTCTTTTGCTATAATATTTTTATTTGCCATGTTTTCAAAATTTGACTATGAAGAGGGATGCAGTAATCATAATCGAATTTTGAGAACGCAATATATTGAATTTCCTTAAGTTGAACCAATCTAACATGAAATTCATATATATATTCTTGACTAAAGATGATTAAGGTCTCAATCTAAGCCTTTAGAACTGAAATGAAGTATATCCTCTCCCTTAATTATAGCAAAACAACTTTTTCAATCCCTGCAGCCTCACGAATTGAAACTTTTGTTTTCTATAATTAACATTGCTAACTTGCAACACTAACAATAATTATCATGCTCCCACTAACATGATGATTATTAGCATAACACTTATGCTCCCACTAGCTTTGACATGTACTTAGAAATCAGCTGGACTTCTAGAAATCAATACTTTATTGACTTTCTTACCAAAGTTCAGATTTCTGATAGGAGATGCTTTGATAAAACTTTATCAAAATCATACACCTTTCCTTAGATAGCATGCATGTGTGTCTAAACAATTTTAGAACTATGAAAAGGGATGCCGTAATCATAGTCTCAATTGTTTAGACCTTTTGCCATCTGCTTCAAATCTACTTGGTGGAAGTGTTTCCTCACCATTATTTTCATGAATCGGAGAGAAACCTTATGACCCTTAGATTTTATGGTGTATGTGTTCTTATCCATGTGAATCGTCAAAACCATAGTCACAAGACAAGGATAATGACAAATCCAAACTCATATGGACTGAACTTATGCAATCTTAACTTCTTGCCACCTGGCAGTACAGGGCCTGTCATTGCTTCCAAGTTGTTATGCAACCAATTAAGAACTTTCAGAACTCCTATGCAAAGCTAACTTTAATTGGAATGGGCACAGAATATGTCAACACGATAGGTTATAAACCTCAAGTCGTGCGCTAGTGAAGAACCTCAGGTTTTATTCTTGATTAGTTCTTGAAATTCTTTTTAGGATCTTTAAGACTCCCACTATCCTCTTGACATATAAGACTATCTTGCCAAATATTCAAGAGATAGTGCGGATTCTTTATCAAGACAAACACTTCACACAATTGGCCTTAGTTGGTCTTTGTTTTATCCAAAACATCACAACTTACCAATTTCAAATGTACAAGAGTAGGACACTCTTACTCTTACATTTGACAAGTGTTTTAAACCTTTCTTTAAGATATGTCACTTAAGTTACAATCTTGGAGTATGACTCTAAGAATTGTTTTGGAACGAAGTATGACTCATCTTCCTGATATAACCATTTCAACAATTCATGACTCCTCTTCTTAGTCATAAGAACGCACTAAGATGACCTTTAGAGGACTAATTGTGATATGATTTCTAAATCATTAAGATGATCACAAACATGATACTAAAGTACTCTCCCATCTTTTCAGATTTGAGAAACTTTTATCTTTCTGCCTAATTTGATTCTTCCCATTCGTTCTGTCATACATTGAGACTTTTCCAATGTTTCAGAATTATACTTAAACTTGTAAGTATAACCATATTTACTAAACTTTAGTAAATCAAATAGTCTTAACGAGCTTTGTGGTGGACATGACCAGTGCACAAGAATGTGTACTTGATCCCTTTAGTCCTTCACTTGACTCACACATCCATGTGAACAAGTAATTAGTCTTGATTTTCCAATGCTTGAAAGTTCTCATTCATCATACTATTCAACTTGCATGATTCCAAGTTTCGGTCCAATTGAAACTTGGGTGATGAGGAACTTTCCTGATTTGGTAAATTTAGACACTACCACAAATGAAAGAATCAAATCCATTTTCCAATATTGCTGTCAGTGGAATCATATAAGCAACAATTTTCCACAAATGCCATTGTAAGGATACTTCAAATAAATAAAATTAAACAATTTTCTTTTATTTTAAAACTTTGCGGAAAAACTTATCCTTACAATCCACATGGGAAATTGTTGTTATCTATTCCTTAGCAATATATCATAACTTCTTAAGCAACTGCTCAAAATTCTGATGCGATCGAAATCCACCTTCGCGATCAGAATCAGCATATACTTCCTTTAAAATTTCTCTCTATTCTTTGATTCTTAAAACATCAACATGTGACCCAGTCACATCATGTAATGAGGATCTCAGAATAGAACTTAACAGAGTTAGATAATGGGCTCTACCTGATGTAGACTCAAACTTATTGACTTTAACATCCTTAGGTAAATTTGGCAGCTTTGCAATCAACGCCCCTTCCTTTGGCAAAATAAACATATGGACCCTTTGGTAATGAGACTATCTCAGACTTAGCCTTTCTCTTTACCATTTGGTCAACCGGGTTGACTATGGCCAATCCCTTTCCATTGGGAAGAGAATGCTTTTTCTGGATTTCCAGTGTCACCATTGTCACTGTCCATAAAGTTTTTGGGAAGTTGATCTTCTAATCAAATTTGCTTTACTATCGTTCCAAATCATTGCTGATTCAGCAGCACCAAGCAAATAGATATGATCATTAAGGTTCATGTCATAGCCTGTTTCATAGTAGTCCCAAAGGAACTCACTATGTGACTTAGAAAGTGATTGAACATCCAACTTTCTCAAGACTTTGACACCCAACTCTCCCAGCTTGTCAATATGTGACTTCATCTCTAAGATGTGATCACACATAGACCTTGCTTGCCATTAGGGCTTGAGTGACCTTGAACTTGTGGGTTAGGGAGAATAATTGGAGGAGGTGGAGGAAGAGAAGTATGACTTCCATGAGGCAAACTCGGGAAGTCATATTCATTAGGAAAGCTTGGTTTGGGAAGATCATTGTTGTCTAAAACAGACATCAACAATGGGAGAAATTCACGTAAAGTTGATTTAAGTCCTTAATATAACACCCAATATGATATATTAAGGCTAGGACCCAACAAACTATTTTATAACTTGGAAGAGGGATGCCGTAATCCAAGCTATAAAATATTTGAAGGTAGGTGAATGACGATTCACCAATTTCCACCAAGATAAACGAAATGTATTATTAGGTTTTAATTGGTTTTGAAACTCCTAGATTCTTTTGAGATTCATTGAACTTTTCAATGGCATGTTTCAATCTCGAGTGTGCCCTTCAGGTTTTGTGACTGGGATGCCGAGGATCACAAAACAAGGTGTGAAGTAACCATGCAAATATACTTGGTACCCTTAATATTTACCCCTCAATCGATGTGCCGGTTAACCACATACGCTCCAACGATACTATGATAAACATTAAGTTACCCTTTGCCTACCTTGTTAAGTCCAGGTTAGTGTGCCGGTTAACCACACACGCTCCACTAACAGCTTAAACAAAGTGCAAAGTGTAATTTCATGTATTAGCACCTTATTCACATTTTCCTAAGTAACTAAGATTGGGAATTTATAAGTGTTTAGTTACTTAGTATTTATCATTATACTTATAATGAAGGGAGAATTATAGTCCTTGTCCTACCTGTTCGGCTAACGACCCTCCACCGGTCAAGGAAGCGGTGAGTGAGAGTGGACACCCATTAAACTGCCATTTTATAGGCAGTAACCTTATACCCCCCTTATAGACCGGCTTCGTGAATGAGGCCTACTAATGGTAAGACGACTTGCTCTTATACATATAATATATTAAACTTTTAATATTATAATAGTATAAGGGTGTATTTTAGACATTTAAAATACTTGGTGATTTAATCTATTAATTAAACTAGACTTTTAATTTAATTAAACTCAAACCATATATTTATGGATTAATAATACTCTTTTAATTAAACGCTTTAATTAACTATTAATAAAGTCCATAAGAGTTAATTGAATTATTCAATAGAAACATCATAATTCCAATTATTAAATTCAAAATTAAAACCATTTAATTAATTGTTTAAGTTATGAACCCAAGAGTTTTAGAATTCAATTCTTTTTTTTTATCATAAAAAAACTTTTTCCAAATTCCAAAACTTGAGGGCAAGTTTTGTAACTCTTGAAAACTTTTGGATTCCATAACTTATGGAGTTAAATACTTGTTTTATGATGAAACTTTTCATGTTCCATAATTTAAGAACAAGTTATGAAATTCTTTAAAACATTAAGACCAAGTTTTGTAACTCCATAAAAAACGTTGAATCAATTTTTTTAAAAACCTTTTCATATCCATAACTTATGGAGGTTTCAAAAAACTCTTTAGATCAAACTTTTAAAACTAATAAAATAATCATATCATTTTATCTTTTACTAAATTTGACCTAATTCAACTCATATAGCAAATGATTCAAATTTTACAAATAATTAGTTTTTCACAAAAACAAGTAATTATCTTAAAATTTGACAAACGTCATGTTTTTTTTTCTTTTTTTTTTTCCAACTTTGAAAATAAAACATTTGCATCAATATAACAGAAAACAACCCATGACTATGATACCACTGTTGGGTTTTGAGCATTCTAACACTCCTATGGTGTACATGCAACCCTATAAACCTTGGATCTATGTTTTCTCTATTATACATGCAAATATTAACTATTCCAAGGTTTCATCCTAACTAGCATATTATGAAGCACCTATACTACAAAGTTCTAGTTAGATGACATACCTTTTGATGTAGCTTGATGTCTTCAAGCTTTAAGAGCTTAGCCCCAATAGTGTGGAAGCCTCAAATGGAATCACAAATCACCAAAACACCTTGGAAGAACTTGAGAGAATATGTATGCACACTAAAATCGGCCCACTCTTATTTTCACACACTTGTACCAATTTTGTGAGCCAAGGACCCCTTTATATATTATGGAGGATTAGGGTTACATCCATGTAAACCCTAATACCCATGACCTTCATTTACATAGGATCCATGGGTTAAAAGCTCCATGGACCATCCATGAAAGCTTAGCCCAACCGAAATGAACTTGGCCCATTCCATATATATATAAAAGTCCATATTCAATTAGTTCTTTTTGATCACTTAATTAATTCTAAATTAATTCTTGATCAATACTAATTAAATAATATGATTCCATATTAATATATTAGAACTTATAATATATTAATATAAATCATAAATATACTATTCTCAAAAGACTATCCATATAAATTGTACCGGTGAAGTGCAACCCAAATGGACCATGTCGGGTCGGGTCAAGTACATACCAAATATAGTTATGGACTTAGACATTAATCCAACAGTCTCATGCGGCTTCAACTGCCGCGATGCATAGGCTATCACCCGTCCTCTCTGCATGAGGACCGCTCACAATCCCATGATGGATGCATCACAAAAAACTAAAAAATCCTCAACTCCCTCTAGGAGAGTCAAGACTGGAGCCTCGCATAGTCGCTGTCTGAGGGTCTCAAACTCCCTCTGCTGCCCGGGACCCCATCGAAAATCCACCCCCTTCCTCGTCAGACGAGTGAGGGGTACTGCAATCTTGGAGAAATCTTGTATGAATCTCCGGTAGTAACCTGCCAATCCCAAGAAGCTCCGGATATCCGAAGGAGATTTCGGAACCTCCCACTGCATAACCTCCTTGATTTTGGCCGGATCGACCAAAATCCCCTCCTGGTTAACGAGATGTCCCAGGAACTGGACCTCTCGTAACCAAAACTCGCACTTCGAGAACTTGTCAAAAATCCGTTCTCACCTCAAAACTCCCAATAGCTCCCGTAGATGCTCCTCATGTTGCTCTCGGGTCTTGAAGTACACCAAGATATCATCTATGAACACTATGACCGAGCGGTCGAGCATCGGTCTGCAGACCCGATTCATCAGGTCCATAAATACTGCTGGCGCGTTGGTGAGCCCAAACGGTATCACCACGAACTCGTAGTGTCCATAATGAGTCTGGAACGCGGTCTTTTCTACGTCCTCCTCCCTAACCCCGACATGATGGTACCCGAACCTCAGATCTATCTTGGAGAACCAAGATGCTCCCTGCAACTGATCGAAAAGATCATCTATCATCAGGAGTGGATAACAGTTTTTCATCGTCAGCTTGTTCAACTCCCGGTAATCAATGCACATCCGGTGTGAACTATCCTTCTTCCTGACGAAGAGAATCGGTGCTCCCCATGGATAACTGCTCGGGCGAATGAACTGCTTGCCCAGCAGTTCTTGCAGCTGTGATGACAGCTCCTACATCTCTGGTGGTGCCAACTGGTACGACGCCTTGGCGATAGGGGCCACACCTGGCACAAGGTCGATCCTGAACTCGACCTGCCTCTCTGGAGGCACTCCTGGTAACTCCTACGGGAACACGTCCGCAAACTCCCTGACTACTGGAACCTCTGAAACCGAGGTCTGATCCCTGACCCGCGTATCCACCACATACGCTAGATAACCCGCACACCCGTCCTGAATGTACTGCCGAGCCCTGGCAGCCGAGCAAAACCCTGATCCCAACCTGGTGCCCTCGCAGTAAACAATCAGTTCTCCCCCACTTGGGGTTCGAACTACTACCCGCTGACCCTCGCAGTCAATCATGGCACCGAAGCGACTAAGCCAGTCCATACCCATGATCACACATACATCCCCCATGGGAATCGGGATCAGGTCTATCAGGAAAGATACCCCGAAGATCTCCAATACGCAACCTCGATAGACCGAAGAATCGGAAATCCCGTGTTCGTTTGCGATAGAGACTCGCAACATACACTCTAGCTCTCCCACAGGCAACCCAAACTCCCTACTGAAAGACCGAGAAACAAACGACCGACTCGCCCCCGAGTCGAATAATACCAAAGCAGGTAAGGAGTTCACTAAAAACGTACCTAATCACAGGTACAACATATAAGCATAAAACAGATATAATTAGTAAGATAAGGGATAGAAACATACCAGCAACCACGTCTGGTGTTGCCCTAGCCTCCTCTGTTGTAAGCTGGAAGGTGCGTCCCTGAGCCCTAGGGGGCGCTGCTCGGCCCTGACCCCCGTCATTAATCCTCAGTGTAGCCGGCGCTGGAGCCTGCGCCGGCCTGGCTGCGAGCTGTGGACAGTTGGTCTTCACGTGACCAACCTGATGATAGTGGTAGCAGATCCTCATATCCTGAATCGGGGCTGTCTGGCGACAATCCCTCGCAAAATGCCCCTCCTTGCCGTATTTGCGGCACGTGCTACCAGATCTACAAACCCCCGAGTGACCCTTCCCGCACTTGCCACAAGTGCGGCCCTGCTGTCCCCCTGACCTGGAATCAGCGGTCTTAGACCGCATCGGCGCCGGCTGTGACTGTGTCGGGGCCTGCCGCTGCTCCCTCAACTGCAGCTCAATCTCCAACTCACGCCGCCTAACGGTCTCCTGTAACTCGTGCAAAGTATCACATCGCTGAGTAGCAACAAACTGACAGATGTCAGTCTTGAGCATGCTCAGATAACGTGTCATCTGAGCCTGCTCAGAAGCAAACTCCGGGCAGACCATCGCCCTCTTCTTGAACATGCGAGTGATCTCCGTCATCGTCTCACCATCCTGTCTCAAATCCCGAAACTCCTGAGCTAACCGTTCCCGCTCGACTCGTGGAATGTAGAGAGCGCGGAACATATCCCTGAACTGCTCCCAAGTAACTGCAACTCTCTGATCATCCGAGTACGATCCAGTCATCAACCTCCACCAGTCCTTTGCCCCAGTCCTCAACAGGTTCAGGGCACATCTGACCTTCTGGTTAGTAGGAGATGAACACGTGAAGAAACACCCCTCCACGTCAGATAGCCACCTCATGGCTTTGATGAGGTCATGGGTCCCATCAAAAGTAGGGGGCTTCGTGTTGTCGAAGTCCCGATACTGAAAAGACCGACTGACTCCTACCCCTGCCGCCGTTACAGCCGTTGTAGCTGCTGCGGCAGCCGCCTCAGTGAGGGCTGTTGCGGCAGCCACCTTAGTGAGGGCTGCATAACGATCATCGAAATACTCCACCATGGCGGTCTTGATAGACCCAAACATCTCTGGTAACTAAGCCCGGAACATAGCAACAACCCCATCATGCAGGATCTCCCGGATCCCGACGTCCATCTCGTCTGGCCGATAGTCTCGGGCGCTGTCGGCGCCTCCTGTCCGCCTCCTCTTGATCCTGACCCGGATCCAGTCACAAATCGTCGAGTAACCACCATGCTGAAAATATACCGGAAAGATATAAGATATTCCACATAACAATCCGGGAACCAACTCCCAACAAAACCCTAGGGGTTGTGAATTCCTTGCTACGCGTATGGGTCCTGTGCTTTCAGTAGTACGGGCCCATACTACCTTCCACACCTACCCATATTTGTCTCAAGTATCATCACAACGCCCTAAAACTATACGTAAGCATGGCATGCACTCAATCCTCACTCCTAGAGGAAGGCTAAATATCTCATAACTGGCGGACTCATCCCAAACAACCCATCCATGAAACTTCCACCAACCTTGCAACACTCGTGTATGCTAGCCATACATAACGCTGGACCCTATAGACTTTCGAATACCTGATCCTACCCTAAGCCCTTCATCAAACAAGAACAGGAAATAAGGTCAAACCAAACATTCTCAGGCTATAAGATCTTAATTATGTACAGCCGTAATGCATACACTAAGCAACTACAGTAATGATGTCAATTTCATATAAGGAAAACCCTAGGCTATCAGGCATCATATAAACAGGCAATTCTACCATGCAATTCCTGAAGATCCCTAGCCTAGTACTAGCATGATGTTCTAACATATTACATAAATCAAATAATCCGCAAGGTAATTTGGGGTCTATCCACCAGCTCCGACTGATCGTACACTTGCATCCTCCCTTATTATTTTCAAAACATTTTAAGAAAATCATTTTAAAATCTTGTCCCCAGTTTGTTTGAGACTGGCGACACGCGAGTGTTTCCACCAATTCACTCAAACCAAGGCTCTGATACCAACTTGTAACACCCATAAAAATCATGCCAAATTTAAACTTTTTAAAACATTTCAAAACCAATTATTATTACAAAACTTGTTTTCAAAATAGTTTAATGTCAGAGTATCCCATAATCAAATCATAAACAATAGGAGGTGTACGATCACGCCTTCGCCTTCCCGTGATCGTCAGAAGTACCCGAAACAAAATCAACAAATGTAAGCCCGAAGCTTAGTGAGTTCCCCCAAAATACCAACGCCATACGATCATAATCATAACACATAAACAAACTCAACATGCATAATGAGCCATCAGTCTGAATGGATCGCCTCACAGGCCATCAGTCTATCTGGACCGCTCTCCGAGCCTTCGGCACGTCTGGACCGCTTCTCAAGGCCTTCAGCCTATCCGGACCGCTCGTCGAGCCTTTGGCCTGACTATATTCCCTCCCGGGTTTGCAGTCTATCCGGTCCGCCCTGGGTATCTTGGCCTACAGCACAAAGCAGTACCTGCCTCAAACCAATCCCCCAAACTAACAAACATGTGCACATAAATATCATACGCTAGCATGCAAGTACATATAATAATACAGATCTAACAGATCACTAACATGGCAACCATCCTATAACTAGGATACCGATCTAACCGATCAATAACATAGCAAGCATCCTATAACCAAGATACCGATCTAACATATCTCTAACATAGCAAACATCCTATAAACCAGGATACCGACCTACCAGGTCACTAAGCATATCACCATCATAACTACCAGGATGTAAATCAATAAGCATATCATGCAATAAACCTGGATACAAATCCGATAAAGGCCGACATTGGTGCCTAAGACCCTGTTGATATAGTGAGGATAACTCATCTCACAGATGTCAAACTGTAGTGATAATGCAAAACTCTCGAATCGCAGCCACAAACTCAACCACCTATCACCACCATAGGACCAAGTCCATCAGAATCCCAATTTACCAAAATACCCTCAAAAGTCCAATTGGTCAACCCTTGGTCAAAGTTAAAGGTCCATGTTGACCCGACTCGTCGAGTGCAGCTAGCAACTCGTCGAGTTCCTTAAGAACTCAGGAAGTCATGAAACCCTAACTGACTTGGCGTGTTTCCAACCAACTCGTCGAGTCCATGCGTGTCTAGAAGTCAGGGAAAACCCTTACTGACTTGTCGAGCCCCCTTACTGACTCGCCGAGTCCATGCAGAACCCAACCACGGTCAATCTTCATCGGACTCGTCGGGTCTTCTATGCGACTCGTCGAGTTCATGCAGTCCATTCCTTATACAGATGTTTTTAAGCAACCCCAAAGCTCCATATTGCAGATCTAACCTCCTAGGGCATGGTTTCCACGTAAAGTTGCAAACTTTACATACATGCATGGTCCTAAATGCCAAAACTAGACTAAGGGAAGGGTTAACCCAAAGGGAATTGGGAAAGACCCAAGCTTGCCAAATCTCATAACTTTATGGCTATAGGGACCAAGGGGAGTCCAGATCTGAAGTTACAACTTCAGATCTTAGCCCAATACCCGAAATGACTTCCAAATATCCTAAATATGGCACCAAAATTAGGCATGAAGAGATCTAATAAAAGATAAGCCAAGGCAACGACTTTATACCTCCAAAATGATGCCAAGATGAAGTAGAGTCAGATCCACAAGCTCCTCTTTGCTCCATGCTTCTTATACTTCACACCTTCTTCACAAAATGCACCAAAATCACTCTTTAAGCCTCACAATCACTCACGGGCAAGGTTAATGGTGATTAGGGTTTCTTCTGGCCGTCAATGGGTGATAAGGGACTAGAGGAAAGGACTTAAGGTCCTTTAAATAGGGTGAAAACCCTAAAAATTATGGTTTCATCTCCCAGCTCCTACTCGTCGAGTCTGGGTCCTCCGACTCGTCGAGTAGATCCAATAATCAACGCGGGCTAACCCGCCTCTACACGACGAGTTGGGGGCAACCAACTCGTCGATTAGGTCCATAGATATGAATATAATGCTTTAAAACTTGTACCTGGGAGTCGGGTTGTTACAAATGCTCTTTGATTTAGAGAATACTAATTCTTTAAGAATGCTCTTTGATTTAAAGAATACCATTGTTTTATACCAAAGAGAAAAAGATAAATTCAATTCTATAGACCACCGAAGAAGATCAAGTTTATTTAGCTTAGCATTTTACATGTTTTAGAGACATACATCAACAATATGTTATACATTCTTTAAGAATAACTCAATTTCTTTTAAAGAATGCATCATATTCTGTAAGAATACTTCATATTTTTTAAGAATACTAATTCTTTTGATATAATTTTCTCATTACAATGGTTTTGATTCTTCATTATTTCTATATTGTTGCTGTAATTATTCATTATTCTATAGTTGTTGCATTGAATGAGTTGTTTTCTTTTAAGAATTGTTTCAAATTTATAAAAATTTTACTTTGTTGTTGTTGTAATTCTTTTAGAAATGCGTTTTGTTTTAAAGAATATTTATAAATATTCTTTAAGAATGCTCCTTGATTTAGAATTTTGATTTTGGAGATTCTCTTTGAAAGAAAATAAAGATATTCTTTAAATAAAATAGATAATAATTAATAGAATTAATTTGATCCGGATAAGTTTCCTAAATTTATGGATTTGACTAATTGGTTTCCTAAAATCAAGATACACAAAAAGTCCATATTACCCCTAAAAGATTTTCAATTTGAATCCATAATTTATTTTTAATATTCTAAAACAATTTCAAAAAACCTACATTACTCCTGAATGATTGGCCCAGAATTGTCCTTACGTTCACACCATATATATCATCCACATTATAAGCTAGAACTAGGTTCATATGTGGATGAGCATCTATTGTGTGGATTTAGGGACCATATTCTTTAAGAATGCTCTTTGATTTAGAGAATACTAATTCTTTAAGAATCCTCTTTGATTTAGAGAATACCATTGTTTTATTCCAAAGAGAAAAAGATAAATTCAATTCTATAGACCACCAAAGAAGATCAAGTTTATTTAGCTAAACATTTTACATGTTCTAGAGACATACATCAACAATAAGTTTGTTTACGTTCACATAATAGATATCATCCATATTCTTTAAAAATGCTCTTTGATTTAGACAATACTAATTCTTTAAGAATGCTCTTTGATTTAGAGAATACCGTTGTTTTATTCCAAAGAGAAAAAGATAAATTCAATTCTATAGACCACCGAAGAAGATCAAGTTTATTTAGCTAGGCATTTTACATGTTCTAGAGACATACATCAACCATATGTTATACATTCTTTAAGAATAACTCAATTTCTTTTAAAGAATACATCATATTCTGTAAGAATACTTCATATTTTTTAAGAATACTAATTCTTTTGATATAATTTTCTCATTACAATGGTTTTGATTCTACATTATTTCTCTATTGTTGCTGTAATTATTCATTATTCTATAGTTGTTCCGAATGAGTTGTTTTCTTTTAAGAATTGTTTCAAATTTAGAAAAAATTTACTTTGTTGTTGTTGTAGTTCTTTTAGAAATGCGTTTTGTTTTAAAGAATATTTATAAATATTCTTTAAGAATGCTCCTTGATTTAGAATTTTGATTTTGGAGATTCTCTTTGAAAGAAAATAAAGATATTCTTTAAATAAAATAGATAATAATTAATAGAATTAATTTGATCCGGATAAGTTTCCTAAATTTATGGATTTGACTAATTGGTTTCCTAAAATCAAGATACACAAAAAGTCCATATTACCCTTAAAACATTTTCAATTTGAATCCATAATTTATTTTTAATATTCCAAAACAATTTCAAAAAACCTACATTACTCCTAAATGATTGGCCCAGAATTGTTCTTACGTTCACACAATAAATATCATCCACATTATAACCTAGCCCTATAAATATATATATATATATATATATATATATATATATATATATATATATATATATATATATATATATATTATTAGTAATCGGATCCATTTAAATCAACTAAATTAATCAAATCACTTCCATATGATGCTTTATGAAAATACCTTTCAAGTTGATGTGATAAATCTTAGATATAGAAACTTGTGATAGAGAATATGATCAAGTATATCGGTATCCACAAGTATACAATGTTGGATGTTAATCCTTTAATCACCAAGCAAGGTCACCTATTCCTTCTTTTGTGCTTGACAAAATTTAACCAAGAGCCCGAAGGAGGGAAAGCGGTGTCAACTAGGTAGCGCCCCTGGGTACGGGATTCCAAGGGGCAGCTCCCCGCAGGGTCCAAGGGGTAGAACCCCTGGCAGTGGTTCTTAGGCTCTAGGGTAGCGCCTCGAAACCTAAATGGATTTCTATTATAGGAAAGAGTTCGGACATGCATTTTCCCGCCAAAAATAGGTTATGCCATCATGATGATGTAATAGTTGGGTGCCTTATAATCACCTTTCAACCACTTGTTTTGGTACCATTTTGGCGTATAACCAACTTCTAACCACCATCTTCCTTGTATATAAAGAAGATGAATGTTCCAAAAAATGGTTGACACTTTTGATACCCGAAATTGATTATGTGAATCTATCCGTCTCTCAAAAACGCAAAACAACAAGGTACTTTTCTGTGTTTTGAATTTGGGAGTGGCCTGACTTTTAAATTGTCTTTCTTGGATTATCCCAAATCAAATTTCGTGATACCCCATTTAATATGGTCGAAATCATAGATTTTGGAAAGTGATTGCAATCACTATTCTTGAATTATCCAAGTTTATATTGATATTCCTAGACCCAAAATCTAACAATTTACACCCTCCGCTACACCACCATAACCTTGATTCTCTGGTTTCTTTTACCGATTTGTCATAGAACTAGAGAAAGACAAAGGGGGTGTGATTGTGATTTGTTTCTACAACCAGGATACACACACAAATAAAAAAGTATGATCAGAAATCTGTAAATTGATTCATGAAGAAATGGGGGTCAATTCAAGGATGGGCTTGTTCTTTTGTTGCTGACTGAGAACACACAAACTACACACTAGATTTGGGGGTGATGCTCGTAGGTTGTGGATCGAACCTGAAGTGGAACAAGCGTGGCTCTAGACTCAATAGAGTAAAAAAAAAGGAGACCTCAAAAAAAGCACCAAGGGTTTTTCCTTTTCATTTCCTGTTAGATTTACAGATGAAAACTTTTATAGGTTTGTTTGATTTGCATATCTGATCAAGTAAAGAAAGTGAAGAACAACGAGAGGGGAAATGGGTGGAAATGGTGGATGGTGACGGTGTTTGATAGTGATAAACAATTGATGGTGGTGGACAATGGTGGTAATAATGGTGCAGGGTGGTTCTGTGATGGTGAGGATGGATGACAATGTTGAATGATGGATGACGATGTTGAATGATAGTGAGGATGGTGGAGGTTACAATGTTTTATGAAGATGGTGGCGATAGTGGGTTGATGATTGTGGTTAGGTGAGGGGTAGCCGATGGTGGTGGAGGTCCAATGGGGTAGGGTAGGATGGGGTAAGTGTTTTTATTTCTTTTTTTAATTCTTTTAAATGTAAATCAGTCAAAAGAAATGTAAAAGAAATTAAAAAGAGTAACAAAAAAGTAATTTCATACATATGATGACCAACCACAATAGAAATTGAAAATACAGGGACTTTCTATGAGATGGAAAAAAGTTAAAAACTAACCTTGATATTCCTAATAACCACATGACCATTTATGAAGATTACCCTTTTAAAAATAACATAAAACACAAAGTTTATAAAAGTTCTCAAAACATATTGGAAGTAGCTGTTTTATTAGAAATTTTTTGTTTAAAATAAAATCCTTTAAACTTTAAACTCGTATGCAGACTTTTTATTAAAATAAGAGCTAAAAGTTCATAAAAAGAAAGCTTTATTTTTTTTTTCGACCCGTGTAATAAATTGCACAAAAAAAAAGCAATGAATGAAGTAAGCCATGTTAAATTGCACAAAATAAAAAAAACAATCAAACATTCCAAAAACCCTTTTAGGGTTTCTATGTGGTTTTATAATACGAATCTATCCTTTTCGTTTGAAGGTGAAACCTCCTCGAATTTCAAGATAAACTCTTGAAATATGTTTTTTTCCCCAACTCATGGTTATTTATTTATTTTTATAAATTTTGGGTTATAAACAAACCATGACCAATTCATGAATTTTGGTCATTCGTTGTTCATCCAAATCACACACCTTAAGCTCTTCCCTTGAAGAAGCAACTCAAAAGCCTTGTTGATGTCGTTAAACTTAACTTCATGTGTCACAAATTCATCTAGTTGTAGTTCCTACAAAAGATCAACAATTCTTAGATTCCATTCAAAATAATTTGAAAAGTCATATGTTAATGTTGGTATAATAAACTAATCAATTTAGAGTTTAAAAAGTCAAGATTTTGATTACCTTATCCATGTAGCGTTTTATAAGGATTGGAATATCAGATTTCGGTTTCACACCTCCAAAAAGTGAACCCATGAGAGTTTTTCCACTGTGAAGTACCTCAAAAGAACTAAAAGACAACATTGCCCCTGGTTGGTCAACTCCCAACACAACCGTTTTCCCCCATCCCTAAAGAGTACATTCATTGTTAAAAAAATATTCAATTAGTGGCTAAAAATATAATTTCATGTCTCAAAATATAAGAATATAAAAAACAATTAGACCTTTCTAGAAGAAGCATAAGCTTCATGCACAAGAGAAGTCAAACCAACACATTCAAAGCAATAATCTGCACCTCCACCAGTCATCTCAATTATCACCTGCTTCAACAAACATTTTTTTAATGTTATAAAACTTTTCATTATGAATTTAAAATCTTAATTTTAAAATAAAGCATAATGTATTAAATTACCTGGCTGACAGTTTTGTCCCCGATGTTACGCGAGTTCACAAAATCAGTGACTCCGAATTTCTTTCCTGACAATAAATAAAAAATTATCAATGTAATAAAAGAAACCATGGAAAAAAGCTTCTATATTTTATAAAGATTTTTTTTTTAAAATTACCTATTTCAAACTTGTCTTGATTCACATCAACACCAATGATCCTCTTAGCTCCACATAGCCTTGCTCCCTCAGCAACCTAAGATCCCATGTTAAAAAAAATGAAGTTTTTATTTTCAAATATGTCATACACCTTTGATCTTACATATTTCTGTGTATATGATGTTTTGATTTGATTGGAAAAATTAAGGTACAATAAAGTGATTAAACAGCAAAATTGGTCAAAATATATAGTTTTTATGTAATTTGTGCAAAAGTTTAAGATATATAAATTATAAAACAGAGTTATACTTATACCGCTAGCCCAATTGCACCAAGTCCAAATATAGCAACTGTACTACCAGCTTCCACTTTTGCTGTTTTCCAAGCAGCACCCACCCCTGAAAGCATAATTTGCATGTTAACTTTGTTATCAATTTATCATAAACATAGTAAAAAGAGAATAAAAAAGAAGACAGTTTAATTACCAGTTGATACACCACAACTTAAGAGGCAAGCTCTATTTGGTGGGGTTGCTGGATCAATTTTAGTTATGTGAGCAATGTCAACCACTGTGTATTCACTGAAACTTGATACAGACAAGAAATGGTATAAAGTTTTTCCATTCATGTCTGTGAATCTGCTTGTTTCTTCTCTATCCATCCAAGGGGAAACTTTGAATGGAAATTTTGAACATAGGTTGCTTTTTTGGGACAAGCAATCTGTACATTCACCACAATCGGCCAAAAAGATTGGGATCACAGTGTCGCCTTCAACAACTTCATGTACACCTTCACCAACACTCTCTACAATCCTTTAATCGAGGAAAACAGGATGATTATTACACTCTCTGATTTCAGGTTAAAATTTCCCAAAAAAGAAGAAGATTTGACATGCGCAGATTACTAAATTCGATGAATTCTTACCCCATTGCTTCATGACCGAGTATTCTGGGGAAAATAGCGGGAGGATGCTTCAAGAGAAAATAACAATGGTTAATTAACAATTTAACATCAACAAAACACTGGATGAATTTGAATTTGACAAAAATGTGATTTGATTTCAAATTCAACGACTCTATACCTCCAATTTCCAAAAGGTAACATCGCTATAACAAAGTGTAGTGCATATGATTTTAATTCGAACTTCGCGATGTTTAGGTGGGGCTACTATCACTTCCTCTATCACCAGCGGCTCCCTTGGTTTCCTAGCAATCGCAGCTGTGAACAACACATGCATCCATTAGTTCTTCAAGGAAATCAAAAATTCCGACGGATGGCGCCTTCATCCATTAGGTAATTGCTTATTTCTCAGGAAAACATGAAGTCTCAACATTTTCAAACAGATTTTTGATCTTTTCAAGTTCAAAACATGGAATTAGAGTGCTGAAGCATGGGCTGAAGAACTAACCTCGGCACCGGATAGGCTTTCCGGCAGTGTTGTTAGAGCTTTTTCCGTCCATAGCCAATCGGAGATGCTGTTTTTCACTTTTTTTGTCTGTTTCTTGCACACAGTTGTACTGTTTTTGGATTCTATTTTGGGGTTTTATAGTTGTTAGGAGTACTAGTATTCTCCGCCCGGCGGGAATTGGAGGGTGAGTAACCGACGTATTTATTTTTAATTTGGATTTATTTGAGGACATGTCTTAAAAAAATATTCTGACATGTCTATACGTTGGACAAAATAATAGACAAATGAATAAAAGAAATGGGGATATATATATATATATATATATATATATATATATATATATATATATATATATATATATATATATATATATCGGAAAATGATGTACTTGTTTGATATTATAAAAGAAGAGAGATAATGACTTAAAAGGTTAACATATTATTGGTTTTGTATATATTTAGTCTCCGATTTTTTTTGTCCATATTTTACTCTTGAACTTGTTGTTGTGTGTAAATTAAGTCTTTATTACCGGTTGATGCCGGTTAAGCCGGTCATTTTGTGTTTTACGAGATTTTAAGAAAAATGAAATTAGTTACGTGACAATTACCCTCTTCCACCCTTATTTATGAAGAAACCTCATTTACAAAAATCAGTTAGGGTTCTATTCTCTTTCTTCTCACAATGCGTTCTTGATCAGTGCCTCATTACTCACCCTTCTCTTCTCTCAAAACACCACTCTGATTCAATGGAGGAAAATCAAGCATTTCCAAAAGTCGATGTACACTATAATGGTACATTTGTGCCTAATCCATTAGTGTATTTTGCTCCAGAAGTACTACGACTGAATGAAGATGCAAACGAGTTTGTTTTCTCCGATTTCATCAAATATGTTGAGACGCTTATTGATTTTCAGTGCAAGTATGTGTATTTATGTATACCTGAAGTGAGATTGAGTGAGGGGCTCCAAACACTAATGAATGTGACTACTCTGAGTTTCTTGAGGTTGCAAATGCTCACAGACATGTGGATGTGTATATTGAGCACAATAATGAACCTATATTTGAGTGGATTCAGAAAGAAGAACCAGACGATGAAGAACCTGTGTATTCAGAAGAATATGTCGACTCTGTTTTGGCTGATGATGAGAGTTGTGAACATGAAGAAGATGAATCTGTTACAACAAGCAAAAGAATCTTCAAAAGAACCTATAATAATAAGTTTTTGAACAAGTTATGTCCAGTAGTTGTTGCAGATGAAGATGAAGAAGGCAATGATACAAACACTTTTACTTACTTTTTATACATGCAAGTGCTAACTAACTTTTTGTATTGACAGATTTTGGGCACCATGTGTTAGTGGATACAAACAGTTTGAAGTTGTGCAATGTAATGAAAGGTATGGTGTTGACTTGGAGAAGAGAGAATGTGAATGCAGAGGTTGGCAATTGTAACGCCCGCAGATCCGGGCCAGTAAATTTAGAGACGATGAGCATCAAAAATTAGTTTTTGATGGAAGATTATTTAGAAGGATTAATCTTTTCCAAGTGGTAGTATATGTTACAAGGGTTCCGTACATATAAAGAACGCCGAAATCCGAGTTATAACGAAGAAGTTATGACTCGTCGAAGTTTTTCGGCAAAACCGGCACGACACAACGCGATGTAAATAGTGAATTTACGATAGAAGAATTTTTAGCCTTAGCAATCTAAACAAAAGTTGTAGTATACATTAAACCGAGAGTGTACATAAAAAGAACGCTCAAATCTGACTTCGTATGAGGAAGTTATGATTTTTCTAAGATTTGGCATAGCAGTGCACGACCCGAAACTCGAATTTTAGATCGAGCGGTTTTTGGACAACGTGACCTAAATGAGAATTGAAGATCTCATTAATAGGAACTCAACGACAAAAAGACAGACGAAAACGGAGTCCGTATGTAGAAGTTATGAATTTTACGCGGTCATTTAACAGTATAATCTCCTCATACTGTTAAATTTAATATCGGTCGAGAATTAGCCGACGAAGTCAAAAGGAAAGTTGTAGATCTTGTTTTTACCTACGCGTGTATATAAAGAACGTCAAAAACGGAGCTCGTATGCGAAAGATATGGACGAAGCTTAGTCTCTACTTTTCGAGCGCGACGAATTCGATACAGTTTTGTAAATCCGAGATAGAATGAGAATTAGCCAACGGGGTCTAAATGAAAGTTGTAGTAATCGTAAATGCCAACACGTGGATATAAGTAATGTCGGAAACGGAGCTCGTATGTGAAAGATATGGACGAAGCTTAGTAGCTACTCTTCGTGCGCGATAAATACGATACGGTTTTTGTAAATCTGAGATAGAAGGAGAATTAGCCGACGGGGTCTAAATGAAAGTTGTAGTACTCGTAAATACCAACGTGTTGATATAAAGAACGTAGAAAACGGAGCTCGTACGCGGAAGATACGGACGAAACTTAGGGGCTACTTTACTATAAAATCCCTATAAATAAATGGTGAACTCTTCATATTTTCTTCACACCATAAGCCTTTCTTTCTCTCTCTAACTTCTCTCTAGCCTCCCTTAACCCCTCCCAAGTCTAGGGAACCTCCCTAGCACGAGAAGGAAGCCACAGAGAGCCCGACGGCTCCGAGAAGAAAAGCTTTCGGCTCGTAAACGCTGCTCCAGCGAAGCCCGATTTTTAATAAAAACCCGCTGTTTTGTCAAAGGAAAATTGTTTTAAGAGTAACGAAGCGCTGTCCGAGTACCGAGTCACCACCTTATCAGGTGAGTGCATAGTTACTTTCATCTTACACATAGATATGAAGTATTTTATATAAATTACGTGCAATGTGTGCATATTATCTGTATACTTGCTATCTATGATGGATGAACGATTTTATATATGTTTTAAATGATTTAAACTGTATATGTATTTTATATCTACAAAATATGTTGGGTAAAACATGGGTAGATGAATTATGATTTGGATGATGAGATGAGAGGTGATATAGACCACTAGATAAGGGTGAAAGGTGAACAATGAGGGAAGCCTTTTACCTAAGCGTTGGACCCGTCATCTAGCAGAGTATGGATGCCAACCACAAACTATTCTAGACAGTCCAGTGGAACACTAGCAGGCTCGCAACCTGTAGGTGTTGTGAACGATGTGTTCACCTGGTGTACTCTAAACCGGACGACTATGCAGACTTAGTGCCCGAATCTTGGCGATCATCCAGACTTGGTGCCTAAACCCTGGCGATCATGCAGGCTTGGTGCCTAAACCCTGGCGACTATGCAGACTTAGTACCCATTGTGTAAAATATGGCAATGATGGACTTCGTGCCGATTCCTTAGGATGATCCTTAGGAATGAATGAACGAGGAATAGATGATTCTTAGGGTAGATCCTTAAGAATAAGGAAGATAATGGGGATGGGTAATTGGGTTAATTGTTTGATGATTAAATATAATATAGTTATATTATTGTGGGTTGAAAACCCTATGTACTCACCAGGTTTCCCAACCTGACCCACTCAAGCTTATTTGCATCACAGGTGTCGATACGAAGCTGCTTTACACTGAGAGATTAAAGAGATGTAGATCACTAGTGTAAATGATTGTAAGTTCTGTTTATGCTTATGTTTTTGTATTGACGATGACATCCCAAATGTTTTAAAATGAATAAAAATACATTTCTTCGGAAATGCTTTGATAACGTATTTATCATGTTTTTTTGGAACAAATTCCGCAACATTTTTATTAAAAGAGTTACTCTGATTTTTATAAAGCATAAACAAAATCGGTCTTTTCTGGCCGTGAAAATGGGGATGTCACAGCAATTGGCAGGAATTCCGTGTGTACATGCCATATGTGTCATATCTTCTTTGAATCTTGATTCAGAGGAATATGTGTTAGGTCATAAATAGTGGTTTATACTTTGATTTTCATAAGCTATTAGAGTTCTCGGTCTAGAACCGAAAACACCATGTTTTGGTGTTGTTTGGACCAAAATCACATGTGATTTTGGATAGGCTTAATATTGGCTTGTTTGGATTTTGGGCTTAGGCTTTGTTATTAGGTTGAGGTATAAATAGTGTTATTTTAGCGTAGATTGGAGCAAGGGGACGTTCTAGGGGCTGCCAACAAGACAAGAAAACATTTTGGAGAGAACAAGAGAGAAAACAAATTGTAATCAGGAATCTTATGTACCCGATTATTCATCTATAATAGTGTGCATTGAAGATTGATTATATTCTTCTCATTCATCTTATTTCTTGTTTCATTCACTTGATTAGGTTTCTGCACCATCAAGTGAATTCGATTGATACATCAAAGCGTTTTTGGGGACTTACAAGTGGTATCAGAGCTTGGATCGGTATCAATCGGGTCATTGCAAACGGTTTTTCTTGGAGTTTCTTAGTGTTTTTGATTTATATTTTTATGAATTTTTGACCATTGTTCTTCGTGTTCTTCATATTTTTGAAGTTTCAATCGAGTTTGATTTTAAAAATTAAATTTTTCGTGTTTTTGGCAAGTTTTGGGTGATTTTTGGCCAAATTTTGCGAAATCTTAGCGAGATCCTCGGTCTCGGTCAAGATTCCTCGGAAATCTCGGACACGGCTTTCGCAGGTTCACGGTAAGAAGACGTTTTCGGAGCTCAGCAGCTTTTACGGTGCGAGGCGAGGGTTCACGGGCGAAGTTCTCGGATTCATCAAGAGTCACATTTAATCTACTCTATTAAATAAACATTTATTTTTCTACATGTCATACTCTTATTTATTTGTCATGTCATTTTATGGTTATTTTAAATTCCATTTATTAAATTTCACATAGTATTTAATTGTAATAAATGTATAACTTTATGGTTTTTTCAATTATTTTATTTATTTATTTATTTAAGTTATTTGCTTAAATTTTAAAGAAAAAAGAATTTCAATTTCAATAATTCATTATTTTTTTTCTTATAATTTTTAGATTTTATATTTAATTTTTTTAATAACCCGTGTAGTACACGAATCTCACAACTAGTATTTTAATGATTTAAAATCAATTACCGTAATTATAATATGGAAGAAAACATAAAAAGGATCTATCATAATTATAAGCTCAATGAACAAATAAATTAATTGCCATAAATATAGTATTTATTTTAAATTTAAATATTTGTTTAAATGTTAATTTAAAGATTTATTGTAACATCCGGATTTCCAGGTTTCATAAATTGAGTATTTATTTTATTGTCAAGGAGAGGGACTCGACGAGTTGACGCCTAGACTCGTCGAGTAGGATTGCGATTGCTAACTGGATTTAATGAATGGACTCGACGAGTCGGCAAGTTGGATATTTGTATGAGGATGACGGTGATGACTCCGGTGTTGGATACCATCCGAGAGGCCCAGGCAGAGGCTGTGAGACCGGAGAACCGCAAGATAGAGCGGGTGACTGGGCAGGTATCTGAGTTTGTTACTGATAGCCGAGGGCTTATGACCTTTCGGGGTCGGATTTGGGTGTCGTATACGGGCGGGCACGTAGCACTCTGATGGAGGAGGCGCATAGATCGAGATTCTCGATCCATCCAGGGGCCACAAAGATGTATTTGGACCCGAAGAGAGACTACTGGTGGCCCTGTATGAAGAGGGATGTTGCATGGGTAGTAGAGAGGTGCATGACCTGTCGCCGGGTTAAGGCCGAGCACCAGCGCCCGCATGGCAAGTTGCAGCCACTAGAGGTTCCCCAGTGGAAGTTGGAACAGATTTCTATGGATTTTATCACCAAATTGCCGAGGACCGCGAGGGGTGTTGATGCGATTTGGGTGATTGTGGACCTACTGACGAAGAGTGCTCACTTCATTGCTATCAGTAAGAGCTCTTTCGCAGAGATACTAGCAGAGATGTATGTGAGAGAGGTGGTATCGCGGCATGGAGTACCGATCTCGATTGTGTCAGATCGAGATGTACGTTTCACTTCCAGATTCTGGAAGAAATTCCATGAGGAGTTAGGTACGAGGTTGCATTTCAGCACCGCTTACCACCCACAGACGGACGGACAGAGTGAGCGGTCGATTCAGACGCTCGAGGACATGCTTCGAGCATGTGTGTTGGACTTCGGAGGAAGTTGGGACACGTACTTACCATTGGCTGAGTTTTCTTATAACAACAGCCACCATTCGAGTATTGGTATGCCTCCCTTCGAGTTGTTGTATGGGAGGAGGTGTCGGACTCCCATCTGCTGGGGAGAGGTAGGGCAGCGATTGATG
This sequence comes from Lactuca virosa, assembly GCF_052849685.1. Lineage (NCBI taxonomy): Eukaryota > Viridiplantae > Streptophyta > Magnoliopsida > Asterales > Asteraceae > Lactuca > Lactuca virosa. The sequence goes on from NC_136433.1 coordinate 43,436,959, forward strand.
GGTAGCACTGAGATAGTGCTTCAGACGACTGAGCAGATACAGCAGGTCAGACAAAGGTTGTTGACAGCTCAGAGTCGCCAGAAAAGTTATGCGGATAGGCGACGATCCGAGCTCGAGTTTCAGGTTGGTAACTTCGTACTCCTGAAGGTATCTCCTTGGAAAGGAGTGATCCGATTCAGGAAGAGGGGCAAGCTGGGGCCCCGGTACATTGGTCCTTTCAGGGTGACCGCGAGGGTGTGCAGGGTAGTGTATCGTTTAGAGCTACCTGCGGAGTTGAGCCAGATATATGATACCTTCCACGTGTCTCAGTTGAGGAAGTGTATAGCCGACGAGTCGGCGGTAGTGCCACTAGAGGATATTCAGGTGGATGCGAGTCTGAATTATGTTGAGAGGCCGACCGCGATCCTGGATCGGAGGATCATGGTTCTGAGGAACAAGGAGGTGTCCCTGGTTCAGGTCCAGTGGCAACATCGGAGAGGATCCGAGCTGAATTGGGAGCCGGAGTTGGAGATGTGGGAGCAACATCCATAGTTGTTTGCAGAGCGAGACTTCGAGGGCGAAGTCTGATTCTAGTGGGGGAGAATTGTAACATCCGGATTTCCAGGTATCATAAATTGAGTATTTATTTTATTGTCAAGGAGAGGGACTCGACGAGTTGACGCCTAGACTCGTCGAGTAGGATCGCGATTGCTGACTGGATTTAATGAATGGACTCGATGAGTCGGCAAGTTGACTCGACGAGTCCGCGCTGTGGACGGAAACCCTAAATCCTCGGGCCTGTGCCCTATTTAAGGGATCTTATGGCCCTCATTTGCGGCCACCTTCTCCCTTGAGAGCACCAGAGGACCTGAGAGCATTGTGAGTGAGAAAAGAAGCCATTTTCATCTTTTCTAGTGTGATCTTGAAAGGAAGACGGAAGGAGGGCAAGCTAGGCAGATTGAGGAGCTCAGACTTGCTACCATTTGATCAGAAGAGGCTGCTAGAGGTATAAATCTATGTTCATTCTTGTGTATATGGTGATCTACTTGAATCTAGGGTTTTCTTATGCCTTCTTTAGCTTGGATTCGAAGCATACGAGGTCCCAAGGTGGAATTCTTCTTAGATGTGGACCTTAAGAGGTCCAGAGAGTCCTATCTATCCTGCATTATGCTATCCCTTTGGAGATATGAACCTAGGTTGCCATTTTAAAAGCTATTTCACCAAAAGAAGCCCTATGAGTGTTGCATGAGCGTAAATGTTGGACCTTTACGTGATTATTGTGTATTGGAAGGTCAGATCTATAGGTTAGAGAAGCTGATCTGACCTCAGGAGGTCTTTTGAGTGTTTCCATGAAAGGAACTCGCCGAGTCCATAAGGGGACTCGACGAGTCGAGTCGGGTTGCCCCGCGATTCGTGACCAGTAGTAACCCGTCGAAGGAAAGGTTAACTCAACGAGTCGAGTGAGAATTTATGAGGACTAAGAGGACACGTATGGACTCGCCGAGTCACACGAGTGCACTCGACGAGTTTGGTCAAAGTTTGACCGTTGACTAGAGTTGACTTCAGTTGACCTTAGGGTTTTGGTCAAGCTGGTTCGAGAGAGGTCAGGGAGGGGTAGAATGGTCTTCTACCCATTCCTTAGAAACGAGGACAAGAGAAAGTATTGATTAGAGATGTTATTATGTTGATAGGAGGAGGCTAGGTCAGGTTATCGAGCACGAGAGGTTATCCGACATCGTACGAGGCGAGTCTTCTCACTATACTTTACCTAGAGTGGTAATTATGTGTGACCGGAAGGTCTTATGTGCTATGATGAGTATGTGATGCATGTTGTTATTTGATATGTATGTGCTATGTTATGTTATGAGTATTATGATATGGATCGGAAGGTCAACAGTGTATGGGCTGGAAGGTCAAGATGATGCGGGCCGGAAGGTCAGAGAAGTGGGATCGGAAGTCCCCTGAGACACATTGACCGGAAGGTCTTGTAGAGTTGTAGCCTTGAGTGGCGTATGTGTTGTATGTGGTATTTTGGGGAACTCACTAAGCATTTATGCTTACCGTTTATGTGATATGTGTTTCAGGTACCAGTGAGGATCGCGGGAAGGCGCCGACATGATCTGTACACATTGATGGAGTTTTATATATTTGAGTCTTGGGTTTGTTTTATTTGGAGGACATGTGTTACATTGGATTTTGATATTTCTTATGAATGAAATTATGTTTTAAAATGAAAAGAAAAATTGTTTTGGAAATTCACGTTGTTACAATTTGGTATCAGAGCCTTGGTTTGAGGGAGTCGGATGCACCTTCGGGTGTATTTGGACTCAAACTGAGGATTTGAGAAAGTTTTTCATAAAAGAAACAATTTTTCTAAAAAGTAAGGGAATGTGAGAAAGGCGGAAGAAAGCAGTGTGTACGATTAGCCAGCGCCCGAACGATGATTTCCCAAAATACCCTTACATTATGTGATATGATATGTTATGCATGCTAGAGTAGGCTAGGTATCCCTATTAGGACTAGAATGGCCTGATTTGTGATGCCATAGCCTAGGAGTTTTCTGCTGCTAGGAGATGCTTCGAGAGTGAGTAGGTAGCAGTGAGGAGCTTATGAGAAGTCTACCGAAGGGTAGCCTATGCTTAGCGAGATGTAGAGTACTTGTGATCTGGGATCCTAGGAGGAGGACTTGGAATGAATGCTGATGCGGTGTGGAAGGTAGAGTTATCGAGTGCGAGTATACTCGAGCGAGTCTTTGATTTTTTTATGTCATATTTCATAGACATCATGGTTGGGACACGCCACAGACCAGAGACCATCAGCGTGAGTGACGAGGAGCTTCACCAGATGATCCACGATGACGTAGCTGCGGCTATCCGAGTAGAGATACCGGAGATGTTTGGGTTTATTAAGACCACGTTGATTGAGACAGTCGATGAGCGGTACGCCGCGGTTACTGAGGCTGCAACCGTTGAAGCTACGACAACTGTTGCTGCTGCTAAACCACAGGAAGGTGACTCGTTGTTGTTCTGGGAGTTCAGCAACACGAAGCCACCAGAGTTTGATGGGACACAAGACCCGATTGCTGCGATGGGATGGATATCTGATATTGAGGGATGCTTTTACACCTGTTCGTGTCCGGAGCATCTGAGGGTACGGTTCGCGCTGAACTAGCTCCGCTTGGGAGCGAAGGATTGGTGGAAGTTTGTGACAGCAAACTTCACTCTTGCAGAAATCTCAGAGGTGACATGGGAGAGGTTCACCACCATGTTCAGAGACGAGTATGTTCCCCCGGTGGAGAGGGAACGGTTGGCACTGGAGTTCTTGTCCCTCAAGCAGGGAACAGAGTCCATGATTGTGATTACACGGATGTGTTGGATTAATGTCTAAGTCCATAACTATAATTGGTAAGACTTGACCCGACCCGGCATGGTCCATTTGGGTTGCATGGCATCATGCATTTGGATAGACTATAATGAGAGAAATAACACTTAAGGTTGGTTAATATATTATAAGTTCTAATATATTAATAAGGTTATTTAATTAGTATTGATCAAGAATTAATTTGGAATTAATTAAGTGATCAAAAGGAGACTAATTAAATATATGGGTTGATTGTGTAAATCATTCATTCTTATATATGTGGGCTTGTGATCCAAGATTCCTTATGTTGGAATAAGTCCATGGGGTGACCCATGGATACTCCATGGAGGTTAAAATCCATGGAGCATAAGGAATGGGTAAAGTTATGAGTTACATGGTGTAACCCTAATAGCCACCATATAAAAGAATCCCATGGCTCAAGAAATCGTGGACTAATGTGTGAGTGTGAGGGCTAGACGATTTCAAGGAGTGTTCAAGTTTCTCTCAAGTTATTCCAAGTGTATTTGGTGTTGTGTGAACCATTTGAGGTGTCACACTTGGGGCACTAGGCACTCAAGCTTCATGAAGACATTCTACATCAAAGAGGTATGTATTCTATCTTGTTATATTTATTATTTTGTATGCTAGATTAGGATAATACCTTGGATGTTCATAATTGTATGTATAATAGAGAAAACATAGATCCAAGGTATTTAGGGTTGCATGTACACTTAGGAGTGTTAGAATGCTCATAACCCAACAGTGGTATCAAAGCCTAGGCTTGTTTTCTTGTTATACTTGCAAAAGTAGCTGAAAAATCGAGTTGGATGCATATATTCGATTGTTTTGGCTGGAATTGGACTAGGAACATTACCCTAAGATGTTTTTGGACTTATAAACTTGTTTTTGATGTGGTAATGTTCATGCTAATCCAATTTCTAAGATAATTGTCATAATTTCAAGATTTGTATTAGTTTGTATGTTCATGCTAATTTCTTGAAGATTGATGATTTGAATTATCTTGTTCTTATGAGGCTCTTAGATTAATAGAAAAGTTGTGTGAAATAGTTGTTTTCAATCCATTTTAATCTAAGAGTTGATTCCAAAGTGTGTTTTTGTAACTTGTCATCAAGTTATATGAAAAGTCACATTTAAGAATCATAAAACTCATAAAAGTTGGCAAAGGTTACAAAATGAAGAGTCTAGTTCTAATTAAATGGTTTTATGACTCCATAACTTGTCCTCAAGTTATGGAGGTTCAAGAGTCTCTTCATTAAATTAAAAAAAAAAAGTGTAACCTTAATTAGTTCCATAAGTTACAATAAAAAAAAGGTTATTTTTATTTTTATTTTTTATTAATTAGTTTAAAGTCTTCCATAACTTGTCCTCAAGTTATGGAACTTGTAGAGTTTTTTTTTTTTTTTTTTTTTAATTAAAACTAATTTAAACTCATAAGTTATGGAATTAATTAGTTTTGAATAGTTTCAAAACTTGCCCTCAAGTTTTGGAATTTGAAAAGTTTTCACTTATGAATACTTTAATTCCAAATTAGCCCTTAGAATTTTAAAAGTTAAAATTCAACCCTTATACTTTATAATATTATAAGTTAATAATATTTATATATATGTATAAGAGTAAAGTCAGTCTTACCGTTAGTAGGCCTCATTCACGAAGCCGGTCTATAAGGGGGGTATAAGGTTACTGCCTATAAAATGGCAGTTTAATGGGTGTCCACTCTCACCCACCGCCTCCTTGACTGTGGAGGGTCGTTAGCCAAACGGGTAGGACAAGGACTATAATTCTCCTTTCATTAAAAGTATTAATGATAAATACTAAGTAACTAAACTCTTATTAATACCCAATCTTAGTTACTTAGGAAAATGTGAATTTGGTGCTAACCCATGAAATTACATTTTGCACTTTGCTTAAGTCGTTAGTGGAGCGTGTGTGGTTAACCGACACACTAACCTGGACTTAACAAGGTAGGCAAAGGGTAACTTAATATTTATCATAGTATCGGTGGAGCGTGTGTGGTTAACCGGCACACTGATTAAGGGGTAAATATTAAGGGTACCAAGTATATTTGCATGGTTATTCACACCTTGTTTTGTGATCCTCGGCATCCCAGTCACAAAACCTGAAGGGCACACTCGAGATTGAAACATGCCTTTGAACAGTTCAATGAATCTCAAAGATCTAGGACTTTCAAATCCAATTAAAACCTAATAAATTATTTCGTTTTTCATGGTGGAAATTGGTGAATCGTCATTCACCTACCTTCAAATATTTTATAGATTGGATTACGGCATCCCTCTTCTAAGTTATAAAATAGTTTGTTGGGTCCTAGCCTTAATATTTCATATTGGGTGTCATATTAAGGACTTTAAATCAACTATCTTGAATATCTCCCAAAAAGATGTCTGGTCTAGACATTTATGATCTTCCCAAATCTCTTGAAACAAGCTTTCCTAAATGAAGATGATGTCCCATGGATATCATACTTCTTTCACCTCCTCCAATTATTCTCCCTAACCCACAAGTTCCTAAAAAGTTTAAGGTCACTCAAGCCCTATTGGCAAGGCAAGGTCTAGGTGTGATCACATCTTGGAGATGTAGTCACATATTGACAAGCCGGGAGAGTTGGGTGTCAAAGTCTTGAGAAAGTTGGTGGCTCAACTACTTTCTAAGTCACATAGTGAGTTCTTTTGGGAATCCTATGAAACAGACTAAGACAAGACCCTTAATGATCTTATCTATTTGCTAAGATCAACTTCCTAAAACGCTATGGACATTGACAATGATGACATTGGATATCCAGTAAAGCTCTCTCTTCCCAATGGAAAGGGATCGGCCATAGTCAACTCGGTTGACCCAATGGTAAAGAGAGAGGCAAAGTCTGAGATAGTCCCATTATCAAGGGTCCATAGGTAAATATTGCCAAAGGAAGGGGCATTGGTTACGAAGCTGCCAAATTTACCTAAGGATGTTAAAGTCAATAAGTTTGGCTCTACTTCAGGTAAAGTCCATTGTCTAACTCTATTAAGTACATGCTGATTCTGATCGCGAAGATGGATTTCAATCGCATGGTTCGGTGATCAGAATTTTGGGCTATTACTTAAGAGTTATGATATTTATATTGCTTAGGAATAGATAACAACAAGGTTTTCATATGGATTGTAAGGATAAGTTTTTCCGCAAAGTTTTAAAATAAAAGAAAAAGGTTTTGATTTTATTTATTTTAAGTATCCTTACAATGGCATTTGTGAAAAGTTGTTGCTTATAAGATTCCATTGATAGCAATATTAGAAAAATGGATTTGATTCTTTCGGTTGTGGTAGTGTCTAATATTACCAAATAAGGAAAGATTTTCATCACCCAAGGTTCAATTGGACCGAAACTTGGAATCATGCAAGTTGTATAGTATGATGAATGAGAACTTTCAGCTTGGAAAATTAAGACTAATTCCTTATGTGAATAAGGAAAGGACTAAGGGATCGAGTACACATTCTTGTGCACTGGTCAAGTCCACCACAAAAGATCAAGAAGACTATTCGTCATGATTTACTTAAGTTCAGTAAATACGGTTATACTTATAAGTTTAAGTATAAGTCTGTAGCATTGGAGAAGTTTCAATGTGAGACAGAACGAATAAGAAGAATCAAAGTATGGCAGAAAGATAAAAGTTTCTCAAATCTGAAAAGATGGGAGAGTACTTTAGTATCATGTTTATGATCATCTTAATGATTAAGATACCATATCACAATTGGTCCTCTAAAGTCATCTTAGTGCATTCTTATGACTAAGAAGAGGAGTCATGAATTGTTGAAATGGTTAAATCAAAAAGATGAGTCATACTTCGTTCCAAAACAATTCTTAGAGTCATACTCCAAGATTGTAACTTGAGTGACATATCTTAAAGAGGGTTTGTTAATACTAGTCAAATGTAAGAGTAAAAGGTTATCTACTCTTGTACATTTGAAATTGGTAAGTTGTGATGTTTTGGATAAAACAGAGACCAACTTAGGCCAATTGTGTAAAGTGTTAGTCTTGATAAAGAATCCGCACTATCTCTTGAATATTTGACAAGGGAGTCTTATATGTCAAGAGGACAGTGGGAGTCTTAAAGCTCTTGAAAGTTTCAAGACTTAATCAAGAATAAAACCTAAAGTCCTTCACTAGCACACGACTTGAGGTTTATAACCTATCGTGTTGAAATTTTTGTGCCTATTCAAGTTGGCTTTGCATAGGAGTTCTGAGAGTTCTCAATTGGTTGCACAACTACTTGGAAGCAATGGCAGGCACCTGAGCTGCCAAATGGCAAGAATTTAAGATTGCACAAGTTTAATCAATATGAGTTTGGATTTGTCACTAACCTTGTCTTGTGATTATGGTTTTGACAAATTCACATGGATAAGAACACATACACTATTAAATCTAAGTGTCATAAGGTTTCTCTCCGATTCATGAAAATGATGGTGAGGAAACACTTTCACTAAGTAGATTTTAGCTAGATAGCAATTGTGATATTTGCATTCTCAAAGTCGTTAGTGGAGCGTGTGTGGTTTACCGGCACACTAACATGGACTTGTGAGAAATGGCAAAGGTCTAAACAATTGAGACTATGATTACGGCATCCCTTTTCATAGTTCTAAAATTGTTTAGACACACATGTGAGCTATCTAAGAGAGGTGTATGATTTTGATAAAGTTTTATCAAAACAATCTAGTATCAGAAATCTGAACTTTGGTAAGAAAGTCAGCTGATTTCTGAGTACATGTCAAAGCTAGTGGGAGCATAAGTGTTATGCTAATAATCATCATGTTAGTGGGAGCATGATAATTATGACAAAGGTTGCAAGTTAGCAATGTTAATTATAGAAAACAAAAGTTTCAATTCGTGAGGTTGCAGGGGTTGAAAAAGTTGTTTTGCTATAATTAAGGGAGAGGAAATTATACTTCATTTCAATTCTAAAAAGCTTAGATTGAGATTTTAATCGTATTTAATCAAGGATATATATATGAATTTCATGTTGGAATGGCTCAACATAAGGAAATTCTATATATGGGTCCATTATTTACGTTCTAAAATTCGATTATGATTACGGCATCCCTTTTCATAATCTGAATTTTGAGAACTTGGCAAATTGAAATGGAAATATTATAGCAAAAGACTGGTTTAGTCTTTATGTGAGACATCATGAATCGTGTCCCATATGCTTCAGATATAGGATCGATTACATGTGCTATATTCATCCTTTCTAAAATTTTCCAAATGTCTGGGGCATTATGAAGGGAAAAGGTCTAGATGTGGATATGACTAAAATGATTAAGCAATTGTCGAGGACAATCTAAGGTTTACCAAAGATTGGTTGTTCAAGGACAGTTGGAAGTATAGTGTTAATTCTGGAAGGACCATATTGACATAATCTGTAAGGAGGCAACTCTTGTTCAGAAGTGATAGTCAAAATGGAATATGGAAATGTTTCAAAGTTAGAAATTATTCAATCTGTGTAAGATTAGGAAACTTAATGAAAAAAGGATGTTTCCAAGGAGCTGATCTCCTTTGGAATGCTCTATAATGATTGTTGTCAAGTCTTTCTGACTTCGTGCATAATCATTAAGAGGATCAATGCATATAAGTTTAGAATCTAACAGATTTCAGTAAATGGCATGAATTTAGTATTCTTGCATTTGCAGTAAGGATTTGGGACTGTGAAAAGAGGATCATTGGAGTGATGTTCAATTGATCTATTTTACAAAGTAAAGATCATAGACAAACATAGTATGCATACTTGGTGTATGGCATGACTAGTGTTTAGAAAACATGGTGTACATGCTTGGAGCATGGGACAACTATTGTTTTAAATTCAAGTATAAAGTTGATAAAACAGAAACAATGAATAATGAGTAATCAGTATGGTGATAAATAAAAGTGTTTATTTATATTCATAGGGTTTGATACCATATTTGATTCATTTATTCTTGTGTTTCACTTTGCATGTTTTGACTTCCAGAATAACTAAGTCGCTCTTCCTGAATGATTAAGTTATTCAAACCATCCACAGTCGGTCATATGTTGGAAGTAGATATGAATCAAGACTGTCATGGGTTGGTTTGTAGAGGTCCAAGTTGGTGGACAAAGTGGTGCTACAACACTCATGAGTGCTCATAAGTTCTGAGTATCGGATTCAACCCGCGCTCATTTGAATCACTTCATGGATTTTATCACGAGTGATCATGAGACGATAATATCTTATATTCTTCAAACCTAGAGATATGAGTTGTTACTATGAGTTGGTTATACATTGATTGCACGAAAACGCATTGGTAACTCGATGTTATAAAACGTGCCTTTGTGTATGATTCAACAAGTAGTAGAACAAGCCATATGAGTCGAAGTTTATCCATTCCTTTTACCTTCGGGATAAAAGCGATATCTGTGGGCCCCTCGATGATTTAAAGATGATACATGTGAGTGCTTGGCCAAGCCAGGACTGATTTGATTTGTTCAACCAGTCAGTCATCATGAATCGGAAATTGGGAAACAACAAATGGACAGAGAGAATGATTGATAATCCATGTCTCAGTCCATATGATATCTAGAATGGAGGAATATATGATCCCTTATCTAATGGACAAGTCATTGACAAAGGTCAGAGTTCATCGACAAGGTCAGAGTTCGACAGAAGCTTTTGAGAGCTACGATTGCTGATCGGTTCCTGAAGTCATACGCAATAATAGTTTTAGACTTATCCAAGTGGGAGACTGTTGGATTAATATCTAAGTCCATAACTATAATTGGTAAGACTTGACCCGACCCGGCATGGTCCATTTGGGTTGCATGGCATCATGCATTTGGATAGACTATAATGAGAGAAATAACACTTAAGGTTGGTTAATATATTATAAGTTTTAATATATTAATAAGGTTATTTAATTAGTATTGATCAAGAATTAATTTGGAATTAATTAAGTGATCAAAAGGAGACTAATTAAATATATGGGTTGATTGTGTAAATCATTCATTCTTATATATGTGGGCTTGTGATCCAAGATTCCTTATGTTGGACTAAGTCCATGGGGTGACCCATGGATACTCCATGGAGGTTAAAATCCATGGAGCATAAGGAATGGGTAAAGTTATGAGTTACATGGTGTAACCCTAATAGCCACCATATAAAAGAATCCCATGGCTCAAGAAATCGTGGACTAATGTGTGAGTGTGAGGGCCAGACGATTTCAAGGAGTGTTCAAGTTTCTCTCAAGTTATTCCAAGTGTATTTGGTGTTGTGTGAACCATTTGAGGTGTCACACTTGGGGCACTAGGCACTCAAGCTTCATGAAGACATTCTACATCAAAGAGGTATGTATTCTATCTTGTTATATTTATTATTTTGTATGCTAGATTAGGATAATACCTTGGATGTTCATAATTGTATGTATAATAGAGAAAACATAGATCCAAGGTATTTAGGGTTGCATGTACACTTAGGAGTGTTAGAATGCTCATAACCCAACAGGATGTTCCATGAGAGGGCGTTGTTTTGCCCTGAGCACGTGTCGTCTAAGCAGGCATGCATGAGCCGGTATTTGAGCATTCTGAGGAGGGACATTCGGGAGTTCGTGGCGAACTCGACTTACCAGACATTTGCTGAGCTCCAGGAAAATAACCGGAAGAGGGAGATTGATCTAGAGACTCAGGCCAGGGAGGAGGCCGAGTCTCAGGGGAGGGACAGACGACCGACACAGGTACAGCCGGCAGCCAAGCGGGCTAAGCCCGCTGATACGAGATCTGGAGCCCAGAAGGGCCGCACTTGTGGGAAGTGCGGCAAGGGACATGATGGAGTGTGTCGAGCGGGTGCTTGCTACAAATGTGGCAAGGAGGGGCATATAGCCAAGGACTGCCCCAAGGGATTTATGGTTTGCTTTCATTGCAACCAGACGGGTCACCGGAGGGCCGAGTGCCCACAGCTGTTACAGGGATCAGCGCAGGGATCTGCCCCTGCTACTGCACGAGCTACTGAGGGTCGGCCAGTGAAGGCCGAGGCACCGAAGGCTCGTGGGAGAGCCTTCCAGTTGACAGCGGAGGAGGTCCGCGCAGCGCCCGACGTCGTGGCTGGTATGTATTGTTTCTTTTATTTATGCTGAGTTGAGATATTGTGCTTATATTATGATATGCGTAGGTACTTTTCTTGTGAGTTCTGTACCTGCTTTGGTATTATTTGACTCGGGTGCGAGTCGATCGTTCGTGTCGTTAGCGTTTAGTCAGCACATTAGTATTCGACGAGAGGCGTTGAGTCGACCTCTACGAGTTTCCATAGCTGACGAACGAGCGGTGTATGCTACGGACGTGATTCGAGGATGTGTACTCGAGCTCTTCGGTGTTGAGTTCCCGATAGATCTGGTACCGATTGCGATGGGGGACGTTTGTGTTATAGTGGGCATGGATTGGTTGAGCCGATTCGGGGCGGTTATAGACTGCGAGCGGCAGATGGTGACGATACGAGACCCTAGTGGGGGAGTGCTGACTGTATATGGCGAGGGTACCCGATGTGGGTCATCATTTTGTTCGGCTGCCAGAGCGAGACAGAGTTTACATCAGGGCTGCAGCGGGTTTGTAGCTTATGTGATGGATAAACGAGTGGCCGCAGAGAGGCCAAGTTCGGTTGATGATGTTCTGTTAGTGCGTGAGTTCCCAGATGTTTTTCCCGAGGAGTTTCCGGGTGTGCCTCCCGAGAGGCAGGTGGAGTTCCGCATCGATTTGGTTCCGGGGGCAGCGCCTATCGCCAAGGCGCCTTATCGCCTTGCGCCGCCAGAGATGCAGGAGTTATCCTCGCAGCTTCAGGAGCTGCTGGGGAAGGGGTTTATTCGACCGAGTAGCTCGCCGTGGGGAGCGCCGATCCTTTTTGTCAAGAAAAAGGATGGCTCCCACCGGATGTGCATTGATTACCTGGAGTTGAACAAGTTGACGGTCAAGAACCGTTACCCCTTGCCAAGGATCGATGATCTGTTCGATCAGTTACAGGGAGCGTCTTGGTTCTCTAAGATAGATTTGAGATCTGGATATCATCAGATGAGAGTGCGGGATGAGGATATCCAGAAGACGGCGTTCAGGACTCGTTATGGGCATTACGAGTTCGTGGTGATGCCTTTTGGGCTCACCAATGCACCGACAACGTTCATGGATCTCATGAACAGGGTGTGCAGGCCGATGTTGGATCGATCAGTGATCGTGTCCATCGATGATATTCTGGTGTATTCGAGATCCCGAGAGCAGCACAAGGAGCATTTGAGGGAGATCCTTAGGGTTTTGATATCGGAGAGGCTTTACGCCAAATTCTCCAAGTGTGATTTCTGGTTACGAGAGGTCCAGTTCTTAGGGCATCTCGTTAATCAGGATAGGATATTGGTCGATCCGGCCAAGATTGAGGCGGTGATGAGTTGGGGGGTGCCGAGATCCCCCACCGAGATCAGGAGTTTTCTGGGGTTGGTCGGCTACTATCGGAGATTTATCCAAGATTTCTCCAAGATTGTCGTGCCACTCACCAGGTTGACCCGGAAGGGCGTTGCTTTTACATGGGGTCCAGAGCAGCAGACCTCGTTTGAGACTCTTCGCCAGAGACTGTGCAAAGCCCCGGTGTTAGCCCTTCCAGAGGGAATGGAGGATTTCGCGGTGTATTGTGACGCATCGATATCGGGGTTGGGTGCGGTGCTTATGTAGAGAGGGCACGTGATAGCGTAAGAATCGAGGCAGCTGAAGCCTCACGAGGTGAGGTATCCCACCCACGATTTGGAGTTGGGGGCCGTTGTGTTCGCCCTCAAGATATGGCGTCATTATTTGTATGGGGTTCGGTGTACCATATACACGGACCACAAGAGTTTGAAGTACTTGATGGATCAGCCCAACCTGAACATGCGCCAGAGGAGATGGTTGGATGTGGTGAAGGATTATGACTGCGAGATCCTGTACCACCCGGGCAAGGCTAACGTTGTAGCCGATGCCCTGAGCCGTAGGACGGAGAGTGCCCCGATACGAGATATTTGTATGAGGATGACGGTGATGACTCCGGTGTTGGATACCATCCGAGAGGCCCAGGCAGAGGCTGTGAGACAGGAGAACCGCAAGAGAGAGCGGGTGACTGGGCAGGTATCTGAGTTTGTTACTGATAGCCGAGGGCTTATGACATTTCGGGGTCGGATTTGGGTGTCGTATACGGGCGGGCACGTAGCACTCTGATGGAGGAGGCGCATAGATCGAGATTCTCGATCCATCCAGGGGCCACAAAGATGTATTTGGACCCGAAGAGAGACTACTGGTGGCCCTGTATGAAGAGGGATGTTGCATGGGTAGTAGAGAGGTGCATGACCTGTCGCCGGGTTAAGGCCGAGCACCAGCGCCCGCATGGCAAGTTGCAGCCACTAGAGGTTCCCCAGTGGAAGTTGGAACAAATTTCTATGGATTTTATCACCAAATTGCCGAGGACCGCGAGGGGTGTTGATGCGATTTGGGTGATTGTGGACCGACTGACGAAGAGCGCTCACTTCATTGCTATCAGTAAGACCTCTTTCGCAGAGATACTGGCAGAGATGTATGTGAGAGAGGTGGTATCGCGGCATGGAGTATCGATCTCGATTGTGTCAGATCGAGATGTACGTTTCACTTCCAGATTCTGGAAGAAATTCCATGAGGAGTTAGGTACGAGGTTGCATTTCAACACCGCTTACCACCCACAGACGGACGGACAGAGTGAGCGGCCGATTCAGACGCTCGAGGACATGCTTCGAGCATGTGTGTTGGACTTCGGAGGAAGTTGGGACACGTACTTACCATTGGCTGAGTTTTCTTATAACAACAGCCACCATTCGAGTATTGGTATGCCTCCCTTCGAGTTGTTGTATGGGAGGAGGTGTCGGACTCCCATCTGCTGGGGAGAGGTAGGGCATCGATTGATGGGTAGCACTGAGATAGTGCTTCAGACGACTGAGCAGATACAACAGGTCAGACAAAGGTTGCTGACAGCTCAGAGTCGCCAGAAAAGTTATGCGGATAGGCGACGATCCGAGCTCGAGTTTTAGGTTGGTAACTTCGTACTCCTGAAGGTATCTCCTTGGAAAGGAGTGATCCGATTCAGGAAGAGGGGCAAGCTGGGGCCCCGGTACATTGGTCCTTTCAGGGTGACCGCGAGGGTGTGCAGGGTAGTGTATCGTTTAGAGCTACCTGCGGAGTTGAGCCAGATATATGATACCTTCCACGTGTCTCAGTTGAGGAAGTGTATAGCCGACGAGTCGGCGGTAGTGCCACTAGAGGATATTTAGGTGGATGCGAGCCTGAATTATGTTGAGAGGCCGACCGCGATCCTGGATCGGAGGATCAAGGTTCTGAGGAACAAGGAGGTGTCCCTGGTTTAGGTCCAGTGGCAACATCGGAGAGGATCCGAGCTGAATTGGGAGCCGGAGTTGGAGATGCGGGAGCAACATCCATAGTTGTTTGCAGAGCGAGACTTCGAGGGCGAAGTCTGATTCTAGTGGGGGAGAATTGTAACATCCGGATTTCCAGGTATCATAAATTGAGTATTTATTTTATTGTCAAGGAGAGGGACTCGACGAGTTGACGCCTAGACTCGTCGAGTAGGATCGCGATTGCTGACTGGATTTAATGAATGGACTCGTTGAGTCGGCAAGTTGACTCGACGAGTCCGCGCTGTGGACGGAAACCCTAAATCCTCGGGCCTGTGCCCTATTTAAGTGGCCCTCATTTGCGGCCACCTTCACCCTTGAGAGCACCAGAGGACCTGAGAGCATTGTGAGTGAGAAAAGAAGCCATTTTCATCTTTTCTAGTGTGATCTTGAAAGGAAGACGGAAGGAGAGCAAGCTAGGCAGATTGAGGAGCTCAGACTTGCTACCATTTAATCAGAAGAGGCTGCTAGAGGTATAAATCTATGTTCATTCTCGTGTATATGGTGATCTACTTGAATCTAGGGTTTTCTTATGCCTTCTTTAGCTTGGATTCGAAGCATACGAGGTCCCAAGGTGGAATTCTTCTTAGATCTGGACCTTAAGAGGTCCATAGAGTCCTATCTATCCTGCATTATGCTATCCCTTTGGAGATATGAACCTAGGTTGCCATTTTAGAAGCTATTTCACCAAAAGAAGCCCTATGAGTGTTGCATGAGCGTAAATGTTGGACCTTTACGTGATTATTGTGTATTGGAAGGTCAGATCTATAGGTTAGAGAAGCTGATCTGACCTCAGGAGGTCTTTTGAGTGTTGCCATGAAAGGAACTCGCCGAGTCCATAAGGGGACTCGACGAGTCGAGTCGGGTTGCCCCGCGATTCGTGACCAGTAGTAACCCGTCGAAGGAAAGGTTAACTCGACGAGTCGAGTGAGGATTTATGAGGACTAAGAGGACACGTATGGACTCGCCGAGTCACACGAGTGCACTCGACGAGTTTGGTCAAAGTTTGACTGTTGACTAGAGTTGACTTCAGTTGACCTTAGGGTTTTGGTCAAGCTGGTTCGAGAGAGGTCAGGGAGGGGTAGAATGGTCTTCTACCCATTCCTTAGAAACGAGGACAAGAGAAAGTATTGATTAGAGATGTTATTATGTTGATAGGAGGAGGCTAGGTCAGGTTATCGAGCACGAGAGGTTATCCGACATCGTACGAGGCGAGTCTTCTCACTATACTTTACCTAGAGTGGTAATTATGTGTGACCGGAAGGTCTTATGTGCTATGATGAGTATGTGATGCATGTTGTTATTTGATATGTATGTGCTATGTTATGTTATGAGTATTATGATATGGATCGGAAGGTCAACAGTGTATGGGCTGGAAGGTCAAGATGATGCGGGCCGGAAGGTCAGAGAAGTGGGATCGGAAGTCCCCTGAGACACATTGACCGGAAGGTCTTGTAGAGTTGTAGCCTTGAGTGGCGTATGTGTTGTATGTGGTATTTTGGGGAACTCACTAAGCATTTATGCTTACCGTTTATGTGATATGTGTTTCAGGTACCAACGACGATCGCGGGAAGGCGTCGGCATGATCTGTACACATTGATGGAGTTTTATGTATTTGAGATCTTGGGATTGTTTTATTTGGAGGACATGTGTTACATTGGATTTTGATATTTCTTATGAATGAAATTATGTTTTAAAATGAAAAGAAAAATTGTTTTGGAAATTGACGTTGTTACATTTATTAATGATTTAATTTTTTTCTAAAATGTATTTGGTTCATATATCCGCAAAATAAATGTTGTTTATAATATAATTATACAAATAAATAAAGATTTATTCTGATACATGTCGTTATCTTGTTCAATTGGCAATATATCATTATGTCATAATTTTGTGATATTTTTATTCCACTTGTCATTTATTCAATTTTTTCCATGTAATTTTAAAAAATATATATTATACATTTGATTGATACACTGATTTTTTTTTATATTTTTGTTTCGCATTCAGTGCAAATTGACCAAATTTCTTGACAAAACTTTGAATATGGAATGAAATTCTAAGATATTACAATTTAACTAACTACTATAATGATATTGATCTTGCATTAAAAATTTACATCAAAGTGATAACAACTCCAAAAGTTGTTTCAGGTTTTGCTGAGCGAAGAGTTCGAGAAAATTTTGATTCAGTAACGCCCACAAGATAGGGCTAGATGATTAAAGAATAATAAGATAACTATTCATCACGACCATAAATATATGTTTTTGATAGAAGGTTATTTAGTAAAAATAATCTAAACGAAAGTCATAGTAGTCGTTAAACCGAGAACGTGCATATAGAGAACGTCCAATTCTGACTTCATATGAGGAAGTTATATTTTTCGAAGTTTAAACGTAGTAATGTGCGACACAGAAACCGAAATAGAAATCGGTTGATTGTTAGCTGAAACAATCTAAACGAGAATTAAAAATATCGTTAATAGGAGTCTGTCTATATAAAGGCAGTCGAGAACGGATGTAGTATGCGAGAGTTATGATTTTTATACGGATTTTAACAGTCTAAGTCATTTAAAAATATAGATTTAAAAATAAAGTGAGAATTTTCCGACAGAGTCTAAACGAAATTCATAGATCTCGTTGATAGCTATACGTGGATGTAAATAACGTCCAAAACGGAGCTTGTATGAAGAAGTTACGGAATATACAAAATATGCATTTTTGTGCGGCGCATGAAGTGCAACTCGCGCTTCTAGAAGGTGGCAACGTGGAGCACATGGAAGTTGACACATAACCCAAAACAACAAGAGAAACATCGGCCGAAGTATGTAGCACGTGCCTCTAAAGGCGTAACACGCATATCAAAAATTCGCCTATAAAATGGCAGCAACCCCTCATTCACTCCCCACACCATTCCAACTCTCTCTCTCTCTCTATCTCTCTCTTTCTCTCTAGTTTCTCTCTATTTTGGTTTAACATTTCTTTAGATTTAAGATTCTAGCAAGGCACTGGAGTCTCTGAGAGCCCGACAAGTGGAAGCTCTCGATTCGGAGTTTTGCCAGTGTAACTTTCGGACTTTTGTCAGGAAAATCTCTATAAGTTATGCTACACTTCTATCGTTATCAATGTAACATATATTTACATTCATAGTCGTTGTTATGAATTTAAAAATAAGATTTATCAGTAATTTCAAGTCATAATACTGATTGATCTACTTAAGGGAGTGATTTCTAGGATGGATTTATTAAGGTGTTTAAAGTGAGATTTCCAAACAATATACTTTGTATACTAAATGGACCCTACCTCCGATATGATCCTACCTGGTTAGATATTGATGTAGACATTGGGATTAGTGAGGAATCTAGATTATCATTAGTCACTGGGAACATTATACTAAGACTCATAGGCCACATCAAATGGAAAAGCTAAGGTGTTAGGCAAAGCTCTTCCGAAATCACCATTCATCCACTCTTAACAAGTGAGCGCATCGTTACTTTCATCTTATACATAAATATGAAGTATTTAGATGATTAAATGCTACATGTGCCTATTATATGTATTATGTGTTAGAGGAATCTATGTGACATGATTTTGCTCGATTTAATTATATAAGTATTTTAGTACATATAATATATAGTAGTGCCTCGATTGTGGATGAGAGGATGCAATAGATCCAGGGTTGGGTATGTGTCTCCCTTGGGGGTGTACACTATAGTAGTGCCTCGATTATGGACAGGAGGAGTACTAGTGGACTGAGTAAGATATTTGAGATCTCTTGATTAGTATTGTTGGCATGATGATCATTTGGGTTATAACTTTCAAATCGGGACAAGAGTATAACTGTCTATCTCCTCCATATGGTTCTGTACGACCATGTTTTCGTCTAGTTTTGTGTTGGTATCAGTCTGTGCTCTATAAGGAACTGTGTATGACCTATGTTGTGTTTGGATAGTATTGAGAGGGATGCTGTTTGGGTTCCTGCAAGTCGGTGGACTGCTGGTTGGGTATCTTTAGGTCCCGGTGGGGTTGGTCATGATTGTTCAGGATATAAATGTGGTGTCGGCAAGATCAGTTTGGTACCGTGAGTTTGTTGTGTAATGGATAGCAGATGTCACGATGTATCGTAAACCAATGGCTATATGATTTATGTGGGTAAGACCCGATGGCCTTTGTTTGAGAATTTTAGGTCTAAGATCATTAGCTCTCTTGACTTATTTGGGTGTAAGTGCACTGTAGGAGTCAGGAGACTCGGTGATCAGTTTGTTTGGATTATGTGGGTAGTTAAGGTTGTTATACATGATGGTTGTGAACCAGTAGCCGCTTGCAGAGTGTTTGCATTATGAACTTGGGTTGCTTGAGGGTTGTCTATTAGGAGTTGGTTACAAATGTTGGGCATCGGTCATGGAATCTCGAGCCATAGCTGGCATGGGATTTGGTTGCAGTGTGAGAATTTTTTTGGATTGGCCGTCCTTATGCTCATGAGATTAGGAGGTTGGTGATGACTTGTCTGGAAGTCGAGCGCGTATTTGAGGTTGTTAGGCGCAACCTCCGAATTAGGGATTTGGTGTAATTCACTATTGGTATAGCTTGAGCTTTCCTTCTGCATAATGGAATGGTATTCCTAGTCAGGGACTAGGGGTGGGTGCGATGAATGATTGATCATTAATCCTAGGGAATAATTTGCTTGGGTTTATATTGATGGGCGCACGTTCTCGGGAAGTTCCTATTTTGAGTAGTTATCACAGTGTTATGAGGTCTTCCAGTTGGCAAGAGTAAGGTAGTTGTTTCAATCGTCAGGCAGGGCTGCTGGGATTCCTTCTTTTGGGTTGAGGGCAGAGTCTTTAGGTTCATCCTTTCGGAGGTATAATCAATTTCTGCCATGAATGGGTTTGGATGGAAGGTTTGGGAGACGATAATCGGTATGAGATGATTCTTCGGTCTTAATCGGAATTCATGAAGTTGGGCAGGATCATATGGCAGAGGAGGAAGTAGTAAGGAACGATTTCGAGGACGAAATCTAATTTAAGTGGGGGAGAGTTGTAACACCCTATTTCAAATCGTTTCATAATTTGGGCTCATGACTCGAAGACCGGTTTTCATAAGGCTTAGGTCCTTTGAGAAGAGTCTTGGTCCCCTTTGAGTGTGGATAATGAAGATTAGATGATCGAGGAGTTCTATTTGTGTTTTGGGGTCCAAGGGTAAATCGGTAAAGTGGTAGTTCGGACCTTTTATAAAATTTTGAGTTAAGTTCAGAAAGTTATATGGAAATGGGGAGTTAATAGAAGTATAGAGCTTATCATTACCTTTCTGTGGATATAAGGATCATCGGAATAGGAATTAAAACGAAGAAGTTACGGCCTTCAGAGGATTGGCGGTTCTTGACCCTAGCCGAGTACGTTGGGCATACGCTAGGAGTACGCCGGGCGTACTGGCTCGCATCCGGATTGCTGAGGTCTCAACATACGCGGGGCATACATAGGGTTACGCGGGGCGTACGGACAGCAGGGGCAAAACCCTAATTTTAGGGATTCACCCTATTTAAACAACTTATTTCACTCTTGGACACTCTATTTATCAGCCTCCAACACCTTATGACCTAGTATCGAAACCCTAAATGAATTTGATGAGATGTGAGCTTAAAAGTGAGTTTGTTGGTGTTTGATGGTGAAGAAAAAGAAGAGGAACACTTGGAAGAATAACTTGAGCTTGTAGATCCATAATTACATTCACCTTTGCAAGCCTTTTGAGATAAAAAACTCTCACCTTGATGGTCATTTGTGCTAGATCTATTTTATGGTATTATTTATTAACGTTTGAATCTTTTGAGTTAAAGTTGAGCTTTTGATCTACTCCATAGGCAATTAATGTTAGATCTTAGCTCCATGGAGGCCCCTTGTTCATAAAAATGCAAACTTGGTGAAAGATATTGGTCCATGCAAGTGTTAAGAGCTTTATTAAGCTTCTTTTAGAGTGTTGGGTCCCATTAAGCCATGCATGGGTGTAAATTTGCCAACTTTACGTATTAAGTCACCCTTATGGACCAGATATGAGAGTTTGGCAAAAGGTATTAACTGTTTAAGTGCTTAATTAAGTGGTTTGGAAACATGAGGCGTATGATGGGCGTACGGGCTGACTACGCCCCGCGTACTCAACAGGTGGACGCTTAGGCTGGACGATTCTCGGTATTGCGCCATGTTTGGGACTTTGAAGATTGGGCCTTGTTGGTCCATTACACTTTTGATTTTGGGTTGTTGCTAGTATTTTGGGCTCTCATGGATTTAGGTCCATGATGGGTTTTGGGCCTTTTGAGTAGTTGGGTTGGGCCTTGGTTTTTGGGCCAATTAAGAAAAAGGGTAAAATGGTCATTTTACCCTAAGATGTAGGATTTTAGGGTTTAGACCCTCGCGTTGGTTAAGGCCTAATTATTATTTAAGATATTGTTGATTTATGTCCAATGTGCGCATTTCGGTAGGAGCAGAGTGTGGGTCTCAGTTATCTCTGATCAAGGTGAGTCTTCCTTCGCAGTATCCGTGTGTCGAAGGCACCAATACCGACCCACTAGTTTATGATGTAGTGTGATGATTGTTTTTATGGCAACTGTCAGTTATGCTTGTATTTTCTTGATGACTCTGTGATTCCTGTTATGATATTATGTGGTAGTAGTAGGGGTGAAATAGATCCGATATCCGGTTAAAATAGACCGAAGGGGATTGCAAGCACCCAGATATGCTTGGCAGTATGTTTGTTTAGTATGTGCTATTTTGGGGAACTCACTAACCTTTATGCTTACAATTTTCAGTTTATGTTTGAGGTACCTTGATTTCAAAACGGAAGAACTTGGGATGACTGCATTGCACATACCACATTGTTCCGCATTTTATATAACTCTGATATATTTGGATGTTTATTCACCTACCCTGAGTTCACTATGGTTTTATGATATTGTTTTGGATAATGGTTTTATTAATATAAAATCGAAATTTTTGGTCTTAAGTTGTGGGACATTACATTAAGACCTCATTTTTATGGCTCAAGACCCTTCCTAAAGTCTGAAAGAACGGCTTAATGGGTCAAGAACATGCCATGTCCAAGAATCACCATTTTGGGACCAAAAAGTGACTTAAAGGAGCAAAAACCTAGATCTACAAGATGGAGTGGAAAATATGCAAACTTTATACCTCATTGTGGTTGCAAACAAAAATGAAATCCCAAATCCAAAGTGATCTCAAGCTCCCAGTTCTTCTCACCACCTTGTTCTTTCTTCAAAACCACTTCAAACTCTCTTAAAGGCTCCAAAATTTCTCTCTTGCTCTTAGGGTTGCTTGGGGGTCGATGTCACAGAAGGAGGTTGGGTAAGAAGATGATATGAGGCCTTAATGATGCTTAAATATGAGCCAAAACCCAAAAAATTGGGGTTGCATGATTTCGACGTACGCCCTGCGTATGAGGTGTATGCCCAACGTACTAAGGCGCGCCCTAGTATGCTTAGTGTACACATGTACGCACATCGTACTACTCAAAGTCCCAATTTATGAAAATGCCACTATGAGCCCTTTTTGCACTCTTTCTTAAACTTAGGGACCAAAATGCAAAATAATTCAATTATAGGGTCAAAATTAGAAGTACCTCATCATTGGGATGTTACAGCCACGAGTCTCAAGTTTTGTTGGTTCTTTAGATCGATTGAAGGGGTTTCGGACATCAAATCGACACAGGGCATTCTCCGATGGAAAAAGAGAAGTGAGTGGATTGATTTGTTGGAGAAATTAATATCCTCCTACATTTTCTTCCTACATATCCTGCTACCCATCCTAAATGATAGCATGTGTCATATTTAAGGAAAGTAATAATATTTTCATATACTTGTGTGACACATGTCACCATTTAAGATGGGTAGGAGGATATGTAGAAAAATCTAGGAGGATATTTAATTTCTCTATTTGCTTCTCTGGTTGGCACCAGTGAGGGCTTGATAGCATCTAACCCTATTTCACTATTTCATAGATAAAATTCCACACATACAAGAACAATATAGGGAAATTCTTGAGGGTTTTTTGAAATTGTGGGATTTTGTGATCTGGGTTTTTATTAATCGTTTATAACTTCAGATGAAATCTTCAAAAAAATCATGGAATTACGCGATTAGAGATATTATTTGTGGTTGGTCGATTGGGGGTGGATAGATGGAAGAGCATTGTTTGCTTGTGTGTGTGTGTGTGTTTCCCTTATTGGGAGAGAGAGAAGTGAAGTGGATTTATTTGGTGTGTTTTCTTCTCTGGTCGGCACCGGTGAGGGTTTGATAGCATCTAATCCCATTTCACGGTTTCAAAGATAAAATTCCGTACATACAAGAACAATAGAGGGAAATTCTTGAGGGGATTTTGAAATTGTGGGATTTTGTGATATGGGTTTATGTTAATTGTTTATGACTTTGGATGAAATCTTCAAAAAATCATGGAATTACACGATTAGAGATATTGTTCATTGTTGGTCGATTGTGGATGGATAGATTGAAGAGCATTGTTTGCTTGTGTGTGTGTGTGTTTCCTTTCTTGGGGGGGGGAGAGAGAGAGAGAGAGAGAGAGAGAGAGAGAGAGGTGAAGTGAAATTATTTGGTGTGTTTTCTTCTCTGGTGGGCACCGGTGAGGGTTTGATAGCATCTAATCCCATTTCACTGTTTCAGAGATAAAACTTCATACATACAAGAACAATAGAGGGAAATTCTTGAGGGGGTTTTGAAATTGTGGGATTTTGTGATTTGGGTTTATGTTAATCGTCTATGACTTTTGATGAAATCTTCAAAAAAAAATCATGGAAATACGCGATTAAATATATTGTTTGTGGTTGGTTGATTGGGGATGGATAGATTGAAGAGCACTGTTTGCCCGTGTGAGTGTTTTTCCCTTATTTAGAGAGAGAGAGAGAGAGAGCCGCCAAGGTATGGTTAATTATTATTAATTTTTTCTTTTTTTAAATGGTTTTAATTAAAAAAAATGTAAAAGAAATTGAAAATGGTAAATAAGTCTTTTTATATGGGTAATGGATTATTTATTAAAAGTTTTGAAACAATATGGACCATCTATAACGTTTTTTAAACTTAAGAATTATATTCCAGATTGCAGAAAACTACAGGGACAATTTATGAGGTTTTGTCTTTTATTTATATACAATGGTCTTTCAAAAGTTTGAGATATATATAATATTCTATAATTATATATCTCGGGAAAATGAAACTTTCCATAAGATGAATTTAGGTGAAAATTTATGCTGACTTCGGTGAAAAGAGGACGGGTTTTTTTTTTTTTTGAAAGATTTATATAAATGTTGATTTTATATGTTGTCTTAGCAACATACACTTCTTTACATGTGACTTAAGTGACATGTGATCAATGAGGTTGCACCTAATAAAAAAAAAATCTACACTACGGGACTGAATCAAAGTAGTGGCCTACGACCCCCCGGGCACTACGTAGGTCCGCCAATGCATGTGATTATGATTATTACTAAAGTGGATGAGGAGATAAGAGATAAATTAGTCAATTACTCCGCATTTGGAAATGCCTTGGAATAGTTAGATATTACCTGTTTGTATTGTCTTTGATAATTGTTAAACATCCCTCTTATATAATTTACAAATATTTATGGAGTTTAGATATTTTAAGAATAGGGTTTTCCGCTGTCATAATGTTGTATTATTTATTTTTTAAGTGGTGACAGTACTATTTCAAAAGGCCCTATGTTTCAAACGGTTACATTATTTGAAATGTTAATGAGGAAGCTAACATTATGGTTATCTTGTTGCTGCATATGACACATACATTTACAGCTAATGAAAAAAAAATCCATCATTGAATGAAGTTAGATCATTTGTTCATATAAATCACACATCGTAGGCTCTTCCCATCAAGGAGCAAGTCAAAAGCCTTGTTGATGTCTTCAAAGTCAACCTCATGCGTCACAAATTCATCCAGTTGTAGTTCCTGGATACACAACGAATTATTAAGTTCTGGTTGTTTATATCATTTTCTTATATTTTCTTCTTTTAGTCTCATCATCATTTGTACTAGCATCAACTAACTGGTTTTTAATTCATATCCCGAAATAAATGAAACGATGCATCATATAAAAACAGTTGATTTCTTATAAGATGGACAGAGTGTATTACAACATCCATTCAAAAAATTCTGCACTTTGACTTTTTAGGTCAAAGGAACCAACATTTCCCATAAATATTTCATATAAACATTTCAGTTTTGCCACATCTCATAACATACATCGAACTTCACTCCAGGATAACAAATAAAGAATTTTAGTGCAAATTTGTAGGAAAACTCCCGATATAAATATATGTTTTTGAGAATTCTTTGGTTTGACCTCAAAAGTCAAGGACTGAAAACTAGAGAGGCAAGATTCCACTTACCTTATCCAAATAGAATTTTTCGAGGACATGGATATCGGATTTTGGTTTTAAACCTCCAAAAAACGATCCCATGAGAGATTTCCCACTGTGAAGTATCTCAAAAGAACTTAAGGTCAACATTGCCCCAGGGTGGTCAATCCCCACCATAACTGTTTTTCCCCATCCCTGAAGATTACATTCATAGATGAAACAAAAATTCAGTTAGTGCATATACTAGAGTTGGACATGATTAAAAATCATATAGGCCAATATGCCATTTGACATTTGTCATTTTCTTGTGTCCATTTATCTAAATGAGAAATGATGGAAAGCCTCAAAATAGAGAACAAAGAAAAATGGTATAAGCAAATACAATGGATTATCATAATGTTAAAGGGTAATCTATTTAAAATAGAGATAGAATGGACCTTTCTACAAGAAGCATAAGCTTCATTCACCAGTGATGTCAAACCAACGCACTCGAAGCAATAGTCTGCACCCCCATCAGTCATCTCAATTATTATCTACTTCAACCAACAACTTTATGTTATAAAAACCATATTAACATCGTAAATTTGAAATGTAACATTTTTTTATTACTCATTAATTACTATAATGAAGATAAATATATGGTGAACTCAGAACCAAGTGCATGTCAGTTTAAGTTACCTGGCTCAAAGTTTTGTCCCCAATGTTGTGGGAATTTACAAAATCAGTAACTCCAAATTTCTTTCCTGTAAATAAAAAACTATATCAATGTAAAACTCACTCAACTTAGTAAATAATTGTTTTAAAGATCCACATTGGAAATTACCTATTTCACACTTATCTTGGTTTACATCAATACCAATAATCCTCTTAGCTCCACATAGCCTTGCTCCTTCAGCAACCTATAAAACAAGAAGATCATCAATGTCACAAAACTGTTTAATCATTCATGATCGAGTTATCAATTTTGCATAACATGTGGTTTACTTTTTCCTATCAAAATACTCATACAACTATAATAAAATAATCTTGAAATGAATTAAGTAGAATCATACTGCTAGCCCAATTGCACCAAGTCCAAATATAGCAACTGTTGTTCCAGCTTCCACTTTCGCTGTCTTCCATGCAGCACCTACCCCTGAAAAAAAAACATATAAATACAAAATCTTTATATATTTATCACAAATTATCATCAACACGTAATTAGTAAACGACTTTAAGAAGAATATAATCTATATATTTACATACCAGTTGATACTCCACAACTTAAAAGGCAAGCTCTATTTGCTGGGATTGTTGGATCAGTTTTAGTTACATGAGCTATGTCAAGCACTGTGTACTCAGTAAAACTTGATACATTCAAGAAATGGTATAAAGTTTCCCCATTGATGTCTGTGAATCTGCTTGTTTCATCCCTTTGCATTCCATGAGAAGGTCTTGGAGGGAATTTTGTACATAGGTTGCTTTTTTTGGATAAGCAATCTATACATTCACCACAATCGGCTAAAAAGATTGGGATCACAGTGTCTCCTTCAACAACTTCATGTACGCCTTCTCCTACACTCTCTACCACCCTTTAGTGCACCACAATAAAATGATTATAGTTGCATAAAAAAAATTCGTTCCCTCCTAACCATAAAAATTGCAAGTTGAAGTATTTGATAATGTCAGAATTCTTTTGTTAACATCAATAAAACACTTCATTTATGTTGAAGAAAATAAGACTTGGATACTATTACAAAGAAACATATTAATTAACCAATGTCCAAAATAAACCAAGAATGATCATATTATTAATAATTTAGATGGATCAGAAGATTTTACCCTACTGCTTCATGACCAAGTATTATGGGGAAAATAGCAGGAGGATGCTTCAGGAAAGAAAAAAAAACAGTGGTTAGTAAACATCAATAAAACACATGACAGATTCAAATTTGGAAAAAAAAAAAAAAAAATGCAACATCGTTCGATTTTGAAATCAGTCACTATCTACCTCCAGTTTCCAAAAGGTAACATCAGTGTGACAAAGGGAAGTGCATAAGATTTTGATTCGGACTTCATGATGATTTGGTGGGGCCACTATCACCTCCTCTATCACCAGCGGCTCCCCTGCTTTCCTTGCAATCGCAGCTGCCAACGACACAGTAGTTCATTAGTTTTTGAGAAGAAATCAAACTTGAAATTTCACATTTGAAACTGATTTTTTTGGTTCAAATTCGAAACCATGAACTTATTTCTCTTAAACGTTGATTGACGGCATTACCTCTGCACTTGATGGGGTTTCCGGCGGTGTTGCTGGTCCTTTTTCCGTCCATGATCAACGGCAAGAACTGGTTTCTTTCCCACACACGAACAGACAAGAGTAGTGGTTTTGGATTCTATTCTGAAGTTGTATAGTGGTTGACACAAAAAACAGGTTGGACCACCCACCACCAACGCCCGGTTTAGTTTACTTTATGTCTATCAATTATTAATACGTAACATATATATATATATATATATATATATATATATATATATATATATATATAGGAATGATAATTTGAGAACTCATAGTTTCCCGAGAACCCGAGAACTAAAAGTGGAACGTTGGATCAAAATAAAGGACGGTCAAGATGGAAGGTGACATTTTTGTAAATAATCAGAAAACTAAAGAGGCGGGGATATTACCAATTAAATTACTGAAGGGTATTATTGGAAACAAATATATTATTAGTTTATTACATTTGTTAAATCACTAAAAATAAAAAAAATTCCCCAAACTATTCCAGACGTAACATTCGATCTTCCCCAAACGCTCCTCACCTTCTCCGATTCTGGGGTCGCAATTCCGCTTCCCCCACAACCGACGCCGGCGAGTCGAATCTTCAGCACCACATCTAGGTCATTATCAGAGACCACCGCCTACATTGCCAATCTCCCTCAGCCGTTATCGAAAACAAAGAAGAAGCTGAGAGTCAAGCCCTAATTGATCAGTTAGGGCTCCGAAATGACGCCAAGGAGCTTCAGTCTTTGCTTGGAATCGAAAGGGTTACTTGGGATCGTTAGCATCGTAATTGATTTCATCTGGTTTGGGGCTTGGTAGTTGAACGTATTGAGGTCGACATCAAGTTGTTCTGTGGAAAGTAATTTCGTTGTGTGTTGCTAATCTTCATTTTCTTCCGACAATCGAAGTCGAACGTGTCTGATTGAGGTCAACTCCATATCGAACGTAGTTTTCCCTACCTAGGCGTTGCAAAACCGTTCGCCCTCGCACTAAATCAGGTATCGATCCTCTAGACATCTGCACAACGATCAGAGATTTCCTTTTAGCTTTCGTTTGCTATTACTATTAATTCATAAACATCTCATGCTGGATTGGAAATATTGAACAGAGATTATGATGATCCGTTAAGTTTCATCGATCAAGCCCTAAATTTGAGTAAATCAGCGAATTTGCGCATCAGAAATTCTCCTGAATTTGTGTTATTTGTTTTAAGTTGTAGCTTCATTCTGTTAGTAACATGAGTTGCCATTGATTCAATTTATCCTGCTAATTAACATTAATCAAATTACTTCATTGTTGTTTGGTTGGATGATTGAATAAAATTTCGAATTCGTATATCAAAATTAGGTTAAATCACTCTGTAGTCAATTTGAGAATTGTGCAGATTAAGCTTTCAATGTTTATGTTTTCAAGTTGATTACATGATTATGATATAGGCTCCCACTATTTGATAACTTTGGTTCCAGATATATGCTCCTTTTGACTTTTGTTGTTGCTGTAAGATTGTTATTTAGAGCCTTATTCATATCAGTCGCTTGTAGGTTATTCTTGATATTCTGGAAATGCTGCCAAAGCCAGATGTCAATGCAGTGCTTCATGAATTTAGATTCCAGGTTTGTGGTCTCAACTAATTTTAGATTTCTTATGTTTTTTTTATGATTTTTATGGACAAGTTTTATGTTCTCCTACAACTGCTTTATAAATTATATTTGAGTCCCCTCACATGTGGCCCAACCATTGATCTGCTTAATACACAAAACTACCAAATTTTTTTTGTCAAGGTATAAGTTCTTTTACTAGTGAAGCTACATTTCCATTGATTATGCAAATGTCTAATTTACCCATTATATTACAACTGTTTGATAACTTTACAATGGGAGCAAAACCTACCTACAGATTATAAGAACATAGTTGGTATTTGATGAATCATATTTAATTCACATATGAATTACATGTTATTAACATGTGAATCACATGTAATTCACAAATTCACATGTAAATCACATGTGAATCACATATGAATTACATGTGATTCACATGTAAATCACATATGAATCACATGTAAATCACATATGAATTACATGTGATTTACATGTAAATCACAAGCGAATCACATATGAATTACATGTGATTCACATGTAAATCACAAATGAATCACATATGAATTAAATGTGATTCACTTGTAAATCACATATGAATTACATGTGATTCACATGTAAATCACAAGTGAATCGCATATGAATTACATGCGATTCACATGTAAATCACAAGTGAATCGCATATGAATTTCACCTGTAAATCACAAGTGAATCGCATATAAATTACATGTGATTCACATGTAAATCACATGTGATTCATATGTGAATAGCATGTGATTCATATGTTAATCACATGAAAATCACATATGTATTTTTGTGAGTATTTTTGCATTAATCATTTTTTTTAATTTTCTTGTAGATTTGGAATAAATTGTGGTGAATATTGAAGAGATGAAAAATGATAAATTGAAAAAAATAAGGAAATATTGACACAAAGACATGAAAATGCTTTGAAATTTGTAGCATTTTTTATTTTTTATATTTTATTTTGTATCGAATAAAATACTTGGACTATTATGTTTATAGATTAATTAATAAAAATGAGATTTGTTGTGATTTTTTTTTACGAATATTACAGTATAAGAAATATACATATATGCATTTGCAGTTTTTTTTAAATACAATTTTTTTTGAAAAAAAATGTAACTTTCTTTAAAAAACTTGCAGTTTTTTTTATTTAAAAAGCTGTTTTTTTTAAAAAAAATTCAGTTTTTTTTTGAAAAAAATGCAGTTTTCTTTAAAAAAAATTGCAGTTTTTTTGAAAAAAAATGCAGTTTTTTTTTAAAAAAAATTGCTGTTTTTTTTAAAAAATTGTAGTTTTTTTAAAAAAATATTTTTTTCAATTTTTTTTCAAAAATCTTTGTTTTCTATAAAAAATTTAAAAATCTATATCTTTTCTTAAAAAAAATGAAAAAAATATTATGTTTAAAAAAATATGAAATTTTGATTTATGATGTAATTTTTAGACATTTATATTAATATATTAAATAACACAAAAAAATTAAACATTAAATGAGATTGGTAAGATGACGATCATGTCCTTAATGAATTATTTTTGATCTAATGCTCCACTTTTAGTTCTCGGGTTCTCGGAAAACTATGAGTTCTCAACCGATCTCAACCCTATATATATATATATATATATATATATATATATATATATATATATATATATATATATATATATATATATATATATATATATATATAAAACTAGGTTATAATGTGGATGCACAACTATTGTGCATACATGTAGACAATGTTATTCAATGAGAACTACTAAAAGAATAGGTTATTTGTTAATGTGAATACGTTCAATCTCACACGACTATTATCATTTTCATGCGTCTTCACTAATTCTTATTCATTTTGTTCTCACACATCGTTTTTTACTAATTTTCATTCTTACAGAATACGACTCAATAAACATTCTGACAATATTCTGACAGAATGAGAATAATTAAAGAAATGTCTATAATAACCTTATAGACAATTTAATTAGTGAGATTGTGTAATAATGACAATAGTTATGTAAGATTGAAGATATTCACATTACCAAACAACATATTTTCTTTGTCATTCTCACAGAATAGCATTTTCCACACATCCGCACAATAGATGTCAATCAACATTTGACCTAGCTCTCTCTCTCTCTCTTTATATATATATATATATATATATATATATATATATATATATATATATATATATATATATATATATATATATATATATATATATATATATATATATATATATATATATATATATATATGTCATGAAAGGGCTTCTAGCCTAACGGTATCAGGTGGTGCCCTCCCTTTTTGAGTTTGAGGGTTCACGTCCCATTGTGGACATAGGTGAAATTAAGTATTTAGTTTAGGAGTAGATTTATATATTTATACTAGATTTAAACCCGTGAAAACCACGGTTGAGAAAAAAACATTATTGATAATTCTTGATCGTAATGACTAATAAAAGATTTATACATTAAAATAAAAGTTGGATGACTATGAATGTCACTAACATGAAAGTAAAATGTTATAAGTCACAATAAATAAAAAAATGTTATAATTAACATACAAATGGTATAATTATCATTAAGATAAAAGTAAATATTATAATCGATATTAACATGAAAGTTGAATGCTAGAATTGAAAAATAAAATAAAATGAAATAATTGATATTAGCATGACAATTTAACGCGATAGTTAAAAATAAATGAAAGTAAAGTGATATAAACGACATTAAAATGAAAGTTGCATGTTATAATTGAAAAAATAAAAGTAAAATGTTATAATCGACATTAAAATGAAAGTTGAATATAATAAAAAATAAGAAAGTGAAATGCTATAATCAACAATAACATGGAAGTTGATTGCTATAAGTGAGAAAAGATGAAACTAAAACACTATAATAACATTAAAATAAAAGTTTAACGTTATAATCAATTTAAATTTAAAATCAATGTGAAATTTTAAAATCAATACGAAATTTTACTTTAATGTCATGAAACGATCGGGAATCTGAATCTGCAACCGAAATGGTTATTAACCGCTAATTACAAAATCGTAACCAATTAGAATGGTTCCGGTTTTGAGTAATCAGTGATTACTGAAACCCACAATGAGGTAACCTTTAAATCATTATTGTTTTTTAATCTCCAAATTCAAACTCAAGGGACTTGGCTTGACTCTTTTGGGTTCTTTAAGCCATGTTTGACTTTTAAAGTGAAACCAGAGCTTCAAATTTGATACTAATTCATTGATTTAACCCAAATTATGGCATTATAATTTAAATCCTATTCCAATTTTTACAACTAATATCAATGTAAGTACACTTGTCACCTACAAAACCAGCTTACTAACATTTCTTACTAAACAAAGGATAACCAACAACACCCTCCCCGTGAGTTGAGTTAACCGCACTCTACACCATTATCTTTCGCTTCACAACCTTGTTTCCAGCAACATGGTTACTCTTTCTATCCACAAAGTTTATGCCATGTTCCAACCTAAACCCATCAAGATTAACATCTAATTGCAATGTTGTCCCTGTATAAACCTCCATGTTAAATGACATCACTATTTGAACCTCTTAGTCAACAATCACTTTACAAAAACAACCTGAAAGATTGGTATCAATATTTGAACCCGTTAGTCAATAACAACGATTTTATTAAAATATAAAGAAAATCCTTCTTCTCTCTAACAAAATATGTGAGAAAACATGAGTTGTTTATAGTAAGAATAATAAAAAGAAAATGACCAACCATAAAAAAATTTAAGGCATTGTACTTTGACACTGAGATAATTAAATTGAAACATCCCAAAAATACGGTCCAAAAATTTCATTTTTAAATCATAAGTAAAACCATAGTTATCAAAATCATTTCATCAAAATATAAATCATAGTATCTCCAAAAAATCATATCAAAACACATGTCAATCTATCATAGTAAAACATCCCAGGCTAAACATCATGGTGTGTGCAATGCAGTCATCCTGAGCTCTTCCCTTTGCTACCGGAAGTACCTGAAACCAGAAACTGAAACTATAAACACGAAGCTTAGTGAGTCTCCCCAAACTACCATATACCATACACATAAGCACATAATCACATATAAACATATTGTCACACCCCAAAACCGGAACGACGGAAACGTTCGGGGGTGGAGGACGTCATGTTTGTATCACAAGTCATGCATCATAGTAATCAAAGTAATAAACAACCATTTCATTAGAAAGAAAGTGTTTACAAAGTATGTGGTTCACATAACATAGACTACAAAGTAAATAACAAAACAAGACATGAAGTTATACTGCTCCATCTTCTGAATCCCAGTGCGCGTACCTGTCTACTGGTCTCCTGAGAATACAAGTTATTTTGAAAGAGTAGATCAACATTTAAGCTGGTGAGTTCATAATATTTTAGTGATGTAAGTAAGTTGTAAGAAAGTTGTAGTAAGTGTAAGAAAGTTGTAGTGAGTTGTAAGTTCTTTTAGAAAAGTTCACCTGTTCCTCCAGAAAATCCTATATTTCCTGCTTTGATGAAAGATAAGTAAAAATGACTCTACAATCCTTTCTATGAGTACTAAATGGATACAAGTTATATAAAACACGGAGTAAACAAACAATCGGTTGTGTGTATCTGGCCTAAGCCCAAAACCAAACATGGAACAGGAAATGAGGCGGAAGGAACACATCTCATTGTTTGTTAGATCTTCGTTGTATATAACCCTGCTGTATTCACTTGGTACTCACGGAGTTACGTGTAATAGTTCCTTTATATTTGATGAAAAGATTCTTTAAGAAAACCCTTATTTCTTTTAGTAAAAATGGTAACCACAATGGTTCCTTCTATAATTACTTAGTTTATACTAGCTATATATAATCAATATCGAACATATAGTTAATTGTGTGAATCTCCCTAAGCCCACAACCAAACAAGGAACAGGAAATGAGGTGGAAAGCACACATCCAACTACCTATCGGGTATTAATTATGTATAAACTAAGGTATTATAGAATTAACCACCTAAGGTCCTTTAAGTTATACTGGTTTAATAAAATGGATTAAACCTTTTACTAGTAAGTTTCAAGTTTTGTATACCAAATGTTCTATTTGAAAAGTATGTTTTGTACTAGAAAACAGTGCATTGAATTAGTGTCCTATGACCTGACCCATACCTGGTACTCTTTATGATTACTTGGTGTATACAGAATATATATATAGCTAAGATCGAATACATAGTAGGCTGGGGAATCTGCTCTAAGCCCACAACCAAACAAGGAACAGGAAATGAAGCGGAAAGCACACATCCTACTACCTGTCGGATCCGATTATTATATATTCCTGATGTATAAACTAAGGAATCATAAAGTTAGCATTATAGGCCCCTTTCTACTGGATGTACTAGACTCGAATGTTCTGTTTGTCGCTTGAAAAGATGTAAGTTTTCCCTAGTTTATAACTACCTTAACTCGAAAATAGTTTGCATTAACTTTCAAGTGGAACTGTCACAATATGAAAGTAATGGGAAAAATGTAAGTACACAGTTGTCTTTTAAATTGACATCCTGAAGTACTGATTACCTTAAAACAAGTTTGTTTTATTAAGGTCATAATGTGATGAGTAGTACCCATACTATACGCTCTCCCTGCAAGAGATGCTCGTTACCAAACGTGACTTCAGCAAACAAATTGCTAAGCCGTGAAGTAGTCTCACATTAAAGTTATCTGATCATGTATACCCAATTTATTATCACCTTTTGTTTAGAACAATGAGTTAGTGATTATTCGTATAATTAGATCCTGGTTTGTTCTTCTGCTATAGCATCTTAGTATGTTCTTTCTGTTATAGTATCTTAGTATGTTCTTTCTGTTATAGTATCTTAGTATGTTCTTTCTGTTATCGTGTATTGTATCTACCTCCCTGTTTCTCTTTATAGTATGTTCTAGTATCTAGTATGAACTGAACCCCTAAACTATACTTATTATAGTTTACTAGTATGTTTACTTGAACTGTTACTGAAAAGACTCATTTATCTACTAAGTTGTGATTTTACTTTAAAAACAGAGTTTTATAAACTATAAAGTAACATAACTTAAAAAGAGTTTTTTTGAAATGTTTTGATCACTTATAAAAACATAAGCAATCCTTTGAAAGATGTTTATAACAAACATTTACACAATTATCATTGTGTTCAACTTGTATTCCCCCCCCCCCCCCCCCACCCCTTAAAAGCATTTAAAACAGTTTAAAAAATTGATTATAGGGGTATGAACTCACCTTATGTGGGTGATTCAAACGAATATGCGCGTAAGGATGAGAAGTTCCACGAATGAAGTCTCGAGACACAAACAAGTCCTAATGACATATAATTGCATATATTGGCATGAATATAGTGTTTAAAAGCAACTACATGCAAGGAAACACCCTTAGGGACTAGGAAACACTTGGACCAAGTGTTAGAATCAAATGGGATTCATCATTGGGGTGTTTAGGGCCACACATAGATGTTTACGGCCATGATGTTTACGGTCTAGGGTGTTTACGGCCAAGGGGTTTACGGCCAAGGGTGTTTACGGCCGTAAACTCCTGGAGATCATCCTCAAATCGTTTGTTCAAGGTATTTAGGCTAATGATTCTACTAGGTAGCAAGTGTATGAAAGGAATACTCATGATTTTGAAGCCTTAAAAGGGGTTTTCAGCCACCAAGAACAAGTGTGTGTTCTTAGTGTTCTTGGTGAAAGATGAAGATCTTGAAGATCTACCCAAAAAGACGATTTTCATGGATGGAATTAAAGGGTGGTTCATGATTAAGAAGAATAAAAACAACTAGATGGAAGAATCACATACGTTTTTGAAGATCGGGGATGAAGAACTCGATGATACTTGAGAGAGAATGGAAGTTTGCGGCTAGGACTTGAAGAAATGAAGAAAAATGAAGTAAACTCTTATATATGGAGGATAGTTTATGGACACCAAGAGTTTACGGCCGTAAACTCCTTGTCATGGAGTTTTCGGCTCGATTTCAACTCGATGAACTTAAGCTGATACAACCCTACATCCAATCCTTAAGTGTACTAGTCTTAGAACCCTTAAACGGACTCAAAAAAATGCTAACTGATAGCAGAAACGGGTCTGACACTCGGTTGAATTGAATGGCTGGACTTACGAGGCAAAAATTTTTGGGTTGTCACATCATCCCCCCGTTAGATGGAATTTCGTCCCAAAATTAGCTTTCTTAGCAGTACTACTGGGGTTGCGCTCCTCTAATTGGCAGAATACCCATTCGTAGACCTGGCAACTTTACCCTAATGTCCCTGATAGGATTCACACCTGGTCCATCTATCATTACCTCGTGTATACAAGTCGTATATAATTAAGATTAGTTAGACGGTCGGATGTGCGACTCTGCCCCAGGTCCACAACCAAACAAGGAACAGGAGATAGGGCGGAAGCACACATACTAAATTTGCGTAATCATAATCATATACCACCCTCGCGTATACACTGAATAATGATAGTTGGGTTGTATTCGTCCTTAGCCTCTGTGCTTGAACTTGGTCTGCTTAACGAGTGGTACTTCGGGAAGGTCTGCGGAACATACAACGACAAGGCTTCGGAGGGCAAAGTACTCTTCGCACGAGTACTTCGGGGTTTAGAATACGAGGTAGACGATTCTGACGTCTAGGTCGGACTGTCGATACGAATGACGAAGGTTTCGTGAATTTGACGGTCAAGGCGATAGAAACACATGAACTTAGTATGGTGAGGACCACGCCAACTCATGCCGAACGATAGCAACGGACTCTTTACTGAACAAAAGTTTGGCCGATTTGAAAGAAACATTTGTTATACGATGATGTACCCCTAGTGTGCTCGACAATGTACTCTTTGTAAATGTTCTAGTGCTTTCTGTCTTCTCCTTAATGTTAACACTTCTACGTATCGTACCGCGATGAGTGAGTACATACAATGAAAGTGCTTTGATAACTAGTGTCGATACTTTATACTACGATCCTCCTCGGTACCACTATGATCGCCTGTCATATACAAGTTATGAATAATTAAGATGAATAAGACGGTCGACTGAGTAACTCTGCCTCAAATCCACAACCAAACAAGGAACGGGAATTAGGGCGGAATCACTCACTCTAGGTCTGCAAAATCTTAGCTATGCACAACCCTGATGTACATACTCAGCCATCATAGCTTCTCTGAACGGATCTTTTAGTTCTCTTGAATACTGTGACTTGTTCCGATAAGTGAGTTATTATAATTACTTTTAAATGTTTTCCCCAAGTTTTAATCTTATATAAATATAAATTAATTTTTAAAGTAATTCTTTAATTCAAAAACGTACCGCTGCTCGCTGGCGATTCCGGGGTTGATTCTCCTGCGGTGATCATCAGAATCCGTCCATATGCTCCTGAGTTCTTTGATATCGGGCAGTCCCTCCTATAGTGTTCAGTCTCACCACAGCCATAGCAGGCTTGGTTTTCTTCAACTCCGGGGACTTGAGAGACCGGTTGAGTCGGTACCCTGCAGAAACGGACTGTGTGTCCCTTTCTGTGGCAGTTCAGGCACTGCATTTCCCGACATACTCCGGTGTGGTGATAGTTGCACTTTCCACACTTCGGGAAGGTTCCAACATATCGACTGGCAGGTGCTGGAGTAGTAGGTGTTGTGGCGGCATACATAGTACTTGTTTGTTGCTCCTGCGGAGTTTCCTGTGTTGTTCGCTTCTTCTTCCTCTTGTTCCCCGACTACCGTTTATAGTCATCTCCTTTTGATGGCTCGGGAACGGGGACTACTACACCATGGCGGACTCCATGTTCAATGAGTCGTTGGGCCAGGCGTTTGGCACTATCGAATGTGGTTGGGTTAGAAGACATCACATCTCCTTGGATCGGGGGAGATAGACCCCTGATGTATCTTTCTATCTTCTTGCTCTCCGGGGTAACCATCCCGGGGCATAGTGCTGCTAGGTCGCTGAACCTGTCAGTGTAGGTCACTATGTCCGAACCGACCATAGTGTGCTCCCATAATTCTTGTTCCAGCTTCTGAACTTCGCCCCTCGGGCAGTATTCTTCCAGCATCATCTCTTTTAGGTTCTCCCAACCTATCAAGTTAGCCACTGATAGGGTCAGTGACTTAACATGGCTATTCCACCATGTCAGGGCTCTTTCAGAGAAGGTGTAGGCAACAAACTTCACTTTGCTCCCTTCTGGGCACGAACAGATTGCGAAGACCGAATCTGTTTTCTCGAACCATCGCATTAGAGCGATGACTCCACCATTTCCATTAAAGGAATTGGGTTTGCAGTTCATGAAGTCCTTGTACGAACACTCCCTTGGGTGTTTCGTGAGTAACTTCGGGGTTGGTTAAGTGGGTACCGCTACCAGATTCGAAGGTACCACTTTCGCCAAAGTGAGCTAGAGCAGTTGCCACTGCGGCTGAAATTGCTGCTTGAAGATCAGCAGGATCGAACTGTGGAGGAGGTAGTGGTGTTTGAGTTGGAGTTATCGGAGTAGTGTGCCTGTTTGATCTACGAGGAGGCATCTTTGCTAAAAGAATACAAAGATAAGATGGAATAAGTCTATAGCGGTGGATATAAGCCAAAAGCTGAAAGACAAGGTTATCCTAGTTCTGAGTGTATCGGGTCCTGACTTTCACAGGGTTTTGGAAACAATTCATAAAAGAGTCTATACCAAATAAACTTTATGAATTAGAAATGGCTATCCTCGAATGAATATCTGTGACCTGAATAATTGTTACCAGTTGCATGTAAAGAAAATAATCCTAACACATAATGTGAGCAGTGTTTCCACTAACTCATTAAGTTAACCAAGATTATTATTTATTAGTGTGACACATAAGACATTTTGGTTACTTCGGTTGATCCTTCCTTGAAAGCTTCTCCTGAACCTGCTCTTGTTCCTCCTTGACTCTTTTGTTGTCTACTACGAGGAAGTGGTTACATTTATCTGGGTTTGTCGTGCAAGAATGGAAGTGACTAAAGAATTTATGAGTTTTAAGTGAAACATTATGGGGTGATCCTTACAGAGTCCTCCTATAATTGCACAATGTATACAAGTTGTATATAATTTAAGATTAAATAGACCTTCGAATAAGTGATCCTACTCCAAAACCACAACCAAACAAGGAACAGGTAGTGAATCGTAGATCACAAATTCTAAGTCTATAAAATCTCAATTATATAAAACCTTGGAAGTATACATTGCAAGATTATAGACCTATCCGTAAGGGTCTTTTAAGTTATCACATAAGTTATTTTTATAGTGCCTAAAATACTCCTATAGTATTTTAATGTAATATACTTGGTATGTTTTAAACTTTTTATTGTGTTATAGTATCATAAAATACTCCCATAGTATTCTAACTTTATGTACTGATCTAGAAATCCCTTGAATAGAGTTAGGTAAGTTTTAAGACTGTTGCAACACCACATCACTCCCAAACACATGTCGGTCACATCTCGAATGAATATAGTTGATCAGACTATATTGATCCTAGCTATGATTACATAATTGTCCAGGTTTGACCGCAATGTTCAAACTTTAAATACTTATGTTCTGTTCTTCTTGTGATACTTGTTCTAGTATGTATATATGTATAAGCATGTATGTATACTTTTATAAGGTATTGCTATATATTTAAAATATATTATTATCCAGAGTAGTTCGGCCCCATTGTATTTATAGTTGTATATCTTTTATCGGTTGATATACTTAGTTCACTATAAACAATGCTCTGATACCAATCTATCACACCCCAAAACCGCAACGGCAGAAACGTTCTGGGGTGGATGACGTCATGTTTAGTATCACAAGTCATGCATCATAGTAATCAAAGTAATAAACAACCATTTCATTAGAAAGAAAGTGTTTACAAAGTATGTTGTTCACATAACATAGACTACAAAGTAAATAACAAAACAAGACATCAAGCTATACTGCCCCATCTTCTGAATCCCAGTGCGCGTACCTGTCTACTGGTCTCCTGAGAATACAAGTTATTTTGAAAGAGTAGATCAACATTTAAGCTGGTGAGTTCATAATATTTTAGTGATGTAAGTAAGTTGTAAGAAAGCTGTAGTAAGTTGTAAGAAAGTTGTAGTGAGTTGTAAGTTCTTTTAGAAAAGTTCGCATGTTCCTCTAGAAAATCCCATATTTCCTGCTTTGATGAAAGATAAGTAAAAATGACTCTACAATCCTTTCTATGAGTACTAAATGGATACAAGTTATATAAAACCCGGAGTAAACAAACAATCGGTTGTGTATATCTGCCCTAAGCCCACAACCAAACAAGGAACAGGAAATGAGGCGGAAGGCACACATCCCATTGTTTGTTAGATCTTCGATGTATATAACCCTGGTGTATTCACTTGGTACTCACGGAGTTAACTGTAATAGTTCCTTTATATTTGATGAAAAGATTCTTTAATAAAACCCTTATTTCTTTTAGTAAAAATGGTAACCACAATGGTTCCTTCTATAATTACTTAGTTTATACTAGCTATATATAATCTAATATCGAACATATAGTTAATTGTGTGAATCTGCCCTAAGCCTACAACCAAACAAGGAACAGGAAATGAGGCAGAAAGCACACATCCAACTACCTATCGGGTATTAATTATATATAACCCTGATGTATAAACTAATGTATTATAGAATTAACCACCTATGGTCCTTTAAGTTATACTGGTTTAATAAAATAGATTAAACCTTTTACTGGTAAGTTTCTAGTTTTGTATACCAAATGTTCTATTTGAAAAGTATGTTTTGTACTAGAAAACGGTGCATTGAATTAGTGTCCTATGACCTGACCCATACCTGGTACACCTTATAATTATTTGGTGTATATATATATATATATATATATATATATATATATATATATATATATATATATATATATATATATAGCTAAGATCAAATAGCTAGTAGGCTGGGTGAATCTGCTCTAAGCCCACAACCAAACAAGGAACAGGAAATGAAGCGGAAAGCACACATCCTACTACCTGTCGGATCCGATTAATATATATTCCTGATGTATAAACTAAGGAATCATAAAGTTAGCATTATAGGCCCCTTTCTACTGGATGTACTAGACTCGACTGTTCTGTTTGTCGCTTGAAAAGATGTAAGTTTTCCCTAGTTTATAACTATCTTAACTCGAAAATAGTTTGCATTAACTTTCAAGTGGAACTATCACAATATGAAAGTAATGGGAAAAATGTAAGTACACAGTTGTCTTCTAAATTGACATCCTGAAGTATTGATTACCTGAAAACAAGTTTGTTTTATTAAGGTCATAATGTGATGAGTAGTACCCATACTATACGCTCTCCCTGCAAGTGATTCTGGTTACCAAATGCGACTTCAGCAAAAAAATTGTTAAGTCGTGAAGTAGTCTCACATTAAAGTTATCTGATCATGTATACCCAATTTATTATCACCTTTTGTTTAGAACAATGAGTTAGTGATTATTCGTATAATTAGATCCTGGTTTGTTCTTCTGCTATAGCATCTTAGTATGTTCTTTCTGTTATAGTATCTTAATATGTTCTTTCTGTTATAGTATCTTAGTATGTTCTTTCTGTTATCGTGTATTGTATCTACCTCCCTGTTTCTCTTTATAGTATGTTCTAGTATCTAGTATGAACTGAACCCCTAAACTATACTTATTATAGTTTACTAGTATGTTTACTTGAACTGTTACTGAAAAGACTCATTTATCTACTAAGTTATGATTTTACTTTAAAAACGGAGTTTTATAAACTATAAAGTAACATAACTTAAAAAGAGTTTTTTTGAAATGTTTTGATCACTTATAAAAACATAAGCAATCCTTTGAAAGATGTTTATAACAAACATTTACACAATTATCATTGTGTTCAACTTGTATTCCCCCCTTAAAAGCATTTAAAACAGTTTAAAAGATTGATTATAGGGGTATGAACTCACCTTATGTGGGTGATTCAAACGAATATGCGCGTAAGGATGAGAAGTTCCACGAATGAAGTCCCGAGACACAAACAAGTCCTAATGACATATAGTTGCATATATTGGCATGAATATAGTGTTTAAAAGCAACTACATGCAAGGAAACACCCTTAGGGACTAGGAAACACTTGGACCAAGTGTTAAAATCAAATGGGATTCATCATTGGGGTGTTTAGGGCCACACATAGATGTTTACGGTCTAGGGTGTTTACGGCCGTAAACTCCTGGAGATCATCCTCAAATCGTTTGTTCCAGGTATTTAGGCTAATGATTGTACTAGGTAGCAAGTGTATGAAAGGAATACTCACGATTTTGAAGCCTTGAAATGGGTTTTCGGCCACCAAGAACAAGTGTGTGTTCTTGGTGTTCTTGGTGAAAGATGAAGATCTTGAAGATCTACCCAAAAAGACGATTTTCATGGATGGAATCAAAGGGTGGTTCATGATTAAGAAGAATAAAAACAACTAGATGGAAGAATCACTTATGTTTTTGAAGACCGGGGATGAAAAACTCGATGATACTTGAGAGAGAATGGAAGTTTGCGGCTAGGACTTGAAAAAATGAAGAAAAATGAAGTAAACTCTCATATATGGAGGATAGTTTATGTTGGATAAGGTGTCTAAGTCCATAACTTATTTGGTATATACTTGACCCGACCCGGCATGGTCCATTTGGGTTGCACTTCACCCAAACTGTTTATGGATAATTTTATGAGAATTGTATACTTACGATTTATTAATATATTATAAGTTATAATATATTAATATAAAGTCATGTTATTTAATTAGTTTTAATCTTGAATTAATTATGAATTAATTTAGTGATTAAAAGGAAGACTAATTAAATCATGGGCTATTATATTTATATGGTGTGGGCTAATACTCATTTGTTAATGGGCTAAACTTATATGGAAGTCCATGGATGATCCATGGAGCTTTTAACCCATGGATCCTTGGAAAGGAAAAGACATGGGTTATTAGGGTTTCACCCTAACCATGCACACTATATAAACAAGCTCATGTTGCATGAAATAACACCCTAGTGTGTGTGTAATAGTGGTGGCCGATTTCTAAGTGTTAGTATACTCTCTCATACATTTTCCAAGTTTGTGGTGATTTGTGATTTCCATTTGAGGCATTCACATTATTGGTGCTTGGCTCTCAAACTCCAAGGAATCAACAATCAACAAAAGGTATGTAATTCATCTAGTCCTTTTATGTTTAAAAGTACCCCATGCCATGCTAGATAGGTTATAAACCTTGGAAAATAATATTTTGCATGTACCTTAGACAAACATAGATCCAAGGTTTATTAGGGTTGCATGTACACTTAGGAAGTGTTAGAATGCTCAAAACCCAACAGTTTACGGCCACCAAGAGTTTACGGCCGTAAACTCCTAGTTTGCGGCCGTAAACTCCTAGTTTGCGGCCGTAAACTCCTTGTCATCGAGTTTCCGGCTCGATTTCAACTCGATGAACTTAAGCTGATACAACCCTACACCCAATCTTTAAGTGTACTAGGCTTAGACCCCTTAAACAGACTCTAAAAAATGCTAACTGATAGCAGAAATAGGTTTGACACTCGTTTGAATTGAATGGCTGGACTTACGAGGCAAAAAATTTCAGGTTGTCACACATATCGTGGGCCCCGCCCCTTCATCGGGCCCCGCTCGGCATCAGACAATGTCCGACATCGGGCCCCGCCTGGCATCGAGCAAAGCTCAGCATACATATATACATATCAACAAATAAAATAATCACGTAACATAAACATGTAAACATTCCTCGGGCCCCGCCCGACATCGGACCAAAATCCGGAAGCATACTAACATTCCTTGGGCATTGCCCGGCATCGGACCGTAATCCGGAAACATACAATACAGGTACATGCAAGAATCACGAAGACATCAAGCATACAAACATTCCTTGGGCACCGCCCAACATCGGATCGAAATCTAGAAACATATAAACCTACATTGGGCACTGCCCGACATCGGACCTTAGTCCAGTACATACTAACATACATATACGGGCCGACATTGGTCCCTTCGGCCCGTTCATATAGGAGGAAAACTTACCTCCAATGTCGAATGATAGCTGAAACGTCTCTGTCCCGGAATCAGCTCAACACACTATCTGAATCAAAACAACCCCTTAGATACCATTTATACTCATACCCCCTTTTTGGATCAACTGTGTCAAAGTCAAAGTCAAGATCAAGTCAAAGTCAACACTCCGATTTGACTCAACT
This sequence comes from Lactuca virosa, assembly GCF_052849685.1. Taxonomy (NCBI): domain Eukaryota; kingdom Viridiplantae; phylum Streptophyta; class Magnoliopsida; order Asterales; family Asteraceae; genus Lactuca; species Lactuca virosa. The sequence continues at coordinate 43,481,294 of NC_136433.1, forward strand.
CGCCGAGTTCCCATGAATCACAGAAACATGAAATCGCGATTCAACTCGTCGAGTTTTCCTCCAACTCGCCGAGTTCCTCATTCTCAACAGAATCGGGACTATTCCAAACCAAATCGCCGATTTCCCTTATGGAATCGTCGAGTTCATCATTCTTTCAATCCTTCTTAATGTTTTAAGAAGGATTAAGGTGTTTAAACAGGGTGCAACCCCGGAAATTAGGGTTTCACCTCTGCCAGCCTACTCGTCGAGTTGGGGCCTCCCAACTCGTCGACTAGGTTACTTAAATTACGCGGCCTTTAAGATCTTCTACTCGACGAGTTTGGGGCTCCTAACTCGTCGAGTTGCTCTATAAAATGGAATAAATTATAAATTAATACGTACCAGGAACCAGTCATTACAATTATCCCCCATTTGTCTCAGACTTCCTCCTCGAAGTCTGCTGTCTCAAATAACTCTGGATAATGCTCTATCATCTCCTCATCTGGCTCCCAAGTCCACTCTGACCCCTTGCGGTGCATCCACTGCATTTTCACCAGATGAACAACCTTGTTCCTCAAGGTTTTCGTCTTCCGATCCAGAATCGGTATTGGTCTCTCAATGTAGATGAGGTAGTCGTCCACCTGAATATCCTCCAGAGGCACAACTGCGGAATCATCCACTACGCACCTCTGCAGCTGGGAGACATGGAATGTACTGTGGATCTGACTAAGCTCGGCTAATGGAAGATACGTATCCCAACTGTCGCCGAAATCCAATACACATGCGCGCAACATGTCCTCGAGAGTCTGGATTATCCTCTCACTCTGCCCATCCGTATGGGGTGGAAAGTTGTACTGAAGTGAAGACGAGTACCCATCTCGTCATGAAACCGCTTCGAAAATCTAGAAGTGAATCGAACATCTCGGTCTGACACAACCGGAACCGGCACTCCATGACGTGTCACCACCTCGCGTACATAGATCTCGGCTAGCTTCTCAACCGATATACTCTCCTGTATCAGGATGAAATGTACGCTCTTGGTAAACCGATCCACGATGACCCAAATTGAATCCACTCCACGTGCAGTCCTGGGAAGCTTGGTGATGAAATCCATGGTGATGTCGTCCCATTTCGACACAGGTATCTCCAACGGTTGCATCTTGTTGTGAGGTCTCTAGTGCTCGGCCTTAACTTTCCTGCAAGTAAAGCATCTCTCTACATACCAAGCTATGTCGCGCTTTATGCAGGGTCACCAATAATCAGGGCGAATATCCCGATACATCTTCGTCGCCCCGGTATGAATGGAGAACCTAGACTTGTGGGCCTCCTCCATCAGAACCTGGTACATCCCGCCCTAGTAAGGAACCCAGACCCTTTGATGCAGGGTCAACAACCCACGGCTGTCGTAATCGAATGAGGCCACCTGGCCTATGATCCGCTCACACTTCCGACACTCCTCCTTCATACCCTCGACCTGCGCCTCCCGAATCCATTCCAGCAACGGAGTAATCACTGTCATCCTCAGACATATGTCTCGAATCGGAGCCGCGACCGCCTTGCGGCTGAGAGCATCGGCCACCACATTGGCCTTCCCCGGGTGATAAAGGATCTCGCAGTCATAATCCTTCACCACATCCAACCAACGACGTTGCCTCATGTTCAGATTCGGCTGATCCATCAGGTACCTCAAGCTCTTGTGGTCCGTGTAAATGGTACAACAAACCCCATAGAGGTAGTGTTGCCAAATTTTGAGGGCGAAAACCATAACCCCCAGCTCCAGATCATGCGTCGGATAGTTCGCCTCATGAGGCTTCAACTGCCTTGACGTGTACGCAATCATGCGACCTCACTGCATCAGCACTGCACCCATACCCGTGATCGAAGCGTCATAGTAAACCACAAAATCGTCGACGCCCTCCGGCAAAGTTAGAATCGGTGCCTCGCACAATCGCTGTCTGAGATTCTCGAAAGCTGCCTGCTGCTCAGGCCCCCAACGAAATGTCACCGACTTCTTGGTTAGTCAGGTCAAAGGAACCGTTCTCTTGGAGAAATTCTGGATGAATCTCTGATAATAACCTGCTAAACCAAGTAAACTCCGAATCTCAGTTGGAGACCTCGGAACCTCCCACTGCATCACAACTTCTGCCTTGGCCGGATCTACCAATATCCGGTTCTGGTTGACGAGGTGTCCCAGAAACTACACCTCGCACAACCAAAACTTGCACTTGGAGAACTTTGAGAAAAGTCTCTCCCTCCTCAGTGTCTCCAGCACCTCCTTCAGGTGCTCCTCGTGCTGCTCGCGAGTCTTGGAATACACCAATATGTCATCGATAAAAACTATCACAGACCGGTCCAGCATCGGTCTGAACACGCGGTTCATGAGATCCATGAACGTGGCTGGTGAGCCAAAACGGCATCACTACGAACTCATAGTGACCATAACGAGTCCGAAAGACTGTCTTTTGCACATCATCGTCCCAGACTCGCATCTGGTGATAACCTGATCGCAGATCAATCTTGGAGAACCAAGATGCACCCTGAAGCTGGTCAAATAAATCGTCAATACTCGGGAGGGGATAATGGTTCTTCACTGTTACCTTATTCAGCTCCTGATAATTTATACACATCCAATGCGACCCGTCTTTCTTCTTCACAAACAGGATCGGGGCTCCCCATGGGGAACTGCTCGGCCTGATAAATCCCTTGTCTAACAGCTTCTACAGCTGTGTAGACAACTCCTGCATCTCGGGAGGAGCCAACCGATATGGTGCCTTGGCTATCGGATCCGCACCAGGAACCAGGTCAATCTTGAACTCTACCTGTCTCTCCAGAGTTACTCCAGGAAAATCCTCTGGGAATACGTCCGTGTAATCCCATACGATCGGTACATCATCCACGATCCCCTTACCTTTATCTCGGGTATCAATGACATAGGCGACATAACCTGTGCAACCCTGCTGAAGGTAGCGCCTAGCTCTCACTATTGAACACAAGGTAGGCCCATGTTGCGGCCTCTCGCCCTGAATCATCAACCCTCCCCCACTTGGGGTCCGAACTCGCACTAGCTGCTGCTCGCAGTCAATCACTACCCATTAGGGCTCAACCAATCCATACCCACGTTAACCTTATTCCCTCGCGGGGGAATGGGGACTAAATCCACGGAAAACTACTCATCGAACAACTGCATTGTACATCCTCGATGCACTCTCGCAACCCGAACGGTCCTATCATTAGCTATCTCTACATCAAGTGGCCAGTCCAACTCTCCTGGAGCTCCCACAAATCGATTGTTGAGCGCGAGCGATACAAAAGATCGGGTAGCCCCCGAATCAAATAATACCAGAGCAGATATACCGTTCACAAGGAACGATCCTATAATGAAACACATAAACATAAGAAACAATCAATATAAATAAAGAGATAAGGAGAAGATACATACCCGTCACAACATCGGGAGCTGCACGTGCCTCCTCTGCTATCAGCTGGAAGGCCCTGCTCTTCGCCACTAGGGCCTCCGTCCGGCCCTGACGGCCGTCGGTAATCCTCAATGTTGCAGGAGCGGGTGCCGCCACCCATCCTGCTGCTGCTAAACTCGAACACTGAGACCTCTTGTGGCCCCTCTGATTACACTGCAAGCAAATCAGATCAGATACTGTCGTGGTGTAGGTAGTAGTACAATCCCTGCTGACATGACCAGCTCGGCCGCCCTTAAAGCAGCCCAAACTACCCGCCCTGCATGCCCCCTCGTGCATCTTGCCGTACTTGCCACAACGGATGCGGCCCTGTTGGCTCCTCGATCTCTGATCTGATACCTTGGGCTTTTTGCCCGAACTCCCTGTCTGAACCCCCTCTGGTTTCCTCTTCTTCTCCATCTCTAAATCCAACTCCCTCTCTTGAGCCCTCGCAATCATATCTTCCAACGTCTTGCATCTGGATCGGCTCACAAACTAGAGGATATCACTCCGCAACATCTCATGGTACCGAGCCTTTTTCATCTCCTTGTCTGCCATGTACTGCGGAACAAGAAGGGCCCTCTCCCTGAACATGGAGGTGATCTCAGTTACTGTCTCAGTAGTCTGCTGGAGATCCTGGAACTCCCTCGCAAGCTGTTGTACCTCGATCAATGGTGCAACCTCGACCCTAAACATGGACGATAAATCACTCCATGTCATCGCATCAAGGGCGGAATCATCTCTAATAGCATGTCCAATCTCCTCCCATCAGTCACGTGCTCTGTCCTTCAGGAGACAGGAAGCAAGTGGGACCTTGTCCCCCTCGGGACATCGACTAGTACAGAAGGCGTTGGCGACGTCATCCAACCACCTGCTGCTAGCAATGGGGTCCCTAGCCCCATGATAGTCTGGAGCTCCATAAGCTCTGAACTCCCTGAATGTCATTGTATCGTTCCCCCATCATGGTCTCCATCTCGGTGCGGAATGCACCCAACCTCTCGTCGAGAATCTCCAAAATTCCCTCCTTGACCGTACCAAAGACCACAGGAGTCTGGTCCATAATACTGCACGTAATCTCAGATGAAATAAAATCTTTCATCTGGTCATCGAGCTGCCTGACTCCAGAGCCCGAGCCCGATCCCTCGCCGGCACCTAAACTGCCAACTAGTCTAGTGCGTAGCGTCACCATACTGAAAATACACCATAAAAAACATCAGAATACTCATCGTAACTCGAGGGATCACACACACTGCAAGTTCCCTGGATTCATCTCAGCCCTCCTTAACTTGAGTACAGATCCTCTGCTTTCAGTAGTACCGACCCATACTACCTTCCACATCTATCCGTACCTTCCTCAAGGATTGCCTTGACTCCACCAAGTCCCTTCTACTACTACTGCTCTACGCGCTAATCCCATCCTAAGCTTGCCCTATGGTAATCTCTGACCCACTCTCCGCCATCAGCTGCATAAGAAGGCCCTGCTATCTTCCCCTAAGTGGCTCGTGAATACCATTACATATTACTAAGACCATATAATTCTTCGAATGAGAGGTCCTACCCTACAATGGTTGGACTCAAACAAGAGCTGCACAATAGAGCTAAACCTAACCTTCTGAAATTATTTAGTCCTCGTAATATGTAACTTAGCGTATTCGTTTACTAGTTAGTTAAAGACAACTAGAACTCCTAAAAGCACAAAGCAAGCAGCATTCGAGCATTGAGTAATCAAAACCAAGCATATCATAATCAGGCCATCATATCACTGACTAATCAGTGCTAGCATGCAGTCCAATAAGCTCATACAGTAGGCATAAAAGGCATCCTTCCTAGATCCTTAGCCCTAATCTAGCATGCAGTTCTTATATACATATAACAGGCATACAAGGAATCCTTCCTAGATCCTTAGCCCTAATCTAGCATGCGGTTCTCATAATCACATCATATCATAACAAACATGTATGGGTAATTTGGGAGAACTTACTTAAGCTCAGCTAATTGCATGCACCACACCCTTTTCTCTTTTTGGAAATCCTTTTTATAAAAATGATTTTCTTTTCAAATTTTTCATACCAAGTCCTCACTTTGAGTTCAGACACACCTGGTATTATGCCCGAATCCCTCAAACCAAGGCTCTGATACCAACTTGAAACATCCCAAAAATACGGTCCAAAAATTTCATTTTTAAATCAGAAGTAAAACCATAGTTATCAAAATCATCTCATCAAAATATAAATCATAGTATCTCCAAAACATCATATCAAAACACATGTCAATCTATCAGAGTAAAACATCCCATGCTAAACATCATGGTGTGTGCAATTCAGTCATCCTGAGCTCTTCCCTTTGCTACCGGAAGTACCTGAAACCAAAAACTAAAACTGTAAGCACGAACCTTAGTGAGTCTCCCCAAACTACCACATACCATACACATAAGCACATAATCACATATAAACATATCTTGGGCCGCCTGACATTGAGGAAAGCTCGGTATACATATACACATATCAACAAATAAAATAATCACGTAACATAAACATGTAAACATTCCTTGGGCCCCGCCCGGCATCAGACCGAAATTCGGAAGCATACTAACATTCCTTGGGCATTTCCCGGAATCGGACGGTAATCCAGAAACATACAATACAGGTACATGCAAGAATCATGAAGACATCAAGCATACAAACATTCCTCGGGCACCGCCCGGCATCGGATCGAAATCCGGAAACATATAAACCTACATCGGGCACTACACTGCATCAGACCTTAGTCCGGTACATACTAACATACATATACGGGCCGACATTGGTGCCTTCCACCCGTTCATACAGGAGGAAAACTCACCTCCAATGTCGAATGATAGCTGAAACGTATCTGTCCCGGAATCAGCTCAACACACTACCTGAATTAAAACAACCCCTTAGATACCATTTATACTCATACCCCCTTTTTGGGTCAACTGTGGTCAAAGTCAAAGTCAAGATCAAGTCAAAGTCAGCACTTCGAGTTGACTCAACTCGTCGAGTTCCCATGAATCATAGAAACGTGAAATCATGATCCAACTCGTCGAGTTTTTCTCCAACTCGCCGAGTTCCTCTTTCTCAACAGAATCGGGACTATTCCAAACCAACTCGCCGAGTTCCCTTATGGACTCGTAAAGTTCATCAGTCTGTCAATCCTTCTTAATGCATTAAGCCCTTATTCTTCAAGTCCAAGTCCCTTATTCCAGATCTAGACTGGAAATGCTCTAGAAGGGTAAAGTTTCCAACTGTACCCATTAATACCTTTCTTAAATGGAGTAAGCTCAAACCCTAACCCAAAAAGGCCAAAGTCTTAATCCCAACATCACCAAAACTACAAGATAGACTATGAGGTCATAGATCTGGACTCTAGGGACTAAACGATCACGTAAAGCCTTAAACTTTATCCACATGCATGGCCATAAAAGCTTCAAAAGACCAAAATGATAGTCTAGAGGTTACATGGGGCTTCCATGGCCATAAAGTTGGAACCTTTATGCCATGAAAACCCTTAAGGATCGAGATCTGAAGTGTTCTCCACTTGGGACGTGGAAATCCTAAGAATCATATCATTTGGACCAAAATAAGCAAGGAACTTCAAAAATGGAGATCTAAATGACCACAAAGCAAGGTTCAAGCTTTATACCAGCAAAATGTCATGGATGAAACAAGGGTTCTGGATCTATAAACTCCTTCTTGTATCCTCAAGCTTCTTCTTCTTCCAATGGCTTCAAAACACACACTAAAACACTTGAAATAGTTCACAGACACTCACAATAGCATTAGGGTTTCGAGATTTAGGCTTTGGGACTTGGAGGCTGGAAATGAGGCCAACATGAAAGGTTTAAGGTGTTTAAATAGGGTGCAACCCCGAAAATTAGGGCTTCACCTCTGCCAGCCTACTCGTCGAGTTGGGGCCTCCCAACTCGTCGAGTAGGTTACTTAAATTAGGCGACCCTTAAGATCTTCTACTCGACGAGTTTGGGGCTCCCAACTCGTCGAGTTACTCTATAAAATGGAATAAATTATAAATTAATACGTACCAGAAACCAAACCTTACGTAAATGCAATTTGGTAATAGATTAATTGGGTCACAAATAAGTAGCTTAGCATAACAATGCAACTCAAATCAGAATGATAGATTCATAAGTTTAGAGGTAACAAATCAACATATCAACAACTATAATGTCTTTCAAAGTACAATGCCTTAATAATAATAAATAGATAAATAATTAAAGGTATAAGGATGTTTTAGAAAGAAAGGAAATTATGATGTTATAATAGATAAATATATGAATGCACATTCATATTTCTTGAATTTAGCCCAAATTAATAAAAGCAAAAAGATTGATTTACTCGAAACTAAGAGTTCCATCATACAATCAACCAAAAGTGATAAAAAATAGATAATTAAAATATCAAGCTACACAGACCATACAAAATATGACTTGCCACATCCGTTAGCACCAATTGCAGATCAACATATATTTGTAATGAAGAGAGCTAAAATTAGGAAAAACAAAGTTAGAAAAAATATCAAAAATCCATTTTTAGTTACCAATTAAAAAAAATTATGAATCTACTAAACTACCTGATTGAAAGGTTCTCATAGTGTTCATTAAAAGCAACTTTTGAAATTACATCTTCATCTATATCAAAAGGTTCATGCTCTGTTTTTAATGTTTTTATAATAAAATAAGACAAATTGAATTGTTATATCCAAACATAAGAGAGACTAAAAATGCTAGATTTGCTCTCTGTTTTCAAGGACAATAAAGAATACAAGTTCCATTAACTATAAATTTTATGCAAAACAATTACCATGGCTAAATCCTATGTGATAAGTCCTCGAAATAAGTTGGTATAAATTCAGCAGCTTTCTGTACTAATTTGTAAGAATGAAAACAAAGAACCTTCCAATAGAATGCTACAAATAATAATTTAATCTCCTTCTTGAGGCACGTCATTAATCAACACAACATTTGCTTAGATCTTAATTATGTACCACTTAGATTCATTCATATGGACTTTAACCTGCTTCAAAAATACTATACTAAGCATGGATATATTTAAAGGATCCGATTAAAGACAAAGCAACTTTAATTGCAATAATAGGATGTTTGGAAGAGCATTTAGCCTTTAGGCTAAATGCAAGAAATAGGCCAATAAATATACATTTATATTTTGCTACAAGAAATTATACAATACTTAAAATGATCTGATTTGATAAACTGTAGTCTCTTCGCTATTTACAAATGTAGCTTTTGCTACTACCCAGGACCTAGCCAAAAATAACACCTTAAAACAGCTAATTATCCATTGAAATTTTCTAATAACTCCAATATATCTAGAAACGTTGAAAATGTAATTTTTTTTGTTTCCTTGTACTTAGATCATGAGTACTAATTTCTACTCCCTTGTTGCATAATAAGTCTTTTTAGAACTGATATGATGTTCTCAAGTTCTCAATATTAGATCATGTATATCATTAACATTTTTCCTAAATTTGAAAAGTGGTGGCTAATGATGAAAAGAAGTAACCCAGCTAACCTGGTTTAACCACATGACGATTAGATAGTATAATTCCCTGATGCTTATCAACAACAAAACTCGTAGCATAGGTAGCACCTGCAGATGGATGCAAATTGAAACTCAATTTTACCTGAAAATCTTGAAATCTTTGGATTGAGCCCTAACTGACACCCATCAACTCTGATGTTAACCTCCATATCTTCAATTTCTTGTTTCTCTCACTTCTTTATGATGTTTAACATCACGTTCAAGAGGATTAATATATGAGAAATTATTTGATTTTTTAATCTTCTACTGGTAGTGCATTGGTGATCGGAGCCCTGCTCAATCAATAACGTTTTGCTCATCGAATACTCTTGAAATCGATAATGATTCAGTCAACAAATATTTTCACGAGAAGGAATATACAACGCAACGATTGATGGAGAGGGAAGAAGATGGGTTTAAGAGAGAAAATAGAGAAAAAAGATATTTTAACGAGATTTATAGATCTATACCATCAGAATTTGAGACAGTTATGGAGATTACATCGGATTTCAAGCAATTAAATTAGGAAGTTGTACAACGGATTGAACGGAAATGAGTAAAAAAAATAGGGACATTCTAGGAAATTCACTTTGAGAGAACGGGGAACGTGTTAATATGATACTTTTTTAGTAGAATAGGGGATTTTCGATTAAAATATATATATATATATATATATATATATATATATATATATATATATATATATATATATATATATATATATATATGTCAATAATACTCTTTGTGTCAGAGTGTTTTAGCATCATCAGAAGTTCCCATTATCCATCTATATTATTAGTCTGACCAAAAAAGGAAATTGATGGGGTTTTAATTTAGAAATATTGAAACTAGAAGGTAAATTTATTAATGAAATTGATATCCATTTATTATTATATTAGGTTTAAACCCGTGGAGAACAAAGTTGAAAAAGAAAAACACTATTGATAATTCTAAATCGTAATAACTAATAAAAAATTTACAAAAAAAAATATATTATTTTACAAATATAGAAGTTTTGTTGTAAGTTTATAATGATTAGTTAAAATTAATATATATAATGTTATGAATATCCGAGTAGATCTGTATCAACACTATGAGAAAAAAAAAATCAAAATCAGCTATCTTTTAATCATTGAAAACATCTTGATTAAGTATAGAACCAAGGTAAGCAGATTTCCGAGTATATGTATGTACGCACACAAGCACATTTCTTTTTGTGTGTGCGTGTGTGAATATATATATATATATATATATATATATATATATATATATATATATATATATATATATATATATATATATATATATATATATATATATATATATATATATATATAAGTTCAGGTTCATTTGAGACCATGTTAATTTTGTGAGACCGTGAGACGTAATTCAAAAATAATTTTAAAATGCAAAATACAAAAGAAAAATCCGAAAATTCTTTTTTTAGTTATTATTTCGTCACTTTAATTACCTAAAAAAATAAAAAAATAAATTACCGTTTTTTTTTGAAAAATATGTGAAATATTCTAATAGAATATTACATTGTAAATGCTAATGTGATTTTTAAAATGTTAGAATATTCTACTAGATTTATCAGATATGTAAAATATTCTAATATTCTACTAGAATATTCTAATATTCTACTAGATTATGTAAAAAAACAGTATTTTTTTTTAATTTTTTTATTATTTTTTTGGTATTTTTTTATTTTTTTTAAAATATAAATGACGAAAATAATATTTAAAATTTTTTTTCGAAAAATTTCAATTATTTTGCATTTTAAAAATATTTTTTTTATCTAAATAATGAGTGGCTAGGATTGCGTCTCACGGTCTCACAAAATTAGGCCGTCTCACATGAACCTAACCACATATATATATATATATATATATATATATATATATATATATATATATATATATATATATATATATATATATATATATATATATATATATATATTAGGTTATTGTATTCTAATCATCTATTGTGTGGATGTAAGATTGATTGTGGACCAATCATTTTAGTTATTTTAAGAAAATGATTAATAAATATTATTGAATTAAATATAATTGAAAAATACCATCTAATTTAATTACAAGGGTATTTTAGTTAATTAATATAGATTTAATAAAGGAAAATTGCATATTTTAAGGGGTCATAGATTCTATTAATTTTAAAAATCCAATTTTACGAATTATAATTCTTTTAATTCGGACATTCTGACAGAATATGTTTATAAGTATATTCAAAACTAGAAATATATTGAACCATAAAATAATAAAAATATTCTTGAACCTATTATCCTGATCATGACTTTAAAAACTTCTTGTAGAATAACAAATTCTTGAACCATCAATTAAAGAATAAAAACAAAAATTACATTAATTCTTAAAGAACGCATGTAACAATTGCTACGAATTACATTTATTGTTAAAGAATAAAACAAAAAACACTTTTAAATCGGGGAAAAAACATCAAAATCTAAAAAATATACTAATACATTCTAAAAGAATAATGTAGCTAAGAATCACTTTCAGTTTTGTGGTCCGTTCTTCAAGCATCAACTTCTGTGAAAACAAAATCTAATTGTAGTTTAGAATCTAATAATGCATTAGCAAATGAAAAATAAAAAACTAAATTCCTTTGGAAAAATATGCAGACTTGTGAATTGCACCAAAACCAATTACTTAGAATTGTAGAACATGCATAAATCAGTGAGAAAATATCAATATTCCATTCCAACAGAATTGAATTCAAGATTCAATTACCGTATGCATTCTGTTGGAAAAATATCCACCTTCCGGTCTCTCTCAGACATTTCTTCAAAAATTTTGTATACACTTTCGTTGAGCATGTTAAAACGGATTCATTATTTTCAATCTGCTACAACTTATTTTAAATCAGACATTCATCTTCATCATCTATATATGTATAAAAAGTAAGCAAATGGTCCTTGTTAAAGGGTATAAATCACCAGATCATGTCTTCATTTTTAATTCATTATTTAGGCAAAACAAGTTATATATACATACATTACCTTCAATACAATTTGAAAATAATGAGATATCAAATGCTATTAGAATTGAAAATATTTAATAATTTTGTTTATCACTTAAATAAGAGAAAGTTTGTAGATTTGTTACCAAGAGTGTAGTTTGCAATAGACTAATTAAGTGAATCTTGTAGATAAAATGATGATTGTGAATGATCAATTTCTTCACAAGAAGGTGTAGACGCTTTTGCAACCAAAAAGGGGGATGTGTTTTCTTGAAGGGAAAGTTTGTCATTTTCTGTGGTGATGCATTCTGTGTGATAATTGGCTTCTTCTCTAGAATACTGATCATGATAACAATCTGTGTAATTTTGTGGACCATATCCGCAATATGGCCCACCATCAAACAGCTGGACACCCCACCGAACAACATCGGGATCTTGACCATATGCAAACATTTTGGTAATGTCTGAATTGTGATTGTTTAATTCATAGTTTTCCAGTTGCAAAGATAATATAATTTTGACAAAATATGTGATTTAGAAGAGAGAAAATAGCCTTATGCAAAGAAAGCTACATAATATTATATAGACAAGTTGTCCCTAGAAAGATTATGATAATTGATAATGGACTTATTATGTGGCTAAACTTGGAATAATCAATTGTATCTCTTTATTGATAGAAATATGTTAAAGGAAAGTGTGCCTCTTACACTTATTCTTGAGGATGGAGTAGTAATAAAATAGTAAGATTGTCCAATCATGGTTAGGAGTGGGGTTATCCAAGAGTATATTTCAGTCAGGATCATGGAACCCTCATTATTGTTATCATGCATGAATCATGATTGTTTTAGATGATAAGATTGCGCTAGTGGCATGTTTCATTCTAGTGTCGTGACCTAGAAGAACGTGTCTAATTGTTATCTTCTTGTATTAGAAGTGATAAACATAGCAGCGATAAAAGGGGGAAGCGAACCTAGAAATCAATAAATCAGTAAGAATATGAAATCAATTAATCTATGTTGGTCTAGTGGATACCTTCTTTGTCCTTTTTTTTCATTAGTAAACCAGTAAAAGCAATTTCATGCCTAAGTAAACACATAGCAAAAAGCTAAAAATAGAATCGGCAGAAGAAATATACAATAAGTGATGACAGATCAAAAAAATTGATTAAGTACAGACATAAAAAGAGACAACTATTAACAAAATTAGACCTGGATTTTGGCTTTGACGTTGTCAATGGTGTCACTGCTCTCGACTTTGAGTGTAATCGTCTTCCCGGTTAGGGTTTTCACGAAAATCTTCATGATATCGGTTGGTATGTTATCGTAATTGAATTGAAAGAGGAAGTGCGATTCTTGATCGATGACGAAACTGATACAAGATAGTCTCAACTAATCGGTGGTTGTGGCCGGCGGCCTTGGTTTTTGGAGAAGAGGGAAACAGTCGTGTAAAAGTTCTAATGATACCATGATAGGAAATATTTGTGGAAGTTATTAATAAAATTACTAAATTACCCTTATTTATTTATTTATTTTTGATTGGTCCACAATCATTCATACGTCAACACAATAATTAGTTAGAATATTTGAATATATATATATATATATATATATATATATATATATATATATATATATATATATATATATATATATATATATATATATATATATATATATATATATATATAGCAATTACGCATTTTGCAACAAATACATATTTGATGTTAAATATCCGAAGAAAGTACCACGGGATGAAAAAGACCTTGCTAAGCTATGAAATTTTCAACACTAAATTGGAGAGTTATTAAAATTTTGTCATATTGTAACAATAGCGACGTGTACTTTATTGCTAATTCCTTAATCAAAAAAATACTTTGTCAAATATGTGTTGTTTCATTTCAATGAATAGACTTTTAGGACATATATGATTACATCCAATGCTATTTTCATTATTTAGTACTATAATTAAGAGTACTCTCCTATAGGAATGTGTAATGTTATGAGGTGAGATAACTCTTTTAAATTTAAGGGCTTACAATCAAATAGGAGAAAAATTAAACATCTTATGGTTTCATCTAAAAAAGAGAATTAAATTGCTCTTTTCCAAACCTTATGGGTCACTAGGAAAGATCAGCCAATAGTTGCACACATTACACATTTTATTTGAAAATTACTTAGAAATCTGGAACCATTGTCATCATTAACACTAAATAACACGGCTATGCCATTATTATAACTCAGAGAAAAAAACAATGCATTAGTTATTGAAATTAAGTCTGATCATTTGTTCATCCAAATTACACAACGTAAGCTCTTCCCTTCGAGTAGCAAGTCAAAAGCCTTGTTTATATCTTCAAAGTCCACCTCATGTGTTACAAATTCATCAAGTTGTAGTTCCTTAATACAATCATACACCACCAATTATTAGGTTTCTTTTGTCAATATCATTTTCTTGTATATATATACTTTGTTTTTGTCTAATCTTCATTTTTACTCCCCGCAACTAATTAAGTAATTATACCCTCCAAAAGGTCCCCAAATAAATGCAAAGATGTATACTATGGTTGAAATGTGTTGTGTCCAAAAAGACATATCCATCAATCTAGAATTTTTACCATAAAAGTCATAAACAAAAATCTAAAGAGGGTAGATTTTACATACCTTATCCATATAGCGTTTTCCAAGGATACGTATATCAGTTTTTGGTTTAAGACCTCCAAAAAACGATCACATGATAGATTTCCCACTGTAAAGTAACTCAAAAGTACTTAATGTCAACATTGAACCAGGGTCATCGAGCCCAACCACAACTGTTTTTCCCCATCCCTGAAGGTTACATTCATATACGAAGAAACTAATTAATTCTGTGCATAACATATATTTGAAAAACTTTGCAGTCCAATAGTTGATTTGGATTTGATATATAAAGATAGAATAGAATGGACCTTTCTAGAAGAAACATAAGCTTCATGAACCAGAGACGTCAAACCAACACACTCAAAACAATAATCTGCACCCCCATCAGTCATCTCAATTATCATCTGCTTCAAGCAAAAACTTTACGTTATAAAAATCACACTAAGATCTTATTTTGTAAAATGAAACAAAAATTGTATTACTGATTAATCATATCTTTATGATGTAGTGAACTCGGAATAATGTGCATGTTTAAGTTACCTGGCTAATAGTTTTGTCCCCTATGTTTCGGGAGTTCACAAAATCAGTAACTCCAAATTTCTTTCCTGCCAATAAAAAAAATAGGCCTCAATATAAAATTTTGTCCACCTAGTAGTAGATGATTTTTAAAGATCTATATTCCTACTTATATAAGATAATGACATGTGAAATCCACTTATTCGCTCACTTAATCCCCTCCACTTGTTTTGATCTAGCTAGGAGAATTCTCGCGCCTTGAGCAGAATAAAACAATATATTTGAAATCTTCACATATATATGTTTTTTAAATATATTAATGACGTTGTTGTTAACTCTTATATATAAAATCTTATAATATGTTGGTATAAACATTGTTTGTTTTGATTTATATGATAACGTAGACATCATTTAAAATTCTATAATCTCAATTGTCTAAATGGCCTCTACTTGCATGATACTTATGAATAAAATTAAATATAATATATAGTTTAATGATTTTTATAGTTTTTGTTATGATTAATTAATTTTAAAAAGATTATTTGTTTTTTAATTTCTATCATTGTAATTATTTAAAAGATCAAACATTGTTTTGTTTTTAAAGGTAACAATATAATTTTTGTATATAATGTTACTTTTAAAGATCGTTGTTGTAAGTTATTTAAAATAACGTATTTCGAAACTCTTAATTATTTTAATTTGGTTTTAGAAATTGAACTTTGTTTAAATTTATTTGATGAATATTGTTAGTTTTTTTATTGTAATTATTTAAAATAACAAACATTCTTTTGGTTTTTAAAGATTACATTATAATTTTTTATATAGTATTACTTTTAACTATTCTTATTATAAGTTATTTTTAAGCTACTTATTTGAAAATTCTTAATGATTATAAAAATAGTTTCACATTTTTTTTTATTAATTTAGGTTTAACACTATAATTTATAACTTTCAACTATTTATAAATTAGTCTCTCGATTATTTTTTAAGTTTAACTGAAATTTTGATTTAAATTAACCGTTTAACATTATATTAAAATTAATAATTTAACTATTTTGCATAAAATCATAAATTATACAAAAGTTGTGACTTTAAAATTACAATTGTTCACATATGAAAACATACTTAAACTAATAAGTTAAATATAATATATTAAAAAGTTGAATTAATAATTTTATAAATATAAGTAAAATATGATATTTTAATATCATAGTTAGTTAATTTATGATTAAAATTTAGTTTTTACATTAATTTAACATTATTAATGAAATTATAATAATTATTAGAAAGAAAGTAAAAAGTAATGAGGGTTTCAAATACATGTGGTGCAAGTAAAAATGTCTCATATATATATATATATATATATATATATATATATATATATATATATATATATATATATATATATATATAAAAGAAAGTAAAAAGTAATGAGGGTTTCAAATACATGTGGTGCAAGTAAAAATGTCTCATATATATATATATATATATATATATATATATATATATATATATATATATATATATATATATATATATATATATATAAGTAAAAAGTAATGAGGGTTTCAAATACATGTGGTGCAAGTAAAAATGTCTTATATATATATATATATATATATATATATATATATATATATATATATATATATAAACAATAGATAAGAGTATATTTGATTTATTTATTATATATTACCTATTTCACACTTGTCCTGGTTTACATCAATACCTATGATTCTTGTAGCTCCACATAGCCTTGCTCCTTCAGCAACCTGTAAAAACATCTCATCCCCATTATGCCCTCGTGAAGATATATAAATCCATCAAAAGGCATGATTGTTAAATAACCTTTAATCGTTCATGATTGTTTTATCAGTTTGGTATAGTATGCAATTAGAAAATAGTAATACCAAACTATTACACTTATATATATATATATATATATATATATATATATATATATATATATATATATATATATATATATATATATATATATAAAACAAATTACTGAAATCGTCCTTGTGGTTTGGGTAAAACTGCGTGTTTGATCCCTAACTTTTTTTTTGCACTCGGACCATCCCTATTGTTTATATTTGTTGCACATTCAGTCCCTACTACACCTGAAATGACTAAAATACCCTTTCTTTTATTTTTTATTTGTTTTTCTATTTTTCTATTATTGATTTTAAATTCTAATAATATTATCTTTTTAAGAAAAAAGTTTAACAAAAATCTTCTCCCCTCCATTGCCTCCCTCAGTTGATGTTCCAGATTTGTACCCCAAATCAGCCACCGTGGGTTCATCTTCTCCGACTGCCACGTTCTCCGAGGGCCTTCCTTCTCCTATACCGTCGACGAACATTGAACCCCTCACCATCAAAAATCTTCCTCGCCCTAGATTCACCCTCCGCCCCGTCATTTCTTTCTACCTCATTCTACACCTACTGAAATCAAATCAAAATCAACTAAAATCAAATCAAAACCAAATCAAGAAACGAAACCTGCAAAAAAACCAACTGGAATCCAAATCAACACCAAAAGGCAACAATGGAATGCAGATTAAAGAAGAATTTATTCAACGCATATGGGTGGAGACAGATGACAACCCCGATATCACGGAAACCCAAAATTCGAACCAGAAGAAGAATGTGAAAGTATGTTTCTCATGGTTCATCAACAGACAGTCGAGAAAGAAGACAATCGAGAGATACAGTCGAGAAAGAAGACAATCGAGAGATACAGCGTAAGTGTTCTGTTCTTTTACCGATTTGGGAGGGGAATGAGATAATCGAGCAGAAGAAAACCATTGAAAAGGGTTTTATTGGGTATTTATTCGTGAGTTGGGGTGGGGTGGTGGGAGCTCAAGCCAACTGTGGATGGTGAGGAAGCGGCGGTGTAAGGTAGAAGAAGATGGTCGTCGTTTGGAGGTTGGATGGTCGGAATCACATCAATCTCAACGAGAATCACAACAAGAAAACGACCTCCTCCCCTCCATTGCCTCCCCTCAGTTGATGTTCCAAATTTGTAGTTGATTGATCATTGATCATTTTTTGTAGGATTTGATTTTGATTTGTGGTTTGGCTTAGTATTGATTGAATGTTTTGATTTTATAAAGAGTAGTAGGGATAGTTGCAGGTTTTCATTTTATAAACCAAGGTTACCGGAGGTTGCCGGAGGTAGATGGTGGAGGTGGAAGGTGGAGGGGAAGGGGAAAATGGTAAGTTGGACCCACTTATTTATAAATTACTTATAATTTATTTTCTTTAATTAATAAATAATTTATAAATATAGAAAAACTGAAAAAAGAAAATGTCAAGGGTAATATAGTCTTTTTATCTCTACAAGGGACTGTAGACACAACAAAATGATATGTTAGGGACTGTCCGAGTGCAAAAAAAAAGTTAGGTCCCAACGTGCAGTTTTACCCAAACCACAGGGACGATTTCAGTAATTTGTTCATATATATATATATATATATATATATATATATATATATATATATATATATATATATATATATATATATAAAAGACTAATAGAAGCTAGTATGGCCTTATGGGTAAGGCGCCCTAAAAGTATAACAGGATAATCTTGAAATGAATTAAGAAGAATCATACGGCTAGCCCAATTGCACCCAGTCCAAATATAACAACTGTTGTTCCAGCTTCCACTTTTGCTGTTCTCCATGCAGCCCCCACCCCTGAAAGCATTTTGTATTTTCGTACACTCAAATTCAATGGAAAAAGCGTATAATTTTTAAAGTCAAACTTAGCAAATCCTAAATACAAAATCTACAGATTTATTACTAATATATCATCAACACGTTATCTTTTCGTAGATTACTTCGAAATCTTAATATGTTTTATCATTTCCTAACCTGAAAGTTAAGGAATTCATAACATTCTAAAGTGGAATCTTAACTAGCATGTTTTTCTTTAAAAGGGAAAACAAATAACTTTCCAAGTTTAGAATGGTCGTCATCGATTCTATTACAACATTCACTAACATATTGATTCTCTTGGTAGAATTTTTCTTTAGAAGTTACGTTAGTTCTGAAGTTGACCCTTATAGCCTCAATAGTAAAAGTGTATAATCAGAAGATAGAATATACCAGTTGATACTCCACAACCTAAGAGGCAAGCTCTATTTGCTGGGATGGCTGGATCAACTTTAGTTATATGAGCAATATCAACCACTGTGTATTCACTAAAACTTGATACAAACAAGAAATGATACAAAGTTTCTCCATTGATATCTGTGAATCTGCTTGTCTCGTCTCTCATCCAATGAGAAAAAGTGAAAGGAAAGTTTGTACATAGGTTGCTTTTCTCCGATAAGCAATCAGTACATTCACCACAATCGGACACAAAAGTTGGGATCACAGTGTCACCTTCAACAACTTCATGTACACCTTCTCCCACACTCTCTACTATCCTTTAGTGAAACAAAAATAAAATGATTATAATCTGATTATATTTGACAATAACAAATAAATCATAATTAAAATGTATTATCATTTCTTTTGTTAGATATATGGAGTCTTGATTTTCTCACACAAGGAGCCATTGAGGAGACTCCAACATGCACAATGGCGGAGGGAGTACCGGATACTTTGCCTCCTGACAACAATTTTAAATTTTTAATCATTCATTCATTCTATGAATGCCCACTTAAATAATTCATAAACCCATAAAAACTACTATCCCCTTTAATTCCAAATGTCCAATAAACTATTAAACCAAATGCTCTTTTATTAATTAAAGCCAACTCATTGTAAACGGCAATTTTTGTTTTTTAATTTTGATGTTTGGTTGGTTACACTGAATCAATACCAAAATCAATACCAATACCAATATAATTATAAGTCATATTACATATTCAATTTTTTTTGTATTTTTTAATTAGTAATATTGTTATGATTCGTAATTTACCAATTTATAATAACAACGTAAATCGTGGGCAACAAAAAAAACATATATGATATTTTCAAATGAAAATAAAGCGTATTTATATACTAACTTTGTATTTTCGTATAAGGAAGTGCTTATGGTCTTGAAAATTGACTTTTGTAAATAATGATATAATTTTTATTTAAACGATTTTGTTTTGTCAATTTCTCTGTCAAATTTATAGATCCTATTATGTTATTTGGATATAAATATATTATAATATTTTATTAAAGCCCCCTCTATTATAAAATTCTCGCTCCGCCCCTAAACATTGTGTCTATATATGCTGAAATCTTCCATCTCCCTCCTTAAGGGCACTTTCAGAAACATCATTAAGTTGTCCTATGGTGATAACGATATGGATTATTAAGGGACTATCACAATTTCTACGATATGGATTAAGGAACTGTTAAAATAGAAATTGTGACACTTCTAAAGTAGTAGCTTTTCATTATAAAGTCATTATGGAGAAATGATAGACTCGAACGTATATAGGATCGTAGGCCGATGTGGGCCACATTTAACACAAAGTCATCAACTTAGAGTTAAATGTGGCTGTTAAAAAAAAATCAACTTAGAGTTAAATCAGTTAATTATCATCAGACTAATTAGAAATTTGGGCCACACACACAAAAGTCGATTGCCGATGTGGGCCACACACGCACAAACAAGTCGATAGAAATTTGCTGGATCATATATACTACAGTACATGGATAAAAAAAGTTTACCCCACAGCTTCATGACCAAGTATTATGGGGAAAATAGCAGGAGGATCCTTAACAAAAAAAAAATGTGATTAGTAAACTTCAATAAAAACACTTGGAGGAAATAAAATCCGGTAAAACATGCTAACATGTTGAGATTTCAAAAACCAATGACTCTCTACCTTGAGTTTCCAAAGGGTAACATCACTATGACAAAGAGAAGTACATATGATTTTGATTCGAACTTCACGAGGATTTGGTGGGGCCACTATCACCTCCTCTATCACCAGCGGCTCCCCTGCTTTCCTTGCAATCGCAGCTGTCGACAACACAGCAAAGAACTCCATTAGTTTTATAAAGAAATTAAAAGAGCTCGACATGTGGCATCCATCGATAAGGCAGTGTTCATTGCTCCAATTTAAAACCATGAAAATAGAGTTCTGAAACAGAGGTTGACGAACTTACCTCTGCATCGGATAGGCTTGCCGGCGGTAATGCTGGAGCTTTTTCCGTCCATAATAAATGGTCACCGCTGGGTTTTTTTCTTCTCTCTGTTTCGCACGGTGTAATGTGCTCCGGAGTTTGCCGCTTCGAATTATGTTTTATATTCGTTGGAAGTGTCTAGCCTCCGTCCGTCAACGATGGCTTGATGGCTTTTAGCTTCAACTCATAAGCATGGGCTTTAACTACGGTCCTACACCGAAGGCAGTGGGGGCAGGGGCGGCTGTCTCCACAACAAAAAAAAAATATTAATTAAAAAAATCTATTATTTTTAAAAATAATATATTTTGACTCATATTTTACGACTAAAAAAAAAAATGAATTTTTGCCTTTTCTTTGAAAAGGTTGCAGCAGTAAGGATATATGATATATCAAGTAATATTTTAGGAAAATGATAATACAATTTAGATTGACTTAAATTTAATAAAAGAAAAAAAATCTTGTCTAGAAATATATACATCACGACTTATTCCCATATTGTAAGTATTTGTAAGTTTCTTCTCAACCACATAATTAGATATCTCTAAATATTATTAAAAGAGAAGTTTTAATTCTAAATTGAAGAAATCAGGATCATTGATTCCATTTCAATACTATATTTTCTACCCTTGGATTATTTGCTGACATCATCTTTGTCAACCCCTTTATTTTTGTCCACAAATTTTATAAAAGATATATTACGTTTTAAATTAGAAAGTCTATTAATGACAATTAAGTCTCACCAAAAATAAAATGAATTAAATTAAGAATTCTATTAATGACAATTAAATCTCACCAAAAATAAAATGAATTAAATTATGAATTTTATTAATAACAGTTAAATCTCACCAGAAATGAAATAAAATGAAAAAACGCCCTGCCCCATCCCTCATTTTAAGTACCCCTACCTTCTCTCCATTTTTTCTTTACATAATTTATCTAACCTAAGTTTTGTAGTGGAAAAGAAAATGGGGGAAAGAAGAAATAAAATATATGTGAGCTTCGATTTGTGTAGATTAGTCTTGTGTTCGATCATCATGAAAGAAGGAGGAATGATATAGAGATAAATTTCTTTGCATTCTACTTTAATTTGATCGTAGTTTAGATCGATTTTGGGTACGTTTTAGATTATGTTTCTTTTATTATGTTTCAACTATGAAGTTCCAATCTATAAAACCTTTCGATTTAAGTTTAAATCCATAATGGTAACATTTTCTGAATCTGCTTCGATTTTTGTTCTTATGATTTGTATTGTTGATTTTGATTTTTTAAGTTATAGATATCTGGAGAGCAAAAGGATGGACACAGTAGCACCGCTACCTCTCATCCGTTGTTTCAATTCGGAAGATATGTCTACTAGGTAGTGAATTTGTATATGTCGATTTTCTTTTTTATTTTTACATTTTTGTATATGCATTTAGTCAATGATTTTTTTGTGGCTTACCAAGTCATGAATGGAAGATATACTCGAGTCAATATCTATAATGCTTTACCCATTCGATACCTTCCTGGATTTGGAGATAGAATTTAAACCCTTATACCAGTGAGTGATCCATATATTCTACAACTCAGCAAAACCACCCAATGGTGATATGTGTTTTGATTTATTGTAAAAAACATCTTTTAAAGATACAAATTGGGCTCTCAGAAATAAGTTATTCACCTATCCTTTTTTAATATTAGAAAAAAAAACATCTTTTAGACTCAATAGCAAAGAAAAGACAAAGTTTTAGTATATCATGTAAATAGATTACATCGATAAATCTTATTGGAAAATGTTTGGGATTGATTAATTTTGGTTAATTAGCAGGGTTTTTTTGGTTAACTTGCGTTGTCCGGGCATGCCGAGAAGCATAGTAAGAAGAATCTCATTCTGTTTTTAGCGAAGGCAGGTTAACTTCGTCTAATAAAAGAATCCCATTCCGTTTTAGCGGAGACAATTCCCCATAGTTGTTTATTTTGTTATGACCATTAACAAAAATCAATGACAATAATTATCAAATGTTGGATTATACTTGCGTATGCTCGTCTTCACTCATTGTCAGTTATATGTTTTTTGTTTCTCGCGTCACAAGTGAAAAAGGATTGAAGTTACTCATATATGACGAAGAAGACCATCCAACTAATAAAACAAAAAGTTATGTCTACAAAGAGATCCTTCAACGATTATAGATATTTAGGTGTTTCATTGTTTTTTTTCCAGACATTTCAATGTTACCAATAATGCTAAGTCTGTTTCTGTTACTTTATTTTTTTATAGTGCCAATTTTTTTATACCTTTATATGTACATTTTTATATGTTCCCCGCATTTTACGCGGGTCATAATCTAGTTAGATAGTAGTTTATAACCTATGAGAACTACGGTTATAAAATTAATTCAATTTTCATACCAAAAAATCATAATTATTAATCAATTATTTTAAATAAATAATTTTAAATAAATAATTTTAAATAAATTATTAATTAAGAGATATATACCAAAATTTTAAAGTTAGTTATAACTTCAAATTTAACATATAATAAAGGACAAATATTATAAAAGCTCTAAATTTTTAACGTTTAATTGGAAAAAGCCAAAATATTTTTATTATTGTTATGGCCACAACTTTCTTGCAAAATTATCAGTCCTAAAAAGTTCAAATTTAGTCCCTGAGGTTTGCAGAAAAAACTACACAATATGGTTTTTTAACTTTATTTTTCGTTTTTTTGTATACTTTATTTATTTTCGTTATATATATATATATATATATATATATATATATATATATATATATATATATATATATATATATATATATATATATATACACACACACATATTTTTATTTTCATTTTTTTATATATACTTTATTTTTTTCGTTTTTAACTTTATTTTTCAACAATTTTTTTATACCTTTTTACCTTTTGTTTTCTATTTTTTAGTGTATGTATAGAGTATATTAGAGTATGTTTTTTTAGTTTTTTTTTTCATATTTCTTTTCGTATTATACTTTAATTTTTTCGTCTTTTTATTTTTTTCTTATTTGTTTTCCAATTATTTGTTTTTATTTATTTATTTATTTATTTATTTATTTTTAACTTTTTATTGACCTTTTTCAAAAAATGTAAAATGTATTTATATATTAAAGTATATTATAATTTTGGTAAGTTATAGTTTTTGTAATTTTTTTATTTTTATTCAAGTAAATAAAATAATTATGTTTATATTTGTAATTTCGATCCAACTTATTTCTTTTTATTTCTTTTGTTCTTTACTGCTATTATATTTATGTTATGAAAAAATTAAAATTAAAAAAAAATAGTTTGTTTATTGAGAATTAGTGTTTCAATGTGTGATATAACTTGCAAATTAAATCATATTTCTATATGTGATATCAATAATTTGCTTAAAAAAAACAAACATCACCTAAGTTGACAATTTTTTTGTTGCAGTATATGGATAAACATATCATTTTGTATTTGTTATATGTTCTTTTATGCAATGACTAGGTATCAGTTAATTCGTGTGAATGGATGTGCATGTTTCCTTTCTGAAGAAGTATGCGTCAAACCACCACTCAATGGTGCCGTCGGCTATTTTGAATAATGAAAATTTGAAATTTATAAGGATACAGACTATTCATATACCGTGGGATAAAACATCTGCTAACATGTATGTTTTCTATAATATCTTCTTTTTATTGAATGTATTCTTAAATTTTTAATCACGAAAATGATGGAATTGAGGGGGGAATGAAATGATTCATTCTATTCCAGTCGAAAAAATGTTATTTGTTTTGCATGGAATAGAAAAAACACCATTGTGTTTTTTTCCGAAAGCGTATCTCCATCCCAATATCAGAACTTATTTTTATGCGAAATTTAGTTTTTTTTTTTTTTTTTCAATTTGTTCCTTCAAGTTTGATTACTATTTTCATATAATGGTATTTTAACTGTATTATTTATGTTAATTATAATATTATATAATAAATTAAACCAATAATGAGTTATAATATAGATTTCTAAATTATTTAATCAATATTCAATACTAAGTCATTTATATAGAAATAATATGATTGCCAAATAGTACAATTTGTAGAGTTATTGTAATAGAAAGGATGCAAATCAAATTTATTAAAAAGAAAAAGTAATTAATGTAAGAAGATTGTTGATAATCCATGTAAGGTTAAAAAAGATAGATAAAATGTTGTAGTATGTTGGAAACAAATTGTTGTCTACATCTAAAAGCTAAGTAAAATTTGTTATGTATGCTTATTTTGATTTTTTTATTTGTTTATTGTGTCATTGTGTGAATTTATGTATATATCTATTTCTATTTATCTATTTCTATTTATATATCTATCTATATGTCTATATGGTTTATCTTTGTATGTATCCACGAGTCTATCTATGTTCATCTTTCATAGGATATATTTAGACAGTATATTGCTATTATAATTTCTTTTACTATTTTTCTTTTCTTATTACAGTATTATACTTTCACATACCGTTTTTTTTTTTTTCTTGTCGTCGTCGTCGTCAATTTATAGATGCATTGATGACAACCAAAAGGGAAATGCATAAGGTAAGTTTATTTTCCGTAGTTTTGTCCACTATTTATTTAAGGCATTATTAGTATTAGTACCATTTATTGGCAAACCACAGGTTTTACTACTGTTTTTTAGCTGTAAAGAGAAGGGCAAAAAGGTGGAAAGGAAAAAAGGGGAAAAGAGAAACGAATTTACGGAAAATGCCAAGGTACATGTTTTCTTTTTAATTGGTACTTTAATGTGTTACTAATTTGCAATTTTCCTTTATATAACTAATCATGTACTTTTAAATCATCTTTGCAGAACAATTCAATAAACATAACTTTTTAATGAAGAAAAATATGATACTAATACGTGTGTTGTTAAACTCACCGAGTTGGCCGATTACTCGGCCGAGTACTCTTTACTCAGCCCCTTACCGAGGCAAGTTACAGAATCTGAGTAGTCCCTGATCGACCCCAAACAGTGTTGTAAAACTCGGCCAACTCGGTGATTAATTTGTATTACATACTTAATGACTTATTATCTAACACACACATTATATATATATATATATATATATATATATACTACTTTATAATACATTTATATTTGTGGGCCCAAAAAAATTAAGACAATGTCTTAAAAAACAAGGAATGGAATTTGAACCATTTGATCTAATTTGTATGATGTGGATTAAACTGATGGCAATCCAAGTGAAATGCTTAGAACCAATCACAAACCTTCTTTCTTCAATGTACAAGTTTTATGCAATTATGTACCCCTCCTAAACCCAAACTAACACTAACATATACCATCTTTCACACGGATCGGATCCGTATGCTGTCTCATCAATATTGATTTCAAATTTTGAAAATAGAAACACACGCTCCCCTCTTGCAAACACTCTCAAGAAAGCCATCGGTCACCGCCATTTTCACTGTCCTCCACCATGTACCGCCACCGCGCCAACTTCTCATTGTCGTTGTCAAGGTATGTTCCGGTCATCACTCTTTAGTAAGCCTAGCTATCACCACCATCAATCACATCTTATTTCTAAAAGCCCTAAATCTAATATCATTAGATGTGAGGCACTGGATCAGATGAGAAATAGCTGAAAATTTTGGGCAGCATTTTCCCGTTCATAAATTTTAAATCACTCACAAAATCCTACACTGTTTTCATCACAAAACACAGGAACTCTTTCTCTCTCTCTCTCTCTCTCTCTCTCTCACACACACACACACACACACTTCCTAGCTGCAGAGTCTTTTTGAATATGGGATGAAGATTACAGGAATGTGAATGAATGTAAGTGCAAGAAACAGACCAGGAACACAAAAAATATGGTGCTTAATTTTAAAAACACCACCACTCTTCCCCACTGTGTTGATTCGTGGATCTGATCTAGATTCGGACACCACCATCATCGTTTTTCTCCTTTTTCTTTTCTTTTCTGATTTCGTTTTTAACTTGCATGGCAGGTACAAGTTATGACGAGATTTTCAATTTCATCATGGTCATGGTCATAGTCTTCTTTGGCTTCGGTTATCAGATTCACCATCAGGCACCTTTTTATGATTTCCCAGGCAACAATCTTGATTCTCTTATACTCTTTTTTTCCGATTAAAATGTTGTGTTTTCGTTACTCACAATCTTAGGATCTAAGTTTTTTTATTTTTAAGTGTAGGTTTTGTTCTAAAATCAAACATTCTAAGATGGTTCATTTAGTTCTATGTTACTCAAAATCTCTCAAAAGTAAGTAAATCGTGCTTGAAATTGCATTTTCATGAACCTGAAAATTGGGTGGGAACCTGTTTCCGCTTAAAAGATAAAAAGATTAAGAAGCAACAAACCAAAACAAAACAAGAAATTTTGAAATTTGTTGCATAGTTTGTTTTGCTTATGGTTGTCTATTTAAATAACAACCGTTTATACCATTTTAATTTTTAAATTTCACTTAGTGTTGCAACTAACTTCACTCCTTCCAGGTGGTTTTCTTCTTCTTTCTATACTCAAAATCTATTTTTTGCCACTCAAAACTCACCAGGACAAATGAACAGATAACTAATATTGATCTGTGGTTGTAGGTGCCTCAATCACTTGTGGTTGTAGGTGCCTCAATCAGATTGTATTACTTATGGATTCTGGTTCATTTGAATGCAGAATCTATATTGTTAGTTTGTGAGACAAGAAGCTCCTAATAAATGTATATTCACTTACATAAGGCATTCTTATTCATCCGATGTCTTTGATTATTTTAATCTATGCTTGAAATGTTTTGCTGAGACTAAAATGATGCACTTTCAGTAATGAAAAGTAGGTCAAGAAACGTTTATAAAAATATCAGATAAAGGGCAATTTTTAGTCATTTTAATTGGAACAGGGTATGGAAAATCAATTTAAGGACCGAAATTGCAAATGGATTCCTTTTGAGACTAAAACCGGAAAAATGTGCTAAAATCAGGGACCAAATTTATTATTTACTCATGGTCAAACATATTTTGGCAAACAGGTTAAGCTTTATGAGAAATATGATAAAAAATGCTGCTTCCTTTCTTTCGGAGTAGTCAACATTACATGCTTGAAAAGGTTTGCAAAACTATGACTCTGAATATCGAATTTTTCATGTTTTTTATGCTGACATCATCTTCTCTAATTAGGCCTATGAAGTTTGTCTTAAGAAAGATTTACTAAGAGAGCAAGTTTTTGTCCTTGGAAGGATGGGAAATGCAAAACAAGCCCTTGCTATTATTATCGACAAACAAGGAGGCATAGAATCCCAAGGAAAAAAAAGAAAAAGAAGTTTCTATCTTTATGTTTTTAAATGGCTTTGTTTCTAACATAATATTTTACAGGCTATAGAATTTGTCAGTATGCAGCATGATGAAGACCTGTGGGAAGAACTTATTAGACATTGTCTTGATAAACCTGAAATGGTAATTATTTGTTTTTTTTTAAATACCATAATCAATAATCTTTTTGAAGAAATTTACATGTGTTTTTATTATGTTTTTTTGGTTTGCAGGTTGGTATTTTGTTAGAGCATACTGTTGGTAATCTTGATCCTCTTTATATTGTGAATATTGTACCCAGTGGCTTGGAGATCCCTCGGTTAGTATAACTCTAACCATTACTTATTTTTTGGTAGTAGTCATGGGTTCCTCTCTTATCTTTAAGGGCTTGTTTGGTTCGTGGATGATTGCGGTGGAATTGGAATCCGAGATTCCATTCCATGGTTTTAGTTTCCAAATTGATGGAGTTCAATTATGTATGAATCCTTCAAACTCCATGAATGGAGGTTCAATGGCTTTGGTTTTACTTTCACCATTCTAAGAGCATTTACAAATGTAATTTGTAAATGGATGGAATTCAACTCCATGGAATTGGAATCCGAGATTCCATGGCTTTGGTTTCATCATTCCTAAGAGCATTTACAAGGCTGGAGTGTTTTCTTAATTTTTTTTGTACCACCTCGATGCCTGTTCAACAATCTTAATTTATATCATTTTTATTATTGTTATGTGAATTAACTTATTCCATAATATAATCTCATTCTCATTAATCTGATATGATTAACAGGCGGATATAGTGAACCTTTTAGTAAAATATTACAAAGAAGCAAGACGTGCAATATACCTAACTGATGCAGAAAGCGGGACCCGGTCAAGCACGAACCACGAAAACAGTAATCCAATGGAGACAAAGTAAAAAACACAAGCATATGGAAGGTGTTGAATATGTTTCAAGCCTTTACCAATTTAGACATCAGTAAAAAGACGAGTCTGTTGAGCGTGACGCCCAAATAACGTGTCATGGCGTGCCTTATTGCATTATGGCGCGAGTTTTTTTCAAGGCTTGTTTTTTTTTTTTATCAGGCCTAAAATAATTGAGTTTTCGTTAACTTTTATATATTAAATACTAATATAACACTTCGAAAAACTTGATATACTTGATAAAATTCAATAATTATATGATTTATCTCTTTTAGTTTATATAAAATAGTCATGCACTGAAAAATGGCATGGCTCGCCAAGGCTTGTCATGTCTTAACTTTGACCTTGCTGTCAAGTCACGTCTCACGTATTTAGAACCTTGGGTATAACTAATAAGGTCAAAATATCTGGATGGTTTCTTATCGAACTCAATGAGAAAAGTTGAACAATTAAAAACATGCCTTATGAATTCTTATGTTTCTAATTGGAACAATTAGGCAAGCCCATTAAATGTTAAATTAAACTGTTTTGGCTGAAGAGCTGCTTTTGAAAATATCACAACATGTATAACACTCTCAAAGCGTGGAGTGGACATAAATTTTTGTAAGTTTAGAAGTTTCTAATAAAAATATCATTTTTAGGTATTCAATTCTCGTAAACAATTAATAGACTGGTTTCAAATTTTTGTAACTTTTTTCTAGAACTTCTAGAACTAATTAGAGACACAATCACGTATAACACCCAATATTTTGATGACAACTATTTTGCAAATCTTTAAACCATTCACCGTTATTGCGTAAGGAAACGGTGTTAAAGTTACACCCATGACAAAAGAGAGAAAATATGTAGATAATCTAAGAGAGATATTTACCACGAATAATAATAATATGGTTGAACACGTAGCACGCGTTGTCATTGACCAAATTTTTATTATATTTGGAGATAGTGGCCAACCCGACTTTGCCGTCCGTCGCTTTGTACGACTACATATCTAGCTAAAAACTATCCGTCAAATGGAACTATCGGACACAAAGTTGTCCACCAAAAGACCGAAATGAACTACATAAGCTAAAAGGAAACTAATCGCCGCATGAAAACTATCTGTCAAAAGAAACTATCTTGCACCGCCGCATCGCGCGGCTACACCACTAGTATATATATATATATATCTTTATTTTTCAGTAATTATTCACGAAGTGAGACAATTATGTGTTTTTCAGTTTTTTTGGTATTCGCATGTATCTAATTTGTTATATATTTTAATTAACTAATGATTTTGACATATATAATTTCCCTAAAAATATTTATCCATGAACTACCGAATCTGAGTACTCCCCAAGTACTCGTTACTCTGTAATCGGCAGAACATGTACCGAGTAGCGAGTTCTACAACCTTGACTACTAAAAAAAATGTATGATTTTCTTATTTTCAATGTCCATCATTTTCCTACACATATTATTAACCAACAACAATAAACTTTTATTTATATATATATATATATATATATATATATATATATATATATATAATATTTTTAGTAATTTTTTAATTTATATCATTTTTCACAGATGGGGTTCCAATTTACTAGAAAAGTTGTATACACAGCAGTATGGGTTGATGTTATATCAGTTTCTACAAATATTATTGACCGACAACAATAAACTTTTATATATATATAATCCTTTTAGTAAATTTTTAATTTATTTATCATTTTTCACAGATGGGGTTCCAACTTGCTGGAAACGTTGTATACGCAACAGTATGGGTTGATGTTATATCAGTTTCTAGTGTTGGAATAGTCTCAATTTTTTCTTATGTTTTCCTTTTACAATGGATATGGTCTCTATGATTTACTGAAAGTTGCAAGTTTAGTTCAAAATTTGGACTAAAGTTGCAATTTTTAGTAAAGCAAGGGGAACAAATGTGTAATTTACTCTTATATTAATGTCATTTTTGGTAATTTATGTCTTGGAATTCCCTATTCTACACTATTCTACACTTAAAGACTACTTTTTGAGTTTTATTTTATTTTATTTTATGATGCAACTCTAATAATTATTTTGGTATTTGATGTCTTGAAAATGTGTTTTTTATAATTTTGCTAATGAAATTGTTATTTTTTTAAATTTGCATCCTTATCTTGTGGTGTATTCCAAGATTGCAGTTGGAAGAAGGGCAATTGAGTCAAGACCTATTGATGAACAAGAAAGTTTGTGGTTTATGTCATAATGTGGCACATGTCATGTGGTACTACTATTATATCGACTTAATAAGGAATTTATAGAGAGGTCCTCTTTACATAAGTGGTATTTCCGTGCTATGGAATTTATAGAAATGTTCCCCTTTATTTGCTTGATATGGCAAAATGACTAAAATGGTCATTTTGACCAAAATGACTAAACTACATGTGAAATACTTTACCACTACTTCAGGTGTTCATATTTGACATTATATTTAGGTTGCATAAGGTAACCAAAAATATTGCACGTCATGTTGAATTCTTACAATTGTATCCGAAAAAAGAGATTTGGAACTACTGAATTTCAATCAACATTATACATGTCATAACATCTCATCTTAAGATAAGATCAACCTCAATATTATGGAAATTTATCTTTGCATTATGATCATCTTATAACTAATGTTATTAATGTTACAATTTTAACATCGATGTGCTTTGTCTGTACATATATTTTGTCACATTTTTGCCTAGACATCATTTCATATCACTAATTTGGATTGATTGTCAATGTGCTTTGCAAACATACTAATGTTACCAATGTTATCTCATTGGCACCAACCTAATTAAAACCCGAGGGTAGCACAAGGTTTTTTTTTTTTTTTTTAGTTTTGATTATTTAGTATTGGAATTAAGTGTACTCTCCTATTGGAATGTGTTAAGGTTATGATGTGAGAGAACACTTTTAAATTAATGGAGTTACAATCAAAACTTTTTTTTTTGCAACTGTCAATCTAATATACTTCTACGTTATTCTTAATCTCGTCTTATGTCCCATAGGTCATACCTTACTGTTCACTAGGAAAGATTAGCCACTAGTATCACACAGTACGCATTTTATTTGAAATTTACCCAGAATTTTTTTTAACAGTATTATCAATTTCATCTCATTTCCCAAAGGCTAAACCTTATGGGTCCCAAGGAAAGATCAGCCAATAGTAGCACACATTACACATTTTATTTGAAATTTACTCGGGAATCGTGAACCATTGTCATCATTAACACTAAATAACACAGTCAGTGCCATTTTTATAACTAGAGAAAGAAAACAACGCATTATTGAAATGAAGTCTGATCATTTGTTCATCCAAATTACACACCGTAAACTCGTCCCTTCGAGTAGCAAGTCAAAAGCCTTGTTAATCTCTTCAAAGTCCACTTCATGTGTTACAAATTCATCAAGTTGTAATTCCTGAATACACCACCAATTATTAGATTTCTTTTATTTATATCATTTTCTTCTATATACTTTTTTTTTTTTTCTAATCTTCATTTTTACTCCCCTCAACTAATTAAATCCCCCAAAAGACCCCTAATAAATGCAAAGACGTATACTATGTTTGAAATGTTCCGTGTCCCAAAACACATATACATCAATCTAGATTCTAGAATTTGAGAACTTTTTTTTTGTTTGACCTTAAAAATCAACGACAATCTAAAGAGGGTAGATTTTACATACTTTGTCCATATAGCGTTTTCCAAGGATATTAATATCCGTTTTTGGTTTAAGACCTCCAAAAAACGATCCCATTAGAGATTTCCCACTGTAAAGCAACTCGAAAGTACTTAATGTCAACATTGAACTTGGGTCATCAAGCCCCACCACAACAGTTTTTCCCCATCCCTGAAGATTACATCATAAAATATATTTGAAAAACTTGTAGTCCAGTGATTGATTTGATATAAAGATAGAATGGAATGGACCTTTCTAGTAGAAGCATAAGCTTCATGCACCAGAGACGTCAAACCAACGCACTCAAAACAATAATCCGCACCCCCATCAGTCATTTCAATTATTATCTGCTTCAAGCAACAACTTTACGTTTAAAAATCACATTAAGATCTTATTTCTAAAATGAAAAAAACTGTATTACTGATTAATTATATCTTTATGATGCAGTGAACTCGAAACCATGTGTATGTCTAAGTTACCTGGCTCACAGTTTTGTCCCCAATGTTACGCGAGTTCACAAAATCAGTAACTCCAAATTTCTTTCCTGCCAATAAAAGAATAGGTCAATATAAAACTGAGTCTACCCAACATACGATTTCTACTCATAAAATAATATGTGGAATCTACTAATTTTTTTTCTTAATCCTACCACCTCTGTTGACACTCGTCTTGATCCATTGAACAGGAAGATAGGTAGAAACAAAAGATAAAAAGATATTTTAGTTCTTTATTATAAATTACCTATTTCACACTTGTCCTGGTTCACATCAATACCTATGATTCTTTTAGCTCCACATAGCCTCGCTCCCTCAGCAACCTGTAAAAACATCTCTTTGTCGTTATTCTCTCATCAAGATATAAATATATCAAAAAGCAATTACAATATACCAAACTATTACAATATTCTATGTATATGTGGTTTATTATATAAATATCCAATCACAAGACTAATAATGTAGAAGCTTAAATGGGTGATTAAGGCACCCTAAAAGTATAACAGGATAATCTTGAAATGAATTAAGAAGAATCATACGGCTAGCCCAATTGCACCCAGTCCAAATATAACAACTGTTGTTCCAGCTTCCACTTTTGCTGTTCTCCATGCAGCCCCCACCCCTGAAAGCATTTTGTATTTTCGTACACTCAAATTCAATGGAAAAAGCATATAACTTCTGAAATCAAGCTTAGCACATCCCAAATATCAAATATAGAATCTACAGATTTATTACTAATTAATATGTCATCAACACGTTATATATCTTTTCTTAAGTTAGCTCGAAAGCTTAATGTGATATACTATTATCATTTCCGAACCTGAAAGTTAATGAATTCATAGCATTTTGAAGTGGAATCCTAATTTGTTTTCCTTTAAAATGGAAAACCAATAACTTTCCAAGAAGAATAGAATATACCAGTTGAAACTCCACAACTTAAGAGGCAGGCTCTATTTGCTGGGATTGCTGGATCAATTTTAGTTACATGAGCAATGTCAACCACTGTGTACTCAGTAAAACTTGAAACATACACGAAGTGGTATAAGGTTTCTCCATTGATGTCTGTGAACCTGCTTGTCTCATCTCTCATCCAAGGAGAAATACTGAAAGGAAATTTCGTACAGAGGTTGCTTTTCTCGGACAAGCAATCCCTACATTCACCACAATCGGATACAAAAGTTGGGATTACAGTATCTCCTTCAACAACTTCATGTACACCTTCTCCCACACTCTCTACCACCCTTTAGTGAAACAAAATAAAATGATTATAATCTGCTTATATCTGGCAATAACAAATAAATCATAATTAACATGTAATGTATATAAATAAGAAGTCAATCTAATTAGAGTTAAATCACTTTTTTTTTCTTTTTTTAACACACACAAATCGATAGAAATTTACGGGATCATATATATCTACAGTACATGGATAAGAAAGTTTACCCCACTGCTTCATGACCAAGTATTCTGGGGAAAATAGCAGGAGGATCCTTGAGAAAAAAAAATGGTTAGTTAACTTCAATAAGAACACTTGGAGGCATTAAAATCTGGTAAAACGAATAACGTGTAATTAAGATTTCAAACGCAATGAGCTAATGACTCTCTACCTTGAGTTTCCACATGGTAATATCACTATGACAAAGAGAAGTGCATATGATTTTGATTCGAACTTCACGAGGATTTGGTGGTGCCACTATCACCTCCTCTATCACCAGCGGTTCCCCGGCTTTCCTAGCAATAGCAGCTGTCGACAACACAACACAGAACTCCATTAGTTTTATAAGGAAATCAATGAGTTCGACGTATGTGGCATTCAGCGATAAGGCAGTGTTCACTGCTCCAATTTAAAACCAAGAAAATAGAGTTCTGAAACAGAGGTTGACGAACTTACCTCTGCATCGGAGAGGCTTGCCGGCGGTATTGCTGGAGCTTTTTCCGTCCATAATAAACGGTCACCGCTGGTTTTTTCTTCTCTGAGTCGCAAACACAAATGCCGCAGAGTTTGCCGCTTCGAATTATGTTTTATATTGGTTAGAAGTGTCTAGTCTCCATCCGCGGGAATCAACGATGGCTTGATGGCTTTTAGCGTCAACTCATAGCGGGAGCAGCTGCGCGCCTCACAAAAAAAAAAATTAAAAAATCTGTTTTTTCAAAAATAATATATTTTAATTATTTTAAAATAATGTTTTTTTGACTCTTCAAAAATATTTTTTCCACATAATAAATGGTTTTTGTTTTCTTTTAGCAAAATTCTTGAATCAGGACTGCTCATAAGTCTTTGGCACCAGTAAGGATAATACAATTTAGAAAAAAAATATTTTCTAAAAATATACATTAAAAAACTGATAATTATCTTTAAATGAGGTTTTTTTTTTCTTTCTTATATTCAAAGTTTCAGACTATTGGTCCAGTTTAGAGGTGACAGCGAGTCAATGTAGGTTGAGTTCAAGTTCAACCTGTATCGAAAATTTCAGCCTAAACCAACCTATTTATCTTACTTATCTACATGAGTTGATATTTTCAATCCAACTCAATCTTTTAGATAAACGGGTTGTCATTGGGTTGATCTGTTTATATATTTCTCAACCCAACCTACTAAATAAAAGAGTTAAACCTAGGTTAAAACATTTAAAATTAAAAAAATAAATGAAATTACTATACAAGTTAAGTTAGTTCCAAACTTAAATAAAATTTCATAGTATGACAATAATACAATTCCAATTCACAAATACAAATAAATTATTCAAATAACATTAAAAGTTTGTAATTTCGAAATGATTTTATAAAATGACTAATGTTATCGGCGCAAAAAAGAATATAGAATTAAAATTGCATTTTTTTAAAACATAAATAAAAATAAAACATTATAATTTATAAATTTATACTTATATTAATACATAATAATATTTAAATAATTATTAAATTAAATATATATTAAAGTTAAATAGATTGACAGGTTTATTATTTTATCCGGCCCAACCAATTTAATTAAACAGGTTTGATGGGTTGACCCATTTAAGTTAAATGAATTAAAAATCTCAACTCAACCTAATAATTTTGGATTGGGTTCGGATTAGGTTGACGGGTTAGGGCCGGGACTAGTCTAGTTATTTTGTGGATGATATTTTATTTGATATATCTAATTACGTGGTTGAGAATAAACTGATAATTATAAGTAATGTTTGCGTAATATTTTTTTTATATAATAATAATAATAATAATATTTTTATATATTATATAACTATTTAAAACATAAATTATGATATATAGATAAAATTATTATTAACAATTCACTTTCCTTTCTTTTTGACACACGTATTGTTGTATTTTTAATAGGGATTTTTTAATATCCCGAGTCCTGGGATTAGAATGGTATCTAATAAGTTATTTTAGCGGAAGGGCTTCCGCTCAATGTTTTAAAAATCGGTTTGAACCGGCCGGTCAAATCGGTTGGACCGTGAACCGGGAGAGGGAGCGGTTCAACTATCACCGGTTTTACATTGATATCTGAACCGGATTGAACCGGCCGGTTTTTAGAAAAAAACGATTGAACCGGTCAAAATAAATCGGTTGAACCAGTTAAACCGAATAAAAACACATGAAAAAGAATCATTTACATAATAAACTTTGGTGATTTTTTTCAAATCTATTTAGTTTTCTCTAAATAAAAACATGGTAATGTTATAAATTCATTTGATGTGTTTGTATTCATCAAAAACTATATTTTGTTACGGTATTATACTTTATTTTTTCTTTTTGACGTATATAGATTGATATAAAACACTAAAACTTATGGTTATGTGTTATTTTAATGTATTTGGATTTATCTACAACTTATTTTTATGTGTATTTTTAATGTTTGAACTTATAAACATCAAATTCATAATTCCTATATGTATGTATGTGTAGGAAAATAGAAAAAAAAAACATTAAAAATATAGAAATTGGTTCACCCGGCGGTCGAACCGGGAACCGTGACCATACCGGTTCAACTAAAAACCCGGTTTTTAAAACATTGATTCCGCTTGGTATTTGCCGTTCCCAAAAAAATAATAATAATAAATAACTTATTTATTTAGTTTAACCAATTCAATATTCTATACGTATTTCGATGGAGCAAAGTTGTATATAAAATGCTCATGATAACCGATGAATATCGATAGTAGTCGATAAAGTTTTTTAGAAGGGCTAATAGTCAACTAAATTAAACTAAATCTTTTTTTAGTTAACATAACTAGAGATAATTGTCCCTCAAGATAAAGTACTGGGCAATAGGATAGGAAATAGGAAAGTTTCTTTATATCCAATAATTTGACCAATTATGTCTATGATATTTGGGTCCATAGCCAGCTTGATGATAGAGTCCAAAGCCACCGGTACTAAAAAAATGAAAAAGATATTTCCCATATTTGTACATGTCACCATCCGTAGTGTAAACAAGAAATGGAAAGGTTTAGAGCAAAGAAAACACTATAAAATAATTGGAGGAAGTGCCATGTGTAGTTCACATGGCCACATCATTATATGGATAGATTCTTCACTGTTTGGATAAAAAAGAATTGTCTAATTGAACAATTTGGATTTGACTATTTGGTTCGGATATTCGGATTTTTGGATTAGATTTTACTAAAACCGAATTATTATCTTGGATTTCGGATTGGTTTTGGTTTATAAAATAAGAACCGAATAGTCTAAAAAAACCTAATAACAATTTATTATTTATTTATTTTTAATATATCTAGAATTATTTATTAATTTTATAATTTATTTTTTTTCAAAAAAGTTTAAAAATTTTCACCTAATAAACAATTTAATATGTATTTTCTCTCGAAAGTTTTTTATCTATTAAATATTAAATTATAATATACATTCTTAGTAGTTGATTATATATTTTAAATCACAGCTAAATAATTTGTTTTTACTTCTTCAGTAAAAATTGGATAATATTATAATTATATATTGTTTTAAAATGTTATGGCTTTTGAAAACCGATCCAACCGAATTGTAATTGGATTGGATTGGATCGGAATTGAATTTAGTTTGGATATTTCGGATCCATATTTGAAAATCGAAATCAATTTAAATTTACTTAATTGGATCGAATCGAACCGATCCATCCAAACGAACACCCCTATATATGGAGTTGCTTTCATCTAAATTTTTATTGAAGCTTTAGTAGAAAAATATTTTAAGCTCTATATTGATTTGAAACTTATGTATTTTTATATTTCTTTATAATAATGATTTTTAATTACCATTCAAGAGTACTTAATTTTACTTATGACACTAATTGATTAATCTTGGTATATATATATATATATATATATATATATATATATATATATATATATATATATATATATATAGTTCACATTGATAGATTATTTTGGTAGGATTTGAAGCAGTTTGGATGATTGTATGGTAGATTGGAAGCTTCAAGCAAAATGATTTATGTGAAGAAAACAAATGTTTTTTCAAGGTCTATTTTTATATTATGCATGTTCATTTTTTCGAACAAAAACATTGATTTGTTTTTTTTTTAACTTTTTAATCAAGCCATGATTTTTTTACAGGTAATATTGTTTTATATATGAAAAAAAAAAGTAAACGAAAGATGATTTTCTTCATTGTATGACAATTAACTAAGGATGAACAAATTCGAACACCACAACTAAACTAAAGACTATTTCATTCTGTTTGTAAAATAATTTAAGATGGTTTTCCTTCTTTTTTTTCCAAAAAGATCAAGACAAATAGCAAAATGGGTAAGGAATAATTCCTTAAGATGAGTTATCCAAGTTAATGGTGACTAAAATGTTAGTATATATATATTTAATATGATTAAACACATTTTTAACATCACATTTATTTCATATTTTTATTATTATTTTGAGTTATTATAATTGTATATAAAGAATAGACTCTTTTTTATGCATGTTATTGTTTAAATGTTAACACATAATTAATGTTATTTTATGATAATGTATTGATAACATTATGTGTATTAACAGGCTTAAAAACGTATTATCAGACGTAAAAAAACGTTTCAAATTTTTGTACTTGCATAATTGTTAGATGTAGCTTTACCAATTTATATTAACCTAAAATTAAAACTAGAGTTGTTATTGATTGCATTATTATCATGCATGGATGTTGTTTTTGTTTGTAATGGACTATCTTTATGTTTGCATTTTTTATGTGTCATCATATTTTACAAAATACCAACAAATATTTTTTCTTACAACATTTAAAAATAAAATAAAATAATATGTATTTTATAGATCAGTGTAGTGTCTGTTTGTTTTGTATTGAAATCTTCAAAAATGAAAACCCAAAGGATGTAAGAAAACATGGTAAGTTAGTGTTTTGTGTATTTGTTTCATAATCTTTCGAGGTTGTACTGATACCAACAATAGTCTTTTTGGTAGTAAGAGTTAGGGATAATGACTTCAAAGGGTAATGTATTTTTCGATTTGTACACATTTGGTCACTGTATTTTTTTTCGTCCACATATACCCCTTCAACTTGCTAAACTGTACACATTCAGTCCTTATGACCTGTTACTCCAGGTTAGCCGGGAAAAATGACTTAATAGGGTAATATATTTTTTATTTTGTACACATTTAGTCCTTAATATTTTTGTACATATTTAGTCATTAACATTTTTTTGTTTCAAAATAAGTCCTTTTTTTGTACTCATTCACTACTTATGAATGATTTCTTTAGGTTTTTCTCACGACATCTTACGTGGGACAATCATTGATAAAGTGTTTGGGTTTGTTGATGTTTATGTCTAACGCGAACTCGACTGTTTGGTTGCGTAGATCTTGTGGTTTGACTTAGGTCTTGTATTCTGAACGTCGTAACTTCTTCGTACGATATCATATTTTAACGATTTTTATATTTACGTGTTCACTTTTCGAGTCTACTACAACCTTCATTAAGATTACTCCCATTAAAATGTAATATATTTTAATTACATTTTTATTAAAAAAAACATTCATACATGCATTCATAAAAAATGTATGGACAGGGGCGGACGCGAGAATACATAGTAGGTGTTGCCGAGATGAAATAGATGTTGTCGATACATGAAAAATATGTATAAACGAAAAAACAAAATCGAAAATTTTTCCACTGCGGACGGAAAAATCTGGTGTTGTCGGTGCAACACCAGGACCAGGCTAAATCTGCCCCTGCGTATGGATATAAAAATCGTAAGTAAAAATATATTATTTTTTTAATGGGAGTAATCTAAATAAAAGTTGTAGTAGAATAAATACGAACGTATGGATATAAATATCGTAAAAATCTGAGATCATATGAAAAATTATGACGCTCAGAACACATGACCTAAGCAACCAAGTAGTCGAGATCGCGATGAACATAAGCATCAAAAACCCAAAACACCTCATTAATGAATGTCCCACATAAAATTTCGTGAGAAAAAACTAAATAAAATCATGGGAAATTGTCAGAAAAATTCCAATATTTTCAGGAAAGTTAAACTTTAGTCCCAAGATTTTTTTTTGAACATAAAAGTCGTGATTATTTGTAAAAACACGATAATATGTCATTTCTTGTTAAAAGAAAAAAAAGAGTTTTTTTGTAAACTTGAGCCAAAATGAAATTATCGGGACTTTTATATTCAAAAAAAATCATAGGACTAAAGTGTAACTTTTCCGAAAATATTGGGACTTTTCTGACAATTTCCCTAAAATCATTCATAAGTACCGAATGAATACAAAAACAAAAAATGACTTATTTTCCAAAAAAAATATTAAGGACTAAATGTGTACAAAGTGAGAAATATATTACGCTATTAAGTCATTTTTACCGGCTAACCTGGAGTACCCGGTCATAAGGACTGAATGTGTACAGTTTAACAAGTTGAAGGGGTAAATGTGGACGAAAAAAAAACTCAGTGACCAAATGTATACAAATCGAAAAATATATTACCCTTTTAAGTCATTATCCCTAAGAGTTAATCTGTGGTGTTTTTCACCATTAACTTCTTTATTTTTTGGTTTGCTTTCATATATTTAATTACTCTATTCATATTGCTAAATAATTATCAAACATTATAATATTTTTTGTGTAAAAGCATTTAACATTTTTGTTTACTGTCGCAATAAATAAATACAACTTAAATACTTAGTAATCCAAGTTTTTAAACTTTTAAGATTATATTATGGTATTTCATCTTTTTTTTCGTGTTTTTATTTGTGTTTGATAGTAATATTAGCTTCACAATAACAACAACAACAATAACAATAAGATGAGTTATCCAAGTTAATGGTACTTCCTTAAGATGAGTTATCCAAGTTAATGGTGACTAAAATGTTAGTATATATATATTTAATATAATTAGACACATTTTTAACATCACATTTATTTTATATTTTTATTATTATTTTGAATTATTATAATTGTATATAAAGATTAGACTCTTTTTTATGCATGTTATTGTTTAAATGTTAACACATAATTAATGTTATTTTATGATAATGTATTGATAACATTATGTGTATTAACAGGCTTAAAAATGTATTATCAGACGTAAAAAACATTTCAAATTTTTGTACTTGCATAATTGTTAGAGGTAGTTTTACCAATTTATATTAACCCAAAATTAAAACTAGAGTTGTTATTGATTGCATTATTATCATTGATGTATGTTGTTTTTGTTTGTAATGGACTATCTTTATGTTTGCATTTGTTTATGTGCCATCATATTTTACAAAATACCAACAAATATTTTTTCTTACAACATTTAAAAATAAAATAAAATAATATGTATTTTATAGATCAGTGTAGTGTCTGTTTGTTTTGTATTGAAATCTTTAAAAGTGAAAACCCAAAGGATTTAAGAAAACATGGTAAGTTAGTGTTTTGTGTATTTGTTTTATAATCTTTCGAGGTTGAACAGGCATCAACAAGAGTCTTTTTGGTAGTAAGAGTTAATTTGTGGTGTTTTTCACCTTTAGCTTCTTTGTTTTTTTGGTTTGCTTTCATATATTTAATTACTTTATTCATATTACTAAATAATTCTCAAACATTATAATATTTTTTTGTGTAAAAGCATTTAACATTTTTGTTTACTGTGGCAATAAATAAATACAACTTAAATACTTAGTAATCCAGGTTTTTAAACTTGTAAGATTATATTATGGTATTTCATCTTTTTTTTCGTGTTTTTATTTGTGTTTGATAGTAATATTGGTTTCACAATAATAATTACAACAACAACAACAACAACAATAATAATAATAATAATAATAATAATATAAAAATCGTGACACATAGACTTTAACATTTTCAACAATGATCATATATCATGTTTTATTATTTCTAGTCATTAGAGCATTTATAGCAAATACTCTTGGAAAAGATATCATAAAGTAAACACTTAACATGCTTGAT
This sequence comes from Lactuca virosa, assembly GCF_052849685.1. Classification (NCBI taxonomy): domain Eukaryota; kingdom Viridiplantae; phylum Streptophyta; class Magnoliopsida; order Asterales; family Asteraceae; genus Lactuca; species Lactuca virosa. Next base: position 43,524,424 of record NC_136433.1, read on the forward strand.
ATAATTTGTATATACTTGTATTAAAAGCTTTAAATCAAAAATTATTTCTTATTTTTCCATATATCCATAGTGGGAAAATCCTCATGTACTCGTCTAGGGAGACTACATAGTAGTATAGTCTGAATTCATTTTCATGTTATTTGATATTGCATCAAACCTATTTAACTCCAAAAACCTCATTTATCACGAGTACTAAATTCTACAGATATATTTCATATAATTTACAAAGTATTCTAGTACCTCGTCATCCTTTTTATAATAAACATTTATTCATCACTTTATGCTAAATATATATATCTTGAAAACTTGTTTTCAAGAACGACATTGTACTTTATCTAGTTGTGTTTTACATATTTTAGATTCATAATAATACTAAAATAATTACATCATAAATGTTTCTAGGTTCCATATAACAATTAGGTCTCATTTTTAATAAATATCAATTTACTTTAATTTTACCGTTTCATTTTATTTCAGCAAAGTGCTTCAAATATCATAACTATATTAATATAGTCATTATAACATTATTCCAACTCTATTCTAGTGTGAAATAAAAGTAATAAAATTTTGGTATGTTATACCAAAGGAATTCTAAGTTATGTGTTATTAATAAAAAGTTGGAACTAAAAATCATGGGTAGTTTGTTCCTTTGAAGTGTTATGGAAATGAATTCTATAATCCCTTTAGGAAAAGTGATTATATATGTTGAAATATTGGTGTGTAAAGGTCGCCACTTAAAAACCAAGAAACTTTTGATATAGTACATTTAAATGAACAAAAAGGTACAAGAATTGGCTATAAAGTTCAATTTAAGAATTATATTATGATGTTGAAGTGTGAAAGGAAATTTAGAAATCTTCCATAAGGAAAATAAAGGTAATTAAAAAGGTGTTATGACAAATTAACTTTAAATGAAAATGACCCTTGTTTTCTTTTAATGGCTAGATTTGGACGAATAAAAATATTTGATTAATAAGTGGTCAAGTTGAATACATTGATACAAAATAATGAATGAAGCACCACGAAGAGTATTTATTGAAGATTAATAGTCAAAGAATTTAGTCTAACATGTATGATATAAAATAGTGAAACGTATTATTGGTAGTTTTATGATAAGAAAAAACTTCAATAGTAATAATAATTATTGGAATAGTTTAAAGAAATAAGAAGTAAAATATTAATTGAACTAGAGAGTAAGATATGTAAAGCTAATCTTAATTGGAAAATGAGTATAATAATTTAAAATCATATTTGTGCATGAGTACAAAAGAATGACAAAGGAAAGAAAATAGTTAAGAAAATTTGTTAGATTAATCAACATGTGAGTAGTTGATAAAAAATAGCATCAAGGTGATACTACTATCAAAGATACATTAAAAGTTGAAATTTGAATTAGACAATTGAAACTATATTGATTTTACTACAATATTCATTCTTATCATAGTCATTTGGAGGACAACATACTTTTCAAGGATAGATATTTGTAACAACCAAAAAATTGTATGATTGAAAGATAAGGAGTGGAAATAAATAAACATGAGGAATTGTAAAACCTAGATAAAGGTAAAATGGTCAAAAGGGTAAAAACAGTCATTTTACATGGCTAACAAGGGAACTATTGTTAAACATGATCTTTATATGAAATATAATAAGTTTAAAGTGTTTATAGTATCACTAAACCCCTTACGTGCGCTTACATATAATTAGTGCACAAAAGGCCCTTTGTGCACTTAACAAAATCAATGCACATAAGGCCTAAGTTATATATTAATATTTAGTTCATTCATAATCTTATAACTCGAGATCTAGAACGAATGGCAAACAGATATATAACGAAAGTTGTGGCATACATAATAAGTAATATTTAAAAAAAGAAATCATGCAAAATGGATTTATGATGAAGAATACATGGCCATTTGAAAATTGCTAGTTCAAATCCTAAAAGTGAAAAAATGGGTGAACATCCATGTTTACAACTTAATAACTCAAAATTGAGAAACATTTAACCAAAAGTCGGTAAGAAGAAGTTGTAGAGCTCATGACCAACTTTCCATGGATTTAAGACTCAAATGAAAATCAGACTTCCAATGAGGAAGGAAATGAAAACAAAAAACAAAAACATATGTGTAGGTTTTACTAGTTATAGCAACCTACTTTAAAAACTGAACTAGAGAAGGATATTTACTAACCTCTTGACCTTTTGATTGTGATCTTGTAACTGACAAATCTTGCAGTGGATAAAGGATCCAAAGTATAATCCCTCTACTGTAGTCAGACCCAAAACTCCAAAAGCAATCAAAGAAAAACCCCTTTTGAGAGGTTATTCGAAAAATCATTAACCCTAGGAGAGAGGTTATGAATTTTGACAATAAGAGAGAGGGAGAGAGGTGTACGGTTTTGGGAGAAAGTGTAAACTTGTTGGGAATGACAAGTATCAGGGTAGTGGTCCTCTCATGGATTAGTTTGTGGTAAATATAAGGGAGAGAAGTTGCACTTGTAGGGTATGGTAGGTCACTAGTATCCCATGCAAGCATGGAGTAGCTATAATTTTTGACATGTCAGATAATGGATTGGAAGTTGGAGTTCTTGAAACATGGGTACATCCTTGTTATTGGTTAATAAAATAGAGAGAAATGTCTAGTTACAAAACTAAACCAACAAATTGGAGAAGCATGTGACCCACATCCATCTTCCCCACCACTATAGTTGCACCAAACCTGTAACACCCATAAAATTCAGGCCAATTTAAAACATTTTAACCCATTCCAAAAACCATTAAGTTATTACAACTTGTTTTCAAAATAGTTTAAACATCAGAGTATCCCCAGAACCAAATCATAAAATCATGAAATATGAGGAGCGGTACGATCACGCCTTTGCCTTGCCACGATCACCTGATGTACCTGAAACAATAAACTGAAAACCGTAAGCTCGAAAGCTTAGTGAGTTCCCCCAAAATACCCGTACACACATAACCATACACATACAACAATGAACAACATACTATGGGTCCAATCAACCATCAGGTTGGAATATCCCAGGCCCTCAACCGTCGGGTTGGAATGCCAACATACTACGAGTCCAATCATCCTCGGGATGGAATACTCTCGGCCCACAACCATCGGGTTGGAATGACCACACACCTATACATACAATAACTACTATGGGTCCAATCATCCCTTGGGATGGAATACCCCAGGCCCTCAACCATCAGGTTGGAATGCCCACCTACTATGAGTCCAATCATCCTACCGGGATGGAATACTCCTGGCCCTCAACCATCGGGTTGGAATTCTCACCTACTATACATACACTAACTACTATGGGTCCAATCATCCCTCGGGATGGAATACCCCAGGCCCTCAACCATCAGTTTGGAATGCCCACTTACTATGAGTCCAATCATCCCACCGGGATGGAATACTCCTGGCCCTCAACCATCGGGTTGGAATGCCCACATAATAGCAAACATGTACACCTATCAAATAACCATATAACAGTCTACAAGACAACATACTAGGGCCCTATCATCCTACCGGGATGGAATACCCTCTACTACTGCTCAACACGTGCACATATAACAGGTAATCTCCTACCGGCATACAGACAGTCAGACCAACTACCGGTCACTAAGCATAGCCACATCCAATCTACCAGAATACCGATCTAACAGAGCATACCATCATATAGCCATCCTATCTACCAGGATGCCAACTAACATAACATACCATCATAAAGCCATCCTATCTACTAGGATGACAACTAACATATCACAACAGTAACTACTCAAATAACAAATCAAAGGGCCGGCCTTGGTGCCTTAGACCCTTGGGTATAGTGAGGATAACTCACCTTGCAACTGCTGAACCGAACCACGAAAGCACAATACCGAAGCACTGCCCCAAACTCCAACACCTATAGCCATCAATGATCCATTGACGTAAATAACCAAATTACCATAATACCCTTGAAGGTCAAACTGGTCAAAGTCAAGGTCCTGGCCAAAGTCAACTTTCCTGATTGACCCTACTCGCCGAGTCAACCCGCTGACTCGCCGAGTCCCCAACTTCAGAAAACTCTTTTATCACAACTTGACTCGCCGAGTCACCCCATGATTAGTCGAGTTCAACAATCTTTGAGTCCTATCATGTCCAACTCACTGAGTCACCACTCAACTCACTAATCTGAGTCTTAACCAGAAGAGGTTGGGGTTTTGCATTCTGACTCGCCGAGTCCAAGAACAGACTCGTCGAGTCCACAACAATCTTCAATAGACTCGCCGAGTTGTTCCTCCAACTTGTCGAGTTCATGCCTATCTTCAACAGACTCGCCGAGTCCACGAACAGACTCGCCGAGTCCCTTCAGTCCTTTATTCATACAGAGGCTTTTCGAGCCATGTAGTGGCTCCAAACTGTAGATCCACTCTTCTAGGGCATAACTCCCACGTAAAGTTGCAAACTTTACGTGAAACCAATGAGCTATAAGCCCAAATCACTCTAGGGCTAAGGTTTAAGACAAGGATGCTTCACCAACAAGCCAAAGGCTGATACTTTGTGAGTTTCTAGACCAAGACAAGTCTAGATCTGAAGTAGCAACCTCAGATCTAGACCCCTAACCCGAAATAGGTCCTTAACATGCAAAAAGGGCCCCAAATCTCATTCTTATATAGATATAAATGCAATAGAGTCAAGGTAACAACTTGTTACCTCCAAAATGTGCCCAAACTGCAGTAGATTATGGATCTACACCAATCCCTTGATGCTAGCCTCTTGATCTTCAAGCTCCTTTCTCAATATTCCTCCTCCAAAGCTCAAATCTCTTTAACAATGGAAGCTCACACGATTTTTAGGGTTTACTGACTCTCAAGGGCAATAAGGAGGCTGAGAGAAGGACATAAAGTCCTTTAAATAGGGTGCAACCCCCAAGATTAGGGTTTTTCTCATTCCAGCACCAACTCGTCGAGTCCAGCTTCCGACTCGGCGAGTTGGCCACTTAATTCGCGACCCAAGACCCGCTCCGACTCGGCGAGTAAGCGTACCTACTCGTCGAGTCCCTTCTTCAAAATTACACTTTAAACCCTTAAATCATACCTCTGGAATTTGGGGTGTTACAAAACCATCATAAACATGTATGATCATTTTCATTTTTATTGCAAATTACATATATACATTTCAATCTTGCTTATAAGTATATTGGTTTAGGCTAGTAGGACTAAAAAGAAAAAAGACAAGAGCAATAGATAAAGGGAACAACCAAAGTCAAAAGTTGTCAATAAAGTATGTGACAATGACTTTTAGAAAGTGCAAAAACAAGGGCCATAACTCTTGAAGTTGCAAAGGACAAGGTTGATCGGGTGAAAGATCAAGGAAAATGGTAAAGACCAAGAAGAAAGACATGGGGAAGGTGTCAATGGTCTAAGTGTTGGCACATTATATTTTGTTGTGTTTAAGGATATAAGACAATGTTATGTTTCATCGGTTTTCTTTGTGTTGTTAAAGCACTTCTAGGAAATCTTTTGTTGTAGTGATTTTTAAACAATAGACACAGTGGATGTGTTTAACACAATTATGTGTAACTTTTGTATGTGGTTGCATACCACACTAATATATGTGTCTATTATGCTAACAAAATTTACCATTCATTTTAGTGTTATATCTAATGACCATTAAATGGTCAATATTATATGTTTTTGCCAACAAAACTACCTATAAATGAACCATAATGTTTTTTCAAACAAAATACCATTGCACAAACACCAAACACATTTCTATAACACCAAACACATTTCCATTGCAACAAAACGAAACAAAATACAATTACAACCACCAAACTAGCATCATAACACCCACTACTACTATATTCACAAATTCAAGCAAATAAAAATTAAAATTAAAATCTTATGCATAAAAACTTGTACATTGTAGTTTCAGTTACAACATGTCGAAAACCTTCTTCAAGCATGTTTCTTCCACCAACAAACCAAGAATGAATCTTATGGATCTAGGGCATGTTTGTGGGTCAACCTATCCAATGAATAAGCACTTTGATCTAGATTTCGAGCAGTCTTATAACTTTCGATTTGGGTTGTTATCGGTCCACGATGTCAAAATTATTACTCCTTGACTGCAGATGCAAACGACCATCATCATGTCTTTTTGTTCTTGAAAGGAACAATTTTTTAAACCGTTGGATAAGAAAGAGAGAGGTCAAATAGAAAGACCACTAGGACATATGCTTTAATTTGTAAAATGGAACATAGCTCATTAATGGACGATTTTACCCACATATGCTATGCACGTGAGATACTTTAAATGACAGTTTTTTGACACTGTTTGACGAAGGGACCTTTCATATAATATCAAAAAATTACAAGGACCAAATTTGTTTATTTTCTTGAAGTTGTAGTATATGTGGCTATTTCAAGATATCACAAAGACCATTTTTGTAATTTTATCTTTTAAGTAATTATTTCGGATACCCTTGTTTGGGAAGAGCCGAAGAGGGTCGTTATTCAACATTATTCCCAAAACTCAAAACATACAACCATGGCACCGTCGACCTCCTCTGCCGCCTCTACAGGTATTCCGACGCCGAAACAATCACTTGGTTTTGTAGCCACTGCACTCAAAAGAAAAGACAGTTTCATCCAGTTCTTCGCCATGACTGGAATCTTGCTGCTAAGCATGCGATCGGTAAGTCAAAAATACCGAATCCAAGAACTCCAAGAGGATACCAACGCCTTGCAGGAAGAGAAAAATTCAATCTCCGATCGGATCAATCACATCAAGAGCAGCCTCCTCGCTGAAGCCACCCTCGATACAACCGGCGCCTTCGCCGCCAGGCTCCGCATTCTCTTTGGCGACAACAATTGATATGTGAGTCGAAAATTTTAGGGCTTCTAATCTACTCGCGGCTTAATCGTAATTTTGTAGTGTATCAGAATCTGTTACATATAGGGATTTAAGGATTATGCTTTGGTACTACAACAAAGGTCTGAAATTTTCAATTTTGATAATAATTTCAGCTGTGATCCTTGTGGCCGGATTTACTGCTACTTCTAAAACCTTAAATTGATATTTTTTTATCTGCATATTCTATTTGTTGAATTACCCATGTAGCTAAAAAGGATACATTATTACATTTAGACTTCACTTTTCAATCATAGTGATTTCCACATATAAATCTATACAACTTGAGAAAGTTGCTGATAGTTTGATACAAACTTTGATATTTCACTTGCTAGTGTTCATTGAGTTTCCTATATTTAGGCATTGACTGTGTTTAAGAACTTTAAGTTGAGAACCTCAAAGTTTAATGAGGCTATAGGCTAGAAATTGTGATCCTTGAAAGTTGATTTGCAATGAATATCAGTAATTTAGTACATTTTCATAAGTAAGAGATTAAATGTGACACGCCTTTAGATCATTGCCTCTTTAGTAGATACAAGAATTGGGTTGAATTTATACTCAAGAACCCAATGTGGACTTCTTAACGTATAGAATAGAACAGACATTTCATCAAGAACTTAGGTAATTGCTTTAATAATAGTGGAGAATGGAGATTAGTTTGCTTGCTTCTTCATATAAAGAGGTTTGTTTAGGTTGTGTATCCATGGCGTTATGGTTTAATAATATGTGTGCAACCAATCCTAATTTCAGTAGTGCACTTAGGGGTTGTTTCATTTGGACTTAATAAACTTAATGGGTTAAGAACTTAATCTCGACACCTATGCATGGGCATTCTTTCTCACTTAATGTGGACAAAATGACTTAATGGATTAAGTCAAGAAGTTTGGCTTAATGCGTTGCCGTTAAGACACTAAGCGATTATGTTCTTTTTTTTATCCCAACTCATCTCAAGTTGAGATGGTCATTTAGTATAATTTAGACAGTTTATTCGGTCTAGAAAAAACACTTTATGTATACAACACTTCATCCAGACATCATTGCTTATTCAACCACTTCACAAGAGAAAAAAAAATACCCCCTAACCATCTTTATTTTTGAACGGTAGAAATATATAGATATTAGCAAGCAACTAGAAAACGAGCGAAACAACTAAAAAGAGATAACCATAGTTGGGTTTTATAATCAATACACCCAATTGATTTTAAGTTTGTGATTCTTATAGACAAACCAAGGTTGTCAAGATCAGGATCTTGATCGTAAGATCCTACGATCCTACCTATAAAAGCTTTGCCGAATCGCAATAGGGATCATTTTATATGTAAGATCGCAGACAGGATCGTAAGATCGTGATCCGATCCGATCCTACCATTCCATGAAAATTGCTAAATTTTGATTCGGTTTTTATTATCTTTATCAATTTACTGGTTGACTTGGTCTCCTTACCCAATGCTTAATCGAGAATAGCCCCATTCTTGTACTGTTTTTTTGAACCGTAAATGACCAACAACCATAATTGTTTTTTTTTTCCTTTTACATTTTACCCTCGTCAATGGTAGAATTTGAGATTTAGTTTTGGCTTGTTATTATTTTATTTCTTCAATAGTTCAAGCTCAACAATAAAGATGAACTTTTTTCATGTTTCTTTTCTTTTACTGTTCAAGCCTTTTTCCTTCAGAGCTTGAAAAATTGCGAATTTTATTTGAGTTTCAAAAGTTGAAATGTTATCGATTTCCTCTTTTTAGTTAAAGCAAATAACATGAACGTTGTGAGTTGTTATTTTTGTATGATAAATAATTAGTATTAATATTTTTTTTAGCTATTTATTCATGTCATTAACCACTACATGACCAGTTACTTTTCTTTTTTGAGTTATTTAACCGTGATATACGGAAAAAAGTTTGATTCTTTTTTGAGTTATTTAACCGTGATATACGGAAAAAAGTTTGATATATAATCAGTTACATTTTTATGTAATGTTTTGTGGGATTTTAGGATTCTGATCCCGATCTTACGATCTCGATCTTGCAAACCTAAAAACGATCCTATATAGGATCCCGATCTTGACAATCTTGAGACAAACCACTTAAAAGAAGCCGAAACTATATAATCAAATATAGAATCTCTACGATACTTTTTCGACCCAAACACCAAAGCATTACGAAAACTCCAAATGACCCATAAAGACATCGTAATGGCCACATCCATAATGTCGCACCAACAACCAATTCGCACCCAAACCCGAGGCGGTGCCTCATAAGCAATAAATAAATTGGTCACACTCTTAGGATAGTTGGAACAAATATGGCATAAAACTGAATCCAAGTATGCACCCCTATTTAGGGGTGAACATGATTTGGTTTTTTGGCTAAAACCACAACGAAAACCACATAGATCTGCTTTTAGCTTGTTAAAACTAAACGGTTTGGTTTTTGTGTTTAGTGTGGTTTGCAATTTTAGCCATGGTTTGGTTCCAATTTGGTTTGGTTTTTAAACCATAACAGGTATAGGGCAGTTTTAAAACTGCAAAACCAACGGACTATATTCGTATTTTTTGGGGCTTATAATCAGTCAAACACAATGTAAAATGGCTTTGTGGTGAATTACCGGCTAAAATGCTAGAAAATGTTGAAGTTTCGATAAAAGAACACATTTAAAAAGACTAAAAAATAATATTATAATGGACAAGTAGATATTTCGTAAGTCTTGGAACTAAATATTCAATAAATCTTTGTGAATATCTCAACATAATGACATAAACATATTGTTATTATAAAAACTAGATGAGGAGCCCCGCGTTGCGGGGATGAATTTAGACAGCTCCGATCATTTTGGCTGCTTGGTGCTTGTTATCGATAGAAAACATTTGTATTTACATAAAATATAAAAATCTATATAAAAGTTTAATTCATTCCTATAGTTCAACCAAACATGATTATGGAATGCAGTTCAATACATTCAAATTGATTCAACCGAACAAACAGCAAGACAATAACTAAATTTAAAAAAAAAAAATGAAAAAATTACCTCATCCAACATCCTATGCAACTCATCTCTTGCATCAACAACTCTATCACTGTCATTTCTATTAACCAAAAAGATAATTCCATGACTGTTCTGGAAGTAGTCAGTAGTGCCTCCACAGTGCACGAATCTGCATGTTGTGTAACATTCATTGATAAATACACATACTCATAGAAAGAGAGAATAAATACCAACTAAAACAGAAGTGGTAAGCAAATATACATCCAAACAAAAGGTAAATTGGTATTTCGATCATTACCGATGAAAAAGAGGCATCCAAACAATCAAACGACACTTACCAGCCATTCACAGTTCATTTACTTATGAACGGGTCAAACGGCTAAAATCCAAATATTTAACTGAAAAAGAAAAGGGTAAAGTGGATCAAAACTTGTCCAAAATATATCTTTCATAAATACATTTTCCTAAATTGCCTCATAATAGAAGTCAGATTAATATTACTTTTTGTGATACTATTAAAAAAAATATTAACTGGGTAATTAATTATAAGATTTTTTTTTGTTGTTTGGGCCAACCCGACACATTTTGACACGTACAAAAGATTACCTTTTTTGGTTGTTTGGGTCAACCGGATGATTCCAAACATACGGTAAGAGTATTTAATTACCATGCCAATTGCCTCGCCTAGTTGTATTATCAAAAATATATATTATGGTCTTGCACTTTGTTCCTGTTTATATATTTCCAAACAATTTATATAAAAAGAGACATATACCTAACTCTCATATAACGTGCAAAACATAGATGCTTATCTCCTAAAAATATATATTATGGTCTTGCACTTTGTTCCTGTTTATACATGCTTATCTCCTAAAAAATTAACAATATAAAAACATCAAAAAAATGTTATGCAAAATGCTAACTGTATCACTATGAAAATGTATGAATTTAATTTGGAAGTAATTCATAATTTATTTAATTAGAACCTTCATAGATGTTGAATTCCTCATTAACTTGAAGATTACTCAAAGTCAACATTTCGTCTACTGCAGCTCCAAAAGCATGCAGAATTACAACATCGCCCTTATCAACAACATCAAATTGTTTTTCTCCTTCCTCAATTAGGATATCTTTAACTTCCATCTCTTCTAGCCTCTAGCATTACAAAAGTTAAAAACTTTAATGATCATCTGATACATATAGAGAAAACGATAAATAAATAAATAAATAAATAAAGAACAAATGTTACCGCGTATGTTGCTTCATCTGTTGAAAAAATGTAAAGTTTTACAAGATACATGCATATGAGGGAAGTAGGAATAATAGAGACTTTCACTTAGGAATCAACAAAAATGTATTAAGATGACAACACTATTCAGGGATCAACTGAAAACAGAAATAATAAAAGACCCTTAAAAATGTTTATTATTGGAGGAAAATCAGGGTTTTTTCCATAAAAAAACCTTATATTTTGATTTTTTCTTTTTAAACCTAAAACTTTTAGTTTTTCCGAAGAAGACCCAAAGTTTACCGGAAACTTGTTATTTCGGACCCTAACAGGTCACCAACAGGTAAACCAACTGATTTTTTTTTTCATAAAAAACCCTACATTTTGTATTTTTTTTCCGGTTTAGACCTAAAATGTGTGTTTTTTTTTTTTTTTCAAATTAATCTCAAATACTATTGTTTTTGCTTTATCAAGTTGTCTCCATGAAATGTTATGTGCTCATTAAAAGCCGTATTTCATTGGATTTGGATGATCATTTCGATTCTCTGTTGGAGTTATGTCATTTGTCTAAAATTTTTATGGTTCGAAGAATCAAAAATTCGAATCCTCCTCGCTATGGTCCTAAGTAACATCTATGAACTAAATTTGTACATTTCTCATTAACTAGACATATTGGGGATTAAGACTCAATAATAAAAGATTTAAAAATGCATCATTTATAACAACTTTCTAGAAAACATTTATCGATGAAGTAGTGATGTTGTTAATGTAATATAATTTAATTAAAACTTCATTTTAAAATAAGTTAGATGAGGTAAGAATAAAAATTAAAGAATAGAGAGAGTACCCTTTCAGAAACATCATGATATGATCAAAACAGGTAAATCACCTACACTCTTCGAGTGAGTGCCGACAGAAGAAAGAGAGAAGATGATGACTTAATTTTCCAAAACCTTTATTAACAAAACTAGTCTACCTCTCTAATAAAAGAATCCGTTATAGCCACGTGTCACTTTTCTAAACCCATTAAATGCCACATGTCATTCTCATATGATCCCTCAATTTTTATTTTCTGCTCATATTCATTATCTCAATCTCAATTTGGATACAAGTCATATCCCGAAAAATCAGCTAACAAATTTGAATTTCATTTATATTAGTTATTCAAAAAACGTAGAATCCTAATTTCAAATTTAAACAAAGTTAGAGTAAGGTTTTTAGTTCCATTTATATTAGTTCCATCTTACTCTAACTTTGTTTAAATTTGAAATTAGGATTCTACATTTTTTGAATGACTAATATAAATGAAATTCAAATTTGTTAGCTGATTTTTCGGGATATGACTTGTATCCAAATTGAGATTGAGATGATGAATATGAGCAGAAAATAAAAATTGAGGGATCATATGAGAATGACATGTGGCGTTTAATGGGTTTAGAAAAGTGACACATGGCTATAAAGGATTCTTTTATTAGAGAGGTAGACTAGTTTTGTTAATAAAGGTTTTGGAAAATTAAGTCATCATCTTCTCTCTTTCTTCTGTCAGCACTCACTCGAAGAGTGTAGGTGATTTACCTGTTTTGATCATATCATTATGTTTCTGAAAGGGTACTCTCTCTATTCTTTAATTTCTATTCTTACCTCATCTAATTTATATTAAAATGAAGTTTTAATTAAATTATATTATATTAACAACGACACTACTCCATCGATAAATGTTTTCTAGAAAGTTGTTATAAATGATGCATTTTTAAATCTTTTATTATTGAGTCTTAATCCCCAATATGTCTAGTTAATGAGAAATGTACAAATCTAGTTCATAGATGTTACTTAGGACCATAGCGAGGAGGATTCGAATTCTTGATTCTTCGAACCATAAAAATTTTAGACAAATGACATAACTCCAATAGAGAATCGAAATGATCATCCAAATCCAATGAAATACGGCTTTTAATGAGCACATAACATTTAATGGAGACAACTTGATAAAGCAAAAACAATAATATTTGAGATTAATTTGAAAAGAAAAAAACACACATTTTAGGTCTAAAGTGGAAAAAAATACAAAATGTAGGGTCTTTTATGAAAAAAATCAGTTAGTTTACATGTTGGTGACCTGTTAGGGTCCGAAATAACAAGTTTCCAGTAAACTTTGGGTCTTTTTCGGAAAAACTAAAAGTTTTAGGTCTAAAAAGAAAAAAAAATCAAAATATAAGGTTTTTATTGGAAAAAACCCGGAAAATCACCATAAAACTGTAAGCTATAGAATTTAGCCAAAAAAAACTAAATTAGTACCTTATTAACAGTCAGGTTGTGAATAATTTCGTTAGTGGTCCAAATCTTCTGATCAGGGAATTGTTTTCTGGCTTCATAAGCAATCTGACAGCACGCCGAACACCCCAGCAAAAGCCATAAGATTCTGCAAGCTTTACAGTAACATAAAAGGGGAAAGTTAGAAGACAGACCTTCACAGACAATCAAAGTTGGAATTCTCTGGTTAATTTCCTCTAGTTGAATGATTCCATTTGTAATACTAAGGATGTTTAGAAAACCAATGATGTGTAGAAATCTGATAGATTATATAAAGTAAACCAATGAAAAAAAGAATAATAGCCTTTTGATTCATTTAAGTAGGTAAATAAAAGGGACATTAACTATGGAATTGACCTTCTGAATGTTACCGTTCTAAACCACTCAACATCATTGGAGAACTAATGTCACAAATGTCATGATTTTGTTCTTATCAAACACTTTGTTAAACAATTTCAATGTCAGATCATATTACTTCCATTATAATTTATAACAGATGGTCGAAATTTGTTAGAAGTGATCTAAAAGGCTGAAATTAAATCTGATTTCTAAAAACAAAACGATACAATATTTATTTATTTTATAATTTTCGAAGTTTTCATACCGGAATAAGAAAGAAAAATGGTGAAAAAGTTGAAACTGAAATACGGCATCTTACTTTCATTTCTAATTTTTAGTTTTTTTTTTTATTTTAATTTCTTATTTGAGAATTGTATGTTGAAACTACAATGCTATTGTTATAGTGTATGGTTAGTGATAAGCTGGTATTGGTCTTTTACAAATTCAAATAGGGAAAATAACTGAAATATTGGTCGGTCCAACTACTTAGTCAACACAGCGCAATAAAATCAGTCAACTGCTCAACCAGAAGGAGAAAAGGCATTTAATCTAGTAATATGTTCCCCTTGAAGAAATAATTCCTAATGTAGAAAATTGGCAAACAATTCATTATTATTTTTTTTTTCATATTGCATTCGAAGAGTGGGGTAATACGATGACATATATTGCATTTGAAAATAAACAAATAACAACAAATTTTGAGTTACCATGGTTTCATGGATATCAAGCAACCATTCCCCCAATTCCATGTGTACTATAGTACAAGGGGTCGATACCCAATAACAAAAAACATGGATATAAAAACCTAGTGATAGAAGAAAAGCTGATGTCCAATCGGGAAGCCCGGAATCGAGAAAAGGGCTAGTTTGAAACCTGCTAATGGCATTGGTCAAAGGGCTTCCTCAACAGAAGTAAATGGTTAACCTCTTGCAAGTATAGGAAGCGGTTAACTTTTTGAACAACATATCAACCTGGAAGCAAGATTTTTAATTGGAATGTGACATTTAGAATTATAATTTAATGAAATTATTGGTTAAATGATATAAAAAAGAGGTTGTTAATTAATATGTTAACCTGTAAAGAACTTATACTTTTGGTCCATTGTTTGTAGATTTCTTTAGAACCCTCATAAAGAAAGAAGGTTGAACAGAACAATATCAAAATATATCATTCTATATGTTAATAGGAATCTTCGAATTTGGTTTATTAAAACTAACCGGTACGAAATTGTTCACTGGCTTATAAAGGTCTGCAAGTCAGGTTTGTACTCCTCAATTCATGAAATCCGATTTATGTCGCATGAAAGCTGGAAATTGAACATCTGTGACAACCCGAAATTTTTCCGTTTCCATTATGTGATTTCCGTTAATAAAATTTGAATTTTATTAATCTTCCGTTGAACCTTTGATTTAGAAAATCATCTGGTATTATATAATTAAATTTATATACGTAAGTCGAAACCAAAACCGCGCGAAACTCGAATTATTCTCGAAAAAGCAACATGTTCACGGCCTGACTGGAGTTCACGGCCATAAACTCGTTTGCGGCCAGCGCGTCGGGTGGACCCCACCCATTGACCACAAAATCCCCTATAAATATGAGACCCCCAACCTCATTTGAACATTTCTGACCGGAAACTCTCTCATTCTCTCTCTAGAACCTCTGGTCGTAAACTCCGTAACACCCTCTTTTCTCTCTAAAAATCATCAGAAAACACTTCTGGAGGTTGTTTAAGAGCATCTAAAACGTGTTTTCATCGAAAACAGCATCACTGTTCTTGAATTTACGGTCAATCTTCATAGACCGTAAACCCATTTCCGACCGTAAACTCACCAGATCTTCAAAGGCCGTAAACTCAGTTTACGACCGTAAACCCTGTTCACGGCCGTAAAGTGCCTTTCAACCGTAAACACCTTTTAAGTGGTGCAGTTTTCCGAAAACCCACTTTTCCCGATTCGATCAAGTTCCGGTAACATTCCTTAACCAAAAGCAAGTGTTTTTCTAACACTTTATCTAACGAAATCGCTAATTTAGATACATATACGTATTTATTGATATTAGGATTCCGTTAAGTGCTACATACAACAACCCCAGGATCTTCGTTTCCAGTGAACGTTTCCACACAACCACGGTGAGTTCATACCCCTACGTTTTTCCGAGATTTTCATGTTTTCAGGGGGAGAATACAAGCAAAAGTACAAGGAAACTTGTGCTTAAAATATATTATTTTGTTTAAGATAATTATATTTTCAGTATGCTTTTAACATGGAAAACATTTTTACCAAATAATTAAGAAATCAACTCGTAGAAACAGTTTTCAAAACTAGGGTAACGAACTCGTGATTCATGTAGTAAAATGTATTATTTTATAAAGGATTCATGCAAATCATAAAAAGGATTTTCAGTATTATTACTTGTAAATTTGTTAGTCTAAGTTGGAGACACGTTCTTGGTAACACTCCCACAGAATCAGAGTGTAGGACTAGCACTTGTGACCAGAGTCTCTTGTAGGGAGAGCGTGACTGTTGTGTATAGATCTATACGGGACTGACAATCCCGCACCCCGCTGCTAGCTACAGTTGGACCGCCAGGTCTACGGGTGACAAAGTCATT
Source organism: Lactuca virosa (assembly GCF_052849685.1). Taxonomy (NCBI): domain Eukaryota; kingdom Viridiplantae; phylum Streptophyta; class Magnoliopsida; order Asterales; family Asteraceae; genus Lactuca; species Lactuca virosa. The sequence continues at coordinate 43,540,804 of NC_136433.1, forward strand.
GAGGATACCGGCCCCGTTACGTGCCTTATCCAGTCAGTTATGGTCATGAAACTCAAAACCTAGATAACATGAATTTACTTTTGTAATAATGAATCAAGTGAACTAACTTCAAAGTAATAACCGATAGATTACTGGAGGGTATTAATAATACCTTCAGGACTTAGTTCATCACGGTTTTCTTTTATTTAGTTTTATTTATGTAATAAGGCTAATATACCTCTCTGGGTGTAACCAGAGTTTTTAAAAGAAAACTGTGTTTATCGATATAAGTATGGTAGATACTTGTACACCTCAGTTTAGAACGGATAACCAACTATCAACTTTTAGGGAAAATATAGGATTTTCCCGGGATAACTCGGCTTTTTCATAAACTGACTGTTTAACAAGTAACCAACGGATATTCGTATTCATTCCACGACACCATGGATTGTACATTATTGTATGAATCTGGGAGTCATGGAAGGAATAGGCTTTCGAACATGTTTTTCATAAGAAAATATAGGATTTTCTTGAGGAACACTTCAAAAGGATTCAAAGTAAGGGGCTGTTTGATAGGATCTGAATTTTTAAGAGATCTGAATTTCTAAGAGGGTCTAAAATTTTAAGAGCTGAATGTCTAACATGTTGTTTGGTTGAGACCTCTGAATTGTTGTGCTGAATTAGTAAAATGACCATTTTACCCTTCTATTTTTTTTATTAAACTCAAGTGTTTATTTATAAAATAACCTAATCAATTTCTTAAATAAGTATAGAAAAATATATAAACACCATATAAAATCCAAATTTAGCATAAATCAAAATTAAACACAAATTCAAAGAATATCCCCTTCTCCTAAACATTGAAAGTTTGTACATTTCTTTTTTCAAGATCATATGAGAACTCACTCAGCAAAACCATCTTCTTTGAATTGGGATGCAACCATCCAAAGGCTCTATAGTTCTTTGGAGCCATAGATCTGTCGTATGCCACATTTTGTTCATAAACACCATAAAATGCACAAATTATTGATGTAACTAGTCAAGGTCATATGGGTAATTCCACTCACTTAGAATTCAATTCAAACAATTAGACACAAAAAATTAAACACAAATAGGCAAACAAGAAACAAAATTAACACATTAATTAGGAATGACAACCAAAGAACAAGTTAAGAGAGCAAACTTTTGCAACATGTTCAAGAGTGATAGCCTCTGCGATGATGTCCTGCCTCAACTTGATCTCAACATGATGCAAACATTGAACATGCTCAAACTAGGTTGCAGAATCTTCAGAGAAAACAGATGAATCCCATTTTGCAAATTGTAGGGTTCAGTGTGTTTCACCACCATTCCTCCTCCAACAACAACTGTATAGTCAATAGTTCCAAGCCCATCAGTACCATGCTTTTCTATTTCCTTTTCAATAACATAAATATGATTTCATCAAATCATATCAATTATTTACAAATATCATATCCAGTGAAACACATAATAATCAAGCATAAAATGCAGAAAACATATTTGAACATAAAAAAATCAGAAAAAAAATCTGATTTGAACATAAAAAGAGATAAACTATCGATTGGAACTCAAGTTTGAAGAGTAATCGATTTTCAGATGAAGAAGAGAAAGTTGATTTCGTTTATTTCAGACCAAACCACTCATTAAAACAGAAAAAATATCGAGTGTGGGGGAAAAAGGGAAGAAACGAACCTGGTTTGTCGGAGACGGAGGCGGAAGCGTCGTTCTAGACGGCGGCGACGACGACGTAGAAATGCACCGGTGGCGCTGAAGGCGGCGATGTCGGTTAGCAGCGTCATCGGCGAATCTGGTGGTGAAGGGAAGAAGAACGCACAGAGGGAGGAGAAGAGGAGGCGTTGTTTTGGTGAAGGGTCGATCGTTTAGGGCATAATAGGAACGCGTGTGTTTTTTTAAAATTCAGATGTTGTTTAATATCTGAAAAATTAAGAGGTATTTACAACTTTAAGAGGTAAAAAATAAGATGCAAACAAACAATCTGAATCTGAATTTTTAAGACATTGCCTCTTAATTTTACAATTAAGAGGTAAACAAACGGGGTCTAACATTTTTCTCACCAAAAACTAAATGCTTATGAACTCACCAGCTTTATGCTGATATTCTTTCAAAACTGCTTGTATTCTTAGGGAATTAGTAGACAGGTACTTCCAGGAATTTGGAGAAGTCGGAGCGTTAGAGTCACGTCTTTCCATTTTACTTTTAATATGAACAAAACTATGTATTAAACAATGTAAACCTTTTTCATATATGTATTCAATGTCTGGTTGTGTTTACTATGCTTGCTATGATACAATTGTTGTGATATACGCATGACGTCAACCCCCCCGAACGTTTCCGCCGTTCCGGTTTGGAGGTGTGACAACATCCACCAACATAAACGCATAAAGACGTACTTTTACATGTCAAAGACAAAGATGAATAGTTAAGATTTTCCTTACCTTAACTGGAATTACCTATAAATATTCATGAAATAGTATGGTTACGGGACAATCAGCATAACTTTTAGTTTCTTGAAATATTTGTGAGACAGCAACAAACCGATGAATACCTTATTGGCGCAAATTGTAACATCATAGTGAAAAAGGCCCCTCTCTATGCGATCCTCCCACTGAGTTTACATGCAACAATATTAGCGTATCAGTAATTAAAACCCTAAATACAGAAACATGAGATATATAAATTTGCATATTACCTCCCCTAGAAGAAGGGAGTCCAGGAAGGGTAAAGCGACCTCATTATTCTGGCAGAAATCAACCTTGTTGGATATTGGAAAAGCATACAAAGGTATAGCTTAGCCCTTGAATTCAACCCTAGGATAAATTTAAAAAATCAGTGTTAATACATGACTTCAAATCATTGACTTTGATTTCAAAACAAAATCAAGATTGATTTCCAAAGGTTTTGATTCTCTGGTCGAGCGGAGGTGATGGTTTAGTTGACAGGTGGTTCGATTGAAAAGTGCTCTTGAATTTAGGGAAAAAACCCAGCACGAGATGTGGATTTAGTGTATGTATGTTTGTTTTTCAATTGATTGGATGAAAGATACATAAACAATGTTTTAAACGTTCAAATCATACTAAATAAAAGACCTTGAAAGCCGAAGTTTTGAGGAAGAATATTAAATAAGGACTCAATTGAAGAAATACCTGTTAGGCAACAGTTTCTCAGGTAATTACGGCAGCAACGACGACCAACCTTAGTCTAGCGGAAGCGACGCTCTTCATGAAGCCCTATCACAAAAAACCGCATTTATGAAGCTCTAATCATATGGCGTTTATGAAGCTCTAATCATTCAATCTACATACCTTCTATAATTTGCAAACGGTGGCGTCGATTTGTTTGAAGGTGATAGAACGCCATCTGGCGGAGCGGAGCCGGTCTCGTTTATGGTATCTTTCTCTAACTTTCACCTCCAAACTTAATATCACTGAAACATTTATGGAGGAACAGCAAGGGATGGAAATAGTAGGTGAAAGAATGAGGTGGGGTTTATAGAGTACGTGTAGCGGTCGGCGGTAGAGGTCGTGGAAACGATTGACTTGAAGAGGTGGCTTGTTGGAAATCAAAGCCCTAATCTAATCGAGAAAGATCAAAGCAAAATCGAGGAAGTCATCGTAGCTACATCTGATTTCTGGCAGTGAAAAAAGTAAAAGAGAATAAGAATTTAGGAAGACAATAAAGTCGATGGCGGTGGATAGAGTCGGTGAAGAAGAAGCTGATCGGAGAAATAATGGCGGTGGAAGGACACCAATCAGTGGAGCCGATGACGATGCAAGAAAAGGCACAGCTTAATAAAGTTGGATTTGAAGTGGTGCAAGGTAATTGGATGGGGAGGCGGTGAAGAGATGTGGATGCATAGAAGAGGAACACGTATCTTGCCCATTGAATCAGAAAGCTGAGTGAAGAGAACATGCAAACACGTAGCAACAAAAATCGATCAAATGGCAGAAACTGCCCAAAAAACAAAGACAGAAAAAAATATCCAAACGTAGACAGATGACCATAAAAGAAAGACAATTTATGCCAAAAGACCAGTTAGTTTACTATTCCTTACTTTGGTCCCTTTTTTAATATATATATAAATTAATGGTTTTTTTTTTCATAACTTATTTTAGTCTAAGGTAATTGAAAAAAAAAACATAAAAGAAGTAATATATTTTATAAATATTAAATAGGTAATATATATTATATAATTATTTAGAAGATTATACACTGTGATTTTAAAAAAATAAAAAACCACTTCATCGTTTATTTTATTCGGTTTCCGTTTTTTGGTTTTTTTGGTTTTCGGTCGTCCTTATCCTCCAAATTCCCCCGTACTAAAATATTTATCTTGTCTTTGAAACAAATCTATTTCATCTAGTATAATAGTTTCAAGTTTCCAACTCACATCCAAGTCCCACAACTATTAGTCTGGGTGTTATGAAAGCTCCTTCGAACCAACAAATTGGCTCAAAGCCATGAAACTGGTTAACCAAATCAAAAATAAGTTTTTATCACCTCCCACTGTCGTTTCAAAAAGCTAAAGAAAAGCACATATGTGCCCAAGGCCTTTTCACTGCCACAAGATTAACTTGTACATTATTTGGGAAATCTTTTTGTTGAGGAAATAAGGAAAAATGACTTGTAAAGGTAACGGAGTATTAGAACTGTACAAAAAATATCATTGAATTTTTTTTTTGTACACATATCGCAAACCAACTATAACGTTTATACACGTATGACCATTAAACTTCACCTTTGTTCAAAAAATACTATTACGTTACCGGTAATAGTAGGTCACCAGCCACGTGACTGCTCATGTGGATTTTACTGTTTATTATGTACACGTTATATCATTAAAAAAAATTTTTGTACATATTTTACCATTTAACTTTTTGTACTCATTTTACCATTAATCTTATATAATTTATTCAAAAAAATATCATTTCAAAAAATACATATTATTACACAAAAATGGTTTTACATCACCTATTGTTACTCCTTTATTTTGTAAGGTCTAAGGGAGAGGGTTCGCTTTTGACAATGATACTAAAGACTTCCTTTTACAACTGCATCATACATTTATTTTGATCATATATTGATTGAAACCCACAAGGTTTGAACTTAAGACTTCCCTATGCAGTGTCCAAGAAATACTCAGGGTGCGGTTAGTTGCGGAAAAATTGGTCGTTTTTCGGAATAATTTTCCAAGAAAAATGAGAATTTTGAAAGCGCGTTTAGTTCGTCTATTTTTCTAATTTTTTTCACGGAAAATAAAAATTTTCCGTTTTCTAAAATTACAAATAAGTTGGAAATTTTTGGAAAACCGATAATCATTGTTTTCCATATTTTTCTAATTCCAAAATTTTTCTAAAATATAAATACTCACTCCCACCCCATCCACCTCTACCTACCCTCGCCTTAATACCCCCAACCCACCACACCCCTACCTACACTCACTCCCAAGCCCACCCACAAACACATACACACACACACACACACACACCCACCCACACCCTCACAAACACATACACACACACACACCAACCCCCACAAACACACACACACACACACCCACACCCACCCCCACAAACACACACACCCCCACCCACACCCCCACAGACACATACACCCACAAACACACACACACACACACATACACCCACAAACTCACACCCACACCCACCCTACACCCACACCCACCCTACACCCACACCCACCCACATACACACCCAACGCCACTACCACAATCACCGACCTACCATCACCATTACCACCACCACTACCCCATCACTAGCACCACCACCGCCGCCATCACCACCACTGCCACAATTACCGACGCCACAATCACCGCCTGTCATCACCACCACCGCTGCCACCGCCACCACCGTCGCCATCATCGACACCACCACTGCCCCCCGCCGCTGCCCCCACCACCGCCACCGTCCCCACGCCCACCCTACTACTGCTACCGTTTTCTAAAAATGAAAACCGATAGAAAAATACACATTCAAACACATTTTCTAATTTTCTCAAATTGAAAATGAAAAATGAATAAGTTTTAACTAAACGTGTTTTCTAAATTTTCCAATGAAAACCGAAAACGGAAAACGGAAAACGAAAACTGAAAAGGGAAAACGAAAAACAGAAAATGAAAACTGTTTTTCCGTAACTAAACGCAACCTCAATTTTTCATTATTTTAGCTAAAGTTTAATAAACTTACCCTTATAAGACATTTTCCTATCGGTAAACAATGACATAATTTCAATACACTTTTCTAATCATCAACCATACTCAAGATGGGAGGATTCAAAATCTAATATAATGGATAGTAGAGTATTTATATATTTATATATTTAAATGTATTAAACTTCAACTAAAATAATGGATAATTGAGTATTTATATATTTATATATTTAAATATAATAATATATACTATATGACGAGCATATGGTTTTCAAAGCTCAAAGTACGTATTTATACATTGAAATATCTATTTATACATAAAAAACACATATTTATTGTAAATATGCTTTATATGTATGTAAAAATACATATTTATACATTAAAATTTTTTGTGGTTACTTGTAAAAATACTTTATACTTATACACTAATATTAAATTGTCATCTTGGTGGCTCGTTGGGTAAGGCTTGTGCACTCCAAAGGGAAGTCTCACGTTCAAACCTTGTGGGTTCGATGTATGAACAACATAAATGTACGATGCAGTTGTAAAAAGGAGTGTTTAGTATCATCATCAAAGCGAACACTCTCCCCCAAACCTTACAAAATCAGGGAGTCACAATAGATAATGGAAAACTCATTTTTATGTAATAATATGTATTTTTTTGAAATGATATTTTTTTTAATAAGTTATATAAGATTAATGGTAAATGTGTACAAAAAAATTTAATGGTAAAATGTGTACAAAAATATTTAATGGTAAAATATGTACAAAAAAAGTTTAATAGTATAATGTGTAAAGAAAATCAATGGTATAATGTGTACATAATAAACAGTAAAATTCACGTCAACTACCACGTGACTAGTGACCTACTATTACCGGTAATGTAATTGTATTTTTTGAACAAATGTGAAGTTTAATGGTCATACGTGTACAAACGTTATAGTTTGTTGGCGATAGATGTACAAAAAAAAAGTTCAATAGTATTTTTTGTACAATTCTGATACTTCGCTATCCTTACAAGTTATTTTTCCAGGAAATGATGGGATGGAAACGGCCGAGAATGAAAATAATTATAAGAACTTTGTACCTCTAATCAAAACCCAACATATTAAAAAGATTAATGAAAAATTTCTTATTTACAAAAAGATAACACCCTAATATGAGTATATGACTAAGGAATCAATGAAACTATATAAATTAAAGGAAATAAAAATCAATTCAAAATTAAAGGGAATAAGCCCCAAATCGCTTTAAATTTGTAACTCAAGTTTAGCCCAAAATATCCAAAAATGTAAAAGCCGACGTAGACCTTGTCAAAGGGGCCAACAAGCCCGATTAGTAACGTCATAACTCGTATAGAAACAAGAAAGAGAGTGATCAAAGAAAATAAGAATTTATTTTAATGGCTAACAAACACTTTCTAAATTTTATTCCTAAATTACATATTTATTCTTAAAGCCTCAACCATTTAAGAAAGTGATACCTTTGTAAAGACTTGATATAGCTAAACCAAAGATAAGTTTCTAGAGCTTTTAAGGATGAAAAGGAAGAAATCTTTCATTGCATTTTTTTAGTAAACATTAAAAATGGCCTATGTAGCATGCTATTTTCTTTGATTTCTATAAAAAATAAAAATTAAAGTTTTTTTTTTTTAGCAAAAAAACATCCTTTTAGTAGAGTTTCGTTGTGATTTTGATCATTATCATTGTTATTTTGTCCTGTTAAATCATTGTAAAATGAAATGGTATTATTGTTATTTTATTAATATTCATCATTGATTGTCCTCCATTCGTCAATTCAAAGTTCAAACAGACATTTAACGGACCAAAACCGTAACGAAATTTTGCCATAAGGACTTGTTTTTCTTCTCAACAAATAAAACATTACAACATAGACCATTTTGGCAGTTTACTCTTTTCATTTTTAAATCTTTTATAAAAGATTAAAAGTATAGAGAAAAACACGACATTTCATAACGACAAAATTTTAAAATTTTAATTTACAGTAGTTTATCTATTATAAATATATACAATTACTAACTTTTCATATGTGAGGGAGATGTAGTGTGGCTAAAAGTACATCTCCTAAAGCACAATGTACAAGTACTATAATGCATAAAATACAACTTTAATCCCTCAACTTTATACAATCCATCACTTGCAACCCTTTTATTTTATAAATTTTATTTTCAATCCATTTAGTTTTAAAAATATCACTTTCACCCGTCCACCTTCAACATTGTAAATAGTCATTTTTTCCGTCACTTGCAACCCCTCTATTTTGTAAAATGATATTTTTCATCTCTTTACTTTTTAAAATATCGATTTCACCCCCTCCATCTTCTACTTTTATAAATTATCACTTTTACCCCTTCGTTTTCTAAACTTTCATGTTCATACACCCTTCACCTTCAACTTTATAAAATATCACTTTTACCTCTTCCTTTTCTAAACTTTCGTGTTTATTTCACTTTCACCCTCTCCACATTCATCTTTGTAAAATATCACTTTTACCTTTTCGTTTTCTAAACTTTGTAAAATGCATTTTTCACCCCTTTATTTTTTAAATGTTACTTTGACCCCTCAATTTTAAACTTTGTAAAATGTCATTGTTTAATCAATTCTTACTCCTAATGCGCAACAAATATGTAAAAATCCGCGGCAAAGCAAAAGCTCAATTACTAGTTCCTTATAATTATCATATTTTACACCATAATAACAAAATGAAAGTGCATTGGTGTCCTTCTCTTTTCCTCTAATTGGACTACATAAATATTTATTTGTCTTTCTTTATTTTTTTTTCAAAGTTGACAACAAAAAATATATATATTAGAACTTTCATGTTATTATTTATTTCTGTCTCTAAAAGAACTCAATAACTCAATGATAAATTTTTCTGTTCAATGTGTTCCCACAGGCCACAATGCAACAGATTGATAGTGTTTCTTACTTGTTACAAGCCCACTAGTGTTGAGGATGTTGCTTTGCTTGCAAGGGGATGATAATATTATTATGGTTAACATGTACTACTTTTGATATGTACAAGCTTTTTTAGTTTTGTCGACGTACGATTGTATTGTAAAACAAGTCATGACTCATGAGAATATAATTCTTTCTTAATATAATTCTTTTTTAATTATTCTCTCACTAAAACCTTAAATCAAGTATTCCACTAAAGTCGATGACAACTTGCACTTTTGAATCTTGACCTTCACTTCACGTTTGATTATCAGGGTGATTTTAAAAAAAATAATAATAAATAAATCTCCCCCTCATTTACAAGATGTATGATAATTTTTATTTTATTTATTAGGACTTGAAGAGTTAAACTAAACACTTCTAACTTCTAAGCAGTGCTCACAGTTCAGTTATTTGTTTATAAAAAGATTTTAAACATTTTATCAGAATCATCGAACTTTATAGTTCTCTTAAGGGAAAATGCTAGAAAAACGCTCTTTAGTGTGTAAATAATAAATTTATACATGTATATAATAAATTTAACAGTAAAAATATTATTATTTATTTTTTTCATTTATAACGCTTTTTAATGTGCGAGTGCAAAAATTTAGCTAAATTCAGCATCAAAGCTTATGCTTTGTAATTTGCATATTAATTTGATTTGTTTGATTTGTTTATTAATTTTAAAAGTTATAATTTATGTTTTGCTAAGAAATTTTATTTTCATTGCAAAGAAATTGAAAAGTTGGCCTTCTGATAATAATATATAGATATATAGCAAAATTATCTTCGGTATTCTGATATCAATTATCAAATAGTTTGCTGCCACTAGTTTACATTACAAACTTATTCTAAGTATTTAATGGCATGCCAATTTAATTTTTATCAGTTTCGAAGAGAATTATAGTGATGTTTTATATCGAATTAGACAAATATTCATGTGTTAGGTGCTTGTTAATTTATGTAATAAAAATTATTATAAATTGAAAATGATTAAGTTATTGATTTAACTATAAAATAATAATTGTTACACTAAATTGATTATCATGGTATTTGTTAGGTGCATTTTGTGCACCTTTTTGCACATCTTTTAACCCCTTTTATGCATCTATTTAGCATAATTGTTCTTCATTTGTCTTGCATTTCATTATATTTATGTTAGTCTCTAGAACAACCTTATTTGCACATTTACATGTTCTTTTCAAGTAAATCGGAGGTTGGAATGCGCTTTGGGAGGTTCCGGGAAGCATTGGTGAAGATTTCGGGATGATCGGGCGAAGAACGAAAAAGTTGGAAAAATCAAGTTTGGATTCGGAGTCAGAGGAGTAAACGGCCCGTGTTGGATTTACACTGCAGAATGGGCACGGGGCGTGTTTGACCAAGAAGAAGCTGTTGCCATGTTGAACACGGGCCGTGTCAGTTTAGTGCAAATCAACACGGGCCGTGTTGGCTGCTGAACACGACCCGTGTCAGTTTAGCCTATTTTGACACGGGCCGTGTTCGACCCAAAAACCAACTTTTGGCAGTTTTTCCTATCTTTCATATTACGGGATGAGGGTCATTTTTACACACACACACATCATATCAGAGCATTATTAGTGAAGGAATTTCGAAGGTTTTTGCAAGGATTTGATCATTTGTCATTTGGAAACATTATTTCTCTTATTTGCAAGTTGTAATTGCACATTATTTCCATCTTTTCAACTTGTGATCTTGTTCTAGCCATGTGTGGCTAGAACCCTAGTTTCTCCAATTCCATGTTTTGACTTCTTGGTAGTGATTTCAATCATATGACATGATGTTTGCTTTTAATTTCTATCTAGTGAATTTGATTTTGCTTTAATCGAATGTTTGATTCTAATTGTGATTCTTATTGGCCATTTGAATTAGGGTTAGGTCATTCAAGTTATCTCTTTTACAAAATCCGTAATTATTTTGTGAAATTGAACAAGTAACAAGCACTAAACTGATTTCCATTGAATGAATTTAGTGTAAATCTTATTCACACACTCTTACGCTCCCGAGCTTGTGAGGAGTATTGGGTGTTGTTGGGAACATTCACATAAAGTTTAATGCAATCTTTCAATTTAATTCTAAGAGCTTGTTTAGATTAGGTTAGTAAGGTTAGGGTTAATCAAAGAGCTTATTTTGGTTAATTAATGTGGTGAATGGGAAGTGTTAGAGCTTGTTAACACTTTCAAGTACCAACTTACATAGAATTGAGCAAATATCATGTTCTCTTGGAATCGCATTGCTAAGTTGTCATACATAGAGTTGGAGTCCTTACCATTTCTGAATTTAATTCACTCTTTCAGTTGATTACTTGTGTTTTCAATTGTTTGTTTTAATCATTGCATTATAAATCCCCTCTTTACTATTGGTGACCATAGTACCTTGCGCAAAGAGGTATAGACCGATTATCCCGTGTCTCTGTGGATCGACCCTACTTGCCTTGTACTAACTTTTAGTGCAATATAGTAGTGTTCTTAGGAGTATATCGTACCCCTTTATTTGTTGGGTTTGACACACCTAACAAATTGGCGCCGTTGTCGGGGACACGGTGTTACTAATTGTTTTATGCCAAGTTGTTTTCGTACAGGTACGCCATTGCCAATTGACTCAGAGATAGAGAAGACTGCAAAGAGGTTACGGAAGCAAGCCAAGCTTCGTAAGAGGCAACCGGGATCCGGGACTTCTTCATCATCTATCCCTCCGGTCATTAACATTTGGGAGGATATACCCCTCTCAAGTGTATCCGCATCCGAAACAGAAACTCTCTCACTCTCACCACAACCATCCTCACCCATAAATACCACTCCACCCTCTTCACCTACTCATAACATCCCAGACTCTACACCCACAGAAACTTCAACCACTACTCATACCATGGGAGATAACGATGGAGGGAATCCACCTCCAAATCCACCACCCGAGAAAACTCTTCGTCAATGTTTGAGGCAAGAGATTACTCAACAACCTCTTTGCATCACATATCCGGCAGCCACCAACCTAAAACTGAAATACGGGCTCATCCACTTACTTCCAACCTTTAGGGGCCTGGAAAATGAAGATCATCACAAGTTTCTCACTAAGTTCCATGTTGTTTGTGTGGGCATGAAACCACACCATGTCACGGATGATCAAATCAAGCTTAGGGCATTCCCCTTTGCGGTGCAAGATGCAGCAAAAGATTGGCTTTATGACCTCCCACCGGGGACGGTTACTACTTGGGTAGATCTTGCACGATTACTTTTGGATAAATACTTTCCCGAGATGAAAGCTTCAGCCCTACGGAGGGAAATCATTGGAATCAAGCAACATAAGAGAGAGGCTTTTCACACATATTGGGAGAGATTCAAGAAACTTTGTGCCTGTTGTCCTAAGCACGGAATTACCGAGTACCAACTTCTCCAATATTTCATTGAAGGAATGACTCCAATGGAAAGAAGGCTTCTTAATGCTTCAAGTGGCGGATCTTTACTCGAAAAGACTCCAACCGAAATCCGCAATCTAATAAAAAACATGGCTGAAGATTCTAAGCATTCAAGTCATGATGAAGAATGGTACACGGATGCACCCCGAGGTGTAAAGGAAGTCCAAACTCCTCAAATTGAAGCTCAATTGTCTGAGCTTACAAAAGTGGTTATGATGCTAGCTAAAGACAAGGGTGTGCAGCCCACACCCCGCCCTTGTGATATTTGCACTCAAGTGGGGCACCCAACCGACATGTGCCCTCAACTTCAAGATGAGGATTATGAAGAAGCAAAAGCCATGGGAGGCTTTCCTGGGTCAAATCAAAGGGGATATGAGCAGCCACAGGGTGATCAAAGATGGAACAATAGTCAAGGTTGGGGAGGAAATCAACAGGGAAGTTATCAGCCAAGTCAACCACATCAATACCAACAAAGACCACCTTTTCCACCACATAACTTTCAGCCAAGGCAGCCACAACAGCCTCCTCAACAAGCGGGTTCATCAAGTATGTCCTTAGAGGACATAGTGAAGAGTTTGGCAACTAGTACACAAGCTTTCCAACAAGAAACAAAAGCAATCATAAAGAACTTAGAGCAACAAGTTTCACAGCTTGCTACTTCCGTAAGCAAACTAGAATCTCAAGGAAAGTTGCCTGCCCAAACTAAAACGAACCCAAGGCATAACGTGTGTGCCATCACATTGAGAGGCGGAAAGAGTTACGATGGTCCAAAAGTGTCGGTTAATCAAGAAGAAGAAGAAATAGTGGTCGAAGAGGCAACCAAAGAAGAGAAGAAGGAAGATAAAACAACCAAAAAGAAGCCCTTCGTGACTGAGTCTAAAGCCACACCTGCTCCCTTTCCTGAAATATTAAAGAGCACGAAGAAAGAACGGGAGGAGAGTGAGATTATGCAAATGTTCAAAAAAGTTCAAATTAACATTCCACTTCTCGAGGCCATCAAGCAGGTACCTAGATATGCAAGGTTCCTTAAGGATCTTTGTGTATCTAAAAAGAAATTAAAAGGAAACCAAATTGTAATAGTTGGGGAGAATGTATCTGCGGTTTTGCAAAAGAGGATGCCCCCGAAGTGCAAGGATCCCGGTGTCTTTACCGTGCCATGCAAATTAGGGAATCTTTATGTACCTCGAGCCATGCTCAATCTAGGTGCATCCATAAATGTCCTACCATATTCTATTTTTAAATCAATTGGTGTAGGAACATTGAGCAAAACCGGCGTGATCATCCAACTTGCCGACCGGTCTTTGGTACACCCAAAGGGTGTATTAGAGGACGTGTTAGTGCAAGTCGATGAATTTGTTTTCTCGACTGATTTTTATGTCTTAGATATGGGAGATGATGACTCTCCAAGTTCAAGTTCCATACTTTTGGGTAGACCTTTTCTTAATACTTCTAAAACAAAAATTGATGTCTACAACGGAACTTTAAGTATGGAATTTGATGGTGAAGTTATCAACTTCAATGTTCATGAAGCAAAAAAGGTTCCTTCCGATGTTCAATCTATCAATCTTGTGAATTTGATCCAACCCTCAACTAGAAAGGTTTTAAACTTGTCTAACAATGAATTTCTAGAGTTAGTTTTGTCACGAAAATTAGACAGGAACAAAGCCAAAGAGATTGCAAAGGAGTTCGATATGAATAATGAGGTGCTGGATATTTTGGAGTTTATTGATGATACGAAGCATATGAGGATTGATGATATGAAACCCAAGCCACCCACTACCAAAGCCAAATTCCTTCCACCGGCGGAACAAGCACAAGATTCGGGAACAAAAACTCCACCGGACCCTTTAAAGATAATACATGTAGAGAAGGAGAGCACTCAACCGGTCACCATCTCAAATAAATTATCGAAGAAGGAAGAGAAGGAGTTGATAACCCTATTGAATAAATACCAAAAAAGGACTGAGTGGACAATCTCCGATATTAAGGGTTTAAGTCCTTTTTGGTTTGTGCGCAAAAAAAAGCCAAAGGAAGGTTGAAGGTTCCATTGAAGGAGGTGGCGAGAAGGTTGATGTGTTGGAAAGGCCCACATACATAAAATGAAGCATATTGAAAAGTCCAAAATATACAACCCAAAAATTTCGTTTTTAAAACATTAATAAAACCATCATTTCATTACCAAAGTATAAAAATCATAACAGTGTGTTTAGAAATCTCATAAGATCTATCACATGTCAAATCTCATGTCAAATATCATATCAAACTATCAGAGTAAAACTCCCAGGCTGAAGACTGTGGTGTGTGTCATGCGATCATCCCGAGCCCTTCCCTTTGCTAGTGGAAGTACCTGAAACCAAAACTGAAAACTGTAAGCACAAAGCTTAGTGAGCTTCCCCAAACTACCACATATCATTCAATAACACATAAAGCACATACTGGGCCTTGCCCACTGCATCAGACCGAAGTCCGGAATAACTTGGGCCTTGCCCACTGCATCGGACCGAAGTCCGGAATAATTTGGGCCTTGCCCACCGCATCGGACCGAAGTCCGGAATAACTTGGGCCTTGCCCACTGCATCAGACCGAAATCCGGAATAACTTGGGGCTTGCCCATTGCATCGGACCGAAGTCCGGAACAACTGAACATAACATATACGCAAACATGTAACATAAACATATAGCTACTGCATCGGGCTTGCCCGACATCGGACCACAGCCCGGAACACAAATCACATAACATAACATGCATGAATCACAAAGACATCAGGCATACATACTACTTCTCGGGATCACCCCGGCATCGGACCGAAGTCCGGAACTACTATCATCTAAACGGGCCGACATTGTGGCCATAGACCCGTTCCTACTGGAAGGAAACTCACCTCGCGTAACTGGCTGCTGAAACACAGAGCGGAGAATATCTAGTTGCTGCTCCGGCGACTCTCCGGCTATAAATTCCACAAAGACACTTAGTCAAAAACTAATAGCTATCCTTAGGGTGAAATGACCCTTTTTTTCCCCTGACTAAAGTCCACATCATGGTCAAAGTCAACTTCCCAGTTGACACGCCGAGTTGGCTCGACAACTCGCCGAGTCCCAATCTTCTCATCTACCGCCAACCCGACTCTACTCGTCGAGTTTACCAAGAACTCGACGAGTTCTCCTTCAATCATAACATCGAGACAATCTTCATCTGACTCGCCGAGTTCTCCCTGAACTCGTCGAGTTTATCTTCATCTTAATAACGTGTCTAGTCTGTGACTCGCCGAGTCGTATGAACAACTCGTCGAGTCCGTCTTCATGAGTTGGGAGATGGCCTTGGACTCGCTGAGTACGTTCCTGCACTCGCCGAGTCCCATGGTTTCTAGATCCAAGGCTATGTCTATTTCACTGAGTCCTTTCCTCGGACTCATCCAAAACCCTTTTGAACTAAAATGGGTTCCTCTAAGTCATAACAGTTTTGGGAACCACTCACGACTCGCCGAGTCCCAAGAACGACTAGCCGAGTCCATGCATGTCCAAGTCTAATAATTCGATTTCTGATGTGCAAAACTCATCCAGAAGGTAGATCTAGGCTCATAAGATCGGTATAACACGTAAAGCCACGAACTTTACGTTCATGCATGGAAATTTTATGCTCAAAGGACCAAAAATGGGGTTTATTTCATTCTTGGGGTTCTCATGGCCATAAAGATGGCACCTTTATGCCATAAGGACCCTCCAAGGTTCCAGATCTGAGTGTAAATCGACTTGGGACGTCCAAGTCCCAAGGATCAAGCTTCTTGGACCCAAAACTTCATAAAAATGACCACAAGGAGATCTAAGAAACTACAAGTCAAGTATGAGGCTTGATTACCAGAAAGTGAAGAGAAGCTGATGTTGTTCCTGGATCTACAACCTTCTCTTGAAGTCCTCTTTCTTCCTCTTCTTCTCACAAGCTTCAAATATACCAAATAACTCTGAAAATCACAAAGAAAGCTCAAGTTCACTTATGGAGGGTTAGGGTTTCGGGATTACTGCTCTGGAGGTGATGGAGGCTGGACAAGAGGCCCATAATGTTGCTTAAATACGGTGTAAACCCTAAATATCAGGGTTTCCCCCAGACTGGCCTACTCGTCGAGTCAAGGCGTGGACTTGCCGAGTAGGTCACTTAAACCCGCGTCCAAACCTGGCATCTACTCGACGAGTTAGGGCTACAACTCGTCGAGTAGATCTTATAAAATGACATTTAATGAATTAAATACATACCATAAACGGGGCATTACAATTCTCCCCCACTTGTCTTAGACTTCGTCCTCGAAGTCTGCTGCATCTGGAAACAACTATGGGTAATGCTCTCTCATCTCCTCCTCGGGCTCCCATGTCAACTCCGAGCCCTTGCGGTGCTGCCACTGCACCTTCACTAACTCTACTCTCTTGTTCCTCAGCTCTTTCACCTTGCGATCTAGAATCGCCACTGGTCTCTCGATATAGTTCAGGCTATCGTCAACCTGAATGTCCTCCAGGGGTACCACTGCTTAATCATCCACTAAGCACTTCCGCAACTGAGAAACATGGAACGTGTTGTGGATCTGGTTGAGCTCTGCTGGAAGATCTAACCGAATAGCAACCCGTCCTACCCGGGCCAAAACCCTAAATGGACCAATGAACCTGGGGCCCAACTTTCCCCGCTTCCGAAATCTGATAACACCCTTCCAGGGTGACACTTTCAGGAGGACCATATCGCCCACCTGAAACTCCAAGTCCGAACGCCGCTTGTCGGCGTAACTCTTCTGCCGACTCTGAGCAGTCTGGAGCCTGCTTCGGACTTGCTGAATTCGCTCCGTGGTCTTGAGTACTACCTCCGTACTCCCCATGACTCTCTGACCGACCTCACCCCAGCAGATTGGAGTCCTACACTTCCTCCCGTAGAGCATCTCGAAGGGAGGTCGGTTTATACTGGAGTGGTAGCTGTTGTTATACGAAAAGTCTGCTAACGGAAGATACGTATCCCAACTGCCACCGAAATCTAGCACATATGCCCGAAGCATGTCCTCGAGAGTCTGAATCATCCTCTCGCTCTGCCCGTCCATCTGAGGGTGGAAAGCGGTGCTGAAATGGAGACGAGTACCCATCTCGTCGTGAAACCGCTTCCAAAATCTGGAAGTAAACCGGACATCTCGGTCTGACACCACCGAGACAGGCACTCCATGACGTGCCACTACCTCTTGCATATAAATCTCGGCCAACTTCTCGGCCGAGATACTCTCCTGGATCGGTATAAAGTGAGCGCTCTTGGTCAATCGATCCACGATGACCCATATCGAATCAACCCCACGTGCGGTCCTGGGGAACTTTGTAATAAAATCCATAGTGATATCCTCCCATTTCCACACGGGAATATCCAACGGCTGCATCTTGCCGTGCAGCCTCTGGTGCTCCGCCTTGACCTTCCTGCAGGTCAGGCACCTCTCAACGTACCAGGCGATGTCCCGCTTCATGCAGGGCCACCAATAATTCGGGCGAAGATCCCTGTACATCTTCGTCGCCCCTGGATGGATGGAGAACCGAGACTTGTGGGCCTCATCCATCAACACTTGCCGTACTCCTCCCCAGTACGGTACTCAGACCCTCCCATGCAGGGTCAACAATCCCCGACTGTCATAATCAAACGAAGCCACTCAGCCAACTATCCTCTCGCACTTCTGGCGCTCCTCCTTCAGGCCCTCAACCTGCGCCTCCCTAATCTTCTCCAACAGTGGAGTAACTACTGTCATCCTCAAGCAGATATCTCAAATCGGAGCCGCTACCGCCTTGTGGCTCAGGGCGTCGGCCACTACGTTGGCATTTCCCAGGTGGTAGAGGATCTCACAATCGTAATCCTTTACCACGTCTAACCACCGACGCTGCCTCATGTTCAGATTCGGCTGATCCATGAGGCACCTCAAACTCCTGTGGTCCGTGTAAATAGTACACCATACCCCATAGAGGTAATGCCGCCAAATCTTGAGGGCAAACACTACAGCCCCCAACTCCAAATCATGCGTCGGGTAGTTAGCCTCGTGAGGCTTCAACTGTCTCGAGGCATAAGCTATCACATGCCCCCGCTGCATCCTATTTTCTTTTGCACCCTGCATTTTAAAATATAAAACCCAAAAATATTTTTCCTTTTTGCTTGAGTTTCAAAGCTTTTTGCATCCTATTTTCAAAAAAAAAATTATATGAGAAGATGACACTCTTTACATACAATAGCTCCATGAAGTGGGAAAACGAAAACTCAAATGAAAAAAAAATACTGAGGCGACCGGTTAGTTACCGGAAGTGTAGAATCAGCTGTCATAACTAGGGGGCCCAAACACCGTAATTCGAGACCCCAACCTTAGAAAATAAAAAAAATTGCATACTGAAACGTTTTGTGGGTGGTAATAACATCTTTAGGATGATTTTCTTCTGAATGTTTAAAAAGAATCTTTATCGGCAACTCTGGACCCATAGAACGCGGACCTATTTGTTGATACGCGTTACCCTTGCGGTAATAGAGAACTTAAGTATCAGATCCACACAGTCAAGAAGGAATAATGGGTACAACTGTCATATCGAGTACCCAAATCAAAAAATTCAAGCACTTAATCGAAGAAACTTTCAGAAACTCAAAAGTTGATTGAAGAATTCAAAGCTCAAAATGAAGATACAAATCCAAGTTCAATCAAAATCAAAAGCCGCCTCAAAGTCAAATCTGGAGAATGAAGAACTGCGTGATATGATACTTGTGGCTCTCAAAAAAATGAAAGCATAGGAGTTGGGCCCCTTCGGGTGGGCTCACTGTTTCAGCGAAAGCTGATTCGCCGTGACGGGTTCTTAAGGATGCGTCGATTCTGATTCTTAGCCATCTAGTCTTAAGGAAATGAGATCCGAACTGTGTTATTTTCGCCCATAAAGCCAATTAAGGTATGAAGTTTAAATAAAACTATGGTTGGATTATTGGGTTACACCGTTTCGGGTCTTCCTCACTTTGGGAGTCTGTGATATGTGGAAGGAAACAGGATGGTTGTCTAGGTATTAATGATGGGAGTCACATTGATGTAAAGCCTGATCGTACTTATATAGATAAATTACTTGTCTTCTTAAATTTCTCTTTGGTTAATTTTGTTTCTTTAGTGCTTTTGTACATATTTTTCTTTTTCATGGTTTTCATTGCATGCACTCATTCCTAGCCTTTAGGATCTTTATGTCCCTCTTTGCTCTGAGTTTCCTTTTTCCATCTAGAAATCGTCCTGTTTCGTCTGATTCTTGTTCTTTCTTGAGGACAAGAAAGGTCTAAGCTTGGGGAGATTTGTTAGGTGCATTGTGTGCACCTTTTGCACATCTTTTAACCCCTTTTATGCATCTATTTAGCACAACTGTTCTTCATTTGTCTTGCATTTCATTATATTCATGTTAGTCTCTAGAACAACCTTATTTGCACACTTTCATGTTCTTTTCAGGTAAACCGGAGGTTGGAATGCGCTTTGGGAGGTTCCGGGAAGCATTGGTGAAGATTTCGGGATGATCGGGCGAAGAACGAAAAAGTTGGAAAAATCAAGTTTGGATTCGAAGTCAGAGGAGTACACAGCCCGTGTTGGATTTACACTGCAGAATGGACACGGGGCGTGTTTGACCAAGTAGAAGCTGTTGACCATGCTGAACACGGGCCGTGTCAGTTTAGTGCAAATCAACACGGGCCGTGTTAGCTGCTGAACACGACCCGTGTCAGTTTAGCCTATTTTGACACGGGCCGTGTTCGACCCAAAAACCAACTTTTGGCAGTTTTTCCTATCTTTCATATTACGGGATGAGGGTCATTTTTACACACACACATCATATCAGAGCATTATTGGTGAAGGAATTTCAAAGGTTTTTGCAAGGATTTGATCATTTGTCATTTGGAAACATTATTTCTCTTATTTGTAAGTTGTAATTGCACATTATTTCCATCTTTTCAACTTGTGATCTTGTTCTAGCCTTGTGTGGCTAGAACCCTAGTTTCTCCAATTCCATGTTTTGACTTCTTGGTAGTGATTTCAATCATATGACATGATGTTTGCTTTTAATTTCTATCTAGTGAATTTGAATTTGCTTTAATCGAATGTTTGATTCTAATTGTGATTCTTATTGGCCATTTGAATTAGGGTTAGGTCATTCAAGTTATCTCTTTTACAAAGTCCATAATTATTTTGTGAAATTGAACAAGTAACAAGCATTAAACTGATTTCCATTGAATGAATTTAGTGTAAATCTTATTCACACACTCTTACGCTCCCGAGCTTGTGAGGAGTATTGGGTGTTGTTGGGAACATTCACATAAAGTTTAATGCAATCTTTCAATCTAATTATAAGAGCTTGTTTAGATTAGGTTAGTAAGGTTAGGGTTAATCAAAGAGCTTATTTTGGTTAATTAATGTGGTGAATGGGAAGTGTTAGAGCTTGTTAACACTTTCAAGTACCAACTTAGATAGAATTGAGCAAATATCATGTTCTCTTGGAATCGCATTGCTAAGTTGTCATACATAGAGTTGGAGTCCTTACCATTTCTGAATTTAATTCACTCTTTCAGTTGATTACTTGCGTTTTCAACTGTTTGTTTTAATCATTGCATTATAAATCCCCTCTTTACTATTGGTGACCATAGTATCTTGCGCAAAGAGGTATAGACCGATTATCTCGTGTCTCTGTGGATCGACCCTACTTGCCTTGTACTACCTTTTAGTGCAATATAGTAGTGTTCTTAGGAGTATATCGTACCCCTTTATTTGTTGGGTTTGACACACCTAACAGTATTTAATAACATCTACTCGTGGCTTGCACATTAATAAAATCAAATATAAATATTTTGCTAGAGGCGTCTGTTTTTTTTATAATATTTAGTTGTTCAAAAAATATATTGATTTTGTGTTACTTTTAATGTAAAATAGACGTTCAGTTATCGTGTTTTGTTTAAAAATGAATATTATTAAATAATATATATGATTTTGAGTGTTGAGTTTTAACAGGATAGTTTTATGAGATTGAAGTAAAACTATGTTTAGAATCATTCGAAAAGTATTGGAAGTCTTATGAGATTCCAATCAAAAAATCAATTATCAAAATTAACAAAAATATAAAGTTGGAAATAAGTAAAAATAATGTTATTGAAAGTTGTAGATTATCTCGTTAGAAACATTTAGGCGAAAAAACCTCACTAAAATCCGAGTTATAACGAAGAAGTTATGACTTATTGAAGTTTGCCATATGACGTAAAAAGTGAGTTTTCGATAAACTACTTTTTAGCCTTAGTGATCTAAATGAAAGTCGTAATATTCGTTAAACTGAGAATTTTCATAAAAAGAACGACCAAATCTGACTTTGTATAAGGAAGTTATGATTTTTCTAAGATTCGACATAGCAGTACACAGCCCGAAACTCGAAATAAAGATCGAGTGATCTTTACCCGACACAACCTAAACGATAATCGAAGATCTCGTCAATAGTAATACAACGGTAAAAGACGGACGAAAATGAACGTCGGATGAAGAAGTTATGAATTTTTAACAGACTTTTCTTGTCCCGGCCTGTTAAAAATATAACTTTAAAAATGAAGTCAAAATTAGCCGACGGAGTCTAAACGAAAGTTGTAGAGCATAATTTCACCTACGCGTGCATATAAAGAACGTCAAAAATGGAGCCCGTATGCGAAAGATACGAAATTTTGAAGTTTTGGGCACAAACTTCAAGGCTGGTCCGAAGGAGTACGTCCAGCGTACTCGTGTAAGAGATCCGGAGTCCGTCACCCTCCCTACTCCTTCGCATGAGTGCCACGTGTCGTAGCCTTGACGCGTCCGAGCTGATCCACTTCATACGCCCAACGTATGCAGTTACGCCCAACGAAGAGATGTGCGAGGCAGTACGCCCCGCGTACCGAGGAATTACGCCCAGCGTAATTAGGTGCTTCGGTCCCCTATAAATAGGATGCGAGGCTGCCCGATTTAAGGTTACAAAATTTACACTTTTACACCCTCTTTTTTCTCTCAAATTACCCTAACACCCCCCGAAGCCTAGGAAACACCCGACACCCGAAGCAAGTCTCTCGATTCAGATTTATATTTAAATATTTAAATATTTTTAGCTATTTTAAAAAATAACATTTGATTATTTTTAAATTTTTTCGATATTTTTATTTATGTTTTGGATTAAACATCATATTTAAATTAACAAATTAAATATATTATATTAATAATTTAAAAAGTTCACAATAAAAATAATAATAATAATTTATAATAACAAACTTAAATTAATAAATGAAAATATAAGATGGAAAATTGAAAGATTAAAATGTTTCAAATAGATATGATGAAAGAAAAAAGAAATATTTTATAATATAGTATAGATTAATAACGATTGATCATTTACTAAAAGGATGTATATAAGGCTGTTCACTATTTGGATAAACCGAATTATCCAATTGGACAATTTAGATTGGACTATTTGGTTCGGATATTCGGATTTTTAGATTGGATTTCACCGATACCGAATAATTATTTTGGATTTCAGATTGGTTTTGGTTTATAAAATAAGAACCGAATAGTCCAAAATAACCGAATAACAATTTATTATTTATTTATTTTTAATATATCTAAAATTATTTATTAATTTTATAAATTTTTTTTTTCAAAAAGTTCAAAAATGTTTCACCTAATAAAAAAAATTTAATATGCATTTTCTCTCAAAAGTGCTTTATCTATTAAATATTAAATTATAATATATCATCTTAATGGTTGTTTATAAATTATAAATTACAAATAAATAATTTGTTTTTGCTTCTTCTATAAAAATTGGATAATATTATAATTATATATTGTTTTAAAATGTTATGCCTTTTGAAAACGAATAATAAAAACCGATCCAACCGAATTGTAATTGGATTGAATCGGATCGGATTTGAATTTAGTTTGGACAATTTCGGATCCATATTTTGAAAACCGAAATCAATTTGGATTTACTTAATTGGATCAGATCGAACCGATCCATCCAAACGAAGACCGTAGATGTATACACTACAAAGCTTTATTACTTTTTATATGTTATCTAGATCTTTTACCTTTTTATTAAACATTTTACAGAAAACATACCCTGATAAACTTGTACATTTGAACATAATTGGTTAACAAGCTTAAAAATGAATGCACGATATCTAACGTAATTAAAAAAGATAAATATCAATGAAATAATGATACATTTGGCATGTAAATGAATAAGAAAAAAGAAGTATAAAAATATTTAACGAAAAAAAAAGAGATAAAGAGGGTGTTATTCCGTGAGGTAAATAATAATAAAGATTGGTTATTTTTAGATGGAGATGTCGAGAGTCACGTGCTCGGCTCCTTGCCTTCCAACTCCCATCACGTGAAAGGAATTATACAACCCCTCGCAACGCTTCATGTCCTTTCAACTCATGCCCATAGATATACAAACATACATGCTTTAAATATTCAGAAGTATTTAGAAGGGGCTAATTTCAAACATGTACATCATATTACCAAAGCCAACTTACTTCAACTTGCAATATAATTTGCCAATTTTACAGAAATAGATAACACAATTTAAAAATTACGTTTAATAACAATATATTTACTTTTATATATAAACATTTAACAAATGGCTTACGTTTTATAACTAAAATAGATTCTTTAACGTGGAAATTTAAACTTGGTGTTATGGGGACGGTTTTAGATGTTCCGATCCATGTCGCGGGCAACGTCATTCATTTATGTAGGCTTGATTGCTGACGTGGAGAACATGCATTTAATCATTTTAAAAAATAATAATAAAAAACTAATGTTAACAATTTGCAAAACTAGCATCATCATGGACGTCGGCAAACTCCCCTTCCCTCGTCACCTTGATCTTTTGGTTTGTGTCTAATAAATATCAAAGTAGCTTAAGTTGATGCAGGTGTAACACACTGACACCAATCTAATGGAAGACATTGTTGTTTTTGGTGATACTTGATGCTTTAATATAAATAACTGTTTGAGAAACTTAAGCATAATATTGATGAAGAAGATTCGTTCATTTAGGTGTGTTTATTTTTTAATAGGTAACATGTTTTTGACATTTTTCTATATTTGCGGAATAAGACGTGGACCAAATGTGTTTTTCACGTCTTTAATCTTCATAATTTTGTTTTAAGTCTTCATAAAAAAATTTGTATTGGTGTTGGTGGTGGATACTCTATGGGGCATTAATGTAAATATGTTTGTCATATTGCAATCAACTGATTGCAGTTCTATTATTGTACTCGGCTCCTTTGAGCCTATAAATAGGGCCTTTGCCCATATGAAATAAACAAGCTAAGTTTGAGTGTTTAAGACTTGAGCTGATCTCAAAGTTCTTCCTCTGTTGAAATAGTTGTTCTATTTCTGAATAGCAGAGCCCTATCCAAATATATTCATATAATCCAAACAATCCATCGCCAATCCATCCCGACGCATCATTAAGGTATAATTATATCCTAATCTTTTTATTAATTCCGTCATGTCGTTCAATTTGGTATCAGAGCTACGCACTTACGTTTTCGATTTGGTATCAGAGGTAAGTAACGTTCTTATTATTCTTATTATCAGTTTGCATATTCAATCTATCGTTAATAAGAATATATGCATATGCAACATCATAAACATGATAAACATCATAAACATGATAAGAATCATAAACATGATAAGCATCATAAACATGATAATGAATAACCATTGTTTTTTAAATATTCATATTTAAAAAAAAAGTTATCAACAATTAAAATATTTATCGAAAGAAGTTTTAATACTATAAATATGTCTCAAGAAATAGAAAACTCACTATAGTTATTAATAACGAAGAAAATGAATCTGGATACACTTTTGATGCTTTAATTAATAAAAATAACATCAATAAAGACGCTATAAGAAAATCAAATTTCACACTATCCGAAAGACATAATTTTAGACATAACACATTTAAAAATTTCTTTTCTAGAAAAAATATTATATATTATGGAAAAATTATAGGAGAACAAGCAATACCTATAGAATTAACTCAAGGAAATATTACTATACCCATAATAAATAAACAACAAATTAGAAATAGATTATCTCATATTAAAGAAACAGATAGAATAAAAATTGCTTATATTCATATATCAACTATTCAAATAATCTTAAAAAGTACTGTAAGTAATTTAAATACACCAATAAAATTAGAAATCAGAGATGATCGTATAATTAATAACCAAGAAAGTATTATTGCAAAAGGAGAAGGTAATTTAATTGAAGGAAAAATAAAATTTGATATTAATATTCAATTAGGATTAAGTCTTAAAGATAAAAATTTAAGTAATAGTATTACTGTACGATATAAATTATTAAGACAAAATTTTATGATAAAAGGTAATCATCCATTTACTATTACATATCAAATAAATTATGCATTAACAAATTCTCATCATAGTATTACATTTAAAACAGAAGATAGAATTTATATAGATAAATTATTTACCCATTTATTATCCCTTGAATCACCAAATATGACTAATAATAGAATATTCAATGAAACTAATTTTCAACCAATAATAACTACTCCGTTAATAAAAAGAAGTCCAATTATAGAACCTCCATTTTCAACTATAATAGGTAGATCTTCTATTTCAGAATGTCAGCCTTCAACATCTAATGAAAATAACGATGAAAAGTTAGAAGATATTAAAGAAATGATTAGATCATTAAGTTTAAGAATATGATAGAATCATCTAGTAATTCTCTAAAATATTTTAAAACACTTGAAGGATCATATCAAAATACAAAACCATGTATACCAGATAAAGAAATGATTATAGAAATACCACAAAATTTACCACAAGGAACAATATATAACATCGGTCTTAATCCTGAAGAAGATAAATCAGTAGGAGAAAAATTAAACATAATTAATCAAAAATTAAATAATATTATAGAAGTAGAAAGTTTAATTGTATTAAAACAAATTCCTGAATTATTACAAAATTTAAATCAACAGAAAATTCTACTTGAAAAATATTTAAAAATAAAAACTATTAAAGAAGAACCACTTAATGAAAAACAGCTACTTAAAGAAAAACCACTTACTATTAAACAACCTTTCACATGGTAAAATAAAAATTATGAGTAATAAAACTCAAGTATATTGTAGCTACGATAATAAATATAAAGTTGATCTACTTAAAAAATTATGGAAAGATTTAGAAAAATCCACAAAATATTTAAAAGAAAAAGAATCTGAAGTACACGAACTAATTTATAAAAACAAAAATCATACTGCATATCAATTAGTTAAAATTGGAAGATTAAAAATTGAAATTAATCATTTAAAAATAGTAATAAAAAATATTAACAATTCAATTAATTTTCTTTCAGATACCTTAGTAATTTGTTAAAATGAGTTCAAAAGTACAAATTAATTCTTCAAAAGATAACATGTTTTGGACTAATATATTAAAAACCATTGGAAAATAAATTCTAATATCTCTAATACCATTCAACATTTAGAAAATACTTTATCATATGAAAAAAATTATTTATTAAAATTACAATCAGTAAATGAAGAATATAATAATCAATTAAAAAAGATATCTAGATTACAAGAAGGAATTAAGAAATACAAAAAATCACAAAACCGTAATTTAAAAACAATACGCAATGTTTCAACCACTCTAACAAACACAACTTGTTAATATGGAAACTTTGCAAGAAAAAAATAAAAACACAGATATAGAAGATTCATATATAGATTCAGACATAGATATTTATGCATATACAACTGATTCTGATTCAGATGCAGGTACATAATCCTATGGAAAAAGAATTACTAGAATTAGAACTTGAGGGAAACCTCATATCTAATCTATCTGTAATATACATTGCTAAAGCATACAATGGTATGAAAGTACCATCTGAAGTAAACAATGATAAAGTATACAGTGATATGAATATATCACCAAAAGCATACAGTGATATGAATATATCACCAAAAGCATACAGTGATATGAATATATCACCAAAAGCATACATTGATATGAAAATTTTCATATCATCATTTGAAACAAACAAATTTAAGCAATTATTCAGGTACCCAAGAGACGCAAATATTCAATCCACAGATATATTGAAATGGAAGCAATCATGAAGCAAATCAAACACCAGTTCAAACAAAAAGAAGATCAAGAAGCATCATTAGTCAAACAACTCGAAGCAGTCAGACGAGAAAAAGAACAACTACGACAAACAATACAAATTCTATCATCCCAATCAGTACCTAAAGAAGAAGCAGCTAGTAGTTCAACAACGAAGCAACCAAAAGAAGACATTCAAGAAATTTCATCCGATGATAGTCAGCCACAAACAATGCTCAAGTCAGAAAAACAACCTATAATACAAAATCCAGAAGAATATCCACCACTTCAAGCAGATCAAAATATAAAGAAATGGTACGTAATTTTCAACGGAGAAAACAAAGGAGTATATGACAATTGGGGAATTGCCAGTTCATATATTCTTGGAAGAAATATTATTCACAAAAGTTACAAAACAAAAAATGAAGCAGAAGCCGCATACAACGAAGCATACAAAGCAGTAATAAAAGATAACGTAGAATGTTCAAAAACAGTTCTCCTAACACCACAAAAACCTATGACCAGCTTCACACCACAAAAACCTGTATCCATCTCAAGATCCCTTAACCAATTAAATGCAAAAATTGCCCTTGAATCCATTCTATCAACCAAAGAAAAAGAAGCCATGAAAAAACCTTCTGCCAAAAAATTTGCCGAATTATGGGACAGCCTAATCTCATACACCGAAGTCCATTCTCTGATGGGCTTTTACCCAGTAGCCAGACAACCAGGTCCTAAAGCAGTTTTCTTAGCCGACTTATCAGATCCTATGACTTTATGGGATTATTTTATTCATGGATTCATCGACACCATCTATCTAGAAGGCACCAATCTACACTGCATCAGGGAATTCCCTTCTGCTGTGCAAACTATCATCAGAAATTATAAAATACGCTTTGCAAAACAAGAAAGAGGATTATTCATCAAAATGCATTCTAGCTACCCAATTTTTGATGAAGAATCTCAACTAATTGTCCCAAGTATTACTTTTGCAAACATGGGAATAAGCAACGGCTCAAAACCAACAAAAGATGATCTACCCCATGAATCCCCAACACAAGAACATCTAATCTGTGCACTTGCCGGTGTTTATTTAGCATCATCACGCATTGGCAATGGTAAAGATCAAAGGTCAAGAATCAGAGTAAATTATGCTAGTAAAACTTTCATTATCTACTCTTTAACAGACAATGAAATCACTCCGGAAGCAATGAAAGCAATTGAAACATTCGAACAACCTTTCGAAAAATTTTCTCATCAACTGGCTGAATTACCCGATGATATCAAGAAACAACTTTGCAAACATATTATGCATGCTCCAAGACACAATTGCAGTCATTGTTCAGAAAATACAGAAGAAACACCATTCATGGAAGATTAACGTCAGCCATGACACATCCAAACATTATTCAAAAACATGTCTTTTCGGAGGCGGGAGGAATGACGTAAACAATGACATAAGAAGCCATTATTAAAAAGGATACATTATTGAAGACATGTGGCCTTTCAATATGGAAAGGATTTGTAATTATTTAGGTTTTGTCTTTTATAATTATTGTATGCAAAGTGTCGGTAGCATAGTAAAATAAAGTATGTAAGACCTTCAATACTCTAGGGGGCATTAATGTAAATAGGTTTGTCATATTGCAATCAACTGATTGCAGTTCTATTATTGTACTCGGCTCCTTTGAGCCTATAAATAGGGCCTTTGCCCATATGAAATAAACAAGCTAAGTTTGAGTGTTTAAGACTTGAGTTGATCTCAAAGTTCTTCCTCTGTTGAAATAGTTGTTCTATTTCTGAATAGCAGAGCCCTATCCAAATATATTCATATAATCATTCATATAATCCAAACAATCCATCGCCAATCCATCCCGACGCATCATTCAGGTATAATTCTATCCTAATCTTTTTATTAATTCCGTCATGTCGTTCAATTTGGTATCAGAGCTACGCACTTACGTTTTCGATTTGGAATGACGTAAGCAATGACATAAGAAGCCATTATTAAAGAAGACATTATTGAAAACACGTGTCCTTTCAATATGGAAGGGATTGTTAGTGTCGGTAGGATAATTATTATATGTCTATTGTATTATTGTGATGTAACATAAAGTGTGTAAGTCCCTCAATAGTCTAGGGGGCTATAATGTAAATAGGTTTGTCATATTGCAATCAAACGATTGCAACTCAATTATTGTACTCGGCTCCTTTGAGCCTATAAATAGGGCCTTTGCCCATATGGAATAAACAAGCTAAATTTGAGTGTTTAAGATTTGAGTTGATCTCAGTCTTCTTCTGTTGAAATAGCTCGTCTATTTCTGAATAGCAGAACCCTATCCAAACATATCCATATATTCATATAAACATATCAAACCCAGACAATCAATCCATCATCAATCCATTCCGACGCATCATTCAGGTATATTCTGTCTTAATTTTATTAATTCCGTCATGTCGTTAATTTTGGTATCAGAGCATGTCTATAAAAATTTGGTATCAGAGCTACACACTTATGTTTTTCAATTTGGTATCAGAGCATGTCTATAAAAATTTGAATGACGTAAGCAATGACATAAAAAGTCATTATTATTAAAGACACATTATTGAAGACATGTGGCCTTTCAATATGGAAAGGATTTGTTATTGTTTATATAATTTATGTGTCGGTAGGAAGTTTAGATAGAATAATTATTAAGTGTGTATTATATTATTTGATGTAACATAAAGTGTGTAAGTCCCTCAATAGTCTAGGGGGCTTTAATGTAAATAGGTTTGTCATATTGCAATCAAACGATTGCAACTCAATTATTGTACTCGGCTCCTTTGAGCCTATAAATAGGGCCTTTGCCCATATGGAAGAGAGAAGCTAAGTTTGAGTGTTTAAGATTTGAGTTGATCTCAATCTTCTTCTGTTGAAATAGCTCGTCTATTTCTGAATAGCAGAACCCTATCCAAACATATCCATATATTCATATAAACATATCAAACCCAGACAATCAATCCATCGTCAATCCATTCTGACGCATCATTCAGGTATATTCTGTCTTAGTTTTATTAATTCCGCCATGTCGTTAATTTTGGTATCAGAGCGACGCACTATGTTTTTCAATTTGGTATGTGGTAGAGATGGCAGAGGCAGAGGTGGAGGAGCTGACAGAGATGGTGGTGGTGGGGGTGCTTGCAAAGGTGGCGAAGGTGGATGAAGTGAAGGTGGTTGTGGTGGTGATGACAATAGTTATGGCGTTGTGGAAAGAAATATCACATTAGAGTTAGAATTTAGAAAACAACTTTTTTTTTCAAATGTTTTTCAGCTTGTAGACATAAGAGATCAAAAAGATCTTTTTATCAAAAAATCAAACATCACCTTAATAACGGACGCATACCAAAATGTCAGGTAGCACACATAGAAGTTGCACATTGGATAAATTACACTATACAGAAATATTCTAATATTTTTTTTACTTCACCCAAAATTTTAAGGTGTAGCTAGCACATACTCCCATTGCAACTAGTTGGGTCCGACCATAGGTTCACCTGCTGGTAAGTTTACTTCGTGTCCGACATTGGTTGAGATATCATTGGATTGTCCTGGATCCGTGCTAGGATTCCAACAAGTGATATTAGATTATTTAGTCGTCTTTTTTTTTTGATAAATTAAATATATTTCTACTGTTCTTCTTAATCATCTTCATATTCATTTAAAATGATGACAAATATACTAAATTATAATTAATTTTATCAGACAATTGTCAGAATTTCACATGGATTGAAAGATAAATAATAAGAAAATATAGGAAGAATATTGATAGCTTATTTTATTAGTTTATTTTAGATTTTTAGATCTTTTTATCATTATTGCATTGTATTTTATTTATTTTTCTTTAGTATGGATCGTACCGGGTGCTTTTTATGTTGCATGAGGAATTTTGCAGGGTTTTGGAGCTTATCGCGATTGTGGATTAGAGTGAAGACGGACTTGTGGGCTCTCGAGGCGCTATTGGGCTTGGCGGATCCACCAAAGGAGATTTGGGCTTAAAAAGATAAAGGCTTGGATGAAGTGGGCTTGTGAAGATGAATCATGGATAATTAGTTTTGGGTTTGGAGCATCCACATTTGAAGCTAAAAGATGATTGGTTGATTTGAATCACATGGATATGGAGGGGACCAAAGGAATCTTTGGTAGTGGAAGGGTGGAGTGGTGGAATGAAGGACCAATAGCATTACAGCAACATTTACGCGGGTAAAATTTTCGTCGCGCGGGTACCCGCACAACTGCCCAGTTTGGGCATTTTGGTCATTTGGCTTGCTATTACCTTGGGGGATTAGACCTAGCAGCCATAACTTCGATTTGACACCATTGGAGACCTGTAGGAGGCGATTTTTGAAGCTCAAGACTCATTTCTCTTCATCTTTCCAAGATTTTTGGTAGTTTCTTTATGCAATTAGACTTTTGTGATTGTTGTTCTATTGCCATGAGTGGCTAAACTCTTTATATTGGTTAACTTTGGTTAAAACCTTTGAATGTTTGTGGGTTTTTGAAGGATTCATGCTAGATTATCAATTATCTTATGTTTATGGTTCTAGATCATATTTCTTATGCTTGTTTAATGCTTTGATCATGAGTTTGGCACTTGAATGAGCTATTGTTAGTTTATTTCTTTGGTTTTGCATTGAATCATTGAATTAACTTAGAACAAGGGCTTTATGATGGTAAAAATCATCTCTAGTTTATGAATCATAGCTCCTTTATGGATGTGTAAGCATTGACATCCTCTAGGAATTGGGGGTTCCTTCTTTCTTAAGGCTAATTAACTTCTTGGGTCTAATTGCTTCAATTAAACCTTTGATCTTGATTAAGAAGGTGTGTTGTGGGCTTCCCCAACCTCCATACTACCTAAGAGGAATCTTGGCATATCATGCTTCATGATTGCTATAACCAATTTGGGATGAATGATAAGCTTCATGTTGGATCCTAATGATAAACACACAAATGTTCATTGTGTTGAATTGCCTTGGTTAACCAATTGTTCCCAACATTTGAGCATCTCACTATCTTGCTTAATTGCAAGTTTTTAGTTATTCAAGTCTTTTAGTTTTCAAGCAATCATAACACCCCCCTTTTAGTTTAATTGTAGTTAGTTAGTTTATTTACAATAGTTCTTTTTGATTGCATTGGTGATTGAATACAACCATTTCCCCGAGGATCGATACCCCTTTTTACCATTATATTACGTTTTATTTGCAAACAAGGGGTGTAATTTGCTTGGTGGACTTGACATCCCACCAAGTTTTGGCGCCGTTGCTGGGGATCGAACCCGGGTCACCCGCGTGACAGGCGGGAATACTTACCACTATACCTTGGATAATGCTCAAGCCAATTACTCAACCACAGAGAAGGAACTTTTAGCCATTGTATTCGCCTTGGAGAAATTCCGGCAATACTTTCTCGGGACAAAAGTGATTGTATACTTCGACCATGCCGCATTGAAGTATCTCATGACCAAGAAAGATGCCAAACCACGGTTGATTCGGTGGATTCTTCTTTTACAAGAATTCGATCTTGAGATAAAGGACAAAAGTGGTGCCGAAAATCTAGTTGCGGACCACTTAAGTCGGTTGAATATTGGTGACTCCTCATCTTTTATCCTTGATGAATTCCCGGATGAGCACCTCTTCTACATTTCAAACACCATCCCATGGTATGCGGATATTGTGAACTACTTGGTTACTAAAGAAATTCCTCACGCATTTACCAAGTACCAAAAGGCCAAGTTGAAGAGTGATTCCAAATACTACGTGTGGGACGACCCTTATCTTTGGAAACATTGTCTGGATCAACTAATACGGCGGTGTGTTCATCAAAATGAGGTCGAATCAATCTTGAAGTTTTGCCATGAGTATGCATGCGAAGGACATTTTGGTCAAAACAAAACCATGCGAAAGGTCTTAGAATGTGGACTCTATTGGCCAACAATGTCAAGAGATACTTATCTATTTTGTAAAAGTTGTGATAGATGTCAAAGAACGGGAACCGTATTCACGAGGCATGAAATGATTCAAAGCCCTATCCTCATTTGCGAAATCTTTGATGTATGGGGAATCGATTTCATGGGCCCTTTCCCGTCTCTTTCGGATACACTTATATACTCTTGGCGGTTGATTACGTATCAAAGTGGGTTGAAGCAAAGGCTACAAGGCATGATGATTCCAAAACTGTGATTGACTTCTTGAAGTCAAACATTTTTGCAAGATATGGTGTACCGAGAGCTTTGGTGAGTGATAGGGGCACTCATTTTTGCAACAAAATGATGGAAGCCATGATGAAAAGATATGGTGTCACACACCGGATATCAACCGCTTATCATCCACAAACGAATGGCCAAGCCAAAGTGTCAAATAGAGAAGTCAAGCAAATTCTTGAAAAGACGGTCAACACCACACGAAAAGATTGGAGCTTGAAGTTAGAAGATGCATTGTGGGCGTATCGGACCGCCTACAAAACTCCAATTGGTATGTCTCCATTCCGCCTCGTCTATGGAAAGTCTTGTCATTTACCGGTGGAATTGGAACACAAGGCATATTGGGCAGTTAAAAAGTGTAATTTCAATCTTGAAGAAGCCGGAAAGCACCGAAAGATGCAACTTCAAGAAATCGAGGAGTTGAGGAACGAGTCTTATGAAAATGCAAGCATCTACAAAGATAAGACAAAAGCGTTTCACGACAAACACATCACTCGTAAGCATTTTATTCCGGGCCAAAAAGTTATTCTTTATCATTCACGCTTAAAGCTATTCCCGGGAAAATTACGATCTCAATGGCACGGACCTTTCATTGTTTTAAAAGTGTTTGACCATGGTGCGGTTGAAATCAAGAGTTTGGAAACGGATCAAATCTTCAAAGTGAATGGAAAATGTTTGAAACCATTTTATGAAGGCTTTGACACGGGAGAATTCGACAACGTAACATTGGAAATCCCGATTTATGAAGATTGACGGAAGCGGGGCTATGTCTTGGCAAAGACGTTAAATAAATGCATTGTAAATAAATAATCTCCGCTTGAAGTTTTGGGTGTTTCTAAGTTTGAAGTTGGTTAAAAATAAGCATCTTGAGGTTTAGCAATGATCTTGGTAAAGTATGCAAAAAAGTGTCAAAAATCTGCAACTTGCGCGGGTGCCAGCGCAGACTTTGCGCGACCGGCCCCCAGCCGCGCAGGTTCCTAGTTCCAAGTTACCCCCAACATGGGGTTGCATCTGATTAGTTTGCGCGGCCGGCTCCCCCACCCGCGCAAGTTCTGCGCGACCGACTGCCACCCTCGCAACTAATTGCGCGACTGCCTTCCACCCTCACAGATTGTTGCGCGGCCAAGACCAAATCCTTCCCTTTCTTTGCTAGACCAATGATGCTAATTCTTTATTTGCGCGACCCAACCACCACCCGCACAAATTTTGCGAGGGTACCCGCACAAACATGTCACTTCATAAGAAAATTTTGAGTCATTGCATATGCTTCCTTTGCGCGACCAAGCTTTCATCCATGTGTATTTAGGTGGCCAAGAACTCCATCCACACATCATTGTTCAACCCATGTGTTGCTTCCATACCGTCCTCGCGGGCCTCCTCCACCTTGATCCCGGTATGATCCTTCCTTACTCTCATCCTAAGTATTGAGGACAATGCTAAATTTTAAGCTTGGGGTGAAGTATTCTTATATTTTTATTTTTATTGCATTTAGGTTGTATATAGTTGCATTTAGAGTAAGGCATTTAGGTCATTCATAAAAATTGCATAAAAAATTCCAAAAATATTGCATATTTTCTTTCTTTCTTTTCTAATTTTCACTCTTTTTAGATGCATTCTAGTTTAAGTTCATGCATTTTTGTTCTCTCTTGTCTTCTCATCCCTACAGGTACCAGAGCGCCGAGTCATAAGTATTGAATCATAGATTGGTCCCGGGTCTTGATATGTAATTCCTTGTGTTTGATAAGTGGGACACGTTTTGAGCCTCACAGACCATTTTAAGACCGCTTGTGTGGGGTTCAGATGCAGGTAGCTTGATTGGGTCTAGGTGCGGAGGGATGTGGTTGGTCAAGCCTATGTGTGCGAGCAAAGATTAGCCCGGTAAGGTATTATGAAGATATTGAAGATATTGAAGACTCGCATCTTGGTTTTGGGGGGAGTACCCCTTAGTACTCCCGAGTCTCGTCCGAGCCTTACTTAGTTAGATTCTCACCACCTTTTTAAGATAGGTTATTTTTTTAGGAGTCTAGAGTAGATAGTTAGATAGATTTTGTTTATCACACCTTGCATTAAGGTGCTTGATGAACTTTGAAGTGGGTCCCCCAATTCACATCTTTTGGGACCAAGTCTTTTCGGTAACACCTATTTTTGAGTCATTTCCCACCCTTTTTAGTTGATCTTGGCACATTGTCAATCATCATTAGGTTTTCATGTTAGCCTCCATCCTATGTTACTTGGTGAAATTCCTTAGACCTTCAAAGAAAAAAAAAATGAAGAAATTGGAAAAGTGAATACAAAAAGAAACAATGAAGAATATTAAAGAAAAGCAGCAAAAACAAAGAAGAAAAATGAAGAAAAAGAGCAACACAAAAAGAAGAACAAGAATCCAAGTTCAAGGCTTTAGTTTTATCAAAAAAAAAAAATTGAAGATTTAAGAAGACTGAATATCAAGCATCAAAGAGGCTGAAGACCAAATAACAGAAGTTCAAGATTGAAGATTTAAGTTGTTAGGTTTAAGTTTAGGTTAAGTAGAATTTTTATTATTTTATTTTATTTTTCATTTTCGGTGAGAAAAGGCCTTGACGATGAGACGGTAGACTGTAAAGGACAGTACAAGGGAGAAACCTCTGAAGCCGGATGTTTGCCCGGAGGCCGCGCTGCAAAGCCCTATTTCGTACTATACACTTTAGCCTGACAAATGTATGAATCATAGTGTGTGAAGAGGCGCATTTCCTTCGTGTACTATGGTCTACATTGGTGATTTAAAGTGCCCCCACTGGGCGCATCTCTGTTTCCTTTGTCTTGCACACCGCGACTACTTCCAGCCGTGATCTATTCGCCCATCAAGTGGTTGAGAATGTGGTTTATGGCTCTAAAGCGAGAAACATTTTGAGGATGCGTAGGGTCCATGAAGGACTAATTCTGACCATGTTGACTGATGTTGACCAAGTTCTATGGTACCTTTCTTTTTCCTTTTTAGTTTAGCTCATCTCGAGCTCATTTTAGTCTTGTTCTAACTTGAGGACAAGTTAGGTTTAAGCTTGGGGTGAAATATTTAATTTATATTTTTTTTTGTTTGTTGTTCTTGTAGTGCATTTAAGTTTTTCCTTGTTTTTAGGATTTGCTAATTTGTAAATTATAACACACATCAAATGTTCTATAAAATGTTTGACTTGTCTTAGGATAATGTTTTGGTTACCCGATTAATTATCATCGTCATCGAAAGAGGTTTATATGTTGTTATGAGTTCCACTATGTATCGAAAAGTGAAATTGGGATATTTGGTGAATTTGGTATGTTCCAATGGAAGATGATCTCTAACCAAACAATTTTAATGCTTCTCTAATAAAAAAATAATAAAAATAAAACACGAGGAAAGTGAAGGCTAAGAGGAGCATGTGTCGCAAAATATCATTCCAAAACATATTACGTCAAGTAGTTAGAAAAACATGTTAGTGTGCTATAAGACAATGTAGCAAAACTTGGTGGGATGTCAAGTCCACCAAGCAAATTACACCATTTGTTTGCAAATAAAACGTAATATAATGGTAAAAAAGGGTATCGATCCTCGGGGAAATGGTTGTATTCAATCACCAATGCAATCCAATAGAACTAGTGTAAATAAACTAACTACAATTAAACTAAAAGGGGGGGGGTGTTGTGATTGCTTGAAAACTAAAAGACTTGAATAACTAAAAAGCTTGCAATTAAGCAAGATGATGAGATGCTCAAATATTGGAGAGAATTTGTTAACCAAGACAATTCAACTAAATGAACATTTGTGTGTTTATCATTAGGATTCAACATGAAGCGTATCATTCATCCCAAATTGGTTATAACAATCATGAAGCATGATATGCCAAGATTCCTCATAGGTAATATGGAGGTTGGGGAAGCCCACAACACACATTCTTAATCAAAATCAAAGATCCAATTGAAGCAATTGAACCCAAGAAGTTGATTAGCCTTAAGAATGAAGGAATCCCCAATTCCTAGAGGATGTCAATGCTTACACATCCATAAAGGATTTATGATTCATAAGCTAGAGATGATTTCTACCATCATAAAGCCCTTGTTCTAAGTAAATTCAATGATTCAATGTTAAACCAAAGAAATAAACCGACAATTGCTTATTCAAGTACCAA
Organism: Lactuca virosa; assembly: GCF_052849685.1. Classification (NCBI taxonomy): domain Eukaryota; kingdom Viridiplantae; phylum Streptophyta; class Magnoliopsida; order Asterales; family Asteraceae; genus Lactuca; species Lactuca virosa. The sequence goes on from NC_136433.1 coordinate 43,578,937, forward strand.
GCTCATGATCAAAGCATTAAACAAGCATAGGAAGTATGAACTAGAATCATAGACATAAGATAAATGATAAATAAACAGAATCCTTCAAAAACCCACAAACATTCAAAGGTTTTAGCCAAGGCTAACCAAAATAGAGAAATTAGCCACTAATGGCAATAGAATAACAATCACAAAAGTCTAATTGCATAAAGAAACTACCAAGAACTTGGAAAGATGAAAAGAAATGAGTCTCAAGCTCCAAAATCGCCTTCTTCTGGTCTCCAATCGTGTAAAATCGAAGTGATAGTTGAAAGATCCAACCCCAAAGGTAAATGGCAAGCCAAATGACCAAAATGCCAAAAACTGGGCAGTTGCGCGGCTACCCGCGTGCGTGAAAATTCACCCGCACAAATATTGCTGGAATGCTATTGGCTCATTTTTCCTCCACTAACCATTCAACTACCAAAGATTCCATTGGTCCCCTCCATATCCCACATGTTTCAAATTAACCAATCATCTTTTAGCTTCAAATATGGATGCTCCAATCCCAAAATACAAATCCATGACCCATCTTCACAAGCCCACTTCATCTAAGTCTTTAGCTTTTTAAGCCAAAATCTCATTTAATGGATCTGCAAAGCGCAATAATGTCTCGGAAGCCCACAAAGCCCATTTCCAAGCTAATCCATAACCGCAACAAGCTCCAAAACCCTGCAAAATACCTCATGCAACATAAAAAGTCCCCGATATGATCTATGATAAAGAAAAATAAAGAATATATAATGCAATACTAATAAAAAGAGCTAAAAATACTATAATAAACTAATAAAAATAAGGAAATAAAATAAGCTATCAAAGTTATATTCTTTTTTGCAATGAACCCTATCTAAAAGTAAGTTTATTAGTCATTTTATAACCTTAAAATTGTATCGGTTGTTTAATTCTTTTTATTCTGATCAATTAAATTAAGACAAGTATAAACTATAAAACATATATTAAAATGTTACATAGTTTTGAAAGCTATATTCTTTTTAAAAGGGAGAAAATAAAAGGTTAAAAAGTTAATAAAATGGTACGAAAGATGGGAGGAAAAGGGCATGAGGGAGTAGTGTGGACATGATGCTTTGTTATTCTACACATTAATTTGCCTATTAACGCCGCATCCTTAGGCGCACATTCTATCATCAACTGATCAAAGTCCAAAAACATCAACATATCATGTGTTTTAGCATTTGTCCCCCTTCTTAATCCCACTAACCTATAATCGTAAATCCTTAGTTTTAGAGTTTTGTTTCAGTTAAAACAATTAATACATTTCATCTATAAAGAATGCTAAATCGTTGAACTATTCAATATAAAACATATAAATTTGGAAGGTTATTTTAATTAAAAATGCCGTACATTATGCAAGAGGAAATCTATCATGCATAAACAATATGAGTATTCTTACCTTCCGATATTTGTTACAAAATGGCAATGACTTTTCCATGCTATACATAATAATTATTTTTCGGTTAATAATTGAAGTGTTTTCAATATATTTATATTTTATATGTTAAAAGAATGTGTAATTTGATAAAATGGCGGGGCCATTATTGCTTATTTGGTATTTCAACTAGCATTGCAGTATTTGCAAGTTTAATAATCTGCTTAGTTAACAACTTGCAACTTGCAAAGACCATTTGCATGGTATATTAACAACCGATGCAATAATCTTATCAAGGAGTCCAATAATATTATCATGCATCTCAAGATAGATATCATATACACATACTATGGAAACATAAATGCCTTTCTTTTAAAAGATTACTTTAGAGTATTTCTGGGTGAGTTGTAAAAATTTAGAACTTAAGTAGTGCCAAATTTGGAAAGTATAACTTAAGTAGTGGAAAATTGGAAAGTATACATAAGGTAAGCACTCAACCTATTTAAGTATGTTGCTACTAATTTTGCCGAAGACATAGGTCTCTTTCGAAAAAAAAAAGTATGTTGGCATGTTGCTACTATTGATGTCCTTATTTTCTAATAGAAGTAGAAGTGTGAAATGTTTATGCTTGTGATAGAAAGGTAGGGAGCAAAATGTAACTTATGGGAAACAATTAAAGATAACTATAAAATGACAATTAACCCTAGTTAGTTTGTTTGGTGTAATTGTGTTTTGGTCTTTAAAGAGAATGGAGGTAGGACTTTCGGTGTGATTTTGTGCAATCAAGGTGAAAGAATGAGCTCTTGATCATTGTTAGTGCATTGATTCTTAAAGTGTATCACTTCTAAACACTAAAGAGGTCGGATTCCTTTGGGTTGGAGGTAGATATTTTTTTTTCTCATGAACCCTACTTGCTTTAATTAGAAACCCTTTATCTTGATCAATGGCGAAGTTTAGTTGTTTTTGATATTTAAGTGTTGAACTAGATTTAAATAACATTGAAAATTGCTTTGGTAATGTTATATAAATATGATACTCAAATTGTCATATGCCGTTGGTGTTGCTCGAGACATTACAAAAAACAAAAGTATGATCAATATTCATTCAACCACTTCAATCACTTTAGTAACAAATGCAGTAAAATCTAAAAAAATGTTCAAAAAATGATTTTATTATTTGTTTAAGGCAAAACATAAAAACATGTTATCGGAGTTTGGTAGTTACTTATGCTTTGAGTTTTCATAGTCATATAAAGAAAATGTGGTCCATCAAATTTTAATTTGTCAATTTACATTTCTTTTCTTGTGTAAACACTTTTCCTAATCCCTTTTCACAATTACATCATATCTATATTACCATATTCTTTTAGAATTAACAGAAAAAACATAATTAGTTTAATTATAAAAAATAGATATATCAAATAAAACTTTATATTTCAGTATATACGATTAAGAAATACATATAATTTAACATTGAGAATTCATGTAGAAATATATTATTCATAAAATCATTTGAAAAAAATAAATAAAAAATAAAAATATTCCCAGCAGACATCTTTTTAATTTTTATTTAATTTCCCTCTCGAATCTTCACCCCCTTCTTTTAATCCTCTCCTTCTCCTTCACAACAGAAGCAACTGCACCTCCATCACTCTGTACGACACTTCAATTCCTCATTTACTTCAATCTTCTCAATTCTAATTTCTTCTCTCTCCAAAATAGAGAGAGAAAGTATTTGCGTGAATCACCATCGCCGATGAAGATAATGCCGCGAAATTTGGCGGTTTTTATCACCGTCGGTGCTTTCCTCATCGCCATTACCGGCGCCGAAGATCCATACAGATTCTTCGAATGGAATGTCACATATGGCGATATCTATCCACTCGGTGTTCGTCAACAGGTCGGTATATATCCAATCACTCAATAACTTTACTCCAATCAACATTTTTTACGTTTGATTTCTCAGTTTTGTGTTTAATTCGTGATCTTTTTTACATTGACGATGATGATCTGAAACCATTACGCTGTATATCCCCTTAATTTCGTGTTTAATTTCTGTGATCTGAAACTGTGTAAAGTGGATGAAAAGCGGTTAATGATTATGTGTGTGTTTGAATTGCAGGGCATTTTGATTAATGGAAAGTTTCCTGGGCCTGATATTTACTCAGTTACAAATGACAATCTCATCATCAATGTCTTCAACAGCTTAGACGAACCTTTTCTTATCTCATGGTAATTCATCGTTTTTCATTTCACAAAAGAAAAGTTTTGTGTTTGAGCATGAACTTATGCAACAAAATTCTTGTTTTTCCTGAAGATTGATATTTTTTTCTGTTTATACGATTGATCCATGATCATGAATGTCAAATGGATTAAACTTAATTACATACTTAAAGTTGTTTAAATCACAATTCTGAATCGAATTATCATGATGTTTATTCTAAAGGTTTTTCTTACTAAAGTTTCTTTTGATAATTGATATCCCATTTGTTAGTAGTCTAAAATTTCTAAATATTGGTAAAAGCTGGCTGACATAAATTTAGATCTGTTTTCTGGTTTTAAATTATTAAAAACGAAGAAAAGATCAAAAGAATGTTATGAAGTGAATAGTTGCTCTAACCGAGGAAGATAACCTTAAATTTTTATCAGCCAATTAGCACGAGATCTGAGATTTTACAGATTCTTTTTAAGGATTTGGTCGAATAGTTGCCTTTTTTTGGAATGTCCTAAAAATAATATAATGATATATTATTTTCTTTTAGGAGATCAAGAAAAACATTTTAAAAAACCTACAATTTCACACTAGATGAGGTCATCATTTCATTGCATATACCCTCATTTGTAAACACATAAAATTGATATTTTAAATTTAGATCAATTGTAGCAAATAAGTTTTTCCCTTTTATTGAGTTATTTCAACTTAAGTTCTATACACTTCAAGTAAATAAAGAATTTTGAAATTTGTATAAACAAATCAATGTGAATTAGTAAAAAATATTGACCGTATTGCAATAAATTCAAGTGTACTGATTGTACAAAAAACGGTAACCATACCATCTGCATTTACCACACTGAACCCGTTGCAAAGCCTATTATATAGAGTAAATTGCAGATAACTGATAATATAATGTTGTACCAGGTTTTGAACATTGGACCTTATGTATTGTATTAATTGTATATCGTTACGTAGGAATGGAATACAACAAAGAAGGAATTCATTTGAAGATGGGGTGTTAGGAACAACATGTCCAATCCCTCCTGGTAAAAACTTCACATACATTCTTCAGGTGAAAGATCAAATCGGAAGCTTTTACTATTTCCCTTCTCTAGCGTTCCACAAAGCTGCTGGTGGGTTTGGAGGTATCAGGATTCTTAGTCGTCCAAGAATTCCTGTACCATTCGATGAACCTGCTGACGATTTTACCGTTCTTATTGGAGACTGGTACAAGTCTAACCACACCGTAAGTATCATTGCCTTACTTTTTTCTTCCCACCTTCATATCTCCCTCTTCTTTGAAATGAATTGATTAAAACAAAATAATAATAATAATAATAATGTTATGGTCTCACACCATGACTTACGACTTGTTACACGGGTATAATATTTTGTACTAAAATTCAAATTATACAAAATCCATTAACTATTAGTAAGTATCTCATTAATAATTTCACATACAATGGTCCATGAGATTATGACGTTTTATGTTTCATTCATATTGCATTATATATTTATGTACTTTCATATTAATAATATAATAATAATAACCCCAGTAGGTTTGGTGACAATCGGATATTTTAACATACTTATAAATATGTTGAATTCCTTTTCTTTTTGAGTACTTATGTGTTTATGAGGTTGAAAAATTATAATGATTTTTTTTAATTTAAATGTTGTCTTTCTAATTTGGCGCCAAATGATAAAAAAGTGTTATTAAGCATGATAGATCTTGCATTAATTGCGGAGAGAATGTTGCATCTTTTGTTTACTTTGGAGGCAAGGAATTTGGGTCCTTAACATGAGTACTACTTTAAGTGGGTCACTTGTTAACCTTTCTTTGCCCTTTGTAACCTTTATATACGTGGCAATAGAGATGAACAAAATTGGGGATGGGATTCTAAGATTATGTTTGGGATTCTAAAACATACTTGTAAACTAATTTATTTTGAGTTATTTAGATTGTTACGTTTGATACAATAAAAAAATAGAATATAAGATAGTTTTTTTTTTAAAAAAAATTTATTTTTATTTTTTATTTTTTTAAAATATACTTCGATTAACTTTTGAACAAGTTTATGGCGTTTATTTAATATATAAACTTAATTAATTAAAAGAAATCATCTCAAGATCATTTAATTGTTTATAGTCAATCCATTAGAATTTTTTTTTATTTATTAAAAGACTATCCATTATAATATTTTGTGTATGATACCAAACTGTTTCTTAATCATAATTGGGTTTTGGTACTGTTTCAAAATGGGCCATGCATACATGAATAAATTTCAAAAATATACACGTTTTTTATATTGAATAGTAAGAACAAAAAAATATACTTTTTGCGAGTTTTTAATTTTTTATGAAAAAAGCTCGAAAAAAATCTTTTGTTTGGGAGTAAGCTTTTACTTTTAATGAAAAATTTCAAATTCAAAAGTTATTCCAAGCAGTTTTGAAAGTTTTTAATTTTTGGTTTTATATAATTTTATAATTTTAAAAGCTAAAAATTATTTTTGTCAAATACTTCTGTATAAACAAAAACTACAGTTTCTATTCTTATCAGTAGCTACCAGCTACCAGCTTCCAGTTAACATCTACAACTTAGTTTTACAAAACATGCCTATTAATATTATTCACAGAGTTTTTGAAAATTATATATCTATTAAATATAACATTTTTTAATAAATTATTAAATGCACAAGGTGACCATTATATATATATATTTGTTTTATAAGATTAAATATTTCTTTTATATGTCAATTTATGTCATCTATATTTATCAACACATCGTCCTTTTATCAATTGGTGGATTAACTATCAACTAGTTTTTTAGTTGGTCTATCAAACATAACTATATATATATATATATATATATATATATATATATATATATATATATATATATTAGACCAGTTAAAAAGTTAGTTGCTAGTTAATCCAGTAGTTGATAAAATGATATATATTGTTTTGTAAGTTGTTAAAGAACAAATATGTAAATGTCATTAGAAACGTAGTAGTGGAACATAGCGTACTTCTAGCTTTAGGTGAGGGATATTTGAATGTGAAGATTAAGAAATAAAAAAGGTAAGATGGTAGTAATCACACCATTTGAACAAACCACCATGTTAATCTATTCACAAGTTTATGTAAAGATATCAATCGCGGAACATCAACAATATTTTGGACAATACACTCTTAACCTTTGACATGTTGTGTGAAATTATGCAAATCAACCAATAAGTTTATGTCACAAGGTGAATGTAGAGATTATTCTAGTTATGTTACAACTTTTATATATATTCTTTTTGAAAGTTGATTATTTTTGTAATAATAGCAATCAAGAGTTAAATTTAACAATAAAAAGCTAATAAAATTTTCGGCTTACATTGACTTTTTTTTTCTATTGTTTTTGGAGAAAAGGAGTGTAGAAATATGTCATTGAATGAGATTCTTGGTGTACTAGTTGAAAAGTCGGTTGTTAGCTGAAAGGTCAACTGTTAGCTGATAAAAAATGATGTGTGGTAAAAACTAATTAATAAGTTAGTTGAAAGATATATAACATAGAATGTCATTGAGAAAAATATAATGTTTATAATTAAAGGTATATTTGGAAAATTTAGAAAAACTTATGAAAAACTAGTACAAGTAGTTTTTTAAAATGCTAACTTTTAAGCTACTTTTTGGTTTTGTCGAACATAACACCTTTAAAAGCTCAAAAATTAAGCTAGGTGTTGTACGTCAAACACATATATCAACCCGTTAGTAAAAGGAGTGGATGCCAAGTTATGTGAAAAGCGATGAATGTAGATCTCAAACAAAACAAGAAACTAAATTTAAAATGTGCAAAATTTAGAAACAAAATCACATTAAGTTAGGAGTTGTTTAAACAGGATGTGAACTTTTAGTAGGTTGGAGTCATAGATGACACTTGAAAAAAAATGGAGACGGTCGTATGAAATAAAAAGAGAAAAAAAAGGTTTGTTGAAAAAAGTTAGCGTATTTGTGGAACACACTCATATTATTTTTATCAAGATACAAATTTTCTTTTAAAAATTACAAGAATGCTGAGCAATTAAGATGTAAAATTAAAAGACTATCGAATACTGTGAATCTAAAAAAAAAAAAAAAAATCAGTCTTTTAATTGAAATTTTAAAAAGCTATCAAAAAATTTTAATATAATAAATTTGTAATATATCAATGTCTTGTTTTTTTCGGAACAAGACAATGAAAGGATGTTTGTAGATACGTCTAATTGAGTTTGTTATCATACAACATCTGTAACTATGTATCATCTAATTAAAAAACGATATACTAATTTGGTAACTCATATATAAAAAATTATTCAAGAGAAATAACATATATGTCTTAGACCATACACAAATGGCGTTGTAATAAGTACAAGTGTCGAAAGCACATCCAACTAACATTCAGCCCAAAATAGTACCATCTTTTCGTGACAAATGTGTTGAAAAAGTACATAGGTTTCAATTCAAGTCATGTTCCTGTAATTTGATTGGATACTTTATTGTTGTTTTTTATTAGTTTTATTATTAATATATAAAATATTATTCAATAGAAAGGAAATGTTAAGTTTTTTATTTTTATTCCAACGCATTTCATCTTTTAATTATTTTATTGTTGTGGTATTATAGAGTTAATAACTTAATATTATTCAAAAAGGAATATGATTTATTAAGGTAATTAACTTTTCGGTTTGTTCACATCTAGGCAACTATCTTTTTTTTTGTATACATCTAGGTAACGAACTTGTTGGAAGTGTTCACATATGACCATTATGACGTGCTGTAGCAGGTTACATCCTAGATGTGAACACTTTTAACAAGTTCGTTACCTAAATGTGTAAAAAAAATAGTTACCCAAATATGAACAAAACAAAAAGTAAGAGTAAATTACACAAATGGTCCCTATGGTTTAGGAGATTTGTGTTTTTGATCTCTAACTTATTTCTTTAACTCGGATGGTCTCTACTGTTTATTTTTGTTGCGCGTTTGGTCTCTGTCTTACCTAAAAATAGTATTGTGCCATTATTAATTTATTTTTTAATTAATTTTCTTATTTATGTATTTATTTTTTATATATTTAAAAAAATTAATAGACCCCACATATATGTATCTCTTCACCGTAAACCTGAAACCGCATTTGAGAAATTTAATTTTGGTCTCATCAGCCACCATACAATCTCTCATCCTCCTCAACTTCTATTTATTTTCCATCTTTAGTGACATCGACGTCTTCACCATCCTTTTTTTCTGTCCTTCAAATATGGCGAACCAACACCATAACCCACTGTCTCTTCATCTTTAGTGGGTTGTGGTGTTGATTCGACGGAGTTGAAGGACCGAAAAAAGAAGGGATGGTGAAGACGTCGATATCACTAAAGATGAAAAATAAATAGAAGTTAAGGAGGATGAGAGATGAGATGGTGAGGAGATACAGGTATGTGGTGTCTATTTTTTGTTAATATGTAAAGAATAAATACATAAATAAGAAAATTAATTTAAAAAAATAAACTAACAAGGGAACTATAGTCTTTTTAGGTAAGACATGGACCAAACACGCAACAAAAATAAACAGTAGAGACCATCCGAGTTAAAAAAGATAAGTTAGGGACCAAAAACACAAATTTCCCCAAACCATAGGGACCATTCGTGTAATTTACTCTTACTTTTCGTTTTGTTCATATTTGAGTAACTATTTTTTTTGTACACATCTAGGTAACGAACTTGTTAAAAGTGTTCACATCTAGGATGTAATCTGCTACAGCAGGTCATAATGGTCATATATGAACACCTCCAACAAGTTTGTTATCTAAATGTGTACAAAAAAAAGATAGTTACCTACATGTGAACAAACCGAAAAGTTAATTACCTTAATAAGTCATATTCCGTATTCAAAAACCTATCCATTTCACAATTTGAGTCGGGAGAAAGATTATTTTGATGAAAAAATTACAACCTAATAAAGAAATGAAAGTAAAATTTCTAAGTTTAAAAAATTTAAAGCCATTGCTTTGAATAGTACTTGGTAATATATTTTGTAAATATTTTAAATATCATGTGGTATTTTTTGTTTAAATATCTACGTTTACATAAAAATATAACAAACATGTAGGTATTTTGTTAGCCCTCTTCACATGCCTTGTTTTCTCATGATTCACATCATATATGTTAAAAATCTATGAACATGTTCACATGGTTTGTTTGATAATTAAAAAAAAGAATCTATATTTCTTTCACTGCAACCCCATTTGATTGTTTAGGACCTTTTGGTCATATTCTACCAACCTACCAAATGTCTAAATTCCAAAAATATGGAGAAAATCAGTTTTGCTGATATTTTTTAATAACTAATAGTTGGTAAAAAAAAAAGTTTTTGAATTAAATCCTTACAACGACTAACAAACGTATTATTGTTTTAGGCATTGAAAGCAATTCTAGACCGAGGACATAAACTACGAAATCCCGATGGAATTCTTATCAATGGACGTGGGCCAAATGTTACATCCTTTACGGTCCAAAAAGGTAAAACTATAGAATACCCTAAATATGGATGAATCATTTTCAAATTGATTACATGATGTTTACACTTTTTTGTTTGGTAAACAGGAAAAACTTATAGGTTAAGAATATCGAATGTGGGACTACAGAATTCCCTTAATTTCCGCATTCAAAACCACAGGATGAAACTTGTGGAGGTTGAAGGAACACACACAGTTCAACAAATGTATTCGTCTCTTGATATTCATTGTGGGCAATCTTACTCGGTGTTGATTACAGCCGATCAATCCGATCGAGACTACTATATTGTCGTCTCCTCTAGATTCACCAACCCAATCCTTGCCACTACTGGAGTTCTTCATTATAGCAACTCCGCTAGCAAAGTCTCTGGCCCAATTCCCGGTGGACCAACCATCCAAGTGGACTGGTCCCTCAACCAGGCTCGCTCAATCAGGTTTGCTACTCCATTATATTTTTTCTTATATCATATACTAAAATATGATGTTGTGATTACTAATTATTACTTATATAATAATGTCATTAACACAACCTTATTTAACCATGAAAATCTTAATTAAAATGTCTCGCAAGATTACATGAGGATCTTTAACTTAATTGAATATTGGGAAACGAACAAACAAATTGAAACTATTTGCAAGTATTTTACATTTTCTCATTTCTTGTTGTGTGTCATTTTGTGAAATACATGTTAAGCTAAGTTTTATGCTCGTGAACTCAATATTTTCTATCTATAAAAAAGGTTATGTTTCTATCGTAAAACATACGTTTAGAAACATGATAACAATGTTGAACATATACCGTAACATATATCATGCAAAATAACACGTTTTCTACATACAAAATTGTTGGGAGTCGAAAAGTCCAACACTCAATTTGGTTTACTTTGTTTGTATGTTGAATAATCTTCATTCCTTAAGGATTTGTTGTTGTTTTTCCAAATGACAAAATTATTATTAAAAACACCAGCAAAAAGCTAGTAAAAATAACTAGTTGATTATGCTTTCATGGCAACATCCCATGAAAGAAACATGGATTTTCATCACATCCATTCTTTTAGGAGTAATTTAGAAGTAAATTAAATTTGTCCATCAAAAATAACGATTAAAAATATATAGAGTAAATTGCAAATTCAGTCCATATAGTTTTCTGATTCCTTTTGATTTTTCATTTAAATAAATTAGTAAAAAAATCAAAAGTTTAAAAAATGATAAAAAAAAAATGCAAGAAATTTTTTAAAAGATAAGATAGTCATTTCAAATTTGACGATGACCAAATTCATAATTTTAAATCAATATCCAAACAAATTAGCAAACTATAAACAAACTATAAAAGACCAAATTTGTAATTTATTCAGATATTTATCTTGTAAATGAAACCTAAATATGTCATATGTCATCTTTATAAACATAATGATATTACATGTCATTTTCTTAGTAATTTTTATTTTTCTATTTCACTTAATATAAAGCTTATATTTTAATAAGTTTATATTTTTAAATTTCCAATTAAGGAATAATAAATCGTAATAAAATCTGAAAGTTAATTTGAATTCAAAATTTAACAGTAAATTAGGTTACTAGGTTAAAACCCGTGGAAACCATGGGTTATCAAAGAAAACCACTATTGATATTTTAAAATGGTAATAAAAAATCAAAGATTTATAAAAATTATTAAATTACAAAGATAAAAGTTTTGTCTATAAGTTTATAATAATTAGATAAAATTAATATATACATTGTTATAAATATTCGTTCTGCGGTCTGTATGTATACACATTTGATTAAATTATGATTTTATACAATGCAATATAATTTTTAATAAAGTGAAAAAAAACACAATAAATCATGGAAATGATATTGTTATACGATAAATTAAAAATAACAATAATGTAATAAAATAAAGTTTTAATCTTTTTTTGGAAAAGTTCCATATAAAAGAAGCTGGAAAATACTTTTCTAGAAAATTTCACTATTAAGACGTTTTAACAAATTTTCATATTCTATTTTCTGTTACAACTTTTAAGTTAAGCATAAAATAGCAATTTACTTTAAAAGTACATTGCTATAAACTTTAATGAATGGTTCATGTACCTGTCAAACAATTATAGTTTTGTAGATGGTCGGGTTTTTATGACATAAAAACATGGAATAAATGTGTTTATACCATTATACATATGAAATTTTAACCTTTTTTTTTTTTTACAAAAGTTACATATAAAAGAATATGGAAAATCTTTTCTAAATTTTTTAGAAAATTTCACTCCTAAGAGGTTTTAACAACTTTAAGTTGAGCAATAACATCTCACTTTTATTTTTTAATAATATCATACTTTTCTTTTCTAAAGTAGGACGCTATAATTTCAATACATAAAATTATAAATCTAGGGCCCACCCGTTGTTACTGCTCTTTGAACATTGAACTGAGATTGGGATGGAGTTAGGGGGGGGGGGGGGGGGTTGTGATGTGGTCTTTAATTTTTGTGCACCTTCTAGTAGAATAACAATAACAAGGCCTAGACACCGGCATAAAATGCAAAAATTGAAGATGTTCAGATCTTGGATAGTTGGAAACATTTTACTCACCCTGACAATGAAATCCATCGGATCCAAAGTTGTCGACACACTTCAAGCTCCTGCAACTTCATCGGGTAACTCTTTAGGAAAACAAAATCCATCATTTATGTTTGTATTAAATAAAAAAAATACCATTATTCATAATGATGACTTTCAAAAAAGAACTTGCGAAACCTAAAATTACACGATATTACAAAATATGGTTGACATTCGTTTGGTATGGTTAAAAAGGAACTTTGTAGATTGTATTGAAAAAACTAAAATTGATCGTAAGTTATACTAATTTCGCAAATGTAGTCAAAATCTATTGCCATTGTCAACAAAGTAATTTTGGAAAAATCTTCCGTTCTCGTTCATGTCTTTCATAATAAAAAATTTATAGCAGTCAACAACCACCATAAAAATTACAAATTACATAAATAATCCATAGTTAATTTTTGTATAAGTAACAGATCTTTAAGCTACAAAACCAAAAAAATGAAGATCTACTCTTCCATAAGAAAAATATAAGTAGAACTTTGACTTTTGAGGTCAAATACTAACTTTTAACTCCAAGATCGATATACATTCTCAATATTTTTAATTGAAGGAATATTGTAACTATGTTAAAAGCGTGCCAACATATCTAATGCATGATATTCATGTAGTGATTGTAACATTTTTAATTTAAAATTCTGATTGAAAAAAAATAGATTTGACCTTGAATAAGTTGAATTGATATTTATAAGCAAGAAACAACACTTTAATGAAATGAAAAAAAACACCTGCACATATAGTAGCTTCTTCTCGTGACGTTACGAATACAACAAAACCCAAGACCTTTGTATCATCTGAACCTAGATTTAATTAAAAATAGGTAAACCAGGTTAAATAATATGAAAGGCTAAATACAAGAAATAACAATACAGTCACATTTAATCATTTGTTATAGCATCCTACTTTCATTTATTAATAGGGAAAAATAAAAAATAAAAACATTATATTTTGGCAATAGTCATATGTCATCTTTATAAACATAATGATATTACATGTCATTTTCTTAGTAATTTTTATTTTTCTATTTCACTTGATATAAAGCTTATATTTTAATAAGTTTATATTTTTAAATTTCCAATTAAGGAATAATAAATCGTAATAAAATCTGAAAGTTAATTTGAATTCAGTATTTAACAGTAAATTAGGTTATTCTGCCAACCTTATAGTATCTTTGATTTATAACCTACTAAAGTATATATATGATTACATATTTTTCTTTCTTTTTTCTTTTTTCTTTTTTCTTTTTTTCATTTAACATATAACCGAAGTAGCTCATCCCAGGACCAATCTTACAGCAAGCGGCCCAAGGCCCAACCCACAAGGTTCATACCATTACGGCATGATCAACACCACCAGAACCATCATCATCCAGAGCTCCGCCGCACAAGTCAACAAAAAACAAAGATATGGACTCAACAGTGTCTCATTCAAACCCACCGATACTCCATTAAAACTCGCCGATTATTTCAACATCGGTGGAGTTTTCAGAGTCGGAAGTATTTCCGATAAGCCCACCGGAGGTGGGTTGTATCTTGACACCGCTGTTATGGGGGCTGATTACAGAACTTTCGTTGAAATCGTCTTCCAAAACCCTGAAGATATCGTAATGAGTTATCACCTTGATGGCTACCAATTCTTCGTTGTGGGGTAAGTAATTAATTAAGAACAAAAAATAAAGAATTTATAATATGTTTTGGTTTCTACTTTCTATTATAATATATAATCAAATATTTTTATTAATTTGTTGTGACAGAATGGATGGAGGAGTATGGAGTAAAGGAAGTAGGAACGTTTACAATCTTCGAGATGGCGTTGCACGTAGCACCATTCAGGTCTCCTTTTAGTAAATTACATTTTGGTCCCTCATTATAGCTCCTTTTTCGTAATTTTGGTTAACAAAATGTTTTTTCTTTCAATTTTGGTCATTAATTGATTTTTCTTTAACCCGTGTTTCATATATTTAGGTATACCCAAAATCATGGTCTGCAATTTACGTACCACTTGATAACGTGGGCATGTGGAATTTGAGGACAGAGTTTTGGGCAAGACAATATCTTGGTCAACAGTTTTATTTACGTGTTTACACAAATTCAGGATCAATTAGAGACGAATTCCCAATCCCAAAAAATGCTCGTCTTTGTGGAAAGGCAAGTGGTCGTCACACACGACCGCTATAATTTTTCCATAAATATCCAGAAGGTTTGACCTCTAAGCTAAAGTAAATTAGGAGGTTGAGTTTAGATATAATTTTCACATAACATATGGTGAATTTAAAAAGTACTAAGAAGTATTTGGATTGCGTATTTATAGCTGTAATGTTACATAAGCTATAAATTGGAATGACCTTATCTCAAGGTCACCTTTATTGTTGTATTTTTTGTTCACACTTAAGTGGAAATATTGTTTTGTTTGGTGTTTATTGAAAAAGAAATCATCTATTCTGTTATTGTAATAAAGAAATGGTTAGAAGTTGGTGATAGATTTCCTATTTGTGCATTTGAATTTAGCGAAGATTTTACTACATGCATATTGTTCACTACTAAACGTAAATTTAATGTGCATTAGACATAATCAACAAGAAAAGATGGAACAAAATAGCTTCTATTAATGCTTTTGTAATTGTGTATCTACATAAATAGAGAAGATAAATTCTATATAAGAAAATGTCAAAAGTGATATATAGGTTCAAATCTCACTTTAGACATAGTTGGATATAAAGAGTAGATTTTACGAAGACAAAACTGTACAAATGGTCCATGTGGTTAGCTGAAAATTGTCACGTTGGTCCAAAAAGGTTTGGACTAGCACCAGAGGTCCAAACTTTTCATTTTGTTGCGTGTTTGATGCAGTTTTCTATAAACTTTTTCATAATGACTATTTTGCCATTATTTTTTTCTTTTTCAGTTTTTTTATTATTTAAATATATTTTTTGATTAAAAGAAAAAATAAAAAAGAAAATTTGCATTTTCTATTTTCTTTTTATAATTTACAATGACAAAATAAAAAAAATGAAATCTCTCTCTCTCTCTCCAACACCACACACTACCTTTATACCTCCCTCATTGGATCGAAAACCACTCCACCAACATACCTCAGACCTTCCTCACTCCCTTCCATCCTTTTTCTCGTCACCATACTGCCACCTTCTGCCATCGTGTACCACCATTTCACAACCCCTTATCCCTCCTTCTTCCGATGACACAACAACCCCCAAGCAACCCTCCAACCTGCTGCCTTACCTCTTCCCTCTTCCCCTCCGATGACCACTGCCGACATAAGCAAAAAGAAGCAGCCGCTAGGCTGTCGGGCAACCTCCTGCCACCGTAGAGCTGCTCTTGGTCACCACCATCGACCACCTTTGTTATGCTACTACGTAAGTCCCCATTGCCATTTTTTTATGTGAATCGCAAAGGGCCAAACCGAGGAATCAAATGACCAGTCATTTTTTTTCTTTCATCATCTCTACCGGAGAGGATGTTCAGTTCCCGTCATCCGAATTTCGAGTTGCAGGTACGATATCATTGTTGCTCCAATTGAGGGTTTTCGAGCCCTAATCACACCTAAATCAAAGTTGTCGGGGGCAAACTTCAATATCTGGTAAAATCACACCGCAAAGAGAGGGTAATTCGAACCCTAGAATGTAGAATGCTTTAATGGAGAAAGATGGAGGGCGCATTGCTTCTATCTGTTCGTTGAACATAGTCCTAAACCCTAAAGATTCTTGCAGTAGAAGTGGAATTGGAGAAAATCAAAAGAACAGAAAAAAAAAAATTGAGGATTTGGTTTTTTCATCGTATCTATCAGCCACCATGTGGGTTTGATTATGGATTTTAGGGTTTTTGGGAGGGATAGTTAGAGAAGATGAACATGGTGATTGTTTTGTACTCTTTGCGTCCAGAGAGAGAGAGAGAGAGATTCTTTTTTATTTTTCTTTTAATCAGAAAAAACATTTAAATAAAAAAAAATAGAAAAAGAAAGTACCAAGGGTAAATCCATCATTTTAAATATTTTTAAATCAAATTGGACCAAAATCACAACAAAATGAAAACTTTGGACCTATGGTGCAAACTATATATATATATATATATATATATATATATATATATATATATATATATATATATATAGTTTGCATTCTTTTAAATAGACAAAACTGCAAATTTGGTCCTTGTGGTTTGCAAAAACCTTTGGATGGAGTCCAAAAAGTTTTCAGCTTGCACCAAAGGTCCAAAATCAAGGTTTCCGTGGGTTTTTAGTCTATTTTGTCATTTTCCGTTTGTTTGGAGCCGTTAGTGCCATCACGTGCCCTCCATGTGAGGGCATTTTGGTCATTTTAGGTCCTTATTTTAAATAATATCATATTTCTCCTTTATATACATACTCATACGCAATCCCCTTCTTCTTCTTCATTTTGATTTACAGAGAAGCAGCAACAAAGGTCTTCTTCTTCTTTGTCACTCATCTACTTCTACTGTTACGAGCTTCAAAAATGGTGCTCTGCTTCTGTGGGAATGTTGATGTTGTGTGAACCTCATGGACCTCACGAAACCCTGGTCGTCATTTCTATGCATGCCCTAAAATGGTAAGCAAACTCATATTAGGTTATGATATTTCGGTAGTTATGCAATAACTCTTCTACTTTAATGTATTCTTGTAGGGATCCAGATGTGGATTTTTGGGGTGGGTAGATCCCCCTATGTGTCAAAGATCAACTGTTATCATACCAGGATTGTTGAGAACAATGAATAGGTATGAGCTTGAAGTGGGTCAGCTGAAGATGTACTTGCTTGCCTCGTGGGTCTTGTTTATGTTGTTTGTGTTATTTTGGAATTAGGAATTAGAGGTTAGGGATTTTTTGTTGGTAATAACCACTTGAAAATGTTGTCTTTTGGTGCTAGAAGGTTTAATGGTGGTTTATATATGTTGTAAGTGTTGTCTTTTAGATATGTAATGCTGTTATGATAAATGGAAGTGTAATGGTTTTATCTTTATATGAATATGAAATTGTAATTGTAATGGTTTTTGTCTACACTTGAATATGCAATTGTAATGGTTTTACATGCATATATTAAGTGCATTGCCATAACATCTTCATGCTTTGACAATACAAAATAAACCAATAACAAAGTACATTACCAAAAGGGTACCAAAAAAGGTTACATACAAATATTGAGTTACATACCATAACAGATGAATGCCAAAACACAATCATTACCAACAAAGGGCATTAAAGTACATTACCAAAACATTGGATTACATTGTTCCATAAAAGGTCATCAAAGTACATTATCAAAAGGGAACCAAAAAAGGGCATCAAAGTACCAACTAAAGTGCATTAACAAGTCTTCACAAACATAAACAACTTAAGTACTTAAACATCAATTCCCATCTTGGGCCTTGCAGGTCCTGGAATTGTGACCCTTTTGCTTACACTTACTACATGTTACAGTCAAAAACTTCCTGCTCAACTTTTAAGTTTCATTATCATTTTTACTTTGGCTGTTTGCTTGCCTCTTTCGTTGCTAAATTTCAATCCTTTCCTCTGTTGTCATCCTCCTTTTCTTTTTTTGGCCTGCCTATAGCTTTGTTGTGTGGTGGAGGGACAAGAGTTGTTGGGCAGTCACTCTTAGGCCACATGGCTCTACCTTTGATAGGCTCCACCTTGAAGGAGTACATCTCTTTCCATGTATCAAGCCAATACACCTTATGCACATAGGTGTATAGTTCTCCCACCTTTTCAGCATTGTCTGCCATTTCATTTAGGCTTGCAATTGCATGCTTGCAAGGAATTCCAGTAAGCTCCCACTTTCTACAACTACACTCCCTTTTATCCATGCCCACCACATGTTGATCATTCCATGGGCCTTTAACCTGATACTTTTGTCCCCGATTCCATCGTGCATGATACTTACTAGCAAGTGTTGTGTTTGCTTCCAAAATCCTAGTACCAGTTGGAGTTAGTGGACCTTGACACTTGTTTAACACCTTCATCACATTGCATACTCTCTTCATAAGGTACTCTCTGATAAACTCCAAACAGCTGATAATGGGTTTGTGTCTCCCTTTCACAAGTTTGCTATTGAACACTTCACAAAGGTTATTCAATAACACGTCTGAAATTGCCCGTCCTAGTAGTTCATTAACAAAATAACAGTTAGTGTATATCTATACTATAATGAAAAATAAGACAACAAATTGAGAAAATACCTGAAAAATGACTTCTAGCCCAATGACATGGAGGGATTTTCAGGAGCCACTGATATGCTTCTATGTCATAACTCCTTAGCTCTACCATTACAGCTTCAAACTCTGGTATGGTGGTGGCTGTAGCACATCTCCAAAAATACTCCATGTACTCTGTAGTCTTAAATAACTTCCTCATGTTCTGGTATATGTGTCTAATACAGAACCTGTGTTCTGCATTAGGAAACAATTGTTTTGTGGCTGGTAGAAGACCCTGTTTTCACCATAACAAAATAAGTAATTAGCATTAGTCTGTAATGACAGCTAGTATATAATATTATATGTAACTATAGTACCTTCTGTCTATCACTGATAAAGGTGAAGTTGGAATCTGAATACAAGTCAAGATCTTCTCCAAGACACTGAAGAAACCATTTCCAACTTGAAGTGTTTTCACTATCAACAACAGAATATGCCAATGGGTAGGTTCCATTGTTGGAATCAACACCAACTGCACTTAGTATTTGACCGGGGAAAGGTCCCTTCATGAAGGCTCCATCTAAGCCTAAAAATTCTCTCAACCCTGCCTTAAATCCTTTCTTTAAAGGACCTAAACACACGTATATCCTTTTGAATTGCCTGGTTGGGGATGAAACCACAGGTTCAGAAACCACATCAATCTTTACAGTTGTACCTTCGTTTGTCTTTTGTAGCTCTAGTACATACTCTCTCAAAGCTGCATATTGCTTTACGTAATCTCCTGCAACATTTTTGGTGGCTAATGTTTTTGCCCTAACTGCTTTCTCTTCTGAAATACTAACCCCATATGTTGATTGGAGTTGCTCTTGTAGGGCACGAACAGGCAGGCCAAGATTAGCTTCAATCTGATCCATACTTTGTTTGGCAAGAAATGTTGCTGTGCAAGATCTAATTTTTCGTGTTTGTAGGCAGATGTGTTGGTGATTATAGGTCTTAATAAACCAATAGTCCTGCTCACTTGACCTAGATGCATGAAGTTTCCAAGTGCATTTAACTTTATCAGAGTTTACATCTTTACCCTTTACCTTTTTCCCAGAGGTAGGTCCACCCATCCCACTTGCAATTACAATTACAGTTCCATCACAAACAACTGTTAATCTACTCTTGTCATTTTTTGTGAATGAGATATTCCTCCTTGTCTCTAAAGCATGCAGGTCGACTTTATCTTTCAATTCTTTCTTGGCTTTATATTTCTGCCCAATATGAAAAGCTACCTTGTACACCTCACCAGCAGAACATAATGTTTGTTTCCCCAACTCTTTGATCATTTCTCTTCTTTTCCTGTTGTCCCCTGAGTCATCACTAAGTGAATCCCACTCGTCATTATCAATTACCTCCACATCCTCTTCTTCATCACTCTCTTCATTTCTTTGACCACCCAAACTTTGACATCCAGTGAACTCTGCTTATGTATCAATATTTAGATTTAAATCCTCCATGTCAACTTCAACATCTTCAATTATGTTGTCCTCATCAATCATAAAGTCACTATCTTCATCTTCACTGTTTTGATTCTCAAAGTCAATGTCATCAGGATCCTCTTGTCTCTACTCATCATTGAAAGGAATATTATCTTGGCCTTCAAACCCATTAAATGGGATGTTATCTTGGTCTTCAAACCCTTCAAAAGGTTGAAAGTTTGTCATTAACTCATCATCTATGTTGATGTTAGTTGAAAATTCATTGACTCCTTGAGGATCATTATCCATGACAACTCTATACCCCTTATCTGTAAATCCTTCTACACCCTCACCATTGGATTTGTTCATGTCAAGTTGTTCATTCACATCAATCTCTTTGTTTAACTCTTTTTTTGCATCAACTACAACAAATTCAGGATGCATTGGGTCAACACCCTTACCTTTATCAACTTCACCACTTGCCATTGTTTTTTTCACCACCTTCCCAATCCAAGTTAAGTTTTCTACTACAAGACGATGCCCATTTACTATGTTTCCAACCTTTAGACCTATTAAATTCAGGTGTTGTTGATTTGTATAAGGTTAATGCTAACCCTAAATCACCCTCACCAACATCAATTTGGATTGGAGTTACCACTTTATGAGCAACTACATGTGATGAGGGTCTAGAAGGATCCTGATTGTCCATGTCTTCTATTATAACCCTTCTTGGACCAGTTGGGGACATAAATATGTAAACAAGTTCGTTTGACCATGCTCTGTGTACACTTTAATCATTTTGTTATGGGTAACATACTGTGAGAGATTACGCACATCATCATCATTACCTAATGCTCGGAGTCCAAACTCAAATCCTTCATTAGGCAAACGGAAATGGTAATACATGATTTCAGTACCATCATACCCTAATTCTCTCATCATCAAGTATAGTTCACGAACAGAAAATTCATCAATGTCGACAACATCAAAGTACCTTACTTGCCCATTAATATACCTGATATTTGGAAACTTTGTGAAACTCCCTCCGTGATGGAGTCCAATAGAGAATATGTTGGGGTAACCATCTTCAAAATAGAAAGAGACGATTGTTAGAGAATAGTTTGAAGCTTGATCATCAAATACAGAGTTTTTCAAAGTTTTTTCAAAGTTTGAATCTTACCATAAACTTCTTGAACGTTAACATTCTCTCCAACATTTCTAAGTCCCCACATTTTCAAAAGCATGAACGAAAATCAATTCTCAGACAATGGTTAGGGTTTTTGCGTCTTGCTTAATGAGGTATGGGAGAAGACGAAGGAGTGAAGTACAGTCTGCAACCTTATTAATTGAAGTGGCGGCAACGGAGGCTAGGACCTAAAATGACCAAAATGCCCTCACATGGAGGGCACGTGATGGCACTAACGGCTCCAAACAAACGGACAATGACGGAATCGACTAAAAACCCACGAAAACCTTGATTTTGGACCTTCGGTGCAAGCTAGAAACTTTTTGGACCCCATCCAAAGGTTTTTGCAAACCACAAGGACCAAATTTGCAGTTTTGTCTTTTAAATATGTATTATAATCATTTGTTTTTGACAAAACTGCACAAATGGTCCCTATGGTTAGCTCAAAATTGCCACTTTGGTCCAAAAAAGTTTGGACTAGCACCAGAGGTCCAAACTTTTCATTTTGTTGCAAATTTGGTCCAATTTATTTTGAACTTTTTTATAATGACAATTTTACCCTTATTTCTTTTCTTTTTCAGTTTCTATTTTATTTATTTAAATATTTTTATGATTAAAAGAAAATAAAAACTAAAATATTACTCATATCCTTCCCACTCTCTCTTTTACAATGCAAAAGACCAACACCACCACCGGTCAACATCACCGCCGCCACCAACACCAACCACCACCACCGTCGACGCTGAAGCTTCCTTTGTAACCTTAATCGCCAGAACCTTCAGTCATCAGAAAGTTTACCTAGCTCCAATGAACACCACACACATACATAACTCTCTCTTTCTCTCCCCCCTTCTCTCTCTCTCTCTCTCTCTCTTTCTCTCGATGAACAAACACACAAAAATTAGAAATCTAACATATAAGAACACATTAAAAACCCAGAAATGGTTAAACACAGATGATATCAAATACATCCATACATATGTTCAAGAAGATCTGATATACAAAACTAGAAATCTGATATACAAGACCCAACACATAAACCTGATTCAATGCACAACACTCGTCGGAGCAAAATCATCTTTAATCCATCTATTGTTCGAAGCAAAAAACCAAGGATTTCCAGATCTTCACGTCTGTGGATCGAAGCAAAAAACGAGGGTGACAACAGATCTGGAAATCTAGGGTTTCGAAAAACTAGAGGGTGGCGGCGCTAGGGTTTTTGCAAATAATGGCACCTCGCTGGAGAAGGAGAGAAATGGACGGCTGAAACCCTAAACGCCGTCAGATATCTCGCTAGATCTGTTCAAATCCAAAAAAACGACGGTGACAATAGATCTTCATGTTTGAGCTACCATACAATGCTTTTCAAACCCTAAACAGCAAAACCCCAACCCCTACGACGTTTCTCAAACCAGTGTGTCGTCCGAACCCGAGCCTTCGTCGACGCCACCACCTCAACAAACCCTAGATATCTCGTCAGATTTGTTCATCTCTATGCTCGTCGGATCATCAACGTCGTCGGAGAAGTAGCAATTTTCTGAATGTATATGTTGTCGGAAAACAGATAGACCTTGTTGGTCTCGATGATGGTGGATTTGTAGGCCATCGTACATGACAGATTTGAGGGAAATGAGTATTTTGAAGTAGAAATGAAGAACATGAGAGAGAGAGAGAGAGACGTGTTAGGGGTATTTTATTTTTGGTTTTTTCTTAATTGTTTTTAAATTGTTGTAATAAAAGAAAATTAATAAATAAAATAATAAGGGACAAAATCGTCAATACAAAAAAGTGCAAATCAAATCGGACTAAACTTACAACAAAATGAAAAGTTTGGACCTCTAGTGCTAGTCCAAACTTTTTTGGACCAAAGTGGCAATTTTGAGCTAACCACGGGGACCATTTGTGCAGTTTTGTCTTTGTTTTTCTTGTTTAAGCTTAAATGAAAAAAATAAATGATTATAATACATATTTTAAAAAATAACATATTTTTTTAAAGTACAGACACTTTGCTTAAGTTCATCTATGTCCGAAGTAGAATTTAAACACTCAAGAGGCATCTCAACTATATATATATATATATATATATATATATATATATATATATATATATATATATATATATAGTTTGCATTCTTTTAAATATGTATTATAATCATTTGTTTTTCTTGTTTAAGCTTAAATGAAAAAATAAATGATTATAATACATATTTAAAAGAATGAACATATTTTTTTTAGAGTACAACACTTTGCTTAAGTTCATCTATGTCCCAAGTAGAATTTAAACACTCAAGAGGGCATCTCAACTACCTATATGTTAGTTTTGACATTTTGTTATGTAGAATTTACCCCTTGACTTTTCGATTTTTTTTTAAAAAAAAACTTCATCTTGACCGACAAACTACATTTAAACTTCGAGTTCGAAAATTTGTTTGTAAGCATAACCGGAAAACTCTTTAATGAGCTCAAAACTAAAACTCTTGGACGAACAATCCATTTCTAAATGTTTTTTTTTTGTGTCAATCCCAAAAATTTTACAATGAATTTGGTACCGAGAAGTTCCTTGTCTCCACGTTATCACCAACAAACTAACAAATATAAAGATATACATCCATTTTGTTTGAGAAAAAAAATGTTATTGAGCAGTTTTGTGTGGCAGATATTTTTTTCTCCTATCAAGATGTCAAGATGTCTGTATCTTTACCAATGTTCTACCACATAAGCTATTTCTCAATTCTACATCCAGTTATCATTGTTATCATTGGAAAGAAAAATGACCAAGTATCATAGTTATCATTGTTAGACTAGATTTGTAATTATTTCGATTTATATTTGATAGATCTCAATCCCATTAACACGTACAAAAGATTTTAACTTGTCTTATATTGTACAAAATAAAATATTTTAACAAATATTAACTTACTATTTAGGATATTTTATTTTGTACAAATTTAATAACAGAATATTGTTATACGTCATATTTTGTTTGTAAATGCTACAAAAATGTAATATTTAATGCTATTTAATTAAAAATATAATGTATGATGACTTGGAAGTAGACACATGCGCTTCATTTCTTATACAACATAAATGTTAATCTATCCAGTGTGCACCCACTGCTTCTGCCATGAAGCTATAACAATCTACCCGTTTATCGATCTGCAATTAATCCATATTTCACATTAAGTTCCATGCCAGAAAAGATCAACTTAGAGTACAAAGTTGAAGTTACAAACTTACCATTTTTTGGGTTGAGGTCCCACATCCATGCCCTGATTTGCTACTGATTCTTCCGATGATCGGGTTTATCTGTCGACTGTTCTTCACACTTGTACATAGCTCATGTTGCATGGTCTACAAGATGAATCATACAATCAAAGAATTGAATAAACCATGAGAATTACTGTAATTTAACTTGTGACTAATAACAAAATTAAACACACCACTAGTAATTTCAATGTGTGCAATGGCACAACACGATCGTCATGATCAGCAGTCAATAACATTGTTGATGGATATTGAATGACCCTTATCGAAGCATCTTCCCATGGTCGTTTAACATTATGCAAAGGCGAATACCTAATAATCAAAAGTTGTTAACGAGATAATTCAAGAGTTTGTCACGGAGTTGATTAAAGACCGTGGCACGATCGTCCTTTAAGATAATACTATGAATGTGCGTTGAGAAACGATTTGACTCACTTGATTAAGTAATGAAAATCATCTTCTTTATCTGAACAACCAAACTCGGAAAGCCAAGCATGACCTAATTAAAGCACGAAAATGATCAATTTTTATGGCAAACAAATAAAAAAAACAAGCACGACTCCTCAAAGACATGTAGAACACATTGTCACATGTATACTCACCGATAGTAAACTTATGGTATCGTAACATGTCCATGACACCAGCATGAGCTAGAGCACAACCAAATAAATCTGGTCTCTGTCACAACCATAATTAACGAATCAATGTTGTGTCATAGTTTGGCTATTGGAGTAGAGAAAAAAAAAAAGATACCTACCTGATTAATGCAAGCACCAATGAGGGTGCCACCATTGCTTCCACCTTCTATACACAACTTGCTAGGGTTAGTATAACCTGAAGAAATAAGGTGCTCAGCGACTGAAATGAAGTCATCAAAGCAATTTTGCTTATTTCCAAGTGAACCGGCTTGGTGCCATTCTTCTCCATACTCTCCACCACCACGAATATTTGCTATACAAAATACAACACCTAGATGACGTGCTAAAACCACACGAGTAATGTCAAATGATGGTGTTAAACTAACACCATATCCACCGTATCCAAACAATAAGCAAGGGTGCGATCCATCCAAAACTAAATCCTTCCGAGCCATGATAAATACAGGTACTTGTGTTCCATCCTTACTATGCACAAACACCTAAAACATAAGTAAAGTTAAAATGTATCTCTAGGACTTTGTTTGCTACATACAACATGACTAAAGAGAGTCCATGGTATTGGAGAAGCTTTATGTTAGTGATTTTAGTATGACCGACCATTATAGTTAATTGGAATTGCTATAAGTGCCAAATGATTAAGAATATGATCTAATAGTATTTAGGTAGTATGGGGTGCACACTTATATATAAGGCGACATTGATCCCAAACATGACGAATGGCGGGGATCAAGGGCGCACCCCCTTGCGAGGTTAAAGGATAAAGCCCCTGGTGGTGGTCCCTATTTCTAGTACTTTGTAGGGCTGAGGAAGGTGGGGAGGGCATTCATGTCTTCTGCACATACGAGAGATCGAGTGTGATTCCCTGTTAATCTCAGTCTCACTCCAATTTCATGCAAAAAGAGAGACTGGGAATGAGGATTATTGACATCAACCTCATTTTAAGTCCAATGCATATTAATGCAATACAACCCACTATATCTCGTCTTGTATGTCTTGCGTAACAAAAAAGGTGTTAATTACGCTTACATTGAAGTTCATAAATGCATACCTGATTAGCATGATATGCGGCTTGATCAAATCCCGAAACCACAATCTCACGCAGAACCTTCACTTGTGGAACCATAGTTTTCAAATCAAACTGATAAACGACACCCGGGGTGATGAAACTACTAAGCTTAACGAAAAACATAGTATCTTGGCGCCTAGCGCTAATGTAGTTGACACTACCAATATCAATAGGCAATGTATGCAACAAGTCACCTTTCTCCAAGTCTCGTATTTGCAAAACATGTTTACAATCACTCAAATAACTAACGATCAGCTGGTTTCCATTTATGGGTAGAGCCGAATCGATTACATCCTTTTCTGATTCTTTGAGCACTTTGCTCCAAATTCTCGGTTTCTTGAGATCTACTCGAACTAACTTGTACCTTGGAGCATGCTTGTTAGTCAGGAAGGTAAAGATTGTGTCATTGTTTACAATGGCTTCATAATTTGCCTCAAAATTATCAATAACCTTCACGAAGGGGAGAATGCCTTTTCCTTTATGACCTTCAACACCATTTGGTAAAGTAGATAAATCGCAACAATAGAATTTGTTGAGTCGTGCCGCACCTTTACATATATTCATAAGAAGATACTGCAAAATGGAGCAAAACTGATTACTTGTTAAACTTTTCAAACGTTAACTTCAAAACCTATAATAGCATCCACGATGCATAGTTTAATGGAAAAGTTGAATGAGGTGGAATGTATAGTTTTCAATTGATTAAATTCCAAACATAGTGGGATGCATCGTTGGCATTCCAAGGATATAAAGTTCAATGGCCATTGAACTCTTTGATGGAAAGAAAAAAAATCATTTAAAAGAAATATTTCATTGATTTTTTTGTAGAGTTTAATATATTGTAGAGGAAAAAATGCTAGAGTTGTATGAAAAATAAAATAATAAAACGACGATCCATTAAGCTCTATAAGGTTGAATGCATTGTAGGCGACCTAACAACAAAGATCTTATGACCACCTTTCCATCATCCGCAAGTCTTGCTTCAAGAATATGTGTAGGGTTCTCAAGATCATTCCAACATAATATATCTTCTGATTGTTTCGTCCCTAATAAATGGTAATAGAGTTGATGATTATAGTTAACGTTTACTTCCGTGCCCACATCCATCTTTTGGGTCTCCCTAAACAATGTTACGCAAATTCGTCTTTATTTTATATAAAACTATAATCTAAAAAAAGATTATATTTAATTATAAAAGAAATAATTAATTACTTGGGAGCAGGAAATCGGCAGTAGAAAAATCCCTTCGTGTCATGAGTCCAACTGATCGACGTAAATTTCACCTATCAAAAGGATCATGAGAATTTTGTAAACGATTAAAATGAATTCTTTTCCGTTTTTTTCTTCAATATAATACTACAATAATGCATGTTATTTAGTTATATCTAATCTAATAAATGAAAGTTTTTTTGCCACATGTCATACTCTCATTCAATTTGTCAAATGTCATTTTGTGGTTATTTTGAATTAATTTGTTTTCCACAAGTCATTTTATGAGTGTTTCTATTTTAATAAATTCAACATAATATTTTAATGTAATAATTACAATAAATGTAGTAATAAATGAATATCAATTTCATTTATGAACTTACTTTCTTATTTCAAAATTCTCAAATTAAAGTTCATTACTTTATTTTGTTTATTTATTTAAATTTAAAAGTTAAAAAAATCATTTTTAATAATTCATTATTTTTCTTAGTTTCTTATAAATTCAAAATTCTTAAATATTTAGACATTTATATATTTATTTTTAATTAACTTGTGTAATACATGGTTCCCACACCTAGTAATTAACATAATTAAGAAAACATATGAAAGTTTAGGAATGTAATTAATCTAAGATCTTACCCAAGAAAGTTTGTCTGGTTGAACGATTTTGTCATCCACATTCATAACTTGAAGGGTTAACCAATCACTTCCACTCGAGCTTAAACCATAGGCCAAGTATTTTGCATCATGGCTGACCTCAAAAACTCGTAAAGCCACTGTTCCATCCTCGCTTAGTCCATTTGGATCGAGCAAAACCTCACCTTCTTCATCTAAACTATCCTGAAAATTAATCCAGTCAAGTAAATATATATATTTAAATAAAAAAAAATTCCTGAAAATTAAAATGTTTTAAAACACAATCTAAATACTTATAACACAGATTGAGTCGTTTTTATATCATGAGAATGGTGACTCATATTCCGAAGCATACATACCTGGATATAAAGGATTGGATGAGAGCGAAGACCGGGATTATGAAAATAGAAATATTTATTCCCTTTTTGAAACGGGCATCCGTAGCGAGGGTAGTCATATGACTTGGTCAATTTGTCACGAAGTCTGTCCCTGGAATCGCAATTCCTGAGCACTGATTCCGTTACTTTCATCTGATTTGCCACAAATTCTTTTACCTCTTCGGAATCAGGATCTTCAATCCTATATAGTACACAAATTTGTATATATTTAGGATTTCGTAGATGCTACTAGTTCTATATACTATCAAATTTCTATTGTTGTATAATTAAGATACCTCTTTAAGAATGCAAGATCCGATTTGACATATAATTTAGTAAAATATTGTTTGCTTTCCATGGTTCTTTTAAGGAATTCTTTTCGAAAATAAAATGATCCCGAAGAAGTGCAAAAAAAAAAGTAAAATATAGATAAGACAAAAATAAACAAAGTGAATTTACCATCGGTAAGGATCAGAAATAGCAACACCATGGTAGTTATCAACCACGGATTCATCTCTACGAGCAATTGGGTATTGCAATGGCTTCTTCACAACACCTTCCGAGCCCATAGTCAACTGGAGAGAGAGAGAGAGAGAGAGAGAGAGAGAGAGAGAGAGAGAGAGAGAGAGAGAGAGAGAGAGAGAGAGGATTTATTTTTTGAGGTATGCTTCGAAGAATTTCATACGAATACTTAATTTATAAAATTAACTGAGGAATCTATGATTACAAAATGAGGTTAAAATGTGTGCCATGATAACATAATGGTTTTGTTTTGTGGGGTAAATGGTGTTTGTTCCAAATTTCGTAGTCCTTTGTTTTTAAGATT
This sequence comes from Lactuca virosa, assembly GCF_052849685.1. Taxonomy (NCBI): domain Eukaryota; kingdom Viridiplantae; phylum Streptophyta; class Magnoliopsida; order Asterales; family Asteraceae; genus Lactuca; species Lactuca virosa. The sequence goes on from NC_136433.1 coordinate 43,608,547, forward strand.
CTTCTTTGAAATCGTGAAAATGTTGACATTTTGTTTCATTATGACTTCATTGTCTTTTTTCTCCATATGGCAAAATCCAGCACATATCATATATATATATATATATATCTCAAATTGACGAGTTTGCCTCCTGTAAGAAGAATCAACAAATTACTTACTTCATCATTCCCACCCTTTCTCCTTATTTCATACAGCAAAGAATAACGGGGTAATCAATATATACAAAAAATGGAGAGGTTATACATATATATATGGAATCCAAGATAAACTCTTCAAAAGAACACTTGTGGAGAGAAGGGGTGCGAGATACATTAACACTTCCCCTCAAAGTCGGAGGCTCGATTATCTCCTTATTTTACATAGCAAAGAATAACACGGTAATCAATATATACCAAAAATGAAGAGGTTATATGGTGATTTGTGTAAATGTACGTGGAGTCCAAGATAAACTCTCCAAAAGAGCTCTTGTGGAGAGAAGGGGGTGTGGGATACATTAACACGCCCCTTTAGAGTCGGAGACTCGATGTGGATAGATAGGGATGTGTTGAGCCATAGGGTTGTGGAGACAAGGGATTCAAGATATTAACAAAACAAAGAACATCTCGTTACTACTATGTATGTGAAAGGATTTAACAATGACCACCTTTAAAGACGGATTTGAAGGTTTCATGATGAATAAGGGGTTGGATATGGTTTGTGAAGGGTCATTGTTGATAATATGTCACTAATTTAATTGTTTTTTCTAAAACTTTTTAAAATGTGAATTCAGATTTTTATCGTAATGAAGAAAAATATGATAATAAAAATAAACTCGATTTTAATTTGTATCAACCACAACAATAAACATAAACATAGAGAAGTCCAAATAAAAACATCCAAAACATATAACTACTAGGACGAGTTGGATGGGTTGCAGAATAGGTTGCTTCCGATATCGTCATACATGAATTTCCTCAAAAGTTCAATTGTACCTTCTTGGAGATGGGCCTCATATTCTTCATGATTCTTTTTTAATACTTTATACTCACTTACATTTTCCACTAAAGATCGGGTTCCATCTTCCCCATTGCGTAGTCTCCTCCTAAAGTTAGATTTGCAAGTCATGCAGAACTATTTCTCCTTTCTCTTCCATTTAATTCTTTCATCTCTTCAAGAAAAGAAATGACACCAATGGATTCAATAGAATGCATTGAGAAGACATAGCGAGAAGATAGGATATCATACGAAACAAAATATATTTTTAGATAATATATTTTAGAATTTTGAGATCTAATATCTATGTTATATGATTATAATTAAATAAGATCATTAGATTATCTAAAAATAAAAAATATTAACTGTTTTGTTTTTTTAATAAATTGGTAACATATATTGTTTGAACACTCTAAAAACACGTTTCAGTTAAACAATAAATTAAATTTAACATGTTTTAATTATTCCTTTTTTGTATTTTTAAGTTTTTATTTTGAATTTCATTGTTGTGTGTTTTTAATTTCAATAGACGAAAATTTTAAGAGTAAATTACACGAATGATCTCTATGATTTGAGTAATTTGTGCGCTTGGTCCCTAACTTATTTTTTTAACTCGGAAGGTCCCTATTGTTTCTTTTTGTTACGCGCCTAGTCCCTACTGTTTGTTTTTGTTACACGTTTGGTCCATGTCTTACCTAAAAAGACTATTATTTAAATAAAGAAAAATGGTGAGGTACGTAAGGTAAAGTGAGGGGGTAGAGTTGGGGTGTATTTAATTAAATAAATTAAAAAATCAAGGGAAAATAGTCTATTTAGGTAAGACAGATACCAAACGCGTAACAAAAAGAAACAATAAGGACCTTCCAGGTTAAAAAAATAAGTTAGGGACCAAACGTGCAAATTATCCCAAACCATAGGGACCATTGGTGTAATTTACTCAATTTTTAATTGTTATATATATTAAATTGTTTAAATAAAAAAATTAGCACCACATGGCAAAGCAATGACAACATTTTAGACATGTATGGTAAAAATGAGAAGGAAGTTAAGATGATACTGATTTGGCAAACAAAATGGAATGGGCAATCGTAACACCGCTCCCTCCGTTCTAACAAGTTAAACGTCAAATTTAAAAAATGTTGGATAAATTTTTAGTATTAATGTAAGAAAAAACCTGTGCTAAGTTATAACCGTAAAACTTCAAAAAAAAATTAACGAATTTTCAGCAAATATACCCTTCTATAAAGCGGATACCTTACATTTTTGGGTGTTTAATTGGTCTGAAGGGCATGATGTACAAATTAAATATTGATCTAGCAAAATTCATATTTCATTTATTAACTACCTAACATTTTGGTGACGAAATGTCTTTTCCTTATCACAATTGAATATGAGCTTTGATTTTTACCGTAAATATTTAATTTCAATTAAACAAACATGATATATTTTTATGTTTCCGAAAGCCCGTCATGAAAAACATTTGCAGAACTATCACGATTCACGAAAACGATATGAAATTTGGTGTGTAGATGGTGCGTAATCAACGGTCATAATCATTTCACAATCAGAACAATCATATAACTGCTATTGTACCCCACCTCAATGGATATGTATCCACAACATATGAAAGATAGCCAAATGATATCCTTCTACAATAAACAAAGACGATTAGTTACATTTGGATTAATAAAATATGACATATAACTGAATGTAGATTGAAATGTTTTTCCCTTTTTTCTTGCCCTTCTCATTTAAAAATTTTGATATCTAGCATCTTGTTGGTATATTTAATAAAATAACCTTTTCTCGTTCAAAAAGATAAATAGATACAATTGCAAACAAATTTAAATATTGCCAACAATTATTATGGGGTTAAAAGATTTTGTCATATATGAAATTGGATATGTGTTTCCGACTCTTCCGGTAAGTATTTAATTTTAGTTACACAAAACTTGTAAAATTTTGGCTATTGTCTTTATCATGAAAAATATTTGTAATATTAAATTTAATGAAAAATCTTTTACAAAAGCTCTGTGATTATGTTTGTTGACTTAAAAGTCAAAATGATATATTTCGTGTTTATGAAAAAAAAAGTCTGCATGTCTAACTTTCCAACATATCTTCAAAAGAAAAAAAAATGGCAAAACCGTTGTATGTTTCATTTATCTTAGAGGAAAAAAAAGTATTATAAAAGCATCTCCAATCCATTTTTATTTTTTATATTTTATTTTATTTTATTTCCATTAATTTTCAACCTTACCTCATTTATAGATATGAATAGTATTACATTAAATATGTTATAATACTATTCCCAACATTTTATATAACTTCGCTGAAATTTTAAAAAAAAAACAAAAAAGAAAAAAAAATAGATTTTTTAATTCTTTTTCAGCGAATTTACAAAAAAAAAAATTGTGATTTTTCATAATATAAATTTAAAAAAAAATTATGATCTCTAAGTATTTTTTTTATTTATTTTTAGGTTTTTTTATTTTCCATATAACCTTTCGCTATATATATATATATATATATATATATATATATATATATATATATATATATATATATATACAGAGAGAAAACTAGGTTCATGTATTTTTAGTATTTATTATGTGGATGCAAAATGATTGTGGGCGAATCATTTCAAAAACCCAAATAAGGGTAAATTTGTAATCTTACCTATTAATTTGTTTTGGTAATTAAATAATTAATTAATTAATCCCTTTAATTTAGGCAAGTTAGTTTAAGGATTTAAAATCCTAATTGACTACACAAACACAAACACGTATCTGGTTCTTCTTCCTAACCTCACCCTAACCGCCACTCTCTCTCTCTCTCTCTCTCTCTCTCTATATATATATATATATATATATATATATATATATATATATATATATATATATATATATATATATATATATAGAGAGAGAGAGAGAGAGAGTTAGGTTCAAATGTTTTTACTATCTATTGTGTGCAGGATTGATTCTGGACAAATCATTTTAGTTATTTTAAGAAAGTAATTAATGCATATTAAATGCTGAAGATTTAATTAGTATTCATTATATCTTCAACCTGTAATATGCATTAATTATTTTCTTAAAATAACTAAAATGATTGGTCCAGAATCAATCCTACATGCACACAATAGATAGTTAAAAAACAATAACCTAACCCTATATATATATATATATATATATATATATATATACGGTTAGGTTATTGTGTTTGCATACGTCTTCCTTGTTAGGGAGGCCTTTACCGACGCTTCCGCGAGTGACGCCTCTAAGAAGTTCAAAGACCCCTCTCACATCTCCAGTAAACAGAAACCCCTGATTTTGAGATTCCATTTCTAGGGTTTCAAAGTAACTGCATTGCATCTGTTGATTTCGTTCTAGTTATGAATTAATTTGATCTCCAGAGGATGGCACTTATGCAATGAAGAAAGTTTTGATTCATAATCATGATCAGCTGGAGTTGGTAAACGAAGAAATTCATGTATCCGCCCTGTTTAACCTCCCGATCTACAGCCATTGTTGTATCATGCCATTATTCCAATAAAGGTAGCTTATTTATATCCACAATCAGATCTGTGATAATATAAAATCATCTCTTTTCGTTTCACCTAATCAAAATTTGTTGAGTGTGATTGAGTAAATAATTTTTTATTTGTTAACACGATTCTATTCTATTAGGCAGGCCACATTGGAACAACCTTGGATACATGAACCATACTTGTTGTTTCCAGTTCATCTAGATGGGACTTTGTTGGACAATTCGCGATGCCACTTTTTTGCCTGATGAAGAACCCACTAGAAGTCTTCACAAAGATTGTTTTTAGGATTCACATAATGTTCAACAGATAAAGGATTTATAGTGTATATGATTCCATTCCAGTTGTCAAGGGGATAAAGACAGAGTGAATCGGAATTCTGTCGTTCAGATTCAATTACAGTTTCCAGCTTTCAAGACTTTCTTGGATCTTGTTGGGGTTCATTTAACATGGAAGGATTCAATTACATAGTGATGTGAAACCACCGGCATGATAATGACTTTGTATTCTTACAGAATGGATTTGCTATTCATTCAGAATGGATTTTTTATTCTGTTAGAATGGATTAACAACAATATTCTCTTAGAATGTATTAGTATTTTACTTTGATTTCAATGTTTTTATTGTTTTTTAACCATTCTCAATTTTATTCCTTTAAGAATCAATGTAATTGTTACCATCATTAGTCGTATTTTTTCAGAATGAATGTAATTTATGTTCATAGTTGTATCTTTTAAGAATGAATTTAGTTACTGATTCTAAAACATAAAAATCCGTTTCATATAAAATTTGTATTCATTAAAAAATATTAATTTTGATAATATATGTTTATAGTATTCTGTCAGAATAGAATGGTTTTTTAAGATAATATGAATACATTCTTTTAGAATGTCCGAATTAATATAATTATTATCACGAAAAATCAAAACTTTAAAGTTTAGAGAATTAATTGTTCCCTAAAATCTATAATTTTCCTTTTTTTAAATTATGTTATTTTACTAAAATACCCTTACAATGAATTTAGATGGTATTTTTCAATTATCTTTAATTCAATAATATGTATTAATCATTTTCTTAAAATAACTAAAATGATTGGTCAACAATCATTCTTACATCCACACAATAATTAGTCAGAATACAATAACCTAAGCATATATATATATATATATATATATATATATATATATATATATATATATATATATATATATATATATATATATATATATGGTCCGGTTCCGGTGAGGACTCTTTTATCGGTTAGAACTCGTGAGGACACCTTAAAAAAAATTTAAAAAAAATATAAATCATAAAATCGAACATAGTACTATATCGGAGAGAAAAGAAATTGAAAAAAGAATTTTGGATTATTAAAATTGAATCATGGATCATAAAAATTGAATCATGGATTATAAAAATGATCCATGCTTCAATATTAATGATCCAAAAAAAATATTCCAATTTTTTTTCTCTCTGATATAGTATTATGCTCGATTTTATGATTTGTATTTATATTTTTATTTTTTTCAAATTTTTTGAGGTGTCCTCCTCAGGTTATTTTCCCGCGTAATTAACTTCACTGTAAAACTACGAATGTAACCTTCTTGCCTTTTTATATACATTTACTACTCTTCAATTTGATATTTCTGTCGTGAATTTCTCTTGTAAATGAGGAATTTTTCTTCCAAATCTTCAATCAGCCTCAAATCTCGGTGCCATAATTCTCTTGATTTTGATTTCAAAATCCCTATCCCTATACTCCATTCATTCAAAATTTGAAATGCACATTAACCTTAGCACTCGCGACCTCCCAATAATTTCCATATGAAACCCTAATTTTTCAAAACTCAATTCCATATTTGTTTCAAAACCCAAACCAGAAGATTTATTCAAAACCAAAATGAGAACAGCCAAAGAATAAAGGGGTATGTGGTTGCTTTTCTAATAATATCAGTCTCAACATTTTACTATAACTTCTTAGGAACCAAATTCCAACATATTCGATATGTGGTTGCTTTTTTGGTCTTTCAAATTTATATTTATATTTAGGGGAAACTTGGTTTGAGCTATTATAATTCCACAGATTAAGCTCTTATAGATTTGCACTTTTATATGCTGATAAATGTGCTGAAATACTACAATTTGAGTTGTAGTTAAATCACTTCGTGGGCTAAAATTAGTTAATGGTTGTGTTTGTGACTAAATTCATGTGAAAGGTTGGTAACAATTAGCAAATTAAAATTCGCAGCATAATAACATCCTAATTTACATACATGTTTGTCTTGCTTTCTTTGTTGTGATTCTACAAAAAGAAGCAAAAAAATGATGATGAAGAGTGATCAATGAGAGAAAAGTGAGTTGAAAATGAAGTAGGGTGGAGCTTGATAATTCAAAAATGTGTTTATTTGTTTGTGAAAGGAACAAGGGGATGTAAAAAGAAAATTAAATTAGAATCATAAACTGTTTTGACATATAGCTAAAGGAAACTTTTTGATTTTGGAACAAAATAATAATTTTTTTTGAATATTTTAAAAATTGTCTCTTTGATAAGATGATTTTTTAGTTTGACTAAAATTATAAATAACCCAGATTAAAATTAAGGAAGATAGTTGAATAATAGAATTACAAATAAATGACAAAATTTTGTCTTTGTATACGACATTTTCAAGTTTTGATATAAAGACACAATATTTATTTTTAAAAAGCTAGCAATTCACCGTTTTAAATAATAAATTGTTTTTTCTTTAAATATTATTGGTATTACAAATAAATAAATAATATATATATATATATATATATATATATATATATATATATATATATATATATATATATATACTAGTAGCGTACCCGCGTGATGCGACGGCGGCGATTTATTTTATTCCGACGATTTGTTCCTTTCGGCGATCAATTGTCTCTAGACGGCCATCAAATACTAATTTCCGTCTATTACTATTTATCTGGTAGCGGACGGCGATTAGTTTCATTTAATGAATAATGTTAAGATTGCGATCTAATGGGGGATCTACGACGACTCTCTAGTATCCGTTTTCCAATGGGGGCGGCATCTGTTGTCAAGGGGCGGGTTTGAGAGAACTTACGACGGTGATTGTTACGGTTTCAAACAGTTCGACAGTGACCGAAAGAGGTAATGAAGATCCAGATGGCGAGGGAAGGTTTAGTTGTGATGAGGGATGGTGGTGACGGCGCCATTGTCGGATGTAAGAGAAGGGTTGAAGATGGAAGAGGGAAACTGTGATTGAGAGAGAGTAGCTGAGAAAGTGATTTGGGTTTGTAGAATATGTCCAGGTGGCATTTTTTTTTGTTAATAGATTTCTTAGGTGTTAATTTCATTTTGAAAACATATCATATTCCAATAAACATGTAATGCATCAACAATTAGTTTTCCTTAGACATTTCTAATTTGAAATGTATAAATAAATTGATTGTTTATTATATGTAATGTCGTTCAAGTTGAAAGACTATCCAATATTAGATACAGTTGATTTTCTTTGAAATTTATTTCAATAATTCATATACATACGATCTCACTTTATTTTTTTTTTTCAAAACTATGAATACGTGTCATAATTAGGGATGAGAAACGGGCAAGACCTAGATCGGACCGGCTCGAAGACCGAAAATTATGAATTACCTTACCCAAAAACCAGATCGTTTTTGGGTGTATCGGGTCCGGGTCCATGTTCTTTTCGGTCCGCTTTCGGGTATTAAATCGGGTTTCGGGTTTTGGACCGAATTAGACTTTGGCAATGTTGGTTACGATTTTGGTCCGTTCCGGGCACCAAACTGGGTTTCACATTTTTGTTGTTTATGGTTTCGAGTTTTGTTTGTCATGTTACTCTCGTCTCTAATATTATATTTCAAATTATAATATTACTACGTAACATCTATCATTTGTATCTTTGTTGTTTGCACAATTCGACTAAAAAATATATATAGAAGAAGATGAATGCAAATGTAATAATTAGCATTATATCAATCTGATTTTTTTTTTAAATCAATGTCTAGTAAAATTATATGTCACTCAATGTATCGTAATGAAATAAATGTAATAAGTTTTATGTTGTGTTCTTCAAAACAAATACCAATATATTTTGGTGAAAGGAATAAAATATTATTATAATCAATTAATAATATATTTTTTTATTACATATTTCACTTAGCTCATACTCATTTGAAAATTTTTTATTTGACTTTTATAATCATTAAAGGACGATAACAATAGTGAATTAGATCTTTAAAATTCATTTATTTATATTTAGAAACGTCATAGATATAAGACTGGATCAGTAATAAATATTTGTAGGCGATATCAATTAAGGGTATTAAGGTAAAAATGTTTTCCGGTCCGGTCTGGGTTAAATCCGGTATTCTGGGTCTGACCGGTCCAAACCCGATTAGTGGTAAAAACAAAATCCAAAAACCGACCCACTAATATGAATATCCGGGTCCGGGTCCGGACCGGTCCGCTCCAACGGATCTTTTGCACATCCCTAATCATAATGATATAAGGTTACGAGGCAATTATCATCAAAATGAGCATACATGTCCTAGTTGATATGTTATTCTTAATAACATATGTTTTAGATTAAAACTGATGTTATTTTTTGCTAAAAATAAAAATAAAAATAAAATATGTTCTTAATTTAGATTAAAAATACAAATACACGTTTTTGGGTTAAAAATAAAAAACACATTGCAATTTCATAGAATTGAACATAATTTAAGTTCTCGTGTTAAATATTTACTTAAATGTATTCCAAAATAATTAAGAAACACTCATTTATACGTGGATTACGAAGCGCTTAAATTTCTTTCTCTCCCACATTACACTCAAACAGCTTTGGACTATTATCGAGTATATTTCTTGGTATGTAAACCACATATCAAATAACATGCTGTCTAACCTATTTTTTTATGGTTTAACTACTACTCTCGCACTCTTCAAATAAATTGGTATTCGAAATTGTATATTATTAAAATAATAAAGCTAAAAGTTATAGTATTATATTATCTACAATCAATAATAAGTTGATATAAGTGAAAACGTTAATTCATATACCTTTTATGATCACATTTTATTTTAAGTTTGGTTATAGGGTATTCAAAACATTTTACGAAACCAAAAGTCTGTATCTATATGTTAAAATTTTATTTTGATAGATTCATACTTTATAAGAAGCAAATTTATTCATATTAAAAATACTTATAAATATGTGTTACGCTTTTATATAAACAAAATAAAAATATTTACCTAAAAGACTTTGTCAAACCGATTGCAAGTCATTTTAACGATACCGTTTGAGTTTATAAGAAAAACTAAAATGCTTTTTGCTGGTGGTAAATGATAATATCGTTCCATAAAAAATTATATATAATATAACTGATAAAAAGTAAAAAATAAATTTAAATATATTATTATTGGTGGTTAAAATTTATTGTTTTTTTACATTTTAAAAAAATAATAATGTAGTATTTTATAATAAAAATAAATATATGAAAATGATGAAACTTATTGAGTTGTCAATGCCTCTCTAACCTAATACCCTAGAATGTCTCTTCATATACATATGTTGCTTTTGTATCACTACTAAAGAACATTTACTGTTAAAACTACTAAAGAACATTTACTGTTAAAAGCTTCTATTGAAAGCCTTATACCTACTTGTGTGTACTTATTTTATATTTTTAAATTCTACATTGAAACTATGTTTTTCTATAAAAAATTAATTTTCATATACCGTCTTTATCAATTATTTGTTTACAGGTAAAGTGTTCATGTTATTATAGATTTGGCTTACTATATATGTTTATTTAAATCAAATGTATATAAGTTTTACATTAGAAAAAAAGTTAATTACTTATTATATAGATAAAATATTAAATACAATTATATTTGATACATATTCTAATATTTATAAGTACTGGCATTTGTCATTTGTGATTTGATGACGTTATTTTTATGTTTGATAAAAAATGCTATACATTTTCTATTGTTATTTAATTCGGCAATTTATCAAAACATAAGGTGAATAAGTTATTTTCAAATCTGGAAGTTGAGAAGGTGAGTAATCTATCTTCAAATCTGGAAGCTGAGAAGGTCTAAATAATCAAATTACACTCAACAACTTGCAAAATCTAAAATCTTAAAAACAAAAAATAAACTAAATACACTATTTCAGTTCATAATGCACATTTTCATATCTAAGAGCTCTCAAACAAAAAACTATACTAAATAAACTATTTCTTCCTCTTAAAGTCTCCAGTTGATTAACTACAATGACTATTCAACATCTAGATTTGGCGGTGTACCAGATGTCGAGAGTGATTGAAGTAATGTTGGTGGTAAACTCAAATCCAGAAATCCACCCCTTTTCTTCATCATAAACTCGGATCAATATGGAGGGAGCTGAAGTGAAAGGGCCTACTGTTGTATACAACAACGTATTTGGGGATGATGTTTAGATTTATGGTGGTTTACGTTTATACAGAAGATGGTGGTGTTGATGATGATGAAGGAAATGGGGATGGTGGTGACGTTGTTAGTAATGTGAGGGTTTTATGGAGCTGGTGCCGGTGGTGAGATTGCTTGTGGTGGTAGTGAGGACTATTTGAGAGGAAAAACAATATGAATGATATTCTTTAAAAAAAGGTCGTTAAGAATTGAGTAGAGGTTGTCATAGTGGTCAGGGTTGTAGAGGAAGTGTGGGAGGAGGTCACATCTTAAGTTTGAAGCTACGGTTTTCAACGATGGATTATATTTATATTGTAAATATTTAGTTTTCATTGGTTTAAACTTATTCACAAGGATCACCAATATATAATTAATCTACACCATTCAAATTAAATTTAAGGTTTATATCTCACCTCCTTATTTTTAAGACTTTGGTCTTAAAAACTTTTGGTCTCCTATTATTTATGCATTATAAAGTAGTATATATATATATATATATATATATATATATATATATATATATATATATATATATATATATATATATATATATATATAAAAGAAAAAAAAACCTAAACCAAAAAAACTAAACCGAAGAGACTAAAAAGAACTAAAAACTGATATGGTGGAAACGGATTAAAATCCATTCTGTCGTATTACTTTGTTAGAAATTTATCTGAATGATTACCGTTCTATTTTTATTGATTAATTTCTTCCTTTTTCAATACTATTTCGTTAACATATATGTCAACAATGTCTTTTTCTTTATTATCCAAAACAACAAACTATTTTTATTTATAGAGAAATAACTATTTATAAAACTTTTTACCATAAAATAGCGACAAAAATAAAAAATAAACCATGAAATTATATAGTCGGTCCAAATCAACCATCTGTGAAACTTGGTTTACTGCGAAAACTATTTTAAAATTGGCTATTATTGTTATTTTCTTTTATTTATCATAAACCAAAACAACAACTTTATTTAATTATAAAAGATTTTTTATTCTATCAATTGGGTTTTTTTGTTCATGATCATCAAGTAAAAATGTAAAATGCTACAAAATTTTGTTTGTTTTTAAAGTTTTTTTTGTATCATTATTACTGAATGTTCAACAAATTTTTTATGATTGACCGTTAATCTAACGAATGTCTTTATTATGGTGTATATAAAGCTTACTGACAAAAGTTATACCTTTCTAAATTAATTTTTTGTTTCAAATATTTAATAGTCATTACGATTTTGAATTATAAATAATGTTTTTCTTTTTCAACTGTGGTTTTACGGGTTTAAACCCTATATATATATATATATATATATATATATATATATATATATATATATATATATATATATATATATATTACCTTCATTTAATTTGTTCTAACTCCTTAAAACCTAGAAAATTGCCAATTATTACTACCTTCATTTAATTTCATTTTAATAAAACAAAAATACTTTAATCTAATAAATTGATAACAAAATCTCAATAGATACAAAATTAATATATGGAAATATTTTATTATTATAAAATAGTAAGCGCATAATTAAATAATGAAACAAAACTAAAACATAACAATAATTAAAACCAAATTATAATATTATTTTTCTTTTTATATACAATAATTATTATTTTATTTTATTCTTTTTAATAGTAAAATATTTTATATAATCAAATTTAATGTATGTGGTTATGGTATTATAGTACTTGTTGATAGAGTATTATAACATTTGAAACTATTATATGAGAATGTTGGAAATAATTCAAATTAAAAAAATAAATTTTAAATGTAAAAAAAAAGAGATTAATGATAAATGTTATAATTTGGTATAATGTTATTTTTATTTCTTTTAGAATTGTTAGTCTGATTGACATGCAGTTTTTCGTGGGTTTGTTTACAACTAAAAAGCAAAAACACAATGATTGAAAATTTTGTTTATTCTTTCATAATAAGTTGATAACTACATATGGAGAATCATAACTAAGCTTGAATAGGAGGACGACAAGCAGGATTTCTTGAACAGAAACAATTAGGGTTTTCCAACGGGTTTTTGCAACAATTTTGTTCATTGAATGGATTCCCATCACACGGAAGACTACATATGCATCGAGAATGACGTGGTTGCTCGCAAACTCCAGGTAAGTGACAAATGTAACCACTAAACGCGTCAGAATTACAATAACTGTCGCAATATTGATCTGAACATTTATTACTATCGACATTGAAATACCTTGGGCATCCCCAACCTGTACACCCGAAAAATTAAAATAAATAGCCAAATAAAATCACGTTGTTTTTTATATGAAAAAAAATTCAAATTAATTGCAATTTAATGTATAAATATAAATCATTACAAGTATTTGAGTTTACCCTTGTTTTTAACCACAAAACTATTATTACAGAGAAATGCTAGTCATAGGCCACGATTACAAGTATTTGGGACATTTCCGAAGGAGAAGATTACACCAATCCTGCCAAGTAAGCAGATTCTCATATTTTGCTCTAAATTGAACGTATTGATATAACATTTAGTGATGCATAGACGAAAACATTTTGTTTTCAAAATTGGTTGCTATTTAAGGACAAAGTAACTCCATTTGGTTATTTTTAGAAAAGCCAAATTTAGGTATGAAATATAAATTTCTAAGATGAAATTATGTACTAATTACGACATTGTGATTGATCGATGTTGGAAAACTCGGGTTACACATATTTGCATAAACTTTTACATCCTATCAAATTGTAATGTGAAATGGGAAAAATATTAGGCTGAACGGAGTGGGAGCGGGAAAGGGGTGAGGGAAGCTTCCCTCACTCTTGAACACCACTCCTTGGGTGAGGGAAACATCCCGCGGGAAAGAGGTGGGGGGGGGATTACTCTCTCTCTTCATGCTATTGGATAGGGTTTTTTTTTTCTTTTTATCCTTTATAATATTTATAAAATTATATATCTATCAAAAAAATATAAAAAATATATTAAAATTCATGGTTTTTAATTCCCTACAAAATGAATATAATATATGTATGAAATATATTTTTAAAAAAATATAAAAAAATAGTGAGGGAAGCTTCCCACCAATTCCTTGGGTTTTAGGTGAGGGAAAAAGTGGTGTGGCCCACAAAAAGTGAGGGAAACATCCCTCCCACACCCTCCGGTCTTATAGACAATTTTATAAAAACAACTAACAAGATGCTAGAGAACAAGCATAATATACATATACATGCGTATCACAATAATATATATATATATATATATATATATATATATATATATATATATATATATATATATATATATATATATATATATATATAGAGAGAGAGAGAGAGAGAGAGAACCAAAGGCAATGGATGGATAGAGGGAGAGGAAAAGTAAGAATAACATGGTGTTGGTAGTGAAGTTGTTCATCCTTGTTATGAAACAAAAAATTTGATTTAGGGATGTAGAATTTATACAAATATTTTAGTGTCCGTTGTGAGGATTCATTGAATGTGAAATTAATTGAATATGACAATATAAATTATATGATAGATATTTACTTCCATATTACAATTGGTCTAATCAATTAAATTAAGACTTTACCATTTTTGGTCAACTTGATAGATTTTCCATTGCAACAGGTTGAAACGAAAGGGTAAAATAAAACAAATGGGTAAGTAAATTTGAGACGTTCATTATTATATATATATATATATATATATATATATATATATATATATATATATATATATATATATATATATATATATATTAAAGTTGTGGAAGAAAGCAATAGTAAAGTTGTGATACTTTGTCCAGGTTTGGTCCCTTAATTTACATATCCGGTCCTTGTACTTCTTTAATTAATTTATTCATGTCCTTTTGTTTGCGTTCCATTCAACTTCCCATTTTTTTGGCAGAATTGGTCCCTGTATTATTGTTGGAAGTTAGGAATACTAAATTTGGATGTTTTTTTGGTAACTTTGGTCATTATTCTTTACCCATTTTCACACTTTTGGTCCTTGCAATCAATATTTTTACACTTTTTTGGAACCTTTTAATATTTAAAGTTTGGCCACAAAACTTTAACGTTTTGACAACTTTGACCCCTTTTCTAAAAAGTTGCTAATTCCTACCCCTTTAATTCTTTAGCCATTTTCACATTTCTGGTCCTTGCAGTCAAAACTTTTACATTTTTTGTCCGGGACAAAGCCCAGACTTTTCATCCTTGCACTTTCTATGTCTGTCATATTTATCAATTCGGAAACAATATTGAAAGCTTCTGGCCCCCGCGTAGCGGGGGTAACCTTTCTAGTTTTTGTTATTTAAGTTAAAATAAATGGGCAAGACGTTTATTTGTATGTTCAAATTGAGAATTTAGAAACATTTTGACAAGTAAGACCCGTAATATATATTTAAGATTTAATTTGTATCTTATGTAAAGATGCCAAAAGTGGGGCTCATGTATAGGGTGTCAAAGACTCCCTCCATACCGTCTCCGCCGACCCCGTTCGCAGAGGGGTAATCATCTTACAATGTTTCGGGTTCAAGATGTTTGCGACTTTTAACCCTGTTTAGTTTTCGAGGCAAGGCGGGGATTTCTATTTCCGAATAGCTCGCAACGACCTGAAATAATTATTCTATAATTAGTTTTTTTATTTATAAACAAATTATTAAACTTAGAATAGTCATTATGTAATACTCCCTCCGTCCCAATATTATTGTCCACAGACAAAAAACACACATATTAAGAAAAACATTAATTACCATTAACTTTATTTAATAAAATGACAGTTTTGTCATTACTTTGCATTTAATGTTCCATCGGGGAGATCATCGAGCATTGCGTATCACCTTCCAAGAGTAGGTGCGATGTTATTGGTAAAAACAGTCTGTGGGTTAGATTGTTGGCGAACCAATTGGTGATGGTTCGAACCCTGAGTGGGGGAGAACCGGGTACTTTTGAGGAGATCCGAGATTTGTTCAAGAGCGGTTAGAGAACTGGATAGAGAGGCCTGTGGTGCGGATTCCTAAGACCAGGGTTTTTGGTGGTCAAGGAGAGGTGCAGAGTGAAATAGTGCATGTGGCACGTGTTTGAGAAAGGATGAGTGTCTCCACGGCAAGTGGCCGTTGGTCGGAGACCTTGTGGTGGTTAGGAATCCTTCAAGGTTAAAATGGTGAATTCGAGGTGGTTGGCTTGTGAGGTTAGTTCGGCGGTTGAGAATTTCTGGTTCAGAGTATGGGCTATTATATGCAGTATGGGAAGGGAAGAAGTTGATTGGGCAACCAACTTCAGGGTCGTTATGAGTATTCTTGCATGAGTTTTGAGCAATAGAGGAGGAAGTTTCGGATTGTCATCTTCGTGTTCTGAGTCGTTGGCAATTTCTCCGTGTTTTAATTTGGGAGATGGAGTATTCCTTGGTTACAAGAGACACGAGAGAAAGACCGGTTGCGAGGTTCCGAGGAAGCAATGCGGTATCTGAGTATCATGCCATGAGTATGAGATCAGTGGTAGAGTCAAGACACTGCGAGGCGTTGTGATGGTATTCCGGGGTATCCGAGTTTAATGTCCTAAAATCTCGGATTATTTTGAGTTTGAGTTTGAGATGACGAGTGGTGTATCAAGTGTCTATGGTTCCGGTGGGGGCCCTTCAGCTAATTGACATCAAATGGATTTATTTGAGAATGTGAATTGCAGCGAGAAAAAGAAGTTTTGTCACGACGATGGTCGTCCGAAGTAGTGATGCTTAGCCTGGATGGGTGTGTGTGTACCTATCTATGCTGGGCCGCCGAGCATGAGTTAGTGATCGCAGTGTGGTGTCAGCCTGAGGATGAGATTGTGAAATGGTAAGAGTAAGTGCGGTGAGACTGCGGGAAGCTGTAGTTTCAATGAGTCAGTGCAGAGAGGTTGTGGTGATGCTACGAGGAGCCGTAGTACTTACTATTCAGTGAGAGGTTGTGGTTATGCTACAGGGAGCCGTAGTACTCACTATTCAGTGAGAGGTTTTGGTTATGCTATGGGGAGCCATAGTACTCACTATTCAGTGAGAGGTTGTGGTTATGCTACAGGGAGCCGTAGTACTCACTATTAAGTGAGAGGTTGTGGTGATGCTATGGGGAGCCGTAGTACTCACTATTCAGTGAGGGGTGCGGTGATGCTACGGGAAGCCGTAGTACTCACTATTTAGTGAGGGGTGTGGTGATGCTACGGGGAGCCGTAGTACTCACTATTGAGTGAGAGGTCGTTGTGATACTGTGGGGAGCCGTAGTACCCTCTAGGCAGCGAGAGAATGTTGTGATGAAGTGCTCTCCGATCAGAGCTTGACACAGAAGAGTTTTAGGCTTGGGTAGCCCTAATATTTGAGTGTGTGGAAGCCTGGGGTCGAACCAGGGGCGAGACTGGGGTCTCCATATTTGTCGGGAGTCGTTATATTCTGAATTGAGTAGTGTTTGACGCAACCAAAGGGAAGTGGATAAGTGAGGAACGCATGGGTTGCGGGTCATGAGTCATGAATTGAGTGGTTCGTTGGGACGAGTGGTTCCAACTCTGTGTCGGACCAGACTCTCGAGTTGAGTTCGATCCTAGTGGTGTATTGAGTAGGCAAAATGAGATTCGGGATTCAGAAATGAATTTCCTTTGGAAGGGGGTATTGGTTCCATCTGGTGTCTTAGACCTGAGTGGATCAATTCATAAGTATGAGAAAACCACAAAACGCATGGAACTAATGAGTAGTAGACGGCAGAGATCGAGAGTGAGTCGATTTCCGTTTTCGCTTGAGGTAAAGCAAACTTTGCGACTTGTGTGTCGCACTGGGCCGAGATAGTTGTATTGATAAGGAAGTCAGTGAGACGTTTTGGTACATGCATTGGGTAACCTTTGAAGGTTCAATTGCTGGGTCAGGAGATGACCTGGTGCTCAGTATTGAAAGGGATATTGAGAAGGGATCTGAGGTTTATGTTTGTCAAATGTCGGAGGACGCTTCTGAACAAGCATGGTCATTGTTCGTGTCTGAGGGCAGGGTGTTGAGGGTTCGTTGTTCAGAAGGGTTGTGATTGCAGTACAGTGGATGAGTCCCTGGTGTGATGTGATCCTTCCATTCCTTGGTATATGATCTGGATGGTTTATCATGTCTGGGACGAGTGGTCGGTAGCCAGTTTTGGGCATGGACTTGTTTTATCGGTCCCCACTGGAGAATCGGAGGGGCAGTGAGCTATCGGGGTTTGTTATTCGAGGAGCGAATAACGTGGTGACATCTGGAAAGGGCGGTCTGGCTGTGTGTCAGGCTACTAGAGTCCCAGATTCTTGAGAGTCCGAAGAGGTAGCATAGTGGCAGATGGTTCTGTCCTTTTCCAGGGAGGAGTTCATGTTTGGGTTCAGATGCCCAGAGAGGAAGATAGCTGTGTGGTACGAGATCCCTTCGATGGTGCTGTTCGGTTATTGGATTAGATCGGTATGTGGTGGAGGAGCGATTTCGAGGGCGAAATCTAATTCAAGTGGGGGAGATTTGTAACATCCGGAATTTCGAGTATGATAGTTCATGTTTCAATTTTGAAGATTTTGGAGGGGCTCGACGAGTCGAAGGTCTGACTCGCCGAGTCACGTCGAGTGATCACAGGGATTTAATGAGCGGACTCGACGAGTCCAAGAATGGACTCGCCGAGTAGGTACTGGGCGGAGAAAACCCTAAGTTCCGGGGTTGGAGCCTATTTAAATGAACTGATGACCTTCGATGCGCCTCATATCTCCTATGAGAAACCCTAAATCGCCATTGGAGCCATGGGAGAGTTCTTATGATGAAATCAAGTATTTTGGTGGGTTTTATGGAAGGAAAAGAGCATGATTCAAGCAAGGAACGAGATGGGGGCTGTGGATCTAGCATTTCTTCACATGGGACTGCTGTATGAGGTTAAAGCTTGCACCTTTCTTGTTATTTTGCTTAGATCTTGTAGATATGGAAGATTAGGGTTTCTTCCACCATTGTTGGGACTTTGTATGCATAAGGTCTCTCATGAGGCCTAGACTTCAGATCTGGACCTTGTGAGGTCCAGAGAGTCCAAAGATTATAGCTTTAGTTAACCATATAAGAGTTATTGTGGTTAATCATCCTTGTTAGAGTTATATTGGCATTATGAGCTTTATATGCCATGTTTAAACGTAAAGCTTGCAGCTTTACGTGACAATCGACCCTCAGGATGGTAGATCTAGGGTTTGGGGTGACGGATCTGCCTTAAATCGTCTGAATGAACATTTGGTCTGAATGAACTCGCCGAGTCGATGAGCCGACTCGACGAGTTGGTTAGGGTTTGTCCCGAGGAACCGAATCAGGCGATAGCTCGACGAGTTGGGGGTCAACTCGACGAGCTGAGCTGGATTGTCACGAGATTTCTGAGGAAAGTAAGTGGACTCGACGAGTCGCAAGGGTGCACTCGCCGAGTCGGGTCAAACATGGACTGTTGACTCGAGTTTGACTTCTGTTGACTTTGGGGCTTTGATCAACATAAGTAGTAGAGACCATGGAGGGGTAAAATGGTCTTATATCCACTTCAAAAAGTTAAAGAGAAGAAGAATAACCTTCGGTCATTAGAGTTGTGATTAGAGTATCACTTAGAGATATTCATCCCTTGTGTTAGGTGGAGGCTAGTTCGAGATTCAGGAGCGGGGTCTTTACTTGCTGCTGGTCAGGTGAGTCTTCTCACTATACATTACCTAGAGTGGTATCTATATGTAGACCGGAGGGTCTTGTGTGCTATGTGTATGTATGAGATTATGTGCATTGTGATATATGTATGCTATGTGTTGTATAGACCGGACCGGAGGGTCCAACGATATAGACCGGACCAAAGGGTCCAACGATATAGACCGGACCGAAGGGTCCAACGAGCTATGACCGGACCAGAGGGTCCAACAAGCTACAGGACTGGAGGGTTCCGCTGAGACACATCGACCGGAGGGTCGTACTGTAGCCTCGAGTGGCGTATGTGTTGTATGTGGTATTTTGGGGAACTCACTAAGCTTCGTGCTTACCGTGTTATGTGTTATGTGTTTCAGGTATCTCAGAGGATCGCGGGAAGGCACCGGCTTGATTGTACACACCAGAGAAAGAGTCATGTTTTGAGGATCCTGACTTATTAATGGAGTTGTGTTTTGTAAATTGAATGAACGAGATTTCTATACAATATGTTACGAAAAATATGCGATTTTAAAATGAAAATTTGTTTGAAAATTACGGTGTTACATATACGATGTCTTTTACAACATTTAATGTAGAGCTTGTACTTAAGTTTAGACAAAAATTTCATTATTTATAGTTTCATATTCAATGAGTTACGATACCCCAAAGTCGGCATATCAAGGTTGGAAAATTTTCAACTTTTCATAATTTTCAACTTTTCCTTTTCCATGTTGATAGTTGTAGACTTGTTATGCACCAAAGAATGGGTGAGAAATTCTATAAATTCGATAATAAACGAAATTGACAACATCTTGAACGATGATGATGTAGCTTTGAGTATTTTTTTTTCAATTTTTGTTCTATTATGATATGATTATTACTTTTTACTAAAGGCTAACAACATTTATGTTTTGTGTTTATGTAGAGATTGCTCAATCTTTAAACATATTAGATGAGTGTTGGGTGTCGAATCCAACAAAATAAATTATCAAAATATGATAAAAGTTGAACAAACTTAGACACACTAAGGATTAGTATGAATGGAAGTAAGGTTCGTGTCCTCAGGGAAACGGATTAACAAATTACACCAAAGATGTTCAATTAAAAGTATGATTGTCACTTAAACAAAATAAAAACAATGGAGTTTTGATTTTAAAAACTACTACAACTAGCATGAATCGTATTAAAAATAAATTCAAATATCTATTGTTATGATTCAAGTTATGTAACTAATAATTATGGTGCAATGATTTTATAAAGAGTGAATTCTATTGACATGTGATTTTTGGTCCTTATAACAATCTTCCATGTATGTATTTAATCACATGTAGTTCATTGATTAAACCTACTATGCAACACTAAGTTCTAGCAATATTGATTTAGGGTACACATTACATTGATAATGATGTAACTGTCAATTATAATAAACCATCACTCCGTTCGGAATGTTTTAATTATAGTGTATGGATCTATAATGGATTTGAATCATAGAAAAAAAACAACACGATTAATTATTCCCAAGAACGTTAGTAGAAAATTAACAAAGTGATCGATTTCATTAACAATCTAAAATGTTTCTGAAAAAGAATCCAGAATTGAATACAAAAAAACATACAAACAAAACATTCAAGAAGATCTAACATAATTACTTCACATAAAAGTTAAGTTAAACCCTAATGTTGGAATTTGTAAGATTTAGCCTTACACAACGACTAAATCTTCAAGTAATCTAAGAGATAAATATAAAATCAAACTTACAATCAAAAGAAATTAATACACTTGAAATATATGAATTCCCCTTTAAAATTCTCCATAAAATTTTCTGCAAAATGAAGTTTGTGGTCAAAATGACCCAAAACCATGTTGACAGCACGACTGTGTGGTTACAAGAAGTTTTCACGTCGACATGACTGTGCTACTAGATAGGCTAAAAACAACACGATTGTGTGGTCCATAAAAAGCCTCTAGAATCTGCCTCAGCACGATTGCGTGGTATTCCTTTGTAAACTCATCACAAACATCTTAAGCTGATAACTTGCATTTTCCAACTTTAACTTCAATGTCCAAAATCATCTTCAGATCTTCCTTTAGCATCCAAATCATCTCCCGGTCTTCCTTTAGCATCCAAAATCAACCGCAATCGCTCCAAACCTACAAAAACAACCAAAAATATCCCAAAGTAGATTGTGTTCCAACAAACTATATTTTTCACAAAATGATATGCAATGTATGAAATAAATGCATGAAATGAAATAGAAATTAATATAGAAAATTTTGGATTTTATTAGCATCAATACACATCAAGATGGTAATGGAATAATCTAGAGATTTACCTAAGTGTACATGCACCTTAAGATCTAGATTTTACAAGTGATATCAACGTATTTTAAAAATCAACAAAAGAAAGACATACTAACCTCTTGTTTTTTTCTTGAGATCCTGTGAATTTCAATTGATGCAAGGAAGAAAGACCCAAAGTACAATCTCTCTAATGTAGTCAGACCCACAAACTCCAAAAGCAAAAAGGAAGAACCCTAGAATATGGTTTAGTCGAAATTCTTTAACCCTAAGAGAAAGGTTAGAAATTTCGTATGAGGGGCATGAGAGATAGAGTATGGATGAAATTTTCAAGGAAATACTAAACTCTAGGATTTGACCCTTAGCGATCTATTTATAGGCTGCAGAAAGAATCCTAAAAGGATTCAAACTTTTTAGGTTTATCCTTATCTGATTTAAACCTGTCATATCCTTATCCATGGAGCCTATCAAAACCATCTATATACATGTTCTCAGAGCTTCTAGAATATTCCAATTAATATATATGATTTAATTAATATTCAAACTCCTTAATTAACTAAAAATAATAATTAATCTTCCAAAATAATTTCTAATTAATTTATTAATTCCTTAATAAATTAACAAATTTTCTCTATTTCCTTAATACCATTTATGTCATGAGGCCAATCCAAAAGGACCCTACTATTATTAGAAATATTACCAAAACAGCTAATGACATTGCACAACATTTCCAATAGTCTCATACGTGTACAAGTCTTCAACTTCTCACGGTCTTAATATTTCGCTAACAATCAACAAAAAGTAGTCATCCAATGCAACTGCCAAACTCTGATCATTATCAAAATTTAGTCCTTAGACAAGTGATCAAATATTCATTTGTTCTAGATGTCTCTATGAAAATGAGACATGGATAATGATTAATCTCATTTTTCAACATTTTGTATCCCGATTAACGATTTCTGACGATCACATCCGACTTCTAAATCGAACACACTAAATTAGTCATGGCTCGGCCAAGCACTTCAGATGTCAGGATCAAATCGTCGACGGGACCATATATATATATATATATATATATATATATATATATATATATATATATATATATATATCGCTTCCCAGTTAGCAGAAGGAACAAATAAACTTTGACTACATAGTTTTTATCTACTCGTCTAATTATACATGGAATACCCTTTATTTATACGAATTACAAATAGCGTTGGAGCACACCAATGCACAACAAAATTTTCAAACAAAATCCATATGTACCTCGGTTTGAAGAATAAAGATATTTTCATCTTAAAATTACTCGTGACTAGATCTATGAAGTAATTTCTAAGTGCAGGTTGTTTTAATACTAAAATCTCGATTTTCAAGTACTCATGAGTGTCAGCGCAATCTCTATTGCAATATCCAATCTCAATGGTCAACCAACTAATACTCATGACAGTCTTAAATCACTCACTCACTTCCTAGAGTGTGACCGATTATGGATATTTGAATATAAATAAACATTATGGAAGTAGGTTCAAAACATGCAAACGTGAAAAATAGTATTTAAATTAACACAACTTTGATAGCACCGAAAAGCTATTTATTAAGTCACTACTAAATAAACATCTGACTGTCTACAATTCATACAATTAAAATGTTCCAAAATAACTCAAACTAAACAACTAAACAACTAAACTATTACATTAAATCACTATCTAGTCTCATGCCAATGGTCCTCACATGACCATCATATTTCTCTCTTGATAGTGGTTTCGTGAAAGGATCACCGGGATTCTCCTCAGATGATACTCTACTGGCAAGGGTGTCTATGTCTTCTACTTTATGTCGAATGTAATGATACTTTCTCATTAGGTGTCTAAATTACCATGATCTTTGGGCTCTTTAGTCAAGGAGACTACACCCTCGTTATCACAAAAGATCTTCATTGGTTCTTTGATGCTTTCCACAACTACAAGATCACCGATGAAGTTCTTCAACTATGTTTCCTCCTTTGCTGCTTCACTAGCTACAATATAGTTAGACTCTCATGTTGAATTTGCCACAGTCTTCTGCTTGGAAATTTTCCATGTAACGGCTCCTCTATTTAACGAGAACACCCAAACTGGCTACAAACACAAGTTGTCCCTATCAGTCTGGAAACTTGCATATACATAACCTGTAACTCGTAATTCTTCTTTACCTCCATATACTAAGAACATATGTTTAGTTCTTTTCAGATACTTGAGGATATTCTTTACAGCCGTCCAATGACTGTTGCCAGGATTCTGTTGATATCGACTCACCATGCTTAGAGAAAATGAGACATCGGGTCTAGTTTATGTCATTACATACATGATCGATCCTATAGAATAATCATATGAGACTCGACTCATTCTTTCTAGTTCCTTAGGCGTGTTGGGTAATTGATCTAGGCTTTCTTGCTTGTTCCTTGGTTGGTTGTAGCACTAGAGTATGATCATCTGTTTGGGTAGCTATCTCACCTCTGGTTACTTATGGTTACGCATTTCATGGAGGTAGCTGGTAGTGAGATTGTATGCTGTGAGAGGACTAGTAGGCGGTAGTGAGTTGTATGATTGATGTTTGCCTGTATTATGTGCCTACTTAATCCTTGATTGTTTATATCTCGACATGGTAGTGGTGGGTGAGGCGGTCTTGCTTTGTGTTGTAGGCCAAGATATCCGGTGCTGGCCAGTTGTAAGCCGAAGGCACGGAGGCTCGAGAAGAGCGTTTGGGTTGAGACGGTATGCCAACAACCCTGGGTATTCCAACTCGATGGCTGAGTGGACCCGATGCATGATTGTATGTTTATCGTATGAGGTATTTTGGGGGAAACTCACTAAGCTTTGTGTTTACCTAGTTGTTTATTGTTTCAGGTATCATCGGTCATCATGTAAAGGTGCAAGCGTGACTGTACACATTCATCAGCAATAATGAAGATTTTCGCGCTTTAATATTACTCTAATTTTTATAAATGTATTTGGAATAAACGGTTTTCTCCATAACGGAGTTATAATTGAGAATATATACTTAAATATAATGAAATTTTTTGGTTGTGAAAATAGGATGTTACACTATGTCCACGACAAGATTTGAACCCTCGGCGTCGAAGAAGGAGGACATCATCTGATACCGTTGAGCTATGAGCCCTAAATGTAACATATAAATGCTTGTAATTGTTTTCATCTTTCCATAGTTATTAATTTAGTAATTATTATTGGTTTTATGGTTAGATTAAGTATAAATACATAAGGTACTCCACATTTTGACAGTTCTAAAATATCAAAGATCTCATACAAACATGGTACAATTCTTATTATTTTTGTTTCTTATTATTTTTGTGCGAAAATAAATATATGATCATTCAAGTAATTTGATCAACACTTATATTTTAAAGGACAAAATGCAGAAAAACACAACTAATCTACTAACATTAAAAAAACATTTACATTTTATTTATATGCAGAAAAGTCTTACATTTTCAATTACCTTTCAGATTTATCCAAATATTTGTTTAAAAGGAAGTTATAGGTTGTTTTGTAACATGATATTTATCTTGTTTGTTTTTATTTTGACATGAAAAAAAACGATGTCACTTATTTTTGTTTGAGAAAATGGTATGAGTAAATGACATATTTCTCACGTTTTACCTTAAACAAGAGATAACATTACTTATTTTTGATTTCGTATTAACATAAAAACAAAAAAGATAAATGTCATTTCATGAAACAACTCGTAATTTCTTTTAAAAAAAACCCGATATTTGGGTTAGAATGAAAAATAACTAGAAATATAAAGATTTTTTTATATATAAATAAAATGTAAAAGTTTTTCTGAATAATGATTGTGATTTTATGTAGGGGTGAGCATTTGGATCTGTGGACCGGACCATTTTTTTGGAACGCCGAGCCGATTTTCGGTTCTAGGATTTGATAAAAAATCGGTCCGATTTTTTTACCGGTTCGGTTCGGCCGATTCTAGGTAAAAATCGGTTTTTGATCGGCTTATTTAAAAAAAAAAGTTATATTTTGTGAAATTATTTAAACAAACATATGTCATTCGTTCTAAGTCGATTTAACATGTGGTTTTTTCCAACGTGTAATTTAGAACATATAGATGATTTTAGACTATAATTTTGTTGTTTTTGGTGTTATATTCGATGAGTTACAATATTTCAAAGATGAGATGTCAAAACTGAAATATTTCAGCTTTTCATCAAGAAATTTAAACTTTTGCATTCTGTGTAATTCTTTAAACAACCATATCTCATCCGTTTTAAGTCGGATTGACATGTGGTTTTTTCCAACGCGTAACTTAGACTTTGTAGATGATTTTAGGCTATATTTTTGTTGTTTTTGGTGTTATATTCGATGAGTTACAATCCTTTAAAGATTAGATATCAAAGCTTAAATATTTTAGCTTTTCATCAATGAATTTAAACTTTTTTATTATGTGAAAATTTTTAAACAAGCATATCTTATTCGTTTTAAGTCGTATTGACATGTTGTTGTTAGGGTGCAAAGTTCTCCTTGGATGTGATGTTGGCTTACCCTCTTTGATTGTGTAATGAGTTGAGCTTTTCCTATAAATAGGAAGTGGGTAGCTCCCATTTATGTAAGAACCCATATGAGAGATTAGTATAGTGAGAGAATTATTACATGACCCACTTTGTAATATCTTGATAGATTAATGTCATCATAATCGGGTCACTTCAGTTGGTATCAGAGCGGCTGCTTGAAGTTTTCAAGAAATTGATCCATGATGACATTTTTGATTGGGTGAATCATTAATCAAACTTCATGTTATAAGTTTTCTTTCTTTGAGAGTGATTTTGGTTCTAGATATTCTAACATCTCCCTCCGGCACGTATCATAATATTGTCCGCTTTGGGCCACTCGACACGAGGACTTCCCAGGGGTTCACCCATCCCGGTACTACTCCCGTCCGAGCACGCTTTACTGCAGAGTTCTTATGGGATCTGCTGCCCCCGTGGCTTTAAAACGCGTTGTGACAGAGAAGGTATCCACACCCTTTTAAGGAATGCTTAGTTCTCCTACCCAGCCGATATGGGATCAGGTGCAACTAAGCTGCCCACCTTCACCCCCCCACATTATAGGTTTCGACTTCCCCGTCGAACACATCGACTAGTATCCCAGCTCTAATACCATTTGTAACATCCCCCTTCGGCACGTATCAAAATATTGTCCATTGTGGGTTACTCGGCACGAGGACTTCCCAAGGGGTCACCCATCCCGGTACTACTCCCGCCCGAGCACGCTTAACTGTAGAGTTCTTATGGGATCTACTGCCCACACGGCTTTAAAACACGTTGTGACAGAGAAGGTATCCACACCATTTTAAGGAATGCTTAGTTCTCCTTCCCAGCCGATGTGGGATCAGGTGCAACTAAGCTGCCCACCTTCACCCCATTGTAACATTCCGTTTAAGAATAAAATAAATAAAATAAAATAAGTAAATAAATAAATAAGGATAATAATAATGATAAATAAATAAATAAATAATAAGCCCTAAAACCCCGAGATGTATTTTTATATTTATATTTATATTTATATTTTAATATTTT
Organism: Lactuca virosa; assembly: GCF_052849685.1. Taxonomy (NCBI): domain Eukaryota; kingdom Viridiplantae; phylum Streptophyta; class Magnoliopsida; order Asterales; family Asteraceae; genus Lactuca; species Lactuca virosa. The sequence goes on from NC_136433.1 coordinate 43,636,093, forward strand.
ATATTGGCCCTAATCTACAATAAATTATTAGAATATTAGCGCACGGAGTTAAATGTAATAAACTATGGAAATCAGGAAGTTAAAAGTGGTATTTTTGGTCTATGGGGGTTAAAGTGTAACTTCCGGATTAATTATGAATAGATTTTTGATGCTAGTGGCTATTTGGTAATTTTTTTGGACTTGTGTTGAAAGGAATTTTGTAGAGCAGGGGTTGTAGTGTAAATATTGGACCTTATCTGAACTAATTTGTGGAGTCAAGGGCCAAACTTGTAAAAATGTATCACAGTTTCGTTTGGAACACGGGACTTGAACCTGACTCCCTGTCCCTCGTCCCTTATATGCCCGAAACCCTAACTTGTAAAAATGTACTCCCGTTTTTGGTGGTTGTATTGGGCTTTTTCTTATTCTTTTGGTGCTAGTGTATGTGTGTGTGTGTGTTGTAAGAAATTATTTATGTGTTGGATTGTTGGAATTATTACTCAAACCGCCGCCGTGTGCGGGTGGCTGCTGCCTCCTGCCGCCATGGACCGCCGCCGACCACCACTACCCGAGGTGGCAGTGGGTAGTGCCTAGTTTATTTATTTAAATATTTATTTAATTAGATAATCATTTAACTTTAGGGGCTGGAAACCCTAATTAGGGTTTAGAAAACCCTAATATCAAGAAAACACTAATTTTAGAGTTGGTCGGGACGCGCGTTAAAACTATTAATTAAACCTAAAATAATAACTTAATAACTATCCACAATTAACTTGATGCAATATTAGACTTAATGGATTAACTCCTTAATGGGTTAAGTGAGGAACACTAACCCTAGCTATCATTTTATGTAAAAAAAACCCTACAATCGAGGAGCTCTATTTTGGGCAATAATTGGGTGCGTATTTGGGCTGTTGACTGGATTATTATTTCACCCGAGAACGACTATGTCAAACCTTAATCAGTCATACCCTTAAGTGATTAAGTCCTTAATGGGTTAAGTGTTCTTACTTAACCCTAATCGTCATTTTATGTGAAACTCTAATCGTCATTTTTTGTGAAACCCTAGTCGTCATTTCATGTGAGGTGGTCACTGTTGCAAGTGACTATGACCTGTGATCGGGTATTGACTCAAGTATCATCATGTAGGTGTTTGGAAGTGAGTTAAAGCTGGTAGAGTCCTTCATTGCTACAGTGGTTATCTACGCGTATATCAAGGTGAGTTTCACCTTACTGTACCCGTGGGTCGAAGGCACCAATGCCGGCCCACTAGTTTTGGTTATCTGCTAGTAGAGGGATTCGTTAGGAACTTTATATAATCATGTAGGATTGACTGAGGACTTTTGATCTAGGCTCTCTTACATGTTCCTTGTTTGGTTGTGGTTCTAGAGTAGGATCACCTGTCCGGGTGACTATCTCACCTCTAAGTATATACAGTCATGCATTCCTTGGATTGTTGATATTGAGTATGCCGCTATGTTGTAGTGATCTGTTAGATCTGTGTTCTGATATTGAGTATGTTGTTATGCAGTATTGATCTGTTAGATCTGGGTTCTGGTATTGAGTATGCTGCTATGCTGTAGTGATCTGTTAGATTTGTGTTCTGGTATCGAGTATGCTGCTATGCTGTAGTGATCTGTTAGATCTGTGTTCTGGTATCGAGTATGCTGCTATGTTGTAGTGATCAGTTAGATCTGTCTCATGATATTGAATATGTTGCTTTGTGGTAATAACATGTAGAACTGTATGTTATATGTGCTTGCTGGTTATCATTTATGGACCAGCTGTATGATTTTTGTGTAACGCCCCGATTCTCGAATACCAATTTATGGCTATAAATTCTCATGAATTCAAGATCTACTCGACGAGTTGGTTGCCTGACTCGTCGAGTAGCAGCGGGTTTGGGCCATGTGTTTAAGTGACCAACTCGCTGAGTCGGAAGAGTGACTCGACGAGTTGGAGCTGGAGGGTGAAACCCTAATTTCCGGGGTTTGGCACCCTATTTAAGGGATCATTAGCCTCCCTTAGACCTTAGTCCCTTTGCTGCCTCTTGAGAGTCCATAAAACCCTATTTCGTGAGAGAGCTTCATTTGAGTGTGTTTTTGAGCTTTGGAAGGTGGAACTTGTGAAGGGAGCTTGAAGGTCAAGTAGCTAGCAGCAAGGGACTCGTGTGGATCTGCAAAATCTATCTCAGTTAGCTTCATTTGAGGTATCAATTCATGATTTTGGCCTCATTCCTTTCTAGATCTCCTTGGATGAAATTAGGGCTTCTTGGTTTGGTTATGAAGCTATTTTTGGGTATGAGCTCAGATATGAAGTTGTAACTTCAGAGCTGAACTCTCTTTGATTTGTAAGTCCATAAAGCTATCAGCTTTGGCAAGTATAAACCCCTCCTTACGTGTAAAACCCCATTTCAAGCTTGGATTTGGCATTATGAGTCATTAGAGCCTTGCATGCACGTAAAGTTTGCAACTTTACGTGATAAGCATGCCTTGGGAAGTTGGATCTGCAGTATAGAGTCTTAGCATGGCTTAAAAAGCATCTGTATGGATGAAGGACTGAAGGGACTCGGCGAGTCGCATGGTAGACTCGGCGAGTCATATGAATATGGTCATGAACTCGACGGGTTGGATGAACAACTCGGCGAGTCCGATGAAGATTGCCTTGGACTCGGCGAGTGGCATGGTGACTCGGCGAGTGGCATGGTGACTCGGCGAGTTGGCAAGTTATGCAAGGAACTCGGCGAGTAGCTGAGGGTACTCGGCGAGTTGAGGTCAACATGGACTGTTGACCTTGATAGTTGACTTTGACTTTGACCAAGGGTTGACCGTTTTGACTTTTGAGGATAATTGGTAAGCGGGTATTTATGATTGGATCATTGATGGTTATAGGTGTTGGAGTTTGGGGTAGTGTTTCGGGAGCGTGTTTTCGTGGTTCAGTCCGGCATTGCAAGGTGAGTTATCTTCACTATATCAATAGGGTCTACGGCACCAAGGCCGACCCTTTATCGGATTTGTATCCGGGTATTTTCATGATATGTTTACCGATCCGTTAGATCTGCGTCCTGGTATATAGGATGATGCTATGTTAGTGACCGGTTAGGTCGGTATCCTGGTTATAGGATGTTGCTATGCTATATGATCTGTTAGATCGGTTTGTTTGCCTATAGACTGTTATGTGATTATCTGTTATATGTGCACATGGTTGTTGATTGGGGGTTGGGTTGAGGCGGGTCCTGCTTCGTATTGTAGGCCAACACACCTAGGGCGGACCGGATAGACTGTAGACCCGGGAGGGCATATAGTCAGGTCGAAGGCCCGACGAGCGGTCCGGATAGGCTGAAGGCCCCGATAGGGCGGTCCAGACGTGCCGAGGCTCGGAGAGTGGACCAGATAGACTGAAGGCCCGGTGCGGGCGGTCCAGTCAGACTGTAGACTCCGAGAGTGGACCAGGTGGACTGAAGGCCCGGTGCGGGCGGACCAGTCACACTGTAGACTCGAGATGCATGGATGTTCTGTATTTGTTGATATAATGTGATTATGGTAATATGAGGTTGGTATTTTGGGGGTAACTCACTAAGCTTTCGGGCTTACAGTTTCAGTTTATTGTTTCAGGTTCAGCAGATGACAGCGGGAAGGCGAAGGCGTGACCGTACACTTCCTCGATTGATGATTATGATTTTTGGGAACTCTGATGTATAAACTCTTTTGAAAACTAATTGTAATAATTGAATGGTTTTAAATGATTCAAAAAGTTTTAAATTGGCTCGAAGTTTATGGGTGTTACATTTTGTTTGCCTGTATTATATGCCTACATGATCTTGATTGTTCATATGTCGACATATTGTGTTTGGTTGGTTTAAGGCGGTCCTGCTTTGTGAGGTAAGCCAAGATACCCGGTGCAGGCCGGCTGTAAGCCGTAGGCACGGAGGCTCGGGAGGAGCGGTAGGGTTGAGGCGGTAGGCCAACAAACCCTGGGTATTCTAACCCGATGGTTGGTTGGACCAGACATATTGGTATTCCAGCCCGAGGCTGATTGGGCCCATATGCTTATGATACGAGGTTATTCCATCCCGAGGATGACTGGACCCATCATGGACATGCCTGGTATTCCATCCCGAGGATGATTCGGCCAGGCATGAGTATTTGTGTTTATGCTTTTTTTGCGTGGTGGTATTGTAACGTCCCAAAAACCATGACCAAAAAGTTTCGTTTTAAACCATTAAATAAAACCATAGATATCAAACCATTCCATCAAAACATGAGTTAAAGTATTTCAAAACATTATTATCAGAGTATCCAAATCAAAACATCAGAGTAACATCCCAGACTAAACATAATGGTGTGTGCGATGCAGTCATCCCGAGCTCTTCTCTCTGCAATTGGAAGTACCTGAAACCAAAAATGAAAACCGTAAGCACGAAGCTTAGTGAGTCTCACCAAACTACCACATACCATACACATAGTCACATATACTAGGGCCCCGCCCCTTCATCGGGCCCTGCCCGGCATCGAACAGTGTCCGGCATCAAACCCCGCCTGGCATCGAGCCCCGCTCGGTATACAGATATGTTTCTCCCAGGCCCCGCCTGGCACTGGGCCCCGCCCGCTATACACATCCAAACAATGTCATATAATCATACTAGCACATAAAGAATCATACACAATACTATATGTTCCAATCCTAAGGCCTCGCCTATCATGGGCGCCGCCCCTACTCTGCTAATGATGAGATATGGAACCCCGTCCACACTCAGCTAGTGAGGAGATACGGGCCCCTGCCCACACTCACCTCCTTACCAGGCACATACAAGTATCATAAAGACAACAAGTATACTAAACATTTAAACATTCCTCGAGCCCCGCCCGACATCAGATCGAAATCCGAAAGCATAAAAACATTCCTCAGGCTTTCCTCGGCATCGAACCGAAGTCCGGAAATGTACAAAACCTACATCGGCACTGCCCGACATCGGACCTTAGTCCGGAATATACTAACATACATAAACAGGCTGACATTGGTGCCTTCGACCCGTTCCTACAGGAGCAAACTCACCTCGCAAAGCTGAATGCAAAATCCCACGGATAAAACTCTAGCTGCTAGCTGGCAGATCCCCGAACTGCTGATCTCTCGACTCCCCGAGCTATTGATCATCATACAAGTTAGATAAGTTCGGGATTCTAATAACTTAACCATAAGTCCTCACTAGGGTAAAAGACCATTATACCCTTCACATACTTTTGTCCCAAAATGAACTCTACCCAAACCTTGGCCCAAAAAAGATAAACACTTCCACAAGGCCCAATATATGGCCCAATTTCCAATTGGGCCCAATCCCTTCTCATGGGCCTCAACCTAAGGCCCAATAATGCTTCTCTAGTCCAAAAGTCCAATTTGGATGGCCTACTAAAGCCCAAGATACCAGCCTATGGAAAATGGCCCAAACCAAGGCCCAAACAACGCCAAGCCCAAATCTGATGAGTACGCTAAGCGTACAGGATAAATGACTTGTACACACAGCGTACTGCTCTGTTAAGCCACTTCTACCATTAAGCACTTAATTCTTTATTCCAAATGCTAAAATCACAGATCCAAGTCCTTTTCAACGTCTTAATCCATAAAGTCACTGACTTGGTGACTTTATATGACCCACATGAACCCAAACTCAAAGTATAGCAATCTATTTCCATGAAAATGGCCATAACTCTTGCATAAACCCATTAATACCTTCAAGATGGCAACTTTTTGATTCTAGAACTCAAGTAACACTGAGAGTGGCAACTCTAGGTTCCAAAAACGACATGGACACAAGGTACTTCATCCATGGGACCAAAAGAGTCCATAAACTCATCCTAAAAGAGATCTAAGAGAATAACCATCAAGTTCAGAACTTTATACCTCAAATGAGAGCCAAAAGTTGGTGTAGTTCTGGATCTATGAACTCTATCTTCTCCAATAAGTCTTCAAGAATAAACACCTTCTTCAAAAGCACCAAAATACTCTTCTAATGGCCTTCCAAGCTCCAAAATCACTCAAGTATGGATTAGGGTTTCGTAATAGCTTCTTTAGGGTGAAATGGAGGCTGGTATTGAGGCATTATGTTCCTTATATAGTGTCATACCCTAAAATCTAGGGTTTTAGTCTGAAGGGAGTACGCCCCGCGTACCTCTTAGTACGCCCGTGGTACTCACAAACCACTCGCGACCATTTTACTTTATACGTTGGGTGTAACCCAACTTATGTTGGGCGTTCCCAGCCGGACACGTGCATGCATGGGAATTATTTGCCAAACATTTCCATTAGGGGCTAAATATGCCAAAACCTTCAAAGTGCTATAACTTCTTCGTTCTAAGTCCGTTTCCAACGAACTTTATATCCACGAAAAGGTGACAGTAAGCCCTACGCTTCTAATAACTCCTAATTACCTAAAAACTTCCTGAACAAGAACCCAAAATCCCTAGAAGACCGAGATGTCAAATTATGAGTATGCCATTGGCCTCCGAAGACACAATCAAACACTTAGATCACGTATACCCTAATACCCACCTCCGAAATGGGCCAAATCCTTCCTTTCCCTAGGCCGCAACCCTATGACTACTGATGATTGGGCTGCAACCCCTAGAAACGAAGCACTTCCAGAACCAGGTGTTACATGTATTTTGGGGGGAACTCACTAAGCTTTGTGCTTACAGTTTTGTTTATGGTTTCAGGTTCTTCAGATGATCAGAGTGGCAAGGCGAAGGAGTGATCATACACATCCTTGGTTTTACAACAGATTGGATCTTGGGAAACTTTTATTTTCAAATAATGTTTGAGAACACTATTTTTGTAAACATTTTATTAGTAAAAGGATCGTTTTGAAAAGTTTAAATTTGTTGAAATTTTTGGGTAGTTACAAGTTGGTATCTGAGCCTTGGTTTGAGTGAACTGGAGGAACACTCGTGTGAATCCAGTCTCAAACTAAGGAAAAAGATTTTTAAAACAATTTTCAAATGGTTTTCAAAATAATCAAGGAGGATGAAATGTGTACGATCAACCGAAGCCAGTAAGTATACCCCAAATTACCACACATTTATTTAAGATTATATTATGTTATTTTAGAACAACATGCTAGTGATAAGATAGGGATCCTCAGGAATCGTATGATAGAATTGCCTGATATTTGATGCCTTATCTCTTGTAGAATACCTTATTGGTTGTTGTGTGACTCTTTCGTGTGTGAACTAACTATTGAGTGAATGCGCTAAGTCACATACTGCATGGGTTAAATGGTCTTAGGGTGGGGGAGTTGGTCCTGCTGCACAGCTCTTGTTTGAGTCCAACCGTTGTAGGATTGAATCATTTAACCTAAGATTGTTTAATTTGTGTAGTATGTGATAATGTTCATGCAATAGTTATTTGGCACCAATGGAGGGTCGTGTGGTAGTTGATAGAAGGATGAGTTATGTGGGGTCAGCCGACCAGTTGCTATATGGGTAACTTTCGTCTAGGAAGTGATGATAGACTGCATGAGTATGCTAGAGTGCAGTGTATTGTTAGGGTGGTTGTGATGTTCCTCTGAGACAATTATGGGTAGGTGTGGAAGGTAATATGGGCCCATACTACTGAAAGCACATACTCGTACGCATATCATGGAAGTCACATACCCTAGAGTTTTGTTGGGAATTGGTTACCCTGGAGTTATATGCGTTTTGTAAGATATCTTTCTGGTTTATTATCTATATGGCGAGTACGAGACGATTTGAGGCTAGATCCGGATCAGGATCAGGATCAGGAACAGATGGTCATGATAAGCTAGCATTGACCGAGAACCATGTCAGGGAGATCATTCGTGAGGAGGTTGTTTCTATTGTCTAGGGGTAGATATCGGAGTTGGTTGAAATTGTCAAGGCCGCTATGAAGGAGTACTTTGATGACCGATATGCTACACTTTCTGGGGGTTGTTATTGCTGCAGCAACCGCAACTGTTGCTGCAGTTGGGGCTAGAGGAGAGAAAGATTTCCAGTATCGGGATTTTGATCGTACGAAGCCCCCAGATTTTGATGGGGTCTCGGACCCGATTATGGAGATAAGATGGTTGTATGACGTGGAGGGTTGTTTCTTCACGTGTTCTTGTCCAGATGACTAGAAAGTCAAGTGCGCCATGAACCTTCTCAGGTTGGGGGAAAGGGATTGGTGGAGACTGGTGACTAGTTCTTGTACTCCTGAGTAGAGGGCCGCGATGACGTGGGAACAATTCTCGGAGACGTTCCGTGCAAGGTATGTTCCCCTGGTAGAGATGGAGAAACTGGTTCAGGAGTACATGGATCTGAGGCAGACAACCGAGTCGGTGACGGAGATCACCAAGATGTTCATTGAAAGGGCCTTGTTCAGTTAGGGGTTCGCAGCTTCATAGCAGGCTTAGATTACTTGGTATTTGAGCATGCTCAAGACGGATATTCGACAGTTTGTGTCCACCCAATGCTATGGTTCTCTCGCTGAGCTTCAGGATGCCACGAGGAGACGGGAGATTGAGATAAAGACCCAGGTGAGGGAGAAGTGTCAGGCTCCGGACCAGTCCCAGCCTGCAACGAAGTGGTTCAAGTCCGCCGGTCAGAGTTTAGGATCAGTTGGAGGGAGGCGCAGATCTGTTGCATATCGCCAGTTTGGCAAGGAGGGTCATTTTGGAAGACACTGTGGGTGGAGTGTGCGTGTTTGTCTTCATTTCGGTTAGGAAGGTCATATTAAAGCTCATTGTCCTTTTCTCGGTGAGGTACTGGATCCTACGCCCTTAGCTTGGCAGTTACCCGATGGTCGTCAGGAGACCGTCGGGGTTCCGAGGACCGAGTTTTTAGTTGGCAGTTCTTCTAGCTAGCTGTTGTGGTAGTATTGGTATTTATCTATAGTTTTGTTTGTGTTTCAAGGTTCAACTGTAATTTTGGATGATCAGAGAAATGGAGTTATCTTATTTAGCTTTGCTTCAATTGATCTCTTATTATGTATGGATTAATTATCTTTGGCCTCGACTGTATGCAAGTTGGAGTGTATGAATGTAGTGTGAAATCAGATTCTCCTATGTGTGTGGATATAAGTGGTTGAGATCAAGTAATAGAGTTCGAGTTAGTCGTAGTATCGAAGGACTATGAAGTCCTCAGTTTCTAGCATATTTCAAGTGGGGGAGAGTGGAACCTCGCAGCAGGAAGACTTGTGCAAAGATTCGGTTCTAGTCAGATCTCTCTGAGTTTCAGGCTTCCGCGCAACTGCTAAACCTTTGGGTTTTGCAGAAAATCATGGTCAGCTGTTGGATTTTCCTTTCGACTCGTATTAGTCTTATTTGTGATAACATATACAGGGAGTGCTTGTGCTTAGACCCTAGAGGTTGAGGGTTTGCTTTTCTGTTACCGTCTCATCAGGGGTGAGCCCTAGTGTTGATAGTGGATAGCTCAATTGGGCTGTCAGAGCAGAGAAGAGTGTGGTTCAATTCAGTATGAGATCAGTTAGTTTTCATTGCGGTGATGTCCCTTCTGGTGTGGGATTAGGGTATCAACATTAGCAGAGAAGCTCGAAGACCGACTGATTCCATGGATTTTCATTCACCGTGGTTGTTGTGGGGAAGTGCATCTTGAAGTAGAAGCGGGAGCTGATTTCGGGGATAAAATCTATTTTAAGTGGGGGAGAATTGTAACATTCCGTTTAAGAATAAAATAAATAAAATAAAATAGGTAAATAAATAAATAAGGATAATAATAATGATAAGTAAATAAAAATAAATAAATAAGGATAATAATAATGATAAGTAAATAAAAATAAATAAATAAATAATAATCCCTAAAACCCTGAGATGTATATTTATATTTATATTTATATTTTATATTTTAATAATTTATATTGGCCCTAATCTGCAATAAATTATTAGAATATTAGCGCACGGAGTTAAATGTAATAAACTATGGAAATCAGGAAGTTAAAAGTGGTATTTGTGGTCTATGGGGGTTAAAGTGTAACTTTCGGATTAATTATGAATAGATTTTTGATGCTAGGGGTTGTTTGGTAATTTTTTTGGACTTGTGTTGAAAAGTATTTTGTAGAGCAGGGGTTGTAGTGTAAATATTGGACCTTATCTTAACTAATTTGTGGAGTCAGGGGCCAAACTTGTAAAAATGTATCATAGTTTCGTTTGGAACACGGGACTTGAACCCAACTCCCTTTCCCTCGTCCCTTATATGCCTGAAACCCTAACCCTAAACATAACCTTCAGCTGCCACCGTTATACCCCATACCTCCGGCCGCCACCTCCTAGCCACTGTTGAAGTCGGAAACCACTGAAGCCAACCCGTCGTTGCAACTGCCGACAGCGACAAAGGACATCACATAGACGTCGAGTTTTGGGTCGTCAGAACCGTAAATAGAGGTTGTTGTTGTCGTTCTTCGGTGAAGGCGCAACCCCCGTTCTCCGATGCGACCACCTCCTTTCTACTTCTGCTTTCATTCCGCCCCGCAGCAGCTTGCTTGCGACCGTTGCCGCCGCTTCGTGCTGCTGTACGTTCGTCATCTATTTCGGCTGTCGCCCTCCATCTCAGGTGAGGTTCAGTTGCGTAGTGGGAGTCTCGCATGTGGGGTGTACGTACTTCTGTGAATGTCGCGGTTGTGTGGGTGTTTTTTTGACCGGAGTGCGTGAAGGGTCACCATGGTGGCCGCCGCCATTTTTGTTTTTCTGCCACCATCAGTCACCATATGTGGGTGGCTGTGTGCGTTTATTAGTGTGTGTGTGTGGCACGTGTATGTGTGTGTTGTGTTTTGTTCATGTATTGGTGTGTGTTTGCTTGACCTGGAACCAAAAGAGAACCCACCACCACCACCGTGAGGTGGTGGCTGCCATTTCCTACCGCCGCCGGCCACCGTTTTTGGTGGTTGTATTGGGCTTTTTCATATTCTTTTGGTGCTAGTGTGTGTGTGTGTGTTGTAAGAAATTGTTTATGTGTTGGATTGTTGGAATTATTACTCAAACCACCGCCGTGTGCGGGTGGCTGCCACCTCCTACAGCCATGGACTGCCGTTGACCACCACTGCCCGAGGTGGCAGTAGTTGGTGCCCAATTTATTTATTTAAATATTTATTTAAGTAGATAATCATCTAACTTTAGGGGTTGGAAACCCTAATTAGGGTTTAGAAAACCCTAATTTTAGAGTAGGTCGGGGACCCCCGTTAAAACTATTAATTAAACCTAAAGAAATAACTTAATAATTCTCCACAATTAACTTGATGCAATATTGGACTTAATGGATTAAGTCCTTATTGGGTTAAGTGAGGAACACTAACCCTAGCTATCATTTTATGTAAAAACCCTAGAATCGAGGAGCTCTATTTTGGGCAATAATCGGGTGCGTATTTGGGCTGTTGACTGGATTATTATTTCACCCGAGAACGACTAAGTCAAACCTTAACCAGTCATAACCTTAAGTGATTAAGTCCTTAATGGTTTAAGTGTTCTTACTTAACCCTAATCGTCATTTCATGTGAGGCGGTCACTGTTGCAAGTGACCATGACCTGTGATCGGATATTGACTCAATTATCATCATGTAGGTGTTTGGAAGTGAGTTGAAGCCGGTAGAGTCCTTCATTGCTACAGTGGTTATCTACGTGCATATCGAGGTGAGTTTCGCCTTACTGTACCCGTGGGTCGAAGGCACCAATGGCGGCCCACTAGTTTTGGTTATCTGCTAGTAGAGGGATGCCTTAGGGACTGTATATAGTCATGTAGGATAGACTGAGGACTCTTGATCTAGGCTCTCTTACCTGTTCCTTGTTTGGTTGTGGTTCTAGAGTAGGATCACTTGTCCGGGTGACTATCGCACCTCCTAGTATATACAGTCATGCATTCCTTGGATTGTTGATATTGAGTATGCTGCTATGTTGTAGTGATCAGTTAGATTTTTCTCCTGGTATTGAGTATGTTGCTTTGTGGTAATAACCTGTAGAACTGTATGTTATCTATGCTTGCCGGTTATCATCTATGGAGTGCCCTTAGGGACTGTCGGTGGTCATGTAGGATAGCTTGAGAACTCTTGGTCTAGGCTTTCTTGCCTGTTCCTTATTTGGTTGTGGCTCTAGAGTAGGACCATCTGTTCAGGTGGCTATCTCACTTCTGGTTACTCTTGGTCACACATTCTTTGGGGGTTAGCTGGTAGTGGGACTGTATGTTGTGAGAAGATTAGTAGGCTGTAGTGAGCTGTATGATTGTTGTATGCTTGTATTATGTGCCTACTTTATCTTGATTGTTTATATGTCGACATATTGTGTTTGGTTGGGTTGAGGCGGTCCTGCTTTGTGCGGTAGGCCAAGATACCCGGTGCGGGTCGGTTGTAAGCCGTAGGCACGGAGGCTCAGGAGGAGCAGTAGGGTTGAGGCGGTAGGCCAACAAATCCTGGGTATTCCAACCCGATGGTTGATTGGACCCGACATATTGGTATTCCAGCCCAAGGCTGATTGGGCCAATATGCTTATGACACGAGGGTATTCCATCCCGAGGATGATTGGACCCATCGTGGACATGCCTGGTATTCCAACCCGAGGCTGATTAGGCTAGGCATGAGTATTTGTGTTTATGCTTTTTTTTGCGTGGTGGTATTTTGGGGGAAACTCACTAAGCTTTGTGATTACAGTTTTGTTTATGGTTTCAGGTTCTTCAGATGATCAGAGTGGCAAGGCGAATGCGTGACCGTACACATCCTTGGTTTCACAACAGATTGGATCTTGGGAAACTATGATTTTCAAATAATGTTTGAGAACAGTATTTTTGTAAACATTTTATTAGTAAAAGGATCGTTTTGAAAAGTTTAAATTTGTTGAAATTTTCCGTTCGTTAGATGCCACACCCCCAAACCAGAATGGCGGAAACATTCGGGGGTGGATGACTTCATGTAGTATCATAACAGTTGAGTATTTGTAAAGAAAGTAAACACAACCATCATAAATATAATTTAAAAGTTACATTGTTGATACAATACATGTCTCAAAAGAATTACAATATGATGATTTAAGAAGTTTTAAGACTGACGTCTTAGCGTCTCTTCTCCAAAAGCTGATGTTTTACCTGTATTACTGATTCCCTGAGAAATACAAGAAGTTTTGAAAAAGTGTCAACAATTAAGTTGGTGAGTTCATAAGCGTTTTTGTACTAAAATTGTATGTCTTTCGAAAAAAAATAACTGAACGTGTTTCTAGAAAATCCAATATTTTCCATGTATGTGTGGTAGTTTGAAAAGTTCCAAAGACTGGAATGCATAAGTATGTTTCATACTAAAAATGGTGTAAGTGGATTTATACATATATAATGTAATTACTGATGCATTTAATAGTCTCATAAATCAAAAATGTTGTGATACTCCATGTGAGTTTTATAACCATGCTATTGACCCAGACTGCTTGTAACAACGTTCTTCAGGCGTTGAAGTGTTATGACGTTTGTCACCCCAGACCTGCTGGTCTAACTGTAGCTAACAATTTAGGTGCGGGATTGTCAATCCCGTATAGATCTATACACAAGTATCACGCTCTCCCTACAAGAGATTATGGTTTATAATACAAGACTTGAAATGCGTATGTGAGAGTACGGTGAAGCCATATGTCTCACAAAATTTGGTAGCAATAGATTTACGAAATGAAAAGTCCATCTTGTTGTAAATGTAAGTATTTCCTTTTTATAGTGTTTATAGTATGTAAATTGTCATGAATAACTTGTAAACTATACCCATTATAGTTTTTCGAAAGTGTGTTCCATTTGATGATAAAAACTCGGTGTAATACCAACTTTGCATGTAAAGTGTAACGTTGGTAGTAATATTGTTTAACATTTATAAACAAAATGTAGGTAAAGTATTTGAAACCATATGTAACGATTCGTATTTTAACATAAATTTTTCTTGTGTTTCACTTGTATTCACCCCCCCCCCTAAAACATGAAAAAGACATGAAAATATAGGCGTATAAACTCACCTGGAAAGTGTGGTGATTTGAAGAAAACGAGATTTTCTCAGGCAGCACTTCGACCGGAAAGTGGTAAGTTTTTCGGGAATCTCGGAGCTTCGGACCTTCGTCGGGAATTGGATATGTAACCGGGGCGTCGGGGTAGTCTTGAGGGGCCCGGAAGTGAAAAAGTGCGAGAGAAATGGTGTGAATTAGCAAATGGAGCCGGCACCCTCGCATCTTTATTTATAGTGGTGGAGGCAGCCTCGTACACTGGGCGTACTCCGAAGTACGCGAGGCGTACCTCGTCCGCAACTCGTACGTTGGGCGTACCCTCGTACGCGGGGCGTACTTCAGCGATGACGTCATCGGTCGCCGGTCTTCGGATGGGATGGGAGTAGAGGGCATAAGGGCGACGTGGTCGATCCGAGGCCCTTCATTTGTGTACGCTGGGCGTACCCTCGTACGCGGGGCGTAATCCTTCGGATAAGCCTCGACGTGTGTGCCCAAATCTTTGAAAATCCGTAACTTTCGCATACGAGCTCCGTTTTTTACGCTCTTTATATCCACGCGTTGGTGAGAATATACTCTACAACTCTCGTTTAGACTTCGTCGGCAAATTTTGACTTTATTTTTAATTATATAATTTTTAATAGGCCGGGACAGGATAAATCCTTTAAAAATTCATAACTTCTTCATCCGATGTCCATTTTCGTCTGTCTTTTTACCGTTGTACTACTATTGTCGAGATCTTCAATTCTCGTTTAGGTTGCATCGGCTAAAAATCGTTCGATCTTTATTTCGAGTTTTTAGCTGTCTACTGCTGTTCTAAAACTTAGAAAAATCATAACTTCCTCATACGAAGTCAGATTTGGACGTTCTTTTTATGTACGCTCACGGTTTGTTATTATCTACGACTTTCGTTTGGATACTTAAGGCTAAAAAGTCTTTTATCGAAATTTCACTTTTTACGCTTAACAATGTTTTACCGGTTTTGTCACGGATCTTTGATTAGTCATAACTTCTTCGTTATAACTCGGATTTGAGTGTACTTTATATTTCGGAAAACCTTGACACGATATCTAACATTTTATGCATCCCAATTTAGACTTTTGCACAATTCATTTTTGACGCTATTTTTTATTGATTCCAAAAATAGATTATTTTGACTTTTTGAACATTACATTGACTTGGAATATCGGGTTGTCACATTACAGAAATCGAATTAATTCTTTGATCTTGATTCAAATTCGATTTTCCCTCTCTATAATTCATGTGATTTTTGCTTTCTCGCTCTAGATTTCATGTCGAAATCGCTTTCTCTCTCTAGAGTTTCGTTCGAATTCACTTTCTCTCTCTAGAAATATTCAAGTTCTTGTGATCTTTTCGTTTTTTATTCGAAATGGAAAAAGAATCTTCTGAAAGATGGTTTGTATTTCTTGGAGATGATCCATATCCATATAGTTTCGAAGGACTTATCAATAACTTTACAACCGGGTATTTTAAACAAAATTCACTCATTTCTTGTGGAAAAAGAGATGAAAGTGGAAAGATGATTGGTTTTCCTCTTGATCATGTTAATCATAAAGTGTTGCTTAATCGTTTGGTTACAACTTATCATGAGAGAATAAGGAAGAAGAAAGAAGATGAAGTCATTAAAGGAATTTGTCTTGATGAATGCAAATATGTGTCAATGTGCTTGCACTTTACCCGAATGTTCATGATGTTCAAGACAAGGGAATTCAATGTGATTCTCATAAAGTTGTGAAAGTTTTTTGCTCAACTGGAGTTCAAACCGATGATTGTTTGTATTCTTGTGATTCATTTGAAGGAATGGTGCCATATAGAAAGCCTTCAATCCAAGATGTCCAAATATATCAAACTCCAAAAGATTTGATTCAAAGATGCATAGTTGCAGTTGTGATGAATGATGTTGTTTTCAGATTCAAATGTTATAGATCCAAATAGTTGAAAGAAGAAGAAGAAAAAAAAAAGTAAAACCAAGAAAATTTGGGTTTCTAAGCAAAATTCTTCAAATGTTATTTTGATGCCGAAATCAATGAGGAAAATTTGGACTCCTAAGCAACAATCATCAAATGTTGCTATGGTATCAAAATTCAAAGCCAAAATTTGTTAAGATTCTCAAATTCGTTGTGAAGATGAAGTTAGATATTGGAAAATGAGAAGAAGCTTCATGGGTGGTACAATGTGCAATTTTGAAATTTCTTAGTTCCAAACAAAGAACCTAGAAGTTCATATCATTCTAAAGGATTTGATGTTGGATCTTCCATGCTTAATTTGTGTATTGCAAATGGAAAAAGAATTTTCAAGGAGGCTTCTCAAATTCTCAAAAAGATTCCAAAAAGATCGTGTTAATTTCGACACCTCATTTTTTTTAAGATCTAAAGATGAACTATCCATGTTTGCTCAAAATTTGAAACCAATTTCATTTTCGTTTAATCTTTCAAGGCCAATCAAATATTCTGTTAATTTGATCCATAAAATTTGAGTCCATTACTTTTAATTCGGACATTGTTCATTAATCCATTCATGGGTGGTACAAGGTGCAATGTATCTTTTCCCACAAGTTAAGCTGCCAAATAAGGTCATAAAAGAGGCAGAGAAAGCTAAAAAAGCTCCAGATGCATATTATGCAATTCGCCTAAAGGGTTTTGTAATTAGCATCAGGGTATCAAGGGATTACGCGACACCATTGCTGTTGTTTTGTGTTGTTTGTTGTTTTGAGACTGTTTATGTTTTGTTGTTTTGTAGTTTGTTGCTGACTTGTTAAATTCCCCACGTGTTGTTGTTTTAAGATCAAGTTTTTAAATTGTTTTAGTTTATATCTTGAACTCCTATTGCTTATAAAAGTTAATTTCAATTGCATGTATAAAATAAAAGACATTAATATTCAAAAAACCGGGTACCCGGAACCGGAACCGGTCTTGGCGGTTCCAGGAGCAGTTCCAAATTTCTAGGAACCGGTGTAAGCGGTTCCGGTTCCAATACCAATAATTTCAGAACCGCTGGTTCTGGGAGCGGTTCCGGTTCCATCTAAAATAGGCGGGTACCCGGTTATGCTCATCCCTAGTCAAGTAGATCGAGTCCTCACAAAATCGAAAATTATATGGATTTGATTTCACAATAGCAGTGATGGTTGTACAATTGAATCTGAACTAGTCTCACAGATGGTCTCACAAGTGGTCTTGCAGTAATGATTTCGATTGAGACTCACATTTGTTTTGACTCGTGTTTGATTGCGGGATTTCGATTTTATCTGGAGGATAGGCACGAAGTCACATCTTCGCCAGGGTTTATACAACGGGTGCTAAGTCCATAGCTCATTTATCGACAGTATTATTTTCGACAATCCACCCGAAATACATGTCAATGGGTTTTTAAAGTACACCGGGTGAACACGTCGTTCATAACACCTACAGGTTGCGAGCCTGCTAGTGTTCCACTGGACTGTCTAGAATAGTCCGTGGTTGTCATCGATACTCTGCTAGATGACGGGGCCAACGTTTGGGTAAAAGCTTTTCTCACTTTTCACCTCTCACCCTCATCACATGATCTATATCGCCTTTCATCTCACCTTCCAACTCATTTTTCATCACACAACAACTATTTTATCTACCCATGTTTTACCCCAACATATTTGTAGATACAAAATACATATACAGTTTAAATCATTTAAAACATATATAAAATCGATCATCCAGCCTAGAGAACAAGTATTCAGATAATATGCACACATAGCACGTAATTTTATATAAAATACTTCATATCTATGTGTAAGATGAAAGTAATATGCACTCACCTTAGTAGCGTGAGTTGATAGAATCTAACTAGAAACGGTCAGCGCTTCGTGATTGTCGGGCTCGGGAAGCGGAAACGGCTTCAGCAAACGAGAGAGAAAGAAAGTAGAAGGTGTAAGGAATGAAAGGGTCTTAATCGCTATTTATAGGGTGTTCTGGGGCCATTCACGTCGTGAACATGATAGGTTCACGTCGTGAACTTCCATGAGTCATCTCGTAGCCTTAACGCATGTTCTCTAGCCTCGATTAGTGTCTTTGACTAGTTTCACGTCGTGTATCTCATGTTCACATTGTGACTTGAGGCGGCTAGGGTTTCAGCCACGTGTCATGCTCTCAACAACTGCATCTTCGGAAGGTCATAACTTTTGCATACGAGCTCCGTTTTTGACGTTCTTTATATCCACGCGAAGATGGAGACGTACTATACAACTTTCATTTAGAGCCCTAAGGCTAAAAAGTACTCTATCATAAACTCACTTTTTACGATTCCCGGTGTCGTGCCAGTTTTGTCGCGAAACTTCGACAGGTCATAACTTCTTCGTTATAACTCGGATTTCGACGTTCTTTATATGTACGAAAACCTTGTGACATATACTAAAACTTAGTTAAGATTATTTATTCTAAATAATCATCTATCAAAAAGTCATTTTTGACGCTTATCGTCTCTAAATTGACTAGCCCGAATCTGCAAGCGTTACAATTATCTCCCCCATAGGATGATTACGTCCCGGAATCATCAACAAAATAGGGCTTGTATAATGACTCCATGTGTTATCTTTTCATCCTAGGTAATAATCGTAGCTTCTTATGTTCCTTCGAATCAATATCTAAGTCTTGGACTTCTTGACTGCAGGCGGTGCTCAATCTTTCACCCGCTCTCTATCTTGCATTGGACTTTCAACTGTAACCTTCGAGTTACAAAATCAATCCTTATTGAAGACTCCTTCTTCTTATTAAAAGACTTAATATAAGTTCTTTCCATCATTTATCATAACCGACCGATGGGTCATGTTCTAATGACCTCTCATCGTATGATGCAACGCTTAGACTCTGGTCTCTTAGAGTCAAATTCCAGAATTGAATATACCTTTCTTCATGTTCTAATGTGGTATAATCACATTTTAGCATGTAGCATTTCTAGCTATAGGCTTCTCACTTAAACAATGGTCGCGATACTTCTATTGATCACTTCGATTAACTTTCACTTCAATCTTTTGGCTTATGTCGGATGCTACATCGAACTTGGCTCTCTGAACCACGTAGAATACATATCTTAGTCGGACTCGATATGATATGACCACTAGGGTCGGAATAACAATCATCTTCTTAGTCATTACCGAAACAATGGTAACGACATACTTGAACAAAACGGAATCAATTACTAGCTTCTTGGTAACCTTGTGACTTTCCCTGATCCAAGTGTGAGTCCTATGCTTCCGGTAGTATAGGCCTCTACTACCTTTCACACCTACTCATACTCATCCCAAGTATTGTCTCGCAGTCCCCAAGTTCTTATTTCCTAAAATCACAAAACAATTTAACACATACGAATGTGTCCAAATAATCATCAAAAAAAAATTCTCTAGACTCTACTAGGACTTCTTCCATGCATATCTTCAACATAATTGTGCTTCAACTTGGTTGGTGATGGAAACGTCAGACGACAAGACAACTTCAGGAATTACACCAACCGTTCTATCATCCCGCCAATCAAATGTGTACATTCGGATGTACCGTACTCCTCTATACGTACTGTTATTTTATTATACGTATTCTAAAGGCAAGATACCATTCTTACGATATCATCTGATAGGTACCATTCACCATTGTGAGCCTTCTCATTTCCTCAATTTACTCAGTTCACTATGAGTCTTCACCATGACGTTATGTTCACAAAAGCAGGCGTTCAACATATCAGAACGAGAATATAGATAGAGGAAGGTTTTGACGCGTATTCCTCCTTATTACTCTGAAAAGTTACGCGCGAGTTCTAATATCGTAATTAAACGTTTAGAATCCTGAGCACATAAAATTTCCAAATCTGGTCGGCAACAGACCATAGATCCAATCAAATAATAGCATATAAGGCATATAATGCTATAACATAAATCATTTAGCACATAAAAGCAATTTAGGCATCTAATCCTAAAGTAAGCTAGTGCTTGTGTCGATTCAGGTGTACTACCTAAAATATATTAGACATTCATCTCACAATCATCGCTTAGCATTCTAAGTTTAAGTTTAGAAATTTCCTACAGATTCCTAGTTCGCTTAAACTAATGCTCTGATACCAACTGTGACATCCCCATTTTCACGGCCAGAAAAGACCGATTTTGTTTACGCTTTATAAAAATCAGAGTACCTCTTTTAATAAAAGTGTTGCGGAATTTGTTCCCAGAAAAGCATGATAAATACGTTATCAAAGCATTTCCGAAGAAATGTATTTTATTCATTTTAAAACATTGGGATGTCATCGTCAATACAGAAACATAAGCATAAACAGACCTTACATTTGTTATCACTAGTGATTTATATCTCCTTAATCTCTCAGTGTGATGTAACTTCATATTGATACATGTGATACAAATAAGCCGAGTGGGTCAGGTTGGGAAACCTGGTGAGCACATAGGGTTTTCAACCCACAATAATATAATTATTATGTTTAAACATCAAACAATCAACCCAATTACCCATCCCCATTATCTTCTTTAATCTTAAGGATCTACCCTAAGAATCATCTATTTCTCGTTCATTCATTCCTAAGGATTAGGAACGAAGTCACATCGTCACCAGGGTTTATACAACTTAAGGAATAGGCACGAAGTCACATCGTCACCAGGGTTTATACAACTTAAGGAATAGGCACGAAGTCACATCGTCGCCAGGGTTTTTACAACGGGTGCTAAGTCCATAGCTCATTTATCGACAGTATTATTTTCGGCAATCCACCCGAAATAGATGTCAATGGGTTTTTAGAGTACACCAGGTGAACACGTCGTTTACAACACCTACAGGTTGCGAGCCTGCTAGTGTTCCACTGGAATTTGTAAATACGTTATCAAAGCATTTCCGAAGAAATGTATTTTATTCATTTTAAAACATTGGGATGTCATCGTCAATACAGAAACATAAGCATAAACAGACCTTACATTTGTTATCACTAGTGATTTATATCTCTTTAATCTCTCAGTGTGATGTAACTTCATATTGATACATGTGATACAAATAAGCCGAGTGGGTCAGGTTGGGAAACCTGGTGAGCACATAGGGTTTTCAACCCACAATAATATAATTATTATGTTTAAACATCAAACAATCAACCCAATTACCCATCCCCATTATCTTCTTTAATCTTAAGGATCTACCCTAAGAATCATCTATTTCTCGTTCATTCATTCCTAAGGATTAGGAACGAAGTCACATCGTCACCAGGGTTTATACAACTTAAGGAATAGGCACGAAGTCACATAGTCACCAGGGTTTATACAACTTAAGGAATAGGCACGAAGTCACATCGTCGCCAGGGTTTTTACAACGGGTGCTAAGTCCATTGCTCATTTATCGACAGTATTATTTTCGGCAATCCACCCGAAATAGATGCCAATGGGTTTTTAGAGTACACCGGGTGAACACGTCGTTTACAACACCTACAGGTTGCGAGCCTGCTAGTGTTCCACTGGACTGTCTAGAATAGTCTGTGGTTGTCATCCATACTCTGCTAGATGACGGAGCCAACGTTTGGGTAAAGGCTTTTCTCACTTTTCACCTCTCACCCTCATCACATGATCTATATCGCCTTTCATCTCACATTCCAACTCATTTGTCATCACACAACAACTATTTTATCTACCCATGTTTTACCCCAACATATTTGTAGATACAAAATACATATACAGTTTAAATCATTTAAAACGTATATAAAATCTATCATCCAGCCTAGACAACAAGTATTCTGATAATATGCACACATAGCACATAATTTTATATAAAATACTTCATATCTATGTGTAAGATGAAAGTAATATGCACTCACCTTAGCAGCGTGAGTTGATAAAATCTAACTAGAAACGGTCAGCGCTTCGTGATCGTCGGGCTCGGGAAGCGGAAACGGCTTCAGCAAACAAGAGAGAAAGAAAGTAGAAGGTGTAAGGAATGAAAGGGTGTTGATCGCTATTTATAGGATGTTCTGGGGCCATTCACGTCGTGAACATGATAGGTTCACGTCGTGAACTTCCATGATTCATCCTGTAGCCTTAACGCGTGTTTTCTAGCCTCGATTAGTGTCTTTGACTAGTTTCACGTCGTGAATCTCATGTTCACATCGTGACTTGAGGCGGCTAGGGTTTCAGCCACGTGTCATGCTCTCAACAACTGCATCTTCGGAAGGCCATAACTTTTGCATACGAGCTCCGTTTTTGACGTTCTTTATATCCACGCGAAGGTAGAGACGTACTCTAAACCTTTCATTTAGAGCCCTAAGGCTAAAAAGTACTCTATTATAAACTCACTTTTTACGATTCCCGGTGTAGTGTCGGTTTTGTCGCAAAAGTTCGACAGGTCATAACTTCTTCGTTATAACTCGGATTTCGACGTTCTTTATATGTACGAAAACCTTTTGAAATATACTAAAACTTAGTTAATATTATTTATTCTAAATAATCCTCTATCAAAAAGTCATTTTTGACGCTTATCGTCTCTAAATTGGCTAGCCCGAATCTGAGGGCATTACACTGAAGTTTATGCGAAAATGCACTTTATAACCACTTTCAAATTTAGGTAAAGTTTTGCATTTGAAGCTGAATTTTTGCAATTGGTCCCTGAAGTACTTGCGAAAATGGGTTTTTGTACCCAATTTTCGAAATTCTTGCAATTCTCACCCAAAAGTTGAACTTCTCACAACTTTTGAAGATTTTTTGTAACGACTCAATTTTTCAAAGAAAATTTTCATTTTTAATTAACCAAACATATTTCCATAAATCGGGAATTTCCAAAACAATTGTTCAAATCGATATTCATTACAACTTTATTTTCTAATATCAGAGTGTCCACTAAGTCGCCTGAGAGAGAGAGAGAGTGCACGCCACGCCATCAAGCTTTGCCCTTGCCCTTGGACTCAGATGATCCTGAAACAAATCCACAAACTGTAAGCAAACGCTTAGTGAGTCCCCCAGAGTACAAGGTCAACAGTCCATATTGACCTTGACTCGCCGAGTACAATCATTCACTCGTCGGGTTCCCTGCTTAACTCGTCGACTCGCTGAGTCACCCGAGGGACTCGTCGAGTTCCTTGGTGTTTACGGCCATAAACCACCGACCGTACACCTTTGACCGTAAACCCTTGGCCGTAAACGAGAAAACCCTCGTCGAGTCCCCCAAAGTTCATCATGATTACGGTCCTTTCCAGTGGGACTTAAGGTCCTAAACTTTAGATCTATCATCTCCTATTATAGATTTCACGTAAAGTTACAAACTTCACGTAAATGCAGGGCCTTTCATAACCGTAAACACCAAAACTAAACCTCCAACAAGGTTTTCATTCATGGGAAGGGAATAAGCTTATAAAGCATGCAACTTTATGATATTTGGGACCTAGTGAGGTTCAGATCTGGAACCATACCCTTGTGATAGGTCCAGATCTAGGCTTGCTTCCATTTCCTCAAAGTTTGGTCATGAACTCCCCATTAGAATATAGGCTTAAGGTAACAGACTTATACCTCAATTTGATGCCCAAGACAAACTAGATGCTAGATCCAGTGTTTTCCCCTTGACTCTTCTTCTCCAAGCTTGGATTCCTTCCCAAATTCCCAAAGTCAAGCTCTCAAATGCACACACTTCACACACCAGGGAGTTTGCGACCGTACAGAGTCTCTTATGATGTTAAGGGAGGCTACAAGAGCGTTTAATGAGGCTTATATAGGGGCAAACCCCAAAATTAGGGTTTTTCATTAAACAACCTTGACTCGTCGAGTCAGCCTTCTGAATCGCCGAGTCACTTCCGATTCGTGCCCCTGAAATACGACCCTACTCGACGAGTTGAGCTCCCAACTCGCCGAGTCCATGCATGAAACCTCTCCATTGGCAAGTTTCCAACCAATGCTCAAACCAGGTATCACAAGTCTCCCCTACTTGAACTAGACTTCATCCTCGAAGTCTGCTGACCGAAACAAATCTGGGTAATGCTCTCGCATCTCCTTTTCCGGCTCCCAAGTCCATTCGGAGCCTCTCCGATGCTGCCATTGCACTTTCACCAGTCTTATTTCTTTATTCCGAAGAACCTTGGTTTTCCTATCCAGCACCGCAATGGGTTTCTCAATAAAGTTCAAACTCTCATCCACCTGGATATCGCCTAGAGAGACGACCGCGGCCTCATCGGTGACACACTTCCGAAGCTGCGACACATGGAAGGTGTTGTGAATCTGGCTAAGCTCTTCCGGTAAATCCAAACAGTAGGCTACATTACCTACCCGGTCAATAATCCGGAACGGTCCTATATATCGGGGCCCTAGGTTGCCCCTTTTCCGAAACTTAATGATCCCCTTCCAGGGCGACACCTTCAGCAGCACGAAATCCCCCACCTGAAACTCAAGATCTGGTCGCCGTCGGTCAGCATAGCTTTTTTGACGGCTCTGCCCGACCTGCAACCGGTCGCGCACCTGCTGAATCAACCTAGTGGTCTTGAGCACCACTTCAGTGCTTCCCATGACCTGGTGTCCAACCTCATCCCAACAAACCGGGGTCCTACACCTCCGACCATATAACATCTCAAACGGAGCTCAATTGATACTGGCATGATAACTGTTATTGTACGAAAACTCTGCCAGTGGGAGATACGTATCCCAACTTCCTCCAAAATCCAACACGCATGCCCGCAGCATATCCTCTAGTGTCTGTATTGTCCTCTCGCTCTGACCGTCGGTCTGGGGGTGGTATGCCGTGCTAAAATGTAGCTGAGTGCCCAGCTCCTCGTGGAATTTCTTCCAGAACCTAGTTGTAAACCGGACATCGCGGTCAGAAACTACCGACACACGCACCCCGTGTCTAGCCACCACCTCACGCACATAGATATCTGCCAACTTCTCTGCGGATATACTTTCGGATATCGGAATAAAATGGGCACTCTTCGTGAGTCTATCCACAATCACCCATATGGCATCCACACCCCTCGCCGTCCTTGGCAACTTCGTAATGAAGTCCATTGTGATCTCCTCCCACTTCCACATGGGAATGGGTAGCGGCTGGACCTTACCATGAGGCCGTTGATGCTCGGCCTAGACCTTCCTGCAATTCAAGCACCGCTCTACAAACCAAGCAATTTCCCGCTTCATGCATGGCCACCAGTAACTCAGCCTCAAGTCCTTATACATTTTCGTAGCTCCTGGATGTATAGAGAACTTGGACTTATGTGCTTCCTCTAATACCTTCTGTCTCACTCCACCGGTCACTGGTACCCACACCCGGCCACACTGCATCAAGAGACCACGAATATCCTTAACAAACAGAGGATATTGTCCTCAGATCCTCTCTACCTTCCAATTCTCTTTCTTCACTCCCTCAACCTGAGCCTCTTTGATCATCTCCAACAATGGAGAGATCACCGTCATCCTCAAACACACACTCCCGATCGGGGAACCTGCCGTCTTACTGTTGGATTAATGTCTAAGTCCATAACTATAATTGGTAAGACTTGACCCGACCCGGCATGGTCCATTTGGGTTGCATGGCATCATGCATTTGGATAGACTATAATGAGAGAAATAACACTTAAGGTTGGTTAATATATTATAAGTTCTAATATATTAATAAGGTTATTTAATTATTATTGATCAAGAATTAATTTGGAATTAATTAAGTGATCAAAGGGAGACTAATTAAATATATGGGTTGATTGTGTAAATCATTCATTCTTATATATGTGGGCTTGTGATCCAAGATTCCTTATGTTGGACTAAGTCCATGGGGTGACCCATGGATACTCCATGGAGGTTAAAATCCATGGAGCATAAGGAATGGGTAAAGTTATGAGTTACATGGTGTAACCCTAATAGCCACCATATAAAAGAATCCCATGGCTCAAGAAATCGTGCACTAATGTGTGAATATGAGGGCTAGACGATTTCAAGGAGTGTTCCATTTCTCTCAAGTTATTCCATGTGCATTTGGTGTTGTGTGAACCATTTGAGGTGTCACACTTGGGGCACTAGGCACTCAAGCTTCATGAAGACAAGCTACATCAAACAAAGGTATGTATTCTATCCATTTGATTACCCAAGTATCAAGTATTGTATGCTAGATAGGGTAATACCTTGGAAAGTTCATAATTGCATGTATAATAGAGAAAACATAGATCCACGGTATTTAGGGTTTCATGTACACTTAGGAGTGTTAGAATGCGTAAAACCCATCAGTGGTATCAGAGACTGGTTTGTTTTCTTGTTATACTTGCAAAATTAGCTGAAAAATCGAATTGTATTAGTTTAAAAGTTATGCTAATTACTTGAAAAAATTTGATGTGAATTATCTTTGTTCATATGAGTTTATTAGATTAATAGAAAATTTAATTGATTATGTGTTTTCAATCCATTTTAATCTAAGAGTTGATTCTAAAATGTGTTTTTGTAACTTGTCCTCAAGTTATATGAAAAGTCACATTTAAGTTTCATAAAACTCATAAAAAGTTGGCAATGGTTACAAAAATGAAGAGTCTTGTCCTCATTAAATGGTTTTATGACTCCATAACTTGTCCTCAAGTTATGGAGGTTGAAGAGTCACTTCATTAAATGATAAAATGTGTAACCTTAATTAGTTCCATAAGTTACAAAAATAAAGAAAAGTTACATTCTTTTATTAGTTTAAAGTCTTCCATAACTTGTCCTCAAGTTATGGAACTTGAAGAGTTTTTTTTTAATTAAAACTACTTTAAACACATAAGTTATGGAATTAATTAGTTTTGAATATTTTCAAAACTTGCCCTCAAGTTTTGGAATTTGTAAAGTTTTCCCCATGAATACTTTAATTCCAAGTTAGCCCTTAGAATTTTAAAAGTTAAAATTCAACCCTTATACTTTATAGTATTATAAGTTAATAATAAATATATGTATAAGAGCAAGTCAGTCTTACCGTTAGTAGGCCTCATTCACGAAGCCGGTCTATAAGGGGGGTATAAGGTTACTGCCTATAAAATGGCAGTTTAATGGGTGTCCACTCTCACTCACCACTTCCTTGACTGGTGGAGGGTCGTTAGCCGAACGGGTAGGACAAGGACTATAATTCTCCCTTCATTAAAAGTATTAATGATAAATACTAAGTAAATAAACACTTATAAATTCTCAATCTTAGTTACTTAGGAAAATGTGAATAAGGTGCTAATCCATGAAATTACACTTTGCACTTTGTTTAAACCGTTAGTGGAGCGTGTGTGGTTAACCGGCACACTAACCTGGATTTAACAAAGTAGGCAAAGGGTAACTTAATATTTATCATAGTATCGGTGGAGCTCGTGTGGTTAACCGGCACATCGATTGAGGGGTAAATATTAAGGGTACCAAGTATATTTGCATGGTTACTTCACACCTTGTTTTGTGATCCTCGGCATCCCAGTCACAAAACCTGAAGGGCACACTCGAGATTGAAACATGCCATTGAAAAGTTCAATGAATCTCAAAAGATCTAGGAGTTTCAAATCCAATTAAAAACCTAATTACATTATTTCGTTTTTCATGGTGGAAATTGGTAAATCGTCATTTACCTACCTTTAACTATTTTATAACTCGGATTACGGCATCCCTCTTCCAGTTATAAATAGGTTGTTGGATCCTAGCCTTAATATTTCATATTGGGTGTTATATTAAGGACTTTAGATCAACTATCTTGAATATCTCCCAAAAGATGTCTAGTTCAGACATCTATGATCTTCCCAAATCTCTTGGAACTTTACTTCCTCCACCTCCTCCAATTATTCTCCCTAACCCACAAGTTCAAGGTCACTCAAGCCCTAATGGCAAGCAAGGTCTATGTGTGATCACATCTTAGAGATGAAGTCACATATTGACAAGCTGGCCGAGTCCTGAAAGCCGTCTTCGGTATATCCTCATCTCGAATTCTCATCTGGTGGTATCCCGACCGAAGATCAATCTTGGAAAACCAAGACGCACCCTGCAGTTGATCGAACAAATCATCGATCCTTGGCAACGGATAACGGTTCTTCACCGTTAGCTTGTTTAGTTCCCTATAATCGATACACATCCTGTGGGATCCATCCTTCTTTTTCACGAAAAGAAGTGGTGCTCCCCACGGGGAACTGCTCAGACGAATGAACCCTCGGTCTAACAGCTCCTGAAGCTGTGTAGATAACTTTTGCATCTCAGGTGGTGCCAACCGATATGGTGCCTTTGCTATCGGAGCGACACCCGACACCAAATCGATGCGAAATTCTACCTGCCTTTCCGGAGGCACCCCTGGTAACTCTTCAGGTAAAACATCCCGAAAGTCCCGAACAACTGGCATACTGCCTACATCTTTCGTGATCTCTACCCTAGTATCCGAGATATAAGCCAGAAATCCCGAACAACCCTGCTGCAGGAACCTCCTAGCCCTTGCAGCCGAACAGAGGGTCGGCCCCTGCGATGCCTTATCACCATGTATCACCAATTCTCCCCCACTTGGGGTTCGAACCTTCACCAACTGATGCTCGCAGTCAATCATGGCCCCGTTGGCCCCCAACCAATCCATTATGATAATCACTTTCAGCCCTCGCAACGGTATCGGGACTAGGTCGACACGAAGTCTGTGACATCCCCATTTTCACGGCCAGAAAAGACCGATTTTGTTTATGCTTTATAGAAATCAGAGTAGTTCTTTTAATAAAAATGTTGCGGAATTTGTTCCCAGAAAAACATGATAAATACGTTATCAAAGCATTTCCTAAGAAATGTATTATATTCATTTTAAAACATTTGGGATGTCATCGTCAATACAGAAACATAAGCATAAACAGAACGTACATTTATTTACACTAGTGATCTACATCCCTTTAATCTCTCAGTGTAAAGTAGCTTCATATCGACACCTGTGATACAAATAAGCTTGAGTGGGTCAGGTTGGGAAACCTGGTGAGTACATAGGGTTTTCAACCCACAATAATATAGTTAATTTGTTTCTTCACATAATACATGTCAAACAATTAACTCGATTGCCCATCCCCATTTTCTTCATTTAATATTCCCTAAAGAATTATCTTAAGGGTCATCTCCTATATCGTATTTACCTCTCATCTCTTTACATCACATTTCCTTATATGTTCGTTCCTAAGGACTTTTCCTGAGGATCATTGCCTACATCACATAATCAGTAATGATTCAGGGATTACCCCCTCAATACGCACCTAGTAAGGGTTGGAGCATCATCACATGAATACGTAGTTACAACATCTCCTGAACTCGTAATTCATAGTAAGGGTTAGAGTATCATCACATGAATACATAGTTACAACATCGCCTGAACTCGTAATTCATCACCTACAGGTTATGAGCCTGCTGGTGTTTCCACGGGGTTGTCTAGAATAGTCCGTGGTCACCATCTATACTCTGGTAGATGACTACATCTCCACATTGCCGAACAAGGTTATGGTATCTTTCATCCTACATCCCCAATTCATCATCACCTATCTATCATCACCTAATTATCATCACCTTCCTATCATCACCTATCTCTCATCATTTTATTTCATTACATACCAACTATTTCATCTACCCATGTCATACCCAACATATTTGTAGATATAAAATACATATACAGTTTAAATCATTTTAAAACATGTATAAAATCATTCATCCAGCATAGACAGCAAGTATTCAGATAGTATGCACACATAGCACGTAATTTATATAAAATACTTCATATCTATGTGTAAGATGAAAGTAACTATGCACTCACTTGATTAGGTCATGACTCGGTACTCGGACAGCGCTTCGTTTACTTTAAAATAATTTCCTTCGACGAAACCTAGTATTATTACCACTAGATATTAGTCTAATATTTACCGAGACTAATTATTAGTCGTATTATTATTATTATATAAGCGTTTAAACAATACTTTCCAACCACTATGTACAGACAGGGGCCAGACATAAAACACCGGAGGGCAGGACCATTTTGGCATATAACACTTCTAAATCCAACAACCCTATGCGGCCCTTTAAACTAGATTCCCCGTACCGCGAGTAGTTAAAAAGATATTATAACGACACTTATATAAATTATAATAATAGCTCAAATATTTATTATAAGTTCATAATAACAATACTAATTTTAAATATAAGCTATATTAAAATAGGTAAGCATAACTTACTTACAAGGGGGTTTTAGCTAGGAGTCGGGCTCTGCAGGGGCAGAACTTCGTCGCTGAATCTTTCTAAGAAAGATTCGTGCAGCGCTTCAGCGCTCACCTTACTATACTAAAACTATAGAAAGAGAAGTCGAATCACGAGGGACCGAAATGCTCGGGGGATAAGAAGAGAAAGCCTCTTGAATCAAGAGAATGGTGCAAGAAATATGAGAGCCCAAGCCTCTTATTTATAGTAATTGAATTTACAAAAACTACCCTCCATAATTACTTAATGACCTTATAGTTATATAAACGACTAAACACCCCTTCATAATACTATTTTAAATAGATTTAACGATATTTGTACTAAACTAATGTCGAAAGTACTCAACACTAGTCTTATAATAACCGCATCGCCGATACCTTTCTAATGATATATACATTTGTATATATATGTGTACGTATATATGATTTATACTTTATTTTAATACGTAAATATGCTATTATAATTTGTAACTCGTTCATACGAACTCCATTTTTGACGTATTTTATATCCACGCGTTGGTATTTACGAGTACTACAACTTTCATTTAGACGCCGTCAGCTAATTCTCATTCTATCTCAGATTTACAAAACTGTATCGAATTTATCGCGCTCGAAGAGTAGGGACCAAGTTTCGTCCATATCTTTAACATATGAGCTCTACTCTCGACATTCTTTATATCCACACGTAGGTAAAAACAAGATCTAAAACTTTCATTTAGACCCCGTCGGCTAATTCTCGACCGATCTTAAATTTCACAGTAGGAGGAGATTATACTGTTAAATGTCCGCGTAAAATTCATAACTTCTACATACAGACTCCGTTTTCGTCTGTCTTTTTACCGTTGAGTTCCTATTAATGAGATCTTCAACTTTCATTTAGGTCGCGTAGGCCAAAAACCGTTCGAACTAAAATTCGAGTTTCGGGTCGTGTACTGCTATGCCAAATCTTAGAAAATTCATAACTTCCTCATACGAAGTCAGTTTTGGGTGTTCTTTTTATGGACGCTCTCAGTTTAACATATTCTACGACTTTCGTTTAGATTAATAAGGCGAAAAAATCTTCTACCGTAAATTCACTATTTACGTCTCCCGGTGCCGTGCCGGTTTTGCCGTAAAACTTCGACGCGCCATAACTTTTTCGTTATAACTCGGATTTCGGTGTTCTTTATATGTACGGAACCCTTGTAACATATACTACAAATTGGTTAAGATTAATCCTTCTAAATAATCTTCCATCAAAAACTCATTTTTGATGCTCATCGTCTCTAAATTGACTAGCCCGGATCTGCGGGCGTTACAAAGTCTCTCACCAAGCACATTCAGGACACAGTCCCGATACACCCTCGCAGCACTAACAGTGTGGTCATCCGAAATCTCCACCTCGAGAGGGGAATCCAAAGTTCCCGGTGCGACCCGGAACTTCTTGCTGAGCGCAAGAGATACGAACGATCGGTAGCACCCGAATCAAACAAGACATGAGCAGAGATACAATTGACCACAAAGGTCCCTATACAAGCATATAGTACACATAAGCGAAACAACTACATATAGTAGGGAAGAATGAATACGTACCAGCCACAACGTCTGGCGCTGCCCGTGCCTCCTCGGTAGTCAGCTGAAATGCACGACTCCTCACTGCTAGAGCTTCCGCCTTAGCAGGGCGACCATCGGTAATCCTCATTGTGGTGGGCGCGGGCGCCGCCACTACTCCCTCTCTTCCCTGCAACCTCGGACAATCGGCCTTTTTTTGGCCAGTTTGGTTGCAGTGGAAACATATCAGGCCCTTCTTGGGGCAGTCCCTGCTTACGTGGCCCGGCTGACCACACGTATAACACACTGGGTTCGACCCCCGACAAGCTCCCCCATGGGATCTCCCACACTTGGCACACCGGCCACGGCCTTGCTGGCCCTTACTAGATGTATCCGAGGTCTTAGGCTTCTTAGCCTGTCCTACTGCTGCCTGAGCCTGCTCAGGCTTCCGCTTCGTGCGGCACTCCAGCTCCATTTCCCGTTCCCGGGCCTTCTCCACCATTTCATTCAGGGTCTTACACCCCGTAAAGCTCACAAACTCCCGAATATCGTCCCTCAGCATGGAATGATATCGGGTCCGTCTCATTTCCTCATCGGTAGTGTATTGCGGAATCAACAAAGCTCGTTCCCGAAACTTGGCGGTGATTTCCGCCACAGTCTCGGTCGTCTGCTGCAAATCATGAAACTCTCGCACTAAACGTTGCACCTCAATGGGTGGTGCAAACTCCAGATCAAATCGCCGAACAAACTCGGCCCACGTCATCTCAGCCGCCCCGACTGGTCCCACCTGTTTGGTACCTCGCCCCACCAATCCTGGGCTCTGTCTCTCAGCATGCAAGAAGCAAACCCAACCTTTGCCATATCCGGGCAAGAACTCATGCGATGGGCGTTTTCGATATCCGCCACCCAGCGTCGACTGACAATGGGGTCCCTGACCTGGAAAAAATCTGGCGCCCTACACGCCTTGAACTCCCGAAACGAGGGAGTTCGGGCCCCCAACTGGCCCACATCAATCTCAGTCCTGAATGATCTGAGTCTCTCCTCCAGGATCTCCATTATGCCCTCCTTGACCGTCCCAAAAATGACTGGGGTAGCGTCAAGGATGCCCCTGGTAACCTCGGACGCAATAAGCCCGCGCAGCCTCTCATCTATGCCATCTGTGGTGTCACCCGATCCATTCCCGGATCCAGATCCCGATCCTGATCCTCCCGCCCCGAAACGTGTCACTACCATGCTGAACCGAAATATCATAAATCATAACGATCAGGATTTCCATAAAACGGATCTCTCCATACCGGTCCTCCTTGAAGTCATTATATCTAACATTGGTTCGGGTACAGGTCATGTGCTTCCAGTAGTACGGGTCCAATACTACCTTCCACACCTACCTATACCTTTCCCCAAGGCTCTACCTGATAACTCCAGTTCGTCCCAAATGAACCATATACTACAAACCACCACATAACCCAAATCCTAGGCTGTCCTAAGATTTGCTCTACCCTTCTCAATCAAACCACTCATAACCGGTTGCCTTTATGCATGAAAATTATACACAGAAAATGATCAAATAGTCTTTTGAATAAAAGATTCTGCCCTAGGACCACAACCAAACAAGGAATAGGAAATAAGGTCAAATCAATCATTCTGAGGCTATAAGCTCCTAACCGTATACAATTTTAAAAGCATACACATAGCATGTCTCATACGATCATCAAGTTCAAATATCAGTATAACATGGCTAACACATTGGGAACTACTTACTTGGCTCGGCCGATCGCGCGCGTTGCACTCTCTTCTTTTCATTTCTTAAAAGTTTTGAACTTTTATTTTGAAAACAAATTATCATTTCCTTAGTTTGAGTCCTGACACACCCGTGAGTGTGCCCGAGTCCCTCAAACCAAGGCTCTGATACCAACTTGTAACGACCCAATTTTTCAAAGAAAATTTTCATTTTTAATTAACCAAACATATTTCCATAAATCGGGAATTTCCAAAACAATTGTTCAAATCGATATTCATTACAACTTTATTTTCTAATATCAGAGTGTCCCCTAAGTCGCCTGAGAGAGAGAGAGTGCACGCCGCGCCATCAAGCTTTGCCCTTGCCCTTGGACTCAGATGATCCTGAAACAAATCCACAAACTGTAAGCGAACGCTTAGTGAGTCCCCCAGAGCATATCCCACACATAAACCACATAACACATATCGAATTAGCCATACGCTACATAAGTCACAAAAGTCATGCATTCAACAAATAGGGAGCCCTGGAAACCCTCCCGGTCTTATACCAAATGCCATGGGAACCCCCATATGGTCTTTATCTGCCATGGGAACCCCCACATGGTCTTCCTGCCTTGGGAACCCCCACAAGGTCTTCCTGCCTTGGGAACCGCCACAAGGTCTTCCTACCATACAAAAACATAATGCAAACTATACAAGCAAATATTTTAGGATGCCATGGAAACCCTCCACGGGCTTACACCAAAAGCCACGGGAATCCCCACGTGGTCTTCCATGCAAATAACATACTATCATATCCCACATTCAATCAATAACCGTATCTCATAAAATGGGCCGGCCTTGGTGCCTTAGACCTATTGATATGGTGAGAAGACTCACCTCTCACAGGCTGAACAGGCAAACTGTAGTCAGATATATCCCACACTGCTCCTCCCAAACTGCCTATAATCAATGAGTAAATAACTCAGCATAATCCCATAAATACCCCTAGGGTCAACCCTGGTCAAAGTCAAGGTCAACAGTCCATATTGACCATGACTCGCTGAGTACAATCATTCACTCTTCGGGTTCCCTGCTTAACTCGTCGACTCGCCGAGTCACCCGAGGGACTCGTCGAGTTCCTTGGTGTTTACGGCTGTAAACCACCGACCGTACACCTTTGACCGTAAACCCTTGGCCGTAAACGAGAAAATCCTCTCGACTCGCCGAGTCGCTTGCACGACTCGTCGAGTCCCCGAAAGTTCATCATGATTACGGTCCTTTCCAGTGGGACTTAAGGTCCCAAACTTTAGATCCATCATCTCCTATTGTAGATTTCACGTAAAGTTACAAACTTTATGTGCATGCAGGGCCTTTTATAACCGTAAACACCAAAACTAATCCTCCAACAAGGTTTTCATTCATGGGAAGGGAATAAGCTTATAAAGCATGCAACTTTATGATATTTAGGACCTAGTGAGGTTTAGATTTGGAACCATACCCTTGTGATACGTCCAGATCTAGGCTTGCTTCCATTTCCTCAAAGTTTGGTCATGAAATCCCCATTAGAATATAGGCTTAAGGTAACAGATTCATACCTCAATTTGATGCCCAAGACGAACTAGATGCTAGATCCAGTGTTTTCCCCTTGACTCTTCTTCTCCAAGCTTGGATTCCTTCCCAAATTCCCAAAGTCAAGCTCTCAAATGCACACACTTCACACACCAGGGAGTTTGTGGCCGTACACAGTCTCTTATGATGTTAAGGGAGGCTACAAGAGCGTTTAATGAGGCTTATATAGGGGCAAACCCCAAAATTAGGGTTTTTCATTAAACAGCCCTGACTCGTCGAGTCAGCCTTCTGAATCGCCGAGTCACTTCCGATTCGTGCCCCTGAAATACGACCCTACTCGACGAGTTGAGCTCCCAACTCGCCGAGTCCATGCATGAAACCTCTCCATTGACAAGTTTCCAACCAATGCTTAAACCAGGTGTTACATTTTTCTCGGATTTTCGTGATTGTTTTTGGTGAAAGATTTTTCATGGTATATAAACAATGTCTGTTCATTTTCAAGTCTGGGAAGTCAAAGATTTGAAGACATCAGTGTATTTTTTGGATTTTCTCGGATTGAAGAGTTTCATTTTTGTCACACATCGAGGGGGAGTTTCGTATGGTTTATTCCTCGAGCGTTTCTCATACCCTTGTGTGTTTAATAATCATTTGTTGATTATAAAAAGGGGGAAAATTTTGAAATGAGTATTCGAAGATTATTGAATATTCTTTTTCAAAGCGGATTTGAAGATCGATGTTACTTCGAGGGGGAGTTGGTCTTGATCGCTTAGAGCTCGTTTGGATATTGAAGCTGGGACCTCCAATCCTAACTTTGAGGGGGAGAATGTTAGGGTGCAAAATTCTCCTTGGATGTGATGTTGGCTTACCCTCTTTGATTGTGTAATGGGTTGAGCTTTTCTTATAAATAGGAAGTGAGTAGCTCCCATTTATGTAATAACCCATATGAGAGAATAGTCTAGTGAGAGAATTATTACATGATCCACTTTGTAATATTTTGCTAGATTAATGAGAGCTTAAACCGTTTTGTTTACTTATTCTGTTCTTGATATGATTTGATTTGCATTAATCATTACTATTCCGCATTCGTCATCATAATCGGGTCTCTTCAGCGTTTTTTCAACGCATAATTTAGAGTTTGTAGATGATTTTAGACTATAATTTTATTGTTTTTGGTGTTATATTCGATGACTTTCAATCCTTCAAAAATGATATATCAATGCTGAAATATTTTAGCTTTTCAGCAAGAAATTTAAACTTTTGTACTATGTGAAATTCTTTAAACAAGCATATCTCATTTGTTTTTAAGTCGGATTGGCAAATGATTTTTTCCAACATGTAATTTAGATTTTGTAGATGATTTTAAACTATATTTTTGTTGTTTTTTGGTGTTATATTCAATGAGTTACAATCCTTCAAACAAATGTTATAAAGTATAAACAATTAAAGTTTAACCGGTCCAAATGGCATAAGAAACATAAACCTATTCATTTTTACGAGTTGTACTGTATCAAAACCCAAAAGTATTCATTTTAACGAGTTGTAACATATCAAACTCAACAACATATTCGTTTTAACGAGTTTTATCAAACCTAAAAATTCGTTTTAACAAGTTGTACCGTATGCATGTAAAGTTGCACCGGTCCAAACGAATCCAAGAACCAAAAACCCTGGACTTAGACCTGGACCCGGTAAGACTCATCCGGTCCGGTCCAAGGTCCACAATATTCTTCGAAACCGGTCCAGTCCAAGAGTTGGTCCGATCCGATCCGGTCTAAATGCTCACCCCTAATTTTATGCGTTTACCCATATAATCCAATATTCTGAATAATAACCACAACCAAATAAGCCATAAAATTTAAATGTTTTTGTATGATTTGGCATTAACTATTTAGAATAACGTTTTTGAGTTTAACTTAAAAGACAAAAAATAATATTTTAATGAAAATTTTATTTTAGACTTAATTATATATATATATTAAATCCAAAGGAGCTTATGAATAGTATTTTTTTTGGTTTTAGGTTTTTGCCACAAATGTTTGGTTAATTTTACATTTTTCGTCCCTAAAGTCAAAACTTTTATATTTTTACCTTTTGATTAAGTTTTTGTGTGTTTAGGATTTTGCCACAAATCTTTACTGACTTTGACATTTTTAGTCCTTGCAGTGAAAAGTTTTATATTTTGGTGTTTTTGCCACAAATCTTTAATTAATTTGACACTTTTCGTCCTTATCGTCAAAACTTTTACATTTTGACATAAAAAACACACAAAACCTCCTTTAGAATTTTGTCACCATATTTTCCCAATTGTGACAACTTTAACATTATTGTCACAACATTTTTGGATTTTCTCTACCGGTGTCCATTTTTTTGGTTGTACACTTTTGACATCTAATTTTAGGGGTTGTCGACTTACTCCCCTATTTGTGGTGATTTACAATTTCAACACATGTTTTTTAAAATTTGCCGATTTTTCCATATTACCCAAAAGCGGCATAGCCGCGGGCTCTTTATTAGTTTATTATTATTAATGATTTATATGAACTATATTAACAAAAATGGAAAAAAGTAATATAATCGATAATAATGATAACCGAAGGTGTACCACCGTCGTAAAGCAAATATTTATGTCCCCGGCATGATGGGGCCACTCCCTCCCTCCATCTCCCAACACCATGTTGACGTTACGATACACACTTAACTGTAAAGAACATCCCCACCTTTGCTTTAACGCTTTTTCTTCCTCCCCTTTTCTCACCTCCGATCACACCCCCAATCATACCAACAACAATTCACTACTCCAAATTCACCACATTCCAATCAACAAATCATTGCTTCAATTCCATCGATGGAAGTTTTATCATCCGGCGATGAATCCGATCACCGGAACCAGAGGTTTGACGATTACAGCCTTAGTGCCGACGTTAGTGAAACGGAGAGTTGTGGGGCTTCTTCTTTTGACTCTCCGGTCGCTTCTACTTCTCGCAGTACTCCGCCGGTGGTAGGACCTCAGTCTGCTTCGTACCTTCCGGTCCTGTCTCCGACCAAGCCGCCGGTCGCTGGTGGGAACTACTTGGGGAAAGCTGGGAGCGAAAACCTAACTGGTAATGTCTGTTTGGAAATGTTAACAATTTCGAGTTTATGAAGATCAAAAGTTGCTGTGCTCTGTAAAAGAGAAAAGAGAGTGTCATAATTGCAATGTAAACAGAGATCCATTATGTTATCATTTTTACTCCTTATGGGACCTCAAACTTGAGATTTTAGCTTATATTGTTTTGATTTTGAACCACTTCTCTTCCAATTGAACAAAATTTAAAGTTGACAATTATGATTTGACCTCAAAAGCACAGAGGGAGTACTTTGATGATGATTTAAAGATGGGAAAGTTGAATTACTGCGGAGTTGCAGCTTTTTTCCGTTTCTAATTCGTGAATTATGATGTAATCTGCAGAGATTCAGTTGATGAAAGATAGGTTTTCTAAGCTGTTGCTTGGAGAAGATATGTCTGGAAGAGGAAACGGAGTTTGTACTGCTCTTGCTATCTCCAATGCCATCACACATCTCTCTGGTTTGTGAAATTTTCATACTCAAAAATCAATTTCGGTCTACAAAATTTATCTGTTTGACAATGGTGATGACTGATGATGTTGTTCTTCATTTCAGCTACTGTTTTTGGGGATCTATGGAAATTGGAACCCTTGAGTCCACAAATGAAGTCGATGTGGAGAAAAGAGATGGAATGGCTTCTATCAGTAAGTGATTCCATCGTGGAACTTACTCCATCGTTCCAACAATTCCCAGATGGAGGCACCTTCGAGGTTATGGTGACCCGACCCAGGTCCGATTTATACATAAATCTTCCAGCACTCAAAAAACTCGACGCCATGCTTGTCACCATGCTTGACGGATTCCACGATTCAGAGTTCTGCTACGTTGATCGTGGGTTAGTCGTTTCCGATCATGGCGGAAACGTTAAACGACGACATTCTAACGCTTCACTATCCGATAGCCCATTGATTCAGTATGAAGAGAAATGGTGGTTGCCTTTCCCAAAAGTTCCGACGAAAGGGCTGTCGGAGAAAACAGTGAAGAAATTACATCAATGCCGGGAATGTAGCAATCAAGTCTTCAAAGCTGCTGCATCAATCAATAACAATGTTCTTTCGCAAATGGAAGTTCCTAAAGTTTACTTGGAGACATTACCCAAGGTTTATACAACGATTTCAATTTCCTTCAACAATTCTCGTATCATTGTTCATTGCTTGTTAAAATGCTTAATTCTTCGATTATTTCAGAGTGCGAAAGCTTGTTTAGGGGAAACGCTTCATCACTATATAACAACTACACAGTTCTCGCCGGAATCCCTAATCGATTACCTGGAAATGTCGTCGGAATGCACCACTCTTCAAATAGCAAACAGAATAGAAGCAGCGATGCACATTTGGACAGAAAAAAGCTCAAAAAGCCATGGAAACGGGAAGCTATTATGGACAGGAAACGTGAAAGGCGATAAAGAACGAAGTAAAGTTCTTTCGGGAAGGGCAAACACCATTTTGAAGAATTTAAAGCTCCAATTCCCTGGTCTTCCACGAACGAGGTTGGATCTTGATAAGATTCAATCCAACAAGGTAATTTATTTCGCTTTTTTTTTTTGCGTAGTCTAGATAAACAGGGTTATAATTAGGGTTCAAATTTTTTTGATTTGCAGGATGTAGGGCAAGCGATTGTGGAGAGCTATTCTCGGGTGATTGAAAGTTTAGCTTTTAATTTAATGGCGAGGATTGATGATCTGTTATACGTAGATGATGCTACCAAGAAACGTGCTGCAATGGAGGCTGGTGTTCATCTTCAACGGCCGAGATTTCATGGCTTCTCATCGTCGTCTTCCATGGTGGGACGACCGGCGTTTGGTAATTCATCTTTGACGACTAGAAATCCGGGTAAAAGACGATCATCTTTTAGTTCAACGAGCAATATTGATCGGCTTGAAGAGGCTTTAGAAAGATTAACATTCAACTAGCTATGACTATAGATGTATGTAGGATATATGTATATGTGAGTTAAATGTACGCTTGAGATTTGTGTCTTTCAACTATGGT
Source organism: Lactuca virosa (assembly GCF_052849685.1). Lineage (NCBI taxonomy): Eukaryota > Viridiplantae > Streptophyta > Magnoliopsida > Asterales > Asteraceae > Lactuca > Lactuca virosa. The sequence goes on from NC_136433.1 coordinate 43,676,119, forward strand.
AACAAAAAGTAGCATGTTAACTTATTTGAGGATTCTTGTCATTTCTAACCATAAATAATAACTATTGGAATAAATCCAAGTGAGATGACTCTATCGTACAAGTCAGTGCCCTTAACACCCACATGAGCATGTTTTGATCCATGAAAAGTCCTTGCCCTTAACACCATTTAAGTGAATATGTGGTCTCTCATCGAGCAAGAAGTACACAAGGGTAAATTTGGTATTTCACTAGTGTCCTTGGGGGTTGTAATGTATAATTTTCACCCCTATTATAAAAATCGTCCATTGGCCTTGGTTAACACATGTTCATCTTTTTCTTCCTCAGTCAACTTGTAAGACTGCAAGATCAAAAGCACTAGAAAATATATTGGCATGTGTTCTCTTTTGGCATTGTTTAAGTTAAAAATGTTGTTTAACATGTGGAATCTTAGACATGAAAAGCATGACTATTATGTTGATTTTGAGATATTAATTTTGTAAGATTGATGTGATTTCACTTTGTTAACACGGTTCATATTTTTATATGTTCGTAGAGGACACAATACAATTTATTCTAATGTGAATACGTTACGGAAGTAAATTCACCGATTTACCACACTAAAGGTAAAATCAAGTTTATCGATGTAGTAGATGTTGACTACTTTTCTACACATATATTCGATGGCATGGTGAAAGAGATAGGTTACATTTGGGAATTAATGTTGTATTACCATTACAAGAAACCAGACTTCGAACTAGACCTTAGGTTAATTGTTTCGGCTAACGTCAACGACATCATTCACCTAAACAAATATGTAGGTGTACACAAAATTATTGATTTGTATATCAAACATTGGACTGCAACACTACACACATATTTCATGTTCCCATCAAGCTCTTCGAAGGTAAAAAAAAAAATTAAAGTGCTACAACAGTCATCATGAGAATACCATAGATCTAAGAAGAGTGATTCAAATAATGGGAAGTCATCTTATTGTAGGAAACTAGTAGATGCTCTAAGTGTGTTAAATTTGTAGGGTCACCAGATTCATGTTTGTTTTTGTTCATATCTGGATTTCAATACATGGAGTTTCAAATTTGTATTTGTTTTTACTAGAATTGATTCATTGTGCTTCATATTGCCAAAGATGAAGATGAGAACTGCAATAGCGGTTAAAACAGTGTTTCTTGAACAACAAATGCAAGATTTATGGTAAATCATAAAAAAAATGACTAAATGTTTTCATGGAATATAGTTTATTACCATGTAAAGTTATTATCACTAAATTCAAATGATATGATAAAAAATATATGTATACACCTAATCACCAAGTGACACATCACATAGGTATTGACATATAAAATATCAATACTATACACAAATATGTTGGGTAGGTGCCTAGTTTTGTATGCATAATGCTTTAAATGATAGAAAATATATGTAACACCCGTTCCCACAATGGATCAAGTGAGGGCTTGGTGGGATCAGAGATCTGATTTTTTTTGTTGGAAAAACTAGGTGCCACGACGTGGTGATTGGAGCACCACCACGTGGCGTATTTTATGCATAATCGCATGTTAAGTTGGTCGCCACGACGTGGAAAGGAAATGCCACGATGTAGTAGCTGTGGCGGGCCAAGCCCATGATTTTTAGGGTTTTCTTCATATATAAACACTTAATCTCAAAGATTATGGCATCCTTTTCAGCCACCAACCCTTTCATACGAAACCCTAGCCTCCTTGGAGTGATTCTTGTTGTATTAGTGGTGATTCTTGAAGTTTGAAGCTTTGGCTTGCATTTTTAGAAGATGGAGTGGTGTGCATGCTAGTTGTAAGAGTGTTATACTTCAGATCTTGCACCTCATGCATCTTGTGGAGATTTGGAAGGTAGAAAGCTTCCACCTTTTGGTTCTCTCTTCATAGATCTAAGATTTATTGCAGTTCTTGGTTCATATTCAAGTTTGGGTTGATTTAATGAGATAAATTTTGCAACTTTATAGCTCCTCTTGGTCCCTTGGTCACTTTATCTTTTGGATCTGAATTTTGATTCTCTTTTGAGGTCCATGTATGAGATTTTCGTCTTTCGCCCCATTTTGACCTAGATTGAGATCTAGACCTTCATTGGTCATGCATATCCATAAAGTTGTGATTTTTATGTTGGAATAGAAGTAAGAAGTCTTTCTAGAAGTTATGGATTTATATCTTTGGTTATTAAGAGCTTAATGGTTGAGTCCAAGCCTTAAGTTGTCAGTAAGGATCTAGGTTTAGAGATCTAGACTCATTGGGATGTGTTAATGGATAAAGTTGGAAACTTTATCCATCAAGACCTTGGGAAGGACTAGATCTGAGCTTTGGAGATCTTGAGGTTGAAGGAAAATAGTTTAATGCATTAAGTTGTTGAGACCCAGTTCCCACGACATGAAAAATAGAGGCCACGACGTGGCGACTAGGGGATGCTTGAATATTTTTTCATTTTTCTCCCACAACGTGGCAATGGGTAGCCACGATGTGGTGACGTGCTGAAGTGGACTTTGACCGTTAATTGTTGACTTTTTGACCAGTTTGAATTTTAGTCAAACTTAGAGAGGTTTTGAGCTATAGCCTGAGATTTAGCTTATGATTGGTTTAGGAGGTTCGTGTAGCTGATTTTGTGGGGCTAAGAGTAGGGGGTTCCAGCTCTTCATTCAGGTGAGTCATCTCTCTATACTTACTTGTGTGGTAGTATATATGTGTTGACCAGATGGGTCTTATTTACTATTATTGTGATATGTGCTACTATGTGTGTTGAGACTTTGGGTAGTCTCCAGGGTTGCTAATAACCCACACGACGTGTTGTTTGCCCATTGAGACTTCGGGTAGTCTCCAGGGTTGCTGATAACCCATAGCTATTTATTTGTGTTGTGTTGTATGTGGTATGTTGGGGGACTCACTAAGCTTTGTGCTTACAGTTGTGGATTCAATATTTTACAGGTACTTATCGGGCGGCGAATGCGTGACTGTACACACACATAAGTAGTTTTATGATTCGAGATTCCACATTGTCTTCTTATTAACTTTGATTTCGGGATAATGGTTTATGAACAAATGGTTGTAACTTTACTAGAAATGGACGTTATATTTTAAAAGTGAAAAATTTACCCCTGGTTTTTAGATGTTACAAGTTGGTATTAGAGCCCTGGTTCGAGGGATTTGGATGAAAACTCATGGGATTCCAAACTTAAACTATGGAAATGAGAACTTTATGAAACATTTTTGAAAAGATTCATTATAAGAGAAGATGCGATGTGTATAGTCAGTCGGAGCTTGGAAAATTGATTTCCCAAAATATTCATACTTGCTTTATATGTTGTATTTGACTTGCTATTATATGTGTTATAGTATGATGTGCATGCTATAAGTTAGGCTAAGGATCCATTCAAGGTTTCATGCAAGTGTTCCTGCTTAGGAGAGATGTATTTGTATGTAATATATGAGCTTTTAAAGATGTAGGATAGTGTGTAAGCTAAGGATCCTTAGTAGTTGCATGTTAGAATTGCCTGATCCTTATGATGCCTTATTGCTTATTGACTTCGTGTGCTTGAATGATGTTTGCTTTGTGTTATGTGAAACTTTTATCGATGTTAGTTTGCTATTAAGTGAATACGTTAAGTTAAATGCTGCAAATGTTAAATAATTTTAGAATAATCGATTCGGCACTATTACACAGCTCTTGTGTGAGTCTAACCATTGTGGGGTTGGGTCTTTTAGTCAAAAGATTATTTAAGATTTGTTGCATGTAATTATATTCATAAGATGGTTAGCTGACAACGAAATAAGTTTATTTCATGACTGATATTAGGGTGGGGGTGAGTATTCCTGGTGATATCAGGGGAGTGTTAGAGTGTGCTGGTACGAGCACTTGTGAATGAGGAAGCATGAGTTGGGAATGTAGGCGTTTGTGGTGGCTTTTCCACCTGGCACTTGTGGTGGCGTTTGGGTGTGTTGATACACCTGGCAGTAGTAGAGTTTCTAGAAAAGTGTTCTAGTGTGTGCTCATACGTGAGAAGATCCTAGATGAGAGGTAGTGTATGCCTGTGGTGACACGGGTATCTGAGATTGATTGTGGTCTGGTGTAGTGACTTAGGTACTTTGAGACACTTTTTGGGACACGTACAGATAGGTGTGGAAGGTAGGGGCCCATACTACTGAAAGCACAGGATCTGTACAAGAATCAGGAAGAGTGAAAAAGGGTTTCTAAGGAGCTAGTAGGGGGTAGATAGTGTGGTTTAGCATTAGCGTTAATTGCATTCGTCCTCATCGCTATCATCCTGTAGACTATGATTGTGCAAAATGACACCGGTAATCGTTGGGCTGAGTGTCCATGGTAGTTTGGGTCTGGTTGGTGCAGACCTGTGAGTTTTAGTTGTATTCAGAGACAATGATTGTTGAATTAGTGTCTAAGTCCATAACTATATTTGGTATGTACTTGACCCGGTTGTAGCATGGTCCTTTTGGGTTGCCTTCACCGAAGCAACTTGACTGGATGAATAATAGAGAAAGAGGTTATTATGGTTTATTAATATGTTATAAGAATAATATATTAAAAGAGAAATCATATTTATTTAATTAACATTGGTCAAGAATTAATTAAGAATTAATTTTGTGGTCAAAAGAGGTTAATTGAAGTAAGGGGACTAAATTTGTAATTATGTGATAGTTGCAAAGTTAGGTAAGGAAACCCTAGAGTATAGGGTGGACGAATTCTAAGGATAAGGCCTTAAGGAATTCGTCCAAAGGGGGTTCTAGAATTATCTTATGGGCTGCTTGGTGGCTAAGTAACCAGATAAGGATAATGACTGAAACCCTAATTTCCACACCTATATAAAGACCCCTTGGGCATGAGAATTCGGCGAGACCTTAACCCTAGAAGTCTTGGAGCCGATTTTTCCCTTCCCCTCTCTCTCTTGTTTCGTCCAATTGCTTTTCGTGTTTGTGATTCATTAGAGGCACAACATTTGGGGTGCTAAGGCTCTCAAAGCTTCAAGATCTACAATCAACAATCAAGGTATTCATCTAACTTGTCTATTTGATATTCAATTGTTTTGTTGTATGCTAGTTTAGGGTTTACAAGCTTTGGATAAATTTGCATGTACAATAGAGAAACCTAGATCCAAAGTCTTAGGGTTTTGCATGTGCACATAGGAATGTTCTTTTGCTCAAAACCCATCAGTGGTATCAGAGCCTTGCTTGGTTTCTATTGTATTGATGCATGGTATGTTTGTTCATTGCTTGAATTCGATTTTTCTGCCTTCTGCCTGACAGACTCGTCGAGTCCCAAAGTGAACTCGACGAGTCAGATGAACTCGGCGAGTCCAGTAAGGGACTCGGCGAGTCGGGGAGTCAGACAGAGGGAATTTCGGGATTTTTGCTTATTTTGACTTGGGATAATTACCATAATTGTTTTTAATTAATAAAATCCGAATTTTATTGATTCCTTATGATTATCTTTGTTAAAATAAAAGATATTTGTCATTTAATTAGATAATTATTACCTTATTTGATAGATCTTAATTATTTGAATTATTTGATCAATTATCTTGCATGCAATTGGATTAGGTCAAAATTAGATAATCACCAATTAATTGTTTAATTATATTATTTGAATTTTGATCTAGATAGTTTTGAAATGTTTCAAAACTTGCCCTCAAGTTTTGGAATTTAAAATTTTTTATTAAAGTTTTAATTTTGAAATAATTAAATTCCAAACCCTAGAATTTTACAAGTTTAAAATTCAACCATATACTATTATAATATTATAAGAATAATTATTATATGTATAAGATAAATGCTAGTCTTACCGTTAGTAGGTGTCATTCACGAAGCCGATCTATAAGGGGGGTATAAGGTTATGGCCTATAAAATGGTTGTTTAATGGGTGTCCACTCTCACCCACCCCTTCCTTAATTGGTGGAGGGTCATTAGCCGAACGGGTAGGATAGGGCAAATAAATTCCTCATCAAAAGCATAATGATTAATAAAGTAACTAAGTGTTTTTATAAAATTCCCAATCTTAGTTACTTTAGGAAAAATGTGAATATGATGCTATTCCATGAAATTACACTTTGTACCCTTGCTAAGATGTTAGTGGAGCGTGTGTTGTTAACTGGCACACTAATTTGGCTCTTAGCAAAGGTGGAAAAGGGTGACTCGATGTTTGTCATAGATCAATGGAGCGTGTGTGGTTAACCGGCACATTGATTAGGTGACTGTAACATTGGGGGCACCATGTACATTTGCATGGTTATTCACACCTTGTTTGTGATACTCGGTATCCCAGTCACAAACTTGAAGGGCATATCGAGATTTAAACATGCCATTGAAAAGTTCAATGAATCTCAAAAGATCTAGGAGTTTCAATACATTTAAAACTTAATTACTTTCGTTTTTCATGGTGGAAATCAGTGAATCGTCATTCACTTACCTTCAAATTATTTGCAATTTAAATTACGGCATCCCTCTTTTAAGTTGTAAATAATGTTGTTGGATCCTAGCCCTAATTTCTCATTTGGATGTTTAATTAGGGATTCTTATCTAATCAAACTTTGTCTCTTTCCCTTTTCAGATGTCGAACTCAAACAACGCTTCAGGCTCGAACTCTTCCGGCTCATTCTCACTCATGAATTTGTGTGGGAGGGTGATCTTCGATGGGACCAATTTTAATGATTGGATCTGTAACATCCGAATGGTTACCCGCTACGAGGACAAGGAGTATGTCCTCGACAAGGATCTGAAGGAGGTGAACATCAACACTGTTACTCCTGAGGAGATTGCTGCTTTTGAGGCCTACGAACAAGATGCTACGAAAGTCCATTGCATCATGCTCGCTACCATGACGGCAGAACTCCAAAAGTCCTACGAGGACTTCTACCCCTACGAGATGCATCAATATTTGATGGATAGGTACCATCAAAGCGCGAGGCAGGAGAGGTACGAGATCATCACTTCGATGATCACGACCAAGATGAGATACGAAGAGTCTGTCACTACTCATCTCCAGAAAATGCAGAGATATGTTGACCGCCTGCAGAAGTTAAATGTGGACTTTAATGAGGAGCTGACGATTACCATAATTCTTCACTCCTTACCTCCTTGCTACAACCAGTTCCGCATGACCTACCACATGAACAAAGAGGAGGTCACGTTGAGCAAGCTTCAAGGGCTGTTGAGGACTGCTGAGAGCAACCTTAAGGACAAATCTATTGCATCAACTCCTACTGCCGCCCCCGTCTTGGCCATTGGGCAGGGGAAGGGTAAGAAGAGGAAGACTCCTTGCAAGAGCCACCATAAGGGAAAGTCCCATGATGACACCTCTTCTAGTGGAACCAAGGCTGATCCCGCTGCACCCACCTACAACTCGAAGGATGCAAAGTGCTACTACTGCCATGAGAAGGGGCATTGGAAACAAAGCTGACCGAAGTATCTGCATGATATCAAGGATGGGAAGATCAAACCGTCCTTCGCAGGTATTTACACTATTCAATCTAATAACTCATCGCATGCTATTTTGTTGGGTACTTGATACAGGATGTAGTTTTCACATTTGTTCTGATTTGCAGGGCCTAAGAAGAAATAGGGATGTGGAGCATGGGAAGATAAACTTGATCATGGGGAACAGAAGATCGTCGCCTGTCACCAAGATTGGAGTTTACTCTTTTATGCTTAGTAGTGGGTCAGGACTAGAGTTGAATAATTGTTTCTATTCGCCAGAAATGGCAAGAAACGTCATTTCTTTTCATGGTTTATATAAACAAGGATTTAGATTTTTGTTTGATAATGAAAAAGATTCTATTAATGCTTTTCTTAATGGTGTTTTCTATTTTGAAGCATTGCCTTGTAATGGAATATATGAAACTGTGATGGTTGTATACAATTTAGGAAATGATGTGTTGTGTATCGATTCTTCTAATAGTTTGGATAAAGCACGCTTGTGGCATTGTCATCTTGGACATGTCAACAAGAAAGGCATAGCCCAACTCCAAAAGGATGGAGTGTTGGAGTCATTCGACCTTAGGGACGATGACGTGTGCGAGTCTTGTTTGCTTGGAAAGATGACCAAGTCACTCTTCACTGGTACTTGTGAAAGGGGTGAGGTTTATTGGATCTCATACACACCGATGTGTGTGGGCCCTTTAGATCCACCACAAGGGATGCAAGCCGCTTCTATATGACTTTTACCGATGATTATAGAAGATATGGGTATATCTACTTAATCAAGCACAAGTCAGAAACCTTTGAAAAGTTCAAAGAGTTTAAGCAAGAAGTGGAGAATCAGTTGGGCAGGAAAATCAAGATGCTTCGATCCGATCGAGGTGGAGAGTACCTTAGTCTTGAATTCCACGACTACCTCAAGGAATGCAGAATAGTTTCGCAATTGACGCCACCTAGGACACCGCAATTGAATGGTGTAGCTGAGAGGCGTAATCGAACCTTTCTAGACATGGTTTGTTCCATGATGAGTCGTGCTTCGCTACCTATCTCGTTCTGGGGGTATGCCTTAGACACTGCCGCCCATGTCCTTAACTTAGTCCCTACAAAGAAGGTTGCTAAAACACCTCACGAGATGTGGACGGGGAAAGCTCCCTCGTTGGCACATATCAAGGTTTGGAGTTGCAAAGCTTTTGTAAGACGAGAGACTCACGACAAGCTCGAACCTCGTAGTGAGCGGTGTATTTTCATCGGCTATCCACAAAAGTCCGTTGGTTATCTCTTTTATAGACCGAGTGACAATGTTGTCTTCGTTGCGAGGAGAGTGGTTTTCCGAGAGCGAGAACTCATAAGCCAAGGAGACAGTGGGAGGCAAATCGATCTTGAAGAACTTCAAGAATCGAACGATGAAGGAACCTCAAACACTGGCACTCAACTTGAGGAGGAAACTCCTGTTGAACCGATTGACGAGTCATTACCTCTTAGACGTTCCGAAAGGGTTAGCGTTCCACCCCAGTTTTATGGTTTCCATATTACTACTGAAGGGGATACGTTTATTAGTGATAGTAAACTAGTAAATCTGGACGAACCTAACAGATATAAGGAAGCCATGGCGGGCCTGGAGTCTGCGAAGTGGAAAGAGGCTATTGACAGCGAGATTCAGTCCATGTATGACAACCAAGTTTGGAATTTGGTTGATAATGTGCCAGGTCGTAAGACGGTCGGGTGCAAGTGGATCTTCAAGAAGAAGACCGACATGGATGGGAAAGTACACACTTATAAGGCGCGATTGGTTGTGAAGGGCTTTACTCAAACTCCCGGAGTTGACTATGATGAGACCTTCTCACCGGTTGCGAAGATAAAGTCTATTAGAGTGATGCTAGCCATTGTTGCATTTCATGACTATGAAATATGGCAGATGGATGTCAAAACCGCTTTCCTTAATGGGAAGTTGGCTGAGGATGTTTACATGAGTCGGCCAGAGGGTTTTGTCGATACGAAGCATCCCACTAGAGTGTGTAAGCTTGAGAAATCCATTTATGGATTGAAACAAGCATCTCGCAGATGGAATCTTTGTTTCGACGAGAAATTCAAAGAGTTTGGCTTCCTGCGAAGCGAGGATGAGTCATGTGTATATGTCAAAGCCAATGGGAGTATAGTTAGCTTTCTCGTATTATATGTCGATGACATACTACTCATAGGAAACGACATCCCGACCCTGCAGGAGGTTAAGTCCTGGCTTGGAAAGTGTTTCGCTATGAAGGACCTCAGAGAGGCTGCCTATATTTTGGGAATAAGGATAATGAGAAACAGGAGTAAAAGACTAATAGGACTTAGTCAGAATACTTACTTGGATAAGGTACTAAAGCGTTTTAGTATGGAGAATTCCAAGAAAGGGGAGTTACCGATCCAAAGCAATACCAAGTTGAGTAAGACTCAAAGCCTGAGTACCAAGGCCAAGATAGCAGAAATGAGTCGAGTACCTTATGCTTCCACAGTTGGCTCGATCATGTACGCTATGCCTTGTACTCGCCCTGATGTGGCATTCGCTTTGAGCATGGTCAGCAGATATCAAGGGAACCGTGGTAGAGCATATTGGACCGCAGTCAAGAATATTCTTAAGTACCTTCGGAGGACCAAGGAATGGTTTCTAGTCCTCGGTGGGAGTGATGACTTAAGGGTGCGAGGGTACAGTGACGCCAGTTTTCAGACATACCGAGATAATTATCGATCTCAGTCAGGCTGGGTCTTTACCCTAAATGGAGGAGCAGTGACTTGGAAAAGTTCCAAGCAGGAGACCGTAGCTGATTCAATGTGCGAATCAGAGTACATAGCAGCGAGCGAAGCGTCGAAGGAGGTAATATGGTTGAAGAACTTCATCGGAGACCTTGGAGTTGTTCCAACCGTAAAGGAGCCTATGGAAATTTTCTGTGATAACGAAGGTGCGGTTGCCTTGACCAAGGAACCGAGGGATCATGGCATATCCCGACATATCGATAGAAAATATCACTTTATTAGACATAGGGTGGAAGAGGGACTCCTCGTAGTGAAGAGGGTATCGTCATAGGATAACCCAGTAGATCCCCTTACGAAGGGACTGAGTAGGGTTAAGCACTTGCAGCACGCTAGGAGCATTGGGCTGAAGGACGATATTAGTTTAGATTAGATAGCTTTGAAACGTTTAATAGATAAATTGTAATTAACATTTGATGATTAAATAAAAGAGTATTATTTATAAGTAAAGTTACTTTCTTGTGTTAATTATTTACCTATTGTTTCACTTTGCATGTTTTGACTTCCTGAATAATAAGATTATTCGAACAGTCCACAGTCGCTTATACTTTGGAAGTAGGTATGAAAGAAGATTGTCATGAATTGGTTTGTAGACTGTCTAAAGTGTATTAGACATAGCAAAGGTTTGTTGTAACGTTCATGAGTGCTTATGAAATAAGATTTGAGCATTGGATTAAACCCACGCTTGCTGGCATCACTTCATGGAATTTATTACGAGTGATGGCAAGACGATAATATCATATTGTCTTTAAACCTAGATATATGGTTTATTGTTTGCAAGTTGGTTGTGCATTGATAATGTGTAAACGCATCAGTAACTTGATGTTACAAAACGCATTGTTGTGCATGATTTGATGAATAAAGAGTAAATGCATATAAGTCGAAGTTTATCTGTTCCTTTTATCCTAAGAGGGTAAAAGCGATATTTGGGCCCCTCGATGATTTGGTTTGACTTATGTGTCGGGCCCGGTCAGGACTGAATTGATGTGTTCAATAAAGTTCTATGTGAGACGAATTAGAGATCGAGAAACAAACTGTCGGACAATAAGTATGACTATGTTCCATGTAATTTTCTGCATGATATCTTGAATGGAGGACTGCACGATCCCTTATTTAAAGGACAAGTTACTGATAAGATCAGAGTTCGACAGCGGATTTCGAGAGCTACGATTGCTAATCGGATCCTGAAGTCGTACTTGCATTTATAGTTATTAGACTTATCCAAGTGGGAGACTGTTGGATTAGTGTCTAAGTCCATAACTATATTTCATATGTACTTGACCCGGTTGTAGCATGGTCCTTTTGGGTTTCCTTCACCGAAGCAACTTGACTGGATGAATAATAGAGAAAGAGGTTATTATGGTTTATTAATATGTTATAAGAATAATATATTAAAATAGAAATCATATTTATTTAATTAACATTGGTCAAGAATTAATTAACAATTAATTTTGTTGTCAAAAGAGGTTAATTGAATTAATGGGACTGAATTTGTAATTATGTGATAGTTGCAAAGTTGGGTAAGGAGACCCTAGAGTATAGGGTGGACGAATTCTAAGGATAAGGCCTTAAGGAACTCGTCCAAAGGGGGTTCTAGAATTATCTTATGGGCTGCTTGGTGGCTAAGTAACCAGATAAAAATAATGATTGAAACCCTAATTTCCGCACCTATATAAAGACCCCTTAGGCATGAGAATTCGGCGAGACCTTAACCCTAGAAGCCTTGGAGCCGATTTTTCCCTTCCCCTCTCTCTCTTGTTTCGTCCAATTGCTTTTCGTGTTTGTGATTCATTAGAGGCACAACATTTGGGGTGCTAAGGCTCTCAAAGCTTCAAGATCTATAATCAACAATCAAGGTATTCATCTAACTTGTCTATTTGATATTCAATTGCTTTGTTGTATGCTAGTTTATGGTTTACAAGCTTTGGATAAATTTGCATGTACAATAGAGAAACCTAGATCCAAAGTTTAAGGGTTTTTCATGTGCACATAGGAATGTTCTTTTGCTCAAAACCCATCAACGATAACCTTGCTCGAGGTAGTGCCAATTTGAGTCGCAAGACTCAAGAAGGGAGTGATTGGGATGAGCGGCTTGTGGATCGCATTCGAGGTTGAGTTTTCGGCCGATGGCCTATGATGTCATTTTCTATGACGAGAATTTTGTTCTTCCAGTTTTCTGTGTTAGGGGAAAGAGAGAGTGAAAGTATGATTTCAGAATTTGGTGGAAGACCTAATGGGGGAACTAGATGGTTGCGGTATCTGCGGCAAGGGTGGAAATGCACAAGAGGATTCTTGTGGTTAGATCACTTTGAGATGTTTCATATGTGGAAAGAGAGTCATATTCATAGAGACTATACAAGATTAGAACAAGGGTATGCCTTCTTTGAGTTCATTTAGAGCGTGTTCTACCGGGTTGTTCTAGAAGATCAGGAGAAGTGAATCGGGAGTGACAACTTTCGTTGTCTATGTTGTATCTCAACTATGAGGATGATGCCTATTGTTTTTATGATTGATTCTCGTAGTGAAGTGATGGTTAGGGATTCAGAGGCAGTTATGATTAGGAAGTTACCGCGGTCTCCATCTGATATTCAAAATGTCGTTGAATTTGCTTGTTCCTTATCTGGAATATCATCTTGCGTGGTGTTATACATTCCAAGAGTCAGGGATGATATGAACCAGATTGGCCGATTTGAAATAGGAATTATTGCAACATCAGTTGATGATAGTTCGAACCCTAAGTGGGGGAGAACTGGGTATTCTACTTGGAAGATCATCAATTTGTACGGTTTATGGTTTTAGAAGAATGGGTTATAGGGATCTACAGTTCAGGTATACGAGACTTTGGTTCAAGATATGGTCAAGATAAGCGTGCAAAGCAAGTTGACATCTGATGTATGTGCTCATAAATACATGAGTTGTCTTCACGGAAGAAAGTTATTGGTAAGGAAGATCGTTGTAGCCAGTGGTTCCTTTCGGGGATGTCGATGAACAGAGCATAAGGCGTCTGGGTCGCTCAGGTTAAGTATCCATTGTTGAAGGATTTGTCAGCTGGAGGAACAGGTTGCTACCTATAGTCTAGGATAAGCAATAGTTGATCTGTCAATCAACTTCAGAGTTGGTATGTGTAGTTTCACATGGTTTTGTCCAGTAGAATATTGGAATACTGGGTTGTTGTCATTGCATTCTCGATCGTTGGTTGTTTCTCGTTCATCGTCAACTGTTGGATTATGGAATTGTTATTTATAGAAAACTCAAGACCGATTCAGTAGTAAGTAGAGCATTGAATTGGTTATCTATATGTTCAAACTGTGGGTCTATGAGTTCTTTTTCATCAGTTGGGATTGTACAAGAATGTAGAATTGTATCGAGGGAAGGTGCTTTGTATATGACAATATTTCATCGAAAGTAGTAAGTGCTTAATCTGGATTGGGGTGTGGGCACCCGATATTATTTGGTCATGGGATCTTAGTCTAATAAGCTTAGTGTGGTGGTGGTTGAGTAGTGAGATTGTGGGATAGCTCAGTAATCCGGTGGTATTGAGGTTATCAGAATGTAGATGAATCTAAGTGGGGGATAATAACTTGGGACCATCGGGGATAGTTCCAAGTGCGATCCATTTTAGAATCTGTACCCATGTCGGGGATTTGGATCAGTATATCTCGAGGGAGCTCCAGAGTTCCTTGCGGTCGCGAAGAATCCAAGATAGTTCAGGTTGTGAGTGCGGAGCAATCTACTGTTAGGCTGGCAAGGACTTGACTGGCTGATCAAGTGGTGTGAATAAGATATTGTTTGATTAAGGGTTAAGTGGGAAGGCTAGTTAACCTGGTATTATCCTAAGATAACTAGAGAGACCGTTTTGGTTGCAATAGGGTTCAAGGTTTAAGCAAGGAATGATGTTCTTTGGTCATTGGTAAGTAGCAGAGAAAATGTTATGGATTCATGGCTAGATTCAGGTTCAGGGTTGTGTTAGGACCTCTCTTCCTGTTCTTGTCTAATGAAGGCTATGGGGTTTGAAGCACGACCTGAACGGTTGGTAGTGTCCAACATGACAAGGTTTCGACTCGTAGTGATTTCGGTTAGGAATTCTTGCGTGTAGTTAGCAAGAGCATGGTATTGGCCCATGACGGTTGTGAAAGTGTTGTTAGATATTGGAGCAGTTGTAGCATTCACTAGGTTGGTAGACAATTGTGAAAGTGTTGTAAGACTGAGGAGAAGCCGTAGCATTCACTACGTTGGTGGGCAGTTGTGAAAGTGTTGTAATACTACGAAGCAGATGTAACATTCACTAGGTTGGTAGGCAGTTGTGGCAGTGATGGAAGTCTACGACTTGGCTCGTAGCATTCTCGAAGATGATTTAGATCATTACAAGATTGGGTGAAAGGTTTTAGGTGAGCCACAACATTTGTAATACTTGGGTAGATCGTAGGCTGGGTTGGGACTGAATGTGATGTGAGATTACATTTCGGTTCGTAGCAATCACTTGGAGTGAAGTGGACTTGGTGATCGTTAGTGTGTTGGTAGATTGAGTTTTCTTTTATTTGGATTAAATATTTGATGGACTCGTATTGGCAGATGGGTCACGATAACCTTTATCGGTTCGAATCTTAAAGTTGGGAGTTGATTTGGTATTCGAAGCAGGATTTCCGGCATAAGTGGATGGTCGAGGTTTGTGTTTTTCGGATATCAGTTAAATAGTTCAGATTGGATGGGTTTGTTCATATAGACATAAGGGTGGTGGTATGGATGGTTAGAATACTAGGAGGTCGGTGATTCGGGTGGTTATGAGTTTCATGGTTGTCTCAGAAGATAATTGTGCACTTAAAGGGTTTGGGAAGCTTGGATATCACACGACTTTGATTTTGGTCATGGTTTCGCTCGTGGGAGCACTTGCTTAGTCTCGGATTTCCAGAAAGCCAAGTGTGTAGTTGGGGGCTTTTAGGCAGTCTCTGAGCTAGGGTTGGGTTGAACTCTCGATAGCAGTGTTTTGAGTGTTTTATGCGCCTAGTAGCAGTGTGCCTGGTTAGGGACTTGGGATTATGTATTACGAGTGGATGATCGTCGACCATTATATATGTCTCTAGTGCTTACACTGTTGGGCTTCTGGTTGAGAAGTACATTGATGGGGATGGTTGGTAGACTCGGTTTTGGAAATTCCTGTTTAAGTGGTTTTCGTTATGGGTTTGGTCATTATTGCAGTTGAGTGTTTCAAAGTAACTAGTTGGTTGTTGGCATCAGTTGGGTTCAGGAAGGTCTCTCAAGTTCTTTATGGATTGTGTTAGTGCAGTTAGAATTCAAAACGAGTTAGATTTTGAGGACGAAATCTAATTTAAGTGGGGGAGAACTATAGCACCCGTTCCCAAAATGGAACACGTAAGGGCTTAGCAGGACCAGAGATCTGATTTTTTTTGTGGGAAGAACTAGGTGCCGCGATGTGGTGATTGGAGCACCACGACATGGCGTATTTTATGCATAATCGCATGTTAAGTTGGTCGCCACGACGTGGAAAGGAAAGGCCATGACATGGCAGCTGTGGTGGCCCAAGCCCATGATTTTTAGGGTTTTCTTCATATATAAACACTTAATCTTTGGGATTATGGCATCCTTTTCAGCCTCTAACCCTTTCAAACGAAACCCTAGCCTCCTTGGAGTGATTCTTGTTGTATTAGTGGTGATTCTTGAAGTTTGAAGCTTTGGCTTGCATTTTTGGAAGATAGAGTGGTGTGCTTGCTAGTTGGAAGAGTGCTCTACTTCAGATCTTGAACCACATGCATCTTGTGGAGATTTGGAAGGCATAAAGCTTCCACCTTTTTTGGTTCTCTCCTCATAAATCTAAGATTTATTGCATTTCTTGGTTCATATTCAAGTTTGGGTTGATTTGATGAGATAAAGTTTGCAACTTTATAGCTCCTCTTGGCCCCTTAGTAATTATACCTTTTGGATTTGAAGTTTGATTGTATTTTGAGATCCATATATGAAATTTTTGTCTTTTGCCCCATTTTGATCTAGATTGAGATTTAGACTTGCATTGGTCATGCATATCAATAAAGTTCTGATTTTTATGTTGGAATATAAATGAGAAGTCTTTCTGAAAGTTATGGATTTATGGCTTTGTTTATTAAGAGCTTAATGGTTGAGTCCAATCCTTAAGCTGTCATTAAGGATATAGGTTTAGAGACTTAGAACCATTGTGATGTGTTAATGAGTAAAGTTGGAAACTTTATCCATCAAGACCTTGAGAAGGACTAGATCTGAGCTTTGGAGCTCTTGAGGTTGAAGGAAAACAGCTTAATGCTTTAAGCTGTTAAGACCTAATTCCCACGACATTGTAAATAGAGGCCACGATGTGGCGACTTGACGATGCTCGACTATTTTGTCATTTTTCTCCCGCGACGTGGCAATGGGTGGCCACGACGTGGCGACCTGCTGAAGTGGACTTTGATCGTTGACCGTTGACTTTTTGACCAATTTGACTTTTAGTCAAACTTGGAAATGTTTTGAGCTATAGCCTAAGATTTAGCTTGTGATTGGTTTAGGAGGTTCGTGTAACTGATTTTGCGGGGCTAAGAGTTGGGCTTTCCAGCTCTTCATTCAGGTGAGTCCTCTCACTATACTTGCTTGTGTGGTAGTATATACGTGTTGACCAGTTGGGTCTTATTTACTATTACTAGGTTTTGTATTATTGTGTGTGCTGAGACTTCAGGTAGTCTTCATGGTTGCTGATAACCCACAGGGCGTGCTGTTTGTCCACTGAGACTTTGGGTCGTCTCCAGGGTTATTGATAACCCGTAGCTGTTTATTTGTGTTGTGTTGTATGTGGTATGTTGGGGAACTCAGTAAGCTTGGTGCTTACAGTTGTGGATTAAATATTTTGCAGGTACTTATCGGGCGGTGAAGGAGTGACTGTACACACACATCAACAATTTTATGATTCGAGATTCCGCATTGTCTTCTTATTAAGTCTGATTTAGGAATAATGGTTTATGAACAACTGGTTGTAACTTTACTAGAAATGGACGTTATATTATTTTAAAAGTGAAAAACTTGGCCTCAATGTTTGGTTGCTACAATATAAAGTTGAACGGAATAGGGGTGCCGACGTCTAATGTGGTGGACAACATGCCTTTGGAACACTGCCCCCTTCGGATGACTTACAAA
The DNA here is from genome assembly GCF_052849685.1 of Lactuca virosa. Classification (NCBI taxonomy): domain Eukaryota; kingdom Viridiplantae; phylum Streptophyta; class Magnoliopsida; order Asterales; family Asteraceae; genus Lactuca; species Lactuca virosa. The sequence continues at coordinate 43,693,510 of NC_136433.1, forward strand.
AAAAACAAGGGGCGGCATGTTATTGTCGAGCACATATCTTCTCTCTCTCTCTCTCTCTCTCTCTCTATATATATATATATATATATATATATATATATATATCACTCTCTCTCCCTTCTATCCCTTTCTTTTTTGTTGAAAATATTAATAATTTTGATATTTAATCTTATTATGTATTTGTTGGAGAGTTGTTATTTATATTCTTTGTAGGGTGTTTTTGGGTCAACTTTACATTCTTGGTTCATACTTGGTTTAAAGTGTTTTTTGGTATGAGGGGTTGTTTGTGTATCTCTTTCATTCTTCTAGGTTGCGGGTCGTTTTCTAATTTCTTTTGCAGGTATGACGTGCGGATCTTTTGACCCATTGGTTGCTTTTGTGACCCATATATGTAATGAAGGCAGTTGTTGAGGTTCATTCGTTCCGATTATATTTACACACACACACACATACACTTTGCGAGTTGTCTCTCTCGTTCTTCCCTTTCACATAAATTAGGGTTCGTGTAACATTCATAAAATTTCAAGAAAATTTAAACTTTTCCAACCCAACCAACATAAAAATTGTTTACATTGTAGTTTTCAAAACATGTTCATCATCAGAGTTATTCCTAAAATCACAAAACATAACATGAGGAGGTGCACAACCAAGCCTTTGCCTTACCACGATCATCTGAGGTACCTGAAACATAACCCAAAACTGTAAGCCTAACGCTTAGTGAGTTTCCCCGGAATACCACCACACCACATAATCATAGATAATCACAGGCACGACATGCATACAGAACCTTCAGCATGTCTGGATCGTCACACCGGGCTTTCAACCTGTCTGGACCGTTCTCCGGGCTTTTGGCCTGACTGGTCCGCCTCACAGGCCTCCAGTCTATCCGGGCCGCCATGAGTCTGTTGGCCTTCTACACACAGCAGGACCGCCTCAACCCAACCATCCCTTACATTTCCACATATAACATAATCAAACATAGCTAGCATATACAAGCAATCATACAAGTCTAACAGATCACTATAACATAACACATCCTATCTACCAGGATGCCAGTCTAACAAATCACTACAACATAACAAGCATGCAATAACAAGGATAAAAATCCAAAGGGTCGGCCTTGATGCCTTCAACCCGAGAGTATAGTGAGGACAACTCACCCCACACAGACGAACCGCACAGAAAACCTTCGGCTGCTGGCCCACTAAAATCCCGAACTATCACAACAAATAAACATCTAATTAATAACTGGATTACCATCCCTGACTAATAATCCAAAGTTAGGGTAAATGGCCACTTTACCCTATCCATAATTGGGCCAAGAACCATGCCCAATTCTTGATCCAAAAAGCCCAAAGTTATACAAGGCCCATCATTGGCCCAATTTTCCAAATTGCGCCCAAACTCCTTATTGGGCCTTATCCTAAGGTCCAAATCTTCACTTGGCCCAAAACACTCATACTCAGGTACAAAAAAAAGCCCAACCATTCAAGCCCAAAAGGTGGCCCAAAACTCGAAACTTAAAGTCCGAAATCTAATAGAAGGCGTATGTGGGGTGTACTCCTTCGGTACGCAAGGCGTACTCCGAACCTCGCATTGACCCACATCGGGGTGGCTGAACGAGTACGCGGGGCGTACCCTCGCAGATCCAAAAGTCCCATTTTATGCTTAGTGCCTTAAGCACTTAAGCCCAAACTTCAGATCCATGGTCCAAATGCACCCTAAAGTCATAATATCTCCAACTTTATGCCTTTACACATCCAAAAGTTCTTAATACAAGGTCTTAATCCATTAAGATCCTTCTACCAAATGCATGGGAAACTTCTAGCCATTGAGACCTCATTTTTATGATTAAGGACCCCTCCAAGGGTCTGAAAGGACGACTCAAAACATCCATAACATGCCATGCTCAAGATAGAGCATTTGGAACCAAAAAGAAGCATAAAAAGAACCCAGTAAGAGATCTATCAATTAACCATAAATGTATGAACTTTATACCTTTAGATGATGGAGAAGGAAGCCAAACTCCCAGATCTAAACCTTTCCTCAAGCTTCCAAGCTTCTTGATGCACTTCCTTTGTCTCTAAATCACCAAGAATAAACTTTAGGGCTCTCACTCTCACTCAAGGGGGATAGGATTTTGCAAGAACAACTCAAGGACTTGGAGGCTGAAAGGATAAGGGCAAATGGTCCATAAAGATGTTTAAATACTCCTCAAACCCTAAAAATTAGGGTTTCACCCGGACATTAGTACGCCCAACGTACATGTATGTACGCACAACGTACTCACATGTACGCCCAACATACAACTCCTGCTCCCAAAATTACCATTTTGTCACTAGGGCTTCTTAGGGCTACATCTTTATAATAAAAGGGCCAAAATGACATACTTTAAAACCAAAGGAAGGATTTGAAAATACCTGAAAACTTGGTATGTTGCAGTTCGTAGCTAGGGTTTCATCTTTCTTTGTTGATTATTAGTTTTTTGTTTATATCTTTGAGTGTTTTGTAATTGAGAGTAGATTTAGGTCCTTTTAGTGAGGATCGAGTTGTATGTGTCATGTATAACGAACTTGTTTCTCATCTATATGGAAACTTTTGAAGTTTTAAATTTGTGTGTTTGAGTTTTTATCGCTTTTTTAACATGGTATCAGAACCATGGTGGCTCGAGATATTGTTTACTGACTGACGGTGATTCTTGCAGTTGTCGCTAATGTAAAGGTTAAGATATCTAATCTTCTTTGTTCTTTTTATATTAATACAATAGATCTGAATTTGTTTATTCAGATATAGGGTTTAGTTTGATTCCTTGTAGATCTACTCTTGTTGCGTTGGATCTAGGGTATCCTTTTTTTTCTTCTAAAACTTCTCCAGTTCATGTTACTGCGAGTTTGTTTTTTCTATTTCAGGATCTACTTGTTGGTTGAAGTCCTCGTCTGTTCTTAGGAGGCTCTGCTGTGGTTGTGAACTTCGATCGGACAATCACTTTTCGAAGTTCTGATTAACTCTCTTGAGAATGAATTTGATCACCAGAATAACTCAAGAGGGAAATAAACCAAAAGATACGGTCTCTCTAAAAATGTCTATAAGGACCTCTGTGAGATGTTTCTTGTTCCTTTCTTTTCTTTTAGTTTTAGATATGGGAGATCCTATTTTTACTTGAGTACACTAGTTAGTTTTGTGCATTTATTATTTGTTGCATGGGTTATGGTTTTTTTTTGACTCCGTGTTGGTTGTCTTGGGCCCCGACATACTGTGATGACTATCTGGACTTACAATCAACACAACTGTCTGAGAATTTTTTTGTTTCTTGGGTATTCTTGCTTGTTCTTTCCTGATTTTTGTCTATTTGTTCAATATTATCAGTGTAACGATATTCCTGGTGGTAGTGGTAAAGATAATTATGTTGATTTTGATGATCCCCTATATGTTCATCCATCTGATAATCCTATAACCTCTATTATTACTATAAAGTTAACTAGAAATGAAATTTTTTGTTTATGGCATAGTGTTATGATGAGAGGTCTTAAGTCTCGTAATAAGATAGGGTTTATAGATGGTACTCTTAAACTAGATAAAGTTGAATCATCAAAGGAATCAAAATGGGAATGTGCCAATGCAGTTGCATGCTCTTGGATTTTAGGCTCTATTTATGAGTTAATATATGTTGGACATGTTTACTCTAAAAATTTGAGGATATTTGGAATGAACTGTCTGAAACATATAATAAATAAGATGGTTGAGTTTTTTTTTTCAATATTCATCAACAAATTAATTCTTTAAAACAAAATGGTTCATCCATTTCAGATTATTTTAACAAACTTGATTCTCTGTAACATCCCAAAAATTCATAGTATAAATTTCATTTTCTAAAACAATAAACCATACAAACAAGTTGTTCCAAAACCGATCAAAGTGAATATATTAATTAAACATTAGAGTAAAGTCCATACATTTCCAATGCGGAAAACTCCATGGGATGTTGTACAGTCATGCCAGGCCCTTCCCTTTCGTACCGGAAGTGTCTGAAAGCATAAACATAAAACCATAAGAACAAAGCTTAGTGAGTTCCCCAAAGTACCACATACCATACATACAATAGAGATTGCTATGTGCCAACCATATTCTTGCCATTATGTCATGAGTCGTATCATGGTCTTTCCTTGCTAGGCTAGGGGTCAAAACCCTGGGTCTTATAGAAAAGTGCCAAGAGCCACCTCCTGGTCATCCATGCAAGTATCAAAAAGACAACTAGCATACTACATATAACTGTCAGGGTCCGGTCCCTAGCCTTGCATACAATTTTCCGGGAGCCACCTCCAGGTTATTCGTACAAATTCTAATGTCACCCCCTGGTCTTCCTATACAACATAAACCAGTGGGCCGACATTGGTGCCTTTGACTCTCGACTACAGTGAGGAAACTCACCTAAAACACAATGTTGCCTAAAACCTCACGCAACACTACACCGATCACAACCAACAACTCTCACTGCCAAAAGATGGGTGTTAAACACCTCCTAACAATCCACACAAGGCAAAACCTAACTACCTTCTAAAAATAGAGATTGAACAAAATTCAACCCGTGCGAACAATCAATGGTCAAAGTCAATGACCATAGTTGACTTTAACCAACCGCCACGTCGTCTCCTTCCCTGGCCACATCATGGCCTTCACCCAACCAAACATACGGGAAATTCCTAGTCGCCACGTTGTGGCGACCTATGGCCATGTCGTGGGCACTGGGTTTCAAGCAAATCAAACCCTAGGTCCAAATAAGGCCAAAATCCACAATGTCTTAACCATTAAGTCCTTAATCTGAAAAAGTCCTTAACCCAACCACTCCAGAAGGTTTTATAACACCAAATCTATCATAAAGGTGGAAGCTTTATAGACATGTATGACCAAGACATGTCTAAGATCAATTTTAGGTCAAAATGAGCTCTAAAGAGCAAAAACTTAAGCAAATGACAAGAACTTCTATTAAAGGCTAGATCAATAACATAAGATGCTCTTGGGACTTACGAGAGTCATAAGTTGCCAACTTTATGAGTTCCTTCACTCCAAACTTGCTCAAACATGAGGAACATGGAATAATATTCAAGATCTAACCACCAAAATCCATAAAGCTAGGAACTTGGATACTTACAAAGGTCCAGAGATGCCCAAAAGATATCTTCAAGCTGGACAAGTTGCACCAAAATCCTTCCCAATGCTTTTTCTTCCTTCAAAAGTAACCAAAGACTCCCAAAATGAGATCACACTTGTAATAAGGGTTAGGTTTAGGCTTTTCTGAAACTTGAGGGTGATGGAGGCTGATAAGGAACCCTAACAATAGCTTAAAGTGGTTTAAATATGAAGGGAACCCTAAAAGAGTTATAGGTTTGGTCCTGAACAACTGTCATTCCATGGTCTTCCTTGGCCACATCGTTGCGCTCCAAAAATCACGCGATCCATTAATGATTGTCACGCCGTGGCCTTCCTTGGCCACGCCATGACACATATTTACCTCAAAATTCCATCTTCGGTCCTTGATACAAGTAAGCTTAACCAATCCGCAACACGGGTGTTACATTCTCTTTCGAAAGAATTTGATGGTCTTAATAGTTTAACCGAGCATGCTTGTGAAGTTGCTACAAAGTTTAATGATAACTCTAAACTAGTGAAGCTAATTTAATTTCTTAATGGTCTTGATGATGTTTACAATCAAGTTAAGATTCATATTCCTTTGATGGAACCTTTACCAAATGTTAAAACTACATTTTATTTTATCTCTAGAGAGGAGTCGCATCAAAAGAATGGGTCTCTTATTTTCTGGTAGTACATCTAAAATTCAAGCTTATGTGTTTAATAATAGAGTTAATGATTTTGCAATGGTTCAAAATAAAAGTAGGTCTAGGAGTTAAGGGTTACAATGAAAACGTTGTGGTATTAAAAATCATTTGATTGCAAAATGCTATAAACTAATTGGGTATCCAAAAGATTTCAAACCTAGGAATGAGGTTAATAATCAAAATAATCAAAGTAAATCATTCACTATAAATTCTTCTTTTGCTAATTCTGGCAGTACATCTTCTAATTCAACTGAGTTAGTTATTGGAATTGATGCTCACTACCTCACTAGTGAGTAATATAACAAGTTTCTGTTGGATTAGGTGTCTAAGGCCATAAGTATAATTGGTATATACTTGAATTGATAGTAGCAAAGTCCTTTTGGGTTACCCTTAAAACTAGCAACTAGAGAGGGTGAATTTCGGAGAGAGAAGTTGAATTTATTATTTGATTAATAAATTGAAATAAATGATTTATTAATGTATTATGAAAATAATATATTAATTAAAAATCATATTATTAATTAATAATTAATCAGAAATTAAATGGAATTAATTTTGGGATTAATTGAATTAATTAAAAGTGCAAGGGTTGTTTGGCAATTTAGTGATAGTTGAGGAAATGGGTTCTAGAACCTCCCTAGAAGGGGTTCGATGAAAACTTCTAGGAAGGCCCTAGAATTTTCGCTAAGGGCTCTTGGATGGTGAGTTCATGGGCTACTTGGTCCCTAAGCTAAGGGAATTAGGGTTTCCTCCTAAAACCATAACTTTGGCTCTAAGCTTCCTCGCCTATTTAAAGGGCCTCACCCCTTCTCATTTTCGGCCACTTTATTCCTTAGAGGAATAGCCAAAATTCTTAGCTCTCCTTCTCCTTCTCCTCTCTCCCATCCTCGTTTTTAGTTTGGGTGTGAACCATTAGAAGCGTGACACTTGTGACGCTTGCTCTCAAGGTTTCAAGAAGACTAGGATTTCATTGTTATTGCTATATAACAATCAAAGGTATGTTATTCTAACTCTAGATCTAAATTTTGAAAATAACATAGGCTTCCTAGGGTTTTTCAATTGATGTTCAAATGCTGTATGTTCAATTAGAGAAAACATAGATCAGGAAATTTAGGGTTGCATGCACACATAGGTTTGTTGTTTGTTATGCTCAAAACCCATCAGTGGTATCAGAGCCTTGGCTTGTTTTCTATTGAATATGATTGCAAATTGTTTTGAATTTGATCAATTAGAGTTTATGGCAATTAAACCCTTTGGGACTTAGGATTTTCGATTCTTGGGTTTTTGAACCCAAGATTTCAAATTTTTTGGAAAAGATCTTATCCTTTTCCTTTGTCCCTCATACTTCGAATTAAGGGTTCCTTAACCCTCAAGGATTTCAAAATATGTCAAGGATTGAAATCCTTTCCTTCCTCCCCAAGATTTGCCAAATTTCGAAAATTAGGGTTTCTTGGTAGCGTTTTTTATTTTTGGCAATTATCTCCTTATTTGATTAACTAGATAATTATAAAATTTGCATTATTCCTCCCATAATTTTCGAAAATTAGGGAGAGAGGATTAGGTAAAATAATTTGATTAATTTAATTGGATAATCCTCAATTGGTTTAATAAATTAATTAAAGGTTTAATTAATAGATAATTATTAAATCATTTTTTTATTTTTAAATTTAAATTAAATTGTTTTAGTTTCGAAATTTAAATTTAAAATTTAAAAACCCTAGTATTTTGAAAAGTTTAAAATACATCCTTATGGATTTTATTATTAATTTAATTAAGTGATTAATTAAAAGACAATCAATAAATCCATAAAATAGTTTAAATTTAATTAAATTAAAAGTTTAATTTATTAAAGATTAAACCATTGGAATTTTAAAATGTTTTAAAATACTCCTTATACTATATGTAAAATTTAATGTTTAATATTTACTATGTATAAGACTAAGTCAGTCGTACCGCTAGTACACCTCATTCACGAAGTCGATCTATAAGGGGAGTTTAAGGAAGCGGCCTATAAAATGACCGTCATTGAGTATCCACTCTTACCCACCGCTCCCTTGATTGGTGGAGGGTCGTTAGCCGAATGGGTTTGATAGGACATAACCTCATTAAAAGTATAATGATGAAAAGTAACTAAACTATTTTCTAAAATCCCACTCTTAGTTACTTTAGGAAAAGTGTGAATTTAATGCTAATCCATGAAATTGCACATTATAGTTTATAAGTTGTTAGTGGAGCGCGTGTGGCTAACCGACACACTAATATGGGACTAATAAAGGGTGGTAATGGGTGTCTCGAAAATTATCATTGATTAATGGAGCGCATGTGGTTAACCAACATATTAAATGAGATGATAAATGACATCGAGTGTACCAAGCTAATTTTCATGGTTATTCACATCTCATTTGAGATCCTCGACATCTCAATCACAAAGTGAGAGCATAATCGAGATTACACATGCCATTGATTAGATTCAATGAATCTCAAATGATCTAGGAGTTTCATGAGATTAAAATTGGTAAATGCCTTACCTACCTAAAATAGATTCGAATTTGATTACGACATCCCTCTTCAAAGTTCGAATCGAAAATATGGATCCTAGCCTTAATGTAAATTTATGGGTTAATAATTAAGGATTAAAATCAACTAACTTGAATTCTATTTTCTACTATTATAGATGTCAAGTTCAGACAACAATGGTCTTCCTCGTCCTTCTGGAAATGTTTTTCCTCTATTTGAAGATGATCTTCCACATGTTGATGAAGGTGTAAGAATGTTCCTTTTTTCGAGCAATGGTGGAACTGGAGATCATGCTTCTTCAACTCTTCATCCTCCTACAGTGACTCTCCCCAAGTCATGTTTCATTCAAGCTGAAAAATACGATGTAACTCAAGCCATGTTGGCATGTAAACGTCAAGATGGAAAGTCTGTGTTTGCGCATGTTCTGAAAATGAAATCACATATTGACTGATTTGGGATGTTGGGTATTGTTTTCTCGAGGGACCTGACCATTAACTTGGTTCTACTTTCGCTTACTGAGTCATATAGTCATTTCATTAAAGACTACTATGTGAGGGACCACGACGTGACCCTAATTGATCTAACATATATGTTGATTGTTGCGGAAGCAAAAATTCTTAAAAGCACAAGTCAAGAAAATATGTTTGAAGGACCTGTCTCCCAAATTTCCACATACATTGACAATGGCAACAATGGTAGTCCAGAAAAGGTTTCTCTTCCCAATGGAAAGGGATCGGCCAAGGTCAAACCATTTGACCATATGGTAAAGAGAAAGGCTAATTTTGAGATAGTTCCGTGTGCTGATCCTAAAGAGTCCATATGTTTCTATTGCCAATTGAAGGGACATTGGATGCGAAGCTACCCTACCTACCTGAAAGATCTTAGAGATGGTAAAGACAAGTCGTGTGACTCTACTTCAGGTACATCCACTATCTAACTCTATTATTTTATTAAGTTCCTATTCATAAATTCTCAATGCATGATGTATTGATCACATTTTGATGTTGTGTAGGATCTAAGAGAAAGAAAGAAGCTTAAGAAGAGTAAACTGAATCTGATCGTGAGAGACGGATTTCGGTCGCATGGTTCGATGATCAGATTTTGGAAGCTACTGCTTAGGAGTTATGATAGATTAATAGGTTTCATAGGAAATGTCTAGATACATGTTTTTCACTTTATGCATTGTAAGGACAAGTTCCAAATTTTTCTCTTATTATTAATAAAAGTGAATTTTTGATCTATCTAATTCGCTTACTTTATGTTTCCTTACAATGGCATTTATGAAAATTGGTGGTTATATTTCTAGCAATGTTAAATATAGATTTGATTCTTAGTTATATCATTTATGGTAATGTCAGGATTGGCCAAGTGAAAAGGAATTCTCATCACCTAAGTTTCAATTGGATAGAAACTTGGAGTCATGAAATTTGAATAGTGTGATGTATGAGAATCTTGATCGTTGGAAGATTATGACTAATTCGTTGATCACATGGTTATGTGAGTCAAATGAAGGACTAAAGGATCTAGTACACATTGACGTGGATTATTCAGATCCGCCACAATGGATGATAACTTTATTCGTCATGATTTACTGATGCTTTCAGTAAATATGGTTGTGTTTATAAGATTAATCCTAATTCTGATACTTTAAAAAGTTTCAAAGAGTGGCAGAATGAATAAGAAGAATCTATTAGGCAGAAAGATAAAGGTTCTCCAATCTGAAAGGAAAGGAGAGTACTTTAGTATCTTGTTTTATGATTATCTTAATGATTGTGGAAACATGTCACAAATTGATCCTCGAAGAACATCTTAGTGCAATTGTTTGACTAAGAAGAGGAATTGGATATTGTTGAAATGGTTCAATCAGGAGATAAGCCATACTTCGTACCCAGTTTAAAAATTTTAGAGTCATACTCTAGTAACTATAAATCGTATCTTGAAGCTTGTTTCGTACTAATTAGGTTTATAACACCTCATGAAATGTGGAGTAATAATGTTTTCTTACTCTAGCACATTTGGAATTGGTAGTTGTGATGTTTTGGTTAAAACAAAGGATAAACTTAGACCAATTTTGTGAAGTGTTTTTCTTGTCAAGAATCCATTCTAACTTTTGAATATGTGTTTTTGCTTGTCAAGGATTTTTCCTTGAGAGAAAAACTTATATGTCAAGAAATCAGTGGGAGTCTTATTGATCTTGAAGAGTTTTAGGAGTCAATCAAGAATAAACCTTTTAGTTATCACTACCACACGACCTGAGGTTGATAACCTATCGTGTTAAGTTGACGCATTCTTGTTTCTATGCATCTTCCAGTTGATTTGGCAATGCTTATGAGTTCTATGGTTGTCATTTGACTGCAATAGGCAGAGCATGTTGGTCAGTGATGGTACATTGGTCAATGGAAGTGAGCTGCTTAACAACATGGAAGCACTGGTAGGCCCGTATGCTACCGGAGGGCAAGAAATTAAGAACAAGCAAGTTAAGTCCACGAAAGATAAATTTGAATTTGTCATAAACCTTGTCTTATGATTGTAGGTTGAAAGTGATAGATTCACGTGGGTGGGAACACTTACACCATAAAATCTAGGTAGCAAAAGGTTTCACTCTAATTCATGAAAATGATTATGAGGAAATTCTTTAGCTAGTAGATTTTAAAGATTTGATAAATATCATCATGGTTAGTAATTGTGATAATTGCATTCTTAAATTCGCAATATGATTACGGAATCCCTTTTCATAGTTCGAATTGTAAGAAATGGCAAGGTACAGTTTGAATGTTCAAGACTTATAGCTATAAGCTCTAAAAGGGTTTAAACACACACATGCTATCTAATGAAGGTGTATAAGCTTGAGAAGTCTGATTGAAGACTTATCAAATCATTACGTGTCAGAAATCTACACTTTAGTAAGAAAGTCAAAAGTGTTGATTTCTAGAAGTCCAACTAATTTCTGGATACATGTCAAAGCTACTGGGAGCATAATTGTTATGCTAGTGGGAGCATAGTTGTTATGCTAAGTGTTGCAAGTTGGCAATTCTAATTATAAGAAACAAAGTTTTCAAATTGCATATTGGAGTTTGGAAATTGTTTCAATACTGAAAGATTTAGGGGAGAGGGCATTCATACTTCATTTAAAATCTAAAAGTTTAGATTGAAAGTTTTAATAAAAACTTAGTCATGGACATATATGAATTTCATGTTGAAATGGTTCAACATAAGAAATTTGATATATGGAAATATTATAGAAAGAGGCTGATCAGACATCAGGTCTTTATGTAAGACATTATGTAACATCCGAATTCCCAGGTATCCTATTTTAAGTATTTTATATTGAATTTTAGAGGGGGGACTCGGCGAGTAGGCGCCCAGACTCGCCGAGTTGGATCGCGATGTGTTGGCCTGATTTACTGAAGGACTCAGCGAGTCCATACGTGGACTCGGCGAGTCCACGCTGTTTAATGAAACCCTAATTTATCGGGTTTGGGACCTATTTAAGGACCCTTATAGCCACCATTTGCGGCTACCAGACACTTGAGAGAAACTCTAATAGTGCTTGAGCGTTTGAGAGAGAGAAGAAGCCATTATTGGACCTTTGTGGGTTGGTTTTGCAAGAAGAAGTTGATTCCAGCTTAGAGGAGGCCAAGGAGGTTGCACATCTGTGGTTTTCAAGCAAAGGGCATCATCTTTGAGGTAGCATATCGATCCTCTTTCTGTTTTGTTAAAGAATCTATGGATCTAGGGTTTTCTATACCCTTTATTGGGATGATTTGTTGGAGATACGGTCCCTTATCATGTTTAGGCTTCAGATCTGGACCCATAGTGGTCCAGAGAACCTTATCCATCTTGCTTTATGATGAGATATGAAAGAAATGGACTTAGGATGTTGTATTTGGGGCTAAATCATCAAATAGAGTCATTTGGACGTTGCATGAGTATCAAGTTCGAACCTTTACATGTTTATTGAGCTTGGGAAGGTTAGATCTATGGATTAGAGGAACAGATCTGACCTCAGAAGGTCATTTGATTGTGAGCATGGAATGAACTCGCCGAGTCCATGAGCAGACTCGACGAGTCGAGTCGGGTTGCCCCGCGACTCGCGACCTGTGACGACCCGTGGAGTATAGGGTTGACTCTGCGAGTCAAGAGAGGACCAGGGGCGAAGAGGGCAGGCGTGTACTCGCCGAGTCACCCTAGTGCACTCGGCGAGTCGGGTCAAAGTTAACCGTTGACTTTCGTTGACTTTAGGGTTCTGGTCAAGACTGATTCAGGAGAGTTCAGGGGAGGGTAGAATGGCCTTCTACCCAGTCTGTAGAGATGAGATCATGAGAGTGTATTGATCGGGAATGTTGTTTGAATAATAGGAGGAGGCTAAGTCGGTACGTTGAGCACGAGAGTATCCGACTTTATTGTGGTGAGTCTTCTCACTATACTGTACCTGGAAGGGTACCTATGTGTGACCGGAAGGTCTTGTATGCTATGATGTATGTGCTATATGCGGTTATGTGATATGTATGTGTTATGTATGCTATGAATGATAAGGACCGGAAGGTCAAGATGATATGTGTGTATGTGCTATGTATGTTACGTATGGTAAGGACCGGAAGGTCGAGAGGATATGGACCGGAAGGTCAAGAGGTTACGGACCGGAAGGTCTACCGGGATTTGGGACGGAAGTCCCCTGAGACACATGGATCGGAAGATCCTACAGAGTTATGGCCTGGAAAGGCGTATGTGGGGTATGTGGTATTTTGGGGAACTCACTAAGCGTTTATGCTTACAGTTGTTGTGTGATGTGTTTCAGGTACTAGCGAGGATCGCGGGAAGGCACCGGCATGATCCGTACACACTTATGGAGTTTATGATATTGAGATCTTGGGACATGTTTTGTTATGTTACAATGGACACATTATGTTTCTATGATTATCGTGTGAATGAAAGTATGTTTTTAAATGAAAAATTGTTTTGAAAAATTTCGTTGTTACAAGTTGGTATCAGAGCCTTGGTTTGAGGGATTCGGGTGCATCTTCGGATGAATCTGAACTCAAACTGAGGAATTGAGAAAGTTTTTCATAAAATAAACAATTTTTTTTCTAAGAAAGTAAAAGATTTTGAGAAAAGCAGAAGGAAGCAGTGTGTACGATCAGCCAGCGCCTGAATGGTGATATCCCAAAATACCCTTACATTATGTGTTATGAGATATGTTATGATACGATATGCATGCTAGAGTAGGCTAGGTATTCATGTTAGGACTAGAGTGGCCTGATTTGTGATGCCTTAGCCTAGGAAGGAGTTTGCTGCTATGTGATGCTTGAGAGCGAGTAGGTAGCAGTGAGGAGCTGATGAGAGGTCTACCGAAGGGTAGCCTATGCCAGTGAGATATAGAGTACTTGTGATCTGGGATCCAAGGAGGAGGACTTAGGGTGAATACTGATGCGGTGTGGACGGTAGTATAGGGCCCGTACTACTGAAGACACCGGAGCAATGCGCACTCTAAGTAAGAATCCATTGGGTACTAAGGAACAAGTAGGGTTGAGTATCGAGTGCGAGTATGCTCGAGCGAATCTCTGATATTTTATGTTGTGTTACAGAGACATCATGGTTGGGACACGCCACAGACCTGAGTCGAGCGGCGTGAGTGACGAGGAGCTTCGTCAGATGATCCACGATGAGGTGGCGGCGGCGATCAGGGCCGAGATTCCGGAGATGTTTGGGTCTATCAAGACCACACTGGTTGAGACTTTCGATGAGCGGTACGCCGCGGTGACTCAGGCTGCTACTGCTGCAGCTACTGCAGCTGTGGCTGCTGCCAGACCTCAGGGAGGTGACTCGTTGTTGCTTCGAGAGTTCAGCAACACGAAGCCACCAGAGTTTGATGGGACGCAGGATCCGATCGCTGCGATGAGATGGATTGCTGATATCGAGGGATGCTTCTACACGTGTTCATGTCCGAAGCATCTGAGGGTACGGTTCGCGTTGAACCAGCTTCGCTTGGGAGCGAAGGATTGGTGGAAGTTCGTGACGGCGAGCTTCACTCTTGCAGAGATTTCAGCGGTGACCTGGGAGAGGTTCACCACCATGTTCAGAGATGAGTATGTTCCTCCGGTGGAGAGGGAACGGTTGGTACAGGAGTTCTTGACCCTCAAGCAGGGTAGTGATTCGGTTACTGTGGTTACGAGGAAGTTTCATGAGAGGGCGGTGTTCTGCCCTGAGCAGGTGTCTACTGAGCAGGCACGTATGAGCCGGTATTTGGGCGTTTTGAGGAGGGATATACGGGAGTTCGTGTCGAACTCGACTTACCGAACATTTGCTGAGCTCCAGGAAAATGCCCGGAAGAGGGAGATTGAGTTGGAGACTCAGGCCAGGGAGGAGGCCGAGTCTCAGAGGATAGATAGGCGGCCGGCACAGTCTCAGCCGGCATCCAAGCGGGCCAAGTCCGCTGATACGAGATCTGGAGGCCAGAAGGGCCACACTTGCGGAAAGTGTGGCAAGGGACATGATGGGGTCTGTCGATCGGGTGCTTGCTACAAATGTGGCAAGGAGAGGCATATCGCCAAGGATTGCCCCAAGGGATTTATGGTTTGCTTTCATTGCAACCAGACTGGCCATCGGAAGGCCGAGTGCCCGCAGTTACATCAGGGATCAGCACAGGGATCTGCCCCTGCTGCTAGGGTTACCGAGGTTCGGCCAGTGAAGGCCGAGACACCGAAGGCTCGTGGGAGAGCTTTCCAGTTGACAGCGGAGGAGGTCCGTGCAGCGCCCGATGTTGTGGCTGGTATGTATTCTTATTTATTTATTTTATGCTGAGATGAGATATTGTGCTTATATGATGATATACGTAGGTAATTTTCTTGTGAGTTCTGTACCTGCCTTAGTGTTATTTGACTCGGGTGCGAGTCGATCATTTGTGTCGATAGCGTTTAGTCGGCACATCAGTAGCAGACGAGAGGCGATGAGTCGACCTCTGCGAGTTTCCATAGCTGACGAGCGAGCGGTGTATGCTACGGAGGTGATACGAGGATGTGTACTCGAGATCTTCGGTGTTGAGTTCCCGATAGATCTGGTCCCGATAGCGATGGGGGACGTGTGTGTCATAGTGGGCATGGATTGGTTGAGCCGATTTGGGGCTGTGATAGACTGCGAGCGACAGTTGGTGACGATACGAGACCCTAGTGGGGGAGTACTTACGGTGTACGGCGAGGGTACCCGACGTGGGTCAGCGTTCTGTTCGGCTGCCAGAGCGAGACAGAGTTTACAGCAGGGCTGCAGCGGGTTTGTAGCCTATGTGATGGACACACGAGAGGCCGCTGGGAGGCCAAGTTCGGTGGATGGCGTTCCGATAGTGCGCGAGTTCCCGGATGTTTTTCCCGAGGAGTTGCCGGGTGTGCCTCCCGAGAGGCAGGTAGAGTTCCACATTGATTTGGTTTCGGGGGCAGCGCCTATCGCCAAGGCGCCTTATCGTCTTGCGCCGCCAGAGATGTAGGAGTTATCCTCGCAGCTTCAGGAGCTGCTGGGGAAGGGGTTTATTCGACCAAGTAGCTTGCCATGGGGAGCGTCGATCCTTTTTGTCAAGAAAAAGGATGGTTCACACCGGATGTGTATTGATTACCGGGAGTTGAACAAGTTGACGGTCAAGAACCGCTACCCATTACCTAGGATCGACGATTTGTTCGATCAGTTGCAGGGAGCGTCTTGGTTCTCCAAGATTGATCTGAGGTCTGGATATCATCAGATGAGGGTGCGTGATGAGGATATCCAGAAGACGGCGTTTAGGACTCGTTATGGGCATTACTAGTTCGTGGTGATGCCTTTTGGGCTCACCAATGCACCAGCAGCGTTCATGGATCTCATGAACAG
Organism: Lactuca virosa; assembly: GCF_052849685.1. Classification (NCBI taxonomy): domain Eukaryota; kingdom Viridiplantae; phylum Streptophyta; class Magnoliopsida; order Asterales; family Asteraceae; genus Lactuca; species Lactuca virosa. Next base: position 43,709,709 of record NC_136433.1, read on the forward strand.
GGTGTGTAGACCGATGTTGGATCGTTCGGTGATCGTATTCATCGACGATATACTGGTGTATTCGAGATCTAGAGAGCAGCACGAGGAGCATCTGAGAGAGATTCTCGGGGTATTGAGGATGGAGAGGCTTTATGCCAAATTCTCCAAGTGCGAGTTTTGGTTACGGGAGGTCCAGTTCTTGGGGCATCTCGTCAACCAGGATGGGATTTTGGTCGATCCGGCCAAGATTGAGGCGGTTATGAGTTGGGAGGTGCCGAGATCTCCCACCGAGATCAGGAGTTTTCTGGGATTGGTCGGCTACTATCGGAGATTTATCCGAGATTTCTCCAAGATTGTCGTGCCTCTCACCAGGTTGACCCGGAAGGGTGTTGCTTTTTCATGGGGTCCGCAGCAGACCTCGTTTGAGACACTTCGCCAGAGATTATGCGAAGCACCTGTGTTAGCCCTCCCGGAAGGGATGGAGGATTTTGTGGTGTATTGTGACGCATCGATATCGGGGTTGGGTACGGTGCTTATGCAGAGAGGGCATGTGATAGTGTATGCATCGAGACAGCTGAAGCCTCATGAGACGAGGTATTTCACCCACGATCTGGAGTTGGGGGCAGTGGTGTTCGCCCTCAAGATCTGGCGTCACTATTTGTATGGGGTTCAGTGCACCATTTATACGAACCATAAGAGTTTGAAGTATCTGATGGATCAGCCCAATCTGAACATGCGTCAGAGAAGATGGTTGGATGTGGTAAAGGATTATGATTGTGAGATCCTGTACCACCCGGGCAAAGCTAATGTGGTAGCCGATGCGCTGAGCCGTAGGGCGGAGAGTGCCCCGATTCGAGGCACTTGTATGAGGTTGACAGTGATGACCCCGGTGTTGGACACCATTCGGGAGGCCCAGGCAGAGGCCGTGATACCGGAGAACCGCAAGAGGGAGCGGGTGATCGGGCAGGTGTCCGAGTTCGTGACTGATAGTCGAGGGCTGATGACCTTTCAGGGTCGGATTTGGGTGTCGTATGCAGGCGGGGCACGTACCATTCTGATTGAGGAGGCGCATAGATCGAGGTTCTCGATCCATCCCGGGGCCACGAAGATGTATTTGGACCTGAAGAAAGATTATTGGTGGCCCTGTATGAAGAGGGATGTCGTGTGGTTTGTTGATAGGTGCTTGACCTGTCGCAGGGTTAAGGCCGAGCACCAGCGTCCGCATGGCAAGTTGCAGCCTCTTGAGGTTCCCTAGTGGAAGTGGGAACAGATTTCCATGGAATTCATCACCAAATTGCCGAGGATCGCGAGGGGTGTCGATGCAATTTGGGTGATCGTCGACCGGCTGACGAAGAGCACGCACTTTCTTGCTATCAGTGAGAGCTCTTCTGCTGAGAGGTTGGCAGAGTTGTATGTGAGGGAGGTGGTATCGCGTCATGGGGTGCCGATCTCGATTGTGTCAGATCGAGATGTACGTTTCACTTCCAGGTTCTGGAAGAAGTTTCACGAGGAGTTGGGCACGAGGTTGCATTTCAGTACCGCTTACCACCCCCAGACGGACGGACAGAGTGAGCGGACGATTCAGACGCTCGAGGACATGCTTCGAGCATGTGTGTTGGACTTCGGGGGAAGTTGGGACACATACTTGCCGTTGGCTGAGTTCTCCTACAACAACAACCACCATTCTAGTATTGGTATGCCTCCTTTCGAGTTGTTGTATGGGAGGAGGTGTCGGACTCCCATTTGCTGGGGAGAGGTAGGGCAGCGTGTGATGGGTAGCACTGAGATAGTGCTTCAGACGACAGAGCAGATACAGCAGGTTAGACAGACGTTACTGACGGCTCAGAGTCGTCAGAAGAGTTATGCGGATCGGCGACGATCCGAGCTGGAGTTCCAGGTGGGGGACTTCGTACTCCTGAAAGTGTCTCCTTGGAAAGGAGTGATTTGGTTCAGGAAGAGGGGCAAGCTGGGGCCCTGGTATATCGGTCCGTTCAGGGTGACCGCTAGGGTGGGCAAGGTAGCATATCGGTTGGAGCTACCTGCGGAGTTGAGCCAGATTCATGATACCTTCCACGTGTCTCAGTTGAGGAAGTGTATAGCCGACGAGTCGACGATGGTACCACTGGAGGATATTCAGGTGGATGCGAGCCTGAATTATGCGGAGAGGCCAATCGCGATCCGGGATCGGAAGATCAAGGTTCTGAGGAACAAGGAGGTGTCACTGGTGCAGGTCCAGTGGCAACATCGGAAGGGGTCCGAGCTGACCTGGGAGCCGGAGTTGGAGATGCGGGAGCAGCATCCAGAGTTGTTTGTCGAGCAGGACTTCGAGGGCGAAGTCTGATTCTAGTGGGGGAGAATTGTAACATCCGGATTCCCAGGTATCCTATTTTAAGTATTTTATATTGAATTGTAGAGGGGGGACTCGGCGAGTAGGCGCCCAGACTCGCCGAGTTGGATCGCGATGTGTTGGCCTGATTTAATGAAGGACTTGACGAGTCCATACGTGGACTCGGCGAGTCCACGCTGTTTAATGAAACCCTAATTTCTCGGGTTTGGGACCTATTTAAGGACCCTTATAGCCACCATTTGCGGCTACCAGACCCTTAAGAGAAACCCTAATAGTGCTTGAGCGTTTGAGAGAGAGAATAAGCCATTATTGGACCTTTGTGGGTTGGTTTTACAAGAAGAAGTTGATTCCAGCTTAGAGGAGGCCAAGGAGGTTGCACATCTGTGGTTTTCAAGCAAAGGGCATCATCTTTGAGGTAGCATATCGATCCTCTTTCTGTTTTGTTAAAGAATCTATGGATCTAGGGTTTTCTATACCCTTTATTGGGATGATTTGTTGGAGATATGGTCCCTTATCATGTTTAGGCTTCAGATCAGGACCCATAGTGGTCCAGAGAACCTTATTCATCTTGCTTTATGATGAGATATGAAAGAAATGGACTTAGGATGTTGTATTTGGGGCTAAATCATCAAATAGAGTCATTTGGACGTTGCATGAGTATCAAGTTCGAACCTTTACGTGTTTATTGAGCTTGGGAAGGTTAGATCTATGGATTAGAGGAACAGATCTGACCTCAGAAGGTCATTTGATTGTGAGCATGGAATGAACTCACCGAGTCCATGAGCAGACTCGACGAGTCGAGTCGGGTTGCCCCGCGACTCGCGACCTGTGACGACCCGTGGAGTATAGGGTTGACTCAGCGAGTCAAGAGAGGACCAGGGGCGAAGAGGGCAGGCGTGTACTCGCCGAGTCACCCTAGTGCACTTGGCGATTCGGGTCAAAGTTGACCGTTGACTTTCGTTGACTTTAGGGTTCTGGTCAAGACTGATTCAGGAGAGTTCAGGGGAGGGTAGAATGGCCTTCTACCCAGTCTGTAGAGATGAGATCATGAGAGTGTATTGATCGGGAATGTTGTTTGAATAATAGGAGGAGGCTAAGTCGGGACGTTGAGCACGAGAGTTTATCCGACTTCATAGAGGTGAGTCTTCTCACTATATTGTACCTGGAAGGGTACCTATGTGTGACCGGAAGGTCGTGTATGCTATGATGTATGTGCTATATGCGGTTATGTGATATGTATGTGTTATGTATGCTATGAATGATAAGGACCGGAAGGTCAAGATGATATGTGTGTATGTGCTATGTATGTTACGTATGGTAAGGACCGAAAGGTCGAGAGGATATGGACCGAAAGGTCAAGAGGTTACGGACCGGAAGGTCTACCGTTGTTGTGTGATGTGTTTCAGGTACTAGCGAGGATCGCGGGAAGGCGCCGGCATGATCCGTACACACTTATGGAGTTTATGATATTGAGATCTTGGGACATGTTTTGTTATGTTACAATGGACACATTATGTTTCTATGATTATCGTGTGAATGAAAATATGTTTTTAAATGAAAAATTGTTTTGAAAAATTTCGTTGTTACACATTATGTGTCGAGTCCTATATGCTTCAGATATAGGATCGGTTACATATGCTATAATATTCACTTGTTCTGATTTTTCCAAATGTCTTGCACATTGAGAAGAAAAAGGACTAGAACTGGATGTGACTAAAGTTGTTGAACAACTGTCAAGAACATTTTGAGGTTATACCAACGGATTGGTTGCTTGTGGACAGTTGGAAGTATTGTATTGGTTGGAAGGACCATAGTGACATGTTTTAGATTGGGATGATTCTTGATCAAAACTGATGGTTATATGGGAATGATTCCATAGTTGGAGTTAATAATTAGAATCTACATGTGAGTTAGGAAATTTAATGCAAGGAAGGTGTGCAGGTCCAGTGGCAACATCGGAAGGGGTCCGAGCTGACCTGGGAGCCGGAGTTGGAGATGCGGGAGCAGCATCCAGAGTTGTTTGTCGAGCAGGACTTCGAGGGCGAAGTCTGATTCTAGTGGGGGAGAATTGTAACATCCGGATTCCCAGGTATCCTATTTTAAGTATTTTATATTGAATTGTAGAGGGGGGACTCGGCGAGTAGGCGCCCAGACTCGCCGAGTTGGATCGCGATGTGTTGGCCTGATTTAATGAAGGACTTGACGAGTCCATACGTGGACTCGGCGAGTCCATACGTGGACTCGGCGAGTCCACGCTGTTTAATGAAACCCTAATTTCTCGGGTTTGGGACCTATTTAAGGACCCTTATAGCCACCATTTGCGGCTACCAGACCCTTGAGAGAAACCCTAATAGTGCTTGAGCGTTTGAGAGAGAGAATAAGCCATTATTGGACCTTTGTGGGTTGGTTTTACAAGAAGAAGTTGATTCCAGCTTAGAGGAGGCCAAGGAGGTTGCACATCTGTGGTTTTCAAGCAAAGGGCATCATCTTTGAGGTAGCATATCGATCCTCTTTCTGTTTTGTTAAAGAATCTATGGATCTAGGGTTTTCTATACCCTTTATTGGGATGATTTGTTGGAGATATGGTCCCTTATCATGTTTCGGCTTCAGATCAGGACCCATAGTGGTCCAGAGAACCTTATCCATCTTGCTTTATGATGAGATATGAAAGAAATGGACTTAGGATGTTGTATTTGGGGCTAAATCATCAAATAGAGTCATTTGGACGTTGCATGAGTATCAAGTTCGAACCTTTACGTGTTTATTGAGCTTGGGAAGGTTAGATCTATGGATTAGAGGAACAGATCTGACCTTAGAAGGTCATTTGATTGTGAGCATGGAATGAACTCACCGAGTCCATGAGCAGACTCGACGAGTCGAGTCGGGTTGCCCCGCGACTCGCGACCTGTGACGACCCGTGGAGTATAGGGTTGACTCAGCGAGTCAAGAGAGGACCAGGGGCGAAGAGGGCAGGCGTGTACTCGCCGAGTCACCCTAGTGCACTCGGCGATTCGGGTCAAAGTTGACCGTTGACTTTCGTTGACTTTAGGGTTCTGGTCAAGACTGATTCAGGAGAGTTCAGGGGAGGGTAGAATGGCCTTCTACCCAGTCTGTAGAGATGAGATCATGAGAGTGTATTGATCGGGAATGTTGTTTGAATAATAGGAGGAGGCTAAGTCGAGACGTTGAGCACGAGAGTTTATCCGACTTCATAGAGGTGAGTCTTCTCACTATATTGTACCTGGAAGGGTACCTATGTGTGACCGGAAGGTCGTGTATGCTATGATGTATGTGCTATATGCGGTTATGTGATATGTATGTGTTATGTATGCTATGAATGATAAGGACCGGAAGTTTAAGATGATATGTGTGTATGTGCTATGTATGTTACGTATGGTAAGGACCGAAAGGTCGAGAGGATATGGACCGAAAGGTCAAGAGGTTACGGACCGGAAGGTCTACCGTTGTTGTGTGATGTGTTTCAGGTACTAGCGAGGATCGCGGGAAGGCGCCGGCATGATCCGTACACACTTATGGAGTTTATGATATTGAGATCTTGGGACATGTTTTGTTATGTTACAATGGACACATTATGTTTCTATGATTATCGTGTGAATGAAAGTATGTTTTTAAATGAAAAATTGTTTTGAAAAATTTCGTTGTTACACATTATGTGTCGAGTCCTATATGCTTCAGATATAGGATCGGTTACATATGCTATAATATTCACTTGTTCTGATTTTTCCAAATGTCTTGCACATTGAGAAGAAAAAGGACTAGAACTGGATGTGACTAAAGTTGTTGAACAACTGTCAAGAACATTTTGAGGTTATACCAACGGATTGGTTGCTTGTGGACAGTTGGAAGTATTGTATTGGTTGGAAGGACCATAGTGACATGTTTTAGATTGGGATGATTCTTGATCAAAACTGATGGTTATATGGGAATGATTCCATAGTTGGAGTTAATAATTAGAATCTACATGTGAGTAAGGAAATTTAATGCAAGGAAGGTGTGCACGTCCAGTGGCAACATCGGAAGGGGTCCGAGCTGACCTGGGAGCCGGAGTTGGAGATGCGGGAGCAGCATCCAGAGTTGTTTGTCGAGCAGGACTTCGAGGGCGAAGTCTGATTCTAGTGGGGGAGAATTGTAACATCCGGATTCCCAGGTATCCTATTTTAAGTATTTTATATTGAATTGTAGAGGGGGGACTCGGCGAGTAGGCGCCCAGACTCGCCGAGTTGGATCGCGATGTGTTGGCCTGATTTAATGAAGGACTTAACGAGTCCATACGTGGACTCGGCGAGTTCATACGTGGACTCGGCGAGTCCATGCTGTTTAATGAAACCCTAATTTCTCGGGTTTGGAACCTATTTAAGGACCCTTATAGCCACCATTTGCGGCTACCAGACCCTTGAGAGAAACCCTAATAGTGCTTGAGCGTTTGAGAGAGAGAATAAGCCATTATTGGACCTTTGTGGGTTGGTTTTACAAGAAGAAGTTGATTCCAGCTTAGAGGAGGCCAAGGAGGTTGCACATCTGTGGTTTTCAAGCAAAGGGCATCATCTTTGAGGTAGCATATCGATCCTCTTTCTGTTTTGTTAAAGAATCTATGGATCTAGGGTTTTCTATACCCTTTATTGGGATGATTTGTTGGAGATATGGTCCCTTATCATGTTTAGGCTTCAGATCAGGACCCATAGTGGTCCAGAGAACCTTATCCATCTTGCTTTATGATGAGATATGAAAGAAATGGACTTAGGATGTTGTATTTGGGGCTAAATCATCAAATAGAGTCCTTTGGACGTTGCATGAGTATCAAGTTCGAACCTTTACGTGTTTATTGAGCTTGGGAAGGTTAGATCTATGGATTAGAGGAACAGATCTGACCTCAGAAGGTCATTTGATTGTGAGCATGGAATGAACTCACCGAGTCCATGAGCAGACTCGACGAGTCGAGTCGGGTTGCCCCGCGACTCGCGACCTGTGACGACCCGTGGAGTATAGGGTTGACTCAGCGAGTCAAGAGAGGACCAGGGGCGAAGAGGGCAGGCGTGTACTCGCCGAGTCACCCTAGTGCACTCGGCGATTCGGGTCAAAGTTGACCGTTGACTTTCGTTGACTTTAGGGTTCTGGTCAAGACTGATTCAGGAGAGTTCAGGGGAGGGTAGAATGGCCTTCTACCCAGTCTGTAGAGATGAGATCATGAGAGTGTATTGATCGGGAATGTTGTTTGAATAATAGGAGGAGGCTAAGTCGGGACGTTGAGCACGAGAGTTTATCCGACTTCATAGAGGTGAGTCTTCTCACTATATTGTACCTGGAAGGGTACCTATGTGTGACCGGAAGGTCGTGTATGCTATGATGTATGTGCTATATGCGGTTATGTGATATGTATGTGTTATGTATGCTATGAATGATAAGGACCGGAAGGTCAAGATGATATGTGTGTATGTGCTATGTATGTTACGTATGGTAAGGACCGAAAGGTCGAGAGGATATGGACCGAAAGGTCAAGAGGTTACGGACCGGAAGGTCTACCGTTGTTGTGTGATGTGTTTCAGGTACTAGCGAGGATCGCGGGAAGGCGCCGGCATGATCCGTACACACTTATGGAGTTTATGATATTGAGATCTTGGGACATGTTTTGTTATGTTACAATGGACACATTATGTTTCTATGATTATCGTGTGAATGAAAGTATGTTTTTAAATGAAAAATTGTTTTGAAAAATTTCGTTGTTACACATTATGTGTCGAGTCCTATATGCTTCAGATATAGGATCGGTTACATATGCTATAATATTCACTTGTTCTGATTTTTCCAAATGTCTTGCACATTGAGAAGAAAAAGGACTAGAACTGGATGTGACTAAAGTTGTTGAACAACTGTCAAGAACATTTTGAGGTTATACCAACGGATTGGTTGCTTGTGGACAGTTGGAAGTATTGTATTGGTTGGAAGGACCATAGTGACATGTTTTAGATTGGGATGATTCTTGATCAAAACTGATGGTTATATGGGAATGATTCCATAGTTGGAGTTAATAATTAGAATCTACATGTGAGTAAGGAAATTTAATGCAAGGAAGGTGTGCAGGTCCAGTGGCAACATCGGAAGGGGTCCGAGCTGACCTGGGAGCCGGAGTTGGAGATGCGGGAGCAGCATCCAGAGTTGTTTGTCGAGCAGGACTTCGAGGGCGAAGTCTGATTCTAGTGGGGGAGAATTGTAACATCCGGATTCCCAGGTATCCTATTTTAAGTATTTTATATTGAATTGTAGAGGGGGGACTCGGCGAGTAGGCGCCCAGACTCGCCGAGTTGGATCGCGATGTGTTGGCCTGATTTAATGAAGGACTTGACGAGTCCATACGTGGACTCGGCGAGTCCATACGTGGACTCGGCGAGTCCACGCTGTTTAATGAAACCCTAATTTCTCGGGTTTGGGACCTATTTAAGGACCCTTATAGCCACCATTTGCGGCTACCAGACCCTTGAGAGAAACCCTAATAGTGCTTGAGCGTTTGAGAGAGAGAATAAGCCATTATTGGACCTTTGTGGGTTGGTTTTACAAGAAGAAGTTGATTCCAGCTTAGAGGAGGCCAAGGAGGTTGCACATCTGTGGTTTTCAAGCAAAGGGCATCATCTTTGAGGTAGCATATCGATCCTCTTTCTGTTTTGTTAAAGAATCTATGGATCTAGGGTTTTCTATACCCTTTATTGGGATGATTTGTTGGAGATATGGTCCCTTATCATGTTTCGGCTTCAGATCAGGACCCATAGTGGTCCAGAGAACCTTATCCATCTTGCTTTATGATGAGATATGAAAGAAATGGACTTAGGATGTTGTATTTGGGGCTAAATCATCAAATAGAGTCATTTGGACGTTGCATGAGTATCAAGTTCGAACCTTTACGTGTTTATTGAGCTTGGGAAGGTTAGATCTATGGATTAGAGGAACAGATCTGACCTTAGAAGGTCATTTGATTGTGAGCATGGAATGAACTCACCGAGTCCATGAGCAGACTCGACGAGTCGAGTCGGGTTGCCCCGCGACTCGCGACCTGTGACGACCCGTGGAGTATAGGGTTGACTCAGCGAGTCAAGAGAGGACCAGGGGCGAAGAGGGCAGGCGTGTACTCGCCGAGTCACCCTAGTGCACTCGGCGATTCGGGTCAAAGTTGACCGTTGACTTTCGTTGACTTTAGGGTTCTGGTCAAGACTGATTCAGGAGAGTTCAGGGGAGGGTAGAATGGCCTTCTACCCAGTCTGTAGAGATGAGATCATGAGAGTGTATTGATCGGGAATGTTGTTTGAATAATAGGAGGAGGCTAAGTCGAGACGTTGAGCACGAGAGTTTATCCGACTTCATAGAGGTGAGTCTTCTCACTATATTGTACCTGGAAGGGTACCTATGTGTGACCGGAAGGTCGTGTATGCTATGATGTATGTGCTATATGCGGTTATGTGATATGTATGTGTTATGTATGCTATGAATGATAAGGACCGGAAGTTTAAGATGATATGTGTGTATGTGCTATGTATGTTACGTATGGTAAGGACCGAAAGGTCGAGAGGATATGGACCGAAAGGTCAAGAGGTTACGGACCGGAAGGTCTACCGTTGTTGTGTGATGTGTTTCAGGTACTAGCGAGGATCGCGGGAAGGCGCCGGCATGATCCGTACACACTTATGGAGTTTATGATATTGAGATCTTGGGACATGTTTTGTTATGTTACAATGGACACATTATGTTTCTATGATTATCGTGTGAATGAAAGTATGTTTTTAAATGAAAAATTGTTTTGAAAAATTTCGTTGTTACACATTATGTGTCGAGTCCTATATGCTTCAGATATAGGATCGGTTACATATGCTATAATATTCACTTGTTCTGATTTTTCCAAATGTCTTGCACATTGAGAAGAAAAAGGACTAGAACTGGATGTGACTAAAGTTGTTGAACAACTGTCAAGAACATTTTGAGGTTATACCAACGGATTGGTTGCTTGTGGACAGTTGGAAGTATTGTATTGGTTGGAAGGACCATAGTGACATGTTTTAGATTGGGATGATTCTTGATCAAAACTGATGGTTATATGGGAATGATTCCATAGTTGGAGTTAATAATTAGAATCTACATGTGAGTTAGGAAATTTAATGCAAGGAAGGTGTTCAAGGTGTGTGCCTTGAATTTGAGACTTTGTTACCATAAAAAAAATTTTAGTAACAAAGTTTCAATGGAATACTTTGTAATTTCGTTGGCTAAGTATCTGTGACTTTGAAGCCTCGACATTACAAAAGATCATTGCATGTAAGGTTGAACTCTAACGTGTTCTAGTAGTGACAAGAATCTGGTATTGTGAAATAAGCATCGTTGGAATAGTGTCCAGTCGATCTTTTCACAAAGGAAGGACCATAGAGAAACATAGTATGCATGTTTATAACATGGTATGGCAAATGTTTAATTCAAGTGTTTAGTTGATTACTCGAAACATTATACAATGAATAAAGTCTAATTAATATCGTGATTAAATAATAAGTGTTTTATTTATATCCAATAGTTTTGAGACCATAGTTAAATAGGTTATTATTGTGTTTCACTTTGCATGTTTTACTTCCCGAATAATTGGATTATTCAAAACTCCAAGTCGATCGTACTTTTAGAAGTAAGTAGCAAATTAAGACTGTCATGAATTGAATTGTAGATTGTCTATGGAGATTAGACATATCAATAGTTTTGATGCAATGTTCATGAGTACTTGGAAATGGGGATTTTGAGTATTGGATAAACCCACGCTCAGAGAATTACTTCATGGATTTTATCACGAGTAATTTTGAGACAATAATTTCTTATATTCTTGAAACTAAGATATATGAGTTGTTGTTGACAAGTCATTCGTGCATTGATAATACGTAAACGCATCAGTAACTTGATGTTATAAAATGTATTTTTGCGGGTGATTTGATAAGTGAACAGTGCAAGCATATAAGTCGAAGTTTATCTATTCCTTTTGCCCTAACGGGAAAAGAGATATATGTAGGCCCCTCGATGATTTGATGTCGACATCTGAAGTACTTGGCCAAGCCTGGACTGAATTGATGTGTTCAATTGGTAGTCTGAATCGGTCGTCATAAATCAGGAATCGAGAAACAAAATTTGGACAATAAGATCGATTATAATCCATATCTCGTGTCCGTACGATATCTTGTAGAATGGAGGAATATTTGATCCCTTATCTTAGGAAACATAAATGATTGTGTCAGAGTTTGACAGTGGCTTTAAGAGCTACAATTTGCTAATCAGTTCTTGAAGTTATACTGGCAACTATAGTTATTAGACTTATCCAAGTGAGAGACTGTTGTATTAGGTGTCTAAGCCCATAACTATAATTGGTATATACTTGAATTGATAGTAGCATAGTCCTTTTGGGTTTCCCTCAAAACTAGCAACTAGACAGGATGACTTTTGGAGAGAGAAGTTGAATTTATTATTTGATTAATAAATTGAAATAAATGATTTATTAATATACTATGAAAATAATATATTAATTAGAAATCATATTATTTAATTAATAATTAATCAGAAATTAAATGGAATTAAATGAATTAATTAACAGTGCAGGGGCTGTTTGGCAATTTATTGATAGTTGAGGAAATTAGCTCTAGAACCTCCCTAGAAGGGGTTGGACGAAAAATTCTAGGAAGGCCCTAAAATTTTCGCGAAGGGCTCTTGGATGGAAGTTCATGGGCTGCTTGGTCCCTAAGGTAAGGGAATTAGGGTTTCCTCCTAAAACCCTAGCTTTGGCTCTAAGCTACCTCACCTATTTAAAGGGCCTTACCCCTTCTCATTTTCAGCCACTTTATTCCTTAGAGGAATAGCCAAAATTCTTATCTCTCCTTCTCCTCTCTCTCTCTCATCTTCTTGTTTAGTTTGGGTGTGAACCATTAGAGGCGTGACACTTGTGACGCTTGCTCTCAAGGTTTCAAGAAGACTAGGATTTCATTGTTATTGCTATATAAAAATCAAAGGTATGTTTTTCTAACTCTATATCTACATTATGAAAATAACATAGGTTTCCTAGGGTTTTTCAATTGATGTTCAAATGTTGTATGTTCAATTAGAGAAAACATAGATCGAGAAATTTAGGTTTGCATGCACACATAGGTTTGTTGTTTGTTATGCTCAAAACCCATCAGTTTCTTCATCTCATTAATGAGAGTTCCATGACCGAGGGTGCTAGTTAAATTACTAATATAGCAGGTATCCCTTTGTTTCAGTGCTTTAATTCTTCTGCCAGTTCTCAGTCCTCCCGAAGTTGGATTGTTGACTCATGAGCTGATTAACATATGATTGCTTCTGATTCATCTCTTAGTGATACAGTGGATGTGTCCAAGCTTAATATTATTGTTAAACATCCTAATGACTCATCTGCTCAAATAAATAAAATTAGGAATCTTCAGTTGTCTTCAAACCTTACCATCTTTGATGTGTTTGTTGTTCCCGATTTCAATGTTAATCTTTTATGTGTGCATAAGCTTTGTAAGGATAGTAGTTGTAAAGTAGTTTTTACCGAACATAATTGTAAAATCCATGATTCACTATCAAAGGAGATGGTAGAGAATGGTAGGGAGTTTGGGGGATTATATTACCTTGACTATTTAAAATATAAGGAAGAAGTTTTTGATTGTTTTATGTCATTTTCTGAAATTGTACAGAATCAGTTTGGTGTTAAAATTAAAGTTGTTCATTCTGATAATGAAACTGAATTTATAAATAATTGAATGAAATATTTTTGTTTTGATAATGGTGTTATTGATTAAAACTTCATGTGCTTACACTCTATAACAAAATGGAATCGTGGAGAGGAAGCATAGACATATCCTCAATGTATCACACTCACTTCTTTTTCAGGCAGGAGTTCCTGTTATATAATAGGGAGATGCTATTTTGACTTCTAGTTTTTAATCAATAGAATGTCAACATCTATTTTAAAGGAATTATCTCCATATAAAATTCTTTTTAAATGAACTCCTAGCTTTGATCATTTAAGAGTGTTTAGTTATTTATGTTTTGCTATAAAATTGAATAATACTGATAGGTTTTCTGAACGTGCTCAAAAATGTATTCTACTTGGATATTCTGCTGAGAAAAAGGCATACAAACCTCCTAGTGTAGACACTAATTCTTCTTTTGTATCTAGGGATGTTAAATTTTATGAATTTGTGTTTCCTTACAAACTGAAGTCAACTCCTGTTGATTTGTCTTATAACAATAATGGCCCTTGTGATTCGTTTTCCTATGATGAATTCAATACAAACTGTAACACCCCTTTTCCAGATTGGTTTAGCTTGGAACTTAGCGGGATCAAAAATTGCGTTTTGGGGGAAAACTCCATGTCACGATGTGGCGCATGGAAGCCCACGACGTGGAAACGTTATTTTGGAACACATATTTTTGGTGGGGTCCACGACATGGAAATGGATGGACACAACGTGGCAACCGCTGTAGCCCAAAACCCGAGATTTTTATGGTTTCTCTCATATATAAACACCTTAACTCCCATTCTAAGTCATCTTCCTCAACCTCCATCACTCTCAACCTCAAAAACCCTAACTTAATCCCTCTTACTGATGCTTGGCTCATTTTGGTACTTTTGGTGGCTTGAAGACGGTGTTCTAGTGTGTTGATCCAACAAGGAAACCTCATCATCATCCTCGTATGCATTCTCTAGACTCTTGTAAGTGTTCAAGATCCAACCTTTTTTTTCTAAGCTTCTAGATCTTGGTTTCTTGTCCCATTTCTTGATGAATGTGGAAGTTTGATTGAAGTGGTCCCATAAAGTTGGCAACTTTATGGATCCTTGAGGTCCCTTTGAGGTCTTATGTTATAGATTTGGAGTTTCTTGGAGTATTTGGTTCCCTGCAAAAGTTTAAGTTCATTTATCCCTTGTTTTGACCTAAAAATAGAAGAGACATGAATTGGAAATTCATGTCCATAAAACACAAACTTTTATGATCCATTTGGTGTAAGAAAGCTTTCTGGAAAACCTAGATGAGTGTCTTTGGTGATTAAGAGCTTAATGGATAAGTTATGCCTTTTAATGTCCTTAAAAACCTAGGTTTGGAGATCTTGTCTTATTGGAATGTCTTAATGAATAAATTTTGAAACTGTATCCATCAAGACCGTGGGAAGGATCAGATCTAAACTTTGGAGCTATTTTTATTAGGAGAAAACAACTTAACTCCTTAAGTTATTCAGACCTAGTTCCCACGACCTGGCCTTTAGGCTGCCATGGCGTGGCAACTGGGGTCAACCCAATTGTTTTGTCATTTTGCGACCACGACATGGCCAAAGGAAGGCCACGACATGGAATCTTGATGATATAAGTTATTGACCTTGACTTGGAAGTTGACCGTTGACTTTGGGTGTTGACTTTGACCTGGGTTGACTTTTGGTCAAGATTGTTGGATATAGTATATAGACTAAGGTTAGACCTTGTTTGATTCGTTAGGTGCGTTTTAGCACATTTCGTGGGATGTTGAACTATAGTTTATCTGATTTCGTGAGACAGGTGAGTCTTCTCACTATACTATGTAGGATGTTAGTTGTCTTTGTGACTCTTGCATTAGTATATATGGATGAGCCTGTTTGATTGTTGGGTTGGGACCGTTTTCATGATGGGATGGTCCCATATGTATGTTGGTGTGGGCCCGTATGTATGCACGGTTGGGCCCGATGTATGTTGGGTTGGGCCCATTACTATAGGTTGGCCCAATGTGTGGGATGGGCTAGATGTTATGTATGGTATGTGGTATTTTCGGGAAACTCACGAAGATTTATGCTTATGGTTTGTGGTTTAAACATTTTCAAGTACTTCTAGTTCCACAGCCCACAGGGAAGACCCCGGGCTGATCGCACAACATCCCTTTGATTTTATTCTGCATTGTTATTTGGTTTCACTCTGAGGTCGAGAGTATTTATACTATGATTGGTTTGGGAACAATTGGTTGTATCTTTTGCTTGTTTGAAAAATGAAAATTTTTCTCCTATTTTTGGGACGTTACACAAATGAATGTATAAATGATTCTATTAATACTAATGAACTAAAAGTAGATTATCAGTTGGATGGTGTTGATGCAACCACCAACCAAGATGAGACCAGTACTAGTGAGGTCAGCAACCAGAGTGACGAGATAGTTCTGCCTCCTACTGGTGGTTATGTTCTTACTTGATTAGACTTCTCTAAGGAAAGTAGCCAGTTAAATACTTTACCTTCGTGTAGTTAGTCTATTGAGTCCTCTAGGTCTATACATGAGTCTCGCATGCCTGTTAAGTTTGGTGATTATATTGTTGAAGGTAAACATAAATATAGTATAGAAAGAACTATAAATTATTCCCTTCTTAGTAATGAAAGTAGATGTTCTGTGTCAATTTAAATACAACAATTGAACCAAAAGATTATAATGAAGCTTCTCTTGATCCTAATTGGATCAAAGCCATGAATGAAGAGATGGACGCTCTTCATCGTAATCACACTTGGGATATAACCAATCTTCCTAAAAGTAGGAAACTTATAAGTTGTAGGTGCGTGTATAAAATTAAATACAAACCTAATGGAGAAGTAGAACGCTATAAAGCTCGTCTTGTTGCTACCGGTTACAATCATAGGGAAGGAATTGATTTTGAGGAGACTTTTTCTCATGTGGAAAAGATTGTTGTTGTTCATGCTGTTATATCCTTGTATGTTCATAATTCTTGGTCTTTATATCAGTTAGTGTGACGACCCGAAATTTCTAACTTATACATTCTTCATTTTTATCAAAGTTAGCCTCATTTTGCTATTTTGTAATAAAGTTTTGGGTCTATGTAAGTGCTTTAGGCTTAAAATAATCAAGATATGAGTCTTAGGGAGGGTTAGAATGTGTGTAGCATCACAAAATTGGGCCAAACACACCATGCAAGGTGTGTGCGGCCGCACACCCGAGTGTGCGGCCAGCCAGCCGCACACAGCCAACCGCACACCCTCCTAGCCTTACACTCCAGCCTATATAAAGGCCCCTAAGTCAACCTTACACCCTTTTCCCACTCCTTCAAAGCTGGAACATTTTCTCTCTAGGATTCTTCAAGTTTTCCTCTCCAATCGGCAATACAAGTAAGTAAACATCCTTAGGTCGTTATTACAACACCTTAGAAAGCCTTCTCCTCGAGTTTGATCCATGAAATCATCGTTCTAGATGATCTTCATGTGTGTACGGCCGCACACACATCATGTGTGACCGCACACACATCTTTTGGTCATAAAATGGCTTAAACACTCCTTTAAGCATAACAACGGCCAAAATACCTTCTTAGGACCATCACAAAGCCTTGGAAATCGATTTGGACACATTTGTATGGGAGTGTACGGCCGCACACAGGCCTGGCCGCACACACCTGGCCGCACACGCCATGTGCAACCGCACACACCCTTTTAAGGGTCCAAGGTGGCCACAAACTTCCATTCCGGCTAAGAAATGGTCAAAGCACCTTCACTAGAACATTCCTAAGGCTTGGAAACACGTTTTTGACACACTACATAGTGAGTGTACGGCCGCACACACTTGGCCGCACACTCTGGCCGCACACACACAAAACCCATGCTTTTGTGGCCTTACACTCCAATATAGGGCCATACACTCCTTATGTGCAACCATATTAGTTGGTAACACTTAATTCTAAGTGTTTTTATGTCCTTAAGACATGTCCCTATCACCATTAGTGGTTATATCTACTAATGTATTCACATATATGTAATTATATGTTAAATAGGATTCGTTTGTGCTCGAGACTCCATTTGACACCCAACAATCCTATATCGATCTTCCATTCGAGTTACTCACTGCAGGTGAGTTCATACCCCCTTAATTAACCTTTTAAATGATTTTAAATGCTTTTATGGGGGGGGGGGGGAAATACTGTTGGATAAGATGTCTAAGTCCATAACTTATTTGGTATATACTTGACCCGGCCCGGCATGGTCCATTTGGGTTGCACTTCACCCAAACTAGTTATGGATAATTTTATGAGAGTTGTATACTTACGATTTATTAATATATTATAAGTTATAATATATTAATATAAAGTCATGTTACTTAATTAGTTTTAATCTTGAATTAATTATGAATTAATTTAGTGATTAAAAGGAAGACTAATTAAATCATGGGCTATTATATTTATATGGTGTGGGCTAACACTCATTTGGGAATGGGCTAAGCTTATATGGAAGTCCATGGATGATCCATGGAGCTTTTACCCATGGATCCTTGGAAGAGGAAAAGACATGGGTTATTAGGGTTTCACCCTAACCATGTACACTATATAAACAAGCTTATGGTGCATGAAAAACACCCTTATGTGTGTGTAAGTGTGGTGGCCAAAATCAAGAGTTAGTATACTCTCTCATATATTTTCCAAGTTTGTGGTGATTTGTGATTTCCATTTGAGGCATTCACATTATTGGTGCTTGGCTCTCAAACTCCAAGGAATCAACAATCAACAAAAGGTATGTAATTCATCTAGTTCTTTTATGGTTAAAAGTACCCCATGCCATGCTAGATAGGTTATAAACCTTGGAAAATAATATTTTGCATGTATCTTAGACAAACATAGATCCAAGGTTTAATAGGGTTGCATGTACACTTAGGAAGTGTTAGAATGCTCAAAACCCAACAGTGGTATCAGAGCCTAGGCTTGTTTGTTTGATACTTGATGCAAAATAGTGAAAAAAGTCAAATTTTTTGCTGTCTGTCTGATGAACTCGCCGAGTCCATGGGGGGACTCGCCGAGTTCATGAGTAAACTCATCCTACTCGGCGAGTAGGTTCGTGCACTCGGCGAGTAGGAGCCTCAGAATGCAGATTTTCGACTTTTGGTGCTGGAAATGGACTAGAAACATTACCCGAAACTGTTTTGGTATTTTAAAACTTGTTTTTGGTTGGTGTAATGGTTGTTCTAATCCATTTACAATAGCATATATCAAAATTTCATGCTTTGTATGTGTTCATATAATTTTTGAAACTTTGATAATCATGTTGATGTTCTTATGAATTTAGAAGATGATAGGAATCATTTGCTGAATTGTTTAGGATTAATTCTTGATCATTTATGTGTTTTAATGGAGTCCATAATTTGTCCTCAAGTTATGGATATCCAAAGGACACTTCTTTTAAACACACACTTAAAACACATAAGTTACATGGAAATGAAGAGTCTTCATTTTTATGAACCTTTAATTCATAAGTTATGAAATGAAAGGTTTTAAATAGTTTCAAAACTTGTCCTCAAGTTTTGGAATTTGTAAAGTTACACAAACTTTAATATACTTTAATTCCAAACCCTTAGAGTTTTAAAAGTTAAAATTCAACCCTTATACTATTTATAACATTAATGGTTAATTATTATATATATGTATAAGATCAAAGTCGTCTTACCGCTAGTACGCCTCATTCACGAAGCCAGTCTATAAGGTGGGTATAAGGTTGTTGCCTATAAAATGACAACTTAATGGGTGTCCACTCTCACCCACCGCTTGCTTGACTGGTGGAGGGTCGTTAGCCGAACGGGTAGGACAAGGACTTATAAATTCTCATTAAAAGTATGATGAATATTATAAAGTAACTAAACCTTATATAAATTCCCAATCTTAGTTACTTTAGGAAAATGTGAATATGGTGCTAACCCATGAAATTCACACTTTGTACCTTACCAAGTCGTTGGTGGAGCGTGTGTGGTTAACCGGCACACTAACTTGGACTAGTAAGGATCACGAATGGTGACTTAATGTTTATCATAGATCGGTGGAGCGTGTGTGGTTAACCAGCACATTGATTAGGTGATAATATTAAGGGTACCAAGTGAATTTGCATGGTTATTCACACCTTGTTTTGTGATCCTCGGCATCCCGGTCACAAAACTTGAAGGGCACAATCGAGATTGAAACATGCCATTGAAAAGTTCAATGAATCTCAAAAGAATCTAGGAATTTCAAAAAAACCAATTAAACCTAATAATTCATTTCGTTTTCATGGTGGAAATTGGTGAATCGTCATTCACCTACCTTCAAATATATTATAGCTTAGATTACGGCATCCCTCTTCTAAGTTATAATATATTGTGTTGGATCCTAGCCTTAATATTACATTTGGTGTATTATTAAGGATTCGATATATCTAATCTAAACTTGTTTTCTTCTTTTCAGATGTCTTCCAACAACAAAGCTTCGGGCTCTAACCCTACTAGCTCCTTTTCCCTCATGAACCTTTGTGAGAGGGTCATCTTTGATGGTTCCAACTTCATGGATTGGATCCGGAACATCAGGATGGTTACTCGTTACGAGGACAATGAATATGTCCTCGATAAGGAGCTAAAGGTGCTTGATGAGTCCACTGCTACTCCTGAGGAGGTCGCTGAGTATCAGGCACATGAAAGAGATGCCACCAAGGTGGCATGCATCATGATGGCCACCATGACAGCTGAACTCCAAAAGTCCTATGAGGACTATTACCCTTTTAAGATTCATCAGGATCTGATGGAAAGGTACCATCAGAGTGCTCGTCAAGAGCGGTATGAAATAATCTCCTCCATGATCACTACCCGTATGAAGGATAGCGAACCAATCACGAGCCACATGCAGAAAATGCAAAGGTATGTGGACCGTCTAATGAAACTGAATGTGAACTTCCCTGAGGAGTTGGCAATTGATATCATTTTGCACTCCTTGCCATCGTGTTATGATCAATTTCGTATGACATACCACATGAACAAGGAGGAAGTCACACTCAGTAAGCTTCAAGGACTTCTGAAGACTGCCGAAAGTGGTCTTAAGAGTAAGTCGGTTGCTACTCCTACTCCTACTACTACCCCTGTTTTGGCTATCGGGCAAGGCAAAGGGAAGAAGAGGAAGCACCCTTCGAAGGGTACCAAGGGAAAGTCCCTTGAAGGCTCCTCATCTGGAACCAAAGGTGGTTCTATCACTCCTTCTGCCATCCCTAAGGATGCTGAATGCTTCTACTGTCAAAATAAGGGGCACTGGAAGCGAAACTGCCCAAAGTACTTGCAGGATGTCAAGGATGGGAAAGTGAAACCATCCCATGCAGGTATTTACACTATATTGTCTAATAACTCACCATATTCTAATTCTTGGGTTCTTGATACAGGTTGTGGTATTCACATCTGTTGTGACTTGCAGGGCCTAAGAAGAAGTGAGGATGTGGAGCACGGAAAGATAAACTTAATCATGGGGAACAAGAAGGTTGCACCTGTTACCAAGATTGGAGTTTATACTTTGTTGCTAGATAGTGGGTTAAAGTTAGATTTGAATAAATGTGTGTACTCGTCTAAAATGGAGAGGAATATTATTTCCTTTCATGCTTTGTACAAACAAGGTTTTACCTTTTCTTTTGATAATGAAGTTGGTAGTATTAATGCTTTCTTTAATAATGTTCTTTATTTTAAACCATTACCTTGTGATAGTGTGTATGAAGTTGTATCGGTTGTAGATAATTTAGGAAATAATGTATTATGTATTGATTCTTCTACTAGCTTGGATAAAGCATCTTTGTGGCATTGTCGTCTTGGACATGTAAGCAAGAAACGCATAGGCCAGCTCCAAAAGGATGGAGTCTTGGAGTCGTTCGACCTCAAGTCGGATGATAGTTGTGAGTCTTGTCTACTTGGAAAAATGACAAAATCACCCTTCACTGGTACTTGTGCAAGGGGTGAGGGTTTGTTGGACCTTATACATACTGATGTATCTGGACCATTCAAAACCGCCACAAGGGATGCTAATCGCTATTATGTGACTTTTATTGATGATTTTAGTAGATATGGTTATGTCTACTTAATCAAACATAAGTCAGAAACTTTTGAAAGGTTTAAAGAGTTTAAACAGGAAGTAGAAAATCAATTGGGCAGGAACATTAAGATGCTTCGATCCGATCGAGGTGGTGAGTATCTTAGTACTGAGTTCCTCGACTATCTTAAGGAGTGTGGGATTGTCTCACAATTGACACCTCCCAGGACACCACAGCTGAATGGTGTAGCTGAGAGGCGCAATCGAACTTTGTTGGACATGGTTCGCTCTATGATGAGTCGAGCTTCGCTACCAATCTCTTTTTGGGGGTATGCCTTAGAGACTGCCGCCCACATCCTTAATCTAGTCCCTACAAAGAAAGTTGCCAAAACACCTCATGAAATGTGGACTGGGAAAGTTCCCAATCTAGACCATATCAAGATTTGGGGTTGCGAGGCTTTCGTGAGGCGTGAAACTCATGACAAGCTCGAACCTCGAAGTGAAAGGTGTATTTTCATCGGCTACCCACAAAAATCCTTTGGTTACCTCTTCTACAGACCCAGTGAGAATGTGGTCTTTGTGGCTAGGAGAGGGGTCTTTCGAGAGAGAGAATTTATAAACCAAGGAGACAGTGGGAGGTAAATTGACCTTGAAGAAATTCAAGACTCAATTGGTGAAGGAACCTCAGACACTAGCAATCAACTTGAGGAGGAAATTCCTGTTGATGCAGCTGACGAGTCTATACTTCCGAGGCGTTCCACAAGGGTTAGGAACACACCTGAGTTTTATTATGGATTTCATATTACTACGGAAGGTGATACATTTATCAATGATAGTACACTGGTAAATCTGGATGAACCTAACAGTGTTAAGGAAGACATGGCAGGCCCAGAGTCTGCTAAATGGAAGGAGGCTATGGACAGCGAGATACAGTCCATGTATGACAATCAAGTTTGGAACTTGGTTGACAATGTACCAGGCTGTAAGACAGTCGAGTGCAAATGGATCTTCAAGAAGAAGACCGACATGGATGGGAAGGTGCACACTTATAAGGCTCGACTGATTGCGAAGGGGTTTACTCAGACTAAGGGTATTGATTATGATGAAACCTTTTCACCAGTAGCAAAGATTAAGTCTATTGGGGTTATGCTAGCCATTGCTGCATTTCATGATTATGAAATATGGCAAATGGATGTCAAAACCGCTTTCCTTAACGGAAAGTTGGCTGAGGATGTTTACATGAATCAGCCAGAAGGTTTTGTCAGTGCAGAGTACCCCAATAGAGTGTGCAAGCTTGAGAATTCCATTTATGGATTGAAACAAGCATCTCGAAGTTGGAATCTTTGTTTCGATGAGAAGGTCAAAGAGTTTGGTTTCTCAAGAAGTGAAGATGAGTCCTGCGTGTATGTCAGAGCTAGTGGGAGTATAGTTAGCTTTTTGGTACTGTATGTGGATGACATACTACTCATAGGAAATGACATCCCAACCTTGCAGGAGGTTAAGTCCTGGCTTGGGAAGTGCTTTGCTATGAAGGACCTTGGAGAAGCTACCTATATCCTAGGGATAAGGATATTAAGAGAAAGGAGTAAAAGACTAATTGGACTTAGTCAGAGTATCTACTTGGATAAGGTGTTGAAAAGGTTCAACATGCAGAATTCCAAGAAAGGAGAATTACCGATCCAAAGCAATGCCAAACTGAGCAAGGCTCAGAGCCCGAGTACAGAAGATGAGATAGCTGAGATGAGTCGATTACCTTATGCTTTTGCTGTTGGTTCGATCATGTATGCTATGACTTGTACCCGTCCTGATGTGGCCTTCGCTTTGAGCATGGTCAGCAGATATCAGGGGAACCCTGGCAAGGCTCATTTGACTGCGGTAAAGAATATTCTCAAGTACCTGCGGAGGACTAAGGATTGGATCCTTACCCTTGGTGGGAATGATGACTTGAGAGTAGTAGGGTATAGTGATGCTAGCTTTCAGACTGATAGGGATAACTTCCGCTCTCAGTCGGGCTGGGTCTTTACCTTAAATGGAGGGGCAATCACTTGGAAGAGTTCCAAACAGGAGACTGTAGCTGATTCGACTTGTGAATCAGAGTACATAGCAGCGAGTGAAGCGGCAAAGGAGGCGATATGGCTGAGGAACTTCATCGGAGACCTTGGAGTTGTACCAGCTATTAAGGAGCCTATGGAGATTTTCTGTGACAGCAATAGTGCGGTTGCCTTAGCCAAGGAACCAAGAGATCATGGCAGATCCCGCCACATTGACAGAAAATATCACTTCATAAGACACAAGATAGAAGAGGGACTCCTCGTGGAAAAGAGGGTATCTTCAGATGAGAACCCTGCGGATCCCCTTACGAAGGGACTGACGAGGGTGAAGCATTTGCAGCATGCGAGGCGCATCGGGCTGAGGGACGATATTAGTTTTACAGATTAGATAGCCTTTTCTGAAACTTGTAAAATGTAATCGACGTTTGATGATGAATAAAATTTGTGATTTATTTATGAGTAAAGTGTTGCTATCATTGTCAATTATTTACTATTGTTTCAGTTTTGCATGTTTTGACTTCCAGAATAATTAATTTATTCAAACTCTCCACAGTCGGTCATATGTCGGAAGTAGGTATGAATCAAGACTGTCATGAATTGGGATTGTAGATGACTAAAGGTGTTTAGCCATAGCAATGGTTGCTACAACATTCATGAGTACTCATAAGTTATGAGTATTGGAATAAACCCACGCTCACTTGTATCACTTCATGGAATTTATCTCGAGTGATCGTGAGACGGTAATATCATATAAGTCTTCAAACCTAGAGATATGAGTTGTGACCTATGAGTTGGTTGTGCATTGATTGCACGTAAACGCATCAGTAACTTGATGTTATAAAACGTGCCTTTGTGTGCAATTCAATAAGTAGTAGAACAAGCATATGAGTCGAAGTTTATCTGTTCCTTCTAGAAATAGAAGCGATATCTGGGCCCCTCGATGATTTTGTGTTGACCCATGTACCGGGCCCGGTCAGAACTAAATTGATGTGTTCAGTTAAGTTCTTTGTCAAACAAATCGGAAATTGAGAAACAACTGCTAGACAATAAGTAAGACATTGTTCCATGTATTTGTCCGGCTGATATCATGAGAGCAGAGGATTATATGATCACTTATCTAAAATGGCGCTTCATAGTTCACAAGAGTTTTCGAGAGCTACGATTTCCGGTTGGTTCTTGAAGTAATATAGGCAAATACAGTTATTAGACTTATCCAAGTGGGAGTCTGTTGGATAAGATTTCTAAGTCCATAACTTATTTGGTATATACTTGACCCGACCCGGCATGGTCCATTTGGGTTGCACTTCACCCAAACTAGTTATGGATAATTTTATGAGAGTTGTATACTTACGATTTATTAATATATTATAAGTTATAATATATTAATATAAAGTCATGTTACTTAATTAGTTTTAATCTTGAAT
The DNA here is from genome assembly GCF_052849685.1 of Lactuca virosa. Taxonomy (NCBI): domain Eukaryota; kingdom Viridiplantae; phylum Streptophyta; class Magnoliopsida; order Asterales; family Asteraceae; genus Lactuca; species Lactuca virosa. The sequence goes on from NC_136433.1 coordinate 43,734,341, forward strand.
TAATTATGAATTAATTTAGTGATTAAAAGGAAGACTAATTAAATCATGGGCTATTATATTTATATGGTGTGGGCTAACACTCATTTGGGAATGGGCTAAGCTTATATGGAAGTCCATGGATGATCCATGGAGCTTTTACCCATGGATCCTTGGAAGAGGAAAATACATGGGTTATTAGGGTTTCACCCTAACCATGTACACTATATAAACAAGCTTATGGTGCATGAAAAACACCCTTATGTGTGTGTAAGTGTGGTGGCCAAAATCAAGAGTTAGTATACTCTCTCATACATTTTCCAAGTTTGTGGTGATTTATGATTTCCATTTGAGGCATTCACAATTATTGGTGCTTGGCTCTCAAACTCCAAGAAATCAACAATCAACAAAAGGTATGTAATTCATCTAGTTCTTTTATGGTTAAAAGTACCCCATGCCATGCTAGATAGGTTATAAACCTTGGAAAATAATATTTTGCATGTATCTTAGACAAACATAGATCCAAGGTTTAATAGGGTTGCATGTACACTTAGGAAGTGTTAGAATGCTCAAAACCCAACAAATACAAGTTGAACATTTCTAGTTATTGCTTTACTCAGGTGACTAATAACTAGAACAAACAGAAAGATTTACTACTGCTTTCAAATTGCTATCAAACTTATGGATTTTCAAGTGTTGCAAACCTTTTATTTAACTCTTTAAATGTTAAAACTGCTTTTAAAACTCTTTTAAACTTTCATTATTTTCAAACTCATATCTACACCTGTAACACCCATAAAATTTGAGCCAAATTAAAACATTTTAATCATTCAAAAACCATTACGTTCATAAAACTCGTTTTCAAAATAGTTTAAACATCAGAGTATCCCCCAGAACCATATCATATAAATCATAAAACATGAGGAGCGGTACGATCACGCCTTCGCCTTGCCACGATCTCCTGAAGTACCTGAAACAATACACTAAAATTGTAAGCCCGAAAGCTTAGTGAGTTACCCCCAAAATACCAACCACACATATCACACTCATAACATATCATAAATAGAACAACCATGCACATCGGGTCTACTGTGTGACTGGTCCGCCCGCACCGGGCCTTCAGTCCACCTGGTCCACCCTCCGAGTCTAGCCATGTACATCGAGTCTACAGTGTGATTGGTCCGCCCGCACCGGGCCTTCAATCCACCTGGTCCACTCTCTGAGTCTACAGTATGACTGGTCTGCCCGCACCGGGCCTTCAGTCGGCCTGGTCCACTCCTCGAGCCTCGGCACGTCTGGTCCGCCCTCTTGGGGCCTTCAGCCTATCCGGACCGCTCGCTGGGCCTTCGGAATATCCGGTCCGCCCTGGGTATGTTGGCCTTCAGCACAAAGCAGGACCCGCCTCAACCCAACCCCCGTCAAACAACCATGTGCACATAAAACAATCAATCACATAACAATCCTCAACCAGACAAAAAGTCTAACAGATCACATAGCATATCAACATCCTAACCAGGATTCCGACCTAACCGGTCACTAGCATAACATTACCCTATATCCCGGGTACCGACCTTAACCAGGTCATTAACATAACACCATCTTAAATACCAGGATGCAGATCTAGCAAAACAATAACATAACAAACAATACCCGGATTTCCATCCGATAAAGGGCCGCCCTTGGTGCCGTAGACCCTGTCGATATAGAGAGGATAACTCACCTCGCAATTGCCGACTGAAAGGATAAGATCAGCTGCTCCGATCACCGACACGAACTCCACCACCGAACACTACCAAAGAACCAATTCCATAAATACCAAAATCACCAAAATACCCTTGGAAGTCAAACTGGTCAACTCTTGGTCAAAGTCAAAGTCCTCAGTCAAAGTCAAAGTCCTCAGTCAAAGTCAACCTCCCTGACTGACTCTACTCGCCGAGTCGACCCGTCAACTCGTCGAGTCCCTATACTCAGAAATTCCCATAACCCGAGTCTACTCGCCGAGTTACCCCAAGACTCGTCGAGTCCAACGATCTCTGAGTCCCATCCTGTCCAAGTCACTGAGTCACCCCTCGACTCACTGATCTGCGTCTTAACCAAAAGGGGTTAGGGGTTCTGCGACCAGACTCGCCGAGTCCACGACAATCTTCAATAGACTCGTCGAGTTGTTCTTCCAACTCGTCGAGTCCAAGCTCATCATCATAAGACTCGCCGAGTCACCCATGCGACTCGCCGAGTTACTACGTGACTCAAAGTCTGATCTCTAGCCCGACTCGCCGGGTCATCTCCCAGACTCGTCGAGTCCATACGTGCATTCCCAAAATCTCGAGACACAGAGCTGCTCCTTTGCTCCAAACAATAGATCGGGGTCTCTAGAGTCCATTAGCAACATAAAGTTGCTACCTTTACGTGCTTCTTGCCCCATAATACCAAAAACCAAGCTAGAAAGGGACTTAACTCTTGGGGAAAGGCTTTTGCATAGCAACCAAAAGGGCTTTCTGCATCTTTGATCCAAATAGAGCTCAGATCTGGAGTTTCAACTCCAGATCTAACTTATACACCAAGATCTCATCATATCATATCCAAACAAGCCCTAAAACTTCCATGAAAATGGATCTAGAAAGGGGAAAGCCAAGGATAACGATTCATTACCTCCAAAACGACCTCCTGCTGAAGAGTAATCTGAATCTCCACAAATCTCCTTGATCCAAACTTCTTGATCTTCAAGATCTCTTCACAAAACACTTAACAATGCTCCAATTTGCTTCCAATGGCTCTCACTCACGATTCTAGGGTTTCTGGGTCTCAAAGGGGGCTAAGGGAGCTGAGGGGAGGACATTAAGTCCTTTAAATAGGGTGCAACCCCGAAGATTAGGGTTTTTCCTCGACCAGCACTGACTCGTCGAGTCCAGCCGCCGACTCGCCGAGTCAGGCCACTTAACCCCGTGTCACGCACCCGCTTCGACTCGGCGAGTCAAGAGACCTACTCGCCGAGTCCCTTCCTTTATTTTCACTTAGCACCCTTCAACTTCTTGCTTCCGAACTTGGGATGTTACAATTCTCCCCCACTTAAATTAGGCTTCGTCCTCGAAGCCTGCGGCAACACGAACTTCCGGATGATACTCCCACAATGCATCCACTGATCTCAAACCGGCCCAGATTCCTTCAATCACTGCTATCGAATCCCTAAAATCCATCTCTTCCCTTGCAGGGTCCTGATCAACTGCTTCAAGCCGGCCATCGGCTTCTTTTCTCTGATGACAACACTCATCAACTAAGTGTCACCTGAAGACACTACCTTACTTCCGTCTTACGCATTCATTCGCAACCTGCGAAAACTGGATACCACAACACCCACTGAGCTCCGCCAAGACACTAATTCATCTTCCTTCGCCCAAGATTGGCGATAACCCTGACAACTAGCAACCTGGAACGAATCCTCATGATGGAATACCCCAGGTTGGAATACCTCTACATACATAACCCAAGCCTACAACCATACTCGGAACTAAGGACCTTGTCCTTGCGTCACCCTCGAACCCTTCGGTTCGACACATGGAGTACAATCCACCCACACTTCCCTATCGCGATCTCTAGGTCCTTGACCTCCAACTGTAATATCCTTATGCAGTCCTCAGCACCGGTCCAGACTGCTCCCGAGTCTGTTATCCTGCTGAATCACCTTCCTCTGTCCCATTCCCCGATCTGGAATCACTATCCTCCTCCTCTTCCAAGGAGACCGAAAACATGCATGCGCATCATCCAACATTGCCACAACCTCAACGGGCATCCAACACGTATGTGCTTCCATATATATGGTACACTCCTAGTGCTTACTACCAATAACTGAAGCACTTTCGATCATCCATTTACTCCACTGCCTCCCTTTCAGAGGACCCACACTCCTTCCGGAGTTACATACCTTTCCTTTCCAAGAAGTCTACTCCACAACCATAACCACACTTATAAGTGCCACTGAGCTAAACTCCACTCTACCGATCCACTAACACATACAGAGTCTTCAGCATGACTGGACCGCCCTTCCAGGCCTTCAGCCTATCTGGACCACTCTCAGAGCCTTCAGCATGTCTGGACCGCCCTCTTGGGCCTTCAGCTTGTCTGGACCGTTTCCTGAACCTCCGGCCGACTCCATCATCATGATCAATACTTGGGGCCAGACCATATCGATTACTATTGCATGGTGACTTATTCACTCATTCTCCTCCTATCGATCCATGAACACATACAGAGTCTTCAGCATGACTGGACCGCCTTCCCAGGCCTTCAGCTTATCTGGACCACTCTCAGAACCTTCAACATGTCTGGACCGCCCTCCTGGGCCCTCAGCCTGTCTGGACCGTTCCCCGAGCCTTCGGCCTGACTGGTACGCCTCCCGGCCTTCAGTCTATCCGGACCGCTCAAATGCCGTCGCACATCACCCTGAACCATTCCTTCCGGGAATCCCTCCCATGCAGTCTGTTCTAGCCCTCTAGGGGTTCCGAACTCCACATCCGTTCTATGAATCTTTTACCTCGGACTGATCCCAGGCCTCTCAACAATCAATCACTTTCTCTGAAAACCATGGTCTGTTCCCTGCCCCACGTGTCTATCTCCACATTCTCGGCTAGCACAACGCTGAAATCCAACAGCTAACCATCCCTGGATGCATGTTGTTCCACCGGAGAATTTTCCAGTTCTCCCCCACTTAGTGCATCGACTACTAACCACCGTTCCCAAAACCGGCATGGCTCAAACGCCCTTACTCCATATATTCCCTCTTATCCATGAACTGACTCCCTCGGGAGTGAGTAACCTTCACCGTATAACCCTTCCGCCATCGCACACCTGAACTCCAAGGAAGTTCGAATCTCAACTGAACACTCCTCGCAACGCAGTCGCTATTCCAAGCAACGAGATCATATACCTTATCTTTCGACCAAGAATCCTCCTGAACACTAACTACCACTCCTAACTACTAAGATCCTCAATCATACTATGAAACATGCGGAACAATGCAGACAGATTTACAATACTACACAATCAACAAGATAACAGGATATCAAAAAGGAAACATACCTGCAGCTGCATCCGGCTCTGCCCTGACCTCCTCTGCTGTAAGCTGAAAAGCGCGTCCCTGAGCCCTCGGAGGCTCCGCTCTACCCTGACCCCTGCCAGTAATCCTCAAAGTGGCCGGTGCTGGAGCCTGCACCGTTCCTGCAGCAAACTGTGGGCAGTTGGCCCTCAAGTGTCCAACCTGATGGCAATGATAACAAATCCTCATATCCTGCACCGGGGCTGACTGACGGCAATCCCTCGCATAATACCCCTCTCTTCCGCACTAGCGGCACACACCACCGGACCTACAAACTCCGGTATGACCCTTCCCACACTTTTCGCAAGTGTGGCTGCTCTGACTCCCAATCTTGGAGTCAACGGTTTTGAACCGTTTCGGCGCCGGCTGCGACTGTACTGGGGCCTGCCTCTGCTCTCACAACTGCAACTCAATCTCTAACTCCCGCCGCCTGGCGGCCTCCTGCAGCTCTAACAAGGTATCACACCTTTGCGTGGACACAAACTGCCTGATGTCCCTCTTGAGCATACTCAGATATCGGGACATCTGAGCCTGCTCTGAAGCAAACTCTGGGCAAAACATCGCCCTCTCAGTAAACATCCTGGTGATCTCCGTCACCGACTCTGAATCCTGCTTCAGCTCCAGGAACTCCTGAGCCAACCTCTCTCTCTGAACCCGTGGAACATAACGGGTACTGAACATTTCCCGAAACTGATCCCACGTAACCGCAGCCCGTTGCGCGTCAGAATAAGATCCCGTAGTCAACCTCCACCAATCCTTCGCTCCGAGCCTCAAAAGGTTCAGAGCACACCTCACCCTCTGATCAGCAGGGCATGAACACGTGAAGAAACATACCTCCACGTCTGACAACCACCTCATAGCAACGATCGGATCCTGAACTCCATCGAAAGTAGGGGGCTTCGTATTATCGAAGTCCCGATACTGAAAACCTCGACCGGTTCCTCCCCCTGCCACTGTTACAGCCGCTGTAGCTGCCGCGGCAGCCGCCTCCGCAAGAGCTGCATAGCGCTCATCAAAGTACTCAACCATAGCAGTCTTGATCGACCCAAACATTTCCGACAACTCAGCCCGGAACATAGCAGCAACCTCATCATGCAGGATCTCACGAATCCTGGCATCCAACTCGTCCGTACTCATCTGACAAATGACCTCGGGTGGTACTGACCCATCCTGACCACCCTCTCCCGATCCTGATCTCGAACCGGATCCTGCCCCGAAACGCCTCGTAATCGCCATACTGCAATACACCAACGAGACCCTTAGACACATCTCATAATCACCCGGTGACTATCTCATAACCGATACCCTAGAGAGTTGTGACTTCCTTGATACGCGTATGGGTCATGTGCTTTCAGTAGTACGGGCCCATACTACCTTCCACACCTACCCATATTTGTCTCAAGTATCACCACAACACTCTAACCATATACACACACCCGCTCAATCCTCACTCCTAGAGGAAAAGTTGCATATCTCAAATAAGGAAAACCCTAGGCTAATAGGCATCACATAATCAGGCAATTCTATCATGCAATTTCTGAAGATCCCTAGCCTAGTACTAGCATGTTGTTCTAACATATCACATAATCAAATAACTTGTATGGTATTTTGGGGTCTACTTACTGGCTCTGGCTGATCGTACCCTCTGCATCCTCCTTTACTTATTTCGAAAACCTTTTGAAAACCATTTTGAAAACCCCTCCCTGATTTGAGACTGGATTCACACGAATGTTCCTCTAATTCACTCAAACCAAGGCTCTGATACCAACTTGTAACACCCATAAAATTTGAGCTAAATTAAAACATTTTAATCATTCAAAAACCATTAGGTTCATACAACTCGTTTTCAAAATATTTTAAACATCAGAGTATCCCCCAGAACCATATCATATAAATCATAAAACATGAGGAGCGGTACGATCACGCCTTCGCCTTGCCACGATCTCCTGAAGTACCTGAAACAATACACTGAAACTGTAAGCCCGAAAGCTTAGTGAGTTACCCCCAAAATACCAACCACACATATCACACTCATAACATATCATAAATAGAACAACCATGCACATCGGGTCTACTGTGTGACTGGTCTGCCCGCACCGGGCCTTCAGCCCACCTGGTCCACCCTCCGAGTCTAGCCATGTACGTCGAGTCTACAGTGTGATTGGTCCGCCCGCACCGGGCCTTCAATCCACCTGGTCCACTCTCTGAGTCTACAGTATGACTGGTCCGCCTGCACCGGGCCTTCAGTCGGCCTGGTCCACTCCCCGAGCCTCGGCACGTCTGGTCCGCCCTCTTGGGGCCTTCAGCCTATCCAAACCGCTCGCTGGGCCTTCGAAATATCCGGTCCGCCCTGGGTATGTTGGCCTTCAGCACAAAGCAGGACCCGCCTCAACCCAACCCCCGTCAAACAACCATGTGCACATAAAACAATCAATCACATAACAATCCTCAACCAGACAAACAGTCTAACAGATCACATAGCATATCAACATCCTAACCAGGATTCCGACCTAACCGGTCACTAGCATAAAATTACCTTATATCCCGGGTACCGACCTTAACCAGGTCACTAACATAACACCATCCTAAATACCAGGATGCAGATCTAGCAAAACAATAACATAACAAACAATACCCGGATTTCCATCCGATAAAGGGCCAGCCTTGGTGCCGTAGACCCTGTCGATATAGAGAGGATAACTCACCTCGCAATTGCCGACTGAAAGGATAAGATCAGCTGCTCCGATCACCGACACGAACTCAACAACCGAACACTACCAAAGAACCAATTCCATAAATACCAAAATCACCAAAATATCCTTGGAAGTCAAACTGGTCAACTCTTGGTCAAAGTCAAAGTCCTCAGTCAAAGTCAACCTCCCTGACTGACTCTACTCGCCGAGTCGACCCGTCGACTCGTCGAGTCCCTATACTCAGAAATTCCCATAACCCGAGTCTACTCGCCGAGTCACCCCAAGACTCGTCGAGTCCAACGATCTCCGAGTCCCATCATGTCCAAGTCACTGAGTCACCCCTCGACTCACTGATCTGCGTCTTAACCAAAAGGGGTTAGGGGTTATGTGACCAGACTCGCCGAGTCCACGACAATCTTCAATAGACTCGCCGAGTTGTTCTTCCAACTCGTTGAGTCCAAGCTCATCATCATAAGACTCGCTGAGTCACCCATGCGACTCGCCGAGTTACTACGTGACTCAAAGTCTGATCTCTAGCCCGACTCGCCGAGTCATCTCCCAGACTCGTCGAGTCCATACGTGCATTCCCAAAATCTCGAGACACAGAGCTGCTCTTTTGCTCCAAACAATAGATCGGGGTCTCTAGAGTCCATTAGCAACATAAAGTTGCTACCTTTACGTGCTTCTTGCCCCATAATACCAAAAACCAAGCTAGAAAGGGACTTAACTCTTGGGGAAAGGCTTTTGCATAGCAACCAAAAGGGCTTTCTGCATCTTTGATCCAAATAGAGCTCAAATCTGGAGTTTCAACTCCAGATCTAACTTATACACCAAGATCTCATCATATCATCTCCAAACAAGCCCTAAAACTTCCATGAAAATGGATCTAGAAAGGGGAAAGCCAAGGATAACGATTCATTACCTCCAAAACGACCTCCTGCTGAAGAGTAATCTGAATCTCCACAAATCTCCTTGATCCAAGCTTCTTGATCTTCAAGATATCTTCACAAAACACTTAAGAATGCTCCAATTTGCTTCCAATGGCTCTCACTCACGATTCTAGGGTTTTTGGGTCTCAAAGGGGGCTAAGGGAGCTGAGGGGAGGACATTAAGTCCTTTAAATAGGGTGCAACCCCAAAGATTAGGGTTTTTCCTCGACCAGCACTGACTCGTCGAGTCCAGCCGCCGACTCGCCGAGTCAGGCCACTTAACTCCGTGCCACGCACCCGCTTCGACTCGGCGAGTCAAGAGACCTACTCGCCGAGTCCCTTCCTTTATTTTCACTTAGCACCCTTCAACTTCTTGCTTCCGAACTTGGGATGTTACAACACCCATATATTTATATAAGTAAGACTTGAAGGACTTAGGACTGATAGCTCACCTTATTTCCTGTTCTTTGTTTGGTTGTGGACTTAGGGTATCCTGTTAATTGTCCGAATGTCGTTGAATTCTTAGTTATATATCATATATATATGTGTGTTGGATATAAAATCTTTCACTTCAGTTCAGTACCTTTGTGTAACAAAGGCATCCAAACAACCTTACTATTTAACTATAATAGGTATAGTTAAGGGATTACTACTCTCTACTACTATTACAACGACACATACAAGAACCAGTACAGTTATGAGTCAATATACGCTATACACTATACAAGAGAACATACTATACACTATACAAGAGAACATATTATACACTAGTACAGAGAAAACATTACTACACTATGACATACCACATAAACATTTGAATACTATAAATAGAATGTGACATACTACTTCTCGATACGACACTTTATTGTGCTATCACTTTGTAACTAGAGTATCCTGGAGGGAGAGCGGGCATTGTGTGTATAGATCTATACGGGACAGACACTCCCACATCATGACTGCTAGCTACAGTCCTAGCCGAAAGGCCAAGGGGTGACAGAATGCTACCTCACTATTTATGACCTGGAGGGTCATCCGTTATTCAGCCGTCGATCAGCATGGTTACATACGAGTTCACATTCAAACCTTTAATTAACTAAACAAGAATTAAAGGCAAAAATAGACTTTTCGAGGCGTATTGTTCATTTAATACCACCCGGAGTCTACATATTTCTACTTTAGACTCTCCGAGGCGTGCTGTACATCTAGTACCACCTGGAGTCTGTATTTCATTACTTTGTGATTTTGTCACATACTTGTTGAGTAAACTATATTTTCATACAGATAGTTTCACTGGGGAAAACCATTACATTTACGAAAGAACAAACATTCAAACAATTGGGTCTTGGTAGAAGACTACTTTTTACTGGGAAATATAGGATTTTCTAGGGAGTACACTATTTACAAACATTGAAATCAGTTACTACACTACTTTGTTGCAACCATTTTTATACAAGCAATGACACTAAATACTTATGAACTCACCAACTTTATGCTGATAAACTCTTTCAAAATAACTTGTATTCTCAGGTCATCAGTAGACAGGTACAAATGAAGCTTTTGAGAAGATGGAACACATACAACACTCATCTTTTATTTTGATTATACTTTTGGTGTCTTACAAACTATACAGAACACGCTTGTATTACAATTATTATATTAATACAATGGATGTTGTTGCTTGTCTTTACTATTATGCATTGTTATGATACTGTACATGACGTCCTCCACCCCAGAACATTTCCGCCGTTCCAGTTTTGGGGTGTGACAGATTGGTATCAGAGCACTGTTTATAGTGAAACAAGTATATCAAACCATAAAAGATATACGAACTATAAACACATCGGGATTAAAACACTCTGACCAAGAATATATACTTTTAAATAATAAAATATTTAACTAAGTATATATATACATCTATTCATACCAGGGTCATTATCATACTAGAATAGAACAAAAGTATTGCGATTGTTGAACATCACAATTAGGCTTAGAGACATATAGTCAAACCTAAGGGAATATAGCCTGATCAACTATATTTTCTGAGGAGTGACTAGCATGTGCCTAAGAATGATTGTAACGTTGCAACAAGTCTAAAAACTTACCAACACTACCACAACGAGAACATTAGAACAGAATACTATAGGAGTATTCTACATTACTATAAATTACACATGTGAGAACTAAAAAGGTCGTTACTAGTGGGGCAATAGTTGCTAAGTGGATACACTAAGGTTACATGTGACTAAGGCGCTATAGACTTAGAATCTGTGATCTTTGCTTTACTTCCTGTTCCTTGTTTGGTTGTGGATTTAGAGTTAGGGTCACTTATTCGAAGGTCTATCCTATTTTGGTTGCATGTAATTGGTATGCACTATGCAAGTATTGAGTCAACTAATAACGATCATCTTATAAGTATCTTAGATTCGTATGTCTATTAACTATTCTTTTCCCCCTATTCTCGCGTAGATACCATGGCTGACTTAAGGGTTCGCCCAAGGAGTGCCCGTCGCCAGTAGAGAATTATATGCTCATCCTTTCTCTTCTCAAAAGAATAGCCTTTCTCTTCAGTATCTCTGCTTCACTTGTCTGTAAACATTCCCAACTTTGAAAGTACTCTAACTAGACTTCTAAGATGCCAACATTTTCCCTTATGGTTTGATGTAGGACCTACTGTTAGGTCATTTTTCCTGATCTCATTTTACATCATTAATACCAGTAATATTTGCAGTTGTCTACTTTATGGGAAAGTCTGTACTCTCATGTTTCCCTACTCTGTTGTTATGACTCTATCTGATATTTGGACTATGTCGATTTAGTCCATGGAACACTCTCATCATACTTACAATTGATTCTTACTGTGGTTATCATTCCTATCAACTTCCAGTAAAAGATGTCGCCTCGTCCGCGTCCGACTAGGGACAGACCTGCAAATCAAACTCCACCACCACCACCTCCTCCGCAGTTCGATGTGGTAACGTTTCAGGCAGCGGTAACCGCAGCTGTGACCGCCGTCATGGCCCAAGTAAACTCAGGTGGTGTTAGTGGAACGGGTGTAGAGACCCATTTTTATAACGAACGGTGAGTGCGGAAGAAAGATATCTCGAGATTAATCGTGTTTTTGGAAGTATGAACACGAAGAACATATTATGAGTTCATAAAAAGAGACCAAGAACAAAGATAGAATAATCATAATATTGCATGAAGAACATGGTGGGAGAGAAACTCTCCCTGGGTGGGAGAACCCACCAACTTTCTCTCTCTCTCTAGATTACATTGTTAGAAAAGTAATCTCTAAGAAAAGTAAAATGAGCTAGCTAACTAATAAGATATGACCAACTCTCCCTTTATATAGGAGGGAGAGTATTCACACCATAAATACAATAAAGGGAAAATACAACCTAATAAACACTCATTATTTGTGGAGCATTTCCATGCACCAACATTCTCTCCCTAAATGCTTACAAATGATGAGAGATCCAATAAGTGATACAAGGCTATAATACAGTAATCCGACTAGCAAGTGTGGTAATAAAATGAAACCAAGTGCTGAAATGTATCTGAAACTCTGAAGTGTCTGTGCAGTCTGAAACTGGTCATGAATCTCTGAAATGAAGGTCTTCGGCTTCAAAGCACAACCAATGAAGCAGAAAAAATAAGATCTAAATCTTCAAACCAGTCATAATCACCCGAAGAAAGAGGTCACCATGAGCAAGTAGAAGATCCAATAAAAGAAACACTTCGGCTTCAAAAGTCTGAAAAACATCTCGAGTTCTCGAATCATAATACACCGAAATTCTTCAAAGAATAACCTGCTAAAAATGTGAAGCATCCATAAAATGAAGTCCGGATAAAAATAATGTGAGTCCAAAAACATGGTCTAGCAATGCCGAAAATTTGATCCAAGGACCAAAAATAAGTGTCACGTCACATTGCCAAAATAATCTTCGTCTTCAACATATCACAAATCCAAACTCGTGAAACCATAAGATCTGAACCGGATGCGAACACAAAATCATCCTGTGGTAGAGTCCGAATAATAAATAATCTGAATCGGAAAACATCGAGTAATGCCAAAAATTTGATCCGTAAGGACCAAAAAGAAGTGCCACATCGCATCACTAAATAAATAATCGTCTTCAGAAGTCTTCAAAATCCAAACTCAAACAATCATAATAACCAAATCCGGATGATATTCTCTCCCTATTTTTGATAACCAATGACCGGGTATCAAAAATCAACAAATCATCGGATGGAGAGTGTCGGATACCAAGAGCTAATAGAGAAGCTCTCCCTAGATGTATGAAGGGTCTCGATAAGAAACGAGACAGAGTAAAAGAGATACTCTTGCGGTCATGAGGAGGCGGGTGACATAGTTGCTGAAGCTGTGCTGAGAATAATCTGTTGTGCCAAAAATATATCCAAATATCCAAACTGCGGTGCCGGAACACTTGAAGTGGTCTTCAATAGAAAGTAAAGTCCACATGCTCAAGATACATGATTCCTCAACCAAAAATCAAGAGCGACAAGTCATAAAATGCCATTATGTGAAGAATGCGAAACAACTTTGTTGATCAATCGCCGTTGCGGTGCAATCATCACAAAAAATAATATGAAGTCCGACTGCGGTAGGAGTATTCTTCCAATAATAACCGGCATGAAATGAACAAATGTGACTATCCAAGGTTCGGTTGTGGCAAAAATTGGTGTTAAAAAAATTTGGTGTAAAAAAAAATAATTGGTTTTAATAAAAAAAATTGGTTATAATAAAAAAAATGGCTAAAAAAAATTGGTGTTAAAAAAAATTGGTGAAAAAAAAAATAATTGTCATTAAAAAAAAATTAACTGAAAAAAAAATAAAAAATAAATAAATAAACTGAATAAATAATAAAAAATGAGGCTTAAAAAAAATAAGAAGGCTAAAAAAAAGGGGGGGGGGGGGATGATGAGAAGGGAGGAAAAAGAAAGGAGGGGAGGAGGGGAGAAGGAGAAGGAAGGAGGGGCTGAAGAGAAGAAGGCGGAGGCTGCTGATGAGGGAGGATCCGAAATGAGGAGGGTGGTTGCGGTGGGAGGGTCATTGCGGGTCTAAGAGGACAGCGGGTCAGGTAGTCTTGGGTGCGGTGCAATGGAATGGCTACGAGTCGGAGTATGCTGCGGTATAGGAAGGCTAGGGACTTCGGACGAGGACTGCGGATAGAAGGCGGCAAGCGGCTGCGGATGCGAGCTGCAGTAGGCGCGCCTGCGGTCCGAGCCAAGAAGGAATCCGAACCGAGGTTGCGGTATAGCTGGTGGACTTCGGTCAGCAGGGACTGCGCTCCGAGACTTCTGACTTCGGTTCAGCAGTCAGGAAGACTGGGTTGCGGTCTCTTGGCTGCTGACCTCGGCTGCGGATAGGGACATTGAGGACCTCAGATCAAAGGCTGAGAAGGGCTGCTGAGAGGCTTCTCAGGGGACTCCGGTAGGCAGTTTTTGGCTGCGGTTCGGGGGTCCGGAAAGGGCTGAACAGGTGATGAAAAATGCTATTTTTTCATGAAAAATGGTACCGCAAATGCCATTTATTCATATTTTAATAAGGGAATCTTTTTATAAAGCATTTTAAGTCAACATGTGGTCTTGGGAAGGCAAAAGGAAAAGTGTACAGGGGGTTTTTAGTAGACAAAAGGTGATGGGAAAGGACAATGTCACATGGTTTTTGCTTGGGAAGGCAAATAAGAGTGAATTACTCTTTACCCAAAAGAGCAAAAAGGACAAAGTGTTTTTTGCAAATACAATATACGTCCAATATTTCTTCAATTAAAGATCTACAGCAAGAAAAATGAGGAATAAAAGTCTTCATACCTCAAGAAGATTTCCAAGTTGCTGGGTAAAAAAAAGAGCACCACTTCAAAGAAAATAAGCCCATTAATTGTGTCTTCTCATCCAAGAATAAGAGAACTCCCTGGAACAAATTCTTCAACAATTTGGAGACCACAAAATTAATTTCTTCACCAAATTTCTTCATTTCTTCAACAGCAAAAATAATAAACTTTTAAGAACATCTTCTTCCAGCAATAAATAGAACGAGCAGCAGCAGCAACAATTTATTTATTAAGTAGGAATCACCCAGAAAATAGAACTACGAACGAACTTCATAAAAAAAATTCCGGTAAGAAGCCCGAAATTTTTTTTTCTTGCAGAAACACGGAAAAATCACAAGATAATCACCGTACGGGAGTCGTTCCCTTGAAATAATCGTGAGATCTTCAAGGTACGGCTCTGATACCAATTGTAGAGACCCATTTTTATAACGAACGGTGAGTGCGGAAGAAAGATATCTCGAGATTAATCGTGTTTTTGGAAGTATGAACACGAAGAACATATTATGAGTTCATAAAAAGAGACCAAGAACAAAGAGAGAATAATCATAATATTGCATGAAGAACATGGTGGGAGAGAAACTCTCCCTGGGTGGGAGAACCCACCAACTTTCTCTCTCTCTCTAGATTACATTGTTAGAAAGGTAATCTCTAAGAAAAGTAAAATGAGCTAGCTAACTAATAAGATATGACCAACTCTCCCTTTATATAGGAGGGAGAGTATTTACACCATAAATACAATAAAGGGAAAATACAACCTAATAAACACTCATTATTTGTGGAGCATTTCCATGCACCAACAACGGGGACTGGCACCAACTCTAGCCATGGTGAAATCCATCCACGTGCACGAGAGTGTACTTATAAAGATTTCATCAGCTGCAAACCTACATACTTCAACGGAACCGGAGGGATTCTTGCACTGTCCCAATGGATCGAGAGAACAGAAGCAATCTTCGAGATGTGCTCATTCCCTGAAGGGAGCAAGATAAAGTTCGTTGCTTGCACCTTCACCCAAAGGGCCCTGACGTGGTGGAATGGCCATGTCAAATCACTCTCACTGGTAACAGCTAACGCCATGGGTTGGGACACACTGAAGGACCTTATGACAAGGGAGTACTGCCCGAGGGGCGAAATGCAGAAGCTCGAGGAGGAACTCTGGAACCTCAAAATGCAGGGTTCCGACATAGTGGCTTATACAGCCAGGTTCTGCGACCTGGTGGCTCTATGTCCTAACATGGTTCCCACCGAAAGCAAGAAAATCGAAAGATACATCGGGGGTCTGGTACGCCCATATCGAGGGAACGTTCTAGCCTCACACCCTGCGACCTTTGATAGTGCCAAGGAATTGGCCCAAAGGCTCATCGATCACGAGGTTCCTTCTACTCCATCAACAACTACAACCACTACCCCAGCACCAACCAACGCGACCGACAACAAAAGGAAGTGTGGGGACCGAAGGAAGGGCAAATCAAATCAACCCTCTTCCAAGAACCAACAGACGGTGGCTGTCCATGCTGCCACTACTCCTGCTGCCCCTGTACCGGTCAAAACATATGCAGGGAACTTACCCAAGTGCACCAAGTGCTCCTTCCATCATAACGGCCCCTGCCGTGAAATGCACTGCACTAACTGCTATCGGAAGGGCCATATCGCCCGGTTTTGCAGAGCACCTCCCAAACCTATCACCCAGGTCCCTAGTGCAGGAGTAAGTCAAGCCTGCTACGGGTGCGGCGAGACAGGAAACTTCAAAAGAAACTGTCCGAAAGCTGGGAATGCAGGAGGAGCAGGAAGACTACTTGCTATTGGCCATAATGAAGCCGTAGCAGACCCCACAGTAGTCACGGGTACGTTCCTTCTCGATAACTCTTATGCTTGTATCCTATTCGATAGTGGGGCAGAAAGGAGCTTCGTAAACCAAAAATTTAAACACTTACTTAACCAAGCACCACAAGCACTAAAAGAAACATTCGTCGTAGAAATGGCCAACGGAAAAACAGAGAATTCTAACGAGATTTACATAGGTTGTACCCTCACGCTAGATAATCATTCATTCCCAATCGACCTCATACCAGTAGCTATCCAGAGTTTCGACGTCATTATAGGCATGGACTGGCTGAGTCTTTACCGTGCCGACATTCTGTGCTTCGAAAAAGCAGTCCGCCTGAACCTACCGAATCATGAAACCTTGTTGATCTACGGAGACAAACCCAGTACGAGCCTTCGTATCATCTCAGGTATTCAAGCCCAAAAGTATTTGCGTAAGGAATATCGTGCATTCCTAGCGCACGTTGTCGATACGAGCCGGAAAGCAAAAGTCTTTCCGGAAGAACTACCGGGTTTACCTCCGCAACGTCAAGTCGAATTCAGGATCGACTTAATTCCAGGGGCTACCCCCGTAGCCAAATCGCCCTATCGTCTAGCGCCTGCTGAGATGCAAGAACTGTCCAACCAACTTAACGAACTGCTCAGCAAGGGCTTCATAAGACCAAGCTTCTCACCCTGGGGAGCACCAGTCTTGTTCGTGAAGAAGAAAGACGGATCGTTCCGTATGTGCATTGATTACAGGGAACTCAACAAGCTTACAGTCAAAAATCGTTACCCTCTTCCTCGCATAGACGATTTATTTGACCAGCTGCAAGGGGCGAGCTACTTTTCCAAGATTGATCTGAGGTCCGGGTATCACCAGTTACGAGTGCTTGAGGAGGATGTTCCGAAGACAGCCTTCCAAACTCGTTACAGACACTACGAGTTCGTAGTGATGCCTTTCGGATTGACTAATGCGCCCGCGGTATTCATGGACTTAATGAATAGGGTATGCCGTCCTTACTTGGATCAGTTCGTCATCGTTTTCATCGATGACATACTTATCTACTCTCGAAGTAAGGAGGAACATAGCGATCATTTACAACAAGTCCTAGGAACCTTACGATCAGAGAAGCTTTATGCGAAATTCTCCAAATGCGAATTTTGGATCCGAAGAGTCGAATTCTTACGACACGTGGTTAGCGAAGAGGGAATTCACGTGGACCCTTCCAAAATTAAAGCCATTGAGAACTGGCCAGCACTGAAGACGCCTACAGAAATTCGACAATTCCTAGGCCTCGCTGGCTACTACCGCAGGTTTATACAGAACTTCTCTCGAATTGCGAAACCCCTCACTACATTGACCTAGAAGGGCGTGGCCTTTGACTGGGAAGAGAAGCAGGAGAAAGCATTCCAAACGCTAAAACGAGCCTTATGCCCCGCACCGATACTATCCCTCCCGGAAGGGATAGAAGACTTCGTGGTATACTGCGATGCATCCAACCAGGGGCTCGGCTGTATTCTGATGCAACGAGATAAGGTCATCGCCTACGCCTCAAGACAGCTGAAGACACACGAGGCCAACTACACCACACACGATCTCGAATTAGGGGCAGTTGTGTTTGCCCTAAAGATCTGGAGACACTACCTGTATGGTACGAAGAGCACTATCTTTACAGACCACAAAAGCCTACAACACATATTCAATCAGAAGGAGCTCAATATGAGACAACGACGGTGGGTAGAGCTACTCAATGACTACGAATGCGAAATTCGTTATCATCCGGGTAAAGCCAACGTGGTAGCAGACGCCCTAAGTCGGAAAGAATACTCTGGTCGAAGAGTCAAGTCATTAACAATGACTATCCATTCGCATCTATCTGCACAAATTAAGGAGGCTCAGCTCGAAGCCTTGAAACCTGGAAATGTGGCAGGAGAATCCCTGCGTGGAATGGATAAGAACTTAGAAATCAAGGGTGACGAAGCCTTATATCTCATGGACCGGATCTGGACACCGAGACACGGTGGCTTCAGAGACTTGGTCATGAAGGAAGCGCATAACACTCGATATTCCGTCCACCCAAGTTCAGATAAGATGTATCTGGATCTCAAAAAGTCATACTGGTGGCCTAACATGAAAGCAGAGATCGCTACCTTCGTAAGTAAATGCCTTACTTGCACCAAGGTCAAGGTCGAATACCAGAAACCATCAGGTTTACTCCAGCAACCGGAGATACCTAAATGGAAGTGGGAGCGGATCACTATGGACTTTATAACCAAGTTGCCCAAGACAACGGGTGGACTTGATACCATTTGGGTCATCGTCGACAGATTGACCAAGTCCGCACACTTCCTGCCCATCAAGGAAACTGACAAGATGGAGAAGCTCACGAGAACATACATTCGGGAGATAGTGCGACTGCATGGTGTTCCTGTATCCATCATCTCCGACAGGGATTGTAGGTTCACTTCTAGATTCTGGCAGTCACTACAAAGCTCCTTAGGAATGAGGCTGGACATGAGTACAGCCTACCATCCACAGACCGACGGACAAAGTGAGAGAACTATTCAAACCTTGGAAGATATGTTGCGAGCCTGTGTGATCGACTTTGGGAAGGCATGGGATACCCACTTACCCCTTGTTGAATTCTCTTACAACAACAGTTATCACACGAGCATAAAGGCTGCTCCATTTGAAGCCCTCTATGGTCGAAAGTGCAGATCCCCTATGTGCTGGGCTGAAGTGGGTGACACACAGTTAGCTAAAGGAAGAGTTCCTGACAGCACTCTCACGGGTCCGGAAATCATTCGGGAAACGACAGAGAAGATCGTTCAGATTCGTGAACGATTGAAGGCCTCTAGAGACCGACAGAAAAGCTACGCAGACAAACGGAGGAAACCTTTGGAATTCCAGGTTGGAGACCGAGTCCTTTTGAAGGTCTAACCCTGGAAGGGCTTGATACGCTTCGGAAAGCGTGGAAAGCTAAATCCAAGATACATAGGGCCTTTCGAGATCCTCGCTAGAATCGGCCCCGTAGCTTACAAACTCAACTTACCCCGCGAACTTAGTAATGTACATCCTACCTTCCACGTCTCGAACTTGAAAAAGTGCCTATCCGACGAGACTCTTGTAATCCCACTCGACGAGATCGAGATCAACGAGAGCCTCAACTTCGTGGAAGAACCTGTAGAAATCATGGACCGAGAGGTCAAGCGAATGAAACAAAGCCGAATCCTAATCGTGAAGGTCCGCTGGAACGCCAAGCGAGGACCGGAATTCACATGGGAGCGCGAGGATCAATTGAAACTTAAATATTCTCACCTTTTTACTTAGTTATTTGTAATAACTTAGTTGCTTGAACTCTAATTTCGGGACGAAATTCCCTCTAACGGGGGGATGATGTGACGACCCGAAATTTCTAACTTATACATTCTTCATTTTTATCAAAGGTAGCCTCGTTTTGCTATTTTGTAATAAAGTTTTGGGTCTATGTAAGTGCTTTAGGCTTAAAATAATCAAGATATGAGTCTTAGGGAGGGTTAGAATGTGTGTAGCATCACAAAATCGGGCCAAACACACCATGCAAGGTGTGTGCGGCCGCACACCCGAGTGTGCGGCCAGCCAGCCGCACACAACCAACCGCACACCCTCCTAGTCTCACACTCCAGCCTATATAAAGGCCCCTAAGTCAACCTTACACCCTTTTCCCACTCCTTCAAAGCTGGAACATTTTCTCTCTAGGATTCTTCAAGTTTACCTCTCCAATCGGCAATACAAGTAAGTAAACATCCTTAGGTCATTATTACAATACCTTAGAAAGCCTTCTCCTCGAGTTTGATCCATGAAATCATCGATCTAGATGATCTTCATGTGTGTACGGCCGCACACACATCATGTGTGACCGCACACACATCTTTTAGTCATAAAATGGACTTAAACACTCCTTTAAGCATAGCAACGACCAAAATACCTTCTTAGGACCATCCCATAGCCTTGGAAAATCGATTTGGACACATTTGTATGGGAGTGTATGGCCACACACAGGCCTGGCCGCACACGCCATGTGCAACCGCACACACCCTTTTAAGGATCCAAGGTGGCCACAAACTTCCATTCCGGCTAAGAAATGGTCAAAGCACCATCACTAGAACATTCCTAAGGCTTGGAAACACGTTTTTGACACACTTCATAGTGAGTGTACGGCCGCACACACACTTGGCCGCACACTCTGGCCGCACACACACAAAACCCATGCTTTTGTGGCCTTACACTCCAATATAGGGCCATACACTCCTTATGTGCAACCATATGAGTTGGTAACACTTAATTCTAAGTGTTTTTATGTCCTTAAGACATGTCCCTATCACCATTAGTGGTTATATCTACTAATGTATTCACATATATGTAATTATATGTTAAATAGGATTCATTTGTGCACGAGACTCCATTTGACACCCAACAATCCTATATCGATCTTCCATTCGAGTTACTCACTGCAGGTGAGTTCATACCCCCTTAATTAACCTTTTAAATGATTTTAAATGCTTTTATGGGGGGGAATACAAGTTGAACATTTCTAGTTATTGCTTTACTCAAGTGACTAATAAGTAGAACAAACAGAAAGATTTACTACTGCTTTCAAATTGCTATCAAACTTATGGATTTTCAAGTGTTGCAAACCTTTTATTTAACTCTTTAAATGTTAAAACTGCTTTTAAAACTCTTTTAAACTTTCATTATTTTCAAACTCATATCTACACCCATATATTTATATAAGTAAGACTTGAAGGACTTAGGACTAATAGCTCACCTTATTTCCTGTTCCTTGTTTGGTTGTGGACTTAGGGTATCCTGTTAATTGTCCAAATGTCG
Organism: Lactuca virosa; assembly: GCF_052849685.1. Lineage (NCBI taxonomy): Eukaryota > Viridiplantae > Streptophyta > Magnoliopsida > Asterales > Asteraceae > Lactuca > Lactuca virosa. The sequence continues at coordinate 43,755,559 of NC_136433.1, forward strand.
TTGAATTCTTAGTTATATATCATATATATATGTGTGTTGGATATAAAATCTTTCACTTCAGTTCAGTACCTTTGTGTAACAAAGGCATCCAAACAACCTTACTATTTAACTATAATAGGTATAGTTAAGGGATTACTACTCTCTACTACTATTACAACGACACATACAAGAACCAGTACAGTTATGAGTCAATATACGCTATACACTATACAAGAGAACATACTATACACTATACAAGAGAACATACTATACACTATACAAGAGAACATACTATACACTAGTACAAAGAAAACATTACTACACTATGACATACTACATAAACATTTGAATACTATAAATAGAATGTGACATACTACTTCTCGATACGACACCTTATTGTGCTATCACTTTGTAACCAGAGTCTCCTGGAGGGAGAGCAGGCATTGCGTGTATATATTTGTACGGGACAGACACTCCCACATCCTGACTGCTAGCTACAGTCCTAGCCGAAAGGCCAAGGGGTGACAGAATGTTACCTCACTATTTATGACCTGGAGGGTCATCCGTTATTCAGCCGTCGATCAGCATGGTTACATACGAGTTCACATTCAAACCTTTAATTAACTAAACAAGAATTAAAGGCAAAAATAGACTTTTCGAGGCGTATTGTTCATTTAATACCACCTGGAGTCTACATATTTCTACTTTAGACTCTCCGAGGCGTGTTGTACATCTAGTACCACCTGGAGTCTGTATTTCATTACTTTGTGATTTTGTCACATACTTGTTGAGTAAACTATATTTTCATACAGATAGTTTCACTGGGGAAAACCATTACATTTACGAAAGAACAAACATACAAACAATCGGCTCTTGGTTGAAGACTACTTTTTACTGGGAAATATAGGATTTTCTAGGGAGTACACTACTTACAAACATTGAAATCAGTTACTACACTACTTTGTTGCAACCATTTTTATACAAGCAATGACACTAAATACTTATGAACTCACCAGCTTTATGCTGATAAACTCTTTCAAAATAACTTGTATTCTCAGGTCATCATTAGACAGGTACAGATGAAGCTTTTGAGAAGATGGAGCACATACAAGACTCATCTTTTATTTTGATTATACTTTTGGTGTCTTACAAACTATACAGAACACGCTTGTATTACAATTATTATATTAATGCAATGGATGTTGTTGCTTGTCTTTACTATTATGCATTGTTGTGATACTGTACATGACGTCCTCCACCCCAGAACGTTTCCGCCGTTCCGGTTTTGGGGTGTGACAATTAGCTTTTAATAATGCTTTTCTTTATGGGGATATTTCTAAAGATGTATATATGTCTCTTTCCCAGGATATTATACTAAAAATGATACTAGGGTTTGCAAGCTAGTTAATTCATTGTAGTTTTAAAGAAAGCCCTTAGGAAGTAGAACGAAAAACTATGTTCTTCATTGTTCATGTTTGGTTTTAAATAGAGTGTTAGTGATTATTCACTGTTTATTAGAAATAGTGGAGATTCTATAACTGTTCTGTTAGTTTATGTGGATGATATAATACTTACTGGAAGTCATGAAAGTGAATTAAAAAAGGTTAAAGGTTTTTTTAAAACTCAATTTTTGATAAAGGATCTTAGTCTTTTAAAGTATTTCCTGGGAAGTGAATATGTAAGTATCGATAATAGTTTGCGTTTAAATCAAAGAAAATATTGTCTTGAACTTTTACATGAATATGGTATGGTTGGATGTAAGCCTGTGACTACACCTTTGGAAACTAATTTGATTATAAATTATGATGGTTTGATTAAAAATAATGATTTGCTGGTTAACATAACCGAGTTTCAAAAACTTATTGGGAAGTTGATTTATCTCACTATTACAAGGCCCGATATTTCCTATGGTGTTTAGGTTTTAAGCCAATTTATGCATAAACTTAGAAATCACATTTGAAAGTTGCCTTTAGATTGTTGATATTTACAAAAAATAGTCCTAGAAAATCTATCGCAATAACTAAATCTTATCGTTTTGATTTAAAAGGGTTTTGTAGATGCAGATTGGGAAATATGCCTATCTACAAGAAGGTCTGTTACTGGGTATATGATTTATTTTAATAACTCTTTTGTGCCTTGGAAGAATAAGAAACAATCCATTGTTTCTAGGTCTTCCATCGAATACGAGTATAGGGCTCTTGGTTTTAATACTTGTGAAATCATTTGAATATTAAATTGTTTGTTTGAATTAGGAATAAAAGGTTTAACTCTAGTTCCTGTTTTTTGTGATAATGATTGAACTATAAAGTTGTATAAAGTTGGCGTTAAATCCTATTTTTCATTAACGTACCAAAAATTTTGAAATTGATTTATACTTTGTTAGGGAAAAAAAATTTCAAATGGTGTTGTGAAAATGGTTAAGATCAGTTCTTGTGATCAAAATTCTGATATTTTGACGAAACCCTTAAGTTTTAAGCAACATGAATTTTTTTTTTCTAATAGGATAGGCTTAATTGATGTGTTTAATAAAAAGGAAAATTAATACTAAGATTGAGGGGGATGTTGAAAATATTTTGATATTCAATCTCATTATTTATTTGTTGGAGAGTTTTTTATATTGTTTTGTAGGGCATTTTGTGCCAACTTTACATTCTTGGTTGATACTAGGTTTGAAGAGGTTTTGGTGTGAGGGGTTGTTTGTGTATCTCTATCAATGTTATTCTTTTGGGTTGTGGCTCGTTTTCTACATTCTCATGAAGGTATGATGCATGGATCTTTCGATCCGTGAGTTGCTTCTATGACCCGTATATATAACAAAGACAACTGTTGTGGTTCATTCATTCTAATCAGATTTACACACACACACATTGCGATCTCTCTCTCTCTCTCTCTCTCTCTCTCTCTCGTTCTTCCCTTTCACGGAAATTAGGGTTCGTAGCTAGGGTTTCATCTTTCTTCGTTGATTCTTAGTTCTCTGTTTATATATTTGAGTGTTTTGTACTTGAGAGTAGATTTAGGTCCTGGTAGTGAGGGTCGAGTTGTATGTGTCATGTATAACAAACTTGTTTATCATCTATAAGAAAACTTTTGAAGTTATGAATTTGTGTGTTTGAGTTTTTATCGTTTTTTAACATCTCTCTCTCTCATTAACTCTCTCTCTATCCTCTTTTATAGATGATGATGACAAACTTCTTGATATGGCATAGATGGGAAATAGTGATGTGAATCGTTAGGCAGCACGTGAAAAATGGATGGTAAAAAACCACCATACACCCTAATGAGAATATAAAGAGTGAGGGAATCCAAGAATTTTTTGAATGATTATACCATTTAACGATAAAGCATTACTTATAGAGCTTTCATAGTGATGCAAATTATGCTATAATGAAGACAAAGTGAGACGTTACATGGAGATTTTTGGGATTAGAAAAAATGGCCCACTCAAAGTTTAATGGTTTCATTGAAAAAGATGATGACTTTTTTTTTCTTTGTATTTAATTTTATAAAACACAAGTAATAATATAATGTCGGAATATCCTATTTCCGGGATTTTAGTATCAAAATTTGGTTGAAATTTTTTGGATACATTGAGTAAATACATAAACTTTTTTCTTTGGGCTTAAAATGTTTTTCGCCCTTATATCTATCATATACTTGATATATGGAATTGGTTAGAAACTATTGGCCAAGTCCATTAGGGCAATGTCCATGGCCATATATATATATATATATATATATATATATATATATATATATATATATATATATATATATATATATATATATATATATATATATAGGTTTAGCTTTTATGCAAAACAAAAAACCCTAAAAATCAAAAAAAATGCGTAAAAAAAATACTTAGAGATCACAAAACTTTTTTTTGAAATATTTTATGAAAAAAATCGTAGCATTTACTTTAAATTCGCTGAAAATTTTTTTGAAAAAAAAAACAAATTTAAAAATAAAAATTGATTTTTTTTCAGCGATTTTATTAAAAAAACATGCGATTTTTCAATAAAAAAAATTAAAAAAAAAAGTTTTGTGATCTCTAAGCATTTTTTTATGTATTTTTATGATTTTTAGGGTTTTTTTGTTTTCCAAATAACCCTTCTCTCTCTCTCTCTCTCTCTCTCTCTCTCTATATATATATATATATATATATATATATATATATATATATATATATATATATATATATATATATATATATATATATATATATATATATATAGACAGAGAGAGAGAGAGAGAGTTCAATTGCAACATGTAATCTGGACTCAAGAAGTAGGGATGTCAACTGGGGTAAACGGGACGATGTTGCATCTCCTGCTCCCGTCCCCGCCTTCAAAATCTCTAGCCTCCCCACCTCCACCTCCACCTCCGCTCCCGAAATCCTGGATTACCCATGTCCCGCCTCCGAATTATTTAGGGCTATCTTTTTATTGGGCTAAAAGAAGTCTTTTGGGCTTAATAAAACTATTTTTAGATAAAAAATAGTTATTTATAACATAATTTTACATGTTAAACAAAAATGTTATAACATCTCAAAAACGTTATACTAAAAACTTAAAAACATGTTTTTTGTTGTATTTTGTAAACTCAAAACCATTGTTATTATTTATTATATTAATATAATTAAGACAAGACTGCAAAAATGGACCCTATGGTATGCATTTTTTCTGAGGTTTGGTCCAAACCTCGACTTTTTTTGGATTGGTGGTCCTTTTAGCCTAGTTTCGATGCGTATATGGTCCATCGGTAAATTGAAATTACTGTAATGCCCCTCATGTATTTATTTTTCATTTTTTAATTTAATAAATATATTTATTTATTTTAATAATTAAGAAATAAAGAGAGGGCTCTCTCTCTCTCTCTCAAATTAAGTCTTCTTCTCTATAACTGAACCTGGTTTTGAGTATTTCTCAACCTCTTCAAGGTATCTAATTTGAGAAAAAATTGATCTTCTTTCCCAAGATAATGATTCAGATTCAAATCTTCCAAAGGAGATTGAACCAGAGTGCATGAGGTCGGCCTGTTTAATTGAATAAACAAGACATTAAAATCCATTCTTTTGAAGAAATCAGCTGAAACTTAAATATTTGCACAAATTACAAGACAAATAAATAGTGGAAGTAAATTTAATCAAAAAATTATGCAGTGAATAATCATTCAATGTGAATATGTGATCCGTGAGAAATTTTGTTACAAGTCGATATACAAAAGAAATTTAATGGTTTACCAGGGTAAGTAATTAACACGAAACCGACATAATAAAAGACATGTAATACAAAAAACGGAAAGCAAATTTCTGAATCAAAATCCAAATCTAGATAAATCAGATCTAGTTGAGATAATAACCATGAAAATAAATGAAATTACCTGAAAATTTAACCGAAAGGGCTCTTGGATTTCTCCTACCATTTACCGAAACCACTTAAAAGCATACACTTCTCAAATTGGCAATACTCAGCAAAAATCGTAACACAAATCAACCAAAATAATTGCATCATGTTACCAAATAGAGAGATTTAACAACTTTGGAATACACATCGTGTTTGTGTGTGTATGTAGCGAAAGAAATAGATAATCATATGATGCAACACAAATTCGTAGAGATCACTTACCATGAGGAGGATGATCAATTGAAGGCAAGTATCTGTGTGCGTTTGTTGTTGAATCGGAATCGCTTATTTGCTTTGAAGACGAATGTGTATGAAGAGAGAGAGAGAGAGAGAGAGAGAGAGAGAGAGAGAGAGAGAGATGGGGTGGGCCCCACTTTATTTTTTATTACATTAATATTAAAATAAAGAAATATATTTAAAAAAAATGAGAAAAACAAATTAAAATGACATATTATTAATTTTAAGTTTAACGGGACCATTTCCACATAAAAACATAGCCAAAAGGACCATGAAAGCCAAAAACATCGAGGTTTGGAAAACCCCAAAAAAATGTATACTACATGGACAACTTTTATAATTTTGTCTATAATTAATTTATATATATATATATATATATATATATATATATATATATTAACGGGGCCCCATGGGGTTCGGGATGAGACTGCCTACCCCCGAAATTAAAACGGGGGTTAACGTTATCCACAGGGGCGGGGGGAGTACAAGCGCCAGCAGGTGTTCAGCCCCCTTATCCCTTTTAATTAGACTATAAGAATATGAATATTAATAGATTGGCTATAAGATTCTCCATAGTTTCATTTATTCATTTTACCCACTCTCACCCCCAATTAGAGTATGATATTATTTACTTTTCTTCATAAATAGATTTCTATAAAATAGATTTTATTTATTCATTTATTCATAAATAGATTTCTATAAAATATGATATTACCTCCTGTTTATCTTTTACCAATTCACATTCATCATATTTTCCAATAAGTCAAATATCCCCTTTATCTTTAACCAATTAATTTATTTACTTTTCTTTTCTTATACAAACTTGCTAAATAATCTTTATAAAATTAAAAATCACTCTATTCAAAACATAAACTAGAACCTTTATACCCAATTCATTATCATCGACAAATAACGCTGTCATCGACTACAGAACTCCAAGTTTCAACATCATTTTTGAACTTATATTAAAAATTCTAATTTCAAAGTTTTATATTGCTATCTATATTTCACTAATAATTACATGTTAGTAAATATTATTGGTGTGACCTACTCACATTATATTGATAATGTTAAGATGTTCTCTTTAGAATATATATTTATTATTAAGTTAGCTTTGGTTTTGATTGAAAATAAATATGTTTGTTATTAATTATTAATAATTTAGTTAGTATTTCCATCTTCTAAATTGTTCATATAAATTATGTTAATTATTAATTAAGACATAATAATATTGAAGAGTCGGTTAATATTGAACTTGAAATGAAAATAATATGAAATTTTAAAATAAATTGTAACATCCCAAAAATACAGTCTGAAAATTTCGTTTTAAATCAGTAATAAAACCATATTCATCAAACGTCATATAAGAATCATAAACAATGTATCTCAAAATATCATAACAACTGTCAAATATATCAGAGTATAAACATCTCAGGCTGAACAAATGGTGTGTGCACTGCAATCTTCCCGAGCTCCTTGTAACGACCCAATTTTTCACGTCCGAAAATTTCCTTTTTGATTAATTGATTTGTAAAACATTTGTATTAAAACATCATCCGATCATATAATTTCATAAAAATATATCTCGTGTCTGAAAACCAAATCATAAAATAATAATAATGTCAGAGTACAATCACAGAACATCTCATAATGCGGAAAAACCAATGCGTGTGTGTATGATGTGCCGCTACCGCGCCAGTTCCTTCCCCTTCGCTGAAGAGGTACCTGAAATAAAACTGTAAACTGTAAGCACGAAGCTTAGTGAGTTCCCCTATCGTCCACATACCATACAATCATATAGCATACATACTGCCAGACATTTCTGGGGTGCCCGACCTACCCGTACGGCCATTCTGGGCTGCCGACCTACCCATGCGGCCATTCTAGAGTGCCGACCTATCCATGCGGCCATTCTGGGGTGCCGTCCTACCCGTGTCAAGCCATTTTGGGGTGCTGACCTACCCATGTCGAGCCATTCTGGGGTGCTGACTACCCTTCGGTCCTAACAACCGAACCTCGGGGACTATTTCACCCCCTACTACTACTATCGCATATATCATAGCATAATCTACTGTCAGACATATATGGGGTGTCCGACCTACCCTTCGGTCCTAACAACCGAATCTCGGGGACTATTCCCCCTCCTACTACCTCTAGCTCATGTAACATATCATGTTAGCAGCTAAACATATCATAACATACTGTTAGGCATATCTGGGGTGCCTAACCTACCCTTCGGTCCTAACAACCGAACTCTATCACTATCACATATCATATCACGCTAGCATATAACATATCAGGTAGTAGCAACACAGATGGATATCACAAAGACAAACATCTATCATACGATTCCTACTGGTGGGCCGGCATTGTGGCCGTAGACCCACCGCTACTGGAAGGTAACTCACCTCGTAGTAGCTGCTGATCTGCGCGGGAATCCTCTGACTGCTGCCGCTGCTGCTCCGGAAATCCTCCAGCTATAATTCCCACAAAACACTTAGTCATACACTGCTAACTGTTCTTAGGGTAAAATGACCATTTTACCCCTGACCAAGTCAAAGTCAAAGTCAACTTCCAGTTGACCTGACTCGCCGAGTTGGCTTGCCAACTCGTCGAGTCCCTATCCTTCCTTTTGTCCTTATACCCGTCTCTACTCGTCGAGTTAGGTGATGACTCGACGAGTTTTCCTTCTAATAAAACATCGATTGAATCTTCATCCGACTCGTCGAGTTGTATGAACAACTCGTCGAGTTCATCTTCAACTGATACACAGGTTCTGTCTTTGACTCGTCGAGTTGTATGAACAACTCGTCGAGTTCATCTTCATCCTTAGAAGATTGTCTTGGACTCGCCGAGTCCGTTCATGCACTCGCCGAGTCCCATGAACTTCCAGAACGATGGCTTAGTCCAGAACGTTGGGTCACTCCCCGTGACTCCCTAAAACCTTTCCACACTCAACTGGGTCCTTTTGACCCTCAACTGATATGGGACAGAACCCTTGGACTCGTCGATTTGGTCACATCCTCTCACTAAATCTTCGATTTCTGATGTACAACCCTTGATCAAAAGATAGATATATGCTTCTACAATCGATCTAGCACGTAAAGTTACAACCTTTACGTGCTTGCATGGCACTTTGAGCTCAAAAGGTCCTAAAACAAGCTCTTACAATGCATGGGGCCTTCTTTGAGTGCAAAAGCCACTCCTTTCTGCCTTGTAACCCCTCTAAGGACCTAGATCTGAAACATCAACCCCAAACCATGCTTGCAATCATGGTTGGTGACCAAAATGGCTTAGAAAAGCCCTAGAACTCCACAAAATGGGATCTATCAAAAGAACAAACAAGGTATAGACTTTATACCTTCAGTAGACTGCAAATGATGCTCAAAATCGGATCCTTCTAGCCTCCTCTTGATCCTTCAAGCTTTTCCTTCCTTCCATGGGTCACAAAAGCACCAAAATCACTCCAAATGCCTTAGATTGCTTCAATAACGGCCAGGGTTTCAATGAGAGGTGTTTGGGAGCATAAAGGGGCGATGGAGGCTGCATAAGGTCGTTTAAATAGGGTGCAAACCCTCGGGTTAGGGTTTTTGTCCAGACAGTGCCTACTCGCCGAGTCCGGGACCCGACTCACCGAGTACATCACTTAAATCTCGCGTCCCGTCCCGCTTCTACTCGGCGAGTTGGTCCCTCAACTCGCCGAGTCCAAGGCCAAAAATGCAGAATACTTAGAAAGAAATACGTACCAAGAACCAGGTGCTACACCCCTCTTTTGAAAACTAAGTACCTGAAACCAAACTGAAAACCGTAAGCACGAAGCTTAGTGAGCTCCCCCAAACTACCACATACCATACAATAACATATAAAGCACATACTAGGCCTTGCCCACTGCATCGGACCGAAGTCCGGAAACTGCATCAGACCGAAGTCCGGAACTAACCAGGGCCTTGCCCTCTGCATCAGACCGAAGTCTGAAACTAACCAGGGCCTTGCCCTCTGCATCAGACCGAAGTCCGGAAACTGCATCGGACCGAAGTCCGGAACTAACCAGGGCCTTGCCCTCTGCATCGGACCGAAGTCCGGAAACTGCATTGGACCGAAGTCCGGAACTAACCAGGGCCTTGCCCTCTGCATCGGACCGAAGTACGGAAACTGACTGAACATAGCATAGCATAATCATAACTACTAGCATAAACACATATATTGCATACTGCATCGGACCGAAGTCCGGAACACATAACACAAAGTCATGCTTGAATCACAAAAACATCGAGCACACTGAACTCACTGCATCGGACCGAAGTCCGGAACTGACTAAACATAGCATAACATAATCATAGCTACTAGCATAAACACATATACTGCATACTGCATCGGACCGAGGTCCGGACTAACTAAAACATAAACATGCTTGAATCACAAAGACATCAAGCACACTGAACTACTGCATCGGACCGAAGTCCGAAACTACTGCTAACGAAACGGGCCGACATTGTGGCTGTAGACCCGTTCCTACTGGAAGGAAACTCACCTCACACTGCTGAAGTCCCGTAGACACAATCCCACACTGCTGAAGTCCCGCAGACTCCACCCCAGCTGCTGGATGACAGCTTCCCGAACTGTCAACACCAAAATAACACCCAATTACTAATTGGGGTCTAACACATAACTATAAATGCATACTTTGGATAATTACTATATTACCCCTAGCTTGGCTTACCCAAGCCCAAGGCCTAATCCATAAGCCCAAAGTCAATACAACCATCTAGGGGCCCAATATCAATACAACCATCTAGGCCCCAACTATGGCCCAATTTTCCAAATTGGGCCCAATCCTTCATATGGACCTTATCCTAAAGCCCAACTAATTACTCTAGTCCATTTGCTTGTTCTTGGATGGGCCAACACAAAGCCCAAGTGAAATTAGGGTTTCACATAAAATGATGATTAGGGTTAAGTGTTTCTTACTTAACCCATTAAGGACGTAATCCATTAAGTCCTTTAGTCTACTAGATAAATGATATGGAGAAAATTGGGCTTAATACACAATCCAATCTCAATAGCCCAAAAGTGGGTCCAATAAGTTCAAGGCCCAACTACTCACAATTAGGGTTTTCTAAACCCTAATTAGGGTTTTCACCCAAACATGGCCCAATAGGCCCAAAACTAATCCTTAAGCCCCTTAGGGTTTTGCTAGGTCAATTAGGGTTTGCTTGAGGGGCACCACCCACTACCACCTCGGGTAGTGGCGGTCCAAGGCGGTTCACGGCGGCGGCCACCACCTTACGGTGGTGGTTACTATTATTTTATTATTCATTTTGCTAATTACAATTACAGTTTTTAATCCAAACATAAACACACACACACACTAACTAACACACACACACACAGCCACCCTAGCGGTGGCCGGTGGTGGCTCGTGGCGGCAGCCACCACCTCACGGTGGTGGTGGCGGCTAATCTTAACTTTTCGGCTTGACAAAAACACTCTAAAAAAAGAAATATAACCACACATACACTGCAATAAACATACACTACACCCTTTGCCCGGAATAGTAACACAGCCACCCACCTGTGGCGTCTGACGGCGGCTGAATCCCCGAAAGGCGGCGGCAGCGGCGACTTTTGCGATAACAGCCACCACCTCACGGTGGTGGCGACGGTTTCTCATGGACATCAGCCTGAAATCACACCCGACATGGCTGCCCTCACGGTGGCAGCGCTAGTCGGAACACGGTAGCAGCACATCGAATCATGGAGGGGAAGGCGGCGACGTCGGAACTCGCTACAGCGGCGACAGTCACGACGTTGGCAGAAGGCGGCGGAGAAGGGTGGCAGAACAGAAGAAGACGCGAGAGGGTGGCAGCCTCCACCGGGAATGATAATAGCGACGTCACAGATGAGTTTCTGCCGATCCCTCCCTACTCTGTCTGATATCTGCTGCCTTGAGATGGTCTGATCCCCTGACAGACCACTCATACTAAATCATTATCGATGAACCAGCCTGCTTATCTCTCACTGACCCCTCAATATCCTGCTAGCTCGAAATTCCCACTACAAAACAGGTTCACAAACCTAATTATCCATGTAGATTACTTATACTTGGCCAATGCTCAGTTATTTCCGTTGTGAGTGACTTGTCACTTCCCAATAAACCAGCTATCCTATCTGTACTTGCACTTAGGGCACAATTACTAACATTGCCCAAACGCTGAAACTGCCCGAACACTGAACTGCCTGAAGCAATATGCTGCCACATGGCTGCTCTCCAAAATCTAACGAGACCTCCATGGTCTCAGTTCAATCACCAATTATCTGAAATACCGGGTTCCAACCCGACTGCGGAGCCAAAGGACTCCCTACTTAGTTGCCTCACACAACTACTGAACGAAATCCTTCTCTGGAACTAGTTGCCACTAGTTATCATGCCACTGCGACTCTAACAATTTTCTGATCTAATCGATCGGGTTCCATGCGTCGAATCCTGACGTCTTCAAGCCCAAGGCTAAAAGTGATTGCTACATGACCATTGGTAGCCTTATGTCATAAATGACCTTAAGCAGTCCACTGCTTCCTTGCTCTCATAGCTGTAGTGGCACTTCTACAGTCTTATCACTGACTCAACCAGATCTAATCCATCTAGGTAATTCCGAAATCCAATCTGTGGATTTCCACATCCTCACTGCTACACTTGAACTGGTGGGAACTACTGTTCCTTCCGCATCCTCACAACGCGCTCATACTATTTACCAACCTAGTGAATGTTGCGGCTACACCCACAGACTTACATCACTCTAGCACTATCTGCTAATCTTGTGAATGCTACGGCTACACCCGCAGACTTACAACACTCTATCACTATCTGGTTGCTAGTGAATGCTACGGCTACACCCGCAGACTTACAACACTCTGATACTATCTGACTGCTAGTGAATGCTACGGCTACACCCGCAGACTTACAACACTCTAACATTATCTGGCTGCTAGTGAATGCTACGGCTACACCCGCAGACTTACAGCACTCTAACACTATCTGGCTGCTAGTGAATGCTACGGCTACACCCGCAGACTTACAACACTCTAACACTATCTGGCTGCTAGTGAACGTTACGGCTACACTCGTAGACTTACAACACTTTCCATACTGGATCGAACACGCGCTTGACCCGCACTCAGCTGAAGTCCTGTCCTGACTGGGATCCCCAACCTGATTCCCTAAGGCTTGCTATCAAACATTACGGGAACACGATCTCCTTATTGGCAAGTTTTCCGAACTTCCATCTCACACTATCCTCAAACCATACAGCCGCTCGGGGTGTCTTCCTTCCAGACCAGGATGCAAAACATATCCCAGTTTCAAAACTGCTCCTACTTCTGAATCCTTGGATGATTCTCCCCCACTTTGATTCAACTAACGTCTTACAGCACACAATACTGGAAGGATTCTCAATCCTTTTTACCATTCTATGCCCAATCTGCTGAAAACCACGCTTACCATTGCTAGTGTTTCAATACTAACCAGTCCAAAAGATCACACCACCTCCAAGAACCCGAATAAATCTCCGGTAATAACCCGCTAGACCTAGGAAGCTCCGAATCTCAATTGGAGACCTCGGAATCTCCCACTGCATCACGGCCTCTAACTTGGCCGGATCGACTGAAATATCCTTCTGATTGACAAGGTGCCCAAGAAATTGCACCCGGCACAACCAGAACTCACAATTGAAGAACCTTGCGAAAATTCTCTCCCTCCTCAAAGTCTCTAGCACCTCCCTCAGGTGCTTCTCGTGCTGCTCCTCAGTCTTGGAATAAACCAAGATGGCGCTGTACTTTCCCAATCCCATAATCTGGGGAATTGCTCTATCACAATTCGCTAATGCTTCTTGGCATGCAATTGGCATATGACATCTCTTGAAAATATAATTCAGACACAAACCAAGGATAACTCAGGGTTACACTTACTCAACCCTTGGAACAAAAGGCTCCCTTGTGCAGTTTCCCGCAAGTGCTGCACCGAATCTGACCCTGCTGGCCTCTCAGAAGCTGATCTGAAATCTACGGTCTCCTCCCGAGACCCCTCACTATAAGCAACTGATCTGGTTCCCTCTTACCAATGTGCTCCAATTCCATATCTCGTTCTCAAACTCAAGAAGTCATATCATTCAGGGTCTTGCACCCCGAGATACTCATGATCTCCCTGCTATCATTCTACAGTATGTTATGATAACTTACCATCTTCATTTCCTCATCTGCTACATACGGTGGTACCATATAAGCTCTTTCCCGAGACTTGGCAGTGATCTCTGCCACAGTCTCAGTCGTCTGGTGGAGATCTAACAACTCTTGCGCCAACCGTTGCGCCTCAATCGCCTTGGCACACTCTGCCCAGAATCTGGTCTAAAAGTCATCCCATGACATAGCATTAACCGCATCATCACTCAACTCACTACCAACCTTTTCCTATCAATCTCGTGCTCTATCCCTCAGGAGACAGGAAGTAAGTCAGATCTTGTCTCCTTTCGAGACAACGTCTGGTAAGAAAAGTGTTGACAACATCTGACAACCATCTGCTGCTAACAATGGGGACCCTAACCCCCATGACAATCTGAAGCCTCACAAACTCTGAATTCCCGAAACATCAACGTACGGGTCTCTATCATGACTGTTATCTCAGTGCAGAATGCACTCGGCCTCTCATCACAAATCTCTATAGTGCCCTCCTTGATCACACTGAGGATCACAGGAGTCTGGTCAATGATACTGCGCGTAATTCTCAAATGGAATGAACTCCCTCATCTGATCATCGAGCTGTCCGACTACAGAGTCCGAGCCTGATCCCTCGTCGACACCAGAACTACCATCTGGTCTACCACGTAGCGCCACTATACTCGGTAATATACCATCACTAACACCACAATACTCATCCAAACTCGAGGGACCTCACACACTACAAGTTCCCTGGGTTCATCTCAGCCTTCCTTGATTCGAGTACGGATCCTCTGTTTTCAGTAGTACGGTCCCATACTACCTTCCACATCTATCCGTACTTTCCTCAAGTACTGCCTCGACTCCACCAAGTCACTTCTACTACTACTGATCTCTGCTACTCTCATCCTAGGCTTGCCCTAGGGAAATCTCTAACTCCACCCAATCCAGTCCTCAGCTGCTGAAGGCCTCCTTGTAATGCCAATTAGCCATCACCTGACTACCATCACATGTGACGAGGCTCAGATAATCCTTCGAGTAAAAGACTCGTCCCTACAACGGTTAGAATCAAACGAGAGCTACGCAATAGGGCCAAATCCAGCACTCTGAGATTATTCAACCCTGATCACATGTGACGTGACGTATTCACCTAATGGCTAACTCCCATCACTCCGAGTCCAACAAAGCACGAAGCAAACAACATTCGGACATAGGAAACTACTCAAGCAAATCTATCCTCATAACGAGAAACTGTACTAGCATACAATGCTAAGCGCATACTATCAGGCATAACCTAAACAGGCTATCCTACTGCTGTCTACTCAATACTAGCATGCAATTCTCATAAAGCTGAAGCACATACAACAGGCACATAAGGCATCCTCCTAGATCCTTAGTCCTATTCTAGCATGTTGTTCTACTGAAACTGGAACTGATAATTATAACATAAACTTGTATGGGTAATTTGGGAGTACTTACTTGAGCTCGGCTGATTGCATGCACCACACCCTTTTTCTCTTTTCAAAGTTCTTTTCTTTCTAAAAATTCTTTTTGCTTTTCTAAAACTCTTTTCTTTTTAAGTTTCTTTTTGCTTTTCTAAAACTCTTTTCTTTTGAAAACTTTATACTACTTCCTTAGTTTGAGTTCAGACACACTCGGGAGTGCGCCCGAATCCCTCAAACCAAGGCTCTGATACCAACTTGTAACATCCCAAAAATACAGTCTGAAAATTTCGTTTAAAATCAGTAATTAAACCATATTCATCAAACGTCATATAAGAATCATAAACAATGTATCTCAAAATATCATAACAACTGTCAAATATATCAGAGTATAAACATCCCAGGCTGAACAAATGGTGTGTGCACTGCAATCTTCCCGAGCTCCTCTTTTGAAAACTAAGTACCTGAAACCAAACTGAAAACCGTAAGCACGAACCTTAGTGAGCTCCCCCAAACTACCACATACCATACAATAACATATAAAGCACATACTGGGCCTTGCCCACTGCATCAGACCGAAGTCCGGAAACTGCATCGGACCGAAGTCCGGAACTAACCAGGGTCTTGCCCTCTGCATCGGACCGAAGTCCGGAAACTGCATCGGACCGAAGTCCGAAACTAACCAGGGCCTTGCCCTCTGCATCGAACCGAAGTCCGGAAACTGCATTGGACCGAAGTCCGGAACTAACCAGGGCCTTGCCCTCTGCATCGGACCGAAGTCCGGAAACTGAATGAACATAACATAGCATAATCATAACTACTAGCATAAACACATATACTGCATACTGCATCGGACCGAAGTCCGGAACACATAACACAAAGTCATGTTTGAATCACAAAAACATCGAGCACACTGAACTCACTGCATCGAACCGAAGTCCGGAACTGACTGAACATAGCATAACATAATCATAGCTACTATCATAAACACATATACTGCATACTGCATCGGACCGAGGTCCAGACTAACTAACACATAAACATGCTTGAATCACAAAGACATCCAACACACTGAACTACTGCATCGGACCGAAGTCCGGAACTACTGCTAACTAAACGGGCCGGCATTGTGGCCGTAGACCCGTTCCTACTGGAAGGAAACTCACCTCACACTGCTGAAGTCCCGTAGACACAATCCCACACTGCTGAAGTCCCGCAGACTCCACCCCAGCTGTTGGATGACAGATTCCCGAACTGTCAACACCAAAATAACACCCAATTACTAATTGGGGTCTAACACATAACTATAAATGCATACCTTGGATAATTACTATATTACCCCTAGCTTGGCTTACCCAAGCCCAAGGCCTAATCCATAAGCGCAAAGTCAACTAGGGATCAAAGCCCAACATATGGAAAATTGGGCCCAAACCTCTACATGGACTTCCCTTAAGGCCCACTTGATCAGTCCAGTCCAACATGTCTCATTCTAGGGGCCCAATATCAATGCAACCATCTAGGCCCCAACTATGGCCCAATTTTCCAAATTGGGCCCAATATTTCATATGGGCCTTATCCTAAAGCCCAACTAATTACTCTAGTCCATTTGCTTGTTCTTGGATGGCCCAACACAAAGCCCAAGTGAAATTAGGGTTTCACATAAAATGATGATTAGGGTTAAGTGTTTCTTACTTAACCCATTAAGGACTTAATCCATTAAGTCCTTTACTCTACTAGATAAATGATATGGAGAAAATTGGGCTTAATACACAATCCAATCCCAATAGCCCAAAAGTGGGTCCAATAAGTCCAAGGCCCAACTACTCACAATTAGGGTTTTCTAAACCCTAATTAGGGTTTTCACCCAAACATGGCCCAATAGGCCCAAAACTAATCCTTAAGCCCATTAGGGTTTTGCTAGGTCAATTAGGGTTTGCTTGAGGGGCACCACCCACTACCACCTCGGGTAGTGGCGGTCCATGGCGGCTCACGGCGACGGCCACCACCTTACGGTGGTGGTTACTATTATTTTATTATTCATTTTGCTAATTACAATTATAGTTTTTAATCCAAACATAAACACACACACACACACTAACTAACACACACTCACACACAACCACCCTAGCGGTGGCCGGTGGTGGCTCGTGGCGGCAGCCACCACCTCACGGTGGTGGTGGCGGCTAATCTTAACTTTCCGGCTTGACAAAAATACTCTAAAAAAAGAAATACAGCCACACATACACTGCAATAAACATACACTACACCCTTTGCCCGGAATAGTAACACAGCCACCCACCTGTGGCATCTGACGGCGGCTGAATCCCCGAAAGGCGGCGGCAGCGGCGACTTTTGTGATAACAGCCACCACCTCACGGTGGTGGCGACGGTTTCTCATGGACATCAGCCCGAAAGCACACCCGACATGGCTGCCCTCACGGTGGCAGCGCTAGTCGGAACACGGTAGTAGCACATCGAATCATGGAGGGGAAGGCGGCGACGTCGGAACTCGCTACAGCGGCGACAGTCACGACGTTGGCAGAAGGCGGCGGAGAAGGGTGGCAGAACAGAAGAAGACGCGAGAGGGTGGCAGCCTCCACCGGGAATGATAATAGCGACGCCACAGATGAGTTCCTGCCGATCCCTCCCTGCCACGACGTCTAAGGGAGGTTTCCGCCTTTAATGGGATGGCATAGCGGCGGCTCGATGGTCGGAGAAGCCAAGAAGAGTGGCGGCCGGTAATGGAGGAAAGGAGAGTGGCGGCTGATGCATAACATTAGGTTTAGGGTTTCTTTTCTCCATGCGATGAGGGAAGGAACGGTTATACCCCGTATCCCTTTCAAACTTATGCCCAAATATACACTTCTGGTCCCTCCCCATCCATTCTTTTTCAAATGAACTCCAATAGTTACCATATAGCCCCTCATGACAAATTTCTTTCCATCTAGGTACATAATTTACCATTTATACCCTGTCTTCTGAAACCCCTTTCAAATCAAGTCCAATAATTACCAAACGCACCCTGACTTCTAAAAACTTTTCAAATTAACTCCGTAACTTACTAAACAACCCTCCACTATTAAAATTCTTCACAAATTAATCCGGGAATTACATTTATTAATTTATTTAAATAAACGGGGCGTTACATAAATAAATTTTGATTTTTTTATTTATTCCATAATACATGAAAACGACTTATCTTAAGCTATACTAGCCACAAACGTGGTTTAGATATAAATTATATTTCATATTATATTATTATGATATAAGCCCCCCTCATTCTGAAATTCTGGCTCCGCCCCTGGTTGTCTACTTCAATGCCTTCGATTTTTTTAACAAATATCTCTCATACAAGTTAATTTAGGGCCCCACGAGACTTTTTGACATCTATACTTAGAAGTGATTTTTTTTTGTTAAGAAATTAAGGTAATTGAGGAGGAATCCACATCTCAATGAGGTATAAATATTTTTATACTATAGATTGAGGAATCGAGAAGTGTTGGCATAATTGTTGCAAAATTAAAATGTGTTACTTTTGAGATGATTTGTGGTCTTAAAACTTAATACTTAAAGATGTTGTTTAACTTTCGATTGTTTTGCAGTTTATATTTGATTTGTAATGTGCAGAATTCTTTGTCAAGATTTGAATAGAGTCTAAAATAGGGCTAATGTCAGAAAAACCCTTAAGTTTGCACGAAATTGTCGGATTTACCAAAAGTTGATTTTTATGTTCTTTTATGCCGCCTCAAATACCGGAAAAATTGGTCATTTTTACCCCTTTACCTTTTATGGCCGGTCAATCCATGCTGATTGGAGGGAAGATGCTGAGTAAGAGCTGACATGGCGTCAGCAAGCCATGTCAGCGTTGCTTACTTCAAATAAAAAATGAGAAGCTAAACGAAGAGGAGAGGATTCAAACCTGGGTCTTCTACATTGCTGACATCGACTTTATCCACCAAGCTAATAGCTCTCTTATATTTGACTTCCTAACTTAATTTACATAATGTGTTATTATGTAACAATTACTGTTATTATTATTATTATTAATATTATTAATATTAATATTGTTATTATTATTATTATTATTATTATTATTATTATTACAATTTTTCGAGCATATTTATATGTTGAAGATCATAATTTTTTATTTTTAAAAACATATACATCACATAAAAATATATTTTAACATATTTATTAGGTATATATGTATTTATTTTTTTATAAAAACATATTGATGTATTTTTATGTGTATAAAAAACGTTTTTATACATCTAAATATGTATAACAACATTATTTATATGTAAAAAAAAGTTATCTATATGTATACAAAATATTTTTTATACATATATAAACATATAAAGATATTTTTGAATGTATTTATATGGTATTTTCAAATTTGTATGTATACAATATATTTTATACGAAATAAATACATATACACATACTAAATACGTTTAAATACGCTATTTATACGTCTTTTTACATAATGTATACGTATAAATATGCAAAAAAAAAACATCTTTGCACATAATGTATACATATAATTACGTATAAAAACGTATTGATGCGTTTTTTTATTTATAAAAATCGTATTTATACATTTATATATGTTTTTCATTCATATAAAAATACATCAATATGCTTTTATTTATACATATAAATAACATTGTTATACATATTTAGACGTATAAATTTTTTTCATATATATAAAAATGCATCAATATGTTTTTATAAAAAATAAATACATACATACCTAATAAATACGTTAAAACACGTTTTCTACGTTATAAATATGTTTTTAAAAATAAAAAATTACGATTTTAAATATATAGACACGTTAGAAAAATTGTAATAATAATAATAATAGTTATTATTTAAAAGTTCTAGGCCGATACACATTAAATAGGATATATTGGAAGTCAATTCACAAAAGTTCTTTCAGCTTGGTGGAAAAAGCTCCCCTTATATTTGTGGGAGACATAGGTTCGAATCCCCTTGCTCCCATTTATTCTTGTACCTTTTTCACTTGAAGACAAAAGTCAGCGATGCTGACTTGGCTTCCAACTCAGCAACTTCGTCCAGTCAGCTTAAGGGGTCACCTGCTATTGAAGGTAACTTTTTCACTTGAAGACAAAAGTCAGCGACGCTGACTTGGCTTCCAACTCAGCAACTTCGTCCAGTCAGCTTAAGGGGTCACCTGCTATTGAAGGTAAAAAGGTAAAAATGAACAATGCAAGTTTGAGGCATAAATGAACATAAAATCCAACTTTGGGCAAAACCGACAAAATGCTGAAAATGTAATGAATTTTATGACATTAGCCCTCTAAAATGGGGTTTTAAGTACCCCCTTCCTTTTCCAATTCCACCCCCTTGATTTAATTTTTTGTCTTTTGTTGTTTTTTTTTTTCCTATTTTGTTGTTTTGTTGTTTTTAATTCTTTTTTAATTATTATTATTATTATTATTATTATTATTATTATAAATCTCGCAAAAAATTTTAACATTCGGAAGACATTATAAATTCAAACGGCTATATAAAATCGGTTTTTAAATATATTTTTTATATTTTTTAATTACGGACAAAAAAGTCGTTCGAATTTTATAATGTCGTGTGAATTTATAATGTTTACCGAAATTTAAAATGCCATCCGAATTTAATAGTAATAATATTAAAATATAAAATAAAAGAAAAAAAAATCAAAAAAAAAAAAGAAAAAAAAAAGAAATAATGTCAAATCAAAAGTAAAAAGTTGATTTGATTGATGTTAGGGGGTAAAATTGGTTAAAAGGTACGTATAACACAACCCCTCTAAAATACCATGGCTAAAATGAGCTATCATACAACATTGCTTCGTTTCATTTGAAAGGACATTTGTGGAGACCCAGCAAGTGTCAAGTCAAGCCAATAGCTAAGTCAGGTCATGAGTAAATTTAAGAAAATTCAGATGCATGTCAAGTTTGATATCAATTCATTTGTCAAGAATTAATTGTGTTCATGTAGTTGATGACACACAAACACACACACATATATATATATATATATATATATATATATATATATATATATATATATATAATAACGTTTGTATGATTTTGTTCATTATATATATATATTAAATCAAAGGACCTTATGAATAGTAATTTTTTTGGCTTTAGGTTTTTGTCAAATGTTTGATGAATTTGACATTTTTAGTCCTCGAAATGAAAACTTTTACATTTTTAAGTTTTGATTAAGTTTTTGTGCCTTTAGATTTTTGCCACAAATCTTTAGTGACTTTTACACTTTTCGTCATTGCAGTCAAATCTTTTATATTTTGATGTTTTTGCCATAAATTTTTTGTGACTTTGACACTTTTCAACCCTGCAGTCAAAACTTTTACATTTTGACATAAAAAACACAAAAAACCTCCTTTAGACTTTTGCCACCATATTTTTCCAAATTTGGCAACTTTTATATTATAGCCACGACATTTTTGGTTTTTCTCCATCAATGTTCTTTTTTTTGTTGTACACTTTTGAAATCTAATTTTAGGGGGTGTCGGTTTTCTCCCTTATTTGTGGCGATTTACACTTTCAATACATATTTTAAAGTTTGCCGATATTTAACTTCTATAACATAGTCCAAAAGCGGAGGAGCCGCGCGTCCTTTTCTAGTTATAATTATAATTTCTATTAATCAATCACTTAAATAAATCTAATTAAAAGTCTATAACTAAGAGCATCTCCAATAGATTTTTCTCTAAACTTATTATTATTTACTTTTTTTACTAAGTACTTATTAACAGTGGAGTATACAACTTATTTGGTTTTTTATATTAATGATCAATATATTTTTATGTTTTGTCATTTAAATTCATCATATTTTAGTTATATTTCATTTGATCAACTTAAATATATTTTAGTTTAAATATTATTTTATTTATTTACTAGTTAATTATTTCTATTAAATAGTTAATGAAATTTCATTTAGAAAATATAAAATTATAACTATTATATAATATTTTTCAATCTTTTTTATGACTATTTCGTATTAGTTTTTTCTAACGATATGTTGAGATATATTTCTTCTGAAATAATGTATTGTAATATTTTTAGTAAATTAAAATACGATGTGTGTTTAAAAAAGACTCATTAAATAAGGGTGTTTGATAAAACATTTTAGATAGATATGGATAAATCATATAATTTATTTATAAAAAAAACTATTGGAATAAGTTAACCATTGAATCAATTATTTATTTAGAGGTTAACGTTATTGTAATTATGATGTGACAATAGTTTTAAGTCTTAATATATTTTAATCATTGTAGATGCTCTAAGAAAGTTAACTGTAACATCCCAAAAAATTTTAAGCCAAATTTAAACTTTTTCAACCATAAAACCAAATAGTGTTTTACAAAAATGTTTTCAAAATATTATTCATCAGAGTGTCCCAGAAGTATAATCATATGGATGAGGAGCGGTACGGTTAAGCCTTCGCTTTGCCACGATCTCCGGATGTACCTGAAACAGTAAACCAAAATTGTAAGCCCGAGGGCTTAGTGAGCTACCCCCAAAATACCAATATTACACCGATAATACCATGCCAACCACAGATAATCAACAACATGCATACTGGGCCTTCGGCCTGACTGGACCGCCCAACCGGGCCTACATTCTATCTAGATCTATCCCGAGCCTTCGGTATGACTGGACCACCATACGAGCCCACAGTCTACCTGGACCGCTCGTAGGGTATGTTGGCCTTCAGCACAAAGCAGGACCGCCTCAACCCAAACATCAAGCAAATAACCATGTGCACAAGACTAACATAAGCTAGCATATACAGATATCAGATATAACTATCTCACAGATCATCGATCATAGCAATCTCCCCTAACCAGAGCACCGACCTAACCAGGTCACTAACATACCAATCCTAACGGATCATAAGAGCATAACAACATACTGTCTATCCTGCTACCGATCTAACAGATCATAGCCACATGTAGCATACTATAACCAAGATAATAACTAAAAGGGCCGGCCTTGGTGCCTTAGACCCTTTTGATATAGTGAGGATAACTCACCTTGCTAACAGCTCGGAATGATACTGTCCACACCTCCCGATATAGCTCCAACCACCTCGCCTGTACCCATAAGTGGTCCATTCAATAATTACTCAAATTACCAAAATGCCCTTGGGAGGTACAAGACATCCCACAGTCAAGTCAAGTCACTGGTCAATGGTCAACAGTCCATGTTGACCTGTTTGCTGAATATAACTTTCTCTGCCTCGAGTCCTTCCTGATTCCAGAATTTCTCGACTCGATGCGCCAAGTCTCTAGCAGACTCGCCGAGTCGATACGCGACTCCGTGCTTGGAAGCCCAAACTGACTCGCCGGGTCATTTCCCAGACCTCGCCGAGTCCAAGCGGGACTAATCTGGACAAAACCCTACCCGACTCGCCGAGTCATCTTCCAAACTCACCGAGTCCATACGCATACTCCCATGATCAAGCGATTCTGAACTACCCCTTTGATCCAAACAGTAGATCTAGGTCCCTAGAGTGCATTAGCAATGTAAAGTTGCTACCTTTACGTATTTGCATGACTCAAAATCCACATCTAAGCTTTGAATGGGACTTTACTCATAAACAAGGGTTCCTTCATGACCCTATTAAGAACTTTATGGACTTAGGACTTAAAAGCGGTTCAGATCTGAAGTTTCAACTTCAGATCTAGCTCCCATACCATAATCCCTTCATGAATAGCTAAAGAAAGCCCTAATCTTCACATTAGAAGGATTCTAGAAGAAAAGAGGTCAAGGTAACAACTTGTTACCTCCAAAACGTGCCCAAGCTGAAGTAGACTCTGGATCCACACGAAATCCTTGATGATAGCCTCTTGATCTACAAGTTTCCTTCACAAAATCACTTCCCAAAGCTCCAAAACACTCTCCAAGCTCACACTCACGGAAATTAGGGTTTCTAGCTCTCAAGGGGTGATAGAGGACAGTGGGAGGCGCTAATGGTCCAATATATAGGGTGCAAAAACCCTGAAATTTAGGGTTTCCTCTGCCAGCTCCTACTCGTCGAGTCCCCATGCCGACTCACCGAGTCACTCATTAAATGACGTGTCCTGACCCGCTGCTACTCGACGATTCACAGCGTCAACTCGTCGAGTAGACCTTAAAACATGAAATCTAAATGGAATAATAATGATACCTGGCGGTTGGGATGCTACATTAACTATATCAGGTTGTGGATTTTTTCATCAACCTATTATCATTACCAACACTAAACCATTAGTCGTTATCATCTTCTTCATACCCATCATCATCTCCATTGGCTATAATCACCACCACCACTGCCATCATAACACAACCCTCACAATCGACGCCACCACCATCTTTGTAACATCTATATTGTGACACCCCCATTTTCACGGCCAGAAAAGACCGATTTTGTTTATGCTTTATAAAAATCAGAGTACCTCTTTTAATAAAATGTTGCGGAATTTGTTCCCAGAAAAACATGATAAGTACGTTATCAAAGCATTTCCGAAGAAATGTATTTTCATTCATTTTAAAACATTTGGGATGTCATCATCAATATAGAAACATAAGCATAAACAGAACTTACATTCATTATCACTAGTGGTCTACATCTCTTTAATCTCTCAGTGTAGTGCAGCTTTATATCGACACCTGTGATACAAATAAACTGAGTGGGTCAGGTTGGGAAACCTGGTGAGTACATAGGGTTTTCAACCCACAATAATGTAATTATTATGTTTAATCATCAAGCAATCAACCCGATTACCCATCCCCATTATCTTCTTTATTCTTAAGGATTACCCTAAGAATCAGTTACCCTTCATTCATTCACTCCTAAGGTTTTATCCTGGGGAATACACGCGAAGTCCATTACTGGTAATGTCATCTATTAGGCACAGCTGCCAATATAATCCTTTAGGCGCAACTGCCAGGATTGTGTTGTTCTCAACTAGGCGCAACTGCCAATGTTATCTTTTAGGCGCGGCTGCCAATATTATCATCTAGGCGCAACTGCCGGGATTATGACGTTCTCTATTAGGCGTAGCTGCCGATATTATCCTATAGGCGCATCTGCTAGGATGTTTAGAGTACATTGCGTTTCAAAATCATCTACAGGTTATGATGCAGCTACCAATATTCACCTATCTCATCTTTCATACCTCATCATTTATCTACCCATGTTCTACCCAATATTTTTGTAGCTATAAATTACCTCTATAGCTTTAGATTTGAAGAAAAGGTTCAGATCTGAAAACAAAATACATCTACCGCCTAGATCTGAAGAAAAAGGTTAAGATCTGTAAACAAAGTACATCCACAATCTAGATCTGAAGAAAAAGGTTCAAATTGTAAACAAAGTACATCCACAGCCTAGATCTGAAGAAAAAGGTTCAGATCTGTGAACAAAATACATCTACAGCCTACATATGAAGAAAAAGGTTCAGATCTGTGAACAAAATACATATACAACCTAGATCTGAAGAAAAAGGTTCAGATCTGTAAACAAAGTACATCTACAGCCTAGATCTGAAGAAAAAGGTTCAAATCTGTAAACAAAGTACATCCACAGCCTAGATCTGAAGAAAAAGGTTCAGATCTGTGAACAAAATACATCTACAGCCTAGATCTGAAGAAAAAGGTTCAGATCTGTGAACAAAATACATATACAGCCTAGATCTGAAGAAAAAGGTTCAGATCTGTAAACAAAGTACATATGCAGCCTAGATCTGAAGAAAATGTTCAAATCTGTAAACAAAGTACATCCACAGCCTAGATCTGAAGCAAAAGGTTCAGATCTATGAACAAAATACATCTACAGCCTAGATCTGAAGAAAAAGGTTTAGATCTGTAAACAAAATACATCTACAGCCTAGATCTGAAGAAAAAGGTTTAGATCTGTGAACAAAATACATCTACAGCCTAGATCTGAAGAAAAAGGTTTAGATCTGTGAACAAAATACATCTACAGCCTAGATCTGAAGAAAAAGGTTCAGATCTGTAAACAAAGTACATCCACAGCCTAGATCTGAAGAGAAAGGTTCAGATCTGTAAACAAAGTACATCCACAGCCTAGATCTAAAGAAAAAGGTTCAGATCTATGAACAAAATACATCTACAACCTAGATCTGAAGAAAAAGGTTCAGATCTGTAAAGAAAGAAGTTAGATCTTTCATCCAACATAGATCTCAAAGTGTAAAATATATATACAGCTTAGATCTTAAAAACAAAGAAGTTTAAATCTTTCATCTAGCACGGATCTCAAGTAGATATGCGCACATAACGCGTAATTTATATAAAATACTTCATATCTATGTGTAAGATGAAAGTAACTATGCACTCACCTGATACGGAGTGAGTTGGACAGCACCTCGCTTCTAAAAATAATCTTCTTTGACGAAACCGGGAAGTTTGCTTGACAATCGGGCTCCGCGCGGGCAGAGTTTCAAACCGAAAAACTCTTTTTCTTGGAGCCTTCGGGCTCTCCGGGACTCGCTTCTAGCACTTAGGAAGTACTAGGGAATGGAAGAGAGGTTTTGGGGATAATGGGAAAGAAAGGGTATGAAAGGTGTGTGTTTTGGGGGTGACTTACGCCTTTATTTATAGGCTGTCTGGGCCGATTCACGTCGTGAGAAAGGGTGCTCACGTCGTGAGCCAGCTGGCTACAGCCAGGCACAACCTGGTGCTGACACGTGCATTGCACACAGGGTGTAAATTAGCCGATTTTCAAAAATTCGTAACTTTCGCATACGACCTTCGTTTTCAACGTTCTTTATATCCATTCATAGGTAAAAATAAGATCTACAACTTTCTTTTTAACTCCGTCGGCTAATTCTCGACCGATATTAAATTTAACAGTATGAGAAGATTATACTGTTAAATGACTACGTAAAATTCATAACTTCTACATACGAACTCCGTTTTCGTCTGTCTTTTTATCGTCGAGTTCCTATTATTGAGATCTTCAACTCTCATTTAGGCCGCGTAGGCCAAAAACCGTTCAAACTAAAATTCGAGTTTCGGGCCTTGCACTGCTATGCCAAATCTTAGAAAAATCATAACTTCCTCATACGAAGTCAGATTTGGGCGTTCTTTTTATGGACGCTCTCGGTTTAACGTATACTACGACTTTTGTTTAGATTAATAAGGCTAAAAATTCCTCCATCGTAAATTCACTATTTACGTCTCCTGGTGCCGTGCCGATTTTGCCGAAAAACTTCGACAGGTCATAACTTCTTTGTTATAACTCGGATTTCGGCGTTCTTTATATGTACGGAACCCTTGTAATATATACTACCACTTGGAAAATATTAATCCTTCTAAATAATCTTCCATTGAAAACTCATTTTTGATGCTTATTGTCTCTAAATTGACTAGCCCGGATCTACGGGCGTTACAATTATCTCCCCCTTAGGATGATTACGTTCCGGAATCATCAACGAGATAGGACTTGTATAATGACTCCATATGTTATCTCTTCATCCTAGGTAATAACCGTAACTTCTATGTTGCTTTGAACGAGTATCTAACTTTTGGACTTCTTGACTGCAGGCGGTGCTCGATCTTGCACCCGCTCTTTACCTCATGTTAGACTTTCAATCATGACCTTCATGTCACATTCTCGATCCTTACTGGAGACTCCTTCTTCCTCTTAATGCACTTAAGATAAGTCCTTTGATTTCCACAATAGACCGATGGGTCACGTTCTAATGACCTCTCATCGTATGTTGTAACGCTTAGACTAAGGTCTTTTAGAGTCAAATTCCAGAACATGCTATACCTTCCTTCATGTTCTAATGTGATACAATCACATTTCAACATGTAGCATTTCTAGCTACCAACTTCTTTAACAACGAGCGCGATCCTTCTATTAATCGCTTTGATTCACTTCAATCTTCTGGCTGAAGTCAGACGCTACATCGAACTTGGTTCTCTGAACCACTTAACATACTCATCGGAGTCGGACTCAATTTGATATGACCACTAGGGTCGGAATAACAATCATCTTCTTAGTCATTACCGAAACGATGGTAACGACATACTTGAATAAAACGAAATCGATTACTTGTTTCTTGGTAACCTTGTGACTTTCCCTGATCCAAGCGTGAGTCCTGTGCTTCCGGTAGCATAGGCCTCTACTACCATTCACACCTACTCATACTCGTCCCAAGTATTATCTCGCAGTTTTCCAAGTCACCATACATGAAAATCCACACAACAACTTAACACATCAGATAGCAAAACGAAGGTTTTATATTATTCCTTGAAACGATTACATAGGTGTTCAAGTTCACCCTAGACTATGCCTCTAATAGGCTACATCATTAGATACTATTTATACGGATACTCTATAGGTTCTTCCTCTTAATTCCTTGCATCGCCGTCTGCTTCATCAAGGATCATCTGAAATGCTCTTGCCTTTGGCGGTGCATTTGGATTTGTAGCTCCTTCCCTCTTTGGGCAGTCTTGCTTGTAGTGCCCTTCTTCATTACATCCATAACACACCCTTTTTTTGAATGTACACTCATTGGCGTAATGCCCATGCTTCCCACACTTGAAACATGTCACCTCATCGCCACATTTTCCAGAGTGTTTCTTCTTGCACTTATCGCACCATCTCACTTCACCTTTTCCCCCTTCGGACTTCTTCGAACCAGACTTCGAGAAATTTCTCTTCTCGTTGGACCTTGAGGATCCATCGAACTTCCTTTTCTTACCGACTTCAGTTCCCTCCAGACCCCTTTCTCTTAACTGGGTCTCAACATTCTTGGCTGCTCTAATGGCTGCCTTCAACGTGCTTGCCATTTTGACTGTTGGGCCAAAGTCTGATGGTAATCCGTTAGCAAATTTCTCTATCTTGACGAGTTCAGTTGGCACCAGGTATGGGAATAACTTCATCTTCTCAGTAAACGCAGTAGTATATTCATCAATGCTCATTTTCCCTTTCTTCAAGTTTTGGAACTCATTGTTTAGATCGATCAGATCTATCTCGGAGCAGTACTGCATCTTCAACTGTTCCATGAACGCTTCCCAAGACATCTTCAAAGCTTCTCCTCGTGGCATCATATCCGCCAACAATTTCCACCAGCCCAAGACTCTGGTATTTAGTTGTCGAACCGCAAAGACGGTTTTCTGCTTATCACTACTGTTGCAGCTTTCAAATACCATCTCCATTTTGGAGATCCAGTCCATAATCTCCACATGCTTTGGGTTTCCGGAAAGACTTGGTGGTTTGGCACCCAAGAAGTTCTTATACATACGTCCATCTCGGTCGATTTCCCTCTCCGGGTCATTCCTTCTCACCACTGGGGGTTCCACTTGACTAACAGTGCGACTGTTATTCCCTTCTTCAGACTCTCCGTCATTCAGTTCTGGTTGTTCAACAGGAATTGAAGGTTCATTTCTGTTATTCAGCAACAGTTGTCTCATTTCTTCCTTTTGTTCAGCCATCACAGCCCGAATCATGGCTTGAACTCCAGCCATTGTGACTGGCTCATGTGCAACTTCGACTATCGGCACCTGCTCAATCACCTCGGGTTGAGGTCGTTGATTCCTGTTTCCATTTGCGTTCCCAGCTCCACTTCGGGTTCTTGCCATCTCGATCTATACACCAAGTTAGGTGAATTTAGATCTTTATTTAGGATAGACGTTTAAATCACCCTTATCACTCCGAAACGTTTACATGCTAGTTCTAATATCGTAGTCGTACGTTTAGAATCCTAAACGCATAAGGTTTCCAGATCCGGTCGGCAACAGACCATAGATCCGAACAAATAACAACATATTAGGCACAAAGCATTTAGCACATAAAAGCATTTTAGGCATAATTCCTAAAATAAACTAGTGCTCGTGTCTAAAATATGGAAGACACTCATCTCACGATCATCGCTTAGCATTCTAAGTTTAAGTCTAGAAATCCTACAAATTCCTAGTTCGCTTAAACTAATGCTCTGATACCAACTGTGACATCCCCATTTTCACGGCCAGAAAAGACCGATTTTGTTTATGCTTTATAAAAATCAGAGTACCTCTTTTAATAAAATGTTGCGGAATTTGTTCCCAGAAAAACATGATAAGTACGTTATTAAAGCATTTCCGAAGAAATGTATTTTCATTCATTTTAAAACATTTGGGATGTCATCGTCAATATAGAAACATAAGCATAAACAGAACTTACATTCATTATCACTAGTGGTCTACATCTCTTTAATCTCTCAGTGTAGTGCAGCTTTATATCGACACCTGTGATACAAATAAACTGAGTGGGTCAGGTTGGGAAACCTGGTGAGTACATAGGGTTTTCAACCCACAATAATGTAATTATTATGTTTAATCATCAAGCAATCAACCCGATTACCCATCCCCATTATCTTCTTTATTCTTAAGGATTACCCTAAGAATCAGTTATCCTTCATTCATTCACTCCTAAGGTTTTATCCTGGGGAATACGCGCGAAGTCCATTACTGATAATGTCATCTATTAGGCACAGCTACCAATATAATCCTTTAGGCGCAACTGCTAGGATTGTGTTGTTCTCAACTAGGCGCAGCTGCCAGTATCATCTGTTAGGCGCAGCTGTCAATGTTATCTTTTAGGCGCGGCTGCCAATATTATCATCTAGGCGCAGCTGCCGGGATTATGACGTTCTCTATTAGGCGTAGCTGCCGATATTATCCTATAGGCACATGTGCTAGGATGTTTAGAGTACATTGCGTTTCAAAATCATCTACAGGTTATGATGCAGCTACCAATATTCACCTATCTCATCTTTCATACCTCATCATTTATCTACCCATGTTCTACCCAATATTTTTGTAGCTATAAATTACCTCTATAGCTTTAGATTTGAAGAAAAGGTTCAGATCGGACAACAAAATACATCTACCGCCTAGATCTGAAGAAAAAGGTTAAGATCTGTAAACAAAGTACATCCACAACCTAGATCTGAAGAAAAAGGTTCAAATTGTAAACAAAGTACATCCACAGCCTAGATCTGAAGAAAAAGGTTCAGATCTGTGAACAAAATACATCTACAGCCTACATATGAAGAAAAAGGTTCAGATCTGTGAACAAAATACATATACAGCCTAGATCTGAAGAAAAAGGTTCAGATCTGTAAACAAAGTACATCTACAGCCTAGATCTGAAGAAAAAGGTTCAAATCTGTAAACAAAGTACATCCACAACCTAGATCTGAAGAAAAAGGTTCAGATCTATGAACAAAATACATCTCCAGCCTAGATCTAAAGAAAAAGGTTTAGATCTGTGAACAAAATACATCTACATCCTAGATCTGAAGAAAAAGGTTTAGATCTGTGAACAAAATACATCTACAGCCTAGATCTGAAGAAAAAGGTTTAGATCTGTGAACAAAATACATCTACAGCCTAGATCTGAAGAAAAAGGTTGAGATATGTGAACAAAATACATCTACAGCCTAGATCTGAAGAAAAAGGTTTAGATCTGTGAACAAAATACATCTACAGCCTAGATCTGAAGAAAAAGGTTCAGATCTGTAAACAAAGTACATCCACAGCCTAGATCTAAAGAAAAAGGTTCAGATCTATGAACAAAATACATCTACAGCCTAGATCTGAAGAAAAAGGTTCAGATCTGTAAAGAAAGAAGTTAGATCTTTCATCCAACATAGATCTCAAAGTGTAAAATATATATACAGCTTAGATCTTAAAAACAAAGAAGTTTAAATCTTTCATCTAGCACGGATCTCAAGTAGATATGCGCACATAACGCGTAATTTATATAAAATACTTCATATCTATGTGTAAGATGAAAGTAACTATGCACTCACCTGATACGGAGTGAGTTGGACAGCACCTCGCTTCTAAAAATAATCTTCTTTGACGAAACCGGGAAGTTTGCTTGACAATCGGGCTCCTCGCGGGCAGAGTTTCAAACCGAAAAACTCTTTTTCTTGGAGCCTTTGGGTTCTCCGGGACTCGCTTCTAGCACTTAGGAAGTACTAGGGAAGGGAAGAGAGGTTTTGGGGATAATGGGAAAGAAATGGTATGAAAGGTGTGTGTTTTGGGGGTGATTTACGCCTCTATTTATAGGCTGTCTAGGCCGATTCATGTCGTGAGAAAGGGTGCTCACGTCGTGAGCCAGCTGGCTACAGCCAGGCACAGCCTGGTGCTGACACGTGACATCGCACACAGGGTGTAAATTAGCCGATTTTCAAAAATTCGTAACTTTCGCATACGAACTTCGTTTTCAACGTTCTTTATATCCACGCGTAGGTAAAAAGAAGATCTACAACTTTCTTTTTGACTCTGTCGGCTAATTCTCGACCGATATTAAATTTAACAGTATGAGAAGATTATACTGCTAAATGACTACGTAAAATTCATAACTTCTACATACGAACTCCGTTTTTGTCTGTCTTTTTATCGTCGAGTTCCTATTAATGAGATCTTCAACTCTCATTTAGGTCGCGTAGGCCAAAAACCGTTCGAACTAAAATTCGAGTTTCGGGCCTTGCACTGCTATGCCAAATCTTAGAAAAATCATAACTTCCTCATACGAAGTCAGATTTGGGCGTTCTTTTTATGGACGCTCTCGGTTTAACGTATACTATGACTTTTGTTTAGATTAATAAGGCTAAAATTTCCTTCATCGTAAATTCATTATTTACGTTTCTCGGTGCCGTGCCCGTTTTGCCGAAAAACTTCGACATGTCATAACTTCTTTGTTATAACTCGGATTTCGGCGTTCTTTATATGTACGGAACCCTTGTAATATATACTACCACTTGGAAAATATTAATCCTTCTAAATAATCTTCCATCAAAAACTAATTTTTTATGCTTATTGTCTCTAAATTGACTAGCCCGGATCTACGGGCGTTACATATATATATCTTCATTTCTAACAACTCCTACATCTCCTTTAACCATCACGCACCACAATAGATCACATGCGAAGAAGGATAGGGTTGAGCACGAGTGGAGTAACCATCATTAGATTAATCAATGAAAGCATCACAATTTCACGTTTGCAATCTGAGCTTGCTGACGAGGTCTATTATGTTTACCAGATACGTTTTCATTTTTTTCTCCTTTGTTACGCTCTTTATATACTTGTTTGTGGAGATTAAATGCTTGAATTAGGTTCGATGTTCTGAGTTAGAAAATTTTGTATTTGTGTTTATACAAACACAAGTTATGAACTGAAGCTTCATTTTAAGTTTAGAGTTGATGATCAATTCAATTTTGGAAAAAAAGCAAATAAGAATAAGTTGATTCTTTGCTTCACAGTTGCGTATTTCTCGAGGAAATCAATCGATCAGACCTGCAACTAGAGGTTTTCCTCGAAATGATTTCAAAATTTTAGGTAAGAATAAGAGTTTTAGTAGAATGTATTCTTGAAGAACGTACTTTAATTTTTTTTTAATATTGCTTAAATTGAATGTGACAAAGGAAAATTCTAAAAGAATTCGAGTTTTAGTACAATGATTCTCGTATAATATTGTGATTCTTGGAGACTGTTAATGATGTAGTTACTACTTTAAAATAAAAAAGTTTTAGTGGATTACAAACGTGAATGGTTTTTTTATTTTTCTTATAATTTAATTAGATTAATCTTAATTGGGTGTGTAGTAATGATTTAGGTTATACATGTCTCAATACCGAGAATTGCTTAATCTCATAATAAATATGGGATGATATTATATCAAAGGTTTTTGTGTGATTATAATATGAGAACTCGTTTCCCTTTTTCTTGTACAAACAAATAACAGTATAAATATAATTTTGATATAAAAAGAGTTGTGCTTCTTCGAAGTTTGACGATTAAACCGGCACGACTTTTCGTCTTGTAAAAAGTAGTTTTTTGATAAATTATTTTTTAGCCTAAGAGTTCTAAACGAAAGTCATAATAGTCGTTAAACCGAGAGGAGCGTACATATAGAGAACGTCCAAATCTGACTTCGTTAGAGGAAGTTATGATTTTCTAAGATTTGGCATAGTAATATTTGATGGGTTTTGAGCATAACATACAATCGTATGTGTGCATGCAACCCTAGATAAGATCTACATTTTCTCTAATTGAACATACAATATGAACAACCAAGTGTAAACCCTAGATCTCTAAGTAATAATCGAAAATCATATAAGAAGGGTTATGATACATACCTTTAAGATTGTTATTGTAAACAATCTTGAATTCTTGCTTGAAAGACCTTTGGTAGCAAGCGCCACAAGTGTCACGCCTCTAATGGTTCACAAACAAACCTAGCAACCAAGGAAAACTATATATATATATATATATATATATATATATATATATATATATATATAGGGAAAAGTGAATATGTGGCTGTCATTATGTAATATTAGGTATAGAACCATCAGAATTGACTTCATTTTGATTAAAAAAACATAATTGTTTTCATTGTTAGCTTCTTTCTATTGCTTTTGAACTTATATTAGTTTTGATTTCATAATTTATCCCCAACATCTATGTATTTGGAATGTGTTGTTTATATTAGACCTCTAGTAGGCTTCATAACTTTCTTTGACACCTACCATATGTATACTTGCATGGTTCTTTTTGATGTGTTATGAAAAGAAGTTTATTGGGTTTTTAATGAACAATTTCAATATTTCACTATAGTTTTCTAGATTAAATTTGAATATGAAGACTTATAGGTTATTGATAATGTATTCTTGTACATGGTTTGTGGTGTAAAATTAATTATTTAAAACTCCTTAAAAATATGTACAAAGCTTATCATCTAGTCTTATAGAGGATACAAGATGGATGGTAGAGAGATTTGGTTGCATTTTGTTAAAACTATGTATTTTTTTATGGTTCTATACCTAATATTAGGTACATAACAGCCACATATTCCCTAAGCCCTATATATATATATATATATATATATATATATATATATATATATATATATATATATATATATACAAAGAGAGAGAGAGAGAGAGAGAGAGAGAGAGAGAGGAGAAGCCTAAATTCCGTCCAAGGCAATTAGAAAGAAGTCATGGTCGAAATTCTACACAAATGAGGGTTTATATAGGTGTTAGGAAAGTATTGGATTAGGTAGGTATCTCCAAGATAACCCTAATCCCTTTACTTCCTCCCTAAGGCATCCAAGGCATCCTTAGAGCCCAAGGAAACCCTAGTAGCACTCTGGATTTCGTTCCCACTCTTTAGGGAGGTTCTAGAATTGCCCAATGCTCAACTATTGAACATTGTCACCTTTAGTCCCTGCACATTTAATTAATTCCAAATTAATTTCTGATTAAATATTAATTAAAAAATATGATTTCTAATTAATATATTATATCCATAATACATTAATAAATCATTTATTTTGATTTCTAACTAATTTATTAACCAAGTAATAAATTAATAAATCATTCTTCTCTCTCTAAAAGTTATCCTATTCAATTGCAGGTTTGAAAGCAACTCAAAAGGACTGTGCTACTATCAATTCAAGTATATACCAATTATAGTTATGAGCTTAGACACCTAATCCACCTGTATTCTGCTCAAAAATAAAATTTTAGCTAAAATAATCTAAACGAGAGTTGAAGATCTCGTTAATAGGAGTTCAACGATAAAAAGTATGTCGAAAACGGACACCGGATGAGAGATATATTCTTTTTATACGGGATTTAATAGTTTAAGCCTGTGTGAGAAAAATAAATTCAAAACTAGCCGACGAAATCTAAACGAAAGTTGTAGACCTCATTGAGTGCTCTTTGTGGGTATAAAGAACGTCCAAAACGGAGTTCGTATGAAGAAGATACACAATTTTGAAAATATGAAAATGGCACGCGTATGCGCGATGCGCAGAAGGTTCTAGAAGCTGCTACGCCGCCCCACCCAAATTGTGCCACATGTCAGCAAGCCTGTGAATCCACACCACCATATGTGCAGTGCACCACCATGCTGCACGTTGTGCATCCCGAGAAACTGAACTATAAATAGGAGCTCATTCCTTCCTCAATCCTCACACCATCCATTCGATTTTTCTCTAAAATTTTCGATACTTAGCCCCTTTTCCTTCGTTTTTGGTCTACAACGAAGCCCTGCGACGTCCCTGAGTACTTATCTGAGTAATAGCCTTCGAGTAGGAGATCCCAAATTCTGCCCACGTAGATCCCGATTCTCATTTATTGTACTCTATAAGTGAGTTACCCTTACTCTGCCTTTGTGTAATCTATAATTATAGTTATGACTCTTTACTAGGAACTTATAAGTAAGATTTATCAATAATTCCAAGTCGTTATACTGCTCGATCTATTTATCGGAGTAATTACTAGGATGCATTTAGTGAGGTGTTTAAAGTGGGATTTCCAAACAGTATACTTTGTATACCAAATGGACCCTACCTCCGATATGATCCTACCTGATTATTCCTTATTTTGATCTTGAAGTAGACTTTGGCATTATTGAGGAATCGAAACCCTTAGGATAATAGAATAAGACTTAGCGTTATATACATCTAGGTCTTTTGGAAAAGGTGTAAGGTGAAGCTCTGCCTCATTCACCAATCACCAGACACTTTTGTCAGGTGAGTGTGTAGTTCCTATCAAGATCATAATCTATAATTAAAGGTGTAAGGCGAAGCTATATTGGAAATCGATTGCCTTTAACTATAAGTCATGTCCTAGGTTAAGATTAAGACCTTTAAAGACTACTTAGTTGAGATTGGGTTGGATATCAATTAGGTCCTATGATTAGGGTAGGGTGTGTGAGATCAGAGCAGAGTGTTTCTTCTATTTTTTGGATGACTAGAAATGGTGGGTCCAAAACAGACAATTGGCAAGTATGTATGGGTCATTGACCAGAGTAGATGACAACACTTTGCTATTCTAGGCGGTCTAGTGAATTACGTTGCCATCATGGACTTATAACCCATGGATGTAGATAAAATGGGATACCATATTTATCAAATCTCTGAACATTGGTTGCCTTATATGACTTACACTGGCCAAGGACACCCCTAGCTGTGTAGTCAAACAGTTGCTCAAATAATTCATCAGGTTGGGTGATTCCTCCAGATAATCGTTACTTTAGAATATGTGAGGATCGGTTGGGTTGGGTAGTTGGCCTTAGGTCA
The DNA here is from genome assembly GCF_052849685.1 of Lactuca virosa. Classification (NCBI taxonomy): domain Eukaryota; kingdom Viridiplantae; phylum Streptophyta; class Magnoliopsida; order Asterales; family Asteraceae; genus Lactuca; species Lactuca virosa. The sequence continues at coordinate 43,792,960 of NC_136433.1, forward strand.
AATTTTATATATATTATCTGATAGCATTGTTTTGCAGAAACGATATTGTTTAATATCAACAAATTATTATGGGCTTGAAAACCCTATGTATCTCACCTGATTTTCCCAAACCTAACTCACTCATTTTATGCATTGTAGGTAGTGGAACCAAGACTGCAGTAGTTTAGTTAGGGTGTTGAGTGGAATAAAGAGATGTGCATGTTATAGTAGTTTGAGGACCTTTTATATTTTACATTGTAACGTATGTTTAGATATAAACGAATGACATCCTCAAGGTTTTAATAAAATAAATTTTGTAATCTTAAAAAAAATGTTTATATAACTGGGAGTTTCCGCATCTCAATTTATAAAGCGTAAAGAAAATGTTTTAATTGGTTCTAAAAAATTGGGGATGTCTCAGTTATCACAACATTAGTTTAAGTGAACTAGGAATTTAGAAAAAATTTAGACTTAAACTTAGAAGCTAAGTATGATCGGTGAGGTGTGCGATAAAATACTTTAGGATAGATGCCCTGATTGCCTTAGACTCTAGCATATTATACGAAGATGCCTTAACTGCTAATTATGTGCTAAGTATATATATATATATATATATATATATATATATATATATATATATATATATAGTAAGTAATATATCTCTACCCTAAAACATTCTCGCCTCTACGACTACAGAACATCATGACGATCACTAGGGGTGGAAGAGTCATCGATAACAAAGGAGATCTAACACCTCAAATCATCGGAGCAGCTGTTATTCAAATCCCGATGAATGAAGCTCGTGAAATGATGAAAGAAATGCTCGATCAACAACGACATGAGTGTAGGGAGCTCTTGGCTCTGGAATTAGCTAATGCTATAGGAGAAGCGCCTATGATCAATGAGCTGGTAGTTGTTGAACAAGTTAACAACAGACCGATTCCTTCTCATCCAGAGACTGTTCAGGAAGAGAATGATGACTCGGAAAGTCATCAAGGACAAGAGTAGGCAAAGATCCAAAGAAATGATGAACCAAGAGGCTATTGTAAGTATAAGGACTTCAAAAATTGCAAGTCATCATCATTTAACAGGAAGGAAGATCCCGTAGGAGTAATGGACTGGATCTCAGAGATGGAGATGATTTTTATCACCTGTGGTTACACGGGGAAGCTGCAAATTGTTGGGTTATGAGCAAACCATCAATCCTATGGTGCACATGCAAACCCTAAAGCTTTGGATCTAGGTTTTTTTAATTGTACATGCAATAATTATCTAAAGCTTATAAACCCTAATGCTAGCATACAAAATCGAAATCAACATAAATAAACAAGTAAGAATGTTACCTTTGATTGTAGCTTGATAACCTTGATCTTTTGAGAACCTAGCACCTCAAATGCGATGTCTCTAATAGATTACAAACACCAAAGCAATTGGAGAATATTAGACAGAGAGGGGAAAGGCTATTTTCGGCTCTAGGAATCCTTCTAGGGTTGTGGCAGCTGAAAATACGAAGCCAAGGGTTCCTTATATAGCTGAGCTGCTAGGGTTTCAGTCAAAACCCTAATTAGATTATTTAGGCCTTAAGCAATCCACAGGATCCTTCCAGAAGGCCTATATGGACGATTTCTATGTGGGCTTCCCCATAGAATCCGTCCATCCCTTCTTTAGGGATCCTTAGCCCAACTTTGTAACTACCTTATAATTACAGTATCAGTCCCCTTAATTTAATTATTCTCTTTTGACCACAAAATTAATTCTAAATTAATTCTTGACCAATATTAATCAAATAATATGAATTCTCTTTTAATATATTATTCATATAATATATTAATATATCACTTTTATCCTCTTTATCCATTATTCATCCAGTCAAGTTGCTTTGGTGAAGGCAACCCAAAAGAACCATGCTACAATCGGGTCAAGTACATATCAAATATAGTTATGGGCTTAGACACCTAATCCAACAGTCTCCCACTTGGATAAGTCTAATAACTATAAATGCAAGTACGACTTCAAAATCCGGTTAGCAATCGTAGCTCTTAAAATCCGTTGTCGAACTTTGACATGCCCTTTAGATAAGGGATCATATACTCCTCCGTTCTCAAGATATCGTGTGGACAATCACATGGAACATAGTCATACTTACTGTCCAATAGTTTGTTTCTCGATCTTTGATTTGTCTGACATAGAACTTAATTGAACACATCAATTCAGTCCTGACCGGGCCCGACACATAAGTAAAAAAAAAATCATCGAGAGGCCCAAGATATCGCTTTTAGCCTCGTAGGATAAAAGGAATAGATAAACATCGACTTGTATGCTTGTACTATTTACTCATCAAATCGTACACAACAATGCGTTTTATAACATCAAGTTACTGATGCGTTTACGCATTATCAATGCACAACCGACTTGTAAACAACAACTCATATATCTAGGTTTAAAGACTATATGATATTATCATCTCACAATCACTCGTGATTAAATTCCATGAAGTGATTCATGTGAGCGCGGGTTTAATCCAATTCTCAAATCATATTTCAGGAGCACTCATGAACGTTGCAACAAACCTTTGCTATGTCTAAACGCTTAGACAATCTACAAGCCAATTCATGACAATCTTCTTTCATACTTACTTCCAACGTATGATCGACTGTGGATAGTTTATATAATCTTATTGTTTAGGAAGTCAAAACATGCAAAGTGAAACAATAGTAAATAACTAACACAAGACAGGAACTTTACTTATAAATAAAACTCCTTTATTTAATCATCAAATGTTAATTACGATTTATCTATTACAAGTTTCTAAAGGCTATCTAATCACTAAAACTAATATTGTCCTTCAACCCAATGCTCCTAGCGTGCTACAAGTGTTTAACCCTACTCGGTCCCTTCGTAAGGGGATCTGATGGGTTCTCTTCTGACGATACCCTCTTTACTACGAGGAGTCCCTATTCTACCCGATGTCTAATGAAATGATATTTTCTGTCGATATGCCTGGATCTGCCATGATCCCTCGGTTCCTTGGTTAAGGCAACCGCTCCTTCGTTATCGCAGAAAATCTCCATAAGCTCATTTATGGCCGGTACAACTCCAAGGTCTCCGATGAAGTTCTTTAGCCATATTGCCTCCTTCGACGCTTCACTCACTGCTATGTACTCTGATTCGCACGTTGAATCAGCTAAGGTCTCCTGCTTGAAACTTTTTCATGTCACTGCTCCTCCATTCAGGGTAAAGACCCAACATGACTGCGAGCGGAAATTATCCCAGTCAGTCTGAAAACTAGCGTCACTATACCCTCGCACTCTCAAGTCATCACTCCCACGGAGGATAAGAAACCAGTCCTTAGTCCTCTGCAGGTACTTGAGAATGTTCTTTATTGTGGTCCAATGTGCTCTACCAGGGTTCCCTTGATATCTGCTGATCATGCTCAAAGCAAAGGCCACATCAGGGCGAGTACATGTCATAGCATACATGATTGAGCCAACTGCGGAAGCATAAGGTACTCTGCTCATCTATGCTATCTCGACATCGGTACTCGGACTTTGAGTCTTACTCAACTTGGTATTGCTTTGGATTGGTAACTCCCCTTTCTTGGAATTTTCCATGCTAAAACGTTTTAACACTTTATCCAAGTAAGTACTTTGACTAAGTCCTATTAGTCTCTTACTCCTATTTCTCAATATCCTTATCCCTAGAATATAAGCAGCTTCTCTGAGGTCCTTCATAGCGAATCACTTCCCAAGCCAGGACTTAACCTCCTGCAAGGTTGGGATGTCGTTTCCTATGAGAAGTATGTCATTTACATACAAAACGAGAAAGCTAACTATACTCCCACTGACTTTGACATATACAAAGGACTCATCCTCGCTTCTCGAAAAACCAAACTCTTTGACTTTCTCATCGAAACAAAGATTCCATCTGTGAGATGTTTGTTTCAATCCATAAATGAATTTATCAAGCTTACACACTCAATTAGGGTGCTCTGCATTGACAAACCCTCTGGCTGACTCATGTAAACATCTTCAGCCAACTTCCCATTAAGGAAAGCGGTTTTGACATCCATCTGCCATATTTCATAATCATGGAACGCAGCTATGGCTAGCATAACTCTTATAGATTTAATCTTCGCTACTGGTGAGAAGGTCTCATCATAGTCAACTCTGGGAGTTTGAGTAAAGCCCTTCGCAACCAATCGCGCCTTATATGTGTGTACTTTCCCATCCATGTCGGTCTTCTTCTTTTGCATGTGATTTTCGGATTCCATAGCCTTTGTAGTCCCACTTCAATTCTGATTTCAGCAATGATAACAATAGAATTGGTGAAAGCACAAAACTTGAAAGTTATAGGTCTATCTTCTTTCCACACCACCTTCAATCGCCTGAATCAGAGTAATGAGCAACCAGAAATGAACAAAACACTTAGGTAATGCCAATCTGTCTAGCAACATCATTTTTGCTCGTAACATTGTCCCTTTTGTCCAACACATTTGTATTTCACCTTTCAGTCTTACAATTCTTCATCAACCTTCATCATTTATCTTCTGTCTTTAGCGTAGTTTTTCTTCTTCTCGATCCCACATTTCTTTGTGTCATCCTATAATCATTCTTTGTGCAATATATAATGTTTTCATCATATTTATCATCTACACGAATATTTTAAATAATCATCGAAAGAACATATTTCTAAGATAAAAAATGGTTGTTCGCAATAAAATATTAGCTAATAAACATGATGCAAAATCGACTGATCAAACTGCATGTTAAAAAAATCAACTCATTCCGAACTTGTATGAAAAAAGTTAACTGTTTAAAGTTGAGTAAAATTTTTACACAAAATAAAAACAATCCCAATAGCCCTTGCTTGGTTGCTTAGGGATTGTAATTCATCTGACTCTTGACCAATTAAAGTGTTTCTAGAACCTAAAATGTAGCCAAAACCTATAACTAAATGCCTAGAAATATCAATTCATTCTAATCTCGTACAAAAAAGTTATGACGGTCGAAACTTAGCCCAACTTCCAGTTCTAGCACGGAAAAAACGAAGAAACGTAGGACTGATACACACAAGATTTTTTGGGACTAAGAACTAGACCGAATTGCATAATCAATTCCCCTTGAATTTCAATTCCAGTTCGATTCGGTTCCAATAGTTATTTAGCTCATAGCTGATTGATGCATTAAAACATTTCTATTTCTAGCAACATCATCATCTTGTTTTGCATCTTCATGTTTAAAAGCGGGGCAAAAATCTCTGGAACTTGAATCACAAAAAGAGTCTCATCCACAAGAACCTTATTCTGATAAGTCATGTCAAAAAGCATCTTGAAGCTCATCATACACCACCTTCCCATATTTGGTAGCAACCGTAAGGGTTGAGGGAGTCATGTAGAGGAGTGTCGAACTCCACATCCATCGCCTTCTCCAACACAATGCCAAAGAAAAGAGAAAAAACAAGATTTTACGAAGGAAGACATAAAACCTCAGCACACCCAAATGAATGAGGTGTTGCCGAGGCCATCATCTTCCATATCACCGTTGCCAAGCTCTCTTGACATCCCCACTCCCCACACCCAAATGAATGAATTGAGACATAACGGAATTCCATCACTATTCAACCAAGCTATCCTGTCCCTAAAAACACGAATTTACCTTACCAAAGATTAGATCAATAAACAGAGATCTAATCACCGTGTCGGCTTGGAAGTTGATGCACACCTAGTGGCTAGTGCTGAGAATTCCAACATAATCCATAAGATCCGTAGACATTTAATTAATCTCCATTTCGACGTTCATTATTATGCATATTTGGAGAGAGAGAGAGAGGCGGGGTGCAAAGACTCCAAACTAACACATACAGCACAAAAAAAAACTTCATGGAAGACGTAACAACTTTATACATACTCGTATGATAATTTTTCGTAAAAAACGTTTTTAAGGTAGGCCGTCCGACCAACCATAATGAAAAAGTGATCATGTGAATATATGATTGATTACAATCAATGTAGGCAAGGCTCCAGGGAGCGTTATCGTAATAAATAAAACAATTTTATTGATTGTTACTTGTTGTCTATATGTTAGGTTATCCTTTTTAATAACATTTATTGTAAAAAAATCTACCAACCACGTAATTAATACTCTCAAATTCAAATATGTAACTAAAAACCCATATAATACAACTCTGATTTTTGATGTCGTAGAAAGATTAAAGTCATTAAATGATGAGTGAGAGTAGCAAAAAGAATATACATATACACAAACACATAACTGATACAAGTGAATGATGATGAATTGACTGACAAAACTGGTGCTGGTGGTACCTCCACCTCTTCATCCCTTTTGCACCATCTTCTTCCTCTTTCATTAATGCTACTACAATCCTTAAATATCTCTCACCTTAAATTTCCTACCAATCATTATAGGGTTACAACTCTTAAAGCACGCAGTACAACACCCATTATTCATTAAAAACCTTAAACATATCCTCCACACCAAACTACAATATCCATGTCTTTCGATCGACTGATTATCTACAACCTTCTTGCTTACAATTCTTTACAATCAGTCAAATATATACTTACGTATATGATTATGAAGCTTTAGATTTCTCTAAAATAAACTTGTTACTTTTGGCGTTTTCCGTTATGGATAACTACATTCAAAATGGTAATCATTTACTAGAGATAATGCATGTTACCAGAAGTCACCTTATATCTGGCAGACATGACATGTTGATATCTAGAATCTACGCATTAAAACCATATTCCAATGATTTAATACAAAGATCTTAACTTCCAAATGCAATCCAAAATATATTAAGAACCCAAAGACAGATATTTAAACAAATATCCTCGAATCCCACACTTGAATCTGCATATCCAACAAACAGTAATGAGTCTCACCATGTTTCAGAGCCGTTCATCAAACAGATATCAGATCATTTTAAGATCTGAACACATAACTTGCACAAAAACACATTATTTACACAAAACAGTTTAGAAGACCAAGTTCCATCAGATATATATATATATATATATATATATATATATATATATATATATATATAAATTAGGGTTTTGCTTTGAAGTTAAAAGGGTCAAAGGGAAGGACTTACGGTAAAAAGCAAGTGTTGTGCTTTTGATGATGATCATCAACACAAAGATCTCTGCTTTTGGGATTGAATCATCACCCCAGTACTGCAAAAAGCATAATGCCTTCAACTATATCCAATAGGTCAAAACCAAAAGCATAGAAAGCACACACATACACACAAAACTCACAGTAGCCATGATATGTAACAGTTCGTTTTCTTGGTGAATAGTATAAAGACCGTGGGAGACTAATATAGAGAAAAGATTCAAGACGGTTTTACAAAGAGATACCAACAGAGCTCCGTTGACAGTATGCCCACCTCCCGGACTAAATTACCCACTAGTTGCAACAGAGAGAGAGAGAAGAAATCTTGACTTAGATTCTTTCTTTTTCTTCATATCAAACTACGAAACCCTAATTACACACATAGAGACACACACACACGCACTATAGTTACTTTATGTTTTTCCTATAGTGGGTTTTGATCAATGAATACGGAGGTGGACAGAATGCCAAAGAAATCTGCAGGAAGCCCTTTATTAAACCGCCATGAATTAAAGTTGGGAGTATGAAATACCCTAATACCATAAAAGCACACACTCAAACACTACGGTATACACATATAAAGAAAGATGTTTGAGAGAAGAAGGGAGATGGGTGTTTATTTATTTAAGATGATGATGATGAGAGAGAGTAGTATAGAGAGAGAAGACAGCATAGTGAATTAGAGGGTTAAATAATTAAGAGGGGTGGAGGACTGGAGGGTCATCTTGATAACAGTGTAGTATTCCTTTTTCTAGAAGATCACTTGTAAACAACGCACTGAGAATTGGACATGCTGCTGGATTAGAGAATTTAGGCCTTGGAAAAGGTGGTTAGCCATAATTATTCAACCACAAGCTCTCTGTCACGATTATGATGAGAGAAAAACCAACATATCATGGGTCTTTTCTTGTTTGCATAAAATCAATCACACTCTAAAGATTCTATCTACCACATAGATACAGTGAGAGGTGTGCAAAAGCTATATGAAACCCACCTAAAGAAAAGCTAAGAGAAAGTGTGAAAAGTTGCTGGATTTGAGGTTTTTAGGTAATGAAAAATGGAACACATCATCAAATTCACAAAGGATATCAACAATATTCGAATCCGTTTCAAGATGAACTAGTTTCATGACAGTTGATATATAGCTTTATTCTATATCAAATATAGTATCATGGTTATTTATTTGATCTTGTTTCTGTATATAAGATTTGGAGATCTTTTCGTACGCTCAAAATGAGCAAATCTTTTTCTTCTAATAACAATATTCTCCAACAAAAAGAAATAAGCTTTTTATTGGCTTACATGTGTTCAGTGAGTAAACTAATTGAAGAGGTTTATATTTAACGCTTCCTAAGACCCCAATTATGCGTCTACTGTAAAATTGAGTTAGCACGCGTTATTAGTTGTTTTTAGGGTTACTTTGCTTAACCAAAAGCCTTAATTAAAAATGTTTGATTCTTTAGAAGATCGTCTTTTACATAAAACTCCATGGATTCATTGCGTTAAAAGGTTATAAAACGGATGTTTCACAAGTACATTACATTGAATTACACAAATGCATGATTTTAAAAACTAGACCAAACTGACCGGTTGAACCGGTCAGATTACCAGTCAAAAACTAGACCAAGCCCGATTCAACCACTAATAAACCGGTTTTTATATGAAAATCTTAACTTTAAAACATAGGCTAGCGCATGTATCCAATAGAACCAAGCTGCTTGACCCTTCTTTTTATTTAAGCAAGTTTCAACCCTTTTAGTTTCAACCAATGTAGGAAGAATTAGGACTGCTTTATGTATGCATTTACTTATTCCTTTTTTATAATCCAAATAATCATTTCTTATTCTATCTAGCACTCGATGTGGGATATGTTGGTGCTAATCAAAACCAAGTAAAAATCAAATAATTATATTTACGGGTATTTTAGTCATTCTTGTAGTTTTCTTTATTTCTTTACAAGTTTGAATAAGTAAAAGTCATGTAGGTCACATTTATTTTGCACATTTTTAGAATAGTTTAGATAGGGGTTAGTTGGCTGTTGTTTTGTTGCTTTGACGAAGTAGACTATTATTCGGCAGACGTTCCAAGTTTTTATGATAAGTTTGGCTATTTGTTTACATATGATGTTGTTTTGAATGATAATATAATAAAAGAAGTTTCCCTTTGAAAGTAATATTGCTAGTGTCAATACAAATTGTTGTTTTGATTGGTGTTCAGAGCGTGTGATTCCAGGTCCGAGGAGGTTGATTTCCAACACTTAGTATCAGAGCTAACAAGGGTGGTTCTCGGTTGTGGTGTGTTCCTATTCTGTTGTGGCATTAATGGCTCACAGTGGTGTTGACAGATGAAAGTACGGATGTGGTGGTTCGATCCCGAAGATGACAACAGATGGTTATTGAGGAAGAAAACAAGCAAGCAGGACGAGAGGAAGAAAGCAAGCAGTAAGAAAGAAAGAAAGCACCAAGGCTGATCACATTTGGTGATCAGAAGAAAGAATGAAAGGAAGTAGCAAGGTTGGTCACGTCTGTTGATCAGAAGAAATAAGTAGGATCAGAAGGTTGTTGTATGTTAGCAAGCAAGAAAGAAGAAACAAGCAGCAATCGAGAAAGAAAGAAAAGAAGCAAGGCCCGAGCAAGCAAGTGAGAAAGCAGAAAATTGCAGCAAAGACCGCTAAAGCCCGTCTCCGGAAACGTTTAGCGATGGCGAGAAGATCGAAGATCGAAGACCGAAGGAGGTAAACGGGATCGGTGGTTTGCCTGAGAAGGAGAGATCGAGTGCCAAAGTCTATGATAGAAATAAAAAAGCTTGGCAGGAACAATTTGGATTAAAGGGGGAATGTTGGTGTTAATCCAAATCGAGTCAAAATCAAGCAATTATCTTTATGGATATTTTAGTCCTTCTTGTAGTTTTTTTTTTCTTTGAGAGTTTGAATAAGTAAAGGCCATGGAGGCCACGTTTATTTTGCAGATTTTTAGAATAGTTTAGATAGGGGTTAGTTGGCTCATGTTTTGCTGTTGCTTTGACTAAGTAGACTATTATTGGGCAGATGTTCCAAGTTTTTATGATAAGTTTGGCTATTTGTTTACATATGTTGTTGTTTTGAAGGATAATATAATAAAAGAAGTTTCCCTTTGAAAGTAATATTGCTAGTGTCAATACAAATTGTTGTTTTGGTTGGTGTTCAGAGCATGTGATTCCGGTTCCGAGGAGGTTGATTTCCAACGGGATAACAGTATGAATAAGTTTGTTTGACATAAAACGTTGTCAAACCTAAAACTATGGAGCCATAAATTCTTTTTCTAATTTGTTATATATATATATATATATATATATATATATATATATATATATATATATATATATATATTATAATATGGATGTTATGTATTATGTGGATATATGGTTGATTGTTGACCAATCATTTTAGTTATTTTAAGAAAGTGATTAATAAATATTATTGAAATAAAATAATAGAAAAACGACATCAAATTTCGTTGTAAGGGTAATTTGGTCAATTAAGATAAATATATATATATTTTTTTTTAAAAAAAATGAAGATTTCAAATTATAGGGAATAATTAAGTCTCTTGATTTAAAAAATCTGATTTTTTTAATTAATTCAATTTCAATTCTAACATAATTTATAAGTATAATCGATTTTATTCTATCAGGATATCATTTTGTTATAATGATTTTCTATGATAATGTTATTATGTTAGAATATTATTAAATAATAACAAAATTCTTATATATTCATAGACATTCGAACTTAAATACAAATTCTTATACATTCTTACAAAATAATAGTCTTATACATTTTAATATAGTTATAACACAGTGTCATAAAAAATGAATAAAATTATTAAAAAAATATAGCATTCTTAAATATACAATTCTTGAACAAATATAATTGATCTTCTTCAATGGTCCGAATAATCGACTTTAATCCAATTATTCTTACGCGAAAGTGATGTATTATCGTAAGAATGTAATTATTGGTAGAATATATTTATTCTTGAACTCGATACAAGTCTTTCTCTTGTATGTGTTTGCATGGGAAGAACATCACCCTCCATTATTCTAAAAGAATATTATATTGGTCTTCCCCATTCTAAAAAATATACTAAAAATTCGATTATGAAAGAATATTGTCCATACTTTCTTTTCATGTGCTCCTTCAATGGTTTACATGTAAGTTACAAATCAATACATATTAAAGGCATTCCATGATAACAACATGAATGGATAAAATCATTAATACCTTGAGATATGGATCTTATAGTAAGCATGTCATAAGGTTTGCTTCATACCTCGTGTCATGATGATGTCGTACACCAAAGATATTATACTAAACTAATAAAAATACCAAAGTAACACAAGAAAACAATAGATAAAACATTGTATTTTACCTTGCTTGCAACATATTACTTGAGGGAAAAAGTATTGTCCGTTGGGCAGTAAATAACTTTGGATTAGATCTAGAAAGATCCTTTCATACAAAGTCAAACACATTTCCGATTTTAAATTCATTATCATGCTTACTTCTATATATGCATGCATTTCACAAAAAAAAGTGTCATACTTGTACGCAAATAATAGCAATTACTCTAATCTTAGAGATCCGGTAAGTACCGATACCTTTAACACCTTTAACTGATCCATCACTGTCACTAAAATCAGAATCGGATGACATATAACTTATAGTAGTTGCATGTGAAAAGTCCAAATTTAGAATCTTTTAACTGTGTCCCTTTCAGGTTCTGTTTACATTCCGACAAAATTGAAATTAATTAAGAGATGGATCATACATGAGACATTTCATGATGAAAGGGAATGTCTTGATCAGGTGTCATACTTGTATGCAAATAATGGCAACTACTCTAATCTTAGAGCTCCGGAAAGTACCAATACCTTTAACACATTTAACTGATCCATCACTGTCACTAAAATCAAAATCGGATGACATATGACTTATAGTAGTTGCATGTGAAAAGTCAAATTCAGAATCTTTTGATTGTATCCCTTTTTGGTTCTGTTTACATTCCGACAAAATTGGAATTAATTAAGAGATGGATCATACATGAGCCATTTCATGATGAAAGGGAATATCTTGATCAGGTGGAACTTTATTAGCGGTGTAAACACATCCAACAACTTTGGTTATGGAGCTTGCACCACCTACGCCTTCATAGTCGGGGGACTTAACAACGTCGTTGAAGTCAGAAGCAGAGGAGACATGGAATCCTTATATTACTTTACGAAAACCATAACATAACCTTAAATATCATACTGATCTACTTATTCAAAAAAAATATATATACAACAAAATCAGTAGCAATTAACAATTTTCATAAAAGAATCATTTGGGATGGGGTGAGATTTACATACCTTATAAAATGACAGAACAGATAGTTCCAAAATTAGAAAATTGTTCAAGAAAATCAGCACAAAGATCAAAACTCATTTCAATCGTCGTTGCATTGTCGGAAAAATAGTTCCAAAAAACATTGATTTGGTAACGGGGGCAGAAGGGAGCAGAAGGTTCATCATCCACAACAATCTTTCAGTAACGTCCGCGTTTCCTGCTAGGCATTAATGAAATGATGCAATAGTAAGAGTCAAAAATTGTAGCCTATTTGATGTAATAAGGGAAATTGTTTGAATATTATGTGACTTATGTGTACTTATATGTAATATATGTGCTTATTATAATATAATAAAATAGAAATAAAATATGCTTCTAAATTGAATAATAATTAGGATGAATATCTTGACGAAAGTTGAAGTAGTTGTGACAATGATTCTGTAGATATAAGGAACGCTTAAATTCCACTTATAACGAAGAAGTTATGATCATTTGAAGTTTTGCGGCCGACCCGATACGGAAACGTGCGTCGTAAAAAGTAAATTTTTGTTAGGTTACTTTTTAGCCTTAGTGATCTAAACGAAAGTCGTAGAAGTCATTAAACCGAGAACGTGCATATAGAGAACGTCTAAATCTGACTTCACTAGATGAAGTTATGATTTTTCTAAGATTCAGCGTAGGAGTACACAACTCAGAAATCGAATTTTAGATCGGTCGATTTTTAGCCGAAATGATCTAAACAAGAGTTGAAGATCTCGTTAATAGGAGTTCAAAGATATAAAGACAATAAAAAACCGACGCCAAATGAGAGAGTTATGCATTTTATACAGGCTTTAACAGTCTAGGCATGTGTAAAATAAATAATTTCAAAACTAGCTGACGGAGTCTAAATGAAAGTTATAGATCACGTCGATAGCTTTCTGTGGATATAAGGAACATAAAAAACGAAGATCGTATGAAGAAGTTACGTAATTTTGAAAATCAGAAAGTCGGCATGCGCTTGTGCGCGACATGCATGCTTCTAGAAGCCGCCACGTAGCACTAGCTAGAATCCAACACATGCAGGGAAAGCACATTGATCTTGTGCACAACACACATAGCCCTTGCGCGGCGCGCGTTCCGAGATTTCAGCCTATAAATAGCTTCTCAATGTTCATTCATTCCACACGTAAATCCAATTTCTCTCTCTCTCTCTCTCTCTCTCTCTCTCTCGATTTTATCCTTTGGTTTGAATTTTTTTAGATTTTAGGGTATTTTTATTAGTTCAAAGATCCCTTGGAGCCCGATATCTAGTAGCTATCAGCCTGGAGTTCCGCCTGTGCAATTTCCGGAATTTTGTCGACGGAATCCCTGTAAGTTAAATTACACTCTATTTTATTTTAGTGTAATTTATATTTAAACTCATAGTCGTTATTATGAATTTATAAGTAAGAACTATCAATAATTCCAAGTTATAGTATTGACTGATCTACTTACGAGAGAGGTGTTTAGAATGGTCACGTTGGCTTGGTTGTTGGATTTCAGAAAAGCTATACGCCGAAATGGTCCTGCTTCTCAACTGTCTTGCCTGGTTGATCCTTATTTGATAGAACTATCGGTATTCATTGGAATTATTGATAGGTCTGGATTATTTTCAATCACATTGAATATTAGACTAAGACTTAGTAATAATGATACTAGGTTGCGTCAAAGGAAAAGTCAGTTGCTAGAAACGTAGCGTTGTCCAAGTTTCGAATCATCACTTTAACAAGTGAGTGCATAGTTACTTTCATCTTACCCATAGATATGAAGTATTTCAGATAATTTCATGTTATATGTGCCTATTATCTGTATTCCTGATATCTATGCTAGATGAATGATATATACATGTTTTACTTGATTCAAACTGTATATGTATTTTCCGACCTATAAATATTTTAGGTAGAGATGGGTAGATAAAAGATGATATAGATGATGAGAGATAAAGATGATATAGATGATGAGAGATGAAAGATGAAATAGATGATTGTTAGGGCCAAGATCCTTAATCCTATCCAGGATCCCACATCTCAAAGATATCCAAGGATCCTTAAACTCATCCAGGATCCCCGGATCTTAAAGGTGTCTCAGGATCCCAAACATACATCAGGATCCTGAACATCACCATTATTATTTCCTAACAAGTTTAATGGCTATATTTCTTGTTTATTTCTCACATGTGCAGAAATGGTCAACATAAGACTCATTCACAACGAAGAATCACTTCAACCAGGCTTAAAACCCGGGAATACCAAGTCAAAGCACGTTGCAAATACCAGTTCAGCAGGATCCCGAAAATATTGGACTTTTAGTTACTTAACGTAGACTATATATACACATGTAAAACACACACAACGAGTACAATATTTTGACACCTTACAGACCTAGAGCTAGGCAAACACTTGTAATCGTATTTCTATCATCATCTCTGTAATTTACATTCAAATTAATAAGATCATACAAGGCAGGTGATCATTATCACCTCCTAAGGTTTTACGTTGGAGATCCTAACAAGGATCAAGGGCTTTCCTTGTAAACCACTCGTGTTATTTTTATCTCAATTTAATACTCATTTTGTTCATAACACCACAACCTCTCATACAACTTGGTTGATCTTCGTTTGATCGATTTTTGACCAAAACAATTTGGCGCCCACCGTGGGGCCGTGGTGTTCATAATTCTCAAAAAAATCATGTCCATGCAATGAACCTTATCTTCTTCCTCTATTCCTCCTATTTAAACTAAAAATCTTCCACAACCTCCAAGTGGACCTCCCGGTCAGAGGAAAACTCTGGATACCTCTAAAAAGAACACCTATCCATCAGTCATGGGAATCAAGGATTCCTGGGATTCCAGGATCCTCCTATTTCGATCTTTAACAACGAACTCTTCTTCATTGTGAAGATGATAACAAAACAACTGAATCAACAACATTAGGACAACAAAACATTGCTCAAAGAAATGGAAATAATAAGAGAAGAGATGCAAAATGTGCATGAAACAACACCTTCGATTTTGCAACCCAGGATCCTCGATTTCGACAGCGCAGGATCCTTAAGGAATCGTCAAGATACTACAACCTCAGAACCTGCTATTGCTTCAACTTGGGGAGCAATCCCTAATAATTAAACCCTTGTGGTATAGGTCCTATGAAGGGTAGGGCACTTTAACAACTGAGACAAATGATCTTGAAGTGTACCAGGAATAGTCCAACCTATACCAGAACCATCCCCCACAAGCCATAGGATCTCGAGATTTGCTCCCGCAATAGCTGATAGTGAAGTTTCAAAACACTTCTAGACTCTCAGCATGAAGCCTTATGACAGAACTACATATCCCAAGGAATACGTAGCATAACATAAGGAAAGAATGGAAATCATTCCCATCCCATTATACTTAAAATAAGCTTGGCTATGCAAGGGTTTTGGGTCAACCCTCATAGGATCAGCCTAAAATGGCTACTTAATGTTCCACCTTATTCTTTTACTTCATTTTTCGGTTTAGTTAATCTTTTTACTAATCATTTTTCTTGTAAAAATTCTTTCGAGAAGATCATTAGTGATCTTTATCGGGTAATCCAGGATCCTAAGGAATCCCTTAGGGACTTTGTAAATAGGTTCGGCAGGGAAGCCTTGACCATCCCCAACATTGATATGACGACTGTCGTAGAAGCTTTCAAAATGGGTCTGAAGAAAGACTCTCCTTTTTATGAAGACCTTGTAATGAACCCATGCAAAATGATGGATGAAGTCAGGAGTAGAGCATTAAGGATTATTAGGCTAGAAGAGGACAAAGACATCCAGAAGAGGAGAAACCCTCCTAACTCATACGATAACCCAATAAGAAGGTCGACTCCTCAGTCCAAAGATCCTACAAGTCAAAACCTTATTCCAAACCTGACCATCACAAGGTTAATGCCCTTGAGGATGAAGGGGATGATGATGGTTTTCCCAAGATCGATGACTATTGTTTTTATGTGGATGTTTCAGGTATAATATATTCTATGCAGGATCTCGGCGACAAAGCAAGGTGGACAAAGAAAGGAGAAAAGTCCAACAGATGGAAGGATAAGTCTAAGTGGTGTGCATACCATGAAGACTGTGGGCACATTACAGAGAATTATATAGCTCTCAGGAAGAAGATCAGCTACCTCCTGAGCAAAGGATATCTCAAATAAATCCTAGGAAGAAGAAAGGAAGGATCCAAAGAAAAAGATCAGGATCCACCCAAGATCCTAGGAAACCCAGGATCCCCTCCTGAAGACGCCAAGGTAATCAATGTTATCTCCGGAGGTTCTGACATTTGTGGAACCTCTTATTCTGCAGCAAAAGGCATGCCAAGATGTCTAAGATAGAAAAGGAAGAAAGACCCTAGAAGAATAAGTTGGTCACGAGCGATTAGGAAATCACATTCGATGAAGCAGATAGGGAAGACATCCAGGATCCCCACGATGACGAATTGGTGATCATTCTCTTCATCGCCAACAACTTTCCCAAAAGGATCCTTGTCGATGGAGGATCCTCGGTCAACATCATACTCCTAGACGCACTAAAAAGGATGAACATCCCGGAATCCGAAATAGTTAAAAGATCCTCGGTGCCGACCGGATTCAGCGGTGAAACAGAACACACGATCGGGGATATCAAGTTACCCATCTACATCGAGGGGGTAAGTTCTATACAACGCTTTTTTGTAATTGATACATTGTCTTCCTATAATATTATACTAGGCAGACCATGGGTCCACAACATGAAAGATGTACGATCGACGTGCCACCAATGTGTAAAGATGACCACTCCTTGGGGGACAGTGAATATCACAGGGGATCAACAAGAATCTAAGGAAGGCTACAAGACCTCGATGAAATCTTCCACAGAACCATGAAAATCATAGAAATTAAAGCAGGGGGAACAGGGTGGAGTAGAAGAAAGAGAAAATGATGTGAAGGAAGTGCCCCTTTACCTCTAGGATCCTCAATACCACAAATCGAGCTAGAACTAATAAAGTTCTTAAAAGACAGAAGCAAGACCTTCGCTTGGAAGAATGAGGATATGATAGGTATAAATAAGAAAATTACAACTCATGCACTCAATATAGATCCTTCTTTCAGGCCTATACACCAAAAAAATGAAATTTTCACCCGAGAGGAACCAAATCATTCAAGAAGAAATTGAAAAACTTCTCAAGACATGGATAATCAAAGAATTAAAGTTCCCAAGATGGCTAGCAAACGTGGTGGTGGTCCAAAGAAGAATGGAAAATGGAGAGTATGTGTGGATTACACGGATATCAACAAGGCATGTCCTAGGGATCCTTTCCCTTTACCAGACATAGACTCGATGATAGATTCCACAACTAGGGGTGTTCGTTTGGATGGATGGGTTTGATCCGATCCAATCAAGTGAATCCAAATTGATTTCGGTTTTCAAAACATTGATCTGAATAGTCCAAACTAAATTCAAATTCGATCCGATCCAATCCAATTACAATTCGGTTGGATCGATTTTTATAATTCGGTTTTCAAAAACCGAAACATTTTAAAACGACATATAATTATAATATTACCCAGCTTTACACAAAAAACAAAAACAAATTATTTAGTTGTGATTTGAAATTTATAAACAATTACTAAGAAGATATATTATAGTTAAATATTTTATAGATATAAAACTTTTTAGAGAAAATGCATATTAATGTTTTTTTATCGGGTGAGACGTTTTGAACCTATTTGAAAAAATAAATTACAAAATTAATAAATAACTATAGATATATATATTATAAATAAATAAATAATAAATGTTTATTCGGTTTTTTTGGACTATTCGGTTCTTTTTTTATAAACCAAATCCAATCCGAAATCCAAAATAATAATTCGGTTTTGTTGAAAACCAATCCAAAAATCCGAATATCCGAACCAAATAGTCCAATCCAAATTGTCCAATTGGACAATTCGGTTTTATCCAAATAGTGAACAGCCCTATCCACAACAGGGTATGAGCTACTGACGTTCATGGACGCTTCAACAGGATCCCAACAAATCCAAATGGAACCATCCGATCAAGAGGATACTGCCTTCAAAACTCCTGCATGTATATATTGCTATATTGCCATGCCTTTTGGTCTTAAAGATTCAGGAGCAATATACCAAAGGCTAGTGAATCGAATGTTCAAGGACAAACTGTGGGACACCATGGAAGTCTATATTGATGATATGGTGATCAAATCTAAGAAAGCTGAAGATCACCTCAAGGATCTTCAAGGGGCCTTTGACATTTTGGATGAATACAACATGAAGCTAAGCCCTTCCAAATGCCACTTTGGAATAAAGGCATGAAAGTTTCTTGGATACATTGTCACCAAGAGAATGATAGAAGCCAACCCTGAACAGATCAAGGCCATCATTGATCTAAAATCCCCATCATCGACAAAAAACATTCAAAGACTAATAGGAAGAGTAGTAGCCCTAAACAGGTTCATCTCAAGATCCTCATAGAGGTGAAAACCTTTCTACGACATCTTGAAGAAAAACAAAAGGTTCAAGTGGACCAAGGAGCATGAAGATGTCTTCCATGAACTTAGCACCCCTATTGGTAAAACCATTAGATGGAGAACCACTCCTACTTTAAGTATCCTCCAATGTTGTAAGTGAAGTCCTGGCCAAGAATCTTGATGAGGAACAACATCTCATCTACTATGTAAGTAAAAGTCTCTTGGATCCCGAGACCAGGTATTCTCACCTCGAAAAACTAATACTTGCACTAGTTATAGCTCCTACAAAACTAAAACATTACTTCGAAACTCATATTATACATGTTAAAACTAACTATCCTATTTAGAATGTTATGAGAAAACCTAACATGTCAGACCGACAATAAAGTCACAAGCATTAGAAGACTTTGTGGTTGACTTTAGTGATGATCTACAACCAGAAGTAGAACTAGAAACTCAACGACTTCTAGAAGAAGAAAATCAAAGAAAATGGACTCTCTTCACAGATGGAGCATCAAACCAAAGGAAAATTGGCCTAATGATCATACTAAAATCGCCACAGGGGGACATCTACCCCAAGAAGTTAGTTGTGAATTCAACGCAACTAACAATGAAGCTGAATATGAAGCACTATTCATGCGACTACAACTAGCAAAGGATCTTCAGGTATATGTTGATTCGTTATTAATAACTAACCACTTTAATGGATTATATGAAGTTAAAGGCGAAAGACTAGCACTATACCTTCAAATTCTTAAAAAAATTAGCCTCAAAATTTGAAGCTCTTAGTCTAAATCAAGTTCCTAGAGAAGATAACACTGAGGCAGACGCATTAGCCAACTCATAATCTTCCCTCAGGATCCCGCCAAAGTCAGGATCCTAATGTAACAACCCAAAAATGCGACCCAAAATTTTTTGTTTCAGCATTACTAAAAATCACAACATCAAATGTCATATCATAAAATCATGGAACGTGTATCTCAAAAAGTTATAATCAATGTATCAAATCAGAAAATGTGTCAAATCATATCAAACTATCAGAGTGAACTCCCAGGCTAAACTGAAGCTGTGGTGTGTGCCATGCCATCATCCCGAGCTCTTCCCCTTGCTAGCGGAAGTACCTGAAACCAAAACTGAAACTGTAAGCACAAAGCTTAGTGAGTTCCCCCAAACTACCACATACCATACAATAACATATAAAACAACTACTGGGCCTTGCCCACTGCATCGGACCGAAGTCTGGAAACTGCATCAGACCGAAGTCCGGAACTAACCAGGGCCGTGCCCTCTGCATCGGACCGAAGTCCGGAAAATGCATCGGACCGAAGTACGGAACTAACCATGGCCTTGCCCTCTGCATCGGACCGAAGCCCAGAAACTGCATCAGACCGAAGTCCGGAACTAACCAGGGCCTTGCCCTCTGCATCGGACCGAAGTCCGGAAACTGCATCAGACCGAAGTCCGGAACTAACCAGGGCCTTGCCCTCTGCATCGGACCGAAGTCCGGAACTGACTGAACATAACATAGCATAATCGCAACTACTGGCTTAAACACATATACTGCATACTGCATCGGACCAAATTCCGGAACACATAACACAAAGACATGCTTGAATCACAAAGACCTCAAGCACACTGAACTACTGCATCGGACCGACGTCCAGAACTACTGCTAACTAAACGGGCCGGCATTGTGGCCGTAGACCCGTTCCTACTGAAAGGAAACTCACCTCGTAAGCTGAATGCTGAAAAAGCTACTCGGGAACTGTCTGCTGCTGCTCCGGTATCTCCTCGGCTACAATTCCCATAAATATACTCAATCAAATACCGATAACTAAACTGAGGGTGAAATGACTATTTTACCCCCGGTCAAAGTCAACTTCCTGGTCAAAGTCAACTTCCAGTTGACCGGACTCGCCGAGTTGGGCCGCCAACTCGCCGAGTCCCTTTCATCCGTTCTAGTCCTCTACTCGCTTCTACTCGTCGAGTTCTTCTTCGATACATAAATCGAGTCTAACTTCATCCGACTCGCCGAGTTGTATGAACAACTCGTCGAGTTCTCCTTCATCATATGAACACGTCCAGTCTGCGACTCGCCGAGTCGTAAGAACAACTCGTCGAGCCTGAAGAACAACTCGTCGAGTCCCAAGCATGCTATTACTATACAGCCGAGTCCCTGTACCAGAAGCCACCTCTGGCTTCCTCTTCCTCTCCATCTCCAGATCTATCTCCCTCTCCCGAGCCCTCGCAATCATATCATCCAGCATTTTACATCTGGACCGGCTCACAAACTGGCGGATATCACTCCACAACATCTCATGATAACGGGCCTTCTTCATTTCCTCGTCAGCTGCGTACTGAGGAACAAGAAGAGCCCTCTCCCTGAACTTGGCGGTAATCTCCGCCACTGTCTCTGTAGTCTGGGTGAGATCCTGGAACTCCCTGGCTAACTGCTGCACCTCAATAACCGGTGCAAACTTGGCTCTGAACCTGGTAGTAAAATCAGCCCAAGTCATGGCATCAAGCGCTGCGTCATCCCCGATGACATGCCCGACCTCCTCCCACCAATCTCGTGCCCTGTCCTTCAGAAGACAGGATGCTAGTCTGACCTTGTCCCCCTCGTGACATCTGCTGGTGCGGAACGTATTGGCGACATCCGCCAACCACCTGGTACTCGCAATGGGATCCCGTGCCCCATGGTAGTCTGGAGCTCCACAAGCCCGGAACTCCCTGAAGGTGAGTGTGCGTGACCCCATCATAACCGCCACCTCAACACGGAAGGTGCTCAACCTCTCGTCCATCAGCTCTAAAATACTCTCCTTGATCGAACCGAAGATCACAGGAGTCTGCTCAAGTATAGTGCGAGTAATCTCTGAAGAGAGAAACTCCCTAGTCTGCTCGTCCAACTGCCCGGCCTCCGGGCCTGATCCTGATCCCTCTCCGGCACCTGAACTGCCGACTGCTGGTCTAGGGCATAAAACCACCATTTTGAAAAAACATCATGACAAACGTCAGAAACACTGATATATCTCGAGGGATCGCTACTACTACCAGTTTCCTGGTCTCATCTCAGCTTTCCTTGGTTCAAGTACGGATCCTCTGCTTTCAGTAGTACGGGTCCATACTACCTTCCACATCTATCCTTACTTTCCTCAAGTACTGCCTCGACTCCACCAAGTCACTTCTACTGCTATTGATCTCTGCTACTCTCATCCTAGGCTTGCCCTAGGGAAATCTCTGACTCCACCCAATCCAGTCCTCAGCTGCTGAAGGCCTCCTTGTAATGCCAATTAGCCATCACCTGAATACCATCACATGTGGCGAGGATCAGATAATCCTTCGAGTAAAAGACTCGTCCCTACAACGGTTAGACTCAAACAAGAGCTGCGCAATAGGGCCAAATCTAGCACTCTGAGATTATTCAACCCTGTTCACATGTGACGTGTCGTATTCACCTAATGGCTAATTCCCATCACTCCGAGTCCCACAAAGCACGAAGCAAGAAACATTCAGACACAGGAGACTACTCAAGCAATTCTATCCTCATAACAAGAAACTGTACTAGCATACAATGCTAAGCTCATACTATCAGGCATAACCTAAACAGGCTATCCTACTGCTGTCTACTCAATACTAGCATGTAATTCTCATAAAGCTGAAACACATATAGCAGGCACATAAGGCATCCTCCTAGATCCTTAGTCCTATTCTAGTATGTTGTTCTACTGAAACTGGAACTGATATACATAACATAAACTTGTATGGGTAATTTGGGAGTACTTACTTGAGCTCGGCTGATCGCATGCACCACACCCTTTTTCTTTTCTCAAAACTCTTTTTCTTTTTAAGTTTCTTTTTCCAAAATCCTCTTGAAAACGTTTTTCTTTTGAAAATCTTTTTACCATTTCCTTAGTTTGAGTCCAGTCACACCCGAGAGTGTGCCTGAATCCCTCAAACCAAGGCTCTGATACCAACTTGTAACAACTCAAAAGTACGACCCAAAATTTTTTGTTTCAGCATTACCAAAAATCACAACATCAAATGTCATATCATAAAATCATGGAACGTGTATCTCAAAAAGTTATAATCAATGTATCAAATCAGAAAATGTGTCAAATCATATCAAACTATCAGAGTGAACTCCCATGCTAAACTGAAGCTGTGGTGTGTGCCATGCCATCATCCCGAGCTCTTCCCCTTGCTAGCGGAAGTACCTGAAACCAAAACTGAAACTGTAAGCACAAAACTTAGTGAGTTCCCCCAAACTACCACACACCATACAATAACATATAAAACAACTACTGGGCCTTGCCCACTGCATCGGACCGAAGTCCGGAAACTGCATCGGACCGAAGTCCGGAACTAACCAGGGTCGTGCCCTCTGCATCGGACCGAAGTCCGGAAACTGCATCGGACCGAAGTCCGGAACTAACCAGGGCCTTGCCCTTTGCATCGGACCGAAGCCCGAAAACTGCATCGGACCGAAGTCCGGAACTAACCAGGGCCTTGCCCTCTGCATCGGACCGAAGTCCGGAAACTGCATTGGACCGAAGTCCGGAACTGACTGAACATAACATAGCATAATCGCAACTACTGGCTTAAACACATATACTGCATACTGCATCGGACCGAAGTCCGGAACACATAACACAAAGACATGCTTGAATCACAAAGACCTCAAGCACACTGAACTACTACATCGGACCGACGTCCGGAACTACTGCTAAATAAACGGGCCGGCATTGTGGCCGTAGACCCGTTCCTACTGAAAGGAAACTCACCTCGTAAGCTGGATGCTGAAAAAGCTACTCGGGAACTGTCAGCTGCTGCTCCGGTATCTCCCCGGCTACAATTCCCATAAATATACTCAATCAAATACCGATAACTAAACTGAGGGTGAAATGACTATTTTACCCCCGGTCAAAGTCAACTTCCTGGTCAAAGTCAACTTCCTGGTCAAAGTCAACTTCCAGTTGACCGGACTCGCCGAGTTGGGCCGCCAACTCGCCGAGTCCCTTTCATCCGTTCTAGTCCTCTACTCGCTTCTACTCGTCGAGTTCTTCTTCGATACATAAATCGAGTCTAACTTCATCCGACTCGCCGAGTTGTATGAACAACTCGTCGAGTTCTCCTTCATCATATGAACACGTCCAGTCTGCGACTCGCCGAGTCGTAAGAACAACTCGTCGAGCCTGAAGAACAACTCGTCGAGTTGAAGAACAACTCGCCGAGTCCCAAGCATGCTATTACTATACAGTCGATTCTAATCGATTTCAGTGCTTCTAAATCATAGATCTGAGCTTCTAGGACTGGTTTTACACGTAAAGTTTCCAACTTTACGTGCATGCATAAGGGTATGAGGCTAAAATACCCAAAATCATCAACTACTAAGCACTCAGGGTTTGGAACAAGGCCAAGATTGCATAAAGGTGGCTATAATGAGCTCCTGGAGTTCAAGAGGGGCTAGATCTGAAGTATAACTTGATCATAAGGCTTTATGACAAGAGATGGTTTTTGAGCTTAATATCAACAATTTTGGGGACAAACTAGATCTATTAGATCAATAAACAAGATGGAGACTTTATTACCAGAAAAGATGACCACAAAGGAGTATGTCCCGGATCTACTTCTTCTTCCTTGAACTCTTTAACCTTCTCCTTCTTCTACTTGCTCCAAGATGCACCAAAAGTTCCTTCACAAGGCAACAACCACTCACACACTCTTTAAGGAGGCTAGGGTTTGATAAGAAATGTTATGAGGGTGATGGAGGCGAGGTTGGGGCGCATAAATGTGTTTAAATAGGGTGCAGGCCCTTAAAATTAGGGCTTCATCCAGACAAGCGGACTCGCCGAGTCCCAGCATATGGACTCGCCGAGTAGCCAGCTTAAAACGCGTGATCAACCCGTCTCTACTCGACGAGTTGGGCTACAGACTCGTCGAGTATCCCTGAAGAAAATAAAAAATTTCTTTATTTAAATCGTATACCTGAAATGGGGCGTTACAACTCTCCCCCACTTATCTTAGACTTCGTCCTCGAAGTCTGCTGCTGCTGAATCTATAAACAACTCTGGATAATGCTCCCTCATTTCCTCCTCGGCCTCCCACGTCCACTCTGAACCCTTTCGGTGCTGCCACTGCACCTTCACTAGCTGGACTACCTTGTTCCTCAGAGTCTTCGTTTTCCGATCCAAGATCGCAACTGGTCTCTTGATATAATTCAGGCTGTTATCAACCTGAATATCCTCCAAGGGTACAACCGCTGACTCGTCCACCAAACACTTCCTCAACTGAGAAACATGGAAAGTGTTGTGGATCTGGCTAAGCTCTGCTGGAAGATCCAACCGATAGGCGACCCGAACTACTCGGGCCAAAACCTTAAAAGGACCAATGAACCTGGGGCCCAGCTTGCCCCTCTTTCGGAACCTGATAACACCCTTCCAGGGTGATACCTTCAGGAGGACCATATCGCCCACCTGAAACTCCAAATCTGAACGCCTCCTGTCAGCGTAACTCTTCTGCCGACTCTGCGCAGTCTGCTACGGACCTGCTGGATCAACTCTGTGGTCTTGAGCACCACCTCAGTGCTTCCGATGACCCGCTGACCGACCTCGCCCCAACAAATCGGGGTCCTACACTTCCTCCCGTAAAGCATCTCAAAAGGAGGACGGTCAATATTGGCGTGGTAACTGTTTTTATACGAAAATTCCGCTAATGGAAGATACGTATCCCAACTGCCACCAAGATCTAGAACACATGCCCGCAGCATGTCCTCAAGAGTCTGAATCGTCCTCTCGCTCTGCCCGTCCGTCTGAGGGTGGAAAGCGGTGCTGAAGTGAAGACGAGTCCCCATCTCGTCATGAAACCGCTTCCAAAACCTGGAAGTAAACCGGACATCTCGGTCTGACACCACCGATACAGGCACTCCATGCCGTGCCACTACCTCGCGCACATAAATATCAGCTAGCTTCTCGGCCGATATACTCTCCTGAATCGGTATGAAATGCGCGCTCTTGGTCAGCCGATCCACTATGACCCGAATCGAATCAACTCCACGTGCGGTCCTGGGAAGCTTAGTGATGAAATCCATGGTGATATCCTCCCATTTCCACACGGGAATGTCTAACGGCTGCATCTTGCCATGGGGTCTCTGATGCTCCGCCTTGACCTTCCTGCAGGTCAGGAATCTCTCCACGTACCAAGCTACGTCCCGCTTCATGCAGGGCCACCAATATTCGGGTAGAAGATCTCTGTACATCTTCATCGCCCCTGGGTGGATGGAGAACCGAGACTTGTGGGCCTCATCCATCAGTACCTGCCGTACTCCTCCCCAGTACGGTACCCAAACTCTCCCATGAAGGGTCAACAATCCTCGACTGTCATAGTCAAAGGAAGCTACTCGGCCAACAATCCTCTCACACTTCTGTCTCTCCTCCTTCAGGCCCTCAACCTGTGCCTCTTTGATCTGCTCCAACAATGGAGTAATCACTATCATCCTCAGACAAATATCCCTGATCGGGGCGGCTACCGACTTGCGGCTCACGACATCGGCCACTACGTTGGCCTTGCCCAGATGATAAAAGATCTCACAATCGTAGTCCTTTACCACATCTAACCATCGGCGCTGCCTCATGTTCAGATTCGGCTGATCCATGAGGTACCTCAAACTCTTGTGATCCGTGTAAATGATACAGCGGACCCCATAGAGGTAATGTCTCCAAAGCTTGAGGGCAAACACTACTGCCCCCAACTCTAAGTCATGTGTCAGATAGTTAGCCTCGTGAGGCTTCAACTGTCTAGAGGCGTAAGCTATCACATGCCCTCGCTGCATCAACACTGCTCCCATACCTGTGATCGAAGCATCACAGTAAACTACAAAATCCTCTACTCCTTCTGGCAGGGTGAGAATCGGCGCCTCGCACAATCTCTGCCTGAGGGTCTCAAATGCTGCCTGCTGCTCAGGCCCCCAGCGAAACACCACCGACTTCTTGGTCAGTCGGGTGAGCAGAACTGCTATCTTGGAGAAATCCTGAATGAATCTCCTGTAGTACCCTGCTAATCCTAGGAAGCTCCAAATCTCAGTTGGAGATCTCGGGACCTCCCACTGCATCACGGCCTCTATCTTGGCCGGATCCACTAGTATACCCTTCTGGTTGACGAGATGTCCAAGGAACTGCACCTCGCGCAACCAGAACTCGCACTTGGAGAACTTCGCGTAAAGTCTCTCCCTCCTCAGCATCTCTAGCACCTCTCTCAGGTGCTCCTCGTGCTGCTCCTGAGTCTTGGAATAAACCAAGATGTCATCAATGAACACTATCACATACCGATCCAGCATCGGTCTGCATACGCGGTTCATGAGATCCATGAACGCGGCTGGAGCGTTGGTGAGACCGAACGACATCACCACAAACTCATAATGACCATAGCGGGTCCTAAAAGCGGTCTTCTGCACATCCTCATCCCTGACCCGCATCTGGTGATATCCTGACCGTAGATCAATCTTGGAGAACCAAGATGCTCCCTGAAGCTGGTCAAACAAGTCGTCTATCCTCGGAAGTGGGTAACGGTTCTTCACCGTTACCTTGTTCAACTCCCGGTAATCTATGCACATACGGTGCGACCCATCCTTCTTCCTCACGAAAAGGATCGGGGCTCCCCATGGTGAACTACTCAGCCTGATGAAACCCTTGTCTAGCAGCTCCTGCAGCTGCGTAGACAACTCCCGCATCTCTGGAGGAGCCAACAGATACGGTGCTTTGGCTATCGGAGCCGCACCCGGAACCAGGTCAATCCGAAACTCGACCTGTCTCTCCGGAGGTATTCCAGGCAAATCCTCTGGGAATACGTCCGGGTACTCTCGTACTACTGGCACATCGTCAACCGTCGCCTTACCCTTCTCCCGGGCATCTATGACATAGGCGACGTACCCTGCGCAACCCTGCTGAACGTAGCGCCTCGCTCTCGCTGCTGAACACAGTATCGGTCCGCGCTGTGGCCTCTCGCCCTGAATCACTAACTCTCCCCCACTGGGAGTGCGAACCCTCACTAACTGCAGCTCACAATCAATCACTGCCCCATTGGGGCTCAGCCAATCCATACCCACTATAACCTTATTCCCTTGCAGGGGAATGGGAACCAAGTCCACTGAAAACTGCTCATCGAATAACTGCAGCGAACACGCCCTATGAACTCTCGCGACCCTGACGGTCCTGTCATCAGCTATCTCAACCTCTAGGGGGCAATCCAGCTCCCCCGGAGCTCTGCTAAACCTCTTGCTAAGCGCAAGAGACACAAATGATCGGGTAGCCCCCGAGTCGAACAATACTGTAGCTGAAATGCCGTTCACTAAGAACGACCCTATATGAAAACATATAACCATGAGAAACGATCAATATCAATAAGGAGATAAAAGGAAAATATATACCTGTCACCACATCAGGAGTCGCTCGCGCCTCCTCTGCTGTCATCTAGAAAGCTCTACTCTTCGCCACTGGCGTCTCACCCCGGCCCTGACGGCCGTCTGTAATCCTCAAGGTAGCAGGGGCAGGTGCTGCCACCTTCCATGCTGCTGCTAAACTCGGGCACTGGGACTTTTTATGTCCCCTCTGATTGCAATGGAAGCAAATCAGATCAACTGCTGCGGTGGCGGTAGTAGTAGCTGTACAATCTCTACTCATATGCCCGGTCCGGCCGCACTTATAGCAACCGGCACTACCTGGCTTGCACGCCCCATCGTGCAATCTCCCACACTTGCCACACCGACTGTGGCTCTGCTGTCCTCTGGATCTGTGATCTGACACCTTGGGCTTTTTGCCCGAACTCCCTGTACCAGAAGCCACCTCTGGCTTCCTCTTCCTCTCCATCTCCAGATCTATCTCCCTCTCCCGAGCCCTCGCAATCATACCATCCAGCATTTTACATCTGAACCGGCTCACAAACTGGCGGATATCACTCCACAATATCTCATGATAACGGGCCTTCTTCATTTCCTCGTCAGCTGCGTACTGAGGAACAAGAAGAGCCCTCTCCCTGAACTTGGCGGTAATCTCCGCCACTGTCTCTGTAGTCTGGGTGAGATCCTGGAACTCCCTGGCTAACTGCTGCACCTCAATAACCGGTGCAAACTTGGCTCTGAACCTGGTAGTAAAATCAGCCCAAGTCATGGCATCAAGCGCTGCGTCATCCCCGATGACATGCCCGACCTCCTCCCACCAATCTCGTGCCCTGTCCTTCAGAAGACAGGATGCTAGTCTGACCTTGTCCCCCTCGTGACATCTGCTGGTGCGAAACGTATTGGCGACATCCGCCAACCACCTGGTACTCGCAATGGGATCCCGTGCCCCATGGTAGTCTGGAGCTCCACAAGCCCGGAACTCCCTGAAGGTGAGTGTGCGTGACCCCATCATAACCGCCACCTCAACACGGAAGGTGCTCAACCTCTCGTCCATCAGCTCTAAAATACTCTCCTTGATCGAACCGAAGATCACAGGAGTCTGCTCAAGTATAGTGCGAGTAATCTCTGAAGAGAGAAACTCCCTAGTCTGCTCGTCCAACTGCCCGGCCTCCGGGCCTGATCCTGATCCCTCTCCGGCACCTGAACTGCCGACTGCTGGTCTAGGGCATAAAACCACCATTTTGAAAAAACATCATGACAAACGTCAGAAACACTGATATATCTCGAGGGATCGCTACTACTACCAGTTTCCTGGTCTCATCTCAGCTTTCCTTGGTTCAAGTACGGATCCTCTGCTTTCAGTAGTACGGGTCCATACTACCTTCCACATCTATCCTTACTTTCCTCAAGTACTGCCTCGACTCCACCAAGTCACTTCTACTGCTATTGATCTCTGCTACTCTCATCCTAGGCTTGCCCTAGGGAAATCTCTGACTCCACCCAATCCAGTCCTCAGCTGCTGAAGGCCTCCTTGTAATGCCAATTAGCCATCACCTGAATACCATCACATGTGGCGAGGATCAGATAATCCTTCGAGTAAAAGACTCGTCCCTACAACGGTTAGACTCAAACAAGAGCTGCGCAATAGGGCCAAATCTAGCACTCTGAGATTATTCAACCCTGTTCACATGTGACGTGTCGTATTCACCTAATGGCTAATTCCCATCACTCCGAGTCCCACAAAGCACGAAGCAAGCAGCATTCAGACACAGGAGACTACTCAAGCAATTCTATCCTCATAACAAGAAACTGTACTAGCATACAATGCTAAGCTCATACTATCAGGCATAACCTAAACAGGCTATCCTACTGCTGTCTACTCAATACTAGCATGCAATTCTCATAAAGCTGAAACACATATAGCAGGCACATAAGGCATCCTCCTAGATCCTTAGTCCTATTCTAGTATGTTGTTCTACTGAAACTGGAACTGATATACATAACATAAACTTGTATGGGTAATTTGGGAGTACTTACTTGAGCTCGGCTGATCGCATGCACCACACCCTTTTTCTTTTCTCAAAACTCTTTTTCTTTTTAAGTTTCTTTTTCCAAAATCCTCTTGAAAACGTTTTTCTTTTGAAAATCTTTTTACCATTTCCTTAGTTTGAGTCCAGTCACACCCGAGAGTGTGCCTGAATCCCTCAAACCAAGGCTCTGATACCAACTTGTAACAACCCAAAAATACGACCCAAAATTTTTTGTTTCAGCATTACTAAAAATCACAACATCAAATGTCATATCATAAAATCATGGAACGTGTATCTCAAAAAGTTATAATCAATGTATCAAATCAGAAAATGTGTCAAATCATATCAAACTATCAGAGTGAACTCCCATGCTAAACTGAAGCTGTGGTGTGTGCCATGCCATCATCCCGAGTTCTTCCCCTTGCTAGCGGAAGTACCTGAAACCAAAACTGAAACTGTAAGCACAAAACTTAGTGAGTTCCCCCAAACTACCACACACCATACAATAACATATAAAACAACTACTGGGCCTTGCCCACTGCATCGGACCGAAGTCCGGAAACTGCATCGGACCGAAGTCCGGAACTAACCAGGGTCGTGCCCTCTGCATCGGACCGAAGTCCGGAAACTGCATCGGACCGAAGTCCGGAACTAACCAGGGCCTTGCCCTCTGCATCGGACCGAAGCCCGAAAACTGCATCGGACCGAAGTCCGGAACTAACCAGGGCCTTGCCCTCTGCATCGGACCGAAGTCCGGAAACTGCATTGGACCGAAGTCCGGAACTGACTGAACATAACATAGCATAATCGCAACTACTGGCTTAAACACATATACTGCATACTGCATCGGACCGAAGTCCGGAACACATAACACAAAGACATGCTTGAATCACAAAGACCTCAAGCACACTGAACTACTACATCGGACCGACGTCCGGAACTACTGCTAAATAAACGGGCCGGCATTGTGGCCGTAGACCCGTTCCTACTGAAAGGAAACTCACCTCGTAAGCTGGATGCTGAAAAAGCTACTCGGGAACTGTCTGCTGCTGCTCCGGTATCTCCCCGGTTACAATTCCCATAAATATACTCAATCAAATACCGATAACTAAACTGAGGGTGAAATGACTATTTTACCCCCGGTCAAAGTCAACTTCCTGGTCAAAGTCAACTTCCTGGTCAAAGTCAACTTCCAGTTGACCGGACTCGCCGAGTTGGGCCGCCAACTTGCCGAGTCCCTTTCATCCGTTCTAGTCCTCTACTCGCTTCTACTCGTCGAGTTCTTCTTCGATACATAAATCGAGTCTAACTTCATCCGACTCGCCGAGTTGTATGAACAACTCGTCGAGTTCTCCTTCATCATATGAACACGTCCAGTCTGTGACTCGCCGAGTCGTAAGAACAACTCGTCGAGCCTGAAGAACAACTCGCCGAGTTGAAGAACAACTCGCCGAGTCCCAAGCATGCTATTACTATACAGTCGATTCTAATCGATTTCAGTGCTTCTAAATCATAGATCTGAGCTTCTAGGACTGGTTTTACATGTAAAGTTTCCAACTTTACGTGCATGCACAAGGGTATGAGGCTAAAATACCCAAAATCATCAACTACTAAGCACTTAGGGTTTGGAACAAGGCCAAGATTGCATAAAGGTGGCTATAATGAGCTCCTGGAGTTCAAGAGGGGCTAGATCTGAAGTATAACTCGATCATAAGGCTTTATTACAAGAGATTTAGGGTTTTTGAGCTTAATATCAACAATTTTGGGGACAAACTAGATCTATTAGATCAATAAACAAGATGGAGACTTTATTACCAGAAAAGATGACCACAAAGGAGTGTGTCCCGGATCTACTTCTTCTTCCTTTAACTCTTCAACCTTCTCCTTCTTCTACTTGCTCCAAAATGCACCAAAAGTTCCTTCACAAGGCAACAACCACTCACACACTCTTTAAGGAGGCTAGGGTTTGATAAGAAATGTTATGAGGGTGATGGAGGCGAGGTTGGGGCGCATAAATGTGTTTAAATAGGGTGCATGCCCTTAAAATTAGGGCTTCATCCAGACAAGCGGACTCGCCGAGTCCCAGCATATGGACTCGCCGAGTAGCCAGCTTAAAACGCGTGATCAACCCGTCTCTACTCGACGAGTTGGGCTACAGACTCGTCGAGTATCCCTTAAGAAAATAAAAAATTACTTTGTTTAAATCACATACCAGAATGGGGCGTTACACCTAATAACCCATATAATGATCACAGTGATAGAAGATTCATCCAATAAACCAGAAAATTTCGAAGAACATGATCAGACGACCAACATAACGACAATCGAAGGCCTAATTCCTAGATCCTCCGACCAGGATCCCGATGTTCATGATGCCGATCCAAACAGTCAGGATCCTCAGAGACATTTGAGATCCTGTACACAACCCATCATAAAATATCTCCAGAATGGTAAAATCCCAAAAGAAGAAAAAAACAATAGAGCATTTAGGATTTTGGTCTCACGCTTTGTAATGATCCAGGGGAAGCTATACAAGAAATCCATGGAAGGAAAATACTTAAGATGCTTGGAAGATCACGAAGCTACATAAGTCCTAAAGGACATACATGAAGGGGATTGCGGCAACCACACTGTAGGCAAATCCTTATATTCTAAAGTATTTAGGACGGGGTACTATCAGCTGATAATAAAAAAGGATGCTTTCTTTCATGCATAAAAATGAGTCTCTTTTCAAAGCCGTAGCAACATCCTTCATCAACCTGCAGAAGCTTTACACCACATCATTTCTACTTGGGATTTTATGAAGTGGGGAATGGACATAATCGGCTAACTACCTAAGGCACCAAAATGAGAAGGACCCTATCTCATTGATTTAGAAGCAGGAAAGGGGGCATATTGGCTAGCTACCCTAGAAGGAAGCATATTGCCAAGATCCTGAAATGTTATATACCTTGAAGCATACTTCATGTAAGTCAATTTAGTTACAATTTATCACAAACGGGTCGAGCTACATACCTAATCCTTACCCTCATTTCTTTTCTTTTTTTATTTATTCTAAGAACACTACAGACTTAAGCATCAGAGAGATGTTAGCCAAGTTAACGCCCACCCCAAGCTAGAGTTTGCAACATGCAGAAACTCAGGGATCCTAGCCACTATGAATAGAGATTGATCATCTCTCCTCCAATTAAGGGTACTTAATCATCTCTAAGGTTTAAAAAGTTAATAACCTCTTTTATCTGTGTTTGGGTTTCCACACCCTGTTTAAACGCACGATATCTTACTATGGGATGTGAGTAAGGGGATCATTTCACTCTTTAGTGACTTGGCAACCCTCTTATTTCTGAACATATGTTATGAACCTAAGGCTTAAAGAGTTAATGACCTCTTTCTCATGAGTTTAGGTTTCTACACCTCACTTGGAAGCACGATATCTAACTATGGGATGTGAATAAAGGGATCATTTCACGTTTTAATGACTTGGAAACTCTCTTATTTCTAAACACATGTTAAAATCCTAAAGTAAATTTCTATGGTTTAAAACATTATCATGTTATCTTACGAAATGCGATTTTCCCCCGTTATTATCTAAAGTTGGGATTTTCCCCAGTTATTTTCTAAAGTTGGGATTTTCCCCAGTATAATCTAAGTTGGGATCTTCCCCAGTATAATCTAAGTTGTGATCTTCCCTAGTATTTTCACCAGTATTTCTTAAGTTAGGATCTTCCCCAGTATTTCTTAAGTTGTGATCTTCCCTACTATTTCTTAAGTTGGGATTCTCCCCAGTAAAACTCTTTGTTGGGATCTTCCCTAGTGACTTACTATATGGCATCTTTCCCAATATTACTGAGTTGGGACTTTTCCTAGTAAACTCTAAAGTTGGGATCATCTCCCAAAAACATATTCGGAAGAACTCTCTTCAAGATGATAAAACCTATCCAAAGTAACGTTCAAAGAGTTGACCAAAAGATCAATTAGACTTTAAGTTGGCATCATGTTCTATCTATCCTTACACCTAAGATTGTCATTTACAATTCTCTTTCTTTGAAAAACTTCTGCAACAAATTTCAAGATTTTTTAAATAAATTTTTAGGATCTCAGATATTATAGCATCCCAATCAGATGGTTATATGTTTCAGATTATTAAGATCCTAATAGTTTGTATAAACTCTAAACTTCTTAGGATCTTAATTATCCGAAAAGCTTTTGAGAAATTCATTATCCTATTTTTACAACGAAAGCAACCATGCAAGAAAAGAGAAAAACCAAAGCATCAAATTTAAAAGGGGATGCCCTCCAAAAAAAGAAAAATATTGTTTTATATACCAAAAAATTAAAATTGTTTTCAAAATTAATCAAACCTAATTTAGGGTTTGATCACCCACAATCGGGGTATCCTCTGTCTCCTTCTCTTGTTCCTCCCTTCTTCTCCTTCTCTGCAGGATTCTGAATGGCATTAATGTGCCTGTTAATCAAATTGGCCAGAGCTTCACGCCAACCAGCCACATTCTAAGATCCTACACTCACCACATCCTTCATTCCAAGATCATGTGATTACCATATCCTTCGCCAACTTAATCTTCGTCTCCCAGATGGCTTCTGCGGCACTGCTCTTAACCTCAACAATTACCTCCTTCATCTCCAAGGCATGCTCCAGGAGGATGTCTTCTCCTTCTTGGCCAAGAGTTGACCACAAGACATGGCCTCATCAAGTTCCGAGAGGTAGAAGCGAACGCTAGAATGTGTAGCCTTGGATCCTGAAAATTGCAAAGAACCCTCATTGGTTCGAGATTCTTGAAAAAAAAAAGTAAAAAGAAGGATCCTTACCAGTAGACATCAGAACAGTGGTGCAAGAAACTTCTTGGAAGCTGGAATGGTCAAACTTGCAAGATCTTTCAGCCTCAGGCAAAGCGAGAAAGCTTTCAATCTTCTCCTCAGTATCTTCAGTAGCTGGAAAAACTTCCTTGCATATGAAAGCTGTGTCGAAACAAACAAAATTAGGAAGTGTGAACTTCAGGATGCTTATCATAATTAAATAAAATCCTATCATTTTTAACCCATTGTATTGGGAGGAGATCGTTGTTAGATAGAGTTGTGTTTCATAAAGAAAACCCTTTCTTTCCAGGCACCATCTATTTGTTTTCAAAGTTAAATGTGATTTGTTGGTTTTGACTTTGAGCAGGAAATGAAAAGATCCAAAAGTTTAAGGATCATAAACATTGGCCAATTCAACTAACCCCATGTCAATGTTTTTAGACTAATTCATCCGATTGATCCAAAAAAGGATCTTCCCGATCATCAGAATAGTTTGAAAATAAGAAATTTTTGTAACTTCGAAGAACTTAGAGATGATGCCAGGAAAAGGGTATGTCAAGCACAAGGTGAAAGGATATTCAGGAAAACAAACCCAAGTAGAAGAGACGAAGTCAAGTTGGCCTTAGCATCAAAAGGCTTGAAAATGACGTCGACAGGAAAAGCTCCGATCGATTTCAAGGACTCAGTGTCGTTATCATCAAAAGAGCAAGTCCCCTCTTAAGAAATGATCTTTTGATCGAGGAAGTCCTCGCTAGGAAGAGTAAGGATGCTCGAGCAATAACGAAGTGCCTTTTTACCCATGATCATCGAACAAGAAAAATGAGAAGAAAGGAACAAGAAATTTATCTTTAAGATAACCAATAACACTTGAAAGAGAGTTAAAAGAAGTAATAGAATATCGATAACTATTAACCCCTATTTATGCGGATCACGGAGGATAGAGAAGAAATGTGACAACATAAATATATCTTTGAACGGATACGATTCTATCCGTTAGAGTTTAAATTTCAAATCCTTTTTTCCAGTTGATTAATTTATACACTGATATACTTGAAATTAGTTCAAATATTTTGTAGGTATAATTTGTAGGCAATTGTTAGGGCCAATATCCTCAATGCTATCTAGGATCCCGCATCTCAAAGATATCTAAGGATCCTTAAACCTATCCAGGATCCCAGATCTTAAAGGAGTCTCAAGATCCCAAACATACATCATGATCCTAAACATCGCCATTATTATTTCCTAACAAGTTTAAAGGCTATATTTCTTGTTTATTTCTCACATGTGCAGAAATGTTAAACATAAGACTCATTCACAATGAATGATCACTTTAACCAGGCTTAAAACCCAAGAATACCAAGTCAAATCACGTTGCAAATACCAGTTCAGCAGGATCCTGGAAATATCAGACTTTTAGTTACTTAACCTAAAATATATATACACCTGTAAAAAATACACAATGTGTACAATCTTTTGACACCTTACAGACCTAGAGCTAGGAAAACACTTGTAATCGTATTTATATCATCATTTCTGTAATTTCTATCATCAATTTCAGATTGGTTTTGTAAATAATTTTGAAGGCTGAGGGTTTGTTTGGTAAATTATTGATTTATGTTTAAAGGAATTGAGATGGAGGGGTTGGAAGTGTAAATATGTGGGAAGTTTGCAAATGATCAGGCATATAACCCGTCACCCTTATTTCCCATAACGCTAACCCTAGTGGAATCCTCCAGCCGCCAACCTTATATCCCCCACCACCGGCCGCCACCGCCTCCTAGCCACTGTTGAAGCCGGAATCCACCGAAGCCAAACCGTCGGTTCATCTGCCGACAGCGACGAAGAAGCATCATGTGGGTTGCCGGAATCATGAGACGTGGCCGATGTTGTCGTCCGTCGGCGAGGACGCAACCCCCTGTTCCTCGCTGCAACCACTCTTTCTCCTCCGCCTTTTCTGTTGTTGTGCTGTCGTCGTCATCACTATTCTGAGCAGCGGTCACGGTTGACGCCCTTTTTCCTCCGACTGCCATGTGCCACCGTGAGGGTGGCTGTGATTGGGTGTGTATTTCGGTGTGAACTCGCGTTTTGAATGAGTGTGTGCGTGTTTTTGCTCGACTGGGAATCAAAAGAACGCAACACCACCACCGTGAGGTGGTGGCTGTCGCCTCCAACCACCACATTGGTGGTTGTGTATGGTACATTGTGTGTGTGCGTGTGTGTGCATTTATTTTAAAATGATATGTCTTATGGGTGTGCTTGACTGGAGAAAAATCAAGGAAAACCCCACCACCACCGTGAGGTGGTGGCTGCCACCTCATGTCGCCATTTTGTCGCCACCAGCTGCCACCTTGGGTGGCGGTGTGCATTTGTGTGTGATTGTATGGATGTTTTGTATGTACCACATGGTTTTGATGAAGTTGGGTCATAAGCTACCACCATTAGAAATGGTGGCTGCCGCCGTGAGCCGCCGTATACCACCACCGCCCGAGGTGGCAGTGGGTGGTGTCTGGCCTAGTGGAACCCTATTTGTCCTAAAAACTTAACCATTGGACTAATTGGCACGCGATTGGGTTGGAAACCTTAATTAGGGTTTAGAAAACTCTAATTTTGGATATGCTAGTTTTAGAATTGTCGGGACCTGCATTTGGACCATTGGATTGAAATTATGGATTAAGCCCGACCACATTGTATGGTTGACCTAGTAGAGTGACAGACTTAATGGAATAAGTCCTTAATGGGGTAAGTGTTCTTAACTAACCTTAATCGTCATTTTATGTGAAAACCCTAATTATGTTGGGTTTTAAGTTGGGCCTTTCTGTTGGGCTTAGATGTTTGGATTCTTGATGGGCCATATAATAACAAGTATATGGACTAGGAAATTTGGATGGGCTTTAGGGTGAGGCCTATGTAAGGGGTTTGGGCCCAATTTGGAAAATTGGGCCATATGTTGGGCCTTGGTTCATTGTTTGGCTTTTGGGCCTTCGGAGTGTGAGTTTGGGCCTTGGGCTTGAATCGAGCTAGGTTGGGGGTAAAGGTAGTATTTTTACCCCAAGCATGGACTTATGGTTATGTATTGGAACCCAATTATTAATTGGGAGTTGTTTTGATGTTGACAGTTCGGGTATCTGTCATCCAACAGCTAGAGTTTTATCCGCGGGACTTCAGCAGTGCGAGGTGAGTTACCTTCCCTGTATCAGTGGGTCGAAGGCACCAATGCCGACCCACTAGTAGTTGTTTATAGAAAAGATGATTGTCTTTGTGATAATTGTCTGGTATGCCACTATCTGTTGATATTTAGGGGCTTGTCTGCTATTTTGTTATGTGGTAGTGGTAGGGGTGAAATAAACCCCGTAACCGGTTGAAATAGACTGAAGGGGAAGGTTGGGCACCCAGATATGCCTGGCAGTATGTTTTTGTATGTTATTATGTGGTAGTTATAGGGGGTGAAATAGACCCCGTAACCTGTTGAAAGAGACCAAAGGGGTAGGTCGAGCACCTGGATACGTTTGGTAGTATCCGGTTGAAAGAGGCCGAAGGGGAGGTCGAGCACCCTGATATGCTCGGCAGTATCCGGTTGCAAGAGACGGAAGGGGTAGGTCGAGCACCCAGATATGCTCGGCAGTATCCGGATAAAATAGACCGAAGGGGTAGGCCAGCACCCGGATATGCTTGGAAGTATTTTTTTTTGATGTGGTATGTCACACCCCCAAACCAGACGGAGGAAACGTCCAGGGGTGGAGGACTTCATTTGTAGTATCACAACACATGCATTATAGTAATCAGAGTACAAACAACCACTGTATTTAAAAAGTATAAATATTTACATGTGTTTCAACCTTGTATTATGAAACTTAATAGTTATACAAAAGAAGAAGATAAGACATAAATAGCTCCATCTTCTCAAAAGCTCGGGGTGTACCTACCTACTGGTTCCCTGAGAATACAAGTAATTTGAAAAGAGAGTATCAACATAAAGTTGAGTGAGTGCATAATTATTTATGTTTTGAAAGAATGTCTTCCGTTTCTTGAATATGTAACTGTTTCCAGAAAACCCTATATTTTCTGCTGTCTATGAAAAGTAGTTTTAGTTGCATAAAACTGTTCCATTTGTAAACCAATGTTCTGTATTTGTAATCCTTTGGTAAACTTGTATCTGTGAGTATGTCTGAATTCATTAACTGTTATTGTAAACTGTAATATATTACTGTAAACTGTATCTGATAAACTAGTACTTTGAAGTAGTGCATAAGTTTAGTTAACTATACACTAACGTATTGTTAATATCTTTTAATGAGTTATTATAACCATACTGACTAGATGGCCTGACCCAACGCTATGAGTGTGCTGAAAGTTGATGATAACAATTGTCACTCACAGACGTGTATGCCTGACTGTAGCTAGCAGTCCGAGTGCGGGGTTGTCAATCCCAATATAGATCTATACACACATTGTTTCGATCCCCTGCTGGAGACTCTAGTTATAATATCAGGACTTTACTATATTGTTTAAAATGAATTAAACAAACTGTACTACTTGACTCATGAAAGCATATAAACGTTACATGTATAATAATTATGAAAACTTAATCATTCTGAAATAAATGATTACTAGTATGTTCTTGAATTAGTACTTTTAACTTGTATCTGAAAGAGTGTATACGCTTGGATAGTTTTGAATTAAACCTTTGTTCTTGTAAAACAATGTACTCTAGTATGCTTGAATCATGAATTAATGTTCTGTGAATAATAAATTATACCTATTATAATTTATATGTACTTTCGGTATTGATACTTAGTATTAATGAATACAACCCCTTGCTCAACTTGTTACAAAGGGTAATTGAAACTAAATGAATAAACTTTTATACTTGTATACATATACAATATATATAAGTAAAATTTAAATGACACTCGGACAAATAACTGATACTTGTAATCCCACATCCAAACAAGGAAAAGGAACCAAAGTGGGTTATCAGTCCTAAATCTTTTAAATCTTATTTATATAAATATATGTATACTAGTATGATTTTTGGGGAAAAATATAAGTTTATAAAATATTTAAAAGAAGTTTCATATTTTGAAATCCATTTTGGTGACTTGATGTCTTTTTGAAACAATCACTTAAAACCACTTGATTAGATGATACTGAAATTCATTTCGATAAGATGTTTGAAACCATTTGTTTTGATAACTGTAATCCATTTGAAATTATTTGTTATAACACAAATTCTTTGTGTTAGACTTGTATTCCCCCCCCCCTTAAAACAGTAAAAACTATGAAAATGTTGGGGTATGAACTCACCTGTTGTAAGTTATTCAAATGTAAGATTGGTGTAGGACGCTAAGTGTCAAGTGAAGTCTTGAACACAACGGATCCTATTAACATATAATGACACATATATGTATATAATTAGTGAATAAACAACTAATCATGAAAGGTAACACCCTATTAGACTAGGAAACCCTAGGATTGAAGTACTACAATCACATATGATTGCATACTAAGGGTGTATGGCCATTCTAGGGAGTTTACGGCCATGAGTTCACGGCCTGATGAGTTTACGGTCGTAAACTCATGATGATTTGTGTCAAAAGGTGTTTCAAGGTCTTACAATCCACAAGGAAGTGTTCTAGCCCTAAATCCAAGCCTTAGGAAGATGTTATGGTCCATATGCATCACTAATTAAGGTTTACGGCCAAGGGAGATTGTCTTGGCTGTAAACTATCTTTGATCTTGGATATTGGATGATTTCAAGTAGCATAACTAGTAAGTACTACACATAGGAAGGTACTCAAGAGTTTAGAAGCCTTTAGGGGGTCTAAGGCCTTCAAATGCATCCTTAACAAGGGTTTACGGCCAAGGGAGATGGTCTTGGCCGTAAACTCCTATTGTTCATGAGATTGGGACGTTTCAAGGTCTATGGTCTTCCAAGAAGTATTCTAGTTCACAAGTTAAGCTCCTAGAAGAGTTTAGGGTCAATATGGCACCATTTTAAGGGTTTACGGCCAAGGGAGATGGTCTTGGCCGTAAACTCCCTTTGTTCTTGTCAAATGGATGTTTTCTAAGTGTTCTTCAAGTATTACAAGTATACAACAAGCTTAGGAGATAGTACTTACGATATAGAAGCTTGAAAGGGTGATTAAGGTCCAAAAACACTAGTGTGTTCTTGGTGTTCTTGGTGAAATGAAGAACACTTGATGATCTAACCAAAAGAAGAGATTTCATAGATGAAATCATGTATATTCACTAGATATGGAAGGATATCAAGTTGAAATTGGAAAGATTACTTACTAGATTGAAGATTTCTATGAAAGTTCTTAAGATACTTGAGAGAAAAATCCGATTTCTAGGCTTGAAATGTGAAAAGTGATTGAAAATGACTAAGGACCATATATATATTATGGAGTTTACGGCCACCATGACCGTAAACTCATGGTCTCTGGCCGTAAACTCCTCATTTAAGGGTTTATGGCTTGTTTGGTAGGTTACAAGTTCAATTGGCACTTCCTTTCACTCATTCCTTTGGTACACTAGGCTCAGAATGCACAAACAGACTCTAAACAGTGCTAAAAGTTAGCAGAAACAAGTCTGACTTTGATTGAAGTGAATGGTTTGTACAAGATAGAAATATCGAGTTGTCACATGGTATGTTGGGGGAACTCACTATGCTTCGTGCTTACGGTTTTCAGTTTTGGTTTCAGGTACTTCTTCTTCAAAAGGAAAGGAGTCGGCATGATCGTATCGCATCACACTATGATTTTCCGCATTATGAGATCTTTGGGAGTTGTACTCTGATATTACTTTCTATGACATGTTTTGGTTAATTGACATACTGGTTTTGATATGGATTGACACTATTGATGTTTCAGACTACTGGTTTTTATAATTACTTATTTAAAAATGAAATTTTTGGCTCTAAATTTTGGGATGTTACAAGTTTGTATCAGAGCCTTAGTTTGAGGAACTTGGACATACTCTCGGGTGTGTCTGAACTCAAACTGAGGATTTGGTATAGTTTTTCATAAAAAATTGGGAATACATTTTTGAGAAAAGAGTTTTCGAAGACACGAAAGGGTGTGGTGCATGCAATCAGCCGAGCTGAAGTAAGTTTTCCCAAAATACCATACATGTTTATAATGATATATGATATGATTATGAGAATTGCATGCTAGATTAGGGGTAAGGATCTGCTTAGGATTTTATGATTAGAGAGATGCCTTTTTATGCCTGATTGTATGAGCTTGTAGAACTACATGCTAGTATGGTCTTCAGACCAGTGGATAGAATGGGTTGATTAGTGTATGCTTTAAAATTATATACAGTTAGGATCTTATAGCCCTAGAATGATTGATTTGGCCTTATTTCCTGTTTCTTGTTTGGTTGTGGTTCTAAGATAGAATCTTTTATTCGATAGTCTATTCGATCCTGTATTGTGTATAATTTGCATGCATAAGGAAATCAGAAGTAAGAGTGGAAGTTCCAGCATGAGTTGTAGTATATGAGTGGAATGTTATTTGATTATTCTATGGATGGGAGCGCTACTGCACGAATGCTGCTTGCTTTGTGCTTTGTGGGACTCTTAAGTGATGTGAGTTGGATATTACGTGAATGTGTTAAGTCATATGTAGTAAAGGTTGAATAATCTCCGAGTGATGGACTTGACCCTATTGCAGAGCTCTTGTTTGAGTCTAACCGTTGTAGGGAAGAGTCTTTTACTCGAAGGATTATCTGAGCTTTATTGCATGTGACTATATTCATGAGGTAGATAACTGACATTATGGGGAGCTCTTCTGCAGCTGATGGCAGGGTGAGGATGGAAACCTAGGAAAGCCTAGGAAATGCTTTAATGGATTTGGTTGCGTTGTTAGCGAGCATTTAGAATATAAGTTTGAGAGGGTGACTTGGAGGATTCAGGATGATTCTTGAGGAAAGTATGGATAGGTGTGGAAGGTAGTATTGGGCCCGCACTATTGAAAGCACAGGATCCATACTCGAATCGGGAAGAGTCTTAGAAAATCTAAGAAGCCTGTGGGATGAGTATTCTTAGGTATATTCGGATCTCTTGAATGTCATTTTGGTATGGTGTTGAGTACTCAGGAATGGGATCCAGATTCTGGTTCCGGCTCAGGTGCAGGCACTGAGCCGACCGATGCGCGCATGTGGGAGTTCGTCTCATCAAAGATTACTCACGGTATTTTAGAATGGACCCTGGTGGCCTTGGGGTTCGGTCAAGGAAGAGATTTTGGAGCTCTTGATAGTCATCTCGGGGCCTTTTGGGCCGAAATCGTCGCGGGAGTGTTAGGGGATCATCTGGAGCCCAAAGCATGTGGATCCTTAGAATCCTTCAGGAAGGAGGATCCTACTGTTAGTTTCTGTCATTGGGATCGAAAGGGAGGGTCGCACCATATTAGAATAGATGATTTGATCATGTTGTGCAACTCTCGTCTGAGTCTAACCGTTGCAGGGATGAGTTTCCTACTCGAAGGATTATCTGAGCCTTCTGTCAAATATAAGTGTACT
Source organism: Lactuca virosa (assembly GCF_052849685.1). Taxonomy (NCBI): domain Eukaryota; kingdom Viridiplantae; phylum Streptophyta; class Magnoliopsida; order Asterales; family Asteraceae; genus Lactuca; species Lactuca virosa. The sequence goes on from NC_136433.1 coordinate 43,836,709, forward strand.
GCAGGGAAAATTGGTCTGTGATTCTGTTTTCTAGTGGGAACCTCAATTTACCAAAAGTTGATTAGTCAGTTGGGAGAAAAGTGGACTGGATTTAACAATAGTGATTCAGTATGGGCGGTCTGTCAGGGAGTCAGACCATTCTGAGACTTCAGAATTCGGATCGAGTGCATGTGATTATGTTGTAAGGAACTCGTTCTTCTTCGGGTTGTAGAGCCCTACGTGGGTTGGTTTCGGTTGCCTTGGGAAGGCAGGGGTATGCTCGCAGTTGAAGCCATGTTGATCAAGTTGTTTGGCGTGTCGGAAATAGTAAGGGATGATTTCGAGGACAAAATCTAATTTAAGTGGGGGAGAGTGGTAAAATTCCGTTTGAAATTAAATAAAATAAGTAAATAAATAGATAAAATTAATAAATGAATAGTAGCCGTAAATCCATAATAAGTTACCAGTGTTAGTCATAAGGAGCTAAATGACATGATTTTTGTAAATTGGGATCTTTATTGTAATATTTGGACTTGAATTATAATAAATTTTGGGAAGCAAGGGCTAAAGAGTAAATGGGGAATTAAATTGTAATGTTTAAAGAAGGAAGGGTTGAATGTGTCATAATTTAGATTTTTGGGGGTTAAAGTGTAAGTTCCGGATTGGTTTTGTAAAGAATTTTGAAGGCTGAGGGTTGTTTGGTAAATTATGGATTTATGTTGAAAGGAATTGAGATAGAGGGGTTGGAAGTGTAAATATGTGGGAAGTTTGCAAATGATCGGGCATATAACCCGTCACCTTTATTTACCGTAACCCTAACCCTAGTGGTATCCTCCAGCCGCCAACCTTATATCCCCCACCACCGGCCGCCGCCGCCTCCTAGCCACTGTTGAAGCTGAAAGCCACCGAAGCCAAACCGCCGGTGCAACTGCCGACAGCGACGAAGAAGCATCACGTGGGTTGCCAGAACCGTGAGACGTGGCCGCTGCCATCGTCCGTCGGCGAGGACACAACCCCCCCTCTTTCCCGCTGCAACCACTCTTTCTCCTCCGCCTTTTCTGTTGTTGCGCTGTTGCCGTCATCGCTATTCCAAGCAGCGGTCGTGGTTGACGCCCTTTTTCCTCCGCCTGCCATGCGTCATCACGAGGGTGGCTGTGATTGGGTGTGTATTTCGGTGTGAACTCGCATTTTGAATGAGTGTGTGTGTGTGTGTTTGCTCGGCTGGGAATCAAAAGAACCCATCACCACCACCGTGAGGTGGTGGCTGTCGCCTCCAACCACCGCCTACCACCACATTGGTGGCTCTGTAGGTTACATGGTTTATGTGTGTGTGTGTGTGAATGTACTTTAAAATTATATGTCTTATGGGTGTGCTTGACTGGAGAAAAATCAAGGAAAACCCCACCACCACCGTGAGGTGGTGGCTACCACCTCATGTCTCCATTCAGCCGCCACCTTAGGTGGCAGTGTGCATTTGTGTGTGATTGTATGGATGTTTTGTCTGTCCTGAATTTTATTGATGAAGATCGGTCAAAAATTATAAGCTACCACCATTAGAAATGGTGGTTGCCGCCGCCTGCTGCCATCGACTGGCACCGCCCGAGGTGGAAGTGAGTGATGTCCGACCTAGTAGAACCCTATTTGACCTAAAAACTTAACCATTGGACTAATTGGCACGCAATTGGGTTGGAAACCCTAATTAGGGTTTAGAAAACCCTAACTTTGGATATGTTAATTTTGGAATTGTCGGGACCCGCATTTGGACCATTGGATTGGATTTATGGATTAAGCCTGACCACATTGTATTGACCTAGTAGAGTGATGGACTTAATGGATTAAGTCCTTAATGGTTTAAGTGTTCTTAACTAACCCTAATCGTCATTTTATGTGAAAAACCGAATTGTGTTGGGTTTTGAGTTGGGCTTAGATGTTTGGATTCTTGATGGGCCATCTAATAACAAGTATATGGACTAGGAAATTTGGATGGGCTTTAGGGTAAGGCCCATGTGAGGGGTTTGGGCCCAATTTTGAAAATTGGGCCATATGTTGGGCCTTGGTTCATTGTTTGACTTTTGGGCCTTCAGAATGTTAGTTTGGGCCTTGGGGTTGAATCGAGCTGGGTAGGGGGTAAAAGTAGTCTTTTTACCCCAAGAATGGACTTATGGTTATATATTGGAACCCAGTTATTAATTGGGTGTTGTTTTGATGTTGACAACTCGGGAATCTGTCATCCAGTAGCTAGAGTTTTATCCGCGGGACTTCAGCAGTGCGAGGTGAGTTACCTTCCCTGTATCAGTGGGTCGAAGGCACCAATGCCGACCCACTAGTAGTTGTTTATAGGAAATATGATTGTCTTTGTGATAATTGTCTGGTATGCCACTATCTGTTGAGATTTATGTGCTTGTATGCTATGTTATTATGTGGTAGTGGTAGGGTGAAATAGACCCCGTAACCGGTTGAAATAGACCGAAGGGGCAGGTTGGGCACCCAGATATGCCTGGAAGTATGCTTTTGTATGTTATTATGTAGTAGTTATAGGGGGTGAAATAGACCCCATAACCCGTTGAAAGAGACCGAACGGGTAGGTCGAGCACCCAAATATGCTTGGCAGTTTCCGGTTGAAAGAGCCCGAAGGGGTAGGTCGAGCACCCAAATATGCTCGGCAGTATCTGGTTGAAAGAGACTGAAGGGGTAGGTCGAGCACCCAGATATGCTCGACAGTATCCGGGTGAAATAGACCGAAGGGGTAGGCCAGCACCCGGATATGCTTGGCAGTATGTTTGTTTTGTATGTGGTATGTTGGGGGAACTCACTACGCTTCGTGCTTACGGTTTTCAGTTTTGGTTTCAAGTACTTCTTCTTCAAAAGGAAAGGAGCTGGCATGATCGCATCACATCACACTATGATTTTCCGCATTATGAGATCTTTGGGAGTTGTACTATGATATTACTTTCTATGACGTGTTTTGGTTAATTGACATACTGGTTTTGATATGGATTGGCACTATTGATGTTTCAGACTACTGGTTTTTATAATTACTTATTTAAAAATGAAATTTTTGGCTCTAAATTTTGGGATGTTACATAGGGTTTCTAGACTTAATCTTAAAATGTTAAGCGATGATTGTGAGATGAGTGTCGGCTATGTTTAGGAAGTATGCCTGAATAAACACGAGCACTAGCTTATTTTAGGGAAGATGCCTAAATTGCTTTTATGTGCCAAATGATTTATGTTATAGATATAAGATGCCTTATATGCTTTAGGGTGCTATTATTTGATCGGATCTATGGTGTATTGCCGAAGAAGAAAGAGGCTGTAAAGCCTAGTATGTTACCGAAGCCGAAGGCAAGGGAATTCTAGATGACACTAGAAGCAGCAAAGGAGGAAGCATATCTCGCTTCAGGTACCTTTATTGTAAATGGATTGCCTGCGAATATATTGTTTGATTCTGCAGCTAATTACTCCTTTATATCACATAAATTTGGTAGAAGATTGGCATTTCCTGTTGATAAACTTGATAGTGATCTAGTAGTAGAAGTTGCTAGCGAAAAATTCATACCTATTAGTGATTGCATTAAGAACATCATCATGGAATTGAATGGGAATAAATTCTATGAGGAGTTGTTGTCCATTAAGTTAAACGACTTCGACATAGTGTTAGGAATGGATTGGCTTAGTGCAAACGACGCCGATATCAAGTGTAGAAAGAAGATTGTAGTGATTAAACCACCTTGAAGAGAACTATTGTATGGGGACAAACGTAGAGTAAATTCTGGAATAATCTCCCTGATTAAAGCCAAGAAATGTATTTCTAAAGGATGTACATCATACTTGGCATTCCTAATCGATGCAAAGAGTGAGAAGAAGGAGATGCAAAGGATACTCGTGGTATGCGACTTTCCGAAAGTCTTTCCTGAAGATCTTCCTGGATTTCCCCCTGACAAAGAAGTAGAGTTTAGGATAGACTTGCTACCAGGAACCACACCTGTAGAAAAAGCATCTTACCGATTAGCACCGAAAAAGATGAAGGAGCTTATGATGCAACTTCAGGAGTTTTTAGAAAAGGGTTTCATTAGACCTAGTTCTTCACCCTGGGGAGCTCCTATGTTATCCGTAGAGAAGAAGGATGGGATCATGATAATGTGCATAGATTATAGGGAGTTGAAAAAGGCAGCGGTAAAGAACAAGTACCCATTGTCAAGCATTATCGACATATTCGATCCTCTGCAGGGTGCGAGCTATTTCTTGAAGATCAATCTTGGTTCAGGATATCATTAGCTGAAGGTAAAAGAGCAGGATATAGAGAAAACCGCATTCGGAATGAGATATGGACACTACGATTTTTTAGTTATGCCATTCAGACTAACCAATGCTCCAGCGAAATTTATAGACTTTATGAATAGGGTCTGTAAACCATTCCTAGAAAAATCTGTAATAGTGTTCATAGATGACATTCTCATATACTTGAAGAGTCAGTAGGAGCATGGAAAACACTTGCGCGAAGTGTTACATGTTTTGAAGAAGGAGAAGTTGTAAGCACAGTTCTCCAAATGTGATTTTTGGATCTGAGAGGTGCAATTCTTGGGTCATGTGGTCAATCAGGAAGGAATAATGGTTGATCCATCAAAGATCGAAGCAGTAATGAAGTGGGAACGACTATAAAGTCCCACTGAGATTCTTAGCTTTCTGGGATTAGTTGGATATTACAGAAGGTTTATCCAAGGCTTTTTTTTATAGTTGCTTCATTTATAGCTTCGACCCATAAAGGAGCTACATATATACATGGAGTGAGAGGCATAAAGAAGCTTTTGAGAAATTAAAGAAGAAGTTGTGTGAAGCACCGATTCTTTCATTTCTTGATAGAGTGGAAGACTTCGTAGTTTATAGTGACGCATCTGGAGTTGGGTTAGGTTGTGTTCTGACCCAGAGAGTAAAAGTGATAGCATATTCTTAGAAGTTTGTTGATTATTAAAACTAAATTGGACAAAAAATTTATTAAAAAAAGCGCAACTTAAATACTAGAGTAAATTCAGAGAGTAAAAGCAATTTCAGTTTCGCAGCGACTCTCCTAATCATACAAATAACTTTCAACACGATAATTGAATTGTGTAATGTTTAGAATGGTATTGAAAATAATTAATAAGTTCTAACATTTTTATTTTACTAAAATGTTTAACCAAAACAAGGTCTTTGAACTAAACCTTACTTTTTACCGAATTAACTAAATAAACTCTTAATTAATTTAGAAAAGTACCATTAGACACAGTGTAAAATTCCCAGTAAAGTCCAATACTTCTCACAAACTCGGAAGCACAAAGACTTCTTTGATTTGTTTATATTAGAGATAATCCTAACAGAACCAATCTAATATTTGTTACTTTTACTGTTTAATAAAGACAATTACGGATCTAGTTAAATCAGTTAACTGGAATGATTCAATAACAATTAAAATGACCAACAGAAATTGAATTAAAATCAAACGTTCAAGTAAGCATGAAACTGATCAAACTAAACAATAAACACAATCAAAAGTCATGCCTAATGATTACTTGCACAGAAATTCGAGTCGTTTGCGAAACTGAAATCTTGGGTTTTTAGCCTGACATGACTAAAAATGAATTACAAAATATGAAATTAAGTTCTAGATGCCTAATCTTACTAAACAAATGGTACATATTGAATCGTGATCTTCAGATCTTCGTTTGCACTTAAAATCCTCAGAAAATCGCCTCTCTACACCTTGGAATCGCCTCTGGTTTGAAGTTAGGGTTGTAGGAATGTTAAGAGGGCTTATTTATACGTCAAGACAAAACCAGGGTACAAATTCATGGAATTTTTTCAGATACGATTGAATTTTTTGAAATGCGACCGAATTATGCTCGAATTAAGCATTTACTGATTTTTTTTTGGAATTTCTAAACCTCGGTACATTTATTCGTTCGAATTTATGCGTAGAATTCGATCGAATTTGTTTGCTTTTCTTTTCTTAGATTTAAAACGAGATGATAAAACTTCGAAACATTAATCCGATCAAATTTTTGTATAATTTGATCGAATTTCTTGTATTTTGACCGAAACGTCTTTTTTTCTTGATTAAAGCAGCTTCCAAGCATTCCTCTGCATCCTTCAATAGTTCCAAACTCCAATTTGGCTCCAATGCTCTATCAAACGCATTCTCAATGTGTCGTATTCTTAATCCTTGCTAATTTTCCCTGAAAATTATAACAAAAGTGAGTAGTACGGATACTCTTTTGACAATAATGAGAAACACACAATTTATAATAAAATAAGGGAAATAGTTAACATTTTATAAGAAGACACTGACAAAAATGTGCTAATAGATGCATATAAAATGCATCTAACAAACCTCCCGAGCTTAAACCTTACTAGTCCTCAAGTAAAGAAAGGATAGGCATTCGAAACGGATATAAGGGAAAAGGATAGTGAGGGAATAACCTAGACGAAACTAACAACCTAAAATGAAAAACTAACTAACAAGATCAATAGAAAAATAAATAAGGAGTAAAACATGCATGCAAAAACATAACAAAATGAAAAATACACAAAGATACGGAAAAGAAAATAAAAAATCTTAGTTTTTTTCTTTTTTCTCTTCTTTTTATTATTATTATTTTATTTTTTTTACAATCAGACTTTATACCGAGGAAGCTCCAATGGAATCACTACTTAGATGACCATCCTGATATCTTCCATATATTACAGACTCTTAAAGTCAGGAAGACTCACGACGGTGTAACCCACTAAACCGGCCATAACTTTTATTTAAACTTTATACCTTAATTATCCTTGCAAGTGAAAATAACACAGTTCGGAACCTCATGTCCTCAAGACTAGATACTTAAAAATTAGAATCGACGTATCCTTAAGAACCCGACACAACCAAATCAGCTTTCGCCGAAGTAGTGGGCCAGCCCCCGTAGGAGCCTAGCTCTATTCTTTCACTTTTTAGAGAATAAAAAATAGCATATCACATAGTTCTTCGTGTTGGTGATTTTAGTGTCACCATGTCATTTTAAGTAACTGGAACTAACATGTGAGCTAAGGGGCTTCATAATTTGCACTTTATTATAGGCACGGGGGTTGTGCGGAGTGCATGCATGTATAAGATCGAATTAGAAGCTGGTTCGACGACCAGTCGGGGGTCCGGGGGCAGCGGCCCCGGGTCCAGGGTTTCCAAAAGGGAAACGCCCCTTTGGTGGGTTCTAGGGGCAGCGCCCCTAGCGGGGTCCAAGGGGCAGAGCCCCTGGCTGGGTAAACCTCACCGAATTTTACATATGGGACCATAGTGGAAAATTCAATTTCTTGAGGGTGTTTATGGTAAAACTAACGAAACTCGTTAGTTTTGGTAACCCTAAATCCTCATTAAATCCGGATTAACATTACTTGCTTCCAAAGAAACTAAGGACGGCCCAACCTAATAAAACCCTAATATCGTTTATTATATAAACGACTCTTCTTTTCAGAAGGGGGTTACAATCTTAAGCTCTCGTTTGATCATACTTTCACAGAATCCTCTAGCATTTTGGCTTACGATTTCTGTGCCTAGAATCGTAAGTGTCCACTTGGATTATCCTAGGCTGAATTTCTTGTAACCCAGGCATAGGGTTGAAATATCAGTTCGGAAAGTGATATCACGATCCAAGTCGGTATCTAGATCTCCACCATAAACACTAATTTTCCCAACACTTCTTGCGCCAGATTTTTCTTCGTTGTGGCTCTTCATTTGATTACTTGAATTTTGAATCTTTTTCTTTAGTTTGAGTTCTCCAATCAATTTTTTTTTCATTTCTTGAGATTTCTTCGATTAAGTGCTTGAACTTTGACTTGGATATCGGATATGACAGTTGTACCCTTCTTTTCTGTTTGAATGTGTGGATCTGATATAAGGTTCTCTGTTGCCGCAAGGGTAACGCGTGTTAACAAATAGGACCATGTTCTGTGGGTTCAGACTTGTCGATAATGGTTTTTTTTTAACATTCATAAGCAAATCATTTTGAAGCTGTTATTACCTTCCACATAGTGTTTTGGTATGCCATTTTTTATTTTCTATGATCGGGGTCCCAGATCACGGTGTTTTGCATCCCCTAGTTATGGTAGCTGTTTCTACACTTCCATTATCGATCCTGTCACTTTGGACTTTCATTTTGCACCTTCGCAGAGTTATCGAATGTAAAAATAATCCTCATCTTGTATTTTTTTCAAACAAAACAAAACATATATTTTTTTTAAATGCAGATGCAAACATGTAGAAAAGAAGACAATATTTTTGTTATTTTTAAGGAAAACTAAAGCAAACAAAATGAAAATATTTTTGGGTTTTTTGATTTTTTTTCTTTTTTTCTTTCCTTGTTTTTTAAAATAACTAAGACAAAAAAGAAAAATCTTTTTGGAATTTTTAAAATTCTTTGATTTTTTTATTAAAACTAATGTAGAAATAAAATTTTGTACATGTAGTTTACAAATCTCCTCCCCAAGCTTAAAATAAAGCATCGTCTCAATGCATGGTAAGGAGAAGGGAAGGTCTAATGAGGAGGAGGTGAAGGTGGAAATTGGCGGAAAATCTCCTCCTAGAATGAGTCGAAAGCGGTCCGAAAATACCTGAAATTGGTGTTCATGTGTTGCATGTCGGTGCAGATATCAGTGATATCCTGACGGATGCCAGTAATATCCTCACAAATGTCAGTAATATCCTGAATGATCTGAAGATAGTGCTGGTAAGTGGTAGGGGTGGTAGGGTCAAAATGAGGCGGTGGAGGCGGAGGTGGGTGGGGTGCATCCTGAAAATCAGCCTGCATAGGGTCAGGCTGCTGATAATCGTCATCGGTGATGGACTGAAGAGGATCATTCTGTTGACAGTCTGGATGGATAGTGATGACTAGAGGACATTAGGATGCCTTGAAGATGAAGGCCAATGAGGCTGATGTTGCAGCTGCAAAAAATGGGGGATAGGAGCACCGGACACATTTGGGAGCAATAACTAGTTAGTAGAACTGATCGGGCAGAGAGAGTAGTGGTAGAGGAATCTGAAATGTACATGTATCGGTCACGCCTTAGAAAACAAATGTGTCCTGTTGGGGTTCGACGACAGAGATGCATGGACTCAAGATTCTGAACAGTTAGTTGATTTTACTGCGTATCTCCCCTATAAACTGATACTCATCAAGTATGTGGTCAGAAAGGCGCATAGCGATAAGAGTCACTAAACCACCACATACAATCTTGCTCCTCTAAGCTCAAGAGATTTTTATGAGTTTTTGAATTACCAAGATGGGGGCGGGCTTCCTGGGTGATCGTACACCAAAGGATTTGGAGTTCGGCGAGGCCGACTTTGGTGGTTTCGTATTGAGGAAAAATAATGTTGCAAATCAGTCTGAATGTGAGCTTCAGAACAAGATAGAGAATACTTGACGCTAAAGATGCAGAAGGGTTATAATTGTCAAGTCCTAAGATGGATTTACATAAAGAAATTTTTTCAAAGTTATATGGTCGAAGGTGACGTGTATCAGGAGGACCATAAGTCTGCTCAGTGGGTTCATCAACCATGGCGCAAACATGGTCAATCTGAACATGGTACCTCGAACCTGAGCAGCGAAAGGTAAAGTTACCATGCTGATTAAGTTCAACTAAAGTCACAAGAAACTGATGAGTCAGAAGTTCAGAAGAAGGATAATGAAGCCTCAAAAGGCCCTCCCAACCAAAATTGGAAAAAAGGACGTGAACCTGCTCAGAGATATGAAGATCACAAAGCAAAGCAGAGGTAGGAGCAAAACGCTAGACATAAAATTCCTTGGTGATAAGGAAAATGTAATAGTTCATTGCGGCTTCTGAACCTAAGTCAAGAACTCTACCATCGACTACAACATTAAAGTTATGGTTTTGGGCATCGGTGTTTTCACGTCGATTGGTTCTGGGAGGCATTGTTTAGTCAAGTTCAGGACAGGTCTGATGCAGATTTTTTTTCCAGATAAGGAAGAAAAATTTATCTAACAAATATCTAACTGTTCCCAAGCAAATACGTAAGGCCGCACAAATATATTTGACAAAAAGTAAAGAGTTTCAGTTTCAGAACAAATATACCAAACTGTGCGCTGAGCAGCAGTGTATTTATCGTGCTCGAATTTTTTTATTTTTGATTTTTCAAATTCCGCTCTGATGACCCTCTTCTACTTGATGAGTAGAACAAACGATCAAAGTTTCGGCTCCTGATCTGCTCTAACAAAGTGTAGATCTAGAAAAGAAGTTCAAGATTTTTTAAAAAATTGAAAAGTGGATTTCAAAAATCAGAACACTTTCAAACATTTCGATGTTGTTTCTAGAAGCTTAGAAGTGTAGAGGAAGTAAAAAGAAAAATATTGATATATTCTATGTTTAATTCTTATAAAAAAAATAAGGATTTTGTTGCGTTTATGATGGTTTTTGAGTTTTCAAGGAGATTTCAGAGAGCAAGAGAGAAAATTATGGAGGTGGGAGTTGTAAAATGAAGCAGGAGGCTCGGATATATAGATATTTAAAAAATTCGACCAGAAATTCCATCGAATTTATGGCACTGTAGCGATCGAATTTCTTTTTTCTTAATTTCCGAAAAAAAAATCCTCGAACCCTTTATTCGATCGAATTTATTTAACAAATTCGATCGAATTTTTTTAGAAATCCGAATTTTCAATTTTTTCCATCATAAAAACCTCAAAATGTTAATCCGATCAATTTTTGGTGAAGAATTCGATTGAATTTTTACAAAAAAATCTTTTTTCTAATTTTTTTAAAGAATACAAAAATCTCTCTTGCTTCCTTGCTTTGAAAAACACGATTCCATTTTAAAAACAATTTAATTAAATCCTAAAAATCACACTAAAATGAAGAAAAAACTTAAAAAAAAAAAGAATTTAAACACCCGGGTTGTCTCCCAGTAAGCTGCCCATTTTTAATGTCGGTGGTTTGTTGTTGTTATTTGGTTCCTTTAATTGTGGTAAGTTGGAACTTCAATAACCGCCACTTCTTCATTTGTAACCTGGAAGCCTTCATAAAAATGTTTGAGCTTGTGACCATTAATCTTAAAGGTTTTTTCATGTTTGCTCACTCTTAATTTCTGTGGCACCATGATCAAACACGTTAGTATCAACAAAAGGTCCCACCCAGCGAGACCTTAATTTACCGGAAATTAGATTAAAGCGAGAGTGATACAAGAATACCTTATGACCTATAATAAATACCTTTCGCGAGATCATCTTGTCGTGAAAAGCTTCCGTTTTCTCCATGTAAATCGCTTCATTCTCGTAAGCGTCGTTTGAATTTCTTCTGACTATTGAAAATCCAACTTCGCTTCTTCCCAGCCTCTCCATACTTATATTCAACTTCTTGATAGCCTAATAAGCTCGATGCTCCAACTCTACTGGAAGTCGACACAGTTTCCTAAAAACTATTCGATATGGTCACATTCCAATTGAAGTTTTGTATGTTGTTCGGTGAGCCCATAATGCATCATCCAATCGAATACTCCAGTCCTTCTTGATTGGATTGATGGTTTTTAATGATACCCTTGATTTTCTGGTTAGAAGCTTCAGCTTGCCCATTGGTTTGCGAGTGATATGCAATTGACACCCGATGTGTAACACCATATTTCTTGAGAACGAACCTGAGGGTGCGGTTGCAAAAATGCATGCCCCAGTCACTGATGATGGCCTTTGGTGTGCCAAACCTAGAAAAAATATATTAGTTTTAACAAATCGACCACAACCTTCACGTCTTTCGCCTTAACACATTTTCACACATAATCCACTACTAGCAAGATGTACACAAACCCAAATGATGGTGGAAATGGAGACATGAAATCTATCCCCCAAACATCAAAGATCTCGCATGCTAGAATCGGGTTGAGTAACATTTGGTTCCGATAGGTTAAAGATCCGTTCATTTGGCACCGGTAATAGATTTTGCAAAACAAGAACGAATCGTGAAAAATACGGGGCCAATAAAGACCGTTGTCCAAAACCTTGTGTGCATTTCATTGTGGACCATAATTCCCTCCACAAGCTTCAGTGTGACAGAAGTTCATAATTGATTTAACTTCATCCTGGGGTACACATCTTCTAATAACCTGATCAGCATTATATCTCCAAAAATAGGGATCATCCCAAACGTATTGTTTAGCCTTCTTCTATATTTTGTTTTTCTGAGCTAGAGTGAGGTATGAAGGGAGTTCTATGGACACCAAATAATTCACTATATCAGCAAACCATGGTGGATTCTGAACATTGAAAAGATGCTCGTCAGGAAAAGTTTTGTGGATCGGTGTCGGGTCTTCTGGTGGGATGAGTAGGCTCAGATGATCAGTTACCAGATTTTCCTTCCCACCATTGTCTCTGATTTCTATGTTGAATTCATGTAGCAGCATAATCCATATGATCAACCTTGGCTTTGAATCTTTCTTGGCAAGAATATACCGAATGTCTGCGTGGTTAAAAAAAATTATGACTTTCGTCCCCAGCAAGTATTTTCTGAATCTTCCAGTGCAAAAACAATAGAAAACAACTCTTTTTTTGTGGTTGAATAATTTACGTGCGCGCTATCCAAGGTTTTTGAGGCGTAGTAAAAAACAGGGGAGACCCAATCTTTCTTTCATCCCAGTACAGCTTCGATAGCAGAATTACTTGTGTCACACATAATCTCGAAAGGAAGACTCCAATCCGGTGGCTGGATAATAGGAGCTAAAGTGAGTAGATTTTTTAGCAAGTCAAAATCCTTTTTACAGTCTTCACTAAATTTGAACTCTGTATCTTTTTGTAGCAGCTAGCATATTGGCACTGTGATCTTTGAAAAATCTTTAATAAACCTCCTGCAAAATCCTGCATGGCCAAAAAAAGAACGCACTTCCTGAACACTCTTCAGGTAGGGTAAGCTTTTGATAATATCTATTTAAGCTCTGTCTACTTTTAAACCTTTTTTTGACACTACATGACCCAAAATCAGACCTTGGTCAACATACAAAATGTCACTTTTCAAAGTTTAAGACCAGGTGAGTTTCAATGAATATTTGAAGAATTTTTATGAGGTCTTTAAGACAGATATCAAAGGAGTCTCCACAGACAAAAAAATCGTCCATAAAGACTTCTATGATATTGTCTACATACTCAGAAAAAATACTTACCATACACCTTTGGAAGGTGGCAAGTGCGTTGCAGAGTTCGAAGGGCACGCGTCTGTATGTGAAAGTTCCGAATGGGCAGGTGAAAGTTGTTTTCTCCTGATCTTCTGGAGCAACTGGAATCTGATGAAAGCTTGAGAATCCGTCCAGACAACATTAATGTGACTTTCCAGCAAGTCTTTCCAACATCTGATCAATGAACGGAAGTGGAAAGTGATCTTTTCGGGTGGTAGCGTTTAATTTCCTGTAGTTGATGCAGACGTTCCATCTGTTGGGTTATGAGCACTACAACATTCCTATGGTGTACATGCAAACCCTAAAGCTTTGGATCTAGTTTGTCTAATGAACATGCAATAATCATCCAAAGCCATAAACCCTAAATCTAGCATGTGATAATCAATATTAACATAAGAATAGGGTTTAGATCATACCTTGATTGTTATGTAGTAATAACAATCTATTCCTTCTAGTAATTGGCTTCTAAAAGCTTAGAGTCACAAATGCCACTCCTCTAATGGCTCACAAACACCAAGAGCAAGAGGATGAAGAAGGAGAAGAGGAGAGATACTCAAAAACGTCTAGAAACCCTAAGGAATCAGATGGCCACGTTTTTGGTGCCCTAGGGGTGCTTAAATAGTGAGGCTATTAGGGTTATCTAACAAGGAAACCCTAATTTGACTGCTTAGGCCCTAAGCAACCCATGGACTCCTCCTTTAGAGGCCTTGGACGATTTCTAATGGGTTTCCCCATAGAATTCGTCCACCCCTCTAATAAGAAGTCTATTAGCCCAATATTCAACTATCACACAATTGATAGTTCTAGTCCCCTAAGTTTAATTAATATCTTTTAGCCACAAAATTAATTCTTAATTAATTATTGACCAATATTAATTAAACAATATGATTTCTCCTTTAATATATTATTCATATAATATATTAATAAATCATAATTAATCCTCTCTCTCCATAATTCATCCTATCAAGTTGCTTTGGTGAAGGCAACCCAAAAGGACCATGCACCATCGGGTCAAGTACATACCAAAATAGTTATGAACTTAGACACTAATCCAACAGTCTCCCACTTGGATAAGTCTAATAACTATTCTGTGTATGACTTCAGATCATGATCTGCAATCGAAGCTTTCAAAAGCCGCTGTCAACTCTGATCTTATCAGATACGCGTCCTTTAGATAAGGAATCATATATTCCTCCGTTCTAGATATCATATAGACGTGAGACATGGATTGAAATCATTCTCTCAGTCTATGTGCTGTTTCCCGATTTCTGATTTACGATGACTGACTAATTGAACAAATCAAATTAGCCCTGGCCCGGCCGAGCACTTTCCTTTGTCATCACTAAATCATCGAGGGGCCCACATATATCGCTTTTATCCCACATTGGGTAAAAGGAACGGATAAACTTCGACTCAATGCTCGCTTGTACTTACTCACCGAATCACACACAACAATACGTTTTATAACACCAAGTTACTGGTGCGTTTACATATTATCAATGTATAACCGACTCGCAAGATACAACTCACACATCTTGGTTTCAAAAATATAAGATATTATCGTCTCACCAATCACTCGTGATAAAATCCATGAAGTGATCCAAGTGAGCGTGGGTTTAATCCAATGCTCAAATCATATTCGTAAGCACTCATGAACGTTGTAGCAAACCTTTGCTATGTCTAATACACTTTAGTCAGTCTACACACCAATTCATGACAATCTTCTTTCATACCTACTCCCAAAGTATGAGCGACTGTGGAACATTCAAATAATTCGATTATTCTCAAATAACTCAATTATTTAGGAAGTCAAAACATGAAAATTGAAACACAAGAATAATACTAATCTTATATGGCCCAAACCTTTGAGTATAAATAAAACACCTTTTATTTAATCACCATATTGATTACTCGTTATTTGTTGTTTCGGTTAATCAACTTCTTACTTGAATTATAACGACAATTGTCCCATGCTCTTAGCATGCACACTATGTTTACTTATGGTCCTTACTCTGTGAAATAGTATAATTGAATAACATTTTCAATCACACTTATTTTACAATTCCCAATCCTAACCACAAGTGTAAGAATACCAAATTCTTGCCACTTATAGAATATGTTAGATTCTAACACTTTATGTAATGGTCCTTTCGTAATGTCATGGCACAAAAATGACCAAGACTCGGCCAATGAAATTACAAAGTCTTCTATTGGAGATTGTTGCAAGACAATTCCATAGTCATGAAGTCTCACATTCAAAGTACATTCCTTTGAATATCCTTCTTGCATAAAAGTTTCTAATCTAGACATAGATCCTTAACGTCCAACTCCCAATAAGGAAACATTTCCATATTTGCCATATGACAACTCATTATTAATAGAATCATATCTAATAATAATAATGTCAATATGGTCCTTCCATTACTATACTTCCAACTGTTCACAAGCGACCAATCCTTGGCGAACCTTAGATTATCCTTGACAGTTGTTTAACTAATTCAATCAAATCCGATTCTATTCCTCTTTCCTTCTTAATGCCCTAGGCAATTGGAAAATTTTAGAACGGTCGAATATTACTACGACATGATACTTTACCAGTCTTTTGCTATAATATTTTTATTTGCCATGTTCTCACGATTCGAACTATGAAAAGGGATGCCGTAATCATAATCGAGTGTGAGAACGCAACAAATATTTCCATATATATATATATATATATATATATATATATATATATATATATATATATATATATATATATATATATATATATATATATATATATATATATATAGAATTCTCTTACGTTGAATCCTTTCAACATAACATTCATATATCTTTTTGACTAAATTTGATTAAAATTTCTTGATCTAAACCTTTAGATTTGAAACGACGTATAACATTCTCTCCCTTTATTATAGCAAAACAACTTTTCAACCTATGCAACTTTGCAAAGTGAAACTTTTGTTTTCTATAATTAATATTGCTAACTTGCAATAATAATCATGCTCCCACTAACATGATGATTATATCCATACTAGTATAACATTTATACTCCCACTAGCTTTGACACGTATTCAGAAAACAATTGGACTTCTAAAAGACAATACTTATCGACTTTCCAAAGTTCATATTTCCAATACGTTATGCTTTGATAAGCTTTTATCTAAGCATCTCAAACTCATACACCTTACTTTAGACAACTCACATGTGTGCCTAACCAATTCCAGAACTTATAACAATAAGTCTCGATTGTTCAAACTAATTGCCAAATCTCACAATTCGAACTATGAAAAGGGATGCCGTAATCATAATCGAATTTGAGAATGCAATTTACATAATCGCTATCTCCTTAAAATCTCTCTTAGTGAAAGCGTTTCCTCACACTCATTTTCATGAAGGAGAGAAACCGTATGACACTTAGATTTTATGGTGCATGTGTTGCTATCCATGCAAATTTGTCATAAGCATAATCGTAAGATAATGTTTGTGACAAATTCAACCTCTTATGGATAGAACTTGTTCATTCTTAATTTCTTGCCATCAAGGGTCCCACCATTGCTTCCAAGTTATTTAGCAGCTCACCTGTGCCAGTCAATGTACTTTCATTGATCAAGGTGTTTGCCCTTATGCATTCAATTGAGAACTCGTAGAACTCGTATGCATAATCACTCAACTGGATTGGCACATAAATAAAATTTTTATCAACACGATAGGTTACAATCCTCAAGTCGTGTGCTAGTGTTTAATAGGTTTACTTCTTGATTTGTTCTTGAAACTTTCCAAGATCTTTAGACTCCCACTGACCTCTCGACATATAAGATTCTCTTGTCGAGAAACATTTCTTGACATAACAAATATTCAAGAGTCAGTGTATGTCTTTATCAAGACAAACCTACACACAATTTGGTATTAGCTGGTCTTTGTTTTATCCAAGACATCACAACTTACCAAAATGTGCAAATGTAGAAAATTCCTACTTAAGATTATGTCACTCAATTCACAGTCTTGGAGTATGACTCTAAGACTTGATATTGGAACGAAGTACGATACATCTTATTGACTTAACCATTTCTACAATTCACCATTCCTCTTCTTAGCCAAACTAGTGCACTAAGGTATCCTTAGAGGATGGATTGTAATATGGTTCCTACAATAACCAAGACGATCATAAAACACGATACAAAAGTACTCTCCCTTCTTCTTAGATTGGATAAACTTTTATCTTTCTGCCTAATTGATTCTTCTTATTCGTTCTGCTATTCATTGAAACTTTTCAATGATTCAGAATTACACTTAATCTTGTAAGCATAATCACGTTTTACTAGACTTTTAGTAAATCATGACGAATAAACTTATCGTTCTTTGTGGTGGACTTGACCAGTGCACAACATTGTGTACCAGATCTCCTAGTCCTTCACTTGACTCACATACTTATGTGAACAAAGAATTAGTTTCAATTTCCCAAATATGAAGGTTTTCATTCATCACACAATACCAGTTGCATGATTCCAAGTTTCTGTCCAATTGAAACTTGGGTGATGAGAAACTTTCCTCATTTGGTAAACTTCTGACATTACCACAAATAACGTAACTAAGAATCAAATCCATTCACAATATTGCTAACAATAGAACTATTCAAATACCAATTTTCATAAAATTCATCGCAAGGAAATATAAATAAGATAAATCAAAATTTATTTTATTGCGGAAAAATATTGTCCTTACAATGCGATTACAAATGAAAACTATGTAAATATTACTTAGCAATCTATCCTAACTCAAAAGTAGTAGCTCAAACAATCCGATATTTGAGTCATGCGATTAAGATCCATTTCTTCATGACCAGATTTAGCTCACTTCTTTCCTTTTAAGCTTCCTTCTTCTTTGATTCTACAAAACACCAAATGTAATCTTATCACATCATGTATTAAGAATCTAAAAAGAACTTAATAGAGTTAGATAGTGGATTTTGCCTGATGTAGAGTCATACATTTTGACTCTCCCATCTCTTAGATCTCTCAGGTAGTCAGGGCAGCTTCATAGCCAATGCCCCCTCTTTTGGCAGTTTAAACATATGGATTCTTCTTGGAATGGTACACGAGACTATCTCAGACTTAGCCTTTCTCTTGCGTAAAGAAAACTTTTATGGACTTCCAATGTTACCATTTCCCATAGAGGGTTGGGATATTGATTTACCAGACAAGTTTGCCGACCAGTGCGCCAAATCATTCCTGATTTAGCAGAAAATAAGCAAATAAGTCAAATCAATAAGGATCATGTTGTGGTTCATCATATAGTACTCTCTAACGAACTTACATATGATTCGGGAAGTGACTGAAGAACCAAGTCAACAACCAACTTCCTTGAGACATTGACACCTAACATTCCCAAACTATCAATATGTTACATTTTATTCAAGACATGAGCACATATAGACTTTCCATTTTCATGTCTTTTGCCAATAGGGTTTGAGCGACCTTGAACTTTTCAAGTCTTCGAACACGTGGGTCAGGGAGAATTATTGGAGGAGGTAGAGGAAGATAAGCATGATTTCTCTTTCCACAATCCAATCGTGGAACATCATCTTCATGTGGAAAACTTTTTCCAACGGATTTAGGAAGACCATAGTTGTCAGACTTTGACATCTATGAAACGGGAGAAAATTCAAGTTTAGTTGATTGAGTCCTTAATAAAACACCCAAATGAGATATTAAGGCTAGGACCCAACACAATATCCTACAAATTGGAAGAGGGATGCCGTAATCCAACTCGCAGAACATTTGAAGGTAGGTAAATGACGATTTACCAATTTCCACCATGAAAAAACGAAAAGAAGGTTAAGTTTTTAATGAATTGAAACTCCTAGATCTGTTGAGATTCATTGAACTTTTCAATGTCATGTTTAATCTCGATTATGCCCTTCATTTGTGACTGGGATGCCGAGGATCACAAATAAGGTGTGAATAACCATGCAAATGTACGTGGTGCCCTCAATGTTACAGTCACCTAATCGACGTGTCGGTTAACCACACACGCTCCATCGATCTATGACAAACATCGAGTTATCCTTCGCTACCAATGCCAAACCCAACTTAGTGTGCCGGTTAACCACACACGCTCCACTAATTGTCTCGACAAGGGTACAAAGTGTAATTCCATGGAATTGCATCGATTTCACTTTTCCTAAAGTAACTAAGATTTGGGAATTTTATAAAACATTTAGTTACTTTATTCATTATACTTTTAATGATGAGAGGGTTCGCCCTATCCTACCCTTTCGGCTAACGACCCTCCACTAGTCAAGAGTGCGGTGGGTAAGAGTGGATACCCATTCAATCGTCATTTTATAGGCAATTTCCTTAAACACCCCTTATAGACCAACTTCGTGAATGAGGCCTACTAACGGTAAGACTAGCAGTTTAAGTTATACATATATAATATTAGACCTTTAATGCTATATATAGTATAGGGTGTATTTTACACTTTTTTAAAATACTAGATGGGTTAATTTAATAAATTATACCTTTTAATTTAATTAAACATAAACCATGTCAAAATGGATTTATTAACTTTCTTTTAATTATACCTTTAATTAACTTAATAAAACCATAAGGGTGTAATTTGAACTTTTTCAAAACTAGGGTTTTAGAATTTAACATTTTAAAATCAAACTTTTAATCAAAATTTAAATTCCAAAACTTGAGGGCAAGTTTTGATACATTTCAAAATATTAGGGTTTAACTATTTAGATTTCAAAACTAAAACTTTTAAAGTTGAAATTTAAAACTATGAAACCTAAAGGGAGAAAATTGAAACTTTTCAAATTTTATCAAGAACATTCTAGATCAACAATTCAAATAAGGCAATTAACAATTAATTTGGTTATCTAATTTTGATATAGTCCAATTACTTGCAAGACAATTCACCAAATAACTAAAATAATTATACATTATCATATAAGGCAACAAATATTTGATTAATTGGCAATTATCTACTATTTTGGAAAGGATATTCACCCAAAATCAATAAAAATCGGATTTTACTAATTAAAAACGTTTATGGTAATTATCCCAAGCCAAAAAGGCAAGAAAATCGCGAAATTAAGCTGACAGACCCTTGGACTCGTCGAGTCCACAATGGAACTCGTCGAGTAGGACCTACTCGTCGAGTCCATTCATGGACTCGGCGAGTCTGGCAGTCAGAACCCAGAAAAATCAATTTTTTAAGCAAGCAATGAACAATTAAGCATCAATTCATCATACAAACAGCCTAGGCTCTGATACCACTGTTGGGTTATGAGCACTACAACATTCCTATGGTGTACATGCAAACCCTAAAGCTTTGGATCTAGTTTGTCTAATGAACATGCAATAATCATCCAAAGCCATAAACCCTAAATCTAGCATGTGATAATCAATATTAACATAAGAATAGGGTTTAGATCATACCTTGATTGTTATGTAGTAATAACAATCTATTCCTTCTAGTAATTGGCTTCTAAAAGCTTAGAGTCACAAATGCCACTCCTCTAATGGCTCACAAACACCAAGAGCAAGAGGATGAAGAAGGAGAAGAGGAGGGATACTCAAAAACGTCTAGAAACCCTAAGGAATCAGATGACCACGTTTTTGGTGCCCTAGGGGTGCTTAAATAGTGAGGCTATTAGGGTTATCTAACAAGGAAACCCTAATTTGACTGCTTAGGCCCTAAGCAACCCATGGACTCCTCCTTTAGAGGCCTTGGACGATTTCTAATGGGTTTCCCCATAGAATTCGTCCACCCCTCTAATAAGAAGTCTATTAGCCCAATATTCAACTATCACACAATTGATAGTTCTAGTCCCCTAAGTTTAATTAATATCTTTTAGCCACAAAATTAATTCTTAATTAATTATTGACCAATATTAATTAAACAATATGATTTCTCCTTTAATATATTATTCATATAATATATTAATAAATCATAATTAATCCTCTCTCTCCATAATTCATCCTATCAAGTTGCTTTGGTGAAGGCAACCCAAAAGGACCATGCACCATCGGGTCAAGTACATACCAAAATAGTTATGAACTTAGACACTAATCCAACACCATCCACTATGAACTAGAGTCGGGACTAACTCTTCTTCTTTATTTTCCACCACTGTCACTCTAGCTTTCTTCGATACGACCTAAACTGGACTGACCCATTTGCTGTCAGATATCGAGTATATCATTTCGGCATCTAAAAATTTCATTATTTCCTTCTTAACCACTTTCATCATTGGAGGGTTCAGTCTTCATTGGGCTTCTCGTGGGGGCTTTAAATCTTCTTCCACCAGTATTTTGTGCACGCATAAAGATGGGATGAGTCCTTTTATATCAACTATGGTTGACCCAATCACATTTTTATACCGCTTCAGAATCCTAATCAGTTCATATTCTTCATTTTTTGATAGCTTGTTGGATATAATGACTAGGAGTGTTTCTTTTTCTCCAAGAAACACATATTTCAGATGTTCTGGTAGAGTCTTCAGCTCCAATATGGGTGCTTTCACTACAAAGGGAAAAAGTTTTGAAGTTAGAATTAGGTAACTTTAGAATCTGATTGTTATACCTGAGTTTCCTCTTCTGGTCCATGTGAGCTACCATTTTATGCACTTGTTTATCAACAACATTTTTTTCTGATAAAACATGGGTTGCATTAACAGACAAATTGTTGTGGAGTACCAAAGCTAGTGACTCTTTCTTAGTAATCTTAAAATATTCAACAATTAATGGTTTAGTTACATATATGAAATTAGGAGTTGAAACATCGTCTGTATAACGCATGGCATCATAAATATTGAAGTTGATAACTTCACCATCGAATTCAATGGAAAGGGTATCGTCATAAACATCTATTTTAGTTCTGACAGTTTTCAAAAATGGTCTCCCCAAAGGAACAGAAATGAAATTTGGTGACTCTTCATCTTCCATATCTAAGACGTAAAAATCAGTTAGGAATATTAGCTCATTCACTTGGACTAAAACGTCCTCCAGTACACCTTTTGGGTGTACCAGTGAACGATCCGCCAACTGAAGGACAACAACTGTTCTTTTTAGTGTCCTTACCCCAATAATTTTAAAAACTGAATAAGGTAAAACATTTATTGAGGCTCCTAAGTCCAGCATGGCAAGTGAAACGTAAATATTCCCAACTTGCAAGGAACAATGAATGCTCATGGATCTTTGCATTTTGGGGGTAACCTTTTTTGTAAAAACCTGTTGAACACTTTTTGCTAACCTTAACTGTTTCGTTACCTTTTAGTTTTCATATATATAAACAAAACTAACTCTCATACACCAAATAAAAATTTCACTTACAAGATGTGCCACCATAGAATGTAAGACAACATATAAGGAAAAATAATGTTGAGAAAAAGCATAGAAACCAAGAATTTGATTCCAAGTTCTTTAAATCTTTCTTGAAACATATCCTCAATGTGTTTCATAACTTCATCAAAACTTGGAATATAGAATCCTTCATGAGGTTTACATATGAAGACAAGAAATTTCACTTCTCAATTACAAGATGAAGCTATGTCAATCTCATTCCCATCCAAATTTTCAGCTTCTAAATCCACCGATTTATACTTATTCAACCAAGAAGCATCATGTAAATGGTTGCCATTATAAAGCTCTTCTAAGCTAAAGCTCTTGCTGCTATTGAAATCTTAGTTGTAACCTTAATTGTTGATCATGAGGCCTCTACAGTCTTAAATTGGGAAAGATTATTGTCACTTGGATGAACAGTCAACAAGCTATTGTAATCTTGGCTGCAACCTTAACTTCCATTTTCTCTACAACATAATCTCTTTACAAACTTTCTACAATATCTTATTTGTAGAGAAAGAACACAACAAATGAAAGATTTATACACCTTTTAAACAATAAACTCTATAATTACTCATTTCTACCAGTTTCCTCCATTTCAATCATGTTTACTGTTTTGGTTAAAAATTACACAAGCAAAACTCAACCAAATTGTATGAGAGGATGTGATGTTCAGGATAAAACAAGGACAAAATGATGATCAAAGTGACACAAGTGGTTTACAAGGAAATCCATTGATCCTTGCTAGGATATCCGACACAAAACCTTGGGAGGTGATAATGATCACCTGCCTTGATGATTTTATTGATTGAAAATATTGATTACAGAGATTAATGTGTAAATGTAAGTACAAGTATTGTAGATGAGCTAATCGTGTGTGTGTAGTGTGATGAATACATGTGTTATTTATAGTCTAATGCTAATAACAAGAAGTCCAATAATTACAGGATCCTCCGAGATCAGCTCATAGACGTTATTTGACTTGGTATTCCAGGTCTTTTGCCTGGTCAGGATGATTCTTCATTGAGAATAAGTCTTTAGCTGACTATTTCTGCACATGGGAGAAAAATAAATAAGAATATATCCATTATGGATGTTAGGAAAATAAATGATAATAATTAGGATCCTGAAGTATGTTTAAGGATCCTGAATGTAATTTTGGGATCCCGGCCGTAACAATTGCCCCCAAACTATTCCTGCAAAATATTGAGGTTAATTATCCAATATTTAAAGGTATAATTTAAATAAATTAAAACTAATTAAGAGAAAGAGATAGGAAATTTGAATTTCGAATATTAAGTGGATAGGATTTATCTGATCAAGGGTGATCATTCCTCAGTTAAATAATATATTTTTTCTTTTGCGACTAGGTTAAGTAGCGTGAGGAACTGTCATTTTCTTTTACCTTCTTTACCATTCCCTCCAATCATCCTGTTGTGACAAGTCTGATCAGGGATGAGATGCTGGATGGCAGATCCGACGTCCAAACTTTCCTAAGAACACAACACAAAGAAATCATTAAAGGACGACCGAGTGTTCTCCTGGGACGTCGCTCCGACGATCAAGTTAGTTTTCTTAGAGAGAGTTTTTTAGGGTATATTCTATGAGAGAGAGAGAGAGAATGGATCCCTTCCTTGAGACGGAAAAGATCTTTTTATACCAGTTACTAACGGATCGTGGGGACCTCACGCTATGAGCGTGAGACGTGGCCTCCTCTTACTAGGAGTTTTTCCCACGCTAACTAACTGCCAGTTGATGTCTGTTTTGGGCATCACTTGAGTTATTCGTCGCCTTCTGATTGGCTGTGGGTAAATGAGGAGATCACATGGAATGTTCTTTCCTTGTGATGGGAAGTGAGCAATCAGCCCGACGTTGGATCGCGTGGGCCAAGATCGGGTCTCAGCCAAGGTACTAGCATGGTAACGCTCCGTATAGGTCTTCCGTTAAGTTTAACGTGACCGTACAGGGTAACGTTAACACATCCATAATCGCTCTCATAGTTAATTCCATTCTTCCTTGTTTTTTTTTCTACAGTCATCCATGGGAAAAAATATGACCCATTCTCGTGCCAGCATTTTGGCTCCGTCGGAGAGCGATTTCGTCGACTAGGGGATCCTGACCTATAATAAGGTTTGTTCCTTTGATAACGAAGACATGCAATACCTAAGGTCTATAGGATCTTTCCCTTCTGATGTCGTTTTCAAACCTTTCGATGCCTCTATTCAACCCGTTTTTGCATCTTCCTCATGGGTATGTTTTCCGAAATACCCTTTTTCCCTTGGTTTAAAGTATCCATTTTCCGAAATTGTCTCCAAGTTCTTTCAAGCTACTTCAATTTCATTTGTTAAAACCATGCTTGTAATCTGGAGGATTTTGTCTTGGATTGACCGAGAAAATATTTCCCATGATCAAGAGATAGGTCTTCCTGAGTTAGTCTTCGTTTATGAACTTTCTACCTTTGGAAATTATCGTTTCTTACTCAAGCTCAAGCACAACCGGCCCCCTTTGATTCTGAAATCGAAACACAATGATGTAGCTTGGAAGGAGAAGTATTTCTTTGTGAGGCGTGATTCTATCACCGGCGGAGAGTTTTTGCCAAAAACATGGGCTAAAAAGGGTAGGGTTCGTTTGTTGGTTTGGAGAATCCTAAAATTTACCCTTCTTATTTTGTTTTTTTGAATGCAGGTTTGAAGTTTGGGGAAGCTTTTTCTGAAGCTGAAGATAACGAGGCAAAGGTTATAGGGTTTCTTGTTCTACCAGCAGGAGTTAGGACGTTCAAGTTTGATTGTGCAAGTCTTCAAGAAGGTTCATCCACGACTGCTTCCATGGCTACCGGTTAGGATATTTTTCTATTTGTTTCTTTCAATATTAGAATCCTAATTTTACAAGAATCCTTCATGGTTTGCAGGATCTAAAACTACTCGTTCCATTGCTCGCTTCGCTTTGGCTGATCTTGAAGATGATATGTCTAGTGGTTTGCTTGCTGTGAAAAAGGAAAAGATTCCACCTCCTACTCTCGCCAAGAAGACTCAGCTTGACCTCCCTGTGAAGCCTTCCTCATCTCGTAAGAGAAAATCTTCTGATATATGGGATCTTGAGAATCTAATGATAGATGAAGCACTAAGGAAGCTGATTTCTTTTTCCCAATCTGCAAGTGTTTTTGTGTTCCCCTTGTTCAAATTTGATTTTCTGCTACTTATTATCGTTGCTTTTTACAAGTGGATGATCATATCTCTCGCTCTAAAGAGGATTCCGAGGCACAGCTTGCTCTGACAGAGCGTGCCTTGAGGGAGCAAGAGGAGATCAACAAGGAGCTCCTGCAGAGGGTGGAGATGTTGATTAAGGAAAAAGCTGATAAGGAGGGGGAACATGCAACTGAGATGGATGAGGTCATAGGTGAGGCGAAAGCTAGTGCTGAGGTGGTTGTTTGGGAGACGAAGATCAAGCTCACGGAGGATATGAAGAATACAGGATCCTGGGACGTGGCCGGATGGCGCGAGGCCCTGACCAAGTTGACTGGCAAGCCTTTGAAAGCTAGTCAGGATCATGTATTTCAGCTGAAGGAGGGAGGGGAGAAGGGCACGACAGAGGTGGTTTTAGGTGGTGGCAATCAATCCGTGGTTTAAGATTGATCTGGTTTTATAAAAACAATTTGAATAAATTTGGGCTTGTAATGCAATATTACTAATTTCTCTCTTTTGCGGGGTTGGTGGGCAACCCCTTTAATGCTATGGTTGTTTTATATTTCTTTACATGCTTGATTGAATTGCGTGGTTGCAGCAGTAGGATTTCTGAGGATGCTTATAATCAGGATCTTAAAGCGTTCAGGATTTGCAAGAACTCCCAGGATCTGAATAACCTGAAAATAGTTAGTAGCCCATTTAGGATCTCAAAATAGTAGAGATCAATTTAGGATAATAAATCTTCAATAATTTCATAAGAAAGACAACTTTAAGAGGATAGATAGAACATGATAATCCTTTGGCTTTGTGGCCTTTAGGATTCACTTTCTTTTGACTTAGGAGAAGTGTAAAGTTACGATTCTCTTAGTTCCATAGGATCTTGAAGTTCGTAAATGGAAGGATCCTTACTTTAAGAGTTCACCAAGGCGGATCCTCGATTGTCTTCAACTAAGAAGACTTTAAGGAGGATCCCACCTTTGGAATCAATTGGAAATGACTCCAACTTGGAAAATAATTGAGGGAACATTTGTTTTGCAATATGATAGCGCTATAAGTCTTGCATATTTTCTGGGAATATCCCTTCTTCAAGCAATATGTTGGAATCATAATTCTTGAAAAACCTTAGGGGAAAATCCCAGTCTTAGCAAATTACTGGGGACGATCCCAAATCGTATGATAACATAAAAATGCTATAAACCTTATTTATTTTCTGGGGAAGATCCCAACTTGAGATAACATGAAAATGTTATGAACCTCGTGTGTTTTCTGGGGAAGATCCCAACTTGAGATAACATGAAAATGTTATAAACCTTGTGTATTTTCTGGGGAAGATCCCAACTTGAGATAACATGAAAATTTTATAAACCTTAGATTTTTACTTTAAGATCTTAACTTATGTTCAGAAATAAGAGGGTTTTCAAGTCACTACAGCGTGAAATGATCCCCTTATTCACATCCCATAGTTAGATAATGTGTGTCCAACCGAGGTGTAGAAACCTTAACTCGTATGAAAGAGGTAATTAACTCTTTAAACCTTAGAGGGGATTAAGTACCTTTATTCGTAGGAGAGGTGATCAGTCTCTATTCTTAGTTGTGTTGAAAATTAAAGAATGTCGTAGCTATGGGACTCTTAAGTGCCAGGATCTTCAAACGTCAAGATCCTTATGGGTAAGAATCATTGGATCTTCATGTGTCAATGTTCTTATGTGTCAGGATCCTTGTGTGTCAAGATCCTTGAGTCCCTGCGCACAACAAAACATTAGCTAGGGGCGGGCGTTAGTCTGGCTAACACCCCTCCGATGCTTAATTTAGTAATTGTATTTGAAGAGAGCAACTAAAAAATAAAGGGTAAAAGGTAAAGATTATGTGTACCTTGAGTGTGTTGGAAAATGACTAATCTTACTTACATAAAATAAGTTTTAAGATGTATAGCATTCCATGATCTTGGCAATACATCTTCGTCGAAGGTAGCTAGCCAATATGCCCCTTTCCTGCTTCAGCATCTATGAGATACGGTCCTTCTCATTTAGGTGCCAGTTTACCTGCACTAGGATCCTTGGTGTTTTGGTATGTTTTCCTTGCTACCAAGTCTCCTATTTGAAATCTTCTGACTTTTATATTTTTGTTGTATGCCTTGGTGATTTTCTATTGATGAACAGCGATGCGGATCTTGGCAAGATCCCTGAGTTCATCAATAGTGTCAAGATCCTAGGTGAGGATCCTATCGTTGTTTTCTTGATTTTGAAGTTGGTATCTTGATGTTGGGATCAATACTTCAGTGGGGATCATTGCTTCTGCTCCGAACACCAAATAGTATGGGGTTTAACCCGTGGCTACTTTGGAAGTGGTCCTATCTGCCCATAGTACGAAAGAAAGTTCTTCTGCCCATCTTCCTTTCTTTTATTCTAGCCTTTTCTTCAAGATATTGAATATGCTTTTATTGCTAGATTCTGCTTAATCGTTGGCTTGAGGGTGAACAGGAGTGGATATTATCATTTTGATTCCCCAACTCGTGAAAAATTCTCTTGTCCTCTTGCTTATGAACTGGGATCCATTGTCGCATATGATTTTGGCAGGGATCCCGAATCTGTTTAAGATATTACGTTTAATAAATGAGACTACCTCTTTGTCTCTTACCTGGACAAAAGCTTGAGCTTCTATCCATTTTGGAAGTAGTTGGTCATCACTAGCATGAAGACCTTTCCTCCAGGAGATACCGACAATTTACCCACTGTATCCATCCCCTATTTCATGAATGGCCAAGGGGAGATGATAGGATGTAGAGGTTCTACTGGTTGATGTAGGATGTTGCTATGTCTTTGACAAGCATCACATTTTTGAGCATGAAGGAAGGAATCTTTCTTCATGGTTGGCTAGTAGTATCCTCTCCTTAACACTTTAGATCACAAGGATCTGCCCCCAGTGTGATTGATGCAGTCTCCTTCATGTATATCCTTTAGAACTTCTGCAGCTTCATGATCTTCTAAGCATCTAAGGTATGGACTTGCCATAGATTTTTTATATAACTTACCTTGGATTATAACAAACCTTGAGACCCTTGTTCTGAATGCTCTGTCGCTTTTTTCTTCTTTTGGGATCATGCCATTCTGGAGGTATTCCGTAATAGGTTGGATCCAGGATCTTGAGGTTGGAGAAGGATCCTTGATGTTAGGATCCTGATAAGGAAGTTGAGAATCGGGATCTTCGATTGTAGCAACGTTAGCAGTTTCCTCGTGATCGTTGGGATCCCTCAGTCTTTTTGCAGGATCCTCGATCGCTGCGATCAACACGTGGATTATTGGGATCCTGGTTTCTGGCGGGATCCTAAGAGAAGATCCTAGATTGTCTAAAGCATCTGCTTCCGCATTGTCTTTTCTAGGAACTTGGTTTAGGCTAAATGCTTCGAATTTTGAGGCTAAGTTTTTGAGGATCTGGAGATATAGTGCTGGTCTTTCTCCTTTTACTACATAGGATCCATTAAAATGGTTAGTCAATAATAGAGAATCGACGAATACCTGAAGATCCTTGATTCGAAGATCCTTTGCTAATTGTAGTCCTATGATTAGTACCTCATATGCTGCTTCATTGTTGGTTGCATTGAAGTCACATCTGATTGCTTGGTAGGATGTCCTGCTGTGGCGATTTTAGAATGATCCCAAGGCCGGTTCCTCTTTGGTTTGATGCTCCATCTGTAAATAGTGTTCGTCTTCCCATGTTTTTTTCTTCTAGAAGTTTTTTGGCTTCTATTTCTACTTCAGCTTCTAGATCATCACTAAAGTCAGCCACAAAGTCTGCCAATACTTGAGACTTTATAGCAGATCTTGGCTCATACTTTATGTCATATGTGCTTAGTTTCACGGACCACTTTTCCATTCTTCCTGACATTTCTGGTTTTCTCATAACATTCTTATTGAGATAATTAGTTCTTACATTTATAAGATGTGTTTCAAAATAGTGTCTTAGTTTAGTAGAAGCAGTTACTGATGCAAGTATAAGTTTTTCAAGGTGGGAGTACCTGGTCTCAGGATACAAGAGACTTTTACATACATAGTATATGGGATGTTGGTCTCCGTTAAGATCCGTAGCTAAGACTGCACTCACCGTATTTGAGGATAATGAAAGGTAGAGAAGAAGTGGTTCCCCATCTAATGGTTTTACCAATAGGAGTGCTATACTTAAATATTTTTTAAGTTTCTGGAAAGCATCTTCGTGTTCCTTGGTCCACTCGAACCTTTTTTTTATTCTTCAAAATGTCGTAGAAAGGCTTACATCTTTCTGAGGATCTTGAGATGAACCTGTTTAGGGCTGCCACTCCTCCTGTTTGTCTTTGAATATATTTTGTCGAGGATGGTGATTTTAGATCTAGGATGTCCTTGATTTGCTTTGGGCTTCAATTCCTCTTTTGGTCACCTTGTATCCAAGGAACTTGCCTGATCTCATTCCAAAGTGACACTTGGAGGGATTTAGCTTCATGTTATATTTGTCCAAAATGTCGAAGGCTTCTTCGAGATCCTTGAGGTGATCTTCAACTTTCTTAGACTTGACCAATATGTCATCGATGTAAACTTCCATGGTGTCCCCCAGTTTCTCTTTGAACATCTTTTTGACTATCCTTTGGTATGTTGGACTTGCATTTTTAAGATCAAATGGCATAGTAGTATAACAATAGATACCTGCCGAAGTTATGAAAGTCGTATCCTCTTGGTCGGATGGTTCCATCTGGATCTGTTGGAATCCCATTGATGCATCCATGAATGTTAATAATTCATGACATGTTGTCGCGTCTATCATGCAATCTATGTGTGGTAGAGGGAAAGGATCCTTGGGACAAGCCTTGTTGAAATCCGTGTAATCTACACACATTCTCCACTTACCATTCTTCTTTTGTACCACGACTACATTAGTTAGTCACCCTGGGAATTTCACCTCTTTGATCATTCCTGTTTTAAGAAGTTTTTCTATTTCTTCTTGTATAACTTGGTTTTTCTCTTGTGCGAACTTCCTTCTCTTTTGGTGTATCGATTTGAAAGATGGATCAATGTTAAGTTTATGTGTTATTATATTTTTATCTATACCTTTCATGTCCTCGTGCTTCCATGCAAATGTTTTGCTTCTAGCTTTGAGGAACTTTATTAGATCTTGTTCGATTTGTTCAGGCATTGAGAATCCTATGAGAATTTTCGATTCGGGATCCTCAAGGTTTAGGGGAAATTCTTTTACATATTGCTCTCTTGTTTCCAGTATGTAGATAGGTAGCTTTATCTCGCTGACAGTGTGTTTGGTTTCGCCACTTAATCCAATCAGCACTGAGGATATTCTCACTATTTCGGACTCGGAGATGTTCATTCTTTTTAATGCTTCTAGGAGTATAATGTTGACTGAGGATCCTCCATCGACTAGGATCCTTCTGACGAAATGGTTGATGATGTATAGAGTGATCACCAATCCGTCATGGTGAGGATCCTAGATGTCTTGTCTATCTGCTTCGTCGAAGGTGATCTCTTTCTCATTTGTGATTGACGTATTCTTCTGTGACCCTTTCTTTCTCTGTTTTTGACACCTTCGCGTGCCTCTTTGCTGCTGAATAAGAGGTACCACAAATGTCAGATGCTACAGATATCACATTGATTACCTTGGCATCAGCAGGAGGGGATCCTGGTCTGTCGAGGATCTTCTGAGGATCCTGATCTTTCTCTTTGGATCTCTCATTTCTTCTTCCAAGGATTTCTTTGAGGTATCCTTTGCCTAATAGGTAGCTGATCTCCTTCCTAAGAGCTATGTAATCCTCTGTGATATGACCAAAGTCTTCATGGTACGCACACCATTTGGATTTGTACTTCCAAGTGGTGGACTTTTCTCCTTTTCTTGTCCATCTTGTTGTGTCTCCAAGATCCTGCATAGCAAATATTACACTTGAAATATCCACAAAAAAACAATAGTTAGTTAGTTTAGGAAAGTCTTCTTCCCCTCCTTCATCTTCAAGGGTATTAACCCTGTGATGGTCAGGTTTGGAATATGGTTTTGACTTATAAGATCTTTGGTCCGAAGAGTCGGTCTTCCTATTAGGGTGATCGTATGAGCTTGGTGGGTTGCTCCTCTTTTGGATCTCTTTGTCTTCTTCGAGCCTTATGAACCTTAGTTCTCTGCTCCTAACTTCGTCCATTCTTTTGCATGGAGTCATTACGAGGTCTTCATAGAAAGGAGAATCTTTCTTTAAGCCCATTTTAAAGGCTTCAACTGCAGTCGCCATTTTATTGTTGGGGATACTCAGAGCTTCCCTGCCAAACCTGTTTACAAAAGTCCTAAGGGATTCCTTAGGATCCTGAACCACTCGATAAAGATCACTAGTGATTTTTTCGAATGTTCTGCTACAAGAAAATTGATTATTAAATAAATTAACTAAGTGAGCAAACGAAGTAATAGAGTAAGGAGGAATGTTAAAAAGCCATTTTAAAGGTGATCCTGTGAGGGTTGAACCAAAACCCTTACACATGCAAGCTTCTTTCAAGCGAGTGGGGATGGGAATGATCTCCATCCTTTCCCTGTATTGTGTCACGTTCTCCTTAGGATCTGTAATCCTGTCATAAGGCTGCATGTTGGTGGTTTGGAAGCGCTTTAGGACTTCGGTATCAGCTATTTCCAGAATAAATCTTGAGATCATGTGGCTTGTGGGGGATACTTCTGGTACAGGTTGAACTACTCCAGGCACACTTGAGATCATTTGTATTAATTGCTAAAGCTCCTTAGCCATGATCGGGCTTAAACCTGTATCAAGGTCCATAAAGTTAGTGGTAAAGATATTATTATTGACGAGGTTACCAGGATCCTTGTTATTGAGAGTAACAAAGGTTTCGCTGGGATCTTGGGTCGTATAGCCTTGCCCTTTTGGAGTTGCGCCCCATACGAGAACAGAGGCCAGTATTGAAAATCCTCTCTCGTGGCGAATCGCTGAGGATCCCGTGTTATCAAAGTTTAGGATCTTAGGCTACAAGATCGAGGGTGCTTTTTCTTGAGGCTTGTGGATTTCTGTCCTTATTCTCTCCACTTCCTTGAGAATTGTCTTGTTATCCTCCTGTTGTTGAGCGACTTTTCGTTCCATTCTCTTCATCATAGTGAATATTTCATTATTGGAAATAAGCACAGGAGGATCCTGGAGTCCTTGGGTAGCGACCGGAGAGGTGTTTTTCTTCGGTGCTTCCGAGGCTTTCTTAGGAGCTCCAGCTGGAGGTGGTGGAAGGTTTTTGGAAAAATAGGAGGAATTGAGGAAGAGGAGAGGGTCGATTGTGTAGACATGATTTTTCGAAAGATTTTGAACATCACGACCCCACGGTGGGTGCCAAATTGTTTTGGTTAAAAACTACACTAGCGAAACTCAACCAAATTGTATGAGAGGTTGTGATGTTCAGGATAAAACAAGTACAAAATGATGAACAAAGTGACACGGGTTGTTTACAAGGAAATCCCTTGATCCTTGATAGGATCTCCGGCACAAAACCTTAGGAGGTGATAATGATCACCTGCCTTGATGATTTTATTGATTGAAAATATTGATTATAGAGATGAATGTGTAAATGTAAGTACAAGTATCGTAGATGAGATAATCGTGTGGGTAGTTTGATGAATACATGTGTTATTTATAGTCTAATGCTAATAACAAGAAGTCCGATAATTCCAGGATCCTCCAAGATCAGCTCATAGACGTTATTTGACTTGGTATTCCGGGTCTTTTGCCTGGTCAAGATGATTCTTCATTGAGAATAAGTCTTTAGCTGACTATTTCTGCACATGGGAGAAAAATAAAGAAGAATATATATGTTATAGATGTTAGAAAAATAAATGATGATAATCAGGATCCTAAAGTATGTTTAAGGATCCTGAGGTTTGAGGGTCATGAATGGAATTCTAGGATCCCAGCCGTAACATTTACTACGTTATTTCAATTCAAGTTTAGATAAACCATATTCAATTCCACATAAATACAATAATGTTAGCATGGATTTGGTTAAGGATGTATAATTTGATTGAAGAAGAGGATGTAAATCTAAGAAGAGTTGATAAGAAATGAAGAGGAACAACATACACGATTGTGATCATGTGTTGTAAGCTCTTTGTGCAGTTGTAGTTATAAGAAGATAAGAACATACAATAAGGTAAACGAAGATACATAATCAAACTGGATTGAAATTAATGAACTTAACTTCTGAAGAGATTCGAGAGCATCGATCATGGCAACCTTAGCAAGGATTTTGTTAAGCATGAAGAGAGCTTGACGTTCTCTTTTGTTAAGGGTTAGAAAATCCAGGTAGAAAATCCATCACTAATCCATTGATTAACTAAGATAAAATTAGGGTTTAAATTTGATGTAGTTCGATCGAACATGAGTGAGGAACTCAAAATACGAGGATGAGACGTAGCAAGAGGATCGAGATGAGAATGCATCATAGGGCACAAAGCGCAAACGAGGAAGATGACCTAGTCAACTATTTTTTGTCAATGGATCGAATCAGAGCTAAACGGACCGAGTAAGAGGGCTTAATATTGTTATCAAACACTTTGACTCTTGACTGATTCAGGAAAAGCCTCTTATTGGGCTAGTCAAAAGAAATCAAACAAACCCTAAGCGTTTTTTTTATGGAAAGAGGTACAAATATTCAGGTGGGGATGGGGTTTAGATTTTCTAGTTGTGATAAAATGTTGATATAATAAAGAAAAGAGTTACCATTGAATTTAAGGATAAAAACACTTTTCAAAATTTCAAGTTAAATAATTCGCCCCTATATCAAATTTTACACTTTTTTTCCTATATTTTAAATCTTGTTACAAATTTGGTCAAAACAATAATTTTATTACGTATTCATCTTAAATTTAGTTTAATTTGTAATTTCATTTTTCTTACAACTTTTAAAAAAAATTTACAACCTTTTTAATAGTTTTATTAGTTTAATTTATAAAATAAATTTTCTATAATTTTTCTAATACAACGACTTTTGAATAAAAATAAAAGTATTTTGTAAATGTTTTTTTACAATGTTTTTATACTTTTAAACTACAAGTTTATAAACTTTTTTAAAATAACGTTTTAAACATATATATATATATATATATATATATATATATATATATATATATTACCATTTTCATACGACTTATTTTTAACAAAAGTTTTCTTAAATTTTATTAAAAAATATAAGCGTTATTAAAAGCTGAGAAAAAAATCTTTAAAAATATTATAAAAAAGTCTTTAAAATGTTTTATAAAAATAAAATTGTCAATGAAACTTAAATTTGAGATGCATTCATAATAAAATTTAATGTTCCAACCCAAATCATAACAAAATTTGGGGTTGAATATGCATACTATTAAAGACATTGTCCAATTAAGTTGTGGTCATGGGCGGCAACATGTTGAGTTGTGAATTCGGTGTACTATGGAGGAAAGTGAGGTCCTTGTGGAGCATATTAGGCGGTACATGCTTAAAAAAGTTGAGGGCTATAGTTGGACAGAGGATCGAGCAGGACCGACTATGGATTTTACGACGTTGTGGGATATAAGAAAGGTAGAAGGGACCACAATGGTTTTTGGTACCATATATTTCGTGACATGCATGTGCCATTGGTTTAATTGTAGGTATGAAAATCGGCCCCGACCACAAGATTTTCCCATGTTTGAAGTGCCTCCACCTCGATGACACCCACGAGAGTGGACACGACCGGGGTTGGAGCTTTCACAAGGGTTATATGCATTTGTTGTGGTTGGCCGATTGATCAGTATATTATGGGTGAAGGACATACTAAGTACGTTGGTCTTGTTTGCAGCACCAGATTTCTTTCAAACATAATTGAGAATGTGCCTTATTGAAACCGGGGAAAAGGGTTTGATTGTTGAATGAAGGTTGTAATAGTGTTATAGTCACCTTTTGTGATACCAAAAACAAGTCGTAAGACTATCTTGGTTTCAACAATTAGGTTTCTGACATCGGTTAGTTGATCGGAGAGGGCTTTGATATGTATATGATACCCAAACATGTTGGAGAAAGATTCGATGCGGGTGGTGTTGTACAATTCTTCAAAGTAGACGATACTAGTGGTTTCATCATCTTGACAAATTTCTTGCTGACATTTCCACGGTTCCATAACATATGTTTTCGTAGTTCCATAGCAGATGCTCCCAGTTTTATGATGGTTTGTAAAAGTTATGGAGAGATAGTATTGTAGATCCATTACATGACTATTGGCTCAAGCCTCTTCCACATATTTTCATTGATAGCAGTTGGGGAGGACTTTCTTCATCTACGTGTTCAAACGCATTATAGGCTCATGTAACGATGTGAAAGAGTTCAACCAAAGTAGCAAATGATCATCAATTTGGTCTAGGGTAAAAGGTATCAAGTTCTTGTGTCGGTGAGAGCAAAGGCTGGGTGAAATTTGTTTTTGTTGGCCTTGACATCGCCGGTTGTTGGAGCCATGGAGATTGATACAAAGATATGGAAAGAAAGAAGGAGAAAAATCGTTAAGATGGAGGCTTCGACGTCACAAAAGGAAGGGGTGGGGAGGATTTAGGGTTGATTTAAGATTATAAAGATAGATAAAATTCACTTATCATTTTCTATTGTTATTCACAATATAAATAATTAAAGAAAAAATAAATACCTTCTTATCTTTTTTTTTCTTTTCAACTCATGCTTCTATCCATGTTAAATAGCGATAAATGTCACATTAATTTTATTAAATGTGACATCTGTCATCATTTAACAATTTAACATGGATAGTTGGATGAGTAGAAAGAAAATATAAAAGGATATTTCATTTCTCATAAATAGTGAAAATTTAGGGATAAAATACAAAGGATAATTACGTGGGAATATATAATACAAATATACTGAATACATTGATCAGTTAATAGTTTTTATTCATTTTATTCAAATTGACATGTCATATATAAATTAATCAACCACTTTAGAACCATTTTCGCTTCTCCATGTAATATTTTAGCTAAAGTTTCAACTCAAAGGTAGTTTTTTTGTTACACTTTACAGTAATTTTTAATATGTGTTTCGGGGACAAGTACTCTACGCCATGTTTATACTATTTGATTAGTTTTTTTACTTCAAAATTTATAGTTTTTATTCAAGTGGATCCATTTATTTATATCCGAGTTAAAACTTAGAATTGTTAAACCTAAAAAAAGTGAATTGGAATTAGTGTGGAAAAGGGAACTGTGATGTGGAGTTGGAAGAGCAAATGTTACGTTTTGTCGAGTGATAAGTCGCATGCAGTGATGGGTGAGAGATTTAATGCTACAAATCTACCCACAAAGCGTCCAACCATCCCTCATAAATATACACCCTGCAAATTCAATTCTGATACAAACTACCAAACCCTTTACTCTCTAACTCTTCATGTCTTTGGCCAAATTTTATTTTCGATATATAAAACGTAATTTTCAGTTATATTTGTCTTATCAGTTCTTTATAGTTTATAATAATTACAAGAGTTTAAGTTGTATTTACTTTTAGAAGACGTTTTACATGAATTTAATAGGCTAAAGATACCAAAAACTATACTCGAAATAAAAGACTATCACCCCTACTTCCGTCCTACCTACACTGCATCTCTTATAAAGACTAAAGTTGGTCAAAGGGTAATTATTTCTAAGAAGAAATTTACGAGTTTAAGTTCATCAGAGTCTCCTTTGCATGATAAACAATTCAAAGAAATATGGCGGTCAATGAAGAGTATTTGGCTTTAATTCTGCAATGTGTAATAATGTTTATGATTGTATATAAGAAAAGTCATTATATGTAAGGCTTACATCACTTTCTAGAGATAGTATAATACAAATAAAATGTTACAATATATTTGGTCAAATGAGAAAGCTTTTTATTAAGGACAATGATTATAAGCTTGATATTTATTGCATGTTAACGAAAATGAAGTTTGGTAGATGATTTTCTTATTGCAGAGATATCCTCTCTTCGACGTGATACTGAAAGCATCTCAAACATGAAAAGTCCCTGGACGAACAATTTGAGCCCATTTGAAATTTTGAATATTTGATAATAGAAAACATACCGAGAAATGAAGCTTTAGCTTAAGGTGCTTCCATGTCTAAGGAAAAATTATAATAAGTAGGGTGTTCAAAATATCCCACTGAACGGATTTCCAGGTTAGTGGAACCGGTATTTTTGATGTTTTATGGTTTGGTTCTTTGGTTTTGTAGTTTGGTTACGGTTCAGGTTTTCACTACCATCGGCGGTATATTGGAAAACCACAATTTTACTTTATTTTTTATAATGGTATGTAAGTTTAGTATTCAAAATCTTCCTTAATAAATGAAAGTTTTTTGTCTCATGTCAATCTCTCATAAGTTTTGACACTTGTCATTTTGTAGTATTTTTGAAATAAATATTATCCACTTATCAATTTTTGGTTTGTTTCAGTTTTTAAAATTAAAGTCATATATTTATATATGTAAAATATTAAATATCATATATATGATATTAAATTGCAATAAATACGTTTCTTTCTTTCTTATTTTAAAGTTGTATATTAAAAAATATTTTCTGTTTACACTTTAATGTTTATTATTTTCTTATAAAATGGTAATTTCATTTAACAAATATTACACTTTATCAAAATTATATATATTAATTACAATTGTCAACAAATGAATAGTATTTTCTTTGGCTTTCAAACTTTGGCCATAACATTTTTCTATATTGATGGCTTTGGTCTCAAATTTTTTAAGTTTCAGACTTTGGCCATACTTTCGTATATTGTCATGTTTGGTCCCTAGAATTTTGTATATTGTCAGGTTTGGTCCCTAAACTTTTATGTATTGCCAGGTTTAGTCCCTAGGCTCTTTTTGTTTCTTTGTCCATGAAACTTTCGTATGTTCATAAGTTTATTCCTTAAACTTTCATATTTAGACATGTTTGATCACTCACAACGCGGGGATAAGATCACTCTAGTTGTATGTCAATTAACAACCAACATGCTTATGTATTATTGTCTATTATTTGTGTTGACTAGTTACTCTTTAATAGTGATATAGTGATAACAGTTACCATTGTTTTTTTTATAACAACCATATTTTATTACAGGCTCGCTTAGCAAGGAGTTAAAGGGAAAAAAACACAAAAATTATTTTAACCAAACAAACTAATCACTAATACGATTGTGTTTTCTATTTTTAACTTAAGAAAACAAAATTAGCACAATATTATCATATCGTTCCTCGCTTGTTCACGTCAAAACCACCAAATTCCTATGTCTCAATATAATCCATAATGCCAATAATAACCATTACCTCCACCATCTTCTTGCTATTCAAAACTTGCAGTTCATCCACCTAAGAAAGTCATTCACGAATAAAGTTAAAAATCAGGAAAACTATCTGGCCCCACTTACAGACTTTAGATCATAAGTCAACAACCAAAGAACATATGAAGAATATATGCATTTCAGATTCCATGCCTTTCCTACAGACAGGACGCCTAATAGACTCCAAATCAAATCCCATTTTAGACAAATTACTTCCTGAAGGAAGTTTGTCAAGTAAATTCTCCAAATAAATATATGACTTTTTTATGAACTATATTCATCTATCTAGTACCCTGATTTTCCTATGTAATCACCACATCATCAATATGTTTCCTAGTACTTTGAGACAAAAATATTCATTTGTGGTATCCATGTATCACCACCATCTGGAGTAGAAGAAAGAATCATGTTCTACCAGATAGAGAGCATGGCCATGAGTTTCTCTTCCTCAGCCACACCCCTCACATCTCTATGCCATTGTCAATTCCAGGCACCATCAGTTAAGCGATCTACAATCTGACATGTAGTGTCGAAATCCAAGCGAAAAAGTCTACTAAATTTGTTCTTAAGATGCGCATCCCTAATCCAAGTATTTAACCAAAATAAAGTGTCCATCTCATTTCCTACCTTCTTCACCATAGTAGAAAAATGATCACTCGTTTTTCATGCAATTGATTAATAGAACCCATAATTTTCAACCACTTTAACCTTACAAACACCTGCATCAAGAGACAAGCCACAATATTCACCTTGAACAACTTTAACAACATGAGCCAATAAAGTCATATGGTCAAATGGAAATCTCCACCTCTAGTTCTGGATTAAAGCTTGCTTAAAGGCTCCTAAGCTTCATATCCCCAACCCACCTTTCTCCAAATAAACTAAAACCACCTCCTATTTCAACCAAGACATCTTATTATCACAATCTCCACCCCAGAAAAAAACAAACCCGATACAATTCAATAGTTTTAATAATAGAAACCAGAGCCATAAATAGCGACATATAATAAATATTAAGATTTCCTAACACCGAATTTACAAGAGGAAGTCGACCACCAATAGACAAAATTTTAACCTTCCAATTGGACAACTTTATCTTAAATCTATCTTCAATCCTTCTATCAATTGTAGCCATTTTCGACCCCATAGGGAAACCAAGATAAATATAAGGAAGTTTTGTTGGCAAATAACCAAAAATCATAGTCAAATCCTCCACCAGACTGAACTCGACACCTACCCTAAACAAGTTAGTTTCTACAAGTTTAACTTCAAAATTGATGTTGTAAAAACAATGCAGTAAAGCCACAAAATCGTCAACATTGTTCTTTGACAAGTCAGCTAAAAAAAGAACATCATCTGCATTAAAAAAATTCAAACCCAAACCGACACTACTAGCTATAGTTGGTTTGATCAAGCCAGTGCACATTGTGTCTTCTATCGCCACATGCAAACCCTCCATAACCACACTAAAGAGATAAATAGATAAAGGATCCCTGAAGGTTTGTATCAATTGGATACACTTCAAGTATAAAGAACAAAATCAAAGTACTCTAAACAAATAAAGAACACAAGATATTCTCCAAATTGTTCTTTCACCAAGAAAGAGTTTGTTTTCACTAAGAAAACGGGTTTGTCACAAGGACGGTTACAAAGACGATCAACGACACCAAGCCGTAGAGATACATTAGGGTTTTACCCTAATGTAGAGTATATACTAGCCTATACAAGTATATCCCTTGATTAAAGGAATTGTATCTTATCTATATTAAGAACTGATCCTTATCATAAGGTAATCAGATCTGCTATCTATTATATACTTATTTATATCATTTCCTAATATACAAAAGATTACATAGAATAAATGTCTTCACGCTGACGTTGATAGACTTTATACATTGTCGCTGATAGTGTTGTATATTATGATGTTGACACATAGCGTATAGAGTTTGAATCATCTGATCATAAGGTGTGACCTTACAATCTCCCCCTATATGATGATGTCAAAACTAATCTTCTTCTTCAGAGTCATCAGAATAAACCTTGTAGAACTTGTCAGCTTCTTTTAAGAGTTCAGGCTTAACCCATCTGAATTCATCAATTTTAAGCTCTTCCAATATTTTAATAGGCTCCAGAGAGATCAACACATGATATCCTATTTCCAGTTCAAAATGACTAAGTCCCTCCATGCGAAGATGAAACAAGTGTTTAGTGGGAGCAACAGGAAGATCATGAGTGCCTTAAAGCACATGTGATTTTGAATGTCAAGATAGAAGATACCATGTTCCGGTTCTCGAATGAACATGTACTGGATTGGTTCAACACTTGTTGGCAGTTCATTGTTGATATACCTAGTGCCATAAGGAAGAAGAAACTTAGTATTCTTGGACTGTCTGGGAGTGCCTGTTCTTATTGAGGAGGATGGTCTAGATGGACCAACTGACGACACAAGGTTTAACTTCTTTACTTTGTTGAGTAGCTGCTGAATTGCCAATTTAACATTCTGAGCATGAATACCCTTGTGTTTGTCTATAATTTCTTGAATTTTCATCCACTTGTTATAGCCAAATTTGAATAGCTCACGAGAAAATACAACCTCAGTGTATTCATATCCGTCTTCTTCCTGACCAACTAAAGCTTTAGAGACTCGTTCCTTGGTTTGGTGCATCTTACCTTGATAACACGATCAAGATTTTCTCTACGAGTCCATTAGGCTCCAAACTTCTTTCTGTCAATCCGATCATTTGTCTCTAAAACCCTATGTTGTTTCTCCACACTATTACTGAAAAGTTGAATTTTCTTTACATGATCATTAGTTCTTTGAACATCAACATTTTCTTTAGCGGAAAAAGAGATTGATCAAGTTTGGCAGACAAATGTTCACCTTTTCTGGCTTCTTTCTTTTGTCAAATAGAAACATTATTCTCTATCATGATCTCTCTTACTTCATCAACAGTTAAACTCCATATTTTAGCCAACTCATTTAGATAAAAAAATGAGCTTACTTTTCTTGGAATGAGGAGGTGCTGAAGGATTACCAGCAGTAGAACTTCTAGCTTCAGCATCATGGGATCCCCCTGAAGATTAAGCCTACCTTTTTCGAGGATTGAGCTGATCAGCGTCAATGTCACTATTAGTTCCTTAAGGAATCTACCATTCTAAGTATGAATCAAGGTATATGACATTCAAGGGAACAACAAGAACAACAGTTGGTGGCATGAATCGTAGATCAAGAAACCCTTCATAGTCATCGGTTTCTGATTGATCACCAGTGTCTGGAATGGGTTGATCATAAGTTGTTGCATCACCGTCTGGAACAATTTCCTTTTGGAGGTTAGCTTCAGCTCTTCCAGTTTCCAGCATCTCAGGTTGAGATGGATTTGGTGTAATCACCATTTTCTTTTGCTGATCAGGACTCTATTGACTATTCTCCCCCTTTTTGGAAGCATCAGATTGGGAAGGAGAACCAAAAGTTGGTGAAGGAGTTCGAAGAGGAGAATTAGATGGTGGAGGAGGTGGTGGAGGATTTGATGATGGAGGTGGAGGTGGAGGAGGATTATCACCTGGAGAGTTTGGAGGAGAGTCATCAATAACCATATCATCAGTATCATCATCATCACCCAAAGCCATAAATCGTTTCATCTCTTCAACATCCTTTTCAACTTTATACAATCTTCGTCCCTAAGACTGAGTTATTTGCACTAGTAGAGAAAGTTGAGAAAGTACAGTTGTTTCAAAGTTGGAGTTGGATTCCCCCTGATTAAAAATAGCAGTCTGAATATGTGTTGGCATTGGAGGAACATTCTCAGCTTGAGGAGAAGGAAACGCTAGTCTTGGAGAGACCTCATCTTGGATCAGTGGCTCAGTAGTAACTACTAAAGGTGGGGTTGATCCACGTTGTGCAGCACCACCTGTAGATGGAGTGGATGAGAATCAAATTTGCTTGTTGATCCTTAGAGGAGAGTCCATTCCCTGAACAAAGTCTTCTACATTGGTGACAGACTCATCTACTTCAATCTCAGTGTCTTCCTCTTCATCGTCCCCTTCATCATCAAAGTCTTCTTCATCATTATTCTTATCATTCTCTTCTTCAGAGTCATAGGATTCAACCACATAAGGTTTTTCAATCCATTTTTGCATCTTTTCAGTAATAAGAAAATCATCTTCAGGTGGAGCGACATTAATAATCTTTGAGGAGAGGGCAATAATTAGAATAATAATCCCATGACTTTCAACATAGCCTTCCTCACGAGATAAGATCAG
Source organism: Lactuca virosa (assembly GCF_052849685.1). Classification (NCBI taxonomy): domain Eukaryota; kingdom Viridiplantae; phylum Streptophyta; class Magnoliopsida; order Asterales; family Asteraceae; genus Lactuca; species Lactuca virosa. Next base: position 43,879,985 of record NC_136433.1, read on the forward strand.
TCCAATCCAACGGGGATAAGGAACATATACTGGCTTTTTGTTCCCAGTGATACAATCAATCATCTGATCAAGAAAACGTTGAGCAAAATCCAGTCTTTTGTTGTACACAATAGAAAACAAAATCATTTGCTAAAAGAGATTCGGTTGATCCAAACTCCCAGTCTTATGTCTAAGATATTTGCCAATAACCCCATTTAAGTACCTCCATCCTACACCAAAACATTAATGAAGAGTGTATTTGTGTGGATCACGAGTGGTGCCCTTAAGTTTAAAATTGTACCCTAATCTTTCACGAACAGACTTGTACCTTTCCTCAGAGGGAGTTTTAGAATAATTTTCTAATCGAAAAAGACGAAGAGCAGTTCGAAAAGATTTCAGATCAGTTGTAACCCTATATTGACCATCTCTATTGATTCCAGTAATGGTTTGAGCAAAAGAATCAACAAAGCTTGAATAGTAGAACTCACATACTCGTTTAGGGTAGAATGGATATGGGAAGTCGTCGAAGGCATATCGAAGAGGACAACTCTTGAAATAGTCGACGAAATCTTCAATTCCTGAGTTTGCGTACTGATTTGGGATGTCATCTGAGAGCGCCACATTGGTTGCTTGAATGATGATGGGAGAGTCAGAGGCATGAGTGTTGGGTATTATGTACTCTAACATTCCTGTGGTGCACATACAACCCTAATGCTTTGGATCTAAGTTTTCGCTAATTATAAATGCAATAAATATTTTCCAAAGCATGAAGCCTAAACTAGCATGCAAGATGATATTTGAATCATAAAACTAGTTAGAATATTACCTTGTGTAGTAGCTTGAATAACTTAGCCTCAAGAAAGCTTAGCACCCCAAGTGTGATGCCTCAAATGGAATCACAAAACACCAAGAACAATTAGGATGAATATGGAGAGGTTATGGAGACTCTAAAATCAGTTCTTACTCTTCAAATATAACCGTTTTTGGACTTATATATATATATATATATATATATATATATATATATATATATATATATATATATATATATGTGTGTGTGTGTGGGTGTAGAATTCCAAGGGTCATGTTTAACCCTAATCCATACCCATAAGCTTATGATCCACCCATTTGATTTGGATAACCACTTCATGGACTAACCCATAAGCCCATCACAAATCAATCATGGATCATTAGCCGAATCCATATGTATCAATTTAATTAGTCCCTTTTGATCACTACATTAATTCTTAAATTAATTCTTGATCGATACTAATTAAATAATATGATTCCCAGTTATATTATTATACTTATAGCATATTAATAAATCATAATTAACCTCTTACTCTAATATCCTTCCTAACATATTGCTTTGATGAATGCAACCCAAATGGACCATGCTACTATCGGGTCAAGTACATACCAATTATAGTTATGGGCTTAGACACCTTTTTCAACAGTCTCCCACTTGGATAAGTCTAATAACTGTAATTGCCAATGTAACTTAAAATCCGATTAGCAATCGTAGCTCTCAAAAAGCTGCTGTCGAACTCTGACGCGTCCATTAGATAAGTGATCATATAATCCTCTGTTCTACAAGATATCGTGTGGACAAAGACCTGGAATTAAAGTCATACTCATTGTCCAACATTTTGTTTCCCGATTTTTGATTTGTTTGACATAGAGCTTAATTGAACACATCAATAGAGTTCTGACCAGGCCCGACACATAAGTCAAAACAAAATCATCGAAGGGCCCAAGATATCGCTTTTAATCCTCTTAGGATAAAAGGAACAGATAAACTTCGACTTATATGCTTGTGCTAACTATTCATTGAATCATACATAATAGCATGTTTTATAACATCGAGTTACTGATGCGTTTTCGCACTATTAGTGTACAATCAACAAATAATCGGCAACTCATATATCTTGGTTTGAAGATTATACAATATTATCATCTCACAATCACCCGTGATAAATTCCATGAAGTGATATGTGAGCGTGGGTTTAGTCTAATACTCAAATCTTACTTCAAGAGCACTCATGAATGTTTGTAGCAATATTTTGCTATGTCTAACACCTTAGACAATCATACAAAAACCCATTCATGACAGTCTTCTTTCATAACCTACTTCCAAAGTATGATCGATTGTGGATAGTTTGAATAATCTTATTAATCTGGAAGTCAAAACATGCAAAATGAAACGATAGTAAATAATTGACACAAGACAGTAACTTTACTTATAAATAAAAACACTGTTTATTCAATCATCAAATGTTAATTACATTTTAACTATTACAAGTTTCTAAATGTCTATCTAATCACTAAAACTAATATCGTCCTTCAGCCCGACACTACTAGCGTGTCGCAAGTGCTTAACCCTACCCAGTCCCTTCGTAAGGAGATCTGCTGGATTGTCTTATGAAGTGATATTTTCTGTTGATGTGTCTTGATCTGCTATGATCTCTTGGTTCCTTGGATAAAGCAACTGCACTGTCGCTATCACAGAAAATCTCCACGGGCTCCTTTATAGCTGGTACAACTCCAAGGTCTCTGATGAAGTTCTTTAGCCATATCGCCTCCTTCGATGCTTCACTCGCTGATATATACTCTGATTCGCATGTTGAATCAGCTACAATCTCATGTTTGGAACTTTTCCAAGTTATTGCTTCTCCATTTAGGGTAAATATCCAGCCTGACTGAGAGCGGAAATCATCTCTGTCTGTCTGAAAGTTGGCATCACTATACCCTACCACTCTTAAGTCATCACTCCCACCAAGGGCAAGGATCCAGTCCTTAGTCCTTTGCAGGTACTTAACAATGTTCTTTACCACATTCCAGTGAGCTTTATCAGGATTCCCTTGGTATCTGCTAACCATGCTCAATGCAAAGGCTACATCAGGGCGCATACATGTCATATCATAAATGATCTAAACAACTACATAAGCATATGGTATTCGACTCATTTCTGCTATTTCAGCATCAGTACTCGGACTTTGAGTCTTACTTAGTCTGGCATTGCTTTGGATAGGTAATTCTCCTCTCTTGGAATCTTGCATGTTGAAACGTTTCAACACCTTGTCCAAATAGGTACTTTGACTAAGTCCTATTAGTCTTTTACTCCTGTTTCTCAATATCCTTGTCCCTAGAATATAAGCAGCTTCTCCGTGGTCCTTCATAGCGAAACACTTCCCAAGCCAGGACTTAACCTCATGCAAGGTTGGGATGTCATTTCCTATGAGTAGTATGTCATCCACATACAACACGAGAAAGCTAACTATACTCCCACTAGCCTTGACATATACACATGACTCATCCTCGCTTCTTAAGAAACCAAACTTTTTGACTTTCTCATCAAAACAAAGATTCCATCTGCGAGATGCTTGTTTCAATCCATAAATGGATTTCTCAAGCTTACACACTCTATTAGGGTACTTTGCATCGGAAAAACCCTCTGGATGATTCATGTAAACATCCTCAGCCAACTTCCCATTAAGGAAAGCAGTTTTGACATCCATTTGCCATATTTCATATTCATGAAATGCAGCTATGGCTAGCATAACCCTTATAGATTTAATCTTTGCTACTGGTGATAATGTCTCGTCATAGTCAACTCCAGGAGTTTGAGTAAAGCCCTTGACAACCAATCGTGCCTTACAAGTGTGTACTTTCCCATCCATGTCGGTCTTCTTCTTGAAGATCCATTTGCACCCAACTGTCTTACGGCCTGGTATATTGTCAACCAAGTTCCAAACTTGATCGTCATACATGGACTGAATCTCGTTGTCCATTGCCTCTTTCCATTTAACAGACTCGGGGCCTGCCATGGCTTCCTTGTAGTTGTTAGGTTCATCCAGATTTACCAGTGTACTATCACTGATAAATATATCACCCTCCGAAGTAATATGGAAACCATAAAAATCAGGTGTCTGTCTAACTCTACCGGAACGCCTCAGAGGTAAGGACTCGTCAATTGGTTCAACAGGAGTCTCCTCCTCGGGTTGAGCGCTAGTGTTTGAGGTTCCTTCATCACTTAACTCTTGAAGTTCTTCAAGGTCAATTTGCCTCCACTGTCCTTCTGGCATATGAGTTCCCTCTCACGGAAAACTCCTCTCCTCGCAACGAAGACAACATTATCACTCGGTCTATATAAGAGATATCCAAAGGATTTCTTTAGGTAGCCGATGAAAATACATCACTCACTACAAGGTTCAAGCTTGTCGTGAGTCTCTCGTCTTACGAAAGTCTCGCAACCCCAAACCTTGATATGTTCTAACGAGGGAACCTTCCCTGTCCACATTAAGTGAGGTGTTTTGTCAACCTTTTTAGTTGGGACTAGATTAAGGATATGGGATGCAGTCTCTAAGGCATACCCCCATAATGAGATAGGTAATGAAGCTCGACTCATCATGGAACGAACCATGTCTAGCAAGGTTCGATTGCGCCTCTCAGCTACACCATTAAGTTGTGGTGTTCTAGGCGGCATCAACTGTGAAATAATTCCACATTCCTTAAGATAGTCGTGGAGCTCGATACTAAGATACTCTCCTCCTCGATCGGATCGGGGCATCTTTATCTTCATGCCTAATTGATTCTCCACTTCTTGTTTAAACTCTTTGAAATTTTCAAAGGTTTTTTACTTATGCTTGATTAAGTAGATATAGCCATATCTGATGTAATCATCCGTAAAAGTCACATAGAAGCGATTAGCATCCCTCGTGGCGGTTCTGAAGGGTCCACACACATCGGTGTGTATGAGGTCCAAAAAACCTTCACCCCTTGCACAAGAACCAGTGAAGGGTGACTTGGTCATCTTTCCAAGTAAACAAGATTCACACGTGTCATCCGACTTTAAGTCAAATGACTCCAACACTCCATCCTTTTGGAGTTGGGCTATGCGCTTCTTGTTGACATGTCCAAGACGACAATGCCATAAGCATGCTTTATCCAAATCATTGGATGAATCAATATGCAACACATTATTTCCTAAGTTATCTACAACCATCATAGTTTCATATATGCCATTGCAAGGTAATGCTTCAAAATAAAATGTACCATTATAATAAACATTAATAAGCATTAATCCTACGATTATAATGTACCATTATAATAAGCATTAATACTACTAATTTCATTATTAAAAGAAAAGTTAAAACCTTGTTCATACAAACTGTGAAAGGAAATAATATTTATCACCATATCAGACGAGTAGCAACAATTATTCAAATCTAATTTTAACCCACTACTAAGCGATAAAGAATAAACTCCAATCTTGGTGACATGCGACTTTTTGCTATTCCCCATGATTAAGTTCATATTCCCGTGCTCCACATCCCTACTTCTTTTTAGACCCTGCAAATCAGAACAAATATGAAAACCACATCCTGTATCAAGGACCCAATAATTAGCATGTGATGAGTTATTAGATAGAATAGTATAAATACCTATAAAGTAGGGTTTGATCTTCCCATCCTTTATGTCCTGCAAGTATTTGGAGCAACTTAGTCTCCAGTGCCCTTTTCATGGCAATGGAAGCACTCAGATTCCTTTGGATTGGAAGAGGGTGTGACAGAACCAACTTTGGTCCCACTAGAAGAGGATCCAACATGGGACTTTCCCTTGTGACTCTTGGAAGGAGTCTTCCTCTTCTTTCCCTTTCCATGTCCAATTGCCAAGACAGGGGCAGTAGCAGTAGGAGTAGTGAAACATCCCAAAAACACAGTCCAAAAATTTCATTTTAAAACTTATAATAAAACCATAAACCATCCATCATCATAAAGAAAATCAACAACCATGTATCTCAAAATATCATGTCAAACACTGTATCAAAATCATATGAGAAAATATTATAGTCTAAAACAATCTTAGGCTGAAACTGTGGTGTGTGCCATGCGATCATCCCGAACCCTTCCCTTTGCTAGTGGAAGTACCTGAAACCAAAACTGAAAACTGTAAGCACGAAGCTTAGTGAGTCTCCCCAAACTACCACATACCATATACATATAACATGCAACTAAGAGATACAGGCCCCGCCCAGACTCATGGAGATACGGGCCCCGCCCACACTCAGCTACTATGAGATATGGGGCCCGCCCACACTCAGCTACTATGAGATACGGGCCCCACCCACACTCAGCTACTAATCATACATACAAGTATCACACAGACAGCAAGTATAACTAAATCTATCAATCATGCATATATCCATAATCAAACTAAGCTATGAGATATGGGCCCCGCCCATACTCGGCTACTATGAGATACGGGCCTCGCCCACACTCAACTACTAACATATCATACTACGGGCCGGCCTTGGTGCCGTAGACCCGTTCCTACTGAAGGAAACTCACCTCTCAAATTGGATGTTGAACTCGTGCATGAGGAATCTCTGTTGGCTGCTCCCACGACTCCCCGACTAACTATATACAGTAATACTTAGTCAGAAAATGTGAATCCTTCTAAGGGTAAAATGAACATTTTACCCCTGCTCTAAATTTTGGACCATATCCAAGGCCCAATTCCAGCTAATCTTTCTAAGTCCACTAATGGCCCATTAAAGGCCCACTAGTGGCCCAATTTTCTAAATTGGGCCCAACTTCTCAAATAGGCCTTCCCTAAGCCCAACCATGCCCTTAGTCAAAAAATCTGACTTCTGATGGCCCACTAAGGCCCAATAGCTGATAAGTCCAAAAGTTGGCCCAAATCGAGGCCCAAAAGATGAAAAGCCCAATACTGTTGAGTACGCGGGGCGTACTCCCCTGTACGCAGTGCGTACCTACTGTGTGGCTTGTACACTGCGCGTACTGGCTGGTACGCCCAGCGTACTACTCTGTTAAGCCAATTTTCCCATTAAGCACTTAATACTCAACTCTAGAGGCTATAACTACAGATCCAAGTCCTCTTCAACGTCTTAATCCATAAAGTCAGTTACTTGGTGGCTTGCAACCCACCAAATGAAACCAAACTTGGAAAATAGCAACATACTTCCATGGAAATGGCTAGATCTCATTCATGGTCACAAATGGACCTTAAAGATTGAAACTTTATTGCTAAAGGATTGTATTTAGCTCTGAGGGTGGCAACCCCAAGCTTAAAAACGATGTTGCATCATAAAAATCCATCCTTTGGACCTAATAAAAGGTCCAAAGCTCCATAAACCTAGATCTAAGCTTCTATGAGGAAAGTTGGAAGCTTTATACCTCCTTTGAGTGCCAAAAGATGAGACAATCCCAGATCCTTGAGCTCAAAATACTCAAGTTCTTCTTCTCCAACTTCTATTCTCTTCTTCCAAGCTCTTCTTCACCAAACCAAGCTTCAAAATGCCAAACACACACAAAAATGGAGTAAGAGTAGGTATTTAGGGTTTCTGAGGGTGAGGGGCTGGTAAAGAGGCCAGGGGTGGCTATAATGGGGTATTTATATGTCTTAAACCCTAAAAATTAGGGTTTTGGCATCTGCTCACGTACGCTACGCGTACTCCTGGTACGCTGCGCATACGTGCAAGCATCCCCCGCATCCAATGTGCATCTACGCCCCGCGTACACCAAGGATACGCCCAACGTACGTCTTATAGGCGACCCAATTCTTTGGCCCACTTGCTTAAGTCTACTCCAATAGTCCTTTATATCCATATTTAGCCCAATAATAATTTAAGAAACATTTAATAATTAATACCTCAAATGACGGTCGTTACAATTCACCCCCACTTGAATTATACTTCGTCCTCGAAGTCTGCTGCATCCGGAAACAACTCCGGGTAGTGCTCCCTCATCTCCTCATCGGGCTCCCAAGTCCACTCCGAGCCCTTGCAGTGCTGCCACTGCACCTTCACCAGCTCCACTCTCTTTTTCCTCAGCTCTTTCGTCTTCCTGTCGAGGATAGCCACTGGTCTCTCAATGTAGTTCAGGCTATCATCCACCTGAATATCCTCTAAAGGTACAACTGCTGACTCATCCACTAAGCACTTCCGCAACTGAGAAACGTGGAAAGTGTTGTGGATCTGGCTGAGCTCTGCCGGAAGATTTAGTCAATATGCCACCTTGCCCACCCTGACTATAACCATGAAAGGACCGATGTACCTAGGGCCCAACTTGCCTCGCTTTCGGAATCGGATGACACCTTTCCAAGGTGACACCTTCAAGAGGACCATGTCGCCCACCTGAAACTCCAAGTCTGAACGCCGCTTGTCGGCGTAACTCTTCTGCCGACTCTAAGCAGTCTGAAGCCTGCTACGGACCTGCTGGATCCGCTCTGTGGTCTTGAGTACTACCTTCGTACTCCCCATGACCCTCTGACCGACCTCACCCCCAACAAATTGGGGTCCTATACTTCCTCCTGTAAATCATATCGAAGGGAGGCCGGTCTATACTAGCATGGTAACTGTTGTTATACGAGAATTCCACTAATGGAAGATATGTATCCCAACTGCCACCGAAATCCAAAACACATGCACGAAGAATGTCCTCGAGAGTCTAAATTGTCCTCTCGCTCTGTCCGTCGTTCTGGGGTGGAAAGCGGTGCTGAAGTGGAGACGAGTACCCATCTCGTACTGGAACCACTTCCAAAATCTGGAAGTAAAACGGACATCTCGATCTGACACCACCGAAACAGGCACTCCATGTCGCGCCACAACCTCTCGTACATAAATCTTGGCCAATTTCTCGACCGATATGCTCTCCTGGATCGGGATAAAGTGAGCGCTCTTGGTCAACCAAGCCACGATAACCCATATCGAATCAACCCCACGTGCGGTCCTGGGAAGCTTAGTGATGAAATCAATAGTAATGTCCTCCCACTTCCACACGGGGATATCTAATGCCTTCATCTTGTCGTGAGGCCTCTGGTGCTCTGCCTTGACCTTCCTGCAGGTCAGGCATCTCTCTACGTACCAAGCTACATCCCGCTTCATGAAGGGTCACCAGTAATCGGGTCGAAGATCTCTGTACATCTTCATTGCCCCAGGATGGATGGAGAACCTCGACTTATGGGCCTCATCCATCAGAACCTGCCGTACCCCGCCCCAGTACGGAACCCAGACCCTCCGATGCAGGGTCAACAACCCTCGGCTGTCATAATCAAATGAGGCCACCCGACCCACAATCCTCTCGCACTTGTGGCGCTCTTCCTTCAGGACCTCCACATGCACCTCTCTAATATGCTCCAACAATGGAGTAATCACTGTCATCCTCAGACAAATGTCTCGAATCGGGGCCGCTACCGCCTTGCGGCTCAAGGCATCGGCCACCACATTTGCCTTGCCCAGGTGGTAAAGGATCTCACAGTCATAGTCCTTCACCACATCTAACCACTGACGCTGCCTCATGTTCAGATTCGGCTGATCCATGAGGTACCTCAAACTCTTGTGGTCCATGTAAATGGTACAACGGACCCCATAAAGGTAATGCCGCCAAATCTTGAGGGCGAAAACCACAGCCCCCAACTCTAAATCGTGTGTCGGATAGTTAGCCTCGTGAGGCTTTAGCTGCCTCGACACATAAGCTATCACATGACCCCGCTGCATCAAAACTGCTCTCATGCCTGTGATCGAGGAATCACAGTCAACTACAAAGTCATAAACTCCCTCTGGCAAGGTCAGAATCGGTGCCTCGCATAACCTCTGTCTAAGGGTCTCAAAGGCTTCCTGCTGCTTAGGCTCCCAGCGGAATACCACCGACTTCTTGGTAAGTCGGGTCAAAGGAATTGCAATCTTGGCGAAGTCCTGAATAAATCTCCGGTAGTAACCCGCTAGACCCAGGAAACTCTGAATCTCTGTTGGAGACCTCGGAACCTCCCACGGCATCACGGTCTCTATCTTGGCCGGATCGACCAGAATACCATTCTGGTTGACGAGATGCCCAAGGAACTGCACCTCGCGAAAAGTGACATCCCCATTTTCACGGCCAGAAAAGACCGATTTTTTTTTATGCTTTATAAAAATCAGAGTACCTCTTTTAATAAAAATGTTGCGGAATTTGTTCCCAGAAAAACATGGTAAAACGTTATCAAAGCATTTCCGAAGAAATGTATTTTTATTCATTTTTAAAACATTTGGGATGTCATCGTCAATACAGAAACATAAGCATAAACAGAACTTACATTCATTTACACTAGTGATCTACATCTCTTTTAAATCTCTCAGTGTAAAGTAGCTTCATATCGACACCCGTGATAGAAATAAGCTGGAGTGGGTCAGGTTGGAAAACCTGGTGAGTACATAGGGTTTTCAACCCACAATAATATAATTATTATGTTTAAACATCAAGCAATCAACCCAATTACCCATCCCCATTATCTTCTTTACTCTTAAGGATCTACCCTAAGAATCAACTATTTCTCGTTCATTCATTCCTAAGGATCATCCTAAGGAATCGGCACGAAGTCCATCGTCACCGGGGTTTAGGCACTAAGTCTGCCTAGTCGCCAAGATTTATACAACAGGCACTAAGTCCGCATAGTCGCCAGGGTTTAGGCATTAAGTCTGCATAGTCGCCAGGGTTTAGGCACTAAGTCTGCATAGTCGCCAGGGTTTATACAACAGGCACTAAGTCCGCTTAGTCTCCAGGATTTAGGCACTAAGTCTGCATAGTCTCCAGGGTTTAGGCACCAAGTCTGCATGATCGCCAAGGTTTAGGCACCAAGTCTGCATGGTCGCCAGGGTTTAGAGTACACCAGGTGAACACGTCGTTCACAACACTTACAGGTTGCGAGCTTGCTAGTGTTCCACTAGACTGTCTAGAATAGTTCGTGGTTGTCATCCATACTCTGCTAGATGACGGGACCAACATTTGGGAACAAGGCTTCTCACATCGTCCACCTCTCACCCTTACCTTATGGTCTATATCACCTCTCAACTCATCATCCAACTCATATTTCATCTACCCATGTTTTACCCAACATATTATGTAGATATAAATACATATACTGTTTAAATCATATAAAACTTGTATAAAATCGTTCATCCAGCATAGATAGCAAGTATATAGATAATATGCACACATAACACGTAGTTTATATAAAATACTTAATATCTATGTGTAAGATGAAAGTAACTATGCACTCACCTGGTAAGGTGGTGACTCGGTACTCGGACAGCACTTCGTTATCTCAAAACAATTTTCTCTTGACAAAACCTAGTATCAATACCACTAGGGTTTAGTCTAACGTTAACCGCGACTAATTGACAGTCTATCTATTATTACTATTATATAAGCGTTAAGCAACACTCTTATATAACTCATAATAAAAGCCCAAATAATTAGTTTAAGGTCCTAATAATGTTACTATAATTAATTAGAAGCTATATTAAAAATACCGTAGACGTAGCTCACTTACAGTGGGTTTTATCGAAAACCGGGCTCCGCCGGAGCTGAGTTTCTGAGCCGAAAGGCTCTTTTTTAGGGATTCGGGAGCCTTGGGGCTTCCTTCGGGTGCTAGGGGGTTTACCTAGACTTTAGGGGGGTTTTGGGGGCTAGAGAGAGTGTTTAGAGAGAGAGAAGAAGTTGGAATGGTGTGAAGAATGAGGGAACCCGACACCTCTATTTATAGGCTGGAATCCTGCTCTACTCGTCGAGTAGGGGGTCCTACTCGTCGAGTCCATGGCCAGGTGTCACCACCTGGTGGCTTGCCTTGGGGAGAAAGTCTTGGCCCATATTCAGCCACGTCACCCGATTTTGTACAGCACCCTGCCGACTTCTAAACCCGGTAACGTTCGCATACGAGCTCCGTTTTCGACGTTCTTTATATCCATGCGTAGGTAAAAACACGATCTACAACTTTCGTTTAGACTTCGTCGGCTAATTCTCGACCGATCTTAAATTTAACAGTAGGAGGAGATTAGACTGTTAAATGACCGCGAAGAATTCGTAACTCCTTCATACGGACTCCGTTTTCGTCTGTCTTTTTATCGTTGAGTTCCTATTAATGAGATCTTCAACTCTCATTTAGGTTGCATAGGCCAAAAACCGCTCGAACTAAAATTCGAGTTTCGGGTCGTGCACTGCTATGCCAAATCTTAGAAAATTCATAACTTCCTCATACGAAGTCAGATTTGGGCGTTCTTTTTTTGTATGTTCTCGGTTTAACGTATACTACAACTTTTGTTTAGATCACTAAGGCTAAAAAGTCATCTATCGTAAATTCACTATTTACGTCTCCCGGTGTCGTCCCGGTTTTGCCGAAAAACTTCGACGGGCCATAACTTCTTTGTTATAACTCGGATTTCGGCGTTCCTTATATGTACGGAACCCTTGAGACATATTCTACAACTCGGTTAAGATTATGTATTCTAAATAATCTTTTGTCGAAAAGTCGTTTTCGACCCCTATTATCTCTAAATTGACTAGCCCGGATCTACGGACGTTACAATTATCTCCCCCTTAGGATGATTACGTCCCGGAATCATCAACAAAACAGGGCTCACATGATGACTCCATACGTTATTTGTAACATCCCAAAATTCAGGTACAGCTATTTAACCCTCCTCTTTTGTCAAGTTGTCAAGATTAGTCCCTGAGTGGGAAAAGTTGCAAATGAGTACGCCGGGCGTACTGGAGAGTACGCTGCACGTACTCATGCGCTTGAAATGGACGTGGACCCTTTAAAGTACGCTGGGTGTACCAAAGTTACGCTGGGCATAACTGGTCCAGATGCAAACCCTAAATGAGACTTGTGCACTATATAAGGAATGATATGGCCTTATCCTCAGCCACCATTTCGAAAAGAGAAACCCTAAGAGAGCATTTCCTTCGTCCTAAAGCTTGTGTGTGAGGGTTTTGAGCTAAAAGTGCCTTTATGTGTTAGTGAAGAAGAAGAGGAGGTTCTTGTGAAGGCTAGAAGTTGGAGTATAAGCTTGGATCTGAGTTCTTCAGAGGAAGGTGCTTCACTTAGAGGTAAAAAGCTCAGAACTTTCCTCTTTATTATGGTTTGGTGATTCATGGTCCATTTCTAGGGTTAAAGTCCTAAAGGTGGAGACTTTATGAGCACAAGGGACTCCATGGACCTAGATCTGTCCCCTTTCAGTGATATATGTGTTGTAGATCCATAAAAACCCCAACTTGGTCGTCATTAGGGAGTCATGTTTGAGTTATGGGCTTTAAAGTGTTGGAAGTGGAATGATTTGGGTGTTGGTGACTCTTACAGCCATGCAAAGGCTTAAAGTCACCAACTTTATGGATTAAGAGGCTAAGGGGTAGTCAGATCTGAAAGTTGGACGTGTGTCTTAACTGTTTAAGACCCCAAAAGTTAAGGAATCTGAAACTGGGAGTTACGCTGGGCATAATCCCAATACGCGCGGCGTAGGGGGTCGCGTTCCCCGTTTCTTTGAGGTCGTCGGGTACGCCCAGCGTACAGGTTCGGTACGCGCAGCGTAACCCGGAGAGTTGACTTTTGTTGACTTTTAGGGTTTGGTGAAACAATTGGACTTTTGGGACCGTTGAGGGGTAAAATGGTCTTTTAGCCTTCTGAGAGTGCTAAGAGAGGGAACAGTCTAGCCTTGAGAGTTGTATTGATTAGAGTGCTTATTCCATGTGATTAGGCGGAGGCTAGAGCAGATTTTACCGAGTTCGAGATTACCGAGTTACCCGAGGTGAGTCTTCTCACTATACTGTACCTGGAAGGGTACCTATGTGTGACCGGAAGGTCTTGTATGCTATGATGTATGTGCTATACGCGGTTATGTGATATGGGTGACCGGAAGGTCTTGTATGCTATGATGTATGTGCTATACGCGGTTATGTGATATGGGTGACCGGAAGGTCTTGTATGCTATGAGATGTATGTGCTATATGCGGTTATGTGATATGTATGTGATATGTATGTTATGTATGGTATGGACCGGAAGGTCAAGATGACATGGACTGGAAGGTCAAGATGATATGGATCGGAAGGTCAAGAAGATATGGACCGGAAGGTCAAGAGGTTACGGACCGGAAGGTCGATACGGGTAGGACCGGAAGGTCTACCGGAATTTGGGACGGAAGCCCCTGAGACACATGGATCGGAAGATCCTACAGAGTTATGGCCTGGAAAGGCGTATGTGTGGTATGTGGTATTTTGGGGAACTCACTAAGCATTTATGCTTACAGTTGTTATGATATGTGTTTCAGGTACTAGCGAGGATCGTGGGAAGGCGCCGGCATGATTCGTACACACTTACGGAGTTTATGTTATTGAGATTCTGGGACATGTTTTGTATGACACAGTGAATACATTATGTTTTATGATTATCGTGTGATTGAAAGTATGATAAAAAAAATGAAAAATTGTTTTGAAAAATTACGTCGTTACAAGTTGGTATCAGAGCCTTGGTTTGAGGGATTCGGGTGCATCTTCGGATGAATCTGAACTCAAACTGAGGAATTGAGAAAGTTTTTCATAAAATAAACAATTTTTCTAAAAGAGTAAAAGATTTTGAGAAAGGCAGAAGGAAGCAGTGTGTACGATCAGCCAGCGCCTGAACGGTGATTTCCCAAAATACCCTTACATTATGTGTTATGAGATATGTTATGATATGATATGCATGCTAGAGTAGGCTAGGTATTCATATTAGGACTAGAGTGGCCTGATTTGTGATGCCTTAGCCTAGGAAGGATTTTGCTGCTATGTGATGCTTGAGAGCGAGTAGGTAGCAGTGAGGAGATGAAGAGAGGTCTACCGAAGGGTAGCCTATACGAGTAAGATATAGAGTACTTGTGATCTAGGATCCAAGGAGGAGGACTTAGGGTGAATACTGATGCGGTGTGGACGGTAGTATAGGGCCCGTACTACTGAAGACATCGGAGCAGTGCGCACTCTAAGTAAGAATCCTTTGGGTACTAAAGAACAAGTAGGGTTGAGTGATCGAGTGCAAGTATGATCGAGTGAGTCTCTGATATTATTATGTTGTATTTGAGAGACATCATGGTTAGGACACGTCACAGACCTGAGCCAAGTGGCGTGAGTGACGAGAAGCTTCGTCAGATGATCCACGATGAGGTGGCAGCGGCGATTCGAGCCGAGATTCCGGAGATGTTGGGTCTATCAAGACCACATTGATTGAGACTTTTGATGAGCGGTATGCAGCGGTGACTGAGGTTGCGGCTGCTGCAGCTACTGCAGCAGTGGCTGCTGCCAGACCTTAGGGAGGTGACTCGTTGTTGCTTCGAGAGTCAGCAACACGGAGCCACCAGATTTTGATGGGACGCAGGATCCGATCGTTGCGATGAGATGGATTGCTGATATCGAGGGATGCTTTTACACGTGTTCATGTCCGGAGCATCTGAGGGTACGGTTCGCGTTGAACCAGCTTCGCTTGGGAGCGAAGGATTAGTGGAAGTACGTGACGGCGAGCTTCACTCTTGCAAAGATTTCAGTGGTGACCTGGGAGAGGTTCACCATCATGTTTAGAGATGAGTATGTTCCCCTTATGAAGAGGGAACGGTTGGTTCAGGAGTTCTTGACCCTCAAGCAGGGTACTGATTCGGTTACTGTGGTTACCAGGAAGTTTCATGAGAGGGCGATGTTTTGCCCTGAGCAGGTGTCTACTGAGCAGGCACGCATGAGCCGGTATTTAGGCGATTTGAGGAGGGATATACGGGAGTTCGTGTCGAACTCGACTTAACGTACATTTGCTGAGCTTCAGGCAAATGCCCGGAAGAGGGAGACTGAGTTGGAGACTCAGGCCAGGGAGGAGGCCGAGTCTCAGAGGATGGATCGGCGGTCGGCATAGTCTCAGCCGGCAGCCAAGCGGGCAAAGTCCGTGGATACGAGATCTGGAGGCCAGAAGGGCCGCACTTGTGTGAAGTGCGGCAAGGGACATGATGGGGTTTGTGGATCGGGTGCTTGCTACAAGTGTGGCAAGGAAGGGCATATCGCCAAGGATTGCCCCAAGGGATTTATGATTTGCTTTCATTGCAACCAGACTGGCCATCGAAAGGCCGAGTGCCCGCAGCTACATCAGGAATCAGCACAGGGATCTGCACCTGCTGCTAGCGTTACCGAGGTTCGGCCAGCGAAGGCCGAGGCACCGAAGGCTCGTGGGAGAGCTTTCCAGTTGACAGCGGAGGAGGTCCGCGCAGCGTCCGATGTTGTGGCTGGTATGTATTATTTATTGATTTATGATGGGATGAGATATTGTGCTATGCATAGGTACTTTTCTTGTGAGTTCTGTACCTGCCTTAGTGTTATTTGACTCGGGTACGAGTCGATCATTTGTGTCGATAGCGTTTAGTCGACACATCAGTAGCCGACGAGAGGCGTTGAGACGACCTTTACGAGTTTCCTTAGCTGACGAGCGAGCGGTGTATGCTACGGATGTGATTCGAGGATGTGTAATCGAAATCTTCGGCGTTGAGTTCCCGATAGATCTGGTCCCGATAGCGATGGGGGATGTATGTGTCATAGTGGGCATGGATTGGTTGAGCCGATTTGGGGCTGTCATAGACTGCGAGCGACAGTTGGTGACGATACGAGACCCCAGTGGGGGAGTACTTACGGTGTACGGCGAGGGTACCCGATGTGGGTCGGCGTTTTGTTCTGCCGCCAGAGCGAGACAGAGTTTGCAGCAGGGCTGCAACGGGTTTGTAGCCTATGTGATGGACACACGAGAGGCCGCTGGGAGGCCAAGTTCGATGGATGACGTTCCGATAGTGCGTGACTTCCCGTATGTTTTTCCCGAGGGGTTGCCTGGTGTGCCTCCCGAGAGGCAGGTATAGTTCCGCATTGATTTGGTTCCGGGGGCAGCGCCTATCGCCAAGGCGCCTTATCGCCTTGCGCCGCCAGAGACGCAGGAGTTATTCTCGCAGCTTCAGGAGCTGCTGGGGAAGGGTGTTTTGTAATGGCGATTGCAGTCAGAGGTTGTTGTGATGCTACGGGAAGCCGTAGTACTCACTAGACAGAGGTTGATGTGATGCTACGGGAAGCCGTAGTACTCACTAGTCAGAGGTTGTTGTGATGCTACGGGAAGCCGTAGTACTCACTAGTCAGAGGTTGTTGTGATGCTACGGGAAGCCGTAGTACTCACTAGTCAGAGGTTGTTGTGATGCTACGGGAAGCTGTAGTACTCACTAGTCAGAGGTTGTAGTGATGCTACGGGAAGCCGTAGTACTCACTAGTCAGAGGTTGTTGTGATTCTACGGGAAGCCGTAGTACTCACTAGTCAGAGGTTGTTGTGATGCTACGGGAAACCATAGTACTCACTAGTCAGAGGTTGTTGTGATGCTACGGGAAGCCGTAGTACTCACTAGTCAGAGGTTGTTGTGATGCTACGGGAAGCTGTAGTACTCACTGGTCAGAGGTTGTTGTGATGCTAGAGGTGATGGGTTTTGAGCATTCTAACACTTCCTAAGTGTACATGCAACCCTAATAACCTTGGATCTATGTTTGTCTAATAATCATGCAAAGTTGAATTCCAAGGTTATATTCCTATCTAGCATACATGGGGAACATTTTTAACTTGAATGAAAGATAGAATAACTTACCTTGTTGTTGATTATGATCCTTGAAACCTTGTGAGCCTAGCACCCCAAGTGTGATGCCTCAAATGCTTCACACAACACCAAATGCAAAGGAGTAAACTTTGAGAGAATCTTACACTTGCAAAATCGGCTCTAGCCATCTTGTTTCTTAGTGTCCCGATTTTGGTGGAGAACATGTTGCTTATATAGTGTGTCACATCTAGGGTTACACCATGTAAACCCTAATGTGGCATGACTCTTCATTTCCATGACCCATGGGTTTGTAACTCCCATGGAGCCTCCATGGAGCATTCAATGGGTTTAACCCAACTTGATTATCCATGGAGCCTTTTAGCCCACTATACAAGTTATGGATGATTTACATGATCAACCCATATATTTAATTAGTCATCTTTTGATCACTTAATTAATCCTAGATTAATTCTTGATCAATACTAATTAAATAATACTATTAATATATTAGAACTTATAATATATTAATAAACCACAAGTGTTATTTCTCTCATTTAGTCTATCCAAATGCATGATGCCATGCAACCCAAATGGACCATGCCGGGTCGGGTCAAGTACATACCAGAAATAGTTATGGACTTAGACACCTTATCCAACAGTCTCCCACTTGGATAAGTCTAATAACTATAACTGCAAGTATGACTTCAGGAACCGATCAGCAATCGTAGCTCTTTTCAAGGTTTCTCGGAACTGAGAAGATGATGATACGCCATTTCAGATAAGTGATCATATAATCCTCTGTTCTAGATATCAGCCGGACAAATACATGGAACAGTGTCTTACTTTGTGTCCAACAGTTTGTTTCCCGATTTCCGATTTGTTTGACATAGAACACAATTGAACACATCAACTTAGTTCTGACCGGGCCCGGTACATAGGTCAAAACAAAATCATCGAGGGGCCCAGATATCAGCTTCTAATCCAAGAAGGAACAGATAAACTTCGACTTATATGTTTGTTCTACTACTCATTGAATTATACACAAGAGCACGTTTTATAACATCGAGTTACCAATGCGTTTTCGTACAATCAATGCATAACCAACTCATAAGTAACAAATCATATATCTAGGTTTGAAGACTTATATGATATTACCGTCTCACGATCACTCGAGATAAATTCCATGAAGTGATACCAGTGAGCGTGGGTTGAGTCCAATGCTCAGAACTTATGAGCACTCATGAGTGTTGTAGCCATGTCCAACAACTTAGACCTCTGCAACCAATCATGACAGTCTTGATTCATACCTACTTCCGACATATGACCGACTGTGGAGGTTCGAATAATATGATATACCAAACATAATTATTCTGGAAGTCAAAACATGCAAAAGAAATATAGTAAACGATCGACAAGAGATAGCAACACTTTACTCATAAATTAAACACCTTTTATTCATCATCTAATGTCAATTACACTTTACAAATTTCAAGGTTATCTAACTACTAAATCTAATATCATCCTTCAGCCCTATGCTCCGAGCATGCTGAAGATGCTTAACCCGAGTCAGTCCTTTCGTGAGGGGATCTGCTGGATTCTCATCAGATGATACCCTCTTTGCCACGAGGAGTCCTTCTTCTATTCGATGTCTGATGAAATGGTATTTTCTGTCGATGTGTCTGGATCTCCCGTGATCCCTTGGTTCCTTGGCTAAGGCAACTGCACTTTCAGTATCACAGAAAATTTCCATTGGCTCTTTAATAGCTGGTACAACTCCAAGGTCTCCAATGAAGTTCTTCAGCCATATCGCCTCCTTTGCTGCCTCGCTAGCTGCTATATACTCTGATTCGCAAGTTGAATCAGTCACTGTCTCTTGCTTGGAACTCTTCCAACAAATTGCTCCTCCGTTTAACGTAAAGACCCAGCCTGACTGAGAGCGGAAATTATCCCTATCAGTCTGAAAGCTAGCATCACTATACCCTACAACTCTCAAGTCTTCACTCCCACCGAGGGTAAGGACCCAGTCCTTAGTCCTCTGTAGGTACTTGAGGATATTCTTTACTGCAGTCTAGTGTGACTTGCCAGGGTTCCCCTGATACCTGCTAACCATGCTCAAAGAAAAGGCTACATCAGGTCGAGTACACGTCATAGCATACATGATCGATCCTACAGCCGAAGCATAAGGTATTCGACTCATTTCTGCTATCTCAGCCTCAGTACTAGGGCTTTGTGTCTTACTCAATGTGGCGTTACTCTGGATGGGTAACTCTCCTTTCTTGGAGTCCTGCATGCCGAATCTCTTCAGCACCTTATCCAAGTAGGTACTCTGACTAAGTCCAATTAGTCTTTTACTCCGGTCTCTCAAGATCCTTATCCCTAGAATATATGCAGCTTCTCCTAGGTCCTTCATAGAGAAACACTTCCCAAGCCAGGACTTAACTTCCTGCAGAGTTGGGATGTCATTTCCTATGAGTAGTATGTCATCCACATACAATACCAAAAAGCTAACTATACTCCCACTAGCCTTGACATATACACAAGATTCATCTTCACTCCTAGAAAAGCCAAATTCTTTGACTTTCTCATCAAAGCAAAGATTCCATCTACGAGGTGCTTGCATTAACCCATAAATAGATTTCTCAAGCTTACACACTTTATTAGGGTACTCTGTATTGACAAAACCCTCTGGCTGACTCATGTAAACATCCTCAGCCAACTTTCCATTAAGGAAAGCGGTTTTGACATCCATTTGCCATATTTCATAGTCATGAAATGCAGCTATGGCTAACAGAACCCTAATAGACTTAATCTTGGCCACTGGAGAAAAGGTCTCATCATAATCAACTCCCGGAGTTTGTGAGAAACCCTTTGCAACCAGTCGTGCCTTATAAGTGTGTACATTACCATCCATGTCGGTCTTCTTCTTGAAGATCCATTTGCACCCTATAGTCTTACGACCTGGTACATTCTCAACCAAGTTCCAAACTTGATTGTCATACATGGACTGTATCTCGCTGTCCATTGCCTCTTTCCACTTGGCTGACTCAGGGCCTGCCATGGCTTCCGCGTAACTGTTAGGTTCATCCAGACCTATCAGTGTCTCATCACTGATAAGTGTATCACCTTCCGCAGTAATATGGAATCCATAGTAATGCTCAGGTGCATTCCTAACCCTTGTGGAACGCCTCATAGGTACAGACTTGTCAATTGGCTCAACAGGAGTTTCCTCCTCAAGTTGAGTGCTAGGGTTTGAAGTTCCTTCACCACTTGACTCTTAAATTTCTTCAAGGTCAACTTGCCTCCCACTGTCTCCTTGGCTTATGAACTCTCTCTCTCGAAAGAAAGCCCTCCTAGCTACAAAGACCACATTCTCACTAGGTCTGTAGAAGAGGTAACCAAAGGATTTATGTGGGTAGCCGATGAAAATACACCTCTCACTTCGAGGTTCGAGCTTATCATGAGTCTCGCGTCTCACGAAAGCCTCGCAACCCCAAATCTTAATGTGGTCTAGTTTGGGTACTTTACCAGTCCACATCTCATGAGGAGTTTTGGCAACTTTCTTTGTGGGGACTAGATTAAGGATATGGGCGGCAGTCTCTAAGGCATACCCCCAAAATGAGATTGGTAGCGAAGCTCGACTCATCATGGAACGAACCATATCCAACAAGGTTCGATTACGTCTCTCAGCTACACCATTCAACTGCGGTGTCCTGGGAGGTGTCAATTGTGAGACGATCCCACATTCCCTAAGATAGTCGAGGAACTCTGAACTAAGATACTCACCACCTCGATCGGATCGAAGCATCTTAATGTTCCTGCCCAATTGATTCTCGACTTCCTGTTTAAACTCTTTAAACCTCTCAAAAGTCTCTGACTTATGCTTGATTAAGTAGACATATCCATATCTACTGTAATCATCAGTAAAAGTCAAATAATAACGATTAGCATCCTTTGTGGCATGTTTGAAGGGCCCACACACATCCGTGTGTATAAGATCCAACAAACCTTCACCCCTCTCACAAGAACCTGTGAAGGGTGACTTTGTCATTTTTCCAAGTAAGCATGATTCGCAACTATCATCTGACTTTAGGTCAAATGACTCCAAGACTCCATCCTTTTGGAGTTGGCCTATGCGTTTCTTGCTTATATGTCCAAGACGACAATGCCATAATGATGCTTTATCCAAGTTATTATCATTAACAGAATCAATACACAATACATTATTTCCTAAGTTATCAACCACAGATACAGTTTCATACACACCATCACAAGGTAATGCTTTAAAATAAAGAACATTATTAAAGAAAGAATTAATCGAACCAACTTCATTATCAAATGAAAAGGTGAAACCTTGTTTACACAATGCATGAAAGGAAATAATATTTCTTGCCATTTCTGGCGAATAACAACATTTATTCAAATCTAAACTAAACCCACTACTTAGCGATAAAGTATAAACTCTAATCTTGGTGACAGGTAAAGCTTTCCTATTCCCCATGATTAAGTTTATTCTTCCATGCTCCACATTCTCACTTCTTCTTAGTCCCTGCAAATCAGAACAAATATGAATACCACAACCGGTATCAAGGACCCAAGAGTTAGAATGGGGTGAGTTATTAGATAAGATAGTGTAAATACCTGCATGGTTGGGTTTAACTTTCCCATCCTTCACATCTTGCTGGTACTTTGGGCAGTTCCGCTTCCAATGTGACTTTTCATGGCAATAGAAGCATTCAGCCTCTTTAGGGTTAGAAGAAGGAGTGACAAAACCTTTCTTGGTTCCACTTGAAGAAGAGCCATCAAGGGTCCTAGCCTTGGTACCCTTCGAAGAGCTCTTCCTCTTCTTCCCTCTACCTTTCCCGATTGCCAAAACCGAGGCAGAGTTTGGAGTAGGAGTGTTAACAACCGACTTACCCTTAAGACCTGTTTCTGCGGTCTTGAGGAGTCCCTGAAGTTTGCTGAGTGTGACCTCTTCCTTATTCATGTGATATGTCATGCGGAATTGATCATAGCACGATGGTAAGGAGTGCAAAATGATATCTATTGCAAGCTCCTCAGGGAAGTTCACATTAAGCTTCAGCAACCGATCCACATACCTTTGCATTTTCTGCATGTGGCTCGTGACGGATTCCCCGTCCTTCATCATGGTTGTTATGATAGAGCATATGATTTCATACCTCTCTTGTCGTGCACTTTGATGGTATCTTTCCATCAGATCTTGGTGCATTTCAAAAGGGTAGAAGTCCTCATAGGACTTTTGGAGTTCCGCTGTCATGGTGGCCAACATGATGCATGCCACTTTTGTAGCATCCCTTTCATGTGCCCGGAAGTCAGCGATCTCCTGGGGAGTTGCAGTGGTCTCATCAATCTCCTTAAGCTCCTTGTCAAGGATATATTCTTTGTCCTCATAGTGGGTAATCATCCTGATGTTTCTGATCCATTCATTGAAGTTGGATCCATCAAAAGTGACTTTCCCACACAAGTTCATAAGGGTAAAGGAGCCATTAGGATTAGAGCCAGAAGCAGCATTGTTTGAAGACATCTGAAAGAAGAGAACAAGATTAGTTTAGATATTAAGAGAGTCCTTAATAAAACACCCAAATGTAATATTAAGGCTAGAATCCAATCACAATATATTATAACTTAGAAGAGGTATGCCGTAATCCAAGCTATAACATATTTGAAAGGTAGGTGAATGACGATTCACCAATTTCCACCATGAAAAACGAAATATAGATATTAGGTTTTTAATTGGTTCTTAGAAATTCCTAGATTCTTTTGAGATTCAATGAACTTTTCAAAGGCATGTTTCAATCTCGAGTGTGCCCTCCAAGTTTTGTGACTGGGATACCGAGGATCACAAAACGAGGTGTGAAGTAACCATGCAAATCACTTGGTACACTCAATGTTTATTACTCAATCGATGTGCCGGTTAACCACACGAGCTCCACCGACCTATAATAAACTTTAAGTCACCCTTTACCTACCTTGTTAAGTCCAAGTTAGTGTGCCGGTTAACCACACAAGCTCCACTAACGACTTAAACAAAGTGTAAAGTGTAATTTCATGGATTAGCACCTTATTCACATTTTCCTAAAGTAACTAAGATTGGGAATTTAATAAAAGCATTTAGTTACTTTATAATATTCATCATACTTTTAATGAGAATTTATAAGTCCTTGTCCTACCCGTTCGGCTAACGACCCTCCACCGATCAAGGAAGCGGTGGGTGAGAGTGGACACCCATTAAGTTGCCATTTTATAGGCAACAACCTTATACCCCCCTTATAGACCGGCTTCGTGAATGAGGCGTACTAGTGGTAAGACGACTTGATGTTATACATACATATATATATATATATATATATATATATATATATATATATATATATAGTAACTTATAATATTATAAAGTATAAGGGTTGAATTTTAACTTTTAAAATTGTAAGGGTTGGAACTAAAGTTTTAATCAAGACTTTACATGTTCCAAAACTTGAGGGCAAGTTTTGTAAACTTCCAAAACTTTTCATTTCTTATAACTTATGAATTAATTGAGTAATAAAAATGAAGACTCTTCATTTTTATAACTCTTGTGTTCTTTTAATGGCTTTAATAAAAGTGAGACTTTTGGTTTTCCATAACTTGAGGACAAGTTATGGACTCCATTAAAACACATTATGATCATGAATTAAACTACCATGAAGGTTACAAACAATTCCTATGATCATCTAATCTTCATAAGTTCAAGAACATGAATATGAACACTTTCAAGAATCAAAAATTACACTTAAAAAAAACTTGTAATTTTAATAATTGCCATTGTAAATGGATTAGCATAAACATTACACCATCTAAAACAAGCTTTAAAACATCAAAACAGTTTAGGGTAATGTTTCTAGTCCATTTCCAGCAACAAATGTGCAAACTTTCATACGAGCAGAAAACAGAAAAACGATTTTTTTTTTCAAGCTGTTTGCACACAAAAAAAAAACAAACAAAACTTGGCTCTGATACCACTGATTGGTTTTGAGCATTCTAACACTTCCTAAGTGTACATGAAACCCTAATAACCTTGGATCTATGTTTGTCTAATAATCATGCAAAGTTGAATTCCAAGGTTATATTCCTATCTAGCATACATGGGGAACATTTTTAACTTGAATGAAAGATAGAATAACTTACCTTGTTGTTGATTATGATCCTTGAAACCTTGTGAGCCTAGCACCCCAAGTGTGATGCCTCAAATGCTTCACACAACACCAAATGCAAAGGAGTAAACTTTGAGAGAATCTTACACTTGCAAAGTCGGCTCTAGCCCTCTTGTTTCTTAGTGTCCCGATTTTGGTGGAGAACATGTTGCTTATATAGTGTGTCACATCTAGGGTTACACCATGTAAACCCTAATGTGGCATGACTCTTCATTTCCATGACCCATGGGTTTGTAACTCCCATGGAGCTTCCATGGAGCATTCAATGGGTTTAACCCAACTTGATTATCCATGGAGCCTTTTAGCCCACTATACAAGTTATGGATGATTTACATGATCAACCCATATATTTAATTAGTCATCTTTTGATCACTTAATTAATCCTAGATTAATTCTTGATCAATACTAATTAAATAATACTATTAATTAATAAACCACAAGTGTTATTTCTCTCATTTAGTCTATCCAAATGCATGATGTCATGCAACCCAAATGGACCATGCCGGGTCGGGTCAAGTACATACCAGAAATAGTTATGGACTTACACACCTTATCCAACAAGAGGTTGTTATGATGCTATGGGAAGTCGTAGTACCCACTAGTCAGAGGTTGTTATGATGCTATGGGAAACCGTAGTACTAGCTAGTCAGAGGTTGTGGTGATACCGCGGGAAGCCGTAGTACTCACCAGTCAATGAGAAGTTGATGTGATGCTACGGGGGAAACGTAGTTCATGCTAGTCAGCGAGAAGTTGTCATTATAAAGTACTCTTTGATCAGAGCATGGTGCAGAAGAGTTTTAGGCATGGGGCCCTAATTTATGAGTCGATCTCCGGTTGGAAAGGTAGCATTCGCTTAGGGTTAAGCGAACTTCGTGACTTGAGTGTCACTGGGCCGAGGTAGTTATTGTATGGGAGGAGGTGTCGGACTCCCGTTTGTTGGGGAGAGGTAGGGCAGCGCGTGACGGGTAGCACTGAGATAGTGCTTCAGACGACAGAGCAGATACAGTAGGTTAGACAGAGGTTACTGACGGCTCAGAGTCGTCAAAAGAGTTATGCGGATCGGCGACGATCCGAGCTGAAGTTTCAGGTGGGGGACTTCGTACTCCTGAAAGTGTCCCCTTGGAAAGGAGTGATCCGATTCAGGAAGAGGGGCAACCTGGGGCCCCGGTACATCGGTTCGTTCAGGGTGACCGCGAGGGTGGGCAAGGTAGCATATCGGTTGGAGCTACCTGCGGAGTTGAGCCAGATTCATGATACCTTCCACGTGTCTCAGTTGAGGAAGTGTATAGCCGACGAGTCGGCGGTGGTACCACTGGAGGATATTCAGGTGGATGCGAGCCTGGATTATGCTAAGAGTCCAATCGCGATTGTGGATCGAAAGATCAAGGTTCTGAGGAACAAGGAGGTGCCCCTGGTTTAGGTTCAGTGGCAACATCGGAGGGGGTCTGAGCTGACTTGGGAGACAGAGTCAGAGATGCGGGAGCAGCATCCAGAGTTGTTTACAGCATGAGACTTCGAGGGCGAAGTCTGGTTCTAGTGGGGGAGAATTGTAACATCCCGAAATTCAGGTACAGCTATTTAACCCTCCTCTTTTGTCAAGTTGTCAAGATTAGTCCCTGAGTGGGAAAAGTTGCAAATGAGTACGTCGGGCGTACTGGAGAGTACGCTGCGCGTACTCATGCGCTTGAAATGGACGCGGGCCCTTTAAGGTACGTTGGGCGTACCAAAGTTACGCTGGGCGTAACTGGTCCAGATGCAAACCCTAAATGAGACTTGTGCACTATATAAGGAATGATATGGCCTTATCCTCAGCCACCATTTCGAAGAGAGAAACCCTAAGAGAGCATTTCCTTCGTCCTAAAGCTTGTGTGTGAGGGTTTTGAGCTAAAAGTGTGTTTATGTGTTAGTGAAGAAGAAGAGGAGGTTCTTGTGAAGGCTAGAAGTTGGAGTACAAGCTTGGATCTGAGTTCTTCAGAGGAAGGAGCTTCACTTAGAGGTAAAAAGCTCAGAACTTTCCTTTTTATTTTGGTTTGGTGATTCATGGTCCATTTCTAGGGTTAAAGTCCCAAAGGTGGAGACTTTATGAGCACAAGGGACTCCATGGACCTAGATCTGTCCTGTTTCAGTGATATATGTGTTGTAGATCCATAAAAATCCCAACTTGGTCGTCCTTAGGGAGTCGTGTTTGAGTTATGGGCTTTAAAGTGTTGGAAGTGGAATGATTTGGGTGTTGGTGACTCTTACAGCCATGCAAAGGCTTAAAGTCACCAACTTTATGGATTAAGAGGCTAAAGGGTAGTTAGATCTGAAAGTTAGACGTGTGTCTTAACTGTTTAAGACCCCAAAAGCTAAGGAGTCTGAAACTGGGAGTTACGCTGGGCGTAATCCCAGTACGTGCGGCGTAGGGGGTCGCGTTCCCCGTTTCTGTGAGGTCGCCGGGTACGCCCAGCGTACAGGTTCGGTACGCGCAGCGTAACCCGGAGAGTTGACTTTTGTTGACTTTTAGGGTTTGGTGAAACAATTGGACTTTTGGGACCGTTGAGGGGTAAAATGGTCTTTTAGCCTTCTGAGAGTGCTAAGAGAGGGAACAGTCTAGCCTTGAGAGTTGTATTGATTAGAGTGCTTATTCCATGTGATTAGGCGGAGGCTAGAGCAGATTTTACCGAGTTCGAGATTACCGAGTTACCCGAGGTGAGTCTTCTCACTATACTGTACCTGGAAGGATACCTATGTGTGACCGGAAGGTCTTGTATGCTATGATGTATGTGCTATACGCGGTTATGTGATATGGGTGACCGGAAGGTCTTATATGCTATGATGTATGTGTTATACGCGGTTATGTCATATGGGTGACCGGAAGGTCTTGTATGCTATGAGATGTATGTGCTATATGCGGTTATGTGATATGTATGTGCTATGTATGTTATGTATGGTATGGACCGGAAGGTCAAGATGACATGGACTGGAAGGTCAAGATGATATGGACCGGAAGGTCAAGATGATATGGACCGGAAGGTCAAGAGGTTACGGACCGGAAAGTCGATACGGGTAGGACCAGAAGGTCTACCGGGATTTGGGACGGAAGTCCCTGAGACACATGGATCGGAAGATCCTACAGAGTTATGGCCTGGAAAGGCGTATGTGTGGTATGTGGTATTTTGGGGAACTCACTAAGCATTTATGCTTACAGTTGTTATGATATGTGTTTCAGGTACTAGCGAGGATCGCGGGAAGGCGCCGACATGATTCGTACACACTTACGGAGTTTATGTTATTCAAATTCTGGGACATGTTTTGTATGACACAGTGAATACATTATGTTTTATGATTATCGTGTGATTGAAAGTATGATAAAAAAAAATGAAAAATTGTTTTGAAAAATTACGTCGTTACATTATCTCTTCATCCTAAGTAATAACCGTAACCTTGATGTTTCTTCGAACGAGTATCTAACTCTAAGACTTCCTGACTGCAGGCGGTACCTGATCTTGGACCCGCTCTCTATCTCATGTTAGACTTCCAATCATGATCTTCATTTCACGATCTCAATCTTTATTGGAGACTCCTTCTTTAACAAACTTGAGATAAGTTTCTTCCTTCGATTATCATAATAGACCGATGGTTCATGTTCTAATGACCTCTCATCGTATGATGCAGTGCTTGGACTCAGGTCTTTTAAAGTCAAATTTCAGAACAGGCTGTACCATCCTTCATGTTCTAATCATATCTTAAATGGTAGCATTTCTAGCTACAAGCAACTATCGGGATACCTCTACCGATCGCTTTGATTATCTTTTATTTCAATCTTCCGGCTTAAGTCAGATGCTACATTGAACATGGTTCTTTGAACCACGTAACATATTCATCTTAGTCGGACTCGATTTGATATGACCACTAGGATCGGATTAACAATCATCTTCTTAGTCATTACCGAAACGATGGTAACGACAGACATGAACAAAACAGAATCAATTACTAGTGCCTTGGTAACCTTGTGACTTTCCCTGATCCAAGCGTGAGTCCTGTGCTTCCGGTAGTATAGGCATCTACTACCTTTCACACCTGCTCATACTCGTCCCAATTATTGTCTCGCAGTTTTCCAATTAACCAAAAAAAAATCACATAACAACTTGACACATCAGATAACAAAACGAAGGTTCTATATTATTCCTTGAAACGATTACATAGGTGTTCAAGTTCACCCTAGACTATGCCTCTAATAGGCTACACCATACGATACTATCCACACGGCTACTGCATAACTCGATCTTTGGATATGAAGTCCTCATCCTCGATTCCTCGCGTTGTTTTCTGCTTCGTCGAGGATCATGTGGAATGCCCTTGGCCTTGGTGGTGTGTTTGGCCTTGCTGCCTCGTTTTTCTTTGGGCGGTCTCTAGAAATATGCCCTTCTTTGTTACATCCGTAGCACACCTTCTTGTTGGACGCGCACTTGCTGGCGTAATGCCCTGTCTTTCCACATTTGTAGCAAGTCACTTCCTCGCTACATTTCCCGAAGTGTTTCTTTTTACACTTCTCGCACCACTTAGCTTCACCTCCTCCTCCTCCTTCAGACTTTGAGAATTTTATTTCTTTGTTGGATTTTGAAGATCCTTCTAACTTTCTCTTTTCTCCCGTATTATCCTTTTCTAGACCCTTTTCTCTTATCTGGGTCTCTACATTCTTAGCTGCTCTAACGATTGTCTTTAAAGTAGTTGACATTTTAACCGTTGGGCCAAAGTTTGTAGGCGGTCCGTTAGCAAACCTATCTATCTTGGAGAGTTCAGTAGGCACCAAGTAGGGAAACAGCTTCATCCTCTCGGTGAATGCGGTGGCATACTCATCGACACTCATCTTCCCTTTCTTCAGGTTCTGAAACTCGTTGTTTAGGTCTATCAGATCTATCTCTGAGCAGTATTGCATTTTCAGCTGTTCCAAGAACTCTTCCCATGGCATTTTTAGGGCTTCTCCTCGTGGCATCGTATCTGCCAATAACTTCCACCAGCTTAAGACTCCGGTCTTCAGTTGCCTAACTGCAAAGACATTTTTCTGTTTCTCGCTACAGCTGCAGCTCTCGAACACCATCTCCATTTCGGAGATCCAGTCCATAATCTCAATAGGCTTTGGACTTCCTGAAAGACTTGGTGGCTTGGCACCTAAGAAATTCTTATACTTCCGCCGATCCTTGTCGTTTCCCCTCTCCGGGTCATTCCTTCGTTCTCCTTGAGTCCCAACTTGACTCACGTGGCGGCTATAGTTCCCTTCCTCCGATTGCTCGGGAATCAGCTCGGGTTGCTCAATGGGCATGGTAGGTTTGTCCCTATTTTCGTGCAACATCTGCCTCATTTCCTCCCTTTGTTCTGCTAACATAGCCCGAATCATGGCTTGTACTCCAGCCATGGTGATTGGCTCAGGAGTGGCTACTACAACAGGTATTTTCTCAATTACTGGTGGTTGAGGCGGTTGATTTCTATTTCCATTCGCGTTTCCACTTCGGGTTCTTGCCATTTCGTTCTATACACCAAATCAGAAGTTCGGTGTGAAACGACAAGAATTAAGATAAGAAAGATTGTATTTACGATCGACGTGTAAATCTCCCTATTACTCCGAAAAGTTACATGCCAGTTCTAATACCGTAATTAAACGTTTAGAAGTCTGAACACATAAAGTTTCCATATCCGGTCGGCAACAGACCATAGATCCGATCATATAATGCATATCATAAATCATTTAGCACATAAAAGCATGTTACGCATTTTCCTAAATAAGCTAGTGCTTATGTCTATTCAGGTGTATTACCTAAATTTATTAGACACACTCCTCACGATCATCACTTAGCATTCTAAGTTTAAGTCTAGAAATAAATTCATATTCCTAGTTCGTTTAAACTAATGCTCTGATACCAACTGTGACATCCCCATTTTCACAGCCAGAAAAGACCGATTTTTTTTATGCTTTATAAAAATCAGAGTACCTCTTTTAATAAAAATGTTGCGGAATTTGTTCCCAGAAAAACATGGTAAAACGTTATCAAAGCATTTCCGAAGAAATGTATTTTTATTCATTTTTAAAACATTTGGGATGTCATCGTCAATACAGAAACATAAGCATAAACAGAACTTACATTCATTTACACTAGTGATCTACATCTCTTTTAAATCTCTCAGTGTAAAGTAGCTTCATATCGACACCCGTGATAGAAATAAGCTGGAGTGGGTCAGGTTGGAAAACCTGGTGAGTACATAGGGTTTTCAACCCACAATAATATAATTATTATGTTTAAACATCAAGCAATCAACCCAATTACCCATCCCCATTATCTTCTTTACTCTTAAGGATCTACCCTAAGAATCAACTATTTCTCGTTCATTCATTCCTAAGGATCATCCTAAGGAATCGGCACGAAGTCCATCGTCACCGGGGTTTAGGCACTAAGTCTGCATAGTCACCAGGATTTATACAACAGGCACTAAGTCCGCATAGTCGCTAGGGTTTAGGCACTAAGTTTGCATAGTCGCCAGGGTTTAGGCACTAAGTCTGCATAGTCGCCAGGGTTTATACAACAGGCACTAAGTCCGCTTAGTCGCCAGGATTTAGGCACTAAGTCTGCATAGTCGCCAGGGTTTAGGCACCAAGTCTGCATGATCTCCAAGGTTTAGGCACCAAGTCTCCATGGTCGCCAGGGTTTAGAGTACACCAGGTGAACACATCGTTCACAACACCTACATGTTGCGAGCCTGCTAGTGTTCCACTGGACTATCTAGAATAGTCTGTGGTTGTCATCCATACTCTGCTAGATGACGGGGCCAGCATTTGGGAATAAGGCTTCTCACATCATCCACCTCTCACCCTTACCTTATGGTCTATATCACCTCTCAACTCATCATCCAACTCATATTTCATCTACCCATGTTTTACTTAACATATTATGTAGATATAAATACATATACTGTTTAAATAATATAAAACTTGTATAAAATCGTTCATCCAGCATAGATAGCAAGTATACAGATAATATGCACACATAGCACGTAGTTTATATAAAATACTTCATATCTATGTGTAAGATGAAAGTAACTATGCACTCACCTGGTAAGGTGGTGACTCGGTACTCGGACAACACTTCGTTATCTCAAAACAATTTTCTCTTGACAAAACCTAGTATCAATACCACTAGGGTTTAGTCTAACGTTAACCGCGACTAATTAATAGTCTAGCTATTATTACTATTATATAAACGTTAAGCAACACTCTTATATAACTCATAATAATAGCCCAAATAATTATTTTAAGGTCCTGATAATGTTACTATAATTAATTAGAAGCTATATTAAAAATAGCGTAGGTGTAACTCACTTACAGCGGGTTTTCTCGAAAACCTGGCTTCGCCGGAGCAGAGTTTCTGAGCCGAAAGGCTCTTTTCTCGGGGCTTCGGGAGCCTCGGGGATTCCTTCGGGTGCTAGGGGGTTTACCTAGACTTTAGGGGGGGGGGGGGTTTGGGGGCTAGAGATATAGTTTAGAGAGAGAGGGATGAAGTTGGAATGGTGTGAAGAATGAGGGAACCCGACACCTCTATTTATAGGCTGGAATCCTGCTCTACTCGTCGAGTAGGGGGTCCTACTCGTCGAGTCCATGGCCAGGTGTTACCACCTGGTGGCTTGCCTTGGGGAGAAAGCCTTGGCCCATATTCAGCCACGTCACCCGATTTCGTACAGCACCTTGCCGACTTCTAAACCCTGTAAATTTCGCATACGAGCTACGTTTTCGACGTTCTTTATATCCACGTGTAGGTAAAAACAAGATCTAAAACTTTCATTTAGACTCCATCGGCTAATTCTCGACCGGTCTTAAATTTAACAGTAGGAGGAGATTAGACTGTTAAATGACCGCGAAGAATTCGTAACTCCTTCATACGGACTCCGTTTTCGTCTGTCTTTTTATCGTTGAGTTCCTATTAATGAGATATTCAACTCTCATTTAGGTCGCGTAGGCCAAAAACCGCTCGAACTAAAATTCGAGTTTCGGGTCGTGCACTACTATGTCAAATCTTAGAAAATTCATAACTTCCTCATACGAAGTCAGATTTGGGCGTTCTTTTTTTGTATGTTCTCGGTTTAACGTATACTACAACTTTTGTTTAGATCACTAAGGCTAAAAAGTCCTCTATCGTAAATTCACTATTTACGTCTCCCGGTGCCGTCCCGGTTTTGCCGATAAATTCGACGGGCCGTAACTTCTTTGTTATAACTCGGATTTCGGCGTTCTTTATATGTACGGAACCCTTGAGACATATTCTACAACTCGGTTAAGATTATTTATTCTAAATAATCTTTTGTCGAAAAGTCGTTTTCGACCCCTATTATCTCTAAATTGACTAGCCCGGATCTACGGGCGTTACATCCAACTTCTCTTCTCTTCTTCCAAGCTCTTCTTTACCAAACCAAGCTTCAAAATGCCAAACACACGCAAAATGGAGTAAGAGAGGGTATTTAGGGTTTCTGAGGGTGAGGGGCCAGTAAAGAGGCCAGGGGTGGCTATAATGGGGTATTTATATGCCTTAAACCCTAAAAATTAGGGTTTTGGCATCTGCTCACATACGCTGCGCGTACTCCTGGTACTCTGCGCGTACGTGCATGCGTCCCTCGCATCCAATGCGCCTCTACGCCCCGCGTACACCAAGGCTACGTCCAGCGTACGTCTTATGGGCGGCCTAATTCTTTGGCCCACTTGCTTAAGTCTACTCCAATAGTCCTTTATATCCATATTTATCCCAATAATAATTAAAGAAGTATTTAATAATTAATACCTCAAATGACGGTCGTTACAAGTAGGTACAACAGATTTGCCTT
This sequence comes from Lactuca virosa, assembly GCF_052849685.1. NCBI lineage: Eukaryota > Viridiplantae > Streptophyta > Magnoliopsida > Asterales > Asteraceae > Lactuca > Lactuca virosa. Next base: position 43,913,421 of record NC_136433.1, read on the forward strand.
TCAAACTCCTTTCAGCAGTTCTCAAGAGACCTTGAAGCTTGCTTAGAGTGACCTCCTCCTTCTTCATATGATAAGTCGATCATAACAAGGAGGTAAAGAGTGTAGAATAATATCTATAGCCAACTCTTCTTCGAAGTTTACATTCAACTTCAGCAAGTGGTCCACAAACCTTTGCATCTTTTGCAAGTGGGCCATGATGAACTCTCCATCCTTCATTTTGGTCGTGATCATGGAGGCAATGATCTCATACCTCTCCTGCCGAGCACTTTGATGGTACCTTTCCATCAAATCCTGGTGCATCTCATAAGGCCAAAAGTCCTCATAGGACTTCTGAAGCTCAGCAGTCATGGTAGCGATCATTATACACGACACTTTGGTCGCGTCCCTCTCATGAGTTTTGTACTCAGCAATCTGTTCGGGAGTAGCAGTTGATTCATCAATCTCCTTAAGCTCTTTATCAATAACATATTATTTGTCCTCATAACGAATAGCCATTCGGATGTTTCGAATCCAATCATTGAAATTCGATCAATCGAAGATGACCCTCCCACATAAGTTCATGAAGGAGAAAGAGTCGGAAGGGATTGGGTTGGAAGCATTGTTTGAAGTAGACATCTGAAATGAAAGACAAAGTTTAGATTATATAAGGATCCTTAATATAACATCCAAAATGGAATATTAAGGCTAGGACCCAACACAATATTCTACAATTCGGAAGAGGGATGCCGTAATCTGATTGTAAAATATTTGAAGGTAGGTAAATGACGTTTTACCAATTTCCACCATGAAAAACGAAATTGAAGATTAGGTTTTAAATGAATTGAAATTCCTAGATTCTTTTGAGATTCATTGAACTCTTCAATAGCATGTTTAAATCACGATTATGCCCTTCAAGTTTGTGACTGGGATACCGAGGATCACAAACAAGGTGTGAATAACCATGCAAATGTGCTTGGTACTCTTAATGTTACATATCACCCAATCAATGTGTCAGTTAACCACACACGCTCCATTGTAGGATTGAGAAGCCAATAAAGATTAAAGATGGGAGAGTGTGATTAAGAAGTCGATACAAAATTGGTATAAATGAGTAGATAAATACTAACCTTAGAAGCTCAAAAAGATAATCCATTAAATATTATAAAGATAATCCATTAAATATTATATGAAAGCAATTTTAGAAGGGGAAACCCAAAAAATAGCACAAATCTTATTCAAAGAACGGGTTCAACAACATATACACACCAAATCAACAACATATACACACCAAATGGCCGATGTAAAAGCTCTCAAAAGTTATACATACAACTACTCAACTACTTTATTGAACAAGACAAGCGGTAGTTGATTCAAAATATCGTATCACATCCTCAAGATCACTAACTTATCATCTTATATGATCCTTCTTGGGCCTATTTATGCCAAACTGCATACTGGTGCCCATGTGCCACCAGTTTCCACTCAGAACAAGTGGGACACCATGAATCACCACCAATTTTCATACACAGATTCTCTCCGATTATGGCTGCATAAAGATTGGCCTTAGCTTCAAGAATCCTAATGGAGGATCGACTTTGTATGTCTTGCTCCTTGCGCACATTTATCTGCATATTTGTTTCAATGTAAGATAAGGGCAATAATGGAAAATAGTAATAGCACTCATTTGAATAGCAACTTACCAACTTCACAATTTGGTCGTGCATGTCACTTCCCCAGTCGTAAAAATGGTCATAAAAGATCGATGGTATTCCAGGATGTGTGAGAATATAAGCATAGCCCTGAATAATGTCATCAAGTTAGAGTCCATATTAAGAATCAGTGATTTATGAAAATATGTAAGCTATATCACCAAAAAAAAAAAAAAAATTGTACCTCCATGACATGATTCGAAGGGAATGGCCAATGACCCTGCAACATTTGTACCATAAACTTTTTCAGCAAATTTCGATATGTGCCGAGGAGAAATTCTTAGAATGGATTATTCCAGGTGGTGATACTCTTTTACGGTGAAGTGTAACAATTTATCATATAGTGAATTTTTCTACTCTCTTCTCAGGTTTTGGAGTTTTCCACGTGTTGAATTAAGTTTCTCTATTATTGTTCATTAAGCGGGTTGTTGGGAATCTTTGAGGTCATTTCCCCAACAGAAAAGGTGTTTGAATAATGGCAAAATGGTCAAAGCACAAAGTTAATGGAGTTTGAGCAGGGGCATGAAATCAATTAAAGGCTGCATGCAACAATACTATGATGAAATCCACTAATTCTTGAAAAAACTAAAATGTAAACCTGAGTGGATCCAGTGTCATGATTATCAAGGAAAGTTACAGCTCTTGAAGGCCACCATCCCATGACACCTGGCGGCTTCCCTTGAGGATCACGTAAACGCCAAAGTTGCCCCTTAACAGCTTCCTGCATGGAAAGATGGAAGTTTCAAAAGATGAAACACTAATGTACAACTTTTAAGGCATATAGTACAAGTCACTGTACCTGAAGGATCCCTTTTGTGGTGAAGTCAAATGCTGTAGAAAGTTGCCCTGTGCCATCAATCCAATTGATTATACGCTGCCTATGACTATCTGCAATTAAAATTAGTCAGAAACAACAAAAATGTTAAGTTAATCATAAAAACTTTCTCCAAAAATATTAAAAATTTAGAAGAATATAAAAATTTAAAACAAAAAAAAGTTGCATTTTATTCAATTTATTCACCTTGGTTATAATCGAGGTAGGTTCCTTTGTAGTTGCATGAGTCCCAATATTCTCCAACAGTAAATATTGGTTTTGCACCCTCGATGTATTCTTTCACATATTTTGCAGAATAACTACGTGAAAAATTAGTAAAATACAATTAATAATGATAAATTTCGGATAAAACTTTATAAAATATAAAACTCAAGAACCTATAAAAAATTACCCTCTTGCAAAGTCAAAACGAAAATCTTGAAAACCAACAGTGTATCGTAGCCATTTTAGCCAACCAATAAGGTCTTTTCTAACAAAGTCTTGTGTATGATCAATATTTGGAACTCCATTAAAGTTGTCTCCTGTGCTCCTGTTACCCTGTATGAAAAGAGTAAATGACCATTTTACCCTTTTGTATATAATTAATGTTATGAATTAATCTGGTAAGCTATATGTGAGTTTTTTTTATTTTACTTAATACAAAAAGTATGACGTGATTAAAAAAGGGTTTTCCCCATTAAATGCTAACTTTTTTCAAATAATACATCATTTACTGTGTGTTATTTTCTCAAATAATTTTTAAACATCATTTATCCAGATAATTTTAATTTTATTTCTAGTGTGGTGGTTTGAGGTGATAAGATACATACAAGTCCACCAGTGCAAGAAGTAACAGCACGTTCATCCCAAGACAATGGAATCCAATCATAGCGGTTATATTTACCACCATGCCCTTGAGTAGTCCCAACACGATGATTGATAACTATGTCAGCCATTGGTCGAATATTATACTGCTTCATTTTTTTTAATAAATCTTTAAGCAAAGCCTCAGAACCATACGAAGAGTTGAGAGAATATAGGTTTTGTGGAAGGTAGCCTGTGAAAAGTTACAAAAAAGATTTAAAAAGTAACAATATATCTCTACAGTCTGTTTGATCTTGCTTTGATACCATGTTAGATATATAAAGTCCTTGATTTTCTCTCCAAAAGAGATCTGATAAACCAATACTATACAAATATACATATAGTTTTTAGATTAAAATTTTACAAACCTTCAGGAGAAAACGAATTAGTTGGTGGTGGTAACCAAGCTGATGTGATCCCAGATTTTGCCATATCGGGTACTTTTTTTTCTAAATTTCTCCACCAATCATGTTTACGAGACTCCCAGTTGAAAGCCTGATAATTGAACAGAGTTTGCATAAAAAGATGTGTTAATTTGTGTCATGTCATCATAATAGTATGTATATATTTTAAAGTACATGATAATTTGAAAGTACAATGGTGTAGTAAGAAAAATACAATGTTATGAATACAATTAGTTCTATTGGAAAACTATATACCCATAGTTACCTGAAGTAAGATTTCTCTTCCATTGCGTGTCACTGCCAAATTAAAGATATGTTAAAGAAACTTTTTAAAGAAGAAAGATATGTTAATTTGCAGCCAATAGAGCATACCAATTTGTGTTTCTTGAATACCATCATTGTCCTATAATCAAAAGCAAAAGAGGTAATGAGAAAAGAAGCAAAAAAGGTATTTTTAAAAAATTATATTATCTTTATATAAGTGTCAATTAATTACTAAAAAGGATGAAACATAAATTGAAGAAATTGTAGTAGGATGCTTACATTTCCCAGGAAACCCATCTTGAATCACTTAGAAATTACTGTAACTTTATGAGACTTGATCAATAAAAATGTACAAGAAAAATATCCTGCATCCATAACGAAACTTGTTATGCGACTTGTGCACTAAGCAAAGATTCACAAACAATTTGAAGATGGATAAACAAAAAGAAGAAGAATTAACTGAGAAAAAAAACATGAATACAAGTCAAAGTCATATAAAGTATCCTAGAAAATTGAATTCAAAAACACAACATCACTTAAAATCGTAAGATTAATGATAAATCGACAAATTACAGAACTTGGCGATCGATGAGAGTAGGTGAAAAGATTGAGAAAATTACCTGAATACAAATCAAGTTGTATTACGAGCCCTAGCAAATTCAAATTGCAGTGAACCCCAATACTACTGTGAATTACAAACCTCAGGCCATGATCGTATTTATAGGAAGGATGAAACGCAAACGAGTAAAACGCGATTGATTCTTCACAACTGTAATGAAATTTTTCCATCCACAACAAAAGGGGATTCGAGTTGAAATTAGGAAGAGGAGAAGATTCGTGTTATCAGGGATTGGGGTGAAATTTAAAGAGATTGTACGCAATTTGCAGATGTTGAGCTTTTGGGATTCGATCATCTTTCGTTTTTGAGAGGGAATGTTGGCTCCACAATGAATATGAACTCTTCTTTTTACCTCATCACACGTTAAAAGAATATATACAAGTCCATTCTTTTACGTTTTACACTCGATTTTCATTTTAAAATCATTGCTAATAGTCATCCATGATTCTAAAAGACTACATTTTAAAGAGTCATTATATATTTTGTTTTTACTACGTATTATATATATATATATATATATATATATATATATTAAAGCCAATGACGCATTTCAACAGTAATATTTTCATTTTTATAATTTTAACACTATATTTTTATTTTTTCTTAATTTTGCCACTAAAGTTTCAACAAACTTTTCCTTTTTATAATTTTGCCACTTTATTTTTACTTCTTCATATTTTTGCCACTAAACTTTCACTTTTACTTCTTTAAAACCTTTTTTCTTTATTCTTTTATCATTTTACCACTTTATTTTTACTTTTTTATAATTTTGCTTAGGGGTGTGCAAAAAACCGCACAAACCGTCCGCACCGCACCAAACCGCACCGCATAATGCAGTTTAGAATTTCGTGGTGCGGTTTGCGGTTCGTCATTTTATCAAACCGCACTATGCGGTGTGGTTTGCGGTTTGTATTTATAAAACCACAGTTCAAACCGCACCGCACCGCATGTTATATATATACTTTTTTTTCTTTACTTTGTTATAACTTCGAATCACGATTTAGAAACGATGTATTTAAATATATTTCTTACAATAATCAAATATCTATAACGTAACATTAAATCACTATTAGATCAAGATCTCACGGTTTACAAGAATATAGCAACTATAACGGCAATATAAAGCAATAACAGTGACACCTACAAAACTATAGTAGCATGAATCACAATTTATTAAAAACGATTTAACTTGAAAATTGTATTTGTTTTTATAAAATAAAAGCAATCAATTTTTTTAACCGGGTCAGTTTTTTGGTTTTTTGATAGATTTAATGTTGAACAACTCATCAAACCGCACAAACCGCGACCAAACCGCATAAACCGCCCGCATCAAACCGCACCACATAACGCGATTTTGAACATCTGTGGTGCGGTTTGCGGTTTTTAAAATATTCAAACCGCATATGCGGTGCGGTTTGCGGTTTTGACTCTAAACCGCACCAAACCGCACACCCCTAATTTTGCTACTAAAGTTTCAACAAACTTTTCCTCTTTATAGTTTTGGTAATTTATTTTTACTAATTTTGCCACTAAAGTTTCAACAAACTTTTTCTTTTTATAATTTTGGCACTTTATTTTTACTTCTTTATATTTTTACCACTAAACTTTCACCCGTGCAACGCACAAGCCTTTTCCTAGTTAATATTAATAAGAACCATAGCGTTGTGAGCTGAGCACCACCTCAGCTTCTTCCCCATTTCACGTCGCCAACCCTGCTATTGATGCCAACAATGACGCATAAAACCATTATTATTGAAGACATTATTGAAAATACGTGTCCTTTCGTTGCGGAAGGAATTGTTATTATTTTATTTAAAAGTGTCGGTAGATTTAATTATTTGTAAAATGTCGGTAGGATAAATGTGATGTAAAATAAAGTGTAGAATGTGACATAAAGTAAGTGTCGGTAGGATGTAAAATAAAGTGTAAGACTCTTCATAGTCTAGGGGTCTAAAATGTAAATATAGTTTGTCGTATTGCAATCATACGATTGCAATAATAATTGTAACCGGCTCTTTCGAGCCTATAAATAGGGCTTTGCCCAAATGAAATAAAGCCGGAGTTATTTGTGTGTTTAAGACTTGAGTTAACCCTCAATGTTCTTCTCTGTTGAAATAGATTTCTATTTCTGAATAGCAGAGTCCTCTATCCAAAATCATCCATATAATCATCTATATAATCAAAACAAATCTATCATCAAGATCATCCCGACGCATCGTTCAGGTATTGTTGGAAAATTAATTTCCAAAAATGGATTACAAAATTTGGACTCCAAATATAATCAAAACGAGTTATTGATTATATATTCGTGTTCTCCTCCGTGATATCTACGTTTCGATATATCACACGTCCAAAACGGATTAAAAAAGAATGAGAAATTACTTGTCAAAATAGGGCAATTGGAAGAGAAAATAAAAGAGTTAAGTGGGTTTAAAACTCATCCCACATTGGTGGGAGAATGAAAAGGAAATTGGTTTATAACTACAAAGACTAGCTACCTTTGTAAGATTTATTAGAACCAATGCTCTCTCTTGCGCGCGTACGCAGGAGGGGTGCAAATGCGAGCCAAATTGGCTTTGGGTTACTGAACTTGTGTGCGGGCACGAATGCACCACCGGTCGACCAGAAAAGTTCAAGGACCTTTTTTGCATTTTTTTCCTTTTGGTTAACAGTTACAAAACCGAATTAAGAGCAATTAATCATAGATTTCGGTTTTGATTTCTTGATTAAATTTCTTATTTAATTGTGACAGTTACGATTTCGTTTTAATTGCATCGGTTACATTGGGTAGTATATATACAATGCTACAATGCATATGTGATTGATTCTAGACACCGGATGAAACGAAATCACTCTCTTCCTCTCTTACGCTTCTGCTTCATCTTTTCTCTCTTGCTGCAACCAAGGTATAATCCAGGCCAAGTGAGGGTTCGAGCAATCTAGAAGAATTGCTTTCTATTGTTGTATCCTGGGAAACAAACACCCATATAGGGCGAATTTGTTTTAAGGAAACTGTGTTAAACACAGGCCTCAGTCAAGAATTTTATGCTTTTGTTCTTTCGTATAATTTTGGGTTATATTTTCCTAACAGGTGTAACGTTCCGATCCATCCTAATTTTTATTAATGTCATCGTACGAGGAAAATTTGGTATCAGAGCGGATTGAGACTCGACAGTTGGTTGCCGAAGAAGACAAAGTTGTCGAGCTAGAGGGGGGTGCCCTTGGTATGCTGAGCTCCATGTCATCGGTGCCGAGCTCTTGACTTCCCCACTAGCCTAAAGAGTTGTTGAGATATCTTATCTTAAGTATACTAAAATAACGTATGTGTTTTTCTTTTGTGACTTTCAACTAAATCAAGGGACTAAAAGTGAAAATACAATAAAAATCGGAGAGCATGGCGGTCACAACCCAAATTCCATATTTTTAGGCCTAATATGTATAAAAATAATGGGTTATGAACTACTTCTACCTAAAAAATCAGGAAGGGTGGGGGGGACCCCTTCTAGCCCTTATAACGCTCCGCCCCTGCAATACAGGATCAGTTTAGTTCGGGTAATAAGGGTTTCGGTTCGGTTATTAACCGAAAAACATGTACATTATGTTTTTGAACCGAATAACCAAAAAGAACCAAATAGTTTGGTACTTTTTTAAAACATAAGGGGGGTGGTTTGGTACTTTTTTAAAAACTTAAGGGGTTGTTTGAAAATGAGGTAAACAGTTGTTAGATATGCATCTTCTTCACATAAATAGATCTCTTACTTTCCTATCCTAGTTGAAAATAGTTTTGTCTGCCTTGGAGATTTGATAGAGGAAAAGCCTATAAGCATTGTGTATCAAATAAAGTTAGCTTCGTAAAGATCCTTTACAAATGAACAGCAAGAAAACGTGCATGTAGACATCAATGATTTAAGATACATATTGAAATATGATATGAAATTTTAGGTTAATCAGGGATGAAGGGCTACTGCAGTTGGTAATGGAAGTGTTTTATAGGAAAGCAAGTTCTGATGGCATGACAAGGCACTAAGGGTCTAAAAATAACCACATAGGCTCGAGTTTACTAATCATATTGATTGTAAAAGTTGTAATTATCGCAGGAAAAGCAAAAAACCAGAGTGCAAGAAAAGCTTGACAAGTATAAAAAAAATAATTTCCGGTTCCGGTTCCTTTAGAACCGATTAAACAGTTATTTAGGTAAATCGGACTGAAATACCCGATAACCGAATAAGTTTAAAATACATAACCGAGAACTGAACCGGATACCTTATTCCGTCCTAATTCAGTTCGAATCCGGTTCCAGTTCGGGTATTCGGTCCAAACGTTCATCCATAGTTACAAGTTGTAAAGTTGTGGAAGTTTTGATTTAAGATATAAGTTAAAGAAAATGTTGAGTGGTTGTTATTAATAGGCATATGAATATAAATTGCGTTGAACAATGACTAATTGCAATAATAATAATAATAATAATAATAATAATAATAATAATAATAATAATAATAATAATAATAATAACTAGATGTGTTACCCCCGCGTTGCGGGGGTTGGAAGGTGTTGCTTTTGTGTGCAACTATAGTACATCGACTTAATTGGTAGCGACAATAAAATATGTTGCTATTCTCTGCAATTCGTCCATTTACAAACACGGTAAAAAATGAATGTACATTGGTATTTTGTATTTTGATGATCCAAATTACAGAAAACTAAACATTAAAATGAAAGTACATTGCCCTATTTTGGTTGATATATGCCAAATTCCACCACCTGATGAAATTGCTGAAACAGTTGTGGTGTAAGCATATGTTCCACTTCTTCTTTTAGTTGATATGTGTTATCCCATCCAGGTAGAAGTCCTTCATCTTCATAATCTTTTTGCTCCATGTTTAAGTCTACGGTGTGACACATTAGTTCTTCCAAACCACAAAACATCCGAAACTTACCATGACAGATTATGGCGTGATAACATGATGAAATTGGACCATGGAATTGGAATGAGTCATTACATTCCAATATCAATGAGGCATTCAAAAATGTGTCCAATTGCAAAAGTAAATGACAATAAATTGATAAATAAATAAAATCATATTTTATATTTCACATCATGTAAATATATGTTATAAAACTACTTTCTCGATTTTACAAAACATCCCAGCGAGGCCTTCTTGTGTTTGGAAAAGAGTCACCATTCTGATGATTTGTGTTTGAAGCCCAACAACACCAAAGTTATTCAAAACATGAATTCTGCTCGGTTCATTAGGAATGGTCATGGTACTAAAACATTCACGAACTATGACGGTTTTTACCCATTTAAATATAATAAACAACAACATACAAAAAATTAAGGGAGTTGAATTACCAGCAACAACTCTAAAAGCAAATCAAAAATTCCCTCAACTGATAGGAATTCTATTGTGTAGCCTTTATACCTCCTTTCAACCTAAAAAAAGTGAACAAAGAAAAAAAAACTAAAATTTCGAGTTTCAAAGTCTGGACCCACATCCATAAAGATTATAAGAACTCACCAGTAACTTTAACCCATTCACCGAAAACAATTTTGTTTGCGGATCGACCACCAATCTTCAGGAGTATAACCCAATATAACAATTTCACCTAAAAAGAATCTGGTGCATTTGGAAATTGCGTCGGATAAAGAAACACCCCCTTCAGCACCACCCTGGTGGAAGAACACCTGAAGTTTCCAAGTTAGAAGATGTTTTCAAAAGATCAGAAATGATAATAGACCCAATTATAGCATATAAATTAATAAGAATTAAGCAATGATAATGCAATGTAGGCCTATAAATGATCGGATTTTCATCAAATCAACTAATCTTATCTACCATATAACTTTATTAAATTAGATTGTGTAGGTTACGATGAGACCATTGATTTTACCTAGAAATGACGGCCGACTACTCATCGCGTCCGCTTTCATCGTGTGAAGCGATGGATTAAGAGAACAGCCGATGAACGCCATGGATACTATGACCCCCAAATCGATATCGGTATAAATCCTAAATCGCAGAAAACACGGAAGCTTATAACAATATAGGGAAAAAAAACCAAAATGAAGTGTAGCAAATACCTGGAAATCAAACTGATGAGCAGAAGAGAACGAAAGAGGAGCAAGTTGCAAGCGTCGTCGGATGAGCAGGCGTGGAGAACTTAAGCACCCTTTCAACATACCAGAAATATGCACCACAGAATTGACAAACGCATGTACAGTCACCAGAATCCACGTATTGAGGAAGGCCGGAAAAGAATGCTACATGTCGAGACCTGCGAGACCGAGGAGCAGAGGAGGAAGAAGCAGTTGCAGATGTCCGCTTCGCCGGAACAGCCATCAGAAAAGAGGTGGATAAAACAGAGCCGATAATGTAAAAAAAAATACAATACCAGAAGGGAAAAATAGAACAATAACGGAGAGAAGTTACCTGGGCAAAAAAAGAAGGAAGAACGAAAAGGAACAGCGGTGGTCGTTGAACGAAGAAGAAAGAGGGAGAAAGAAGAGAGTAGCACATGTAAAGTAAACCAGAGTGACGTTCAACAAAGAAGAAACAGGGAGAAAGATGAGAGTAGCACGTGGAAAGTAAACTACAGGGCAAAAGACAAGTATAAAATAGAAAGGGGAATAGTCAACAACTCAAAAAGATATAAAAAGGAATTAAAAAGAAAGTCAACAACTGAGAATGAAGCAAAGAAAGACAATACCACCAAAATAGAAGGGGAAAATCAGACAAAAAAATCCATTATACTGTAGCTAAGCAAAGAGAATTTTAATATATATATATATATATATATATATATATATATATATATATATATATATATATATATATATATATATATATATATATATATATAATAGTAATCTAAAAGTAACAAAAAAAAGGTAGGGAAAAATAAAGATCACTAAAAGCCAAAGAAGACAAAATTGCAAAAATGGTCCCTGTGGTATGCATTTTTTTGGGGTTTTAGTCCAAACCACGACTTTTTTGGATTGGTGGTCCTTTTGAGCTAGTTTCGTTGCATTTTTGGTCCCTCTGAATAGTGAAATGACTGTAATGCCCTTATATATTTTGCTTTGTTTTTTCTATTTAATTTAATGTCTTATTAATTAAAAATATGGGGCCCACCCTCTCCCTCTCTCTCTTTCTCTCTCTAGAAGACCCACCGCTATTGCCGTAAGATATGAAAGCTGCCACTGCCGGAAAATATGAACACCACCACCGGAAAATCCCTCCAAAAACCTCATTTTTCCGGCGAATATAAACACCACCATCGATCTAAAAATCCTCTCTCTCTCTCTCTCTTAACTTCATCTTCCCCAAACCCACATTTGACCTATAGAAAAACACACAGTGTTTGGTTAAACTAATTGCAAAACAAATCTAGACAAAAATTTATCATTGATTCACCGCATCATAAACCAAATCTCCAAAAAAAAGACAATTTTAAACCTCTGGTTCATCCACCCTATCGATCTCCTTATTTTTCATTTTCTCCAACTCTGGTATACCCAATCGGATCCCAAATTGGGTTCCTCATAATTTCATTTTGATTAATCAGACAGAACACATCTCCATCAAACACAACCCCTGCCACCGCTTCCTTACTTATAGTCTCATCAACACCCCGCCACTTCTCATCATACACAGCACAACTCCTCTGTGCGTAAGACCCTTGGAGATCCTCACCGAAAACCCAACGTGGAAAGAAACACAGGGGATCATTTGGTTTGATTTCTTGGTCAGAAGTTTAAGCAAACACATCATGTGCATGAGTTACCTAACTAGTTCTACATAGAGCATCTATTAAAATGGTGTAAGTGTAAACATTTGGATTGATTCCAAAAGTTTCATCTCACAGAATACCTTTCAGGTGATGCGCAAAGCTTGATGGAAGGACTTTCTTCACCGGATTTTTTATTGTGGACTGTCTCGTTTGAGTTTGCATTCTTCTTGTTCTTCTATATGATGAAGATGAAGAAGGCTACCAGAAAAAGGGAAAGAAGTAGGTGGTATGCGATACAGATTAGATACTTGTATTGAATTTTCTTTTAGTTTGATGAGAGAGAGAGAGAGACAGAGACAGAGAGAGACCCTTTTTATTTTTTTAATTATTAAAATAAATAAATTAGTATTAGATTTATAAAGAAATGAAAGAAAAATGAAAAATAAATATCAGAAGGGCATTACAGTCATTTCACTATTCAGATGGACCAAAAACGCAACGAAACTAGCTCAAAAGGACCACCCATCCAAAAAAGTCGTGGTTTGGACTAAAACTCCAAAAAAATGCATACCACAGGGACCATTTTTGCAATTTTGTCGCCAAATAATAAGAAAATTTATGTATGTTACTAGATAATTAAAATTCAACAATTAGAAAAACAACAAAATTACCTTTCACCTTACATCGTTGACAATTCTTTCTTATCTACTCTATTATGTTCTCGTTGCATTCTAGATTCAACATATACACTTTACTCTTTTTTCTCATTACTTTGATCAACACAAGTAGCTCAACATCATTATCCCATCATTGTCTTTATTCTTTGAAGTCTTGAATCTTGGTATCCATGACTCCGAACAAACAAATTACAAATCTATTCATCAGAACCGATTCCCGTTTCCACCATGCATTTCGATTGATCACTTTTTGAGACTTGTTATTTTCATTGTCATTTACTTGTATATATACATATACTAGTGCAAGTAGAGATTATAGTCGTTCCAATCCACAAATGATTATATTTTATTATGTAGATGTAGATAAACTAAATTAAAGTTATTGTAATTGATTTTAATGTCATCAAGCATTTTAGGCAATAGGAAATATATGAGTATCAAATGAGATCAATAGCCTGATTAAACTAAAGCATAGTAGGATGTCAAATTGGTATACAATGGATTTAGAGTTCAGTGTTCACTGAACTGTTGAATGATAAAAAAAACAATATTTTTAAAATTTTTAAAATACGTTCCATAGAATTCAATAGATTATCAGAAATCAAATGAAAGTAATATAAAAAGTAAAATATTGATGTGACAGTTCATTAAATTTAATAGACAAGATTTCTAACAATTAATATATTTAATATTTGCTTATTTCATACAACGAATTTAATTAAAAACAGCCAATTGCATCATAAATTGAAGAGATTATCTTTTGATAAAATCATCAAAATTTGGCATCACAAGCGATACAAAATTCATTTCTTTACTTCAGCAGCCTTGATGATGTCAATAAACTCAGGCTATAACATCAATGCATAAAACATGTTAGAAAAAAAAAATTAATTAATTTAGACACGTGTCAAATAGAGCAACAAGGATGAATATGAATAACAATGTTGTTGTTTACCTTAAGAGAAGCTCCACCAACTAAAAAACCATCGAGATCATTTTGTCCTGCCAATTCCTTGCAATTGGAACCATTTACTGATCCTGTAAATTAAAATCCAGAATCTATTAATGGTATTTTTTACGTTATAACAATAAATTTCATCGTGTTTTAAGTTGATCCATAAGTTATCGTTTTATTACAAATTATCATGTGTAACATAAGCATCATAAACATACCACCATATATAATCCTAGTTTTAGCAGCAACTTCCGCCTTGATGTTTGTTTCAAGCCATTTCCTTAATTCCGCATGTACCTTTTATGCCAATATTAACAATCCCATGTTATAGAAATCACATGACACTACATGATATAACACGTTGTACTGTATTTGATGTGCATTGGACTTGGACTGATACAGATAAAAATTGCAAATTTTTGTCACATTCAAAAAGGTGAACCCCCTGATCTCTCATTTGTGTAAAAGACATAAATACCCTCCTACTTACTTCTTGAGCCTGAGCCGGGGAGGCAACCTTTCCGGTTCCAATAGCCCAAACTGGCTCATAAGCAAGGACAACATTATCCCAGCTTTTTATCTTATCTGCAAATTAAACAAACAAAATTTCATGAAAATAATAAATGTTTGTTACTTTGACATTGTAAAAAACGATTAAACAATATAAATATGAAAAAAAAAACATATATAATATATTCATTTCCAAATCACCTGCAATTGCCTTAGTTTGTGCAGCGACAACTTTCATAGTTGTTCCAGCGTCCCTCTCTTCAAGAGTCTCCCCAACACAAGCAATCACCTTCAAACCTTGAGAAAGTGCATATGCAACCTTGTCTCCAACAAACTGATAAAAGAAGGAATTTGGAAAAGGTAAATTGTAATCATATTAACATCTTCATTATCAGATGGGTATTAAGAAATTATTTAAAAAAAGGACCTCATTTGATTCGTGCATTAGAGCTCTCCTTTCAGAGTGACCAATGATGACCCAAGGGATGCCCAAGTTCAGAAGCATCTCTGCGCTGCATATACAAAAAAGTGATAGGTATCATAGGTTAATGAATGATTTTGGATAGGAGATTGATTAAATGCATAGAAACGTACCTAATTTCACCAGTGAATGCACCTCCTTTTTTAACCCAACAGTTTTGAGCAGCGATATGAAATTCAGGCTTCAGTTCGCTTTTAACAGAGGGGATAAAGACAAAAGGAGGGCTCACCACAATCTCTGAAAATGGAAAATGGTTGAGTTTGAGATATTTAACATGAAATCAGAATATATATCTTATCAAATCCAGAGAGGAATGAATTCATAAACAGTGTTTCACTTTATAATGAAATTAGAACATGGTATTGTTTAGGGTTTACCTACAACATCTTTAGATGGCACTTGAGCAGCATTAAGTGTTGACACAATCTTCTTAACCTCCTCCGAGGTTCCATTCTACAATAAAAAGATAGTTCGATCAATCTCCTTAATCATCATATCAATAAAAGGAGGAAGCTAAAAGGCTAGCACGATAATTAATACATTTATTCGTGTGATTGATTTTCCCTCCAATCGATGAAATTAAATTTCAGAATCCATTGAAAACAATCAAAGAGAAGAATAAATCAATCCTCAAACGAGCATTATATAACGCATTCTAAATCTGATTAGATATTCGAAATGATCAAATAATTGACAAAATCAACACGACTGAGGATGATACAATTGTTCATTCAAAACAGGCTCTCATTAGATAAACAACAAACAATTGCTTATTATGCAATGGAAGATTAAACAGATATTGACAAAGAAACGCAACACAAATCAATAGAAGATATACGTCAAATGATCGAGGTATACAAATTGCGACTCACGAATCGAAATCGCAACGGATACTTACGCATTTCCAGTTGCCGCCGACGAAGAATAATCGTCCCATTTTCGAACAAAAACTTTCACAGCAAGAAAAATCTTCTCCAATTGGCTTTTCGATAAATGGTACGAGATGGATCACAGTATTATTATGGAAGTGGTTTTCTCCGATTATTATGTATGGAAAGTAGATTTTAACGGATCACAGAGTAATTATATTGACGAATTACTAGAATGAAAATAAAATTAAAGCCGTTACGTTTTTTATGCTTTTATAAATATAGATCATACTTCACGTAAATTACCAATAATGATTAACATAATATCTTATGTGTATTATTCTTTAA
Source organism: Lactuca virosa (assembly GCF_052849685.1). Lineage (NCBI taxonomy): Eukaryota > Viridiplantae > Streptophyta > Magnoliopsida > Asterales > Asteraceae > Lactuca > Lactuca virosa. Next base: position 43,929,645 of record NC_136433.1, read on the forward strand.
AAGTCGTATTCCAATTAAATTAACTTATTCTATAATTTATGTGAATGATTCTCCAAAGTGGTATACCAATTAAATTAACTAATTACATAATCATACTGGAGTTGATACTTCCACTTTTTTATATTATGCGTCCACTTAAAATTAAAATGTTATGACATTTTTGCCCTTATTGCTAATTTAATGTGAAAGAGATAAATGGGTTATACCTTGCTCCTTATCTTCGCCGGAAAACACTGTCACGACCACCATTGTAAGCCCCTGTTCTAACATTGAGATCTGCACGACCCTATTTCTTGTTCACTCTTTCATCCGATCATCTTCTACATTCCACCAACTGCCATCAAACACTTGTCACCCCAGCCAACATGTCATCATTCACATCCAGCCACCATCAACCAACAGTTGATAGCCGACGATAAGTTCATCATCTTCTCCCAAGAACACTGTCATCACCAACAAAATCATCTCACGCCACACACCATTCCCACGCAGCCTCTATCGTCTTCTTGATCAGACCTAGTTGAACACAACTTTCATCATACACATGAACAATCATCACAATTCCACTTCAGGCCATTACCATCATCATCGCCACCCATGCTCCCTCTTCATTGGCTTCACCTTCACCAACACCATCACACCTGCAACAAGCAACCAAATCACCATGTACAACCCCCTTTGTTTTTCTGATAATCACCATACATGTATATTTGTTTATTTGATTGAAATGAATATGAACAAAATCACATCTTATATATAGGAGATAATATAGTGATTATATATAATCAGTTTGTATTTATCCATTTCAGCCTCTGGTGATTCAAAGCTATCAGATAATAGCTATGCCAACAGTAGAATTGTTGGTGCTTTCACCAGTGTTATTAAAAGTCTGAAAGTATTCAAATTTGCTGATTTAAAAAAGGCTAAAAGAAAGTTTAGTTAAGATTTGGGTATAGATGATTTCGGATTCAGTCCATTCACGCCATCCAGAAGCGAAGTAGAGATCAGGATAGAGACCTGCACACACAGTTGGAGCATCGATTGGGGATGGGTCTCGGTTTTATTGAAGGTGTATCTAGGGATCGATTCAGAACGGGGACCGATTACGAAGGGGGGTCGGTGACTTGGAATAAGTAATCGGAGTTTCTTGTATGACGACTAGGGTCAATGAAGAAAACGACGTTTGGTATCTTTTCACTTTTTTCATATTTTTGAAAATTAAAAAGAAGGGCAAAAATGTCAAAATACTATGATATCAAGTGGATGAATAAAATACTCCAGTGGAGATATCAGGACCATAATCATATAACTAATAGTAGTGTTGTATGACACCTACGGGCCGTATGCCAAGCCCATGACAAACAATGGCCCAAACCCAGGACAAAGAAATCCTGACTTAGGCCCTGATATGATACATACAGTCATACTGACAACAACATAACACTGATGATTCATAAATAAAACATATTATAATCATTTCTCTTATACCCCAGCTGTCCCCCCCTTCCGCCCACCCCACCTGTGACAACCGTCAAAATTCGAGTCGGTTCTAGATTTGAATAAACTTAGTTGCACATATAGGCACGACACATAATAGACTTAGTAACTAGAAGCTAAGTTATAACCTACTAGAAACTTGGAAACAAGTAGGATCGGATGATAGTGTACTTAGATTTCACATTGATATGTGAATTCTACTACTACTTAACTGTAGTGACTATCCATATTTGGGTCACTCTTTGACTCAAACACCTTTTCATGAATCATATACACACATTATGCACTTGACCTAGCAGTAGAAATTAGGTTGGAGCCTCATAGAAACTTAAGTCAGAGTTGAAAACTATGACTAGTATACTTGATTCCTCAATTTCGTTTGAATCTCGAAACCACTACATAGAATGCCAATAAACCGATAAAATAAGTTACAAATATTATTTATAACTATAAAAGAGTTATAATACCATAAGATAAATTGAAGTCTAAAAGATTCTATTGATTTTGATATCTAAAGATTTATTAATTCTCAAAACCCTAAAAACCCTAAAACCTAAATTTTATAAAATTTGACATCAAGATTTCTATAAAAATAGTTATGAAACTCATAATATTATCCTAAAACAATTAAATTCAGGGAAATATAATCAAGGAAAATAAAATTTAACTTATTAACATTTACCCTTAATTTATAAATCAAAAATCAAGGTTTTATGAATAAAAACTTGATTTTAGTGCACATTTTATATAAAAATTGAGATATTTTATAAAAGAACTTAAATTTTATAAAAGAAAATGAATGAGAAAGGGGTATTATACTAAAAAATTCGGATCCCTCTCTCCCCATATCTCTCTCTCACACTCTCATTCTCCAACACACACATCTCTCTTCTTTCTCTCTCTAGAAAACTCTCTCTACCTTCTCTCTAATTTTTCTCTCCAAACACCACTCCATTCTCTCTTCCTCCCTCTAAGAACCATGAAATTTTCCAGAAAACAAACCCAAGAACACTCCTCAAACTCGAAATCTTCATCATCTTGTGGTATTCTTGAAGGTAAAATCGATTTCTACTTCACTTTTCCTTCAAGTTTTGCTCTTTTTCTTACACTTTCTCCTTCTTCATCTTCTTCAAAATTGTTTTATTTTTGTTAAAATGGTTTTTAGAACATGATGGATGTGTTTTAACACCATGCATGTATGATAAACAAGGTTGCATGTTCATGATCTTAGTACAAAAATCGATTTTAAGGATTAAAACATCAAACTCAAGTTAAGAGTTTTTGAGAAACAAAATTTTGTTCATAAATGCATATATACATTTTGATAAGTTTTAATCTTTTGATCTCTGGAAACATGACTAAAATATGAGTTTATCATGATATATTTAAAATACTTCAAAAGATTTACTCAAGGAAATGATGAAAACTCACTTTTCTAACCAATATCATGCATGATATCTGCCAGATTTCTTTACCTGACTTTAAACTGTCATATCTCACTCATTTCTTAACCAAAATTCGTGATTCTTTTTCTGCAATATAATATTTTGAGTTAGCTTTCAAACCCATCTGACCTCACTGGAAAATTCCAATATTTCGATTTTTACCAATTTTTACAAAACTGTTGCTCAAACAGCACTTTCCTTATGAACATTTGTTTTGTGTTGCATGTTCAAAGGACTTATTCATCACTAAAAGTCATTCAAAAATTATTTTGAACTCTTAATATCATGTATTAATAGGTACAAAAAGATCTTGATTCAAAAGTCTTTGTAACATGTTGCAAAAATTGTCATAGTAACATCAATAATCTTTACATAAATCACAAGAACCAAGTTTTCTTTATAATTTATTGAGCCTTTAGGCATGGTTTTCAACATCAAAAATAAGAAAACAATTTTTCATTGTTATTAAATTGTATGAAGATGCATTCTGGAAATTTTTAGCTCAATATATATTTTCTTTACTTTTATATGAAAATAATAAGAAAATAGAGTGTTAAATCATATAAAATACTTACACTAGTAAATAAGTTCTGGAAAAATTCTTAGATGATCCTTTAAGTTAATAAACATTCCCCATGATGTTTCAATGACTTTTGTTACTGTTTAGTATGGTTTTTACTTTTCTTTTTATTTAGCTCTAATAAATCAAAAAAACCACTTTAGGGAATGTGAAAATATTATTTCTTATTTTTTGCAGCTTGTACCCTGCATTTAAGACTCGGAAAAATATTTTGAGAATTTTTCAAAATGTATATGTATTTTTCCATGATTTTTGTGTTTATAATGGATTAAAAACAGGAAAAATAGTTTTACTCATCCAAAATTAATAAAAATTTACCAGAAACTCTTATAATATGTTAGGATGATAAATTAAATTTTTGATGATTTTTATCTTCTGTATGCTATTTTTCTTCTATTTTCCCAAGATTTAATACACTTAAATGTACAAAAATCATAAAAATTGTGTTAAACTTTTTGAAAACACATATTAATAATTTTCCCAGATTATGTACACTGTAAAACAGTTACACAAAAATTATAAGAATTTTTCATGATAATTTATTATTTTTCCATGATTTTATGATTATTCAAGGAATTAAATTGTGAAAAATAGTTAGACAAATCAAAAATTCAAGAAAATTTATCTTAAGGTCTTTGACTTCAATTAAAACTGAAATACAAAGTTTGGAAAATTTAGAACTAAATTGATTTAGTTTTTGAATATTTAATCATTAGAACACTTCTTAAAATGTTAAATATTAACATTTCAATAATGATAATTTTCCACTTAAATTGTTATATAACAATTGATCCATTGAAATTTAATTTTCACAGAAAAATGTTTGTAACTTATCAATATTAAATTTTGACACAATATTGACATAATTCTATTGTAGTAGTAAGTATACTAGTATTAGATTTCGATTAGAGACTCACTAGCGAATACCATTATTGTAGGAATCGGTAGTGGTACTCGTGGAACGTAGTTCAAGGCACCATTTGCATCATCTCAATGTATTGTGAGTATTCACCACTCCCCTATTTTCGGGTTTTAAATGTTTTGGGGTGGAAAAGCATGTCCTAAACTATTTATGTTCGTTATATTTAGTTGACTCGTATAAACTTGATTACTATATTTTGCATATTGTGAGTATTCACGCACTCCTCTATTTTCAGTTTTTATGTTTTGGGGTGGAAAAGCATGTCCCGAAAAACTATTATTTGAATGTTGTATTTAAATTGATTTGTATCAAACATGATTGCTATTTTATTGCTATGTCTCTCTATGTATGTCTATGCAACACGGAACATGAGAACTTATCGTACTAAGGCCCTTCCCTTATCTCTAACCATTAACTCTTTGAGCCAATGGTCATTATGGATAGCGCTATTAGGAATTGACAACTCCTCACTCGCCCTATTGCTGGAATTCATCTATGGAACGATAAGCATAGATCTTGATAGGGCTTCAGTCATAGGTTTGGTTGAGACTCATTGTTTGCTCATACACATACAAACTCGTTTCTCGTTATAGCAATAAACTTGTTTATTAATTATAGCAATGAACTTTGTTTCTCATTACAACAATGAACTTTTATTACTGAAAACTTATATACATGTTTTAGCAATGAAATTGTTTGCTCCTTGTAGCAACGAAATTGATTGCTCATTTTAGCAATGAAACTTGTTTACTCGTTTGAGTAACGAACTTTATCTTCCATGAGAATATGAATGTTGCATCTTATTTGGGCAACATACCTTATCTCTCATGATGACAAAGAACTTTGTTTTTACAAACTTATTTACTCATTTTAACAATATACTTTTATTATTGGAAACTTTTATCAAAACTTTGATTTCAATTCATGGAACCAATATTATTTTGTTTATCTGTGAGTACTCACCAACTATTTTTATAGTTGACGCTCGTTTTACATGCTTTTTCAGGAATCATCGAGTAAGTGGCACTTAGGGACACTTCACTTTTAGGAGCATTCGCATGTGTTGTATTTCAATTTACATTATAATTTCTTTAAAAGTTGTTCAAACCCATTGTGAATTTGTAATGATTTTTAATACTATGGTTGGTGTTGTCTTTTAACTTTTGCGATGAAACCCTTTGTACTGCCACGCCCTGTGTTTCCGCTTTAGCGGGGTGTGACACCACCCCACCCCACCCCTCACCCATACCAATACATAAGGATTTATAATTTTATGACTAAAGTGAAACCCCAAACGAAACCAAATGTTTTGGTTTTGTATGCTTAAAACCAATAGGTGCAGTTTTTCCAATGAATCGGTATTGCGGTTTTGTCCTGCAGTTTTGGTTTTAATGGTACGGTTTCTATTTTAAATCGATACTATGGTGCTTAAAACCATAGCAAAACGAAACCATAAATATTTGGTTGTGCTAAAATTTTGAAACTTAGAGTGAAACTATGACATTGTGCCAACAAAATGGATCACTTATTACTCTTTGAATAATTAAAGTCGTGGGACCAAACAACGTATGTTGATAATAACTGTAGGGACCATTGTTGGAATACACTATTTTATCAAGGATCAAATTTGAGATTAAGGTTAGAATCCAACTTTGACATTGTATACAAGTCATTATCCAACTATTCGACCTAATCGATTAAAATGCGCCAATCATCTATCTCTATTCTCTATTTTACAATCTACACGCCGTCGTTTTACAGGCCGGAAAGCTGTCGGAGAAATGAGCCGGATTGGTTTGCCTCTGGGTTCCAACAGCGACCTGAAAACCAATAGACATGAGCATCCTTTTAACTTCCCCAGTTCTTCAAATCGATCACTACCATGTCTACGAAATGAAGATATACTTCAAGGTAAATTCTTCCAACAAATCTCTTGTGTATGCATTTCTATTCGAACAGATATCGAAAGATCGAATTATTTAGAATATAAAATCGCTATTTTCAAACCAATTTATGGTCCGATTAAGCGATTTCTTTCCGTGTTTTGAACAATTCCTATATTTTGTGCAAAATCGAATTCAAAGTAAGAGTTACAACTTACAATGTTCTGCTTATCAGTTGTACATGGAAATGGAATGATGCGAGGGTATGGGGTTGCTTTATTTGGAAAACATGAATTGGGTTCTCTTGAAATGCGTTTTAGTTTGGGTTCTCTTGAAGTATGTTGAAGCTGATACCCTTTGTAAGTATTGTGTATGCTAGGAGATAGTTATTACAAGTTCTTGTTTTCATCATAACTTCTTTGCATTTCTTTTCTCCATTATTGTTTGACAAAATATCTATGATATTTAGGTGGAAAGGAGAGCAACAAGATTTGTTTTCCTCGCCTATCATAGTTGGCCCGGAGTGTTTGGTATTAGTTAAATATGCAAAGAAGGTAATTTGCAAAAAAATATATTAGAAAAAGAGGACTTGGAACTTCAGAATAGGACAATCAAGGTCATATTCTGTTTTAGTAGCTGAAGTTGGAAACCTCAAATTGGCTAAGATTATGACATATATAATATAATAAGCTCATAATCGGTAAATCAGAAATGATGTTATTTTTCTTTATTGGAAGCCATGATCGGGGAAGCATCTATTTAATGTTTTACGATGTGTTGTTTGGAGCCCTGACCTCAAACAAATACTTGTTCTCTTGAAATGCGTTGTAACGTTGTATTTTAATTAATGGTGGCAGTTTGATGTTGCTTAAACAATAAAGTTGGTGTATGTTTGACAAAAGTAAGTGTCTATTTAGTAACTATTTTTATTCAAGTTGTGGTGTTGCTAATTGTGATGTTCTTATATATATATATATATATATATATATATATATATATATATATATATATATATATACCCATAACAATTCATTTGCTTAAAATAGAAACAGCAGGTGAACAATGTTCCATTTTAACAAGAGGTTGGCTAAAAAGACATCTCATTTTTTTATATACACACCCTATTTGATTTTTAAGGTTTTTTTACCCACCTAGTCACATGGTTAAATTGGCTAACTGATGGTAGAGGTCGTGTAAGAAGCAATTAATTAGGGTTAATGCTATAAATCGGTAATGAGTTATTTGTTTTTTTATTGTTTTGAAAAAAAATATTATCATAAGTTAAACAACCTAAACATTTTTTTTAACAAAATGTTATTAAAATAAGGATTTGTGATGGTTTTTTTTTAACAAAATGTCCAATTGCTAATCTTTTAATTGTATTTTTTTAAACAATGATGCTTTTTTAAATATCCAACATAGTTTGTTGTCTATTACTCTATTTATTAATATTCTTATTAATAGTTTGTTATCTATTTATCTATTTATAATATTAACCATTTTTATTAATGTTTTTATTTTTAGCCGGGGAATATATAAACTACAAAAAATTACAAAATACACTACAAAAGGTTGGGAAAAAAATACATCGTTTCAAAACATATGACATTACAATAACTAGGCAAATCTGAAAGGTCATGTTTAGCACGTCCCCAATGTCATCATATATTATATAAGAAATCGATGTTTAGATAAAGTTGTTATGGTTGGTTAGGATTAGACAAAATATAGCTTCTTAAGAGGAAGAAAAAAAAATGATTTACAATGCTTAAACAAGTAAAAAGATGTTGCTATTTGTAAAAGAAGCGAAGTAAATGAAGTAACTAACTTATAAAGCCTATTCCTACTTAATTGTCCATAACACCATTACCATCTCCAAGTAGAGAAACTACAAAAAACCATCTATGGTCAGATAACCAAATTATAATCAAAAGGTTTATGATTTGGTTATTCGACCATAAATGATTTTTTGTAGTTTCTCTGCTTCTCAACTTATAAATTGGCAAATTACGAGTAATTCTATAAATGTTACCTAACGGTTCTGAAAAACTTGATACATGTGAGCCTAACGTGTAATACCTAAATCCTAAAAGTAAGTACTTTACTTGTTGCCTATCTTTATGGAATGTCTAGACTTTCTTCTTATAATTGGGTGTTGTAATGCAAAAAGTAGCAATGTATTTCATTTATTTATTATACCTTTTATACTAAATTTACTCTCATCTTCCGGTGTTGCCCTCCCTCCTTGAGGTTGAGGGTTCAAGTCCCGTCGTGGACATAGGTGGATTTAAGGTGTAGTTTAGGAGGTTAGATTTGCCGTTCCAAAAAAAAATTTAGCAAAACCATGACAATAATAAAAAATAAATCCTTATTAATTTAAAAAAGTTAAAATGGAACATTTCAAGTTTTAATATAATGGATGATGTTTTATGATATTTGATATAATTTAACAAGTTACAATTCATGACACCAACTTGTTTTTCATCACCAGATGTTATTGTACACTTTAATATTAATAAGTTTTTTAGTGCATTTATCTAATTAATTATTTTTACGAAAAAGTTAATAATATTGAATATATTCAAGATCGAGATTTGTTTTGTTTAAAACTTTTAACTTTTTTTTTGAATGGTTTGAACATTCGACTTTAATTGTTTTCAAGCTATGCTAAACTTAAATATTGTTTATTTCCATAAAAAGTAAAACTTTTTTAAGTTGAAAAGAAAAAAATGTATGCATTTTTTTCCTTTTTCCTTTTACGATGACTTGAAAAACAAACTCACCAAATACCATCTCACTGGTTTGCACCCTTTGTATTAAATCCCCAACCCCAAGATCTAATATCCTATTTCAATTGGAAAGAAATAAAAAGAAAAATAATCATTTTAACCACTTGGGTTGTGGTGACTTGTAAGACATATATAAGATATGGTGGATAACTTATTTTGATTCATGTTTAGAATCTGACACTAGTCACTACTAAGCCCTTGTGAACATAAAAGTTCATCAGCAGTGACTCCAGGGGATTAGTCGGTACGTAAAAGCTGGCCCGAACCCTTGTTAGGGAAGTTCCCTCTAAAAAAAAAGTTAAAAGGTAGAGAAAAAAATTAAATTCTTCAAGATCCAATTCAATTCTATTCATATTCTTCCAATTTGGAAGGAAAGATTATTCATCTTCTCTCTTGTTTCCCCCTTCTTTTCAATTTCTTTCATTAAAGAAACTTAGGAATATCAATTTTATTTCTTTTCCGATCCATCAACTTCATTTTACTTCTAACTAAGCGTAAGAAAAACGGATGATTGACCTTACAAATCCACCTTTAATGACCTAGTTGGATTCAGCTTATGGATTCAACTTCGAGTCTAAAAAGATGACAGTCTTAAAGCTCAAAAATATAAAACATGAAAAAACCACATGTCAAAATAGATATCGGAGAAAAGTGTTAGTGGAATTATCTAGGTGCCCTCGATTCATCATTTCTCAAACTTTTGGTGTTTTCTTGACACTACTTTGTTTTTCTAGATATTATTTTATACTTTAATATTAATTAATAATTTTTTAGTGCATGTATCTAATTAATTATTTTTATGAAAAAGTTAATACTATTGAATATACTCAAGATCGAGATTTGTTTTGTTTAGAACTTTAAACTCTTTTGAACAATTTGAACATTCAAGTTTAATTGTTTTCAAGCTAAGCTAAACTTAAATATTATTTCCAGAAAAGATAAAAAATATATGCATTTTTTCTTTTCCCTTTTTATGGTAACTTGAAAACAAACTCATCAAATACTATTTCACTGGTTTGCACCCTTTGTAATAAATCCCACAACCCCAAGCCCTATATCCTATTTCTCGAGTTTGGAATAAATAAAAAGGAAAATAACATTTTATGTGTTCCTGAGTTAAAGGAAAGAGAAAAAAAAATTCTTCAAGATCCAATTCAGTTTTATTCGAATTCTTTCAATTTGGAAGGAAAGATTATCTATCTTTTTTTTTCCTTCTTTCCAATTTCTTTTATTAAAAAAACTCAAGAACGTCAATTTTTTTTAATTTCTTTTCAATTCCATCAACCTCCTTCTACTTCTCTTTTTAAGTGAGATAGAAACCAAGTGTAAGAAAAAAAAAAACGGATGGTTGACCTTATGGATCCACCATTAACAACCCAAACGAAAGTTGGATTCATTTTTTGGATCCAACTTTGAGTCCAAAAAAAATTGACAACCCAAAGTTCAAAAAAACCAAACACGAAAAAACAAGATGTGGGGCTCAAAAAAAAATAAAACAGGAATAAACCACATGTCAAACAGATATTGGAGAAAAGTGTTAATGGGATTATCCAGGTGCCCTCTTTTCATCACTTCTCAAACTTTCGGTGTTCCCTTATATTAATAAGATTTACAAAGAAAAACACGTCATTTTAGTTTAATGATATAAGATCTTAGATGGATACTTTGATAGCTATAGAAGGTTGAAAAAGATACATCCTTTGTAAACATTATAATTTAGAAAAAACACGTTATTTTAATTTGATAATATAAAATCACAGAAGGATACTTTGATAGCTATATTATAAATTCCAACGGTTATATAATAATATACACCCAAAATTAAAAAATAAATAATGATAAACAAAAGGAAAATAAATAAATACAACAAAATCTAAGGAAAGTAATTTATATTTAATAAGTATGTAAAGAAATAAAAAAGTGGTATTTGGTGTGGTCCATGACCATTCCAAATCAAACATAAACCGTTAAAAAAAAAATCAAGTCTAGTCTGTTTCGGTCTTTATTGAATACAATTTAATGAACTTATAAACAATGCTAGTACTATACTCGATACAAAATTTGATCAAATGTTTTTTAGAAAATGACAAATTAAGAGTTCGTGGATCATAACGAAAGATGAAAGTGGATCACATATTCATAATGCCTATGAACAGTCTCTTTCCTTGGAAGCTTGGACCATGAGTTTTATAGGATAGAAAATCATTTTTAAAATATTTGGGAATCACCTAAACCTAAGGTGATGGGTTTGATAATCATTTCCATGTTTGATTTCCAATTTTTGTATTTCAATTATTTTCATTATATAATAATAATAATAATAAGATAAATTATAGTAGCTTTTAAATGCATCATTATTAGATGCTTTGAGTTTTTATTACAAAAACGTCATTATCTTGCGGCAGAAAAAAACCCCACCCTCCATGTTTCATTCGCTCTACTTAAAACCTCTCCCTTTCTCGCACTCAAATCGAGACTCAAGAAGACAAAAGAAACCATCGTTATCTTTCAGTAAATACGAACATGTTTTCACGAAGTTGGCCCTATGCCAACCTGGGCTCTGTTTATAAAAAATCAAAAAATAACTTCAAAGTTTTCTATAAATATTTAGATTTGTGATTATAATATGAAGAGTTTAAAAAATTAGTTTTGTTGAATCTTGAGATAGTAGTGTTTTTGATTTTTGTATATTCTTTTTATACGGTTTGTAAGTGTTTAAAAAGTTTTTTTTCTAACACAAATATTACAATAGATGTTTTAGTATTTTTATATTATTAAAAATTTTAGTATTTATTTTACTTTTTATATTTATTTCTTTCATACTTTTTGTTATTCGTTATATAGTTATTCGTTATATATAGATTGTCATATGTTTGATATATAATTTATACAACTTTAAACAGTTTACAAAAAATAATTAATAGTATACATCATTAATGGATTAAAACTATGATGTTTAATAAAACTAATCGGTTAACTATATGTTCATTGTACTACTCATATTGGTTTTCCAAGTAAAATTCTTAAATACTAGTAATTTGTTAGGAATTATTATTTTTAATATTCTCGTGAAAGTTCGCCTAGTTATCATATGACTAAATGAAAGTCTTGACCAACAAAATTGAGATAAATTGTTAAGAAGGGATTTTGAGCACCCGTATTTTGGATTTAAAGTTTTTTTTTTTTAATAAAAAGTTTTAACCTTGTTTATCTGAATATAATTTTTTCTTTAATTCGAATTTTACTTAAAAGCTAAAAGATAATATAAAGGTTCAAAAGTTTGTTGCCAAATTTCATTATATAAATATGATTAATAATAAAAAAAGGTCAATTTTGTATCAGAAAAATGAAAGAAATAAAACTATTTGGAAAAGTATAAATTAATAATATTTTAATAAATAAATAATTATTGGATCAACTTAAGTTTCCATTAAATTGGTCGTATCAAAATCAAACGATGCATCAATATAATTATTTTCTTATTATTCTCGAACAATTTATCATATTCTTACATTTAAATAGGGGTGACAACTCTCGATCCAACCCGTAACCCGACACTGACCCAACCCGAAAATAGACGGGTTTGGGTTGAGATTTTTGACCCGCCAACCCTTCAACCCGTCAACCCACCAACCCGTTTATTTCATGGGTTGGGTTGGGTTATCTGTTTGGGTTTGCGGGTCAACCCGCCAACCCGTGTGTGTATATATATATATATATATATATATTACATTTAAAAAAATGATATATTTAATTATTAATGAAATTTGATTTCCATCCGTATTCATAATATTCTCTATTATTGTATTCTTTCCGTATTCGTATGTGACTAATCTGCGTTTGCGGTTCGTTAATCAAAAAAAGAAAAAAATATGTCGTTATTTTCACGAGTCATGAACGAAGAACACATCCACTTTCTATGAATGTTTTCATATTTCATTTTTATTTGGATGTTATTGACTTTATGAATTTATGTTGAAAACCTTTTTTTTTATGTTAATTACTTTAATCATTCTATGAATTTATGTTGAAAAAACCTCATTTTTTAAAATGTGTTGTTTATTTATTAAACGAGTTATATGGGTTGGGTTTAACCCATTAACTTGTGAACCCGCAAACCCATATACTTAAACGGGTTATATGGGTTGAGGTTTCCAACCCACCAACCCGTGACCCGTCAACCCATATATTATATGGGTTGGGTTGAGTTTATGTTTTTTGACCCGCCAACTTATGACCCGCTAATACAGGTTGAAAACCAAGTAATATTTTTAAAATAATTATGTGGTTTTCATTTGTACTTGTTATAAACCTATAATTGCCATTATTTCACAAACAGGCAAACACGGCCTCCATAGATGGACGTTCGGCAACTACACAAGTGGACGGCATCGATTTATTCATCGACACCAAAAATATAAAGTTAACGAATAAACCTTGAAAATTAGGATAACTTCTAACTTAAGCCCTTACAAAAACATTGGTGGGAGAAAAACATAACCACCTTATCTAATGATAGTAATCCCTAATTAAACTACTCTACATTTGTTTAGAAAAAAGGCATGTTATGTGCACCATGTATAATCATGGATAATCTAATTTTTATTTTCATAACTTTATCAAGGACACATCAACATGAAATATATATATATATATATATATATATATATATATATATATATATATATATATATATATATATATATATATATGGTAAATTATACTAATCCTCCCTCGTGCATATGTCAGAAAGCATGTTTAGTCCCTATTTTTAAAAATTAACTCGGACCGTCCCTCATATGTTTAAAAGTTGCGCATTTAGTCCCTACCGTTAATGGTGTTAAGTTTCTGCTGTTAAACCATGGTAAAATGACATATCTACCCTTATTTTTATAATTATAATTATTTAAAAAAATACACACTAATTTAAAACTCAACACCCCACCCTTACAGCGAAGGCAACAAATCTTATTCATGTTCCTCTGCACGACCACGTACCCCAACTCGTTCATTTTAGAATGACGTAAAAAAAATCCAGAAATCACGTAATAGAGTCCATAGGAAAAACACCAAATTAACTGGTAATTTGAATCAAACCTAGAAATCACATAATCAAACCCACAACACAGGAATCAACCCCATTCAGACCGATAAAATCAAACTCAGGATTTATATACCCATTCAAGGATTCAATTACAAAGCCGAAGTCCATGATTCAAAAAAAAAAACAAAAAAACAATCGAAAACTAGATGTAAAACGCAAATGAAAAAAAAAACAGAAGACTGTCCAAATCAAAATTTTGGCCAAGATGATGTACCAATGATTTCAATTTCCATTTCTTCATGTTCTTGTTCTTGAAGAAAGTCAGATTATATGTTCTCGTTTTTGAAGAATTACCCTTTCCATCGTCTGCTTACCGCCAACCACCACCCATCTCCCACCTTCTCCACGACCCAAACCAAACCAAAATCAAATTCAAGACTACAACAATCTACAACCTAGAAAAATTATACAAAATCCCAAAAAAATTGGTGACTTAATAATCAAAAGGAAATACTTCAAACTTCTTGAAGGAATAAAACTTGATGAAATCGAAGCTTAAACCTGTGAAATCGGAGCAGAAGTAAACTCGATGACTTTAAAAAAACCTAGAAATTGTCTTCAAAAACCTAGAAATTGTCTTCAAAAGACCAAGATTTTGTCTTAAAAAGCCCTATAAATGAAATCGAAGCTTAGACCCATAAAATCTGAGCTGAAGGTAAATTCAATGACTAAAAAAACCCAAAAATCGTTTTTCAAAAGCCTAGAAGTCGTCTTCAATAGGACCCAAATTTTGTCTTCAAAAACCCTGAAATCGTAGTCTCTATGTCTTGAAAATAAACCGAGACATCATCTTCCGTAAAACCCAGATTCATCTTCAGTTTGGTGTACCTCACACGATGAAACAAAAAATCAAGGAACACACAACCACACACACCTTCCTGTTTCTCGTCTTTGATGATGATGAGGTCCGACAGAGGGCTGTCGGAGGGTTGCGGGAGTGAGAAGAGGGGGAGGAGAATGATGGCTTTAGGTTTGACGGGAGAGTGGGAGAACATTGGAGATGTGAGAGGTAGAGTGAAAGTCAATAGAGTTAGGGTTTCGTTAATTTATTTATTCATTTTTGTCTTTTTAGGTAAAAGACTGAAATACCCCTGTCATGTGGGTCACTTAACGGAAAAACAAATGGTTAACGATGTCAGGGACGAAACATGCAACTTTTAAACATATGAGGGACGGTCCGAGTTAATTTTTGAAAATAAAGACTAAACACGCTTTCTGGCATATGCACGAGGGACGATTGGTGTAATTTACATATATATATATATATATATATATATATATATATATATATATATATATATATATATATATATATATCATACATACTTATAAAGCTAGCATTTTTTCTTGAATCTCATGTATTTGAAACCCCCTTTTTTAACTTCCTCAAACCACATTCATTTGAAACCCCCTTTTTTAACTAATGCAACTCAAAAGTTTTCTTAATTATGATTTAACACTCAAAAGTTTTATAACTTATATTATGTTTAATTAACATTTAGTGAAAAGTTTACTATAAAAAGGCCAATCTTTTGTGTCTTTTGTGTTATATAAAATCTTACATGTAAGAAGGATTTGAAGATATTGTGATTCAAAAGTTTTCATATAGTTGAAGCATTCACGATCCAAATATGATGATTTGAAGAAATGGGTTATGTGGCATCGATGGTAATTGTAATATGATTTTTTCTTTCAAGCAAAACAAATGAAGCTTTTCTATTCTTTCTTTATATTCAGTTTCTCATTTAATTTTTATATGTAATTTGTGTGTATTATTCAATCTTGAATGTGACTCTCCAAACATCAATGTTTTGCTTGGAATATCTTTCTGATTCTTCTTTTTCAAGAAAAATATTTTGATTGTAGGTTAGTGAAGAATTGTCATCAAGTTTCTATGGTTGAATGGTGTTAAATGAAGAAAGAAGACAATATTTAAAAGATAACATAATTTTGAACATTTGATATGTAATTATGATAGACTTATCATGATATGTTCTTCATATGAAAGTAATTTATCCATATTACTATGACAAGAATTACATATGACATTTACGAAAATATATATATTATATGTGATTTGTTTAACATGTATATGCACCTATGTATGTTATAAATTTATAATTAAATATCTTTATGTTTAATAATTGAAGTGATTAAAATGATGCATCAAAACCAATTATTTAGACGAATATAATAATAATAATAATAATAATAATAATAATAATAAATATACATTTCCAAGTACCACATTCATTTGAAACTCACACTACAACTCAAGAATTTTCTAATTTATGTATATTTATTAGTTACAACTCAAAAGTTTTTAACTTATGATTATTAATTAGTAATCACTAATAACTTTTTATTTTCCTTTCTTTTATAAGATTGTAAAGTTTTTTGCTCATTAAAAACATTAATGTATCTGAAGAGATTTGTGATTTAAATATGAAGAGTTAATATAAATGTTATAATAGATGTTTTAGTGTTTTTATGCTATTAAAAGTTATAGTGTTTATTTTTCATATTTTTTATTATTCGTTGTATATATATCTTTTTTAATACAAATGTTATAATAGATGTTTTTCTATTTTTATGTTACTAAAAGTTGCAGTTCATATTTTTGTTCATACGTTTTGTTACCCGTTATATTATCATTCATTTGATATATAATTCACACAATTTTAAACGGTTTATAAAATTATCAAATAATTATATATATCACAATGACTTAAAAATTAAACTATAATGTTTAATAAAACTAATATGTTAACTATATGTTTGCCTTACTACTAAAATTTTGTTTCAAAGTAGAAATATTAAATAATAATTTGGTAAAGTTATTATTTTAACTATATAATTTTATTCACGTGCAACGCGCGGTGATTCGCCTAGTATATATATATATATATATATATATATATATATATATATATATATATATATATATATATATATATATATATATATATATATATATATATATATATATATATATATATATATATATCCTATTCTAATAAAAGAATAGGTTTCATATCCTTGCCATGTGTCAAAGTATTACACATTCTCATTAATTTCATATGCCACGTGTCACTTTTGTAGTTCTTCTTTTTGAATTGCATTTTCCCACATTAAATAAGTTTCCATAAAAAATAAAATTACTTCATTTCCTTTTTAGGCCTTAGTATGCCATTAATATATATACATATTCAAATTTAATTTAATTATTAAATTAAAACATTACAATTAAAATCTAAATTTAAAATTAAACAAATTACAAGGTGATATATTTATAGATTTTACATAAGAAATATTTTTTTTAAAAAACATTACAATTAACATGTAAATTTAAAATTAATCAACGATTATAATTTTACATAACTACATAGAATATCTTTTAATTAATAATTTATTTTAACTAATTAGTTAATAATCATGAGTTTCTACTATGAAAGTGCAATTAATTTTGTAACCGTGGTTCCCATGGGTATAAACTAGTATATATATATATATATATATATATATATATATATATATATATATATATATATATATGGAAAAGTTCAATAGAGAACCATTATTAATCAATGAACCAAGGAACCAATCTAAAGCGTCGAAATTTAAAACGATTAACGGCAAAAGGAAGGGTTGTAAACTTTTATAATAGACCCACATGTACCGGATTATAACAAAACTCACTTTTTTTCTCATTTAAAATTTTTTTAGGCCAAGTTTTTTATCGAAAAAAAAAACCGAATATACCGTTGTTCACGATTTTCCTTCCTCTTTCCATAGAGATCCATGATGATATATAAAAAACGAATTTTTTTTTCGGAAAAAACCCACTTAATTTTCTTAGTTTTTTCAATATTTAAGTTTATTTTTATCAAAAAAAAACTAATTATACCAAAAATATTAATTTTTTATACTCTATTAATAAACATCAACACCGATTAAAAAAAAAAAAAAAAAACCTCGAAGAGTGTAGATTCACACTGTGAATCTAAACTGTAAATATTTCAATTTTTAACATTCACAATATGAAAAATCTCGAACAGTTTAGATTCACATTGTGAATCTGAATTACTATTATGCACACTGTGACTCTGAGAAGGTTCACAAAAAAAAAACTCGATCAGTGTAGATTCACACTGTGAATTTAAACTGTAAATATTTCAAATTTTAACATTCACAATGTGAAAAAGCTCCGATCAGTTCATATTCACACTGTGAATCTGACTTATTATTATGCACACTGTGAATCTGAGGAGGTTCACAATGTGAATCTGAACATGTTCACAATATGAATATGAACAGGTTCACAATGTGAACCTGAACTGAAATATCGTTTTTTTCTAACATGAATATGAATCTATGTTTAAAAATTACAAAAAATATGAATATTGATATATTTATTAATTTTTTTCAATAAAAAAGACCTTAATTTTTTTCATCAAAGAAAATGAAGTGAGTTTTTTTCGAAAAAAAAATCGTTTTTTATATATAATGGAAAGAGGACGAAAAATCGTGAACAACGGTATATTTGGTTTTTTTTTATAAAAAACATGGCCTAAAAAAAATTTTAAACGAAAAAAAGTTTTGAGTTTTTTTGTAAATGGTGGATTTTTTTTGTATAATCTGGTGTGTGTGCGTCTAATGTAAAAGTGTACATCTATTTCCTTGCCCGTTGATCGTTATGATTTCCGACGCTCACGATTGGTTCATTGGTTAATTATGTTTCTCTATTGAACCTCACCCTCTATATATATATATATATATATATATATATATATATATATATATATATATATATATATATATATATATATATATATATATATATATATATATATATATATTAAAGCTTATGGGATGTTTCAACAGTACATTTTTCCTCATTCTGATTTTTGCCTGCTTCATATTTTTGTCACATAAATTTTTCAAATTGGCAGTTTGGCCGTTGGTCACTAAAGTTTCAATAAACTTTTCCTCTTTATAATTTTGTCACTTTATTTTTAATTCTTTATATTTTTGCCATTAAACTTTCACTTTTACTTATTTACAACCCTTTTTATTTACTTCTTTATAATTTTGTCACTAAAGTTTCAACAAATTTTTTCTCTTTATAATTTTGCCACTTTATTTTTAATTTTTTATATTTTTGTCACTAAACTTTCACTTTTATTTCTTTACAACCATTTTTCTTTATTCTTTATCATTTTTGTTTACCGTATTCTTCTATCATTTTTTTTCTAAAAAGATTCAGTTGTGACTTTTCTTAGATGTTTTTTTTTCTCAAAAGTGCTCCGTTTCTTTAGTCAATTTACAGTCTTATTTTTCAACATTATTCTATTTTGATACTTTTTTTCTTCTATTATCAACCCGAACTTTTTAACATTCAGACTTTCGTCACATATTTTCTAAAAAGTTTCCAAAGTCAATCAATTTTCTTTATTCTTTGTAATTTTCGTCATTATATTCTTCTACCATTTACTTTATTTTTTTCTAAAAAGAATGACACGTGCAACGCACGGGCCTTTTCCTAGTTAATATAAAGCACAACACAAAATAATGTTTGACCCTGGTGTACGTACTGCATGCATATTCAGGCTATTAAGTCATATGGACCAACTTAAAATATTAATATTTTTGTTCATCAATAATGCAAAAGGTAATTATATGCGTATCCAATCAACTTGTCTTGTGTATCTTCTTCTAAATGGGTGAGTGGATGTACCCACAATTTGATTATTTATGTGAGTGGAATACATATAACATTAATGCAAATTGTATGAATATATAATTACAATCTCTTCGCATACATCAGATAAAAGAAAATAACTAAATCCTTAGACTTTAACAATCCCATGACAAAAAATACAAATAAAGATTAATATCTCATAATTGATGTATAAAAAATATTTAATGGGTTGGTTGTCATTCAGCAACCTAAAATTATTATTTAAATTTCCGATGATAGTTTGTTCGTTTTAGAGGAATAAAACTTTATAATAGAGGTTTATGTTTCAAAACTATGCATGCTCGTTTAATTGTTAGTGATTCATGATTTACTTACTATAAAATAACATGAGACCGTTAAAATCGTACATTGTAATTTGTAACCAATTAAAAAAAAAACAATTAAGGGGTGTTTGGTTTGCTGAAATTTTTTGGAATGAATAGAATATATCAAACGAATTGGAATATGAAGAAATTGAAATCTAATCGAATCGGAATTTATTTGACATGAAATCAAATTTGTTTTCTATTTGGTTTGTAGGTTTTTCAAATGATTGTTTTTTCTTGAATTTGCACAAATATATAAAGCAAAGACATAGCTTTATAAAACAAAAAAAAAATAACTAAACTTATTAAAACAATTAATAAATATCTTGCTTTATGGCCGGGTCTAGAGCCACTTAGTTAGGAGTTTTGTGCAGATTTAAAGAGTTAAAATAGAAAAGAAAAAAATGTACGTGGGTCATGGGCGTGCTATTGGAAATAACATCCAATGTTATTAATTATTTATAATATTTCTAAATAATAACAGAGTCTTTTTGGGTTGTCCTCATGACACAAATAAAAAATTAAAAGAAAATAGAAATGAGAAAATAAGTTTATTAATTTATCATGTTTAATAAATTAATTATAAACTACTTTGGAATTAATTGATTTAAGGGGTTATATATTAATTAGTTAAAAGATTGACTATTTGGAATATTCCAGAACCTTTAGGGAATAAGGGAATTTCGAAATCTCCATCCTATATTGGATGGGATGTGATTTTCGAATTATATCTTCATCCTACATGGGATGGGAGATGAAACTTGGCAATGACTTTAAGGGTATAAATATGTGCTAAGGGTTTCACTCTACCATGCATATTGGCTTGAAATTTTCCCCAACTTCTTCCCTTTCTCTCTATGGGACGAATTTCTTAACCCTTCCTAGGGTTGGTAGAAATTTGACCATTTCCTAGTTTTCTTTTGGTTCTCTCTTTGGGGTCTTGGGTGTGATTCCATGTATATCCCATGGCATAAGGGATTGTATCTTATCTATACTAAGAACCAATCTTCATAACAAAGATAGTGGATCTGCTATCTATTCAATACTTATATATATATATATATATATATATATATATATATATATATATATCATTACCTAATATACAACATATTACATAGAATAACTATATATAATGCGTTGACGCTGATAAGCTTGATACGCTGGCGCTAGTAGTTGAGAAGACGCTGACGCTAACAGATAGCTTGTAGGAATGTTTGACTCATCAGATCATAAGGTGTCACGTTACAGATGTAACTTGCGTATTATCGCATGAGATTATGAAACTGGTCGACAAACTTATCCCTGAGTCTTCGTTTTTTGAGGCCAACCGTGATTTGCAAACCATTTGCGTTGATTTTGGAAGGAGGGCTGGCTGCGAGATGATGGACACTGAGTTCAATATGGGTCTGCATGAGACGGACCTCCAATTATATGATCCTACCTGTGTGCAGAAGATGGAGGAGGTGTTTTTTGCTTTGTTTTGCGCCGATTATTTGTCTGAATTTGGTTTTCCTTTGACGAGTGTTGATCAATTGCGCGCACTGCTCGATTGTGTCGACGATAACATTGCGTCTACAAGTGGTCATGGTGGGAACGACGAGCCTTGAAAGGTATGGTGTGCGGTAAGAGGCTGGTGGTATAGTTGTGGGTATTTGTTGAATCGTGAATATTAGTCTGTGGGGTTGTTTTCGTAACTTGAACATGTGTTTTTTATTTTGTTGCTTTATTGCTTTTGCTTTGTTGTTTTATGCTAACATTTGGGTGATGGAATCGGTGTAACTAGGTTGTATGGCAATGTGAACTACTGCATATATTGCTAATCTCTTAGTGTGATTAACTGTGTAATATCAATTTATTATGCTAAGATTAGAAGTTTCCTTCGTAATGTCATTCTTTGCATGTGTGATTCTTTTGTGGCTTTTTCGCGGGTCGTCGTAAGCATTTGGGTGGCACTTTCTCCTTTTTTCTTGTTGGCATGATTGAAATTGGGCTTATATCTTTATTTCGAAGTTTTGAAATTGTTACTAAAATAGGTATCATCTTGTGGGGAGATATTGTTAGAATAAGAATTTTTTGGCTAAGCGAGTAGTGTGGGTCAGGATGTCGACGTTTGGTTTTTTAGAAAATTATGGCCGGTTGACCGAGCTATAGAGTTTGCCATGAGCAAAACATGCTTAAGATGAACGAATAGTCGAGGTTGGAGTATTGAAATTTAACCTTCGTAAAGATGTAACCGGTTGTTCGAGTTAAAAAAGATATTATGGGGCTAAGCGGGTAGCCAGAGTCGAGGTGTTAAACTTTGACCTTAATTAGATTGTAGTCGGGTAATCGGGCTACACAATTTAAATAGAATAGAGATATCCTTAGGCTAAGCAGGTAGCCTGGGTCGGAGCGTTGAACTTTGACCTTAATTAGATTGTAGTCGGATGACCAAGATACAAAATTAAATAAAATAATGATATTCTTAGACTAAGCATGTAGCCTGGGTCGGAGTGTTGAACTTTGACCTTTATAAGATTGTAGTCGGCTGAACGAGCTACAAAATTTAAATAGAATAAAAATATTCTAAGGCTAAGCAAGTAGCCTGGGTCGGAGTGTTGAACTTCGACTTTTATGAGATTTTAGTCGGCTAACCGAGCTACAAAATTTAAATAGAATAAAAATATTCTAAGGCTAAGCAGGTAGCCTGGGTCGGAGTGTTGAACTTTGACCTTTATGAGATTGTAGTCGGCTGACCGAGCTACAAAATTTAAATAGCCTGGTTTGGAGTGTTGAACTTCAACCTTTATGAGATTGTAGTCGGGTGACCAAGCTACAAAATTTAAATATAATAAAGATATTCTTAGGCTAAACAAGTAGCTTGGGTCGGAGTGTTGAACTTCGACCTTTATGAGATTGTAGTCGGCTAACCGGGCTACAAAATTTAAATAGAATAAAGATATTCTTAGGCTAAGCTGGTAGCCTGGTTCGGAGTGTTGAACTTTGACCTTAATTAGATTGTAGTCGGCTGACCGAGCTACAAAATTCAAATAGAATAAATATATTTTTTGGCTAAGCAGGTAAAAATCACTCAAGCATCGAAGCTTACAGTACTACAATCAATTTCTTGAAGGACTACGTTGCAGAATTCTGCATATCCGACATTGAATTTGCTCACTTGTTCGGAACCGAGAATATGTGGGCCAAAATCACTTACGAACTACCTGAAGCTTGGATCTTGACAGAAGGACCCATTGAAGAACCGGAACTCAGATATGTGTATTTGAAAAAGAAGACCAACCGACAAGAATTCTTTAGAGTTCTTGAGAAACATCTAGTTTCGTCAAAGATCCTCAGAAGTTCATCTCCAACACTGCAAAAAGTGATGCTCCTGAGCATGTGAAGAAGAAGTTCATCGAACACCTGAAATGGTATTTGGAAGTACGAAGCTGGCTACACAATGCCAATCTCTTTGTGTCTGCTGAAGCCAACTGAGTTGATTGATTGCTAAGTTCACTTAGGGGGAGATTGTTGATGATAAAAGTGAACCTCTAGCAATCCGAGCCAAACCAGATCCAAATTCAGTGCAATTCGAGATGTGAAGAAGAGTTCCGGAGTCAGTCTTCTTCTGAGATGAAGATATTTTCGAGTCATTCGTAGTCTTTTGATGCGATAGAGTCTGTACAAGCATTAAAGGCTCCTTGTTGTTTTATTAAGTGGACAGTTCATAAGACAAAATTAAGTAAATCTTGAGTGTCAGATTTGTTAAGTTCTCTGTTTTATCTAGTCGATAGAATATTCACGGTTTGTACTATGTCTCTCTTTTACTATTTAACGAGATGATCTTTCATGCATTGTAACCTTGAAGTAGCAATATTCTCTTCACATCAAATACGAAATATCTTGCAAGTCAAATCTCTTTCACCATCCTTCTTCTTATTCTTAAGTTATCTTTACTTTGCTCATACTCACTTTACTTTACTTAAATATATTGTTGAATACTTTGTTGGTCTTCATACTTCAAGACAAGTCTGGTTTACCAGACTTGACTGGACCAAAATATTAGCAGCAGACATTGATCTTAAGTTAATTCAAGGTTTGAGTTTTCAAACCTTGTCTGCGCACCAAGTTTTGTACTTTCACCTTCCCACTTAAACCATGACACGTCACCTTGTTATGTCATCCAAACCAATGACATCATGTAATGTTATTACTCAACCAATGAAGCTTCAACACAACATAAGAGCCATATCATGCTAAAATGAATCATATATCTTGGCTCATTTTAGCAACGTGAAGAATCAATGACTTATAATGCATGATATCATTTTATGTCATGGTTCACAATCCTAGCCACTCTTCAAAACTCTAAAAATAATTCTTTTACATAAAAATTTTACTCGCTTCCAGGTTGATATATAAATCAATATGACACTTTAATTTCATTTCATACTCTAAGCATTCGAAAAATTGAAATTTTAACCCTTAGAGAGTCCTTTGGTTACAAATAAGTCAAATCATTGAAGCATAAGGACTATGAAGCCCTAGAAATGAAGCTAGACCAAAAATACCATGTTAGTGGGTTTGTACAAGCTAGAAAACATATTGTACATGCAGACACTCATATTACGACTTGTACAAAGTTCTTTACGGCCATACCAACCACATCATCAGCAAAACATCCCTAAATATCATTAGGTAAAATTCTTACAACCTTACAAATATTTTTTTATAATCATATCGTTTAATTATACAATCTTAAAAAACATTGTATGTGTGTATGCTTCCCCGTACAATCATACAAAATTTTATGTGGCCATACATTTTGTTTAGAACCCTAAAACCGCACAATTACGAGGTTTTTGCCCATTTTCAAAATCCAATCACCTTTGATCACCTTAAGAACTAATATTAATGGATTTTAACAATTTAGAGTAGTTCATAACATCATAACCATTCTTCTAAAGTTAATTAAAACATCATTTAACAATATAATCCCAAGTTACCATTAACATTGAAGGTTTTAAGCCTTTCATCATCTAAACATTAAAAAGCAACTTCGAACCTACTTGAGTTATTTTATTCAATTTAAATAGACAATAGGATTTAGAATCATTTTTTAAGATACCAACATCATCAATCTATCCATCTAACTCATTTATGTTGTTCTTTTTGAAGAATAACCATTGATAAACTTCCAAAAAGCTCAACCTACACACTTAAATGGATGAATGGTTATGATATTTCGATATTTATACATATATTTAGCCATTATTTTAATACATTTAAGTTATATTTTGGTAAAAATACGAAGATATTTGATACTTATGAAGTTAGATTGTATTTTGCAGCCAAAAGGACGTTTTCGAAGAAAAGGGACTAAAATCGACAAAAGATGGATAATTGGAGGACTGGAGCTAAAACTAGGAGCTTAAGGAAGAAGAAATTGAGCATTATATACTTCCCCACAATGTGGAGCTACAAATCTCACGACGTGGCATTCAGAAGATTCTCGACCCGTGCATAAAGACGACTCTCACAACGTAACCCTTACTTGTTCACGTCGTGACCACGTGTCCTTAGAAGATTCTTATATAGAGAAGTACATTTTCATTGGCACATACGGGATAATCACTAATCTCACATCGTGACACCCTTATTGTCACGACGTGAAGACATATTTTATGGAAACTATAAATACCGAACATTATATCAACTTTGAGAGATCCAGATGACTTATGGACATAAACCTGAGACTGAAAGCAAAATCTAACCTTCTAATCATGTATAACTTAGATATCCATGTGATTATGTGTTTCTTTTTTACAATTATGAGCTAAATCATTAGACTTTCGTTTAGTAATGATGAACCCTAATACTATGTGTTAGTTTCTACTTTTCATGGATTTATGAAGATGGTTTAGCTTGTGTTTGATATATCAAAGCCTAGCATGTTAATAGTTTCAATCTTTGTTGCTTACATCTTCAAGTTTTATGTAATTGAATGATCACTTTAATTGCATGAAATTGTTTACCTAGTTGCTTATGAATCTTAAATTGCTAGATCTAGTGATTAACAAAATCCAAGAATATGTAATAAAGGTAGATACTTTAAGTGTGCTAGAGAACATAATTGGATCATAATTGTGCTTTGGTCATTTGTCTAGATCATATAAAATTAATCTTAGATATATCGTACATAGCTCAATAATCTTAATAATCAATTTAGTGTCCACTTGTGTAAGACCATTCCATAGTTGTTCAAGAATTGGTGAAAACGTTAGGAGATTGGACCAAGACTTCTAATAACTTTATTATTGTTAACTAACTTAAATTAATCCATGTCTTGAAACTAACCATAGGAAAAAGGGTGATTTAAAGCTAAACGGAAGTGTGTTTATACTTTGATTACAATCGTCTTTAGTTAGTTGTTTGCTTAGTTTTTAGTTATTTGAGTAAAGTAAGTTAATATGAACGTGCAAAATTAGATACAGCCCACACTTTTAGTTGTTTCTCTTAGGTTAATTTTTAGTAGTTGTTTTATTAGCTAAACATCGTTCCCTGTGATCGACACCCGACTTACTTTTCTATACTATAATCTAACTAGGTACATTGTCTATGTGCATTAGTTAGTTAAGTTTTGTTAGGTTATCAATTTAAAACTGGTAGGTATATCTGTGCACATCAAGTTTTTGGCGATGTTGTTGGGGAACGACTTATTTTAGTTTTTATTTTAATTGTTTAAGGTTATTCGGTCCTTTTTGTGGGGTAAAAACTGCAAAAAGATAATTTTATGTTTAATCTAATAGCAAGTTCCAACAAGACAAATTTGAAAGCTTTGAGAAGACTCCCAACAAGAACGAAATTAGGTACGATCCAGAAACAGAAACCGAGGATGATTCAGAAGACGAAGTCAAAAGTGATGTAGAAGAGTTGGCGGACATCACAAGAATGACGATGGAGGAGTACAAAAGGCAGATGCGTGATGAAAACGAGTCGGGACTTGTTCCATCAGAAATCCCTACCACGAAAAACTTTGAGCTCAAGGGACACATTCTCTCGATGCTTAAGGATATTCCATTTTTCGGGAAGGCCCATGAAGACGCATTTAGACACATTGATGAGGTGTTGGACATTGCAAACTACTTCAATTTTCCAAATGTTTCATGAGATGCAGTATTACTAAGAATGCTTCCAGTGACATTTACAAGAGATGAAAAAACTTGGTTAAAGTCACTTGCACTTGGAACGATCACAACCTGGACAAATCTGTTGGGTTTTATATACTACAACATCCTATGGTGCACATACAACCCTAAATGCCTTGGATCTATGTTTTCTCTAATTATACATGTAATAGTGTTTCCAAAGCATTAAGCCTATAACTAGCATGCAAATAACATATGTATAACAAAACAAGTTTTAGACATACCTCTTGATGTTGTTGATGTTGCTAGAAAGACTTTGGCCTTTAAGAACTTAGTGCCCCAAGTGTTGTACCTCAAATGGAATCACAACTCACCTAGGACAAAGGTGACTCTTGAGAGAGAATTTCCATGCACCAAAATCGTCCATCTTTCTCTAAGAATAGAAGCACACGTTTTTAGGTTATGAAGCATATATTTATATGTAGGATTCCAAGAGTCATGGGTATAACCCAAATCCATACCCATGGGTTTTATGATCCATGTTACATGTGGCCCAACTCATTATGTATTCATACATAATCTTAGTCCAACATGGATAAGCCCAACACATATAAATATAACTATTTTCCATAATTAGTCCCCATAGATATAATTAGTCTCTTTTGATCACTAAATTAATTCCAAACTAATTCTTGATCTATACTAATTAAATCATATGATTTCATATTAATATATTAGAACTTATAATATATTAATAAATCATATGTAACCTCTTCTCAAAAGTCCATCCTAACAAATTGTCCTGATGTTATGCAACCTAAATGGACCATGCTACTCTCGGGTCGAGTACATACCAATAATAGTTATGGGCTTAGACATCTAATCCAACACAATCTTCATAATGCATTCATTGAGCAATTCAACCCTCCTTCTGATGGGTTTTATACAAACAATCATATGTGTGCATGCAACCCTAGAGTTGGATCTATGTTTTCACTATTAGTTATACAACTTTATGAACACAAAAGAACCCTGGCATGCATCTACTATTTTCAAAATTGACATAGAAGAATAGAATACATACATTTTGTTGTTATGTAGTAATAACAACTAGTTCCTTGAATTTCCTTAGCTCTTGAAAGCAAGTACCACAAGTGTAGTACCTCTAATGGCTCACAAACACACTAGGTGAAAGGATGAATATGGGAGAGAGGAGAGAAGGATATCTTGCCCTAAAATTCGTCCCTTTTAGGGTTTCCCAAGGCTTGGACAAATTCTAGTGCCTTAGGGTGCTATTTATACTTGAGGCTAGCTAGGGTTTCAAGGTGGAAACCCTAATCCCTTAGCTTAGGGCCTAAGCAAGTCCATGGACTCCTTTCCTTAAGCCCTTGGACGAAAACTCCTAGATCCTTCTAGGATTTTCGTTCAAGCCTTAATAAAAGTGATCCAATAGCCCAAACTATCAAATAATTACAAAACAGCCCCTGTACTTTTAATTAATTCCTTTAATCCCGAAATTAATTCCTAATTAATTTCTGATTAAATAATAATTAATAATATGATTCCAAATTATTATATTAATCATATAATATAATAAATAAATCATATTTATGCCCTAATCAACCTCTCTCCTCAACTGTCATCCTGTCTAGTCACCAGTGTGAAGGCAACCCAAAAGGACCATGCTCACAATCGGGTCAAGTAAATACCAAAATAGTTATGGACTTAGACACTAATCCAACAGTCTCCCACTTGGATAAGTCTAATAACTATTCTGCGTATGACTTCAGAACCTGATAAGCAATCGTAGCTTCCAAAAGCGCTGTCAACTCTGATCTTATCAGATACGCGTGTCCTTTAGATAAGGGATCATATATTCCTCCATTCTACAAGATATCGTATAGACATGAGACATGGATTGAAATCATTCTCTCAGTCTATGTGTCGTTTCTCGATTTCCGATTTATGATGACTGACTAATTGAACAAATCAAATCAGTCCTGGCCCGGCCGAGCACTTTCCTTTGTCATCACTAAATCATCGAGGGGCCCACAGATATCGCTTTTATCCCACCTTGGGTAAAAGGAATGGATAAACTTCGACTCAAATGCTTGCTTGCACCTACTAATCGAATCACACACAACAATAAGTTTTATAACACCAAGTTACTGGTACGTTTACTTATTGTCAATGTGCAACCGACCAGCAAATAACAACTCACACGTCTCGGTTTCAAGAATATACAATGTTATCGTCTCACCAATCACTCGTGATAAAACCATGAAGTGATTCAAATGAGCGTGGGTTTAATCCAATACTCTAATCTTATCAAAGCACTCATGAACTCTGCAGCAAACTTGTGCTATGTCTAAACACTTTAGACAATCTACAGACAGATTCATGACAGTCTTCCTTCATACCTACTTCCAACGTATAACCGACTGTGGATGTTTGAATAACCTAGTTATTCTGGAAGTCAAAACATGCAAAGTGAAACGCAATAATAATATTAATCCTATATGACCCCAAAACTTTTGAGCGTAAATAAAAACACTTTTATTTAAACACCATATTGATTACTCATTATTCATTGTTTACTGTTTCAGACAATCAACTTATTACTCGAATTATAACCACAATTGTCCCATGCTCCAAGCATGCACACTTTGGTTTCCTATGGTCCATACTCTGTGAAATAGATCAATTGAAAAACTTTCCCAATGAAACTCATTTCACAATCCCCAATTTTTTTTTATTATTAGTATAAGAATACCAAATTCTTGCCACTTTTAGAATATGTCAGATTCTAACACTTTATGCAATGATTCTTTCGTAATGTCATAGCACAAAAGTCACCAAGACCCGGCTAATGAAATTACTAAGTTCTCTATCAGAAATTGTTACAAAACAATTTTATAGATGTGATGTCTCTCACTCAAAGTACATTCCTTTGAACATCCTTTTGCATAAAAGTTTCTAATCTACATAGAGTCTTAATATCCAACTCCCATTAATGGAAACATTTCCATATTTGCTATATGACAACTTATTCTTAATAGAATCTTATCTATTCATAATAATGTCAATATAGTCCATCCAGTACTATACTTCCAACTACTCACAAGCGACAAATCCTCAGTGAACCTCAGACCGTCCTTTGATAGTTGTTTAATTATTTTAGTCAAAACCGATTCTAGTCCTTTTTCCCTCTTAATGCCCTAGGCATTTGGAAAATTTAGAATGGTCAAATATTATAACATATGCAATCGGTCCCATACCCGAAGCGTATTAGACACGATGCATAATGTCTCATATAAAGACGTGATACTTTATCAGCCTTCTGCCATAATATTTTATGTGCCATGTTCCCGCAATTCGAACTATGAAGAGGGATGCCATAATCATAATCGAATTTTGAGAATGCACTATGTATCCTTGACTAAATTTATTAACATTTCTCGATCTAAGCTTTAGAATTTTGAAACGAAGTATAATATTCTCTCCCTTAATTATAGCAAAACAACTTTTCAACCCTTGCAACTTTGCAAAGTGAATCTTTGTTTTCTATAATTAATATTGCTAACTTGCAATACTTACCATAATAATCATGCTCCCACTAACATGATGATTCTTTTCTTACCAGCATAACACTTATGCTCCCACTAGCTTTGACATGTATTCAGAAAACAATTGGACTTCTAGAAAACAATGCTTATTGAATTCCTTAAGTTCATATTTCTAATACCTAATGCTTTGATAAGCCTTTATCTAAGCTTTTTAAGCTCATACACCTTTGCCTTAGATAGCTCACATGTGTGTCTAAACAATTCAGAATTTATGTTACTAAGTCCCAAATGTTCAGATCAATTGCCAAATCTCACAATTCGAACTATGAAAAGGGATGCCGTAATCATAATCGAATTTGAGAATACAATTTTCACAATTGCTATCTTCTTAAAATCTCTCTTAGTGAAAGCATTTCCTCACAATCATTTTCATAAAGGAGGAAAACCTTATGACACTTAGATTTTATGATGTATGTGTTCCTATCCATGTGAATTTGTCAAAACGAAAGTTTGCGACAAATCCAAAACATTATGGACTGAACTTGTTCAATCTTGATTTCTTGCCTCATGGTAACATGAATGCCCACCATATCTTCCAAGCAACTCACCCTTTCATATCAATGTACTTTCCATTGATCGAGGTGCTTTGTCTTTATGCATTCAAATGAGAACTCATAGAACTCACACGCATAATTAACTCAATTGGAATGACACAGAAAAAGAGTATGTCATCCACGATAGGCTTTAAACCTCAAGTCGTGTGCTAGTGATGATCAACTAGGTTTACTCTTGATTTGTTCTTGAAACTTTTCAAGACCATTAAGACTCCCACTGACTCCTTGACATATAAGATTCTCTTGTCAAGAACCATTTCTTGACAAACAAATATTCAAGAGTTAGTGTAGCCTTTTGTCAAGTTCAACACTTCACACAATTGGTCCTGGTTGGTCTTTGTCTTATCCAAGACATCACAACTTACCAATTTCAAATGTGCAAGAATAAGAAAACTTTTTAAATTCCACATCTGTCGAGTGTTATAAACCTATTTAAGACTTGTCACTCATGTCAGAATCTTGACTCTAAGACTTGATATTGGAACGAAGTATGATTGACTTCTTGATTTAACCATTTCTACAATTCTTGATTCCTCTTCTTAGATATGCAATTGCACTAAGACTCACTTAGAGGATCAATTGAGATATGGTTCTTAATCATTAAGACTTATCATAAAACACAATAAAAGGTACTCTCCCTTCTTCTTAGAATAGAGAAACTTTTATCTTTCTGCCTACTTGATTCTTCTTATTCGTTCTGCTATTGATTTAAACTCTTTCAATCAACTCAGAATTATACTTAATCTTATAAGTATAATCATATTTACTAACCTTTAGTAAATCATGACGAATATCTTTATCACTCTTGTGGTGGACTTGATCAACGCACAACCTAGTGTACTCGATCTCCTGGTCCTTCTCTTGACACTTTGCCAAAGAATTATTCTAATTTCCAAAATATGAAGTTTCTCATTCATCACGCAACCAAGTTGTATGATTCCAAGTTTCTGTCCAATTGAAACTTGGGTGATGAGAATCTTCCTTTATTTGGCAAATCCTCGACATTTCACAAATAACATAATCAAGAATCACATCCAATTCAACATTGCTAAAATTAGAAATACATAAACATCCATTTTCACATATGCCATTGCAAGGATAAATAAATAGGACGAAATCAAAATTCATTCTATTGCGGAAAAACTTGTCCTTACAATGCAATTCAAATGAAAACTATGCTATTTCAATTTCTAAGCAATCTATTCTAACTCTAAAGTAGTAGCTCAAAAATCCGATCTTCAAGCAATGCGATCGAAATCCATTTCTTCACGATCAGATTCAGCTTACTTCTTCCCTTAAGCTTCCTCTCTTTTCTTCGATCCTACAAAACATCAAAATGTAATCTTATCACATCATGTATTGAAAATCAAAGAATAGGAACTTATAGAGTTAGTTATTGGATATTACCTGAAGTAGAGCCATACGTCTTGACTCTCCCATCTCTTAGATCTCTCAGGTAAACAGGGCAGCTTCGTCTCCAATGCCCCTTCTCTTGGCAGTAGAAGCAGATGGACTTTTTTGGAATGGCACAAGGAACTATCTCAGAATTTACCTTTTCTGGATTTCCAATGTCACTATTTTCAATGTCCATTGAAGTTTGGGAGTTTGATTTGCCAGACAAATTTGCTCGATTAGCACGCCAAATCATTTCTGATTCAGCAGCTATAAGCAAATAGGTCAAATCAATGAGGGTCACGTCATGGTCCATCATATAGTACTCTCTAACGAACTCACTATATGATTCAGGAAGTGACTGAAGAACCCAGTCAACAGCCAACATTTCTGAGATATCGACACCCATCATCCTTAACCTATCAATGTGTGACTTCATCTCTAAGATGTGTGCACACACAAGTTTCCCATCTTCGTGTTTACTTGCCAATAGGGCTTGAGTGAGCTTGAACTTTTCAAGCCTTTGAACTTGTGGGTTAGGGAGAATAATTGGAGGAGGTGGAGGAAGTGAAGCATGACTCTCATTTCCTTGATCGTATCGTGGAACGTCATCTTCATTTGGAAAGCTTGTTCCAAGGGACTTGGGAAGACCATTGTAAGATTTAGACATCTACAAAACGGGAGAAAATTCAAGTTAGTTGATAAGAATCCTTGATGTAACACCCAAATGAAACATCAAGGCTAGGATCCAACACAACATTCTACAACCTAGAAGAGGGATGCCGTAATCTAGTTGCAGAATATTTGAAGGTAGGTAAATGACGATTTACCAATTCCCACCATGAAAAACGAAAAAGAAATTTAAGTTTTAAATGAATTGAAACTCCTAGATCTTTTGAGATTCATTGAACTTTTCAATGGCATGTTTAATCTCGATTATGCCCTTCTATTTGTGACTGGGATGTCGAGGATCACAAACAAGGTGTGAATAACCATACGAATCACGTGGTGCACCCAATTGCTACTATCACCTAATCAATGTGCCGGTTAGCCACACACGCTCCATTGATCTATGATAAACATCGAGCCACCCTTCGCCACCAATGTCAATCCCAAATTAGTGTGCCGGTTAGCCACACACGCTCCACTAACGTTTGACAAGGGTACGAAGTGTAATTCCATGGATTAGCATACAAATTCACATTTTGCCCTAAAGTAACTAGAATTTGGGAATTTGTAAAAGCATGTAGTTAGTTTGTACTTCATTATACTTATAATGGAAGGTTTCGTCCTATCCTACCCGTTCGGCTAACGACCCTCCACTAGTCAAGAGTGCGGTGGGTAAGAGTGGATACCCATTCAATCGCCATTTTATAGGCAATTTCCTTAAACACCCCTTATAGACCAGCTTCGTGAATGAGGCCTACTAACGGTAAGACTGACTGTTTACCTATACATATATAATATTAGACTTTTAATGTCATATATATATAGTATAGGGTGTATTTTACACTTTTAAAATACTAGGTGGTTTTATTAACTTTCCAAAACCATAAGGGTGTAATTTGAACTTATTCAAAATACGAGGGTTTTAGAATTTAACATTTCAAAATTAAACTTTTAATCAACTTTTAAATTCCAAAACTTGAGGGCAAGTTTTGAAACTTTTCAAAACAATTAGGTTTTAATCTCACTTTAAAATTTTCGAAATTTAAGACTATTTAAATTAAAATTTTAAATATTAAAACTCTTGATTTAATAATTATCTTGAATTAAACTATTAATTTAAATTATTAAATCATAAGGGATTATCTAGATCATAAAGGATAATTACCAATTAAACAATTAATTTATCCTAATCCTTTTAATCCCTCTAAATTTCGAAAATCATGGGATAGGATAATTCAAAATCTTTAATTACCATATATAACCATTAAAGGATAATTACAAGATATGGGGTAATCCAAATACCTAAAATTTAGGATCTTATCTTGGGGAGGAGGCTAATTTCGAAAATCATGGGGTTTTACAAACCCTAGATTTCGAAATCTTGAGGCTTAAGGAAAGGATTTGAAAACCCTTTCAAAATTTCGCAAATTAGGGTATAGAAACCCTAATCTCGAAATCTCTAGCCTCCTAGGGTTTATTGGATATAAACCCTAGTATGTCAAGTTCATACATTTGAATATAGCTAATTGAAAACAAAAAACCTGGCTCTGATACCACTGATGGGTTTTATACAAACAATCATATGTGTGCATGCAACCCTAGAGTTGGATCTATGTTTTCACTATTAGTTATACAACTTTATGAACACAAAAGAACCCTGGCATGCATCTACTATTTTCGAAATTGACATAGGAGAATAGAATACATACATTTTGTTGTTATGTAGTAATAACAACTAGTTCCTTGAATTTCCTTAGCTCTTGAAAGCAAGTACCACAAGTGTAGTACCTCTAATGGCTCACAAACACACTAGGTGAAAGGATGAATATGGGAGAGAGGAGAGAAGGATATCTTGCCCTAAAATTCGTCCCTTTTAGGGTTTCCCAAGGCTTGGACGAATTCTAGTGCCTTAGGGTGCTATTTATACTTGAGGCTAGCTAGGGTTTCAAGGTGGAAACCCTAATCCCTTAGCTTAGGGCCTAAGCAAGTCCATGGACTCCTTTCCTTAAGCCCTTGGACGAAAACTCCTAGATCCTTCTAGGATTTTCGTTCAAGCCTTAATAAAAGTGATCCAATAGCCCAAACTATCAAATAATTACAAAACAGCCCCTGTACTTTTAATTAATTCCTTTAATCCCGAAATTAATTCCTAATTAATTTCTGATTAAATACTAATTAATAATATGATTCCAAATTATTATATTAATCATATAATATAATAAATAAATCATATTTATGCCCTAATCAACCTCTCTCCTCAACTGTCATCCTGTCTAGTCACCAGTGTGAAGGCAACCCAAAAGGACCATGCTCACAATCGGGTCAAGTAAATACCAAAATAGTTATGGACTTAGACACTAATCCAACACCTTCGAATATAGCCAAACTCAAGAAGAAAATAGCAAACTTCCAACAAATCGATGGTGAATCTTTATATGAAGCTTGGGAGAGATAGAAGGGAATGCTAAGGAATTGCCCTCGACACGATCTTAATGTGCAACATGAAGTGTCAATATTCTATGATGGGATAAATGTGACTATGTTAGGCGTGTCAAACCCAACAAATAATGGGATAAAATAATATTAATAAAGCTCAAGTCACTGCTATTTCTTATACTAAAGATAGTATAGAGTAAGCAGGGTCGGTCCACAGGAATACAGGACTTCTTATCTTGCCATATTCTCACACATAATACAAATAATATTAAAATGGGGGATTGTGTTTGAACTTGAATTAAACTTCATAAATAAGAAAAGATTGATAACAAAACGCAGTAAAAGAAGTACATTTCCGATTCTGACTCTTATACATGTATTATGTTGAAAGATGTAATATGATTATAACTCATGTTCAATCTAGGTTGGTAAGTTAGATATTAATAAACTCTAATATCCAAATTGGCAAAAGTATTTTATTCAAAACAAGCTCTTCAAATAAAACTTCATTTAATTGATTCAATTCAAATAAGTTCTTGCATCAAATCATTAAATGACATTAAGTTTTTGCACTAATTACCAACAATGTTTAACATTCCTCTTAAGCTTGGGAATATAAACATTTAATTTTTGATTGCACTAATTTTGATCTAATTACAACCAAGTAAGTGTGTGTTACTAACATCAAATCATAAAACATATACGAATTTCATAATTTGATTAACTAGATTGATAAGAACCCTAGTTCATTGATCAAGTGAAAAAGAGAACTAACCAAACACATGATTAAGATCAAATCAA
The DNA here is from genome assembly GCF_052849685.1 of Lactuca virosa. Classification (NCBI taxonomy): domain Eukaryota; kingdom Viridiplantae; phylum Streptophyta; class Magnoliopsida; order Asterales; family Asteraceae; genus Lactuca; species Lactuca virosa. The sequence goes on from NC_136433.1 coordinate 43,966,539, forward strand.
AGATTACTAGATGTTAAACACAAATTAAGTTCAAATTACAACCTAACAACACATACTTAAGAATTCAGATTCGGAAATGATAATGAAATCAACCACACATGACTAGGTTAAACTACAAATCAAACAAGTTCAAACTTCAAATTGACTTACAAAAAGGAAATTAAAGTGTTTCCAAGTGTTAATCTACTTCCAAAAGCTCTGAAAATCTCCTTCTCCCTGTCCAAAATCTGACCCAACCTCCAACAAAACTGATTGTCCCCCTTAAATGAGAGTAAAACTACTTTAAAAACTGTCGAGACGTTTACACGGCCCGTGTAAATTATAGGGTGCCATTTACACGACCGTGTAAACAAGAAAAGAAGAACGCTCTTGCATATGCGTTTACACGGCCCGTGTAAATTATAAGCCATCATTTACACGGCCGTGTAAATGTCTGAAAGGCTCAAATCTTCATTTCTTCATTCTCTCTCTCTTCAATGCTCCAAAACTTCTGAAACTTCGTTTCCAACTCTTTTTAACTTCCTCCATCAAGATCCAACCTTCAAAAGTCCCTGAAATATCATAAAAGTGTGTGAATGGAATTGCATCATGAAAAATCCCGAAAAATATGCAAAATGCATGAGTTTAAACCTAAATGCAATGCACTTTTATGAACTAAAACTACAAAATGAATGCATGAATATGCATCTAACAAATCTCCCCAAGCTTGAACCTTTCTTGTCCTCAAGAAAGAGCAAGAAGATTTAAACTAGAGAAAATAAAATAGAATAGAAGAAAAGAAAATTAAAAATAAAACTATTTGAAACTTAATGCATGAAATCAAAACAAACATGAAAAGATCCAACCCAATTACCCTGTTTTGTACCATAGTTGAGAATGTACCTGTCATGCCTTGAGTTAACTTGGCTTTAGTCTCAAAATATTATATGATAATAGAAATAAGACTTTGGCCACTCCGTAATACAACTCAATAGAATCAAAGATCACAACACTAATTCCCTTTCAATATCATCAAGTCAATTATTGGAACAAATTACGGTCTTACTCTCGTGAAATTATATGTGACAAAACATGCTCAACCATCTTTGTTTCATAAAATATAACAATGCCCGATTCCAGCTATTTGTTGATCAACAACAATCTTTTTCTGAAAAATCTTTTCTAAAAATTCCCTAATATTTATCCAGATTGGTTACAAACATCAAACCACTTACACCAGTCAAAGTAGTTAACATTCAGTCCAATGTCATAAGTTCAAATCCAAGTCCAAGGGAATCTTTTGGCAGCCAAATATTTTTCCTAAACATAATATTCAATTAAACTATAAACACAACTATATACAAACTTCTTAATTATATTTTTTACAAATAAAGCTCATGGCTTTCTTTGAAATCCGTGTAACGGGCTTCCAACCAACACATCCAAATCAAATGACCTTAGTATGCTAGATTTAAAGAGATCCCTCGGGTTTACTTGCCCGAACCTCAAAGGCCACAGATTAGCTTTATTTGCTATTATTAAGTTCATGACTTTCTATGGAACCCATGTAACGAATTTTCAACTCAATCAGTCCCAAACAATTTAGCTTTAGGCGATTAGGTGTAAAACACCCCTCAGAGTTTACTTGTTCGAATCCCAAAGGTCACAGATTAACTTAATAATAGTTTTTTTTTTTTTTTTTTTTTTTTTTTTTTTTTTTTTACAGTTTTCAAATACAAATATCTAAGTTAACACATAACACTCTTATTAATTTATTTATTTGACCAATTTCTTTATATTTTCGTCATTGACTTTTCTATTGTGGGACATCTCACGGTCTATTACCGTGAGGACTTCTAAGACATTTTTCAGGGGACTAAAGGTTAACATGCAAAAACCCGTAAGTATAGTTGAAAGCTATGTCCCCAAGCAGGGTATATAAAAGGGAATGAGTAGAAATGACTTTTAGAGCGCTGGAAGGCTCGGAACATTGAGATTTTTTATTCTTTTTATGAACTTTTGAATTTGGCATTTTAAGTTCAATTGAGCATTACTACTCATAAGACCGGTCATATGTCCCAAAGAATTAACTCATACCTGCTGTTATGCTCCAATGTTGACAATCTTCTCACTTTCTGTTTTGCACAAATAGCTTCAGGAGGTGTGTTCGTGTGCGATTAACTTGCTTTTAGATTTTCAATAAAAAGAGCAAGTTTAATCTCAAGGCACATGACTCATTTACCAGCTCAACTGTTTCGAAAAGATTCGGTTGCTTGGGATTGAATCTCTTTTTTTATTTATTTATTTATTTATTTATTTTTTTATATATATATATATTTTTTTAAAAATGACAAAGAAAAATAATGTAATGCAATATGTACAAAATTACATGCAACCTACATGCAACGGGATAATACATGGATGGATGGATGCCCCTCCCCAAGCTTAAAATAAGCATCGTCCTCGATGCTTGGAGAGAGGCATAGCTGGCCTATTGAGGACCGGGCGGTAGATATGGAGGGAACTGTGAAGGATAATCTGCAGGATAGTATGGAGGCCATTGGGGTTGGGAGGATGATGATTGCTGCTGCTGTGTGGGGAGCACAAGAACTCGATGGATATCGCTCATCAAATGATGAACGTTGCGGTTATGCTGCTCTTGAGCGATCCATCTCTGATCCTGCTCAGCCCATCGCAGTTCTTGTTGGGCCCAACGCTCTTCTTGCAAGTTACGGTAGTCCTGAAATTCAGAAGTGATTTCAGCGACACCCGTATAAATTTCTCCGACTTCCTGCTGTATGCTGGTGGAACGGTCGTTCAAGCGTGCAAACTCGCCCATGTAAAGATTGTGTTCAGGAAAAGGAATGGGGCGAGATGAGCTAGAGGCACCAGCAGTAGGAGCAGGAGGAGTAGAAGTGGTGGTTGAAGGTCTACGGGCAGCAGTAACACCCAAGTTGGATTGGAGGTGCCAATTGGTAGAAGGGATGTCATTGGCCAAGACTAATATCTTCTTATTTCGGTTATCGACGCGTAAATATTCTTTACCATCGACTGTCCAATGAACATCCCCATTGGGATGGCGGTGAAAGAGATGCATGATTTCCAAAACTTCAAGTGATAAACGAGTACGGCCCGGAATTATATTGGTTGGATTGTTGGGTAGATGGAGGCCAAGATGTTCAGCTATAATAGATACCATGCCTCCACAGTGTAGCTGGCCACCATTGCTCAGGGCATTTCTGAGCATTTTCTGAACTACCCAACACCCAAAATGAGGGACTTCCTCGGGCTTGTTAATCATGCACCACAAAACTTCTAATTCTTTTTTGTTTGCTTTGCTAATCTCTTCTTGAGGAAATAAAAGAGAAGCAATAATCCGGTGGGTGACCTTCAGAACCGGATGAATAATGCTAGAAGCTTTTGCTGTGCCTGACTGAAACTCATCTTCACAAGAGATAGTTCTCCAAAACGTTCCACACTCGCGCTCAAATACAGCATTTCTTCTTCCTTTTGCTGTATATACATCTCTTTTCGCTTTTGGGGCACCAATAATATCACAGAGAGTATCAGCATGAATTCTATGTGATTGATTGAGCAAACGGAAAGTGAGGATGTGTGTTTGGTAATCGAAAGTGATGGATGACAAGAATTCCAACATAGGTGTTTGATAACTGACTGCATGTAGATTCAATAACCCTTCCCAACCAATGTTCTTGAAGAGCTTGTGGACACCTTTATAGATATGAAGGTCTTTGAGGGCTTGGATGTCCACAAATTTTTGAGCCGCCATTACTCTTCCAATAAGGCTTGCATACAAAATGTTTTGTTGATTGGTCTCAAAAATAAGACCAAATTCATATGGGTTTTCCATTGGATGTTGGTCTTGTTCATCATTAGACTCTTGACCACCCATATGTGAGGTCCCAATTCTAGCCCTTTTTCCACGGGAGGCCATGGTTAAATTGGATTCAACAAAGTTTTGCACACAATGTAGAACAATTTAAACTCAAGAGTTTGCACAAAAATAAACAGCAATATCACCAAAATCACCCCAAAATCTAAGTATATGCACAAGTAAAGAGTTGGAACAATTATACCAATTTGTGCTTGAAAATGGTGGTAGGGTGATATCCAATGCTTCCCCAAGCTTTCCCCAAGCTAATCCTACAAGGAATTTCAAGCATTAGGTCGAGATTTGAAGTTCAAAAATTCTAGGGTTTTGCTCAAAAGCCCCAAAATCGGCCATGAAAAGGGTGGAATAGAGGTGGAAGACAAAGAAGATGAAGAAAAGAGAAGAATTTCATACCTTGGAGCTTGATTTTTTGATGCAAAATTGAGGAAGATTGAGTATTTTGAAGGGTTTTTTCGAAGGGGGCAGTAGGGAGGAGAAAAAAACGCAGGTTATGTGAAAAGAATGAGTTAAAAAAATCGAGTTTTAGCCTCAAAATCGACCAGCTCTGTTTTAACGTTTACACGGCCCGTGTAAACAGAAGGGCATAATTTCCACGGCCGTGTAAATGTAGAGTTTCAACTGCGGTAGCTGGTCGTTTACACGGCCCGTGTAAATTATAAGCATAATTTTACACGGCCGTGTAAATGTCTGTAAAGGCCAAAAATTATTGATTTTTTCACTTTTTGAATTTGCAACCCGCTAAACCTCTACTGCCCGAAAATTGATTTTTAACCCTCTTTTAGCATGAAAAACAACTTGGAAGTTTGAAAACAAAGAAAATACAATGAAAATATAAGAAATGACAAAAATACCCCCGGGTTGCCTCCCGGTTAGCCGCCCCTTTTTAATGTCGTTGGCTCGACCTGGACCCCAACTATTTGTCAATCTTGATACTTTGGATCCAGTACTTCCTCCACCTCTTCATTCTTGACTTGAAATCCTTCATAATAAGGCTTCAAACGGTGACCATTTACCTTAAAAATCTTCCCGGTTTTCTCACTTGTGATTTCTATTGCACCATGCTCAAAAACATTAGTGACAACAAATGGTCCCACCCAACGGGACCTTAATTTACCAGGAATCAATTTAAAACGCGAGTGGTAAAGTAGTACCTTTTGACCTTTGTGAAATACCTTGCGTGTAATCATCTTGTCATGGAATGCTTTGGTCTTTTCCTTATAAAGAACCTCATTCTCATATGCTTCATTGCGGATTTCCTCAAGTTCTTGTATGTCCAGCTTCCTCTTCTTTTCCGATTCACTTAAATCCATGTTGAACTGCTTGATCGCCCAATAGGCCCTATGTTCCAACTCAACGGGTAATCGACACGGCTTTCCAAAAACAATACGGTATGGAGACATTCCAATTGGAGTTTTGTATGCAGTGCGGTATGCCCACAAAGCATCATCAAGGCGTGTACTCCAATCTTTCCTTGTTGTATTCACGGTTTTCTCCAAAATGCCCTTGATTTGTCGATTGCTCACCTCGGCTTGTCCATTTGTTTGTGGGTGGTATGCTGTGGAAACTTTATGAGTAACACCATATTTCTTCAAAACACTCCCGAGCATACGATTGCAAAAATGTGTACCACGATCACTGATTAAGGCCTTTGGAACACCAAATCTGGAAAAAATGTTAGCCTTCAAGAAATCTATCACAACTTTTGAATCGTTAGTACGGGTAGCCTTTGCTTCCACCCACTTGGAAACATAGTCCACAGCCAAAAGAATATAAATAAAACCCGAAGATGATGGAAAAGGCCCCATAAAATCAATGCCCCAAACATCGAAAATTTCACAAACTAAAATGGGATTTAGGGGCATTTGATTCTTTGAGCTTAAAGAGCCCATCTTTTGACATTTATCACAACTTGAACAAAAGACATAAGAGTCATGGAAAATACTTGGCCAGTAAAATCCACTCTCTAAAACTTTTCTTGCAGTCCTTTGAGGACCAAAATGTCCTCCACAAGCATAAGAGTGACAAAATGTTAAGATAGAAGGTACCTCATATTGATCCACACATCGTCTAATCATTTGGTCAGCACAATATTTCCACAAATATGGCTCATCCCAAACATATCTCTTGGCTTCTTTCTTGATCTTGTCTTTTTGCCATCGAGTCAAATCTGGTGGAAATTGATTTGTAACAATGTAGTTCACAATATCGGCATACCACGGGGCAACTTTTGCTGAAAATAGGTCCTCATCGGGAAATGCATCATGAATGGGAGTTGAATCATCGGGAGAAACAATCCTGCTAAGATGATCAGCTACAAGGTTTGACTTTCCGCTCTTGTCTTTGATTTCGATGTCAAACTCTTGCAAGAGTAATACCCATCGAATGAGTCTAGGCTTCGAATCCTTCTTTGCAAGTAGATACCTAATCGCTGCATGATCAGAATAAACAATGACTTTAGAACCTAGCAGGTATTGACGAAATTTGTCTAAAGCAAAGACAATAGATAGCAATTCTTTTTCAATTGTTGAGTAGTTGGCTTGTGCACTATCAAGTGTTTTTGAGGCATAGTAAATGACATTAGGAACACGATCTTTTCTTTGCCCTAAAACTGCACCAACTGCATGATTGCTGGCATCACACATGATTTCAAAAGGTAAACTCCAATCCGGTGATTGAAGTATAGGTGTTGTTATCAACAACTCTTTCAACTGATCAAAAGCTTGCTTGCACTGTTTGGAAAATTCGAATTCTGCATCTTTTTGTAGGAGCTCACACATGGGACGAGATATCTTGGAAAAATCTTTGATAAACCTTCTATAAAATCCTGCATGACCAAGAAATGAGCGTACCTCACGAACACAAGTGGGATAAGGTAAAGATTTTATGACATCTATTTTTGCTTTGTCCACTTCTAGACCCTTAGAAGACACAATATGACCTAGTATGAGACCTTTGTCAACCATAAAGTGACACTTTTCATAATTCAAAACAAGATTGGTCTCAATACATCTTTGCAAAATCTTTTTCAAATTACCCAAACACTCATGAAAAGAATTACCATAAACTGTGAAGTCGTCCATAAAAACTTCAATGATTTCTTCAACAAATTCCGAAAAAATACTTACCATGCACCTTTGAAAAGTGGCTGGAGCATTGCAAAGTCCAAAAGGCATTCGCCTATATGCAAATGTTCCAAAGGGACATGTGAAAGTAGTTTTTTCTTGGTCCTCGGGTGCAACGGGTATTTGATGGAAACCGGAATACCCATCCAAGCAACAATAATGTGTTTTTCCCGCTAACCTTTCCAACATTTGATCAATGAAGGGAAGTGGGAAATGGTCTTTCCGGGTTGAGGAATTGAGTCTTCTATAATCAATGCAAACTCTCCACCCGTTTTGCACACGGGTGGGGACTAACTCACCTTGGTCATTCTTTGTAACGGTAATACCTGTCTTCTTGGGCACAACTTGGACCGGACTTACCCACTTGCTATCTGATATAGGGTAGATCATCCCTGCATTCAACAACTTCAAAATCTCCTTTTTCACAACCTCCATCATTGGAGGATTCAAACGCCTTTGAGCTTCTCGGGAAGGCTTGTAATCTTCTTCCATAAGGATTTTGTGCATGCAAAGCGAAGGACTTAGCCCTTTGATGTCGGCTATAGTCCACCCAATGGCTTCCTTATACTCTTTCAAAGTGGTGACAAGCTCTTCCTCTTCTTTTGTTGACAACTTGGTGGAGATGATCACTGGCAAAGTTTCTTTGTCTCCAAGATATGCGTACTTGAGATGCTCGGGTAAAGTTTTGAGCTCCAATTCCGGTGCCTGCACAATAGAAGGAACAAGTTTCTCATTAGACATTGGTATTTTCAGCTTTGGAACATCAAACCTCATTTTCTTCTTCTCATCCATGCAGGACACAACCTCCATAATCTCTTTATCAATTGTAAATTGATTAGCAAGTTTTTCCACTCTTTCCTTTTGAAGATTCCTGTCTAAAATGAGAGCTAACACATCAAGATTAGACAAATCAAAACACTCCTCTGTCAATGGTTCAATGACATCCACAAAATTCAAAGATGAAATATCACTTGGATATCTCATAGCATCATAAATATTGAAATTTATCACCTCCCCATCAAATTCCATGGATAATGTACCATCATAAACATCAATTTTAGTCCTGGCTGTTTTCAAAAAGGGTCTTCCTAGGAGAATTGAACTCAAATTTGGTGAGTCATCATCATCCATGTCAAGGACATAAAAATCTGCTGGAAACACTAATTCATTCACTTGAACTAACACATCTTCTAGCACACCTTTGGGATGTACTAAAGATCTATCAGCCAATTGAATGATTACCCCGGTTTTCTTCAATGTGCCAATATTTAAAGTTTTAAAAATGGAATATGGCAAAACATTGATAGAAGCTCCAAGGTCTAGCATAGCCCGTGGAACATGAAGATTACCTAATTTGCAAGGAACCGTGAAAACACCCGGATCCTTACATTTTTTAGGTAGTCTTTTCTGTAACACTGCAGACACATTTTCTCCTACTTTAACAGTTTCATTCCCTTTCAACTTTTTCTTGGATGTACATAATTCCTTAAGGAATTTAGCATACCTAGGGACTTGTTTGATGGCATCAATAAGAGGAATATTTACCTCAACTTTTCTAAACATCTCCATGATTTCATTGTCTTCCCTTTCACGCTTTGACTTGCTTAATCTTGAGGGAAATGGAGGAGGAGTGACTTTTGCTTCAATAGGAACTTGCTTTGAAGGTGTTTTTGACTTTTCTTCTTCTTTCTCTAGCTCCATCTCTTCTTCTTCTTCAATCATCTTAGGACCTTCATATTCTTTGCCATTTCTCAAAGTGATGGCACATGCACTATGTTTTGGATTCTTCTCGGTTTGCGCGGGTAGTTTGCCTTGTGACTCCAATTTACTCACAGAAGTGGCGAGTTGAGTCATTTGTTGCTCCAAAGTCTTGATGCTCGCCTTGGTCTCATTTTGAAATGTTTGAGTACTTGTGGCTAAACTCTTAACAATGTCTTCCAAAGACATTCCCGATCCGCTTGAACTACTTCCTTGATGCATGTTTTGAGGTTGGAATTGAGATTGATGAGGAGGTTGAGTTGGCTGGAAATGTGGTTGATAACTTTGTTGGTGATGCATTTGATTTTGAAATGGGGGTCTTGGTTGAAAAGGTGGTGGTCTTGGCTGAAAATTGGCATTAGGTTGATGCCAATTTGGATTGCTTCTTGGCTGGAAGTTTCCTTGTTGTTGACTTGAAAATCCCATAGCTTGAACTGGCTCTACATCTTCTTGTAACATTGGGCACATATCAGTGGGATGTCCAACTTGTGTACAAATACCACAAGGTCTAACTACTGGTGGTTGCACACCCTTATCCTTAGCAAGCATCATCACTACTTTAGTCAACTCAGAAAGTTGACTCTCAATTTTTGGGGTAGAAATTTCTTTTACTCCTCTTGGTGCATCACTGTACCATTCTTCTTCTTGTGTTGTATGCTTGGACTCTTCTGCCATGTTCTTGATAAGAACTCTGATTTCTGTTGGAGTCTTATCAGCTATAGATCCACCACTTGATGCATTGAGTAATCTCCTATCCCAAGATGACATTCCTTCACAAAAATACTGTAACAACTGATATTCTGTAATCCCATGTTGTGGACATCTTGAGCACAATTTCTTGAACCGTTCCCAATAAGTATGCAAGGCTTCTCTCTTTTGTTGCTTGATACCAATTATCTCTCTGCGTAAAGCTGAAGCTCTCATTTCTGGAAAATATTTATCCAGAAACATCCTTGCAAGTTCATTCCATGTTGTGACTGACCCCGGTGGTAAGTCATATAACCACTCCTTGGCTGAATCTTGTAAAGCAAAGGGGAATGCCCTTAACTTGATTTGATCTTCTGTGACTTCATGTGGCTTCATACCCACACAAACAACATGAAATTCCTTAAGGAATTTATGTGGGTCTTCATTCTCAAGACCACGGAATGAGGGTAACAAATGGATGAGTCCGGACTTGAGTTCAAAGTTGATTGCTGCAGGGTAATTTATGCACAAAGGTTGTTGGGTGACATCTTGAGTAGCCCACTGTCTAAAGGTTTGTTCAGGTGGTGGGTTTGGAGGTGGGTTTCCTCCATGGTTGTCTGCCATGGTAGGAGTAGGTGAAGATGGTGGGGTGGTACTTTTGGATGTTGGTGAAGATGTGGTTGATGGATTTGATAAAGAAGCTCCGAATTGTTGTTTCTTTAAAAGTTTAGCTTGCTTCCTTCTTTGTTTTGCAGATTTCTCTATCTCCAAATCAACTGGTAAAGGTCTACCTGTGCGAAAAGATCTTGGCATAAACAATTAGTACTACCGTATCCCCGGCAACGGCGCCAATTTGTTAGGCGTGTCAAACCCAACAAATAATGGGATAAAATAATATTAATAAAGCTCAAGTCACTGCTATTTCTTATACTAAAGATAGTATAGAGTAAGCAGGGTCGGTCCACAGGAATACAGGACTTCTTATCTTGCCATATTCTCACACATAATACAAATAATATTAAAATGGGGGATTGTGTTTGAACTTGAATTAAACTTCATAAATAAGAAAAGATTGATAACAAAACGCAGTAAAAGAAGTACATTTCCGATTCTGACTCTTATACATGTATTATGTTGAAAGATGTAATATGATTATAACTCATGTTCAATCTAGGTTGGTAAGTTAGATATTAATAAACTCTAATATCCAAATTGGCAAAAGTATTTTATTCAAAACAAGCTCTTCAAATAAAACTTCATTTAATTGATTCAATTCAAATAAGTTCTTGCATCAAATCATTAAATGACATTAAGTTTTTGCACTAATTACCAACAATGTTTAACATTCCTCTTAAGCTTGGGAATATAAACATTTAATTTTTGATTGCACTAATTTTGATCTAATTACAACCAAGTAAGTGTGTGTTACTAACATCAAATCATAAAACATATACGAATTTCATAATTTGATTAACTAGATTGATAAGAACCCTAGTTCATTGATCAAGTGAAAAAGAGAACTAACCAAACACATGATTAAGATCAAATCAAAGATTACTAGATGTTAAACACAAATTAAGTTCAAATTACAACCTAACAACACATACTTAAGAATTCAGATTCGGAAATGATAATGAAATCAACCACACATGACTAGGTTAAACTACAAATCAAACAAGTTCAAACTTCAAATTGACTTACAAAAAGGAAATTAAAGTGTTTCCAAGTGTTAATCTACTTCCAAAAGCTCTGAAAATCTCCTTCTCCCTGTCCAAAATCTGACCTAACCTCCAACAAAACTGATTGTCCCCCTTAAATGAGAGTAAAACTACTTTAAAAACTGTCGAGACGTTTACACGGCCCGTGTAAATTATAGGGTGCCATTTACACGACCGTGTAAACAAGAAAAGAAGAACGCTCTTGCATATGCGTTTACACGGCCCGTGTAAATTATAAGCCATCATTTACACGGCCGTGTAAATGTCTGAAAGGCTCAAATCTTCATTTCTTCATTCTCTCTCTCTTCAATGCTCCAAAACTTCTGAAACTTCGTTTCCAACTCTTTTTAACTTCCTCCATCAAGATCCAACCTTCAAAAGTCCCTGAAATATCATAAAAGTGTGTGAATGGAATTGCATCATGAAAAATCCCGAAAAATATGCAAAATGCATGAGTTTAAACCTAAATGCAATGCACTTTTATGAACTAAAACTACAAAATGAATGCATGCATATGCATCTAACAGACTACGAGGCAACTCCTTGACTCTCAAGGACTCGTGACGAAGAAGGATCTAACTACAATCATGGTATTAATAGAAGAGTTTGTCGAGCATTCGAGAGAATACCATAACCCGAGAGAAGATATTACAAGAGTCAAGGTAGGTGTGGAAGGAGGGAACGAGAACTTTGCCTAGGTGATGGTAAAACTTGATAATATGGACCGGAGGATCACCAAAATGGGCCAATCCACACATGCTATACAAGTGGGTTATGACAACTATAGTGGGCCGCATTTGACAAAAGACTATGACTTGGACGAGAAGTGGATCCAGAAAGCACAAGTTTATTATTCTAGTGGTGTCGAATATTATGAAGATTTGAGGAAGCCTAGGAAGGAGTGGTTGCATGTGATGAATACAAGAAGGCTAAAAAAGAAAAGTATAGGCAAACCGATCGAGGGTACTACCGAAAAGAGCAACCATAACCCGAGAAGAAACTTGATTTCGAGTCAATGTTGAATAGGTTCATGGAAGCCAGTGAAAAGAGGCATGATTATACTGATGCCACGTTAAGAAACCAATAAGCCTCTATTGCAAATATCGAGACTCAAGTCAGGCAATTAACCAAACTAGTCCACGAAAGATTAATTCCTAGAAAAACCGATCCGAAACCGCAATCAAACGTCATGGTGATCTCCACTAAAAAAGACACTATCTCTGAGCCTTTAGTGATCCTTGATGAAGCCACAAAGCAGCCCGATCCACAGCCAATGGACATGAAGTTTGAAACTGAAAAATATGCTGCCCAAAACTCACGACGTGACGAGCATCCGGTTACGTCGTGGCCTCAATAAACTCAAACAAAAACTTCTTCCGTTGAACCTTATCAACCACCATTACCTTATCCTTCTCGAGCTAGGCAACATCCACTGGCGCAAGAGCATAAAAATTCATTGAGCAAGTAAAGCGAATTCTTATTAACATCCCATTCATTGAAGCCATGGAAAATGTAACAGCCCAAAAACAGTGATACAATTTTTCATTGAAAGATTATCAATTTCATTCATTAATTGTGTCAAATACCATCACCAATTATAATATCCAAAATATCATAGTACAATTATTCAAAATGCGGAAACCATGAGGGGATGATGCTGTGTCATCAAGTCGGGTCCTTCCCTTTCGAACCGGAAGTACCTCAAACCATAAACATAAATTATAAGCATAAAGCTTGGTGAGTTCCCCAAAGTACCACATATCAGTCATACAAATGGGCTTAACCCCAGGTTATATTCCAACCCAATATACATATATGGGCCCAGCCCTGGGGTGTATTTCAACCCGATCAACACATATGGGCCCCACCCTGGGGCATCGCCCTGTGGTATCTTTCAACCCAATCATACAAAGTAGGCCCCACCTTAGGGTCTATTTCAACCCGAACATACGATAGTGGGGGCCACCCTATAGTTTATTTCAACACGAACATGCAAACACATATAAGTCACATAACAACTATCATCCTACATAACACAATGATGGGTCGGCATTGGTGCCTTCGACCCATCGATATAGTGGGAAAACTCACCTCTTAGATGGATAAAAAGCTGAAACAACACGTTACTCCGAAACCAACTCTACCGGTTACCTTTATAAATAACAGTGACCAAAACTCAAAATACCCAAAATACCCTTAGGTCAAACTTGGTCAAAATCCAGGTCAAAGTCAACCGGGTCAACTCGGTGAGTACGCTCGGCGTAATCAACATGTATGCGGGACATACTACGTGTTTGATCAAAGTCGAGGGGATGACCATGTACATGCAGCGTACCCTTTGGTACGCCAAGCGTATGCGGCTGTCACCCTTTCTCCCCATTAAGGGATTAAACCTTAAGCGCTTTCATCCAAAATTCAGATCTATCCCTCAAATGATGTTCTTAACCATAAAGTTTCCATATTTATGGTCTTGCATGGCTATTAAGACCTCAACATCAAAAACCTTAGCCTCTTGACCCATTAAGACAAGCTAGATCATACATGGAAGGAAAATAATGCCCAAGATCACATTTTTATGACTTATCACACCCTAAAACATTTGAAAGGACAAATCAAAAGTCCTCGAGCATTCCATACTCTCAACGATCAATATTTAGGGACAAAAGGTGTAACTTTTAAGCTAGAACAAGGTCTAAAGGAATGCACAAGGGAGAGTAGTTACTGGATCCAAAGTCTTGAGTGAAGCACCAAAACTTCAAGGTTCTTCCTTCACCACTAAGAGCACCAAAATGGCACCAAAATGACTCGCCAAGCTTCAAAATACACTCACACACTTTAGGGTTTCGAAATGACGGCAGAGAGGGATGGAGGCTGGAGTTAATAGAGAGTATGGGACTATAAAGATGTTTAAATAGGGTCCAAACCCTAAAAATTAAGGTTTGCACCCTGGCCACGTATGCCCCGCGTACTCAACGTACGCCCAACATACGCATGCATGGCCCAATATAACAAAAATTCCATTAGGGACTAACTTTGCAAACAATTCACAAACCAAGGGTCAAAATGGAATACTTTGAAATCAAAATGTTACAACTCTCCCTCACTTGAACTAGACTTCGTCCTCGAAGTCTACTGGCGTGAATAAATCAGGGTAGTGCTCTCGCATCTCCGCCTCGGGCTCCTAAGTGCATTTGGAACCCCTTCAATGTTGTCGTTAGACCTTGACCAAAGATGCCATTAGGGACTAACTTTGAAAATAATTCACAAACCAAGGATCAAAATGGAATATCTGGAAATCAAGATGTTTCAACTCTCCCCCACTTGAACTAGACTTCGTCCTCGAAGTCTACAATCGTGAATAAATCAGGGTAGTGCTCTCGTATTTCCGCCTCGGGCTCCCAAGTCCATTCAGAACCCCTCCGATGCTGCTATTAGACCTTGACCAAAGACACCACTTTGTTGCGCAAGGCCTTTGTTTTCCTGTCCAAGATCGCCGCTGGTCTTTCCACATAATTCATGCGATCATCAACCTGAATATCATCTAAAGGAACAACCGTCGAGTCATCGACCACACACTTCTGAAGCTGAGAAACATGGAGGTGTTGTGGATCTGGATGAGCTCGTCAGGAAAATCCAGTCGGTATGCAACCTTGCCCACCCAGGTGGAAATCCTAAAGGGACCAATAAATATGGGGCCCATATTGCCCTGCTTCCGAAATCGGATAACATCTTTCCAAGGTGAAACCTTCAGAAACACCATGTCCCCCACCTTAAACTCGAGGTCCGAACGTCGCCGGTCTGCATAACTCTTCTTACGGATTTACGTGAATCGAAACCTGTCACGTACATGTTGGATCGACTTGGTGGTCTTGAGTACCACTTTAGTATTCCCCATGACCTGATGCCCGAGCTTTCCCAATAAACCGGGGTCCTGCACCTTCTCCCATATAACATCTCAAAAGGTGGTCGGTCAATACTGACATGATAATTATTGTTGTAAGAGAACTCGGCCAGTGGAAGGTAAGTATCCCAACTCCCTCCAAAATCTAATACATATGCCCTGGGCATATCTTCGAGTGTTTCAATCGTCCGCTCGATCTGACCATCGGTCTGGGGGTGGTATGTTGTACTAAAATGCAACTAAGTGCCCAAATCCTCATGAAACTTCCTCAAAAACTTGGAGGTGAAACGAACATCTCGGTACGAAACCACCAAAACTGGCACCCCGTGTCAAACCACTACCTCCGAAATGTAGATGTCAACTAACTTCTTAGAAGATATACTCTCGACAATTGGTATGAAATGTGCACTCTTTGTCAATCTATCAAAAATGACCCAAATAGAATCAATTCCATGTGCCGTCCTTGGCAGGTTTGTGATGAAATCCATGTAATCTCTTCCCATTTCCACATGTGAATGGGTAATGGCTACATCTTTCTGTGGGGTCTCTGATGTTCGGCCATGACTTTCCTGCAAGTCAGACACCGCTCCACAAACCATGCTATTTCCCTTTTCATACAAGGCAACCAATAACTCAACTTCAGATCCCTATACATCTTTGTGGCCCCCGGACGGATCAAAAACTTTGACTTATGTGCCTCTTCCAGAACTGTCTGTCTCATCCCACCAGTAGTCGGAACCCAAACTCTACCATACTGAGTCAACAACCCCCGACTGTCTCTGACAAATAAAAGAATATTCCCCCTTATTCACTCAGCCTTCCAATTCTCTTTTTTCAATCCCTCCACCCGAGCCTTTTTTATCAAATCCAACAAAAGGAAGTAATAACCATCCTGAAACAAATATCCCTAATAGGAGCACTCACTTCCTTACGGCTCAAAGCATCGGCCACCACATTGGCCTTCCCAGGGTGGTACAAGATCTCACAATCATAGTCCGTTACCACATCCAACCATCTATGTTGCCGCATATTCAAATTCGACTGATCCATTAAGTACCTCAAACTCTTGTGGTCAGTGTAAATAGTATACCTAACCTTATACAGATAGTGCCTCCAAATCTTAAGGGAAAAAACCATAGTTCCTAACTCCAAATCATGTGTAAGGTAATTTGCCTAATGAGGTTTCAACTGCCTTGAAGCATAAGCAATCACATGACCGCTCCGCATAAGAACAACTTCCAATCCAGAAATAGAGGCGTCACAATAAACCAGAAAATCATCCAAACCCTCGAGAAGCGTGAAAATCGGGGCCTCGCACAATCTTTGCCTCAGATTCTCAAAAGCCAACTGTTGATCAGGCCTCCATCAAAAAGTCACATTCTTCTTCGTCAAGCGGGTCAAAGGCACTGCAATCTTGGAGAAATCCTGGATAAATCTACGATAATACCCCACGAGACCTGGGAAGCTCTAAATCTCAGATTAGGTCCTCAGGACCTCCCATCGCATCACGACCTTAATCTTGGCCAGGTCGACCAATATACCCTTCTGATTGACGATATACCCTAAGAACTCCACCTCGTGCAACCAGAACTCACATTTGGAGAATTTGGCATATAGCCTCTCCCTCCTCAGGGTCTCCAACACCTCTCACAAGTGTCCCTCTTGTTTCTCCTTGGTCTTGGAGTATACCATAATATCATCTATGAATACTATCACTGACCGATCCAACATCGGCCTGCAAACCCAGTTCATGAGATCCATGAGCACTGTTGGTGCATTGGTGAGCCCGATATGGCATCACCACAAACTCGTAATGACCATAACGAGTCCTAAAGGCCATCTTATGTACATCATCATCCCTTACCCTCATCTGGTGGTAGCCTGATCACAAATCAATCTTAGAAAACCAAGATGCACCTTGAAGTTGGTCAAATAAGTCATCAATCCTCGGGAGTGGGTAACGGTTCTTCACTATTAGCTTATTCAACTTCCGGTAGTCAATGCACATCTTGTGCAAACTGTCCTTCTTTTTCACGAACAGGATCGGTGCTCCCCATGGAGAACTGACCGGCCGAATAAATCCATTGTCTAGCAGCTCCTGAAGATGTGTAGACAACTCATGCATCTCTGGTGGTGCCAAGCGATACGATGCATTGGCTATTGGAGCCGCACCAAGAACCAGATCTATTCGGAACTCAACTTGCCTCTCGGGAGGCACTCCTGGTAACTCCTCAGGAAACACATCGGGTAAATTCTGAACAATGACCACCTCATCCAACGTCGTTGTGCCCTCCACCCGAGTATCCACCAAATAATCCAAAAATCCCGAACAAACCTGCTGAAGATATCTCATGTCCCTTGCATATGAACAGAGATTTGGTCCATGTGAAGTTCCCTCACCAGGAATAACCAGTCTCCCCCACTTGGGGTTCGAACTCTCACTAGCTGGTGCTCATAGTCAATCATGGCCCCATTTGGGCCCAACCAATCCATCCCGATAATAACCTTCAATTCTCGCAGAGGAATCAATGCCAAATCAATAGAGTACCTCTCACTAAACATATTTAAGACATACCCACGATGAACCGTCAAAGCACTCACAGTACGGTAATCCGCAATCTCAACCTCCAATGGTAATCCAGAGTTCTAGGAGCATCACAAAACTTCTTGCTAAGTGCAAGAGATATAAAGGATCGGGTAGCACCCGAATCAAACAGAACATGATCAGTCATACCATTGACCAAAAAGGTCCCTATACAAGATCATATATAATCATGAGCATAACTAAGGAAAGCCAAAAAAGATATGCACACATCACATACCAGTAACCACATCCGGTGCTGCACGGGCCTCATCGGTGGTCAACTGAAATGCCTTGCTCTTCACCATAGGTGCCTCTGCCTTGCCCTGGCGGCCATCAGTAATCCTCAAGGTGGCTGGCACAGGCGTCGACACCGCTCCTCCGGAAAATCTTGGACAATCGACCTTTTTATGGTCGGTTTGATTGAAATTGAAGCAAATCAGAGCACTCCGGGGACAGTCGTACTCATGTGGCATGATTGACCACAACCGAAACATACTGAACTCGTCAATCGACACGCCCCGCTGTTGATGGGTTTTCAGCATTCTAACACTCCCATGGTGTACATGCAACCCTAGAAACCTTGGATCTATGTTTGACTAAGATACATGCAAATAATTATTTTTCCAAGATTCTTATCCTAACTAGCATGGTATGGGGTACTTGAATCAAATAAAACTAGTAGAATTACTTACCTTGTAGTAGTAGTTGATTGCTTGGAGTTTGAGAGCCTAGCACCAATAATGTGGATGCCTCAAATGGAAGTCACAAATCACCACAAACTTGGAAACTTGAGAGAATAGTCACAAACTTCTTGAAATCGGCCCTCTTAGTTTACACACATAAACTCCTCCAATTTCAAGAACCAAAGCCTCCTTTATATAGTGTGGTGGATTAGGGTTACATCCATGTAAACCCTAATACCCATGTCTTTTCATTTCCATGAGATCCATGGGTTAAAGCTCCATGGAGTATCCATGGACTTTCCATGCAAGCCTAGCCCATTCCAAATAAGCATTAGCCCACACTATATAAATACAAGAGCCCATATTTAATTAGTCATACTTTTGATCTCTAAATTAATTCTAAATTAATTATAGATCAATACTAATTAAATAATATGATTTTATATTAATATATTAGGACTTATAATATATTAATAAATCATAACTTATACTATTCTCAAACGATTATCCATAAATTGTTCGGGTGAAGTGCAACCCAAATGGGCCATGCCGGGTCGGGCCAAGTACATACCAAATATAGTTATGGACTTAGACACTATATCCAACAGTCTCCCACTTGGATAAGTCTAATAACTATAGTTGCAAGTATGACTTCAGGAACCGATCAGCAATCGTAGCTCTTTAAACTCTGTTGAACTATGAAGCGCCATTTTAGATAAGTGATCATATAATCCTCTGTTCTAGATATCAGCCGGACAAATACATGGAACATGGTCTTGCTTATTGTCCAGCATTTGTTTCCCGATTTCCGATTTGTTTGACATAGAACTTAACTGAACACATCAATTTAGTTCTGACCGGGCCCGGTACATAGGTCAAAACAAAATCATCGAGGGGCCCAGATATCGCTTCTAATCCTAGAAGGAACAGATAAACTTCGACTCATATATTTGCTCTACTACTTGTTGAATTACACACAAAAGCACGGTTTATAACATCGAGTTACCAATGCGTTTTCGTGCAATCAATGCATAACCAACTCATAGGCAACAAATCATATCTCTAGGTTTGAAGACTTATATGATATTACCATCTCACGATCACTCGAGATAAATTCCATGAAGTGATACAAGTGAGCGTGGGTTGAATCCAATACTCAGAACTTATGAGCACTCATGAGTGTTGTAGCCCCGCTTTGTCTAACATCTTAGACCTCTACAAGCCAACCCATGACAGTCTTGATTCATATCTACTTCCAACATATGACCAACTATGGAGAGTTTGAATAATATGATATAAACCATAACATAATTATTCTGGAAGTCAAAACATGCAAAAAGAAATAATAGTAAACGATTGACAAGAGATAGCAACACTTTACTCATAAATAACAGCTTTTATTTATCATCAAATGTCAATTACATTTTACAAATTTCAAAATTATCTAACTACTAAAACTAATATCATCCTTCAGCCCTATGCTCCGAGCATGCTGGAGATGTTTAGCCCGAGTCAGTCCCTTCGTGAGGGGATCTGCTGGGTTCTCATCCGATGATACCCTCTTTGCCACGAGGATTCCTTCTTCTATTCGATGTCTAATGAAGTGATATTTTCTGTCAATGTGTCTGGATCTCCCATGATCTCTTGGTTCCTTGGCTAAGGCAACCGCACTATTGCTGTCACAGAAAATCTCCATTGGCTCCTTTATAGCTGGTACAACTCCAAGGTCTCCGATGAAGTTCTTTAGCCATATAGCCTCCTTTGCTGCCTCGCTTGCTGCTATATACTCTGATTCACAAGTGGAATCAGCCAGTGTCTCCTGCTTGGAACTTTTCCAAGTAATTGCCCCTCCGTTTAGAGTAAAGACCCAGCCCGACTGAGAGCGGAAATTATCCCTGTCAGTCTGAAAGCTAGCATCACTGTACCCTACAACTCTCAAGTCCTCACTGCCACCGAGGGTAAGGACCCAGTCCTTAGTCCTCCGTAGGTACTTGAGGATATTCTTTACCGCAGTCCAGTGTGCCTTGCCAGGGTTCCCCTGATACTTGCTAACCATGCTCAAAGCAAAGGCTACATCAGGTCGAGTACACGTCATAGCATACATGATCGATCCTACAGCTGAAGCATAAGGTATTCGACTCATTTCTGCTATCTCAGCCTCAGTACTAGGGCTTTGTGTCTTACTCAATCTGGCGTTACTCTGGATGGGTAACTCTCCTTTCTTGGAGTTATGCATGTTGAACCTTTTCAACACTTTGTCCACATAGGAGCTTCGACTAAGTCCAATTAGTCTTTTACTCCTGTTTCTCAAAATCCTTATCCCTAGGATATAGGCAGCTTCTCCAAGGTCCTTCATAGCGAAACACTTCCCAAGCCAGGACTTTACTTCCTGCAGGGTTGGGATGTCATTTCCTATGAGTAGTATGTCATCCACATACAATACCAAAAAGCTGACTATACTCCCACTAGCCTTGATATAGACACAAGATTCATCTTCACTCCTTGAAAAGCCAAATTCTTTGATTTTCTCATCAAAGCAAAGATTCCATCTGCGAGGTGCCTGTTTTAATCCATAAATGGATTTCTCGAGCTTACACACTCTACTGGGGTACTCTGTACTGACAAAACCCTCTGGCTGAACCATGTAAACATCTTCAGCCAACTTTCCATTAAGGAAAGCGGTTTTGACATCCATTTGCCATATTTCATAATCATGAAATGCAGCAATGGATAACAGAACCCTAATAGACTTAATCTTGGCCACTGGTGAAAATGTCTCATCATAATCAACTCCCGGAGTTTGAGAATAACCCTTTGCAACCAGTCGTGCCTTATAAGTGTGTACATTACTATCCATGTCGGTCTTCTTCTTGAAGATCCATTTGCACCCAACTATCTTACGATCAGGTACATTGTCAACCAAGTTCCAAACTTGATTGTCATACATGGACTGTATCTCGCTATCCATAGCCTCTTTCCATTTAGCAGCCTCAGGGCCTGCCATGGCTTCCGTGTAGCTGTTAGGCTCATCCAGATTTACCAGTGTGTTATCACTGATAAGTGTCTCACCTTCTGCAGTAATATGAAAACCATAATAATGCTCAGGTGCATTCCTAACTCTGGTGGAACGCCTCAGAGGTATAGATTCTTCAGTCGGCTCAACAGGAGTTTTCTCCTCAGGTTGAGGGCTAGGGTTTGAGGTTCCTTCACCACTTGACTCTTGAATTTCCTCAAGGTCAATTTGCCTCCCACTGTCTCCTTGGCTCATGAATTCTCTCTCTCGAAAGAATCCTCTTCTTGCTACAAAGACCACATTATCACTGGGTCTGTAGAAGATGTAACCAAAGGATTTTTGTGGGTAGCCGATGAAAATACACCTTTCGCTTCGGGGTTCGAGCTTATCGTGAGTCTCGCGTCTCACGAAAGCCTCGCAACCCCAAATCTTGATGTGGTCTAGATTGGGAACTTTTCCAGTCGACACCTCGTGAGGTGTTTTGGCAACCTTCTTTGTAGGGACTAGATTAAGGATATGGGCGACAGTCTCTAAGGCATACCCCCAAAATGAGATTGGTAGCGAAGCTCGACTCATCATGGAACGAACCATGTCCAACAAGGTCCGATTGCGCCTCTCAGCTACACCATTTAACTGTGGTGTCCTAGGAGGTGTCAATTGTGAGACAATCCCATATTCCTTAAGATAGTCAAGGAACTCAGTACTAAGATACTCACCACCACGATCGGATCGAAGCATCTTAATGTTCCTGCCCAACTGATTCTCCACTTCTTGCTTAAACTCTTTGAATTTCTCAAAGGTTTCTGACTTATGCTTGATTAGGTAGACATATCCATATCTACTAAAATCATCAGTAAAAGTCACATAGAACCGATTAGCATCTCTTGTGGCGGTTCTGAAGGGTCCACACACATCCGTGTGTATGAGGTCCAACAAACCTTCACCCCTAGCACAAGTGCCAGTAAAAGGTGACTTTGTCATTTTACCAAGCAAACAAGATTCACAACTATCATCTGACTTTAGGTCAAATGACTCCAAGACTCCATCCTTTTGGAGTTGGCCTATGCGTTTCTTGCTTACATGTCCAAGACGACAATGCCATAAGGATGCTTTATCTAAGCTAGTGGAAGAGTTAATACACAATACATTATTTCCTAGATTATCTACCACAGATACAGTTTCATACACGCCATCATAAGGTAATGCTTTAAAATAAAGAACATTATTAAATAAAGCATCAATACTACCATTATTATTATCAAAATAAAAGGTAAAACCTTGTTTATACAATGCATGAAAGGAAATAACATTTCTTGCTATTTCTGGCGAATAATAACATGTATTCAAATCTAATGTAAACCCACTATTTAGCACTAAGGAATAAACTCCTATCTTGGTGACAGGTGAAACTTTCCTGTTTCCCATGATCAATTTTTTCTTTCCCTGCTCTACATTCTCACTTCTTTTTAGTCCCTGCAAATCACAACATATGTGAATACCACAACCTGTATCAAGGACCCAAGACTTAGAATGAGGTGAGTTATTAGACAATATAGTGTATATACCTGCATGGTTGGGTTTTACTTTCCCATCCTTCAAATCTTGCTGGTACTTTGGGCAGTTTCGCTTCCAGTGCGACTTTTCATGGCAATAGAAGCATTCAGCCTCATTAGGGTTAGCAGAAGGAGTGACAAAACCTTTATTGGTTTTGCTTGAAGAGGAGCCTTCAAGGGTCTTACCCTTGGTACCCTTAGAATGGTTCTTTCTCTTCTTCCCTTTGCCATTCCCGATTGCCAAGACATTGGCCGCAGTTGGAGTAGGAGTAGGAGTAGTAACAACCGACTTACCCTTTAGACCACTTTCGGCGGTCTTCAAGAGTCCTTGAAGTTTGCTGAGGGTGACTTCTTCCTTGTTCATGTGATATGTCATGCGGAATTGATCATAACACGATGGCAAGGAGTGCAAAATGATGTCTATTGCTAACTCCTCAGGGAAGTTCACATTCAGCTTCAGTAAACGGTCCACATACCTTTGCATTTTCTGCATGTGGCCCGTGATGGGTTCACCATCCTTCATTCGGGTTGTTATCATGGAGGAGATTATTTCATATCGCTCTTGACGAGCACTTTGATGGTAGCGGTCCATCAAGTCCTGGTGCATCTCAAAAGGATAATAGTCCTCATAGGACTTTTGGAGCTCGGATGTCATGGTGGCCATCATGATGCATGCCACTTTTGTAGCATCTCTTTCATGTACCTCATATTCAGCAAGCTCTTCAGGAGTAGCAGTTGGCTCGGGTACCTTCAGCTCCTTGTCGAGAACATATTCTTTGTTCTCATACCGAGTGACCATCCTGATGTTTCTGATCCAATCTGTAAAGTTGGACCCATCAAATATGACTCTCCCACAAAGATTCATGAGAAAGAAGGAGCTAGTAGGGTTTGAGCCAGAAGCATTGTTATTGGAAGACATCTGAAAAGAAGAGGGAATAGATTAGATTAGATATAGAGATAGTCCTTAACAAAACACCCAAATGTAATATTAAGGCTAGGACCCAACACAATATTTTATAACTTAGAAGAGGGATGCCGTAATCTAAGCTATAAGATATTTGAAGGTAGGTGAATGACGATTCACCAATTTCCACCATGAAAAACGAAATATTTAATTAGGTTTAGAAACTCCTAGATTCTTTGAGATTCATTGAACTTTCTTCAATGGCATGTTTCAATCTCGAGTGTGCCCTTCAAGTTTTGTGACTGGGATGCCGAGGATCACAAAACAAGGTGTGAAGTAACCATGCAAATTACTTGGTACCCTTAATGTATTACCCCTCAATCGATGTGCCGGTTAACCACACACGCTCCATCGATACTATGATAAACATTAAGTCACCCTTTACCTACCTTGTTAAGTTCAAGTTAGTGTGCCGGTTAACCACACACGCTCCACTAACGACTTAAACAAAGTGTAAAGTGTAATTTCATGGATTAGCACCTTATTCACATTTTCCTAAAATAACTAAGATTGGGAATTCAATAAATTTTAGTTACTTTAGTATTATCATTATACTTTTAATGAGAATTTATAAGTCCTTGTCCTACCCGTTCGGCTAACGACCCTCCACCGATCAAGGAAGCGGTGGGTGAGAGTGGACACCCATTAAGTTGCCATTTTATAGGCAACAACCTTATACCCCCCTTATAGACCGGCTTCGTGAATGAGGCGTACTAGCGGTAAGACGAGTTGATCTTATACATATATAAATATTATTAAACTTATAATATTATAAAGTATAAGGGTTGAATTTTAACTTTTAAAATTCTAGGGGTTGGAACTAAAGTTTTTAATATGACTTTACATGTTCCAAAACTTGAGGGCAAGTTTTGTAAACTTTCAAAACTTTTCATTTCTCATAACTTATGAGTTAATGGTTATTAAAAATGAAGACTCTTCATTTTTTCGTAACCTATGCGTTCTTTTAATGGTTATTTATAAATGTGACTTTTGGTTATCCATAACTTAAGAACTAGTTATGGACTCCATTAAAACACATAAAGATCAAGAATTAATCTAATCAATTATTAGCACATAATTTCTATGATCTTCTAAACTCATATGTTTATGAATGTTCATAACAAAAATTTCAAGAATCGTAAGTACATATACAAAACTTGAAATTTTGATACGAGCTTTTGAACAAAACTTCGATTTCAAGTTTTTTTTTTTTTTTTTTTTTTTTTTTTTTTTTTGCATCAAGTGTCAAATAAACAAACCAGGCTCTGACACCACTGATGGGTTTTCAGCATTCTAACACTCCTATGGTGTACATGCAACCCTAGAAACCTTGGATCTATGTTTGACTAAGATACATGCAAATAATTATTTTTCCAAGATTCTTATCCTAACTAGCATGGCATGGGGTACTTGAATCAAATAAAACTAGTAGAATTACTTACCTTGTAGTAGTAGTTGATTGCTTGGAGTTTGAGAGCCTAGCACCAATAATGTGGATGCCTCAAATGGAAGTCACAAATCACCACAAACTTGGAAACTTGAGAGAATAGTCATAAACTTCTTGAAATCGGCCCTCTTAGTTTACACACATCAACTCCTCCAATTTCAAGAACCAACGCCTCCTTTATATAGTGTGGTGGATTAGGGTTACATCCATGTAAACCCTAATCCCCATGTCTTTTCATTTCCATGAGATCCATGGGTTAAAGCTCCATGGAGTATCCATGGACTTTCCATGCAAGCCTAGTCCATTCCAAATAAGCATTAGCCCACACTATATAAATACAAGAGCCCATATTTAATTAGTCATACTTTTAATCTCTAAATTAATTATAGATCAATACTAATTAAATAATATGATTTTATATTAATATATTAGGACTTATAATATATTAATAAATCATAACTTATACTATTCTCAAACGATTATCCATAAATTGTTCGGGTGAAGTGCAACCCAAATGGACCATGCCGGGTCGGGCCAAATACATACCAAATGTAGTTATGGACTTAGACACTATATCCAACAGCTGTGCGGCTTGCCGCAGCCGCTCCGGTCCTGCTGGCCTCTGATGCATGAATCGGAAGTCTTAGGCCTCTTAGCCTGGCCCACCACTGTCTGCACCTGCTCCGGCTTTCACTTCGTCCAAAGCTCCAACTCGATCTCCCGCTCACGGGCCTTCTTAATCATATCATTTAGGGTCTTGCACCCCGAAAATCTCACAAACTCCCTGATATCCTCTCTCAACATATCGTGGTATCCTGTCTTCTTCATCTCCTCATCTGCAATGTACTGCAGAACCAACATAGCCCTCTCCCTAAATTTGGCGAATCTCCGCCACAGTCTTAGTAGTCTGGCGAACATACTGGAACTCCCTCGCCAGCTGCTACACCTCGAAACAAAATCCTCAAATGTCATGACTGCCACTGCCGCTGACCCTGCAACTCGGCTAACCTCATCCCACCAGTCCCGTTATCAGTCCCTCAACAGGAAGGATACAAATCTCACCTTTGCCTCCCCAAGGCAAAACCTCATCCGCTGAGCATTATCCATGTCAGCGATCCAACGTCGGCTGGCGATGGGGTCCTTAGCCCTGAAGAACTCAGGAGCTCCATAGGCACTGGACTCCTTAAATGAGGGAGTTCGATCTCCTATCTGGACCGCAAAAATCTCGACTCTAAAAGACCCGAATCTCTCATCCATTAGCTCTATAATCCCCTCCTTTATGGTACCGAACATCACAAGAGTAGCGTCCAAAATATTGCGAGTAACCTCAACCGCAATGAACTCGCACAACCTCTCATCAATCGGTTATGTGCTTGAGCCAAAACCTGAACTAGGACCAGAGCAATAACCTCCTCGGGTAGTCATCACCGTACTCAAACTGAAATACAAACATATAAACAGTCAGTATATAACTCGAGGGAATCCTCACTATATAGGTCTCCTTAGAGTCTCCAGGTCTACTCTTGTCTCAAGTACAGATCTTGTACTTTTAGTAGTACGGGCCCAATACTACCTTCCATACCTATCTGTACCTTCCTCATGAGCCGTCATGATTCCTCTAAGTCACCATACTAGAACCATATACCAAGCCTATACCGAACAACATACATTTCGTATATTTTACTAGGAATCCTCAACTCCCACCACTCATAATACCGAGAATCTCAATCAACAACGTTGGTTGCCTTATGCATGTAAGTTATACACAAATGAAATCACATATACTATCAAATGATGACTCCACCCTAAGTCCAAACATGAAATGAGGCCAAATCAATCATTCTAAGGCTTTATGATCCTAGTCTTATACAACTTTGAAAGCATACACTTAACAATTAACTGATCCAGTATCAATTCCAAGTAATATATAACATCAAATTCCCCTAGTCTTTAAGGCATCACACAAATCAGGTAATTCCATATTATGATTCCTGAAAGTATCCTTAGCCCTACTCTAGCATGAAATTCTCATATTAATCATACTAATCATAACACATAGGTATGGCTAATTTTGGGAACTACTTACTTGAGCTTGACTGATTACACGCATCGCACCCCTTTTTACTTAGTAAAAATCTTTTTAGAAATACATTATTGTTTTCCTTTAAAAAGATTATCATTTCCTCAGTTCGAGTTCTGACACATCCGAAAGTGTGCTTGAATCCCTCAAACTGAGGCTCTGATACCAACTTGTAACAGCCCAAAAATAGTAATAAAATTTTTCATTGAAAGACTATCAATTTCACTCATTAATTGTTTCACATACCATCACCAACTATAATATCCAAAATATCAGAGTACAATTATTCAAAATGCAGAAACCATGATGGGAGGGTGTTGTGCCATCACGCCAGGCCCTTCCCTTTCGAACCAGAATTACCTCAAACCATAAACATAAACTATTATCACAAAGCTTAGTGACTTCCCCAAAGTACCAAATACCAATCATACAACTGGGCTTAACCATGGGGTATATTCCAACCCAATATTCATATATGGGCCTGGCCCTGGGGTATCTTTCAAATCAATCATACAATAGTGGGCCCCTCCCTGGGGTCTATTTCAACTCGGACATATGATAGTGGGCCCCGTCGTGGGGTTTATTTCAACCAGAACATGAAAACACATATAAGTTATATAATAGCTATCATCCTACATAAAACAATGATGGGCCGACATTAGTGCCTTCGACCCATGGATACAGTGAGAAAACTCACCCCTGAGATGGATAAAAAGCTGAAACAACACGTTGCTCCGAAACCAACTCTACCGGTCACCTTTATAAATAACAATGACCAAAACTCAGAATACAACTCAAAATACCCCTAGGTCAAACTTGGTCCAAATCCAGGTCAAAGTCAATCGGGTCAACTCGGTGAGTACGTAAGGCGTACTCAACACGTATGCGGGGCGTACTACGCGTTTGACCAAATTCGAGGTGCTGACCACATATGCACAGTGTACCCTTTGGTACGCCCATCATACGTGGCTGCCACCCTTTCTTCCCATTAAGATCATAATCCTTAAGCTCTTTTGTCTAAAATCCAGATCTAGCCCTCAAATGATGTTCTTAACCATAAAGTTCCCAACTTGATGGTCTTGTATGGCTATTAAGACCTCAACATCAAAAACCCTAGCTTCTTGACCCATTAAGACAACCTAGATCATGCATGGAAAGAAAATAATGCCCATGATCATAATTTTATGACTTATCACACCCTAAAACATCTGAAAGGACAACTCAAAAGTCCTGGACAAGGATCAAGATTTGGGACAAAAAGGTGTAACTTTTAAGCTAGAACAAAATCTAAAGGAATACTCATCAAGGTTGGAGCTTTATACCTCCATAAGATGCACAAGGGAGAGTAGTTGCTGGATCCAAAGTCTTGAGTGAAGCAGCACAACTTCAAGGTTCTTCCTTCACCACCAAGAGCACCAAAATGGCATGAAAATGACTCTCAAAGCTTCAAAATACACTCACAAACTTTAGGGTTTCGAAATGAGGGCATAGAGGGATGGAGGCTGGAGTTAAGAGAGAGTATGGGGCTATAAAGATGTTTAAATAGGGTCCAAACCCTAAAAACTAGGGTTTTCACCGTGGCAACATACGCCTCGCATACTCAACGTACGCCCAGCGTACGCATGCATGACCGAATATTACAAAAATGCCATTAGGGACTAACTTTGCAAACAATTCACAAACCAAAGGTCAAAATGGAATATGGTGAAATCAAGATGTTACAGCAAAGATTCCTGAATATGCCAAATTTCTTCAAGACCTTCTCCACAATCATCAAGAATTAGAAAAGATGTCCAAGTTTTTTCTTAATAAACAATGTTCAGCGGTTGTAATGGAAGGAATACCGACAAAGATGGGAGATCCTGGATGCCTCACTTTGCCATGTGAGTTTGGAAATGCAACAAAGACATACACTTTCACTGATTCTAGAGCTAGCATCAATATGATGCCATATTTGCTCTACCAAAAGCTTGACCTTCTAGAATTAAATAACACAAGAATGGCGATCCATATGGCAAATCATTCGGTTACTTATCGTCGGGGCATAGTTGAGGACTTATTGGTAAAAACTGGAAAATCCATTTTTCCAATTGATTTTGTTGTCTTGGATATGAAAGAGGATGAAGAGGTGCCTATTATTCTTGGATGCCCATTACTCAATACCGTAAGAGCCCTAGTAGCAATTCGAGAGTCTAAGCTCACACTACGAGTGGGGAAGGAGGATATCACATTCGGAGTTGATGAAATGTCCTAGAATTTGAGAGCTAATAATGAAGTATTTCTCATGGACGTGGTAAATAAAGAATATAATGAGATGGAAGAATTGGAAAAATTGATGGAGGAGGAGTTAAGAGTTTGGGAGAAGCCAAAACCGCAAGAAACTGTCAAGCATACCAAGCCTAGAGCCTCAACTCCAATGGTTTTTGAAGTTTTTGCCTTTACAACACCGCAAGCTCAAGTCGAGGAGGAAATTAAAGATGAAGAACATGGTCAAAGTGACGAGGGAGAGGTGGACATGAGAGAAACCACACTTAACAAGATGAAAGTAGACATGAAGGAACCTACTAAGGAGAAAGAGAAGAGCATGGTGGCTGAAAAATCTCGAGGAGTCAAGCGCAAACAAGACTCAAATGAAAACCCTAAGAAGAAGGAGAACTCGAAGAAAGCTTATAGAAGATGGGTTGCGGCTTACAAGAGGAAACGACTCGAGATAAAGGAAAAGAGGGAGTTTCTGATCCCAACTGGCACAACGTAGAGCGGGAAGGAGTCCGACTCACGAGTCCATCAAAAGAAGCACTTCTCGGGAGACAAATCGAGTTTGGTTTGCATTTTCCTTTCCTTTTCCTTTCTAATCTTTATTATTTTGTTTTTTATTTTACTTCTTAGGATTATTCACTTGGTCATCTTCTTTTTTAAATCAAATGTGGGGTTTTATGAGAGTTGTGAAAATTTTGATGAATTTTTAAATATATTTTTTAGGTTAACACAGTACCCACGACGTGGCCATTAGTTTCCACGACATGGGGGTTCAAAGAAGGCCTGAAGAAACTTTGAAAAGTCATGCCATGACAACCTTATGCTCACGGCGTGAGAAGCGGGGGGGGGGGGCATTTTTTTTAACCTAAACAAAACCAGTTGACTAATAATTTTCTACCCACACTTACAACGTGAACTCCATTCTCGGTCCCCACTTCAATTTTTGATGGATCTCTCTTGTGTTTCTCCATATTTCGTAATTATTAATCATCAAAGGTATTATTCTTCCATCATTTACCCTTAATTTTGTTGAAATTGTTTGATTCAACTTTAGGGTTCGATTTGTAGGTTCATTATGTCAAATTTGTGTATTTTTCTTGAGCAATTGGATTTGGATGTGTGATTACTAGACTTAGAACTACCATTAGACAAAACCCTTTGCATAATTTTAGATCGATTTGGCATAAACATGTTGCGATTTAGAGTGCTGTTGAATTGTCTTCACAATGTGAGGCATTAGGGCTCACGCCGTGAAAACTAGAACATCAGACCATTTCTTTTCTGTTTTACTTAACTATTGTGGTATGTTTTGGTTGTTTTTTTCACTGTTGTGCATAATTAATGGGACCAAGGAAAGATACTCAATATGCCTGAGCATACTTATCCGACCTCCACCCGTTTTACCAATTTCCAAACAATATTTCATGTCATATTTTGAAAAATTACAACAATCGATTAGGATGGTTACACAATCGGGAATTTGCTATTTCACAAACCATCGATTGGACAAGGTTGAATGAAATTGGAATACTGAAAAGACTCAACCCATTCCTTACGAAGTTATATGTTGGGAATGACATTTCACTTACTTGAAAAGGTTGGAAAAAACAATTTTCCATCAAAGAACCGGTCTATAAGGAGCTTAGTGTCGAATTCTTTGCTACAATATATTTTGAGGAGAATACGGAGGATCCTTAATACGGAAGAGTGTTAGTGTTTCGGCTTGGAGGTCAATATCAGGAGTGCAGCTTGATTGAGTTGGCTTGGAGGTTGGGTTTATATGAGCAACATGAAGCCTTGTCACCTCAATTTGATATATTTTTATGGGCCACGGCAATAGATTATTCCAAAGGGGTCAATAATTATGGGTTTTGGTCTACAATTGCAAACGGTAACTTCAACTCGGGGATCTCTTAAGCGAGTCACATTCGGTCTCCAATTCACCGCCTTATCCACCGCCTTGTTATGTTTTCTATTAATCATAAAAAGCATGGCGATAACGTTATTAGCCTCAATCTATTTTACCTTTGGAGCATCTTGGCACCGGGCGTTTTCTGCAATATCCTCTACTTTCTTGCTAATTTTTTGGGGGAGAAAGCAGATAGTTCAAGAGCAGGAAGCCCAACTGTGGGTGAGCATTTCGTGACCTGTATGGCAAAATCATATCGTGTATTTATCCTGGGAATGGTTCGTACGCTGACATGCATCAAGGGCCACAATCTTTCCATGAACTACTTATAATCAATGAGGGTGGTGGTGAACTTAGGAGGAGTTTATGGAATACTCGTGGATGATGAGGTAAGACCAATTGAAGGTGTGGAAGAGCAACCAAGGCCAAGAGGAAAGAGGAACATGAGGCCAAGAGGTGAAAGAGCACAACCACAACCCAAGATGTACCTATGGGTGGAGTCCCATCCGACTCGTTTCAAAACTGGGTTGGAACTTACTTAGATAGCCTTCACGGGGGAGTGAACTACTTAGGGCAATCCATGGATGGGATATAATCGCATTCCACATTGAGGGCCCGCCCAACATGCCTCCTCAAATGCCTTTTATACCGACTTGGGAAGAACTATGGGCGCTTGGTAATTTTGGAGCACGGACTAGCGGAGCACATGGGGACGAGGATGACGATTAACTATCCTTTTTAGTTTTATTTTTTGGTTTGATTTATTTTGATTTTGTTTGTTTTCATTTTGATGTGTTTTATTTATTTTTGGTTTGTTTTATTTTAGACTTGTAACCGAATGATGTTATGTTTTTTTTTCTTGTTTCAACCTAGGAAATCTGTTTATTTTTGTTGATGGAAAAATTTATTGTTAGAAAAAAGTCGCGAGAGTTTAAAGTTTACAATCGAAGACCAAAACTTTTGAAAAGTGTGGGGTGTCATTCGGGTGAGGAGGAGAGTTAGAAAGAATTTACAGAACAGAGGGGTTTTGAAATGGATCTTAAGCGATTAAGAAGTAAAATGAACATTTACCATCAAATGCCTTTTGGCAGCACCTATTCTGTGAAGACCTAGTTTTCACAACGTGATTCCACGTTGTTCACGTTGTGAGCCTTCAGTTAATCATGATTTAGTGCTTCTCACAGTTGACCTCAAAATGTGATGCTTACTTTTTCACATCGTGAATGAAGTTCATTGCCTAAATTTGAAGATTTTTTGCACCATATTTTTTCGAAGTTAAAGTCTTTGGTTCATTTTATCCAGCACATTCACGAGCAGCATCAGGAGTCTAGTTCCAACAATCAGATTCAATCTCGCCATTACTACCCCATGGAAGTCTGTTCCGTTTTCTCCCTTTTATTTCTTTTATGTGCTTTTAAGAGTTGTATGCATACAATGAGGGCATTGTATGAAATAAATGTGGGATAGGGTCGAAAAAGGATTTTCAAGCTTAAAAGTAATTAGAAAAATGCTATAATTTTTTTTTAAAATTAATTATATAGACTTGAAAAAATAGTCTAATAAATCTAGTCGTTTTAAATTTTAATTATTACATTTGGCTAGTTTGCTAGTATTATGGGGGATGATTCGATGCAAACTCTAAGATTTAGTGAAACCAAGATGTTATAGTGTATATGTGGCTTTCCAGTCTTAGTGAAATCAAGAGACAAAAATATAACCTTATGTAGTTTAGGGACTTAAAAAGTTTAGCATCGTGTAACAGAAATATATCCAGGAGAGCTTAAGTAGTCATTCCACTCTAGACTAATACCTTTAACCAATAAGGGTTCAATTGAAATTTCCCTTGCTTAAGCATATGTTTTTCTTTCTAGGATTTTTAGTTTTCAGTGAAAAAAGTGAATTATCTAAAAAAAGGTTGCAAAAGTTTGAGTGATTAACAGCTTACAAAGTATGAAGATTAAGAGTTATTAAGAAAAGGTCAAAGTTCAAAATATTGAAGATTCAAGTTGAAGAAAGTGAAGAATAAGGCAAAATTGCCATGTGGTTAATTATTGTACTTTTTTTTCTTTCTAGGTTATTTTACCATATGTATGCTTGAGGGCTTAAACATATATTACCTTAAGGTTGAAAAAAGTTTTTTGGGGATGGATTTGGAGGGATACATAAAATTAATGTCGTTCAAAATACATGGGAAACGTTTATGAGGATCATAAGTATTTAAGGCGTGGGAAGTAATTAGGATATTGTAGACAAAAATGAATGCATTGAGGTGATGCGTAATTAGTGGGTTCAATTTGGACTGTTTTGTGTCATATTGGTGGGCATCGTTCTTTGTGATGTATTAAAAGAAGTTTTGCTTGAGGGCAAGGAAAAGCAAGTGTGCGGTATTTTGATATTTTGATATTCATACATATATTTAGGCATGATTTTAATACATTTAAGCTATATTTGGTACTTATTGAGTTAAATTATATTTTACAGCCAAAAAGGACGCTTTCGAATAAAAAGGACTGAAATCGACGAAAGTTGGATACTTGGAGGACAGGACCTAAAACTAGGAGCTTAAGGAAGAAGAATTCGAGCATTATATACTCCCCACGACGTGGAGCTACAAATCTCATGGCCTGACATTCAGAAGATTTTTGACCCGTACATAAAGAAGACTCTCACAATGTGACCCTCTCTTGTTCACGTTGTGACCACGTGTCCTTAGAAGATTCCTATACGGAGAAGTACATTTTCCTTGGCGCATACGAGATAATCACTATTATCACGTCATGACAGCCTTATGGTCACGACGTGAAGACCGATTTTATGGAAAATATAAATACCAAACATTTTATCGATTTTGAGAGATTAAGACAACTTCTAGATATAAACATGTGATTGAAAAGCGTAAAATAACCTTCTAAGAACCCTAGGAAGGAAGGAGAAGATTGGAGATCAAGAGATCAAAAGATTGGAACAAGGAACTCACATTATTCATTAAGTTTGCATAGATCTAATCATGTCTAGCTTAGTTATCCATGTGATTATGTGTTTCTTTTCTGCAATTATGAGCTAAATCATTAGACTTTTGTTTAGTAATGATGAACCCTAATACTATGTGTTATTTTTTACTTTTCATGAATTTATGAAGTTGGTTTAGCTTGTGTTTGATATATCAAAGCCTGTCATGTTAATAGATTCAATCTTTGTTGCTTACATCTTCAAGTTTTGTGTAGTTGAATGATCACTTTAACTGCATGAACTTGTTTACCTAGTTGCTTATGAATCTTAAATTGCTAGAGCTGGTGATTGACCAAATCCTAAAATAGGTAAGAAAGGTAGATACTTTAACTGTGCTAGAGGACATAATTTGATCATAATTTTGTTTTGGTTATTTGTCTAAATAATAGAAAAATTAACCTTAGATATATCCTACATAGCCTAATAATCTTAATAATCAATTTAGTGTCCACTTGTGTAAGATCATTGCATAGTAGTTCATGAATTGGTGAAAACGTTAGGAGATCGGACCAAGACTTCTAATAACATTAATATTGGTAACCAACTGAAATTAATCCATGTCTTGAAACTAACCATAGGAAAAAGGGTGATTCAAAGCTAAGCAAAAGTGTCTTTATACTCTTGATTATTGTCGTCTTTAGTTATTTGTTTGCTTAGTTATTTGTTATTTGAGTAAATTAAGTTAATTTGAACTTGAAAAATAAGATAAAACCTCCACTTTTAGTTGTTTCTCTTAGATTATTTTTAGTAGTTTTTTTATTAGCTAAATATCATTCTTGTAATCGACACCCGGCTTACTTTTCTATACTATAATATGACTAGGTACACGGCCTAAGTGCATTAGTTAGTTAAGTTTTTGTTGGGTTTATATTAGATTGCGTCATTGGGCTGTCCATTATGTACACGGTTTGGGCCTGTCCAACCATATTTATTATTAGGGTTATAGTATAAATAGTGCATGCATGCAAGCATAGTTGTTAACGTTGGATTAATCTTTTCCTTGTAACCCTAGCACGCCTCTACAGTAGCAATTCTTTATAGAGTTCTTATGAGGTTGTGGTTTTTAATCATTCGACATCTTTGATCCATCTTGTGTTCTTGTTTTACATCTTGTGTTAATACTTTACTTGTTAGAATCAATCGATCTAAGAGGATTTTATTCCCAACAATTGGTATCAGAGCAGGAGGCTGTGTAAATCATACGCATCTCTTCTGTTTGAAGAAATCGTTAGGGTTTTCGCTTTTATCGAATCTGTTGGAGTCGTCATTACTTTGTTGATGCTACTCTGTGATCTTGATATTACCCTAATACGATCCTATAAGTCTGATTCTTAACAGGTACAGAAAAACAAGTCAACATGTCTCACGACGATTTTTCATCCAATCCAATCAACATCTCAAACAGCATAGGTTCAACCACTGGAATTCCGATTCTATATCCTCATGAGTATGAAGTATGGGCTCTTCGCTTTGAAGACTATGTTCTTGGCTTAGAAGACAATGGGTATTTGATCTGGGAAGCGATTACTTTGGGTCCTTTTGTTCACTCTGAAACCAAAAGAATCATTAAAACTCAGAAGGAATACAACCAGTTGTTCATTAATATGAAGGATGTTCCTAAGGATGAGAAAGATAAACTCATCAGTAACATTAAAGCAATGAGAGTGATAAGGTTCGCTTTACAGTCTGACACATTCCTCTTAGTGAGTTCTTGTGACAGTGCGAAAGAAATTTGGGACAGGCTTAAATTTGGGACAGGCTTAAAGAGAATCATTAAAAATCAGAAGGAATACAACCAGTTGTTCATTGATATGAAGGATGTTCCACAGATGCTGATCTCGAACATTCCACCCAAACACTCCTGCTTTCGGATTTTGGTGACTTCAAACAAAAGCTAGAAGAGAACCTCAGCCAAACGTTCAACATATACAATCATCTTCTTAGTAAGATGATTGAGCATGGAATAAAACACAAGCTGATCGAGCAGAAGGTCACATTCATGAATGGTCTCAGACCTGAATGGATGACAGTAGTCTCAACTGTTAAAGCACATGAACAGTTCAAGAATTATACATTGGCCAAACTTTTTGGCATTCTTAAGTCACTTGAAAACGAAGTAACGAAAGAAACGAAAGTTGTGTCCAGGATGGGGTCCTTGGCTCTCGTGGCAAAAGGAAAAAATGTTACAGAGGAAGAATCTGAAACGGAGCTCTCTGAGTGTGATCTTTCTAACGAAGATTATGCATTAATGATCATGAATCCCAAGCGGTTCGCCAAAAAGAAGTTTCCATCAACCAAGAACCGAAACTGGCAGGGAAGCTATAGTGCTGAGAAAGTGGAGGAGAATAAAAGCACTCCTAAGAAGGAAGAAGAGAAGAAGGAAAACAAGCTTACATGTGACTGTGGGTATGACTGCAATTACTGTCATGGTAAAAATCATCTGGCAAAGGAGTGCATGTTGAGAAGGCTGAATGAAAAGAAAGATGGCGAGGATGATGAGACTTACTATATGCATAAGTTGGAGGAGATCAAAAAGAAAAAGACCACTGACAGCTCTATGAATGCTTTAATTGTGCAGGAAAATACAGATGAGGATGATTTTGGAGGAGTGGAGATTTGGTCAACTGACTCCGAGGATGAGGAAGTTCGCAAGCCTACACATGGCAGGGCATTCGTTGCGAAAGAAGAAAGTTCTAAGTTCGCTAGTAGATGTTTGATGGTGACCAATGGCGTGTCAGCTGATAGTGGATATGGTGACAAGTGTTTTGCTGCGAAACCTGTTGGTGAGCAAATCAGTGAGTGTGATCAACTGATCAAAAAGGTACACACCATTCTTAAATCTCTTAATGTACCTGTATCTAACTATGAAACTGAATTAAACGACCTAAACTTCATCTTTTCAAGTATAAGTAATAGTCTTAAACAAATTCGTCTAGCGAATGCTAACCTAACCGATGAAATCAGCAGGACGTCATCCAAGAGTGAGGAACGAAGGATGTGGATTGAGAATATAGAGTTAGAGTTGTCTAGGTCTAGAGATGAATCAATTTATTTGTAGAGGGATAATTTGAAAATTTTGAAACAAAGAAACATCTTTTGTTTGATTGCTAAACGTCTTTATTCAAATATTACTCAGTTGCATTTAGATTGTGAAATAGGTAAAAAGATTCATAAAATGATCTTGCCTTTTCTTGAATTTAAGGAAGACAAGATTGATGCTGATTGTTACAAATGTGAATCTATCGTCTCTTTAGACGAAACTTCTGAAGCTTACAAAATTGGACTAGACAAAATTGAATCTTTTATTAAGTCCAAAGATCATAAGGACATGTTGAAAAACTTGCTTGATGAAAATGACAGGTTGAAAATCAAGACCGAAACTGTACATAAATTTGACTCATTGAATTCCAAGTTAAGTTCAGAAAATAAAATCAATCTTGAAAATACATCTGAATTTGACGAGGATGGTGATATGAGCGAAATATATGTAGAAGATGAGGTTGATTGTTCTAAGTTTATGAAAAACGAACCTGAACCTATAAAAGTCCTTATTTCTGAAAATTCAGTTGAATTCAGTTGAATTCGCTACTGGAGGACTAGACAAAAATCATACCATCGAACTAACATCCATTGTTAATGAAGACAACAAAGATGGCTGTGATGCATTCTTCTGGTCTGCACCAATTGATAATGCAGACGAAACAAAGGGTCTTTCTGAAAGAACCTCCTGGAGAGTTAAAGGATGTTATGTTGCAGAGCCAATAAATAAGCCTTCAAGTTTTGAAAAAGGCAGTCCAAGTGGTACTAAGGAATGTCCAAGCGAAGCTCATTCTGGAAAGAGCGAAACACGTGCAAGTGAATCGAAGCGAAAGGCAAATATT
Source organism: Lactuca virosa (assembly GCF_052849685.1). Lineage (NCBI taxonomy): Eukaryota > Viridiplantae > Streptophyta > Magnoliopsida > Asterales > Asteraceae > Lactuca > Lactuca virosa. The sequence continues at coordinate 44,004,996 of NC_136433.1, forward strand.
CACAAATCTTCAAAGCAACTTGTTGAGCAAAAACGTCAGATGAATCGGAAATATCAGAAGAATCTCAACGAAAGGAAGCAATTTTGGCATTCCCAAAACTCTAACTACATTCGCAAAGAAAAAGCTTCCAGTAAAAAAGCGAAAGCAAGTTCGCAAGCGAATCCCAAACAGTGTTCACACTGTTATTCATGTGGTCCCCAACAACAAAAGGGAAGTTTTACTCACAAATCATCATCTTCTAAGGAGTTCGTTGAGAAACCCAATACTCACCATTCTCACCCAATGAAAGCATCTGCCAAAGATCTCAAAGGAAAAGGAAAATTGTTCTCAGATTCTGAAGTTCTCACTAAGAAGCCGACAACTAACCCTAAGAAAGATAACAAAGATCTCGTCAAAAATAAAAAAACATACTAATTCTGATAAGATGAAAATCAAAGTTTTCACAATAAAGAAAAAGGATGAAACCACCTTGATTAAATGAACTTATATGATTGATCGTTCCATTACTTTTCCACTTTCTGTAAAAGGCTCACAAGGACCCAAGCAACTTTGAGTTTCTAAATCTGCTTAATTTTGTAGGTTATACGTGACGAGCAGTTCGACAACGAATGGTATATTGATAGTGGTTGCTCGCGTCACATGACAGGAAGAAAGGAAGAGTTTAGGGAGTTTCATGCTCTGAAAGATGGGGGAAATGTAAAGTATGGTAACAACTCGTTTGTAACTATCAAAGGTTATGGAATGATTTCGAACGGAGATTTCTCAATACGAAAGGTGGCTTATGTGGATGGATTACAACACAACATGATTAGCGTTTCTCAACTGGTTGTGGGAACTGGCTTGAAAGTATGTTTTGATGACGAAGGTTCTGAGATCATAGAAAAGGAAACAAAAGCTGTTCTTTTAAAGTCTCCAAGGAAAGGTGAAATGTATCCTCTAAATTTGAACCCAATAAGAGGAAAACCTGTTGTCTGCCTGCTAACAAAAGCTCATTCCGATGATAGTTGGCTATGGCACAGATGACTTTCACACCTAAATTTCAAGGATATCAACAAGATTGTGCTTGGTGATCATGTGCGAGGGCTTCCTCTATTAAAGTTCGATAAGGATCATTTATGTGCAGCATGTGAAATGGGGAAGCAAAGTAGGAAAAGCCATCCTACTCGAGTAAACACGAAAATCATCGAATCTTTAGAACTTCTACACATAGACCTTTGTAGACCTTTTGCAATCAAAAGTGTCGGTGGTAGTAAGTATATTCTTGTTATAGTTGATGATTTTTCACGTTTCACTTGGGTGTTCTTTCTTAAACAGAAATCTGAGGCAACTCCTACACTCAAGAGTTTTATAAAGAAAGTTGAGCTTCAACTGCGAAAGCTGGTTCGCAATATTCGCAGCGATAATGGACTGGAATTCAAAAATCAAGACTTCGAAGAATTTCTGGCCGATAAAGGAGTCGCACACAATTTATCTGCTCCTTATACTCGGCAACAAAATAGCGTGGTTGAAAGACAAAACCGTTCTTTGTGTGAAGCTGCTCGAACAATGCTTAATTTCGCTTCACTCCCTCTGTATTTCTGGGCCGATGCCATTGCAACTGCTTGTTTTAACCAGAATAGATCCATCCTAAATTAGCGATTCTCTCTTACTCCATATGAAATCATTAATAATCGTAAACCTAATGTCAAGTTTTTTCATGTCTTTGGTTCTCGGTGTTTCATCTTTAATTCCAAAGAAAACCTAAACAAATTTGATGTGAAAGTTGATGAAGGTATCTTTTTGGGGTATTCGCTAACCTCCAAAGCATATAGGGTTCTGAATAAACGCTCTAAGAAATTAGAAGAAACCTATTATGTCACGTTTGATGACAATTACATGAAGAAAATTCAATCAAGCGAAGGTCAATTGGAGGAAATTTTTCCTAAGACAGGTCAAGTTATTGTTCCTCTCTTCAATCTGTATGAAGAGTACATGCTACTTTTTGAAGAGCCAGAGAAAGCCATCATCTCTGAAGCAAGAGCAGCTGATAACAAAGTAGACGAAATGATCAAGATAATTGATTATGCTTCTAAAGAAATGGAAAGCGATCCTCAGAGTCCACACAAACCTCCACAAGACATCACACCATTGCAGGGGGAGGGTTCGTCTTCATTCTCTAAACCTGATTCGCCTTTCCAGGGGGAGATCCCATCTCAAAGTCCACACGAACCTCCACAAGATAGCACACCATTGCAGGGGGAGGGATCGTCTTCGTTCTCTAAACCTGATTCGCCTTTCCAAGGGGAGAACCCATCTCCAACCATGACCCATGAAAGTCCACTAGAGGGGGAGAATTCTGAACCTGATGTTGAACTCGTCTCATCACTCAAGGGGGAGAATCACAATACGAATGATGATTCATACGTTCAATCAGAATTCGAAGAAGTAAATGCTGAACTAGATCCTTCCTATGATCCAAACTATCCTCCACTGACAAAATGGACCAGAGATCATCCGAAAGCACAAGTTATTGGTGAATCGTCTGCGGGAGTTCTTACACGTTCTCAACAAAAAGCGAAGCAAACTGCTTTATTCTCTCAAGTGGAATACTGCATGTTTAATACATTCGTCTCCAAGATAGAACCAAAAACCATTGGAACTGCACTTGATCATTCTGATTGGGTACAGGCTATGCAAGATGAACTTAATGAGTTCGAACGAAACAAGGTTTGGAGATTGATTCCCACACCACCGGGTGCATCTGTAGTTGGTCTGAAATGGGTTTTTCACAACAAGATGGATAAAGAAGGCAATGTAATAAGGAACAAAGCGAGACTTGTGGTGAAAGGATATTGTTAGGAAGAAGGGATCGACTATGAAGAGACTTTCGCTCCAGTAGCAAGGTTAGAATCCGTTCGAATCTTCCTTGCATACGCAGCACACAAAAACTTTGAGGTATTTCAGATGGACATCAAGTGTGCATTCCTAAACAGAGAATTAGAAGAAACCGTATATGTTGAGCAACCACCTGGTTTTGTGAACGAGAAGTATCCTAATCACTGCTATATTTTGGACAAGGCAGTTTATGGTTTAAAGCAAGCGCCAAGGGCCTGGTATGAAACTCTAACTCGCTTTCTCAAAATGTCTAAGTTTAAACAAGGTTCGGTTGACCCAACCTTCTTTCGCAAGTAAGAGGGTGACCATTTAATGATCGTCCAAATTTATGTCGATGACATCATCTTCGGCTCTACGAATCCTATCTTAACAGCTGAATTCAGAAAGTTGATGGAGACTAAATTTGAGATGAGTTCCATGGGTCCAATTAACTTTTTCCTTAGACTAAATATAAGACAGGGACCAGAAGGCATTTTCATATATCAGGAAGCTTACACAAAAACCTTACTGACCAAGTTTGGAATGATGGGAGACTCAAGAGTGAATGTTCCAATGGCATTCGGGACGAAGCTAACTCCATCTCTGGAAAAACCGGCTGCTGATATGACTCTCTATCGACAAATGATAGGCTCATTGATGTATCTAACAGTTAGCAGACGAGATATTATGTTTTTCGTTTGTTATTGTGCTAGGTTTCAAGCAAATCCACGTGAACCTCACATGGTGGCTTTCAAGAACATCTTTAGATGCCTGAAGCGAACCTCATCTCTTGGTATATGGTATCCTGCGAAATCGGGGTTCTTCGTTCAAGCATTCTCAGATACAGATCTTGGAGGATGTGGTTTGGATAGAAAAAACACTACTGGCGGATGTCAATTTCTCGATGGCAAACTCGTCAGCTGGCAGTCTAAGAAACAAACATGTGTATCCTTATCCACAGCCGAAGCTAAGTACATCGCTGCAGCATCATGTGCTTCACAGGTTATATGGATTCAAAGTCAATTAAGAGACTACGGCATGAACATGAAATGAATCCCACTTTACTATGACTCTGAAAGTGCAATTCTCATATGTCACAACCCAGTGCAACACTCAAAGACAAAACACATCGCACTGAGGCATCACTTCATCAAGGATCATGTGGAAGATGGTAATGTCGAAATTCATTTCGTTCGATCTGCTGATCAACTAGCTGACATATTCACGAAAGCCTTGCCTGAAGCAACCTTTAATAGAATACTCCAAGGCTTAGGAATGATGGAAGCTGAATCGGTTCCGAAACCACCTTCGCTTACATAAGTATCACTTTCGTTTTCACTCCATAAGTTTTTATCAAGTGAAATAAGGCGAACGTTCGCTCTATTTCGTTCCGCTTTTTTCGGGACACGAAATGGACCGGACTCTCGCTCCAATTCGCTTCACTCATTCTCTATAAGCGAACTCTCGGTTGATTAATCGATTTTCTTGTTGGTTTGGAACTCGTGTATCCTCTCTGTACATTATGTATACTATTTCGTTTAAGCATCTCCTATATTTCTGTTTTTATTTCTTTTTCAGAAAAACAATAATCCAAAAATATTTTACTTTACTTTCTGTTTTTTTAATTCATTCTTTTTCTGGAAAATTCAAAATAACAAAAATATTTTCCTTTGTGTTTAGTTTTATTTCTTTTCTTTTTCACAAAAATTTAAAATATCAAAAATAGATAACAGCGAAACTGGTGACAACACATATCTAGAGTTACTCTAATTCGCTTGATGGGGCAGGTATACACTTATTTATCTATGTATTAGCTACATGTCCCTAGAAGCATGCTGTTGTATGTTTTCTAAAGCCTCAACGACTTTATGTGAAGCCTTAATGATTCGATATATATAAATCGTTTCTTCCCAATCAGGCTATTGCATTCACATTAGTCATGAGCTACCTTACTCTTCTCACATTGAGTTAAGAGTTATCTGCTTGGTCACTTTCGCATAGCAGAGGTACTCACGTTTCTTATACCACCTCAACACTCTTCTCCATCAACTTCATTTCATAAATGTGACCCTTGAGACTCTCAGCATTTACCACCGAGGTTTACGGTCATACAACATCTGTGTTGATGATATTAGTTTCGTTTACCACGTACTAAGTGAGACCCAAAATCCAATACCACAATGAATTGACGGTGAATCATTGAAAGTTCTAGTTTTTCACCCACGGATTAACGAAAGCCATTATGGTTGGTACCACTAAATCTCTTTTATTTTTGCGAGATCTTTATGGAATGTTCTGAAACTAAGACATTTCTTCCCAAAAGATCCAGTTTTGTTTTTGTTTTTGAGATTTCTAAACGTTTCCCAAGTCACTACAAAATTATCAAACCTACTTGATGTTTATGGCTACACTGGCCACACAAGTACTTCAACCAACTTTCGGACTTATGTCAAGTTTCGTAGTTTGATTGAATCAAAATCCACCCTTATAGCCGTGATTAAAATATGCCTTTCAATGTTTCTTAACAAACATTTGATCGTACTTCAACGCGAAACCACACAGACATTTCTAAGTCTCTCTTGACTTTGAAAGAAGAGATTCGTGCCCGGGATCATCAGTTTCATGTTTCCAATGACATCACTTAAATCCCATAGATATAACTTGTTTTATTTCCTTTTCTTTAGCACACTCTTGCACGAAGATCTTTATGATTTTCCAAAACTCTTGTTCGTGGTTCGCTTCTTAATGCTATGGTGGTCTTGTATTTCATAAGGCAAAAGGTGCTCAACTTTTAATTGGAATATGAAGCGTTAGGGCAAATATGAAGAGGTGGAGTAATGGATAAGATTTCAAATCCAAAGGCGCGTGAATTTGAAATGGCTCCTATCCTCACGCCGCCTAACACCTTTTTCGGAGTAACAACTGTCACATCGCGCTTTTTCAGGCGTCTTTTCAGAAAAAATCACGCAATCGTCATCACAGATCCTTCTCTTTCTTGGTAAATCGTATAAATGGCTTTCATAAATCCCTTATTTGTCTTTACCACTCTCAATACTCTCAAGAACCCTAAAAGGCGATTTCTCTCTTAGTGTTCATCTTCTCCAAGCACCTGCAACAATGGCCGATTCATCCTTTGTTCAAGAACACACTGCTCAGTCTTCTTTTCTTACCATAAAGCCCAACCAGAACTTGATCCTCGACTTGGCTCCATTCAAATATGACGCGTTCATGCTTCCCATTGTCGTGTGCTTGAAGTATACACCTTTGGTTAATGCCTTAACCAGAACTTGATCCTCGACTTGGCTCCATTCAAATATGACGCGTTCATGCTTCCCATTGTCGTGTGCTTGAAGTATACACCTTTGGTTAATGCCTTAACCAAGGTCGAATGTGTTCCGATGTCACTGTTGTCGAAGGCCTTCTCATCTGCTAAGTATGTCAAGGAGGAGGAAAATATCATCTTTGAAGTTCTTGATAAGAAACACTCGGTCTCAAAGTCTAGGTTTTGCTCTCTTCTAGGGCTAACCTATGTCGACTCAATGGTGAATCCAGAGTCCATCTCCACTGCTCAAATCTTCGAGATGTTTTATCACATGGGGTATACTGAAATTCTCACCACAATCACCAAGTTCAAGAAATCTTCTCTCCTACCCCAATGGAGTGGTTTGTTTACTCTACTCTTCAAATCATTTTCTGAGAGAGTAACTGGGTCGGACTATGCTAGCAAATTGTTTATGACAATCCTTTATGGCCTCTACCATGGGATTAACCTTGATTACAACTCAGTGATGTGGGTTCAATTGGTGCAGAGTATGAATTCCTCGTCTCGACACAACGAGATCTCTTGCGGACGTTTCTGGACGATAGTAGTGCAGAGGGTAATTGACAAGTTCAATATTCCAGTGATGGCGGACTCCTTAATGTCGTCGATAGCCACTTTCCACACTATGAAGATTATCATCGCTGATAATTCGAAGTTCTTATTTGTGGGGTCTATTCCAGATACTATGTTCAGATGTGTTTCTAGGGCTAGCAAAATTATCACTGAGTACAAGAAACAACCTGTTTTAGGTCCTAGGGAGCTTATTTCTGAGATGCAACGCTCCTTAGATGAAGCTGATAAACCCAAAAAGGGAGGCAAGAAGGGAGATAAGAAGAAAGGGGTTCAAGAAGGTCAATCTTCTCAAGCTCCAACTCCTAAGAAGCGAAAGACTCAAGGTGCAGCTCCATCGGCTCCAAAGAAACGAAAGCTCAGAAAGATGATACTAAAGCCCAGCTCATCTTCCACAAGCGACACTGAGTATGTTCCTTCTAATCCAGCTAAAGGAGAATCAAGCGAAAGCGAAGGTTCTCAATCTGATGGTTCGCTTCGTAGTGATTCGCCTCCACCTTCTCCAAATCAAGAGGTGCCTTTAAACGATTATGTTCCAACTCCACCTCCCTATCCTACTCAAACTACTATTCCTATTACCATCGCTCCTTGCCCACCACCAGTTTCATCTCAATAACCACCTGTTATTTCTATAACACCCACCTCTACTACCCAGCCGCCAACCATCTACACTGAAACCACTACAACAACCACCACAAGAGAACCTCTCGTCAATGTCAACGCATCTGATGCGGTGGCAATGACTTCAAGTTTTGTCACTACCTCAATCCCACCTGTTGTTTCGGTCAACGTATCTGATACGAGGGCTCAAACTTCAGGTTTCTCCACTCATGTTTCACCTCCCGTTTCCCCTATTAATCGTAATGACCCATAAATGGTCTTTTGTGATGACGACGATGAAGATCTTGGTGGTTTTACTTACAATCCCTTCTAAATCCGGACTGAGAATGAAGAAGATGTGCAAGTCACGAAAGGGCAAATCCAGTCCCTCCATGAAAAGATTGACCAATTGCTTCTCTCTAACAAAGCTTTTTCTACCGATGCATACGCCAAAGCAGCTGTTGAGTCTCTCTTTGAGCGAATCATGAAGCAACACTCCGCTACTGTTGAAACCTCGAATAAAGCTGTCGCCGATTCTGCTGAGTTTTGCAAGTCAACGACCGAAAAAGTCGATAAACTAATTGAAGACACTAACTCTTTCATGGAGAACTTCCAAACCACTTTTAATTCCAACACCACATCAGCAAACGAAGCATTGAAGAGTTTGGGTTCGCTCTTCAAGACTGAGAAGACGAAAATCGAAGAGATTCGTACTGGTCTTAAAACTGACCATGCATCGTTCCAAGCTACTATCTCGTCTCAGCTTTCTCAGCTTAAAGACGAACTGGTGAAGGAGAGTAACCTAAAGGACTCTCTCGCTTTTAAGTCCGAAGAAGCCAAGGTGTTAAGCACCAATCTTGAAGCTTCAGAGAAACAGGTCCATGATCTGTTATCTGAGAGGGCAGTCATGCGCATATATATAACTGATGTTACTGGCATGCTCTCGGATATCATAGAGACCAGGGACTCCATGATCACCATCACCATGCGTAAGCATCTAGCAGACAAATTAAGGACAGTATTCGCCATGCTTCACTGCCTTGAAGGTGTTTCCAATCAAACCTTTAATCCGAAACAAGGGGGAGAAAGTATGGCTGGTGGATCAAGAAAAGAAGGACCTACAGCTCCTGTCAAGCCTATTGTCAAGAACGAACTTAAAGGCAAGGAAAAGCTATGCCGTGATGATCCAATCATTGATAATGAAGATGAAGAGGAGCTTGCTGAAGACGAACTGAAAAGATGAAAATTTCGTGAAACTGAACTGGATGAGCACCAGCGAATCATCCGTGAAGCTGAAGAAAAAGAAAGGGCTGAGAAAGAAGTACAAGCTACTCTTCAGAGCTAAAAGCTCTTGTTCCCCAATTGGTCTCTAATGCGAATGCAGCATGATGTTGTTGATCTTCCAAGCCAGTATTGGTTAAAACCAGTAGTTTCGTTTGATCTTCAGAACACACGAGACTCACAACTGGATCTCCCAATTACTCCAAAAGCTTTCAGATTTTGCTCCTTTGTTAAGGTGGCCAACGCTCCATTCACAGACAGCGGAGATGATCATATGTTGTTTTCATTCTATCTGAAGCATATGAAGCCACAATACGAGACCTGGTCATTGAGCAAAATTATCGGTGTGAAGGTTACAGGGCCGATAGAGACTGATAGCTTTCCAAACGCCAAGTTTAAAGTGGCAAGAGGTTCAGTCAGCCAATGCTATGAGTTTACTCTTGCAGATCTTCCATGCCTTAATCCATATGACTGGTTCACTCTTTACAACATATTGATGAAGGACAAAGAGAAATATGAACCTGTCATGTCTCATCTCAAGCTCATGATAAAATCGTATATTGAGGAGATTGGAGAAATGGATGTTGAAGTGGCTGCTGTTCTGAGAAAGAAGCCTTCGGCTGTTCTTAAGGAAACTCCCAAGGATTTTGAAAAGTTGAAGCTAGGGAAACTTCACAATGGAGATTGGTTTGTGGTTTACTCTTGTAGAATGAACTGGAGCAGACTATCGCAAGGGATGCTTCTATCTTTCTGATAAGCATCTCTGTACCACAAACTTCCTTGAGTTCATTTTGGACCAAGTAAGCAAGTTCAAAGGCAACAAGAAAGATGATATCAAGTGCTTCTCAGACATGGTTCTATGGTACATTGAAGTGCGCCAAGCAATATATGCTATGATTCCAAAGGTGTATGATGTGCAGAAGTGAATCCAAGGCTGAAGGGTTCGGGCCTCAATTGACGCAAATGAGGAGATTGTTGGGTATATTAGATTGCGTCATTGGGCTTTCCATTATGTACACGGTTTGGGCCTGTCCAACCGTATTTATTATTAGGGTTATAGTATAAATAGTGCATGCATGCAACCGTAGTTGTTAACGTTGGATTGATCTTTTCCTTGTAACCCTAGCACGCCTCTACAATAGCAATTCTTTATAGAGTTCTTCTGAGGTTGTGGTTTTTAATCATTCGACATCTTTGATCCATCTTGTGTTCTTGTTTTACATCTTGTGCTAATACTTTACTTGTTAGAATCAATCGATCTAAGAGGATTTTATTCCCAACAGTTTTGTTAAGCTATAAATCTAAAACTGGTAGGTATATATGTGCACATCAAGTTGCCTTATCTGATTCCTTTGGATGAAATTTATGCAAGATCACTACTAATCTTGTAACCATAACCTCAAATTCATATTTCCTCTTATTTACTCTTTTTATTCTCTCTCAAATGCATAAGACCAAATGCGAATTTACCGAACCATTATGGTTTAAGCCTTATAAAGTTTTCATTTATCTTACATTAGCAACCAAACTTAGAATTTTTGTACTTTTACCCAAGTTCGTCTATTTTATCACATGAACTTCCTTGATGAGACTTATTTATTGAAAACTCTAACTCAATCATGATAAAATATACTAAGGTACTACACATAGATATTCCCAACACTTAGATAAGGCCCACACTTAGGGCCTGTTTGATTTGGGTCTGACCGGGTCTAGTTAGACAAAAATAGATGACTCGGTCAGCTCAATGTAGGTCAGTGTGTTTGATATGTGCCATAAAAACATGAGACTCGGTCAGCACCCTCTGACCCAGTACGTGAGATGAAAGTAGCTGACTCGGTCCTATTTGTTTTCTTTACATTTTTGCCCTTTGCATTACAGATCCATCAACATTCCGCCACCACAAAACCAGTCATATACATGCCCTGTTCACGGATACAAGAACTAGGAAACCCACCACAAACACTGCAACCCTTTTCATCCGTTTAACCCCAACCAAAAAACCGTGCCTTCGTGAGAGAGAAAGAGAGGGAAGCACCCTTTTACCCGTTGATTGAGTCTAGGAGGAATGAAAATTGTGATCAATCGAATAGAACAAGGATAAGAAGAGGGTGGGGGTATTTTGGTAATAATGTTGGATTCCACCATTTTCATCCTTGGAGGAAGCTCCAGACATTTGTTCACGGTGGTTAACTGGTTGTTCTTCCCATCGGAACGAAACAGAAGCTGAGATTTGGAGTGATGGGGTTATCATGGTTGATGATTCAGGAGGCATGGAACTTCCTTGAAAAAGAGCTGTAACTTTTTTTTGGAGATTGGGTCGGATCCTATTCTCTCTCTACAATTTTGAACGAAATGAAAAGAGATGGGAGAATATAGGGTGTATTAATTTATTATTTGAGTTTGTTGCATGTCCATCTACTCATGGTTCTTGACATAATGACAAAGTCCATTTATATTTGGTTATTATTGTTTTTAAAATAAATAAAACTTAGTTTTGTATTCATTACTCAAAACTTTTAATTTTTAAAAAAATAAAACTTAGTTTTGTATTAAACTATTAATTTAATAATGTTCGGCGAAATTAAATTTGTACGAAAACAAATATATTTTAGCCGACACAGATAAAAAAGGGTAAAATGGTCATTTTCCTCATTCAGCATAGATAGTCAGAGAAATAATCAAACAACATAAACCCAGTCCAATATGGTCTCAGTCAGAATTTTTAACTCAGTCAGCTTCTAACTCAGTCAGCTCTAACTCAGTCAGTAATTATCAAACGACCCCTTAGATATACACAATACTTAATTAAGCTCAAGTGACCTACACCAAGCCCTAATATGGCTCCATTTTATATATTTCAATTTTTTATAATTTTCCATTAAGATTGTATCAATCCAAGTATTACTGGTGCTTAAATCTTAATTCTATCTACTTCATAGAATTTGGTAATTACCACATCTAACCAAGGTTTACCCTTACAAACATTTATGGTATTAAGTACATAATAATAATACTAATAATAATAATAATAATAATGCATTTTTCAAAATATCCAACACACCTTAGTTCCATCACAATAAAGTTTCAATCTCACAACATATTAATCATCAATTTGTTAAATCATGATTATTTAACTAAACATCCCAAGCCAACACTTTAATGAAAATTTCATACTCACATCATATTTCTATTAACTTTACCTACTAATTTAATACATTTTGTCAATCATATTTCTACTAACTTTAGCTACTAATTTAATACATTGAAAATTTCAATGGTTAACCTTTTCTAAAAACAATTTCCTATATATTTAATAAATTTATCCTCATATATCTAAAAAAAATTTAACTGCATTTAATTTTTTTTAAAACACGTCATATTTCAATACAAAATATTTTAATTAAAGTAGGCATTAATATTTAGACAAGTTTGTTAAAATACATCATTCAAATATATATATATATATATATATATATATATATATATATATATATATATATATATATATATAGGGTTGAGATCGGTTGAGAACTCAAAGTTTTCCAAGAACCCGAGAACTAAAAGTGGAGCGTTGGATCAAAAGTAATTCGTTCAGGACATGATCGTCATCTTACCAATCTCATTTAATGTTTAATTTTTTTGTGTTATTTAATATATTAATATAAATGTCTAAAAATTAACAAAATAACTCAAAATTTCGGATTTATTTAAAAAAAAAAATAATTTCGATTTTTTTAAAAAATTGAGATCTTTTAATTTTTTTCAAAAAACATGAATTTTTAATAAAAAATGAAAAAAAATATTTTTTAAAAAACTGCATCTTTTTTTTTTAAAAAAAACTACATTTTTTTTTTCAAAAAAAACTGCATTTTTTTTTTAAAAAAATGCATTTTTTCTAGGAAAAAACAGTATTTTTTTTTTCAATAAAACTGCATTTTATTCAAAAAAAATTGTATTTTTTTTTCAAAAAACTACATTTTTCTTTCAGAAAAGCTGCATTTTTTTTTTCAGAAAAACTGCATTTTTTTTCAAAAAAAAAAAAAAAAACTGCTATTTTTATTAAAAAAAAGTGCAATTTTTTTCAAAACTGCAATTTTTTAACAAAAAAATCAACGTTTTAGGTACATATATGCATATTTTTTTTCAAATGCACATATGCATATTTCTTATACTATAATATTCGTAAGTAAATTATAAAAAATCTCATTTTTATTAATCAATCTATAAACATAATACAAGTATTTATTCGATGCAAAATAAAATATAAAAAAATACAAAGATTCACAGTGTTATCATTTCTTCATATCAATATTTCCATATTTTATTCAATTTATCACTTTTCACCTCTTCAATATTTTCCAAAAATTCATCAAAATCTACAGGAAAATAAAAAAAAATTGATTAATGCAAGAACACGCACATATATATATCATATAAGATTCACATGTGATTATATAATGTGATTGTATCTTTTAAGATTTAAATGTGAAATTCATAAGAAAATTTAAAAAAATAATTAACGAAGAACACTTACACAAAATGCATGTGTGCATATAGACGTAATTCATATGTGATTTACATGTGAATCACATGTAATTCACTTGTGATTTACATGTGAATCACATGTAATTGATATGTGATTTACTTGTGATTTACATGTGAATTACATGTGATTAATATGTGAATTACATGTGATTTACATGTGAATCACATATAATACATATGTGATTTACATGTGAATCACATGTAATTTATATGTGATTTACATGTGAATCACATGTAATTCATATGTGAATTACATGTGAATTAAATCTAATTCATATATGAATTACATGTGATTCATATGTGAATAACATGTGATTTATATGTGAATAACATGTGAATCACATCTAATTCATATATGATTTACATGTGATTCATATGTGAATAACATGTGATTTACATGTGAATCACATGTAATTCATTTGTGAATAACATGTGAATCACATGTAATTCATATGTGAATTACATGTGTATCACATGTGATTCATATGTGATTTACATGTGAATCACATGTAATTTACTTAATAAGGTTCGAAAAAAAATCAAGAAGAGAAGAAAAAAAGTTACACAAGGGATTTTCTAGAAGGTTGTCATTGTTGGTTCCAACATCAATCATGATAGGAAGAACCTATTACAAAGTACAAGTCTTTGTTCCAACATCAATCATGATAAAAAAAATTCAAAAATAAATTATATTGAAAAAAGTACGGATTCAAGGTAAAAACCAGACGTACCTCTACCACCATTCATGATCCTCAGCAGCAAGTTGGAAGTAAGTCAAAGCAACGATGATGAAGGTAGTGACAATCAAGAGAAAGATGAAAACAATAAATAAGATGCTGTAAATGGTGTAAATTCTGTGGCCCCACACATTGGCGAAGATGTACTAAAGCTCAATGTAGATTGCACTGAAAGGGAGAAAGCCAGCCATGGCCATTTGAGGGATGGTTTTTCTGTACCATGGAAGAGGTGGAATCTCTCTGGGGTACTTTGTGGTGCGAACAGGAGCTTAGAATTCAACTTTGCTATTTTTTCCAGCAATACCCCCGAGAACCAGTAAAGGTGATGTCACCAAACTCCATATTAAAACAATCACTACAATTGTCCCAAAAGGTAGTGCAGCTGTGGTTGTGTATGCGATTGCAACCGTGTTTAGGAAGCAGAAGGTAAGAAAGAGGGGCCTACAAAAGAGGCATTCGATTAATAACAGGTTTCTCACCTGTTGATGAATGAGATTGAGATATGTTAGATTTGAAACTGTGTGGTGAAGAAAAGGGTATATTGGTAAATTTGTATCATACCCAGTTGCTTCCTTCTAGCTGGTGGTAGAAAGAGGATGCAGTGTAGCCTGCAATCCCAGAAGTAAGAGCATATATAACAACCAATGCAGTGAATAGAGCTCCTCGATTATATGGATAAAATACACCCACAAGTGCGAGTATGAAGATAAAAAGTGTTCTGATTTTTAAAAAAAAGTTATCAATATTAAGAATTAAATATTGTACTAAAATGTGGAATAATTAGTTTACTTACAGAGCAAATAGCTGGGTCCCAGAACCAAAGGCAGTAGCAAACAAAGACTTGTACTTTGGATACCTAAACAAAGACATGAATGTCTCTTGTAATTAAATTTCCCCACACCTGCACTGCACTGACATGAGAAGATTCTGCGTTAAGTAAATTGTGGTGAGAATTGACACAATAATTGTTAAAAAACTACAATAACAAGTGACAGCATAAAAGAACCATAAATTCTACCATTAATAAGAGCCAAGAAACTGGCATGTAGGGGTAAAATATAAACAATGTAGAAATTCTAAAGTTTGTAAGCAAGAACAGGTATCTGGAAGCGCATCTGAAAACTCAGGCAATAAAAGTTTAACTAACTTAAGAAGTTTACCATATACAATTCATGAAAAAGAGCCAGAAGAACGCAAACCAAACAATAAAAATATCAGCAAACTGTTGTTTCTTGTTATTCCCAGTGTTCCTCTCATGCTACAGTCAACAATATAAAATCCTTGCACTCTCAAAATTTTGATGTTTCCAATAATGTTGTTCCTAGTATTGTCAAAGTGGAGCATCCAGCATGGGACATTTCCAAAAATCACGTGAATTGTAATGATTTGGTATTCCCTATGACTGTTAACATAGGCTTTTCATTGGACTATTCTCTACCCTCGGGTTTTAATCCTTCATAAACACACGTCCTTTGGAAGAAGAAAATGTTGTTTCTGGGAGTAATGTGAATCATGCTATTATTACTCCAATACAGTCAACCGAGAATGAGAATCTTAATTTATCACTTGTCATTGTGGCCTCTCTAGAAAATGAAGTTCATCAAAGTGGAAGTAGTTTTGAAGAAGATGATAAAACTAAGGTCAAAAGATTAATTAGTGAATTCTTTAAGATTGGTGATTTGGTGAGAGATATTGTCGATTCTAGGGTTTCTGCTATGATTTTTTGTGTAATCACCGCCTGTTGAACAGCGTATTCGACTCATTCAACGGCAGAATCACCGGCAAATGGTTTGACTTTCTCCAATACGCCGAAATCAGCCACGGATGAAGACGAATCGGGTGATATGTTCGATTTGTTTTCCGATGAATCCTCCATATTTCGCCGGAGATCCGAGTAACAGTATACAATGATAATCAGGAGTTGCAATGACAAAAAGCTAAAGGATCTGTTGAATCGCAAACGAGATAATTCGAGGAGGGATTAGACTTACCAGTTGACGAATACAGAAACAAAATAGCGATAATGACGAAAGCATTGCGAGAAGATGATGGAGAAATTTTCCGAAGCTTCTTCTTCACTTCTTCAGGGATTAGACGATTGAGATGACATGAAGGGAATATAATCGATCTGTCGATCCAAATCACACTGTCGGTCTGTTGTTTCTTCGATTCATCATCGACGAGCTGGACATTAGGAAGTGTTCATGGCTGGAGGTGGGATGAAGGTAGGAGAGAGGCGAGATGATGAGATAGAGAGAGAACGGGGGAAGGGGAAGGGTGTGACATTAGGTTATCTCTAAAATGCCCCCAATTCATGTGAAGTAAGATGCCCCCGCCTTTTTTTCCCCTAGTTATTTACAAAAATGCTATATATATATATATATATATATATATATATATATATATATATATATATATATATATATATATATATATATATATATATAATACGAGAAATTTGAAGATGCATTTTAAAACCTACAAGCCTTATTTTTTTTATTCATTTTACAAAATTTGATAATACACAAGTTCTTCACCAGTTATGACTTTCTTAGTTTAGGTTAAAACCCAAAAGTTGCTCGATGGTTTCGTCAAACACGATTGGAAATGAAAAACAATATGAGATATGTGATTATATATAAAATATATTATAGGTAGAGGATGAATTCTTTCTTCGTAGCATATATAATCATTTTTATAGACATTGAATGCCACAAAATAAAAATTCACATTTTTTACATATAAAATAAAAACTTATATTATGTTTATAGTTATAAAAATAAAAAATATATTATAAATGTTTTATAATCGCTTGAAATTTAATATTTCATAAATATAATATTAATAATCTTTAATAAAATAAAATAACTAATAAATAATTACAAGTATATAAAATTTAAAATTTAAATTTAATTAAAACATAAAATAAAGTACTATTAAATGAGAAAACATTAGATTTTTTTTTGAAACGGAAATGATTCAGCAGTAGCCTACTCACATATTTCAACGATCACCCCGGGTTCGAGCTCTTTTACTATTAATTGAGAAAACGTTAGATATTTAAAAATAGTCAATATGTATGGAATGGAAAAAAAAAGTATCCATTTCAAGGATTCCAATATTTCTATGGGTTTTATATACCTAAACTTTTTATATTTATATTATTTTTAGAGTAAATTACACGATTCGTCCCTCGTTCAAATGTAAAATTATACGTTTAGTCCCTATTTTTAAAACTTGTAATGTTTTTTTTTACTAGGACCGTCACTTACGAACATAAAAATTATACGTTTAGTCCCTATTTTTAAAACTTGTAATGTTTTTTTTTACTAGGACCGTCACTTACGAACATAAAATGACTATTTTACCCTTTCTTTTTCTTTTTTATTTGTTTTTATTAATAATTCAAAAGAAAAATAAAAATTAGGTAAAAATAAAAATGGGCCCACCGCCACAAACACTTATCCTCTGCCCTAACCCACCCACACCCTTCAACCCTTCAGTTTATCTTCTTCAGTACATCATCAAGATCAGTCACCGGAGCAACCACCGTCGTCGCATCTTCGTCGTCGTCTCCACCTGCACATTGTTGCAAGGTCTCACTTCTCCGTTCGACAATTGCTGCATACGCTGCCATCGCCACACCATCGAGAGTTTATAGATCTACATTTCGATGTTTTTTGGTTGTTGGTGGTGGTGCCATAAAAACGTATCTGCACTCCGGATGTAACTCTCTCTCACCCACTCCCGGCAACCATCAGAATCACCTGACTGCCACCACCTACTAAACCTCATCTACCAATTGGAACCATTGTCTCCTCCGGCAAAAGTTTTACGAACAGTTGTGTTTCCAGATCTTCGGTTCGTGTTTCCAGATCTATGCTTCCGATCATCGATGTTGTTTCAGATCTATATGACCACTACATCAGATTTAGGGGTTCGAGGGGAGATGGAGGATGTCTGACTTTTCTCTGCAAACTATCGAGAGTCACAAGTCCAACAGAAGTGGGGGTGACAGTGATTACATTTGATGTAGGGTTTTTTTCCATTTGGGTCTTCATGGAAAAAAGGGTGGTCGGAAGTGATAGGTGATGATTGGGATGGTGGTAGAAGTTCTGACCTTGGTGGATGTGTTGGAGTGGCCGGAAACCGTGGACATGTTGGATTCGTCGGAAAAGTGGAAATGTTGGGGTCGCCGGAAAAAATGGAGGTGTTCACCTGGTGGTAGAGAAAGATAATATTGGAGAGAGGGAAAGTAGGGAAAATGTAAATATAAGCAACGTGGGACCCACCATTTTATTAAAATATTTTTTAATAATTAAAAATATTCAGAAATATAAATAATAAATGAAAAAGAAATAGAAAAGGGTAATTTAATCATTTTATGTCTATAAGGGATGAAACTTGCATTTACTATATATATATATATATATATATATATATATATAGGGATTGAACGCGTCATTTGGCACCTACACGAGGGACGATTCGTGTAATTTACTCAGCATTTACTATATATATATATATATATATATATATATATATATATAAAGCCTTCATAACTAAAAAAAAATAAAATTCTATTGCTACGACCATCACCCCTACCGCCCTACGACATATTTAACATGACCCCATAATGATTTGAATTTATCATCTTCATTAACATTATCTATAATAACTACACGTAAAGGCTAAAATGGTAAAGCAAAATATCTATAATAACCTAATTCTGATATAAAGTATTTAAAAATCTATAATAATTTAATGCAAATATAATTATGATTGTGTACTTTCTAACTCATGAGGATATAACAAGTTGAAGAATCATTGTTAGATGCATAATTGTATTGTAGAATGAGGTTTGAATGCAATCTTAATTTTTTTTAATTCTTATTAAAAAAAATAATAAAAAATTGAAAATAATTTGTTCAATTAGTAAATCTTTTAAATTATAGACTTTTTTCTAAACCAGAAAAAAACTCACAATAAAATTTAAAATCTCAAATATTGAAAGTAATTTGTTTGGTAATTTTGATCTATCTTTAGATAGAATATAAAACTAACTCACAAACATTGAAAAAAATAGTCGAATTTTAAAAATGCCAACAACCATAAACCCTATATATAAACAAACATTTGAAAAATAAATTGATAATTTTAAAAATAATAAATAATTACAAAATAAGAACGAAAAAAAAATACTGCCTTTAATAACATTCATTTGAAAATAAAAATACTGCCTTTACAAAATTATACGGTGGTGACCTCCGGCAGTTTGTCTCGTCATTTCCTCTTTGGCTCTATCATTGGTTCATTGTTCACACGCAGCCACTGCTCACTCCCTTACGTGTTTTCATCCTTCACGAACACTATAAATTGCCTCCAAGGTTCGAGCATTCATGATTCATCTCTAGCTTCTTTTACCAAAGAATCATCGTCTGATCTTGGTCTTGGCCCATTAATTTCTTATTCTGCAAACGCATTTAATGGAGAATCGGGAAAGATCATTCCCAGGACCTTCACTAAACGACCCGCAGAATGAACCTGAAGAAATACACCTCCCCAGAAAATATACTGATCAGTTTCCGTCATACACCACTCCTATGACGGATTCCGGTGATCACCGGAAACAACCAGGGAAGGAAACTTACAGTACTGCAACTACCGACACTTCTGCTGTACAAACAGAGCTATACAACTCCGCCGTTGACCTTGAAAATCCTAACAAGGTATGGAAGGATGTCAATTATGATTTTACAAGTGATGGATATAAATATGATCCCAAGACCCACCGTACACCATCGTCAATCCCTGAAAGTCCCAATAACTACGGCCAACTCACCCCCAAGGAGGTAAGGATTTCCTTCAACGACGAGGTGATGCCAACACCAAACCGGCGGCGGTCAAATGTTAGTGGTGGCGGTGGTGGGGAAGAGGTACTGGTTTGCTCCTCAAATGCTGCATATAAACGAAATTCGACCTTGATGAGGACGAAGACAAAGTCAAGGTTGATGGATGAGCCGGAGATGAAGACATCCAAATCTGGAAATTATCAAGGGAGAGGTGGTAGTGGTGGTGGTGGTGGTAGTGGTGATATGGAAGAGGATGATTTCCCTTTCAACGACGATGATATTCCAGACGAGTACAAGAACTTAAGGTATAGCAAATGGACTTTATTTCAATTAGCGAGTTTGATACTAATCATTGGTGTTTTAGTTTGTACACTCGCTATACCAAGTTTCAGAAACAAAAGCTTATATGATCTTGAATGGTGGAAATGGGAGATTATGATATTCGTTGTGATCTGTGGGAAATTAGTTTCAGGGTGGGGGGTTAGGATCTTAGTGTTCTTCATAGAACGAAGCTTCTTATTGCGAAAACAAGTTCTTTATTTCGTATATGGGTTAAAAAAAGCAGTTCAAAATTGCATTTGGTTATGTTTGGTTTTGATTGCTTGGCAATGCATATTCAACAAGAAAGTTGAAAGGACGACATATGGGAAGACGGTTTTGCCTTATGTGACCAAGATTTGGATTTGTCTTTTGGTAGGGACAGTTGTTTGGTTATTGAAAACTTTGTTGATCAAAGTTCTTGCTTCATCTTTCCATGTGAGCAAGTTTTTTGATCGGATCCAAGATTCTTTATTTAACCAATACTTGATCGAAACCCTCACTGGCCCACCTGTGATTGAGATTCAACAAGAACAAGAAGTGGAAGAGGAAGATTGGGGGATTGATGATGTTGATAAGCTTAAGGAAGATGTCTTTAAGGGTTGGAGAGCTATTGGAACTCCAAGATCCAGTAATTCCACGGCTGGTAAAAATGAAGGGATCACAATTGATCACTTGCATAGGCTAAATCAGAGGAATATATCTGCTTGGAATATGAACAGGATGATGAATGTTATAAACACAAGTTTGTTAACAACTTTAGATGAACACTTAGAAGATATAAGTGATGATGAAGATGAAGCTGCTGTGCAGATAACTAGTGAAAACCAGGCTAAGGTTGCAGCCAAGAAGATCTTTTTCAATGTGTCAAAGCCAGGCTCTACGTGAGTTTTCAATTCTTTGTTGTTTGAAATCTTCACATTGGATTAATTCGTTTGTTCATTTGTTTCCTTTGACATGCAGACACATTTATCTAGAGGATTTGGGGAGATTTTTGCCAGATGATGAAGCTTTGAAGACAATCCGACTGTTTGATGACGTAAATGAAGAACAAGGAATCAGCAAACGAGCTCTCAAAAGTTGGGTGGTATGTGTGTTCTTCTCGTGCCTCCTTCATTTTGTTCTTGTTAGTTACATATGTTACGAATGATATGTTTATATATGTGATTAAGAGTTCATTCGAGTATAATTTCATACCAAAACTCTGTTTTCTCAGGTTAATGTATTCCGAGAGCGTAGAGTTCTTGCACTATCTCTCAATGACACAAAAACAGCTGTGGACAAACTCCATCAGATGATGAATGTGGCTGTGGGAATCATAATACTCGTGATTTGGCTTCTTATACTTAGAGTTGCAACCACCCAGTTCTTTATATTCCTAAGTTCACAGCTAGTGTTGGTCGCCTTTGTGTTTGGAAACACATGCAAGATGTTGTTCGAGGCCATTATTTTCTTGTTTATAGTGCATCCGTTTGATGTCGGTGATCGTTGCGAAATTGATGGTGTTCAGGTCAGATTTCAAAACCTTAAAACATGCATTTGGTTTATAATTCCGGGTTTTAAATTGTAATCTTTGAGGGTCTTATTGAGTGCAGATGGTAGTTGAAGAGATGAATATATTAACAACCATCTTCTTGAGGTATGATAATCAGAAAATAACATATCCCAACAGCGTCCTATCTACAATGCCAATTGCTAATTATCATCGTAGTCCGGACATGGGTGATGCAATCGACTTCTGCATCCATGTGTCAACTCAAGCTGAAAAGATTGCTAAAATGAAGGAAAGGATTACATGGTAAGTAAAGTTTCTTCTCAGATCAATTTGGACAAACTTTCTAAGACTATTTTCGATGATGTGGATGAAAAGGACATTCACTTTCTTTTCTTCTTTTGCAAAGACGAGAGATCTATAGCGAGTCTCACACTCACCTAATTCCACCTTTTGGTTGGGACAAAATATGTTGCAATTTTTGTCCCTTAAGAGTTGAATGTATACCAAACTCAAATGCAATATAACCTGTTACGTCAAGTCCTGTCCTATAGAACATACGTGGCCTTAATGCTAAGGTAAAACTATGGTTGCAGCTATGTCGAGAAGAAGAGCGACCATTGGCAGCCTGCACCGATGATCGTGCTAAGGGATGTTGAGGACATGAATCGGCTCAAGATATCCATATGGCTTGCACACCGAATGAACTTCCAAGACATGGGTGAAAGATGGAAAAGAAGAGCTCTTCTAGTTGAGGAGATGATCAAGATTTTCAAGGATCTCGACATTGAGTACCGCATGCTCCCACTTGATGTTAATGTCCGCAATATAACCGCCGTGACTTCAAATCGAGTTCCCTCAAATTGGACAGCTTGTGAAAATTGATCCATGAGGGAGAATCATATATGTATACTCGTATAAATCCCTTGTTATTGTGAATAAACTACGGATTGTTGACTATTCCAGTTTACGATCAACTCTTGTCACCTTTAAAGGTTGTAAGATCGATGTAACATTCATATCGATACATGATAAGCAAAGTCCTGCTAAATCTATTTTCTAGTGTTATAGGTGTAATCATCATGGTTTTATTGCAAGTCGAAGGTCACGTAGGGTGGTATACTTATAGAAACGGTTGAGGGTTCAAGTATCTACAAACATAACGTGAGAGTTCTCAATTTCAATGTAAATTGGATTCCGTGAGCACTAAGTTCTTATGTTGATCACCAACCCTCAACCTCATCACCCTACCTAAAAATAGGTTATTCAGCAACCCTCAAGGCCTCATCACCCTGCGTAAAAATAGGTTATTTAGCCTGCAACTCTCAACTAACCTTAGCATTAACTGATTTTTATCTCACATAAGGCAGGGTGATGTGGGCCAACTAAGGGTTGATGAATAACTTTTTTTTAGGAACATAACACTTGTTAATCCCACAATTCCTACCTCACGAATCAAGTGGTAAAAAACTTGTAACCTTTTGGGATTAATTGGCCGGTGAATGAAACTTACCTAAACCAGGAACACACCATGTGCAAGAATCATGCTTCACAAATTCGTGGTAATTCCCGTTTTCCATTCGGGGGCACATGCACACACAAAAACAAACACGCCATAATGTATACACGCATGCATGCCTTGTTTACATTGTGAGACGCCAATGAGTATAAGTAGTCGTAGTGTTAAAGATGTGAAAGGAGGGCACTTTAATTTGCAGTGATAGCAGTCTATGAACATGAGAAGATGAGATTTGTTGTTCATGTGGCATATCTTGAAAGGGCTTCGTTTGTAAGATTACTGGAACGAGCTGCTGAAGAGTTTGGGTTTAATTATGAAGGTGTGGTGTTGATACCGTGCAGGCCGAGTGATCAGCTTCAAAGACTGTTGTTGAGCAAGAGGCGGAAGAAAATTTATGTTAATAGAATTAAACGTAACTATTTTAGTTTTTCTTTTTAGATGTGCTAGCACACATTTCCTAAATCTTACATATAAACTATACCTTTTGTCCACAACAAAATTTGAACCCTGGATCCTTTAGAAAAGACACACATTTGTAAACGTACATTTAATAATGCTAAGTCGGTGACCTTTAAAGAACTATTTTAGTATCAAACCAGTTATTATTAATTGTGTTGTATACATCTTTATACACAAACCCAATAAGGGTCATAATGGGTTCTTAGATAGTACTTTTTTTTGTTGTCGAAATATGATTTAATTTGGCCTCATGACCTTTAAGTTGATTATTACTTTGAGCCGTTGCTAAACTTTACATGCTTTGAACATCAACATTTGGTAATATGTTAGTAATTACCCACAAGATTTTTTAAGGATCATAATGTACACTAAAGTCATCACAGCATCAATAAGATTTGTCTTTCAAGTATGTCATATCATATTTTATCTCTGTCATATCACATTTTTTAAGATTTGTCTTTTCACGTGTGTCATATCATATTTTGCAATTATCATCCATACCAATACAATAAAATTCCATACCAATACAATAAAAACACTCTATAAAGAGTGGACTCTTTTAACCCATCTAACAACTATTTTACATATTTTAACAAATACTTTTATTATATTATTAATAAATATTAATCCAATATATCATACTTTATTTAAGAAATTTATTTTCCAAAACTATCTAGTAATTGTTAATATAAGATATATTTTGCATTAACTGTGAACACAAAAAGTATTATGTGATCAAAATTACAACGGAAAAAGTTGGATGATATTGAATATGAACTTGCGAAAAGTATAAGGCTTACGAAAGTGAGGTTCGGATGGTGGAGTGATGGGGGCGTTATGGATGTGAACACCACCAAGTGGTTGTGGTTGGTTGTGGTGAGAACCATGCTTGACCACTCTATTCTTTGTCTATCTCATCTTCTTCCCTCTCTCTCTTTTAAATGTACAAGATATTAAGCATAATAATGTGATGTGGAGTGGTAACTATTTCCTAGGTGTGTGATGAGAAAATGGTAATAATGTGACGATTAAGTGACAACACATTTGGAATGGTCTAGTGGTGGCCACTCATGATAGTCTAATATCTAGAATTATTATGAACTTGCGAATAGAATAATATCTTTATTATATATAATTTTTATTCAATAAAATTGAGTATGATTGTCAATATTGTTGTTTAGATTTGAATTTTCTTTACATGTATTAATAAAAATATGAGAGAAATTAAATAAGAAAAGAAAAATTAAGGTTTAAAGGATGTGGGAGAATAAGGACTAATGATGGGTCTACCACTAACACTAGTATATGGCAAGTCTTTCAGAAAGACATAAATTATGTGGTACAAATGCTTATGGCAACTTGATAGGCATGCCAAGTGCATTGTCTATGTATCGACTTGACGGTTAGGTGGTGATTTTAATCAGATATGTGAGGATTTACCTAACACATGTTAATTTTTAGACAAATTTTCATAAACGGTATCTGTGGTTTTTAAAAAGTGGCATTTTCATAATATTTTTGGAAAGAGCCACACGGTTGTTTCATTTTGTTACATTGTTGGTCATTCAATTCGGTAGTTAAAATTAACTTTTATCTTGTTTTTTAAACGATTAATCTACAATTAGACCAAATAAAAAAAATTAAATATACAACATAGACCATTTATGTAGTTTACTCTTAATATAAAAATTCAAACCCTAGATTAACCTCACGTACAACCTCTCATTTCTCACATTGCAACTCTATCCCCCACTAATATCTCATGTCTATATGTGGTTGCCCTACATAGCTAGCTACCATCGACACCCCTCATTAACCACCACCTCCGCCTCCTATCACTACCGCCTTTGCCTCGTCCATCATCGCCTTCATCTCCTCCTCCTTCCCTGTCTTCCTCTCACTATACTCCCACCTCCCATGCACCTATTAACATCTCCTCCTCTCACTATACTCCCACCTCCCATGCACCTATTAACATCTCCAACCAGATAAAAGCTACTAATTGTTCCTTTTGGTTTTACTTTCACTTCTTCACATCAGATGTGAAATCTTCTTCAAGGAAAACCAACAAAATACTCATGGATGAAAACTAAGGCTTTTTTTCTTGTTCTTTGGGAATGGGGTGCCGCTTAGGCCTGACAATCAAGTTGGTTTCAGATTGGCGGGTCACAGGTTGGCGGGTCATAAAACATAAACTCAACCCAAACCATATAATATATGGGTTGGCGGGTTGACGGGTTATGGGTTGGAAACATCAATCCATCTCAACCCATATAACCCGTTTAAGTATATAGGTTCGCGGGTTCACAAGTAAATGGGTCGAACCCAACCCATATAACCTGTTTGAAAAATAAGCAAAGCATTTTTAAAAATGACGTTTTTTCAACATAAAATCATAAGTGATTAAACTAATTAACATAAAAAAAGAAGTTTTCAACATAAGTTCATAAAGTCATTAACATCCAAATAAAATTGAAAAATGAAAACATTCATACAAAGTGGATGCATTCTTTGTTCGTGACTCGTGACTTGTGAATATCTAAATATGACATGTTTTTTTTTCTTTTTTGATTAAGTCACCGCAAACGGGGACTAACCACATACGAATACGGAAGAAAATCAGATTTCACTAATATTTAAATATATCTATTTTTTATAAATGTAATATATATATATATATATATATATATATATATATATATATATATATATATATATATATATATATATATATATATATACGGGTTGTCAGGTTGATGGGTTGGCGGGTCAAAAATCTCAACCCAAACTCGTCTATTTTCGGGTTGGGTCAGTGTCGAGTTACGGGTTGGGTCGAAAGTTGCCACCCCTAGTGCCGCTGTCGGAGACGATTTTTGTTCTTGCTAGCAGAACACAATTAAGAGCAACCAAATGTTAGATATTTCACTTTACATATGAGTCATCGTAGAAATTTGCCTCTGTTGGGTCATATTGGAGATTGAAGAATTGGCGTTAGTGGAGTAAACACCGAACCCACCAAAGAAGATGAAACCTCAAACTCATCTCCATCTCCTTCACTTACATCTCCCTCTCTCTTCACCTCTAAAACCAAAATTACAAATATATATATATATATATATATATATATATATATATATATATATATATATATATATATATTAGCAACAAGATTCAATCAACAATACCAAAATACTCATTTTAAAACCTGGAATGAAAATTTTGATTGCTCATTTAAATCTTCATTTGTAACACCGAAATTTTCAAACCAAAATTTTTCATTTTAAACATAAAAATCACATGTCATATTTCCCGAAAATCTCAAGTATCAACATTATTACAATTTATTTATAAAAAGTTGTTTATCACATAAACCATGATCCTTCAAAATATATCTCCAAATGCGAGTGTGTGTACAATCAAGCCGGGGCCTTCCCGCGATCATCGGAAGTACCTGAAACACATAACACATAACACGGTAAGCGCAAAGCTTAGTGAGTTCCCCAAAATACCGCATACAGCTCATTAGCCACTCTAGGCTATAACTCGATAAGACCCTCCGGTCAATGTGTCTCAGTGGGACCCTCCGGTCCCAACTCAGTAAGCTCATAATAACAATACTCAGCATAAAACACAAAGACATCATGCAGGATATCAAATACACAGATAAACACAATAAACAGCTCAATCACACAAGGTACCACTCAAGGCAAGTATAGTGAGAAGACTCACCTTGCAAGAAGTCAGCAAATCTCGAACTCAAATCACCGGTCTAGCCTCCGCCTAGCATACACGACAATTATCCCTAATTAATCACGACTCTCAAGAGGCTACACTAACTCACAGAAGGGAAAAAGACAATTTTACCCCTCAATAGCCCTAAATGTCCATAAATTGACCAAACCCTAAAAGTCAACAAAAGTCAACGGCAGGGAGTACGCCGCGCGTACCATCTCCTTACGTTGGGCGTACTCAGCTGCCATGCAGACATCGGGGATGCGCGACCCCTACGCTGCGTGTACTGGAATTACGCCCGACGTACACTCCAGTTTCATCCTTCTCACTTGTTTGGTCTTAAACGGTTAAGACCTTGGCTCATATTTCAGATCTAGACTCTCTAATAGCTCTTAACCCATAAAGTCAGGGACTTTAAGCCTTTGCAAGGCTGGGAAGGTCCCAAACACACAAATCACTCACCCTCTTATGACAAAAAGCACATATTTCATGCATGGCTTGATCTAAACGTCCAAGATTGGATTTTTATGACACTACACCATTGAATATACTCAAAGGGGGTGGATCATGGTCTCTGGAGTACAATATCACATAAAGTCTCCAACTTTTGGGACAAAACCCTAGAATACTCTACTTAAATGCAAGAACCAAAAGAGTAAGAAAGCTTTGAGCTTTATACCTCAAAATGAAGCTCCACACTTAGATAAGCTCAGATCCAAGGCCTGGAATCCCACTCCTTCTTCTTCAAGACTCCTTCTTCACTCCAAAGAAATTCAAGAATACTCCCAAGGCTCTCCAATGCACTCACAAGCTCTAAGAACGAAAACTAGGGTTTAGGAGGGTTGGTGTCTGAGAATGGTGGCCAGGAATGGGTCCATCATATCCTTTAAATAGGGGCCTCACTCAAAATTAGGGTTTTCACCCTGAGCCTAGTACGGCCAGCGTATCCTATGGTACGTCAAGCGTACTAGGTGGCTTCCGCGTCAAATGCACGTATATGAGTACGCTGAGCGTACACTCGCGTACGCCCCACGTACTCATTCACCACCTTTTTCATTAAGGGACTAAAATGGCCAATTACTCAAAAGACCAAGGGTTACGAGGTATACATGGACTTGGGATGTTACAATTCTCCCCCACTAGGATCAGACTTCGCCATCGAAGTCATGCTCCGAAAACAATTCGCTCTCGCATCTCTGACTCCGGCTCCCAAGTCAACTCGGACCCTCTATGATGTTGCCACTGCACCCGAACCAGGGGCAACTCTTTGTTCCTCAGAACCTTCACCTTCCGATCCAAAATCACAATCGGCCTCTCGATGTAATTCAGGCTCGCATCCACCTGAATGTCCTCTATGGGTACCACTTCCGTTTCTTCGGCTACACACTTCCTCAACTGGGACACGTGGAAGGTGTTATGAATCTGACTCAACTCTGCAGGTAGCTCCAACCGGTATGCTACCTTACCCACTCTGGCAGTCACTCTGAAAGGACCAATGTACCGGGGCCCCAACTTGCCCTGTTTCCTGAATCGAATCACCCCTTTCCATGGGGATACCTTCAGGAGGACAAAATCTCCAACCTGAAACTCAAGCTCGAATCGTCGCCTGTCTGCATAACTCTTTTGGCGATTCTGGGCCGTTAGTAACCTCTGTCTGACCTGCTGAATCTGCTCAGTCGTCTTCAACACTATCTCAGTGCCACCCATCACTCTCTGCCCCACTTCTCCCCAACAAATGGGGGTCCGACACCTCCTCCCATATAGGAGCTCAAAGGGGGGCATGCCGATGCTGGAATGGTGGCTGTTGTTGTAAGAAAACTTAGCCAAGGGAAAATAAGTGTCCCAACTTCCTCCGAAGTCCATCACACATACTCGCAACATATCCTCAAGCGTCTGAATCGTCCGCTCGCTCAGCTCGTCTGTCTGCGGATGGTACGCGGTGCTGAAGTGCAACCGTGTACCCAATTCCTCATGAAATTTCTTCCAGAATCTGGAAGTAAAACGCACATCTCGATATGACACTATCGAGGTCGGCACTCCATGCCGAGCTACCACCTCTCTCACATAAATCTCGGCCAGTCTCTCTGCAGAAGAACTCTCACTAATAGCAAGGAAGTGATCACTCTTCGTCAACTGGTCAACAATCACCCAAATCGCCTCCTCCATCAGAATACGGCGAGCTCCACCTGTATAGGGCACCCAAATCTGCCCGTGGAAGGTCATAAGCCCACGACTGTCCGTCACAAACTCGGACTCCTACCCAATCACACGCTCTCTCTTACGGTTTTCCGACTTCATAGCCTCCACCTGGGCCTCTCGGATGGTATCTAAAACTGGAGTCATCACTATCATCCTCATACACACATCTCGGATTGGGGCACTCTCTACTCTGCGGCTCAAGGCAACGGCTACCATATTAGCCTTTCCTGGGTGATATAAGATCTCACAGTCGTAGTCTTTCACTACATCCAACCATCTCCTCTGTCTCATATTAAGATTGGGCTGATCCATCAGATACTTCAGGCTTTTATGGTCCGTGTATATGGTACACCGGACACCATAAAGATAGTGATGCCAAATCTTGAGGGCGAGCATCACTGACCCTAACTCCAAATCGTGGGTGGGATACCTCGTCTCGTGAGGCTTCAGCTGCCTCGACGCATATGCTATCATATGACCCCTCTGCATCAACACTGCACCCATCCCTGAAATGGACGCATCGCAATAAACCATGAAATCCTCCACTCCCCCCGGAAGAGCCAACACTAGAGCTTCGCATAATCTCTGGAGAAGAGTTTCAAATGACGCCTGCTGCTCAGGCCCCCAAACAAATGCAACGCCCTTCCGGGTCAACATGGTGAGAGGAACCGCAATCTTGGAGAAATCCTTGATAAATCTCTGATAGTAGCTGGCCAATACCAGGAAACTTCTGATCTCGGATGGGGATCTCGGCACCTCCCATTGCATAACTGCCTCAATCTTGTCCGGATCGACCAAAATCCCATTCTGATTAACGAGGTGTCCCAAGAACTGGACCTCTCGTAACCAGAAATCACACTTGGAGAATTTGGCATACAGCCTCTCCGACCTTAATACCCCAAGAACCTCACGCAGATGCTCCTCATGCTGCTCCCTCGATCTCGAATACACCAAGATATCATCGATGAACACGATCACCGACCGGTCTAACATAGGTCTGCACATCCAGTTCATGAGATCCATGAACGCTGCCGGTGCGTTGGTGAGCCCGAAAGGCATCACCACAAACTCGTAATGCCCATAACGAGTCCTAAATGCCGTCTTCTGAATATCCTCCTCGCGTACTCTCATCTGGTGATACCCAGATCTCAAATCAATCTTGGAAAACCAAGATGCCCCCTGTAACTGATCGAACAAATCGTCGATCCTCGGAAGTGGATAACGGTTCTTGACCGTTAGCTTGTTCAACTCCCGGTAATCAATGCACATCCGGTTTGAACCATCCTTTTTCTTGACAAAGAGGATCGACGCTCCCCACAGCGAGCTACTCGGTCGAATAAATCCCTTCCCCAGCAGCTCCTGAAGCTGTGAGGATAATTCTTGCATCTCTGGCGGCGCAAGGCGATAAGGTGCCTTGGCGATAGGCGCCGCTCCCGGAACCAAATCAATCCGAAACTCCACTTGCCTCTCCGGAGGCACACCCGACAACTCCTCAGGAAAAACATCAGGAAACTCGCATACTATCGGAACCTCGGAGATAGAACTCGGCCTTTCTGAAACAATTCGCGTATCCATCACGTACGCCAAGAAACCATACAGCCCTGATGCAAACTCTGCGTCGCCCTGGCAGCGGAGCAGAAAGCTGACCCAGATCTGGTACCCTCGCCATACAATGTAAGCACTCCCCCACTAGGGTCTCGTATAGTCACCAACTGTCTCTCGCAGTCGATCACTGCACCAAAATGGCTCAACCAATCCATGCCCACAATGACACATACATCCCCCATCGCGATCGGTACCAGGTCAATCGGAAACTCGACACCAAAAATCTCCAGCACACATCCTCGGAATAAATCAGTAGCAAAAACCGCATGCTCGTCAGCTATAGAAACCCTTAGAGGCCAACTCAACTCCTCGCGTCGGATACTGATGTGACGATGAAAGCTAAAGACACGAATGATCGACTCGCACCCGAATCAAATAACACTAAAGCGGGTACAGAATTCACAAGAAATGTACCTAAATATAGCATAGAATAAGTATAATAAATCAGATAATAAACAATAAAGAAATACGTACCAGCCACGACATCAGGTGCTGCGCGGACCTCCTCTGTTGTCAGCTGAAAAGCTCTCCCACGAGCCATTGGAACCTCGACCTTCACCGGCCGAACATCAGCAGCAGGAACGGAACCATGTGCTGATCCCTGAACAAGCTGAGGGCACTCGGCCTTCCGATGGCCGGTCTGATTGCAGTGAAAGCAGACTGCAAATCCCTTGGGGCAATCCTTCGCCATATGCCCCTCCTTGCCACATTTGTAGCAAATCTCTGTCCTGCAAGATCCCTCATGACTCTTGCCGCACTTGCCACAAGTACGACCCTTCTGGCCTCCTGATCTCGAATCGGCGGGCTTATCCCGCTTGGCTTTCAGTTGTTTCTGCACCGGTCGCCGGTCTCTCCCCTAAGACTCCACATCCTCCCTATCCTGGGTCTCCAACTCAATTTCCCTCCTCCTGACATTTTCCTGAAGCTCCGCAAATGTCCGATAAGATGATTTCGCCACGTACTCTCGAATATCCCTCCTCAGAATGCTCAAATAACGGCTCATGCTTGCTTACTCAGTCGACACGTGCTCAGGGCAGAACAACGCCCTTTCGTGAAACATCCGAGTAATCTCAGTCACCGACTCTGTCTTCTGTCTGAGAGACAGAAACTCCTGGGCCAACCGTTCCCTCTCCACCGGGGGAACATACTCATCATGGAACATCATCACAAATCTCTCCCAAGTCACTACAGTATGCTTTGCAGGAGTAAAGCTGGCTGTCGCAAATTTCCAACAATCCTTCGCTCACAAGCGAAGCTGGTTCAGCGCGAACCGCACCCTTAAATGCTCTGGGCATGAACAAGTATATAAACATCGCTCGATATCAGAGATCCACCTCATCGCCGCAATCGGATCCTGATCCCCATCAAACTCTGGTGGCTTCGTGTTGCTAAATTCCCGGTACAGCAACGAGTCACCTCCCTGTGGTCTGGTAGCAGCGAGAGCTGCGGTGGCTGCAGCAGCTTCGTCCTCAGTAACAGCGGCATACCGCTCATCAAAAGTCTCAATCAAAGTGGTCTTAATAGACCCAAACATCTCCGGAATCTCCGCTCGAATAGCTGCGGCCACCTCCTCATGAATCATCCTGCGAAGCTCATCATCACTAGTCCCACTGCTCCCGGGGTTGTGGCGTGTACCCACCATGATGTCTCTAAAACACAACACAAAATCATCAGAGTCTCGCTCAAGTATACTCGCACTCGATCACTCGCTCCTTAGCACCCTATAGATTTGTACTTAGGCTACCTGCGGATCTGGTGTTTTCAGTAGTACGGGCCCAATACTACCTTCCACACCAAGTCTATGGTCACCTGAAGTCCTCCTCCTAGGATTCCAATTCACAAATACTATATATCTCACGATTCACAGACTACTCTCTCGGAAGATGTAATGCCCACAGATTCGGGCTACTCAATTTAGAGACAATAAGCATCAAAAATGAGTTTTTGACGGAAGATTATTTATAAGGAGAAATCTTAACCAAATCGTATTATATGTTACACGGGTTCCGTACATATAAAGAACGCCGAAATCCGAGTTATAACGAAGAAGTTATGGCCCGTCGAAGTTTTATGACAAAACCTGCACGACACCGGAAGACGTAAATAGTGAATTTACGATAGATGACTTTTTGGCCTTAGTAATCTAAACTAAAGTCGTAGAATATGTTAAACCGAGAGCGTCCACAAAAAGAACGCCCAAATCTGACTTCGTATGAGGAAGTTATGAATTTTGTAAGATTTGGCATAGCAGTGCACGACCCGAAACTCGAATTTTCGATCTAGCGGTTTTTGGCCTACGCGACCTAAATGAGAGTTGAAGATCTTATTAATAGGAACTCAACAATAAAAATACAGACGAAAACGGAGTCCGTATAAAGGAGTTACAAATTTTTCGCGATCATTTAACAGTATAATCTCCTCCTACTGTTAAATTTAAGATCGGTCGAGAATTAGCCTACGGAGTCAAAATGAAAGTTGTAGATCTTATTTTTACCTACGCGTGGATATAAATAACGTCAAAAACGGAGCTCGTATGCGAAAGTTACGGATTTTAGAAGTCGGAAGTGTGTTGTGCGAAAATGGGTGACGTGGCACAATCTTGGCCATTGCTTTCTCCCCAAGTCTTGCCACCAGATGGTGACATGTGGCACCAAGTTCAGTCATATTTCACCCTATAAATAGAACCTCTCTCACCCTCATTTTCTTTACACCTTCCCATTCTTTCTTCTCTCTACACTCTCTCAAAACCTCCCAAAACTCCCCAAGCGCTAGAAGAAAGCCCCGGAGCGCGCGACGGCTCCGAGAAGAAGAGCTTTTGGCTCGGAAGTTCTGCCCCTGCAGAGCCCGGCTTCTAGCCAAACCCCTTCATAGGTAAGATACGCCTACGCTATTTTAAATATAGTTTTTATTTAAATATAGTAATGTTATTAAGACCTTATAATAAATATTTGGGCTATTATTATGAGTTATATAAGTGTCGTTATAATATCTTTTTAACAACTCGCGGTACGGGGAATCTGGTTTGGAGGGCCGCTTGGGTTGCTGGATTTCAGAAGTGCTTTATGCCAAAATGATCCTGCCCTCCGGTGTTCCATGTCTGGCCCCTGTCTGTACATAGTGGGTGAAGAGTATTGTTTAACGCTTATATAATAGTAATAATAGTCAGACTATTAATTAGTCTCGTCGAACGTTAGACTAAACTCTAGTGGTAATGATACTAGGTTTTGTCAAGGGAAAATTGTTTTAAGAGTAACGAAGCGTTGTCCGAGTACCGAGTCACCACCTTATCAGGTGAGTGCATAGTTACTTTCATCTTACACATAGATATGAAATATTTTACATAAACTACGTGCTATGTGTGCATATTGTCTGAATACTTGCTGTCTATGCTGGATGAACGTTTTTATACATGTTTTAAATGATTTAAACTGTATACGTATTTTATATCTACAAATATGTTGGGTATGACATGGGTAGATGAATGATGAGAGATAAAAGATGATGTGAGTAAACATTGGCAGCTATAAACTTAGTGCCTAATAAATAACATGGGCAGCTATGGACTTAGTGCCTATTGAATAAACGCTGGTAGCTATGGACTTAGTACCTAAAAGATAAACGTTGGTAGCTATGGACTTAGTACCTGATAGATAAACGTTGGTAGCTATGGACTTAGTACCTGATAGATAAACATGGGTAGCTATGGACTTAGTACCTATTAGATGAACACTGGTAGCTATGGATATAGTACCCGATGAATGAACTTTAGCAGCTATGGATTTAGTGCTTTACGAATGAGCATTGGAAGCTATGGACTTAGTGCCTGTCTTATAAACCTTGGAAGCAAGGGACTTCAGAATGAATGAATGCAGGATAGATGACTCTTAGGGTAGACCCTTAAGAGTGAGGAAGATAATGGGGATGGGTAATTGGGTTGATTGTTTGATGTTTAAACATAATAATTATATTATTGTGGGTTGAAAACCCTATGTACTCACCAGGTTTCCCAAACTGGCCCACTCAAGCTTATGTGTATCACAGGTGTCGATACGAAGCTACTTTACACTGAGAGATTTAAAAGAGATGTATATCACTAGTGTAAATAAATGTAAGTTTTGTTTATGCTTATGTTTATGTATTGACGATGACATCCCAAGGTTTTAAAAGGAATAAAAATACATTTCTTCAGAAATGCTTTGATAACATATTTATCATGTTTTCTGGGAACAATTTCCGCAACATTTTTATTAAAAGAGGTACTCTGATTTTTATAAAGAATAAACAAAATCGGTCTTTTCTGGCCGTGAAAATGGGGATGTCACAGTTAGTATTAGAGCATTAGTTTAAGCGAACTAGGAATATGGATTTATTTCTAGACTTAAACTTAGAATGCTAAGCAATGATCGTGAGGAGTGTGTCTAATAAAATGTAGGTAATACACATGAATAGACACGAGCACTAGCTTATTTAGGGAAAATGCCTAACATGCTTTTATGTGTTAAGTGATTTACAATATGCATTATATGATCGGATCTATGGTCTGTTGCCGACCGGATCTGGAAACTTTATGTGTTCAGATTTCTAAACGTTTAATTACGGTATTAGAACTGACATATAACTTTTTGGAGTGATAGGAAGATTTACACGTCGATCGTAAATAAAATCTTTCCCATCTTAATTCTCGTCATTACACACCGAAAATCTATAGATCAAAATGGCAAGAACCCGAAGCGGAGTCGGGAACGCAAATTCAACAGCCTCCAGTGATTGAGCAAATACCTGTTGTGGTAGGCACACCCGAGCCAATCACAATGGCTGGAGTACAAGCCATGATGCGGGCTACGTTGGCTGAGCAAAGAGAAGAGATGAGACAAATCTTGCAAGAAAATAGGGACAAACCTACCATGCCCATTGAGCAACCTGAGCTGATCCCCGAGCAATCGGAGGAAGGAAACTACACCCGTACTGTGAGTCAAGCTAGAACCCAAGGGGCAAGGGTGAATGGCCCAGAGAGGGGAAATGACAAGGATGGGCGAATGTATAAGAACTTCTTGGGTGCCAAGCCACCAAGTCTTTCCGGAAGCCCGAAGCCGGTTGAGATTATGGACTGGATCTCCGAAATGGAGATGGTGTTTGAGAGCTGTGACTGTAGCGACAAGCAAAATACCGTCTTTGCAGTCAGACAACTAAAGACCAGAGTGTTAAGTTGGTGGAAGTTGTTGGCAGATACAATTCCATGAGGAGAGGTCGTATGGATGTCTTGGGAATCATTCACGGAGCAGTTAAAAATGCAGTACTGCTCAGAGATAGATCTGATAGATCTAAACAACGAGTTTTAGAACCTGAAGAAAGGGAAGATGAGTGTTGATGAGTATGCCACCGCATTCACCGAGAGGATGAAGCTATTTCCCTACTTGGTGCCTACTGAAATCTCCAAGATAGATAGGTTTGCTAACGGGCTGCCCACAGACTTTGGCCCAACAGTAAAAATGGAAACTACTTTGAAAACACCCGTTAGAGCAGCCAGGAATGTTGAGACCCACATAAAGGAAATGGGTTTGGAGAAAGTTGAATTTGGTGAGAAGAGGAAGTTTGAAGGATCCTCAAGACCTGATAAGAGGGGAAAATTCTCGAAATCTAACCTAGAAGACCAAAAGTATGGAGCCAAGTGGTGTGAAAAGTGTAAGAAGAAGCACTTCGGGAGATGTGATGGAGAAGTAACATGCTACAGGTGTGGAAGGATCGGACACTATTCCAATGATTGTACACAAAATGATAAGGTATGCTACGGATGTAGAATCAAGGGGCACATGTCTAGAAACTGTCCAAAGAAAAACGAGGCAGCGAGGCCAAACACACCACCAAGGCCAAGAGCATTCCACATTATCCTCGACGACGCAAAACACAACGTGAGGAATCAAGGATGAGGAATTCATCAAGTTATGTAGTAGCCATATAGATAGTATCGTATGGTGTAGCCTATTAGAGGCATAGTCTAGGGTGATCTTGAACACCTATGTAATCGTTTCAAGGAATAATATAAAACCTTCATTTTGTTATCTGATGTGTTAAGCTGTTATGTGATTTTCTTGTATGGTGACTTGGAAAACTGTGAGACAATACTTGGGACGAGTATGAGTAGCTGTGAATGGTAGTAGAGGCCTATACTATCGGAAGCACATGACTCGTACTTGGATCAGGGAAAGTCACAAGGTTATCAAGAAGCTAGTAATTGATTTCGTTTTATTCAAGTATGTCGTTACCATTGTTTCGGTAATGACTAAGAAGATTTTTGTTATTCCGACCCTAGTGGTCATATCAAATCGAGTCCGACTAAGACGAGTATGTTACGTGGATCAGAGAACCAAGTTCGATGTAGCATCTGACTTAAGCCAGAAGATTGAAGTGAAAAATAATCGAAGCGATCAATAGAGGTATCACGCTAATTGTTAAAGGAGTTGGTAGCTAGAAATGTTGCATACTAGAATGTGATTATATCACTCTAGAACATGAAGGAAAGAGTAGTCAGTTTTGGAATTTGACTCTAAAAGACCCGAGTCTAAGCGTTGCAACATATGATGAGAGGTCATTAGAACGTGACCCATCGGTCTATTATGGAAGTCAAAATAACTTATCTTAAGTTTGTTAAGAAGAAGAAGGAGTCTCCAGTAAGGATTGAGACCGTGACTTGAAGGTCATAATTTGGAGTCTAGCGTACGATAGGGAACATGTGCAAGATCAAGCACCGCCTTCAGTCAAGGAGTCCAAGAGTTAGATACTCGTTTGAAGCGACATAGAAGTTACAATTATTACCTAGGATGAAGAGATAAAGTATGGAGTCATTATATAAGCCCTGTTTCGTTGATGATTCCGGGACGTAATTATCCTAAGGGGGAGATAATTGTAACGCCCGCAAATTCGGGCTACTCAATTTAGAGACAATAAGCATCAAAAATGAGTTTTTGATGGATGATTATTTAGAAGGAGTAATCTTAACCAAATGTAAGTATATGTTACAAGGGTTCCGTACATATAAAGAACGCCAAAATCAGAGTTATAACGAAAAAGTTATGGCCCGTCGAAGTTTTATGGCAAAACCGGCACGGCACCGGGAGACGTAAATAGTGAATTTACGATAGATGACTTTTTGGCCTTAGTAATTAGTTAGATGCATTTCATGCATTCATTTTGTAGTTTTAGTTCATAAAAGTGCATTGCATTTAGGTTTAAACTCATGCATTTTGCATATTTTTCGGGATTTTTCATGATGCAATTCCATTCACACACTTTTATGATATTTCAGGGACTTTTGAAGGTTGGATCTTGATGGAGGAAGTTAAAAAGAGTTGGAGACAACGTTTCAGAAGTTTTGGAGCATTGAAGAGAGAGAGAATGAAGAAATGAAGATTTGAGCCTTTCAGACATTTACACGGCCGTGTAAATGATGGCTTATAGTTTACACGGGCCGTGTAAACGCATATGCAAGAGCATTCTACTTCGAAGGCCTGGAAGGATTGAGCATTCTACTTTTCTTGTTTACACGGTCGTGTAAATGGCACCCTTTAATTTACACGGGCCGTGTAAACGTCTCGACAGTTTTTAAAGTAGTTTTACTCTCATATAATTGAGACAATCAGTTTTGTTGGAGGTTAGGTCGGATTTTGGGCAGAAAGAAGGCGATTTTCAGAGCTTTTGGAAGTAGATTAACACTTGGAAACACTTTAATTTCCTTTTTGTAAGTCAATTTGAAGTTTAAACTTGTTTGATTTGTAGTTTAACCTAGACATGTGTGGTTGATTTCATAATCATTTCCGAATCTGAATTCTTAAGTATGTGTTGTTAGGTTGTAACTTGAACTTGATTTGTGTTTAACATCTAGTAATCTTTGATTTGATCTTAATCAAGTGTTTGGTTTATTCTCTTTTTCACTTGATCAATGAATTAGGGTTTTTATCAATCTAGTTAATCAAATTGTAAAATTCGTATATGTTTTATGATTTGATGTTAGTAACATGCACTTAATTGATTGTAATTGAATCAAACTGAGTGTAATCAAAGATTAAATGTTCATAATCCCAAGCTTATGAGGAATATTGAATATTGTTGGTAATTGTTGCAAGAACTTAAAGTCATTTAATGATTTAATGAAAGAGCTTATTTGAATTAAATCAAATAAATGAAGTTTTATTTGAAGAACATGTTTTGAATAAAACAATTTTTGTCAACTTAGATATTAGAGTTTATTAGTATCTAAATTACCAACCTAGATAGAACATAATCATATTCATTTTGCATCTTTCAACATAATACATGTATAAGAATCAGAATCGGAAATGTATTTCTTTTACTAAATTCTGTTAACAATCTTGTTTATTTATGAAGTTTAAATCTAGTTCAAACACAATCCCCCATTTTAATATTCTTTGTATTATGTGTGAAAATATGGCAAGATAAGAAGTCCTGTATTCCTGTGGACCGACCCTGCTTACTCTATACTATATTTAGTATAAGAAATAGCAGTGACTTGAGCTTTATTAATATTCTTTATCCCATTATTTGTTGGTTTGACAGCCAAACAAATTGGCGCCGTTGTCGGGGATACGGTAGTACTAATTGTTTATGCCAAGATCTTTTCGCACAGGTACACCTTTACCAGTTGATTTGGAGATAGAGAAATCTGCAAAACAAAGAAGGAAGCAAGCTAAACTTTTAAAGAAACAACAATTCGGAGCTTCTTTATCAAATCCATCAACCACATCTTCACCAACATCCAAAAGTACCACCCCACCATCTTCACCTACTCCTACCATGGCAGACAACCATGGAGGAAACCCACCTCCAAACCCACCACCTGAACAAACCTTTAGACAGTGGGCCACTCAAGATGTCACCCAACAACCTTTGTGCATAAATTACCCTGCAACAATCAACTTTGAACTCAAGTCTGGACTCATCCATTTGTTACCCTCATTCCGTGGTCTTGAGAATGAAGACCCACATAAATTCCTTAAGGAATTTCATGTTGTTTGTGTGGGTATGAAGCCACATGAAGTCACAGAAGATCAAATCAAGATAAGGGCATTCCCTTTTTCTTTACAAGATTCAGCTAAGGAGTGGTTGTATGACTTACCACTGGGGTCAGTCACAACATGGAATGAACTTGCAAGGATGTTTCTGGATAAATATTTTCCAGAAATGAGAGCTTCAGCTTTACGCAGAGAGATAATTGGTATCAAGCAAAAAAAAAAAGAAGCCTTGCATACTTATTGGGAACGGTTCAAGAAATTGTGCTCAAGATGTCCACAACATGGGATTACAGAATATCAGTTGTTGCAGTATTTTTATGAAGGAATGTCATCTTCGGATAGGAGATTACTCAATGCATCAAGTGGTGGATCTATAGCTGATAAGACTCCAACAGAAATCAGAGTTCTTATCAAGAACATGGCAGAAGAGTCCAAGCATACAACACAAGAAGAAGAACGGTACAGTGATGCACCAAGAGGAGTAAAAGAAATTTCTACCCCAAAAATTGAGAGTCTACTTTCTGAGTTGACTAAAGTAGTGATGATGCTTGCTAAGGATAAGGGTGTGCAACCACCAGTAGTTAGACCTTATGGTATTTGTACACAAGTTGGACATCCCACTGATATGTGCCCAATGTTACAAGAAGATGTAGAGCCAGTTGAAGCTATGGGATTTTCAAGTCAACAACAAGGAAACTTCCAGCCAAGAAGCAATCCAAATTGGCATCAACCTAATGCCAATTTTCAGCCAAGACCACCACCTTATCAACCAAGACCCCCATTTCAAAATCAAATGCATCACCAACAAAGTTATCAACCACATTTCCAGCCAACTCAACCTCCTCATCAATCTCAATTCCAACCTCAAAACATGCATCAAGGAAGTAGTTCAAGCGGATCGGGAATGTCTTTGGAAGACATTGTTAAGAGTTTAGCCACAAGTACTCAAACATTTCAAAATGAGACCAAGGCGAGCATCAAGACTTTGGAGCAACAAATGACTCAACTCGCCACTTCTGTGAGTAAATTGGAGTCACAAGGCAAACTACCCGCGCAAACCGAGAAGAATCCAAAACATAGTGCATGTGCCATCACTTTGAGAAATGGCAAAGAATATGAAGGTCCTAAGATGATTGA
This sequence comes from Lactuca virosa, assembly GCF_052849685.1. Taxonomy (NCBI): domain Eukaryota; kingdom Viridiplantae; phylum Streptophyta; class Magnoliopsida; order Asterales; family Asteraceae; genus Lactuca; species Lactuca virosa. The sequence goes on from NC_136433.1 coordinate 44,046,246, forward strand.
AGAAGAAGAAGAGATGGAGCTAGAGAAAGAAGAAGAAAAGTCAAAAACACCTTCAAAGCAAGTTCCTATTGAAGCAAAAGTCACTCCTCCTCCATTTCCCTCAATATTAAGCAAGTCAAAGCGTGAAAGGGAAGACAATGAAATCATGGAGATGTTTAGAAAAGTTGAGGTAAATATTCCTCTTATTGATGCCATCAAACAAGTCCCTAGGTATGCTAAATTCCTTAAGGAATTATGTACATCCAAGAAAAAGTTGAAAGGGAATGAAACTGTTAAAGTAGGAGAAAATGTGTCTGCAGTGTTACAGAAAAGACTACCTCAAAAATGTAAGGATCCGGGTGTTTTCACGGTTCCTTGCAAATTAGGTAATCTTCATGTTCCACGGGCTATGCTAGACCTTGGAGCTTCTATCAATGTTTTGCCATATTCCATTTTTAAAACTTTAAATATTGGCACATTGAAAAAGACCGGGGTAATCATTCAATTGGCTGATAGATCTTTAGTACATCCCAAAGGTGTGCTAGAAGATGTGTTAGTTCAAGTGAATGAATTAGTGTTTCCAGCAGATTTTTATGTCCTTGACATGGATGATGATGACTCACCAAATTTGAGTTCAATTCTCCTAGGAAGACCCTTTTTGAAAACAGCCAGGACTAAAATTGATGTTTATGATGGTACATTATCCATGGAATTTGATGGGGAGGTGATAAATTTCAATATTTATGATTCTATGAGATATCCAAGTGATATTTCATCTTTGAATTTTGTGGATGTCATTGAACCATTGACAGAGGAGTGTTTTGATTTGTCTAATCTTGATGTGTTAGCTCTCATTTTAGACAGGAATCTTCAAAAGGAAAGAGTGGAAAAACTTGCCAATCAATTTACAATTGATAAAGAGATTATGGAGGTTGTGTCTTGCATGGATGAGAAGAAGAAAATGAGGTTTGATGTTCCAAAGCTGAAAATACCAATGTCTAATGAGAAACTTGTTCCTTCTATTGTGCAGGCACCGGAATTGGAGCTCAAAACTTTACCCGAGCATCTCAAGTACGCATATCTTGGAGACAAAGAAACTTTGCCAGTGATCATCTCCACCAAGTTGTCACCAAAAGAAGAGGAAGAGCTTGTCACCACTTTGAAAGTGTATAAAGAAGCCATTGGGTGGACTATAGCCGACATCAAAGGGCTAAGTCCTTCGCTTTACATGCACAAAATCCTTATGGAAGAATATTACAAGCCTTCCCGAGAAGCTCAAAGGCGTTTGAATCCTCCAATGATGGAGGTTGTGAAAAAGGAGATTTTGAAGTTGTTGAATGCAGGGATGATCTACCCTATATCAGATAGCAAGTGGGTAAGTCCGGTCCAAGTTGTGCCCAAGAAGACAGGTATTACCGTTACAAAGAATGACCAAGGTGAGTTAGTCCCCACCCGTATGCAAAACGGGTGGAGAGTTTGCATTGATTATAGAAGACTCAATTCCTCAACCCGGAAAGACCATTTCCCACTTCCCTTCATTGATCAAATGTTGGAAAGGTTAGCGGGAAAAACACATTATTGTTGCTTGGATGGGTATTCCGGCTTCCATCAAATACCCGTTGCACCCGAGGACCAAGAAAAAACTACTTTCACATGTCCCTTTGGAACATTTGCATATAGGAGAACGCCTTTTGGACTTTGCAATGCTCCAGCCACTTTTCAAAGGTGCATGGTAAGTATTTTTTCGGAATTTGTTGAGGAAATCATTGAAGTTTTTATGGACGACTTCACAGTTTATGGTAATTCTTTTCATGAGTGTTTGGGTAATTTGAAAAAGATTTTGCAAAGATGTATTGAGACCAATCTTGTTTTGAATTATGAAAAGTGTCACTTTATGGTTGACAAAGGTCTCATACTAGGTCATATTGTGTCTTCTAAGGGTCTAGAAGTGGACAAAGCAAAAATAGATGTCATAAAATCTTTACCTTATCCCACTTGTGTTCGTGAGGTACGCTCATTTCTTGGTCATGCAGGATTTTATAGAAGGTTTATCAAAGATTTTTCCAAGATATCTCGTCCCATGTGTGAGCTCCTACAAAAAGATGCAGAATTCGAATTTTCCAAACAGTGCAAGCAAGCTTTTGATCAGTTGAAAGAGTTGTTGATAATAGCACCTATACTTCAATCACCGGATTGGAGTTTACCTTTTGAAATCATGTGTGATGCCAGCAATCATGCAGTTGGTGCAGTGTTAGGGAAAAGAAAAGATCGTGTTCCTAATGTCATTTACTATGCCTCAAAAACACTTGATAGTGCACAAGCCAACTACTCAACAACTGAAAAAGAATTGCTATCTATTGTCTTTGCTTTAGACAAATTTCGTCAATACCTGCTAGGTTCTAAAGTCATTGTTTATTCTGATCATGCAGCTATTAGGTATCTACTTGCAAAGAAGGATTCGAAGCCTAGACTCATTCGATGGGTATTACTCTTGCAAGAGTTTGACATCGAAATCAAAGACAAGAGCGGAAAGTCAAACCTTGTAGCTGATCATCTTAGCAGGATTGTTTCTCCCGATGACTCAACTCCCATTCATGATGCATTTCCCGATGAGAACCTATTTTCAGCAAAATTTGCCCCGTGGTATGCCGATATTGTGAACTACATTGTTACAAATCAATTTCCACCAGATTGGACTCGATGGCAAAAAGACAAGATCAAGAAAGAAGCCAAGAGGTATGTTTGGGATGAGCCATATTTGTGGAAATATTGTGCTGACCAAATGATTAGACGATGTGTGGATCAATATGAGGTACCTTCTATCTTAACTTTTTGTCACTCTTATGCTTGTGGAGGACATTTTGGTCCTCAAAGGACTGCAAGAAAAGTTTTAGAGAGTGGATTTTACTGGCCAAGTATTTTCCATGACTCTTATGTCTTTTGTTCAAGTTGTGATAAATGTCAAAAGATGGGCTCTTTAAGCTCAAAGAAGCAAATGCCCCTAAATCCCATTTTAGTTTGTGAAATTTTCGATGTTTGGGGCATTGATTTTATGGGACCTTTTCCATCATCTTCGGGTTTTATTTATATTCTTTTGGCTGTGGACTATGTTTCCAAGTGGGTGGAAGCAAAGGTTACCCGTACTAACGATTCAAAAGTTGTGATAGATTTCTTGAAGGCTAACATTTTTTTCCAGATTTGGTGTTCCAAAGGCCTTAATCAGTGATCGTGGTACACATTTTTGCAATCGTATGCTCGAGAGTGTTTTGAAGAAATATGGTGTTACTCATAAAGTTTCCACAGCATACCACCCACAAACAAATGGACAAGCCGAGGTGAGCAATTGAAAAATCAAGGGCATTTTGGAGAAAACCGTGAATACAACAAGGAAAGATTGGAGTACACGCCTTGATGATGCTTTGTGGGCATACCGCACTGCATACAAAACTCCAATTAGAATGTCTCCATACCGTATTGTTTTTGGAAAGCCGTGTCGATTACCCGTTGAGTTGGAACATAGGGCCTATTGGGCGATCAAGCAGTTCAACATGGATTTAAGTGAATCGGGAAAGAAGAGGAAGCTGGACATACAAGAACTTGAGGAAATCCGCAATGAAGCATATGAGAATGAGGTTCTTTATAAGGAAAAGACCAAAGCATTCCATGACAAGATGATTACACGCAAGGTAGTTCACAAAGGTCAAAAGGTACTACTTTACCACTCGCGTTTTAAATTGATTCCTGGTAAATTAAGGTCCCGTTGGGTGGGACCATTTGTTGTCACTAATGTTTTTGAGCATGATGCAATAGAAATCACAAGTGAGAAAACCGGGAAGATTTTTAAGGTAAATGGTCACCGTTTGAAGCCTTATTATGAAGGATTTCAAGTCAAGAATGAAGATGTGGAGGAAGTAATGGATCCAAAGTATCAAGATTGACAAATAGTTGGGGTCCAAGTCGAGCCAACGACATTAAAAAGGGGCGGCTAACCGGGAGGCAACCCGGGGGTATTTTTGTCATTTCTTATATTTTCATTGTATTTTCTTTGTTTTCAAACTTCCAAGTTGTTTTTCATGCTAAAAGAGGGTTAAAAATCATTTTTCGGGCAGTAGAGGTTTAGCGGGTTGCAAATTCAAAAAGTGAAAAAATCAAAAAAATTTGGCCTTTACAGACATTTACACGGTCGTGTAAACTTATGCTTATGGTTTACACGGGCCGTGTAAACGACCAGCCACCGTAGTCAAAACTCTACATTTACACGGCCGTGTAAATTTTGCCTTTCTGTTTACACGGGCCGTGTAAACGTTAAAACAGGGCTGAACGAGTTAAAACCCAAAACTTGATTTTTTTCACTCATTGTTCTCTCAATACCTGTGACTCCTTCTCTCCTTACTGCCCCCTTCGAAAAAACCATTCCAAATACTCAATCTTCCTCAATTTTGCATCAAAAATCAAGCTCCAAGGTATGAAATTCTTCTCTTTTCTTCATCTTCTTTATCTTCCACCTCTATTTCAACTTCTCATGGCCGATTTTGGGGGTTTTGAGCAAACCTTAGAATTTTTGAGTATTAAAATATCGACCTAATGCTTGAAATTTCTTGTAGGATAAGCTTGGGGAAGCATTGGACATCACCCTACCACCATTTTCAAGCACAAATTGGTATAATTGTTCCAACTCTTTACTTGTGCATATACTTAGATTTTGGGGTGATTTTGGTGATTTTGGTGATATTGCTGTTTTTTTTGTGCATACTCTTGAGTTTAAATTGTCCTACATTGTGTGCAAAACTTTGTTGAATCCAATTTGACAATGGCCTCCCGTGGAAAAAGGGCTAGAATTGGGACCTCACATATGGGTGGTCAAGAGTCTAATGATGAACAAGACCAACATCCCATGGAAAACCCATATGAATTTGGTCTTATTTTTGAGACCAATCAACAAAACATTTTGTATGCAAGCCTTATTGGAAGAGTAATGGCGGCTCAAAAATTTGTGGACATCCAAGCCCTCAAAGACCTTCATATCTATAAAGGTGTCCACAAGCTCTTCAAGAACATTGGTTGGGAAGGGCTATTGAATCTACATGCAGTCAGTTATCAAACACCTATGTTGGAATTCTTGTCATCCATCACTTTCGATTACCAAACACACATCCTCACTTTCCGTTTGCTCAATCAATCACATAGAATTCATGCTGATACTCTCTGTGATATTATTGGTGCCCCAAAGGCGAAAAGAGATGTATATACAGCAAAAGGAAGAAGAAATGCTGTATTTGAGCGCGAGTGTGGAACGTTTTGGAGAACTATCTCTTGTGAAGATGAGTTTCAGTCAGGCACAGCAAAAGCTTCTAGCATTATTCATCCGGTTCTGAAGGTCACCTACCGTATTATTGCTTCTCTCTTATTTCCTCAAGAAGAGATTAGCAAAGCAAACAAAAAAGAATTAGAAGTTTTGTGGTGCATGATTAACAAGCCCGAGGAAGTCCCTCATTTTGGGTGTTGGGTAGTTCAGAAAATGCTCAGAAATGCCCTGAGCAATGGTGGCCAGCTACATTGTGGAGGCATGGTATCTATTATAGTTGAACATCTTGGCCTCCATCTACCCAACAATCCAACCAATATAATTTCGGGCCGTACTCGTTTATCACTTGAGGTTTTGGAAATCATGCATCTCTTTCACCGCCATCCCAATGGGGATGTTCATTGGACAGTCGATGGTAAAGAATATTTACGCGTCGATAACTGAAATAAGAAGATATTAGTCTTGGCCAATGACATCCCTTCTACCAATTGGCACCTCCAATCCAACTTGGGTGTTACTGCTGCCCGTAGACCTTCAATCACCACTTCTACTCCTCCTGCTCCTACTGCTGGTGCCTCTAGCTCATCTCGCCCCATTCCTTTTCCTGAACACAATCTTTACATGGGCGAGTTTGCACACTTGAACCACCGTTACACCAGCATACAGCAGGAAGTCGGAGAAATTTATACGGGTGTCGTTGAAATCACTTCTGATTTTCAGGACTACCGTAACTTGCAAGAAGAGCGTTGGGCCCAACAAGAGCTACAGTGGGCTGAGAAGGATCAGAGATGGGTCGCTCAAGAGCAGCATAACCGCAATGTTCATCATTTGATGAGCGATATCCATAGAGTACTTGTGCTTCCCACCCAGCAGCAGCATCCTCCATCATCATCCCAACCCCAGTGGCCTCCATTTTATCCTTCTGATTATCCTTCACAGTTCCCACCATATCCTCCACCGCCCGGTCCTCAATAGGCCGGCTATACCTCTCTCCAAGCATCGAGGACGATGCTTATTTTAAGCTTGGGGAGGGGCATCCATCCATGCATTATCCCGTTGCATGTAGGTTGCATGTAATTTGATTGCATTGCATTATTTTTCTTTTCATTTTCATTTTCCTTTTCATTTTTTTCTGCATGGAAAATTTTTCAAAAGCCAAAAAGATTTTTTTTAGATGCAAACAAAATGCAAAGAAAATAATAATAATAATTAGAATAGAAAAAAATGATCCAATCCCAAGCAACCAAATCTTCTCAAAACAGTTGAGATGGTAAGTGAGTCATGTGCCTTGAGATTAGCTTGCTCTTTTTATTAAAAAAAATCTAAAAGCAAGTTAATCGCATACGAACACACCTCCCGAAGCTACTTGTGCAAAACAGAAAGTGAGAAGACTGTCAACATTTGAGCATAACAGCAGGTATGAGTCGATTCTTTGGGACATATGACTGGTCTTATGAGTAGTAAGTGCTCAATTGAACTTAAAATGCCAAATAAAAAAAAAGAATGCAAAATTTCAATGTCCCGAGCCTTCCAGCGCTCTAAAAAGTCCTTTCTACTCATTCCCTTTTATATACCCTGCTTGGGGACATAGCTTTCAACTATATTTACGGGTCTTTGCATGTTAACCTTTAGTCCCCTGAAAAATATCTTAGAAGTCCTCACGGTAATAAACCGTGAGATGTCCCACAATAGAAAAGTCAAGGACGAAAATATAAAGAAATTGGCCAAATAAATAAATAAATTAATTAATAAGAGTGTTATGTGTTAACTTAGATATTTGTATATGTGTTACTTAAAAATAAAAAAATAAATAAAATAAAATAAATAAAATATATTATTAAGTTAATCTGTGACCTATGGGATTCGAACAAGTAAACTCTGAGGGGTGTTTTACACCTAATCGCCTAAAGCTAAATTGTTTGGGACTGATTGAGTTGAAAATTCGTTACATGGGTTCCGTAGAAAGTCATGAACTTAATAATAGCAAATAAAGCTAATATGTGGCCTTTGAGGTTCGGGCAAGTAAACCCGAGGGATCTCTTTAAATCTAGCACACTAAGGTCATTTGATTTGGATGTGTTGGTTGGAAGCCCGTTACACGGATTTCAAAGAAAGCCATGAGCTTTATTTGTAAAAAAAAATTAATTAAGAAGTTTGTATATAATTGTGTTTATAGTTTAATTGAATATTGTGTTTAGGAAAAATACTTGGCTGTCAAAAGAATCCCCTTGGACTTGGATTTGAACTTATGACATTGGACTGAATGTTAATTACTTTGGCTGGTGTAAGTGGTTTGAAGTTTGTAACCAATCTGGATAAATATTAGGGAATTTTTTTTTATAAAATTTTTTTCAGAAAAAGATTGTTGTTGACCAACAAATAGCTGGAATCGGACATTGTTATATTTTATGAAACAAAGATGGTTGAGCATGTTTTGTCACATATAATTTCACGAGAGTAAGACCATAATTTGTTCAAAGAATCGACTTGATGATATTGAAAAGAAAAAAAAAGTGTTGTGATCTTTGATTCTGTTGAGTTGTATTAGGGAGTGGCCAAAGTCTTGTTTCTATTATCATATAATATTTTGAGACTAAAGCCAAGTTGACTCAAGGCATGACAGGTACATTCTCAACTATGGTACAAAACAGGGTAATTGGGTTGGATCTTTTCATGTTTGTTTTGATTTCATGCATTAAGTTTCAAATAGTTTTAACTTTAATTTTCTTTTCTTCTATTCTATTTTATTTTCTCTAGTTTAAATCTTCTTGTTCTTTCTTGAGGACAAGAAAGGTTCAAGCTTGGGGAGATTTGTTAGATGCATTTCATGCATTCATTTTGTAGTTTTAGTTCAGAAAAGTGCATTGCATTTAGGTTTAAACTCATGCATTTTGCATATTTTTCGGGATTTTTCATGATGCAATTCCATTCACACACTTTTATGATATTTCAGGGACTTTTGAAGGTTGGATCTTGATGGAGGAAGTTAAAAAGAGTTGGAGACAAAGTTTCAGAAGTTTTGGAGCATTGAAAAGAGAGAGAATGAAGAAATGAAGATTTGAGCCTTTCAGACATTTACACGGCCGTGTAAATGATGGCTTATAGTTTACACGGGCCGTGTAAACGCATATGCAAGAGCATTCTACTTCGAAGGCCTGGAAGGATTGAGCATTCTACTTTTCTTGTTTACACGGTCGTGTAAATGGCACCCTTTAATTTACACGGGCCGTGTAAACGTCTCGACAGTTTTTAAAGTAGTTTTACTCTCATATAATTGAGACAATCAGTTTTGTTGGAGGTTAGGTCGGATTTTGGGCAGAAAGAAGGCGATTTTCAAGGCTTTTGGAAGTAGATTAACACTTGGAAACACTTTAATTTCCTTTTTGTAAGTCAATTTGAAGTTTAAACTTGTTTGATTTGTAGTTTAACCTAGACATGTGTGGTTGATTTCATAATCATTTCCGAATCTGAATTCTTAAGTATGTGTTGTTAGGTTGTAACTTGAACTTGATTTGTGTTTAACATCTAGTAATCTTTGATTTGATCTTAATCAAGTGTTTGGTTTATTCTCTTTTTCACTTGATGAATGAATTAGGGTTTTTATCAATCTAGTTAATCAAATTGTAAAATTCGTATATGTTTTATGATTTGATGTTAGTAACATGCACTTAATTGATTGTAATTGAATCAAACTGAGTGTAATCAAAGATTAAATGTTCATAATCCCAAGCTTATGAGGAATATTGAATATTGTTGGTAATTGTTGCAAGAACTTAAAGTCATTTAATGATTTAATGAAAGAGCTTATTTGAATTAAATCAAATAAATGAAGTTTTATTTGAAGAACATGTTTTGAATAAAACAATTTTTGTCAACTTAGATATTAGAGTTTATTAGTATCTAAATTACCAACCTAGATAGAACATAATCATATTCATTTTGCATCTTTCAACATAATACATGTAAAAGAATCAGAATCGGAAATGTATTTCTTTTACTAAATTCTGTTACCAATCTTGTTTATTTATGAAGTTTAAATCTAGTTCAAACACAATCCCCCATTTTAATACTCTTTGTATTATGTGTGAAAATATGGCAAGATAAGAAGTCCTGTATTCCTATGGACCGACCCTGCTTACTCTATACTATATTTAGTATAAGAAATAGCAGTGACTTGAGCTTTATTAATATTCTTTATCCCATTATTTGTTGGTTTGACAGCCAAACATAATCTAAACTAAATTCGTAGAATATGTTAAACCGAGAGCGTCCACAAAAAGAACGCCCAAATCTGATTTCGTATGAGGAAGTTATGAATTTTCTAAGATTTGGCATAGCAATGCACGACCCGAAATTCGAATTTTAGATAGAGCGGTTTTTGGAGTACGCGACCTAAATGAGAGTTGAATATCTCATTAATAGTAACACAACGATAAAAATACAGACGAAAACGGAGTCCGTATAAGAAGTTACGAATTTTTCGCGATCATTTAACAGTGTAATCTCCTCCTACTGTTAAATTTAAGATCGGTCGAGAATTAGCCAATGGAGTCAAAATGAAAGTTGTAGATCCTATTTTTTACCTACGCGTGGATATAAAGAACGTCAAAAACGGAGCTCGTATACGAAAGTTACGGATTTTAGAAGTCGGAAGTGTGCTGTGCGAAAATGGGTGACGTGGCACAATCTTGGCCATTGCTTTCTCCCCAAGTCTTGCCACCAGATGGTGACATGTGGCACCAAGTTCAGCCATATTTCACCCTATAAATAGAACCTCTACCACCCTCATTTTCTTCACACCTTCCCATTCTCTTCTCTCTACACTCTCTCTAAACCTCCCAAAACTCCCCTAGCGCTAGAAGAAAGCCACGGAGCGCTCGACGGCTCCGAGAAGAAGAGTTTTCGGCTCAGAAGTTCTGCCCCTGCAGAGCCCGGCTTCTAGCCAAACCCCCTCGTAGGTAAGATACGCCTATGCTATTTTAACTATAGTTTTTATTTAAATATAGTAATGTTATTAAGACCTTATAATAAATATTTGGGCTATTATTATGAGTTATATAAGTGTCGTTATGATATCTTTTTAACCACTCGCGGTACGGGGAATCTGGTTTGGAGGGCCGCTTGGGTTGCTGTATTTCAGAAGTGCTTTATGCCAAAATGATCATGCCCTCCGGTGTTCCATGTCTGGCCCCTGTCTGTACATAGTGGGTGAAGAGTATTGTTTAACGCTTATATAATAGTAATAATAGCTAGATTATTAATTAATCTCGTCGAACCTTAGACTAAACTCTAGTGGTAATGATACTAGGTTTTGTCAAGGGAAATTTTTTTTAAGAGTAACGAAGCGCTGTCCGAGTACCGAGTCACCACCTTATCAGGTGAGTGCATAGTTACTTTCATCTTACACATACATATGAAGTATTTTACATAAACTACGTGCTATGTGTGCATATTGTCTGAATACTTGCTGTCTATGCTGGATGAACGTTTTTATACATGTTTTAAATGATTTAAACTGTATACGTATTTTATATCTACAAATATGTTGGGTATGACATGGGTAGATGAATGATGAGAGATAAAAGATGATGTGAGTAAACATTGGCAGCTATAGACTTAGTGCCTAATAAATAACATCGGCAACTATGGACTTACTGCCTATTGAATGAACGTTGGTAGCTATGGACTTAGTACCTAAAAGATAAACGTTGGTAGCTATGGACTTAGTACCTTATAGATAAACGTTGGTAGCTACGGACTTAGTACCTGATAGATAAACGTGGGTAGCTATGGACTTAGTACCTATTAGATGAACACTGGTAGCTATGGATTTAGTACCCGATGAATGAACTTTAGCAACTATGGATTTAGTGCTTTACGAATGAGCATTGGCAGCTATGGACTTAGTACCTGTCTTATAAACCTTGGAAGCAAGGGACTTCGGAATGAATGCAGGATAGATGACTCTTAGGGTAGACCCTTAAGAGTTAGGAAGATAATGGGGATGTGTAATTGGGTTGATTGTTTGATGTTTAAACATAATAATTATATTATTGTGGGTTGAAAACCCTATGTACTCACCAGGTTTCCCTACCTGACCCACTCAAGCTTATGTGTATCACAGGTGTCGATACGAAGCTACTTTACACCGAGAGATTTAAAAGAGATGTAGATCACTAGTGTAAATGAATGTAAATTTTGTTTATGCTTATGTTTCTGTATTGACGATGACATCCCAAGGTTTTAAAAGGAATAAAAATACATTTCTTCGGAAATGCTTTGATAACGTATTTATCATGTTTTCTGGGAACAAATTCCGCAACATTTTTATTAAAAGAGGTACTCTGATTTTTATAAAGCATAAACAAAATCGGTCTTTTCTGGCCGTGAAAATGGGGATGTCATAGAAGATTCCTCTCAAGCTCATCTAGGTATCTCTTCCTAGATTATCTCTCAACTCAAAACTCAGAACATACTCAGAGCAAATAGCAGGTAACACTGATCAAGAACCTCTCCTAGGCTAAGGCATCACAAATCAGGCAACTCTAGCCCTAGAATATGAAATACCTAGCCTAATTTCTATCACGCAACCCTAACAGAATATTTCATAAATATCTCATAACACAAAGTAAGGGTATCTTGGGAAATCATCGTTCGGGCTCTGGCTGATTGTACACACCGCTCCAACTTGTTTTCTCTTAAATCTCTTTCTCGTTTTAGAAAAATCATTTCTTTTGAAAATTTTTCTCAAATCCTCAGTTTGAGTCCAAACACACCCGGAGGTGCATCCGAATCCCTCAAACCAAGGCTCTGATACCAACTTGTAACACCGAAATTTTCAAACCAAAATTTTCATTTCAAACATAAAAATCACATGTCATATTTCCCGAAAATCTCATTTATCAACATTATTACAATTTATTTATCAAAAGTTGTTTATCACATAAACCAGGATCCTCCAAAATATATCTCCAAATGCGAGTGTGTGTACAATCAAGCCGGGGCCTTCCTACGATCATCGGAAGTACCTGAAACACATAACACATAACACGGTAAGCGCGAAGCTTAGTGAGTTCCCCAAAATACCATATACAGCTCATTATCCACTCTAGGCTATAACTCGATAAGACCCTCCGGTCAATGTGTCTCAGTGGGACCCTCCGGTCCCAACTCAGTAAGCTCATAATAACAATACTCAGCATAAAACACAAAGACATCATGCATGATATCAAATACACAGATAAACACAATAAACAGCTCAATCACACAAGGTATCACTCAAGGCAAGTATAGTGAGAAGACTCACCTTGCAAGAAGTCAGCAAATCTCGAACTCAAATCACCGGTCTAGCCTCCGCCTAGCGTACACGACAATTATCCCTAATTAATCACGGCTCTCAAGAGGCTACACTAAGTCACAGCAGGGAAAAAGATCATTTTACCCCTCAATGGCCCTAAATGTCTATAAATTGACCAAACCCTAAAAGTCAACAAAAGTCAACGGCAGGGAGTACGCCGCGCGTACCATCTCCTTACGTTGGGCGTACTCAGCTGCCATGCAGACATCGGGGATGCGCGACCCCTACGCTACACGTACTGGAATTACGCTCGACATACGCTCCAGTTTCATCCTTCTCACTTGTTTGGTCTTAAACGGTTAAGACCTTGGCTCATATTTCAGATCTAGACTCTCTAATAGCTCTTAACCCATAAAGTCAGGGACTTTAAGCCTTTGCATGGCTGGGAAGGTCCCAAACACACAAATCACTCACCCTCTTATGACAAAAAGCACATATCTCATGCATGGCTTGATCTAAACGTCCAAGATTGGATTTTTATGACACTACACCACTGAATATACTCAAAGGGGGTGGATCATGGTCTCTGGAGTACAATATCACATAAAGTCTCCAACTTTTAGGACAAAACCCTAGAATACTCTACTTAAATGCAACAACCAAAAGAGTAAGAAAGCTTTGAGCTTTATACCTCAAAATGAAGCTCCACACTCAGATAAGCTCAGATCCAAGGCCTGGAATCCCACTCCTTCTTCTTCAAGACTCCTTCTTCACTCCAAAGAAATTCAAGAATACTCCCAAGGCTCTCCAATGTACTCACAAGCTCTAAGAACGAAAACTAGGGTTTAGGAGGGTTGGTGTCTGAGAATGGTGCCCAGGAATGAGGCCATCATATCCTTTAAATAGGGGCCTCACTCAAAATTAGGGTTTTCACCCTGAGCCTAGTACGCCTAGCGTACTAGGTGGCTTCTGCGTCAAATGCACACATATGAGTATGTTGAGTGTACACTCGCGTACGCCCCGCGTACTCATTCACCACCTTTTTCATCAAGGGACTGAAATGGCCAATTACTCAAAAGACCAAGGGTTACGAGGTATACCTGGACTTAGGATGTTACATCATCGACTACAATTGATTTGCATCAGAAACAATAAAATTTATTGGTTCATTTCTTGTTCTTGGTTCTTGTTTTATACTTGTAATCTACATAAACACGATGTTGTTTTACTTGATTATGATTGGGATTTGGAAGTATCAATCAAGATCGAGGTACCCTCCTGACATTGATATTAAACTTTCGTATAGTGATGAATTTATCGGGATGAGATATGATCAGTGACGAATTTAGAACAAAAAGTTACATGGTTCCTCATATAGAATTAGATAGGTCCTTTATATTTTTTAGTTATATTTTTTAATATGAGAAGGTAAGTCCTAATATAAGTTTCTATATAATTTCTATAAAATATTAAAACTTAGGTAGGTCCTAGGACCCACCTGGAATACATGTGGCTACGCCACCGGATATGATGAGGATTTTGATTGTTTTCTAAGTTCGAAAATATGGGATGTGTTGGAGACTTGCAGGTGAGATGTGATTGGTTGCCAATTGTGGGTTAAGGGTTTTTTCTTTGTTTTTGTAAAACACAACCATCTCAAAGTGACGGTGATGAGAAAAAGATAAAAATTATGGGGTGGGTGAATTAGGGTAAGTGTGTTTGTGTGCAACGGTGAGATAAAGTTTGGTGATTAGAAAACATGGAAAAAGAGATTAACAAATCATAAAAGCAAAAGAAAAATTAAATAAAAAATAAAAAAATAAAGTACTTTTACTTGTATTTAATGTCTAAAACTAACAAAGTTATCCAAAATGACTAATCTTGTTTGATTTTGAAACCACAAGAACTATTGATGTATAGTTTTTCAAGGATATCCTCAAATCTAGTCGGGAACCACATAGACCATTTGTCAGTATATTCTTTTATTTCTTTTACATCTTATCACTATAGTTTTCTACTTTGTAAAGTTGTTACTTAAATTTATGTTATATAAAATTTATTTTACAAATTATGACAAACATTCATAATTTTTTGTTGAACAAGTATTATTTATTTATTTATTTATTTTTTTTTTGGACATGCTTGTTAGATATTACCAATTTATCTACACCATGACACTGATATTAAATTGTATTTTTCATGAAAGTGAATTTGCAAAACATATCACGAATACTGTCAGCCACTTTTTTACAATTTATTCTTTTTGCATAGTCAATGTTGTGATTTTTGTACTTAGACAAACCGTTGCTTAGTTTTTGTACGGCGGGTTATTTCCATAAAAGACCTTATATTTTGATTTTTTTGTTTTTTAGACCTAAATTTTTTTTCTTTTACGAAAAAGACCTAACTTTTACCTGTAACTTGTTATTTCAGACCTAGCAGATCACCAACAGGTAAATTAGGTATTTTTGTTTCATAAAAGACCCTATATTTTGTAGTTTTTTCCATTTTAGACCTAAAATGTTTTTTTTTTTCAAAATAAACTCAACTTTAAAATTGGTTATAATCTTCAAGACCAAATATATAAGGTACTTCTTGACTACACCGAAAAAGAAAGTATACATGTATAAACTAAAAAATGTTATCTAATCTATTATCTTTTGAACGAATATAACCTAGAAGAATTGCAAAATTTTATTTTTGTCTAAAAGATATAATTAAACTTTATCTTGGATATATATTATATCATTAAACTTGATATATTGTTTATAAAAAATGTTATTATTACCGCTAATAAAAAGTTTGATGTTAATTTGATATTTTTTGGTAACATTGATAATACATGGCTATGAAGAATCGTTTAGCATAATAACAATTTTTTTTATTTGTAGAAAAAAAACATATCATGTAATTTAACAAACTATATACAAAATAAATTTTTTTAGTTTGTCTATTATACCTATTTCGTGAGTTTGGACATATTTTCCTCTCTCAGTTTTCTATATTAATTTTTTTAGTTGAATTTTTTAATCAATTTTTTTAGAACAGTTAATAAATGCACTCACTATCATACTCATAAACCAAAGTCATAGACTATTTGGTAGCATTAGCCCATTATTGAATAATATGTTATAATTATATCAAATACATATATAAAAATATTAATCCTAAACATTCGTAATAGTTTTGTTTAGATATATCAGATTCAAGTTTAAGACATTCTTAAAAAATTTAACATCACATATAAATACATAAAACTATATTATGGGAATGAAACCATTTGAACAAAAGTTAAAAATCCAAATAACAAAAATGACACCGCACACTTAAATATCCAAATACATGGTGTTTGTATATCGCGGTTATTGATTCTCAAGTATAATCATATTTATTACCAAAATAAAATTTAGGATTTCATTTTAATTTAAAAAAGCTTGAAGGTGTTTGGTACTCAATTGGTTATTGAATTTATGATCTTAAAATTATATAAAATCTCTTTTGTGCTGTTAGGAAATTTGACTTCACATGTCTATGTTTTCAACTCCTAGCTTTTGGTAATTGTTTTATGTAACTGAAATCGAAAAACTAATTAAACCAATAATATAAATAAAAGGTTTTGGAGCTAGAAACTGTAAATTTTCCCAAATGTAGACAAAACATTTTGTTATTATTTATATTATACTCGTGAAAAAAAATATACTATACAACTTCATTGTATGTGTAATGGTTTAAAAAAAATGTTTCATGCGTAAATCAATACGACCCCAAAATATGCAAAAGTTAAATCGTTGTCTATTATTTAAACTAAAAGAATATAAGTATGTTTTTTATGCCTTGACGAAATTAAGCTACATGAACTTGGTGTAGTGAAGAAATAGCTTTTACAACTACTTTTTTTGTATAAATATACGTGGACAAAGAATTGTTCAATCATAAATAAATGTAGGCATAATAATTACATTGTTTAAATCGATGTCTATGTTTAAACTAATGGATATAATCACGTTTTTATACAACTAGTCTTGAAATAAAAAACATTTTAGGTCTAAATTGGAAAAAAAAAGTACTAAATGTAGGGTCTTTTATGAAATAAAAATACTTAATTTCCCTTTTGGTGACCTGTTAGGTCTAAAACAACAAGTAACAGGTAAAAGTTGGGTCTTTTTCGAAAAAAAAAAAGTTTTAGGTTTAAAAAGAAAAAAAGTCAAAATATAGGGTCTTTATGGAAATAACCCTATATGAACAAAGCAATAAACAACAGTTGAAACTATTAGGGCCCAAGGAACAGTATTGGATCGAATCAATAGTGTGATAAATGAAATAAGACTCGATTAAATGGCCTCAAACGGGATCTATTGATCTCTAGACAAATTAATCAGATCCAAAGAACAGAGGAAAAAAATATACCACGATGAACAGTATAGGAATATCATAAATTTCCATGAACAGTAGCTTGAACAGAATTTTGATTCGAAGACGCGAAAACACCAATAATCTTCAATAACATGTGCAGAAAATCATCAAATCAAGAACCGATACTTCAAAAATCAATAGATCTTCAAAAACCCGCTCTGATACCACTTGTTGAGATTAAAACTCTAATTGTGATTTGATGAACAAGATGCGGAAAATAAGAACAAACACAATAAAGAAGATATGTCGAATGATCATTCGATTTATTCAATTATGAGGAACAAATTACCCTTTAAGGAATAAGAATCTAACTCTACTAGAAACCTCACAACGTGGCGGCTACATTTTGCTTCACTCTTAACCCTAATAATGAATAATACATGACTATTTATAGGGAAAAGACAAGTCTTGGACTTTTAACCTACACTTCATCAAGGGGGCCTATTGCCATAATCCATGGAGTACTTTGAAACCCTACATTAAGATCTAGATTAGGGCTTGGTTTGGGCTTCTTATGATCATGTGGATTCTCTTTGGGAGTTTGAGCCACTCCAAGAGCCTAGGATTGAAGATCCTCACGTTTCTGAGTTGTTGCAATCATAAAAATGCTAACTTGATGCATGAGGACCATCCATGCAAAGGTTTAATGGATGTTTGGGTCCTTTTTGGACCATCCACAGGTACCAAGTGGTCGACTTTATGGATTAAGACACTGATATGGACCTATTTGGAAGTTCTGGATGTTGGGCTTAAGTTATTAAGTCATTTGTTTGTTTTTTTGGTTTCTGGCAGGGAACGTCATGCGTAAGGATGGGGAACGTCGCGCGTTTCGGCCTGGTATCCCGACGGATGGTCCGGTGACGAACGCTCCGCGTTCCATGAGGGAACGCCCAACGTTCGTGTCACCAGAGGACTTTTGGGCTTTTGGTCTTGGACTTGGATTTGGGGTTTGGGCTTTCTGTTTTGGGCCATTTGTGGACTGATCTGATTGAATTTCCCAGTTTGGGCCTAAATGAGTTGGGGTTGGGCCTTTGTGGGCCCAGTTTGGATTTAGGCCTTAGAGGGCCTAGTTGGTAGTTGGGCTTTTGAGTAAGGCCCATATTGGGTTGGGCCCAATTTATAAAATTTGGCCATTAATGGGCTTGGGAAGTCTACCTAGTATTGGTCCTTTCATGTTATGGTTTTAGGCTTTAGGCATGGACCAAATTAGAGCAGGGGTAAAATGGTCATTTTGCCCTAAGAAGGATTATTGGGTCTTGACTAAGTGTTATTTTGGTACTGACAGCTCGGGGAGTCGCAGGATCAGCAGTTCGGGGAGTTGTCAGTTAGCAGCCAGAGTATTATCTGGGGGACTTCAGCAGTGCGGTATGAGTTTCCTCATGTTTGAACGGATCGAAGTCACCAATGTCGGCCCATATATATATATATATATATATATATATATATATATATATATATATATATATATATATATATATATATATATATATATATATATATATATATATATATATATATATATATATATATATATATATATATATATATATATATATATATATATATATGTTTTCCGGATTACGATCCGATGTCGGGCGATGCCCGAGGAATGTTTGTTATGCTTGAGGTCTTTGTGATTCTTGCATGTGTCGGTATTTGTATGTTTCCAGATTACGATCCGATGTCGGGCGGTGCCCGAGGAATGTTTATATGTATGCTTTTCCGGACTAAGGTCCGATGTCGGGCGGTGCCCGAGGAATGTTTATATGTATGCTTTTTCGGACTAAGGTCTGATGTCGGGCGGTACCCGAGGAATGTTTATATGTGTGTTTCCGGACTACGGTTCGATGTCGGGTGGTACCCGATGACTATGTGCATGTTAGATTATACTTGGTGTCTGTGTGATACTTGTGTGTGCCTGGTAGGGAGGTAAGTGTGGGCGGGGTCCCGTATCTCATCACTAGCTGAGTGTGGACGGGGTTCCATATCTCTTCATTAGCAGAGCAGGGGAGGGGTGACGCCCATAATATGTGAGGCCTTAGTACTAGAGCAATTAGTACTGTGTATGATTCTTTATGTGCTAGCATGATTCTATGATATTGTTTGTATGTGTATAGCGGGCGAGGCCCTAGTGACAGGCGGGGCCTAGAAGAAACAGATCTGTATACCGAGCGGGGCTCGATGCCAGGCGGTGCCTGATGTCAAGCAGAGCCTGATGCCGGGCGGGGCCCGAGGAAGGGGCGGGGGCCCAATATATGCGATTATGTGTATGATATGTGGTAGTATGGGGAATTCACTAAGCTTCGTGCTTACGGTTTTCAGTTTTGGTTTCAGATACTTCCAGTTGCAAAGAGAAGAGTTCGGGATGACTGCATTGCACACACCATGATGTTTAGCCTGTGATGTTTACTCTGATGTTTTGTTTTGGAAACTCTGATAATAAAGTTTTGAAATACTTTGACTCGTGTTTTGATGGAATGTTTTGATAACTATTGTTTTATTTAATAACTAAAAATGAAATTTTTGGGACCGTATTTTATGAGTTTTAAGTACAATCTCATAAGCATAACCACTTCAACGTTTTTTATTTTAATATAAACCAATAAATTGTAACACCTATTTTCACTTATATATATATATATATATATATATATATATATATATATATATATATATATAGGCTAAAATGATCAACATGAAAGTTGTAGTAGTCGTCAAGACGAACACGTGGATATAAAGAACTTCGAAAATAGAGTTCGTATGAAGAACTTATAATTTTTATAAGTTTTGAGGAATATAATAACAAATATAATGATGTTAATAAAACAGTATGTGACCAATGTTTTCTTTCTTATGTTTTTTCTTAATATTTTAAGTTATTTTTCACATTTAAGAATCTTTTTTTAACAAAAATCTCTTATAAAAAGGTTACTATATAGAGAAAAGAAGGTTTTTTATGTGAAAATATATTTTTTGGTATAAATATGATTTTATAAAGCAAAAAAACCATATTCTAAACTAAATTTTGAAAAAATATATGTAAGAATACTAAATTTATGATGAATTCGTAAGAAAAATTTGAAATATGGGCCAAAAGTGTAAATTTAGGTTCAAATTTGTAATAAAATTTAAAATATATGCTAAAAGTGTAATTTTGAAAGTGGATGACCCTTTTCACCGGGTAAAAATGATCAAAGTGAATAAAATTCTCAGTATTTTGGACTTAATTGAATACAATTCCCAGTATTCCAGACTTAATCAGAAATATAAGGTGTTATAATTTCACGTATTGATTTGAAGGGTTATCTACAGAAAAGTCCCAAACTTTTTTCAAAAGTTTCAATAAAGTCCTAAAAAAAATTTTGAACAAAAAAGTCCTAATATTTTGAAAAAATCATATAATCTATCATTTGCTGTTCAAATATAAAAAATGACTTTTTCCTTAGTTTAGGAAAAAAAAAATCAAAATATTAGGACTTTTCTGTTCAAAAAAAAAAACTTTTAGGACTTTATTGAAACTTTTGAAAAAAGTTTGGGACTTTTCTGTAGATAACCATTTATTTGAATCAACGTTTATAATTTTATATAACTAAAAAAATATTTCTTAATTAATAATTTATTTAAAATAATTGATTAATAATTTTGAGTTTTTATTATAAAAGTTTAACAAATTTTGTGATAGTGGTTCTCATGAGTTATAAAACAGAATATATATATATATATATATATATATATATATATATATATATATATATATATATATATATATATACATACACACACACACGTAAAAAATATGTTTTTTTAGGTTAAAGAGCGAAAGTTATTTGAAAATCAAATTATATATAGTACATGCGATAAACACAAAAATTTAGAAAATAAGAGTGTGAAAGTAACATTTTACAAAGTTCAAATTTAATTTGTCAAAATGATATATTTTAACACTACAAGAAAAACAGTCATTAGCGGCGACGTCAATAGCGGCGACTCCTACTTTTAGCGGCGACAATTTGATGTGTCGCCGCTAATGACTGTAGACACGGATCCGCACTTTCACGTTCTGGTAAATAAGACCGTTCGATCGTGTTTCTAATCCAACGGCGAGGATAATCGAAGAATACATAAAAGCAATACCGGCGACAAAAGTCGCCGCTAAAGACCTACCCGAGTCGCCGCTAATTGTCGAAAAAAATGGCGCAATAATGTTTCCCTCCTAAGTGTCGCCGGTATTGAGGGAAATCGCCGTTAAAGCCAAAATTGTCGCTGGTAAAGGCGTCGCCTCTAAAGGTCGACGCACTTAACCCCAAAAACGTCGATCTTTTCCCATTTTCTCTTCTGTTTCACTGCAAATCTCGTTTCTTTCTCTCGTCTGCATCGCTTCCTTCAACACTTTCGTCGATTAGAGTGGGATATTGTCACATTTAGCAATTTTGGGTGAAGATACCATTGGTGGGCAAGGATTTTCCGGTGAGGACCAACCTTTTTTCCGGCGAGACCAAGGATTTTCCGGCGAAACCAAGCTTTTCCAGGTCAATTTCCGGTCCATTTTCTCTTGTAACATTGATTTTAAGCTTATTGGAGTGGTTAATTGCAAAAAAATTACAATTTCAGTTTTGTTGATTGTGTTGCCGACCACCACCTGCCACTACCGCCACCACTGGACCACCACACGCCACCACACGCCACCACAGGTTCTATTACTTCTATTTATTGTGACTGGGTATTTTGTATATATGTGGGTATTTTGTATATATGTGTGCATTTGTGTGTGTATTTTGTATATATGTGTGTATTTCATATATATGTGTGTGGAAATTGTGTGTATTTCATATATGTGTGTGTATAAAAAATACGTGTATGTGTATAATGTATGTATGTATGTATTTGTATGCAGTTTGGATTGTGTTCATAGTTGTTTTATGTGTATAAAAAGTATGTATATATGTGTATATTGTATGTATGTGTGTATTTGTATTTTGTGTGAAATATGTAAACTACAATGTCATAATGGAAAAAAGAAACAAAAAACAAGTAGGACGCTACAATGTCATTTGGTAATTTTTAGTTTGGTTTAAGTTAATACGTTAACTTACAAGTTTATAAGTTGTTATTTATTATGTAGTTGGAGAATCTTCGATCAATGTCCAACGATCCGTAGTCAACTGTGGAGCTTATAGGATGGAACAACGGTGGCGGGGATGATGACACGTCATATTAGTTTTATCTTTTATTAGCATTTGTAGTATGACATAAATTTATAAGAATTTTGTTATTTATTTTGGTGTATGTATGGTATTATAAAACTTGGATGTTATGTAATCGTGTTTCTGCATTTAACGTATCGGTTTTTCTGCATTTAACGTTATTTTGTATCGGTTTTCGGACAGCCGAGATTGACTGCTTTTAAAAAAAAATAAAAAACAGCAATAGCGGCGACACGTAGCATTAGCGGCGACATTATCATTAGCGGCGACACGTAGCATTAGCGGCGACTTTTTGAGCAATAGCGACGAGGCAGTAGCGGCGACTCAATAGCGGCGACGTGTCGCCGGTAAAGCTATTAACGGCGACTTTGGTGAGCAATAGCGGCGACTTTTGTCGCCGCTAATACCCTTTTTTCTTGTAGTGTAAAAAGTAAAAAAGATGAAAAACCATAAACTCATCAACATAAAATATTGACAAAGTTAAATAAATGATCTCTATGGTTTACCCATGGTCACAAACACAACTCATTATATCTGAAAAGATCAAATTACCCTCACATTAACAAACAAAAAGTAACACCGTGAACAAAAATGATCATTCATGCTAGTTTTGAAACCCACACAACCACATGCATCAAAAAAAAATTAGTAAGGACTTAGTTTGTGATATGTAATAAACCACAGGGACTATTTATGTAATTTTGTCTACGAATTATATATTTCACTAATATTAAGTTTTAGGTCGAGATACAGAACGTTAATCGTAAGAGGTTTTAGAGTCGGTGGTATAACATAACACTTGTTATAGATCCTGCAACCCCACCTTACCACTCAAGTGGTACGAAAATATACTTATAACCTTTTTCGGATTAATTAGCCGGTGAAGGGAACTTACCTAAACCAGGAACCCACCATGTGCATCAATCGTGCTCCACAAATTCGTGGTAAATTTCCAGTTTTCCGTTTCGGCACGTGCACACACATACACGGAGTCGACATAGTGTATACGTGCACACATGCATGCCATGTTTATATTGTGACTCCAAAGAGTATAAGTACTAGTCGTACTGTTAACCTGATCACTAGAGACTAATTAAAAGATATCATTCATCATATATTCAGAGTGCAATATGTCGAAAAAGATTGGGATTTCTGTGATGGTGAAGAGGTTACAGAGGAGAGTTTTTGCTAGAACTATTAAAGATGTGAAAGAAGGGCACTTTGCAGTGATAGCAGTGAATGAACATGAGGAGAGGAGGTTTGTTGTTCCTGTAGCATATCTTGAAAGGGCTTCATTTGTAAGACTACTGGAACGGGCTGCTGAAGAGTTTGGGTTTAATTATGAAGGTGCGGTGGTTATACCATGCAGACCGAGCGAGCTTCAAAGACTGCTGGCTGAGCAATCGGCATAAGAGATGATATGTTGATAGAATAATGTGTATTTTGACTTCAGTTAACATTAGATAACTTGTATTCTCTGTATAGACAAGCCAAATACGGGTTGTAACTTGTAAGTAGTGAAGAAATTAGCCGGTATGGTCTTTTTTTTTAAGATTAGATATATGAAAATATCACGATCTTTATGTTATTACAAAAAATAACAAAATGCCTAAAGTTTACATGCTTGAGCTTTGGTAATATGCTGATCAATTACAACTTTTAACCAATCTCTAAAGCCATAAAATTTATACGGACTTGAATTTTAATGGTGCTTTACCTGAAACAATGAACAAATTTATTATATTAATATGCATGGAATGTTTAAGAAAATATGTTCATCATCAAATACATCCTATCAGACAAGAATTATACTTTAGAAACTTCTAGATATATAGGATCTATCACCAAATACATCGTACCAGGCAAGAATTATACTTTAGAAACTTCTAGATATATAGGATCTATCTAAAAAAATCTCCGAACACTTGATATATATGGGCTCCATTCAACGTTAGAAATAGAATATAATAAGTTTTAGTGTCGACATGAAAATTCTTAAGTTTAACATATTTTCTTGGTTTTAAATCTATAACAATTTTTTATTTGTTAATGTCTAAAATTTACAAAGTCTTTATTTTTATTTATTTTTATTTTTTTTAGTTTTTACCTTGTTATCTGTATTATATTACAGGTCTAGGTTATCATTAAATCAAAATAAAAAAAAAATTAAGTTTACAAATATTTTATATTTTTATCTTAAATATTTATATATTTTTTAATATTATACGTATTCATACAGAAAAAATATATTTATATATACATTTTTTTTAAGTAACATCAAATAAATATATATTTTTAATATGCACGGTAAAAACATAAAAGTTTTATAAACTTAAGGGGTTTTGTTATTGCAATTTTTAATTTAATAAAAATCTAAAAACCTGCTATTAAAGAAAACAAGAGCAAAAAAACTAAGAATTAAAAAAAAAATGTTAAATTTTAGACATTAACCAAACTTGCCAAATTTAAGAACTTTTATATCAAAACTCTAACTTTTATTAGATATTATAGTTATATGTAGAATAGTATTTTTAGTTACGGAGATAGAGTAGTATTGTCATTACTTTTGTATATTTTAGGGTCACATCAAAAAATGTTAGTATTAGCAGTGACAAAAATCGTCGCATAAGATAGGGAAAAGTGTCGTAATACCTTTAGCGGCGACATGTCGCCGCTAATGCTCCATAGCTAATATTAAAAAGACATCCCTATTGGGGTTGTCGCTAAAGGCTAGCATCGCTAGTAGTTATTATCGTCGCAATTGACAACACCGATATTGCGATTTCATTTTTTTCGGTACACTGGTCGGAGTTCTCTGATCCATTGTCAGAGTTTACTGTTGTCGCTAAAATCCCAGGTCGTCGTGATGGTGACGTCAGGGTAGACCATGTACAATTTATAAATTTTGGACCTTAACATTTAAAAAACTCAAAATTAGAACGCATTCTATATTTTTATTTAATTTCATAATAAATAACATTCTATATTTTTATTTAATTTCATAATAAATAACAAATGCTTTTATTCAAAATAAAATGTCAAAAAACTTAGTTTAATATATTTGTCTTTCCAAAAAAAAAAGGTTGAGAAAGTTTTCCATTATGTCTTGATTAGGGATGCAAATTTGACCCGTGGGTTCGGGTTGTTGGATTAGGTGTCTAAGCCCATAACTATATTTGGTATGCACTTGACCCGATAGTAGCATGGTCCTTTTGGGTTGCCTTCACCAAGACAATTTGAATGGATGATTAATGGAGAAATAGGATATTATGGTTTATTAATATATTATAAGAATAATATATTAAAAAAGAAATCATATTGTTTAATTAATATTGGTCAAGAATTAATTAAGAATTAATTTTGTGACTAAAAGAGATTAATTAAATAAAAGGGACTGATATTGCAATTATAAGATAATTGGATTTTGGGCTGTAGATCCTTATGGATATAAGGGGGACGAAAATTAGAGTGGAAGCCCACTATGATTTCGTCCATGGCCTTATTCCAGAAGGTGGTTTGGACTGCTTAAGGCCTACGTTATCCAATTAGGGTTTTGACTGAAACCCTAGCAGCACACCTATAAAAAGGACCCTACGGCACCCAAAATCGGCTACCACTTATTTCCTAAGAGTTCTAGAGCCGAATTTGGAGCCTCCATTCCCTCTCTTCAAGATCATGTTATTGCTTTGGTGTTTGTAAGCCATTAGAGGTATTACAATTGTGATACTAAGCTCTTGAAGTTGAACATTCTTGCTACTTGTGAAAGGTAATCATCTAAACTTGTTTTAATTATTGATTTCGAATTTCATATGCTAGATCTAGGGTTTTATAGCTTTGGATGATTTACATGTACAATATAGAAACCTAGATCCATAGCTTTAGGGTTTTGCATATGCACATAGGAATGTTCTTTTGCTCAAAATCCATCAGTGGTATCAGAGCCTTGACTGGTTTCAATTATATTTGATGCTCATATGTTCGTCCATAGCTTGAAAAGAAAATCGTTTTTGATAAACACTCAACTCACGACGTGACTCACTGAGTTCACGACGTGAGTCCAGTCTGTCTGACATACTCAACGAGTCCAGAAGGCTACTCGATGAGTCAGTGGATCAGATGGCTCAAAACTCGGTTTTTTGACTTATTTTGTGTTTAGATAATTACCAAAATTGTTTTTGAATAATAAAATCCGATTTATATATATATATATATATATATATATATATATATATATATATATATATATATATATATATATATATATTGTGATTATCCTTACCAAAATAAAAGATAATTATTGCCTTATATGATAAACTTTAATTATTTGAAATATTTGTTTGAATTATCTTGCCATGAAATTTGGATTAAGTCAAATTTAGATAATCATTAATTAATTGTTTAATTTAAATTATTTGTAATTTGATCTAGTATGTTTTGAAAAGTTCAAAATTTGCCCTCAAGTTTTGGAACTTAAATTTTTTGATTAAAAGTTTAATAATATATATATATATATATATATATATATATATATATATATATATATATATATATATATATATATATATATATATATATATATATATATATATATGTATAAGATTAATAATATATATATATATATATATATATATATATATATATATATATGTATAAGATTAAGCTAGTCTTACCGTTAGTAGGCCTCATTCACGAAGCCGATCTATAAGGGGGTATAAGGAAATTGCCTATAAAATGATGATTGAATGGGTGTCCACTCTCACCCACCACTTCCTTGATTGGTGGAGGGTCGTTAGCCGAACGGGTAGGATAGGGCAACTAATTCCTCATTATAATTATAATGAATATATAAAGTAACTAAATGTTTTTATAAAATTCCCAATCTTAGTTACTTTAGGAAAAATGTGAAAATGATGCTATTCCATGAAATTACACTTTGTACCCTTGCCAAGACGTTAGTGGAGCGTGTGTGGTTAACCGGCACACTAATTTGGGTCTAGCAAAGGTGGCAAAGGGTGACTCGATGTTTGTCATAGATCAATGGAGCGTTTATGGCTAACCGACACATTGATTAGGTGACTGTAACATTGAGGGCACCAAGTACATTTTCATGGTTATTCACACCTTGTTTGTGATCCTCGGTATCCCAGTCACAAACTTGAAGGGCATATCGAGATTTAAACATGCCATTGAAAATTTCAATGAATCTCAAAAGATCTAGGAGTTTTAATACATTTAAAACTTAATCTTTGTTTTTTGTTTTTCATTGTGGAAATTAGTGAATCGTAATTCACTTACCTTCAAATTATTTGCGATTTAGATTACGACATCCCTCTTCTAAATTGTGAATAATGGTGTTGGGTCCTAGCCCTAATTTCTCATTTGGGTGTTTAATTGGGGATTCTTATCTAATCAAACTTTGTCTCACTTCTTTTTCAGATGTCTACTCAAAACAACAACAACGCTTCGGGGACTAATGCTTCTGGCTCCTTCTCTCTCATGAACCTTTGTGGGAGAGTGATCTTCAATGGCACCAATTTCAATGATTGGATTCTTAACATACGAATGGTGACCAGATACGAGGACAAAGAATATGTCCTCGACAAGGAGCTCAAGGAGATTAACCCTAATACTGCTACTCCTGAAGAGATCGCTGCGTATGATTCCCATGAAAGGGAGGCTACTAAGGTCCATTGCATCATGCTTGCACCTATGACTGCCGAACTCCAGAAGTCCTATGAGGACTACTATCCCTATAAGATGCACCAGGACTTGATGGAGAGGTACCATCAAAGTGCCAGGCAATAAAGGTATGAGATCATCGTCTCGATGATCACTACCAAGATGAAGGATGGAGAGTCCATCACGACCCATCTCCAAAAGATGCAGAGGTATGTGAACCGCTTGTTGAAGTTGAATGTTAACTTTGAAGAAGAGTTGGAAATTGACATCATTATCCACTCCTTACCTCCTTGCTACAATCAATTTCTTATGACTTATCACATGAATAAGGAGGAGGTTACACTAAGAAAGCTTCAAGGTCTCTTGCGAACTGCTGAGAGCAATCTCAAGGACAAACCTGTTGCATAAACTCCTACTGGTGTTGCCCCTGTCCTTGCTATTGGGCAAGGCAAAGGAAAGAAGAGGAAGGCTCCTCACAAGAGCTTCAAGGGCAAGCCCCATGATGGATCCTCTTCTAGTGGGACCAAATTTGGTTCTGCTACTCCCTCTGCAATCCCTAAAGAAGTAGAGTGCTACTATTGCCACGAGAAAGGGCATTAGAAGCGGACCTGCCCGAAATATCTGCAGGACATCAAGGATGGGAAGATCAAAACCACCTTCGCAGGTATTTATACTATTCAATCTAACAACTCATCACGTGCTATTTCTTGGGTTCTTAATACAGGATGTGGTTTTCACATTTGTTCTAACTTGCAGGGCCTAAAAAGAAGTAGGGATGTGGAGCATGGGAAGATGAACCTGATCATGAGGAACAGAAAAGCGTCGCCTGTGACCAAGATTGGTGTTTACTCTTTAATGCTTAATAGTGGGTTAGGAATAGATTTGGATAATTGTTGCTACTCGTCTGAGATGATGAGAAACATTATTTCTTTTCATGGCTTAATTGACAAGGATTTAGATTTTCAGTCAATAATGAAATTGGTTCTATTAATGCTTATTTGAATGGTGTTTTCTATTTTGAAGCATTGCTTTTGTAATGGAATATATGAAACTGTGATGATTGTTGATAAATTAGGAAATAATGTATTGCAAATCGATTCATCCAATGGTTTGGACAAAGCATGATTGTGGCATTGTCGTCTTGGACATGTCAACAAGAAGCGCATAGGCCAAGTCCAAAAGGATTGAGTCTTGGAGTCGTTTGATCTAAAATCAGACGACACTTGCGAGTCTTGTTTACTTGGAAAGATGACCAAGTCACCCTTCATTGGTACTTGTGAAAGGGGTGAGGGTTTGTTGGATTTTATACATACTGATGTATGTGGGCCTTTTAGATCCACCACAAGGGATGCTTGTCGCTTCTATGTGACTTTTACTGATGATTATAGTAGATATGGGTATATCTACTTAATCAGGCATAAGTCAGAAACCTTTGAAAAGTTCAAAGAGTTTAAATATGAAGTGGAGAATCAGTTGGGCAGAAAGATAAAGATGCTACGATCCGATCGGGGAGGAGAGTATCTTAGTATCGAATTTCACGAGTATCTAAAGGAATGTGGAATAGTTTCACAATTGACGCCACCTAGGACACCACAACTTAATCGTGTGGATGAGAGGCGCAATCAGACCTTGTTAGAAATGGTTCGTTCCATGATGAGTTGCGCTTCGCTACATATATCATTCTGGGGGTATGCCTTAGAGACTGCCACCCATATCCTTAACCTAGTCTGTAACATACACGTTCAGTTATCGTGTTTTGTAATTTAAAAGTGAATAATATTATGAAATATTATGTGATTTTGAGCGTTGAGTTCTAACAAATAGTTTTTACTAGAATTGAAGTAAAACTATGTTTAGAATCATTCAGAAAGTATTGAAAGTCTTATGAGATTCCAATCAAAAGTCAATATCGAAATTAACGCAAATATAAAGTTGAAAATAAGTAAAATTATATTATTGAAAGTTTTAAAGAATCTCGTTAGAAACATTTAAGCGAAAACCTCATCGAAATCCGAGTTATAACGAAGAAGTTATGACTATTTGAAGTTTCGCGACAGAACCGACACGACGTCGTATGACGTAAAAAGTAAGTTTTCGATAAACTACTTTTTAGCTTTAGTAATCTAAATGAAAGTCGTAGTATTCGTTAAACCGAGAATTTTCATAAAAAGAACGTCAAAATCTGACTTCGTATGAGGAAATTATGATTTTTCCAAGATTCGGTATAGTAGTAGACAGCTAAAAACTCGAAATAAATATCGAGTGATTTTTTAGCCGACACAACCTAAACGAGAATCGAAGATCTCGTTAATAATAGTACAACGGTAAAAAGACAGACGAAAACGGATGTTAGATGAAGAAGTTATGAATTCTAAACGAAATTTATAGAGCATAATTTCACCTACGCGTGGATATAAAGAACGTCAAAAACGGAGCTCGTATGCGAAAGATACAAAATTTTGAAGTTTTGGGCACAAACTTCGAGGCTGGTCCGAAGGAGTACGCCCAGCGTACTCGTGTAAGAGATCCAGAACTAGTCACCCTTCCTGTCCTTCGTATGAGTGCCACGTGTCGTAGCCTTGACGCGTCTGATCGCATCCACTTCGTACGCCCAGCGAAGAGATGCGCGAGGCAGTACGCCCCGTGTACCGGAGATTTACGCCCAGCGTAATGCAAACTCTCGGACCCTATAAATAGCAAACGAAGGCAGCCGAATTTTGGTTACAAATTTCAATCTCTCTCACCCTTTACACTCTCTAAAATTACCCTAACACCCCCCGAAGCCTAGGAAACATCCCCGACACCCGAAGAAAGTCCCGACGCTCCGAAAGCCCGAGAAAATAATCTTTTCAAGTTGAAACTTTGACCGCGCAAGGCCCGATTTTCAACTAAAATCCCCGGTTTCATCAAAGAAAGTCGTTTTTAGTGGCAAAGTGTTGCCCAAATTATCATTTATTCCTTCGGTTATTTCACGGTGAGTTCAATATAGGGACAATTGTATGTTATGTGTTATATGTTCAATGTGCTTTCCTGTGTTATTATGATAATGAGTTATACCTTAGACCACGAAGTGTATGACATAAGCATCACTTGGGTACAGGTATGTAGCCTTTGGCAATAAAGTGTATGACATAAGCATCACTTTGGCAGTGGCAGAATGCTAAGGTAGGGCTGAAAGCCTGTGTATTCTAGCAAAATGATATTCTGAAATTGTATTTTCTGCGCCACTTGGGCTGAAGTCTTATTGATGTATATCAAGTATTGAAATTGTTGTTTCTCATTGATTGTAAATCTTTGAATCAGATCATCTGTTGATATGGAAAGTCTGTCATATGATACACATATACCTTTGTTGTTCTTTGTCCCTCTTTGTTTCATTCATATTGATATATATATATATATATATATATATATATATATATATATATATATAGATATATATGGCATAACGTTGTAACTATTATTGAACTCACTAAGCGTTACCTGCTTATCCCTCTCAATGTTTTAATTATTGCAGGTGATAAGCATCCAATATAGTTTTGTACTGGTAGAAGATGTAAAATAGATAATATTATAACTTTTGTGTTTAGTGTATAAATTCCTGGGAAATTATGTATTATATAAAACCTTGTAAAAATCTTAATAGTCGGTTTGTATCCAGTCTTTTGTATTAAGACCATATATGTAAAATATGTTTATGAATATGCATGTAGCATGTTTTAGGAGTTACAATATTGTAAAGTTTAGAATTAGGTTCTTTCAGTCATGGTATCAGAGCAGTAGTTTAAGTGAACTAAATACTACAGATTGGTATTTAGACGTAAACTGTTGGAAGTTCAATATATGAACAGATTCATTATAAGTATATGGATACAAACCATAGGAAAGACTTAATTAAATTATTAGGTAATAATATATCCTAATATTCTAAAATATTATGTTGCTCCAAATTTTCAGAAGAATAGCTGAACAGGAAGTTAGCCATAGACCAGAAGTGGGTGGAGATCCTAAACCTGATGAAGTAAATACTCCAGTGTCCCCTCGTGAGGAGCGACTCTTGGGTAAACTTATTGGTATTATTCGACAGACTCGCGAAGAACACAAAAAGAATGGTGATAAAGGCAAAGAGAAAGCCATCGGATAATCTTCAAAAGGGGAGGCGAAACGTCCCTCATTTAAAACTTTCAAAAATAGTGGTGCTACGGAGTTTTCAGGTGCCCTTAATCCCATTATTGTTCTTACCTGGACCCAGAACACGGAAAAAGTATTCCGTATCTCTCATGTGATAAATGAAGACAAGGTCAATTATGCTTCCGCAATGTTCACCGGAGAAGCCTTGGTCTGATGGGAAGCAACATTTGAAGCTCTCAACGAATATGACCAGGAGAATTTATCTTGGGGAATGTTCAAAAATCGCTTGCTATAAAAATATTGTCCTCTAGACATGAGGAGAAGATTGGAGAAAGAATTCCTCGAACTTAAACAAGGAAGAATGACCGTGAATGAATATGAAACTCAATTCAATCAAAAAGCACAGTTTGCTACAAAGTATATTCCAAATGAAGACGATAAAATTCAGTTATTCTTGGAAGGATTACGATGTGAAATCCACGATTTCGTGAGCAATCGGGATGTTATGTGATTTGAAAAAGTTGTTGAGTATGCTCGAAAGCGTGAGCATGACTTAGAAATACGTGGTGCCACTCTTTCTGTTCCGAAGCATCCACGTATTGATCAACATGTTCCTATTTCCTCTATTCCACTAGCTCAATCCGTTCGATCTGAACCTAGCAAGCAAGTGCAATCTCATAATACCTTTCGTGGCCGCGGCAGGTCACAATCTTTTTCTCTACAGTCGCCATCGTGTCGAAATTGTGGAAAGAATCATCCGGGCGAATGCAGATTAGAAAAAGGATCAGTGATCTGTTTTGGATGTGGAGAAATAGGCCACAAAAAGCCTGTTTTGCCAATGAAGGATGTTACATGTTTTGCTTGTGGTATTATTGGCCACAGGAAGCGCTTCTGTCCTACTCTCACTAGTCAGGTGGCGGGAAGTCAAGCTTCTGTTCAACAACCGGCGAGAAGTCAAGCTCTTGTTTAACAACCAAAGAGTACTCCAACTAAAAAGGAGGTGGTGCCAAAAGCTAAGGGCCGTGCATTTCAGATTACCACAGAGGAGGCACGCGAGGACCCGAATGTTGTGACGGGTATATTTCTTGTCAACTCAAGACCTGCTCACATCTTATTTGATTCTGGTGCCTCAGATTCTTTTGTATCTCATGAGTTTGCGCATTCTTTTCAAATTTCTTACTATGCACTCGCGCAACCATTTCACGTAGATACTGCGGGAAGTATATCATTACTTGCTGATAAAATATATAGGGATTGTGTTGTAGAAATTGAAGGCTATAATCTTCTTGCTAACCTGATCCCTATCTCCTTGCCCAACTTTGACATTATTCTCGGCATGGATTGGTTGTCAAAAAACCACGCAGAACTCTTGTGTTACGAAAAGATGGTACGCATTCATATTGAGGGGAAGATCCTATTTATGTCTACGGTGAAGAAAGACTCAAAATCTTAAAAATCATCTCTTTCCTAAAAGCTCGTAAATTTATATCGAATGGGTGTTCTACCTATCTGGCCTATACAGTTGATATCTCAAAAGAGGGGAAGAAAACTGTAAATGAGGTTCCCGTTGTTAATGAATATCCTGATGTTTTCCCCGATGATTTTCCTGGACTTCCTCCGGACAGGCAAGTAGAATTCTGAATTGACCTTGTGCCTGGTGCTGGTCCGATTGCAAAGACTCCTTATCATCTTGCACCAACTGAGATGAAGGAAATGATGATCCAACTGCAGGAATTACTTGACAAAGGCTTTATTCGACCGAGTACCTCTCCTTGGGGTGCTCGAGTATTGTTTGTCAAGAAGAAAGACGGTTCAATGCGAATGTGTATTGATTACCGTGAGCTAAATAAGGTGACTATCAAGAACAAGTACCCACTACCTCACATTGACGATTTATTTGATCAACTTCAGGGTGTTAGCTATTTTTCGAAGATTGATTTGAGATATGGCTATCATCAGTTGAAAGTACACGAGCAGGATGTTCCGAAGACTGCTTTCCGTACCCGTTATGGGCATTTCGAATTCCTTGTCATGTCATTCGGTTTGACAAATGCTCTTGCCGTATTCATGGATATGATGAATCGGGTATGCCGTCCAATGCTCAATAAATCTGTCATCGTATTTATTGATGATATTCTAATCTATTACAAATCGGAAGCTGATCATGCCATTCATATTCGTGAAATATTAGAACTTCTTCGAAAGGAGAAATTATATGCTAAATTCTCAAAATGTGAATTTTGGCTTCGCCAAGTTCAATTTCTCGGTCATGTGATTTCTAGTGACGGTATATCTGTAGATCCTACACTACAA
This sequence comes from Lactuca virosa, assembly GCF_052849685.1. Lineage (NCBI taxonomy): Eukaryota > Viridiplantae > Streptophyta > Magnoliopsida > Asterales > Asteraceae > Lactuca > Lactuca virosa. Next base: position 44,080,567 of record NC_136433.1, read on the forward strand.
GAAAAAGGGGTTTCTGTGACTAAAATACCAGAGACTGATTAATCAGTCTTTGATACCATGTATCTAGGACTGATAAATTAGTCTCAAATACTATCTAGGACTCATATCAATGTGTGAATCATTAGAGACTGGCCAAACTAATTCGAGACTAAAATTCAGTCCCTAACATGTTTGTGTCATTTTATATTTGGTGGGAAACACATTGGGAACTGAATTTCAGTCTCGAATAGTCTACCATTAGCTTTGACTTTGGAGGGAAAGTTATGTGGGACTGAATTTCAGTCCCTAATAGACTTGTACCAGTTTTTATTGTGTATGGAACTTATTAGGGACTGAAATTCAGTCATTCGTACAAAGTGCACCAATTTGTCCTTTGGATGAGAAACTTTTTAAAGATTAGATTTCAGTCCCTAATATACATGTACTAAATGACATTCGAATGAACACTTATTACTAACTAAATTTAGTATCTAAAGTCGAAAAAGCCATCACTTTTCTTTTAGGTAAAAATCATATTTTTTTTTTCAGAAAACCTTTTTATTTAAAAGGAATAGGGATGACCAGATAATTAGTTAAAAATACAATGTCATCCGAAAACTTATTATTTTTACCAACATTACAAAAGGTTTTTGCCAATAAGTCATATAAAACTTGGATTTTTTTTTGGTATTTGCCTTAAAAGATATCATAAAAATTTAACATTTTACGCCACTAATTTTCATAGTTATTGGTGGAGTAATAAATTATATATATATATATATATATATATATATATATATATATATATATATATATATATATATATATATAGAGAGAGAGAGAGAGAGGTAGATTCAAATGTTTCTCACATCTATTGTGTGCTAGAATGCACCAATAAGAATTTAGTATTAAGTATATGTATATTAAATGCTATCCATAATTATAATTCATTTTTATGGAAACTAATTAAATTCGTCATTAATGTAAACAATAATATTCTTTCAGAATGAATTCATATCTAGAAGAATGAGAGTGTATTCCAGCATAATGAGAGTGTATTCTACTAGAATACACTCTCGTTCTTCATATTCCATGGAACTTTATTGTATTTTAAGTGAGTGAGTCTTGAAACAAAATACGAACTCATATATAAAAACCTAGATGCGAATTTATTCTAAAGGAATGTTATTGCTGACATTAATGACGGATTTAATTAGTTTCCATAAAAAGAGAATTATAATTATGGATATCATTTAATATACATATAATTATGGAAATCATTTAATATTTATATTTATTTAATTAAATAATTATTTAATTTACTAAATTCCTATTGGTGCATTCTAGCACACAATAAATGTAAGAAACAAAATAACCTAGCCCTATATATATATATATATATATATATATATATATATATATATATATATATATATATATATATATAGCTAGGTTCATTTGTTTAAACTAATTATTGTGTTATTATATGCATAAATGTAGGCCAATCAAAATTAAATAAAAAATTAAATAATTAAATAAATAAATAATGGTAATTTAGTAATTTGTTCAATAACTTCCAAAAATAATCCCTATAATCATGGTATTGACTTTTATTAAATCTCGTTCCCCTCTTTATTCTGAAAACCCTAAATTGAGCAACAGACTGCTGGTTTCTGATGGTCGTCTAGATCGAAGAAGGACGTGGGCCGAAGTAGCGGGGCTGCTTTCGTCCTCTGTGGCTTTGAAGTGTGAAGCAGGGAGGGTTAGATGAAGAAGTCAGAAAAGTTCCCGGTTAGAATTAGGAATCAAATGGAGGTCTCGGTGGTATTTGCTCGACAATCCCGATGTTTCCCCCTTGTTTCGGCAGTCCCGATCAACGACAGGTAAAAAAATGTCTCGATAAACCCAACTAACCCTGATGTTTAGATAGTCATCAAACATCAATAAAATCTTTCAAAACCACTTCGTGTTACAAGCATCTTGCTGTGATTTGTTTTAACTCTGTGTACGTGTACCTATTATTTGAGATACATGCTTATGTATATTTAGATTCTGCCCACCAACTGTTCGCTGAAATGCTTGAATGAAACAGTTCCTCTATTTCCATCCAAACAGAAAGACAAACAGTTCCTCTAATTATGTTGGCATTTGTTCACGAATTGTATGAAATCGCGAATCAAATTATGTTGGAATGAAATCATGAATTCTAATTATGTTGGAATGAAATCACGAATCCATTTCTCTTTAATGGTTTTTGCGTGACTTTATTTTGGTTTGCTTGAATTTTATGCTTGAATTTTATCTTGTATTGTTGGTTAATAATGATCAAGTGTTGAATACCATTATTTTTTGTAGGTACGAAACGAGAGATATCAAAGCAAAACATGGTACATATGAAACTTACAACATTCTACTGGAATGGAATCTTGAATTCTGATTCTGTGAGAATAGAATCTTGAAGATGAACATTGTATGGGATGAAGATGAACAATGACCACCAATCTTCCAAAAAGAATGGATTATTCTACCAGAATAATATACAATATAATGGAAAAAAAATATATGTAATAGTATATTCTGGTAGAATGATTCATATATTGTGTTTTTTGTGTTATTAATAAGTGTAACATTCGTATAGAATAGTATATAATTTTTTTTCTTTTCAAAGAATGTAAAGAAATTTTTTTTAACTTGTATCCAAAATTTTGTTATTCTTCAAGAAGTTCATTAAATCAAAATATATATTATGTCAGAATGTGTAATTCTTGTATGGTTCAATCATATTTGTTATTTTTCAATATATTGATAAACATATTCCGTCAGAATTTTCGAATTAGGAGAATTATCATCCATACAATCAGATTTTTAAAATTAATAGAATCTATTTTCCTTAAAATATGTAATTTTCTTTTTTTAAATTTATGTTAATAGACTAAAATACCCTTAGAATGAAATTAGTTGGTATTTTTTAATTATATTTCATTTAATAATATGTATTATTCACTTTCCAAAATTAAGTAAAATGATTGACCCACAATTATGTATACAATAACACAATACTTAGTTTGAATAGAATAACCTAGGCCTATATATATATATATATATATATATATATATATATATATATATATATATATATATATATATATATATATATATATATATATATGTTATGAATTAAGCGTAATTAATGTAACTATAAATCAAACCAAACTAGTAAACTTTGATAAAAACTTTAATTGAGAAGAAAGAATATTTAGAGAGAATATGAAAGTTATATCACTTATAACTTTTGGTGTTTTTCATTCTTTACAATGGAGGGGTATTTATACTACAAATTTTACTAACATATAATTGTAACTAGTTAGAAATGTTGACAAAATTACCATGCACCAATTATTATGTCATCCACCAATTATTTACAACACCACAAATTATTTACAACACTCCCCCTTGGATGACATCATTTTAGCATTCAACTTTGACGTACTGCCTCATTAAAAACCTTGCTAAAGAAAACCTAGTGGGAAAAAAACTTTAGCGAAGGGAAAAAGAGTGCAGTGTATAGTTGACTCCCCCTTATTTAGACATCCGTCACATTATATTCTATGCACATGTCGCATTCTGATGCCATGGACATGTTTCCTGAAGATTGCAGTAGGAAGTGCCTTCGTAAAAAGGTCTGCTGCATTGGTACTGGATTGAACATATTTGATTTCAACTTGATGGTTCTTTATAAGCTCTTGAGTGTACTAAAAAAAACTTTGGAGGTATATGTTTTGTCCTGTCGCTCTTGATATATCCCTCTTTCATTTGAGTGACACATGTTGAGTTATCTTCATAAATTAAAGTTGGACATATATCCTTTTCAAGTCCACATGAAGTTAAAACTAGTTGTGTCATCGATCTTAACCATGTACATTCTCTACTAGCTTCATTTAGTGCAATTACTTCAGCATGATTTGAGGATGTGGCAACAAGTGTTTGCTTTTGAGAACGCCAGGAAATTGCAGTACCTCCATTCATGAATACATATCCAGTTTGAGATCTAGCTTTATGAGGATCAGACAAATAACCTGCATCTGCATAACCAATCAAGCCTTGTTTTGAATTGTTAGGGTAAAATAACCCTAAATCACTAGTTCCTCGAAGGTATCGAAAAATATGTTTGATTCCATTCCAATGTATTTTTGTTGGGGCTGAACTAAATCTTGCTAGCAAGTTTACAGCGAAAGAAATGTCAGGTCTAGTACAATTGGTAAGATACATAAGAACTCCAATTGCATTTAGATATGGTACTTCTGAACCAAGGACTTCTTCATTTTCTTCGCATGGACGAAATGGATCCTTGTCAATATTTAATGATCTAACAACCATTGGAGTGCTTAAAGGATTTGCATTTTCCATATTGAAACGTTTCAAGACTCTTTCTGTGTAATTTGATTGATGCACAAGTATTCCGTTAGGCATATGCTCAATCTGTAAACCAAGACAATATTTGGTTTTTCCAAGATCTTTCATTTCAAATTCTTTCTTAAAAGGTTCAATCACTTCAAGGATTTCTTTATTCGTTCCAATGATGTTTAGATCATCAACATAGACTGCTATGATCACATATCCAGATGTTGTTTTCTTAATAAATACACATGGACAAATAGTGTTATTTTTATAACCTTTACTTGTCAAATAATCACTTAAACGATTGTACCACATGCGCCCAGATTGCTTTAACCCATACAAAGATCTTTGTAATTTTATAGAATACATTTCTTTGGGTTTTGCACTTAACGCTTCAGGCATTTTAAATCGTTCATGGATTTTCATATAGATATCACTATCCAGTGATCCATACAAGTAAGCTGTAACAACATCCATAAGACGCATATCTAAATTTTTAGATACTGCCAAGCTGATTAAATATCTGAAAGTGGTTGCATCCATTACCGGTGAATAAGTTTCTTCATAATCAATTCCAGGTCTTTGAGAGAAACCTTGAGCAACAAGCCTGGCCTTGTATCTTACAATTTCGTCTTTCTCATTTCTTTTTCGTATGAAGATCCATCTATATACTAATGGTTTCACAACTTCAGGTGTGAGGATAATGTTCCCAAAAACCTTTCTCTTGTTAAGAGAATTTAATTCAACTTGCATAGCTTTCTTCCATTTAGCCCAATCATTTCTTCTTTGACATTCAATGACAGATTGTTGTTCGGGATCATCATTCATAATATCACATGCAACTGAATAAGAAAATATTGCACCTATATTGTCAGTTTCATTTTGGTCACATATTCTATTTGTGTGACCATAATTTAATGCATCATCCTCCTTTCCTAGGGGAATTTGAATAATTCGTGTTTCTCCAGGAACACTTTCATCGTGATCTAGTGCATTTTCTGCTCCTCTTCTTTTTCGTGGGTTCTTATCCTTAGAACCAAATGGCCTTCCACGCTTCAGGCGTGTTTTAGACTCTTGAGTGACTTTATCATCAGATTGTCCATGTGGAATGTCAATTCGAGCTGGAACATTGACAGCTGGTATATATGATTTAGTCACCCTTTTTGTGTCAGTAAATGCATCAGGTAATTGATTTGCCATTTCTTGGAAATGCATTATCTTTTGAACTTCCATGTCACATTGCTTTGTGAGAGGGTCAAGATATGATAAAGTAGGCTCATGCCATGACACATCCTTTTCCAGAATCTTCTTTTCTTCACCTAATGATGGGAAATTTGCCTCATCAAATTGACAATCTGCTAGGCATGCTGTGAAAACATCACCTGTTAATGGTTCAAGATATCTTATAATAGAGACTGACTCATAACCAACATATATTCCCAACCTTCTTTGAGGACCCATTTTTGTCCGTTGAGGTGGTGCAATAGGGACATATACTGCACACCCAAAAATTCTCAAATGGGATATATTTGGCTCTTGACCGAAAGCAAGTTGTAGTGGAGAATATACATGATATGAACTTGGTCTCATGCGTATCAATGATCCAGCATGTAAGATTGCATGGCCCCAAACAGAAACAGGAAGTTTGGTCCTCATTATCAATGATCTAGCTATTAGCTGGAGACGTTTAATCAGTGATTCAGCTAAACCATTTTGTGTGTGTACATGAGCAACTGGATGCTCAACAACAATTCCTACAGACAAACAATAGTCATTAAATGCTTGTGAAGTAAATTCACCAGCATTATCAAGTCTCACTCTTTTGATAGTATAATCAGGGAAATGTGCCCTTAATTTAATAATTTGGGCAAGAAACTTTGCAAATGCCATATTACGAGTTGATAATAGGCAAACATGAGACCATTTGCTGGATGCATCTATTAAGACCATAAAGTATCTGAATGGTCCAGATGGTGGGTGAATCGGTCCACATATATCACCTTGAACTCTTTCTAGAAATCTAGGTGACTCCCTTTCAACTTTCATTGGAGAATGTTTTATAATTAACTTTCCAAGGGAACAAGATGTACATGGTTTTATGCTATTGGATTGAGGGAACTTTTGGTCCTTCAATGGATGCCCGTGTGTATTCTCAATTATCCTTCACATCATTGTTAATCCTGGGTGGCCCAACCTATCATGCCATAAACTGAATGTCCCAGGATCACAATGTTTTCCTTCTACTACCATATTTGATTCAATCATATGTATATATGTATAATGCAGACCAGAATCAAGTGTTGGTAGTTTTTCAAGCACATGGTTTTTGTCTATAATATACATATATTTCTTATTTTCAATGGTCATAGTTTTTGTGTCATAGCCTTTGAAATATATGTCATTGAAACTTAATAAGTTTCCATTAGACTTTGGAGAAAATAAGGCATTTTCTATACAAAAGCTTGTACCATTTGGTAATATAAAATGGGCTTTCCCGGTTCCCTATATCAAGTCTGCAGGACCTGATATTGTATGTATGATTGTTTTTGTTGGTACTAATTCTGAAAAATATTTCTTTGATTTCAGAATAGTATGTGTACTACCACTATCTGCTATACAAAGATCTCCAATCTTTTCTTGGTGTTGTGCTCCAGTTGGACTCATATTAAACTTCACATATAAAAGGAATAATAAGTGAATAAACATAATCATAATTATTATTAAAAAGAAAGTTCATTTTATGTAGGAAAGACATTACATGAAAAACAAACGAATGAAAAACAGTTTTACTAGAACAATAATAGATTTTTTTTTAGTTTATGTCTTCCATGTCATTGCAGAAATCAGCAACATTTAGCGGAGTGAATTCAACATTATCAATGAGGTTTGCTTTTTTCCTTTTCCTTTAATGGACTCTTGATAAAGTTGACAAAGATGTGCAGGTGTGCGACAGGTCCTTGACCAATGGCATGTGCTACCACATCTATAACATGAACCATCAGATTTTTGTGATGTCCCAGTGTCATGCCTTGCCACTTTTGCCTTATCTTGTGTGTGGACATTGTTTCTTTGTGAATATTGGTAATTATTTCTTTTCTGGCCACGACCACGATTATTACCTTGTCCACGACCAGAATTATGGTTCTGATTATGGCTTTGGTTTCGATTAAAATAGCCACGGCCTCGCCCTCGACCACGACCTCGCCCTCGTCCGCGTGTATTGTTTCGATGACCATCAATATTTGTAGCATTTGCTTCAGGAAGTGCTACTGATCCCGTTGGACAAGATTCATGGTTTTTCATCAAGAGTTCATTGTTTTGCTCTGCAACGAGCAGACATGCATTCAGTTCAGAATATCTTGTGAACTTTTGCATCCGATATTGTTGCATCAAGGTAATGTTTGTTGCATGAAATGTTGAGTAAGTTTTCTCCAACATATCTTCATCAGTAACCTCTTGTCCACAATACTTGAGTTGTGAACATATTCTGAACAAAGCTGAGTTGTATTCATTTACTTTCTTGAAGTCTTGAAACCTTAGTGTTCTCCATTTATCTCTAGCATTTGGAAGTATAACTTCCTTTTGATGATCAAATCTTTCTTTCAAAAGATTCCAGAGAATACTTGGATCAGTAACATCAAGATATTCAAATCTCAACATTTCATCAATATGCTTACGAAGGAAAACTTGTGCTTTTGCTTTGTCTTGTGCCAAGCAGTTATTAAATTCATATATAGTATTTGAGATACCCATGGATTCAAGATGCATTTTTACATCTATCATCCATGGCACATAGTTTTTCCCACTAACTTCAAGTGCTGCAAACTCGAGCTTTGCAATGTTGGACATAATGTAGCTATAAATTTTAAACAAAATAAAAATTAAAATTAAAATCCATTTATTTCAATAAATATTACACAAAAAAGAAGCGGTAAAGCTAACATTGCATACAAGCCTAAAAGTAGATGAAATTCCATATTATCTTCGATGTTAAGGATTGGGATGAAAAGTAACATGACTATTATAGTCATGATTATCACAAAAGGATGAATCATCTTGAAGCTTGATTTCTTGAAATTGATTTATTTGATAGAAGAGAGAAATATTTGTTGTGGGTAAAATAAGCAGGGTAAAGATGTTTATTTATGGTAAAAAAAATATAGCCGTTGTTTTTGCTGTTTATAACCGTTGCATATATATTCCCATTGTGTATATATGTATATGTATTTTATAAATCATATAATAAGACTTATAACTAATACATAACTTTACTAATTAGAAACATAAATATATATTAGTAAATGTTTAAATAAAATTATGAAGAATATCTAAAATATAAATAAACATTGACATGTATAAATAAATATAATTTAAATGTTAGTATGCACAAATAAAAGTTAGTAGCATAATATAAATGTTAGTATGCATAAATAAAAGTTAGTTGCATAATGTAAATGTTAGTTTGCATAAATAAAAATTAGTTGCATAATGTAAATGTTAGTATAAAAATTAGAATACATAAAGAAATGTTAGTATAAGAAATAAAAATTGTTAGTAGTCCATAATGTCCATAATGTATAAGTTTCATTAATTCATTAGTATTATTATTATTTTAATATGATTGAGGTTTTATAATTAATAGTGTTTTTACTAAGTAATACATACCTTGATTAAGATAGATGTGATTTTCCACTTGTTTAATAACCTTGATTAGAGCTTTCGTGCTGATAACGTGTTATGAATTAAGCGTAATTAATGTAACTATAAATCAAACCAAACTAGTAAACTTTGATAAGAACTTTAATTGAGAAGAAAGAATATTTAGAGAGAATATGAAAGTTATATCTCTTATAACTTTTGGTGTTTTTCATTCTTTACAATGGAGGGGTATTTATACTATAAATTTTACTAACATATAATTGTAACTAGTTAGAAATGTTGACAAATTTACCATGCACCAGTTATTATGTCATCCACCAATTATTTACAATACCACCAATTATTTACATATATATATATATATATATATATATATATATATATATATATATATATATATTCGTTCATAAAGTCATAATATGTATTATTATATTTCATTTAATTTTTCATAAATAAAAAAAAAAATCATTTCACTCTTGAAAGTGAAAGGGATAATGACTTGAGAGGGTAACCTATTTTAGCTTTTGGTCACATTTGGTCACTAAATTATTTTTCGTGATTTATTAACCCCTGAACTTGTTGAAACGTATACATTATACCAATATGACTGATAATAGTAGGTTTTGCCGGTTTCCGGCGTTGTGTCCGGCCAAACATGAGTTTTCCGGTCATCTTCTCCGGTCAAACTCGATTTTCCGGCGTTGTTTCCGGCAAGGACCAAAATTTTTCTGGTCACTCATGAAAACCACTGAAAACGGAGTTCAAACCCAAAAAAATCCACAAAAAAACATAGTTGTCTCATCAAGTGTGTGATCTACAGAAAAACATCCACCAAAAACGAAGTTGAAATTTTTTTAAGAACTGAAACATGGATTTGCAGAAAAAAAAAGGATGAACAGGAACACGATTTCAAAATCGTTTTCTGATCTGGTTTGAAGATTCATCTTGTTATGTGGATTTTTTTGGGAGGAAATTGAACTCGAAAAACCTGGAGTTTTTGTGTGTTCATGTTCATGTTCATCTTTATCAGCATATACTGAAAGATGAAGAACGTCTTCAGCTTCATCTGAAAACCCTTCATCTTGAAGAGTTTTTGTACATATTCATCTTTTGGTATATTCTTCATCAGATGTGTGTTTGAAATTGATTTCGTTTTCAGGTGTGTGTTTGCAATCAATCATCAGTATCATAACTATACTTCAAAATCGAAATCAATTCCAAATACCATGAAGATTAATATGAATGGGTCAAGAAACGAGACCTGAAATATGCCATATGTGAACTGGAGATGAGTTCGATTCTTGTTAGGCTTTCTTCATCATAAACAAAATCGATTCCAAATGTTGAAGGGGTTTACACTAGAGGATTTGAAGGGTTTAAACAAAATCGATTCCAAATATTCAAGGGTTTGAACTCAAAATCTGCCATGGATGAACTTGATTTCACATTTGTTTCAGATTTGTTCCAAAACCATGTATGAACTTGAGTTTACATGTGTTTCATATGTATATGTTCCAAAAATCTACCATGAATGAGCTCAAAATCTGTCATGGCCGGAAAACTCATGCTTAGCCGAAGAAGATGATCGGAGAAGATGACCGGAGCGCCAGAAATATTGCCGGAGGTGGAACTCAGCCCCCACAACAATTTTTACCTGCTATTATAGGTCATAATGGTATGTTTTAAACAAAAAAAACAAGTTTAAGGGTTAACAGTACACTAAAATAAGTTAAGTGATTAAATATGTACAAATGATATAATTTTTTACCTTCTCAAGTCATTATCCCAAAGTGAAAAGGTAACGTTTTTCCACCTATACCCTTCGAAGCTATTGGAAGAATGGAAAGGGTTTAGGTCATTTTTGGTCACTTAACTTTTGGTTTTGTGCTCATTTGGTCACTTAACAATTTTTAAGTTTTAAAAGGTCATCAAACTTTTGATTTTGTGCTCATTTAGTCACTTAACTTTTGGTTTGGTCACATTTAGTCACTTAACTTTTAGATTTGTGCTCATTTAGTCACCTAACTTTTAAAATTGTGGTCACTTAGTCACTAAACTTTTAAAAAAATTTAAAAATGTAGTGACTAAATGAGCACAATTTTAAAAGTTAGGTGACTAAATGTGACCAAACCAAAAGTTAAGTGACTAAATGAGCACAAAGCCAAAAGTTTGATGACCTTTTAAAACTTAAAAAGAGTTAAGTGACCAAGTGAGCATAAAACCAAAAGTTAAGTGACCAAAAATGACTTAAACCAAATGGAAACCCCCCTCAAAATTAAAATAAATAAATAAATGAGTTTCCTCTCGCATCCCAAAATTCATCTATTCACAAAGAAACCTAAACACAAGGTAAGTGCAGACTGTCGACTTCCAATTACCATATATCTTTTTTATCCCCTTCTTTCCCTTTCTCGATTACTTACAGATCAAAGACCAACAACACAAAACGTAATCAAAACTGAAATGCGTAACCCTAGAATCGTTTCTATTCTTTTTCTTCTTTGGTTTACGACAGTTGATAGCATCAAATGATTGAAGTCGACTCCGAAGAAATCGACCTCAATGGTTTAGGAACAAGTAAATGCCGATTGTCGACTTCGGGTTTTCATGATATCTCTTATTATTTGATTTCTTAACTCCTATATAATACGTGGTTTTTCTCATAAATCGACCTCATTGTACATGATGTTGTCCAGAATTAGATATTGACCACATTGTGTCGTGACCCTATTCCTTCTATAATGTCTACATATCGGCTTTTTACTCAATATATATTGATAGAAATCGACCTCATTCTTTACAAATTAGTAGATACTAGACACGAAAACAAAGCATGATATTTGTTTCTGAATTTTTTCCCCTTTTTCGTTCCAAGAATTATCCCAGGAGGCATGATATTTGTTTCTTTTTTTCAATTTCATGTCACAGTAGAATACATTTGACTATTTGTTTCAACATTCTAGGATTATCATAGCCTCATATGAGCATGGACGTGATTATTAGTATTTTTCACATGATATATCTTTCTTTTCCTCACTTTCATGTCACAGTAGCATAAATTTGATATCTGTTTCAACTTTCAAGCTTTGTTTCAATGGTTTTTATAACAATTTTGTTCATTTATTTATTTCATGTATGTGTGTAGAATGGTATTCTTGCAGTTGGTAGGGGAAACAAGGTGGTTGCCCCAGTATTCGATGAAGATGGTAAACTCAACTCTCAAGTCATTTTATGTAGTAATTATTTTATTAGTATGGTGATTAGATAACTAATTAATTAAACTTGTATTTGATGGAGAAATTGCAGGTATTTGGTTTAACACATTTTATTTAATTTTAATTCAAATGAAATGTGATGAATGGGTAAATATATATATTTTTTTGAGGTGATTTCATGGGAGCTTTAAAGTCAAACTTCAATGATATAAGGAGACTACTTATTTAAGTTAAGATCCTCATATGATTCTTTTGAACGATGCGAATTCAGTGTACAATTCTACTCTATTTTACATCTCTTACATAGTGTGATGAATTCACCTTTTTTCTTTTCTTTTTTCGTGAGATCTACAAATGACTGATAATAATGAAATAGGGTTCGATTGTTGGAGATAGCTTTGACTTTACCATTTTACACTAAAGGTTAGTAGTTAAACTTCAAACCTGTTTTTCGATTGACCAAATATTCATCCCCTAATAGTGGTCGTTCATTTACAATTTCTGAGTGGTATAAGATATCTGCATGCATGAATTTTTATAAATCCAATTTTCTATTCTTATTTTCTTTTCTATTTGAAATACTTTAATAACTTATGAGAATAGGATTATGTAGCTAAGTTTTATGGTCTTTTTCTACAAGAAAAACATTTTGTACATATAATGATTGGAATGCCTGCTTCATCACCTACATTGGTAAGATATGACAAGAAACTAGTTCATTTTTTCCTATTTTTAAAGTTTGATTTACTTCCCGTGTTCATAATTTATACATTCTTTGTGCTTCACTATACACTCATGGTGACATTGCAAAGTAGAGGAAGAAAGACGATAAGGTCGGTTCGTGTGTTTAACTATATGCATAAATAATGCCAAGTTGATACATATAAATTTAGAGATCTATTATCGGTCATCATGGTTTATTACGTGTATCTAATCATTTGTTTGATCAAATAGATAGAAGTGGTTGACGGACAAAGCCACCATTGAATTTAAAAGTTTTGAAGAAAGGTATTCCGTATTTCTCTTTTGCTTTAATTTTTTGTTTAGTTATTTTTTGTATTTATTCTTTCTAAAACAACATTATTATCAAAAATTATTTTATGTATTAAGCTGCTTGTAAGTCTTATCTAATATTTTTTAATGCGATGTATTATGTTATATGATAGGCAATTGGTCATAAGTTGGATAAACAAGAAGAAAAAATTATGTAAAGTTCATGTGCAATTAAGTTTTGTTTTTCTTCCTCAACAAGTATTTAGTTTGACAGTTTTATAATTTGAGTGTTACTAGCAAAACATTTAGACTTGATAGTTTTTCAATAAATTTGTGTTTTTAGTATTAAGAATACTGTTGTTATACAAGTTAAATTTTAATTGAGTAATGGTATTGTGTTTTTCCATTTATTCTTTTATATTTCATTTAAATTAAGGAATAATATGATCTAATTGGGGCATTGAAGGAAAGATATTGGAGACTAAACTTGATAATATCAAATACTAATATTTAGTCTTTGAAAGATAGTATCAGAGACTGATATGATATAAAATAAAGATCTGAATGAAACATATTGGAGATTGAATGATATTATTATAAGGGGCTGATATTTAGTCCCTAAAAGATAGTATCAAGGACTGATTTGACATAAAATCGAGGATTTGAAGAAAACAAATTAGAGACTGAATGAGAGATTATCAAAGACTAATTTTTTGTCTTTGATATTTTGATGTATTAGGGACTGATTTTCAGTCTTAGATACATAAAAAAGTCGATTATCTAGGACTAGGTTTCGGGGACTAGCTAAATCAGCCCCCGATACTCATCTGGGACTGATTATTGACCATTAAAGACTAATTATGTTAGTCTCCGATACCAATTATTCTTGTAGTGCTACCAAACTCGAAGCCATTCAGAATTAGGAAGCGCCTCGTAATGCTTCTGAAATTCGTAGTTTCTTGGGTCTCGTAGGATATTACCGAAGGTTCATTAAAGATTTTTCGCGTATAGCTGTACCTCTCACGAGTCTTACACGAAAGGAAGCAAAGTTCGAATGGGGTGAAGCCCAAGAAAAAGCTTTCTCAACTCTAAAAGATCTTTTGACTCATGCTCCGATCTTATCACTTCTAGAAGGTGATAATGATTTTTCTGTGTATAGCGACACTTCAAGATTGGGACTAGGTTGCGTGTTGATGCAGCGTGGTAAAGTAATAGCCTATGCCTCAAGACAACTAAAAGAGTATGAAAAGAATTATCCCACCCATGACCTCGAACTCGCTGCAGTGGTATTTGCCCTAAAACTTTGGAGACATTATATTTTTGGTACAAAATGCCAATTGTTTACCGACCACAAAAGTCTCAAGTATATATTCAGTCAACAAACTTTGAATATGAGACAACAGCGAGCCATGGAGCAAATCAAAGACTATGAATGCGAAATATTGTATCATCCTGGAAAGGCTAATGTAGTTGCCGATGCACTTAGCAGGAAGGTTTATCATAATAGTGTGTTATGTTATTACCCACACTACCATAAAGTTCTCTATTCTTGATGAACTAGAAAAATGGCAAGTAGAAGCCTTAAAGCCAGAAAATGTGAAGAAGGAAGGAATGGTACATTATACTGATGTTTTACTTGATGATCCACGAGGATTGAAGGTATTCAAAAATCAGCTATGGATTCCAAAGATTGGTGGATTAAGACAGAAGATTTTAGATGAAGCCCATAAGTCTAAGCTGTCAATACATCCTGGTACAAGTAAAATGTACTATGATGTACGAGCTGATTATTGGTGGCCAGGATTGAAGAGAGACATTGGAAGATACGTACAAGAATGTTTAGTATGTTAAAATTCAAAGCGGAACACCAAAAGCCATATGGTAGTCCAGAATGTATTAATGTTCCTATGTGCAAATGGGAGGAGCTGTCCATGGATTTTATTAACAAATTGCCGAAGACTGCCAGACAGAATGATAGCATTTGGGTAATTGTTGGCCGACTAACTAGGAGTGCATATTTTCTCGCCATGCGTGAAAGAGCCCCAATGGGGAAATATGCACAAGTATACTTAGACGAAATTATTGCGAGACATGGTGTGCCACTAAAGATTATTTTCGATCATGATACTCGCTTCACTTCTCATTTTTGGGCAAGTATGCAACATGAATTAGGATCTCGGATCACTCTCAGTACAGCTTATCATCCCCAGACAGATGGTCAGACGGAGAGAACAATCCAAACAGTAGAAGATATGCTTCGTGCATGCGTCTTGGAGTTCGGTGGTAACTGGGATACGTATTTACCTCTTGTCGAATTTTCATATAATAACAGTTATCACGCCTCAATCAAAATGCCACCATATGAAGCATTATATGGTCGGAAATGTCGTACTCCATTATGTTGGCGTGATATAGGACAGAAAATCCTTGGAGGCCCTCAATTGATTCAAGACACCACTGACAAGATTCAAATTGTACGAGATAGAATGAAAGCGGCCCAGGATCGATAGAAGTCCTATGCATAAAAGAGGAGACGACCCATAGAATTCCAGGTGGGTGATTTCGTAATGCTGAAGCTGTCCCTATTTGTTTAAATCGTTGTAATTTCGGGAACGAAATCCTCAAAATGAGGAGGTATTTGTAACATACACGTTCAGTTATCGTGTTTTGTAATTTAAAAGTGAATAATATTATGAAATATTATGTGATTTTGAGCGTTGAGTTCTAACAGATAGTTTTTACTAGATTTGAAGTAAAAACTATGTTTAGAATCATTCAGAAAGTATTGGAAGTCTTATGAGATTCCAATCAAAAGTCAATATCGAAAGTAACGAAAATATAAAGTTGAAAATAAGTAAAATTATATTATTGAAAGTTGTAAAGAATCTCGTTAGAAACATTTAGGCGAAATCCGAGTTATAACGAAGAAGTTATGACTATTTGCAGTTTCGCGACAGAACCGGCACGACGACGTATGACGTAAAAAGTGAGTTTTCGATAAACTACTTTTTAGCTTTAGTAATCTAAATGAAAGTCATATTATTCGTTAAACCGAGAATTTTCATAAAAAGAACGTCAAAATCTGACTTCGTATGAGGAAGTTATGATTTTTCCAAGATTCGGTATAGCAGTAGACAGCTAAAAACTCGAAATAAAGATCGAGTGATTTTTTAGCCGACACAACCTAAACGAGAATCGAAGATCTCGTTAATAATAGTACATCGGTAAAAAGACAGACGAAAACGGATGTCGGATGAAGAAGTTATGAATTTTTAACGGACTTTTCCTGTCCCGGCCTGTTAAAAATATAACTTTAAAAATGAATTCAAAATTAGCCGATGGAGTCTAAACAAAAGTTATAGAGCATAATTTCACCTACACGTGGATATAAAGAACGTCAAAACGGAGCTCGTATGCGATAGATACGAATTTTTGAAGTTTTGGGCACAAACTTCGAGGCTGGTCCGAAGGAGTACGCCCAGCGTACTCGTGTAAGAGATCTGGAACTCGTCACCCTTCCTACTCCTTCGCATGAGTGTCACGTGTCGTAGCCTTGACACGTCTGATCTCATCCACTTCGTACGCCCAGCGTACGAAGTTACACCCAGCGAAGAGATGCGCGAGGCAGTACGCCCCGCGTACTGGAGATTTACGCTCAGCGTAATGCAAACTCTCGAACCCTATAAATAGCAAACGAAGGCAGCCGAATTTTGGTTACAAATTTCAGTCTCTCTTACCCTTTACACTCTCTAAAATTAACCTAACACCCCCCGAAGCCTAGGAAACATCCCCGACACCCGAAGAAAGTCCCGACGCTCCGAAAGTCCGAGAAAATAATCTTTTCAAGTTGAAAATCTGCCCACGCAAGGCCCGGTTTTCAACTAAAATCCCCGGTTTCATCAAAGAAAGTCGTTTTTAGTGGCGAAGTGTTGCCCAAATTATCATTTATTCCTTCGGTTATTTCACGGTGAGTTCAATATAGGGACAATTGTATGTTATGTGTTATATGTTCAATGTGTTTTCCTGTGTTATTATGATAATGAGTTATACCTTAGACCACGAAGTGTATGACATAAGCCTCACTTAGGTATAGGTATGTAGCCTTTGGCAATAAAGTGTATGACATAAGCATCACTTTTTGGCATTGGCAGAATGCTAAGATAGGGCGGAAAGCGTGTGTATTCTAGCAAAATGATATTCTGAAATTGTATTTTTTGCACCGCTTGGGCTGAAGTCTTCTTGATGTATATCAAGTATTGAAATTGTTGTTTCTCATTGATTGTAAATCTTTGAATCAAATCATCTGTTGATATGGAAAGCCTGTCATATGATACACATATACCTTTGTTGTTCTTTGTCCCTCTTTGTTTCAGTCATATTGATATATATATATATATATATATATATATATATATATATATATATATATATATGGCATAACGTTGTAACTGTTATTGAACTAACTAAGCGTTACCTGCTTATCCCTCTCAATGTTTTAATTATTGCAGGTGATAAGCATCCAGTATACTTTTGTACTGGTAGAAGATGTAAAATAGATAATATTATAGCTTTTGTGTTTAGTGTATAAATTCCTGGGAAATTATGTATTATATAAAACCTTGTAAAAATCTTAATAGTCGGTTTGTATCCAGTCTTTTGTATTAAGACCATATATGTAAAATATGTTTATGAATATGCATGTAGCATGTTTTTGGAGTAACAATATTGCAATGTTTAGAATGAGGTTCTTTCATACTCCCTACCAAGATGGTTGCCAAAACACCTCACGAGATGTGGACAGGGAAAGCTCCCTCGTTGGCACATATAAAGGTTTGGGGTTGTGAGGCTTTCGTAAGACGAGAGACTCCCGACAAGCTTGAACCTCGTAGTGAGCGGTGTATTTTCATCGGCTATCCACAGAAGTCCTTTGGATATCTCTTCTATAGACCGAGTGGCAATGTTGTCTTCATTGTGAGGAGAGAAGTATTTCTTGAGAGAGAGCTCATATGCCAAGAGGACAGTGGGAGGAAAATTGATCTTGAAGAGCTTCAAGAGTCAAGTGATGAAGAAACCTCCAACACTAGTGATCAACCTGAGGAGGAAACTCTTGTTGAACCAATTGACGAGTCCTTACCTCTTAGATGTTCCAATAGAGTTAGCCATCCTCCTGAGTTTTATGGATTCCATATTACTACTGGGGGGGATACGTTTATTAGTGATAGTACACTAGTAAATTTGGACGAGCCTAACAGCTACAAGGAAGCCATGGCAGGCCCAGAGTCTGCAAAATGGAAATAGGCAATGGACAGCGAGATTCAGTCCATGTTTGGCAATCAAGTTTGGAACTTGGTTGACAATGTACCAGGTCGTAAGACGGTCGGGTGAAAGTAGATCTTCAAGAAGAAGACAGATATGGATGGGAAAGTGCACACTTACAAGGCGCGATTGGTTGCGAAGGGCTTTACTCAAACTCCTGGAGTTGACTATGATGAGACCTTCTCACCAGTTGCGAAGATAAAGTCTATTAGGGTGATGCTAGCCATAGTTGCGTTTCATAACTGTAAGGTCCTAAAACGGATCTTTACCAATGATTAAGCAATCAAACAATCACAAGAAACTAGAATCAGTAGAAGAAGAAGAAGAGAAATCGATCAATCAAGCTTGCACACGTTTATTACTGAAAACGTCTGGTACAACTCTATATACTTAGCCGTGAACTCTATGGAATCAAGAACCTAACAATGACCTACAACTCCTCTATATATAGTAGACTTGGGCCGGAAACAGGGTTTACGGCCGGAAACAGGGTTTACGGCCGTAAACTCACCACAGGGCCGTAAACTCACTAACAACCCACTAAAACATACTAAAGACTCAAAGGAACTATTAGAATGAAAGCCTAGACCAAACCACTAACTGGACCCTTCAATCTCCCCCTTGGTTTGGTGCTAGCTTGGACTTAGTCTTTATCAACCACCAGCACGTCTGACTTTCCCATAGCTCCATACCACATTTCTTTTCGGATAATTTCAGCAACCACGGCAGTGTACTCCTTAGCAGCAGACTCAAAAATGTCTTCAGCAACCATGATCTGATGATGAGAAAGCTGATGTATATCCTATTTTCCGAACTGCAGCAGATCTCTTTTGTCATATAAGCGAATACATCCATGTTCAAGCTTTATGACAGCGGAGGCCGTTGACTCATCAAACACCCACTAAAGCATGGACTTTAGAGATCCATCTGGATGATTCTGAAGAATGAGAATCTGCTTAACTTGATCGGTAGCAGGCCACATCACATTCCGAAGAGGTTGATTGGTTTTGGGATCAATGACACTTGGGTATATCTTAATAATTGACTATGCAGTCTTCATTAAGGGAAAGCGCTTTGCCGCTTGATCTTCCAAAAATAACTTGAAATGTGTCGCCTTGGGTTCATTTGAAGGATTTGCAAAAGGAGCCTTAGATAACTCTGTAAGATCAACCCTGGTCCAAGAGTGGAAGTCATGAGCATCTTTGTACAGTTCGGTATTGTCACTCTTCCTTCTCATGATCCACATATTTAGATTGTCGTGGAATCCCCATGAGATGATCCCTGACCTATCACCATATACATCCCTGAAGCGATTCTCTCCAAGATCTGTAACGGTGATGTTGGGCTGATCCCCAGGAGCATTTTGATCCGAGCTCCTTTTAAACAAAAACTGACCCTTCTCAGCAGACTTAGCCAGTTTAGCACGTTTCAACGCCACAACATTCGGAGCCTGTGCTGGTTCTTTGTCGAAACGATCGACAATTTTGGTTGTTCTTACGGGTGGTGGAACTATGGGAGCATCTTGATTTGGAATATAGATCCTTGGCTCATCGACAGATGACTTGAATTTGTCACCAAGTTCTTCTTCCATCTTCTTCTTTAGGTCATAGTAGCTGGCGGTCAACAAACCAAAATGCGTCTGAAGATCAGTGATCTGCTTAGTCTTCAGAGCTTTGTCTTCAAGAAGATCAGCAACTTGAATGGTGAACTTGGTGTTTTCAGTCTGAAGCTCTGTAACCCTGATATCAAGCTCTATATTCTTCTGATTCAACACATTGATCTCCTTCTGTAGTCCAAGGATAGTGGGATTCTCTTCTCCAGAATTGCCTTCCCCAAAAGATATTCTTTTACCACGGGAGGGAGGCGTTGAGAATTGTTCTTCAGCAAAATGCATGGCTAGCCTCACAGAAGCAGCATCATGATCGGGCCTGGGAGGAGAGAATCCTATGGGGAAAGAAGAACCACCAGCTTCATAAGTGGTGCTAGGACCTTCACTGAAAGGTTCTGATGAGACGATGGCAGGAGTGGTTGTTGGTGGAGTTGAAAGGCCTTGAAGTACACCAGAATCAGGAACTCCCTGTCTAGGGTCAAGTCTTCTTATCTTCATAGGAGGTTGAGAGGCATGTATTGTTGTGCGATCACTCTCAAGTGGCTCTTATGTAGGAGAAACAATATCAAGGGGAGGAATCCCTGACACTGTCACCATAGGAATTGCTATTTCCGCCACTTGATTGGTAAAAGGAGGGGTGGCTTCAAGAATGTATTCAGTTTCCCATATCTCCGTTGCTGGATGAGCAACTTCATTGATATTGTCAAGTAGCGTATTGAGGTTTTCACCAGACATGAAGTCTTCATTACTTCCAAAGTTTAAAGGAATTCCATCCTTATCGAACCCAATAAGATCGGGGTCTTCATACAAATCAGTCTCAGTCCCACTTTTTGAAGACCCTTCATTGTAATCACTTTGCACCTGAACAGATGTCAAATCATGTTCCTCAACTATATGTGCATTAGGAGCTGGAGTATCTTCTTCTTCAGCATGATCCGACACTGTGATGACATCATCTTCAGAAATGACCCTCTCAGAAGAAGTGGGCTCATAGGATATTTTGTCTGACGTTCCATGAGACTCGGAAGATTCATTTAACTCAGCAAATCTTCCGAACTTCACAAGAGGATGCAATCCTTGGAAGACGACCTTGCCCTTGCGATTTTGCTTAATAAGCCCAACAGTGTGAGGACCTAACGACTTCATATCTAGGGTTTCTCCCTCTTTGACCATCTCCGGAAATTGAATGTCGATGAACAATTGGATGAACCTAGGATACATCAAGAAAGTATCCCGGTTTATTGCGTTGATGTTTACTACGAACTCATCCAATATAAACTTCGAGAAGTTGAAGTCTGTCCCTGCAGCTAGTGAAACAATTGCTCCAGTGTTCCTAAGCGAGATTTCATCAGCACCTGACCTTCTGCCCGAGATGCAACTCACAAAGACATGAGCTAAGAATCTCCAGTATGGTGGCAGAAGCTTCTTCACAGTGGGAGGAAAGATGCCTCTGTACCCCATCTTCTTGAGAATCTTCTGCACATCTTCAATCCCGATCTTAGTAGGAAAATCAGGTTGATCATCAATCATTAGCGCTTCTCTGAAAAATTGCTCAGTAATCACAATCTTGCAACCCTTCACAATAGCATTAACAGTAACTGCACCATCGTTGTCTCTTGTCATCTTTGCAGTCTGCCAGAACTCCCTGATAATTCTCTGATAGACCACGGGGTTCACAGTAATAGCAGAGGCTAGGCAACATTCTCTCGGTCTGTAGATCATTGACCTGAATTCTCCGTGAACATCAGGAGGATCAGCCAGGACGATGGCCAAGTTGTGCATGTCAGCGAACTTCAAACTTGCCATTTGATCTGCACTAAAACAAGCCAAGTAAGAAAACAAGAACATTTGAGCAATTAAGGTTTTTAAGTTTTCTTAATTAATCAATTTAATTTTGGCCTTAAAAAAATTATTTTGACCAAAATTTGGAGTTTACGGTCAACAATGGTCAACTAGGGTTTACGGTCCAATTTGGGTTTACGGCCGTAAACCCATGGCCGTAAGCTCCTGGCCGTAAACGGAGTTTACGGCCGTAAACTCATAGGCTGTAAGCTTCGGCCGTAAACGCCGATGAACTGAAATTCTTCGATTAAACCCCCAAAAGCAGTCGATTCGATGAACAAAATACATTCCCATGGTCGTTTTTAGCATACCTTTGAGATGAACTGAACGATTTTGCAAAAACACGAGAAATTTTTTTCGAGAGGAGAGAGTGTGTGAGAGGGTTTACGGCCGGAAATAAGGAAAATGAGGAGTGAAAGGTTTCCGGCTGTAAAGTCCTCCTTTTATATCCTTTTCAAATTTACCTGTCTTCCACACAGTATAAGACACAGTCCAAATCCCAAATAATTTTCAAAAAATAAAACTTTTTGAGAATTTTTAAAAATAAAATTAAAATTAAAATAAACTAAAACTAAAAATAAAAATAAAAATAAAATAATTTCTAAAATTTAAGAATTTTAAATTTTAAATTTTGACAATTATAAAAATAAAATAAAATAAAATAAAAATAAAAAATAAAATTAAAATTGAGATAAAATAAATGCAGACTAAAATTTATCTCAAAAATCACTGAAAATAATTTTTGTGACACTGGGATCAAAGTTGTTAGACAGCCTTAATCCACTTGTCGGTACCGTTATCTTCATGTCTTTGTTTGGTCGATCGCTGGTATTGTGGTCCACTTAAACACGAAAGTTTTTATGATAAATTTGGACAAGCCAAGAAGGACAAGACATTTTGATCCTTTATTCTTGATAAAATTTCTTAGGGACCATTTAGCTAACGACGATCAGGGATATTGTTATCCACCTAAATTGAGCAACGAGATCTACAGACAATCTATAAATGTTCAATTTTAATTGTACTAGAACATGTTTCCCGCTTCCTGATATGCTCCAGTAATCAAGGACTTCCAGAATACTCCTTACATCGGGTGAGCAGACAATCATTAAGAGAGAAGATAGATTTAGAATGCATATGTTATACACCCAGGTCGGATCTATACCAATCACGCAGAGGGTGAAGCATCTGACTAACTGAAGTTTTAGAGGGATTGAGAAAAAGAATGATGCATATACTGTGTACCAGGTCGGATTGAAGATCACGCAAAGGAAACAGTATATGGCTAACAGACAGAAAGAACTGCATAGATAGAAGATGCAGAGAAATAGAGTTGCATATGTTACAGTCCAGGTCAGATCTCTCGATCACGCAGAGGAAGCAACATATGACTAACAGACAGAGAGAAAGAAAACAATTTTCTACAGACCTAATTTATTGGAATTCACCAGTCACCCCATCAATATCGGAATTAAGGACAAAATCCGCACATCGAGGAAAGGTTAATCCACAATTCCAGATACGAGTTCTCTTAATATGACCAGTAGATTCCCATGTATATCTCCCTGCTCAACCTATCCGAGCGAAGTATTGTCAGGCTAAACGGATTTAACTAGGTCAAGATTTGTCAAGTCTATGAATTCCTTAAGTTCGGATCTGCCTAGTCAAGTCCATCTAGATTCTATCGTGTCTACCAGCGCATCGAACACAGAGCGTAGACAATTTAATTTTTGGTACGTTACGCAGACTCAGATTGCCTGTTATCACTTGATAATATCACTTCCCGTCACAACACCTACAAGCAAAGTTGTTAGCAACAATATATTTTTTAATTTTTCTGATTTTTTTTAATGTTTTTGGATTTTTTTTAATGTTTTCTGAAAAAATAAAACAGAAGCAACACTATTTTTGGATTTTTGAATTTTTGAAATTTTGAATTTTTGTTTGGTTTTTGTTTATTTCTCCCCCTAAATTTGTGTATAGGTGAGAATGTAATCACTAAAATGCGCAAATTTAAACTAACCTAACCTATAACAAAAATTTAATCCTCAAAACGAATCATTTTCAAAAATCCCACAAGCACATCGAATCGCGCTTTGTTAAAAGGCTTGGTGAACAGATCCGCCACATTATTAGCAGTGGGAACCTGTTCCAGCCGGATGAGCGAGCGCTCATAACAATCTCTGATAAAATGAATTTTGATATCAATGTGCTTGGTTTTGGAATGTTGGATAGGATTTTTAGCAATTTGAATCGCAACCTCATTATCACAGTAAATTGGGGTTTCTAGATAATTCAAACCGTAATCCAACAACTGATGTTGGATCCAGATAACTTGAGAGCTACAAGCAGATGCAGCAACGTATTCCGCTTCTGCTGTTGAGGTTGAGACGGTATGCTGTTTCTTGCACTGCCACGACACCAGCCTATCGCCAAGGAATTGGCACCCTCCTGATGTAGATTTCCTGTCAAGCTCACAGCCTCCATAATTACTGTCAGCAAAAGCATATAAATCAAATTCGGAATTTTTCGGATACCAAAGACCCAATTTTGGGCTTCCTTTGATATACCGAAAAATCCTTTTGACAGCAATAAGATGTGAAAGTTTAGGATTAGCCTGATAACGTGCGCATTGACAAACTGCAAACATGATGTCTGGACGGCTTGCAGTAAGATACATCAATGATCCGATCATCGATCTGTAGTGTGTCTGATCTACGGATTCACCATCAGTATCTGGATTCAGCAGAGGTCTTTCGGCCATCGGCGTCGAGGCAGGTTTTGCGTCTTGAAACCCGAACTTCTCAAGAATATCCTCCACATACTTAGCTTGATGGAGCATGATTCCGGTTGAATTTTGTTTCACCTGATTCCCCAGAAACATGGTCATCTCTCCTAATGAACTCATCTCAAACCTCTTTTTCATCACGCCTTCAAACTCTTTGCATAGTTGTGGACTGGTAGACCCAAAGATAATGTCGTCAACGTAGATCTGGACTAGAATCTGATCATTACCAACATGCTTGATGAATAAAGTTTGGTCGATAGTGCCACGAGAGTATCCATGCTCGAGCAAGTGCTTTGTGAGAGTCTCATACCACGCTCGAGGAGCTTGATGTAACCCATACAACGCCTTGTCCAAATTGTAGACATGATTAGGAAACTTTGAGTTAACGAACCCAGGGGGCTGATCAACGTAGATTTCTTCCTTCACCTTGCCATACAAGAAGGCTGTCTTGACATCCATTTTGTATACCGTGAAGTTCATGTAGAAAGCATATGCAAGGAAGATACGAATAGCCTCCAAACGAGCCACTGGAGCATAAACCTCAGTATAATCAAGACCCTCGACTTGTCGAAACCCGCGAACCACCAACCTTGCTTTATTGCGCACTATAACACCATAATCATCCTGCTTGTTTCGATAGACCCAGCGTGTGTCAAGAGAATTTTTGCCCTTTGGTAACTTAACCAATTTCCAAACCCCGAGCTTTTCAAATTGATTTAGCTCTTCATGCATAGAATCTACCCAGCTGGGCTCATTCAAAGCCATTTCAACATTCTTGGGCTCTATTTGAGAGATAAAGCAAGAATAGAGACATGTATTGACATCTCCACTCTAACTTCTGGTTTTAACTCCATCACCCAGCTGACCAATGATGTTTTCGATCGGATGATCGCGTTGAATTCTTGAAGGTATGTCTTGGCTGATATCATTGAGTGAAACGGGAAGAGTGTGAATGTTGAAACCTCCATCATTTGCTGATTGATTCGCATTAGATGAATCTGCTACACACTCATTAGCAATTTCTTCAGGAAAGAGTAGTTCCATAAAAGTTGGAGTGACAGCGGAAGCATCTCTAGACATGAACTCTCTTTCAACTGGGGTAAGAGGTGTAGCATCAGCATCAGGAGTACCATTTCGAACTGGAGACTCTGGACTACCAAGTCGAACAGATGACTCCCCCTCAGGTGGAGCAAAGGACTCCCCCTCAAGCGGTACCGTTGGAGATCTGTAAACAACTTCTTCGTCTTCGTCTTCAGAAACAATCTTCGAACCAGAAGAGGACCCATATAAACCATCTGAAGACACATTTAAGGATTTGAAAAGCGATGTGTAATCAAATAACCAATCAGGGCCCACTCTAGCATCTGTCTCATTCTCCTCCAACCAGCGCACGTCGAAGGATTCTACCATCTGCTTCGTCTTCTTGTTGTAAACCCTATACGCAGTGCGCGCATCATACCCTACGAAATAACAATCATCGGCTTTGGCATTGAACTTTGGGTTGGATTCCAAGTGAAGAAGGGTGCAAGGGCAACCAAATACACGGAAATGATTGACTGAAGGCTTGTGACCGTATAGAATCTCGTATGGTGTCTTCATCTGAGCTTTGTTGATTAAAACACGATTCTGCAAGTAGCAAGCAGTGTTAATCGCCTCAGCCCAAAAGAAAACAGGTAACTTGGAATCACACAGCATCGTCCTTGCAACGTCTTTTAATGTTCTATTTCTCCTCTCAGCAACACCGTTTTGTTGAGGCGTGTGAGCGGAGCTGTATTGACGCACGATTCCCTTTCCTGCGCAAAAATGATCAAGAACTGCATTCTTGAATTCTGTTCCATTATCAGTACGAAGCGCCTTCACCCGGTTGTTGGTTTGGTTCTCAATCATCACAATGAACTTCTTTATCAGATCAGCAACCCCAGCTTTGTTGGATAAGAAGAAGACCCACGTAAAATAAGAGAAATCATCGATCACAACTAGATAGTACGAGCTTCTGTTGATGCTCAGGACGTTGACCGGACCAAATAAGTCCATATGCAACAATTGGAGCACCTGACTGATTGAGTTAACCTGTTTTGGCAGGTGTGGTTTTCTATGATGTTTTCCCTGGGCACATGACACACACTTCTCAAAAGTGATAAAGTCTCTGACAGGTAAGCCTCAGACTATCTCATTCTTTGCAAGACAATTTAGGTTTTTAGCGTTAGCATGACCGAGTCTTCGGTGCCACAACATTGCGTTCTGTTTTGAGACCTTCGAAAAGAGGCAAGTGACTTGTTCAGGAATGTTGCTATTCATATCGATAATGTAAGCATTCCCATCCCGCTTAGATTTGACAAGAATCCACTCTTCCGGGATGACAATGTCTGGCTTGAGAATCATGCACTCTTTGTCGGTGAAATGGGTAGAATAACCTTTGTCACAAATTTGGGAAACACTCAACAGGCTGTGCTTTAACTCGGGAGCAAAGTTGACATTCTCAAAACTTAGCACTCCATTTGTAACGGTTCCTCTCTGAGTGATCTTGCCACCTTCTCCGCCCGCAAAGGAAACATATCCCCCATTAAAATATTAAATGTTGCTCAATTGGGAGATATCTCCTGTCATATGTCGGGAGCAGCCACTGTTGACGTACCAAGGACGGACGACATTCCTCTGCAACTGTCCCTGCAAAATGAGTGGGATCATTTAGATTTGGGAACCCATGTCATCACTGTGCTGGGTTGCCTTTTCACTTTCTCTGATTTATCTTTCAAAACTTTCGATTCTAAATCATCATTTCTAAGCTTTTCAGAGGATGCTGATGATTGATTGGAAATTGATTTGGGCATCCAATGATATTTAGGTTTTCTAACAATCACAGGTGGTTTTGAAATTTGTTTCTTATCATTTTGCACTGAGCCTCTGGATGTTCTACCAGAAGTGGTTGAAGATCTAGAACTGCTCTTTGACGAAACCGATCTTGGCGGAGCCTTGTTCGGTTTTGGCAAATTGTTTGGAACTTTGTTATGAAAAACCTTTTTATTCTTTTGAAAAACCGCCCTTTTTCTGCTTCGATCATCCTTCCAATCATCATCCCGAGAGCGAGTTCTTGAGGACTTTCTAATTAAATACCTTCCTCTAGATTCGTTCTCTCCTCTTGGCGACATATAGTTCACAAACATCCTATTTTGACAATTCCTAGCTATATGTCCACCAATACCACAATTAAAACAAATCTGTTTATTATTACTGGAACTGGTACTACATTTCTCAGATTTATTTTCTTTACTGACACTCTTACTCTTCTCATAAGAACATGTATGAGAAACAGGTTGTGAGATAAGTGAGGGTGCATCAAATGGTGTGACATGTGGAATTGATGTGTTTTCATTAGAAGCATCACAAACATCAGGATCATCAAATATGTCAAAGAAATTTAATTCAATAGGAGCAGATTTGGAAGTATCACAAGAAACATTGTCATTTTTAACATCAGAAACAAAAACATCAGATTCAGACGCAGGTTTATTATCAGAAACAGATCCTTCAACTTTGTGCTTTGACTGATCTAAGGATTGATCTGCAGGGGAAGTAGAAACGTTAGTATTTTCAACATTAATAAATCCTCCTGAAACGAAACCAGATGGCTTGCCACAAACCATGAATGGTTCGTTGGCAATCTCATCTTTAGACAAGAGTTGATACTGATATGTGTGATTAAAAGGAGGAGGTACACTATCGTATCCTAAACCCTTTTGCTGGTTTCGTTTGAACTGCATGCAATGGTCAATCATGTTGACAACTACCTCGCTTGATCCATCAAATTTTCTAAAATCAAAATTTGCAGTTTTAAATTGTCTCTTTAATGTATCAAGCTCAGTAATTAACTCATCATTCAGTCTCTTGATATAATCATAATTTTCACATTTTTCACTGTATTCTTGCTTAATTCTCTTAAAGTCCTTTATTTTTGTTTCTAACTGGGCCTTTAGGGGTTTTTGTCCTTTTCTAAGTTGATAGCGCTCATATCTAAGATCCTTTACTTCTCTACGTAATGATGCTATTTCGTCATGAAGAATTTTAACATAAGCATTACATGCTTGAGAACAAGTAGGTAAACTTACCTCGCGTTTCTTCGGCTCGGAAGTAGAAGATACCATCAGTGCAAACTGCAGCTCCATCATCTGCTCTTCAGGATCAGTTGTATCATTCTTCAAGGGAGCATCATCATTGATTTGGGCTAGGTGAGCATTTTCAGGTTTTGAAATGTTCAGAGCCTGAATTTGGTCCTCCCAGTCAAATGACTGAGCAACCATAGCAGTCTCACTACTAGCCACAGCACCTCCACGATTGTTTCCCACCGCAACCATCGTTCTGTCATTGTTCAACCTTCGATCCGGTTTTGGGAACTCATGAGCAAAATGACCTGGCTCATGACAGTTGAAACATCGCAGCTTTCCCTTATTGAACCCGACCTTCTTATCAACATTCATCCCCCAGTTATTTTTCCCCGTCTTCTTAGCAAACTGCTTTGCCCTTAACACTGCCATAGCAATTTGCCACATGATATCCATCTCTTCCACATCTTCTGGATGAATCTGATCCAGGTCAGCAAATGACAACTGAGGTGGAAGCTCTCCAGCTATAAAGGCATTATAGCAGTTAACAAGTCCTGTAGCTAGAGCAAGATTTTCATCACTTTCCTTTGTGTTTGAGGAAGAGGCTACAACTGGCACATTTGGGGAGGGAACAGCTTGTGGAGTGACGAATGGCTGGCTTGGAGAGTGAGGCATGGATGACGCAGTAGTAAAGGTTTGAATCTGAGGTTGTTGAACAGCAAATCCTTGACCTGAGGAAGAGATGACTGATGAAAGAGCATTGTTAGAGGAAATTCCGAGATTTGCAGTCGAATACGAATTCACATGGTTAATCTCTCGTTGTTTATCATCAATATCACAAGCTTTGATGATCGTCATTGTTTCAGCAAGAGTGAGGCGATTCAGATCCTTGGTCTTCTTAATCACAACCACATTCATGTCCCATGACTTTGGGAGAGCATTCAGTAGCTTCTTATTTATCTCGGATTTGGTCAAGAAGATCCCAGATATGTTCATATCAGTGGTGAGAGATGTGAATCGCTGCAGCTGTGCCTCCAGGGTTTCTCCGGGAATGTAGTTAAACATGTTGAACTTCTGTCGCAACATATCCTGGCGGCTTTCCTTCATGTCTTCATTTCCTTCATACACCTCAATCAAGGCTTCCCACAAATCCTTAGCTGAAGTATACTCTCTGAAACCTTGAGCTATATCAGGAGATAAAGCCATGGTCAGAGTGGCCAAAGCCCTTTCCTATTCTTCAACTTTCTCAAAATCATCGTCTGTGTAGTTCTCAACAGCTTTGGCAATCACTTGTCCTCCAACTGTCATAGTAATTCTGACAGGACCCTTGATGATGCTTCTCCAAACTTTGAAATCTTTCATCTTAATGTACTTCTCAATCCGGTATTTCCATTCAGGAAAACCATCTGCAGACAGCAGTCTTGGAATGCGTGTGGTTGTGCCCATGACAGTATCCAGTTCATGAAGATGTGTTTGACTTTGAGAATCCATTGCTGATTAGATTTTAAATCAGAAATTAAAACAGAAAAATGATGTGAAAACTGAGTTTACGGTTGATGTGTTTACGGTCGT
The DNA here is from genome assembly GCF_052849685.1 of Lactuca virosa. Classification (NCBI taxonomy): domain Eukaryota; kingdom Viridiplantae; phylum Streptophyta; class Magnoliopsida; order Asterales; family Asteraceae; genus Lactuca; species Lactuca virosa. Next base: position 44,111,038 of record NC_136433.1, read on the forward strand.
AAACTGAGTTTACGGTCGGATGTTTACGGTTAGGGTGTTTACGGTATAAGTGTTTACGGTTATTGAAGCTTAGTTTACGGTTATTGAAGATGCTTAGTTTACGGTCCAAGAACACTGTTTACGGTTTATGAATGTTCTTGAGTTTACGGACGTAAACTGGGTTTACGGCCATAATCTCTTGGCAGTAAACTCCTAGAACTTCTTCGAAAACGCGATTTTGGAGTAGATTCAATCCCTTTAACAACGAAAACACCAAAACCAATCTCGAACAGTGTAGAATATCAGTCTAAACAGCCGAAAACTCGATTGAATGAAGCTTTGACACCGCTTTTGCTCTGATACCAATTGTAAGGTCCTAAAACAGATATTTACCAATGATCAAGCAATCAAACAATCACAAGAAACTAGAATGAGTAGAAGAAGAAGAAAAATCGATCAATCAAGCTTGCACACGTTTATTACTGAAAACGTCTGGTACAACTCGATATACTTGGCCGTGAACTCTATGGCATCAACAACCTAACAATGACCTACAACTCCTCTATATATAGTAGACTTGGGCCGGAAACAGGGTTTACGGTCGTAAACAGGCTTACGGCCGTAAACTCACCACAGGGCCGTAAACTCACTAACAACCCACTAAAACATACTAAAGACTCAAAGGAACTATTACAATGAAAGCCTAGACAAAACCACTAACTGGACCCTTCAATAACTATGAAATATGGCAGATGGATGTCAAAACCGCTTTCCTTAATCGGAAGTTGGTTGAGGATGCTTAAATGAGTCAGCCAGAGGGTTTTGTCGATGCAAAGCATCCTAATAGAGTGTGCAAGCTTGAGAAATCCATTTATGGATTGAAACAAGCATGTCGCAGATGGAATCTTTGTTTCGATGAAAAAGTCAAAGAGTTTGGCTTTGCGAGGAGCGAGGATAAGTCATGCGTATATGTCAAAGCTAGTGGGAGCATAGTTAGCTTTCTCGCACTATATGTGGACGACATACTACTCATAGGAAACGACGTGCCAACCTTGCAAAAAGTTAAGTCCTGACTTGGGAAGTTCTTCGCTATGAAGGACCTCGGAGAAGCTGCCTATATCCTAAGGATAAGGATAATGAGAAATAGGAGTAAGAAACTAATAGGACTTAGTCAACGTACTTACTTGGATAAAGTGTTGAAACTTTTCTGCATGGAGAATTCCAAGAAATGGGAGTTACCAATCCAAAGCAATACCAAACTGAGTAAGACTCAGAGTCCGAGTACAGAGGCTGGGATAGCAGAGATGAGCCGAGTTCCTTAAACTTCCGCAGTCGGCTCAATCATGTATGTTATGACTTGTACTCGCTCTGATGTGGCCTTCGCTTTGAGCATGGTCAACAGATATCAAGGGAACCCTGGTAGAGCCCATTAAACCGCAGTCAAGAATATTCTTAAGTACCTATAAAGGACCAAGTAATGGTTCCTAGTCCTCGGTGGGAGTGATGACTTGAGAGTACGAGGGTACAGTGACGCCAGTTTTCAGACAGCCAGAGATAACTACCGATCTCAGTCAGGCTGGGTCTTTACTCTAAATGGAGGAGCAGTGACTTGGAAAAGTTCCAAGCAGGAAACTGTGGCTGATTCAACGTGAGAATCAGAGTACATAGCAGTGATTAAAGCGTCAAAGGAAGAAATATGGCTAAAGAACTTCATCAGAGACCTTGGAGTTGTACCTGCCATAAAGGAGCCTATGGAGATTTTTTGCGATAACGAAGGTACGGTTGCCTTGACCAAGGAACCGAGGGATCATGGCAGATCCAGGCATATCGATAGGAAATTTAATTTTATTAGACATCGCGTAGAAGAGGGACTCCTCGTTGTGAAGAGGGTATCGTCAGAGGATAACCCAGAAGATCCTCTTATGAAGGGACTGAGTAGGTTTAAGCACTTGCAGCACGCTAGGAGCATTGGGCCGAAGGACGATATTAGGTTTTGTGATTAGATAGATTTAGAAACTTGTAATAGATAAATTGTAATTAACATTTGATGATTAAATAAAAGGTGTCTTTATTTATAAGTAAAGTTATTGTCTTATGTTAATTATTTACTATTGTTTACTTTGCATGTTTTGACTTCCTAAATAATAAGATTATTCGAACCATCCATAGTCGATCATACATCGGAAGTAGGTATGAAAAAAGATTGTCATGAATTGGATTGTAGACTGTCTAATGTGGTTTAGGCATAGCAAAAGTTTGTTGCAACGTTCATGAGTGCTTATGAAATAAGATTTGAGTATTGGATTAAACCCGCGCTTACCTGAATCACTTCATGGAATTAATCACGAGTGATTGTAAGACGATAATATCATATAGTTTTAAAACCTAGAGATATGAGTTGTTGTTTGTGAGTTGGTTGTGCATGGATAATACGTAAACACATCAGTAACTTGATGTTATGAAACGTATTGTTGTGTACGATTTGATGAGCAAATAGTACAAGCATATGAGTCGAAGTTTATCTATTCCTTTTGTCTCACAAGGACAAAAGCAATATCTTGGACCCCTCGATGATTTGGTTTGACTTATGTGTCGGGCCCGGTCAGGACTAAATTGATGTGTTCAGTTAAGTTCTATGTCGAACAAATCAGAGATCGAGAAACAAACTACTGGACAATAAGTATGACTATGTTCCATGTGATTGTCCACACGATATCTTGAGAACGGATGACTATACGATCCCATTATCTAAAGGATATGTCATTTGACTGGGTCAAAGTTGACAGAAGCTTTTGAGAGCTACGATTGCTAATCGGATCCTGAAGTCATACTTGCAATTATAGTTATTGGACTTATCCAAGTGGGAGACTGTTGGATTACGTGTCTAAGCCCATAACTATATTTGGTATGTACTTGACCCGATAGTAGCATGGTGCTTTTGGGTTGCCTTCACCTAAAAAACTTAAATGGATGATTAATGGAGAGAGAGGATATTATTGTTTATTAATATATTAATTTTGTGACTAAAAGAGATTAATTAAATAAAGGGGACTGGTATTGCAATTAAAAGATAATTGGCTTTTGGGCTGTACATCCTTATGGATATAAGGGGGACGAAAATTAGAGTGGAAGCCCACTATGATTTCGTCCATGGCCTTATTCCAGAAGGTTCTTTGGACTGCTTAAGGTCTAAGCTATCCAATTAGGGTTTTGACTGAAACCCTAGCAGCACACCTATAAAAAGGACCCTAGGGCACCCAAAATCGGCTACCACTTATTTCCTAAGAGTTCTAGATCCGAATTTGGAGCCTCCATTCCCTCTCTTCAAGATCATCTTCTTGCTTTTGTGTTTGTAAGCCATTAAAGGTATTACAATTGTGATACTAAGCTCTTGAAGTTGAAGATTCTTGCTACTTGTGAAAGGTAATCAACTAAACTTGTTTTAATTATTGATTTCGAATTTCATATGCTAGATCTAGGGTTTTATAGCTTTGGATGATTTGCATGTACAATAGAGAAACCTAGATCCAAAACTTTAGGGTTTTGCATGTGCACATAGGAATGTTCTTTTGCTCAAAATCCAAGACGGGTACCCTTCCCGAGCGGATCGGGTATTCTCCGTTGTAATGGGTAATGGGTCGGGGATGGGTCTCACACGTTGTACCCAAAGCGGGGATGGGTTGGGTTCGGGTTTAGCACTATCTGCCCCGCTAAGACCCGATATATATATATATATATATATATATATATATATATATATATATATATATATATATATATATATATATATATATATATATATATATATATATATATATATTCCAATATTCCCTTTTCATTCATCGAGAATTACGCCTCGTTCCCGAGTTTTAGCAAAGAAAAAGAAAAGAGGAGAAAAGAAAGCAGGAGAGAAAAGAAGAGAAAGGAAATGAAAATAAATTTGTCTTTCGTGTTCCCGAGTTGGAGAGAAGTGAAAGGAAAATTAAACATTTTGTTATTTCTCTCCAAATACGTCCAAATCGGAAGGAAAGTTATGAGGGAAAGTGATCATTCCATTTCCTTCCACTTCCTTCCATTTCCTTCATTTAATGAAACTCAGGAACACTAATTTCTTTTACTTTCCTCTCACTTCCATCCGTTTCCTTTCTTTTCTCTCGTTAAGTTGATCTCGGGAACAGAGTGTTAGAGACTGTACTCTCTTTTCGATTTACAAGACATGGAGTACTGAACAGTCATGTATCTCTTCGATTACCAGACTGCAATCAAGTTCATACCATACCAGTTATGGCGTATATTAAAAGGGGAAGATTGCATTTGCATTCAACATCCTTCTCCTTGTCATGTTCATTTGATAAGAGTCAAGAGTTCGTCTTCAACCTCCTTCTCGTTCTCCTCCTCTCCTGATGAACATGAATGAATGATTCTCCTGTTCCACCACAAGATCTCACCACCAAGTATGTTTCTTTTTTCTTTTTTTAAACTTATTTTTTGAACTCGTCTTCAACCTTATTCTCCTTCTCCTTCTCGTTTTTTTGTTGTTGTAATCGATTTAGCCCAAATAGCCCCAATCTTTTGTTTGTTGTAATTGATTCCTGTCGCAATCAGTATGCTCTAAATTTTTTTTATGTAATCGGTTGCTGCTATAATTGGTTCCTGCCCTAATATCATCTAATTTTTTTGTTATCTATTGCTACTATAATCAACCATCTATGAACTCGTTTATCTTCCGTAATCATGGTTATTTGTTGTTATTTGATGAAAATTATGAAATCAGCCATGTATGAACCTTATGGACCTGAAATTTATTTATGAATATTTTTTTTGAACTTGAATAAAATCTTTACTCGGCCTTGAATCAATTGGTTTTCTGAACTCGTCTTCAACCTTCTTCTCCTTCTCATTTTTTTGTTGATGTAATCGATTTAGCCCTAGTAGCCCTAATCTTTTGTTTGTTGTATACAATTCCTGATGTAATCAGTATACTGTGACATCCCCATTTTCACACGGCCAGAAAAGACCGATTTTGTTTATGTTTTATAAAAATCAGAGTACCTCTTTTAATCAAAAAGTTGCGGAATTTGTTCCCAGGAAAATATGATAAATACGTTATCAAATCATTTCCGAAGAAATGTATTTTGATCCATTTTAAAACATTTGGGATGTCATCGTAAATACAGAAACATAAGCATAAACAGATCTTACATTCATTTACACTAGTGATCTACATCTCTTCTAAATCCCTCAGTGTAACGTAGCTTCGTATCGACACCTGTGATATAAATAAGCTTGAGCGGGTCAGGTTGGGAAACCTGGTGACTACATAGGGTTTTCAACCCACAATAATTTAATTATTATGTTTAAACATCAAACAATCAACCCAATTACCCATCCCCATTATCTTCCTTTATCTTAAGGATCTACCCTAAGAATCATCTATCCCGCATTCGTTCATTTCGAAGCCTATTGCTTCCAGAGTTTATATGACAGTCACTAAGTCCATAACCGCCAATGCTTGTTCGTAAAGCACTAATTCCATAGCTGCTAAAGTTCATTCATCGGGTACTAAATCCATAGCTACCAGTGTTCAGCTAATAGGTACTAAATCCATAGCTACCAACGTTTATTTAACAGGTACTAAGTCCATAGCTACCAATGTTTATCTAACACGTACTAAGTCCATAGCTACCTATGTTTATTCGATAGGCACTAAGTCCATAGCTGCCGATGTTCACTCATATCATCTTTCATCTCTCACCATTCATCTACCCATGTTTTACCCAACATATTTGTAGATATAAAATACATATACAGTTTAAATTATTTAAAACATGTATAAAATCGTTCATCCAGCATAGAAAGCAAGTATTCAAATATGTCACAACTGGAAATTCCGATACCTTGTAAAACCCTTAACAAAGATAACATTTTAGTTAAACCTTGGAAAAAAAAACATGTATGATGCTTGTTCAATGATCACAAAAATTCCATCAAATACTCTACACAAACATTCAAGTAGTCAACAAAAGGTTGGAAACCCTAAAAATCCCGGTTTAAGTCCATTTTGGACTAGGATTTTCTTATTGGGCCTAATGGACCAATAAGTTTCCAATTTGATTATTTTGGGCTTAGAACTCTTATATGGGCTCTAATTGGACTCACTTTCTTTTATTTTAACATTTTGGGCCATAATGGGCCTATAATGAAATAAAATACCTTTATTGGGCCATAACAAATTTAATTAAACCCAAAGGGCCATAAAACTCCTGCTTTGATATATATTGGACCCATATCTTGGACTTAAGCACTCAAGGCCCAAATTCTCTTCTCTCTTCTCTAATTCTCGGCCCAAGTGCTAAACAAAAAAAAAAGAAAGAAAGGAAGATGGATGGATTAGGAATTTGACAACACATAATTACACCTCATGTTTCAAGGCCATCACAAACATCTAAGAGCCATTATCCTCTATGTTGTTGGATTAATGTCTAAGTCCATAACTATAATTGGTAAGACTTGACCCGACCCGGCATGGTCCATTTGGGTTGCATGGAATCATGCATTTGGATAGACTATAATGAGAGAAATAACACTTAAGGTTGGTTAATATCTTATAAGTTCTAATATATTAATAAGGTTATTTAATTAGTATTGATCAAGAATTAATTTGGAATTAATTAAGTGATCAAAAGGAGATTAATTAAATATATGGGTTGATTGTGTAAATCATTCATTCTTATATATGTGGGCTTGTGATCCAAGATTCCTTATGTTGGACTAAGTCCATGGGGTGACCCATGGATACTCCATGGAGGTTAAAATCCATGGAGCATAAGGAATGGGTAAAGTTATGAGTTACATGGTGTAACCTTAATAGCCACCATATAAAAGAATCCCATGGCTCAAGAAATCGTGCACTAATGTGTGAATATGAGGGCTAGACGATTTCAAGGAGTGTTCCATTTCTCTCAAGTCATTCCATGTGCGTTTGGTGTTGTGTGAACCATTTGAGGTGTCACACTTGGGGCACTAGGCACTCAAGCTTCATGGAGACAAGCTACATCAAACAAAGGTATGTATTCTATCCATTTGATTACCCAAGTATCAAGTATTGTATGCTAGATAGGGTAATACCTTGGAAAGTTCATAATTGCATGTATAATAGAGAAAACATAGATCCAAGGTATTTAGGGTTGCATGTACACTTAGGAGTGTTAGAATCCTCAAAACCTATCAGTGGTATCAGAGCCAAGGCTTGTTTTCTTGTTATACTTGCAAAATTAGCTGAAAAATCGAATTGTATTAGTTTAAAAGTTATGCTAATTACTTGAAAAAAAATTGATGTGAATTATCTTTGTTCATATGAGTTTATTAGATTAATAGAAAAGTTAATTGATTATGTGTTTTCAATCCATTTTAATCTAAGAGTTGATTCTAAAATGTGTTTTTGTAACTTGTCCTCAAGTTATATGAAAAGTCACATTTAAGTTTCATAAAACTCATAAAAAGTTGGCAATGGTTACAAAAATGAAGAGTCTTTTCCTCATTAAATGGTTTTATGACTCCATAACTTGTCCTCAAGTTATGGAGGTTCAAGAGTCACTTCATTAAATGATAAAATGTGTAACCTTAATTAGTTCCATAAGTTACAAAAATAAAGAAAAGTTACATTCTTTTATTAGTTTAAAGTCTTCCATAACTTGTCCTCAAGTTATGGAACTTGAAGAGTTTTTTTTTTAATTAAAACTACTTTAAACACATAAGTTATGGAATTAATTAGTTTTGAATATTTTCAAAACTTGCCCTCAAGTTTTGGAATTTGTAAAGTTTTCCCCATGAATACTTTAATTCCAAGTTAGCCCTTAGAATTTTAAAAGTTAAAATTCAACCCTTATACTTTATAGTATTATAAGTTAATAATAAATATATGTATAAGAGCAACTCAGTCTTACCGTTAGTAGGCCTCATTCACGAAGCCGGTCTATAAGGGGGGTATAAGGTTACTGCCTATAAAATGGCAGTTTAATGGGTGTCCACTCTCACCCACCGCTTCCTTGACTGGTGGAGGGTCGTTAGCCGAACGGGTAGGACAAGGACTATAATTCTCCCTTCATTAAAAGTATTAATGATAAATACTAAGTAACTAAACACTTATAAATTCCCAATATTAGTTACTTAGGAAAATGTGAATAAGGTGCTAATCCATGAAATTACACTTTGCACTTTGTTTAAACCGTTAGTGGAGCGTGTGTGGTTAACCGGCACACTAACCTGGATTTAACAAAGTAGGCAAAGGGTAACTTAATATTTATCATAGTATCGGTGGAGCTCGTGTGGTTAACCGGCACATCGATTGAGGGGTAAATATTAAGGGTACCAAGTATATTTGTATGGTTACTTCACACCTTGTTTTGTGATCCTCGGCATCCTAGTCACAAAACCTGAAGGGCACACTCGAGATTGAAACATGCCATTGAAAAGTTCAATGAATCTCAAAAGATCTAGGAGTTTCAAATCCAATTAAAAACCTAATTACATTATTTCGTTTTTCATGGTGGAAATTGGTAAATCGTCATTTACCTACCTTCAACTATTTTATAACTCGGATTACGGCATCCCTCTTCCAGTTATAAATAGGTTGTTGGATCCTAGCCTTAATATTTCATATTGGGTGTTATATTAAGGACTTTAGATCAACTATCTTGAATATCTCCCAAAAGATGTCTAGTTCAGACATCTATGATCTTCCCAAATCTCTTGAAACTTTACTTCCTCCACCTCCTCCAATTATTCTCCCTAACCCACAAGTTCAAGGTCACTCAAGCCCTAATGGCAAGCAAGGTCTATGTGTGATCACATCTTAGAGATGAAGTCACATATTGACAAGCTGGGAGAGTTGGGTGTCAAAGTCTTGAGAAAGTTGGATGTTCAATCACTTTCTAAGTCACATAGTGAGTTCCTTTGGGACTACTATGAAACAGACTATGACATGAACCTTAATGATCATATCTATTTGCTTGGTGCTGCTGAATCAGCAATGATTTGGAACGATAGTAAAGCAAATTTGATTAGAAGATCAACTTCCCAAAAACTTTATGGACAGTGACAATGGTGACACTGGAAATCCAGAAAAAGCATTCTCTTCCCAATGGAAAGGGATTGGCCATAGTCAACCCGGTTGACCAAATGGTAAAGAGAAAGGCTAAGTCTGAGATAGTCCCATTACCAAAGGGTCCATATGTTTATTTTGCCAAAGGAAGGGGCGTTGATTGCAAAGCTGCCAAATTTACCTAAGGATGTTAAAGTCAATAAGTTTGACTCTACATCAGGTAGAGCCCATTATCTAACTCTGTTAAGTTCTATTCTGAGATCCTCATTACATGATGTGACTGGGTCACATGTTGATGTTTTAAGAATCAAAGAATAGAGAGAAAGCTTAAAGGAAGTATATGCTGATTCTGATCGCGTAGGTGGATTTCGATCGCATCAGAATTTTGAAGTTGTTACTTAGGAGTTATGATATATTGCTTAGGAATAGATAACAACAAGTTTTTCCGTATGCATTTGCACTATAAGGATAAGTTTTTTCCGCAAAGTTTTGAAATAAAATAAAAGTTTTTAATTTTATATTTATTTTAAATATCCTTACAAGTGGCATTTATGAAAAATGGTTGTTTATATGATTCCATTGATAGCAATATTTGAAAAAAAATGGACTTGATTCTTTCGTTTGTGGTAGTGTCATAATTTACCAAATAAGGAAAGATTCTCATTCCCAAGGCTTCAGTTGGATAGAAACTTGGAATCATGCAAGTTGAATAGTATGATGAATGAGAACTTTCAAGCATTGGAAAATTAAGACTTGTTCACATGGATGTGTGAGTCAAGTTAAGGACTAAAGGGATCGAGTACACATTCTTGTGCACTGGTCAAGTCCACCACAAAGCTCGTTAAGACTATTCGTCATGATTTACTAAATTTTAGTAAATATGGTTATACTTACAAGTTTAAGTATAATTCTGAAACATTGGAAAAGTCTCAATGTATGGCAGAACGAATGGGAAGAATCAAATTAGGCAGACAAATAAAAGTTTCTCAAATCTGAAAAGATGGGAGAGTACTTTAGTATCATGTTTTGTGATCATCTTAATGATTAAAGAACCACATCACAATTGGTCTTCTAAGGACATCTTAGTGCAGTCTTATGACTAAGAAGAGGAGTCATGAATTGTTGAAATGGTTAAATCAAGAAGATGAGTCATACTTCGTTTCAAAACAAGTCTTAGAGTCATACTCCAAGACTATAAGTTGAGTGACATATCTTAAAGAAAGGTTTATAACACTTGTCAAATGTAAGAGTAAAAGTGTCCTACTCTTGTACATTTGAAGTTGGTAAGTTGTGATGTTTTGGATTAAACAAAGACCAACTAAGGCCAATTGTGTGAAGTGTTTGTCTTGATAAAGAATCCGCACTATCTCTTGAATATTTGGCAAGATAGTCTTATATGTCAAGAGGATAGTGGGAGTCTTAAAGATCCTAAAAAGAATTTCAAGAACTAATCAAGAATAAAACCTGAGGTTCTTCACTAGCACACGACTTGAGGTTTATAACCTATCGTGTTGACATATTCTGTGCCCATTCCAGTTAAAGTTGGCTTTGCATATGACTTCTGAAAGTTCTCAATTGGTTGCATAACAACTTGGAAGCAATGGCAGGCCATGTACTGCCAGGTGGCAAGAAGTTAAGATTGCATAAGTTCAGTCCATATGAGTTTGGATTTGTCATTATCCTTGTCTTGTGACTATGGTTTTGACGATTCACATGGATAAGAACACATACACCATAAAATCTAAGGGTCATAAGGTTTCTCTCCGATTCATGAAAATGATGGTGAGGAAACACTTCCACCAAGTAGATTTGAAGCAGATGGCAAAAGGTCTAAACAATTGAGACTATGATTACGGCATCCCTTTTCATAGTTCTGAAATTGTTTAGACACACATGCATGCTATCTAAGGAAAGGTGTATGATTTTGATAAAGTTTTATCAAAGCATCTCGTATCAGAAATCTGAACTTTGGTAAGGAAGTCAATAAAGTATTGATTTCTAGAAGTCCAGCTGATTTCTGAGTACATGTCAAAGCTAGTGGGAGCATAAGTGTTATGCTAATAATCATCATGTTAGTGGGAGCATGATAATTATTGTTAGTGTTGCAAGTTAGCAATGTTAATTATAGAAAACAAAAGTTTCAATTCGTGAGGCTGCAGGGATTGAAAAAGTTGTTTTGCTATAATTAAGGGAGAGGATATACTTCATTTCAGTTCTACAGGCTTAGATTGAGACCTTAATCATCTTTAGTCAAGAATATATATGAATTTCATGTTGGATTGGTTCAACTTAAGGAAATTCTATATATTGCGTTCTCAAAATTCGATTATGATTACGGCATCCCTCTTCATAGTCAAATTTTGAAAACATGGCAAATAAAAATATTGTAGCAAAAGACTGGTCTAGAATCATGTCTTTATGTGAGACATCATGAATCGTGTACCATTTGCTTTGGGTACAGGATCGATTGCATGTGCTATAATATTTGTCATTTCTAAATTTTTCCAAATGCCCAGAGGCATTAAGAAGGGAAAAGGTCTAGAATTGGATATGACTAAAATGATTAAGCAATTGTCGAGGACAATCTGAGGTTTACCAAAGATTGGTTGCTCAGGGACAGTTGGAAGTATAGTGCTAATTTTGGAAGGACCATATTGACATATTCTGAAAAGAGGCATCTCTTATTCAGAAGTGATAGTCAAAATGAGAATATAGAGTTGTCTCCATAGGTGGAAGTTATCTGTGTAAGATTAGAAAACTTAATGCAAGAAGCGTGTCCAAAGCAATGTACTTTGAATATGAGACTTAGTTTCCATGGAGTTGATCTCCATTGGAATACCTTATAATGACTGTTGACAAGTCTTTGTGACTTTGTACATATTCATTACAGGAGGGTCAGTGCATATAAGTTTAAAATCTAAACAGATTTCGATAAATGATAGGAATTTGAAATTCTCACATTTTTCGATAAGGATTTGGGAGTGTGAAATTAGAATCATTGAAATTATGTTCAATTGGTTTATTTCACAAAGTAAGGATCATAGACAAACATAGAGTGCATACTTGGTGTATGGCAAAGCTATTGTTTAAGAAAAACATAGTGTACATGCTTGGAGCATGGGACAACTAGTGTTTTTAATTCAAGTATAAAGTTGATAAAACCGAAACAATGAATAATGAGTAATCAGTATGGTGATAAATAAAAGTGTTTATTTATATTCATAGGGTTTGATACCATATTTGATTCATTTATTCTTGTGTTTCACTTTGCATGTTTTGACTTCCAGAATAACTAAGTCGCTCTTCCTGAATGATTAAGTTATTCAAACCATCCACAGTCGGTCATATGTTGGAAGTAGATATGAATCAAGACTGTCATGGGTTGGTTTGTAGAGGTCCAAGTTGGTGGACAAAGTGGTGCTACAACACTCATGAGTGCTCATAAGTTCTGAGTATCGGATTCAACCCGCGCTCATTTGAATCACTTCATGGATTTTATCACGAGTGATCATGAGACGATAATATCTTATATTCTTCAAACCTAGAGATATGAGTTGTTACTATGAGTTGGTTATACATTGATTGCACGAAAACGCATTGGTAACTCGATGTTATAAAACGTGTCTTTGTGTATGATTCAACAAGTAGTAGAACAAGCCATATGAGTCGAAGTTTATCCACTCCTTTTACCTTCGGGATAAAAGCGATATTTGTGGGCCCCTCGATGATTTAGCGATGACACATGTGAGTGCTTGGCCAAGCCAGGACTAATTTGATTTGTTCAATCAGTCAGTCATCATAAATCAAAAATCGGGAAACAACAAATGGACAGAGAGAATGATTATAATCCATGTCTCAGTCCATATGATATCTAGAATGGAGGAATATATGATCCCTTATCTAATGGACAAGTCATTGACAAGGTCAGAGTTCGACAGCGGCTTTAAGAGCTACGATTGCCAGTTAGGTTTTGAAGTCATACTCAATAATAGTTTTAGACTTATCCAAGTGGCTTGCTAGGGCCGAAAATCACCTCACTTTCTTCCATTTCTTCTTCAAATCGAAAACAACAAGTAAATGTGAGTTCATACCCCTCTCTTTTCGGTTTTCACAAGTTTTATGGGGTAGAATACAAGTAAAATGTGTAGATCTATGTGTATGTGTATGTTATGTATGATTTCATGTATGTATGTGTGATTTTATGTGTTTATGTGGTAAATATGTAACAAAAAGGGAAGAAATCTCGAGATCTATGACACAAAAGAGGAAACAAACATGATCTAATATACTTTTATTGAACAAGTCAAGAAAAGTTCCTAACTTAAGTCATAATAAACAAAATGCAACATAAAACTCATTTTTTGGGCTAAATTTGTCAAACAACTAAAAGTTGAGTTAAGAGTTGCCATCCACGGTTTTCTTAAGGTCTAAAAGAGTCAAAACAGTAAAAATAAATGTTTTTATGAATATCATACTCTTTAAAGGGCTAGAAATGTAATTTGTAGCTTAATGGGCCAATTTTTGGGCTTTTCGACCCATTAGGCCCAAAATTGCGAAAAACCAAATTTTCAAGGGGTTGAAAAGATAAACTTCTTAAAACAGGAGGTAAAAAGGGTAAACAAAACCAATTCAAGAGTTAAAATGATTTATTTTCCAAACAAGGATAAAACATGTAAACTTTTTGGATTTTGGGCCAAAATTGTAAAAGTTGCGAAAAGTTTGGGTTTTAACTGAAAAAATCCTTACTGGAAGGGCTGAAACTGCCGAAGAGTAAATTTTGAACAAAAATCACCTTTTAAACAAGTCTATGGGGAAAAATGTCAAGAAAATGGTTTAAGGGCCTAAAATGTTTCTTTTTCAAAATAAGGGACTAAAATTGTTATTTTTATTAAAGAAGGGCTGAAAAGGTCAAACCAACATTTTGAACCAATTATTTTATTTTTAAGATATTTGAGTCAAAAATACCAAACTACAACTCATGAAAATAGAAAGATGAATATACGTATAAATCCAAATATCGTTATAAACAATCGACCGGCCTCGTGCCGATACGAAGATAACAATCGTTCAATCAAACTTTCCAACAATTATACTATACCTAAAACAAGTAAATATCCAAATAGTTGGGCTTGAGAGATCCTAATCATGCTTATTGGACCTTCGTGGCCCATTGACATGACTTTTGGGCCTAACACTAATAATAAATGTTTATTGGGCCTCCGGTGACCCAATTACGTGTTTAAGGGACCCTCAATGGCTTACATACGCTATTGGGCCTTGGTGGCCCATTAGCATTGCTAGTAAGGTCCAAAATTAAATCAAATATGAAATGGGCCAATGCGTCCTTCGTATAACCAACAGCCTTAAATAACACATGTAATTAGCAGGACCTTATAATCCTCTTCTCCTCGTTTGTTAGGCTTACCTTCAATTCAAGTAAACAAATACAGGTTGTTAATCAATAGTAATCAATTTCGTTTGGATTAAGTGAGTAATAACGGGCGACACCTCTGAGGGTCGTTCGTAGTCTGTAGTTATAATCAAAGTCTCCTGGAAGGAGAGCGAGAGTTTGTGTATAGATCTATACGGGGGTGACTCCCCCACACCTCAGCTGTTCGCTACAGTTAGACTCGGCCAGTCTAGGGTGACAAAATCTTAAGATCAATTCCGGCGTACATTAGGATACCAAGACAGACGAACTAGTCATTATTATGCATGGTTATAACGACTCACGTAATTAAATAAATCCAATACCATCCGAGTAATCAAGGAAAAGTAATCAAAATCACTCGTGTAGCAGTATAACAATTTGAAAACAATTATATTTTATGTTATCGGAAAACATCGGGTTTTTCGAGGAAATCAGTACCACTCGCTTGTATCTTTCTATAACTATAATACAAAACTTCCCATTTATACACGTTTTGAAATCATTCATGCACCAACTTATGGATCTTCACACTTTGATAAACAATTGTCTTCTCAGAAAATATCGGATTTTCTGGGTTTTATAAACTACACAAATCATTTTTATCACAACCCTGCTTATGAACTCACCAACATTTCATATGTTGACGTTTTTCAAAATAACTTGTATTCTCAGGTAACAGATAAGCTGAAGGGTAATATCAAGTATGTTAGGATGTTATGTTTTGAAAACTCTCAAACAATTGATGCTATGGATATGTAATATTTAAACAATGTACTGGATGTGAACAATGTCAATCGTTATGTATTAATGCATGGTGAAGTTTATGTTGTGTTTCATGTATAATCATTGTGATGATATTCAATTTAAGTCACGCGAGCCCTCGGACGTTTCCGCCGTCTGGTTCGGGGTGTGACAGGTTGGTATCAGAGCTCTGTTTATAGTGAACTGGCATATCTAACCACACATTGATATGCAACTATAAACCAAAGAGGGACAAAAACAACTCTGAACAAAACAATTAAAACACAACGATAAAATATCTTTACTTGTGCGATATAGGAAAAAGAACATAATACCAAATCAAATAAGATAAAACCGACATCTCGGTTGAGTCGGGACTGTTCTTAGTTGTATTAAGGAGTGGATGTAGCCTGATCAACTACATTTTCTCCGAAGTACAACTATTACATGCCCCGGGGAAACCTCGATGGACGGTAAACCTAAAAAAAAAAAACTTACCCCCTTGTTACCAAGAAAAGAACATCAACTCAATTTACATAATAATTAAAACATCTTAGGAGTAATAATAGTTATTGATATACCTCCTCTCAGTCACTATGGAAGGGGAGCAGCAGGGCATTCAGTTTCATCAGGTCTTAGTGGCCCACGGGATGATCGAGGATGAGCCTGAGGGAGATCAGGGGAGAGCACACGACGTGGAGCCTGACGAGTACACGGACACATACTACGAGTTTGATGGGACCGACGACGACATGGATGAAGAACAAGACTCAGACAAGGATTCTGCCACATCACCTGCCAGCGAGACGCAGCAGGACCACCCCGTCCCACCAGGGAATCCCGCGAGGGAGAATCGCTCTCCGGAAGCTGAGATTGCTGCTCTGCGGCAACAGCTATTCGTCATGGAAGCACGAGCGGTGCAAGCTGGACAGGAAAGAGATGAAGTCATTGGAGAAATGACTGAGATGGCCCAGTTGTTGGCACAACACTTCAGTATATGACCTCACTACCGCCGTCGAGCGCTCCTTAGAGTGTTAGGACTAGTCATATCTATCTTTAGTATTGTGCTTATACGATCTATGTTATGTACCAGCGACCCTATGTTTAAGTGATTACACTACTCATAGAGTCGTTACGCTGCCGAACTCGCACCACTTATGCATGCATCCTATTTGATACCGGGGCAGAACGAAGCTTTGTGAGTAATAAATTCAAACACTTGTTAAAACAACAACCCCAGGAGCTTAATGAAACCTTTACGGTGGAAATGGCTAATGGGAAAACATAATCCACTGGGGAAATCTACATCGGATGTACCCTGACCATAAATCATCACATCTTTCAAATAAACTTAATGCCTGTTTCCATTAGGAGTTTTGATGTGATTATCGGCATGGACTGGTTAAGCCCCCACCATGCTAAAATTATGTGTCACGAGAAGGCCGTTCGCCTTCACCTCCCAAATCACGAAACCCTAGCTATATACAGAGACAAACCTAGCACGAACCTTCGTCTTATCTCGTGCATTAAGGAACAGAAGTATCTACGAAAGAAGGACTTGACGTTTCTAGCTCATATTGTGGATAAGTCCAAAGAAGAGGTCAATATTCGAGACATCCCAGTGACTTGCGAGTTTCCGGATGTCTTTCCTGAAGATCTTCCGGGGATACCCCCAGAGAGACAAGTCGAGTTCCGAATTGACCTCGTGCCAGGAGCTACACCCATCGCCAAATCGCCCTACAAATTGGCTCCTGCGGAAATGCAAAAGTTGTCCAGTCAACTCGGCGAACTTTTGGACAAAGGATTCATCCGACCCAGTTTCTCACCTTGAGGAGCTCCGGTTCTCTTTGTTAAGAAGAAAGACGGTACCTTTAGGATGTATATTGACTACAGGGAACTTAATAAACTCACTATCAAAAATCGCTATCCACTTCCGAGAATCGACGATCTATTTGACCAACTCCAAGGAGCAAGTTACTTCTATAAGATAGATCTGCAATCCGGATACCACCAACTCAAATTCCGGGAGGAGGATGTCCCCAAAACCACCTTCCGAACTCGTTATGGACATTATGAATTTGTCGTAATGCCCTTCGGTCTAACGAATGCCCCTGCCGTATTCATGGACCTAATGAATCGAATCTGCCGACCATTCCTCGACAACTTCGTCATCGTTTTCATCGACGATATCTTAGTCTATTCTCGAAATGAAGAAGAACACGGCCGACATCTCCGACAAATCCTAGAAACCCTGCGAACCGAAAAGTTATACGCAAAACTCTCTAAGTGTGAGTTTTGGCTCCGTAGTGTGAACTTGTTAGGTCATGTTGTTAGTCAAGAAGGGATACATGTGGATCCTTCTAAAGTCAAAGCCATCGAAGGATGGGCGATCCCAACGACACCCACAGAAATTCGCCAATTTTTAGGTCTCGCAGGCTATTACAGGAGGTTCATTCAGAACTTCTCCAAAACAACCAAGCCACTTACCTTGCTTACGCAAAAGGGTGTACCCTTTGAATGGACGGATAAGCAAGAAGCTGCATTCCAAACTCTGAAGCAAGCACTCTGCAGTGCACCAGTATTATCACTACCAGAGGGAACAGAGGACTTCGTAGTCTACTACGATGCGTCGAATCAAGGTTTAGGCTGTGTGCTCATGCAGCGTGGGAAGGTGATAGCTTATGCGTCCCGACAACTAAAGACACATGAGGTGAATTATATAACCCATGATCTTGAATTAGGAGTTCTGGTCTTCGCCTTGAAGATTTGGAGGCACTACCTTTACGGTACGAAGTGCACCATTTTCACTGACCACAAGAGTCTCCAACATATTTTAAATCAAAAAGAGTTAAACATGAGGCAACGAAGATGGGTTGAACTGCTGAACGATTATGAGTGCGAGATCAAGTACCACCCAGGTAAGGCTAACGTGGTAGCTGATGCCTTGAGTCGAAAGGATTACTCGAATCGTCGTTTGAAGACTCTCTCCATAACCATCCAATCCCACCTGACCTCTCAAATCAGGGCAGCCCAGTTCGATGCCATGAAGGCAGAAAACAAAACAAGCGAAGCGTTACGTGGAATGGAAAAGAATTTCAAAGTGAAGGAGGACGGAGCATATTACTTCATGAACCGCATTTGGGTCCCTAAACTTGGGGGATTCAGAGAAGTAGTCATGAATGAAGCCCACAAGACACGATACTCCATCCATCCGGGTTCGGATAAAATGTACCTGGATGTCAAGCAACATTATTGGTGGCCTAACATGAAGGCAGAAATTGCCACTTACGTTAGCAAGTGCCTCACATGTGCTAAAGTAAAGGTGGAATATCAGAAGCCCTCGGGGTTACTACAGCAACTAGTAATTCCCGAGTGGAAATGGGAAAGGATTACTATGGACTTTGTGACCAAACTACCCAAGACGACTGATGGTTTGGATACCATATGGGTAATAGTTGATAGGTTGACAAAATCCGCTCATTTCCTGCCAATAAAAGAAACATACAAGATGGAAAATCTGACAAGGATCTATATCGAGGAAATCGTGAGACTCCACGGAGTGCCAATATCTATCATCTCAGATAGAGATAGTAGGTTTACTTCACGCTTTTGGCAATCTCTTTAGAAAGCTATGGGAACACAACTTGACATTAGCACTGCCTACCACCCACAAACGGATGGTCAAAGCGAGTGAACCATTCAAACGCTAGAAGATATGCTTCGCGCATGTGTGATAGACTTTGGAAGGTCGTGGGATACCCACTTGCCTTTGATCGAATTCTTGTACAATAACAGTTATCACTCAAGCATCAAAGTCGCTCCTTTCGAGGCATTGTACGGGCGTAAATGTAAATCACCGTTGTGTTGGGCTGAGGTAGGAGACACTCAGCTAGCAAGAGGACAAACACCAGACAATGCATTAACAGGACCGGAAATCATACGCGAAACCACCGAGAAGATAATTCATATCAGGGCCCGACTGCAATCATCACGAGACAGACAAAAGAGCTACGCCGATAAGCGGCGAAAGCCCTTGGAATTTAAAGTCGGAGATAGGGTGTTATTAAAGGTCTCACCCTGGAAAGGGGTGATTCGTTTTGGGAAGCGAGGAAAATTTAACCCTCGATACATTGGACCCTTCGAGATTCTTGCCCGAATAGGTCCAGTGGCTTATAGACTGCAGCTACCAGTTGAGCTCAGCAGTGTACATCCCGTGTTCCATGTCTCCAATTTAAAGAAGTGCTTATCCGACGAAACCCTCGTCATTCCATTAGAAGAAATCGAAATCAACGAGAATCTCCTGTTCATCGAAGAACCAGTCGAAATCATGGACAGGGAAGTGAAGCGTACTAAGCAAAGTCGCATTCCGATTGTGAAAGTTCGATGGAACGCGAGACGCAGACCAGAGTTCACATGGGAACGCGAAGACCAGATGAAGCAGAAGTACCCTCACCTATTCTTGCATTCTCAAATTTAACTTTAAAAAGAATTTCTGGACGAAATTCCCTCTAACGGGGGATGATGTCACAACTGGAAATTCTGATACCTTGTAAAACCCTTAACAAAGATAACATTGTAGTTAAAGCTTGGAAAAAAAAACATGTATGATGCTTGTTCAATGATCACAAAAATTCCATCAAATACTCTACACAAACATTCAAGTAGTCAACAAAAGGTTGGAAACCCTAAAAATCCCGGTTTAAGTCCATTTTGGACTAGGATTTTCTTATTGGGCCTAATGGACCAATAAGTTTCCAATTTGATTATTTTGGGCTTAGAACTCTTATATGGGCTCTAATTGGACCCACTTTCTTTTAATTTAACATTTTGGGCCATAATGGGCCTAGAATGAAATAAAATACCTTTATTGGGCCATAACAAATTTAATTAAACCCAAAGGGCCATAAAACTCATGCTTTGATGTATATTGGACCCATATCTTGGACTTAAGCACTCAAGGCCCAAATTCTCTTCTCTCTTCTCTAATTCTCGGCCCAAGTGCTAAACAAAAAAAAAAGAAAGAAAGGAAGATGGATGGATTAGGACTTTGACAACACATAATTACACCTCATGTTTCAAGGCCATCACAAACATCTAAGAGCCATTATCCTCTATGTAATAGTGCTTAATCTCTCTCCTATCCTCTCTTCTTATCACCCTCGGCCGAGAACCCCATAACACACAAACAATTTACTTCCAAACTTACTTATACTTCCTTTCTATATCAAAGAAAAACTCTCTCAATCATTTGTCGTTTTCGTGGTTTTGGAGTGTGATTCCAAGAGCTTTTCAACAATTATCACCTACTTAGTAAGATACTATTATATTTAAATCATTGATTCCTATTATTAAATTAAAAACACCTTCTTATATGGCTTCATTCCATGATCATGCTTCCTTAGAGTCATCTAAGGGCAAAAATCATTCCAAGAGGCTTGCTAGGGCCGAAAATCACCTCACTTTCTTCCATTTCTTCTTCAAATCGAAAACAACAAGTAAATGTGAGTTCATACCCCTCTCTTTTCGGTTTTCACAAGTTTTATGGGGTAGAATACAAGTAAAATGTGTAGATCTATGTGTATGTGTATGTTATGTATGATTTCATGTATGTATGTGTGATTTTATGTGTTTATGTGGTAAATATGTAACAAAAAGGGAAGAAATCTCGAGATCTATGACACAAAAGAGGAAACAAACATGATCTAATATACTTTTATTGAACAAGTCAAGAAAAGTTCCTAACTTAAGTCATAATAAACAAAATGCAACATAAAACTCATTTTTTGGGCTAAATTTGTCAAACAACTAAAAGTTGAGTTAAGAGTTGCCATCCACGGTTTTCTTAAGGTCTAAAAGAGTCAAAACAGTAAAAATAAATGTTTTTATGAATATCGTACTCTTTAAAGGGCTAGAAATGTAATTTGTAGCTTAATGAGCCAATTTTTGGGCTTTTCGACCCATTAGGCCCAAAATTGCGAAAAACCAAATTTTCAAGGGGTTGAAAAGATAAACTTCTTAAAACAGGAGGTAAAAAGGGTAAACAAAACCAATTCAAGAGTTAAAATGATTTATTTTCCAAACAAGGATAAAACATGTAAACTTTTTGGATTTTGGGCCAAAATTGTAAAAGTTGCGAAAAGTTTGGGTTTTAACTGAAAAAATCCTTACTGGAAGGGCTGAAACTGCCGAAGAGTAAATTTTGAACAAAAATCACCTTTTAAACAAGTCTATGGGGAAAAATGTCAAGAAAATGGTTTAAGGGCCTAAAATGTTTCTTTTTCAAAATAAGGGACTAAAATTGTTATTTTTATTAAAGAAGGGCTGAAAAGGTCAAACCAACATTTTGAACCAATTATTTTATTTTTAAGATATTTGAGTCAAAAATACCAAACTACAACTCATGAAAATAGAAAGATGAATATACGTATAAATCCAAATATCGTTATAAACAATCGACCGGCCTCGTGCCGATACGAAGATAACAATCGTTCAATCAAACTTTCCAACAATTATACTATACCTAAAACAAGTAAATATCCAAATAGTTGGGCTTGAGAGATCCTAATCATGCTTATTGGACCTTCGTGGCCCATTGACATGACTTTTGGGCCTAACACTAATAATAAATGTTTATTGGGCCTCCGGTGACCCAATTACGTGTTTAAGGGACCCTCAATGGCTTACATACGCTATTGGGCCTTGGTGGCCCATTAGCATTGCTAGTAAGGTCCAAAATTAAATCAAATATGAAATGGGCCAATGCGTCCTTCGTATAACCAACAGCCTTAAATAACACATGTAATTAGCAGGACCTTATAATCCTCTTCTCCTCGTTTGTTAGGCTTACCTTCAATTCAAGTAAACAAATACAGGTTGTTAATCAATAGTAATCAATTTCGTTTGGATTAAGTGAGTAATAACGGGCGACACCTCTGAGGGTCGTTCGTAGTCTGTAGTTATAATCAAAGTCTCCTGGAAGGAGAGCGAGAGTTTGTGTATAGATCTATACGGGGGTGACTCCCCCACACCTCAGCTGTTCGCTACAGTTAGACTCGGCCAGTCTAGGGTGACAAAATCTTAAGATCAATTCCGGCGTACATTAGGATGCCAAGACAGACGAACTAGTCATTATTATGCATGGTTATAACGACTCACGTAATTAAATAAATCCAATACCATCCGAGTAATCAAGGAAAAGTAATCAAAATCACTCGTGTAGCAGTATAACAATTTGAAAACAATTATATTTTATGTTATCGGAAAACATCGGGTTTTTCGAGGAAATCAGTACCACTCGCTTGTATCTTTCTATAACTATAATACAAAACTTCCCATTTATACACGTTTTGAAATCATTCATGCACCAACTTATGGATCTTCACACTTTGATAAACAATTGTCTTCTCAGAAAATATCGGATTTTCTGGGTTTTATAAACTACACAAATCATTTTTATCACAACCCTGCTTATGAACTCACCAACATTTCATATGTTGACATTTTTCAAAATAACTTGTATTCTCAGGTAACAGATAAGCTGAAGGGTAATATCAAGTATGTTAGGATGTTATGTTTTGAAAACTCTCAAACAATTGATGCTATGGATATGTAATATTTAAACAATGTACTGGATGTGAACAATGTCAATCGTTATGTATTAATGCATGGTGAAGCTTATGTTGTGTTTCATGTATAAACATTGTGATGATATTCAATTTAAGTCACGCGAGCCCTCGGACGTTTCCGCCGTTTGGTTCGGGGTGTGACAGGTTGGTATCAGAGCTCTGTTTATAGTGAACTGGCATATCTAACCACACATTGATATGCAACTATAAACCAAAGAGGGACAAAAACAACTCTGAACAAAACAATTAAAACACAACGATAAAATATCTTTACTTGTGCGATATAGGAAAAAGAACATAATACCAAATCAAATAAGATAAAACCGACATCTCGGTTGAGTCGGGACTGTTCTTAGTTGTATTAAGGAGTGGATGTAGCCTGATCAACTACATTTTCTCCGAAGTACAACTATTACATGCCCCGGGGAAACCTCGATGGACGGTAAACCTAAAAAAAAAAACTTACCCCCTTGTTACCAAGAAAAGAACATCAACTCAATTTACATAATAATTAAAACATCTTAGGAGTAATATTAGTTATTCATATACCTCCTCTCAGTCACTATGGAAGGGGAGCACCAGGGCATTCAGTTTCATCAGGTCTTAGTGGCCCACGGGATGATCGAGGATGAGCCTGAGGGAGATCAGGGGAGAGCACACGACGTGGAGCCTGACGAGTACACGGACACAGACTACGAGTTTGATGGGACCGACGACGACATGGATGAAGAACAAGACTCAGACAAGGATTCTGCCACATCACCTGCCAGCGAGACGCAGCAGGACCACCCCGTCCCACCAGGGAATCCCGCGAGGGAGAATCGCTCTCCGAAAGCTGAGATTGATGCTCTGCGGCAACAGCTATTCGCCATGGAAGCACGAGCGGTGCAAGCTGGACAGGAAAGAGATGAAGTCATTGGAGAAATGACTGAGATGGCCCAGTTGTTGGCACAACACTTCGGTATATGACCTCACTACCGCCGTCGAGTGCTCCTTAGAGTGTTAGGACTAGTCATATCTATCTTTAGTATTGTGCTTATACGATCTATGCTATGTACCAGCGACCCTATGTTTAAGTGATTACACTACTCATAGAGTCGTTACGGTGCCGAACTCGCACCACTTATGCATGCATCCTATTTGATACCGGGGCAGAACGAAGCTTTGTGAGTAATAAATTCAAACACTTGTTAAAACAACAACCCCAGGAGCTTAATGAAACCTTTACGGTGGAAATGGCTAATGGGAAAACAGAATCCACTGGGGAAATCTATTGGATGTGAACAATGTCAAGCGTTATGTATTAATGCATGGTGAAGTTTATGTTGTGTTTCATGTATAATCATTGTGATGATATTCAATTTAAGTCACGCGAGCCCTCGGACGTTTCCGTCGTCTGGTTCGGGGGTGTGACAAAATAATATGCACACATAGCACGTAATTTATAAAAAATACTTCATATCTATGTGTAAGATGAAAGTAACTATGCACTCACTTGTTAAGGTGGTGATTCCGAACTCAGACAACGCTTCACTTTTAACGATTCTATTTTCCTTCGACGAAACCTAGCATTATTATCGCTAAATTTTAGTCTAATATTTACCGTGACTAATTATTAGCATTATTATTATTATTATATAAACGTTTAAACAATATTTTCCAACCACTATGTACAGACAGGGGCCAGACATAAAACACCGGAGGGCAGGACCATTTTGGCATATAGCACTTCTGAAATCCAACAATCCTATGCGGCCCTTTAAACCAGATTCCCCGTACCGCGAGTAGTTGAAAAGATATTATAAAGACACTTATATAACCCATAATAATAGCTCAAATAATTATTTTAAGGTCCTAATAACGTTATTATATTTAAATAAAATCTATATTAAAAATTAGGTAGGCGTATCTTACCTACGAGGGGGTTTGGCTAGAAGTCGGGCTCTGCAGGGGCAGGTCTTCCGAGCCGAAAGCTCTTCTTCTCGGAGCCGTCGAGCGCTCCGAGGCTTTCTTCTAGCGCTAGGGGAGTTTTTGGGAGGTTTAGAGAGAATGTAGAGAGAAGAAAGAATGGGAAAGGTGTGAAGAAAATGAGGGTGAGAGAGTTTCTGTTTATAGGGTGAAATATGGCTGAACTTGGTGCCACATGTCACCATCTGGTGGCAAGACTTGGGGAGAAAGCAATAGCCAAGATTGTGCCACATCACCCATTTTCGCACAGCACATTTCCGACTTCTAAAATCCATAACTTTCGTATACGAGCTCCGTTTTTGACATTATTTATATTCACGCGTAGGTAAAAATAAGATCTACAACTTTCCTTTTGACTCCATCGGCTAATTCTCTACCGATCACAAATTTAACAGTAGAAGGTGACTACACTATTAAATGTCCGGGTAAAATTCATAACTTCTATATACGGACTCCGTTTTCATCTGTCTTTTTGTCGTTGAGTTCCTATTAATGAGATCTTAAATTCTCATTTATGTCGCGTTGGCCAAAAACCGCTCGATCTAAAATTTGAGTTTCGGGTCGTGCACTGCTAGGCCAAATCTTAGAAAAATCATAACTTCCTCATACGAAGTCAGATTTGGGCGTTCTGTTTATGCACGCTCTCGGTTTAGCGTATACTACAACTTTAGTTTATATCAATAAGGCTAAAAGTCTTCTATCGTAAATTCACTATTTACGTCTCCCGGTGCCGTGCCGGTTTTGCCGTAAAACTTCGACGGGCCATAACTTCTTCGTTATAATTCGGATTTCGGCGTTCTTTATATGTACGGAACCCTAGTAACATATACTATGACTTGGTTAAGATTATTCATTCTAAATAATGTTCTATTAAAAAGTCATTTTTGACGTTTATCGTCTCTAAATTGACTAGCCCGAATCTACGGGCGTTTCAATTATCTCCCCCTTAGGATGATTACATCCCGGAATCATCAACGAAACAGGGTTGTATAATGACTCCCTATGTTATTTCTTCATCCTAGGTAGTACTGGTAACTTCTATGTTTCTTTGAATGCGTTTTTAACTCCTGATCTTCTTGACTGCAAGCGGTGCATGATCTTGCACCCGTTCTCTATGTCTTTTTAGACTTTCAATCATGACCTTCATGTCACAACCTCGCTCTTTATCAGAGACTCCTTCTTCTTAACAAACTTAAGTTAAGTTTATTTGATTTCCACGATAGACTGATGGGTCGTGTTGTAATGATCTCTCATCGTATGATGCAACGCTTAGACTCAGGTCTCTTAGAGTCAAATTCCATAATGGAATATACCTACTTTCATGTTCTAATGTGATATGATCACATTTTAGTATGTAACATTTCTAGCTACAAGCTTCCTACTCCAACAACGATTGCAATACTTCTATTGATTGCTTTGCTTATATTTTACTTCAATCTTTTGGCTTAAGTTAGATGCTACATCGATCTTGGTTCTCTGAACCCCGTAACATTCTCATCTTAGTCGGACTCGATTTGATATGACCACTAGGGTCGAAATAATCATCTGTCTTAGTCATTACCGAAACAATGGTAACGACATACACGAACAAAACGGAATCAATTACTAGCTTCTTGGTGACCTTGTGACCTTCCCTGATCTAAGTGCGAGTCCTTTGCTTCCGGTAGTATAGGCCTCTACTACCATTCACACCTACTCATACTCGTCCCAAGTATTGTCTCGCAGTTTTCCAAGTTACTGTCACAAAACAATTTTTAACACATACAAATGTGTCCAAACAATCATAAAATTTTCCCTAGACTCTACTAGGATTTCTTCCATGTGTATCTTCAATAATCAATTCTGCTTCAACTCGGTGGTGAAAATGTCAGAGGGTAGGATAACTTCAGGAATTACGCCAATCGTTTCATCATCCCGCCAATCGAAGGTGTACTTCGGACGTACCGTACTCCTCTAAACGTATTGTTATTTTTACTAACGTACTCTACAGGCAAGATACCACTCTTACGATATCTTCTGATAGGTGTCATTCACTATCATAAGCCTTTTCGTTTCCTCCGTTTACTCAATTTGCTACGAGCCTTCACCATGATGTTACATTCACGGAAGCATGCGTCCAGCGCATCAAGACAAGAATATAGATAGAGAAGATTTAGACGTGTAATACTCCTTATTACTCAGAAAAGTTACATGTCAGTTCTAATACCGTAATTAAACGTTTAGAAATCTGAACACATAAAATTTCCAGATCCGGTCGGCAACAGACCAGAGATCCGATCAGATGATAGCATCATAAATCATTTAGCACATAAAAGCATGTTAGACATTTTCCCTAAATTAGCTAGTGCTTGTGTCTTTTCTGGTGTATTACCTAAATTTTATTAGACACACTCCTCACGATCATCGCTTAGCATCCTAAGTTTAAGTCTAGAAATAAATCCATATTCCTAGTTCGCTTAAACTAATGCTCTGATACCAACTGTGACATCCCCATTTTCACACGGCCAGAAAAGACCGATTTTGTTTATGCTTTATAAAAATCAGAGTACCTCTTTCAATAAAAACGTTGCGGAATTTGTTCCCAGAAAAATATGATAAATACGTTATCAAAGCATTTCCGAAGAAATGTATTTTTATCCATTTTAAAACATTTGGGATGTCATCGTCAATACATCTACCCATGTTTTACCCAACATATTTGTAGCTATAAAATACATATACAGTTTAAATTATTTAAAACATGTATAAAATCGTTCATTCAGCATAGAAAGCAAGTATTCAAATAATATGCACACATAGCACGTAATTTATATAAAATACTTCATATCTATGTGTAAGATGAAAGTAACTATGCACTCACTTGTTAAGGTGGTGATTCCGAACTCAGACAGCGCTTCACTTTTAACGATTCTATTTTCCTTCGACGAAACCTAGCATTATTATCGCTAAATTTTAGTCTAATATTTACCGTGACTAATTATTAGTCTTAGCGTTATTATTATTATATAAGCGTTTAAACAATATTTTCCAACCACTATGTACAGACAGGGGTCAGACATAAAACACCGGAGGGCAGGACCATTTTGGCATATAGCACTTCTGAAATCCAACAACCCTATCCGACCCTTTAAACCAGATTCCCCGTACCGCGAGTAGTTAAAAAGATATTATAACGACACTTATATAACCCATAATAATAGCTCAAATAATTATTTTAAGGTCCTAATAACGTTATTATATTTAAATAAAAGTTATATTAAAAATTAGGTAGACGTATCTTACCTACGAGGGGGTTTGGCTAGAAGTTGGGCTCTGCAGGAGCAGGACTTCCAAGCCGAAAGCTCTTCTTCTCGGAGCCGTCGAGCGATCCGGGGCTTTCTTCTAGCGCTAGGGGAGTTTTTGGGAGGTTTAGAGAGAGTGTAGAGAGAAGAAAGAATGAAAAAGGTGTGAAGAAAATGAGGGTGAGAGAGTTTCTATTTATAGGGTGAAATATGGCTGAACTTGGTGCCACATGTCACCATCCGGTGGCAAGACTTGGGGAGAAAGCAATGGCCAAGATTGTGCCACATCACCCATTTTCGCACAGCACATTTCCGACTTCTAAAATCCGTAACTTTCGCATACGAGCTCCGTTTTTACGTTATTTATATCCACACGTAGGTAAAAATAAGATCTACAACTTTCCTTTTGACTCCATCGGCTAATTCTCGACCGATCGTAAATTTAACAGTAGAAGGTGACTACACTGTTAAATGTCCGCTTAAAATTCATAACTTCTACATACGAACTCCGTTTTCATCTGTATTTTTGTCGTTGAGTTCCTATTAATGAGATCTTAAATTCTCATTTATGTCACGTTGGCCAAAACCGCTCGATCTTAAATTCGAGTTTCGGGTCGTGCACTGCTAGGCCAAATCTTAGAAAAATCATAATTTCCTCATACGAAGTCAGATTTGGGCGTTCTTTTTATGCACGCTCTCGGTTTAAAGTATACTACAACTTTAGTTTATATTAATAAAGCTAAAAAGTCTTCTATCTTAAATTCACTATTTACGTCTCCCGGTGCCGTGTTGGTTTTGCCGTAAAACTTCGACGGGTCATAACTTCTTCGTTATAACTCGGATTTCGGCGTTTTTTATATGTACGGAACCCTTGTAACATATACTATGACTTGGATAAGATTATTCATTCTAAATAATCTTCTATTAAAAATTCATTTTTGACGCTTATCGTCTCTAAATTGACTAGCCCGAATCAACGGGCGTTTCATATACTCTATTCTTTTTTTTTCTTTAATCAGTTGTTGCTATAATCAACCATCTATGAACTCTTTCATCTTCTATAATCATGCTTATTTGATGAAATTTATGAAATCAGCCATGTATGAATCTTTACTTGAACCTGACTTTTCCATGCATAAAATTTTTACTTGGACTTAAATCAATTGATTATCTGTTGTTAATTGGTATATTTATGGTTGAATCTTTACTTGAACCTGACTTTGCCATGCTTTGTAGTGATACTCATAATCAAAAGCCTCCACAACTAAGTTGTGAGGCTTTTGCTACAACTGATGCACAAGAGGTTGTTGTAACTGATGCACAAGCTACTGCTACAGCTAATGGCCAAGCTGCTGAAAATACAAGAAAATTGACTTCTCCTGTTTGGGCTCATTTTGTAAAACGAAAGATTGGTGGACTAGATAAGGTTGAATGCAACTATAACGGGAAAAAGTTGAGTGGAAAAAGCAAGAATGGAACCAAACACTTGCATGAACATTAAAAAAAGTGTAATGCAAGAAAGAATAAAGACATCAGACATTCAATTTTGAATCCACGCCAAGAGAAAAAAGAAGGACCTATTTCACTTAGTGCACATATGTTTAATCAGAATGTTTCAAGAGATGAGCTTGCAAAGATGATAATTCTACATGAGTATCCACTCAACATGGTCGAACATGTTGGATTTCGAAGCTTTGTCAACTCATTCAATCTGTTATTTAAGCATATGTCAAGAACAACCATTAAGAGTGATATAAAAGACATTTTTTAGAGTGAAAAAATAAAGATAAAAAGGGTTCTAAGTTCTAACAAAGGTAGAGTTGCGGTGACAAATGATATGTCGACAACTTCTAACCAAAAAATAGGCTACATGGTTGTCACTGCACATTATATTGATGATTCTTAGAATCTTTGCAATAAAATTCTAAGGTAATCAACTACATCTTTTTTCTTTTATATTGATTTAATCTGTGAATATTTGTGTTCTAATCTGTTAGTTTTCTTAACTTGTAGGTTCATGTATGTTTGCAGTCAAATAAGGGTTTAGTAATTACCTTTGATTGTTATATATCAATAACAATCAATTCCTTGCTTTGATTGGCTTCAGAAAGCTTAGTGCCTCAAGTGTTGCACCTCTAATGGAGTCACAAACACCACTAAGCAATTGGATGAAGGAGAGAAGAGAGAGGAGGCACCAAAAACGGCTGGAAACCCTAATCCAAGTGTTAGCCACGTTTTTGGTGCCCAAGGGTTCCTTATATACTTAGGCTATTAGGGTTATTCAACAAGGAAACCCTAATTTGACTGCTTAAGCCGTAAGCAGCCCATGGACCCCTTCTGGAACATGCCTTGGACGATTTCTAATGGGCTTCCCCATAGAATTCATCCAACCTATTATTCCAAGGTGATCCATAGCCTAATTGCAATTATCCTATAATTACAATTCCAGTCCCCTAAGTTTAATTAATCTCTTTTAGCCACAGAATTAATTCTTTATTAATTCTTGACTAATATTAATTAAACAATATGATTTCTCCTTTAATATATTATTCTCATAATATATTAATAAATCATAATTAAACATTTCTCTCCTTAATTCATCCTACATATTGCTATGGTGAAGGCAACCCAAAAGGACCATGCTCATAATCGGGTCAAGTACATACCAAAATAGTTATGGACTTAGACACTAATCCAACAGTCTCCCACTTGGATAAGTCTAATAACTATTTTGCATAACTTCAGAACCTGATCAGCAATTGTAGCTTTCAAAAGCCGCTGTCAACTCTGATCTTATCAAATACGCATGTCCTTTAGATAAGGGATCATATATTCCTCCATTCTACAAGATATCGTATAGACATGAGACATGGATTTAAATCATTCTCTCTGTCTATGTATTGTTTCCCGACATCTGATTTATGATGACTGACAACACACTACAATTGAACACATCAACTTAGTCCCGACTTGGCCAAGCGCTTAGGGTGTCATCACTAAATCATCGAGGGGCCCACATATATCGCTTTTATCCCACTTTGGGTAAAAGGAATGGATAAACTTCGACTCAAATGCTTGCTTGCACCTACTAATCGAATCACACACAACAATAAGTTTTATAACACCAAGTTACTGGTGCGTTTACTTATCATCAATGTGCAACCGACCAGCAAATAACAACTCACACGTCTCGGTTTCAAGAATATACAATGTTATCGTCTCACTAATCACCCGTGATAAATCCATGAAGTGATTCAAGTGAGCGTGGGTTTAATCCAATACTTTAATCTTATCAAAGCACTCATGAACTCTGCAGCAAACTTGTGCTATGTCTAAACACTTTAGACAATCTACAGACAAATTCATGAC
This sequence comes from Lactuca virosa, assembly GCF_052849685.1. Classification (NCBI taxonomy): domain Eukaryota; kingdom Viridiplantae; phylum Streptophyta; class Magnoliopsida; order Asterales; family Asteraceae; genus Lactuca; species Lactuca virosa. The sequence continues at coordinate 44,142,535 of NC_136433.1, forward strand.
AGTCTTCCTTCATACCTACTTCCAACGTATGACCGACTGTGGAGGTTCGAATAACCCAGTTATTCTGGAAGTCAAAACATGCAGAGTGAAACACAATAATAATATTAATCCTATATGGCCCCAAAACTTTTGAGCGTAAATAAAAACACTTTTAAACACCATATTGATTACTCATTATTCATTGCTTACTGTTTCAAAAAATCAACTTATTTCTCGAATTATAACCACAATTGTCCCATGCTCCAAGCATGCACACTTTGGTTTCCTATGGTCCATACTTTGTGAAATAGATCAATTGAAAAACTTTTCCAATGAAACTCATTTCACAATCCCCAATCCTTATTATTAGTATAAGAATACCAAATTCTTGCCACTTTTAGAATATGTCAGATTCTAACATTTTATGCAATGATTCTTTCGTAATGTCATAGCACAAAAGTCATAAAGACTCGGCCAATGAAATCATAAGGTACTCTATCAGAAATTGTTACAAAACAATTATATAGATGTGATGTCTCTCACTCAAAGTACATTCCTTTGAACATCCTTTTTGCATAAAATTTTCTAATCTAGACATAAATTCTTAATTTCCAACTCCCAATTATGGAAACATTTCCATGTTTGCTATATGACAACTCATTCTTAATAGAATCTTATATATTCATAATAATGTCAATATAGTCCATTCATTACTATACTTCCAACTACTCACAAGCGACAAATCCTCAGTTAACCTCAGATCGTCCTTTGATAGTTGTTTAATTATTTTAGTCAAAACCGATTCTAGTCCCTTTTTTCCTCTTAATGCCCTAGGCATTTGGAAAATTTTAGAACGGTCAAATATTATAGCATATGCAATCGATCCTATACCCGAAGCGTATTGGACACGATGCATAATGTCTCACATAAAGACGTGATACTTTATCAGCCTTCTGCCATAATATTTTATGTGCCCTGTTCCCACAATTCGAACTATGAAGAGGGATGCCGTAATCATAATCGAATTTTGAGAATGCACTACGTATCCTTGACTAAATTTATTAACATTTCTCGATCTAAGCTTTAGAATTTTGAAACGAAGTATAATATTCTCTCCCTTAATTATAGCAAAACAACTTTTCAACCTTTGCAACTTTGCAAAGTGAATCTTTGTTTTCTATAATTAATATTTCTAACTTGCAATACTTACCATAATAATCATGCTCCCACTAACATGATGATTATTTTCTTACCAGCATAACACTTATGCTCCCACTAGCTTTGACATGTATTTAGAAAACAATTGAACTTCCAGAAAACAATGCTTATTGAATTCCTTAAGTTCATATTTCTAATACCTAATGCTTTGATAAGCCTTTATCTAAGCTTTTTAAGCTCATACACCTTTGCCTTAGATAGCTCACATGTGTGTCTAAACAATTCAGAATTTATGTTACTAAGTCCCAAATGTTCAGACCAATTGCCAAATCTCACAATTCGAGCTATGAAAAGGGATGTCGTAATCATAATCGAATTTGAGAATACAATTTTCACAATTACTATCTTCTTAAAATCTCTCTTAGTGAAAAAATTTCCTCACAATCATTTTCATGAAGGAGGGAAACCTCGTGACACTTAGATTTTAAAGTGTATGTGTTCCTATCCATGTGAATTTGCCAAAACCAAAGTTTGCGACAAATCCAAACTCATATGGACCGAACGTGCTCAATCTCGATTTCTTGCCTCATGGTAACACGAGTGCCCACCATGTCTTCCAAGTGGTTTAGCAACTCATCCTTACTTATCAATGTACTTTCCATTGATCAAGGTGCTTTGTCTTTATGCATTCACATGAGAACTCATAGAACTCACATGCATAATTAACTCAATTGGAATGGCACAGAAAAAGAGTATGTCATCCACGATAGGCTTTAAACCTCAAGTCGTGTGCTAGTGATGATCAACTAGGTTTAACTCTTGATTTGTTCTTGAAACCTTTCAAGACCATTAAGACTCCCACTGACTCCTTGACATATAAGATTTTCTTGTCAAGAAACATTCCTTGACAAAACAAATATTCAAGAGTTGGTGTAGTTTTTATCAAGACTATCACTTCACATAATTGGTTCTAGTTGGTCTTTGTCTTATCCAAGACATCACAACTTACCAATCTCAAATGTGCAGGAATAAGAAAACTTTTTCAAATTCCACATTTGATGAGTGTCATAAACCTTCTTAAGACTTGTCACTCATGTCACAATCTTGACTCTAAGACTTGATATTGGAACGAAGTATGATTGACTTCTTGATTTAACCGTTTCTACAATTCTCGATTCCTCTTCTCAGACATGCAATTGCACTAAGACTCACTTAGAGGATCAATTGAGAAATAGTTCTTAATCATTAAGACCTATCATAAAACACAATAAAAGGTACTCTCCCTTCTTCTTAGAGTAGAGAAACTTTTATCTTTCTGCCTACTTGATTCTTTTTATTCGTTCTGCTATTGATTGAAACTCTTTCGATCAACTCAGAATTATACTTAATCTTATAAGTATAACCATATTTACCAAACTTGAGTAAATCATGACGAATATCTTTATCACTCTTGTGGTGGACTTGATCAAAGCACAACCTAGTGTACTTGATCTTCCAGTCCTTCTCTTGACACTTTGTCAAAATAGTCTAATTTCCAAATATGAAGTTCCTCATTCATCACGCAACCTAGTTGTATGATTCCAAGTTTTTGTCCAATTGAAACTTTGGCGATGAGAATCTTCCCTTATTTGGCAAATTCTCGACATTTCCACAAATAACATAATTAAGAATCAAATCCATTATTGCTAATAATAGAAACAATTAAACATCAATTTTTCATACACATCATTGCAAGGATAAATAAATAAGACAAAATCCAATTTTATTTTATTGCGGAAAATTTTGTCCTTACAATGCAATTCAACTGAAAAACTACGCTATTTCATATTTCTTATCATTCTATCCTAACTCTAGATTAGCAGCTCAAAAATCTGATCTTTGAATCCATGCGATTGAAATCCATTTCTTCATGATCAGATTCAGCACGCTTCTTCCTTAAGATTCCTCTCTTTTTCTTCGATCCTGCAAAACATCAAAATGTAATCTTATCACATCATGTATCAAGAACCAAAGAATAGGAACTTACAGAGTTAGATAATGGATTTTACCTGAAGTAGAGTCATATTCCTTGACTCTCCCATCTCTTAGATCTCTCAGGTAGTTTGGGCCGCTTCGTCTCCAATGCCCCTTCTCTAGGCAATAAAAGCAAATGGACTCCTTTGGCACAGCACATGGGACAATCTCATGCTTAGTCCTTTCTGGACTTCCAATGTTTCCAGTGTCCATTGAAGTTTGGGAGTTTGATTCACCAGACAAATTTGCTTGACCAGCACGCCAAATCATTGTTGATTCAGCAGCTATTAGCAAATAGGTGAGATCAATGAGGGTCATGTCGTGTTCCATCATATAGTACTCTCTTACGAACTCACTATATGATTCAGGAAGTGACTGAAGAACCCAGTCAACAGCCAAATCACCTGAAATCTCGACACCCAACATCCTTAACCTGTCAATGTGTGACTTTATCTCCAAGACGTGTGCACACACACAGGTTTCCCATCTTCGTGTTTACTTGCCAATAGGGCTTGAGTGAGCTTGAACTTTTCAAGCCTTTGAACTTGTGGGTTGGGGAGAATAATTGGAGGAGGTGGAGGAAGTGAAGCATGACTCTCATTTCCTTGATCGTATCTTGGAACGTCATCTTCATTTGGAAAGCTTGTTCCAATGGATTTGGGAAGACCATTGTAAGATTTAGACATCTACAAAACGGGAGAAAATTCAAGTTAGTTGATAAGAATCCTTGATGTAACACCCAAATGAAACATCAAGGCTAGGATCCAACACAATACTCTACAACCTAGAAGAGGGATGTCGTAATCTAGTTGCAGAATATTTGAAGGTAGGTAAATGACGATTTACCAATTCCCACCATGAAAAACAAAAATGAAGTTTAAGTTTTAAATGAATTGAAACTCATAGGTCTTTTAAGATTCATTGAACTTTTCAATGGCATGTTTAATCTCGATTATGCCCTTCAAATTTGCGACTGGGATGCCGAGGATCACAAACAAGGTGTGAATAACCATGCGAACCTACGCGGTGCACTCAATGCTACTACCACCTAATCAATGTGCCGGTTAACCACACACGCTCCATTGATCTATGATAAACATCGAGCCACCCTTCACTACCAATGTCAACCCCAAATTAGTGTGTCGGTTAACCACACACGCTCCACTAACGTTTGGCAAGGGTACGAAGTGTAATTCCATGGATTAGCATACAATTTCACATTTTGCCTAAAGTAACTATGATTTGGGAATTTGTAAAAGCATTTAGTTACTTTGTACTTCATTATACTTATAATGGAAGGTTTCGTCCTATCCTACCAGTTCGGCTAACGACCCTCCACTAGTCAAGAGTGCGGTGGGTAAGAGTGGATACCCATTCAATCGCCATTTAATAGGCAATTTCCTTAAACACCCTTTATAGACCAGCTTCGTGAATGAGACCTACTAACGGTAAGACTGACTGTTTACTCATACATATATATATATAATATTAGACTTTTAATGTTATATAGTATAGGGTGTATTTTACACTTTTAAAATATTAGGTGGTCTAATTTAATAAATTATACTTTTAATTTAATTAAATGTAAACCAAAACTTTATGGAATTATTAACTCTCTTTTAATCATACACTTTAATTAACTAATAAAACCATAAGGGTGTAATTTGAACCTTTTCAAAAATACGAGGGTTTTTAGAATTTAACATTTCAAAATTAAACTTTTAATCAACTTTTAAATTCCAAAACTTGAGGGCAAGTTTTGAACTTTTCAAAACATTAGGGTTTAAAATTTAAATCTTTCAAAATTAAACTTTTAATCAAAAATTTAAATTCCAAAACTTGAGGACAAGTTTTGAAACTTTTCAAAACACTAGGGTTTAACTATTTAAATTTCAAAAACAAAACTTTTAAGTTCAAATTTAAACTATAAAACCTAAAGGGGAAATTTGAAACTTTTTCACAAGATAATTCAAATCTAAATTACAAATAATCAATCTTTATCTAATAAAACAAAAGATTATTTAAATTTTGACAATTATCTTCTATTTTGGCAAGGATAATCACCATATATACATAAAATTCGGATTTTATTGATAAAAATTGTTTTGGTAATTATCCCACAGCAAAATAGGCAAGAAAATCGCAAAAACAGGCTGCCAGATCCATGGACTCGCCGAGTCAGGGGCTAGACTTGCCGAGTTCATCCACTGACTCGCCGAGTCAGTAAGACAGGGGCAAAAAAAAACTTCGTTTTTCATGAAAAAATCGATCAATCAAGCATCAAATTCACTAACAAACAGCCCTAGGCTCTGATACCACTGATGGGTTTCGAGCAATACATTATTCCTATGGTGTACATGCAAACCCTAATAGCTTTTGGATCTAGTTTGTCTAATGAACATGCAATTGAATATCCAAAGCTATAAACCCTAGATCTATCATATAAGAACTGAAATAAGGGTTTAGTAATTACCTTTGATTGTTATATAGCAATAACAATCAATTCCTTGCTTTGATTGGCTTCAGAAAGCTTAGTGCCTCAAGTGTTGCACCTCTAATGGAGTCACAAACACCACTAAGCAATTGGATGAATGAGAGAAGAGAGAGGAGGCACTAAAAATGGCTGGAAACCCTAATCCAAGTGTTAGCCACGTTTTTGGTGCCCAAGGGTTCCTTATATACTTAGGCTATTAGGGTTATTCAACAAGGAAACCCTAATTTGACTGCTTAAGCCATAAGCAGCCCATGGACCCCTTTTGGAACATGTCTTGGACGATTTCTAATGGGCTTCCCTATAGAATTCGTCCAACCTATTATTCCAAGGTGATCCATAGCCTAATTGCAATTATCCTATAATTACAATTCCAGTCCCCTAAGTTTAATTAATCTCTTTTAGCCACAGAATTAATTCTTTATTAATTCTTGACTAATATTAATTAAACAATATGATTTCTCTTTTAATATATTATTCTCATAATATATTAATAAATCATAATTAAACCTTTCTCTCCTTAATTCATCCTACATATTGCTATGGTGAAGGCAACCCAAAAGGACCATGCTCATAATCGGGTCAAGTACATACCAAAATAGTTATGGAGTTAGACACTAATCCAACAGTTCATACTTACAAATCTAAGTTAGATTATTATTTAGAGGAGAATATGTTGCCAAGGACAGGAGATTTTGATATTTTAGCATAGTGGAAGACCAATGGTCTTAAATATCCTACTTTCCAACAAGTTGTAAGAGACATTTTGGCTATACCAGTGTCTACAGTTGCTTCTGAATCGGCGTTTAGCAGTGGTGGAAGACACGTCACTCCTCATCGTAACAGGCTTCATCCTGATACATTGGAAGCATTAATTTGCACCCAAGATTGGTTGTGGGATGACAAATTAGGTATTAGTCTCTTTATATTGTATAAATATGAATGGTTATTTATTTATTGTCAGGTACACATTCAAATACACAGAAATATCTTGCAAAGTTTGAAGTTATGAAAGATGTTGAGTCTGTAAGTTTGTTGTTTTTAACTTTTTGTTCTTTCTTATTTTGTGATTATATACTAATTGCATTTAATTTTTTTTGTTGGTTTAAGGACTAAACTATATGGATTTTGATGCTTAGTTTTTGAAGACCGCAAGATGATTGATAGCAATGAAGACCAAACTTTTTTTTTGGAACAAGAACAATAAAGTGAAAGTATTTGGCTGATTTTGATGTTTGGTTATTATTTTTGTTGCTTGTGACTGTTTCATGGATTTTTATGTTTGGTTTAGTTTGATGTTTTTTAGAATTAAATATGAACAAGTGATCTTTTATTATTGTTATGATAAGTAATGTTTTTTCTAATTGTTGGTTTTTGAAAAATTATACTTTATATAAATGGGTATCCAACGGGTTCCCCGTATCTGTCAGATATTTCTTCACCCGAACCCGTTGGGTATTTCGCGGGGCGGGGCGGGGATGGGATGGGTTTGGGGTCAAAAGTTGGGTATGGGGATGAGATTTGTGGTCTCCGTCACTACCCGTCCCCGCTTGCATCCCTAGTGTTGATAAAGAATTTTTAAAAACTTCTTTATGTGGATGTAACGCTCACAGGAATAATAAATAAATTTCTATAGGTTATGGATGCATTAGGAAAACAATGGTTTTTTAAATTTTCAATATATTAATAGCATACATATTTTGTTTAGGCAATGAATTTTGGAATGACTTCAATTTAACATATGATTATTTCCATAAGTATCTAATTGTTTATCTTTCTGAAGTAAAGTTAAGAAAATTACGACTAGACTTTATTTATACATCATCTAATGCATGTAATTTGTAAGAAGTAGACAAAAATTCAAACATATTATCATATTATTTATATTGTTCAAACCTCATAGTAAATGAAATAATTGTTTGATTGATAATATATACGAAATAGCTAACTTAAACAATTCTTATGTACTGTGAGATAATGAAAGACATATCACTTGGATTTTCGTCGAAATACTTTTTCGTTCTAATTTCACATCTTACAAGAAATATTATATCAGTGTCACTTATAAACTTTACATACCTGAGTTTTGGTAATATGCTGATGAATTACAAATTTAAACCAATGTCATAACATTCACAATATACGGACTTGAATGTTGGTGACTTTATCTGAAGCATTGAACAAATTTATTATAGTAATATGGGGTGTTTGAGAAAATATGTTACTTGTATTAAATATGATTTCACATGGCTTGAATTCATCATCAAATACATCGTATCAGACGAGAATTATACTTTAGATGCTTCTAGAGAGGATTTATCTAAAAAATCACCAAACTCTTAATATCGTTAAAAGGAAAGATGTCATTAAATGTAAATGTGATGTGAAATGTATCTATTAGATATATAATATAGTCACTTTTATTAGATATTATGGTTATGCGTGGAATATTATTTTCAGTTATTATAGAATTTGAATAGTGTCCTCCTTACTTTTGTATATTTTAGGGTGGAGGTTGACACCATATAGTTGCGGTATGGTATGGTGTGGTCTGTGTATAGTCTTGATATCTTGGAGACCAAGTACAATTTATAAATTAAGGACTCTAAAATTTAAAAATTGAAAATTAAAAAAAAAATCAAAAATTAAAAATAAAAAAAATAAAAAAAATAAAAAAATAAAAAAAAACCCTTCTATGTTTTTACTTAATTTCATAATAAATAACAAACACTTTTATTCAAAATAAAATGTCAAAAAACTTACTTATATTTAAATTTGAATTCATTTTAGCATTCAAATTTTACAAATTTTAGATACATCTTGATAATATATTTTAAAATTTTTATTTCTGTGGATGCAATGGTCACAAAAATAGTTAATAAATTTATATGTACTATAGATGTATTTAAAAAAACAATTAATATATTTTAAAAAATTCAAATATCATAAGCATACATATTTTCTTTAGGCAAGACATTTTGAAGTAAATTTAACTAATTAACATATAATCATTTTCATAAATATCTAATTGCTCATCCTTTGTAAGTGAAGTTTTTTTTATAAGTGAAGTTTCAAGAAAATGACAACAAAACTTTAAGATTACATCATCGTGTGTAATTTTTAAGAAATAAATAAAAATACAAAACTATTTCATATTGTTTATATTGTTCAAACATCATCATAAGTAAAATAATTGTTTGATCGATAATTTATAAGAAATAATCAACTATAAACGATTCGTGTACAGAATGTGAAATAATAAAAGACATATCACTTGGATTTTCTTCAAAATATTTTTTTATTCCAATTTCATGTCTTAAAGGAAACATTTTATCAATGTTCACTTCTAAAGGAATTTCTCATGCAAATTGTAAGACATTTAAAAAACATGTTTACCTATTCCCCTAAAAATCAACCCCTTTATTTGTTTTCCAATATCAACATCAATAAACATATCTTCTGATTTCAATTATTAGCTAACTAAATTAACAAGATATAATACATCAATGATTATTGCCATTAAAAACTCAAAATCGCCAACCTCATTTTTGCTAAAGATTTAGGTTCACTTCTTAATTTCACATGACCTCCCTACTCTCTCTTTCATACTCTATCCTTCTAATTTCTCGATTACACACAAAACATGGGTGCGCTTCTCCTATTTTCCCGACCACGAAAACCCACTCTTGGGTTTTGATATTCTGTTTTTTTTTTTTTAATTTACCAGAAATAATATAATCACCCCTTCAACTTTGTCTATTTTCCCCACTTGACCCAATACAATTTAAAAGGTGTAAATTCTTCTATTTTTTGTTTACATCTAATAACCAAATTATAATAGTTGTATTTTCCTTTATATTCTCGTGTTCCATTTAACATAAAATCACAACATCTCCCCCAACTCTTTTATAAGGCTTTTGTTTGAAGAATATTAGCCTTGTGGGCTAAATCTCTTAGAGCCCAAACTTCTTTATATGAATTTGGAGATTTGTAAATCCAAAAACTTTGCATCTTTTTGTATTCAATATGAACCAATAGAGTTCGACTACCTTAACTTGTGTATCTATATTTTTAGGGTCTTACATGGTAAAAAAAATGGTTTAAATTTTGTTCAAATTCGGTTTTGAGCGGATTAGTTTCATATTTTAAGTTTATTTTTTTTTTAACCTTTGGACCTGGTTGGTACTATTAAGTTTAGTTTTAAAGATTAAGTTTTCTAGTAAAAGAAAGAAGGGAAATAGGTCTTCTTTGAGGCGGTATTGGCGTCTCGGATCAATATTGGGTCGGTCTCTGAACTGTCTGTTTTTTTATCGGACGGTCGGTCTTTTATTGGTCTTGTGTTTATTTGGACCAATCTTTTTTCAATCCATACTTGTTTTAGACAAGTTTGACAACGATCTATTTTTTGGGACCGGTTCGAGACCCTCTTTTTAGCTCATGTTTACTTGAGTAGTTTGCATGCTTCATAGTCCATAGAGTAAAGTCGTTGGACCAAAAAAATAAGATGGTTTGAATGATTTGTGGTAAGGGTGAGCAATTGGCCTGTTCAGACCGCACTAAACCATGATCGGTGTTGGACCGGGATCGGTTTTCATCAAGCGGACCGATTGTTGGTTCTTAAGATTGTCCTATCATTGTTTTTAGGTTTTTTCCGGTCGGTGCCACCAGTTCCGGGTAAAAGACTAAGCCCAACCAGAAAGGTGTTTTATGTTTAACGTTATGCACAATGGTTCATCTTTTTTAAATTTCCCTAACTCTTTGTTTGAAGTCCATTTGACATGTTTTATTTTCAACATGTAGTTTATCGTGTAGACTTCGTTTTATATTATATAAACACTTTATGTGGTTACATATTAATTATGTTACATGTCCCGTAACAAAAGGTATCAAAACAAAATTTGTGTTGTTTCAGGATTGAGTTCACTGTTTTTACTTCATTCTAGATTATATTAAATCCTTATTTTTTTATGTATCAGGTTATTTTTTGTTGATTGATTTGATATTTTTTTTTAATCATTTGGGTTCAAAGCACTAAATAGTTATATCAAATATGTACATGTTCTAATTGAGTACGAAAAAAGGTCACCGAAACCACTACAGTTTAACCGATCTAGTTAACGGTTCTTATTATTAGTCGAAACCGGGTCCAATTCCAAAATCCGGGCCAATTGCTCACCGAAGGAACAATTATGTCATTTTAACATTAAAAATATATGTAGAGAGGTCTCGGAGGACGTCATTTTAAATTTATGATTTTTTGATTTGAGGACTCAAAGTCAACAATAGAGGGTTGAAGCTCAGCTGCTTGGTTGTGACCATTTTCTGGAGTCCTAAGTTCCAACAAGTATGACGTTTTGCTAAATTCCCATTTTGATTTTTAAACAGTGATTATGAACTCTGATTTCGTGATTATGAATTGTGTTTGTGGTAAGTTGACTAGTTTATGGATGGTTCTCACGAACCCAATTAATATATGGACCTGTATAGTACTATAGTAACCTAATACAGTATATGGTTTGAGACGATGTTTAAGAAAAAATTTATTTGCTAATTTGCTTGAAGTCAAAGGGTTAATTTTTTTATTTTTATTTTTTTTTATTTTTTTTGACGTTGATAGTTAAGAGATACCTTAAGTCAGGATTTTTGGATAACAAACGAAGGCGCAAAAGGAATTTAGGATTTCTGCATCATTGTAGCTGTTGGTGAAAACCCTAGGATCAAAGGTGCGTTTTTACTAGAATGAACTTCCGAATCATGTAATTATATTTAAAATCGCAACCTTTTTTTGTAATTGACCCCAAAGGATACTAGTATCTTCTTCTGTATGAAATTTCCCTTATCGCTATCAATTTCAAAATCTGTAACTTAATATGATTGAATTCTCACAGCATTTGGTTTCTTGCACATAAGGTGTTTGATGTATTGCCTCACTGAGTTTCTTGTATACCTTCCAGATAAATACAGACATGACTGAACCAACATCAAGTAGCATCGAGGATGACAATGTGGCTCTAGAGTACAACAACAACAATGTCAAGAAGGCAAAACTAAATTCAACACTAGCTGCACTCCTTGATGATCCTGTTCTTGCAGACGTACCAAAAAATCCAACTTTATCAGATGTTGATACCCTAATCAGCTTGGAACTCGGGAGTGCAATGCGTGTTTCTGTAATTAAAATGGACAACACATCTTTTGGTATACAATTATGCTTATTTCTTATCTTCCTATTTTCATAATTCATATTACATTATTATTAACCATTGTTGGTTGATCAGATGTTGCTGTGATGAATTCGGCAAAAGTCAAGGATTTGAAACTTGCTGTTGAGAAAAAAGTCAACGAAATGGAGCAGTCAAAGATGGGTCATCGTCACATTTCTTGGTTTTTCCCGAATCTTTGTTTTGACATATTTCTTTCTTGATTTTGTTATGAGAAAACTGATTTTTTTTTGTTATCAGGAAGCATGTGTGGCGAAATTTCTGCCTCTCATATCACAATGAAAAGCTTCTTAATGATGATGGAATTCTTCAAGATCATGGCATACGTAATCACTCTCAGGTACTCTTGAATCTCTACATAATCTTTCAAGTTATGTATCTAATCAACCATTGATGTAAAATTTTGAATTTCTTCGAAAAATCAAATTAAATTTTGTTGCATACGTGAGTCTCAAAATCATAAAAATGTTGTATTATTCTAGAGTTTGTTTGATAGTTTGGGATTTTTGGTTGATAGGTGCATTTTATGGCATATATCATGACAAGGGTTTCAAATCGACATTCACGAAGGAGAAAGCATCGATTTTTTCATGGGCTCAATCGAAGGAATGAATTGCCACTCCTTAAAAGGTTTAGTTTGTGTTTATAAGAATGATTTTGATATATGTAACCATAGATATTGTTTCTATCTATGATCTATCATTTATCTTAGGTTGATTTAAAATGTTGTTTATTTCTAATGAAGTTTGTGGTTCAACCTTGTGTGATTTTGAATGGGTTAGTAAAAAGTAGGCTTAATAGACATGCTTTATTTCCAAAGAACAAAGTTCTAACATATTGAACACCTATTTTTTGTCATCGTTTTTGGTAGTCATCGATTAAGATATTAATATAATTTACTCTCATCGATTGTAGCAGTCATCATATCCATGAATAGTTTTCTTTCTCATCGACTTAAATCAATAGACCACGAAACTTCTTCCATTAAATCGATTTAAATTCTCTTAATAATAGCAAGCACCTTGTTTTTAAATGTGCTATAATGTCTGGAATCAAGAAAATTTTGAACAATTTATATCGAGTTTTAGGAAACAGGGATTCTTTATCTTTCAAAATAGTATCCCTATGGTACACACGTGAATTGAATTGTTAATAGAGTCACAATTAGAGTGCGAATAAAATTTCTTGAATCTATACAATTTTATGAAATTTAGATTAAGTAACAGTGTCTTAATTGTTCTCACCATATGGATGTGTTGGATTTCGTGTATATAAAACCCCTATTTGGTTTGTATAATTGGTAAATCTTTTGTGTACATGTGGCTGTCAAGATTACCTTGTTACAACGGATAACCCGAAATAGACAAGTTATTACATCCATTGTAGCAACGATTTATCCGATGTATGCCATGACACGGTGGATGATGTGTGGTTTTTGCCATGAATCAATCACAAAAGCTATAATATATATAACACAATAAATATCTATGACTTATCATATTAGACATGATAATATGACGATGATGGTTCACAAAAGTGATTTTACAAATGTGGTTTAACATAAAAATGTATAGATATGCATTTAAGAAACTTTGTGATATTCTTGAACGAATAAAGGGGTTTAACAATAGCTAAAACATACTAGTTAGCAAGTTGATTTGTTAATACACTTGCACATAACCAAAAAATAAGATTATAAGATGAAACTATAACTCAATATTTCAAGTTTTCATATCGATAACATAATGGTAACTACAAGAAATTGCCCAAGGAATAGAAAGGTTGATTGAGAAGGAATGCAATAATATAGAGCCGTTCCTGCGGAATCCTGCCTTGGCCTATGCATAAGTAGTAGTTTTTTTAAAAATAAATATAAATTTATCGATTTGAAAATAAGTATCTAAGTAAGTAGTTTTTATTATATTTATTATCATTATCAAAAAGAGAAATGCATGAGTAAACATCGTTAGGAGAGGAGAGTTCATACACCTCTCCAAAACAGAATGTTATCTAGAAGGTATATCAGACACAAATATTATTAATCAACTAACATTTACTAAAAAGGATAAAAAGATATAAATCATACACTATCACTAAAAAAAGGAATTGTAACAATCTTGGTTTTATATTCTTACAAACACTTACAATCTTACAAACAAAGTCAATTTCAACGCATTTCAAGAGAACCAATATATTTGATTTGGTCAAATACAAAATTCATCTATTCAAAACTATAAGATATATCGTAGAGATACCTCACCATGTCATGTTTTGAAAAAAGCTAACATATAGAGTGACATCATTCTTCGAATATCGTGAATAGACGTTCTTAGTCACCATAGTCTTAACTATTTTGACATATGGTGATGAAAACTTCTCCAAGAATAAAGTTGATGAATAGCATTAAGAGATCACGTCTGCAATACCCATTGCTAGGAAAGATACCCTCACGGATGAGCATGTAAATCTCATTGTTTTGATTGTATCCACCTGGAATGTACCATAGAATCTTTGATCCACTTAAAATGCTACAAAGACTATGAGTGTCGCAACCACCATATAATCTTTCATCAACTTATACCATCATCTATGCTTCCTATAAAGGAGATGTTAAACATTAGATACAAATATGTACGAAAAACCTCAAAGGAACACCATAAAGATAATGTTTTCAGATGCATTGTTTGTTTAGGTGAAAAAAAACATTATGTTTATGAATAGATAAGTATGTAAAAAACACAGATTTCACATCAATCTAAACAGCTTCCATCTATAGGTATAACATTTGTCGACTTAATTTATATTAGATCCAATTGTAGGCATAAACTAAAGGACTACTTTTGGGAAGTAAATACAAAAGATACTCACCGAGAAGAATAATTTAACGCATTTCAAGAGAACCCAAACTTGAATCTGACTAATCCAAGAATCAGTGTCTGATATCCGAGAAAAATCATATAGATAAAAAAAGTTCACTATGTAATGTTTGCCAAATATAGCAAACATATCCTGTACGATGTTGTATTGACTTCCAATAATCTCAGCCATTTTTGCACTTCCATCTACAGATGCTAAAAAGGGCAATACTGTTGTAAGTCACTCGCAATTTGATTCACCAAATTTTGCACAAATATAAAGATTGGTTTTGAAGGCTGGTTCGCTGGATAACTCAAAAATTGCGAAGGATATTCATCGATATTCAAACAGATATTCTTAAAAGTGGTACATACAGAAAAGATTTGTTGGAACAAATTACCATGAAGTAGATCTGCAGATGATAGACCTGGTCGTGATTTGGAGCTGCGATTTGAAGCACTGAGAATGTTAATCCGGCGCTCTTGCCTTCTGGTATTCAGGTCACCGCTGGAACTCATGTACGTAACGGCTACACTCATCTCGCCTGCTGCAAAGTGACGGTGTCAATCTGTATTGAATGCCATGAGGTGAAAATCGGCGGATCTGAAAGTACCTCTGCGATTAGGTCGAACAAGTAGACACCAACTTATATAGAAGTGATAGACGTACGTCATCCTGAGCGTTGAAGAAATAGTAAATTACAAGAATTGTCCTAAAGTTTACTACTTGTATTAAATGTCCCACTCTTTGTTAATATGAAACATTGAACGTGTCGACTTCAACTTGGTTATGGTCTTCATTTTTAATCGGCACCGGTCCTAAAAAAAAGTAAATATCTTTTAAAGACCCAGGACGAACCATAAAAAAAGAGTATTTATCGTTGTTATAAGTTTTTATTTTTAAATAAAAATATATAATAAAAAATATTGGGACATATACAACTGTCCACTTTGCCCCCTCCTCAACGCCCCTCATGCTTTTAATTGTATAGTAGTCGACCGCACATAATCTGGTGATTAGTCGGACCACACCACTCCACCATAACCTCCTAGGTTTGTGCGAGAACTAATATATTGTTTGTTTGTTATTTTAAAACTTAAACAAGCAAACATGAGCAAGTCGTATTTCTTTTGTTTTGTTTTGATGCTTTACATTCTATTAAGCATCCACATGAGCCAACTACATAGTTCCATTTCATACGAAGTAGGTAGGTATGGGGGAATATGATGTAGGTAAGTCGTAGGTCACACACAGTTGTGATTCCGTTATTTTATTTTTTTGTTGGGAGTATTATTTAATTTTTTTCAAGGGTTTTAAAGTAAAATTTAAAATAATGTAAAATATTTATATGTAAAAGATTTTAGCCGGCGGGGCATGTGTCCCCACTTTTTAAGCCTTGTATCTATCATTAGTCTATACGGAGTGGTCGGTCGCTAAGGAATCGTCAAGGTCGTTGTGAAGAAGAGAACACCGTCTCCTAACGCTTGTTAGGGGGCTCGCTATTTAGTGTTCGTTATGTGCTTGGCGCAAGGAAAGAGAAAAGATTGGAGACTTTTGATTGGTTGGAGGGTCTTTCCCTGGATTGCTATATAAAAGAGTAAATTATCCAAATGGTCCCCATGGTTTGGGGTAATTTGCGCGTTTGGTCCCTAACTTATTTATTTTAACTCGGAAGGTCCCTTCTATTTGTTTTGATTACGCGTTTGGTCCCTACTGTTTCTTTTTGTTACGTGTTTGGTCTCTGTCTTACCTAAAAAGAATATTATTTAAATAGGGAAAAATGTTGGGGTAGGTAAGGTAAGATGAGGGGATGGGGTTGGGGGTATTTATTTAAATAAATTAACAAAAAAAAAGCAAGAGAAAAATAGTTTTTTTAGGTAAGACAGGGACCAACCGCGTAACAAAAACAAACAGTAGGGACCTTCTGAGTTAAAAAATAAGTTAGGGACCAAACGTGCAAATTACCCTAAACCATAGGGACCATTCGTGTAATTTATTCTATATAAAACTTTTGACTTCCGATATGCTGCCAAAATTAAATTGCATAATAAATCTTCAACAACTTCACATTTTAATTGATACCGTTTTAATGTTTTCAACCCCCAAAATTAAATTTCCAATTTAACTTTTCTCCAACTTCTTATTTAATTACAAAAAACGTTTTAATAAAACTCATAATATTCAAATACTATATATAAATTAAATCACACATTCAACATTACTAACACACAAAATATTATCTCCCTCACATTCTATCTCAACTCATCAAAGAAAATGTCTTCATCTCACCCAAACAAAACCCTAAGAAACAACAAAAAGAAATCTTCAAACCTTCCATCGCTCCATCACTAAACATTCTATCTCCAAACACTCAATCACCAAACCTTCCATCCCCAAACCTTCCATCACCACCATGTTATCGACCATCATTTGATCAACCAATTCACTCTCCCGCTAGCTTCTACTATCCTATAATTGGTCCGCAAATGTTTCCATTTAATCCGTACTCTTCTCAACCAATGGGATTTTACCACAACCAATCTCAACCAACACATCGTCCGAATGTGGATCTTGATCCGTTTGAAACGGTTCAAAAAACTCAATTTTTTTCTCAACCCCAGCCGCAAACTAACTTTCAATCCCAACCACGCCGCCTACTCGACGAGTCAACCGATTCTTCTGACGAAGGTCCTGTTGAAGATCCCGTTCAAGAATCATTTCAAGAGTCGAAAGTCCAACCACAAGCACAAAAAAGGAAAAGGGAGGCTCCATGTCAAGGGTGGATGGATGATGAAGAGAGCGCACTAGCTCAACCATGGCTAGATGTGTCGGAGGACCCGATCCATGGCAACGAGCAAGACTCAAAAACTTTCAAAGAAAAAGTTTGGCGTAACTTTTGTCAACGCATGAAAAAAAATGACCCGCAAACCTGAATCACTTTATTCTAAGTGGAGGACCGCCAATCGAGCCATAATAGAGTTCAACGACATCTATATGAACGCCATCAAAAACCCCCCAAAGCGGTGCAATTGAGTTGGATGTCATGTGTCTCACCCCCAAACCGGAACGGCGGAAACGTTCGGGGGCGGAGGACATCATGTCAAGTATCACAACACATGCATTATAGTAATCAAAGTACAAACAACCATTGCATTAATAATGTATAAGTTTTTACATGAGTGTTCAAACATTAGATATTCAACAACAAAAGTATATATAGTAAAAGACAAAAGACGCAGCACGATACTAGGCTGTCTTCACAAAAGCTATGGGGGTGTATCTGTCTACTAGATTCCCTGAGAATACAAGTTATTTTGAAATAGAGGATCAGCATTTAAGCTGGTGAGTTCATAAGTATATTTTCTTTTATGGTTGCTTTCGTTTTAAGAAAGTGACTGATTACGTTCCAGAAAATCCTATATTTTCTGCTTTACAACTGAAAAGTAGTTTTAATCCCATAAAATTGTTCCGTTTAGGTGTTATAGTACTTATAACCTAGTATGACATAATTTTAACTCACCATAAAATTATAAGAAGAATGTTTTCTGTTTTGTTTGTGGAAACTGATTGATGCAGTAGTATTTCTTAAAAATACACTTCTGGTGTAATAACTACCCTATTATTAAACTGGTTAATTATGGTTAAAATGTGATAAGGTTGTAACCATGCTAATTAACTAGGATGAACACGACGACCTTCTGGCGTCGAACAGTGTGACATTTGTCACCCCTTGGCCTGCCGACCAAACTGTAGCTAACAGTCGGGATGTGGGATAGTCGATCCCATACAGATCTGTACACACAATGCCCGCTCTCCCTCGAGGAGACTTTGGTTACAAAACACGACATAACAAGTAAATTGTCACGTCGTGAAGTAGTGGCTCACATTTCTGGTTTATCTGGTTTCAAG
The DNA here is from genome assembly GCF_052849685.1 of Lactuca virosa. Classification (NCBI taxonomy): domain Eukaryota; kingdom Viridiplantae; phylum Streptophyta; class Magnoliopsida; order Asterales; family Asteraceae; genus Lactuca; species Lactuca virosa. Next base: position 44,161,162 of record NC_136433.1, read on the forward strand.
TAAAGATTGAAGTATATCCTTTATCTTAACAAAGTAGTTTAAACCATGAATACTTATCTAGTAAAAATAGATTTCTCGTTTGTTTCATAACTTATACATATTATAACTTATATGTTCTATCCGATTAGCATGATCTCTCATGAATGTACCCCTTTGCTCAACGTGATACAAAGGTAGCTATATTGATGGAAATAACCTTTTATATTCCTATATGTATAATATATATAATTAAGAAGGAAACGACCTTCGGACAAATAGCTTCACCTTAAGCCCAAATCCAAACAAGGAAAAGGAAATAAGGTAATTCATTAGTCCTAAGCCTTTTGAGTCTTATTTATATACTTATACATATATAAACATGATTTTGACAAATATAAGTTTAAAGAGTTTATAAAACATTTTAAAAGAGTTTAACAGTTTTTCGAAGAGTTTAACAGTATTAAAAAAGTTTAACATTGTTTAAAAAAAGTTTACATGACTTTAAGTCATTTTGGAAGTATTTGGTAATCTTTTATTGTTAACACAATATTTAAAAGCATAAGAAAACCTTTTATGTGGTTGATATCACAGGTAGATATTAACACAATTTAATTGTGTTCAACTTGCATTCCCCCCCCCCCCCCCTTAAAAGTATTTAAAATCATTAAAAATGTAGATTATAGGGGTATGAACTCACCTTATGTTGGATATTCGATTGAAGATTTGGTTATAGGACGTTAGCTCCACAAGTGAAGTCTTGCTAACAAAACGAGTCCTAAACACGATTCATACAATATACATGTATACTTATAAATGAATATACTCATAAGAGTGATAGGAAAACGAACTAATCTGCAAGTTTAACTTACAAATTAAGGTGTTAGAAGCAACGTTTGAAGACAACAAGAGAGTTCACGACCTGATGAAGGATTTACGGCCCAAGAACAATTGATGTTCTTGAGTTCACGACCCAACAAGCTTGAAGAATGATGAAGATACAAGTGTTTTCAGTCTAGAAATCCCTAGAATGATAATGAAATGATGAACACCTTGAAGATCCAAGCAATATTCCAAGAAGAGTTGAAGGTTTGAGAGATGATACTTGACAGAGAAATGATAGAGTTTGCGGTCAGAAGTGAAAGAAGTGAAGATAAAATCGATCAACACCTATATATAGGGAGGAGTTCACTGCCGAGGGTTCACGGCTCCGAAGACTGTTCACGGTCCGAGGGTTTGCGGCCCATGTTTGCGGTCGTGAACCTCGCATGAAGGGGGTTTACAGTCCGAAATTTTGGCCTCGCATGGGTTCTCAGTTCAACTTGTTTCACTTCTTAAGCATACAATACCTTTGGTACAAGGTTTATACACTTAAAACCCATTAATCTAGCCATATATGTTAATAAAAGAAATGAGTTTGACCTTTACACGATATGTTTGACTTTTACAAGAATAAAAATTTTGGGTTGTCACATCATGGCTAAAGTTCGAAAGATTTACAAGGCAAAAGTCAAAAAATCTTTTGCCAATGAGTCGTTTTGGGAAGTTGTGAAGGGCAGTCGAAAATGGTTAGGGTTAAAAACTCCCGACGATTACGCGGGGATGTCCAAACGAAGCAAAACTTCAGAGATCACCAACAGTCAATCTTCTGATGCGTGTATCGTAGGGATTGACATCAACGAAGATCCTTATTAAGTTCCAACTCGTCCTATGGGACGAGACAAAGCAAAAAGAAGGTTGAAAGGAGGAAAAAGTAAATTGACTGAAGCGGAGGAGATAAGGAACTCAATAAAAAGGTTGGACGATAAACTTGAGGGTTTTTTGGAAGTGGAAAAGTTCAAAGAAATGAACTGTGCTAAAAAGGAAAAGAACCGTGCATTGCAGCTTTACTTAACACCAACGGGAGATCACTTGTCTGAGGAGGAACGTCGAATTGTTAACAACGCAAAGCGGGATCTTGCTAAAGATTACAACTGGGATTAGCCGTAGTTTTTTTATGTTTTTCGTCTACTATTAAGTCATGTGTTTCGTCTACTGTTAAGTCGCTTGTTACGGCTACTATTAAGTCGTGTTTTAAGTGTCTACTATTAATGTAATTTTGTTATTTAAATTTTAAGTGTTTGTAACCTCCTTTATTTAATTTTAAATTATATTCCAACCTCCTTTATAAAATTGTTTATATATATATATATATATATATATATATATATATATATATATATATATATATATATATATATATATATATATATATATATATATATTAGCCGTTTACCCGCGCTAAGCGATGGGTACGAATAATTTTCGATGAGCGTTTGTTAGTTTTTTTGGGCGAGTAATTGTCTTTTGAAAAATGATTTATTTTAAAGTACATTATTTAGTTTTTGGTTATAAATAAAAACATGTTGGATTAAAAGTAAAGTATATTGTTATGTTGGATTAAAAATAAAATTAAGTTATGTTGGCTGTTAACAAAAAAACTATATTGTTGTTTAGATTAAAAAGTATATTGTTGTTTTTGATAAAAAAAAAATACAAAGTTGTTTTGGGTTAAAAAGAAAAAAAAAAGGTTGCTATTTTTAAGTATAATTTTTTTGCCGTTTCGGTCTAAAATAAAACATAAAAAACTAACCCTTATAACTTTCTAAGCAATAGCACCCAAATGACACAGTGTAATAAACTTAAGTTGTGTCGATATAGTGTCATGTTCAAGCTCAACTCAATTAAGAAACTAAACTCAAGCTTCATTGAGCCTTGATTTTCAAGCAAGAGTTCATAGAATAATTGATCTTGTTGAGCTCGACTTGATTGGGTTATATATCATTAAAAAAACCATTATCATTAATTTGGAATAAATGTACGATTACAGTTAAAAGTTCATTTAAGCATAACTAAATTAGAATACGAAGTTGATGGAAACAAATTCTACAAAACGTTATAAATCTTGACCGGCTGTCGCCACCAAATACAGAGCAACCTGGACAACATCGTACTGGAGATCGGTCGCCATATGGGAATGAGAAAGGAGTTCTATCGACTCCAAAGTGGTTGGAGGAAACGTACGACGACACCATTTGTGGGCGTTGAAAGGTTGCGTAAAAAGGGACCCATGAGTGAGATTCCACTCCGAGAGGTACACACCATCGTTTCCCAGTTGTGTAGACATGACGCCAGAGATGGCACCGTCAGGAGGTGGAACTGGCAAAGAGTTGGAGGAGACTTTAGGACCAGTTGTAGGCTTCTTAACAAGATCACTGTCACCTGATTCAACATCATCTCTAATTCCTTTTTCTGGTCATTGATGTAGTGCAGTTGTTTCTTGGCTCACTCTTATCGACTGATGTGAAGTGTCATCATCGAGAATGTCGATCACATCAGGTGCGCCTCCACATAGGAAATCAATGTTACGCTTCTTGCGCAACTGGCCACCAATTGTGTTGGCCCCAACATCACCTACGAGCGGGGAGTCCGCCTAAGCTGTGCGTTGCTTAATGGCAGTCCGACTGCCGCCAACGGACCCCCCTTCGTTCCTATCGCCGCTCCCAGGGCAACTCAGAACAAAAGGCTCTAGTCTATAATAAGCCAAAACACTACCAACCGCTCCCCACAGCGACAACTGTAATGCTCAGAGTGCAGCTCTTCGGTAATTATGCATCAATAGCAGATGACCGCTAGTGGTGCACGATCCGCCAATGGGACGCCTCCACGTCCTGGCGGTCTAGACAAGACAAAAGGTATTGTCGGGGACGTGCTCCCACGACGACAAGTATAAAAGAGATCCTTCTTCTCCAATAGAGTGAATCGTCTCATTATCCCTCTTAAGCTAAACCTTAATTCTCTCATCCAATTACTGACTAGATCGTCGGAGCCTTGTTTCGGGACCCCCTCCTAGACGACGACTGGCGTCGGTTCTTTCTTTGTTGTGATTCACAGGCTTAACTCAAGCGAAACTACAATAAATGGCATTAAGCTCAAAGCACTTATCACAACAACCTTCAAGATAATGAACAACGTTTGAAAGAGAGCTAGAAGAAGTAAGTAAGAATCGAGAGCCCAAATGCTCTATTTATTCGAAGATCACAGAATAGAGAGAAGCGGTTCAACAGATAATCATGCCTACATTAAGGGCTAGAATTATATCCGTTAGAATTTATATTTCTCTATTCGTTAGAATTTCAGACTCCTTATTTTTTACATGATAAAATTATACTCTTTCAAATATTATGAATTATTCCAAAATATTTTGTAGGTATAAGTTGGAGGCAATTGTTAGGGGTCAAGATCCTGAACCCTATCTAGGATCTCGGATCTTAAAGGACTTTAAGGATCCCGAAACATACACCATGAACCTGATCATTATCATTATTTCCTAATAAGATTAACGACTATATTTCTTTTTTATTCTTCGTTTATGCAAAAATGGTCAACAAAAGACTCATCTATTCTAGAGAATTACTTTGAATTGGCTTAAGACTCGGAAATGCCAAGTCAAAGCAACGTGTGAATACTTATTTAATACGATCCCGATAATATTGGATTTTTAGTTATTTAGATTAGACTATAAATACACTTGTATAATTCACACTACAGACACCCATAGCTACTAAAACATTTGTATTCGTATTCATATTTGTAACTTGCATTCAAATCAATAAAATCAAACAAGGCATGTGACCATTATCACCTCCCAATGTTTTATGTTGGAGATCTTATCAAGGATCAAGAGCTTTACTTGTAAACAATTCGTGTCATTTTGATCTCATTTTGATACTCATAACAGCTACAACACCACATCCTCTCATACAATTTGGTTGATTTTCATTTGATTGATTTTTAATCAAAACAGTAAATATTATGGAAATTTAGACCTTCTGATATAAACTTTTTCAAGTTAAGCTTTATTTCTTCTGGTTATAGTTAATTATATTCAATTTGATTTTCCTATATTGCCAAGTTACATTATTCTTGGTTATATATAATATTGTTAAGTTATATCTACTATTATTTTTTAAGGGTTGCTAATGTGATTATATTTTTTAACCATAGCAATATAATGCTTTAAGGACAATTTAATACTGGTTGTCAAAAAGAAACCAATCATCGCTGCTGCAACACACGGGTATTTTACTAATATATATATATATATATATATATATATATATATATATATATATATATATATATATATATATATATATATATATATATATATATATATATATATAGAGAGAGAGAGAGAGAGAGAGAGAGAAGGAGGAAAGTTTTCTTTTTGAGAACTTACAGATTTGCGAAAACACGAGAACCCCTAATCCGCTCATCATTTTTCAAAACTAAGACCACCTATCGCTCTCTATGTTCTAGGCAACTTTGTTGCATTTTAAGTGAGTGAGTCCTGAAACAAAACACGAACCCATACATGAAAACATAGATGCGAATTCATTCTGAAAAAATATTATTGCTAACATTAATGATGAATTTAATTAGTTTCCATAAAAAATGAATTATAATTATAGATATCATTTAATATATATACAATTATTGAAATAATTTAATATCTATCTTTATTTGATTTAATAATAATTTAATTTTTACTAATTTCTTATTGGTGCATTCTATCACACAATAAATGTAAGGAATACATGAAGGTAGCCCAATTGAGATAGGTTCATGTGTTTCCCACATCTATTGTGTGCTAGAATGCACCAATAATAATTTAGTAAAAATTTAATTATTATTTAATCAAAAAAATATAGATATTAAATAATTTCCATATATGTATGTATATTAAATGATATCCATAATTATAATTCATTTTTATGGAAACTAATTAAATTCGTCATTAATGCCAGCAATAATATTTTTTTCAGAATGAATTCACATCTAGGTTTTCATATATGGGTTCGTGTTTTGTTTCAGGACCCACTTACTCAAAAGACAACAAAGTTGCTTGGAACATGGTGAATGAGAGTGTATTCTAGCATAATGAGAGTTTATTCTATCAAAATGAGAGTGTATTCTAGCAGAATAAGAGTATATTATAGTAGAATACACTATCGTTCTCTATGTTTCAGGCAACTTTGTTGTATTTTAAGTGAGTGGGTCCTAAAACAAAACACGAACCCATACATGAAAACCAAGATACGAATTAATTGTGAAAGAATATTATTGTTGACATTAATGGAAAATTTAATTATATTCCATAAAAAAGAATTATAATTATAGATACCATTAAATATATATACAATTATGGAAATCATTTAATATCTATCTTTATTTGATTTAATCATGATTTAATTTTTATTAAATTCTTATTGATGCATTCTATCACACAATAAATGTAAGGAATACATGAACCTAGCCATATATATATATATATATAATATGTATATTATGTATATTGCATGTATTATATATATATATATATATATATATATATATATATATATATATTTAATGTAAGTTATATTGCAAAATCTCATGTTATGTTTTTTTAAACAAAAATCAATAAATACATTGTATAACACCTATAAATACCTAACATATCTTTTAACTTATTATACTAAACTACCTTTTCTTTACATTTTGTTATTGACATATTTTAGCATGAAGTCTTTTCATCTCTTTGTTATTGTCATGGTAATGATCACTCTGCTATCGGGTAAAGTGTATCCACAATCAGTGGACTGCCATATGTATGATATTGAGGATTGTTTTGTGGCTATTGAAAACACTAATATACCACCAACCCCAAAATGTTGTGATGAATTTAGACAACACAGAGATTGTCTTTGTTTCTACAAACAACACTACTTCAATTTAGGCGACACTGTTCGTGCTTGTAATATCGATTTCCATGACACTTGTGTCGGGTTATCTAAATAGCTTATATGTAAAACAATAAAGTCTAATTTTACTTGGAATTTACATATGATTGTATTTTATATTTATAAGACTATATTGCTTTTATGTATCCTTTTAAGTTTCTTATCATTTATAATATTCGTTCATTTGGGCTTTACTTTGAGGTTTGCCTTATACTTGTATATGCATGAATGAGTGTATCTTTTTTTTTCTCATTCTTATCCTTAAAAGATTTAACTTTTTCCGAAAAATTCCAAAATCTCAGACATAGTTACAAAAGCGTCAAATCGTCTCACGAGATTTTGATGATAAATAAAGGAAAATCTTAACCTTATATTTTTAATCCTACGACAAATATTTGTCCTTACAGTCCTCACCCGATCGTAATTATTTCAAATTTGAGTTTTCCCAAGACCCACTGACATAAAACAGGAAGTTGTGTACGATCACGCCTTTGTCTTCCCACGATCCTCAGAAGTACCTGAAACGATAAACCAAAACTGTAAGCCAAAGCTTAGTGAGTTCCCCCAAAGTACCAACACACACATACATATAACAACATATATTGGGTCCACAACCTATGTATGGAATACCCTTACAAGGTCCTCAACATAGGTCTAGATTACCCCCGAGCCCGCAATATGAGTCTAGCATGCCATTCGGCCCCTCGGCTCATATCTGGATTTCTCCTGGGTTTGTTGGCTACCGCACAAAGCAGTACAACCTCAACCCAACAAATATGTCGACCTATGTAATAGGTAAACATAACACATAACCAACAATTACAGATAATCATGCGAATTTACTAATCAACTACTAACTAGCATAATACTATCCTAACCGGTATAAATAATCTAGTGGGTCAGCATTGGTACCTTCGACCCGCGGGTACATGGAGGAAGACTTACCTCTCTGTCTGCATTCAATCTGAATAAATCTTTGCTCCGACAACCGGATCAACCTGACTCCTAAATATCAAAACTTTTCCTATCTAAATTAATAACAATTTTCCCAAAATACCCTTGGTCAAAACTGGTCAAAATCAACAAGTCAACCGAGTCAACCCATCCGAGTCAACTCACCCGAGTCAGCTCAAGCCTCATACGTCAGGCGTACTTCGGATGTATGTGGGGCGTACTCGATGTCTGAGGCATTGGGGCTCAACTTGCGTACACGCAACTTACCATTTGATACACCCAACATATGTAACAATCTTCCTTCTTAACCACTTAAGAGCTTAATACTTCGACTTTTTACGCCCACATGCATATCCAAGGGCAAACTACCACTGAGAGTCATAAAGTTTCCAACTTTTTTATTTTGCATGCTCAAGAAGTGCTTAATACCAACCAGCTTAACAACCTAACACCTAAAGACCTTCTGTAGCATGCATGGGGAAGAACTAAGTATCAAAATCTCATTTTTATGACTCAAGACCCCTCATTGGGTATGAAAGGACGACTTATTTGATCGTGAGCATTCCATGCTCAAGAATCACAAAGGTTAGGACCAAAAATGCCCTAAATGAAGGAATATCTACATCTACGAGATTGGATGATCAAGCTAGGAGCTTTTTTACCTCCTGGAGGTTGCTAGCAAGTAGAGAATCCCAGATCCAAGCTTCAATGTCCTTCTACCACCTTCTTCTTCTTCAAGAATACTACCAAAAAACACAAATGAGCTCAAAGTGCACTCTTCTCACTTAGGGTTAGATAGAGGGACGATTTTTAGGTGGAGGCTGATGAGGGTAAAGGTCTTGGGGCCATAAGCATGTTTAAATAGGCTTCAAACCCTAAATTTTAGGGTTTGAAACCCTCGTACGTAGGCCCTACGTACGGGATGTACGCCCATCATACTAATCTTGCGCATGTACACCTTACATATGAAGCGTACACTAATTGTACAAAGTCTCGACCCAAATTATGAAAATGCCACTTTGGACCATTTTGCAACCTTTCTCATGCACAAGGGCCAAAATGTAATATCTCTTTAAACATAGGGTAAAAATTGAAGTTACCTCATCATTGGGATGTTAAAATTCTCCTCCACTTGCGTAGGACCTTCATCTTCCCCCCCACTATTGCTACCGGCCTCTCGATATAATTCAGGTGCTCATCGACCTGAATATCTGTTGGATTAGGTGTCTAAGCCCATAACTATTATTGGTATGTATTCGACCCGAGAGTAGCATGGTCCATTTAGGTTGCATATCATCATGACAATTTGTTAGGATGGACTTTTGAGAGAAGGTTATTTATGGTTTATTAATATATTATAAGTAATAATACATTAATATGAAATCATATGTTTTAATTAGTAGTGATCAAGAATTAATTTGGAATTAATTTAGTGGTCGAAAGAGACTAATTAAATCTATGGGGACTAATTATGATAATTAGTTATATTTATATGTGTTGGGCTTATGATCCATGTTGGACCAAGTTTATGTATGGATACATAAAGAGTTGGGCCACATGAACCATGGATCATAAAACCCATGGGTATGGATTTGGGTTATATCCATGACCCTAGAAATCCCACATATAAATAGATACTTCATTGCCTAAAATCGCCACTTGTATCTTTTTAGAGTTCATGGTGTCTTTTGTGTGCATGGAATTCTCTCTCAAGTTCATCCTTTGTCCATGGTGTGTTGTGATTCCATTTGAGGCTTCCACACTATTGGGGCTAATCTCTTTAAGGCCAAATACACCAAGAATTCAAGCTCCATCAAAAGGTATGTCATGCTAACTAGTATATTATAATTTTATGTTAAATGCATGCTAGTTGTAAGATTAATACCTTGGAAACCATTTGCATGTATAATTAGTGAAAACATAGATCCAAGGTATTTAGGGTTGTATGTGCACCATAGGATGTTGTAGTATACCAAAACCCAACAGTGGTATCAGAGCCATGGGTTGTTTTCAATTATACTTGATGCAAGTTGTTTTCAATTAAAAATGAAGAGTCACATTTTTAATGCTTTTAAAGTCTTCCATAACTTGTCTACAAGTTATGGAACTTGAAGGGTTTTTTCCATTAAACCACTTTAAAATTCATAAGTTATGGAAACCATAAGTTTTTTGAATTGTTCAAAACTTGTCCTCAAGTTTTGGAATTTGTAAAGTCAAACCCCATATACACTTTAATTCCAAACCCAAGAATTTTAAAAGTTAAAGTTCAAACTTTATGGACTTCATTAAATTAATTAAAGTGTCTAATTAAAAGAGTTAATAATTCCATAAAGACATGGTTTAAGTTTAATTAAATTAAGAGTATAGTTTAATTAATAGATTAAACCACCAAGTATTTTAAATGTTTAAAATACACCCTTATACTATTATAATATTAATAGTTAATACTTATATATATATATATATATATATATATATATATATATATATATATATATATATATAAGAACAAAGTCAGTCTTACCGTTGGTAGGCCTCATTCACGAAGCCGGTCTATAAGGGGGGTATAAGGTTACTGCCTATAAAATGGCAGTTTAATGGGTGTCCACTCTCACCCACCGCTTCCTTGACCGGTGGAGGGTCGTTAGCTGAACGGGTAGGACAAGGACTATAATTCTCCCTTCATTAAAAGTATTAATGATAAATACTAAGTAACTAAACCTTTTATAAATACCCAATCTTAGTTACTTAGGAAAAAGTGAATAAGGTGCTAATCCATGAAATTACACTTTGCACTTTGTTTAAGTCGGTTAGTGGAACATGTGTGGTTAACCGGCACACTAACTCATATTTAACAAGGTAGGCAAAGGATCACAAAACAAGGGGTAAACACTTAAGGGTACCAAGTAATTTGCATGGTTACTTCACACCTTGTTTTGTGATCCTCGGCATCCCAGTCACAAAACCTGAAGGGCACACTCGAGATTGAAACATGCCATTGAACAGTTCAATGAATCTCAAAGATCTAGGAGTTTCAAAAACCAATTAAAACCTAATAATATATATTTCGTTTTCATGGTGAAAATTGGTGAATCGTCATTCGCCTACCTTCAAATATTTTATAGCTTGGATTACGGCATCCCTCTTCCAAGTTATAAAAGTATTGTGTCGGGTCCTAGCCTTAATATTTCATATTGGGTGTTATATTAAGGACTTTAAATCAACTATCTTGAGTATCTCCCAAAAGATGTCTGGTTTAGACATTTATGATCTTCCCAAATCTCTTGAAACAAGCTTTCCTAAATGAAGATGATGTCCCATGGAAATCATACTTCTTTCACCTCCTCCAATTATTCTCCCTAACCCACAAGTTCCTGAAAAGTTTAAGGTCACTCAAGCCCTATTGGCAAGCAAAGGTCTATGTGTGATCACATCTTGGAGATGTAGTCACATATTGACAAGCCGGGAGAGTTGGGTGTCAAAGTCTTGAGAAAGTTGGTGGCTCAACTACTTTCTAAGTCACATAGTGAGTTCTTTTGGAACACCTATGAAACAGACTATGACAAGACCCTTAATGGTCTTATCTATTTGCTAAGATCAACTTCCTAAAAACTTTACGGACATTGACAATGGTGACACTGGGAATCCAAAAAAGCATTCTCTTCCCAATGGAAATGGATCGGCCATAGTCAACTCGGTTGACCAAATGGTAAAGAGAAAAACTAAGTCTGAGATAGTCCCATTACCAAAGGGTCCATATGTTTATATTGCCAAAGAAAGGGGCATTGGTTGCGAAGCTGCCAAATTTACCTAAGGATGTTAAAGTCAATAAGTTTGACTCTACTTCAGGTAAAGTCCACTATCTAACTCTGCTAAGTTTCTATTCTGAGATTCTTGATACATGATGTGACTGGGTCACATGTTGATGTTTTAAGAATCAAAGAAAAGTGAAGAAACTTAAAGAAAGAATATGCTGAATCTGATCGCGTAGATGGATTTCTATCGCATAGTTTGAAGATCGGATTCTTGAGCTACTTCTTAGGAGTTATGATATTTTGCTTAGGAATAGATAACAATAAGTTTTCATATGGATTGTAAGGATAAGTTTTTCCGCAAAGTTTTAAAATAAAAGGTAAATCTTTTGATTTTATTTATTTTAAAATATCCTTACAATGGCATTTGTGAAAATCTGTGTTGCTTATAAGATTCCATTAAGAGCAAGAGTGGAAATATGAATTTGATTCTTTCATTTGTGGTAGTGTCTAAATTTACCAAATAAGGAAAGATTCTCATCACCCAAGTTTCAGTTGGATAGAAACTTGGAATCATGCAAGTTGTATAGCATGATGAATGAGAACTTTCGAGCATTGGAAAAATTAAGACTAACTACTTGTTCACATGGGTGTGTGAGTCAAGTGAAGGACTAAGGGATCGGGTACACATTCTTGTGCACTGGTCAGAGTCCACCACAAAAGATCGATAAGACTATTCGTCATAATTTACTATAGATCAGTAAATATGGTTATACTTACAAGCTTAAGTGTAATTCTGAGACATTGGAAAAGGTTCCAATGTATGGCAGAGCGAATAAGAAGAATCAATTTAGGCAGAAAGATAAAAGTTTCTCAAATCTGAAAAGATGGGAGAGTACTTTAGTATCATGTTTTAAGACCATCTTAATGATTTTGAGGCCTTATCACAATTCATCCTCTAAGTGCATTCTGATAGTTAAGAAGAGGAGTTATGAATTATTGAAGTGGTTAAATCAAGAAGATGATTCATACTTCGTTCCAAAAACAATTCTTAGAGTTATACTCTAAGATTGTAACTTGAGTGACATGTCTTAAAGAAGGTTTAAAACACTTATCAAATGTAAGAGTAAAAGTTTTCTACTCTTGTACATTTGAAATTGGTAAGTTGTGATGTTTTGGATAAAACAAAGACCAACTAAGGCCAATTGTGTGAAGTGTTTGTCTTGATTAGAATCCACACTATATCTTGAATATCTGACAAGAAAGTCTTATATGTCAAGAGGACAGTGGGAGTCTTAAAGGTCTTGAAAGTCTCAAGAACTAATCAAGAATAAAACCTGAAGTTCTTCACTAGCACACAACTTGAGGTTTATAACCTATCGTGTTGACATATTCTGTGCCCATTCCAGTTAAAGTTGGCTTTGCATATGAGTTCTTAGAGTTCTCAATTGGTTGCACAACCACTTGGAAGCAATGGCAGGCCCTTGAGCTGCCAGGTGGCAAGAAATTAAGATTGAGTTCAGTCCATATGAGTTTGGATTTATCATTATCCTTGTCTTGTGACTATGGTTTTGACAATTCACATGGATAAGAACACATACACCATTAAATCTAAGGGTCATAAGGTTTCTCTCCGATTCATGAAAATGATGGTGAGGAAACACTTCCACCAAGTAGATTTGAAGTAGATAGCAATTGTGATATTTGCATTCTCAAAGTCGTTAGTGGAGCTGTGTGGTTAACCGGCACACTAACATGGACTTGTGAGAAGTGGCAACGGTCTAAACAATTGAGACTATGATTACGGCATCCCTTTTCATAGTTCTGAAATTGTTTAGACACACATGTGAGCTATCTAAGATAAGGTGTATGATATTGATAAAGTTTTATCAAAGCAATCTAGTATCAGAAATCTGAACTTTGGTAAGAAAGTCAATAAAGTATTGTTTTTTCTAGAAGTTCAACTGATTTCTAAGTACATGTCAAAGCTAGTGGGAGCATAAGTGTTATGCTAATAATCATCATGTTAGTGGGAGCATGATAATTATGATAAAGGTTGCAAGTTAGCAATGTTAATTATAGAAAACAAAAGGTTTCAATTGGGAAAAAGTTGTTTTGCTATAATTAAGGGAGAGGAAATTATACTTCATCTCAAATCTAAAAGCTTAGATTGAGGTTTTAATCGTATTTAGTCAAGTATATATATGAATGTTATGTTGGAATGGCTCAACATAAGAAAATTCTAATATAGGGTCCATTATTTGCGTTCTAAAATTCGATTATGATTACGACATCCCTTTTCATAATCTGAATTATGAGAACTTGGCAAATTGAAATGGAAATATTATAGCAAAAGACTGGTTTAGTCTTTATGTGATACATCATGAATCGTGTCCCATATGCTTCGGATATAGGATCGATTGCATGTGCTATATTCATCCTTTCTAAAATTTTCCAAATGTCTGGGGCATTAAGAAGGGAAAAGGTCTAGAATTGGATATGACTAAAAGGATTAAACAATTGTCGAGGACAATCTAAGGTTTACCAAAGATTGGTTGCTCAAGGACAGTTGGAAGTATAATGATAATTCTGGAAGGACCATATTGACATAATCTGTAAGGAGGAAACTCTTGTTCAGAAGTGATAGTCAAAATGGAATATGGAAATGTTTCAAAGTTAGAAATTATTCAATCTGTGTAAGATTAGGAAACTTAATGCAAGAAGGATGTTTCCAAGGAGTTGATCTCCTTTGGAATGCTCTGTAATGTTTGTTGTCAAGTCTATCTGACTTTGTGCATAATCATTACAAGAGGATCAACGCATATAAGTTTAGAATCTAACAGATTTCAGTAAATGACATGAATTTGGAATTCTTGCATTTGCAGTAAGGATTTGGGACTATGAAAAGAGGATCATTGGAGTTATGTTCAATTGATCTATTTCACAAAGTAAAGATCATAGACAAACATAGTATGCATACTTGGTGTATGGCATGACTAGTGTTTAGAAAACATAGTGTACATGCTTGGAGCATGGGACAACTATTGTTTTAAATTCAAGAATAAAGTTGATAGCTGAAACAGTATACAATGAATAATGTGTAATCATATGGTGATAAATAAAAGGTGTTTTATTTATGTTCATAGGTTTTGATACCATATTCGATTCAATTATTCTTGTGTTTCATTTTGCATGTTTTGACTTCCAGAATAAACTAGGTCATTGTTCTGGATGACTAAGTTATTCAAACCATCCACAGTCGGTCATATGTTGGAAGTAGATATGAATTAAGACTGTCATGGGTTGGCTTGTAGAGGTCTAAGATGTTGGACAAAGGGCTATAACACTCATGAGTGCTCATAAGTTCTGAGTATTGGATTCAACCCGCGCTCATTGGAATCACTTCATGGATTTTATCACGAGTGATCATGAGACGATAATATCTTATATTCTTCAAACCTAGAGATATGAGTTGTTACTATGAGTTGGTTATACATTTATTGCACAAAAACGCATTGGTAACTCGATGTTATAAAACGTGCCTTTGTGTATTATTCAACAAGTAGTAGAACAAGCCATATGAGTCGAAGTTTATCCATTCCTTTTACCTTCGGGATAAAAGCGATATCTGTGGGCCCTTCGATGATTTGGTGATGACAAACATAAGTGCTCGGCCGGCCCTGGACTGATTTGATTTGTTCAATTAGTCAGTCGTCATAAATCGGAAATCGGGAAACAACAAATGGACAGAGAGAATGATTATAATCCATGTCTCAGTCCATATGATATCTAGAATGGAGGAATATATGATCCCTTATCTAATGGACATGTCATTTGATTTGTTCAGAGTTTGACAGCGACTTTAAGAGCTACGATTGCTAGTCGGGATCTTGGAGTCATACTTGAATAATAGTTTTAGACTTATCCAAGTGGGAGACTGTTGGATTAGGTGTCTAAGCCCATAACTATTATTGGTATGTATTCGACCCGAGAGTAGCATGGTCCATTTAGGTTGCATATCATCAGGACAATTTGTTAGGATGGACTTTTGAGAGAAGGTTATTTATGGTTTATTAATATATTATAAGTAATAATATATTAATATGAAATCATATGTTTTAATTAGTAGTGATCAAGAATTAATTTGGAATTAATTTAGTGGTCGAAAGAGACTAATTAAATCTATGGGGACTAATTATGATAATTAGTTATATTTATATGTGTTGGGCTTATGATCCATGTTGGACCAAGTTTATGTATGGATACATAAAGAGTTGGGCCACATGAACCATGGATCATAAAACCCATGGGTATGGATTTGGGTTATATCCATGACCCTAGAAATCCCACATATAAATAGATACTTCATTGCCTAAAATCGCCACTTGTATCTTTTTAGAGTTCATGGTGTCTTTTGTGTGCATGGAATTCTCTCTCAAGTTCATCCTTTGTCCATGGTGTGTTGTGATTCCATTTGAGGCTTCCACACTATTGGGGCTAAGCTCTTTAAGGCCAAATACACCAAGAATTCAAGCTCCATCAAAAGGTATGTCATGCTAACTAGTATATTATAATTTTATGTTAAATGCATGCTAGTTGTAAGATTAATACCTTGGAAACCATTTGCATGTATAATTAGTGAAAACATAGATCCAAGGTATTTAGGGTTGTATGTGCACCATAGGATGTTGTAGTATACCAAAACCCAACAATATCATCTAAAGGGACCACTGCCTTATCGTCCAACACGCAATTCCGTAACTACGAAACATGGAAAATGTTGTGGATCTGACTGAGCTCGCTAGGCAAGTCCAACCAGTAGGCCACCCTACCTACCCTGGCGATCACACAGAATGGTCCAATATACCAGAGACCCAATTGCCCCCTCTTCCAGAAGTGTATCATACCCTTCCAGGGTGATTGCTTCAGTAGCACCATATCGCAGACCTGAAACTCCAACTCTGATCGACGCCGGTCGACGTAGCTCTTCTGTCGACTCTGAGTTGTCTTCAATCTCTTCCTGATCTGTTGGATGAGCTCTGTTGTCTAGAGGACTACCTCAGTCCTCCCCATGACTCGGTGACCGACCTCCCCCCAACAAACTGAGGTACGACATTTCCGATCATACAGAAGCTCGTAAGGCTGTACACCAATGCTGGAGTGATAGCTGTTGTTGTAGGAAAACTCTGAGAGAGGTAAGTAGGAATCCTAACTCCCACCATAATCTATAACACAAGCCCGCAACATATCCTCAAGTGTCTGGATGGTCCGCTCACTCTGGCCGTCAGTTTGCGGATGATATGAAGTGCTGAAATGCAGCCTCGTACCCAGTTCCTCGTGGAACTTCTGCCAAAATCGTGAAGTGAACCGAACATATCGGTCTGATACAATGGAAACTAGAACCCCATGACGAGCAACAATCTATCAAATATACACGTCAGCCAATTTGTCGACCGAGGATCTCTCCCGGATGGTTAAAAAGTGGGCACTCGTGGTCAACCGATCCACGATGACCCAGATAACATCAAAACCCTTGGTAGTCCTCGGTAGCTTGGTGATAAAATCCATAGTGATTTGTTCCCACTTCTACATGGGAACTTCTAAAGGCTGCAACTTGCCATGTGGCCTCTGGTGCTCGACCTTGACCATCCTACAGGTCAAGCACCTCTCTACGTACCAAGCTATCTCCCGCTTCATACACAACCATCAGTAATTTAG
Source organism: Lactuca virosa (assembly GCF_052849685.1). Lineage (NCBI taxonomy): Eukaryota > Viridiplantae > Streptophyta > Magnoliopsida > Asterales > Asteraceae > Lactuca > Lactuca virosa. The sequence continues at coordinate 44,178,386 of NC_136433.1, forward strand.
TCTCAAATTTTGATACATTTTGGTGGCTCCCGGGTGTATCGAAAAGTGAGACTTATGTACCTCCTCCAAAACTATCTGTTTAACCCCGCCAGAAACCGAAACCCATACCCGACCACACTGGGTCAACAATCCTCGACTATCGGTGACAAATCTGTCGATCTCGCCCCTGATCCTCTCCTGTTTCCAGTTCTCCTTCTTAACTCCTTCTGCCTGTGCCTCTCTAATCAAATCCAAAAGTGGAGAATCAATGGACATCCTCATACACATACCCCCAACCGAAAATCCAGCCGACTTACGGCTCAAAGCATCCGCGACCACATTCTCTTTACCCGGATGGTAAAGGATCTCACAGTCATAATCCTTCACCGCGTCAAGCCACCGACGCTGTCTCATGTTCAGGTTCGGCTGGTCCATAAGATATCGCAAACTCTTGTGATTTGTGTAGATAGTGCATCGGACACCATACAAGTAGTGCCGCCAAATCTTGAGAGCGAACACTACTGCCCCCAACTCCAAATCATGAGTAGGATATTGTGCCTCATGTGACCTCAGCTACCGCGAAGCATACACAATCACTTGCCCCCTCTGCATAAGAACCGCCCCCAAACCAATGATGGATGCATCACAAAATACCAAGAAATCCTCGACACTCTATGTAAGGCTCAACACTGGGGCCTCATATAACCTCTGTCGCAGTGTCTGAAACGTTGTCTGCTGCTCTGGACCCCAACGGAAATCTACGCCCTCGCTCTTCAGACGAGTGAGGGGTACAACAATCTTGGAGAAATCCTGGATAAATCTCTAATAATATCCTGCTAAAACCAAGAAACTCCTGATCTCTGAGGGAGACTTCGGAACCATGTAGAAGTGGGAACAAATCACTATGGATTTTATCACCAAGCTACCGAGGACTACCAAGGGTTTTGATGTTATCTGGGTCATCGTGGATCGGTTGACCACGAGTGCCCACTTTTTAACCATCTGGGAGAGATCCTCGGTCGACAAATTGGCTGACGTGTATATTTGATAGATTGTTTCTCGTCATGGGTATTCACCGTCAACTTTTTCAACTCCCGATAATCTATGCACATCCGGTGTGAACCATCCTTCTTCTTGACGAACAATATCGGTGCTCCCCATAGCGAACTGCTCGGTCGGATTAACTGCTTGCCTAACAGCTCCTGGAGCTGAGAGGACAACTCCTGTATCCCAGGTGGTGCCAAACAGTATGGTGCCTAGGCATCGGAGCTGCACCTGGAACTAAGTCAATCTTGAACTCAACCTGCCTCTCGGGAGGCACACCGGGTAACTCCTCCGGAAACACATCGACAAATTCCCTAACAACTCGCACATCTGAAACTGATGCCTGCTCTCCAACCCATTTATCAACCACGTAGGCAAGATAACTCATATAACTATGCTGGATATATTGCCGAGCCTTGGCCGCCGAACAAAAACCCGACCCAATCCTAGTACCCTCTCCATAGATGACCAGTTCTCCCCCACTTGGGGTTCGAACTACCACTCACTGACCCCCGTAGTCAATCATAACACCAAACCTACTCAGCCAATCCATCCCTACTATTACGCATACATCCCCCATGGGGATAGGGATCAGGTCAACTGGGTAAGGCAATGTTGGATTAGTGTCTAAGCCCATAACTATAATTGGTATATACTTGACCCGACCCGGCATGGTCCATTTGGGTTGCATGGCATCGGGACATTTGGATAGACCTTTTGTGAGAAGAGGATATTTGTGACATATTGTGACATCCCCATTTTCACGGCCAGAAAAGACCGATTTGTTTATGCTTTGTTTTTTTAAAATCAGAGTAATCTTTGAAAGAAAACAGTTGCGGAATTTGTTCCCAAAACAAAATATGATAAGAATTTATCAAAGCATTTCTTTAAAGAAACGTATTTTCATTATTTAACAAAATCTCGGGATGTCATGTTCAATACAGACCAAAAGCATAAACAGAACAATTTGACCTTACAACAGTTATTTACAACTACTGGTCTATTATCCAAAATCTCTCGTCGAGTCCACCAACTTATACTCTTGTGTCATTACCTGTAATACAAAGAAAACTAAGTGGGTCAGGCTTGGGAGCCTGGTGAGCATATAGGGTTTTCAACCCACAATGTTATATCATATATATATATATATATATATATATATATTAGAACTCACATACATATACAATTTCACTATATACAAGCAACTCTTATCCCACCCCATCGATCCTCACAACGACACGATCTAAACTCTCGTATCTAAAATTTTCCTCTTTACCTGATCCCTACTCACGGATCTAAAACTAACCTTTTCACCTGATCCTTACTCACGGATCTAAAACTAACCTTTTCCCCTGATCCATACTCACGGATCTAAAACTACCTGATCCATACTCACGGATCTAAAACTAACTTCCTGATCTGATCCATACTCCCGGATCAATAATTGTACCCAATCCATACTCCCGAAATAGGGACAATTAACTATACCTTAATCCTGATCTGATCCATACTCCCGGATCAATAACTGTGCCCAATCCATACTCCCGGACTAGGGACAATTAACTTAGTCTTAATCCATACTCCCGGACTAATAACAAGTTTTATCTCTTTACCTGATCCATACTCCCGGATCTAAAACTAACCTCTTGGTCTAATCCATACTCACGGATCTAAAACTAGCCTATTGATCTGATCCCTACTCACGGATCTAAAACTAACCTCTTGATCTGATCCATACTCACGGATCTCATCTACCCATGTACTACCCAACATATTTGTAGTTATAAAATACATATACGGTTTAACTCATTAAAACCTATATAGTTCATCCATTCCACCAACATCTCAAATAAACGACAATATATAAACACATAGCACGTATTTCATAGCAAATACTTCATACTTATGTGTTAGAAGAAAGTAACTATACACTCACTTGATCAGAAGATGATCGGACAGCACTACGGCTTGTAGAAGTAGTATTCTTCGGTGAAACTGTGATCTCTTCACACACCGGACTTCTCGCGGGCAGAGCTTCGGCTTGGAAACTCTTTTCTTCTCGGGATCTTCGGGCTTCGGGACTCGCTTCGGGTCTTGGGATGAAACCGGGGCCTCGGGGGGTTAAAATAGAGCTTAGAGAGAGTATCGGGAGTGGGAGGGATGAGAAGGAGCAACCAAAATCGGCTGACCCTCGATTTCTATTTATAGGGTGAATTTTCTGAGTTCACCTCGTGAGTTTCTAATATTCACCTCGTGAACTGGCTCACCTCGTGAGTTTCTAATATTCACCTCGTGAGCTCGATACGTCATTGCGTTCGTCATGGCCACTTGCCCTGGAAGACGTCCATCATCTGTTCACCTCGTGAGTCACTAATGCTCACCTTGTGAACTGACTCACCTCGTGAGCCACATATGCTCACTTCGTGAGCTCTGACACAACCTTGGGGTTCACGCCCCGAACTTCAGAAATTCATAAATTTCGCATACGAGCTCCGTTTTCGACGTTCTTTATATCCACGCGTAGGTGAGATTATGCTCTACAACTCTCGTTTAGACTCCGTTGGCTAATTTTGACTTTATTTTTATTATATTATTTTTAGTAGGCCGGGACAGGAAAACTCCGTTATAAATTCATAACTCCTTCATCTGGCGTCCGTTTTCATCTGTCTTTTTACCGTTGGACTACTATCAACGAGATCTTCAATTCTCGTTTAGATTGTTTTGGCTAAATCTCGCTTGATCTCATATTTGAACTTCGGGTTGTACACTGCTAAGCCGAAACTTCGAAAAATCATAACTTCCTCATACGAAGTCATATTTGGGTGTTCTTTTCACGCACGCTCTCGGTTTAACGTATTATACGACTTTCGTTTAGATCGCTAAGGCCAAATATCGCTCTAATGTAAATTCACTATTTACGTCGCGTTGTGTCGTGCCGGTTCTGTCGTGAAACTTCGACATGTCATAACTTCTTCGTTATAACTCGGATTTCGGCGTTCTTTATGTTTTCGGAAACCTTGAGACATATACTACAACTTGGTTAAGATTAATCCTTCTAAATAATCTTCCATCAAAAAGTCATTTTTGATGCTTATCGTCTCTAAATTGACTAGCCCGGATCTACGGGTGTTACACATATTAATATATTATAAGTTCTAATATATTAATATAAAATCATATTATTTAATTAGTATTGATCAAGAATTAATTTGGAATTAATTTAGTGATCAAAAGAGACTAATTAAATATATGAGGATTGATTGTGTAAATCATTCATTCTTATATATGTGGGCTTATAATCCATGATTCCATATGTTGGGTTTAACCCATGTGGTGACCCATGGATACTCCATGGAGGTTAAAACCCATGTAGCATAAGGAATGGGTAGAGTCATGGGTTAAATGGTGTAACCCTAATGTGCACACTATATAAAGGCCCCATTGGTTGGTGAAATCGGCACTAGTGAATACACAAGAGGGCAAGTCGATTTCTAAGAGTCAAGTATCTCTTCTCATGGTTATTCCAAATGTTGATGATGTTGTGTGAACCATTTGAGGTGTCACACTTGGGGCACTAGGCTCTTAAGCTCCATGGAGTCAAGCTACAACAAAGAGGTATGTATTATATCTAGTTTTGTTATCCTAGTACATATGATTGTATGCTAGTTTGGGTAATACCTTGGAAAATTGATATTTGCATGTATAATAGAGAAAACATAGATCCAAGGTATTTAGGGTTGCATGTACACCTTAGGAGTGTTAGAATGCTCAAAAACCTACAGTGGTATCAGAGCCTAGGCTTGTTTTCAAGTTATACATTATGAAATAGCTTAAAAATCGAAAATTCTGGCTTCCTGGGCACTGGACTCGCCGAGTCCATGAAGAAATTCATCCTACTCGTCGAGTAGGTTCATACAATCGACGAGTAGAAGCCCCTGATAGCATATTTTCGACTTTTAAGGATGGAATTGGTCTAAAATCATTACCTTAAACTGTTTTGGACTTATAAAACCTGTTTTTGATGTGGTAATGATTATGGTAAACCAATTTCAAAGTCATTATCAAAGTTTCAAGTTTTATATATGTTTATATGATTCTTGAAAAATTATTGATATGGATTGTTCATGCTTATGAGTTTTGGTAGATCATAGGAATTATATGCAAATTCTTTGTTAGTGTAATTCTTGATCTTAATGAAATTGTATGGACTCCATAACTTGTCCTCAAGTTATGGATTACCTAAAGTTGCTTGTGTCACCTTGTTTTATGAGTTAGTTTAGATTAATGAAAAAAAATTATGTGTTAGTTGTTTTCAATCCAAATTGATCTAAGAGTAGTTCATAAGATGTGTTTTTGTAACTTCTCCTCAAGTTATATGAAAAGTCACATTTATGAATCTTAAAACTCATAAAAGTGCCATAGGTTACAAAATGAAAAGTCTTTTTCTCATAAATAGTTTTATGGACTTCATAACTTGTCCTCAAGCTATGGATGTTCAAGAGTCTATTCATTAAAGTTTTTAAAACTTTAATTAAACTCATAAGTTATGAAAATCCAAGAGTTTTAAAAAGTTTCAATATTTTCCCTCAAGTTTTGGAATTCTTAAAGTTTTGCTTATGAATGCTTTAATTCCAAATCAAACCCTAGAATTTTAAAAGTTTAAAATTCAACCCTTATACTATTATTATAATTTTAATTATATAGATATGTATAAGATAAAGTCAATCTTACCGTTAGTAGGCCTCATTCACGAAGCCAGTCTCTAAGGGGGGTATAAGGTTACTGCCTATAAAATGATAGTTTAATGGGTGTCCACTCTCACCCACCGCTTCCTTGACTGGTGGATGGTCGTTAGCCGAACAGGTAGGATATGACTCTAATTCTCCCTTCATTAAAAGTGTAATGATAAAATCTAAGTAACTAAACACTTATTAATTCCCAATCTTAGTTACTTAGGAAAATGTGAAATGGTGCTAGCCCATGAAATTGCACTTTGCACCTTTGTTAAGTCGTTAGTGGAGCGTGTGTGGTTAACCGGTACACTAACATGGGACTGACAATGTGTGGCAAAGGATAACTTAATGTTTATCATAGATTGGTGGAGCGCGTGTGGTTAACCGGCATATCAATTAGGTGATAAAGTTAAGGGTACCAAGTAAATTTGCATGGTTATTCACACCTTGTTTGTGATCCTCGGCATCCCAGTCACAAACTTGAGAGGACACAATCGAGATTCAAACATGCCATTGAAAGTTCAATGTATCTCAAAAGATCTAGGAGTTTCAAATCCAATTAAAACTTAATTATATTTCGTTTTCATGGTGGAAATTGGTAAATCGTCATTTACCGACCTTCAAATATTTTATAACTTGGATTACGGCATCCCTCTTCCAGTTATAAATAGTTTGTTGGGTCCTAGCCTTAATATTTCATATTGGGTGTTATATTAAAGACTTAAATCAACTAAACTTGAATTTCTCCCTCATAAATGTCTATTTCAGACAACTATGGTCTTCCCAAATCTTTAGGAACAAGCCTTCCTAATGAAGATGATATCCCACATGGCAATCAAGGTGAAAGATTAACCCCTTTGTTGTGCATTAATGGGACTGGAAATCATGCTTCACTTCATCCACATCCTCCAATAATTCTCCCTATCCCACAAGTTTCAAGACTTGAAAAGTTCTAAGTCACTCAATCCATATTGGCAAGCAAAGACTATATGTGCTTACATCTTGGAGGTTAAGTCACATATTGGCAAGCCGGGAGAGTCGGGTGTCGAAGTCTCGAGGTAGCTGACTGTTGACTTGGTACTTCAGTCACTCCCTGATGACAGATCACGACATGACCCTTAGTGATCTTACCTATTTGCTTGATGCTGCTAAATCAGCAATGATTTGGAGCATTGGTAAAGCAAATTAGATTGGAAGATCTACTTCCCAAACCTATTTGGACATTGACAATGGTGACATTGGAAGTCCAAAAAAGCTTTCCCTTCCCAATAGAAAGGGATTGGCCATGGTCAAGTCATTTGACCAATGGTAAAGAGAAAGGCTAAGTCTGAGACAATCAAGTGTACCATTTCCAAAAGGTCTATATGTTTCTTTTTCCAAAGGAAGGGACATTGGTTGCGAAGCTGCCGAATTTACCTGAAAAGTTCATAAGGATGGTAAAAGTCAAAAAGTTTGACTTTGCTTCAGGTAAAGTCCATTATCTAACTCTATGAACTCTCTTTTGGAGATTCTTAATACATGATGTAATGTAAATTACATTTTGATGTTTGGAAGAACCAAAGGAAACCTAAAGAAAGAGTATGCTGATCTTATCGCGAAGATGGATCTCGATCGCATGGTTCGATGATCAGAATTTTGAGTTGCTTTCTTAAGAGTTATGATATATTGCTTAGGAATAGATAACAAAATGTTTTTCATATGTATTTGCATTGTAAGGATAAGATTTTTCCGCAAGTTTTAAAAAAAAAGAAAATGTTTTGATTTATTTTAGGTATCCTTACAATGGCATTTGTGAAAAAATTGTTGTTTATATGTTTCCATTGATAAGCAATATTGGAAAATGGATTTGATTCTTTCATTTGTGGTAGTGTCATAATTTACCAAATAAGGAAAGATTCTTATCACCCAAGTTTCAGTTGGATAGAAACTTGGAATCATGCAAGTTGTATTGTATGATGAGTGAGAATTTTCATTTTTGGGAAATTAAGACTAATTCCTTGTTCACATGTATGTGTGAGTCAAGTGAAGGACTGAAAGATTAGGTACACTAGGTTGTGCGTTGGTCAGGTCCACCACAAAGGTCGATAAGATTATTCATCATGATTTACTAAAGTTTAGTAAATATGGTTATACTTACAAGTTTAAGAGTAATTCTGAAACATTGGAAAAGTTTCAATGTATGGCAGGACAAATGAGAAGAATCAAATTAGGCAGAAAGATAAAAGTTTCTCCAATCTGAAAAGGTGGGAGAGTGCTTAAGTATCTTGGTTTATGGTTATCTTGGTGATTATGAAACAATATCACAATTGATCCTCTAAGGACACCTTAGTGCATTTGTTTGGCTAAGGAGAGAAATCGTGAATTATTGAAATGGTTAAATCAAAAGATAAATTATACTTCGTTTCAAAATCAAATCTTAGAGTCATACTCTAAGATTGTAACTTGAGTGACATAATCTTTAGAAAGTTTATAACACTTGTCAAATGTAGAGTAAGATGTTTCCTATTCTTGTACATTTGAAGTTGGTTAGTTTTAATGTTTTTGATAAAACAAAGACCAACTAAGACCAATTGTATGAAGTGTTTAACTTGATAAGAATCTGCAGTAACTCTTGAATATTTGTTTTGTCAAGGAATGGTTCTTGACAAGAGAATCTTATATGTCAAGAGGTCAGTGGGAGTCTTAAAAGATCTTGAGAAAGTTTTAAGAACTAATCAAGAGTATTGTTAATCACTAGCCCACGACTTGAGGTTTGTAACCTTGCGTGTTGACATATTCTTATTTTTGTGCCTATTCCAGTTAAAGTTGACTATGCTTGTGAGTTCTATGAGTTCTCAATTGTTTTCATAACAATGTGGAAGAAATGGTAGGCCCTTGAGCTGCCAAGTGGCAAGAAATTAAGATTGAACAAGTTCAGTCCATATGAGTTTGGGTTTGTCACTAACCCTGTCTTGTGATTATGTTTTTGACAAATTCACATGGATAGGAATACATACACCATAAAAAATCTAAGTGTCATAAGGTTTCTCTCCGATTCATGAAAATGATGGTGAGGAAACGCTTTCACTAAGTAGAATTTAAGTAGATAGCAATTGTGATATTTGCATTCTCATGTCGTTAGTGGAGCGTGTGTGGTTAACCGACACACTAACTAGTGAGAATGGCAACAGGTCTAGACAAACATGTGAGCTATCTAAGGAAAGGTGTATGATTTTGATAAAGTCTTATCAAAGCAATCTTGTATCAGAAATCTAAACTTTGGCAAGAAAGTCAATAAAGTATTGATTTCTAGAAGTCCAGTTGATCTCTGAGTGCATGTCAAAGCTAGTGGGAGCATAAGTGTTGTGCTAGTTAGATAATAATCATTGTGCTAGTGGGAGCATGATTATTATGGTTAGTGTTGCAAGTTAGCAATGTTAATTATTGAAAATAAAAGGTTCAACTCGCTTTGAAAAGTTGTTTTGCTATAATTAAGGGAGAGGATTTATACTTCATTCCAATTCTAAAAGCTTAGATTGAGATTTTAATCAACTTTAGTCAAGGATATATATGAATGTTATGTTGGAATGGTTCAACATAAGGAAATTCTATATATGTTGCATTCTCAAAATTCGATTATGATTACGGCATCCCTCTTCATAGTTCGAATTTTGAGAACATGGCAAATAAAAGAAAATTATAGCATGAATCGGGTCCCATATGCTTCGGGTATAGGATCGATTACATGTGCTATAATATTTATCCATTCTAAATTTTCCAAATGCCTAGGGCGTCAAGAGGGAAAAAGGAATAGAACTGGATTTGACTAAAATGATTAAGCAATTGTCGAAGATAATCTGAGGTTTGCCAAAGATTGGTTGCTCATGGACAATTGGAAGTATAGAGATAGGACCATATTGACATATTCTGAAAGGAGGCAACTCTTGTTCAGAAGTGATAGTCAAAATGGGAATATGGAATTGTCTCCATAGGTGGAAGTTATTCTTTGAATATGTGTAAGATTAGAGAACTTAATACAGGAAGGGTGTTCAAAGGAATGTACTTTGAATGTGAGACTTCGTTTCCATGGAATTTCTCTCCATTGGAATACTTTGTAATGTCTGTTGCCAAATCTTTGTGACTTGTGTGCATATTCATTGCAAGGGGATCATTGCATTTAAGTTTAGAATCTAATAGATTATAGTAAATGGCAAGAGTTTGGTATTCTTACATTTACAATAAGGATTGGGATTATGAAATGAGCATCATTGAAATATTGTCAATTGATCTGTTTCACAAAGTAAGGATCATAATACAAACATAGTGTGCATACTTGGAGTATGGCATAGCTATTGTTTAGACAAACATAGTGTACATGCTTGGAGCATGGCATGACTATTGTTTTTATTCAAGTATTAAGTTGATAAATCGAAACATTATACAATGAATAATGAGTAATCAATATGGTGCTTAGATAAAAGGTGTTTTTTATTTACACTCAAAGTGTTGAGGCCATATAGGATTAGTATTATTCTTGTGTTTCACTTTGCATGTTTTGACTTCCAGAATAACTAGGTCATTCTTACCGAATGACTAAGTTATTCAAACCATCCACAGTCGATAATATGTTGGAAGTAGGTATTAAGGAAAGACTGTCATGAATTGGGTTTGTAGATGTCTAAAGTGTTTAGACATAGCAAAAGGTTGCTACAAGATTCATGAGTGCTCGTGGAATGAGATTCGAGTATTGGATTAAACCCATGCTCATTTGAATCACTTCATGGATTTTATCACGAGTGAATCATGAGACGATAATATCTTATATTCTTCAAACCTAGAGATATGAGTTGTTGACTATGAGTTGGTTATACATTGATTGCACGAAAACGCATTGGTAACTCGATGTTATAAAACGTGCCTTTGTGTATGATTCAACAAGTAGTTAGTACAAGCATATGATTCAAAGTTTATCCATTCCTTTTACCCTTAAAGGGATAAAAGCGATATATGTAGGCCCCTCGATGATTTAGTGATGACACCCTAAGTGCTTGGCCAAGCCTGGACTGATTTGATTTGTTCAATTAGTCGGTCATCATAAAGCAGAAATCAGAAATCGGGAAACAATAAATGGACAGAGAGAATGATTATGATCCATGTCTCAGTCCATATGATATCTAGAATGGAGGAATATATGATCACTTATCTAATAGACGCGTCAGTGATTTGTTCAGAGTTCGACAACAACTTTTAAGAGCTACGATTGCTGGTAAGGTTGGAGTCATACTTGCAATAATAGTTATTAGACTTATCCAAGTGGGAGACTGTTGGATTAGTGTCTAAGCCCATAACTATAATTGGTATATACTTGACCCGACCCGGCATGGTCCATTTGGGTTGCATGTCATCGGGACATTTGGATAGACCTTTTGTGAGAAGAGGATATTTGTGACATATTAATATATTATAAGTTCTAATATATTAATATGAAATCATATTATTTAATTAGTATTGATCAAGAATTAATTTGAAATTAATTTAGTGATCAAAAGAGACTAATTAAATATATGGGGATTGATTGTGTAAATCATTCATTCTTATATATGTGGGCTTATGATCCATGATTCCATATGTTGGGTTTAACCCATGTAGTGACCCATGGATACTCCATGGAGGTTAAAACCCATGGAGCATAAGGAATGGGTAGAGTCATGGGTTACATGGTGTAACCCTAATGTGCACACTATATAAAGACCCCATTGGTTGGTGAAATCGGTACTAGTGAATACACAAGAGGGCAAGCCGATTTCTAAGAGTCAAGTATCTCTTCTCATGGTTATTCCAAATGTTGATGATGTTCTGTGAACCATTTGAGGTGTCACACTTGGGGCAGTATGCTCTTAAGCTCCATGGAATCAAGCTACAACAAAGAGGTATGCATTATATCTAGTTTTGTTATCCTAGTACATATGATTGTATGCTAGTTAGGGTAATACCTTGGAAAATTGATATTTGCATGTATAATAGAGAAAACATAGATCCAAGGTATTTAGGGTTACATGTACATATTAGGAGTGTTAGAATGCTCAAAACCCTACAGGCACCTGAAACATCTCCAAGACATAGCCCTGATACACTCTTGATGCAGAAATCCCATGTTCTCTGGCGATAGAAACCCACAACGGACAGTCCAAAGCACCAAGGGTCATATGGAAATCCCTACTAAAAGACTAAGATACAAAAGACCGACTCGCGCCCGAGTCGAATAACACAAGGGCGGGCAAGGAATTCACTAAGAATGTACCTATCAAAAACATAAACATAAGCATACCATAAAATAATTAACAAAATGATAAATGGAAACATACCAGTAATGATGTCTGACGCCACCCTGGCCTCCTCTGTCGTGAGCTAAAAATCGCGACCTCGAGCCCTAGGGGGCTCTACCCTACCTTGGCGCCCATCGGTGATCCTCAAAACAACTGGCTTTGGAGCCTACGACGGTCTCGCAGTGAGCAAAAGACAGTTGGCCCTCACATGGCCAACCTGCTCACAGTGATTACAAATCCTAATGGTCGGCACGGAAACCTACGGGAGAAAGTCCTTGGTGTAATGCCCCTCCTTGCCACATTTGTGACACTCAAAAATAGATTGACAATAACCCTCATGAACCTTGCCGAACTTGCCACACATACGGCCCCTCTGACTCCCAGATCTCACATCATCGGCCTTGAACCGCTTCGTAGCCGGCTGCGTATGCACCGGAGCCTGCCTCCGCTCCCTCGCCTAGAGCTCCAACTCAATCTCCCGCTTCCTAGCGGCCTAATGTAGCTCCAAAAGTGTACCATATTGCTGAGCAGACACAAAATTACGGATGTCCGTCTTGAGCATGATCAAGTACCAGGTCATATGAGCTTGGTCAGAAGCAGCAAACTCAGGACAAAACAGTGCTCTCTCAGTAAACATCTTAGTGACCTCCGTCACCGACTTAACCCCCTGCCTCAAGTCCAGATCCTGGGCCAATATCTCCCTCTCAACCAATGGAACATATCTCGTGAGGAACATCTCAGAGAACTGCTCCTATGAAACAACAGCCCTCTGCTCCGGAGTGTAGGAACTAGTAACCAACCTCCACCAATCCTTCGCCCCCAACCCGAGAAGGTTCAGGGCATACTTGACCTTCTAGTTAGCTGGGTAGGAGAAAGTAAAGAAACATCCCTCACCATCAGACAACCACCTCATGGAAATGATCAGATCCTGAACCCCATCGAACACCGGGGGCTTTATTGTCGAAGTCCCGGTACTGGAAGGCTCGCGCTCCGCAAACCCCAACGGTCGCAACGACCATGGTAGCTGCAGCAACAATAGCCTCAGAAAGTGCAACGTAATGGTCATCAAAGTACTCAATCACGACGGTCTTGATAGACCTGAACAGCTCCGGTATCTGCCCCCGGATGACAGATACAACCTCAGTAGAAATTAATGCCCTAATCTCCTCCTCAGTCAACCATGGCCTATCCTGGACACTCGCTCCAGCTCTTGATCCAGATCCCCTCGTGAACACCATACTGAAAATAAACCAAAAAATATCAGATAAAGCGCATTTCATACCATACGAGATATTCTAAATAACGAATTCCCTTCTATGCATACACATCCTGTGCTTCCAGTAGTACGAGCCCATACTACCTTCCACACCTACCAGTATTTGTCTCAACGGATCATCACAACAACCCTGACAACACACAATATAATATGCATATATCCTATTCTAACTTCCTAGAGAAAGGCTAAACGTTCCTCACTAGCCGGATGCTCACACATAACCCATCTATAAAACTGCCACCAACCCCGCAGCACTCGTGTATACTGGTCATACATAACACTGGATCCCATAGACAGTCGAATACTTGATCCTACCCTAAGCCCGCAACTAGACAAGGAACATGAAATAAGGCCAAATCAAACATTCTCTGGCAATAAAATCTTAGTTATGTACAACTATACTGCATACACTAAGCAATTACAATAATGATGTCAATATCTTACAAGAAATAACACTAGGCTTTCAGGCATCATATATCAAGCAATTCTATCATGCAATTCATGAAGATCCCTAACCTACCACTAGCATGTTGTTCTACCATAAGCATAATATCAAATAACAATATGGTAACTTGGGGCATACTCTTTTTCTCCGGCTGACCGTACACAATGCTTCCTTCCTTCGTTACTTTTGAAAATAATTTTTGAAAACTCTTTGCAGTTCCCTAGTTCGAGTCTGGATTCACACAAATGTTCATCCAATTCTCTTAAACCAAGGATCTGATACAAACTAGTAACACTCCAAAAATCAAGATAAATTTTAAAATTTCAAAATAAACCATTAATAAACATTGTTTACAAATAGTGTCATTGTTTCAAAAGCATTATTTCAAATCAAAGTTTTCCCAAGACCCGATGACATAAAACAGGAAGCTGTGTACAATCACGCCTTTGCCTTCCCACGATCCTCAGAAGTACCTAAAACGATAAACCAAAATTGTAAGCCAAGGCTTAGTGAGTTCCCCCAAAGTACCAACACACACATACATATAACAGCATATACTGGGTCCACAACCTATGTCTGGACTACCCTACAAGGTCCTCAGCATAGGTCTAGATTACCCCCGAGCCCACAGTATGAGTCTGGCATGCCATTCGGGCCCTTAGCTTATATCTGGATTGCACCTGGGTTTGTTGGCTACCGCACAAAGTAGTACAACCTCAACCCAACACAATATGTCGACATATGTAACAGGTAAACATAACACAAAACCAACAAATACAGATAATCATGCAGATCTACTAATCAGTTAAAAACTAGCATAATACTATCCTAACCATGATAAATAATCTAGTGGGTCGACATTGGTGCCTTCGACCCACGGGTACATGGAGGAAGACTTACCTATCAGTCTGAATGCAGTCTAAATAAATCTCTGCTCCGACAACCGGATCAACCCAACTCCTAAATATCAAAACTTTTCCCATTCTAAATTAATAACATTTTTCCCAAAATACCCTTGGTCAAAACTGGTCAAAATCAACAAGTCAACCGAGTCAACACAGCCGAGTCAGCTCAGGCCTCGTACGCGGGGTGTACTTCGGATGTATGTGGGGCATATTCGAGGTCCGAGGCATCGGGGCTCAACCTGCGTACGCAAAGCGTACCATTTGGTATGCCCAACACACGCAACAATCTTCCTTCTTAACCACTTAAGAGCTTAATACTTAGACTTTTTACGCCCACATGCATATCCAAGGGCAAAGTACCACTAAGAGTCATAATTTTTCCAACTTTATGATTTTTCATGCTCAAGAAGTGCTTAATACCAACCAACTTAACAACCTAACACCTAAAGACCTTCTGGAGCATACATGGGGAAGAACTAAGCATCAAAATCTCATTTTTATGTACACAACTTTAAAACGTTTAGCTAATAAATTCATAGCAAAGTAATAAAATAAAGTAGAAGAAAAGCAACCTCACTGCTTTCATTCTTTTCCTCTTTCGGTCCAACCAAGCTTCTCCCTCTTCGACCCAGTTAGGCACCGGATGTGCATCTCCTTTCCTGCTTCCGTTCGTTCTTCCTTCCCATCGATCAGACAATAAACGGATCCCCTCCTCTTTGTAATTGATTTCCTCCACCGAACCATATGTTGTTGCCTCCGATTTTCGTTTTCCTTTGCTCGACAGATCAACCTTGCCCTCGCTCGTTTCTGACTGCTTTCGTTACGTTCTTTCTCTTTGCCTGGTCAGTCAAAAGAATGAAGGGGACACAAAAGCCCTAAATCCATTTATTTGTATTAAACGATCTAAATCAATCCTTTGTTGAACCATTAAAACAAGACAGCCCCTATATGTACAAGGTTATACCAAAACAACCCTCCATTTGTTTAGTTAAATCAAAACAATCCATTCAATTGTTTGGTTTAATAAAAACAATCCCATTTTGTTGGTTAAGTAACAAAAATAGTCTCGGTGGTTTGTTTTAAACTCAAGAAGGAATAAATTGCAGTCTCTCACGTCAAACTTCACGAAATCAATCCAAATACAAAACCACGATTTAAGGGTGAGTCCATATGGCCACGTTTTATCTTTTTAACAATTTTTTTTGGGGGGAGGGGGGGGGGGAGTACATACATGTCTTATTATTGTGAAAATGTGATCCTATTTTTTGTTCATTTCAAGCAATGGTCATAGGATTTGGTTCTTGAAATGTTGTTTGGGTCATTTTAGGTTACTTATATGTTTTAAATGTACAAATGCTTTAAATCAAATGTTAAACATATAATGACAACCTAGAATGCTTATTTTAGTTTTATATGAAAAATGAACTTAAAATGTTTTTGGTTAAATGAAATGTAGTCTAGAGTATATATATATATATATATATATATATATATATATATATATATATATATATATATATATATATATATATATATATATATATATAGGGAAGGGTTATATGGAAAACAAAAAAACCCTAAAAATCATAAAAATGCATAAAAAAAATACTTAGAGATCACAAATACTTTTTTTGATATTTTTTACCTAAAAATCGCAGGTTTATTTACAAAATCGCTGAAAAAAAAAATAAAAAAATCGATTTTTTTTTTGGTTTTTTTTTTCAAAAAAAATTTCAGCGAAAATAAAGAAAAAGCTACGAAAATTCATAATATAAAAAAAAAAAAGATTTGTGATGTATAAGTATTTTTTATGCATTTTTATGATTTTAGGGTTTTTTGTTTTCCATATATATATATATATATATATATATATATATATATATATATATATATATATATATATATATTATTTATTTATTTATTTGATAAAAACATATGTTTTCTGTATTTTCATAAATAATTTGTACAAAATGGTCAAAACATGATTTTATATAAAAAAAAGCTATGATTTTTATATAAAAATGGGTTTTATACAAAGAATGGTCCAAAAATGTTTTATTTGGATTTTTATATAAAATAACATAAAAGTTTTGTTCATAAAAGTTTTATATAAAAACAGAACGTTAGACGTGCCTAACATTTTCTTATAATTATAATATTATATATATGTATATATATGCATAAATCCATATTTTTGGTTAAATGGTGTATTTTATATGCATATATTAAAACGTTTAACAAATTTTAGCATAAAATAAAGCTTATACACGAAACAATGGTTCGATCACATACTTATATATTAATAAATATATTAATATGTGTTTGAGCAAATTCCCAAATCACAATATATATACATTCTTGTTGTTAAAACAATGTAGTATAGATGTCGTTGATGAACCAAACCATGAGGAATAGAACAAGTACAGATGTGAATAAAACTAGTACATATATGAACACTTTTGACTTTTGAGAATGAAAGAATGGTTGTGCTAATTTTGACTTTGAAGTCCCATACCCACACACCTTTTGACCTGGGAAACTGATTATTTGCCAAATCATTTTCATAAAGTCTCTCCAAAAATAATGGCAGATTAAGAAAACAAAAATAGTAATAGTAAAATGGGCTAAAACAAAATAAAACTTATACATAACCCATTTGATAACCATTTTGGGCCTTCGATCATTAATGTATGGGCTTAATCTTTGTTCGAATTTTGCGAACCACCACACAAGTCACAAAACAAAGGGGTTTATCAAGCAATTCAAGAACTCAAGAACCCTAGGAGATCTCGTTCGCTCCGACTTCCGATGGCTTCCAAGGCGGTGAGGAAGATGATCTACCACCAGAAACTGCGCAACCACCTCAAAGACAACACGCAAATCCTCGTCGTCGGCGCTGATAATCTCAGTGCTAACCAGATTCAGATCATAAGGAAAGGATTAAGAAGCGACGCAACCGTTATGATAGGTAAAAATACCTTGACGAGTCGCTCAATCGCTATGCATGCTCCGGCGACCGGAAACACCGCTTTTCTGGGTCTGATTCCTCATATTGTGGGGAAAGTTGGATTGGTTTTTACCAGAGGTGATCCGGAGGAAGTTAGTGAAACTGTTGCAGGATATAATCTGCAGCCGTGGTTGTGTTCATCGATGGATATTGGAATTTGTTCTATGTGGCAATGGCTGCTGAGTACTCATTTACATTTACTGAGCAAATCGAGTGAAGTTTCAGAATAAACAGATCGAGCCTTCATTCGACAAAGATGATGGATAAATTTTCTTTGATATATGATCTAATTCGTCTTTTTGTTTTCCAAGTCCGAACCATGTGTTTGTGTAAATAATATTTGCCATTGATCATATGTCCTCTTGTTTTGTTGAAAATGAAATAAGGAGGTTTTTCTTTTGATACCATCTCCAACATTGTTTTCTTAAAAAATGGAGTAAATATTGGTTTATCTCTAACGGTATTTTATTTTTAAAATAAAAAATATTAAATTTTAGTATATTCATTTTTGGCTTATCACTAGCCCAACAACTTGTATTTTACCGGTCATTTTGATACTTTTACCACTGCTTTGTCAAATACCAACTAAGCATGTGAGTCAACAATATCCCTAGAATCTTGAAAACCTGCAACAACTACAATCAAACATACTCCTCTAAAAATCTTTACCCACAAGTCAATCAATCAAACCCAGATTCATATTCCTTATTTTCATCATCAAATACTTCAGCTCCATCCATGTACCCATCACTCGAGACCAAAGATCTCGCTGATAAACTGTTCCTGGACAATATTCAAAGCCATGAACAATTCAGTCGCTGCATCCAGATCCCAATTCGAATATTTCATTTCAGTAACCATGAACTTCACCGGACTTCAAATCGCTTTCATGGTGTGCTTGAGAGCTAATACGAAATTGGTTAGAGTCAATTTTGAGAAATGAAGGTTTTCGTGACGCGATAAAGGGCCACTCGAATTCAATCGCCTCTCGATCAATATGTTGTCCCTTTCAGCTTCCTCCAATTTCTCCTTCAAAAACACAATCTCAGAATCCTTGAGTTGACTCTGGTTCTCTAGCTTCTTTCGTATTAATGACCCACATCTCCTACCTCTTTTCCTCTTGTTTGCAAATCGCTGGCAATATAACGAACAATCTTATCCCCTTTCCACCGATTCAAATGCCCCCTGTAACAAAAAATAGATTTAAAGCCACAAAATTATTAATTAGACCTAAACTTCACACTTCAGGACTTCAATTTCATCTCTACAGTCATCAATTTCAAAATCAAAATTCAGCAATCGGTTACGAAGATGGAACGAACTTCTTCAAAAATTTCACTGGAAGATGACTACATAACGAAAACGAAGAGAAGAGAAGCATGGAGGAAACGGAGTTGGAGTCGGTTGCGAGGTTATTCGAGAGCAGGAAGGTTCCGCCATGGCAGAACCAGCTTAAACTTCGTACTTTTGTCTTGAGTTTTATTTTGGGGATTCTGTTCACGTGCATCGTTATGAAGCTTAATCTCATAGCCGGAACTATAAACTCCCGACCACAGAACTCGTCGTTTCACAGCAGATCGAGGAGTAAGAGAACCAGAGCACCATCAAATAACAACTGGACATCAACACCACCGGTACCTACCACTCTAACCTCCGAAACATCCAAAACGAAGAGAGAGAATTACGCGTCGACTACTTCTTCATCCTGCGACACGACGTCGAAAACCGGCGTCGTTATGCGTTGCACTCACTGTGCATCAGAGAAGACGCCACAATGAAGAACATGTCTGTTTGGTTCGAATATGTAACGCTTGTTAGGGTTTGTTGACTATTTTAGTTGACTAAATGACAAGTGGCATATCAAAATTGATGATTAGGAATGGGTTCACCGGGTGACCTTCATATTCTTGATAATGACCGGTAAAATACGTACCCTTAAAAGGCAAAAAAAAAGTCATGAGTGACCATTTAAACCAATATACGAAATATTGTTGGGCTATAGTGACAATAACCCTTCATTCTTTTTACCAATCTTTTAATAAGGTCGCAATGGTTTTATGTATAATGGTGTGTCATGGCTATGAAGTTTGTATTTGGCTCTGAAGTTTGTATTTGCCATCAATTTTTGAAAAAAAATGCCCCCTTAAATCACGTTTTACAAACTCAAAAAAGTTGAAGGCCTAATATTGTCGTAAAATCACCTTTTACATTATTTTAAACCTTGCTTACGACATATATACATTATCAAATGTATTATCACGCCGACTAAAACAAAACCCACAAAAATAAAGAGCTTGATTTCAATGTTATATATATATATATATATATATATATATATATATATATATATATATATATATATATATATATATATAGGGAAAGGATCAAATGAGAACACCTAAAAGGTTGAGAACGCGAGAACAAGTATATTCATTTGTGATTTCATGTATTCATTTGTGGAGAAATGATAAATTTTTACGCACAATCAACATGAATATGCTTTTTCTCTTCAATTGAAATTAAAGGTGTAAAAATTTATCGTTTCTCCACAAATGAATACATGGAATCGCAAATGAATATACTTTGTTCTCGCGTTCTCAACATTTTTGGTGTTCTCATTTGATCCTACTCATATATATATATATATATATATATATATATATATATATATATATATATATATATATATATATATATATATATATGTTCAAATGTTTCTAGCAACTATTGTGTGCATGAATGCACCAATAGGAAATTAGGAAAAAATAAATCATTAAATAAATCATTTAAGGGTATTATAGTAATCTTTGCATAGTTAATTATGGTAGATCAACAACAATTCCTTATATCACGCAAGAAGCAAAGATAAATATAGAACATTAGCCCTAAATCGATTTCACCGCTTCCCACCACTCCTGTAGATCGATTTCACCATTTCTCTTTGTCTTCTCTATTTGTTCCATATTCAAGCCCTAAATCGATTGACGAAATGAATGATACGTGTATGGCTGTTACAATTGTAGAAAGAAAAGAGAGAGAAGGAATTCAGAGATTGAATATGGAACAAATAAACTAACTGTTCAATTTTCTTCATCGATCCTTTTCATCCGTCATCATCATCATCATCATCATCATCCTGTGTTGCCGCTTCTCCTTCTCCTTCTCCACCGTCGGGAAATCAATTTTAAAACCCTATCAGTAAGACCAACCCCTTCACCAGTTTGTCATCGTCAATCAAGGAACCCATATCCCTTTTAATGTTTATTGTTCTGTATATGAAAGACACTTGCATTTGTGTTTGATAGCCGCAAGAAAAAAATCAACAACCTTTCCCACTTATCCGAACCAATTACCAGGTGAGTATGGTGTGTGATTTATGATTCTTGAATATTTAATTGATTTTTAATTGATTTTTGGGTTGTAAACAAGATTTGGTTTCGTTTGACAGGAATTGGTGGCTTATTCAGGTGCAAGACAATTGAGGAGTACAATATTGCTGCTTCTGTAAGCATTAACACTTTTCCCTTTTTGCCCTTTTCTCCTTTCTGTAAATCTAATTGTTTATTTCATGATTGTTTTTGTATGTGATTAATTTAGATGAATTCAATTAGTATGTTAGTGTGTTTGGCTGTACTTTATCTTATTGCATGTAAGGTGTTTGTGAAAATGTCTAAAAGAGAACTTGATATAATATATACAATTTGTTTGATCGGTGGGTTTGGATGTGCATTATCTCATGATTGATTTTGTATACGACTGATTTTAGGTGAATTTGATTAGTGTGTTAGTGTGTTTAGTGTGTTAGTGTGTTTGGTTGTACTTTATCTTATTACATGCTAGGTGTATTCTAGCAGAATGTATTCTGCTACTTGTATTTCACTTAACAAGATCTGATATGTGTATACATGCTTGTATGTGTTCAATAGGTCTTTGATGGACATAGCCAAAGAACAAAACATAAACAATAGAATGAGAAAACACAATATTCTTTTAGAATGAGGTTAGTAACACTCATCAATTTGATGCCTATTATTCTGACAAAATTAGATTTCAATCTCCTTATTTGTCAAGATAGGAAAAGTAAAAACATTGAGTGATGTATTTTTTGTCATATAGAAGAAAATAATATGATTTAAGTGTATTCTGTAATGTATTCTGTCCGAATTTATTTGTATAAATGCATTCTGTCGGAATGTCTTTAAGAATGTTTGTTGACAAGTATATTTGTTTAACTGGTAATAATGAGTAATGTATGTTATTCTTTTAGAATGCCTTCAAGAACGAATCAAATATTGATCATACCAGAGAAAGACTTGGAATGAAGTTAAAAAAAAAATAAGTATTGTGGCGATTAAAACTATAACTAGTAGAATGTATTCTATGTATTCTGTTAGAATGTATTTTATGTATTCTGCCATAATGTATTATATGGATTCTATCATATTATATGTATTCTGCCATAATATATAAAGTGAGAGGAATTGCAAGTAACATGCTTTTAACCATTCTTCGTTTTTTTTTTTTTTTTTTTTTTTTTGTATTTGTGATAGGAATGGCTGGAATAACGGGTTGAAGACATGATAGGAATAGACTCTCAGATCATGACCATTGATTATATTCCATCCGATTGTCCAGATCTATGCATTCTGGCACACAATAGATGTAAGAAAGAAAATAACCTAGCCCTATATATATATATATATATATATATATATACATATATATATACATATATATATACATATATATATGTATATATATATATATACATATATATATGTATATATATATATATATATATATATATATATATATATATATATATGTATATATATATATATATATATATATATATATATATATATATATATGGTGGATGAGAAATATACATTACAACGCCACCTAAGATTAAGTACTAAATTTCTACACTGTGTAATTTTATCTTAATAAATATACCCGGTTCGGTTTTCACTTGGTAAATATATCATTCCCTATAACATTTATCTACTCCATTATCATTTAACCATCTGTATTTTCTTTTCTCCATTATCATTTATTACTTCAGCCCAGTGAATATTACTATTTTCCACCATCACGAAGGTCGAAGATAAATCAATATTCTTGCTTCCATATCAAAATTATTTTTCAATCTTGAATCTGCAGCTGCAAGTGTTAATCGTAAATCCTCTAATTGCAAAATTTAGCTAATAAAACGACGTAGTTTCATGAGGTTTAGTACCTAAGCTTAGGTAGGGCATTAATATATATATTCATTTTTCCCATATATATATATATATATATATATATATATATATATATATATATATATATATATATATATATATATATATATATATAGAGAGAGAGAGAGAGAGAGAGAGATAGGTTCAAGTATTCTAACAAATTAATGTATGGATGTAGGAATGATTGCGGGTCAATCAAAATTAAACAAATAAATAAATAAATAAATAAATAAGGCTAATTTAGTAATTTGATTAATAACATCC
Source organism: Lactuca virosa (assembly GCF_052849685.1). NCBI lineage: Eukaryota > Viridiplantae > Streptophyta > Magnoliopsida > Asterales > Asteraceae > Lactuca > Lactuca virosa. The sequence goes on from NC_136433.1 coordinate 44,201,587, forward strand.
ATAAATAATCCCTATAATGATGCTAGCATTGACTTTTAGCCTAATTTTCCCCCTTATTCATATGCCGCCGTTCACCACCCATTCCACCACAAAATTAAGAGACGTCTCATTCTTCTTCCTCCTCTCCTCGTCACTTTTTCCTCCATTCATATCATCGGCCTCCTAATAGTAATTTGAAAGCTGAAAGCTTTGTCTCTTGTGTCTTGGGCTCTAGCAAGAATCGACGAGTACGAGAGATGCTGGCAAATGTTATCTTTCAGAATCGCACTCTCATTCTCTATCCCAATAACCAAAACCTTTTTGTGGGACTAGGAACTCATCGTTTTCGTCGAATTTGGGGCTTAACGATGAAGAATTGGAGGTGGGTTCCTCCACTGTTGGCAATGTTTTCTTGCCTCTGTTACAAAGATCTAATAATGCTAAGAGGAAGATTCTCGATGACCCAATTGAGATTGCTGATAATTTTGTCAATTTGAGTGTGTCTCGTGGGTTAAAATTGGCGGATAAAAAGGAGGTTGATTCCGATGAGTTCAAACTCATCGTCTTCTTCAATCCAACGCTACCATCGATCGACTCCATCTGATATACCCCTCTACGCCTCCATCTGTGAAGAGCCTCCCTATCCCTTCACTAATGGCATTCACTTCGAGCATCATTCTCCGCTAGAAGACCTGATCGACGGCCATGGTAACCTCGTAAGCCACAAAAACCTTGAGAAAATCTTGAACCGAGAGCCAGACACATGTTTATTGTTGGAATTAGTCTTCAAATAATTCAACAGGTAACAAAATCAAACTTCTATCCCTTATTTTTGACCTTTTAGTTAGGGTTCTCTGATTAAATCGAACCTTTTTGTCAATTTCCTGTTTAGTTCTTTGGAATCGATGTTCTCGCTAATCATCAAAGCTTCTTCCTGTTAGAGTCGTGATGAAATCTTAGGCTTAAATGATCGACCTTGATGCCCAAATCTAGTGATCAAACGATTGACCTTGCCACCAATCCGCCACCAGCAGGCCACCGCCTCCACCAACGCCTCCTACTTCAATCGAGATCAACAAGAAGGATTTCCTTTTATTACGATGTTGCCAAGGTCGATAAAAACCATCTTCTATTTGTCACCTTTCATTTATAAAAACTATATCAAGATAATTCATATTACTTATGTCTGTTTATTAAGATGCTGCTTTCAAAAGAGAATACACAATCCCAAATTTCTCCAGGGAATTCTGCAATCTCTTCATTAGTACTACAAATATTGCAAAGGAGGTTGTTACTCATGGATGGGCAAAGGTAATTAACCTTCCCTTTATCTCTATCTTCTCACAATTTTGAAATCTTATGACTTAGTGTATGCCATAGCTGAAAATGGTAATTACAGGTTAAGGAGGCTAAAGGAGAGGTGACCCCTGAACATGCTGAATTGCTACACCTTGATTTAGTCATTATTATGATTTATTTAACTTTTTTGTGTATCAGAACATGTCTATAATATGTTTATGTGATTAAATATCAAGAACAATTAAATACATGTTGTAAGCATTTGTCCTTATATGATTGTGGTTGGCCCATGTCAACATCAAGGCGTGGTTCATATTACCATAACATTACCCTCGTTATTCTTCTTTCCATATCTCTTTCTATCTCTCTCTAGTTTATCTGCCAATTTATCTTTCCTTGGTAATGATCCTCATTTTTTTGTGTTTAAAAAGAGATGAATTGATTAAGCATGGTGTATTTGTTTAAGTGTTTCGCTGACATTTACGGTTATATGTCTAGGATTCTTAAAGAAGATCAAGTGACAGGAAATTGCAAGATCCATGTGTCAATTTATGGACGGACAAGTCTATTATGTCAGTTGGTATGTAGCGTATTCTATCAGAATGTCTGTTATAAATGTATTTCATCAGAATGTGTTTATATGTATATAAATAATTCGTTCAGAATGGATTAACATTTTTTTCTGTCAGAGTGATTAGCAACATATATTCTATTAGAATGTATTAGTGTTTTATTTAGATTTCAATGTTTTATTATTAAAGAATAAATGTAATTGTTAACCATTATTATATATATTCTTTCAGAATTAATGTCATTTATGTATGTTTATAGTTGTATTTGTTAAGAATGAATGTAATTATTGATTTTAAGATATTAAAATTTTTTTCATATAAAATTTGTATTCATTAAAAATTATTAATCTTGATAATATATGTTTATAGTATTCTGTCAGAATTTAATGTTTTTTTTAAGATAATCATAAACACATTCTTTTAGAATATCCAAATTAATATATTTATTATCCAAAAAAATTCTGATTTTTAAAGTTTAGAGAATTAATTATTCCTTAAAATCTGTAATTTTCCTTTTTTAAATTTATGTTAATTGACTAAAATACCATGAGAATGAAATTAGATGATATTTTTTAATTATCTTTAATTTAATAATATGTATTAATCACTTTCTTAAAATAAGTAAAATGATTGTCCCACATTCATTGCTAAATCCACACAATAATTAGTTCGAATACAATAACCTAAGCCTATATATATATATATATATATATATATATATATATATATATATATATATATATATATATATATATATATAGGGATATGTTAAAATGTAGATAGACAACTATTGTGCGGACGTGTGGACAGTGCTATTCTATGAGAATTACTAAAAGAATAGGTTGTTTAGTAATTTGAATACGTTCAACCTTACACAACTATCGTCATTTTCATGCATTCTCACTACTTCTTATTCATTTTTGTTCTCACACATCATTTTTCACTCATTTTCATTCTTACAGAATACGACTCAATAAACAGTCCTACAACATTCTGACATAATGAGAATAATAATAAAAAGTCTATATAGACGATTTAATTAGTAAGAATGTGTGATAATGACAATAGTTATGTAAGATTGAACGTATTCATATTATTAAACAATATATTTTCTTTGTCATTCTCATAGAATAGCATTGTCCACACGTCCGCATAATAGATGTCAATCCACATTTAAACCTAGTTATATATATATATATATATATATATATATATATTAATGCACATAGATCTTAGGAACAATATTCTTTGAGAGCTTTAGACTTTGGCCACAGAGCTTTTAAAATGTGGCAGTTTAGGTCCCTTATTTTTACTGTTGTTTGAAACCTTTTAAAAAAATTGTTTTGCCATTTGGTCCCTGTCTGATTCCACCGCCAGTGTAATCGAATAAGAATGAGATTGTTGTCCCTGATTATGTGTATTATCCACCGCTTCGTTCCTTCGTCATCTCTCGAATCCTATATTTCAGGTTCCTCCTCTAAAACAATAACGATGGGATTGGTGTCAAGGAGGCTTATCGTTTCCTACGTCAGTATACTCTCCCAACAAAATCCCTAATCCTCTCAAATCTCAAAAGCTCCTAACGCGATTTCCTTCATTTAAGTTTCCTCACGTTATCATATTTTGGGGGTATAGATGCACCCAAAAGAAAAGGCACCGCCTATATGGTGATGTCCACTTTTGAAGCTCTATTTTGGAAATGTTGGAGAGAATCCTTCAACCAGCACCCTAAAAACACTACACTCTAGAAACGATCGTCGCCATCCTCTATCGATTTCTCGAATCAAACTTTGACGATTTTGAGAGCTCATCAACAAATGGAGGTATCAACATACGTATCTTGTTGTTGCCACCTTCAATTTCTGTAACGTCCCAAAAATAAGACCCAAAATTTTCATTTTAAATTAATAAAACAAGTATTCTAGAAAAAACATCATAAGAATCAAGATAAAACAAATGTGTCAATCATCACATCATACCAGAGGAAGTTAAGAAAATGCGGAACGAGGTGGTGTGTGCTCTGCAATCAACACAAGCTCTTCCCTTTGAAAACAGAAGTACCTGAAACATAAACTGAAAACCGTAAGCACAAAGCTTAGTGAGTTCCCCAAAAATGTCACATATTAATAAATATAGTTGCCATGGGCTACCCCCATGGTCTGATATCCAAGTGTCATGGTCTACCCCCATGGTCTTTCCTTGAAATGCCATGGGTTACCCCCATGGCCTGACATCCAAGTGACATGGGCTACCCCCATGGTCTTTCATGTAAGTATCACAGAGAAAATTAGCAATCCACATAATAAGAAATGGGCCGACATTGGTGCCTTCGACCCATGGACATAGTGAGAAAACTCACCTCACATTGCTGAACCACACTGATAACTCCCTGGCTGCTGGTCCGACAAATCCCTAAGCTAACAATAACAAATAACATCCAATTAACAATTAGATTCCAACCCATAATCATTAGACCATGATTAGGGTAAATGATCAATTTACCCCTTACCTAGTTTGGTACAATACTTAAGCCCAAACTTAATAATCCAAAAGGCCCAAATACCAAATATTCATACAAGGCCCAATCCAAATTGGGACCAAAACCATCCATGGGCCTTAATCCAAGGATTAAAAACATTCTTAGTCCAAAACACTAAAATTATGATGGCCCAACAAGGCCCTGAACATCTAGGCCCAAAGCAAAGACCAAAAGATCCGAGGCTAACTCTGTTGTGTACGCGGGGCGTACTCAGCTCGTACGCGTAGCGTATGTGCATTAGGGCTTGTACGCCCATCGTACCCTCGCATACAGCCAACTTCCATATTAAGCTCTTATTCCATAAAGACTTTACTCCACAACCTAGATCTGACTTCCTTGGACTGATTTATCATGTAAAGTTATTAACTTTAAGTTCATGCATGGCTAAATGAAGCTCTTAATCTTAAAATGGACTTAATATGTGACTTAATGCATGCACGAGACCCAATACCCCATAAAGTTGGCACCTTTATGCTTAAGGAACTCCCAATAAGCTCAGATTTAAAAGAATAAGTCCTTCAAACGTCTTAACTCAACACCCAACCCAAAAAGGGACCAAAAACATAACAAATCAACCCATAAAGATATCTAAACATCTACAAGCCAAGGTATCAACTTGATACCTCCAAAGTCTTGTAATAAGGGTAATGATTTTGGATCTAAAAGCTCCTCACCAAGCAAAGCGCATTCAATCTACTTTACTTCCTCAACAATGGGCAAAAATGACCACCAAAATCACCTCAAGAGCTCAAAACACCTCAAAGAAGGCTTAAGGGTCGATTTACGGTTTACCAGGTTTTGGGGCTGGTAAAGAGGCCAGCCCTAAAGATTTAAGATCCTTAAATAGGGTACAACACACTTAAATTAGGGTTTCCTTCACTCGTAAGCCCAACGTACTCCTCGTACGTTCAACGTACGAGGCTGAGGCTTCGCGATCCTTCCTTCTTGGTACGTTAAGCGTAGACCAGTGTACGCCCAACATTCTGCACTTCTCACTAGTACGCCCCGCGTACTCCCTATGTACGCCCTGCGTACTAAGGTTTCCCTTAAACCATTAAAATAATCCGAAGGCCACAACTTCATCATTATAAATTCAATTTCGACGATCCTTATATCCATGAAAAGGTAACGAGAAGCTCTACGCTTTTATCAACTCATACGCGCCTTAAGATTTCCCGAATAAAATCCAATTTCCATAAAAGCCCGAGCTGACACTTTACCAAAATACCTCTTGGCTCCAAAACACAAACCGAACACCCGGATCATCTAAATTACGTCACACACACCCAAATGGGAAACGATTTGGGACTAGGTGAACTCTCCCCCACTTAAATTATATTTCGTGCTCGAAATCATTCCTTACTATCCCACGCACCCGAAAACTTGAGCAACACAACCACAATTCCGAGTACACAACGCCCTTCCCCAGGGTGACCGATCCCAGCCCTAGCAGGGCTCTCTAAACCCAAAAATGAATGAATCCTTTCCCAGCCTAAAACAATCCCATGCAAAATAGCCACATCTACTCAACCTGAAAGCTGAAGTCTCGAATTGGTCTGACTCCCTGACAGACCGCCCGCACTGAACCGTTGCTAATTCCATTCCACTTATCTCCCAACTGACTACTCAATTTCTGATTACCTGAGGTTCACACTAGAACCAGACTCGCAGACCATATACTGTTGTCGACAACCTTTCACTTGACTAAAGGGATTAGATATTCCTTCGAGAGAGGCTCATCCTGATGATAACAATTCCATGAACATAATGAGCAACGCGAGAAGAACAGAGAGATGAACCTTCTAGGGCTGAACAAGACACTGTTTCCCTTAACTGTCGAACCGATATCCGCTGATGAAATTTTGAAACCCCATTCTTGCTTGACCCTCACACAGATAAAACCAATCCAAATCACAACCACAAGAGCCTGATCTCCCAAAAAAACTATGAAACCATCCTTTAATGCTGAACCCTTTAACTGATACCCTTGGCATACACATTCCTTAATTCTCATCCCACTGAAATGAAGACCTTTGCGCACAAATACCCGTGGTTCCCAACACGATTTCTCACCAAGAACCAACTCGGTACCTAACTCATAACCCTATATCCAAGGATCCACACTTGCATTTCACCTGAAACCTCCTGATTCACGGCATCCCATCACTAAACTGGGATATAAATGTTCCCAACCCCTCGCCGAGACTACCAGTCTCACACCTGGTCCAACCACTAAGTTCCCAAGAGACCAAAAGACAAGGATATCCTAGTCTAAGCATCCCTCTGTGCCACACACTGACCACACACAATCCTGCAACCAATATTCAAAACCTTGACCCAACGGTCTCAACTAGATCCCACCTACATTGCCATAAACACACCGATTCGCCCACGGATCCCACCCATCAAGAGCTAAACAAGCTCGACCCACCTCGGAGCTCAACGATCCTTAAACTAAAACAAATAAATGCTCCTTGACAATCCTGTGTCAAACCCACATCCGAATGAATTCCCAATCAGGTGTTTGGGTCATGCTTTGAACCCCAAAACCTTTATCATACAAGAACATGCATTGAGGCTCTAACACAACCCTCAACCTGGATCCATTCACAAGCCTGCTATAGAGAAGGCGCCGACCAGATGTTGGGAGTCTCCTGAACTCCCAAATCACACAACTTCCATCCCGACCGCCACTAGGGTCGTCTCTCCTCCTGGCTGGGATTCGAAACTTATCCTAGTTTCACACCTGATCCCACTCCCAAAATTTTCTGATTGATACTCCCCCACTTGGACTCGTCGAAACTCTCTTAACCCACGAGAATTTATGGGTTCCCAACCCTTCTATCTTCATATACACGAAACTACTATAACCTACGCTTACTAAGACTAGCATTCCATTACTAATCAAACCCGATGTGTGCCCAACTCCTGAAATTCCAATAGATACTCTCCGAGATCCCAACATCCCGATTGTTGGGTTTTAGTTCAAAAAATAGTTTCATAAACTAAAAAAAATGGCAACAGAAGACTTCAAAATTTGAACATAACATAACAATTTATACCCACTAAGGATCTCCTTGCAAGTTATAGAAAGATTAAAACACCAACCATATAAAGGATGAAGAAATAACAACCTTTGTAGTTCTGTGGGTCCTCTTGGGAGGCTTGGAAGTTGATGAAGAATGTGGAACCTTTGAGACACCAACAATGACTCAATTTGATGTAGATGCTAGTCCAAAGCTCTTAAACCCTTAAGCTTTAAGTTCATAACCAATATGAACTTAAAGAGGGCATGAAGATGCAAGTGTTCTTCAAGTTTTCTAACCAAAACTAGAGAGAATGTGGAAGAAGGAACAAGTTTCGGCCACTTGCATCACGAAGAAGAATGAATCAACTAGCCAAATGCATAAAGTGAAAGTATTAACCATTAGGTCTTTACACTTTAAGCACATATGTCCCCAAAAGCAAACTTGTCCCCCCATGATTTTAAGACATGCCATACTTTTCTTTAAAATAATCAAAAGCCCAAAACATGCTTCCTAGAAGCATGTTTCAGATTTTATATATAAAAACAGTCAAACTTTTATAAAACTCACAAGCCTTTTATAAGTTATGAAGTTTGCTTTTTTTGGCTAAAAGACAAAAGTTTTTCTAGTCCAAAATAATGTACATGACTTATAAATAGTACCATATGATATATTTTGTTACTTTCTTATGAAAATTATTATTTCTATGAAATAAATAATCTCCAATTTCATTATAAGAGTTTTATTGAATATTTATTAAAATCAATTTCTAATAAATAATCAATTGTATCAAGTTGTTGTTAGTGTGACCCATTAGTATCATATGTTAATTAGCAATATCACTTTAATATGACTTTTGAGCATACCAGACCTTTCAATCTCCCACTTGCGCAAGACTTATATTAGACTGATATAGACAGTGGTGAACGTCTAGCAACATTTAACTGCCCCCAACAACATACGACCTTTTTATGCCATTCTATCAACGCCTAATTCCAAAAAAGCTCAAAGCTACAATTGGTGTATAAGGTAAGTTTATCAGTTATCCCTTTGCTACAGACATCATGTTGAACATGAGATACGGATCGCGATCAATCTCATTAGTTGTTCAACTTTTGTTAAGGCGCCTTAGATGTCTCACTCTCAACACATAAGAGGAACAAATTCCATCTTGACTACATAAGCCTCTTTCATAGTTCACACCATACCTGAAATTGGCTTTTATAACTTCCCGGTTAAGGAATAATATTTAACCCTATCAAGCATAGCACTCCCTACACTTAATTCCCACTATATATCTCAGGTGTTAAGGATACAAAGATAGTACATTTTAATCAAGTATCATTCATGATAGCGATCCATGAGATGATCTTGATGCGGGTTAGTTCAATACTAGTTCTTTGACAAGTACCTATAAAACTTGGTTACAACCACTTTCCTACTTTCATCTAGTGAGAGTCAACCAATCGAATTCATAGTAGTCTTACTTCATAATTTCTCCCACAGTTATAACCGACTATGAACTTTTAGAATAATAACATTATTCATGGATTAAACATGTTAATATAGAGCACAACTAGTATTAATGTGATGACTATATCCCAATATATCATAACATTTTCTAATAGCTGTTGTTATAATGTTCCAATTCCAAATACTAAATCCAAATCAAAAATCCATTTCTAGAATAATAAAGTCTTATAGCTGAAGTGTGACCATTCATACTTAGCTCAAAAGAATGACTTTATCAATGGATCTGAAAAAATTTAATTTGTGTGAATTATGTGAATACTATCATCTCCACACTTAACTTTACTCTAGGTATAGTTAAATATCCTGGAGAATATGATTAGTGTTCTTTCGTGACATAGACATAGAGTCTCTTAGCTAGATTAAGGATACTCTCGAAGTCACAAAGATTTCTATGTGATCCTTGAATGGCAGAAATCAACATAGTTTTTTCAATGATACCATTCATCCAATCATATTTGAATTCAACTTCTAAAGTAGCGTATTCTTATTTTGTAGTAGATTGTGTCATTATGTTTTGCTTGGACCTCATTCCAACAAAACTTACCTTTCATTCCATAATGAAGTCAAAATCCAATTATAATTCATAATTATTTATATATGTTTAGAAATTAACATCTTGTGTAGCTCTTTCCATAAAGATCCTTTCTAAACTGATTGAATCATATACATTCTCTTAGTTATTCTAAAATACTCTTAGAATGCTCTCTTAGTCATCTAATGACCTAACCATGTATTCAGTTAGTATCCTATGACATGCTTACAGCATCATCAAATACCATGTCCTATACAGAATATGGCGTAAATGATGAATTCATTTGTCAAGCAAATAGAATATAAATCATTTCTTCTAGCTCAAGCCTATGAGCTATGTACTTTTGAGGCTAGCTCAAAATGGTGCCATATGACAATGCCATGAATTCTCCAAAAGAATCTTGTGTCTTGATCCCTTTCAAGATATTGCCAATATATGTATAAGGACATGAAACTTTTAACATTCATTTTATCTATCCCTTTATAGATTTTACATTCCAAGAATGTATCTTCTCCTTCCTAAGTCTTTCACTTTAGAAACACTTTCCGAGTCAAGGTGAAAACGACCTTGCTTAGTCAGAATGTGATTTCAAATGATTAAGTATGTCTCATTCATACAAGATTAGGAATTTCATAATGCTCCCACTAGTTCTTAGTAAACACACATGTTCTATTCATTTTGATATAAAAACATACCTTGTGGTTTTACATAAAATGATGATTGTAACATTGAGATGTTTGCTTTATATCCACAAGTGGATCTTAAGCTCTACACATTTGTTAGGGTAACTTGGATTAAGAAAACCTCTAGGCTAATCCATATAGATATCTTCCAGTAGATGTTTATTAAGAAAAGTGGTCTTTCTTGAAATCTATTTACTATATCTCATATTAAGAATATGAATTTATAGCATGTTGATCTAATCATAGCTACCTATGAAAAAGGTTTGATCACAGTCAGTGTCATGAGTATGATGAGGACCATAGTCAATGACATGAGTATGAAAAAATCATTTTACTACAAGTCTTGCTTTAAATGTGTATGGTTATCCATGTAATTTATTCTTTTTAGAAGAATTGTTTACTCCTTCTAGCCTTGCTATAGGGATAAATTTTAATCAAGCCCATACTTGATTCTAATACATGGATTACATCTCATGTTCATGACTCTAAGTCATTTATCAGATTCAAGATCTGATATAACATCTTGGTATTTGATGGATTTTTCCAGAAACCATCAATGAAAGCTCATCAATTAGAGATTCCATATTTCTCAAGTCATAGATGATTTCTACCACTAATGCGAACAATTTGTGTTTGTGAATAGCTATTATTCAAGTTTAACAATCCTTGTTAAAGCTAATGCCAACTATTACTACATGTGGTTATGGTTCTTGAGCTGCTTCAAGTTTCATGTACTTCCCACTTGCTTTGCCATTAGACGCTTGCTTTCTACTAACTTAGCTTTCACAAGAATAAAAGAATTTATTCTTGGTGGGTTTGCATATGATAATCTAAGCCACATTTATAGTATTATACAAATATGTATTTAGTAGATTTTGGGATTAGAAGCTTTAGTCCAACATCGGCTTCAAATCCAGAAAACATTAAGTAAGATGAGGATGGAGCCTTTCCATACTATATCTTATAAAATGTTTAATCTACTTATTAGCTGGTATTTATACTCAAGGTACAATTAATAGTGTTATATGTGTTATCCCAAGGAGATTAAAGGAGGATATTTCTACCAATTAGAAAGTAAATCATACCAAGTAAGATTTAATTCATCCTTTATTATCATTAAGGCCTTAGACGGTTCTTACCGGTTTGTATCTCAACCTTCTGAAACCTGCAACAAAGATTTCACAATTATGCTTTACCAAGTAAAATATAATTAAAACTACTATAGTTGTAAATAAAGTTGATTTGGTATCTTGTGCTTAATCTCAGAAATTCATTAGAAAGGAAGTCATACACCAAAGTGTATAGTTCCTTAATTATTTTCTCTACACCTTAGTGAAAATATCATTAGGGATCCTTTACATATAAATAAGTTTCACATATGTCAAATAAACTACATTATTTGCCTTCAAAGATCCCTTTCTGGAAGTTGGAATATGTGAATGTCATTTATATAATAAAGATAACAATGTCAAAGATGATTTTGATTTAAAACAAGTTTAAGTCAAAAGTGTTTGCATATAGAACTTAATTGTATTTATAAAATGTTGATATTTACTTCATAATTCTATTAAGAGATCTAGTCTCATAAATGGAAGTTAATCATTTCAGAATATGAATATTATCGTTATGAAGAAAACGATTAAGTAAATTATCAAACATTTGAATAAAATAATTGAGACATAAATTTAGTCATGCTAAATTAAAACATACATTGTTCCAAAACATATATTGTTTTACATTACAAGTAATTTATGTTACAAGCATAAATATTAAACTAAACTCCTAGAGTGTAGTTCCAACTTGATTGTGCTCAACTTGGTTACTCTTCAATAAATATTTGCAAGCCATTTACAAATATTAGATTAAAATTTAAGTACTAAGTACCTAAGTGTTATATGAAAAGTATGAGTTTTATCTAGTAGATACTAGAAGTACTAGTCTCTTCCAGACTTTCTTTCCAAATGAGGGGAGTAAATCCTCTTCCAGTGTCTAGTTTCTTCACAAAAGAAACAAGATCCATCTATGTGGGATTTATTAGATTTCTTGGATTTAAAGGTGTTCAATCCATAAAACATGGGCCTCCTAGATCACACAAGGTGATTCTTTTAGCCTTGTATTATTCCAATGTTTAAACTAGCTTTAAATAAAATATCACTGTATTTATTGGAATATCGCTTGACCTGTTATATCATCAGATATATGTTTAAATTATCCAAGACTTCCTAGAAGTCATGAATAACTATTCCTAGCTTGATGTTAGAAGCATCTTAAGCATCACCATGATGCCTTTACTAGGTATCATGTTCAAGTTTAATTGCTCAAAGCAAATAGTTTTAGGACTAGGACCTTTAAGTGTATACAATTTCATATATCTCATGAGATTGTCTCTTAAGACATGAACCCATTCATTGAAGTTGTATCTATTGAATGTTATTGTTTCATTTAGTCATTAAAGAAAATGACAATTCATGATAATGAGAATAGATTATTTAACTACAAATTTTAGCAAAATTCATTTACTATTTTCAATATTTTAATCTTCAATAATTAATACCCTTTTAGTTTTCAAAAAACATTAATTATCAAAGTCTAGGATCCAAGTTGCAAAAACAAATAAATGGTTAGGTATCCTTTATCCCATCCATTTGAATTCAACCGGTAGATATCGATTATCAATTATATCTTGCTATATAATTCCTAGATTTATGGGATCTCTAATAACAAATTTAATTAAACATGTTTGATCCCATCTATGCCTCAGATTTCTCTTGCTTAGGTATCCTTTATCACAAAAGATTTCCGATCAAATCGTCCAATTTGAAAAACTTGTGTAATCGGCCTATAACTTGGTTATAGAAATCGCGAAGACCCCCTGACCATCAAAAGACAACACTAAGCGGTTAGGTATCCTTTATCCCACTAGTGCATACAAGAGATGTGCGAGTGTTTTTTAAAAAGGATTGCATAGATTTGAGGTTTGTAAAATAAGGGTCTTTATATGTTTTATAATTCTGGTTTAAAAACATATGATATCATGGTTATTACATGCATATAATAAACCATGATATCAATTTTTAAAAGAAAATTACCTTTAAAGGTTTTATATAAAAAGCTAGGTTTTATATAATCTGACGCAATTCAATTTTAATAACCGGTATTAATTTTGAGTGCATTTGAACCTTTTATATCTTTAATAAAACTCCACTTTATTACTTATATATTTGGATTTGTATAAGTTACAAAAATCACCATTTTAAAACTTATGATGGAGTATTTCAAAATTTGCCGTTTATTAACGATTTTATAAAACCGGATTTTATTTTAAAATAATAACTTGTTACATCTTATGTCCAATTTTGAAAAACCCAAACTCCATGTGATGTTTATTTTGTTCAAAATTATTTTAGCATGTGAAAAACTAATTTATCAACCACACATAATAATTGCATAAAATAAACAACACAAACATGCATAAAAGATATGACATAACCAACTAATGACATTTTTGTGAGCCAACACAAAAGATGCCAAGTCCATTCCTAAAGGGACATTTACGGGGACCAAAAAGCTTCTTGTAATGTTGTTGTAGAAGCTCTCACCTGAGTAAACACCCATTGCTTGCAAAAGATTGGAAAACTTCTTGAAGGCTAAAATTCAGCAACTGTTGCTAGAAGCCAACAACCCTTTGTAAACAGCATTAGTGACACTTTTCAGAAAATGTCACTGAAAATCTTGCACACCTTTTAGACTCGAAAATTACTCTTTTGTCTTCAAAAAATGGTTCCAACTTCATTTCTTGTTATATTTTTGTACAAATAAATTATTTCTAAAAACTAATCTATTACTTTACCAAAATAAACAAGAAAACTAATCTATTTAATTTATTACATACCATATGAATAAATAAATTATTACAACCATTTTATAAAATAACCAACACAAAAACACAACAAACATAATGGTCATTGGCTAGTTTATGCACATTATATACATTAACATAGATATAAAACAACCTTTGTTTTTCTAAGACAACTTTAAATGACATAGATGCATAAAACTTTTGTCACATAAAAAAATAACAATTATAAAGTTGTCATAGAAAATATGTATGAACTTATTTTTATACAAAAACAAGTTATCCATATTCTCCAAAAACTAAGATTTCCAAAAATCAAAGAAAAAAAATATCTAACCAAACTTGCAAGGTGGCTCTGATACCAATTGTTGGGTTTTAGTTCAAAAAATAGTTTCATAAACTAGAAAAAAATAGCAACGGAAGACTTCAAATTTTGAACATAACATAACAATTTTATACCCACCAAGGATCTCCTTGCAAGTTATAGAAATATTAAAACAACAACCATAGAATGGATGAAGAAATAACAACCTTTGTAGTTCTGTGGGTCCTCTTGGGAGGCTTAGAAGTTGATGAAGAATGTGGAACCATTGAGACACCAACAATGACTCAATTTGATGTAGATGCTAGTCCAAAACTCTTAAACTCTTAAGCTTTAAGTTCATAACCAATATGAACTTAAAGAGGGCATGAAGATGCAAGTGTTCTTCAAGTTTTCTAACCAAAACTAGAGAGAATGTGGGAGAAGGAACAAGTTTTGGCCACTTGCATCAAGAAGAAGAATGAATAAACTAGCCAAATGCAAACCCCTTATTTATATGCATAAAGTGAAAGTATTAACCATTAGGTCTTAACACTTTAAGCACATATGTCCCCAAAAGCAAACTTGTCCTCCCCATGATTTTAAGACATGCCATACTTTTCTTTAAAATATTCAAAAGCCCAAAACATACTTCCTAGAAGCATGTTTCGAATTTTATATATAAAAAAAGTCAAACTTTTATAAAACTCACAAGCCTTTTATAAGTTATAAAGTTTGCTTCTTTTTTTTTGGCTAAAAGACAAAAGTCTTTCTAGTCCAAAATAATGTACATGACTTATAAATCGTACCATATGATATATTATGTTACATGCTTATGAAAATTATTATTTCATGAAATAAATAATCTCTAATTTAATTATAAGAGTTTTATTGAATATTTATTAAAATCAATTTCTAATAAATAATCAATTATATCAAGTTGTTGTTAGTGTGACCCATTAGTATCATATGTTAATTAGCAATATCACTTTAATATGACTCTTGAGCATACTAGACCTTTCACCGATAACCCCGAATGATTCCCATGATACCACGCCATATCCTTAAGTTCTTATGTTGGTAAATAAAACCATAACCCTTGCTCTGAACTGGCGAAACTTCACCGTAACTTCCATCCTCAAATAATCATATAATTCTAGTCATCTACAACCCATGCAAAAATGAAATTCCCCTAACACCTCCAATGACCAAATAAATCTTGCAACTGTCACCATAGTATTCTTGCTACCGCTCATTTCCTAGAAACGATAGTGATTGAACCAAAAGGTTCTTCCATGGACAACTGCCGATTTGTAACATCCCGACTCCCAGGTATGAAATTTCAAAGGTTTTTATACATTTCTTGAGACCTACTCGACGAGTTGGTGGCCCCAACACGTCGTGTAGAAGATAGTCATGCCGCGTGGGTTTTGGTACCTACTCGACGAGTTGGAGGACCCCAACTCGATGAGTTGGCGCTGTGTATGAAAACCCTAATTTTTAGGGTTTGCACCCTATTTAAAGAATGTTATGGTTCATTCACAACCACTTTCATCGTCCCCTTGCCACATAGAACCCTAATCTCCCCTATTATGTGAGTGTGTGAGTTTGGAAGTCATTTTGGTGCTCTTTTGAAGGAAACTTGAAGATTGAGAAGCTTGGATCAAGAAAAAGGTTGTAGATCCATTGTCTACTTTGTATTGGCAACCAATCGGAGGTATAAAGCTAATACCTTGACTTCTCATTGCTTAGATCTTCTCCTGTGAAAGAAAATGGTTATTTCCAGGGCAGAATGGAGTCACTTTCGGGTTTGAGCTTGTCACAAGGACATGGTTTCAAATCTGGACTCCTCTAGGCCCTCATAGTCATAAAGTCATCGACTTTATCAAGCTTTGGCCCTTCCCCATGCCCGAAACCTCATCTTAGACTTAGTTTTTTGTGTTTTAAGCCTTTTAAGACCTTGCATGCACGTAAAGTTAGCAACTTTACGTGGTAACTTCACCCTAGGAAGCTAGATTTGGAGTTTGGAATTTGGACTCGACTGGAATGAGCTGAATGGGAAATGGCTAAAGGAACTCGACGAGTTGGATAGCCAACTCGACGAGTTGAGTCGGGTTTTCTCTCTTTTTGGATTCTGAGTGAACTCAACGAGTTGGTAGGGTAACTCAACGCGTGGCTAGAGTTTTTCCCGATTTTATGGACACTGCATGGACTCAACGAGTTTCTTGGAAACTCGGCGAGTTGGCCAGGGTTTTCACGGTTTTCTGAATTTTTAAGGAACTCGACGAGTCGGTAAGCTGCACTCGGCGAGTTGGGTCAACATGGACTGTTGACTTTGACCGTTGACTTTGAATTTGACTAAGGGTTGACCATGTTTGACTTCTAAGGGCATTTTGGTAATTTGGGTCTTGATAGAATTGGTCCAATGGTGGTTGAAGGTGTTGGATTTTGGAGCTGTGTTTCGGGAGGTTGATGTTACCATCTAGTGCTACTTGTGAGGTGAGTTCTCCTCACTATACTGATAGGGTCTACGGCACCATGGTCGGCCATTTGGATTGTTATCCTGGTTATAGTATGCTTGCATGCAGTTATGATCTGTTAGATCGGTATCCTGGTAGATAGGAAGTTGTTATGCTGTTATGATCTGCTAGATCGGTATCCTGGTAGATAGGATGATGATATGCTTAGTGATTTGTATGATATGTGCTTGTTTGTTGATTGTTTATGTGTTATGAGTATGTCGACATATATGTGTATGGTTGGGTTGAGGCGGTCCTGCTTTGTGCTGAAGGCCAAAAGACCTAGGGCGTCCCGGATAGACTGAAGGCCCTGCGAGGCGGACCAGTCATGCCGAAGGCCCGACGAGCGGTCCGGACAAGCTGTAGGACCTACGAGGCGGTCCAGACATGCCGAAGGCTCGGGAGCAGTTCAGATAGACTGTAGGTCCTGCAAGGCGGCCCAGTCAGGCTAATGGCTAAGTATGCATACTGTTTGATATGATATTGTTCTGGTTTGTATGGTGTTGGTATTTTGGGGGTAACTCACTAAGCCTTCGAGCTTACATTTATGGAATATTGTTTCAGTTACTTCGGATGAGCGTGGGAAGGCAAAGGCGTGACCGTACACTTCCTCGATTTGTGATTTTGATTTCTGGGAAAACTCTGATATGGATTTATTCTGAAAACAACTTGTGAACAATACTGGTTTCGAATTTTTTGCAAACAGTTTATGAACTTGGGTTGCTTTTGAAAAGTTCAAATTTTTTGTGAATTTTTATGGATGTTACACGATTATACTAGAACATTTGCTAACACGACTGAACTCTGACTTGATTAGAGAACTAACCAGCTAATCTGATCATAGACCCTTTAATCAATACCCCTGAATTGACTCCGACAAGTACCCGGAACAACAACCAAACACGCTGAAACCCTCTCAGCAAGAAGTGACCCACTAATGAATCAAGGCATATAGAAAAGCATATAACAATTCTTGATGACATCATCCCAACAATAGCAGAGAACCGAACCAGAGATAATGCTTACCTAAACCAGAACCAAAATTCCAGGGCAATATAAATTTTAATAATAACCAAGAAGAAAACAAAAGATAACATACCTGCAATAACGCCTGAAGAAACCTTGACCTTCTCTTTCTGCTGAAGTACCTGCGATGGAACCTGAGCTGCCCCAACCACTATGTGGGGGCAATTCGTCATGATATGACCCGGATAATGACAACAATGGCACAATCCTACTTCCAGAGTGCATTCATGGTGGAAGTGGCCCTTACGTCCACACCTAACACACTTAGACATGCTTCACACATCCTCTTGTGTCCCTTTATCCTTCATGCAACCACCACGGCCTCCCGGGTCTCTAACTATATCTATGGAAATGTCTAGTTGCTATGATTGCCGAGTCGGACTATGAGTCCGCCTCCTCTTCCCCAGATGCCTATCCGAACCAATCTCCTGCTCCTAGGTTACCCCGACCATTCCAACATCCACCCGAACAGACAAGGTCCGACCCTCGAACCTGGCTCTGATACCAACTTGTAACGTCCCAACAATAAGACCCAAAATTTTCATTTTAAATTAATAAAACCAGTATTTCAGAAACAACATCATAAGAATCCTGATAAAACAAATGTGTCAATCATTACATCATATCAGGGGGAGTTAAGAAAATGTGGAACGAAGTGGTGTGTGCTCTGCAATCAACCCAAGCTCTTCCCTTTGAAAACAGAAGTACCTGAATCATAAACTGAAAACCGTAAGCACAAAGCTTAGTGAGTTCCCCAAAAATACCACATACCAATACATACATTTGCCATGGGCTACTCCCATTGGTATGACATCCAAGTGTCATGGGCTACCCCTATTTCATGCAAGTATTATAGAGACATCTAGAAATCCACATAACAAGTAATGGGTTGGAATTGGTGCCTTTGACCCATAAACACAGTGAGAAAACTCAATTCACACTGTTGAACCACACCGATAACTCCCTGGCTGCTGGTCCAACAAATCCCCAAGCTAACAATAACAAATAACATCCAATTAACAATTGGATTCCAATCCATAACCATCAGACCATGATTAGGGTAAATGACCAATTTAACCCTTACCAAGTTTGGTACAAGACTTAAGCCCAAACCTAATAATCCAAAAGGCCCAAATACCAAATATTCATACAAGGCTCAAACATGGCCCAATTTTCCAAATTGGGCCCAAACCCTTCCATGGGCCTTAATCCAAGGTTTAACAACATTCTTGGTCCAAAACACTAAAATGTTGATGGCCAACAAGGCCCTGAACATCTAGGCCCAAACTATGGCCCAAACCGAAGACCAAAGATCTGAGGCCCACTCTACTGAGTACGCGGGGCGTACTCAGCTTGTACGCGCAACGTATGTGACTTAGGGCTTGTACGCTAAGCGTACCTGCTTGTATGCCCAACGTACCCTCGCATACAGCCAACTTCCATATTAAGCTCTTATTCCATAAAGACTTTACTCCACAACCTAGATCTGACTTCCTTGGACTTATTTATCACGTAAAGTTACTAACTTTATGTTTATGCATGGATAAATGAAGCTCTTAAGCTTAAAGAGGACTTAATATGTGACTTAATTCATGCATGAGACCCAATGCCCCATAAAGTTTGCACCTTTATGCTTAAGGAACTCCCAACAAGCTCAGATCTAGAAGAATAAGTCCTTCAAACGTCTTAACTCAACACCCAACCCAAAAGGGGCCAAAAACATAACAAATCAACCCATAAAGAGATTTAAACATCTACAAGCCAAGGTATGAACTTGATGCCTCCAAAGTCTTGCAACAAGGGTGATGATTCTGGATCTAAAGTCTCTTCACCAAGCAAAGCACATTCAATCTTCTTTACTTCCTTCACAATGGGCAAAAATGACCACCAAAATCAACTCAAGAGCTCAAAACACCACAAAGAAGGCTTAAGGGTCGATTTAGGGTTTTAGGAGGTTCGGGGCCTGGTAAAGAGGCCATCCCTAAAGACTTAATGTAGTTCGTATGAATTGAGTAAATGAAATGAAATCAGAGTATTAATGAATCTAGAACACAAGTTGCAAATATAATATGTTTGGCTCAATTGATACTTCTGAAAGATACATGAGTAAGGTAGAGTAAAGAACACGAAGTGCCAAAAGTTACTTTAACCCTTATACCTATCCCTATTTATAGGAATGACAGAAGTAAGCAAAAAGTACATAAGGGCTAAGACTTATACGCTTCGACATTTAAAGGTGCCCTTATGAAATACATACAAGGAATACTTCATTATAGACTTCGATACTAAACAAAACATAAGACACTTCGACACCTCACAACATAATTCGACCTCTACATTCTCCCCCTTTGTGAGCAGTGTCGAATCCTAAGTCATTATCATCTTCTTTGCTTGATGAAGAACTCTTCTAATTTCCGTGTACCAAATGATTGTATTGCGAATCTCAGCTTTATCTCCATCTATATTCCTTTTTCAATTATTGATACGAACAAGAAGACTCGTATATTGCGAATTTGTATATCTTTCAACATCAGCCACTTGAAACAAAAACTGTGTATTCTTCTAATTCTTATTCTTTCTAACGAATACAACTCCCAATAGCATAACACAGATTACTCCATCTTCGAAATCCTTCAAACTTCTTTGACCTTTTAGCAATGATTGTGTCATAGTTATTTGTCTTCCCATTGCTAAAGCAAGTTCCACATCAGTTAAGGCCAGACAATCATGGTAATTGTCAATAAAAATCTTGATATGTGCGAAACAAATCAAGAAGTGTTCTTTTCTATTCACTTGAAGTTTCAATACATCAACACCACTCAATATCTTCGTAACATTAATAAGATTGTTGAGACTTATCAAAGGAAAATCTGCAACTGTGAAATCACAAGCAACATTATTAGCACGAACCATGTGAAAACGAAAGTTCTGCAATAGTCCTTTGAAAAGTTGATCCTTGGCAACACCCAAAACATTGACTATTTTCAGTAAGGAACAAACCTCTTCTTCTTTCTTCCCAAGAAATGCATGAAATCTCAACTTCAGCTTCTTGTACTCCTCTTTATCTTCGAACTTGTCCACTAATTGATATTAAGCTGATATACACATCATATGATTGATAGGAAAATCCAATTGGTTGAAATCTAAATTCTCTATCTCATAGCTCTTCTTTGGTACTTTTAGAAAATCAAACATATCTCCAAGAGAAACAAGCTGCTCAATGGTTTCGTAGCAAAACTGTTTGATATGATCTCCTTTTTCAAGACCTGGAGGATCACCTTGCCTTTGCCTCAATATACTGTTAATTTGTCTTTGTATTTCAATTTCCTTTTCAACATTCTTCTTTTTCTCTTCTTCTTCAGACATTTCCTTCACTATGTCCTTCCCTCTATCACCTTTAGCTTGATTCGAAGGTGGTGGCTTAGAACTTGACCCCCCAACAGTTGAACCAATGACTATGCCTTTGGTCAATGGCTTTGAAGTCATTGTAGTTGAGGTAGTTGTCATTGAAGTTGGAAGAGAAGTTGGAATTTGTGTACTCATCACCTTCCCAACTACCTTACCTTTATCAGAATCCTTCGATGATCCAACATCATTTTCTCCCCCTTGCACCCCTGTTTTAACAGGTGGGGCATCAGTTGGCATCAAGTTCACCAGTTTAAGAAGAGGAGCTAGTTCAACTTTTAAATTTGACTACAACGAAGAAAACATCTGAGATAACGACTCCTGAGAAACCGAAGAGTTTGGAGAAGAATCAAGCTTCGAAATGGATTCCTTAAAATTTGTCAAAAATTCCTCCATCTTGGTGACCACTGGTGAATCTTTTGTCGAAAAAGCAGTAATATTTTTAACGAGCTTTCGAACTGCATCAGAAACGATATCCATCTTTTTATAAAGAGACTCATGGCTTTGTGCAAGCTTAGTCACCTCCTTCGACATTTATGACTTGAGGGACTCCACCTTCAAATTGACAGATTTTTGACATTTTTGGACCTCTTCAACAAACAGAGTATGTCTCTCTTTAGCTACTTCACGAAGTTCTTTAACTTCATATTGAAAATTCTAAACAAGTCGTTTCAAGCGTTCTTCGTGCTTAGTTTCAATTTGTTCCATAACAGTCTTCAATCTATTCTTTTGAGACTTTAATAGCACATCAACTTCGATCCCAGTCACCGTATTACGACTCCCTGTGTCAGCTTGAATCTGTAGAAAAGAGTTCAATTTGTGGTTCAAGATTTTGAACAGTTTATCTGACATCAACATGTGATCAGGAATATTCTCTTCCTCTGGATCGAACTGAATATCAGCAAATGAAACCATGAAATCATCATCATCTTGATCAACCTCAGGAGTGGATTTTGGACATTCGGTTAATTGAGAAGGGGAAAAGATAAGTGATAGGTTGATTGAGAATATTGTGGAAAGTAGGTGAAGTAGTGGAAGTTGGTAACGAAGTGGGTGTATGTGTAATAAATGGTGGTAATGAAGTAGAAATGTCAATAACGGTTGTTTCGATTGTGGATGAAAGAACAATGAAAACAGGAACAAATGAAGTGGAAACATTCGAAGTACCTTGGGGTTCATGAGTCGACATCCCATCACCCATGTTGACATTTGTGTCCATATTAGATATGTTCACAGGGATGCCTGAAGTTCGAACCTCCTCCGTAACGGATTCAACAATCGAGACTTCGGGTGGTAGGACACTAGTCTGCTCAGGGATGAATGGATTTGAAAAATCACCCAAATTAGTGGTTGTGTCCACATTAGAGGCTTTCACAGGGCCACCAAGACTTCTAGTCGCCTCGAAAGTCGACTTGACTGGAGAGTTCCTATGAGGTGAATTGAAGCCTATATTGTCATTGCGAAGCGGAGACTGATCACTGTCATCTTCAAATTCTGTCTCGACCACAACCTCATCAAAAGGATCTTGTAATGTCTTCTGCTTCTTCTTGATCTTCTTGAACATGGCATGAGCTCTTCGTTTCTTTGAAGCCAGATAAACTGGAGCTGGAATTTCGTGAATAACTATACCCTTACGACTGAGTTGAGGTTTGCGAATCCGCTTTGTTTTCGAAACAGATTCGTCCTTTGGTGACGAAAGAGACTTCACAGGAACATCTTCGATAATAGGCCTTTGTTCAGGTAAATGACGAGGTGGAAGTGCTTTCAACTAGTCTTTTGCAGCTCCCTTGAAAGTAACTGGTAGCATCCTTAGCAAGACAGTATCTCTATTAACATTTGGGACATTGAAATAGTCTGCAATGTCATTGACCTCATCTAGATGTTTGAAAGCATCCTCATGATCCTTTCCATAAAACGGAATATCCTTAAGTGCAGTAAGGATGTGTCCCTCCAACTCGAATGTGGCAGTGACAGGAATCGCGGGTTGTACTAATCCCGGACCAACATCTTCTCGAATACGCTTCTTGTAAGCTCCCATTGACATCTCTTCAATGTTTGCCATCTCGTTTCTTGGTTCGTCTTCGGGTTCGCTCGTATATAGTCCAAAATTGGCCTCGGATTCGTATTCAGATTCGTTTGGATTAGGAATTGGATCTAAACTTTCTATCTTGCTCTTGTCCTTTGATGATGAACTCGATTCTCCCGTTTTCTTCCCCGACTTCTTTGAGAACACTGACTTGAATTCTTGTAAGGGTGTCTTCTTTGGTGTTTGATCTTCTTTCACGTTATTATCCTTCTTTTTGTGAAGGGCCGACTCTGGATCTTCAAGTGGTGGTACCAAAGGTGTGTTGGAACCTCTGGTCATGAACTCCTGCAAAATAAACAAAATAAAAACGTAAAACTGAACAAATACTAAATAAAAACTTCCTACAGACTGGCCACCTCGACGTGGTAAAGGTTACCACCTCGTGTTGTCGCAGAAAAACTAATAGAAAAGAAAAACGAAAAAAAACGAGAAATAGACTAGACTCACGTCGTGAGCTAAAGGTTCACGTCGTGAATCTAGTACTGAAACAAAATCCTAAGCTGAAAAAAAAAACTTTTTGCAGGTTTAACCCCAAAAAAAGGATTGATCAACCTAAAGCAAATAAATCAATGATCAAATAAGCCGTTCTCCGGCAACGATGCCAAAAACTTGATGCGTGCAAATAGCTACACCTAATTTTAAATTTATAACCTAACTACCTCAACTAACTAATTGCACCTAGGCAGTGTACCTAGTCAGATTATAGTATAGCTTTGGGTAAGTCTCGATCACAGGGAACGGTATTGACTAGTTAATCTAGTTACTATTAAATTAACCTAATTATTAACAAAGAAAAGGGGTTTTATCTGATTTTGCAAGATCAGAGAAACTTAATTCTTAATTCAAATTCAATCAATAAACAAACACTTCTGTTAGTTCGAATCCGCTTTCCCTCAATGGTTTATAAATAAGATATGATAATTACTGTTGGTTACCAATTAAGATATTATTAGCAATTTAGCTCTAAATCTACTAATATTAATTAATTCATGTAAATAAAAGTATGTTCACACTTAAGTTAACACAGAATCAATTATGTTATGAATTGGAGCTATGTAAGACTCATTAACAAAACACAATTACGGTCATAATATGAGTTCTTTAGCACAGCCTAATTCAATACTTAACTGCTTAACTAAGAATGGTGATCCTAGCTCTAATAATTTAATGTTCACTAAATTACCAGGTATTCTAATTCATACAGATTAATAATCACTAACTACACAGAACAATAATTAAAAGCAATCAAATACTAAATCAAACATGCTAGGTAAAATCAATCAACACAAGTCATAACCAACAAGTACATCAATTCTAAAATATTAAATCCATGAGTTCCAGCTTCATCTAGCTAACAAAAGTAGCTAGATTTAGTTGGACATCCTATCAAACAAGTTAACACAAATCATATTCATAAGCATATTGAACAATACCAAATCTACAGTCGATTTATGAACTTCTCTTCTCCTTTGGTGTTGAAATCCTTTTCCAAACCTTCTCCTCTTCTGAAAATCGTCTCCAGGAACTTCTTTAATCAGCCAAAAGTTTTTTCAAATCGTAATGAGCAAGAGTATATATAGTTTCTCAAAATTTGCGCTTCACGTCGTGAGTAATTCATTCACGTCGTGAATTAGGAGAAATCCTTATCGGACAAGGATTATTACTTCGCGCATACTTATCTTCCAGAATTCTCATGTCACGTTGTGAACTTGTGGTTCACGTCGTGAATATAGCTGATATCGTGGGTTTTTCATTCTTTTAAGTCTTCATCTTCCAAAGTTCCATGTTTTGATGCGTTTAGTCCCTTTTCTTCGACATGTCTTTTATTTGGCTGTAATATATAAATTAAGCTTATGAGTACCATTATTCTATGCAAATAACCAAAAGATTAATAAAAATGTAAATAAATATTGCCTAAAAACATGTATAAATATGGCAATATCAAAATACCCCACACTTATTCTTTGCTTGCCCTCAAGCAAATCTAATTATTATTTATTATTATTATTTTTTTAATTCAAACCTTCATCACCGACATCACATAGAACAATCCAACTGAAGCTCAACCATGATGCCAAGACCTCAACGCATGCATTTGTGTCTAAAGTTTTCCTATGGACCCCCCTTAATTCTAAATACTCACAATCCTCATAAACACTCACCCACTTCTTTTGAACAATGCTCATTTTATGCATCCCTCCGAATCTATCCGCAGAAAACTTTCTAACCTCAAGGTATTTTTGTAAAGCTACCCAAGCATACATAATCTAGAGTTACAACTTTAAGATACCACAATATGGAGCTCTTGAATTCTTCTTTTTCTTTGATATTTGATCTTTAATTTCTTTGAATTCACCACCTTTTTGTGTGATTTTTGGTATCTTCAACTTTTAATCTTTTAGAATTTTTGATCTTCGATCTTCAAACTTTATACTTTGATTGCTCCAAAAATTCTTCAACTTTTCGGTAATTTCTCTCCTCTTTTTTTTACATGTACTCACTTTTTTTCACTCAAAGACCTACATGCTTAAGCAGGGGCGCTTAACTTAAACCCTTATTGGCTAAGGCATTAGCCTGTGTGCAATGACTACATAAGCTTTCCTGGATACATTTCAAGTACAGGCTGCTAAACATATTGCATTCCTCAAACTAAGCGAGGTTGTATTTTTGTCCCATGGTTTCACTAGAATAAAGGAGGCCACAAATGCACTATAACGTATATTGGCTCAACTAAACATTTGAGCTCTAATCGGATCATCCCATATAACACTAGTAACTAAAGTTCAAATTATTATTACTAGATTAATTATTAGATTATTCAAACCTTTTAAAATTTATTACTAAATTTTTAAATTTTAATTTTTTTCTTATTCTTTCTAGCAATTTACTTTTTTGACCCCCTACCCCACACTTATTACATACAATGCTCTCATTGTATGCATAAAATAAATTAAAAGCAAGAAAAGGGAGAAAAAGGAACAGACTCCCCTGGGATAGAAGTAGCGTGATCGAGCTCCAATTGTGTGGATGAAATGTGCATCTTGAATATGGACTTCTTCTAAATAGGAACTTGGATCTTGATCTCGTAATGTGCCAATGAATTATAGAATCAAAACTTCAATTTTCAACAAATGTGATGCAAATCTCCAAGACATGAAGAATAATTTGGGAAAGCATACGCCACATTGTATGGGAGAGGAAACGGCCAGAATAATCTTCATAAAAAAAACTCCAAATAGAATGGTGGTGATCCATGTAGTGAATGGGAATGAAAAGGCTTCATCATTGTGAAAATAGAATACTCACGACGTGAGAATGCAAAAATGTAGATTTTGAAACCTATCTAACCGAACTCACGACATGAGGAATAAAGCCTCACGACGTGAGAACTGGGCGACATAAAACTGAAACTGCCCATTCTTCCTTGAGTTTGGCATTGCACCCCAACATCTTAATTGATTAAGACTCTTCTAAATGCAGAATTTCTATAATACTCCTCTATCTTTATCCTCTCTCTCGATTCACCCCACACTTATGTCAAATTGTGGGTCTCGACTCTCGACTCTAGACTCTAAACGACGTTTGGATAGACGTTTACGCTCATATCTACTTTCCTTTCCCGTGACTCCGTAAGCAAATCTGGAAATAAAAACCAAAAGAAAAAGAAAAGTAACATAATATCTTAACAAGTCTTACAAATCAAATTTAAAAACAAAAACAAACCAAACTAAACAAAAAACTAAAAATAAATAAAGCGATCAAATGTCATCTTCATCTTCTTGAGCTCCACTCGTTCCTGCTCCATCTCCTCTTTGACTTTGATATTCACTCCATGTAGGGCATATTGGGTAATGATATCCCAAATGAGGAGGTTTCTCAACATGCAAGTGTTGCACCAAATTTTCTACTGTACCACCAATCCAGTTCACACTTAACGATAGTTGATCAAAGTATCCCGACATGTCGCCCCCAAAGTTGGGTCCTCCCATGGGTGCATTTTGGTGCACCGGTTGTCCTCTTTCTCCTCTTCCTCTCACATTCCTTCGTCCTCTAGGCCTTGGTTGTGGTGCGGGTTGGTCACCTTGTTCGGTTTGTTGTTCATCATCCTCTTCACCATCGGAACGTACAATCCCCCAATGCGATCCATAATTCCTAACCACCCGCATCATCTCCAAATATCACCAAGTAAACTCGTTCCCCTCCATACAAGTCAAAGACCGGGTGATGTCGGGAACGATCAAACCATAAGACCGGGCCAAACGGGTGATAAAGTGGCCTCCACAAATAGGGCTCTCCGGGTGGGAACTCGCAGCATAATCCGCCAAGTAGCGGGCCAAAAAATATGGAATATTGCAACACACTCCTGGCTGTAAGATACATCATAAAAAGAACAAGTTCAGCTTGGTAACCTTGTCCCCATGGCATTTGTGGTTGATAGAAAAGGTGATGAACCGGTGGATAAGGCGGTGAATGGGGGATTTGATGCTGCTTTCTGGGGACACCCCGGAATTAAACACTCCGGATGCGATGTTGTTCCAAAAATCAACCCCCGATGCCCCCATTCTCGTATCCACGGGCGGCCTCCCTCAAAAACATCACAAATTCTGGAGTCATAGCTTCTTGGGCCTCATATAACCCCATCCTCCAAGAAAACTCAACCAAACTGCATTCTCGGTATTCTCCCCCGAGACGAAAAACCAAGGCTTGCTTGAAAGTAGGATCTTGGACATTCTCATGGAATGCCACAGTCGAAAAGAATTCCACACAAAGCTCCTTGTACACCCACTCCTGGATAGCAAACAAATTATGCCACCCCTTGCATGTAAAAGAAAATCCGTTCCCCAAAAATAACTTTGTGAGAAACTGGGACAGCCGATCAACAATCCCAACCTCCTTCAATCTTGCCCAATTAATGGTAGGGGCAACAACAATTTCTTGGTTATACAACCATCCTAACCGGTTGTTGCATCGTGTCAAAACATCTTGGGACCCAGTTTTCGGGAAGACGTAGAACAGGTGCAAACTAGCCACCCCGGTTGGAACCTCGCGTCTAGGAGCCATTTCTGCAAAACAAGAAACAACAAAAACCAAACAAGAAAGATCCAACATATTAGAATTAAACAGAAGCCGATTTAGTCACGCCCAGAATTCACGTTGTGAATTCCTAGGAATTCACGTTGTGAGTTCGTCCATAAAAGTCAGAATCGGTCAATGAAGTGCGTGAATCAGGCCAAAATAATGGTTGGGGTTTTATGCTAGAACAGTACTGAGTTCATTCATCCAACATGCAGGGACTATATCATGAATCTTAGGGCACATATGAACAATTTACTAAATAGCAAACCCTAGCCCTAAATTCAACTAATAAAGCAAAATTAGTTACTAAAAACAAGAAAGTAATACCTTAAGATGGAGTTTACGTAAGCAAAAATGGAATAAGGGGTAGTGGTCGACTGCAATCGGAACAAGGGGGGACCAGGACCCGTTCTCACTTCGTGGGGATTAAGAAATGAATTAGGTCAAAGTTTTTCTATCTCTTAACTGTGGTCCCATGTTTTTCAAAATTCACGTCGTGAATCCTTAAAGCTTCACGTCGTGCGTTCGTGCTGGTCTATGTAGTTGGGCCATCTTATTAATCATCAAGTGGACTTAATTGTTTATTATTCTAACAGAAAAATGGCTTCTAAATGGGCTAAGAAGAAATATTGGGCTAATATAATTATCAGACTAAAATATTCTGTATCCCATGTCTGTCTGGACTCACGTCGTGAGCCATAAGTGCTCACGTCGTGAGTGTGGTCTGGTCAGATAATTTTCTATGAAATCTATCTTCATGTTTACTTAAAACCATAATTAGTTACCACTTAATTCAGAGACCCCACATTTAATGTTTTACTATTCAAAATTATTAGATGATGAGACGATTGATATTCCTAAAAACTAAAAATTCCGAAAACTAAAACGAAAAGAAAAGAAAATTCAAACCGAGCTCGGGTTGCCTCCCGAGAAGCGCTTCTTTTTTATGGAGTCGTGAACCGAACTCCGTGCCTCCTACGTTGAGCTGTCAGAGGAGTCCATCACCACCTGAATCTTCTGTTCTTTCCATTGCCTCTTGTATTCTTGAACTCGTCTAATATACGCCTTCTTCGAGTTCTCCTTTTTAGTTTATTTCTCGTCTTCATCAAGCTT
The DNA here is from genome assembly GCF_052849685.1 of Lactuca virosa. NCBI lineage: Eukaryota > Viridiplantae > Streptophyta > Magnoliopsida > Asterales > Asteraceae > Lactuca > Lactuca virosa. The sequence continues at coordinate 44,231,132 of NC_136433.1, forward strand.
CCTTTTGATCCCTTTAATCTCCAAATTTTCTTCATTCTTCAGCTCCATAGGAATCTTTTCTTCCTTTACCATTGGACTTGTCTCCTTGGAAGTAACCTCGTCTTCATGACTCGAAAAATAATCGCTTTCCTCACTCACCAAAGTTGTTGGTGTTTTATAGGCAATCACCTCAAAAACAAGTGGAACAGATGCTCTTGGTTTGGTACATTTGACTTGATGAATTGTCTTGATTTCTTCCTCCATGAGCTTCTCTAATTCTTCAAGTTCATTATCTTCATTAATATTGAATACCTCACCTTGAACATTATTTCCTTGAAATCCATCTTGTACTCCAAAAGCTTCCTCATCATCACCAACCTTCAAAGTAAGCTTGGATTCACGAACATGGACTAAAGCTCTAACAGTATTTAGTAGGGGGCGACCAAGAATGATTGGGATATTAACATCCTCTTTCATATCCATAACCACAAAGTCAATTGGAAAACAAATTTCCCAATTTTAACAAGGATGTCTTCTACAACCCCCCCTAGGATGAGTCACTGAGCGATTGGCCATCTGAATGGTCATCTTTGTAGCCTTCATCTTCTGAATATTTAACTTTTGATAGAATGAATATGGCATCAAATTTATGCTAGCCCCAGAATCAGCTAAAGCATAAGTCTTCAAATTGTTTCCAAACTCACATGGAAGAGTGAGGCATCCAGGATCTCCCATCTTCTTAGGTATATCTCCCAATACAACTCTTGAACTTTGCTCACTAAGAATAACCTTGGAATTCTTCTTCAACTGCTGAAGAGTGTCTATAAGATCTTGAAGGAACTTTGCATACTCTAGAATTTTGGCTAATGACTCAATAAAAGGAGTATTAATAGGAATAACCTTCACTTGCTTGATAAAATCCAGATGTTCCCTTTCCAGTGGACTGAGATTAGCTCGAGACGGGAATGGTAAAGGCGGTTGATAAGTCGGAACACTTACAGAAATTTTCTGTTCAGACTGAGCCCACGACGTGAGCATAACGGGCTCACGTCGTGAGTCTGGTGCTTCAGCATCATCTTTTTTTTAGAGCTTCGACTTCTTTGGCTTTGGTCCGGATGGCTTTGGCTCCACCTCTAGTACTTCTAAGAAATCAGAGATAGCCTCTGTGACAACCCGAAATTTCTATCTTGTACAGTCATTCAATTCAATCACAGTCAGACTTATTTATGCTATCTTTTAGCATTGTTAAGGGTCTGTTTGAGTGTTCTGAGCCTAGTACATTCAAGGATTTGGTGTTAGGAAGTATCTGCTAGAGTTCATGGTGCAGCATTCGAGCCGGAAAACTCCAAGTCTTGGCCGTAAACTCTTGGCTGGCTGTAAACTCCTCACCTATACATGATATTCCTTCATTTTTCACCACTTCTCACACTTCCAAATCAAGAAACTCGATTCTCTCTCAACTATCATCAAGGGTTTTCATCTTGATCTTCAATTATGTAAGTGCTTCTTCCATTTGTTAGTTGGTACCTTGCTTAATCTAGTGAAACCCTATGATTTCATCTCTTTTGGGTAGATCTTCAAATCTTCATCACTTACACCAAGAACACCAAGAACACCAAGAACACCTACTAGTTATTGGACCGTGAACACCCCCTTCAAGCTTCAAAACGTAAGTATCCTTCCATATACTAGTTATCCTATAGAAGCACTTAGCATACACCCTTGAAAACAACTATTTCCCAAGATCAATAAGAGTTTACGGCCATGAGCATCTCCCTTGGCCATAAACCCTCCTCAATATCTTCTTTGGCCGTGAACACAAGGGTCGTAAACACCCTTGGCCGTGAACACAATGGCCGTAAACCCCTAAGGCCGTAAACACAATGGCCGTAAACTCCATTGTGTGGCCGTAAACCCCTTAGATGCAATCCTTTGCGATTAAAACACTTCAATCCAAGTGTTTCCTAATCCCTAAGGTGGTTTCCTTGAATGATTAGTTGTATATACACTAATTATTGTTGGATTAATGTCTAAGTCCATAACTATAATTGGTAAGACTTGACCCGACCCGACATGGTCCATTTGGGTTGCATGACATCATGCATTTGGATAGACTATAATGAGAGAAATAACACTTAAGGTTGGTTAATATATTATAAGTTCTAATATATTAATAAGGTTATTTAATTAGTATTGATCAAGAATTAATTTGGAATTAATTAAGTGATCAAAAGGAGACTAATTAAATATATGGGTTGATTGTGTAAATCATTCATTCTTATATATGTGGGCTTGTGATCCAAGATTCCTTATGTTGGACTAAGTCCATGGGGTGACCTATGGATACTCCATGGAGGTTAAAATCCATGGAGCATAAGGAATGGGTAAAGTTATGAGTTACATGGTGTAACCTTAATAGCCACCATATAAAAGAATCTCATGGCTCAAGAAATTGTGCACTAATGTGTGAGTGTGAGGGCTAGACGATTTCAAGGAGTGTTCAAGTTTCTCTTAAGTTATTCCAAGTGAATTTGGTGTTGTGTGAACCATTTGAGGTGTCACACTTGGGGCACTAGGCACTCAAGCTTCATGAAGACATTCTACATCAAAGAGGTATGTATTCTATCTTGTTATATTTATTATTTTGTATGCTAGATTAGGATAATACCTTGGATGTTCATAATTGTATGTATAATAGAGAAAACATAGATCCAAGGTATTTAGGGTTGCATGTACACTTAGGAGTGTTAGAATGCTCATAACCCAACAGTGGTATCAGAGCCTAGGCTTGTTTTCTTGTTATACTTGCAAAAGTAGCTGAAAAATCGAGTTGGATGCATATATTCGATTGTTTTGGCTGGAATTGGACTAGGAACATTACCCTAAGCTGTTTTTGGACTTATAAACTTGTTTTTGATGTGGTAATGTTCATGCTAATCCAATTTCTAAGATAATTGTCATAATTTCAAGATTTGTATTAGTTTGTATGTTCATGCTAATTTCTTGAAGATTGATGATTTGAATTATCTTGTTCTTATGAGGTTCTTAGATTAATAGAAAAGTTGTGTGAAATAGTTGTTTTCAATCCATTTTAATCTAAGAGTTGATTCCAAAGTGTGTTTTTGTAACTTGTCCTCAAGTTATATGAAAAGTCACATTTAAGAATCATAAAACTCATAAAAGTTGGAAAAGGTTACAAAATGAAGAGTCTCTTCATTAAATTAAAAAAAAAAGTGTAACCTTAATTAGTTCCATAAGTTACAATAAAAAAAAGTTATTTTTTTTTATTAATTAGTTTAAAGTCTTCCATAACTTGTCCTCAAGTTATGAAACTTGAAGAGTTTTTTTTTTTTTTAATTAAAACTACTTTAAACTCATAAGTTATGGAATTAATTAGTTTTGAATAGTTTCAAAACTTGCCCTCAAGTTTTGGAATTTGAAAAATTTTCACTTATGAATACTTTAATTCCAAGTTAGCCTTTAGAATTTTAAAAGTTAAAATTCAACCCTTATAGTTTATAATATTATAAGTTAATAATATTTATATATATGTATAAGAGTAAAGTCAGTCTTACCGTTAGTAGGCCTCATTCACGAAGCCGGTCTATAAGGGGGGTATAAGGTTACTGCCTATAAAATGGCAGTTTAATGGGTGTCCACTCTCACCCACCGCTTCCTTGACTGGTGGAGGGTCGTTAGCCGAACGGGTAGGACAAGGACTATAATTCTCCTTTCATTAAAAGTATTAATGATAAATACTAAGTAACTAAACTCTTATTAATACCCAATCTTAGTTACTTAGGAAAATGTGAATTTGGTGCTAACACATGAAATTACACTTTGCACTTTGCTTAAGTCGTTAGTGGAGCGTGTGTGGTTAACCGGCATACTAACCTGGACTTAACAAGGTAGGCAAAGGGTAACTTAATATTTATCATAGTATCGGTGGAGCGTGTGTGGTTAACCGACACACTGATTAAGGGGTAAATATTAAGGGTACCAAGTATATTTGCATGGTTATTCACACCTTGTTTTGTGATCCTCGACATCCCAGTCACAAAACCTGAAGGGCACACTCGAGATTGAAACATGCCTTTGAACAGTTCAATGAATCTCAAAGATCTAGGAATTTCAAATCCAATTAAAACCTAATAAATTATTTCGTTTTTCATGGTGGAAATTGGTGAATCGTCATTCACCTACCTTCAAATATTTTATAGCTTGGATTACGGCATCCCTCTTCTAAGTTATAAAATAGTTTGTTGGGTCCTAGCCTTAATATTTCATATTGGGTGTCATATTAAGGACTTTAAATCAACTATCTTGAATATCTCCCAAAAAGATATCTGGTCTAGACATTTATGATCTTCCCAAATCTCTTGAAACAAGCATTCCTAAATGAAGATGATGTCCCATGGATATCATACTTCTTTCACCTCCTCCAATTATTCTCCCTAACCGACAAGTTCCTAAAAAGTTTAAGGTCACTCAAGCCCTATTGGCAAGGCAAGGTCTAGGTGTGATCACATCTTGGAGATGTAGTCACATATTGACAAGCCGGGAGAGTTGGGTGTCAAAGTCTTGAGAAAGTTGGTGGCTCAACTACTTTCTAAGTCACATAGTGAGTTCTTTTGGGAATCCTATGAAACAGACTAAGACAAGACCCTTAATGATCTTATCTATTTGCTAAGATCAACTTCCTAAAACGCTATGGACATTGACAATGATGACATTGGATATCCAGTAAAGCTCTCTCTTCCCAATGGAAAGGGATCGACCATAGTCAACTCGGTTGACCCAATGGTAAAGAGAGAGGCGAAGTCTGAGATAGTCCCATTATCAAGGGTCCATAGGTAACTATTGCCAAAGGAAGGGGCATTGGTTACGAAGCTGCCAAATTTACCTAAGGATGTTAAAGTCAATAAGTTTGGCTCTACTTCAGGTAAAGTCCATTGTCTAACTCTATTAAGTACATGCTGATTCTGATCGCGAAGATGGATTTCAATCGCATGGTTCGGTGATCAGAATTTTGGGCTATTACTTAAGAGTTATGATATTTATATTGCTTAGGAATAGATAACAACAAGGTTTTCATATGGATTGTAAGGATAAGTTTTTCCGCAAAGTTTTAAAATAAAAGAAAAAGGTTTTGATTTTATTTATCTTAAGTATCATTACAATGGCATTTGTGAAAAGTTGTTGCTTATAAGATTCCATTGAAAGCAATATTGGAAAAATGGATTTGATTCTTTCGGTTGTGGTAGTGTCTAATATTACCAAATAAGGAAAGATTCTCATCACCCAAGGTTCAATTGGACCGAAACTTGGAATCATGCAAGTTGTATAGTATGATGAATGAGAACTTTCAGCTTGGAAAATTAAGACTAATTCCTTATGTGAATAAGGAAAGGACTAAGGGATCGAGTACACATTCTTGTGCACTGGTCAAGTCCACCACAAAAGATCAAGAAGACTATTCGTCATGATTTACTTAAGTTCAGTAAATATGGTTATACTTATAAGTTTAAGTATAAGTCTGTAGCATTGGAGAAGTTTCAATGTGAGATAGAACGAATAAGAAGAATCAAAGTATGGCAGAAAGATAAAAGTTTCTCAAATCTGAAAAGATGGGAGCGTACTTTAGTATCATGTTTATGATCATCTTAATGATTAAGATACCATATCACAATTGGTCCTCTAAAGTCATCTTAGTGCATTCTTATGACTAAGAAGAGGAATCATGAATTGTTGAAATGGTTAAATCAAAAAGATGAGTCATACTTCGTTCCAAAACAATTCTTAGATTCATACTCCAAGATTATAACTTGAGTGACATATCTTAAAGAGGGTTTGTTAACACTAGTCAAATGTAAGAGTAAAATGTTATCTACTCTTGTACATTTGAAATTGGTAAGTTGTGATGTTTTGGATAAAACAAAGACCAACTTAGGCCAATTGTGTAAAGTGTTAGTCTTGATAAAGAATCCGCACTATCTCTTGAATATTTGACAAGGGAGTCTTATATGTCAAGAGGACAGTGGGAGTCTTAAAGCTCTTGAAAGTTTCAAGACTTAATCAAGAATAAAACCTAAAGTCCTTCACTAGCACACGACTTGAGGTTTATAACCTATCATGTTGAAATTTTTGTGCCTATTCAAGTTGGCTTTGCATAGGAGTTCTGAGAGTTCTCAATTGGTTGCACAACTACTTGGAAGCAATGGCAGGCACCTGAGCTGCCAAATGGCAAGAATTTAAGATTGCACAAGTTTAATCAATATGAGTTTGGATTTGTCACTAACCTTGTCTTGTGATTATGGTTTTGACAAAATAACATGGATAAGAACACATACACTATTAAATCTAAGTGTCATAAGGTTTCTCTCCGATTCATGAAAATGATGGTGAGGAAACACTTTCACTAAGTAGATTTTAGCTAGATAGCAATTGTGATATTTGCATTCTCAAAGTCGTTAGTGGAGCGTGTGTGGTTTATCGGCACACTAACATGGACTTGTGAGAAGTGGCAAAGGTCTAAACAATTGAGACTATGATTACGGCATCCCTTTTCATAGTTCTAAAATTGTTTAGACACACATGTGAGCTATCTAAGAGAGGTGTATGATTTTGATAAAGTTTTATCAAAACAATCTAGTATCAGAAATCTGAACTTTGGTAAGAAAGTCAGCTGATTTCTGAGTACATGTCAAAGCTAGTGGGAGCATAAGTGTTATGCTAATAATCATCATGTTAGTGGGAGCATGATAATTATGACAAAGGTTGCAAGTTAGCAATGTTAATTATAGAAAACAAAAGTTTCAATTCATGAGGTTGCAGGGGTTGAAAAAGTTGTTTTGCTATAATTAAGGGAGAGGAAATTATACTTCATTTCAATTCTAAAAGCTTAGATTGAGATTTTAATCGTATTTAATCAAGGATATATATATATGAATTTCATGTTGGAATGGCTCAACATAAGGAAATTCTATATATGGGTCCATTATTTGCGTTCTAAAATTCGATTATGATTACGACATCCCTTTTCATAATCTGAATTTTGAGAACTTGGCAAATTGAAATGGAAATATTATAGCAAAAGACTGGTTTAGTCTTTATGTGAGACATCATGAATCGTGTCCCATATGCTTCGGATATAGGATCGATTACATGTGCTATATTCATCCTTTCTAAAATTTTCCAAATGCCTGGGGCATTATGAAGGGAAAAGGTCTAGAATTGGATATGACTAAAATGATTAAGCAATTGTCGAGGAAAATCTAAGGTTTACCAAAGATTGGTTGCTCAAGGACAGTTGGAAGTATAATGTTAATTCAGGAAGGACCATATTGACATAATCTGTAAGGAGGCAACTCTTGTTCAGAAGTGATAGTCAAAATGGAATATGGAAATGTTTCAAAGTTAGAAATTATTCAATCTGTGTAAGATTAGGAAACTTAATGAAAGAAGGATGTTTCCAAGGAGCTGATCTCCTTTCGAATGCTCTGTAATGATTGTTGTCAAGTCTTTCTGACTTTGTGCATAATCATTAAGAGGATCAATGCATATAAGTTTAGAATCTAACAGATTTCAGTAAATGGCATGAATTTGGAATTCTTGCATTTGCAGTAAGGATTTGGGACTGTGAAAAGAGGATCATTGGAGTGATGTTCAATTGATCTATTTTACAAAGTAAAGATCATAGACAAACATAGTATGCATACTTGGTGTATGGCATGACTAGTGTTTAGAAAACATAGTGTACATGCTTGGAGCATGGGACAACTATTGTTTTAAATTCAAGTATAAAGTTGATAAAACCGAAACAATGAATAATGAGTAATCAGTATGGTGATAAATAAAAGTGTTTATTTATATTCATAGGGTTTGATACCATATTTGATTCATTTATTCTTGTGTTTCACTTTGCATGTCTTGACTTCCAGAATAACTAAGTCGCTCTTCCTCAATGATTAAGTTATTCAAACCATCCACAGTCGGTCATATGTTGGAAGTAGATATGAATCAAGACTGTCATGGGTTGGTTTGTAGAGGTCCAAGTTGGTGGACAGTGGTGCTACAACACTCATGAGTGCTCATAAGTTCTGAGTATTGGATTCAACCCGCGCTCATTTGAATCACTTCATGGATTTTATCACGAGTGATCATGAGACGATAATATCTTATATTCTTCAAACCTAGAGATATGAGTTGTTATTATGAGTTGGTTTTACATTGATTGCACGAAAACGCATTGGTAACTCGATGTTATAAAATGTGCCTTTGTGTATGATTCAACAAGTAGTAGAACAAGCCATATGAGTCGAAGTTTATCCATTCCTTTTACCTTCGGGATAAAAGCGATATCTGTGGGCCCCTCGATGATTTAAAGATGATACATGTGAGTGCTTGGCCAAGCCAGGACTGATTTGATTTGTTCAATCAGTCAGTCATCATGAATCGGAAATCGGGAAACAACAAATGGACATAGAGAATGATTGATAATCCACGTCTCAGTCCATATGATATCTAGAATGGAGGAATATATGATCCCTTATCTAATGGACAAGTCATTGACAAAGGTCAGAGTTCATCGACAAGGTCAGAGTTCGACAGAAGCTTTTGAGAGCTACGATTGCTGATCGGTTCCTGAAGTCATACGCAATAATAGTTTTAGACTTATCCAAGTGGGAGACTATTGGATTAATGTCTAAGTCCATAACTATAATTGGTAAGACTTGACCCGACCCGGCATGGTCCATTTCGGTTGCATGGCATCATGCATTTGGATAGACTATAATGAGAGAAATAACACTTAAGGTTGGTTAATATATTATAAGTTCTAATATATTAATAAGGTTATTTAATTAGTATTGATCAAGAATTAATTTGGAATTAAGTAAGTGATCAAAAGGAGACTAATTAAATATATGGGTTGATTGTGTAAATCATTCATTCTTATATATGTGGGCTTGTGATCCAAGATTCCTTATGTTGGACTAAGTCCATGGGGTGACCCATGGATACTCCATGGAGGTTAAAATCCATGGAGCATAAGAAATGGGCAAAGTTATGAGTTACATGGTGTAACCCTAATAGCCACCATATAAAAGAATCCCATGGCTCAAGAAATCGTGCACTAATGTGTGAGTGTGAGGGCTAGACGATTTCAAGGAGTGTTCAAGTTTCTCTCAAGTTATTCCAAGTGCATTTGTTGTTGTGTGAACCATTTGAGGTGTCACACTTGGGGCACTAGGCACTCAAGCTTCATGAAGACATTCTACATCAAAGAGGTATGTATTCTATCTTGTTATATTTATTATTTTGTATGCTAGATTAGGATAATACCTTGGATGTTCATAATTGTATGTATAATAGAGAAAACATAGATCCAAGGTATTTAGGGTTGCATGTACACTTAGGAGTGTTAGAATGCTCATAACCCAACAATTATATCTATATATGCGTCATTATATGCTTAATAGGATTCTTTGTGCTCGAGGCTTCACTTGACACTTAACATCCTAAAGCGATCTTTCATTCGTATCACTCACTACAGGTGATTTCATACCCCTTAACTTATCTTTTAAATGATTTTAAATGCTTTTATGGGGGGGGGGGGAATACAAGTAGAACTATTATAGTTATTATACCAATCACATGTGATTAATAACTAACAACACAAGTGGATTTTCTTATACTTCAAACTGTATCATCAAACAAACTCTTCAAAACATTTTATAAACTGACATCAAGTCATCTGTTACCATTCAAATGGTTAAAACTCTTTTATATGTTAAAATTTCTATTAAACTCTCTTAAACTTATATATTGTCAAAATCATGTCTATATGTATATAGTTATATAAGTAAGGTTGAAAGGACTTAGGACTGATAACTCACTTTATTTCCTGTTCCTTGTTTAGTTGTGGACTTAGGGTATCTGGTCGTTTGTCCGAGTGTCGTTTGAATCTTAGTTATACATTATGTATATGTGTATAGATATAAAAGTTCCTACATCAGTTCAACACCTTTGGGTAGCAAAGGTGTACAAACATACTCAGTCGTTCAAACAACATTACTAGTAAACTATAATAGGTATAGTTTAGAGGTTCACTACTCACTATTTCTAGTACAATGAAACATACTAGAATACTATAACATTAATGTGAGCCACTACTTCATGGCATGGCAATCTACTGCTGTGTCACGTTTTGTAACCAGAGTCTCCTGGAGGGAGAGCGTGAATTGGTGTATAGATCTATACGTGATTGACTATTCTACACCTTGCCACTAGCTACAGTGGGACCTGCAGGTCTACAGGTGACTAATGTCATACCATTTCGATGTCTTCGAGCGTCGTGTTTTAACTAGTCGTTCAAGCATGGTTACAACTATATCACATTTTACCTTAATTAAAACAATTGTTTTAAGGTAGTTCGTACAACGATAGTAGTTATATACAAATACTACAAGTACATCATTATTATTTTCCCATTACATTCAAATTGTGATCTTCTCACATAAACGGTAATGTAAACTATATTTTTGGTAATGATAGTCTGTCTTTGGAAAAATTACACACTTTTACAAACAAACAACATACAGAACATTCGGGCCTTGGTAGAAGGCTACTTTTTAGTAGAAAATATAGGATTTTCTAGGAGATACAAACACTTACAAACATTTACTACAAACACCTACAAACATTTACATCAAACATTTACAAACACTTTCATACAAGCAATGACACTAAAATACTTATGAACTCACAACTTTAATGTTGATCTATGCTTTCAAAATAACTTGTATTCTCAGGTCACCAGTAGACAGGTACCGATGACCAGGTTTTTGAGAAGACGGAGCTTTCAAGACTCGTCCTTATTTTGATTATTCATTTTTGGTGTCTTATAAACTATACACAGAACACACTTGTGTTAAATTATATTATTAATGCAATGGATGGTGTTGTTGCTTGTTTACTATTATGCATTTTTTTTATACTGTACATGATGTCCTCCTCCCCAGAACGTTTCCGCCGTTACGGTTTTGGGGTGTGACAGATTGGTATCAGAGCTCTGTTTATAGTGAATTGAGTATATCAACCCATAAAAGATATACAACTATAAACACAACTGGATTAAAATACTCTGACCAAGAGTTATACTTTTAAATAATAAAATATTTAACCAAAGTACACGTACCAGCAGTCATACTAAAATCAGTGTCACTAGGACAGCACAAAAGTATTGCGATTGTTGGACAACACAAGTAGGCTTGGGGACATATAATCAGATCTGGGAATGATATAGCCTGATCAACTATATCTTTCCGAGAAGTGATTAGCATGTGCCTAGGAATGATTGTGGTGTTGCAGCAAGTCTAAAAACTTACCAACATTACTACAATGAAAACAGTAGAACAGAACATAAACCTAAAATACTATAGGAGTATTTTGTGTTACTATAATTACTTATGTTCAAACTAAAAAGGTCTTTATTAGTATGTCAATAGTTGCTGAGTGGATACGCTAAGGTTATATGTGACTAAAGTGTCATAGACTTAGAATCTGTGATCTTTGCTTTACTTCCTGTTCCTTGTTTGGTTGTGGACTTAGAGTTAAGATCACTTATTCGAAGGTCTATCCTGTTTTGGTTACAGATGACTGGTATGCACTAAGAAAATGTTGGAGTAACTGGTAAGGATCATCTTATAATTATCTTAATTAGTACGTCTATTAATTATTTCTTTTATCCTTATTCTCGCGTAGATAGCATGGCTGGATTCCATCTCCCTGGCGACCCGTACTTTCCCAACCAAGGTAACGAAGGATGGCTAGATGCAGAGCCAGAAGAAAATCATCCAATCCCTTTGGATGATGACTTCGCAGAGAACTTTTCAGAGAATTCTGACTCCGAACCCGAAGTCAATAACCTACCCCCAGTGGCTCAAATCCCAAATCCTAACCCTTGTCCAACATTTCAAGGCCCCACACCTCTGTGGGCAACAAAATTGAACAGATGGAATCACGAACAGGGTCAACCCTTACCGTACAACGGAGATCGAAGCTTCTATAACCTGAGCGAGGGAGGCTCAGCGGACAGAGTCCTGCCTATTCTGGCCCGCAGGGTTGCTCGTACTGATGAGCAGGGTAGGGCGGCCATCAACCGAATCATGGAGGTTGATGCCGATGCTGTTGGATTAGTGTCTAAGCCCGTAACTATATTTGGTATGTACTTGACCCGGTTATGCATGGTCCTTTTGGGTTGCCTTCACCACAACAACTTGACAAGGTAATTTGATATGAGAGAGATGATATTATGGTTTATTAATATATTATAAGAATAATATATTAAAGGAGAAATCATATTTATTTAATTAGTATTAGTCATAAATTAAATAGGAATTAATTTGATGACTAAAAGAGATTAATTAAATAAAGGGGTATAAACTGTCAAAAGTGTGATAGTTGGATTTTGGGCTGGGAAACCTAATGGAAAAGAGGGGGAACGAAAATATGATGAAAGGATCATCATATTTCGTCCAAGGCCCTATTCCAGAAGGTTCATTGGGCTGCTTGGTGGCTAAGCTGTCCATTAGGGTTTAGATTGAAACCCTAGGAGCCTACACTATAAATAAAGACCCCTGCATGTGATTTTCGGCTACCACTTCTTGAAGAGAAACCCTAGGGCCAATTTTAGCATCATCTCTCCTCTCTCATAATTGCCTTCTTGCTTGTGTGGTGTTTGTGATCCATTAGAGGAATTACAATTGTGATTCTAAGCTCAAGAAAAGAAGATTCAAGCTATTGTTGAAGAGGTAAACATCTAGATCTGATGTTATTCATTATTTTGATATTTTGTATGCTAGATTAGGGTTTGCAAGACTTGGATTCAAAGCATGTTCAATAGAGAAACCTAGATCCAAGCATTAGGGTTTGCATGAGCACATAGGATTGTTCTTATGTATAAAACCCATCAGTGGTATCAAAGCCAGGTTGGTTTCAGTTGTATGTGATGCTTTAACCTTTTACTTGTTGAAAATCGTTTTTTTGTGCAATCTGTTTGATGAACTCGACGGGTTTCCATGAGGAACTCGACGAGTTGCTAGAACTCGACGAGTTCCAAAGTGGACTCGACGAGTTTCGACGTCTGACAGAAAGATTTTCGGGATTTTGTTGTTGTTTTGTCATGGGATAATTTCCTAAATCGTTTTTGAAGATAAAATCCGAATTTTATTGTTATTGAAAGATTATCCTTGCCAAAACACAAGATAATTACCAATTGATTAGAAAATAATTTCCTTATTTGATTAAAATTGATTATTTGAATTAATTGGGTAACTTATCTTGCAAGAAATTGAATTAGGTCAAATATAGATAATCACTAAATTAATTGTTTGATTTATATTATTTGTTATTTGATCCATTGTGTTTTGAAAAGTTCAAAACTTGTCCTCAAGTTTTGAAATTTAAATTTTGTGATTAAAAGTTTTAATTTTGAATGATTTAAATTTCAAACCCTTAGAATTTTACAAGTTTAAAATTCAACCCTATACTATTATATTATTACAAGATTAATTAATATATATGTATAAGAATAAGCTAGTCTTATCGCTAGTAGGCCTCATTCACGAAGCCAGTCTATAAGGTGGGTATAAGGTTGCTGCCTATAAAATGGCGCTTAATGGGTGTACACTCACACCTACCGCTTGCTTGACTGGTGGAGGGTCGTTAGCCGAACGGATAGGATAGGGCGCTTAATTCCTCATTATAAGTATAATGGAAATATTAAAGTAACTACATTGTTTTATAAATTCCCAATCTTAGTTACTTTAGGGTAAAATGTGAAAATGATGTTATTCCATGGAATTACACTTTGTACCCCTGTCAAACGTTAGTGGAGCGTGCGTGGCTAACCGGCACACTAATTTGGGATTGACATTGGTGACAAAGGGTGGCTCGATGTTTTGTCATAGATCAATGGAGCGTGCGTGGCTAACCAGCACATTGATTAGGTGATGAAGACATTGAGTGCACCATGTTGATTCGCATGGTTATTCACAAACTTGTTTGCGATCCTCGGCATCCCAGTCGCGAATTTCAAGTGCATATCGAGATTTAAACATTGCATTGAAATGTTCAATGAATCTCAAAAAGAAATCTAGGAATTTTCAAATGCATTTAAAACTTAATCTCTTTTCGTTTTTCATGGAGAAAATTAGTGAATCGTCATTCACTTACCTTCAAATTATTTACTTTTAGATTACGGCATCCCTTTTCTAAGTTGTAAATAATGTTGTTGGATCCTAACCCTAATTTCTCATTTGGGTGTTTAATTGGGGATTCATTTCTAATCAAACTTTGTTCTTTCTATTTCAGATGTCTAACGCAAACGCAAACAACAACACTTCTGGGTCATTCTCGTTGATGAACCTATGTCAAAAGGTGACATTTGATGGCTCGAACTTCAATGAGTGGATGAGATACATTCGCATGATAACTCGCTACGAGGACAAAGAATATGTCCTCGACGAGAAGCTAGAAAAGATCAACCCAGAAGAAGCTACTCCTGAAGAGATGGCCGCCTTTGAGGCCCACGAGCGTGATGCAACGAAAGTTCATTGCATCACGTTGGCCACCATGAACCTCGAACTCCAAAAGTCCTATGAGGACATGTATCCATATGAGATGCATCAAGATTTGCTGGACAGGTACCACCAGAGCGCAAGGCAAGAGCGCTATGAGATCATCACCAACATGATCACCGCTAGGATGGGGAGTGGAGAATCCCTAACATCTCACTTGCAAAGAATGCAAAGGTATGTTGATCGTCTTCTCAAACTTAATGTTAAGTTTGATGAGGATTTGGCTATCGACATTATCCTCCACTCCTTGCCTTCCTGCTACAACCAAGTCAGAATGACCTATCACATGAATAAAGAAGAGGTCACCCTGAGTAAACTACAAGGGCTCATGAGGACAGCTGAGAGCAACCTCAAGGACAAATCTATTGCATCATCCTCTACTGTAGCTGCTCCTATGTTGGCAATTGGCCAAGGAAAGGGTAAGAAGAGGATGGCTCCTTCTAAGAGCCACCATAAGGGTAAGACCCAAGATGGTTCCTCTTCTAGTGGGACCAAAGCAGGTTCTGTTAAGCCCTCTTCTGACCCTAAGGAAGCAGAGTGCTTCTATTGCCACCAGAAGGGCCACTGGAAACGAAGCTGCCCTAAATATCTGCAGGATATTAAGGATGGGAAGATAAAGCCCACCTTTGCAGGTATGTATTTAATAGATCTAATAACTCATCACTTGCTACTTCATGGGTCCTTGATACTGGATGTGGTTACCACATTTGTTCTGACTTGCAGGGGCTAAGAAAAAGTAGGGAAGTGGAGCATGGAATGATAAACTTGATCATGGGAAACAAGAAGTCTTCATCAGTAACCAAGATCGGAGTTTATTCCTTAGTATTGAGTAATGGGTTAGGGCTAGATTTAAATAATTGTTGCTATTCGCCAGATATGGCAAGAAACATCATTTCTTTTCATGGATTGTTTAGACAAGGTTTCAGATATTCTTTTGATAATAGTAATGGTTCTATTAATGCTTATTTGAATGGTGTTTTTTATTTCAATGCATTACCTTGTAATGGGATTTATGAATCTGTGTTAGTTATTGATAATTTAGGAAATGATGTTTTGAATATGGATTCGTCCACAAGTTTGGACAAAGCATGCTTGTGGCATTATCGCCTTGGCCATGTTAACAAGAAACGCATAGCCCAACTCCAAAAGGATGGAGTCTTGGAGTCATTCGACCTTAGGGACGATGACGTGTGTGAGTCTTGTTTATTTGGGAAGATGACCAAGTCACCCTTTACTGGCACATGTGAAAGGGGTGAGGGTGTATTGGATCTCATACATACAGATGTATGTGGACCCTTTAGATCCACCACAAGGGACGCTTGTCGCTTCTACGTGACTTTTACTGACGATTATAGCAGATATAGATATATCTACTTGATCAAGCAAAAGTCAGAAACCTTTGAGAAATTCAAAGAGTTTAAGAATGAAGTGGAGAATCAGCTGGGCAGAAAAATCAAGATGCTTCGATCAGATCGAGGGGGAGGGTACCGAAGTCTTGAGTTTCACGACTATCTAAAAGAGTGTGGAATAGTTTCACAATTGACTCCTCCTAGAACGCCACAATTGAATGGTGTGGCTGAGAGACGAAATCAAACCTTGTTGGACATGGTTCGCTCTATGATGAGTCGTGCTTCGTTATCAATCTCATTCTGGGGGTATGCCTTAGAGACTGCCGCCCATATCCTTAACTTAGTTCCCACCAAGAAGGTTGCCAAAACACCTCACGAGATGTGGACAGGGAAAGCTCCCTCGTTAGCACATATCAAGGTTTGGGGTTGTGAAGCTTTCGTAAGACGAGAGACTCACGACAAGCTAGAACCTCACAGTGAGAAGTGTTATTTCATCGGCTATCCACGGAAGTCTTTTGGCTATCTCTTCTATAGACCAAGTGACAATGTTGTCTTTGTTGCTAAGAGAGGGGTTTTTAGAGAAAGAGAACTCATAAGCCAAGGAGACAGTGGGAGTCAGATTGACCTTGAAGAGCTTCAAGAGTTAGGAGATGAAGGAACCTCTGACACTGGCGTTCAACCTGAGGAGGAAATTCCTGTTGAACCAATTGACCAGTCCTTACCTCTTAGACGTTCAAGTAGAGTTATTGTTCCACCCCAGTTTTATGGTTTCCATATTACTACTGACGGGGATACATTTATTAGTGATAGTACACTAGTAAATCTGGACGAACCTAACAGCTACAAGGAAGCCATGGCATGCCCAGAGTCTGATAAATGGAAAGAGGTAATGGACAGCGAGATTCAGTCCATGTATGACAACCAAGTTTGGAATTTGGTTGATAATGTACCAGGTCGTAAGACGGTCAGGTGCAAGTGGATCTTCAAGAAGAAGACAGACATGGATGGGAAAGTGCACACTTATAAAGCGCGATTGGTCGCGAAGGGCTTTACTCAAACTCCTGGAGTTGACTATGATAAGACCTTCTCACCAGTTGCTAAAATAAAGTCTATTAGGGTAATGCTCGCAATAGCTGCGTTTCATGATTATGATATCTGGCAGATGGACGTAAAAACCGCTTTTCTAAATGGGAAGTTGGCTGAGGATGTTTACATGAATCAGCCAGAGGGTTTTGTCAATGCGAAGCATCCAAATAGAGTGTGCAAGCTTGAGAAATCCATTTATGGATTAAAGCAAGCATCTCGCAGATGGAATCTTTGTTTTGACGAGAAGATCAAAGAGTTTCGCTTTCTGCGAAACGAAGATGAGTCATGTGTGTATGTCAAGGCCAGTGGGAGTATAGTGAGCTTCCTCGTATTGTATGTTGATGACATACTACTCATAGGAAACGACATCCCAACCTTGCAGGAGGTCAAATCCTGGCTTGGGAAGTGTTTCACTATGAAGGACCTCGGAGAGGCTGCATATATTCTGGGAATAAGGATAGTGAGAGACAGAAGTAAGAGACTGATAGGACTCAGTCAGGATACATACTTGGAAAAGGTACTAAAATGTTTTAGTATGGAAAATTCCAAGAAAGGGGAGTTACCAATCCAGTGCAATACCAAACTGAGTAAGACTCAGAGCCCAAGTACAGAGGCAGAGATAGCTGATATGAGCCGAGTACCTTACGCTTCCGCAGTTGGCTCGATTATGTACGCTATGACTTGTACTCGCCCTGATGTGGCCTTCGCTTTGAGCATGCTCAGCAGATATCAAGGGAACCCTGGTAGAGCGCATTGGATTGTTGTCAAGAATATTCTTAAGTACCTACGAAGGACCAAGGAATGGTTTCTAGTCCTTGGTGGGAGTGATAACTTAAGGGTACGAGGGTACAGTGACGCTAGTTTTCAGACGGATCGGGACAATTACCGATCGCAATCAGGCTAGGTCTTTACCCTGAATGGAGGAGCAGTGACTTGGAAAAGTTCTAAGCAAGAGACCGTAGCCGATTCAACGTGCGAATCAGAGTACATTGCGGCAAGCGAGGCGTCAAAGGAGGCTATATGGTTGAAGAACTTCATAGGAGACCTTGGAGTTGTGCCATCCATAAAGGAGCCCATGGAAATTTTCTGTGATAATGAAGGAGCGGTTGCCTTGACCAAGGAACCAAGGGATCATGGCAGATCTCGACATATCGACAGGAAATACCATTTTATTAGACATCGGGTAGAAGAGGGACTCCTCGTTATGAAGAGGGTATCGTCAGAAGATAACCCAGCAGATCCCCTTACGAAGGGACTGAGTAGGGTCAAGCATTTGAAGCACGCTAGGAGCGTTGGACTAAAGGACGATATTAGTTTAGATTAGATAGGTAGGAAACTTGTAATGGATAATTTTGTTTTCAACATTTGATGATTAAATAAAGGTGTGTTATTTATAAGAAAGTTACTATCTTATGTTGATTATTTATCTATTCTTTCAATTTTGCATGTTTTGACTTCCTGAATAATAAGATTATTCGAACTGTCCACAATCACTCATATGTTGGAAGTAGATATGAAGGAAGATTGTCATAAATTTGTTTGTAGATTGTCTAAAAGGTTTTTGACATTGCAAAGGTTTGCTACAAGTTTATGAGTGCTTATGAAATATGTTTTGAGCATTGGAATAAACCCGCACTTGCTAGTATCACTTTATGAAAGTTATCACAAATGATTGCAAGATGATAATATCATATAATCTTAAGACCTAGAGATATGGTTATTGTTTGCTAGTTGATTATATATTGATAATACGAAAACGCATCAGTAACTTGATGTTATAAAACGTATTATTGTGTGTAACTTAGCTAGCAGATAATAAAAGCATATAAGTCGAAGTTTATCTGTTCCTTTTATTCTAAGAGTATAAAAGCGATATCTTGGCCACTCGATGATTTGGTTTGACTTATGTGCCGGGCCCGGTCAGGATAAGGTTGATGTGTTCAACTGAATTCTATGTCGAACAAATCAGAGATCGAGAAACAAAATGCTGGACAATAAGTATTGTCAGCATGATATCTAGAACATAGGATTTTACGATCCCTTATCTAAAGGACAGGATTTTGATCAGAGTTGACAGAAGCGTATAAGAGCTACGATTGCTAATCGGATTCTGAAGTCATATGTGAGATATAGTTACTAGACTTATCCAAGTGGGAGACTGTTGGATTAGTGTCTAAGCCCGTAACTATATTTGGTATGTACTTGACCCGGTTATGCATGGTCCTTTTGGGTTGCCTTCACCACAGCAACTTGACAAGGTAATTTGATATGAGAGAGAGAGGATATTATGGTTTATTAATATATTATAAGAATAATATATTAAAGGAGAAATCATATTTATTTAATTAGTATTAGTCATAAATTAAATAGGAATTAATTTGATGACTAAAAGAGATTAATTAAATAAAGGGGTATAAACTGTCAAAAGTGTGATAGTTGGATTTTGGGCTGGGAAACCTAATGGACAAGAGGGGGAACGAAAATATGATGAAAGGATCATCATATTTCGTCCAAGGCCCTATTCCAGAAGGTTCCTTGGGCTGCTTGGTGGCTAAGCTGTCCATTAGGGTTTAGATTGAAACCCTAGGAGCCTACACTATAAATAAAGACCCATGCATGTGATTTTCGGCTACCACTTCTTGAAGAGAAACCCTAGGGCCGATTTTAGCATCATCTCTCCTCTCTCATAATTGCCTTCTTTCTTGTGTGGTGTTTGTGATCCATTAGAGGAATTACAATTGTGATTCTAAGCTCAAGAAAAGAAGATTCAAGCTATTGTTGAAGAGGTAAACATCTAGATCTGATGTTATTCATTATTTTGATATTTTGTATGCTAGATTAGGGTTTGAAAGACTTGGATTCAAAGCATGTTCAATAGAGAAACCTAGATCCAAGCATTAGGGTTTGCATGAGCACATAGGATTGTTCTTATATATAAAACCCATCAGATGTGGGAGTCAATACCGTACGCATTCGCCATCTGGAGTCTGCTCATGTAAGGACTCAGAGTCACAATGCGGCCCTGTAGAGAGAACTTACTGCAACCCAAGCCGAAGTCAGGGAACTTCGAGCTCGTCAGGCAACGTCTGAAAGGCGCATGAGGGACATGGAGCGCCGTCTGGCAGAATCAAGGACTCATTCTAGTGGTTCTCGTCGCAGATAGAGCCTACTCAACTTTCTCTTTTGGATATAACTTAGGTCTATGTAAAAGCTCTAGTTTTAGTTTCCTGTCTATGATAAGACTTTGAACTTGTTAGTCTTGTAAGGTCTTGTACTGTCAAAATTTTCTCATTTTGGTTTGATGTAAGACCTACTTTTAGGTCATTTTTCCCAAACTTGTTACATCATTAATGCCAATATTATTGACAGTCATCTAATCTGGTGGGAAATCCATATCCAAATGTTTTCAAACTTCTACTGGTAGGTCTCTATATCAATCATACTCTCATTTGTTTTGTTGGGCTATGGAAAGTTAGTCCATGGACCACTCTCGTTATACTTACAATTGATTCTTACTATCATTTTCATCTTTGTAAACTAATGCCTCCGCGAAGAGGGACGAGACGCAACCCTCCGATAACACCACCACCACCACCACCTCCTCCACAATACAACCCAGCAGCAATCCAAGCTGCGATGAATGCGGCTGTTACGGCAGCCCTAGCTCAGTTCAGTGCTAGTGGAACTAGCGGGAGTGGGACAACTGTTCATTCCACTCAAGGTGATGCTCTTGTGCGCTCTAGGGAGTGCTCGTACAAGGACTTCACCAACTGAAAGCCCAGGTCCTTCAATGGGACTGGCGGAATCATTGCCCTCTCGCAATGGTTCGAGAAGAGGGAACCGATCTTTGAGATCTGTTCCTGTCCGGAAGGAAGCAAAGTTAAGTTTGCTGCTTGCACCTTCGCATACCGATCCCTGACGTGGTGGAATAGCCATGTCAAGTCACTAACTCTGATAGTGGCAAATGCCATGGGCTGGGAAGCTCTTAAAGAGCTCATGATCGAGGAATACTGCCCGAGGGGCAAAGTTCAGAAACTTGAACAGGAACTGTGGAGCCTAACCATGAAGGGGTCCGACATAGTGGCCTATACTGCCAGATTCAGCGATCTGGTGGCATTATGTCCGAGAATGGTCCCTACTAAGGGAAAGAAGATAGAGAGGTATATATGGGGGCTGGTGCCTCCATTTCAGGGGAATGTCTTAACTTCAAACCCCACTACCTTCGACAGTGCCAAACGTCTGGCACAACGGCTCATTTACCATGGAGTCCGCACCCCGTCAACAACAACAACCCTAGCCATCTCAGAACCAGCCAAATCCGCTGACAACAAGCGGAAGTTCTGGGAAAACAAGAAGAAGAACGTTGTGCAGAACGCAGCCAAAAAGCAGCAGGTCGTAGCCGTTCATGCTGCGATAACCCCTACTGCTACTGCACCGATGAAGCAGTATGCGGGAAGCTTGCCTAAGTGCAACAAATACAGCTTCCACCACACTGGACCATGCCGGGAAATGCAGTGCGCTAATTTCAACAAGAAAGGGAACACTGCCCGTTTTTGCAAATCTCCGGCAAGGCCAATCAACCAAGTACTCGGCGTTGGTGTGGGCCAGGCTTGCTATGGATGTGGCGAGGTGGGCCACTACAAAAGGAACTGCCCTAAAGTAGGGAATGCCGGCGGAGTGGCAAGAGTTTTGGCTATAGGCCATGAGGAAGCGGTTGCCGACCCTACAGTGGTCACTGGTACGTTTCTCATCAATAACTCATATGCATGCATACTGTTTGATAGTGGAGCTGAGAGGAGCTTTGTAAATCAGAAATTTGCTCGCTTACTTAAACAACAACCACGTGTACTTAAAGAACCATTCACTGTAGAAATGGCTAACGGAAAGACAGAGAGCACTAGCAGTATATACATAGGATGTGCTCTAACTCTAGATAGTCATTCATTTCCAATCGACCTCATGCCGGTCTCCATTAAAAGTTTCGACGTCATCATCGGCATGGATTGGTTGAGTCTACATCGTGCCGGCATCATGTGTTACGAGAAGGCCATTCGCCTTAATCTACCGTCTAGCGAAACTCTAATTATCTACGGCGACAAACCCGGCATGAACTTTCGCATCATCTTGAGTATTCAAGCCCAGAAGTACTTACGAAAGGAATGTTTCACATTCCTTGCTCATGTTGTCGATGTGAGTCAAGAGACGAAGGACATAAAGAACATCCCGGTGGTACGCGATTTTCCCGACATCTTTCCAGAAGAACTACCAGGATTACCACCACAGCGTCAAGTCGAGTTCAGAATCGACTTAGTTCCAGGAGCTACAGCCAAATCGACCTATCGTCTAGCACCAGCTGAGATGCAGGAACTATCCGGTCAACTTAACGAATTGCTCAGCAAGGACTTTATTAGACCAAGCTTCTCACCCTGGGGAGCACCAGTTTTGTTCGTCAAGAAGAAAGACGGATCGTTCCGTATGTTCATCGACTACAGAGAGCTAAACAAACTTACAGTCAAGAATCGTTACCCTCTGCCTCGCATAGATGATCTGTTCGATCAACCGCAAGGGGCGAACTTCTTTTCAAAGATAGATCTGAGATCCGGATATCACAAGTTACGAGTTTTAGGTGAGGATGTTCCGAAGACAGCCTTCCAAACTCGTTATGGATACTACGAGTTTGTAGTGATGCCGTTCGGATTGACCAATGCGCCTGCAGTATTCATGGACTTAATGAATAGGGTGTGCCATCCTTACTTGGATCAGTTCGTCATTATATTCATCGATGACATACTTATCTACTCTCTTAGTAAGGAGGAGCATAGTCAACATCTACGTCAGGTCTTAGAAATAGTGCGATCAGAGAAGCTCTACGCGAAGTTCTCTAAATGCGAGTTTTGGATTCGAAGAGTCGAGTTCTTGGGTTACGTTGTTAGTGAAGAGGGAATTCATGTGGACCCTTCCAAAATCAAAGCCATTGAGAACTGGTCAGCACCAAAGACGCCTACATAAATTCGTCAATTTCTAGGCCTCGCTGGCTACTATCGTAGATTCATTCAAAACTTCTCTCGGATTGCGAAACCGCTTACAACATTGACCGAGAAGGGCGTGGCCTTTGAATGGGAAGAGAAACAAGAGAAGGCGTTTCAAACACTAAAACGAGCCTTATGCACCGCACCGATACTATCCCTCCCAGAAGGGATAGAAGACTTCGTGGTTTATTGTGATGCATCCAACTAAGGGCTCGGCTGTGTTCTGATGCAACGAGGTAAGGTTATCGCCTATGCCTCAAGACAGCTAAAGACACACGAGGTCAACAATACCACTCATGATCTGGAGTTAGGAGCAGTAGTGTTTGCTCTGAAGATCTGGAGACACTACCTGTATGGTACAAAAAGCACTATCTTTACAGACCACAAAAGCCTACAACATATATTCGACCAGAAGGAGCTCAACATGAGACAACGACGGTGGGTCGAGCTACTCAGTGACTACGAATGCGAAATTCGTTATCATCCGGGTAAAGCCAACGTAGTAGCTGACGCCCTAAGTCGGAAAGAATACTCTGGTCGTAGAGTCAAATCATTGAATATGACTATCCATTCACATCTGTCCACACAAATTAAGGAGGCTCAGCTAAAAGCCTTGAAACCTGAAAATGTGGCGGGTGAATCCCTAAGAGGGATGGATAAGAACTTAGAAGTCAAGGGTGGCGGAGCCTTATATCTCATGGATCGGATCTGGACACCGAAACACGGTGGTTTCAGAGACTTGGTCATGACCGAAGTGCACAACACTCGATATTTCGTCCACCCAGGTTCAGATAAAATGTATCTGGATCTTAAAAAACTATACTGGTGGCCTAACATGAAAGCAGAGATTGCTACTTTTGTGAGTAAATGCCTTACTTGCGCCAAGGTTAAGGTCGAATACCGGAAACCATCAGGTTTACTTCAGCAACCAGAGATACCTGAATGGAAGTGGGAGCGGATCACAATGGACTTCATAACCAAGTTGCCCAAGACAACGGGTGGTCTCGATACCATATAGGTGATCGTAGACAGGTTAACAAAGTGCGCACACTTCCTGCCTATCAAAGAAACTGACAAGATGGAGAAATTCACTAGAACATACATTAGGGAGATCGTACGACTGCATGGTGTTCCCATATCCATTATCTCTGATAGAGATAGTAGATTCACTTTGAGATTCTGGCAGTCGCTACAAATTTCCCTTGGGACTAGGCTGGACATGAGTACAACCTACCATCCGCAAACCGACGGACAAAGTGAGAGGACTATCCAAACTTTGGAAGATATGTTGCGAGCCTGTGTGATAGACTTTGGGAAGGCATGGGATACTCATCTACCCCTTGTCGAGTTCTCCTACAACAATAGTTATCACACGAGCATAAAGGCTGCTCCATTTGAAGCCCTCTATGGCCGTAAGTGTAGATCCCCTATGTGCTGCGCTGAGGTGGGTGACACTCAGTTGGCTAAAGGACGAGTTCCTGACAGCACTCTCACAGGTCCGGAAATCATTCGGGAAACGACAGAGAAGATCGTTCAAATTCGTGAACGATTGAAAGCCTCTAGAGACCGTCAAAAAAGCTATGCAGACAAGAGAAGGAAACCTTTGGAATTCCAAGATGGAGACCGCGTTCTATTGAAAGTCTCACCCTGGAAGGGCTTGATATGCTTCGGAAAGCGTGGAAAGCTGAATCCAAGATATGTAGGGCCTTTCTAGATTATCGCTAGAATTGGCCCAATAGCTTACAAACTCAAATTACCTCGCGAACTTAGTAACGTACATTCTACCTTCCACGTCTCGAACTTGAAAAAGTGCCTGTCCGACGAGACTCTTGTAATCCCACTCGACGAGATCGAGATCAACGAGAGCCTCAACTTCAAGGAAGAACTAGTATAGATCATGGTCCGAGAGGTCAAGCAAACGAAGCAAAGCCATATCCCGATAGTGAAGGTTCGCTGGAATGCCAAACGAGGACCTGAATTCACTTGGGAGCGCGAGGATCAAATGAAACAGAAATATACTCATCTTTTCGCTTAGTTATTTGTAATTGCTTAATTGCTTAAACTCTAATTTCGGGACGAAATTCTCTCTAACGGGGGGATGATGTGACAACCCGAAATTTCTATCTTGTACAGTAATTCAATTCAATCACAGTCAGACTTATTTCTGCTATCTTTTAGCATTGTTAAGCGTCTGTTTGAGTGTTCTGAGCCTAGTACATTCAAGGATTTGGTGTTAGGAAGTATCTGCTAGAGTTCATGGTGCAACATTCGAGCCGGAAAACTCCAAGTCTTGGAGTTTACGACCGTAAACTAGAGATTACGGCCGTAAACTCTTGGCTGGCCGTAAACTCCTCACATATACATGATATTCCTTCATTTTTCACCACTTCTCACACTTCCAACTCAAGAAACTCCATTCTCTCTCAACTATCATCAAGGGTTTTCATCTTGATCTTCAATTATGTAAGTGTTTCTTCCATTTGTTAGTTGGTACCTTGCTTAATCTAGTGAAACCCTATGATTTCATCCATGATTTCATCTCTTTTGGGTAGATCTTCAAATCTTCACCACTTACACCAAGAACACCAAGAACACCTACTAGTTCCTGGATCGTGAACACCCCCTTCAAGCTTCAAAACGTAAGTATCCTTCCATATACTAGTTATCCTATATAATCAATTAACATACACCCTTGAAAACAACCATTTCCCAAGATCAATAAGAGTTTACGGCCATGAGCATCTCCCTTGGCCGTAAAACCTCCTCAAGATCTTCTTTGGCCGTGAACACAAGGGCCGTAAACACCCTTGGTCGTGAACACAATGGCCATAAACCCCTAAGACCGTAAACACAATGGCCGTAAACTCCATTGTGTGGCCGTAAACCCCTTAGATGCAATCCTTTGCGATTAAAACACTTCAATCCAAGTGTTTCCTAATCCCTAAGGTGGTTTCCTTGAATGATTAGTTGTATATACACTAATTATATCCATATATGTGTCATTATATGCTTAATAGGATTCGTTTGTGCTCGAGGCTTCACTTGACACTTAGCATCCTAAATCAATCTTTCATTCGTATCACTCACTACAGGTGAGTTCATACCCCTTAACTTATCTTTTAAATGATTTTAAATGCTTTTATGGGGGGGGGGGGGAATACAAGTAGAACTATTATAGTTATTATATCAATCACATGTGATTAATAACTAACAACACAAGTGGATTTTCTTATACTTCAAACTGTTTCATCAAACAAACTCTTCAAAACATTTTGTAAACGGACATCAAGTCATCTGTTACCATTTAAATGGTTAAAACTCTTTATATGTTAAAATTTCTATTAAACTCTCTTAAAATTATATATTGTCAAAATCATGTCTATATGTATATAGTTATATAAGTAAGGTTGAAAGGACTTAGGACTGATAACTCACTTTATTTCCTGTTCCTTGTTTGGTTGTGGACTTAGGGTATCTGGTTGTTTGTCCGAGTGTCGTTTGAATCTTAGTTATACATTATGTATATGTGTATAGATATAAAAGTTCCTACATCAGTTCAGCACCTTTGGGTAGCAAAGGTGTACAAACATACTCAGTCGTTCAAACAACATTACTAGTAAACTATAATAGGTATAGTTTAGAGGTTCACTACTCACTATTTCTAGTACAATGAAACATACAAGAGTCAGTTCATTCATGAGTCAATACAAACGTACTATTATGAGAAACAAAAAGAACATACTATGATGAGAAACAAAGAGAACATACTATGATGAGAAACAAAGAGAACATACACTACACTATACAAGAGAACATACAATACACTAGAACAGAGAGAACATACAACACACTAGAACATACTATACAAACACTAGAATACTATAACATTAATGTGAGCCACTATTTCATGGCATGGCAATCTACTGCTGTGTCACGTTTTGTAACCAGAGTCTCCTGGAGGGAGAGCGTGAATTGGTGTATATATCTATACGGGATTGACTATCCTAAACCTTGCTGCTAGCTACAGTGGGACCTGCAGGTCTACGGGTGACTAATGTCATACCATTTCGATGTCTTCGAGCGTCGTGTTTTAACTAGTCGATCAAGCATGGTTACAACTATATCACATTTTACCTTAATTAAAACAATTGTTTTAAGGTAGTTAGTACAACGGTAGTAGTTATATACAAATACTACAAGTACATCATTATTATTTTCCCATTACATTCAACTTGTGATCTTCTCACATAAACGGTAATGTAAACTATATTGTTGGTAATGATAGTCTGTCTTTAGGAAAATTACACACTTTTACAAACAAACAACATATAGAACATTCAGGCCTTGGTAGAAGGCCACTTTTTAGTAGAAAATATAGGATTTTCTAGGAGATACAAACACTTACAAACATTTACTACAAACACCTACAAACATTTACAAACACTTTCATACAAGCAATGACACTAAAATACTTATGAACTCACCAGCTTTAATGCTGATCTATGCTTTCAAAATAACATGTATTCTCAGGTCACCAGTAGACAGGTACCGATGACCAGGTTTTTGAGAAGACGGAGCTTTCAAGACTCGTCCTTATTTTGATTATTCATTTTTGGTGTCTTATAAACTATAAACAGAACACACTTGTATTAAATTATATTATTAATGCAATGGATGATGTTGTTGCTTGTTTACTATTATGCATTGTTGTGATACTGTACATGACGTCCTCCGCCCCAGAACATTTCCGCCGTTCCGGTTTTGGGGTGTGACAACCTCTTCTTCAGTATCAATCATCATTACATGGGAATGAGTATTCTTTTCGGGAAATTGGGGGGACAATCTGTCATTCACCAAAGTAGTAAGTTGACCAAGTTGAGCTTCAAGGTTGTGGATGGAGGCTTGCTGATTCCTTAATGATGTTTGTTGGTCAATCATCATTGCGTGATGATTTTTCATCATAGTTTGATGCTTCTTTATCACTGTATCGGTATCAGCATGTCTTTTCTCGGAAGCTTCCATGAAACGAACTAACATGGTCTCCAAATCAGCTTTCTTCTCAGCTGGTGGTTGCTCCTTTTGGTAGAAACCTCGGCCAGTCTATCTGTATTTCTCCTCCTTCTGCTTCTTGTACTCATCGTATGGCAGCCACTCTTTCTTTGGTTTTCTCTAATCTTCATCATACTTGTCCCCACTCGAGTAACATACTTGAGCCTTCTTGTTTCCATATTCATCCAAATGGCAATCTCTAGTCAAGTGTGGACCATTGCATTTCTCACAACCAACTCTAATCGCATGAATTGATTGGTCCATTTGTGTCAACCTCCTATCCATATTATTGAGCATTTCCATCATAGCAGCCATCTCTTCAGAATGTGTACCTCCACTACTTTTTACTCCATCGTGTCTTTGGTTATGGTACTCACGAGAATGCTTTGCGAACTCTTCAATCAACACCTTGATCTGATTAGGATTCTTCTTAGTGAGAGGACCTTGCGAATCAAGGAGTTGCCTAGTCATAACATTGACCCCATCATAGAAAATAGACATCTCTTGTTGAATATTAAGGTCATGTTGAGGACAATTCCTTAATAATCCTTTGTAACGCTCCCATGCCTCATATAGTGACTCCCTCGGTTGTTGCTCAAAGTTGGCTATTGCCTTCTTGAGTTTAGCTATCTTGGATGGTGGGCAAAATTGGTCTAAAACTGCTCACTCATTTGATCCCAAGTGGTGATTGTACCAGGTGGAAGTGCTTTCAACCAATCTTTTGCAGCTCCCTTGAAAGTAACTGGTAGCATCCTTAGCAAGACAGTATATCTATTAACATTTGGGACATTGAAATAGTCTGCAATGTCATTGACCTCATCTAGATGTTTGAAAGCATCCTCATGATCCTTTCCATAAAACGGAATATCCTTAAGTGCAGTAAGGATGTGTCCCTTCAAATCGAATGTGGCAGTGGCAGGAATCGCGGGTTGTACTAATCTCGGACCAACATCTTCTCGAATACGCTTCTTGTAAGCTCTCATTGACATCTATTCAATGTTTGCCATCTCATTTCTTGGTTCGTCTTTGGGTTCGCTCGTATATAGTCCAAACTCGGCCTCGGATTCGTATTCAGATTCGTTTGGATTAGGAATTGGATTTAAACTTTCTATCTTGCTCTTGTCCTTTGAAGATGAACTTGATTCTCCCGTTTTCTTCCCTGACTTCTTTGAGAACACTGACTTGAATTCTTGTAAGGGTGTCTTCTTTGGTGTTTGATCTTCTTTCACGTTCTTATCCTTCTTTTTGTGAAGGGCCGACTCTGGATCTTCAAGTGGTGGTACCAAATATGTGTTGGAACCTCTGGTCATGAACTCCTGCAAAATAAACAAAATAAAAACGTAAAACTGAACAAAAACTAAATAAAAACTTCCTACAGACTGGCCACCACCACGTGGTAAAGGTTACCACCTCGTGTTGTCGCAGAAAAACTAACAGAAAAGAAAAACGAAAAAAAACGAGAAATAGACTAGACTCAAGTTGTGAGCTAAAGGTTCACGCCGTGAATCTAGTACTGAAACAAAATCCTTAGCTGAAAAAAAATAACTTTTTACAGGTTTAACCCCACAAAAAGGATCGATCAACCTAAAGCAAATAAATCAAAGATCAAATAAGCCGTTCTCCGGCAACGGCGCCAAAAACTTGATGCATGCAAATAGCTACACCTAATTTTAAATTTATAGCCTAACTACCTTAACTAACTAATTGCACCTAGTCAGTGTACCTAGTAAGATTATAGTATAGCTTTGGGTAAGTCTCGATCACAGGGAACGGTATTGACTAGTTAATCTACTTACTATTAAATTAACCTAATTATTAACAAAGAAAGGGGGTTTTTATCTGATTTTGCAGGACCAGAGAAACTTAATTCTTAATTCAAATTCAATCAATAAGCAAACACTTCTGTTAGTTCGAATCCGCTTTCCCTCAATGGTTTATAAATCATATATGATAATTACTGTTGGTTACCAATTAAGATAGTATTAGCAATTTAGTTCTAAATCTACTAATATTAATTAATTCATGTAAATAAAAGTATGTTCACACTTAAGTTAACACAGAATCAATTATGTTATGAATTGGAGCTATGTAAGATTGATTAACAAAACACAATTACGGTCATAATATGAGTTCTCTAGCACAGTCTAATTCAATACTTAACTGCTTAACTAAGAATGGTGATCCTAGCTCTAATAATTTAATGTTCACTAAATTACTAGGTATTCTAATTCATACAGATTAATAATCACTAACTACACAGAACAAGAATTAAAAGCAATCAAATACTAAATCAAACATGCTAGGTAAAATCAATCAACACAAGTCATAACCAACAAGTAAATCAATTCTAAAATATTAAATCCATGAGTTCCAGCTTCATCTAGCTAACATAAGCAGCTAGATTTAGTTGGACATCCTATCAAACAAGTTAACACAAATCATATTCATAAGCATATTGAACAGTACCAAATCTACAGTCGATTTATGAACTTCTCTTCTCCTTTGGTGTTGAAATCCTTTTCCAGACCTTCTCCTCTTCTGAAAATTGTCTCCAGGAACTTCTTCAATCAGCCAAAAGTTTTTTCAAATCGTAATGAGCAAGAGTATATATAGTTTCTCAAAATTTGCGCTTCACGTCGTGAATTAGGAGAAATCCTTATCGGACAAGGCTTATTACTTCGCGCATACTTATCTTCCAGAATTCTCATGTCACGTCGTGAACTTGTGGTTCACGTCGTGAATATAGCTGATATCGTGGGTTTTTCATTCTTTTAAGTCTTCATCTTCCAAAGTTCCATGTTTTGACGCTTTTAGTCCCTTTTCTTCAAAATGTCTTTTATTTGGCTGCAATATATAAATTAAGCTTATGAGTACCATTATTGTATGCAAATAACCAAAATATTAATAAAAATGTAAATAAATATTGCCTAAAAACATTTATAAATATGGCAATATCAGTAAGCAACAAGAACATGATTCGTCGGATCCACCTTGCGAAGCATAGCATCCGAAATTCTTCTAACTGAGGGAAATGTCTCCGAATCATCTGCAATAGTCTTCGGATGTTGATAGATGGTAAACTATGCTTTGGTAACATCCGAGGGAATAAGAATCCCTTCCTTCTCATAGACATCGTGCATAATCGGACTCCAATATCTAGCACACGAAACACCATTGGCAACATTGGTGTGTGAGATACTTGCACCTAACTCCTCCCATAATTGAGTTGCATAATCAAAATTTAGATCATAATAGAGTCCAATAATCATAGCATAAACTTCAAGTTTAGCTTTATAAAGACCAACACTTCGACCTATTAAGCATCGAAGAAATATCCCAAACAAGAAGTTCCACATAAACGGTAAAGAAGACTTTTTTAAACTGACTGATTTTGGTTAGTGGCGGTTGATGACATATCTCATTAAACATGTGAACCACCTGTTCATATGTAACCTCATAGAAAGGCCCAACATTTGGAATCTTCAAGATTTGGGCAAAGTGTTTTGTAACATCCCCCTCTGGCACGTGTCACAATATTGTCCGCTTTGGACTCCCGCACAAAAACTTCCCAGGGGGTCACCCATCCCTGAATTGCTCTCGCCCGTGCACGCTTAACTGCAGAGTTCTTATGGGATCTGCTGCCCTCATTGCTTTAAAATGCGTTGTAAAGTCATGAGGGTGGCATATCCCATAAGAACTCTGCAGTTAAGTGTGCCCGGGCGAGAGCAATTTAGGGATGGGTGACCCCCTGGGAAGTTTTCGCGTCGGGAGCCCAAAGCGGACAATATTGTGATACGTGCCAGAGGGGGATGTTACAAATGGTATCAGATATAGGGCACGGGTTGATGTGTTCGACAAGGACGTCGAACGCTATAATGGGGGGTGAAAGTGGTTACACCTAATCCCACATCGGCTTGGAAGGAGAACTAAGCATTCCTTATAAGGGGTGTTGATACCTTCCTTGTCACAATGCATTTTAAATCCGTGAGGGCGGCGGATCCCATAAGAACTCTGCAGTTAAGCGTGTCCGGTGAGAGCAATTCAGGGATGGGTGACCCCCTGGGAAGTTTTCGCGTCGGGAGCCCAAAGCGGACAATATTGTGATACGTGCTAAAGGGGGATGTTGCATGTGTTTTGGAGAGATTGTACTTTTTCTCATTCGTGAGCTGGAATGTGACAATCTTGGAGGTTTTCTTGAACACAGTAGTGGAACCGACCAAAGATAACCTGGTCATTGGTACAAAAAAAGAAGAAGTCATCACCGTTGAAAGCACAGAGTGATTAAGAGCAACGATTATCATCTTTAACTCTTTTGGGTACTTTGAAACATCTGGTTGAACTCGATAATTGGTACTCTGAATCTTTAACAAAGGTTGAGATGTAACATCATCAGTGGTTTGAGAAGGATTAACATGAACATTAGTTGCCGCCATTGTTAGGGTTTGAACTTTTGTTGGATTAGGTGTCTAAGCCCATAACTATAATTGGTTTGAACTTGAATTAATAGTAGCACAGTCCTTTTGGGTTTCCTTCACACCTGGCAATTGAATAGGATGACTATTAGAGAGAGAAGAATGATTTATTAATTTATTATTTGGTTAATAAATTAATTAGATATCAAAATAAATGATTTATTAATGTTTTATGGAAATAATATAATAATTAGAAATCATATTGTTTAATTAATATTTAATCAAAAATTAATTTGGATTTAATTTTGGGATTAAAGGAATTAATTGAAACTGTAGGGACTGAAGGTGACAATGTTCAATAGTTGAGCATTGGGCAATTCTAGAACCTCCCTATAGTAGGGGGAACGAAATCTAGATGCTCCTAGGGTTTTCTTGGGCTCTAAGGGTGCCTCGATGCCTTAGGGAGAAAGTTAAGGGATTAGAGTTATCTTGGATACACCTGCCTTATCCAGTACCTTGCTAACACCTATATAAACCCTCCTTAGGGTTAGATTTCGGCTATGCACTCCTAAGAAAGGCTTATAGCCTAAATTCTTCTTACCTTCTCTCTCTATATATATAGTATTCCTTGGTTGCTTGAGTTTGTTTGTGAACCATTAGAGGCGCGACACTTGTGGCGCTTGCTACCAAAGGTCTTTCAAGCAAGGATTCAAGATTGTTTACAATAACAATCTTAAATGTATGTATTATAACCCTTTTCTTTATGTGAATTTTGATTATATATTAGTGATCTAGGGTTTATACTTTGTGTTCATAGTTTGCATGTTCAATTAGAGAAAACTTAGATCCAATCAATTTAGGGTTGCATGCACACATATAATTGTATGTTATGCTCAAAACCCAACAGTGGTATCAGAGCCTAGGATTAGTTTTCTGTTGAATAGATGCAATTGTGATCTTGTTCAAAGGAGAAGGGAACAAAATCGATATTCTGTTCAATGAACTCGTAGAGTTGTTCTTAGAACTCGTCTAGTTGCATAAACTCATTGATTTTGGTCATCCAACTCGACGAGTTAGTGCGTCTGATGCCTATCTCGGATTTTCTTGCCTAACTTGATTTACTAGGTTAATATTTGATAATTATCTTTTATTAATTCTACCATAATCTGATTTTTGGTAATATAAGATAATTCAATAAAACCTAAATGTTAGGAGATAATTATGGATTAGATAATGATGATTTATTTGATTGCAATTATCTTTATGGATATGGTTAATGATTTAATTAATTAATTAATTAAAGAATAATTATTATATCCATAATTGGCTACTAGATAATTATTAATTGGATTAAATAATTAATATTTTGGGTTGTTTGAAATTTAAAATTAAAAGGCTTAATTACGAAAATTTAAAATGATAAACCCTAAAATATATCCTTATGGATATTATTAATGGTAATTAATAAAGTCATCTGTGGTTTAGATTTAATTAAATTGAATGTTTAATTTATTAAAAGATTAAACATTTAGTGTTTTAAATGTTTAAAATACACCCTATACTATATGTAAGATTAAAATTTTAATATTTACTATATGTATAAGACGAGTCAGTCGAATCGCTAGTACGCCACATTCACGAAGTCATACTATAAGGGGAGTTTAAGGAAGCGGCATGTAAAATGACCGTCATTGGGTATCCATTCTTACCCACCGCTCTCTTGCATGGTGGAGGGTCGTTAGCCGAACAGATTTGATAGGACACTTAATCTTCATTAAAAGTATAATGATAAAGTAACTAAACTATTTTCTAAAAATCTCACTCTTAGTTACTTTAGGAAAAATGTGAATTTCATGCTAACCCATGAAATTACACATTGCACCTTATTGGTCGTTATTGGAGCGTGTGTGGTTAACCGACACACTAATATGGGACCAATATTGTTGGCAATTGGTGTCTCGTAAATTATCGTTGAGTTAACGGAGCGCGTGTGGTTAACCGGCACATTAATTTCAGATGATAAATGACATCGAGAGTGTCAAGCTAATTTGCATGGTTATTCACATCTCGTTTGTGATCCTCGACATCCCAGTCACAAAGTGAGAGCATAATCGAGATTAAATATGTCATTGAATAGTTCAATGAATCTCAAAAGATCTAGGAGTTTCATTAGATTGAAACTGGTAAATGCTTACCTACCTAAAATAGATTTGAATTTGATTACGACATCCCTCTTCAGAATTCGAATCGAAAATATAGATCCTAGCCTTAATTTAAAATTTTGGATTAATAATTAAGGATTAAACATATCAACTAACTTGAATTCTTTTCTCCCTTTATAGATGTCGAGTCAAGACTACAATGGTTCTTCTCGTCCTTTTGGAAATGGTTTTCCTTCTCTATCTGAAGACGATCTTCCACATGTTGATCAAGGTGAAAGAACGTTCCCTTCTTCAAATGGTGGAACTGGAAATCATGCTTCTTCTGCTTTTCCTCCACATCCTCCAATAATTCTCCCCGACCCACGATTTCTTCAACTTGAACACTTCAAAGTCACTCAAACAATGGTACCTCCAATATACAATTCCTTCAACACGTTGGTCAAACTTGTAGAGGATTACAGTGCATCTAAACGGCTTTAAGAACTTGCTTCATTTCTTTCTCGCTAGCTTTCTCTTTTTATTTTTCCATACAGTAGTTGGTTGTACCTCATGCATTAAAACTTGTATCAATTTGTGTTTGTATGTTTTTAATTAGTTTCGTATGCTTTTAATGTTTTTGTTAATTAATTTTGAATGATTTTAACTAGTGTGTATTTATTTTAAAATTAAAAATTAAGTTGATTGAATGCAAGGACCGAGCTTCTATAGGGCCAGGAGGGGCTGTCCCCCTCCCCTATTTTTTTATATAATTAGTCCATAACTAATAAAAAATTTACATATTGGGCATAAAACTATAAAATTTGACTTTGGCCATCCTGTTCTCCAATTTTTATACATATTTTATTTTCGACCGTCCAAATCAAAACTTCAATCTCCGTCACTGGTTGAGTGGGTTGGAAAGATGAGTTTTTATGTGTTTTGGGTTGAGAAAAATAAAAGAGAAATGAGAATGAAAAAACTGATATAGTGCTGATGTAGCACTGTTTTGAGTGAGTTGGAGAGAAAGACATAGGGCGTGTTTGGCAAAAGTAGCTGTTAGCTGGAAGCGGGTAACGGGTAGCTGGTAACGGTTAGCGAGTAGCGTGTAGCGGGTAGCTGGTAGCGGGGAGCTATAACTTTTATTTGTTATATAAGTGTTTGGCAAAAGTAGCTGGAAGCTTTTAAAATATATAAAATTACATAAAAGGACAATTGATTAAAAATAAATAAATATATAAATATATTTTTAAAGGTGATTATGGAAATTGATTTCAAAAATTCAGTAGCGTTTTGTTAAACGCTACATGAAGTAGCTTTTAGATTTGGAGCGTTTTGTTTAAAATAAAAGCTAAACGCTCGTACTACCAAACGAATGTTTTTGTTTAAACTAGAGCGTTTTGTCAAAAGCTAAAAACTAGAAGCTCCCAAACGCTCCAAAAACTCAATGCCAAACACGCTCATAAAAGTTTAGAAAATAAAAAATAAAATAAAAAAATGAAAATAACATTTTATAAAGTTTAAAACCACATATTAAAATTTTAAAAAGAGAGACCTAAAATATGTTATTATTTAATAAAAGTTTAGGAAAAAAAAAATGTAAGTTGAAAAGCCGCAATGTGCCCGTCGTTATTTGATACTTGTTGGAAACTTCCACGATATTGGGTTTTAATATAGAGTAAATTTGTGCACGTCCATATTTGTTTAGCTCAAATATTTGTACGCTCTGCATTAATAGATGTAAACTTTCGACTGGTGTTATGAGGAGATGCGATGGATGTAAACAGACACGTGTACGTGTTGATGTAAACTTTCGACTGGTGTTATGAGGAGATGCGATGGATGTAAACAGACACGTGTACGTGTTGTTGGAAACTCCTCTCCATCGTCCCATCTTCACACTCTACTCCTCTCCTTAATTTACAAATCCAAGTACCACAACTCAGAAGCCAGATCCCAAAGGATATGGACCATTTAGATTACAATCCACATCCACGTATTCTTGGTGGAAGAGTCGAAGAGCTTTCCGATCTTGCAGGAGAGGAAGAACAACCCCCTAGACTTAATCCACAACGTGCTTGGTGAGTTCTATTTCTTGTTATAATTAGATTACATTATTCCGGGATCATGACTACCATGACTCTGTTTTTTTATTTAAGTACAAATGCTTGATATACTGGTCTAACTCGGTATTGAATTGTTGTGAATAAGGTTAGGAGGTTTTGTGGCTTTGTTGTAGTCGATATTGGTTTTGTAGTGTAGTCTTGGTGGTGGCGGCGGCGGAGAGGGGGGCTCGAGTGATGGCTGTTGATTCCGATCAAAATTTCCCAAGCTTTCATATAATTCTCTATCTTTAAATTATTCCAAACACACCCTGACCCTGGTATAGTTTGTGGGTGGTGGAGGAAGAAGAATGTGGGAACGTGGGTTTTGATTAGGTGCTCGATGATTGTGAATAATGTAAGGTGGGTTCTGGCGATGGCGTGGTCGCCAAGGGTCGTCGATTTCCTTTTAATAGTGTGGTGGTGGTGATGACGGCGGTGGCAGGAGAGGGGAGGTGTTGGTGGCGGTTGGATCAGTGGTGGAGGTGTAGTGATGGCGGTTGGTTCCGATCCTAATTTTTCCATGGCGGGAGGTGGACAAAGGAAAGGAAAAGGAATTGTGGGGGATGAGTTTGACTTTTTGTGAGGGTGTACTTAAATTTAATTCGTTGAATATTTTCAACATATGATCAATTTTAGCTCACTTTGTAAATTGTTCTTCGCTTTTCAGATTCATGATACATTTATTTCATGATACATTTATTAATGTGATGATATTTGTGTTTTATTTCAGGATTCATGATTACTCAGCAATCTTGTATCTGATGTACACTGCAACTCTTGTAACCATCTACTTACCAATCATATCACTTCTTCAATTGAAGTTTCAAAACCAACAAAATTCTCCTTTTGAAACAAGTGGCCTCTTTATGAACTTATCAGTTCTTGCTTTATGCATAGCTACAGCCACTTCAGGAGTCCTGTTTTACATAAACCATCGGTTGCAAAACTCAACAATGGAGGACTTCTCTCTTGTTCATTACATGATCCTAAAAGGAGTGTTTTCCTTCTTTGGCATCCTCACCCCTGTTTCCCTCGTCCTCGTCTTAATCATCCCTAACAAACTTGATTGGATTAGATACGTAATTATATGTGTACTCCTTGGGGTCGTAGCCATATCTAACTTCCGTGCCTTCCAGAAGTTAAATGACATGGAAGACGAGCTCAACATGGACGGCTTGGAAGCTCATCAAATGGTCTAAAAGTGACACATTTGAAATTATCATTCGTGAGAATTAATTGAAGACACTTTTCATTTACAAGCTTTGTTATGTCATTAATGTGTGTTGAATATTTCTTACGATGAAACACCGACATTTATAGTTTTTATAATATATTTGAGTGTTTGTAATATCTTTGTGTGTTTGTAAACTTGCTTTTTTAGAAAGAGACGTAATCTATGCTGACGCATGTAGGATTCCAATGTATGACAACTTTTTTCTTTTATTTACTTTTCTCAGTGTTAAACATCTTATTAATATTTTTATAAAAAATCAACAAATAATTAACTGTTTTTAATCAGTTTTTTTGGAAAACAATACAATTTTAGCTAATCAAAATATTTAAAAAATTAATTAGGTTTAAAAAATTAAATAGGTTGTCCATATTACAATATGAGATGTCTTTTTAACCAACCTCTTATCTAAAACATTTGTCTTTCACAAAGCTTTTTCGAGTATTGAAACCATAACAAGTTTGTATTTCTATATTTCTTTATTTATTTTTTATTTTACTAAATGGCAAATCAAATTTATTTCTAAACTAATTTCTAAATACATATATATTCCAAACATGACTTGAACCCTTCCATAGTAGTCGTATTCCATCTTGAAGTTTGAATAAATAAAACAATACAACAATAACAAAACAGGAGTTGTATTTCATCTTGAAGTTTGAATATAAGGTTCTTATATATAATAATAAAGTACATAAATTGCCTTAAACAACTAGGCGTATATAACAAAAACTAGAAAAACTAGGTCACCCGAAATCCATGACTATTCTGTCGTCTGAAATGTTTGTTTATTGATTTCCTAAAAATACATGTAGTTTTGAGGGTCAATACAAGGTTGGTGAGACTTACATGTAGTGATGCTTTTAAAATGACCAAAAAGTATTTTTTTTTGTAAGTAAAACCATACTTAAAAATGTTTTGTATAAAGAGAAACTAAATCCGTAGTTTCTAGAGAGAGAGAGAGAGAGAGAGAGAGAGAGAGATCAAGTTAATGTTTATAGTGAGTCTTATAACTGAGCTATGTGACTAGATGTACCCCTCACAACGCTTCATTGGACATTGTGGAGTCAACCTAAGATATTTGTCACCCGCTTCGATTGATCTGTCGAGGTTGTAGCTACCAATCGCAGATGGGGGTGTCAACCCGTATAGATCTATACATACGTATCTCGCTCTAAGGATTACGGTTATAGTCGTGTGGATATGCTAAGTGTTTATGCTTAGATTATGAATAACGTCTCACTATAAAAGCCATTAACTATGTACACAAACATGTAACATTTCGTTTAAGATTAAATAAATAAAAGAAGTAAATAAATAAACCCTAAGCCCCGAGATGTAAATTATATTTGATTGAAGCCCTAAATCCATATTAATTTAGCAAGGCGTTGGTTTTGGGAGTTAAATGTCATAACTTTTGAATATTGGGGGTTAAGTGTAATTTATGGATTTGGTTTGTAAAGATTTTTAGAAGTAAGGGGGTGTTTGGTATATATGGGACTTAAGTTGAAATTTTTTGTGGAGGAGGGCAAAACTTGGAATTGGAGCTCATGTTTGAAAGAAAACACGGGAACTAAACCTGTTTCCCTTCCCTCTCGTTTTGGTGAATACCGAACCCTAAACCTAGCTCATTTTCTTTTCAGCCGCCACCATCTTGGAAGCTTCTCAGTCGTCGCCTGCAAAGCCAAGTCCGACCGCCACCCTACATCCTGCTAACTTTCCGTTGAATGCCTCCATAACAGTCCCTGCTGCCGGACGTCGCGGGCAGCCGGAAGAGCCACCGAGGTCGACGTTTGGAGCTGTGTTCGTCGTGGTGTGGGTCGTAAGCGACCAGGAAGTTCCCGGTAAGGCTAACCACCACTCCTCTCTCCTCTCCTTTGTTCCTCTCGGTATGTTTGACATCGTGTACGTCGTTGCTGTACCCGGTGGCCCTTGGTCGTCGTTTCTATTTGTTCTAGCGTCTTCAGCCGCCCAGTCGGTGGTTGAGAGCTTGTGGTCTCGTGTTATGTATGTGTGTGTGTGTTGCTACTAGAACCCGTGAAGCATGCGGAGGAGGGTTATGTTGGCCGGAGGTGAGGCGAACAACCATGGTAGCCAACCATGATGATTAACGCTAAGCCTCCTTCTTTTGCCGCCACCAGCCACCGTGAGGAAGTGGTTGTGTGTGTGATTTGGTGTGTGTTGATAATGTTCAGATTGTATGTGTGTTTGGTTAATGGAATTTTTGTTCAAACCGTCGCCGTGCGCGGGTGGCTGCCGCTGTTGTTGGTGGTGCCCGGCCTGGTGAAACCCTAATCAGATCTATAGCTTAATCTTGGACTTAGTCGGCATGTTCTTGGGTTGGAAACCCTAATTAGGGTTTAGAAAACTCAAATCTTGGAAACCTTTGTTTGGGACTTGCCAGGACCCGCATTTTGGACCGTTGGAATTGAATTATGAATTATGCCTGACGACATCGTATGATTGACCTAGTAGGATGGTGGACTTAATGGATTAACTCCTTAACGGGTTAAGTGTTTTTACTTAACCCTAATTGTCATTTCATGTGAAAACCCTAATTGTGTATGGGCTCGAGTTGGGCCTTTTCGTTTGGGCTTAGGTGTTTGAATTCTTAATGGGCCACCTAAGAACAAGTGTATGGACTAGGATATTTGGATGGGTTTTAGGGTAAGGCCCATGTAAGGGGTTTGGGACCAATTTAGAAAATTGGGCCATAGTTGGGCCTTGGTTGATTATTTGGCTTTTAAGTCTTCAGAGTGTGAGTTTGGGCCTTGGTCTTGGACCAAGCTAGGTTAGGGGGTACAATGGTATTTTTACCCCATGTGTGGATTTATGGTTATGCATCGAAACCTAGATTGTTAATTGGGTTTTGTTTTGATGTTGACAGTTCGGGGATCTGTCAGCCAGCAGCGAGAGATTTATTCGCAGGACTTCAGCAGTGCGAGGTGAGCTTCCCCACTGGGTTTAGCGGGTCGAAGGCACCAATGTTAACCCATGTTCATGTTATGTTAGTATGCTAACTGTCTTCGTGACTATGGCATATGTATGTGTTTATATGCTTTACGGGCTAAGGCCCGATGACCAGGCGGGGCCCGATTTACTAGCGAGCTCAACTCAATGACCGGGCGGGGCCTATTATATGTTTTGTTATGTATGGTATGAGGTATCTTGGGGAACTCACGAAGCTTTGTGCTTACAGTTTTCAGTTTATTGTTTCAGGTACTTCGATTTTCAAAAGGAATGGCCCGGGATGATTGTAGAGCACACACCATATGTTTCCATATTCTGTGTTTTTTTCTGATTTGATAATGTTTTGTTAATTCTGAATCACTTTGGTTTCATGGAAATGCTATGTATTAACGATTTATTAACTTAAGAACAAAATTTTAAGTTAATTATTTTTGGGACGTTACAAAACAACTCTCAGCCCTAACTTATACGTAGATAAGTCACTAGACAAAATGATTTACGCTGCATAAAGTTTATAAAAGCCGAGTATGTTCGATAAGTATGTATACGGGAAAGTGATAAATACTCGCTTAAATAAGTGGTAGATCTCATAGTAGTAATCACAAGTTCATGTATAAATTTTAAGTTATAATATATATATATATATATATATATATATATATATATATATATATATACATATATATATATATATACACACACACACATGATATAAGTTTGTAATACTACAAAGGTGGTAATCTTTTAATGACATAAGATTTATAAAATCATAGTATTTTGTAGTAAGTTGTCTTGACTAGTTGTATCATTTTAAAACAACTATAACACATGCATATATCATATTTATGACTAGTGTATTTGTAAATTAAGTGTTACTTGACAAAATAACATTTATAAACTAGGTATGATGCATTTTCACATAAAATGATAACTTGTTGTAGTATGTTTTCAAGAGTGTTTTGCATAAATGAAATATTGAGCACATGTATCCCCCTGTAACATCTAATTTTTTCTAGGTATTCTCTTTTGAACCTTGGGTTATGATTTGTTTGCAAGATTGGACCCCAATGGCTTTTTCGTAATTATTTGGCCTTGTGTGCGTATGATTGGCGTACGTAGCCAGGATGCAAACCCTAATTTTTAGGGTTTCGACCCCATTTAAGCATCTTTATGGCCTCATACACCCTCTTATCTTCAGACCCTTTCCTTATTTCAAAACCCTGAAGTGTGTGAGTGCCTTATGAAGCTTGAAGAGCCTTTTGGTGTCATTTTGGAGGTCTTGGAGAAGAAGGAAGAACCTTGAGGTTGTAATGTTTCACTCAAGGCCTTAGATCTAGCATCTACTTCCCTTTGTACTTCCTTTGGAGGTATAAAGCTCCAACCTTGATGAGTAGTTTATTTGGATCTAGTTTTAGTTTAAAGTTGACACCTTTTTGTCCAATCTTGATCTTTATTAGTATGGAATATGTAACGCCCGGGTTTCGGGTCTAAGCATTTTTAGACAATGTAATAGTCTAGGTCAACTATTGTAAATCTTTTTGAGGTAATAAAGATGAAATATTTGAATTCCATGAGAATTATGTGTATTTGTGTGCTTATTACTTAAATTATAAAGATATAATTAATAAAGAATAAAAATAAGCGTCAAAATTAAAGTGTGAGATAAGTCCGATATCTTTACATAAAGTTGTAGTGGTCGAAACAAGGATTCCGTACATATAAAGAACGCCGAAATCCGAGTTATAATGAAGAAGTTATGGCCCGCCGAAGTTTTACGGCAAAACCGGCACGGCACCGGGAGACGTAAATAGTGAATTTATGATGGAGGAATTTTTAGCCTTAGTGATCTAAACCAAAGTTGTATTATATGTTAAACCGAGAACATCCATAAAAAGAACGCCCAAATCTGACTTCGTATGAGAAAGTTATGATTTTTCTAAGATTCGGCTTAACAGTGCACGGCCCGAAACTCGAATTTTAGTTCGAGCAGTTTTTTGCTTACGCAACCTAAATAAGAGTTGAAGATCTCATTAATAGGAACTCAACGGTAAAAATACAGACAAAAACGGAGTCCGTATGAAGGAGTTACGAATTCTTCGCGGTCATTTAGCAGTCTAATCTCCTCCTACTATTAAATTTAAGATCGGTTGAGATTTAGCCGATGGAGTCTAAATGAAAGTTGTAGATATTGTTTTTACCTACGCGTGGATAAAAACAACGTCAAAAACGGAGCTCATATGCGAAAGTTACAGGGTTTAGAAGTCGGCAGGGTGCTGCTGCAAAATGGGTGACGTGGTTGAATATGGGCCAAGGCTTTCTCCCCAAGGAAAGCCATCAGGTGATGACACGTGGCACTGACTCGGCGAGTCCGTGAACCGACTCGGCGAGTCCGTCCGGATTTCACCCTATAAATAGAAGTGCCGGGTTCTCTCATTTCTCACACCTTTCCCCACTTCTTTCTCTCTCTACACTCTCACTCTAGCCTATCCTAACCCTCCTAAGGTCTAGGTAAACCCCCTAGCACCCGAAGGAAGCCCCGAGGCTCCTGAAGCCCCGACAAAAGAGCCATTCGGCTCGGAAACGCTGCTCCAGCGAAGCCTGGTTTTGAGAAAAACCTGTTGTAAGTGAGCTACGCCTAGCCTATCTTTAGTATAGATTATGTTTAATATAGTAATGTTACTAGGACCTTATAATAAGTACTTGGGTTATTATTATGGGTTATATAAGTATCGTTTAACGCTTATATAATAGTAATAATAGCTAGACTATTAATTAGTCTCGGTGAATATTAGACTAAACCCTAGTGGTAATGATACTAGGTTTTGCCGAAGGAAAATTGTGTTAAGAGTAACGAAGTGCTGTCCAAGCACAGAGTCACCACCTACTCAGGTGAGTGCATAGTTACTTTCATCTTACACATAGATATGAAGTATTTTATATATTAAGTGCTATGTGTGCATATTATCTGTATACTTGCTATCTATGTTGGATGAATGTTTTTATACAAGTTTTAAATGATTTAAACTGTATATGTATTTTATATCTACAAAAATGTTGGGGTAAAACATGGGTAGATGTAATAAGACGATGCGTGATAAAATGATGAGAGGCCTCGATGTTGTTGTTGTTGATCCAGTCATCTAGCGGAGTATAGATGACGACCACAGACAGTCCAGTGGAACGCTGGCAGGCTCGCAACCTGTCGGTGTTTGTGAACGATGTGTTCACCGGTGTACTCCATCCCCCACATGGTTGCCTTTAGGACATTTATTGCTAAGGAACCCCCTTAGCAGTAGTGTCCATCCCGATGATGATCCTTAGGATAGGTCCCTTATGATAAGTGTTTAGGGACGTAATGTGAGGATAACGGAAACGGGTAATCGGGTTATTGTTGGTTGATGAAATTAATAAACTTATTTATTGTGGGTTGAAAACC
Organism: Lactuca virosa; assembly: GCF_052849685.1. NCBI lineage: Eukaryota > Viridiplantae > Streptophyta > Magnoliopsida > Asterales > Asteraceae > Lactuca > Lactuca virosa. The sequence goes on from NC_136433.1 coordinate 44,275,555, forward strand.
CTATGTGCTCACCAGGCTCCCAAGCCTGACCCACTCAGTTTTATGTATTACAGGTAGTGGCGCTCGAGCATAGTTGTGATGTGTTGGGATGAGGGATTACGGATATAGGCCTGTAGATATGAAATAATGTAGTAAGGCTTATATTGTATTGTTTATACTTATGTACTATATCGAACATGACATCCCGAGTCTTTTAATGAAATACATTTCTAAGGAAATGCTTTTGATAAATCTTTATCATATTATTGTTTTGGGACAAATTCTGCAACTCTTTTATTAAAAGGTTACTCTGATTTTGAAATAAAGTATAAACAAAACCGGTCTTTTCTGGCCACGATTTTGGGGATGTCACAGAATACTCCAAGACATTTGAGTTGTCATTCCAGACGTTTTAGGGTGTGTTATGGCATAAAAATGTGATCTTGGACATTAGTTTCTTCCCAGGCATATTCTAAGTTGTCTTAATGGGTTAAGAAGTTAGGGTTTTTTTATAAAGGTCTTAATAGCCATGCAAAACCATAAAGTTGGAAAGTTTATGGTTAAGATCACCTTTTAGGATCTAGATTTGGATTTTGGACATAAGTGCTTAAGGATAAACAACACGACTTTCAAATTCATTATTGATGACTTTCCTCTCATGAATCTGGATGACTTAATCACAGTCGCAAAGATTCTTAAGTTCAACAATGAAACAAAACTCCAGGGTACAAGCAAAGAAGATTATTTGTTGGGTCTTGCTCATATCAAGATTTTCATCGACAATTATTTCGATTGTTTAGCATTGACAGATGTTGAATTAGCTTTGACAATGGGCAAAGAGATAACTATACCTCAATCAATCTTGAAGAGTAAAGCAGAGTTGCAGCCTTACGATGATGGAGAGATTTGTCTAAAGCCACTTGGAATAGTCTTTTTTGGAAGAAGCAAGAAGGGAAGAAAGACGAAGTATTTGTTTCAAGCATGTGATGTCGAAAGATATACTATAGCTCATTATATGAACTTGATGGTTCGTATGAATAACTATAAGAAAAACAATGATAAAGATAATGCTGATTTGAAGATGGTGATGAATTGGTATGCAGCGATTAGAAGTTCGATGCATCAAGCAATCCAGATATTAATGACTTAGATTCGACACTTCTTACAAAGGGGGAGAATGTTGGGGTTCAAAGGTACTGAGATGTCAAAATTATCTTTGTTACTTGTAATGTCGAATTTTGGATTGTATTTTATTTTAAGGACTAATTTAGTATCGAAGCTTAGATGTCGAATGTCCTTATACTTTTTGTGCTTTCAGTTTTCCCTATAAATATGGGAAGGATACTTTTAGAGGAAAAGAACTTTTTCCTGATTGTAATCATTTCTCTTTTCCTCTTGTATTCAACTGATTAAGCAATACAACATGCCAAACAGATTATATTTAGATCTCTTGTTCTAAATCATTTCATACTCTGATTTTGTTTGATAACTCGATTCAATTGGAACTACAGAACCACAATATGAATCTCCCAAGAATAGAGATTGATCATCTCTCCTACGAATAAGGGTACTTAATCCCCTCTAAGGTTTAAAGAGTTAATTACCTCTTTCACACGAGTTAAGGTTTATACACCTCGCTTGGACGCATGATATCAATCTATGGGATATAAATAAGGGGATCATTTCACGCTTCAGTGACTTGGCAACCCCCTTATTTCTGAACATGGCTTAAGATCCTAAAGTCTGAATCTAAGGTTAATAACATTTACATGTTATCTCAAGTTGGGATCTTCCGCGGAAAACTCCTAAGATTTATAACATTTACATGTTATCTTAAGTTAAGGATCCTTCCTGAAAATTGACAACTGAGGATCCTTCCTAACAAACTTCTAAAATAAAGATCCCTTCAAGCATCAAGGTCATACGAAGACAAGGAGATCATGACTTCACACTTTTCCTAAGATCACCAGGTTTCATCTATCCTTGTTTTTGAAAAACTCTAAGTTTGAGGATCCAAAACTTTTCAGGATCCTAAACAAAGATTATTTGGTTACCAGAACTTAAGTCTTTGAGTTTAAAAGGGTTACTTATAATTTACTAAGAGATTTTTTAGGATTGTTTGCAGGAACTAAGTTCTTCAGGATCCTAGTGATCTAAGGATCCCAGTATCACAAACAATTATATAGGATGATCAAAAGAAATATATGAAAAGAAAACACAACCATTGTATTACAAAAAGGGGTTGTGCACCAACCCACCAAAAGATTAATTTTTCTACATCCCAATTAAACAAAAATTTATTTAAACTAATCTACGTGGGCCTAGACCTTAGCATGGTCAACATTGGTTGTGTCTTTCTTCTCCTCTCCTTCGTCCAGCTGCAATACATGATCCTAATTGGCGGTAGTAGGCTTGTCAGTCAACTTTGCCAGTGCCTCGCGCAAACCGTCCACATCCCAGGAACCTGCATTCTCCAGATCCTCCGTAAGACGGATCTTGGCCTTCCAAACAGCCACTGCAGGGTTGACCTTCGCATCAGAGATCACCTCCTCTATCTCGAACAAGTGCTCCTCATATTTTCATCCATCTCCTTGTTGAGCAGCTCCACTCTCATCAATAGATCCTTGTTGATTGCTTTCCACATCCTCTCCTATCCTTGAAGGGCTTGTTTAGCCCTCTTCGGTTGGATCCTTAGATCAATGAAAACGTGATCAGAGACCTGAAACAAAAACATAGTGGGTCAGCAAAATGTAGAATATAAGTCGAGAATAAAACCAAAACTTACAACTTGGGTGAAAGAGACCGACTTCTGGAGCGTATCCTTAACTCCAAGGTTCTCCAAGGATAGACCTGCAGACTCAACAGTTTTCCATTTCCGGGATCCCGGATTTTTCACTGTTAAGTCAATGGCCGATCTTTTGGGAGGAAGAGAATACGAACTCTTCTCCTTTTTCACTGTTAGTTGATCCCTAGACACGGTTGTGTTAAGATCAGCAAGTGTGAAGAGGGCACTTGAACGGGTGATATTGGATCCCACATATAATAGAAAAATGTTAAGATCCTTCATCACAAGCAAAAACAATCATGGATCCTTACCAGTCGACATGAGGTCAATAGCAGAGGAGCTTTCTTGTACAGTAGCATGTTCGAATCAAAAGAATCTCTCGGCTTCAGACAAGGCCAAGAACTTCTCAATATTCTCTTCCGAATCCTGAGCGATGGGACAAGCTCTTCGAATTTAAAAGTTGCAAAAAAATCAAACAAAATAAGAAGAAGTGAATTCCAAGATCCTTATATTAGTATAATAGAATCCTACCCTTCTTAACCCAAGCATCCGACAGGAGATCCCCACCAAGAATGGAGTCAAGTCTCACAAAAAGGTATTTTTCTTTCCAAGCTTCGTCGTTGTGTTTGGTTTTCAAGACAATAGGAGATTTGTGGGTTTTGACTTTAAGAAGAAAGCGAGAATTCCCAAAGGTCGTAAGATCATACATACATGCCAGTTCAGAAAGACCTATATCAAGGTCTTTTGACTGATTCACTTGGTCGATCTAATATAGGATCCTCCAAACGAACGACATGACCTGAATATATGAGATCCCAGTCACCTTAAAGAATTCAGAGACAATTCCAGGGAAATGGTATTTCAACCCCTGGGAGAAGGGATATTCGGGGAAGCACACCTAGGTAGGAGAAACAAAGTCAGGTTGGATGAGAGGATCGAAGGGTCTAAAAACGGCTTCAGAAGGGAAGGCTCCATTGAGTCTCAAAGACTCGATGTCATTATCACCAACTGAATATGTCTCCTCGTAGGAAAGAATTCATTTGTTGATGAAGTCATCTTTGGGAAGAGCCAAGATGTTTTTGCGAGAACCGGCCATTTTTCTACCCATGACAGAAGAAGTAAAAATATACAAGAAAAAAGAGAGAGTTACCTTCAAATAAATCACCGATAATTGAAAGGTAGCAAGGAAAAGAAAAGAAAATTGAAGAGCTAATCATCCCTATTTATACTGCGGGAATAGTTGATTTGACCGCTTGTAACGGCTAGTAATTCACCCGTTGAAATTTGAATTATCAAAGCCGTTAAGGGTTAAATTCAAAAAATTCATTATCCCTTCAATATTCTCGAAACTAACTCACTTATTTTCAGGAATAACTTGGGGGAAATTGTTAGGAATAGGATCTTAGAACTACTTTGAGATCCTGAAGTCTAAGGATCCTCAAAGGCTCGAGATCCTCGAAGTTTAGGATCCCGAATAAACTCCAGGATCCTGACTAATATTTTTAACTATTTACAACGGCCATATATTCTTTTGTCTTTCTCACATGTGCAGAAATAACTAGTCAAAGTCATTCTCTCAACGAATAGTCGTTGCAACCATGCAAAAGACCTGGAGGACCAAGTCAAGCAACGACTATAAGTTGATCTCGGAGGATCACAGAATTTTCGGAGTTCTAGTTATTAGGTTTTAACTATATAAAACACTTGTATTTATCACACTTCACACGATTTTTTTGCAGAATACTAGCACTTTTACTCATACTCATTCTATTTTCTCAATAATCATTCATTTCAATCAATAAAATCATCAAGGCATGTGATCATTATCACCTCCCAAGGTTTTATTTCGGAGATCCTAACAATGATCAGTGGTTTTCCTTGTAAACCATATGTGGTAAGACAGTGTTATTTGATTACATTTTGAAACTTATATATATATATATATATATATATATATATATATATATATATATATATATATATATATAGAGAGAGAGAGAGAGAGAGAGAGAGAGATGTCAGGGTGGATGGTCCAGGTGTGTTAAAGACTGAATTTTTTTTAATTAGAAAAATGTTTAAAATCAATAAAAAGATCGAAAAAGAAAAAGTAAAAGTAAAAGCAAGTTCGTCATTTTAAAAAAGTTCAAAACAAACTCAATCAAACTCGCAACAAAATCAAAATTTTGAACCAGTAATACTAGTTAGGGTTGTAAATGAACCGAACGAACACGAACAGTGGCTTGTTCATGTTCGTTCGTTTAAGTTAGCCGAACAAATAAACGGATACGAACGGATAAACGAACGAGTTTTTTTGTTCATGTTCGTTCATTTCACAAATTACATTGTTCATGTTCGTGAACATGCTAAATGAACATAAACAAACGAACATAAATGAACAAAGATAAACAAACATAGTTGAAAATATATGAATATAAATGAACATATAATATAGTAATGTAATCAAACACAATTAAACATATATGAACATAAAAAGAACTTATATAAACGAACTTAAACAAACAACATAAACGATCGTTCACGAACATAATCAAACGAACGAGACCATTGTTCATGTTCGTTCGTTTAATTTAACTAAACGAACGAGAATTTGTGTTCATGTTCGTTCATTTATTAAATAAACGAACTTTCGGTCGAACGGTTCACGAACAGTTCACTAAACGTTCACTTCGTTTAAAGCCCCAGCCCTAATACAGTCCCAAACTTGTGGATAAAAATGACGCTCTTTGCAATTCGGTATTTTGTTTTAGAAAAAATTGATTTGAAAGTAGAACGCCAAATGACCGACTTTGACAAATTAATGTGTGTATTTTAATTTAATTTGGGCACGTCAACATTTGTCTAGTTCAAGTATTTGTACCCGCTGCATCATTAGATGTAAAATTTTCGCCTGCTGCAGCGGTGGAGGATATGCGACTTTTTATGTAATTGTTTGCGAGAAAGACACCCTTTGTACGCTGTGCATAAATAGATGTATCCTCCCTACTTCTTCATTCTTTTTCATGATATTCAACAATTGGTGCAACTGTACGCTGTGCATAAATAGATGTACCTCCATCCTTATTCGTTATTTTTAATGTATTCAACAATTGGTGCATTTGTGTATTACAAAAACAGCGTACCCCCTGCTTCTTCATCTTTACAAAAACCAGCTTCATCCCCTCTCCATCCTCCCAACTCCACACTCTATTCCTCTCCCTAGTTTACAAATCCAAGTACCACAACTCAGAAGCCAGATCCCAAACGATGGACCATTTAGATTACCATCCACATCCACGTATTCTTGGTGAAAGAGTCGAAGAGCTTTCCGACCTTGCTGGAGATGAAGAACAACCCCCTAGACCTAATCCACGACGTGCTTGGTGAGTTCTATTTCTTGATAGTTAGATTACTTTATTCCGGGATCATGATTGCCGAGACTCTGTTTTTTATTGTAGTACAAATACTTTATATATACCGGTTTTAATTTGGTACTCTGTTAGGAGGTTTTATGGCTGTGTTGTGGTCGATGTTGGTTTTATAGTGTATTGGTGGTGTTGGTGGCGGCGGTGGTGAGGGGGTGCTCGAGTGATGGTTGTTGATTCCGATCACTTTTCCCAAGCTTTCATTTAATTCTCTATCTTTAAATTATTCTAAACAGACCCTGACTCTGTTTCCATGGTATAGTTGGTGGGTGGTGGAGGAAGAAGAATGTGGGAACGTGGGTTTTGATTCCATGCTCGATGATTGTGAATAACATAAGGAGGGTTTCTGGCGATGGCGTGGTCGCCAGTGGTGAATAGGGGTCGTAGATTTCGTTTTAATAGTATAGGGGTGGTGGTGGTGATGACGACGGCGGTGACAGCCTGTTGATGGCGGTTGGATCAGTGGTGGAGGTGGCAGTGATGGCTGGTGATTCCGATCATAATTTTTCCATGGAGGGAGGTCTAAGGGTGTGGCGTGTGGCGGGAGGTGGATATAAAGGAACGGAAAAGGAATTATGAAGTATGGGTTTGACTTTGTGGTGACAGCGTGAGGAGTGAGAGTGTGTTGAATTTAATTCGTTGGGTATATTTCCGTATGATCACTTTTAGCTCACTCTGTAAATTGTTCTTCCCTTTTTTTAGATTCATGATACATTTATTAATGTGATGATATTTGTGTTTTACTTCAGGATTCATGATTACTCAACAATCTTGCATCTAATGTACACTGCAACTCTTGTAACCATCTACTTACCAATCATATCACTTATTCAAGTGAAGTTTCAAAACCAAAAAAATTCCCCTTTTGAAACAAGTGGTTTCTTTATGAACTTATCAGTTGTTGCTTTATGCATAGCTACAACCACTTCAGGAATCCTGTTTTACATAAACCATCGATTGCAAAACTCAACAATGGATGACTTCTCTCTTGTTCATTACATGATCCTAAAAGGAGTGTTTTCCTTCTTTGGCATCCTCACCCCTGTTTCCCTCATCCTCGTGTTAATCATCCCTAACAACCTTGATTGGATTAGTTACTTAACCATATGTGTACTCCTTGGGGTCGTAGCCATATCTAACTTTCGTGCCTACCAGAAGTTAAATGACATGGAAGACGAGCTCAACATGGACGGCTTGGAAGCTCATCAAATGGTCTAAAAGTGCCACATTTGAAATTATATCGTTCGTGAGAATTACAAGAAGACATTTTCATATACAGGTTTTGTTATGTCATTAATATGTTTATTGAATAATTCAGGCAATTGTTATTCTATTTCTTAAGATGAAACATCCACAATTATAGTTTTTGTAATATATTTGAATGTTTGTAATATCTTTGTGTGTTTGTAATTTGCTTTTTTTAGAAAGACACGTCATCTATTGTTAATTTGTGACAACTTTTTTCTTTTATTTACCTAAGATCAAACAACATGGTCACAAGGCTAGCACCAACATTTGTATCTTTCACAAAGCTTTCCCGAGTATTGAACATGACACAACTTTGTAACGTGCTTAGCGTCATCATCCAACAAAGCTAACCCCAAACGTTTATATGCTCAATTAGTATCATCGTGCCCAATTAAATCAAACTATAGTGAGGATGTGTACCTTAACTTACCATCTAAGTTCAAAAATTATATGTAAGGATCAAGAATGGATAAACACACACCATACATGATAAAATGCTAAGAAAAAAAAATGATAACACAAAGCAACTAACGTGATTCACACAGTTAAAGTGATCGGAAAATCCACAGGAGCCACAGAGCGCGCATTTAGGAGCCATTCAAGAGCCACAGAGCGTGCATCCAGGAGCCATTCAAGAGCCATCAGAGCGCATTCAGGAGCCGCTAACACATTCAGGAACTTTTGTAGGACATTCAAGAGCCATTGGGGGCATTTAGGAGCCACTAGCGCATTCTGATGCTGGAGCGCATTTGGCCCAATACTCCACCCTAATCCAAATGATCCATCTTATTTCCAAATGCTCCATCTTGATTCCAAGTGTTATGCACGTCTTTCAGGTCTTCAATGTTCAAGTCACAATATCCACATTAATTTGAGCATACTCCAAGCTCCATAAACCAAAAACTTCTTGCTTCCTCCAACTAATTTGTGTTGTACGGACTTAATTCTTGTGAACATCTACCAAGTCCAAGCAAAGTTTTAACTTCTCCGTAGGCAACGACTACGTTAACATGTATGTTGGATTCTCCTTGGTATTAATCTTCAGGATAGAAAAGTTGTCTTCCTCTAGAATGTCACGAATGAAATTCAACCTAACACCAACATGATTCATCTTCTCATAATAAACTGGATTTTCTCAAGAGACAAAGCACTCTGACTGTCACAGTATATGAGAGCCTCTTCAACTTTAACCTAAGACTCTCAACTAACCCTATACACTTTTTTCTAAGTTTAATCATTGACATGTATTCATCTTCAGTTATAGACAAGGCAACTATATCATGTAACGTGAACTTCTAGCTAATAGCACATCCAAATAAAGTGTAGATATTACACATGCGTGGTCTTTTTTTTTCAACAGATCACCACCATGGTATGAGCCTGCATATTCAACTAAGTTACTATGTGTGTAAGCACCATATACCAGATGGATATATGACGTTCCCTTCAAGTATATACTTACTACACTAGCTGCATGAGCCAAATCAAGTTTGGTACGTATCATCGCCTATATAAGACTTCCATTAACACGCAAATATGGAGCCTTGCTCATGTAATTTATTTCTTGGCTTATAGTTGGTATAGTACTTCGATCAAGTTTAAAATATGTTTCCCTAGGAGTACCAACTGGTTTGGACTGATCAAAATCAAATGACTATAAGACTTTCTCAATGTACTTTTGTTAAGAAATATAAAACTACCCTTCTCTTTTATCCTTTCGAATCTCCATCCCTAATATCTTCTTTGCAACACCTAAATCCTTCATCTCAGACACATTTTTCAGTAGCGCCTTTAAGTCATTAATCTCAACATATTCTTGGATGTAATAAGCATATCATCTATGTATAGCAACATATATATATATATATATATATATATATATATATATATATATATATATATATATATATATATATATATATGTGTGTGTGTATGTGTGTGTGTGTGTGCATACATACATGTATACGTACGTACATACATATATAGGACCCATGAGACACTTCCTTTGAGTAAACATATTTATCAAACCGGTTCTGAATGTAATCGTCTGAAATCATAAAAGAATCAAATATCTTGTACCATTGTCGTGGAGATTGCTTCAAACCATACATGGATTTCTTCAGCAAACATACATGATATTTATTTGAATCCATGAACCTTTCTGGTTGGTACATGTAAAATCTTCCCATCTAGAATGCCATGAAAAAACGTGGTTTTAAAATCAATATGTTCACGCTCCTAATCAAATTCACTCATCATGTCCAATAGAACCTGAATCGATTTGTTCTTCACGGCCGGTAAGAAAACCTCATGATAGTCGATCCGTTCTTTCTATGAGAACCATTTTGCCACTAACCTCGTTTTGAACCTAGCTGGTTCAACTCCAAGATTTTTTTTCTCTTAAAGATGCATTTGCATGACACTGGTTTTGCTGCTTTCGATAATGGAATAATATCTCATGTTTCATTCTTCTCAAATAATTGCATTTTTTCATTCATCGTCATTAACCAGTTAGTTACTTCTTTACTCGTTACAACCTCATTGTGTGATTGACGCTCATAAATATCAATGTTTTCTCCAATTTCCAATTTATTTGGTACATAATCGATGTACATGAACTGATACATCCAACATATCTAACAGTCTTTTGAATGTTCCTCTTTTGTCTTCTTTTCTCTATATTTTCTACCTCGTATTCCTTTTACGCATCAACATCATTAGACTCTTATTTTATGGGTTGTTCTTGGGATTTTTCTTGTCTAGGCTATTTGTTTCCGGTTTTCTGTTCGCCATTTACCACAACTTTGTCTGGGGTTTTTGATACAAACTCCACGTTCTGGCTAGCACTCTAATCGTGTTTCCTTGCAAGACTTGTACTCTCTTCTCTCTGGTTACACATAACAAACTCATCAAAGGTCAAATCTTTATTATCAATAAATTTAAGAGTCTTTTATTCTTTTGTACACAACAGTCAATAACCTTTCACTCTATTCACATTCTTATAAATATGCATTTAATTGCCTTCGACTCCAGTTTATCATCATTAACATGAGCGTAAGCAGAACATCCAAATATCGATAAACCAAAATAATCATAGGGTTACACAGACAACATCACTTGAGGAGTCTTTAAGTCAATGCAGTTGATAGAAAGTAGTATTAATTGCTTCCACCCAGAATTGCTTCGATAAATCATCAAATAATCACTTGTATGTTGCACACTGCATTAGTGTTTGGTTCATTCATTCTGTCACTTTGTTTTGTTGTGGTGTGTGTCGTATTGTGTGATGCCTCATTATACCTTATGTTTTGCAGAAGTTGTCAAACGGTGTGTTGCAAAATTGCAACCCATTATCTGTCCACACATGGTGACGTTTGTTGATGACTACTTAAGGAAGGTCTTGTATTTTATGAAGATAAAAAATGAAGTGTTTGGAAAGTTCCAAGGAGTGGAATAATATGGTTGAAAAACATATAGAGAAACTGTAACATTTAGATGATGAGGTATTTTCAATTTTAACCCTAAGTATGAAGAGTTATTGCATTTTAGCCGTTGTGCATGAGAAAGCTTGCAAAATGGCCCATAGTGGCATTTTTATAATTTTGGGGCGAGCTCACGTATGCGGGGCGTACGTGCCTAATCCACAAACCCTAACTTTTAGGTTTTGGACCCTATATAAACATCATTAACTCTCAAGGGCTCACTCCCTCACCAGCCTCCAACCCTTATTTCGTCCATTGCAGCCCTAATCCCTTGTGTATGTTCCATTGAGTTCAAAAGTGTGTATTTATGGTGCCTTTGAAGCAAGGTGAAGAAAGAAGCATCAACTTGGAAGAACAATACCTCATAGATCCAGGAACACCTCACCTCTAAGCTTCATTTTTTAGGTATAAAGTTATGAAATTGATGATCCTATCATTAGATCTTGCTTATGTTCAAAGTTTATGTTTTTTAGCCGCATATTCTTGGTCCTTTTGGGTATGAGCTACCCTAGACCCATTGAGTTGTCCTTTTGGACGTTTTAGGGTAGTTGGAGTGATAAAAATATGATCTTGGCTCTTAGTTCTTCCCTATGTATGAGTTAGTGGTCTTAATGGCTTAAGATGTTGGGGGGTTTTTAGTGTTAAGCACTTTTTGGCCATGCAAGACCATAAATTGGAAACTTTATGGTCAAGGACAACATTTTGGACTTGGATCTGGTTTTGGACGAAAAGTCTTAAGGTATTAAGCCCTTTTGAGAATGGGTTACTGACCAGGTGTGCGTTGGTCGTGCCGAAGGGTACGTTGTGTGTACGTGGTCTTCACACTGACTCCTTGGTCAAACAGAGTACGCCCCGCGTACGAGGCTGGGTTGACTCGGTTGGTTTGTTAGGTTTGACCAATCTTGACCAAAGGGTATTTTGGGTAGTTTGGTATTAATTTAATTTGGGCAATATTTTGGATATTAGGTGTCGAGTAGAGCCGGTTTTCAGAGCAGAGATTTATTCAGCTTGTGTTCAGACTGAGAGGTGAGTTTTCATCACTATACCCGTGGATCAAAGGCACCAATACCGGCCCACTAGATTATTTATCCTGGTTATAGGATAGTATTATGCTAGTATCTGACTGATTAGTAGATCTGCATGATTATCTGTATTTTGCTGGTTCTATGTTTATGTTTATCTGTTACATATGTCGACATATTGCGGTTGGGTTAGGTGGTTCTGCTTTATGCTAAAGGTCAAGACACTCGGGGCGGTCCGGATAGGCTGTAGGCCCTGAGGAGCAGTCCAGTCAGGTCGAAGGCCCGTAGAGCGGTCCAGATAGGCTGTAGGCCCTATGAGGCGGTCCAGCCAGACTGAAGGCTCATACTTGCATGCTTTTTTTGTTATTGTTGGGTTTTAGTATACTACAACATCCTATGGTCCACATACAACCCTAAAAGCTTTGGATGTTTTCTCTAATTATACATGCAATATTGTTTCCAAAGCCTACAACTAGCATACAAATGATATAAACAACATAAAATACTAGTTAGGAGTTTACCTCTTTGTGTAGCTTGTAGAACTTGTAGTATTTGGCCTTTAAGAAATTAGCACCAATAGTATGAATGCCTAAAATGGAATCACAACACACCATGGACAAAGGATGACATTTTGAGAGAGAATCCTAGCCACCAAAATCGTCCATAATCTCCAAGAATACATTAGTCGTGATTTTGGCTATGGAGTAACATATTTATATGTGGGATTCCAAGGGTCATGGGTTAACCATAATCCATACCCATGGGTTTATGATCCATGGTTCATATGGCCCAACTCTTTATGTATCCATACATAAACTTAGTCCAACATGGATCATAAGCCCAACATATAAATATAACTAATTTACACAATTAGTCCCCATTGATTTAATTAGTCTCTTTTGATCACTAAATTAATTCCAAACTAATTCTTGATCAATACTAATTAAATCATATGATTTCATATTAATATATTAGAACTTGTAATATATTAATAAACCATAAATAACCTCTTCTCAAAAGTCCATCCTAACAAATTGTCCTGATGATATGCAACCCAAATGGACCATGCTACTCTCGGGTCAAGTACATACCAATTATAGTTATGGGCTTAGACACCTAAGCCAACAATTATATGGTGTGTTGGTACTTTGGAGGAACTCACTAAGCTTTGGCTTACAGTTTTAGTTTATTGTTTCAGGTACTTCAGAGGACCGTGGGATGGTGAAGAGACCATGCACATCCTCCTATTTTTCATGACTTTGACTTTTGGGACACTCTGATATGACTTTACTTTTGAGACAATGGTTCTTTTTGTAAACAATGATGGTTCATGGTTGTTTTTGAAAATTTTAAATTTTTATGATTTTTGGGATGTTACGGAAACAAGTGAAGAAATACAAAGTACGGGCATCCACATTGGGATTTCACCGAAGAGGGACCACATAAATCTGAGTGAACATACTCAAGTATCTCCTTGCTTGTGTGTTGACCATCACTGAACTTCACTCTGTATTTCTTCCATTTGAAGCGAACTTCATAGAATTTGACATTCCAGTTACCTCTCTAACAACCCTTGTTTACTCAAGATTGTAAGACGCCCTTCTCGCTTATGTGCCCCATTCTACGATGTCATAACTCTGTTTTAGCATCATGTTGTTCGAAGGACTGGGATACAATCATCGTTCCTCTAACTATATTGCCTTCCAGAAAAAAATCATGCTTAGCCATGCTTAGCCAAATTACTAAGATAAATTAGGTTATCATGAAGATCAAGAACATACCAGTAGTCAAGCTTTCTGACCATACCATCATACATCTTTATCTGCATCGTTTCTTTGTCTTTGATACAACGCATCACCTCATCACCCATCTTGATCGTGTCATTCCATTTGTTAAAAGATTCGAACCATACATGATTGTAGGTCACGTGGTGAGATGTACCTGAGTCCAAGATCTAAACATCTTCCAAACTAGTCGTCATATAGAAAAAACATTGTCTACGCCTCCTTCGTCTGAACTTTCTTGAACCATAACAACACTATTATTACCGCTTGAGTCCCTTCTTTCATTGTGAACAATCTCTTCTCTAGTGAAATTTTCCTTCCAGTTATAACACTTAACCTTAGCTGAAGTCTTTGTAAGGTTCGAAGTTCATAGTGAGGTGTCGAAGTACAGTTAGGCCTGGTTAGTTTCGAAGTCATAGTATTATATTTTGAATGTATGTATTACATAAGGCATAGTTAGAGTTCGAAGCTATCATGTCTAGTCCTTATGTTTTTTTGTGCGCATCTGTTACTCCCTATAAATAGGGGTAAGTATAGGGGTCGAGGGTAACTTTTATGTACTTGAGTGAGCTTGAGCACTTTACTCTTTCTGTACTCTTGTATTCATTCAGACGCAATCAAAGAGCCAAACAGATTCTATTTACGTCTTTGTTCTTAATTCATTATGGACTTTTATTTCGTTCTAAATACTTAATTCATATGAACTACATTTGGTATCAGAGTAGGATTCATTCAGTTGTTTTCTGGTTTTCTCATCGTTTTTTAAAAGTTTTGAATCGCTATTTCCAATTCAAAAGATTTCCTCACTTTTGATTAAGAAAACCTGATCTAATCAACCGATTTGTTTTGATCCTGTGTTTAGTTTAAAAAGAAAATGTGTTCTCTGATCTTTATTTGAAAGAATCATCCTTTAGATTCCATTTTCTGAAGCTTTTTGTCATTTCAATCCGTACAACAATGGCGAGTTTTAACATGAACACGATGTCTGGATTTTCTCATATTCTTGGATCTTCAACCAAAAATCTGATGCTAATACTAAAGTATTATGAATAATTGGTTGATCGCATGGAAGACTATCTTAATGGGATTGATGAGGATCTATGGTGATGTATCCCCAAGGGAAATTACCGTCCATACATGTTTGCTCAAGTCGAAAACTCTTGATCGACTTCTGGTATGGCATCTCAACAAGTTAAGTGTGAAGCAAATGACAGGAAATGTTTGTGTGAACTTCGTGGTGCTCTTCCACCGGTGGTTTACAATTTTGTTCGGGGATGCAAATCAGCAAAAGAGATCTGGGATACTTCGAAAGAGAAGTATCAAGGAAGCGAGAAAACAAGAAAGAGCTCAGTGAACCAGTGTCTTCTTGAACTTGGCGATTTCAAGAAAAAGGACGGTGAAACCATCAAACTCTATTACGGTCACTTGAATGAATTAATATTCAAGTGTAATCGTTATGGAGTTATGCGATCAACTCTCATATACAATCTTACTTTCTTGATGGGACTTTAAAAGGAATGGAGAAATATCAGCTTAATGATCAAGACACAACAAAGCTTCAATAGCTACTCATTGGGAGACCTTTACAATGTACTCAAAGCTCATGAGAGCGAAATCAATGAGATAGTTGAAGAGGGGAAGATGAATTTGGGAGTTCCTCTTGAATTGATGTCGAAGGTGTCTGCAAAAGAAGCTGGGATCGAAGTGGCTGAGAAGGTTGATTCTAAAGACGAAGGTTTTCTTGTGAATTCGGATGATGAGGTGGTGGCGTATTATTCCAATAACAAAGTGAATAAATTCTTTAAGAATCCTTTTAATCTGAAGTTCAAAAATAACAATGATTATAGGGAAATTCGTCATCTGCGAAAAGTGCTAGAGAGGAGTCGAAGGTAGAGAAGAAGGAGATCAAGACTGTTGCTGAGAAGGTGGAAAAGAAACTGAAGGGAGATTTTGGTTTCGACTGCAATTACTGCAATGGTGCAAACCATCTGGCAGTTGATTGCATGCTAAGGAAGAGAGCAGAGAAGAAATAAAGAGTGAAAGATGGGGCTTACTATGTTGATAGGTTGGAGGAAGTGAGATCGAAGACGAAAGGAATGTCACTCATTGCAAGGGGAAGTGTTGATGAGGATGGAACCTACCAGATCTGGTCATCTGGTTCCGATGATGAGGAGATGAGGAATCCCACACATGGTGCAATGTATGTGAGGTTCGGATAGGGAAGTTTTAAAGAGGAGAAAGTGATTGGGAAATGCTTTGTGTCAACTGGAGCAGACAAATCTCCTATGACTTCAAAGGTACGTGCTCTTCTTGAATCTTTTAACATTCCTTCCAGTTCTTATCTTAATGTTTTATCTGACTTCGATGATACTCTTTCTTATGTTAATGACATGCTTATTTCTGTTAGTAGCAAAGCTGAGAAATCGAAATCTTTTTTGCTAGATACACAGAAACATTTGGAGTCTAAGAGAAGTCGAATAGATAGTCTAGATCTACAACTGAATAACATTATTCAAGATAGAGATTTTGTTAGATCAGATAATATAATATTGATGAAACAAAGGAATATTTACTGTAATAGTGAAAAAAGACTTTATGCTAAACTGACTGATCTTCATCATTCATCTAAAATTAGTAAAGAACAAAATAGGAAGTTATTGCCTTTTCTAGTATGCGAAAGATAGAAAATCGATACAACTTCCTATGATTGTGAGAAAAATATGAGATAACGGGGTTGGTTCTTCGAAGGATCCTGATCAAGGAAAAGTTTTGGGGAAGGTGATGTCAACGAAAATTCCAACATCACTTCCTATTTCTCTAACAACAACTTCTACAACAATGACTTCGAGGCCAATAACCAAAGGCATAGTTATTGGAGCAACTAATGGGGGATCGATTTCGATTTCAAAACCACCACCTTCGAAGGAAGATAAGGGTGACAATGGGAAGATAATTAAGAAAGGGATTTCTGAGGATGAGAAAAAGAAAAACATAGATAAGAAGATAAAAAGGCAGAGGCAAATAAACAACATATTGAGACAAAGAGAAAGAGATCCACCTGGAATAAACAAAGGTGATCCATATAAGCAATATTGTTACGAGACAATCGAACAAATTGTCTCATCTGAAAAAATGCACGATTTTGAAAAGATTCCAAAGAAAAGCTATGAGATCGAAAATACTGATTTTAATCAGTTGGATTTTCCCATTAATCACATGATGTTCATCTCTGCTCAGTATCAGTTGATTGATAAGTTCGAAGATAAAGATGAGTACAAGAAATTGAACTTAAGGTTTCATGTTGTTCTGGGAAAGAAGGAAGAGGAAGTGTGGTCTTTGGTCAAGATTGTCAAAGTATTAAATATCTCTAGAGAAAACTTGTTCGAGGGTCTATTGCAGAATTTTTGATACCGTGTGGTCAAAGCAAACAATGTTGCTTGTGACTTCTCAGTTGCAGACTTTCCTCTTATGAACCTCAATGATCTCATCAATTTGGCAAAGATATTAAGCACTGTCGATGTGTCAAAACTTCAAGTTAACAACAAAGATGATTTATTGATTGGTTTTGCTCATATCAAAGTTTTCATAGACAATTACAATGATTGCTTGGTTGTGACGGATATCATGCTTGCTATGGCAGTAAATAGAGAGTTGAAAGATCCTCAATCGATGTTGAAGGGGCCAGGAAGTCTTAAAGACTATGTTGATGAGGAAATAGTTCACAAAACTATGGGAGTTGTCTTTCTTGGGAAGAACAAGCAAAACAAGATGAAAAAGTTTTTATTTCAAGTTTGTGATGTGGAGAGGTACACGAACTCTCAGTATACGAGTCTTCTTGTTCTTCTTAATAATTGCAACATGACTACAGTAGGAGATAAAGCTAAAATACGAAAGATGATCAGCTGGTATACAGAAATTCACAGAGTACTTCACCAGGTCGTGAAGATGATGATGACATAGATTCGACACTTCTCACTAAGGAGGAGATTGTAAGGTTCGAAGTTTATAGTGAGGTGTCGAAGTACAGTTAGGCCTGGTTAGTTTTGAAGTTATTGTATTGTATTTCGAATGTATGTGTTACGTAAGGCATAGTTAGAGTTCGAAGCTATCATGTCTAGTCCTTATATTTTTTTTGTGTGCATCTGCTACTCCCTATAAATAGGGGTAAGTATAGGGGTCGAGGGGAACTTTTATGTACTTGAGTGAGCTTGAGCACTTTACTCTTTCTGTTTTCCTGTATTCATTCAGACGCAAAGAGCCAAACAGATTTTATTTACATCTTTGTTCTTAATTCATTCTGGACTTTGATTTCGTTCTAAATAATCAATTCATGCGAAATACAATCTTAGACTTGGAACGTGACTTTTCCCTGTTTCCTCCACCTCTCTTTGTTGTTCTTCCCATGCTAGCGAAGAAACCTGAACCAAAAACATCTTCACTAAGAAAAACCTTTCGTTTCAGTTCTTTAGAAAAAAAAACACATTGGTTTTTGTTCTACCATACATCATGGTATCAATAACATTCTCATAAGAATTTGGCAATGAACATAACAAAATGAGATCTTCATCTTCATCTTCAATCTTTACATCAACTCCTTGTAAATCCATGATAATACAATTGAATTTATTTGGATGATCCTTTACATGGTACACTATGTCATCCAGAGAGTATACAAACGTTGCTTCTAATACAACCGTTTTGTGAGAGAATTTTTCTGAAACTTGTCACAAAGTTTTTCCCAAATCACATCAGTAGACATTTGATTTGAAACCTCCAACAATTCTTCATCCTTCAAGCTTAACATAATAGTGTTATGCACTTTTGTCAGAATATCCTTCTTCAACATTTTAGTCATGTCTTTTGGTAGTTTCGTATCTCCTTCCAAAGTCGCATTACAACCCTGTTGAACCAGAAGAGCCTTCATCTTTAACTTCCACAAAAGTAAAATCATTCAAGCCATTGAATTTCTCTGATTCAAATTTTTGGGACAACATCTATTTGATCAATAGAACAAATTATAACTATAATACCACTTGTTATGAATAAATGAGAAAAAACACACACATAAAGACATATATTTAGCATGCTTCGGTCAATCTGACCTACATCCACACGGTAGGAGAGAGTATTCTGTAACGCCGATAATTTTGGGCTAGAGGTTTATAGGATAATGGTTATAATTATGTATTTTATCGAACAATTAGAATACATGGATAAGGTAATTTTTCTTCCTACACACTATGAAATATATAAATATTATCGTATACACGTTATGTGGACAAATATTATAAGTATATAATATTTATAGAAAATCTTATTATAAAATTTATCGTTAAACGATAAAAATAAATTTTTGATAAAAGATTATTTAGTATAAATAATCTAAACAAAATTCATAGAGACCGTAACTATGAGCACATAGATATAAAGAACACTTAAATCTAACTTTGTATGAGGAAGTTATGAATTTTCGAAGTTTCACGTTCAACCCTACACATCAATGTGTGTAATATAATGTGAATCAAAGATAGGTTGCTTATTCACCAAAATGATCTAAACGAAAGTCGTAGTAATCGTAATTACAAAGCCGTGAATATAAAATATGCCTAAATATTACTTTGCATGAGGAAGTTATGATTTTTCGAAATTCGAGTGTGACACAGTACAACAATGTGCGACAATCGTTTGATCTGACAAAATGATCTAAACGAAAGTTATAATACTCGTCAATATGAAACCATCGATATAAAGAACGCTAAAAACGGAGCTCGTATGAAGAAGTTATGAGTTTTGTAGCGTCATTTTACTGTATATTCCTTATCGACTGTAGAATTAAAAATATATTGTGAATTAGCCAATGAAGTCTAAATGAAAGTTGTAGTACTCATCGATACGAAACTGAGATATAAAGAACATTGAAAACGGAGCATGTATGCGATATATATGATTTTTTGAAAATTGTGAGAAATACCTGCGCCCGCTATGTGTCATAACCACATACCACCCTTGCTCCCTACGATGAAGACACGTCGCACCTATGGATGGGCACGATGCTCCCTCCCTATAGAATGCCTATAAATAGCTTTCCAATGCTCATTTGTTTCCTACACCTTTCATACTCGAGTTTCTCTCTATAATCTCTCTCCATTTCTCTAAAATTTTGACATTTTAAAGTCTCTAAGTGTTCGGAATGAGGCGTTGATGCGTCAGAGAGCCTGAAGAAATAGAGCTTTCGGTTTTGAAATTCTGCCCCCACAGTTTCCGGTGTTTTGCTAAAGAACCTCTAAGTTGAGTTGTACATATCGTACTTTAAGTGTAACGTATATTTACGTTTGTAGTCATTATTATGAACTTATAAATAAGATATATCAGTAATACCAGTCGTTATACTGTAACATCCGGATTCCCAGGTATATTATTTTATTATTTTATTTTGGAATTTGTTGAGGGACTCGGCGAGTTGGTGCTTAGACTCGCCGAGTAGGGTCGCGATTTCTCATCCGGATTAATGACCGGACTCGGCGAGTCCATGAGTGGACTCGGCGAGTCCACGCTGTTTAATGAAACCCTAATTTTTCCGGGTTTGGGACCTATTTAAAGGCCCTTATGGTCGTCATTTGCGGCCATCAACCCACAGAGAGAAACCCTAAGTGATCTAGAGTGCTTGTGAGGAAGGAGAGGCCAATCTTGAACTTTTGTGGGTATTTTTGCAAGAAGGAAGTGTTCAAGGCAAGAGGAAGCTGAAGGAGGTGCGGTTTTGGTGGTTTTTGAGCTCATAGAGATTGTATTGAGGTATTATTCTCGGACCTTCTTCAGTTTTGGTGTTGATTCTTAGTGTTAGGGTTTTCTAACCCTTTTAGAGGATGATTAAGTGGAGTATTTGGCCCCTTCTCGAGTTTGTGTTCTGGATCTGGACCCAAGGGGGTCCAGAGACCTTAACCCTTGGAGCTTTATGAGTCATTGTGGGAGTCATGAGCTTAGAATGTCATTTTTGGGGCTAAATCATCATTTTGGACCATTTAGATGTTATATGTGTGTCAAGGTCCGAACTTTACGTGATTATCATGCTTGGGGAGGCCAGATCTATGATTGTATGGAACAGATCTGACCTCAGAAGTTGTTTTGAGTTTGTGCATGGCATGAACTCGCCGAGTGCAAAGAACAGACTCGGCGAGTAGTATAAAGGTTGCCCGTTAATCACTCAGTGAGTGGACTTGTCGAGTTGGGGGAATGACTCGGTGAGTCAGGGAGGGTCAGGAGTCCGAGTTCAAGTTGGAACTCGCCGAGTTGTTCTTGAGACTCGGCGAGTTGAGTCGGGGTGGCCCCGCGATTCATGCCAGGTGGAACTCGTCGATTCAAGGGAAGTACGCGACGTGCCAAGAGAGGATCTAAGAGAGTCAGTGGACACGTGTAGACTCGCCGAGTCGCCCTAGTGCACTCGACGAGTCGGGTCAAAGTTTGACCGATGACCTTGTTGACTTTTAGGGTTGAGTACAGTTGTATTTATGGGAGTATTACTTTATGTGATTAGGCGGAGGCTAGATCACACTTCTTCCGAGTCAGCTATTTACCGAGACATCATGGTGAGTTTTCTCACTATACTTTACCTTGAGTAGGTAATTAGAGTTATGTGACAGAGTTGTTGTATGCTATTTATGTGATGTGTTGCACTGCATTATTTCTATGTGATTTATGCCGTGTATATATCAGAGTATATCAGAGATGGAACCGAAAGGTTCACAGAGCTAGGACCAGAGGGTCCACAGAGTTAGGGTCCAAGGGCCCGCAGAGTTATAGCCTCGAGTGGCTAGTATGTGTTATGTGTGGTATTTTGGGGAACTCACTAAGCTTTGTGCTTACAGTGTTTTGTGTTATGTGTTTCAGGTACTAGTGAAGATCGCGGGAAGGCGCCGGCATGATCAGTACACACACACGCGGAGTTTTATATATGTTATGATCTTGGGATTTTGACTTATGTTTGATCGATCTACTTACGACAGTGATGTCTAGGCTATATCTATGAGGTGTTTTAAGTGGATTTTCGAAACGGTACATATTGTTACCAAACGGATCCTACCTCTAATATGATCTTACCTAGTTGTTTTTTATCAGCTATAAGTCAGTATTCTTTTGGGATTATTGATAAATCTGAGAAAAATGTTATTACAAATAACCTTTATAAATATAAACAATTACTAAAGCGTAATATATTCGTATTTATTATTTAAAAGGGAAATCTTAAGTGTTAGTCAAAGGACCTAACTTTCCCACGAGTCTTCCACCTCAATCAGGTGAGTGCATATTTACTTTTAAGAACATGATTTAATACAAGTATTTATTAAAAGTATTAGATATTAGTTGTGTAACATTCAGTTCAGGTGAGCAATTGTTAAGTTTTAAAATTCAAAGGTTTTAACCCTACTCACGACATGAGGTATGTATGTCACGTCGTGAGGAGGTTAGTGCAATCGCGCATCACCTTTGGGCTCACGAAGTGATCACATATGGCTCACGACGTGAGACTAGCCTGAGAGGAAACTCTAATTTTTGGGTTTTTTATTCCATATTTAAAGGAAGTGAGGGCTAGGGTTAGCCCACCCTCAACTTCCATCACCTCCTTGTACTCCCCTTTGAGACCTTAGCATCCATATCTTGATCTTGAGCTTAATTGTGGTGTTTCCAGCCAAGGAGAAGAAGAAGAAGAGTATCTAGTACATCATTTATGCATTCAAGTCTCACCATCATGCATTTTCACACATTCTGGACCTTTTGTAAGTTTCAAGTTCATTGCTTTATGAGTCCATAAGCTTAGATCTAGATTTTTATGCTTAATCCTTCATATTCAAGATGATGTAGTGGTTGAAATCCATAAAGTTGCCAACTTTATGGATCTCCAGTGTCCATTGAATAGTATAGATGTTAGATCTGAAATATGGTTGAGTTTTATGTCACATGCATGAGATTTGGTGCCATTTCCTCATTTTGTGCCCCAGATAGTGTTTGGGACATGCATTGGACATGCATGTCCAAAAAGCCATGTTTTTTATGATGTTCTGGAGTAAATAAGACATTATGGAGGATTTGGTTGTTTGGCCAAGATAGGGTTAAGAACTTCTAATCAGAGCGTTCTCACGACGTGAGCACATGGGTATCACGACGTGAGGATGATATTCCTCAATTATTTTGACTTTTGACTTTGATCAGGGTTTGACCAAGTTTGACTTAAGGGTATTTTGGGTATTTTGAGTTGTATTTGAGATTGGTCACTATTAGATGAATAGGTGATCAGTAGAGCTAATATTCGGAGTAGTGTCCTGTTCAGCGATCTTTTCAAACTGAGAGGCAAGTTTTCCTCACTGTACTTGTAAGTCAAAGGCACCAAGTCCGACCCACTGGATTTGATAACCTGGGAATATTGAATGATGTTATGCAGAATATGTAGTAGATCTGTATGATTATCTGATGACTGTTGATACGTATTAGACTGGTAGATCTGTAGGTCTACCTGTAATTACTAGCTATATGATTAACTGTCTGCTGAAAATGTTTGTTATCTATTATATGTCGACATGGTATGTTTGGGGGTTGAGACTGTACTGCTTTGTGCTGCTAGTCAACCGACTCGGGCAATCCAACCGGGAGGTTGTGGGCCAGGATAAACCAGTCGGGAGGTTGTGGACCCATCATGCAGAATTGTATATGTTATATGTTTGTGTGGAGGTACTTTGGGGGAACTCACTAAGCTTTAGCTTACGGTTTCAGTTTTATGTTTCAGGTACTTCGGATGACCGGGGCAAGACAAAGGCGTGATCGTATACATCCTACAGTGACATGTTTTTGGGAGATTTTTTGATACACGGATCATGGGTATAATTGTATTTGACACTCAATTGATATAGATTTAATTTGAAAACAATGGTTTATTTTAAATTAAAAATGAACAAATTTATCATGTTTTTGGGATGTTACAAGTTGAAGGTTTATACGTGAATTACATGCTTATTATCTGTAACATGTGTTAAATGTATATTTGGTAGTACTTACACTGTATGAACCAGATAAGATTATATTTATGTTAGAAGAAATATTTGGTAATACTACGTGACTATCTTAAAATAAGTATTATTACTTAAAAAGATTAGATGTATACCAAATACTAACCATTTGAGCTTTGTGCTAAATGTATACCTGTATTATGATAAGTATTTTCCTAAATCATGAATCGTATTGGAAATTGATTACATGTATAGTGTTCATGTCTAGTTACAAACTAAGACTCATATAAGATACTTAGTTCAAAGTAAATTGAATAAGTGCTTAGTTATACTCGGTATTGCAGTAGTATTGTATAAAAAGGAAATTTGTGTTTAAGATGGATAATGGGTTTAGTAGTCATGTCTAGTTACAAAATAAGACTTGAAAAGAATGCTTAGTTCAATTAAGTTGGATTTTAGGTAGTTTTATACTAGGGTATGTGTGAGATTGGAATGGAGAGTAGAGATCTGTTCTATGACACTGTTGCATGTCAGGTTACAAGTTACGTACCGGAGTACTACACTACTATTCCTTCTCTTTTTGGACAACCAGAAATGGTGGGCCCATATCAGGAAACCGGTTAGGTATGTCTAGTCATCTACTAGAGTAAGATGACAACATTGGACTAATCTAGAAAGTCTCATTAATTAGGTTGTTAATGTGGATTTATAACCTACAGACGTATTTTTATAACATAACGGGTGTACATTCCTGTAGGTGTTTATACTCTATCCCCCTCATGGTTGCCTTTATTGACTTGTACTGTTAAGGTATCCCCAAAGTAGAAAAGTTTGCTCGATGATTATAGTGATCCATAATTTTAGATCTTAAGGATCAATGTTATAGGACCAGTATGTGAGAATCGACGTAATGGGGTAGATTGTCTTATGGATATCTATCTTAAATGATATATTGTTTGTAACAGTTGGTTTTGCAGGTCTAGTAATTATAGATTATTATCATAATAAGATTGTGGGATTGAAAACCCTATGTGTCTCACTAGGTTTTCCCAAACCTTGGCCACTCAAATTATATGCATCACATATAGCAAGATTAAAGCTACTGGAACTTGATTGGGATGTCGAGTGATTAAGAAACAACATGCAATAGTGTCCATGACTGTTAGGTCTTTACATTGTAACAATGTTATGTATTGATTATGACATCCTTATAGTTTTTACATTTTGAAACTACATCTTTATTCAAAATAATTTTAATAAAACAAGACAGTTTCCGCAAAATGTTTTATTGTACTGGGATTTTCCGCAAACAAAAATAACACGGTCTTGAAAGCTTAAATAAAAGTTTTTTTTTGGTTATGAAAAATAGGGGATGTCACATATTCTTATTCACAATTTAAAACAGAGATAAAGAGTACAAAGTACAATCGAGATAGACAAAATACCTCACAAAATACCATCTATAAACTGTATCTAACATCCCTATTTATAGACTGAGAATCAAACATAAAACCCTAATGGGTCATGCTCATCCATTCTTAGACCCAAATGGATTTCAACCAATCACAAGACGCCATGTAGTTGAGAGCACCTTTGACCTAGGTGAGCACCTTTACACCAAGAGAGCATTCGTGAAGTTTTAAAGCCATCCCAACACATCAGGTACCAGCCTAGCTCACTTGGCCTTGCTTGAGCGCATTACTGGGGTGGACACATGAATTGATAGTAGGTGTTGCCGATTTTTGTTTTTTCTGGTCAAACATAATATAAAACCAAAAAATAGTTCATTACGTCTAATACTAATAAGCGATCCATTACATAAAAAGTTAAAAACATAACAATGATCAATTACAATTTAAATTTGTCATCTTCGTGCAGACATCTTTTGAAACCGCTCCATTGCTTTTTCATTCTCAACTTTCACAAGTGCTTCGGTCTCAACATTGCAAAGAACCGCGTCGCTCGAAAAGTCATCGCCAGTTTTGTTGTGCAAGTCGGTCTTCAAGAGCTTCATCTTCGAAAAACATCTTTCTACACTTGCGGTCGATACGAGTAATATCAAAGCCAACTTTAAAGCTTATAAACCAAAGGACAAGACCAATGTTTCCCCGTACTAACCATCAAACAAGAAAGGTCGGAAATTCTTTTCAAACTAGTGAAGCGCTCATCTTTGATGCAAGAGTGATAAAATATCTCAAGTTGTCCTTCAAGGTCTATCGAAAAAACTAAACAAACTAATAAAATTTCAAAGTATCAGTAATACTTACTTGCTTCAATCTTAGGCTAGGGCTTGGAGATTACTTGGAGAGTTTGAGTCAAATTGAGAAATAGGAGTCGAAATGTCGAATTGAGCAATGAGATTCGATGAGAAGGAATCAACGATGGCTGATGGAAGCAGCAAGCAGGCAACAACGAAGTCGACAACAAGCAGAAGCAGCGATGAGCGAACACATGAGGCCCCCGTTTTTTTTCTTCTTCTGCCGAATGACGGAATGAGTGTCCCAAACTCCCAATGGCAATGTCATTGAGCTATTTTTCCCTTTTTTGGCTAAAAATAATAGGATTAAAATTGAATGCATTGGGCTACTAATTATAAGTTGTAAATATTTTTTGGGCTTGGTTGCTCCAATAGAGTGACACCTTTTTTTACTTAGTTGCCAGTTTTTTTACGTAGTTGCCGGTTTTTTTACGTAGTGGCACAATAGGTAAAAAAATTCTGAAAATTCTAAAAGGTAGGTGTTGTCGGTGCCACACCGGGCACCTCACTAAAACCGCCCCTAACACATTAGGCTTGTTAAGAGAACATTTGGAAAAGCCTCTTATGTTGGAGTTCGTTTGGCATGCTAGGAACACATTAGCCAAATTCTCCGAAGGGTGGAGCGCATTTCGCATGTCAGAAGCACATTAGCCAAATGCTCCATCCCTAATCCAAATGCTCTAGTGTGTTATGAAATGCTCCATCGTGTATTTCGGGTCTTCAATTCTCAAGTAACATTTAACATATGTGCTTTTTACGGTTTTTGTGTGTGTGTATTTTCTACGATTTCTTAATCATAATTAACAACTTGAATCCATACAAAAATAAAAGAAATCACATAATTGTAGATTTACAAATGAGTATGTGGTCCAACAGCATTAGAAGTTGCCGGAAAGGTATCGCTAGGCCAATAGGTTGAGGGTTTAAGTTTCGTTTGGGACAAAGGTGTAGAATAGGATTAGGTTTAAAGTGTGTTTTAACCATTTAAAAAACAAAATTATATATTTATATCAAATATACCAACTTTAAAGATTTGCTATATCAACAACCAATAACATTAAAATTAACAATACTTTAATGCTCAGTAAAAAAATGAAAAAAAAACATGTCTAATGAAAAACTATCGCCACGGCACGCATTACTCCACCTTGGCTTGTGTCACACCTTACATCACACCATGAAGGTTTTAGGGATGTCGGTTTTTCGTCATGACACGCTTTTTAGAACCTTGCATACAACACAAATAAATACAATAGGAAGAATGTGAAGACTACTCGACTTCCTTAATACTAAGCCTCCGTACACTTATATATAAGGATATGTCCTCTTAAAGGGGCACTCCATGTCTATCTTCCCACTTCCTTCTTGCTTAACCTCTCCTCTTCGTACCCTCAAAGCAACGTAGACTCAACCATTCTAATTGTTGTTGTTGGTAACCTCCTAAAAATATGGCTAAACCACAACAATCTTTCTTCTTTAATTTATTGATGTTGAAGCTAACCCTAAAGATAGTCGGAAAACCAAATATAATTCGAGCAAATTCTTACTAAAAGACCATGATATCATCCTCATTTCTACAACTTTCATCTTCTTCTCGTTCTTCTTATTATACTAATATTCAAATCCACACGACATAGCTAGTGTAACCGACATCCTGTAGAATTTTCCATTTAGGATCTTGTCGCACAAGACACATCAGGTCTCCCTCCACATAGCCATCCCACCTTAATGTGGTAAGAAATGTCTACCTCCACGTTCCCTCGCATATGAAGTATGGACCACAAATACTTGAAACTCTCTTTTGGTTATAGAACTTGCTCGCTAATGGTAATATATGTTGGGTTATGAGCATTCTAACACTCCTAAGTGTACATGCAACCCTAAATACCTTGGATCTATGTTTTCTCTATTATACATACAATTATGAACATCCAAGGTATTATCCTAATCTAGCATACAAAATAATAAGTATAACCAGATAGAATACATACCTCTTTGATGTAGAATGTCTTCATGAAGCTTGAGTGCCTAGTGCCCCAAGTGTGACACCTCAAATGGTTCACACAACACCAAATACACTTGGAATAACTTGAGAGAAACTTGAACACTCCTTGAACATCGAGTTACCAATGCGTTTTCGTGCACTCAATGTATAACCAACTCATAGTAACAACTCATATCTCTAGGTTTGAAGAATATAAGATATTATCATCTCATGATCACTCGTGATAAAATCCATGAAGTGATTCAAATGAGCGCGGGTTGAATCCAATACTCAGAAGTTATGAGCACTCATGAGTGTTGTAGCACCACTTTGTCCACCAACTTGGACCTCTACAAACCAACCCATGACAGTCTTGATTCATATCTACATCCAACATATGACCGACTATGGATGGTTTGAATAACTTAATCATTCAGGAAGAGCGACTTAGTTATTCTGGAAGTCAAAACATGCAAGGTGAAACACAAGAATAAATGAATCAAATATGGTATCAAACCCTATGAATATAAATAAACACTTTTATTTATCACCATACTGATTACTCATTATTCATTGTTTCGGTTTTATCAACTTTATACTTGAATTTAAAACAATAGTTGTCCCATGCTCCAAGCATGTACACTATGTTTTCTAAACACTAGTCATGCCATACACCAAGTATGCATACTATGTTTGTCTATGATCTTTACTTTGTAAAATAGATCAATTGAACATCACTCCAATGATCCTCTTTTCACAGTCCCAAATCCTTACTGCAAATGCAAGAATTCCAAATTCATGGCATTTACTGAAATCTGTTAGATTCTAAACTTATATGCATTGATCCTCTTAATGATTATGCACGAAGTCAGAAAGACTTGACAACAATCATTACAGAGCATTCCAAAGGAGATCAGCTCCTTGGAAACATCCTTCTTTCATTAAGTTTCCTAATCTTACACATATTGAATAATTTCTAACTTTGAAACATTTCCATATTCCATTTTGACTATCACTTCTGAACAAGAGTTGCCTCCTTACAGATTATGTCAATATGGTCCTTCCAGAATTAACATTATACTTCCAACTGTCCTTGAGCAACCAATCTTTGGTAAACCTTATATTGTCCTCGACAATTGCTTAATCATCTTAGTCATATCCAATTCTAGACCTTTTCCCTTCATAATGCCCCAGGCATTTGGAAAATTTTAGAAAGGATGAATATAGCACATGTAATCGATCCTATATCCGAAGCATATGGGACACGATTCATGATGTCTCACATAAAGACTAAACCAGTCTTTTGCTATAATATTTCCATTTCAATTTGCCAAGTTCTCAAAATTCAGATTATGAAAAGGGATGCCGTAATCATAATCGAATTTTAGAACGCAAATAATGGACCCATATATAGAATTTCCTGATGTTGAGCCATTCCAACATGAAATTCATATATATATCCTTGATTAAATACGATTAAAATCTCAATCTAAGCTTTTAGAATTGAAATGAAGTATAATTTCCTCTCCCTTAATTATAGTAAAACAACTTTTTCAACCCCTGCAACCTCACGAATTGAAACTTTTGTTTTCTATAATTAACATTGCTAACTTGCAACCTTTGTCATAATTATCATGCTCCCACTAACATGATGATTATTAGCATAACACTTATGCTCCCACTAGCTTTGACATGTACTCAGAAATCAGCTGACTTTCTTACCAAAGTTCAGATTTCTGATACTAGATTGTTTTGATAAAACTTTATCAAAATCATACACCTCTCTTAGATAGCTCACATGTGTGTCTAAACAATTTTAGAACTATGAAAAGGGATGCCGTAATCATAGTCTCAATTGTTTAGACCTTTGCCACTTCTCACAAGTCCATGTTAGTGTGCCGGTAAACCACACACGCTCCACTAACGACTTTGAGAATGCAAATATCACAATTGCTATCTAGCTAAAATCTACTTAGTGAAAGTGTTTCCTCATCATCATTTTCATGAATCGGAGAGAAACCTTATGACACTTAGATTTAATAGTGTATGTGTTCTTATCCATATGAATTTGTCAAAACCATAATCACAAGACAAGGTTAGTGACAAATCCAAACTCATATTGATTAACTTGTGCAATCTTAAATTCTTGCCATTTGGCAGCTCAGGTGCCTGCCATTGCTTCCAAGTAGTTGTGCAACCAATTGAGAACTCTCAGAACTCCTATGCAAAGCCAACTTGAATAGGCACAAAAATTTCAACACGATAGGTTATAAACCTCAAGTCGTGTGCTAGTGAAGGACTTTAGGTTTTATTCTTGATTAAGTCTTGAAACTTTCAAGAGCTTTAAGACTCCCACTGTCCTCTTGACATATAAGACTCCCTTGTCAAATATTCAAGAGATAGTGCGGATTCTTTATCAAGACTAATACTTTACACAATTGGCCTAAGTTGGTCTCTGTTTTATCCAAAACATCACAACTTACCAATTTCAAATGTACAAGAGTAGATAACCTTTTACTCTTACATTTGACTAGTGTTAACAAACCCTCTTTAAGATATATCACTCAAGTTACAATCTTGGAGTATGACTCTAAGAATTGTTTTGGAACGAAGTATGACTCATCTTTTTGATTTAACCATTTCAACAATTCATGACTCCTCTTCTTAGTCATAAGAATGCACTAAGATGACTTTAGAGGACCAATTGTGATATGGTATCTTAATCATTAAGATGATCATAAACATGATACTAAAGTACTCTCCCATCTTTTCAGATTTGAGAAACTTTTATCTTTCTGCCATACTTTGATTCTTCTTATTCGTTCTGTCTCACATTGAAACTTCTCCAATGCTACAGACTTATACTTAAACTTATAAGTATAACCATATTTACTGAACTTAAGTAAATCATGACGAATAGTCTTCTTGATCTTTTGTGGTGGACTTGACCAGTGCATAAGAATGTGTACTCGATCCCTTAGTCCTTTCCTTATTCACATAAGGAATTAGTCTTAATTTTCCAAGCTGAAAGTTCTCATTCATCATACTATACAACTTGCATGATTCCAAGTTTCGGTCCAATTGAACCTTGGGTGATGAGAATCTTTCCTTATTTGGTAATATTAGACACTACCACAACCGAAAGAATCAAATCCATTTTTCCAATATTGCTATCAATGGAATCTTATAAGCAACAACTTTTCACAAATGCCATTGTAAGGATACTTAAAATAAATAAAATCAAAACCTTTTTCTTTTATTTTAAAACTTTGCGGAAAAACTTATCCTTACAATCCATATGAAAACCTTGTTGTTATCTATTCCTAAGCAATATAAATATCATAACTCTTAAGTAATAGCCCAAAATTCTGATCACCGAACCATGCGATTGAAATCCATCTTCGCGATCAGAATCAGCATGTACTTAATAGAGTTAGACAATGGACTTTACCTGAAGTAGAGCCAAACTTATTGATTTTAACATCCTTAGGTAAATTTGGCAGCTTCGTAACCAATGCCCCTTCCTTTGGCAATAGTTACCTATGGACCCTTGATAATGGGACTATCTCAGACTTCGCCTCTCTCTTTACCATTGGGTCAACCGAGTTGACTATGGCCGATCCCTTTCCATTAGGAAGAGAGAGCTTTATTGGATATCCAATGTCATCATTGTCAATGTCCATAGCGTTTTAGGAAGTTGATCTTAGCAAATAGATAAGATCATTAAGGGTCTTGTCTTAGTCTGTTTCATAGGATTCCCAAAAGAACTCACTATGTGACTTAGAAAGTAGTTGATCCACCAACTTTCTCAAGACTTTGACACCCAACTCTCTCGGCTTGTCAATATGTGACTACATCTCCAAGATGTGATCACACCTAGACCTTGCCTTGCCAATAGGGCTTGAGTGACCTTAAACTTTTTAGGAACTTGTGGGTTAGGGAGAATAATTGGAGTAGGTGAAAGAAGTATGATATCCATGGGACATCATCTTCATTTAGGAAATCTTGTTTCAAGAGATTTGGGAAGATCATAAATGTCTAGACCAGACATCTTTTTGGGAGATATTCAAGATAGTTGATTTAAAGTCCTTAATATGACACCCAATATGAAATATTAAGGCTAGGACCCAACAAACTATTTTATAACTTAGAAGAGGGATGCCATAATCCAAGCTATAAAATATTTGAAGGTAGGTGAATGACGATTCACCAATTTCCACCATGAAAAACGAAATAATTTATTAGGTTTTAATTGGATTTGAAAGTCCTAGATCTTTGAGATTCATTGAACTGTTCAAAGGCATATTTCAATCTCGAGTGTGCCCTTCAGGTTTTGTGACTGGGATGCCGAGGATCACAAAACAAGGTGTGAATAACCATACAAATATACTTGGTACCCTTAATATTTACCCCTTAATCAGTGTGCCGGTTAACCACACACGCTCCACCGATACTATGATAAATATTAAGTTACCCTTTGCCTACCTTGTTAAGTCCAGGTTAGTGTGCCGGTTAACCACACACGCTCCACTAACGACTTAAGCAAAGTGCAAAGTGTAATTTCATGGGTTAGCACCAAATTCACATTTTCCTAAGTAACTAAGATTGGGTATTAATAAGAGTTTAGTTACTTAGTATTTATCATTAATACTTTTAATGAAAGGAGAATTATAGTCCTTGTCCTACCCGTTCGGCTAACGACCCTCCACCAGTCAAGGAAGCGGTGGGTGAGAGTGGACACCCATTAAACTGCCATTTTATAGGCAGTAACCTTATACCCCCCCTTATAGACCGGCTTCGTGAATGAGGCCTACTAACGGTAAGACTGACTTTACTCTTATACATATATATAAATATTATTAACTTATAATATTATAAAGTATAAGGGTTGAATTTTAACTTTTAAAATTCTAAGGGCTAACTTGGAATTAAAGTATTCATAAGTGAAAACTTTTCAAATTCCAAAACTTGAGGGCAAGTTTTGAAACTATTCAAAACTAATTAATTCCATAACTTATGAGTGTAAAGTAATTTTAATTAGAAAAAAAAAAAAAACTCTTCAAGTTCCATAACTTGAGGACAAGTTATGGAAGACTTTAAACTAATTAATAAAAAAAAATAACTTTTTTTATTGTAACTTATGGAACTAATGAAGGTTACACTTTTTTTTTAATTTAATGAAGAGACTCTTGAACCTCCATAACTTGAGGACAAGTTATGGAGTCATAAAACCATTTAATTAGAACTAGACTCTTCATTTTGTAACCTTTGCCAACTTTTATGAGTTTTATGATTCTTAAATGTGACTTTTCATATAACTTGAGGACAAGTTACAAAAACACACTTTGGAATCAACTCTTAGATTAAAATGGATTGAAAACAACTATTTCACACAACTTTTCTATTAATCTAAGAACCTCATAAGAACAAGATAATTCAAATCATCAATCTTCAAGAAATTAGCATGAACATACAAACTAATACAAATCTTGAAATTATGACAATTATCTTAGAAATTGGATTAGCATGAACATTACCACATCAAAAACAAGTTTATAAGTCCAAAAACATCTTAGGGTAATGTTCCTAGTCCAATTCCAGCCAAACCAATCGAATATATGCATCCAACTCGATTTTTCAGCTACTTTTGCAAGTATAACAAGAAAACAAGCCTATGCTCTGATACCACTGTTGGGTTATGAGCATTCTAACACTCCTAAGTGTACATGCAACCCTAAATACCTTGGATCTATGTTTTCTCTATTATACATACAATTATGAACATCCAAGGTATTATCCTAATCTAGCATACAAAATAATAAATATAACCAGATAGAATACATACCTCTTTGATGTAGAATGTCTTCATGAAGCTTGAGTGCCTAGTGCCCCAAGTGTGACACCTCAAATGGTTCACACAACACCAAATACACTTGGAATAACTTGAGAGAAACTTGAACACTCCTTGAAATCGTCTAGCCCTCACACTCACACATTAGTGCACGATTTCTTGAGCCATGGGATTCTTTTATATGGTGGCTATTAGGGTTACACCATGTAACTCATAACTTTACCCATTCCTTATGCTTCATGGATTTTAACCTCCATGGAGTATCCATGGGTCACCCCATGGACTTAGTCCAACATAAGGAATCTTGGATCACAAGCCCATATATATAAGAATGAATGATTTACACAATCAACCCATATATTTAATTAGTCTCCTTTTGATCACTTAATTAATTCCAAATTAATTCTTGATCAATACTAATTAAATAACCTTATTAATATATTAGAACTTATAATATATTAACCAACCTTAAGTGTTATTTCTCTCATTATAGTCTATCCAAATGCATGATGCCATGCAACCCAAATGGACCATGCCGGGTCGGGTCAAGTCTTACCAATTATAGTTATGGACTTAGACATTAATCCAACAATATCAACTCCTTATGTGTGTGCCTCATTAACATTGCACCATACATACTATGTTTTATCAATGTTGATGCATAACCTATTATCTTCCAACATTTACCTCCAAAATTCTATCTTAGCATTCAACTTAGACCTAATATCAGCCACCTACACAATATTATCGTCAAAAAACAAAGGCACTTTCCATGAATCTCACGAGACATTTAATATAAGTTTAAGGAAAATATATTGGTTGAGAGTAGAACCCAAATGTAGTCCAACATCTACCAATGATAATTGTATGTCCCCAAATTGGGTCTTAACAGAGGTCATGGATCGGTTACATATCTCAAATACCAATGACATATCTATGTAGGGCCCTTTAGCTTCCAAGGTTATCATATCATATGGAGACTATCATACGCTTTCTCGATGTCGATAAACATCATATATGTCTATATTCATTTCTCTATAAAAGCGTTTGAAAATGTGTATCGCCTCAGTTGTTGACCTCCCTAGTGTGAAACCAAATTGATCTTCAAAATATGGCAATAATGCGACACAACCTAGCCTCAAGAACTCTATCTCACAGTTTCATGGTATGGCAAAGTAATTTAATACCTTGATTGTAAGTTTGTTAGCCACAATACTCTTTTTCGGAAGGAATAACCATAAACTAATAAGAATTTGATCAGGACTAAATGCCTTATTCCTCCTCTTCCACCTAAGGTCGTTTTCACTCCCTCGGTACAAATCCTCAAAACGAGAGTCTCAAAAGAAAGTTTATGTATTTTGACACATTCCTCAAAGTTAATATACCTCGTTGCCTCATAACTCTGATTGATTAAGGAAAGAAAATAGATATCATATTTCTTTCTTAATATCTTCATCTCTCACTAAGATATGACCACTGTCATCCTTAATATACAAAACGATTCATGTCCCTTTGGCTTCTCTCCTTCGATTTTGCAAGCTTGTACAATCGTAGGGTATGTTTGGGATTGCTTTTTAAAAGTGTTTATTGATTTATTTACTTTAAACAAAATCAATAAATTGTTTTCTATAAGTAAATAGTATGTGAGTTATATAAAGGGAGTAAAAAGTTGTTCTCAAAAGAATTACTTATAAAAACCAATTTATTGATTTTTTGAAAAAATAATAAGTCAATAAACATTTTCAAAAAACAATATGAAACACCCTCTATCACCTTTTTTGGTGTCCAATCACCTATATATCTCTTCATAGGCCATGGTCTCTTACCTATAACCACAACTTTCCTTGCCTCTAGATTTGCTGCATTGTATCTTTCTTTCACCCTAACTGATTTCATCCTCCTTGCAGTCTATAAACTCCTAAAAATAAGCTTGTTTTACCCTAACCCTAAACTGAACCGCCCGGCTCCACCACCACGATCATGTAGGTTCCCTAGATGCCTATATCACATCACAAGTCCCAAGAGTATATTTACCACCTTTTGGATAATTTGAGCCATGGTACTCCATAAATTATTTGCATCCATAGTATGGAGAACACTTGCTTCGACCTCTATGGCCACCCTATCCCTAAAAGACTCAACCATATCCTCCAAGTTTTTCCACAAAATCTTTGGCCCACGTCCACTCGTTTTTTGCCATCTTAACAAGACTTTTGGATTGTTTTATGTTGGATTGCAATCAAATAAATAAATTTCCATTCAACAACATTTCTTAATAGATATTGTCACACCCCAAAACCGGAACGGCGGAAACGTTCGGGGGCGGAGGACGTCATGTACAGTATCATAACAATGCAAAGTAGTAAACAAGCAACAACATCATCCATTGCATTAATAGTATAATTAGATACAATTTTGTTCTTTGAAAGTAGTAAGACACCAAAATGAATAATCAAAATAAAAGACGAGTCTTGAACATGCTCCGTCTTCTCAAAACCTGGTCGACTGTACATGTCTACTGATGACCTGAGAATACAAGTTATTTTGAAAGCGTAGATAAGCATTAAAGCTGGTGAGTTCATAAGTATTCAGTGTCAATGTTTGTATAAGTTTACTGAAAGTGTTTGCAAATGTTCATTGTAAATGTTTGTATATGTTTGAAAACTCCTAGAAAATCCTATATTTTCTACTAGTATAAAAAGTAGTCTTCTACCAAGACCCGACTGTTTTGTATGTTTGTTTCTCTGTAAAAGTGGATGTTTTTCCCAAATATGACTATCATTACCAAAATATAGTTTTATATTACCCTTTATGTGAGAAGATCACAATTTGAATATAATGGGAAACTGTATGTGTACTGCAGTATTACATGTAGTAATTACTGTAGTAATAACTACTTTAAACCAAAAAGGCTTATATAAGGTAAAATGTGATGAGGTTGTTACCATACTAAACCGACTATAACACGACGATGAAAGACGTCGGAAGAAATGACATTTGGCACCCGTAGACTTGCAAGTCCCACTGTAGCGAACAGCTAGGTGTAGGATAGTCAATCCAGTATAGATCTATACGCAAACTCACGCTCTCCCTCCAGGAGATTCTGGTTACAAAACGTGACACAACGAAATGGTCGTTGTGTCATGAAGTAGTATCTCACATTATGTTATTTTTGAACCTTGTTATAGTATACTTGTTATAGTAATAGTATTCTTTGTATAGTATTCTCTGCATAGTATCCTTTGTATAGTATTCTCTGTCTAGTATTCCCTGTTATAGTATTCTCTGTTGTAGTATTCTCTGTTATAGTATTTTTATATGATAGTATTCTCCTAAACTATACCTATTATAGTTTACTAGTGATTTCTGTAATAGAATAAATGACTGAATGTATACCCTTGCTACCCAAAGGTAATGAACTGATTTATAGTACTTTTATATCTACATACGTATACATGATATATATATATCTAATATTTAGACGACCTTCGGACAATTAACCGATACCCTAAGTCCACATCCAAACAAGGAAAAGGAAATAAGGCAAGTTAGCAGTCCTAAGTCCTTTAAACACTATTTATATAACTATACATATATAGACATGCCTTTGACAATATATAAGTTTAAAAGAGGTTTTGTAATACATTTAAAGAGTTTAACAATAAATATTAGTGACGTGATGTCAGTTTATAAAACGATTAAAAAGCAGTTTGTTTGATAATACAGTTTTAAAGTATAAGAAATCCTTTGTTTGAAACACAGTTATTAATCACATGTGATTGATTATATAACTTATATGTTTTCTACTTGTATCCCCCCCCCCATAAAAGCATTTAAAATTATTTAAAAGATAAGTTAAGGGGTATGAACTCACCTGTAGTAAGTGGTTTGGATGAACGAGTGGTATAGGATGCTAAGTGCCCAGTGAAGACTTGAGCACACACACGGATCCTATTTATCATATAATGATACATATATGCCTCTAATTAGTGATTAAACAACTAATTAAGAAAGTAAAGACACCCTAGGACATGGAAAACACTTTGGTTCAAGTGCTAGAGGTACAAAGGGTTGCATCTAAGGGGTGTAGGGCCTCACTTAGGAGTTTACGGCCCAATGGTAATAACCCCATGAGTTTATGGCCCATGGGTTTACGGCCCAATGAGTTTAAGGCCGTAAACTCATGGTATCTTGTACCATTTTGTATGTTAAGGTCTTATGGTCTTCCTTGAAGTGTTCTAGACTTAGTTCCAAGGCTCAGGAAGGAGTTGTGGCAACATTGCACCACTAATTAGGGTTTACGGCCAAGGGAGATTGCCTTGGCCGTAAACACCCTTTTGTTCTTGATTTCTTGATGTTTTCAAGGTGTTTAACAAGTGATTCAAGTATATAACAAGCTAAGGGTAGTGTACTTACGTATTAGAAGCTTGTAAGGGTGATTAAGGTCCAAAAACACTAGTGTGTTCTTGGTGTTCTTGGCAAAATGAAGAACACTTGAAGATCTATCCAAAAGAAGAGATTTCATGGATGAAATCATGTATATTCACTAGATATGGAAGGATATCAAGTTGAAAATGGAAAGATTACTTACATTTTTGAAGATTGGAAGCAAAAGTCTTATGATCCTTGGGAGAGACTCCGATTTCTAGGCTTGAAATGGTGAAAAGTGATTGAAAATGACTAATATTCATACCTATAGCCTAGAGTTTACGGCCACCATGAGTTTACGGCCGTAAACTCATGGGTCTTGGCCGTAAACTCCTCATTTGAGGGTTTATGGCTTGTTTGATGGTTTGGGACATTAGTTGACACATTCAAACACTTAATCCCTTGATGTACTAGGGTTAGAATGCTCAAACAGACTCTTAAACAGTGCTAAAAGTTAGTAGAAACAAGTCTGACTTTGATTGAAGTGAATGGCTTGTCCAAGATAGAAATTTCAGGTTGTCACATCATCCCCCCGTTAGAGAAAATTTTGTCCCGAAATTAGAGTTTAAGCAATTAATTGGTTATAAATAACTAAGCGAAAAGATGAGGATATTTCAATTTCATTTGATCCTCGCGCTCCCAAGTAAATTCAGGTCCTCGCTTGGCGTTCCAGCGAACCTTCACTATCGGGATACGGCTTTGCTTCGTTTGCTTGACCTCTCGATCCATGATCTCTACAGGTTCTTCCATGAAGTTGAGGCTCTCGTTGATCTCCATCTCGTCGAGTGGGATTACAAGAGTCTCGTCGGACATACACTTTTTCAAGTTCGAGACGTGGAAATTAGAATGTACGTTACTGAGTTCACGCGGTAGATTGAGTTTGTAAGCTACAGGGCCGATTCTAGCGAGAATCTCGAAAGGCCCTACGTATCTTGGATTTAGCTTTCCACGCTTTCCAAAGCGTATCAATCCCTTCCAGGGTGAGACTTTCAATAGAACGCGGTCTCCAACCTGGAATTCCAAAGGTTTTCTCCTTTTGTCAGCACAGCTTTCTGTCGGTCTCTAGAGGCTTTCAATCGTTCACGAATTTGAACGATCTTCTCTGTCGTTTCCCGTATGATTTCTGGACCTGTGAGAGTGTTGTCAGGAACGCGTCCTTTAGCTAACTGTGTGTCGCCCACCTCAGCCCAACATAGAGGGGATCTGCACTTACGGCCATAGAGGGCTTCAAATGGAGCAGCCTTTATGCTCGTGTGATAACTGTTGTTGTAGGAAAAATCAACAAGGGGTAAATGAGTATCCCATGTCTTCCCAAAGTCGATCACACAGGCTCGCAACATATCTTCCAGGGTTTGGATATTCCTCTCACTTTGTCTATCGGTTTGAGGATGGTAGGCTGTACTCATGTCCAGCCTAGTCCCTAGGGAACTTTATAGCGACTGCCAGAACCTCGAAGTGAATCTACTATCTCTATCAGAGATAATGGATATGGGAACACCGTGCAGTCGTACTATCTCTCTAATGTATGTTCTTGTTAGTTTCTATATCTTGTCAGTTTCCTTGATAGGTAGGAAATACGCGGATTTGGTCAATCTATCGACGATAACCCAAATGGTATCAAGTCCACCCGTTGTCTTGGGAAACTTGGTTATGAAATCCATAGTAATCCGCTCCCATTTCCACTCTGGTATCTCCGGTTGTTGTAGTAATCCTGAGGGTTTCTGGTACTCGACCTTAATCTTTGCGCAAGTAAGACATTTACTCACGAAGGTAGCAATATCTGCTTTCATGTTAGGCCACCAGTATAGTTTCTTAAGATCCAGATACATTTTATCTGAACCTGGGTGGACGGAATATCTAGTGTTGTGCGCTTCAGTCATGACTAGGTCTCTGAAACCACCGTGTTTCGGTGTCCAGATACGATCCATGAGATATAAGGCTCCGCCAACCTTGATTTCCAAGTTTTTATCCATCCCTCTCAGGGATTCACTCGCCACATTTTCAGGTTTCAAGGCTTCTAGTTGAGCCTCCTTAATTTGTGTGGACAACTGTGAATGGATAGTCATAGTCAATGATTTGACTCTCCGACCAGAGTATTCTTTCCGACTCAGGGCGTCAGCTACCACGTTGGCTTTACCGGGATGATAACGAATTTCGCACTCGTAGTCATTGAGTAGCTCGACCCACCGTCGTTGTCTCATATTGAGCTCCTTCTGATCGAATATATGTTGAAGGCTCTTGTGGTCTGTGAAGATAGTGCTCTTTGTACCATACAGGTAGTGTCTCTAGATCTTTAGAGCAAATACTACTGCTCCTAACTCAAGATCGTGTGTAGTATAGTTGACTTCGTGTGTCTTAAGCTGATGGGAGGCATAGGCAATGACATTTCCTCTTTGCATAAGAACACAACCCAACCCTTGGTTGGATGCATCGCAATACACAACGAAATCTTCTATCCCTTCTGGGAGGGATAATATCGGTGCGGTGCACAAGGCTTGTTTCAGTGTTTGGAACGCCTTATCTTGTTTCTCTTCCCAGTCAAAGGCCACGCCTTTATGGGTCAGTGTAGTAAGCGGCTTAGCGATGCTAGAGAAGTTCTGTATGAACCTGCTATAGTAGCCAGCGAGACCTAGAAATTGTCGAATTTCAGTAGGTGTCTTCGGTGCTGACCAGTTCTCAATGGCCTTGATTTTGGAAGGGTCCACGTGAATTCCCTTTTCGCTAACAACGTGGCCCAAGAATTCGACTCTTCGAATCCAAAACTCGCACTTAGAGAACTTCGCATAGAGCTTCTCCGGTCGTAATGTTTCTAAGACTCTTCGTAGGTGTTGACTATGCTCCTCCTTACTCCGAGAGTAGATAAGTATGTCATCAATGAAGACAATGACGAACTGATCCAAGTAAGGACGGCACACCCTATTCATTTGATCCATGAATACCGCTGGTGCGTTGGTTAATCCGAACGGCATCACTACAAACTTGTAGTGTCCATAATGAGTTCGGAAGGCTGTCGTGGGGACATCCTCCTCTAGCACTCGTAACTGGTGATACCCAGATCTCAGATCTATCTTCAAGAAGTAGTTCGCTCCTTGAAGTTGATCAAATAAGTCGTCAATGCGGGGTAGAGGATAACGATTCTTGACGTTAAGTTTGTTCAGCTCTCTGAAGTCGATGCACATACGAAACGATCCGTCTTTCTTCTTCACGAACAAGACCAGTGCTCCCCATGGTGAGAAGCTTGGCCTAATAAATCCCTTCCTGAGAAGTTCGTTAAGCTGACTGGAAAGTTCCTACATCTCTGCTGGTGCCAGACGATAAGGCGATTTGGCTACTGGGGTAGCCCCTGGAACTAAATCGATTCGGAACTCGACTTGACGCTGCGGTGGTAATCCTGGTAGTTCTTCTAGAAAGATGTCGGGAAAGTCGCGTACTTCTGGGATGTTCTTGATGTCTTTCACTTCTTGACTCATATCGACGATGTGTGAAAGGAATGCATGATATTCCTTTCGCAAGCACTTCTGAGCTTGAATACACGAAATGATACGAAGGTTCGTACTTGATTTGTCGTCGTAGATAACTAGTGATTCGTTGTTAGGGATGTTAAGACGAACTGCTTTCTCAAAGCACATGATGTCGGCGGGAAGAAGACTCAACCAATCCATGCCGATTATGACGTCGAAACTTTTGATTGAGACCGGCATGAGGTCGATTTGGAAAGAATGACTATCTAAAGTTAAAGTACAACCTATATATATGCAGTTAGTGCTTTCCGTTTTTCTGTTTGCCATTTCTACAGTGAATGATTCCTCTAGTGCATATGGTTTTTGTTTAAGTAAGTGAGCAAATTTCTGATTCACGAAAATCCTTTCCGCTCTACTATCAAATAGTATGCAAGCATATGAATTATCGAGGAGAAACGTACCAGTAACTACCGTAGGATCAGCTACGGCTTCCTCATGGCCTATTGCCAGAATTCTTCCCACTCCGCCAGCATTTCCTGCCTTAGGGCAGTCTCTCTTGAAATGACCAACCTCGCCACAACCGTAGCAAGCCTGGCCCACAACAATGCCGGGGGCTTGGTTTATTGGCCTCACCGGAGCCTTGCAAAATCGGGCAGTGTGCCCTTTCCTGTTGCAGTTTGCGCACTGCATTTCCCGGCAGGCACCATTATGATGGAAAGTGCACTTGTTGCACTTGGGCAAATTTCCCGTATACTGCTTCCTCGGCGCAGTAGCAGCAGGCACAATCGCGGCATGAACAGCCACAACTTGCTGCTTCTTGGCAGAGTTCTGCGCCGATTTTCCCTTCTTGTTATCCCAGAACTTCCGCTTGTTGTCGGTGGCTTTGGAGGGTTCTGAGATAGCCAGGGTTGTTGTTGTTGCCGGGGTAGGGACTCCGTGATCGATGAGTCGCTGTGCCAATCGCTTGGCACTGTCGAAAGTAGTGGGGTTTGAAGCTAGGACATTCCCCTGAAATGGGGACACCAGCCCCCAAATGTACCTCTCAATCTTCTTTCCCTCATTGGGAACCATATTGGGACATAGTGCCACCAAATCGCTGAATCTGGCAGTGTAAGCCACTATGTTGGAGCCCTTCATGGTCAGACTCCAGAGTTCTTGTTCCAATTTCTGAACCTCGCCCCTCGGACAATATTCTTCAATCATCAGCCCTTTAAGAGCTTCCCAGCCCATAGCATTAGCCACTATTAAAGTTAGTGACTTGACATGGCTATTCCACCACGTCAGTGCTCTATCACTGAAGGTGCATGCAGCAAATTTGACTTTGCTTCCTTCAGTACAGGAACAGATCTCGAAGATCGATTCTGTCTTTTCGAACCATTGCGACAGAGCAATGATTCCGCCGATCCCATTGAAGACTCGGGGTTTACAGTTGGTGAAGTCTTTAAAAGAGCACTCCCGCGAGCGCACAATGACATCACCTTGTGTGGAATGAACGACTGTTCCTCCTCCGCTAGTGCCCTGGTTGTTGTGGTATTGTGCCATGGCTGTAGCAACAGCCGCAGCTACCACAACATTAAGAGCTGTCGTATCAAATTGTGGAGGAGGTGGTGTTTGAGTTGGAATAATCGCAGGATTACGCCTTGTTGACTTACGAGGAGGCATCTTTCAACTATAAGTTTAAAAGATGAGTACAATGATAAGAATTCAATAGTGAAGTTAATGAATGAGTCCCATGAACTAAATCGCCATAGTTCAACAACTAGATAAGTGTGTGAGTTCCATAGAGTTCTAGAATTATACAAATGAAAGTATTTGAACTAAGATTTCCATAAAAGATTAGTTGACTGCCAATATCATTGATATTAAGGATGTAATAAGTTTGGGGAAAATTGACCTAAAAGCAGGTCTTACATCATATCAAGATGACAAAATTTTGACAGAATAAAGACCTACCTACCGAAAGTTCAAGGTCTTAACATAGACAGGAAACTAAAACTAGAGTTTTTACATAGGCCTAAGTCATATCCAAAAGAAAAGGGGTGAGCAGAGCATCCCCTACTGACGGCGGGAACCCCTTGGGCGAACCCTTAGATCATCCATCACACGCTCCATTTCGAGAAGGCGTCGCTCGTACACTCGTTGGCGCACGCGATGCTCTATGACTTCAGCCCTAGTCTCAGCTAGTGCTTGAAGTAGAGACTCACGGTCCCTTTCATCTCTCTCACCAGAATCTTCCAGCCGACGAATGCGAACAGTGTTGACCCCTGTGTTGGCGTCAAGTTCCGCAATTCTTTGGAGGGCGGTTCTTCCCTGAATTTCGTTACGAGCAACCCTGCGGACCAGGATAGGCAGGACCTTGTCCGCTGAGCCTCTTTCGCTCACGTTGTAGAAACTTCGGTCTCCATTGAACGGGATGGGTTGGCCCTGTTCTTGACTCCAGGTCTCCAGACTCTCCACCCACATAGGCGTCGGACCTTGAAAAGTCGGACGTGGGTTTGTATTCGGGATTTGAGCCACAGGGGGTTGATCATTGACTTTGGCTCGGAGTCAGAATCCTCTGGGAAGTTCTCAGCAAAGTCATCATCCAAAGGAATTGGATGATTTTCTTCTTCCGGCTCGACATCGAGCCATCCTCCGTTATTTTGGTTGGGAAAGTACGGGTCTCCGGGGATATGGAATCCAGCCATGATATCTACGCGAGAAAAGGGGTAGAGAAATAATTAATAGACGTACTAATTAAGATAATTATAAGATGATCCTTACCAGTTACTCCAATACTTGCGTAGTGCATACCAGTCATATGTAACCAAAACAGGATAGACCCTCGAATAAGTGATCCTAACTCTAAGTCCACAACCAAACAAGGAACATGAAGTAAAGCAAAGATCACAAATTCTAAGTCTATAACACCCTAGTCACATATAACCTTAGTGTATCCACTCAACAACTATTGAAATACTAATAAAGACATTTTAGTTTGCACATAAGTAATTATAGTAACACAAAATACTCCTATAGTATTTTAAGTTTATGTTCTATTCTAATGTTTTAATTGTAGTAGTGTTGGTAAGTTTTTAGACTTGTTGCAACGTCACAAACATTCTTGGGCATATGCTAATCACTTCTAGGACCAACATAGTTGATCAGGCTATG
This sequence comes from Lactuca virosa, assembly GCF_052849685.1. Classification (NCBI taxonomy): domain Eukaryota; kingdom Viridiplantae; phylum Streptophyta; class Magnoliopsida; order Asterales; family Asteraceae; genus Lactuca; species Lactuca virosa. The sequence goes on from NC_136433.1 coordinate 44,320,406, forward strand.
TCATTCCCAAAACTGACCATACAACCCCAAGCCTACCTGTGATGTTCAACAATCGTAATACTTTTGTTCTGTCCTAGTGACACTGATTTTAGTATGAATGCAGGTATGTATACTTATTTAAATATTTTATTATTTAAAAGTATAAACTCTTGGTCAGAGTATTTTAATACCATTGTGTTTATAGTTTGTATATCTTCTATGGGTTGATATACTCGATTCACTATAAACAATGCTCTGATACCAATCTGTCACACCCCAAAACCGGAACGGCGGAAACGTTCGGGGGCGGAGGACGTCATGTACAGTATCATAAGAATGCAAAGTAGTAAACAAGCAACAACATCATCCATTGCATTAATAGTATAATTAGATACAATTGCGTTCTTTGAAAGTAGTAAGACACCAAAATGAATAATCAAAATAAAAGACGAGTCTTGAACATGCTCCGTCTTCTCAAAACCTGGTCGACTGTACCTGTCTACTGATGACCTGAGAATACAAGTTATTTTGAAAGCGTAGATCAGCATTAAAGCTGGTGAGTTCATAAGTATTCAACGTCAATGTTTGTATAAGTTTACTAAAAGTGTTTGCAAATGTTCATTGTAAATGTTTGTATATGTTTGAAAACTCCTAGAAAATCCTATATTTTCTACTAGTATAAAAAGTAGTCTTCTACCAAGACCCGACTGTTTTGTATGTTTGTTTCTCTGTAAAAGTGGATGTTTTTCCCAAATATGACTATCATTACCAAAATATAGTTTTATATTACCCTTTATGTGAGAAGATCACAATTTGAATATAATGGGAAACTGTATGTGTACTGCAGTATTACATGTAGTAATTACTGTAGTAATAACTACTTTAAACCAAAAAGGCTTATATAAGGTAAAATGTGATGAGGTTGTTACCATACTAAACCGACTATAACACGACGATGAAAGACGTCGGAAGAAATGACATTTGGCACCCGTAGACTTGCAAGTCCCACTGTAGCGAACAGCTAGGTGTAGGATAGTCAATCCAGTATAGATCTATACGCAAACTCACGCTCTCCCTCCAGGAGATTCTGGTTACAAAACGTGACACAACGAAATGGTCGTTGTGTCATGAAGTAGTATCTCATATTATGTTAATTTTGAACCTTGTTATAGTATACTTGTTATAGTAATAGTATTCTTTGTATAGTATTCTCTGCATAGTATCCTTTGTATAGTATTCTCTGTCTAGTATTCCCTGTTATAGTATTCTCTGTTGTAGTATTCTCTGTTATAGTATTTTTATATGATAGTATTCTCCTAAACTATACCTATTATAGTTTACTAGTGATTTCTGTAATAGAATAAATGACTGAATGTATACCCTTGCTACCCAAAGGTAATGAACTGATTTATAGTACTTTTATATCTACATACGTATACATGATATATATATCTAATATTTAGACGACCTTCGGACAATTAACCGATACCCTAAGTCCACATCCAAACAAGGAAAAGGAAATAAGGCAAGTTAGCAGTCCTAAGTCCTTTAAACACTATTTATATAACTATACATATATAGACATGCCTTTGACAATATATAAGTTTAAAAGAGGCTTTGTAATACATTTAAAGAGTTTAACAATAAATATTAGTGACGTGATGTCAGTTTATAAAACGATTAAAAAGCAGTTTGTTTGATAATACAGTTTTAAAGTATAAGAAATCCTTTGTTTGAAACACAGTTATTAATCACATGTGATTAATTATATAACTTATATGTTTTCTACTTGTATTCCCCCCCCCCTAAAAGCATTTAAAATCATTTAAAAGATAAGTTAAGGGGTATGAACTCACCTGTAGTAAGTGGTTTGGATGAACGAGTTGTATAGGATGCTAAGTGCCCAGTGAAGACTTGAGCACACACACGGATCCTATTTATCATATAATGATACATATATGCCTCTAATTAGTGATTAAACAACTAATTAAGCAAGTAAAGACACCCTAGGACATGGAAAACACTTTGATTCAAGTGCTAGAGGTACAAAGGGTTGCATCTAAGGGGTGTAGGGCCTCACTTAGGAGTTTACGGCCCAATGGTAATACCCCCATGAGTTTACGGCCCATGGGTTTACGGCCCAATGAGTTTATGGCCGTAAACTCATGGTATCTTGTAGCATTTTGTGTGTTAAGGTCCTATGGTCTTTGTTGAAGTGTTCTAGATTTAGTTCCAAGTCTTAGGAAGGAGTTGTGGCAACATTGCACCACTAATTAGGGTTTACGGCCAAGGGAGATTGCCTTGGCCGTAAACACCCTTTTGTTCTTGATTTCTTGATGTTTTCATGGTGTTTAACAAGTGATTCAAGTATATAATAAGCTAAGGGTAGTGTACTTACGTATTAGAAGCTTGTAAGGGTGATTAAGGTCCAAAAACACTAGTGTGTTCTTGGTGTTCTTGGCAAAATGAAGAACACTTGAAGATCTATCCAAAAGAAGAGATTTCATGGATGAAATCATGTATATTCACTAGATATGGAAGGATATCAAGTTGAAAATGGAAAGATTACTTACATTTTTGAAGATTGGAAGCAAAAGTCTTATGATCCTTGGGAGAGAATCCGATTTCTAGGCTTGAAATGGTGAAAAGTGATTGAAAATGACTAATATTCATACCTATAGCCTAGAGTTTATGGCCACCATGAGTTTACGGCCGTAAACTCATGGGTCTTGGCCGTAAACTCCTCATTTGAGGGTTTATGGCTTGTTTGATGGTTTGGGACATTAGTTGACACATTCAAACACTTACTCCCTTGATGTACTAGGGTTAGAATGCTCAAACAGACTCTTAAACAGTGCTAAAAGTTAGCAGAAACAAGTCTGACTTTGATTGAAGTGAATGGCTTGTACAAGATAGAAATTTCGGGTTGTCACAGATATGATTTATCCATACAAGGCTTAATGAAATAAAAAGAAACAAACCCTAAAACTATTAGCCCAGTTAGGCTCCATAAACAACCAAGCTTCAAGGCCCAATAGGCCCAACTAAGCATCGATCTTGTGCTTATGCTTAGGTGTAACGCCCACAGATTCGGACTAGTCAATTTAGAGACGATAAGCGTCGAAAATGACTTTCTGATCGAAGATTATTCAGAAGGAGTAATCTTAACTAAGTTATAGTAGTCGTGACAATGATTCCGAATATATAAGGAATGCCGAAATCTGAGTTATAACGAAGAAGTTATGACCTGTCGAAGTTTCGCGACAGAACCGACACGACACAGCGCGACGTAAATAGTGAATTTACGATAGAGCGATATTTGTCCATAGTGATCTAAACGAAAGTCGTAGAATACATTAAACCGAGAGCGTGCATAAAAAGAACGTCTAAATCTGACTTCGTAAAGTTATGATTTTTCTAAGTTTCAGCTTAGAAGTAGACAGCTAAAAACTCGAATTTTAGATTGAGTGATTTTTAGCCGACACAACCTAAACGAGAATCGAGGGTCTCCTCAATAGTAGTACAACGGTAAAAAGACAGACAAAAATAGACGTCGGATGAAGAAGTTATGAATTTTTAACGGACTTTTCCTGTCCCGTCCTGTTAAAAATATAATAATAAAAATGAAGTCAAAATTAGCCGACGGAGTCTAATCGAAAGTTGTAGAGCATAATTTCACCTACGCGTGGATATAAAGAACATAAAAACGGAGCTCGTATGCGAAAGATATGGATTTTTGAAGTTCGGGGCACAAACTTCGAGACCTTCACGAGGTGAACATTGAAATTCACAAGGTGAATTCGTTGCATAACACCTTTCGAGCCTAGAAGATACACGACAAGCCTAGGAGATGATCAAGATTGAATTCACGAGGTGAACATACTTGGTTCACGAGGTGAATCTCAAATTTTCACCCTATAAATAGATCACAAGTGCAGCCGAGTTTGGTTGCCAAATTTCTTCTCTCTCACCCATATTACCTCGATTTACGTGCAAGATATACCCCCAGGCCCCGGTATCATCCCCGATACCTGAAGCGAGTCCCGACGCCCCAAAGATCCCGATAAAAAGAGTTTTTGAGTCGAAACTCTGCCCGCGTGAAGCCCGGTTTTTGAGAAAACATCCCGGTTTCACCGAAGAATACTACATTTAGAGCCGTAGTGCTGTCCAATCATTGTATTATCAAGTGAGTGTATAGTCACTTTCACCTTACACATAGATATGAAGTATTTTATATAAAATACGTGCTATGTGTATATATGTTGTTTGTTTATTTGAGATAGATGTTGAATGATTGTTTTATACAGGTTTTAAACTATATATGTATTTTATATCTACAAATATGTTGGGTAAAACATGGGTAGATGAAAGAATGTTTTATACATGTTTAAAATGATTTAAAATGTATATATATTTTATCTACAAATATGTTGGGTATAACATGGGTAGGTGAAATAAGTTGATGTGTGATAAAATGATGAGATAAATGATGAGCGATGAAAGATGAGCGATGATATATGAGTGGTAAAATATGGTGAGAAGCGATGAGCCAAGCGATGAACCAAGCAATGGCCCCGTCATTCAGCAGAGTATGGATGACAACCATGGACTATTCTAGACGGTCCATGGAACACTAGCAGGCTCGCAACCTGGTTGTGTGTGAACTATATGTTCATCATATGTACTCTAAAAATCCTGGCAACTGTGGACTTAGTGTCGGTTGTATAAACCCTGGCGACGATGTGACTTTGTGCCTATTTGACATAAATTGTTGAGGAAAGCAGTGTTGTCACCCCGATGTTTGCTTATTTGACATAAATTGCTGAGGAAAGCAGTGTTGTCACCCTGATGTTTGCTTATTTGACATAAATTGCTGAGGAAAGCAGTGTTGTCACCCCGATGGTTGCCTTATTTGATATAAACTCTGGCAGCGATGGACTTCGTGCCTATTCCTTAGGTCAATCCTTAGGAATGAATAAATGAAGGTTAGATGATTCTTAGGGTAGATCCTTAAGAATAAATAAGATAATGGGGATGGGTAATTGGGTTGATTGTTTGATGATTAAATATAATAATTATATTATTGTGGGTTGAAAACCCTATATGCTCACCAGACTCTCAAGCCTGACTCACTCAGTTTATTTGTATCACAAGTATCGATACAAAGTTGCTTTACACTGAGAGATTAAAAGAGAAGTAGATCACTAGTGTAAATGAATGTAAGTTTTGTTTATGCTTATGTTTTTGTATTGACAATGACATCCCAATGGTTTAAATGAATAAAATACATTTCTTCGGAAATGATTTGATAACATATTTATCATGTTTTTTTCTGGAAACAAATTCCGCAACACTTTTAATCAAATGATTACTCTGATTTTATTTTAAAAAGCATAAACGAAATCGGTCTTTTCTGGCCGTGAAATTGGGGGATGTCACATTAGGCCTATTTGTACATCTAATTTCATGTGGGTTATGACACTCGCTTGTGACTTGACCGAAGTTTGTGTAAAGTTCTAAGCTTTATTCCCTCCGTGTGCAATAGATCCATTCAATGTACAACAACCAATTAACTATAAGAAAACAAAGTATAGTTGATTTTACATTTTGGTCCTTAGGTATAGCTATTTTTGTAATTTTGGTCCCAAAAATAATCATTTACTTGGAACAGTGTGACCAAGGCCGTTAAAGGACCAAAATTGCAAGAGAAAACTTGTTGTGACCAAATTTGAAAACACCAGCTACACTCAAGGACCAAAAATAACAAAAATAAAAACAACCATATTAAGTTACTTACCAGAGTAACAAAATTAAGAAGGCTTTTTCCACATCTGCTCTTCATACTTAGCTTCTGCATTATTTGGCCTTTCACCATTACACTTTCGACAGAGAACATTCCCCGCATAATTAAAGAAATCACACCTATCCAACATTCAATCAAGCAATAAATTATTAAATTACATAGGGGCAAAATGGGTATTTCACTTTTTGACATTTTCAATCGAGAAAAAGACTTACAAAGGACACTCCCACTCTCCAAAATTCAGTTGCCTTTTGGGACGTTGCTCTCTGCAACGTAAACACTTTGTTAAAAAAATGCATAATAAAGTATTTAGTATTTTATTAAAAAAATGCATAATAATGTTAATAGGCATACTGTGGGCAGTTCCAGTCTCCTTTCTTCATTTCAACATCATCAATTCCAACCCTTTTAGGCCCCTCAGTTTTGCATTTTAGACACCGAATGTTTCTTGAAAAATTCATAAAATTGCACCTGTATTTATGTCATTATAGATACAACTTTTTTTTAGTTGACTAGAAATAATAAACCAATATTCATGTAATCGAGTAAAACAAGAATTCAAATTTTCAACTTTCATCTTTGTATTATTTAGTCAATTATAATATAAGGTTCAAAAACCTAAATTACATTTTTGCTCCCTGGGTATAGCTGGTGTTGGCAATTTTGGTCCCAAAAGGTCTTCTCATGCAACTTTGGTCCTTATTTTGGAGTATTGTAACTATTTTGGTCCACATCCCATGTAAAATGACCATATTGCCCTTTATCTGACTAGGTGATGATTTTTGCAATTTTGGTCCTCGTGGGGTCCGACGTAAAATGAGTAAATGACTGTACTGCCTTTTATCTGACTTGAGATTGGACCAAAACCATTATGATACATCAAATAAGGACCAAAATTGCAAAAGAAAACGTGTTTCAGCCAAATTTGAAAATTAGCTATACCCAAGGACCAAACATGTAACTTACTTATAAATTTATAATTTAGATTTAGTGAGAGTTTATTGCCTAATACATATACATACACACACACACACACACACATATATATATATATATATATATATATATATATATATATATATATATATATATATATATATATATATATATATATATATATATATATATATATATATATATATAATTACAAACTTACTGAGGACAGTTCCAATCTCCTTTTTTTCATTTCAACTTCATCAAGACCAGGTTTTAAAGGACCATCTTCATTACATTCACGACACTTTTTATTCCTTGAAAAATTCAAGAAATTGCACTTACAAAAAAATTAAATGAAGTACACATCAGTTTAGAATGAGGGTGGAACTGGAAAAATAGTTAGCAAACAATGATAAGCTAGGCAGTATATGACTTATGTGCTTATGTAGTAGTATGTTATATGGTAGAAGTAGGGGTGAAATAGTCCCCGGTACCGGTCGACAGGACCGAAGGGGTAGGCCAGCACCCTGATATGTCAGGCACGTTACCGGTCGAAAGGACCGAAGGGGTAGGCCAGCACCCTGATATGCTAGGCAAGTTACCAGTCGAAAGGACCGAAGGGGTATGCCAGCACCCTGATATGCTAGGTGAGTTACCGGTTGAAAGAGACTGAAGGGGTAGCTAGTACCCAGATACGTTAGACAGTATATTTATTGTATGGTATGTGGTATGATGGGGGAACTCACTAAGCTTTATGCTTACGATTTTCAGTTTTGGTTTCAGGTACTTCCTCTTCAAAGGGAAAGGAACTCGCATGACTGCAGTGCATCACACCACTATTTTCCGCACCATGATGTTCTTGGGATTTGTACTCTGACATATTTTGACTTGTTTTGAGACATAGGACTTATGGTTTTTATGACATGGGATAATTCAATGATGTTTTCAATAATCTGTTTTATGAATTATTAAATTTACAATGAAATTTTTGGTCTTGGATTTTGGGATGTTACACGCCTCCGTCCCACAGGTTAGACTGAAGGGCGTTTCTCCCGTGCTTGACCTTGTTGTGGTGCGATAGGACCATAGCACTGTCGGGAGCTCATCCACCCAGGCGGACTTTGATCTAAGTAGCCGTTTCTTCAAACCATTGACTATGGTTTTTTTGGATATCTCTGTCTGTCCGTTAGCCTGAGGATGCGCTACTGATGTGAACCGATGGTGGATTTTCTTGTCTTCACACCATTCCTTGAAGGGACTTCCTTCAAACTAAGTGTCGTTATCACTTATGAGGATCCTAGAGGTTCCAAAGCGGGCCAAGATGTTTTTTGTCATGAACTTTATCATCTGCTTGCCAGTGGCAGTGGCGAGTGGTTCTGCCTCTATACACTTGGTGAAATAGTCCACGGCTACCAGCAAATACTTTACGCCTCCCGGCGCCGGTGGAAATGGTCCCACTATATCGACCCCCCATTGGTGGAAAGGCCAGGGGCTAGTGATGCTTGTCAATGGCATGGCTGGTTGATTTTGGAAAGGGGTGAATGCTTGGCATTCCTTGCATTTCTTAGTTAAGGTTGCGGCGTCATTGTATATGTCCGGCCAGTATACTCCTAGGCGAAGTATCTTGCATGTGAGTACGCGAGCACCTTCATGTGTTGTTGTGTCCCCGGAATGGCTTTCTTCGAGAAAAGCCTGCCCCACTGTCTTAGAAATACATCTGAGCCATGGGCTTAGATATCCCCTTCAGTACAATTGATTGTCCCGTATCGCAAAATGTGGTGTCCTGACTTGGCGTGGCGCAAGTAATCAACAAATGGTCTTGTCCATTTTGGGGGAGCTGATATAGTATTGACTTTTTGGTTATCAATACTCCTTTCTGGGAGTACTTCGACCAGCACTTTCTTTGTGAGATGATCATACGAGGTGGAGGCCAGTTTGCTGAGGGCGTCTGCGCTTGCATTTTCCCCCAAGAGATTTGCTTTATTGAAAAACTTTTGAACGCGCTGGCTAAATTACGTACCGCGTCTAGATATTTCTGTATCCTAGGATCCTTTGTCTCGTATACTCTTTTTATTTGGTTTGTGATAAGCAACGATTCACTAAAAGATGCTAGTTGTTTTGCGCCAACCTCCTTGTCCAGCCTTAGTCCTGCCAGGAGCGCCTCATACTCTCCTTCGTTGTTAGATACTTGGAAGTTGAACCGTAGTGCGTAGGTGATCTCTTCGCCTTTAGGGCTTTGGAGTATCAGGCCTGCGCCTGAGCCTTCTTTGCTTACTGCGCCATCGGTATACAACTTCCAAAGTTCCTTGTCGGCGTTAGGCTCTAATGGGTCGACAGAGATTATCGTCGGTACTCCCTTGATGGTATTTAGGATTTCAACCAGGAAGTCAGCAAGGGCCTGGGCTTTTGTGACAACCCGATATTTCAAATCCATGTAATGTTCAAAGTCATATGTTAAATCTATTTTGGAAATCAATAAAAACAGCGTCAAAAAGGAAGTGTTCTAAAGTCTCAATTGGGTTGCATAAAATGTTAGATATATTGTCAAGGTTTCCAAATATATAAAGAACACTCAAATCCGAGTTATAACAAAGAAGTTATGACTAATCGAAGATTCACGACAAAACCGGTAAAACACTGCCAAGTGTAAAAAGTGAAATTTCAATAAAATACTTTTTAGTCTTAAGTATCTAAACGAAAGTCGTAGATTATGTTAAACCGTGAGCGTACATAAAAAGAACGCCCAAATCTGACTTCGTATGAGGAAGTTATGATTTTTCTAAGTTTCGGAACAGCAGTAAACAGCTAAAAACTCGAAATATAGATCGATCGATTTTTAGCCGACACAACCTAAACGAGAATTGAAATTCTCGACAATAGTAGTACAACGGTAAAAAGACAGACGAAAACGGACATCGGATGAAGAAGTTATGGATTTTTAACGGAATTATCCTGTCCCGACCTATTAAATAAAATATAATTCAAAATAAATTCAAAATTAGCCGACAAAGTCTAAATGAAAGTTGTAGAGTATTTTCTCACCTTCGCCTGGATATAAAGAACGTCAAAAACAGAGCTCGTATGCGAAACTTACGCATTTTTGAAGTTTTTGGCACACACTTCGAGGCTTATCCGAAGGAGTACGCCCAGCGTACCCAATGCACGGCTTCGGATCGGCCACGTCGCCCCTCTACCCTCTACCCCGTCCCATCCGAAGACCGGAGACCGGAGACGTCATCGCTGACCTACACCCCGCGTACGAGGGTACACTCAGCGTACGAGGTACGCCCCGCGTACTTCGGTGTACGCCCAGCGTACGAGGGCAGCTCCCCCTCCTATAAATAGCATGCGAGACCTCTGACTTTTACTTGCTCATTCATAATTCTCTCTCCCAAATTTCATACTTCTACTATCCCGAGACTACCCCGACGCCCCGGTTCCATATCCAAGCCCCGACGAAGGTCCGAAGCTCCGAAAATCCCGAAAGCTTCACCACTTTCCGGTCGAAGTGCTGCCCGAGAAAATCTCGTTTTCTTCAAATCACCACACTTTCCAGCTGAGTTTATACCCCCACATTTTCACGTCTTTTTCATGTTTTAGGGGGGGGGGGGGGATACAAGTGAAACACGAGAAAAACTTATGTTTTAAATACGCATCATTACATATAGTTTCAAATACTTTACCTACGTTCTGTTTATAAATGTTAAACAACATTGCTACCAACGTTACACTTTACATGCAAAGTTGGTATTACACCGAATTTTATCCCCAAATGGAACACACTTTCGAAAAAGCTATAATGGGTATAGTTTACAAGTTATTCATGACATCTTTACATAAAAAGGAAATATTTTCATTTACAAGAAATGTGGACTTTTCATTCCGTAAATCTATTTGATACTAAGTTTTGTGAGACATCCGGCTTCAACGTACTCACAAGTACGCATTTCAAGTCCTGTATTATAAACCATAATATCTTGTAGGGAGAGCCTGATACTTGTGTATAGATTTATACGGGATTGACAACCCCGCACCTAAACTGTTAGCTACAGTTAGACCGGCAGGTCTGGGTGACAAACGTCATAACACTGCAACGCCTGAAGAACGTTATTACAGGCAGTCTGGTCAATAGCATGGTTATAAAACTCACATGGAGTATCGAAATATCTTTGATTTACGAGACTATTAAATGCATTCAGTAATTACATTATATATGTATGAATCCACCTACACCACTTTTGAGTACGGAAGGTACTTATGTATTCCAGTTTTTGGAACTTTTTCAAACTATCACACATACATGGAAAATATTGGATTTTCTAGAAACACACTCAGTTAACTTTTTACCAAAAGACACACAGTTTTAAATACAAAAACGCTTATGAACTCACCAACTTAATTGTTGACACTTTATCAAAACTACTTGTATTTCTCAGGGAATCAGTAATACAGGTAGCCATCAGCTTTTGGAGAAGAGACGCTAAGGCGTCTGTTATCAAAACATTTTAAATCATCATATTTGTAATAATCTTTTGAAACATGGATTATATGCAACAATGTAACTTTTTTTATTATATTTAGACAAAACTGTAAATTTGGTCCCTGTGGTATTCAAAAAACTTTGGATAGGGTCCAAAAAGTTTCCAACTTGCATGGAAAGTCCAAAATCAAAGTTTTTCTGGGTTTTTGGTCTCTGATACACTTGAAAAGTCGATTTTGCCCTTTTCATTTCTTTTTTATATTTTCTTTATTTATTTTGGTATTTAAATAATTAAGAATAAAAAATAAAAAATAAAAAATAAAATCTCACCCAACCCTCTCTCTCTCTCTCTCTCTCTCGTCTGCAACCAATAACACTCACATTTATTGTTTTTTTCTTCAACATTCAAGAACATTGTTGTATCTTCCTCGCTCGCATCCTCTCTCGACTCCGGCTCCGGTGAGGATTTTCTTTGTAATTGGTTGCACGAAACCTTCCACACATTCGCCTTGTCGTCCTCGCGTTCATTTACTTCGCGCCAGGAAACAAAGATCAAGCAGAAAAACCATAACGATTTTTCCATAGCTGCAAACCCTAACTCTGCAAATTCGAAGATAACCTCCATGGCAGGCGGCACTGCGAAGCCTATATCTCAACAAAACCCTGAAAACGAAATGAAAATTAAAGGCAAGATATTGATTTCTCAACAAAACTTTGTCTCCGTCTTCCTCCATCTCGATTCAGGAACATCAATTGCCAAATATACAACACTATCATCTTCTTGAAATCTCCAACCTATTTTTTTAATCGATTTTTGATCTGGAAGCCTTGAACTTTTGGAATCGAGTTTTGAACCAATTTCTATTCGCCGGGGCTCTATGGGGGAAGATGAAATCTAGAGTTGAGTTACAGAGTAAAATCGGAGGTCCAAGAACACGCAGATCCAAAATCGGAGGTCCAAAAAAAGGGATTTTTAGAAGAAATCAAGAAATCTGTGTGTATATATGTTCTTGTGAGTTTCAAAATTAGACTCCAAGAAATTTGTTGCTGCTGTGTTTGTTATGTTTTTCCCCCTTCTTCTTCCATCTCGATTGTTGTTGCCAAACGCAAAGGGAATGAGGCTGCGGAGCTGCTATCGCTTGCCACCCGTCACCGACCACCACCTTGTTGCTGCCACTGCTGTGAACCATCGCCACCTCCGAATGTTGCTTCCGTCGACCCTCTCTGTCCAGCCACCACTCTAATTTGAAGGTGATTGCCTTCCCCCTCTTATTTGCTTCGTCCGATCGAGACAAGAGACTCACTGTGATGAGATTGTTTCCAATCGATGTGGGTGCTTTGCGTTAGAATGTGTGTGTCTTCGTGTTTGGGTTTCAATTTCTTTCTATTGCTTGATTTTGGATTTGTTCATCAATTTGGGGATATCAGAGATGAAGTCCATGAGATTTTTGAGAAGACAAAGAGAGAGAGAGAGAGAGAGAGAGAGAGGGGTGGGGATACTTTTTTTTCTTTTTTCTTTATTTTTTAATTAAAACAGCATTAGAATAATTATAAAAAAATACAAAAAAGAAAATAAAAGGGCATAATCGTCTTTTTAAGTTTTTTTGGACCAAAAACCCAGAAAAACCTTGATTTTGGACCTTCCCTGCAAGCTGGAAACTTTTTGGACCCCATCCAAAGGTTTTTGAAAACCACAAGGACCAAATTTGCAGTTTTGTCTTATATTTATGATGGTTGTGTTTACTTTCTTTACGAATATTCAACTGTTATGATACTACGTGAAGTCATCCGCCCCCGAATGTGTCCGCCATTCTGGTTTGGGGGTGTGACAGATTGGTATCAGAGCGTTGTTTATAGTGAACTAAATATATCGAACCACATAAGATATACAAACTATAAATGCAAAAAGGGACTAAAATCCTCTGATAAAACGTTTTCACAAAATATACTTTTAAGAAAATAAAATGCTAGTTTTATAAAAGTATAAATACATACATGCATCGGTCTATTATCATAAGCCAAAATTTTACAAAAGTATTAAGACAAGTTGTGACGTTACGATTAGGCCTTGAGATATGTAATCAAATCAAGGATAAATATAGCCTGATCAACTATATTTATCCGAGATATGACCAACATATGTCAGGGAATGATCGTAGTGGACGGCAAGTCAAAAACTTACCAAATAAAATACTACAATCAAACTTACAAATTTGAAAATACTATAACGAGTATTTTGAAAGACTATAAGAACTGTAAAAATCTTGCGAACCTCGATATTTAGTTAGGAATCATCAAATAAATAAAATTATCCTTATAAAAAATTTACCCTTCTTACTCCCAAGTTTTATATATAATTCTCTTACCTCTATTCTCGACCAGACGAAATGGCAGGATTTCACATCCCCGAGGATCCCTACTACCCTAACCAGGGTAATGGAGGCTGGATTGAGGAGGACCCAGAGGAAGATCCCGAAGAGATTCCCGAGGAAGAACCAGAAGAGGATTCCGAAGAGGATCCCGAGGAAGACCCAAACGAAGGTTCAGAAGAGGAAGGAGATGGTGGAATCACTGACTCAGAACCAGAGATCTACAATCCTCCCCGAGGAGCAGCAAATCCCCGACGAAACTTTCAGGGCCCGGCGCCCCGCTGGGCTGTGGATCTGAAACGATGGAGCAGGGAACAAGGACAACGCCCACCCTACGGCATGACACGAGGCTTTTATAACCTCAGCAACGGAGGTTCGCCTGACAGGGCACTCCCTGTCATGGTTCGTCGCATTACCAACCAAGGCGAGCAAACAAGAGTGAATGCCAGCCAACTCTTGGACATTGGGGCCTCTGCTGCGGTCACTGCGGTACGACTTCGTCGTCTGGACGAAGAACATGAACGAACAATAGAGCACAACTTTTCCCTTCAAAAGGACATCACTTCTGCTAGAGCCAAAGTAAGGGAGTTCCGTAAAAGCCAAGCCGCATTGGAAAGGCGCGTCATCGAGGCTGAACGACAAGTAGCCGAGCTAAGACTTCCACAACCACATACCATGGTCCGCAACGTGCTACCCGCTCAGAGTAGAGCGTGTACTTCTGGCGCTATGTACATACTTATCGACTAAGCATTGGTGTTACTCTTTATTTTTAAAATGTAAACCCGACGGATTGTGAGTACACAATTCGGGGGCCCGAATGTTGTCAAAATTTTCCCGCTTTCATTGATGTACCCTAGACCTATGTAAGGTCAAATTTTTCCTGGTCGTTGTATCAAATATTAATATCAATGAAATTGACACGCATTTATTATTTCTTTGAGTATTCCATTAAGTCCATAAAATACTAAGGAAATCATACAATTATTTTTGAAAGTTTCCATTAACATACAAAATTCGGTAATGTTCAGAACACAAAACATATAATACTAAGACCTTCCGTAATCATTTCTGAAGACTTATCAAGAATTCATATCTTAACTTATGGCAGAATCATGCCACCAAGAAGGAATCCCCGACGCTTCAATACTACAGGAACACCAACGCCACCTCCACCACCACCTCCAACAATGGATGCTACTACCTTTCAGGCTGCCGTAACAGCTGCCGTAACCGCAGCAATGGCACAAATGAGTAACAACGGATCAGGAGGAGGGATAAATAGCTCTACTAATGGCCAAAACCAGGGACGTTACGGGGAATGTACTTACAAGTACTTCACCAACAGCAAACCCATCCCCTTTAATGGAACCGGGGGAGTAATGGCTCTATCCCAATGGATAGAGAAAACAGAAGCCGTATTTGAGATTTGCTCATGCCCCGAAGAGAGCAAAGTAAAATTCGATGCCTGTACTTTCTCCGAACGAGCCCTAACGTGGTGGAATGGCCACGTCAAGTCGCTAACTCTGGTGGTGGCGAACTCCATGGGTTGGGAGAACCTGAAGCAAATGCTACTACGAGAGTACTGCCCAAGGGGCGAGATGCAGAAGCTGGAACAGGAGCTTTGGGGCCTTACTATGGTGGGCTCGGAAATCACAACCTATACGAATAGGTTCAGTGACTTGACGATACTTTGCCCAGGAATGATGGACCTAGAAAGTAAGAAGGTGGAAAGGTATATCTGGGGACTATCGCCCCAGCTTCGAGGAAGTGTGCTAGCTTCCAAACCCACGACGTTCGACAGTGCCAAAGAACCGGCACAATCCCTCGTTGATCATGGAGTCTGCCAAGATGTCATGACCGTCGTCACAGAACCAACCAGAGGAAGCAACAACAATAACAACAATGCCAACAACAACAACAAGAAGAAGTTTGGGAACAAGAGGAAAGGTCAAACTTCGCAATAACCTTCAAAGAAACAACAAATGGTGGTGGTCAATGCCGCTACTGCCCCTGCTGCTATCCCTGTTACCCCTACGCCGGCAAAACAATATCCTGGGAACCTCCCAAAGTGCAACAAATGCAATTACCATCACCGCGGGAATTGCCAGGTGATGCACTGTAAAAACTGCGACGGGAAAGGGCACACTGCCCGTTTCTGTAAGGCACCGTCGCGGCCAATCACCCAAGTTCCTGGTGCTGGAGTGAGCCAGGCATGTTATGGGTGTGGGGAAACTGGGCACTACAAGAGGGATTGCCCTAAGGCAAAGAGTGATGGCGGCGTAGGAAGAGTGCTGGCAATAGGGCAGAACGAGGCAATAGCCGATCCCACAGTGCTCACGGGTACGTTTCTCCTCAACAACATTTATGCATGCATACTCTTTGACTGTGGTGCAGAGAGGAGTTTCGTGAGCCATAAGTTCAAACACTTACTTAATCAAAAACCCCAATCACTCAATAAGATATTTACAGTAGAAATGGCAAACGGTAAAACAGAAAGCACAAACGACTTGTATGTAGGCTGCACACTACCTCTAAATGAACACTTTTTCCAAATCGATTTAATGCCGATCACCATAAGAAGCTTTGATGTCATCATCGGTATGGATTGGTTGAGGCTTCACCATGCCGATATACTGTGTCATGAAAGGGCCGTTCACCTTAATCTGCCAAGTGGCAAAACTCTTGTCATCTATGGTGACAAACCCGGTACCAATTTACAAATCATCTCCTGCGTCAAAGTCCAAAAATATATGCGCAAGGAATATCATGCCTTCCTAGCTCACGTGGTAGATAAGAAACGAGAAGCGAAAGACATTAAAGACATTCCGGAAGTCTGCAACTTCCCCGACGTCTTCCCTGAGGACCTTCCAGGAGTCCCACTAGAACGTCAAGTCGAGTTCAGGATCGACTTGATTCCCGGAGCTACCCCAGTAGCAAAATCGCTGTACCGTCTAGCACCGGTAGAAATGCAAGAATTGTCCATCCAGCTGAACGAACTTCTCAGCAAAGGATTTATCAGGCCGAGCTTCTCACCTTGGGGAGCACCGGTTCTGTTCGTAAAGAAGAAGGACGGATCTTTTCGCATGTGCATCGATTATCGGGAACTGAACAAACTCACGATCAAGAACCGATATCCCTTACCACGTATAGACGATCTGTTCGACCAACTACAAGGAGCGAGCTACTTCTCAAAGATCGATTTAAGATCAGGTTACCATCAACTGCGAGTTCTGGAAGGAGACATTCCCAAGACGGCATTCCGAACTCGCTATGGTCACTACGAGTTTGTAGTGATGCCCTTCGGGTTAACAAATGCACCAGCGATGTTCATCGACTTAATGAACCGAGTATGTTTCCTTTCCTGGACAAATTTGTGATCGTGTTCATAGACGATATACTCATCTATTCAAGGAGTAAAGAGGAACATAGCCAACACCTCCGACAGGTCTTGGAAACATTGCGGACGGAAAAGCTATATGCGAAATTCTCAAAGTGCGAATTTTGGATTCAGAGAGTAGATTTCCTAGGTCACGTGGTCAGCAAGGAAGGGATACACGTAGACCCTTCCAAAATCAAGGCAATCGAGAACTAGTCAACTCCAAGGACTCCAACGGAAATCCGGCAATTCTTGGGCCTTGCTGGGTATTACCGAAGGTTCATACAAAACTTTTCGAAGATTGCTAAACCACTTACCACCCTGATACAGAAGGGTGTAACCTTCAATTGGGGAGAAAAACAAGACACTGCGTTCCAAACACTGAAGCGAGCTTTGTGCAGCGCACCTATATTATCCTTGCCAGAAGGAACAGAAGACTTTGTGGCCTACTGTGATGCGTCAAACCAGGGACTTGGATGCGTCCTGATGCAGCGACGGAAGGTCATCGCCTACGCCTCAAGGCAACTGAAGACGCACGAGGTAAACTACACGACGCACTACCTCGAATTGGGAGCAGTAGTGTTCGCCCTAAAAATCTGGAGGCATTACCTTTACGGTACGAAGTGCACCATCTTCACCGATCACAAAAGCCTCCAGCATATCCTCAATCAGAAAGAACTCAACATGAGACAAAGACGGTGGATGGAATTACTAAATGATTACGAATGTGAAATTCGATATCACCCCGGAAAAGCCAACGTGGTTGCAGACGCTTTAAGCAGAAAGGAGTACTCGGGCCACCGAGTAAAAGCATTAACCATGACCATCCACTCACACCTTTCCGTACAAATCAAAGAAGCACAGGAAGAAGCCTTGAGGCCAGAGAACGTGGCAGGTGAAGCATTGAGAGGAATGGACAAAAATCTTGAAGTCAGGGATGACGGAGTTCGTTATCTCATGAACCGGATCTGGACACCAAAATTTGGTGGATTCAGGGAGGTTGTCATGAACGAAGCTCATAAAACTCGCTACTCCGTACATCCCGGCTCAGACAAGATGTACTTAGACCTCAAGAGGTGGTATTGGTGGCCGAACATGAAAGCCAAAATAGCTACCTTTGTGGGCAAGTGTCTGACTTGCGCCAAGGTTAAGATAGAATATCAAAAGCCCCCGGGACTACTTCAACAGCCAGAGATACCCGAGTGGAAGTGGGAGCGGATAACCATGGATTTCATAACCAAGTTGCCTAAGACTACGGGTGGACTCGACACCATTTGGGTTATCGTTGACAGATTAACCAAATCCGCACACTTCCTACCAATAAAAGAGACAGACAAACTGGAGAAGTTGACAAGGATCTACATTAAAGAGATAGTGCGCCTTCACGGAGTACCGATATCTATTATCTCCGATAGAGATAGCCAATTCACATCATGATTCTGGCAGTCACTACATAAAGCTTTGGGAACTAGGCTGGACATGAGTACAGCCTACCACCCACAAACAAACGGGCAGAGTGAAAGGACCATTCAAACGTTAGAGGACATGCTAAGAGCTTGTGTGATAGACTTTGGTAAAGCTTGGGATACTTATTTGCCTCTCATTGAGTTTTCCTACAATAATAGTTATCATACCAGCATCAAAGTTGCTCCGTTCGAAGCCCTCTACGGCCGTAAGTGCAGATCACCTCTGTGCTGGGCTGAAGTGGGTGACACGCAACTAGCAAGAGGTAAAGTTCCAGACAGCACTCTCACTGGCCCGGAAATCATAAGGGAAACTACTGAGAAGATTGTCCAAATCCGAGAACGATTAAAAGCTTCAAGAGACAGACAAAAGAGTTATGCGGATAAAAGACGGAAACCCTTGGAATTCTAGGTTGGGGACCGGGTACTATTGAAAGTCTCCCCCTGGAAGGGTTTGATACGTTTTGGAAAACGTGGGAAACTCAACCCTAGGTATATCGGACCATTCGAGATCCTTGCCAGGATCGGCCCGGCGGCATACAAACTTCGATTACCGCAGGAACTCAATAACGTACACCCTACCTTTCACGTGTCGAACCTAAAGAAGTGCTTGTCCGATGAGACCCTCGTCATCCCTCTGGACGAAATTGAAATCAACGAGAGTCTCCACTTCGTGGAAGAGCCTGTAGAAATCATGGACCGGGAAGTTAAAAGAAATAAACAAAGTCGCATACCCATTGTAAAGGTCCGTTGGAATGCTAAGTGAGGACCTGAATACACCTGGGAGCGCGAGGATCAGATGAAATAAAAGTACCCGCATCTTTTTCCTAGTCCATAAACCGTATCTTAGATTAAATTCCGGGACAAAATTCCCTCTAACGGGGGGATGATGTGACAACCCGATATTTCAAATCCATGTAATGTTCAAAGTCATATGTTAAATCTATTTTGGAAATCAATAAAAACAGCGTCAAAAAGGAAGTGTTCTAAAGTCTCAATTGGGTTGCATAAAATGTTAGATATATTGTCAAGGTTTCCAAATATATAAAGAACACTCAAATCCGAGTTATAACGAAGAAGTTATGACTAATCGAAGATTCATGATAGCTTCATTTTATTTACTTCTTTTTATAGTTTATTTTAGCATATTTCATTCACAATTTAAATAACTTCCATGCATATTTTCCTTTTTGTTATTTTATGACCACTTTCGGGTTCTTTCGAGTTTTGTGAGCTTAATTACAGATTTTAAGGAGACTAGCGGAGCGGGATCTTTTGGAAAGCAATTGGACTTGGAGGACAACGAGGATTTTAGGCTTGATGGCTATAGAGGTGATGCATGGAGTGGGATTGTCAATTATTTGAAGGGTTGGAAGAATTAAACTTTAAATTTGAAAGCCACGGGAGAATTCTTGAGTGTGCAAGATCGATGTTTAGGAATTTGCGGAAGTTTTGAGTGATGTGGAGAGACAAATTGGGCTCAAATTGAAGAAATATTGAAGAGAAATGAGCTAGAAGCAGATTGGATTCGAACTGGGCCAATGGAT
Source organism: Lactuca virosa (assembly GCF_052849685.1). Classification (NCBI taxonomy): domain Eukaryota; kingdom Viridiplantae; phylum Streptophyta; class Magnoliopsida; order Asterales; family Asteraceae; genus Lactuca; species Lactuca virosa. Next base: position 44,340,359 of record NC_136433.1, read on the forward strand.
TAGCTGTGGGGGCCCAAGACTTGAAGAAGCCCAAAAATTTCCGTCGAAGTCACGCGGCCCGCGTAAGATTCCCCGCGGCCCGCGTGGATTCCTGACAAGGGCAATTTCGGGATTTTACTTAGAGCTCTATATTGGGAAGGTTGGTGTGCCTCTTTAGCATAATCTTGGAGGTCCGATTTTGATACTTTCTCTCTGGAGTTTGGAGCATTTTTTGAAGGCCAAGAACCCTCAAGAACTTCACCATTTCATCTCTTAATTCTTGCTAAATGTTTGGTACAATCTTAACTAACTTTGTTTCCTTGAGTTTAGTCATGCTTGGCTAAACTAATCTTGGTTGACTTTTGTTGAATCCTTTGAACTTTTGTTGAATATTGAAGAATCCATGAATTTGTGTTTGAATCTTTATGAAAATGTTTTGTGTTTTAACATCTTATCATTACTTGCATGTTTTTATTCATGAGTTTAAATGTGTTTGTGGTGATTAGTTGGCTAATTTCTTGATTAAGTAAAGGATCTTCAAATTAGCAAGCAACAAGTGATTCTTGTGTTAGTTTTACTTCACACAATCATAAAAACATTTTCTCCAACATGGTGGTGAAAGCATTTGACCCCTCTTGGATTTGGTGATTTTTTTGGTTCTTAATGCTAGTTGACTTTCACTAATTACATGCTTAATGGAATTAGTGACTTTAACTAAGGAAATTGTTATGAGCTTCTCTAACCATTTCAACAATTAAGAAAAGTCTAGGTAATCTCAAGCTCCTTGGATTACTATAGCCAAATTAAGGGTTTAAAACAAGTATTGCACCATTTGATTCTAATGATATGTTCATCAAAAGTCAAAGTGAGGAACCTTAAGTAAACCATCCTTCTCTTATTGATTTTACATCAAACTCTTATTTTTTTTTGAAATTGTCTATTTAAATCTTAGTTAATTCTAGTTTGTTTCAAGTATTTCAAAACACCAAAACCCCCGGTTTTAATTTAGTGTCATTTTCCAAGTATTTTTACAAAAAGATTTTCCATAGAGTTATAAATTGAACCAATCTCCGTGGATCGACCCCTTTACCACTATACACTATTTTAGTGTAAAAGATTTAGGGTTATTTATTTTTGTTGGCCTCGACAACCACCAATTCACGACAAAACCGGTAAAACACTGCCAAGTGTAAAAAGTGAAATTTCAATAAAATACTTTTTAGCCTTAAGTATCTAAATGAAAGTCGTAGATTATGTTAAACCGTGAGCGTACATAAAAAGAACGCCCAAATCTGACTTCGTATGAGGAAGTTATGATTTTTCTAAGTTTCGGAACAGCAGTAAACAGCTAAAAACTCGAAATATAGATCGATCGATTTTTAGCCTACACAACCTAAACGAGAATTGAAATTCTCGACAATAGTAGTACAACGGTAAAAACACAGACGAAAACGGACATCGGATGAAGAAGTTATGGATTTTTAACGGAATTATCCTGTCCCGACCTATTAAATAAAATATAATTAAAAATAAATTCAAAATTAGCCGACAAAGTCTAAATGAAAGTTGTAGAGTATTTTCTCACCTTCACCTGGATATAAAGAACGTCAAAAACGGAGCTCGTATGCGAAACTTACGCATTTTTGAAGTTTTTGGCACACACTTCGAGGCTTATCCGAAGGAGTACACCCAGCGTACCCAATGCACGGCTTCGGATCGGCCACGTCGCCCCTCTACCCTCTACCCCGTCCCATCCGAATACCAGAGACTGTGACAACCGTCAAATTTCGCTCAAGTCAAAGTCAAACAAAGTCAACAAGTCAAACCGGTCAACTCCATTAACCCTTGTATGTTAGGGTTTACATTATACAATTCGCTATTTCAATGAGAAAACATCATTTGAAAAATTCATGTGTTTGCTTTTCCTTAGCCTTAACAGTGCTAAACAACAAACCAAAGCGATAAAACACTATTGCACAATCATCGGGATTGTGTAAGACACTAAATCATGGCTTAACGGGGTTTATGGACCTTTCGTTGCGAAGCCGGACACTCAAAAAGATCACAAACGAAACCTCTCACAATCTCTTTCACTCAACATCTCTCTATTAAAATCTCTCCCGAATCTCTCCCAAATCTCTCTCAAAAGTTCCTTTAATTTTTTGTAATCATTCGGGCCATCCCGACCCTTAACTGGGTCAAAAACCACTTGAAACGGGGTAAAAACGGGTAAAATAGGCTTAAGGACCCAAAACTGAAGCTTCAGGACCGAAGTCCCTGTCATAAAGGAAGACGACACACATTTGTCTGTCGTAACCTTACGACTCGCGTGTTGATGACACGCAATGAGTATCAAGGAAGCCCCTGTCATAAAAGAAGACGACATGCATGTTTGCGTGTCATAATTTTTCCGGTTTTTCGACTACGACTTCGTTTTAACTCCGTTTTTCATTATTTTAACGTGGGATTTTCACCCAAAACTTTATTTTATAAACTAAGGCCCCAAAATATATAAATCTCCAGGGTTTTTATAAAAATGTATTAAAAGAATTGGTGGTTGGACTAATTATTGAGGGAATATTTGCTTTTCCTTATTTTATGACAAAAGCAAGCCACCACCACCTCACTCTATGATCATCCACTCTTTCCCACTATTCCTTGTCACCTTAGTGGACCTTTACACCCAATCTCCAGCTCTTCCCATGTTCTAAGAGCTGGAGGCTTGATCCTCTCTCCTCATTCTCCATAAAGTTCTTTCATTCTACACTTAGCAACCAAAGGAAACTCTCCAAAATTCTCTCATCTTTTCTCTCAATTTCAAGAACTTCAAGGCTTTCTCCAGGGATTTCTTCCTTCAATTAATTCTCGAATCATCAAGACATCTTCTTAGTGTTCTTGGGTTGAACACTTCCTCTATCTCACTTTCATCTACTGAAATCACATAAGGTGAGTTCATACCCCTACATTTACATGTTTTTCTTAAGTTTTAAGGGGGGAATACAAGTAAAATCATCAAGAACACAATTAAACTTTTTCTAACAGATTACATCAGAAAAGATGGACGTTAATCACGGACTGTTTTGGTCAACTTAAATATTTTAGTTTTCAAAACTGTTCCAGGTGCAAGTAGTTCAAACTCTTAGCTTTAAAATGGCTACTTGCACATCTCCATATGATTTTTCTACAATTTATGGTGATTTTTACAAAACTGCCTGTCATTTCAGAGGCAAACCCGGACCAGTCTGTGATTATGAATATTTTCACCTCTGTTAGAGATCACTAAAAATCATGATAAAATTTACGAACAAACTAGACTCATATTCCAAACTCTCAAAATTTGCGGATTTGGATTTAGAGCTTTGATGATTTTTCTATAAATTTTCTAAGAACAGTAACAGAAACTGTATTCAACAAAAAGTTGCTGTTAATTTCATTTCACCTTGTAACATGTTGTGCAAGGTGTATATCTTTATGTGATTATATGTTATTGCAATATATGACATTTTATTTAGACACACATCAGTTTACAAATGGATTTGGACATATAAAATATAAAGAATAACAAGTGATTATAATCAAAGTACAACCGATACATTCAAACATTTAATAAACTATTTTGAATATAGTTTGCATACATTACAACGTACTACCCTTGGTTGATAAACTATAATAGGTATAGTTTATGATACATTACATAATACATACATTTAAAAAGGGTACATTTATACAAAGGATATTTTCATTAAGCAAGGTACGGCCATACGGTACCAAGTTTTCATAACACGTAATTCCGTTAATGACTTTATGAAACATTACATAACACATACATTTAAAAAGGGTACATTTATACAAAGGATATTTTCATTAAGCAAGGTACGGCCATACGGTACCAAGTTTTCATTACACTACACGTAAATTCGTTAATGACTTTGTGAGACATTTACTTCAAATTACCATTAAGTCCTGTATTGTTAACCAGAGTCTCCTTGAGGGAGAGCGTGATAGTTGTGTATAGATCTATATTGGGTTTGACAAACCCACACCTAAGCTGCATGCAACAGCTAGACCGGCAGGTCTGGGGTGACAAATGTCATAACATTTCCGACGCCTGAAGAACGTCGTTTCAGGCCAACTAGGTCATAGCATGGTTATAATAACTCACATAAAGTATTAATAAACATTGGAATTTACGGGAACTTCATTAAAATTTAACGAGTTTATGTCGATTTAAACTTGCATTGTTTTACTATAAATATGACAAATTACTTGTACATTTCGGTCTTTGGGTTTTAAGACTACATTTACACATTAAGGAAAATATTGGATTTTCTAACACAAATACTACTTTCACAAACGAAAGGCTTTTAATAATACCAAACAAAAGCTTATGAACTCACCAACCTTTGTGTTGACACTTTTTCAAACAACTTGTATTCTCAGGAAATCATTAAACAGGTAATCAAGTGCTTTTGAGGATGGGACGCTAAGGCGTCTACTATTTCATATTTTGTCAACATATTGTAATTGATTCGTAAACATGTAATTCATACAATGATGTAACTTTTTCAATTATATATATATGTTGGTTGTGTTTGCTTGAATTACTATTACAATTGTTGTTATGATACTATACATGAAGTCCTCCACCCCCGGACGTTTCCGCCATCCTTGGTTTGGGGGTGTGACAGATTGGTATCAGAGCACAGTTTATAGTGAATTAAGTATATCAAACCACATAAGATATACAAACTATAAACACAATTGGGACTAATAGTCTCTGATTTGTGCATTTTTCAAATAAATATACTTTTAGAAAATAAATGATTTTTTTATTAAAAGTATAAATACATGCATACATGCTCATATAGTGTCATAACTAGAAGAACATAAAATAAAAGAAGAGGAGTTGTACATTATGGGTATGCCTTGGTATATGTAAATCAAGTCTGGGAAGGATATAGCCTGATCAACTATATCTGTCCGAGGAGTGACTTACATATACTGGGGGATAGTCATAATGGGCAACAAATCTATCAACCTAACTACACCCTACAGAGAATACTTTAAGAATCGAATCTAAACAGCTAAAAATACTATAGGAGTATTTGGTGATACTATAACCAACTTATGTGAAAACTAAAGACCTCTATTAGTAGGCCTATGATAACTGAGTGCATACGCCAAGGTTATACATAATTAAAGATATTATAGACTCAGAATCTATGACTATTGCTCTACTTCCTGTTCCTTGTTTGGTTGTGGACTTAGAGTAGAGTCATTTATTCGAAAGTCTATTCTATCTCAAATTATGTATAACTGATATGCACTACGTGATTATAGACGTAACTAATAAGGATCACCCCTATAAGTAATTATAGGATTAGGCGTCTATTAATTATCTCTTCTACCCCTATTCTCGCAGGAGCAACATGATGTGTAAATTTTAACGCCCGTACAAAACCTACTTCTACCCACTACCATAACTCCATCTCCAAGACGTTAACAGAAACACCAAGAATAGTTCACTAAAGTGCGAAAATATACATGTGTATATAAATGGTAAGGATATTTACTAAAAGGTTTATCAATGAAATAGGCATGCATTTTATTTCATTGAATCTCACTACTTGATATTACAAACAATTTACAACTGGTAACTCTAAGATTCTTTAGGTGTACCTCGAAGTTATGTGTAATTAAGGAATGATTGACCTAGAAATGGTGAGTCCGCCTTAGGACCTGTTCCTTGTTTGGTTGTGGACTTAGGGTAGACTCATTAGGATCAACAGTCTAATAAAATTTTAATTACACATAACTGGGGGCATGTCAAGAGAATCTTAGGAGTGGATCAGACATGGAACAAATCACAAGATTATAATCAAGTTATTCCTACTAAATTCATAAGTCTATTTATATAGACCTCTGGTATAGAGTCGTCGGCGTAGTCGTGTCGGCAATCTAAAATATGGCTAAATACATAATACAAACTATAATACCCAAATTATACAAAATTTTCTGCATTAAAAATCAATAGACAAATACATAAAATGAAACTAAAAAAAAAAAAAAAAAAAAGAATATCAAACTATCAAGAGAAAAACACATACAATGTAGATTAAAATCCACTAATGATAACAAAATGGCTAAAAGAAAAGGTAAGGACTAAGGATTGTTAAGTCCTCTCTTCTTATAAATAGCTTTGAAGCAAGCTAGCCTAAGCTTCTTTGTTCTTTCTGTCAGTTCCATACCTGGCAATTTCTCCATCATCTTCTTGTGCCCTGCTAACGTCTCTACCTCCTCCTTTAATCCCAACTCCTAGTTTTTTTAGGTAGATGCAATATATTTTTCGTGTGAGTTCATAAAATTTACAATGAGTTAAGTTTATGTAAATATAAATCAGAAATCGTAGTAAAACAATTGATTCGATGTGGCATATGCCTAGGGCCTATGTTTATGTTATAAAGAAACTAATAATTAAAATTTTAGAAAATACCAAAACTACTTTGGTTACCAAGTGCATGCATACATGCATGAGTAATGTATAGAAGGTTATTATCGTAGTTTACCTTGGCATTTTGAATGAGGGATTGAAGGCTCTTAAGTTTTCTATGAGGCCATCTGTTTATGTTTAGCTCTCTGCATCTTTTCTTCAACAATGTTAACCCTATCCCTAGTTCCTTTGCTTCCATGATTATCGGCATCTCAAAGTACTTCGCTATCTCTTCAAACTCCAATGGTCTCAATCTATTTTCCACCTTCCGGCCACCGTGATCAGTGGTGGCAGCACTAGAACTACCTGTAGCCTCACCACCGGATTTACAGTCTTCACTGAAACTAACCAATGGTAAATTACCATCCTCCCAACAATCCCATAAGCTTATGTCTTCAAGGGGATCAAGATCATGAAACTCATTTCTAGAAATGATGTTTTGATCTTTGTTAAGTACTGTGGAAACATTCTGATCGAGCACTTCATGCGATTTTTCCGACAACTCGAAATCCTGATGGTTGAGCAGGTCACCACTGCAAAAATCAAACCATGTTTTGATCAATATAAACAAAATCACTTTTCTGTGCGAAAGATGGTGTAATGAGTGACATTTATATATACCTGAACAGATACTGATGATCAAAGTACTGAAACCGATCGAGGTCATCTATGGGGTTTTGATGATCTGCAGGCGGATCCATTTGTGAGGGAGAAGTTAAAGAGTCGCGGTAAGAATGTGCTGATTTATATAAGGGAAGTGGGAGAAGTAACGAATAACAAATAAAGAGGAAATGAATGGTCTTTGAGCCTAACCTTCTTCTATGATGATTTATATAAGGTAAGTGGGAGGAGTAATAAATAAAAAAATAAAGAGGAAATGAATGGTCTTTGAGCCGTAACCTTCTTCTTCAATTCACACACATATACGTATATATTGCTGCAAATTAGGACTTTTGTGCCTCATGCATTTAAGGCATCACATGCCTACTGCATATTCTTGACTTTGAAGCTACGTACCAGTTTCGAATTTCCCCAGTAGCACACTTTTCATTAGAAAGTACTCCAAGTCTTCTCACATGCAAATTATGACTTGAGTGTCGCTATAAGTAACTAATAAAACTTTATTTTTTTTAACCCCTTAAATATCAGTACAAGCATCTAACATTGACATTTAAATTCTAAATTTCTTTTTATTACTAAAACTAGCATCTATTCAAGTCTATAAACCATGAATCTTGGGAACACGGCAAAACCCAAATAAGTCTTATCATCTATGTAAAAACTCAGGGTTTTTACCAGTGAATCTATCAGTAGCGGAGCTTGAACAATTAACTTAGGGGAGGGGGGCCGAAAATATTATAAACTGAAATTAACAAAAAAAAAAATCAAAAATCAAAATTTGAACAATAACCAATAACTCATTTAACAATAACCAAATCTATAAGTTCATAACTTGTAAATCAAATTGGAAAATCGCCAAATCACAAATGACAGCCAAATTAAAAAGAAACTCAGTAAAAGACAGTAGTAACGCATAAATAGGCAACGGATTGACTGAAAACAGCAGCAGCAGTGCAATACGCCAACACCAACAATCAACAATCTTACAATCAGAAAAGAAAGAACAGCTGAACAGGATATGGGTCTCGGGATTACATACCTGATTTCTGTGAAGTGTGAATAGGGATTTGGGCATTAGGCGATGGCGATTGGCGAGAGTGAGACCAGGCAACTGACTTAGCGAGACAGCGAGAAACGAACAGCAGGCGAGATAGGCAGCGAATTGGGCAAATAGGGATGAATCGATTTTGATTTCTTGATATCGGGCTTGGTAACACTTGCCTATAACCCAAGTGGGGTAACAAAGTGGATGTTCATTTGAGTTGGCCCAGTAGGCAATGTGGGCCTGAAGAGCCGAGGCATGTTATCTATCCACTGTCGAGAGAGAAGAGTTTTTGCAGCTCTGTGAAGCCAGCCTGACGCATTGCCTCTTTCTCTAAGACCCAAGCCTAAGCTCAAGCCACATGAATCAACTCTCGACTTGGATCGGGCAAGAGTATTGGACCATTCTGATTAGGAATCGGGAGGGGCCAAAGCCCAAGTTTGAAGATAGCAGGCTTATAACAATTTTATTTTGAACTACAATTCCTACTCCTGGCCCCAATAATACTACGCCCCTGGAATCTATGATGGCTAGTGTAAACGTTATGGTCATATATCATTAAGATTCTATGGACTTAGAATGTGTGATTCCGCCTCATTCCTTGTTCCTTGTTTGGTTGTGGGCTTAAGGCGGGGTCACCCATCCAAAATGCCCTTGCAATCTTAATGATATACGACTAGTTTACGCCAATCGACTATAAAAGAACTAGTAGGACTTATAATGCAAATTTCGTCAAAATTTGTTGAAACATTCGTAATGATGGAACTCGCTAACTACGTTATAAAATATTCATAGTGGTAATACCAAGGATAAAACGGGGAGTATAAAAGCACACATAGAATACTCTATCATCCTAAAACAATAAACTCCTTTTAAATTGACTCATCTCAAGTTACAATAAGAAATTTCCAAGGTCGTCATGTGACATCAGGCAGGTTGTTCCTCGCCATAATCAATTTCTTGTACTACGAGAAGTTTTCCACATCTTTTTCCAAACTCTTGAAGTCCCAGTCAAAATGCAAATTTCGGGACGAAATTCCCTCTAACGGGGGGATGATGTGACAACCGTCAAATTTCGCTCAAGTCAAAGTCAAACAAAGTCAACAAGTCAAACCGGTCAACTCCATTAACCCTTGTATGTTAGGGTTTACATTATACAATTCGCTATTTCAATGAGAAAACATCATTTGAAAAATTCATGTGTTTGATTTTCCTTAGCCTTAACAGTGCTAAACAACAAACCAAAGCGATAAAACACTATTGCACAATCATCGGGATTGTGTAAGACACTAAATCATGGCTTAACGGGGTTTATGGACCTTTCGTTGCGAAGCCGGACACTCAAAAAGATCACAAACGAAACCTCTCACAATCTCTTTCACTCAACATCTCTCTATTAAAATCTCTCCCAAATCTCTCCCGAATCTCTCCCAAATCTCTCTCAAAAGTTCCTTTAATTTTTTGTAATCATTCGGGCCATCCCGACCCTTAACTGGGTCAAAAACCACTTGAAACGGGGTAAAAACGGGTAAAATAGGCTTAAGGACCCAAAACTGAAGCTTCAGGACCGAAGTCCCTGTCATAAAGGAAGACGACACACATTTGTCTGTCGTAACCTTACGACTCGCGTGTTGATGACACGCAATGAGTATCAAGGAAGCCCCTGTCATAAAAGAAGACGACATGCATGTTTGCGTGTCATAATTTTTCCGGTTTTTCGACTACGACTTCGTTTTAACTCCGTTTTTCATTATTTTAACGTGGGATTTTCACCCAAAACTTTATTTTATAAACTAAGGCCCCAAAATATATAAATCTCCAGGGTTTTTATAAAAATGTATTAAAAGAATTGGTGGTTGGACTAATTATTGAGGGAATATTTGCTTTTCCTTATTTTATGACAAAAGCAAGCCACCACCACCTCACTCTATGATCATCCACTCTTTCCCACTACTCCTTGTCACCTTAGTGGACCTTTACACCCAATCTCCAGCTCTTCCCATGTTCTAAGAGCTGGAGGATTGATCCTCTCTCCTCATTCTCCATAAAGTTCTTTCATTCTACACTTAGCAACCAAAGGACACTCTCCAAAATTCTCTCATCTTTTCTCTCAATTTCAAGAACTTCAAGGCTTTCTCCAGGGATTTCTTCCTTCAATTAATTCTCGAATCATCAAGACATCTTCTTAGTGTTCTTGGGTTGAACACTTCCTCTATCTCACTTTCATCTACTGAAATCACATAAGGTGAGTTCATACCCCTACATTTACATGTTTTTCTTAAGTTTTAAGGGGGGAATACAAGTAAAATCATCAAGAACACAATTAAACTTTTTCTAACAGATTACATCAGAAAAGATGGACGTTAATCACGGACTGTTTTGGTCAACTTAAATATTTTAGTTTTCAAAACTGTTCCAGGTGCAAGTAGTTCAAACTCTTAGCTTTAAAATGGCTACTTGCACATCTCCATATGATTTTTCTACAATTTATGGTGATTTTTACAAAACTGCCTGTCATTTCAGAGGCAAACCCGGACCAGTCTGTGATTATGAATATTTTCACCTCTGTTAGAGATCACTAAAAATCATGATAAAATTTACGAACAAACTAGACTCATATTCCAAACTCTCAAAATTTGCGGATTTGGATTTAGAGCTTTGATGATTTTTCTATAAATTTTCTAAGAACAGTAACAGAAACTGTATTCAACAAAAAGTTGTTGTGAATTTCATTTCACCTTGTAACATGTTGTGCAAGGTGTATATCTTTATGTGATTATATGTTATTGCAATATATGACATTTTATTTAGACACACATCAGTTTACAAATGGATTTGGACATATAAAATATAAAGAATAACAAGTGATTATAATCAAAGTACAACCGATACATTCAAACATTTAATAAACTATTTTGAATATAGTTTGCATACATTACAACGTACTACCCTTGGTTGATAAACTATATTAGGTATAGTTTATGATACATTACATAATACATACATTTAAAAAGGGTACATTTATACAAAGGATATTTTCATTAAGCAAGGTACGGCCATACGGTACCAAGTTTTCATAACACGTAATTCCGTTAATGACTTTATGAAACATTACATAACACATACATTTAAAAAGGGTACATTTATACAAAGGATATTTTCATTAAGCAAGGTACGGCCATACGGTACCAAGTTTTCATTACACTACACGTAAATTCGTTAATGACTTTGTGAGACATTTACTTCAAATTACCATTAAGTCCTGTATTGTAACCAGAGTCTCCTTGAGGGAGAGCGTGATAGTTGTGTATAGATCTATATTGGGTTTGACAAACCCACACCTAAGCTGCATGCAACAGCTAGACCGGCAGGTCTGGGGTGACAAATGTCATAACATTTCCGACGCCTGAAGAACGTCGTTTCAGGCCAACTAGGTCATAGCATGGTTATAATAACTCACATAAAGTATTAATAAACATTGGAATTTACGGGAACTTCATTAAAATTTAACGAGTTTATGTCGATTTAAACTTGCATTGTTTTACTATAAATATGACAAATTACTTGTACATTTCGGTCTTTGGGTTTTAAGACTACATTTACACATTAAGGAAAATATTGGATTTTCTAACACAAATACTACTTTCACAAACGAAAGGCTTTTAATAATACCAAACAAAAGCTTATGAACTCACCAACCTTTGTGTTGACACTTTTTCAAACAACTTGTATTCTCAGGAAATCATTAAACAGGTAATCAAGTGCTTTTGAGGATGGGACGCTAAGGCGTCTACTATTTCATATTTTGTCAACATATTGTAATTGATTCGTAAACATGTAATTCATACAATGATGTAACTTTTTCAATTATATATATGTTGGTTGTGTTTGCTTGATATACTATTACAATTGTTGTTATGATACTATACATGAAGTCCTCCACCCCCGGACGTTTCCGCCATCCTTGGTTTGGGGGTGTGACAGAGACCGGAGACGTCATCGCTGACCTACACCCCGCGTACGAGGGTACGCCCAGCGTACGAGGTACGCCCCGCGTACTTCGGTGTACGCCCAGCGTACGAGGGCAGCTCCCCCTCCTATAAATAGCATGCGAGACCTCCGACTTTTACTTGCTCATTCACAAATCTCTCTCCCAAATTTCATACTTCTACTATCCCGAGACTACCCCGACGCCCCAGTTCCATATCCAAGCCCCGACGAAGGTCCGAAGCTCCGAAAATCCCGAAAGATTCACCACTTTCTGGTCAAAGTGTTGCCCGAGAAAATCTCGTTTTCTTCAAATCACCACACTTTCCAAGTGAGTTCATACCCCCACATTTTCACGTCTTTTTCATGTTTTAAGGAGGGGGGGGGGAATACAAGTGAAACACGAGAAAAACTTATGTTTTAAATACGCATCATTACATATAGTTTCAAATACTTTACCTACGTTCTGTTTATAAATGTTAAACAACATTGCTACCAACGTTACACTTTACATGCAAAGTTGTTATTACACCGAGTTTTATCCCCAAATGGAACACACTTTCGAAAAAGCTATAATGGGTATAGTTTACAAGTTATTCATGACATCTTTACATAAAAAGGAAATATTTTCATTTACAAGATATGTGGACTTTTCATTCCGTAAATCTATTTGATACTAAGTTTTGTGAGACATCCGGCTTCAACGTACTCACAAGTACGCATTTCAAGTCCTGTATAATAAACCATAATATCTTGTAGGGAGAGCGTGATACTTGTGTATAGATCTATACGGGATTGACAACCCCGCACCTAAACTGTTAGCTACAGTTAGACCGGCAGGTCTGGGTGACAAACGTCATAACACTGCAACGCCTGAAGAACGTTGTTACAGGCAGTCTGGTCAATAGCATGGTTATAAAACTCACATGGAGTATCGAAATATCTTTGATTTACGAGACTATTAAATGCATTCAGTAATTACATTATATATGTATAAATCCACCTACACCACTTTTGAGTACGGAAGGTACTTATGTATTCCAGTTTTTGGAACTTTTTCAAACTATCACACATACATGGAAAATATTGGATTTTCTAGAAACACGCTCAGTTAACTTTTTACCAAAAGACACACAGTTTTAAATACAAAAACGCTTATGAACTCACCAACTTAATTGTTGACACTGTATCAAAACTACTTGTATTTCTCAGGGAATCAGTAATACAGGTAGCCATCAGCTTTTGGAGAAGAGACGCTAAGGCGTCTGTTATCAAAACATTTTAAATCATCATATTGTAATAATCTTTTGAAACATGGATTATATGCAACAATGTAACTTTTTTTATTATATTTATGATGTTTGTGTTTACTTTCTTTACGAATATTTAACTGTTATGATACTACGTGAAGTCATCCGCCCCCGAATATTTCCGCCATTCTGGTTTGGGGGTGTGACAGCTTTGATGCTGGTTCTGGGGTGGTACTGGATGTCGTGTTCACCTAACTCTATGGCCCACTTGGCTAGGCGTCCGGACTTTTTCGGCCTTAGTAACACTTGTTTTATTGGGTAACTGGTCAGAATCTCCACTTTGTGGGCTTAGAAATACCTCTGTAAACGTCTCACTGCGTAGACCAAGGCGAGGACTAGTTTTTCCAAGTCCGAATAATTTACTTCTAGCCCTTGCAGGGCCCTGCTGACAAAGTGAATGGGCATTTGCTTGCCTTCCCTTTCCACCGCTAACACAGAGGAGATAGCCTCTTCAGACGCTACTAATTACATCTGTAGAGTCTCCCCTGGAAGTGGGCAGGCGAGAGTCGAGAGTTGTTGCAGTGCGTCTTTCAAGTTTTGCAAGGCCACGTCCGCTTCCTCTGCCCATTTGAATTGCTTTTTTTCTATACATCCCTTGAGTGTTTGGTATAAAGGAAGCACATTCGCTACAGATTTGGCAATGAACCTTCCAAGATCCGTTAACCTGCCGTTAATCTCCTGCACTCCCTTAAGGTTATGGGGGGTTTTCGACTTGAGGAACTCTTGTATTTTGGTAGGATTGGGTAGAATCCCTTACCTAGTCACCTGATAGCCAAGGAATTGCCCTTCCTCGACTCCAAAAGTACACTTAGCCGGATTTAACTTCATCTGCGCTTTGACTAGCATTTTGAAGGTTTCTTCCACGTCTTGGAGTAACATTTCTTCATTACGGCTTTTAATTACCATATCATCTACGTAAACTTCGATATTCCGTCCGATTTGGTCGGTGAATACCTTGTCCATCAGCCTCTGGTAAGTAGCACCAGCGTTTTTGAGCCCAAATGGCATTTTCTGATAGCAGAAGGTGCCCTTTTCGGTATGGAAAGTTGTTTTTGCTTCATCTTCTCGCTTCATCTGCACCTGGTGATAGCACTAATATGCATCGAGGAAGAATTTGAATCAAATGCCTTGAAGCGATTGGACTTTCTTGTCGATCTCCGAGAGAGGATAACATTCTTTTAGGCAAGCGTTATTGAGATCTGAATAATCTATGCACATTCGCCATGCCCCATTGACTTTATTTACCATGCCCGGGTTTGCTATCCATGTTGGGAACATTACTTCCATGAGTATGCCAACACTCACCAAACCGGCCACTTCTGTGTTAATATCCCTATTACGGTCTGTCGCCTGTCCTCGCTTCTTTTGCTTTATAGGGTTGCTCCCAGGCGCTATGTTAAGACTATGTTCTATGATATGTCGATCGGCGCCTGTCAGATCCGTTGGCTTCCAGGCAAAGACGGTTGAGTATTGCCTCATAAGCGCCACTAGCTGTGCCTTGGTTTCGTCTGTTAAGTGGGCGCCGATTCACACGAGCTGCTCTGGATACTCCATGTTTATCTGGTGTTGCTCTGTGAAACATACCTCCTTGGACTTCTTTGGCGCGCGCAAAAGTTCTGGGGCGGCTATGATTTGGTGGCAATGTTGTGCTCTGGTGTTTTTGGCGAGGATCGCCGCCGATCCCTGGTGCGTGCTGAATTTAATGATGTCATGTATCGTCGACGGTACGAGATGTAGTAACGCGATTGCTGATCGTCCAAGCAGAATGTTGTGTTCTGATGGGTATCATATCACAGAGAATTCGACTGTCCTTGTGATTCGGTCCCTTTCGTCGTGGCTGACCAACGTTAAGGGCAGCCGAATAATTCCTAGCGACCACAAGCTATGCCCGGTGAATCCTACTAATGGTCCACTGGTTGAGGGTCGGAGCCTCTCCATCCACGTGTCAGGTAGCTTCCGGAAGCAATGCTCATAGAGTATATCAGAGTAACTACCATTGTTAATGTATATTTGGTGGACCTTCGTGTTATTAATGAATCCTCATATGAGGAGTGGGTCTTATGGATCCCAGTTTGATGGTCTGGGATTGTTACTCGAGAAACTGATGTTGAGTAGGTTTCTCGAGAGTGACTCGATCTCGCTTTCTGCATGGTGAGGTGTGTTTCTCTTACGAGAATTATAGGTAGTGAATACCTCAGTGTCGTCATACAGATTTGTCTGCAATAGATTAGGATGTGATATATGTTGGGTTTTGAGCATTCTAACACTCCTATGGTGTACATGCAACCCTATAAACCTTGGATCTATGTTTTCTCTAAAATACATGCAAATAAGAATTTCCAAGGTTTACATCCTAACTAGCATGGCATGGGGAACTTGAATCATAAAATTACTAGTAGAATGACATACCTTTTAGTAGTGGTTGATTGCTTGGAGTTTGAGAGCCTAGCACCAATAGTGTGGATACGTCAAATGGAAATCACAAATCACCACAAACTTTGGAAAACTCTTGAGAGGATAATGCACACTCTTGAAATCGGCCACCACTCTTGTTCACACACAACTAGTTTCAAATCAAGTGTCAAAGACTCCTTTATATAGTGCGGAGGATTAGGGTTACATCCATGTAAACCCTAATACCCATGACTCTTTCTTTCCAAGGATCCATGGGTTAAAAGCTCCATGGACCATCCATGGACTCCCATGCAAGCCTAGCCCATATTAAATAAGCATTAGCCCACACTATATAAATACAAGAGCCCATATTTAATTAGTCACCTTTTGATCACCAAATTAATTCTAAATTAATTTATGATCAATACTAATTAAATAATATGATTTCATATTAATATATTATAACTTATAATATATTAATAAATCATAAACATACTATTCTCAAAAGACTACTCATACAAATTGTTCGGGTGAAGTGCAACCCAAATGGACAATGCCGGGTCGAGTCAAGTGCATCTCAAATATTGTTATGGACTTAGACACCTTATCCAACAGTCTCACACTTGGATAAGTCTAATAACTATATTTGTAGATATGACTTCAGGAAATCAACCGACAATCGTAGCTCTCAAAACTCTGTTGAACTATAAAGCGCCATTTTAGATAAGTGATCATATAATCCTCTGTTCTCAAGATATCAGCCGGACAAATACATGGAACAACGTCGTACTTATTGTCCAGCAGTTTGTTTCCCGGTTTCCGATTTGTTTAACATAGAACTAAATTGAACACATCAATTAGGTTCTGACCGGGCCCGGTACATAGGTCAAAACACAATCATCGAGAGGCCCAGATATCGCTTCTAATCCTCCAAGGACTAGAAGGAACAGATAAAATTCGACTCATATACTTGTTTCTACTACTGTTGAATTATACACAAAGGCACGTTTTATAACATCAAGTTACTGATGCGTTTTCGTGCAATCAATGCATAACTAACTCATAGGCAACAACTCATATCTCTAGGTTTGAAGACTTATATGATATTACCGTCTCACGATCACTCGAGATAAATTCCATGAAGTGATGCAAGTGAGCGTGGGTTTATTCCAATACTCAGAACTTATGAGCACTCATGAATGTTATAGCAACCATTGCTATGGCTAAACACTTTTAGTCATCTACAAGCCCAGTTCATGACAGTCTTAATTCATACCTACTTCCGACGTATGACCGACTGTGGAAGTTTGAATAACTTAGTCATTCGGAAAGAATAACCTAGTTATTATGGAAGTCAAAACATGCAAAGTGAAACACAAGAATAATTGAATCCAATATGGTCTCAGCACTTATGAATATAAATAAAACACCTTTTATTCATCACCATATTGATTACACATTATTCTGTTTTGATTTATCAACTTAACACTTGAATTAAAACACTAGTTGTCCCATGCTCAAAGCATGTACACTATGTTTTCTAAACAATAGTCATGCCATACTCCAAGTATGCAAACTATGTTTGTCTATGATCCTTACTTTGTGAAGTAGATCAATTGAACATGATTCCAATGATGCTCATTTCACAATCCCAAATCCTTACCGTAAATGTAAGAATATCAAATTCTTGTCATTTACTGTAATCTGTTAGATTTTAAACTCATATGCATTGATCCTCTTGCAATGACTATGCACAAAAGTCACAAAGACCTGGCAACAGACATTACAAAGTCTTCCAGTGGAGATCAATTCCATGGAAACGAAGTCTCACATTCAAAGTACATTCCTTTGAATATCCTTCTTGCATAAAAGTTTCTAATTTTATCATAGATTCTTAAAATCCAACTCCCAATATGGAAAACATTTCCATATTCCCATTTTGACTATCACTTCTGAACAAGAGCTACCTCTTTTTAGAATATGTCAATATGGTTCCTCTCCAAAATTTAACATCATACTTCCAACTGTCCATGAGAGACCAATCTTAGGTAAACCTTAGATTTTTCTCAACAATTGCTTAATCATTTTAGTCATATCCGGTTCTATTCCTTTTTCCCTCTTAATGCTCTAGGCATTTTTGAAAATTTAGAACGGATAGATATTATAGCACATGTGATTGATCCTATACTCGAAGCATATGGGACACGATTCATGATGTCTCACATAAAGACATGATACTATATCAGTCGTTTGCTACAATATTTTTTATTTGTCATGTTTTCAAAAAATCGACTATGAAGAGGGATGCCGTAATCATAATCGAATTTTGAGAACGCAATATATATAGAATTCCCTTATGTTGAACCATTCCAACATAAAATTCATATATATATATATATATATATATATATATATATATATATATATATATATATATATATATCCTTGACTAAAGATGATTGAAATCTCAATCTAAACTTTTAGGATTGAAATGAAGTATAATCTCATCTCCCTTAATTATAGCAAAACAACCTTTTTCCAAGCGAAACTTTTGTTTTCTATAATTAACATTGCTTAACTTGAAACAATTATTATAATTATCATGCTCCCACTAACATGATGATTATTAGCATAACACTTATGCTCCCACTAGCTTTGACATGTACTCAGAGATCAGCTGGACTTCTAGAAATCAATACTTTATTGACTTTCTTACCAAAGTTCATATTTCTGATACGAGATGCTTTGATAAAACTTTATCAAAATCATACACCTTTCCTTAGATAGCACACATGTGTGTCTAAACAATTTCAGAACTATGAAAAGGGATGTCGTAATCATAGTCTCAATTGTTTAGACCTTTTCCATTTCTTCACAAGTCCATGTTAGTGTGTCGGTTAACCACACACGCTCCACTAACGACTTTGAGAATGCAAATATCATAATTGCTATCTACTTAAAATATTCTTAGTGAAAGCGTTTCCTCACCATCATTTTCATGAATCGGAAAGAAACCTTATGACACTTAGATTTTATGGTGTATGTGTTCCTATCCATGTGAATTTGTCAAAACCATAATCACAAGACAAGGTTAGTGACAAACTCAAACTCATACGAATTGAACTTGTTCGATCTTGATTTCTTGCCTCTTGGTAGCACAAGGGCCCACCATTGCTTCCAAGTGTTATGCACACAATTGAGAGCTCACAGAACTCACATACATAGTCAACCTTACCAGAATAGGCACATAAACAAGAATTATGTCAACACGATAGGTTACAAACCTCAAGTCGTGTGCTAGCGATAAACAATAGGTTCTATCATTGATTAGTTCTTGAAACTTTCAAGACCTTTAAGACTCCCACTGTCCTCTTCACATATAAGTTTCTCTTTGTCAAGAACCATTCCTTGACAAACAAACAAATATTCAAGAGTTAGTGCGAATTCTTATCAAGATAAACACTTCACACAATTGGTCTTAGTTGGTCTTTGTTTTATCCAAGACAGCACAACTTACCAATTTCAAATGTTCAAGAGTAGAAAACATTTTACTCTACATTTGATAAGTGTTTTAAACCCTTCTTTATGTCACTCAAGGTTACCATCTTGGAGTATAACTCCAAGAATTGTTTTGGAATGGAGTATGATTCATCTTCTTGATTTTAACCATGCCAACAATTCATGAATCCTCTTCTTAGCCATACAAATGCACTAAGATGTCCTTAGAGAATCAAATTGTAATATGGTTCCATAATCATTAAGATACTAAAGTACTCTCTCATCTTTTCAGATTTGAGAAACTTTTATCTTTCTGCCTAATTTGATTCTTCCCATTCGCCCTGCCATACATTGAAACTTTTCCAATGTTTCAGAACTGTATTTAAACTTGTAGGTACAACCATATTTACTAAACTTTAGTAAATCATGACGAATAGTCTTATCGATCTTTGTGGTGGACTTTGACCTGCACACACCCAGTGTACCCGATCCTTTAGTCTTCACCTGACTCACATATACATGTGATCAGGGAATTAGTCTTAACTTTCCAAAAATGAAAATTATCATTCATCATGCAATACAACCTGCACGATTCCAAGTTTCGGTCCAATTGAAACTTGGGTAATGAGAATATTTCCTAATTTAGTAAATTTAGACACTACCACAGATGAAAGAATCAAATTAATTATTGCTAGAAACATACAAACATTAACTTTCCATAAATGCCATTGCAAGGAGATATAAAATAAAGTAAAACAAAAATTTTATTTATTTATAAAATGCGGAAAAAACTTTTTCCTTACAATGCAACTTTAAATGGAAACTATGCTATTACATATTTCCTAGCAATCTATCATAACTCCTAAGTAGTAGCTCAAGAATCCGATCTTCGAACCATGCGATTGAAATCCATCTTCGCGATCAGATTCAGCATACTCTTCTTTTAAGCTTCCTTCCCTTTGCTTGATCCTGCAAAACATTAAAATGCAACCCAGTCACATCATGTATTAAGAATCAACAATTAGGAACTTAACAGAGTTAGATAGCGGATTTACCTGAAGCAGAACCATACATTCTGACTAAAGATCTCAGGTAGTCAGGGCAGCTTCGATTCCAATGTCCCTTTCCTTGGCAATAGAAACACACAGGATCATCTGAGCCAGGACATAGAGCAGTCTCAGAAATGGCCTTTCTCTTATGATCATCACTTTTGACCATTGCCAATTCCTTCCCTTTAGGAGAAGGAATCATTTCTGGGATGTCCATGTCAGCTTGGGAGGCAGACCTTCCAATCAAAGTTGCTTGACCATTGCGCCAAATCATTGCTGATTCGGCAGCAATTAGCAAATAGGTAAGATCTATTAGGGTCATGTCGAGATCTGTCACATAGTAGTCTTTAACAAACTCACTATATGACTCAGGAAGTGACTGAAGAACCCAGTCAACAACCAACTTTCTTGGGAACCCGACACCCATCATCCTTAGCCTGTCAATGTGTGCCTTCATCTCCAATACATGTGCACACACTGGCTTTCCATCATTGTGTTTACTATCTAATATGACTTGAGTGAGTTTGAACTTTTCAAGTCTTCGAGCTTGTGAGTCGGGGAGAATAATTGGAGGAGGTGGAGGAAGTGAAGCATGATGTTTTGGGACATCATCTTCAAGAGGAAAGCTTGTTCCAAGAGATTTGGGAAGATCATACTTGTCTGAACCAGACATCTACAATGGGAGAGATTCAAGTTAGTTGATTTAAAATCCTTAATATAACACCCAATATGAAGTATTAAGGCTAGGACCCAACACAATATTTTATAACTTGGAAGAGGGATGCCGTAATCCAAGCTATAGAATATTTGAAGGTAGGTGAATGACGATTCACCAATTTCCATCATGAAAAACGAAATAAAATTAGGTTTTAATTGGTCTGAAACTCCTAGACCTTTTGAGATTCACTGAACTTTTCAATGGCATGTTTCAATCTCGATTGTGCCCTTCAGATTTTGTGACTGGGATGCCGAGGATCACAAAAAAAGGTGTGAATAACCATGCAAATTCACTTGGTATCCTTAATATTACCACCTAATCAATGTGCCGGTTAACCACACGCGCTCCACCAATCTATGATAAACATTAAGTCACCCTTTGCCATCCTTACTAGTCCAAGTTAGTGTGCCGGTTAACCACACACGCTCCACCAACGACTTGGTAAGGTACAAAGTGTAAATTTCATGGGTTAGCACCAAATTCACATTTTCCTAAAGTAACTAAGATTGGGATTTGTAGAAGGTTTAGTTACTTTATATTCATCATTATACTTTTAATGAGAATTATAGTCCTTGTCCTACTCGTCCGGCTAACGACCCTCCACCAGTCAAGGAAGCGGTGGGTGAAAGTGGACACCCATTAAGCTGCCATTTTATAGGCAACAACCTTATACCCCTCCTTATAGACTGGCTTCGTGAATGAGGCCTACTAACTGTAAGACTGACTTGCTCTTATATATATATATATATATATATATATATATATATATATATATATATATATATATATATATATATATATATATATAATTAACTTATAATACTATAAAGTATAAGGGTTGAATTTTAACTTTTAAAACTCTAAGGATTGGAACTAAAGTGTGTGTGAGACTTTACAAATTCCAAAACTTGAGGGCAAGTTTTGAACAATTCAAGAACTTTTTGGATTTTTCATAACTTATAAGTTTAATTAAGGTTTAAAAAAACTTTTAATGAAGAGACTCTTGGTTATCCATAACTTGAGGACAAGTTATGGAGTCCATAAAACTATTTATGATGAAAAGACTCTTCAACTTGTGTAACCTATGGTTTTTATTGGGCTTTAAAAGAAAAACTTTTGGTAATCCATAACTTAAGGACAAATTATGGATTCCATTAAAACACATCAAGATCAAGACTTAACTAACAAACAATTTGCAAATAATTCCTATGATCTAACAAAACTCATAAGTTCATGAACATCCATATCAACAATTTTAAGAATCATATGAACACATACAAAACTTAAAATTTTGATAATAGCCTTTGAAATTGGATTAGCATAATCATTACAATGTCAAAAACAGGTTTTATAAGTCCAAAACAGTTTAATGTAATGATTCCAGTCCAATTCCAGCTTAAAAACTCGAAAAACTGCACTTTGGGCCTCCTACTCGTCGAGTAGGATGAAGATATGCTTGGACTCGTCGAGTCCCCCCATGGACTCGGCGAGTCCACTGTCCAGACAGCAAGATTTTTCGATTTTTCAACAGTTTGCATCAAGTATTCAAGAAAACAAGCCTAGGCTCTGATACCACTGTTGGGTTTTGAGCATTCTAACACTCCTATGGTGTACATGCAACCCTATAAACCTTGGATCTATGTTTTCTCTAAAATACATGCAAATAAGAATTTCCAAGGTTTACATCGTAACTAGCATGGCATGGGGAACTTGAATCATAAAATTACTAGTAGAATGACATACCTTTTAGTAGTGGTTGATTGCTTGGAGTTTGAGAGCCTAGCACCAATAGTGTGGATGCCTCAAATGAAAATCACAAATCACCACAAACTTTGGAAAACTCTTGAGAGAATAATGCACACTCTTGAAATCGGCCACCACTCTTGTTCACATACAACTAGTGTCAAATCAAGTGCCAAAGACTCATTTATATAGTGTGGAGGATTAGGGTTACATCCATGTAAACCCTAATACCCATGACTCTTCCTCTCTAAGGATCCATGGGTTAAAAGCTCCATGGACCATCCATGGACTCCCATGCAAGCCTAGCCCATACTAAATAAGCATTAGCCCACACTATATAAATACAAGAGCCCATATTTAATTAGTCACCTTTTGATCACCAAATTAATTCTAAATTAATTTATGATCAATACTAATTAAATAATATGATTTCATATTAATATATTATAACTTATAATATATTAATAAATCATAAACATACTATTCTCAAAAGATTACCCATACAAATTGTTCGGGTGAAGTGCAACCCAAATGGACCATGCCGGGTCGGGTCAAGTGCATCTCAAATATTGTTATGGACTTAGACACCTTATCCAACAATATCATAATCTGAGGTGATGAGACATCTGATGACAATTACCGAAAATTGCTCTGGAGCCTTGGTTCTGCTGTTTTTATCGTAATTGGCGGGATCTGTGTCATCGACACCTGGAGTGGTTCGTGCGTTCTGAACAGAGCAACACTTGTATCACTCTGAGGATACATCCGGATGGCGCCAAATGTTGTGACAAGTTCACAGATAGTTTGGATGCTTGATAATGTAACTGCTTTGGGAGCTTTCCTGAGAACACAATCACAAAAGAACCGTTAGAGGACGACTGGGTGTTCTCCCGGGACGTCGCTCCGACGATCAAGTTAGTCTAGAGTGAGAGAGAAATCTTAGGGTAATCTTCGTGAGAAAGAAGATGGATCCCTCCCTTGAGACGGAATAGATCCTTTTATACCTGTTACTAACGGATCGTGGGGACCGTCTCTCGTGAGTGTGATACGCGGCCTCCTCTTACTGGGAGAGTTATTCATGCTAACTAACCGCCAGGTGACGTCAGTTATGGGCGTCACCCGGGCTATTTGTAGCTTTCTCATTGGTTGTGGGTGAATGAGAAGATCACATGGGATGTTCTTCCCTTGTAACGAGAAATGAGCTGTCGCTCCGGCTTTGGCTCTCTGAGGCCAAGACCGGGTCTCAGCCAAGGCAGTAACGTCTCTGTTACATTTATCTTGGCCGTTAGGTAACGTTAACACACACACACACACACACACACACACACACACATATATATATATATATATATATATATATATATATATATATATATATATATATATATATATATATATATATATATAGGGTCCGATTCCAGTGAAGACTCTTTTTAAAGTGAGGACTCGTGAAGACACCTTAAAAAATTGAAAAAAAATCTAAAAAAATACAAATCATAAAATCGAGCATCATACTATATCCAGGAGAAAAAAAATTGGAATTTTTTTTTTGCATCATTAAAATTGAATCATGGATCATAAAAATGATCCATACTTCAATTTTAATGATGCAAAAAAAATTTCCAATTTTTTTTTCTCCCGAATATAATACTATGTTCGATTTTATAATTTAGATTTTTTTAGATTTTTTTTCAAATTTTTTAAAGTGTGCTTACGAATCCTTACTTTAAAAAGAATCCTCACCTGATCTTCTATATATAATTAGAAAATGAAAAACATAAAAAAAGACAGTAAAATTTGGGATTAGATTATACTCCTATATAAATTTATTATACATAAAAATATAAAATAGGAAAATCATAATTATTATGCAAAATAAAGTTTCAAATAATATATAAAATAAAATATTATTTAACAAGGACATAATTGCCTAGTTCCTGAGTTTAAGGAAAGAAAAGAAAAGAAAGTCAAGAGAGAAAAGAAGAGAAATAAAAGGAAAACAAAATTTTTCTTTTGTGTTTTCGAGTTAAGAGACGTAGAAGTAAAATTAATCATTTTGTTCTTTATTTTCAAATCCTCCCAAATCTAAAATAAATATAGGAGAGAAAATGATGTTTCTGTTTTCCCCCACTTCCTTTAATGAAACGGAGAACATCAATTTTTTATTTTATTTTTATATCCGCTCAATTGCTAAGTCTCGATCTCAATTGGGTCTACCCTTCATTTACTTTCTTTTCTCTACTTCAAGAAAGTGTCATCTCAATTGGGTATACCCTTTCTTTTCTCTCCTTAACAAAAGTGTCATCTTAATTGGGTGTAAGAAGTAGACACTAGACAGATGAGTTTAAAAAAGTCATTTTCATTTTATACATTTTGACTTTCAAATCGGGTGATGTACCCTCGTTCTAGCTTTTTTCCGTGACATTCTACAATTAATGCAATTGTGTATTTCAAAAGGTTAAATGCATATTTCATTAATGTGACATATCTAACTTCATTATCATTCGTGAGAATTAATGTGACATATCTAACATTAATGTGATATCTAACTTCCGTGTCTACAAGAGGTTAAATGACATGGAAGATGAGATCAACATGGAAGCTCATCAAATGGTCTAAAAGTGCCACGTTTGAAATTATCATTCGTGAGAATTAATTGAAGACATTTTTCATATACTTATATACAAGTTTTGGTATGTCATTAATGTGTGTGTTGAATTATTCAGGCAAATTGTTATTCTATTTCTTAAGATGAAACACCGACAATTATAGTTTTTGTAATATATATATTTTTTTTCAAAAGTGCCACGTTTGAGTGTTTGTAATATCTTTGTGTGTTTGTAACTTGCTTTTTTTAGAAAGACACGTCATCTATTGTTGAATTGAAGCATGCAGGATTCGAATCTGTGACAACTTTTTTCTTTTATTACCTAAGATCAAACAACATGGTCACAAGGCTAGCACCAACATTTATGTCTTTCACAAAGCTTTCCCTGAGTATTGAACCCGACACAAATTTGTAACGTGTTCAGGGGCGAACGCAGAAATACATAGTAGTTGACTAGTTGTTGCCGAAATTAATTAGGTGGTGCCGATACATGAAAAATAGATAAAAAAATCGAATTTTTTTTCACTATGGACAGAAAAAACAAGTGTTGTCAGTGCCACACTGGGACACAGCTAAATCCGCGTTTAGCGTCATCACACAACTCACCCCAAACCATTATATAATCAATTAGTATCATCGTGCCCATTTAAAGCAAACTCTAGTGAGGATGTGTACCTTAAGTTTTCCTCTTAAGTTCAAAAATTATATGCAACAATCAAAAATGGATAAATACACAACATAAGAAGAGAGAACACAAAGAAATTAATGTTGGTTCACACGATTAGAGTGATCGGCTAATCCATAGGGGCAACCAGAGTGCAAACATATTTCAGGGGCCACTAGCACATTTAGGAATTGTTGGAGCGCATTCAAGAGCCATCGGGGCGCATTTAGGAGCCACTAACGCAATGCATTTTGATGCCTACATTGCATTTGGCCAAATGATCCATCTTGATTCCAAATGTTTTACACGTCTTCAATGTTGAAGTCACATTTAACAATATCCACATTGACTTGCATATACTCCAAGCTTCATAAACCAGAAACTTGGTACTTCCTCCTGCCAATTTGAGATGTAGGGACGTAACTTTTGCCAACATATACTACATTAGGGATGATAATTTTGCTTGGAAACCCGAACCGAACCGAAACCCAAACTGAACCGAACCGAATTAGGCCCGAATAAGCAATTCGATTCGGGTTTTGGGTATCTATATTATGTTTATTCGGTTCTCGGGTTATTTGGTTCGGGTTACCCAAATAAGAGCTTATTCGGTTCTAAATACCCGACCTGAATAAACCTTTCTCCTCTCATTTCTCAGACCGACAGAAATCAAAATCACAATTCACACTTCTGTTATCGTTGTTCATAAAATAAAATAAAATAAAAAACTACGCTCGTTCTCGTCGTTTCAAAATCGACCGATCTTCTCATCCATTTCCAAACTTGAAATCACTTTTGTCGATCCTTCATCTTGTTTCAAACTTTCAAAAATCAACCATTCCTATTGTCTCTAAGGATTCACGAATTCCTATTTTGTCTAGCCATAGAAAATTAGGCTCCAACTCAAGAAACTCAAGTAAGAAATTAATTCTCAGTATGTTAATCTACTACGTAAATGTTATTTTTTTAATGTGTTATTGTGTTATGTTAGTCTTTGAATGTTTTATGTTGATGTATAAAAACACATTGTTATTCTATTATTTGGGTTATTCGGGTTATAGAATCCTAATACAGTTTATTCAATTCGGTTATATTAGGTCCTTAATCATCTTGTAAATGTTATTCGGATAATAACCGAACCGAACCGATTAATACCCGAACCGAGTCGACCCACAATGGTTAATCGGTAATCGGTACGGTTATCGATTCATGCAATTACCCTTATTCGGTTTTCAGGTTATTCGGGTTTGGGTCGGTTCGGTCCGGTTCCGACCCAGACGACATCCCTATACTACATCATACAAAGTTTTAACTTATGCTAACATGTCTGTTGAATTCTCCTTGGTATAAGGATATATGATTTGCTATAAATCTTCAGGATAGATGATTTGCTTTCCTATAATGGACAACCCTTGCTTTGGCCTCTATGGCCACACTATCCCTAAAACACTCAACCATATCCTCCAAGTTTTTCCACAAAATCTTTGGCCCAAGTCCACCGGTTTTTTGCCATCTTAATCAAACTTTGGATTGTTTTATGTTGGATTGCAATCAAATAAATAAATCTCCATTCAGCAACATTTCTTAATAGATATGATTTATCCATACAAGGCTTAATGAAATAAAAAGAAACAAATCCTAAAACAATTAGCCCAGTTAGGCTCCATAAACAACCAAGCTCCAAGGCCCAATAGGCCCAACTAAGCACCGATCTTGTGCTTATGCTTAGGCCTATTTGTACATCTCATTTCATATGACTTGACCGAAGTTTGTGTAAAGTTGTAAGCTTTATTCCCTCCCTGTGCAATTGATCCATTCAATGTACAGCAACCAATTAACTATAAGAAAACAAAGTATAGCTATTTTTACATTTTGGTCCCTAGGTATAGCTATTTTTGCAATTTTGGTCCCAAAAATAATCATTTACTTGGAACAGTGGACCAAGAACGTAAAGACCAAAATTGCAAGAGAAAACTTGTTGTGACCAATTTGAAAATACCAGCTACACTCAAGGACCAAATATAACAAAACAACCATATTCAGTTACTTACCAGAGTAACAAAATTAAGAAGGCTTTTTCCACATCTGCTCTTCATACTTAGCTTCTGCATTATTTGGCCTTTCACCATTACACTTTCGACAAACAACATTCCCCGCATAATTAAAGAAATCACACCTAACCAACATTCGATCAACAATACATTACACCTCGAGAACAGGGGCAAAATGGGTATTTCACTATTTTGACATTTTCAATTGAGAAAAAGACTTACGAAGGACACTCCCACTCTCCAGAATTCAGTTGCCTTTTGGGACGTTGCTCTCTGCAACGTAAACACTTTGTGTTGCTTGCAAAATTCATAAACTGACACCTAAAAAAATATCCCAAAGTATTTTCATCATATAAAGTATTTACTTTTTTATTAAAAAATGCATAATAATGTTAATAGGCTTACTGTGGGCAATTCCAGTCTCCTTTCTTCATTTCAACATCATCAATTCCAACCCTTTTAGGCCCCTCAGTTTTGCATTTTAGACACCGAATGTTTCTTGAAAAATTCATAAAATTGCACCTGCATTTATGTCATTATAGATACAATTGTTTAGTTGACTAGAAATAATAAACCAAGATTCAAGTAATTGAAAACCTAAATTACATTTTTGGTCCCTTGGTATAGCTGGCTTTTACAACTTTGGTCCCAAAAGGTCTACTCATGCAACTTTGGTCCTTACTTTGGACTATCGTAACGATTTTCATCCACGTCCCAAGTAAAATGACCATAGTGCCCTTTATCTGACTAGTTTGGTCCTCGACCCAAGTAAAATGACTATATTGCCCTTTATCTGACTTGAGAATTGGACCAAACATTTAGGATACTTTAAATAAGAACCAAAATTGCAAGAGAAAACTTTTTAGGACCAAAATTACAAAATCAGCTATACCCAAGGACCAAACATGTAACTTACTTATACATTTATAATCTAGATTTAGTGAGAGTTAATTGCTTAAAATATATATATATATATATATATATATATATATATATATATATATATATATATATATATATATATATATATATATATAAGCAATTACAAACTTACTGAGGACAGTTCCAATCTCCTTTTTTCATTTCAACTTCATCAAGACCAGGTTTTAAAGGACCATCTTCATTACATTCGCGACACTTTTTATTCCTTGAAAAATTCAAGAAATTGCACCTACAAAAATATTAATTGAAGTACACAACAATTTAGAATGAGAGAACAGAAAAAATAGTTAGCAAATAGTTAACTGCAAAATCGCCCAAAATATAGTGGCTTTTCTGCAATTTGCCTTGTACACAATTTTTTTTTTTTTTTGAATATAAGTACTTACTTGGGACACATCCAATCTCCTCTTTTCATTTCAACATTTCTAGACCATTCGCGTTGTTTAAAATCAAAATTTTGCGCCTTTCGAGCAACTGTTGCAGGTGGCTTTTGGGCTTCATGATCAATGGCTGTGTCACTAAGTTCAGTCAACTCCAAAAGCAATTTTCTTGCAGATGCTTCAATGACTTCTGCCCCTATAGGCTTCTTATTTGAATCAATAACTGGATCAAGTGCATAGTTTAACAAAATGCGCACAATATCTACAGTTCGAGCACCCGATTCAATGTCTTTTAGAATCAAATAGGCCCTATCACATGATCCTCTCAAGATGCAAACACCACAAACCTATTAAACCAAGAAAAAAAAAGACCATGAAAAGGGTATAAGTTGATTAAAACTGAAGAAAGTTTATGGGAAATTGACATACATCTCCTTCATCGAGTTGTAGATGGGCTCTCAATCGTTTTCCTGAATTAACAGTCTTTCTGTTGATATTAGGACAACCCTTTTCTACAAGAGTTTGAATGTCTTGCATAGATAGTGACCTACAATTGAATCAAATATATAATTAAGCTTCATTTTTTTGTAATCTATTTCTTGTTAATTTGAGTAACATTCATTAGCAACGACAGATGATAATCAAGCCAACAGAAGAATGATTACTTACTTAAATAAGTCGAAGCGATCACGACCAAAACTGAGGCAAGCTTCCTTCAAAATGCTCATATCTTTATAGACAGCAACATCAGTTCCACTTTCTTTCTTAAAGTAACCTTTGGCCTTCAAACGGTCAACAAAAGTCACCCACTCCGGCCACGGATGTTGGTGGGAGTCTCCAATTGTTTCACCAATGGCCGCGGTGGTGGTGGTATCATTGTCTATCACGGAAGCGAGGGAAGACGAGTAGCGGCGGAAGCGTAGGGTTGGGGAAGAGAATAGTTTAGTGGGTAATCGAATTGCACGGAACGGGTAGAGGTTTGCGGCGGCTGCGGTCGCGGTGGCGTTGCTTTCAAACAGAGAGAAGAATCTAGTTGCAGCTGCTGCCATTTTCGTTGAGGAGAAGAGGGCAAAACAGCCAGGGAACTGAAATCAGGGTTTTTCACCCTTTTTGAGAGTACGAGATACTACGAAGGTCGAGTCGAAGGGTTTTAGGTGGGCTGGATATAACAGAGGATAGAAATGGGCAAAAATACATTTTTTAAGAGAGTAAATTACAGTTTTGGTCCCTATGGTTTATCCATGTCTATATTTATAGTCAAACTTTTTATTTTTTGACATATCTGAAGACGTTTGCAAACATGATTTCTAAGTCGTTTAATGAGCCTCCGTTAAACAGGTGTAAAATGAAGAAAATGTCCCTATCCTTTTAAAAACACATTATTTCCTATGTCACAAAATGACTATTTTTATAACTACGTGTAAATATATTTGTATATTTTTAAGAATATTACATGTATCAATACGACAAAATTTATCATATTTATAAATGATGGTTACAAAAACAAGCATTGACTTAATGGTAAAAACATCACCCTTTAGTTTCGATTCTAATCCACAGTCTTTCATTTAAATTTTAACGGACTTAATACATAATATATTAAATTAGCAAGGTTTCGATCACAAAAACAAGCCCTAATTCATTCCTTTTGTATAGATGAAGTCACATTTTGAAGTCAAGTCATCCCCTTTCCATTTGTTTTTATCAAAACGGAAAAATGATTTATCAAGGTAATTAACTTTTTGGTATGTTGACATTTAGGTAACTATCTAACAAACTTGTTGGAAGTGTTCACATATGACCATTATTACCCGTTGTAGCATGTTACATCCTAGATGTGAACACTTTTGATAAGTTCGTTACATGTACAAAAAAAATAATTACCCAAATATGAACAAAACGAAAAGTAAGATTAATTACACGAATGGTCCCTGTGGTTTGGAGAAATTTGTGTTTTTGGTCCCTAACTTATTTTTTTAAACATGGATGGTCCCTACTATTTATTTTTGTTGCACGTTTGGTCCCTGCCTTACCTAAAAAGACTATTGTGCCCTTATAATTTATTTTTTAATTAATTTTCTTATTTATGTATTTATTTTTTATATATTTAAAAAAATTAATAGACCCCACATATCTGTATCTCCTCGGATGATCCTTACTGTTTATTTTTTAATTAATTTATTTTTTCAACTCGGATGATCCCTACTATTTATTTTTGTTATGCGTTTGGTCTCTGTCTTACCTAAAATGACTATTGTACCCTTATTAAACAATTTTTTTAATTAATTAATTAATTTATTTATTTATTTTTTATATATTTTAAAAAATTAATAGACCCTACATATCTGTATCTCCTCACCATCATATCTCTCATCCTCCTCAACTTCTATTTATTTTACATCTTTAGTGATATCGGCGTCTTCACCATCCCTTCTTTTTTCGGTCCTTCAACTCCGTCGAATTAACACCACAACCCGGTGAACCCACTAAAGATGAAGAGACAGTGGGTTATGGTGTTGATTCGCCAGAGTTGAAAGACCAAAAAAAGAAGCATGGTGAAGACGTCGATGTCACTAAAGATGGAAAAGAAATAGAAGTTGAGGAGGATGAGATATAGGATGGTGACCGGTGAGACCCAAATTAAATTTCTCAAATGTGGTTTCAGGTTTACGGTGAGGAGATACAGATATGTGGGGTTTATTAATTTTTTTGAATATATAAAAAATAAATACATAAATAAGAAAATTAATTAAAAAAATTAATAAGGGCACAATAGTCTTTTTAGGTAATACAGGGACCAAACGTGCAACAAAAATAAACAGTAGGGACCATCCGAGTTAAAAAAATAAGTTAGGGACCAAAAACACAAATTCCCCCAAACCACAGGGACCATTCGTGTAATTTACTCTTACTTTTCGTTTTGTTCATATTTGGGTAACTACTTTTTTTATACACATCTAGGTAACGAACTTGTTGAAAGTGTTCACATCTAGGATGTAACCTGCTACAGCAGGTCATAATGGTCATATGTGAACACTTCCAACAAGTTTGTTACCTAGATGTGTACAAAAAAAAATAGTTATCCAGATGTGAACATACCGAAAATTTAATTACCTTAATAAGTCATTTTCCCTTATCAAAACTGTTAAGATCGGGATCTTGATTGTAATATCGTAAGATCCTACGTTTCAACTTATGAAAACCATGTCAGATCGCAATAGGATCGTTTCATTTGTAAGATGACAAATTGGATCGTAGGATTAGAATCGTGATCATAAGATCGGGATCCGATCCGATCCAACCACTCAATGAAAATTGTCAAATTTTAATCAACTTTTTATTATATTTACCCATTTACGGGTTGACATGTCTCCTTACTCAACGGTCAATCGAGAATAGTCATATTCTTGTATAGTTTTGTGAACCGTAAGTGATTAACAACCTTAGAATTTTTTTTTCTGTTTTTACTTTTTACGTTTTACCCTCGTTGATGGTATGATTTGAGATTTAGGTGTTGTTTGTTTTATGTAAAAGCTCTTCCGATCTCATATTGTCGCGCGACGCAACATATGTGTAACACTTTTCATTTCGCAGTTGTTTGTTTTTTAGAAGTCTTCGGAATAAAAAACTTATGCGTGTGTTCTGTTTGGGACATCACTTATATTGCCTCTTCCAATCTTTTTCTAACCTCTTCTTCTTTTTTCTTATTGAAATCTTGATGAATATTGATTATATGTTGTTGAAATCTTGCTAAATTCTTGTTTTACATTTCTTTTTTTCGATTTTTTTTGTTTATTCTTGATGAATTATTTTTTTCGTTTTTTTATATTAAATAATGATAATTTTGCTGAAATATCATTATTTTTTGCTGAAATATCATTATTTTTTTTGCTGAAATGTAATACATTATTAAATTTTCGATATTAAAAAACTATTTTCGGTATATAAAATCAGTTTATTTTAATTTTTTTAATATCTGCAGCAGTATGCAGATGTTAAAAAACAAGCACGCTTCTTATTATAGTTTGCAGTCGTTTGGTCCACCTCTTCTGGTACAAAGGATTGCAGAGGTGGTCTGCATAATTTTTTGCTTCAGAAAAACAAACAACACCTTAGCTTTGAATTGTTATTGATTTATTCCTTCAACAGTTCGAGCTCAAAAATAAAAGGTGAGCATTTTTTCAATTTTTTTTCTGTTACTGCTCAAACCTTTTTACTTGAGAGCTTGAGAAATGCTATTTTTAATTGAGCTTCAAAAAACAAACAACACCTTAGCTTTGAATTGTTACTGATTTATTCATTTAACAGTTCGAGCTCAAAAATAAAAGGTGAGCATTTTTTTAATTTTTTTTTCTTTTACTGTTCAAACCTTTTTCCTTGAGAACTTGAGAAATACTATTTTTAATTGAGCTTCAAAAGTTTAAATTGTTATTGATATATTTATTATAGTTAAAACAAATAACATCTTAAATAGTTAAAGCACATAACATAAAGGTTGCGAGTTGCTAGTGTTGTAAGATAAATATTTATTCTTATTACTCTTTAAAGCTATCTAACCGTGTCATTAACTATCGTATCAGTAATTATCTTTTTGAGCTATGAAAAAAAGTTTTATATGTGAAGGATTACCTTTGTATGTCTTCACAACATTGTTTTTTATTTTAGGCGATGTGTGCCACCGGAAATCCCCATCAGCATTCCCATGTCTTGTCAAGTCAACCGACAACTAAGTAAAAACCGACTTTAACGGCAAAAAATTTGTTTTAAAGCAAAATCTTAAAAAAAATCCATCAAGATTTTTCTGCTATTTTCGATTTAGTTATAAGTCAAAACTTATTTTATATCATTTGAGTCACCAACGTGAGTGGATAACATTCCATGTCAGCCACCATCAATCCATATAAGATGTCATCTCTCTGCTCATATTAGGGATGTTATTCGGGCCGGAACCGAACCGACCCGACCCGAACCCGAATAACCCGAGAACCGAATAAGGGTAATTGTATGAACCGAAAACCGAACCAAATAAGCAATACGGGTTCGGTTCGGTTCGGGTATTATTTGGTTCGGTTCGATTCCGACCCGAATAACCCAAATAACATGTACAAGATGATTAAGAACCTATTACAACCGAAAAGAACCGGATAAACCGTATTATGATTGTATAACCCGAATAACCCAAATAACATTTACAATGTGATTATAAATATTTTTGTATAATTTTTGTAGCTTATGATTTCATAACAAATCTTTTAAAGAAACAAATTTGTTAATTAAAAATAGGGAAATCTGCGAAAAAGTCCCAAAATTTTGGGTCAGTTTATGATCTAGTCCTAAATTAAATTTCATTAATGAAAAAGGACAGGAAACCGGCTATTATAATCACTTTAGCCCTCTTTTACCTTTTCAGCAAGTTACCTGTTGAGGTGTACGCCAAATGGACTGTTGGGGTGATGTGGCAAGGCTGACGTGGCATGGCACAAGATTTTAACCAATTGGAGGAAAAATGTATGAGGGGGAATCGAACATGTAACCTCCCTCTCTAAAACCAAGATTTTAACCAATTGGACCACAATCCTTTTATATATTTCTTCATTCACGTTTATATGTAATGTATTAGTTGAATTTATTTATTAAATGCGGGTCCCACTCATCCTTCTATTCTTCCTTATTACCTCCTACACTACCAGTATTACCCTTTTCTAGCCAATCCCATTAAAATCCCTCCAGGAACTCCATCGTCAACAACCCTTCTTCTCCACCCGTTGTCCTACTTCTCCAATCATGTTGGACATCTCTACCCCTCTGTATTTTCGACGATTACACACCCAACAAGACAAGGTTCTGAAACAAAATCGGATTTCAAGCTCTAAGGTTCAGAATCAAAGTTTTCAGTGTTTTTTATTTGTAAATAGTTGTACAGAAATTAAATCTTGGGTTGTTTGTTGATGCAAAATCAAACATGCATCAAAATTTAAGTGTCTGGTGAATTTTTTTGTGTGTGGGTTTTCTGGCAGGTTAGGGCATAAAAGGGAAAGTGATGAGCAATTCCTCGGGAATCCAAAGATATGGTGGGTGGTGGCAGTGCAATAGACCGACGATGTCAAGAGCATATGTGATTTTTGCATCGATTTTCCAATAGAATAAGGTTTAGAAGTGTAAGAGCGGTGATCTTGTCGACGACAACGGATCCTCAAATCACCGATGGTTTTAGGGTGGGCGGTGGTGGTGCAAAAGACTGTCGATCTCTTTCGTGGTTGTCTAGTGTTTACGAAACGAGTGTAGTGTCGGACCAATGGTTTTCGGCCAAATCGTTGTGGTGTATCTCTGGTTTCCGATAATATGTGGGAGGGACGAGAGTGACAGTGAGGTGATTATAGAGTTTGGGATATGGATGTTGAGGCCCACATATATTATTCAACAATTTTTTAGTAAGTTAATGATAATAATAAAAGCATTAAAACTAAAAAAAGGTATAAATGCCACATCAACTGCCATTTCAGCCTATCAATCCATTTGGCATGCCACCTCAGCAGGTTACCTGCTGAAAAGGTAAAAGAGGGCCAAAGTGATTATAATAGCCGGTTTCCTGTCCTTTTTCATTAATGAAATTTAATTTAGGACTAGATCATAAACTGGCCCAAAACTTTGGGACTTTTTTGCAGATTTCCCTTAAAAATAATACAAAGTATATATAATTGTTTCAAATGTGCAAAAAGAGTTAGAATTTGTGTTTGTACACATCACATATTTCTCCAAAAAAACGATGTGTCATCGGTTTTGTTGACGTCGATACTATGTCGGTTTTCACCTTGAATTTCTCGAGAAATCCAACCATAGCTCTATAGATGTTGAAATCTTCTTTTGTGGGGGTCAAAACATCTTGAACATATGTAGGATTTATTATAATAAAAGTAAATGTTAGTATTTTTTTTTGTAAAAAAACAACTTTAATACCCCTTATTTAGGAGCATGTATCTCATTGAATATACAACCAAATAATGCATTTAAATAGTGTAAACTGTAGTTTAAAATGTGAACTACAAGCTAAAAACAAAATCGGGCTAATCGGACAAATAACAAAGACGTTATGACACTTCAAAGTTGACTAAAAATTTGCAAACATGTTGAAACAAAAAAATTACCCCATGTTTAGAGGTCTGTATCTCACTGAATATACAACCAAATAATGCATTTAAACGGTGTAAACTATAGTTTAAATTGTGAACTACAAGCACGAAAAAAAATCGGGCTAATCGGACAAATAATGAAGACATTATGACACTTCAAAGTTAGCTAAAAATTTGCAAACATGCTAAAACAGAAAAACTCAGCTTTAATAACCCATGTTTAAAGGCTTGTATCTCACTGAATATACAACCAAATAACGCAAGTTTAAATTGTGAACTACAAGCTGAAAAAAAAATTGGGCTAATCGGACAAATAACGAAGACGTTATGACACTTCAAAGTTGGCTAAAAATTTGCAAACATGCTGAAACAGAAAATAAAAATTATGACTTTTCAAATTCGGTTCGGTCCTTTTGGCCCGAATAAGCCCTTATTCGGGTAACCCGAACCGAATAACCCGAAAACTGAATAAGCCTCATATAGATACCCGAAAACCGAATCGAATTGTTTATTCGGGTCTAATTCGGTTCGGTTAGGTTCGAGTTTCGGTTCGGTTCGGATTTTCGGGCCAAATTCTCGTCCCTAGCTCATATCACGTTATCTAATACTACCAAACTTTGCCTTTAAGGCTTTCGAACCACACATTATATATCTATAACCCTGACTCCTCCCCCCTCTTTTATCTTCTTCCTCCAACAAAACAAAAATGGCAACTATATCCTCTTCCGCTGTCGCCATCCCTTCATTCACCGGCCTTAAATCCGCCGGATCAGCCACCACTTCAAAAGTCACCGTCAACCTAGTCTCCGCCACCCCCAAGTTTTCCATCAAAGCCTCACTGAAAGAAGCCGCCGGCATAGCAACTGTGGCCTTTGCCGCCAGCGCCTTACTAGCAAGCAACGCCATTGCTGCTGAAATCTTGCTTGGGGACGAAGACGGCGGCCTGAGTTTTGTTCCGTCAAGTATCACCGTGGCCTCCGGTGAGAAGATCGTTTTCAAGAACAACAAAGGTTTCCCACATAACGTGGTGTTTGATGAAGACGAGATTCCGGCGGGTGTTGATGCTTCCAAGATATCGATGAGTGAAGAGGACTTGTTGAATGGACCAGGTGACACGTACACAGTAACGTTGACTGAGAAAGGAACCTACAGTTACTACTGTGCACCCCATCAAGGTGCTGGTATGGTTGGCAAGATCACAGTCAAATAATTAATCCCTATTTTTTATTTAAGTATAGTTGATCAATTTGTTTTGATAGAAGAGTTTTCAGAGACTTAATTTACTGTATACATTCCAAACATAAATAGACCACAAATATCAATATATAATCATGTCCAAAATCGATTTTTCCAACAAAGACAGCAAAAAACATTACAAAACTATATAAACTTTTATTTCTCACAATTTTGATTTTCTAAAACATGTAAAAGAAAAAACGGGGTACAACACGCAATCTACAAGTGCATATTTACCTCGATTCCTACGCGTATATAAAGCCAAAATATTCACAAAAATACGAATGTAAATGTTATGTAGTTAAAGCATTTGGGAGGGTGGATGGATAGCCAAGAACCTTACCACCAACATCAGGAAATTGTTCATGTCCCGGTAAAGAAGTTACTTTTCCATCACTATAAACTTTTATTGGGTACTTAAGAAGATGGCCTTGTAAGGGGCCGAACTCATCCGCTGTAAATT
Source organism: Lactuca virosa (assembly GCF_052849685.1). Taxonomy (NCBI): domain Eukaryota; kingdom Viridiplantae; phylum Streptophyta; class Magnoliopsida; order Asterales; family Asteraceae; genus Lactuca; species Lactuca virosa. Next base: position 44,378,664 of record NC_136433.1, read on the forward strand.
TTTCCCAATTATTTTCTGCGAGCATGTTTATGTTTTTCACACAAGATAAGCTTTGTGGCTCTTTGTAGTAGTTTTCTAATTTTCCCGTGTGTTCCGCCCATAGTGACATTCGATATCCATATACCTACAATAAAAAAAAATAAAAAAAAAGAACTAGTTTATTTTATTAAACTGTGTATTGTGTATTGTGTCCTGAACAATGACTAACCTGACCACGTGGATGCGTTTTCTTGTGGGCCCACGTGTGATGCTGCTGATACGCGCCCATAGCTATCTCAGTATCTCTTGTACCCGCCATAGACCGTTGATTAATATTTGCGGACCCCAGTACAACATATTCATCATCTACTATCATTCCTTTAGCATGTACATAAATCATGAACCTTCCTTTCTTTTGAGAAGTCGAAACCTAGACAAACATATATATAAACAAATTAAAACTTCTTAACAATAAAGTAAAGATATTAGAAGGTAGTATAAGATGTATTGATGAAACTACCGAAACGCCATTAGAAGATCGGCTGCTTGAACTTGAGACTTGTTCTTCACATTGTTCACGGTTTCCGAGACAGTAAAAATTTAAGTAGTCTTGTGGATGTGAATTTTCAAGGTTTGAATTCTTTAGCTCTCGAGCTATTACATCATACATCATTTGCATAGTTTGTGCCTATAATTTGGCATTTTCAAAAGCTTTAAAGAAGGGTTATGTGTATTATTTGATTTTATTTTTTCTACAAAAATGACATTCAACAATGGGAAAAATATATAAAATTTGGGATTTAAATAAAGTGGAAAGACACTTACTTGCCAATATAGAATTCCTTGACAAGATGCAGAAGAAGGAACACCCTCAGGCCACATTGGAATGACAATATAAACTGAAAATCTCTCATTCGCCCTTATTTTACTAGCAATTTTTAATGCAAGTTCCACAGGGATCAAGTGATCAGCACCTGTTTACAAAAAAACGTTAAGTTTTTTATGGAAATAAATAGGAAGAAAGAAAGTTCAAATAAGGCAATAATGTGATGATATGATTGTGAGAATATAAGTATATGATACATATATATATATATATATATATATATATATATATATATATATATATATATATAATCATTATTTCTTGAATTCTTTATATTGATGTTTTGTGAAAGTAAAGTGTTAAAACCTGCATCTTTATGGGAATGCCATGCATGTGATGATCCAAGAAAATACTGATTCTCAATATAAATGAAGTTCTTAGCGGATCTTATGGCTTGGATATATGCTTTCTGAATGCTCCTATCAATCACAAGATTTTTTGCACATACTAGATTCTGCCATAAAATAAAATAAAGTGTGGATTTAAAAAAAAAAAAAACAAAACAAAAGATTCAACAACTTTATCTTATTAAAATAACTTCTTTAATACACACACCTGAGATTCAGCTACTTGGGCATTTTTTGGAAATCCTTTCAAAGAACCAGAATCAATAGACCTAAAAACCTGTCAATATTAAAAGATTTCAACCATATTACCAAACAAATAAATGGGTTGTAGAAAAGAATTAAAAAGAAGTTTATTAGAAATAAACCTGAACATGCCAGTTTTCGGGGTCTTCTTCTTTAGAAACCCACAATGAAGGATCATCATTTGGAAGAGATGATGAAGGACTGAGTATCCATGAGATGCGTTCTATTTTAATCAATGCATCATCATGCCAACGATTTATTTTTTTGAATTTTTGTCCAAATTCAGACCATTTTGTGGCTTTTCTCCATCTTTGTTCAAAGTTTTTGAGCACATCATATGCAGCAGGACCATCAATTTTGCAATGTAAATCATGCCAGGGTTCTCTTGGACCTTTTATACCTGGCTATTGGGGAAATTTTGTCCATTAAATAAGGTAACTTGTATGAATTTAGATAAAATTATATTAAAATAAGGAAACATGTATGAATTTAGATAAAAATAATGATAAACTTACAGGAAGTGTTGGGTTATGGTAGTCGTTTCCAAACACAGTGTCAAGATCACGAAATAACCGATGTTCTGGTGTATCATAGCGTCCATCACAGAGGTCCAAACCACCAATAAAAGCAGAGATCTTTCTGTAATTTCCATGGGCTTGTGTGTCTACTATAACACATTTTTGATGATGGGTGTAAAGCGTCCCTACCACCTGTGTATATCATTTTGGAACTTTCAGAAATCTTTAGAGTTTGGGAATGGTAGCATTTAGAAATCTAGTATGAACAGTGAAGTATGAAGCATGCCTGTTGTTTGACAATGCTAAGCTTATTGCTTGCATATCGAGGTGATAACACACAGTGGACAGAGGAGTGTTTGAAAAACTTCCGTGTTTCTTCATCGTGAGTTTGCATAACTCCCTCCTAAATAATCAATGAAGATGAATTAGAAACCGATGTTAGACAAACGATTTGAGATGAAATTCATACCGTTTTGATGAAGAGATTGTTGTGTGAAGTCTTATCATCCCAAATCAGCAACAAAACCCTAACACCTTCTTGTGATTTGTATTTCAGCAATTCCCCAAGAGTTAAATCCCAACCACTTGGCAATGGTTTGCTAGGTTCTCTAACCAGTCTCACCTTGTCGTAAATTGACCACCCAACGATGTACACCATATGATGAGCTTCCAGGATAGCATGACATATGTCTTCCCAACACCCTCTCTGCTTGAAAATTTTGTTATCTCCGTCCAATTCGATCTCCGGTAACTGCCCCTCATGGAGGTGCGCGTCCTGATAAAGCGTCACATTCCCTCCGTGTCTTACCGGAAAATAACTATCCTTCAGGCCGAATAACTCATCGGTGGCAATTGATTTTTCGTTGTTCCGATCATCACAAGAGGTGAATTTGATCTGTAATCGTATTGCGGTGTTAGGTTTTGCCGGTTTACCACTAGGACCAATTATCGGGAACCAATCGTCGATTAACTCTCCCGACATTACGCTCTCCGCGGAGATGACGACGATTCCGATCAAATCCGCTCCGAAAAGATCATTGTCTTTCACCTGAAACTCAAGTTGCGACACCGGATGCGCTAGCGGCGTGATAGAATGCTCGTTCCAGACAGGGTTTTGGGAATTTGATATCACGCGCGTTCGTGCGATGGTAGCTCCCCCAATACTTACGGTCACGTAAGGATCACTGGTAATGATCTTACGACGGTGTTGAGATTTGCTTCTCTTCTTCCATGAAGGCGATTTACACAAATCGAAGATCGTGAAGCAGCGGTGCATACGGTCTGATAACAAATCCATATTTGGCAAACATCGAGCTTCGGCAATCGTTAAATCTAGGTCGCCATGAAGATAAACAACCGAATCTGAATCTGAAGTACCACAACTAGAAATCATGGGTGCACCACACTAGTGATATTGTTTCCCAATTAACAAAATCGACGGTTTGTATCAAATTGATTGAAATGACAGCACTAACATCTTGTTTGTTTTGATTTAGGGAAGCGACTGATCACCGGAGATACGGTGGTGGTAGTGCCGTCTGAATCTCCGGCGAACGGCGGTGTGCTGTGAGTAAAAATCAAGATGGCCGCAATCGGTGGGGGGGCAAGACAACGAGAATGGTGACTGGTGAGGTGGTTGGGGTTGGCAACCAAAATCGTAACCGCAAAACACGTGGAGGTTCCAGAAAGGAGTGAATAAAGGCATGTTCCATGGGCTCTCTTTCTGTACTATTTTGTACTTTTGTATATGAGAAACATGACACCAAGTGCTATGTTTTTTTTATAAAAACAAAGATATTTATTAAACTAATCTTGTTAAAGAAAGTAACTTCAAATTTTGACTCATTTTAGATGTGATCCTTTTGTGATTTGTCGAATATTATAATTTTAATCCAAGTTTTCAATTGGTATTAGTTTGGTCCTTGTGGCTTTTAATTTTTGGGTCCAACCCAATATCTCTATTAGATTTTCCTATTAAATACTTATAAAAATACTTATCTGCCTTGTTAGGTAAAATATGAAAGGGTGAAAACATGTGGCTATGCATGTGAAATAAAAGAATCAAATTCAAACCGAAAGTTGGAAAATAAGTGGTGCATTCAACATGTTCAAACTTGAAGTTGGTAGACTTTAAATTGGTTACAACTATTTCTGTTTTCACATGGCAAACATTCACCTATATATATGCATGTATGTTTTGCATATTTGGTGTGCAAAAACTTGAGAGAACATCAAGTGTAGAGTGTCAAGCCAATTGTAATCTTGTGAGTTTTAATAAAATTCTCTAGTTGTAGCCCGTGGACGTAGGATTTGCACCGAATCCGAACCACGTAAAATCCTTGTGTTCTTCTTGCTTTATTTTCGTGAGTTTGTGTGTGTGTGATAGTGTGTTTCCGCTGCGTGTACCCGGTCCGGTTCCTAACATGCCTTTATTTTATCATTTTCTTATTTTTTATTTTTTTTAATAAAAAACAAAATAAATATGTTGTCCCTAGACAGTAATTATCTGCCTTTATTTTATCATTTTCTTATTTTCTATTTTTTTAATAAAAAACAAAATAAATATGTTGTCCCTAGACAGTAATTCAACCAATATAAAACAAAACGAATATTTAGAAATCAATTTAAATTAAGGGCATCACAGTCCATTGAACTCTAAGGAGTTCAATGATTGTCTCATCACTGCCACATTAACAATTCATTTTTTATTCAACTTTACTTCTTAACACTCACACACCATTAAACCCAACACACTTTAATGAATATCATAAATTTGTTTTAATCAACAAAACACTTTGACACAAGCTCTCGCACAGAAAAAATCATAGTTTAAGCTCGAGGAAAATTTACAAATTACAAATCCTATAATTACTTAAATACTAGGTCCGACCGATAAACCTAGAGTCTTTCATAAGATAAATAAACTAATCCTTACCTATATTTGAATCAATCTCAATTACTAAGGGGCTGTTTGTTTTTTTATGAAGATCTGCGCAACCACTTTTGTCTGCACCGCACAGACAACGCGCAGACATATGTCCTCGCAGAATGTTTGTTTTTTGGAAGTGCGCAGATCAAAAAAGATCTGCGCGAGGTCTTCCTGACGCAGACATGGACCACTGTCTTCCAAGGTCTTCAGACCTCATTTTAACCTAAACCAAAAAAAAACATGGCCAGTGTGCAGTTTTTTTATTTTTTTATTTTTTTTTTGCTGAAAATGCATTTTTAATGTTTATGACATGAAATTAAGTTTGAAAAATCAATTTATTTCAACAGCTGCAGACGTTAAAAACAAACAGTCTTCTTCTTGCAGACATTTGGTCCACCTATTCTGCCGCAGAGGCTTGCAGATGTGATCCGTGGACTGCAGACATTTTAGCTTCAAAAAAACAAACAACACCTAAGATATTAAGATTCATCCTTTAGCACAAGCCTTTAATCCAACTGCAGATTTTCAATTGATATGGGCTGATGGCACCAGCTCAACAATCTCGCTGGTTTGGCATCTGACTGCCGGTAAACTACTTTGACTCATCAAATCATTGGGTTTTACCCTAAAAATATTTACATATTTGATGACGTCAAAACTAATCTAAAGTACTAGAAAAGAATCTATAAGAATGTCTCTTTATATAAATATGGAGTACAAACTTTTACAAAAAGTTTTAAACAAACTATACAAACTCGCACCGTTGATTTTGATTTCAGCTGCTTCAACTAATCTTTTTTGTTTGACCATAATGAAGTTTGGATGCTTCAGATATTCTCTTCTCTTGTCCAACTCCAAAGATAACAGTAAGTAATATCCCTTTGAAATCTCCTTCTTCACGCTCAAATATGAGGTAGTACATATGAGAAGTGAGGGCATTGAAGTTTTCTCTTGAACACATGAAGCACATATGATCATTGTTGTAAAGATAAAACATTTTCCAGCTTCCCTTTTGCCTTTATCTCCCTTCTTTATCAATTTCTCTTTCATCCGGTGCTGGTTGTGTTCAAAGGAGATATTCCTAGCTTCTTCTAGTGAAACTCCCAACTCATTATCCATCTTCCAAACTATTATGATATTCTTCTTTTTGTTGAAGGAAGGAGTTGTGTAAGATAACTCAACTAGATGTTTCTTTAGTGAGCTGATTGGAGCGTTTTCATTAAAAGAACTTGAGGAGGTAAGTTGCCCCCTCTCAACTAGTTGCTCCCCCTCCCCCTCAGCTTGTTGCTTTGTCACACCCCGAAACCAGAATGACGGAATCGTTCCGGGGTTGAGGGCGTCATGTTTAGCATCACAACCATTGAATAATAGGAAACATAGCAACACAACCAATACAGTGGATACATATATAAGTAAAATGTTTACATCAGTTTGAAAATTTGTTTTAGGTACATCAAAAGTATGTAAAAATATAAAAACATGACTCTTATTGCTCCGACTTCTCTAAATCCAAGGAGTACCTGTTTACTGATTTCCTGAGAATACAAGCAGTTTAAAAGAATATCAGCATAAAGCTGGTGAGTTCATAAGCATTTAGTTTTGGTGGAAGAGGTTCTTTGATTCTTTTGAAAAGTGTTCCTCAAGAAAATCCCATATTTTCTTATGAAAAGTAGTGTTGAAAGAGTATCTATTAGTAAAAGATAAATCATCAGTTTTAGAAATGCCAGTGTTATCCTGGGAAAATCCCATATTTTCCCTAAAAACAAGTTATCCGTCCTAGAGGTAGAGATGTAAGTTTAGAAATCCCTGATTACTATCAGTGTATATATGAAGGTAGTTTTATTACTAAAAATAAAACAAATGAAGAGTAGAGTCCGTAAACCAAAGTTAGTTTATACTTATTTGCGGGTCGTATAACCATACTTGATATGACCTAGAGACTTTTATAACGTTTTTCAGGCGTTAAGCTAAATGACATTTGTTCACCCCAGACGTGCCCGCCTAACTGTAGCTAGCAGTTCAGGTGTGGGATTGTTTGTCCCGAATAGATCTATTCACAAATCTCACGCTCTCCCTCCAGGAGACTCTGGTTATACTGAGATAGGATTTAACCCTGTACACCTAAGGGTACAGTTTCGAAGTAGAGCCTCACAATTATGCATAATCTAGCTTATCAGCTAGAAACAGTATAAAACAATAAATATCCTTGAATGATTGTACTTTATACTCCTGAAAAAATATATAACATAAACTAAATCTGCCATAGTTCACATATATTCATCCATGAAATCTGATTTGGTAGAAACTGCCTAGAGGGTTATCCCAAACTATACCCATTATAGTTTATTAGAGTTGATATGGAAAATGTTTTGTAAAAACCTTTCTGAAAACCATGAAGTAGATTGCCAAAATAAAAGTTTCCCTTATGCTCAACATATTACAAAAAGGGATAAAATATCCAAGTATGTTATTAAACGTGGAAATCGTTGGACTGTATTAATAAGTTTAAAACTTAATAAAATAATTTGAGTTTGGCTTGTATTTCCCCCCTGAAAACATTAAAAACACGGAAAATGTAGGGGTATGAACTCACCGTTTGTCGTGCACAAGCGTCGAATCAACGGACTGAAATGAAGACTCTCGAGTTGTAGTGTGGCACTTAATGGAATCCTAATAACAATTAAATACATAAATATATCTAAATTAGCGATTTCGTTAAATAAAGTGTTAGAGAAACACTTGCTTTCGGTTAAGGAATGTTACCGGAACCTACTTGAATCGAGAAAACGAGCTTTCACCACTTAGGAAGAGTTTGCGGCCGTGAAGAGTGTTTTACGACCGTGAAGAGTTTACGGCCGTGAACTGGGTTTACGGTGTTTGAAGATGGGCCGTAAACTCAAGAACAAGGGTGCTGATTTCGAAGAGAAATGTGTTCCAGATGCCCCGAAATAACTCTAAACGGTGTTTCTTGGTGTTTTCTCGAAGATTAAAGGCCTTTTAGGTGTTTACGGTCACGAGTTTTAGAGAGAGAAAGAGAGAGTTTCCGGTCAAAGGTGTTCAAATGAGGGTGGGGATCTCATATTTATAGACGTTTTGTGGTCGGTGGGTGGGGTCCACCCGATGCTGGCCGCAAACAAGTTTACGGCCGTAAACAGGTTTACGGTCGTGAACTCCAGTCAGGCCGTGAACATGATGTTTTTCGAGGATAATTCGAGTTTCGCGCGGTTTTGGTTCTGACTTGCATATATAAGTTTAATTATATAATACCAGATGATTTTCCAAATCAAAGGTTCGACGAAAGATTAATAAAATTCAAATTTTATTAACGAAAATTGCATAATGGAAACGGAAAAAGTTTCATCGGACAGGCACTTCTTTAGGTTCGAGACGTGAAAGACAGAGTGTACGTTGCTAAGTTCTCGAGATAACTGGAGTTTGTATGCTACGGGACCGATCCTAGTGAGGATCTCGAATGGTCCGATGTATCTTGGATTCAGCCTTCCACGCTTTCCGAAGCGTATCATGCCTTTCCAGGGTGAGACCTTCAAAAGAACACGGTCACCAACCTGGAATTCCAAGGGTTTTCGTCTCTTATTAGCGTAGCTCTTTTGTCTATCTGTTGAAGCTTTTAATCGTTCCCGGATTTGTACGATCCTTTCGGTCGTCTCTCGGATGATTTCAGGACCCATGAGAGTGTTGTCGGGGGTTTGACCCTTGACTAGCTACGTGTCACCCACTTCAGCCCAGCACAGAGGGGATCTGCACTTACGGCCATAGAGGGCTTCGAACGGCGCGGCTTTGATGTTGGTATGATAGCTGTTGTTGTAGGAAAATTCGACCAAGGGTAAATGAATGTCCCATGACATGCCAAAATCTATGACGCAGGCTCTCAACATATCTTCCAATGTTTGAATTGTTCTCTCACTCTGGCCATCTGTCTGTGGATGATAAGTCGTGCTCATATCTAGCTTAGTTCCAAGAGCCTTCTGTAGCAATTGCCAAAATCTCGAGGTGAACCTGCTATCTCGGTCGGAGATAATGGATACAGGTACCCCATGAAGGCGACTATCTCTCGAATGTAGATTCGTGTGAGTCTCTCCATCTTGAAGTTTTCTTTGATTGGCAGGAAGTGGGCGTATTTTGTCAACCGATCGACAATTACCCAGATGGCGTCGTGCCCACTCGGAGATCTGGGTAGCTTAGTGATAAAATCCGTTGTTATCCTTTCCCACTTCCACTCAGGTATCTCTGGCTGCTGAAGTAGACCTAAGGGCTTTTGATATTCTACCTTCACCTTGGCGCAAGTCAGGCAGTTGCCCACGAAGGTAGCAATTTCTGCTTTCATGTTCGGCCACCAATAGAGTTGTTTGAGATCCAGATACATTTTATCTGAACTTGGGTGAACGGAGTATCTAGTCTTGTGAGCTTTATTCATGACAACCTTCCTGTAATGTAACCTCCAAAAAATACAACCCAAAAATTTCGTTTTTAAAACATTATTAAAACCATCCACCATCCAAAATCGTAAGTAAAATCATAATCATGTATCATAAAACATCATAGTATCTGTTTCAAATCAAAATCAAATCATCAGAGTGAACTCCCAGGCGGTGACTGTAGTGTGTGCCATGCGATCAACCCGAGTCATTCCCTTTGCTAGCTGAAGTACCTGAAACCAAAACTGAAACTGTAAGCACGAAGCTTAGTGAGCTCCCCCAAACTACCACATACCATACAATAACACATATAACAAATATTGGGCCTTGCCCACTGCATCGGGCCCCGCCCGGCATCGGACCGAAGTCCGGCATAATCTGGGCCCCGCCCGGCATCGGACCGAAGTCCGGAATAACTTGGGCCCCGCCCACTGCATCGGGCCCCGCCCGACATCAGACCGAAGTCCGGAATAAGCTGAACATAACATAACAAGGACATAAAGCATAATCACATACTGCATCAGACCGATGTCTAGATCATATAACACATATCACAATCATGCATGAATCACGAAGACATCAAGCATACGTACTACTGCATCGGGCCGCGCCTGGCATCAGACCGAAGTCCGGAACTACTATCATCTAAAAGGGCCGGCATTGTGGTCGTAGACCCGTTCCTACTGGAAGGAAACTCACCTCGTAAAGCTGACTGCTGGAGTGCTGGGCGGGAAATGTCTGGCTGCTGCTCCGGTAACTCTCCGGCTACAATTCCCATAAAGACACTTAATCAAACAATGATTACTAATCTTAGGGTAAGGTGACTATTTTACCCCTGGCGAAAGTCAACATCTTGGTCAAAGTCAGCTTCTAATTGACCCGACTCGCCGAGTTGGGCCACCAACTCGTCGAGTCCCTATCCTTTCTTCTATTTCTCAACCCGACTCTACTCGTCGAGTTTAGCAAAACTCGACGAGTTCTCCTTCTATGATAACATCGAGTCATCCTTCATCTGAATCGCCGAGTTGTATGAACAACTCGTCGAGTTCTCCTTCATCATATGAACACGTCCAGTCTACGACTCGCCGAGTTGTATGAACAACTTGTCGAGTTTGTTCTTGCGGGTAAGGAGATTGTCTTGGACTCGTCGAGTGTGTTCTTGCACTCGTCGAGTCCCATGATTCCTAGATTATGGCTATATCTTAATACATCGAAGCACTCCTCAGGACCTGTCCGACCTTGCTAATACTCAATTGGGGTTCCTTTGAACCACGACAGAAAGGGGACTCAATACCCTGGACTCGCCGAGTCCCAAGAACGACTCGCCGAGTCGATAATGTCCATGCCTTATATTTCGATTTCTGACGTACAACACTTATCCAAAAGGTAGATCTGGGCTTCTAAGTGTTGAGAGAAAAACTTGGAGACACACTTGAACAAAACGTTAGAACAAGTAGATTGCAGAATAGTTAATCTCAAAGGATCTAAAAGCTCAACAATAATATTAATAAGTTAGAGTTAACTAGTTAGAGAGTTAGTTGCGGAAATATAAAGAAATAGAAATGACAACAGTTGTTATATCAAGTATACACATAAGTTGATTCATAACACGGAATGCATTCAAACCGAGTTAACAAGGAAGATCAAACTTAGTGATTAAGTCTCAAAGACTTGCTCAGGAGAGAGGTTATAATCAGTTATGTTCTAGTAACAATTAAGAGTAAGAAGTGAAGAGTAGAAAGATAGAGAAATAGAGAAGATAACTTTGGAGAAATGTATTCAGAATAGATCGTAAGTTATCCGTTTTGAATACAAGAGAATGAGCTCTTATTTATAGAAACTCATGAAGAACACTAGATTACATCTCTATGAGTAGCCATGCAAGGCATACTGTTCCATAGAGTGTATTACAATAAAGACAAGTAAAGTAATCTAGCTAAATTGACTGCGGTAGCAAAAAGCTCTGATTGCGGTTGCTGATGAAGAAATGACTGCGGGTGCTGGATTGGTTGCGGTAGCTGATTTGGATGCGGTAGCTGAAGTTCAAGAGGGTCACTTTCATGATTCAACAATTTCCCCCTAAGTGACCTCTTTAACTTCGGTTTAGCTATCAAGTTTGAGGAACTTGATCAGGATCCACCAAAACTTCCTGACGTTTTCCAGCCATGTGATCCTTCTTGAGATCTCGAACTTGACTTCTGCAGTAGTATGCTTCGATCTTTCAATTGCGGTCCGACAGATGTCAAGTTGTTTCCTGGTGAGGCGATGCATGGCAGTCATAGGAATGAAGTATTTGACATTGTCAGTCTTCCTTTTGAATATGACTCCAAGTTCAGGAAAGTTTGTTGCGCCTAGAGATCTTTCTTCAAAGCCTTCGGTAGGCATTGGCACAGGTTCAAGAGGTGGGAGGTCAAACTTCTTGAGGATGGTGGGGTAGATATCTGCATCTATCTTGGCAAAGTCACAGACCGTATCCTTCAGAAAAGAGTTGGCTTTTTCAAGCGCTATCCGCATTTGATGGTGCTTTTCTGACTTGTTTTGGAACACCTTGGCAATAAGGAAGATTTCTTCCGGATTCATACAAGGAAAGTCTGCCTGGGTGCGGATGTAGTCATGCTCCCTTCTGGTGAGGGTATACTGGATGTAGTCAGCCTTCATGAACTTCCGGATCTTGTAGTTCTTGACTGCGGATGGTCTGTCGTTAGACCATATTTTCTCAACGGAAGAGGCATGCTTAGCATAAAAGCGATTAAGTCTTTCAAATTCCATTGGCAGTCGTTTGTGGTCAGGAAGGCTGCAGTCGAATGGCTCAAACACTGCGAAGTATTTGGCATTTGGAGATATTGGTACATCCCAGTATCCATCAGCAGGGGGTTTAACATAAGTGAGGTGCGGTATGTAGTCTTCATCCAGCAATCTGCGGTGCGGATTGACCCAAGAATTTATCAATGATTCGTCCATAACCGTGTCAAAACCGCATTCATTCCAAATAAGTTCAGCAAGCTTGGCCGCCTTCCAGTCATGTTTTCTTTGGGCAGTGGCAGGGGAGTCTGATGAGCTTGGGGATGACATGTTCTCCGCAAGGTTTTTGAAGTGAGGAGGAGTCTCTGGCTTTTTGGGAGTATCATTTTCTTGCGGTGGAGTGTCATGTGGTGGAGTGTGATAGGATGGTTGCGGTGAAGGCTGCGGTGTGGGAATTTTTTCAGTGATGATGGGGGGACTTTGATGTTGAGAGATGGATGGATCCGAGTGATGGACTTCTTCTTCTTCACTTCCCCCTCTTGAGGGATGCAACGGAGGAGCTTCCTCAAGCCATTGTTTAAGTCCATCAACCTTGGCACATACTTCTTGGAATTGAGCTTTGAGGACTTCTGCCAGTTGTTGATTGTTGGGTGTGGAGGAGCTGAAGAGCAGCTTGTGGATTTCCTTTGTGAGCTGGAGGATCTCTGGACCATGGAAGTTGGAGGAAAGGGATTTCTGCAGTCTGTTAATTGTGGCTTGAAGAACAGAAATAGTGGACTCATAAGCAGTATGAGTCTCATCTATCAATTTCTTAGACCACGTGGCTTGATCCGCGATGGCCGCTTGGAGATCCGTTTTGATTGCGGTCACCTCAGTGATGAGGCGTTCCGCTGCAGCCATAAATTCCTTGTGGTCCGCCTTGTGGTTGTTGTCAAGGGACTGGATCCCCATCTCTACTTTGAGAGAGATTCTCTCTACAGCCATGCGTTCCCTGGTTTCCAGATGTTCAGTACGTTCGATCAGGGACTGCGGTCCCGGAGTATCTTCTGGTTGCGGTTGTGATGGCTTGACCGCAGCTAGGATCTGATCAACTTTGGCTTGTAGGCTCATGAACTCCTTCCTGGTAATAACATTCTTCTTCTTTTTCTTCTTTTCTTTTGGCTTGGAAGTTGAATGTTGAGAACCGCTGGATTCCTCTTCCTCATCAAGTATCATGAGGTCATCATCAGAAGGGCTGGGCTTGTTTACCTCTTGGATGTCTTCATCATCAAGACCGAAAGTGGGAGCTGAACTGACCTCAATTGCGGTTCCTTCGTATTGTGATTCATGGACTGATGGAGTGGGGAGTGGATTTGGAGTTGGAGTTACTCTGGAGGTACCTGCAGCTGCACCTGTTGCTTGAGCTCGAAGAATTGTTTCAGCCATCTCGTCCATCCAGTTTTGGACTTTAAGAATGGTGGCTACGGTATTGGCATTGCTGATAGCATTTGCCCAATACTTGGCCACGAACAGGATTTCTTGCTCCTTTAGCTGTTGCTGCTTGATCTGTTGTTCCTTGCGGGCTTGGAATGCCCTTTTGAAAGCATCATACTTCTTGATTTCAGACTCGGTTACAGGATTGTATTGTAACCATGAGTCATTAGATTCATCACCGTCAAATCCTTCAAAACGCACCGAAGTGTCCTTCGGGTCCACGGATCCTTGCATGTTTGTGCTCACCGTGCCTAAACCACCTGCTGCGGATGTAAGCAGAGTAGGATTTCCTGAGCTTCCTTGGTCTCCTTGACCCGTTGTCAAGTGTGGCCTCGGCTCAGTTCTGGCATGGGCGGAAGAAGTGCCCTGCGGTTGGGAAGGTGTTTGAAGTGTTTGGGTGACGTTCGAAAGGATGGAGCGCAACTCCTCGAGTGAAAAGAAATGCAGTCGGGAAGCCCTTGAGACCTTAGGGCGAGAACCAGTATCATCCCCTTGGGAGTGAACTGGGGGGGAGTCTCCACGATGTTGAGAATCAGACTCACTTTCTGAGTCTGTTTGGAAAATGATAGTGGTGTTGAATGGGTCTGCGGCCACCCCAAGGACTACTGGAGCCTTTTGAGAGGCTTCAGTATCGGTCCGGTCACGCATTTGGACAGAGGTATCGGTTTTATGTTTCTTAAGGATAGAAATTGGTTGTCTATCCTCATCAGAATCACTGCTATATATGGTTGGGGTAGGTTTGGTTTTAAGTTTCCTGGTGGGTGCGGTTCGTTTGGGAGCATCTTTCTTCGGTGTTCTCTGTTTCTTCTTCGTTGCCAATTGCTTTCTTCTGTGAGAAAGATTGGAAATTGTAGTGGCAGAAGGGTCTGTGGTACCTTCAGGGTTAATGGCTGCGGATGGAAGAGGCGGGGTAGAAGGGTATGGGGCAATACCCCCCCGTAGCCTCTATGTGATCTGAGACATCAGCAGTCTCAAGACCAAGTGTGGAGAGAATATGGGTAGGTAGTCTGCGGATAGGTCCAAAAACAGTTTGATCAGAAGAAGGATTGTACCTTTTGAGATCCTTAGTGACAAAGAAGTTGATGTCACTGCCCATGTCGATTCCAGCATCCGCATGTAAGTCTGAGATGCAGAGTGACCAGAACCGTGCAAATGTGAGCTCGGTTGGGTTCTCCCTTGGGTGCTCTTTGGGAATGTATTGAAGGAAGTCGTCCCATAGGATCTGCCCGTAGTTTACGTCATGTCTGGTGAATATGCTCCACACCAACTCTAGTAGCTTAAGTCCCATGTTGTCAATGCCTCCGGTTCTGCCGGATAGGCAGCGGATGACAAAATGATACACAAACTGCCATACCGCAGGCAGCTGATTTTTCTTGAATTCACCAATCCCTCGAATTGGTTTCTGATACCCCATTTGGTAAAGGGCAGAGGTAACGTCCGCCATGGAAGGGGAAAAGATCTTGATCGATGGATGAACCAGAAGGTTTATGGCGGTGAGAAACTTTTCTTTGGACAAGATGACCAAAGAATCGTTAATGAGGTTGAGGTGAACTTCTTGAGGGTTTTCGTTTGGGCGATAAGCTGAGAATGCACACTTGAAGAGAGTAGAAACTGGAACAGCGTCTGTAAATGCGTCGAAAGGACCAAAAAGTGGATGGTTCTTCAGAAATTTGATCATAAGCTTGGTTGGGGCATTGTATGAAGAATGATCTTCAAACACTGTCCTGAAATTGCTTGACGCGATTGTTGGAGAATCGGAACCGGTGGGATTCGCTGAGCCTGACACCTTGGATTGCTTCTTTGATGCACCTGATTTCACCATTGTAGGAGCTTGAAGGATTTGAGAGAAGAAGTAGAAAACAGAGTTCTTGAAGGTTTTTGAGAGAAAATGATCGATATTCAGAAAGCGTAAAGTGATATTGGGGAAGAAGATGGGTTTATAAAGGGGGGGGGGTGAAAAGTTTTTAACCCTAGGTAAATGGTAAGGATAGGGTAAAACGTCGTTTGGTATTTGGGGGGAATCTTTGAATTTGGGATTAAATCTCAGCCACAAATATTGAAACGGTTTAAAAAGATTTGGGAGATTTACTAAAAGAGGGCTGCATTTAATGAAAAGTCAGACATCTATCAATGTGTCAGATGGACGTGGGGTGAGGGGAAAGGAAGTTGGAACGGATTGGACGTGCTGGGGAGAGGAAAGGACAGATTAAGGATGAGTTTATGGAAACACGTTCTTTTTGTCATTATCCCTAAAATAGGTCTAACACAGGTTTATTCAGAAAGAGAATGGGACAGATTCTAAAGAGAATGTTTTTTGTCTTTAATGTTCTACTTAATGAAGGATCATTAAATAGCACACAAAGATTCAAGGGTTGATGAAACAGTTGAGAAATTATTACGATGATCGCGGATGGAAACTTCATTGCGGATGGTAGAGTCATCGCAGATAGGAACGTCATCGCGGATGGAACGGCATCGCGTCATCGCGGATGGACAAAGGAAAGACTGCAGTGAGAAACTGAGGAAAACACTTGTACAAAGATTAGTAATAACAGACAATAAAGACCCATGAGAGATAAGTATGATTTATGGTTGCAGTACCGTAGACTGCGGTACCAAAACCATCTAACATAGGTAACTCTCAGTTAGAACCGTAACGGAGACCAAGGATGGTCTGCGGTAGCTATCAATTCAAAAAGAATTGCGGGTCAGGATTCATCATTCCCAACATTTGCAGGAAAGTGTTAAGCTTTGTGGAGTCGAGCGCTTTTGTGAACACATCAGCAATCTCTTCATGAGAGGGGACAAAGATGAGTTCAATGTTACCTTTCAAGATGTGGTCTTTGATGAAATGATACCGTAGTTCAATGTGCTTAGTCTTGGAGTGCTGAATTGGATTGTGAGAAATAGCAATAGCACTTTCAGAGTCACAGTAGATCAGTATCCGCAACATTCTATACCCGTAGTCCATTAGTTGAGTTTTCATCCAAAGGACTTGAGAGTAACAGCTGGCTGCGGCCACATACTCAGCTTCTGCAGTTGATAGAGAGACACATCTTTGTTTTCTTGAGGACCAGCTGACAAGTCTTCCACCCAAGAATTGACATCCTCCTGAGGTACTTTTGCGGTCTAATTTGCATCCGGCATGATCTGCATCTGTGAAAGCTTGCAGGCTGAAGTCATTGCCTGCAGGGTACCATTGACCAAGAGATTTGCTTCCTTTCAGGTACCGTAGTATCTGTTTGGCTGCGGTCATGTGTGACACTTTTGGATCATCCTGATATCTTGCACATACACCAGTTGCAAAGACAATGTCTGGCCTGCTTGCAGTGAGGTACATCAAGGAGCCGATGATACCTCTATAAGTCTTGTGATCCACAGATTCGCCTGAGGGATCAACAGAGATCTTATAACCAAAGGCCATGGGGACCTTAGCAGAAGAACAGTTGTCCATGGAGTATTTCTTTAGCAGTTCAGTGGTGTATTTCTCTTGATGAATGAATATCCCTTGCGGAATTTGTTTCACTTGAAGTCCTAGAAAGAAGTTAATCTCTCTATTCATGCTCATTTTGAATTTGTTGGTCATGAGCTTAGCAAATTCTTCCACCATGCCTTGATCAGTCGAACCGAAGATGATATCATCCACATATATTTGTACAAGCATAAGGTGGTCACCATTTGCTTTTCTAAATAATGTGGGGTCAATCACTCCTCTCTTGTACCCGGATGAGACGAGGAATTCAGAAAGAGTCTCATACCATGCTCTTGGGGCTTGCTTCAGACCGTAGACTGCTTTTTCAAGTTTGTAGCAGTGGTCTGGGAATTCAACATTTTCAAAACATGGAGGTTGCTGAAGATAAACCTCTTCTTTTAGTTTCCCATTGAGAAAGGCACTCTTAACGTCCATTTGATGTACCTTGACGTTCTTGTGGGCTGCGTATGCAAGGAAGATCCGGATAGCTTCCATGTGTGCTACCGGAGCATACGTTTCATCATAGTCAATGCCTTCAAGTTGACTATACCCCTTTGCAACTAGTCTTGCCTTGTTTCTGACTATCGCACCAGATTCATCCAGTTTGTTTTTGAACACCCATCTAGTACCAACAATGGAGTGACCACCTGGCTTCGGAACGAGCTGCCAAACTTTGTTTCTTTGAAATTCTTCTAGCTCTTCTTGCATTGCGGCTATCCAGTCAGGTTCAAGCAATGCTTCTTTGATCGTTCTGGGCTCTACCGAGGACATAAATGCTGCGTAGTGGCAGTGATCAGATAGGTCTTGGGAAGATCGAGTTTGGATGCCTGCGGATGGGTTGCCGATGATTTGACCTGGTGGGTGGTCCTTCGTCCATACATGTAGACGGGGTTGCAGATGATTAGCAGCAGCGGTAGAGGGGATATCTTGAATATCAGGAGAATCTGCGGTTGGAGATGGCAGTTCCCCCTGGATTTGAGAACATCCTGCTGAGTCATCATGGTTTGTCAGAACGAGAATGGGGTTTTCTTGATAAGTTGGGAGAGGTTCCCCCTGGGTTGCGGATGGGAGTTCCTCTGAAACCTGAGAAGGTTCCCCCTGGACTGCGGATGGGAGAGTGATAATCCTTGAATCGGTTCTGGTGTCAATGTTTTCTATGGGTTCATCATCCGAATCCGAAGATACGTTTGATGGTAATGGTTCTCTGCGGGCAGGAATTTGAACAACATCAAGTACTGGAACCTCGACGGTTGCGGCTAGATCCGGAGTAGAGCTTTCCCCCTCAACCGGAGAGGTGAAAGTATTAAGAGATGCTACTTCAGATATAGATGGTCCAGAAACATCAGTATGTTGTTGTTGAGCTGCGGGAGACACAAGAACTTCGGATAGTTTCGCCATTTCAACAGGGTCGAAAAGATCGTCATAATTGACTTCAACTAGATTTAAGGGACTTGGAGAAACAGGAATATCACTTTCCATGATTGCGGTGGTTTCAGTGGATCGAGGTGCGTCGCGGATGTGAGAATCATCAAATTTCACATCGAAGCTTTCAATGATCAGTCTTGTACGTCTGATGAGCACTCGATAAGCAACCTTGTTAGTGGAATAACCAAGGAATATGCCTTCATCAGACTTCGGTGCAAACTTGTTGAGCTGATCTCTGTTGTTGATCATGAAACATCTACACCCAAAGATATGAAAGAAACGAACATTGGGCTTGCGGTTGTTAAGGCCCTCATATGGTGTTTTATTGAGGCGTTTACACACAATGCTTCGGTTTTGGACAAAGCATGCGGTTGCTACAGCTTGAGCCCAGAAGTAGAGAGGAAGGTGAGCGAAGTTTAGCATGGATCTGGCTGCCTCTACTAGTGTGCGGTTCCTTCTTTCTACTACACCATTTTGTTGCGGTGTGTAAGGGGTTGAGAAGTTGTGAGAGATCCCCTTGGACACCAAGACACTGTTGAGAGGGTGATTGTGACAACCGTCAAATTTCGGTTAAGTCAAAGTCAAACAAAGTCAACAAGTCAAACCGGTCAACTCCATTAACCCTTGTATGTTAGGGTTTACATTATACAATTCACTATTTCAATGAGAAAACATCATTTGAAAAATTCATGTGTTTGATTTTCCTTAGCCTTAACAGTGCTAAACAACGAACCAAAGCGATAGAACACTATTGCACAATCATCGGGATTGTGTAAGACACTAATACATGGCTTAACGGGGTTTATGGACCTTTCGTTGCGAAGCCGGACACTCAAAAATATCACAAACGAAACCTCTCACAATCTCTTTCACTCAGCCTCTCTCTATTAAAATCTCTCCCAAATCTCTCTCAAAAGTTCCTTCAACTTTTTGTAATCATTCGGGCCATCCCGACCCTTAACTGGGTCAAAAACCACTTGAAACGGGGTAAAAACGGGTAAAATAGGCTTAAGGACCCAAAACTGAAGCTTCAGGACCGAAGTCCCTGTCATAAAGGAAGACGACACACATTTGTTTGTCGTAACCTTACGATGCGCGTGTTGATGACACGCAATGAGTATCAAGGAAGCCCCTGTCATAAAAGAAGACGACATGCATTTTTACGTGTCATAATTTTCCAGTTTTTCGACTACGACTTCGTTTTAGGCCTGTTTTTCATCATTTTAACGCAGGATTTTCACCAAAAACTTTATTTTTACAGTTAGAACTCTATATTTCAGTAATCCCCACGTTTTTAGGGCCATTCATACCAATAATTAGTGGGGGAGGTGCTTGAGGTGGAAAGATGACTTTACTTTACTTTATGACACATGCCACCACTCACACCCACTACATGGCCAACTCTTTCCCACTACCTGACCAGCTCTTACCCACTACATGACCAACTCATACCCACTACATGACCAGCCCCACTCCTTGTCTAAGTATAAAAACTCATTCCCTCTCTTCATACTTCTTTCATTCTCTCATTTTCCTCCAAGGATCACACTCCAAATTCTCTCACCATTCTCTCTCAATTCCAAGACTTCCAAGGCTGATTATCAAGCTTTCTTCCACTCTTGGTAAGTATAATTCATTCTTCTTATGATTATTACACATCCTTCTACTCAAAATCATAAGAATCTTACACAAACATCGTCACCTTCATGTTAGGTTCTCGATTCGTCAAGGCATCTTCTAAGTGTTCTTGGGTTGAACACTTCTCTTCTCCAACATCCATCCTCTAATAACACATAAGGTGAGTTCATACCCCTATATTTTCATATTTTTCTTAAGTTTTAAGGGGGGGAATACAAGTTAAAACACCAAAAACACAACTAAACTCATTTAACAGTCTTCAACAGAAACGTTTAACTCCATTCACGGACTGTTTTCGTCAACTTAAACATTTTAGTTTTCAAAACTGTTTCAGACGCATATAGTTCAGGTTCATACCTTTAAAATGACTACTTGCACATCACCATATGATTTTTCTGCGATTTATGGTGGTTTTTACAAAACTGTCTATCATTTCAGAAACAAAACCGGACCAGTCTGTGAATATGAATATTTTCACACAAGTTGGAGATCACTAAAAATCATGAGAAAATTTATGAACAAACTAGACACACTTTATAAACTCTCAGAATTTGCGGTTTTTGATTTAGACCTTTGATGATTTTTCTATAAATTTTCTAAGAACAGTAACAGAAACGTTATTACTAGAAAAATACCATCAATTTCATTTACGCCTTGTAACTCGTTGAGCAAGGTGTATATCATTATGTAATCATATATTATTACATTATATGCCATTTTGTCTTGGTAATTAGACATACATCATAAAACAAATGGATTTTTACCTTCACAAGTATGGTAAATAATTAATTTTTATAAACAAAGTTTACATCCGTTATACACAAACATTTGGTAAACTATGACAATTATAGTTTATGAACACTACTACTACCCTTGTTGTGATAAACTATAATAGGTATAGTTTATGATACATTTACATAACAAACTATAATTTGTATTAATACTCTATTCTCGTTTAGCAGTTCCTAAACCAAAACTATTAATTATATTAGGTTCTACGCCATTTTGACCCGAACCGTCTATCGTACGACACACACATTTCGTTTTGGGACTAAAGTGAGTAATCTACCCCATATTTTATAATTTTCAATACTTTTGGGGTGTATCATGTGGTTCTAATATGTTCCAACTTCATTTTATTGTTTTATCACAATTGAGACATTGTTGGGACATTTATACGTGAGTCATTAATTGTATAACTATAGTTTGTTTACGCTAGATGTACTTGTAGTGCATTACCATTTTTAGTCTAATCTCCATGACTACGCCCGTATTCTTGAGGTACATTATGGACAATAATAGCGCTATTGGGTTGACCACCCCGCCTTGGGACGCTAAGGTGATTGATCGCACGTGGTTGAGTGTGTTTGATTATTAGATGCTCCATCCTATATATATTTATATATATATATATATATATATATATACATATGTATATATAGGGTGAGGACTTATTGTTGTTGTTATAATTTGTTAATCAATTTTGGATTTATAAACCGTTATCTCAAATACAATTGTTTGCCGACTTCAAAAGAAAACAAATTTCAAATTATAAATGTTTCAACTTCACAAATTTTCTCTACTAAAATTAGATTACTCACCAACTCTCGTAGTTGACCTGTTTTTACCCATGATGCAGATTTGAAGAATGAAGTTGATGAAAAATAGGTTGTGCCTTAGAAATCCACAAGACTATTTAAACTTGATGTAATAAATGTTGTTCGTATT
Source organism: Lactuca virosa (assembly GCF_052849685.1). NCBI lineage: Eukaryota > Viridiplantae > Streptophyta > Magnoliopsida > Asterales > Asteraceae > Lactuca > Lactuca virosa. The sequence goes on from NC_136433.1 coordinate 44,400,480, forward strand.
TGGATTTGTATTTGTATGTTGTGGATCTTGTTTGCATACTTAGTACTTAATTGAATCTAATCATATTATAACATAGTTGTCATGAGACTTTGAACAATATATCACGCCTTGATCGATTCCGACAAGGATCAGGGTGTGACAGTGATTAGTGAACTCGGTTCCATTATCACTGCGGATGCGTCTAACTGGAAGCTTGATCTGAAGTTCGATTTCTTTGATGAAGTTGATGAAGATATGCGGTGTCTTTGATTTGAGTCTGAGGAAGAAGACCCATGTGAAGCGTGTATAGTCATCAACAATAACCAGTATGTACTTCTTGTGGTGGAGACTGGCTATGGTTGATGGACCGCAGAGATCAATGTGCAATAGCTCCAGTGGTTCAGAAATAGAAGAGTCCATTATCAGAGGGTGACTTGCTTTGGACTGTTTACCACATTCACAAGCCGGACAGAGAGTATCGTTGCTGAATTTGAAAATAGGGAGACCACGGACTAGTTCTCCAGTGACTAAGTTGTTGATGTACCGGAAGTTGAGATGAGCTAGCTTGCGGTGCCATAGCCAGCTGACTTCGGATACAGCTTTGGACAGGAAACACAACTGCGGTCTACCAATGATTAGAGAGACATCCAAAGGGTACATGGTACCTTCGGATCGGGATTTGATCAGGCATGTATTCCTATCACTTGTCATCACGTAGCAAAACTGATCATCAAATTCAACACGATGTCCTGCTTTACATAGTTGGCCAACACTAATGAGATTGTGTTTAAGGCTTTCTACATAAGCAACCTTCTGAATGGAAAAGTTCCCCATAGTGAGAACACCGTAACCTCGGATGACACCATTCGCATTGTTGCCAAATGTGACATTTCCACCATTGCATATAGGCCTGAAATCCCGAAGGTACTCTAACCTTCCGGTCATGTGCAAGGAGCAGACACTGTCAATTAACCATTCTTCCTCTTGTTCCTCCTTGCACAAAGCCTGAGAATTACACTGTTAGTTTAGGCATCCAAACTAGTTTGGAGCCTGGGGCAATGGGTGAATTTCTGAAAGATGCATGGACCGAGGTTGCAGGGACGGGTCTCTTGTCAACTTTTAATCCTAGTCATGGGTGTTTGTTCAGATTTGGAGTGTTGTGAGTTTTTGAAAAAGTACAAGGTTTCTGACACTGACTCGATTTGACATGAGATAAACTCTTTTGACAACTACACTGACATTTACAAAAAGAGACTTTGTCATTTGATCTGACACTATGCTTGGTCAGCGGTTTATAGGATGAATTGGACTTGTTACCGGTCCGAGATGGGTAATTCCTGACATGAGTGTTGTTGGGTTTTGAAAAAGTTTGTTTTTGAAAAGGTTTAGCACGTGCAAATCTTTGAGTTCTTTTTGGTGGATTTGGTAAGATACCCTTCCATTTGTTGAAATTTTGACGTGACTTTAAAAGTGTTGGAGTGGGTAAAATACCTTTCCATTTAGGATCATTTGAGGAATAGACCTGAAAAACATAGTTTCGAAAAGACTGAACACCCTTTTGGGTTGTGTTAGAAGGAGTAGGAATGACTTTTGAAACTGGACTTTCCTTTTTGTTTGTTTTCTTGATGGAAGAGTTTTTTGAAAAGTAGTGTGAGAAAACATATTTTTCTGGACTCTTAGACTTTGGAAATCTGACATGCTTCTTGTTTTTTGAAAAGGTTTGTCTGTTTGTGCCTCGAGATCTAATTTCCTCTTTGAAGGCCTTTTTGGCCAAAGATTTTGGTGAGCTGCAGTCATTGTTGTTCAACTGCGGTTTCCTGGAATTCTTAGAATGATTTTGAAAACGTGGGCTTGATTCATCAGAACTTGAGGATTCAGGGATTTGAGAGCATTGACCTACTTCAAAATTTTCTAAGGGTAATTCATGATGAATTATTTGAAGAGTGGTAGAGCTTTTGTTCGATGACTGTGGTAGGGATGACTTGACTACCGCAGAGTAAGTCTTAGTTGGGACTTCGGTGGAACATTTGTGAGACATTTGTCTACAGTGTGAGATACTGCGGTCTGAGGACAGAGATGGGAAGTCTTTTGAAACTTCGGGTCCTTCAACGACAATCTCTTCATCAACTACGGATGAAGTTTGAGAATTTGGATAAACGGTGCCACAGATAGGAATTTGATCACATGTGTGACCTGAAACCTCAGGCACAATTTCCTCAATGACACAATTATTGCTTAGATTGTGCAGTCTACCGAAGTGAGTTTTAATATCTTCGGGAAAGGTCTTGTCATTGACTGGGATATGAAATTCTCGGTCTGGAGGGACATACAGTCTGTCTTTGTTGAACCGGGGTGAGGAATCCATTGCGGTAGGATATCCATTCGACAACCCCAATTGTATGTATTGTCCACGGTTCCATTGTTTACCAAATTTTCAATAGCTTCACTTTCATTAAACAATTTTTCAATTAAGAGATTTAAGCGTACAATTTCTCTCTGAACTAAATCTCTCTGTTTCAAAGCTATCTCTAATTGGGTTTCACTTAACATTCTTGCATCTTTTTCTAACTCTAGATCCTTCTCTAACATAGCCATCTTAAGCCTTTTGTTATCCAGTCGTCCTCTCACGTGGAACATCTCTTGGGACGCAATGTTCTTCTCATCTAAGGCTTTATTATAGTCTGTAAGGACGGCAACAAAGTGTCATTAAGATTATCAATGTAGGGCTGACAGTCATGCATGCTATAATTTAGAGTTTGGATCATGAGTTTTACCTGTTCGACGATGCTTAGAGTTCCATCCTTTGCCATGTAGCAGTAGTTCTTGTTCAACATTGTAGACCCATCATCATCCGCAGTGGCCAGCATGCAAATTTTCCCTTTTCCTTTGACACTGCTGATGGCCTCATCTTCATCTCCGGATGACCAAACTTGATGGTCTCTTTTGACATGGGCCACGTATGCCCTTGCCTTTTCCTTGTCTTCCAACTCTTGAGCCATTCTAAGGTAGAATGCTCTGTCTTTTACCACATTGGCCTTACAATCTCTTGCAAAGTGATTCTCTTTGTTGCATTTGTGACAAATTACAACATCAGTCTTGTCTTCTGAAAGAGTACCGGAGTCAGTGGTTTGAGGAGACTGCGGTACCTCCTTTGGCTGATTATTTTGAGATTGCGGTGGTGGATGAGAACTTTTAGGATACCGAGAGTGGTTATTATGAGAACCAAAGTTACGGTTGAATGGAGGTTTGTTGAACTGTTGATTCTTGTGGAAGGAAGGAGGTGGTAGACGGTTGAACTGTTGGCTAACCAGAGCAATAGCCTTCTGAAATTCTTCTTCATCATCATACTCTGAATCAGCTTCGTATGACTGCGGTGAAGTGTCATACGAGGAAGAGTAAGGTGACTGTGGTGGAGCTTGTGCTATGAGAGCAAGTGGTCCTCCGAAGTCAGCACAGTTTTTGAGTACGGTGGATTCTTGTGCTTGCAGCTCTCCATAGAGCTTGTAGAGTGACAAAGAGTGAATCTTTCTATCGCCTTGGACGATCATCTTACCCGTAGTCCAATGTCTTCCCAAACCATTAAGAAACTGAAGATTGGTTTCATGGTTACTGCGGATGGTGTCCGCATTGGATAACTTGGTGACTATCAGGTTGAACCGTTTAAAGGAGTCTTCCAAACTTTCGCCAGTATGAGCTTTGAAGTTGTTGAACTCATTGAGTGCGGTGGTAAGCTTCTTGTCTTGTGCTTGTTCTGAGCCTTCGTACAGGTTCTTGAGAACATCCCAGATCTTTTTTGCTGATTTGCAATTTATGATAATATCAAAGTTGTCAGGAGCAACTCCGCAGGAGATTTCATAGAAAGCAACAACATCATTTTCCATTTTATCGAGATCATCCTTGGTGGGACGGTTCATGGCTGGTTGACCTCCTCCTAGCCTGGTTGTAGCACCGTCAGTTTAGACTGGTGTAAGGACTGGAACATGTGGTCCTTCTTCTACGGATCGCCATACATCTCTACCAAGTCTTCTCAAGTATCTTTCCATTCTTTGTGACCAGTGATGATATTCATTTGCTACCAGTATTGGGGCTCGGTTAGAACCACCAACACTGTTGGAAACATTCAGAGATAACGATTATGTCATTTGAAATTGTTTTTTTTTGTTTGAAGAAATGAGCTTTAGTGGTATAGAAGGCCCTTTGAAAAATCAGAGTTCCGTTTTCAAAAAGCAACCACTATGGCTCTGATACCAATTGTTGAGAGAAAAACTTAGAGACACACTTGAACAAAACGTTAGAACAAGTAGATTGCGGAATAATTAATCTCAAAGGATCTAAAAGCTCAACAATAATATTAATAAGTTAGAGTTAACTAGTTAGAGAGTTAGTTGCGGAAATATAAAGAAATAGAAATGACAACAGTTGTTATATCAAGTATACACATAAGTTGATTCATAACACGGAATGCATTCAAACCGAGTTAATAAGGAAGATCAAACTTAGTGATTAAGTCTCAAAGACTTGCTCCGGAGAGAGGTTATAATCAGTTATGTTCTAGTAACAATTGAGAGTAAGAAGTGAAGAGTAGAAAGATAGAGAAATAGAGAAGATAACTTTGGAGAAATGTATTCAGAATAGATCGTAAGTTATCCGTTTTGAATACAAGAGAATGAGATCTTATTTATAGAGACTCATGAAGAACACTAGATTACATCTCTATGAGTAGCCATGCAAGGCATACTGGTCCATAGAGTGTATTACAATAAAGACAAGTAAAGTAATCTAGCTAAATTGACTGCGGTAGCAAAAAGCTCTGATTGCGGTTGCTGATGAAGAAATGACTGCGGGTGCTGGATTGGTTGCGGTAGCTGATTTGGATGCGGTAGCTGTTGCGGTAGCTGAAGTTCAAGAGGGTCACTTTCATGATTCAACACTAAGATCGATCTAGCATGCAAAGTTACGAACTTTACGTGCATGCATGGAAGTATATTCTTAAAGGACCCAAAAACGAGGTCTAAAGGGGTGCATGGGCTATCATGGCCATAAAGCTTGCATTCTCATGCCATGTTCTCGATTCCAGAACCTAGATCTGAAGGTGAATCGACTTGGGACGCCCAGGTCTTAAGGATTAAGCTTTTTGGACCCAAAACTCCATAAAGGTGACAAAAAGGAGATCTATAGAACTATAAGTCAAGTGTTAAGCTTGATTACTAGAAAGTATAGCAAAAGAGGGCTAGCTTATGGATCTACTTCTTCTCCTTTGAACCTTGTCTCCTTCCTTCTTCTCTACCACTTCAAGAAAGCACAAAAATCACTCAAAATAGGATAGAATCACTCAAAATCACCAATTGAGGGTTAGGGTTTCGAGGGGGAACGTTCTAGAGGTGCTGGGGGCTGGGTTGGGGGCTATAAGGACGTTTAAATAGGGTACAAACCCTTAGGATTAGGGTTTTATCCAGACTGGCGGACTCGCCGAGTCGGGAATAACAGACTCGCCGAGTCGCTACGCTCAATCCACGTGCAGACCCGCTGCTACTCGACGAGTTAGGGCTACAAACTCGTCGAGTAGCTTCTAAAACAAGAAGAATAATAATTAAAAATGCGTACCAGGAACGGGGCGTTACAATTCTCCCCCACTTATCTTAGACTTCGTCCTCGAAGTCTGCTGCCTCTGTAAACATCTCTGGATAGTGCTCCCTCATCTCCTCCTCAGGCTCCCATGTCCACTCCGAACCTTTCCGGTGCTGTCACTGCACCTTCACTAGCTGGACCACCTTGTTCCTCAAGGTCTTCGTCTTCCGATCCAAGACCGCAATGGGTCTCTCGATGTAATTCAAGCTATCATCAACCAGAATATCCTCCATTGGTACAACTGCTGACTCATCCGCCAAGCACTTCCGCAACTGAGAAACATGGAAAGTGTTGTGGATCTGGCTGAGCTCTGCTGGAAGATCTAGTCGGTAAGCAACCCGACCCACCCGGGCCAAAACCCTAAACGAACCAATAAACATGGGGCCCATCTTGCCCCGCTTCCGAAATCTGATAACACCCTTCTAGGGTGACACCTTCAGGAGGACCATATCACCCACCTGAAACTCCAAGTCCGAACGCCGCTTGTCGGCGTAACTCTTCTGCCGACTCTGAGCAGTCTGGAGCCTGCTCCGGACTTGCTGAATCCGCTCTGTAGTCTTGAGTACCACCTCTGTACTCCCCATGACTCGCTGACCGACCTCACCCCAACAGATTGGAGTCCTACACTTCCTCCCATAGAGCATCTCGAAGGGAGGTCGGTCTATACTGGAGTGGTAGTTGTTGTTATATGAAAACTCCGCTAACGGAAGATACGTATCCCAACTGCCACCGAAATCTAGCACACATGCCCGAAGCATGTCCTCGAGAGTCTCAATCGTCCTCTCGCTCTGCCCGTCAGTTTGAGGGTGGAAAGTGGTGCTGAAATGGAGACGAGTACCCATCTGTAAGTAAACCGGACATCTCGGTCTGACACCACCGAGACAGGCACTCCATGACGTGCCACTACCTCTCGCACGTAAATATCGGCCAACTTCTCGGTCGAGATACTCTCCTGGATCGGTATAAAGTGAGCGCTCTTGGTCAATCGATCCACGATGACCCATATCGAATCAGCTCCACGTGTGGTCGTGGGAAGCTTTGTAATAAAATCCATAGCGATATCCTCCCATTTCCACACAGGAATATCCAACGACTGCATCTTTCCGTGCGGCCTCTGGTGTTCCGCCTTGACCTTCCTGCAGGTCAGGCACCTCTCAACGTACCAAGCGACGTCCCGCTTCATGCAGGGCCACCAATAATCCGGGCGAAGATCCCTGTACATCTTCGTCGCCCCTGGGTGGATGGAGAACCGATACTTGTGGGCCTCATCCATCAACACTTTCCGTACTCCTCCCCAGTACGGTACCCAGACCCTCCCATGCAGGGTCAACAATCCCCGACTGTCATAATCAAATGAAGCCACTCGGCCAACTATCCTCTCGCCTTCTGGCGCTCCTCCTTCAGTCCCTCAACCTTTGCCTCCCTAATCTTCTCCAACAGTGGATTAACTACTGTCATCCTCAAACAGATATCTCGAATCAGAGCTGCTACCGCCTTGCGGCTCAGGGCGTCGGTCACTATGTTGGCCTTGCCCGGGTGGTAGAGGATCTCACAATCGTAATCCTTTACCACGTCTAACCACCGACGCTGCCTCATGTTCAGATTCGGCTGATCCATGAGGTACCTCAAACTTTTATGGTCCATGTAACTAGTACACCGGACCCCATAGAGGTAATGCTGCCAAATCTTGAGGGCGAATACTACAACCCCCAACTCCAAATCATGCGTCGGGTAGTTAGCCTCATGAGGCTTCAACTGTCTCGAGGCATAGGCTATCACATGCCCACGCTGCATCAGCACTGCTCCTATACCTGTGATCGAAGCATCACAGTAGACTACAAAGTCATCTACTCCCTCTGGCAGGGTAAGAATCGGCGCCTCGCACAGTCGCTGCCTGAGCGTCTCAAAGGCTGCCTGCTGCTCAGGTCCCCAGCGAAACACTACCGACTTCTTGGTCAGTCGGGTCAATGGTACTGCTATCTTGGAGAAATACTGGATGAATCTCCTGTAGTACCCTGCCAGGCCCAGGAAGCTCCGAATCTCGGATGGAGACCTCGGGACCTCCCACTGCATCACGCCCTCAATCTTGGCCGGATCTACTAGTATACCCTTCTGGTTGACAAGGTGCCCCAGAAACTGCACCTCGCGCAACCAGAACTCGCACTTGGAGAACTTTGCGAAAAGTCTCTCCCTCCTCAAGGTCTCAAGCACCTCCCTCAAGTGCTCCTCATGCTGCTCCTGAGTCTTAGAATACACCAAGATATCATCAATCAACACTATCACAGACCGATCCAACATCGGCATGCACACACGGTTCATGAGGCCCATGAACGCGGATGGAGCGTTGGTGAGTCCAAACGGCATCACCACGAACTCATAATGACCATAGTGGGTCCTAAAAGCGGTCTTCTGCACATCATCCTCTCTGACCCGCATCTGGTGATACCCGGACCGTAGATCAATCTTGGAAAACCAAGACGCTCTCTGAAGCTGATCGAACAAATCATCTATCCTCAGGAGTGGGTAACGGTTCTTTACCGTTACCTTATTCAGCTCCCGATAATCAATGCACATACGGTGCGACCCATCCTTCTTCTTCACAAACAGGATCGGGGCTCCCCATGGTGAACTGATCGGTCTGATAAAACCCTTGTCTAGCAGATCTTGCAGCTGCATAGACAACTCCTGCATCTCGGGAGGAGCCAACCGATACAGTGCCTTGGCTATCGGAGCCGCACCAAGAACCAGATCAATCTGAAACTCAACCTGTCTCTCCGGAGGTATTCCAGGAAAATCCTCTGGGAATACGTCCGGGTACTCTCGTACTACTGGCACATCGTCGACTGTCGTCTTACCCTGATCCCGGGTGTCCGTGACATAAGCAACATATCCCACACAACCTTGCTGAAAATAGCGTCTCGCCCTCGCTGCCAAACAAACAACCGGTCCACGCTGCGGCCCTTCGGCCTGAATCACTAACTCTCCCCCACTAGGAGTGCGAACCCTCACCAACTGTAGCTCACAATCAATCACTGCTCCATTGGAACTCAGCCAATCCATACCCACTATAACCTTATTCCCACTCAGGGGAATAAGAACCAAATCTACTGAGAACTGCTCATCAAATAACTGTAGTGTACATCCTCTATGAACTCTCGCGGCCCTGACGGTCCTATCATCTGCTATCTCAACGTCGAGTGGACAATCCAGCTCCCCCGGAGCTCTGCTAAATCGCTTGCTAAGTGCAAGCGACACAAACGATCAGCTAGCCCCTGAATCAAACAACACCATGGCTGAAATGTCGTTCACTAGGAACGAACCTATAAACAACACATAAACATGAGCAATAATCAAGAGTAATAGAGAGAAAATGGAGAAAAATACGTACCAGCAACTACATCAGGAGTCGCTCGCGCCTCCTCTGCCGTCAACTGGAAAGCTCTACTCTTCACCACTAGCACCTCTACACGACCCTGCTGGCCGTCTGTAATCCTCAGCGTGGTAGGAGCGGGTACCACCACCTGTCCTGCGGGTGCTAAACTCGGACACTGGGACTTCTTGTGTCCCCTCTGATTGCAATGGAAGAAAATCAGATCAGATGTTGTGGTGGTAGTGGTAGTAGTTGTACAATCCCTACTCATATGCCCAGTCCGTCCGCACTTGAAGCAGCCGGACGTCACCTCTGCTATCCCCATCGTGATTGATCTCGTGGTAGTAGTTGTACTCCCCGCCTTGCACACCCCATCGTGCGACCTGCCACACTTGCCACACCGACCGTGGCTCTGCTATCCCCTAGACCTGTGATCGGACACCTTGGGCTTTTTGCCCGAACCTCCTACGCCAGACGTCACCTCTGGCTTCCTCTTCCTCTCCATCTCTATATCAATCTCCCTCTCACGAGCCCTCGCAATCATGTCCTCCAGCGTCTTGCAGTTGGAGCGGCTCACAAACTGGCGGATATCACTCCACAACATCTCATGATATCGGGCCTTCTTCATCTCCTCGTCCGCCACATACTGCGGAACGAGGAGGGCCCTCTCCCTGAACTTGGCGGTAATCTCCACCACAGTCTTTGTCGTCTGCTGGAGGTCCTGAAACTCCCTAGCAAGCTGTTGCACCTCAATAACAGGTGCGAACTCGGCTCTGAACCTAGTTGTGAAATCACTCCAGGTCATAGCATCCAACATAATGTCATCTCCAATAGCTCTCCTGACCTCCTCCCACCAATCTCGTGCCCTGTCCTTCAGAAGACAGGATGCTAATCTGACCTTGTCCCCCTCGGGACACCGGCTGGTGCGGAACGCGTTGGTGACATCTGCCAACCACCTGGTACTCGCAATGGGGTCCCGAGCCCCATGGTAGTCGGGAGCTCCACAAGCTCTGAACTCCCTGAACGTAAATGTGTGTGATCCCATCATAGCCGCTATCTCAGTACGGAACGTGCCCAACTTCTCATCCAGAAGCTCTAGGATACCCTCCTTGACCGATCCAAAAATCACAGGAGTCTGGTCTAGTATGCTGCGTGTGACCTCTGAAGAGATGAACTCTCTGGTCTACTCATCCAAATGCTCGGCTTCCGAGCCTGAACCTGATCTCTCTCTGGCACCTGAACTGTCGACTGTTGGTCTAGGGCGTAAAACCACCATTCTGCAACACATAGCAATAATCATCAGAAATACTGACATAACTAGATGGATCACTTCTACCACAAGTTTCCTGGTCTTGTCTCAGCCTTCCTTGATTCGAGTACGGATCCTCTGCTTTCAGTAGTACGGGCCCATACTACCTTCCACATCTATCCGTACTTTCCTCAAGAACTGCCTTGACTCCACCAAGTCCCCTCTACTGCTACTGATCTCTGCTACTCTCATCCTAGCCTTGCCCTAGGGTAATCACCGACCCACTCTACGTCATCAGCTGAACACATATAACAGGCACATAAGGCATCCTTCCTAGATCCTTAGTCCTAATCTAGCATGATGTTCTAATAAAGCTCATAATCATAACATAACATAGTCTTGTATGGGTAATTTGGGAGTACTTACTTGATCTCGACTGATTGCATGCACCACACCCTTTTCTCGTTTCAAAGCTCTTTTCTATTTTCAAAATCCTTTTTGTAAAAATGATGTTCTTTTTGAAAATTTTCTATACAATCTCCTTAGTTTGAGTTCAGACGCACTCGAAAGTGTGCCCGAATCCATCAAACCAAGGCTCTGATACCAACTTGTAACCTCCCAAAAATACAACCCAAAAATTTCGTTTTTAAAACATTATTAAAACCATCCACCATCCAAAATCGTAAGTAAAATCATAATCATGTATCATAAAACATCATAGTATATGTTTCAAATCAAAATCAAATCATCAGAGTGAACTCCCAGGCGGTGACTGTAGTGTGTGCCATGCAATCAACCCGAGCCCTTCCCTTTGCTAGCTGAAGTACCTGAAACCAGAACTGAATCTGTAAACACGAAGCTTAGTGAGCTCCCCCAAACTACCACATACCATACAATAACACATATAACAAATACTGGGCCTTGCCCACTATATCGGGCCCCGCCCGGCATCGGACCGAAGTCCGGCATAATCTGGGCCCCGCCCGACATCGGACCGAAGTCCGGAATAACTTGGGCCCCGCCCACTGCATCGGGCCCCACCCGGCATCAGACCGAAGTCCGGAATAAGCTGAACATAACATAACAAGGAAATATAGCATAATCACATACTGCATCAGACCGATGTCCAGATCATATAACACATATCACAATCATGCATGAATCACGAAGACATCAAGCATACGTACTACTGCATCGGGCCCCGCCCGGCATCGGACCGAAGTCCGGAACTACTATCATCCAAACGGGCCGACATTGTGGCCGTAGACCCGTTCCTACTGGAAGGAAACTCACCTCGTAAAGCTGACTGCTGGAGTGCTGGGCGGGAAATGTCTGGCTGCTGCTCCGGTAACTCTCCGGCTACAATTTCCATAAAGACACTTAATCAAACACTGATTACTAATCTTAGGGTAAGGTGACTATTTTACCCCTGGCCAAAGTCAACATCCTAGTCAAAGTCAGCTTCTAATTGACCCGACTCGCCGAGTTCCTATCCTTTCTTCTATTTCTCAACCTGACTCTACTCGTCGAGTTTAGCAAAAACTCGACTAGTTCTCCTTCTATGATAACATCGAGTCATCCTTCATCTGACTCGCCGAGTTGTATGAACAACTCGTCGAGTTCTCCTTCATCATATGAACACGTCCAGTCTACGACTCGCCGAGTTGTATGAACAACTCGTCGAGTTTTTTCTTGCGGGTAAGGAGATTGTCTTGGACTCGTCGAGTGTGTTCTTGCACTCGTCGAGTCCCATGATTCCTAGATTATGGCTATATCTTAATACATCGAAGCACTCCTCAGGACCTGTCCGACCTTGCTAATACTCAATTGGGGTTCCTTTGAACCACAACAGAAAGGGGACTCAATACCCTGGACTCGCCGAGTCCCAAGAACGACTCGCCGAGTCGATAATATCCATGCCTTATATTTCGATTTCTGACGTACAACACTTATCCAAAAGGTAGATCTGGGCTTCTAAGATCGATCTAGCACGCAAAGTTACGAACTTTACGTGCATTCATGGAAGTATATGCTTAAAGGACCCAAAAATGAGGTCTAAAGGGGTGCATGGGCTATCATGGCCATAAAGCTTGCATTCTCATGCCATGTTTTCGATTCCAGAATCTAGATCTGAAGGTGAATCAACTTGGGACGACCAGGTCTTAAGGATTAAGCTTGTTGGACCCAAAACTCCATAAAGGTGACAAAAAGGAGATCTATAGAACTATAAGTCAAGTGTTAAGCTTGATTACCAGAAAGTGTAGCAAAAGAGGGCTAACTTATGGATCTACTTCTTCTCCTTTGAACCTTGTCTCCTTCCTTCTTCTCTACCACTTCAAGAAAGCACAAAAATCACTCAAAATAGGATGGAATCACTCAAAATCACCAATGGAGGGTTAGGGTTTCGAGGGGGAACGTTCTAGAGGTGTTGGGGGCTGGGTTGGGGGCTATAAGGACGTTTAAATAGGGTACAAACCCTTAGGATTAGGGTTTCATCCAGACTGGCGGACTCGCCGAGTCGGGAATAACAGACTCGCCGAGTCGCCACGCTCAATCCACGTGCAGACTCGCTGCTACTCGACGAGTTAGGGCTATAGATTCGTTGAGTAGCTTCTAAAACAAGAAGAATAATAATTAAAAATGCGTACCAGGAACGGGGCGTTACATGTAACCACCATACTTTGGGGTCCAGATCCGGTTCATGAAATAGTAAGATCTGTCTCCCTTGACCTCTAAGTTCTTGTCCATTCCCCGTATCGCTTCATCTGCCAAGTTCTCTGGTTTCAAGGCTTCCAGCTGAGCCTCTCTGATTTGTGCTGACAGATGGGAATGGATGGTCATTGTTAATGCCTTTACCTTACGCCCTGAATACTCCTTTCGGCTGAGGGAATCCGCTACCACATTGGCCTTGCCGGGATGGTAGCGAATTTTGCACTCGTAGTCACTGAGTAGCTCTACCCATCGCCACTGTCTCATGTTTAACTCCTTATGATCAAAGATATGCTGCAAGCTCTTATGGTCGGTGAAGATAGTACACTTGGTTCCGTAGAGATAGTGCCTCCAGATCTTTAACGCGAAGACCACTGCTCCCAACTCTAGATCGTGAGTTGTGTAATTAACTTCGTGTGTTTTCAACTGTCTCGAGGCATATGCGATAACCTTTCCTCGCTGCATGAGCACACAGCCTAGGCCCTGATTGGATGCATCACAGTAGACCACGAAGTCTTCCGTTCCTTCGGGCAGGGACAAGATAGGTGCGCTGCATAGAGCCTGCTTCAATGTTTGAAATGCAGTGTCTTGCTTTTCTCCCCAACTAAAGGTTACACCTTTTTGTGTTAGGGTGGTTAAGGGCTTATCGATTTTGGAGAAGTTTTGGATAAATCTGCGATAATAGCCAGCGAGACCCAAAAATTGGCGGATTTCTGTGGGTGTTTTTGGTGCTGACCAATTCTCAATCGCTTTGATCTTGGAAGGGTCCACGTGTATGCCTTCCTTGCTAACCACATGCCCAAGGAAAATTACCTTCCTGATCCAAAACTCACACTTTGAGAATTTTGCATATAATTTCTCCACCCTTAGTGTTTCTAGCACTAGTCTCAAGTGTTGTCTATGATCATCCTCGCTCCGTGAATAGACAAGTATGTCGTCAATAACCACGATCACGAACTTGTCTAGAAAAGGGCGGCACACCCGATTCACCAGGTCCATGAATACTGCCGGTGCGTTGGTTAGACCGAAGGGCATTACTACGAACTCATAGTGTCCGTAACGAGTTCGGAATGCTGTCTTGGGAACATCATTCTCATGAACTCGTAACTGATGGTACCCTGATCTTAGGTCTATCTTGGAGAAATAACTGGCTCCCTGAAGTTAATCGAAGAGGTTTGTCGATTCTGGGTAGGGGATATCGGTTCTTGATGGTAAGCTTGTTCAGCTCTCGGTAGTCGATGCACATCCGGAAAGATCCGTCTTTCTTTTTCACGAATAAGATCGGAGCTCCCCAGGGTGAGGAACTCGGTCTTATGAATCCTTTGCTGATCAGCTCATTGAGTTGGCTGGATAATTCTTGCATTTCCGCTAGCGCTAAACGATAAGGAGATTTAGCTACGGGAGTAGCTCCGGGGATTAAATCGATACGAAAATCGACTTGACGCTCGGGAGGAATTCCTGGGAGATCTTCGGGGAAGACATCAGGAAAGTTGCAGACTTCGGGGATGCTCTCGAGGTCATTAACTTTTTGCGTCTCGTCGACAACATGAGCTAGGAATGCATGACACTCCTTCCGCAGATACTTCTGGGCCTTGATGCATGAAATGATACGAAGGCTCGAACTGAGTTTATCACCGAAAATAGTGAGGGCTTCGCCAGAGGGAAGATTGAGATGGATAGCCTTTTCGTAGCAAATGATATCAGCACGATTGGGGCTTAACCAATCTATGCCGATAATGACATCGAAACTCTTAATGGATACAAGCATAAGTTCGATGGGAAATGAATGACCGTCTAGGGTAACAGTACAGCCTATGAATATATCGTTAGTGATCTCCTTCTTTCCGTTAGCCATCTCGACGGTAAATGTTTCGGTTAGAGGTTGGGATTTACATTTGATTAGATGTTTGAATGCATGACTAACAAAACTCCTTTCCGCACTAGAATCGAAAAGAATGCATGCATAAGAGTTGTCAAGGAGGAACGTACCCGTAACAACGGTAGGATCAGCGACTGCTTCCTCCTGGCCCATCGCCAACACTCTTCCTGTATTGCCGCCCGTTGTTACTTTGGGGCAGTTTCTTTTGAAATGCCCAACTTCTCCACATCCATAGCAGGCTTGGCTGGCACCCGCTCCAGGAGTCGGATTGGTTGGTTGGGCTGGTGCTCTGCGGTATCGGGTCGCGTGTCCCTTCCTTCCACAGTTGTTGCAATTCAAATCACGGCAAGGTATGTGATGATGAAAGGTACACTTATTGCACAGAGGTAGTTTCCCTGAATAACCACCGGTAGGAGCTTGGGTGGTTGGAACAGCAGTGGGAGCAGCAGTATGAGTAGTAGCAGCGTGGACTGCCACTGTTTGTTGCTTCTTGGAGGGCTCCTAAGGAGACCGTGTAACGCTCGGGTTTCAGGGCTAAGCATTTTAGACGATGTAATAGTCTAGGTCAACTATTGTAACACTCTTTTGATGTAATAAAGATGAGATATTTGAGTATTTTGTGAATTATGTGAATTTATATGCTTATTATTTAATTATGAATGTATAATTAATAAAGAATAAAAATAAGCGTCAAAATTAAAGTACGAGATAAGCCCGATATCTTTACATAAAGTTGTAGTAGTCGAAACAAGGATTCCGTAGATATAAAGAACGCCGAAATCCGAGTTATAATGAAGAAGTTATGACCCGTCGAAGTTTCGTGATGAAACCGGCACGATACCGGGAAGCGTAAATAGTGAATTTACGATAGAGCGAGTTTTAGCCTTAGCGATCTAAATGAAAGTCGTAGAAAACGTTAAACCAAGAGCGTCCATAAAAAGAATGCCCAAATCTGACTTCGTATGAGGAAGTTATGATTTTTCTAAGTTTCGGCTTAGCAGTGTACAGCCCGAAGTTCGAATATTAGATCGAGCGGTTTTTAGCCGACACAACCTAAACGAGAATCGAAGATCTCGTTAATAGTAGCATAACGATAAAAAGACAGACGAAAACGGACGTCAGATGAAGAAGTTATGAATTTTTAACGGACCAATCCTGTCCCGGCCTATTAAAAATATAACTTTTAAAATAAAGTCAAAATTAGCCGACAGAGTCTAAACGAAAGTTGTAGAGTACATTCCCGCCTATGCGTGGATATAAAGAACGTCGAAAACGGAGCTCGTATACGAAAGTTACGATTTTTAGAAGTCGGGAAGGAAAATTGCGAAATCTGCAAGGAGGTGGTGACGTGGCCAAATCTCAGTTGTAGAGTACAAAGCCTCGCTCTACGCCCCGCGTCCGAAGCTGGGTACGCCCGGCGTACTCAGCCTTATCCACTTCCGAGAGTAGGCGCGTGTGAAGCCAGCTGGAGGCCTTATCCGAAGACTACGCCTTGCGTAGCCAAGGATTACGCCCAGCGTAGTCCGAGGCCTCGCAGGCTATAAAAGGGGGGCGAGGGTTTCCGGATTTTTCACACCATTCTCCTTCTCTCTCTAAAATACTTTCTCTCTCTAAGGGTTTTAACCCTCCCCTAAGCCAGGTGAACCCCTAGCACCCGAAGGAAGCCCCGAGGCTCCCGGAGTCCCGAGAAAAAGGGTCTTTCGGTTCGGAAACGCTGCTCCGAACAAAGCCCGGTTTTTAAGAAAACCCGCTGTAAGTGAGCTACGCCTACGCAATTTTTAATATAGCTTTTAAATAATTATAGTAATGTTACTAGGTCCTTAAAATAATTATTTGTGTTATTATTATGAGTTATATTGAGTGTTATTTAACGCTTATATAATAATAATAATAGCTAGACTATTAATTAGTCGCGGTTAACGTTAAAACTAAACTCTAGTGGTATTGATACTAGGTTTTGGTCAAGGAAAAATTGTTTTGAGGTAACGAAGTGTTGTTCAAGTACCGAGTCACCACCTAATCAGGTGAGTTCATAGTTACTTTCATCTTACACATAGATATGAAGTATTTTATATAAATTACGTGCTATGCGTGCAAATTATCTGAATATTTGCTGTCTATGTTGGATGAATGATTTATACACGTTTTTCATGATTTAAACTGTATATGTATTTTATATCTACAAAAATGTTGGGGTAAAACATGGGTAGATGTAATAAGACGATGTGTGATAAAATGATGAGAGGCCTCGATGTTGTTGTTGTTGATTCTGTCATCTAGCGGAGTATGGATGACGACCACGGACTCTTCTAGACAGTCTAGTGGAACGCTAGCAGGCTCGCAACCTGTAGGTGTTTGTGAACGCTGTGTTCACCGGTGTACTCCACCCCCCTCATGGTTGCCCTTAGGACATTTATTGCTGAGGAACCCCCTTAGCAGTAGTGTCCATCCCGATGATGATCCTTAGGCTAGGTCCCTTATGATAGGAGTTTAGGGACGTAAAGTGAGGATAACGGGAACGGGTAATCGGGTTATTGTTGATCGATGAAATTAATAAACTTATTTATTGTGGGTTGAAAACCCTATGTGCTCACCAGGCTCCCAAGCCTGACCCACTCAGTTTCATGTATTACAGGTAGTGGCGCTCGAGCATAGATGTGATGTTTTGGATGAGGGATTACGGATATAGGCCTGTAGATATGAAATAATGTAGTAAGGCTTATATTGTACTGTTTATGCTTTTGATCTGTATCGAACATGAGATCCCGAGTCTTTTAATGAAATACATTTCCTTGGAAATGCTTTTGATAAATCTTTATCATATTTTGTTTTGGGACAAATTCCGCAACACTTTTATTTAAAATGTTACTCTGATTTTCAAACAAGCATAAACAAAATCGGTCTTTTCTGGCCGTGAAAATGGGGATGTCACAGACTGGCCCTTGCGTTTGTTCCAAAATTTCTTCTTCTTCTCACCACTCTCCTTTTGTGGCTCGGCGACCGCTGATACCTCATCCAGGTCGATCCCATGATCAATCAGAGTCTGTGCCAGATCCTTGGCGCTCTCAAACGTGGCCGGTCTAGCAGCCAAGACATTTCCTTTGGTTGGTTGTGTCAGTCCCCAGATGTACCTCTCGATTTTCTTGCTTTCCGGGGTGACCATTCCCGGACAGAGGAGAGCCAGATCACAGAATCTAGAGGTGTAGGCAGTGATGTCGGAACCCTTCATCTTCAAGTTCCAGAGTTCGTGCTCCAACTTTTGCACTTCGCCCCTCGGGCAGTATTCCACAAGCATGAGTTTCTTCAGTCTTTCCCAACCCATGGCATTAGCCACTGGTAGGGTTAGGGTTTTGACTTGGCCATTCCACCAGGTCAAGGCTCTGTCGGTGAAGGTGCAGGCGGTGAACTTCACCTTGTTGGCTTCGGAACAGGCGCAAATTTCGAAGATGGATTCGATCTCCTCGAACCATCGAGTTAGAGCAATAACACCTCCATTTCTGTCGAAGGGCTTGGGTTTTGCGGTCATGAAGTCCTTGTAGGAACACTCCTTTTGATGTCCCTGACTTCCGTCTTGCCACTGGGGGTCGGTTCCACCACCAACCCCACCAGAGTTCACTTGTGCCATTGTTGCGGTTACAGCGGCAGTAATTGCTGCCTGGAACATGATGGGGTCGAACTGAGGGGGTGGTGGTGGTGGTGGAGTGTCGTCGTTTCTTCTGATGGGTCTTGGTCGGGGAGGCGTCTTGTTCTAGAAACAATCAGGAAGAAGAGGATGGTAAGTTATCGAGATATATGAAACAAGATATATCTCATCCTGATAATAAAAGTATACTACCGAGCGATAAGCACAGAAAGGTTACTAACGCAAGTAAGTTATCGCTTAATAAGAAAGTGGTATCAATACTTGGAATGAATCTGTATACTGAATTTGGCTCTAGCTAAAATACTCCTATAGTATTTCATGTTGGATGTGTTTGTTCTTGGTAAGTTTTAGGCCTGCTGTAACATCACCGTCATTCCCAAGCACATGTTGGTCATGTCTTGACTGAATATAGTTGATCAGGCTATATTCACCCTAAACATGATTACATAACTGCCCAGGTTTAACCGCAGTGTCCCAACATCCAAATACTTTTGTCTCGTTCTATCTATGACTCTGGTTCTGTTATGTATGCATACTAGTATACTTGTTACAAAATACTTTATATTTCGAAAATATACTTTTAGTTTAGAGCACTTAGGCCCCTTAGTGTTTATAGTTGTATACCATGTAAGGTTCGGTATACTTAGTTCGCTATAAACAAGGGCTCTGATATCAATCTGTCACACCCCGAAACCAGAATGGCGGAATCGTTCCGGGGTGGAGGACGTCATGTTTAGCATCACAACCAATGAATAATAGGAAACATAGCAACACAACCAATACAGTGGATACATATATAAGTAAAATGTTTACATCAGTTTGAAAACTTGTTTTAGGTACATCAAAAGTATGTAAAAATATAAAAACATGACTCTTATTGCTCCGGCTTCTCTAAATCTAAGGAGTACCTGTTTACTGATTTCCTGAGAATACAAACAGTTTAAAAGAACATCAGCATAAAGCTGGTGAGTTCATAAGCATTTAGTTTTGGTGGAAGAGGTTCTTTGATTCTTTTGAAAAGTGTTCCTCAAGAAAATCCCATATTTTCTTATGAAAAGTAGTGTTGAAAGAGTATCTATTAGTAAAAGATAAATCATCAGTTTTAGAAATGCCAGTGTTATCCTGGGAAAATCCCATATTTTCCCTAAAAACAAGTTATCCGTCCTAGAGGTAGAGATGTAAGTTTAGAAATCCCTTATTACTATCAGTGTATATATGAAGGTAGTTTTATTACTAAAAATAAAACAAATGAAGAGTAGAGTCCGTAAACCAAAGTTAGTTTATACTTATTTGCGGGTCGTATAACCATACTTGATATGACCTAAAGACCTTTATAACGTTCTTCAGGCGTTAAGCTAAATGACATTTGTTCACCCCAGACGTGCCCGCCTAACTGTAGCTAGCAGTTCAGGTGTGGGATTGTCAGTCCCGAATAGATCTATTCACAAATCTCACGCTCTCCCTCCAGGAGACTCTGGTTATACTAAGATAGGATTTAACCCTGTACACCTAAGGGTACAGTTTCGAAGTAGAGCCTCACAATTATGTATAATCTAGCTTATCAGCTAGAAACAGTATAAAACAATAAATATCCTTGAATAATTGTACTTTATACTCTTGAGAAAATATATAACATAAACTAAATCTGCCATAGTTCACATATATTCATCCATGAAATCTGATTTGGTAGAAACTGCCTAGAGGGTTATCCCAAACTATACCCATTATAGTTTATTAGAGTTGATATGGAAAATGTTTTGTAAAAAACCTTTCTGAAAACCATGAAGTAGATTGCCAAAATAAAAGTTTCCCTTATGCTCAACATATTACAAAAAGGGATAAAATATTCGAGTATGTTATTAAACGTGGAAATCGTTGGACTGTATTAATAAGTTTAAAAATTAATAAAATACTTTGAGTTTGGCTTGTATTTCCCCCCTGAAAACATTAAAAACACGGAAAATGTAGGGGTATGAATTCACCGTTTGTCGTGCACAAGCGTCGAATTAACGGACTGAAATGAAGACTCTCGAGTTGTAGTGTGGCACTTAATGGAATCCTAATAACAATTAAATACATAAATATATCTAAATTAGCGATTTCGTTAAATAAAGTGTTAGAGAAACACTTGCTTTCGGTTAAGGAATGTTACTGGAACCTACTTGAATCGAGAAAACGAGCTTTCACCACTTAGGAAGAGTTTGCGGCCGTGAACTGGGTTTACGGTCTTTGAAGATGGGCCGTAAACTCAAGAACAAGGGTGCTGATTTCGAAGAGAAATGTGTTCCAGATGCCTCGAAATAACTCTAAACGGTGTTTCTCGGTGTTTTCTCGAAGATTGAAGGCCTTCTAGGTGTTTACGGTTACGAGTTTTAGAGAGAGAAAGAGAGAGTTTCCAGTCAAAGGTGTTCAAATGAGGGTGGGGGTCTCATATTTATAGAGGTTTTGTGGTCGGTGGGTGGGGTCCACCCGACGCTGGCCGCAAACGAGTTTACGGCCGTGAACTCCAGTCAGGCCGTGAACATGATGTTTTTCGAGGATAATTCGAGTTTCGCGGGGTTTTGGTTCCGACTTGCATATATAAGTTTAATTATATAATACCAGATGATTTTCTAAATCAAAGGTTCGACGGAAGATTAATAAAATTGAAATTTTATTAACGAAAATTGCATAATGGAAACGGAAAAAGTTTCGTGTTGTCACATGCTTCGCTACATGATCAATGATAAATCATATCCATACGGATAACATTAAGTGGTTGGTTATGCAAAAAAGATAAATCCAGGTCAAGAAATTCTTCATCAGCTTTTGCATCTGACCCTTCATCTTGATCATGCTTTCTCTCATATGTTGTTCCCCTCAACTGTAGACTTCTCTTTTTTTTTGACATCATCATGAATGACAAGGACCAATGTAGCAATTTATTTGAGGAGGAGTCATGGAGACTTCAGATGTACCCGTTCCAGCAGCAGCAACTGTGAAGGTTGGAGAAGTTATTAGCATAACTGTAGCTGTTATAGGATAAGGAGCCTGAGAAAGTAACTTCTTAATGTCATCTGGGTGTGTTTGAAGGTGATCCACCTTGAGGTTGAGGGTTGTGACTGACGAATCCATCTTGCCGGATAGACTAGAAATTGCTTCAAAAATGGTGTTTAGAGTGACTGGTTGGGAAGCAACTTCAGCAATCAGCATCCTAAGAGGGTAGAGGCATGTCTGTACCAAGAGTCGGAGTTTGCTTAGGATGAGGAAGGGTATTTGTTCTGGGTTGGATTTAGGCGGAGAAGATGGAACAACCTTAGGTGGTGATGAAGAAGAGGAGGGAAAAATACATGTGTTTGTTGCTAATTTTCTTGTAGTTCACTACGTCGTCGGTAACTCTTCCTATATATGCTTAATTGGGATTTTGATTAAGTTTTTGGGGAAATTTTGAACTTAGATCCTTGAATTTCGAATTCTATGAATTGATATGAGTAATTGCATTGTGATCAAGCTTTAGATCATGTTGTATCTCTAATCCAAATTCAAGTCTCAAACCATGCTTCAATTTGAGTTTATTGAGTTTAGTTGACGTTGTGGAGCTTCTAATGAGATTCCATTGAGTTTTGAGTGCAATCAAGAACATTAAATTCACTAAAATCTCTTGATAATAACTTATTATCCTATACATGAACTTGTTTATATCATTTGGATGATAATAGAAAGTAGTCTAATAATCTTTTGGAGCTACATTGCTATTTGTAAGTTCAAGTTTTGTTTGAGTTGTTATTGTTGTAATGAAGCTCATATGTTCATGATTTCCTAAATTGATGTTTAATCATTGATTATAAATCATGTCTAAATGTTTATTTAAGTTTAAATATGCTTAAAATCACCATAAGACATTGTATAAACATTGAATGTGAGTTTGATAAATTATACCTCTTACAATGCTCATACACGGAGTTTTTGGAAGTTTTGAAGCATACTAAACCTTCATGAAATGATTTAGATCTTCTTTCTAGATGTAAGATTTGATGTTAATCCATTGCCAAATTATGTTAGAAGTATGTTAGTATAATAATCTAGGGCCTTTTGAAGAGTTTTGGAAATGATTGGAATGAGTTTGGACAATCCTTCTTGGCCTATATCAAAAATACATGTTTTTAGGCATCAAGCATGTCAAATCGGTCGAGTGGATATTCCTTCTTGGCTCTACTCGGTTGATTAGTTCACTGCATTGAGGTCAAAAGTGTCAAACTTGTTTTAGTGATAACCTTTGCATACATACTCTAAATCAGACTCTAAATCAGGTTTGGTTTTCGTCTATATTTTTTTTATGAACTCAAGCATATTTTTAGAACAATAAAGTTTCAGATTTGGAATTAAGGACTTAATAAGTGACTTAATGGACCACTAAAAGGGTATTTGACCATTGAAGGATGATTCAACCCATTGTAATGAGATGATGGGGTATGATGTTGTTGCAAGTATGTGTAATTTATATTCATATATGTATTTATATAATATATAATAAGCAATAATTCACAAAAAAAAAATAATAATAATATATGACATATACAAACCAAACATAAATACATAAACAAATAGAATTAAGTTACATTCTATTTGCATGAAAGATTTCAATTTTCTAGGTAGTGTTTAACACAAATATTGAAATATACTGGAACATTACGAAGAAATGAAAGAAAAATCATGTTTGTTTATTATAAAAGAATGAAAAGAAACATTATTTATGGAATCCTTGCAACATCATATCCCAGATCCCATGACAATGCGTAAAATCATTCTTCTAAGCTAATTAGATGGAATATGATTTATTCTTCTGAGCTAACTTTTACTATTTCATTGGAGAGATTTTGTTTTATTCATTTGTTGAAGACATAAATGGTACATTATAGTTAAAAGTTATTTTATTCATATAATCTTCAATTCAAAATTTTGATCAAATTGTTTTATTTTCCAAAAATAACTAAAAATATTTTTTACTATATTACTCAAATGTAAAATTTCATTGCATTTATTTTTTTTAATTGAAAATTACTTTTTTAACTATTTATAACATATAATTTAAACGATATAAAATATGTTTATATGGAATTTATTTAACGACATACTTTTATTTAATTAAACTTTATTTATAATTATATTTTTATCTATCTTTTTAATATAACTTAGTGTTCTATTATACATGACAAACAAAATGAATGAATGACTTATTTGATTCTTTTTAGACAACTGAATATGAGAACGGAATATAACGATCCATTTTAGACCTTGTTGATTCTATTACATTGTTAATTCCGTTCATTTATGATTCCATTCCATAATATTCTACTTTTGCTAAATCTTCAATGTAAACCAATATATGAACATGATGGTAATCCACTTCAAATTTCATACAAAAAAACAAAGTAAAGTGACACTGCATTTTTCATTATATAAAAAATAGATAAGTTACATATATAGGCTTAAAGCCACAACATACATGATACACCAACAAGAAATATGTAACAAAAGTGGTAACTTGACACTTTTACCCCTAACCATAACCATACTATAACTTTTATATATATATATATATATATATATATATATATATATATATATATATATATATATATATATATATATATATATATTAACAATCTTACTACAAATAAATACTTCTAAAATACCAACTTAGACATCATATTCATACACACTACCCCTAAAAATGGAACTTTTGTCCATTACCTTGTAGCTAACTTCACGTTGTGAAAAACCAACATTTCCGTAATTGCCCTTACTATGTACTTAGCCAGAAAAGGGTATAACAGTAAATACACCACCATACCAAGCCAACAAACAAAATACCACGATTAGAATAGTTTAAGCCTCCACTGAGGCAGAGTCGTCAAGTTTTGAATCTGGAACAGGTGGGGGTGGGGCCCTGATCATGACACTCTGTATGAACGCAATCATCTAGACAAAAGGGTAAAATGGTCATTTAATAGATGGTCAATAAAATGTCAAAACTATCACATAAATCAATTAAGAAAAAATATATATTTCTTACCACAGCAAATGCAGCACACACAAGACTAAAACCAGGAAACTCAAATGGAGCATTGTCAGATAAGAATAAAGCTGTATAAAACCATAAAAATTCATTAGTTTTGGTTATAATTATTAAAAAAAAAATAATGTATGCTACTATGCTTAAAAAATTAATCACCTGTTAGAGGGCTGAAAATTAGTGGTGAAACAATACTGGCAAAAGAACATAGACCTGTAATGCACCCTTGTGCCTTTCCCTGAAAACAAAGTAAAACCATACTTAACAAAAGTAAATGACCATTTTACCCTTCTGTCTAGAAGTAAGACGTAATTAAAGAAAAACTTATAATCAAACATAATATATAGATGCTTAAGATTACCTGCTCAGTGGGACCTACTTGTTTGGACACAATGCTTCTCAACTGAAAAACATCAAAATCTTGATAAGATAACAATAAAAATCAAAAAATAAATAAATAAATAAATACAACAGTCACAAGGAACTCACACTTGGTCCTGCAAAAACAGCTAAAATCTGAAACATGGCTGCCACATAAACAACCTTTTTGATACAAAAAAATAAATAATAATAATTGTCATTAGTAAAACTGAAACATACACCCAAAAGTGTAATAAAAAAAAGAACTTGTTCATAATAGTTAAGCACAAGTACATACCCATGAAGACCAAGCTACACTGTAAAGGAAAATCTGCATTTAAACCCAAAGTTATATTAGGGATCAAGATTAGTCATGTGAATTGTGTGGAAATTAATATATAATTACAGGTCTACTTACATGTACACAGTTAAAGATGAGTCCAATTGAAAGAATTTTTTCTTCACTGATTACTCTAGCTAACAGGGGCATAAGAACCATCTGCAGGAGTTGAAAACAAGATTATACTTATAATCTTTGTATGTGAAAGTAGTCATGATTCATGAACCCTAATTATAAAATGCATACTTGAGATATGATCCCTGCGATACCATTGATGATCAACAAGTCAGCAAACTGGTCTTTATCCCAATGGAATTCGGCCTTCAAATAGAACTGCAGGATACAGAAAGGAATGCTTAATGGAAAGGCTTAAAGTAGAAGAACAGTTTGTTGCCATGGTGTATGAACTATGAAGTACCAATAGTGCAGAATAAAGGCCTAATTCACCAAGGCTACTGAAAAATGCCACGATTGCTGCTTGTGAAAATGTCCAGCTGAAAGTAACATTCAGAAAAGAATGAATTCAGTTTTTCCATTTTCGTCTCAAAGTTCACAAATGGTAGGTAAAAGTAGCATTCAAGAAAGAAAGAATTCAGTTTTTCCATTTTTGTCTCAAAGTTCATAAATGGTAGGTATATTCGTCTCAAAGTGCACAAATGGTAGGGCATTGCATGTGTGAAGAAGACTCTCGTATAGTACATATTAGATATCAATTTGAATTACTTTTTGAGGAGTATAAACAAATTTAGAACCAGTTCCTTGTAAAGTTTGGAAACCATTTTCCAAAATTGGGGAATTATAATTAGCGATTGTCTGGATAAGAGCAAAATTCACATACCTACTCCTCAACAACGCAATTGAATCGTGCAAAGAAGGAGTTGTACGGGAAGGGGGGCGGTTGTTCGTACATCCTTTTTCGAGAAGACAATCATTCACCGTCTCTTCTTTCAATGAAACGGCGATCACCGCCGCTTCCATACTAGATTCTGGAAGAAAAATTCTCATGTAAACTACAGAAGCCATTGCCACCGCCGCAGATACCTAAAACAAACAACCGATATATATATATATATATATATATATATATATATATATATATATATATATATATACTATATAGCACAATTCATCGATAATTTTAATCACAACTGAAGTTATATCTATTTTAGAGTGTTATATTACTTGGAAAACGGAGGCTGCGGAGGGGAGGAAACGAGTGGAGAGATTGCCGAAAACGAACGAACATGATGATATGCCGGAGAGGATTCCGAACGCCGTCGCCCGCCGTGACAGTGCCACGTTATCAGCCTGAATATTTGCAAATTAAAAGTTTAAAAAGACGAATAAAAACTAAAAATCTCTATATATACTAATAAAAAAAATAGTTTTAATTCTTTTATTATGTGTCACTTTAATACATTTCCACATTAATATTATGTCATATGTGAATGAGATATATTAGTCAAATCACTATGAGATTAAGGTTTTAAATAATAGATTTTAACTTTTTTATAAAAATATTTATTGTTTAATTATATGTTAAAT
The DNA here is from genome assembly GCF_052849685.1 of Lactuca virosa. Taxonomy (NCBI): domain Eukaryota; kingdom Viridiplantae; phylum Streptophyta; class Magnoliopsida; order Asterales; family Asteraceae; genus Lactuca; species Lactuca virosa. The sequence continues at coordinate 44,427,237 of NC_136433.1, forward strand.
TTGAAGTTATAACTAACTTTAAAATTTTGGTATATCTTTTCAATAATAAATTATTTAAATTTATTTAGTTAAAATAATTGATTAATAATTATGAATTTTTGCTATGAAAATTGAATTAATTTTATAACCGTGGTTTCCACGGGTTATAAACTAGTAACAATATTTTTTTTATGATTAACTTGATTTTGAACATAAAATAAATGAAAAATATAATGTCCAACTATTTAAGTGACATTTAGATTTATATCCTATACTTAATGTGGAATCAAATAAAATACAAAAATTGTAGTAAATTATTGTCAAAGACGAAAGGTTATTTTGTCTATTTTTCTAGCATATTTAATCACATTTTGTAAAAACTAAAATGGTGTTCTAATCTCCTTCAACTATATATATATATTATACTATCTGGTTTTATATAATTCATAAAGTTTTCGTAACAAAAAGATGTAAGATAATTTTGTAAAAAGCTAATAAATATAAATGAAATTTTGTAAATTCTCAATAAGTTAAGGTTATATTTAAAATATTTTTTTTAAATTAAAAAGATAACGTTAAGATTGATAAGGTACAAACTTAGATGCATAAAGTACAAGACGAGGATAGATGATTACCAGATAAGCATTTGCCAGACAAAGGACACCTCCTTCACAAATCATGGAAGTGAGGGTCTTGAGCGCATAGTATGCGTAGAAGAAATTCCTATCTCTGCTGTATGCCAAAATTACTGTTTTACCCATCAAATAATGAGTTAATGAATAACATATACACCATACTTTATACATTTGCACATTTATTTTTCTTAATTGTGATTCATTTCTCATTATTATCTATACCATACTATAAAAACAAACACCAATCATTTTGCATGGTATAATAACTTCTATTTCATTCCAACATTTTGGTCTCTAAATATAGTTGAATTTTTTCAATTTTGGTCTCAAAAAGGCTTTTCTATGATTTTTGTCTTTATTTGAATTTTTTTTAAACATTTTTTATCTCTGATTTAAGAAAAACGACTTCACTTTTTGGACCAAATTGGTTAGAATCATCTATGCTTAAGGACCAAAAATAATCATTTTATTTTGAACTAATACAACAATTGTCACAAAAACATCAAATAAAAACCAAAATTCTAGGAGAAAACTATTTACGACTAAAATTACAAAAACAAATATACTCAAAGACCAAAATGTAATTTACGCTATATTTGGTTTTACATATTCAACAAATAAAATAGATAAAACTGTCATCGTATTCACATATCTTTTAATTGCATATTCAAATAAAATGAGAAAATCCCAATAACATATGATGAGTTATATATCAAATAATCTGAGTAAGCTTAATGTATAATAAACATGATAATTGGTCATATCACAATATACATGGGTCCATCAGCCTTAATTATTTGTCAAAACTTTAGGATTGGGTGGTGATGAGTGATGACATAAAAAAGGAATAAAGAAGCATTTCAATTATTCTAAATGTGTAAAAACTTAAAAGTAGGGAGAAGACATCTCTTTTGATAAAAAAAAGAAAAAAAAAACAAAGAAGTGGGAATTGACCGATTAGACAAGGATTTACCAAAATATGATGCAACAAAAAAAGCAAAAAAAGATAAAATTGTAACTTTATTTTCGTACTTTTTTAATAAAAGTTTTTTTTAATTAATTATATAGTTTTTGTTTTATTTTACTTCAAGTGTATACTATAAAACATCTATAATGATTAATTGTGATATTTTTTCTATCGGTTTTTCCCAATTTTCTATTTATATTAAGTAGTTGTGTTAGTTAACTTGACCAAACTAACTCACATGATATAGTTAATATGAGTTGGTAAGTCTTCTTTTTCATATAAATAAATGTAAAGGATTATGAACATATGAAAAAAAATCTTTTTATTTTGCTCGCTTAGGGTATTATATGTTTTCAAATCAATATATTTCATTTTTTATGATTAACCATATAAATAAATGATATAAACTACACACACAAATGTCAAATACTGTTTTTTTTTTTTAAATGTAACTTTTTTCTTTTGCAATATATCTTAATTACAATAATACTTTCTGATTGATGAAGATGTTGATATTAATTGTGGAACTCATTAATTTGTCAATCTTATAATACACGATGCATGTTTGGAAGTCATTAAGAAAAGTTGTCAATTTTAGTGGCAATATAAATCCCACTATGTTACAAGATGCCTGTATCTCTAGGTTTCCACTAACCATTTTTAACTTTTTTTTGTTAAGATATTTTATATAAGTTTTAAAATCCAATACCCATTAACAACATGACACATGCTTTTCTTTTCAAAACTTTTTTTACAATAATACTTTTATTTCCAAAACATATCACACCTATTTTTTGTAAAAGCAAATCTGATTAGATAAACACTTTATTTAACGTCGTCAACTAATAATTTAATATACATTATGCTTCTTATAATATAAATCGACTCTACTCAAATAGCACGTTGTTAATACTAATAAACAAACTAGAAATTTTGTGATTGTAATAAGACAAAATTTTTGAAAAAGAAAAATTAAGTTATATTTTATTAAGATTATAAAAATAAAATCATTATATAGTAACTTTTAACTAACCCAATCGATTTTTAATTAAAACCAAATTGGTTAACGGTGTTGAAACATTTTTGTTCCCCTGTTCGATATACTAACAGGGTTAACCTAAAAACTAAATTAATAACTTTTAGAATATCTAACTTTATGTAATTTGTAAGAATATACACTATGTCATATGTTCTTTTGGTTGTTGATATCGATTTATGATGGTAAATATAAAGATAAGAGAGACAAGATATATACCCAAAGGTAAAGTGGAGAGTAGCATTGGAAGAGTGAGCATGACTTTCCTTCCATAATGGTCCGAGAGGTTTCCAATCAATGGCATCATGACTAGGCTTCCCATCCCTGTAATCTGTCATTTTTCGTACATACATACATTAACACCATCACCACTTTTGCTATCTTTTCCTGTTCCTACTAAAACTTTGATTTTTTTGAATACAAAGTAATTAGCATGTCCTTTTAAAATAAGTTATGCCTTGTTTATTAAAAAAAAAAAAAAAAAAAAAAAAAACTAACATGTTTTTGTTAGTATTGAATATTGAATATTAAACTTACAACCACTAGATATCAAATACTTGCTTACGTACTAATATAGGAGCAATCAAATGATCAATGATAGATTGATAGTTACTAGCAACAAAGTGAGGATGTAAAAAATAATATAATAAATATCTAATTATTTAGTGACTTTTTTCAGAAAAGTTATAATGGTGCATTGTAACTAAGAAACATGATAGAAAAATGATATTGTTGTCATAAAGCAAAATAAATTGAATTGGTATTTGTGTTATCAATTTATCTTTAAGTTTATCATTTATGTAAGTTCACATGAAAATTAATTTCAGGCACTGTTATAAATTTATAATAAAAAATCAATTAATAACTAGATCTCTTATTTGGTTATAACTCATAAAATAATTCTTAAAATATTAATTTTGATTTTACATTTGGTCAATATAAAACTATGCTAAAAATTGATTATTTGTGAAATTTTCCTGTCATTAATTTTTGGCACCAATCTTTACATATTTACGTCCAAAAAGAATAATCATTTGCACACATTTAAAACATAATATTATATAAATGTTCTTTATGGGAAAGTATTTGAAGAAAAATAAAACTTTTTATTACAAGATTCTAATGATTTTTATTAAACTCATATTGATCTAGTCTTGTAAATAAATGAGTATAGGTTTGACTCCTTATCCATAATATATGAATGTATTTGACCATTTTTAAATAAAAAATAAGATATCTAAAAAATAAAATAAAAAAACAAACAAACGGTGTCAAAATACAAAATACAAAATACAAAAATCAAATGGAAATCGAACAAATTTACTTTAATTTATAGTATAAATACAAAACAAAACTCTTCTTGAAGTAACCGGTGCATTTTGGACGAGAAAAGCAAAGACACACACACACATAAAAAAATATCAAAAGTATTGTTTTTTATTTTTTATTTATTTGTTTGTTTGTTTTTAGTTCTTTAAGCTTTAATTAATGAATACATTTATAACACAAAACCGCCTTTACATTATCCATGAAAATAATGAAAAAAAGGAAGAAAAAATTAACATATAATTTATGAACTACACAAAAAGATTAAACCTGTAAATTACCGCTAGTTGAACACCGGAGAGGTAAATCGCCAATGAGCACTCATCTTCTCCGGGACAAAGTGCAGCCATGCTGACGTCAGTTATGGCCGGAACCACCATGTAATTCGCAAAATTGAATACAAACACCGTCATGAAAAGGTGGCCCAGCCCTGAGGACATGACTGTCTTCTCCGCCATGGTGGTGCTAGTGGTGGTGAAGTCTTGGAGATGGTGGTGGTGGTGGTGTAAATGGAGAAAGAAAGGAAGCAATGCTTAATGTGGAAGCCTACACCACCCTCTTTATATACCATCCAAAAGAAGATGTCACTATTTAATGTATGAAATTAAGCAAATGAGTCTCACAAGCCAAGTTACAATTACTCACTGTGTCAAGATACCCACTCAAGCTTTTCCTATTTTTGTGGTAAAATTACTATACTACCCCTCATGATTTAGAAAACCTACAAAAAGAGACCAATATGATCAAGATACCTTTTGAATCTTACGTTTGATGATTCTAGGTCTCGTGTTACATATCTGTCAACTTGAAATAAACTAGTAGAAAGGAATTGTATTATTAAAGCTTCTTTTGATGACAAAATGTATCAAATAAAACGTTTAAACGTGAAAAAAATAAATAATATACATAAATGTATGAGTAGTAAAGTATTAAAAGTCTTTTATTAGTCGTTTTGAAAGATATAATAAACACATCCCGTGTCAAAGGCTTTGGGTGTGACCTATTATTGACATTTTTAGGTCGATTGATACAAATGAATATTTGATTTGTCCCATTTAAGATAGTCAAATATTTTAGATAATTAAGGGTACGTTATTTGTAAAGTGTTTTTTAGTTACTTTTAACTCCAAATCAATATCATTCTAGCACTTAATATGTCAAAATTGTGATTAATTTTATTTATTATTCAGTGTTATAAAAATTGATCTAAGTGACCGATTAATCGGCGTCTAAACGTTCGGTGGTCTCCAACCGTTTACGATTAGTGCTAGTTAATCATCGAAGTCAGCCTTGGTCCTAATTGGTCAAATTTTGACAACCAAATTAAAAAGTAAAAAATAATAAAATATCAAAAAAAAAAAGTCAAAACATAAGTTAAATAATCAATAAAAATGTGAAAAAATACGAAATTAAAGACAAAAAAGTATACAAAAAAGCTAGTTATCGCTTCTCTATCCATCTTTTTAAAATCGACAACAGCTTCTTGTTTCTTTTCACGTCAACATTGACGTCGATTATACACTTAATGTATGACGATTTGTGACTTAAATATCTGAACACTAGATTATGACTTTTATTATGCTCGACCGACTAGCTATCTCCAAATGTTTTTACATCCTTGATTATACATAAAAAGTTTTCTCTAACATATAAAGCAAATTAGATTATCAATTTTGTATATTTAATTGATGTGTTTGTGGAGCAAAAATAATATAGAGGAAGTATTACCCAATAGAGAAAAAGGGAAGAAAAGGAATAAAGGTTGCATGGTTAATTTATGCTTTACTTGACAGCAAGGGAAGGTTACATGACTATATGTCCACAATTGCAGACCATTTCCCAAATGGAACTATTAATTTTTTATTATTTTTTATACTTTTGCTGCAATATATACATTTTATTTAAAAAGATAAAGCGGGTACTTAGATAAACACATTTATCTCAACATATGACTTAATCATTGGGGACAAAATATTATTACTAACTTAGTTGTTATGTTAAAATGAATGTGATATTTAATTTGAGAAAAAGTATAGTAAATTTAAGCGAATTTAGGGTACATGGAAGTCAAAGTGATGTTGAATAAGTGAAAAGCAATAGACCGGGGACGTAGCTTACAAGGTAATGCAAGAACTTTAGGGGCGCTAATTTTTAACCGTTTTATTTGCATATAGTTTTTACGATGGCTCATAAGCTAAATCTGACATATAAATATATTAGAAATTTAGAATGATATTTTATTCAGATTTTATAATTTTTTCAGGGAAAACTGCAATAAAGTCCCTACATATTGGATTCATAATCGATTTAGTCTCTATATATTTTTTTTATTCAATTAAGTCTCAAATACCGATAATCGTATTCAATTTAACATTTTGACCCGGTCAACAGGTCATCCAACTTTCAAAAATTACATTTTTGGCCCAGATTTCAAATTTTATTACAAATTTGGTCCAAAATTTATACTTTTGGCCCAGATTTTAAATTTTGTTACAAATTTGGTCCAAACTTTACCCTTTTTGCCAAAATTTTAGAATTTTATTATGAACTCATCCTAACTTTAGTTTTTTTTACAACTTTTTTTCTCAAATAACTGTTTCTAATATGTTTTTTTTTTATAAAATCATATTTATACAAAAAAAAACGTATTCTCACATAAAAATCTTATATTTTCTATATAAAAAGTTTTTTTAAAAAGTTTTTTGTATATGAAATATCTAATTATAAAAATAGGTAATTTATTAAGTATATAAATATATACCAATCCGTTTTTATAAAAAAAATGTATACAAAAACGTATTTTACAAAAAAAAAATGTATACCGACACCTATTTTATCTATATATTTTTTTTAAAATCGTGTTTGTTTACATTTTTTTTTATAAAAACGTGTTTGAATAATTTTTTATATAATACGTGTCTGTATACGTTTTATAAAATGTATACAAACACGCTTTTATAAAATATATACAAACACGTATTATATAAAAAAATATTCAAACACGTTTTTATAAAATGTATACAAACACGATTTTATAAAATGTATACAAACACGTATTATATAAAAAATTATTCAAACACGTTTTTATAAAAAAAAAATATAAATAAACATGATTTTATAAAAAAAATATAGATACACACCTATTTGTGTGCATATATATATATATATATATATATATATATATATATATATATATATATATATATATATATATATATAAGGTGATAAGTGTTTGTATACATTTTTTTTGTAAAATACGTTTTTATATACATTGTTTTATAAAAACGGATTTGTATATATTTATATACTTAATAAATACATATTTTTATAACTTGATATTTCATATACAAAAAACTTTAAAAAAAAGTTTTTATATAGAAAATATAATATTTTTATGTGAAAATATGTTTTTTTTGTATAAATATGATTTTATAAGGAAAAAACATATTAGAAACATATTTTTGAGAAAAAAAGTTGTAAAAAAAACTAAAGTTAGGATGAATTCATAATAAAATTCTAAAATTTGGGCAAAAAGGGTAAAGTTTGGACCAAATTTGTAACAAAATTTAAAATTTGGGCCAAAAGTGTAAATTTTGAAATCTGGGCCAAAAATGTAATTTTTGAAAGGTGATGACCTGTTGACCGGGTCAAAGGATTAAATTGAATACGATTACCAGTATTTGGGACTTAATTGAATAAAAAAAAAATATATAGGGACTAAATCGATTATGAGGCCAATATGTAGGGACTTTATTACAGTTTTCCCTTTTTTTAGAGTAAATTACGTTTTTGGAACTTGTGAGGTTGATCAAATTTGAAGGTTTGGTCCATAAGACCGGTCGGAATGGGTGTGTGAAGAGTGAATGGAAACGGGAACCGCATCCTGAAACATCATATATTGGGTGCAGTTTAGGCCATGCGGTTTAGGGGTGAGTGGTATCATCCATGCGTTTTCTCTCATCTCCTGACTGGACAACAACTTAAAATCTTTTTTTTTCTAGTTTATATATATATATATATATATATATATATATATATATATATATATATATATATATATATATATATATACACACACACACACTAAAAAAAATTTATAAAAATATATTAAAATTCATGGTTTTTAATTCCTTCAAAAATGAGTATAATATTTATATAAAATAATTACTTTTAGAAAAAAAAAATAGTGAAAGATGACAATTTCCTGACTTTTGGTGAGTACAATGTGAGTGAGTGGAAAGCTGACATGACATAGAAAAATGAGCGGTGAAAGGCGACTACACCCTCCTGTCTAAGTTAAAATATTGATAGGTTATATTCATATGGTTTGGAGAAATTACACCATTGTCCCTCCATCCATACCGACAAAATTACATAAATGGTTTCTATGGTTTACCAAACGGTTATAACTTCGATCCCTGCTAATTTTTTTTATAAGAATGGTCCCCGTGATTTCTAAACTTGCACAAATGGTCTCCCTCCTAAAGTAATAGTGTTATGGAGTTTGGCCATATAGGTACCTGAAGTAGAGCTAGAAGCTTTGACATTACCATCCTTGAGATCTTTCAAGTACTTAGAGCAACTTCGTTTCCAATGCCCATTAACGCCACAATAGAAGCAATTTGCCTCTTTCGGATCATTTCCTGGTGGAATAGAGGATTCATCTTTTCCTTTACCCTTTGATGATAAGGTGCAGTCGGAGCCTTTCCTTTCCATTTGGATTGGAATATTTCCATTTCTTTCCACTACCATTTTGAATGGCAAGGACTGGAACTTGAGAGTTGACTGGAGCTTTCTTTAGACCAACTTCTGCAGTTTGGAGTAGGTTGTAGAGTTCCATCAATGTCTTATCCATATTATTCAAATGATAAATCATTATAAAGTTATCATATAAACTAGGGAGAGATCCAAGCACACGATCCTCATCAAGGTTCTTATCAAAGACAACATCAAGATTCTCAAGTTGGTATATGTAGCTCTTCATTTGTTGAACATAAGCACATACCGAACCTCCCTCCTTTAGCTTGCATGACGTTAGGGATCTCACAACCACAAATCGTTCTTTCCTTGCTCTTTTTTGAAACATTTCAGCCAACTGCAAGTTCATCTCATATGATCAAGTTCTCGAAAGTCTTTTGGAGATACAAGAACATTAAAGCAATCATGACGCAAGAAATCTTATTTGAGTCTTTAAAGTGTTTGTGGTGAGCAACCTTTTCTTCACTAGTAGAGAAATCATTGATCTCAGGAATTGGATCAGCGAGAACATACTCACAATCATCGTACCTTAGGGTTATCCTAAGGTTACACATACAATCGAGGTAGTTTACTCCACCAGTGAGCTTTTCCCGTTGGAGAACAGAGAGTAGGGAGAAGTTTGATTTTATAGGTGCAGGAGGATGTAACACCCAGAATCTAGAAGATCAATTGTGGAATAAATCCCCTTTTCTAAGGACCAACTCGTCGAGTTGATGGAGGGAAAATCGACGTGTTGAAGGCTTTTAGGTCACGCGTTTTCATGGACCAACTCGGCGAGTTGGTGAAGAAAACTCGACGAAGCTGATTGAGAAACCCTGATTTTAGGGTTTTGCACCCTATTTAAACACCTTAAGTCACAAGTTTTGGCCTCATTTCCAGCCTCCATAGCCCCTAACCCTAATGTTGGAACCCTAGAGCCTCCTTGAGGGTTGTGAGCTTATTGTGAGTGTGTTTTGGTGTGTTTGAAGCTCATTGAAGGAAGAGAAGCTTGGTGCAAGGTGGTAGTTCAAGTAGAAGCCTTCAGATCTTGATTCTTTGTACCATTTCCAGCGTATTTCGGGTATAAAGTTCTAACCTTGCTTAATATTGGCTTAGATCTCTTTTTGGGTTAATTTATGTGCTTTTCACCATGTTTGGGTGGTTGGTGGGGTTGTAGGATGTCCCAAGTGTTACTCTTTTAGATCTATGATCCTCATGAGCTCTTTTGGCTTAAAGGTGCCAACTTTATGGTCTTAAGGGATCCGTGCATCCATTAAGTCCATCTTATGTCTTCTTTTGAGCTTTTGAGCTTCTTCTAAGCATACTTGAGGGTAATGTTGGAAACTTTATGTGGTCTTTCAGCCTTATGGGGTCAGATCTGCATTTTGAAGTATTATCTTTGACGATTAAGTGCTTAATGGTTTAGCCCTCACTCTTTCAAGTCTAGGGTTTGGGTTTGGATGCATTTAGGTGGTTCCTAGGGGTAAAGTTGGAAACTTTACCCTTCTAGATCTCATTTTGGTTGAGATCTGAGCTTTGGAGCTCTTGGATTCGATGAAGGCAGCTTAATTCATTAAGTTGTTGAGTCACGGGCGAACTCGGCGAGTTGGTTGGCAACTCGGCGAGTTGTTTTGGTTTTCCCCATTTTTGAGTTGGTGTAGAACTCGGTGAGTTGACTAGACAACTCGGTGGGTTGGGTCAGTATGGATTATGTATCTTGTCCTTTCGATTTATGTCTTTGATCAAGTTTGTCCCAAGGGGGGTATTTGAGGTAATCTGAATTGTAATTAAGGAAAATATATAGGCTTAGGATAAGGCCTATATAGGATTGGGCCCAATTTGGGAAATTTGGTCATTGGTGGGCCTTTGTGGATCTTTTGGTTTTGGGCCTTCATGGTTATTGGAAATGGGCCTCAGTTTTGGTTCATGTTGGGGTCAGGGGTAAAATGGTTATTTTACCCCAAGTACGGTTGGTGGGCCTTGGGATGGATTCCAATTGCTAATAGGGTGTTATTTTGATCTGTTAGTCCAGAGTAGTCACCAGGGAAGCAGCTAGGGAATCCTTTCAGTGAGCTTCTGCATTCGAGGTGAGTCTCCTCACTAAATCAATGGGTCGAAGGCACCAAGGCCGGCCCATGTTACTTAGCTGTAATGGTTATTTGCGAATGTGCTATCAATGTGTTAAGTACTTATATGAAGACTATGTGGGGGTTCCCATGGCAATTAAATAAGACCATGTGGGGGTTCCCATGGCAGATAGTCAAGACCATGTGGGGGTTCCCATGACAGTTAGATAAGACCATGTAGGGTTTCCCATGGCACCCGGAGTAAGACCATGGATGGTTTCCATGGCATCTATATATGTTTGTATGCACAAATTATGTGGACTCTTGTGGTTTTATGTGGGTATGTTTTAAGGAACCCACTAAGCTTTATGCTTACAGTTTGTAGTTTATGGTTTCAGGTACTTCCGTTTCGAAGGGAAAGGACCTGGCTTGATCGCAGCGCATACCCCCGTGTTTTCCGCAATGTGTGATCTTTGGGAATTAACTCTGATAATTGTCTTATTTGAAATACTTTTAAATGCTTGGATAAAGTTACAATGATGTTTTGATTATAATAGAAATGAAATTTTTACCCTTGATTTTCGGGATGTTACAAGTAAGGTGGGTTGCACCTGATCCCACATTGGCTTGGAAGGAGAACGAAACATTTCATTATAAGGGGTGTGGATACCTTCCCTATCACAACACGTTTTAAAGCCATGAGGGCAGCAGATCCCATAAAAACTTTGCAGTTAAGCGTGCTCGGGCGAGAGCAATCCAGGGATGGGTGACCCCCTGGGAAGTTTTCGTGTTGGGAGCCCAAAGCAGATAATATTGTGATACGTGCCAGATGGGGGATGTTACAAGTGGTATCAGAGCTGGGGCACAGGTCGATGTGTTCAATAGGGACGCCGAACCCTATAATAGGGGGTGAAGGTGGGTTGCACCTGATCCCACATTGGCTTGGAAGGAGAACGAAACATTTCCTTATAAGGGGTGTGGATGCCTTCCCTATCACAACGCGTTTTAAAGTCGTGAGGGCAGGAGATCCCATAAGAACTCTGTAGTTAAGCGTGCCCGGGCGAGATCAATCCAGGGATGGATGACCCCCTAGGAAGTTTTCGTGCTGGGAGCCCAAAGCGGACTATATTGTGATAAGTGTCAGATGGGGGATGTTACATAGGAGGTGTGAGAGAATTTCCATCAAGACCAAACATCTAAATTTAGAAAGGCAGTTTAGTTAGTTGATTCAGTCCTTATACAATTACCAAATTTATGTTAAGTCTAGGATTTATATTTTAGATTCATTTTATGAAGATGGGTATCGTAATCATGTCACAAATTTATTTTAGGTAGATAAAATTATTTATCAATTTCAATTTCTATGAAATTCCTAAATCTTTTGAGATTCATTAAAACTATTTAATGGCATGTTAATCTCGAAGTTGCACATCTTCTATTTGTGAATGGGATATCGAGGTCTCACAAATAAGATGGTAAACCAACCATGAAAAACCTGTATGACCCCTTGATTACGTGTTGGTTAACCACACACGTTCTGCTAACAAACCATAACCATAAATGCCACATCATCTTCTTCTTATGTCTCAAATTTATTTTCGGTTACCCATACACGCTCCACAAATACACAATAAGGAATAATGTGCAGTTTACATGGATTACCAAATGTTCACATTTCCTAATCTAACTAAGACAAGAATTTTGTTTCAGTGCTTTATATGTTATACTTTTAATGAGACATTGCCCTATCAAACCGTTTCGGCTAACGACAATCAACCACACAAAGAAGTAGCGAGTGAAAAGGATGTTGGGGATTTATAACATCAAGTACACAACTCATAGGTAGCGGAAAAATAAAAATTGATTTACCTAAGTGCACATGCGACCAAGAATCTATTTTTACTATTATAGCAATGTACTTTGAAAAACGATAAAAGTAAAGATTACCAACCACATATTCACTTCCTTGTGATCTCGTACGTACCGTCCTGTTGCAAACATGAAGGATCCAAAAGAACACCCTTCTAATGGAATCAGACCCACAAAACCGAAGGCAATAAGGAACTAAACCAAATCGAGGGTTTATTCAAAAATCACAAACCCTATGAGAGAGGATGTACTTTTTGTCCAAGGAGATGGAGAGATAGAGTGTGGACAAATAAATTAACATATTATCAAACTCCCTTTCCTTATGTTATTTGAGGCCAACCCAAAAAGACCTTACTATTATTAAAAATATTACCAAAATAGTTAATGACCTTGAACATCATTTCCATCAATCTCCTACTTGTACAGGTCGTCAACTCTTTGTGTCAACATATTTCGCTGATAATTAATATAGAGTAGTCATCTATGCAAATGCCAAAGTCTAATTTGAATCAAAATTCAGTCCTTATACAAGTGAGCAATTTATTCATTTGTTCTAGATATCTCTATGAACATGAGTCATGGATATGAGGCAATCTTATTGTTCAACATTTTGTTTCCCAATTAACAATATTTGATATTACATATGAATAATAAATTGAAAAAATCAGTTCAGTCAGGGCTCAGCCAAGCACTTCATGAAAGAACCACTTTCTTGACTTTCATATTTCTGAAAGACCCAAACTTTCATACTTGAAAATATAGTTACTCCAAAACATGCTACATGCATATTTATAAAATTAATATTTTACATTGATAAAGTGATTACAAAAGATTGGATACAAACCGACTATGTTTTAAGATTTTACATAACTACCCAGGATATTGTAATTTTATACAAACATAAACTGAAGTACAAATATACTATTACAAACTATTCTAAGTCTTCCAACTATACTGGGTGCTTATTGCCTGCATTAGGTTAAAACATTGGGAGGGGTAGGCGATAACGCTTAGTGAGTTCAATAATAGATACAATATAACGTTATGCCATATATATACCAATATGGCAGAAGCAAATAGGAGCAAGGAACAACAAAGGCATAATGCGAAAAGCTTTCCTATCAATCAATGACTCGATTCAAAGATATACAATCAATGAGATATAACAATTTCAATACTTGATAAACATCAATAAAGCTTCGGCCCAAATGGTACTGAAGACAAACAATTTCTGATTAACATTAAGGTAGATTTCAGGTTTTCACGCCCTGTCTAACCTTCTGCCAATGCCATAGAATAGGAGTCATTCTCTTACGGATACATGCTCTACATGGCCAGAGGCTACATACGCTCTGTCTAACCTCCTGCCAATGCCATAGAATAGAGTCATTCACTTAGTGGGGGACATGCTCTACATGGCCAGAGGCTACATACCAGTACCACCGTGAATCTGAGTTCTTAAACTGATCACATGGTCAAAGGTATAGCTTTGCTATCATAAATAGCAGAAATAAAAATAACACGGAAAAATAAACCGGAATAATAACACCGAAAAGCACATAGTACATATAACACATAACATACAATTGTTCCTATATATTAAACTCACCGTGAAATAACCGGGGGTCAAAATAGTAATTTGGGCAGCATTTCGGCTCTAAATATGACTTTCGTCGTTGAAAACCGGGCCCTGCGAGGGTTGGTCTTCGAAACCGAAAAGATAAATTTTCCGGGTCTTCTCGGGAATCTCGGGGCGTGTTTCGGGCATTGGAATTAATCCCGGGGCTTCGGGGGATGTCAAAATAGTAAAAATATTGAAAAAGGGTGAAAAAGTGCCAAAATTCTAAAAATACCCGGGAGGGTTCGCATGGCTGCTATTTATAGGGGAGGAGGACCGAAGGCTCGGATCCGAGGCTGGGAAGCGAGAGGCTCGTATGCGAGGCTCGGACCAGCTGTCAGCAGGGCGAGGCTCGGTTCGGACAGATGTGCGCTTCGGATTGGGCCTCCTCCTCGGTCGAATCAGGAGCCAACACGCGGGTCGGATCACGTGGGGCACATGCGATATCACGTAGCTTCTTCGGACACCTGTGAGACACGCGTCGCTTCTCAGACATGCCACGCAGCAGCTTCGGACACGTGGCCAGCTCCAAGCGAGGGTGACGTGGCAATCACTATTCATGCGAAATTTCTCGAAAAATGTGCCCAATCTTGTAAAATCCATAACTTTCTCATACGGGCTCCGCTTTTGACGTTCTTTATATGCACGCGTAGAGAAAATTATGCTCTACAACTTTCGTTTAGACTTCGTCGGAAAATTTTGACTTTGTTTTTATATTATTATTTTTAACAGACCGGGACTGGTAAATCCGTTAAAAATTCATAACTTCTTCATCTGACGTCCGTTTTCGTCAGACCTTTTACCGTTGTACTACTAATGACGAGACCTTCGATTCTCGTTTAGGTTGTGTCGGCTAAAAATCACTCGATCTAAAATTCAAGTTTTTAGCTGTCTACTGCTAAGCTGAAACTTGTAAAAATCATAACTTCCTCATACGAAGTCAGATTTTGGCGTTCTTTTTATCGAACTTCTCGGTTTAACGAATACTACGACTTTCATTTAGATCACTAAGGCTAAAAAGTAGTTTATCAAAAACTCACTTTTTACGTCATTCGGCACCGTGCCGTTTTATCGCGGATCTTCTATTGGTCATAACTTATTCGTTATAACTCGGATTTCGAAGAGGTTTTCGCCTACATATTTCTAACGAGATTATCTAAAACTTTCAATAATAAAATTTTACTTATTTCAAATTTTATATTTTCGCTAGATTTCACTATTTAGCTTTTAATTGGAATCTCATAAGACTTCCAATAATTTATGAGTGATTCTAAACATAGTTTTACCTTATTTCTAGTAAAAACTATCTGTTAGAACTCAACACTCAATTTCACATAATATTTCATAACATTATTAACTTTTCAAATTGCATAACACGATTTTAAAACGTGTATGTTACAAATGCCTCCTCCTTTTGAGGATTTCGTCCCCGAAATCACAACGATTTAGACAAATGAGGATATGTCGCTCTTATCTCATTTTTATTTTCCCTAGGTATAATTTGAATCTAATCAGTGGTGTCTTGAATCATTTCAGGACCACCAAGGATTTTTTGTCCTACATTATGCCAACATAATGGTGTTCACAGTTACTACCGAACTCTAAGACATATGCACGAAGCATATCTTCTACTGTTTGGATTGTTCTCTCCATCTAACCATCTGTATGGGGATGATAAGCTGTGTTGGGAGCAACTCGAGATCCCAATTCACTTTTTATACTCGCCCAAAAGTGAGAAGTGAAACGAGTATCACGATCGGAAATAATCTTTAGTGGCACACCATGTCTCGCCACAATTTCATCTAAGTAAACTTGTGCGTATTTCTCCATTAGAACCGTTGTACGTATGGCGAGAAAATATGCACTCTTAATCAGCCGGTCGATAATTATCCAAAGGCTATCATTCACATTTTTCTTCTCCTCTTTCAAGGTATTAACTGTATAAGTCGGATAAGTAGAATATCCCTTCGATATAAATTTACGAGTTTTTAAGAAAGAAATTTATTATTTTCACCGTAGACATAAAAGAATCCTTCCTTTCGATAGGGATGCATATCATCTCTTCGTAGCACAAGAGATATGCGTAGTTCTTTGACAATCGATTCATGTCGAGAATAATATCAAAGTTGGGAAAGAAGATAAGAATTAGGTTAGCAGGAAGATTATAACTTTCAATTCCTATGACACTATTTCTATAGACTTTGTCAGCAAGTAATGATATATTTCCTATGTTATCTATATGAAATGATTGGACAATTGCGTAACAAGCAATTGGAAAAGAATGTGCGAATTTATAAGGCACGAAAGAATCTGAGACATCACAATCAAATAAGATGTGAGCAGATCTAAAGTTTACGAGAAATTACTAGTCACAACATTCGAGTCCTAACTTACTTCCTCTGTGGTAATCTAAAATGTATGATATTTAACTTTTGTTTTGCCAAACGATTGTCAAACTCTTCAAACTTCTTAATTACTAGCGGTGCTCAAACCTGCACCCGCTCATCATTCTCTGTTGGGCCTTCGATCCAAATCTTTGAGTTAAGACTCAATTCTCATTGCAGACTCCTGCTCCTTCTTGGTTTATAGACTAAACCCAAGATAAGGTCTTTACTTTTGCTATATCAACAACTCGAATGGTCTTATTCTAATGACCCTTGATTTTATAACGCACAAGACACATAACGAACCAAACTCTTGTATTAGAATTAGATCGAATAAATCAAGCTGATGGAATAAAGAAAATGAAAAGAGTTTGATTAACACGTGGATGCTTTTTAACAGAAAGAATAGTACCACGTATCTCTAATTCGTGCTTTCGGACATATACATCTTTTAGCTTTTGGCACCTCCTCCTTTTTAGTTGGAGTACTCTTTGATTGTTGAACGGAAACTTAACTCCCCGTTATTTGACTAGTAAGAGTAGGGCGGAAACATTTCTTGTGGCCAGTAACACCACATAGCAAGTCACATCTCTGGCTAATGATTGCTCAATTCTTTAATGAAGATTGTTATATTTCTATCGACCATCTCGACCGTCTCCTTCTTGACTGAAGTTTCATCATTACTCAATACATGGCTTTCTAAACAAATCAACTTTATCTTTGTAGCTTTATATTAATCGGACTCCACTCTTTATGACATTAAGATTTGAACGATAATTATCTTCTTAGTCATTACCGAAACGAAGGTAACGACACACATGAATAAAACGGAATAATTTATTAGCTTCTCGATAACCTTGTGACCATTCCTGATCCAAGCGTGAGTCCTGTGCTTCCAGTAGTATAGGCCTCTACTACTATTCACACCTACTCATACTCGTCCCAAGTATTGTCTCGCGGTTCCCAAGTCACCATTCAAAAGTTTTCACAAAGCAACTTTTCACACCTGAGTGTGTTCAAACAAGTACATACAACAATTTCTCCTAGACTCAACTAGGGTTTTCGCGTTTCTATCAAACATATATTGGATTACTTATACTCGCCTTCTAAAATTCTTCTCATGCATATGCTCGATTTAATATATCCTAATACTTTTCCATAGGTCGATAGAAATTTTACTTCCATTTCTTCATATAAATTCTTTCTCGGGTAGTGTCTACTCTGCAAGACATACTACACCCAAAATTTACTCTAGCAGTGTAGAGACAAATGGTTTTCAACTACTTGCATCATCTTCTAACTCATGCAAAACATCATGCATATTTGTTGGTTTCATTATCCTTTCATGACATTGTCATTCCTGTATCTGAGTAAGTCTTCTTCTCATGGTTGTATCTTTTAAGTTTACTTCATAGGAGTCTATCCTAAGAGGTCTGCATTATAGCTGCATCTCAGCAAGCTCTACTAGCTTTCAACTTGGTTCTCTGTCCTTCCTAACTACAACATCTCTTCTCATATAATAATATGAGTGTATATCTTCTTCAACTAAGTACTCTACCTTACTCTAACAAGTAAGCCACTCAGCCTTTTCACAACCGAATAACCTATTTCACTATCCCAATCTTGTATGTTAAAGTCGGCTTAACACACAATGGAACTTCCATAAAGATGTGATAGAAGTCAATCATCACTTAGTATTATTAAATACTAAGTCTGAGCATCCTGTATAATGAACTACTTGAACTACATACTACATCACAAAGTCTTGGCCTATTGAGTCTGAAAACTTCATTAGCCTTTCCTTTGATCTTCATTTAATTCTTCTAAATCTTGTACCATATAAATTTCGATACTGTCGAAGTATTTATCACCAGCTTCGGTTCTTCCGACTCTATAAACAAACACTGCTTCAATCTGGACAGCGGTGGAACAACTTCATGGATTTGTACCAACACATTTATCTCACCTAAACGTGTTTCAAACGCACATCTTTCTTCCAAAGATGTTATTATATATCAAACATACTTTAAATGTATAATACCAATCTATTGGTATTAATACACTATTTACGATAATACTTTATATTTATTATTTTATGATATCCCGCGATCGTTTATTTATAAACTTATCGATGTCAACTATCATAAGTCTCTTTATCACTTCGAAAAGTTTCATGTAAATTCTAATACAAAAATTCTTAGAATTCTGAACATATAATTTTCTCATCTAAACCAAGGTCGGCAACAGACCTTAAACTTTCTCAAGTAATAGCAATATAGCTAGGCAACTTAAGGCATGCTATATTTATTTATCCTTTAGCACATCTTAGAATATAAGGCATATCACCTCTTAATATTCTAGTGCTTGTGTCCATTAGGTATCCAACCTAAAGTATACTAGATACATATTGTATCATCACTTAACAATTCATGTTTAAATCTAGAAATTCTCAAAATTCCTAGTTCACATAAACTAATTCTCTAAAACTTTTGAAGTAACTTAATATCTTAGAATACTAGGGTTTATCACTACCCAATACCCCACTTAAGTATTTCCTATGGTTTGTATCCATATATTTACAATGATTCAGTTCATATATTGAACTTCCAATAGTTTAAGTCTAAATACCAATCCGTGGTATTTAGTTCACTTAAACCACTGCTCTGATACCATGATTGAAGGAACCACTTTCTTGACTTTCATATTTCTGAAAGACCCAAACTTTCATACTTGAAAATATAGTTACTCCAAAACATGCTACATGCATATTTATAAAATTAATATTTTACATTGATAAAGTGATTACAAAAGATTGGATACAAACCGACTATGTTTTAAGATTTTACATAACTACCCAGGATATTGTAATTTTATACAAACATAAACTGAAGTACAAATATACTATTACAAACTATTCTAAGTCTTCCAACTATACTGGGTGCTTATTGCCTGCATTAGGTTAAAACATTGGGAGAGGTAGGCGATAACGCTTAGTGAGTTCAATAATAGATACAATATAACGTTATGCCATATATATACCAATATGGCAGAAGCAAATAGGAGCAAGGAACAACAAAGGCATAATGCGAAAAGCTTTCCTATCAATCAATGACTCGATTCAAAGATATACAATCAATGAGATATAACAATTTCAATACTTGATAAACATCAATAAAGCTTCGGCCCAAATGGTACTGAAGACAAACAATTTCTGATTAACATTAAGGTAGATTTCAGGTTTTCACGCCCTGTCTAACCTTCTGCCAATGCCATAGAATAATAGTCATTCTCTTACGGATACATGCTCTACATGGCCAGAGGCTACATACGCTCTGTCTAACCTCCTGCCAATGCCATAGAATAGAGTCATTCACTTAGTGGGGGACATGCTCTACATGGCCAGAGGCTACATACCAGTACCACCGTGAATCTGAGTTCTTAAACTGATCACATGGTCAAAGGTATAGCTTTGCTATCATAAATAGCAGAAATAAAAATAACACGGAAAAATAACCCGGAATAATAACACCGAAAAGCACATAGTACATATAACACATAACATACAATTGTTCCTATATATTAAACTCACCGTGAAATAACCGGGGGTCAAAATAGTAATTTGGGCAGCATTTCGGCTCTAAATATGACTTTCGTCGTTGAAAACCGGACCCTGCGAGGGTTGGTCTTCGAAACCGAAAAGATAAATTTTCCGGGTCTTCTCGGGAATCTTGGGGCGTGTTTCGGGCATTGGAATTAATCCCGGGGCTTCGGGGGATGTCAAAATAGTAAAAATATTGAAAAATGGTGAAAAAGTGCCAAAATTCTAAAAATACCTGGGAGGGTTCGCATGGCTGCTATTTATAGGGGAGGAGGACCGAAGGCTCGGATCCGAGGCTGGGAAGCGAGAGGCTCGTATGCGAGGCTCGGACCAGCTGTCAGCAGGGCGAGGCTCGGTTCGGACAGATGTGCGCTTCGGATTGGGCCTCCTCCTCGGTCGAATCAGGAGCCAACACGCGGGTCGGATCACGTGGGGCACATGCGAGATCACGTGGATTCTTCGGACACCTGTGAGACACGCGTCGCTTCTCGGACATGCCACGCAGCAGCTTCGGACACGTGGCCAGCTCCGAGCGAGGGTGACGTGGCAATCACTATTCATGCGAAATTTCTCGAAAAATGTGCCCAATCTTGTAAAATCCATAACTTTCTCATATGGGCTCCGTTTTTGACGTTCTTTATATGCACGCGTAGAGAAAATTATGCTCTACAACGTTCGTTTAGACTTCGTCGGAAAATTTTGACTTTATTTTTATATTATTATTTTTAACAGACCGGGACTGGTAAATCCGTTAAAAATTCATAACTTCTTCATCTGACGTCCGTTTTCGTCAGACTTTTTACCGTTGTACTACTAATGACGAGACCTTCGATTCTCGTTTAGGTTGTGTCGGCTAAAAATCACTCGATCTAAAATTCGAGTTTTTAGCTGTCTACTGCTAACCTGAAACTTGTAAAAATCATAACTTCCTCATACGAAGTCAGATTTTGGCGTTCTTTTTATCGAACTTCTCGGTTTAACGAATACTACGACTTTCATTTAGATCACTAAGGCTGAAAAGTAGTTTATCAAAAACTCACTTTTTACGTCATTTGTAACATACACGTTTTGAAACTGTGTTATGTAATCGAAAAAGTTAAAAATATTATGAAATATTATGTGAAATTGAGTGTTGAGTTCTAACAGATAGTTTTTACTAGAAATGAAGTAAAACTATGTTTAGAATCACTCATAAAGTATTGGAAGTCTTATGAGATTCCAATCAAATGACAAATAGTGAAATTTAGAGAAAATATAAAATTTGAAATAGGTACAATTTTATTATTGAAAGTTGTAGATAATCTCGTTAGAAACACGTAGGCGAAAGCCTCGTCGAAATCCGAGTTATAACGAAGAAGTTATGACCAATCGAAGATCCGCGATAAAACCGGCACGGTGCCGAATGACGTAAAAAGTGAGTTTTTGATAAACTACTTTTTATCCTTAGTGATCTAAATCAAAGTCGTAGTATTCGTTAAACCAAGAATTTTGATAAAAAGAACGCCAAAATCTGAGTTCGTATGAGGAAGTTATGATTTTTACAAGTTTCAGCTTAGCAGTAGACACCTAAAAACTCGAATTTTAGATCGAGTGATTTTTAGCCGACACAACCTAAACAAGAATCGAAGGTCTCGCCATTAGTAGTACAACGGTAAAAAGTCTGACAAAAACGGACGTCGGATGAAGAAGTTATGAATTTTTAGAAGGTCGGGGCACAATTTCCGAGAAATCTCGCAAGGATAAGGCTGATTTCGGTGAGTCATCGCGCCATGTGTCCGAGCCGAAGACCCAGCTGCTGACGCGTCGCCTTCTGATTTGTCCGAGCAGCGGCTCAATCCCCGTGTCCGATCCATGACTCATCCTCGCATGAACAGTACCCGCGTGTCGCTTCCGGATTCGACCAACTTCGTGACCAGTAGCCTTCTGACGCGCCTCGCACACCTGTCTGAACCGAGGCCTCGCAGCCTGCCACCTGCTTCGCTCTACTGACTCCGCGTGTCCACTGACTCATCTCTTCTCGGATCCGAAGGTCGGTCTCGCACCCTATATAAGGGAGGTGCGAGACTTCCCGGGTAAGAGTTTATTTTTGCCCCTTTTTCACCCCTAAACTTTATTTTAAGCCATTTCGACTTCCCCCGAAGCCCCGATACTTATTCCAAAGCCCGAAACGCGCCCCGAGATTCCCGAGAAGCCCGAAAAATTTATCTTTTCGGTTTCGAAGCCCAACCCTCGCATGGCCCGGTTTTCAAGAAAACTCCCGGTTTTCAACGACGAAAGTCATATTTAGAGCCGAAGTGCTGCCCAAATTATTATTTTGACCCCCGGTTAATTCAAGGTGATTTTAATACATAGGAACAATTGTATGTTATGTGTTATATGTGGTATGTACTTTTCCATGTTATCATCTCGAGTTGTTGTATCCGCTATTTTTATAGCAAGGCTGTACCTCTGACTTGAAGTGTATGACATAGGCATCACTTGGGTATTGGTATGAACCGTTGACCATGAAGTGTATGACATAGGCATCACTTTGGCTTCGGTAGAATGATATTCCTGAGTATTTTCTCTGTGTTATTTTTATTTCTGCTATTTATGATAGCAAAGCTATACCTTTGACCATGTGATCAGTTTAAGAACTCAGATTCACAGTGGTACTGGTATGTAGCCTCTGGCCATGTAGAGCATGTCCCCCAGTAAGTGAATGACTCTATTCTATGGCATTGGCAGATGGTTAGACAGGGCGTGAAAACCTGAAATCTACCAAAAGGTTAATCCGAAGTTATATGTCTTCTGTGCCATTTGGGCCAAAGCGTTATTGATGTATATCAAGTATGGAAATTGTTATGTCTCGATGATTGTATATCTTTGAATCAAATCAATGATTGTTAGGGAAAGCTTATCACATTATGTCTTTGTTGTTCCTTGCTCCTATTTGCTTCTCCCATATTGGTATATATATGGCATAACGTTATATTGTATCTATTATTGAACTCACTAAGCGTTATCGCCTACCCCTCCCAATGTTTTAACATAATGCAGGCAATAAGCACCCAATATAGTTGGAAGACTTAGAATAGTTGTAATATTATTTTTTTGTATTTGGTTAGGTTTGTATAGATTTACAATATCCTAGGTAGTCATGTAAAATCTTAAAACATAGTCGGTTTGTATCCAATCTTTTGTAATGACTTTATCAATGTAAAAATATTGTTTTATGTATATGCATGTAGCATGTTTTGGAGTAACTATATTGTCAAGTATGAGAGTTTGGGTCTTTCAGAAATATGAAAGTATAGAAAGGGGTCCTTTCAATCATGGTATCAGAGGAGTGGTTTAAGTGAACTAAATTCCATGGATTGGTATTTAGAGTTAAACTATTGGAAGTTCAATATATGAACTGAATCATTGTAAATATATGGATACAAACCATAGGAAACACTTAAGTGGGGTATTGGGTAGTGATAAACCCTAGCATTCTAAGACATTAAGTTACTTCAAGAATTTTAGAGAATTAGTTTATGTAAATTGGAATTTTGAGAATTTCTAGATTTAGACATGAATTGTTAAGTGATGATACAATATGTATCTAGTATACTTTAGGTTGAATACCTAATGGGGTAAGCACTAGAATATTAAGAGGAGATATGCCTTATATTCTATTAAGTGCTAAATGATAAGTAAATATAGCATGCTTTAGGTTTCATACCTATATTGCTATTACTTGAGAAAGTTTAAGGTCTGTTGCCGACCTTGGTTTAGAAAATTTTATGTTCAGAATTCTAAGAATTTCCGTAATAGAATTTACATGAAATTTTTCGAAGTAATAAAGATACTTATGATAGTCGATATTGATAAGTTTATTGATAGACGATCGAAGGATATCGTGAAATAATAAATATGAAATGTTATCGTAAATAGTGTATTAATATCAACAGAGTGGTATTATGCATTTAAAATATGTAAGATAATATAATAACATCTTTGGAAGAAAGATGTGCGTTTGAAATACATTTGGATGAGATAAATGTTTTGGCATAACCAATGAAGTTGTTCCACCGTTGTTCAGATTAAAGCAGTGATTGTTTATAGAGTCGGAAGAACCGAAGCTGGTGATAAATACTTCGACAGTATTGAAATTAATGTAGTATAAGATTTAGAAGAATTAAATGAAGATCAACGGAAAGGCTAATGAAGTTTTTAGACTCATTAGGCCAAGACTTTGTGATGTAGTATGTAGTTCGAGTAGTAACCCAATACAAGATGTTCAGACTTAGTATTTAATAATACTGAGTGATGATTGACTTCTATCACATCATTATGGAAGTTCCATTGTGTGTTAAGCCGACTTTAACATACAAGATTGGGATAGTGAAATAGGTTATTTGGTTGTGAAAAGGTTGAGTGGCTTACTTGTTAAAGTAAGGTAGAGTACTTAGTTGAAGAAGATATACACTCATATTATTATATGAGAGGAGATATTGTAGTTAGGAATAACAGAGAACCAAGTTGAAGCTAGTAGAGCTTGCTGAGATGCAGCTATAATGCAGACTTCTTAGGATAGACTCCTATGAAGTAGACTTAAAAGATACAACCATGAGAAGAAGATTTACTCAGATACAGGAATGACGATGTCATGAAAGGATAATGAAACCAACAAATATGCATGATGGTTTGCATGAGTTAGAAGACGATACAAGTAGTTAAAAACTGTTTGTCTCCACGATACTAGAGTAAATTTTGGCATAGTGTGTCTTGCAAAGTAGACACTACCCGAGAAAGAATTTATATGAAGAATTGGAAGTAAAATTTCTATCGACCCATGGAAAAATATTAGGATATATTAAATCGAGCATATGCGTGAGAAGAATCCTAGAGGGCGAGTATTGGTAATCCAATATATGTTTGATAGAAACGCGAAAACCCTAGTTGAGTCTAGGAGAAATTGTTGTATGTACTTGTTTGAACACACTTAGGTGTGAAAATTTTGCTTTGTGAAAACTTTTGAATGGTGACTTGGGAACTGCGAGACAATACTTGGGACGAGTATGAGTAGGTGTGAATAGTAGTAGAGGCCTATACTACTAGAAGCACAGGACTCACACTTGGATCAGGAAAAGTCACAAGGTTACCAAGTAGCTAGTAAATGATTCCGTTTTATTCATGTATGTCGTTACCTTCGTTTCGGTAATGACTAAGGAAACAATTATCGTTCAAATCTTAATGTCATAAAGAATCGAATTCGATTAGTATAAATTCGCGAAAGGAGTTGATTGGTTCAGATAACCATGTCTTGTATAGTGACGAAACTTCAGTAGGAATACTGAAGAAGTAAATGGTCGAGGTAGTCGATAGAAATATAACAATCTTCATTAAAGGATTGAGCAATCATTAGCCAGAGATGTGACTTGCTATGTGGTGTTACTGGCCAAAAGAAATGTTTCCGCCCTACTCTTACTAGTCAAATGGCGCGGAGTCAAGTTTCCGTTCAACAATCAATGAGTACTCCAACTAAAAAGGAGGAGGTGCCAAAAGCTAAAAGATGTATATGTCCAAAAGCATGAATTAGAGATACATGGTGCTATTCTTTCTATTCCGAAGCATCCACGTGTTGTTCAAACTCTTTTTGTTTTCTTTATTCCCTCATCTTGATTTATTCGATCTGATTCTAATGCAAGAGTTTGGTTCGTTATGTGTCTTGTGCGTTATAAAATCAAAGGTCATTAGAATAAGACCATACGAGTTGTTGTTATAGCAAAAGTAAATGCCTTATCTTGGGTTTAGTCTATAAACCAAGAAGGAGCAGGAGTCTACAATGAGAATTGAGTTTTAACTCAAAGATTAGGATCGAAGGCCCAATAGAGAATGATGAGCGGGTGCAGGTTTGAGCACCGCTAGTAATTAGTAAGTTTGAAGAGTTTGACAATCGTTGGGCAAACTAAAAGTTAAATATCGTACATTTTAGATTACCACAGAGGAAGTAAGTTAGGACTCGAATGTTGTGACTAGTAATTTTCTCGTAAACTTTAGATCTGCTCACATCTTATTTGATTGTGATGCCTCAGATTCTTTCGTGCCTTATAAATTCGCACATTCTTTTCAAATTGCTTATTACGCAATTGTCCAATCATTTCATATAGATAACATAGGAAATATATCATTACTTGCTGATAAAGTCTATAGAGATAGTGCTATAGGAATTGAAAGTTATAATCTTCCTGCTAACCTAATTCCTATCTTTGATATTATTCTCGACATGAATCGATTGTCAAAGAACTACGCAGAACTCTTGTGCTACGAAGAGATGATATGTATCCCTATCGAAAGGAAGGATTCTATTTGTATCTACCGTAAAAATAATAAATTTCTTTCTTAAAAACTCGTAAATTATATCGAAGGGATATTCTACTTATCCGGATTATACAGTTAATACCTTGAAAGAGGAGAAGAAAACTATGAATGATAGTCTTTGGATAATTATCGACCGGCTGAATAAGAGTGCATATTTTCTCGCCATATGTACAACGGTTCTAATGGAGAAATACGCACAAGTTTACATAGACGAAATTGTGACGAGACATGGTGTGCCACTAAAGATTATTTCCGATCGTGATACTCGCTTCACTTCTCACTTTTGGGCGAGTATGAAAAGTGAATTGGGATCTCGAGTTGCTCCCAACGCAGCTTACCATCCCCAGACAGATGGTTAGACGGAGAGAACAATCCAAGCAGTAGAAGATATGCTTCGTGCATATGTCTTAGAGTTCGATAGTAAATGTGAACACCCTTATGTTGGCATAATGTAGGACAGAAAATCCTTGGTGGTCCTGAAATGATTCAAGACACCACTGATAAGATTCAAATTATACGAGAAAGAATGAAAGTAGCCCAGGATCGACAAAAAGACATGTGTAGAAATGGAGGAGACGATCCATAGAATTCCAAGTGAGTGATACTGAAGGTAACCCCGTGGAAAGGTATTATGAAATTTGAGAAGAAAAGGAGATTGAGTCCTAGATTTATTGGACTTTTCAAAATTATCTAACAAGCATACCGCTTGGAATTGCCTGAAGATTTGGCAGGTATTCATGATGTATTTCATGAAAGATATCTACGTAATTGCTTGAGCATAAATGATGAAACGGTTCCATTATCCAAGGTGAAACGAGATAATAAACTTATACTTAGGGAAAATAAGAATGAGATAAGAGCGAAATATCCTCATTTGTCCAAATCGTTGTGATTTCGGGGACGAAATCCTCAAAAGGAGGAGGTAATTGTAACATACACGTTTTGAAATCGTGTTATGTAATCCAAAAAGTTAAAAATATTATGAAATATTATGTGAAATTGAGTGTTGAGTTCTAACAGATAGTTTTTACTAGAAATGAAGTAAAACTATGTTTAGAATCACTCATAAAGTATTGGAAGTCTTATGAGATTCCAATCAAATGCCAAATAGTGAAATTTAGCAAAAATATAAAATTTGAAATAAGTAAAATTTTATTATTGAAAGTTGTAGATAATCTCGTTAGAAACACGTAGGCGAAAACCTTGTCGAAATCCGAGTTATAACGAAGAAGTTATGACCAATCGAAGATCCGCGATAAAACCGGCACGGTGCCGAATGACGTAAAAAGTGAGTTTTTGATAAACTACTTTTTAGACTTAGTGATCTAAATGAAAGTCGTAATATTCGTTAAACCGAGAATTTTGATAAAAAGAATGACAAAATCTGACTTCGTATGAGGAAGTTATGATTTTTACAAGTTTCAGCTTAGCAGTAGACAACTAAAAACTCGAATTTTAGATCGAGTGATTTTTAGCCGACACAACCTAAACAAGAATCGAAGGTCTCGCCATTAGTAGTACAACGGTAAAAAGTCTGACGAAAACGGACGTCGGATGAAGAAGTTATGAATTTTTAGAAGGTCGGGGCACAATTTCCGAGAAATCTCGCAAGGATAAGGCTGATTTCGGTGAGTCATCGCGCCACGTGTCCGAGCCGAAGACCCAGCAGCTGACGCGTCGCCTTCTGATTCGTCCGAGCAGCGGCTCAATCCCTGTGTCCGATCCATGACTCATCCTCACATGAACAATACCCGCGTGTCGCTTCCGGATTCGACCAACTTCGTGACCAGTAGCCTTCCGACGCGCCTCGCACACCTGTCCGAACCGAGGCCTCACAGCCTGCCACCTGCTTCGCTCTGCTGACTCCGCGTGTCCGCTGACTCATCTCTTCTCGGATCCAAAGGTCGGTCTCGCACCCTATATAGGAGAGGTGCGAGACTTCCCGGGTAAGAGTTTATTTTTGCCCCTTTTTTCACCCCTAAACTTTATTTTAAGCCATTTCGACTTCCCCCGAAGCCCCGGTACTTATTCCAAAGCCCAAAATGCGCCCTGAGATTCCCGAGAAGCCTGAAAAATTTATCTTTTCTGTTTCGAAGCCCAACCCTCGCAGGGTCCGGTTTTCAACGACGAAAGTCATATTTAGAGCCGAAGTGCTGCCCAAATTATTATTTTGACCCCCGGTTAATTCAAGGTGAGTTTAATACATAGGAACAATTGTATGTTATGTGTTATATGTGGTATGTACTTTTCCATGTTATCATCTCGAGTTGTTGTATCCGCTATTTTTATAGCAAGGCTGTACCTCTGACTTGAAGTGTATGACATAGGCATCACTTGGGTATTGGTATGAACCGTTGACCATGAAGTGTATGACATAGACATCACTTTGGCTTCGGTAGAATGATATTCCTGAGTATTTTCCCCGTGTTATTTTTATTTCTGCTATTTATGATAGCAAAGCTATACCTTTGACCATGTGATCAGTTTAAGAACTCAGATTCACAGTGGTACTGGTATGTAGCCTCTGGCCATGTAGTGCATGTCCCCCAGTAAGTGAATGACTCTATTCTATGGCATTGGCAGATGGTTAGACAGGGCGTGAAAACCTGAAATCTACCAAAAGGTTAATCCGAAGTTATATGTCTTCTATGCCATTTGGGCCAAAGTGTTATTGATGTATATCAAGTATGGAAATTGTTATGTCTCGATGATTGTATATCTTTGAATCAAATCAATGATTGTTAGGGAAAGCTTATCACATTATGCCTTTGTTGTTCCTTGCTCCTATTTGCTTCTGTCATATTGGTATATATATGACATAACGTTATATTGTATCTATTATTGAACTCACTAAGCGTTATCGCCTACCCCTCCCAATGTTTTAACATAATGCATGTAATAAGCACCCAGTATAGTTGGAAGACTTAGAATAGTTGTAATATTATTTTTTTGTATTTGGTTAGGTTTGTATAGATTTACAATATCCTGGGTAGTCATGTAAAATCTTAAAACATAGTCGGTTTGTATCCAATCTTTTGAAATGACTTTATCAATGTAAAAATATTGTTTTATGAATATGCATGTAGCATGTTTTGGAGTAACTATATTGTCAAGTATGAAAGTTTGGGTCTTTCAGAAATATGAAAGCATAGAAAGGGGTCCTTTCATCATTCGGCACCGTGCCAGTTTTATCGCGGATCTTCGATTGGTCATAACTTCTTCGTTATAACTCAGATTTCGACGAGGTTTTCGCCTACATGTTTCTAACGAGATTATCTACAACTTTCAATAATAAAATTTTACTTATTACAAATTTTATATTTTCACCAAATTTCACTATTTAGCTTTTAATTGGAATCTCATAAGACTTCTAATAATTTATGAATGATTCTAAACATAGTTTTACCTTATTTCTAGTAAAAACTATCCGTTAGAACTCAACACTCAATTTCACATAATATTTCATAACATTATTAACTTTTCAAATTACATAACACGATTTTAAAACGTGTATGTTACACTTCAGATTTCGACACAAAATCATTGAGGGTCCCATATATATTACTTCCTAGTTACTAGAATGAACAAATAAACTTTGACTACATAGTTTTTGCCTACTCGTCTAATCATACATGGAAATACCCTTTATGACTACTAGTTACAGATAGTGTTGTAGCACACCAATGAACAACATATATTGTAAACAAGACCCCATATATATCTCGGTTAGAAAAATAAAAGATATTGTCATCTTAAAATTACTCGTGACTTGATCTATAAAGTAATATCTAAGTGTGGTTGTTCCAATACTTAAATCTATATTTTCAAGTACGCATGCAATATTAGCACAATCTCTATTGCAATGCCCAAAACAATTTGGTCAATTAACCAATACTCATAATATTCTATAATACCAACATTTATTCCTGAGAATGCGACCGACTGTGGAGTTTTGAATATTATTAAATATTCTCAAAGTTGGTTTAAAACATCCAAAAGTGAAACACAAATTTTGAATTAACAAGACTTTGAGAGTAAATTAAAACTCATTATTAAGACTCTTTGAAATTAACATCAAAATTGGTACAATTCATACTATAATATGTTTTATAATAATACAAACTAACAACTAAACTACTACATCAGATCACTATTTAGTCTCATGCCAATGGTCCTTGTATAACCATCATGTTTCTCCCTTGATAGTGGCTTTGTGAATGGATCAGAAAGATTCTCCTCGGATGATATCCGACTCATAATGATGTCATTATCTTCTACATGATGTCTAACATAATGATACTTCCTCTGAATGTGCCTCAAATTGCCATGGGCATTGGATTCTTTAGTCAAGGCGAATGCACCCTCGTTATTACAAAAGATCTCTAGTGGTTCTTTGATGCTTGGTACTACTCCATGATCACTGATGAAGTTCTTTAACCATGTAACTTCCAGTGAAGCTTCATGATATTGCTATATTTATGCATTATTTCAATATATTTTAGTTATAATTTGGTTTTATAGAAAAATATTTGGTACTTATAAAGTATACCTCCTGTTTTTGTAGCCAAATAAGGACATTCTCATGAAAAGGGACTAAAGAGAAGCACAATTGAAAACTTGGAGGATGGAGCTTGCATCGAAGAGAAGATGAGAAGAGTTATACATAAAAGAAGAATTCCACAACGTGGCATCTCCGGATCCACAGTGTGGAAACAAGAACCTTCTCGATTGACTAATGACGAAGCTTGCAGAATATGCTTATGATATGATTCCCATAACATTTTGACCATAAGGCCACGACGCGGAAGCTGATTTTTGGCAAGTATAAATATTGATTTTTAGGTTAAAATTCAGGATGCATGAAGAGAGAGTTGTTGTTTTTATTCGACTAATAGCAACCAAGAACCCTTGGAGACTTGATTTCGTTTGGAGAAAAAGATTTAGGGAGATTAAAATAAAGATTCATCATTAATCATTCGGTTTTCCTAGATTCTACTTTGTGTTAATTTCTACTTTTATGGATTATTGAAGTTGGTTTTAGCTTGTGTTTGGTAAATCATTATCGTAGCATGTTAAAGTTTCAAACTTTATTGCCTTGCCCTCATGTTTGGTGTAGTTGAATGGCCATTTATTGCATGAACTTGTTTACCTAGTAGTTTATGATCATTAAATTACTTGAGCTAGAGATTAGCCATAGCCTAGTTTAGGTAGTAAAGTTAGTTTCTTAAGTGTGTTAGAGAGCATTATTACATCATAATACATGCTTGACTGATTATCTTGATCATAGATAGATAATTCTCAGATATATTCATTCATAGTCCAAATATATCTTAAAATCGATTTGGTGTAATTAACTTGCATGATTATTGGGGTTAAAGTTCATAAATTGACATATGCTAGTTAGTCTCATCATGATAACTAGTAACCACTAGTTTGGTAACCAACATAATTAATTCATTGTTTGAAATTAACCATAGGAAAAGGGGGGGGGGGGGTTTCGAATCTAAACGGAAGTATCTTTCATCAAATCATGTTTTCCAGTTGTTTGCTTTAGTTGAAGTTTTGTTTTAGTGATTGCTTTATTTAAGTTTTTCTGAACTTGAAAAATCAGATAAAAACCCCCATTTTAAGTTTGTTTCTTTAAGTTAACTTTTAGAATTATTTTCTTAATTAGAATACCATTCCAAGTGTTTAACTCTTACTTACTATACTTTACTAGTACGCAACTAGGTACACTACCTATTGTGTTTTAGTTGAGTTGAATAATTGAGATATAAATCTAAAACTTTGTTTTATAACATATTAACTTTTTGGTGTCGTTGGCGGGGAACGGATTATTTTAGCTGAAATTTAATTGCTAGTAGGTAATCGATCCTTTTTAGGGGTTAAATCCGCAAAAAGTTATTTTTCTACTTGATTTTATTTTTCTGTTTTTACCGTTTACACGACATGGCCATCTTGTTGCCACGACATGGAAACCGAGATTTCAGTTTTTTTGTTTTTTATTTTTTATTTTATCGTTTTACGTGTATTTCTTTGTTTTGTTTCAATAGAACATGACCAGGAGATCAACCTTTAAAATTCTACCAACCTTTGATGATCCGAAATCCAAATTCCATAAGAAAAAGGACAAAAAGAAAGGTGAACTGAGTAGCGGTTTCAAATCCGATGAGGTATCGACTTTCGAAAGAACTCCGGACAAGAAAGGAACATGTTATGAACCAGAAACTGAGAGCAATTCAGAAGAAGACGACAAAAATGGACCCGACAACACAATGGTGGACATAACCACCATGACGATGGACAAGTATAATCGGCGTATGTGAGATGACAATAGGTCGGATCTCGTACCACCCGAAATTCCATCTATAATAAATTTCGAGATTAAGGGACGTATCTTTAGCATGCTCACGAACATGCCTTTCATTGGGAAGAACCACGAGGGATGCATGCAAACACATTGACGACGTGTTGGAAACAGCGAACTATTTCAACATTCCAAATGTTACCAAGGACGTGGTGATGTTAAGACTTCTTCCAATTACATTAAAAGACGCGGCAAAGAATTGGGTGAAATCACTTCCACGAGGAGCTACCACGAAATAGGCTAATTTAAGGATGAAATTTATTCAACAATTAAGTCTGATGGGTTTTGAGCATAACAACATTCATATGGTGTACATGCAAACCTAATTGCTTTGGATCTAGGTTTTTTTCTTTTGAACATACAACTATGAATACCAAAGCAATAACCCTATGAACTAGCATAAACAATTCTAAATTGACATATAAACTAGGGTTAGATGCATACCTTGCTTGTTAAATTGCAATAACAAGATTAATCCTTCTTGATCTTGACTTCTGAAAGCCTAGTGCCCCAAGTGTCGCACCTCTAATGGAGTCACAAACACCCAATGCAACAAGATGACTTAGGAGAGAGGTGAAATTCGGCTAGGGCAACTCCAAGAAGCATAGGGCCAAAATTCACATGTAGAGGGGGCTTTATATAGTTGTGTGGGCTGCTAGGGTTTCAGGTGGAAACCCTAATTCTCTGCTTAGGCCTTAAGCAATCCATGGAACCCTTCTAGAAGGCCCTTTGGACGAAAACTATATGGGATTCCCATAGATTTCGTCCACCCCTTCTATTAGGAGTCCATAGCCCAACACTCAACTATTGATAATTTACATAATCAGTCCCCGTTAATTTAATCAGTCTCTTTTGATCACCAAATTAATTTCTGATCAATACTAATTAAATAATATGATTTCCAAATAATATATTAATCTTATAATATATTAATAAAACCATTTTGAGTACCAATTTATTATTTATATAATAAATCCTACTTTCTCTCCTCTTGTCATCCTATCAAGTTGCATGAGTGAAGGCAACCCAAAAGGACCATGATCATAATCAAATCCAGTACATACCATAAATAGTTATGGCTTAGACACCTAATTCAACAAAGTCCACCCTCGAATATTTCTAAATTAAAGAAGAACATCGTAAATTTTTAACAAAATGATAGGGAGTCGTTTTACGAAGCGTGGGAGCGCTACAAGGGAATGTTACGAAATTGCCCTCAACATGACATAAATATGCAACAAAAAATCATAACTTTTTATGATGGAAAAATATATGATCACAAGGCAACTTCTCGATTCGCAAGGTTGTAATGTCAAAGAAATCAGAGTAAAATTTTTAATTTTTCAAAAACAATCCAATGACCATAATTGTTACAAAACAATGTTTCCAAGACTAACAGTCACAATCACAGTATCCCAAAATCCAAAATCATAAAACAAGAGGATGTGCACGATCACGCCCTCGCTTTTCCACGAACATCTGAAGTACCTGAAACAATAAACTGAAACTGTAAGCCAACGCTTAGTAAGTTCTCCCAAAGTATCACACACAACATATATAACATATACAATTATGCATGCTAGGTCTAATTAGTCATCAGACTGGAATACCTTCAGGTCCACAACCATTGGGTCGGATTACCCCCTGCTCAATAAGTCATCAAACTGGAATGCCGCTATACAACGGGTCCAATCAGGCATCGGACTGGTATATGCACGCTCTCGGTTTAAAGTCTACTACGAATTTCTTTTAGATCGCTAAGGCTAAAAAGTATTTTGTCAAAAATTTACTTTTTATGATATGCGGAGTCGTGCCGGTTTAATCGCGAAACTTCGATGAGTCATAACTTCTTCGTTATAAGTCGGATATCAACGTTACTTATATGTACGGAATCCTTGTGACATACAATATAACTTATGTTAAGATTATTTATCCTAAATAATCTTCTATCAAAAAGTCATTTTTAACGCTTATTATCTCTAAATTAACTAGCAGGAATCTGCGGGCGTTACAATAATTCTTCGTGTAAAATAATCAACCCCACAATGGTTAGAATCAAACGAGAGCTACACAATAACGCCAAATCCATCACTCTGAGATTATTTAACCCTTGCAGCACGTGAGTTACGTATTCACTTAATGGTTAACTCACATCAATAAGGGTCCCACATAGCACAAAGCAAGTAACATTCATGCTGTAACACTCCAAACCATAGAACAAAGAAAGGACATCCCAAGCTCAATTGCTACTACCATGCTAGGAACTTCTACTCTCACTGTCGGTTGCCTTATACAAGCAAATTATACCCAATACATGATCAAATAGACTGTTAAATAAAAGACTCTACCCTCATTGCCTACTTCCAAAGTATGATTGACTGTGCATGTTTGAATAATCTTATTATTCGGGAAGTCAAAACATGCGAAATGAAACACAAGAATAATCAAATCCAATATGGTCTCACGCTTTTTAATATAAATAAAACACTTATTATTTAATCACCATATTGATTACACATTATTCATTGTATAATGTTTTGGCTAATCAAATTAATACTTTAATTAAAACAATAATTATCCCATGCTCCAAGCATGCACAGTATGCTTACCTACGGTCCTTTCTTTGTGAAATAGATCAATTGAATACATTTCCAAAGATGCTCATTTTACAATTCCTAATCCTTATCACAAGTGTAAGAATAACAAATTCTTGCCACTATTAGAATGTGCTAGATTCTAAACTATCATGCAATGATCATTTTGTAATGTCTACGCACCAAAGTCACAGAGACTGTGCCGATTACAAACATTCCATTGGAGATTGTTACAAGACAATTCCATGAAAGCGAAGTCTCACATTCAAAGTACATCCCTTTGAACATCCTTCTTGCATAAAA
The DNA here is from genome assembly GCF_052849685.1 of Lactuca virosa. NCBI lineage: Eukaryota > Viridiplantae > Streptophyta > Magnoliopsida > Asterales > Asteraceae > Lactuca > Lactuca virosa. The sequence continues at coordinate 44,463,064 of NC_136433.1, forward strand.
GTTTTTAACCTACACATAGATTCTTAATATCCAACTCCCATTATGGAAATCTTTCCATATTTGCCATATGACAATTTATTCTTAACATAATCCTATCTATTCATAATAATGTCAATATGGTCCATTCATTACTATACTTCCAACTGCCCACAAGCGACAAATCCTTAGCGAACCTTGGATTGTCCTTAACAGTTGTTTAATAACTTTAGTCATATCTGGTTCTAGTCCTTTTTCCTTCTTAATGCCCTAGGCATTTGGAAAAGACAGAATGGTCGAATATTACAACATATGTAATTGATCCTATACCTGAAGCGTATGGAATACAATTTATAATTTCTTACATAGAAACATGATACTTTACCAGTCTCTTGCTATAACATATCCATATATAGAATTCCCATGTTGAAACATTCCAATATGGTAATCATATATGTCCATGACTAAGTCAAATTAATATTTCAATCTAAACTTTTAGATTCGAAATAAAGTATAAGTATCCTCTCCCTTACTATAGCGAAACAACTTTTCAAACTCTGCAACTTTGCAAATTAAAACTTTGTTTCCTATAAATAGCATTGCTGACTTGCAATGCTTAATGTAAGAATTGTGCTCCCACTAGCATAATAATTACATTCTTACTGGCATAACACTTATGCTCCCACTAGCTTTGATATGTACTTAGAAATCAGCTGGACTTCTAGAAATCAATACTTATTGACTTTCTTACCAAACTTCAGATTTCTAACACGAGATGCTTCAATAAGCTTTTGTCTAAGCTCATACATCCTTTAGAAAGCTCATATGTGTGTCTAAACTATTTCAGAACTTATATCAATAAGTCCCAAATGTTTAAACCTTTTGCCATTTCTCACAATTCGATCTATGAAGAGGGATGCCGTAATCGTACTCGAATTTGAGAACGCAATTTACACAACTGCGATCTCCTTAAAATCCACTTAGTGGAAGCGTTTCCTCACAATCATTTTCATGAATTGGAGAGAAACTTTGCACTTAGATTTCATGGTGTATGTGTCCCCACTCATGTGAATCTGTCATTATCATAATCACAAGACAAGGTTTGTGACAAATCCAAACTCATATGGACTGAACTTGTTCATTCTTAATTTCTTGCCACTTAGTAGTACAGGGCCTACCATTTCTTCCAGGTTGTTAAGCAGCTCACCTATACTAGTCAATGCACTCTCATTGATCAAGGTGCTTTGCCTTTATGCATTCAAATGAGAACACATATGACTCACATGCATAGTTAACTTAACTGGAATGGCATAGAAACAAGAATATGTCAACACGATAGGTTATAAACCTCAAGTCGTGTGATAGTGATAACAACAGGTTTACTCTTGATTAGTTCTTGAAGCTATTCAAGATCATTATGACTCCCACTAACCTCTTGACATATAAGATTCTCTTGTCAAGAAACATTCATTGATAAACAAATATTCAAGAGTTAGTGTGGGTTCTTATCAAGACAAACACTTCACACAATTGGTCTTAGTTGGTCTTTATCTTATCCAAGACATCACAACTTACCAATTACAAATGTGCAATAGTAAGAAACCTTTCTACTCCACATTTGATGAATGTTATAAACCTTCTTAAGATTATGTCACTTAAAACACAATGTTGGAGTATAACTCTAAGACTTGTTTTGGAACGAAGTATGACTCACCTTAATTGATTTAACCATTTCAACAATTCTCGATTCCTCTTCTTAGCCATGCAGATGCACTAAGGTGTCCTTAGAGGATCAATTGTGATATGGTTTCATAATCACTAAGATGATCATAAAACACGATACTCAAGTATTCTCCTTTCCTTTCAGATTGGAGAAACTTTTATCTTTCTGCCTAATTGATTCTTCTTATTCGTTCTGCTATATATTGAAACTTTTCCAATGATTCAGAATTACACTTAATCTTGTAAGCATAACCTTGTTTACTAAACTTTTAGTAAATCATGTGGAATAGTCTTATCGTTCTTTGTGGTGGACCTGACCAGTGCACAACAATGTGTACTAGATCCCCTAGTCCTTCATTTGAATCACATCCACATGTGAACAAGGAATTAGTCTTAATTTCCCAAAGATGAAGGTTTTCATTAATCACACAATACTAGTTGCATGATTCCAAGTTTCTGTCCAATTGAAACTTGGGCAATGAGAATCTTCCCTTATTTGGTAAATTTCTGACACTACCACAAATAACATAACTAAGAATCACATCCATTTTTAATATTGCTAATAATATATAAACACCAAATTTTCACAAATGCCATTGCAAGGAAATATAAAATAAGACAAATCAAAATTTTTCTTTATTTATAAAAGTGCGGAAACACTTGTCCTTACAACGCAATTAAAAATGAAAACTATGTTATTAAATATTCCTAAGCAATCTATCATAACTCTTAAGCAGCAGCTCAAAAATCCGATCATCGAACCATGCGATCGAAATCCATTTCTTCGCGATCAGACTCATCTCACTCTTTCTTTAAGCTTTCTTTCTTTTCTTCGATCCTACAAAACATCAAAATGTAATCTTATCACATCATGTATTAAGAATCTACAAATATGAACTTAATAGAGTTAGATAGTGGACTTACCTGAAGCAGAGTCATACATCTTGACTTTACCATCCTTGCGATCCTTCAGGTAGATACGATAGCTTCGCATCCAATGCTCCTTCTCTTGGCAATAGAAACAAACAGTCTCTTTTGGAATGGTACACGGGACAATTTCAGACTTAGCCTTTCTCTTTACCATTTGGTCAAATAGTTTGACCTTGGCCGATCCCTTTCCCTTGGGAATAGAATACTTTTTCGGACATCCAATGTTACCATTGTCAATGTCCATGGAAGTTTGGTAGATTGATCTTCCAGACAAATTTGCTTGACCAGTACGCCAAATCATTGCTGATTCAACAACAATTAGCAAATAGGTAAGATCAATGAGGGTCACGTCGTGGTCCATCATATAGTAATCTTTAATGAGCTCACTATATGAGTCAGGAAATGATTGAAGAACCAAGTCAACAGCCAGCTTCCTCGGGAAAACGACACCCAACATCCCAAGTTTGTCAATGTGTAGCTTCATTTCCAAGACGTGAGCACACACAGCCTTTCCATCTTGGTGTTTGCTTGCCAATAGGGCTTGAGTGACCTTGAACTTTTCTAGTCTTCGAACATGTGGGTCAGGGAGAATTATTGGAGGAGATGGAGGAAGTGAAGTATGATTTCCATTTCCATGATCAAAATGTGGAACACCACCTTCATGAGGAAAGCTTTTTCCAAAAGATTCGGGAAGACCATAGTTGTTAGAATAAGACATCTACAAAAAGGGAGAAAATTCAAGTTAGTTGATTCAAGTCCTTAATATAACACCCAAATGAAATATTAAGGCTAGGACCCAACACAATATTCTACAATTCAGAAGAGGGATGCCGTAATCCAATTGAAAAATATTTCAAGGTAGGGAAATGACGATTTACCAATTTCCACCATGAAAAAATGAAAATGAACATTAGGTATTAAATGAATTGAAATTCCTAGATCTTTTGAGATTCATTGAACTTTTCAACGGCATGTTTAATCCCGATTATGCCCTTCAAGTTTGTGACTGGGATACCGAGGATCACAAACAAGGTGTGAGTAACCATGCAAATTAGCTTGGTACTCTCGAAGACGTTTATCACCTAATCAATGTGCCGGTTAACCACATACGCTCCGTTGATCTATGATAATATACGAGCTACCCATTTCCATCCTTCATTAGTCCCATATTAGTGTGTCGGTTAACCACACATCCTCCACTAACGACCAACAAGGTGCAATGTGCAATTTCATGGATTAGCACAAAATTCACATTTTTCCTAAAGTAACTAAGATTGAGAATTTATAAAAACGTTTAGTTACTTCGTATTTTCATTATACTTTTAATGGGAGTTTGTGTCCTATCCTACCCGTTCGGCTAACGACCCTCCACTAGTCAAAGGTGCGGTGGGTAAGAATGGATACCCAATGGCAGTCATTTTACAGGCCGCTTCCTTAAGCCACCCCTTATAGACCATCTTCGTGAATGAGGCCTACTAACAGTAAGACTGACTTTTACTTATACATATATAATATATTAGACTTTTAATTTTATATAGTATAAGGGTGTATTTTATACATTTAAAATACTAGGTGGTTTAAACTATAAATTAGAATTTTTATTTAATGAAATTTAAATCGTATTATTATGGATTTATTAATTCTCACTTTTAATTAAACACTTAATTAATATAATAAAATCCATAAGGGTATAATTTGAACTTTTCAAAGCACTAGGGTTTTAGAATTTAATATTTCAAAATTAAAACATTTTAATCAAATTTTAAATTCCAAAACTTGAGGACAAATTTTGAAGCTTTTCAAAATATTATGGTTTAACTATTTAAATTTACAAACCTAAAACTTTTAATTTTAAATTTAAACTATAAAACCAAAAGGGTGTAATTTAAAACTTTTTCAAAATTACTAGGTTAAATATTTGAATCAAAATAATCCTATATTATCCATATTTAACCAAATCCATCAATTTTGATAAGGATATCACATACCAATCATAAAAGTCGAATTTAGGCAATAAAAACGAGTTATGGTATTTATCCAAATCAAAATTTGGTCAAAAAATCGAAAAATCCGGCAGCAGATCACACAACTTGTCAAGTCCACTATGGAACTCGTCGAGTTCATGCAACTTGTCGAGTTCATACATGATTGACTTGTCGAGTCAGTCTGTCAGACAACAAAATTTTCGACTTTTTGATCCTTTGGCAGTTCACTTTTGCATCTATTCAATTGAAAAACGACCTAGACTCTGATACCACTGATGAGTTTTGAGCATAACAACATGCCTATGGTGTACATGCAACCCTAATTGCTTTGGATATAGGTTTTTATCTTTTGAACATACAACTATGAATACCAAAGCAATAATCCTATGAACTAGCATACACAATTCGAAATTGACATATAAACTAGGGTTAAATGCTTACTTGCTTGGTATGTTGCAATAAAAAGATTAATCCTTATTGATCTTGACTTCTGAAAGCCTAGCGCCCCAAGTGTTGCACCTCTAATGGAGTCACAAACACCCAATGCAACAAGATGACTTAGGAGAGAGGTGGAATTCGGCTAGGGCAACTCCAAGAAGCATAGGGCCGAAATTCACATGTAGAGGGGGCTTTATATAGTTGTGTGGGTTGCTAGGGTTTCAGGTGGAAACCCTAATTCTCTGCTTAGGCCTTAAGCAATCCATGGAACCCTTCTAGAAGGCCCCTTGGACGAAAACTATATGGGCTTCCCATAGATTTCATCCATCCCTTCTATTAGGAGTCCATAGCCCAACACTCAACTATTGATAATTTACATAATCAGTCCCCGTTAATTTAATCAGTCTGTAACACCCAAAAATTCAAACCAATTTAAACTTTTAAAAACATTTCAAACCATTAAAAATCATTACAACTTTGTTTTCAAAATGTATAATATCAGAGTTTTCCCAGAAACATAGACAAAACATGAGGAGCTGTACGATCACGCCTTCGCCTTGCCGCGATCCCCTGATGTACCTGAAACAATAAACTAAAACTGTAAGCCCGAGAGCTTAGTGAGTTCCCCCAAAATACCGATACACATACAGTCCACATAAACATATCATAACAAACTGAACAACATGTAATGGGTCCCCAGCTTTACAGACTGGATTACCCCTGACCCCACAGTACGAGTCTCCCCTTTAGCCCGTAACTGGAATGCTCCCGAGCCCACAGTACAAGTCTCCCTTTAGCCCGTAACTGGAATGCTCCCGAGCCCACAGTACGAGTCTCCCTTTAGCCCGTAACTGGAATGCTCCTAAGGTCTGTTGGCTACCGCACGGAGCAGTACAACCTCAACCCATCCCACATAACATATAACATACCACATAACCACTGAGCATGCAATAATCATATAACATCACAGGTAGTCCTACAGGTCTACCTAACTGGCATAACCACTAGTATGCAACACTAACTCATACCCAACATCTAACACTGCTAGGATAACATATCCATTGGGCCAGCCTTAGTGCCTTAGACCCCTTAGTATAGTGAGGATAACTCACCTCGCAACTATCGTCTGAAACTAGAAAGCTCAACTCCCGGATCACCAAAACGAACTCCACCACGTATAGTTACCATAATACCCTTTTTCATAAATCTCCAAATTACCAGAATACCCTCAGAAGTCAACTGGTCAACTCTTGGTCAAATTCAAAGTCCACAGTCAAAGTCAACAGTCCATGTTGACTCGAATCGTCGAGTGCAGTTCACCGACTCGTCGAGTCCTTCCTGAACTCGAGAAGTCGTGAAATCCTTGATTGGCTCGTCGAGTTCCCCTTTAACTCGCCGAGTTCATACGTGTCCAAGAATTGGGAGAAACCCTAGCCGACTCGCCGAGTCTTCGAACGACTCGCCGAGTTCAAGGCAATCTTCAACGGACTCGCCGAGTTTGTTCATCGACTCGACGAGTTCATGACCATCTTCATATGACTCGTCGAGTTGACTATGCAACTCGCCGAGTCCTTGCAGACCTTCATCCATGCAGACACATTTTAAGCCATGCCAAGGTTCCAGATTACAGATCCAAGCTTCTAAGGCATGTTTATCACGTAAAGTTGCAAACTTTACACACATGCAAGGTCCTAAAGGCTCTAAATGACCAATCTAAGCTTCTAATGGAGCTTTACACCTTAGGAGAGTCTCATCCTTGCAAGAGCTGGAAGCTTTATGGACTTAGGACTCAAAAGAGGTTCAGATCTGAAGTTTCAACTTCAGATCTAGCTCTCATACCAAAATCCCTTCATGAATAACTAAGGAAAGCCCTAGTTTTCACATATGAATGATTCTAGAAGAAAAAAAGGTTATGGTAACAGCTAGTTACCTCCAAAACGTGGCCAAACTGAAGTAGACTCTGGATCCACACAGAAATCTTGATGCTAGCCTCTTGATCTACAAATTTCCTTCACAAAAGTCACTTCCCAAAGCTCCAAAACACTCTCCAAGCTCTCACTCACGGAAATTAGGGTTTCTGGGTCTCAAGAGGGTGATAGAGGACAGTGGGAGGCGCTAATGGTCCAATATATAGGGTGCAAAACCCATGAAAATTAGGGTTTCCACTGCCAGCTCCTACTCGTCGAGTCCCTCATGCCGACTCGACGAGTCACTCATTAATTGACGTGTCCTGGCCCGCTGCTACTCGACGAGTCATAGCGCCAACTCATCGAGTAGACCTTAGACATGAAGTCTAAATGGAAAAATTAATAATACCTTGTTGGGTTTTGAGCATTCTAACACTCCTATGGTGTACATGCAACCCTAAATACCTTGGATCTATGTTTTCTCTAATATACATGCAAATGCTAATATTCCAAGGTATTACCCTATCTAGCATACAATCATAGATACTTGGGTAATAATATAGATATAATACATACCTTTTGTAGTGTAGCTTGACTCCATGGGGCTTGAGTGCCTAGTGCCTCAAATGTGACACCTCAAATGGATCACACAACATCAAGTGCTCTTGGAATAACTTAGAGAGAAATCCACACTTCAAGAAATCGGCTAGCCCTTCTTTTTCACACATAGTCCCCGATTTTGGTGAATAATATGATGCTTATATAGTATGTTACAATTAGGGTTACACCATGTAAACCCTAATTGTCATGACCTTTCATTTCCATGACCCATGGGTTAAGTAACCTCCATGGAGCATCCATGGAGTATCCTATGGGTTTAACCCAACTTGATTATCCATGGAGCTTTGGCCCACTATATAAGTTATGGATGATTTACACAATCAACCCATATATTTAATTAGTCTTCTTTTGATCACATAATTAATTCTAAATTAATTCTTGATCAATACTAATTAAATATTATTATTCTTATTATTAATATATTAGAACTTATAATATATTAATAACCATAAGTGTCTTATTTCTCTCATTTAGTCTATCCAAGTGCATGATGCCATGCAACCCAAATGGACCATGCCTGGTCGGGTCAAGTACATACCAAATATAGTTATGACTTAGACACTAATCCAACAGTCTCCCACTTGGATAAGTCTAAAACTATTATTGTGTATGACTTCAAGAACCAACTGGCAATCGTAGCTCTCAAAAGCCTTCGTCGAACTCTGACCTTGCCGATAATCTCTGACCTTTATCAATGACTTGTCCATTAGATAAGTGATCATATATTCCTCCATTCTAGATATCATATGGACTGAGACATGGATTATAATCATTCTCTCTGTCCATTTGTTGTTTCCCGATTTCCGATTTATGATGACTGACTGATTGAACAAATCAAATCAGTCCTGGCTTGGCCAAGCACTCACATGTCTCATCACTAAATCATCGAGGGGCCCACAGATATCGCTTTTATCCCGAAGGTAAAAGGAATGGATAAACTTCGACTCATATGGCTTGTTTTGCTACTTGTTGAATCATACACAAAGGCACGTTTTATAACATCAAGTTACCAATGCGTTTTCGTGCAATCAATGTACTATCAACTCATAGTAACAACTCATATCTCTAGGTTTGAAGAATATAAGATATTATCGTCTCATGAACACTCGTGATAAAATCCATGAAGTGATTCAAATGAGCACGGGTTGAATCCAATACTCAGAACTTATGAGCACTCATGAGTGTTGTAGCACCACTTTATCCACCAACTTGGACCTCTACAAGCCAACTCATGACAGTCTTGATTCATATCTACTTCCAACATATGACCGACTGTGGATGGTTTGAATAACTTAATCATTCAGGAAGAGCGAATTAGTTATTCTGGAAGTCAAAACATGCAAAGTGAAACACAAGAATAAATGAATCAAATATGGTATCAAACCCTATGAATATAAATAGACCACTTTTATTTATCACCATACTGATTACTCATTATTTCATTGTTTCGGTTTTATCAACTTTATATCTGAATTAAAAACACTAGTTGTCCCATGCTCCAAGCATGTACACTATGTTTTTCTAAACAATAGCTTTGGCATACACCAAGTATGCACTCTATGTTTGTCTATGATCCTTACTTTGTGAAATAAACCAATTGAACATAATTTCAATGATTCTAATTTCACACTCCCAAATCCTTATCGAAAAATGTGAGAATTTCAAATTCCTATCATTTATCGAAATCTGTTTAGATTTTAAACTTATATGCACTGACCCTCCTGTAATGAATATGTACAAAGTCACAAAGACTTGTCAACAGTCATTATAAGGTATTCCACTGGAGATCAACTCCATGGAAACTAAGTCTCATATTCAAAGTACATTGCTTTGGACATGCTTCTTGCATTAAGTTTTCTAATCTTACACAGATAACTTCCACCTATGGAGACAACTCCATATTCTCATTTTGACTATCACTTCTGAATAAGAGATGCCTCTTTTCAGAATATGTCAATATGGTCCTTCCAAAATTAGCACTATACTTCCAACTGTCCCTGAGCAACCAATCTTTGGTAAACCTCAGATTGTCCTCGACAATTGCTTAATCATTTTAGTCATATCCAATTCTAGACCTTTTCCCTTCTTAATGCCTCTGGGCATTTGGAAAAATTTAGAAATGACAAATATTATAGCACATGCAATCGATCCTGTACCCAAAGCAAATGGTATACGATTCATGATGTCTCACATAAAGACATGATTCTAGACCAGTCTTTTGCTACAATATTTTTATTTGTCATGTTTACAAAATTTGACTATGAAGAGGGATGTCGTAATCATAATCGAATTTTGAGAACGCAATATATAGAATTTCCTTAAGTTGAACCAATACAACATGAAATTCATATATATATATATATATATATATATATATATATATATTCTTGACTAAAGATGATTAAGGTCTCAATCTAAGCCTTTAGAACTGAAATGAAGTATATCCTCTCCCTTAATTATAGCAAAACAACTTTTTCAATCCCTGCAGCCTCACGAATTGAAACTTTTGTTTTCTATAATTAACATTGCTAACTTGCAACACTAACAATAATTATCATGCTCCCACTAACATGATGATTATTAGCATCACACTTATGCTCCCACTAGCTTTGACATGTACTCACAAATCAGCTGGACTTCTAGAAATCAATACTTTATTGACTTTCTTACCAAAGTTCAGATTTCTGATACGAGATGCTTTGATAAAACTTTATCAAAATCATACACCTTTCCTTAGATAGCATGCATGTGTGTCTAAACAATTTCAGAACTATGAAAAGGGATGTCGTAATCATAGTCTCAATTGTTTAGACCTTTTGCCATCTGCTTCAAATCTACTTGGTGGAAGTGTTTCCTCACCATCATTTTCATGAATCGGAGAGAAACCTTATGACCCTTAGATTTTATGGTGTATGTGTTCTTATCCATGTGAATCGTCAAAACCATAGTCACAAGACACGGTTAATGACAAATCCAAACTCATATGGACTGAACTTATGCAATCTTAACTTCTTGCCACCTAGCAGCTCAAGGGCCTGCCATTGCTTCCAAGTTGTTATGCAACCAACTGAGAACTCTAAGAACTCATATGCAAAGCCAACTTTAACTGGAATGGGCACAGAAAAGGAAATATGTCAACACGATAGGTTATAAACCTCTCGTCGTGCGCTAGTGTTAAACTACATGTTATTATTCTTGATTAGACCTTGAAGCTTTCAGAATCTCTAAGACTCCCACTGTCCTCTTGACATATAAGACTATCTTGCCAAATATTCAAGAGATAGTGCAGCTTCTTTATCAAGACAAACACTTCACACTCTTGGCCTAAGTTGGTCTTTGTTTAACCCAAAACATCACAACTTACCAATTTCAAATGTACAAGAGTAGGACACTTTTACTCTTACATTTGACAAGTGTTATAAACCTTTCTTTAAGATATGTCACTCAACTTATAGTCTTGGAGTATCACTCTAAGACTTGTTTTGAAACGAAGCATGACTCATCTTCTTGATTTAACCATTTCAACAATTCATGACTCCTCTTCTTAGTCATAAGAATGCACTAAGATGTCCTTAGAAGACCAATTGTGATGTAGTTCTTTAATCATTAAGATGATCACAAAACATGATACTAAAGTACTCTCCCATCTTTTCATATTTGAGAAACTTTTATCTGTCTGCCTAATTTGATTCTTCCCATTCGTTCTGCCATACATTGAGACTTTTCCAATGTTTCAGAATTATACTTAAACTTGTAAGTATAACCATATTTACTAAACTTTAGTAAATCATGACGAATAGTCTTATCGATCTTTTGTGGTGGACTTGATCAGTGCACAAGAATGTGTACTCGATCCCTTAGTCCTTTACTTGACTCACATATACATGTGAACAAGGAGTTAGTCTTAGTTTTCCAAAGCTGAAAGTTCTCATTCATCATACTATACAACTTGCATGATTTCCAAGTTTCTATCCAACTGAAACCTTGGGTGATGAGAATCATTCCTTATTTGGTAAATTATGACACTACCACAAACGTAAGAATCAAGTCCATTTTTCCAATATTGCTATCAATGGAATCATATATACAACCATTTTTCACAAATGCCACTGTAAGGATATTTAAAATAAATATAAAATTAAAACCTTTTATTTTATTTCAAAACTTTGCGGAAAAAACTTATCCTTACAGTGCAAATGCATATGAAAAACTTGTTGTTATCTATTCCTAAGCAATTTATCATAACTCCTTAGTAACAGCTTCAAAAATTCTGACCACCAAACCATGTGATCGAAATCCATCTTCGTGATCAGAATCAGCATGTACTTCCTTTAAGTTTCTTCACTTTTCTTTGATTCTTAAAACATCAATATGTGACCCAGTCACATCATGTAATGAGAATCTCATAATAGAAACTTAACAGAGTTAGATAGTGGACTTTTACCTGAAGAAGAGTCAAACTTCTTGACTTGATCACCCTTATGATCTTTCAGGTAAATAGGCAGCTTCGCAATCAATGCCCCTTTCTTTGGCAAGATAAACATATGGACTCTTTGGTAATGGGACTATCTCAGACTTAGCCTTTCTCTTTACCATTTGGTCAACCTAGTTGACTATGGTCAAACCCTTTCTTTGGGATGAGAAGGCTTTTCTAGATATCCGATGCTACCATTGTCAATGTACATTGGGAAGTTGATCTCCTAATCAAATTGCTTTACTAGTCCTCAAATCATTGCTGACCAAGCAAATAGATAAGGTCATTAAGGTTCATGTCATAGTCTGTTTCATAGTAGTCCCAAAGGAACTCACTAAGTGACTTAGAAAGTGATTGAACATCCAACCTTCTTAAGACTTTGACACCCAACTCTCCCGGCTTGTCAATATGTGACTTCATCTCTAAGATGTGATCAGACATAGACCTTGCTTTCCATTAGGGCTTAAGTGACCTTGAACTTGTGGGTTAGGGAGAATAATTTGAGGAGGTGGAGGAAGTAAAGTTCCAAGAGATTTGGGAAGATCATAGATGTCTGAACTAGACATCTTTTGGGAGATATTCAAGATAGTTGATCTAAAGTCCTTAATATAACACCCAATATGAAATATTAAGGCTAGGACCCAACAACCTATTTATAACTGGAAGAGGGATGCCGTAATCCGAGTTATAAAATAGTTGAAGGTAGGTAAATGACGATTTACCAATTTCCACCATGAAAAACGAAATAATTTAATTAGGTTTTTAATTGGATTTGAAACTCCTAGATCTTTTGAGATTCATTGAAGTTTTCAATGGCATGTTTCAATCTCGAGTGTGCCCTTCAGGTTTTGTGACTGGGATGCTGAGGATCACAAAACAAGGTGTGAAGTAACCATGCAAATTACTTGGTACCCTTAAGTGTTTACCCCTCAATCGATGTGCCGGTTAACCACACGAGCTCCACCGATACTATGATAAATATTAAGTTACCCTTTGCCTACTTTGTTAAATCCAGGTTAGTGTGTCGGTTAACCACACACGCTCCACTAACGGTTTAAACAAAGTGCAAAGTGTAATTTCATGGATTAGCACCTTATTCACATTTTCCTAAGTAACTAAGATTGGGAATTAATAAAAGGTTTTGTTACTTAGTATTTATCATTAATACTTTTAATGAAGGGAGAATTATAGTCCTTGTCCTACCTGTTCGGCTAACGACCCTCCACCAGTCAAGGAAGCGGTGGGTGAGAGTGGACACCCATTAAGCTGCCATTTTATAGGCAACAACCTTATACCCCCCCTTATAGACCGGCTTCGTGAATGAGGCCTACTAATGGTAATACTGACTTGCTCTTATACACACACACACACACACACACACATATATATATATATATATATATATATATATATATATATATATATATATATATATATATAGATTATTAACTTATAATATTATAAAGTATAAGGGTTGAATTTGAACTTTTAAAATTCTAAGGGCTTAACTTGGAATTAAAGTATTCATTAGAGATAACTTTTCAAATTCCAAAACTTGAGGGCAAGTTTTGAAACTATTCAAAACTCTTGGATTTTCATAACTTATGAGTTTTACGTAAAGCTTTAAAACCTTTAATGAAGAGACTCTTGGACATCCATAACTTGAGGACAAGTTATGGAGCCATAAAAACTATTTATAAGAAAAGACTCTTCATTTTTTTTGTAACCTAAGGCATATTTATGAGTTTTTAAGATTCATAAATGTGACTTTTCATATAACTTGAGGACAAGTTACAAAAAAACACATTTTATGAACAACTTTTAGATTAATTAGGATTGAAAACAACTAAAACATAATTTTTTTTCCATTAATCTAAAGTAACTCATAAATACCACTGTTGGGTTTTCAGCATTCTAACACTCCTATGGTGTACATGCAACCCTAAATACCTTGGATCTATGTTTTCTCTAATATACATGCAAATGCTAATATTCCAAGGTATTACCCTATCTAGCATACAATCATAGATACTTGGGTAATAATATAGATAGAATACATACCTTTTGTAGTATAGCTTGACTCCATGGGGCTTGAGTGCCTAGTGCCTCAAATGTGACACCTCAAATGGCTCACACAACATCAAATGCTCTTGGAATAACTTAGAGAGAAATCTACACTTCAAGAAATCGGCTAGCCCTTCTTTTTCACACATAGTCCCCGATTTTGGTGAATAATATGATGCTTATATAGTATGTTACAATTAGGGTTACACCATGTAAACCCTAATTGTCATGACCTTTCATTTCCATGACCCATGGGTTAAGTAACCTCCATGGAGCATCCATGGAGTATCCTATGGGTTTAACCCAACTTGATTATCCATGGAGCTTTGGCCCACTATATAAGTTATGGATGATTTACACAATCAACCCATATATTTAATTAGTCTTCTTTTGATCACATAATTAATTCTAAATTAATTCTTGATCAATACTAATTAAATATTATTATTCTTATTATTAATATATTAGAACTTATAATATATTAATAACCATAAGTGTCTTATTTCTCTCATTTAGTCTATCCAAGTGCATGATGCCATGCAACCCAAATGGACCATGCCTGGTCGGGTCAAGTACATACCAAATATAGTTATGACTTAGACACTAATCCAACATACTTGACGGTTGGGATGTTACAATTCTCCTTCACTTGACTTAGACTTCGTCCTCGAAGTCTGCTGTAGCGAATAACTCCGGGTAATGCTCCCGCATCTCAGCCTCCGACTCCCATGTCCACTCGGATCCCCTCCGATTCTCCCATTGTATCTTTACCAACGGAACCTCCTTGTTGTGCAGGACTTTCACTTTCCTTTCCAAAACGGCAATCGGCCTCTCAATATAATTCAGGCGCTCATCAATCCGAATGTCATCCAGTGACACCACTGCCTCCGGGTCCACAATGCACTTTCGCAACTGCGAAACGTGGAAAGTACTGTGGATCCGACTAAGCTCCTCCGACAACTCTAGTCTGTAAGCCACCTTGCCAACCCTGGCAATGATCCTGAACGACCCAATATATCGGGGACCCAATTTTCCCCTCTTCCTGAAGCGGATCACGCTCTTCCTGGGCGAGACCTTCAGGAGTACCATGTCACCGACCTGAAACTCTAACTCGGATCGACGTCGGTCAGCGTAACTCTTCTGCCGACTCTGAGCGGTCTGCAGCCACTGTCTAACCTGTTGAATCTTCTCGGTAGTCTGCAAGACCACCTCCGTCCGACCCATCACCCTGTGACCAACCTCACTCCAACAAACCGGGGTGCGACATTTCCGCCCATACAACAGCTCGAATGGCGGGGCGCAAATGCTGGAATGATAGCTGTTGTTGTAGGCGAACTATGCAAGCGGTAGGTGGGAATCCTAGCTCCCACCGAAATCAATGAAACACGCCCTCAACATATCCTCGAGGGTCTGAATGGTCCGCTCGCTCTGACCATTAGTCTGCGGATGGAATGTTGTGCTGAAGTGCAACCGTGTGCCCATCTCCTCGTGAAACTTCTGCCAGAAGCGGGAGGTAAACCTGACATCCCGATCAGAGACAATAGAAACGGGAACCCCATGGCGAGACACGATCTCGCGAACGTACATGTCGGCCAATTTCTCGGCCGATGAGCTCTCCCGTATGGCCAAGAAGTGGGCACTCTTGGTCAATCGATCCACGATGACCCATATAGCATCAAACCCCTTCGCCGTCCTTGGCAACTTGGTAATAAAATCCATCGTGATCTGTTCCCATTTCCACATGGGAATCTCCAGGGGCTGCAGCTTGCCATGCGGCTTCTGATGCTTGACCTTGACCATCCTACATGTCAAGCACCTCTCGACGTACCAAGCGATTTCTCGCTTCATGCACGGCCACCAATAGCTCAAACTCAAATCTCGGTACATCTTGGTGGCCCCCGGGTGAATAGAAAAATGAGACTTATGAGCCTCCTCCATGACCGTCTGCCTGACCCCACCAGACATCGGGACCCAGACCCGACCGCATCGGGTCAATAATCCCCAGCTATCCTGCACTAACCGGGTATTCTCACCCTTGATCCTCTCCAGCTTCCAATTCTCTGGTCGCGTGCCCTCAACCTGGGCATCTCTGATCAAAATCACAAGCGGAGAGTCTACTGCTATCCTCATACATACCGCTGGGGCGGAAGACCCAGCTGACTTGCGGCTCAGAGCATCCGCAACCACATTCGCTTTACCAGGGTGGTAAAGGATCTCGCAGTCGTAGTCCTTGACTACATCCAGCTACCTGCGCTGCCTCATGTTCAGGTTGGCTGATCCATGATATGTCTCAAGCTCTTGTGGTCCGTGTATATGGTGCAACGGACCCCGTAAAGGTAATGTCTCCATATCTTGAGGGCAAACACCACCGCCCCCAGCTCCAAGTCATGCGTAGGGTATCTTGTCTCGTGCGGCTTCAATTGTCGCGACGCATAAGCTATCACTCGTCCTCTCTGCATGAGGACCGCCCCTAACCCTGTGATGGATGCATCACAACACACCACAAAATCCTCAACTCCCCCGGGGAGTGTCAAGACTGGGGCCTCGCACAACCGCTGTCGGAGGGTCACAAACGCCCTCTGCTGCTCAGGGCCCCACCAAAATTCCACCCCCTTCCTCGTCAGACGAGTAAGGGGTACCGCAATCCTGGAGAAGTCCTGTATGAATCTCCGGTGGTACCCTGCCAATCCTAAAAAGATCCTGATGTCTGAGGGAGATTTCGGAACCTCCCACTACATAACCGCCTCGATTTTGGCCGGATCGACCAAAATCCCTTCTTGGTTAACGAGATGTCCGAGGAACTGGACCTATCGTAGCCAAAACTCACACTTCGAGAACTTGGCGTACAGCCGTTCTCGTCTCAGAACTCCCAACAACTCCCGCAGATGCTCCTCATGCTGCTCTCGGGTCTTGGAATACACCAACATATCATCTATAAACACTATGACCGAGCGATCGAGCATCGGTCTGTAGACCCGATTCATCAGGTCCATGAATACTGCTGGCGCGTTGGTGAGCCCAAACGGCATCACCACGAACTCATAATGTCCGTAACGAGTTCGGAACGCGGTCTTCTCCACGTCCTCCTCTCTGACCCTGACCTGATGATACCCAGACCTCAAGTCTATCTTGGAAAACCAAGATGCACCCTGCAACTGATCGAAGAGATCGTCTATCCTCGGGAGTGGGTAACGGTTCTTAAACGTTAATTTATTCAACTCCCGGTAGTCAATTCACATCCGGTGTGAACCGTCCTTCTTCCGGACAAAAAGAATCGGTGCTCCTCATGGAGAACTGCTCGGACGAATGAACTGCTTGCCTAGCAGTTCCTGTAGCTGTGACGACAGCTCCTGCATCTCTGGCGGAGCCAATCGGTACGACGCCTTAGCGATAGGGGCCACGCCTGGCACCAGGTCGATCCTGAACTCGACCTGCCTCTCCGGAGGTATCACTGGCAACTCCTCCGGAAACACATATGTAAACTCCCTGATCACCGATACATCGGAAACCGAAATCTGATCCCTGACTCGCGTATCTACCACATACGCTAGATAACTCGCACACCCGTACTGAATGTACTGCCGAGCCCTGGCAGCTGAACAAAACCCTGATCCCACTCTGGTGCCCTCGCCATATACAGTCAGTTCTCCCCCACTTGGGGTTCAAACTACCACTCGCTAGCCCTCGCAACCAATCATAGCACCGAACCGACTGAGCCAATCCATGCCTACAATCACGCACACCTCCCCCATGGGGATCGGAATCAAATCTATCGGAAAGGACACCCCGAAAATCTCCAAATCACACCCTCGATAAACTGAAGAAGCAGAAACCCCGTGTTCGTTGGCGATAGACACTCGCAACGGACACTCTAACTCGCCTACTGGCGCACTGAACTCCCTACTAAATGACTGAGATACGAAGGACCGACTCGCCCCCAAGTCAAATAAGACCAAAGCAGGCAAAGAGTTCACTAAAAACGTACCTAATCACAGGTACAACAGATAAGCATACAACAGATATATAAAATGAGATAAAGGATAGAAACATACCAGCAACCACATCGGGTGTTGCCCTGGCCTCCTCTGCGGTCAACTGGAAAGCACGAACCTGAGCCTTCGGAGGCTCTGCCCTGACTGGTCTCCCATCCGTGATCCTCAAGGTAGTCGGCGCTGGAGCATGCGCCGGCTTGGCGGCTAGCAACGGACAGTTGGCCTTAATGTGGCCAACCTGATCGCAGTGATAACATAACCTCATACCCTGAATCGGGACTGCCTGACGGCAGTCCTTCGCGTAATGCCCCGTCTTGCCACACCTGTGGCACCCACTATCAGCTTGACACACACCAGAATGACCCCTACCACACTTCCCACAAGTGCGGCTCTGCTGACCCCCGGTCCTACTATCAGCGGTCTTAGACCGCTTCGGCGCCGGCTGAGACTATGTTGGGGCCTGCCGCTGCTCCCTCAACTGCAGCTCAATCTCTAACTCACATCGTCTGGCGGCCTCCTGCAACTCTAGAAGAGTATCACATCGCTGGGTGGACACAAACTGACAGATATCCGTCTTTAGCATGCTCAGATAACGAGTCATCTGAGCCTGATCTGAAGCAAACTCCGGGCAAAATATCGCCCTCTCAGTGAACATACGGGTGATCTCCGTCACCGACTCCCCATCCTGTCTCAAACTTAGAAACTCCAGTGCCAAATGTTCCTGCTCAACCCGCGGAATGTAACGGGGCGCGGAACATGTCCCTGAACTGCTCCCAAGTAACAACAACTCTCTGATCATCAGTGTACGACCCAGTCGCAAGTCTCCACCAGTCCTTGGCCCCAGACCTAAGCAGGTTCAGAGCACACCTGACCTTCTGGTCAGCAGGACACGAGCAGGTGAAGAAACACCCCTCCACATCTGAAATCCATCTCATAGCCTTGATGGGATCCTGCGTCCCATCAAAAGTAGGGGGCTTCGTGTTATCGAAGTCTCTGTACTGGAAGCCCCTACCAACTCCTCCCCCTGCCGCTGATACAGCTGATGCAGCTACTGCGGCGGCTGTCTCCGCCAGGGCTGCATAACGCTCATCAAAGTACTCCACCATGGCGGTCTTAATCGACCCAAACATCTCTAGTAAATGTGCCCGGAACGCAGCAGCAACCTCATCATGCAGGATCTCTCGAATCCTGGTATCCAACTCCTCTGTACCCATCTGCACCACTGGCTCAGGTGCTGTTGGCCTCTCCTGGTCTCTGTCCCCTGATCCTGATCCCAACCGGATCCAGCCACAAAGCGTCTCGTCATCACCATTCTGAAACATACCACAAGATATCAGATAATCCATATAAATAACTGGGAGCCAACTCCCGACTAACCCTAGGGATTATGACTCACTTGACACGCGTATGGGTCCTGTGCTTTCAGTAGTATGGGCCCCTACAACCTTCCACACCTACCCATATTTGTCTCAAGCATCACCACAATTCCCTAACTGAATACACAACATAGCGAGCGCTCAGTCCTCACTCCTAGAGGAATGCTAAATATCTCCTAACTGGCCTCTCGGCCTCACAAAACCCACCTATCCATGAAACTTCCACCAACCTGCAGCACTAGTGTATGCTAGCCATACATAACGCTGGACCCTATAGACTTTCGAATATCCAATCCTACCCTAAGCTCCCCATCAAACAAGAACAGAACACAAGGCCAAATCAAACATTCTCAGGCTATAAGATCTTGGTTATGTATAACCGTGATGCATACACTAAGCAACTACAGTAATGATGTCAATCTCATATAAAGGAAACCCTTGGCTAGCAGACATCATGTAATCAGGCAATTCTATCATGCAATTCCTGAAGATCCCTAGCCTAGTACTAACATGCTCTTCTAACATATCTCATCATCAAATAACTTGTATGGTATTTTGGGGTCAACTTACTGGCTCCGGCTGATCGTACATCCTGCATCCTCCTTTACTTATTTTGAAAACCTTTTAAAAAAGTCATTTTGA
Organism: Lactuca virosa; assembly: GCF_052849685.1. Lineage (NCBI taxonomy): Eukaryota > Viridiplantae > Streptophyta > Magnoliopsida > Asterales > Asteraceae > Lactuca > Lactuca virosa. Next base: position 44,483,191 of record NC_136433.1, read on the forward strand.
AAATCCTTTCCTTGATTTGAGACTGGAGTTACACGCATGTTCCTCCAATTCACTCAAACCAAGGCTCTGATACCAACTTGTAACACCCAAAAATTCAAACCAATTTAAACTTTTAAAAACATTTCAAACCATTAAAAATCATTACAACTTTGTTTTCAAAATGTATAATATCAGAGTTTTCCCAGAAACATAGACAAAACATGAGGAGCTGTACGATCACGCCTTCGCCTTGTCGCGATCCCCTGATGTACATGAAACAATAAACTAAAACTGTAAGCCCGAGAGCTTAGTGAGTTCCCCCAAAATACCGATACACATACAGTCCACATAAACATATCATAACAAACTGAACAACATGTAATGGGTCCCCAGCTTTACAGACTGGATTACCCCTGAGCCCACAGTACGAGTCTCCCTTTAGCCCGTAACTGGAATGCTCCCGAGCCCACAGTACGAGTCTCCCTTTAGCCCGTAACTGGAATGCTCCCGAGCCCACAGTACGAGTCTCCCTTTAGCCCGTAACTGGAATGCTCCTAAGGTCTGTTGGCTACCGCACGGAGCAGTACAACCTCAACCCATCCCACATAACATATAACATACTACATAACCACTGAGCATACAATAATCATATAACATCACAGATAGTCCTACAGGTCTACCTAACTGGCATAACCACTAGTATGCAACACTAACTCATACCCAACATCTAACACTGCTAGGATAACATATCCATTGGGCCAGCCTTAGTGCCTTAGACCCCTTAGTATAGTGAGGATAACTCACCTCGCAACTATCGTCTGAAACTAGAAAGCTCAACTCCCGGATCACCAACACGAACTCCACCACCTATAGTTACCATAATACCCTTTTTCATAAATCTCCAAATTACCAGAATACCCTCAGAAGTCAACTGGTCAACTCTTGGTCAAAGTCAAAGTCCACAGTCAAAGTCAACAGTCCATGTTGACTCGAATCGTCGAGTGCAGTTCACCGACTCGTCGAGTCCTTCCTGAACTCGAGAAGTCGTGAAATCCTTGATTGGCTCGTCGAGTTCCCCTTTAACTCGCCGAGTTCATACGTGTCCAAGAATTGGGAGAAACCCTAGCCGACTCGTCGAGTCTTCGAACGACTCGCCGAGTTCAAGGCAATCTTCAACGGACTCGCCGAGTTTGTTCATCGAATCGACGAGTTCATGACCATCTTCATATGACTCGCCGAGTCCTTGCAGACCTTCATCCATGCATACACATTTTAAGCCATACCAAGGTTCCAGATTACAGATCCAAGCTTCTAAGGCATGTTTATCACATAAAGTTGCAAACTTTACACACATGCAAGGCCCTAAAGGCTCTAAATGACCAATCTAAGCTTCTAATGGAGCTTTACACCTTGGGAGAGTCTCATACTTGCAAGAGCTGGAAGCTTTATGGACTTAGGACTCAAAAGAGGTTCAGATCTGAAGTTTCAACTTCAAATCTAGCTCTCATACCAAAATCCCTTCATGAATAACTAAGGAAAGCCCTAGTTTTCACATATGAATGATTCTAGAAGAAAAAGAGGTTATGGTAACAGCTGGTTACCTCCAAAACGTGGCCAAACTGAAGTAGACTCTGGATCCACACAGAAATCTTGATGCTAGCCTCTTGATCTACAAATTTCCTTCACGAAAGTCACTTCCCAAAGCTCCAAAACACTCTCCAAACTCTCACTCACGGAAATTAGGGTTTCTGAGTCTCAAGAGGGTGATAGAGGACAGTGGGAGGCGCTAATGGTCCAATATATAGGGTGCAAAACCCTGAAAATTAGGGTTTCCACTGCCAGCTCCTACTCGTCGAGCCCCTCATGCCGACTCGACGAGTCACTCATTAATTGACGTGTCCTGGCCCACTGCTACTGGACGAGTCATAGCGCCAACTCGTCGAGTAGACCTTAGACATGAAGTCTAAATGGAAAAATTAATAATACCTAACGGTTGGGATGTTACACAGTCTCTTTTGATCACCAAATTAATTCCAAATTAATTTCTGATCAATACTAATTAAATAATATGATTTCCAAATAATATATTAATCTTATAATATATTAATAAAACCATTTTGAGTACCAATTTATTATTCATATAATAAATCATACTCTCTCTCCTCTTGTCATCCTATCAAGTTGCATGAGTGAAGGCAACCCAAAAGGACCATGCTCATAATCAAATCAAGTACATACCAAAAATAGTTATGGCTTAGACACCTAATCCAACAAAGTCCACCCTCGAATATTTCCAAATTAAAGAAGAACATCGCAAATTTTTAACAAAATGATAGGGAGTCGTTTTGCGAAGCATGGGAGCGCTACAAGGGAATGTTACGAAATTGCCCTCAACATGACTTAAATATGCAACAAGAAATCACAACTTTTTATGATGGAATAAATATGATCACAAGGTAACTTCTCGATTCGCAAGGTTGTAATGTCAAAGAAATCAGAGTAAAATTTTTAATTTTTCAAAAACAATCCAATGACCATAATTGTTACAAAACAATGTTTCCAAGAATAATAGTCACAATCACAGTATCCCAAAATCCAAAATCATAAACCAAGAGGATGTGCACGATCATGCCCTCGCTTTTCCACGATCGTCTGAAGTACCTGAAACAATAAACTGAAACTGTAAGTCAACGATTAGTGAGTTCCCGCAAAGTATCACACACAACATATATAACATATACAATTATGCATGCTAGGTCTAATTAGTCATCAGACTGGAATACCTTCATGTCCACAACCATTGGGTGGGATTACCCCCGGCTCAATCAGTCATCAAACTGGAATGCCACTATACAACTGGTCCAATCAGGCATCAGACTGCTATATGCACGCTCTCAGTTTAAAGTCTACTACGAATTTCGTTTAGATCGCTAAGGCTAAAAAGTATTTTGTCAAAAATTTACTTTTTATGATACGCGGAGCCGTGCCGGTTTAATCGCGAAACTTCGACGAGTCATAACTTCTTCGTTATAAGTCGGATATCAACGTTACTTATATGTACGGAATCCTTGTGACATACAATATAACTTATGTTAAGATTATTTATCCTAAATAATCTTCTATCAAAAAGTCATTTTTAACGCTTATTATCTCTAAATTAACTAGCAGGAATCTGCGGGCGTTACAATAATTCTTCGTGTAAAATAATCAACCCCACAATGGTTAGAATCAAACGAGAGCTACACAATCAGGCCAAATCCATCACTTTGATATTATTTAACCCTTGCAGCATGTGAGTTAACATATTCACTTAATGGTTAACTCACATCAATAAGGATCCCACATAGCACAAAGCAAGCAACATTCGTGTTGTAACACTGCAAACCACATAACAAACAAAGGACATCCCAAGCTCAATTGCTACTACCATGCTAGGAACTTCTACTCTCACTGTCGGTTGCCTTATACAAGCAAATTATACCCAATACATGATCAAATAGACTGTTAAATAAAAGACTCTACCTTAAGACCACAACCAGACGCGGAACAGGAAATAAGGCTAAATCAATCATTCAAAGGCTATATGATCCTAACTGTATCCAATCTTTCTGGCATGCAACTATTCATATCATATAACATATCAACATGTATGGGTATTCTGGGAATCACTTGAGCTCGGTTGATTGCACGCATCACACCCCTTCTTCTTTATAAAAAACTTTTTAGAAAACTTATTTTATTTCAAAAAGATTACCAATTCCCCAGTTTGAGTTCAGACACACCCGAGAATGTGCCCGAATCCGTCAGACTAAGGCTCTAATACCAACTTGTAACATCCTAAAAATCCATGGAAAAAATTTCATTTTTAAAACAATAAACCATACAAATGAGTTGTTCCAAAACCGGTCAAAATGGATATATTATTTAAACATCAAAGTAAAAATCATAAACAACCACGCAAAATAACACTCTAAGGGATGATGTGCAGTCACGCCGACCCTTCCCTTTCGAACCGGAAGTATATAACCATAAAACTTAAGCATAAAGCTTATCGAGTTGCCCAAATACCACATTACATACATATCATTGGGCCTAGCTCGAAAATTAGGCTCGTCACATAATAATAGGCCTAGCCCTTCCTAAATAATGGGCCCAACTTAGCATACATTTAGGCCTAGCCTGTCATACAATGGGCCTAGCCCAACATACAATAGGCCCAACCCTCTCATTCAACTGAACCTAGCCCTACACGCATGTCTATGGGCCCAGCCCAACATACAATGCAAGAGTCACAAAGATAGCTAGCATTCTACCTAACACATTCCAGTGGGCCGACATTGGTGCCTTCGACCCACAAGTACAGTGAGGAGACTCACCTCAATCTAGAGATAACCGAATCACACACACACGTTGTTGCTACCGGGATCCTCACACTAAACATATCTAAAATCATTTGTAATCAATAATTAAGGCAATCACCCATAATCCAAGGTCCAATCATATTCCATCATGCTAAGGGGTAAAAGACCATTTTATCCTTCCCATACTTGACCCAACATTCCTGGCCCAACACCCGCAAGACCCAAGGCCCAAAAATGGACCAAAAGCCATTCTGGTGAGTATGCCCCGCGTACCACCCCAATATGCCCGACTTACTGCATGCTGAAGCCCCATTTCTCATTCTAAGCTCTTAATGCCTTAAGACAAAACATCTAACTTCCAGATCTGATTCCAAGGGACATTGTAAGTCATAAAGTTCCTGACTTTATGACTTTGCATGGCTTAATGATGCCCAAACCAAAGCCCTACAGTCATAATTTCACCAAAAAGGCCACCAACCCATGCATGGAAACATTATACTCATTAAGATCCGATTTTTATACTACATGAACATTAGATCTAACAAGAAATGACACCCTTAAGCTTTGGACTAGCTTTTACTCACAAGAACCAAAACCATGGGACCAAAACATGGAAATTATAACCTAAAACTAGATCTACAAAAAGAACCATCAAGTTTGAAGATTTATACCTCTAGAAGAAAGATCAAGGTGAACAAGGTCTGGATCTACAAGCTCCATGACAACCAAAACTTCTCTAATGAGCTCCTTCTTCTCCAAGATGCACCAAAAACACTCCAAAACACTCAAAAGCTCAAGGATCTCACAAATGGGGCTATGGTTTCGAATTTAGGGTTACAGAGGATGGAGGTTGAAGGTAAGAAGGGTTTGCAATAAGTTAAGGTCTTAAAATAGGATCGAAGACCCAAATATTAGGGTTTGCTTTAGACTTGCATACACCCAACATACTCCTGGTACGCCCATTGTACCAGGGTGAACCTCCACGATCATTTAATCGTAGTACGCCCAACGTACAACCTGTACACCTAACGTACTAGCCTAAACCCAATAACTCTCGCGACCCAACTCCGATTTTGACGTTCTTTATATGCTCGGAAAGGTAATGAAAAACCCTATCATACCATCGAATCTCTTTTGACTCAAAACCTTCCGAATTAGAATCCTTAATTTAATAAAAGGTGTGAAGCATCACTTTTACCATTATACCCCTGGACTCCCAAAACGCAAACCGAAAGTTTGGATCACACAAATTTTATAATCCACACCCAATTGGGTCTATAACCCAAGCCCTTTGAAGTCCATGGCTGTAACTTGATCCATCGGTCTAGTTTACATGATGTCATGATGATTGAACTATAATATCTCCTCCACAAAACGAACTGTCATGATTGGAGAGATAGAAATAGATAGATAGATGGAGAAAGAAAATATGAAGAAAATGATGAAGAAAAAGATGAAAAAAAAGAAATTCACATCAACAAGCTGAAAGGGGAGACGAGGGAGAAAACACGAACTTGTCCAAATATGGATGGCACGTGTGGGTCTTCTACGAAAAATATTTAGCAATGTGTAAGAGTAAGAGGGACCAAAAATGTTTAGAAACTCTTCACTAAGGACCATATTGCAAAAATAAAGGTTACTTGTTATACCTCCTAAACCAAAAAAGTGTTAAAACATGGACCAATTTGTAATCTAGTCTAAAAACGTTATGGTTTTATTAGAGATGGAAACGGAGTATTCCATTTCCATATATATAGTAAAATTAGTTTATATAAAATTTGTTATTTGTGAATATTATTTGGTCATTTGAAATTTGGCAAATGTTTAACTCAAAAACTCAAAGTAGAAAATCAAGACGATAAATATTTGTGAGTTTGTCATGCATAGTTGAGGGCTCATGGTCCTATTATGATTTTTCTTTTTTATGTACCAATGATGTATACTATGTAAGATAAGTCCTTCCTTGCTATGAATTATGTCACATCAACAAAAAGTATAAATTCATTGAGACCCCCCCCCCCCCCCCCCCCTCTGTTTCTCTCTCATTTTTGGTAAACATAATGCTAAAGAAGAAGGTAAATATACCATTTACATAAAAATCAACAAAACACAAAAAAACGTTTTCAACGAACATATAAAAGGTGATACACGACTTTCTTGCATAGAACATTAGTAAAAATGCATTTATTCTGTTATATAATATAATTATTAGTTTGATGTGAAATAAAATTAATCACAAGTGAAAAGTGATAAAACAAAAAATGGATGATTATTTAATTATTATATGTGAAATTGTCGAGGCCCGGGACCAAATAATATGATGATGCGTAGGCGATTTACTTACGTCTTAAAGCGTACAAGTTTCACACACTCTCACTATATTTGTGTTGATGTTGCTTAATGATCTATGGTTACCAACGACCCTAATATTCATCGAGTTAACTAGAGCTAATAATATACGTTTAAATATATTAGTTTTATTAGTTTTTTTTTTTAATTTTTAAATTTTTTTATAAATAAGATATAATATGGTATTGTCTTATAATTTTTTATGTTGTGGGTATATTTATATTGTGAAAAAACAAAACGTGATTAGATATATTTTTATGTGATAATCGCTAAATTTACCAAAAATAGATGGTCTCATTGCAAGATAGGACATGACCATTTTGATTTTTGAACATTTATCTTTTAAAAACTATTTATTTAGTGAAATCGGCCTTTATTTGTGATTTTTATTTAAAAAAATGCAAAATCGTGTACTATTCGAAAACTTTTATGTTTATAAACTCATGACTAAAGTCTCGTTTAATAGTTTCTGTCCGGTAAAGTATTGTCTGGGAAAGTGTTGTATGAAAATATTTTCTAACTTGGAAAGAAACCACGTTGTTTGATTGTACATCTGATTGACTAAGTTGAATGATGAAAAATGACAATATTAATTTGCCGTTCTATACTATGATGGATGAAGTTGTTGAATAAACATAAAATCATATAAATTGTCATACAAAATCAAAATTACACAATAATCATTTAAAAATCCAAATAGAATGTCGGTTAAGTTGCTTTTAGTTTATTTTTTTTCAAGTTGATCTTATGTTGTTATTCTTTCTAGTCATTTTTTTTATAACTCAACATGTGATTCTTGACCCAGTTTATATCTAATAGTGGTGGGATGGATGAGATTTTTTTAAAATATATTAGGATGATGGTGGTGTTGTTAAAAAAAAAGAATTAATCCAATAAAAATGAATTAAAAATTTAACTAAAAGAAATTAATAATCCAATAAAGTAATATTTATTAATATATAAATATTATATGTTTATAAATAATATTTATTAATATATAATAATCCAATAAACAAGAATTAATCCATAAAAAGGAAATAAAAAAAGAATTATTTAAAAGAAATTAATAATCTAATAAAATACTATTAATTAATACATAAATATTATATATTAAAAATAATATTTATTAATATATAATAATACAATAAAAAAGAAATTAAAAAGTTATTTAAAAGAAATTAATAATCCAAGAAAGAAAAAGGCGAAGTTTGAAGCAAAATTGTCTTTTCAGTCTATTTAGCCAGAAATGTATGATTTTGGAGCTTTTTAGGAAAGACATATATTACCGGGAAAGACCCATGTTTTTGTGCATATCAAACAGTCTTTTCGGTCCATTCAGCCAGAAAGATCTGTTTGGACCTGAGAAAATGTCTATCAAACGGGGCCTAACATTAGATACAATTAAGAGCATATTTGGAATATTTAAAAAAAAAACTCCATAAGCTTTTCAAAATAGTTTATCAAAAGCTAGTTTATAAACTGTAATAAATTATTTATTATTATTTTACCAAACAACATATTACAATGAACTTAACTTATAATTTTTTTTAACCAATCTATTATATTTATAAATCGATTATCAAATATTTGCTTATGGCATGGAATATTCATATTTAATCCATAAAAGCTTTTTAAATAAAAACTAGAAGGAATCTCGTGCTTCGAACAGGTCAGAATGATGCATGTAGTTCTGGGATATTGTTTCACGAACTGACCATACCTTCATCGAAATGTCCACAAAAGATTGATAGCCAATACAAAGCCTACAGAAGATATACCCATGAGATTAAGAAACACCCATGATCCTTTCTAATTCCAACAGTGAAAAGCAAAGTTGTAGCTAACAAAATGCGTTTCTTCCCGTCATGCCATCGAAAGCTTTTTCATTCTCACTCTCATTGGCATTTCCTTCATCATAATTGTTTCCTGTTCCAAGAGCATATGGTGAAAGAATCAATATACTGGTTAAATTTTGGGTAAATTGCTGGAAATTATTGTCTGCTGTTTTGTAAAAATAATTAAAAATAGATCAAATATGATTTAAGGCCTAGGCCAGGGGATGGATGTCTAATCTCATCTATCAAAATCTCATAACCTGATTCCCACTCATTTCAACTAACAACACTCAACTACTTTTCTATTCTTACCGAGTTACTTTGGAAGCGACAATGTGAACCTATAATAGAATATGATTCATTAGATGTATTTACGACGACTTCCTTTTGTAATAACCATTGATCTACTTGGTCATCGATGTTGACTCTTACATAACCGTTTTAGTTAGCAAAATAGTAAAAAAACCATGATCAAAAAACAAATCCAAAAAGATTTACAATGGCTAAGATAATCTAATTGTTGAAAAACATTTAAAAAAAAATATTGAAACCACTTATTTCTCATACATGTCAATCAAAAACGTAAATTGAAAGGTAATGACCGGAACTAGGGCAGTAGAAACGATTGCCTGCAAAAGATGAAGACTGAGACCGAATCAGAAGGACGATTTCTTGGAAAGGAAATTGTTGAAAACTAACTACACAAATGCAATGTTTAAGAGACAAACAAATGAGCCAGCAAGCACCTTCTTTAAAGATGATCATATCTCATGAATCTGAAACAACAACAAATAATTCAATTAAGGGTGCTGAAAATGTCATACCCGAACAACCAAATAAGGTTCACTTTATTTGGTTTTGGGTCTAACCATTTATCTAAAACCTTATTTGTTTCAATTTTTTATTTCAAAATCTAAAAGGCGGTATAACCAATTAAAATGAATTACAAATATATGTATTTTTATAGTTAGAAATAATTTTGTGTTCAATAGTAAAGTATCTTGTAATAATTATAAATTCTTAATATGTTTTTATTTTTAGTATTTATTTTACAAATAGCATGTAAATGTTGATGTTCATGGTGTTTTGAAGCTATTATTTTTTCAATATTTTGAGATTGAAGACATTTTTTCAGTTTTGATTATTAGGGAGCACCTTCAAGTGTTCAACATATCAACATATGCTTTCTTATTTTTACACACCTTTAGTTTATGTTTACTCATCTTACTTTGAGTTATGTTTATTATAGCCTTAAGTGTCAATATTTATAGGAAAAGATTTGAGTTGAAGTAAAATATAGATGTTCGCTATTTGGATTTAACCGAAAATTAATCCAATTAAACAGAAAATCGATTAAACTGAGCCTTATTCGGTTTGGTTTCGGTTAATAACCAAAAAACAATAATATCCAAGAATTTCTTGAGTTGTATTAAATAAAGCATGTTTAGTGGTAGTGCAGAAAACATCCTGAATATAAGTTCTTTGTAGTTAAAGAATTTCAGCAAATTCCACAATTTTCATCTATGGTTTAGAAGTTATCTTCACATCTTAGCCAAAAAATCAGAAGTTGGCCTTGACCTTAATGTGGACCTGTAATGGTAAAAGGGAAGAGGAAGATTAACAATTTGAAAAATACCCCCATCTTTATGTTTGCATGTAGTATATTCAAGTATTCAATCATTGTTTTCTTACAGTCGATGGTAACATCAAAATAAGTCGTTGGAACCCATTGAAGCCCAAATACCCGCATGACTTTCATACATGTTAGATTATATTTATCCTATATTGTATTAGTCCAATTGTATTGTTTAGATATCCTATTATTTGTATTCAGCCCATTCCTCATGTAATTTGTATATAATTGAATGTCACGACTCAAAATGATTCATGGGAAAATATATATTATAACATGGTATCATACCTCCTTCTATAACCCTAGCCGATCCTCTTCCCCCTGCTGCTTCTTCTTCTTCGATCGTATCTTCATCTTGGTTCTTGAGTTCTCGGTAATTGTTTATCCTTCGTATATATCTCGTTACTCTGTCTCTCCTTTCGTTCTCAATGGGTTCGGGTGACGAATCCTCATCCAAGAACGCTCCTAATGACAAAATCTATGGCATCACCAACATAAAATTCTATGTCCCTCTTATCTTAGACCTTGACAGGTTAAACTATGATTCTTGGAAAGAGTTATTTAAAACTCACTGCATAGCCTACCAAGTGTATGATCATCTCACAGATCTCCCCAAGGCTGGTACGGATTGGAATACTATTGAAAAACATTGTCAAACAATGGCTTTATGGTACCTTATCACAACCTGTTCTTTAAGCTGTTCTCACACCAGATGTCACTGCCAAAGACATATAGGATGCTATTCAAGGGCTGTTTCACGAAAATAAGGAGCAAAAGGCAATTGAACTTGATGACGAGCTCCAAAACATCACCATTGGCGACTCCATAACAATGGAATATTGCACCCGTATGAAGTCCATTGTTGTTCTCCTCACAAACATAGGTGCACCGGTACCCGAACGCACCCTAGTTACTTATGTCGTCAATGGTCTATCACAAAAGTATGGCCATCTCAAGCCTCTGTTGCGAAACATCAAGCCCAACTTTCTTGAATTTCGCTCCACTCTTACCCTTGAAGAACGATCCATTAACAAGAAACAAACCCGCATCGCCACCATTGAACCATCACATCGGGATCATTCCTCATCCCCGACTGTCCTGAATACCGAACATCAAACTCACACCCTCCCCAACTCACCTCGTCGCAACACCAATCAAAACTCCTCTGGTCGAGGTGGTGGTCGATCTTACCATGGCGACGGTCGTCATGGTCGCACTGGCCTTGGCGGCGGTGGTCGCTTCGGTCGTGGCAGCTTCACGCATGGATACAATACCGGCCGGGATAGTTTTGTACCTTGGCCGGTCATGGCCTTTCCTCCACAACAGCAGCATGGGTTACTGCCTTCCCCACCTGGCCCAACTTCAGCTTGGACCAATTCTGCATCTCAGCAACCCACAACCCATCCTTCTTGGCCTTCAATGATATCGGCCCAACAACAAGCATGTCGTCCTACTTTTAGCAACCCATCTACTCCAATGCAAGCCTAGATCAGCCCACGTCGCTTCCACAAGCTTTCAACACCATGAGCCTTCGAGATCTGACCAATGAAGGCTGGTACATGAACACCGGGGCCACCGTACACCTCAACAACGAAACATGTATTCTCAAGTCTTTTAGCGATAAGTGCAATAGTTCTAATTTATCGGTTTATTTCGATAACAGATCTCGAATTCCTGTCACCAATGTCGGTCATTCCGTTGTCGATGTCAACCCTTTTCATCCCCTATATCTGAAAAATGTTCTCATCACTCCTCACATTATTAAAAATCTTATTTTGGTTCGTAAGCTTACACGTGATAATAAGTGTTCTATTGAGTTTGACGAATTTGGTTTTTTTGTGAAGGATTATCGACCAAACAAATCCTTCTTCGATGTGATAGCACCGGTGATATCTATCGCTTACCAAGCCAACAATGCAAGCCCTTCTCCCCATCGGTCCTTCCTTGTGGCACCAACGTCTTGGTCATCCTAGGTCCTCAGTTTTCAAGCACTTAGTGTCAATTCATTCTATTTCATGTAATAAAAAAGACTCTCCATTCTTGTGTCATGCGTGTCAACTTGGTAAACACGTTCGTTTGTCTTTTACTTTATCTAAAAGCGATGTTGTTTTTCCTTTTGAAGTTGTTCATTCTGATGTATGGACATCTCCTTTAGTCAGTCATAGTGGGTTGAAATACTATGTTATTTTCCTTGATTAGTTTACTCACTTTGTTTGGGTGTATCCTCTTAGAAAGAAATCTGACGTATTTTCCAAGTTTCTACATTTTCGAGCCTATGTTCAAAACCAATTTCAAATGGAAATTAAAACCTTTCAGTGTGACAACGGAAAAGAATACAACAATAATAATTTTCACCAGTTTTGTGACAAATATGGTATTCACATGCGCTATTCATCCCCTATACATCTCAACAAAACGGAAAATCCGAACGCATCCTCCGAACTATCAACAACATGGTCCCTTCCCTATTGTTTCATGCGCATGTACCACTTACATATTGGGTGGAATCTCTACACATGGCATTTCACCTCCTCAACATCCTACCTTGCCTCCATTCAAAATGATACACCATTCAACAAACTTTTCCATAAACCACCAACCTACACCCATTTATGTGTCTTTGGATGCTTATGCTATCCTCACCTCCACAACACCACAAAACTTGAAAATCGATCCGTTCCATGTCTTTTCCTTGGATTTTCCGTGCATCACAAGGGATATCGTTGCCTTAACCTTCATACCAAACAAATTATTATTTTCAGGCATGTCACCCTTGATTAAATCGCTTTTCTGTTTGGCTCAATGACACCCAACAAAGCCCCCGACTACCACTTCCTCGATATTAAAGATTCCCATAACATGTTTAATGACCCTAATCATACACCCGTACCCATTGGCTCTTTCACCACCGAACCGTCACATGTTGAAACCACCACTACCAACCCGCTGCCCTCCCCTAACCACAAAACTCCTCAACAACCTATCATAACCGATTTTACACCGCCTCAATCATACCCACCTAGCAATCCACCTACAGCGGCTCCGAAACCGGCTGCAGCCGGTCCTGCCATACCGGCTCGACCACCTCGCCCGATACCTTCAACCGAGAACACACACCACATGCAAACTCGTGGGAAACTTGGTATTCCTCCTAAACCTGTAAATCGCCTCAATCTCCATGTCGATAACACTCTTATCTCTTCCGTTCCTCGTAATTATGTCCAAGCTTTTCGAGATCTAAATTGGCTAAATGCTATGAATGAAGAATATAATGCACTTATTTCTAACGGAACTTGGGTACTTGTACCTAGTTCCCCCAATGCTAACATTTTTAATTGTATTTGGATGTATAAGAAGAAACTTAATGCAGATGGTTCTATTGCACGTTACAAGGCGAGGCTAGTGGCTAATGGTCAGAGTCAGCGTCCAGGTATTGATTGTGAGGAAACTTTTAGCCCAGTTGTCAAACCGGCGACTATCAGGACGGTTCTCAGCCTCGCCATCTCTCATTCATGGCTTGTTCATCAGTTAGATGTGAAGAATGCTTTTCTTCATGGGCACTTACAGGAGACTGTTTACATGCATCAACCTCCAGGTTTCCGCAGCTCCTCTGATTAAACCATGGGGAGACTGTTTACATGGGCACTTACAGGAGACTGTTTACATTCATGGCCTGATTACGTGTGTCTTCTTCAGAAATCTCTATATGACCTCAAACAGGCTCCTCAGGCGTAGTATCACCGGTTTGTTGCATCTATTACGCGGTTCAGTTTTATTAGCATCAAGTCAGACACATCTCTTTTCATCTATCGCCAGGGTGCTGATATGGAGTATCTTCTCTTATATGTTGATGACATTGTACTTACTGCCTTGTCTACTACTCTCATTCAGCAGGTTATTGCTACGTTGCCGACCGAATTTGCTATGACTGATTTGGGAGCTCAAAATTATTTTCTTGGTATTACTGTTACTCGTGACAGTCATGGCATGTTCCTTTCTCAGCAGAAATAGGCTTCTAAAATTCTTAACTGTGCCAAGATGTCTACATGAAACCCGACGCGTACTCCTGTTGAAACCGCCATCAAACTTGATGGATCTGGACCGCCCTTTGCTGATCCTACTCTGTATCGCAGCTTAGCCAGTGCTCTCCAATATTTGAGCTTCACTAATACGGATATCTCCTTTACGGTTCAGCAAGTGTGTCTGTACATGCATGATCCTCGTGAACAACATTTTGCTGCTCTCAAACGAATTCTTCGCTATGTTCGTGGGACATTAGATCATGGTATTCAGCTATATGTTTCTCCCTCTCGTGGTCTGACAGCTTACTCTGATGCTGATTGGGCTGGCTGCCCCACTACTCGTCGCTCCACATCCGGATACTGTGTGTTTCTTGGTCAGAATCTTCTCCCTTGGTCATCCAAACGACAGGGTACCATCTCTAGATCTAGTGCTGAGGCTGAATATCGAGGTGTTGCAAATGTTGTTGCTGAAACCAGTTGGCTTCACAACCTTTTACGTGAGTTGTTCTATCCTCCTCGTACTGCCACCATTGTCTATTGTGACAATGTTAGTGTCGTTTACATATCCATCAATCCCGTGCAACATCAATTTACCAAGCATATTGAGATTGCCATTCATTTTGTTCGCGATAAGGTTGCTATGGGACAGGTTCGACATCTTCCTGTTCCATCTTCGTCTCAATATGTTGACTTCTTTATCAAAGGGCTACCGTCTACTTTAATTCTTGATTTTAGATCCAGTCTCAACGTCCTTTCAAGATCTCCCGTTACGACTGCAGGGGGATGTTAGATTATATTTATCCTATATTGTATTAGTCCAATTGTATTGTTTAGATAGCTAATTACTTGTATTCAACCCATTGCTCATGTAATTTGTATATAATTGAATGTCACGACTCAAAACGATTCATGGGAAAATATATCTTATAACAATACACATTACCACCTGAGTCATAAATTGAGTTAGAAAATGTAACTAAAACTGGATTTGAAATCAAAAAACCGACACAACAGATTGTTTAATAAAACTTTTAATCTCTAATGTCAATCATAGATAGTTGTTTACTAATCCCCATTCTAATCACCCGAATACAATAGGAATAAATGAACAGGCTCCACCTAGTATAGTCAATCTTTGGACTTTCTATAAATTTTCTTGTTACCATGCAAATAAGATATGCATTCAAGCTATCTGATTATACACAAATGATAAGCCAACCGATTAACTTAACACTTAAAAGATATTACTTTTTCAGAAGAGTAGAAATTTGGTGACATATATTCTAATATAATTCAAGAAAAAGATTTTCTATCTTTTTTTATTCGTTGGATTGTAACTTGGTCTTAGAATTTCCTTATGTGTATCTTCTTGTTGTTCTTGATGATCAATCTCCTTGTTGAAATCCTGCATCTTTATACATGAAGTAGACATCATCAATTTCACATCAAGGCCTTATGAGATTAGTGTTCTATACATCAATGTGTCAAATTTATGTCAATAAATTTCCTTCCGTTGATTTTCTCGTTGCTCAACTTGCAATCCGTTAATTAGGCAATGGAAGTAACTTGTCTATAAGAAACTCTTTCTTTCCGGGTATAATTGACAAATAAACCGATTTCGCTAAACAATGGCACATCACTTTCCAATTTGTATATAGCCAAAACAAAATATTCTCCCAAAATCAAAACACGCCATGACACATTATACCCCTATAACCTACCCAATCAGATACGGTCTAACAGAGTCAAGAACATACCAAATTCGATATGAAAGCAAACCATTTATCCTCAACTCCTACACGACCACAAGAATCCAATTCACCTAAAGATCATGATTTCATCGTCCATTGTTTCTTCATCTTTTATTCTACAAACCTGTAAAAACCACCAAAGATTATGCAAGCATCTAATCATCAAATCAACGCATACCATCTATTATTATGTTGTATTCAGTTTTAGAAATTTACCAAAGTTTAAAAAATAAAGAAATTATGGAAATCTTACCGACCAGACGGTGTTGAGGGTGGCATCGACATGACCACAATCCTTAAATTCTACTCTGCAGCGGACACGATGCAATCGTGTTCGACTGTAGAAAAAAAGCCTTTGATTTTGATATGAAAAGAGGCAACACCCTGAAGAATCACACCACAAAGACAACGGTATGAACAAATTAACGATAACTTAAAAATGAAAGCGGAGTAGACCAAGGTTAGCACAGTTGTGAAGTAAATTACAGAGTTTGTGCTTACTCAGGTTCCTCTTAAAAAGCCTTAAACCCCACCGTTGCTAAATTGTAAAACTTTGTAGCATAAAAACACAAAGAAATGGGTAAAGTAGCAGAAGAGTCTGACGGCGGCTCTTGCTCCTCCTGTTGGTTGGTCCCGGTGATCGAAAACCGATCGAAATCGACGTTGCAATCTCTGGTCGTCATCATAGAAGAGTCAAGAACCCCTGCGGGTTCAATTTATGGTCTCTGTGCGTCGATTTCTTTCAAAAGAAAGAGAGGAGAAGGTTTGGAGGAGCGTGGGAGCGGTGGAAGGAAGAAACTAGATTGCCAACATTCACAACAATTGAAAGTTTTGTGGATTGAGAGGATCGGTGACGCGGTGTGTAACGTCCCGAAAATCATGACATAAAATTTTTGTTTTTAGATTAATAAATCGTTAATACATAACTTTCCCATATAACCAGAGTAACTAAGTTTTAGCAAAACAATGACAAATCAGAGTAATACACAGAAAACGGAAACATGTGTTGTGTGCACTCCAATCACCCCGAGCCCTTCCATTTGAAAACCGAAGTACCTAAAACATAAACTGAAAACCGTAAGCACAAGGCTTAGTGAGTTCTCCAAAATACCATACAACATACAACCACATATTATCATGCAACATACATATAGTTTCTATGGGCTCCCCCATGGTCTTTATCTGGTATGCCATGGGCTCCCCCATGGTCTTTACCTGGAATGTCATGGGCTCCCCCATCGTATGATATCTAATTGCTACGGGCTCCTTTGGGTTTTGAGCATTCTAACACTCCTATGGTGTACATGCAACCCTAAATACCTTGGATCTATGTTTTCTCTATTATACATGCAAACTTGAACTTTCCATGGTATTACCCTAACTAGCATACAATATTTGATACTTGGGTAATATAAACAAGTTAGAAGACATACCTTTTTATGTAGCTTGATTCCATGGAGCTTAAGAGCCTAGTGCCTCAAGTGTGACACCTCAAATGGTTCACACAACATCACCAACATCTTGGAATAACTTGAGAAAAAAGGTTCCTATGCTCAAATCGGCTAGCCCTCATGTGTACACACACTAGTACCAATTTCTTGAGCCATGGGGTCCTTATATATGGTGGCTATTAGGGTTACACCATGTAACTCATGTATTTCCATATTCTCCATGCTCCATGGGTTAAAACCTCCATGGAGTATCCATGGGTTTAGCCCAACATGAAGAACTACGGATCATAAGCCCACATATATATGAATGAATGATTTACACAATCAATCCCCATATGTTTAATTAGTCTCCTTTTGATCACAAAATTAATTCCAAATTAATTCTTGATCAATACTAATTAAATAATATGATTTCATATTAATATATATTAACAAATCATAAATATCATTTTCTTATAAAAGTCTATCTAAATTGTTCCGATGCCATGCAACCCAAATGCACCATGCCAATCGGTTCAAGTACATACCAATTATAGTTATGGACTTAGACATTAATCCAACAGTCTCCTACTTGGATAAGTCTAAAACTATTATTGCGTATGACTTCAAAACCCGACTAGCAATCGTAGCTCTTAAAAGCTGCTGTCGAACAATGAACAAATCAATGACGCGTCCATTAGATAAGGGATCATATATTCCTCCATTCTAGATATCATATGGACTGAGACATGGATTATAATCATTCTCTCTGTCCATTTGTTGTTTCCCAATTTCTGATTTATGATGACTGACTAATTGAACAAATCACATCAGTCCAGCTTGGCCAAGCACTTCGGGGTGTCATCACTAAATCATTGAGGGGCCCACAGATATCGCTTTTATCCCTTTAAGGGTAAAAGGAATGGATAAACTTTGACTCATATGCTTGTTCTACTACTTGTTGAATCATACACAAAGGCACGTTCTATAACATCGAGTTACCAATGCATTTTCGTACAATCAATGTATAACTAACTCATAGGCAACAACTCATATCTCTAGGTTTGAAGAATATAAGATATTATCGTCTCATGATCACTCATGATACAATCCATGAAGTGAGTCAAATGAGCGTGGGTTTAATCCAATACTCAGAACTTATGAGCACTCATGAATGTTGTAGCAACTCTTGCTATGTCCACTACCTTGGACATCTACAAACCAGCTTCATGACAGTCTTGCCTTAATACCTACTTCCAACGTATTATTGACTGTGGATGGTTTGAATAACTTAGTCATTCAGGAAGAACGACCTAGTGATGAATCATAGAATCGAGTATAGAATGAATCAGAGTATAAAATCAAGTAAGAATGCGAAATTGAACACCGGATGTAAATATGATCTTGTTTCAGCTCTATTACGCTTTCGAATGTTTACAGAGTACAAAGACAGGTTTGTAAAAACTCTTATTTAACTCTAGTAAATATCCCTGTTTATAGGGAACAGAAAGCGTACAAAAAAATATACTAAGGCATAGACACTTAAGCTTCGGATAAAAGCGCCTTAGTAAAATAGATTACAAAACATTCGAAGAGTGCAAAATACATTTCGACTAATTACAACATTTTAACCCTTACAATCTCCCCCTGTGTAATCATAGTCGAACTTCTTAATTTGTAAGAAGCTGGATGGAATACAGCATCACTCTTTGAATTTCCGTGTACCAAGAAATAATCTTCTTTAGCTCTTTCTTATCTCCTTCATTGTTCTTCTTACAATGATTCATACGAACAATTAAGTTCGTATATTGAGACGTTGAATATCTTTCCACTTGGCATGCCTGGAATAAGAAACGTTTTGCTTTTCCAGTCTTGTCTTTTCCTGCGAAGACAATCCCAAAAGGCTTCAAGCAGATTTCACCATCAGCATACTTTTTCAATTCTGCTTGAGTCTTCGTAGGAGCCATTGGAGCTTTTATTTCCATACCTTTAGCTGTAGCTAACTCCACATCTGTTAGAGCCAAGCACTCATAATAATTTTCGATGAAAATCTTGATGTGAGCAACCCCAAGCTTAAATTCATCAGGTTCAGATATGAAAACGATTTGTCTTTCAGAATCAATGCAACTTGTATAAGATCATACAAGTTCATTAATGGAAAATCTGCAATTGTAAATTCGCAAATATTTCCATTTGCCCTGGCAACCACATACTTGATATGTTGGACTGTGTTTTTGAACACCACATCCTTTTTCATACTGATTACTTTCTTGATCTTTATCAAAGACCAAACTTCCCCAGGGGCTTTTGCAAGAACAACATGAAATCTAATTTTCATGTGTGTACCATCATCCTTTTCTTTGAAATTTCCTTCTGCTTTAAATTGAGGCATGATGAACATCATTTCATTTATTGGAAAGCACGAATCTGCAAATTGACATCCTCCCTGACTTTCTTTACGTCTTGAACAAAGAGAACATGCCTTTCCTTTGCTACATTCTTTAACTCTTTCATATCTCCTGCAAACTTTGAAGTTTGAGAATTAATTCGTAGTTCATTGTTTTGATCACTATGATCAACCTTCTCCAAAATTCGTGATTCGGAGTCTTTAATCATCCCAGATACTTTACTTACGACTCTGGCTTCGAACATTTTCAACAAAGTATCAACCTCTAAACTTGAAACAAACGAACCACCCCCCAGATCAGCTTGAGATTGAATTATAGAATTCAACTTCTGATTCAAAATTTTAAATTGCTTCATTGTCATCAGCATATGATCTGGAAAATCCTCTTCTTCTTCATGAAACTCTAATTCCTCAAACGTACCTCCAAAACCCTCATTATCAGTTTCTGTCTCCATAAAAACAGTTTCTTGAACGGTTGAATTAGGTTTGGGTGTATCAGTGGATTGAGAAGAAAAAATAGAAGTAAAGGGTTGATTGATAATGTTTTCGAATGTAGGGGAATCAGTGGTTGAAGTAATTGGAATAATTGGTGGAGGTAAAGAAACAATATGTTCGAAGGCTATAGAAGTTGGATGACCTTGATCTTCTTTCTTCGAATCTCCTTCACCCATATTGACATTTGCATCCGTATCAGATACGTTTGCAGGGGTGACGGAAGTTCGTACCTCCTCAGAAACTGATTAGGCAACCGAATCTTCGGGTGGTATGACTATTGTCTGCTCAGGAGTTGAACTTTCTGCGTGAAGAGTTACTTCTGATGTTTCAGGAATTCTTTCATCGTCATATTCTGTAGACTCAGTAGAAAGCATAAGCTTTCGTGTCTTCTTCTTCTTCTTCTTTGACAGATGTTTGGCCATATCCTCAGCCCTTCGTTTCTTGGACAATGGAGAAACAGGTGCTGGCACTTCTCGAATTAAAACACCTTGATGAGTGACTTGAGGTTTTCGGACCACTTTATGTGTTGGAGACTTGCTTTTATGTGTTGACTTCATTTTGATTCTTCGAAACATACCGGTCTTCGAAGGAATGATCACTTGCTCTTGAGTATCTTCAACAACAGGCTCAATCAATTGTGTCTCAGCAACAGACACTTCAACTGTTAGAGGCTTCTTCTTTGGAGATTTCGAAGATTTCAACTCTGTGATTTTGTCTTCAAAAGAAGTAGTTTCAGTCTTCTTTGACCGCTTGGATTTCTTATCTTCCCTTTCCAATAGTATCCCAATTTCGACAGTAGAATCAATAGTTTTCAAATATGCCACTAAGACAGAATTCGAAGGATCAACTCTTTTGAGCATTGCATCAGGAATACGAGCAACAGATGGAAAATCCTCAGCACTATCTGTGAGATCCTTCGGATAGTGGTACGATTGAAAAACAGCTTTTTCCTCATCATTGGGTACCAAAATACCTTCCTTGTTGTAAAAATATTGCAAAATCAAGCTCCAGTATCGTGCACACGAAATACCATGAAGAGCATTCGTGTGTTCTACACTCTTTTGGAATTCCTTCCACAATTGTGTAGAATAATCCACTTGAAGATCATAGTATAGCCCAACAACCATGGCATATACCTCCATTCTTCCTTTATCAAGACCAACTGTTCTCCCAGTTAAACATCTCAGAAAAATACCAAATAAGAAATTCCAGATACTTGGAAGACCAGATTTCTTAAAATCACTGATCTTGGATAGTTGAGGCTGATATCCCATCTCATTAAACATATGAACGATTTAAGGGAATGTAAAAGCAACATACGGAGGTGAATTCGAAATTTCAAGAATTTGACAAAAGAGTTTCTTTGATAATCTGACCTTTTTGTCATTCACCGGATGGAAAGTAATGGTATCAGAAGCTTTGTTGTAAGTAGTGGTTGATCCTGCTTGAGAAAGCCATGACATAGGAACTGAGAACGAACTGAACATCGCCTTAGACAAAACAGAGCTCTTCAAGGCAACGATTAACATCTTCAATTCTTCCGGGTATTTAGATACATCACCCTCCAAGTAATAGTTAGTTGCTTGAATCTTCATAATTGGTAATGAAGAGACATCATCAGTGGTATGAGAAGGATCAACATCAACATGAACAGAAGTCGCCATTGTTAGGGTTTGAAAACTTTGAAGATCAGAGAATTTGGGAATTTTTTCTTTTTGATCGCGTAAACTGATAATGAACCCTTGAATTCCTTTTTATATGTAACCCTGAAGTTTGAATTTGAAGTGGGATGTATATTTAATGATATCTGACGTGGCACCTTGAAAATCGGACCATTACTGCGTAAAAGAGGCCATGCGTCAAAAAGTAGCTGTCACATCACCTTGAAATCCGGACAGAATACCATACGTCATTAAAAAAACAGCCTGTATTGATATCCCCAAGAAGATTGTAACCGTCAGAACCCTTCATATGGAAGCAAGGCTCTTTCACTTTTGGGATGAAAAGCGAAGTCATATGCCAGATGTTTGAAATCATCAGCCTGAGTTGGTATTACTCAGAACCTCAAGGATTTCGTGAGTGCAGTGTTCCAAAGAATTTAGACGAGAAACAAAGATAAGAAAAATTTGGGATACTGTGATGTCAAAATATTAATTTGACACGAAGGCAGATAAAATCCCGGGCAAAGATTGCTTCATTAATCATTAAGAGAAATGATCAACAGCTTGTGTAGGTTCCCGTGAAATACAATCGAATACTTGTAAATAAGTATCGAAGGGCTTCTTTTATAATGCTTCGTGGGTAGTTAAAAAAAATTCGTTACATGTCATCCTAAACATAAGGTGATAAATTGTAACAGAAATTACTTGTTTGATCAGTGTAGTCAGAGACAAGTTTGCTTTGAAAAATTTGAAGTGACATTGAAGTTCGAATAAAACTCACACGGAAATCATATTCAAGAAAAAATTTGTGCTGGATCTTGTTGGGTAACAAACATCATGGGTTTCGAATGTTTGATCAAGACCACTCATACGAAATGAATATGATTTGGAGTTTCGAATTTTGGTACTGAACCAAATGTTTCGTGAAAATCTGGAACATAGTTCCCCGTTAATTCCTTAAAAGTTTAGAAAATTGGGTTTCACTTTCATCACGGTCTCATGATGTCAGATCATAAACACAGATTTTTGATATATCTAAGTCTCGATGGGTTTGATCAGAGACCTCTCGGACATATGTCTTCGTGTGTGATCGTGTAAGAACTTTATAGGTGAAAAAGATTGGTGTAAGACATAAAAGGTACCTCTGTTATATTCGGACAAAACAGTAAACTCTTAACTCATTTTGAGAAGAGTCAGGTAGCTCAGAGACTAATGTGAATATAAGCCTGATTGGGAAGAAATTTTCGTATGAATAATTTCATTAAGGCTTTCGTACACACACATTGAGTCATTGGAGGCTTTGGACAACATACAGCAGCATGCTTCTAGGGACATCTTAACTAGTTCAAAATATTGACAAATTTATCGATTCGTACGAAACATGTACCTGACCCTAGAACTGCAAGCATAATCCACTGTGTATCATCATAATTATCTGCAACAAAGTACTAAAAAGAAATAAGAAACAAAATATTTTTGTTGTTTTGATTTTTCGGAAATAGAGACAGAACAAAAACAAAACAAAATCTTTTTGGATTTTTAATTTTTCGAAAATTAAATGACAAAACAAAAACAAACAAAAATCTTTTTGGATTTTTTAATTTTTCGAAAATAAAATGACAAAACAAACGAAAATCTTTTTGGATTTTTAATTTTTCGAAAATTAAATGACAAAACAAACGAAAATCTTTTTGGATTTTTAATTTTTCGAAAATAAAATGACAAAACAAACGAAAATCTTTTTGGATTTTTTTAATTTTTCGAAAATAAAATGACAAAACAAACGAAAATCTTTTTGGATTTTTAATTTTTCGAAAATTAAATGACAAAACAAACGAAAATCTTTTTGGATTTTTAATTTTTCGAAAATAAAATGACAAAACAAACTAAAATCTTTTTGGATTTTTAATTTTTCGAAAATAAAATGACAAAACAAACAAAAATCTTTTTGGATTTTCAAATTTTCGAAAATTAGAACTAACTGTACTTGTTGCAAATACACGAAATTTTATCATCCCATGATAAGTGACAAATTTACGAATTCGAAGGGATTCGAAGCGTTGACTATGAACAGTAACCTCTGAAGCAACCCTTAAAATAAGTGACAAATTTACGAATTCGAAGGGGTCGAAACGTTGACTATGAACAGTAACCTCTGAATGCTGACGGATATTGCTTTGTCTTTCATTCAGCGCCTCTGAATCAGTCCTTATCATGCATCATTCTTCTTTTTCGCATGGAACAGAATTTCCATCAATCATTACAAGTCCCTCTATAATTCTCACAAGAGATTTTTCATCTAAAGGTTTCGTGAAAATATCAGCTAACTGATCAGTTGTTTTCACGAAATATACTTCAATATTCCCATCCTCCACGTGATCATTGATGAAATGATAATGAAGTGCTATATGTTTAGTCTTCGAATGCTGCACAGGATTATGACAAATTCTTATTGCACTTTGAGAATCACAATATAATGGAATCTTTTTCATATTTATTGCATAATCACGCAATTGACTTTGGATCCATATTATTTGTGAAGTGCAAGCAGCAGCAGCCACATATTCTGCTTCAGCTGTTGAAATTGATACACATGTTTGCTTTTTCGACTGTCAGCTCACCAATTTGCCATCAAGAAATTGACATCCACCACTTGTGCTCTTTCGATCAAGATTACAACCACCCAGGTCTGCATCCGAATATGCTTGTACAAAGAACCCAATGTTCGAAGGATACCACAATCCTAACGAAATATATTCTTCACAGCAGTGAGATGTGGTTCTCGTGGATTTGACTGATACCTAGCACAATTACATACAGAAAACATGATATCAGGTCTACTTGCTGTAAGATAAAGTAATGAACCAATCATGCTCCTGTAAAGAGTTAGGTCAACTGCAGGTTTATCTAACGAAGGTGTCAACTTTATGCCAGTTGCCATAGGAACTCGTAACTTTGTGCTATTCGTCAATCCAAACTTCTCTAGCAGATTCTTCGTATATTTTTCTTGATTAATAAAAATTCCTTCTCTGCTTTGATGAATATTCAGCCCAAGAAAATTATTTATTTTTCCCATCATGCTCATTTCGAATTTACTTTTCATCAGATCTTCGAATTCTCTAGACAAGGCAGGGTCAGATGAGCCAAAAATAATATCATCAACATAAATTTGAACAAGCATTAGATGATTCCCAACTTTCTTTCGAAATAATGTGGGGTCAACAGATCCTTGTTTAAATTTAGATTGTTTCAAAAATGAAGTAAGAGTTGCATACCATGCTCGTGGTGCTTGTTTTAAACCATAAACCGTCTTATCTAATATATAAACATGATCAGGATATTCTTCGTTAATAAAACCTGGGGGTTGTTCCACGTAAACTGTTTCTTCAAGCTCTCAATTTAAAAATGCACACTTCACGTCCATTTGATAGACATCAAAGTCTTTGTGAGCTGCATAAGCCAGAAATATACGAACAGCCTCGAGTCTTGCGACAGGGGAAAAAGTTTCTTCATAGTCGATTCCTTCTTGTTGTGAATATCCTTTAACAATAAGTCTGGCTTTGTTTCGAACGATATTTCCATCTTTGTCGGTTTTGTTTTTGAAAATCCATTTTAACCCGACAATCGAAACATTTTCAGGTTTAGGAATTAATCTCCAAACCTTGTTTCGTTTAAATTCAGACAATTCAGATTGCATAACAACAACCCAATCTGAGTGTTCCATTGCAACCTTAACTGTTTTTGGTTCAATTTTAGAGATGAAAACATTGAACATGCAAAATTCTTGATGAGTATTCAATACCTCATTCTTTGCACGAATTTGAGCTCTTGTTAAAACACCCTCTTGTGGATTTCCAATTATTTGATCTTTCGGATGATCTCTTGTCCACTTTTCCATTGGCGGATAAGCTGGATCAAATTCCAAAGGTGCATCTTCGTATAAATCATCATTCTCTGAACCTGCAATCGAACAAACATCATCAAAATCATTATTATTCTCAATGTTTTCTAAATGCTCCCCCTCAACATCAGCATTCAAGCTCTCATTCTCCCCCTCGAAAGAATGCTCCCCCTCAACTAGAGTGTTCGAATCCAAGTGCTCCCCCTCCACTGTATTATTTTGCATACTTTCGTCTTTCTCTTGAGAAGTTGATGTTGAATCATCATTAAACTTTGTTAATTCAGAGAGATGATTATCATTTGCATTAATTTTAGCATCAACAGCATGATCTGAAATACCAAAAATTAAATCATAATCAATATCTAAGGTTTGTGAAGATTCAGATTCATCTTGTATTTCTTTTAGAATAGGATGATTTTCACACTGCGTTTCAGTTTGTTTAATATAGTAATCATCAAATGTAAGATTAAAAGTTTCTTCAACTTTTCGTGTTCTTTTGTTCAACACACGATATGCGACTGAATTATGTGAATATCCCAAGAAAATCCCTTCATCTGCTTTAGCTTGAAATTTTGTAAGATTATCCTTGAGATTCATAATAAAGCACCTGCATCCGAAAACATGGAAAAATTTGACGTTAAGTTTTCGATTGTTGAGAATTTCATATGGAGTGATGTTAAAACGACGATGAATGAAAGATCTGTTTTGAGTAAAACATGCGGTGGATACTGCTTCAGCCCAAAGGTATTGTGGAAGATTCGCATATGCCAGCATAGTCCTTGCCGCTTCGCATAGAGACTTATTTCTTCGTTCAACAACACCATTTTGTTGTGGTGTGTATGGTGATGAAAAATTATGCGAAATCCCTTTGTCCACCAAAAATGAATCAAGAACATTGTTCTTAAATTCAGTTCCATGATCACTCTTAATTTTTCGAACAATCTTCTTCAATGTTGTTTCCATCTTTTTGATAAAGTCACTCATGATTTGTGCAACTTCGGATATAAGCCTGAGAAAATAAACCCACGTAAATCTGGAAAAATCATCAACAATGACTAATATGTACCGTTTCTTGTTGAGTGTTGAAACTGTTGATGGACCACACAAATCAATATGTAAGAGCTCTAGAGGTGCGACAATTTTCGAATCTATCGTAATCGGATGACCTTGTTTATGTTGCTTTCCAACTTCACAAGCTGCACATAAAGAATCATTATCAAATTTAAGTACAGGTAAACCTCTTACCAGATCTTGTACCACAAATTTATTGATGTTTCGAAAGTTGAGATGAGAAAGTCTTCGATGCCAAAGCCAACTTAAGTCTGATGTTGCTTTCGAAAGAAGACATATAGCAGGTTTCCCTACTATCAGATTGATGTCCAAAGTGAACATGTCACCTTTCCTTTTGGATTTAAGTAAAACTTCGTTAGTGTTGACATTCGAAATAACACTTCCTTCTTCATTAAAAAGAACTTGATTGCCAGTGCCCACAACAAGTTGGGAAACACTTATCAAGTTATGTTGAAGACCTTCTACATACGCAACACGATTCACTGTGAATTGTCCGTTCGTGATCTTCCCATATCCTTTGACTTGACACTTTTGATTGTTCCCAAACTTCACAACTCCAGCATTCTTTAGGCTTCGAAAATCACGTAAATTCTCCTTCTTCCCAGTCATGTGACGAGAGCAACCACTATCAATGTACCATTTATCATCATATTGCTCGTCACATAGTACCTACAATCAGTGGAAAAATTTAGGTACCCAAGGCTTTTTGGGTCCTTGGAAATTAGATTTCAATTTCGAATGTAATGAAGCACTTTTAACCCAATCACAAACTTTGGTTTTGAGACTGTCAATTAAGTTCACATATTCATTTAAAGGAACCGAAACATAAGATTTTGATGGTTTCGAATGTTCACTGACATTACCCTTCGTATTCTATGTTTGTGAATGTACATTCTTTGTTTTGATTACTGGTTTCCATGCTTTGACGGATATGTTCGAATCCTTAGAAGATAGACTTCCATTTGATGAAGTATTTACATACTTTTCATAAGCTTCGTGAATTTGCTCCTTTGAAAATGTATTCGACTGATACATTTTTCCTTTGCCTTCAAGCCAATGATCAATGTTCTTCCTTGAAGTTATCCCTTTTTCATGTGAAATTTTCATAGTTTATTTCTTTGTATGATTAGGAAAATTTGGCTTTTGAGGAACAAAATCAACTTTTGGATTGGTTAGAAAAGATTGACCATAAGATGTATCAACAGTGGATTTAAAATATTGACGTTGAAAGAATTTTTGATTTGGATTTGATGTATTTGGAATATTAGTTTCTGAAACTTTCGAAAACTTTGGTTGTTTATTCACTTCAGACCTTGAATTTTTAGCTTTGAAAACATTTTTAGATGATTGTGATTCAGACATCTTTTGAGACTCAATTATCTGCCAAAATATTTTCTTCCTAGCTTGTCTTTTTGAAATGTTATTTTCCTTCAAAAATTTGTCAATTTGATCTTTGAATTCCTTGGAGTTTAGTTTGACAACTTTTTCATTTTCCTTTACAACTTGTTTTGAATTCTCTTTTTCAATTTTTGATTTTTCAACCCATTTTCTTTGTGGTTTTTGACGATGAAAAACATACGAATTCTTTGTTAAGTTGTTTTCAACTGTGCTTTGATTTGCAAAGAAACCTTCATCAGTTGTTTTCAAATTATCTTTTTCAACTAACTTCTTTAATTCTGGTTTGATATTCTCAACATTTCCAGTAGTTACGAATACTTGATTTGGAAAAATGACATCATCTGTACACTTGAAATTTGGATAAACCACAGTATTCGTTTCAAGATAATGATCACCTTTTTCATTCATTACTTTTTCGAACTTTTGTGTATCACCATACACTTGATCAACCATTATTCGAGGAATTTCTTCTTCCTTCGAAGATTTCTTTTCCTTCGAAATTTTCTCTTCTTTTTCATCATCGCTATCATCAGTTTGACTGTCTCTGAGATCCACGAAGTCCGTATCACAAACTTTCGAAGTTGAGGGTATATCAGTTTCTTTCTTAACCATCAAATCCTTAACTTTTTCTTTCCCTTTAAATGTTGATGCAACATTAACAACAGACAATTGAGAACAATCAACTTCCTCAAGATCACTAATTTCACTAATATTGTCAGAATTATCTTCAATATCAACAAAATTAGATTGAGAATCAGATGTTGAATTCTCAGTCTTTTTCAAAATTTGAATTTGTTTAGATTTAGTCAAAGTATCATTCACTATGTTAACTAATTCATTCGCATCAAGACATTCATCAATTTTGACAATTCCATATTTATATCTATCATCAGGAACTTTGTCAAAATCAGCTATTATTTTCTCACAATCATACGAAATATTATCTACCTTAGCTCTTTCGTATGCTAGAAAAGGTAGTAATTTTCTATGTTGCTCTTTACTTATTTCACATGAATGATGTAAATCAGTTAATTTGCCATAAAGTCTCTTAGCAGAATTACAGTATATATTTCTTTGTGCTAGCAAAAGTTTGACTTCATTTGATAAAGTATCCCTATCACACATAATATTTGTTATCTGTAATTCCAAAAAATCAATTTTACTTATTTTCATGTCTAATCGCTTTTTGGTCTCTAATAACTCCATGGACAACTTGTTGGCCTCATTGCTAGCAGACACAACAATTGAATCAAAATAAGTAACTGTCTCATCAAAAGATATTAGTTCAGAGTCATAAGCATGTGTAGGAGTATTAAAAGATTAGAGAATATTACGTACCTTTGTTGTCATTGGAGATTTGTCTGCTGTCTTGGATACGAAGCATCTTCCTTTCACTTCGAATTCCTCTTCATCTGAGTCCTCCTCCATCTTCGCATACATTGCTCCATGTGTTGGATTTCTCATTTCTTCATCGTCTGATCCGGATGACCAGATTTGATAAGTTCCATCCTCCTCCTGTTCACCCCTTGCGACCAGTGATAAATTCTTAGCTTTCGCACGAACCTCCTCAAGCCTCTCTGCATAATAAGCCTCATCTTTTACTTTATTCTATCTCTCATCCTTCTTCCGAAGCATACAATCATTCGCAAGATGATTGGCTCCATTGCAATAATGACAATCAATACCAGCATCACCTTTCAGCTTCTTCTCACTCTTTCCTTCAGACATTTTCGAATCTTTCTTCTCAACCTTCTTTTTCTCCTCAACAACAGTTTTACTCACAGTACCTCCTTTTACCTCAACAAGCTTAGCCTTCGGATTGAACGACTTTTTGAAAAACTTCTTAAAACGATTATTCGAGTAAAATGCTATTGCCTCATCATCCGAATTCATGATGAATCCCTCTTCTTCCTCAGAATCACCATTTTCAGCTTCTTTCTCAGATATCTTTGACACAAGTGCCAATGGACCTCCTAAATTCAGCTTCGTTTCCTCAGCAATTTCATTTACCTCAGTTTCGTGTGTCTTCAACTGATTGTACAAATCATTGAGAGTTGATGTATCAAAACTTTGCTGATTCTTCACCATCATACTCACGCTTCTCCATTCTTTTCGAAGATCCATCACAAAGATGAGATTGAATTCCATTGAAGTCCTGGTAATTCCATAGCGATTACAACGATAGATTAACTCGTTCAGTCGATCATAGTAGACTTCAATTGTTTCACCTTCTTTTTGTCTGAAATCTTTCAGCTCGACCAAACACTGTTTGACTGAATTGATTTTCGTCTTCTCACTTCCTTGAAACTTATCTTTCAGATTGTTCCAGATCTCCTTTGCAGTTGTACAACTCCTTACATAATTGTACACAACTGGAGGTAAAGCTCCTCGCAATTCCCTCATACACCTCTTCTCCAGTTTCTTCAGACGATCACTTTGATTATCAACACCAGAACTTGTAGAAGATGATCCAATTGCTTGAACATTCACTGGAACATTGACATTTCCAGTGATACATGACCATAATTCTTCATCAAGACCATTCAGATAATCTTGCATACGATCAGCCCACTGATCATAATATTCAGGGATTAGCATTGGAATTTTGGTTGATGATCCTAACAAATGAGAAAACGAGGTCATTGAATTGAGATTGAAGCTCGCCATTGTTGTACGGAAGATGATTTTGAAAATTTTTAAGAAGATTTGGAAATTTGAAAACAAACTGGTTGAATCAAATCAAAATTACAAGAAGAACACTCGATTCAACAATTCAAATGCAGAATCAAATCACAAACTAAAATCTAGACAAATTTTTCACTATCAAAAAGTGCGAAAACTTTTGAACCAAAAATTTGATTCAAAAACTTTTTGAATAGATGAAAATCAGATCACAGATGTGATTCCTGCTCTGATACCAATTGATGAATCATAGAATCGAGTATAGAATGAATCAGAGTATAAAATCAAGTAAGAATGCGAAATTGAACACCGGATGTAAAAACTCTTATCTAACTCTAGTAAATATCCCTATTTATAGGGAACAGAAAGCGTACAAAAAAATATACTAAGGCATAGACACTTAAGCTTCGGATAAAAGCGCCTTAGTAAAATAGATTACAAAACATTCGAAGAGTGCAAAATACATTTCGACTAATTACAACATTTTAACCCTTACACCTAGTTATTCTGAAAGTCAAAACATGCAAAGTAAAACACAAGAATAATCGAATCCAATATGCTCTCATAACTTATGAATATAAATAGAACACCTTTTATTTATCACCATATTGATTACACATTATTCATTGCATATTGTTTCAAACTATCAACTTTATACTTCAATTAAAACAATAGTTGTCCCATGCTCCAAGCATGTACACTATGTTTTTCTAAACACTAGTCATGCCATACACCAAGTATGCACACTATGTTTTTCCAAGCATTAGTTATGCCACACACCAAGTATGCACACTAAGTTTGTCTATGATCTTTTACTTTGTGAAATAGATCGATTGAACATAATTCCAATGATACTCATTTCACAATCCCAAATCCTTACCGCAAATGCAAGAATTCCAAATTCCTGCCGTTTACCGAAATCTTGTTAGATTTTAAACTTATATGCACTGATCCTCTTGTAATGATTATGCACAAAGTCATAAAGACTTGTCAACAGTCATTATAGAGTATTCCAATGGAGATCATTCCATGGAAGTGAAGTCTCAAATTCAAAGTACAATGCTTTGAACATCCTTCTTGTATTAAGTTTCCTAATCTTACACAGATCTAATGAGTAACTTCCACCTATGGGAATATTTTCATATTCTCATTTTGACTATCACCTGTGAACAAGAGTTGCCTCTTTTCAGAATATGTCAATATGATCATTCCAAAATTAACACTATACTTCCAACTGTCCCTGAGCAACCAATCTTTGGTAAACCTTAGATTGTTCTCGACAATTGCTTAATCAAATTAGTCATATCCAGTTCTAGTACTTTTTCCCTCTTAATGCTCTAGGCATTTGGAAAAATTTAGAACAGATGAATATTATAGCACATGCAATCGATCCTATATCCGAAGCATATGGGACACGATTCATGATGTCTCACATAAAGACATGATACTAGATCAGTCTTTTGCTATAATATTTCTATTTCTATTTGCCAAGTTCTCATAATTCAGATTATGAAAAGGGATGCCGTAATCATAATCGAATTTTAGAACGCAAATAATGTACCCATATATAGAATTTCCTTATGTTGATCCAGTCCAACATAAACTTCATATATATATCCTTGACTAAAGATGACTAAAACCTCAATCTAAGCTTTTAGAATTGAAATGAAGTATAATTTCCTCTCCCTTAATTATAGCAAAACAACTTTTTCCAATTGAAACCTTTTGTTTTCTATAATTAACATTGCTAACTTGCAACACTTATGATAATTATCATGCTCCCACTAACATGATGATTATTAGCATAACACTTATTCTCCCACTAGCTATGACATGTACTCAGAAATCAGCTGGACTTCTAGAAATCAATACTTTATTGACTTTCTTACCAAAGTTCAGACTTCTGATACGAAATGCTTTGATAAAACTTTATCAAAATCATACACCCTTCCTTAGATAGCTCACATGTGTGTCTAAACAATTCTAGAACTATGAAAAGGAATGCCGTAATCATAGTATCAATTGCTTAGACCTTTGCCATTTCTCACAAGTCCATGTTAGTGTGCCGGTTAACCACACACGCTCCACTAACGACTTTGAGACTGCAAATATCATAATTGCTATCTACTAAAAATCTACTTAGTCAAAGCGTTTCCTCACCATCATTTTCATGAATCGGAGAGAATCCTTATGACACTTAGATTTTATGGTGTATGTGTTCCAATCCATGTAAATTTGTCATAACCACAAGGGGAGGTTAGTGACAGATTCAAACTCATATGGACCGAACTTGTGCAATCTTAACTTCTTGCCACCTGGCAGCACAGGGCCTGCCATTCCTTCCAAGTTGTTATACAACCAATTGAGAACTCTCAGAACTCATATGCAAAGCCAACTTTAACTAGAATGGGCACAGAAATAGGAATATGTGAACACGATAGGTTATAAACCTCAAGTCGTGTGCTAGTGATAAACTACATGTTTTATTCTTGATTAGACTCTTTCAGAATCTTTTAGATTCCCACTGTCCTCTTGACATATAAGACTCACTTGCCAAATATTCAAGAGATAGTGCGGATTCTTTATCATGACAAACACTTCACACAATTGGCCTTAGTTGGTCTTTGTTTTATCAAAAACATCACAACTTACCAATTTCAAATGTACAAGAGTAGAACACATTTTACTCTTACATTTGACAAGTGTTAATAAACCTTCTTTAAGATGTATCACTCAAATTACAATCTTGGAGTATGACTCTAAGAATTTTTTTGGAACTAAGTATGACTCATCTTCTTGAGTTAATCATTCCAACAATTCATGACTCCTCTTCTTAGACATAAGAATGCACTAAGATGTCCCTAAAGGATGAATTGTGATATGGTCTCACAATCATTAAGATGATCATAAAACATGATACTAAAGTACTCTCCTATCTTTTCAGATTTGAGAAACTTTTATCTTTCTGCCAAATTTGATTCTTCTCATTCGTTCTGCCATACATCGAAACTTTTCCAATGCTTCAGAATTATACTTAAACTTGTAAGTACAACCATATTTACTAAACTTTAGTAAATAATGACGAATAGTCTTATCAATATTTTGTGGTGGACTTGACCAGTGCACAAGAATGTGTACTCGATCCCTTAGTCCTTCACTTGACTCACATATCCATGTAAACAAGGAACTAGTCTTAATTTTCCAAAGATGAAAATTCTCATTCATCATACAATACAACTTGCATGATTCCAAGTTTCTTTCCAACTGAAACTTGGTCGATGAGAATCTTTCCTTATTTGGTAAATTATGACACTACCACAAGCGACAGAATCAAATCCATTTTCCAATGTTGCTATCAATGGAATCATATAAACAACAATTTTTCACAAATGCCATTGTAAGGATACTTAAAATAAATAAAATCAAACATTTTCTTTTATTTAAAACTTGTGGAAAAACTTATACTTACAAAGCAAATGCATATGAAAACTATGTTGTTATCTATTCCTAAGCAATCTATCACAACTCTTAAGCAGCAGCTCAAAAATTCTGATCACCGAACCATGCGATCGAAATCCATCTTCGCGATCAGAATCAGCTCACTCTTCTTTAAGCTTCCTCTCCTTTCTTTGATTCTTAAAACTTCAACATGTGACCCAGTCACATCATGTAATAAGAATCTTCAAACAGGAACTTAAGACAGTTAGATAGTGGACTTACCTAAAGTAGAGTCAAACTTTTTGACCAACCTTATGATCTTTTAGGTAAATAGGGCAGCTTTGCAACCAATGCCCCTTCCTTTGGCAATACAAACATATGGACCCTTTGGTAATGGTACATGGGACTATCTCAGACTTAGCCTTTCTCTTTACCATTTGGTCAACCGAGTTGACTATGGCCGATCCCTTTTCATTGGGAAGAGAAAGCTCTTCTGGATTTTTAATATTACCATTGTCAATGTCCATGGTAGTTTGGAAAGTTGATCTACTAATCAATTTTGCTTTACCAGAGCTCCAAATCATTGCTGATTTAGCAGCACCAAGCAAATAGATAAGATCATTGAGGGTCATGTCATAGTCTTTTACATAGTAGTCCCAAAGGAACTCACTGTGTGACTTAGAAAGTGATTAAACAACCAACTTTCTCAAGACTTTGACACCCAACTCTCCCGGCTTGTCAATATGTGACTTCATCTCCAAGATGTGAGCACACATATCCCTTGCTTGCCAATAGGGCTTGAGTGACCTTGAACTTGTGGGTTAGGGAGAATAATTGGAGGAGGTGGAGGGAGTGAAGAATGATTTTCGGGACATCATCTTCATTAGGAAAGCTTGTTCCAAGAGTTTTGGGAAGATCATAAATGTCTGAACCAGACATCTTTTGGGAGATATTCATGATAGTTGATTTAAAGTCCTTAATATAACACCCAATATGAAATATTAAGGCTAGGACCCAACATAATATTTTATAACTTGGAAGAGGGATGCCGTAATCCAAACTATAAAATATTTGAAGGTAGGCGAATAACGATTCACCAATTTCCACCATGAAAAACGAAATAATTTATTAGGTTTTAATTGGATTTGAAACTCCTAGATCTTTTGAGATTCATTGAACTTTTCAATGGCATGTTTCAATCTCGATTGTGCCCTCTCAAATTTTGTGACTGGGATGCCGAGGATCACAAAACAAGGTGTGAATAACCATGCAAATATACTTGGTACCCTTAATATTTACCACTAAATCGATGTGCCGGTTAACCACACGCGCTACATCGATACAATGATAAACATTAGGTTAGCCTTTGCCTACCTTGTTAAATCTAGGTTAGTGTGCCGGTTAACCACACACGCTCCACTAACGAATTAAACAAAGTGCAAAGTGTAATTTCATGGGTTAGCACCAAATTCACATTTTCCTAAGTAACTAAGATTGAGAATTTATAAGAGTTTCGTTACTTAGTATTTTTCATTAATACTTTTAATGAAGGGAGAATTATAGTCCTTGTCCTACCCATTCGGCTAACGACCCTCCACCAGTCAAGGAAGCGGTGGGTGAGAGTGGACACCCATTAAGTTGCCATTTTATAGGCAACAACCTTATATCCCCCTTATAGACCAGCTTTGTGAATGAGGCCTACTAACGGTAAGACTGACTTTGTTCTTATACATATATATAACTATTAACTATTAATATTATAATAGTATAAGGGTTGAATTTTAACTTTTAAAACTCTAAGTGCTTAACTTGGAATTAACGTATTCATGAGGGGAAACTTTACAAATTCCAAAACTTGAGGGCAAGTTTTGAACTATTCAAAAACTTTTAAATTCCATAACTTATGTGTTTAAAGTAGTTTTAATGAAAAACTCTTCAAGTTCCATAACTTGAGGACAAGTTATGGAAGACTTTAAAACATTTAAAAATGAGACTCTAAATTTTTCATAACTTATGGAAATCTTATGAGTTTTAATAATCATAAATGTGACTTTTCGTATAACTTGAGGACAAGTTACAAAAACACATATTATGAACAACTTTTAGATTAATTTGGATTGAAAAGATATTATCACATAACTTTTCTATTAATCTAAATCAACTCATAAGAACAAGATAATTCAAATCAAACAATTTTCACGTAATTAGCCTAACAATTAAACTAATACAAAACATGAATCTATTGACAATTATCTATGAAATTGAATTAGCATGAACATTACCACATCAAAAACAGGTTTACAAGTTCAAAAACAGCTTAGGGTAATGTTCCTAGTCCAATTCCAGCCAAAAAACTCGAAAATATGCTGTCAGGGGCTCCTACTCGTCGAGTGTATGAACCTACTCGATGAGTAGGATGAATTTTTCATGGACTCGGCGAGTCCATCAGTGGACTAGGCTCTGATACCACTGAAGGGTTTTGAGCATTCTAACACTCCTATGGTGTACATGCAACCCTAAATACCTTGGATCTATGTTTTCTCTATTATACATGCAAACTTGAACTTTCCAAGGTATTACCCTAACTAGCATACAATCTTTGATACTTGGGTAATATAAACAAGTTAGAAAACATACCTTTTTATGTAGCTTGATTCCATGGAGCTTAAGAGCCTAGTGCCTCAAGTGTGACACCTCAAATGGTTCACACAACATCACCAACATCTTGGAATAACTTGAGAGAAAAGGTTCCTATGCTCAAATCGGCTAGCCCTCATGTGTACACACACTAGTACCAATTTCTTGAGCCATGGGGTCCTTATATATGGTGGCTATTAGGGTTACACCATGTAACTCATGTATTTCCATATTCTCCATGCTCCATGGGTTAAAACCTCCATGGAGTATCCATGGGTTACTCCATGGGTTTAGCCCAACATGAAGAACTATGGATCATAAGCCCACATATATAAGAATGAATGATTTACACAATCAATCCCCATATATTTAATTAGTCTCCTTTTGATCACAAAATTAATTCCAAATTAATTCTTGATCAATACTAATTAAATAATATGATTTCATATTAATATATATTAACAAATCATAAATATCCTTTTCTCATAAAAGTGTATCCAAATTGTTCCGATGCCATGCAACCCAAATGGACCATGCCAATCGGGTCAAGTACATACCAATTATAGTTATGGACTTAGACATTAATCCAACAGCTCCCCCCGGGGTCTTCCATGCAAGTATCATGGAGACAACTAGCATACCACACGACACGTAATGGGTCGGCATTTGTGCCTTCGACCCATGGATATAGTGAGAAGACTCACCTCAAACGCTACACGAATAATCCTACACTGTCGCTGCTGCTGCGAACCAACTCCTGAACTAAGCCAAACAACCCAACACCAAAATGAATAACTAAACAAGGCTAGACCCCAACACTAGGCCCAAAGATAGCCCAACTAACCAGACCCACTATCGGTCCAAATCCATTGGGCCCACTAAGGCCCAAATCCATTGGGGCCACAAAGGCCCAACAAGGAAAGCCCATACTCTAATCTAAAGAGGAGTCCAAATCTAAAAGTAATTCCCCAGACCAAGAAATCCAACTCTCAAAGCCCAGGACCCAAAACCAAAGCCCAAAGTCCAAAAATGTCAAACGACCCCAAAATGGCACTGGGCCATTTACACTGGGCGTACCCAACAGGTACGCTGGGCGTACTACCAAATCCCTCAGTATGCGGGGCGTACTATCATTTACGCTGGGCGTAGACACGACTTATCCAAACTTGATTCATGACTTAATCCCTTAAACACTTGGCCCCAAAACCTCATGAAACCTTCGAAATAAGCTCTTAACTGATAAAGTTGGCAACTTTATCAGTTTGCATGTCTTAATGAGGCCCAATCATGCAAGTTAATCCTTTAAGACTCATAAAAACCACCTTAACACATGCATGGTCCATCTTTAAACATCAAGCAAACATCTTTATGAACTAATAACCTCAGAGATACTAAGAGTAGCAACTCAAAGCTCTTGGAGTGGTGGCAAACCACTAGATCTCACCCATAAGACCAAAATGGGACCAAAACTCATATAATACTAGATATAGGCTTCAAATGAGCAAGGTTAGAGCTTTATACCTCTATTGAGATGGAAATGAAGAAGAAAGACCACATCCACAAGCCTTCCTTCGATCCACCACCTTGCATCAATTTATATTTCTTGAATAAACACCAAAACCCACTAAAGATGCACACAAAGAGCTCACAACATTCTTGGAGGAGGCTAGGGTTCAGAATTAGGGTTTTAGAACAATGGAGGCTGATAAATGAGGGAGTCTTGAGGTTATAATGATGTTTATATAGTGCCCAAACCCTAAAAAACAAGGTTTGGCACTCTGACCATTACGCGGGGCACACCTGGTCCACCCATGCATCCCTTAGCTCAACACATGGGACTAATCTGCCAACTTATTCCACCATGGGCCAAACTTGCCAAAACTTCAAACTATCATAACTTCTTCATTATAAGCCCGTTTCCAAAGAAACTTTATATCCACGGAAAGGTGGTGAGGAGTCTTACGCTTCCAACAACACACCATAGCCTTAAAACTCCCCGAACAAAAACCCAAAATTCATAAAAGACCGAGTTATCAAATTACGATAATACCCTTGGACTCCGGAAACACCATCAAACACTTGGATCACTTAGACCATAACACTCACATCCAAGAAGGACTAAATCCTTTCCCCAAGGCCCAAAGCCTTGTGATGACTGATAACTGGGCCACGACCCCGCACAGTGAAACTATTCGGAACTGGGTGTTATACGGTTGATGCGAGCTCAAAGTAACTCAGGTGGATGAAAGTTGTTGGCTGCTGCCTTTTTCCGATCTACAGACAAAACCAGCCGACAAAGAAAAAAAATGGTTTGACTGAGAGAGAAAAGCGGTGGAGGATTTACGTTGGAAGGAAAAGGATAGGAATGTCGTTGAAGGAACGTAGAAGAAAAAAGAAGCAGTGGGAAGGTTTATTTGATTGGTTTCAATGGCGGTGGAAAACAGAAAGCAACAAGACAACACCACGTAACCCCCTTCTCTTAAGCCCCCAGCCAGACAAAACACATATAGTAAATCTCAAAACCCAATACAAGGGTAGAAAACAAAAAACAAAAAAATGAGAATGAGCAATATAAAAACCCTAAAAAATGAAGGACAAAATATGAAAAGATGTAAACATGTGGACTAAAGATGCCAAAAACCCACCAAGTTAACTCTTCATAAGAGTGAACTTCTTTAATATATATATATATATATATATATATATATATATATATATATATATATATATATATATATATATATATATATATATATATATATATATATATATATATATACTATTAATGAAAGATTCAAGAATGTACAATTACATATTTTTATTATACACTAGATCCGCCCCATTATCAAATTGAGATCCATTGCTATCTGGTTTTTTAAATATCCAAACCGACATCCTCAATCAATGATTGGGGGTATATACATTAAGAAAAAAAAAATGCAAAATACCCAAGATTGACAACAATATAAGATTAAACTAATGTCATTTAAGATATAGTGATGATAAGTGGTTTTCAAATAAACAACTTAATAGAAAGTAAGTATTGTGAAAATCATGAGAGATCAAATAAGTGTAGATTAACTATTTTATAAAACCACATAATAAACCTTCTAATAATTAGAAAGCTAATATTAAATTTTTAATTTTGGACTTGTAAACATTACTATCAGTTCCTTTTTATGTAAAAAAAAATAAAAACTAAAATAAACAAAACAAATTTCCTCTTTAAATTTTATACGACTTCATTTGTTTGTATATCCTTTATCCGTTTTCTCTCTTTACGGGTCCTGTTTTATATTTCTTGTCATGAAAACTAATTACTTAAGCAGAACCCGGAATCAAAAGTTTGTTTTTATTATCTTTTTTTAAATTTAAATTAAGTTCACAAAATTAAATGATAAATAATGAAAGGGGATTCTAGTTAAAAAAAAAAAAACAAAAAAGCAAACAACGGAAGAAGGGAAAAAAGATATAAGGTAGGCCCATAATTTACACTTTTCAAATTTTTTGACCATCAAAATTGGAATCAAGATCTGGCCCAACTTATAATTCATAACAAGATAAAAATTCTAAAATAAAATATTACAACAATAAAAGAATCGTTGATAGTTGATTTAAGGTTGAAATTGGTATTTAAGTTTTTGGTTTGTGTTTATTTGGTTATTTAACTCAGTTCAACTTTAAAAGGCCATTTAATTTTTTGTTTTTTTTGAAATGGTCACTATGATTCAGGAACGGAGCTTCAACATTTGATTTGGGGGCCGAAAATATAATATGTATAAAAATCGGTAAACAAGGGGGGGCCATAGCCAAAATTTTATATTTTTGAGCCTAATATATATAAAATTAAAGGAGCTATTTCTAAAAAAAAACCGGGGGGGGGGGGGGGGGGGGGGTCTCGCCCCTATAAATGATATAACAAATGGAAAACATTCTAGGATGAGTAGATTTTGTGACAAGTCCAAGTGATTGATTCTTTCTACATACAAATTAAAAGAATAAGATCAAGTAATTGCTAAAATAATAAGACCAATAGTTCTTCATTCATTTATGGAATTAAGGTGCAAATACATATTTCAGATCAATGAACAAAGTTAGGAAACATCATCATGATTTCACAATCGGGTTTATTGACATAATGAAGTCAAGATCACCAAAAATAACAAGGTCATACTAGTCACACAAGCTCCTGTTACAAGGGCACATGGAAAACAATCATGGCAACTCCAAAGAAAAAGAATAAAGAATGCCAAGAAGACAAATTATTAAAAATTGTTGCAAACTTTTCAAGTACAAAAATGCTTAAAATGGACGAACCTTTGTGGTTTAAACTTTGTCATCGTTTTCGTTTATGTAAAACTGGAGATACATCTTGATTGAGTATAATGCAAGAGCCGCAAAAGCATTAGGTCAATATGATAATTAGACTCGCATATTACACATGCAGTAAGAACATCAATTATGGATCCCGAGTGCGAAGCAATCAATTTTTATCCTCACAAGCAAAATAATAAGTATCGTTAGAAATATCTTAATTAGCAACAATTTTGGTTTGAAGACCTAATGGGTACAGGTGCGACCAGTGGATCCAATTATAGATGAGAGAGCCAATGCAAAAAAAAAAAAAAAAAAAAAAAAAAAAAAAAAAAAATCTTATTTACCAAATTTACAACTCTCTGCATTGAATAAATCTCAAGAACAAATCATATACATTGATGGAAATTTTAACGGAACACTTCTTTGATTGTTTATGTATCTACAACAACGCTGAAAAATCGAAGCATTTTTATTGGAAAGGGGTCAACTATAAATCTTAAACCGAGTTAAGTGACCAAATAAACACAAACTATAAAGTTAAATGCCCAATTTTGACATTAACCTTTGATATTTTTAATACTCTGTAGTCATTGAGACCGTCAGTCCCGCCTCAAAATTGAGGCTTACCAAGCTCCTATCCATCCACCCTAAAGATGGAGCCAATTCATCATTCCCAACTCACTTATCACATCACTCATATCCAATTGTCGTCTTAGCCTCTAAATCCAATTGTGGTCTTGACATTGGAAGTTTTTTGGCTTTCAATTAAACTATTCTACAAAAATGGAGATGACATTTTTTAAACGGTGACGATATGATGTGGGTTAAAGTGGTCAGGATCTTATACGGTGATAACGGTGGTCTTGATTGCATTTTGAATAGGAACTTTGGGGCAGGTCCATGGGCAAGTGTAACGTCTCGATTTTCAAGACAAAATTTTCATTTTTATTTAGTCAAAACATAAGTCTTACACACGTTATATTACAAAACCATTGTCATATATATATATATATATATATATATATATATATATATATATATATATATATATATATATATATATATATATATATACTTATAAAATATGCATTTGTACTTGTAGTACATGCATTTGAAACCTCCATTACTTTTCAATTTCTTTCTAATAATTATTATAAATTGGTTAATAATGTTAAATTAATGCAAAAACTAAATTTTAATCATAAATTAACTAAACTATAATATTAAAATATCATATTTTACATATATTTATAAAATTATGGATTTAACTTTTTACGTACTATAGTTAACTTATTAGTTTAGGTATGTTGTCATATGTGAGCAATTGTTATTTTAAAATCACAGCTTTTGTATAATTTATCATTTTATGCAAAATAGTTAAATTATTACTTTCAATATAATATTAAACGGTTAACTTAAATTAAAATTTCAGTTAAACTTAAAAAAACAGAGAAACTATTTTATAAATAGTTAAAAGTTATAAATTATAGTGTTAAACTTAAATTGTAATCCTAAATTAACAAAAAAAAATCATGAAACTATTTTTTATAATCATTAAGAATTTTCAAATAAATAACTTAAAAATAACTAACAATAAGAATAGTTAAAAATAATATTATATAAAAAATTATAATATCTTAAAAAAAACAATGTTTGTTGTTTTGGATAATTATATTCAAAGAAACTAACAATATTCATCAAATAAATTTTAGAAAAGTTAAATTTCTAATAATCCCAATGAAAAATGAGAGTTCGATCAAATAAGGATCAATCAGGCGGGACAGTTCAGAGGTAGGACCATTTTGACATATAGTCTTTTTGAAATCCAACAACCAAGCCAACGTGACTATTCCAAACACCTATCATGTAAGTAGATCAATCAGTATTATAACCAGAATTACTGATAATTCTTATTTATACATTCATAACAATGACAATGAGTATAAATATAAGTTACACTTAAAGCGTAGTAAGTGTATCCTAACTTACAAAGAGTTTCTCGCAAAAACCAAGAAGATCGTATGCAGGGCTTCGACCCGATAGCTTCTACTTTTCTAGCTCTTTGATGCCGCATGGCCTCACTAAGGTAGTCGGGAACTACGGTGTGAAATGCTTTCTAGAGGTTTCAGGGTGAGTGAGTGAAACAGGTTGCAAAATGCAGTTATTTATAGAAATGGGTTAATGACTTAGGAGGGTAATAAGGTTTTAACTTTGTTCACATTAGGTCCTTATGGTTTTTTTTTACATATTACACCAACATGGTTGTTATAACCGTTTAAAAAAGGTAACAAAGTTTTAATTTTGTCCACAATAGGTCCCTAACGTCTTTTTTATACATATTACACCAACATGGTTGTTATAACCGTTTAAAGAAGGGTAATAAGGTTTAACTATGTCGACATTAGGTCCCTATTTTTAATATGTTTATCATTTCATCTAACTCTTTTACAATTTATATTAGTATCTAGTTAGATGGCTTCATCATTTCATCTTCTCATTTTAATCGCCCATTCACCACAACTAGAGTTTCAATCAAAAGGTTACGTAACAAATTTTTGTCATTTTTACAAAAAAAAAAAAACTAATAATAATCCAAGTCTTAATGATTAGGACTATGTTTGGTGTGCCACAGCTAGCTGATAAGCTAGTTTATTTTTCGATTTTTTTTAAGTTGTCATGTGTGGCAATCCAAAAAGTAGGTTATAAGCTAGCATTTTAAAAAGTTACTTAGACTAGTTTTTTAAAAGTTTTTTTAAAATTTTCAAATATATCTCTTAATTAATTAAGAAAACATATTTTTTAAATGCCATTATATGTCATTATATAAATTTTAGGTAGTTTATAAGCCATTGGTGGAGCCAGGTCAAAGTAAAAGAGTATCCCCGAAAAGTAATGGGATATCCCCGATAAATAATGGCTCCGCCAATTGGGTATCCCCGATAGGCAATTACTTATCGGGGATACCTCATTACTTGTCGGGGATACTCTTTTACTTTGACTCTAGCTCTGCCACTGGCTTATAAGCTATCCAAAATTTATATAATGACATAAAATGGCATTTAAAAAATATGTTTTCTGAATTAAATAAGAGGTATATTTGGAAATTAAAAAAAAACTTTTAAAAAACTAGTCTAAGTAGCTTTTTAAAATGCTAGTTTATAAGCTACTTTTTGGCTTGCCAAACATGACAACTTAAAAAATATCGAAAAATAAACTAGTTTATCAGCTATCTGTGACGCCAAACATAGTCTTAATCATTATGACTTTCATTATTATTAGCTTTTTTCGTAAAAGTGAAAAAAAAATGTTATGTAACATTTCGATTGAAATCGTGGTTCTGGTGAATGAACGACTAAAATGAAAAGATGAA
The DNA here is from genome assembly GCF_052849685.1 of Lactuca virosa. Taxonomy (NCBI): domain Eukaryota; kingdom Viridiplantae; phylum Streptophyta; class Magnoliopsida; order Asterales; family Asteraceae; genus Lactuca; species Lactuca virosa. The sequence continues at coordinate 44,527,928 of NC_136433.1, forward strand.
ATGATGAAGTCAGCTAACTAGATACTAATATAAATTGTAAAAGAGTTAGATGAAATGATAAAAATATTAAAAATAGGGACCTAATGTGGACACAGTTAAAGCTTATTACATTTCTTTAAACGGTTATAACAACCATGTTGGTGTAATATGTACAAAAAAGACCTTAGGAACCTAATATGGACAAAATTAAAACCTTATTACCCTTTTTAAACAGTTTATAACAACTATATTGGTGTAATATGTACAAAAAAAACCTTAAGGACCTTATGTGGACAAAGTTAAAACCTTATTACCCTCCTAGGTCATTAACCCTATAGAAATTGTAGAGGGTGCGCTGCACTTCTTGTCTAGGTGAACCACGCCTATTGTCGGGGGTGTTTGCATGGTTCCAGTCAAAGGGGGACACACGACAGATTTCGGGTGGCTATCGGTGCACGTCGTGCACCTTGTCCATGCGTGTAGATTCTTCAGTTTTTCAAAAATTCATATACTCTTCATACGAGATCCGTTTTTTACGTTCTTCATATCCACACGTAGCTATCGATGAGATCTACAACTTTCATTTAGACTCTATCGGCTAATTCTCACTTTATTTTTAAAGTTATATTTTTATATGCATAGACTGTTAAAGTCCGTATAAAAATCATAACTCTCTCATATGATATCCGTTCTCGACTATGTTTATATCGACGGGTAGGTATTGATGAGATCTTCAACTCTCATTTAGATTATTTTTCCTAACAATCAACCGATCTTAATTTGGTTTCTGTGTCACACACTGCTACGCTGAAGCTTTGAAAAATTATAACTTCCTCATACGAAATCAGATTTGGACATTCTCTATATGTACGTTCTTGCTTTTATGATTACTATGAATTTATTTTGGACTACTTAGGCCAATAAGCAATTTATTTATGATTCGTATTTTATGACACACTTTTCCGTATTGGGCTGAACTTAAAACTTCAAAGAATCATAACTTCTTCATATAAAGTCATATTCAAGCGTTCTATATATCTACGAAAATTGTGTTGACGTCTTCTACATGTTTATGATGATTATTTTTTATACTTCGTATTTCATAATAATTGTTCAATATTACAATATACGGATATAGTAAAAATATGGTGTTACAATTCTCCCCCACTTACAAGGATTTCGTCCCCGAAATCTAACTAAATAATTTTGGGTAGTTCTTTTTCATCTCTTCTTCTGGTTCCCAAGTCCATTATGATCCTTTTCGGTGTTGCCAGTGCACCTTCACTAGACCAATCACCTTGTTGTGTAATGTTTTTGTCTTCTTATCTAGGATCGCCACTGGTTTCTCCACGTAGTTCAAACGTTCGTTTATGTGAATATCCTCCAAAGGTAAAATTGTGGATTCATTCATAATGCACTTCCTTAAATAGGAGACGTGGAAGGTGTTATGGATCTGACTAAGTTCTTTCAGTATATCCAAATGATAGGCAACCTTGCCCACTTGAGCAATAACTCGAAAGGGTGCAATATACCTAGGGCTTAATTTTCCCCTCTTCCGGAATCGGATGAAACCTTTCCATGGCGAAACTTTGAGTAATACGAGATTTCCGACTAGGAACTCAAGGTCCAATCTTCGTCGGTTTGCATAACTCTTTTTCCGACTATGAACAATTTTCAGTCTTTCTCATACTTGTTGGATAAGTTTCGTAGTCTTGATCACAACGTTAGTACTTCCCATGATTCGCTGACCAACTTTTCCCCAGCATATTGGTGTCCGACACTTTCTCTCATAAAGCATATTGAGGGGAGATCTACCAATAATGGAGTAATAACTATTGTTGTATGTGAACTCTGCCAACAGTAGATAAGTATCCCAACTCCGGCCAAAATCTAGCACGCATGCTCGCAACATGTCATCAAGGGTTTGTATTGTCCTTTTACTCTGCCCATCGGCCTGAGGGTGATAAGCTGTGCTGATATGCAATTGCATACCCAACTCATCATGGGACTTCCTCCAAAACCAAGAAGTGAAACGAACATCTCTGTCAGAGATTATTGAGACTGGTACTCTGTTCCGAGAGACTACTTCTTTAACGTATACTTCTGTAATCTTCTCCGCCGAGGAGCTTTCCTGGATAGGCAATAGGTGGGCACTCTTGGTTAATCTATCCACTATCACCCATATAGTTTCTACACCATGAGGAGTCTTTAGTAACTTGGTGATGAAGTCCATCGTTATTTGTTCCCACTTCCACATCGGCATATCAAGAGGTTGTAAATTTCCATGGGGCATCTGGTGTTCGACCTTGACCTTCCGACAAGTTAAACACTTCTCGACTTACCATGTTACATCTCTCTTCATACAGGGCCACCAGTAACTATGTCTGAGGTCCATGTACATCTTTATTGCTCCCGGATGAATCGAGAACTTGGATTTGCATGCCTCATCCATCAGTATTTGTCGGGTTTCACCAGCATACGGAACCCATACTTTTTCATGTAGGGTTAACAACCTAATATTGTCTATGTCAAAAGCTGAGATTTTCCCCACAATTCTCTTGCTTTTTCAATTCTCTTCCTTGAATGCTTCACTCTTATCTTGCTTGATCATTTCTAGTACTAGGGTGAATACCATCATGCTTAAGCATATGTCCTTCATCGGCGTATTAGTCATCTTCCGACATAATGTATCAGCTACTACTTGGCCTTATCTGGGTGGTAAAGGATTTCACAATCATAGTCATTCACTACATCCAACCATCGACTTTGCCTCATAATCAAATTTAGCTGGTCCATTAGGTATCTCAACCTTTTGTTGTCTGTATAGATGGTGCATCGTACTCCATACAGCTAATGCCTCCAAATCTAGAGAGAAAATACTACTTCTCCTAACTCTAGATCATGTGTTGGATAGTTAGCCTCGTGAGGCTTCAACTATCTTGAGGCATACGCGATTACTCGACCTTGCCGCATGAGGACGGCTACGAAACACATGCTTGACGCATCGTAATAAACTACCATGTCCTCAACACCTTCTGGAAGGCTTAATACTGGAGCTTCACATAACTTTTGCCTCAACATTTCAAATGTTGAGTGTTGCTCAGGACCCCAACGAAAAGCAACTCCCCTTTTTGGTAAACGGATCATTGGTAATGCAATCTTGGAAAAATCTTGAATAAATATTCTGTAGTATCCCGCCAATCCTAGAAAACTTTGAATTTATGAAGGAGTAGTCGGGATCTTCCACTGCATTACTACCTTAATCTTGGCTGGATCTACTAAAATATCATCCTAGTCGACAAGGTACCTAAGGAACTGGATCTCTTGCAACCAGAACTGGTACTTGGAGAACTTCACATATAGAGCTTAGAACCCCAAGTATTTCTCCCAGGTGTTCCTTATGCTGCTCTTGAGTCTTTGAAAAGACCGAGATATCATCGATAAGCACGATTACCAATCTATCAAGTATAGGCCTATACAACCGGTTCATTGAATCCATGAATGCTGCGGGTGCATTAGTGAGCTCGAAAGGCATCACTAAAAATTCATAGTGGTCATACCGAGTTCTGAAGACTGTCATGGGTATATGTTCCTCCTATACTTGCATATGATGGTATCTTGAAAACAGGTCAATCTTGGAAAACGACGATGCTCATTGAAATTGATCAAACAAGTCGTCAATCCTTGGTAGCGGGTAATGATTCTTGACCGTGAGTTTGTTAAGTTCCATGTAGTCGATGCACATTTTGTGCGACCATCCTTCTTCTTAACAAACGAAATCGGTGCTCCCTAAGGAGAACTACTTGGTCAAATAAACCTCTTATCCAACAACTCTTGAAGCTGATTAGACAACTCCTATATCTCTGGGGGTGCAAGATGATAAGGTGCCTTAACAACAGATTCCGCACCAGGAACCAATTCGATCCTAAATTCTACTTGTCACTCTAGAGTCACCCCAGGTAGGTCTTTGGGAAACACATCAGGGAATTCACAAACTACCAGGTTTGATCAATTATAGGCCTACACACTTGATCGATCAAGTATTTGAAAAGACCAAGATATCATCGATAAGCACGATTATCGATTGATCAAGTATAGGCCTACACACCCGGTTCATTGAATCCATGAATGCGGCGAGTGCATTAGTGAGCCTGAAAGGCATCACTACAAATTCATAGTGGTCATACCGAGTTTTGAAGACCGTCTTTGGTATATTTTCCTCCTTTACTCGCATATGATGGTATCCTGAACATAAGCCAATCATGGAAAACCACGATGCTCCTTGAATTTGATCAAACAAGTCGTCAATCCTTGGTAGCGGGTAATGATTCTTCATCGTGAGTTTGTTAAGTTCCATGTAGTCGATGTACATTCTGTGTGACCCATCCTTTTTATTAACAAATAAGATTGGTGCTCCCCAAGGCAAACTACTTGGTCGAATAAACCTCTTATCCATCAACTCTTGAAGCTGATTAGACAACTCCAATATCTCTGGGGGTGTAAGAGGATAAGGTGCCTTAGGTACAGGTGTCACACCAGGAACTAAGTCGGTCCTAAATTCTACTTGTCACTCTAGATGCACCCCAGGTAGGTCTTCGGGTAACACATAAGGGAATTCACAAGCTACAAGCACTTCTGAAAAGGTTTCCTTTTTCTCCTCCCGAGTGTCGATCACATAGGCCAAAAATCCATTACAACCATGTTGTAGGTATCTCCTATCCCTTGTAGCAGAACAAAACACCGAATCACTTTCGAACCCTCGCCTCGGATGGTAAGTTCTCCCCCACTTGGGGTCTGAACTCATACTATCTTTTGCCTACAGTCAATCATGGCCTCAAACTAGTTTAGCCAATCCGTACCTACTATTATGTTTATCTCTCGCATATGAATGGGAATGAGATTTATTGGGAAACTAGTGTCTGTAACGCTTGGTTCCGGGTTGGGTTTAATTCTCCAATAATTTATAATTTTCCTTTGGGACTCGACGAGTCGGAAGCTTCAACTCATCGTGTCGAGAGGGTTTTGGCCGTAAATATTTATGGACCAACTCGGCGAGTCAGGGAGTCCCAACTCGGAGAGTTGGCGGCTGGGAAGGAAACCCTAATTTTAGGGTGTTGCACCCTATTTAAAGGCCTTAAGCCCCTTGGCTGGCCTCTTTACCAACCTCCTCTGTCCAGAAACCCTAATTTCGTGCATCATCTTCCAAGGTTGAGTGTATGAGCTTGTGGTGAGCTTTGAGAGTTGATTTTTGGGTATTCTTTGGAAGGAGCTTTGAAGTTGGAGGTGAGTTTGGATGGAAGGCTATAGATCCATAAACTTTCCACTTGTTGCAGTCTTTTTGAGGTATAAAGTCAATAACTTGCTTTGTTATCATCTGGATCTCTTTGTTTGAAGTTTTATCTTGATTTTGGGATTATAGTTGGGTTATTCAAGAAGTTGAGAGTTCCAGGGGTTATTATGTTAGATCTGACCCTTTTATGACCTCTCTTGGATTAAAGTTGCAAGATTTACTAGGTTCTAGGTCCCGTTCATGCAATAAGTACTTATTAAGCCCATGTTGAGCCTTAGAGCTTCCTTCTAGCATACATGGACATAAAGTGGGAAACTTTATATGATTTCCTAGCCTTTGGATGCCAGATTTGCAATTTTAGGTCTATGCTTTTGGATTTTAAGGGCTTAATGGGTTAAGCCTTACTCATTTGAGTCTAGGGTTCGGGTTTGGGCTCTTTGTGGGTGTTCCTAAGGGTAAATTTGGAAGCTTTACCCTTCTAGACATCATTTTGAAGGAGAATTAAGAATTGGAGTTCCTAGATTCGATGGAAACAACTTAATGCATTAAGCTGTTGGATTCTGACTAACTTGACGAGTTTATTAGTGAACTCGACGAGTTGAAGGGAGTTTTCCCAATCTGTGCAGTTATTGAGAAACTCAACGAGTTGAAGGACAACTCGGCGAGTTGGGTCAACTCAGACCGTTGACTTTGACCTTTGACTTTAGTCTTTGACTAAGTTTGACCTTAAGGGGGTTTTAGAGCCTTTTGAGTTGTAATTAAGGAATTTTTTCTGTTTAGGGGTTGAGTAGAGCTTCTATCAGGAGCCGGGACCTAGTCAGCTATCGTTCAGTATTCGAGGTGAGTCTTCTCACTACACTCATGGGTCGAAGGCACCAAGGCCGGTCCATCAAATGATATGAAATGTTTATTAATGGAATATGTAATGGTTGCTATTTAATCTATATGCGTATTACGTGAATACCATGTGTAACATGCGGATTTTCAGGGATATTATTGTGTATGTTAATCTTGAGATTGAAGGAGAGACTCGACGAGTTGAGGGTCCAACTCGCCGAGTCGAGTCGAGTTGCTCACGTGGATTTAATGAGTGGACTCGACGAGTCACAGGAGGGACTCGCCGAGTAGGTGCTGGGCAGAGAAACCCTAATCTTCCGGGCTTGGGACCTATTTAAAGGCATTTATAGCTTCATTTGCGGCTACCTTTCCTGGAGAGCAAACCCTAAACGACCTCTGAGCTTAGAGAAATAGTGCCTTGCTATTTATGAGTGTTCGGTGCATCTTGTGAAGAGAAGAGAAGATTTCCAAGCCAAGGGACAAGAGGGTGCAACTAGATCTGGGGTTGTCTCACTTCAAAGCTTCTAGGAAAGGTATAAAGCTTGTACCTTTCTCCTTATTTTGTATAGATCTCATGATTATGTGAATATAGGGGTTTTCCACCCAAATATGAGGGCCTTGAGTGTTTCATGCTCATTGAGAGGGTTGAACCTCAGATCTGGACTGTAGAAGGACTTGAGAGACCAAAGATCCAAGCTTTATTGAGCTAGAGTCTAGCTTTTGTGCATCTAGCCCTTGTGGGAGCATGTTTTGGCATTATGAGTCTTATATGCCATGTTTAAACGTAAAGCTTGCAGCTTTACGTGACAATAGACCCTTAGGATGGTAGATCTAGTGTTTGGAGTGACGGATGTGCCTTAAATCGTCTAAATGAGGAATCTGATCGAAGGGACTCGCCGAGTCGGTGAGGGTTTGTCCCGATTGGTTGATTGTGCGATAACTCGGCGAGTTGGGTGTCAACTCAAGGAGTTGAGCTGGAATTTTTGAGACTTCTGAGGATACGAGGGGACTCGACGAGTCGCAGGAGTGCACTCGACGAGTCGGGTCAAACATGGACTGTTGACTCGAGTTACTTCTGTTGACTTTGGGGTTTTGGTCAACATGAGTAATAGAGACCATGGAGGGGTAAAATGGTCTTTTATCCACTTCAAAGAGTTAGAGAGAGAAAGAGTAGCCTTCAGTTACTTGAGTCGTGAAAAGAGTATTAATTAGAGATATTCATCCTTTGTGTTAGGCGGATGCTAGTTCGAGATCCGAGCGCGAGGTTATCTGCTCACCTGCTTACGAGGTGAGTCTTCTTACTATACATGCCTAGAGTGGTAACCAGAGTTGTGTGATAGAGTATCTTATATGTTATTTGTGCACTGTGATATACTGCATTATTTCTATGTGATTATTGCTATGTATTATTCAGAGTTTACAGAGTTAGGACCAGAGGGTCCACAGAGTTAGGACCAGAGGGTCCATCAGAGTTGTGGGACTGGAGGGTCCCATTGAGACACATTGAATAGAGGGTCTTACAGAGTTATAGCCTCGAGTGGCTAATATGTTGTATGTGGTATTTTGGGGAACTCACTAAGCTTCGTGCTTACCGTGTTATGTGTTATGTGTTTCAGGTTTTTCTCAGGATCGCGGAAGGCACCGACTTGATTATACACACCAGAGAAAGAGTTATGTTTCGAGGATCCTGGATTTTTAATCAAACAAACATGGGGTTGCGTTTTGTAATTTAAATAAATGAGAATTTTTAAAATGTGTTATGAGAAATATGTGATTTAAAAATGAAAAATTTGTTTTGAAATTTTATGGTGTTACAAGTTGGTATCAGAGCCTTGGTTTGAGGGATTCGGATGCACCTTCGGGTGTGTTCGAACTCAAAGTGAGGATTTGAGAAAGATTTTCAAAAGAGATAAATTTTTCTAAAAATGAGAAAGAGTTTAAGAGAAAACGAGTTGGAGCAGTGTGTACAATCAGCCAGAGCCCGAACGGTGATTTCCCAAAATACCCTTACTTTTGTGTTAAGAGATATTTATGAGATATTTTATGAGATATCATGCATGCTAGAGATAGGCTAGGTAATTCATAATTTAGGACTAGAGTGGCCTGATTTGTGATGCCTTAGCCTAGAAATTGCTGCTATCTGTGATTTGCTTTTGAGTATGTGCGGAGTAAGAGTATCCAGCAGGAATCCTTTTTGAGTGGGATTGGAGTAGAGGAGTAATCTAGGAGAGATATTTAGATGAGCATTTGAAGAGTCTACTGAGAGAGTAGTTAGATGCCCCCGTGGGGTAAAGTTGCTTAAGTTCGGTGATATCCTTTGAGTATGAGGAGAGCAAGTGGGTAATAACCTAGAGTGGTTTTACATGTTGGTAGAGATTATTCGATGCCCGAATGCTGCTTGCTTCGTGCTTTGTGGAACTCTAGATGATGGGAGTCAGCTACTAAGTGAATATGACGATATTAAGGAAGTAGATGGCTGGCATCGTAAGGACTTCTTCAGCAGCTGAGGGCAGAGAAATGTGAGAACCTAGGAAGAGCCTAGGAGAGGGTGACCCTAGTCTGATGAGTATGCTGACAGAGTAGAGCATTTCGCAGAGGAGCGAACACGCGTGACGGGATTGATGATCGAGAAGGTTGAGCAGCTACTTAGGAACTCGGGGATGGTCCGTGTAGAAAGTATGGGTAGATGTGGCAGGTAGTATGGGCCCGTACTACTGAAAGCAGAGGACCCATACTCGATACAGGGAGCATTCCGGAGGTTTTAAGTAGCAGATCAAGAGGTGATGTCATGGTTCGAGTACCACGATTTGTAGCAGATCAAGAGGTGATGTCATGGTTCGAGTACCATGATTTGTAGCAGATCAAGAGGTGATGTCATGGTTCGAGTACCATGATTTGTAGCATATTGAGAGGTGATGTCATGGTTCGAGTACCATGATTTGTAGCAGATCGAGAGAACATGGTTCAAGTACCATGATTCGTAGCGGATTGAGAAGAGAGAACTATTGGATAAGGTGTCTAAGTCCATAACTATTTCTGGTATGTACTTGACCCGACCCGGCATGGTTCATTTGGGTTGCATGGCACCATGCAATTGGATAAACTAAAATGAGAGAAATAACACTTATGGTTTATTAATATATTATAAGTTCTAATATATTAATAATATTATTTAATTAGTTTGATCAAGAATTAATTTAGAATTAATAAAGTGATCAAAAGATAACTAATTAAATATATGGGTAGATTATGTAAATCTTCCATATCTTATATAGTGGGCTAAGAGGCTCCATGGATTATCAAGTTGGGTTCCACCCATAGGATGCTCCATGGATGCTCCATGGGAGTTACAAACCCATGGGTCATGGAAATGAAGAGTCATGACACATTAGGGTTTACATGGTGTAACCCTAGATGTGTCAACACTATATAAGAAACCCATTCTCCACCAAAATAGGCTACACATAAGAAACAAGAGGGCTAGAGCCGATTTTGCAAGTGTAAGATTCTCTCAAAGTTTACTCCTTTGCATTTGGTGTTGTATGAAGCATTTGAGGCATCACACTTGGGGTGCTAGGCTCATAAGGTTTCAAGGATCATAATCAACAACAAGGTAAGTTATTCTATCTTTCATTCAAGTTAAAAATGTTCCCCATGTATGCTAGATAGGAATATAACCTTGGAATTCAACTTTGCATGATTATTAGACAAACATAGATCCAAGGTTATTAGGGTTGCATGTACACTTAGGAAGTGTTAGAATGCTCAAAACCCATCAGTGGTATCAGAGCCTATGTTTGTTTGTTGTTTTTTTTTTTGTGTGCAAACAGCTTGAAAAAAAATCGTTTTTCTGTTTTCTGCTCGTATGAAAGTTTGCTCATTTGTTGCTGGAAATGGACTAGAAACATTACCCTAAACTGTTTTGATGTTTTAAAGCTTGTTTTAGATGGTGTAATGTTTATGCTAATCCATTAGAATGGCAATTATTAAAATTACAAGTTTTTTTAAGTGTAATTTTTGATTCTTGAAAGTGTTCATATTCATGTTCTTGAACTTATGAAGATTAGATGATCATAGGAATTGTTTGTAACCTTCATGGTAGTTTAATTCATGATCATAATGTGTTTTAATGGAGTCCATAACTTGTCCTCAAGTTATGGAAAACCAAAAGTCTCACTTTTATTAAAGCCATTAAAAGAACACAAGAGTTATAAAAATGAAGAGTCTTCATTTTTATTACTCAATTAATTCATAAGTTATAAGAAATGAAAAGTTTTGGAAGTTTACAAAACTTGCCCTCAAGTTTTGGAACATGTAAAGTCTTGATTAAAACTTTAGTTCCAACCCTTAGAATTTTAAAAGTTAAAATTCAACCCTTATACTTTATAATATTATAAGTTACTAATATATATATGTATAACGTCAAGTCGTCTTACCGCTAGTACGCCTCATTCACGAAGCCGGTCTATAAGGGGGGTATAAGGTTGTTGCCTATAAAATGGCAACTTAATGGGTATCCACTCTCACCCACCGCTTCCTTGATCGGTGGAGGGTCGTTAGCCGAACGGGTAAGACAAGGACTTATAAATTCTCATTAAAAGTATGATGAATATTATAAAGTAACTAAATGCTTTTATTAAATTCCCAATCTTAGTTACTTTAGGAAAATGTGAATAAGGTGCTAATCCATGAAATTACACTTTACACTTTTTTTAAGTCGTTGGTGGAGCGTGTGTGGTTAACCGGCACACTAACTTGGACTTAACAAGGTAGGTAAAGGGTGACTTAAGGTTTACCATAGCATCGGTGGAGCGTGTGTGGTTTACCGGAACATCGATTGAGTGATAAACCTTGAGGGTACCAAGTGATTTGCATGGTTACTTCACACCTCGTTTTGTGATCCTCGGTATCCCAGTCACAAAACTTGGAGGGCACACTCGAGATTGAAACATGCCTTTGAAAAGCTCATTGAATCTCAAAAGAATCTAGGAATTTCTAAGAACCAATTAAAAACATAATATTTATATTTCGTTTTTCATGGTGGAAATGGTGAATCGTCATTCACCTACCTTTCAAATATGTTATAGCTTGGATTACGGCATACCTCTTCTAAGTTATAATATATTGTGATTGGATCCTAGCCTTAATATTACATTTGGGTGTTTTATTAAGGACTCTCTTAATATCTAAACTAATCTTGTTCTCTTCTTTCAGATGTCTTCAAACAATGCTACTTCTGGCTCTAATCCTAATGGTTCCTTTACCCTTATGAACTGGTGTGGGAAAGTCACTTTTGATGGATCCAACTTCAATGAATGGATCAGAAACATCAGGATGATTACCCGCTACGAGGACAAAGAATATGTCCTTGACAAGGAGCTTAAGGAGATTGATGAGACCACTGCAACTCCCCAGGAGATCGCTGACTTTCGGGCACATGAAAGGGATGCTACAAAAGTGGCATGCATCATGTTGGCCACCATGACAGCGGAACTCCAAAAGTCCTATGAGGACTTCTACCCTTTTGAAATGCACCAAGATCTGATGGAAAGATACCATCAAAGTGCACGACAAGAGAGGTATGAAATCATATGCTCTATCATAACAACCATGATGAAGGACGGGGAATCCGTCACGAGCCACATGCAGAAAATGCAAAGGTATGTGGATCGGTTGCTGAAGCTTAATGTGAACTTCCCTGAGGAGCTTGCAATAGATATCATTTTGCACTCCTTACCATCGTGCTATGATCAATTCCGCATGACATATCACATGAATAAGGAAGAGGTCACACTCAGCAAACTTCAGGGACTCCTCAAGACCGCAGAAACAGGTCTTAAGGGTAAGTCGGTGGTTAACACTCCTACTCCAAACTCCGCCCCGGTTTTGGCAATCGGGAAAGGTAGAGGGAAGAAGAGGAAGAGCTCTTCGAAGGGTACCAAGGCTAGGACCCTTGATGGCTCTTCTTCAAGTGGAACCAAGAAAGGTTTTGTCACTCCTTCTTCTGACCCTAAAGAGGCTGAATGCTTCTATTGCCATGAAAAGTCACATTGGAAGCGGAACTGCCCAAAGTACCAGCAAGATGTGAAGGATGGGATAGTTAAACCCAACCATGCAGGTATTTACACTATCTTATCTAATAACTCACCCCATTCTAACTCTTGGGTCCTTGATACCGGTTGTGGTATTCATATATGTTCTGATTTGCAGGGACTAAGAAGAAGTGAGAATGTGGAGCATGGAAGAATAAACTTAATCATGGGGAATAGGAAAGCTTTACCTTTCACCAAGATTGGAGTTTATACTTTATCGCTAAGTAGTGGGTTTAGTTTAGACTTGAATAAATATTGTTATTCGCCAGAAATGGCAAGAAATATTATTTCCTTTCATGCATTGTATAAACAAGGTTTCACCTTTTCATTTGATAATGAAGTTGGTTCGATTAATGCTTTCTTTAATAATGTTCTTTATTTTAAAGCATTACCTTGTGATGGTGTGTATGAAACTGTATCTGTGGTTGATAACTTAGGAAATAATGTATTGTGTATTGATTCTGTTAATGATAATAACTTGGATAAAGCATCATTATGGCATTGTCGTCTTGGACATATAAGCAAGAAACGCATAGGCCAACTCCAAAAGGATGGAGTATTGGAGTCATTTGACCTAAAGTCAGATGATAGTTGCGAATCATGCTTACTTGGAAAAATGACAAAGTCACCCTTCACAGGTTCTTGTGAGAGGGGTAAAGGTTTGTTGGATCTTATACACACGGATGTGTGTGGGCCCTTCAAACATGCCACAAGGGATGCTAATCGTTATTATTTGACTTTTACTGATGATTACAGTAGATATGGATATGTCTACTTAATCAAGCATAAGTCAGAGACTTTTGAGAGGTTTAAAGAGTTTAAACAGGAAGTCGAGAATCAATTGGGCAGGAACATTAAGATGCTTCGATCCGATCGAGGTGGTGAGTATCTTAGTTCAGAGTTCCTCGACTATCTTAGGGAATGTGGGATTGTCTCACAATTGACACCTCCCAGGACACCGCAGTTGAATGGTGTAGCTGAGAGGCGTAATCGAACCTTGTTGGATATGGTTCGTTCCATGATGAGTCGAGCTTCGCTACCAATCTCATTTTGGGGGTATGCCTTAGAGACTGCCGCCCATATCCTTAATCTAGTTCCCACAAAGAAAGTTGCCAAAACTCCTCATGATATGTGGACTGGTAAAGTACCCAAACTAGACCACATTAAGATTTGGGGTTGCGAGGCTTTCGTGAGACGCGAGACTCATGATAAGCTCGAACCTCGAAGTGAGAGGTGTATTTTCATCGGCTACCCACAGAAATCCTTTGGTTACCTCTTCTACAGACCTAGTGAGAATGTGGTCTTTGTAGCTAGGAGGGTTTTCTTTCGAGAGAGAGAGTTCATAAGCCAAGGAGACAGTGGGAGGCAAGTTGACCTTGAAGAAATTCAAGAGTCAAGTGGTGAAGGAACTTCAAACCCTAGCACTCAACTTGAGGAGGAAACTTCTGTTGAGCCAATTGACAAGTCTGTACCTCTGAGGCGTTCCACAAGGGTTAGGAATGCACCTGAGCATTACTATGGATTCCATATTACTGCGGAAGGTGATACACTTATCAGTGATGAGACACTGATAGGTCTGGATGAACCTAACAGTTACGCGGAAGCCATGGCAGGCCCTGAGTCAGCCAAGTGGAAAGAGGCAATGGACAGCGAGATACAGTCCATGTATGACAATCAAGTTTGGAACTTGGTTGAGAATGTACCAGGTCGTAAGACTGTAGGGTGCAAATGGATCTTCAAGAAGAAGACCGACATGGATGGTAATGTACACACTTATAAGGCACGACTGGTTGCAAAGGGTTTCTCACAAACTCCGGGAGTTGATTATGATGAGACCTTTTCTCCAGTGGCCAAGATTAAGTCTATTAGGGTTCTGTTAGCCATAGCCGCATTTCATGACTATGAAATATGGCAAATGGATGTCAAAACCGCTTTCCTTAATGGAAAGTTGGCTGAGGATGTTTACATGAGTCAGCCAGAGGGTTTTGTCAACACAGAGTACCCTAATAGAGTGTGTAAGCTTGAGAAATCCATTTATGGGTTAAAGCAAGCACCTCGCAGATGGAATCTTTGCTTTGATGAGAAAGTCAAGGAATTTGGCTTTTCTAGGAGTGAAGATGAATCTTGTGTATATGTCAAGGCTAGTGGGAGTATAGTTAGCTTTTTGGTATTGTATGTGGATGACATACTACTCATAGGAAATGACATCCCAACTCTGCAGGAAGTTAAGTCCTGGCTTGGGAAGTGTTTCTCTATGAAGGACCTAGGAGAAGCTGCCTATATTCTAGGGATAAGGATTTTGAGAGACCGGAGTAAAAGACTAATTGGACTTAGTCAGAGTACTTACTTGGATAAGGTGTTGAAGAGATTCGGCATGCAAGACTCCAAGAAAGGAGAGTTACCCATCCAGAGTAATGCCAGATTGAGTAAGACACAAAGCCCTAGTACTGAGGCTGAGATAGCAGAAATGAGTCGAATACCTTATGCTTCGGCTGTAGGATCGATCATGTATGCTATGACGTGTACTTGACCTGATGTAGCCTTTGCTTTGAGCATGGTTAGCAGGTATCAGGGGAACCCTGGCAAGGCACACTGGACTGCGGTAAAGAATATCCTCAAGTACCTATGGAGGACTAAGGACTGGGTCCTTACCCTCGGTGGGAGTGAAGACTTGAGAGTTGTAGGGTATAATGATGCTAGCTTTCAGACTGATAGGGATAATTTCCGCTCTCAGTCAGGCTGGGTCTTTACCTTAAATGGAGGAGCAATTTCTTGGAAGAGTTCCAAGCAAGAGACAGTGGCTGATTCAACTTGCGAATCAGAGTATATAGCAGCTAGCGAGGCAGCAAAGGAGGCGATATGGCTGAAGAACTTCATTGGAGACCTTGGAGTTGTACCAGCTATTAAAGAGCCAATGGAAATTTTCTGTGATAGTGAAAGTGCAGTTGCCTTAGCCAAGGAACCAAGGGATCACGGGAGATCCAGACACATCGACAGAAAATACCATTTCATCAGACATCGAATAGAAGAAGGACTCCTCGTGGCAAAGAGGGTATCATCGGATGAGAATCCAGCAGATCCACTCACGAAGGGACTGACTCGGGTTAAGCATCTCCAGCATGCTCGGAGCATAGGGCTGAAGGATGATATTAGATTTAGTAGTTAGATAACCATGAAATTTGTAAAGTGAAATTGACATTAGATGATGAATAAAAGGTGTTTTATTTATGAGTAAAGTGTTGCTATCTCTTGTCTATCGTTTACTATATATCTTTTGCATGTTTTGACTTCCAGAATAATTATGTTTGGTATATCATATTATTCGAACCTCCACAGTCGGTCATATGTCGGAAGTAGGTATGAATCAAGACTGTCATGATTGGTTGCAGAGGTCTAAGTTGTTGGACATGGCTACAACACTCATGAGTGCTCATAAGTTCTGAGCATTGGACTCAATCCACGCTCACTGGAATCACTTCATGGAATTTATCTCGAGTGATCGTGAGACGGTAATATCATATAAGTCTTCAAACCTAGAGATATGATTTGTTACTTATGAGTTGGTTATGCATTGATTGTACGTTAACGCATTGGTAACTCGATGTTATAAAACGTGCTTTTGTGTATAATTCAATGAGTGGTAGAACAAACATATGAGTCGAAGTTTATCTGTTCCTTCTTGGATTAGAAGCTGATATCTGGGCCCCTCGATGATTTTGTTTTGACCTATGTACCGGGCCCGGTCAGAACTAAGTTGATGTGTTCAATTAAGTTCTTTGTCAAACAAATCGGAAATCGGGAAACAAACTGCTGGACACAAAGTAAGACACTGTTCCATGTATTTGTCCGGCTGATATCTAGAACAGAGGATTATATGATCACTTATCTTAAATGGCGTATCATCATCTTCTCAGTTCCGAGAGACCTTGAAAGAGCTACGATTGCCGATCGGTTCCTGAAGTATTGCAGTTATAGTTATTAGACTTATCCAAGTGGGAGACTGTTGGATAAGGTGTCTAAGTCCATAACTATTTCTGGTATGTACTTGACCCGACCCGGCATGGTCCATTTGGGTTGCATGGCACCATGCAATTGGATAAACTAAAATGAGAGAAATAACACTTATGGTTTATTAATATATTATAAGTTCTAATATATTAATAATATTATTTAATTAGTTTGATCAAGAATTAATTTAGAATTAATTAAGTGATCAAAAGGTAACTAATTAAATATATGGGTAGATTATGTAAATCTTCCATATCTTATATAGTGGGCTAAGAGGCTCCATGGATTATCAAGTTGGGTTCCACCCATAGGATGCTCCACGGATGCTCCATGGGAGTTACAAACCCATGGGTCATGGAAATGAAGAGTCATGACACATTAGGGTTTACATGGTGTAACCCTAGATGTGTCAACACTATATAAGAAACCCATTCTCCACCAAAATAGGCTACACATAAGAAACAAGAGGGCTAGAGCCGATTTTGCAAGTGTAAGATTCTCTCAAAGTTTACTCCTTTGCATTTGGTGTTGTGTGAAGCATTTGAGGCATCACACTTGGGGTGCTAGGCTCACAAGGTTTCAAGGATCATAATCAACAACAAGGTAAGTTATTCTATCTTTCATTCAAGTTAAAAATGTTCCCCATGTATGCTAGATAGGAATATAACCTTGGAATTCAACTTTGCATGATTATTAGACAAACATAGATCCAAGGTTATTAGGGTTGCATGTACACTTAGGAAGTGTTAGGAAGTGTTGGAGCGGTGGTTTTCGTTGTCTGAGTTGTGTATCGACTATGAGAGTGAGGTCTCTTGCTTTTATGATTATTCCCGTGTTGGGAGGATTTCGAGATTTTTGGTCAGACACGGGATATTTGGAGATTGTTTGGTTCCATTGGGAAGGTCCTTGAGTGATTGCATAGTACGTTTCAAGAGTCAAGTGTGACATACCTGGTGAAAACGTCTATGGAATAGATTGTTGGCAAGCAAATCGGTGATGGTTCGAACCCTGAGTGGGGGAGATTTGGGTATTTTATTGAGGGGATCAGCGATCCGTTCAAGGTGCGGTAGAGAAATGATTATGAAGATCTATGGTGCGGACACATGAGGCCATAGTTATTGGTGGTCAAGGCGAGGGCAGAGCGAGATAATGCATGTTGTACGTGTTAAGGAAATGATGAGTGTCTCCACGGCAGTGGTTGTCGGTCGAAGACCGTGTGGTGGCTAGTAAGGATAGTTTCGACGGTTGAGAATTTCTGGCTCAAGGTATGGGATTCTGAGCAATAGAGGAGGGAGTTTCGGATGTTCGTCAACATGTTCTGAGTCGTTGACAATTCTTCCGTGTTTCAATTGAGATTTGGAATATTCCGAAGTTACGTGATGTGTGGCATGAAGATTAGTTGTGAATCCTGAAGGAATGCCTTGTTGTATCTGTGTATGATGTTGTAAGTAGGAGATCAGTGGTTGAGGCAGGACATCGTGAGGTTCTATGATGGTGTACCGAGGTATCCGAGTATGATGTTCTAAATTTCGGATTATTTTGAGACTTGAGTTACGAGATGGCGAGTGGTGTATCAGGTGTCTACGGTTCCAGTGGGAGCCCTTTCAGCTAATTGACATCAAGCGGGATTATCTGAGAATGCGAATTGCAGCGGGAAAAAGTGTTTGTCCCGACAGTGGTCGTCAGGAGTAGTGATGCTTAGCCTTGGAGGGTGTGTATACCTATCTATGTGGGGCCGCGAAGCGTGAGTTAGTCAACGCAGTGAAGTAATGACCTGAGGATGAGATTGTGGGGTGATAAGAGAGGGTGTTGTGATACTGCGGGGAGCTGTAGTACTCACTAGTCAGCAAGAGGGTGTTGTGATACTGCGGGGAGCCGTAGTACTCACTAGTCAGCGAGAGGGTGTTGTGATACTGCGGGGAACCGTAGTACTCACCAGTTAGCGAGAGGGTGTTGTGGTACTGTGGGGAGCTGTAGTAACCACTATCCAGCGAGAGAGTGTCGTGGTGCTGCGGGGAGCCATGTTATTCGTTATTCATAGCGTAACTCAGGGGAGTTCTTAGGCTTGAGTAGCCTTATTGGATTGAGTCTTCAGGGAGCTGGTGGTCAGACCAGAAGAGGGACGGAGGTCTCCATAATGGTCGGGAATCATTATATTCTGAGTTAGGCCGTGGAGACCGAAATCGGAAGGAATCGGAGAAGTAATGCTCGCGTGGGTTGCGGGTCTTGGGTCGCGGATTGATTGTTTCGTTGGGACGAGTGGTTCCAATTCTCTGCCGGACCATACTCTCGAGTTGAGTTCGATTCTAGTGGTGTATTGAGTAGACGGAATGAGATTCCAGATTCAGAGATGAATTTCATTTTTGAAGGGGGTATTGTTTTCATCTGGTGTCTTAGACCTGAGTGGGTCAATTCATTGGTATGGGAAAACCGCGAGACGCATGGAACTAAGGAGTAGTAGAGGACAGAGGTCGAGGGTGAGATGACTTCCATATTCGCTTGAGGTAAAGCGAAATTCGTGACTTGTGTGTCACACTGGGCCGAGATAGTTGTTGTGAGAAGGAAGTCAGTGAGACGTTTTGGGTCATGCAATGGGTAACCTTTGGAGGTTCAACTGCTGGGTTGGGAGATGACCTGGTGCTCAGTGTTGAAAAGGATATTGAGAAGGGAGCTGAGGTATATGTTTGTTAGATGTCGGAGGACGCTTCTGAACAAGCATGATCTTTTTCCATGTCTGAGGTCAGGGTGTTGAGGGTTCGTTGTTCAGATGGGTTTTGATTGCAGTATTGTGGATGGGTCCCTGGTGTGATGTGATCCTTTCATTCCTTGGTATATGATCTGGATTGTTTATCATGTCTGGGATGAGTGATTGGTAGCCAATTTAGGGCATGGACTTGTTTTTATCGGTCCTAACTAGAGAATCGGAGGGGCAGTGAGTTATCGGCGTTTGTTATTCGAGGAGCGAATAACGTGGTGATATCTTGAGAGGGCGGTCTGGCTGTGTGACAGGCCACTGGAGTTTCCAGATTCTTGAGAGTCAGAAAGGGTAGCTTATTGGCGGATGGGTCTGTCCTTTTTCCAGGGAGGAGTTCCTGTTTGGATTCAGGTGTCCAGAGAGGAAGATAGCTGTGTGGTATGAGATCCTTTCGATGGTGCTGTTCGGTTATTAGATTAGATCTATATGTTGTTGAGGAGCGATTTCGAGGGCGAAATCTAATTCAAGTGGGGGAGAATTGTAACATCCGGATTTTCAGGGATATTATTGTGTATGTTAATCTTGAGATTGAAGGAGAGACTCAACGAGTTGAGGGTCCAACTCGCCGAGTCGAGTCAAGTTGCTCGTGTGGATTTAATGAGTGGACTCGACGAGTCACAGGAGGGACTCGCCGAGTAGGTGTTGGGTAGGGAAACCCTAATATTCCGGGCTTGGGACCTATTTAAAGGCATTTATAGCCTCATTTGCGGCTACCTTTCCTGGAGAGCAAACCCTAAACGACCTCTGAGCTTAGAGAGAGAGTGCCTTGCTATTTATGAGTGTTGGGTGCATCTTGTGAAGAGAAGAAAAGATTTCCAAGCCAAGGGACAAGAGGGTGCAGCTAGATCTGGGTTGTCTCACTTTAAAGCTTCTAGGAAAGGTATAAAGCTTGTACCTTTCTCCTTATTTTGTATAGATCTCATGATTTTGTGAATCTAGGGTTTTTCCACCCAAATATGGGGGCCTTGAGTGTTTCATGCTCATTGAGAGGGTTGAACCTCAGATCTGGACTGTAGAAGGACTTGAGAGACCAAAGATCCAAGCTTTATTGAGCTAGAGTCTAGCTTTTGTGCATCTAGCCCTTGTGGGAGCATGTTTTGGCATTATGAGTCTTATATGCCATGTTTAAACGTAAAGCTTGCAGCTTTATGTGACAATCAACCCTTAGGATGATAGATATAGTGTTTGGAGTGATGGATCTGCCTTAAATCGTCTGAATGAGGAATCTGATCGAAGGGACTCGCCGAGTCCATGGACCGACTCGACGAGTCGGTGAGGGTTTGTCCCGATTGGTTGATTGTGCGATAACTCGGCGAGTTGGGGGTCAACTCGACGAGTTGAGCTGGAATTTTTGAGACTTCTGAGGTTACGAGGGGACTCGACGAGTCGCAGGAGTGCACTCGACGAGTCGGGTCAAACATGGACTGTTGACTCGAGTTGACTTCTGTTGACTTTGGTGTTTTGGTCAACATGAGTAATAGAGACCATGGAGGGGTAAAATGGTCTTTTATCCACTTCAAAGAGTTAGAGAGAGAAAGAGTATCCTTCGGTTACTTGAGTCGTGAAAAGAGTATTAATTAGAGATATTCATCCTTTGTGTTAGGCGGAGGCTAGTTCGAGATCCGAGCGCGAGGTTATCTGCTCACCTGCTTGCGAGGTGAGTCTTCTCACTATACATGCCTAGAGTGGTAACTAGAGTTGTGTGATAGAGTATCTTATATGTTATTTGTGCACTGTGATATACTACATTATTTCTATGTGATTATTGCTATGTATTATTCAGAGTTTATAGAGTTAGGACCAGAGGGTCCACAGAGTTAGGACCAGAGGGTCCACAGAGTTAGGACCGGAGGGTCCATCAGAGTTGTGGGACTGGAGGGTCCCATTGAGACACATTGAATAGAGGGTCTTACAGAGTTCTAGCCTCGAGTGGCTAATATGTTGTATGTGGTATTTTTGGGAACTCACTAAGCTTCGTGCTTACCGTGTTATGTGTTATGTGTTTCAGGTTTTTCTCAGGATCGCGGGAAGGCACCGGCTTGATTGTACACACCAGAGAAAGAGTTATGTTTCGAGGATCCTGGATTATTAATCAAACAAACATGGGGTTGCGTTTTGTAATTTAAATAAATGAGAATTTATAAAATGTGTTATGAGAAATATGTGATTTAAAAATGAAAAATTTGTTTTGAAAATTTACGGTGTTACACCATGGGAGGCGCCCATGGCACTCGGTAATACCATAGGAGGAGCCTATGGCTCGGGGATGTAAGACCAAAGGGGTAGCCCATGGCATTCTAAATGAAGACCATGGAGGGGGTCCATGGCAATCTTGTATGTATGTGTGCATGACATTATGTGATTTTATGTTTTAGTGTTTTGGGAAACTTACTAAGCATATGCTTACAATTTATTGGTTGTTTCAGGTACTTCTAGCTTTAAGGGCAAGAGCCCGGCTTGATGGCGGGACGTGCACTCTCTGGCATTTCCTTCCCTATTATTATGGACAATATAATCTTTTTGAATAACATGTTGATGTATTGGATTTTGGAAACAATGTATGATGAGAATTTCTAATTATTAAACCTGGGTTTTTAATGTTTAAATGAAAAGTTTTACTTGAAAATTTGGGCTGTTATAGGTTGGTATGAGAGCCTTGATTTGAGGGATTCGGGTATACTCTTGGGTGTGTCAGAACTCAAACTGAGGAAATGGTAAAATTGTTTTTCAAAAAGAAATCAAAAGTTAAAATTTCCTTGAAGTCAATTTTGTAAATAAAAGGGCAGAGTGCAATGCACGTAATCGGCCGAGCTCAAGTAAGTGTTTCCGATGTATAGCCATGCTATGATATATATATATATATATATATATATATATATATATATATATATGGAAATTGATGTTGAATGGATGATTTACCAAGTTTATGCTTTCAAAGTTGTACATGCTTAGGATTGCATAACCCTAGAATGAGGAAATATGCCTTATTCCTGTTCCTTGTTTGGTTGTGGTTTAGGGTAGAAGCTTTATTTTACAGTCTATGTGATTCTCTTTGTGTATAACTTGCATGAATAAAGCAACCTGCTATTATCAATTTGAGTTCTGATCTGATGAGAATTGAAATTCCTAGAATAATTTAGGATTTGAGTTAGTGTTGTAATGTGATGGATAATTTAGGGATATCAGATATAGCTTTGGGGAAGGTACATGTAGGTGTGGAAGGTAGTATTGGACCCGTACTACTGAAAGCACAGGATCTGTACCCGAATCAATGGCAGATCTGATAGCTCTTAGGGGTCCGGCAAGGAGGAATCTCTTTTGAATTCTTCATTATTTTTATTTATGATATTTTCAGTTGAGGATGGTGATGATCACTCGAGGATCAGGATCAGGATCAGATTTAGGCTCTGGTGCGGAGCCCATTGATGAGAGGCTGCACGATCGTATCGCAGCTGAGGTTACTCGTGGCATCCTTGACGCTACCCTGGTGATCTTTGGTACCGTCAAGGAGGGCATCATGTAGATCATGGAGGAGCGGCTCAAGTCTTTCCGAGTCGATATTTCTACAGGGCAGATTGGGGCCCGATCTCCCTCGTTCAGGGAGTTCAAGGCGTGTGGAGCGCCTGAGTTCTTTGGAGTCAGGGATCCCATTACTAGTCGGTGCTGGGTGGAAGACATGGAGAATGCCCAGCGTACGAGCTTTTGCCCTAAGGTGGCAAAGGTGGGGTTCGTATCTTGTATGTTGATGGATAGAGCACGAGACTAGTAGGAGGAGGTTACCCGCGAGGTGGGATCAACAGGTGTGGCTGAGATGACTTGGGAGGAATTTGTGAGGAGGCTTGATCAAGAGTTTGCACCATCCATCGAGGTGCAACATTTAACGAGGGAGTTCCAAGATTTACAGCAGACTATCGAGACTGTGGCGGAGATCACCGCCAAGTTTCGGGAGAGGGCACTATTGGTTCCGCAGTACGCTGCGGATGAGGAGATGAAGAAGACGAGATATCATTCCATGATGAGGGATGGCATTCAGGAGTTTGGGGTGCAAGACCCTGAATGACATGGTGGAAAAGGCCCGAAAGCGGGAAATTGAGTTGGAGCGCCAGACCAAGTGGACGCCGGAGTAGGTTCAGGCAGCTGTAGGTCAGGCCAAGAAGCCTAAGACCTCCTATCCTCCTAGCAGGGGCCAGCAGGGTCGTGGCCAGTGTGCCAAGTGCGGTAAGCCGCACAGTGGAGCTTGTCGAGCATCAGGCTTGATATGCTATGCATGTGGCCAGTCGAGTCACATGAGTCAATATTGATCCAAGAAGGGCTTGATTTGTTTTCACTACAACCAGACCGGTCATAAAAGGGATGATTGTTCGAGGTTGGATAGGAGACGAGGAGGAGCAGTGGCGGCGCCTGCGCCCGCCATGATGAGGATTACTGATGGCCGCCCGATCAAGGCGGAAGCTCCTGCGGTAAAGAGCCGCACATTTCAATTGACTACCGAAGAGGCCCGAGCAATGCCAGGCGTCGTGACTGGTATGTGATCTACTTATGTCTTGTTTATCTTATTGTTATGCTTATGATGTTATGATTTCGTATAGGGAACTTTTTGGTCAATGGTATATCGGCTCATATTCTCTTTGATTCGGGGGCTACCCGGTCATTTGTATCTCTTGCGCTCAGCAAGAAGTTCTGAGATGCTCCGGGGACTTTTGATTCTCCACTTGAGGTGGAGATTGCGGATAACCGCATCGTGAGTGTTGTGAGGGTGTTTCGGGGTAGTATTCTGAATATGTTCGGGGAGAGGTTTCCTATCGATCTGGTTCTGATTCCCTTGCGAGGATTGAAGGTGATTATCGGGATGGATTGGTTAGGGCCCAATGGGGCCATGATAGATTGCAAGCGTCAGCTGGTGAGATTTCGATCCCCAAGTGGGGGAGAACTGATTATTCATGGATAGAGAGACTCGCATGGGCCAGTTCTCTGTTTGGCTGCGAGGGCTAGGAGACTCCTTCAGCAGGGTTGTTCTGGGTTTTTTGCTTATGTTTCAGATTTGAGGGCGGAGGCCACGCCAGATATGGGCAGAGTACCGATTGTGAAAAAATTTCCTGATGTATTTCCAGAGGAGTTTCCTGGGTTGTCTCCCGAGAGGAAATTGGAGTTCTGTATCGAGTTAGTGCATGGTGCGGCTCCGATAGCCAAGACGCCATATTGTCTAGCTCCGCCTGATATGCAGGAGTTGTTTATGCAACTTCAGGAGCTACTAGACCGAGGATTAATTCGTCCGAGCAGTTCCCCCTGGGGAGCATCGATCCTGTTCGTGAAAAAGAAGGATGGGTCACACAGAATGTGTCACACCCCAGCCATCGGCAGAAACACCGGGTAGTGTAACGTCATTCTTCGTATCACAGTTATATAACATACATTGAATAGTACTAAGAAAATACATACCTTTATTGATAATTGAAAGTTACATAACTGTTTTTCTAGGACCTATTACATAATATCCGACTATGGAATACTTCTTAATGAACAGAAAGGTAATAGTAAAACTTCTTCTGTTCGAATACATACCAGCTTTTCAATTTCCTGAAAACGCATGCATTTTAAAATACGTCAACATAAAGTTAGTGAGTCCACAGGTTTTGACTCCATAAAATAATACATTTTCCACGTTCAAAAGTATAGTTTTCAAAGTATCATTTTGACTCTCCAACATTTAGTAGGTATATTAGGTATAATAGTTTACTTATCAATTAAGTGTTATACCTAAACATTCCTTAAACCTAAGGTATAAGTAGGGGGAAACTTATACTTAACATTAATACTTGTATACGACAAAGTATAATGCTTCTAACAATTTGCTACCATGAGCCTGTAACCGCTGCTATGACATAATACCTCTGATAAAACACACTCATGATTTACCATGAGAAACAATACACTCATGATTTACCATGAGAACCAACACCGTACGCTTCATCGACGCCGGAACAATAACAAGTAAAAGGATAGTTCATCACTCGCTTTTGGTTGACTGTAGCTAACAGTCACAAGTGGGGTGGTCAACCCGTATACTAATTATACACGACTTCCTCACTCACACGGGATTAACGGTTACAGTTCAGAGGATTTCCGCTAAGATCCCCAATCTTAGTTGATGAATACAATTACTCATGTAGACTTCGACGGCTTCCTATAGCTCTAACAACAAAAGCATTTTCATGTCTAAAACCCTAAGTTACTAGACTATGCTTTTAAACATTACTCCTAACTTCATAACATTTAGGCAGTATAACAGCTATATCTTGAAGTAAAACCAGGTTTTATCTTGACATAAAACCAATAATAACAACATATAACGTTCCTAGTTTTATCTTGACATAAAACTATCAATAACAATATATAACATACTAAGTTTTATCTTGACATAAAACTAATAATAACAACATATAACATACCAAGTTTTATCTTGACATAAAACCAATAATAGCAACATACTTTATAACTTAACATATAGAACTTCCGAATATAACTTTCGGAACTATATCGTATATATAGGATCCTAAGTATAACTCAAGATCTACATTAGTAAATTAACATGCTGACAAGTTGATAATAGTTGTATATATTCAAAATATTATATTTAGAACAACTATATCCCGACTATTATAACCATATATTATCATATAGACATAATAATAACGTATATATAATATTTAGCATGCGTTTTCCCCCGAAATATTAGAAAGTGGGGCCGTGAAACTCACCCTAGTAGCGTGATTTTATGTAATCTAAGCAGAAACGGTCAGCGTACAAGGTTGTCGGGGCTCAGGATGCAAGATGGTCTCAGCAAAGGAGAGAGGAGAAGGAAGTTTAGGTGTAAGAATGGCTGAAGTCGGACGTGCTATTTATAGTAAGGATTTTGGACCCTCACGTCGTGAGTTTTATAAGCTCACGTCGTGAGTTTGGATCTTATCCCCGTAGACTTGCCATTTGCGTCCCTAGCTTCGGAAGGTGGCCATGCGACTCATCACGTCGTGAGATATCCTTGCTCACATCGTGATTTCGGACCTTATCCCATCGCAACCTCATCACACACCTTCTATTTTCCGAGATGTGGATAAATGACTCCTCACGTCGTGAGTTCTGTGCTCACGTCGTGAGCTCAGTCATATTAGGGTTTCTGACAGCTGAATCTTCGGAAGGTCGTAACTTTCACATACGAACTCTGTTTTTGACGTTCTTTATATGCACACGTAGGTATTTACAAGTACTACAACTATCTTTTAGACTCCGATAGCTAATTCTAAGTCTATTTTAAATTACTCTTATTATAGAGATTTATAGTGTTCGGTTTATCATAACTTCTTCATGCGAAGTCAGATTCAGACATTCTCTATATTTTTGGAATCGTATGGACGTATACTTTGAGTTGTATCATAAAGAAAATTCATATTTGTATTAGAATTTATCATGAACTACATAGTACTCTTATCACATTACTATTTTAACAAAATCACATTACATGATTGGCATAATCACATGTGATTGTCTATTGACCTATTTTGACTAGTGTTACAGAATGTGTATTGATTATCGGGAGCTTAACAAGTTGACGGTGAAGAACCGTTATCCACTTCCGAGGATTGATGATTTATTCGATCAGCTTCAGGGTGCATCTTGGTTCTCCAAGATTGATCTACGGTCAGTGTATCATCAGATGAGGATTAGGGATGAGGATATACGAAAACGGCTTTTAGGACTCGTTATGGTCATTACGAGTTTGTGGTGATGTCGTTTGGGCTCACCAATGCTTCGAAAGCGTTCATGGATCTCATGAACCAGGTTTGCAGACCGATGTTGGATCGGTCTGTGATTGTTTTTATTGATGATATCTTTGTCTATTCTAAGACCAAGGAACATCACGAGCAACATTTGAGGGAGGTATTGGAGACCCTGGGGAGGGAGAGGCTTTATGCCAAATTCTCAAAGTGTGATTTTTGGTTGCGTGAGCAGTTTTTGGGGCACATCATCAATCAAGAGGGTATTTTGGTTGATCCAACCAAGATTGAGGCGGTAATGCGTTGGGAGGTTCCGAAGAACGCATCCGAGATCTAGAGTTTCTTAGGTCTAGCAGGGTACTATCAGAGATTTATTCAGGATTTCTCCAAGATCGCCGTACCTTTGACCCGTTTGACCAAGAAAAGTGTGACCTTTCGGTGGGGTCCAAATCAGCAGTCGGTTTTCGAGACTTTGAGGCATAAATTATGTGAGGCCCCGATTCTAACACTACCCGAATGATTGGATGGTTTTGTAGTGTATTTTGACGCTTCTATCTCAGGATTAGGATGTAATTGCTTATGTCTCGAGGGAGGTATTT
Source organism: Lactuca virosa (assembly GCF_052849685.1). Taxonomy (NCBI): domain Eukaryota; kingdom Viridiplantae; phylum Streptophyta; class Magnoliopsida; order Asterales; family Asteraceae; genus Lactuca; species Lactuca virosa. Next base: position 44,555,260 of record NC_136433.1, read on the forward strand.
TGATGCAGAGGGGGCACGTGATTGCTTATGCCTCGAGGTAGTTGAAGCCTCATGAGGAGAATTACCCCACTCATGACTGGCAATTGGGGGCAGTGGTGTTTGCTCTCAAGATTTGGAGGCATTATTTTTATGGGGTCTGATGCACCATCTTTACTGATCACAAGAGTTTGAAGTATTTGATGGATCAGCAAAATTTGAATATGCGACAAAGGAGATGGTTGGATATAGTAAACGATTATGATTGCGAGATTTTGTATCATCCCGGTAAGGCTAATGTGGTGGCCGATGCTTTGATCCGTCAGGCAACAAGTGCTTCGATCCGAGATGTCTGCTTGAGGATAACTGTGATTTCGCCTTTGTTGGATATGATCAAGGAGGCTCAGGATGAGGGTTTAAAAAGGGAGAACTAGAAGATTGAGCGGATTCGGGGTCAGATTCCGTTGTTTGTTCGAGATAGTCGGGGTTTATTGACACAATGTTGTAGAGTTTGGGTTCCAACATTTGGGGTGTGAGGCAAAACATCTTAGAGGAGGCGCACAAGTCCAAGTTTTCTATTCATACGGGGGCCACAACGATGTACCGAGACATGAGATTGAGTTATTGGTGGCCCTACATGAAGAGAGAGGTTGCGTGGTATGTCGATATGTGTTTGGCGTCCAGGAAGGTAAAAGCCGAACATCAGAGGCCTCACAGCAAGGTGAAGCTGCTACCTACTCCCATGTGGAAATGGGAAGAGATCCCCATGGATTTTATAACAAAGTTACCTAAGACGGAGCGGGGTGTGGATTCCATTTGGGTTATTATGGACAGGTTGACTAAGAGTGCACATTTTATTCCGATCACCGAGAGTATCTCCGCTGAGAAATTAGCAGACATTATATGTGCGGGAGGTTGTGGTCAGGCATGGAGTGTCGGTATCGGTGGTCTCGGACAGTGATGTTCGTTTCACCTCTAGGTTCTGGAAGAAGTTCCACGAGGAGTTGGGTACTCAATTGCATTTCAGCATCGCTTACCACCCCAGACCGATGGTCAGAGTGAGCGGACGATTCAGAAGCTCGAGGATATGCTTCGGGCATGTGTATTAGACTTTGGAGGGAGTTGGGATACTTACCTTCCACTAGCAGAGTTCTCATATAACAATAGTTATCATGCTAGTATTGACCGACCCCCATTTGAGATGCTTGATGGTCGAAGGTGTAGAACCCCAGTTTGTTGGGGTGAGGTTTGACATAAAGTCATGGGAAGCACCGAGGTGGAGCTTAAGACCACCGAGTTGATTCAGCAGGTGCGTGACAGGCTGCGAGTCGCTAGAGCCGTCAGAAAAGTTATGCTGATCGGCGTCGTTCGGATCTCGAGTTTTAGGTGGGAGATTTCATTTTGCTGAAGGTGTCACCATGGAAGGGTGTTATTCGGTTTCGTAAGAGGGGCAACTTGGGGCCCCGATTTATTGGCCCGTTCAGGATTTCTGCCCGAGTTGGCAGGGTTGCTTATCGATTGGATCTACCGGATGTGCTCAGTCAGATCCACAACACCTTCCACGTGTCTCAGCTTCAGAAGTGTGTTGCTGATGAGGCCGTAGTCATCTCCTTGGATGATATTCAGGTTGATGGGAGCCTGAATTATGTGGAGAACCCCATTGCGATTCTGGACAGAAAAACAGAGGCCCTACGGAACAAAGAGGTGAAACTAGTAACGGTGCAGTGGTAGCATCGGAAGGGCTCTAAATGGACGTGGGAGCCCGAGGAGGAGATAAGAGAGCATTACCCACAATTGTTTGATGCAGCGGACTTCGAGGACGAAGTCTGATTCAAGTGGGGGAGATTTGTAATGCTTGGTTCCGGTATGAGTTTAATTCTCCAATAATTTATAATTTTCCGTTGGGACTCGACGAGTTGGAAGCTTTAACTCGTCGTGTTGAGAGGGTTTTGGCCGCCGATCTTTATGGACCAACTCGGCGAGTCAGGGTGTCCCAACTTGGCGAGTTGGCGGCAAGGAAGGAAACCCTAATCGTAGGGTGTTGCACCCTATTTAAAGGCCTTAAGCCCATTGGCTGGCCTCCTTTCCAGCCTCCTCTGTCCAGAAACCCTAATTTCGTGCATCATCTTCCAAGGTTGAGTGTGTGAGCTTGTGTTGAGCTTTGAGAGTTGATTTTTGGGTATTCTTTGGAAGGAGCTTTGAAGTTGGTGGTGTCTAGTTTGGAAGGAAGGCTATAGATCCATAAACTCTCCATTTGTTGTAGTCTTTTTGAGGTATAAATTCAATACCTTGCTTTGTTATCATCTAGATCTATTTGTTTGAAGTTTTATCTTGATTTTGGGATTATATTTGGGTTGTTCAAGAAGTTGAGAGTTCTAGGGATTATTATGTTAGATCTGACCCTTTTATGACCTCTATTGGATTAAAGTTGCAAGCTTTACTAGGTTCTAGGTCCCATTCGTGCAATAAGTCCTTATTAAGCCCATGTTGAGCCTTATAGCTTCCTTCTAGCATGCATGGACTGAAGAACCAATGAATCGAGTATTGAATTAATTAGAGTATGAATTCAAGTATGAATGCAAGATTGAACACCAGATGTAAATATGATCTTGTTTCAGCTTGATTTACGCTTTCGAATGTTTACAGAGAAAATAGACAGGTCTGTAAAAACTCTTATCTAACTCTAGTAAATAACCCCTATTTATAGGGAACCGAAAGCGTACAAAAAATATACTAAGGCATTGACTCTAAATCTTCGAATAATAGCGCCCTAGTAAAATACATTACAAAACATTCGAAGAGTACAAAATATATTTCGACTAATTACAACAATTCGACCCTTACAATCTCCCCCTTTGTAATCATAGTCGAAGTCTTCAATTCGCAAGAAGTGTGATGGAATATAGTAACACTCTTCGAATCTCCGTGTACCAGGAAATAATCTTCTTCAGCTCTTTCTTGTCTCCTTCATTGTTCTTCTTGAAATGATTCATACGAACAATCAAGTCCGTATATTGAGATGTTGAATATCTCTCTACTTCACTTGCTTGGAATAAGAACCGTTTAGCTTTTCCAGCTTTGTCTTTTCCTGCGAAGAGCATTCCAAAAGGCTTCAGGCAAATTTCACCATCATCATATTTCTTCAATTCCGTCTGAGTCTTCGTAGGAGCCATCGGTGCTTTTATTTCCATTCCTTTGGCAGTAGCTAATTCCACATTTGTTAGTGCCAAGCACTCATAATAGTTTTCGATAAAAATCTTGATGTGAGCAACTCCAAGCTTGAATTCATCTGGTTCAGTGTTTTGAAGGAATGAAAATGATTTGTCTTTTAGAAGTAAGGCAACTTGTATAAGATCATACAAGTTCATCAATGGAAAATCAGCAACAGTGAATTCGCAAATATTTCCATTTGCCCTGGCAACCACATACTTAACATTCTTGAATGTGTTTTCGAAAATCACATCCTTTTTCATACTTATGACCTTCTTGATTTTTATTAAAGACCAAACTTCCTCAAGGGCTTTTCCAAGAACAACATAAAAACGAATTTTCATGTGTGTACCTTCATCCTTATTTTTAAAATTCTCTTCTGCTTTGAACTGAGGCATGATAAACATCATTTCGTTTATAGGAAAATCCAGCTGGCTTGCATCAATATTCGTGACCAAATAACTCTGCTTAGGTTTCTTCTCGAATGTATACATGTGATTAAAAACAACCTTGGCCTCAATTCTTTCGTAATTATAGTGTTTAGCTGGATCACCTTTATCCATTCCCTTCGGATCACTAGCACGCTGAGTCATAATGCTTTGAATAATCCTCAGTTTTACAAGTTCAGCTTCTGCTTCAGCCTTCTTTTCCTCTTTCGACTTTTCCACTACAATTGATTTCCCTTTATCTTTCAAGGCTGGATTGACAATGGTCTCTTTTGGATTCGAACCACTCCCACCAGTTTCTGAAGATTTACCAATAACAATCCCTTTCGAAATTGGTCTTGCAATTGGCATTGTTGTTACAACAGTTGAAGTAACCAGTTCAGCAGAAACTATTACTGGTTTTGTTGTTGGGATTTTTGAAGAAAAAACTTTTCCCACAACTTTCGCATCCTCACCACTAGTCTTCAACTCATTAGTTTTTCTTTCTCCCCCTTGCACCCCTGTGAAAACAGGCAGGGCATTTGTTGTTGGAAGAAGGCTTGATATGCGAAAAAGAGGAGCAAGTTTCTTATTGAGAATGGCTTCGAATTGGATAAACTTCTGGGATAAAAATTCAGGAGTAATCAATGGAGAAGAAACCGGCCTATCATAAATCTCTTTTAACTCCTTAAGCAACTTAAGCACTTCCTCAAAGCTTGTACTTTCGGATGTTGAAAGTTGAGTTATTTGAGGACTTAAACTTTCATACAATTTAACAAATCGTGTGACTGCATCACAAATGATATCAACCTTTTGATTTAAGGATGCATAATCATGTTGAACAGTGACAATTTCTTTTTGCATATCTTCACGAAGTTTGTGAATCTGCAAATTTACATCCTCCCTGACCTTCTTCACTTCTTGCACAAAAAGAACATGCCTTTCCTTTGTGACATTCTTCAAATTTTTCACATCACTGGTAAACATTGAATTTTGAGATTTGATACGAAGTTCATTATTTTGATCATTATAATCAACCTTCTCCAGAATTCGAGACTCAGAGTCAGTAATCATTCCAGATACTTTGCTAACCACTCTGGCTTCGACCATTTTCAACAGTGAATCAACCTCCAAACTAGAAACATATGAACCACCCCTAGATCTGCTTGAGATTGAATTATTGAATTCAATTTCTGATTCAGAATTTTGAACTGCTTCATGGTCATCAACATATGATCGGGAAACTGTTCTTCTTCTTCATGAAATTCCAATTCATCAAACATACCACCAAACCCCTCATTATCAGTCTCTGTCTCCATAAAAACGGTTTCTTGAACAGGTGAAGTTGGTTTGGATGGCTCAGTAGATTGTGAAGAAAAAATAGAAGTAAAGGTTTGATCAAGAATGTGTTCGAATGTTGGGAATCTGTGGCTGAAGTAAGAGGAGTAGTGGATAATGGTAAAGAAACAATACTTTCAAAAGGAGCAGAAGTAACGTGACCTTGAGCTTCATTTTACGAACCTCCTTCACCCATATCGACATTTGCATCCGTATCAGATATGTGTGCAGGGATGCCTGAAGTTCGAACCGCCTCAGAAACTGATTTGGCAATCGAATCTTCGGTTGGTATGACGACTGTCTTCTCAGGAGTGGAACTTTCTGTGAGATGAGTGAACTCTGGGGTTTCTGGAATTCTTTAATCATCATCTTCTGTTGACTCAGTAGAAATCACGAGTTTTCGAGTCTTCTTCTTCTTCTTCTTTGACAAACGTTTGGCCATATCCTCAGCCCTTCGTTTCTTGGACACCGGAGAAATAGGTGCTGGCACTTCTCGAATTAACACACCTTGATGAGTGATTTGAGGTTTTCGAACCACTTTGTGTGTAGGAGACTTGCTTTTGTAAGTGGACTTCATTTTGATTCTTCGAAACATTCCAGTCTTCGAAGGAATGATTACATTCACTTGTGATTCTTCAAGAATGGGCTCAATCACTTGAGTCTCAGCAACAGATACTTCAACGGTTTCAGGCTTCTTCTTTGGAGATTTCGAAGATTTTGACTCAGTTTCATTCTTCTTCGTCTTCTTGGATTTCGTATCATCTCTATCCAAGAGTATGCCAGTCTCGATTGAAGAATCAATAGTCTTCAAATATGCCACCAAGACAGAGTTCGAAGGATCAACTCTTTTAAGCATAGCATCTGGAATACGAGCAACTGATGGAAAAACTTCAGCATTATCTGTGACATCCTTCGGATAGTGGTATGATTGAAAAACTGCTTTGTCTTCATCATTGGGTACCAAAATCCCTTCCTTATTGTAAAAGTATTGCAAAATCAAACTCCCGTATCTTGCACACGAAAAACCATGAATAGCATTCGTGTGTTCTACACCTTTTTGAAATTCCTTCCACAACTGTGTAGAATAATCCACTTGAAGATCATAATAAATGCCAACAACCATGGCATAAACCTCCATTCTTCCTTTATCAAGACCAGCAGATCTCCCAGTCAAACATCGTAGAAAAATACCAAATAAGAAATTCCATAGGCGTGGAAGACCAGACTTCTTAAAATCACTAATCTTAGACAATGGTGGCTGATATCCCATTTCATTAAACATGTGAACGATTTGTGGAAAAGTAAATGAAAAATATGGAGGCGAATTCGGAATATCAAGAATTTGGCAGAAGAGTTTCTTGGATAGCCTGACCTTTTTGTCGTTCACCAGATGAAAAGTAATCGTATCAGATGCTTTGTTGTAAGTCGCAGTTGATCCTGCTTGAGAAAGCCAGGACAATGGAACAGAGAAAGAATTGAACATCGCCTTAGCCAAAACAGAGTTCTTCAAGGCAACTATTAGCATCTTCAATTCTTCCGGGTACTGAGAAACTTCACCCTCCAAGTAATAGTTTGTTGCTTGAATCTTCATTATTGGTAATGAAGAGGCATCTTCAGTGGTATGAGAATCAACATGAGTAGAAGTCGCCATTGTTAGGGTTTGAAGATAATAATGAACAGAGAATTTGTGAAATTTGCTTTTTGATCGCGTAAACTGACAATGAACCCTTGAATCCCCTTTTATATGTAACCCTGAAGTTTGAATTTGAAGCAGGATGTGTATTTAATGATATCCGACGTGACACCTTGAAAGTCGGACCATTACTGCGGAAAAGTAGCCATGCGTCAAAAAGTAGCTGTCACATCACCTTGAAAACCGGACAGAATACCATACGTCATTTATAAACAGCATGTCTTGTTATCCCCAAGAGTATTGTAACCGTCAGAACCCTTCGAATGGAAGCAAGGCTCTTTCACTTTTGGGATGAAAAGCGAAGTCATACGCCAGAAGTTTGAAATCATCAGCCTGAGTTGGTATTACTCAGAGCCTCAAGGATTTCGTGAGTGCAGTGTTCCAAAGAATATAGACGAGAAACAAAAATAAGAAAAATATGGGATATTGTGATGTCAAACCATTGACACAAAAGCAGATAAAATCCCGGGCAAAGATTACTTCATTAATCATTAAGAGAAATGATCAATAGCTTGTGTGAGTTCCCGTGAATTACAATCGAATACTTGTTGACAAGTATCGAAGGGCTTCTTTTATAATGCTGCGTGGGTAGTTCAAAAATTTCGTTACATGTCATCCTAAACATAAGGTGAGAAATTGTAACATAAATTGCTTGTTTGACCAGTGTAGTCAGTGACAAGTTGGCTTTGAGAAATTTTGAAATGACAAGGACATTCGAATGAAACTCACACGGAAATCATATTCAAGAAAAAATTTGTGTGCTGGATCTTGTTGGGTAACAAACATCGTGGGTTTCGAATGTTTGATCAAGACCACTCATTCGAAATGAATATGATTTGGAGTTTCGAATTTTGATACAGAAACAAAATTTTTGTGAAAATCTGGAACTTAGTTCCCCGTCAATTCCTTAAAAAGGTAATGAAAATTGAGTTTCACTTTCATCACGGTCTCATGATGTCAGATCATAAACACAAATTTTTGATATGTCTAAGTCTCGATGGGTTTGATCAGAGACCTCTCAGACATATGTCTTCGTGTGTGATCGTGTAAGAACTTTATGGATGAAAAAGATTGGTGTAAGACACGAAAAGTACCTCTGTTATGTTTGGACCAAACGGTAAACTCTTAACTCATTTTGAGAAGAGTCAGGTAGCTCAGAGACTAATGTGAATATAAGCCTGATTGGGAAGAAATTTTCGTATGAAATATTTCATTAAGGCTTTCGTACACACACATTGAGTCATTGGAGGCTTTGGACAACATGCAGCAGCATGCTTCTAGGGACAACTTAACTAGTTCAAATGATGAAAAATTTATCGATTCATACGAAAAATGTACCTGACCCTAGAACTGCAAGCATAAGCCACTCTGTGTCTTCAAGATTATCTGCAACAAAATACTAAAAAAAATAAGAATCAAAATATTTTTGTTGTTTTGAGTTTTCGAAAATAAAGACAGAACAAACGAAAATCTTTTTGTATTTTTGAATTTTCGAAAATAAATGACAAAACAAACGAAAATCTTTTTGGATTTTTGAATTTTCGAAAATTAAATGACAAAACAAACGAAAATCTTTTTGGATTTTTGAATTTTCGAAAATGAAACAGTACTTGTTGCAAAAATGCGAAATTTTATCATCCCCTTATAAGTGACAAATGTACGAATTCGAAGGGGTCGAAGCGTTGACTATGAACAGTAACCTCTGAATCAACCCTTAAAATAAGTGACAAATTTACGAATTCGAAGGGGTCGAAGCGTTGACTATGAACAGTAACCTCTGAATGCTGACGGATATTGCTTTGTCTTTCATTTAGCGCCTCTGAATCAGTCCTTATCATGCATCATTCTTCTTTTTCGCATGGAACAAAATTTCCATCAATCATTCCAAGTCCCTCTATAATTCTCACAAGAGATTTTTCATCTAAAGGTTTCGTGAAAATATCAGCTAATTGATCAGTTGTTTTCACGAAATGTACTTCAATATTCCCATCCTCCATGTGATCCTTGATGAAATGATAACGAAGTGCTATATGTTTAGTCTTCGAATGCTGCACAGGATTATGACAAATTCTTATTGCACTTTGAGAATCACAATATAATGGAATCTTTTTCATATTTATTGCATAATCACGCAATTGACTTTGGATCCATATTATTTGTGAAGTGCAAGCAGAAGCAGCCACATATTCTGCTTCAGCTGTTGAAATTGATACACATGTTTGCTTTTTCGACTACCAGCTCACCAATTTGCCATCAAGAAATTGACATCCACCACTTGTGCTCTTTCGATCAAGATTACAACCACCAAGGTCTGCATCCGAATATGCTTGTACAAAGAACCCAGTGTTCGAAGGATACCACAATCCTAACGAAATTGTTCCTTTAAGATAATGAAATATATTCTTCACAGCAGTGAGATGTGGTTCTCGTGGATTTGACTGATACCTAGCACAATTACATACAGAAAACATGATATCAGGTCTACTTGCTGTAAGATAAAGTAATGAACCAATCATGCTCCTGTAAAGAGTTAGGTCAACTGCAGGTTTATCTAACGAAGGTGTCAACTTTATGCCAGTTGCCATTGGAACTCGTAACTTTGTGCTATTCTTCAATCCAAACTTTTCAAGCAGATTCTTCGTATATTTCTCCTGATTAATAAAAATCCCTTCTCTGTTTTGACGAATATTCAAACCAAGAAAATTATTGATTTTTCCCATCATGCTCATTTCGAACTTACTTTTCATCAAATCTTCGAATTCTCTAGATAAAGCAGGGTCAGTTGAGCCAAAAATAATATCATCAACATAAATTTGAACAAGCATTAGATGATTCCCAACTTTCTTTCGAAATAATGTGGGATCAACAGATCCTTGTTTATATTTAGATTGTTTCAAAAATGAAGTAAGAGTTGCATACCATGCTCGTGGTGCTTGTTTCAAACCATAAACTGCCTTATCTAAAATATAAACATGATTTGGAAATTCTTCGTTAATAAAACCTGGGGGCTGTTCCACGTAAACAGTTTCTTCAAGCTCTCCATTTAGAAATGCACACTTCACGTCCATTTGATAAACATCAAAATCTTTGTGAGCTGCATAAGCCAGAAATATACGAACCGCCTCGAGTCTTGCGACAGGGGCAAAAGTTTCTTCATAGTCGATTCCTTCTTGTTGTGAATAACCTTTAACAACAAGTCTGGCTTTGTTTCGAACAATATTTCCATCTTTGTCGGTTTTATTTGTGAAAATCCATTTTAACCCGACAATCGAAACATTTTCAGGTTTAGGAATTAATCTTCAAACCTTGTTTCGTTCAAATTCAGACAATTCAGATTGCATTGCAACAACCCAATCTGAGTGTTCTATTGCAATCTTAACTGTTTTTGGCATAATTTTAGATATAAAAACATTGAACATACAAAATTCTTGATGAGTATTCAATACCTCATTCTTTGCGTGAATTTGAGCTCTTGTTAAAACTCCCTCTTGTGGATTCCCAATTACTTGATCCTTCGGATGATCTCTTGTCCACTTTTCCATTGGCGGATATGCTGGATCAAATTCCAAAGGTGCATCTTCGTATATATCTTCATTTTCTGAACCTGCAATCGAACAAACATCATCTAAATCATCATTATTCTCAATGTTTTCTAAATGCTCCCCCTCAACATTATGCCCCCCCTCAACATTAGCATTCACTCTTCCATTCTCCCCCTCGAAAGAATGCTCTTCCTCAACTAGAGTATTCGAATCCAATTGCTCCCCCTCCACTGGATTGTTTTGCATACTTTCGCTTTTCTCTGGAGAAGTTGATGTTGAATCATCAGTAAGCTTTGTGAGTTCAGAGATATGATTATCATTTGCATGTATTTCAGCATTAACAGCATGATCTGAAATTCCAAAAAATAATCATAATCAACATCTAATGTTTGTGAGGATTCAGATTCATCTTGTGTTTTTGTCAGAATAGGATGATTTTCAAACTGTGATGTTGTTTGTTTAATGTAATAATCATCAAATGTAAGATTAAAAGTTTCTTCAACTCTTCGTGTTCTTTTGTTCAACACACGATATGCGACTGAATTATGCGAATATCCCATGAAAATCCCTTCATCTCCTTTAGCTTGAAATTTCGTAAGATTATCCTTGAGATTCATAATGAAGCATCTGCATCCGAAAACATGAAAAAATTTGACGTTAGGTTTTCGATTGTTGAGAATTTCATATGGAGTAATGTTAAAACGGCGATGAATGAAAGATCTGTTTTGAGTGAAACATGCGGTGGATACGGCTTCAGCCCAAAGGTATTGTGGAAGATTTGCATATGCCAACATAGTCCTTGCCGCTTCGCATAGAGACCTATTTCTTCGTTCAACAACACCATTTTGTTGTGGTGTGTATGGAGATGAAAAATTATGCGAAATTCCTTTGTCCACCAAAAATGAATCAAGAACATTGTTCTTAAATTCAGTTCCATGATCACTCTTAATTTTTCGAACAATCTTCTTCAATGTTGTTTCCATCTTTTTGATAAAGTCAATCATGATTTGTGCAACTTCGGATTTAAGTCTGAGAAAATAAACCCACGTAAATCTGGAAAAATCATCAACAATAACTAAAATGTATCGTTTCTTGTTGAGAGTTGAAACAGTCGAAGGACCACACAAATCAATATGTAAAAGCTCCAGAGGTGCGACAATTTTTGAATCTATTGTAATTGGATTACCTTGTTTATGTTGCTTGCCAACTTCACAAGCTGCACATAAAGAATCATTGTCAAATTTAAGTACAGGTAAACCTCTTACCAGATCTTGTACCACAAGCTTATTGATGTTTCGAAAATTGAGATGAAAAAGTCTTCGATGCCATAACCAACTTAAGTCTGCTGTTGCTTTCGAAAGAAGACATATAGCAGGTTTCCCTACTATCGGATTGATATCCAAAGTGAACATGTTACCTTTCCTTTTGGATTTTAGTAACACTTCTTTTGTGTTGACATTCGAAATAACACTTCCTTCTTCGTTAAAAAGAACTTGATTGCCAGTGCCCACAACAAGTTGAGAAACACTTATCAAGTTATGTTGAAGACCTTCAACATACGCCACACGATTCACTGTGAATTGTCCATTTGTGATCTTCCCATATCCTTTGACTTGACATTTTTGATTGTTCCCAAACTTCACTACTCCAGCATTTTTGAGACTTCGAAAATCACGTAAATTCTCCTTCTTCCCAGTCATGTGACGAGAGCAACCACTATCGATGTACCACTTGTTATCATATTGCTCGTCACATAGTACCTACATTCAATGGAAAATTTTAGGTACCCAAGGCTTTTTGGGTCCTTGGAAATTAGATTTCAATTTCGAATGCAATGAAGAACTTTTAACCCAATCACAAACTTTTGTTTTGAGACTATCAATTAAGTTTACATCTTCATTTAAAGGAACCGAAACATAAGTTTTTGATGGTTTCAAATGTTCACTGACATTACCCTTCGAATTCTGAGTTTGTGAATGAACATTCTTTGCTTTTATTACTGGTTTCCAAGCTTTGACTGAAATGTTCGAATCCTTAGACGATGAACTGCCATTTGATGAATTATTCATATACTTTTCATATGCTTCGTGAATTTGCTCCTTTGAAAATGTATTTGACTGATACATCTTTCCTTTGCCTTCAAGCCAATGATAATTGTTCTTCCTTGACGTTATTCCTTTTTCTCGTGAAGTTTTCATAGTTTCTTTCTTCGTTTGATTTGGAAAATTTGGCTTTTTAGGAACAAAATCAACTTTTGGATTTGTTATAAAAGATTTAGCATATGATGTATCAACTGTTGATTTAAAATGTTGACGTTGAAAGAATTTTTTATTTGGTTTTGAGTTATTTGAAAATTTTCTTGGAATATTAGTTTCTAAAACTTTCGAAAACCTTGGTGGATTATTCACTTCAGACTTTGAATGATTTGATTGAGATAAATGTTGAGGTTTTGTTGAAAAAGATGAATTTTTAGCTTTGAAAACATTTTTGGGTGATTGTGATTCAGATACCTTTTGAGACTCAACATTTTGCCAAAGTATTTTCTTTCTTGCTTGTCTTTTTGAAATGTTGTTTTCCTTCGAAAATTTGTCAATTTGATCTTTGAATTCCTTGGAGTTTAATTTGACAACTTTTTCACATTCCTTTTCAACTTGTTTTGAATTCTCTTTTTCAATTTTTGATTTTTCAACCCATTTTCTTTGTGGTTTTTGACGTTGGAAAACATACGAATTCTTTGTTAAGTTATTTACAACTGTGCTTTGATTTGCGAAAAAGCCTTCATCAGTTGTTTTTGAATTATCCTCTTCAACTAACTTCTTTAATTCTGGTTTGATTTTCTCAACATTTACAGTAGTTACGAAAACTTGATTTGGAAAAATGACGTCATCTGTATATTTGAAATTTGGATAAACCACTGTATTCGTTTCAAGATAGTGTTCACCTTTTTCATTCATCACTTTTTCGAACTTTTGTGTATCACCATACACCTGATGAACCACTATTCATGGATTTTCTTCTTCCTTTGAAGATTTCTTTTCCTTCGAAATTTTCTCTTCATCTTCATCATCACTATCATCAGTTTGACTGTCTTTGATATCCACGAAGTTCACATCACTAACTTTCGAAGTTGAGGGTATATCAGTTTCATTTTCAACCAACAAATCCTTAATTTTTTCTTTCCCTTTAGATGTTGATGCAACATTAATAACAGACAACTGAGAACAATCAACATCTTCAAGTTCACTAATGTCACTAATATTGTCAGAATTATCTTCAATATCAGCAAAATTAGATTGAGAATCAGATGTTGAATTCTCAGTCTTTTTCAAAATTTGAATTTGTTCAGTTTTAGTCAAAGTATCATTCACGATGTTAACTAATTCATTTGCATCAAGACATTCATCAATTTTGACAATTCCATATTTATATCTATCATCAGGAACTTTGTCAAAATCAGCTATTATTTGCTCACAATCATACAAAATATTATCTACCTTAGCTCTTTCGAATGCTAGAAAAGGTAGTAATTTTCTATGTTGTTATTTACTTATGTCACTTGAATGATGTAAATTAGTTAATTTGCCATAAAGTCTTTTCGCAGAATTACAGTAAATGTTTCTTTGTGCTAGCAAAAGTTTGACATCACTCGTTAAAGTATCTCTATCACACATAATGTTTGTAATTTGTAATTCCAAACATTCAATTTTGCTTATTTTTAAGTCTAATCTCTTTTTGGTCTCTAACAACTCCATGGACAATTTGTTGGCCTCATTACTAGCAGACACAACAATTGAATCAAAATAAGTAACCGTTTCATCAAAAGATATTAGTTCAGAACCATAAGCATGAGTAGGAATATTAAAAGATTCGAGATTTTACGTACCTTTGTTGTCATTGGAGATTTGTCAGCCGCTTTGGATACGAAGCATCATCCCCTCACTTCGAATTCCTCATCATCTGAGTCCTCCTCCATTTTCGCATACAACGCTCCATGTGTCGGATTTCACATTTCTTCAACATCTGATCCAGATGACTATATTTGATAAGTTCCATCTTCATCCTCATGCTCACCCTTTGCAACCAATGACAAATTCTTTGCTTTAGCACGAACCACCTCAAGCTTCTCTGCATAGTATGCCTCATCTTTGACTTTATTCTTCCTCTCATCCTTCTTTCGAAGCATACAGTCATTTGCAAGATGATTCGCACCGTTGCAATAATGACAATCTATTCCAACATCACCTTTCAGCTTCTTCTCACCCTTTCCTTCAGCTATCTTCGAATCTTGCTTCTCAACAACATTTTTACTCACAGAACTTCCTTTCACCTCAGCAAGCTTAGTCTTCGAATTGAACGGTTTTTTGAAAAATTTCTTAACACGATTATTCGAGTAAAATGCTATTGCTTCATCATCCAAATTCATGATGAATCCTTCTTCTTCCTCATAATCACCATTTTCAGCTTCTTTCTCCGAAATCTTTGACACAAGAGCTAATGGACCTCCCAAATTCAGCTTCGATTCCTCAGCAATTTCATTTACCTCAATTTCATGTGTTTTCAACTGATTGTACAAATCATTGAGAGTTGATGTATCAAAACTTTGTTGATTCTTCACCATCATACTCACACTTCTCCACTCTTTTCGAAGCCCCATTACAAAGATAAGATTGAATTCCATTGAAGTCCTGGTAATTCCATAGCGATTGCAACGATAGATTAACTCGTTCAGACGATCATAGTAAACTTCAATTGTTTCTCCTTCTTTTTGTTTGAAATCTTTCAGTTCAACCAAACACTGTTTGACTGAATTGATTTTTGTTTTCTCACTTCCTTGAAACTTATCTTTCAGATTGTTCCATACCTCCTTTGCAGTTGTACAACTTCTAACGTAATTGTACATAACTGGAGGTAAAGCACCTCGTATTTCCCTCATACACCTCTTCTCCAGTTTCTTCAAACGATCAGATCGATTATCAACTCTAGAATTTGTAGAAGATGATCCAATTGGTTGAACATTCACTGGAACATTGACATTTCCAGTGATACATGACCATAATTCTTCATCCATACCATTCAGATAATCCTGCATACGATCAGCCCACTGATCATAGTATTCAGGGATTAGCATTGGAATTTTGGTTTATGAACCTCACAGATGAGAAAACGAGGTCATCGAATTGAGATTGAAACTCGCCATTGTTGTACGGAAGATGATTTTGAGAAGTTTGAAAAGATTTGAGAATTTGGAAAACAAACTAGATGAATCAAATCGAATTGATGAGAATAACACTCGATTCAACAATTCAAATGCAGAATCGAATCACAGACTAAGATCTAGACAATTTTTCACTTTCAAAAAGTGCGGAAACTTTTGAATCAAAAAGTTGATTCAAAAACCTTTTGAACAGCGTGAAAATCAGATCAGAGATATGATTCCTGCTCTGATACCAACTGAAGAACCAATGAATCGAGTATTGAATTAATCAGAGTATGAATTCAAGTATGAATGCAAGATTGAACACCAGATGTAAATATGATCTTGTTTCAGCTTGATTTACGCTTTCGAATGTTTACAGAAAAAATAGACAGGTCTGTAAAAACTCTTATCTAACTCTAGTAAATAACCCCTATTTATAGGGAACCGAAAGTGTACAAAAAATATACTACGGCATTGACTCTAAAGCTTCGAATAATACCGCCCTAGTAAAATACATTACAAAACATTCGAAGAGTACAAAATATATTTCGACTAATTACAACAATTCGACCCTTACAATGTTATATCTGCAATGTTGGGTCTATGCTTTTGGAGTTTAAGGGCTTAATGGGTTAAGCCTCACTCCTTTGAGTGTAGGGTTCGGTTTAGGTTCTTTGTGGGGGGTTCCTAAGGGTAAATTTGGAAGCTTTACCCTTCTAGACATCATTTTGAAGGAGATATGAGAATTGGATTTTCTAGATTCGATGGAAACAACTCAATGCATTAAGCAGTTGGATTTCTGACTAACTCGACGAGTTCATTAGTGAACTCAGCGAGTTGAAGGGAGTTTTCATGATATGTGCAATTATGGAGAAACTCGACGAGTTGAAGGACAAATCGGCGAGTTGGGTCAACTCGGACCGTTGACTTTGACCTTTCACTTTAGTCTTTGACCAAGTTTGACCTTAAGGGGGTTTTAAAGCATTTTGGGTTGCAATTAAGGAATTGTTTCTGTTTAGGGTTGAGTAGAGCTTATATCAGGAGCCGAGACCTAGTCAGCTATCATTCAGTATTCAAGGTGAGTCTTCTTACTACATTCATGGGTCGAAGGCACCAAGTCTGGCCCATTAATTGATATGAAATGCTTAGTAATGGAATTTGTAATGGTTGCTACTTGATCTATATGTGTATTATGTGAAGACCATGGGAGGAGCCCATGACACCCGGTAAGACCATGGGAGGAGCCCATGGCTCGAGGATGTAAGACAATGGGGGTAGCCCATGGAATTCCAAATGAAGACTATGGAGGGAGTCTATGACAACTTGTATGTATGTGTACATGGCATTATGTGATTTTATGTTTTAGTGTTTTTGGAAACTCACTAAGCGTATGCTTACAGTTTGTTGGTTGTTTCAGGTACTTCTAGCTCCAAGGGCAAGAGCCCGACTTGATGGCGCAACGTGCACTCTCCAGCATTTTCCCACTTGTTATTATGGGCACTCTGATCTTTTTGAATAATATGTTCATGTATTGGATTTTGGAAACAATGTATGATGAGAATTTCTAATTATTAAACATGGGTTGTTAATGTTTAAATGAAAATTTTTACTTGAAAATTTGGGCTGTTACAGCGTCTCAGATTCTTAAGGTACAACTACGGTAAAATCTTTGATGCTCTAATTGTTCGATCATCAACTGTTTCTACTCTTAGAGGATGATCTAAATCTCCTATGGTGTTATCAAAGCTCTTTCCAAATTTAAGTGATACGAAGGAATGACTTGCTCTATAATCGAATAATACTAAGGAAGGTATGGAGTTGACTAGAAAAGTACCAACTATGACGTCTGGCACCTCTTTGGCATCTTCTTCCGTGAGCTGAAAGGCTCGCCCCTTGGCCCTTGGATATTCACCCTTGAAGTGACCTAGTTGGTTATCCTCAATATTGTAGGTGCTAGAGCCTGTATTATACATGTTTGCTTTAGAAGAGGACATTCACCCTTGAAGTGAACTAGTTGCTTGTAATTGAAACATACATTCATGTTCTGTTTTCAGTCCCTGGCATAATTCCATTCCTCATCACATTTGTGGCACTAGGTCCTACTTGACAAGGATCATCATGAAACTTTCCACACTTATTGCAAGTGCGCCCCGTATAACCTCCAAACCTTAAACCAATGGATTTGAACTTTTTGGATGCCAACTGAGAAGGAGCCGGAGTCTTCCTCTTCTCCTTCATCTAGGTCTCCAACTTGATTTCTCTCCTCTTGGCATGCTCTTGCATCTCTGCTAGAGTCTCGTACTGATTGTTTGATAAAAAGGTGAAAACTCCCTTATGCCAGTTTTGAGTATGCTCAAATACCAATACATTTTCACTTGTTCTGAGGATGCATACTCGGGGTAAAACAAGGCTCTCTCAGTGAACACCTTGGTGATCTTTGTCACCGATTCAGACGTCATCTTGAGCAACAAGAATTCTTGAGCTAGTTGATCCCTTTCCACCAATGGGACATACTCTTCCCTGAACTTTTTAACAAACTACTCCTAGGTCACCGCGCCTTACTCCGCAGGCGAGTCGTCCTTTGTGGCAAATTTCCCCCAATCTTTCGCTCTATGACGGAGGAAATTATACGCATACCTAAATCTTAGGTTGGCTTGACAAACACCAATGTAGAAGCATCCTTCTACATAAGAGATCCATCTCATGGAAACAATTGGATTGCTGACACCATCAAACTCTGGGGGTTTGGTGTTATTAAACTCTCAATATGGCATTTCCTTGTCTCCGAGAGAGGCTGTAGCAGTAGCGGTACTAGCAACAAAAGTATACCACTCATCAAATAGGGTGATTATTTCGTTTTTGATAGATCCAAACATATCTGGAATCATTTCTCTCATGGCTGCAGATATTTCCACCTCTATCCAATCACGTATATCAATGCAACTCGTTCTTGATCCTTTCGATCCAGAACCAGAACCGTTTGCTATAGTGATCATCACCATACTGGAGATATAAATGAGACTATATCAATATGAACTTATTGAGTTATCTTGGAATAGCATTTAGTCCTTTCCAGGCCCTTAGTATCTTTGCAACTTTTCTTGATTCCTATATGGATCCTGTGCTTCCGATAGTACGAGCCCATACTGCCTTCCACACCTATCCATACTAGATCCAAGAATTTACGTAATGTTTCTGAGTCACTACACTCTCCTATCATTAGGTCTTTTCACACACAATGCTACAAGGACCTAGTTACTATTTTCCTATATTTTTCTTCTAGGATTCCTTCCGCTTCATCCTGCTATTAGCCGAGGAAGAACTTCTATCAACTCTAACTAATTATCAGACGAAATATGATTGCATGCCTGCTAAAAAATCAAATATCCTGTCGACTATAAGAACCAACACTACAACGGTTGGACTCGGACAAGATATGCACAATAGCGTTAAATCAGACAATCTAAAACTATTTAATTTTGGGAGCATGCAACCTACCATATTTTTTGAATAACAAATCAACATGAATATAGGTTCTAAGCAGCAAATAAGAAGCCATTCTCTAAGCTATAAGGCATATTAAGTATCAGGTAATTTTAATCTACAATTCTTGTAAAGAACCATAGCCTATATACTAGCATGCATTCCTAACAAATCATATATTAGCAGATATAACAATACGGATATTTTGGAATCACTTTCCTTTTTGAGCTCTGCCTGACTGTACGTATCATATTCTTTTCCTTTTTTTGCATAATTTTTTTTAAAAAGGTTTATTTGATACTCAGATCCTTAGTTTGCGTCTGGAATCACACGAGCGTTCATCTAATTCTCTCAAACTAGGGCTCTGATACCAACTAGTAATGTCCCGATTATAACACCCGTTTCTCATAATTGTTTAACTAATGACTTAACGGGGTTAAAATGGAGTGTTTGGGGAAAACTCTATGCCACGACATGGCACGAGGATAACCATGACGTGACATGATGTAAATGATTGCATCCTCTTAATGAGTCCCACGACGTAGCGATAGTTTTGGCCCAAGCCCTTAATTTTAGGGTTTCCTCCATTTTCAAGTCTTTAACCTCAGATTTAGGGCATCATTTCCAGCATCGATCACCCTCAAGAACCTTGAAGAAATTCCTAATACCCTTTTCTCTATTTTTGAGCTTATTTGGTGATTTGGTGCACTTAGAAGGAATAAGAAGGCCCTTGTGGTATAAGGAACCTCTTGGAAAGCTTAGAGATTCCATTTGAGCAATTTATGGACTAGTGAAAGTGTTCAAGATCCAAGCTTAATGTTGCATGCTCCTAGATCAAGGCTTATTGTACCTTTTTCTTCATGTTATGGAAGTTTGGGTGGAAAGGATTCCATAAACTTGGCAATTTTATGGATCATTTAGGTCCTTTTGGGGATATAAGTTCCCGATCTAGAGTTCTATGGTGTATTTGGTCTCGTACACAAGTTTGAGTTCATTTATTCCATGATTTTGACCTATTTTGGAAAAGAAATGCGTTGGACATGCATATCCATATAACACCAATTTTTATGATGATTTAAGTGTAAGAAACCCTTCTCGAAGTTATGGACTTATGGATTTGGTGATCAAGTGCTTAATGGTTGAGTTCATGCCTTAAGTTGTCAATAAGGACCTAGTTTTAGTGAACTTGGCTTATTGGGATGTCTTATTGGATTAATAGGAAACTTTATCCATCAAGACCTTGGGAAGGACAACATCTGAGCTTTGGAGTTTTTGGTGTGGAAGGAAAATAGCTTAATTCATTAAGGCTGTTGAGACCCAGTTTCCGCGACGTGGCGACTGGGGGGATGCCCGTCTATTTTGTCATTATTCGGCCACAACGTGGCCAATGGGAGGCCACGACATGGAGACTTGCTGAAGTTGGCTTTGACCGTTGACTTTTGATATTGGTCGACTTTTGATCAAATGGATAGTATTAGAAGGTGGACTAAGGGTTTGCCTTGTGTGGTTTATTGGGAGGTGTATAGCACCCGCTCATTGGCTGTGAGAGCTGCTAGCTCTTTACTATGTCTGCAAGGTGAGACTTCTCACTATACTATGTAGGATGCTAGTTGTCTTTGTGATACATGCATGGAAGACCATGGTATGGCCTTTGGAATATGTATGAAAGACCAGAGTTTAGCTCCTGGCAATTGTATGAAATACTAGGATGTGGCTCTTGGCAATTGTGTGCAAGGCTAAAATCTAGCCCCCGACAGTTATATGTAGGATGCTAGTTGTCTTTTTGATTCTTTCATGGAAGACTAATATGTGGCTCTTGGCACTTGTATGTTATTTGTCCCCTGACGTGGCAAGGAAAGACCGTAAGTTGGCTCATGGATGATAATGACAGTAAGACTATGGTCCCACCCATAATATTCCTTATAATATGTATGATATGTGGTATTTTTGGAACTCACTAAGATTTGTGCTTACGGTTTTGTGGTTTAAATATTTTCAGCTACTTCTAGTTCCAAGGGGAAGGGCTCGGCTTGACTACACAACATCCTCTGATAGCTTTTTTTCGCATTGATTATTTTTGTTTTACTCTGATGTTTGAAAGATACATTTTACTATGAATGGTTTTAGGAACAAATGTTTGTATGGATTTAGTAGTTTAAATACAAAATTTTTTATTGGTATTTTGGGGACGTTTGATAATCCATTTAAAATGTAATTGGATAAAATGGTTATTGGTTTTGGATAAAATAGGAATGTAATGGAAGAAAGATGAAATTGAATTGGATAAAATGTGTGGTTTTTAAATTGGTAAAGAGTTGTATTTATATTTGATAAAGAACAATTGTAAAATTGAAATTTTATCATTTTTAAATGGTCAAAAAATGAGGGAGGGAGGGAGAGAGAGATAAATAAAGAGAGGTAGAGAGGTAGAGAGAGAGAGATTCCCTAATGGTTTACTATACTCGTGACTTCACTCATTTGGTGATACCATCGGTACAACCTCTTATCCGTAGCCAAAGTCGTTCGACCCTATCCAACCTTGAGGGTAATAAACTATATATGTTAGTTTTTACTTTGAATTATTAATCTTTATGTTACGTCCAAAAAATACTAGTAAAATATTCATTTTTTAAAACACCCACAAGATACAAGCAATTGTTCCAAAACCAAGCACAATATAAATATTTTCAACGTAAGAGTAAATCCAAATAAAATTGTAGAATAAAAATTGAGGGGGTGTTGTGCGATCACGTTGGACCCTTCCATTTGGAACCAAAAGTACCTGAAATGTTTAAACCACAAAACCGTAAGCACAAAGCTTAGTGAGTTCCCAAAATACCATATACCACATATAGCATCGGGCCCTACCGACCCATCATAACGGGCCCTGCCTAACATACAAACAGGCCCCGCTCAACATACAAACGGTCCCATCCCAACATATAATGCAATAGTCACACAGACAGCTAGCATCCTACATAGTATAATGAGAAGAATCACCTTTCTCATAGAGATAGACAAATCCCAACTCAACGTCACAAGACAAGTGCTACAACCCACACATCGTATCAAAAAAGGTACCACCTTAATCTACACTCTAAAACTACAAAATTGACCAAAAGTCAACCAAGGTCAAAACTCAACGGTGAAAATCAACTTCAACGAGCCTCCACGTCGTAGCAGAGTAACGACAAAATAGTCGAGCATCTTCCCAGTCGCCATGTCGAGGTGGCCCAAATGTCACGTTGTGGAAACTGGGTCTCAACAATTTAGTGGATTAAGGTGTTTTCCTTCCACTCCAAGGTCTCTAAATCTCATATCTGGTCCTTCCCAAGGTCTTGATGGATAAACTTTCCAATTTTCATCCATTAAGACATGATCAAGATCTCTCAACCTAGGTCCTAAATGACAACTTAAGGCCTGAATTAATCCATTAAGCACTTAATCACCAAAGTCACAAGTCAATAACTTCCAGAAGGATTTACTACACTTAAATCATCATAAAAATCAGTTCTTTATGAACATGCATGTCTAAAGCATGTCTCTTCCAAACTAGGTCAAAACATGGAAGAAATGAACTCAAAGTTATGCATGAGACCAAATACACCATAGGCCTCTATGTCTGGAACACATAACCCCCAAAAGACCTCAAGGATCCATAAAGTTGCCAACTTTATGGAATCCATACCTCCAAACTTCCACAACATGAAGAAAAAGGGACATGGAGCCTAGATCTAGAAGCATGCAACATAAAGCTTGGATCTTGAACACTTACAGTGGTCCAGAAATGTGCTAGAGGATGATTATGCGGCTTGAAAGTTGAATCTATGTGCCAAGGGAGCTTCCTTCTCCTTTACGATGATAAAAACCTCAACAAGAACTTCAAGGACTCAACAATGGAGGCTAGATCTGATTAGGGATGGAAAGGAAGGTGTTGGAGGCCGAGGGTGTGTAAAACCTAGCTCCCACTTTCTTTAAATAGGGCCTAAAGCCTGGAAAATTAGGTTTTTGCCTTTAGATGTTCGCCATGTCATGGGCGAATACTTTCCACGTCGTGGGGCACAAAAATGATGTGTGATCACGTTGGCCATGCCACGTCGTGGGGACACATTTTCCCACACAGTGGCCATTGAAACTCATACATAATTTGATAATTAAATATACCTTGAATTTTGGGTTTTACAACTCTCCCCTACTTGAATCAGACTTCGTCCTCGAAGTTTGCTGCTATAAATAACTCTAGTTAATGCTCCCTCATCTCGTCCTCGTGTTCCTATGTCCACTCTAAAACCTTTTGGTGCTGCCATTGCACCTTTACCAAACCCACCACCTTTTTACGCAAGGTCTTCATCTTCCTGTCGAGGATTGTAATTGGTCTCTCCAGATAATTTAGGTGCTCTTCAACCTGAATGACATCGAAATGGTCCACTACGAAATCATCAACTAAACAATTTCGCAGCTGAGAGGCATGGAAAATGTCGTGGATTTGACTAAGCTTATCAGGCAGATCCAATTGATACCCAACCTTGACCACCCGAGTGATAATCTTGAAAGGACCAATATACCTGGGGCCTAACTTGCCCCTCTTCCAGAACTGGATGACACGTTTCCAAGGTGACACCTTCAAAATCACAAAATCCCAAGCCTAAAATTTGAGGTCCGATCGTTTTTGGTCAGCATAACTCTTCTGGCGACTATACGTGGTCTACAACCGATCGCACACTTGCCATATCAACTTAGTGGTCTTGAGTACTACCTCGGTACTCCCCATGAATCGATGTCCGACCTCGCCTCTAAAACTGGGATCTGATATTTCCTCCCGTAAAGCATATCGAAGGGAGGTTGATCAATATTGGCATGGTAACTATTGTTGTAAGAGAACTCGACCAATGAAGTGTAAGTTTCCTATCCCCCGCCAAAATCTAACACACATGACTTGAGGATTTCCTCGAGCGTCTGAATAGTCCGCTCACTATGTCTGTCGCTCTGAGGGAGGTAAGCATTGATGAAAAGTAGCTGAGTACCCAACTCCTCATGAAACTTCCTCCAAAACTGAAAAGTAGTCCGCTCACTCTGTCCGTCAGTCTGGGGGTGGTATACGATGCTAGAAAGTATCTGACTACCATACTCCTCAAGAAACTTCCTCCAGAACCTAGAGGTGAAACAAATATCATGATCAGAAACCACTGAAATTGGGACCCTTTGTCGAACAACTACCTCCCTGATATAGACGTCAGCCAACTTCTCGGCGGAAATGCTCTCAGCAATAGGGATAAAATGAGCACTCTTGGTCAATCTATCAATAATGACCAAGATAGAATCAACCCCATGTGTCGTCCTTGGAAACTTCATGATAAATTCCATGGTGATCTCCTGCTATTTCCACATGGGATTGGGTAATGGCTGCATCTTTTCGTGGGGTTGCTAATGTTCAGCCTTGATTTTCCGGCAAGTCAAGCACCGCTCCATATACCATGTTGTCTCCATCTTCATGAAAGGACACAAGTAGCTCAATCTCAATTCTCTATACATCTTTTTGGCCCCTAGATGGACAGCAAACTATTACTTGTGAACTTCCTTCAATAATGTATGTCTAAGCCCACCAGCAACCGAGACTTATACTCTGCCGTACTGAGTCAATAATCCACGACCATCCCTAACAAACAATGAAATCTGACCCTTGATTCTTTCTTCCTTCCAATTCTCTCTCTTTAACCCCCCCCCCCAACTTATGCCTTCTTGATCATATCTAACAGTGGTCAAATGATACCCATCCTCAAACATATATCTCTGGTAGGTGTACTTGCTACATTGCGAATCAACGCATCGGCCATACCGTTGGCCTTCCCATGATGGTATAGAATCTTGCAGTCATAATCTTTCACCACATCTAACCATCCGCGTTGCCTCATGTTCAAGTTCGGTTGATCCATTAGATATCGCAGGCTCTTGTGTATATAAGAAGAGTCTTGGGGGTTCATTTTGGCTTGTTCTTTTGTTCATCTTCTTCTCCCTTTTCTCTCCCAAAACCGTGAGCACCAAGAGAGACCTCTCTCTATCTTTTGAAGATGGTGCTTGCATTTTGGTGTTCACTTTGTGTCTCCCTTTAGTGCTTAATTGTTTAAGCACTTAAGCCTTGAAGATCAAAGTCATACAAGAAGGAAACTAGCATTTCATGGTGCCTTACTCTTGATGGTGGATACTTGTATAGAAGATCATACACTTTGATCTTTTGTTATCTTCATCAACACCCCAAAACCAAGTAGGTTCAAAGGCTTCAAAGGTTATCTCTAAAACATCCTATGGTTGGTTTTATTTCATTATAACCTCTATAAATTGATCCATGATGGTTCGGTTTTGTTATGAACTAAAAATAAACTCGTTATTTTTAAAGTCTTCCGTTGCCGGTTTTTGTGAAAAACAAACTTTTATTTCGTATCAAAACCCAACAGCAGAGGACTACAGTTCTTTGAGATGTTCCGTTCTAGATACGTTCTGCTGGTGAAGCGGGAGAGGTTAGCCCAGGAGTACTTCGATTTGAGATAGGGGACGAAGACGGTGACATAGATCACCAAGATGCTCACGGAGAGGGCCATGTTTTGTCCTAAGTTTGCTGCTTCTGATCAAGCTCAGATGACCCGGTACTTGAGCATGCTCAAGACGAACATCATACAGTTTGAATCCACTTAGATTTATGGTTCATTGTTAGAGTTACAAGAGGACGCCAGGCGGCAGAAGATTGAGATGGAGCTCCAAACGAGGGAGCGTAGACCGGCCCCAGCGCAGTCGTAGCCTGCGCCGAAGAAGTTCAAGGCCACTGATGTTAGATCTAGGGGTCGTAGGGGCCGCACTTGTGGAAAGTGTGGCAAGGTTCATGAGGGTACTTTCCGATCTTCTGGATGCCACAATTTTGGCAGGCAGGGACACGTGGCATGGGATTGCCATAAGTAGGCCCCAGTACCCAGCACCAGGATATGCTATCACTGCGACCAGGTTGGCCATGTGAAGGCCAAGTGTCCCTTGCTTGTTGCTAGGTCGGCGCAGGCTCCAGCGCCGACTACTCTGAGGATCACAGATGGGAGTCAGGGCAGGGCAGAGCCCCCGAGGGCTTGAGCTCATGCTTTTCAGCTCACGGCAGAGGAGGCCAGGGCGGCACCAGACGTCAGGACCGGTATGTTTCTATTTATGACTCTGTTGATTTTGCTTTATCGTATTCTCATGTTTATGATCCTAATAGGTAGGTACTTAATGAATTCTTTTCCTGCACTTGTGTTATTTAACTCAGGCGCGAGTCGGTCTTTTGTGTCTCGATTGTTCAGTAAGGAGTTTGATATGCCTATTGGGGAGTTAGAGTGTCGGTTGCGGGTTTCGATCACCAACGAACACAGGGTTTCTGCATCCGAAGTGTATTAGGGTTGTGTATTGGATATCTTTGGGGTGCCTTTTCCGATTGATTTGATCCCTATCCCCATGGAGGATGTCTGCGTGATAGTGGGTATGGATTGGTTGATCAGGTTTACTGCCAAGATCTACTAAGATAACAACGAGTGGTAGTTCGAACGCCAAGTGAGGGAGAACTGGTTATCTATGGAGAGGGCACCAGGGTTGGTTCAGAGTTTTGTTCGGCAGCCAGGGCACGACAATATTTCAGCACGGGTGTGCGGGTTATCTGGCTTATGTGGTTGGTTGGGTAGCAGGCTTTAGTTTCCGATGTTCCAGTTGTCAGGGAGTTCACTGATGTCTTTTTGGAGAAGCTGTCCGGTGTGCCTCCTGAGAGGCATCTTGAGTTTAGGATTGATCTTGTGCCAGGTGCGGCCCTGATAGCTAAGGCATCGTACCGGTTGGCACCTCCTGAGATGCAAGAGTTATCTTCTCAGCTTCAGGAGCTGTTAGGCAAGCAGTTCATCAGACCGAGCAGTTCTCCGTGGGGAGCGCCGATACTGTTCGTCAAGAAGAAGGGTGGTTCACACCGGATGTGCATTGATTACCGGGAGATGAACAAGTTAACGGATGAGAACCATTATCCCTTTCCGCAGATTGATTACCTCTTTGATCAGTTAGATGGTGAATCTTGGTTCTCCAAGATCGACCTAAGGTTCGGATATCATCAGGTTAGAGTGAGAGAGGAGGATGTGAAGAAGACCGCGTTTCAGACTCGTTATGGGCATTACGAGTTTGTGGTGATGCCATTTGGGATCACCAATGTGCCTGTTGTGTTTATGGATTTGATGAACCAGGTATGCAGGATGATGCTTGACCGATCTGTTATCGTATTCATTGATGATATCTTGGTGTATTCCAAGACCAACGAGTGGCATGAGGAGCACCTTCGAGAGCTTCTGGGAGTTTTGAGATAGGAACGGTTTTGTGCCAAGTTCTCGAAGTGTGCGTTTTGGTTACGAGAGGTCCAGTTCTTGGGGCATCTCGTTAACGAGGATGGGATTTTGGTTAATTCGGCCAAGATCGAGGCGGTGATGCAGTGGGAGGTTCCAAAATCTACCTCAGAGATGAAGAGTTTTTTGGGATTGGCAGGATATTATCGGAGATTTATTCAGGACTTCTCCAAGATTGCGGTACCCCTCACTCGTCTAACGTGGAAGAAGGGTGGATTTCTGATGGGGCCCTGAGCAACAGTCGACGTTCCAGACTCTTCGGCAGAGGTTATGTGAGGCCCTGGTATTGACCCTCCCGGAGGGAGTCGAAGATTTTGTGGTGTTATGTGATGCATCCATTACCGATTTTAGGGTGGTCCTTATGCAGAGAGGACGGGTGATTGCTTATGCTTCGCGACAGCTGAAGCCACACGAGACACGATATCCCACACATGATCTGGAGTTGGGGGCTGTGTTTTTTGCCCTTAAGATTAGGAGGCATTATCTATATGGGGTCCGTTGTACGGTCTACACGAATCCCAAGAGTTTAAGACATCTTATGGATCAGCCGAACCTGAACATGAGGCAGCGTAGGTGGCTGGACGTGGTCAAGGATTATGACTGCGATATCCTTTACCATCCAGGTAAAGCAAATGTGGTAGTGGATGCATTGAGCCGCAAGTCGTAAAGGTCTTCAGTCGAGGAGGTGTGTATGGGGATATTCGTTGATTACCTGCTTCTAGGATTGATCAGAGAGGTACAGGCCGAGGGAGTTCAAAAAGAGAACAGGAAATAGGAAAGGATCAAGGGTGAGATCGAAAGGTTTTTCACTGATATTCGAGGGTTATTGACCCGGTGTGGTCGGGTTTGGGTTCCAGTTTCAGGAGGTATCAAACAGATTGTGTTGGAGGAGGCTCATAAGTCTCGCTTTTTATACACCCAGGAGCCACAAAGATGTATCGGGATTTGAGATTGAGCTATTGGTGGCCGTGTATGAAGAGGGAGATCGCTGGTATGTCGAGAGGTACTTGACCTGCAGGATGTTCAAGGCCGAGCATCAGAGGCCATATGGTAAGTTGTAGCCTCTAGAGGTTCCCATGTGGAAATGGGAACAAATCACCATGGATTTCATCACCAAGTTGCCGAAGACGGCGAATGGTTTTGATTCTATATGGGCCATCGTGGATCGAATGACCAAGAGTGCCTACTTTTTGGCCATCTGGGAGAGCTCTTCGGTCGAAAAGTTGGCCGATGTTTATGTCCGAGAGATCGTTGCTCACCACGGGGTTTCGGTTTCCATTGTTTCTGACCAAGATGTTTGGTTCGCATCTCGATTTTGGCAAAAGTTCCACGAGGAACTGGGCACGAGGTTACACTTCAGCACGACATATCATCCGTAGACCGACGGTTAGAGTGAGCGGACTATACAAACCCTTGAGGATATGTTGTGGGCCTGTTTTATTGATTTTGGTGGGAGTTGGGACTCCTACCTACCTCTCGCGGAGTTGTCCTACAACAACAATTATCACTCCAGCATTAGTGCCCCACCTTATGAGCTTCTGTACGGTCGGAGATATCGTACCCTTGTTTGTTGGGGAGAGGTCGGACATATGGTTATGGGAAGGACCGAAGTAGTCCTTTAGACTATAGTGCTTATTCATCGGATCAGGCAGAGACTGTAGACAACACAGAGTCGGAAGAAGAGCTATGCCGACCGACGCCAATCAGAATTATATTTTCAGGTCGGAAATATGGTATTACTGAAGGTCTCACCTTGGAAAGGTGTGATACGTATCAGGAAACGGGGAAAGTTGGGTCCCCGATTTATTAGGCCTTTTCGGGTGATTGCCATAGTTGGCAAGGAGCTTACAATTTTAGATTTATCAATTGAGCTCAGTCAGATCCACAACACTTTCTGTGTCTCTCAGTTGTAGAAGTGTGTGTTGGACAACGAGGAAGTGGTTCCGTTGAATTATATTCAGGTCGATGAGCGCCTGAACTATGTTGAGAGACCGGTGTCTATCTTGGAAAGGAAGATGAAGGTCCAACGAAACAAGGATATACATTTTGTAAAGGTTCAGCGGCAGCAACAGAGAGGCTCCGAGTGGACCTGGGAGCCGGAGGCCGAGATACGGGAGCATTATCCCGAGGTGTTCACGGCGGCAGACTTCGAGGACGAAGTCTAGTTCAAGTGGGGGAGAATTGTAACATCCCGTTGATAAGGTACTTCTAATTTTAACCCTATAATTTAATTATGTTGCATTTTGGTCCTTAAATTCAAGAAAGTGTGCATTGAGGGCCATAGTGGTATTTTCGTAATATAAGCTTTTGGGGAGTACGCCATGCGTACGTGTGTACGCTGCTGGGCGTACATCTCGTACGCGGGGCGTACTCGCTAGAAATGGAAACCCTAGTTTTTAGGGTTTGGCTCGTATTTAAACACCCTTATGGCCTCATTTCCCCTCACCTCATCAGCCTCCATCCCTCTTGATTCTTTTTACAACCCTAGTTCACCTTGAGAAGCTATTTCAGGCATAAGAGTGTGTGTTTTGTGATTAGAAGAAGAAGGAAAGAAGCCAAGCTCATCTTGGAGGAGTGAAGCACTTTGGATCTAGGAATTCTACATCATTGTCAACGTTTTTAAGGTATAAATCTTGCAACTTTATCCCTTATTCATATAGATCTATATTTGGATGTCTTAATGATGATTTTGGTCCCAAAATGTTAGATCTTGAGAATATCATGTTCTTGATTCATTAAGTCACATTTCCAGATGTTAGTAGGGGACTTGAGTCATAAAAATGGAGTCCCAATGGTTGGTTCTAGCCCATGCATGTTTTTTAGTGTCTGAAGGCATTAAGATGATGGTTTTCTATGGATTAAACACTCATTGAGCATGCAAGGTCATGAAGTTGGAAACTTTATGACTCCTTACGACATTTTGACCTTGGATCTGCTTTTGGACGTATTAAGTCGTTATATTAAGCACTTAATGGGAGAAAAAGGAAGTCTGGGGGTTACGTTGTGCATACCTGGGTGTACGCCTAACGTATGCGATTAACGTCCCCGTTTTTGGTCAGTGGATGAGTACGCCCAACGTACCTCCATGCTACGCCCCGCGTACGTTTGCTGAGTTAACTCGGCTGTGTTGACTTGGTTGCATTGACTCAGTTGGGTTGACTCAGTTGGATATTGGATTTTGACAAGTGTGACTTTGACTTTGACCAAGTTTGACTCAAGGGTATTTTGGGTATTTTGGATGGCAATTTAGAATTTTTCCTTTGATTGGATTGGTGTTGGTTAGAGCTGAGACTCGGAGTAGGTACCTCATCAGCTACCTTTCAAACTGTGAGGTGAGTCTTCCTCACTGTACTTATGGGTCGAAGGCACCAAGGTCGGACCATTGGATTGATATCCTGTTATGCATTGATATGCTGAGTATGGAATAGATCTGTATGATTATATGCTAGATGTTGATATGCGTAGACCGGTAGATTTGTAGGACTACCTGTGATCATATTTCCATGATTATCTATATATGATAGTTATCTGCTATATGTCGACATATTGTGTTGGGTTGAGGATGTACTGATTTGTGCTGTAACCAACAAACACGGGAGCAATCCAAATATGAGATGAGGGTCATTGGCATGCCAGACTTATACTGAGGGCTCAGTAGCATTCCAGATACGAGCTGAGGGCCAGTAGGCATGACAGACTCGTACCGAGGGCACGTGAACAATCCATACATAAGTTGTGGGCCGAGGGCAATGCAGACTTATGTTGTGGGCTCGGGAGCAAGCCAGATATGAGTTTTGGGCCTGAGGGCAATCCAGACTCATACTGTAGGCCCAGGGGTAATCCAGTCTTCTAGTTGTGGAATCAGTGCATGATGTATTATATATGTTATATGTTTATGTGTTGGCACAGTGGGGGAACTCACTAAGCTTTGGCTTACGATGTTTAGTTGTGGTTTTAGGTACTTCAGATGATCGCGGGAAAGCGAAGGCATGACCGTATACACCCTCTATTTTTATTTATTTTGATCTATGGGATACTCTGATATGGAACAATATTTTGAAGACAATGATCTTGTAAACATTCTATGATTTGGGGTTGGTTTAAAAAGCTTAAATTTCTTGTGATTTTTATGGGTGTTACAATGAAATAAGGCTAAATCAATCATTCTAAGGTTGTGTGATACTAATCGTATAAAAATTTTAAACATACATTTACCAATTAACTTTGCCAATACAAACTCCCAATAATAAATAACCTCTAATCCCTCTTAGGCTACAAGGCATCACACAAATTAGGCAATTCTATCATGCAATTCCTGAAGGATAACCTTATCCCTAATCTAGCATGAAACTCAGATAATAGCATAATAAGCATAATACTCATGTATGGGTAATTTGGGAATCAATTACTTGAGCTCAGCTGATTGCACGCATGGCACCCCTTTCTTTGTAAATATGTTTTTAGAAAATTTATTTTCTTTCAAAAATATTATCAATTCCTCAGTTTGAGTTCAGACACACCCGAGAGTGTACTCAAAAGCCTTAAACCAAGGCTCTGATACCAACTTGAAACATACCAAAAATACCAATAAACTTTTCATTTTTCAAAACACCCAAAAGATACAACCAATTGTTCAAAAACCAACCACAATATAACTATTATCAACGTCAAAGTAAATCTACATAACAGTGCCTAACAAAAATTGATGGGATGTTATGTGATCACGTCGATCCCTTCCCTTTAGAACTAGAAGTACCTAAAATGTTTAACCCACATAACCGTAAGCACAAAGCTTAGTGAGTTCCCCGAAATACCATATACCGTACATAACATCGGGCCCCGCTCATCATATCGAGCCCGATCCATCATAACGGTCCACGCCCAACATACAAATGGGCCCCGCCCAACATACAATGCAGGATTTACAAAGACAACTAGCATCCTACATAGTATAGTGAACAGACTCACCTTTCTCACAGAGTCAGACAAATACTAGCTCAACGTCATGAGAAAAGTGCTACAACCCACCTATCGAATCACACAAGCTCTCACCTTAGTCTACACTCCAAAACTAGAAAATTAACCAAAATTCAACGGTCAAAGTCAACTTCAACGAGTGTCCACATCGTGGCATCCTATTGGCCACGTCGTAGCAGAGTAACAACAAAATAGTCGAGCATCCCCCTAGTCGCCACGTCGTGGTAACCAAAATGCCACGTCGTGGAAACAGGGTTTCAACAGCTTAATGGATTAAGTTGTTTTCCTTTCACTCCAAGGGCTCCAAAGCTCAGATCTAGTCCTTCCCAAGGTCTTGATAGATAAAGTTTCCAACTTATTCCATTAAGACATCCCATTAAGTCAAGATCTTTAAACCTAGGTCCTAAATGACAACTTAAGGCATGAACTAATCCATTAAGCACTTAATCACCAAAGTCACAAGTCCATAACTTCCAAAAGGATTTCCTACACACAAGGTCTCACCTTTGTCTACACTCTAAAACTAACAAATTGACCAAACGTCAACCAATGTCAAAATTCAACGATCAAAGTCAACTTCAGCGAGTCTGCACGACGTGGACTCCTATTGGCAAATTCGTGGCAAAGTAACAAAAAAATAGTCAAGCATCCCCCTAGTTTCCTATAATAGTTGTTCCCTGGTATGTACCTTATGGCCCTTTTATTTTTGGAATTGTGCATTTTAGTCCCTGAAGTAGTACGTGGGGCGTACCACTTGGTATGCTTAGCGTACTAGTTGAAAATCTGGTACTGTTGGATTAGATGTCTAATCCCATAACTATTATTGGTATGTACTTCACCCGAGAGTAGCATGGTCCGTTTGGGTTGCATATCATCAGGAACATTTGTTTGGATGGATTCTTGAGAGAAGGTTATATATGATTTGTTAATATATTATAAGTTATAATATATTAATATGAAATCATATGTTTTAATTAGTATTGATCAAAAATTAATTTGGAATTAATTTTGTGATCAAAAGAGACTAATTAAATCTATGGGGACTAATTATGGTAATTAGTTATATTTATATGTGTTGGGCTTATGATCCATGTTGGACCAAGTTTATGCATGGATACATAAAAAGTTGGGCCACATGAACCATGGATCATAAACCCATGGGTATGGACTTGGGTTATACCCATGACCCTTGGAATCCACCATATAAATAGGTTGCTTCATGACCAAAAACGTGTACTTCTAGTTCTTATAGAAACATGGTGGTTTTTGGGTGCATGGCATTCTCTCTCAAGTTCCACTTTTGTTCATGATGTGTTGTGACTTCATTTGAGGCTTCCACACTATTGGGGCTTAGCTCTTAAGGCCAAATACATCAAGACTTCAAGCTACATAAAAGGTATGTTACCCTAACTAGTATCTTGTATGGTATATGTCAATTGCATGCTAGTTATAGGCTTAATACATTCGAAACATCATTGCATGTATAATTAGTGAAAACATAGATCCAAGGTATTTAGGGTTGTATGTGCACCATAGGATGTTGTAGTATACAAAAATCCAACAGTGGTATCATAGCCATGGGTTGTTTTCTATTATACTTGATGTTTTATAAGTTTTCAAAGCAAGAAAATCGAAAATTTTGCCTTCTGCCCAGTGAACTCACCGAGTCCACTGGCTGACTCGCCGAGTTGGTTGAAGATGGCCTTGAACTCGTCGAGTGCAGTAAGCAACTCAACGAGTTGGCTGTCCAGACTGCAGAATTTTCGACTTTTTGGCCTGTTTTGGATTAGAATCATTGATTTTGTTTCTATGGTAATGATTTTGTGCATCCAAAACCAAGAAAATTGTCAAAGTTTTAAGATTTGTATTAGTTTATATGATTAGCTAAGTTCTTGAAAATTGTTGATATGAATTATCTTTGCTTATGAGTTTGATCTTGTTCATAGAAATATTACTTGATTATTGTGTTAATTGGTATATTTGATCTTAATGGTTTTTATGACTCCATAACTTGTCCTCATGTTATGGAACATGAAGAGTTTTTCTTTTTAAAAGATTCATTGAAGTTCATAGGTTATGAAAAATGAAAAGTCTTGTTTTTAAATGTCATCATAAAATAGTTTTATGTCTTCCATAACTTGTCCTCAAGTTATGGAACTTGAAAAGTCTTCCATAAAAACCATATTAAACTCATAAGTTATGGAAACCAAAAGTTTTTGAATTGTTCAAAACCTGCCCTCAACTTTTGGAATTTGTAAAGTTACCCCCCCCCCCATGTATACTTTAATTCCAACCCTTAGAATTTTAAAAGTTTAAAATTCAACCCTTATACTATTATAATATTATAGGTTTAATATTTATATATATGTATAAGAGTAAGTCAGTCTTACCGTTAGTAGACCTCATTCACGAAGCCGGTCTATAAGGGGGGTATAAGGTTATTGCCTATAAAATGGCAGTTTAATGGGTATCCACTCTCACCCACCGCTTCCTTGACTGGTGGAGGGTCGTTAGCCGAACGAGTAGGACAGGACATTAATTCTCCCTTCATTAAAAGTATAATGATAAATATAAAGTAACTAAACTTTATTAAATTCCCAATCTTAGTTACTTTAGCAAAATATGAATTTGGTGCTAACCCATGAAATTGCACTTTGCACCTTGTTAAGTCGTTAATGGAGCATGTGTGGTTAACCGAAACACTAATCTGAAAATGTGTAGCAAAGGGTAGCTTGATGTTAATCATAGATCAATGGAGCGTGTGTGGTTAACCGGCACATTGATTAGTTGGTTGTAACATTAAGTGTACCAAGTTAATTTGCATGGTTATTCACTCCTTGTTTGTGATCCTCGGCATCCCAGTCACAAACTTGAAGGGCATAATCGAGATTTAAACATGCCATTGAATAGTTCAATGAATCTCAAAAGATGTAGGAGTTTCAATTCATTTAAAACCTAATGTTAAATTTCATTTTTCATGGTGGAAATTGGTAAATCGTCATTTACCTACCTTCAAATATTTTGTAGCTTGGATTACGGCATCCCTCTTCCAAGTTATAAAATATTGTGTTGGGTCCTAGCCTTAATATTTCATATTGGGTGTTATATTAAGGACTTAAATCAACTAAACTTGAATTTCTCCCTCATAGATGTCTAGTTATGACAACTATGGTCTTCCTTATCCCTTTGGATAAAGCTATCCTAATGAAGATGATATCCCAAATGGAAATCAAGCTGAAAGATTAATCCATTTGTTGTGCATTAATGGGACTGGAAGTCATACTTCACTTCCTCAAGTGAAGTACGTGGGGGCGTACTACTTGGTACGCTTAACGTACTGAGTTGATGGTGAGTCGGAACCCAGGTCATGTACGCTAGGCGTACGTATACGTACGTTGGGCGTACATGGACTTTAATTAAACCCTAGTTTGGGGTTTTGCACCCTATATAAACATCCTTATTCATTAGGGTTGGCCACCTTACCAACCTCTAAATCCCTAAAACCCTATAAACGAGTCTTAGCCAGCATTGTTAAGTGTTTGAGCCCTTGGAGAAAATTTGGTGTTCATTTTGTGCATTTTGAAGGAGTTGGAGAAGCTTGAAGTTTCTTAGCTTGGAGAGAAGGTCTTGGATCCAAAATCACCACCCTTTTTGCAAAGCTTTTGAGGTATCAAGTTCTCATCTTGACTTGTCATGTTTTTGGCCATTTTGGGGTGGATTGTTGACTTAAGACGTCCTAAGGACTTATCCTTTAAGATCTAGGTTTATCATGGGCTCCTTAAGCATAAAGGTGCCAACTTTATGGAGTAAAGGGCCTCATGCATGCATTAAGTCACTTATTAAGTCCTTGTTGAGCTTAAGAGCTTCATTTAGCCATGCATGGATGTAAAGTTAGCAACTTTATGTGGTAATCCAACTCAAGGAAGTCAGAGCTACATTCTGGAGTGAAGTCTTAATGGGCTAAGAGCTGAAATTCGAAAGTGGCTAAAACTGGAAGAGTACGTTGGGCTTACAAGTCTGTATGTACAGCGTACAAGCCCTTGAGCGAGTACACTAGCGTACAAGCTGAGTACGCCCCGCGTACTCAGTCGGGTGGCTTTATGATTTTGGGCTTTAAGTTTGGGCCATATTTTGGGATTAGAAGGTTGGGGTTTAGTTGGGCCATCTAAATTTGGAAGTTTTGGGCCAAGAACATTATTGGGCCTTGGGTTAAGGCCCATTAGAAGGGATTGGGCCCAAATGGAAATTGGGCCATAATTGGGCCTTGGTGGATTATTTGACTTTTGGGCCTTTTAGAGTGTGAGGTTAGGCCTTAGTCTTGGACCAATCTAGGTTAGGGGTAAAATGGTCTTTTTACCCCAAGTATGGATTTATGGTTATGGAATAGAACCCAAATGTTAATTGGATTTTATTGATATTGATATGTAATGACCCAAAAATCCAAGGTAAAAATTTCATTTTCAATATAATTAAAACACTATTGTAACTTTGTTCAAAACATTGAAAAGCATTTCAATTAAAACAATTATCAGAGTCCAATCCCAAAGATCACGTATTGCGGAAAACACGGGTGCATGCGCTGCGATCGTCCCGAGCTCTTTCATTTGAAAACTGGAGTACCCAAAACAAAAACTGAAAACCGTAAGCACAAAGCTTAGTGAGTTCCCCAAATACCACATACCATACATATCCAATGATCCAAACAAGCCATACATAACCGTGAGCCGTACATATCATTCATATATCATAATCAATAAAGGTGCTATGTGCCACACATAGTCTTGCCATTATGGCACAAGCCACCTCGTGGTCTTTCTTGCTAGGCCGGGGGCCACAACCGTGGGTCTTACAGACAAGTGCCAAGAGCCACCTCCTGGTCTTCCATGCAAGTATCACAAAGACAACTAGCGTACAACAATACTACTTAACTAATTACTTGCCAGAGTTCAGACTCTGGTCTTGCATACAGTGTGCCAGGAGCCACCTCATGGTCTTTCATACATGATGCCAAGGGCTAACCCCCAGGTCTTCATACAATACATAAACCAAATGGGTCGGCATTGGTGCCTTCGACCCATGAAAAAGTGAGGAAACTCACCTCGAATGCTGAAGCTCACTGCACGAAATCCTTAGCTGCTGTCGTGACGATTTCCCCAAACTAACAATTACCAAAACAATATCCAATTAGCAACTGAATTCCAGACCCTGATCCATAATCCAAACATGGGTTAAAATGACCATTTTACCCCTGGCCCAACGAGACTCACAACCAAGGCCCAAGCCCAAAACCAACAAGGCCCAAAACTATAAGATCTATAAAAGCCCCTTAATGGCCCGGTTTTCCAAATTGGGCCCAATACCATACGGGCCTTACCCAAAAGCCCAACAATTCCTGGTCCAAAAATAATTCTTCGATGGCCCAAATGTCTAAGCCCAATGGGCCCACTAAAGCGCAAAACCATTAAGCTCACCAAGGCCCAATACAAAATCTTGGCCCAGCTAGACATACCCAAACAAGAGTCCAAGACTCTCAATTTCCTTTGACCAAAAAACCCAACACACAAAACCCAGCCCAATTCCGAAGCCCAAACATGAAACAAGCCCAAAAGCCCAAAGAACCACAAACGCCGGGCGTACGCTCAGCTTACATTGGGCGTACTCGAGGAAACCTAGATCGCGACCAAAAGGAGGTACGTGGGCGTACCTCTAGCTAGGCGAGGCGTAATCGTAGATCCTTCAAACTCAATTTGTGACTTAACCAATTAAGCACTTTGCACCTAACCTTCATGGAACCTCAAATTAAAGCTCTTAATGCATAAAGTCGGCACCTTTATGCATTTGCATGACTTAAAGGGACCTAATGACCAACTTAACCCAATAATATGCATCTTAATCCATCTGGAACATGCATGGACCATATCTAACCTTAAAGATGGAAACTTTATGGACTTATTACCTCAGGAATGCTAAAAGTAGCAACTCAAAGCTCCTAGAGTGGTGTCCAACCACTAGATCTCACTTAAGAGGTCAAAATGGGACCAAAAACCATATAATCATAGATCTCAACTTCTAATGATCAAGTTAAGAGCTTTTTACCTTCAATGAGCTAAAAATGTACTAAAGAGTGCAGATCTACACCACCTTGCACCAAGCCACCACTTCTTGAAATACACTAAAATCCACTAAAAATGCACATACAAGGCACACAATCCTCTTGGATGAAGTTATGAATCGATATTTAGGGTTTAAGACATTAGAGGATGAAGCAGAGGTGCACACCCTGGACTTAAGGTGCTTAAATATTGCCAACCCTTAAAATTAGGGTTTTGGGGATCCTGAACGTACGTTGGGCGTACGTCTCCCAAACCCGCGTTTCACTTATCCAGCACTATGTTGGGTGTACCCTCGCTTACGCTAGGCATACTCGTGTGCATGCCACCTTACATGCATGGGACTGCCATGCCAAATATTTCCATTAGGGACCAAAATTGCCAATAACTTCAAAATACCATAACTCCCTCATCCTAGGCCCGTTTCCAACGAACCTTATATCTTGTAAAGGTGGTGAGAAGCCCTACACTCCTAGCAATATACACAAGCCTTAAAACCTCCCGAACAACACCTTAAATTCATAAAAGACCGAGATATCAAATTACGATTATACCCTTAGCTTCCGAAGACACCATCGAATACTTGGATCACTTATACCATGACACCCACATCCGAAATGGGCCAAATACTTCCTTTCCCGAAGCCCTAAGCCTTGCAACAACTAATGACTGGGTCGCAGCCCCAAACAACGGAGTAAATCCAAAACCGAGTGTTACATGATGGCTCGAGGATTTGTCGGACCAACAGCTAGGGATTATCCGTTTGATTCAGCAGTGTGAGGTGATTTTTCTCACTGGGTTTAGTGGGTCGAAGGCACCAATGTCGGCCCATGATTATGCTCTGTTAGTATGCTAGTTTTCTGCGTGACTCTTGCATGTGTTACGTGCTTATATGCTTACCGGGTAGGGCACGATGTCGGGCGGGGCCCGATGACCACTCTTATGATATGTATCTCTGTGATTATTGCATGTGTATGATTCATCTTTTTGATTTTAACCATTTCAACAATCCACGATTCCTCTTCTTAGCCAAACAAATGCACTAAGATGTCCGTAGAGAATCAATTGTGATATGGTTTCATAACCATTAAGATGATCATAAAACACGATACTAAAGTACTCTCCCATCTTTTCAGATTTGAGAAACTTTTATCTTTCTGCCTAATTTGATTCTTCTCATTCGTCCTGCCATACATTGAAACTTTTCCAATGTTTCAGAATTATACTTAAACTTGTAAGTATAACCATATTTACTAAACTTTAGTAAATCATGACGAATAGTCTTATCGTTCTCTGTGGTGGACCTGACCAGCGCACACTCAAGTGTACCCGATCCCCTAATCCTTCACTTGACTTACATATACATGTGATCAAGGAATTAGTCTTAATTTTCCAAAGATGAAAATTCTCATTCATCATACAATACAAGTTGCATGATTCCAAGTTTCTATCCAACTGAAACATGGGTGATGAGAATATTTCCTTATTTGGTAAATTATGACACTACCACAAATGAAAGAATCAAATCCATTTTCCAATATTGCTATCAATGGAATCATATAAATAACAATTTTCACAAATTCCATTGTAAGGATACTTAAAATAAATAAAATCAAAAATTTTCCTTTTATTTTAAAATTGCGGAAAAACTTATCCTTACAATGCAAATACATATGAAAATTATGTTATTATGCATTCCTAAGCAATCTGTCATAACTCTAAACCAGCAGCTCAAAATTCTGATCATCGAACCATGCGATCGAAATCCATCTATTCACGATCAGAATCAGCTTACTCTTCTTTTAAGTTCCCTTTTCATTTCTTTGATTCTACAGAACATCAAAATGCGACCTAGTCACATCATGTAATAAGAATCTCCAAATAGGAACTTAATAGAGTTAGATAGTGGACTTACCTGAAGTAGAGTCATACATTCTGACTTTACAATCCTTATGATTCTTCAGGTAAATAGGGCAGCTTCGCAACCAATGCCCCTTCTCTTGGCAAAAGAAACATATGGACTCTTTGGGAATGGTACACAAGACTATCTCAGACTTAGCCTTTCTCTTTACCATTGGGTCAAATGATTGACCATTGCTGATCCCTTTCCATTGGGAAGAGAAAGCTTTTTTGGACTTCTAATGTTTCCATTGTCAATGTCCATGAAAGTTTGGGAAGTAGATCTTCCAATCAAATTTGCTTTACCAGTGATCCAAATCATTTCTGATTCAGCAGCAACAAGCAAATAGGTAAGATCAATAAGGGTCATGTCGTGATCTGTCATGAGGCAGTGACTGAAGAACCAAGTCAACACCCAGCTACCTCGAGACTTTGACACCCAACTCTCCCAGCCTGTCAATGTTGGATTAATGTCTAAGTCCATAACTATATTTGGTATGTACTTGACCCGACCCGGCATGGTCGATTTGGGTTGCACTTCACCGACACAATTTATATGGATAGTCTTTTGAGAATAGTATATTTATGATTTATATTAATATATTATAAGTTCTAATATATGAATATGGAATCATATTATTTAATTAGTATTGATCAAGAATTAATTAAGTGATCAAAAAGAACTAATTAAATATGGACTCTTATATATATGGAATTGGCCAAGTTCATTTAGGTTGGGCTAAGCTTTCATGGATGGTCCATGGAGCTTTTAACCCATGGATCCTATGTAAATGAAAGGTCATGGGTATTAGGGTTTACATGGATGTAACCCTAATCCTCCATAATATATAAAGGGGTCATTGGCTCACAAAATTGGAACAGGTGTGTGAAAATAAGAGTGGGCCGATTTTAGTGTGCATACATATTCTCTCAAGTTCTTCCAAGGTGTTTTGGTGATTTGTGATTCCATTTGAGGCTTCCACACTATTGGGGCTAAGCTCTTAAAGCTTGAAGACATCAAGCTACATCAAAAGGTATGTCATCTAACTAGAACTTTGTAGTATAGGTGCTTCATAATATGCTAGTTAGGATGAAACCTTAGAATAGTTAATATTTGCATGTATAATAGAGAAAACATAGATCCAAGGTTTATAGGGTTGCATGTACACCATAGGAGTGTTAGAATGCTCAAAACCCAACAGTGGTGTCAGAGCCATGGGTTGTTTTCTGTTATATTGATGCAAATGTTTTATTTTCAAGCCGGGAGAGTTGGGTGTCAAAGTCTTGAGAAAGTTGGATGTTCAATCACTTTCTAAGTCACATAGTGAGTTCCTTTGGGACTACTATGAAACAGACTATGACATGAACCTTAATGATCATATCTATTGGCTTGGTGCTGCTGAATCAGCAATGATTTGGAACGATAGTAAAGCAAATTTGATTAGAAGATCCAACTTCCCAAAAATTTTATGAACAGTGACAATGGTGACACTGGAAATCCAGAAAAAGCATTCTCTTCCCAATGGAAAGGGATTGGCCATAGTCAACCCGGTTGACCAAATGGTAAAGAGAAAGGCTAAGTCTGAGATAGTCCCATTACCAAAGGGTCCATATATTTATTTTGCCAAAGGAAGGGGCGTTGATTGCAAAGCTGCCAAATTTACCTAAGAATGTTAAAGTCAATAAGTTTGACTCTACATCAGGTAGAGCCCATTATCTAACTCTGTTAAGTTCTATTCTGAGATCCTCATTACATGATGTGACTGGGTCACATGTTGATGTTTTAAGAATCAAATAATAGAGAGAAATCTTAAAGGAAGTATATGCTGATTCTGATCGTGAAGGTGGATTTCGATCGCATTAGAATTTTGAGCAGTTGCTTAAGAAGTTATGATATATTGCTAAGGAATAGATAACAACAATTTTCCATGTGGATTGTAAGGATAATTTTTTCCGCAAAGTTTTAAAATAAAAGAAAATTGTTTAATTTTATTTATTTGAAGTATCCTTACAATCGCATTTGTGGAAAATTGTTGCTTATATGATTCCACTGACAGCAATATTGGAAAATGGATTTGATTCTTTCATTTGTGGTAGTGTCTAAATTTACCAAATCAGGAAAGTTCCTCATCACCCAAGTTTCAATTGGACCGAAACTTGGAATCATGCAAGTTGAATAGTATGATGAATGAGAACTTTCAAGCATTGGAAAATCAAGACTAATTACTTGTTCACATGGATGTGTGAGTCAAGTGAAGGACTAAAGGGATCGAGTACACATTCTTGTGCACTGGTCATGTCCACCACAAAGCTCGTTAAGACTATTTGATTTACTAAAGTTTAGTAAATATGGTTATACTTACAAGTTTAAGTATAATTCTGAAACATTGGAAAAGTCTCAATGTATGGCAGAACGAATGGGAAGAATCAAATTAGGCAGAAAGATAAAAGTTTCTCAAATCAGAAAAGATGGGAGAGTACTTTAGTATCATGTTTGTGATCATCTTAATGATTTACAAATCATATCACAATTAGTCCTCTAAAGGTCATCTTAGTGCATTCTTATGACTAAGAAGAGGAGTCATGAATTGTTGAAATGGTTAGATCAGGAAGATGAGTCATACTTCGTTCCAAAACAATTCTTAGAGTCATACTCCAAGATTGTAACTTGAGTGACATATCTTAAAGAAAGGTTTAAAACACTTGTCAAATGTAAGAGTAAAAGTGTCCTACTCTTGTACATTTGAAATTGGTAAGTTGTGATGTTTTGGATAAAACAAAGACCAACTAAGGCCAATTGTGTGAAGTGTTTGTCTTGATGAAGAATCCGCACTATCTCTTGAATATTTGGCAAGATAGTCTTATATGTCAAGAGGATAGTGGGAGTCTTAAAGATCCTAAAAAGAATTTCAAGAACTAATCAAGAATAAAACCTGAGGTTCTTCACTAGCACACGACTTGAGGTTTATAACCTATCATGTTGACATATTCTGTGCCCATTCCAGTTAAAGTTGGCTTTGCATAGGAGTTCTGAAAGTTCTCAATTGGTTGCATAACAACTTGGAAGCAATGACAGGCCCTGTACTGCCAGGTGGCAAGAAGTTAAGATTGCATAAGTTCAGTCCATATGAGTTTGGATTTGTTATTATCCTTGTCTTGTGACTATGGTTTTGACGATTCACATGGATAAGAACACATACACCATAAAATCTAAGGGTCATAAGGTTTCTCTCCGATTCATGAAAATGATGGTGAGGAAACACTTCCACCAAGTAGATTTGAAGCAGATGGCAAAAGGTCTAAACAATTGAGACTATGATTACGACATCCCTTTTCATAGTTCTGAAATTGTTTAGACACACATTCATGATATCTAAGGAAAGGTGTATGATTTTGATAAAGTTTTATCAAAGCATCTCGTATCAGAAATCTGAACTTTGGTAAGAAAGTCAATAAAGTATTGATTTCTAGAAGTCCAGCTGATTTTTGAGTACATGTCAAAGCTAGTGGGAGCATAAGTGTTATGCTAATAATCATCATGTTAGTGGGAGCATGATAATTATTGTTAGTGTTGCAAGTTAGCAATGTTAATTATAGAAAACAAAAGTTTCAATTCGTGAGGCTGCA
This sequence comes from Lactuca virosa, assembly GCF_052849685.1. Taxonomy (NCBI): domain Eukaryota; kingdom Viridiplantae; phylum Streptophyta; class Magnoliopsida; order Asterales; family Asteraceae; genus Lactuca; species Lactuca virosa. The sequence continues at coordinate 44,599,130 of NC_136433.1, forward strand.
GGGATTGAAAAAGTTGTTTTGCTATAATTAAGGGAGAGGATATACTTCATTTCAGTTCTAAAGGCTTAGATTGAGACCTTAATCATCTTTAGTCAAGAATATATATATATATATATATATATATATATATATATATATATATATATATATATATATATATATATATATATATATATATATATATATATATGAATTTCATGTTGGATTGGTTCAACTTAAGGAAATTCTATATATTGCGTTCTCAAAATTCGATTATGATTACGACATCCCTCTTCATAGTCAAATTTTGTAAACATGGCAAATAAAAATATTGTAGCAAAAGACTGGTCTAGAATCATGTCTTTATGTGAGACATCATGAATCGTATACCATTTGCTTTGGGTACAGGATCGATTGCATGTGCTATAATATTTGTCATTTCTAAATTTTTCCAAATGCCCAGAGGCATTAAGAAGGGAAAAGGTCTAGAATTGGATATGACTAAAATGATTAAGCAATTGTCGAGGACAATCTGAGGTTTACCAAAGATTGGTTGCTCAGGGACAGTTGGAAGTATAGTGCTAATTTTGGAAGGACCATATTGACATATTCTGAAAAGAGGCATCTCTTATTCAGAAGTGATAGTCAAAATGAGAATATGGAGTTGTCTCCATAGGTGGAAGTTATCTGTGTAAGATTAGAAAACTTAATGCAAGAAGCATGTCCAAAGCAATGTACTTTGAATATGAGACTTAGTTTCCATGGAGTTGATCTCCATTGGAATACCTTATAATGACTGTTGACAAGTCTTTGTGACTTTGTACATATTCATTACAGGAGGGTCAGTGCATATAAGTTTAAAATCTAAACAGATTTCGATAAATGATAGGAATTTGAAATTCTCACATTTTTCGATAAGGATTTGGGAGTGTGAAATTAGAATCATTGAAATTATGTTCAATTGGTTTATTTCACAAAGTAAGGATCATAGACAAACATAGAGTGCATACTTGGTGTATGTCAAAGCTATTGTTTAAGAAAAACATAGTGCACATGCTTGGAGCATGGGACAACTAGTGTTTTTAATTCAAGTATAAAGTTGATAAAACCGAAACAATGAATAATGAGTAATCAGTATGGTGATAAATAAAAGTGTTTATTTATATTCATAGGGTTTGATACCATATTTGATTCATTTATTCTTGTGTTTCACTTTGCATGTTTTGACTTCCATAATAACTAAGTCGCTCTTCCTGAATGATTAAGTTATTTAAACCATCCACAGTCGGTCATATGTTGGAAGTAGATATGAATCAAGACTGTCATGGGTTGGTTTGTAGAGGTTCAAGTTGGTGGACAAAATGGTGCTACAACACTCATGAGTGCTCATAAGTTCTGAGTATTGGATTCAACCCGCGCTCATTTGAATCACTTCATGGATTTTATCACGAGTAATCATGAGACGATAATATCTTATATTCTTAAAACCTAGAGATATGAGTTGTTACTATGAGTTGGTTATACATTGATTGCACGAAAACGCATTGGTAACTCGATGTTATAAAACGTGTCTTTGTGTATGATTCAACAAGTAGTAGAACAAGCCATATGAGTCGAAGTTTATCCATTCCTTTTACCTTTGGGATAAAAGCGATATTTGTGGGCCCCTCGATGATTTAGCGATGACACATGTGAGTGCTTGGCCAAGCCAGGACTAATTTGATTTGTTCAATCAGTCAGTCATCATAAATCAAAAATCGGGAAACAACAAATGGACAGAGAGAATGATTATAATCCATGTCTCAGTCCATATGATATCTAGAATGGAGGAATATATGATCCCTTATCTAATGGACAAGTCATTGACAAGGTCAGAGTTCGACAGCGGCTTTAAGAGCTACGATTGCCAGTTAGGTTTTGAAGTCATACTCAATAATAGTTTTAGACTTATCCAAGTGGGAGACTGTTGGATTAATGTCTAAGTCCATAACTATATTTGGTATGTACTTGACCCGACCCGGCATGGTCCATTTGGGTTGCACTTCACCGGCACAATTTATATGGATAGTCTTTTGAGAATAGTATATTTATGATTTATATTAATATATTATAAGTTCTAATATATGAATATGGAATCATATTATTTAATTAGTATTGATCAAGAATTAATTTAGAATTAATTAAGTGATCAAAAAGAACTAATTAAATATGGACTCTTATATATATATATATATATATATATATATATATATATATATATATATATATATATATATATATATATATATATATATATATATATATGGAATGGGTCAAGTTCATTTAGGTTGGGCTAAGCTTTCATGGATGGTCCATGGAGCTTTTAACCCATGGATCATATGTAAATGAAAGGTCATGGGTATTAGGGTTTACATGGATGTAACCCTAATCCTCCATAATATATAAAGGGGTCCTTGGCTCACAAAATTGGAACAAGTGTGTGAAAATAAGAGTGGGCCGATTTTAGTGTGCATACATATTCTCTCAAGTTCTTCCAAGGTGTTTTGGTGATTTGTGATTCCATTTGAGGCTTCCACACTATTGGGGCTAAGCTCTTAAAGCTTGAAGACATCAAGCTACATCAAAAGGTATGCCATCTAACTAGAACTTTGTAGTATAGGTGCTTCATAATATGCTAGTTAGGATGAAACCTTGGAATAGTTAATATTTGCATGTATAATAGAGAAAACATAGATCCAAGGTTTATAGGGTTGCATGTACACCATAGGAGTGTTAGAATGCTCAAAACCCAACAGTCAATACGTAACTTCATCTCCAAGATGTAAGCACACATAGACTTTGCTTGCCAATAGGGACTGAGTGACCTTGAACTTTTCAAGAACTTGTGGGTTAGGGAGAATAATTAGAGGAGGTGGAGGAAGAGAAGTATGATTTTCATGATCCAATCGCGGGACATCATCTTCATTAGGAAAGCTTGTTCCAAGAGATTTGGGAAGATCATAGTTGTCTGAACCAGACATCTACAATGGGAGAAATTCAAGTTAGTTGATTTAAGTCCTTAATATAACATCCAATATGAAATATTAAGGCTAGGACCCAACACAATATTTTACAACTTGGAAGATGGATGTCGTAATCCAAGCTACAAAATATTTGAAGGTAGGCGAATGACGATTCACCAATTTCCACCATGAAAACCTAATAGGGTATTGGGTTTTAATTGGTTTGAAACCCCTAGATCTTTTGAGATTCATTGAACTTTTCAATGGCATGTTTAAATCTCGGTTGTGTCCTCTCAAGTTTGTGACTGGGATGCCGAGGATCAAAAAAAATGTGTGAATAACCATGCAAATTAACTTGGTACCCTTAACTTTATCACCTAATCGATGTGCCCGTTAACCACACGCGCTCCACCAATCTATGATAAACATTAAGTTACCCTTTGCCACTCTTACTAGTCCATGTTAGTATGCCGGTTAACCACACACGCTCCACCAACGACTTGGTATGGTACAAAGTATAATTTCATGGGTTAGCACCAAATTGACATTTTCCTAAAGTAACTAAGATTGGGAATTTAATAAAGTTCAGTTACTTTATATTTATCATTATACTTTTAATGAAAGGAGAATTAATGTCCTGTCAAAACCGTTCGGCGAACGACCCTCCACCAGTCAAGGAAGCGGTGGGTGAGAGTGGATACCCATTAAACTGTCATTTTATAGGCAGTAACCTTATACCCCCTTTATAGACCGGCTTCGTGAATGAGGCCTACTAACGGTAAGACTGATTTACTCTTATACATATATATATAAATATTAAACCTATAATATTATAATAGTATAAGGGTTGAGCTTTAAACTATTTAAAATTCTAGGGTTTGGAACTAAAGTATACATGGGGGGGGGGGTAACTTTGCAAATTCCAAAACTTGAGGGCAAGTTTTGAACAATTCAAAAAACTTTTGGAATCTATAACATATGATTTTAATATGGATTTTAATGGCAAGACTCTTGAAAATCCATAACTTGAGGACAAGTTATGGATGTCATAAAACAATTTATGGAAAAAACTCTTCAAAAACATAACTCATGACTTTTAAAGACTCATTAACAAGAACGACTTTTGGTTTTCCATAACTTGAGGACAAGTTATGGAATCCATTAAAGGCCATTTAGATCATCTAATAAACAAACAAACATGTCAAGAAAAACTATGATCTAGATTAAACTCATATGAACAAGACAATTCAAATCAAACAATTTTCATGTAATTAGCCTAACCATCAAACTAATACAAAACATGAAACTTTTGACAATTATCTTTTGAATTGGATTAGAATGATCATTACCACATCAAAAACAGGTTTATAAGTTCAAAAACAGCTTAAGGTAATTATTCTAGTCCAATTCCAGCTTTAAAAGTCGAAAATTTGCACTCAGGGCCTCCTACTCGCCGAGTGTATGAACCTACTCGACGAGTAGGATGATTTTACTCTTGGACTCGGCGAGTCCCCCAGTGGACTCAGCGAGTCCACAGTCCAGAAGGCCAGAAATTCAATTTTTACAGCATTGCATCAAGTATAATTGAAAACCAAGCCTAGTCTTGATACCACTGAAGGGATTTGTATACTACAACATCCTATGTTGCACATACAACCCTAAAAACCTTGAATCTATGTTTTCACAAATTATACATGCAAATGGTCTCCAAGGCATTAAACCTATAACTAGCATGCATTTGACATAAACCATATAAGATACTAGTTAGGGTAACATACCTTTTATGTAGCTTGAAGTCTTGATGTATTTGGCCTTAAGAGCTTAGCCCCAATAGTGTGGAAGCCTCAAATGAAGTCACAACACATCATGGACAAAAGGTAGAACTTGAGAGAGAATTCCTTCCACACCAAAATCAACTCCATGAGCTCCAAGAACTAGAAGTGGCGATTTTGGCTATGGAGTGACCTATTTATATGTGGGATTCCAAGGGTCATGGGTATAACCCAAATCCATACCCATGGGTATTATGATCCATGGTTCATGTGGCCCAACACTTTATGTGTTCATAGATAAACTTGGTCCAACATGGATCATAAGCCCAACACATATAAATATAACTAATTACCATAATTAGTCCCCATAGATTTAATTAGTCTCTTTTGATCACTAAATTAATTCCAAATTAATTCTTGATCAATACTAATTAAAACATATGATTTCATTTTAATATATTAAAACTTATAATATATTAATAAATCATATATAACCTTCTCTCAAGAGTTTATCCTAACAAATTGTCCTGATGATATGTAACCCAAATGGACCATGCTACTATCGGGTCGAGTACATACCAATAATAGTTATGGGCTTAGACATCTAATCCAACAAAAAAATGGTTTCTTTTTACAAGTATTTTGCTCCTAATATTCCCAACATAGGAAAGTTTTTGATAAAACTATAAAACTGATGTTTATGCATTTGAGTTGGTTCCCTTGGAGTTAATAACTAGACGAATGTTGATTGAATCAAGAGGAGGAGATGAAGAAGAGAACTTGGTTTTGTAGGTGAGTCAATTCTATTAATTTGATTGTTATTGTTTAATTATTTGGAGGTTGTTTTGTGATTTAATTATTTTGCTAGTATCCCATTCACATCATTTTAAAATTTTTCCAAAGTTTTCACCTAAAAGAGTCTTTTTAGGATCATATGTAAGAAATAACAACACACATCCATCAAGTTTTTCTATTATGACAATTTATTTTATTTTATCGTGGTAAAAAACTATTTGAAGAATATATCCGATTATAGCACTATCATCTAAATACAAAATAATTTTCACAGCTAAAATCAAGTATAATTTTCAAAGTACATTGGCACTAATAAAAAAGAAACTAATAAATGTGCAATACTCCAATTAAATAGATGTCTCAATGTACAATGTCTTAAAAAGAAGACAAAGCTTATAATTACCATGCTATAACAGAAAAAAAAAAACAATAATAAACAAATAATTGAAAGTATCTTGCTATATTTTGCATTTAGCTTTTCTTTTTTGGAAAAGATAACAACATATTTTCAATTATTTGTTTATTATCGAATCTTACTTTCATTTCCTCAATTTATTTTTGTGTATTACAACGTCTTACTTTCATTTCAGTCTATTACAACATTGTACACCTCGATATATTTCTTATCAATGCATTGTATTTTGAAAAACCTACCCAAATATAGGATTATACTTCCATTTTTTTTCTTAACATGACATTATACTTAAAAAACTTTATCCAATCATAGTAGTAAAAATTGATTTGTATTTGAATGTTATCATTATAATTTCGTATATATTTTTTTTCAAAAATACTTTAACACGTAGAAATGTAAGTACGATGTTATCACAAAAAATAACAAAAATACGTTTCTGTTTCTTACATTTATCATTTTTTTTCACATAAGACTTATAAAATTTACTCAAATTTTACAGGCAGAACCTTTATTACAACAAGGATCCATATAGAAACTACCTCATATAGGCATCAATTCACTCCGAAAAACTTAGATCAAATAATTTGTATGATTGAAGGTGAAAACGTGTGTATAAACAATAACTAATCAAAAAGATAAAATATTGAAACAATTATCAACAATAAAGAATCAAAAAGACAGAATATTGACACAATTATCTCTATCTTAAAAGGAATTGAAGTAAATTTAACAAAACTGTTTCATAAAAATTGTACGCTCAAATTCGACAGACAAAAAATGAAATGAAGTCTCATTTAGCTTTGGCAATGCTTGTTTTTTCACAGTTTGAAGACGGCCATGATCATTTATATCGTCGTTGATCGAAATATGTTTTTTTATGGTATAAATTTGTTTGAATATAACCCAAAAGTACAGTGACCATTTAAATTGTCGTTTTTATGGTATAAATTTGTTTGAATATAACCCAAAATTACAGAAACTAAAGATTTTAAAAAGGATGAATGAAAGTTTGGATATAGATCTTATAGTTGGTAAAACTTAAAGAAAAAATAACTAATTTATAAGTTTGTAAATGGATATTAACATGGTCGTATGCCTTTATTTGAGAGGCTTGTCACATGTTTTTTCTTTGTTATTTTGTTGGGAAAAATTTGTTTGTTTGAATAATATGTTATCTAGTAATGTTATCCAATAATACGTTGTTTTTCTATGAAATACAAGTTATTATCATTTTTAGATTCAAAAAACTAATGTTTTTGCGTATATTGTAACTTAACGTTCAAGTAATAAAAGATGTATTCTATGTCATGAATAAATTGACTGTGATGTTATCTATCATCAACATATCTATTTCTGAATGCAAATAAATAATATTAGGTAATGTATAATGCTATACCATCAAATAATTAATGGAATGGGTACCTTTATCTAAATGTTTATTAATGACATAGAATATTATAGAATAAGATATCACTTGACCTACTTACCACATTCACAAGAGACAATAGGTACCTTTATCGAATGTTTGTTGGGTCTTAACATGCATGTTTATTGATTTTTGTTATCCCGATTTTTTAATAATAATGATGATGATAACGAATTAACGATAATAATAATAATAGCTTGAACTTTAAAATTACTTAGATTTAAAAGCTCGATAGTTATGTTTTTATTTTGTATAATATGTTTAATGTTATAGAAGAAGATTATTTTTATTTTATAGCTAGATCAATGAAATCAAAACTTTGTAATATATAAGATTATAAAACCAGTAAATATTTAAAGACATTATATTATATTATATTATATTATATTAAAACATATGAATAGTATAGTTTTATATTTTTATATTTTGGCCACACATGTTTTTTATTTCATACTTTAGCCCCCAAAACTCATTTTTTCGACAAATTTGGTCCTTAGACTATAGTTTCGTGGTTTCATACTTTGGACACAAATGTTTCTTTCATTGATAAATTTGACCCTTATACTTTTGTATCTTGGCACTCTCCACCCCTACTTTGTAGAATGTCACTTTCAACCCATCTACTTTGTAAAATATCACTTTTATCCCCTCAAATTTAAGCATCGACATTTTCCACCCCTTGAAATTTTGTATATTAGCATGTTTGTGCATTTTGTCCCTACACTTTTGTATGCTGGAAAGTATGGCCCCCCATAATTATACCCCCCGGAAACCGTGCACACAAAACAAAACATAGTAAACAAAACCTCGTTGGCGTCTCCCGTAGAGCAGGAACCGAACAATTTCTAGTTAATATGTAATTGTTTTCATAAGGTTGTTAAAGGAAGCACAAACCAATTCAAAAGGTAGCATAATATTTGTTTATGATTAGATAATAGATCGATTGATTACTTAAATGATAATTACATTTGAATATATAGAAACTCTTTAAACCCTAACCCTACACACTAACATCCCCCCCCCCCACACACACACACACAGTTTGATCGGAGGAGACGATTAAACTGAAAAACAAAAACATAAAACATAGAACATATATGAAGATAAAAAGTAGAAACTAGATCTCTGGTGAAGTCAGTGCCAGAAACTAGTAGGGTTTTGGCAATATTAACAAAACTGGATCTTATGGGCAGTAAAAGGATGTGGAGGAGATCAAGAATTGGACGCATTAGTCGTAGCGAAGGCGGTGGCTTGAGACAATGATGAAAGCGAGGGATTTAGTTGTTAGAACTACATGCAACTGTGGCGGGGAAGAATTGATGCTCCAATGAAGTCGATGCTGAAAGTAGCTAGTGTTTTCTTTAGGAAGAGAAAAAGGGGAAGATTTGAGAAAGGAAAAAATGGATATGTTATGCACCTCCAACGACTACTAAAGAAGGTCGTCGGAGGTGGAGGTCGACGAACAAGGGTTTGATGGGTTTTATAGGTTACATTAAGCATATTTGCACATCAGAATTATCACATAATCTAGTTATATAATCTAGTTATGGGCACATGCAACCTATGATCTATCTATTCACACAATATAGCAACATACTATTGAAACTAATAGAAACCCTAGGTATAATCAAAATTCAAAGAATGAAATACATACCTTTGTGTTATAATCGTATATAACACTTTAAAATCCTCAGATTTGCTTCAGAAAGCTAGCATCAAAATTATGGATGTCTTTAATGGCTCACACCCAAACCCTAGAAATTATGGAATTGATTTAGAGAAAGACGAGAGATATGTAATTTTCAACCCAGGCTTCTCAAGGGAAATATGGCCAAAAATTGTAACCCTATGGGTCTTTATATAGATTTCAGATGTCAAAGGATAAACCCTAATTTGAATATTAAAATAATATATTATAATCCTTATTCAAATCAATTTCCATATATGCATTTGGAGGCTTCCAGAGATCCTTGGAGGAGCCTCTAAAACTGTCTGATGCAAGGAGGTTCTAGAATCTCTCATTTGCTTAACTTTTAAGCAATTGTAGCTTAACTCTTATACCTAAAATTAATTCTAATTAGCCCGGAATTAATTTCTAATTAATTTTGATTAATTCTAAATTAATTCTAATCAATTTCTAATTCATTTATTAATCATATAATAAATTAAAAATTCATTTTCACTCTCTTCTAATTTAATTCCTAACTATTTCTGGATATGAGGGCAACCCAAAAAATAATTTGCTTTTACTCACTAGAATATACCAATTTAGTTTAGCCCTTATACACCTTAATCCAACATGGTTATGGTTAGCAGCAAAGCGTTGAACTTATATAATGATTGATAATAGATTGTGTGATTACTCAAATGGCAATTATATATAAATATATGAAAATACATAAACTCTAACCCTACACACTAACAATTTACTATCAACAATTTACCAACCTTATACCCTATAAGGATAATCGAAGAAAGGATGAAGTCAGTTAGATGTTTCTTTTTGCGCATTTGCAAATCAAACATATGCGATAGAGTTGAGGCACCGAAAAACTCGACCACCAATACCTACAACATGAGAGAAGAGTGGAATCGAAGTACAACCGACCTTGAGGTTTATTTTTTTATGAATTTCGTCGATCTGTCTATCAAAGTAAGACAAAACTTTACATGTACAAACATTATTAACTTAAACTTAATTTGTCACATAGACTTATAGTTATCTAAACCAACCACCTAGTGACCTATCGGGTAAAACATTGACATATTATATGAGGGGCTAGTGTTCAAGATTTTGATGTTTCAACTAGGAGTTGGCTTGAAGGATGAGCCCTTTTCCCATATCCTTGTAAAGCATGGAGTCGCAATGGATGGTCGGAAACCCATTTTTTGACTTATAGTGATCTAAAACACACACACACAAGCATACATACATATATATACATACGTGTGTGTGTATATATATATATATATATATATATATATATATATATATATATATATAAAAGAGGTGTCATTATTAAATAATTCTCATGTCGACAGAAGAATCAAGGAACAAACTCATCATAAAAAAGAGATGTGTGTATTATAAATGAAGAGTATGTAAAATAATTGTAAAACAATTGAACTACTTACGCCAACAATATCAATTTGTGTACGAATAATATTTAAAATTCAATAGATGTTGTAAAACATCATTTTATACATATTAAGGGCCAGTCCATTGGTTTTCAATGCCTTTGTCGAGATAGTAAACTAATGCCCACCCAATCATAAACCAAACACATCATTTTAAGGGCATCCTCTATCCAACAATAATCAAGTTCTTACCACCATATTTGATGTAAAAATATGGATTTGCCCTCATCTATTCCTAGTAAGGCGCAAAACACAATGCATTAAAATGCAACAAATGACAACACATTTTCATATATATATATATATATATATATATATATATATATATATATATATATATATATATATATATATATATATATATACTTATTTTAGCATCATACTTTTTGTAACACTCGGTTTTGGATTTGCTTCATTATTTGCGGTTGTGGCTCAATCAACAGTTGTCATGGGGTTTAGGGTCTTGGGGAAGGAATGATTTGGCGCTTTTTCGATGTGGGTGTTATGGTTTAAGTGATCCAAGTGTTCGATGGTATTTCCGGAGCCCAAGGGTATAACCGTAATTTGATAACTCGGCCTTTTATGGATTTTGGGTTTTGTTCAGGAAGTTTTAATGTCATAGTGAGTTGTTAGGAGCGTAGGGCTTCTCGCCACCTTTCTGTGGATATAAAGAACGCCAAAAACGAAGTTGAAACGAAGAAGTTATGGTCGTTTGAAGTTGGAGTGGTTCGGGTGAGTGATCGTTGACTTGTTGACCAATCTCATTTAAGGCTCACAGTGCGAGCATTAAGTGCTCACGACGTGAGAGAAAACCTGATGCCCCAAAACCCTAATTTTCGGGTATTTAATGTTATGAGATGATTATGGTTTCTCCTCCTCAGCCTCCTTTACTTCCAATACCTTTGGAAACCCTGTGCCTTGGTCATTCTTGGTGTTATTCAAGAGTGTTTGGGTCCTTGAAGCTCCTTAAGGGAGAAGAAGATCATTGGTGGTGCATTTTTTAGCTTCTTGGTTTCTTCATCAGCTAGTTGTGGAGCATTTGGACCTTTGTAAGTTCTCAAGCTCATGCCTTTCCTTTCCTTGCTTGCTAGATCTAAGTTTACATGCATTTTATGGCTTGTAATGTTGGTTAGCATGCATGGAATCCATAAAGTTGGCAACTTTATGGATTATGATGGTATCTTAAGTACTATAAGTTCTAGATCTGGATTTTGGTCATGGTTTTGGACTCCAAGCTTTAGTCTTGGTCCCTTTTCCTCCATTTTGACCCAAGTTGGTGTTTGAGTCATGTATTGGACATACATGACTAAAAAGCACCCTTGGGGTTAAGGAAGACCCTCTAGACTTTCCCATGTTAAGGCTTAATGGATTAGGAGCTTAATGCTCATTTTTGGTCAAATTTGGTCTCACGACGTGAGGAATGAGACCTCACGACGTGAGAGCGTGTTTGAGGAAGTTTCTAGGCATAAATCACGACCTCACAATGTGAGCATAAGGTGCTCACGACGTGAGCATCTCCTATGCAAGTTTTGGGCTCTTTGATTGTTGGCAAGCTTGGTCTTGGACTTATCCTTTGGTTTGGGCTCATAATGGACTAATGATTTTAGAGTAATGGACTTCTAGTTGGGCTTACCCTATTGGGCCTTGGATGTTGAATTTGGCCTTAGTGGACCCAATGGAGCAGGGCCTTATTTGGGCCCAATGGGCTAGGGCCAATTGTGGGCTTGATAGTTTGACCATTTATGGATTAATGCGTGGTGGTTTTGCCAAGGTTACTTATTAGAGAATTGTTTGGTTGTTTGGTTCAGTTCGTGGAAGCCGGTTCGTAGCAGCTGCATCAATTGTGGGATTTATCTATCGTTCGAGGTGAGTCTCTTCAATGTTCTATGGTTCGAAGGCAACAATGCGGCAATGCCGACCCATTTGGTTTATGTATTGTAGGAAGACCTGGGGGTAACCCTTGGCAGTTTGTATGAAAGACCAGGAGGCAGCTCCTGGCAAACTTTATGAATGACCTGAGTTCGAGCTCAGGCAATTATTAGTTAAGTAGTTGTAGATTGTATGCTAGTTGTCTTTGTGATGTTTGCATGGAGACCAGGAGGTGGCTCCTGGCACTTGTCTGTAAGACCCAGGGTATTGGCCCCCGGCCTGGCAAGAAAGACCACGAGGCGGCTCGTGGCATAATGGCAAGACTATGGATGGCACATAGCACTTTTATTGATTTATTGGTTATGTATGATATGTATGGATCGTTTGTCATGTTTGGTATGTGGTATTTAGGGAACTCACTAATATTTGCGCTTAGAGTTTGTGGTTTATGGTTTCAGGTACTTCCGATTCGAAAGGGAAGGGCCCGGCTTAATCGCAGCGCATACACCCGTGTTTTCCGTAATATGTGATCTTTGGGAATGAACTCTGATAATTGTCTTATTTTGAAATGCTTTTAAATGTTGGGATAAAGTTATAATGGTGTTTAGATTATAATAAAAATGAAATTTTTACCCTTGATTTTCGGTATGTTACACTTTTGCATTGTCATGTTACAACAATATACTTTGTAACATATACATGGTTACAGATATGCTCTAAGGTTGTTGTACCTCTCACTCGTTTGACGAGGAAGGGCATGGATTTTCGTTGGGGGCATGAGTTGCAGGCTGCCTTCGAAACGCTGAGACAAATTTTATATGAGGCCCCGGTATTGACCCTTCCATAGGGCGTGGAGGATTTTGTGGTTTATTATGGTGCTTCTATCACCCATGTGGGTTATTGTGTATGCTTCTAGGTAGCTGAAGCCACATGAGGTTCGGTGTCCGACGCATGACCTGCAGTTGGAGGCAGTGATGTTTGCACTCAAGATTTGGCAACACTATCTATATGGGGCCCGATGTACCATCTACACGGATCACAAGAGTCTGAGATATCTCATGGATCAACAAATCTGAATTTGAGACATCGTAGATGGCTTGATCTGGTCAAGGATTATGACTGCGTGATTCTTTATCATCCCGGGAAAGAAAATGTGGTCGCTGACGCTTTGAGCCACAAGACAGCTAGTACTTCTCTTAGGGGTTTATGTATGAGGATTTTTATCGATTCGCCACTTTTGGATCTGATTAGGGAGGCTCAGGCCGATAGCATCAAGAGTGAGCACTTGAAGAAGGAGAGAAACATATGTCAGATTAATAGGTTCGGCACCGATAGCCATAGACTGTTGACTCAGTTTGGTCGGATTTGGGTTCCAGATTTTGGTGGGGTCAGGCAGACCGTGATGGAGGAGGCATATAAGTCCTGATTTTTTATACACCCTAGAGCCACAAAGATGTATCGGGATTTGAGACTCAGTTATTGGTGGCCGTGCATGAAGATGGAGATAGCCTGGTATGTGGAGAGGTGCATGACCTGTCGAATGGTCATGGCCGAGCACCAGAGGACGCACGACAAGCTACAACCTTTGGAGGTTCCTATGTGGAAATAAGAACAGATCACCATGGATTTTATCACCAAGTTACCCAGGACGGCTAAATAATTTGATGCGGTATGGGTCATTGTGGATCGTCTGACCAAGAGTGCCCAATTTCTAGCTACTCGGGAGAGTTCCTCAGCCGAGAGATTGGCCGATGTGTATGTGCGCGAGATCGCCGCTCGACATTAGGTTCCATTCTCCATTGTATCTGATCGATATGTTCGAGATTTTGGCAGAGATTCCATGAGGAACTGGGTACGAGATTGCAATTTAGCACTACTTATCATCCGCAGACTGATGGACAGAACGAGCGGATCATACAGACGCTCAAGGATATGTTGAGAGCCTATGTCTTAGATTTCAATGGGAGTTGGGACTCCTACCTTCCCCTATATGAGTTTTCTTACAATAACAACTATCATTCTAGTATTGGTGTGCCGCCTTTCAAGCTTCTTTGGGGGAGGACGTATCGTACACTAGTTTGTTGGGGGGAGGAGGGAGGTCACATCTTTATGGGGAAAAACAAGGTGGTTCTTCGAACGATAGAGATAATCTAGTAGATCAGGTAGAGGTTGCAGACAATTAAAATTCGGCAGAAGAGTTATGCTGACAGATGTCGATCCAAATTGGAATTCTAGGTCGGTGATATGGTTTTACTGAACGTATCATACTGGAAAGTTGTAATACATTTCAGGAAGAGGGGAAAGTTAGGGCCCCAATTTACTAGACCATTTCGAGTGGTGGCTAGGGTAGCCAAGGTTAGTCTGTCATTTGAACCTGCCTGAGGAACTTAGTCGGATTCATAACACCTGTAACGCCCGTGTTTCTGGCTAAGCATTAGTATGATAATGTAATAGTTAGGGTCAACAATTGTAACCTATTTTGAAGTAATAAAGAAGAATTATTTGAGTATTATGTGAATTATGTGATTTTATGTGCATTAAACTTACTTATAATGATGCAATAAATTAAGAATAAAAATAAGCATCAAAAATAAAATAATAGATAGACCCAATATCTATGAAATAAGTTGTAGTGGTCGTGACAAGGATTATGGAGATGTAAAGAACGTCGAAATCCGACTTATAACGAATAATTTTTAACATGTCGAAGTTTCGCGACAAAACTGGCACGAGGCTGTGTGACGTAAAAAGTGAGTTTACGATAAAGTACTTTTTAGCCTTAGCAATCTAAACGAAAGTCGTAGTATACATTAAACCGAGAACGTACATAAAAAGAACGTCCAAATCTGACTTCGTATGAGGAAGTTATGATTTTTCTAAGATTTAGTATAGCAGTGCACAACCCGGAAATCGAATTTTAGATCAATCGATTTCTAGCCCCACACAACCTAAATGATAATTGAAGATCTCAGTAATAGAAGATCAACGATATAAGGACAGACGAAAACGGACATCAGATGACAAAGTTATGAATTTTTTACAGACTTTATATGTCTAAGCCTGTTAAAATATAACTTTAAAAATAAAAGTCAAAACTAGCTAACAGAGTCTAAACGAAAGTTGTAGATCACGCTGCCGCCTACGTTTGGATATAATAAACGTCAAAAAACGGAGCTCGTATGCGAAAGTTACGGATTTTAGAAGATAATTAGTTTTTGAAGTAATTTGCGAGTGACACATGGCACAATCTTGGCCATTGCTTCCTCCCCATGCCTTGCCACCAGATGGTGACACTTGGCAAACAACTCGACGAGTTGGAGGCTCAGAAATCGCCGAGTTGGGCCATCTACCAGCCTATAAATAGAGGCGCAAATCTTCCAATTCCTTCACACCTCTCCCATTCTTTCTCTTTCAAACATCTCTCTAAACCTCTCCCAAGCCTTAGTACTTCCGAAGTGCTAAGAGGCGAGCCCCGGAGCGCCAGAAGGCTCCGAGAAGAAGAGTTTTTTGGCTCGGAAGTTCTGCCCCCGCAGAGTCTGGTTCCTAGCCAAACCCCCGGTAAGTGAGATATGCTTACCCTACTTTAAGTATAGCTTATGTTAAGTTTGTTATCGTTATTATGAACTTATAAACAACATATATATTATAAAATATAATATAAAAAGTTTTATTATAATATCTTTTAATTACTCGCGGTACGGGGAATCCGGTTTGAAGGGCCACCTGGGTTGTTGGATTTCAGAAGTGCTATAATGCCAAAATGGTCCTGCCCTCCGATGTTTGATGTCTGGCCCCTGTCTATAGATAGTAGTTGAAAAGTATTGTTTAACACTTATAAAACAATATCGCTCGTAAATAGTCGTGATAAATATTAGACTAAAATCTAGTGGTAATGATACTAGGTTTCGTCGAAGGAAAATATAATTATTATAAGCGAAGCGCTGCCCGAATTTGGAATCATCACTTTAACAAGTGAGTGCATAGTTACTTTCATCTTACACATAGATATGAAGTATTTAATATAAATACGTGTTGTGTTTGCATATTATCTGTGTACTTGATATTTATGTTGGACGAACAAAATATACATGTTTTTATTTGATTTAAACTGTATATGTATTTTATACCTTTGATTATGATGGGTAAAGATGAGTAGATGAAATAGATGATGAAAGAGGAAATAAAATTGATGAGATTCCTCGATCTTTAAGATGATCCAGTCATCTAGCGGAGTATAGATGACGACCACAGACTATTCTAGACAGTCTAGTGGAACTTGCTAGCAGGCTCGCAACCTGTAGGTGTTTATTTGAACTAAGTGCTCACCAGATGTACTCCATCCCCCTCATGGTTGCCTTATTGAGATTTATTACTGAGGAATCCCCTTAGCAGTAGTGTCTATCCCGATGAAAGTCCTTAGGCTAGGTCCCTTAATTTAGATGCTTTAGTGACAGAAGGTGATGATAACAGGAATGAGTAATCGGGTTGTTTGGTATGATGAAATTAATAAACTTAATTATTGTGGGTTGAAAACCCTATGTGCTCACCAGGATCCCAAGCCTGACCCACTCAATTTTTTGTATTACAGGTAGTGGCACAAGAGCATAGATGTGATGATCGGATGAGAGTTTATGGAATATAGGCCAGTAGATATAAATAAATGTTGTAAGGCCTATGTTTTTTCGGTTTACGCTTTTGATCTGTAATGACAATGACATCCCGAGGTTTTAATATAATGAAATACATTTCTTCGGAAATGCTCTGATAAAATCTTTATCATATTCCTTTGGGAACAAATTCCACAACATTTTTCTTCAAAAGGTACTCTGATTTTTCTATAAAGCATAAACAAAATCGATCTATTCTGGCCGTGAAAATGGGATGTCACAACACCTTTCATGTTTCTCAGCTTCGGAAGTTTGTAGCTGATGATTCAACAGTGGTCTCTTTTGAAGATATTTAGGTTGACTATCACCATAACTATGTTGAGAGGCTAGTGGGGATTTTGGATAGGAATACGAAGGCCTTGCGCAACAAGGTGGTACCACTGGTCAAGGTTCGGTGGCAACATCGAAAGGTTTCTGAATGGATGTGGGAACCCGGGGAAGAGATTCTGGAGCACTAACTTGAGTTATATGCAAAAGATGGTCCTTACGCCTTGCATATATGGGGCATATGCAGGGCGTAAGCCTTTAATGAATGACGCGAGTGTTTGAGAGCATGTATGGCATACTCAATTGGTATGCAAGGCGTACTCGGCAGATATGCAAAACCTAATATTGAGGGTTTGAGCCCTATTTAAGCAACCTTAACTCCCATAAACCCTTCCACCTTCAGCCACCATCCTCCCAAACGACCCCGTGCAAACGCTAGTTTTCATTTTAGAGTTTTTTGAGCTATTTGAGTGTTTTGTGTCTATCCTTGAAGGAAGAAGATCATTGCAGTGCATTTGGAAAGCTTCAAGCATTGTAGATCTGGGACTTTCACCTCTCAAGCAACCTCTAGAAGGTATAAAGTTATGAAGTTGATGAGTGGTTCACTAGATCTTGTTTGTTCTTATCTTTTGTACATTTTGGTCCCATAATCTTGGTCTAGTTGAGTATAAGCTACTCCAGAACTTATGAGTAGCCTTTTGAAATATTTTGAAGTGCATGGAATCATAAAAATGTGATCTTGATCCTTTTCCTTTCATCCATGCATGAGTAGGGGCTTAGAATCTTATGATATGTTAGGGTTTTTAGATTTGGACACTTTCTAGTCATGCAAAGTCATAAACTTGGAAACTTTATGATTTAAGAGGTTATTTAGGGTTAGATCTGAGATTTGAATTTAAAGACTAAAAGGAATAAGTACTTAACGAGGAAAGTAGGCGATGGTCGAGTATGTAGGGCGTACCTACTGGTACGCAGTGCGTACCGAGATAGAGCCCAGTAATCTGGAAAGGGATTCACTATGTCATGCGTAGTGATAGAGTATGCAGGACATACTCAGCCTGTGTTGACCATGGAGTTGAACAAGTTTGACTTAATGGCATTTTGGGTTATTTGAATAATAGTTTGATTTTGGGTCCCTGTTATTTGTATAAGTGATCTGTAGAGGCAGTATTTGGAGCAGTGATCGGTTTAACACATCAGTGGTATCAAAGCCTATGGTGCTTTTTCTGTTATATTTGATTCATTGATGAATTGTTCAAAGCAAAAGGGTTTTCGATTTTGCACCTGCCTGATGACCACGACGTGGCTTATCTTGCCACGACGTGGTGGCGAGTCAGAGTGCATATTTTCGGGATTTTGGCTTAACTTATATTTGGATAATTACCATAAATTGTTTTTATAATTAAAATTCGTTTTTATCTGTTATGGTAATGCATATCTTAATCTAATTGAAAGATAATGGTTAAAATTTAAGATAATTACTAGATTATGTGATAAACAAATTATTTGTAAATTTTAATTTGTAATTATCTTGCCAAAATAAAAGGAAATTGGATTAGGTCAAATTTAGATAATAATAAATTATATGATTAATTTAATTTGTTTAAATTTGATCTAGAAAGTTTTGAAAAGTTTCATAACTTACCCTCAAGTTTTGGAATTTAAAATTTTGATTAAAAAGTTTTAATTTTGAAACATTTAAATTCTAAACCCTAGAGTTTTAAAATTTTAAAATTCAACCCTTATACTATTATAATATTAAAAGATTAATAATTATATATATATATATATATATATATATATATATATATATATATATATATATATATATTTATGTATATGTATAAAAAGTCAGTCTTACCGTTAGTATGCCTCATTCACAAAGCTGTCTATAAGGGGTGTTTAAGGAAGCAACCTGTAAAATGACCGCCATTGGGTATCCACTCTTACCCACCACACTCTTGACTAGCGGGGGGTCGTTAGCCGAACGGATAGGATAGGACAAACTAATTCCTCATTAATAAGTATAATGAATTTATAAAGTAACTAAATGTTTTCAAAAATTCCCAACCTTAGTTACTTTAGGAAAAATGTGAAAATGATGCTATTCCATGAAATTGCACTTTGCACCTTGCCAAGTCGTTAGTGGAGCGTGTGTGGCTAACTGACACACTAATTTGGGACTAGCAAGGGTGGCAAAGGGTAGCTCGATGTTTATCACAGATTAATGGAGTGTGTGTGGTTAACCAGCACATTGATTAGGTGATAGATGACATCGAGAGTACCAAGCACATTTGCATCGTTATTCACACATTGTTTGTGATCCTTGGTATCCCACTCACAAACTAGAAGGGCATAATCGAGATTTAAACATGCCATTGAAAAGTTCAATGAATCTCAAAAGAATCTAGGAATTTCGATTCGTTTAAAACATAATATTCTTTTTCGTTTTTCATGGTGGAAATTTGTAAATCGTCATTTACCTACCTTCAAATTATTTGCAATTTGATTACGACATCCCTTTTCTGAATTGTAAATAATTGTGTTGGGTCCTAGCCCTAATTTTTCATTTGGGTGTTAAATTGAGGATTCTTATCTAAACTAAACTTTGTCTCTTTTCTTTTTCAGATGTCGACTTCAAACAACGTTGCTAACTCCAACGCCTCTGGCTCCTTCTCCCTAATGAACTTGTGTGGGAGGGTGATCTTTGATGGATCCAATTTTAATTATTGGATTCACAACATTAACATGGTCACCCGCTACGAGGACAAAGAGTATGTTATCGACAAGGAACTAAAGGAGATTGACCACAACACTGCTACTCCCGAGCAAATCGCTCAATATGATACTTATGAGAAGGACTCGATAATGGTGTCGTGTATCATGCTCGCAACCATGACTGCCGAACTCCAGAAGTCCTACGAGGACTACTATCCCTACGAGATGCACCAAGATTTGATGGAAATGTACCATCAAAGTTCTAGGCAGGAAAGGTACGAGATCATCGCCTCCATGATCACTACAAAGATGAAGGATGGAGAGTCCATCACGACCTACTTGCAAAAGATGCAAAGTTATGTGGACCACTTGCTAAAGTTAAATGTAAACTTCGACGAAGAGTTAGTTGGCCATAGATATTATACTACACTCTTTGCCTCCCTGTTATGATCAGTTTCGTATGACCTATCATATGAACAAGGAGGAGGTCACTCTAAGCAAGCTTTAAGGCCTTCTGCGAACTGCTGAGAGTAGTTTGAAAGGCAAGTCTGTTGCATCTACTCCATCTACTGCTGCCCCTGTCTTAGCAATTGGACATGGGAAAGGGAAGAAGAGGAAGGCTCCATCTAAGAGCCACATGGGAAAACCCTATGATGGATCCTCTTCTAGTGGGACCAAAGGTGGTTCTGCTACTCCCTCTACCAATCCGAAGGATGCAGAGTACTTCCATTGTCACGACAAAGGGCATTGGAAACGAAGCTCCCCGAAGTATCTGCAAGACATCAAGGATGGGAAGATAAAACCCACCTTCGCAGGTATTTATACTATTCAATCTAATAACTCATCACATGCTATTTCTTGGGTCCTTGATACAGGATGTGGTTTTCACATTTGTTATGATTTGCAGGGTCTAAGAAGAAGTAGGGATGTGGAGCATGGGAAGATGAACTTGATCATGGGGAATAGGAAAGCGTCGCTTGTCCCCAAGATAGGAGTTTATTCTTTAGTTCTTAGTAGTGGGTTAGGTTTAGAGTTGAATAATTGTTGCTACTCGTCAGAAATGACACGAAACATTATTTCTTTTCATCGTTTGTATAAAAAAGGTTTTAGATTTTCATTTAATAATGAAATTGGTTCTATTAATGCTTTCTTGAATGGTACTTTCTATTTTGAAGCATTGCCTTCTAATGGTATATATTAAAATGTGATGGTTGTATGTGACAACCCGAAATCTATATAAGTAAGTTAACGCAACCAATAGGAAGTCAGACTTTCTTTTGCTTTGGTCTTACTGTGTTTAGGATCGGTTTGAGAGTCTTTAAGCCTAGTATACTTACGGATTGAAGGTTGAGAAGTGTCAGTTCGGGATTAGAGGAATGCATTTGAGCCGGAAACACCATCTAGGGATGTTCACGGCCGCAAACTAGGTTCACGGCCGTGAACCCATGTTGGGACGTGAACCCATCTCCATATATATATATATATATATATATATATATATATATATATATATATATATATATATATATATATATATATATATATATGTATATATATATATATACACACACATATATATATATATATATATATATATATATATATATATATATTTACTTCATTTACCCCTCATTTCTTCTCTCCTTGGCCGAAAACTCCTCAAGACTCATCGAACAAAAGCTCTCTTTTCACCCCCACAAACGTAAGTAATTAATCCCTCTTCACTTGTTAATCATCTTATTTATGTAAAGAGCTTCATATTCATCCATTGATTCATCACTTTCATCATAATCTTTATGAACTTGAAGAGTTCACGGCCGTGAACCCTTCATAGGTCCATGAACCCTTCATAGATGCGTCGTAAACCCATTAAGTGTTCATGAGTTCATGGGCCGTGAACACATATTGGGCCGTGAACCCTTCATGTGTTCATGGGCCGTGAACACATCTTGGGTAGTGAACCCATGGTGGTTTGGCCGTGAACTCCATTTCATCCCTCATTCTTGGTTCTAACACTTCATTTCAAGTGTTTCCTACATTCTAAGGGTGTTTCCTATGATCATTAGTGGTCTTAGACACTAATTTTAGGCCTATACATGTTAATATGTGCTTAATAGGACCGTCCTGTACTCGGGACTTCACTTAGAATACCAAGCATCCTACTTGTGTCATTCATCCAAGTCATTCACAATCAGGTGAGTTCATACCCCTATATTTTCCGAGCTTTTAATGTTTTAAAGGGGGGGGGGATACAAGTAAAAGCACAAGTAATCTTGTGTTTGAAAATATAATTTGGTTTAATATATTTTCCTATCATTAGCATACATTGAACATAGAACTTACTAAACATGGTAAACATTGTTACTACTAGACTTGAAATCAGTTTTACAAAACATGTTAAGATACAAACATTACAAACACAGTTTTCAAAACAAAGGAAACAAGCTTATGAATTATGAAATAAAAGGTACTATTTTATAAGGATTCATGTTAATAACAAAAAGGGTTTTCATAGTATTATTTGTGGATTCGTTGAGAGAACTACAGTGTGAGACACGTCTTCTGGGAAGTCTACCCCTTGTAACCAGAGTCTCCTGGAGGGAGAGCATGAGTTTATGTATAGATCTATACGGGAGTGACAATCCCGCACCCTGACTATTAGCTACAGTCAACCTGGGGTGACAAACGTCATTCACTTCGCGACGTCTGATGTACGTCGTAATGTTTATCATCCATAGTATGGTTATAAGAACTCACAGGGGAAACAACGACTCGTTCACGTAATAATATACCTAACGAACAGTCAACATGGTTAGTAACTATGTGATGACTGAGTATGTACATTAGGGTAATGTGAAATTAACATCCGACATGCAGTGGGATGTGTGATCTCCACCTCATTTCCTGTTCCTTGTTTGGTTGTGGGCTTAGGGCAGAATCACCCAATCGACTGTCTGTTCGATCTGGATTTCTATAACTCGTATGTACTAAGTGATCACAGGAGGGTATTAACAACACTTCTAGTTTACAGAACATACTACATATTACTGGTGGTAGCCAGGGTTTTCAAACAGAACAATGCTTAAACAACATAAGTATGGTAGATACGTGTACACTTTGGATTGGAACAGATGATTCAATAACTTACACTTAGGGAAAATATAGGATTTTTTAGGATAAACATCAATGCTTTACAAATAACTGGGTTATTATACAGCTAACGAACATACATTATTAATTCTATAATTCCTTAGTTTATGCATCCGAGTTATGTATGAAGAATATCCGATAGACAGTGGAATGTGTGGTTTCCGCCTCATTTCCTGTTCCTTGTTTGGTTGTGGGCTTAGGGCGGATCCACACAATCAATTATCTGTTCGATATTGGTTTATACATAGCTAGTATGAGCTAAGTAATTATGAAAGGAATTGGTTTAATTATGCTTTCACTAAGAAAATATTGGATTTTCTTGAGGAACACCATCAACAGATTTCAAAGGTCCAATACAGTTAGCTTTGTAAGTATCTAGTGAATACTTCAGGATTATGTACATAAGGATCCGACAACCAGTGGAATGTGTGACCTCCGCCTCACTTCCTGTTCCTTGTTTGGTTGTGGGCTTGGGGCAGAACCACACAATCGATTGTTTGTTTGATCTGGATTGTATATGATTTTTATACACTAAGTACTCGCAGGAGGAACTAGTAAGAATCATTTTTACTTAACATTCATTACATCAGAAAATATAAGGTTTTCTGGAGAAACACAACGCACTTTTTGAAAGAAAAAAGAACCTGTTTTTCTAAAACAAAACGCTTATGAACTCACCACCTTTATGTTGATACTCTTTCAAAACCTACTTGTATTCTCAGGACATTAGTAGACAGGTACACGCGCCGGGTTCAAGAAGATGGAGCATAGTAGCTTCGAGTCTTTACTTGCTATTTACTTTTGGAGTCATTTGTTTATGATTCGAAAACAATGTAAACATTATACTATTAATACAATGGTTGTTGTTGCTTTGATTACTATTATTCAATTGTTGTGATACTATACATGACGTCCTCCACCCCCAAACGTTTCCGTCGTTCCGGTTTTGGGGTGTGACAGATTGGTATCAGAGAATTGTTTATAGTGAACTTAGTATATCAACCAGTAAAAGATATACAACTATAAATACAATGGGGCAAGAGTGCTCTGACTAAAATTATACTTTTAAAATATAAGTATTTTTCGAGAAGTATACTAATAAGCATACATATTAAGAACAAGTATCACAATAAGAACAAATACGAACAAAACAAACAAAAGTATTTAGATGTTGGACATTACAGTCAAACCTAAGCAGTTATGTAATCATATCTGGAATAAATATAACCTGATCAACTATATTTATTTGACATACGACCAACATGTGTTTGGGAGTGACGGTGGTGTTGCAACGAGCCTAAAACTTACCTAACGCTATATATATACAAAGTATCCCTAGAACAAAACATGAAGATAAAATACTACATGAGTATTTTAGGCACTATAACAAACTTACATGAGAACTAAAAGACCTTTACTGGCAGGACTAAAGTTGCGAAGTGCATGCTTCCTGGGTTATATATAATTGGGATCTTATAGACTTAGAATTGGTGATTTTCGCTCTACTACTTGTTCCTTGTTTGGTTGTGGTTTTAGAGTAGGATCACCTATTCGAAGGTCTATTTGATCTTGGTTATATACAGCTTGCATGAACTGCTTGACTATAGAGGGACCCAGTTTGGATCATCAATAGCTACAGAAGAAATGATTTACTTGATCTCATAAGATTCTTTAGACATTCCCATTCTCGCGCGAACAACCTAGACATAGATAGCCGCTCCACTACAACCACCAAAAGAGAAGCCAATGAAGAATCATACGAGGAGGCAAATCTTCCATCAGGAAGTGATGGAGATCTGTGGTAAAACCCGAAGCATGATCTACAGAGAATACGAAAAACCATAAGAGAGTCCAGAGACAACAAATTCAAACAACTGAATTCAGGACCATCATAACTAGGACATGAAACCCCTCCCGAGTCGCACAAGGTGGTAGAGCACCATATACTTCATACTAATAATTAACTAACTAATATGATCCAGTGAATTAGTGATTACACTGCTCACACTATGTGTCAGGCTTATCGCCTTTATCATATCAGCTAGTAACAGTAAACCAGATCCCAGAACTTCACAAAGAGGGTAGTCACTATCAAATTCATAATTCTATGTTGCATAGACCTCTGTTATGAATTACTTCAAAAGCCAGAACATGAAACACTCAGAACTAAGATAACTCCGATTCAGATAACACTCGACTTGTAACCATTAAGGACTTACCCTCGTTTCGTCTTTTAAACCTTATGGCAGAAAGATGCCACCGAAGAAGTTGAACAAAAACAAAAACAACGCACCACCAGTGCTACCTCCTCAGTATGACCCGGTTGTCTTTCAGGCGGCAGTAAGAGCCGCAGTGACAGTTGTCATGACTCAAATCAATACAAGTGGTACTGGCGGATTGGGTAGTGGTAGCAACAACTCTAACCACGGACACACAAAGGAGTGCTCATACAAAGACTTCATGATTTGTGGACCCAAATCCTTCGATGGAAGTGGGCGAGTCATCGCCCTAATGCGATGGTTCGAAAAGACAGAATCGATTTTTGAGTTATGCGCGTGCCCAGAGAAGAGCAAAGTGAAGTTTGCTGCCTGCACCTTCTCTGAAAGAGCCCTTAAATGGTGAAATAGCCATGTCAATTCAGTGACTCTTCCGATAGCAAACGCAATGGGTTGGGAAAATCTAAAAGAGATGATGCTTGAAGTGAAGGGTTTTGAGCATTCTAACACTCCTATGGTGTACATGCAACCCTATAAACCTTGGATCTATGTTTTCTCTATTATACATGCAAATATTCATTATTAGAAGGTTTTATCCTAACTAGCATATTATGAAGCAACTATACTACAAAAGTCTAGTTAGATGACATACCTTTTAATGAAGTTTGAAGTCTTGAACTTTAAGAGCTTAGCCCCAATAGTGTGGAAGCCTCAAGTGGAATCACAAATCACCAAAACACCTTGGAAAACTTGAGAGAATAGAATGCACACTAGAAATCGGCCCACTCTTGTATCCACACACACTAGTGTCATTTCATATGTCAAAGACCTCTTTATATAGTATGGAGGATTAGGGTTACATTCATGTAAACCCTAATACCCATGACCTTTCATTTCCATAGGATCCATGGGTTAAACACTCCATGGACTATCCATGAAAGCTTAGCCCAACCTAAATGAACTTGGCCCATTCCATATATATATATATATATATATATATATATATATATATATATATATATATATATATATATATATATATATATATATATATATATATAAGATTCCATATTTAATTAGTTCCTTTTTGATCACTAAATTAATTCTAAATTAATTCTTGATCGATACTAATTAAATAATATGATTCCATATTAATATATTAGAACTTATAATATATTAATATAAATCATAAACATACTATTCTCAAAAGACTATCCATATAAATTGTTCCGGTGAAGTGCAACCCAAATGGACCATGCCAAGTCGGGTTAAGTACATACCAATTTTAGTTATGGGCTTAGACACTAATCCAACAGTCTCCCACTTGGATAAGTCTAAAACTATTATTGCGTATGACTCCAAAACCCGACTAGCAATCGTAGCTCTTAAAGCCGCTGTCGAACTCTGAACAAATCAATGGCGCGTCCATTAGATAAGGGATCATATATTCCTCCATTCTGGATATCATATGGACTGAGACATGGATTATAATCATTCTCTCTGTCCATTTGTTGTTTCCCGATTTCCGATTTATGACGACCGACTAATTGAACAAATCAAATCAGTCCAGGCTTGGCCAAGCACTTCAGGGTGTCATCACTAAATCATCGAGGGGCCCACAGATACCGATTTTATCTCATCAAGGGTAAAAGGAATGGATAAACTTCGACTCATATGCTTGTCCTACTACTTGTTGAATCATACACAAAGGCACGTTTTATAACATTGAGTTACCAATGTGTTTTCGTACAATCAATGTATAACCAACTCATAGGCAACAACTCATATCTCTAGGTTTGAAGAATATAAGATATTATCGTCTCATGATCACTCGTGATAAAATCCATGAAGTGAGTCAAATGAGCGTGGGTTTAATCCAATACTCAGAACTTATGAGCACTCATGAATGTTGTAGCAACTCTTGTTATGTCCAATACCTTAGACATCTACAAACCAACTGCATGAAAGTCTTGCCTTAATACCTACTTCGAACGTATTATCGATTGTGGATGGTTTGAATAACTTAGTCATTCAGAAAGAATGACCTAGTTATTCTAGAAGTCAAAACATGCAAAGTGAAACACAAGAATAATCGAATCCAATATGGTCTCAGAACTTATGAATATAAATAGAACACCTTTTATTTATCACCATATTGATTACACATTATTCATTGTATAATGTTTCAAATTTATGAACTTAATACTTGAATTAAAACAATAGTTGTCCCATGCTCCAAGCATGTACACTATGTTTTTCTGAACACTAGTCATGCCATACACCAAGTATGCACACTATGTTTGTCTATGATCTTTACTTTGTGGAATAGATCGATTGAACATAATTCCAATGATTCTCATTTCACAATCCCAAATCCTTACCGCAAATGCAAGAATTCCAAATTCCTGCCATTTACCGAAATCTGTTAGATTTTAAACTTATATGCACTGATCCTCTATAATGGTTATGCACAAAGTCACAAAGACTTGTCAACAGACATTACAGAGTATTCCAATGGAGATCAACTCCATGGAAAACGAAGTCTCATATTCAAAGTACATTGCTTTGAACATCCTTCTTGCAGGGGCGGAACACAAGCACTATAGCTAGGGGCCGAAATTAAAACTTCAAAACAAAACTATATAGACAAAAAAATTGGTTCAAAATTATGACATATCAAAATTCGAAACAAGAAAACTAATTATAAATATTGTTACATCCCACTTCAAAGTGGAACTCGTCGATCTTTTGCATTTTTGAAATCTTGCACAATTGTTTCTAGACTAATCGTTTCGGCAAGTTCCCTTTCAAAGTACAGAATCAGTGAGTCGTTCAAAAACTCATCTTCCATCTTATTACGTAACCTTGTTTTAATAAGGTTCATCGCTGAAAATGATCTTTCTGTTGTAGCAGTGGAAACCGGAAGAGTAAGTATGAGACTAGCTACTCGATAAATAAGATGAAAGTTAGCCACTCTTCCGGTCTTTATCAACCATTGACACAACTCTGAAATAGATGTCAATAGTTTATAATTTGCGTGTTTAACGACATCAATCTCATAGTGTTGAAGTTGCAACTTCAAAAGTAATTCCTCTTGTTCACTGAAATCTTCAGGATAAAACTTCTCCACTAACCGACATACATCACCACTTCGAAAAGGCTCATTAACACTTTTAGGATTTAAAGTTGCAGAAAGTTGAAGCAACTCCATTGAGCTATCATTAAACCGGTGATTCAATTCCATTAATCGACAATTAATGGCTTCGTAAAAGATATCCACTCGGTAATGATGTTCAAGTGTATGATCGCTATGCTCCTTACGAGCTCGAGCCCCTCTGCTAAAGTAGGCAGAAGATAAATCAGGGATATCAATATCGCGATCCTGACAAAATGACTTAACAAGAGAGAGAAAACCATCCCATCTTTCATCTTTCATTATTTGCAAAAGTTCTTTGGTGGATGCAACTAGCTTCAATGCATTGCAAACATCTTGAGATTGTCTTTGTAAAGCTTGACAAAGTAAATCAGTTATCTCCACTATTTCCTTCACAAGATGCAAAACAAAAATGAACTCAAATGAAGTAATAATCTCATATGCTGAATCAGCATCCATTTGATCGAACCAGTGCCATCCTCAATAATTTTAAGTAAACCCTCGCATGTAGGACTAAGCATCTTGATTAAACTCGAAACTGATTTAAGGTGAGAACTCCATCTGGTATCTCCAGCTCGTTGTAATGTACCAATCTGATTGAGACCTCTACCTGTCTCTAACTCATCAATAGAAATCATATATGCAATTTGCTCGGCTTGTGTATCTCTTAGTTGGTCAGTACGCTTGGAGGAAGCACCGACAAAATTAATAACAAAAGGTAACTTAGTAAAAAAACTTTTGCACTGCAACAACTCCTTGTGAAGCAGCCATTAATGCTAACTGTAATCGATGAGCAAAACAATGAATATAATAGGCATATGGACTATCTTTTGAAATTAATGCTTGCAAACCCTTGAACCGACCTCGCATATTGTTTGCATCGTCATACCCTTGGCCACAAATTGATCTAAAATCAAGATTGTTATGTGACAATACATAATAGATTCCATTCTTAAGACTTTGTGATGTAGTGTCTGGTACATGAACTAGTCCAAAAAACGCTCCACGATAACACCATCTTTATTTACAAATCCCAAAACAATTGACATTTGTTCTTTGTTAGACTCATCACGTGCTTCATCAACAAGTAAACAAAAATTTCCACCATCAATCTCCTTACAAATCATCCGTTTCACCCTAGTTGAGATAAGGTTTAGAATCTCTTTTTGAATTGATGGTGATGTATATAATGCATATTTAGGAGCAGTCCGAAACAGTTCTTTCATCTCGTTGTTATAAAAGCCAATTGCCTTTAACATTTAACGAAAATTTCCTTTGTTGATGGAATCTGAGCTTTCATCACGACCTCTAAATGGAACTGCTTAAAAGGCACACCAACGGACTGAAAAAATAGTAGCCATCAATCTGAGTCTATTATTCTTACGATCTTCCTCTGTAAACTTCTCAAACACATTTCGTATATCTTGTGCGTCATTTAACAAATCATCATATGCTTTTTGTGCAATTTTATGAAAATATGTACACTCAATCCCCATATGATTCAAAAAGACACAGGGTATCGAATTGGGGAAATGGTTTATCGCGAAAACATGCAGCACCTTTATGACTCTACAAGAAAAAAAAATTAATTGGTTAGTATACATTTACAATCTGTTTTAATGATGATAAAAATACTACAAACATAATCATTATAGTACCTTAATGTACTCATCCCAAACTTCAGCATCGGCGGTAACACAACATTTATTCGTTTCCCAGCCGAATCTACTCGTGTTTGTTCCATATACCATATCGTGTACGATGTTGAAATGGTTTTTCCATGTCTTCATCCTCGATTTAATATGAGGTTCTGCTTTCAAACCCAAGTTAGGATGACTTACATCTAGTAATTGTTGCACCGCCTTCAAATAACCGGGTTTGAATCCGTTGTCAGCACCACCATACTTTCCGGATACATGTAACTCCAACAATGCTTCAATCAACTTTGCATCCTCTTCATTAGTCCATGTGTGTTTGCTTCACCCTGCCATGCCTACAAAAAAATTTACAGTAGATGCTTGAAATAGTCATTCAACAATTAAACATAATATTATCACACCAAATAATGAATACAAAAGACAACAATCCTCACAGTCCGTGTTTATGGTTGTATAACTCAACCAAAACTTAACAAAATAAGGTATTTCTTGATCCTAATCCTAAAACATAATATTCCTAACAACTCCTACACCATATACATTCTTCAACAAAAGAGAGGATTTGATCCACTAGCGTAAATTGGATTATTTGATCTTCATTTAAAGTGATGCCATTTGCCATATATGTAATTATTATAGAATGAAATATGAAAAGTTGAAAACTTAAATTACTTATAGGTATTCGTATAAAAGTACACATATAAATTTGAAAATTAATGCATACTAAAACACCTCTGTCGAAATCATTGTAATTCCAAATTATTGCAATATTAAAACAACCATGTGAAATCCTATGTACCATAAAATCAAGTATCTACACACGATTAACAAAAAATATTCCTATGAACAATTGCTTTTTCAAAAAAGCAAATTGGAACCATATAAAAAGCGCAGGCGTCAATCAAAAAAAATACACACGAATAATTGTATTGATGAAAAAGAAATAAAGAAAGAAATCACACCTTCAATTGAGAAATAGTAGAAATAGGAGTAGCGTTTGACGTGATGGGGGTAGAAGTAACGCAGCAGTAGGGTTTATCGTGAAGGTTTACGCAAGTGAGGGAATAGATCAACTTATATTGAAGCGTAATTGTTGATGGGAAGATTCGAACGTGATACCCTGTTGATGGATAAAAGCATGATATCAATTCTCCGCTTTTTTTTTTATTTCCCAATAGTTGTTTCTCCCATTTTCTCTATAAAATATAGAGAATTAATTAGGTGGAAATGGAATTAAATTATTTCTCATTCTCTCCTTTTTAAATACTAACCAAACAAGAGAAGTGGAATACATTTCATTTCTCTGCCCCTAATTCTCTGTACCAAACACCCTCTAATAGTAAATGTCCGTTGGCCGTATTGTCCCATTCCAGAAGGTTTGTTAAATAGAAAACATGGGAAACAAAATGCAGCATCTCGACTCTTTGAGTATTCAAGCCAAGGAAATAACTTAAACCAAGAAACTTGAAAGCTACGTTTATGGGTTTCTGGTCCAGATTTTGGATATACTGAAAGTTTCGGTTGAAAGGGACCAAGATTTATATATGCTCGGCGGATGCTATCTCGTTGATTAATTGGAAAATCATAAATTTGCATACGCAAACCGGGATCTCGTTCGACTGTATTAAGATCAATTCCATTCGCTTCAAGTTGAGCTTTTTTGGATGGGTTCTCTGCAACAAGAATACTAGATGTTGGGTTTTCCGCAACAGGAATACTAGATGTTGGGTTTACCACAACATGAATACTAGACGTTGGGGTATTTTCATCTAAAACAATCTCTGGTGGTTTTTCAGAATCTTGAGTAGAATTGACACGTTTTCTTTTAAATAACCCGTCAATAGTTGATTGTTTTTTCATGTTGATATGAACTACATAAAATATTAACTAATAATTAATAAATAACAAAACAAAATACCAAAATAAAATAATAAGTAACAAATATATTATATCAAACAACTATGTTTTTATAAGAATATAAGTTACTGATTTTTTTATTATATTAAAACCTAAACAAACAATATATTATGGTTTTAATTAATTTCATTATACACTTATATACAAGCATAATCGTTATAGTCTTCACACTTTACATATTGTATTTGCATACTAAATTACCACAAGTTTTAAAAACAATAAATAATATTAATATAAGGTTGTGAAGAGTCTATTTCTTCACAGAAATCGAGTGGCAAACTGGCAATATTATATATATATATATATATATATATATATATATATATATATATATATATATATATATGGAAAAGTGAATATACCCTTAAGGGTATATAAGCTCAGGTACCCAAACTCACCATACTATATCGTTTTGTATCATATATAGACATTGTAATTGTCCAATGTTCTTATAATTCAACTTCTAACTTGAATTACTTCAAAGATTTTTATAAATTTCATATTTATCTTCCTCTTATATAATTGTCATTTTCAACAATAATATATATAGCCTATTAAGTGTTCGACAAAAAGATGTGATGTAAGAGGAAGATAATAATGAAATTTTAAAAATATTGAATATAAATCAAGTTAAGGATTGAAGTTTAACAATATTATAATGAATATATCAAACAAAACGACGTATTATTATGAGTTTGGGTACCTAAGCTTATATACCCTTAAGGGTATATTCACTTTTCCCATATATATATATATATATATATATATATATATATATATATATATATATATATATATATATATATATATATATATATATATATAAATTTTATGATCATTATTTATTAAAGTAATTCTCACTTGTCACTCTATGACAAAGCTACACTCCACCTTTAACATATAGAAAGAGAAACACTAAAAGAAAGAGAAAGCAAGTAAATAAAAAAAACGAGTAGAAAATTAGTACCAGTGGAACGCGAAGAGCCGAAGAAGATACAGATTATTTGAGAGGGACGGCGAACAGCGGAGCAAAAAAGAGGGAGGCGGAAAATAAGCAGTCCAACGACAGAGAAGCAGTGGTCCGACGAGCGACCACAGAGACCGGTGGGGGAGATGCAGATGGATGACGGACGACAAAGTTTTTCCGGTGGGAGATTTGGAATTTTTCCGACATCGATATTTCTAGGTCTTCATTGTTTTCTTAAACCCAAATCTTTGAGTTAAAAGAATTTTATGTTTGATTTGATTTTTTATTTTGTTTTATAGAGAGTTTCTTAACTTAATTAATTTCCTAATGTAATACGGTTTCTTTTGATTTTATCACTGATTCTTTTTATTTGGGGAATGATTTTCGGATGAGTTTATCACTTGATAACAAAGTTTTGTAACTTACATCACAACTCAAAACGGAGGGGCCAATTACCAAATGCAATGATTATTGGATTTTTTTTATAAAAAAATTATATATATATATATATATATATATATATATATATATATATATATATATATATATATATAACGTATTAGGAGCCTTAAAACTGGGGAGGCCATGGCCCCCCTGACCCCTCTTAGCATCCACCCCTGCCTTCTTGCATTAAGTTTTCTAATCTTACACAGATTGAATAGTTTCCACCCATGGAGACATTTCCATATTCCCATTTTGACTATCACTTCTGAACAAGAGTTGCCTCTTTTTCAGAATATGTGAATATGATCCTCTCCAAAAATTTACACCATACTTCCAACTATCCCTGAGCAACCAATCTTTGGTAAACCTTAGATTGTCCTCGACAATTACTTAATCACTTTAGTCACATCCAGTTCTAGTACTTTTTCCCTCTTAATGCCATAGGCATTTGGAAAAATTTAGAACAGATCCACATTATAGCACATGCAATCGATCCTATATCTGAAGCATATGAGACATGATTCATGATGTCTCACATAAAGACATGATACTAGACCAGTCTTTGCTATAATATTTCAATTTCTATTTGCCATGTTCTCATAATTCAGATTATGAAAAAGGATGCCGTAATCACAATCGAATTTTAGAACGCAAATAATGTTCCCATATATAGAATTTCCTTATGTTGAACCATTTGAACCATTCCAACATAACATTCATATATATACTTGACTAAATTTGATTAAAATCTCACGATCTAAGCTTTTAGAATTGAAATGAAGTATAATTTCATCTCCCTTAGTTATAGTAAAATAACTTTTTTCCAATTGAAACTTTTGTTTTCTATAATTAACATTGCTTACTTGCAACACTTATTATAATCATCATGATCCCACTAACATGATGATTATTAGCATAACACTTATGCTCCCACTAGCTTTGACATGTACTCAGAAATCAGTTGGACTTCTAGAAATCAATACTTTATTGACTTTCTTACCAAAGTTCAGATTTCTGATATGAGATGCTTTGATAAAACTTTATCAAAGTCATACACCTTCCCTTAGATAGCTCATATGGGTGTCTAAACAATTTTAGAACTATGAAAAGGGATGCAGTAATCACAGTCTCAATTGTTTAGACCTTTTCCATTTCTCACAAGTCCATGTTAGTTTGTCGGTTAACCACGCACGCTCCACTAACGACTTTGAGAATGCAAATATCACAATTGCTATCTATTTAAAATCTACTTAGTGAAAGTGTTTCCTCACCATCATTTTCATGAATCGAAGAGAAACCTTATGACACTTGGATTTTATGGTGTATGTGTTCCTATCCATGTGAATTTGTCAAAACCATAATCACAAGACACGGTTAGTGACAAATTCATATGGACTGAACTTGTGCAGTCTTAACTTCTTGCCACCTGGCAGCACAAGGGCCTGTCATTGCTTCCAAGTTGTTATGTAACCAATTGAGAACTCTCAGAACTCATATGCAAAGCCAACTTTAACTAGAATGGGCACAGAAATAGGAATATGTCAACACGATAGGTTATAAACCTCAAGTCGTGTGCAGGTTTTATTCTTGATTAGACTCTTTCAAGATCTTTTAGACTCCCACTGTCCTCTTGACATATAAGACTCTCTTGCCAAGACCCATTCCTTGACAAACAAATATTCAAGAGATAGTGCGGATTCTTATCAAGACAAACACTTCACACAATTGGCCTAAGTTGGTCTCTGTTTTATCCAAAACATCACAACTTACCAATTTCAAATGTACAAGAGTAAGACACATTTTACTCTTACATTTGACAAGTGTTAATAAACCTTCTTTAAGATGTATCACTCAAATTACAATCTTGGATTATGACTCTAAGACTTGTTTTGGAACGAAGTATGTATCACCTTCTTGATTTAACCATTTCAATAATTCATGACTCCTCTTCTTAGCCATAAGAATGCACTAAGATGTCCCTAGAGGATGAATTGTGATATGGTCTCACAACCATTAAGATGATCATAAAACATGATACTAAAGTACTCTCCCATCGTTTCGGAATTGAGAAACTTTTATCTTTCTGCCAAATTTAATTCTTCTCATTCGTTCTGCCATACATCGAAACTTTTCCAATGCTTCAGAATTATACTTAAACTTGTAAGTATAACCATATTTACTAAACTTTAGTAAATCATGACGAATAGTCTTATCGATCTTTTATGGTGGACTTGACCAGTGCACAAAAATATGTACTCGATCCCTTAGTCCTTCACTTGACTCACATATACATGTGAACAAGGAATTAGTCTTAATTTTCCAAAGGAGAAGATTTTCATTCATCATACTATACAACGTGCATGATTCCAAGTTTCGATCTAACTGAAACTTGGGTGATGAGAATCTTTCCTTATTTGGTAAATTTAGACACTACCACAAATGAAAGAATCAAATTCACATTTCCATTATTGCTAGAAACATACAAACATCAATTTTCCATAAATGCCATTGCAAGGAGATATAAAATAAAACAAAATTTTATTTATTTATTAAAAATGCGGAAAACTTTTTCCTTACAATGCAACTTTAAATGAAAACTATGCTATTACACATTTCCTAGCAATCTATCATAACTCCTACGTAGTAGCTCAAGAATCTGATCTTCGAACCATGCGATTGAAATCCATCTTCGCGATCAGATTCTACATACTCTTCCTTTAAGTTTCCTTCCCTTTGCTTGATCCTGTCAAACATCAAAATGTAACCGCGTCACATTTTGTATTAAGAATCATCGATTAGGAACTTAATAGAGTTAGATAGTGGACTTACCTGAAGCAGAATCAAACTTTTTGATTTGACCTTCTCTCAGATCTTTCAGGTAGCTAGGGCAGCTTTGCAACCAATGCCCCTTCATTTGGCAATAGAACCATATGGACTCTTTGGTAATGGTACATGGGACTATCTAGGACTTAGCCTTTCTCTTTACCATTTGGTCAACCGAGTTGACTATGACCGATCCCTTTCCATTGGGAAGAGAAGGCTTTGCTGGATATCCAATGTTACCATTGTCAATGTCCATGGAGGTTTGGGAAGTTGATCTTCTAATCAAATTTGCTTTACCATTCCTCCAAATAATTGTTGATTCAGCAGCACTAAGCAAATAGATAAGATCATTAAGGGTCATGTCATAGTCTGTTTCATAGTAGTCCCAAAGGAAACTCACTAGGTGACTTAGAAAGTGATCGGACAACCAACTTTCTCAAGACTTTGACACCCAACTCTCCCGGCTTGTCAATATGTGACTTCATCTTCAAGATGTGAGCACACATAGACCTTGCTTGCCAATAGGGCTTGAGTGACCTTGAACTATTCAAGAACTTGTGGGATAGGGAGAATAATTGGAGGAGGTGGAGGAAGAGAAGTATGATTTCCATTATCCAACCACGGAACATCATATTCATTAGGAAGGCTTGTTCCAAGGGATTTGGGAAGATCATAGATGTCTAAACCAGACATCTAATATGGGAGATATTCACGTCAGTTGATTTAAGTCCTTAATATAACACCCAATATGAAATATTAAGGCTACGACCCAACACAATACTTTTATAACTTGGAAGAGGGATGTCGTAATCCAAGCTACAAAATATTTGAAGGTAGGTGAATAACGATTCACCAATTTCCACCATGAAAAACGAAATAAATTATTAGGTTTTTAATTGGCTTTGAAACTCCTAGATCTTTTGAGATTCATTGAACTTTTCAATGGCATGTTTCAATCTCGATTGTGCCCTCTCAAGTTTTGTGACTGGGATGTCGAGGATCACAAAACAAGGTGTTAATAACCATGCAAATATACTTGGTACCCTTAATATTTATCACTTAATCGATGTGTCGGTTAACCACACGCGCTCCACCGATAAACATTAAGTTACCCTTTGCCTACCTTGTTAAATCCAGGTTAGTGTGCCGGTTAACCACACACGCTCCACTAACGACTTAAGCAAAGTGCAAAGTGTAATTTCATGGGTTAGAACCAAATTCACATTTTCCTAAAGTAACTAAGATTGGGAATTTATAAAAGGTTTAGTTACTTTATATTTATCATTATACCTATAATGAGAATTATAGTCCTTTTCCTACCCGTTCGGCTAACGACCCTCCACCATTCAAGGAAGCGGTGGGTGAGAGTGGACACCCATTAAACTGTCATTTTATAGGCAGTAACCTAATACTCACCTTATAGACCGACTTCGTGAATGAGGCCTACTAACGGTAAGACTGACTTTGTTCTTATACATATATATATATATATATTATTAACTTATAATAATATAAACAATAAGGGTTGGATTTTAACTTTTAAAACTCTAGGGTTTGGAATTAAAGTGTGTGTGAGACTTTACAAATTCCAAAACTTGAGGGCAAGTTTTGAACTATTCAAAAACTTTTGGATTTTCATAACTTATGAGTTTAATTAAGGTTTTAAAAAAACTTTAATGAAAAGACTCTTGAACATCCATAACTTGAGGACAAGTTATAGAGTTCATAAAACAAAAAGACTCTTCAATTTTGTAACCTATGCGTTTTAATGAATATTTAAAAGAAATGTCTTTTGGTAATCCATAACTTGAGGACAAATTATGGACTCCATTAAAATACATTTAGATCAAGAATTAACTAACAACCAATTTGCAAATAATTCCTATGATCTACCAAAACTCATAAGTGAATGAACAATCATATCAACAATTTCAAGAATTACATAAACACACATAAAACTTGAAATTTTGATAACAACCTTGAAATTGGTTTACCATAATCATTACCACATCAAAAACAGGTTTTATAAGTCCAAAACTATTTAAGGTAATGATTCCAGACCAATTCCAGCTTAAAAACACGAAAATCTGCAAACTGGAAGACCAACTCGTCAAGTTCTATAATGAACTCGTCGATTTCATGCTTTAACACATGAACTCATCGAGTTTTTGGCCAGAACTCGTCGATTTTTCAGTCTGGTCAGATTCTGGGTTTTGAAAAATAAGTTGCATCAAGTATAAATGAAAACAAGCCTAGGCTCTAATACCACTGAAGGATGTACATGCAACCCTATAAACCTTGGATCTATGTTTTCTCTATTATACATGCAAATATTCAATATTCCAAGGTTTTATCCTAACTAGCATATTATGAAACAACTATACTACAAAAGTCTAGTTAGATGACATACCTTTTAATGACGCTTGAAGTCTTGAACTTTAAGAGCTTAGCCACAATAGTGTGGAAGCCTAAAGTGGAATCACAAATCACCAAAACACCTTGGAAAACTTGAGAGAATAGAATGCACACTAGAAATCGGCCCACTCTTGTATCTACACACACTAGTGCCATTTCATGTGCCAAAGACCTCTTTATATAGTATGGAGGATTAGAGTTACATTCATGTAAACCCTAATACCCATGACCTTTCATTTCCATAGGATCCATGGGTTAAACACTCCATGGACTATCCATGAAAGCTTAGCCCAACCTAAATGAACTTGGCCCATTCCATATATATATATATATATATATATATATATATATATATATATATATATATATATATAAAAGAGTTCATATTTAATTAGTTCGTTTTTTATCACTAAATTAATTCTAAATTAATTCTTGATCAATACTAATTAAATAATATAATTCCATATTAATATATTAGAACTTATAATATATTAATATAAATCATAAACATACTATTCTCAAAAGACTATCCATATAAATTGTTCCGGTGAAGTGCAACCTAAATGGACCATGCCAAGTCGGGTCAAGTACATACCAATTATAGTTATGGGCTTAGACACTAATCCAACATGAAGAGTACTGCCCGAGGGGCGAAGTGCAAAAACTAGAGCATGAGTTGTGGAATCTTACCATGGCAGGCTCAGACATAGAAGCCTACACCGATAGATTCAGCGATTTAGCTGCACTATGCCCTGGGATGGTTACCCCGGAGAGCAAGAAGGTAGAGAGATACATTTGGGGACTACCTTCTCCAATCCAAGGAAACGTATTAGCAGCGAAACGTCGTACGTTTGACAGTGCCAAACGCCTGGCTCGAACATTGGTGGACTATGGGATCCGCCAAGGCAAAATGGACCCTGTTCATGGGTCAACCAAAGGAGGTGATGATAAACAAAGGTCCGAGAGCGGGAAGAAGAGGCAATCAACACAAGAACCCTCCGAGGGACATCAGACAGGTGCAGCCAATGCTGCCACGACACCAACCCCTTCAGCACCAGGCAGTCGTTATGCTGGAACCCTCCCTAAATGTAATAAGGGCAACTTCCATCATACCGGAAGGTGTCGGAAGCTGTATTGCGAGAATTGCGTCAGAAAGGGACACACCATCTGCTTTTGTAGGGCACCGGCACGACCAATCTCTCAGGTCCCATTTGAGGAAGTAAGTCAGACCTGCTACAAATGTGGTGAAACGGGACACTACAGGAGAGATTGTCCATTGGCCAGAAACCCTGGTGAAGAAGGAAGAGTGCTAATGATCACTACATTAGAGTCTACCCCGGAACCACCTGAGAACAGCGGTACGTTTCCCAACTAAATCCTAGCTATGATAATTTCTTCTTCGTCTAAACAAAGCACATAGTTTATGTAGAAACTAAATACTCTTTTTGGTAAGCTATAATGACTTGGTGTAAACATTAGGGCCATATATAATTAAGAACCAATAGACTTAGAGTGCGTGATTCCGCCTTATTTCTTGTTCCTTGTCTGGTTGTGGATTTAGCGCAGAGTCACTCAGTCGACTGTCTTATCAATCTTAATTATATATGACTTGTAGACACCAAGCGATTATAGAGAGACTGGATAGGGATCATAATATCAAGTATCATTCACCAGAACAATCTTTCAGTTAGTACACTTAATACAGTACAAAACATTCGCAGTAGTAATAACAAGGTCAAAACAGAAAGCACTAGAATTGTACACACAGATGCACTGATGTTATAACATGACAACTCCTTCCGAACTAACTTAACACGCGATCCTACGATGTCATCCCACCTAGTCTGATTGATTCCACGTTATACCAAACCCACGTGTCACCGAGGAGACCCTTCGCCTTAAACCGACCGAATAACAAAACTCTCGTCACTCATAACGACAAACTAGATGCGAACCTCAGAATTGTCTCTCGCTTCAAACCTCCAAAGTACTCATGCGAGAAGTACGGTATCCTCTGGTAACCTTCCTTAAGTATTTCCAGCAGATCACTTGGAAGATACCAACTGCGCAGCAAGTCAAGTTCAAGCCCATAGGCTAGGGACGAATACGGTTAGCCTATCAATGTTTTGTGTATGCGCGAGGGTGGTATATAATTAAGATTCTACGAACTTAGGATGTGTGTTTCCACCCTATCTCCTGTTCCTTGTCTGGTTGTGGACCTGGGGCAGAGCCGCCCATCCGACCGTCTTATCAATCTTAATTATATACGACCTGTGTACACAAGGTAATAGTAGACGAACCAGGTATGAGTCCTACCATGAACTTCAGGACAAAATCTGCTCAGATCTACGAACGGACATTCTACCAGTTGGATGGACATGGTCAAGCAAGTCGAACCTACACACCCTCCACAACCCAGAACAGCAGACACAACAGGGATGAGCCGCTGAAGCACCTAGCGAGGATCTGAATCCACAGAAGAACGCGAGGGTTAGATGGAACCGAAGTACCCACCTCATTTCCTTATCCTTAACCAACAACTCGGAATCCGAATTTCAGGATGAAATTCCCTCTATCGGGATGATCTGACAACCCGAAATCTCTATCAGTAAGTTAACGCAACCAATAGGAAGTCAGACTTGCTTTTGCTTTGGTCTTACTGTGTTTAGGATCAGTTTGAGAGTCTTTAAGCCTAGTATACTTAAGGACTGAAGGTTGAGAAGTGTCAGTTCGGGATTAGAGGAATGTATTCGATCCGGAAACATCATCTAGGGATGTTCACGGCCGCAAACTCGGTTCACGATCGTGAACCCATGTTGGGTCGTGAACCCCTCTCCATATATATATATATATATATATATATATATATATATATATATATATATATATATATATATATATATATATATATATATATATTTCCTTCATTTACCCCTCATTTCTTCTCTCCTTGGCCGAAAACTCCTCAAGACTCTCTCAAGACTCATCGAACAAAAGCTCTCTTTTCACCCCACAAACGTAAGTAATTCATCCCTCTTCACTTGTTAATCATCTTATTCATGTAAAGAGCTTCATATTCATCCATTGATTCATAACTTTCATCATCATCTTCATGAACTTGAAGAGTTCACGGCCGTGAATCCTTCATAGGGCCGTGAACCCTTCATAGATGGGTCGTAAACCCATCAAGTGTTCATGAGTTCATGGGCCGTGAACACATATTGGGCCGTGAACACATATTGGGTCGTGAACCCTTCATGTGTTCATGGGCCGTGAACACATCTTGGGCAGTAAACCCATGGTGGTTTGGCCGTGAACTCCATTTCATCCCTCATTCTTGGTTCTAACACTTCATTTCAAGTGTTTCCTACATTCTAAGGGTGTTTCCTATGATCATTAGTGGGCTTAGACACTAATTTTAGGCCTATACATGTTAATATGTGCTTAATAGGACCGTATTGTGCTCGGGACTTCACTTAGCATACCAAGCATCCTACTTGTGTCATTCATCCAAGTCATTCACAATCAGGTGAGTTCATACCCCTATATTTTCCAAGCTTTTAATGTTTTAAAGGGGGGGATACAAGTAAAATCACAAGTAATCTTGTGTTTGAAAATATAATTTGGTTTAATATATTTTCCTATCATTAGCATACATTGAACATAGAACTTACTAAACATGGTAAACATTGTTACTACTAGACTTGAAATCAGTTTTACAAAACATGTTAAGATACAAACATTACAAACATAGTTTTCAAAACAAAGGAAACAAGCTTATGAATTATGAAATAAAAGTTACTATTTTATAAGGATTCATGTTAATAACAAAAAGGGTTTTCATAGTATTATTCGTGGATTCGTTGAGAGAACTACAGTGTGAGACACGTCTTCTAGGAAGTCTACCCCTTGTAACCAGAGTCTCCTGGAGGGAGAGCGTGAGTTTATGTATAGATCTATACGAGAGTGACAATCCCGTACCCTGACTATTAGCTATAGTCAACCTGGGGTGACAAACGTCATTCAGTTCGCGAAGTCCGAAGTACGTCATAATGTTTATCGTCCATAGTATAGTTATAAGAACTCACAGGGGAAACAACGACTCGTTCACGTAATAATATACCTAACGAACAGTCAACAGGGTTAGTAACTATGTGATGACTTAGTATATACATTAGGGTAATATGAAATTAACATCCGACATGCAGTGGGATGCGTGATTTCCGCCTCATTTCTTGTTCCTTGTTTGGTTGTGGCTTAGGGGAGAATCACCCAATCGACTGTCTGTTCGATCTAGATTTCTTTAACTCGTATGTACTAAGTGATCACAGGAGGGTATTAACAACACTTCTAGTTTACAGAACATACTACATATTACTGGTGGTAGCCAGGGTTTTCAAACAGAACAATGCTTAAACAACATAAGTATGGTAGATACTTGTACACTTTGGATTGGAACAGATGATTCAATAACTTACACTTAGGGAAAATATAGGATTTTCCAGGATAAACATCAATGCTTTACAAATAACTGGGTTATTATACAGCTAATGAACAAACATTATTAATTCTATAATTCCTTAGTTTATGCATCCGAGTTATGTATGAAGAATATCCGATAGACCCTGGAATGTGTGGTTTCCGCCTCATTTCCTGTTCCTTGTTTGGTTGTGGGCTTAGGGCGGATCCACACAATCAATTGTCTGTTCGATATTGGTTTATACATAGCTAGTATGATCTAAGTAATTATGAAAGGAATTGGTTTAATCATGCTTTCACTAAGAAAATATTGGATTTTCTTGAGGAACACCATCAACAGATTTCAAAGGACCAATACAGTTAGCTTTGTAAGTATCTAGTGAATACTTCATGATTATGTAAATAAGGATCTGACAACCAGTGGAATGTGTGACCTCCGCCTCACTTCCTGTTCCTTGTTTGGTTGTGGGCTTGGGGCAGAACCACACAATCGATTGTTTGTTCGATCTGGATTGTATATGATTTGTATACACTAAGTACTCGCAGGAGGAACTAGTAAGAATCATTTTTACTTAACATTCATTACATCAGAAAATATAAGGTTTTCTGGAGAAACACAACGCACTTTTCGAAAGAAAAAAGAACCTGTTTTTCTAAAACAAAACGCTTATGAAATCACCAGCTTTATGCTGATCCTCTTTCAAAACCTACTTGTATTCTCATGACATTAGTAGATAGGTACACGCGCTGGGTTCAAGAAGATGGAGCATAGTAGCTTCGAGTCTTTACTTGCTATTTACTTTTGGAGTCAGTTGTTTATGATTCGAAGACAATGTAAACATTATACTATTAATACAATGGTTGTTGTTTCTTTGACTACTATTATTCAATTGTTGTGATACTATACATGACGTCCTCCGCCCCCGAACGTTTCCGCCGTTCCAGTTTGGGGGTGTGACATTGTAGAGAACTTAGGAAATAATGTGTTGCATATCGATTCGTCCAATGGTTTGGACAAAGCATGCTTGTGGCATTGTCATCTTGGACATGTCAACAAGAAATGCATAGCCCAACTCCAAAAGGATGGAGTCTTGGAGTCGTTTGACCTTAGGTCCGATGACACATGCGAATCTTGTTTACTTGGAAAGATGACCAAGTCACCCTTCACTGGAACT
Source organism: Lactuca virosa (assembly GCF_052849685.1). NCBI lineage: Eukaryota > Viridiplantae > Streptophyta > Magnoliopsida > Asterales > Asteraceae > Lactuca > Lactuca virosa. The sequence goes on from NC_136433.1 coordinate 44,643,576, forward strand.
TGTGAAAAGGGTGAGGGTTTATTGGATCTCATACATACGGATGTATGTGGGCCCTTTAGATCCACCACAAGGGATGTGAACCGCTTCTATGTGACTTTTACCGATGATTATAGCAGATATGGGTATATCTACTTAATCAAGCATAAGTCAGAAACTTTTGAAAAGTTCAAAGAGTTTAAGCAAGAAGTGGAGAATCAGCTGGGCAAGAAGATAAAGATGCTCCAATCCGATCGAGGTGGTGAGTATCTTAGTATCGAGTTCCACGACTATCTTAAGGAATGTCGAATTGTTTCGCAATTGACGCCACCCAAGACACCACAGTTGAATGGTGTGGCTGAGAGGCGCAATCGAACCTTGTTGGACATGGTCCATTCCATGATGATTCGAGCTTCATTACCTATATCATTCTAGGGGTATGCCTTAGAGACTGCCACCCATATCCTTAATCTAGTCCCAACTAAGAAGGTTGCCAAAACACCTCACGAGATGTGGACAGGGAAGCTTCCCTCGTTGGCACATATCAAGGTTTGGGGTTGCGAAGCTTTCGTAAGACGAAAGACTCACGACAAGCTCGAACCTCGTAGTGAGCGATGTATTTTCATCAGCTACCCACATAAGTCCTTTGGATATCTCTTCTATAGACCGAGTGACAATGTTGTCTTCATTGCGAGGAGAGGGATTTTCCGAGAGAGAGAACTGATATGCCAAGAGGACAGTGGGAGGCAAATTGACCTTGAAGAGCTTCAAGAATAAAACGATGAAGGAACCTCTAACACTAGCGATCAACCCATGGAGGAAACTCCTGTTGAACCGATTGACGAGTCCTTACCTCTTAGACGTTCCAGTAGAGTTAGTGTTCCACCTGAGTTTTATGGTTTCCATATTACTACAGATGGTGATAAGTTCATCAGTGATAGCACACTGATAAATTTGGATGAACCTAACAATTACAAGGAAGCTATGGCAGGCCCGGAGTCTGCAAAATAGAAAGAGGGGATGGACAGAGAGATTCAGTCCATGTATGACAATCAAGTTTGGAACTTGGTTGACAATGTACCAAGTCGTCAGACGGTCGGGTGCAAATGGATATTCAAGAAGAAGACCGACATGGATGGGAAAGTACACACTTATAAGGTGCGATTGGTTGGGAAGGGCTTTACTCAAACTCCTGGAGTTGACTATGATGAGACCTTCTCACCAGTAGCGAAGATCAAATCTATAAGGGTTATGCTAGCCATAGCTGCATTTCATGATTATGAAATATGGCAGATGGATGTTAAAATCGCTTTCCTTAATGGGAAGTTAGCTGAAGATGTTTACATGATTCAGCCAGAGGGTTTTATCGATGCAAAGTACCCTAATAGAGTGTGTAAGCTTGAGAAATCCATCTATGGATTGAAGCAAGCATCTCGCAGATGGAATCTTTGTTTCGATGAGAAATTCAAAGAGTTTGGTTTTTCAAGAAGCGAGGATGAGTCATGTGTATATGTCAAAGCTAGTGGGAGTATAGTTAGTTTTCTCGTGTTGTATGTGGATGCCATACTTCTCATAGGAAACGACATCCCAACCTTGCGGGAGGTTAAGTCCTGGCTTGGGAAGTGCTTCGCTATGAAGGACCTCGGAGAAGCTTCCTATATCTTAGGGATAAGGATTCTAAGAAATAGGAGTAAGAGACTAATAGGACTTAGTCAAACTACTTACTTGGATAAAGTGTTGAAACATTTCAGCATGAAGAATTCCAAGAAAGGGGAGTTACCAATCCAAAGCAATACCAAGTTGAGTAAGACTCAAAGTCCGAGTATCAAAGCTGAGATAGCAGAAATGAGTCGAGTACCTTATGCTTCCGCTGTTGGCTCGATCATGTATGCTATGACGTGTACCCGCCCTGATGTGACCTTCGCTGTGAGCATGGTCAGCAGATATCAAGGGAATCCTAGTAGATCTCATTGTACTGCAGTAAAGAACATTCTTAAATACATACGAAGGACTGGTTCCTCATCCTTGGTGGGAATGATGACTTGAGAATGTGAGGGTATAGTGACGCTAGTGTTCAGACCGACCGAGATAATTTCCGCTCTCAGTCTGGCTGGGTGTTTACCCTAAATGGAGGAGCAGTGACTTGGAAAAGTTCCAAGCAGGAGATGGTAGCTGATTCAACGTGCGAATCAGAGTACATAGCAGCGGGCGAAGCGTCGAAGGAGGCAATATGGATAAAGAACTTCATTAGAGACCTTGGAGTTGTATCTGCCATAAAGGAGCCTATGGAGAGTTTCTGTGATAACGAAGGTGCGGTCGCCTTAACTAAGGAACCGAGGGATCATGGAAGATCCAGGCACATCGACAGAAAATACCACTTCATCATACATCGAGTAGAAGAGGGACTCCTCGTAGTGAAGAGGGTATCGTCAGAGGAGAACCCAGCAGATCCCCTTACGAAGGGGTTGAGTAGGGTTAAGCACTTGTAGCATGCTAGGAGTATTGGGTTGAAGGACGATATTAGTTTTAGTGATTAGATAGCTGTTTAGAAACTTATAATAGATAAAATGTAATTGACATTTGATGATTAAATAAAGGAGTTTTATTTATGAGTAATGTTACTGTCTTGTGTCAATTGTTTATTATTGTTTCATTTTGCATGTTTTAACTTCTAGAATAATATGATTATTCAAACCACTCACAGTCGATCATACTTCGGAAGTAGGTATTGAGGCAAGACTGTCTTGAATTGGCTTTTAGACTGTATAAGCGTTTAGACATAGCAAAAGTTTGCTGCAACGTTCATGAGTGCTCCTGAAATAAGATTTGAGTATTGGATTAAACCCGCGCTCATATGAATCACTTCATGGAATTTATCACGAGTGATTGTGAGACGATAATATCATATAGTCTTTTAACCAAGATATATGAGTTGTTGTTTACGAGTTGGTTGTGCATTGATAATGCGTAAACGCATCAATAACTTGATGTTATAAAACGTATTGTTGTGTATGATTTAATAAGTAAATAGTACAAGCATATAAGTTAAAGTTTATTTGTTCCTTTTTTCCTAAGAGGATTAAAAGCGATATCTTGGGCCCCTCGATGGTTTTGTTTTTGACTTATGTGTCGGGCCCGGTCATGATTGAGTTTATGTGTCCAATTAAGTTCTATGTCAAACAAATCAGAAATCGGGAAACAAACTGCTGGACAATAAGTATGACTATGTTCCATGTAATTGTCTGCATGATATCTTGAGAACGGATGACTACATGATCCCTTATCTATAGGACGTGTCAGAGTTCAACAGCGGCTTTTGAGAGCTACGATTGCTGATCGGATTTTGAAGTCATACTTGCATTTATAGTTATTAGACTTATCCAAGTGGGAGACTGCTGGATTAGGTGTCTAAGCCCATAACTATATTTGGTATGTACTTGACCCGATAGTAGCATGGTCCTTTTGGGTTGCCTTCACCAAAGCAACTTGATTGGATGAATTATAAAGAAATAGGTTAATTATGATTTATTGATATATTATAGGAATAATATATTAAAAGAGAAATCATATTATTTAATTAATATTGGTCAAAAATTAATTTAGAATTAATTTTGTGGTCAAAAGAGATTAATTAAACTAAGGGGACTAATATTGTAATTATAAGATAGTTACAAAGTTGCGCTTAGGATCCCTAAGGGAAGGGATGGACGAAATCTTATGGATAGCCCATATAGATTTCGTCCATAAGGGATTTCTAGAAGGATCCTATGGGTTGCTTAAGGACTAAACAACTGGATTAGGGTTTTGACTGAAACCCTAGCAGCTCAACTATATAAAGACCCCATGGGACTCCTAAAATCGGCACTTGAACCCTAAGAAGACTACCAACCGAATTTTTGTGATCCCTAGCCTCTCTCTCATATTCCTCCAACTTGCTCTTGGTGTTTGTGATCTATTAGAGGCATCACATTTGAGGTGCTAAGTTCTCAAAGGTTAAAGATCAAGCAAGCTACAATTAAAAGGTGATGTTCTAACTTTGTATTAAATATAAATTTCTAAATATAGCATGCTAGATTAGCGTTCATGCTTTGGATAATTGTATTGCATGTATAACTTGAGAAAAACCTAGATCCAAAGCATTAGGGTTGCATGTACACCATAGGAATGATGTAGTGCTCATAACCCATCAGAAGGCACCAATGCCGACCCACTAGGTTATGTATCCTAGTATATAGGATGTTGCTATGTTGTAGTGATCTGTTAGATATGTATGATTATTTGTTGTTATTATATGATTTATCAATTGTATGTGTCGAGATACTGTGGTTTGGGTGGAAGCTTTACTGTTATGTATGTATGCCAACAGACCGGGGCATTCCAGTCTGATGACTGATTGGGCTGAGGAAATCCACTCCGACGACTGTGGGACAGGGGTAATCCAGTCTGATGACTATGGACCCGAGGGTAATCTTCCCCGATAACATTGGACCCAACATGGATGATTATATATGTCCTGTTGTGTGGGGTATTTTGGTGGAACTCACTAAGATTTGGCTTACAATTTAATTTTATTGTTTCAGGTATTTCAGAGGATAGGGGAAGGCGGAGGTTTGATTATGCACATCATCCTGGATTTTATGTGTTTTTATGACTTTGGGATACTGTGATTCATGCTAGTGACTTTGAGAACTTGTTTTGTAAAACTTATGGATTTTTGGAATGGTTTTAGAATTAAAAAATTTGCCTTGATTTTGGGATGTTACAAGTTGGTATCAGAGCCCTTGTTTGAGAGAATTAGATGAACATTCGTGTGAATCCAAATTCAAACTAAGGATCTGCAAAAGTTTTTAAATTATTTTCAAAACTGTTTTCAAAAGTAACAAATGAACGATGAGATGTGTACGATCAGCCGAAGCAAGAAAGTATTCCCCAGGATACCCACACTGTTATTTTGCTTATGATGATTATGATAGAATTGATGCTAGTTGTAGGCTAGGTATTTTCAGGAATTACATGATAGAATTGCCTGAATTATGGTGCCTTATGGCCTTGGAGATTTTCTTGTATGCAAGATGGATTTGACATCATTACTATGTGTATGCACCATAATGGTACATAACTAACATTTTATATCCTTAGAATGTTTGATTTAGCCTTATTTCCAGTTCCTTGTTTGGTTGTGGGCTTAGGGTAGAATCAAGTATCCAACTGTATATGAAATCCAACGTTATGTATGATTACCATGCATGAGTGACAGCAAGGTTGGTGGAAGTTCCAATGAGTGGGTGCAGTTTATAGCAGGCCAGCGTGAGGAAGGTTTAGCCACTCTTGAGAGAATATATAGGATGTATGCGTATCTTAGATGTTGGATCTTTCGATCGGGTGGTCCATGGCAACCCCTTGATACGAATACTGATATGTGTGGAAGGTAGTATGTGTCTGTACTACTAGAAGCTTAGGACCCGTATGCGTAGCGAGGTCACGAACCCCCAGGGTCTAGTCTTTCCGTAATGGTTTTAATAGTATGAATTCTAGAAATGTTGATGCATTTTGGTTCATTTTCAGTATGGTGTACACGAGAGCATCAGGATAAGGAGCGTGCGGCCCGACGAGGCCTGGATTGACTGATGATGATATTCAGGAGGTGATCTCTACTGAAGTGACTACAGCTGTTCGGGGTGCTATCTCGTAGGTCTTTGGGTCTATTAAGACAGCGATGATTAAGTTATTCGACAAGCGATGCGTCGCCGTGACTGAGGCTGCTGTTGCTGAAGCTATTGTAGTTGTTGTTGTTGCGGGGGTTTGGGGGACAGGATCATTCCAGTACCAGGACTTCAGCAAAATAAAGCCCCAAGAGTTCGACGGGGTCAAGGACCCGATCGTGTCTGTGAGGTGGATTTATGACGTGGAGGGCTTCTTATTCACTTGTTCCTATCCGGAGGACTGGAAGGTCAGGTGTGCCCTAAAACTTCTTCGTCTAGGCGCGAAGGACTGGTGGAACCTGGTGACTGGTTCTTATACTCGTGAGAAGAGGGTTTCTATTACTTGGGGGTAGTTCTTAGAGAAGTTTCACATAGAGTATGTTCCCCTGGTGGGAAGATATATATATATATATATATATATATATATATATATATATATATATATATAGGTTGGATTTGGAGTATCTGTCGTTGAGGCAGATGACAGAGTCGGTGACGGAGATCACCAAGATGTTTATTGAGAGAGATCTTTTATGTCAGGTGCTTCGGAGCAGACCCAGATGTCGCGATATTTGAGCATGCTCAAGAATGGGATTCGGGAGTTTGTGTCTAACTAGCGATACAGTAACCTCTCTGAGCTTCAGGATGTTGAGCGAAGACAGGACATTGAGATTGAGATCCAGATGAGGGAAGAAAGGTAGGCTCCGGTTCAGCCACGGCCTTCAGTAAAGTGGTTTACGCCCATTGTTTCACGATCTAGAGGACAGAGGGGCCGCACTTGTGGCAAGTGCGGGAAGGCGCATGGGGGCGTTTGTCGATCAACTTATGGGTGCCACAAATATGCCAGGGATGGCCATATTGCAAGGGATTGTCATCAGCAGGCCCCACTATCGAGCACCAGGATTTTCTACCATTGTGAGCAGGTTGTCCATATGAAGGACAGTTGTCCCTTGCTCGCCGCCAAACTAGTGCAGGAACCAGCTCTGGCTACTTTGAGGATTATAGATGGATGAAAGGGGAGAGCTCATGCCCCGAAGGCTAGGGTTCGTTCTTTTCAGCTCACCGTAGAGGAGGTCAGGGCGGCGCCTGACGTCGTTACTGGTATGTATTCATTTTATTTTATGTTCAACTATTATTATGTATGATTATGATTGTATTTCTGCTAGGTACCTTCTTCGTGAATTCCTTGCATGCTCTTATGCTTTTTGACTTGGGTGCGAGTCGGTCCTTTGAGTTTCAATCCTTCAGTAGAAGTTTTCTACTTTGAGTATTTTTCGGGATTTTACCTTGGAGATATTCGAGGTGTCTTACCCAATCAATTTGATTCCTATCCATATGGGGGATGTATGCATGATAGTAGGGATGGACTGGTTGAGCAAATTGTGTGCCATGATTGACTGCAGGAGACAACATGTAGTAGTTCGAACCCCAAGTGGGGGAGAACTGACTATTTATGGTGAGGGTACCAGGATTGGTTCAGCTTTTCGTTCAACCGCCAGGGACCGATAGTATCTTCTTCGTGGATGTTCGGATATTTAGCTTATGTGATTGACACTCAGGTGGAGAAGGGAATTTCGGTTTCGGATGTTCCTGTAGTCTGAGAGTTCATGTTGAGTTCAAGATTGATTTGATTCCTGATGAGGCCCCAAATGCTAAGGCACCATATCGATTAGCACTGCTTAAGATGCAGGAGTAGCACTCTCATCTCCAGGATTTGTTGGGCAAGCAGTTTATCTGTCCGAGTAGCTCACCATGGGAAGCACCGATTTCGTTTGTAAATAAGGATAGTCACACCGGATGTGCATTGATTACCGGGAGCTGAACAAGTTCACGGTGAAGAACCGTTACCCACTTCCACAGATTTATGATCTCTTCGATCAAGTGCAGGGTGCATCTTGGTATGTGGTATTTTAGGAAATTCGCTAAGCTTTGTGCTTACGGTTTATGTTTAAAATGTTTCAGGTACTTCTGGTTTCAAAAGGAAGGGCCCAGTTTGATCGCACTGCATCCCCTAGAGATTTATTCCTCACTGAATGTTTACAAATTACTCTGATTTTTTGAGAATACTTTGACTCTGATCCTCTTTTGGAACATTGAATGAATGGTTTTACTTATTCAAAATGAAACTTTTACTCGATATTTTTTGGACGTTACAAGTTGTTATATGGGTCTTGGTTTGAGGGATTTGGGCACACTCTCGGGTGTGTCTGAACTCAAACTAAGGAGTTAAAAAATATTCTAAAAGAAAATGAGTTTTCCAAAACGTTTTTTTAAGAAAAATGGGTGTGATGCATGCATTCAACCGAACTTAAGTAAGTATTTCCCAAAATACCCATACATGGGTTATGCTTACTGCTTTGGTATGAGTACATGAGAATTGCATGCTAGATTAGGGCTAAGGATCTACTCAGGATTTGCATGATAGAATGCTAGGAGAGATTCCTTTATATGCTTGTTGATTAAGCTTTTGGAACTGCATGCTAGTATGGATTTCGGATGTTGAATATAATGGCATGTTTAGGTGATGCATTGGGTTAGATTACTCGATGATCGAATGTTGCTTACTTTTTGCTTTTAGAGACCCCTAATAATATCAGATAACTATTATAACCAAATATGTTAGGTTACATGTTGCAGGGATTAGATTAATTTTAGAAGGTTAGGTTTAACTCTATTGCGTAACTCTTGTCTCAGTCCAACCGTTGTAGTGTGAGACCGTGTATTTGAAGAATTATTTAGTGTTTGTGGTATGTAATTGTATTCGTGAGGTAGTTAGAAGGTATTAGAGGGAGTCTTTTTCAATAGATGATGGTGGAGAGTGGTGTGAAGGGAACCCTAGGACATCCTAGGAAGAATGTTAGAATGTGCTTGTGTTAGCATTTTCAGAAGAGGGATCCTAGAAAGAGAAACTATGAAGATTAACAGTGTGTACTCATTTAAGGGCAAGTAATTATGGTTGGATCGGACGGTAGTGGACATGACTAGTTACATAGAGGATCCAGGACGATTCTTGAGGAAAGTATATAGGTGTGGAAGGTAGTATTGGGTCTGTACTACTGAAAGCATAGGATCCGTACTCGAATCGAGGAAAATTTCTAGGATTCTAAGGAGCTAATGGAGGGTAGATTGTATGGTTTAGCACCATGATTCAATACAGTGTGTTCCCGTCCTTATTTGATTATCGGTTATGGTTGTTCAGACTGGGGATGGGTCTGGTGATTTCTTGGGCCTTAGTGGCTATGTCAGTCTAGGTTTTGAATGGTGCAGACCTATGTTAGTTAGTTAATTTTGAGGTCTCGAGGGCCTTACTTGAGATAGTTCTAGTTGAGTCGCGGGACTCAAGAAGGAAGTGATCGTGATGATCGGCTCGAGGATTGCAGCCAGAGGCTGAGTGATTGGAAGACGGATTGAGATGTCACTATCTTCGACGGGGGTTATGTACTTGCAACTTTCCGCGTTAGGAGGAAATAGAGAGCATGCATGTGATTTTCAGAGTTGGGGTGTAGACCCAACATGAGACTAAATAATTGCAGTTTTCTTTGGCGACAAGTATGGCAATGTGGGAATGCACAAGATGATCCTTGTGGTATGATTTCCTTAAGATGAGATTAAGGGTCTACTTTCTTTAAATTTAGTTAGGTGAGGTGCTATTTGATTGTTTCAGGTGATCAAGGGATGTGAATTGGGAACGACAACTTTTGTTGTCCCTAATGTCTCCTGACTATGAGAAGGATGCTTCTTGTATTTATGAATAATGCTTATGGTAAATTGTTTTGTGGGGATTTATAGGCAAGATGTGTGGTAGTCTATTTGTTTCTAGATAAAGAATCGGTGTTATGCATGGAGTGTCAAAAGTATTGCTTGTGCATCTGCATGGAATTCTTGATTTAGGGGCAGTCATGATTGGGGAGTTTCCAAGGTCTCCATTTGAGATTCAGAATCTCTTTAAGTTTGCTTGGTCTTTATTTGGAAGATCATCTTGCGTTGTGTTATACATTCCAAGGATCAAAGATGTTATGTATCTGGTTGAGTCGGTTTGCGTTTTGGTCTGTTTGCAATGCCAGTTAGTGGTAGCTCGAACCTTAAGTGGGGGAGAAATGGGTATTCTGCTTGGAGGATCATCAATTTATTAGATTTTATGGTTTAGAATAATGGGTCACAAGTATCTGGAGTTCAAGTATGCGAGATTTTGGTTCAAGATTTGGTGAAATCGGAGTGCAGAGCAAGTTGCCATCAGATGTATGTGCTCAGGAATACATGAGTTGTCTACGCGGTAATACGTTGTTAGACAAGGAGCTCGTTGAATCTAGTGGTTTATTTCGGGATCGTCAATGATTAGGTCATGAGGCGTTTGGGTCACTCAGGTTGAGTATCGGTTGTTGAGGGATTTATTAGCTCATTGTATAAATTGCTATCTATAGTCTAGGGTGAACAATTGATGATTTGTTAATCAACTTCAGATTTTGGTATTTGTAGTTCTACATGGGCTTTGTTCAGTAGTGTATTGGATCGATGGATTAGTTGTCAATGCATTCTCTATCGTTGGTCATTTCGTTCATCATTAATAGTTGAGGTTCTTCGAAAGTTTCAAGCTGTATTAGTGGAAGCTCAATGGATGCGTCAACCTATTGTCAAAATTTGTACATTGTACCTTTTAGTTTCTGGGTATGGGTACCCTCAGTTGTTGGATATGGAAGCATTGTTTATAGCGAGTTCAGGTTGGCAGTTGTCCTTAGTTATTAGGAGTTCTACTGTCGGAGCGGTATTGTTTAGTTCTTCCGGTGTCGCTTTGGATCTACATCGAATCCAATTTTGGCATGTCGTGTCGACATGGTTGGTATTGAATTAATCCGTTTAGGGTGTTAACAACATTTCTGGATAGATTTGAAATTTTATCGAGCTAGTTATGTATTGGTTGAATCTGTTCAGTTTCAGTCAAGGGGTAGCACCTTGTTTCATTCATTTATTAGGATGTTCTGTTAAACATTGAGGACTGTTATTTTGTTAGTTCTAATGGTACTTCACCCTTAGGTGAAGGTTGTGAGGAAAAGGAATGCAGTAGATCTAGGGTTTGTTTTGGGTTATAGTCTTCGAATTGGAACAAGAGTACAACAACCTATCTTATTCTCTTGTTGTGTGTGACCATGTTTTCATTTCATTTTGCATTGGTAGCAGCCTATTCTCCGAAAGGAATTGTGTGTTATGGAAGGATATGACTCATGTGTGTTTGGTTAGTATTGAGAGGGATGTTGGTTGGATTCCTACGAATCGGTGGGTTGATGATTGTGTATCTTTAGGCCCATATGGTGTTGGTCGTGAGTCTTCAGGCTAGTGAAGGAATGACGGCAAGATCGACGTAGTACCGTGAGCCTATCATTTTAGTGGTTAGAAGGTGCCAATATATACCATGAACCAGTGGTTATATGATTCATATGGGTGGGACCCGGTAGTCATTTGATTGAGACTATTAGGTCTCGGATCGTTAGTCTTTTTGACATGTTCGGGTGTTAGTGCATTGATTGGGAGTCAGGTGACTCAGTGACTAGCCGGTTTGGATCATGTGGACAATAAAAGTTTATTTGGAGTATTAATTGTGCATCACTAGTATCTTGTTGAATGTTTTCATTATGAACCTCGTTTCCTTGCGAGTTGTCTATTAGGATGTTGGTTACCAATGTTGGGTATTAGTTCTAAAATCTAGAGTCATGAAGTTCGCCGTAAATGTCTTGAGTGTTTTGTCAAGTGGAGGTACACATGAGCTGATAAGGGATTTGGATGCAACGTGAGATTCTTGGATTGACCATCATTATAGTCGTGGGAGCAGCGAGTTGGTGATGACTTGTCAGGAAGTCAAGTGTGTATTTAACATTTTTTGGCATAATTTATGGAATTTGGATTGGGTGAAATTCACGATCAGGATGTTTTAAGCATTCTTTCTTCATGGTTTTGTCGTGTTCCTAGTCAGGGAACTGGGGGTAGGTACGACGATTGGATGATCATCAGTCCTAGGGTATGGTTTCTGAGGTTTAGTCTGATGGGTTCCCGATTTTGGGGAGTAAATTGTTGGAGTTGGTTTGTAGTTGTAGTTCTGAGAGTTCCCAATTTGACTGCTTTTCACTGGAAGTTGACTCATACAGTTAGGAAGAGAAAGAAAATTGTTGTGGTTGAGTATTTTCAAGTTACTGGGTTGTTTGTTGGCAGTGGTGGGTTTCCGAGTAGTCTCTCGAGTTTTCTTTATAAGATGCCTTGTTTTCAAAATGGTTAGAGGGAGCTTATGGAATATGTTGGCGTTGTTTCGGAGATCCGAACCAAGACGAATTTCGAGGACGAAGTCTAGTTTAAGTGGGGGAGCGTTGTAACATCCTGTTTCGAGGAGTTTCTTATTTCGGGATTGTGGTCAATAAACGAATCAAGTAAAGGCATTGGGCTTCAAGGGAATATGGTTTAGAGCCTATTTAGATGTCGATAATATTGGTTATGCGATCCAAACCCTTGGTTTGTGTTTTGGAGTCGAAGGGTAAAATGGGAAAAGTGATATTTTAAACTTCTTTCATGAATTAAGGATTTTAGTTCAGTATGTTTTAATTCAAAAGTAATTATATAGGATTGTGGGGCTCTTCAATGCCTTTTCGTGCATATAAAGAACGTCGAAAACGAAGTTGAAACGAAGAAGTTATGGTTGTATGAAGTGGAAATTAGGGACTTTTGAATTACGCAAGGCGTAACTAAAAGTTATGCATAGCGTAAATTGCTAATTTTGGATGGGTTTTTAATGAGTTATGCAAGGCAAAACTTGTGTTACACATGGCGTACTCTGGGCAGATCAAAACCTTAATTCTTCGGTTTTGAGCCCTATTTAAGGGATCTAACTTATAAGAAACCCTCTCAAGACCAGCCTCCATCACATAAGATCATTCCTTGAGAAACCCTAGCCTCCTCTTGCTTTTTTTTAGTCTTCTCATCATTTTTGAGCTTATTTCTCCAATTGAATGTGGAATCTTGAAGAACAAGGCTGTGTCAAAGTGTATAAAAGAAGGGTTCAAGTATTGATCCAGCAAGATTACTTTATTCTTGGACCATTGTGAGTACAAAGCTTCAAACTTGCTCATTGGTTTCAGAGATCTTGTTATTTGTCATATTTGTCACTTTTGGTCGCTTGAGCTTGTGTTTTGGGAGTTGAGGCAACCCCAACACCTTTTGAGCTATATGGAAAACTCTAGGGACTTATTGGACTTGGAAAGTTGTGCTTTGGTGCTTGTCCATTAAGCCATGCAAGTTGTGTTAGAATTTTTGGTCATTTTAGTGCATAAAGTTTAGATCTTGAAAGTTTGTGACCTTGTTATGGATAAAATTGAAAACTTTATCCATCTTAACATCATATTGATTCAGATATGAAGGTTGAAGACTTGAACTTAATGGATTAATATGAGAAAGATGCATTTTTGGTCCCTTTTAGACCTAAGGACTAGATCTTGGTTGTTTGGATCATCCTAATGGATAATGTTTCATGTCTTGAATTTTAAGAGCTATAAGTTACAAAACTTTTTATACAAATAAATTATGCATAAATAAATCATTAATACTTGCCAAAAGTTTGAAGATTTGAATTAAGGAAGGTTATTAAGAAATTCAATTTGGACAAAATGATCATTTTAAAATATTAAATTCATGTATATAAATTAATTTATATTTCTTAAACTAGACACCAATAATAATTATTTACATCAAATGTATTAACATGCAATATAAATATAAGTTCTAAACATAAATATTTTATTTAAAAGTGGTATTTTTTTTTATTATTTAATAACTACAAATAAAATCTAATAATTATTTCCCCATAAAAAAAACTATTCGGTATTCACCAAAAGAGTTATTTATCGTTGTCGCTTTGCGTGAACACACATCTAGTGTGTGTGTGTGTGTTTGTGTGTGTGTGTGTGTATATATATATATATATATATATATATATATATATATATATATATGCAAAAGTTCAACAAGGAACCATTTTAAACCATAGAACTAAGAAACCATTATCTTTTTAAGTTTTAGATCATATTATTTATCGAAACAAATTCTAAAAATATAGAAATTCATAACTTTTTATCTTCTTTCCATTGATATCAAATTTGATAATTTTTTTTTTACTTTTTTTATTAGTTCAGATTCGCATTTTGAATCTGCACTATAAATCATTAATTTTGTATAAATTCACTCTATGAATCTGCACAAATTTACAGTGTGAATCTGCATAGATTTCACAGGGTGAATCTGTATAGATTCACAATGTGAATCTGAACAAATGCACAGTCTGAATCTAAATAGATCATTTTTTTTATCAAATTTGATATCAATGGATGGAGGATAAAAAGTTATGAATATCTATGTTTTTAGTTTTTTTTTGGTGAAAATTTTGCTCTAAAAGTTGAGAAAAGATTGGTTCCTTGGTTCTAAGGTTTAAAATGGTTTCTTGTTGAACCCAACCCTATATATATATATATATATATATATATATATATATATATATATATATATATATATATATATATATATCCCCTATCTTAATAAATAAGTACTTTTATGCCACGTGGCATTCTCTAAGTCCTCTCCTTGCTTATATTCCCGCTCATTTTATCAAAGTGAAATTCCGAAATTATCCCTCTCTCCCTTATATGTTCATTTACCAGTCAAATACTTTCTTCTTCAATTTTTCATAGTTCAATCGGAAAATTAAGAATTTATCTTCTAAATCTTCAATCATCCTCAAATCTCGGTCCCTTGATTAGTTGTGATTTGGATTTCAAAATCCCTAATTCTTTCCCTTCAGTTGTAAAATCAGTCCACCCTTTAATATTTCGACATTCTTGCTTTGTAACCTCTAAATTCCATCTGACTCCTTTTCTTTGATCTTTTTGGTGAGCTCCGATGGGGGAACAAGAGGAGGAAGCGATGACAAAATTTGAAGTGGATGACAGATCGATTGGGAGAGAGACAAACACCAATCGACCAAGGTCTTCCACCACCTCTCCCGATGCCGCCTCAAGCAGATATCGCTCTTCTCAACATAGGTGACGACCGAACGACCGGTGACACACCCACAAAACATCAATCGATGCCATACACGATCTCTGCCACACCTGTTTCAACTTCGTCGGCGGCTCATAGTTTGTCGTCTCGGTTGTTGGTTCCTTGCAAATCAAAATCGATTTTTTTTCTACAATCGACGATTTCATACCATCGGTCTTGCACGCTCTTATCGCGATTGATTGTTGTTGCTGCAACAGATGACCATCGACCCCAACTGTCATAAGGTAATTTGAATGAAACATTAGTTTTTTTAATACCATGTATCACTTAAATATTTTGGGAGACAACAAAGAGATACGCCGACATCTGTTCTTCATTTTTTATTGAACCCAAAATCCTTCTTCCCCCAAAAAGTAAGTTCTTCACTCCAATTTGTAGTTGAATTTTGTTTAATTTTGTTGATACCGTCCAAATTGACATTTTTTCATTACATCCAATAATTTTCCCTATATTTTTTTTACAACAGGTAATGTTTGCACTTTTGGATGTGAATGAAGATTATTAAGATTTTATATAATGGTAATTAGATTTATACCCTGTTTGTGAGTTAATATAGATCTTATTTAATCCTCAAGGTATTCCGTCAACATGGTAGTCCTTTAATGTAAAGTTTAGTGTTTGGGGAAGGGGTAATGAATGATGTAGCACGCAACATAATATTTGGAGTTAGAGACCGTCCACAGTTTGTCATTGTTGTTTAGTAATTTCCAAGTATTCCTTACAGGGAAAAATACTAGCTTGTTATAGAAGGCAGGAAGGCGGATCCTCAGTTCATCAGGTAAAATTTCTTTGTTGATTGTTGACTTATCAGAACAAGTACTGTGAATTTTACTGAGTTCATCAGTCTGGAGCTTTAAGCATTTGATGAACGAAGAGGATGTTGAGAACTTCAAATGGCTTCAAATCTTCAAGTAAGTATGCAAACTTTTGTGTACATGTAATAATATAAAATTTAATAAATGATTATGTTTAATTTTTATTTGCAGTAACTGTGACATCCCCATTTCACGGCCAGGAAAAACCAATTTGTTTACGCTTTATTTTGAAAATCAGAGTAACCTTTTAAAGAAAAGTGTTGCGGAATTTGTTCCCAGAAAAACATGATAAATACGTTATCAAGCATTTCCGAAGAAATGTGTTTTATTCATTTTTAAAACATTGGGATGTCATCGTCAATACAGAAACATAAGCATAAACAGAACTTACATTCATTATCACTAGTGATTTACATCTCCTTAATCTCTCAGTGTAATGTAACTTCCTATAGACACTTGTGATACAAATAAACTGAGTGGGTCAGGTTGGGAAACCTGGTGAGTACATAGGGTTTTCAACCCATAATAATATAATTATTATGTTTAAACATCAAACAATCAACCTAATTACCCATCTCCATTATCTTCTTTACTCTTAAGGATCTACCCTAAGAATCAACTATTTATCGTTCATTTATTCCTAGGTATTATCCTAAGGAGTAGGCACGAAGTCCATCGTTGCCACGGTTTACACAATGGGCACTAAGTCTGCATAGTCGTCAGGGTTTAGGCACCAAGTCTGCATGGTCGCCAGGGTTTAGGCACCAAGTCTGCATGATCGCCAAGGTTTAGGCACCAAGTCTGCATGATCGTCAAGGTTTAGAGTACACCGGGTGACCACATCATTCACAATACCTACAGGTTGCGAGCCTGCTAGTGTTCCACTGGACTGTCTAGAATAGTTCGTGGTTGTCATCCATACTCTGCTAGATGACGGGGTCACGCGTGGGTAAAAGCCTTCTCTCATTGTTCACCTCTCACCCTTATCTCACAGTCTATATCACCTCTTATCTCAACATTCAATTCATATTTTATCTATCCATATTTTACCCAACATATTTTGTAGATATAAAATACATATACAGTTTAAATCATTTAAAACATGTATAAAATCTTTCATTCAGCATAGACAACAAGTATTCAGACAATATGCACACATAGCACGTAATTTATGTAAAATACTTCGTATCTATGTGTAAGATGAAAGTAACTATGCACTCACCTGATAAGGTGGTGACTCGGCACTCGGACAACACTTCGTTACTCTTAAAACAATTTCCTTCGACAAAACCTAGTATCATTACCACTAGGGTTTAGTCTAATATTCACCGAGACTAATTAATAGTCTAGCTATTATTACTATTATATAAGCGTTAAACAATACTCTTCACCCACTATGTACAGACAGGGGCCAGACATGGAACACCGGAGGGCAAGATCATTTTGGCATATAGCACTTTTGAATCCAGCAACCCAAACGGCCCTCCAAACCAGATTCCCCGTACCGCGAGTGGTTAAAAAGATATTATAACGACACTTATATAACTCATAATAATATCCCAAATAGTTATTATAAGGTCCTAATAACATTACTATATTGAAACATAAGTTATACTAAAGATAGGGTAGGCGTAGCTTACTTACAGCGGGTTTTTCTCAAAACCGGGTTCCGCTTAGAGCAGCGTTTCTGAGCCGAAAGGCTCTTTTCTCGGGGCTTTGGGAGCCTCGGGGATTCCTTTGGGTTCTAGGGGGTTTACCTAGACTTTAGGGGGCTTAAGGGGAGCTAGAGAGAGGTTCTAGAGAGAGAAAGAGAAGTTGGAAGGTGTGAGAAATGAGGGTGCCCCGACACTCTATTTATAGGCTGGAAATCACCAAAACTCGTCGAGTTGGCCTCCAACTCGTCGAGTTCCAGGCCAGGTGTCACCATCTGGTGGCTAGCCTTGGGGAGGAAGCAACGGCCAGGATTTCGCCACGTCACCCGATTTCGCACAACAGCCTCCCGACTTAGAAAAATCATAACTCTCGCATACGAGCTCCGTTTTCGACGTTCTTTATATTCACGCGTAGGTAAAAGCAAGATCTACAACTTTCACTTTGACTCTGTCGGCTAATTCTTGACCGATCTTAAATTTAACAGTAGGAGGAGATTAGACTGTTAAATGACCGCGAAGAATTCGTAACTCCTTCATACGGACTCCATTTTCGTCTGTATTTTTATCGTTGAGTTCCTATTAATGAGATCTTCAACTCTTATTTAGGTCGAGTAGGCCAAAAACCGCTCGAACTAAAATTCAAGTTTCGGGTCGTGCACTGCTATGCCAAATCCTAGAAAATTCATAACTTCCTCATACGAAGTCAGATTTGGGCGTTCTTTTTTGTATGTTCTCGGTTTAACATATAATACAACTTTTGTTTAGATTACTAAGGCTAAGAACTCCTCTATCATAAATTCACTATTTACGTCTCCCGGTGTCGTGCCGGTTTTGCCGTAAAACTTCGACGGGTCATAACTTCTTTGTTATAATTCGGATTTCGGCGTTCTTTATATGTACGAAACCTTTGTAACATATACTACCACTTGGTTAATATTACTCCTTCTAACTAATCTTTCATCAAAAAGTCATTTTTGACGCTTATTGTCTTTAAATTGACTAGCCCGAATCTGCGGGTGTTACAGTAACTATGATCTTTACAGTAAAAGTAAAGTTTGTATTGATGTTGAAAAAGATAAGCCTTACTATCTATCACTCATTCAAAAGGTGAGACACTGTTTACTATCTACTATCTTCAAAAGAAGTTCGTAAAATCTTTATGAATTTTCACTTAATTACATTTTTTTTTATCTATTTTTTTTTTCATTATTTCCCAAAAAAGCTAAGATGGTGAAACAGGTTTGTACAAGATCGATTGATAAAAGAAATTTTTCTTTTTCTTTTTTTATAGGGAGGTGTAAGTTGATCAAACTTGCAAGTGGTTACAAAAGCACCAAGTAACTGAATGACAATTTTATCCTTCTATTTGAGGGCCATAAATTCATATATTTAAACAAACCATGAATAAGAATAATAATTTTTGAAATCATTGTAGGCATGAGGCAGAGCTTCTTCAAGATGCAAGCCAGCCTCTTCCAGACGATGATGATGATGCTTTTGAGATTGTTTTCTGGGAGGTTAAATGTTTTAGAGATATTGTCGTGTGATTGATGAATTTCTCATTTGTTTGTGAGGGGAAAAGGTTGAGTGTAACAACCTTATGTTAGTTAACAGATATGAGTGGAGGAAGTTACATTTGGACGCTAAGTTGTTTAACAGCACACACATCTAAAAGACTAAAATGACCATCATATTGTCCCTGAACGGATTTACCATGAATGCATGTTTGATCATTTGAATCCAAAAAAAGATTTAAAAAAAATCAAACTGAAATTGTACAATTTAATAAAAGAGAATTTCTAATGGGTAAAAAAATTTATATTATTGCCACTTATGATTTAAAATGAAAGTACAACACACACTTCTAATGTTATTACCCTGAACGGATTTACCATCAATGCATGTTTGATCATTTGAATCCAAAAACTGATTTAAAAAAAATAAACCGAATGAAAATATGGTGTTATTATAGAATACAAATTTCCCCCTTTTAAAAAAAATCAAGCAAGGTAGTTTGCTTGTATGTTTCTATGAGTACAGGCAAAAAAACAAAAAAACAATAATAAATTGTCGTAATAAAAACCATTATACCCCCACCCCTGTGCCATAAGGTGTGCCATAACCTTATTTGAGTAGGTGGTTATCTGAAATACCATTTGATTTTATCATAGATGGCCACTATAACTGGTGTTGTCAAGAAATAGCAAGGTACTCTCAGTATTAAATTTTAAAATAAACGAAAATGAAGAATGCAGGGCAATTTAGGTATATTAGTATATTGTTTTTATTTAATCCTATTTTTCATGTTATTAAAGAACAACGAACATTAGTCTAACTTTTAAACTTACATTGGGTTGACATGAATTAAAGGGGAAACAAAATCGTCAAAATGACAATTTTGAACAAAAGTTATATATTTTTTGTTTTAATTGTTTTATATCAATGTACTTCTATATTTTATGTTTTGGTCGACATATTAAAGCGTGTCGGGGTTTCCGGCAAGAAAGAGGCTGCTGTGAATTTCCTGACTGATCCGACAGAAGGAAGGTTAACCCTAGACTGGCTGACGTTTTGATTTTTGGATGGGTTGGAGGGAAACACGCATGTGTGGACCTTACGGGGGTATCTCCTCTCGTAGGCTTGAGGGTTTCACGGCGGGACAGGCTGCATTAAAAGCTGCTACATGCAAAGTCACCAAACATGAGAAACTGTGCATGGAAAATCAACACGTGTTTATACCATTTGCATTTGATACATTTGGTTTTCTTGCATCGGATGCGGTGGAGCTTCTTAGTAGAGTACAATGGATCATGCATAACAATGTTATATTCCTTAGATCTATGGATGTAGTCTTCAAAAGAATTGACTTTATCATACAAAAAGACTTAACGGTGCAACTTGTCGCCCGTTTGCCTTCTCATTCGTTGTACGATGATAACTAAGATGTATTAACTTTTTGTTTAAATTGCTAATGAATATAATATGGAAAGAAAAAAAATAAGGTCGTTTTGACTCCAAATTTCTTCAATTTAACAGTTTAGGAAGTATAATGCCAAAATGGGACGTATTTAAAAAAACTCAAACTTTTTGTGACATCAATATTAAAATTTTAAAGTAAACATAAATGGAAGCTGTAGGGGCAATTTGGGTATATTGGTCTTTTGTTTTAATTTTATTGTATTGTTCCTGTTATTAAAGAACAATGAATATTAGCCAAACTTTTAAACTGTACATTGGGTTGACATGACAAAAAAAGGAAAAAAATGGTCAAAATGACAATTTTGAACAAAAAATAATTTGGTTTAAGTGGGTAATTTACGAAAAAAAAATGTAAAAAGGATCAAATTGGACAAAAAGGTCATTTTGAGTAAAAAAAAGGTCATTTTGACTCCGAATTTCTTCAACTTAGCGGTTTAGGAACTATAATGCTAAAATGGGACTTATTTAGAAAATATCAAACTTTCTGCTTGTGGCCTCATTTTGTGATTACATATCTAAAGTAGAATAATGAATAATTTATTTTTATATAAATGTCTAAAAATATAGCATTCTATTTTAAAAAAATGTTGCTCTTAGCTGTGATCTTATCTAATCCACCTGGTGTATTTTTTTTAACATGGGGTTTATGAGAATTTATTATACAATATGTATTTTCTATTCATGCATTTTAATTAAATATTTAGCAATTGCTTTTAATAATTGTTTTTATTTTTTTTAGTTTTTTTTACATGTATTCATAGAAACATAAAAACACCAAAGTACGTTGTTTCATTGTCCTTTTTTTAAAAGGGGCAAATTTCGATCACCCGTGTATGTAATTATGTATTTCTCATGCATTGCGTGTTTATGTAATTTTGTATTTGTCATAACAATTGTATGAAATGTGTGTATGTGTTGTAAATAAAATGAGAATATGGTCATTGTTATTATAAAGTACAAATTTTCCCCTTTTAAAAAAATAAAATCAAGCAACGTACTTTGTTTGTTTGTATGTTTCTATGAGTAAATGTAAAAAATAAAAAAAAATGGAAATTTGTGGTTATAAAATTTTAAAGTAAACAGAAATGGAGAATGCAGGGGAAATTTGAGTATATTGGTGTATTATTTTATTTTATCATATTTTTCCTGTTATTAAAGAAAAAACATTAACCAAGCATTTAAACTATACATTGGGTTGACATGAAAAAAGGATCAAAATGACAATTTTGAACAAAAAAAATTATATTTTATTTTAATTGTTTCATATCAATGTATTGCTATTTTTTATGTTTAAGTGGGCAAATTACTAAAAAAAAACCAGTAAAAATGATCACATTTGACAAAAACGTATTTTTGAGTCAAAATAAGGTCGTCTTGACCCCAAATTTCTTTAACCTGTCGGTATAGGAAATATAACGCTAAAATGGAACTTATTTAAAATAAATAAATAAACTTTCTGCTTGTGACCTCAATATTAAAATTTTAAGGTAAACACAAATGGAGGTTGCAGGGGAAATTTCGGTTAACAATGTAATTAGTTAGTAAATTTTATATAATTTAAGAAAAAGAAAAAATACCACAAATTGCCAAGTGGAAAAAAATTAAATGAAAAAATAATAACAAAAAATCATATGACATAATGCTTTAGAAGATGACAAGTGGCAAAAACATTCTTATTTATTATGATAGATTTTTTATCCCATATCGTCTTATTTATTAGGGTAGATCATTTATCCGATATCGTACTGGTTCCATTATATGTTCAAAACTATGAACTTCATTTTCTTTAGTTGTTAAATAACAAACAAATATTTTTTTTGTTATCCTTTTTTAATAGTTAGTTAATGTAACTTATTTTGCTTTGATAAACAGTTAGATAACAAAGAATAGTTTAATAATATATATAATGTGTTTTTGTCATTTTATATTTATATTTAAAAGGGTAAAAAATATTTGTCAAACATAATAGATGTATTTAAGTTGCTTTACTCTAATAGTACACAAGTTATGAATGTTGTTTTCCCTTTTCAACCGTGGTTTTCACGAGTTTAAATTTATTATAAGTCGTTTCACACAAATAATATGTTGCATTATACAAACTCATGACTTTTATAAAATAGGTGGATTTACATGTGTAATTAAATACTTACAAATTACAAAGTTATTAAAAATACAATATTATTATTCATAAGTTTTTCTAAATTAATGATATATTATTTTATTATATAATCAATTTTTTAATTCTATTTAAAATTATCACCCGTGGGTTCCATGGGTTTTAACCTAGTGTGTATGTGTGTGTGTCTGTGTGTGTGTCTGTGTGTATATATATATATATATATATATATATATATATATATATATATATATATATATATATATATACATATATATATATATATAGGGCTTAGGGAATATGTGGTTGTTATGTACCTAAGCTTATATATAGAACCCTCCAAAGTATGTAGTTTTGGTCCATATATATCCAAACTAATTATGATATCGCGTTTACTATTCCTCTTTAATCATATGACTCACTAAACCAATCAAATTTATGTTCTTTTTCTTCATTGTATCTAAGAACTTAAAGCATTAAAAGTTATGGCCATTTGATCAGCCCTACTAAATTTTAAATGAAAACTAATACAATAAAAGATAAAGGAAGAATATGTAATAACTCAATCAAGCTTTTCACAAACCACTCGATCTCGTTTTTCAATTGAAGGACAAAATGATTGAATTATATTCGTTAAAAAGTATTGATTTTTTACTTTCCTTGTAAACTTCAATGATGTTTTGCAATAAAAAGATATATAATTGATCTTTTTCATTTCATACTTTAACTCAATTCAATGGTATTCTATTAAAACAAAACTAACAGAAAATGAACCAATAGGAATTTAGTAATTACTTTTCCTAAACCCATATATATATATATATATATATATATATATATATATATATATATATATATATATATATATATATATATATAGGGCTAGGTTATTTTGTTTCTTACATTTATTGTGTGCTAGAATGCACCAATAGGAATTTAGTAAATTAAATAATTATTTAATTAAATAAATATAGATATTAAATGATTTCCATAATTATATGTATATTAAATGATATCTATAATTATAATTCTATTTTTATGGAAATTAATTAAATCCGTCATTAATGTCGGCATTAACATTCTTTCAGAATGAATTCGCATATAGGTTTTTATATATGAGTTCGTATTTTGTTTCATTACTCACTCACTTAAAATACAATAAAGTTGCATGGAATATGAAGAACGAGAGTGTATTCTACTAGAATACACTTTCATTCTGCTGGAATACACTCTCATTCTTCTAGACATGAATTCATTCTGAAAGAATATTATTGTTGACATTAATGACGAATTTAATTAGTTTCCATAAAAATGAGTTATAAGTATGGATAGTATTTAATATACATATAATTAATACTAAATTCTTATTGGTGCATTCTAGCACACAATAGATGTGATAAACATTTGAACCTACCTCGATATATATATATATATATATATATATATATATATATATATATATATATATATATATATATATATATATATATATATATATATATATATATATATATATATAGAGAGAGAGAGAGAGAGATAAGTTCAGGTGTTTAAAGTAAGTATTGTGTTATTGTATGCATAAATGTGGACCAATCATTTCAAAAACTTAAATAAGGATATATAATCTTACCTATTAATTAGTTTTGTTAATTAAATAAAAATTTAATTAATCCCTAAAATATTGGATTGTTTTCCTTTAAATCCCTTGAAACCGTTACTGCTTCTTTATCACCGATCCATCACTTCTTTTTCAACCTAACCAATGCCGATGATTGAAGAAGATAGAGGCTGGAGCTTGGCCGTTCGCCGACCAACACCATCATCGCCACCGACAGTCACTGCCTTTCCGCCAACGCCGCCCCTCCTACAGAAAATTAGTAAGTTTCTCTGCTCAATCTATGGAATCGATTTTTCTGAAACTGAAGTTGAAATCTGAAATCGATTTTCAATGCTTCACCACTTTTTCTCAAAGAAAAAAAGTGCTTGCCCACCTAGCTTACAATGGAAAGTAGAATTCGATTTGAATATTCAGTTCTACAAACGCCTTTATTTACTTTATTGATGGGGTTCACGTGGGACGCCTTTGCAGGTGGTGTTGATTACAATCTTCTATCACTTTTAAGATTTTCAATTTTGCTCATGGAATTGTGATTAACTGGATAGGGATTTGCAATTGGAAACAGACTCACTGAACCTGGAATCCAATTCAAGGCGGATGTTGATTTCGCTTTGGAAAATCAGTTAATTACAAAAAAAATATTACAATGAATTGATTCAAATAGTACCAAAGTGGAAAATCAGTTAATTTAAGCTTGTTATATTTTCGTTAATGTTGTATATATACTTGAGAGGTGTTCTGGTTTTTTAGGGACAAATGGTAAAGACAGTTGCCTTGATGCCCAGAACATATGTGGGGAAATTCACTCCAAGATTTTGTTTGTTAGCAATATATGTGTAACTAAGCGAATAAATATCCTACAATCATAACTGGAAGTGTAATTCATATGTAATAGAAACAATTGTTGTATAACAGCCTTATGATTTGAGGAAGCAAAGATGTGATGACTTGTCAAAGATAGATGAATTCTTGAACTTGGAATCAGTGAAAAAGGCATTACGGGTACCAGAGGAAATACACTTTGGGGCATGTAATGGTGAGGTGTATCGAGCAATGAAGGAAGACATTATGAGAAACCTTGAAGTTGGGATTCCAGTGCTTTTGGAAGATGGTATTCAGATGCTTGTTTATGCTGGGGAATATGATTTTATTTGCAATTGGTTAGGTAAGATACGAATTCCAATTCTGTTGGAATGGAATCACAAATTCCAATTCTGTTGGAATCACAGAAGTTGATACTTGAAGAACGAACCACAAAATTGAAACGGACCACATTATTCTTTTAGAATGTATTAGTCGTTGTTAGATTTTGATGTTTTCTTTCCCGATTTGAAAGTTTTTTTAGTTTTATTCTTTAACAATAAATGTAATTATTAGCAATTGTTACCCGTATTCTATAAGAATTAATGTAATCTTTGTTTTTATTCTTCAATTGATGGTTCAAAAATTTGTTATTCTCCAAGAAGTTTTTAAAGTTATTTTTAAACTGATGGTTCAAAACTATTGTTTGTCTTCAAAATATTCATTCATTCAAAACATTTATTTTGTCAGAATAGATAATCTGACATTCTCTTAGAATATCATTCTAACAGAATTATTTTAGAATTATAATCTAATTAATTAAAAAAATGAAAATTCAAAATTAAGAAAATCAAATATATCTGAAAATTCGAAACTTTTTATTAATTAAACTTGTGTTTCCTAATTAGTAAATTTTTGGTAAATTAAGAAAGTGAATGTTACCTATTTATGCATACAATAACACAATAATCACTTTCTTAATTTACCAAAAATGATTGGCCCACAATTATGCATACAATAACACAATAATTACTTTGAATAGAATAACCTAAGCCTATATATATATATATATATATATATATATATATATATATATATATATATATATATATACACACACACACGACCCTAGCTTTATATATATACCCAATGATACTAACAAAAAATCTTTGTATTTGGACAATAACTGCAAAGATTTTGAATAAGAAAAACTATAATAGGAAGAAATAGAAGTATATTAATGCTATAATAAATAAATAAATAAGTGGAAGGATGTGGCCATTTCTTGCATTTAATAGTGACAAAAAAATTCCGAAAGCGTAGGGCAATAATAGAGAGAAAAAGAAGTAGGATTCCATAGTATAACGATAAATTAAAGCACGTTTGTACTTTGTATTACACGTTTTATTATTTTATTTTTAAGCATGGGCCAAGCACTTGCAGATGGGATGAAATCAAATTCTTCGTACTATAAGTAAACTACTAATTCTTTAAGATGAATATATTTTTTTATTATATAATGATATTATGCAACATTGGTCATTGTCAGCACAAAAATAACACAATGTAAAGGATATCAAGCAAAGACTTTCATACACCGCTTTCAAGGCTGCATAAAAACAAGTAATAACAATGCGATTTTTTAACACTAACATATAAACTCTTTTATTGTAATATTTGCAGAAATGACAATTAAGATAAACAAAGTGAGAGAGGGTATTTTTAATTCTCAACTTATCTGCTATATATTCTTTTTTAAAAATTATGTTAGTGTGTATGAAAAGTAGCTATTGATATTTGATCAATTCCTTTGCCTATCATGACATCAGAACGTGCATCTATCTGGCATGAAAAATGGTCATCGAGGATAGAGAAACCATGTTAGTGGTCGTTCACGATATGTTTGGTGCTAAATATCATTATCTTATACATAATAGCCATTAAAAGATTGATAATGCAACATTGTCACTACATGATGAAGATAATTTTGTAGAAAATATTTCTAATATGTCACGTTTGAAACACCCAAACATAGTTGATAGTTCTACTACAATGATAATATTTTTTACTATTGGATCTCTATGATAGAGAAAATGATATGATGGTCATATCTTAATTTTAAAACCATTTTAAAACGTGAAAATGAAAGGACCAACAAGGTTCAAATATGGTATCGTAGGTACCAAAAAACATAAATATTTATTTTTAGACATTCAAAAACCAAGTAATTTTAAAGCAACAAACTTTACTGGTTTTACCAACATAGGCAATATACTGGCGTTTTTATCAATAATAGATATGAATATAAGAAATCTTCAGAAAAATCCCAATATTTTACCATAATTTACGAAAAAATCTCAAAATAAATTTGTTTACGAATAAGAATGAATTACCGGTAAAAATGATAATTTGACCCCTTTTCCGGTTTACTGGTTTCATTATTTACCTGCTTCTATTAAAGTCTCATTATTTTGCCATAATTTACGAATAAGTATCAAACTAAAATTAAGTGATGATTTGACAATTTTCTCCCTGTAACATACATATTACCAATTTCATTGTTTACCTATACGTCTAGTCATTAAATGAGCTGATAAGATGAATATATTTGGTTAATAATGTTATGTTTACCATAAAACTTGATATCATGATATATTGTATACTTTTTGGAATATAAAATGCATCCAACGAAGACTGCAATAATTATATAAATTAGCAACAACTTCATCATTTTTTAAGTTTATAAGAAATTTCAAATTGTCTATCTAATCTTATGTAACCTAGTATATCCATTTCATCAGTTCATTTGTCGCTATTTTTACTGGAAACACACATTTTGCCGATTTCATTGCTGATCTGGATACATAATCATAAATTAGTCGATGACATGGATATCAAATTTTAAAGTAAACGTAGCCTTATATATATAACCCACCGTAGCCATCTTATCAGCTCATTTAATGACTAGGTGTTCAGGTCAGCAATTAAACCAGTAAAATGTATGTTACATGGAGAAAATGGTCAAATCATTACTTAATTTTAGTTTGCGACTTATTCATAAATTATGGTAAAATAATGAGACTTTAATGGAATCGGGTAAGTAATGAAATCACGAAAAAATGGGTCAAATCGTCATTTTTACAGCTAATTCATGTTTTTTCATAAACAAATTTTAGTCTGGGACTTTATTGTAAAAGTGGTCAAATCGTTATTTTTACATATAATTCATATTTTTTCATAAGCAGATTTTAGTTTTTGACTTTTTTTTATATATTAGGATAAAATATTATGATTTTTCTGAAGATTTCTTTATAAATATCATTTCCTCACTCATATAACATTGAACTTTTACTCTTTTAGATATTAATAGATTATACTTTAGATAACATCAAAAGAAATACCCAAACTTAAAATTAATAATCTATATTAATGTCACTGATTTTTACGATATAGTGATTATTTGATAAGTAATTTTCAAATAGAAAATAAGTATATATTAAATATTTTATAAACCATAGAAAAAAACATTATGATAATTAGAAAGTTAATATTAAATTAATATTTTTGTACTTGTAAACATTACTATCAGTATCCTTTGTTAGTAATTTTTTTTTTTTGAGGAAGTTTAAGTTTAGTTCACAAAATCAAAACTATAGATAATGAAAGAAAATTCTATTAAAAAGGCAAAAAAAATGTAAAAAGGAAAAAAAAAAGATATAAGGTAGGCCCATATTTTAACACTTTTGGATTTTTTTCTTTCTTTTTTTTTACAGGAAAATGATCGGTAAATAACTACTAACTTTGTTTATATTTAATCATTTTCTTATATTTGTACACCATATACCATCAAACTTGTTGAAATTGTTATATTTTACCATTGTGACCGACTGCTGTAGGTTAAAAAGGTAAAATATGAATAGTTTTAACAAGTTAGATAATATATGGTCTACAGAAAAAAAAAATTGAGTAAATATGAACAAAACTAAAAGTTATTTTGAGAACCAATATTTTCATGAGAACATAATATTTATTTTTTGGACTAAATTTTTTCAAAACTGATAGTTTATTTTATTTCATTTTTTGTTTAGTTTATTTTAGCATTTTAGCCATTTTGTTATTATTGCATTACATATTCTATCATATTCTTTATCTTGGATCATATCAGATATTTTCTATTTTGCATAAGGTGTTTTGTAGATTTTTGGAGTCTCGATGAGGTTGCGGACTAGCAAGTTGTTAGGCTTGCGAAGAGTTATTAGGCTTTACGGATCGATCAAAGAAGAATTGGGCTTAAAATGTTGAAGACTTGGATGAAGTGAGCTTATAAAGATGGGTCATGGACTCTTGTTATTGGGCTTGGACTATCCATTTTGAAGCTTGAAGATGATTTGCCAAATTTGAATCATGTGAGGTATGAAGGGGGCCAAGGGGATCTTGAGTAGTGGGGGTGTAGTAGTGGAGAAAAAAGCCAATAATGTTTCAGCACCATTTACAAGGGTGGGGTCTCACTCATGCAAGTTTGTGAGGGTGCCCGCGCAACTGCACAATTAGGGGCATTTTTATCATTTGGATCATCATTTACCTTAGGGGTTAGGTCTTGCAGCCATGCCTTCGATTTTTCCACCATTAGAGCACCTTGGAGGCGTTTTTGGAGATTTAGAGTAATTATCTTCTCATCCTTCTAGTAATTGCTAATTTCTTGATGTTAGAATACTCATGTGATTGTTATCTTGTTGCCATGAGTTGTTAATCTCTTTATTTTGGTTGACTTAGGCTAAAACCCTTGGATATTTGTGGGTTTTAAAGGATTCATGTTTGATTGCCATTTATCTCATGTTATTAATCCTTAGTTCATAATTTTTATGCTTGTTTAAAATTTTAATCATGAGCTTGGTATTTGGATGAGCAATTGTTGGTTTCTTTCTTTGATTTAGCAATGAATCATTGAATTTACTAAGAACAAGGGTTCTATGTGATGGGTTTAGAGCAAAAGAACAATCCTATGTGCTCATGCAAAACCCTAAAGCTTGGATCTAGGTTTCTCTATTGTACATGCAATTCATTCAAGACTTGAATACCCTAACTAGCATACTACAAAACTTGAGATCTATATAAATAACCAAGTAAGAATATAACCTCTTGATTGTAGTATGAAACTTGAATCTTCAAAGATGATGAGAACCAAGCACCTCAAATGTGATGCCTCTAATGGCTTACAAACACCAAGGCAGTAGGATGATGTTTAGGAGAGAGGATGAGAGGCTAGAAATCGGCTCCAAGCTTCCAAGGGATCAAGTGGCCGATTTCCAATGCCTTAGGGACCCTTTTATACTTGAGTTGCTAGGGTTTCAGTCAAAACACTAATTGGATAGCTTAGGCCTTAAGCAGTCCACAGAACCCTTTTATTAATCCTTAGTTCATAATTTTTATGCTTGTTTAAAATTTTAATCATGAGTTTGGTATTTGGATGAGCAATTGTTGGTTTCTTTCTTTAATTTAGCAATGAATCATTGAATTTACTAAGAACAAGGGTTCTATGTGATGGGTTTAGAGCAAAAGAACAATCCTATGTGCTCATGCAAAACCCTAAAGTTTGGATCTAGGTTTCTCTATTGTACATGCAATTCATCCAAGACTTGAATACCCTAATCTAGCATACTACAAAACTTGAGATCTATATAAATAACCAAGTAAGAATATAACCTCTTGATTGTAGTATGAAACTTGAATCTTCAAAGATGACGAGAACCAAACACCTCAAATGTGATGCCTCTAATGGCTTACAAACACCAAGGCAATATGATGATGTTTAGGAGAGAGGATGAGAGGCTAGAAATCGGCTCCAAGCTTCCAAGGGATCAAGTGGCCGATTTCCAATGCCTTAGGGACCCTTTTATACTTGAGTTGCTAGGGTTTCAGTCAAAACACTAATTGGATAGCTTAGGCCTTAAGCAGTCCACAGAACCTTCTAGAATAAGGCCTCCTTGGACGAATTCAAGATGGACTCCACCTTAATTTCGTTCATGCCCTAATCCATAAGGATTCTCAGCCCAAAATCAATTATCTTATAATTGCAGTTCTAGTCCCCTTTATTTAATCAATCTCTTTTAGTCACAATAATTAATTCTTAATTAATTATTTAACCAATATTAATTAAATAAATATGATTTCTCTTTTAATATATTATTCTTATAATATATTAATAAACCACAATATCCTCTTTCTTTATAAATCATCATGTCCAGTTGCTTTGGTGAAGGCAACCCAAAAGGACCATGCTCAACCGAGTCAAGTACATACCAAATATAGTTATGGACTTAGACACTAATCCAACACTATGATGTTAGAAATCATCTCTAGCTTATGGATCATTGATATGGCTTTATTTAACTATATATTTTAGGGCATTATCTTAATGTATTTCAGTAAAAGTGTTATATTTTAAAATATGTGATACTTAATATGCTTTGAAATGTTCAATTATAGTTAAAATGGTAGTTGTGATGCAAAAGGAAGCAAACGAAGTTGAAAAAGACGCAAAAATGATGTTGATGGTGGCTTGACCTCTCTTTAGTGTTTTGGCCATATCTCATGACTCGTAACTCCGATTGAAGAGATTCAAAATGTTCTGAAAACTACACAAATTTTCGGACAACTTCCGTGTTTGTGAAAAATTATGACTCCCAATTCCCACACCACGGCAAAGCCATTTCCACGGCATGGCGACATTAAAAAATTTCGTGGAAGTGAAGATTCTAGCTCCCACGGCATGGAAAGTCTTTTTCCACGCCGTGGCGACCCTGAAACCTATAAATACAGCCGTAAATTATCCCTAATGGTATATCTTTCATTCCACTTCGACTTAGGCACCTAGAAAACTCATAGAAGCCGTTTTGAGGATCTAGAAGGCGGCTGGAGGGCTGTTAAACAGATATGGAATGAAGATTTGAAGGATTAGAAAATCGATTCATACCATGAATCATTCGGTTTGTTGTTATGACCATGATTAGCATTCTGTTATGATTTTCATATGTTTTACTTTCTGATTTAGGACTTCAAAACCCTATTGCTTTGTGTTAGACTAGATGAATCATTGAGATTATGGATTCATTTGCTATTCAGATTATTTATTCTTATTTAATTTATTATGTTTGCTTGATAAAAGATCCTTATCAAATCAGCTTGAGTTAAAGATTAGGGAAGAGTTGGTTTACATTGTGGAAGAAAGACATGTATATGTGATATTAGATATTGACTAGTTATATATGAGCTAAAGATATATCTAATTTTCCGTACTAATCGAATGTGAATGTAGATGGGGATTCTATATAAGTCCTTCTGTCTCATCTGTGACTGTGAGTTCAATTAATAAACGGATGAAGTCAATAAAAAACGAAGAATTCAAAGAGCGTTTCGGGACAAAGAAATGGAAAAACTAAAGTTGTATGGATTCACAAAGACTTTCTCGAGAGATGATCAATTGCTTCAGTGGGAGCTGCTATCGGTAAGTATTGTTAGGTTTAGATGATCAATCTAGCTTGATGTGCTTGAATCATATGATTTTATGAATTATAAATTTGTATGACTAGTGTTTGATCAAAGTCTAGGGTTAAGTAGTAAAGTTTGTAATTTTAATGTGTAAGGATACATATGATTAGCATTCATGTGTAGTAGCTTCATAATTTGTGATGCTAGTAATTCAAATTTCTCATAATACGAACTGAACACTGATTTTTAGGATAATTAGTTCACTTGATCACTGCAATTAAAAGTCTTGAAAATCAAAGGATTAGTTGTCTAGACCCAGAAGCTAGGTATATTCGGAATCGATGACTAATGAATAAATGTCACTTATTTTAGTAATTATCTATGATTTTGAGATGTAATTTTGTCTAAAACAAAGTACGCGAAATGATTCGTTTCCACTCAGTTTATCTCGTTAGTTTAGTTATGATTATTTTAGATTTAATAAGGAAAATCCCATTTTACTTTTTTCTTTTATTTAGAATAACCTATAATCAAATATTCTAATGTAATTCACTACCGTTCCCCTTGAGTTCGACACTCTTTCTTATCAAAATTATATTATACTCTATCAGGTTCACTACTTGTAATGTGTGGTTTAGATGCGATAGACTAGGAATTATAAATAAAAAACTAGTGTATTAAAAATACACGTCAACCATGACTCCTTTACGGAATGCGTAAGCATTGACATCCTCCATGAATGGAGAATTCCTTCATTCTTAAGGCTAATCAATTTTCTTGGGTTCAATTGCTTCAATTGAGTCCTTGATTTTGATTAAGTAGGGATATCAAAAACTTATGTGGGACCCAGCCCTCGTAGGACCCTGATACCGTACGAGATTAATTTTTTTCAAAAATCATGTTCAGGGGTGGGGGCGGGATTACCCCGTTTTATTATCGGAATCGAGGTCGGGAGTAGGTATTGTCGTCCTGTATTCCCGTGGGGGCCCGTTTGTATATATATATATATATATATATATATATATATATATATATATATATATATATATATATATATATATATATATATATAAGTTTGTTGGATTTGTCGTTTTGTAATGTTGGGTTTGTAATTTTTTTAGTGGCTAAAAAACTGGATTTTAAGCTCTTAAAGTTATGTAAAATAGTTTTTAGCCCAAAATAGAGCAGTTTTTTTAGCAAAAAAGTCAATTTTAAGCCTATAAAAAGGAGGAACGGAGGCGGAATCGGGGTGATGAATGTTTTTGGGGAGGGATCGGGGGCTATGTAAACGGGAGATTTGGGGGCGGGGGCGGGGATGGGGCAACTATTTTCACTCTCATTTGGTCCCATTGACATCCCTATTAAGAAGGTGTATTGTGGGCTTCCCCAACCTCCATACTACCTTTGAGAAATTTTGACATATCATACTTCATGATTGTTGTAACCAATTTGGGATGAATGATAAAGTTCGCATATTGAATCCTAATGATAAACACACAAATATTAATTGTGTTGAATTGTCTTAGTTGGCCAATCCTCTCCAATATCTGAACATCCCATCATCTTTGCTTGATTGGAAATATTTTAGTTCTTCAAGTCTTTTAGTTTACTGACAATCACAACCCCCATCCCCCTCATTTTAGTTTAATTATAGTTAGTTTTATTACACTTGTTCTTTTGGAATACAATGGTGATTGAATAAAACCATTTCCTCGATGATCGATACCCCTTTCTACCATTATATTATGTTTTGTTTGCAAACAAAATGGTGTAATTTGTTTGGTGGACTTGACATCCCACTAAAAACCAACTCCACCGTAATAAAAAATGATAGTTTTCATATATATATATATATATATATATATATATATATATATATATATATATATATATATATATATAGTTTTCATGTTTTTTTTTCTTATTTCATGTTTTTTCTTATTTCATAGTTTAGAACTAAACTCTTAGACTAGGTTATCAATGTATGTAGAGGTTTATTCGTTATTTGAATCAGTTATATGTTTATTTAATTCAGTTTAATCGGGTTTTTTACTTTTAAAATATTAACCGAAACCGAACCAAATAAGGTTTGGGTAAATCGGTTTTCAGGTTATTTTGTTTGGTTCCTTGGTTAAATATGAATAACAAAAATCAACATTGCAACTGTAATAAAAAAACATTGATTCGTCGAAAACTAAAAATAAATTAACAAACAACGTCTGGCCAATCATTTTCTTATTTCGATGTATGCATATTTGTAAATATTCAAATTTACATACATATATGCACATTGCAAAAAAAACATCGTTGTTTTATTATCATGGTGCAAATAGCTTAGACGGTGCATTAAGAATGATTTGGTGGTGTTAGTTTTGAAAAACAATTAACCGGAAAAAAAAATCTCAAGTTCTCACATAAATATTGGTTCTCAAAAAAAACTTTTCATTTTGTTCATATTTAGTCTCTTTCTGTTATGTTCTTGTACATTATATATCATCTAACTTATTGAAATTGTTCACGTTTTACCCTTGTAACCTGCAATAGCCGGTCACAAGGGTAAAATATAAACAATTTTAACAAGTGTGATAGTATATCATGCACAAAAAAAAGACTGAATATAAACAAAACCAATTTTTCTATCATTTTCCCTTTTTTGACCACCAAATTTAGATTCAAAATATAGTCCAACTTATTTTCTATAAGAAGATAAAAATGTTAAAATAAAAATATTAAAGTAGTAAAAGAACAATTGACAGGTTGATACTAAACGATAGCTAATTTAATTATAAATAATTACAATTTATATTTGACAATTGTATCATAGTTAACACAACAATTCTTATATCACATGAACATAAAATGATGTCGTGTTTAGTATACTAACAAAAAACCGATCAAATTTAACACGATAAAGATAAGATAAGATGATCATTAATTTAGTTAATTCATAACTAATCATATAAAACATGACAAACACATGCTAATTATGTCCATTTCGTATTGAATTTTAAACATGAACACATTCGAATTTCATTTCGTCCCAAGTTCGTTTTATGTCGTACATTTTTTCTGTCATGTCTTTGATTGACACCCTTAGAAATCATTAAACGCTTTATTTTTACTTTTGAGTTATTCACTCAAATGTGATAAAGTGAAAGTGTATCATCACATATCACCTTTTCGAATTCTAAATGCATGGGATTGTGAACTCGCAGGGAAGACTTTTCTGGCACACAACAATATACATTCACCGGTAACAAATAGTGGGTCGTGATGACGATTTAGGAGGAGGTAATAGATCATGGCCAAGGCCCTGGTAGAGCTCCTCAAAAAAAACATGATCATCCTCCCAAATTGAAGCATCAAAATTCGGTTCAGTCAACTTCGCATGCTTCGCTTAACCCTGAGTATGAGTTACGCCAAGGGCCTCCAAGTCAATAATCGATTATTCAGGAGTAAATGCCACAGTCATTCGACCACATGTCATACCCGCAATAGGACCACTAGAGTGAACCCCACCAACAAAATTGGACTTTTTTTCGTAAGGTTAGAAGAAATTGAGTACTCAACAACAAAGGGTCAATCTCCAGTAACTATTCTTATTGACCCGTCATAAAAATAGCGACATTGTCCGGAGAATTTTTCACAATAACCCTTGTATCAGCAGCCTTCGAATCATCATGCTCCCTAACACTACTCTTCACCAAGTCTTCATCACCATGATATTCAAAATCACCACCATGCTCCCCAACATTACTCTTCACTAAGTCTTCATCACCAAGATATTCAAAATGCCCCACATCTTCATATTGAACACAAAGGGAGGAGGGATATGATCTATAAATGGAGAAATCCTATATTCCAAAGGAATTCCCTAAAATAGGTTTTTTTTCGACACATCCACTTGATCAACAAAAACATCCCCATCTAAAAAAAGTGTTTATTAACATATAACAAGTCCAACACATCAAACACAAAAAATACAACCAAATTACTCGAAGTATTCTAAAAAAAAAACACGACATTTTTTTGTCTTCCCTCCACTTTGGGCTAATGCCAACAACACCAAGGCAACGGCCTCAACATTCTTACTATCCAAAGATATAATATGAAATTCGACTAATGCTTTTCCTCTCTCTAAATGTGGGATCAGGCATTTTGTCTTTAATCCATAAAGGGTTCGTTGAAACGTTAACCATGGTCGAGAATAGCCTAAAAGAACTACTCTTTCTATTTCTTAATTGAATCGGGAACCCCCATGGAATTTTGCACCACTAAGTTTAGAAAAAATAAACCAATCCTCGTTTACTTGTAAAATAAAATTATCGAAACAAGTGCATGGTTGGAACCAGTTTGAGATAATCAGCATAACATCTTAAAGAAAACCAATTTTCATATCATATTAGGCTTTAATCGGGAAATGTGTATTTGGTAAAACCAAAGAGTGTCTATCACCAAGTAACTAAAATGAAGATAAAGCCCAACCTTCATCAATTTTAAGTAAATGCCTACTTTTCCTGCTGGCAGTTGAATAATGGGAACGCTAGAAGCAAGCAGGATAAAGCATTAAAGCCATAGTTTACCCCTAAAATGATAAGCCAACTCCACCACCTCAACTTTCGCCACAGTCAAAATAGACAAAATCGCTTGAATCAGTTGATTGTCTGACACATTGCATGCAATAATAGAGGATGATGGCAAATTTTAACATGAAGAAGAAAGAAGGATGAGATGAAAGAAATAATTATTATTGGGGAAAACAAAACCATCTTTTAAAAAGAAATATGGTAGGCGTCTCATACCTCATGTCATCATAATTTGAGGCGTCGAAGAGAAGTGGATTTCTGAAAAAAAAAAAAGAGCTCGATACGTCGAGACAACCGACGTTGAAATAAGTTGAAGACACACGCTATCAAAATGTGACACATGATAATAATCTTAGGTCCGGAACACATATACACAAGACAAATCTTATAGTATGCCTCATATAGGGGGGGGGGGGGGGGGGGGGTAATAGTGTAACGCACTAGTAGGACCTAGGACCAAACAACAATCCAACCAACCAATATCTAATAGTCAGGTCGAGGAGTAATGTGCCAACAACCAAAGAGAAGGCCAAACCAAGTTGATGGATGCTTGAGCCCAAAGTAATGTCGAAATGCCAAAGCATCCTGCCATATTCCAACAAAGGATTGTGTGCCATGCACCCACGATCACCTGCAAGAAGCAAACATAACAGAGGGACATAGATGGTACAAAATGGTACACATTGTGTCCCTCATTAACACTATACATACATCTTCCATAGGAGGTATATTCGAGCAACAATTTACTCACTTCTCCTTAAAGATCTTATATACACCCTCTCGAGTAAGACACCCTTAACTTGGATGACGGAGCGGGACACACCCTCAAATTGTGGTGGTGGCGGTTGTGGTGGTGCGGATGGTGGCGGAGGAGAAGGAACGGACAACGCTATATAATCATTTATGATTATAACAGGCTTGCTACGCCGGTACGCCGGAGGATTAGAGCGGATGTAAATTATATGGCTGAGGTTGAATCTCAAGATCTCTATTTTTTTTAATCTCAACGAAACTTACCTCTCTCTCTCTCTCTCTCTCTCTCTCTCTCTCTCTCTCTCTCTCTCTCTCTCTCTCTCTCTCTCTCTCTCTCTCTCTCTCTCTCTCTCTCTCTCTCTCTCTCTCTCTCTCTCTCTCTCTCTCTCTCTCTCTATATATATATATATATATATATATATATATATATATATATATATATATATATATATATATATATATATATATATATATATATATATATATATCAGTGTTGCAGAAATCGGCCAAATCGGCCGATTAATCGCTAATCGGACCTCCACCGATGAGATTTATTACTAATCGGTCACTATAATCGGTTTTGGTCAATACGGGTCAAAGTCGGGATTAATCGGGCATAATCGGACCTAATCAGACTTAATCGGACCTAATCGGGTTTGGTCAACGCAGGTCAAAGTTGGACCTAATCGGCCCTAATCGGACCTAATCGCCGATTAATCGCTTTTTTTGTAGGAATAAAATTAGATTTATCAATTTTTGAATAATTTTCTTAATAATTAATGGTCTCTGATTAATCTCCCGATTAATCCCCGCCTAACCGATTAATCCCTAATCGCTAGTCCACCGATTAGCGATTTCTACAACCATGATATATATATATATATATATATATATATATATATATATATATATATATATATACACACACTAGTGAAGTTAAAAGGACCGTGCTAAGCACGGCCCACGAAGGGTTATTTGGCTAATTTTTTTTTTTTTTTTTTTTCACTCTAGAAATACAATGACATAATCAGATAATTTTTTAAAGTACAATGCTTTAATGAGAAAAAATAATTAGATGTTTAGGCTTGTAATAAAAGGATCACATACAATTTGAGGATATATTTGAGTATTGTAGGGGACCAAAAGAGACTCATAAAGTTGAACTCATAGTGAAACAAAATCA
Source organism: Lactuca virosa (assembly GCF_052849685.1). Classification (NCBI taxonomy): domain Eukaryota; kingdom Viridiplantae; phylum Streptophyta; class Magnoliopsida; order Asterales; family Asteraceae; genus Lactuca; species Lactuca virosa. The sequence continues at coordinate 44,682,335 of NC_136433.1, forward strand.
AACTCATAGTGAATCAAAATCAAACTCCTAAATCCTTAACATGAAAATAATATTTGTTCTAATAATCAATGGTGAACAATACGACAAAAAACAGTGAGTGAGGCATTTGAACAGACTAATTCAGAATCATTATGGGACAAAGTGACTATTTTTCCCTTACGTGAACAAATTACTAATTTAGTCTAAAGAGTAAGAACAAAGGCAAAATGACAGCCAAAATAGTAATTTTACATGGGTTCATCAGCTATTTTTTACTTAGGCTTTTCCATAATGACTGGTGTGGAGCATACCATTGCTTCCTTTTCAGGACATCATATCAAATTTCCAAGTCTTCCAAGTCTATCGACCCCAAAAGAATCGCACTTAAAGTTTTTTGAACCTAAGTACCGAAAGCCAAATCAAGTGTCAAGTAAGTAGATATAACCTTTTACAGGTTTTAGCACATACTCACTTAGAAAATTTATAAGAAAATAGTTGAATTTTTTATCCTACAGTTTAGCTTATTTTTGCAATTCTTGTCCAATAAAGTTGTTTCTTACAGTTTTGGTCCTACGATTGTTAAATCTAACTCACGGACGTTAAACTTTCTAGAATAACAATTTTGTACTTGGACCCAAATTGAAAAACAGCATACCATCTGGATCAAATTTCTAATTTTCACTTACTTTAGTTTACGGTTTTTATATGTGCATATAACTTTTGAAATTTTATAATATTTGACTAATAATCTAATATAATAAATATAAATTATTTATATCTTCTCGTATCTTAATTTTTAGACTAATTTTCCTGAATATTTTTTTATTAATTTAACTTTGCATTGCACAATTCACATATGAAATATGCATTTTAATAAGTTTTCATAACCATATCCACATATAAAACAGTATAGCCCTTAAACTAAAAAAAATTACAAATGTACTTCCTATAGAATATTGCTATAGCCCTTAAACTAAAAAAAATTACAAATGTACTTCCTATAGAATATTGCTTTTTCATTTTGGATAAGGGGCAATTTGGTCATTTTCAAAGAGCAACAGCTGGTAGTTAATTTTATGGTCCAAGGACCAAAAAACTTAGTTAAAGACCAAAATGCAAAAATCAACTATACTCATGGACCAAAAATGTAAATGCAATTAACTCTTAAAAACATAATTGAAATGCATGCATCTTATTGTGTTTTACCTATCGTACATACAAAATACCACACGTCAAACCTCTGTTTTTTAACCATGTGGAAAATGTAGAAGCTTCTCAACCATAGAATTTTGTTTCAGGATCGAATAAATAACTTCAACATTAATACCAAGCAGTCATCCAAATTGGAGTACACCTGGAGATTACTTCTCGTAACAGGTTATTATGACCAAATTGCGCTTCTGATGTGTTTCCTAAGTGCGTTCTTCCTAAACAAACCAAGAAGTTGAGGAACCTTTTGTTTTCCATGAAACTCACCAGGAAAATTACAAAAAATAAATAAATAAATAAATAAATAAATGAAAAACTGAAACCAAAAACCCTAATTTGAACAAAGAAGATGGAGATGGTCGATGAAGTGATTATTAGTGTTTACGAGGGATATATGAAACCTATAATTGGAGCATTACCATAAAAAATCTTTCAATCTCTTCTCTTTCGCTCCTATAAGTTTAAAAAACTCAGAACTTGAGTTTGTTGTGTGTGAGAGAGGGAAGGAGAACATGCCCTAGATTAACAAATTGGTTGAAAACAAACCTATATAGACGATTTCGAAAATCCTTATCAAGAAAAACTTAAACAGATTGAATCAACAAACCTGGAATTTTGAAAGTCAGCCTTGTTTGAGGGTCACGCATGTCGCTCATCCTTCTGCAGTTCTGTAGGTTCATCGTTCAATCCTGGAAGCAGAATCCAATTGCGATTAAATCAATTTTTGAAGGTGTTAAGGGTTTGAGACACAGAGAAGAATGTGGAAGGGAAGAGAATTGAGAGGGAAGATGAAAAGAGAAAGGTAAAAACTAGAAGTGGTGTGAAAATGTCTTGGGAATACAAAACTTCTCTAAAACTTTTATTGATTAGGCTAAGAGGTATCCTCACGCGTGAGAATGGAAGAAAAAAAGGTCACGTCATTATTTTAACAATTCCACAACCAACCCACTAGGTTGTGAAAATGATGTTCACTAGTGAAGTGGTGGTGAAGAAGAGAGAGATAGACACAAACAAATTCTCCACCAATCACAGCCATCGTCTTCTTCCGTAGTGGGTACCACGCCACAAGACACCCACCCATCTTTGGGGCGGTGTTCACGCGTAGCCTACTATGCCACGTAGGCACTACGCGTAGGTTAACCCAATCCATACTACATGGCCTTATTGAAAGTCGGGAAAAGGGGTTGTGTCAGTGGCTTTCTCCAATCTCGCCACCTGGTTGGGACAAAAGGGCGGTGCATTTTAGCAAAAAGAACAACTCATGAAACATTCGCACCGATTTTAATAAGGGCCAAACGCGCTATAAGAAGATGGTGTGTGAACTGCATGGGAGGTTTTTGTACCACCTGTCCACTCCATCAGCTGCCCTTTCTAAAATTTCTTAAAAATAAACAAAAATTCTACAATAATCCAATAAAATCCCACATTAATCCAACATCTTTTAGTTTCCATCAAATATAGAGCATGAGCCTTATATATATATATATATATATATATATATATATATATATATATATATATATATTGGATTAGGTGTCTAAGCCTATAAATATAATTGGTATAGACTTGAATTGATGATAGCATAGTCTTTTTGGGTTGCCCTCAAATCTAGCAATTGGACATTATTATTTTGGAGAGAGAATGATTTATTATTTGATTAATAAATTGGAATAAATGATTTGTTAATATATTATGGAAATAGTATATTAATTAGAAATATTAATATTTAATTAATATTTAATTAGAAATTAATTGGCATTAAATTTGGTGATTAAAAGAATTAATTGAAAGTGTAGGGACTGAAGTGCAATTGTCCAATGGTTGAGCAAGAGGCCTTCTAGAACCCTCCATAAGGCATGGATGGTTTTAGAAGGCCTTTAGGGTTTCTACAATTATCCATGTGGATAATTAGGAAGTTGGATAATCACCCGGTTCAAGGTAATATTATTATATTGGGTTTGGGCTTATCTACGGTTTCCTGACTGCACTATAAATAGCCCCTTAGAGCTATGAATTTTAGCACCTATTATTAAATAGAGATCTGGCCGAAATTCTTCTTCTTACTCTCCAAAATCCTTAGTTGCTAGTCTTAGGTGTGAACCACTAGAGGCACGACGCTTGTGGTGCTAGCTGCCAAAAGATCTGAAGAAGGATTCAAGGTTGTTTGCAATAACAATCTTCAAGGTATGTTTCTTAACCTACTGAATTCGATTTATACTAGAAAAGTTTTATATAATGATAGTTCATAGTATGTTGCCTATACGTGAAAGACGTAGATCCTCAATAGGTTGCATGTGCCCTAATTATTTGAATTGTTTGAATGTTTTCCGCTTAGTGCATAAAATTTTCAATTTTCTAACCTACGTTTTCCATAGTGGTATCAGAGCCTTATGGCTATCTTTCATGTATTTGCACATTGGTGAATTGATCAAAGCAAAAGAAACAATTTTTTAGAAAAATACCCTGGTCACGACGTGAGCTCGGTCAGATCCGAAAAATCTGAACTTATCTGCCTAATTTGATTACATGTGATAATTATCTGTTATGTTTATCTTCCAAATCCGATTTTGCTGAATATTTGATGATAAATTAAAAGCCTAGAAGTTAGGAGATAAGCATTTGACTTGATTAATTATTTGGTGATTAATATGATTGATTTTTTAAGTGTTTAGATAATTAATTTGGATATTAATTGGACTTAATGATTAATGTAAAAATATTAATGGGTTTATTTTAAATTTAAGTTAAAAGTTTAATTTTCGAATTTTAAAATATAAACTAGTATTTTTTGAAAAGTTTTAAAAATACACCTTATACTATATGTAGAATTAAATGTTTAATTATTACTATACGTATAAGACCAAGTCATTCGAACCGCTAATACGCCTCATTCACAAAGCCGGTCTATAAGGGGGTATAAGGAAACTGCCTATAAAATGACGGTTGAATGGGTGTCCTCTCGCACCTACCCGCTTCCTTGATTGGTGGAGGGTCGTTAGCCGAACGGGTTTGATACGACAATTAATTCTAATTAATAAGTATAATGCTATTATAAGTAACTAAATATTTTATTTTAAATCCCAATCTTAGTTACTTTAGGAAAAATGTGAATTTGAATGCTAACCCATGAAATTGCACATTGCACTTTGTTAGTCGTTAGTGGAACGTGTGTGGTTAAACGGCACACTAATAAGGACTAATAAAGAGTGGCAATGAGTGTCTCGAAAATTATCGTTGATTAATAGAGCTCGTGTGGTTAGCCGACACATTAAAATGAGATGATAAATGACATCGAGAGTACCAAGCTAATTTGCATGGTTATTCACATCTTGTTTGTGATCCTTGGTATCCCAGTCACAAATTGAAGAGCATAATCGAGATTAAACATGTCATTGAAGAGTTTCATTGAATCTCAAAAAGATCAGGGAATTTCATTCAAAACTTAATTAGTTCAGATTTCGTTTTCTCATGGTGAAATTGGTAAATCGTCGTTTACCTACCTTTATACAATTTACAATTAGATTACGCCATCTCTTTTCTAAGTTGTGAATTATTTAGTTGGATCATAACCTTGATATTTCATTTTGGGTGTTATATTGAGGATTATTCATATCTAACTAAAAACTATATTTCTTTTATAGATGTCTACTCCAACCGATGCTTCTGGTTCCTCCTCAAACAATAACAACAACAACTTCTCCTTAATGGGTTTTGAGCATAACAACAATTCCTAGGTGTGCATGCAACCCTAATACTTTGGATCTAGGTTTTCTCTAATTGAACATGCAAGCTTGATCACAAAAGAAGAAACCCTGGGATGTATCTAATATTTTCGAAACCCATATAAAACTAGGGTTAGGTTACATACCTTGATTGTTATATTGTAATAACAATAATTCCCTTGTAGATCTTGAAGCTTGAGAGCTTAGTGTCACAAGTGTAACACCTCTAATGGCTCACAAACACACAATGCAAGAGAATGACTATGAGAGAGGGGGGAAGGGATCAAATCTTCGGTTTTAACTTCTAACAAATAGTGGCCAAAATTTCATAGACTTAAGGGTTCTATTTATAGTGCACCAAGGATACTATAGATAACCCTAATCTGAATAAAATAACATTATTTCAAATATGGTAATTATCCACCTCCTTTTGATTATCCATATATGATAAGATATTCTAGAAACTCTAGAATAATCTTATATATATATATATATATATATATATATATATATATATATATATATATATAATCATTTCGTCCACCACCTTCCCTAGGAAGGTTCTGGACCCTTTTTTGATCAACTATTAAACAGTTGCACTTTTAGTCCCTGCACTATTAATTAATTCATTTAATCTCAAAATTAATTCCAAATTAATTTCTAATTTAATATTAATTAATAATATGATTTCTAATTAATATATTATTTCCATAACATATTAATAAATCATTTATTTCAATTTATTAATCAAATTAATAAATCCTTCCTCTACCTCTATTAATCATCCTGTCTAGTTGCACGTGTGAAGGCAACCCAAAAGGACCATGCCACTATCAATTCAAGTACATACCAATTATAGTTATGGGCTTAGACACCTAATCTAACAGTCTCCCACTTTGATAAGTCTAATAATTATAGTTGCAAGTATGACTTCAAAAACTGATAAGCAATCGTAGCTCTCAAAGCTTTTGTTGAACTCTGACCTAGTAAGTTACGTGTCCTAAGATAAAGGATCAGATAATCCTCCGTTCTGCAAGATATCATGTGGACAAATGACATGGAACATAATCATTCTCATTGTCGAACAGTTTGTTTCCCGATTTCTGTTTGTAATGACGAAGAACTTAATTAAACTCATCAATTCAATCATGACCGGGCCCCGCCACATAAGTCAACACCAAATCATCGAGGGGCCCAAGATATCGCTTTTTCCCCTTGGGGTAAAAGGAACAAATAAACTTTGACTTATATGCTTGTACTATTTACTTATCAAATCATACACAACAATGCATTTTATAATATCAAGCTACTAATGCGTTTACAAATTATCAATGCACAACCAAATCATAAACAACAACCCATATATCTCAGTTTAAAGATTATGCGATATTATCATCTTAGAATTACTCATGATAAATTCCATGAAGTAATTCTCTGAGCGTGGGTTAATCCAATACTTAAATCCTTATTTCAAAAGTACCCATGAATGTTGCAGCAAACCATGGCAATGTCTAATCCCTTAAACAATCTACAATCCAATTTACGACAACCTTAATTCACTACTTACTTCCAAAGTATGATCGATTGTGGATATTTTAAATAATCTAATTATTCGGGAAGTGAAACATGCAGATTTCAAACACAAAGATAAATAATTGACAAAAGACAGTAAACAATACTCATAAATAAATCTCCATTACTTAATCATCAAATGTCAATTACATTTACTTTGTTACAAGTTTCTAAATATTTCTCTAATCATTGAAACTACTATCATCCTTTAGACCAATGCTCCTCGCATGTTGAACGTGCTTAATCCTACTCAGACCCATTGTGAGGGGATCTGCAGGATTCTCTTCCGATGATACCCTCTTCACAATGAGGCTTCCTTCTTCTACATGATGTCTGATAAAGTGATACTTTCTGTCGATATGTCTTGATCTACCATGATCTCTTGGTTCCTTGGTCAAGGAAATCGCTCCTTCATTATCGCAGAAAATTTCCATAGGCTCCTTTATGGCTGGCACTACTCCAAGATCTCCGATTAAGTTTTTCAACCATATAGCCTCTTTTGACTCTTCGCTTGCCGCAATGTACTCTGATACACAAGTAGAATCAACTACGGTTTCCTGCTTGGAACTTATCCAAGTCATTGTTCCTCCATTAAGGGTAAAAACCCAACCAGACTGAGAACGATAGTTATCTCTGTTTGTCTAAAATCTGGCGTCACTATATACAGTAACTCTTAAGTCCTTACCACCACCAATTACAAGGACCCAGTCCTTTGTCCTTCGCATATACTTAAGAATGTTCCTGACCGCTATCCAATGAGCTTTAGCTAGATTTCCCTGATATCGACTAACCATGCTCAAAGCAAAAGCCACATCAAGGCGAGTACATGTCATAGCATACATGATTGATCCAACGGCGGAAGCATATGGAACTCGACTCATTTCTACTATTTCAGCTTCAGTACTCGGACTCTGAGTCTTACTCAATTTGGTATTACTCTGGATTGGTAACTCTCATTTCTTGGAATTCTCCTTGCTAAAACATTTTAGCACCTTATCCAAATATGTCCTTTGACTAAGTCCAATTAGTCTTTTACACCTATTTCTCAAAATTCTTATTCCCTGAATATAAGCAGCCTCTCCCAGATCCTTCATAGTGAAACACTTTCCAAGCCAGCACTTAACTTCTTGCGAGGTTGGAATGTCGTTTCCTATAAGTAGTATGTCATCAACATACAATACAAGGGAAGTCACTATACTCCCACTAGCTATGACATATACACAAGATTCATCCTCACTTCTAGAAAATCCAAACTCTTTAACCTTTTCGTCAAAGCAAAGATTCCATCTGCGAGAAGCTTGTTTCAATCCATAGATTGATTTCTCAAGCTTACACACTCTATTGGGGTACTTAGCAACCACAAAACCCTCTGGCTAACTCATGTAAACATCCTCAACCAACTTTCCATTAAGGAAAGCGGTTTTGACATCCATTTGCCAAATTTCATAATCATGAAACGCAGCTATGGATAGCATAACCCTAATAGATTTAATCTTAGCTACTTGTGAGAAGGTCTCATCATAGTCAACCCCTGGGGTTTGAGTAAAGCTCTTCGCAACCAGCCTAGCCTTGAAGGTGTGCACCTTTGCACCTAAGTATCTTACGACCTGGTACATAGTCAACCAAGTTCAAAACTTGATTGTCATACATGGACTTGATCTCGCTGTTCGTTGCCTCTTTCCACTCAGCAGACTCAGGGCCTTCCATGGCTTCCTTGTAGTTAGAAGGCTCATCCAAATTTACCAATGTCCTATCATTGATAAACGTATCACCATCTATAGTTATATGGAAACAATAAAACTCTAGTGTCATTCTAACTCGAGTTGAGCGTCTAAGAGGTAATGACTCGTCAATGGGTTCAACTGGAATTTCTTCCTCAGGTTGAGTGCTAGTGTTAAAGGTTCCTTCATCGCTTGTTTCTTGAATTTCTTCAAGATTAATTGTACTCCCACTGTCCTCTTTGCATATGAGTTCTCTCTCGCGAAAGACTCCCCTTCGTGCTACGAAGACCACGCCCTCACTAGGTCTGTAGAACAGGTATCCAATGGACTTTTGTTGGTAGTTGATGAAAATACATTGCTCACTTCGAGTTTCAAGCTTGTCGTGAGTCTCTCGAGTAACGAAAGCTTCACAATCCCAAACATTGATATGTGCCAACGAGGGAACCTTCCATGTCCACATCTCGTGAGGTGTTTTGGCAACCTTCTTTGTTGGGACTAGATTAAGAATATGGGTGGAGGTCTCTAAGGCATACCCCCATAATGATATTAGAAGTGAAGCTCAGCTCATCATGGAACGAACATGTCCAACAGGGTTCGATTATGTCTCTCAGCCACACCATTAAGTTGTGGTGTCCTAGGAGGTTTCAATTGTGAAACAATTCCACATTCCTTGAGGTAGTCGTGGAACTCGACACTAAGATACTCACTACCTCTATCAGATCTGAGCATCTTGATCTTCTTGCCCAATTGATTTTTGACTTTATGCTTGAACTCTTTAAACTTTTCAAAGGTTTCTGACTTATGCTTGATTAAGTAGATATATCCATATCTGCTATAATCATCAGTAAAAGTCACATAAAATCGATTTGCATCCCTTGTGGTGGATCTGAAGGGTCCACACACATCTGTGTGTATGAGATCCAGCAATCCTTCACCTCTATCACAAGAACCAGTGAAATGTGATTTAGTCATCTTTCCAAGCAAACAAGATTCGCATGTATCATATAACCTTAGGTCAAACGATTCCAACACTCCTTCCTTTTGGAGTTGGGCAATGCGCTTCTTGTTGACATGTCCAAGACGACAATGCCACAAGCATGCTTTGTCTAAACCATTAAACGAATCAATTTGTAACACACTATTTCCTCAATTGTCTACAACCATCACAGATTCATACATGCCATCATAAGGTAATGCTTCAAAATAAAATACACCATTATAATAAGCATAAATAGAACTATTCTCATTATCAAAAGAATATCTAAAACCTTGTCTGTATAAGCCATGAAAAAAAAATATTCCTTGTCATTTCTGACGAGTAGCAACAATTTTTCAAATCTAAACTTAACCCATTACTAAGCACTAAAGAATAAATGCCAATTTTGGTGACAGGTGACGATCTCTATTGCTCATAATCATGTTCATCTTCCCATGCTCCACATCCTCACTTCTTCTTAGTCCATGCAAGTCAGAACAAATGTGAAAACCACATCCTATATCTAGGACCCAAGAGTTTGAATGTGATGAGTTTTTAGATAGAATAGTGTAAATACCTGTCGAGGTTGGCTTAACCTTGCCATACTTTATATCTTGCAAGTACTTAGGGCAGCTTTGTTTCCAATGCTCTTTTTCATGGCAGTAAAAGCAAGTAGCCTCTTTAGGATCAGAGGTAGGGGAAGCTTCAGAACCAGATTTGCCTTTGGAGTCATTGCTAGATGACCCCACTTGGGACTTTCCCTTCTAGTTCTGCTTGGTAGACGCTTTCCTCTTCTTCCCCTTTCCTTGCCATATTGCCAGGACAGGAGCAGTAGCAGCAGGAGTGGAGGTAATACTCTTTCCCTTCATTCCACTTTCGGCAATTCTCAGCAAGCTTTAAAGTTGACTCAATGTGGCTTCTTCCTTGTTCAAATGATAAGTCATAATGAATTGATCATAACAAGAAGGCAAAGAGTGCAAGACTATGTCAATAGCCAATTCCTCATCAAAGTACACATTGAGTTTAAGCAAACGATCCACATAACATTGCATGCGTTGCAAGTGGGTCGTGATGGACTCTCCAACCTTCATCTTGTTGGTTATGAGGGACTTGACTATTTCGTATCTCTCTTGACGTGCTCGTTGATGGTACTTCTCTATCAAGTCCTTGTTCATCTCATACGGCCAATAGTCCTCATAGAACCTTTGTAGCTCAGGAGTCATAGTAGCGACCATAATACAAGACACTTTGGTGGCATCATTGCACTGTCTCCTATACTCAGCTAGTTCTTCAGGAGTAGCCTTCTCTTCATCGATCTCATCGATTTACTTCTCGATCGCGTACTCTTTATCCTCAAAACGCAAATCCATTTTGATGTTACGCATCCAATCATTGTAACTGGAGCCATCAAAAGTGACCTTTGAGAAAATGCCCAAAAGAGAGAAGTTGTTGGAAGAGTTATTGTTGGAGGAACCAGAAGTGTTGTTGGAGGTTGACATCTGAAAAAGGAAGATAAGTTTCGATTAGATAGGGAAATCCTTAATATAACACCCAAATGAAATATTAAGGGTAGGACCCAACACAATAATTCACAATTCAGAAAAGGGATGCCGTAATCCAATTGTAAATTATTTGAAGGTAAGTAAATGACGATTTACCAATTTCACTACCACGAAAGAACAAAATTTAAACGAATTAAGTTTTAGTGAAATTCCTAGATCTTTTGAGATACATTGAACTATTCAATGGAATGTTTAATCTCGATTATGCCCTTTCCATTTGTGACTGGGATACCGAGGATCACAAACAAGGTGTGAATAACCATGCAAATTAGCTTGGTACTCTCGATGTCATTTACCACCCAATTAATGTGACGGTTAACCACACACGCTCCATTAATCAATGATAATATACGAGCTACCCATTTCTATCCTTTATTAGTCCATATTAGTGTGTCAGTTAACCACACACGCTCCACTAACGACTTTTATAAAGTGCAATGTACAATTTCATGGATTAGCATCAAATTCATATTTTCCTATAGTAACAAAGATTTGGAATTTTTTATAAAAAATTTAGTTACTTCATATATTTCATTATACTTATTAACAAGAGTTTAGTGTCCCATCAAATCCATTTGGATAACAACCATCCACTAGTCAAAGGAGCGGTGGGTAAGAGTGGATATCCAATGACGGTCATTTTATAGGTCGCTTCCTTAAACTCGCCTTATAGACCAACTTTGTGAATGAGGCCTACTAATGGTAAGACTAACTTTTCTTATATATATATATATATATATATATATATATATATATATATATATATATATATATATATATATATTAAGCTTTTAATTATACATATAGTATATGAGTGTATTTAAAACATTTAAAATACTAGGGTTCTTAAAATTAAAATTTCAAAATTAAACTATTTAATTTAATTTTAAATTTCGAAACCAATGATGTATTTTTAAAACCTTTCAAAAATACTAGGTTAAATTTTTTAATAATTAAATTAACTAATTAATTTTATCTTTATCTTAAAATTTAACCAAATCATGAATTCATGATGAGGATACAAAATTACTGATTAAAATATCCAATTTTAAACACTTAAAACGAAATTAAGGTAATTATCCTAATCAATCCATGAAAGACTTATCAAAACCGAAAATCTGGGATCTGACAGCGCAACTCGTCGAGTTACCTATCTACTCGTCGAGTCTGATGAAAAAAATGACGATTATGTTCCCTTATTCTTTGGAAAATTCACAATTGCATCATATTCAACAGAAAACTAATCTTAGGCTTTGATACCACTGATGGGTTTTGAGCATAACAACAATTATTGTGTGCGCATGCAACCCTAATACTTTAGATCTAGGTTTTTTCTAATTGAACATGCAAACTTGATCACAAAAGAAGAAACTCTAGGATGTATCTAATATTTTCGAAATCCATATAAAACTAGGGTTAGGTTACATACCTTGATTGTTATATTGTAATATCAATAATTCCCTTGTAGATCTTGAAGCTTGAGAACTTAGTGTCACAAGTGTAACACCTCTAATGGCTCACAAACACACAATGCAAGAGAATGACTATGAGAGAGGAGGAAGGGATAAAATTTTCGGTTTTAACTTCTAACAAAGAGTGGCCAAATTTCATAGGCTTAAGGGTTTTATTTATAGTGCACCAAGGATACTATGGATAACCCTAATCTGAATAAAATAACATTATTTCAAATATGGTAATTATCCACCTCCTTTGATTATCCATATATGATAAGATATTCTAGAAACTCTAGAATAATCTTCAATGTTTTAAAAACCGGTTTTTTAGTTGAACCGGTATCGTGACCGGTTTAACTGGTTCGACCGTCGGGTAAACCGGTTTCTATAATTTTCATTTTTTTTTCTATTTTCCTACACATACATACATATATAAATCATGATTTGACGTTTACAAGTTCTAACATTAAAAATATACATAAAATTAAGTTGTAAATCAATCCAAATACATTAAAATAACACATAACCAAAAGTCTTAGTGTTTTACATCAATCCATATACGTCAAAAAGAAATAAAGTATAATACCGAAACAAAGTATAGTTTTAGATGAATAGAGAACACATCAACAAACTTTATACCATTCACCATATGTTTTTATTTAGAGAAAACAAAATAGATTTGAAAAAAATCACCAAAGTTTATTATGCAAATGATTCTTTTCCAGATGTTTTTATTCAGTTTAACCGGTTCAACCAGATTTTTCTAAAAACCGTCCGGTTCAATCTGGTTTAGAAATCGACGTAAAACGGGTGATAGTTGAACCGCTTACTCCCCCGGTTCCCGGTCCAACCGGCCGGTTCAAACCGATTTTTAAAACATTGATAGTCTTATATATATATATATATATATATATATATATATATATATATATATATATAATCATTACATCCATCACCTTCCCTAGGAAGGTTATGGACCCTTTTTTGCTCAACTATTGAACAATTGCACTTTTAGTCCCTACACTATTAATTAATTCCTTTAATCCCAAAATTAATTCCAAATTAATTTCTGATTAAATATTAATTAACAATATGATTTCTAATTAATATATTATTTCCATAACATATTAATAAATCATTTATTTCAATTTATTAATCAAATTAATAGATCATTCCTCTACCTCTATTAATCATCCTGTCTAGTTGCACGTGTGAAGACAACCCAAAAGGACCATGTCACTATTAATTCAAGTAGATACCAATTATAGTTATGGGCTTAGACACCTAATCTAACACTCCTTGTTGAACATCTGCTCTAAGGTGCAATTGGATGACACTAACTATAACGATTGGATACACAACATAAAAATGGCCCTTCATTTCGCGGACAAGGAGTATTTCCTCGAGAAACCACTAGAAGATCCAGACGTGGAGAAGGCCACTCCTGAAGAGCTTGCTAAATTCAAGAAACACTACAATGATGCAACAAAAGTTGCTTGCATCATGGTAGCCACAATGACTCCTGAATTACAGAGACACTATGAGGATTATTGGTCGTACGAGATGAACAAGGACCTTATGGAAAAGTACCGTAAGCGAGCTCGTCAAGAGAAGTACGAGGTATTAAAGTCCCTCATAGCTAGAAAGATGAAAGAGGGAGAGTCTGTTAGCAACCACGTTCAAAGAATGCAACGATACGTGGATAGGCTTGTCAAGCTTAATGTGAATTTTGATGAATAGTTGGCAATTGACATAGTGTTGAATTCTTTGCCAAGTTGTTATATGACATAATCACCTTTCACTGGATCTTGTGAAAGAGGTGAAGGATTGTTGGATCTCATACACACAGATGTGTGCGGATCCTTCAGATCCACCACAAGGGATGCAAATCGATTCTATGTGACTTTTACTGATGATTATAGCAGATATGGTTATATCTACTTAATCAAGCACAAGTCAGGTACATATGAAAAGTTCAAAGAGTTTAAACAAGAAGTCGGGAATCAATTGGGTAGGAAGATAAAGATGCTTAGATCCGATAGAAATGGTGAGTATCTTAGTATTGATTTCCACGACTAACTCAAGGAATGTGGAATAGTTTCACAATTGACACCTCTAGGACACCACAACTTAACGGTGAGACTGAGAGGCGCAATCGGACCTTATTGGACATTGTTCGTTCCATGATGAGTCGAGCTTCTATTCCAATATCATTATGGGGGTATGCCTTAGAGACTGCCGCCCACATTCTTAGTCTTGTCCCAACAAATAAGGTTGCCAAAACACCTAACAAAATGTAGACGGGGAAGGTTCCATCATTAGCACATATCAAGGTTTGGAGTTGTGAAGCTTTCATTAGACGAGACTCTCACGACAAGCTTGAACCTCATAATGAGAGATGTATTTTTATCGGGTATCCACAAAAGTCCTTTGGATATTTGTTCTACAGACCTAGTGAGAACATGGTCTTTGTAGCACAAAGGGGAGTCTTTCACGAGAGAGAGCTCATATGTAAAGAGGACAGGGGAGTACCATTGATCTTGAAGAAATTCAAGAGTCAAGCGATGAAGGAGCATCTGAAGACGCTAGGGTTCAAACAGAGGAAGAGATTCCAGTTGAACTGATTGACGAATCATTACCTCTTAGGTGTTCCAGTAGAGTTAGAATGTCACCTGAGTTCTATGGCTTCCATATTACTACAGATGGTGATACGTTTATCATTGATAGTACACTGTTAAATTTCGACGAACCTTCTAACTACAATAAAGCAATGGCAGGCCATGAGGTAGCCAAATGGAAAGAGGCAATGGACATCGAGATCATGCCTATGTATGATAATCAAGTTTGGAACTTGGTTGACAATGTATTGGGTCGTAAGACAGTTGGGTGCAAATGGATCTTCAATAAGAACACCGACATGGATGGAAAGGTACACATTTTCAAAGCTGGACTGGTTGTGAAAGGATTTACTCAAACCCTGGGGGTTGACTATGACGAGACCTTCTCACCAATGGCCAAGATAAAGTCTATTAGGGTAATACTAGCCATAGCTGCGTTTCATGACTATGAAATGTGGTAGATTGATGTCAAAACCGCTTTCCTTAATGGGAAGTTGGCTAAGGATGTTTACATGAGTCATCCAGAGGGTTTTGTAGATGCAAAGTATCCGAATAGAGTGTGTAAGCTTGAGAAATCAATCTATGGATTGAAACAAGCTTCTCGCAAATGGAATCCTTGCTTTGACGAGAAGGTTAAGGAGTTTGGCTTCACTAGAAGTGAAGATGAGTCTTGTGTATATGTTAGAGCTAGTGGGAGTATAGTTACCTTCCTGGTATTGTATGGTGATGACATACTTCTTATAGGAAACGACATTCCAACTTTGCAATATGTTAATCCTTGGCTTGGAAAGTGTTTCACTATGAAGGATCTAGGAGAGGTTGCCTATATTATGGGGATAAGGATTTTGAGAGACAAGAGTAAAAGACTTAATTGGACTTAGTCAAAGCACATACTTAGAAAAGGTACTAAAACGTTTTAGTATGGAAAATTCCAAGAAAGAAGAACTACCTATACAAAGATCTATCGGTTATGCTATGACATGTACTCGCCCTGATGTGGCTTTTGCTTTGAGCATGGTCAGCCGTTATCAAGGAAATCCAGGTAGAACTCATTGGATAGCAGTTAAGAAAATTCTCAAGTATCTGTGAAGAACTAAGGATTGGGTCCTTGTGTTTGGTGGTAGTGATATGTTGAGAGGAACTAGGTATAGTGACACCAACTTTCAAACAGATAAGGACAATTTTCGTTCTCAATCTGGCTGGGTGTTTACCCTGAATGGAGGAGTAGTTAGTTGGAAAAGTTCCAAGCAAGAGACAATGGCTAATTCTACATGTGAATCAGAGTACATAGCAGCGAGCGAAGCATCAAAGGAGACAATTTGGTTGAAGAACTTCATCAGAGACCTTGGAGTTGTACCAGCCATCAAGGAGCCAATGGATATTTTCTGTGATAATGAAGGGGCGGTTGCCTTAACAAAGGAACCAAGAGATCATGGCAGATCAATACATATCGACAGAAAATACCATTTCATCAGATATATAGTAGAAGAAGGTCACCTCGTCGTGAAGAGGGTATCATCAGAAGAGAGTCCTACAGATCCCCTACCAAAGGGTCTGAGTACGATTAAGCACGTTCAACATGCTAGGAGCATTGGTCTGAAAGATAGTATTAGTTTTAGTAGTTAGATAGTTATTTAGAAACTTGTAACAAAGTAAATGTAATTGACTTTTTGATGATTAAATAATGGAGAATTACTTATGAGTATTATTTACTATCTTTTGTCAATTGTTTATTATTGTGTTTCATTTTGCATGTTTTACTTCCTGCATAATTCGATTACTCAAACATCCACAGTCGATCGTACTTTGGAAGTAAGTAGTGAATTAAGACTGTCATGAATTGGATTGTAGATTGTCTAAAGAGTTTTAGACATAACAATAGTTTTTCTGCAATATTCATGAGTACTTTGAAATGGAGAATTTGAGTATTGGATTAACCCACGCTCAGAGAATTACTTCATGGAATGTATCACGAGTAATTCTGATACGATAATATCTTATAATCTTAAAACGGAGATATATGAGTTGTGGTTCACAAATCAATTGTGCATTAATAATATGTAAAGGCATCAGTAACTTAATGTTATAAAACATATTGTTGTGCATGATTTGATGAGTAAATAGTACAAGCATATAAGACAAAGTTTATTTGTTCCTTTTTCCCTAACGGTAAAAGCCATATCTTTGGGTCCCTCGGTGATTTGGTGTTGACTTATAGTGTCAGGCCCGACCATGACTAAATTGATGTGTTCGATTAGTAGTTCTTTATCATTACAAATAAGAAATCGGGAACAAAGTATTGGACAATGAGATTTATTATGTTCTATTGCTCATGTCCGCATGATATCTGCAGAACGGACGATTATATGATCACTTATCTTAGTACACGTGACTGACTAGGTCAGAGTTCGACAACAGCTTTTGGTAGCTACAATTTGTAGATCAATTCTGAAGTTATACTGGAGTTATAGTTACTAGACTTATCCAAGTGGTAGATTGTTGGATTAGGTGTCTAAGCCCATAATTATAATTGGTATAAACTTGAATTGATGGTAGTACACTCCTTTTGGGTTGCCCTCAAACCTAGCAATTGGACATGATTATTTTGGAGAAAGAGAATGATTTATTATTTGATTAATAAATTGGAATAAATGATTTGTTAATATATTATATAAATAATATATTAATTAGAAATAATAATATGTAATTAATATTTAATCAGAAATTAATTGGAATTAATTTGGTGATTAAAAAAGTTAATTGAAAGTGCAGGGACTGAAGTGTAATTGTTCAATAGTTGAGCAAGAGGCGTCCTAGAACCATCCATAAGGCATGGACAATTTTAGAGGGCCTTTAGGGTTTCTAGAATTATCTATGTGGATTATTAGGAAGCTGGATAATCACCCGGTTCAAGATAATATTATTATATTGGGTTTGGGCTTATCTAAGGTTTCCTGACTGCACTATAAATAGCCCTCTAGGGCTATGAATTTCGACACCTATTATTCAAGAGAGATTTGGCCGGAATTCTTCTTCTTACTCTCCACAATCCTTAGTTGCTAGTCTTGGTTGTGAACCTTTAAAGGCACGACAGTTATAGTGCTAGATGCCAACAGAATTAAAGAAGGATTCAAGATTGTTTGTAATAACAATCTTCAAGGTATGTTTCTTAACTTATTGAATTCAATTTCTACTAGAAAAGTTTTATAGGATGATAGTTCATAGTGTGTTGCCTATACATGAAAGAAATAGATCCTTAATAGGTTGCATGTGCCCTAACCATTTGAAGTGTTTGAATGTTTTCCGCTTAGTGCATAGAATTTTGTAACCTGCGTTTTCCATATATATATATATATATATATATATATATATATATATATATATATATAAAGTTAATATTCTTTAAAAAAATTACGCTTCAGAAGGGATAGAATGTATGTGTATTTCATGTTAATTCATTTAAAATAACCACAAAATAAAATGTGACAAAATGAATGAGAATGTAACATATGGCAAAAAAATTATTTATTAGGATAGATATATTAAACTCGAAAATCTATACATTTTTAACTTTTTAGTTTTACACAATTAAAAATTTTAGGGTTGTTTGTGACATTTATTAAAAAATGATTATTTTATAATACCTATTATGAAGGCTTTTATTTTAGAATTTTTGTTTGAAAATGACAAATTTTATAAAAGCTTAACTTGACATGATATTCATATATAAACATTTTGACTTACCCCTGAAATTTTAAAAAAGAAAATCATGTCCAAAGAAAACAAGTATTAAAAAATTACAACAAAATAGCTATTTGTCAACCAAAAAATTAAATAAATAACCGCTAAAAACTTATTTTAATGATACTTTTTATACCAATAATAAAAAACCAGATAAATAAAAGATAATCGAACGTTTAACGTATACTTCTAACTAATTTTTATTTAAACATGTTTCAAAAAATAACAATTAAGAATCTAAATTATAATTTATTAACCAAAGTCTATCTAAAAAAATAAAATAAATAAAATAAATAAAAATAAACTCAATAATTAGTAATTGGATTTATGAATTCAAATTCTCACTATTAATAGACAATTTTTTGTCATTTATTATCATATTCATTCTATTTAATACTTTACATATATAAATACTAGTATTATGTAAAAATTGAAAAAAAAAACATATATTGACATGTGAATATTATTTATTTAGAAAATACTACAAAATGAAATGTGTCAAAACTCATAAGAAAGTGATATGTGGCAAAAAGATTTTGATTTATTAGAGTAGATTATGATTCTTACCACCTAAACTAATGGATATACATAAGCATCTGAAAATTCACGTATAATATTGCTAAAACTAAATTTACCAAAATATCAAGTATGTTGTGGGTAATATTAGAACAGGTTGCTTGCAAAGATAATGATGCGTGATACCAAGCAGCTCATAATCATGTTTATTTATATTTTCAGCAGAATAATACATATACGAATACTAACAGACTAGAAGTTGGGCCTCGAAACATCATGGGGCCCTAGGTCGTCGCCCAGGTTGCCTCCTCTTGGGTCGAGGTTGATTATTTCCGATTGTTTTATTTTGCTTGTGAAAACGAAAATAACTGTTAATATAGATCTAGGTATTTTACATAGGTGGAACGTGTATCCATAATGTTTCAATATACTTTGTAACAAATGTTTGTAGTCCATAATTTTAGGTAATTAAGTAAGACATGTCATATAAAGTTATTTTGAAATATATTACAAAATCAGATAAATTGTATCTGAAATGTACAAAATCTTTGAAATATCATATCTCAGAAGTCTTTATGTCACATCTCACATAGGTGACATTTCAAAACGAATTAGGATACTCTAAAAAAGCAATATTTTAGATAAGGGAAAATACTAATCTAGCCAAAAACACTAATTACTTATCTAAAATTAGCCAAAAAAACACATTAGCCAAAACTAGCCCACGAAACAGTAGATTGGTTAGGGTTGACTACGGTCAACGAGGGTTGACTACGGTCAACGTGAGAAAACTAATCTTTCGTCACAATGGGCTACTGTTTTGTGGCCCATTGGCCCATAGTATATAATGTATTTTTTTCAGATTAGGTTAATTTTTTCTCATTTTTTATTTCATTGTCTACTATTTTCTCTCAATGGAGCACCCGAAGAACAACGAGGTACGTCCATTTTTAATCAAAGTTTTACCATATTGTTGATTATGAGTAGTTTTTATATATGGGGATAACTTTTTTTTTGAAAAAAACCAAAAAAAAAAATATAAAACCGTAGGTTTCATACGAAACCGTAGATCTACCCCAAAACCGTAGTCTACGGTTTGGGAAACCGTAGTTTATAAAGAGAAAACCGTAGGTTTTTTTAAAACCTACGGTTTTATATCTTCAAAATGATTTTTTTTATATATAAAACACGAAACAGTAGAAATTTTAGCGGAACAGTAGCCGAAACTAAATACCTACGGTTTCGTGGGTTATTTTGGAACAATTCCTAATTTTTGGCTAAAAATGGTTAATTACTTCTCTAATTTGACTAGATTAGTAATTACCCCTTTTAGATATGATAGTTACTTTGGTAACTTGCCAAAAGTTTAGTTGTTGACTTAAAAGCTCAATAATTATATGGTTATTTTTGTGTATACCCGACATTGTTTTAACAAAAAAATAACCTTAAAGCAACCGAATAGTTAACTAAAATGTTAAAAATATTGTTGTTGCATGAGTTTTTTGTTTTATAAGAATTCCGGCTTTCAAATGATTTCAAAGTATTTTTGGAAATTTAATTAATGAATCAAATGGTCCATGTTTACTTTTTGATTATGAACTTAAGCCCAATTATTGTTTATGTAAGTGCAAATTTGCAAGGGTGAGGGGTTTCATACAAGGCCAGGCCCATGTTTATAAGTCCATCAATTCTCATTTAGGTAAGTGCAAAAGTGAAACATGTGGACCTTTTAGCGTAATAAATTGATGAATTAACTATTAAAATGATTTTAGGCTTTCTATTTCTTTTTAAAATCAAATCAAATATTGCTAACTTTTTGCAAAAAAATAGATATGAAATACAAATTTTTATGTACAGATCTAGCAGAATTATACAAAAATTCATCGTGTAATGTTTGGTTAGAAGGATAAAGGCGAAAATTTCAGAAATGAATAATTCCATTTTGTGAAGGATTGTTTTTTAACAATCTCGAGAGAATTACCAATTTCATTCGAAACCATTCAAAGAGAATTCAAATTTTGATTTATATAAATATTTTATTGTTCACATTATTATTTATATTATTTATTACATAAATATTTTATTATTTTATATTATTTTTGTTATATGACAAATTGTATAAAAGACACTAAATTTTGCTAAAATTTCATTTTTGATATTCTTTTTCTCAATTAAGTAATTATGTTTACAATGTTGTTGCAAAATTAACCAATCAAGATTCTCCGGATAATCGTATGCCACATAACTGGTTGTTGCCACACCAATTGTCATTTACCCTCTTTGCCAAATAAATGTGTCATCGTCTGTCATTTACCACTATTTATCATGTTTTACCCTAATTACTCCACACCATCGAAGATCGGTTGAAGACAATCCCCACAATCGAAGTGGGACATGGATGAACCAACACAATCAGATGAAACACACATGGATCGAAGGTCAATGTCTGTTGATTTCGTTGTTGCTATCATTGTATTCGTCCACAGATGTGGTCCCAATTTTTATGTTTTTCAACACATTCGATGAACGAAAAACACTTCATGAATCCATTTACAATAGCAGACAGTTGCTTCAAACTTTATAATAGAGTTTAATTGATGTTTTCACTTATTCATTTCTAGTCATTATATTAAGGGCACTTATATTAATTCAGTGTGATCCTATTGGGTGAATTGTGGCCTCATACAACTGCGTCAGATGGTATTATTGTTTGATGTCCATTTTTACAAATGGTTTGGACTTATATTCACGTGATGATGTCCTAACTCTTGGATTAGAAAAGACTATAACTAGCTAGGGTATTTCCGTATTTTTTTTTTTTGGGAAAATGGGAATCCCCTTGGCAAAATATATTAAGAATATGAAGAGTTACAAAAAAAAAAGGCAAACGCCCAAGAAAAAGAAAAAAGACTAGCCAAGCTAAGGGAAATGCCCCAAAGCAAAGACAAAACAATCAAACAACTAGAAACTAACTAAAAAAAACTAAAATTGTCATCTCTGATCAATTGGAGAAGAGATATAACAACCATGAGAAGAGCTCGACAGTTCGTCAAAAGCTGGGTGAGTAGCACTCGAATGTATAACAGGAGGGACACGAGAATCATCATCAATATCATCCACTCTTTGATGGGATAGAGCATCAAACATGTTTGTGGTAACTTTTTTCTTTGGCTCTACGGATAACTGGTTTATAGACTTGAGAGATCCTTATAGTAGGACCTTTTCATTTACAGTTGTCAATGGGAGCCTTCTTTTTTGGAATTGGAAGTGATCTAGCTCTCCGTATTTCCGTATTTGTTGAGAATTTGCAAGGAAACTTTTATAATGAACAATTTTACGAAATATGCATATTATTGTATGCTTGACTTGAAGAGTTCTAAGAATCGATTAAATTTTTCTTGAAGTGCACAATTATATACTGTGAAATGCACTCATACAGTCTTTACCCTAATTTTCACTTTTAAGGCTTTTCATGGAGATGATAAAACAAAAGGAAGTTAAGAATCTACTATGATAACTATTTATTTATTTAAGGACATCATATTCTTATTACTATTTGATATTCCGCCAATGCGAGAGAATAAAAGGTTAGAAATAAGGCATATATATATATATATATATATATATATATATATATAAATACAAAGGTTAGTTTCATTTCCATGTATATCTTTTTCTTCTTTTTCAATAAATTGTCAAGAAATACTACTATTATTTTGACCTATTAATTTAAGCTTATTTCTGAATTTACTTCTACGATATAAGAATTCATGGTATCTACTCTCTGGAGTGGGCTTGCTCGTATGGATAGAGGTTATTGTAATTCGTATGGTTTCAAGAGAGAGCTAAATTTTTTGTAATTATGATTTGACACTCAAAAGTTTTATAACTTATATTATGTTTAATTAGCATTTAGTGAAAAGTTTACTATAAAAATGTCAATCTTTTGTGTCTTTTGTGTTATATAAAATCTTACATGTAAGAAGGATTTGAAGATATTGTGATTCAAAAGTTTTCATATAGTTGAAACATTCACGATCCAAATATGATGATTTGAAGAAATGGGTTATGTCGCATCGATGGTAATTGTAATATGATTTTTTCTTTCAACCAAAACAAATGAAGTTTTTCTATTCTTTCTTTATATTCAGTTTCGCATTTAATCTTTATATGTGATTTGTGTGTAGTACTCAATCTTGAATGTGACTCTCCAAACATCAATGTTTTGCTTGGAATATATTTCTGATTCTTTTTTTCAAGAAAAATATTTTGATTGCAGGTTAGTGAAAAATTGTCATCAAGTTTCTATGGTTGAATGGTGTTAAATGAAGAAAGAAGATTCATAAAAGAGAGAGCTAAATTTTTTGTAATTATCATATCATACTATATTATAAAGGAAGCATTTTTTCTTTCACCACATTCATTTGAAACTCCCATGCATTTTTCCTTTCACCATATTCATTTGAAACTCCCATGCATTTTTCCTTTCACCATATTCATTTGAAACTCCCATGACTTTTCAACTTCTTTCTAATAATGATTATAAGTTGGTTAATAAGATTAAATAAATATCTAACTTAAAGTGTAATCATATATAAACTAAATTTCAATATTAAAATAATATTTTTACTTTTACATATAAAGTTATGTCTTTAACTTTTAACATATTATACTTAATTTATTAGTTTTAAAATGTTGTTGTATGTAAACCATTATCATTTTAAAAGTACAATTTTTGAGAAGTTTTGATAAAATACTTAAATTGTTAATTTAAATATAACATTATACGGTCAACTTAAATATAAATTTTAATTCAGCTTAAACAACCTAAAGAATATTTTGTAAATAGTTAAAAGTGATAAATTGTAGTTTCTTTCTAATAATGATTATAAGTTTGTTAGTTAGGTTAAATAAACGTCAAACCTAAAGTGTACTCATAAATAAACTAAAGTTCAATATTAAAATAATATTTTTACTTCTACTTATAAAGTTATGTCTTTAACTTTTAACATAGTATATTTAATTTATTAGATTTAGTATGTTGTTGTATGTAAATCATTATCAGTTTAAAGCTACAACTTTTGAACAGTTTGGATAAAATACTTAAATTGTTAATTTAAATATAATATTACATGGTCAACTTAAGTATAAATTAAAGATCCACTTAAAAAACCCAGAGAATATTGTGTGAATAGTTAAAAGTGATAAAATGTAGTGCTAAATGCAAAAACTAAAATGTGATCTCAATTTAACTAAAATATATCCTAAAGATATTTTTATAATTATTAAAAGTTTTCAAATAAGTAGCTTAAAATAACATATTATAACAATAGTTAAAATAACTCTATATAAATGATTATATTGTTACCTTTAAAAAACAAAAAACAATGTTTGATGTTTTAAATAATTACAATGATCTAAATTAAAACATTAAGCTAATAAATTTTAAAAAATTAATTACCAATAACAACAACTATAAATAACATTAAACCATATATTATATTTAAGGATCGGACACCCATATGTCAGGACCATACAAACCTGTTACGTGAAATGCACCAAAACCAAAGCAAGCCACACCTGCAAGAAATAAATGTATTCCAAAGATCTTGGGCAAATCCAAAGAAGGTTTTCCTGTATGTTCATCAAAAAATATTTCTAGATCCCAATACACCCAATGCCAGATAGCTGCCAAAAAGCACAACCCAAAAAACACAATATACGCTCTGACCACACCTTCATGGTAGAAGTCATTCAAACGATTGTGATTATGCAGTTATAATAGATGTATATAGATGTATAAATTATCATATAACTCAATATAATAAATATATTATATCAATTTAGTATACGAATTATTATATCAAATTTAAAAACAATGTTATTGTTATATTTAAAAATAACATATATTTGTAAATATTTCAACTATATAGGTCTTTCTATGCAACGTGCGGGCATTCGCCTAGTATCTTATAAAGCTAGCATTTTTCTAAGCATCACATTGATTTGAAACTCCTTTTTCCTTTCATATTCTCAAAACTTATAAAAGAGGCAAATTTCCAAGCATCATATTGATTTGAAACTCCCATGTTTTTTCATATTCTCCAATGACTTTTCAAATGCATTTTAGTAATGATTATTAATTGCTTATACATCAAACATGTTATATAAGTTGTTACATGTGATTTATGAATCTTTGTTTCTCTCTTTAGTTCTTGGTTTCCTAAACATCTCACTTTGAGTGAAATTCTTTATGCATCTTCTTAGTTTATAATATCACCAACTTGAAACATTACAGTTTTAGCAACATTTCACCACACTTCTCCAATCATTCATGTAAGAAGAATGTTGATTACATTGTGTTTTTATATAGAAAAGGAAAAATATGATTTGTTGTGTTATGGATTTAAAAAAAATGGTGGTCAGATGTTGTATATTTAATTGTAGTGGATGTCTAATATTAGGATTTGGTTCATAATATTCTTTTTATATGTTAATATCCTTTTGTTTATGTTATAAAGCTAGCATTTTTCTAAGCATCACATTGATTTGAAACTCCTTTGTCCTTTCATATTCTCAAAACTTATAAAAGAGGCAAATTTCCAAGCACCATATAGATTTGAAACTCCCATGTTTTTTCATATTCTCCAATGACTTTTCAAATGCATTTTAGTAATGATTATTAATTGCTTATACATCAAACATGTTATATAAGTTGTTACATGTGATTTATGAATCTTTGTTTCTCTCTTTAGTTATTGGTTTCCTAAACATCTCACTTTGAGTGAAATTATTTCTGCATCTTCTTAGTTTATAATGTCACCAACTTGAAACATTACAGTTTTAGCAACATTGCACCACACTTCTCCAATCACTCATGTAAGAAGAATGTTGATTACATTGTGTTTCTATATAGAAAATGCAAAATATGATTTGTTGTGTTATGGATTTAAAAAAAAATGGTGGTCGGATGTTGTATATTTAATTGTAGTGTATGTCTAATATTAGGATTTGGTTCATAATATTCTTTTTATATGTTAATATCCTTTTGTTTATGTTATATGAAGATTATTGTGCAATGTGGGTGGTTGTGTGGTAACTTTATGTTTGTAATTATATTTTAGTTTTCATTTGTGGGTGGTTGTTTGGTAACTTTATGTTTGTAATTATATTTTAGTTTTCATTTATGGGTGGTTGTAATTGTACTTTATATTTGTAATTGTATTTTAGTTTGTATTTTACTTTGCGTTTATGGTGTTTACGGGAAGAAAAATATGAGAATGATCAATACTTTGATTGTTGGCATTTTTTTTTTGTATGCATCATATCCACGTTAAACATAGATGAACATTTAACCTTACGATAGAGTAAAAAATTATATTTGTTTTATTTAGGTACCTTTATCTTTGTTTTGAAAAAGTCTTGTTACACAAGTTTTATCTTTGTTCCACTTATATAGAAGAAATTCTAAAATGTTTACCTTTTTTAATATTGGAATGCGATTGTCATTTCTATTTTTTCCTTTTGGTGTACGACACAAATGAACACAAGTAAGATTTAAAATAATTAGCATTATTAATAACTTTATTTATAAATAACTTAAAATTCCATCCAGTTGTAGTATATGAAGTATTTTCAATCAAATGTTCAATTTCCTTAACAATTAAACACCAATATATGTTTATAATTCTCATTTTATTAACAAATATTATTTTTTCTATGATAAGTAAATAAAAATTGTTATAACTATTTTCTTAAAACAACATGACAACAATAATAGTTTAAAAAATTTTAAATTAAAAAAAATAGATTATGATACATTGGAAAAACGATTAATGTTTGAAATTAATCATAAACGAAATAAAAAAATGTTTAAATAAATGGTTTTCCAATTAACAATGTCAATAGTTAAAAATTGTATCAAATAAAAAACTACATTTAACTAGCTAAATTCACACACAACATATGAATGGATACCATTGATATGATATGATCCTAAAATACATCTATCTAAATTAATTGACCATAAGTAGATGCTATTATAATGATTCGGTTTTAATATATATATATATATATATATATATATATATATATATATATATATATATATATATATGTCTTATGATATATTTAAAATAATTATAATATTTTATAACATATTAGTGCAATATTCATTTGAAAACCTCTATTTTAATTAATATCACTCAAAATTCTTCTTAATAATGACTTGATCACTCAAAAGTTTTCTAACATGTATATTATGTTTAATATGCATTTAATGAAAATATTACTATAAAAGGTCAATCTTTTATGTAGACAACCATATAAATCACATACAATTGAAAAAGAAAACAAGCTTAAAGATTTTTGTATTGGTTTGAAGTATTTTGACCGTTTTTTGAATTATTTTATTATGGTAGAGCTTTTAATTTATATGTTTGTTATATGCTAATTCTTTTTATATATTTTTTTGGTTATAGTATTCTTTTAATACAATTGTTGTATGTTATGGTTGAATCGTTAATGTAAATTATATTGTATACATGTTATCGATCATATATTATATATGTTGCTTCAAAAAATAATTAATTAAAATTCATGTATATGCTATATTTTCTAGGGGTGTGTATGGGTGAGTTTCGTTCGGTTATAGGCTAAAACCAAACCATAATCCTTGCAATCGGTTAATGAATTTTGGTAACCAATGTGAATCAGTTAACATTTTAGTCGGTTAATGGTTTTCGGTCATCGATTAATATCGGTTAACGATAATGGTTCAAAATGATATTGAAATAAAAATACATTACTATAAAATGCGATAAACAAAAAAAATCATTACGATAAAAACTACATTACTATAAAATGTGAGCAACAAAAAATCATTGCTATAAAAAGTGAAAAATTAGAAAGTAGGTTGCTAAAATTACAAGTGGTAAATTAATGGTGATTAACTAATACCAAATTGTATAACTAAATCTAATTCAAAATTAAGTACTTTATATCTGTGACATGATTACTCTTCAAATTCTCAGTTTCTAATATAATTACATATATATATATATATATATATATATATATATATATATATATATATATATTATAGTTTAGTTAATATTGTTGGATGGATTCAGTTCATTTTGTAGTGATTTGGTTTTTGATGAAAACCATAAGGGAATCATATGTATTCGATTAATCAATATTAGAAATCACACTATCTTTTAGTAATGGTTCGATTATAATGGTTCAATTATATTGGTTGATTCGGTTTTGGTGTGTTTTCGGTTAATATGTTCACCCTCAATATTTTCCATGTAAGTCTCTTTTGAAATTCAAATCCTCAATCTTATCATATTATATTAATCTTGCGCAACGCGCGAGTATACGCCTAGTACTATATATTAAAAGGAAACTTATCAAAAATGAGTGTTTCCACCCTCTAATCCTCATTTTTTGAAAAATGACCATTTTCACATTTTACTTTTACTTCGTAAAATCTTATTTTCAATCTCTCGATTTAGAAGTTTCTAAAATGTCATTTTCATCCTCTTCATTTTTTTAAAAGTTTCGTGTTTAGTTCTGTAGTATATATAATATGACTTTCTTATACTTTTCAGCCATCTACTTTGTAAAATGTAACTTTAGATCCATCGACTTTGAACTTTCTAAAATGTCACTTTCATCCCTTTTATTTTTTAAAGTTTTGTGTTTAACCCCAATAGAGTATATAATGTGATTTTCCTACGGTTACCACCCGCCAATTTTGTCAAATGTCACTTTGACCCATCGGCTTTGAACTTTGAAAAATATCACATTCACACACTCGGCTTTCTAAACTATCGTCGTTACCCCCATCCACATACAATTTTGTTAGTGGTACTGTCATTCTATATTTATCTACCAACAAATATAATTGTATTTAACTTTCATCAATATAACCGTTAAAATTCAATTTATAAAATGTATTAGCATTGCCGCAAAGCACAGCAGGCAAGATACTAATTATATTTAGTTTGCACTCTTATTCATTCTTTGTCCCACATTGTCTTATACTAGTATATAATAGTTACATTTCCCTTATATAATATAATTCTCTTGACTGAGATATCTATAATCTTGGTAGTTGTATATGTTTATTTCTAGTCTAAAAGTAAATATAAAATTTCCTAAGGCAATAAACTATTGAAAAACAAGTTTTCATATGTTAATACTTCAACATATAACTTATTCTCGTGCAACGCATGATCATATATCTAATCATTTGATAGTTGATAATTTTGATTTTTATTTTCTTGTTTTTGCCCTGATTTCTATTTTTTTTTTCAAGAACCTAAAATGAAATGCACTTATTTTCAATGGGTTAACCATGAGCTAACAAATAATCATTGTCTCAGACTTTTGTTTAATCTACATAGCAAGCAGAACTCATATAAAGATTTTAAAATGAGAATTAAAAGTTGGAAAAGAGTGACTTTAAACGAGTCTAAGATGATTAAGTATCAAAAATTGAAAAAGAGTTACCTCATATCGATCTTCGGTCTAAGTTGTGTAAATTAAATTAAACATTTTGTATTTCTCCGAATAAGGTCCGAAAAAGATGTTCCACATGTATATATTAGTGCTTTGTAGACCATATCAACATAATCTGTTGTAATAAATGAAGATTTTTTTTCACATGTCACATTTTTATTCAATTTCTCAAATGTTATTTTGTGTTATTTTGAATTAATTTTTTTTTTCACATGTAATTTTATGAGTTTTTTTATTTTATTAAATTCCACATAATACTTTAATATAATAATTGCAATAAATATAGTAATAAATAAATATCAAATTCATTAATGAACTTACCTTTTAATTTCAAAATTTTCAAATTAAAGTTCATTAGTTTCTTTTGTTTATTTATTTAAATTATTTGTTTAAATTTAAAATATAAAAAACATTTCAATTATAATAATTCATTATTCTTCTCAAAATTCAAAGTTCTTAAATATTTTAACCTTTATATTTAATTTTTTTTATAAATTAACCCATATAATAGTATAATGATATGTCAAACTTTATGTAAAAAAAACTTTCATGGGTCTAGGAATACTATAAATAGAGATCAAATGGATATAGATAGCAGGTAATATGTTAAAGCATCTCCAATTAGTGAGGATTTTTAGAAATCAATTATTTAAAGTGTTTAATAGGGCAGTTTTTTGGGTCAATATCATTAAATATTTTTATTTTACTAAGGTGTTGTTTGTTTTTGTCTGCAGATCTTCTTGGCCTCTTCTGTCTGCACCTCGCAGACATTAGGTTTGACGACACAATCATGACCTTTGTTTTTTTTTTTTTTAAAAAAACTTAGATTTATTTCCAACTTTATATATGACAAATAATTTGGAAAAAAAAAAGTTACAATCCTTAAAGAAAAAAGGTTTGACGACACAATCATGATCTTTGTGACAAATTTATAAATAAAGATTTAATTACAATAATGGTTGTTGGAGCTATTTATATAGATATGAAAAAAAAATCCTAATATTGTCCTACATTTTTTGTGCCAAATTTTATAAAACATTATTTAATGCATTATCATTTATTTTTTGAGAAAAATATTTAAGGCCATTTTTTAACTGATTTAATTGAAAAGGTAAAATGAAATTTGTAAAAATTTTCATTTAAAATCAAAGCTTATTTCCATCCATTTTATATTTTAAATTTTTTTATCCCTAATTACAATGTTTAGGTATAACTTTGCAACCAAAGTTTGTTGGTTTTTGTCAAATATATACATTAATTCTTACCATTTTATTTTCACTTTTTATATAATAATACATAAAAGTTGATCTACATTTGTTAATTATCTATAGTAAAGTCATAAATTATTGAAAAATTATTTTAAGTTTCTTAAAAAACAGTTTAATTAGATTTTAGTTTATTCTAACAGTTTGCAGATGTTAAAAGACAAATGTCTTCTTATTTCAGACTGCAGACGTTTGGTCCATTTCTTCTATTGCAGATATGGTCTGCTGACTACAAACATTTTGTCTCGGAAAAAACAAACAACACCAAAATATTTTTATGAGTTTTCTACAATTAACCCCGATTATTCAGTAATGTTTCATTTTTACCGTCTTAATTGTATTTACCACTCAGTGTTTTATTATTTTTTTTGAATAATTAATTTGTTTCCATTTAATTTTTAATTTCAAAATATTAACTTTGTAACTTCAAAAAGTATCATAAAATGTTAAGTGAATAAAAACGGAATATCGCCTTCAGATTCATTGCTTTTTATTTTAATTTGATGTGTTTTTTAATATGTTGCTTTATGTATGGGATTTTAGTATATACCCTAAGACACATAAAAGTATTAACTATGGAGAATGTTGTAACATCTCAAAAATATTGTCCAAAATTTTCATTTTTAATTTATATATAAAATCATAGTAACTCAAATCATCTCAGAAAACATAAGTGATAATATCTCAAAACATCATATCAAAACACTGTATCAAAATCACATGTCCAAATATAAGAGTAAATCATCCCAGGCTAAACATTGTGGTGTGTGCAATGCAGTCATCCCAAACTCTTCCCCTTACCAGCGGAAGGACCTGAAACCAAAACTGAAAACTGTAAGCACGAATCTTAGTGAGTCTCCCCAAACTACCACATACCATACACATAATCACATATCATAACATTGGACCTTGCCCGCTACATCGAGCCCCGCCCGGCATCGGACCGAAGTCCAGCATCGGCCCCGCCCGGCATCGATCAAAGCTCGGCATACATATCAACATATCAACAATACACATAATAAGCACATAACATAATCATATAAACATTCATCGGGCCCCGCCCGGCATCGGACCGAAATCCGGAAACATATAACATAGCATATAAACATTCCTCGGGTTTCCCCGGCATTGGACCGAAGTCCGGAACATATAAACAAGCACATGCAAGAATCATGAAGACATCAAGCATACAAACATTCCTCGGGCTTTCCCCGGCATCGGACCGAAGTCCGAAAACATATAAACACATAAACCTACATCGGGCACTGTCCGACATCGGACCATAGTCCGGCACATGCTAACATACATAAACGAGCCGACATTGGTTCCTTAGACTCGTTCCTAGGAGGAAACTCACCTCAAATGTCGAGTAAAGTAGTTGAACGTCTCTGTTCCTACAACCGGCCCTACTCACGCCCTATAAAAAACAACCCCTTAGATACCATTCCTTACATCAAGACCCCTTTACGGATAAACCTTGGTCAAAGTCAAGGTCCAAGTCAAAGTCAACTCTCTGTCAAAGTCAAAGTCAACACTCCGAGTTGACTCAACTCGTCGAGTCATTCCCCTGACTCGCTAAGTTCCCTTGCTACTTGTAGTCGTGATAACGCGAGTCAATTCGTCGAGTCCCTCCTCAGACTCGTCGAGTTCTACCCTATTCAGTATCGGGAAAAATCGACTCAACTCGTCGAGTTCCTATATGGACTCGACGAGTTACTCAGTCTGTTTGGGCCATCATAATGGATTAAGCCCCTACTCTTTAGATCTAAGCTTCATGCTTCTCATATACACTAAAAATGTCCTTTTAAGGGTAAAGTTTCCAACTTTAGCCGTTAATACCTTTGCTTAGTGGGTTTAGCTCAAACTCTAACTCTTTAGGACCTAGATCTTGGTCCACAAGCCATCCATACTCCAAACTAAAGCATACAAACAGAGATCTAGACCCTAAACACTACATGAACACGTAAAGCTTCCACCTTTCACTCCATGCATGGCCTTTTGGAGCTTAAAATGCCAAAATGACATCCTATAGCTTGCATGGGGCTTCAATGGCCATAAAGTTTGCACCTTTATGCCATGAAAGACCTCCATGATTCGAGATCTGATGGTTTACCCACTTGGGACGTTCATAACCCAAAGATCAAGCTTCTTGGACCAAAAAACCCATAAAATGATAATAAAGGGATCTAAGAAGTTACTAAGCAAGTTTGAGACTTGCTTACCAGAAAATGATGAGAATGGAATGAAGTCTCTGGATCTACTAGCTTCCTCTTGAATCCTCAAGCTTCTTCTTCTTCCACAAGCTTCAAACACACAAAACTCTCTCAAGAATGGCTCAAAAACTCACACAAAGTATTAGGGTTTCTGAATCTAGGGTTTGGGACTTGGAGGCTGTAAATGAGGCTGGCATAAAGGGATTAAGATGCTTAAATAGGGTGCAAAACCCCGAAATTAGGGTTTCACTCTGGCAGTCCTACTTGTCGAGTTAAGGCTTCCAACTCGTCGAATAAACTTCAAAACCCGCATCCAAAACCATTCCCTACTCGACGAGTTTGGGGCCTCCAACTCGTCGATTCCTACATAAAAATGAATAAATTTATAATTTAAATACATACCAGGAACCCGATGTTACAAATATTATCATAATTAAATATAAAATACATCAATAAAAAATATTTAATTTATCAGTTACCTGATGTTAAAATTTTTTGTCAAAAACTATTATATATATTAAACCAAAACTTCTTATAACTATTTGTCTTTCTCATTTTCACAACAATAGTTTTCATAAGAAAAAACTAGGGATGAGCTTAGGCGGGTACCCATCTTATTTGGCGAGAACCGGAACTGGAATCGGCGGTTCCTTAAAAGTTAGAATTGGAATCGGAACCGGTATAGGCAGTTCTTAAATTTTTGGAACCAGTCTCGGAACCGGCGGTTCCGGTTCCGAGAGCGGCTAACCAGGTTACAACAACTTTGTTAACTTTTGTCGATAAAACCGCAATTTGGTTCGATCCAAATCAAATCAATTCTGACCAAAGACGGACCAAATCGAAACAATCCCCTAATCTAATAAATACGTATAATTTCGCCACATGGCAATCTCCAAGCCCCCCAAAATCGAATTTTCCCGCTTCTTTTACTAAAATAAATTGCCCAAAATGCCCTTCATTTCCTTTTGTAATCCCTGTAAATCAGCTATGATTTTAGAATTTATATAATTCAATCATAACAAAAAAAAAACTATTTATCCACAACATACATATTTTCCATATTGAATTCGGCATTACCATATCTTCTCCCATTTAATTAGTTTTTTTTTTCTATTGTTAAGATTATCAACATTTTTTCATCATTCTATTCCTTTTAGAATAGAGTAAATCGCAAAAAATCAGGAAATAGATTTCAATCCACGTATTCTTCATATATTATTTATTTACCTGTTGAACTTAAAGGTTCCTTATGGTTGCAAAATACGTTGCCCCTACCATTCTATTTGCATATCACAGTGGTTTTCCTACTCTCATTGTTTTCGTTTTCTTCACCTCTTCCACCAAAGACAAAGACCAAACAACAGCAGGTTGGTACTTTCATAATTCGTTTTTTATGTTTATGATTTATAGTTTTTACTCAAATTTTCATTAAAAAAATTGTACATTGAATGTATAAAGAACAGTTGTCATTTAAACAACATACAATAATTTTTTTACCTGTATAATTGAATTTTGCCTACCAAGTTCCCATTTTTTGCTCTAATGTCCGATTTCACAGGCTATGTGAAAGTACAAAAATTAATTTCTGTTAATAGCATTGTACTTTCACATCACTTCATATAAAATTGATCTATTATTTAATAAATATCCTTCTGTTTGCTTTGCTATTCTTATTGAAATAACATTGTACTGATCGAAAATGCATGTAAATAAAATTCAAATTCTAATAAAGCTTTTACCTGCATTCAAATTTATAAAAGGAAATGCATTAAAGATGGCATATTTAACGGGATAATATCATTCTATGATTTCATTTAAATTCAGATTACTATTTAAAATGTTGATCACTCTCACCCGATTTTATTCCCCTCTGTCGTCCATTGTTTCACGTTTCTGAAGTTCATATATATATATATAGAGAGAGAGAGAGAGAGAGATAGGTTCAGGTGTTTAAAGTAAGTATTGTGTTATCGTATGCATCAATGTGGGCCAATCAAAATTATATAATTAAATAAATAAATAAGGGTAATTTAGTAATTTGTTTAGTAGCTTCCAAAAATAATCCCTATAATCATGCTATTGATTTATAACCTAAATAAATAAGGGCGTCTTTCTTGTTTCAACAAGTGGATCCACTTAAAAGATTAGGGCTTTTAAACCCGTGTTCCTTTTGATCGGACAAAGATGGATTCCGCCTACATCGTGAATCCTCCAAAGTCCAAACAATTCCGTCTTCGGCCAAACGTAGGCGTCTCCGGCTACACCAGAAGACTGTCAATTGGTGCTGGTCACTTCCGCTGCTCACTACTGGCGCTTCCTCCACGCTGCTTACCTCCGGCCACACGAGACGACCCTCAGTCGACTGCTCACCTCCGGCTATCCTGCCGGCATCCACTGCTCGATCTCCTCTGTTCATCTCCATTGAAGCGTTTATCATCCTTGAAGCCATCTGTCAACAATCCAGAGTGGTTATCGACAGAATGGTAAGCATCAGTTTCAATCCTTATTTTTTTTGTCTATAGATTTCCATCACGTTGATTTGCACATTCTTCACTGATTTGTTTCAGTGGGATTGAATAGCAACAGATTATCGTTTGTAAAAACTTAAGTTGGTGAAGTGGAAATCGTTTGTTTAATTATAATTTCTCCATCACATTTCAATCCGGCTTAATTTATGTTTAGCACATAAACTGTTTGATGAAATGACTTAGGGCGATCTTCTTTAGAATTTCAAATAGAAACTTATTATATTAAGTTTTCACAAAATTTTGAAGATATATTAATATTAGTTGTTCCTTGTTATACCAGGGTTAAATTTTGATGTTCCCATCCGTCAGGTATTATTAATTTTTCCATTTAGACTTCATGTCTAAGGTCTACTCGACGAGTTGGCGCTATGACTCGTCGAGTAGCAGCGGGCCAGGATACGTCAATTAATGAGTGACTTGTCGAGTCGGCATGAGGGACTCGACGAGTAGGAGCTGGCAGTGGAAAATAGGGATGAGAGTGGGTCCAAACCCGGACCGGTAGACCCGGACCCGGAAAACCCAGGAACCGGTTAATGAGATTTTTTAGGACCGGAAACCGGACCGGTATATAGGAACCGGTTCCGGTTCGGTTCCGGGTAAGGTACCGGGTAAAGTTGGTCTAAAACCGGAAAACCCGGAAATATCAAAGTGGGTCGAATGGAACCGAGTAAAGTGGGTCTAAAACTGAAAAACCCGGGGAACCGGGTAAAGTGGGTCGAATGCATGTTTTAAAATTTCACAAAATACAAAAATAAAGCAGAGAAAAAAAAATTTGCAGCTTTGATATCCCAACTTTGGGAGACTATAAATCAATGAATATGAAACCAAAAATGACAAAATTATAGTCTAAAATCATGTACAAACTCTATACTACACTTTTGAAAAAACCGCATGCTATTCCGACTTCAAACAAATTAAATATGCATGTTTTAAATCTATCACGAAATACAAAGAAAGTTGAAAAACAAAAAATTTTCAGCTTTGATATCCCGACTTTGAGAGACTATAAGTCAATGAATAAACACCCAAAAATAACAAAATTATAGTCTAAAATCATGTACAAACTATAAACTACACTCTGGAAAAAACTTCATGCCAATCCGACTTCAAACGAATGAGATATGCATGTTTTAAAACTATCACAGAATATAAAAAAAGCTTAAAAACATAAAATTTCCAGCTATGATATCCCAACTTTGAGAGACTATAAGTCAATGAATATAAACCCAAAAATGACAAAATTGTAGTCTAAAATCATGTAAAAACTATAAAATATACAATGGAAAAAGCCTCATGCCAATCCGACTTTAAACGAATGAGATATGCATGTTTTAAAACTATCACAGAATACAAAAAAAAAGGTGAAAAACATAAACTTTCCAGCTTTGATATCCCGACTTTGAGAGACTATAAGTCAATGAATATAAACTTAAAAATGACAAAGTTATAGTCTAAAATCATGTAAAAACTATAAACTATACTATGGAAAAAACCTCATGCCAATCTGACTTCAAACGAATGAGATATGCATGTTTTAAACTTTCCATAAAAACCGGTTCTGGCCCCTAAAACCGGTTCCGGTTCCTAACACGGTTCCGGTTCTTAAACCCGGTTTACCCGGACCCGAAGGACCCGAAACCCGGATTACCCGGAACCCGGATAGAGCCATTCTTTAAACCCAGGACCCGGACCGGTTTTACATATTTCGGTTCTAACGGTTCTGGTTCCGGTCCGATTCCGGTTCCGGTCCGGTTTTCCGGTTCTAAATCTCATCCCTAGTGGAAACCCTAATTTTCAGGGTTTTGCACCCTATATATTGGACCATTAGCGCCTCCCACTGTCCTCTATCACCCTCTTGAGACCCATAAACCCTAATTTCCGTGAGTGAGAGCTTGGAGAGTGTTTTGGAGCTTTGGGAAGTGACTTTTGTGAAGGAAATTTGTTGATCAAGAGGCTAGCATCAAGATTTCTGTGTGGATCCAGAGTCTACTTTAGTTTGGGCACGTTTTGGAGGTAACCAGCTGTTACGTTAACCTCTTTTTCTTCTAGAATCATTCATATGTGGAAAATAGGGCTTTCTTTAGTTATTCATGAAGTGATTTTGGTATGGGAGCTAGATCTGAAGTTGAAACTTCAGATCTGAACTTCTTTTGAGTCCTAAGTCCATAAAATTTCCAGCTCTTGCAAGGATGAGACTCTCCTATGGTGTAAAGCTCCATTAGAAGCTTAGATTGGTCATTTAGAGCCTTTAGGGCCTTACATGCGTGTAAAGTTTGCAACTTTACGTGATAAACATGCCTTAGAAGCTTGGATCTGTAATCTGGAACCTTGGCATGGCTTAAAAAGTGTCTGCATGGATGAAGGTCTGCAAGGACTCGGCGAGTTGCATAGTCAACTCGGCGAGTCATATGAAGATGGTCATGAACTCGTCGAGTTGATAAACAAACTCGGCGAGTCCGTTGAAGATTGCCTTGAACTCGGCGAGTCGGCTAGGGTTTCTCCCAATTCTTGGACACGTATGAACTCGGCGAGTTAAAGGGGAACTCGACGAGCCAATCAAGGATTTCACGACTTCTCGAGTTCAGGAAGGACTCGACGAGTCGGTGAACTACACTCGACGAGTCGAGTCAACATGGACTGTTGACTTTGACTGTGGACTTTGACTTTGACCAAGAGTTGACCAGTTGACTTATGAGGGTATTCTGATAATTTGGAGATTTATGAAAAAGTGTTTTATAGTAACTATAGGTGGTGGAGTTCGTGTTGGTGATCCGGGAGTTGAGCTTTCTAGTTTGAGACGACAGTTGCGAGGTGAGTTATCCTCACTATACTAAGGGGTCTAAGGCACCAAGGCCGGCCCATTGGATATGTTATCCTAGCAGTGTTAGATGTTGAGTATGAGTTAGTGTTGCATGATAGTAGTTATGCCAGTTAGGTAGACATGTAGGACTACCTGTGATGTTATATGATTATTGCATGCTCAGTGGTTATGTGTTATGTTATATGTTATGTGGGATGGGTTGAGGTTGTACTGCTCCGTGCGGTAGCCAACAGACCTTAGGAGCATTCCAGTTACGGGATAATGGGAGACTCGTACTGTGGGCTCGGGAGCATTCCAGTTACGGGCTAAAGGGAGACTTATACTGTGGGCTCAGGGGTAATCCAGTCTTTAAAGCTGAGGACCCATAACATGTTGTTCAGTTTGTTATGATATGTTTATATGGACTGTATGTGTATCGGTATTTTGGGGGAACTCACTAAGCTCTCGGGCTTACAGTTTCAGTTTATTGTTTCAGGTACATCAGGGGATCGCGGCAAGGCGAAGGCGTGATCGTACAAGCTCCTCATTTTTTATCTATGTTTCTGGGAAAACTCTGATATTATACATTTTGAAAACAAAGTTGTAATGATTTTTAATGGTTAGAAATGTTTTTAAAAGTTTAAATTGGTTTGAATTTTTGGGTGTTACAAGTTGGTATCAGAGCCTTGGTTTGAGTGAATTGGAGGAACATGTGTGTAACTCCAGTCTCAAATCAAGGAAGGGATTTTCAAACTGATTTTTTTAAAAAGGTTTTCAAAATAAGTAAAGGAGGATGCAGGATGTACGATCAGCCGGAGCCAGTAAGTAAACCCCAAAATACCATACAAGTTATTTGATTATGAGATATGTTAGAACAACATGTTCGTACTAGGCTAGGGATCTTCAGGAATTGCATGGTAGAATTGCCTGATTACATGATGCTTGCTAGCCTAGGGTTTCCTTTATATGAGATTGACATCATTACTGTAGTTGCTTAGTGTATGCATCACGGTTATACATAACCAAGATCTTATAGCCTGAGAATGTTTGATTTGGCCTTATGTTATGTTCTTGTTTGATTGGGAGCTTAGGGTAGGATTGGATATTCGAAAGTCTATAGGGTCCGGCGTTATGTATGGCTAGCATACACTAGTGCTACAGGGTTGGTGGAAGTTTCATTGATAGGTGGGTTGTGTGAGGCCGAGAGGCCAGTTAGGAGATATTTAGCATTCCTCTAGGAGTGAGGATTGAGCGCTCGCCATGTTGTGTATGTTGGATTAGTGTCTAAGCCCGTAACCATATTTGGTAAATACTTGACCCGGTTGTGCATGGTCCTTTTGGGTTGCCTTCACCAAAGCAACTTGACTGGAGAAATTAAATAGAGAGAGAGGTTATTATGATTTATTAATATGTTATAAGAATAATATATTAAAGGAGAATTCATATTTGTTTAATTAATATTGGTCAATAATTAATTAAGAATTAATTTTGTGATCAAGTGTAATTAATTAAACTAGAGGGGCTGAATTGTAATTATGTAATAGTTGCAAAATAGGGTAATGGTTATCCTTGTTAAAGGATGGACGAATTCAAGGATAAGGATATCCTTAAAATCGTCCAAGGTCCAAGAGATAAGGGTTTTCAAGGCTTATCTTGTGGTTGCTTAGTGGGCAAGTAACTGGATAAGGATAAGGACTGAAACCCTAATCCCAACCTTATATAAAGACCCCTAAGGCCTTAGGAATTGGTGTACATGCTTCTAAGAAGTCCCAAGGACGATTTCTACCTCTCCCCTTCTCTCTCTATAGCTTCTCCAATTGCTTGTGGTGTTTGTGAGCCATTAGAGGCACTACACTTGTGGTGCTTGCTTTCAAGACTTAGGGTTTGAAGATTTAAGTTGTTATTGCAATATAACAACAAGAGGTATGTGATCTAACCTTATATATGAATTTCGAAAATAGCAAGCTATATTAGGGTTTTATTCATGTGTTCATAATGTTGTATGTCTAATAGTGAAAACATAGATCCAATTCTAGGGTTGCATGCACACATAGGATTGTATGTCTAAAACCCATCAGTGGTATCAGAGCCTTTGGTTAACTTGTTTTCAATTAGTATTATTCAATTGTATGAACTTGACAAATTAGGGTTTATAGCCAATAAACCCTAGGAGGCCATAGATTTCGAGATTAGGGTTTCCTAACCCTAATTTGCGAAAATCTTGAAAGGGTTTTTGAATCCTTTCCTTTTAATCCAAGATTTCGAAATCTAGGGTTTGCAAACCCTTAGATTTCGAGATTTGCCTCCTTCCCCAATATAAGATCCTAAATTTTAGGGATTTGGATAATCCCATATCTTGTAATTATCTTTTAATGGTTAAATATGTTAAATCAAAAATTTGGAATTATCCCATCCCCTTATTTTCGAAATTTAGAGGGATTAAAGGGATTAGGATAAATTAATTGTTTAAATGGTAATTATCCTTATGATTTAGATAATCCCTTATGATTTGATAATTAAATTAATAGTTTAATTTAAGATAATTATTAAATCAATTGTTTTAATATTTAAAATTTTGATTTAAATGGTATTAAATTCGAAAATTTTAAATTGAAGATTAAAACCCTAGTATTTTGAAATGTCTAAAATACACCCTATACTATTATATTATTACAAGCTTAATATATATATATATATATATATATATATATATATATATATATATGTATAATTAAAAGGCTAGTCTTACCGTTAGTAGGCCTCATTCACGAAGCCGGTCTATAAGGTGGGTATAAGGTTGATGCCTATAAAATGGCGCTTAATGGGTGTACACTCACACCCACCGCTTGCTTGACTGGTGGAGGGTCGTTAGCCGAACGGGTAGGATAGGACAATCCACTCTTCATTAATAAGTATAATAAAGTAACTAAACGTTTTTTACAAATTCCCAATCCTAGTTACTTTAGGCAAAAGTGAAATTGATGCAATCCCATGAAATTACACTTTGCACTCTTTCTAAAGAAGTTAGTGGAGCGTGTGTGGTTTACCGGCACACTAATTGGTTCTAAGCAAAGGTGGCAAAGGGTGATTCATTGTTTATCATAGTTCGATGGAGCGTGTGTGGTTTACCGGCACATCGAATAGGTGATTGTAACAATGAAGGCACCATGTAGATTTGCATGGTTATTCACACCCACTTTGTGATCCTCGGCATCCCAGTCACAAATGAGAGGGGCATATCGAGATTCAAACATGCCATTGAAAAGTTCAATGTATCTCCAAGAAAATCTAGGAATTCTCAATACATTTAAAACTTAAGCTTATGTTTTTCATGGTGAAGAATTAGTGAATCGTCATTCACTTACCTCCAAATTATTTGCGTGTTGGATTACGGCATCCCTTTTCTAATATGTAAATAATGTTGTTGGGTCCTAGCCCTAATTTTTCATTTTGGGTGTTTAATTAGGGATCCAATTCTAATCAAACTTTGTCCTTTTCTATTTGTAGATGTCTAACGCAAACAACGCTGCTGCTAACTCATTCACGCTAATGAGTCTTTGTCCAAAAGTGACTTTCGATGGATCGAACTTTAGCGAATGGATAAGATACATTCGCACCATCGCGCGTTACGAGGACAAAGAGTATGTCCTCGACGAGAAGCTCAAGAAGATCAATCCAGAAATCGCTACTCCCGAAGAAATGGCTGTCTTTGAGACCCACGAACGTGATGCAACGAAAGTACATTGCATCATGATAGCCACAATGAACTCCGAATTCCAAAAGTCCTATGAGGACATGTATCCTTATGAGATGCATATAGACTTGATGGAGAGATATCACCAAAGCGCGAGGCAAGAACGATATGAGATCATAACGAATATGATCACTGCTAAAATGGGAAGTGGAGAGTCTCTTACCGTGCACTTGCAAAAGATGCAAAGACATGTTGATCGTCTTCGCAAGTTAAATGTTAACTTTGGGGAGGATTTGGCTATCGACATTATTCTTCACTCCTTGCCCTCGTGTTACAACCAATTTAAGATGACCTACCACATGAACAAGGAAGAGGTCACCCTAAGTAAGCTCCAAGGTCTCCTTAGGGTTGCTGAGAGCAACCTCAAGGACAAGTCTGTTGCACCCACTCCCAATCCACCCGCTGCTCCTGTTTTGGCCATTGGGCAAGGAAGAGGAAAGAAGAGAAAGGCTTCGTCTAAGAACCATCGCAAGGTTAAGTCCCGAGATGGTGCCTCTTCTAGTGGGACCAAAGTTGATCCTGCTAAACCCTGTCCTAACCCAAAGGAGGCAGAGTGCCACCATTGCCACAAAATAGGGCATTGGAAGAGAAGCTGCCCAGAATACCTGCAAGCTATCAAGGAAGGAAAGATCAAGCCATCTTTTGCAGGTATATACACAATTAAATCTAATGATTCATCTCATGCTATTTCTTGGGTTCTTGATACAGGGTGTGGTTACCACATTTGTTCTGATTTACAGGGACTAAGAAGAAATAGGGATGTGGAGCATGGAAGAATAAATCTAATCATGGGGAACAGAAGATCGTCGCCTGTGACCAAGATTGGAGTGTATTCTCTAGTGCTTAGGAATGGTTTATGTTTAGATTTGAATAATTGTTGCTATTCGCCAGAAATGGCAAGAAACATCATTTCATTTCATGGTTTGTTTAGACAAGGATTTAGATTTTCTTTTAATAATGAGAATGGTTCTATTTGTGCTTATCTAAATGGTGTCTTATATTTTGAAGCAATGCCATGTAATGGAATTTATGAAACTATTATGATTGTAGATAACCTAGGAAATGATGTTTTATGCATGGATTCGTCCAATAGTATGGATAAAGCATGTTTGTGGCATTGTCGTCTTGGACATGTCAACAAGAAGCGCATAGCCCGACTCCAAAAGGATGGAGTGTTGGAGTCATTCGACCTTAGGGAAGATGACACGTGTGAGTCTTGTTTACTTGGAAAGATGACCAAGTCACCCTTCACTGGTTCTTGTGCAAGGGGTGAGGGTTTGTTGGATCTCATACATACCGATGTATGTGGACCCTTTAGATCCAC
Source organism: Lactuca virosa (assembly GCF_052849685.1). NCBI lineage: Eukaryota > Viridiplantae > Streptophyta > Magnoliopsida > Asterales > Asteraceae > Lactuca > Lactuca virosa. The sequence goes on from NC_136433.1 coordinate 44,725,816, forward strand.
CACAAAGGATGCAAACCGCTTCTATGTGACTTTCACCGATGATTATAGTAGATATGGGTATATTTACTTAATCAAGCAAAAGTCAGAAACGTTTGAAAAGTTCAAAGAATTCAAACATGAAGTGGAGAATCAATTGGGCAGGAAAATCAAGATGCTTCGATCCGATCGAGGAGGAGAGTACATAAGTCTTGAATTCCACGATTATCTTAAAGAATGCGGAATCGTTTCGCAATTGACGCCACCTAGGACACCGCAGTTGAATGGTGTGGCAGAAAGGCGTAATCGAACCTTGCTGGACATGGTTCGTTCTATGATGAGTCGTGCTTCACTACCTATCTCTTTCTGGGGGTATGCCTTAGAGACTGCCGCCCATATCCTTAACCTAGTCCCTACGAAGAAGGTTGCCAAAACACCTCACGAGATGTGGACAGGGAAAGCTCCCTCGTTGGCACATATCAAGGTTTGGGGTTGCGAGGCTTTCGTAAGACGAGATACTCACGACAAGCTCGAACCTCGTAGTGAGCGATGTATTTTCATCGGCTACCCGCAGAAATCCTTTGGATATCTCTTCTATAGACCAAGTGACAATGTTGTCTTCGTTGCAAGGAGAGGGGTTTTCCGAGAGCGAGAACTCATAAGCCAAGGAGACAGTGGGAGGCAAATCGAGCTTGAAGAGATTCAAGAGTCGAGTGATGAAGGAACCTCTACCGCTGGCACTCAACCCGAGGAGGAAACTCCGGTTGAACCAATTGACAAGTCCTTACCTCTAAGACGTTCCGAAAGAGTTAGAGTTCAACCCCAGTTATATGGGTTTCATATTACTACCGAAGGGGATACGTATATTAGTGATGGTACACTAATAAATCTAGATGAACCTAAAAGCTATAAGGAAGCCATGGCAGGCCCGGAGTCTGCAAAATGGAAGGAGGCAATGGACAGCGAGATTCAATCCATGTATGATAACCAAGTTTGGAATTTGGTTGATAATGTGCCCGGACGTAAGACCGTTGGGTGCAAATGGATCTTCAAGAAGAAGACCGACGTGGATGGAAATGTACACACATATAAGGCGCGATTGGTTGCGAAGGGCTTTACTCAAACTCCCGGAGTTGACTATGATGAGACCTTCTCACCAGTTGCGAAAATAAAGTCTATTAGGGTGATGCTAGCTATTGCTGCATTTCATGATTATGAAATATGGCAGATGGATGTCAAGACCGCTTTTCTTAATGGAAAGTTGGTTGAGGATGTTTACATGGCTCAGCCAGAGGGTTTTGTCGATACGAAGCATCCGAATAGAGTGTGCAAGCTTGAGAAGTCCATTTATGGACTTAAGCAAGCGTCTCGCAGATGGAATCTTTGCTTCGATGAGAAAGTCAAAGAGTTTGGATTTGTACGAAGTGAAGATGAATCGTGTGTATATGTCAAAGCCAGTGGGAGCATAGTAAGTTTCCTCGTTCTGTATGTCGATGACATACTACTCATAGGAAACGACGTCCCGACACTGCAGGATGTTAAGTCCTGGCTCGGGAAATGCTTCGCTATGAAGGACCTCGGAAAGGCTTCCTATATTTTGGGAATAAGGATAGTGAGAGATCGAAGTAAGAGACTAATAAGAGTTAGTCAGAATACTTACTTGGATAAGGTACTAAAACGTTTTAGTATGGAAAACTCGAAGAAGGGAGAACTACCGATACAGAGTAATGCCAAGTTGAGTAAGACTCAAAGTCCGAGTACCGAAGCCGAGATAGCAGAGATGAGCCGAGTACCTTACGCTTCCGCAGTTGGCTCGATCATGTATGCTATGACTTGTACTCGCCCTGATGTGGCCTTTGCTTTGAGCATGGTCAGTAGATATCAAGGGAACCCGGGCAAAGCTCATTGGATTGCGGTCAAGAATATACTTAAGTACCTTCGAAGGACCAAGGAATGGTTCTTAGTCCTCGGAGGGAGTGATGACTTAAAGGTGCGAGGGTATAGTGACGCCAGCTTCCAGACCGACAGAGACAACTATCGTTTGCAGTCGGGCTAGGTCTTTACCCTAAATGGAGGAGCAGTGACTTGGAAAAGTTCCAAGCAGGAAACTGTAGCTGATTCAACGTGCGAATCAGAGTACATTGCAGCGAGCGAAGCGTCAAAGGAGGCAATATGGTTGAAGAACTTCATCGGTGATCTTGGAGTTGTACCTGCCATACAGGAGCCTATGGAAATTTTCTGTGATAATGAAGGAGCGGTTGCCTTAACCAAGGAACCGAGGGATCATGGTAGATCTCGACATATCGACAGAAAGTATCACTTTATTAGACATCGAGTAGAAGAAGGAAATCTCGTGGTTAAGAGGATATCATCAGAAGATAACCCAGCAGATCCGCTTACGAAGGGACTGAGTAGGGTTAAGCACTTGCAGCACGCTAGGAGCATTGGGCTGAAGGATGATACTAGTTTAGATTAGATAGTTTTAGAAACATGTAATAGATAAATGTAATTGACGTTTGATGATTAAATAAAGGAGTATTATTTATGAGTAAAGTTACTGTCTTATGTTAATTGTTTAACTATTGTTTCACTTTGCATGTTTTGACTTCCAGAATAATTGAGTTTATTAGGAATAATCGAATTATTCAAATAGTCCACAATCGTTCATATGTTGGAAGTAGGTATGAATGAAGATTGTCATGAATTGGTGTGTAGATTGTCTAAATGGTATTAGACATAGCAAAGGTTTGCTACAACGTTCATGAGTGCTTATGAACAAGTTTTGAGCATTGGAATAAACCCGTGCTTGCTGGAATCACTTTACGGAACGTGACAAAAGTGATCGCAAGACGATAATATCATATGGTCTTAAAACCTAGATATATGGTTTATTATTTACTAATTGGTTGTGCATTGATAATGCGAAACCGCATCAGTAAATTGATGTTATAAAACGCATTGTTGTGTATAGCTGATTAGTGGATAAGTAAATGCATATAAGTCGAAGTTTATCTGTTACTTTTATCCTAAGAGGGTAAAAGCGATATCACGGCTGCTCGATGATTTGATTTGACTTATGTGCCGGGCCCGGTCAAGACTGAATTGATGTGTTCAATTAAGTTCTATGTCAAATGAATCTGAGATCGAGAAACCAACTGCTGGACAATTAGTTCCGTAAAAATTGTCCGCACAATATCAAAACAGAGGACTGTACGATCCCTTATCTAAAGGACAGGTTACTGATGAGATCAGAGTTCAGCAGCGTCTTTGAGAGCTACGATTGCTAATCGAGTTGTACGTTACATTTGTGGTTACTAGACTTATCCAAGTGGGAGACTGTTGGATTAGTGTCTAAGCCCGTAACCATATTTGGTAAATACTTGACCCGGTTGTGCATGGTCCTTTTGGGTTGCCTTCACCAAAGCAACTTGACTGGAGAAATTAAATAGAGAGAGAGGTTATTATGATTTATTAATATGTTATAAGAATAATATATTAAAGGAGAAATCATATTTGTTTAATTAATATTGGTCAATAATTAATTAAAAATTAATTTTGTGATCAAGTGTAATTAATTAAACTAGAGGGGCTGAATTGTAATTATGTAATAGTTGCAAAATAGGGCAATGGTTATCCTTGTTAAAGGATGGACAAATTCAAGGATAAGGATATCCTTAAAATCGTCCAAGGTCCAAGAGATAAGGGTTTTCAAGGCTTATCTTGTGGTTGCTTGGTGGGCAAGTAACTGGATAAGGATAAGGACTGAAACCCTAATCCCAACCCTATATAAAGACCCCTAAGGCCTTAGGAATTGATGTACATGCTTCTAAGAAGTCCCAAGGACGATTTCTACCTCTCCCCTTCTCTCTCTATAGCTTCTCCAATTGCTTGTGGTGTTTGTGAGCCATTAGAGGCACTACACTTGTGGTGCTTGCTTTCAAGACTTAGGGTTTGAAGATTTAAGTTGTTATTGCAATATAACAACAAGAGGTATGTGATCTAACCTTATATATGAATTTCGAAAATAGCAAGCTACATTAGGGTTTTATTCATGTGTTCATAATGTTGTATGTCTAATAGTGAAAACATAGATCCAATTCTAGGGTTGCATGCACACATAGGATTGTATGTCTAAAACCCATCAGTGTATGCCTTTAGGGCCTTGTGGTGATGCTTGAGACAAATATGGGTAGGTGTGGAAGGTAGTATGGGCCCGTACTACTGAAAGCACAGGACCCATACGCGTGTTAAGTAAGTCACAATCCCTAGGGTTAGTTGGGAGTTGGCTCCCAGTTATTTATATGGATTATCTGATATCTTGTGGTATGTTTCAGAATGGTGATGACGAAACGCTTTGTGGCTGGATCCGGTTCGGGATCAGGATCAGGGGACAGAGGCCAGGAGAGGCCAACAGCACCTGAGCCAGTGGTGCAGATGGGTACAGAGGAGTTGGATACCAGGATTCGAGAGATCCTGCATGATGAGGTTGCTGCTGCGTTCCGGGCACATTTACCAGAGATGTTTGGGTCGATTAAGACCGCCATGGTGGAGTACTTTGATGAGCGCTATGCAGCCCTGGCGAAGACAGCCGCCGCAGTAGCTGCATCAGCTGTATCAGCGGCAGGGGGAGGAGTTGGTAGGGGCTTCCAGTACATAGACTTCGATAACACGAAGCCCCCTACTTTTGATGGGACGCAGGATCCCATCAAGGCTATGAGATGGATTTCAGATGTGGAGGGGTGTTTCTTCACCTGCTCGTGTCCTGCTGACCAGAAGGTCAGGTGTGCTCTGAACCTGCTTAGGTCTGGGGCCAAAAACTGGTGGAGACTTGCGACTGGGTCGTACACTGATGATCAGAGAGCTGCTGTTACTTGGGAGCAGTTCAGGGACATGTTCCGCGCCCGTTACATTCCGCGGGTTGAGCGGGAACATTTGGCACAGGAGTTTCTGAGTTTGAGACATGATGGGGAGTCGGTGACGGAGATCACCCGTATGTTCACTGAGAGGGCGATGTTTTGCCCGAAGTTTGCTTCAGAACAGGCTCAGATGACCTGTTATCTGAGCATGCTCAAGACGGATATCCGTCAGTTTGTGTCTACCCAGTAATGTGATACTCTTCTAGAGTTGCAGGAGGCCGCTAGACGGCGTGAGCTAGAGATTAAGCTGCAGTTGAGGGAGCAGCGGCAGGCCTCGTGTAACTCCAATAAAAAATGAGCCAAATTAAAACATTTTAATTCATTCAAAAACCATTAAGTTCATACACCTCGTTTTCAAAATAGTTTAAACATCAGAGTATCCCCCAAAACCATATCACATAAATCATAAAACATGAGGAGCGGTACGATCACGCCTTCGCCTTGCCACGGTCTCCTGAAGTACCTGAAACAATACACTGAAACTGTAAGCCCGAAAGCTTAGTGAGTTACCCCCAAAATACCAACCACATATAACCATACTCATATCATATCACAATACAGAACAGCCATGGACATCGGGTCTACTGTGTGACTGGTCCGCCCGCACCGGGCCTTCAGTCCACCTGGTCCACCCTCCGAGTCTAGCCATGTACATCGAGTCTACAGTGTGATTGGTCCGCCCGCACCAGGCCTTCAATCCACCTGGTCCACTCTCTGAGTCTACAGTATGACTAGTCCGCCCACACCGGGCCTTCAGTCGGCCTGGTCCACTCTCCGAGCCTCGGCACGTCTGGTCCGCCCTCTTGGGGCCTTCAGCCTATCCGGACCGCTCGTTGGGCCTTCGGAATATCCGGTCCGCCCTAGGTATGTTGGCCTACAGCACAAAGCAGGACCCGCCTCAACCCAACTCCCGTCAAACAACCATGTGTACATAAAACAATTAATCACATAACAAATCCTTAACCAGACAAACAGTCTAACAGATCGCATAGCATATCAACATCCTAACCAGGATTCCGACCTAACCGGTCACTAGCATAACATTACCCTATATACCGGGTACCGACCTTAACCAGGTCACTAACATAACACCATCCTAAATACCAGGATGCAGATCTAGCAAAGCAATAACATAACAAACAATACCCGGATTTCCATCCGATAAAGGGCCGGCCTTGGTGCCGTAGACCCTGTCGATATAGTGAGGATAACTCACCTGCAATTGCCGACTGAAGAGATACGACCAAGCTGCTCCGACCACCGACACGAACTTCGCCACAGCACACTACCAAAGAACCAATACCAAAATTACCAAAATACCCTTAGGAGTCAAACTGGTCAACTCTTGGTCAAAGTCAAAGTCCTCAGTCAAAGTCAACCTTCCTGGTTGACTCTACTCGCCGAGTCAACCCGTCGACTCGTCGAGTTCTTATACTCAGAAAACTCCCATAACACGACTCAACTCGCCGAGTCACCCCAAGACTCGTCGAGTCCAACGATCTCCGAGTCCCATCCTGTCCAACTCACTGAGTCACCCCTCGACTCACTGATATGCGTCTTAACCAGAAGAGGTTAGGGGTTCTGCGACCTGACTCGCCGAGTCGAAGAACAGACTCGCCGAGTCCAAGGCAATCTTCAACAGACTCGCCGAGTTGTTCTTCCAACTCGCCGAGTCCATGCACATGTTCATACAACTCGTCGAGTACACCCATGTGACTCGCCGAGTCTCTTCGGTTCTCAATCCATACAGAGGCTTTTCGAGCCATGCAGGGGCTCCAATCCATAGATCCACTCTTTTACAGCCTAACCCTCACATAAAGTTGCAAATTTTACGTGAAACCAAGGAGATATAAACCCAAAACACTCTAGGGCTAGGGTTTATGACAAAGGGGCCTCACCAATAACTCTTGGACAGGAGCTTTATGACATTAAGGACCATCACAAGCCTAGATCTGAAGTAGCAACCTCAGATCTAAACTCCAAACCCGAAATAGGTCTCAAACAAGCTAAGGAACTCCAAATCAACCAGCAAGGATGAACCCAAAAAGGAAATACCTTAAGATAATGGCTCCTTACCTCTGAGATGTGCCCAAACTGATGTAGATCCCAGATCTACACAAGCCCCTTGATGCTAGCCTCTAATTTCTCAAGCTCCTTCCACCAAATTCCTCTTCCAAGCTCCAATCTCCTCAACAATGAAGTCTCACACGAAATTAGGGTTTTCTGGAACTCTTTGGGGGAATAGGAGGCTGGGAGAAGGACATAAAGTCCTTTAAATAGGGTGCAACCCTCGGGATTAGGGTTTTCTCATTCCAGCACCAACTCGTCGAGTCCAAGCCGCCGACTCGGCGAGTTGGCCACTTAAACCGCGATAGAATCCCGCTCCGACTCAGCGAGTAAGCGGACCTACTCGTCGAGTCCCTTTCCTAAATTTACACTTTTGGCCCTTCATTGAACAATTAAAATTTAGGGTGTTACACCCCGGCACAGTCTCAACCGGCACCGAAGCGGTCTAAGACCGCTGATACTAGGACCGGGGGTCAGCAGAGCCGTACTTGTGTGAAGTGTGGCAAGGGTCATTCTGGTGTGTGTCAAGCTGATAGTGGATGCCACAGGTGTGGCAAGACGGGGCATTACACGAAGGACTTTCGCCAGGCAGTCCTGATTCAGGGTATGAGGTTATGTTATCACTGCGATCAGGTTGGCCACATTAAGGCCAACTGTCCGTTGCTAGCCGTCAAGCCGGCGCATGCTCCAGCGCCGACTACCTTGAGGATCACAGAGGGGAGACCAGTCAGGGCAGAGCCTCCGAAGGCTCAGGTTCGTGCTTTCCAGTTAACCGCAGAGGAGGCCAGGGCAACACCCGATGTGGTTGCTGGTATGTTTCTATCCTTTATCTCGTTTTCTATATCTGTTGTATGCTTATCTGTTGTACCTGTGATTAGGTACGTTTTAGTGAACTCTTTGCCTGCTTTGGTCTTATTTGACTAGGGGGCGAGTCGGTCCTTCGTATCTCAGTCATTTAGTAGGGAGTTCAGTGCGCCAGTAGGCGAGTTAGAGTGTCCGTTGCGAGTGTCTATCGCCAACGAACACGGGGTTTCTGCTTCTTCAGTTTATCGAGGGTGTGATTTGGAGATTTTCGGGGTGTCCTTTCCGATAGATTTGATTCCGATCCCCATGGGGGAGGTGTGCGTGATTGTAGGCATGGATTGGCTCAGTCGGTTCGGTGCTATGATTGATTGTGAGGGCCAGCGAGTGGTAGTTCGAACCCCAAGTGGGGGAGAACTGATTGTATATGGCGAGGGCACCATAGTGGGATCAGGGTTTTGTTCAGCTGCCAGGGCTCGGTAGTACATTCAGCACGGGTGTGCGGGTTATCTAGCGTATGTGGTAGATACGCGAGTCAGGGATCAGATTTCGGTTTCCGATGTATCGGTGGTCAGGGAGTTTGCAGATGTGTTTCCGGAGGAGTTGCCAATGATACCTCCGGAGAGGCAGGTCGAGTTCAGGATCGACCTGGTGCCAGACGCGGCCCCTATCCTTAAGGCGTCGTACCGATTGGCACCGCCAGAGATGCAGGAGCTGTCGTCACAGCTATAGGAACTGCTAGGCAAGCAGTTCATTCGTCCGAGCAGTTCTCCATGGGGAGCACCGATTCTTTTTGTCCGGAAGAAGGAAGGTTCACACCGGATGTGCATTGACTACCAGGAGTTGAATAAGTTAACGGTGAAGAACCGTTACCCACTCCCGAGGATAGACGATCTCTTCGATCAGTTGCAGGGTGCATCTTGGTTTTCCAAGATAGACTTGAGGTCTGGGTATCATCAGGTCAGGGTCAGAGAGGAGGACGTGGAGAAGACCGCGTTCCGAACTCGTTGTGGACATTACGAGTTCGTGGTGATGCCGTTTGGGCTCACCAACGCGCCAGCAGTGTTCATGGACCTGATGAATCGGGTCTGCAGACCGATGCTCGATCGCTCGGTCATAGTGTTTATAGATGATATGTTGGTGTATTCCAAGACCCGAGAGCAGCATGAGGAGCATCTACGGGAGTTGTTGGGAGTTCTGAGACGATAACGGATGTACGCCAAGTTCTCAAAGTGTGAATTTTGGCTATGAGAGGTCCAGTTCCTCGGACATCTCGTTAACCAGGAGGGGATTTTGGTCGATCCGGCCAAAATCGAGGCGGTTATGCAGTGGGAGGTTCCGAAATCTCCCTCAGACATCAGGAGCTTTTTGGGATTGGCAGGGTACTACCGGAGATTCATACAGGACTTCTCCAAGATTGCGGTACCCCTCACTCGTCTGACGAGGAAGGAGGAGGATTTCCGGTGGGGCCCTGAGCAGCAGAGGGCGTTTGAGACCCTCCGACAGCGGTTGTGCGAGGCCCCAGTCTTGACACTCCCGGAGGGAGTTGAGGATTTCGTGGTGTTCTGTGATGCATCCATCACAGGGTTAGGGGCGGTCCTCATGCAGAGAGGACGAGTGATAGCTTATGCGTCGTGGCAATTGAAGCCGCATGAGACGAGATACCCTACGCATGACTTGGAGCTGGGGGCGGTGGTGTTCGCCCTCAAGATATGGAGACATTACCTTTATGGGGTCCGCTGTACCATTTACACGGATCACAAGAGTTTGAGACACATCATGGATCAGCCGAGCCTAAACATGAGGCAGTGTAGGTGGCTGGACGTAGTCAAGGACTACGACTGTGAGATCCTTTACCATCCTGGTAAAGCGAATGTGGTTGCGGATGCTTTGAGCCGCAAGTCAGCTGGGTCTTCCACCTCAGCGGTATGTATGAGGATAGCAGTGGACTCTCCACTTGTGAGTTTGATCAGAGATGCCCAGGTTGAGGGCATGCGACCAGAAAACTGGAAGCTGGAGAGGATCAAGGGTGAGAATACCCGGTTTGAGCAGGACAGTCGGGGATTATTGACCCGATGCGGTCGGCTTTAGGTACCGATGTTTGGTGCGGTTAGGCAGACAGTTATGGAGGAGGCTCATAAGTCTCATTTCTCTATTCACTCGGGGGCCACCAAGATGTATCGGGATTTGAGTTTGAGCTATTAGTGGCCGTGCATGAAGCGAGAGATCGCTTGGTATGTCGAGAGGTGCTTGACCTGTAGGATGGTCAAGGTCGAGCACCAGAGGCCGCATGGCAAGCTGCAGCCTCTAGAGATTCCCATGTGGAAATGGGAACATATCACGATGGATTTCATTACCAAGCTGCTGAGGACGGCAAAAGGATTTGATGCTATATGGGTCATCGTGGATCGATTGACCAAGAGCACCCATTTCTTGGCGATTCGGGAGAGTTCGTCGGCCGAGAAGTTGGCCGACATGTACGTTCACGAGATCGTGTCTCGCCATGGGGTTCCCGTCTCCATTGTTTCCGATCGGGATGTTAGGTTTACATCCCGTTTCTGGCAGAGGTTTCACGAGGAGTTGGGCACGCGGTTGCACTTCAGCACAACATTCCATCCGCAGACTGATGGTCAGAGCGAGCGGACCATTCAGACCCTCGAGGATATGTTGAGGGCCTGTGTCATTGATTTCGGTGGGAGCTGGTATTCTCACCTACCGCTTGCAAAGTTCTCCTACAACAACAACTATCATTCCAGCATTGGCGCCCCGCCATTCGAGCTGTTGTATGGGCGGAAATGTCGCTCCCCGGTTTGTTGGGGTGAGGTTGGTCACAGGGTGATGGGTCGGACGATGGTGGTCTTGTAGACTACCGAGAAGATTCAGCAGGTTAGACAGCGGCTGCAGACCGCTCAGAGTCGGCAGAAGAGTTACGCTGACCGACGCCGATCCGAGTTAGAGTTTCAGGTCGGTGACATGGTACTCCTGAAGGTCTCGCCCTGGAAGGGCGTGATCCGCTTCAGGAAGAGGGGAAAATTGGGTCCCCGATATATTGGTTCGTTCCGGATCATTGCCAGGGTTGGCAAGGTGGCTTACAGACTAGAGCTGTCGGAGGAGCTTAATCGGATCCACAGTACTTTCCACGTTTCGCAGTTGCGAAAGTGCATTGTGGACTCGGATGCAGTGGTGCCACTGGATGACATTCAGATTGATGAGTGCCTGAATTATATTGAGAGGCCGATTGTCGTTTTGGAAAGGAAAGTGAAAGTCCTGCGCAACAAGGAGGTTCCGTTGGTAAAGATACAATGGAAGCATCGGAGGGGATCCGAGTGGACATGGGAGTCGGAGGCTGAGATGCGTGAGCATTACCCGGAGTTATTCGCTACAGCAGACTTCGAGGACAAAGTCTAAGTGAAGTGGGGGAGAACTGTAACATCCCAACCGTCAGGTATTATCAATTTTTCCATTTAGACTTCATGTCTAAGGTCTACTCGACGAGTTGGCGCTATGACTCGTCGAGTAGCAGCGGGCCAGGACACGTCAATTAATGAGTGACTCGTCGAGTCGGCATGAGGGACTCGACGAGTAGGAGCTGTCAGTGGAAACCCTAATTTTCAGGGTTTTGCACCCTATATGTTGGACCATTAGCGCCTCCCACTATCCTCTATCACCCTCTTGAGACCCAGAAACCCTAATTTCCGTGAGTGAGAGCTTGGAGAGTGTTTTGGAGCTTTGGGAAGTGACTTTTGTGAAGGAAATTTGTTGATCAAGAGGCTAGCATCAAGATTTCTGTGTGGATCCAGAGTCTACTTCAGTTTGGGCACGTTTTGGAGGTAACCAGCTGTTACCTTAACCTCTTTTTCTTCTAGAATCATTCAAATGTGGAAACTAGGGCTTTCTTTAGTTATTCATGAAGGGATTATGGTATGGGAGCTAGATCTGAAGTTGAAACTTCAGATCTGAACCTCTTTTGAGTCCTAAGTCCATAAAGTTTCCAGCTCTTGCAAGGATAAGACTCTCCTATGGTGTAAAGCTCCATTAGAAGCTTAGATTGGTCATTTAGAGCCTTTAGGGCCTTGCATGCGTGTAAAGTTTGCAACTTTACGTGATAAACATGCCTTAGAAGCTTGGATCTGTAACTGGAACCTTGGCATGGCTTAAAAAGTGTCTGCATGGATGAAGGTCTGCAAGGACTTGGCGAGTTGCATAGTCAACTCGGTGAGTCATATGAAGATGGTCATGAACTAGTCGAGTTGATGAACAAACTCGGCGAGTCCGTTGAAGATTGCCTTGAACTCGGCGAGTCGGCTAGGGTTTCTCCCAATTCTTGGACACGTATGAACTCGGCGAGTTAAAGGGGAACTCGACGAGCCAATCAAGGATTTCACGACTTCTCGAGTTCAAGAAGGACTCGACGAGTCGGTGAACTACACTCGACGAGTCGAGTCAACATGGACTGTTGACTTTGACTGTGGACTTTGACTTTGACCAAGAGTTGACCAGTTGACTTATGAGGGTATTCTGGTAATTTGGAGATTTATGAAAAAGTGTTTTATGGTAACTATAGGTGGTGGAGTTCGTGTTGGTGATCTGGGAGTTGAGCTTTCTAGTTTCAGACGACAGTTGTAAGGTGAGTTATCCTCACTATACTAAGGGGTCTAAGGCACCAAGGCCGGCCCATTGGATATGTTATCCTAGCAGTGTTAGATGTTGAGTATGAGTTAGTGTTGCATGCTAGTAGTTATGCCAGTTAGGTAGACCTGTAGGACTACCTGTGATGTTATATAATTATTGCATGCTCAGTGGTTATGTGGTATGTTATATGTTATGTGGGATGGGTTGAGGTTGTACTGCTCCGTTCGGTAGCCAACAAACCTTAGGATCATTCCATTTACGGGCTAAAGGGAGACTCGTACTGTGGGCTGGGGAGCATTCCAGTTACGGGCTAAAGGGAGACTCGTACTATGGGCTCAGGGGTAATCCAGTCTGTAAAGCTGGGGACCCATTACATGTTGTTCAGTTTGTTATGATATGTTTATATGGACTGTATGTGTATCGGTATTTTGGGGGAACTCACTAAGCTCTCGGGCTTACAGTTTCAGTTTATTGTTTCAGGTACATCAGGGGATCGCGGCAAGGCGAAGGCGTGATCGTACAAGCTCCTCATGTTTTATCTATGTTTCTGGGAAAACTCTAATATTATACATTTTGAAAACAAAGTTGTAATGATTTTTAATGGTTAGAAATGTTTTTAAAAGTTTAAATTGGTTTGAATTTTTGGGTGTTACATTTGACTTGATGCCTTCTTTCTGTTATGTGATGCCAATGGGCGAGAGTTTGCAAACGATTACATTTTAGTTTAAAATTAGATATTGACATATTGTCTAAAACACTTGGTCTTAATGAAAGAAAATACTAATTTGAGCTAATATGCTTCGAACTAGACATGTTTTTTCACTTCAAAATAGAAACAAAAACTAATTTGAGCAATAAGATCTCACATATTTCCTATTTACAATATTGGTATTCACTTCTCCTTTTTGCTATCAATGATCAACAATTGAGTAAACTACTTTCTAGTAATCCCTTAGTGGTTTGTGTATTTTATACAATTCCAATTCTATCGGAATGGAATCACGAATTCAAATTCTATCAGAATGGAAACACGAATTCTAATTCTGTTGGAATGGAGTATGGATATTTTCTCATTGATTATACATGTTCTACAATTTTTGGTTATTGGTTTTGGTGCAGTTAACAAGGCCGCATATTTTTCCAAATGAATATAGTTTTTTATTTATCATTTGCTAATGCGTTATTGGATTCTAAACTACAATTAGATTTGTTTTCACAGAAGTTGATGCTTGAAGAACGGACACCAAAATTGAAAGTGTTTCTTAGCAACATTATTCTTTTAGAATGAATTAGTGTATTTGTTAGATTTTTGATGTTTTTTTTTCCGATTTGAAAGTTTTTTAGTTTTATTCTTTTACAATAAATGTAATTATTAGCAATTGTTACATGTACTCTATAAGAATTAATATAGTTTTTTGTTTTAATTCTTCAATTGATGGTTCGAGAATTTTGTTATTCTACAAGAAATTTTTAAAGTCATGATCAAGAAATATGTTCAAAAATATTTTTATTATTTTATGGTTCAAGAATATTTTTATTTTTGAACATACTCAAACATATTCTGCCAGAATGTCCGAATTAAAAACCTTATAGTTTGTAAAATCGGATTTTTAAAATTAATAGAATCTATGATCCCTTAAAATATGCATATTTCCTTTATTAAATCTATATTAACTGACTAAATTACCCTTGTAATTAATTTAGATGATATTTTTCAATTATATTTAATTCAATAATATATATTAATCACTTTCTTAAAATAAATAAATTTGATTGGACCACATTTATGCATACAATAACACAATAATTACTTTGAATTGAATAACCTAAGCCTATATATATATATATATATATATATATATATATATATATATATATATATATATATAGCCTTCTACAACACATTGCAAATCAGGTTAGCCTTTTGAATTTGTTATTGTTCTTTATTTCATTGTGTTTCGTATTTACTGCAAGTTATAGCTAACAACAATCTATCTCTATTTCGTTTTTCTGTTATTATGTATTTGTTTTTTACTGCAGATAACAAAGAATAAGATATATAGTTTAGAAAAAAAATACCAGAAAATCAGGAACAACATTTCAATTTTATTCGGTATCCACATAAATTTACCCCTTAATATATAACACCCTAATTATCATCAATAAAAATCACGCAACTTATTACCTTAAATATCGTAAAAACATGATCCCTTTAGTTTTTCAATTGTATCTTCACCGATTGTAATCATCATTCACATATTATTTGAGATTAAAAATACAATCGACTCATAACCTTCTCATATATAAGCATTCTTTCAAGTTTTTCGGTCTTTGATTTTCTTCCTCGTCATTCATTTTCTACTGCAGCAAATCCAATAAACAAAGGTATAATTCTATTTTTTCCAATTCAACCATTATTGTTAGTTGAGTTGAGTTAAGCTTTTGTACATAAACTCAGGCAAATATGGAAATTCTAATAATGTCATGCTATTTTTCATTCTTTTTTTGAACTATAAACAAATTCATGTAATTTGAATCTGCTTATTTGAACTATATTTCGTATTTATATGTTTAGTTACTTATAGAAAAACAAAAGCAATATTCTCTACCATGATGAGATAGCATCCATACATGTACCTGATATACAGATGAGATAGCATCAACTGAGAAATGATTGTTGTAATTTTTTAAATAATCGATATCATTGCTTTAAGGAAATAAGTGATTCTTGTAATTTTTTTAAGAATCAATGTAGTAAATTTTTAAAAGGGTGTTCTCCTTTGTATGGTTTTTGATGGATCAAAGCATGGATACAATAAAATTTCTACAGGTTTTTATGATATTTTTCATGATAATTTTTTAAAGAATCAATGTAGTAAATATCAATCGTACGTTGAATCCTCGAGTAATCAAAATACTATTTTCTGTTCACTGGATCCGCGAGCCCATTCCCCGTCATCTTTCTAACGAACTCAATCAGGTGCTGGAAACTTAAAATCAACTGTCGTCCGACGTCTGAAAGTATCAGATCAGTCTGGCGGCAGTGGCGGTAACGACTCCACCGGCTAATCTATAATATTAGTGGTGGCCCGCCACTTATTGCAATCAACCGGAAACCTAAAAAATTAAACGTAATTTCTCATTTCCAGATGCAACACTGATGAGAGGTCGTCGCACAACGCATAAGACTAACAGTGTCTGAACTCTGAAACTCATCGGTGTCTGACATAATCGAAAGATCGTCATCGGAGATTCTAGACCATTTATCACACCCCCAAACCAAGGATGGCGGAAACGTCCGGGGGTGGAGGACTTCATGTATAGTATCACAACAACGAGTATAATAGTGCTCAAAGTAAATACAACCATCATAAATATAATTGAAAAAGTTATACCATAGTATGTTTTTACATGGTTCAAATCAATTACACTATGATGACAAAATGAAATGTTTGACGATTTAACGTCCCGTCCTCAAAAGCGGTTGATTTCCTGTTTCACTGAATTCCTGAGAATACAAGTAGTTTGAAAAAGTGTCAACAATTAAGTTGGTGAGTTCATAAGAGTTTTATTTGAGAAAGAAGCTGTTTTCCTTGTAAAAAGTGATAGAGTATGATTCCGGAAAATTCAATGTCTTCTTTATTAAACGCGAAATGAACTCTCCTATGTTATGCAATAATGTACCCTAGAAAGACCTGTAGATTCCTTCTATAATCACCCAGTGTATATAAGTTATATAAAATTTAAGTTAAATAAACTGTCGAATATAATGGGTCTGCCCTAGGTCCACAACCAAACAAAGAACAGGAAGTAAGGCGGGCCCATCAATTCTAAGTTGATTGTGACTAGATTCTTATATAACTCTAGCATATACACTTAGCAATTATAGCTGAAGTCTAACAATTCTAGATGAAATGTAGTTTTGATAGAAATATGTTTCCAAAGAAAATCCAATATTTTCCTTATAAAAGTCATGTAGTCTTAAATGTCAAGACAGAGAATATGTGTGTGTTTTGTACTTA
This sequence comes from Lactuca virosa, assembly GCF_052849685.1. Classification (NCBI taxonomy): domain Eukaryota; kingdom Viridiplantae; phylum Streptophyta; class Magnoliopsida; order Asterales; family Asteraceae; genus Lactuca; species Lactuca virosa. The sequence continues at coordinate 44,742,230 of NC_136433.1, forward strand.
TAATGTTCATAATGGTAATGTGTTTCCAAAGAATATCCAATATTTTCCTTATAAAAAGTCATGTAGTCTTAAATGTCAAGACCAAAAATATGTGTGTGTTTTGTAGTTATAATGTTCATAATGGTAATGTGTTTCCAAAGAAAATCCAATATTTTACTTATAAAAAGTCATGTAGTCTTAAACGTCAAGACCGAGAATATACAAGTATTTTTCCATACTTAAAGTAATTCATGCAAGTTTAAATCAGCATAAACTCGTTTAATTTAGAAGTAAAACCCCTTTTCATTTTAGAATTTTTCCTATAAACTTGAAAGATTGTTAACTCCCTATGTGAGTCGCTATAACCATATTACGACAGGATAACCTGCTGCGACGTTCTTCAGGCGTCGGAAACGAAATGACATTTGTCACCCCCGATCGGCCGATCGGACTTATGCAAGCATCATGGGTGTGGGTTGTCAATCCCAATATAGATCTATACACAATTATCACGCTCTCCCTACAAGAGACTCTGGTTATAACTAATTCAGGATTTTTCTGTGGTACTTAAGAGTACCCCGAAGGAGAATGTCTCACAACTTACGTTAACTAGTTTATATATAGTTTTGAGTATAAAACCTCTTCCGTGGAGGAAGTGAAATCACCTTTTATGAAAATATATTTGTGATATGAATCCATAAACTATTACCATTATAGTTTATCAAGTAGTATATGAAAAACCCATTTGTTTTGAGAGTAAAACCTTTTCCATGTAGTATGCTTTTATCGAAAATTCATAAACTATACTTAATGTAGTTTATTATATGTGTTCGAAATGAATGGAGGAAAAACCTTAACATGAATGACTAATTTCTGTTTATGATGATAAACTAACAAGAATGCATCCAAACATTGAGAAACTTATCGTTATGCACTTTGCTCAACATACTACAAAGTGTTGTTAATATGGTAAACTATGTAACTAGTTTTTATCCTTTCTGCACTGTTTTGAAATCATCATAGAAAAATCATACGAAGTCGAAAACTAACTCCGTAAACTCTGAGAGTTTAGAAAATGTGTCTAGTTTATTCATAATTTTTATTATGATTTTTAGAAGTCTCTAACTTATGTGAGAGTGTTCATAATCACAGACTGGTCCGAATTCGTTTCTGAAATGATAGGTAGTTTTGTAAAAATCACCATAAATCGTAGAAAAATCATATGGAGATGTGCAAGTAGTCATTTTAAAGGTATAAACCTGAACTACTTGCATATTAAACAATTTTGAAAGATATTAAGTTTAGGTTGGGTCAAACAGTTCGTGAACAGGTCACAACTTTTCTGTTGTAAGCTGTCAAGTTAAGTTTTGAATATGTTTTGGTGTTTTAACTTGTATTCCCCCCTGAAAACTGAAGAAAACTAGAAAATGTAGGGGTATGAACTCACCTTATGTGATTCCTTGAAGGATGGAAGGTTGAAGATGATGAGTTTCAAGTGAAGAACAGTTGATGAACACACGAAGTTTTTGGATGATCCTAAGAACGATTTCGTGTTAATATGTGTGTAGATGATCCAAGAGTGTTATGAAAACATGTAATAGCACTTGAGTTAGAAGGAAATACTTACCAATAAGTGAATAAATGACTCAAGAACACATCAAAAGTGTGGCTGAAAGTTGAGAGAAAAGAGGCTCTCTTGATGGCTTGAAAAGTGTATAAGTGTTTGATGGTGAAGCAAATGATCAAGGAAATCCCAGACATTTCCTTATATGGAGGGTTGCTGGAGCAAGTGGCTAGGGTTAAGGGATGTTTGTCTTGGTTTGTGTGATGTGGATAAGGTTGGATCAATGAGAAAGTGACACATAGGAGGCAAGTGGGCACACTTGACCCACTTGTGGTGTAGAATACTCTTCTTAATGTAAAATAATGATTTAAAATTAATAAATCCTTGAAAAATAATTAAAATAAGAGTTCTGGGGGTTAAAAATGATAAAATTATGAATTTTGTGAAAAAAAACCCGTCAAAAACGGGCTTAGGAAGCGAAAATGGTCGAAAACCGGACAATATGGACCGAACCTGCGAGGTTCAGCTCTAAGAGGGTGAGAGCCGAGAGGGGAGAAGGAAGGAACTGAGAGGAGGGAAGGAGACCGAAGGTTCGAGGTCTCGGATGGGGGGCCGAAGTTCGGTTCTGACCTTTTGGCTTCGGTCCGAGAATGCTTCTGACATTTTCGGCTCCTAAGAGGGGTTTCGGTCCTATATAGCTGTTTTTCGAGAAATCTTTCCGTTTTGCGTGATTTTTGACCAAGTTAAGGGTCGGGATGACCCGGATGACTATAAAAAGTTTGAGAGAGATTTTGGGAGAGATTTGGGAGAGATTTCACATACTTGGAGGGATTTGGGAGAGATTTCACATACTTGGAGAGATTTCATATACTTGGAGAGATTTGGGAGAGATTTCACATACTTGGAGAGATTTAGGAGAGATTTCACATACTTGGAGAGATTTCACATACTTGGAGAGATTTGGGAGAGATTTCACATACTTGGAGAGATTTGGGAGAGATTTCACATACTTGGAGAGATTTGGGAGAGATTTCACATACTTGGAGAGATTTGGGAGAGATTTCACATACTTGGAGAGATTTGGGAGAGATTTAATCTTAGCCATTATTATCGCATAATCTCGCAAATGCAAGGTTCGTGAACCCCGTTATGTTTCGTTTATGATTGTTTTAAGTCCCCGAAAGGGTCCTTAGTCGTGCTTTGATGCGTTTAACTCCCTTTTTAGGGTTTTTACATTGTTAACACATAGATTCTTCGAGACACATGAATTTTTGACAAACAAATGCACATTTTTATACATAGAATAACTTTTTAACATACAAGTATTGGTTAAGCTTGACCGGTTTGACATTGCTTATTTTGACTTTGACTTTGATTTGAATTTGACGGTTGTCACACCATTGGTATGATTCGTTCATAATCATCCGGTTATGAAACTCGATCAAATAGGGGTCGATTAGGACATCAGATTGTTGGATAGAGTAAATAGAGGATTCATCCGTATAATTAGGGTATGTGGTTTAGGGTCGACCCATTTAATGGAATTTAGGTATGTGGTGCAACATCCCGAGATTTGCAGGTATTTCTGAATCCTCCCTTTTATTATTATTTTGTCATTTTTAGTCCTTGGGGATGGAAGGGTGTAGCCATGAGATGCCCTAATGGCTAATATTGTAATTTTGGATCAGGAGGAGTACGTTGAGCGTACTAGGCGCGCCCTAGTACGCTGGGCGTACACTTGTGTTCGTTGGGCGTACTCACATCAGGTGAAAACCCTAATATTTAGGGTTTGGGTGATATATAAGTATCCTTATAGCTCATTTCTCCCAACACTTTCAGCCTCCATACTTTTGAGACGTTTTCCAAACCCTAGCCTTGTGTGTGTGTGTGAGTTTGAGTGTGTGAGAGTTCTTTGGGTTGAGAAGAAGAAGAAGGGGAGACTCCTTGAAGAGCCTTGGTGTGGATTCAAGCTTTGGATCTGTGATCATCCCTTGGGGAAGCTCCAGAAGAGAAAAAGCCTCTACCTTTACTTGTATTTCCCCATAGATCTTACATGGAAGTTTTATGAGTAAATGAGACCCTTTTCTTGGTCTTGATGAGTTAACGTACTCTAAGACCAAAGGATCCGTCCTTTCAGAAGATTTAGAGTGTTTTGGACCATAAAAATGCTATCTTGTCCCATTTAGTGGCTTCATGCAAGCTATAAAGGTCTTAAATGGTTAAGACAAACAAGGGTTTTGAGTTTATGGACTTATAGGGCATGCATAACCATAAAGTTGGAAACTTTATGGTTTGGGACATCTTTTTAAGTATAGATCTAACTTGGGACGCCTGGATGAGGTGTATTAAGAACTTAATGAAGTTTTGCATGGCCACAACATACATTGGGCGTACCAAGGCGTACGCCGGGCGTAGGTGGTCAGTGTCCCGTTTTCTGGTCAAGGCGTTTACGCCGAGCGTACAGCTGAGTACGCCCTGCGTACTCAGCCTGTTGGGCTTAGCTATTTTGGGCTTCAAGTCTTCAACATTTTAAGCCCAATTCTTCTTTGATGGATCCAGAATGCCCAATAATGCCTCGAAAGCCCACCAAGCCCATCTCTAAGCTAAACCGCAACTGCATCGAGACTCCAAAACCCTGCAAAATACCTCATGCAAAATAGAATTATCTGACATGATCCATGATAAAGAAAATAAAGAATATACAATGCAATACTAATAAAAATGGCTAAAAAAATTAAAATAAACTATAAAAAATGAACTAAAATAAACTATCAAGTTTCAAAGCGGGACCTGATGGATGACACGTCGATAAATGCCGGAGATGAAGGGGCTTTGTTGGAATACAATTTTTTGTGTCTGATTGTTTGAAGTGTGGTTGTAGTGGATCTGGGTTTTTAGGATCGGTGACGAGATCTGTAACGAGGTTACAGAGTAGATTCGGGCGGTGATGAGGATGGTTAAGCAGTGATGGTGGTGACGAACGGTGGATGATGGATGGTGGTTTTAGACGCTAGTTGTTCTTGAGTATGTGTGAGGTGTTTTTGATTTGAAGAAGATAAGATGAAGAACACGATGAGTGAGAAAGACAAAGAGAATTGGCCCACATTCAGTGGCGGACGCATACTTGTTTAGTAAGGGTGTCCATCGTACTTTAAGCCGGTGCACCTAATTGAAAAAACAAAAACAAATAAAAATAAAAATAAAAAATTTAACACTACGTGCCGGAAATTGAGCAGTGGCCCGAGACCCCCAATGCTCCACTAAGGTCCGCCACTGCCCACATTTATATTTAAATTAACATTTATATTTAAATAAAACTTTAATTTAAATACAATAATTTCTAAAAAAATATCAAGAGGGGTAAATTAATCTTTTTAATTTGGACAGGGACCAAAACTACAATGAATCTAACTGAAAAAAACCAACAATCCAAAAAATTAGTAGTTTTGATTAAAAATCGAAAAAAATGCATATCAATGCAGTTTTGACTTTTCATAATTTTAGATAATGAAAGTGTTCCTTATTTACAACTTTATCCCTATAATTTAACATCTCCATTTAACTTCCCCATAAGCTTTCATTATTTACAACTTTGGACCATATTTCAAATTGTTTTACAAATTTTTATAAATTTCTCCCGCTTTTCCTTATTACAAATTTAATACTTTCCTTTTGTGTGACTTTGGTCCCTACACTTTCATATGCTGGTAGATTTCACGTCTTACTTTGTAGAATGACAATTTTTACCTCCTCACTTTGTAGAATGGCACTTTCCACCCCTCCACTTTGTGAAATATCATTTTTACCCCCTCAAATTTGAACTACGATAATTTCCGATAATTTCCACCGCTTCAACTTTCATATATTGTCGTATTTACAGGTTAATTTGGTCCCTATACTTTCTTATATTGCCAAGTTTGGTCCCTCCAAACAGTGCACACAAAACGGTAAAATAATGAATAGGAGTACTTTCTTTATGATTATAACATAGTAAGTAAAACTTTGCATGTTTTTCCCATGAAGACGGGGAGGAGGCAATGAATAGAAAATGTTTAATTTATTAGTTATGTTTAGTAAAGTTCATGAAAATCTACTTTGACAAAAAAAAAAAAAAAAAAAAAAAAACTTACGATAAGATTGAAGATTGCTGACTTGTTTGTTATCTAAATTAAATCAACGTGTTCAGTTAGTTTTCATCAGCAATTCCTCTATGCAGACTTGGGTGTTGTTTGTTTTTTCTGAGGCAAAATGTATGTAGTCTGCGGACCACATCTGTAGACCTCTGCAGTAGAAGAGGTGGACCAAACGTCTGCAGTCTGAAAAAAGAAGACTGTTTGTTTTTTTAACATCTGCGAGCTACTAAAATAAACTGAAATCTAAATAAACTGATTTTTTTTAATTTCAAAGTGATTTTTTAATATTTTTATGAATTTGTTATAAATAATTAACGAATCTAGATCAACTTTTATGTATTATTGTATAAAAAATAAAAATAAAAATTGTATAAATTAACGTATATATTTGATAAAACCAACAACTTTTGTTGCAAAGTTATAACTAAACATTATAATTAGTGATCAAAGAATTTGATACATAAATGGATGGAAATAAACTTCGATTTTTTCAATTAAATCCACTAAAAACGTACCATAAATATTTTCTCGAGAAATTGATGATACTGTATTAAATAATGTTTTACAAAATTTGGCAAAAAAATATAAGAATATATTATGATTTCTTTTCATATTTATATAAACAACTTCAACGACTATTATTGTAATAAATCTTTATTTATAAATTTGTCAAAAATATCATGTTTGTATCGTCGAACGTTTTTTTTTAAGTTTTGTAATTTTTTTTTCAAATTGTTTATCATTAATAAAGTTGGAAAAAATATAAATTAAAAAAAACATAAAAAAATAAAGATATATATGTTTTTTTAGGCTAGAAGATGTCTGAAGATGTTAGAAGACTCTGGTCCACATCTGCGCCAAGAAGAGGGCGCGCAGACATTTTTAGGTCTGCAGTCTTCAAAAAAACAAACGGTCTGCGAATGCTAAGTCTGTTCGTGGTCTGTGCGGCGCAGACAGAAAAGGCCACGCAGATCTGCAGACAAAAAACAAACACTACTTTGGTGTTTAGAATGATCCCAACATCATCGTTCGATCATATAATGATTTGCATTACATAACATGTATTAAAAACGACTTCAGATACGGCCGAATAGAAAATACATGAGAAGAGTAGCTTAGGAATTATTTAATTATTATATACGCATGGACATCAACGACTACCAACAAATGTTATTTGTCGTTTAATATGTATGGTGAAATCCCCATTTAATATAAATAATAAAATAACCACCACATTACATGCCTTCTTCTTAACATTTTTAATTATAACTCGTCGATCAATCACTAATACAACAAAAATTCTAGTTTTAAAATATGTTCTCTTCTATGTAGTTTCACAATATTTTATTATCCTCGCATAAGAAAATACCTAACACAACTATTTCTATTAAAAATATTTTTTCACACACACACATATATATATATATATATATATATATATATATATATATATATATATATATATATATATATATATATATATATATATATATACTAGTTTATAACTCGTGGGAACCACGGTTACAAAATTAATTAAATTTTTATAGTAAAAACTCAAAAATTTTAATTAATTATTTTAAATAAATTATTAATTAAGAGATTTTTTTAGTTATATAAATTTTAATCATTGATTAAAATAAATATATGAAATTATATTTTATAATTTGTATTAATTTTTATTCTAATGTTATTAATTTAATGTAATTTGAGTGAGAAGTTTAATATTTGAAATTTGAAATGGAGTTGACAAGTGGCATGCATTAATTAGGGGACATAATAAGGTGACACATGACAAAAGGAGAATAAAATATGCATTAATTAGGATGCGTAATAGAATGACACATGTCAAAAGGGAGAATAAAATTATTCTTTTATTAGAATAGGAATATAATAAAATAAACATGTTCATTGGCCAACCCCTAAAATTATTTTCAAACCTGAACACGACTTTTATAATAAACGGTTTGGCGGGTTGAGGTTAGAAAAAACTCAACCCAAACTCATTTATCTTCATGTTGAGTATGTGTCGTGTCAAAAGTAGTGTCGACAATTGTCTGTATATGATGTTAAGGACAAGGTTGGCAACATCTAGCCCAAGGGAATACACCGCTGTCTAAAATCATCCCAAGCGTTGCTTAATTTTGTAGCTTAATCTGTTATTAAGAAATTAAAAAAAAACAATTAAATTTCATTATGAATGCGGTTGATGTTTTAAATACAATAAGTATTTTTTTTTTTTTTTTTTTTTTGCTAATTTCCTTTCTTTAACTTTTGAAAATTAACATATTTCTCAAACATGTTTATATTTGTTTTCAAATTGAAATCTCTAAATATTATTAAAAGAGAACCATTAATTCATCAATGAAGCAATCAGAGCCCTTCATTGTATTTCAATCTTATGTTTTCTACCGTTAGATCAAATTGTTCACATCATTTTCCTCAAATAAAATTCAAATAGTATATAATTATAGAGTCTTTATTCACGTTTTGAAATATTTAATTGTTTATCATATTAATCTTTCTAATGGATTCTAATTGATATTGTACATAGTAAACGACTTTTCATAAGTCAAATGATATCTCTTCAAAAAGGGACTTATAAGGTATGTATTTTCTATTTCAAATTTAAATTTAAAATACATTTCATTTATTTACTTCCTATTTTTCATCGTTATATATATCTTCTATACATAATACATAATTCTAACATTTTTATTCTTCGATTTATGCAGGAACAGTTGACATACTTCCTCAGCAGAAAAATAGAGCAAAAACTTCTCCAACCTTGTCATCGACGATCAACTGTATGTACTTCTATGCCTTATCATTTTCTGTTTCACACTTTCAATTCCTATTATCAAATCACTGCATACTTTCATAAATTCAAACCTCAATCTTCACATTAATTTAATTAGTTATTTCAATAGATGTGTTTCCAATAAAACCATTTATTTTGATTTTATTCGTTTTCCTCCAACCATTTAATGTCTCTGTCAATGTTGTTATTGTTTTTATTTGAATTAAACATTCTGAATTAAAAAGAGTTTCAATTTCACACACTTTTGTCTTTATGGAAAATCGATAATGCAGCATTCGGTACTATTCATACAAAGGGCAAATCTGGAAAACAATTTTTTTATCCCTTCGTAGTAGGATACTTCATTTTCTACAAATGAACATAATACCAATGTACTTCTGAACCATAAATACATTGCTATTTTGTTCTTATATTTCATGTTGTTCTAAATTATTGACTGTTATCAATTTGACATATTTGCCCCTTTCGACTGTAAAGTTTACCATTTTCATGAAAAAAAATTGTCCAGCTGACCATTTTGTCCTCACAAAAGAATAGCAGTGTACTTCTTAATCATAAATACAATGTTATTCTGTTTTTTTATTTGTATTGCTCTTTTAAATTATTGACTGCTGTCAATTTGACATATTTGTAATTTACTTACTTAAACTTATTTTTCATGTTTTTTTTATTTTTTATTTTTTTGTTTTTGTTAAATATGTGCTTATGTTCGTTTCCATTTAGTGATTACTACTTTTTTTTGTTTCTCATTAGCACCTCACATTTGACCATTTAGTGTGGCAAATAATATTGGTTTCTCAGAATTTTATAATTGATTGGATTTCATGGAATAAAATGATGTAATAAGATGAAATATAATTTTTAGTATTTTAATAGTACATGATGAATAAAATAAAAAGAATAAGAGGCTAATGGAATTGTCATCTAAAAGTGTACTTGATGAATATGTTATATAAAACATGGATTTTTTTTTGTATTGCAATGAGTAAAAGGGCAAAATTGTCATTTAGATTTAAGTAAGATTTCATTTTTTTGTATTTTATTTAAACCGACTATTTGATGGCAGTAATTTTAATTTTAAATTTGTGTACTGTTGTATTTTTTTGAAACTATTAGTTTATCCCTTTAAACATCTATATTATTTCGTTGAGTCACATGTGTTTAACAAGAGTCAATGACAATCATTATCAACTGTTGGATTGTATTTGCGTAGACTCGTCTTCACTCATGGTCAGTTATATGTAGTTGTTTCTCGCGTGACAAGTAAAAAAATGGTTGAAGGTACTCATATGTGACGAGGAAGATCGTCCAACCAATAAAACAAAAAATGTTGTCTACAAAGAGGTCCTTCAACAATTATAGATAATCAGATATTTTGTTTTATTTTTTTAGACATTTCAATATAATCAATAATACGAAATCTCTTTATGTTACTTTACCCTTTTTTTTGTCGACTTTTTATAACTTTATATGTATTTTTTATATGTTCTCCCGCGTTTTACGAGGGTCATAATCTAGTGATACAATTATATTTCAACTATTTTTTAAAAGTATATACATATTATATCATCCTACTTTGCAAATCTGCAATAGGATCCCAATATTTGACTTTACCGGTTAGACTTTGGCCAAAAAGTTACTTCTTCATCCCTTAATCTTTGGCTTAAGCCACTGAGTTTGTTATTCCACAAACAAGATTTTATAACAATAAATTTTTATTATTGTTCGTAACAAACTATGTTGACCAAGTCTATTATTGTCAATTTGTTTTAAGTTTAAATAACAAACTATGTTGACCAAGTTTATTATTGTCAATTTGTTTTAAGTTTAAAGGTAATCTCCTTAATCTTCGGCTTAAGCTACTGAGTTTGTTATTCCATAAACAAGATTTTATAACAATAAATTTTTTTTTATTGTTCGTAACAAACTATGTTGACCAAGTCTATTATTGTCAATTTGTTTTAAACTTAAATAACAAACTATATTGACCAAGTCTATTATTGTAAATTTGTTTTAAGCTTAAAGGTAATTTCCTTATGCCCAAGGGTATAATTGTCAACACGAGCACATACTCTACAAATTTTAATTTCTTTCATGAATCTTATATTCTTATTTATGCAGATTATCATTCCAATTATACCGTAAATCATAAACACTTTCTAAAATAGTTATATGTATATTTATCATGTTTCAATACATAGAATCCAGACATTTATGATTAAATCGTTTAATAAAGAAATATTATCTTTAAATCTTTTCAAATTCATGTACCCTTATCAATTTCAAATTCGGTCATTTAATTATATCTTATTAGTTATGGATGTAAATCATATATTTTTTTTATAACTATTTTAACTTAATATAGTATCAGGACTCATATTTTCCAATTATACCCTTTTCCATATTTTGTTATGATACATAGATATAGATATCTTATAAAATCACTGTTTACCATTCTATATATCCTTATTAGCCCTATATAATATTACGTATCATACAAATCACGAAAAAAATTGTTTCTTCAACCTCTCAATCACGAAAAAAAATTGTTTCTTCAACCTCTCGTTACACTTGTTGCTGCCTACTTCCATCATCTGTCATCCATAACAGGTTTCATTATCCTCTGCAATGTTTGTTTTTGTTGTTATATTATGAATCATGTATGGAATGGTGTTTTGAATATGTTTATCATGTATGCAAACTGCTTTATTTTTTCCTTTCTTTCATGTTAAAATATTTAATAATTCTAACTCTTCTTAATTCACATTCTGTCATCGAACTTCCCTTGCCGAATGCTATTTGATATCCGTCTTTATTGAATTGAAAACTGTTTTTTTGGTGAAGGTACGGTTTACACTTTTTCCTTCATTAAAACAACAATCATGACAGCAACAATCGCTGTCAAGGTGCATAAAACCAACTTGCTGGAAATATATCGATGTATTAGGCAACAATGTTTACAAATAATATGGACCATTTATGTTACAATCTCCTAAATGAACATGTATTCAATATATTCTGCCACATGGATCATAATATATTTTTACTTTCAATGTTGTCCCATATTATCATTAATAACAATTATATTTCAACTATTTTTTAAAAGTAAATACACATTATATCATCCTACTTTGCAAATCTGCAGTAGGATCCCAATATTTGACTTTACCGCTTAGACTTTGGCCTAAAAGTTACGTCTTCATGCCTTAATCTTTGGCTTAAGTCACTGAGTTTGTTATTGTAACACCGTAATTTTCAAACAAAATTTTCATTTAAAAATCGCATACTCTTCATAACATATTGTATAAAAATCTCGTTTATTCAATTTACAAAACACAACTCCATTAATAATCCAGGATCCTCAAACATAACTCTTTCTCTGGTGTGTACAATCAAGCCGGTGCCGTACCGCGATCCTGAGAAACCTGAAACACATAGCACATAACACGGTAAGCACAAAGCTTAGTGAGATCCCCAAAATACCACATACAACACATAAGCCACTCGAGGCTATAACTCGGTATGACCCTTCGGTCAATGTGTCTCAGCGGAACCCTCCAGTCCCGTAACTCGTTGGACCCTCCAGTCCGGTCTAACTCGTTGGACCCTCCGGTCCGGTCTACTCGAGGACCCTCTGGCCTCGTAAGTCGTTGGACCCTCCAGTCCGGTCTATATAACACCGGTGAACACATCGTTCACAACACCTACAGGTTGCGAGCCTGCTAGTGTTCCACTGGACTGTCTAGAATAGTCCGTGGTTGTCATTCATACTCTGATAGATGACGGGGCCAACATTTGGGTAAAAGGCTTCTCACATCGTCCACCTCTCACCCTCACCTCATGGTCTATTTCACATCTCACCTCATCATCCGACTCATATTTCATCTACCCATGTTTTACCCAACATATTTTGTAGATATAATATATATATATATATATATATATATACAGTTTAAATCATTTAAAACATGTATAAAATTGTTCATCCAGCATAGATAGCAAGTATACAGATAATATTCACACATAGCACGTAATTTATATTAAATACTTCATATCTATGTGTAAGATGAAGTAACTATGCACTCACCTGATAAGGTGGTCACTCGGTACTCGGATAGCGCTTCGTTAATCTTAAAACAATTTCCCTCGGACAAAACCTAGTATCATTACCACTAAAGTTTAGTCTAACGTTAACCGCGAATAATTAATAGTCTAGCTATTATTACTATTATATAAGCGTTAAGCAACACTCTTATATAACTCATAATAATATCCCAAATAATTATTTTAAGGTCCTAATAATGTTACTATATTAAAACATAAGCTATACTAAAGATAGGGTAGGCATAGCTCACTTACAGCGGGTTTTTCGCAAAACCGGGCTTCGCTGGAGCAGCGTTCCCAAGCCGAAAGGCTCTTTTCTCGGAGCCGTCAGGCGCTCTGGGGCTTCCGCCTCGTGCTAGGGAGTTACCTTAGGCTTTGGGTGGGGGGGGGGGGGGGGTTTGGGGCTTAGAGAGATGTTCTAGAGAGAGAAAGAAGGGATTGAAGGTGTGAGGAATGAGCTTCACCCGAGACCTCTATTTATAGGCTGCCTGGGGCGTCAACACGTCGTGGTGCCTCTCACCACGTCGTGGTGTTGCGTAGGCTCCAAGGTTTCGCCTGGTGCTGACACGTGGCATCGCACACAGGGTAGAAATCAGCCGATTTTCAAAAACTCATAACTTTCGCATACGAGCTCCGTTTTCGACGTTCTTTATATCCACGCGTAGGTAAAAATAAGATCTACAACTTTCATTTTGACTCCGTCGGCTAATTCACGACCGATCTTAAATTTAACAGTACGAGGAGATTATACTGTTAAATGACCGCGAAAAATTCGTAACTCCTTTATACGGACTCCGTTTCCGTCTGTCTTTTTACCGTTGAGCTCCTATTAATGAGATCTTCAACTTCCATTTAGGTCACGTAGGCCAAAAACCGCTCGAACTAAAATTCGAGTTTCGGGTCGTGCACTGCTATGCCAAATCTTAGAAAATTCATAACTTCTTCATACGAAGTCAGATTTGGGCGTTCTTTTTATGGACGCTCTCGAATTAACATCTTCTACGACTTTCATTTAGATCGCTAAGGCTAAAAGTCGCTCTATCGTAAATTCACTATTTACGTCTCTCGGTGCCGTGCCGGTTTTGCCATAAAACTTCGACGGGTCATAACTTCTTCGTTATAACTCGGATTTCGGTGTTCTTTATATGTACGGAAACCTTGAGACATATTCTAATACTTGGTTAAGATTATTTATTCTAAATAATCTTTTTGTCAAAAAGTCGTTTTCGACCCTATTATCTCTAAATTGACTAGCCCGGATCTACGGGCGTTACAATTATCTCCCCCTTAGGATGATTACGTCTCGGAATCATCAACGAAACAGGTCTCACATGATGAATCCATACGTTATCTCTTCATCCTATGTAATGACCGTAACTTTGATGTTTGCTTCGAACGAGTATATAATTCTTGGACTCCTTGACTGCAAGTGGTACTCGATCTTTGTACCTGCTCGTTAGACTTCAAATTATGACATTCGAGTCACCATCTCTCTGGAGATTCCTTCTTCTTCTTAGCAAACTGAAGATAAGTTCTTTTATTACTACAATGGACTGATGTGTCGTGTTCTAATGACCTCTCATCGTATGATGCAACGCTTAGACTCAGGTCTTTTAGAGTCAAATTCCACAACGGAATATACCTTCCTTCATGTTCTAATGTGATATAATCACATTCTATCATGTAGAACTTCTAGGTACAAGCTTCTAATCTTAACAACGGTTGTGATACTTCTATTGATCGCTTCGACTATCTTTCACTTCTGACTTAAGTCAGATGCTACATCGAACTTGGTTCTCTGAACCACGTAACATACTCATCTTAGTCGGACTCGATTTGATATGACCACTAGGGTCGAAACAAAAATCATCTTCTTAGTCATTACCGAAACAATGGTAACGACATACTTGAATAAAACGAAATCAATTACTAGCTTCTTGGTAACCTTGTGACTTTCCCTGATCCAAGTGCGAGTCTTGTGCTTCCGGTAGTATAGGCCTCTACTACCATTCACACCTACTCATACTCGTCCCAAGTATTTTCTCTTAGTTTTTCCAAGTCATTATCACAAAAACAATTTTAACACATACAAATGTGTCCAAACAATCATATAATTTTCCCTAGACTCTACTAGGACTTCTTCCATGCGTATCTTCAATCATCAATTCTGCTTCAACTTGGTTGGTGGTGGAAATGTCATACGATGGGACAACTTCAGGAATTATGCCAATCGTTCCATCATCCCGCTAATCGAAGGTGGACTTCGGATGTACCGTACTCTTCTAAACACACTATTATTTTACCCTACATATTCTAAAGGCAAGATACCACTCTTACGATATCTTCTGATAGGTGTCATTCACTATCATAAGCCTTTTCATTTCCTCCATTTACTCAATTTGCTACGAGCCTTCACCATGACGTTACGTACACGGAAGCATGCGTTCAGCGCATCGAGACGAGAATATAGATAGAGAAGATTTAGACGCATAATCCTCTTTATTACTCCGAAAATTTACATACCAGTTCTAATACCGTATTTAAACGTTTAGAAATCTGAACACATAAAGTTTCCACATCCGGTTGGAAACAGACCATAGATCCGATCATATAATGAATATCATAAATCATTTAGCACATAAAAGCATGTTAGGTATTTTCCCTAAATAAGCTAGTGCTTGTGTCTATTCACGTGTATTACCTAAATTTTATTAGACGCACTCCTCACAATCATTGCTTAGCATTCTAAGTTTAAGTCTAGAAATAAATCCATATTCCTAGTTCGCTTAAACTAATGCTCTGATACCAACTGTGACATCCTCATTTTCACGGCCAAAAAAGACCGATTTTGTTTATGCGTTATAAAAATCATAGTACCTCTTTTAATAAAAATGTTGCGGAATTTGTTCCCAGTAAAACATGATAAATAGTTATCAAAGCATTTCCGAAGAAATGTATTTTTATTCATTTTAAAACATTTGGGATGTCATTGTCAATACAGAAACATAAGCATAAACATAACTTACATTTATTTACACTAGTGATCTACACCTCTTTAATCTCTCAGTGTAATGTAACTTCGTATCGACACCTGTGATTCAAATAAGCTTGAGTGGGTCAGGTTGGGAAACCTGGTGAGTACATAGGATTTTCAACCCACAATAATATAATTATTATGTTTAAACATCAAACAATAAACCCAATTACCCATCCCCATTATCTTCTTTACTCTTAAGGATCTACCCTAAGAATCAGCTATTCCTCGTTCATTCATTCCTAAGGATTATCCTAAGGAATAGGCACGAAATCCATCGTTGCTAATGACACATCTGTTAAGCACAACTGCTAATATTATCACTTAGGCGCATCTGCCAGAATTGTGACATTCTTTATGGGGCGCATCTGCCGGTATAGTTTTTTAGGCGCATCTGCCGGGGTTATGAGGTTCTCTATTAGGCGCTTCTGCCGGTAGAGTCCTTTAGGCGCATCTGCCAGGGTTATCTCGTTTATTGACAGTATCGTTTTCGAGAGTCCACTCGCAATACAGGTCAATGGGTTTTTAGAGTACACCGGTGAACACATCGTTCACAACACCTACAGGTTGCGAGCCTGCTAGTGTTCCACTGGACTGTCTAGAATAGTCCGTGGTTGTCATTCATACTCTGATAGATGACGGGGCCAACATTTGGGTAAAAGGCTTCTCACATCGTCCACCTCTCACCCTCACCTCATGGTCTATTTCACCTCTCGCCTCATCATCCGACTCATATTTCATCTACCCATGTTTTACCCAACATATTTTGTAGATATAATATATATATATATATATATATATATATATATATATATATATATATATATACAGTTTAAATCATTTAAAACATGTATAAAATTGTTCATCCAGCATAGATAGCAAGTATACAGATAATATTCACACATAGCACGTAATTTATATTAAATACTTCATATATATGTGTAAGATGAAGTAACTATGCACTCACCTGATAAGGTGGTCACTCGGTACTCGGATAGCGCTTCGTTAATCTTAAAACAATTTCCCTCGGACAAAACCTAGTATCATTACCACTAGAGTTTAGTCTAACGTTAACCGCGACTAATTAATAGTCTAGCTATTATTACTATTATATAAGCGTTAATCAACACTCTTATATAACTCATAATAATATCCCAAATAAATATTTTAAGGTCCTAATAATGTTACTATATTAAAACATAAGCTATACTAAAGATAGGGTAGGCATAGCTCACTTACAACGGGTTTTTCGCAAAACCGGGCTTCGCTGGAGCAGCGTTCCCGAGCCGAAAGGCTCTTTTCTCGGAGCCGTCAGGTGCTCCGGGGCTTCCGCCTCGTGCTAGGGAGTTACCTTAGGCTTTGGGGGGGGGGGGGGGGAGGGGGTTTGGGGCTTAGAGAGATGTTCTAGAGAGAGAAAGAAGGGATTGAAGGTGTGAGGAATGAGCTTCACCCGAGACCTCTATTTATAGGCTGCCTGGGGCGTCAACACGTCGTGGTGCCTCTCACCACTTCGTGGTGTTGTGTAGGCTCCAAGGTTTCGCCTGGTGCTGACACGTGGCATCGCACACAGGGTGGAAATCAGCCGATTTTCAAAAATTCATAACTTTCGCATACGAGCTCCGTTTTCGACGTTCTTTATATCCACGCGTAGGTAAAAATAAGATCTACAACTTTCATTTTGACTCCGTCGGCTAATTCATGACCGCTCTTAAATTTAACAGTACGAGGAGATTATACTGTTAAATGACCGCGAAAAATTCGTAACTCCTTTATACGGACTCCGTTTCTGTCTGTCTTTTTACCGTTGAGCTCCTATTAATTAGATCTTCAACTTCCATTTAGGTCGCATAGGCCAAAATCAGCTCGAACTAAAATTCGAGTTTCGGGTCGTGCACTGCTATGCCAAATCTTAGAAAATTCATAAATTCTTCATACGAAGTCAGATTTGGGCGTTTCTTTTTATGGACGCTCTCGGTTTAACGTCTTCTATGACTTTCATTAAGATTGATAAGGCTAAAAGTCGCTCTATCGTAAATTCCCTATTTACGTCTCCCGGTGCCATGCCGGTTTTGCCGTAAAACTTCGACGGGTCATAACTTCTTCGTTATAACTCGGATTTCGGCGTTCTTTATATGTACGGAAACCTTGAGACATATTCTAAAACTTGGTTAAGATTATTTCTTCTAAATAATATTTTTGTCAAAAAGTCGTTTTCGACCCTACTATCTCTAAATTAACTAGCCCGGATCTACGGGCGTTACATCTCTGGACCTCACAAAGTCCAGATCTGAAGTCTAGACTTCTTGGCAACTCATGCTACTCAAAAACCCAAAAAAAAGATGGCAAAAAGCCCTAAATCTCCATAGATATGAGATCTATCCAAAATAAGAAGAAAGGTAAAGACTTCTTACCTTCCTCAGGAGCTCTGAACAGGAAATCACTGGATCCAACAGCCTCACCTCCAGCTCCTTGCTTGATAGCCTCCTCCTCTTCCTCAAATGATGCACAAGAGCCACAATATGAGCTTCTCTCTCACTTTCTAGCTCCAATAGCAATTAAGGTTTGATCTCAGGGGAAGGTAGCCGCAAATGAGGCTATAAGTGCCTTTAAATAGGTCCCAAACCCTGGAAATTAGGGTTTCTCTGCCCAACACCTACTCGGCGAGTCCCTCCTCTGACTCTTCGAGTCCATTCATTAAATCCACTCGAGCAACTCGACTCGACTCGGCGAGTTGGACCCTCAACTCGTCGAGTCTCTCCTTCAATCTCAAGATTAACATACACAATAATATCCCTGAAAATACGGATGTTACAATTCTCCCCCACTTGAATTAGATTTCGCCCTCAAAATCGCTCCTCAAAAATATATAGATCTAATCCAATAACCGAACAGCACCATCGAAATTATCTCATACCGCACAACTATCTTCCTTTCTGGACACCTGAATCCATATAGGAACTCCCCCCTGGAGAAAGGAAAGACATGATCGCCACTACGCTACCCCTTCTTACTCTCCAAAACCTAGAAGCTCTAGACGCCTGCTACACAGCCAGACCGCCCTCGGAAGATATCACCACGTTATTCGCTCCTCGAATAACAAACCCCGATAACTCACTGCCCTTCTGATTCTCTAGTTGGGACCGATAAAAACAAGTCCATGCCCAGAACTGGCTACCGATCGCTCATCCCAGACAAGATAAACAATCCAGATCATATACTAAGGAATGAAAGGATCACATCACACCAGGGACCCATCACTGTATTGTAATCAATACCCATCTGAACAACGACCCCTCAATACCCTGACCTCAAGCACGAAAGATGATCATGCTTGTTCAGAAGTGTTCTCCGACATCTGACAACCGTAAACCTCGGCTCCCTTCTCAATATCCCTTTCAAGACTGAGTACCAGGTCATCTCCCGACCCAGCAGTCGAACCTCCAAAGGTTACCCATTGCATGTACCAAAACGTCTCACTGACTTCCTTATCAATACAACTATCTCGGCCCAGTGTGACACACAAGTCACGAAGTTCGCTTTACCTCAAGCGAATACGGAATTCGTCTCACCCTCGACCTCTGTCGTCTACTACTCATTAGTTCCATGAGTTTCGCGATTTTCCCGTACCAACGAATTCCCACTCAGGTCTAAGACACCAGTTGACAACCAATACCCTTCAACATGGAACTCATCTCTGAATCTGGAATCTCGTCTCGCCTAACCGACGCGTTACCAGAGGCAAACTCGAACTCGAGAGTTCGATCTGACCCAGAGTTGGAACCACTCGTCCCAATGAACCACTCAACTCATGACTCATGACCCGCAACCCATGCGTACCTCACTGATCCACTTCCCTTTGGTCGCGAAAATCACTACTCAATTCAGAATATGACGACTCCCGACAAACATGGAGACCCCAGTCTCGCCCCTGGTTCGACCACCAGGCTCCCACAAACTCAAATATTAGGGCTACCCAAGCCTAAAACTCTCCTGAGTCATGCTCTAACTAACGAATAACGCGGTTCCTCGCAGCACCACGACACCCTCTCACCGACTAGTGAGTACTACGGCTCCCCGCAGTATCACAACACCTTCTCACTGACTAGTGAGTACTACAGCTCCCCGCAGTATCACCACACCCTCTCTCACTGACTGGTGAGTACTACGGCTCCCCGTAGTATCACCACACCTTCTCTGACTAGTGAGTACTACAACTCCCCGCAGTATCACAACACCCTCTCTAACTAGTGAGTACTACGGCTCCCCGCAGTATCACAACACCTTCTCACTTGTTGTCACTAGCCGAAGGGCTCCCACCGGAATCATAGATACTTGATACTCCACTTACTATCTCGTAATTCAAGCCTTAAAATAACCCGATAATCAGGGCATCATGCTCGGATACCTCGGTACACCATCATCGAACCTCACGAAGTCTTTCCTCGCCCACCAATCTCCTGTATACGGTATCATACCCTGATACCGCAAAGCATTCTTTCATAGTCTCGCAACTGATCTTCCTCTAGCACCACTCGTAACTCCAAAATATTCCAACTCTCAATTGAAACACGGAGGAGTCGTCAGCGACTCAGAACACGTAGACGACAATCCGAAACTTCCTCCTCTATTTCTCAAAACTCATGCAAGAATACTCATAACGACCCTGGAGTTGGTTGCCTAATCAAATTCTTCCCTTCCCACACTGCATATAATAGTCCATACCTTGAACCAGAAATTCTCAACCGCCGAACTAACCTTACAAGCCAACCACCTCCCGAATTCACCATTATAACCTTGAAGGATTCCTAACCACCACAAGGTCTCCGACCAACGACCACTTGTCATGGATACACTCATCCTTTCTCAAACACGTACCACATGCACTATCTCGCTCTACACCTCGCCTTGACCACCAATAACCCTGGTCTCAGGAATCCGCACCGCAGGTCTCTATATCCAGTTCTCTAACCGCTCTTGAACAAATCTCTGATCTCCTCAAAAGTACCCGGTTCTCCCCCACTCAAGGTTCGAACCATCACCAATTGGTTCACCAACAATCTATCCCACAGACTATTTTTACCAGTAACATCGCACCTACTCTTAGAAGGTGATACACAATGCTCGATGATCTCCCCGATGGAGATCAAGCAACTCCAAATACCCCGAATCTCAGATGAATCCTCAGAAACTTCTCATCATGACTACCTCTAGTCATTTAGAATCTCGTACCATCCCACTACCGGACATCTCAACTGTCCAGTAGTAACCCTGACTCTCAGTCTGAAAATAATGAATTAACATACTCCTCATCCTCGACTCCTCAACCAACGTCCCATCACGTGAATTATCATAAGAGCAGAGACCTCATTTCCGCACTCGATACCCAACATAGACAATAAGAGCCACCGCTCTTATATACTCCTCTTGATCGTCCGTTGCTGCAGCTAACACATGCCCTACTATGCTCAAATAGGGTGTATCCTGGTCCTTGACCATCTCAGTCCCCACTGACAACCTGCTCATGCTATATCCTTACTTCGCGGCAGACGTACTGCCCAGATACTCCGATGAAAGATCGTAACCAAAGCTACCCCACAGGGCTCACCCCCAACCTCGGAAATCGAAAATCTCAATACCTCTCATGTTTCCCACGGGAACAGAAATAGCACCGCTCAGGTCACAGAAAATGACATCTCCACTATCGGCCGGTCGCTCAGCCCAGACCGTATTCTCCCATAACGCACCATCCCTACTCATCCCTGAGTCTTGCGACTCCAACTGGCATCTCACCAACAGTCCCTCAGAGCTAACTCGATTTCCCTTTCAAGGGATGCTCCACTAAAAATCGTTCATCATGGCCCTCTGGCCCCATACTCTTTCACATCTGTTCTCAGTCTAGACAATCACCACAGAATAACCGGTAAAACCAGAAGCACTAACCGCCACGTGTCCTGGTACTCAAACCATGTGACCACCTCTCGATCTGCTATGAATCATGGTACCCGAACTATGTTACCTCCTCTTAATCTGCTACGAATCATGGTACTCGAACCATGTTCTCTCTTCTCAATCCGCCTTAATGTTGGATATAGTGTCTAAGTCCATAACTTTATTTGGTATGTACTTGACCCGACCCGGCATGGTCCATTTGGGTTGCATGGCATTGCAATACTTGGATAGACTAAATGAGAGAATAAGGCACTTATGATTATTAATATATTATAAGTTCTAATATATTAATAATAGTATTATTTAATTAGTATTGATCAAGTATTAATCTAGGATTAATTTGGTGATCAAAGTGAGACTAATTAAATATATAGGGTTGATTATGACAATCATCAATTCTTTTATGGTGGATTAATGATCCATGGTTTATGGGTTATGGATGTAACCAAATGGAGCTCCATGGATAGTCCATGGGAGTTACAAATCCATGGGTCATGGGAAATCAAGAGTCATGACAATTAAGGGCATTCATGTGTAAACCCTAATTGTGACAACACTATAAAAGGAACCCTATGGCTAGCAAAATTGTGACCTAGTAGTGCTAGTGGACCTAGTGTTACTAGAGAGGGCATAACCAATTTTGAGTGCTAGAAGTATTCTCTCAAGTTATTCCAAGTCTTGTGGTGTTGTGTGAAGCATTTGAGGCACAACATTTGGGGTGCTAGGCTCACAAAGTCTTGAAGGAATCCAAGCAACAACAAGGTATGTATTTCTACTAGTTTTATGTTTTATGTAATCCCCATGCCATGCTAGTTAGGAAATAACCTTGAAAAAGAAATTTGCATGTATATAGAGAAAACATAGATTCAAGGTTATTAGGGTTGCATGTACACTTAGGAAGTGTTAGAATGCTCAAAACCCATCAGTGGTATCAGAGCCTAGGATTGTTTTCTGTATACTTGATGCAAAACTGCTTAAAAATCGAAAATTTTGCATTCTGACGACTGGACTCGCCGAGTCCATGGGGAGGACTCGCCGAGTCCATGAACAAATTCATTCTACTCGCCGAGTAGAATAGTGCACTCGGCGAGTAAGAGCATTCTGGGCAGTTTTTTCAAGTTTTGTTGCTGGAAATGGATTAAGATCATTATCCCAATCTGTTTTGGACTTGTAAAATCTGTTTTTCAAAATGATAATGATTATGTTAACCCATTTTACATGACTTTTATCAATTTTCAAGTATTGTATATGTTTATATGATTTCTTGAAATTGCTTGACATGAATTTGTGTTCTTATGAGTTTTTAGAAGATCATAGGAATTATGTGTAACCACCATGTGTGTTTAATTCATGATCTTAATGGCTATGATGGTGTCCATAACTTGTCCTCAAGTTATGGATAACCAAAAGTCACTTCTTTTAATTGTGATTAAAGAACTAAAGAGGTTTCATAAAATGAAGAGTCTTCATTTTTATGAATCATTAAAACTCATAAGTTACAAATTGAAGAGACTTGGAATAGTTTCAATTCTTGCCCTCAAGTTTTGGAATTTGAAAAGTCTTATACTTTAATACTTTAATTCCAAATTAAACCTTAGATTTTTAAAAAGTTTAAAAATCAACACTTATACTATTATTATAATTTTATTATATAGATATGTATAAGAATATGTCATTCTTACCGTTAGTAGGCCTCATTCACGAAGCCGGTCTATAAGGGGGGTATAAGGTTGTTGCCTATAAAATGGTGACTTAATGGGTGTCCACTCTCACCCACCGCTTCCTTGATCGGTGGAGGGTCGTTAGCCGAACGGGTAGGATACGACTTTAAATACTTGTTAAAAGTATAATGAATTATAAAGCAACTATATATTATAAATTCCCAATCTTAGTTACTTTAGGAAAATGTGAAATTGGTGCTAGCCCATAAAATTACACTTTGTACCTTACCAAGTCGTTAGTGGAGCGTGTGTGGTTAACCGGCACACTAACATGGACCAGTAAGAGTGGCAAAGGATAACTTGACCTTATTATAGATCGGTGGAGCGTGTGTGGTTAACCGGCACATCGATTAGGTAATATTGTTGAGGGTACCAAGTCAATTTGTATGGTTATTCACACCTTGTTTGTGATCCTCGGCATCCCAGTCACAAACTTGAGAGGGCACAATCGAGATTCAAACATGCCATTGAAAAGTTCAATGTATCTCAAAAGATCTAGGAGTTTCAAAACCAATAAAACTTAATAATAAAATATTTCGTTCTTATGGTGGAAATTGGTAAATCGTCATTTACCTACCTTCAAATATTTTATAGTATGGATTACGGCATCCCTCTTCCAACTATAAATAGTTTGTTGGATCCTAGCCTTAATATTTCATTTGGGTGAATTATTAAGGATTCCTAATCTAATGAAACTTGTCTTTCTTTCCTTTCAGATGTCTTCCAACAATGCTTCTGGCTCAAACACAACAGGCTCCTTTTCCCTTATGAACTTGTGTGGTAAGGTCATCTTTGATGGATCCAATTTCAATGAGTGGATCAGAAACATCAGAATGATTACCCGCTATGAGGACAAAGAATATGTCCTCGATAGGGAGCTTAAGGTTGTGAATGAAGCCACTGCTACTCCTGAAGAGTTTGTGGAGTTTGTTGCACATGAAAAGGATGCTACTAAAGTAGCATGCATCATGATGGCCACCATGACTCCTGAACTTCAAAAATCCTATGAAGATTTCTACCCCTATGAGATGCACCTGGATCTGATGGAAAGGTACCATCAGAGCGCGCGTCAGGAGAGGTATGAAATCATCTCCTCCATGATAACCGCAAGGATGAAGGGTGGTGAACCCATCACCGGTCACTTGCAGAAGATGCAAAGGTTCGTTGACCGGTTGATGAAGCTAAATGTTGACTTTCCTGAGGAAATGGCGATTGACATCATTCTCCATTCCTTACCTCCAAGTTATGATCAGTTTCGTATGACTTATCATATGAACAAGGAGGAAGTCACACTTAGCAAACTTCAAGGACTCTTAAGGACAGCTGAAAATGGCCTTAAGGGTAAAGCGGTTGCTACTTCAACTCCTTCAACAGCCCCTGTTCTGGCTATTGGGCAGGGAAAGGGTAAGAAGAGGAAAAGCCCTTCGAAGGGTACCAAGGGTAAGACTCTTGATGGTTCCTCTTCAAGTGGGACAAAGAAAGGTCCCATTACTCCTTCTTCAAACCCAAAGGAAGCACAGTGCTTCTATTGCCAGGATAAGGGACACTTCAAGCGAAGCTGCCCTAAATATCTGCAAGATCTAAAGGATGGGAAGGTTAAACCCACCCATGCAGATATTTACACAATATTGTCTAATAACTCATCCAATGCTAATTCTTGGGTGCTTGATACAGGTTGTGGTATTCACATCTGTACTGATTTGCAGGCACTAAGAAGAAGTGAGCAAGTGGAGCACGGGAAGATAAACTTAGTCATGGGCAACAGGAAAGCATCACCTGTTACCAAGATAGGAGTTTATTCTTTATTGCTTAATAATGGGTTAATGTTAGATTTGAATAAGTGTTGTTACTCGCCCAAAATGGCGAGAAATATTATTTCCTTTCATGGCTTGTACAAACAAGGTTTTACATTTTCATTTGATAATAAAAATGGTGCTATTAATGTTTATTACAATGATGTATTTTACTTTAAAGCATTACCTTGTGATGGTGTATATGAAGCCGTGAATGTTGTAGACAATCTAGGAAATAATGTGTTGTATATTGATTCTTCAGATAGCTTGGATAAAGCATCCTTGTGGCATTGTCGTCTTGGACATGTTAACAAGAAGCGCATAGGCCAACTCCAAAAGGCTGGAGTCTTGGAATCATTTGACCTCAAGTCAGATGATAGTTGCGAGTCTTGTTTACTTGGAAAAATGACAAAGTCACCCTTCACAGGTACTTGTGATAGGGGTGAAGGTTTGTTGGACCTTGTACACACGGATGTGTGTAGGCCCTTCAGAGTTGCTACAAGGGATGCTAATCGCTATTATGTGACTTTTATTGATGATTACAGTAGATATGGATATATTTACTTAATCAAGCATAAGTCAGAAACCTTTGAAAAGTTCAAAGAGTTTAAGCAGGAAGTTGAGAATCAATTGGGCAGGAACATCAAGATGCTCCGATCCGATCGAGTAGGAGAGTATCTTAGCATTGAGTTCCTTGACTATCTTAAGGAATGTGGGATTGTCTCACAATTGACACCTCCCAGAACACCACAGTTGAATGGTGTAGCTGAGAGGCGCAATCGAACCTTGTTGGATATGGTTCGTTCCATGATGAGTCGAGCTTCGTTACCAATCTCTTTCTGGGGGTATGCCTTAGAGACTGCCGCCCATATCCTTAATCTAGTCCCTACTAAAAAGGTTGCGAAAACACCTCACGAGATGTGGACTGGGAAAGTTCCCAATTTGGACCACATCAAGATTTGGGGTTGTGAAGCTTTCGTGAGGCGTGAGACTCATGATAAGCTTGAACCTCGAAGTGAGAGGTGTATTTTCATCGGCTACCCACATAGATCCTTTGGTTACCTCTTCTACAGACCCAGTGATAATGTGGTCTTTGTAGCAAGAAGAGGAGTCTTTCGTGAGAGAGAATTCATAAGCCAAGGGGACAGTGGGAGGCAAATTGACCTTGAAGAGCTCCAAGAGTCAAGCGGTGAAGGAACCTCAAATGCTATCGACCAACCTGAGGAGGAAACTCCTGTTGATCCGATAGATGAGTCTGTACCTCCAAGACGTTCCACTAGGGTGAGGAACACACCTGATTTTTATTATGGTTATCACATCACCACTGAGGGTGATACATTTATTAGTGATAGTACACTAATAGATTTGGATGAACCTAATAATTACAGGGAAGCCATGGCAGGCCCTGAGTCTGCTAAATGGAAGGAGGCTATGGACAACGAGATTCAGTCCATGTATGACAATCAAGTTTGGAACTTGGTTGACAATGTACCAGGTCGTAAGACAGTTGGGTGCAAATGGATCTTTAAGAAGAAGACCGACATGGATGGGAAGGTACACACTTATAAAGCGCGACTGGTTGCGAAGGGCTTTACTCAAACTCCGGGAGTTGACTATGATGAGACCTTCTCACCAGTAGCTAAGATTAAGTCTATTAGAGTATTGTTAGCCATAGCTGCATTTCATGATTATGAAATATGGCAAATGGATGTCAAAACCGCTTTCCTTAATGGAAAGTTGGCTGAGGATGTTTACATGGCTCAACCAGAGGGTTTTGTTGATACAAGATACCCTAATAGAGTGTGTAAGCTTGATAAATCCATTTATGGATTGAAACAAGCATCTCGCAGATGGAATCTTTGCTTTGATGAGAAAGTCAAAGAGTTTGGCTTTTCTAGGAGTGAGGATGAGTCTTGTGTGTATGTCAGGGCTAGTGGGAGCATAGTTAGCTTCTTGGTGTTGTATGTGGATGACATACTTCTCATAGGAAACGACGTCCCAACCTTGCAGGAGGTTAAGTCCTGGCTTGGGAAGTGTTTCGCTATGAAGGACCTTGGGGAAGCTGCCTATATCCTAGGGATAAGGATATTGAGAGATAAGAGTAAGAGACTAATTGGACTTAGTCAAAGTACTTATGTGGATAAGGTACTAAAGAGGTTCAGTATGCAAGATTCCAAGAAAGGAGAATTACCAATCCAGAGTAATGCCAAGCTAAGTAAGACTCAGAGTCCGAGTACAGAGGCTGAGATAGATGAGATGAGTCTTATACCATATGCTTCCGCTGTGGGCTCAATCATGTATGCTATGACTTGTACTCGCCCTAATGTGGCCTTTGCTTTGAGCATGGTCAGTAGATATCAAGGGAACCTTGGCAAGGCACACTGGACAGCGGTAAAGAACATTCTCAAGTATCTGCGGAGGACTAAGGATTGGGTCCTTACCCTCGGAGGCAGTGATGACTTGAGAGTGGAAGGATATAGCGATGCTAGCTTCCAGACTGATAGGGATAATTTCTGCTCTCAGTCAGGCTGGGTCTTTATCCTAAATGGAGGGGAAATTACTTGGAAAAGTTCCAAGCAGGAGACAGTAGCTGATTCTACTTGTGAATCAGAGTACATAGCAGCAAGTGAAGCAGCTAAGGAGGCGATATGGCTAAAGAACTTCATCGAAGACCTTGGAGTTGTACCAGCTATAAAAGAGCCAATGGAAATTTTCTGTGACAGCGAAAGTGCGGTTGCTTTGGCTAAGGAACCAAGAGATCACGGGAGATCTAGGCACATTGACAGAAAATACCATTTCATCAGACATCGAATAGAAGAAGGACTCCTCGTGGCTAAGAGGGTATCATCAAATGAGAACCCGGCAGATCCCCTCACGAAGGGACTGAGCAGGGTTAAGCATTTACAGCATGCGAGGCGCATTGGGCTGAGGGATGATATTAGTTTCAATAATTAGATTCCTAAAACTTGTAAAATGTAATTGACATTTGATGATAAATAAAAGTTGTTATTTATTTATGAGTAAGGTGTTACTATCTTGTGTTGATTGTTTACTATGTTTCAATTTTGCATGTTTTTACTTCCAGAATAATTATGTTATTATTCAAACCATCCACAGTCAGTCAAACTTTGGAAGTAAGTATTGATTTAAGACTGTCATGAATTTGGCTTGTATGATTTGTCTAAAAGTGCTTTGGACAATGCAATGGTTGCTACAACATTCATGAGTACTCATAAGGGCTGAGTATTGGATCCAACCCACGCTCACTTGCATCACTTCATGAAATTTATCTCGAGTGATCGTGAGACGGTAATATCATATAAATCTTCAAACCTAGAGATATGAGTTGTTGACTATGAGTTGGTTATTCATTGATTGTACGAAAACGCATTGGTAACTCGATGTTATAAAACGTGCCTTTGTGAATAATTCAACAAGTAGTTAGTACAAGCATATCAGTCGAAGTTTATCTGTTCCTTCTAGAAATAGAAGCGATATCTGGGCCCCTCGATGATTTGGTTTTGACCTATGTACCGGGCCCGGTCAGAACCTAATTGATGTGTTCAATTTAGTTCTATGTCGAAACCAATCAGAGATCGAGAAACAAATGCTGGACAATAAGTAAGACCATGTTCCATGTGTTTGTCCGGCTGATATCATGAGAACAGAGGATTATATGATCACTTATCTGAAATGGCGTATCATCATCATCTCAGTTCCGAGAGACTTTGAAAGAGCTACGATTGCTAGTCGGATTTTGAAGTCATATTTGCAAATATAGTTATTAGACTTATCCAAGTGGGAGACTGTTGGATATAGTGTCTAAGTCCATAACTTTATTTGGTATGTACTTGACCCGACCCGGCATGGTCCATTTGGGTTGCATGGCATTGCAATACTTGGATAGACTAAATGAGAGAATAAGGCACTTATGATTATTAATATATTATAAGTTCTAATATATTAATAATAGTATTATTTAATTAGTATTGATCAAGTATTAATCTAGGATTAATTTGGTGATCAAAGTGAGACTAATTAAATATATAGGGTTGATTATGACAATCATCAATTCTTTTATGGTGGATTAATGATCCATGGTTTATGGGTTATGGATGTAACCAAATGGAGCTCCATGGATAGTCCATGGGAGTTACAAATCCATGGGTCATGGGAAATCAAGAGTCATGACAATTAAGGGCATTCATATGTAAACCCTAATTGTGACAACACTATAAAAGGAACCCTATGGCTAGCAAAATTGTGACCTAGTAGTGCTAGTGGACCTAGTGTTACTAGAGAGGGCATAACCAATTTTGAGTGCTAGAAGTATTCTCTCAAGTTATTCCAAGTCTTGTGGTGTTGTGTGAAGCATTTGAGGCACAACATTTGGGGTGCTAGGCTCACAAAGTCTTGAAGGAATCCAAGCAACAACAAGGTATGTATTTCTACTAGTTTTATGTTTTATGTAATCCCCATGTCATGCTAGTTAGGAAATAACCTTGAAAAAGAAATTTGCATGTATATAGAGAAAACATAGATTCAAGGTTATTAGGGTTGCATGTACACTTAGGAAGTGTTAGAATGCTCAAAACCCATCACTCAAATCATGGTACTCGAACCATGACATCACCTCTCGATATGCTACAAATCATGGTACTCGAACCATGACATCACCTCTCGATCTGCTACAAATCATGGTACTTGAACAATGACATCACCTCTCGATCTGCTACAAATCATGGTACTCGAACCATGACATCACCTCTCGATCTGCTA
This sequence comes from Lactuca virosa, assembly GCF_052849685.1. Lineage (NCBI taxonomy): Eukaryota > Viridiplantae > Streptophyta > Magnoliopsida > Asterales > Asteraceae > Lactuca > Lactuca virosa. The sequence continues at coordinate 44,772,104 of NC_136433.1, forward strand.
CTTATATCCTCCGGTATACTCCCTGCATCGAGTATGGGTCCTCTGCTTTCAGTAGTACGGGCCCATACTACCTGCCACATCTACCCATACTCTCTACACTGACCATCCCAGAGTCCCTAAGTAGCTGTTCAACCTTCGCAATCACCAATCCCGACACGCGTGCTCGCTTCCCAACGAAATGCTCTACTCTGTCAGCATACTCATCTGACTAAGGTCACTCCCTAGGCTCTTCCTAGGTTCTCACACTTCTCCGCTATCAGCTGCTGAGAAACTCCTTATGGTGCCAGTCATCTACCTCCTGAATATCGTCACATTCACTTGGTAGCTGACTCCCATCATCGGGAGTTCCACAAAGCACGAAGCAAGCAGCATTCGAGCATCGAATAAACACGCAAAACCCACTCTAGGTGATAACTCCACTTGCTCTACTCATACTCAAAAGATATCACCGAACTCAGCAACTCTACCCCTCGCGGGTAGCTAACTACTCTCTCAGTAGGTTCCAAAAATTCTCATCTAGGTATCTCTCCTAGATTACTCCTCTACTCAAATCCCTCTCTAAAAGGATTTCTGCTAGATACTCTTACTCAGCACATATTCGAAAGCTCATCACAGATAGCAGCAACTCCTAGGCTAAGGCATCACAAATCAGGCCACTCTAGTCCTAAAATATGAAATACCTAGCCTATCTCTAGCATGCATAATACCTCATAACATATCTCATAATATAAAAGTAAGGGTATTTTGGGAAATCACCGTTCGGGCTCTGGCTGATTGTACACACTGCTCTTCCTCGTTTTCTCTTAGAAACTCTTGTTCACTCTAGGAAAATCCTTTCTTTGAAATTTTTTCTCAAATCCTCAGTTTGAGTCCAGATTTACCCGAAAGTGCATCCAAATCCCTCAAACCAAGGCTCTGATACCAACTTGTAACACCGTAATTTTCAAACAAAATTTTCATTTAAAAATCGCATACTCTTCATAACATATTGTATAAAAATCTCGTTTATTCAATTTACAAAACACAACTCCATTAATAATCCAAGATCCTCAAACATAACTCTTTCTCTGGTGTGTACAATCAACCCGGTGCCGTCCCGCGATCCTGAGAAACCTGAAACACATAGCACATAACACGGTAAGCACAAAGCTTAGTGAGATCCCCAAAATACCACATACAACACATAAGCCACTCGAGGCTATAACTCGGTATAACCCTCCGGTCAATGTATCTCAGTGGAACCCTCCAGTCCCGTAACTCGTTGGACCCTCCAGTCCGGTCTAACTCGATGGACCCTCCGGTCCGGTCTACTCGAGGACCCTCTGGCCTCGTAAGTCGTTGGACCCTCCGGTCCGGTCTATATAATACATAGCATACAAATATCACAATGCACATAATCTCAAACATACACATCACACATAAGACCCTCCGGTCTGCACATAGATACCACTCTAGGTAATGTATAGTGAGAAGACTCACCTGGCAAGCCAGCAAATGACAGTTTCGTACTCGGAAATCTCGAACTAGCCTCTGCCTATCACATAGGATAAATATCTCTAATTAATGCTCTATTAATACTCGCCTATTCCAAAGGCCACCCTCTTTCTCTGTCTAACTTTTGAAGTGGATAAAAGACCATTTTACCCCTCCATGGTCTCCATCACTCATGTTGACCAGAACCCCAAAGTCAACAGAAGTCAAACTCAAGTCAAAAGTCCATGTTTGACCTGACTCGTCGAGTGCACTCATGCAACTCGTCGAGTCCCCTCTTTTCCTCAGAAGTCTCCAGAAAGTCCCACTCAGCTCGTCGAGTTGACCTCCAACTCGCCGAGTTATCACGTGATCACACTCATCGGGACAAACCCTAACCGACTCGTCGAGTCAGGCCATGGAGTCGGCGAGTCCCTTCGATCAGATTCCTTATTCAAACGATTTAAGGCAGATCCATCACCCCAAACACTAGATCTACCATCCTAAGGGTCGATTGTCACGTAAAGCTGCAAGCTTTACGTTTAAACATGGCATATAGGGCTCATAATGCCAAAATAACTCTAACAATGATGATTAACCACAATAACTCTTATATGGCTAAATAAAGCTATAATCTTTGGACTCTCTGGACCTCACAAAGTCCAGATCTGAAGTCTATACTTCTTGGCAACTCATGCTACTCAAAAACCCAAACAAAAGATGGCAAAAGCCCTAAATCTCCATAGATATGAGATCTATCCAAACTAAGAAGAAAGGTAAAGACTTCTTACCTTCCTCAGGAGCTCTGAACAGGAAATCACTCGATCCAACAGCCTCACCTCCAGCTCCTTGCTTGATAGCCTCCTCCTCTTCCTCAAATGATGCACAAGAGCCACAATATGAGCTTCTCTCTCACTTTTTAGCTCCAATAGCAATTAGGGTTTGATCTCAAGGAAAGGTAGCCGCAAATGAGGCTATAAGTGCCTTTAAATAGGTCCCAAACCCGGGAAATTAGGGTTTCTCTGCCCAACACCTACTCGGCGAGTCCTTCCTCTGACTCGTCGAGTCCATTCATTAAATCCACGCGAGCAACTCGACTCGACTCGGCGAGTTGGACCCTCAACTCGTCGAGTCTCTCCTTCAATCTCAAGATTAACATACACAATAATATCCCTGAAAATCCGGATGTAACAGTTATTCCACAAACAAGATTTTATAACAATAATTTTTTATTATTGTTCGTAACAAACTATGTTGACAAAGTCTATTATTGTCAATTTGTTTTAAGTTTAAATAACAAACTATGTTGACCAATTCTATTATTGTTAATTTGTTTTAAGTTTAAAGGTAATCTCCTTAATCTTTGGCTTAAGCCACTGAGTTTGTTATTCTACAAACAAGATTTTATAACAATAATTTTTTTTATTGTTCCTAACAAACTATGTTGACCAAGTCTATTATTATCAATTTGCTTTAAGTTTAAATAACAAAATATGTTGACCAAGTTTATTATTGTCAATTTGTTTTAAGTTTAAAGGTAATTTCCTTATGGCCAAGGGTATAATTATCAACACGAGCAGATACTCTACAAATTTTAATTTCTTTCATGAATCTTATATTCTTATTTATGCAGATTATCATTCCAATTATACCGTCAATCATAAACATTTTCCAAAATAATTATATGTATATTTATCATGTTTCAATATATAGAATGCAGACATTTATGATTAAATCGTTTAATAAGTAAATATTATCTTTAAATCTTTTCAAAATCATGTACCCTTATCAATTTAGAAACAATCATTTAATTTAATGTTATTAAAAATGATTTAATTCATCTATTTTTGATATATATTTTTATTTAATATAAAATCACGACACATGTTTTCCAATTATATCTCTATATTTGTTAACCAACTTTAATTCCTTATTATCTTCACCAATATTCTTTAATTCCATTCGTTGTATAATCATGAGGACTGTTATAGATGCTTCAACAACTCTATTTGCTAGAGGTGTTGGCAAAACTGTTATTTCCATATGTTAAGCAAATGGACATTGCTTACTTTTGATTTATTACCATATCACATTAGACAAACCTTACAATTGTAGATGTGTTCATTAAAATTAATAAAATATATGTTTTTTTAGACTGTTATACTAATTATTTAAATTAATATATACTTTTATTTTAATATTTGATATATGTTATGTATGTTAGGACATTTAATATAATTATGCCCAATAGAACATAATATAATTTTAAGATCCATTTATAGGTTAAAATTTTGTATAATACACATGTTGATAACATAAATGAGCAAAAATAACAACGTACTTTGAAAGTATGTTGCTATAAATAACAGAAATTGTTCATGTTACTATTTTTTGTTAATAATTTTTTTTATAGTTTTTAGAACTCAATAAAATTATATATTTCGGGACATAACCCTAAAATAACAATCGAAATTATATAGGTTTTGTTCATAACCCTAAAATAACAAAGTATACTTCGAAATTAAAAAAAAACAAATAATATTTAAATAATAAATTCCAAAGACGATTGTATGTTTTCTATGCGTTGCTTCGCGTTTAACGCGGGTTATAATCTAGTTGTAACATTAAAACATATAAATTTGGTATCTTTGTTATTTACTATTTACGGTAACACTACTAAAGTAGCTAATTATTTCTTTTAAAAAAAGTATAAATATCCGTTTCTTTAAAATTTTGATATAATCACAAATTTCAAAACTTTTATCGATATCAATTAGTTTAATATCTTTTAATATTTGAAATAACGGTAACCACTTATTTTCAATGACTTGTTAAAACCTAAAGTAGGTTTAATAGAATAATAAACGAATTCTTAATTGATCTGTTCAATAACTGGATTGGTCCAGATCATGATTTGTTCCCGTCAATATGGTTTTGGTTGGAATGAGTATCTTACATGCACAACGCAAGTTGAACACTTACAAAATGATCAAATATTAATGTTTTGACCCCCCTTAGAGTTAAAAGATGCAAATTGAGCTGATAGCTTCTAAACCAAATTATTAGTCTTTGTTGAAACGACGTTAACACATAATAATAAAGTATAATAATTGTTCATACTAAATTAGCTATGTTTCTAATAAGGTTTATCTGCTCAAATTTTATTTAAATCAAATATCCATAAATTTGTACTAATGTAATTAACATAAGCTAGTATATTGATATATTATGCACTTAGGTTGAACGTTATACTTCCCCCGAAGGATACAAGGTGCTAAAGGGGGCCAACATGCATTGATGGGCACACCATGCCGGCTATGGCGACCCCTCAAATTCTCCTCCCCGTTGTGGTTACCGAGGCAAGTCTGGAGCACATACTGTGTAGTTCACTATTTAAGTGAAAACTGATAAAAAAAATGAAAAAGTTTAAAAAAAAGTATTGGTTGCAAGACGGGTCGATGGAATTAGAGGATTAAGGAGGGAGGACCGCCGCCTGCCGAAGGCCAGAGCTACTGGTGGCCGAGGGGAGGTTGTCGGTGGTCGACGGTGTCATGCTGGTGATTAACGATCAATTGATCATCAACTTGTGTCATCTACGTGTGTGTGTGAAGATGAGAAAACGACGTGTTTCTTTTTAATTCTTTTTCCTTTATTTTATTTTAAATTATATTGAGCTATTTTTTATTCGATTATATCTTAAGTAAATTAGACATTTGAGCTATTAAAATATAAAATGTCAGTTTAGAGAAGTTATATATAAATTAGACATTTGAGCTATTAAAATATAAAATGTCAGTTTAGAGATCTTGATTTATAAAGCCAATTTTCGCCAAAATCATTAATATGATATTTCAAATATTTAAGGTAGTCCCAAATAATATTTATATATAACTTCTACTAAATATTTTCATTTTAGGTGGGTCAAGTGACTCACCTTATGTAGATGTAAACTCGCCCCTAGGTTGCCACACCATTGCCCTCTCACATCTTCATTCTTTCTTTTGTGACCTATGTCTCTCTCCTATTCCACAACTCTTCTTATCGTCTCCTTTGTACATTGTTGTATATTGACTTGTACATTGTTTTTGAAAGATGGTGTGAAGGATAGAAGAGGGAATGATGTGTTGCTGAGGTAACACATAATGGTGAACACTCTTATAAAAGTTGTGTTAGGATGTTTACCCACTTATTATATGTCTTTCCTCAAAGCTTCTTAAATCCCTCGAGACGTTGAGAAGTAACTTTTCTAAGGAGGAGTTAATGGGGTAATGCAAGATGGCTTGGATTAAATGGGAAAATGTTTTGGCCAATTTTAATCAAGGTGGTTTAGGTGTTGAAGCCTTTCAGCGTTTAATCATGCCTTGTTACAAAAATGGAGATGACGTTTCATTACTAATGGGGAAAGTAATTGGGCTCGACTCATTTAATCTATACACGGGCCTCAAGGATGGTTTGATAGGGTTGCTAAGAAGAGTACGATAGTGGGTATTTGGTCAAAATTGGTGGATGATATCTTAGCTCTTCATGAAAACAATGTGGTTCCTTTGTCGAATCTTGAAATAAGACTAGGAAAAGACTACTATATCCATTTTTGGAGCGATGTTTGGGTGGGTAATATGCTATTAAAATTCAAATTCAATAGGTTGTTCAAATTGGAGACTGCCCCAGATTGTCGTGTTTTTGATAGGAGAATAGAGGGGCGATGATTTTTGAAATGGTCTAGGCAGGTTGGAGGTGGTCGTGTAGGAGCTTAATTCGAAGGCCTGTTGAATTTACTACAAGGGGTAGAGATCTCAGACCAGCAAAACAAATTTTGGTGTGACCTTGATAATCATGGATAATTTTATGTCAAGAGTATTAGATCTCATGTTGATGTGGTTTCGCTCATGGGGACTCAAGTCCCGACTCGATGGTGTAAGGCTCTTCCAAGAAGTGTTAACATCTTCTTGTGGAGATTGATTTTAGATCGTTACCTTCTAGGTTGAACTTATCTAAACGTGGAATGGCGATTTTGGTAATTTCCTGAAATGTTTGTGGTTTAGGTGGAGAAACAATGGATTATATTTTGTTCAAATGTGAGTTAACTTTGGAAGTTTGGTCTCTTGTGGGTAGATGGTGTGATGTGACTTTTCCCTCTACTACTTCCATCAAAGAGTGGATGTCTTGGATTGATAAAAATATTATCTCGGCCAACCACCGATATAGACTGGAAATTATCATTGTCTCGACTACTAGATGCTTTGGAGGTATAGAAATTCGGTAGTTTTTATGGGGACAAGATTAGGAAAAGCTTTTTGTTTGATTCCATTGTGTTTAATTCTTTTTTTTTTTGGCTTAAAAATCGAGATTCCAAATCCGGAGTTATTTGGAATTCTTGGTTAATCTATCCCTTGTAATTTTGTTCTCTTTTTGCTCTAGTATTTTGCTGGAGCTTTTGTTTTTAATGGAAGTTTTTCTGTTAAAAAAATGTATAGCCGATAGTGGGCTTTTATTGAATCAAGAAATAGGTTTGGTTCTCTTATTTTTTTTAATGTATTGAATATCTATATATGACATTCTTAGGGTGAGATGCACAAAATGAAAACATGATACGATTTGATCCGGTTTGGATGATGTCATCGTTAATCCGATCCGGATCCGACCAAATCCATTCTACTGTTTGAAGTGGATTTTAAGGTTGATTTTGGTTTTGGTCCTAATTTGATTTTGATTCGATTTGGAATGAGTTTTAATAGGTTTTTGGCTAGATTTGGATCCATATTTTGGCAAATCTACTTTACGATTAGGTATCAAATCTGATTTCACCCATTAATTTGGATTGAGTTATAATCTAATTGATCTGATTTGGTCAAAATATGGTTTTAACCGGATCCTAATCCGGATATCGGATCAGATCCTAATCAAAGATCCAGTTTTGTTGTGCATCTTTATTCATTAATTCAAAACTAACAGAAATACTCTGAACACTCCATTTTTATTATATACATCACACTAGATAGATATTATATGAATGTAATATGAATCACTTTGAAGATGAATCGGTGGTCAGATGGTAGACACATGATATTGAAAATCTCGTGCACTCTTGGAATAAGTTTGGTAGTAGATCATGAAATCTTGGTCATCTTCTCTATCTAATGAATGAGGAATCTTCTTTAAAATTGTATGCCTTGTACTCACCCATGAGTACAACATGAATCGCACAAATGACTATCGGTAGGTATATATAGATGCCTATAGATTTATTTTTTAAACGACAAATTAATCGACTCCTAAATATCATCTACATCTCAAATAAGATTTAAACTCATAACCTCTGTTTACTAGACCATGGTAATGCCTATAAATATCTATAGATGCATATAGATATCTACACTTATTTGTGTATATTTGGATCCAAGTATCGTTGTGCGAGTTCTAAGAGGTTTTCTTGTATTTTATTAAAACGTTAAGGGACAAAAAAAAGAGACAAAATTGCAAGTTTGGTCCCTGTGGTTTGTCAAAAATTGGATGTTTGGTCCAAAAAGTTTTGGGATTGCACCGGTGGTCCAAAAGGTTTGATTTGTTGTGGAATTGGTCCAAAGGTTTAACAGCCGTTTGTGCCCTCCATTTGTGTGAGGGTATTTCTGTCAATTCACACCCCTTCTTTTAATATCTTCTTAAATTAAACCCCCTAACGTCTACTCCCTTATTAATAGATCCAACGTGTATTCCCCCTTTCCCCTAAATCGATATCTCCTCCTGCTAAAATCGAAATCGTCTCTCATACACTCAAAATCAACAATGGTGAGATGTTTCTGTGGTCAAATGGCGATAATGCGAACGGCTTGGACTGATAAGAACCATGGGCGACGTTTTTGGGGATGCCCTAAAGAGGTTAGTATTCATGTGGTTGGTTATGAAGATTTTTCACCGATCACTCAATTTCTTCTTATATTTTGCTAGGATTCGACATGTGGGTTTGTGGGATGGATCGACCCTCAAATGTGTGAACGATCAAAATCAATAATACTCGGGTTGCTGAGATCAATCAACAAGCTAAAGACTGAAGTTGGAAATTTGAAGGAACAAAATCAAATGTTCAAGTATGATATTGGAAAAATAAAGGAAGAAAAATCAAAACTAAAGTTGTACCTGCTATGTAGCTGGGTTTTTTTTGGGTTTGTCTTTTTTCTGATGAAGTAGTTTGTCCATGTATTAGGGGTATATTTTGTGGTAGATTTAGGAAGATTGCAATGTTTGTGAATGTACTCTTTTGGACATGCAAGTGAATGTAGTGTTTTGGTTAGTGGGTAATGAAGTAATTTGTTGCAAACATCCAAATATTTAGTTTCAACTAGACATAGCAGTGATGAGACAAACTGTTAATGCTTAACATAACCAATAGTAACATAAATATGCAAAAAAGTAAAGGACAATGATGCATAAACAAAAGAACATCAAAAATAAATAACCATTGTTTGCACATACATAATTCTTGTTACATGACCAAAAAAACATCATTCTAAACGGAGGGTAAAGTTGTCCAAATTATCAAACAACATAAAACAGACACCCAAAATAACATCACAATGGTTCCTAAAAGTAACAACACATTACACATTCTTAATCCAACAAGTCAACACATCAATTTACTACTTGCCCCTTACAGGTTCTTGCATTATGTCCCTTGTTTTTACACTTGCTACAAGTGACAGTAATGAACTTCCTTGTGAGTTTTCCACTGCCCCCTGGACCATGACCATTTATACCACTAGCACCAGCCGTTTAACTTTGACTTTGATTTTCACTCTGATTCTGAGCTTGACTTTGAGATTTTTCCTCCATGGATCTTTGCCTCTTCTTCTTGGGCCTACCAGGTTGATTACGATGTGGAGGAGGGCTGATCTTCATGGAACAATCACTAACAGGCCACATGATACGACCTTTGATTGGTTCTACCTTGTAGGAATAAGCTTCTTTCCAGGTTTCAAGCCAATGCACCTTGTGTACATAAGTGTAAAGTTCACCCACATCCTCACCATTGTCAGCTTTATCAAATAGGACTGCAATCACATGCCTACAAGGAATTCCTGTTAATTCCCATTTTCTACAGCTGCATACCCTTTGGCCCATGTCAACAACATGTTGATCGTGCCATGGTCCTTGTACTTCATACTTGTATGAGGAATTCCACCTGGCTATGTAGTTAGAAGCATTTGTTGTGTTTGTTTCCATGATCTTTGTTGCTGTTGGAGTCAATGGACCTACACACTTCTGTTGAACCTTGATCACATTGCAAATCCTCTTCATTATGTACTCCCGAATGTACTCTAAGCATGTGATTATTGGTTTATCCCTCCCTTCTATCAGTTTACTGTTAAACACTTCACAAAGGTTATTCAAAAGCATGTATGTGATTGGTCTACCTGCAAGACAATTGTAACTTAGAACAACATATACCAAATATATGTAATTTATCATTGAATTGAAAGTTGTCTACCTGTGAAATGGCTTCTAGCCCAGTGTTGTGGTGGGATCTTCTTCACCCATTCATAAGCTTCTTTCTCATATTCACTGAACTCCTTCATCAAACGGTTGAATTCTTACACTGTTGTTGCTTTGGCACAGTTCCATAACCTATCTTTGTACTCAGTAGTTCTCCATCTCTTCCTCATGTTTTCATAGATATGTCTGAGACAGAATCTGTGTTCAGCAACTGGGAACAACTGTGCAATGGCTGGAATTAAGCCCTACGAAGTCATTAAATTGTGGTTAGTATAATACAAGTGCAATAAGAAAACTAAAATACATCAAGTAAATCTATTACCTTTTGTCTATCACTTATGAAAGTGAAGTTTGAAAGTTGTGACAGGCCAAGATCATCTCCCAGGTACTCTAGAAACCATTTCCAACTTTGTGTGTTCTCAGACTCAACAATGGCGTATGCCAATGGGTATATACCATTGTTAGAATCTAAGCCAACTGCAGTCAAGATCTGCCCTGGGAAAGCTCCTTTCATAAACGCCCCATCCAAACCAATAAAATCCATTAAGCATGCTTTGAACCCCTTTTTCATTCCACCTAAGAAAATATAAATCCTCTGAAAACATCTTGAAGTTGCATGTACAAGATTTGGTTGTTGAACCAGTTCCAGTTTCACAGTTGTGTCAGGATTTGTGGACTGCAACTCTAGTATGTAATCTCTCGGCACATCATATTGTTTTCTGTAATCTCCCATCACATGTTTTTTGGCATCTGCTATAGCCCTGAATATCTTATCTTTGGAGAAGCTCACCTGATATCTTTTCTGGAGTAGTTCTTGTACAGCTTTGATTGGCACAGTTGGGTTAGATTCCACTAGATCCATAATCTGTTTAGACATGAACTTTGTTGTAGCCGTTCTTACATTTCTTGTATTGAGGCATGAATGTTCAGGTTGGTACGTTTTCACACACCAACTTTCTTCCTCACTTTTCCTAGATGCTTGTAACACCCACTGACAAGACAGTTCAATACTTGTCTTTTTTACTTTTACCTTTAATTTTCTTCCCAGTGGTAGGTCCATCCACTTGCCCCTCATTAAATAATACTTTTCCTTTGCATGTGGCCCGCAACCTAAGTTTATCATTTTTCTTAATAAAAAGATTCTTCCTAGTTTCCAAGGCATGATGGGCAATCTTGTCTTTCAGCTCTTTTTTACTTTTGTATTTTTGTCCTATACGAAATGTTGGTGTATGAACTTCTCCTAAAGAACACCTTTTTTCCTTACCTAATTCTTTTATAACTTGTCTTCTCTTCTTGCCCATCTCAGAATCATCATCTGTTGAATCTCATTCATCATTGTCAATTACATCCAACTCCGTATCTTCAGGCTCCTGATTTCTATCTTTCTTCATGTTATCCCTTACTCTTTTCTCAAAAAACTCTGCTTCAGTGTCAATGCTCATGTGGAAATCCCTCATATCCACTTCAACTTCAGGAATGATATTCTCATCATCCACCCAATCACTGTCCTCACTGTCCTCGCTGTCATCTTCCTCATTATAGTGACTACCTTCTCCCCTATCAGATATGCTCCCATTATCATGCTCATCTTCTATGTTACCTTCCATTTCAGTCTCCATGTAATCATCCATGTAATTATCCATGTAATTTTCCAAGTGATCTTCCATGGCAGCCTCATGTCCATGTTCCAATTCCACTTCATCTTGTGCATTTTCTTCTACTTCTACTTGTGCATGTTCTTCCACTTCATCTTCAACATGTTCTTCCACTTCTACTTGTACATGTTGACCAACATCTGCATTTGATTGTAATATCTTTTGATACAAACCAATATCAAAATCTGTAGCTGCCTCAATAAAGTTATTGGCAATAAGCTCTTTTTGTCTATCATGAACCTCAACATGTAATGGTTGTACCTCAACTGGGGATGATGTAGGTGGGATTGGTAAATCTTGTACCTCATCTGTGGGGTTTTCATTATCATCATTTTCATCTACTTCATCCATTTGTACAATAGTTACCTTCCTAACAGGTTTAGGATTCATAAAGTAGGTAAGTAACTTTGTCTCGCCATGTTCAGTATATACCCTCATGATTTTGTGATCACGCACATATTGGGCAAAAGTTCGTAAATCATCATCATTGCCTAAGGGTTTAAGACCAAAGTGGAAGTCTCCACTAGGCACAAGGAAGTGATAGTAAATCACAGGAGGAACACCGTACCTGAACCCTTTCATGATAGCATCCATCTCATGAACTGAAAACTTGTCTATATCCACCATGTCAACATAGTTCACACTTCTGTCAATATACTGAACATTAGGAAGCTTGGTGAACTCACCTCCATGGTATAGCTTGATGGTAAATAATGTTGGGTGGCCATCTTCAAACCAACAACAAAAATAAGTTCAGAAGCATGATTTCACTTACAAAAGATGTAATGTACAGAGAAATTACAAAATCCTTACCATAAGCCACCTTTGCCTTAAACGGTTTGTCTAAGAGCCTTATATTCCACATTGGTATGTTCATACACTGAAATAACAGCGATCACAAAAAAACTTCACTTTGAGATTAGGGCTTTTGGGTAACGAACGAAGACGAAGGTGATATGATAGTCAATCGACGAACTGCACAGAGGATTTGGCGGTAGGTATCAATTAATTAGGAGGAAGGGGTTTAATTTAAGAAGATATTAAAAGAAGGGGTGTGAATTGACAGAAATACCCTCACACAAACGGAGGGCACAAACGGTTGTTAAGCCTTTGGACCAATTCCACAACAAATCAAACCTTTTGGACCACCGGTGCAACCCCAAAACTTTTTGGACCAAACATTCAATTTTTGACAAACCACAGGGACCAAACTTGCAATTTTGTCAAAAAAAAATATGCGTGGTCTATTCTTGTGAGAATGCAATGTTAAATTTTCAAAGGCGGCTGGCCGGCTTTAGTAGATAAGTCCCCAACCCGCCAACCCTGATGCATATTTTCATCCGGACTCCTTCGACTTTATAAATTTTGACATTGGTTAAATCAAATTTATACAACAAAAAATATTTTTTAATCAAATTTAAGGAAACCTTCAATTATTTTAGTGCAAGATAGAGACATAATTATAGAAATGAGTTGAGATAATAGAGTGATGGATATATGTACCTCTGCCAAATGGCTTTCGGTTAGTATTTTTAGTATATTATTGGTATCGATATTCTTCTAAAAGAGTGGTACTAAACGATATTTGAAATTTAAATTATACGTTTCATTTCTTTTGAAGATATAAATATTTATGTAATTGTTATTTCGAAAAATAACATAGTTGTCAAACTGTTCATGATAATTTGGTTCTTTTCTAACATACAATGAGCATTAAACCGCTAGAAAATGATATATAGGTTGACCATTTGTGCTTGTGGAATTTTCTTCTACATTATTTTGTCGGTTTAAAAAAGTCAGTTTAAAAATCCACGTTAAAGAAGTCGGTTTTAAAATCTTGTTAAATCTACAAAATCTAAATTATGCTAACCACAATAAAATTTGAATTAGTATTAAACGTACATCACAAATCTATAGTGCAATGCAATCTTGATCATCATGAAGTTTGTTAGATTTATCAGAATTTTGGAAATATGAGATTATTTTTTTATATATAAGTCCAAAATGATTGTCAAAACATGGTGGTCCGATTCCCATACTTTATTTATTTATTTATTAATGATCAAACGATTATTTGGCATCCTTATCGCAAAAGGACAACTCACATAAAATAAAAATAAAAATAAAAAATAAAGTACTTTTGTTTCTTTCAATATTGAATAATTTCAAGCAACTAAACAACTGGTATTAAGACGATATTAATATCGATCATATAGTATCTTTTTATTTTCAAAATTTTAAAATCATATCTAAAATACCAACCGTTAGACAAAATATTCATCTTCTTCATCTAAATTTGATACAAAATGACTAAATATTTCTTAACATTTTCACAGATTTTAGTCATCAAAAATACAAGAGAAAGTGAGAAGAAAAACGTAACCCTAAAAATGGCAGAACTAAAAAGAAAATTAAACTAAGCAACATGCAGCTGTAGAGGCGGAGGTTGAGGCATGGTTCGTCTCTTCCACAAATTGATCTCTTTTCTTGGCTCTAAGTTTATGACTCCACTCCTAACGAAATCATCAGAAATCCCTTTGTTTCTAACAATTACTGGTGCAGATGAAGGAATCAAGATCTTTTCATCTTCTTCACCGTCGCTTCCACCATCTTTATCGTCATCGGTGAAATAATTCCGGTGACCGGTATTCAACGGTGCAACCTGTGTTGTCCAATCGAAATTCTTGAAAGCGTCTCTTCCACTCGAGAATCTCTTCATCGTGCTCATACTTGGAGCCCTTGGAAGATTACACGCCGTCTTGGAGGAGGAGTTGTTGTTGGTTGCGTCGGACTTTCTCCCGTTGTTGCTAGCTCCGCCGCGGAATAAACTCCGGATCCCTAACTTTTTCTTACTCTTAACAACTGGATCGACTTTTTCCATCTTTTCTTGATCTTGTTCTTTGTGGTGGGTTCTTAAGACGTTGAAAGACATCGTTTTTGAAACTTTTTTGGTGGGGTTTGCGGGTGGTTTGACTTTGTTTGTGACACCATCGGCGCCGGCGAATTTGTTCCTGTAATGTTTACACTTGACCTGACCCATACAGGAGACTCTTGGAGAAGTGGGTTCATATAAAAGCGTGAAAGTTGAGTCGTTCTTGATTTTCCGGCGATTGTCCGACGGAATTATGGAAACCATGGGACCGGAGAAGCCAATTCCAAGATTGGATTTGTGGGTTTTTTCCGATGATCTCTTATCTTTATTGGGACTATAAAGTGGAGGGTTTTGAAACGAAACAGATGATGATGCTCTTGGAAGAAACTTCAAGATTTTGCTCTTTGGCTTTGATGCAGCCTTTTGTTGTTCCATTTTTCACACACCAAATCTTCTTCGTTCACTCTCTCTCTAAAAACTTGTGATTCTTCTTCACTCTATATGTATGTTGTATATCTAATATGAACAATGATTTTGTAATAGCTGTGTGGGTCTATGCGTGTGTATATATATGATGCATATGGGGTTTTCAGGAAAGAGAGAGGAAGAGAGGCCAGGGGAGTGATCTAGGTATTGGTCAAACGAGGGCAAATACGACTGAGCAAACTCAAGGCATATGGCATATTATTAAATGTGTATAAGATACTCAAAAGTTTTGAAACCTTCATTCCCATCTGTATAAACTACTATTAAAAGTAATAACTAATTACTAATTAGTACACACGTTTATTACACTTTACAATACCCGAAAGTGTCAAATTCCATAAGATGATAATTATTAGGCTGAAGGGTGTGGGCGCGGTCTGGGACCGCGGTTTGTGCCACGTCAACTGCGAACACCGCCCCCAGGCCGCGGTCTGGTGCGGTCTTGGCCGCAGTGCGGTCCTTTAGTGTCGTGTTTGGTGATTGGTGGATAATGCATTGACCGTTGAATGGGCTGGGTTGTTGGGTAATTAATTAATTTTTTTTTTTTGCTTTTTCTTTCCTATATATATACATATCAACTTCATTTGTTTTTCACAACACAATCTCTTCTCTCTCTCAAAAAAAATTTTAAAAAAAATCACCACTCTCTCAAAAATGTCATCTTCTTCATCTTCTGAAGAATTTCAGACTATTTTTGATACCGCTATTGCGTGTGTTCAAATGGCGGAACAAACATAAAACGTTGTATGTAACAACGCAGCTGCAAGTTCTCAACGGAGAACACGAAGATATATTTGCAGAAATCGTGAAGAAGCCAACCAACGTTTGGTGCAAGACTATTTTGCAGAGAATGCCACTTATCAAGGGTATTATTTTCGTAGGCGTTTCAGAATGCTCAAAGGTTTATACGAACGTATAGTTGAAGATGTAACGAGGGAGTGCAGTTTTTTTCAACAACGCTACGATGCTAGAGGTACACCCGGTTTCACTCCCTTACAAAAATGCACGGCCGCACTTCGTCAGTTAGCATATGGCATTCCGCCTGATGCGTTAGACGAAAGTTTTAGGATGTCTGCTAGGATCGCACGAGACAGTCTCTATTTTTTCTGCAAAACTGTGATTCAGTTTTATGGTCCAAAATATTTACGTAAGCCTACACGTAATGACATCCTGCAATTGCAAGCTCATCATGCTAGTGTGCATGGGTTTCCTGGAATGCTAGGAAGCTGAGATTGTCTCCATTGGGCATGGGAAAATTGCCCTACAGCATATCATGGGCAATTTACCCGAGGTGATCATGGTCACCCAACGGTCATACTTGAAGCAGTTGCATCACAAGATATGTGGATTTGGCATGCTTTTTTTGGTTCTCTTGGTTCGATTAACGACATCAACGTTCTTAATCGTTCACCAATATTTAACAAAATATACGATGGATCCGCACCAGATTCTTCTTTTCAAGTGCGTGGAACGCCATATAAGTATGGTTATTATCTGGTCGATGGAATCTATCCTGAGTATGCTGTGTTTGTTAAATCGTTTACGAGTCCTGGTGGGATGTCAAGTCCACCAAGCAAATTACACCCTTTGTGTTGCAAATAAAACGTAATATAATGGTAAAAAGGGGTATCGATCCTCGGGGAAATGGTTGTATTCAATCACCAATGCAATCTAAAAGAACTATTGTAAATAAACTAACTAACTACAATTAAACTAAAAAAAAGGGGGGGGGGTGTTATGATTGCTTTAAAACTAAAAGACTTGAATAACTAAAAACTTGCAATTAAGCAAGATAGTGAGATGCTCAAATGTTGGGAACAATTGGTTAACCAAGGCAGTTCAACACAATGAACATTTGTGTGCTTATCATTAGGATCCAACATGAAGCTTATCATTCATCCCAAATTGGTTATAGCAATCATGAAGCATGATATGCCAAGATTCCTCTTAGGTAGTATGGAGGTTGGGGAAGCCCACAACACACCTTCTTAATCAAGATCAAGGGTTTAATTGAAGCAATTGAACCCAAGAAGTTAATTAGCCTTAAGAGAGAAGGAATCCCCAATTCCTAGAGGATGTCAATGCTTACACATCCATAAAGGAGCTATGATTCATAAACTAGAGATGATTTTTACCATCATAAAGCCCTTGTTCTAAGTTAATTCAATGATTCAATGCAAAACCAAAGAAATAAACTAACAATAGCTCATTCAAGTGTCAAGCTCATGATCAAAGCATTAAACAAGCATAAGAAATATGATCTAGAACCATAAACATAAGATAATTGATAATCTAGCATGAATCCTTCAAAAACCCACAAACATTCAAAGGTTTTAACCAAAGTTAACCAATATAGAGAGTTTAGCCACTCATGGCAATAAAACAACAATCACAAAAGTCTAATTGCATAAAGAAACTACCTAAGACTTGGAAAGATGAAAGGAAATGGGTTTCTAGCTCCAAAATCGCCTCTTGCAGGTCTCCAATGGTGTAAAATCGAAGTTATGGCTGCTAGGTCTGATCCCCCAAGGTAATGGCAAGCCAAATGACCAAAATGCCCAAACTGGGCAGTTGCGCGGGTACCCGCGCGACAAAAATTCCACCCGCGCAAATGTTGTTGTAATGCTATTGGTCCTTCATTCCACCACTCCACCATTCCACTACCAAAGATTCCTTTGGTCCCCTCCATATCCATGTGATTCAAATCAACCAATCATCTTTTAGCTTCAAATGTGGATGCTCCAAACCCAAAATTAATTATCCATGATCCATCTTCACAAGCCCACTTCATCCAAGCCTTTATCTTTTTAAGCCCAAATCTCCTTTGGTGGATACGCCAAGCCCAATAGCGCCTCGAGAGCCCACAAGTCCGTCTTCACTCTAATCCACAATCGCGATAAGCTCCAAAACCCTGCAAAATTCCTCATGCAACATAAAAAGCACCTGGTACGATCCATACTAAAGAAAAATAAATAAAATACAATGCAATAATGATAAAAAGATCTAAAAATCTAAAATAAACTAATAAAATAAGGAAATAAAATAAGCTATCAAATCACCCCAAGCTTAAACCTAACTTGTCCTCAAGTTAAAACAAGACTAAAATGAGCTCGGGATGAGCTAAACTAAAAAGGAAAAAAGAAAGGTACCATAGAACTTGGTCAACATCAGTCAACATGGTCATAATTAGTCCTTCATGGACCCTACGCATCTTCAAAATGTTCCCCGCTTTAGAGCCATAAACCACATTCTCAACCACTTGATGGGCGAATAGATCACGGTTGGATGCAGTCGTGGTGTGCAAGACAAAGGAAACAGAGATGCGCCCAGTGGGGGCACTTTAAATCACCAATGCAGACCATAGTGCACGAAGGAAAGGCGCCTCTTCACACACTATGGTTCCTACATTTGTAAGGCTAAAGTGTTTAATACGAAATAGGGTTTTGCAGCACGGCCTCCGGGCAAACATCCGGTTTCAGAGGCTTCTCCCTTGTACTGTCCTTTACAATTTACCGTCTCATCGTCGGGGCCTTTTCTCACCAAAAATCAAAAATAAAATAATAAAAATTCTACTTAACCTAAATCTAAACCTAACAACCTAAATCTTCAATCCTGAACTTCTTTTATTTGGATTTCAGCCTCTTTTGTTGCTTGACATTCAGTTTTTTTTTAGAAGTCTTGAACTTGGAGTCTTGTTCTTCTTTTTGTGTTGCTCTTTTTCTTCATTTTTCTTCTTTGTTTTTGTTGCTTTTCTTGAATCTTCTTCATTGTTTCTTTTTGTCTTCACTTTTCCAATTTTTTCATTTTTCTGCGTTTTCTTCTTGGAAGGTCTAAGGAATTTCACCATGTAACATAGGATGGAGGCTAACATGAACACCTAATGATCATTGACAATGTGCCAATGTCAACTAAAAAGGGTGGGAAATGACTCAAAAATGGGTGTTACCGAAAAGACTTGGTTCCAAAAGATGTGAATTGGGGGACCCACTTCAAAGTTCATCAAGCACCTCAATGCAAGGTGTGGTAAACAAAATCTATCTAACTATCTACTCTAGACTCCTAAAAAAATAACCTATCTTAAAAAGGGTGGTGAGAATCTAGCTAAGTAAGGCTCGGACGAGACTCGGGAGTACTAAGGGGTACTCCCTCCAAAACCAAGATGCGAGTCTTCAATATCTTCAATGTCTTCAAAATACCTTATCGGGCTAATCTTTGCTCGCACACATTGGCATGACCAACCACATCCCTCCGCACCTAGACCCAATCAAGCTACCTGCATCTGACCCCCACACAAGTGGTCTCAAAGTGGTCTGTGAGGCCCAAAACGTGTCCCATTTATCAAATACAAGGGATTCCATATCAAGACCCGGGACCAGTCTATGATTCAATACTTATGACTCGGTGCTCTGGTACCTGTAGGGATGAGAAGACAAGAGAGAACAAAAATACATGAACTTAAACTGGAATGCATCTAAAAAGAATGAAAATTAGAAAAGAAAGAAAGAAAATATGCAATATTTTTGGAATTTTTATGCAATTTTTATGAATGACCTAAATGAGTTACTCTAAATGCAACTATATACAACCTAAATGCAATAAAAATAAAAATATAAGAATACCTCACCCCAAGCTTAAAATTTAGCATTGTCCTCAATGCTTAGGATGAGAGTAAGGAAGGATCATACCGGGATCAAGGTGGAGGAGGCCCGTGAGGACGGTATGGAAGCAACACATGGGTTGTACAATGATGTGTGGATGGAGTTCTTGGCCACCTAAATACACATGGATGAAAGCTTGGTCGCGCAAAGGAAGCATATGCAATGACTCAAAATTTTCTTATGAAGTGACACATTTCCGCGGGTACCCTTGCAAACTTTGCGCGGGTGGTGGTTGGGTCGAGCAAATAAAGAATTAGCATCATTGGTCTCGCAAAGAAAGGGAAGGATTTGGTCTTGGCTGCGCAACAATCTGTGAGGGTGGAAGGCAACCGCGCAATTAGTTGCGAGGGTGACAGTCGGCCGCGCAGAACTTGCGCGGGTGGGGGAGCCGGTCGCGCAAACTAATCAGATGCAACCCCATGTTGGGGTAATTTGGAACTCGGAACCTGCACGGCTGGGGGCCGGTCGCGCAAAGTCTGCGCGGGTACCCGCGCAAGTTGCAGATTTTTGACACTTTTTGCATACTTTACCAAGATCACTGCTAAACCTCAAGATGCTTATTTTTAACCAACTTCAAGCTTAGAAACACCAAAACTTCAAGCAAGATTATTTATTTACAATGCATTTATTTAACGTCTTTGCCAAGACATAGCCCCGCTTCCGTTAATCTTCATAAATCGGGATTTCCAATGTTACGTTGTCGAATTCTCCCGTGTCAAAGTCTTCATAAAATGGTTTCAAACAATTTCCATTCACTTTGAAGATTTTATTCGTTTCCAAACTCTTGATTTCAACCGCACCATGATCAAACACTTTTAAAACAATGAAAGGTCCGTGCCATCGAGATCACAATTTTCCTGGGAATAACTTTAAACGCGAATGATAAAGAAGAACTTTTTGACCCGAAACAAAGTGCTTTTGGGTTATGTGCTTGTCATGAAACGCTTTTGTCTTCTCTTTGCACCTTTTAAACCTTTTAATTATATTCTTCGTGACCACTTCCATCATTGGAGGATTCAATCTTCTTTGAGCCTCTCTCCTAGGCTTACAATAATCTTCCATAAAAATCTTGTGTGTGCATACATTAGGGCTTATCCCGTTTATTGGCTCAATCACATCAACCCGGTACAATGGAGAAATGTTGCTAGGGTACCTCATTAACTCAAAGATGTTGAAGTGAATGATCTCTCCATCAAACTCCATAGTAATTTTCCCTTTATGGACATCAATGATCGTGTGAGCGGTATTCATGAAAGGTCTTCCAAGGAGGATCATAGATGATGTGGAAGGAGTCGTCTCTTCAATATCAATGACATAAAAATCCGTGGGAAAAACAAGTTGATTAACTTGTACTAACACATCCTCCAACACTCATCTTGGAGACACACTTGACTTGTCCGCTAATTGAATGATGACTCCGGTTTCTTCCAAAGGACCAACATTGAGAGATTGAAAAACCGAATACGACATCACATTAATCGAGGCTCCAAGATCTAACATGGCACTTTCGACATCTAAATCACTAATTGTACAAGGGATAGCAAATATTTCCGGATCCTTGCATTTGGGAGGTAGCTTCTTTTGGATAACTGTAGACACGTTTGCATTGACTTGAATCTTTTCATTCGCTTTGAATTTCCTCTTCTTGGTGCACAAATCCTTGATGAATTTTGCATAACTTGGAATTTGCTTAATAGCATTCAATAGTGGAATGTTGATTTGGACCTTGCGGAAAGTTTCAAAGAATTCATTTTCTTCCTCTATCTTCTTGGAAAAGGCTAACCGGGAAGGGAAGGGTGGTGGTATGACCAATGGCTTGATAGGCTTATTGGAATATTCGGGTTGCTCAATGTTTGGAACAACCGGTTCCTTTGGAGGAACTACAACCTTTGAAGGCTCAACAACAATAACCTCATCTTCTTCTTCTCTTGAAACTCTTTTGGGGTTGCTTTCTCCAAGGGTTTTCCCACTTCTTAAGGTTATTGCACTCACATTGGGGTTCTTCTCGGTTTGAGATGGAAGTTTACCCCTTTGTTCCATCTTGTTGAGAGCGGTGGCCAAGTCTCCAATTTGTGCTTGAATGTTGGAGAAAGTGTTCTTGGTCTCTTGTTGAAATTGGGTTTGGCTTTGAGCAAGAGAAGTGACGAGTTCTTGAAGGCTCATTTGATGGTTACCACTTGATTGGCCTTGTTGTGGAGGTTGTTGGTAATTTGGAGGGTTATAAGAAGTTTGTGGATATGGAGGTTTTTGGGAAGGATATTGCGGATGTTGGGGTCTCATCAAAAAGTTTGGTGGATTTTGCTTTGGTGGGTATGGATTGTTTGGGTTATTCCTCCAATTAGGGTTGAAATTGTTTTGAAATCCCATGGGTCTTGGTTGACCTTGATATCCTCCCATTGCATTCACATCTTCCGGTTCACTTCC
The DNA here is from genome assembly GCF_052849685.1 of Lactuca virosa. Taxonomy (NCBI): domain Eukaryota; kingdom Viridiplantae; phylum Streptophyta; class Magnoliopsida; order Asterales; family Asteraceae; genus Lactuca; species Lactuca virosa. Next base: position 44,794,156 of record NC_136433.1, read on the forward strand.
AAGAGTGGGACACTTATCCGTATAATGCCCCATAATGGCACAAATACCGCATACCATCAATTGTTGACCACTTCCCACCACCATTTGACTTAGCACATTAGTCAAATCCAAGAGCTTTGATTCCAAGTGTTGAGTGTTGCTAACTTCACCAACCACTTGTGGAGAATTTCTCTTCATTTCATTTCGAGTCCCAAAGTTCCTTTGATTTTGAGAAATGGTTCCAAAAAGTGATCTTATCTCTTGAGGTGTCTTGTTGAAGATGCCACCACCACTTGAAGCATCAATCATCCTTCGATCTTTTTCATTTATACCCTCATAAAATTGTTGAAGAAGTAGGTGTTTGGGTATGTTGTGTTGAGGACAACTTGTACACAAGTTGTTGAATCGCTCCCAAAAATCATGAAAAGTCTCATTCTCCCCTTGACGAATCCCCAAAATGTCGCTTCTTTGACTTGATATACGGGAGGTGGGATAAAACTTGCTATTGAAGGCTTTAAGTAACTCTTCCCATGTGTGAATAGATCCCGGTGTTAAGTTGAATAACCACTCTCTAGCTTTATCTTCTAAGGTGAGCGGGAAGGCGGTTAGCTTGAAATCATCCAATGTCACGTGTTCGGGCAACATGCTAACACATATCATATGAAAGGACTTCAAATGCCTTTGAGGATCTTCTCTATCCAAACCATGGAACTTGGTGAGTTGATGTATGAAACTTGACTTCAATTCAATTCCTCGACGGTTTGCGGGATAAACAATACCAAGAGGTGTGTGAGTAACATCCGTCTCCATCATTTGTCGAAGTGTCAACTCTTGAGGGGGGGTTGGGTGGATTGGGGTTATTGGGATATTGTTGCAAGTAATTGGGTGGTTGTTGGTAAGGTGGGTATGGGTATTGTTGGGGATTGTAGATTGGTGGTGGATAAGGTTGGTAGTTAGGATATTGGTTGTAGGGGGTTGTTGTTGGGGGTGCATTGGGTTTTGGTACATTGGAGGGTGTTGGTAATTGGGTTGATTTGGGTAATGTATTTGTTGTTGAACTTGAAAAGCATTGTTTGGAGGTTGGTTGTTTTGGTGGAATTGTTGGTTTTGTGGTTGTTGATAATTGGGTTAGTTTTGAGGAGGGGCTTGATTCCAAGGTGGCATATCAATGAGAGGTTCTTGTTGTTGTCTTGGTTGTTGGGGTGGTGTATTGGCATCTTGATTGTTTGGGTTTGGGTTGGGATTGTGAGGTGGAGTGTGATTCATGGCTATGTAGTTTTCAAACGGAATGTCTTCAAAGGAATGACCAACAATTGGAGAACTCGGCTCGGTGTCGGTATCACTTGAAGTGTGGACTTGGTCTTCTATGTTGATTAGTGGAGAAGAGGAAGAAGCTTGAACTAGTTGTTGTTGTTTTGCTTGTTTGGCTAACTTTTTCAACCTTTTTGCTTCTTTTTCGATTTCCGGATTGTAGAGTAGTTCACCGGTTCTTGTAGACCTAGGCATAAACAATCAAATAACAATAACCAATTTCCCCGGCAACGACACCAAAACTTGGTGGGATGTCAAGTCCACCAAGCAAATTACACCCTTTGTGTTGCAAATAAAACGTAATATAATGGTAAAAAGGGGTATCGATCCTCGGGGTAATGGTTGTATTCAATCACCAATGCAATCTAAAAGAACTATTGTAAATAAACTAACTAACTACAATTAAACTAAAAAAAGGGGGGGTGTTATGATTGCTTTAAAACTAAAAGACTTGAATAACTAAAAACTTGCAATTAAGCAAGATAGTGAGATGCTCAAATGTTGGGAACAATTGGTTAACCAAGGCAGTTCAACACAATGAACATTTGTGTGCTTATCATTAGGATCCAACATGAAGCTTATCATTCATCCCAAATTGGTTATAGCAATCATGAAGCATGATATGCCAAGATTCCTCTTAGGTAGTATGGAGGTTGGGGAAGCCCACAGCACACCTTCTTAATCAAGATCAAGGGTTTAATTGAAGCAATTGAACCCAAGAAGTTAATTAGCCTTAAGAGAGAAGGAATCCCCAATTCCTAGAGGATGTCAATGCTTACACATCCATAAAGGAGCTATGATTCATAAACTAGAGATGATTTTTACCATCATAAAGCCCTTGTTCTAAGTTAATTCAATGATTCAATGCAAACCAAAGAAATAAACTAACAATAGCTCATTCAAGTGCCAAACTCATGATCAAAGCATTAAACAAGCATAAGAAATATGATCTAGAACCATAAACATAAGATAATTGATAATCTAGCATGAATCCTTCAAAAACCCACAAACATTCAAAGGTTTTAACCAAAGTTAACCAATATAGAGAGTTTAGCCACTCATGGCAATAAAACAACAATCACAAAAGTCTAATTGCATAAAGAAACTACCTAAGACTTGGAAAGATGAAAGGAAATGGGTTTCTAGCTCCAAAATCGCCTCTTGCAGGTCTCCAATGGTGTAAAATCGAAGTTATGGCTGCTAGGTCTGATCCCCCAAGGTAATGGCAAGCCAAATGACCAAAATGCCCAAACTGGGCAGTTGCGCGGGTACCCGCGCGACGAAAATTCCACCCGAGGCGCTATTGGTCCTTCATTCCACCACTCCACCCTTCCACTACCAAAGATTCCTTTGGTCCCCTCCATATCCATGTGATTCAAATCAACCAATCATCTTTTAGCTTCAAATGTGTATGCTCCAAACCCAAAATTAATTATCCATGATCCATCTTCATAAGCCCACTTCATCCAAGCCTTTATCTTTTTAAGCCCAAATCTCCTTTGGTGGATCCGCCAAGCCCAATAGCGCCTCGAGAGCCCACAAGTCCGTCTTCACTCTAATCCACAATCGCGATAAGCTCCAAAACCCTGCAAAATTCCTCATGCAACATAAAAAGCACCCGGTACGATCCATACTAAAGAAAAATAAATAAAATACAATGCAATAATGATAAAAAGATCTAAAAATCTAAAATAAACTAATAAAATAAGGAAATAAAATAAGCTATCAAGTCCACATGGTTCTAGACGAAAGAAATTCAAGAGAGCTCAAGAAAGAGCTAGGAAGGATGTTGAGCGTGCTTTTGGAGCTATGAAGAAACGGTGGTTCATATTGAAAAAACCAGCAGCTTATTTAGGCGAGGAAAACTTCAAGAAATCATGTATACATGTCTTATATTGCATAACATGATTATTGAAGACGAAGGAAGAGCGATATGTGCGTTTGAAGAGGAAGAAACCATACCAAAGACACAACCAATAGAAATTGGTGGCGAAGAGTATATAAACAGGAGAGCAGATATACGTTGCACTGAAACATTTCACAATCTTCGCAATGACTTGGTGGAACACATTTACGGGGTTCAAAACATTAACCTTAATTTGGATCCACCGGATGGCCCCGAAGACGAGTTCTCGGAGAACGACTTTATGTAGTTTGCTTTAGTTATTGTATTTGTGTTTTTTAAGTTTCTAGGATTATTTAAATGTCATGTGTGTGGTTTTCGTGTTTTTTTTTTTTTTTTTTTTTTTTTTTTTTTTTTTGGTAATGCAATGTAATGTTTTTTTTTAGTTTTCAAGTAATGAAAAATTATGTTTTTTTTTATTAAAATAGAAGTTTTATTAAATTAAAATAGTTAAAAAAAACAAAAAACAAAAAAAAAAAATTAAATGTGTGGCACCACTGCCTTGGTGTGGCAAGAAAACCACACTTGAGTGGTAAAAAATGACAAGACGCTTATGTGGCGAGGGAGGGAGTGCGGTTTCGGTGGCAGCACTCCCTCCAGCCTTATAATCCTATCTTATAATTCAGGGTAGTTAAGTAACGTGTCTCAAAGTCTGTTTATCTCTCCATAAAATTACCCAAAATAGAATATATATATATATATATATATATATATATATATATACACACACACACACACACTAGGTGTGAAACCTGTGTATTACACGGGTTTATTAAAAGGTCAAAAAGTAAAGGTGTGAGCAAAAAAATGATCATTCATGCAAGTTTTGGTAACCATAAGGACCATGTTCCTAAAAAAAATAACAACCGAGTTTGTGACCTTTGGCAAATCGCATGGACCATTTATGTAATTTAATCTTAATTAATCTATATATTAATAAAATTACTTAATATGAATTCACAAATGGAAGTTATTATCTACATTAATATACATATATATTAACTAATATATTAATAGAAAGAGGAATTTACAAATAAAAAGTTATTATGTACATTAATTAATATATTAATAAAATTAATTAATATGAGATTACATTTAATATGTGGAATTTGAATAAAAAGATAAAAACTATAAAACTGGACCAGCCCTGCACACAATGGGAAGTGGTCCCCAGGCCGTAAACACAAGTTAAGGTCATTCTTGGACCTTAAACTCACCTAGCCTCTTGTTTAGCCTTGGAACACTTAACCACTTAAGACATCATAGCTTTAAGCCTCAAATGGAGACCCATTAGAGAGTTTACGGCCAGGAGTAAACTCCCCTGGGCCGTAAGCTCTATCAAGTATGATCCATAGACCATAAACTCAATAGCAATGCCTTGCACTCCTTTGTTGCAACCCAATAGCCTCCTAACACTTTGACTAAAGTGTTTTCCACGCCTTAGAATGTTTATACTTGTCTAATTAGTGTTATAATCACTAATTGTATATATACATATGTCTTTATATGTTATTAGGATCATTGAGTGTGTTTAAGTCTTCACTTAACACCAAGCACTTGTCCGACACTTCCATCCGATCCACTCGCTACAGGTGAGTTCATACCCCTTAATCAGTCTTTTAAATGATTTTAAATGCTTTAATGGGGGGGGGGGGGAATACAAGTAGAAAACAACATGTTATAGAATCAATCACATGTGATTTATAATTATGTTTTCAACCAACTGATTTCACATACTTCAAAATGTGATAAACGCAATGGATTTTCTACACTTTTTAGTTGTTTTACCGAGCATATTACTTCGAATGACTTTCCAAAACGTTTTTACTTGTTTAAATCTCTTTATCAAATTGTCTTACACACTGTATGTTTCCTTTCAGAATCTGTTACAGTTGTGTTTCAAACAAAGGTTTTCTTACGCTTAAACTGTCTTGTCAAACTGTTTTCAAATCGTTTTATAAACTGACATCAAGTCATAAATTCTTATTTATTAAACTTTTCAAAGGTTTTTCAAAACTTCTTTTATACTTTTATATTGTCAAATGCATGCCTATATATGTATAGTTATATAAGTAATGTTTAAAGGACTTAGAACGGCTAGCTCGCCTTATCTCCTTTTCCTCGTTGGGATGTGGCTTTAGGGTATCGGTTATCCGTCCGAAGGTCGTCTAAATATTAGTTATATATCATGTATACATATATAGTAATAAAAGTTCCATCAGTCAATTCAGTACCGTTGGGTAGTAAAGGTATACTTCCGATTATACTCGTACATTACGAGTAACTATAATAGGTATAGTTAGGAGATACTACTTGCCATTCCTAGTACAAGGAATCACACAAGAGTCAGTTCATTCATGAGCCTATACGAATACATGCTATATGAAGAGATACTATTACATGGATACTTTTACATAGATACGATTACATATATGCTGTATGAAGAGATACTATTACATGGATACTCTTACATAGATACGATTACATAAATACTATATGATGAGATACTATTACATATTATATGAGTAGATACTATTATATACGCTTCGGGACTTACCATTCCACACCCAAGGCTGTTAACTACAGTAGGGAAAATGCACATCGGCAGGTGGCTACGGTTGTACTGTTCGGCGAGTTTCCACGCCGTGAATATCCTAGTGCAAAAGGATACAATTTCAGTTATTATATTATTTTCCTTATTACCTTTACTATGTGTCACATTCACATGATCGATGAGGTATATTAGATTTGAATAATAATAGTTGTACAAGGAAAAACCTTCACTTATGTAGAGGTTCATACTTTCAAAACATTCGGGTCTTGGTAGAAGACTACTTTTTATAGTAGTAGGAAATATGTGATTTTCTAGGGTTTTCACACTTATACCAAATGTTTCATTAAACATTCGCCAGTCTTTCATAACAGCTTTTCAAAGTAATGACATTAAAATACTTATGAATTCACCAGCTTTATTGCTTATACTCGCTTTCAAAATAACTTGTATTCTCAGGTCACAAATACACAGGTACCGATGCAAGGTTTAGAGAAGACGGAGCAGTCAAGACTCGTCTTTTATTTTGAGTATTCATTATGTTGTTTTATACTATGAAAGAACACACTTGTAAGTAAATTTATACTATTAATGCAATGGACGATGTTGTTGCTTGTTTACTACTTTACATTGTTGTGATACATTACATGACGTCCTCCACCCCAGAACGTTTCCGCCGTTCTCGGTTTTGGGGTGTGACAGATTGGTATCAGAGCATTGTTTATAGTGAATTGAGTATATCAACCCATAAAAGATATACTAACTATAAATACAATGGGATTAAAACACTCTGACCAAGAGTTAATACTTTTAAATAATAAAATATTTAATAAAGTATACGTGCCTGCATTCATACTAAAATCAGTGTCACAATGACAAGAACAAAAGTATTACGATTGTTGAATATCACAAGTAAGCTCGGGGATGTATGGTCAGTCCTGGGAGTGGCATAGCCTGATCAACTATGCTGGTCCGAGGATTGATTAGCATATGCCCAAGAATGGTTGTGATGTGGCAACAAGTCTAAAAACTTACCAACACTACCACAATGAAATACCATAGGGGTATTTGGTGTTATCATAATTACTTATATGAGAATTAAAGGTCTTTATCAATAAGTCAGTAGTTGCAAGATGGATACATTAAGATTATATGTATCTAGGACGTCATAGACTCAGAATCTGTGAATCTTTGCTTTACTTCCTGTCCTCGTTTGGTTGTGGGCTTAGAGTTAGGGTCGCTTATTCGAAGGTCTATCCTGTCCTGAATACATATAACTAGTATGCACTAAACAAGTATTGAAGTATCTGATAAATATCATCTTATAATTATCTAATTAGTATGTCTATTTAGTTATTTCTTATATCCCTTTTCTCGCGTAGATATCATGGCTGGATTCCATCCCCACGGCAACCCGTACTACCCTAACCACGATAATGCTGGATGGCTCGGAGAGGAGCCGGAGAATGATCACCCAATCCCTATGGATGGTCACCAAGCTGAAGGCTTTGCTGATGGTTCTGACTCCGAACCTGAAGTGGAGAACCTACCCCCGATGGCTCTTGTTCCAAATCCTAACCCTCGTCCGACTTTTCAAGGCCCGACGCCTCCGTGGGTGGAAAGCTTGGAAACATGGAGCCAAGGGTAGGATCAGCCCATGCCATTTAATGGAGACCGAAGCTTTTATGACCTAAGCGAGGGGGGCTCAGCAGACAGAGTCTTGCCAATCCTGGTCCGCAGAGTGGCCCGAAATGAGATTCAAGGTAGGACAGCCCTCCATCAAATCACGGAAGTTGTCACCAATGCGAGAATGCATACGATTCGCACCATTCGCCTGGAAGATGCTCGTGAGAGATATGAGAGAGACCATGAAACCCTGCTGCAAGCACTGGCTGAAACATGAGCCGAAGTCATAGAGCTCCGAGTACGCCAGAGGGTGTACGAAAGACACCTGCTTGATATGGAACGTCAACTAGCTGAACTAAGGGTTCAGCAGAGGGATGACCGTCACCAGTAGTAGATGTCTTACTTTCTTTCCCTGTTAAAAAGAATCGTTTTCCTGTCTATGTCCTGTGTGGCATTTTTCTATGAAACTATCTTGTACTTGTTGGATTAATGTCTAAGTCCATAACTATAATTGGTAAGACTTGACCCGACCCGACATGGTCCATTTGGGTTGCATGGCATCATGCATTTGGATAGACTATAATGAGAGAAATAACACTTAAGGTTGGTTAATATATTATAAGTTCTAATATATTAATAAGGTTATTTAATTAGTATTGATCAAGAATTAATTTGGAATTAATTAAGTGATCAAAAGGAGACTAATTAAATATATGGGTTGATTATGTAAATCATTCATTCTTATATATGTGGGCTTGTGATCCAAGATTCCTTATGTTGGACTAAGTCCATGGGGTGACCCATGGATACTCCATGGAGGTTAAAATCCATGGAGCATAAGGAATGGGTAAAGTTATGAGTTACATGGTGTAACCCTAATAGCCACCATATAAAAGAATCCCATGGCTCAAGAAATCGTGCACTAATGTGTGTGTGTGAGGGCTAGACGATTTCAAGGAGTGTTCAAGTTTCTCTCAAGTTATTCCAAGTGTATTTGGTGTTGTGTGAACCATTTGAGGTGTCACACTTGGGGCACTAGGCACTCAAGCTTCATGAAGACATTCTACATCAAAGAGGTATGTATTCTATCTTGTTATATTTATTATTTTGTATGCTAGATTAGGATAATACCTTGGATGTTCATAATTGTATGTATAATAGAGAAAACATAGATCCAAGGTATTTAGGGTTGCATGTACACTTAGGAGTGTTAGAATGCTCATAACCCAACAGTACTGTAGGTACTTTTAGTTAGGCCTTTATGCGGCCAAAACCTTTCTACTCCGGATATGATGTAAGACCTTCTACAAGGTCAACTTTCCCGAACTTATTACATCATAAATATCAATGATATTGACAGTCGGCTAACTTCTGTGTCATTCTTTGTTCAAATGCTTTCATCATACTATCATTGGAGTCTATCTGAAACCCACTCTAGTCAAGTTATTGGACTAGGGTAATTTAGCTCAGGGATCATTCCCAATTCTCTTTCAAAGGTTGGATCATGTTATTCACCAACTAATGGTACCCCCCGGTTTGAACGACAAACGTCATGAGACCATTCTACGAACTTACTTCTACACTATACTAGGGCTGCATCATAGGGATGTAGGTCAAACCCTCGAGAACTTATTTCTACTCTTTACATGAACGATCGAAATACATCTAGGGTCAACCATAATCGCTCACGAAATCCTTATCTTTCGTGTTACAGAATCATGTCGCCATCCGGAAATAGTCAGCCGAACAACGAAACCCCAATCCTTCATATCGACGCCGCTACATTCCAAGCCGCGGTAACAGCTGCCGTGACAGCTGTCCTTGCAAACATCAACTCTGGCAACGCAAACACGACTGGAAAAGGAGTTGACAATTATGATTGTTGTATCGATCCAGGAAGCCAACAAATGACAACAGTCACGGACTTGCAAAGCCGTAAAACAGAGAAGAAGAAACGAAATCGCCAAGCCCGAAAGGAGTGCAAGCGATCCCAAAGACTTGCCATGCAACAACAACAAGTGGCAACTCCTGCCATTTCAGCACCGGCACGACCCATTACTAGGGTATATATATATATATATATATATATATATATATATATATATATATATATATATATATATATATATATATATATATATATATATATATATATATATAGGGAAAGGATCAAATGAGAACACCTAAAAGGTTGAGAACGCGAGAACAATTCTGAACCAATCATTATATAAGGGTATAAAAGGAATTTTACAATATAATTAATTATGGATAATTTATGGGTAATTAATGAATTCCTTAAATCATGGGATTTAATATGATTAATAGATTTTTACCTAAATATTAGGAATTTATATAATCTATTTTAATTAACAAAATTAATAAATTGATTTTAAAAAACGTTTTTACCATAACTAATTTTTTTGTTTTAAGTTTATTTTTACCAACCACATCAAAAATATTGACGAATTAATCATTTTATTCGAATATTTGTAATGATACATGAATAAAACATATTTGTAATCATATATGAATCCGATAATAATCTTGAATGAATAGATGAATTAAGTTATATTCATATATGAAGAAAACACAAATGAATGAACATGTCTACTATAGATTGCTTCTGAATAGAAAACATTGCATGCACTTATGAATACACATTTAATCAACAATGAATACACTTCAATCAGTAATCAATATACATCTAATCTTATGAAAACATTTGAATACACATTAAGTCATGAATGAAAACATCTAAATAGGAATTGCTTATGTAATCACAAATGAATACAATACATAGTATAAATAACTATTCTATATATGTAATCATAAATGAATAACTCAAAACATAAAAGAAATTACAATGTGATAATTACTTATTCGTCTATGAAAATTCGTCTATGAGAATACAAGAATACAAAATTGAAACATCAAGCTCCCGTTTTTTCAAAATTTGTCAGTTGGTGAAATTGGTGCTTTTCTCTTCTGAAGAGCATCCAAAACCTACAACAAATGTTATAATCATTAATGAAATGTTATAATTATTAATGATTGAAACTTAAAGCTTACCTCTTGATCTCTTTATCTAAAAAAAATAGTTCTAATCATGAACAATTAATATACCAATGCTTTTATCTTTTGTATTTATTTTACTTCAGATTGAACAAAAAACTAAAAAGCATCGAAGGAAATTAAAGATGGTCAAAAGAAAAGAACTTGGTCGAATCTTTTGGGTGTATGTGTGTTTGCTCCTTGTGCAATCTGTAGTACACAAGCCAAAAGGGAGAAGAAAAAGACATGTATTTCCCTTCCTTCTTTCCTGCATTCATGCGTGTGTATACTATGCCAAAACCAAAAATCAAAATTGAAGACAAAAAATACCTTTCTTTATCTGATGATAGCGTGAGTTTTATGAAGGAAATGATTATGGCCGTGATGGGAAGATGGATTCGAGATAGATGATTATATGGACGCCAATTATTAGATCTGTAACAAGGAGGGTTTTTAGAAGGAGGCGCCTCTTTTGCTCAACCATCAACAGCGCCGATCGGCCAATCTGTTGGTCCAAACAGTAGCCATGTCTGCTTCCTCTCTGTTTTGAATCCATTTCATACTCAAACCCTTTTCTGTTTTCACGATAGGAGAGATGAAGAACAGGGAATTGCAAGGGTACGGTGGTTGGAAGAGGTTAAAGGAGGGTCCTGGTGAACCAGTGGTGGTCCGACGGTCTTGTATGGTGATCGTTTCGATGTTTGTGTGATTTTATGGTGGTGATTTGGCCGGAACTGATGAAATGAAGATGGTGGTGACGGGACAATGAAGAAGACGGCAAGCAGAGACATAGTGATAGGGTTTCTGATAACCTAGTTTGGCTGATTTCATTTTAATAAGGTTGACTGAGTGTAATTTCCATATAATAATTGCTAATTTTGTGGAAAGAATCAAAAAGAAAATTACCGTCATACCCTTTTCCTATTTTTTGAAATTTAAAAAATATTTAAATTAGTTGGAAATTAAATAAATGCCAAATTAATTTCAGCCTCAGATTTTGAAATTTGAAGGGTCCAGATCTGTTCTCGCGTTCTCAACCTTTTTGGTGTTCTCAATTGATCCTACTCCTATATATATATATATATATATATATATATATATATATATATATATATATATATATATATATATATATATATATATATATATATATATATATATATATATAAGTTAAAATAAAAACAATAAATAGTGTGAGAACGTAAAAACATTATGTTTATGCTATTATTCTGTAATGAATGTTGTATATACGTATTGTTGAAGTAATTCTAATATTAATATTAACGTTTGATTATTTATATATTAATTAAAATGTTATTATTCTATTATAAATTTATGTATGTGCATTTTTGTAGAAAAATTCTAATTTTAGTTTTAACATGTGACTATTCATTTATTCATTGTTGAATAATGACATAAAGTTGTGGATACAAAATTTATTGCAGAATAATAACATAAAAATAGTGTTTTTACGTTTTCACACTATTTATTGTTTTTATTTGAACTATCTCATATATATATATATATATATATATATATATATATATATATATATATATATATATATATATATATATATATATATATATATATATATATATATAGGGAAATGATCAAATGAGAACACCTAAAAGGTTGAGAACGCGAGAACAGTTGTGAACCAATCATCATATAAGGGCATAAAAAGAATTTTACAATATAATTAATTATGGATAATTTATGGGTAATTAATTAATTCCTAAAATCATGGGATTTAATATGATTAATAGATTTTTTTACCCAAATATTAGGAATTTATATAATCTATTTTTAATTAACAAAATCAATAAAATGATTTTAAAAAACGTTTTTGCCATAATTTTAAAAAATAAAACGTTATTTTTTTTTGCTTTAAATTATTTTTTTACCAACCACATCAAAAATACTGACATATTAATCATTTTATCCGAATATTTATCAAGTAGTGTCATATTAATAAGTGAAGATGTCATGACTAGACTCGTTTTTTTCAATGAATTGAAAACAAAGAATGTTTAAGAATTCATCATTTCATTTGAAAAAAATAAACCACTAATCATAATCATAAATGAATACAACTCTAAACAAATTAATTTATTACAAAAGAATGAACCTCTAATCATAATCATACACGAATACAACTTTAGCCATACATATTTAACCATATATGAATATATTTTAACAAAATACAAAAGACATCTAAATTGCTACATTTCCAGCCGTTATATTCATTGATAAATATACCACTAATCATAAATGAATTCAAAGAGGGTCGCCCTTGATCATGTTGTCGATTTCCTTAGTTACAGTTAGTCTTATTCAAAATATCAAGCTCTTACATTAAACCTGTTCAAAACATCAATCATTAAAACACATGCAATTATAATATAGTTCTATTCATTGATGATCAAACTCAAACAACCTATCTATAAAATCTGATTTATCAATTTTGACGTTCACTTGAGAGTGTTCTAAATAATCTTGAATGTTTCCTAAAAGTCATCCACCATTCATCCCAAGGAATCGTCACAATAATTTCCTCACCCTACAAGATTCAACATTCAAAATGATAAATTGATATCTCTACCATAGATATATGAAGAGCAGAGACACAATACCTTTTAATTATCGTGTCCTGATTCCCTAACCCAAAGATTACCGAATTCATCCTTCAAACAAATTGTTGTATGACCAGCAAATAAGCCCGTGACCCACTTCTCCAATGTTTCAAAGCCATCTCATCTTCCACGAATCTTTGAAACAACTAAAAAATCACCATAATGGACATCAACCAGATTGATATATGTCTTCCATGGCCTAGACCTCTTCTCAAAAGCCTTGAAAACGACATCCATTGATTCGGGCATTTCATCGTGCACCTTATGTGCACAATCGTATCTTCTTCCCCTGTTAAAAAAGATGGAATTAGACATCCCCAATTATACATCAGATATTTAGAGATACATTCTTAAACCAATCCATTATTTCAAACCAATTTAGAATGATGTAAAGAGTAAAGACCCATGTCATCGAATCAAGAAACTAATCAACTCAACTGATCAGACTCTAAATTGAAGATGAATAGAAGAAATAATACATAAAGAAGGGGAATTTGAAGATGGGAAAGTGTTTTATTAACCGAGAATATACCAAGTTTGTTGTCGATTTGTTCCGTTGTTGCGACAGAGTAGAGGCTGGGGGGCTTTCTGCCTCGTCTCGCCGGGCCGGTCTGAACATGCCTTTCTTCGCAGGTGAGATAGTCGGCAACCCTCATTCCGTCGTGCTTTGTCAATAACAATGCAGATCAGTCATCGATGAATGTGCTAATCTGAACAAACTCCTTGATTGTTTCTTCAATGTCTCGAAGCAGTCTCCCCTATTAACCCTTATTCTGCTTATTTTTTTCACGATGACGATGGCGCAAGGACGTAGGGCAGCAACGAGAAGATAAGAAAAGAGGGGAGCAAAAATATGCTACTGATGAAATTTAGATGATGGAGGAGGGACGATGATGGTTGTGACAGATTGTGTTCTGAGATAAAGATGGTGGCGTGCCCTAGATTTCAAAGAGAGATGAAGAGAGTGATGGAAAATTAAAGGAAATATGTGAGTGATTGAGAGGTTATAGGAATTATTTAATGTTTCTAAAGCTATAATTACTGTAATACCCTTTTCACCATTCCAAAGATACACTTTAATACCAATAAATTTCAGAATTTACGTAAATGGTCCGCCTGATAATAGCCTTAGATTTGAATATTTAGATGATCTAGATCTGTTCTCGCGTTCTCAACCTTTTAGGTGTTCTCATTTGATCCTACTCCTATATATATATATATATATATATATATATATATATATATATATATATATATATATATATATATATTCTAGTAATATTCGTATTCAAGTTTATAATTGTTCACCTCTTCTTTGAATGGGGATAAAGAACATGGGGCTCCGATATATCTCGAATCGGAGTTGATAGAGGCACTTCAAGCTATCAAATCGATGAAGAATGTCACTATAAAACTCTACATTCGTACATTGCCATCCTGTTCACCATGTGGATGGTGCTCATAGTGGTCCCGAGCGTAGCGCTTCAGGTGGACCCGACGGTATAGATCGTGATGTACCCGATTAGCTTATGATGATAACGAAGGTCCCATTGATGATGCATCCACAAACCTACTTTTCTTCCGGAAAGCAGTGCATCATCCTCCATAAAGCAAGTAAAGACTATATATCACGGAGACGTATTCACACTTCAAAATCGTCAGTTGTTCTCTCTGTGTGATATTTGCAACTGCAAAATCCCAGTTCGACAGTTCGTTCGCTTTCTGAGTATTTACTTTGTGTTTATCGTCTATTCCATAGTTGTTGGAACGAATGATATTCTGCATCAAATCATGAGTTTTACGTTGAAGCTTACAACCTTAGAGCGATGTAAAAACCTTTATGGGCATGAGCTTCTTCCATGCATTTTTACTCCAGTCAATATCAACAACAAGGTTGGTTTTAATTTTATTGTTATGTTTTAAATTCATCCGACAATGAGCAGAACGTGACGCGTCCAAGTTGGTATACACGATGTGCGGAGCTAAAAGACTTCGACTATATTGTGGATAAGTGTCAAATGCAATGCGTCCAGAAGATATTACATGTGACATGTTTAGTGAAGAGCACTCGTTTATCGGGAAAGCATGAGAGAATGTGATGTGTAATTATGTTCTACGGGACCCATAATGAGGCGGTTTTTGAAAATATATAAATACCAGTTTTTTTATTTCTAAATTACTAACGGAAACAAAATTGAATACAGTTCGGTTTAATTGGTTCGGTTTACGGTTAACTTCGAATAACAAAAATATGTACTTCGTTTAAATTAAAATGTTTGTCTATAAATTTTAACTTAACGGATTATAATAAACAGTAGTCAAAGTATTAGACGTAAATGTAAATTTAATATGCTGAAATTTTTGTAAGATTTGCTTTGTACACTCATACACTGTACAAAATAAAGAGAAAAATAATTAATAAATACACACATATTTGTATTTGTAAGGTACTAAGGGGGTGAGTTATGAGACCTGCCAAAGGCCCAAAATCAGTAATCATTCAAAAATTCAAACGCTCCGTCGGTCCGTTGTAGCCCAACAGTTAAAATTAAAAAAAAAAAAAAAAAAAAAAAAAAAGAGTAATGTTTTAAATTTTCAATCACGAATATTTGTCTTAAAAACTAGTCATGCACTAAAAAATCAGTCACCCACTCACTCATCAAAGGGCTTTGCTTGATTCTTAATATTTCGGTAAATGTTTTCAAAACGGAATATGATATTTTTCAATTATGTTTTTTAATATTTATTTAATTTTCTGCTTTTAAGTTTTGTATTCTTATTATGATTTTCACTCTTTAATTAAATAAATGATATACAAATCAAAACACATTGTTTTATGAAAATAACCACAAATATACATAGAACTAAAAAACCACCATCAATAGTGATCAATAATGATTAACTTACAGCATATTGGAAAAAGACTTTCTTAGCATTATTTATGGTGGCATATTAATAATTTATTATGGCATTTTGACGCTATTTATTTGTTTATTCGGTTATTGGATGGTTGAAATCGTAATAAAAAACCGAGCTAAATAAGATTTTGGAATTTTGATTTAACAAAAAAACGAACCAAAAACCGAATAAATTCAAGTGACTAAACCGAATATTATTTTGTTCATACAGTTTATTCGGTTCAGTTTTTTTCAGCACCTCTATTATTTTGTGTTTCTTGATGTTATAATTGAAGTTGGGCAAAATGTTGATAAAAATCAGTATCTTTATAAGTTGTTTGTAAAAATGCATGCACATTATTTATCATTTTTTCCATGATAATTGACACTATGAGATGACTATATATGTTATGTTTAGCTGATTAGGTGGAAAGTTAGTTTATAGATAAAAAACTAGTTGATAGCTGATAATTTAGTTGTTAGATTATAAGCTAGATAACAAAAAATGATGTTTGTAAGTTAAAAAATAGATTATAAACTAACTTTTTTTAAAAACTACTTAGACTAGTTTTTCATGAGTTTTCTTAAAATACTTCAAATATAACATTGATTAGAAAACTCATTATCTTAAATGTTCTTTTATTTCATATATATATATATATATATATATATATATATATATATATATATATATATATATATATATATATATATAGGTTTAGGTTCTATAGAAAACAAAAACCCTAAAAATCATAAAAATGCATAAAAAAATACTTAGAGATCATAAAACTTTTTTTTGAATTTTTTTATGAAAAAATCGCATGTTTTTAAATAATTCGCTGATTTTTTTTGTTTTTAATTTTTTTTTAAATTGATTTTTTATTTTTTTTTCAGCGAATTTATTAAAAAACCTGCGATTTTTTTATAAAAAAATTAAAAAAAGTTTTGTAATCTCTAAGTATTTTTTTATGTATTTTTATGATTTTTAGGGTTTTTTTGTTTTCCAAATAACCTTTTCATATATATATATATATATATATATATATATATATATATATATATATATATATATATATATATATATATATATAACCCTCAAAAATTAAGCTAGTTGTGACATGATAAACACAAGATTAGATAAAAAAAATGATGTTTTAGAAATCTTATATTGTAAAAACAATAAGTGATATTAAAATTGTTTTTTAGTGAAGGTGGGGTTAATTATATAGTTATATAGTCCAAATAATTTTTGCTCTAGTATATATGTGTGTTGGAAATGTGTTTCTTTTCAAATAGCAAGGTCGAACCAAGGAGATTTCAAAATGTGCTAATGAATAAGATTCACAGAAATATAAGGGCCCAAATTTTTTAGCCCAAATAATATTAGGTGATGCCTTTGTATTAACGAAGAAAAGAAATGACGCAAGAATGAAACATGAGCAGGAATCTGAATTTTTTTTTTTGGGTTGGGGGGGGGGGGGGAACGATATTTTGGTTCCTTCAGTATTGCAGAAAATGATTACGATTTAGGCATGAGAACAAATTAATGATGCCAAAAAATAGAGAATCATCGTCGAGCTCCTTGGTAACGGCCTCCTTTCATTTTTTTGATTAAAATCAGAAAAGTCATTCAGAAACCCTTCAATCTTCGAAAAACATCAGACATATATTAAAAGCATTGAGTTCTTGTCTCTTTCTTCTTACTTCTTTCTTCATTTAGATTTTTTTTATAAGAAAAAATCAAGATTTGAAAACCATAAGGTATTCTCATAAATCTCACCTTAGAATTTAGTAAATATGTTTTTCCCTTTCATTCATTATGATTCCTATTTTCTTAATATCAGAAGCAAAATATATCAATCCAACTTCTAGGTTATGAAGATTCGGATTCTTGAGTTGTTTGAAGTTTCAAAAATCAGAAGGTAAGTTACTATATTTATGATTTCTAAATTTTTTTTATTATAAGCAAATGAAAATTTCTCTCTACTGAATACTCATAATGTAATACATCATTCTAAGTTTTAATTTTTCTTAATGATTTGTTTCTGTTTTTTTATATAGGTTTTTAGACAACACATGTGTTAAAACTTTACTACTTGAGTTCAGAATCGAGGAACTTTTTGGATAAAGATATTTATAAAAATGTTATTGAAAACTTTATTTTAACAAATATTATAAGAATAACTTTTTTCAAGTTGTTATATTTTTTTGTGTATTATTTTAAATGAAATTTTAGTTTATGTATTTTGCAATAGAATATGAAAATTTATAATTGTTTTGCTTGAATTTTTATGTTTTTCAATCTTTAGGGTCTATTTTTTTGTTAAATTGTACAGGGTTTTCGAAATCCCCGGACCGACCCTGTTAAATAGATGAGTGTTCAAGTCTGACAGTTAACAAAATATATAGATTTAAGAATATAATTATAAAAAGAAATATAGTTATGTAAGAACATGTGTAAAGTGAAAAGCAAAATCAATAACTAAACTACTAAAGGCACCTTGGTACTGTCTTTGTATGTAGAGAACTATTATTTCTTGTTTCTAACTCGACTAGTCACGTGTTTAACAGTTTAATTTTATAATTACATTTGTGGAATCTAAATCTATTATTATTTATAGTGAAACTTTCTTAAATTTTGTCATGAAAAATAAACATGGCTAATAACAAATATTAATTAAATCAAAAAGTTAATATATAATAATCAGTGAAACTTCCCCACGCTTCTCAGCTTAACCACTCTCTTGTCCTACGATGTAATAAACCACTAATGATACGCAAATAAAAAGTTTCACGAAAAATTAGCACAATGCTTCTAAGTTCTAAATGATCACAAAGGCAGTTTCGTCATTTTTTACATAAACAGGGATAATATTGTAATTTAACTATTTGGCAGTTAGAAAGAGTTTGTTAGAAGTTAGTTAGTTCGTCTGTGCTATGTATTGCCTTGCCTTTCTGTATATTGATTGTAACTCTTCCATTTTTGAATTCAATTGAAAACATTTCTCAGATTCATTTTTCTCTTCATCTTCTTTCATCATGAAGTTCTACATTTTTCTGGAAGGCGGAGAGAAGAATTATTGCATTTTATGACACGAACTGAATAACTTTGTGTGGATTTAGAAAAAAAAAAGTACAAGACTTGCTTTTATAATAAGTTTAATATATATTGATATAGAATTGGAGGTGAAATGGTTAATAATAGGATAACCTCTAAAACTACAAAATGAAAAGATGTCATATTACGAAATAAACATTGTTGGGAAACGATCACAAAAAGATTCTTAATTAACTATCACAAAATAATCATAATTCAAGTTTTGACATCGAATTTTAGAGGAATAACAGCGACGATCGCGTCATCATCTATTCATCCATGAATCCATGATCCACCCCTATGCATTAAAAAAAAAAAGGTGTTTGTGCTTCTTAAGTATAATTTACTTGCCTTCTGGTAATGCCACGCAATGGAGCCTAGCTAGTTTTAATAATCAATAATGGTGTTTAAAGATTTACAAAATAATGAAACGATAGAGGAATAAAAGTAATTAACTAATTTAAGTACTAGTACCAAGAAGACCAACACATCAATATCAACACGACTAATATATCAAAGATTAAAGTAAAATTAGTTGTGTATCCAAAATCATCTCTAAGACCTCTACGGGAAGGCTTAAAACGGTGTTGAGTAATTGAGATGGGTGATTCATATTTCATAAGGAGCAATCGGTCTTCATTAAAAACAGGACTATCCTTGATGGGCTTTAATGGTGAATAGAATTATTTATTGGGCTAAAAGAATCGAAGAAAATATAAGATGTTTGTAATAAGATCAACTTTGAAAAAGCTTTTCACATCCTTAATTGGAATTTCCTTCTTGATGCAATGGGTCAAATGAGGTTTGGGGTTAAACATAGATCGTGGTTTAATGGTTGTAGTTGTATATCTTGTTAAGTTGTGGAAACGGTTTCATAATTGTATCTTTTGTTAAACATAGATGTGGATTCTAGGTTTGACCTTATTGACATTTTTAAGTCAACTCATTATTATTTATATTCTTAAATTCATATAATCTAATGTATCAAAAATCCATTTGCTAGAATCAATAAAATATCTCTCGTATTCGCCCATGGATGTAGCCGACCATCTTGATAGTGTGAATCATGTACATTAATTGTGTTCTTATTTTTGTTTTTCCTTTGTTACTCCATATAAAATTGTTATTTTTGTTTTTCCTTTGTTACTCCATATAAAATTGTCTTCTTCTGAATCAATTGTTAAATTGCTTGAAACCTAACATCTCTACAGCCAAAGTATCGATCCTCGTTAACGGCACCATAACCAAAGAATTCATGTTGGACAAAGGAGTGAGGCAAAGAGACCTTTTAACCTTATTTGTTTATATTATGGCGGTCGAAAGTGTTAATATTGCCTTTTCAGTAGTGGTCACGAAGAGGTTGTTTAAAGTAGAGGTGTGCATAGGTCGGTTAGGTCGGTTTTGGGGTGAAATCGAACCCAAACCGATAATTTGGTTTTTGGGTTTTAAAACCCATTGGCTTCGGTTTTTGAATGGGTTCAATTTTGGGAACATCCGATCATGGGTTGGGTTTCTTCGGTTTTCGGATGCAAACTATGGGTTGATGGTTTTAGGTTACAACTTATTTTACTGAAAGGGTGAGTACTTTTTTACTGACTTTTAAGTGAGTTTGAACCACTTGATTGACCTTTAGACGTCATTTATGAAGAAATACTCTGATGAAAATTAAAAATTAAACATTATAATAAAAAGTGCTGCCTAAAAGGGTGAGTATGCCATTTTCGATGACTTTTAAGTGAGTTTGAACCACTGAATTGACCTAAAAAGATATGTGAAATTGGGTTCGATGCAAACACTATATTGGAAACTCAATCCTACCACATAAGATCTCCAACCTTGTCATTGACGATCAACTGTATGTACTTCTATGCCTTATAATTTTCTGTTTCACACTTTCAATTCCTATTATCAAATCACTGCATACTTTCATAAATTCAAACCTCAATCTTCACATTAATTTAATTAGTTATTTTAATAGATGTGTTTCCAATAAAACCATTTATTTTGATTTTATTCGTTTTCCTCCAACCATTTAATGTCTCTGTCAATGTTGTTATTGTTTTTATTTGAATTAAACATTCTGAATTAAAAAGAGTTTCAATTTCACACACTTTTGTCTTTATGGAAAATAGATAATGCAGCATTCGGTACTATTCATACAAAGGGCAAATCTGGAAAACAATTTTTTATCCCTTCGTAGTAGGATACTTTCATTTTCTAC
Source organism: Lactuca virosa (assembly GCF_052849685.1). Classification (NCBI taxonomy): domain Eukaryota; kingdom Viridiplantae; phylum Streptophyta; class Magnoliopsida; order Asterales; family Asteraceae; genus Lactuca; species Lactuca virosa. Next base: position 44,815,428 of record NC_136433.1, read on the forward strand.
AAATGAACATAATACCAATGTACTTCTGAACCATAAATACATTGCTATTTTGTTCTTATATTTCTATTGTTGTTCTAAATTATTGACTGCTATCAATTTGACATATTTGCCCCTTTCGACTGTAAAGTTTACCATTTTCATGAAAGAAAATTGTCCAGCTGACCATTTTGTCCTCACAAAAGAATAGCAATGTACTTCTGAATCATAAATACAATGTTATTCGGTTTTTTTATTTGTATTGCTCTTTTAAATTATTGACTGCTGTCAATTTGACATATTTGTTATTTACTTACTTAAACTTATTTTTCATGTTTTTTTTATTTTTTATTTTTTTGTTTTTGTTAAATATGTGCTTATGTTCGTTTCCATTTAGTGATTACTACTTTTTTTTGTTTCTCATTAGCACCTCACATTTGACCATTTAGTGTGGCAAATAATATTGGTTTCTCAGAATTTTATAATTGATTGGATTTCATGGAATAAAATGATGTAATAAGATGAAATATAATTTTTTGTATTTTAATAGTACCTGATGAATAAAATAAAAAGAATAAAAGGCTAATGGAATTGTCATCTAAAAGTGTACTTGATGAATACGTTATATAAAACATGGAATTTTTTTTTGTATTGCAATGAGTAAAGGGGCAAAATTGTCATTTAGATTTAAGTAAGATTTCATTTTTCTGTATTTTATTTAAACCGACTATTTAATGGCAGTAATTTTAATTTTAAATTTGTGTACTGTTGTATTTTTTTGAAACTATTAGTTTATCCCTTTAAACATCTATATTATTTCGTTGAGTCACGTGTGTTTAACAAGAGTCAATGACAATCATTATCAACTGTTGGATTGTATTTGCGTAGACTCGTCTTCACTCATGGTCAGTTATATGTAGTTGTTTCTCGCGTGACAAGTAAAAAAATGGTTGAAGGTACTCATATGTGACGAGGAAGATCGTCCAACCAATAAAACAAAAAATGTTGTCTACAAAGAGGTCCTTCAACAATTATAGATAATCAGATATTTTGTTTTATTTTTTTAGACATTTCAATATAATCAATAATACGAAGTCTCTTTATGTTACTTTACCCTTTTTTTTGTCGACTTTTTATAACTTTATATGTATTTTTTTATATGTTCTCCCGCGTTTTACGCGGGTCATAATCTAGTGATACAATTATATTTCAACTATTTTTTAAAAGTATATACATATTATATCATCCTACTTTGCAAATCTGCAATAGGATCCCAATATTTGACTTTACCGGTTAGACTTTGGCTAAAAAGTTACTTCTTCATCCCTTAATCTTTGGCTTAAGCCACTGAGTTTGTTATTCCACAAACAAGATTTTATAACAATAATTTTTTATTGTTGTTCGTAACAAACTATGTTGACCAAGTCTATTATTGTCAATTTGTTTTAAGTTTAAATAACAAACTATGTTGACCAAGTTTATTATTGTTAATTTGTTTTAAGTTTAAAGGTAATCTCCTTAATCTTTGGCTTAAGCTACTGAGTTTGTTATTCCATAAACAAGATTTTATAACAATAATTTTTTTTATTGTTCGTAACAAACTATGTTGACCAAGTCTATTATTCTCAATTTGTTTTAAACTTAAATAACAAACTATGTTGACCAAGTCTATTATTGTAAATTTGTTTTAAGCTTAAAGGTAATTTCCTTATGCCCAAGGGTATAATTGTCAACACGAGCACATACTCTACAAATTTTAATTTCTTTCATGAATCTTATATTCTTATTTATGCAGATTATCATTCCAATTATACCGTCAATCATAAACACTTTCTAAAATAGTTATATGTATATTTATCATGTTTCAATACATAGAATCCAGACATTTGTGATTAAATCGTTTAATAAGGAAATATTATCTTTAAATCTTTTCAAATTCATGTACCCTTATCAATTTCAAATCCGGTCATTTAATTATATCTTATTAATTATGGATGTAAATCATATATTTTTTTATAACTATTTTAACTTAATATAGTATCAGGACTCATGTTTTCCAATTATACCCTTTTCCATATTTTGTTATGATACACAGATATAGATATCTTATAAAATCACTGTTTACCATTCTATATATCCTTATTAACCATATATAATATTACGTATCATACAAATCACGAAAAAAATTGTTTCTTCAACCTCTCAATCACGAAAAAAAATTGTTTCTTCAACCTCTCTTTACACTTGTTGCTGCCTACTTCCATCATCTATCATCCATAACAGGTTTCATTATCCTCTGCAATGTTTGTTTTTGTTGTTATATTATGAATCATGTATGGAATGGTGTTTTGAATATGTTTATCATGTATGCAAATTGCTTTATTTTTTCCTTTCTTTCATGTTAAAATATTTAATAATTCTAACTCTTCTTAATTCACATTCTGTCATCAAACTTCCCTTGCCGAATGCTATTTGATTTCCGTCTTTATTGAATTGAAAACTATTTTTTTGGTGAAGGTGCGGTTTACACTTTTTCCTTCATTAAAACAACAATCATGACAGCAACAATCGCTGTCAAGGTGCATAAAACCAACATGCTGGAAATATATCGATGTATTAGGCAACAATGTTTACAAATAATATGGACCATTTATGTTACAATCTCCTAAATGAACATGTATTCAATATATTCTGCCACATGGATCATAATATATTTTTACTTTCAATGTTGTCCCATATTATCATTAATAACAATTATATTTCAACTATTTTTTAAAAGTAAATACACATTATATCATCCTACTTTGCAAATCTGCAGTAGGATCCCAATATTTGACTTTACCGCTTAGACTTTGGCCTAAAAGTTACGTCTTCATGCCTTAATCTTTGGCTTAAATCACTGAGTTTGTTATTGTAACACCGTAATTTTCAAACAAATTTTTCATTTAAAAATCGCATACTCTTCATAACATATTGTATAAAAATCTCGTTTATTCAATTTACAAAACACAACTCCATTAATAATCCAAGATCCTCAAACATAACTCTTTCTCTGGTGTGTACAATCAAGCCGGTACCGTACCGCGATCCTGAGAAACCTGAAACACATAGCACATAACACGGTAAGCACAAAGCTTAGTGAGATCCCCAAAATACCACATACAACACATAAGCCACTCGAGGCTATAACTCGGTATGACCCTTCGGTCAATGTGTCTCAGCGGAACCCTCCAGTCCCGTAACTCGTTGGACCCTCCAGTCCGGTCTAACTCGTTTGACCCTCCGGTCCGGTCTACTCGAGGACCCTCTGCCCTCGTAAGTCGTTGGACCCTCCGGTCCGGTCTATATAACACATAGCATACATATATCACAATGCACATAATCTCAAACATACACATAACACATAAGACCCTCCGGTCTGCACATAGATACCACTCTAGGTAATGTATAGTGAGAAGACTCACCTGGCAAGCCAGCAAATGACAGTTTCGTACTCGGAAATCTCGAACTAGCCTCCGCCTATCATATAGGATAAATATCTCTAATTAATGCTCTATTAATACTCGCCTATTCCAAAGGCCACCCTCTTTCTTTGTCTAACTTTTGAAGTGAATTAAAGACCATTTTACCCCTCCATGGTCTCCATCACTCATGTTGACCAGAACCCCAAAGTCAACAGAAGTCAAACTCAAGTCAAAAGTCCATGTTTGACCTGACTCGTCGAGTGCACTCATGCAACTCGTCGAGTCCCCACTTTTCCTCAGAAGTCTCAAGAAAGTCCGGCTCAGCTCGTCGAGTTGACCTCCAACTCGCCGAGTTATCACATGATCACACTCATCGGGACAAACCCTAACCGACTCGTCGAGTCAGGCCATGGACTCGGCGAGTCCCTTCGATCAGATTCCTCATTCAAACGATTTGAGGCAGATCCATCACCCTAAACACTAGATCTACCATCCTAAGGGTCGATTGTCACGTAAAGCTGCAAGCTTTACGTTTAAACATGACATATAGGGCTCATAATGCCAAAATAACTCTAACAATGATGATTAACCACAATAACTCTTATATGGCAAAATAAAGCTATAATCTTTGGACTCTCTTGTGACATCCCCATTTTCACGGCCAGAAAAGACCGATCTTGTTTATGCTTTATAAAAATCAGAGTACCTCTTTTAATAAAAATGTTGCGGAATTTGTTCCCAGTAAAACATGATAAATAGTTATCAAAGCATTTCCGAAGAAATGTATTTTTATTCATTTTAAAACATTTGGGATGTCATTGTCAATACAGAAACATAAGCATAAACATGACTTACATTTATTTACACTAGTGATCTACACCTCTTTAATCTCTTAGTGTAATGTAACTTCGTATCGGCACCTGTGATTCAAATAAGCTTGAATGGGTCAGGTTGGGAAACCTGGTGAGTACATAGGGATTTCAACCCACAATAATATAATTATTATGTTTAAACATCAAACAATAAACCCAATTACCTATCCTCATTATCTTCTTTACTCTTAAGGATCTACCCTAAGAATCAGCTATTCCTCGTTCATTCATTCCTAAGGATTATCCTAAGGAATAGGCACGAAATCCATCGTTGCTAATGACACATCTGTCAAGCACAACTGCTAATATTATCACTTAGGCGCATCTGCCAGAATTGTGACATTCTTTATGGGGCGCATCTTCCGGTATAGTTCTTTAGGGGCATCTGCCGGGGTTATGAGGTTCTCTATTAGGCGCTTCTGCCGGTAGAGTCCTTTAGGCGCATCTGCCAGGGTTATCTCGTTTATTGACAGTATCGTTTTCGAGAGTCCACTCGCAATACAGGTCAATGGGTTTTTAGAGTACAACGGTGAACACATCGTTCACAACACCTACAGGCTGCGAGCCTGCTAGTGTTCCACTGGACTGTCTAGAATAGTCCGTGGTTGTCATTCATACTCTGATAGATGACGGGGCCAACATTTGGGTAAAAGGCTTCTCACATCGTCCACCTCTCACCCTCACCTCATGGTCTATTTCACCTCTCACCTCATCATCCGACTCATATTTCATCTACCCATGTTTTACCCAACATATTTTGTAGATATAAAATATATATATATATATATAAAGTTTAAATCATTTAAAACATTTATAAAATTGTTCATCCAACATAGATAGCAAGTATACAGATAATATTCACACATAGCACGTAATTTATATTAAATACTTCATATCTATGTGTAAGATGAAGTAACTATGCATTCACCTGATAAGGTGGTCACTCGGTAGTCGGATAGCGCTTCGTTAATCTTAAAACAATTTCTCTCGGACAAAACCTAGTATCATTACCACTAGAGTTTAGTCTAACGTTAACCGCGACTAATTAATAGTCTAGCTATTATTACTATTATATAAGCGTTAAGCAACACTCTTATATAACTCATAATAATATCCCAAATAATTATTTTAAGGTCCTAATAATGTTACTATATTAAAACATAAGCTATACTAAAGATAGGGTAGGCATAACTCACTTACAACGGGTTTTTCACAAAACCGGGCTTCGCTGGAGCAGCGTTCCCGAGCCGAAAGGCTCTTTTCTCGGAGCCGTCAGGCGCTCTGGGGCTTCCGCCTCGTACTAGGGAGTTACCTTAGGCTTTGGGGGGGTTTTGGGGCTTAGAGAGATGTTCTAGAGAGAGAAAGAAGGGATTGAAGGTGTGAGGAATGAGCTTCACCCGAGACCTCTATTTATAGGTTGCCTGGGGCATCAACACGTCGTGGTGCCTCTCACCACGTCGTGGTGTTGCGTAGGCTCCAAGGTTTCGTCTGGTGCTGACACGTGGCATCGCACATAGGGTGGAAATCAGCCGATTTTCAAAAATTCATAACTTTCGCATACGAGCTCCGTTTTCGACGTTCTTTATATCCACGCGTAGGTAAAAATAAGATCTACAACTTTCATTTTGACTCCGTTGGCTAATTCTCGACCAATCTTAAATTTAACAGTACGAGGAGATTATACTGTTAAATGACCGCGAAAAATTCGTAACTCCTTTATACGGACTCCGTTTCCGTCTGTCTTTTTACCGTTGAGCTCTTATTAATGAGATCTTCAACTTCCATTTAGGTCGCGTAGGCCAAAAACCGCTCGAACTAAAATTCGAGTTTCGGGTCGTGCACTGCTATGCCAAATCTTAGAAAATTCATAACTTCTTCATACGAAGTCAGATTTGGGCGTTCTTTTTATGAACGCTCTCGGTTTAACGTCTTCTATGACTTTCATTAAGATAGATAAGGCTAAAAGTCACTCTATCGTAAATTCCCTATTTACGTCTCCCGGTGCCGTGCCAGTTTTGCCGTAAAACTTCGACGGGTCATAACTTCTTCGTTATAACTCGGATTTCGGCGTTCTTTATATGTACGGAAACCTTGAGACATATTCTAATACTTGGTTAAGATTATTTATTCTAAATAATCTTTTTGTCAAAAAGTCGTTTTCGACCCTATTATCTCTAAATTGACTAGCCCGGATCTACGGGCGTTACAATTATCTCCCCCTTAGGATGATTACGTCCCGGAATCATCAACGAAACAGGTCTCACATGATGAATCCATACGTTATCTCTTCATCCTATGTAATAACCGTAACTTTGATGTTTGCTTCGAATGAGTATATAACTCTTGGACTCCTTGACTGCAAGCGGTACTCGATCTTTGTACCTGCTCGTTAGACTTCAAATTATGACATTCGAGTCACAATCTCTCTGGAGACTCCTTCTTCTTCTTAGCAAACTGAAGATAAGTTCTTTTATTACTACAATGGACTGATGTGTCGTGTTCTAATGACCTCTCATCGTATGATGCAACGCTTAGACTCAGGTCTTTTAGAGTCAAATTCCAGAACGGAATATACCTTCCTTCATGTTCTAATGTGATATAATCACATTCTATCACGTAGAACTTCTAGGTACAAGCTTCTAATTTTAACAACGGTTGAGATACTTCTATTGATCGCTTCGACTATCTTTCACTTCTGACTTAAGTCAGATGCTACATCGAACTTGGTTCTCTGAACCACGTAACATACTCATCTTAGTCGGACTCGATTTGATATGACCACTAGGGTCGAAACAAAAATCATCTTCTTAGTCATTACCGAAACAATGGTAACGACATACTTGAATAAAACGAAATCAATTACTAGCTTCTTGGTAACCTTGTGACTTTCCCTGATCCAAGTACGAGTCCTGTGCTTCCGGTAGTATAGGCCTCTACTACCATTCACACCTACTCATACTCGTCCCAAGTATTTTGTCTTAGTTTTTCCAAGTCATTATCACAAAACCAATTTTAACACATACAAATGTGTCCAAACAATCATATAATTTTCCCTAGACTCTACTAGCACTTCTTCCATGCGTATCTTCAATCATCAATTCTGCTTCAACTTGGTTGGTGGTGGAAATGTCATACGATGGGACAACTTCAGGAATTATGCCAATCGTTCCATCATCCCGCCAATCGAAGGTGGACTTCGGATGTACCGTACTCTTCTAAACACACTATTATTTTACCCTACATATTCTAAAGGCAAGATACCACTCTTACGATATCTTCTGATAGGTGTCATTCACTATCATAAGCTTTTTCATTTCCTCCATTTACTCAATTTGCTACGAGCCTTCACCTTGACGTTACGTTCACGGAAGCATGCGTTCAGCGCATCGAGACGAGAATATAGATAGAGAAGATTTAGACGCATAATCCTCCTTATTACTCCGAAAATTTACATAACAGTTCTAATACCGTATTTAAACGTTTAGAAATCTAAACACATAAAGTTTCTAGATCCGGTCGGCAACAGACCATAGATCCGATCATATAATGAATATCATAAATCATTTAGCACATAAAAGCATGTTAGGTATTTTCCCTAAATAAGCTAGTGCTTGTGTCTATTCAGGTGTATTACCTAAATTTTATTAGACGCACTCCTCACAATCATTGCTTAGCATTCTAAGTTTAAGTCTAGAAATAAATCCATATTCCTAGTTCGCTTAAACTAATGCTCTGATACCAACTGTGACATCCCCATTTTCACGGCCAGAAAAGACCGATCTTGTTTATGCTTTATAAAAATCAGAGTACCTCTTTTAATAAAAATGTTGCGGAATTTGTTCCCAGTAAAACATGATAAATAGTTATCAAAGCATTTCCGAAGAAATGTATTTTTATTCATTTTAAAACATTTGGGATGTCATTGTCAATACAAAAACATAAGCATAAACATAACTTACATTTATTTACACTAGTGATCTACACCTCTTTAATCTCTCAGTGTAATGTAACTTCGTATCGGCACCTGTGATTCAAATAAGCTTGAGTGGGTCAGGTTGGGAAACCTGGTGAGTACATAGGGTTTTCAACCCACAATAATATAATTATTATGTTTAAACATCAAACAATAAACCCAATTACCCATCCCCATTATCTTCTTTACTCTTAAGGATCTACCCTAAGAATCAGCTATTCCTCGTTCATTCATTCCTAAGGATTATCCTAAGGAATAGGCACGAAATCCATCGTTGCTAATGACACATCTGTCAAGCACAACTGCTAATATTATCACTTACGCGCATCTGCCAGAATTCTGACATTCTTTATGGGGCGCATCTGTCGGTATAGTTTTTTAGGCGCATCTGCCGGGGTTATGAGGTTCTCTATTAGGCGCTTCTGCCGGTAGAGTCCTTTAGGCGCATCTGCTAGGGTTATCTCGTTTATTGACAGCATCGTTTTCGAGAGTCCACTCGCAATACAGGTCAATGGGTTTTTAGAGTACACCGGTGAACACATCGTTCACAACACCTACAGGTTGCGAGCTTGCTAGTGTTCCATTGGATTGTCTAGAATAGTCTGTGGTTGTCATTCATACTCTGCTAGATGACGGGGCCAACATTTGGGTAAAAGGCTTCTCACATCGTCCACCTCTCACCCTCACCTCATGGTCTATTTCACCTCTCACCTCATCATCCGACTCATATTTCATCTACCTATGTTTTACCCAACATATTTTGTAGATATAAAATATATATATATATAAAGTTTAAATCATTTAAAACATTTATAAAATTGTTCATCCAGCATAGATAGCAAGTATACAGATAATATTCACACATAGCACGTAATTTATATTAAATACTTCATATCTATGTGTAAGATGAAGTAACTATGCACTCACCTGATAAGGTGGTCACTCAGTAGTCGGATAGCGCTTCGTTAATCTTAAAACAATTTCCCTCGGACAAAATCTAGTATCATTACCACTAGAGTTTAGTCTAACGTTAACCGTGACTAATTAATAGTCTAGCTATTATTACTATGGTATCAAAGCAAAACTCGATCCTCCCCTAACCCTAATCTCTCATCATCGGCAACCTCTCTTCTCCAACTCCGATCTCCACTTTCTCCTTGCTATTTCTTCTTGTGTCAATTACTCTCCACCCTATTCTTACTGTCACCAATATTCACAACTTCATACCCCTCAAACTCGATATGGAGAATAGCTCCTACACCACCTGGTCAGAGCTCTTCAAGATTCATTTTCAAGCCTTTGAATTCATTGACTTCATCATCCACCCTACACCTGCTGATGCGTCATCGTCTAAAAAAGAAAAAAAGAAGACACCGACTTATCCTAAACTTCAGTCTCGCCTCGATGCCTTGGTACTTTAGTGGATCTACAACACTATCTCCCATGACCTCCTTCACACCATTCTCACTCCCGACTCCACCGCTGTCAAAGCTCGGGCAGCCAGTGCAAACATTTACCAAGACAACAATAACTCCAGAGCTGTCTATTTGGAGCAAAAACTGACCACAATCCGTCTTGACAATTTCACCAACATCACGTCCTATTGTCAAGCCATGAAACTATTTGCTGACGAACTTGCTAATGTGGGGGCTCCGGTATCCAAAAAACGCCTTGTTCTATAAATCATTGCAGGTCTTTACGAGCAATACGATGGGATTACTATGCTGATTAAACAACCTGATCCTCTTCCCGACTTCTATGATGTCCAATCCAAGCTTATAATGGAGGAAACCCGAAAGTTCAACCATGCATCCCACACAATGTTAATTTCTACTACCACCCCAAAAACCACTCCTTCACCTTAGCCACGGTCTGATAGTGGTGGTAGAGGTTGTGGCAATTTCAACAATCAGGGACGTGGCCAAGGTAGAGGATGGGGTAGCCATAGACGAGGTCGTGGCTCACAAAATCAACATCAACATCAGGGGTCTTTTTCTTTTTACCGTGGACCTTCTCCTTGGAATGGCTGGTAGCAACCACACCTTTTCCAAGGTACTTCCTGTCCAGCACCATCATCGCATCCACCATACGGAGAACGTCCACTCCGGGCTGTTCCACCTTGTTCTTACCCAACGCTGCCACAAATGACACCACCACTGTCATCAGCGCCTCATCAAGCATACGTTGGTATTCTTAGTCCTCGCCCTCCCTCTTCTTATGAAAGTTACAGTATTGGCCACACCCCTACTGATATTGAAAAAGCGTTACACACCACGCCCCTCAACCCACCGGACAACAACTGGTACATGGACACAGGAGCCACATCCCACATGACAAACAACTCAAGTACTCTCTCGTCTAATTTTAATAATAACTAATTAAATGATATCATGGTTGGTGATGGCTCTCGAATACCCATACATAGATCCAGCCATATCATTTTAAATTCCCATTTTCAACCACTCAAACATAACAACATTCTTTACTCTCCTCACCTTATCAAAAATTTATTATCAACAACCATATTTCCATTGAATTTGATGCCTTTGGTTTTCTTGTGAAGGACTACCGGACGCGGACACCTATCTCTGATATAATAGCACCAGGGATCTTTACCCGTTTCTTCCTTCTTCTTTTCAAGTTGTTGCCCCACTTGCTTTTTTAGTTATCTCTCAAAATGTCTGACACCAACGTCTTGGACACCTGGGACCAGATTTACTTAGTCGTTTAAAGAAAAATAATGTTATCAATTGTCAAACTACTTCCAGGATTTCTGTTTTTCATTCTAGTATTTTTGGCAAACAAATAAAAATGCCTTTTTTTATTTTGTGTCATATACTTCCTTACCTTTTGACATCATTCATAGTGACTTATGGACATCACCTATACTATCCACTAGCGGACACAAATATTAAATATTATTGTTAGATGACTACACAAATTTTTTGTGGACTTACCCCCTAACCCGCAAGTCCGATGTATATGGCATTTTTCCAAATTTGCTACTTATATCTCAACTCAGTTTGAACGTAAAATCAAAAAAATTTGGTGTGATAATGGGACCAAGTACAACAACGTCCATTTTCACAATTTTTGTAAACAAAATGGAATGATGTTTCTAGATTCTTGCTCACATACCTCTCCTCAAAACGGGAAAGCGGAAAGAAAAATTCGTTCTATTAACAACATCATTAGAACCCTACTCTCCCACTCTTCTGTCCCTTCCTCGTTTTGGCACCATGCCGTTCAAATGGCTACATATCTTCTTAACATCCTTCCCGCCAAAACCAAAATCTATCTCACTCCTACATCCCTTCTATATCCTAAACACCTGTCCTACAACCACTTGCGTACTTTCAGGTGTCTTTGTTTCCCTCTCACCCCTTCTTCTTCCGACAATAAACTTGAAAATAGGTCCTCCCCGTGTGTTTTCGTTGGTTACCCCTCCAACCACCGGGGGTACAAATGCTACAGCCTCTCTACTCACAAAATCATAATTTCCCATCATGTTGTTTTCGATGAAAGTGTCTACCCTTTTAAATCTACCTCTACACCCACCATATCTTACTCTTTCCTTCAAACCGACTCGCACCCACTTTTATGGTCTTCCGCTACCCCGACAACCAACACTCTCACCCCGTCACCGATCGAAACCGGACCAGCTGTCACCTCCCTTCCCCCTCTTGTACGAACCTACTCCCAACGACCAACACTCACCAACCGAACACCCCAAACCACTAATCCGCAGCCTTTCTCGCCTCCTGCTCCTACCACTCAAACAACCTCTAACCTCCTCCACCAGGACTATTCACACATGCTCCATGGATGGCATTACTAAGCCAATCCGACAACTAAACCTTTACATAAACACCTCTCTTGAACCCATTCCAAAAACTCCAGTTGCCGCCCTCTCTAGCCACCTTGGAACCAAGCCATGCGCGATGAATTTAATGTTATTATTGCTAATGAGACTTAGGAACTTGTACCTCGTCAACCTAATATGAATGTAATAAGATATATGTAGATTTTTAAGCAAAAACTAACCTCTGACGGTCACCTTGAGCGGTACAAGGCTCGTCTTGTTTGTGATGACAGGTCTCAACATGTTAGCGTTGACTGTGGCGGAACTTTTATTCTGGTTGTTAGACCGGCTACTATATTTATCGTAGTCTAGTCGAAGCCCTCTAATATTTATCTTTCACACGACCAGATCTTACTTATGTTGTTCAACAGGTTTGCATGTTTATGCACGCCCCTCACATTCATCATTTCAATGCATTGAAGAGAATTCTCTGGTACGTCCAAGGTACCTTATCCTTCAGATTACACATGACACAACCTAGTACTATGTCTCTCATCGGCTACACAGATGCTGATTGGGCTGGATATCCCGACACACACCGATCCACATCAGGCTATTTTCTCTACCATGGGGATAACCTTATCTCATGGGCATCCAAAAGACAATCTACTATATCGAGGTCTAGTGCTGAAACCGAGTACCAGGGGTAGCTAACAGTGTCTCCGAGTTGTGTTGGGTTCGCAGTCTGCTCCTAAAACTTTATCACCCTCTAATTAAAACCTCTATCGTATATTATGACAACGTGAGTGCTATATATTTGTCTGGTAACCTAATTCAACATCAACGCACCAAACATGTCGAAATTGACATCCATTTTGTTAGGGAGAAAGTTCGCAAAGGACAAGTTTGTGTTTTACATGTTTCATCTCGGTTCCAAATAACAAATATTTTTACGGAGGGGTTGCCACGTGTTCTTTTCGAAGATTTTCGGTCCAGTCTTAACCTACTTTCTCATCCGGTTACAACTACGGGGGTGTAATAGATATCACCGAGTTATAGCATGTATATCATATATAATCATTCAAAATATTGTATAGATTTTTTAGATTATCTTCCCTAATGGATGAAACTCAAAAGTTAGGTCAAGGGGGATTTACGATCGGCCGCAAAAGACATCCCACCAAAGGCTTTCCCAATCTTTCATTAGAATTTGTGGATTAAACAAAAGAAGTTAATTGAGAAATTGGATCTTCTCTGTTCGTCTTACTTTCCTAGCTCAGTAACGTTATTACTTATTACATATTATCTTTTAAGATTAATAAGATTTCATATTACCATGATTTTTTTCCTTTCATTAACCAATAATATTTTCATTAGCAAAACTATCGAACTTTGTTGTTCTCGCCACACTAGAATTCTCGTATGACCCGCCCTTACTAAGACGATCAAAGACGCTTACCCTCCCAAAAGCCAATTTGACATAAAACGAAAGCAAGAATAAGAGAAAACTCAAAAAGAATTTTTATCGTTCAATTCAAGATGCATCTAGTGGCCTTATATATAGGGAGAAGCTAAATTTAACAGGTAGGGCCAAATTTGAAAAATTGAAATTAACAATTTTGAAATTAGACAACTAAATTAATAAAAGAAAATTTAAAATTCAAGAAATGGCATATTCTGTCATTATGATGGGATCACATAAATCTTCGAAATGGGTTGAAATCGTGATCGAAAAGGTGGTAGGAAATTATAGGGTTTGTGGTGGAGATCTGGATACCAACTTGGATCATGATATCACTTTCTGAACTGATATTTCTACCCTATGTCTGGGTTACAAGAAATTCAGCCTAGGATAATCCAAGTGGACACTTACGATTTTAGGCACAGAAATCGCAAACCAATATGCTAGAGGATTCTGAGAGTATGATGAAAAACGAGAGCTTAAGAATGTGACTATCTTATGAAAAGAAGAGTCGTTTATATAATAAACGATATTAGGGTTTCATTAGGGTTGGGCCACTATGGATTCCTTTGGAAGCAAGTCAGGGTAATCCGGATTTTAATGAGGATTTAGGGTTACCAAAACTAACGAGTTTCGTTAGTTTTACCATAATCACCCTCAAGAATCGGAATATCCCACTATGTACCCATATGTAAAATTCGGAGAGGCCAGCCCTAAGGCTCTGCCCCTTGGACCCCGCTAGGGGCGCTGCCCCTAGACCCCGCCAAAGGGGCGCTGCCCCTTTGGAAACCCCGGACCCAGGGGCGCTGCCCCCGGACCCCCGACTAGTCGTCGAACCGGCTACTAGTTTGATCTTATACATGCGTGCACTCCGCACCAACCCGTACACATATTAGAAAACAAACTAAGAAGCCCCTTAGCTCACATGCTAATTCCAGTTACATAAAATGACATGGTGACACTAAAATCACCAACAAAAGGGCCTTGAATTTTGATTTACTATCTACTTAATTAACACAGTTTGGAGTATTCAACTTAGCACTAAGTTTTGTTTCTGTAACAAACATAACCGACTGCAACATGTTATGTAAAAATATTTTTGTTTTCTACTGCCTAATACATCGTAGAATTTTGTTGTTGCTATTTGGTCACGAAAATTTCATCGCCATCCCTTAAAAATCTTTCACTTTTCGATCGTTTAAACTTTAGTTTCAAAGTTGTTGGAAAGTAAATCGTATTGGATTATCCATGGATATTTTCTTCACTTGAACTAGAAGAGTCTTTCACTAATTTTGTCGCTAAAATTTTGCCACAGTACAATATGACACCGGTTTTTTTTGTTTTTTATTTTATTTTTTGTTGACAAAATTATTCACACGAATGAGCTACGGATTTAATATTTATGTATATATAATGAATGGTAGGTAGTTTACTTGACTTAACTTTTGTAGCCTTAAAAGTCAACAAGAAGACTTGATCAAACATCACTTATGCATTGACCGAGAAAACTAGCTAGTTTATTCTTTCCCATCGATTCATCATATGGACGCCCAGTTTCTAATTACTTGAATTAAACTAGGCTGGGATTGAATCATGGGGCTTCATCTCATTCTTTTTACCCTGTTCTTGATTGCCTTTGCCACCATAGATACGTGTGTAGGTGCTCAAAATGTCACAGTAGTAGGTTGCTCTGAAGATGAAGAACTAGCTCTACTCAAGTTTAAACGCAGCATCAAAGATGACTTCAAAATGCTATCTTCATGGGTTGGCACTGATTGTTGCTCATGGAAAGGAGTCCGTTGTGATGATTACACAGGAAGTGTTGTTGGCCTACATCTCAGAGGTAATATAACACGTTCTTATTCATGTAATAATGGAGGCTATGGCTACATCTCAGTTGTTGAAGACAATAATAGCCTTGTTAATATTAGTGAAGACTATTACTTAGTTGGTGAAGAGGTGAGCTCCTCTTTAGCAGATTTGAGTCACTTAAAATCCCTTGACTTGAGTGGGAATGATTTTCATGGAATCCGGATTCCAGAGTTCATTGGATCCTTGAAACATCTAAGTTACCTCAATCTCTCTAACGCAGGTTTCACTGGTATTATTCCACATCACATTGGAAATCTTTCCAATTTGAAGTCTCTCGATCTCAATTCATTATCAGAATCACAAAAGTTGATAATGGATGATATGGCATGGATTTCTGGCCTTTCTTCACTCGATCATCTTGACTTAAATGGAGTGGATCTTAGTGGAGCACCAAATCGTCACATGGTGCTTTACATGATTCCTTCGTTACTTGATTTAAGTTTGTCATGTTGTGGTATTTCAAATGTCGATCTTGTTCCTTATGTTAATTTGAGTAAAATCCTCCCCAATGTCATAAACCTGGATCTTAGCTTCAATTCAATTGAAGGAAAATTTCCTTCTGTTTTAACAAACATGAGTTCCTTATCGACCCTTGATCTTTCGGGAAACATTTTAAGTTCATCGATTCCTGTCATACATAGCTTGTTAAACCTTGACCTTTCTTATAACAACTTTGAGCATATTGGAATCTGGAAACAATGTCACCTTAAAAATTTGATTGTTTGGGACAATAATCTTGGAAAAGAAATGATTGGATCATCAACAAACGTATCCACATGTCCAAATTATTCGTTTGAGATATTGGATTTATCTTGGAATGGATTAAATGATTTAAGTCTTGAATCCCTTGGAAGACTAACGCGTTTAAGAGTATTACATCTCGGGTCAAACAGACTAAAAGGTCAAATCCATGAAGCTTTGGGAAGATTAAAATTGTTACAAGTAATAGATTTATCTTTCAACCAATTAAACGGACCCATTCCGGCATTTCTCGGGCAGCTGACCGAACTCGATCTTTCTTATAATTACTTGACCGGTCCAATTCCAGAATCTTTTGGAAATTTAGTAGATTTAACGGTTTTGAATCTGAAATCCAATCGATTAACGGGTCCCATCCCAGAATCTCTAAAAAGACTTGATTCACTACAAGTATTTTCAGTGTCTTCAAATTTGTTAAATGGGAATATTCCAGTTTCATTTGGGCAATTCACCGAACTCAATTTTCTAGATGTCTCAAACAATTCTTTAGAAGGATTAGTTTCTGAATCCCATTTTGCTAATCTTTCAAGGTTGAAGTACTTGGATATGAGTTCGAATAAGAATTTGACATTCCATGTTTCTGGTGATTGGATACCTCGATTCCAGTTAAAAACCGTTCGACTCGGTTCTTGCAAGATTTCAGATGAATTTCCACAGTGGATTCAAACCCAAAGGAATCTTGATGAGTTAGTGTTGTCGAATGCTAGCATTTCTGGAGCTTTACCCACATGGTTGCATCAGATGCCCATCATTCGTTTCTTAGATCTCTCTCACAATAATCTCAGTGGATCATTGAGAAACCTTCCAAATGGGTTTACAGACGAGTATGGAGGTTCACTATATCTTCAAAATAACCTTTTCAATGGGTTGATTCCTATGTCATTGTGCAAAAGGACTTCTTTGGAGATTCTTGATCTTTCCAGAAATAGGTTAACTGGGAAAATTCCGAATTGTTTAGAGAATCTGAAAAACTTGCGTATGATGTTATTCGGTTCAAATCGGCTGTCTGGTGTTATTCCAAGATCATTAGGTCATGTTTCTCCATCATTGTCATGGTTGAATTTGAATGACAATAGCTTTACTGGAGAGATTCCTCAAGATTTGGGGAAGTTAAGAGCGTTGAGAGTTTTAGATTTTGGTGATAACAAATTCTCTGGAAACATACCGAAATGGATCGGAGAAAATGTAACGACTTTGATGGTTCTTAGGTTGCATAACAATAACTTCACCGGAAGAATTCCACAATCTTTATGCAGAAATTCAAATCTTCAAATTTTAGATGTTGCATACAACGGATTAACAGGATCTATCCCTCGTTGTTTTGGAGAGTTGAATGGCATGATTGAGAAAAGAGAGCAAGATATTCGTAATGGAAGTTCCAGTTCTGGGGAGACAGTGATTCAGGTGATGAAAGGAGTTGATCTTGAATATACAAAAACTTTGGGTTTAGTTTATAACATGGATCTTTCAAGCAATAAACTTATGGGAGAAATACCTAAAGAGCTAACTTCACTTTCTTTGTTGGTGGGTCTTAATTTGTCTCATAATCATCTAATTGGGGTTATTCCAGAAAGAATCGGAAACATGAAGTCGTTATTTTCCCTTGATTTCTCAGGAAATGAATTGAGTGGGTTGATCCCTCAAACGTTAGCAGCTTTGAATTTCTTGAGCCATTTGAATTTGTCACACAACAACTTGTCAGGACGAATTCCAACAGGAAATCAATTGCAAACCCTAACAGATCCATCGATATATGCTGGTAATATATATCTTTGTGGTGCTCCACTCCCGAATGATTGTTCCTATGATTATGAAGATCCAAGAACCAGAACAAGCAACAACAAACTCGAAGCAAATGATGTGTCTGAGATATGGTTTTACTTGGGTGCTATGTGTGGTTTATCAGTAGGGTTTTGGGGTGTTATTGGAGTTTTGGTGTTCAAGAAGCAATGGAGAAAGAAGCTTTTCATGTTCGTCGAAGTAACCATGGACATGGTAAAGGTTGCAGTCACCATTAGAGTTTCCAAGATGAAAAGAGGGAGAGAAGCTGCATAGATTCTTTGTAAGTGTGGAACATCTGTTATAAGTAGCCTTATATACTTCCCTGCTGTGTTATTATGAGATAATAATTCAAATTATATAATGACAAAATTGCAAAAATGGTCCCTTTGTATGTAAATTTTTGGGGTTTTAGTCCAAACCCCGAGTTTTTTGGATTCATGGTCCTTTTGGAATTGTTTGTATGTGGAAATGGTCCCCGGATTTAACTTCCGTTAAGTTGTTACTGTTAACCCTCTCATGTGCCTCCTACATGAGGGTATATTTGTCTTTTCACTTATAAATGACCATTTTTGCACCTGAAAAAAATATATCTTTTTTTAAAAAAAAAAATTAATACCTATTTATTTATTTTAATAATTAAAAAATAAAAGAGGTCTCTCTCTCTCTCTCTCTTTGGGGTAAACCTGAAGAAACACACACATTACACTCCAATTCCCTGCCACGTACCCATCTCTAACCTTTGGCAGAAAAATTCAAGAAGATAATCAATCTTGGACCAGTCACCACCGTTCTTCCTTTTAGCTACCCGTGAGTAAGATACATCATCTTCTTCGGAAGTGGAGTTGGAATTTTTCTGGGTCAATCTTTGATGGATCAAGATTGATTAATATCTCTTCATCTCTATCTTCAAGATCTATATCTCCATGGATTCGAGCATAGTTCATTACAGCTTCCCAGATTTCTGATGTGGGTTTTAAATGGTAATGTCTAGATGTACTCCAAAGCTTGATCAAGGTGTCCAGATTTCCCAAAAATGGGTAAAACCCCTAAATAATGTTCGATTGTGGGGGAAATTCCATATTCTTTTTCACTTGTGCAACAACTGGTTCTAATCACAATGGTGATGAATTTGCTGATGATGAACTTTTGATGAATCGATACGTAGGGGTAGGATTCGAAATGTGCTCTAGCGGTGAAGGCTGAAGCTGTGGAGGTTGAAGCTGTGGCGGTGGTTTAGTTCAAGGGCTCCGGAAGCGATATGGTGAGCGTGTGTGAAACTCGAACCTTGGAACAATTCATTCTGGAGGACGTGGGTTATTGATCAGTGATTTCCCATTAACCCAAATCTGGAATCAAATACCAAATCTGGAGAACCCTAAAACCTAATAAACCAACAAGGTCTTCTTCAATTTCGTCATCATCGTCTTCATCTTCTTCATCGGGTATGTTTCTCAAATACACATTTTTCTTAATGATGTTGAAATTGTAAAATTGTGTGATGTGGGTTTGGTGTTACTTGGTCAAATACACAGGAAAACGTCAACAATCATCTTGGGCCTTTGATTTGTCTAAGTGCATTTGAGTTATCTGGTGCAGACGTAAAGAGATGATGATTAAACACAACTGATTGATCAAGATGAAATTAGGAGAGAACCAATTTGGGATCCGATTGGATGCACAGGAGTTGGAGAAGATTACAAAGAAGGATGACATGGTTGATGAACGAGTAGTTTAATTTGTATTTTATTTTAGAGATTTGGTTTGTGATCGGGTGAATCGATGACAATATTTAGTCTAGATTTGTTTTGCAATCGACAGTGTGTGTTTATGTGTAGGTCAAAGTTGCGTTTGGAGAGAGAGAGAGAGAGGGAGGGAGAGAGACCTCTTTTATTTTTTTGATTATTAAAATAAATAAATAAGTATTAATTTTTTTTTAAAAAAAAAAGGGATATATTTTTTCAGATGCAAAAATTGTCCTTTAGAAGTGAAAAGACAAAATATACCCTCATGTGGGAGGAACATGAGAGGGTTAACAGCAACAACTTAACGGAAGTTAAATCCAGGGACTATTTCTCCATTCAAACCACTTCAAAAGGACCATGAATCCAAAAAACTCGGGGTTTGGACTAAAACCCCAAAAATTTGCATACGACAGGGACCATTTTTGCAATTTTGTCTTATATAATACTAGTATACTAAATCTAAAGCTCCTTATAAATAGCGACTACTGGTTGATTTTTTTTGTTTTTTTTATGCGATATTTGTTTTTTAATTTACTTTTTGCCCGATCCATAAATGGTGTATGAGTCATTGGCCACTGTTTCTATTTCCCAATAGCATTACTCCACTACACCATCGACTCCATATTTGTTGCTCGATTCCATATGTACACGTAATTCTTCACCGTCTTCTTCTTCCAATCAATCTCTTCCCCCACCTTCTAAATATACCGACACTTCCATCTCACATACCAAACCCGTCTGCCTCTAAATTCCTCTCATACTCGAATTCCCCTAGATTTGGAGAGAACGGTGATTTCAGGGAAACGATCAGACCATACTGTTCTCGCTTCTGCTTCTTCTCGATCGACAACAATAGAAACTTAGGAAGGTGCTGATGCATATGCCGAATTGTGATTTTTTAGGGTTTATCTACGTCCATGTTTCACCTCCAATCGGTTCCTCTCTTTCTATCAAGTAAGTTGATTTGAATTCATATTTTGCTGAACAGGTGGTGAAATCATGTGATTGTGTTGTGTGGCCTTCATTTATGGTGTTTCTCCGACTGGTGGTGATGATTCAACATGAAACAGACAACTACGCCTAAATTAGAGACATCCCATGATAAATCGGTTGTCGTCCTTTTGTCGTTCTTCAGGCCAGATATGTTTCTTCTTCGTCTTTGTTTTTCTATATTAAGTTTCCCTCGCTTAATCTGCTATGTTTTCTAAATCTTTGTTCCTTGTTTTCTTTCTGGTGCTTACTTTTGGTATACGCATCGAAATAGAGTTTTTTTTTTTAATGTTTTATGCTTCCGAATTTTAATTGTTTGCTCTGATTTTGGTTGGTGGTTAGTTTTGATCATCATCTCCCACCTCCACCGTCGTCTACCTCCGCTAGGATTGTGTTTGCTGTAATCGCCAATGATTTCCGCTGAGTTACCGTCTTCTCCACTTATACATTTGTCAGTGAATTAATCAGCCATTTCGATGCAAGAAGAAATGAAGGGGCATCTATCAACTACAAGAGCCAATTTCTAGGTTAATATTCATGATTGATTCATCTCTTTCCTATTTTTTTACTTCTGTTAGCAATTTGGGTTTTGACGTTTTCATTTAACAGCCATTAACTGACAGCTCCATTGATTACAGTCGTTGGATTGCTGGACATTCTTATATCTGATGAATGTCTAATAAACGAACAATATGCAACAATTAGCCAAATTCATTGACGTTCAACAACTTTCCTTCGTCTCCCCAACATTATTTTGGACATTAGCAAGGTGAGATTAGCTGAACAATTTATAATTTCATCTTATTTTTTATCCATTTCCAATTATATGATCCACATTAACATGATTATATATGGAATTTGCAGGTTGAATCAGGAAAATTGGTACCGGAAGAAGCTGAATTTAACATGGGAAGAGAACTTGAAGGACTGCAAGATATGTTCACTGTACAGTGCAAAATGCATGATGTGGAAACTGTCATAGATCTCTCTGGTTGTAACGTCCGTAAATTTCACAAAAATTTCAAACTTTTTAAACATTCCAAAAACCATTCATTGTTTACAAATTGTTTTCAAAATTGTTTAACATCAGAGAAATCCCAGAAATCATAACATAAAATGTGAGGAGGTGCACGATCAAGCCTTCGTCTTCCCGCGATCATCTGAAGTACTTGAAACAAAATCCATAATTGTAAGCCCAAAGCTTAGTGAGTTCCCCCAAAATACTGATATATAATAAATAATACACATAATAACAACATGTAATGGGTCCACAACTTTACAGACTGGATTACCCCTGAGCCCACAGTATGAGTCTGGCTTGCCTTACATGCCCACAGCTCATATCTGGCTTGCCCCCCGAGCCCACAGCATAATTCTGGCTTGCTCTTGAGCCCACAACTTATGTCTGGCTTGCTCCTTTAGTCCTCAGACTGGAATATAAATGATTGGCCCTCCGTGCGGTGACCAACAAACCCAAGAGTATGCCAAATATGAGCTGAGGGCCATGGAGAGCATGTCAGACTCATACTAAGGACTCCTAAGCATTCCAGATGCGAGCTGAGGGCCAGGAGAGCATGCCAGACTCGGACATGTAACTGATAAATATACATACAAATAAGCAGACAATATCACAAGTAGTCCTACAGATCTACCAGACTAGCATATCAACTAGCATGTATATCTAACTCATACTCAGTATATCAATAACTACTAGGATATCAATCCAATTGGTCGGCCTTGGTGCCTTCGACCCCTAAGTATAGTGAGGAAACTCACCTCACAAGTAGCACTGATTGTCAAGATCCAACTCTCGAATCACAGCTCCGGACTCAACCGCCTACAACCACCATGTGACTCATTTCATTAAAATCCCAAATTACCAAAAATACCCTTAAAGTCAACCTTGGTCAAAGTCAGAGTCCACAGTCAAGGTCAACAGTCCATGTTGACCCCAATTCGTCGAGTGCATCTCCTGACTCATCGAGTTTCTTCATGTCACAGAAAATCGTGAAAACCTCGAGTTAACTCGTTGAGTTACCAAAGCAACTCGTCAAGTTCTTCAGCATCCAGAAAGCGGGAAAACCCTCACCAACTCGTCGAGTTGGCAGGGCAACTCGTCGAGTTTTCCTAGCCTTAATGCATGCAGACGCTTCCAAGCGAGTCTAATGCTCCAAACTATAGATCTGGTCCCCTAGGACTGAGATATCGCGTAAAGTTGTCAACTTTACGTCCATGCATGGCATTAAAAAGGATAAAACACTCAAATAAGGCTTATCAAGGGACCTATGGCATGAAGGAGGACCAATACTTGATAAATATGGCAAATTTATGTCAAAAGGGGCCATAAAACGTCCAGATCTGAAACCATGGCTTCATAATATGCTCAAATCCAAGAATGGTCCCAAAATAAGCTAATAATGGCCATAACTTCTAAAAGAAGAGATCTAGAAGAAGGGATGATCAAGATAACGACTTTATACCTCCAAGTGGTTGTAACAACACTGAAAATCCCGGATCTAAAGCTTCTCCCTTCAACCTTGCACCACCAACTTCAAGCTCCTTCAAGAAAAGCACCAAAGAACACTCTTTAAGCTCACAAACACTCAAAATGGGGAAAGAGGCGCGATTAGGGTTTTCTTTGGACTAAGGGGACAATGAGGGAGACCACAAATAAGTCATAAGTTATTTAAATAGGGTGAAAAACCCTGAAAATTAGGGTTTCATAAACAGTCGTCAACTCGTCGAGTTGGGGCCTTCCAACTCGTCGAGTAGACCCTGAAAATGTGCGGCCATTGAAACTCTACACGTCGAGTTGAGGCCTTCCAAAAGGGTTAGGTGATCGTCGGTCAAAAGGGTTATGGTGAACACAAACAACAAGTTCGATGATATATTGAGTACAAAAAAAAGGAAAATGATCAAATATGAACAGGCTCAATAATTAGTTACCCCTGAGTCATTTTCCCACTTTCGAATAATGAATTCCAGGAAACAACTATAACCAAATCCAATTAACGCACGCCACAATAAAATAAATAATTCTTGATTGGAGCTTTACTTTGAGGTCTTGTGGGTTTATGTATATCGTTTCCCTATGTATGTAACAAAAGATTATATTATGTTTCTCTTGTTGGAATAAAAATGTAGACCTTTTTGTGGTTATAATGTTATATTATTGTTTAATTAAAAGTTTTTTTTAAGGCGATGATTACAATTTGGCATTAAGATTTTGTTTTACATGTATAAGCTAGCTTATTTTTTAAGTTTATTGTAATTAGGAGTTGTTTGATATGTTTTTTACTGGATTTGGTAAGAGTTATCATGTCTGACTCGATCAGATTCAAACTTTTTGATACCAAAATTAGAAACTTTTGATTTGGTCATATAACCTTTAATTATAACACACATTGATTCAATCGGCTATTTACTCAATCAAATATGATTCAATCACTAATTATCAAACAATCTTTAAATGTTTGCTGAGAAATAAAATAGTTTATTATAAACTATAAATTAATTTTTTGATAAACTATTTGAGATAACTTATTTAAGTTTATAAACTAAAAAATTTAAGATAACTCATTAAACAAAGCTTAAATATGCAAACTTTAATACAGGTTTTTTGAACCAAAGTTGGACTCAAGGGGTGTTGATCGAGTAAAATTTCTGGGTTTCGGGTAGAATGAGTCGGGTAGTTTGGGTATTTCCTTAAAATAATAATACCCGATACCCGACCTATATTGTAATTCGGGTTCTCGGGTTTCAGGTATTCGGGTTTTAGGTCGGCTCGGGTATTTTCGGATATACCCGAAAATTACTGAAGTGTCACTTATTGATTTTTTTAATTTTTTTTTTGCATTTCGGTTGCTTTAATAAAAAATTTGGTAGCAAAATATTTCATACAATTAACAAGTACATATACGATAACAATACAAGTCATTATAATAAGTTATGTGATTTTTGCATTCAATTTCAAATTTTGATAATAAAAAAATAGTTTATAGACTACATGATCAATGTTTGATCAAATTTAGATTAACCAAACATGTTACATGATTTAATGCAAAAGGTGACTACATGAAAGTTATAAATAAATTTTTTTTAGCATTTAACTAAATTGCAGGGACCAATTATATAGTTATATTTCAATTCACAAAGAAGAAATGTAGACTAGTTGACAAAAAATTAAGAAACAGGTGCATAGTTGAAAAAAAGAAACAGATCCGTAGTGCACAAAAAAAATGAAGGGGAATGATCTAACATCTCATTCATGTATATATTCGTTGTAACATTTTGTTCAAAACTCCATTTCATTTTCAACAATTTCTAAATGTATTTACTATATATCGTTAAAATAATGAAGCCATATAACAATTGGTTTAAAGTATAAGGAACAATAATTATGTAAAATAATGATACAATTTTCATAGTTATTATAACTAGTGTATTAATTAGTTTTTTTTTTTTAATCGGGTATACCCGAATTTTTTTAAACCTACCCAATACCCGACCTATTTAAATATCGGGTTACCCGATTACCCGAATTTTCAAACCCGATACCCGATGTACCCGACCCGATCTACCCGAATTCAAAATGGGTCGGATCGGGTAAACGGGTATCGGGTATTTTCAACAGGCCTAGACTCAACAATAGTATATGGGTCATTTACGTAAATTGGTTAAAATTTGGATAATTACGGACCGACTCCACAGAAAGTAACCTAGGTCTATAGAAGTCTCCTGGAAGTCGGGAGTCGCCACCTCAAAGTCCGTCTATATCCGACGCCCCAAATCATCCCTTTTTTATCGATGCTTGACCTACATTCCTATCAATATACCTCTCAATTCTCCTGCGGTTGAAACCCTACAGACCAATTAACCTTTCACTGAATTTCGCCTCATAAAGCCCCAGCACAGTAAAAAAAAAAAGGGTTTATGTTCTTCCTTCTTGAACTGCCAATTTCACAACAAATACGCAAAACCCTTCTGGATTCTACTAAAACCCCAGGAAACCAAACATTGTTTTTCTTTATTTTTGACAGTTGTTTCTTCTGATGAGTTCTATCGTGGGGCTTTTTAAGATGGATTTATTTAGGGCAAATTCCAATCTTTTTCAACACCAAAACCCCTCTATCGGTTTCGCCTGAAACACAGGATTTGTTTCTGTGTAGGTAGATTCTTTTATGCTTTATTAAAGTTTAGGAATAAAATGGAGGGTTGTGATCAAAACAAGGTATTTGTGGGAGGATTATCATGGGAGACAACAGAGGATGTGTTGAGAGAACACTTCAGAAAGTATGGAAAGGTTATGGACGCTGTAATTGCTAAAGATAGAATCACTGGTACCTCTCGTGGATTTGCGTTTGTTTCCTTCTCTGAAGCATCGGCTCTGAATGAACTTCTTCTTAATACTCATACGATTCTTGGGAGAACGGTTTGTTTTCTTTAATCGCCCACTTATTACTTCTAATTTGTTTAATCAGTCTGTTTGATTTCTTTAATCAATATATTTGCATGTTGTTGTTTAAGATAATCCTTGACTAAATTGCTTGACTGTTTAATTAAATTACGATAATTCTTTTTGACATATTTTTTCTGATTCTTAACAGGTTGAAGTGAAAAAGGCTGTACCAAGACACGAATACAACCAAAACAGATTAAATAAAAAGGTTAAAACTAACGATGTTGTTATTAGCAACAATAATATAAAAATTAAGAAGATTTTTGTAGGGGGGTTACCTGCTAACATAACAGAAGAAGAATTCAAGGTCTATTTTGAAAAATTCGGTAGAATTACAGATGTAGTTGTGATGCGTGACAACATAACACATAGGCCAAGGGGTTTTGGTTTTATCACTTTTGATTCTGAAGATTCTGTTGAACAAGTTATGCAAAAAAGTTTCCATGAATTATATGGGAAGCTTGTGGAGGTCAAAAGGGTTGTACCAAAAGATGATAATGGTGGTGTTGGTGGTGGGAATGGAATCAGCAATTACCTCTCTGGTGGGAATGGAATAGGCAATTACTTTGTTCCTGTTTATGGTGGTTATCCTTATGGTTATTATGGAGGGTTTAACTATGGTTTGGGTCCATGGGGTTACCCATATCATGTGGGTGTTTATCCTAGTTACATGAATAATGGATACGGATTAATGGGTATGGGTGGGATTATGGGGTCTATGTCAAATGGAAAACCGATTCAACTCAGTGAGCAACATGGAGCATCTTCTGAGATTTGTAGATAATTCTTTGGTGAGAAGAGTAGCTAACAAGTAACAAGATGAAGAGGTTAGTGGATTCACATAGCTTTACCATTCTTGTGTGATTAACCTTTTTTAGGTGAATCTAACATATTATAAAGATGGTTTTTTCTGATGTATGATTTCTGGTTTTAATAATTGATGGATTTGGATTTGAATTTATGTAACCTCACTTTTGTGGGAATGTCTATAAGTTTTTGAGTTTTATTATGGGGATTGTTTGAATAAAATCTTGCATGCTGTAAATAGTAAATACTTATTTGAACAATCCATACAAAGTTTAAGGGATTGTTGTTTTAATATTCCACTTTACTAACAACTTCGCCATTTAATTCCTATAGTCTATTGAACACTACAAAGTTAAATAGATTTCCACATCAACATCATATTTCTCATTCAACCATTTCATGGACATTCAACTCTAAATGCATTGTATGCCAATTTGGCATCACATTATGATTGAATTTAGTGCATTTAACTCTCCACCTCATTCAAACCTTCCAATTGAACTATCACGAATGTTTTTTAAAGATGTCAAAAATATGATCAGTTTGTTGAATATGCCTTTCTATTTTGGTCATTTTATGACTAACCCAATTAAATACATAGTTTTAATATTATTTATGCCGACAATATAAGTAACACATTTGCATAGGGAACTTTTTAGTACTTTTGTAATTTAGATAGACACATCATATAAAACTAGGTGTGATAATCTTGTGTTGATTAAAAAAAAGTTAAATATAAATGTGTAACCTTAAGCATTTTTGTAAAGTAAAATTTTAAAATAAATACAAATGGTATGATAAATAAGTAAATAATTCAATCTATACTGATAAAAAAAATTATTGATATATTTTAAATAATTGTGTTGAATCCTTGATGGTGATTTTGTAGAGGAAAAGCTTTCAAAATCAACCAAAGTAATCGTGGTAATGTGATGATGAATGAATTAAATATGAAATCATATATACATTAAATTAAAATTGAATTTTGGAAAGGATTTGTAAGATTGAAATAGGCCAGAAATTGGGTGATTGATAGCGTTTCCTATTAAAATCGATATAAGCAACATAAGATATTTTGGAAAGGATAAAGAAGTAGATGCCAATTTCGAATTTTATACTCAAATTGATGCATGTTATGAGCTAAAAGATTGGAAACTATCGGTGACTTTTTAGAATTTAGAATAAGTAAAGAATAAAAGTATTCATTGCAATTTACTATCATATTAATTGCATTTAATACATCCACCTCCACCCTTACTAATAAAACAATAGTTCACTTGTCAATTTCAAATTCATACACATCAACATTTGTCACGTGTCATTTTGTCAGACATTTTATAAGAATTTGAATATTGATTACCGTTTTTTAGCAAAAAATTATCTCGGATATTGCTTTCCAAAATACCATATATAACGATTTCAATAAATTAAATTCATTTCAATGCATTGAATACATTCTACCCCTAAAAATATTCATCTCTTATAACAAATTTACAGCTTCTAATCCATAGAATCCGGTATTGAGATTTAAATTTTTTATACCATCATCTCTAGATAAGGTAATGTCATAATATACAATCCTTTAAATTAGGTATTTCAAAAAATAATAAAGCCATCCATCTAAAAATCCGGTATCACATCCTCCTTTAACGTGATAAGGCTAATATCTCCCAATATTTATAAAAATTTTGACGATTTGCATTTGATTAATCTACAAATATATAGCTGCATACGATAAAAAGCCTTCACAGTTTCATCATTCGTTCTATTGTTGTTTCATCATCATGTTTCTATTCCATCTGCTAATAAACAATTTCAACACAGTAAGTATTTCATCTGTTTCTTCTTGTTTTTCCTGTTTCTACCTTCTTCTTTTTTTCTATTCCATCTGTTTCTACCTTTTTTTTTTCTATTCCATCTGTTTCTACCTTCTACGTATTGTCCCAAAAAGACAAAAAAATAAATAAATAAATAACACAACCGCTGTATATCACGTAAAATTAGAATATTATTATGGAACTTTTTTGTTTATATTGTTTCTACTCGTTTCATGTTCAAAATTTGATAAAATACCTTTTTACATATCAGAATCCTATACATGACGATTTCCAAAAAATATAATGTATGGATTCTTTCTGTAACTGTTTTATGTCACAGTAACTGTTTCTGTAATAAACTCTCACACGTGGACTATTTATGTAAAATTATGTATCATTAACTTGGGATTCGGTTCTCTAGCATAAAAACATAATAACAAGAACAAGATATACATATTAATTTGTTCAAAATTGTATATAAAAATGTAATATCTTCATTAAAAGTTTGCAAC
Source organism: Lactuca virosa (assembly GCF_052849685.1). Lineage (NCBI taxonomy): Eukaryota > Viridiplantae > Streptophyta > Magnoliopsida > Asterales > Asteraceae > Lactuca > Lactuca virosa. The sequence goes on from NC_136433.1 coordinate 44,844,716, forward strand.
TTTTTGCTTTTTTTTTTTTTTAATTATATCCCAATATTTCAAACTTCGAATCCAAAAATCTTTTTTGTTTCAACACTGATAAACATATTCAATCAATAGTTAAACGTGTTCTTTTTTAATAAATGAAAACTATTTTTCATAAACTAATTACAAAAAATATTAACAGTTAACTACTTTCTATAAACTAATTACCAAAAAAATAAATAATCTCTTAAAATTTTCAAGTCTTTATTTTATTTTATGTTCTCAACCTTGCAATAAAAAAATGCATTTTTTAACAACATTGTCCAATAATAAAGTAATATATTTAATAATATTTAAATACTTATTAAATAAAAAATAACCATAATTATGGCCATAACATATATACAGAATATACAAATCAAGTTTTTTTTTTACAATATCTCTATATAAAGATTCATTTCATCAATAATACAATAAATAGCAATATACTTCAATATTTATATCTAATACTAATATAGCATACATCTTACTTTGAGTTTTATTTCCTTTTTTTTCTTTTTAAGCATTGTACTTTCAAAAGTACAATGTTATATGATTGTGTATGTATTTGAAGTACATTACCATTTTATTGTCAACTTTCCTTTATTGTACATTTGTATTTTGACTTGCATACTTGAACCTTATTCTTCCAAATATTTTTTTATCGTCAAAATTAGTTTATGTTGGTTTTAATTATGGTTCGAATTGCAAAATTGAAAACTAAGTTTGAAATATTGTTGGAAGCTTAGAGTGGGCTCACAAAAAAGTTTATAACACAAAATGATATTTTATTGAACTCACACACACACAGAGAATACAAAGAGTTGTTGTTCTGTTTCTTTCACTCTTATTTTCTTCCTCACACAACTTATATTTCCTATAACAAGCTTCATCTATTTATAGTACTATTTGTACACTGACTTCATTAAATCAAGCCTACCATTTATTCTTGTGTTCCTACCATTCTTCAACATCCAACATCTGACATCAACATTCTTAGACTTCAACAACTTTCTTGGACTTCAACAACCACCTGTAGCAGCTTTCTTTGACAATGTGTTTCCTTTGAAAGTTGGGTTTGTTTTCTAACACTCCCCCTCAAAACCAACTTCGCATGCCAATCATCTTCACCAATTTTTCAAATCTATCTGTCTTCCAAGGTTTCGTGAAAATATCTGCTAGTTGTTCTTCATATACCACAGTGCACTACTTCAACTATTTTATCTTTCACCCGTTTTCGAATAAAATGATACTTTATGTTAATATGTTTGCTTCAATTGTGTGAAACTGGATTCTTCGTGAGTGAAATGACAGATTTATTATCAACATATATTGTAACTGGATCTTTGTTTATAAGATTCATTTCACTCAAAATATTCTTCAACCATATAGCTTGACATGCATATACTGTGACTGCCATGTACCCTGCTTCACATGTTGAGAGGGCAATTGTTTGTTGCTTCTTTGAAGACCATGAAAATACCGTCGAACCAATGTGAAAAACATATTCGGAAGTACTCTTACCATCATCCATATCTCCACCATAGTCGCTATTTGAATAGCCAACCAATTTTGCATATTGTGAGTATGAGTAAAGCAAACCCTGATTCAACGTACCTTTGATGTATCTCAAAATTCTTTTAGCTGCAATGAAATGGTCTTGATTTGTATTCTCCATGTATCTACTGACTATGCCAACTGCATACATAATGTCTGGACCCGTAAAGGTCAAGTATCTTAGACTTCCCACCAAGCTTTTGAACAATGTTGAGTTTACAGGTTCTCTAAATGATTCAACACTTAGCTTCATTCCTGCTTCTGCTGGTGTGCTGACTGGTTTACAGTCTTCCATTCTGAACTTTTGTAAGATCTGTGTCGCATACCTCTTTTGCGACATAAATATTCCATTTTTGCTTTGATTTACTTCGACTCTAAGAAAGTATGACATTTGGCCAATATTTGTCATCTCAAATTCTGTAGTTATCACTTTCTTAAAGTCATTAAACATACCTAGACTGTTTCCGGTGAAGATCATGTCATCCACATACAAACATACAATCATAATATCTCCATTTTGATTTATTTTTGTATATAGTGAATGCTCGTATGGACTCTTCACAAATCCATCCTTCTGGAAGTGTTTATCTATTCTTGTGTTCCAAGCTCTCGGAGCTTGCTTCAAACCATATAAGGATTTCTTCAATCAACAGACTTTATTTTCTTGATCTTTTTGAACATAACCTTCAGGTTGCTCAATATAAACTTCCTCTTCAAGATATCCATTTAGGAATGCTGACTTCACATCCATTTGATAAATCTTCCATTGATTCTGAGCTGCTCTTGTTGTCAGAAGTCTGATTGTATCAACTCTTGCTATTGGAGCAAATACTTCATCATAATCAACTCCATATCTCTGCTTGTAGCCTTTTGCAACTAATCTTGCCTTGTACTTTTCCACTTTTCCTTTCTGATTGGTCTTTGTATTATAGACCCATTTGACACCACTTGCTTTGTGTCCCTTTGGAAGACTTGTAATCTCCCACGTATCATTTTCTTGATTGAGTTGATTTCTTCATCCATAGCCTTACTCCACTTGCTTTCTTCTCTAGCTTCTTCATATGTTACTGGATCATATTCAACCATTAAACAAAATAGTGAATAGTCAAATGGTGAATGTAATGGACTCATTGCATCATAGATGTCATCTAGACTTCTTATTTTTGATGGTGCTTCTCCTGAACTGTTGTTGCTATTACTGCTTTGCGAAGTCGATGGTGTTCATGCAGGAGTTGTTGGACTAGAACTTGATGGAGGAGTCTGATCATTACTTTCATTATCTGGTGTGTTGAAATAATCATTATCTTCGTCAAAGAATAGACCTTGAGTTTTTCTTTCTTCGTTGCTCCATCTCCAATAATCAGCTTCATCAAATTCAACATCTCGTGAAATAATCACCTTTTTCGTCAATGGATTGTATAACCTGTACGCCTTGCTGCTTTTATCATATCTAATAAAGATACACTTCTACCCTCCGTCATCTAGCTTCTTTCTCTTTTGATCAGGAACGTGGGCATATGCGATACACCCAAAAATTCTGAGATGCCCAACTCCTAGTTTGCGACCACACCATGCTTTATTTGGAGTCTTGAATCTTACACTTATAGTTGGACATCGAATCAACAAATAAACAACACATAGAACGGCTTTTGCCCAAAAATTTCTTGGCAAATGTTTTCCCTTCATCATGCTTCTCGCCATATCAAGAATTGTGCGGTTTTTCCTTTCTGCAACACCATTTTGTTGTGGCGTATATGTTGTTGTAAGCTGATGAATGATTCCATGCTCTTTACAAAAATCATTAAACAAGTTTGATGTGTATTTGCCACCCCTATCAGATCTGAGTATCTTCAAATATTCCCCACTTTGAATTCTTTAAACTTATCAAGAGCTTCTGATTTTTCTTTGATAATGTACGCCCAACTCTTCCTACTGAAATCATCAATGAATGTTAGGTAGTACCAATTTTGACCAAGTGAAGGTATATCGTATGGTCCATCAATATTTGAATGAACAAGCTCTAATGGCCTTTTAGCTCTCCAAGATCTTCCAACTGGAAAACTTTGTCGGTGTTGTTTTCCTTTTGATAACAACTTCAAACCAGAGAATCCAAGGTGACCAAACCTTAAATGCCATAACCATGAGTCATCTTTAATGACTGCCTTCAAACACCTTTGCACCTCTGTTTATATATTAATGGGGAACAATCGATTCTTTGTCATTTGAACATTAGCAATCAGTTCTTGAAATTGATTTTTGACTGTAAGAGAATTATCTCTCATACGAATATCATATCCTTTTTTAAGAAGCTGACCAAGACTAATGATATTCGTTTTCATAGCAGGTACATAATAAACATCATGTATATACTTTTTATCACCATTCTTTGAGGGAATCATAATTGTACCTTTGCCTTTGACAAGAATCTTTGATAAATCACCAAAGCTAACGTCTCCATTGACCGTCTCGTCCAACTTCACAAATAGATCCTTATAACCACACATGTGGTTACTTGCACCATTATCAAAATACCAAATATTTTGCTTTCCTTCATCTCCTTTGTATGTGAGAAATATAGCAAGTCCGACATCTTTATCTTTATCTTCAGTTGCTATTGTAAACTGACTTATTTCTTCCATTTTTGGATATTTGCACTCATAACTAAAATGACCATAGTTATTATAGTTGTAGCATTGAACCTGAGACTTGTCACTTTGTTGTTAAAACCTGCCTCTTCCGCTTCCTCTGTTTTGAAATCCTCAGCCACAACCAGATGGCTGATATCTTTCATTTGCTTGACTTCTATCAAAAGATTCTCTACCTTGACCTCTTCTATCAGATCCACCTCTGTAGCCACCTCTATGACCACCACGATTTCCTCTTCCTCGTACATAGCTGTTGCTTGCTTGATTTTCATTGATGGACATCTTGCTTTGTAAAGCATGCTCCAACTTGCTAGCATCATTATACTGGTTCATTCTCTGTTCATATGCTTGAAGACTGCCCACAAGCTCATCAATTGAAAATTGAGACAAATCGTTTGACTCTTCAATGGCTGTGACTACATAATCGAATTTTCTTATTAATGAACGAAGTAATTTTTCCATCACCCTTACTTTATCAAGAGCTTCTCCATTTCTTTTCATCTCGTTTGCCACCATTTTCAAGCAAGTAACATAATCATTAATATTGTCCGAACTTTTCATCTTTTAACATTTCAAATTCAGCTCGAAGTGATTGGAGTCGTACCTTCTTCGCCTTTTCTGCTCCATGGAGTGATTTCTGTAGTATTTCCCAAGCTACCTTCGAAATCTTTGCATCTGATATTTTCTCAAAGGTTGATTCGTCAACACCTTGGAAAATCAAAAATAGAGCTTTCTTATCTCTTTTTCGTGACTCCTTTAACTTTGTCCTTTGAGCATCTGTTAAAGTGGATTCAGCTGTTGCGTCTACCGGCTCAATGTACCCGTCTTCAACTATATCCCATATATCTTGAGAACCGAGATCACCTTCATTTGAATACTCCAGTTCCCATAATTTGTTGGTGTCGATTTTGGGATTTGTGGTTGAATCATATTCGTCATCTCTTTGTTTTCTATAATTTTTCAGAAATATATGACAAAATCGAGCTTTTCTGAAATATAGGGACTAAACTGCAACTTTTCTGGAATTTAGGGATGAAACTGCACTTTTCTAAAGAATAGGGACCTGTCTGCAACTTTCTGGAACTTCAGGGGGGCTAAATTGCAATTTTTCAGAAATCTAGCCACTGATGACGTCACTGCTACAGTACCCGCTACAGTGTCCGCTACAGTGTCGTGTTTTCCGGTAAAGCTCCGGTGCTACAGTGTCGTCTTCTCTGGCGAAGTGGTTTTTCCGGCAAATATTCCGACAAAGTTTGACCAACTTTGACCGGCGATTTGGAGGCCTTCTGGTGGTCAAAAAATTCCAAAAAATATATTTTCGGAATCCTTGAAACGAGCCCTTTCCAACCGTGTATCCAAAAATGGATTCTGAGAAAAAACAAATCGAGCCAATTTTTTTTTGAAACGGCAAACTATCTAAACCTACTCCTAAATACCACCTATGTCTCCTAAGAGACTTGAACCCATGACCTCTTATTTGAGAGGATCACTCCTTACTGCTAGACCAAAAGCCTTTTGGTAATTCGAGCCAAATGACACGGTACGCAACCAGGCTGTGATACCACTTGTTGGAAGCTTAGAGTGGTGTCACGGACCGAGTTTCTGGAAAATTCCACGTTCATCTAGAGAACTCCGGAATGATCAAGTATCCTCGAGAAGTCTCCGAAGAGATCAATAATACTCTACGAGACCCCGGAAGACGCTAGAAAATTATAGGTGTCCGCGGAACATGATGGAACGATCCGGAATAATCAAGAGAGCACTAGAGGAAGCTAGAACGATACGGAAGACCCTAGACCATCTTAGAATCCTCTAGGACACAAAAGAGTAGTATAGAACCTTATAGAATTTTGTAAGTAGAATAAGATCTTGTAAGAATGATCTAGAATACTCGGGAATGTCCGTAACCTGGAAACTTCTCTTGAAGAGGTGTAAGGTTCCTATAAATATAGAGAAGGGCTCATTTTCCCAAACCATCGAGAAGTTGCATTGTAAAGAAGTTGAGTTATATAATAGAAGATTTCTTTCTTAATTCGTAGCATTCCTTTTCGTACTTGAAGTGTCCTTTGTCGTGACTCTTGCTTCCTAATTTCGTTAGTACATCTAGATCGTCGAAGTTAGCCTGACTTAGTCGGAGAAGCACTAAGTGGCACATGGAATTGACTAGTCTAAAAGAGTCATCCCGTGACACGTGGTATCAGAGCCTGGTTCGTACAAGCAAGAGATCATAGTCATGTAAGGAGGAAGTAGTGAAATGACCAACATTCTCCCTGTCGCCGAAGAGAAATGACGGAAGTCAAGGAGGAGGGACCAATCCATTGACCCTTTGGCAAGCTTAGAAAACAAGCTTACAAAGGTGGAGATTAGCATCAATGAGATCCTTGAGTGGAAGGATACCGTCGATCAGTTCGTTGCATAGATTAGTGACACGAGCGATGGATTGAAGGAGACCATCGGTGTCATCAAGGAAGATGTACTTGGACTTATCAACACCTTACGGAATGAGTTCCGTGAGAAGGTTGCTACGCTGGAATCCGAAGTAAACTTGTGCAAGGCAGCAATCGTCGGAGGAGTCGTTGCGAGTAAGTTGCCGCACACGGAAGCACCCAAAACATTGAAGTATGGAGGAAAACGCGACCCTAAAGAACTCGACGAATTCTTTTGGTCGATGGAATGTTACTTCAATGCTAGTCAAGTAAAGGAAGACAAGACGAAGGTCGATACGACAGTCCTTTACCTATGTGAAAGTGCAGCTCTATGGTGGAGAAGGAAGCACGAAGACATTAAAAAAGGCTTATACACCATAGACACCTGGGAAGAGTTCAAGAGGCAACTTAAGAGACAATTTTGCCCACATAATGTCGTAGACATAGCAATGAAGAAACTATGTGGGCTAAAGCATATTGGATCCATCTGATACTATATAGTCGAGTTCACGAGCTTGATGCTAGAGTTACCCGACATGCAAGAGAAGGACAAACTTTTCTATTTCATGGATAGACTACAATCTTGGGCCTACAACGAGCTCAAGAGGAGAAATGTCAGAGACATCGACGAAGCTATTGCCGTAGCAGAAGATCTAATGGAGTTTCGGAGAGAAACCACGGTTAAGAGAAATAGTGGGGGAGAGCAATCTACATCTGAAGGAAGATATCGAGATTGTCCGAAAAAGAAGACCTTTTAGGAGATGGTGTAGCAAGAAGAAGAAGAAAAAGAAGCTCACATGAGTTCCATGCGACTTATAAACTCTATGGCAAAAGACGAGACGAGGGAATCGAAAGGGAGTGGTTCTAAGATAGGAAGTCTCATGCTAATCGAAGCCAAGGTAAATGGAAGAAATACTAAGGCGCTAATAGATTCAGGTGCGACTCATAATTTCCTTTCTGAAAACGAAGCTAAGAGATTGGGGATTAGCTACACGAAAGAAGAAGGGCGATTGAATGTTGTCAATTCTCCATCCAATCCTATCCTAGGAGTTTCACGCGGAGTACCCATGAAAATCGCGGAATGGGAAGACAATATTGACCTATTAGTCGTACCGATGGACGACTATAGCATGGTAGGAATGGAATTCCTTGATGAAGTACGTCCATGGTCATTTGAAAGTGATAACACCATGCGTATTACTAAAGGTACAGTCATTCACATCGTACCAATAGAAAGGAGTAGAACAAGGTCTCGAACGCTATCATCGATGAAGTTTAACAAAGACATTAGGGAAGTTGGGAAGATACGGGAAAATACCCTAAGTTGGAAAAAGAAAGATAATTCACAAGAGACTAGTGATCAAACCAGGAAGTATGTGAAACCAAACAACATAGTTAAAGGTGTCGACACATATCGGTGAGAGATGGAGTCACGATCAACCTTAAGGATTGCTCCGATATGTCATGAGGCTACAAGAAGACCCACAACAGGCGAGGAAGTAACAACACAAGTGACAAATACTAAAAGACTTGATGATGACGTCAAGGGTTTAAGTGGGGGAGGGTGTCACAGACCGAGTTTCTGGAAAATTCCACGTTCGTCTAGAGAACTCCGAAACGATCAAGTATCCTCACACAACTTTTATTTCCTATAACAATCTGATCTATTTATAGTACTATCTCTACACTGACTTCATTAAATCAAGTCTACCATTTATTCTTGTGTTTATACCATTCTTCAACAACCAACATCTGACAGCAACATTCTTGGACTTCAACAACTTTCTTGGACTTCAACAACCACATGTAGCAGCTTTCTTTGACAATGTGTTTACTTTGCAAGTTGGGTTTGTTTTCTAACAAATATAAGTACCTAACTTTTAATTATAACTAGTGTAGGATCCCATGCGCTACATGGGTTAGATGGGTGTTTGTTTTTCTGTTGAATGTGTATGTTTGGATGAATTGAAGGGATAAAGTGGATGTGGGTTAGATGGGTGTTTATTTTTATGTTGAATGTGTATGTTTGGGAAATGAAGGGATAGAATGGATGATAATATTTGAAAAGCTTATAAGACATAATATTGGGATCTTCATTATGCTGAATGGGCCAGGTGTAGGTGTTTCTAGCCTTTGTAAACGGGGTGGGAGATTGTTTGATATAAGATTTATAGACATAAGCTATTTGTTTATGAAGTAATATTATTTTTTTTATAAAAAGTTTTTTACATGCTTTTTCACATAGCTATTTTGTTAATGGGGCCATTAGTGGTTTGTTAGTGACAACGAGTGGAGTAAGTACGTTTTTTTATTTAATATTATGTGGACAAGCACTATATTACGTACATAGGTACTACATCAAAAGAACATGGATTTCTAGTTGGGAGGGTGAGTTTCCATTGTCCTCTTGTACTTGCCAATCCTTTAATTTATGGATTGAGGCGAGCATGAACGATATGTTGTCCGCCATGGAGACATCTTCGACCTCCGCTTATTGCTGAATGCTTTTTATGGAGTTGTAGTTCTCGTCGTGTGTGTCTATTGGGATAGTACCTTCCTTGGTATTTGGCATGTTGAATCCTTCTTCAAGCTTTTTCTGAGCAGCTTCTATAATATCGGTTATCTCTTGGACGTACTCGATAAGTGCCTTGAGTATGGTGTGAACGTCTTCATTCTTCATGTTTTTCTTTTGAGGGATGGAGTTGTGTTATTTGTCTAGGTAGATTAATGAATATGTTGTGTGCTTCTATGGATGTTTTGTTTGCCTTTGGGAAATGGCCAGGTGGATTTGATAATAGTTGTGGTGTAAGTACGTGGCCTTGTATATCTTTCGAAGTGTATTGGATGTTAGATTAGTAAGTCTATTTTCATGATGTGCTGGCTTTTGTTGGTAACTGTGGTAATAGCCTGTGATGTAGCTTTTGATAGTAGGTGTATCATTCCAATAAAGTTGTGGACATTGTTTTGTTTCGTGTTAGCCGGTAGTCAATATTCCTCAAAGCGTTACATGCATTTCTTATTTATTTTATGGTGTTTTTAGTCGATTGGTTTTCTTAATTTTTGTAATGAATACTTTTGTAACATTTTTATCTTTCGTTGTTATACCGATGTTATTTTGCATAAAACGTAGGTTTTGCAATAGGCGGATAGAAAATAGTAAATTTAGGTTTTACATACATGTGAAACTGAAGGATACAACTGAACTGGAAGAGAAGTACTTAATTATTATAACAAGCATACGATCATAATATAATGCATGGTGCTACGCATAAGTGATGTTCTATCTATCTGTCTGGAGCGTCCCTATCCATGTGCCTGAGTGTGGAACTGCATCGTTGATTTGAGGCGGGTACTGGGATTCGACAGTCATTTCTTTGACTATACTTGTAGATAGGTAAATGGAAATATTTTTTTTATTGGAATCCTTTCAGATAAGTTATAGATGATTAAATATGAGGTAGTTGCTGCATAATTACCTGAATAAATTACATTTACTATAGCCAGAGACGATGGGATGTTTCGTTTTCTTTAAAATATTTTGTGAAAGATTGTTTTGCTTTAGATATTGTTAGAGGTTATATTTTATGGAGGTTTGCTCTATTCAAAATTCAAATAACTGAGGGTAAATGGGAAGTAATGTTTCGTCATGGGTATAAGGGTATTAGAATAGGTAATGACTGTCAGGAATATTTAGTGATGGATATAAATGGCTCTCTGAAATTGCAATAGACTATAACGTATGTTGGAAGAAAAAAATATATAAATAAATAAATAAACTTTTCAAGAGTGAAAAAGTTGAAACGTATCGGATAAATGACAAGATATTAAGTTGGGCTACCATTTTTCGGTAATTGTTTGTTAATTGGGCCTATCATAATTCTTCTATCATGTATCAATGGGCCACAAGTGGCGAATGTTATGACTTTTGTCCGTGTTAAAATCATGTTTGCAAAAGCTAAATGTTTAAATTTTGTTATGATTGGAGATTTACATATTTGTATTTGATATCCATTCTTATCAATGTAGTTTGTGATACCAACAAAACATGCATTAGAGTTGTACATCAATTTATATATATAAGCTGCTTACATACTCAAAAGGTATGTAATAATGTGTCTTTAGTCATTCCATATCATATCAAAATAGGATAGCCCTCATTATGTCATAAGACGACATTGATCGCTTTCACTGCTTGCGTTTATGCGTGCCTTCTTTATCAGAAGCTGATTTATCTGTATTCAAATAGGAATATGTCACACCTGAGTACTCTTTCTATTGTTCAAAAGAAAAAACATTCACGTATACCTTCAAAGGACAAATTCCTTGCAAACATTGTGCTATGAGATAAGGATGATAGTGGAATGTTGGTACGACCTTTGGTAATCGTCTGTTGTGTCGAGGGAAATGGAGTTGCTAGAATTACAGATTAACTTATGGAGGTTCCATCTTCGATACCAATGACTATGAATCGAATGTTGTTCTTGGTGGAGGATCTCATCATATGAACAAACATATGTCCGAGTTTCCCTTCGCATTGTTTGATGATAAGCGGTAAGGTTTTTTTGTCCCTGTTAGAGACATCTGATATTATTTTATCAGGACCATCACCAAATAGTTTATGTGTTGTGTTATCAGATAAGGTCGTTGTTATAAATCATGTAGGATCGGTTATAGTTACATTCAGTTTAAACCTGCATACGAAATAGTTGTCATTGCTATTAGTTGTTAATGGTGTAATCTAATAGTTTAAAGTATGAGTGCTTACTGAAAGATTAGGGAGTCTAGTATTCCATGTCTAGTACAAAACCATTCATCACCCTGTTCACATATCGGATCCTTACGGTTGTTATATATGACCTGGTACCAATAATCCTTAAACGTAATTTTTGATATTGTTCCTCTAATAGAAAAAGTTTTCCCCTGTCAACATTGATAAGCTCGTGTTTATTATGTAGTACAATGTATAATTATGGAAAAGGTAATGATGTATGTCATACCAGTAGATCATAATGACTCTTGTTCATAATGTCTTTTAACATTGATGAGATTCCAGAAGTTGTAGTTGGACGTTTTAAGGACCCACTAAAGCTATAAAAGGAGAGAAAGTGTGTATGACAATAATAATGTCAAATATAGTGTCAAGTTTTTTGTAGGCATTATATACCTTTGTCTCATAATTGTTGTCTCTGTAATTTGTTAGAAAGTCAAGGTAATAAAAGGCTTGAAAATTATGAGAATCATGTGTACACTTTCAGATTAAAGTATTTTGGTGGTACTCTCAATCTTCTTTAATCGGATAAGACTCAGAGAGACAAGAACAAAGAGTGTTTTGATGATGTTTCGTATGTACTAGAAAATGAGTCCAAAAACCGATTTTATGATCTCTGTCTGAAAACTTTCATATGACAGTATAGAACTGTCACAAACCACCAAAACGGTCATAAAAACGAGTATTTAGATAAAAGTCAAAATGGGTCAATTCTCAAAAAACCGGATTTCTGATGCATTTTTTATATAGTAACATAAACAAGTGTGTACTCCACACCTTCCTTACTTGTTTAATATTTATCAAGTCACTTTTGGTCAACAAATTAATCTCATTACACTTAAATAAATTTGATGATAACAAATCACCAACATAATTTGGGGGTTGACATACACGTGGATTGCGCTTGAAGAACCATATCGGACAACACCTATGACAATTGCGATGAAAAGTGATTATCAGTAAGGATGTGTGAAAATGTAAAACCTATATTCGTTGCTATATGTATGTGTATGTTATTTGTACTGCTACCGAAAGAAGATGGTTTTAAGCTGGTAATAGCAATAATCGTTGTTGTAGGAGGTGGTGCAAGTTCTTCACGATTAAATTTGTCAAGGTCATCGATGCATTCCTTCCAAAGATTAATTGCGAGTTCATCGCCACTAATATATGTTCAAAATATAAAGACATGACAGTAATAATTGAACAGACAAAGAAAATTCGTGTTTATATAATGTTTGTTGGATTAGGTGTCAAAGTCCATAACAATAATTGGTATAAACTTGAATTGATAGTAGCACAATCGTTTTGGTTGCCTTCAAACCTAACAATTGAATAGGATAACTTTTAGATAGAGAAGAATGATTTATTAATTTATTACTTGGTTAATAAATTAATTAGAAATCAAAATAAATGATTTATTAATGTATTACAGAAATAATATATTAATTAGAAATCATATTTTTTAATTAATATTTAATCAGAAATTAATTTGGAATTAATTTTGGGATTAAAGTAATTAATTAACACTACAGGGACTAAAGGTGACAATGTTCAATAGTTGAGCATTGGGCTATTCTAAAACCTCCCTAAAGAGGGGGAACGAATTCTAGATGATCTATAGGGTTTCCTTGTTCTCTAAGGGTGCCTTGGATGCCTTAGGGGGGAAGTTAAGGGATTAGGGTTATCTTAGATACATCTGCCTTATCTAATACCTTCCTAACACCTATATAAACCCTCCTTTGGGTTAAATTTCGGTTATGACTCCTCTAAGAGCCTAAGGGCCAAAATTTCTCTTCTATTACTCTCTCTCTCTCTCTCTCTCTATAGTATTCCTTGGTTGCTTGAGTTTGTTTGTGAACCATTAGAGGCGCGACACTTGTGGCGCTTGCTACCAAAAGTCATTCAAGCAAGGATTCAAGATTATTTACAATAACAATCTTAAAGGTATATATTATTACCCAATTATGTGTTTTTCGATTATTATCCATAGATCTAGGGTTTATACTTTGTTGTTCATTATTGTATGTTCAATTAGAGAAAACGTAGATCTTTAATTAGGGTTGCATGCACACATAGGAATGTATGTTTTGCTCAAAACTCATCAGTGGTATTAGAGCCTAAGTTTAGTTTTCTATTGAATGGATACTAATATGAAATTGAACAAGGAGGAGAAAAACAGAATCGTCATTCTGTTATTCGAACACATCGTGGTGTTCTTCGAACACGACGTGTTGGATTGCAACACGACGTGTTGGTCCTCCAACTCGGCGTGTTTGCGTTTCAGATCTTGATTTCGGATTTTCTTGCCTAACTTGATTTATTTGGTTAATATTTAGTAATTATATTTTATTAAACGTCCCATAATCTGATTTTTGGTAATATTAGATAATTAAATAAGACCTAAATGTTAGGAGATAATTATGAATTGGATAATGTTGATTTTATTTAATTATAATTATCCTTATGGATATGATTAATAATTTAATTAATTTTTAATTAAAGGATAATTAATATATCCATTATTGGTTACTAAATAATTAATTTGATTATTAATTGGACTTAATAATTAATGTTAATTTTAGGGTTGTTTGAGATTTAAATTAAAAGTTTAATTTTTGAAATTTAAAATGTAAACCCTAAATTACATTTTTATGGATCTTATTATTAATTTAATTAATTGATTAATTAAAGGATAATTAATAAATTCTTTAATAAATCCATAATTGGTTTAAATTAAAGGATAATTAATAAATCCATAATTGGTTTAAATTTAATTAAGTTAAAAAGTTTAATTTATTAAAGAATTAAAACCCTTGCTATTTTAAAATGTTTTAAAATACACCCTTATAGTATATGTAGCATTAAAAGTTTAATATTACTATATATATATATATATATATATATATATATATATATATATATATATATATATATAAGACAAGTCAGTCGAACCGCTAGTACGTCTCATTCACGAAGTCATGCTATAAGGAGAGTTTAAGGAAGCGGCCTGTAAAATGACTGTCATTGGGTATCCATTCTTACCCACCGCTCTCTTATATAGTGGAGGGTCGTTATCCGAACGGGTTCGATAGGACAATTAATCCTCATTAAAAGTATAATGATAAAGTAACTAAACCATTTTCTAAAAAGATCCCACTCTTAGTTACTTTAGGAAAAATGTTTGCACATTGCACCTTATTGGTCGTTAGTGGAGTGTGTGTGGTTAACCGGCACACTAATATGGGACTAATATTATTGGCAATGGGTATCTCGTAAATTATCATTGATTAATAGAGTGTATGTGGTTAACCGACACATTAATTAGATGATAAATGACATCGAGAGTACCAAGCTAATTTTCATGGTTATTCACATCTCGTTTGTGATCCTCGGCATCCCAGTCACAAAGTGAGAGCATAATCGAGATTAAACATGCCATTGAATAGTTCAATGAATCTCAAAATATCTAGGAGTTTCATAAGATTGAAATTGGTAAATGCTTTACCTACCTAAAATAGATTCGAATTTGATTACGACATCCCTCTTCAGAATTCGAATCGAAAATACGGATCCTAGTCTTAATTTAAATTTTTGGGTTAATAATTAAGGATTAAAAATCAACTAACTTGAATCCTATATTCTCTCATCATAGATGTCAAGTTCCGACAACAATGATCTTCCTCGTCTTTCTAGAAATATTTTTCCTCTATCAGAATATGATCTTCCACATATTGATCAAGGTGAAATAATGTTCTCTTCTTCAAGCAATGGTGGAACTGGAAATCATGCTTCTCCAACTCTTCCTCCTCCTCCTCCAATGACTCTCCCTAAGTCATGTCTTCTTCAAGTTGGAAAGTATGAAGTTACTCGAGCCCTGTTGGCATGCAAACGTCAAGATGGAAAGTCTGTGTGTGCGCATGTTCTGAAAATGAAATCGCACATTCACAGATTGGGGATGTTGGGTGTCGTTTTCCCAAGGGAGATGGCCATTGAATTGGTTCTAGTTTTGCTTCCTGAATCATATAGTTAGTTCATTAAAGACTATTATATGAGGGACCACGACGTGACCCTAATTAATCTAACATATATGTTGATTGCTACTGAAGCAGAAATGCTTAAGAGCACAAGTTAAGCAAATATGTTTGAAGGATCTGTCTCCCAAATTTCCATGGACATTGACAATGGAAATATTGGTAGTCCAGAAAATGTTTCTCTTCCTAATGGAAAGGGATCGGCTAAGGTCAAACCGTATGACCACATGGTAAAGAGAAAGGTTAATTCTGAGATAGTCCCATGTGCTATTCTTGAAAGGTCCATATGTTTATATTGCCAATTGAAGGGGCAATGGTTGCGAAGCTTCCCTCACTACCTGAAAGATCTTAGAGATGGTAAAGTCAAGTCGTATGACTCTACTTCAGGTACATCCACTATCTAACTCTATTAAGTTCCTATTCATAGATTCTTAATACATGATGTGATGATTACATTTTGATGTTTTGTAGAATCTAAGAGAAAGAAGGAAGCTTAAGAAGAGTAAGCTAAATCTGATCGTGATAGATCGATTTCGGTCGCATAGTTTGATGATCTGATTTTTGAGCTGCTGTTTAGGAGTTATGATAGATTGCTTAGGAAATATCTAGAAACATAGTTTTCATATTTTTGCATTATAAGGACAATTTTCCACTTATTATAAATAAAGTGATTTGTTTGATTTATCAAGTTCGTTTATTTTACATTTCCTTGCAATGTCATTTATGAAAATTGGTGGTTATATTTCTGTTATTAGCAATGATAAATATGGATGTGATTCTTAATTATATCGTTTGTGGTAATTTCATGATTGACCAAGTGAAAAGAAATTCTCATCACCCAAGTTTCAATTGGATAGGAACTTGGAATCATGCAATTCAAATTGTGTGATGTATGAGAATCTTGATATTTGGAATATTAAGACTAATTCATTGATCACATGTTTATGTGAGTCAAAGTGAAGGACTAAAGGATCTAGTACACATTGATGTGGACTATTTAGATCCACCACAAAGGACGATAAGTCTATTCGTCATGGGTTATTGATGGTTCAGTAAATATGGTTGTGTTTATAAGATTAAGCATAATTCTAACACATTGAAAAGTTATTAAAGTGTAATAGAACGAATAAGAAGAATCGGTTAGGCAGAAAGATATAGGTTTCTCCAATCTGAAAGGAAATGAGAGTATTTTAACATCATGTTTTATGATCATCTTAATGGTTATGGAACTATATCACAATTGATCCTTAAAGAACGTCTTAGTGCAATTGTTTGACTAATAAGAGGAATCAGATATTGGTGAAATGGTTTAATCAGGAGATGAGTCATACTTCGTATCAAATCAAGTTTTAGAGTCATACTCTAGTAACTATAAATCGTATCTTGAAGCTTATTTCAAACTAAGTAGGTTTATAACACATCATGAAATGTGGAGCAGAAACGTTTTCTTACTCTAGCACATTTGGAATTGGTAGTTGTGATGATTTGGTTAAAACAAAGGATAAACTAAGACCAATTCAGTGAAGTGTTTTTCTTTTCAAAATCCACACTAACTTTTGAATATTTTTTTTGCTTGTCGAGGAATGTTACTTAACAGAAAACTTATATGTCAAGAAGTCAGTGGGAGTCTTTTTGATTTTAAAGAGTTTCAGGAGTCAATCAAGAATAAACCTTTTAGTTATCACTAGCACACGACCTGAGGTTGATAACCTATTATGTTAAGTTGATGTATTCTTGTTTCTGTGCACCTTCCTGTTAAGTTGTCAATGCTTATGAGTTCTATGGTTCTCATGTGACTGCAAAAAGCAGAGCATGTTTTTCAGTGATAGTACATTGGTCAATGGAAGTGATCTGCTTGACAACTTGGAAGCGTTGGTAGGCCCTTGTGCTACCAGAAGGCGAGAAAATAATAATAAGCAAAGTTCAGTCCATGAAACCTAAATTTGATTTTGGTTTTGTCCTCAACCTTATCTTATGATTGTAGGTTGGAAATGACAAATTCGCATGGATAGGAACACATACACCATAAAATCTAAGTGGCACAAGGTTTCACTCTAATTCATGAAAATGATTATGAGGAAACACTTTCGCTAGTAGATTTTAAATCTGGTTAATATCATTATGGTTAGCAGTTATGATAATTGCGTTCTCAAATTCACATATGATTACGACATCTCTTTTCATAGTTCGAATTGTGAGAAATGGGAAGAAATAGTTTAAACGTTTAGGAATTATAGTTATAAGTTTTGAAAGGGTTTAGACGCACGCATATGCTATCTAATGAAGGTGTATAAGCTTGAGAAGTCTAGATGAAGACTTATCGAAGCACCACGTATCAAAAATCTGAACTTTAGTAAAAGAGTCAATAATATTGATTTCTGAAAGTCCAGTTGATTTCTGGGTACATGTCAAAGCTGGTTGGAGCATAATTGTTATGCTAGTGGGAGCATAACTGTTATGGTAAGTATTGCAAGTTGGCAATACTAATTGTAGGAAACAAAGATCTCAAATTTGCAAATTGCAGATTTTGGAAATTGTTTTGCTATAGAAAGATTTAGGGGAGAGGGAACTCATACTTCATTTCAAATCTAAAAGTTTAGATTGAAAGTTTAATAAAACTTAGCCTTAGACATATATGAATATCGTGTTGAAATGATTCAACATAGGAAATTCAATATATGGAAATATTATAGCAAGAGACTGGTCAAGTACCATGTCTTTATGTGAGACATTATGTGTCAAATCCCATATGTCTCGGATATTCTATTGATTTCATATTCTATAATACTAACTTGTTCTGATTTTCCAAATGCCTAGGGCATCAACATGGAAAAAGGACTATAACAGGATGTGACTAAAGTTGTTAAACAGCTATCAAGAACAGTCTGAGGTTTACCAAAGGATTGGTTGCTTGTGGAAAGTTGGAAGTATAGTATTAATTTGGACGGGCCATATTGACATAATTATGAATGGAGGAGACTCTTATTCGGAATTGATAGTCATATGGGAATATGGAAATGTTTCCATAGTGGGAGTTGGTTATTGAAATCTACATGTGAGTTAGAAACTTTAATGCTAGAAGGATGTTCAAGGAGTGTACTTTGAATTTGAGACTTCATTGGCAAAGTCTCTATGACTTTGAAGCCTCGACGTCACAAAAGGATCATTGCATGTAAGGTTGAACTCTAACACATTTGGTAGTAACGAAAATTTTGAAATTGTGAAATAAGCATCATTAGAATAATGTCCAGTCGATCTTTTCACAAAGGAAGGACGATAGAAAAACATAGTATGCATGTTTATAACATGGCATGACTGATGTTTAGTTCAAGTGTTTAGTTGATTACTCGAAACATTATACAATGAATAAAGTCTAATTAATATGGTGATTAAATAATAAGTGTTTTATTTATATTCAATAGTTTTGAGACCATAGTTAATTAGGTTATTATTGTGTTTCACTTCGCATGTTTTACTTCCAGAATAATTGGATTATTCAAACATCCACAGTCATACTTTTGGAAGTAAGTAGTGAATTAGATTGTCATGAATCAGACTGTAGATTGTCTAAGGGGTTAGACATAGCAATGGTTTCCTGCGGTATTCATGAGTACTTTTGAAATGGGGATTTAAGTATTGGATTAACCCACACTCAAAGAATTACTTCATGGATTTTATCACGAGTTATTTTGAGACGATAATATCTTATATTCTTGAGACGGAGATATATGAGTTGTTGTTTACGAGTTAGTTGTGCATTGATTATACGTAAACACATCAGTCACTTGATGTTATAAAATGTATTGTTGTGCGTGATTTGATGAGTTAATAGTGCAAGCATATAAGTCAAAGTTTATCCATTCCCTTTGCCTTAACGGGAAAAGAGATATCCGTGGGCCCTCAATGATTTAATGATGACATCTATAGCGTTTGGCCAAGCCTGGACTGAATTGATGTGTTCAATTAGTAGTCTGATATCAGTCGTCATAAATCAAAAATCGGGAAACAAATCTTGGACAAAGAGATTGATTATAATACATGTCTCATGTCCATACAATATCTTGTAGAACGGAGGAATATTTGATCACTTATCTAAGGAAACGTTACTGACTAGGTCAGAGTTCGACAACGGCTTTTGGTAGCTACATTTTGCTGATCAATTTGGTAGTTAGACTGGCAGTTATAGTTATTTGACGTATCTAAGTGGGAGACTGTTGGATTAGGTGTCTAAGCCCATAACTATAATTGGTGTAAACTTGAATTGATAGTAGCACAGTCCTTTTGGGTTGCCTTCAAACCTGACAATTGAATATGATAACTGTTAGAGAGACAAGAATGATTAATTTATTACTTGGTTAATAAATTAATTAGAAATCAAAATAAATGATTTATTAATGTATTATGGAAATAATATATTAATTAGAAATCATATTGTTTAATTAATATTTAATCAGAAATTAATTTGGAATTAACTTTGGGATTAAAGGAATTAATTAAAACTGCAGGGACTAAAGGTGACAATGTTCAATAGTTGAGCATTGGGCAATTATAGAACCTCCCTAAAGAGGGGGAACGAATTCTAGATGATCTCTAGGGTTTCCTTGCGCTCTAAGGGTGCCTTGGATGCCTTAGGGAGGAAGTTAAGGGATTAGGGTTATCTTAGATACACCAGCCTTATCTAATACCTTCCTAACACCTATATAAACCCTCCTTTGGGTTAAATTTCGGTTATGACTCCTCTAAGAGCCTAAGGGCCAAAATTTCTCTTCTATTACTCTCTCTCTCTCTCTCTCTTTATAGTATTCCTTGGTTGCTTGAGTTTGTTTGTGAACCATTAGAGGCGCGACACTTGTGGCGCTTGCTACCAAAGGTCATTCAAGCAAGGATTCAAGATTGTTTACAATAACAATCTTAAAGGTATGTATTATTACCCAATTATGTGTTTTTCGATTATTATCCATAGATCTAGGGTTTATACTTTATTGTTCATTATTGTATGTTCAATTAGAGAAAACGTAGATCTTTAATTAGGTTTGCATGCACACATAGGAATGTATGTTTTGCTCAAAACCCATCAATTTTAACCTTGCATCAGTAAGCACTAAGACAAAACATGATTCCCTATCGCATTTCTTGCATTCTCTAACTCTTGATTATAAACCAATGAAGTTTGCAGTTTACATAGTAACATATCAGTAATCAGGCATGTGATATGTGCTAATGAGTTTATATTCATACCTGGAAGGAGTGGAGGATTTTCAACAAAGTCATTTAAAGCAGGCTTGGAGACAAACTGAAACCATGTTTTTGGTATTGTAACTGTATCCGGAATTCGTTTGATTGCGGAAGAGAGGCCAACATTGTGACATCCCTGTAACATCCGTACTTTCAGGTATATTATTGTGTGATTAATCTTGAGATTCATGGAGTGACTAGGCGAGTTGTGAGTCCAACTCGTCAAGTAGAGTCGAGTGTCCACGTGGGATTAATGAATGGACTCGACGAGTCAGAGAGCCGACTCGCCGAGTAGGTGCTGGACAGAGAAACCCTAATTCCCCGGGGTTGGGGCCTATATAAGGGAACTTATAGCCCCATTTACGCCTCACCGGTTACCCTACACCCCTATGATTAAACCCTAATCGCCATTAGAGCTAGAGAGTGAGTGAGGAGCTAATTGGAGTGGTTTGTGCATCCTTTGAAGGAGATTTGGAGAGCTTGGTGTGTTCAATCAAGGAGGGGCTGTAGATCCAGAGTTCTTCAGTGGTTAGCTTCAATGTAAAGGTAAAAAGCTCCTATCTTGACCTTTCCTTTGTGAGATCTTAGTTTAGGGAGATTTTGAGGGTTTTCTCCCATCCATTCTTGGCAATGAGTTATTTGAGCGTATCTTGAGGTTGAAACCTCAGATCTGGACTGTAGAAGGACTTGAGAGACCAAAGATCCAAGCTTTATTGAGTTAGAGACTAGACCTTGAGAACCAAACCCTCGAAAGGCTTTGTATTGGCATTTTTGAGGCATTTATGCCATACATGAACGTAAAGGTCGAGACTTTATGCGACTTTTGTGTCTTAAAGGGCTAGATCTAGGGTTTGGAATGATAGATCTGACTTTGGACGTCTGAATGGGAAATTAGATCGAAGGTACTCACCGAGTCCATATGCTGACTCGACGAGTCGGTGAGGGTTTGTCCCGATAGGCTTGATCATGTGATAACTCGACGAGTTGGGGGTCACCTCGACGAGCTGAGCTGGACCTTCACAAGACTTCGGAGGATGAGAGTGGACTCGACGAGTTGCATGAGTGCACTCGACGAGTCGGATCAAACAAGGACTGTTGAGTCGAGTTCAACTTCTGTTGACTTTAGGGTTGAGTCAATCATGAGTAATGGAGATCATGGAGGGGTAAAATGGTCTTTTACCCACTTCCAGAGTTAGAGAGAGAAAGAGTAATATTTGGTTTACTTAGAGTTGTGAATCGAGTATTAATTAGAGAATATTTACCCTATGTGTTAGGCGGGGGCTAGTTCGAGATTCGAGTACAGGGACAATTGCTTGCGTGCCTCGAGGTGAGTCTTCTCACTATACTTTACCATGAGTAGTATTTGTGTGTGACTGAGATGTCTTATGTGCTTATCTATGTATTGTGATATCCTGCATTATTTCTTTGTGATTTATGTTGTGTATTACTCAGAGCTTACAGAGTTAGGACCGGAGGGTCCACAGAGTTAGGATCGGAGGGTCCATCAGAGTTGTGGGACTGGAGGGTCCCACTGAGACACATTGACCAGAGGGTCTTACATAGTTATAGCCTCAAGTGGCTAATATGTTGTATGTGGTATTTTGGGGAACTCAATAAGCTTCGTGCTTACCGTGTTATGTGTTATGTGTTTCAGGTTCTTATCAGAATCGCGGGAAGGCGCCGACTCGATTGTACACACATCTGAGTAGAGATATATTATTGGAGGATCCTGGATTTGTGATAAACAACTTTTGAAAAATGTTGATAAATTGATACTTGTGATTTTTGAGAAAATGTAGCATGTGTTTTATTGTGTTTTTAAATGAAAATTTTATTTGAAAATTTATGGTGTTACAAGTTGATATCAGAGCCTTGGTTTGAGGGATTCGGATACACCTTCGGGTATGTCTGGACTCAAACTGACGATTTGAGAAAGATTTTCAAAAGAGATAATTTTTTCTAAAATGAGAAAGAGTTTAAGAGAAAACGAGTTGGAGCAGTGTGTACAATCAGCCAGAGCCCGACCGGTGATTTCCCAAAATACTCTTACTTTTGTGTTATGAGATATTTATGAGATATTATGCATGCTAGAGATAGGCTAGGTATTTCATGGTTTCCCAAAAATAAAGTCAAAATTAGCCGACGAAGTCTAAACGAGAGTTGTAGATTATATTCTCACCTACGCGTGCATATAAAGAACGTCAAAAAACGGAGCTCGTATTCGAAAGTTCTGAATTTCGGAAGTTTTTGAAGCAAAAACCAAGAAATATTTGGAAACCGGGAAATTTCGCATGGTGCATGTCCGGTCATGTCGCCTCACATGCGAGACCGCCCCGTGTCTGCTTGCTGATTTGACCGAAGGCGCATCCACTCCGGTTCCTACGCGTGGCGGTGTGGTGTTGTCCTCCGAACTCGGACGCGTGTGTCCCTGCGAACCGAGACGCGTGTCTCGCCTGCCTTCTCCCTCGGTCCGAGACTTCGGCCCTATAAAGGCCCTGCGAGATCTCCCGGTTCTTAACTCATTTTCACACCAAATTTCCTTTATTTTCACTTCTTTCACTCCCATAAACCTTCTTACAACCCCCCGAAGCCCCGGTATCATATCCAACACCTGAAGAACATCCCGAGGTGCCAGAAGTCCGCAAGAAAAGAGTCTTTCGGTTTCTAAACCTGACCCTCGCAAAGCCCGGTTTTCAGCAGTAAAGCCTTTTCTAGCAACGAAGTGCTGCCCGAATCACCACTTTATCAAGTGAGTTCATACCCCTATAATCTACCTTTTTAATGGTTTTAAATGCTTTTTAGGGGGGGATACAAGTTAAACACAATTATATTGTGTTAATAATTACATGTGATGTCAATCACATAAATGTTTTTCTTATGCCTTTAAATATTGTGTTAACAATAAAAGATTACCAAATACTTCCAAAATGACTTAAAGTCATGTAAAATCATTAAAGTCATGTATACTCTTTTCAAAATCACATAGACTCTTTTTAAAATACCGATAAACTCTTTTAAATGTGTTTATAACTCTTTAAAATTATAATTATCCAAAGCATGTTCATATATCTATAAGTATATATATAAGACCTAAAGGGCTTAGACTATAGAGTTTGCCTTGTTTCCTTTTCCTTGTTTGGATGTGGGCTTTAGGTGGGGTTATTTGTCCGAAAGCCATTCCTTTCTTAATTATATATATTATACATATGGAATATAAAAGGCGACTTCAGTCGGTATCATTACCTTTGTATCATGCTGAGCAAAGGCGTACTTTCATGATAGATCATGCTAATCAGATAGAACATATAAATTATAATAGGTATAATTTGTGAAAATAACAAGAAATCTATTTTCTAGATAAGTATACGAGATCTAAATTACTTTGACAAGAAAAGGTTATAATTCAATCTTTACTCAAACTAAAATGTGATGGTACGTCTTCAGGACAAAGCAATACTTGCTATGTTATATCCTTGTAACCAGAGTCTCCTGGAGGGAGAGCGGGCATTGTGTGTATAGATCTATACAGGACCGACAATCCCACATCCCGACTGCTAGCTACAGTCCGACAGACCAGCCATGGGGTGACAAATGTCACATATTCAGTTTCGACACCAGTAGGTCGTCGTGTTCATTCTAGTCCAGCATGGTTACAACTTTATCACATTTTAAACCCTAATTAACCAGGTTAATATTAGGGTAGTTATTCATAGGTAGTTTATTTTTAAGAAATACTACTGTATTAATCTCCTTCCATAAATAAAACTGAAACAGTTTTATGGAGATTTAAAACTACTATTCATAAACGGTTTTATGGGGATTTAAAACTACTATTCAGTTACGACACCAGTAGGTCGTCGTGTCCATTCTAGTCCAGCATGGTTACAACTTTATCACATTTTAAACCCTAATTAACCAGGTTAATATAAGGGTAGTTATTCATAGGTAGTTTATTTTTAAGAAATACTACTGTATTAATCTCCTTCCATAAATAAAACTGAAACAGTTTTATGGAGATTTAAAACTACTATTCAGAAACGGTTTTATGGGGATTTAAAACTACTATTCAGAAACGGTTTTATGGGGATTTAAAACTACTTATCATAACGGTTTTATGGGGATTTAAAACTACTTATCAGATGGAACTTAGTCATTCACTCTCTTTAAACTAGTATAACATAAAGGACCCATAGTGGCTAATTCTATAATTCCTTAGTTTATACATCAGAGTTATATATAAGTAATATCCGATTGATAGTGAAATGTGTGACTTCCGCCTTACTTCCTGTTCCTTGTTTGGTTGTGGGCTTAGGTCAGATTCACCCATTTAACTGTCCATTCGATATTAGGTTATATATAACTAGTATAAACTAATTAATTGCAGATGGGACTATTGAGGTTATCATATTATCACATCAGGAAATATAGGATTTTCTGGAGGAACCAACGAACTTTTCCAAGAACTTAGAGTATACTTTATATAACTAAAATACTTATGAACTCGCCAGCTTAAATGCTGATCTACTCTTTCAAAATAACTTGTATTCTCAGAAATCCAGTAGACAGGTACACTCCCGAAGCTTTTGAGAATACTACCTAGTACCGTACTGCGACTCTTGTCTTCTACTGTATCTACTTTGATGTTTGAATATGTAATGTTTAAACACTTATGTAAAACTTATACCTATTAATGCAATGGTTGTTTGTACTTTGATTACTATATTGCATGTGTTGTGATACTTACATGACGTCCTCCGCCCCTGAACGTTTCCGTCGTTCTAGTTTGGGGGTGTGACACTATGGTATATAGATCTGCAACATAATGACATTTTGAACAAAAGCAAATACAAAAAAAAAGACGACAATTGGAAATAATAAAGAAACGTACATGCTTCTACTTCACCAAAAGTTTTATCATCCTTAAGAAAGTGGATAAAGGCATCAACCTTTAGCTGGAAAACTCTTGTAGTGATATCAGCTATGCTCTGAGGATCATGTTGATCATGTGTTCCCATATAACGTCTAATTTTCGGCCACTTAGCATTACACGTAAATGTGATGAAATATTCTGGACTTCCGTACACTCTGCATATAGAAAGAGCATTCTGATAATAACTATACATGTAGCGGGGGCCACCAAGAAATGGGGAAGGAAAAAAACCACGCTTTCCTACCACCCGAATCTCCTTATCCCCTTTCAAAAAAGCATCATACACCCACTGACGTATAGAACACAAGCTTTCCTAGTGATTTAGAATGTAGTCTAACTGACCTTCTTCAATGCACGTATAAGCGTCAACCAGGTATTACTGAAAAAGACGACATGAATTAAGAATGAGGGAGAACGTAGAATGGCATGCATGAATCTAATATCTATTTTACATATTCATTGTATGATTCTTAGTGTTTGCTCCCCTCTCATTGAAAAGCTTTATACGCGGAGATCAACCATATTCGCCAAACAGAAACAACAACGGATATTGTAATGGAATATAACTCGGATGGAGTTTACTAACACGTTGAGGACGACCATATTTCGAATGGATAACAATATCATACATGCTACAATTAGTATCATCACCTGTGACAATACAACCTAATGTACCGGGAGCCGACAGCCCATATCTACGATCAGACACATCATTAAGAAACTGCACTGAATATGACTCAATACTAAGGCTGTCAGCAATTTATTTTGTTGTTTTGAAAGTACGGACATATTCATTATGAGTCGCTAATAAGTGCATCAACAAACGAAAAACACCCACATCCAAAGCCGTTCTACTATCCCAAACGTCATGCCTTCTGCCATTAGAAGATTCAAATGCTTTAAATCTATTAGAAACCTCATTTGCAGAATAAAAAACATACATCTGCAAGAATCGAGAACCTTTGTTTTCCTCCGGTCATAAAGAACCTATCTGATGAAAAATTTGTCCCGAAGTCTTAAAGACATACAGACCACAGACTCATCAACTTTTTCCCTAAATGAGGTCATAGAAAACATACTATTATATCCCCTGATGTTATCCAAAAATGAAGATTCCATATACTTCAAAAAGTTCAGCTCGGGGCTTAAAGGGAAAGGGAAGTACAACTGAGCCCAATTTACAACATTGGGTATATATAGGTCGATTCATACGAGAAAGACCTACAACCCTTTGCACAAACCAAAACAATGCTCCGCAAAATTCACACTCACATGTACAATCACCACAATATTGTAACATCCCCTCTGACACGTATCACAATATTGTCCGCTTTGGGCCACTCGACACGAGGACTTCCCAGGGGGTAACCCATCCCGATACTACTCCCGCCCGAGCACGCTTAACTGTAGAGTTCTTATGGGATCTGCTGCCCTCACGACTTTAAAACGCGTTGTAACAGGGAAGGTATCTACACTCCTCATAAGGAATGCTTAGTTCTCCTTCCCAGCCGATGTAGGATCACGTGCAATCCACCTTCACCCCCCATTATTGGGTTCGACATCCCCGTCGAACACATCGAACCGTGCCCTAGCTCTGATACCATTATCGGGAGCCCAAAGCGGACAATATTGTGATACGTGCCAGAGGGGGATGCTACAAATGGTATCAGAGTTAGGGCACGTGTCGATGTGTTCGAAAGGGATGTCTAACCCTATAATGGGGGGGTGAATGTGGGTTGCACCTAATCCTACATCGGCTTGGAAGGAGAACAAAACATTTCCTTATAAGGGGTGTGGATACCTTCCTTGTCACAACGCGTTTTAAAGCCGTGAGGGCAACAGATCCCATAAAAACTCTGCAGTTAAGCGTGCCCCGGCGAGAGCAATCCATGAATGGGTGACCCCCTGGGAAGTTTTCGTGTCGGGAGCCCAAAGCGGACAATATTGTGATACGTGCCAGATGGGGATGTTACACCAATGCCCACAGAAGAATCACCAACTGAGATGAGAAGACAATTACGCTTAGACTGACGCGAAAATGAAGGACAACGTAGAGAAGAAGAGGCATCAAAGGAAAGCACCTTCCGCTTTGACATAAAGAAACAAAACAAAAGCAACAGAACAGAGAAGTAGAAACCGAAAGAACGTAACAGATAAGTACCACTAAGAAGGCAACAATCTCCAACAAAAATCGACAAACATGAGCAAGGAACAACGAAAATTACATCAACTAGAATAAAGCACAAAAGAAATTATAGAGAAAAAAAACCATACCTATATAGTTTAACCAAAGAGAGAAAATGAAGAAGATGTTCCACCGAGTAAGGAAAATCATAGCTCAACATTCCAGTATCCCTTAGAGAGCAAGAAAACACCACATAAACAACAACTCATCATTCCACCATGGTTTTCCGATTACCGAAGCATACCCACCGACAAAGCTCCCTCTTCAGGTGACATACAAAATGGACATACAAAATTAGAGAAATAAGGGGGAAAAGAAATCAATAAAGATATACATTAAAAAAGAGAAGTTACAGAATTAGAGAAATAAGGGGAAAAAGAAATCAATAAAGATATACAGTAAAAAAGAGAAGGCATGTAAAAGGTAAAAAAAATAGGAATTTTTTTAACCGTACGTACTGTTCCTAAGGCATTGCGCTTTACTTATATGTTTAATAGAAGTACCTAACTTTTTAAATAAATTAAAATATCATAACAGAAAATACATAGATAACCAAATTAAAAATTCCATTAAATTACATCCATAATCTTTAGAATAGCATATGACACTGGAGGGAATAAATAATACAAAATCAAAGAATTATAGGGCTTAAAAAGCAAAAACGTTATCTGGGATATTCCAGATTGATCATGTCACACCTTCCCCGGCCGTTGGCGGAAATGTTGAGTGGTGATGGTACATAGATTACCCAAATCACAGAGCGCAAACCATAACTATCTATTAAATGAAACCCATCTATCTTCGAGTTGATAGTCGTTCCTTGCCTTGATCCTTACTCTATCCTAGGAACACATGCGATTTTTGGAAAACGTCAATTTGATGTTGGTGAGTTCACAGGTTTTGAGATAAACGTATAATAAACTCTTTTTGAAAACTTTCTAGAAATTTTTACGATTCTTAAATTCATGGTTTCCTATGCTTTATTATATACCTCTTGATTTATTATCTTTTTAGGACATTATGATAATCCTATCTTATTATCTATATAGGATGCTTTACAAATCCTAACTTACTATCTTTTTAGGATGCTTTACCAATCCTAATTTATTATCTTTGTATGACATTTTGTTAACCCTTGGTATTTTCGACCTATGCTAACCACAAAGAGGAAAACAAATTTTCTCTCATCTCTCCCCTCTATCTCCTTCAATCCTATGGTTTCTTGTGTTTCGGTGTGATGCATTAGAGGCTCGCATACATATGGAGCTAGTTTTTCAAGGATATTACCAAGAGTTTTTGATAAGCTTAATTAATTCAATTTAAGCTATAAGATATGTGGTTCTATTCATGATTTTGATTAATAGGGTTTATAGTTTTGTTTCATAAGTATGTTGCTATTAATTGAGAAAAGACATAAATCCATTAGTTTGCATGTACCCTTAAGAGTTAAGTGAAATTTCGCATGTACAAATTGATTGTAACCTAAAAACCCAAACAATGGTATGAGATCCATGCTCTTCTATTAACTGTACATAGTAGATGAAACCAGAAAAACAAAATATTTGATAATCTGTATTCCCACTGCGTGGTAAGTCCTCTGCCACAACATGGAAACTGCCTGAAATTCGAATTTCGGGATTTTCTTGCCTTATTCAAAAGATATGATAACTATCAAATATTATTTTAAATTTCTAAAATCAGAATATAATAACTAGATAATTATAAATCCTGATTTGAATATAAGGAAGATTTTAAAAAGGTAATTATCCAATTATAAGATAACTAGATAATGTGATTATCCTTTAATAAGATTTACATTAATTAATTAAAAGTTTAATTACAAGATAATTTCTAAATCTTATTTAGTTAAATACTAATTGTTAAAAGTTAATTGAATTAATATGATTTGAACCTTCTAATTTAAAAGTTTTAAAATACACCCCTATACATATGTATAAGAGTATATTACTATATGTATTATTAAAATCAGTGGAATCAATACTAGAACTCATTCACAAAGCCACACTATAATAGATATATAAGGAAACAACCTATAAAATGACTGTTGAATGTGTGTCTTTTTCACTCACCACTTCTTTGTGTGGTGAAGGGTTGTTAGCTAAATGGGTTTGATAGGACACTAACACATTAAAAGTATAATGTATGAAGTATAGAAAATTCTAAAATCTCACTCTAGTTACTTTAGGAAAAATGTGAAATTTTATGCTAATCCATGAAAACGTATGTTATATCTTTGCAAGTCCTTATTGGAGCGTGTATGGTTAACCGGTACACTAATTGTAACATCCTGTTTCGGATCGTCCGAGATTAGGGTTTGTGGGCTGCAACCCAGGCATGATGAAGTCTCGGGGTTGCGACGAGTTGCTGGAAGCGTAGAGCATCTCAACACCTTTCCGTGGGTATGAGGTTCATGGGAATCGGAGTTATATCGAGTTGAGAAATGTGGAAGCGAAGTACGCTGGGCGTACGTATGAGTACGCTTAGCGTACTAATACGCGTGATTTTTAAGCAGGAGCCACCTAGTACGCTGGGCGTACCAGAGGGTACGCTGGGCATACTAGGCACGAAATGGAAACCCTAAATGAGGGGGGTGACCCTATATATAGAATGATATGGCCTCATTCCTGACCACCATCCTCAGTCAATAAACCCTTTCAAACCCTAATCCTCGTTCTTTAGCTTATGTGTGACCATGGTGAGCTTGTAAGTGTTATTGTGGGATTATTAGAGTGAAGAAGGAGCATGGAAGAGAATAGAGTTGGAGTCCAGGCTTTGGATCTAATCTTTTATGTGGTTGGAGCATCATTTGAAGGTATAAAGCTCAAAGCTTTCTCATCCTTTTGTTTTGTGCATGATATGGTCCATTTTAGGGTTTTTGGTCCTAAAGCTTGAGGCTTTATGAGTTGTTGCACTCCAGAGCTTATTATCTGTCCTTTCAAGTGTTTCTAGTGGAGAGGATCCATAAAAATGAGGTCTTGAACGTTAGAATCAAGTCATGCATGAGTTATGAGTTTTATGAGAAAAGAGAATGAGTGTTTTGAGTGTTGATGACTAAATCAACCATGCAAAGGCTTAAAGTCACTGAATTTATGGAGTAAGAGATATTAGGGGGTCCAGATCTAAGAAATGAGTTAAGGTCTTAACGAGTTAAGACCAAGAGGATGGACTAAGCAAAGCTGGGCATACGCCTAACGTAATTCCAGTACGCCCCGCGTACTGGGTTGGTGTCCCCGATCAGATTCGTGCATGCTAGTGTACGATGAGCGTACTAAGGGAGGTACGCCCCGCGTAACCTCTCTGTGAGCCTTTGGGCTGAATTTATTATTGGGTCCTAAGGGTTGTGCCAAGGGTTGTGCCTGGACTTTTGGGCTTGTGTATTAGTGACTTTGAGCAGAGAAATATTATATTGTGCTTTGGGCCCTTGAGTTGGGCTTTTCATTTAGATTGAGAGTTGGGCCTTGGGAGAGCCCAATTATTATTGGGCCTTGGTGGGCCCAATGGGTTTTAGGTCATTGATGGGCTGGTTAGTGGACTACCTTTAGACCTAATGAGTGAGAGTTTGGACCTAGTTCCTAATTGGGATAATTGTGGGTTTGGCACAGAGTTAGTGGCCGGTGCATAGCAACAGCGTTTATAGGGGCCGTTCGTCATCTGAGGTGAGTCTTCTCACTATACATACCTTGAGTGGTGATTTGGGTGACCGGAGGGTCTTATGTGCTTATATTGAATATTGTGTTATCCTGCATTATGTCTTTGTGATTTATGATGTGTGTTACGCTGAGCTTTATTGAGTTAGGACCGGAGGGTCCACCCGAGTTATGGGACTGGAGGGTCCCACTGAGACACATTGACCGGAGGGTCGTATCTGATTTATAGCCATGAGAGGCTAATGGGATATGTGTGGTATTTTGGGGAACTCACTAAGCTTCGTGCTTACCGTGTTATGTGATATGTGTTTCAGGTTTTTCTCAGGATCGCGGGAAGGATTCGGCTTCATTGTACACACCAGAGAAAGAGTTATGTTTTGAGGATCCTGGAGTCTTAATTAAACATCTATGGAGTTGTGATTTGTGAATTAAATAAATGAGATTATTGTGAAATGTGTTATGAGAATTATGTGATTTAAATGAAAATTTTGTTTGAAAATTTACGGTGTCACAAGTTGGTATCAGAGCCTTGGTTTGAGGGATTCAGATGCACCTTCGGGCATATCTGGACTCAAACTGAGGATTTGAGAAAAATTTTCAAAAGAAATGATTTTCTAAAACGAGCAAAAGTTTCTAAGAGAAAAACGAGAAGGAGCAGTGTGTACAATCAGCCAGAGCCCGAACGGTGATTTCCCAAAATATCCTTACTTATTTGTGTTATGAGTTATTATTGAGATATTAGTGATGCATGCTAGAAGATAGGCTAGGTATTTCATATATTAGGGCTAGAGTTGCCTGATTTGTGATGCCTTAGCCTAGGAATTTTCCTATCTGTGATGTGCTTTGAGTATGTGCGGAGTAAGAGTATCCAGCAGGAATCTTTTAGATAGAGAGAGCTTTGAGTAGAGGAGTAATCTAGGAGAGATACCTAGATGAGCAGTGGATGATCCTACTGAGAGAGTAGTTAGATACCCGCGTGGGGTAGAGTTGCTTGTGTACGATGATAACATTCGAGTGTGAGTAGAGCAAGTGGAGTGGTAACCTAGAGTGGTTTTACGTGTTGGTAGAGATTATTCGATGCTCGAATGTTGTTTGCTTCGTGCTTTGTGGGACTCTTGATGATGGGAGTCAGCTACTAAGTGAATATGACGATATTCAGGAGGTAGATGGCTGGCATCATAAGGAGTTCTTCAGCAGCTGATGGCAGAGAAGTGAGGGAACCTAGGAAGAGCCTAGGGAGTGGCCTTAGTCATATGAGTACGCTGATAGAGGAGAGTAGTCGCTGGGAAGCGACCAGATTTAGCGAGATTGGTGGTCGAGAAGGTTGAGGAGCTACTTAGGAATTCTGGGGCGATCTGTGTGGAAGGTACGGGTAGATGTGGCAGGTAGTATGGGCCCGTACTACTGAAAGCAGAGGACCCATGCTCGAAACAGGGAGGATACCAGCGGTTCTAAGTAGCAGATTGAGAGAAGATAACATGGTTCGGGTACCATGATCCATAGCAGATTGAGAGGTGATCACATGGTTCGAGTACCATGATTCGTGGCGGTTAGAGCTTCTGGTTTTACCAGTTGTCCCATTGTGGTTGATTAGTCAGAGAACAGATGTGATAGAGTGTGGGGCCAGAGGGCCATGTCGAGCAAGTTTTAATGGAGCATACCTGGAGAGGGAAATCAAGTTAGTTTTGAGAGATTTTCATTGGTGAGATGCCAGTTGGAGTCGCAAGACACAGGGGTGAGTAGAGATGAGACTTTATGGAGAATTACGGTCCGAGTTGAGCAATTGGCCGATAGTTGAGATGTCACTTTCTATGACAAGAGTTGCCCTGTTTCCGTTTCCTGGGAGAAGCAAAACGAGATATTGAGCTTCCGGTTTCAGAGTTGGAGGTAAACCCCGTGGGGTAGCATAGGGTTGCAACCTTTTCACCAAGGTAGTTGGGCATTATGTTTGCTGCAAGGTATTCCTTATACCACGGGAGAGCTATTAGTGGAGACTGAGATGAGGGAAAAGAGATGCCTTAGCCGAGTCAGGCATGCCTTCAGCAGCGATTGCAAGTGATCAAGAGGAGTATACTGGGGCGGTGACCCTC
Organism: Lactuca virosa; assembly: GCF_052849685.1. NCBI lineage: Eukaryota > Viridiplantae > Streptophyta > Magnoliopsida > Asterales > Asteraceae > Lactuca > Lactuca virosa. The sequence continues at coordinate 44,878,254 of NC_136433.1, forward strand.
GTTGTCTACGTTGTGTATCGACTGTGAGAGTGATGTCTCTCGCTTCCATGATGATTTCTGCGATGGGAGGCTGGTCGAGGAATCAGAGACGAGGTGCGTGATAGCATATTATTCCAGATGGAGAGTCAGGACTGTTTCGGAACAGTTGGGGTATCCGACGGTGTGTCGGTCTGAGGCTTCGAGATGACTAGAGGCAGTCACGTTGAGAGGATTCTGAGATTTTTGTACGAGTTACGGGATATTTGGAGTTGCTTGGTTTCCATCGGGAATATCATTGATGTGATTACGTGGCACGTTCCAAGAGTCAAGTGTGATGCACATGGTGAAACAGTTTATGGAGTAGATTGTTGGTGTGCCAACTGGTGATGGTTCGAACTCTGAGTGGGGGAGAACTGGGTATTCTATTGAGAGGATCAGCGATCCGTTTAAGTATGATTAAGAAACTGGTTATGAAGATCTGCAGTGCGGACACAAGAGACCTGGGTTATTGGTGGATGAGGCGAGGTGCAATGGGATGATGTATGTGTATGTGCTTAAGAAAGGATGAGTGAATCCACGGAAGGTGGCTGTTGGTCAGAGAATTTATTGTGGCCAAGGATTTTTTTTCGAGTTGTAATGTTGAGTTCGAGGCGGTTGGGTCGCTGAGTTCAGGGTGCAATTGCTGAGATTTGTGGGTATCGATATAGATTGTGATCTATACTCCAGGAGGGGCAACAGTTGATTTGTCAATCAATTTCAGAGTCGGTATGAGTAGTTTCGTATGGGTAGAGATCAGTACAGGATGGAGCTTCGGATTTTGTCAACGTGTTTTCAGTCGTTGACGATTCCTCCGTGTTTCTATTTGTGAGATGGGAGTATTTCGAGGATTTCGAGTTGTGAGAGTGGAAGATCAGCGTTCGAGGTAAGATATTATGAGGATCTGAGAGGGTATGTTGCGGTATGCGGGTATGGTGCCGTGAGTGGAAGATCTGTGTGACATCCCCATTTTCACGGCCAGAAAAGACCGATTTTGTTTTTGCTTTATAAAAATCAGAGTACTTCTTTTAATAAAAATATTGCGGAATTTGTTCCTAGAAAAACATGATAAATACGTTATCAAATCATTTCCGAAGAAATGTATTTTTATTCATTTTAAAACATTTGGGATGTCATCGTCAATACAGAAACATAAGCATAAACGGAACTTACATTCATTTACACTAGTGATCTACATCTCTTTTAAATCTCTCAGTGTAAAGTAACTTCATATCGACACCTGTGATACAAATAAACTGAGTGGGTCAGGTTGGGAAACCTGGTGAGTACATAGGGTTTTCAACCCACAATAATATAATTATTATGTTTAATCATCAAACAATTAACCCAATTACCCATCTCCATTATCTTATTTACTCTTAAGGATCTACCCTAAGAATCATCTATCTCTTTTTCATTCATTCCTAAGGATCATCCTAAGGAATCGACACGAAGTCCATCATCACCGGGGTTTAGGCACTAAGTCTGCATAGTCGCCAGGGTTTATACAACAGGCACTAAGTCCGCATAGTTACCAGGGTTTTGGCACCAAGTCTGCATGATCGCCAAGGTTTAGGCACCAAGTCTGCATGATCGCCAGGGTTTAGAGTACACCGGGTGAACACATCGTTCACAACACCTACATATTGCGAGCATGCTAGTGTTCCACTGGACTGTCTAGAATAGTCCGTGGTTGTCATCCATACTCTGCTAGATGACGGGGCCAGCATTTGGGAACAAGGCTTCTCACATCGTCCACCTCTCACCCTTACCTCATGGTCTATATCACCTCTCAACTCATCATCCAACTCATATTTCATCTACCCATGTTTTACCCAACATATTATGCAGATATAAATACATATACAGTTTAAATCATATAAAACTTGTATAAAATCGTTCATCCAGCATAGATAGCAAGTATACAGATAATATGCACACATAGCACGTAGTTTATATAAAATACTTCATATCTATGTGTAAGATAAAAGTAACTATGCACTCACCTGATAAGGTGGTGACTCGGTACTCGGACACCGCTTCGTTTACTTTAAAATAATTTTCTTCGACGAAACCTAATATTATTACCACTAGATTTTAGTCTAATATTTACCGTGACTAATTATTAGTCTTATTATTATTATTATTATTATTATTATTATTATTATTATTATTATTATTATATAAGCGTTTAAATAATACTTTCCAACCACTATGTACAGACAGGGGCCAAACATAAAACACTGGAGGGCAGGACCATTTTGGCATATAGCACTTCTGAAATCCAACAACCCTATGTGGCCCTTTAAACCAGATTCCCCGTACCGCAAGTAGTTAAAAAGATATTATAATAACACTTATATAAGTCATAATAATAGCTCAAATATTTATTATAAGTTCATAATAACAATACTAATTTTAAATATAAGCTATATTAAAATAGGTAAGCATAACTTACTTACAATGGGGTTTTAGCTAGGAGTCGGGCTCTGCAGGGGCAGAACTTCGTCGCTGAATCTTTCTAAGAAAGATTTGTGTAGCGCTTCAGCGCTCACCTTACTATACTAAAACTACAAAAAGAGAAGTCGAATCACGAGGGACTGAAATGATCGGGGGATAACAAGAGAAAGACTCTTGAATCAAGAGAATGGTGCAAGAAATATGAGTGCCCAAGCCTCTTATTTATAGTAATTACAAAAACTACCCTCCATAATTACTTAATGACCTTATATTTATATAAACGACTAAACACCCCTTCATAATACTATTTTAAATAGATTTAACGATATTTTTACTAAACTAATGTCGAAAGTACTCAACACTAGTCTTATAATAACCGCATCGTCAATACCTTTCTAATGATATATACATTTGTATATATATGTGTACGTATATATGATTTATACTTTATTTTAATACGTAAATATGCTATTATAATTTGTAACTCGTTCATACGAACTCCATTTTTGACGTTCTTTATATCCACGCCTTGGTATTTACGAGTACTACAACTTTCATTTAGACGCCGTCAGCTAATTCTCATTCTATCTCAGATTTACAAAACTGTATCGAATTTATCGCGCTCGAAGAGTACGGACCAAGTTTCGTCCATATCTTTAACATACGAGCTCTATTCTCGAATTTATTTATATCCACGCGTAGGTAAAAACAAGATCTAAAACTTTATTTAGACTCTATCGGCTAATTCTCGACCAATCTTAAATTTAACAGTAGGAGGATATTATAATGTTAAATGTCTGCGTAAAATTCATAACTTCTACATACAGACTCCGTTTTCGTCTGTCTTTTTACCGTTGAGTTCCTATTAATGAGATCTTCAACTCTCATTTAGGTCGCGTAGGCCAAAAACCGCTCGAACTAAAATTCGAGTTTCGGGTCGTGCACTGCTATGCTAAATCTTAGAAAATTCATAACTTCCTCATACGAAGTCAGATTTGGGCGTTCTTTTTTTGTATGTTCTCGGTGTAACGTATACTACAAATTTTGTTTAGATCACTAAGGCTAAAAGTCTTCTACCGTAAATTCACTATTTACGTCTCCCGGTGCCGTGCCGGTTTTGCCGTAAAACTTCGATGGACCATAACTTATTCGTTATAACTCGGATTTCGGAGTTCTTTATATGTACAGAACCCTTGTAACATATACTACAACTTGGTTAAGATTAATCATTCTAAATAATCTTCCATAAAAAACTCATTTTTGATGCTCATCGTCTCTAAATTGACTAGCCCGGATCTGTGGGCGTTACAATCTGTGGATGAGACGAGACATCGTGAGGTTCTGTGATGGCGAACCGGGGTATCTGAGTATGACGCCCTAGACTTTTGGGATTATTTGAGACTTGAGTTTGTGAGATGGCAAGTGGAGTAACGAGTGGCTATTGTTCCAGTGAGAACCCTTCAGCTAATTGTCATCAAACGAGATTATCCAAGTGGCTATTGTTCCAGTGAGAACCCTTTAGCTAATCGCAGTGAGCCACGAACCCTCCCTACTTCAGACTAGACCTCGGTCCAATCAGGAGGTGACACCGAGGCCCTCGCATGCGCAGCCACGTGCGAGCCACCTGCGACCCTTCGGATCTGCTGACATGTGGAGACTTCTCAACCATTGGATCAGCAGCTTCGGACCTCCTAGAAATAGAGGGCTTGCGAGCCTTCTCGGATGCATTTGGAAAATCACCATCTTTCACCCCTTTCTTCATATTTTCTTCATCTTAACATCCCCCAAAGCCCCGGGATCGATTATAACCCCCGGAATACGCCACGAAGAGCCCGAGAAGCCTGGAAAATTTATCTTTTCGGTTTCGAAGCCAGACCCTCGCAGAGTCCGGTTTCTGAATAAAACTCCCGGTTTTATTAGAAACGATCGTTTTAGGAAACGAATTGTTGCCCGATTTTCATCAAATCAAGTGAGTGTATAGTCACTTTCATCTTACACATAGATATGAAGTATTTTATATAAAATACGTGATATGTGTATATATGTTGTTTGTTTATTTGAGATGGACGTTGAATGAATGTTTTATACATGTTTAAAATGATTTAAAATGTATATATATATATATATATATATATATATATATCTTCAAATATGTTGGGTAAAACATGGGTAGATAAAGTATGAGGGATAAAAGTACAGTATAGATGTACGTTGGTAGCTATGTATTTAGTACGTTGGCAGCTATGAGACGTAGTGCCTATTGTATAAACCCTGGCGACTATGAGACGTAGTGCCTATTGTATAAACCCTGACGACTATGAGACGTAGTGCTTATTGTATAAACCTTGGCGACTATGAGACGTAGTGCCTATTGTATAAACCCTGGCGACTATGAGACGTAATGCCTATTGTATAAACCTTGGCGACTATGAGACGTAGTGCCTATTGTATAAACCCTGGCGACTATGAGACGTAGTGCCTATTGTATAAACCCTGGCGAGTATGAGACGTAGTGCCTATTGTATAAACCCTGGCAACTATGAGACGTAGTGCCTATTGTATAAACCCTGGCGACTATGAGACGTAGTGCCTATTGTATAAACCCTGGCGACTATGAGACGTAGTGCCTATTGTATAAACCCTGGCGACTATGTGACGTAGTGCCTGTTGTATGAACCTTGGTAGCAATGGACTTTGGATAAATTCCTTAGGTCAATCCTGAGGAATGATAGGATGAAGGATAGTCGATTCTTGATCGACGTTCGTTAGTGCTTGTAGTATAAACCTTGGGCAGCGATGGACTTCGTGCCTATTCCTTAGGATAAATCCTTAGGAATGAGTGAGATTTGATTTTTAGGGTAAATCCTTAAGAAATAAATAAGATAATGGGGATTGGGTAATTGGGTTGATTGTTTGATGTTTAAGCATAATAAATTATTTATTGTGGGTTGAAAACCCTATATGCTCACCAGGCTCCCAAGCCTGACCCACTCAGTTTGTTTGTATCACAGGTATCGATACGAAGTTACTTTACACTGAGAGATTAAAAGAGATGTAGATCACTAGTGTAAGTGAGTGTAAGTTTTGTTTATGCTTATGTTTCTGTATTGACGATGACATCCCAATGGTTTAAGTGAATAAAATACATTTCTTCAGAAATGATTTGATAATATAATTATCATGTTTTTATGGGAACAAATTCCGCAACACCTTTTAAAAGGATTACTCTGATTTTATTTTAAAAAGCATAATCGAAATCGGTCTTTTCTGGCCGAGAAATTAGGGGATGTCACAGTTGGTATCAGAGCATTAGTTTAAGCGAACTAAGAAATTGTAGGATTTCTAGACTTAAACTTAGAATGCTAAGTGATGATTGTGAGATGAGTGTCTACCATATTTTAGACACGAGCACTAGTTTATTTTAGGAAGGATGCCTAAAATGCTTTTATGTGCTAAATGTTTTGTGTTATAGCTATAATGATGCTATTATTTGTTCGGATCTATGGTCTGTTGCCGACCGGATCTGGAAACCTTATGTGTGTAGGATTCTAAGCGTATGATTACGAGATTAGAACTAACATGTGAACGTTTCGAAGTGATAAGGAGATTTATACGTCTATCGTAAATAAAGCTTTCTTATCTTAAATTCTCACCCGGTACACCAAACGTCTGCTTGGGTGTACAAAACGTTATGGTGAAGACTCGTAGAGAATTGAGTAAATGGAGGAAATGAAAGGCTTATGATAGTGAATGACACCTATCGGAAGATATCGCAAGAGTGGTATCTTGTCTTTAGAATATGTCTAATAAAATAATAGAACGTTTAGAGGGGTACGATACGTCTGAAGTACACCTTCGATTGGCAGGATGATGGAATGATTGGTGTAATTCTTGAAGTTGTCCCATCATTTGGAATTTCCATCACCAACCAAGTTGAAGTAGAATTGATGATTGAAGATACGCATGGAAGAAGTCCTAGTAGAGTCTAGGAAAATTTTATGATTAATTGGACACATTCGTATGTGTTAAATTGTTTTGTGATTTTAGGACTTGGGGACAGCGAGACAGTACTTGGGACGAGTATGAGTAGGTGTGAATAGTAGTAGAGATCTATACTACTGGAAGCACAGGACTCACGCTTGGATCAGGGAAAGTCATAAGGTTACCAAGAAACTAGTGATTGATTCCGTTTTATTCGGATATGTCATTACCCTTGTTTCGGTAATGACTAGTAAGTTGGTTGTTATTCCGACCCTAGTGGTCATATCAAATTGAGTCCGACTACGATGAGTTTGTTACATGGTTCGGAGGACCAAGTTCGATGTAGCAACTGACTAATGTCAGAAGGTTAAAATTAATGCGATCGATAGCATCGCGCTCGTTGTTAATGAAGCTGGTAGCTGGAAATGCTATATGCTAAAATGTGATTATATCACATGAAGATACGAACGAAGGTATATTCCATTCTGGAATTTGACTCAAAGAGACTTGAGTCTAGACGTTGCATCATCCGATGAAGGTCATTAGAACATGACCCGTTGATCTGTTACAATAGATAAGGGGAAGTACTTATCCTAAGAAGAAGAAGGAGTCCTCAATAAGGATTTATTTTGTAACTTGTAGGTTACGATTGAAAGTCCAACCTAGTACGAAGAGCAGGTGTAAGATTGAGCATCATGGTTATTACTTAGGATGGAAAGATAACGTATGGAATCATTATATAAGTCCTATTTTCGTTGATGATTTCGGGACGTAATCATCCTAAGGGGGAGATAATTGTAACGCCCGTAGATCCGGGCTAGTCAATTTAGAGACGATAAGCATCAAAAATGACTTTTTGATGGAAGATTATTTAGAAGGATTAATCTTAACCAAGTTGTAGTATATGTCTCAAGGTTTCCGGATATATAAAAAATGTCGAAATACGAGTTATAACGAAGAAGTTATGACCTGTCGAAGTTTCGCGACAAAACCGGCACGGTGCCGAATGTCATAAAAAGTGATTTTTTGATAAACTACTTTTTAGCCTTAGTGATCTAAACAAAACTCGTAGTGTTCGTTAAACCGAGAGTAGGTATAAAAAGAACGCCCAAATCTGACTTCGTATGAGGAAGTTATGATTTTTCGAAGTTTCAGCTTAGCAGTAGACAACTAAAAACTCGAATTTTAGATCGAGTGATTTTTAGCCGACACGACCTAAACGGTAATCAAAGGTCTCGTGAATAGTAGCACAACGGTAAAAAGACAGATGAAAACGGACGTCGGATGAAAAAGTTATGAATTTTTAACGAATTTCCTGTTCCGGTCTGTTAAAAATAATAATATAAAAATTAAATTCAAAATTAGCCGACAAAGTCTAAACGAAAGTTGTAGAGCGTAATTTTACCTACGCGTGCATATAAAGAACGTCAAAAACGGAGCTCGTATGCGAAAGTAATGGATTTTAGAAGTTTTGGCGCGAAAACCGAGAAATTTCGCATAGGTGGCTTCGGCCACGTCACCTTCGCTTAGAACATGCCACGTGTCCGACATTTTACTGAGTCATCGGAGCTGCTGAGTCATCCGAAGTGGTCCAATGGGTGTCCGACGCGTGCCCTTTATCACGTGTCCGAGCCTCGCAGTGAGCCACGAACCCTCCCTACTTCGGACTAGACCTCGGTCCAATCAGGAGGTGACACCGAGGCCCTCGCATGCGCAGCCACGTGCGACCCTTCGGATCTGCTGACACGTGGAGACTTCTCAGCCATTGGATCAACAGCTTCGGACCTCCTATAAATAGAGGGCTTGCGAGCCTTCTCGGATACATTTGGAAAATCACCATCTTTCACCCATTTCTTCATATTTTCTTCATCTTAACATCCCCCAAAGCCCCGGGATCGATTATAACCCCCGGAATACGCCACGAAGAGCCCGAGAAGCTCGGAAAATTTATCTTTTCGGTTTCGAAGCCCGACCCTCGCAGAGCCCGGTTTCTGAATAAAACTCTCGGTTTTATTAGAAACGATCGTTTTAGGAAACGAATTGCTGCCCGATTTTCATTAAATCAAGTGAGTGTATAGTCACTTTCATCTTACACATAGATATGAAGTATTTTATATAAAATACGTAATATGTGTATATATGTTGTTTGTTTATTTGAGATGGACGTTGAATGAATGTTTTATACATGTTTAAAAGGATTTAAAATGTATATATATTTTATCTTCAAATATGTTGGGTAAAATATGGGTAGATAAAGTATGAGGGATAAAAGTACAGTATAGATGTACGTTGGTAGCTATGTATTTAGTACGTTGGCAGCTATGAGACGTAGGCCTATTGTATAAACCCTGGCGACTATGAGACGTAGTGCCTATTGTATAAACCTTGGCGACTATGAGACGTAGTGCCTATTGTATAAACCTTGGCGACTGTGAGACGTAGTGCCTATTGTATAAACCTTGGCGACTGTGAGACGTAGTGCCTATTGTATAAACCCTGGCGACTGTGAGACGTAGTGCCTATTGTATAAACCCTGGCGACTGTGAGACGTAGTGCCTATTGTATAAACCCTGGCGACTATGAGACGTAGTGCCTATTGTATGAACCTTGGTAGCAATGGACTTTGGATAAATTCTTTAGGTCAATCCTGAGGAATGATAGGATGAAGGATAGTCGATTCTTGATCGACGTTCGTTAGTGCTTGTAGTATAAACCTTGGGCAGCGATGGACTTCGTGCCTATTCCTTAGGATAAATCCTTAGGAATGAGTGAGATTTGATTTTTAGGGTAAATCCTTAAGAAATAAATAAGATAATGGGGATTGGGTAATTGGGTTGATTGTTTGATGTTTAAGCATAATAAATTATTTATTGTGGGTTGAAAACCCTATATGCTCACCAGGCTCCCAAGCCTGACCCACTCAGTTTGTTTGTATCACAGGTATCGATACGAAGTTACTTTACACTGAGAGATTAAAAGAGATGTAGATCACTAGTGTAAGTGAGTGTAAGTTCTGTTTATGCTTATGTTTCTGTATTGACGATGACATCCCAATGGTTTAAGTGAATAAAATACATTTCTTCAGAAATGATTTGATAATATAATTATCATGTTTTTATGGGAACAAATTCCGCAACACCTTTTAAAAGGATTACTCTGATTTTATTTTAAAAAGCATAAACGAAATCGGTCTTTTCTGGCCAAGAAATTAGGGGATGTCACAAGTATCGTGTAACTGCGGGGAGCCGTAACAATCATGAGTCAGCAAGAGAGAGAAAGAGTATTGTAAGACTACGGGGAGCCGTAGCATTAGTGAGCCAGAGAGAGAGAGAGAGAATTGTTGGATTAGGTGTCTAAGTTCATAACTATTTCTGGAATGTACTTGACCCGATTAGCATGGTCCATTTGGGTTGCATGGCATCATGCATTTGGATAGACTAAAATGAGAGAAATAACACTTAAGGTTTATTAATATATTATAAGTTCTAATATATTAATAGTATTATTTAATTAGTATTGATCAAGAATTAATTTGGAATTAATTAAGTGATCAAAAGAAGACTAATTAAATATATGAGCTGATTGTGTAAATCATCCATACTTATATAGTGGGCTAATGCTTCATGGATAATCAAGTTGGGCTAAAACCCATAGGATGCTCCATGGTGGTTATAGAACCTATGGGTCATGGAAATGAAAGGTCATGCCAATTAGGGTTTACATGGTGTAACCCTAATTGTAACACACTAAATAAGCATCCTTATGCTCACCAAAATCAGCCACTATGCATACAAGTGAGGGCTAGCCGATTTCAAGAAGTGTATCATTTCTCTCTAAGTCATTCCAAGTGTATTTGGTGTTGTGTGAGACATTTGAGGCATCACACTTGAGGTGATAGGCTCACAAGGTTTTCAAGGAATCCTATCTACTACAAGGTATGTATTTCCTACTAACTTTTATGTTTAAAAGTTCCCCGTGTATGCTAGATAGGTTATGAACCTTGGAAAAACAATTTTGCATGTATCATAGATAAAACAAAGATCCAAGGTTTCTAGGGTTGCATGTACACCATAGGAGTGTTAGAATGCTCAAAACCCTTCAGTGGTATCAGAGCCTAGGCTTGTTTGTTTGATACTTGATGCAAAATTGTGAAAAAAAACTCATTTTTTCTTCATTCTGAAGCATAAACTCGCCGAGTCCATGGGGGGACTCGACGAGTCCATGACCAAATTCATCCTACTCGACGTGTAGGCTCTTGCACTTGACGAGTAGGAGCCCCTGAATGCAGATTTTCGAGTTTTGCTGCTGGAAATGGACTAGATACATTACCCTAAACTGTTTTGGTGTTATAAAACTTGTTTTAGATGGTGTAATGGTTGGTCTAATCCATTTACAATGGCTAATATCAAAATTTCATGTTTATATGTGTTCATATGTTCTTGAAATTTTGATAGGAATATTCATGTTCTTATGAGTTCTTGATAGATCATAGGAATTACTTGTTTAAATGTTTAATTCATGATCTTTATGTGTTTTAATGGAATCCATAATTTGTCCTCAAGTTATGGATTACCAAAAGTCTTTCTTTTAAAGTCCATTAAAGAAACACATAAGTTACATAAAATGAAAAGTCACTCATTTTATTACATCTTTAACTCATAAGTTATGAAAGATGAAAAGTTTTGAAAGTTACAAAACTTGCCCTCAAGTTTTGGAACATGTAAAGTCACTTTAAATACTTTAGTTCCAACCCCTAAAATTTTAAAAGTTAAAATTCAACCCTTATACTTTATAATATTATAAGTTAATAATATATATATATATATATATATATATATATATATATATATATATATATATATATATATATATATATATATATGTATAAGAACCAAGTCGTTTTACCGTTAGTAGGCCTCATTCACGAAGCCGGTCTATAAGGGGGTATAAGGTTGTTGCCTATAAAATGGCAGCTTAATGGGTGTCCACTCTCACCCACCGCTTCCTTGACTGGTGGAGGGTCGTTAGCCGAACGGGTAGGACAAGGACTTCTAAATCTTCATTAAAGTATGATGAAAAATAAAGTAACTAAATGTTTTTATAAAATTCCTAATCTTAGTTACTTTAGGAAAATATGAATAAGGTGCTATCCCATGAAATTACACTTTGCACTTTGATTAAGTCGTTAGTGGAGCGTGTGTGGTTAACCGACACACTAACCTGGACTTAACACTGTAGGTAAAGGGTAACTTAATATTTATCATAGTATCGATGGAGCGCGTGTGGTTAACCGGCACATCGATTGAGGGGTAAATATTGAGGGTACCAAGTAATTTGCATGGTTACTTCACACCTTTTTTTGTGATCATCGGCATCCCATTCACAAAACTTGAAGGGCACACTCGAGATTGAAACATGCCATTGAAAAGTTCAATGAATCTCAAAGAATCTAGGAGTTTCAAAAACCAATTAAAACCTAATAATTTATTTCGTTTTTCATGGTGGAAATTGGTGAATCGTCATTCACCTACCTTCAAATATTTTATAGCTTGGATTATGGCATCCCTCTTCTAAGTTATAAAATATTGTGTTGGGTCCTAGCCTTAATATTACATTTGGGTGTTTTATTAAGGACTATCTTTATATCTAATCTAAACTTGTCTTTCTTCTTTTCAGATGTCTTCCAACAATGCTGCTTCTGGCTCAAACCCTACCAGCTCCTTCTCTCTCATGAACCTTTGTGGGAGAGTCATATTTGATGGATCCAACTTTATGGATTGGATCAGAAACATCCGAATGGTCACTCGGTATGAGGACAAGGAATATGTCCTCGACAAGGAGCTTAAAGAACTCGAGCCGACTGCTAGTTACTTTAGGAAAAATGTGAAATTTTATGCTAATCCATGAAAACGCATGTTATATCTTTGCAAGTCGTTATTGGAGCGTGTATGGTTAACCGGTACACTAATTGTAACATCCTGTTTCGGATCGTCCGAGATTAGCGTTTGTGGGCTGCAACCCGATCATGAGTAAGTCTCGGGGTTGTGACGAGTTGCTGGAAGCGTAGAGCATCTCAACACCTTTCCGTGGGTATGAGGTTCATGGGAATCGGAGTTATATCGAGGAAGCTATGGAAGTTTGAAGATTTGGCAAGATAAGTCCATGAGTTGAGAAATGTGGCAGCGGAGTACGCTGGGCGTACGTATGAGTACGCTTAACGTACTAATGCGCGTGATTTTTAAGCAGGAGCCACCTAGTACGCTGGGCGTACTAGGCACGGAATGGAAACCCTAAATGAGGGGGTGACCCTATATATAGAATGATATGGCCTCATTCCTGGCCACCATCCTCAGTCAATAAACCCTCTCAAACCTTAATCCTCGTTCTTGAGCTTATGTGTGACCATGGTGAGCTTGTAAGTGTTATTGTGGGATTATTAGAGTGAAGAAGGAGCATGGAAGAGAATAGAGTTGGAGTCTAGGCTTTGGATACAAGCTTTTCTGTGGTTGGAGCATCATTTGAAGGTATAAAGCTCAAAACTTTCTCATCCTTTTGTTTTGTGCATGATATGGTCCATTTTAGGGTTTTTGGTCCCAAAGCTTGAGGCTTTATGAGTTGTTGCACTCCAGAGCTTATTATCTGTCCTTTCAAGTGTTTCTAGTGGAGAGGATCCATAAAAATGAGGTCTTGAACATTAGAATCAAGTCATGCATGAGTTATGAGTTTTATGAGAAAAGAGAATGAGTGTTTTGAGTGTTGATGACTAAATCAGCCATGCAAAGGCTTAAAGTCACTGAATTTATGGAGTAAGAGATATTAGGGGGTCCAGATCTGAGAAATGAGTTAAGGTCTTAACGAGTTAAGACCAAGAGGATGGACTAAGCAAAGCTGGGCGTACACCCAACGTAATTCCATTACGCCCCGCGCACTGGGTTGGTGTCCCTGATTAGATTCGTGCATGCTAGTGTACATTGAGCGTACCAAGGAAGGTACGCCCCGCGTAACCTCTCTGTGAACCTTTGGGCTGAATTTATTATTGGGCCCTAAGGGTTGGGCCTGGACTTTTGGGCTTGTATATTAGTGACTTTGAGCAGAGAAATATTATATTGTGCTTTGGGCCCTTGAGTTGGGCTTTCCATTTAGATTGAGAGTTGGGCCTTGGGAGAGCCCAATTATTATTGGGCCTTGGTGGGCCCAATGGGTTTTAGGTCATCAATGGGCTGGTTAGTGGACTACCTTTAGACCTAATGAGTGAGAGTTTGGACTTAGTTCCTAATTGGGATACTTGTGGGTTTGGCACAGAGTTAGTGGCCGATGCATAGCAGCAGCGTTTATAGGGGTCATTCATCATCCGAGGTGAGTCTTCTCACTATACATACCTTGAGTGGTGATTTGGGTGACCGGAGGGTCTTATGTGCTTATATTGAGTATTGTGTTATCCTGCATTATGTATTTGTGATTTATGTTGTGTGTTACGCTGAGCTTTATTGAGTTAGGACCGGAGGGTCCACCCGAGTTGTGGGACCGGAGGGTCCCACTGAGACACATTGACCGGAGGGTCGTATCTGAGTTATAGCCATGAGTGGCTAATGGGATATGTGTGGTATTTTGGGGAACTTACTAAGCTTCGTGCTTACCGTGTTATGTGATATGTGTTTCAGGTTTTTCTCAGGATCGCGGGATGACGTCGGCTTGATTGTACACACCAGAGAAAGAGTTATGTTTTGAGGATCCTGGAGTCTTAAATATACATCTATGGAGTTGTGATTTGTGAATTAAATAAATGAGATTATTGTGAAATGTGTTATGAGAATTATGTGATTTAAATGAAAATTTTGTTTGAAAATTTACGGTGTCACAAGTTGGTATCAGAGCCTTAGGTTGAAGGATTCAGATGCACCTTCGGGCATATCTGGACTCAAACTGAGGATTTGAGAAATTTTTTCAAAAGAAATGATTTTCTAAAACGAGCAAAAGTTTCTAAGAGAAAAACGAGGAGTAGTGTGTACAATCAGCCAGAGTCCGAACGGTGATTTCCCAAAATACCCTTACTTATTTGTGTTATGAGTTATTATTGAGATATTAGTGATGCATGCTAGAATATAGGCTAGGTATTTCATATCTTAGGGATAGAGTTGCCTGATTTGTGATGCCTTAGCCTATGAATTTTGCTATCTGTGATGTGCTTTGAGTATGTTTGTTGGGCAAGATGACTAAGTCACCTTGTTTGTTGGACAAGATGACCAAGTCTTGTTTGTTGGGCAAGATGACTAAGTCACCTTTCACAGGTACTTGTGAAATAGGTGAAGGTTTGTTAGACCTCGTCCATATTGATGTATGCGGTCCTTTCAGATCCACCACAAGGGATGCTAATCGCTACCACGCGATGTTTATTGATGATTATAGTAGATATGAGTATATCTACTTAATCAAACATAAATCAGAAACTTTTGAAAAGTTCAAAGAGTTAAGAATGAGGTAGAGAATCAATTAGGCAAGAAGATAAAGATGTTTCGATCTGATAGAGGTGGAGAATATCTTAGTAACGAGCAAACAAAAAATCCCCCGAATAATCCAGATCCAAAGTCCATTTATATTTTAGTCAAAAAATAAACAGAAGCTAATATTTGATTAAATCTATAAAAATTTAGCATTATCTCCCCCTCTAATTTGACGTCACCACTTCTAAATCCAAACACCATCAAGCCTTTTTATCTTTTAAAAATGCAATTTTCTTCCAAGCCACATGAAAACGTCTCGTGAGCACCGACATTAAAGACACATTCCCAATCCATACGTCTTTCCAAAAAGTAAGTCATCGAACCATCACTAGTTTTTTTTCTTATCAAATAATACACAATACTTTTTCATATAGCCGTCTCGTAATTTTCTCCCACACCATATAAATCTTCAAGTCTTCACCCATGGTAGCTAAACCATCAAAATTACCATGAATAATGGTTATTATTCTAACCCATAGATTATATTAATTATTTAAAATTTTCAACCTCCATTTTTGAAGGACTATATTAAATCCTACAAGACTCCCTCATTTCTCTTTAAAATTCATGAGCATGTTCCCACTTTACCCAACCAATAGTCATTTCGTTGCCTTCAATCCCCCCTCCCTAAAAAAACTTGGTTATAATGGATTCCAATATAT
The DNA here is from genome assembly GCF_052849685.1 of Lactuca virosa. Lineage (NCBI taxonomy): Eukaryota > Viridiplantae > Streptophyta > Magnoliopsida > Asterales > Asteraceae > Lactuca > Lactuca virosa. The sequence continues at coordinate 44,893,873 of NC_136433.1, forward strand.
TATTAACTTTGAATGGCATTTTAAAAATCGACATATAATGCATTCCAAGAGAACCAAACACCAGCTTTAGTAACATAGACCAAGTAACATAGCCTGACCAATAATGCATTTTCCTTTCCATCTAGAGAGTATATTAGCCTTCCATCCAAGACATATTCAACCCCAACAGAATTCCCAAACAAGTGAAAGGCAAAAAAAATCCATGACACACCTTGTCAAAACAACAAAGTTTTGCACTTCTTCCTCATCAACCCTGCTCCAAACAATCTCGATTTGTGAAGATTTATCCTCAACCTATAAGCTAAGTAAAAGCAACAAAGAATACATGATAGATTATTTGTCTTCTCGTGAGACCAATGACCTAATATAAGAGCATCATCGACATACAATAAATAAGAAATATGCAAACCTTCCTTAATAATGGTCACCCCTTAATGCAATAGAATATGTAGATCGGTGTTTTATAGACATTTATAATAATTCACCGACCATATTTGTTTTTAACATAAGTTTATTGTTAAATGCGTACGAAAGAGAAAAAAGTGGCTAAATATATAATTGAAAAAGTTGGTTACGCTCATAAGTTTACCAGTCACCAGAAACCAAAAAAAAAACCTTTAATTGGTGATCATAATGGTTTTTTTGAACATTGTATGTAAGTTTATTGGTCTTATATGTACACAAAAAATGACTAAATGTGTAAAATTACAAAACCTGGTTACATTCACAAATAATTATCTCATTTGGTAAACAATAAACCTCACAAAAAAGACACAACCCATTCACTCAACTCAAAATAAACGAGTTTAAGTTAGAGATTTCAACCTGTTTAAGTAAACGAGTTGACACGAGACGATTAATCCCCGTCCAAGTCGATTTGAGGCCCAAAACAAAAGAAAATACGAGGCCTTTCAAAATACCATAAATTATAATCAAATAACTAAAAGTGAAGTATAATAAGGTTTAACAATTGCATTAGAATAATGTACATGTACAATTGAAGCCGAGCCTATAGGATGACATTTCAATCTTCTAAATATCTCTTCTATTCTTTCACCCCCACTCATTTCCAAGAGCATGCATCACCACATTAGATGCAGTTTTAGGATCTTGAGCACCGAAACTTACTAACTTTTGTACCTATATAGTTGGGACCAAATCAGGCTTCCAAAACAACTTGAGCAAGCTACTCATAAACATAATTTCATATTGCCTTTATTAGTAAAACAAAAGACTAAACTGCACAAATGGTCCCTGTGATTTGCTCAAAATTGCCACTTTGGTCCAAAAAGATTTGGACTAACACCAGAGGTCCAAAGTTTTCATTTTGTTGCTTGTTTGGTCCAATCTGTTTTATTTTTTTCAAAAAGACGAATTTGCCCCTGTTAATATGATTTTTTTTCTTGTTTTTTTTTTTTCTGATTTTCAGATTTAAAAAAATAAAAAAATAAAAAATAAAAATAAAAATAAAATAAATCTCTCCCTCTCTTATTTATTTTTCTGATTTTCAGATTTAAAAAAAATAAAAAAAAAATAAAAATAAATTTCTCTCTCTCTTTCTTTCTTTCTCTCTCTGGAAAACCCAAGCACAAAAAGGAGGCTGCTACCCTCCATTCCAACCATGTTTTCTTCTTCTTTCTCGATGACAAGCGACCCAAACACCCCCATACTTGTTGTTACTGCCTCCCTTCTTCTTCTTTAGTATTAATCGAAAAAACCTCCATCGGAGGTGGGGTTTTTCGGCTGTCAAGAGGGCAACAACCCCCTCCCGTTTTCCTTGTGCTTATCGTCGGCTTCATAGCAACCCAAATGCCCCCACCTACTGTTGTTCTATCTCTGATCTGCCTTATCCTTTCCCTTCGCGTTTTCTTCCAGATCAGAAAAGAAACAGTCAAGAGGCGGCTAGAGCAGCTCCTTAACTGCAGTAGTCAACAAGAGCCTTTGTTGCTCCATTCTTCTCCTTCCCCCAACTTATTCGCATCTCTACCGCCTCCATTCCCTCCTCCACTCTCCTGTTGTTAGTACCCAAACACCAATAACCAACTGAAGAGCATTGGCTCTTCAGGAATCCCCAAATTGAAGATGCGATACAACACCAAAACAAACCTAATCAGGTAAAAACGAAGAGTACAATCTCTTTCTCTCTATGTATTTCTGTGGGAATCTTCTAGGAATCACTTCTCTGGCTCTTTAAATCGGGGTTGATTTCGTCTCTTCAAATCATTTCTCTTTGAGAGTGGAGGCACACATCAGAGCATCAGGTGAACAGATTTAGCAAATAGGTTTGCTCGTCTGTTTCTAGCTCTTTTTCATGGAAATCAAAGATATGAACTTTTCTCCTTACGTTTCTGGATGAACCCGATTTGGTTTTTTTACCCAACTCAAAACAGAGAGAAAGGAGAAGATCCTGAGAGAAATTAGTTTCATTAAGTTTGTAGAGAGAATATGAAGATGCGGGTAAGAAAGGGTGTGACCTCAAGATCTGAGATTGAAGAAGATGATGGTTGTATGTGTTCTTGGGGGGGGGGGGGGGAGATTATTTTTATTTTTATTTTTTATTTTTTTTAAATCTGAAAATCAGAAAATAAATAAGAGAGAGAGAGATTTATTTTATTTTTATTTTATTTTATTTTATTTTTTTAAATCAGAAAAAAATAAGAAAAAAAGAAAATCATATTAACAGGGGTAAATTCGTCATTTTGAAAAAAATTAAAACAGATTGGACCAAACAAGCAACAAAATGAAAACTTTGGACCTCTGGTGCTAGTCCAAACCTTTTTGGACGAAAGTGACAATTTTGAGCAAACCACGGGGACCATTTGTGCAGTTTAGTCAAAACAAAAACAAAACCATATAACCAATTTTGGATACTTAGATTGAATTACAACTTATAGTCCATAAAATGGAATAAAGAATAACACCTATCAAACTAATAAAAATCCAGCCTTTTTTAACAAGTGATCAATTGATCATGCAACAAAAAGAAAACCAAAAAACTAAAATGGAACCATAAATAATTATATGTCCATGAAATAAAAGATTGAACTTAAAATAACCTTCAAGAAGAATCTACCCATATCATGCTCATCGTGTCTCTCCTATATTGCATATGTCTTTTCGACATTTTCATTCTATCTCAAAATTAACCTAACTTGAAAAACCTAAAAACTTATGAGGATAGAATGAAAAACAAGTGATTAACATACTTTACTTATAGAGTCATAGAGATCGAGAAATCAATTTAAGTTGACAATTGAACTTTAAAACTCTAGATTTCAGAAATTGGTATTTAGAACATATAGAACTTTCAAAATTAAGAAATCAAAATTAAATTCAGAAATAGATAAACAAATAAGTTGGCAAAATGGACAATTATAAGTACTTATAATAATCAGAGAGTGAGAATGATAGAGTCGCAATCTCATATTTGGGGCCTTCACTTGAGCTTGACCGCTTTACTAAATTGTATGGGAAATTGCTGCCACTAATACATGAGTTTTTGAGCATTCAATACATTTGTAAAGCTATGAACTCTTTATAAACGAGAAACATTAGCTTGGGCCCATGGACTACTATTACTGAGGCTACCCTCCTTACGGACAACCCTGAAGTCGACATGACTTGAAAATTAAACGAGCAAGACTAGGTTCAAACTCTTTCAACCCGGAACAACACAAAATGATTAAAATGTCTTGAACCCTAAACTTGCTAATTCGAAACAAATCGATACAAAATAAATAGGTTTAGGTAAGAAATTTTAACTCGTTTAAATATATAAATCCATAATAGAATAGGATACAAAAATTAAACAATACAATTAAAATAAAACTCTTTCAATCTGATTAATGTTAAACCGGAAATTAAACAACCCAAACTACCCTGGACCAAGAGGAAAAAAAACATGTCGAACCATTAAGCACCGGAACAACGTAATCAAAATACTGTTTTCGTTTTCACTGTCATTCTCGTTTTCTTCGTCTCAAACCCCCTTTCGCAATCTCTCTCTCAATAACACCATTTTCCACTGCACTGCTACGCAAATCAAACACAAGAACAAGAAGAATTAATCTCTTCCAATTGGATATTTGATTCTCCTGTCGTTTATTATTATTATCATCGTCGTATGAGATCAACTTCAAATTCACTTCTTTCAGTTTCAACAGCGCGTACCCGTTTGATACAGATGAATGTCACTGCTATGGAAAATTTCACTTCAATCGAAGAAACTGAAGTCAAATTTTGAAGGATCAGGCAATCTCGTTTCTTCCTATCGATCCATTTTTTTGGTAAGCTCTGCAGGTCTATCCGTGTATTCATAGAGATTTATTGCCGATGATTACGTTCGTAGGAAATCCGATTGAGGGTTTAGAAACTTATCGTTTATCTTCTGTTTTCTCGCGACTCGTTTTCGATCGCTTAGGGTTTCTCATTCAACTACATGATATTACAACGCAATTTAAAATTTCCTTCAGTTTGTAAATTGGCGTTTTTTAGGTTCGTTTCTATGATCTTAGGGTTTTTTTTGATATGAAATACCATATTCCCTTCTCTTCTGTTGGAAACTTTGAAGTAATGAACTCATTGAAGATAATATTGTATTCACTCCTAGAATCATTCAATCCATTTAAGCTTATGGTTGCAAAATTTAACACACAATACAATTAATTTCATCTGTCTACATTGCTAACATCCTTATAACCTTCTTTTCTTCAAATTCTAGCCATAACTCTATCCATTTTCTACATAACTTGCTTCAGGAAAATCTGCAATGCACCGTGTGGGTATTGCAGGCAGTGCCTCTAATTCAGTTCGTCCTCGCAAGGAGAAAAGATTTACATATGTATTAAGTGATACAGATGACACAAAGGTCAGTGTTCATTCGATTGAATCACTAATTCTGCTTCTTTCTGTATAAACATGTAAAGAAATTCATACCTCAAATATTCAAACACACTTCCCCTTTTGCAGCATTGTGCAGGTGTGAATTGTTTGGCTGTATTAAAGCCATCAAAACCAGACAACTCAAGTTACCTCTTCACAGGGAGCCGAGATGGAACATTAAAAAGATGGGCATTGACAGATGAGGATGCTACATGCTCAGCTACCTTTGAGTCTCATGTTGATTGGGTATATACTCTATACTATATACTTCTTCTTCAATGTTAATATATAAAAACTTGGTGTTAAAAGTTAATGCGGGGGCATATTTGGAAATTGGAATATACAGGTCAATGATGCAGTCCTTGTAGGAGGGAATACCCTTGTATCATGCTCCTCAGATACTACAGTCAAGGTTTGTCTTCAGTGTAAGATTAAACCTTTTAATCAATGTATGATTATGTATACAAAATTTTAACTAATATTTATATTGTTTTCATGTTTTCCACTACTAGACATGGGATTCTTTTTCTAATGGAACTTGCACAAGGACTTTTCGCCAACACACAGATTATGTCACTTCTCTTGCTGCAGCAGAAAAAAATGTAATCTTTTTTGTCTTTCTTTAATTATATAAACATCATGAGCATATATATAGTAGTTTATTCTTCTTTTTGTGTGGTTATTGTTGTAGAGCAATATTGTTGCATCTGGTGGATTGGGTGGTGAAGTGTTCATATGGGATCTTGAAGCAGCACTTGCTCCCCTCACCAAGTCCAGCGAGGCAGCTGACGAGGATCGTCCAGGTGGCACCAATGGGTCAGGAAGTTTACTACCAGTTACTAGCTTACGTACTATAAGCTCAAACAACAATATTACATTGCAAACAAATGCACCTCACGGATATGTTCCTATTGCTGCTAAAGGACATAAAGAGTCTGTTTATGCATTAGCAATGAATGATACTGGAACTCTTCTTGTTTCTGGTGGAACAGAAAAGGTAAAAACTATAAATCACTCTAAATTCTGGTGTATAAGTAATTACTTTTTATAAAACTTATCTTGTTAATATTTAGAATATATGGTTTTATTGTAGGCTGTACGTGTTTGGGACTCAAGAAGTGGCTCAAAGATGATGAAGCTTCGAGGGCATACAGATAACATTAGGGCTTTGCTTCTTGACTCCACAGGAAGGTTTGTGTTCTTTCAGAGTTGCTTAAGTTTATAAAATTTATATTTTCTTTGTGTAATTAAATTATTAGGTTATTGGGTTTCTAATTCTTTATAAATTTTCAATGATGCAGGTTCTGTTTATCAGGATCTTCGGATTCTATGATCAGGTAGTTTCTGTGTTTAAATATTTATGGTACTCATTTTTTTTTTTTGTTAAATATTTACTTTTTTTATTTTTATAGATTATGGGATCTTGGACAGCAAAGATGTGTGCATTCATATGCAGTTCACACAGATTCTGTTTGGGCACTTGCTAGCACTCCTACATTCAGTCATGTGTATAGTGGTGGAAGGGATCTTTCTGTAAGTCCACTTTTTTTATATTTCAATGAAAGAAAATAAATAATTTATGTTATATTTTTAATATTTTTTATAGTTGTACTTAACGGATCTTTCAACAAGGGAGAGTATACTTCTTTGCACAAAGGAACATCCTATTCAGCAACTAGCAATGCATGATGATGGTATTTGGGTTGCAACAACAGATTCTTCTGTTCACAGATGGCCTGCTGAAGCTCAAAACCCTCAAAAGGTGTTTCATAGAGGTGGCTCTTTCCTAGCTGGCAACTTGTCTTTTTCAAGAGCTAGGGCTTCTTTAGAAGGATCTACTCCTGTGAGTTTTTATAAATTTTCATCTTATTCTTTAGAGTGAATTACATTTTTGATCCCTGAGTTTAGATGTTACTTATTTATTTATTTATTTTTTTTATAGTTTTTGTCATTGTTTTGATGTTTCATAGCGATTTTGGTCCATGAATAGTTAAATCTAACTACTCAGCTATTAGTTTTGTAAAATGACCATTTTGCCCTTGGACAACCAGGACCAAACCTGAAAAACAAGTAAACCATAGGATCATAGGGACCACATTTGTAATTTTCGCTTATAACATTTTATAAGTGCATATCAGTTTAGAATTATAATGTTATTAGTTTACATTGTAGTAGATTGAATTATTTTATTTGTTAATATATTAATATAACTAGTTTATTTTTATTTTTATTTATTATTATTATTATTATTATTTTTTTCTAAATATGGTATTTTGTAAAAAACTCTATATTGATTATTGAACAACATACAAAAACAATTATAAATCATTCAAAATGGACAAGTTTACAAGATATTATCTATATAATGTTATAAACCTTAACAAAAAAACAATAAAAAGCTTTAAAGTTGGTCTATGTGGTTTACTGATTATTTTTCAAGGGTAAAATGGTCATTTAAAAAAAATTAACAACTGAGTCGTTAGATTCAGGGGCTAAAATCGTAATGGAACATCAATATAAGGACCAAAATTGCAAACCAAATTCTGTAGGGACCAAAACCTAAAAAACCATTTAAACTCAGGGACCAAAAATGTAATTTACTCTAATTTTAATCTTTCATCTACATATATAGTAAGTTGTATAGAATCTTTACTGTTTGTATTGTTTTTTGAACTTTTTTTTTTCTGTTTATTACTCAACAAACAAACTAAAGTAATTTGACATGTATGTAGGTTCCTGTTTACAAAGAACCAATATTCAGTATTAAAGGAATTCCAGGAATCATGCAATTTGAAATTATGAACAACAGACGACACGTTTTAACCAAGGTACACATTAAGTTTTTCATTTTTTTCCTTTTAAAAAGAAGTTCACTTTTTTAAAGAGAGTAAGAATTGTGTCTTCTATAGGATAATGCTGGTTGTGTAAAGCTTTGGGAGATCACTAGAGGTGTTGTAATCCAAGACTATGGACAGGTGTCATTTGAAAAAAAGAAGGAAGAACTGTTTGAGATGGTACGTTTGACCATTTCATACACCTTCTCTTTGACCTTGACTTTTGACTTTTGACCATGGTTGTCCAGGTCAGCATTCCCGCGTGGTTCACTATAGATAGTAGACTCGGAAACTTATCTGTCCATTTGGACACCCCACAGTGTTTTTCAGCAGAAATGTATTCTGTTGATCTTAACATCACCGAAAAAGCTGAGGACGATAAGGTAATTTCATTCTTTTATTGAGATATATACATATCAAATAAATTTTATAATAAATATTAATTTATTTTTCTTTTATATTATAGGTTAATTTGGCAAGGGAGACACTGAAAGGACTTTTGGCACCGTGGCTGTCTAAAAAGAAACATAAATTTGGGCCCCAAAGTTTGGCCAATGGGGAAGTGCCACCTGTCAGGGATAGGGATAGGGATAGGGATGTTTCTTCTAGAAGCATTACGCTTTCAAAAGTTGAAGTAGATGGAAACAGTGAAAACGATTCTTCAGTTTACCCTCCGTTTGACTTTTCAACTGTGTCCCCACCTTCTATTATTACTGAGGGCTCACAAAATGGTCCATGGAGGAAAAAAATTACTGAAATGGATTCTACAGAAGATGAAAAAGATTTACCTTGGTGGGTCCTTGATTGTGTTTTACATAATCGTTTGCCCCCTAGGGAACACACCAAGTAAGTAGTTACATTTTCTGTTACGTTTTGTGTTACATTTTTCTGTTACATTTTCTGTTATGTTTTTCAGGTGCAGTTTTTATTTACAGCCATATGAAGGGTCAACGGCTCAAACTGTGACACAAGGGAAGCTCAGTGCACCTCGTATCTTAAGAATACACAAGGTAGTAACTAGTAAGGGCATTTTGGTAATTTTTGACAAGGATTTGCAAATAAATTATTTTTTGTTAGGTTGTTAATTATGTGGTGGAAAAGCTGGTTCTTGATAAACCAATGGAGAGCTTGGCCATTGATGGAGCTTTTGCCACTGGAGATGGATCTTTTAGATCTGGAATGATAAAACCATGGCAAAAACTTAAGCCTTCAATAGAAATTTTATGCAATAATCAGGCAAGTTTTTTTTAATATATATATATATATATATATATATATATATATATATATATATATATATATATATATAAAACATTAGTTTGTTATTTATTTATTTATTTATTTATTTATTTACAGGTTTTGACACCTGACATGAGCTTAGCTACTGTTCGTACTTATATATGGAAAAAAACCGAAGATCTTGTTCTCAATTACCGAATTGTTTCCGGAAGATGAATTTTATGTATCCAGAGAGGTACTATTGTGAGTGATTTTGAGCTTCCAAGATTCTTGGAGGTAATCATCTTTAAATCAAATTTGTCTTATATAGCTAGCTATATTCCGTTTCGTTTTATTAGTTTTCAAATAAAAAACTAAAATTTTATTTTTTTAAATTATGAAGCATACACGAAGAACCTCGGGTCAAAATTCTGGTCAAAGAGCTATCGAGTATAAAAGAAATAGCAGAAGAAGATGATGTCAGAAAACCACCACATTGTTTAGTAGTATCTATAACAACAACATTGTCACACATGCCAACCAAGTAAGTTTGTGTTTTGTACATCTTATTGATGTGTTATTATTTTTGTCTGTTGTTTTGTTTTCAATGGCTTTACTTAAAACTGTCTGTTTTTTTTTTTTTTTTTTTTTTTTTAGAAATAGAACTAGTATTATGGTATTGGTATGTAACCTACAGTTGACCACAAACATTAATTGTAAACCCTTGTAGGAAATTTTTGCATATTACTATTCACTTGTATTTACAAAACAACCATGCATACATTTATGGAGCAAAATCCAAGAGAGATATATAGATCATGGATATATGTTATATGCACACATGATTGGAGAAAGCTCAAAAGGGTACATTATTATTATTATTATTATTTTTTACCCTTGGCTATTTATTTACCACACAACATTTCACTCAACCTCAACAAACAAACACTAGAGGCCAAGTTCTTTTATTTTGCTATTTTCACCTGTTTCAACTGTTCCCTTCCTCATCATTGTCACAAACTCATCATAGTTGATCTTCCCATCCTACCATCAAACAAAATAGAATTACCCAAAATGAATATAAGATAAAAAAAAAAGATTTTTACTGCTTTACTGTGATTGTTACTGACCTTATCGGTGTCCACGTCATCAAGGACTTCATCAATGGTTGCTTCATCTCCCATTCCATAATCTGTCATGGCATGTTTCAACTCATCTCTAGTGATATATCTATAACAAAACCCATATGTAAATCAACAAATACTATAACCATATTTTTAATTTTTTTATAAATGGTAAAAAAGGTGAATAAACAAACCCGCTATTATCCTTGTCAAAAAATTGAAAGGTTTTTTTCAAATTCTCTTCCCTATCAAGTTTATGTCGATGCATCGTTGCAGCCACAAACTCCAAATAATCAATCGTTCCATTCTTATCAACATCAGCCTATTATCAAAATAATAAATCACAATCAATAAAGTTATAAACATGGACCCATATTTTAATGAATTGATTATAAGAGCTTACAGCTTCCATGAGTTGTTGTATCTCTGCCTCAGCGAGACTTGATCCAAGCTTCGTTAATCCGGTTTTAAGTTCTTCATATGTTATGGTCCCACTTCTGTCAGTGTCCATGTTATTGAACATCTGTTTCAATCCCTTTATCTCTTCTGTTGATTCTAGGTTTTCCGCAATAACCTGTTTAAAAAAAAAACATTAAAAATAAACAACAAAAACACTTTCTTTTATTGATAAAAGTAAACATACCTTTAATGCTAGCTTCTTCAACTTGTTCATGGCTCTGAACTGCTTCATTCTAATCAAAACAGCACTATCTATTGGTTGTTCTGATGCATCACCATTTTCCTTGAGCCATGGGTGTTCTGAGAGGTTGATTTCATCCATGGTTATTTTTTTATGTTCAAGTTTTGGAGAAATGTAAATAAGAGTTTTTTTTTTTGCTATACTAACCAAGGGCTGTATGTGCGCTGATACGTTTTTTAGGATTTCTGGTCAACATTTTTGATATTAAATCTTTCGCACCCTCAGATATAGATGGCCATGGAGGGCTTTGAAGGTCGAGTTTACCTTCTAATATTTCTTCAAATATTACCTTTTCACTCTCTGAAATAAGACAAAAAAAAAAAATCTTTAATTTTCCCTTCTTAAAAAGAAAGGTTAATGTTTATAAGAGTAACAAATTGGTGTAGTTTATTTAAACATGTAGGAATTTATTTTTATGAATATTAAACTTTGTAAGAGTGATGTTTTATCCATTTATTATGAAATGAAATCACTTTTATTTTAAATTTAATAAACCATAGAATTGAAGGGAGTTAAAGAAGTTACACCTCCCCAAAAAGGAGGGACGCCGCTAAGAAGAATGTACAAAATGACACCAGCACTCCACACGTCTACCTCCTTTCCATAACGACGTCGTAACACCTCTGGTGCCACATAATATGCACTTCCTACAATTTCTTTATAAATCGTCCCTAAAAAATGAATTGCATAAGATATTGTATTTTAGTACCTCTAAAATGCCACTTAAATGAATCCAAATTCAAACAAGAAATGCATAAATAATAAACCACAACGTTTTCGTTTAGACAGTTTGATATATCTATCTATCTACATCTCAACTGTAAATGTTTTTATATATATACAAACGTACAATCAAGATTATTATTGCATGTCCTTTACATTGTATTTTCTAGATATTGGTCAATTTCTTTTGATGAATATCACATCATATATATATATATATATATATATATATATATATATATATATATATATATATATATATATATATATATATATATATATATATATATATATATATATATATATATATATATATATGTTTAGGTTCATGTGAGACGGCCTAATTTTGTGAGACCGTGAGACGCAATCCTAGCTACTCATTTATTAGATAAAACAAAAACATTTTTAAAATGCAAAATAATTGAAAATTTTCGAAATTTTTTTCCCAATATTTTTTTCGGAATATATATTTTCCAAAAAAAAGATAAAAAAAATACCAAAAAAAATAAAAAATAAATACAAAAAAAAAAATACATTTTTTACATATTTTAGTAGAATATTTAGAATATTCTATATGTCTGGCAAATCTAGTAGAATATTCTAAACATTCTAAAAATCATATTAAAATATGTACAGTGTAATATTCTATTAGAATATTTCACGTATTTTAAAAAAAAAAATGGTAATTTTTTTTATTATTTTTTATTTTTTTAAAATAAATAAAGTTCCGAAAATAATAATTAAAAAAAGAATTTTTGGATTTTTCCTTTTATTTTGCATTTTAAAATTATTTTTAGATTTGGTCTCACGGTCTCACAAAATTAACATGGTCTCAAATGAACCTGAATATATATATATATATATATATATATATATATATATATATATATATATATATATATATAATGTGCTCATATGATTCTTTAACATCTTGTTAAGTCGTGCATGATTATGCATGAGGTGATGTCGATGGGCACTTTCAAGACTTTCAAGGGCACCAAGACAAAAGTTCATTGACCTGGTTGACTTGTCATTTCATAATTGACTTGTTGACTCGTGTGTATTACACGTATTTACTAGTCACTTCGATATCAATCATATATATTGTCAATATTTTCATTATAAAAGTTTTACTTTTAAATCAACTTATACACAACCAAATAATTGGTTAATAACTAAATATATGAAATACTTTTTGATAAGATGAAATTATAAGACTCTCACTCTATAATCGTCCTCACAATTTTATTTTTAAAAACTATCAGAACACATTTATATGAAAATCCCTTCAAATTTTAAGACATCATAAATAAAAAATATTGAAGTTTTTCATTCAAAATGAGTAATCAAAAAAATTTGTTAAATGTCTGGATTAATTGTATTTCCGTCTTATTAATAAAACATTATTTCTTAAATGCTTTTTAAAGGACAAAACTAAATAACCAATATTTAGCAGTGATTTCAGTGAACAAATAGATGCTTTGACATGCACATTGGTAAGAAAAATAGTTATTTTCATCAAAAAAAAATTATAACAATATCTATTGGGTTGGTAAAAAGATGTAACATTCAATTTCAATCACAGTTTCTTTTATAACTAAGTTATTAACCCATGATATTAACAATGGTCTGGTGTGAACTCCTTTCCACTAGTTATTAATGAACAGTTCAATCACTTGAGAGTGATAACAATAAATGTATTCAAAGAACTTTTGTGTAATAAAGCTTTATATATGGAATATTGTTAACACGAAAATAAAGAACTTCGAAAGCTACAAATGTTCTAAAGTGTTGTTAACAATACAACATCATCAAGTTTTATTATCACTAAAATGTGAGATTTGATGTTAGAATTAGATATTTTTTAATACAATATGTAAAACTGTGTTTTATAATGTAGAAAATTTTAGTTTTTCAACAATAATCAAAATGGTATTACGTATCTGTCCATATATAACACAATACTGAAATGCAATTTCAATATTGTTACATATGTTTTATATAACAATTACTATAACATAAATATAGCATTCTTCAAAATTATAAAATTAGAAATTAATTAATAACTATTGGCTTCAAAATGGGATTAGTTCTTTTGTACAGCATAATATGTTTCCTCACTTTATAAAATACGTTCCAACATTGATTCCTTTACTTGAACCAAAAGGAACGGACCAAAAAAATATACTTTTGCAACGTTTTAAAGCCAAAATTCAGTTACTATAAATGTTAATTGCATACATAGATTTAGATAAGTTATATAAAACATATATAATATAGAATAAATGAATTAAGAGTATGAATCTTTAAAACTGACCTTCTTCAATGAAGACAGAAAGCCCAAAATCAGTAGCCTTCAATGGCGAATCTTCATCTTGACTAACCATCAAGAAATTTTCAGGCTTCAAATCTCGATGCATAACCCCCATGAAATGACAAACATGCACCACATTCACAATCTGTCTCCCAATCTTGGCTGCTTCTTTCTCAGAATAACTACCTTTTTTTGTTATCCTATCAAAAAGCTCACCACCATTACACAACTCCATAACCAAATGCACACTACTTTCATCTTCATACGCCCCTCTAAACTCCACAATATTTGGTTGCCCAGTCAGATGTTGCAGCATCATAATCTCCCTCCTTACATCATCCATATCCTTCTTTGTAACAAGCTTCTTCTTTGATATCGATTTGCATGCAAACTTCTTACCTGAGGCCTTTTCAGTGCAAAGATACGTGATACCAAACTGTCCTCTCCCTAATTCTTTCCCGATATAGTAAACTTTCTTTAGATCGACGTACTCCTTTCCTAGAATAGACCCTTCTTCATGGTTTTTGATGGTTTTCTGTGGGTCGAACTTACTGGGGATCGGATAGTATGTTCTTTCTTGATCAGGGATGAAATGGTTATGATGATCATCTGCAGGAGGAAGATGGTGATGAGGGGGTGAAGGTGATGAAATCGGGATATCATGGCTTCGATGAGGTTTTAGGAAAGACCAACAAATACCCATTTGAGATTGAGGTGAGATCTGAAATGGGTTTGTGTTAGATTTTGGTTTTTGTAAAGATTATGATGTGGTTTGGGTTGATGAAGACGAAGGTATAGCTTTACTTTAGATTCTATTTGCTTGTACACGCCTTTGTTGGTTTCTTGATTCGGACTTATTAGCCTTTTTATATCTCAGGGGATCGTATTGCATACGTCAAGCTTGTGTGTGTAAGGTGTTTGGGATTGTAGGCGGAGAAACTGTTGCATAAATCATGGACATTATGAGGAAATATTTTACTAGTAATATTTTTGTTTCACTTTTTTTTAAATAGCTAAATATTTCATTAAAAACTAACAAGAAGCTAAACCAAATTACAATGAATATGTTTCACTAATGTTTTCCATGGACGATCAAATGGATTACACAGAAGAATAAATACAATGAACAAGGCCAAGGGCCCACATATACAAATAAGCACACGGGCTGTTAAATACAAAGATAATACAACAATAATAAGGCCAAATATGATTACTAAATAGATGTCGGCTAACATCACCTGCAGTCAGAACGGTAGGTTTCGAACGAACGTTCAGACTGGATCGATAGTTAAAAACGGAGTGGAGGAGACTCTTAGCGAATATGTCAGCATACTGAGACGATGATGGAACATGAAGAAAATAAACATTACGGAGAGCAACCTTGTCACGAACGAAATGAATGTCACTCTCGGTGCGTTGGTGCTGAACACGATTAGAAGATAAGTACACAATACTCATATTATCGCAATAAAGTAGTGTAACTCCAATAGAAGATTGCGAAGGCAAGTGATTTTAGCAACCACATTGGCAACACTATGATACTCAGGTTCTTCAGTAGATTGTGAAATACTAGCTTGTTGCTACGACAACCAAGATAAAAGGTTTTGGCCAAGAAAGACAAAATAACCGGAGGTGGAGTGATGAGAAGTGGGGCAACCAGACCAATCAACATTAGAGTAAGCAGTAAGACCACACACATGTGAAACATAAAGTTGAAGACCATGATCGAGAATGCCCCACAAATATCGACGAATATGTTTAAGGGCTGTAAAATAGGGTTCTCTAGGATCATGCGTGTATAAACATACATTGTAACGTCACAAAATTAAGACCAAAATTTTTATTTTTATATTAATAAAACCATTATCCAAAACAATATCATAAAAGCCATAGTGAACTCAGAGTATGTCAATAAACATCCAAATACATCAGAGTTATATAAAATGCGGAACAATGTGGTGTGTGCAATGCAGTCATCCCGAGCTCTTCCCTTTTGAAATCGAGTTACCTGAAACATAAACTGAAAACCGTAAGCACAAAGCTTAGTGAGTTCCCCAAGATACCACATGCCATACATATCAAACATATAATGGGCCCCGCCCATCATCGAGCCCCGCTCGGTAAACAAATCTATCAGTCATCAGGCCCCGCCTGACATCAGGTCCCGCTCGGTATACATATAAACACATAATCATACAATATATGCAATAATCACAAATATAAATATCATACAGGATAGTCATCGGGCCCCGCCTGGTAAACATATAAAACATATCACATGCAAGAGTTACGCATACATCTAACATCCTAAACATAACAACCATGGGCCGACATTGGTGCCTTCGACCCACTAAACACTGTGATGAAACTCACCTCTAGCTGCTGGAATCTCTCAAATAAATCTCGGTCCGCTGGTCTGGAAAATCCCCGCGCTAACATCATCAAATAATATCCAATTAATAACTGGATCTCGAGCCTTATTCAAGAATCTAAGCTACTTGACTAATTTCCAGGGTAAAAGACCATTTTACCCTTTTCCTTACTTGACCCAAAACCAAGGCCCAACCCAACTACTCAAAAGGCCAAAATTTCTTAAATGGCATTACAAGGCCCAATAAGGCCCAACATCCAAATTGGGCCCAAAAACCACTACGGACCTAATCCCAAGAAAGTCCATAGTCTATCTATGGCCCAAAGTCAGAAGTCCAATGACCCAAATCCTAAAAGCCCAAAATATGGCCCAAACCCGAGGAAGTCAAACTGAAAGTCAATCTGCTGAGTATGCGGGGCGTACTCAGCTCTTAGCGTACTCCTTTCGGGGCCAGTACGCGCATCGTACCAACTAGGAACGCCCAACGTACTGCCAGACCACCAATCCACTCCATTAAGCACTTAATCAGTTGAAACCTCTAACCAAATTCTCAGATCTGATCCTAAAGGACGACTTAATACATAAAGTTGGCAACTTTACACCCATGAATGACTTAATGGGAACCAACACTCCAAAAGAAGCTTAATAAGGCTCTTAACACTTGCATAGACCGATATCTTTCATAAAGTTTTCATTTTTATGAACAATGGACCTCCATGGAGCTAAGATATAACATCCATGGCTTCTAGAGTAGATCAAAAGCTCAACTTTAGCTCTAAAGACCCAAAATGCATAAACATGGTCCCAAAACTAGATCTAGCATAATGAACCATCAAGTAGAGAACTTTATACCTCAAATGGCTTGCAAATATGATGATGAATCTGGATCTACAAGCCCAAGCTACTCCAAAGCAACCACCAAGAGTTCTTCTTCTTCTTCTTTCACTAAAACACCACCAAATCTCACTTTCAAGCTCAAAACTCACAAGAGGCACTTAGGGTTTCGTTTTTAGGGTATAGGGTAATGGAGGCTGCTTAATAATATGTCCAAAGGTGGTTTAAGTTGTTTAAATAGGGTGCAAACCCTAAAAATTAGGGTTAACCAAATCCTTGCGTATGCCTAGCGTAATCCCACGTACGACCAACGTACGTGGGTGAACCCGCAATCGTTTGAGCCTAGTACGCTTAGTGTACTCCCCGTACACCCAGTGTCTTCGGCTTTGCCCCAAATCCTTGTTAACTTCAAATGGTCATAACTTTTTCGTTTTAATTCTGATTCCAACGATCCTTATATCCACAAAAAAGGTAACGAGAAGCTCTACACTTCAATTAACTTTTCCGAACTAAAATCCAAAATTCATAAAAGTACCGAATTACCACTTTACCGATATACCCTTAGACTCCAAAACACAAACCGAACTCTCCGATCATCTAATATACATTATCCACACTCAAAGGGGACTAAGTCTCTTTCCCACAGGCCCCAAGCCTTATGATAACTGGTCATCGGGTCATGGTCCCAAATTATGAAACGATTCGAAACAAAGTGTTACATACATGCTGAACAACGTAAGTAATGTTTAGTCTATTAAATGTTAGATATTCGTAAAGCTCCTGCAATGTGACATCCCCAAATTCACGATCATTTTAAATTTTTTATTTATGCTTATTAAAAATTTGAGTACCAATTTTAAAGAAATATGTTGCGGAATTTGTTCCCAGAAAACATGATAAATATATTATCAAAGCATTTCCGAAGAAATGTATTTTGTTTATATTAAAACTTTGGGATGTCATTGTCAATACAGAAACATAAGCATAAACAGACCTTACATTCATTTACACTAATGATTTACATCTCCTTTAATCTCTCAGTGTAATGTGTCCTCGTATCGATACCCGTGATACAAATAAACTGAGTGGGTCAGGTTGGGAAACCTGGTGAGTACATAGGGATTTCAATCCCATAATGTTATATCATATATATATATATATATATATATATATATATATATATATATATATATGTTTTAGAACTCACAGTATATACAATTTCACTTCATATAAGCAAATTTACCCCACCCCGTCGATCCTCACAATGACACGATCTATACTCTCGGATCTAAAATTAACCTCTTTACCTAATCCATACTCCCAGATCATGTATGTCTAATCCATGCTCTCAGATCAATAACAATGACCATTCCATACTCTCGGACTAGGGACAATTGACTATGTCTAATCCATGCTCCCAGATTAATGACAAATAACTATGCCCTCTCCATACTCTCGGACTAAGGACAAATGACTATATCTAATCCATGCTCTCGGATCAATGAAAAATCTTAAAGTTCGACCATCCGTGTATATCTCACCCACACTCATAAGTAGATACTATTCAATATCCATCTCAATTAATTTAGGTTTGTTCTGTATCCTAAATCAGCATATATTATCAGATATGCTCTTAACACGTATTTTAGGAAATAACACATATTTCACACAAAAATAATGTTCATGAAAGGGACTATGCATTCACTTGTTAAAGTGATGATTTGCAATTTGGGTAGCACTTCGCTTCTAACAACTTTATTTTCCTTCGACGAAACCTAGTATCATTATTACTAGATTTTAGTCTAATATTTATTGCGACTAATTAACTCAATGTTTACGAGCGATATTGTTTTATAAGTGTTAAATAATACTTTTCAACTGCTATGTACAGACAGGAGCCAAACATGAAACACTGGAGGGCAAGACCATTTTGACATTTAAGCTGTTCTGAAATCCAACAATCATATGCGGCCCTTCAAACCAGATTCTCCGTACCGCGAGCAGTTAAAAGGTATTATAATAACACTTTGTATATTTTATAATACTCACATATATTTTTTATAGGTTCATAATAACGATAATGAACTTAAACATAATATATACTTGTAGTAGGGTAAGCATAACTCACTGAGCCGAAAGCTCTTCTTCTCGGAGCCTTCTGGCGCCCCGGGACTCGCCTCTAACACTTAGGAAGTGCTAGGTAATGGGAGGGATCAAGAAGGATGTTTGAGAGAGAAAGAATGGCAAAGGTGTGAGAAATATGGGAGAACCTCACATTTATTTATAGGGGTTGGCTTTGGACTACGCCGAGCGTAGCCTCGGAGTACGCTACGCGTACTCAGTATGCTGCACATACGAGGTGCTACACTGCGCATATGAGGGGGCAGGTGTCAGCTTCGCACGCGAGGCCATGGGGAGAAAGCAAGGGCCGAGATGGTGCCACGTGGCACTCTTCGCATCAGCCTATACATAACTTCTAAATTTTGTAACTTTCGCATACGAGCTTCGTTTTTGACGTTCTTTACATCCACGCCTAGGTAGCGACGGGATCTACAACTTTCGTTTAGACTCTGTCGGCTAATTTTGAATTTATTTTTAAAGTTATATTTTAACAGGCTTAGACAGATAAGGGTCGTTAAAATTTCATAACTTTGTCATCTGACGTTCGTTTTCGTCTGTCTTTATATCGTTGAGCTCCTATTAACGAGATCTTTGATTCTCATTTAGATTGTGTGGCCTAAAAATTGATCAATCTAAAATGTGAATTCCGGGTTGTGCGCTGCTATGCTAAATCTTAGAAAAATCATAACTTCCTCATACAAAGTCAGATTTGTAGTGAAGCTGGCGTGATGATGAGTTGACATCACTTTTTAAGTGGGTTGAGTGTGACCACTCCTCATAACCTTATCACATACAATCTATTATGTTTTGGGTCATGAATGACCGATGATTATTGGCCCTTTCTTTGAACTACAAACTTGGTGGGTGAATAAACCATTTTGTTTTGTATTGAATTTTAAGAAGTTAATATTGAGGTTGATTTGTAGAGTTTTAACCATTCTTTCTATTTTAAAGTTGGATATTTTATACCATGTTATGACACTTACTAAGCAATATATAACAATTATTCAAAAAATTTACAACAAAAACGGTGATAATAAGATTTTCAACACGATCTAGTGAATCGTTTCGAGGTTGATATTCATCAAAGGATTTTGGAAACTCTTTTGTCAAAACAAAAGACTATTATATAAATAGTCCTTAATCCGTATGTTTTTCAAAAAGTCGCAAGTTCAGTTTTTAATTATTTTTTTCTCGATGAAGATGTACTTGTGGTTTCAATTTCTTGTATTTTTTGGATCCATATACATTTTTATGTCCTTTAGATTCCATTGTTTTGTTGAATTGCATCTCCTAAATACTTCAATTTTTTAAGTGTAGAAAAATATTAAAACATTCCATCATTTAGAGACACAAAAGATGTATCAATACAACGAGATATCTTGGAGTAACCAAAAAAGAAGTCTGATAGGGCACAAAAGATTCCTTTTCTCTTATTCCATTGAAAATTGAAAATTTATATCTTTTTTTAAATAAAACTCCCTCCAAAGTATTATCAACTTTTATGTAACTTAGAATCACAAGCTACAAGCATAACTTAGTATTCTAACAAATCGCATCGAATGTTATAGTTTGTAGTTTTAGGTTTCATGAAAAGTTAACGACATATGGTTGAAGGTGGTCTTCGTAGCACGAAGAGGAGTCTCGTAATGAGAGATGCATTTTTATCGGCTACCCACAAAAGTCTTTTGGATACTTGTTCTACAGACCTAGAGAAAACGTGGTCTTCGTAGCACGAAGAAGAGTCTTTCGCGCGCGCGAGAGAGAGAGAGAGAGAGAGAGAGAGAGAGAGAGAGAGAGCTCATATGCAAAGAAGACAGTGGGAGTATAATTGACCTTGAAGATATCAAGAGTCAAGCGATGAAGGAACCTCGAACACTAGCGCTCAACCTGAGGAAGAAATTCATTTTGAACCAGTTGACGATTCGTTACCTCTTAGACGTTCCAATAGAGTTAGAATGACACCAGAGTTTTATGGTTTCCATATTACTACAGATGGTGATATTTTTATCAGTGATAATACACTGATAAATTTAGATGAGCCTTCTAACTACAAGGAAGCCATGACGGGCTCTGAGTCTGTCAAGTGGAAAGAGGCAATGGACAGCAAGATCAAGTCCATATATGACAACCAAGTTTGGAATTTGTTTGACAATGTAACATGTTGTAAGACAGTTGAATGCAAATTATTTTTTAAATTTATCATTATATCACTTCCTTTCGGTTCATAAAAACTTAAAATTGGACTCAAACTCTTTGTATATCTCTATCCATGCTCCCCCCTCCACCCCCTCTTTTTTTCTTTATTATTATTATTATTATTATTATTATTACTATTATTATTATTATTATTTATTTATTTATTTATTTATTTTTGATAAATACCATGTATAAATACCTTCTTCTTATTACTTTGTATTCAAATTTGGCTTGATTTTAAGATGAGGCTGCACATTGACCCAATCCAAATAATTGATTAATTTTTATGGCGAAAAAGAAAACCAGAATACGTGATTTCAAATCATTATACGTGTTACTGTGAGTGAGATGAAGTCTAACAAAATAAACTTTTAAGTAAATACAACCACACAACAATTAATGATCAAATTTTAAGAGAATACGCGATTTCAAATCATTATACGTGTTACTGTGTGAGATGAAGTACAACAAAATAAACTTTTAACTAAATACAACCACACAACAATTAATGATCAAATTTTAAGAGCAGGACAGTCTCCATAAGCTTAACCACTCAAACCCTAATAAACCTCTACCAAGCGTATCACTAGTATTTGTGTATTACTGGTATTTCATAGTTTTTATATTCCAGTTTTAGAACCATTTTTCAAAGCCACAACATAAATTTTTTTTATGTAAAGATGAAACACATGTATAGACGCACAAATACATCTTCCACCCCACGCAATGTTTGGGAAAACCTTCTAGTTTATATTAGATCTTAAGATAAAACTTAAATTTAATTTGTTTTCTCTTTATAAAATATTTATTTCTTTTTCCATCATACTCAAACTGAGGAAACAAAAATACAATATACTGTCCGTTTATCGTATTTTTTTTCTTTCCCCTTTTCTTTTATTTGGGTGAGACTGAGTTTAGTTTGGATGAGGTACCTTTAATTCAATCCATATTCTAATAAAAGAATAGTTTTATGTTTCTTTTGACATGTGTCACCATATTAGGTTTCCTAATTAATGCATATTTTATTCTTTTTTTTGGCATGTGTCACCATATTATGTCTTCTAATTAATGCATGCCACTTGTCAACCTATTGATTTTCCATTTCAAATTTTCAAGTTTTAAATTTTCCACTCTAATTAAATTAAATTAATAACATTAGAATAAAATTAAAATAAAGTTAATACAAATTATAAAGTGATATAATTTTACATATTTATTTAAATCAATGATTATAATTTTATATTACTAAAAAAATCTCTTAATTAATATTATTTAAAATAATTTATTTAAAATAAATAATTAATAATTTTGAGTTTTTACTATAAAAGTTTAATTAATTTTGTAACCGTGGTTTCCACAGGTTATAAATTAGTATTATATAAATTAAAATAAAACAAAGAAAAAATATAAAATATAATAGTAAAGTGTATCAAAGTAACTTCGTATTGAAATTGAAACTATACATATCATCTTCATCAGGATTAAAGTTAGGGACTAAACCTATTGACTTATTCTAAAACACGGAAGACCGTTTATGTAATTTTGCCCAAATGAAATGAAGAACAAGTTACCGCTCAGATATACACAACAAATATTCACAAAACTTACAGCATAAAGTGACAGACAAATGGAGACTTTCAAACTTGTTCTTCACGTCGACATCTTCATATGGTTATTTACTTGTTCTTAATATGATATTAATGCTTTTAGAACAATTCATAGATAAGTTTCAAAATTTGATTATTATCTATGAAAAAAAAACTTTAAATATGCGGGGCCACAAAAATTAAGTTCCAAATTCAATGTTTAGTTCAAATATAATAGTATAACCTTTTGGGAACAAGATCGTCTTTTGCCAAAATCTCAAAAACTTGGGCTAAGAAATTAAATATCCTCCTACCTTTTAATCCTACCAATCCTTCTACCCATTTAAATATTAGTATCCTAAAATATCATTAAATTTCATTAAATGTTACACATGTCATCATTTCATTGGGTAGAAGGATATAGAAACAAAAGTAGGAGAATATTTAATTTCTTGAACAATTCTATAAGGATTTTACTCTCCGAAATTTGGAAAACACAGGGTTTGAATAAGTAGTTCCCAAAATTCTAAGAATATTCAACTTTGACCATAAGTCCATAACGTGAAGTTTCTTGCTTTCTTCCTTCCAACTTCCAAGACATATCCCATTCTTTTTCCATATAAACACAAAAATTCAATTTCAAGCAGTCATTTTACGATCAAATTCCAAAACCCTTTTACAGAAATTAATAGCTATGATCATCACGTGGTTGCCCTCCATCAAACTCACCATGGTTTCTTCTTCGTTGTTAAAAACTCCGTTAATTCATTATAGTGACAAGATGAAAGAGCTTTTCACCTCCATGTTTTCTCTAATTTTCTTCCATGCACTCCTTCTCATCTTCGTCTTCCACTTTGGTGTAGGTCAGTGATCAGTATCCATAATATATATACACACATATATAGATACACATCTGTAATGATAGTGGTTTTAATTACACTTTTAACCCTATTGTCGATCATATGCTTTGTGGGTGTAGCTGGAGGTATAGTTGGAGCTGTTGTAGGCGCATTGATCGGGTTTAAGGACAAAACGAACCTGTTACAAGATGTGATCATGGGTGCAACATCAGGGGCAGCTTTGTCACAGAAAATTACTACGGCTACCTTTCAGCAGCTTTTGTATTCTGATCATGATGATGAACATGGTTGCTTCCTTCACCTGGTAACCAAACTAAATTTTGCCAATTTTTTTTAACCTTTTTCCAAAAACATTTCAATCAGTAATTATAATATTATCGATGTAGGTTGATATTGTAGCAAGTGCTTTGGAATCAAAACTTCTTCGAGATGAAGATCATATATTCCTAATTAACAAGGTATGTAGTCAATGATTGAAATCAATGGAAGAAAGAAAATTAAATATCTAAGATACGTGAATATGGATGCATTTAAGGCATACATTCAATCATTGACTATTTAAAATTCAATTTGGTGTGGTGTGACCAGGTTGCAAGTTGTGAGAAACTCATTAAGCTTCCAAAGATTGAAATAACAAAAGATGACGTCTTTGATGCTTTCGGAAATGCAACTTGCTGCTCAATTTGCCTTCAAGTAAGTTGCATTGATTTAAATAAGAATAATGTCAATTTTGTTAATTAGTTGATCATCAATGTATCCTGTGTTTGATAAGGTACATATATATTGTAATATTTTTTAATAATGAATCTTGCATGTTAATAAAAAAATGACATTTAATTAATCTAATAATTGAAACAGGATTTTGAGGTTGCGGATGCAGCTGGAATGTTTCCTCAGTGTGAGCACAAGTTTCATCCAGAATGCATATCACAATGGCTTCTTAACCACAATACATGCCCAGTATGCAGAAGAAGCATATAATCACTACGTAGAAACATGATACATTCAAATTTATTCTTTTGTAATTATTTGAATTAATATATCATATATTCTTTCTTAAATACTTGTGTTTGGTTCAAGACGCTGCGTGTGGGTACATTTATACTCACAAGTATTAGATTTAACACCTGCATAACGAGTGGATAAATAATCACTTGCAAAACAATGACTACATACCAAAAGGCTTGTAGCATAGTGTTATCATGGTGTAACAAAAATCTGTCCCTTTCTCTAAATGGTTGAGGATTCAACTCTAATGGTGGACAAAATATCTAGCTTTATGAATAAAATTAGTGGGTGTCTAATCGGCCTTTCTAAATAAAAAGAAAGAAACTACATTTTGATAAGTTAAAAAAATAAAATAAAAAGAAAGAAACTACATTTTGATAAGTTAAAAAAAAAAAAAGTAAATAAATAGGACTGAGGTAATTTAACAAATGATGTGGAATAGCGTGGCGTCTTGGATATGGCGATATGCAATTGAAAGAAACCACGCCATGATTTTTTGGTAAAGGTGGGTGACGTGCCTTGTCTTCTTTTTAGCTTTTATATACTTGATAGATTTTCCTTCCTTCGTGTGTTTGCTTGTACAACCCATAAAAGCTACTCAAAGAACTTGTAGGTATACACTAATCAAAGAAACATAAAGAAATGCAAGAAACGGGTACTTATATTTATGTTATTAAAAAAACTTATATTTTACGATTCTTACTTTTTAAACCTAAATTTTTTATTTATTTAAGAAAAAAACTTTTATAGTTTTTAATTTTTTTTCAATTCGACTCTTTTAACAGGTTTACTGGTAATTTTCTGATTTTATAAATATTTTTTTTAAGTCTTAATTTTTTTTCGAAAAGTTAGTTTGAGAAAGCTTTCTGAGGTATCAAGTTTGCATCTTGTCTTGTATATGTTTAGATCTCTTCATAGTTAGTTTGTTGTATTTTTGGTCCCTTCTTGGGTTAATGGATGAGTTAGGTCGTTTTAGGGCTTGTTCTTTCAGGTCTGAGTTTGTTTTGGTGTCCTTGAGCATAAATGTGCAAACTTTATAAGAGTTTTGGTGTCATGCATGCATTAAGTCAATTATTAAGTCATTTTTAAGCTTAAAAACTTCATTTAGACATGCATGAATGTAAAGTTTGCAGCTTTACGTGGTTTTCCAGCTTAAGGAATTAAGTCAGATCTATGTTTTGGGACTATGTCTTTATAGATTAAGTGCTTATTGGTTAAGCTCTTGCACTATTAAGCTTATGGATTGAGTTTTGAACATTTTTGGGTAGTCCCAATGGACAAAGTTGGAAACTTTATCCATCTGGACCACATGAGAGGCTAGATCTGAGCTTTGGAGCTCTTGGTATTGGAGAAAACAACTTATTGTATTAAGCTATTGAATCTCGGGTAAACATGGCATGTTGGTTGGGGTTTTCCCGATTATCTGAATGATGGAAGAACACGACGTGTCCAAAGGGCAACACGACGTGTTTGGTCAACATGGGCTGTTGACTTTGACTTTTACCAAGTTGGACCTTGAGAGTATTTTGGGATTTTGATGGAATTGGTCACTCGGTGGAAACAGGTATCGATTAAAGAGCTTAGATTCGGAGTCGGTCCTCATCAGCTATGGATCAGATCGAGAGGTGAGTCTTCCTCACTGTACTTTTGGGTCGAAGGCACCAAGGCCGACCCATTGAATTGTTATCCTGGTTTATTGCATGTTGGTATGTTGTAGTGATCTGTTAGATCGGTATCTTGGTATATAGGATGTGTAACAACGTAAATTTTCAAAACAATTTTTCATTTTAAAAACATACTTTCATTCATAAAATATCATAGTAACCCAAAGTATCACATGTTTCACAATAAACAAATCCCAAGATCCTCGAATACATAAATCCTCTCAGTGTGTACGGATCATGCCGGCACCTTCCCGCGATCCTCGCTAGTAGCTGAAACACATAACACAACAGCTGTAAGCATAAATGCTTAGTGAGTTCCCCAAAATACCACATACAACACATACGCCACTCGAGACTATAATACGACCCTCCGGTCGATGTGTCTCAGCGGGACCCTCCAGTCCCGTAGCTCGTTGGACCCTCTGGTCCGGTCATAGCTCGTCGGACCCTTCGGTCCAGTCTGTGTCGTTGGACCCTTCGGTCCGGTCTATATCGTTGGGTCCTCCGACCCGGTCTATATTGTTGGGCCCTCCGGCCCGGTCTGTTCAACACATAGCATACATATAACACAATGCACATAATCTCATATATACACATAGCATACAAGACCCTCTGGTCTACACATAAATACCACTCTAGGTAATGTATAGTGAGAAGACTCACCTCGGGTAACTCGGTAAACCTCGAACTCTGAAATACTGCACTAGCCTTCGCCTAATCACATAAATAATTACTCTAATTAATACAACTTCTAAAGGCTAGGCCACCCCCTCTCTATAAGTTCTCTAAGAAGGGTAAAAGACCATTCTGCCCCTCTAATGGCTCATAAGTCCCAACACTGACTAACCCTAAAAGTCAACAAAAGTCAACGGTCAACATTGACCGGACTCGCCGAGTGCACTAGAGTGACTCGGCGAGTACATGCCTGTCCTCCTCGCCCCTGTCCTCACTTGACTCGCTGAGTCAACCCTATACTCCATGGGTCGCCACAGGTCACGAGTCGCGGGGCAACCCGACTCGACTCGTCGAGTCCCTTATGGGCTCGACGAGTTCCTCCCATGAAAACTCTCAAAAGATCTCTTGAGGTCAGATCTGATTCACCAAACAGTAGATCCATCCTTCTAACACTCGAAAGTCACGTAAAGGTTCAAACTTTACGTTCATGCAATGCTTATAAGACCAAAAATGGAGGAATAACCTTTTAAATGTGATTTTACTCTCAAGGCTCACATGAAACCTCACAAAGCTGGAAGCTTGGGACCTTTTGGACCTCTCAAGGTCCAGATCTATCATCTATACTCAAAGGGACCCCCTATGCTTCACAATCTAACTCAAAATGGTGCAAAGGAAGCCCTAGATCATAGATCTTAACCCAAAACATAAAAGGAGTTCGATTAGATACCTCAACAGCGTAGATCTGAACTTGAAAACTCTGGATCCACAGCTCCCTTGACCTCCTCTTGCTGGAAACAACTTCTCCTTTGCTAAGTTACACCAAAATAGATCAATATGGCTTTATCTCCCTCTCAACTCGCTCAAGCTCTCAAGGGGTACTCTCTCTGGACAGGTAGCCGCAAATGGAGGCCATAAAGGCCTTTAAATAGGGCTCAGGCCCTGAGATTTAGGGTTTCATTTTACAGCGCGGACTCGCCGAGTCCACGCATCGACTCGCCGAGTCCATTCATTAAATCCAGTCAGCATTCGCGGTCCTACTCGACGAGTCTACGACTCGACTCGTCGAGTCCCTTTCTTTTCTCAAAAATAAATGATAAAATATAATACCTGGAATTCCGGATGTTACAATTCTCCCCCGCTAGAATCAGACTTCGTCCTCGAAGTCTTGCCCCACAAACAACTCTAGATGCTGCTCACGCATCTCTAACTCCGGCTCCCAAGTCAGCTCGGACCCCCTCCGATGTTGCCACTGGACCTGCACCAGGGACACCTCCTTGTTCCTCAGAACCTTGATTTTCCGATCCCGGATCGTGATTGGCCTCTCAGCATAATTCAGGCTCGCATCCACCTGAATATCCTCCAGTGGTACCACCACCGACTCGTCGGCTATGCACTTCCTCAACTGAGATACGTGGAAGGTATCATGAATCTGGCTCAACTCCGCAGGTAGCTCCAATCGATATGCTACTCTACCTACCCTCGCAGTCACCCTGAACGGACCGATGTACCGGGGCCCCAACTTGCCCCTCTTCCTGAATTGGATCACTCCTTTCCAAGGAGATACCTTCAGGGGTACGAAATCTCCCACCTGGAACTCAAGCTCGGATCGTCGCCTATCCGCATAACTCTTCTGGCGATTCTGAGCTGTCAATAACCTCTGTCTAACCTGCTGTATCTGCTCTGTTGTCTGAAGCACTATCTCAGTGCTACCCATCACACGCTGCCCTACCTCTCCCCAGCAAATGGGAGTCCGACACCTCCTCCCATACAACAAATCGAAGGGAGGCATACCAATGCTCGAATGGTGGCTGTTGTTATAGGAAAACTCAGCCAATGGTAGGTATGTGTCCCAGCTCCCTCCGGAGTCCAACACACATGATCGAAGCATGTCCTCGAGCGTCTGAATCGTCCGTTCACTCTGTCCGTCCGTCTGGGGGTGGTAGGCGGTACTGAAATGCAACCTCGTACCTAACTCCTCGTGGAACTTCTTCCAGAACCTGGAAGTGAAACGTACATCTCGATCCGACACAATCGAGATCGGCACCCCATGTCGCGATACCACCTCCCTCACATACAACTCTGCCAGCCTCTCGGCAGAAGAGCTCTCACTGATAGAAAGGAAATGCACGCTCTTCGTCAGCCGGTCGACGATCACCCAAATTGCATCGACACCCCGTGCGGTCCTCGGCAATTTGGTGATAAAATCCATAGAAATCTGTTCCCACTTCCATTGGGGAACCTCAAGTGGCTGCAACTTGCCATGCGGACGCTGGTGCTCGGCCTTAACCCTGCAACAGGTCAAGCACCTCTCAACAAACCATGCTACATCTCTCTTCATACAGGGCCACCAATAGTCCCTCTTCAGGTCCAAATACATCTTAGTGGCCCCGGGATGGATCGAGAACCTCGACCGGTGCGCCTCCTCCATCAAAGTGGCGTGCGTCCCGCCTGCATACGGCACCCAAATCCGACCCTGAAAGGTCATCAGCCCACGACTATCGGTAACAAACTCAGGTACCTGCCCAATCACCCGCTCTCTCTTGCGGTTCTCCGGTCTCACGGCCTCTGCCTGGGCCTCCCGAATGGTGTCCAACACCGGAGTCATCACTGTCAATCGCATACAAGTGTCTCGAATCGGGGGACTCTCCGCCCTACGACTCAGCGCATCAGCTACAACATTAGCCTTGCCCGGGTGGTACATGATCTCACAATCGAAATCCTTTACCACATCCAACCATCTCCTCTGGCGCATATTCAGGTTGGGCTGGTCCATCAGATACTTCAAACTCTTGTGGTCCGTGTATATGGTACACCGAACCCCGTACAGGTAATGGTGCCAGATCTTGAGGGCGAACACCACTGCCCCCAACTCCAGATCGTGGGTGGGATACCTCGTCTCATGAGGCTTCAGCTGCCTCGATGCATACGCTATCACATGCCCTCTCTGCATGAGCACCGCACCCAACCCTGATATCGATGCATCGCAGTACACCACAAAATCCTCCATTCCCTTTGGAAGGGATAACACCGGGGCTTCGCACAACCTCTGGCGAAGAGTCTTGAACGAGTCCTGCTGCTCAGGACCCCACGAAAAAGTAACGCCCTTCCGGGTCAACCTGGTGAGAGGCACGGCGATCTTGGAGAAATCTTTAATAAATCTCCTATAATAGCCGGCCAACCCTAGAAAACTCCTAATCTCGGTGGCGGATCTCGGCACCTCCCAACTCATCACCGCCTCAATCTTGGCCGGATCGACCAATATCCCATTCTGATTAACGAGATGTCCCAGGAACTGGACCTCTCGTAACCAGAAATCACACTTGGAGAATTTGGCGTAAAGCCTCTCCAATCTCAGAACTCCGAGGATCTCCCTCAAATGCTCCTCATGCTGCTCTCTGGACCTCGAATACACCAATATGTCATCGATGAACACGATCACCGATCGATCCAACATCGGCCTACACACCCTGTTCATGAGATCCATGAACGCTGCCGGTGCATTGGTGAGCCCGAAAGGCATCACCACGAACTCGTAATGCCCGTAACGAGTCCTGAACGCCGTCTTCTGGATATCCTCATCACGCACTCTCATCTGATGATATCCAGACCTCAGATCAATCTTGGAGAACCAAGATGCTCCCTGCAATTGATCAAACAGATCATCAATCCTCGGCAGTGGGTAACGGTTCTTGACCGTTAACTTGTTCAACTCCCGGTAATCAATGCACATCCGGTGTGAACCATCCTTTTTCTTGACAAAAAGGATCGGCGCTCCCCACGGCGAGCTACTCGGTCTGATAAATCCCTTCCCCAACAACTCCTGAAGCCGTGAGGATAACTCCTGCATCTCTGGTGGTGCAAGGCGATAGGGCGCCTTGGCGATAGGCGATGCTCTCGGAACCAAATCGATGCGAAACTCCACCTGCCTCTCGGGAGGCACACCCGGCAACTCCTCGGGGAAAACGTCCGGGAACTCACGCACTATCAGCACATCATCAACAGAACTAGGCCTCTCCGCTGCTACTCGTGTGTCCATCACGTAGGCCACAAGCCCACTACAGCCCTGCTGTAGACTCTGCCTCGCTCTAGCAGCGGAACAGAATGCTGCCCTGAACGGGTACCCTCTCCGTACACCGTAAGAACTCCCCCACTAGGGTCTCGTATGGTCACTAATTGTCGCTCGCAGTCGATAACCGCTCCAAACCTGCTCAACCAGTCCATGCCCACGATGACACAGACATCTCCCATCGCAATCGGGACCAAATCAATTGGAAACTCAACGCCTAAGATCTCGAGTACGCAACCTCGGATCACCTCAGTAGCATACACCGCTCGCTCGTCGGCTATAGAAACTCGTAGAGGTCGACTCAACGCCTCTCGCTGAACACTGATGCGCTGACTAAATGCTAATGACACGAAAGATCGACTCGCACCCGAGTCGAATAACACCAACGCAGGTACATAACTCACAAGAAAAGTACCTAAGCATAACACAATATAAGCACAAAATCTCAAACTCAAAGTAGGTAAGTAAAAGAATATATACCGGCCACGACATCGGGTGCTGCGCGGACCTCCTCCGCTGTCAACTGGAAGGCTCTCCCGCGAGCCTTCGGTGCCTCGGCCTTCGCTGGCCGGACCTCGGTAGCTCTAGCAGCAGGTGTAGACCCATGTGCTGATCCCTGTAGTAGCTGAGGGCACTCGGCCTTCCGATGGCCGGTCTGGTTGCAATGAAAGCAAACCGAGAATCCCTTAGGGCAATCCCTCGCGAAATGCCCCTCCTTCCCACACTTGTAACACACCCCAGCTCTGCACATCCCCTCGTGACTCTTGCCGCACTTCCCACAAGTGCGGCCCTTCGGACCCCCAGATCTCGAATCAGCGGGCTTTGCCCGCTTGGCTGCCGGCTGTGCCTGTGCCGGTCGCCTGTCCCTCCTCTGAGACTCGGCCTCCTCCCTGACCTGAGTCTCCAGCTCAATCTCTCGCTTCCGGGCATTTGCCTGAAGCTCGGCAAATGTCCGGTATGACGAGTTCGCCACGAACTCACGGATATCCCTCCTCAGTATGCTCAAGTACCGGCTCATACGTGCCTGCTCAGTCGACACGTGCTCAGGGCAAAGCAACGCCCTCTCGTGAAACATCCTCGTAATCACCGTCACAGACTCAGTTCCCTGCTTGAGGGATAAGAACTCCTGGGCCAGTCGTTCCCTCACCACAGGGGGAACATACTCATCTCGAAACATCGTGGTGAACCTCTCCCAGGTCACCGCAGTAAGCTCTGTCGTAGTGAAGTCTGCCGTCACAAACTTCCACCAGTCCTTCGCTCCCAAGCGAAGCTGGTTCAGCGCAA
Organism: Lactuca virosa; assembly: GCF_052849685.1. Classification (NCBI taxonomy): domain Eukaryota; kingdom Viridiplantae; phylum Streptophyta; class Magnoliopsida; order Asterales; family Asteraceae; genus Lactuca; species Lactuca virosa. The sequence goes on from NC_136433.1 coordinate 44,926,335, forward strand.
ACCGAACCCTCAGATGTTCCGGACACGAGTAGGTGTAGAAGCATCCCTCGATATCAGAAATCCACCTCATCGCAGCAATCGGGTCCTGCGTCCCATCAAACTCTGGTGGCTTCGTGTTGCTGAACTCTCGGTACAGCAACGAGTCACCCCCCTGCGGCCTGGCAGCAGCGACGGCTGCGGTGGCCGCAGCAACAGCAGCCTCAGTAAGAGCAGCGTACCGCTCATCAAAAGTCTCGATTAGCGTGGTCTTGATAGACCCGAACATCTCTGGTATCTCAGCTCGAATGGCCGCAGCCACTTCCTCGTGAATCAACCTACAAATCTCCTCATCGCTGGTACCACTGGTACCACTGCCTCCTGGGTGGTGGCGCGTCCCAACCATGATGTCTCTGAAACACAATACAAAAAAATCAGAGACTCGTTCGAGTATACTTGCACTCGATACTCAACCCTACTTGTTCTTCAGCACCCTAAGGATTCTTACTTGGACTGCTCACCGATCCGGTGTTTCCAGTAGTACGGGCCCTTATACTACCTTCCACAGCGCATCGGTATTCACCCCAAGTCCTCCTCCTAGGATCCCAGATCATAAGTACTCTATATCTCACTGAACTCAGACTACTCTCTAGTAGACCACTCATAAATTCCTCGCTGCTACCTACTTATTCTCGAAGTATCTCATAGTAGCAGTAACTCCTAGGCTAAGGCATCACAAATCAGGCCACTCTAGTCCTAATATGAATACCTAGCCTACTCTAGCATGCATATCATATCTCATAACACATAATGTAAGGGTATTTTGGGAAATCACCGTTCAGGCGCTGAATGATCGTACACACTGCTCCGTTCTGCTTTTCTCAAAAGTCCATTACTCTTTTGGAAAAATTGTTTCTTTTATGAAAAATTCTCTCAAATCCTCAGTTTGAGTTCAGATACGCCCGGAGGTGTATCCGAGTCTCTCAAACCAAGGCTCTGATACCAACTTGTAACAACGTAAATTTTCAAAACAATTTTTCATTTTAAAAACATACTTTCATTCATAAAATATCATAGTAACCCAAAGTATCACATGTTTCACAATAAACAAATCCCAAGATCCTCGAATACATAAATCCTCTCAGTGTGTACGGATCATGCCGGCACCTTCCCGCGATCCTCGCTAGTAGCTGAAACACATAACACAACAGCTGTAAGCATAAATGCTTAGTGAGTTCCCCAAAATACCACATACAACACATACGCCACTCGAGACTATAATACGACCCTCCGGTCGATGTGTCTCAGCGGGACCCTCCAGTCCCGTAGCTCGTTGGACCCTCTGGTCCGGTCATAGCTCGTCGGACCCTTCGGTCCAGTCTGTGTCGCTGGACCCTTCGGTCCGGTCTATATCGTTGGGTCCTCCGACCCGGTCTATATTGTTGGGCCCTCCGGCCCGGTCTGTTCAACACATAGCATACATATAACACAATGCACATAATCTCATATATACACATAGCATACAAGACCCTCTGGTTTACACATAAATACCACTCTAGGTAATGTATAGTGAGAAGACTCACCTCGGGTAACTCGGTAAACCTCGAACTCTGAAATACTGCACTAGCCTTTGCCTAATCACATAAATAATTTTTCTAATTAATACAACTTATAAAGGCTAGGCCACCCCCTCTCTATAAGTTCTCTAAGAAGGGTAAAAGACCATTCTGCCCCTCTAATGGCTCATAAGTCCCAACACTGACTAACCCTAAAAGTCAACAAAAGTCAACGGTCAACATTGACCGGACTCGCCGAGTGCACTAGAGTGACTCGGCGAGTACATGCCTGTCCTCCTCGCCCCTGTCCTCACTTGACTCGCTGAGTCAACCCTATACTCCACGGGTCGCCACAGGTCGCGAGTCGCGGGGCAACCCGACTCGACTCGTCGAGTCCCTTATGGGCTCGGCGAGTTCCTCCCAAGAAAACTCTCAAAAGATCTCTTGAGGTCAGATCTGCTTCACCAAACAGTAGATCCATCCTTCTAACACTCGAAAGTCACGTAAAGGTTCAAACTTTACGTTCATGCAATGCTTATAAGACCAAAAATGGAGGAATAACCTTTTAAATGTGATTTTACTCTCAAGGCTCACATGAAACCTCACAAAGTTGGAAGCTTGGGACCTTTTGGACCTCTCAAGGTCCAGATCTATCATCTATACTCAAAGGGACCCCCTATGCTTCACAATCTAACTCAAAATGGTGCAAAGGAAGCCCTAGATCATAGATCTTAACCCAAAACAGAAAAGGAGTTCGATTAGATACATCAACAGCGTAGATCTGAACTTGAAAACTCTGGATCCACAGCTCCCTTGACCTCCTCTTGCTGGAAACAACTTCTCCTTTGCTAAGTTACACCAAAATCGATCAATATGGCTTTATCTCCCTCTCAACTCGCTCAAGCTCTCAAGGGGTACTCTCTCTGGACAGGTAGCCGCAAATGGAGGCCATAAAGGCCTTTAAATAGGGCTCAGGCCCTGAGATTTAGGGTTTCATTTTACAGCGCGGACTTGCCGAGTCCACGCATCGACTCGCCGAGTCTATTCATTAAATCCAGTCAGCATTCGCGGTCCTACTCGACGAGTCCCCTTCTTTTCTCAAAAATAAATGATAAAATATAATACCTGGAATTCCGGATGTTACAGGACGATGCTATGCTTGGTGCTCTGTAAAATATTCCTGTTTATCTGTTGGCTGGTTATATGTTTAGTTGTGTATATGTCGTCGTAATGTGGGTGGGTTGAGACTGTACTGCTTTGTGCTGTCAGTCAACAAACCCGATAATGTTTATATCGATATGTGGTTATGATTTACTGGGCTTATATGTGTTTGGATATGTATATATGTGTCTAGTTGGGTTGAGGCGGTCCTACTATATGTTGAAGGCTAAGAGACCTAGGGCGTCTTGGATAGATTGAAGGCCAGTAGGGCGTACCAGTCAAGTCGAAGGCCCATAGAATGTTCCAGATAGGTTGAAGGCCCGGTGCGGCGTACCAGTCATGTTGTAGGTTCTGCGAGCGTACCATATAGACTTTAGGCCGATGAAGCGTACCAATCAGGTCGAAGGCTCTGTTTGATTATTGATCGGTTATTTGTATGCTTGTCTGTTAGATATGTGTGTTGACATGGTTTATGTATGGTTGGGTTGAGGCGGTCCCGCTTTGTGCTGAAGGCCAACAGACCCAGAGCGTCCCAGATAGACTGGAGGCCAGTAGGGCGTACCAGTCAAGGCGAAGGCCCGGAGAACGTTCTAGATAGGCTGAAGGCCAGGTGTGGCGTACCAGTCACGTTGTAGGTTCTACGAGCATACTAGATAGACTGTAGGCTGGTAGGGCGTTCTAGTAAGACTGAAGGCTTTGTATGCATGTTGTTGTTTGTTAGTATATGTTATATGTTTGTGTGGTGGTATTTTGGGAGAACTCACTAAGCTTCATGCTTATAATTTTGGTTTTTTCAGGTACTTCAGTGGACCGTGGCGAGGCGAAGGCGTGACCGTACACATCCTTGGTTTTACAACTAATCGGATCCTGGGAGACTCTAATTTTAAATAATGTTTTGAAGCAATGGTTTTGTAACACTTATATTAGACAAAAGGGTTGTTTTGAAAAGTTTTAAATTTGTTGAATTTTTAGGATGTTACAAGTTGGTATCAAAGCCTTGGTTTGAGTGAATTGGAGGAACACTCGTGTGAATACAATATCAAAATAAGGAAAAAGATTTCAAAATGGTTTTCAAATGGGTTTCAAAATGATCAAGGAGGATGCGATGTGTACGATCAGCCAGAGCCAGTAAGTCGAACCCAAATTACGACACAATTATTTGAGATTATGTTGTATTGTGTTAGAACAACATGCTAGTAATAGGATATAGATGTTTAGGAATCGTATGATAGAACTGTTTGATATATGATGCCTTATCACTTGTAGAATACCTTATTGATTGTTGTGTGAACTAACTATTGAGTGAATGCGCTTAGTCACATACTTCATGAGTTAAATGGCCTTAGGGTAAGGGATTTGGTCCTGCTTCGTAGCTCTTGTCTGAATCCAACCGTTGTAGGATTGAATCTCTTAGCCTATGATTGTTTAGGTTGTACAGTATGTGATAGTGTTCATGCGATAGTTATCTGGCACCAATGGAGGGTCGTGGGATAGTTGGTGGTAGGATGAGTTATGTTGGGTCAGCCGGCCAGTCGCGATATGTTTAGCCTTCCTCTAAGGAGTGAGGATAGAGTGCATGAGTATGCTAATGTGTATCCGAGATGCTGGGAGATAGGGATCGGAATTTCGTATGAGAATCTGTCTGATTTTATTATGTTTTAGTGCCGGTTGACTCCACTGCTCAATTGCTGCTTGCTTTGTGCTTTGTGGGACTCTTAAGTGATGTGCGTTAGTTGTTAAGTAAATATGTTAAGTCACATGTAATCAAGCTTGAATAATCTCAGACTGATGGGGTTGAACCTATTACGCAGCTCTCGTCTGAGTCTAACCGTTGTAGGGATGAGTCTTTTACTTGAAGGATTATCTGAGCTTTATTACATGTGATTGTGTTCACGAAGTAGCTAACTAACATTATGAGGATTTCTTCAGCAGCTGATGTTAGGGGAGGTGGGGGATCCTAGGAGAGCCTAGGTAGTATTTGTGCGATTGTTCGCTATTGAACAAGTATTGGGAGTATTATTATGAGTAGGTCTTAGAGGACCCAATATGATCATTGAGGAAAGTATGGATAGGTGTGGAAGGTAGTATTGGGCCCGTACTACTGGAAGCACAGGATCCATATTCGAATCGAGGAAAGTTTCTGGGATTCTAAGGACTGGCCGGGACAAAATAACATGGTTGGATACCATGATTCGTGGCAGTAGCTCCGTATCTGTTGATATTGGTTATGGTTGCTCGGGCATGAGGTTGGGTCGGGTAATGGTTCGGCCCCAACATCGATTTTGGTTTATATTGGTGCAGACATAGATGAGCTTGTTGGTTTTGAGGTCTCGAGGGTTTTGCTCAAGACCGTGCATTCGAGTTGTAGGACTCAAGGATGGATCGGCTGTTATGATCGGTTTTGGGATTACAACTGGAAGTAGAATGGTTGATTGATGGTTTGGTATGTCGCTATAAATAGCAGTAATTTTGCCTTTTCAGTCTTCCGGGTTCGGAGGAGGAGTAATCAGGCTTGTGACTTGCAATGTTGGGATGTAACCCAGTATGGGGACTGTTGGTCGAGGTGTTTGGAGACAGGTTGTCAGCGCGGTAGTGCGCATGTGGGTTGATGTGATATGGATGTTGGTGATGTGATCAAGGTTCCGTGTTCTTGGGTGATAGGTAGGCCAGGTACCGGTTTGGCGGTTGGAATTGCAGGAAAGGAATGTATGTTTTGGATCATTAGTAAGTATTGGGTCATGCTTTTGTAAGGGAACCTCAATGTTAAGTGGTCATGATTGGGAATTTCAGATGCCTTCAGCTGAAATTCCGGATTCTATTTGGACTTGTTTGGTCCTTATCTAGAAGATCATCCTATGTATATTATTCATTACCAGGTTCAGGGATGGTGGTACCTGGTTGAGTCGGTTTGAGTTATGGTTTGGTTTCAAGACCCGTGGGGTAGTAGTTTGAACCCTAACTGGGGGAGAACTTGGTATTCTGCTTGGTGAATCATCGATTTGTTCATATTCATGGTATTGAGGAATGTCTTTTTGGGTTCTGCGGTGCGAGTGTGTGCGATCTTGATTCAGGGTTTGGCCAAGGAAGAGGTATATAGAGGTGGGTAATCTAGCAGCTCCATGCAATTATTGGTCCCTTTTGAGGGTGCTAATGAATAGATAAGGAGCCGCTGGGATTACTCAGGATGAAAAGCGGTAACGGAAGGAAATTATCATCTGGTGGCATGGATTTCTGATTATAATCTGGCTTGGGCAGAGATTAATTAAGGAATCAGTTTCGGAAATTGGTACATTCATGATTATTGGTCGCGTTGTTTGTCTTTCAGCAAAGGTTCTCTGAAGTATTAGACTAGTGACAGTTGAAGTTCTATGGATGTGTCCACCTATCACCAAATTTAGTATGTTTTATGCTCCTTTAGTCTCTGGGTATGCTTGCCCTCAATGGTGGTGTGGAATTTTGATTCATAGCAGGCTTGGGTTGGGTGGCATTCATGATCACTTTAGAAGCCTTCTCGAGTTGGTTGCATATTGGTAGAACCTGTTCAGTCTTAATCAAGTATGGAATCTTGTTTCGATCAATCATGAGGATGTCTTATGTTAATGTTTAAGGTTCGCCGTTTGATAGAACTTTGGTATTTATGCTCTTTTGGATGAGGTTATGGGTTCCTTAAGGATGTGCATTGTGGTAATTAAATGTGTATGTGGGCTGGACAAGATAGATTTGGGGCTTGGTTCGAATTATGCGCATGGTTCATTTGGGTGATAGCCTTTGAATTGGATCAAGGGTGCAACCGTTATCATGTTCTCGGGACGTAGGCAACCATGATTTCATCAGGCTCTGCATTGGTTACAACTAGTTCTGTGAAAGGGATTGGACGTGGCATTGTTGTGCGGTTAGTGTTGAGAGGGACATTGTTTAGGTCCCTGCAAGGCAGTAGGAAGAGTTGAGAGCCCTTTTTGGCCGTGGTGTGATTCGCGAGTTCCAGATATAGGTTGTGGGCTCAGTGATTGATTGATTGATTGATGGATTTCTTCTTATGGTGCTTTCGGTATTGGTACATTGATGGAAGTCGGAAGGCTCACAATCTGCTGGTTTGGATAAAAGGAACAATTAAAGGTTGTTGGCAGTATCGACCGTGTATCAGAAAGTCTCTCAGAATGTTTGCATTATAATCCCATTTGCTCACAAGCTGTTATGAGCGGTTGATTATCAAGGTTGGGAACCGGTTATGAAGTCTCAAATCAAAGTTCTTTGTTAATGTATCAGGTGTTTTGTTTGATGGGGTTACATATGAATTGTTAAGGATTGGAGGTAAATGTGGGATTCCTGGAATTCTTATCTTTGCTCGTAGGAGCAGTGGTTGGAGTGGCGTATCAGGGAGTCACGAGTTAATTAAAGGATTTGGTGCATCTTATGGACTTGGGATTAGTGGCAAATTTGTGATTTATGTGTTTGGGTTCTTATCAGACAAGGTATTGAAATCCTGGTTTTGAGCTGGGTAGTGATGGTGTCCTTTATCAGGGATCTGGTAGGTGGTCTGGGCTATAAGTTCTCAGGTATCTGTAAATTCATATAGTCTAGATAGGTTGTTCGGTTCGGGTTGTGAAGTTGAGTCCTTGTGGCGGAAGTTTTGATTGGCGTTGTTTGTCATGAAGTCCGACATTATTCAGGGTTTTCAGTTTCAGGTATAGCAGTTGGGTATCTTCTATTTTGGATTCGACATCAGTAAGGGTGGGTGGTAATCAGAGTAGGGTGACTTACCCAGTCATTTTTGGAATTCAGGGAGTTCAGTCACGATCGTCAGTTTGGTAGAGGAGATTGTAACAAATGTTTTCGAGGACAAAATCTAATTTAAGTGGGGGAGAGTTGTAACACCCAGAAATTTGAGGAGAAACTTTGGGTATAATCACCTTTTGAGCATTCGACACGACATGTTGGAGGCACCAACACGGAATGTCTAGATAAGAAAAAGTGCAGCTTTCATTAAGTCCAACACGACGTGTTTGTGCCATAACACGACGTGTTGGCGGCTAGTGGAGAAAAATCCTAATTTTTAGGGTGTTGCACCCTATATAAAGGGCTTAAGTCCTCATGGCTGGCCTCCTTACCAGCCGTCATTGCCACTAAAACCCTAAAATCGATCTTTAAGTCTCTTGGTGGTGTTCTTGAGCTAGTAAGAAGTTCTTGGTGCTCATTTATGGTCTTTGTGAAGGAAGAAGAGATCTTGAAGTTGCTTTGCTTGGGGAAAAGGCTTTGGATCCAGAATCATCATCTTGTGGGTAAGCTTTCTGAGGTATCAAGTTTGTATCTTGTCTTGTATATGTTTAGATCTCTTCATAGTTAGTTTGTTGTGTTTTTTGTCCCTTTTTGGGTTAATGGATGAGTTAGGTTGTTTTAGGGCTTGTTCTTTCAGATATGAGTTTGTTTTGGCGTCCTTGGTCATAAAGGTGCAAGCTTTATGATATTTTTGGTGTCATGCATGCATTTAGACAATTATTAAGTCCTTTTTAAGCTTAATAGCTTCATTTAGACATGCATGCGCGTAAAGTTGGCAACTTTACATGGTTTTCTAGCTCAAAGAAGTCAATCTATGTTTTGGGACTATATCTTTATGGATTAAGTGCTTATTGATTAAGCCCTTGCACTATTAAGCTTATGGATTGAGTTTTGAACCTTTTTGGGTAGTCCCAATGGATAAAGTTGGAAACGTTATCCCTCTGGACCACATGAGAGGCTAGATCTGAGCTTTGGAGCTCCTGGTATCAGAGAAAACAACTTATTGTATTATGTTGTTGAATCTCAGGAAAACACAACGTGTTTGCAAGCCAACACGACATGTTGGCTGGGGTTTTCCCGATTATCTGAATGATGGAAGAACACAACGTGTCCAAGGAGCAACACAACGTGTTTGGTCAACATAGGTTGTTGACTTTGACTTTGACCAAGTTGGACCTTGAGGGTATTTTGGGATTTTGATGGAATTGGTCACTCGGTGGGAACATGTATCGGTTAAAGAGCTGAGATTCGGAGTCGGTCCTCATCAGCTATGGATCATATTGAGAGGTGAGTCTTCCTCACTGTACTTTTGGATCAAAGGCACCAAGGCCGGCCCATTGAATTGTTATCCTAGTTTAACGCATGTTGGTATGTTGTAGTGATCTGTTAGATCGGTATCCTGGTAAATAGGATGATGCTATGCTTGGTGCTCTGTAAGATATGCCTGTTTATCTGTTGGCTGGTTATTTGTTTAGTTGTGTATATGTCGTCTTAATATGGGTGGGTTGAGACTGTACTGCTTTATGTTATTAGTCAAAAAACCCGATAACGTTTATATCAATATGTTGTTATGATTTATTGGGCTTATATGTGTTTGGATATGTATATGTCGACATGTGTGTGGTTGGGTTGAGGCGGTCCCACTATGTGTTGAAGGCGAAGAGACCCAGGGCATCCCAGATAGACTGAAGGCCAGTAGGGCTTACCAGTCAGGCCGAAGGCCCGAAAAACATTCCAGATAGGCTGAAGGCCCGATGCGGTGTACCAGTCATGCTGTAGGTTCTGCGAGCGTACCAGATAGACTGTAGGCCGATGAGGTGTACCAGTCAGGCTGAAGGCTCTGTTTGATTATTGGTCGGTTATTTGTATGGTTGTCTGTTAGATATGTGTGTCGACATGTTTTATGTGTGGTTGGGTTGAGGCGGTCCCGCTTTGTGCTGAAGGCCAACAGACACAGGTCGTCCCAGATAAACTGAAGGCCAGTAGGGCGTACCAGTCAGGTCGAAGGCCCGGAGAACATTCCAGATAGACTGAAGGTCCGGTGTGGCGTACCAGTCACGCTATAGGTTCTGCAAGCGTACCAGATTGACTGTAGGCCGGTAGGGCGTTCCAGTCAGACAGAAGGCTTTGTATGCATGTTGTTGTTTGTTAGTATATGTTTTATGTTTGTGTGGTGATATTTTGGGGGAACTCACTAAGCTTCGTGCTTACCGTTTTGGTTTATGGTTTCAGGTACTTCAGTGGACCGTGGCAAGGCGAAAGTGTGACCGTACACATCCTTGGTTTTACAACTAACTGGATCTTGGCAGACTCTGATTTTAAATAATGTTTTGAAACAATGGTTTTGTAACACTTATATTAGACAAAACGATTGTTTTGAAAAGTGTAACGACCAAAAATTTCAACCAAATTAAAACATTTTAATTCATTCAAAAACCATTAACTTCATACATCTCGTTTTCAAAATAGTTTATTATCAGAGTATCCCCCCAGAACCATATCATATAAATCATAAAACATGAGGAGCGGTACGATCACGCCTTCGCCTCGCCACGATCTCCTGAAGTACCTAAAACATAACACTACAACTGTAAGCCCGAAAGCTTAGTGAGTTACCCCCAAAATACCAACCACACATAAACATACTCATAACATATCATAAATAGAACAGCCACGCACATCGGGTCTACTGTGTGACTGGTCCGCCCGCACTGGGCCTTCAATCCACCTGGTCGCCCCAAGACTCGTCGAGTCCAACGATCTCCGAGTCCCATCCTGCTCGACTCACCGAGTCACCTCCCGACTCACTGCTTCAAGGTTTAACCAGAGGAGATTGGGGTTCTACGACCAGACTCGCTGAGTCCAAAACAGACTCGCCGAGTCCAAGGCAACCTTCAACAGACTCGCCGAGTTGTTCCTCCACTCGCCGAGTCCATTCACATGTTCATACGACTCGTCGAGTACACCCATGTGACTCGCCGAGTCCCTTCAGTTCTCAATCCATACAGAGGCTTTTCGAGCCATGCAGAGGCTCCAATCCATAGATCCACTCTTCTACAGCCTAACCCTCACATAAAGTTGCAAACTTTACGTGAAACCAAGGAGATATAAGTCCAAAACACTCTAGGGCTAGGGTTTATGACAAAGGGGCTTCACCAACAACTCAAAGACTGATGCTTTATGACTTTCTGGACCAACACAAGTCTAGATCTGAAGTAGCAACGTCATATCTAAGCTTCTAACTCGAAATAGCTCACAAACAAGCTATGAAACTCCACATCAACCACCAAGGATGAACCAAAAAGGAAATCAGCATAAGATTATGGCTTTTTACCTCTGAAATGTGCCCAAACAGATGTAGATCCCAGATCCACACAAGCCCCTTGATGTTAGCCTTTAATTCCTCAAGCTCTTTTCACCAATTTCCTTTTCCAAGCTCCAATCTCCTCAATAATGAAGCCTCACACACAAATTAGGGTTTCTGGAACTCTCAGGGGGATTAGGAGGCTGGGAGAAGGACATAAAGTCCTTTAAATAGGGTGCAACCCTCGGGATTAGGGTTTTCTTCCTACAGCACCAACTCGTCGAGTCCAAGTCTCCGACTCGGCGAGTTGGCCACTTAAACCCTGATAGAATCCCGCTCCGACTCGGCGAGTAGACGGACCTACTCGTCGAGTCCCTTTCCTAAATTTACACTTTGCACCCTCCAACTTCTTGCTTCCGAACTTGGGACGTTACAATTCTCCCCCACTTAAATTAGGCTTCGTCCTCGAAGCCTACTGCAGTATACGCTTCAGAACAAACCCCTTGTACTGCAGACTCCGATTTCTCATTTAACTCAGGTTCTTGCAAACCCTATTACCGCATCTCTCTTCTAACGACTTCTCCCCGCGTGGCATCCTTCCCACTACTCCAAGCCGACCATTGGCCTTTCAACTCAATAGCACCACGTATCACCCACGTATCACCCGATGACACTATCCCTTCATATCAGGGACGTACCTCCGCGACCTGCTAGCACTAGCTACCACAATCACCCACTGAACTCTGTTGAGACACTAATCCATCTTCCTTCGCCCAAAGTTGGCGATAACCCTGATAACTCGCAACCCGGAAGAAATCCGGTTCCACCCTCTGGTTCTATCCCTTACGCGCTGACAGGATACTACATCCCTCAGCTCCCGTAACCCATCAACCAATCATATCGCGTAACCACTCGTACCTGGCCTAATCAGCCTCGGGCTGGAATACCCACACACCAGGTCCAATCAATCATAGGGTCCGGTCATCCTCATGATGGAATACCCTAGATTGAAATACCTCCTCATACACAACTCAAGCCTACAACCATACTCGGAACCAAGGACCTTGTCCTTGCGTCACCCTCGAACCCTTCGGTTCGACACAACGGAGTGCAATCCACTCACACCTCCCTATCACGATCTCTAGGTCCTTGACCTCCGACTGTAATATCCTTATGCAGTCCTCAGCACCGGTCCAGACTACTCTCGAGTCTGTTAACCTGCTGTCTCACCTTCCTCTGTCCCAATCTCCAATCGGGAATCCCTTTCCTTCTCCTCTTCCAAGGAGACCGAAAACATGCATGCGCATCATCCAACATTGCCACAATCTCAACGGGCATCCAACCTGTATGTGCTTCCGTATATCTGGTACAATCCCAGTGCTTGCTACCAAGCACTTTCGATCATCCATTTACTCTGCTGCCTTCCCCTCAGAGGACACACGCTCCTTCCGAAGCTACATACCTTCCCTTTCCAGGAAGTCTACTCAACAACCCTTACCGCACCTATAAGTGCCACAGAGCTAAACTCCACTCTACAGTATCCATGTAGAGCAACCGTTATTCTCTCACTCCCATATAATCTGAATCTGATCACATAACTAACAAGGCCCACATACGGCCTCCAACCATCTCCATCATCATGATCAATACTTGGGGCCAGACCATATCGATTACTATTGCATGGCGACATATTTACTCATTCTCCTCATATCGATCCACTATCACATACAGAGTCTTCAGCATGACTGGACCGCCTTTCCAGGCCTTCAGCCTATCTGGACCATTCTCAAAACCTTCAGCATGTCTGGACCGCCCTCCTGGGCCTTCAGCCTATCTGGACCGTTCCCCGAGCCTTCGGCCTGACTGGTATGCCCACCGGCCTTCAGTCTATCCGGACCGCTCAAAGACTGTCACACATCACCCTGATCTATTCTTCCCGGGAATCTCTCCCATGCAGTCTGTTCTAGCCCTCTTGGGGTTTCGAACTCCAGTTCCATTCCCGGAATCCTTTCCATGGCCTAAACCCAGGCCTCACATCGACCAACTACCTTAACTGAAACCATGGTCTGTTCCCTGCCCCACTTGTCTATCACTTGCTCTAATCATGCCACACTCTCGGCTAACAACACTGATAAATCTAAACAGCTAACCAACCCTGGATACTTGCTGTTTTACCGGAGAATTTTCCGATTTTCCCCACTTATTGTACCAACTACTAACTTCCGCTGACAAACTGTCATAACTCGATCGACCTTACTTGATAAAGTTCTCTCTCATCTCCCGGAACTAAATCCCTCCGAAGTGAGCAACCTTCACAGAATACTCTCCCGTCATCGCACATCCCGAACTCCAAGGAAGTTCGAATCCCAACTGAACACTTCTTGCATCGCAGTCGCTATTCCTAGCAACGAGATCATATACCTTATCTTTCGACCAAGAGTCCTCCTAAATGCTAACTACAACTCCTAACTACTAAGATCCTCAATCATACTACAAAACATGCGGACAATGCAGACAGATTTACAATACCACACAAATAACAAGATAACAAGATGGAAACATGCCCGCAGCTGCATCTAGCTCTGCCCTGATCTCCTCTGCTGTAAGCTGGAATGCGCGTCCCTGAGCCCTCGGAGGCTCCGCTCCACCCTGACCTCCACCCGTAATCCTCAAAGTGGCCGGCGCTGGAGCCTGCACCGGTATTGCAACAAGCTGTGGACAGTTTGTTGGGTTTTGAACATTCTAACACTCCTATGGTGTACATGCAACCCTATAAACCTTGGATCTATGTTTTCTCTATTATACATGCAAATATTAACTATTCCAAGGTTTCATCCTAACTAGCATATTATGAAGCACCTATACTACAAAGTTCTAGTTAGATGACATACCTTTTGATGTAGCTTGATGTCTTCAAGCTTTAAGAGCTTAGCCCCAATAGTGTGGAAGCCTCAAATGGAATCACAAATCACCAAAACACCTTGGAAGAACTTGAGAGAATATGTATGCACACTAAAATCGGCCCACTCTTATTTTCACACACTTGTGCCAATTTTGTGAGCCAATGACCCCTTTATATATTATGGAGGATTAGGGTTACATCCATGTAAACCCTAATACCCATGACCTTTCATTTACATAGGATCCATGGGTTAAAAGCTCCATGGACCATCCATGAAAGCTTAGCCCAACCTAAATGAACTTGGCCCATTCCATATATATAAGAGTCCATATTTAATTAGTTCTTTTTGATCACTTAATTAATTCTAAATTAATTCTTGATCAATACTAATTAAATAATATGATTCCATATTAATATATTAGAACTTATAATATATTAATATAAATCATAAATATACTATTCTCAAAAGACTATCCATATAAATTGTGCCGGTGAAGTGCAACCCAAATGGACTATGCCGGGTCGGGTCAAGTACATACCAAATATAGTTATGGACTTAGACATTAATCCAACAGTCTCCCACTTGGATAAGTCTAAAACTATTATTGAGTATGACTTCAAAACCTAACTGGCAATCGTAGCTCTTAAAGCCGCTGTCGAACTCTGACCTTGTCAATGACTTGTCCATTAGATAAGGGATCATATATTCCTCCATTCTAGATATCATATGGACTGAGACATGGATTATAATCATTCTCTCTGTCCATTTGTTGTTTCCCGATTTTCGATTTATGATGACTGACTGATTGAACAAATCAAATCAGTCCTGGCTTGGCCAAGCACTCACATGTGTCATCGCTAAATCATCGAGGGGCCCACAGATATCGCTTTTATCCCGAAGGTAAAAGGAATGGATAAACTTCGACTCATATGGCTTGTTCTACTACTTGTTGAATCATACACAAAGGCACGTTTTATAACATCGAGTTACCAATGCGTTTTCGTGCAATCAACGTATAACCAACTCATAGTAACAACTCATATCTCTAGGTTTTAAGAATATAAGATATTATCGTCTCATGATCACTCGTGATAAAATCCATGAAGTGATTCAAATGAGCGCGGGTTAAATCCAATACTCAGAACTTATGAGCACTCATGAGTGTTGTAGCACCACTTTGTCCACCAACTTGGACCTCTACAAACCAACCCATGACAGTCTTGATTCATATCTACTTCCAACATATGACCGACTGTGGATGGTTTGAATAACTTAATCATTCAGGAAGAGCGACTTAGTTATTCTGGAAGTCAAAACATGCAAAGTGAAACACAAGAATAAATGAATCAAATATGGTATCAAACCCTATGAATATAAATAAACACTTTTATTTATCACCATACTGATTACTCATTATTCATTGTTTCGGTTTTATCAACTTTATACTTGAATTAAAAACACTAGTTGTCCCATGCTCCAAGCATGTACACTATGTTTTTCTTAAACAATAGCTTTGCCATACACCAAGTATGCACTCTATGTTTGTCTATGATCCTTACTTTGTGAAATAAACCAATTGAACATAATTTCAATGATTCTAATTTCACACTCCCAAATCCTTATCGAAAAATGTGAGAATTTCAAATTCCTATCATTTATCGAAATCTGTTTAGATTTTAAACTTATATGCACTGACCCTCCTGTAATGAATATGTACAAAGTCACAAAGACTTGTCAATAGTCATTATAAGGTATTCCAATGGAGATCAACTCCATGGAAACTAAGTCTCATATTCAAAGTACATTGCTTTGGACATGCTTCTTGCATTAAGTTTTCTAATCTTACACAGATAACTTCCACCTATGGAGACAACTCCATATTCTCATTTTGACTATCACTTCTGAATAAGGGATGCCTCTTTTCAGAATATGTCAATATGGTCCTTCCAAAATTAGCACTATACTTCCAACTGTCCCTGAGCAACCAATCTTTGGTAAACCTCAAATTGTCCTCGACAATTGCTTAATCATTTTAGTCATATCCAATTCTAGACCTTTTCCCTTCTTAATGCCTCTGGGCATTTGGAAAAATTTAGAAATGACAAATATTATAGCACATGCAATCGATATTGTACCCAAAGCAAATGGTACATGATTCATGATGTCTCACATAAAGACATGATTCTAGACCAGTCTTTTGCTACAATATTTTTATTTGCCATGTTTTCAAAATTTGACTATGAAGAGGGATGCCGTAATCATAATCGAATTTTGAGAACGCAATATATAGAATTTCCTTAAGTTGAACCAATCCAACATGAAATTCATATATATATATATATATATATATATATATATATATATATATATATATATATATATATATATATATATATATATATTCTTGACTAAAGATGATTAAGGTCTCAATCTAATCCTTTAGAACTGAAATGAAGTATATCCTCTCCCTTAATTATAGCAAAACAACTTTTTCAATCCCTGCAGCCTCACGAATTGAAACTTTTGTTTTCTATAATTAACATTGCTAACTTGCAACACTAACAATAATTATCATGCTCCCACTAACATGATGATTATTAGCATAACACTTATGCTCCCACTAGCTTTGACATGTACTCAGAAATCAGCTGGACTTCTAGAAATCAATACTTTATTGACTTTCTTACCAAAGTTCAGATTTCTGATACGAGATGCTTTGATAAAACTTTATCAAAATCATACACCTTTCCTTAGATAGCATGCATGTGTGTCTAAACAATTTCAGAACTATGAAAAGGGATGCCGTAATCATAGTCTCAATTATTTAGACCTTTTGCCATCTGCTTCAAATCTACTTGGTGGAAGTGTTTCCTCACCATCATTTTCATGAATCCGAGAGAAACCTTATGACCCTTAGATTTTATGGTGTATGTGTTCTTATCCATGTGAATCGTCAAAACCATAGTCACAAGACAAGGATAATGACAAATCCAAACTCATATGGACTGAACTTATGCAATCTTAACTTCTTGTCACCTGGAAGTACATGGCCTGCCATTGCTTCCAAGTTGTTATGCAACCAATTGAGAACTTTCAGAACTCCTATGCAAAGCCAACTTTAACTGGAATGGGCACAGAATATGTCAACACGATAGGTTATAAACCTCAAGTCGTGTGCTAGTGAAGAACCTCAGGTTTTATTCTTGATTAGTTCTTGAAATTCTTTTTAGGATCTTTAAGACTCCCACTATCCTCTTGACATATAAGACTATCTTGCCAAATATTCAAGAGATAGTGCAGATTCTTTATCAAGACAAACACTTCACACAATTGGCCTTAGTTGGTCTTTGTTTGATCCAAAACATCACAACTTACCAATTTCAAATGTACAAGAGTAGGACACTTTTACTCTTACATTTGACAAGTGTTTTAAACCTTTCTTTAAGATATGTCACTCAAGTTACAATCTTGGAGTATGACTCTAAGAATTGTTTTGGAACGAAGTATGACTCATCTTCCTGATCTAACCATTTCAACAATTCATGACTCCTCTTCTTAGTCATAAGAATGCACTAAGATGACCTTTAGAGGACTAATTGTGATATGATTTCTAAATCATTAAGATGATCACAAACATGATACTAAAGTACTCTCCCATCTTTTCAGATTTGAGAAACTTTTATCTTTCTGCCTAATTTGATTCTTCCCATTCGTTCTGCCATACATTGAGACTTTTCCAATGTTTCAGAATTATACTTAAACTTGTAAGTATAACCATATTTACTAAACTTTAGTAAATCAAATAGTCTTAACGAGCTTTGTGGTGGACATGACCAGTGCATAAGAATGTGTACTCGATCCCTTTAATCCTTCACTTGACTCACACATCCATGTGAACAAGTAATTAGTCTTGATTTTCCAATGCTTGAAAGTTCTCATTCATAATACTATTCAACTTGCATGATTCCAAGTTTCGGTCCAATTGAAACTTGGGCGATGTGGAACTTTCCTGATTTGGTAAATTTAGACACTACCACAAATGAAAGAATCAAATCCATTTTCCAATATTGCTGTCAGTGGAATCATATAAGCAACAATTTTCCACAAATGCCATTGTAAGGATACTTCAAATAAATAAAATTAAACAATTTTCTTTTATTTCAAAACTTTGCGGAAAAACTTATCCTTACAATCCACATGGAAAATTGTTGTTATCTATTCCTTAGCAATATATCATAACTTCTTAAGCAACTGCTCAAAATTCTGATGCGATCGGAATCCACCTTCGCGATCAGAATCAACATATACTTCCTTTAAGATTTCTCTCTATTATTTGATTCTTAAAACATCAACATGTGACCCAGTCACATCATGTAATGAGGATCTCAAAATAGAACTTAACAGAGTTAGATAATGGGCTCTACCTGATGTAGAGTCAAACTTATTGACTTTAACATCCTTAGGTAAATTTGGCAGCTTTGCAATCAACGCCCCTTCCTTTGGCAAAATAAACATATGGACCCTATGGTAATGGGACTATCTCAGACTTAGCCTTTCTCTTTACCATTTGGTCAACCGGGTTGACTATGGCCAATCCCTTTCCATTGGGAAGAGAATGCTTTTTCTGGATTTCTAGTGTCACCATTGTCACTGTCCATAAAGTTTTTTGAATGTTGATCTTTTAATCAAATTTGCTTTACTATCGTTCCAAATCATTGCTGATTCAGCAGCACCAAGCAAATAGATATGATCATTAAGGTTCATGTCATAGTCTGTTTCATAGTAGTCCCAAAGGAACTCACTATGTGACTTAGAAAGTGATTGAACATCCAACTTTCTCAAGACTTTGACACCCAACTCTCCCGGCTTGTCAATATGTGACTTCATCTCTAAGATGTGATCACACATAGACCTTGCTTGCCATTAGGGCTTGAGTGACCTTGAACTTGTGGGTTAGGGAGAATAATTGGAGGAGGTGGAGGAAGAGAAGTATGACTTCCATGAGCCAAACTCGGGAAGTCATATTCATTAGGAAAGCTTGGTTTGGGAAGATCATTGTTGTCTAAACCAGATATCAACAATGGGAGAAATTCACGTAAAGTTGATTTAAGTCTTTAATATAACACCCAATATGATATATTAAGGCTAGGACCCAACAAACTATTTTATAACTTGGAAGAGGGATGCCGTAATCCAAGCTATAAAATATTTGAAGGTAGGTGAATGACGATTCACCAATTTCCACCAAGATAAACGAAATGTATTATTAGGTTTTAATTGGTTTTGAAACTCCTAGATTCTTTTGAGATTCATTGAACTTTTCAGCGGCATGTTTCAATCTCGAGTGTGCCCTTCAGGTTTTGTGACTGGGATGCCGAGGATCACAAAACAAGGTCTGAAGTAACCATGCAAATATACTTGGTACCCTTAATATTTACCCCTCAATCGATGTTCCGGTTAACCACACACGCTCCAACGATATTATGATAAACATTAAGTTACCCTTTGCCTACCTTGTTAAGTCCAGGTTAGTGTGCCGGTTAACCACACACGATCCACTAACAGCTTAAACAAAGTGCAAAGTGTAATTTCATGGATTAACACCTTATTCACATTTTCCTAAGTAACTAAGATTGAGAATTTATAAGTGTTTAGTTACTTAGTATTTATCATTATACTTATAATGAAGGGAGAATTATAGTCCTTGTCCTACCTGTTCGGCTAACAACCGTCCACCGGTCAAGGAAGCGGTGGGTGAGAGTGGACACCCATTAAACTGCCATTTTATAGGCAGTAACCTTATACCCCCCTTATAGACCGGCTTCGTGAATGAGGCCTACTAATGGTAAGACGACTTGCTCTTATACATATAATATATTAAACTTTTAATATTATAATAGTATAAGGATGTATTTTAGACATTTAAAATACTTGGTGGTTTAATCTATTAATTAAACCATACTCTTAATTTAATTAAATTTAAACCATGTCATTATGGAATTATTAATTCTCTTTTAATTAAACACTTTAATTATCTATTAATAAAGTCCATAAGAGTTAATTGAATTATTCAATAAAAACATCATAATTCCAATTATTAAATTCAAAATTAAAACCATTTAATTAATATTTTAAGTTATGAACCCAAGAGTTTTAGAATTCAATTCTTTTTTTTATCATAAAAAAACTTTTTCCAAATTCCAAAACTTGAGGGCAAGTTTTGTAACTCTTGAAAACTTTTGGATTCCATAACTTATTGAGTTAAATACTTGTTTTATGATGAAACTTTTCATGTTCCATAACTTAAGAACAAGTTATGGAATTCTTTAAAACATTAAGTCCAAGTTTTGTAACTCCTTAAAAAACTTTGAATCAATTTTTTTAAAAACCTTTTCATATCCATAACTTATGGAGGTTTCAAAAAACTCTTTAGATCAAACTTTTAAAACTAATAAAATAATCATATCATTTTATCTTTTACTAAATTTGACCTAATTCAACTCATATAGCAAATGATTCAAATTTTACAAATAATTAGTTTTTCACAAAAACAAGTAATTATCTTAAAATTTGACAAACGTCATGTTTTTTTGTTCTTTTTTTTTTCCAACTTTGAAAATAAAACATTTGCATCAATATAACAGAAAACAACCCATGGCTCTGATACCACTGTTGGGTTTTGAGCATTCTAACACTCCTACGGTGTACATGCAACCCTATAAACCTTGGATCTATGTTTTCTCTATTATACATGCAAATATTAACTATTCCAAGGTTTCATCCTAACTAGCATATTATGAAGCACCTATACTACAAAGTTCTAGTTAGATGACATACCTTTTGATGTAGCTTGATGTCTTCAAGCTTTAAGAGCTTAGCCCCAATAGTGTGGAAGCCTCAAATGGAATCACAAATCACCAAAACACCTTGGAAGAACTTGAGAGAATATGTATGCACACTAAAATCGGCCCACTCTTATTTTCGCACACTTGTGCCAATTTTGTGAGCCAAGGACCCCTTTATATATTATGGAGGATTAGGGTTACATCCATGTAAACCCTAATACCCATGACCTTTCATTTACATAGGATCCATGGGTTAAAAGCTCCATGGACCATCCATGAAAGCTTAGCCCAACCTAAATGAACTTGGCCCATTCCATATATATAAGAGTCCATATTTAATTAGTTCTTTTTGATCACTTAATTAATTCTAAATTAATTCTTGATCAATACTAATTAAATAATATGATTCCATATTAATATATTAGAACTTATAATATATTAATATAAATCATAAATATACTATTCTCAAAAGACTATCCATATAAATTGTGCCGGTGAAGTGCAACCCAAATGGACCATGCCGGGTCGGGTCAAGTACATACCAAATATAGTTATGGACTTAGACATTAATCCAACACAGTTGGCCCTCAAGTGTCCAACCTGATGGCAGTGATAACAAATCCTCATATCCTGTACCGGGGCTGACTGACGGCAATCCCTCGCATAATGCCCCTCTCTCCCGCACTTGCGGCACGCACCACCGGACCTACAAACTTCGGTATGACCCTTCCCACACTTCTCACAAGTGTCGCTGCTCTGACTTCCAATCCTAGAGTCAACGGTTTTGAACCGTTTCGGCGCCGGCTGCGACTGCACCGGGGCCTGCCTCTGCTCTCGCAACTGCAACTCAATCTCCAACTCACGCCGCCTGGCGGCCTCCTGCAACTCTAATAAGGTGTCACATCTCTGCGTGGACACAAACTGTCTAATATCCCTCTTGAGCATACTCAGATACCGGGACATCTGAGCCTGCTCCGACGCGAACTCCGGGCAAAACATCGCCCTCTCAGTGAACATCCTGGTGATCTTCGTCACCGACTCTGAATCCTGCTTCAGCTCCAGGAACTCCTGAGCCAACCTCTCTCTCTCTCAACCCGTGGAACATAACGAGTGCTGAACATCTCCCGAAACTGATCCCAAGTAACCGCAGCCCGCTGCGCATCAGAATAAGTTCCCGTAGTCAACCTCCACCAATCCTTCGCCTCGAGCCTCAAAAGGTTCAGAGCACACCTCACCCTCTGATCCGCAGGGCATGAACACGTGAAGAAACAACCCTCCACGTCTGACAACCATCTCATAGCAATGATAGGATCCTGAACTCCATCAAAGGTAGGGGGCTTCGTGTTATCGAAGTCCCGATATTGAAAGCCCCGACCGGCTCCACCCCCTGCCGCTGTTACAGCCGCTGTAGCTGCCGCGACAGCCGTCTCAGTAAGAGCTGCATAACGATCATCGAAGTACTCTCTCATAGCGGACTTAATAGTCCCAAACAACTCCGGGATCTGACCCCAGACAATCTCGACCACCTCCTCGCGGATGATCTCCCTGAACCGATCCTCTGTCAACATTGGCCCCTCCTGGCCGATAATCTCAGGTGCCACTGGGGCCTCCTGCTCACTCTATCCTGATCCCGATCCGGATCCAGTCACGACACGCCTCGCATCCTCCATACTGCAAAACACCAACAAGATCCTCAGATACCTCGCATAACTTCCGAGAACTAACCTCTAACCAACAACCTAGGGGTTGTGACTTCCTTGACACGCGTATGGGTCATGTGCTTTCAGTGGTATGTGCCCATACTACCTTCCACACCTACCCATATTTGTCTCAAGTATCACCACAACAACCTAATAATATACATCACACAACGAATGCTCAATATCTCATAACTGGACTTCCGGCCTCGCACCACCCACCCATCCATGAAACTTCCACCAACCCTGCAGCACTAGTGTATGCTAGCCATACATGATGCTGGACCCTATAGACTTTCGAATATCCAATCCTACCCTAAGCTCCCAATCAAACAAGAACAGAACATAAGGCCAAATCAAACATTCTCAGGCTATAAGATCTTAATTATACACAACCGTGATGCATACACAAGTAACTACAGTAATGATGTCAATCTTATATAAAGGAAACCCTAGGCTAGCAGGCATCATGTAATCAGGCAATTCTATCATGCAATTTCCTGAAGATCCCTAGCCTAGTACTAGCATGCTGTTCTAACATATCACATAATCAAATAACTTGCATGGTATTTTGGGGTCTACTTACTGGCTCCGACTGATCGTACCCTCTGCGTCCTCCTTTACTTATTTCGAAAACCTTTTGAAAACTATTTTTGAAAATCTCTCCTTGATTTGAGACTGGGTTCACACGAATGTTCCTCCAATTCACTCAAACCAAGGCTCTGATACCAACTTGTAACGACCAAAAATTTCAACCAAATTAAAACATTTTAATTCATTCAAAAACCATTAACTTCATACATCTCGTTTTCAAAATAGTTTATTATCAGAGTATCCCCCCAGAACCATATCATATAAATCATAAAACATGAGGAGCGGTACGATCACGCCTTCGCCTCGCCACGATCTCCTGAAGTACCTGAAACATAACACTACAACTGTAAGCCCGAAAGCTTAGTGAGTTACCCCCAAAATACCAACCACACATAAACATACTCATAGCATATCACAAATAGAACAGCCACGCACATCGGGTCTACTGTGTGACTGGTCCGCCCGCATCGGGCCTTCAGTCCACCTGGTCCACCCTCCGAGTCTAGCCATGTACATCGAGTCTACAGTGTGATTGGTCCGCCCGCACCGGGCCTTCAATCCACCTGGTCCACTCTCTGAGTCTACAGTATAACTGGTCCGCCCACACCGGGCCTTCAGTTGGCCTGGTCCACTCTCCGAGCCTCAACACGTCTGGTCTGCC
This sequence comes from Lactuca virosa, assembly GCF_052849685.1. Classification (NCBI taxonomy): domain Eukaryota; kingdom Viridiplantae; phylum Streptophyta; class Magnoliopsida; order Asterales; family Asteraceae; genus Lactuca; species Lactuca virosa. The sequence goes on from NC_136433.1 coordinate 44,949,808, forward strand.
CTCTTGGGGCCTTCAGCCTATCCGGACCGCTTGCTGGGCCTTCGGAATATCCGGTCCACCCTGGGTATGTTGGCCTACAGCACAAAGCAGGACCCGCCTCAACCCAACCCCGTCAAACAACCATGTGCACATAAAACAATTAATCACATAACAAGTCCTCAACCAGACAAACAGTCTACCAGATCACATAGCATATCAACATCCTAACCAGGATTCCGACCTAACCGGTCACTAGCATAACATTACCCTATATACCGGGTACCGACCTTAACCAGGTCACTAACATAACACCATCCTAAATACCAGGATGAAGATCTAGCAAAGCAATAACATAACAACAATACCCGGATTTCCATCCGATAAAGGGCCGGCCTTGGTGCCGTAGACCCTGTCGATATAGTGAGGATAACTCACCCGCAATTGCCGACTGAAGAGATACGATCAAGCTGCTCCGACCACCGACACGAACTTCGCCACAGAACACTACCAAAGAACCAATTCCATAAATACCAATATTACCAAAGTACCCTTGGAAGTCAAACTGGTCAACTATTGGTCAAAGTCAAAGTCCTCAGTCAAAGTCAACCTTCCTGGTTGACTCTACTCGCCGAGTCAACCCGTCGACTCGTCGAGTTCTCATATACAGAAAACTCCCATAACACGACTCTACTCGCCGAGTCGCCCCAAGACTCGTCGAGTCCAACGATCTCCGAGTCCCATCCTGCTCGACTCACCGAGTCACCTCTCGACCCACTGCTTCAAGGTTTAACCAGAGGAGATTGGGGTTCTGCGACCAGACTCGCCGAGTCCAGAACAGACTCGCCGAGTCTAAGGCAATCTTCAACAGACTCGCCGAGTTGTTCTTCCACTCGCCGAGTCCATGCACATGTTCATACGACTCGTCGAGTACACCCATGTGACTCACCGAGTCCCTTCAGTTCTCAATCCATACAGAGGCTTTTTGAGCCATGCAGAGGCTCCAATCCATAGATCTACTCTTCTACAGCCTAACCCTCACATAAAGTTGCAAACTTTACGTGAAACCAAGGAGATATAAGTCCAAAACACTCTAGGGCTAGGGTTTATGACAAAGGGGCTTCACCAACAACTCAAAGACTGATGCTTTATGACTTTCTGGACCAACACAAGTCTAGATCTGAAGTAGCAACCTCAGATCTAAGCTTCTAACTCGAAATAGCTCACAAACAAGCTATGGAACTCCACATCAACCACCAAGGATGAACCAAAAAGGAAATCAGCATAAGATTATGGCTTTTTACCTCTGAAATGTGCCCAAACAGATGTAGATCCCAGATCCACACAAGCCCCTTTGGTGTTGGACGCAATCCCTCTAATGGGCCTTACCCTAAGCCCAAACATCTTCTTGGCCCACATTATCTGACTTATGATGGCTCACTAAGGCCCAAAGAACCAAAATTCCTTGCATGGCCCAAACCGAGGCCCAAAACAAGCCAAACCCATATCTGATGAGTACGCTGGGCGTACTCCTATGTATGCTAAGCGTACAAGCTAAATGGTGCGTACGTTGGGCGTACCTACATGTACGCTCAGCGTACTCCCCTGTTAAGTCACCTTCCCATTAAGTGCTTAATACTCTACTCCGAAAGCTATAAACACAGATCCAAGTCCTTTTCAACGTCTTAAACCATAAAGTCCCTCACTTGGTGGCTTGCAACCCACCAATAGAGTCCAAACTTGAAATGTGATAACTAACTTCCATGGAAAGGGTCTTAACTCATGCATGAATCCATTAGGACATCCAATATGGCAACTTTCTGCCTTAGGGACTCATTTAGAACTGAGAGTAGCAACTCCAAGTCCTAGAAATCGGATTGAACCACAAAGCTTCAACCTTTGGACCAAAATGGTCCAAAAACTCAATCTAAGAGATCTAAGGAGATAATCACCAAGTTTAGATCTTTATACCTTGAAATGGTCTGAAATGGAACCACAATCTTGGATCTACTGCTTCCCGTTTGATCCACCACCTTGCTATATTCTTCACTTGCTTGAAAAATGGCTTCCCAACACCAAAGTGCTCTCTAATGGCCTCCAAAGCTCCAAGAACACTCAAGGGAGGATTAGGGTTTCGTGGAAACTGTCTAAGGGTGAGAAGGAGGCTGACCCTTGAGGGTATAATGTTCTTTATATAGTGACACACCCTTGAAAGTAGGGTTTCGGGACTCTGAGCGTACGCTGGGCGTACGCCTCTCCACACCCGTGACCATATATCCTTATACGTTAGGTGTAACCCAGCTTACGGTGGGCGTAACCCAGATTACGTTGGGCGTACCCAGCTAAACACACGCATTCATTCCTTGCATGGATAGGCTGCCTTGTCACAAAACTCCATTAGGGGCTAAAATTGACAATAACTTCAAAGTGCCATAACTCCTTTATTCTAAGTCCGTTTCCGACGAACTTGATATCCATGAAAAGGTAGCGGGAAGCCCTACGCTCCTAGCCACACCCCCAAGCCTAAAACCTTCCGGATAAAACCCGAGACCCAATAAAAGACCGAATCACTTATACCCTCGGCCTCCAAAACCACAACCGAAGTACTTTTCAAAACGGGGTGTTACAACTCTCCCCCACTTAAACTAGACTTCGTCCTCGAAGTCTCTCCTTACTAACACCTATCTCCCAACAACTGATCTAAGGAACACAACCGGTGATTCTACGCGTGAAACGATATTCCCAAGACGATTGAAAGCCAAATCGGTCTTCCATTCTGAAGAAAACGAACTTCAAACTTCCGCAAACCACATCTGTCTTCCTAGAGTCCGAATCCGAAACTGGTCTGTCTTCCTGACCGACTACTCCTGCACAACCATCTGCCGGTCAATTATACTTGACAGAAGGCTCAGATAATCCTTCGAGTAGAAGATTCATCCCTGCAACGGTTTGACTCAGACGAGAGCTGCGTAACAGGGTCAAATCGATTACTCTGAGATTATTTAATCCTGCTGCAAGTGGCTTATCACTTCCGATCCACAAGCTACTTCGCACACAAGAACCCTCATGATAGTCACTTCTGCCCGAAGACCATGCTGCCTCCTGCCTTCTTCCCAAAAGAACAGGGACCTTCCAGGTATGAACCTATCTGTCCACTATTTGGAATACCGGATTCCCTCCGGTTACCGAACCCAAGCTCAAACTCTCAGTAGCTCCCAACGACTTCCGAAGAAAGTTCAACTATCTAAAACTGCTCCATCTACCTTGCCACTCTGGCTCCCTAATTTATGAGATCCTCGATCCCCTATCTTGACCCTAAGGTCTCTACCAGGTCCCACCTGCGTTGTTATAATTACACGGGCCTCGCCTATGGGTCTCACCCAAACTATATCTCGGAGTGGCCTCCCCCACATGTCCCACCTATCTAGGGCTATGCAGGACCAAATCCATCCTGAAATTCAACGAACTATCCTTTCTCGATCTCTATCATGCTATTTAGGAGATACGGGCCTCGCCCACACTCCTCTAACTAGGAGATACGAGCCCTCACCCATACTCCTCTAGCTAGCTACTAACGAAATGCTACGGCTATCCCACAACCTTACTACTCTTCCTGCTCTGCCTAACTGCTGGGGAATGCTACGGCGATCCCATAGTCTTAAATCCTGACTAAACTCGCTTCCTGCCGAGAAAATCTCCCACCTGGTTCCCAATCAAATATCAACTACTGCGAATACACGAACTCAATGTTGGGAAGTTTACCAAACTCCCAACTCGCGCACTCCTCTATCCAAACAGCCACTTGGGCTGCTTTCCTTCCCAACAAGGTTGCGAACTCATCCCAATTTTACACTTACTTCTGCTCCTGACCTCTGGGATAGTTCTCCCCCACTTTGATTCAACTAGATCCCTACAACACCTAGCTTGGAAAGGATTCCCAATCCTCCTCTCCATTTAACGGGTCGATCTGCTGACAACCAACGCTTACCACTGCTAGTGCTCCAAAACTAACCAATACCAAATCTGAACCACTCTTGAAGGTTAACAGAACACCTCCCGAGCCCCACTCACACTTTCTATAGTGACTGCATCCTGAGAACCTGCTATTAAGGGAAACATCTTCGAACTATGTTGAGAGAAAAACTTGGAGACACACTTGAACAAACGTTAGAACAAGTGGATTGCGGAATAGTTAATCTCGAAGGATCTAAAAGCTCAACAATAATATTAATAAGTTATAGTTAGATAGTTAGAGAGTTAGTTGCGGAAAAGTAAAGAAATAGAAATGACAATAATTGTTATATCAAGTATACACATAAGTTGATTCATAACAAGGAATGCATTCAAACCAAGTTAATAAGGAAGATCAAACTTAGTGATTAAGTCACAGAAGACTTGCTCCGGAGAGAGGTTATAATCAGTTATGTTCTAGGAAGAATTGAGAGTAAGAAGGGATGAGAAATAAGATAGAGAAATAGAAAAGATAACTTAGAGAAATGTATTCAGAATAGATGCGTGAGTTATCCGTGTTGAATACAAGAGAATGAGCTCTTATTTATAGAGACTCATGAAGTACACTAGATTACATCTCTATGAGTAGCCATGCAAGGCATACAGGATAATAGAGTGTATTACAATAAAGACAAGTAAAGTAATCTAGCTAAGTGACTGCGGTAGGAAGAGACTCCGGTTGCGGTTGCTGATGAAGAAGCTTGACTGCGGGTGCTGTATGGCTGCGGTAGCAGAAGAGGTTGCGGTGGCTGAAGTTCAAGAGGGTCACTTTTTATGATTCAACAAACTACTACTCTAACACCCATGGTATGCAGATGGCATATAACTTAATCATAAGCGGGAAACATAATTTCAAAGTACATTAACTAACATCAATGCAGTACCATAACAAATAAATCACAAATAAAAGCTGATAGGAAAGTGAAAGATACGCACCTGCCACATCAGTGGCTGCTCGCGTCTCCTCTGCAATCAACTAGAATGCCCTGCTCCCCGCCGCAGGCGCCCCTGCCCGCCCCTGACGGCCGTCGGTGATCCTCAAAGTTGCAGGGGCAGGTGCTATCACCTGTCCTGCTGAAAGAAAACTCGGACACTGGGCCTTCTTGTGGCCCCGCTGGCTGCAATGAAAGCATATCAAGTCTGATCCCTGGGTGGTGGTAGCTGTACAATCTCTGCTAAAATGACCAGTCCGACTACACTTGAAGCAGCCAAAATCACCACCAATACCGCTCCTGCACGCACCCTCGTGCGTCCTGCCACACTTCCCGCATCGGCTGCGACTCTGATAGTCCCTCGATCTCGAGTCTGACCCCTTGGGTCTATTGCCTGAACTTGTGGCTACCTGAATCTCATCTGACTTCCTCTTCCTGAGGTGCTCTAGGTTGATCTTCCTTTCCCTGGATCGAACAATCATATCCTCCAGCATCTTGCAGCTGGACCTGCTCACAAACTCCCTGATGTCAGCCCTCAGCATCTCGTGATATCGGGCCTTCTTCATCTCCTCGTCTGCGACATACTGCGGAACAAGAAGATCCCTCTCCCTAAACTTGGCGGTAATCTCTGCCACAGTCTCAGTCGTCTGCCGGAGGTCCTGAAACTCCCGCGCTAGCTGTTGCACCTCAATCATCGGTGCAAACTCGGCCTTGAACCTGGTCGACAAATCACTCCATGTCATCGCGTCCAACGCGACATCATCCCCAATGGCATGTCCAACCTCCTCCCACCAATCCCGTGCTCCGTCCTTCAGAAGACAGGAGTCAAGTCGGACCTTTTCCCCCTCGGGACACCGGCTCGTACGAAAAGTGTTGGCAACATCGGCCAACCACCTACTGCTAGCGATGGGGTCCCGAGCCCCATGGTAATCTGGAGCTCCACAAGCTCTGAACTCTCGGAATGTCAGGGTAGCACTCCCATCATGGCCATCATCTCAGTACGAAAAGCTCCCAGCTTCTCATCCAGAAGCTCTAAAATACCCTCCTTGACCGAACCAAAGATGACCGGAGTCTGGTCTAGAATACTACGCGTAACCTCTGTTGAAATAAACTCTCTCATTTGCTCCCCGAGCTGCTCGACTCCTGAACCCGAGCCCGATCCCTCATCGAAGCCTGAATCGCCAACTGGTCTACCCCGTAGCGTCTCCATTCTGCAACATATCATAATAATCATCAGAATACTTATGACTACTGAGGGATCACACACGCCCTACAAGTTCCCTGGTTTTATCTTAGCCCTCTTTGATTCGAGTAAAAATCCTCTGCTTTCAGTAGTATGGGCCCCTACTACCTTCCACATCTATCCGTACTTTCCTAAAAGATTACCTTGACTCCACCAAGTCCCTCGCACTACTACTATTGCTCCCAGTACTAATCTCATCCTAGGCTTACCCTAGGGAAATCTATAACCCAACCCAATCCTCAGCTACTGAAGGTATCTTCATAATGCCAATTAGCCACTACGTGAATACCATCATGAAACGTCCCAAAAATACAACCCAAAAATTTCGTTTTTAAAACATTATTAAAACCATAATTTCATTGCCAAAGTATAAAAATCATAAACCATATGTTTCAAAATCTCATAATATCTATCACATATCAAATCTTATGTCAAAATATCATATCGAAATATCAGAGTCAAACTCCCAGGCTGAAGACTGTGGTGTGTGGCATGCGATCATCCCGAGCTCTTCCCTTTGCTACTGGAAGTACTTGAAACCATAACTGAAACTGAAACCATAATCCAGCTTGCCGAGCCAGACCGGAAGTCCGCTTTCTCTTCCTCAGCTGACTATCTGAACCAGTCTCCTGCTCCCGGGCCACCCTGACCATTTCACCCACCGCCTGGTTAGCTGAGGCTCGCCTCTCGATCCCGGTGACCACTCTATCGGTGACACGCCTAATGACGTCGGGTAACTCCTTGCGGAGAGCCCGCGAAACCTCTGCTGCAATCCAATCCTGTAGTTGACTCTCCTGAAGAAAAGGCACATAATTCATTTCCGATCCCAAACTACAAAAGCTAGAGATAGGATCCTCCTTCCAGAAGGATCCCAGAGGTCCACTAGCTTTGGGCTCCAGATGAGCCCCCACCTGCTCTGCCACAATCTCGGCCCGAAAGGCCCCGAGGCGGCTATCCAAAAATTCTGAAATCCCCTCCTTGACCAAACCGACGATCACAGGAGTTTGGTCAATGATGCTGCGCATAATTTTTGTTGAAATAAACTGTCACAACTAGGAATTCTGATGCTTTGTAAACAATTAACAAGGATAACATTGTAACTAAAACTTGAAAGCATGTATGATGCTTATTCAATGACAACAAAATTCCATCAAACACTCCATACAAACGCTCAAATAGTCTACTAAAGGTTGGAAACCCTAGAAACCCCGGTTTAAGTCCAATATGGACTAGGATTTCCTTATTGGGCCTAATGGGCCAATAAACTTCCAATGTGACTATTTTGGGCTTAGAACTCTTAAATGGGATCTCTTTGGACCCACATTCATGAGACTTAACCTTTTTGGGCCTTATAAGCCTAAAATGCACTAGTTTATCCTTAATGGGCCTTATTGGGCCATAACAAATCCAATTAGCTTTAATGGACTCAAATCCATTCCTTTATACTAAATTGGGCCGCGAACACCCTAGAAGCCCAATGGGCCGAAAAATAGTTATTTAGCCTCATAATTTGGAGCAAGACTTGGAATGGGCCCAAGATGATTCCTCCCCTCTCTCCTTAGCCCAAATCGGCCCATGTTTAATAAAAAAAAAGGGAGATAAGAATGGAAAAAGAATTAAAACAAAAAGGGAAATATGGAAAATTTGTGAGGATGCCACCTTCTTATTGCATAGTGGACATCCATGCAATGTCACCTCACTTCTCTTCCCTCCCTTCCTTATTCTTCTCGGCCGAGAGCACCCAACACCCACACCAAATTCATTTTTCAAACACTCACTATTCTCTCAAGAACACCTCTCATTTCTTCATCAAAATTTCTAAGATCTTGAGCATTTCAAGTAGGATATTTCACAAGAATCATCATCCTAGGTAAGTTGATGCTTGGATCCATAATCTAGTCTCTTTATTTCATCAAGAATCTCTTCTAAACTCACACAAACTCATGATCATCATCCTAGAAAACTCTAAGTTCGAAATCCACCCAAGAAAGCTTGCTAGGATCAAACTCTTCCATTTCTTTCTTCAAAACCGACAACAACAAGTAAAGGTGAGTTCATACCCCTCTATTTTCGGTTTTCATATGATTTATGGGGGAGAATACAAGTAAAATGTGTAGATCTATGTGTATTTGTATGTTATGTGTGATTTCTTGTGTTTATGTGGTGAATATGTGCTAAAAATGAAAGATATGTCGAGATCTATAGTTCAAGAAGGAAAAATATGTGATCTAGGATATATTTCACTTAACATGTCAAGATAAACTACCATACAAAGTTTATAATAAGCATACTACAACATAAAGTTGGTTATTGGACTATTTTTGATAAATAAACAAAAGATGGGGAAAAAGATATCATTCACGGTGTTTACAAGGATCAAAAGGTCAAAACAGCTAAAATAAGAGTTGTCATAAATATTATGTTTTTTTAAGGACTAAAAATGTAAATTTTAGCCTAATGGGCTAAAATTTAGGCTTTTCGGCTATTTAGGCCCAAATATGCGAAAAATCAAATTTAAGGGGGTGAAATGGAAAGTTTTCTCTAAACAGGGGCTATAAACGTAAATGAACCTATTTCAGGGGTTAAAATGACCTTATTTATCAAAAGGGACTAAAAATGCGAAGATTTTGGATGTTGGGTCAAAATTGTAAAAATTGCGAAAAGTGTGGATTTAAATGCAAATCTTTTAACTAAGGGGTTGAAACTTTCCAAAAATTAAATTTTGTGCTTAAAACATTATTTAAATAAGTGTTTGGGTCAAAAATGTCAAGAAAAATAGTTCAAGGACCTAATATGTAATTTTTTTTATAAAAGGACTAAAATTGCCAACTTTACCAAAATAAGGGGCTGAATTGGTCAAACTAATATTTTTGGTCAATTATGTTAAAATAATTGGGTCAAAATATACAAAATTTTATAACTTATGGGTTTAAATAGAAAAGTATATATTTTTATAAATCTATGAATCGTTATAAAACAATTTGGTGATTATTACGACATATCGATTAAACAACTTCGCAACACTAATACTATACAAAACAAGTAAACATTCAAATGTTTGGGCTTAAATAATTCTAATCCTGCTTATTGGGCATTTGTGACCCATTAACATGACTTTTGGGCCTAACATAAATAATACATGTTTATTGGGCCTCCTGTGACCTAATTACATGCCTTAGGGACCCTCAATGACTTTTACATGCTATTGGGCCTCAGTGGCCCATTAGCATTGCTAGTAAGGTCCAAATAAATCATATGCGAAATGGGCTAACGCGTCCTTCGTATACTCGACAGCCTTAAATAACATACGTGATTAGTAGGGCCTCGTAGTCCTCTTCTCTTCGTCTGTTAGGCTTACCTTCTATTCAAGTAAACAAAAATCAGGTAGTTAATCAAGGTTATTCAAATTCATTTGGATTAAGTGAGTAATAATGGGCGACACCAATAAGTGTCGGTCGTAGTCTGTAGTTATAATCAAAGTCTCCTGGAGAGAGAGCGAGAGTTTGTGTATAGGTCTATACGGGGGTGACTCCCCCACACCTAAGCTGTTCACTACAGTTAGACTCAGCCAGTGTAGGGTGACAAAATCTTAAGATCAATTCCGGCGTTCGCTAGAATGCCAAGACAGACGAACTAGTCATTATCATGCATGGTTACAACGACTCACAGAGAGATCCAATACCATCTAAGTAATCATGGGAAATCATATTCATTCGTGGTGACGATACAATAATACAAAACGATCATACTATTTTATCGGAAAACATCGGGTTTTCCGGGGAAACAACATTATCCACTTGTACTTTCAATAACTATAATGCAAGAAATTATCATTGGGAAACATATCATTTTTTTTACACGTTTTGAAATCATTCACGCATATACTTATGGATCATCACACCTTTTGTATAAACAATTGCCGTTTCAGAAAATATCAGATTTTCTGGGTTTTACAAACAATACAAAGCATTTTCATATCAAACCTGTTTATGAACTCACCAACATTATATATGTTGACGTTTTCAAAATAACTTGTATTCTCAGGTAACAGATAAGCTGAAGAAAATTGCCAAGTGTGTTAAGATGTTATGTTTTGTGATTCTCAAACAATTTATACTATGGATTATGTAATGTAAACAACGTACTGGATGTGAACAATGACGGTTGTAATGTATTAATGCATGGGGATGTTTATGTTATGTATCATGTATATTCAATGTGATGATATTTCAATTTAAGTCACACGAGCCCTCGGACGTTTCCGCCATCTGGTTCGGGGGTGTGACATAAACTCTCTTATCCGATCATCAAGCTGCCCGACTCTAGAGCCTGAGCCAGATCCCTCTCCGGCACCCGAACTGCCAACTGGTAACTCACGCAACGTCACCATGCTGAAAACATATTATAACGACCATCAAAATACACATCCATACTGAGGGATCACACACACTACAAGTTTCCCGGTTTTATCTCAGCCCTTCTTGAATCGAGTACGGATCCTCTGCTTTCAGTAGTACGGGCCCATACTACCTTCCACATCTATCTGTACTTTCCTCAAGAATTGCCTTGATTCCACCAAGTCCCTTTTACTACTACTACTACTACTACTACTCTCAACAGTAAACTCATCCTAGGCTTGCCCTAGGGTAATCTCCACCCAACCCAGTCCTCACCTGCTGAAGGTCTCCTCGTAATGCCAATTAGCCACTACATGAATACCATCACATGTAACGAGGCTCAGATAATCCTTCGAGTAAGGGAATCATCCCTACAACGGTTAAGACTCAGACGAGAGCTGCGCTATAGGATCAAATCCAATACTCTAAGATTATTCAATCCTGATCACATGTGACTTAATGTATTCACCTAATAGCCAAATCCCATCACTCACAGTTCCACGAGCACAAAGCAAGCAACATTTAGACAAAAGGAAAATCTAACCAACATACTCCAATAAAACACTTCTATCCTCTTCTCAGGAATCTATACTAGCATGCAATTCATAAAGTTCATACATGTCACACCCCCAAAACTTATGAACAGCGGAAACGTTCTGGGGTGGAGGACGTCATGTACAGTATCACAACAATGCAAGTAGTAAACAAGCAACAACATCATCCATTGCATTAATAATATAATTTCATACAAGTGTGTTCTGTCAAGTTTTAAAGAGACCAAAACAATATACATCAAAAATATAAGATGAGTCTGGAACGAGCTCCATCTTCTCAAAACCTGGCTCCGGTACCTGTCTACTGGTGACCTGAGAATACAAGTTATTTTGAAAGAGTTTATCAGCTTTAAAGCTGGTGAGATCATAAGTATATTAGTGTCTGTGTTTGTATGAAAGCATTTGTAAGATGTTTTGTACGATGTACTATGTATGTTTGTAAAAGTTTTGTATTTGTTTGAACTCTCCTAGAAAACCCTATGTTTCCTAATAAAAGTAGCCTTCTACCAAGGCATCTAGTGCCTGTGTGTGTCTCTTGTAAAAGTGTGTATTTTCCCAAATCCGACTATCATTAACCAAAAATATAGTTTTTACATCATTGTTTATTGTGTGAATAACACAAAGTAAAATGTAAGGGAAAATGTTATAGTACTGTAGTGCTGTATTAAGTAACTACTGCTGTACTAACTACCTTAAGCCAAATGTAAAATTTTAAGGTAACATGTGATCGGCCTGTATCTTGCTACCGACTCAATAGTAAAACGACAATGTAAGATGCCGTAAAAATGACGTTTGGCACCCGTAGACTTGCAAGTCCCACTGTAGCGAGCAGCAAGGTGTAGGATAGTCAATCCAACATAGATCTATACACAAACTCATACGCTCCCCAAGTAAGGAGATTCTGATACAAAAACAGTCATGGCAGGTAGTGCAATGCCCTGTTTAATGGCTCACATAAATGTATTAATGTAAATGTTATGTGATTTGTGTGCTAGCTGTATTGTGTTCTTTCTCTGTCTAGCCTGTATGTTTGTTTCTCGTCATAGTGTCTACTGTTTGTTTCTCATCACTCTGTATTATGTTTGTTTCTCATCACTTTGTTTTATGTTTGTTTCTCATCATAGTATGTATTGACTCATGTATGAACTGACTCATTGTATGTTTCATTGTTCTAGTAATAGTATCTTCCTAAACTACCCCTATGGTAGCTTACTAGCAATGTATGAACATGTTTGTATACCCTTGCTACCCAAGGGCATGTAACTGAATGAAAGAAATAACCTTTTATATCCATATACATATACATAATATATAACTAGGATTCAAACGACCTTCGGACAACTAACCTTGATACCCTAAGTCCACAACCAAACAAGGAACAGGAAGTAAGGTAGGCTAGCAGTCCTAAGTCCTTTCAATCCTACTTATATAACTATATCTATATAGATACACAGAATATAAGTTTAAAAGAGTTTAAGTAAAAGTATTTGATAAGTAAAAGAGTTTGTAAAGTAGTTTGAGGTAAAACAGTTTGATAAACAGTTTGAAAAGTAAGAAAACCATTTGTTTGGTAGTTATTAATCATAGGTGATTGATATAATAACTATAGTTGTTCAACTTGTATCCCCCCCCCATAAAAGCATTTAAAAGGTTAATTAAAGGGGTATGAACTCACCTGTAGTGAGAGGTTTGGATGAACTGTAGAGATAGGATTGCTAGGTGTCAAGTAAAGACTTGTACACACAGTGATCCTATTTAACATATAAATACACATATATGTATTCAATTAGTCTTTAAACAACTAATTTATAAAGTTAAGACATCCTAAGACAAGTTAAACACTTTATATAAGTTTTATAAGTCCCAAGGATTGCATCTAAGTGTTGTAGGACCAAGCTATGGGGTTTAGGGTTCAAGGGAACCCTCTTTGGGAGTTTACGGTTTGGAGACCATAAATCCTTGGGTTTACGGTCATAAACCCTTGAGTTTACGGCCGTAAACTCCTACTTCTTTGACCATTTTGTGTTTTTGAGGTTTCTATGTCCTTAGAAGTGTTTCCTCATGAAGTATAAGCCTAAGGAAGAAGTTAGGGCACCATTTCACTCCTATATGGATTTTACGGCCCTAATACCATTTCCCTTTGGGTTTACGGTCGTAAACCCTTATGGATGATGGTATTTTGATGTTTCCAAGTCCTTAACATATCAATGAAGGGATCTATGCTAGTTACCAAGGCTTAGGGTAAGCTAGGGCACACATTGGTACCCTTTTTAGGGTTTATGGTCCAAGAACATCTTGGACCATAAACACCTTGATCTTGGTGTTTCTTGGGTGTTTTCTTGTTATAATGAAGTGTAGCAAGCTTAAACATACTCTAGGATAGAAGTACTTACAATATAAAAGCTTGAAATGAGCCAAAAGTCCAAGAACACTAGTGTGTGTTCTTGGTGTTCTTGGTGAAACTTGAAGATCAAGCCTTTTGGACTAATTTTTCAGATAGAAGTGTGTTAAAACACTAGATTAAGTGATATACTAACTCAAAAGGGCTAGAAACACTTACTAGATTGAAGATCTTGAATAAAACTTGGATGATACTTGAGAGAGTTTGATATTTGTTCTTGAAAAAGTGGAAAAGTGTTAAAAATGGCTAAGTGCCACTTATATACCCCTTTCCCTTAGGGTTTACGGCCGTAAACACCAAGTTTAGGCCGTAAACTCTAAACTTTTGATGTGTCGGGACTTTATTGTTGCACAATAAACCCTAGGGAATCCTCTCTCCTGATATATCCTAAAGTATTAATCCTAAAATACTCAAACTTATTCCAAAAAGTCTGAACATTTAACAGTAACTGTTTTGACTTCTATTGACTTGACATGTTGTACAGAATAGAAATTTCGGGTTGTCACATCATCCCCTCCTTAGAAGGAATTTCGTCCCGAAATTAGAATTTAAGCAAATAAGTAGTTATAGATAACTAAGTAAAAAGACGTGGATATTTCAGTTTCATCTGATCCTCTCGCTCCCAAGTGAATTCAGGTCCTCGCTTGGCGTTCCAGGGAACCTTCACTATCGGGATGCGGCTTTGTTTCGTTTGCTTGACCTCCCGGTTCATGATCTCTACTGGTTCTTCCACGAAGTTGAGGCTCTCGTTGATCTCGATCTCGTCGAGTGGGATTACAAGAGTCTCGTCGGACAGACACTTTTTCAAGTTCGAGACGTGGAAGGTAGAATGTACGTTACTGAGTTCGCTCGGTAAGTTAAGTTTGTAAGCTACAGGGCCGATTCTGGCAAGAATCTCGAAAGGCCCAATGTACCTTGGATTTAGCTTTCCACGCTTTCCGAAGCGTATTAAGCCCTTCCAGGGTGAGACCTTTAATAGAACACGGTCGCCCACCTGGAATTCCAACGGTTTCCTTCGTTTATCAGCGTAGCTTTTCTGTCGGTCTCTGGAGGCTTTCAATCGTTCACGAATCTGAACGATCTTCTCCGTCGTTTCCCGAATGATTTCCGGACCTGTGAGAGTGCTTTCAGGAACTCGTCCCTTAGCTAACTGGGTCTCACCCACCTCGGCCCAGCACAGAGGGGATCTGCACTTGCGGCCGTAGAGGGCCTCGAATGGAGCAACCTTTATGCTTGTGTGATAATTGTTGTTGTAGGAAAATTCGACAAGGGGTAAATGAGTATCCCATGCTTTCCCAAAGTCAATCACACAGGCTCGTAACATGTCCTCCAAGGTTTGGATAGTCCTCTCACTTTGCCCGTTTGTCTGCGGATGGTAGGCTGTACTCATATCCAGCCTAGTTCCTAGGGAATTTTGTAGCGACTGACAGAACCTAGAAGTGAACCTACTATCTCTGTCCGAGATAATGGATATAGGAACACCGTGCAATCGTACAATCTCTCTAATGTAAGTTCTTGTAAGCTTCTCCATCTTGTCTGTCTCTTTGATAGGCAGGAAGTGTGCGGACTTGGTCAATCTGTCGACGATGACCCATATGGTATCAAGTCCACCCGTTGTCTTGGGCAACTTGGTTATGAAATCCATAGTGATCCGGTCCCACTTCCATTCTGGGATCTCAGGCTGTTGAAGAAGACCTGAGGGTTTCTGGTACTCGACCTTGACCTTTGCGCAAGTAAGGCATTTACTTACGAAGGTAGCAATCTCTGCTTTCATGTTAGGCCACCAGTATAACTTTTTAAGATCCAGATACATCTTATCTGAACCTGGGTGGACGGAATAACGAGTGTTGTGCGCCTCGTTCATGACCAAGTCTCTGAAACCACCAAGTTTCGGGGTCCAGATCCGATCCATGAGATAATAGGATCCGCCACCTTTGACTTCCAAGTTCTTATCCATCCCTCGAAGGGATTCACTGTTCACATTTTCAGGTTTCAAAGCGTCGAGCTGAGCTGCCTGTATTTGTGTGGATAAGTGTGAATGGATAGTCATAGTCAATGATTTGACTCTACGACCAGAATATTCTTTCCGACTTAGGGCGTCAGCTACTACATTGGCCTTGCCGGGATGATAACGAATTTCACATTCGTAGTCACTGAGTAGTTCGACCCACCGTCGTTGTCTCATGTTGAGCTCCTTCTGGTCGAATATATGCTGCAGGCTCTTGTGGTCTGTAAAGATTGTGCTCTTCGTACCGTACAGGTAGTGTCTCCAGATCTTCAAAGCAAAAACAACTGCTCCTAGTTCAAGATCGTGGGTCGTGTAGTTGACCTCATGTGTCTTCAGCTGTCTCGACGCATAGGCGATGACCTTACCTCGCTGCATCAGAACACATCCGAGACCTTGGTTCGATGCATCGCAATAGACAACGAAGTCTTCTATCCCTTCGGGGAGGGATAGTATTGGTGCGGTGCACAAGGCTCGTTTGAGCGTTTGGAACGCTCTCTCCTGCTTTTCTTCCCAGTCAAAGGGTACGCCCTTCTGGGTAAGCGTTGTAAGAGGCTTTGCAATGCGGGAGAAGTTCTGAATGAACCTGCGATAGTAGCCAGCGAGGCCTAGAAATTGACGAATTTCTGTAGGCGTCTTCGGTGCTGACCAGCTCTCAATGGCTTTGATTTTGGATGGGTCCACGTGGATTCCCTCTTCGCTAACCACGTGCCCTAAGAATTCGACTCGTCGGATCCAAAATTCGCATTTCGAGAACTTCGCATAAAGCTTCTGCGTGCGCAGGGTTTCTAAGACTAATCACAGATGTTGGCTATGCTCCTCCTTACTTCGAGAGTAGATAAGTATGTAATCGATGAAGACGATGACGAACTGATCCAAGTAAGGACGACACACCCTATTCATTAAATCCATGAATACTGCGGGTGCGTTTGTTAATCCGAATGGCATCACTACGAATTCGTAGTGCCCATAACGAGTTCGGAAGGCCGTCTTCGGAACATCCTCCTCTAGCACTCGTAGTTGGTGATATCCGGATCTTAAGTCGATTTTGGAAAAGAAATTCGCCCCTTGAAGTTGATCGAATAAATCGTCGATCCGAGGCAAAGGATAACGATTTTTGACGGTCAGTTTGTTGAGCTCCCTGTAGTCGATGCACATACGAAATGATCCGTCTTTCTTCTTGACGAACAAGACTGGAGCTCCCCAGGGTGAGAAGCTCGGTCTTATAAAGCCTTTGCTGAGCAGCTCGTTAAGTTGACAGGATAGTTCTTGCATCTCTGCAGGTGCTAGAGGATAAGGCGATTTGGCTACGGGAGTAGCCCCTGGAACTAAGTCGATTCTGAACTCGACTTGTCGTTGCGGAGGTAATCCTGGTAGCTCTTCTGGAAAGATGTCGGGAAAGTCGCGTACCACTGGAATGTTTTGAATAGGTTTCGTTTCTTGGTTCACATCGACCACATGAGCAAGGAATGCGCGACATTCCTTTCGCAAGAATTTCTGAGCTTGAATGCTCGAGATAATACGAGGGTTTGTGCCGGGTTTGTCGCCATATACTACTAGGGTTTCGCCAGACGAAAGATTAAGGCAGACAGCCTTTTCGTAACACATGATGTCGGCATGAAGAAAACTCAACCAATCCATGCCGATGATGACGTCGAAACTTTTAATTGAGACCAGCATGAGATCGATCGAGAATGAATGGCTATCTAAGGTTAAGGTACACCCTATGAATATGCAGCTAGTGCTCTCTGTCTTCCCATTAGCCATTTCTACTGTGAACGGTTCTTTGAGTGCTCGTGATTTTTGCTTAAGTAAATGAGCAAATTTTTGGTTCACGAAGCTCCTCTCCGCTCCACTATCAAATAGTATACAAGCATAAGAGTTGTCGAGGAGAAACGTACCAGTGACCACTGTGGGGTCGGCAACCGCCTCCTCATGACCTATAGCCAGAACTCTTCCTACTCCACCGGCAGTCCCTGCCTTGGGGCAGTTCCTTTTGTAGTGGCCCACATCGCCACAATTGTAGCAAGCTTGGCCCACTCCAGCGCCGGGGACTTGGGTGATTGGCCTCACCGGAGATTTGCGGAAACGGGCTGTGTGCCCCTTCCTGTTGCAGTTTACACACTGCATTTCCCGGCAGGCTCCCACATGGTGGTACTTACACTTGTTGCATAGTGGCAAACTTCCAGAATACTGCTTCAATGGAGCAGCAGCAGTGGCAGGTGTTGTCGCACTATGAACTGCCACGATCTGCTGTTTCTTGGCAGCCTTCTTCTTTTTCTTGTCATCCCAGAATTTCCGCTTGGACTCTGCAGTTCTGGCGGTTTCTGAGATGGCCAGGGTGGTTGTTGCAGCCGGGGTACGGACCCCGTGGTCAATTAGCTGCTGTGCCAATCGCTTGGCACTATCAAATGTAGTGGGGCGTGATGACAATACATTTCCCTGGTATGGTGGTACCAGCCCCCATATATATCTCTCGATCTTCTTTCCCTCTGTATGAATCATGTTGGGACAGAGGGCCACCAGTTCACAGAACCTGGCGGTATATGCGACGATGTCGGAGCCCTTCATGGTTAGGCGCCAAAGTTCTTCCTCCAGCTTTTGGATCTCGCCTCTCGGGCAGTACTCCTCAATCATGAGGGCTTTCATGGTGCCCCAGCCCATATCATTTGCCACCACTAGAGATAGTGACTTAACATGGCTATTCCACCATGTTAGGGCTTTTGATTCGAAGGTGCAAGCGGCAAACTTGACCTTGCTTCTCTCCGGGCACGAGCAGATTTCAAAGACCGATTCTGTCTTCTCGAACCATTGTGAGAGTACAATGACTCCGCCAGTTCCCCTAAAGGACAATGGCTTGCAGTTTGTGAAGTCTTTGTAGGAGCACTCTCTCGAGCGCACAGGGGTTTCAACCTGAATAGTCGGAACAGGAGTCCCTCCTCCAGTGGAACTTGAGGAATGATATTCAGCCATGGTTGTAGCCACAGCCGTAGCTATAGCAGCATTTAGAGCTGCTGTATCAAATTGAGGAGTAGGTGGAGTTGGTGCGGGAGGATTGCGTCTTGTTGATTTACGTGGAGGCATCTTTGAACTGAAAGTTTAGAAAGATGAAAACATTGATAAGAATTTGATAGAAATATGATGAGAATGACTCATGGACTAACTCTTCATAGCCCAACAGCGTAATTGAATGAATACTTGAATGAAGATGAAAGCATTTGGATAATAATTTCCATTAGATTAGATATCTGTCAAAGACACTAGGATTACAGATGTAACAAGTTCGGGAAAAAATGACCTAGAAGTAGGTCTTACATCAACCAAGATTGGAAAATTTTGACAGAACTACGACCTAATAATTGACCTAACAGGTCTAAGGTTGAACAAGATAGGAAATTAGCCTAAAGTTTTTACATAAACTAGGTTATATCCAAAAGAGAAGTCGATAAGACTCTAACGGCGACGAGAACTGCTAGAGTGAGTTCTTGAATCCGATAGGAGACGCTCTATGTCCCTCACACGCCTATCAGATCTTGCTTGCTGAGTTCGAAGTTCCCTGACTTCGGCTCGGGTTTCAGCAAGTTCCCTCTGAAGCATTGCATTACTAACCTGAGCCCTTTCATGAGCGGACTCCAGCTGGCGAATGCGGACAGTGTTAACACCAAAATTGGCATCCACTTCTACTACCCGGTCGATAGCTGCTCGACCCTGCTCGGTGTTCCGAGCAATCCTACGAACCATGATAGGTAGGACCCTATCAGCTGTACCTCCCTCAGTAAGGTTGTAGAAACTTCTGTCTCCATTGCAGGGAAAAGGTTGACCTTGTTCCTGACTCCACCTATTCAAGTTTGTGGCCCACAGAGGTGTGGATCCTTGGAATGCGGGACGAGGGTTTGGGTTTTGAACAACTGGGGGTTGGTTGTTGACTTCTGGCTCCGATTCGGAACCATCAGAAAAACCTTCAGCTTCATAATCATCTAAAGGGATTGGGTGATTATCTTCTGGTTCTTCTTCCATCCATCCTGCGTTGTCGTGGTTGGGATAGTACGGGTCTCCGTGGGGATGGAATCCAACCATGATATCTATGCGAGAAAAGGGATATAAGAAATAACTAAATTAGACTAACTAAGTAGATAATTATAAGATGATCTTTATTAGTTGCTTCAATACTTGTTTAAAGCATACTAGTTACATGTAACGCAGACGGGATAGACCTTCGAATAAGTGACCCTAACCCTAAGCCCACAACCAAACAAGGAACAGGAAGTAAGGCAAAGATCACAGATTCTAAGTCTATGACATCCTAGCACATATAACCTTAGTGTATCCACTAAACAACCATTGATATACTAATAAAGACCTTTAGTTCTCAAATAAGTAATTATTGTAACACAAAATACTCCTATAGTATTTTCAAGTTTAATGTTCTGTTCTACTGTTCTCATTGTAGTAGTGTTGGTAAGTTTTTATACTTGTTGCAACCTCACAACCACACTTAGGCACATGCTAATCACTCCTCGGATAACGTAGTTGATCAGGCTACATCTTCCTAGGGTTGACCATATGTCTCTAAGTCTACTTGTGCTGTCCAACAATCGTAATACTTTCGTTCTGTCCTAGTGACACTGATTTTAGTATGAATGCAGGTATGTATACTTTATTAAACATTTTATTATTTAAAGTATAAACTCTTCATCAGAGTATTTTAAATCCCGCTTGTGTTTATAGTTCGTATATCTTTAATGGGTTGATACACTCGATTCACTATAAACAATGCTCTGATACCAATCTGTCACACCCCCAAAACTTATGAACAGCGGAAACGTTCTGGGGTGGAGGACGTCATGTACAGTATCACAACAATGCAAGTAGTAAACAAGCAACAACATCATCCATTGCATTAATAATATAATTTCATACAAGTGTGTTCTGTCAAGTTTTAAAGACACCAAAACAATATACATCAAAAATATAAGATGAGTCTGGAACGAGCTCCATCTTCTCAAAACCTGGCTCCGGTACCTGTCTACTGGTGACCTGAGAATACAAGTTATTTTGAAAGAGTTTATCAGCTTTAAAGCTGGTGAGATCATAAGTGTATTAGTGTCTGTGTTTGTATGAAAGCATTTGTAAGATGTTTTGTACGATGTACTATGTATGTTTGTAAAAGTTTTGTATTTGTTTGAACTCTCCTAGAAAACCCTATGTTTCCTAATAAAAGTAGCCTTCTACCAAGGCATCTAATGTCTGTGTGTGTCTCTTGTAAAAGTGTGTATTTTCCCAAATCCGACTATCATTAACCAAAAATATAGTTTTTACATCATTGTTTATTGTGTGAATAACACAAAGTAAAATGTAAGGGAAAATGTTATAGTACTGTAGTGCTGTATTAAGTAACTACTGCTGTACTAACTACCTTAAGCCAAATGTAAAATTTTAAGGTAACATGTGATCGACCTGTATCTTGCTACCGACTCAATAGTAAAACGACAATGTAAGATGCCGTAAAAATGACGTTTGGCACCCGTAGACTTGCAAGTCCCACTGTAGCGAGCAGCAAGGTGTAGGATAGTCAATCCAATATAGATCTATACACAAACTCATACGCTCCCCAATTAAGGAGATTCTGATACAAAAACAGTCATGGCAGGTAGTGCCATGCCCTGTTTAATGACTCACATAAATGTATTAATGTAAATGTTATGTGATTTGTGTGCTAGCTGTATTGTGTTCTTTCTCTGTCTAGCCTGTATGTTTGTTTCTCGTCATAGTGTCTACTGTTTGTTTCTCATCACTCTGTATTATGTTTGTTTCTCATCACTTTGTTTTATGTTTGTTTCTCATCATAGTATGTATTGACTCATGTATGAACTGACTCATTGTATGTTTCATTGTTCTAGTAATAGTATCTTCCTAAACTACCCCTATGGTAGCTTACTAGCAATGTATGAACATGTTTGTATACCCTTGCTACCCAAGGGCATGTAACTGAATGAAAGAAATAACCTTTTATATCCATATACATATACATAATATATAACTAGGATTCAAACGACCTTCGGACAACTAACCTTGATACCCTAAGTCCACAACCAAACAAGGAACAGGAAGTAAGGTAGGCTAGCAGTCCTAAGTCCTTTCAATCCTACTTATATAACTATATCTATATAGATACACAGAATATAAGTTTAAAAGAGTTTAAGTAAAAGTATTTGATAAGTAAAAGAGTTTGTAAAGTAGTTTGAGGTAAAACAGTTTGATAAACAGTTTGAAAAGTAAGAAAACCATTTGTTTGGTAGTTATTAATCATAGGTGATTGATATAATAACTATAGTTGTTCAACTTGTATCCCCCCCCCATAAAAGCATTTAAAAGGTTAATTAAAGGGGTATGAACTCACCTGTAGTGAGAGGTTTGGATGAACTGAAGAGATAGGATTGCTAGGTGTCAAGTAAAGACTTGTACACACAGTGATCCTATTTAACATATAAATACACATATATGTATTCAATTAGTCTTTAAACAACTAATTTATAAAGTTAAGACATCCTAAGACAAGTTAAACACTTTATATAAGTGTTATAAGTCCCAAGGGTTGCATCTAATTGTTGTAGGACCAAGCTATGGGGTTTAGGGTTCAAGGGAACCCTCTTTGGGAGTTTACGGTTTGAAGACCATAAATCCTTGGGTTTACGGTCGTAAACCCTTGAGTTTACGGCCGTAAACTCCTACTTCTTTGACCATTTTTTTTGAGGTTTCTATGTCCTTAGAAGTGTTTCCTCATGAAGTATAAGCCTAAGGAAGAAGTTAGGGCACCATTTCACTCCTATATGGAGTTTACGGCCCTAATACCATTTCCCTTTGGGTTTACGGCCGTAAACCCTTATGGATGATGGTATTTTGATGTTTCCAAGTCCTTAACATATCAATGAAGGGATCTATGCTAGTTACCAAGGCTTAGGGTAAGCTAGGGCACACATTGGTACCCTTTTTAGGGTTTACGGTCCAAGAACATCTTGGACCGTAAACACCTTGATCTTGGTGTTTCTTGGGTGTTTTCTTGTTATAATGAAGTGTAGCAAGATTAAACATACTCTAGGATAGAAGTACTTACAATATAAAAGCTTGAAATGAGCCAAAAGTCCAAGAACACTAGTGTGTGTTCTTGGTGTTCTTGGTGAAACTTGAAGATCAAGCCTTTTGGACTAATTTTCCGGATAGAAGTGTGTTAAAACACTAGATTAAGTGATATACTAACTCAAAAGTGCTAGAAACACTTACTAGATTGAAGATCTTGAATAAAACTTGGATGATACTTGAGAGAGTTTGATATTTGTTCTTGAAAAAGTGGAAAAGTGTTAAAAATGGCTAAGTGCCACTTATATACCCCTTTCCCTTAGGGTTTACGGCCGTAAACACCAAGATTAGGCCGTAAACTCTAAACTTTTGATGTGTCGGGACTTTATTGTTGCACAATAAACCCTAGGGCATCCTCTCTCCTGATATCTCCTAAAGTATTAATCCTAAAATACTCAAACTTATTCCAAAAAGTCTAAACATTTAACAGTAACTGTTTTGACTTCTATTGACTTGACATGTTGTACATAATAGAAATTTCGGGTTGTCACAATACACATATATCAGGCATAACCTAAACAGGCTATCCTACCACTAGCTGATTAATTCTAGCATGCAAGTCTACTAGCTCTTAAAAGCATACAAAGGCATCTCTACCTAGATCCTCAACTCTTATCTAGCATACAGTTCTCGTAAAGCTGATAATCATATAACAGGCACATAAGGCATCCTTCCTAAATCCTTAGTCCTATTCTAGCATGCTGATCACATAATCATATCATAACATAAACTTTTATGGATAGCTTGGGAGGCTTACTTGAGCTCGTCTGATTGCATGCACCACACCCTTTTCTCTTTTTTCAAAATTCTTTTTGCTTTTTCTAAAACTCTTTTCTTTTCTAAAAATCCTTTACAAAAATGATTTTTCTTTTGAAAATTTCTATACCACTTCCTTAGTTTGAGTTCAGTCACACCCGAGAGTGTGTCCGAATCCCTCAAACCAAAGCTCTAATACCAACTTGAAACGTCCCAAAAATACAACCCAAAAATTTTGTTTTTAAAACATTATTAAAACCATAATTTCATTGCCAAAGTATAAAAATCATAAACCATATGTTTCAAAATCTCATAATATCTATCACATATCAAATCTCATGTCAAAATATCATATCGAAATATCAGAGTCAAACTCCTTGGCTGAAGACTGTGGTGTGTGCCATGCGATCATTCCGAGCTCTTCCCTTTGCTACCAAAAGTACCTGAAACCATAACTGAAACTGTAAGCACGAAGCTTAGTGAGCTCCCCCAAACTACCACATACCATACAAAGCACGTATATCAAATAACATAACTCTGGGACTACTCCCAACTGCATCGGAACGAATCCTGGCATCGGCTTACCCGACATCGAACTCCTGTCCGGCATCGGGCTCACCCCGGCATCCGACCGCATTAGGCATCGGGCTCACCCCGGCATCGGGCTTACCCCGACACATACACAGCATAACATATATCATAAACATATAATCTACATCGGGATTGCCCCGGCATCGGACCGAAGCCCGGAACACATAATCATAACATATAAACTAGCATATATCGGGCTTGCCCCGAAACATATAACTCATGGCATAATAATTAACATACATCGGGCTTTCCCCGGCATCGGGCTTACCCCGGAACACATAACACACAACACATAAACATGCATGTATCACAAAGACATCAGGCATACATAACCATTTCTCGGGACCGCCCCGGCATCGGACCGAGGTCCGGAACCTATAAACTGCATCGGGCTAATCCCAGCATCGGGCTCACCCCGACATACTCTACAACTTAAACGGACCGAAATTATGGCCGTAGACCCGTTCCTACTAGAAGGAAACTCACCTAGCATTGCTGAAGGCTGGCTAAAACACTTCTGACTGCTAACCAGCAACTCCTGACTGCTGATCCTTCGGCTCCCCGAACTATAAATACCAAAACAACACTTAGACCACAATACCCTTCAAAAGTCAAACTAAGTCAACTCTAGACAAGGTCAAAGTCAACGGTCCATGGTCAAAGTCAACACTTCCAGGCTGACTGGACTCGCCAAGTTGTTCCATCAACTCGTCGAGTTTAAAAGCTCATAATCCTGCAATTGTGAACCAACTCGTCGAGTCATCCCCTGACTCGCTGAGTTCCCTGGCTGTTCTGACTCGTGATAAACCGAGTCAACTCGCCGAGTTCTAACGCGAATCAACTCGGTACATCCCGCTTCAACTCGTCGATTCCTTCCCTGGACTCGTCGAGTTCCTTGTTCTGTTGGGCTATCTTAATGGATTAAGCCCCAATGCTTCAGATCTAACTCCAAAACTTTAAAGGTACTTTGGAAATGACCTCATGAGGGTAAAGTTTCCAACTTTACCCACCTCTAGTCCTTCTTAATGGGTTTAGAGAAAACCCTAGCTTATTAAGACATAACTCTTAGGTCTAACAACCCTTACTACTCCAAACCAATACAAGGAAACCAAGATCTGGGCCCTAAACACCCAGCAAACATGCAAAGCTTCAACCTTTCCTTTCATGCATGGACTCTTGGGCTAAAAAGGACCATCATAACATTCTTAGGTCTTGCATGGGACTTTAATGGCATAAAGGTTGCAACTTTATGCCTTCATCACCCTCAAGGACATCAGATCTGAAAGGATCTTGGCTTAGAATGCCCAAATCCCAAAAGCTAACAATCTTGGACCAATACCCCATAAAAATGACCATAAAGAGATCTATGAAACCACAAGGCAAGAAAGGAACTTGATTACCAGAAAATGATGAAGATGAAACAAACTTCCTGGACTTACAACCTTATCCTTGAACCTTCAACCTTCTTCTTCTTTTCTAGACCTCAAAAACACTCTAAACCCTTCAATATTGGCTCACACGCTCAAAGAGAACACCAGGGTTTCGTGGGTTAGGCTCTGGACAATGGAGGCTACAAATGAGGCTGATATAATGAGAATGAGATGCTTAAATAGGGTACCAAGTTCCAATTTTAGGGTTTCCCCAACCCAGACCAACTCGTCGAGTCAGTCCACCGACTCGTCGAGTAGGTCACTTAACCAGCGACGTATGAATTCGCTCCTACTCGTCGAGTTCCTCCCTGGACTCTGCGAGTAGACCTCTTGAATTGGGGTTTTTCTTTCCTTTCTAGGTCTTCTGAATTCGGGGTGTTACAACTCTCCCCCACTTAAACTAGACTTCGTCCTCGAAGTCCGCTTCAATTCACAACCCCGCAACCTTTCACGACATTTCTAAATGTCGCACACCTTGCCTGCTCGATCTAATCCTTGAAAAATCAATGTGAGGACAATCCACTCACTATAACCCTTGAGTACAACACTCTTACTCAACCGGTAATCCCTTTGGTTCTTCACGAGCACTTACACTTGACATCAAAGGGGTTCACCCCATTACCCTGCGTTGCCACTGGCCTTCCCAACGCAACTTTCCATAAACAACAACCCTTTCCTATCTCCGAAAAGAATAAATCTCCTACTGAAACTGCAATCCCGACCACTCCCAGTGCCGGCCATCACACCAATATCCACTGCATAGTTCCACTTACTATGCTCCAAAGTTGAAACCCCACCCGATGTGTGAATCAGATAATCCTTTGAGTAAAAGATTCATTCCTGCAACGGTTAAGACTCAGACGAGAGCTGCGTAATAGGGTCAAACTAACTACTCTGAGATTATTTAATCCTACCGTGAGTGACTTGTCACTTCCCAATCTATCAGTTACTCTGTCTGTACCTGCAAATCTAAAACACTAATACTGTCCGAGACACTGAATTGCCTGAAACACTGAACTTTTCGAAACACTGAACTGCCTGAAACACTGAACTTTCCGAAACACTGAACTGCCTGAACAGCACGTTGTCACATGGCTGCTTCCCCAAGGGCTACCGGGACCTCCCTGGGTTCAACTTATCTGGAATGCTGACGTCCTGACCGATTGCTGAGCCAAGGGCAATTCCACAGTTGCCCCACGCGACTTCCGTACAAAATCCTCGTCTCATTAATAGCTGCCACTAATTATCTTGCCACTTTGGCTCTAACGACTATCTGATCTAACTGATCGGGTTCATACGTCAAGTCCTGCCATCACCAAATCCAAGGGTAAGAGTGTTGGCTACCTGACCAAGGGTAGTCTTATATCACAACAACCTTAAGCAGTCCTTTGCTTCCCTGATTGTCACACCCCAAAACCGGAACGGCGGAATCGTTCGGGGGTGGAGGACGTCATGTAAAGTATCACAAAAATGAATAGTAGTAAACAAGCAACAACATCATCCATTGCATTAATAATATAATTTAATACAAGTGTGTTCTGTGAAGTGTAATAGACACCAAAAATATGAATCAAAATAAAAGATGAGTCTTGAACGAGCTCCATCTTCTCAAAACCTGGCACCGGTACCTGTCTACTGGTGAGCTGAGAATACAAGTTATTTTGAAAGAGTTTATCAGCTTTAAAGCTGGTGAGATCATAAGTATTTTAATGTCATTGTTTGTATGAAAGTGTTTGTAAGTATGTGATGTATAAGTTTATAAATGTTTGTAAAGTGTTTGAATCTCCTAGAAAACCTTATGTTTTTCTACTAAAAGTAGCCTTCTACCAAGGCATCAAGTGTTTGTATGTGTGTCTCTTGTAAGAGTATGTATTTTCCCAAATCTGACTATCATTAACTAAAAATATAGTTTTTACATTACTGTTTATTGTGTGAAGATCACAAAGTGAATGCAATGGGGAAATAAAATAGTACTGTAGTGTTGTATTAAGTAACTACTTCTGTACTAACTACCTTAAACCAATTGTTATTTAAAGTACCATGTGATATGCCTGTACCATACTACCGACTAGAAACACGACGATGTAAGACGTCGGAAGGAATGACGTTTGGCACCCGTAGACTTGCAAGTCCCACTGTAGCTAGCAGCAAGGTGTAGGATAGTCAATCTAGTATAGATCTATACACAAACTCAACGCTCTCCACTTAAGGAGATTCTGGATACAAAACGAGCCATGATAGGTGATGCCATGCCCCGTTACGTGGCTCACATAACTGTAGTAGTGTTCTTGTATATGTATTGTGTGTACTAGCTGTATTGTATGTTCTCTCTCTGTCTAGTATGTATGTATGTTCTCTCTGTTTCTCATAATAGTATGTTCTCTTGTATAATGTATAGTATGTACTAGCTGTATTGTATGTTCTCTCTCTGTCTAGTATGTATTGACTCAAGTATGAACTGACTCATTGTATGTTTTATTGTTCTAGTAATAGTATTAGTACTTCCTAAATAATAGTATTAGTACTTCCTAAACTATGCCTATTATAGTTTACTAGTAATGTGGTTTGTATGTATGAACATGTTTGTATACCTTTGCTACCCAAAGGTATTGAATTGAAAGAAGGAACTTTTATATCTATATACATATACATAATATATAACTAGGATTCAAACGACCTTCGGACAAACAACCGATACCCTAAGTCCACAACCAAACAAGGAACAGGAGGTAAGGTGAGGTATCAGTCCTAAGTCCTTTCAATCCTACTTATATAACTATATCTATATAGATACACATTTAACAGAATATAAGTTTAAAAGAGTTTAATAAAAGTATTTAACATGTAAAAGAGTTTGTAAAACAGTTTGAAGTAGTTTGTTTGATAACACAGTTTGAAAAGTAATAAATCCACTTGTTTGGTAGTTATTAATCACTTGTGATTGATAGAATAACTATAATAGTTCAACTTGTATTCCCCCCATAAAACCATTTAAAATCATTAAAAAGGTTGATTAAGGGGTATGAACTCACCTGTAGTGAGTGGTTTGGATGAACGGATGTTATAGGATGCTAAGTGTCAAGTGAAGACTTGAACACACACATGGATCCTAATTAACATATAATAACACATATATGTATCCAATTAGTCACTTAACAACTAATTAATCAAGTATAGACACCCTAAATCATGGATAACACTTTGATTCAAGTGCTAGTAGTACCAAAGGGTTGTATCTAATGGGAGTATGGCCTTACATTTGAGCTTATGGCCATAATGGTCATAACTCTTGAGTTTACGGCCATTGGTCATTTACCCATGAGTTTACGACTGTAAACTCATGGTATAATGTACCATTTTGTGCTAAAAGGTCTTTCAAGTCATGGTTTAGCATCTTATAGTCAAGTCCAAGCCTTAGGAAGTCATGGTGGCACAATGGCACCACTTTATAGAGTTTACGGCCCATGGACCATTCCTCATGAGTTTACGGCCGTTAACTCTCGCTCCCAAGTGAATTCAGGTCCTCGCTTGGCGTTCCAGCGAACCTTCACTATCGGGATTCAGCTTTGCTTTGTTTGCTTGACCTCTCGGTCCATGATCTCTACAGGTTCTTCCACGAAGTTGAGGCTCTCATTGATCTCGATCTCGTCGAGTGGGATTACAAGAGTCTTGTCGGACAGACACTTTTTCATGTTCGAGACGTGGAAAGTAGAATGTACGTTACTGAGTTCGCGGGGTAAGTTAAGTTTGTAAGCTACAAGGCCGATTCTAGCGAGAATCTCGAAAGGCCCTATGTATCTTGGATTTAGCTTTCCACGCTTTCCAAAGCGTATTAAGCCCTTCCAAGGTGAGACCTTCAATAGAACACGGTCTCCCACCTGGAATTCCAACGGTTTCCTTCGTTTATCTGCGTAGCTTTTCTGTCGGTCTCTAGAGGCTTTCAATCGTTCATGAATCTGAACGATATTCTCTGTCGTTTCCCGAATGATCTCCGGACCCGTGAGAGTGCTGTCAGGAACTCGTCCTTTAGCCAACTGTGTATCACCCACCTCAGCCCAGCACAGAGGGGATCTGCACTTTCGGCCGTAGAGGGCCTCGAATGGAGCAGCCTTTATGGTCGTGTGATAACTGTTGTTGTAGGAAAATTCGACAAGGGGTAAATGAGTATCCCAAGCCTTCCCAAAGTCGATCACACAGGCTCGTAACATATCTTCCAAGGTTTGGATAGTCATATCACTTTGTCCGTCGGTCTGTGGATGATAGGCTGTACTCATGTCCAGCCTAGTTCCTAGGAAATTTTGTAACGACTGCCAGAACCTCGAAGTGAATCTACTATCTCTGTCCGAGATAATGGATATGGGAACACCGTGCAGTCGTACAATCTCCCGAATATAGGTTCTTGTAAGCTTCTCCATCTTGTCTGTTTCTTTGATAGGCAGGAAGTGTGCGGACTTGGTCAATCTGTCGACGATGACCCATATGGTATCAAGTCCACCCGTTGTCTTGGGCAACTTGGTTATGAAGTCCATAGTGATCCGCTCCCACTTCCATTCCGGTATCTACGGCTGTTGTAGTAGACCTGAGGGTTTCTGGTATTCGACCTTGACCTTGGCGCAAGTAAGGCATTTACTCACGAAGGTAGCAATCTCTGCTTTCATGTTAGGCCACCAGTATAGCTTTTTAAGATCCAGATACATCTTATCTGAACCTGGGTGGACGGAATAACGAGTGTTGTGCGCCTCGGTCATGACCACGTCTCTGAAACCACCGTGTTTCGGTGTCCAGATCTGATCCATGAAATAATAAGCTCCGCCACCCTTGACTTCCAAGTTCTTATCCATCCCTCTCAGGGATTCACTCACCACATTTTCAGGTTTCAAAGCGTCGAGCTGAGCTTCCTTAATTTGCGTGGACAAGTGTGAATGGATAGTCATAGTCAATTATTTGACTTTACGACCAGAGTATTCTTTCCGACTTAGGGCGTCAGCTACTACGTTGGCTTTACCCGGATGATAACGAATTTCGCATTCGTAGTCACTAAGTAGCTCGACCCACCGTCGTTGTCTCATGTTGAGCTCTTTCTGGTCGAATATATGTTGTAGGCTTTTGTGGTCTGTAAAGATAGTGCTTTTCGTACCGTACAGGTAGTGTCTCCAGATCTTCAGAGCAAATACAACTGCTCCTAGCTCAAGATCGTGAGTGGTGTAGTTGACCTCGTGTGTCTTCAGTTGTCTCGAGGCATAGGCGATGACCTTACCTCGTTGCATCAGAACACAGCCGAGCCCTTGGTTGGATGCATCTCAATAGACTACGAAGTCTTCTATTCCTTCTGGGAGGGATCGTATCGGTGCGGTGCACAAGGCTCGTTTTAGCGTTTGGAACGCTCTCTCCTGCTTCTCTTCCCAGTCAAAGGCCACGCCCTTCTGGGTCAACGTCGTGAGAGGTTTTGCAATTCGCGAGAAGTTCTGAATGAACCTGCGATAGTAGCCAGCGAGGCCTAGAAATTGACGAATTTCGATAGGCGTCTTCGGTGCTGACCAGCTCTTGATGGCTTTGATTTTGGAAGGGTCTACGTGTATTCCCTCTTTACTAACCACGTGCCCTAAGAATTCGACTCTTCGGATCCAAAATTCGCATTTCGAAAACTTCGCATAGAGCGTCTCCGAACGCAGTGTTTCTAAGACCTGTCGCAGATGTCGACTATGCTCCTCCTTACTACGAGAGTAGATAAGTATGTCATCGATGAAGACGATGACGAACTGATCCAAGTAGGGACGACACACCCTATTCATTAAATCCATGAATACTGCGGGCGCGTTTGTTAATCCGAACGGCATCACTACGAATTCGTAGTGCCCATAACGAGTTCGGAAGGCTGTCTTCGGAACATCCTCCCCTAGCACTCGTAGTTGGTGATATCTGGATCTTAGATCGATTTTTGAAAAGAAGTTCGCCCCTTGAAGTTGGTCAAACAAATCGTCTATGCGAGGCAGAGGATAACGATTTTTGATGGTCAGCTTGTTGAGCAGTTCGTTAAGTTGACTGGACAGTTCTTGCATCTCTGCAGGTGCTAAACGATAGGGCGATTTGGCTACTGAGGTAGCCCCTGGAATTAAGTCGATTCTGAACTCGACTTGACGTTGCGGAGGTAATCCTGGGAGTTCTTCTGGAAAGATATCGGGAAAATCGCGTACTACTAGAATGTTCTTAACGTCTTTCGTTTCTTGGCTCACATCTACAACATGAGCAAGGAATGCGCGGCATTCCTTTCGCAAGAGTTTCTGGGCTTGAATGCTCGAGATGATACGAAGGTTCGTGTCGGGTTTGTCGCCATAAACTACTAGAGTTTCGCTAGACGGCAGATTAAGGCGAACCGCCTTTTCATAACACATGATGTCGGCACGATGAAGACTCAACCAATCCATGCCGATAATGACGTCGAAACTTTTAATTGAGACCGGCATGAGGTCGATCGAAAATGAATGGCTATCTAGAGTTAGGGTACACCCTATGAATATACTGCTAGTGCTCTCCGTCTTTCCATTAGCCATTTCTACAGTGAACGGTTCTTTAAGTGCTCGTGATTTTTACTTAAGTAAATGAGCAAATTTTTGGTTCACGAAACTCCTCTCCGCTCCACTATCAAACAGTATGCATGCATAAGAGTTATCGAGGAGAAACGTACCAGTGACCACTGTGGGGTCAGCAACCGCCTCCTCGTGGCCTATGGCCAGAACTCTTCCCACTCCGTCGGCGTTCCCTGCCTTCGGGCAGTTCCTTTTGTAGTGGCCCGCCTCGCCACAACCGTAGCAAGCTTGGCCCACACCAGCGCCGGGGACTTGGTGATTGGTTTTGCTGGAGCCTTGCAGAAGCGGGCAGTGTGCCCCTTCCTGTTGCAGTTAGAGCACTGCATTTCATGGAAGGCTCCATTGTGGTGGAAGTTACACTGATTGCACTTAGGCAAACTTCCAGCATACTGCCTTACCGGAGCAGCAGCGGCAGGTGCTATCGCAGCATGAACTGCCACGACTTGCTGCTTTTTGGCAGCCTTCTTCTTCTTTTTGTCATCCCAGAACTTCCGCTTGGAATCAGCGGTTTTGGCGGGTTCTGAGATGGCCAGGGTTGTTGTTGTTGACGGGGTACGGACCCCATGGTCAATAAGCCGTTGTGCCAACCGCTTGGCACTATCGAAGGTAGCGGGGTTTGAAGCCAGGACATTCCCCTGAAATGGAGGCACCAGCCCCCATATGTACCTTTCTATCTTCTTTCCCTCTGTGTGAACCATGTTGGGACAGAGGGCCACCAGTTCGCTAAACCTGGCGGTATAGGAAACTATGTCGGAGCCCTTCATGGTTAGGCTCCATAGTTCCTGTTCCAATTTCTGGATTTCGCCCCTCGGGCAGTATTCTTCAATCATAAGCTCTTTAAGAGCTTCCCAGCCTATAGCATTAGCCACCACTAGAGATAGTGACTTGACATGGCTATTCCACCATGTCAGAGCTTTTTCCTCAAAGGTGCAAGCAGCGAACTTGACCTTGCTCCCCTCTGGACAGGAGCAGATTTTGAAAACCGATTCGGTCTTCTCGAACCATTGCGAGAGGGAAATGACTCCGCTAGTCCCTCTAAAGGACTTGGGCTTGCAGTTGGTGAAGTCCTTATAGGAGCACTCTCTCAAGCGCACAGGAGCTTCACCATGAGTAGAATGAATAGGCGTTTCCGCACCATTGGCGTTGGTGGAATGATATTGAGCCATGGCTGTAGCCACAGCCGCAGCTACAGCAACATTGAGAGCCGCCGTATCGATTTGGGGAGTAGGTGGTGTGGCAGTTATCGGAGGATCGCGTCTCGTGGATCGGCGTGGAGGCATCTTTTATCTATAAGTTTACAAAGATGAAGATATTGATAAGAATTACTAGATAGAATTGAGGAGAATGACTCGTGGACTAACTCTCCATAGCCCAACAACACAATTGAATAGCATGATTGAATGAAGATATTGATCTAAAAGATGAAAGCATTTGGATAATAATTTCCATGAGATTAGATATCTGTCAATAATACTGGTATTACAGATGTAACAAGTTCGGGAAAAATGACCTAGAACTAGGTCTTACATCAAACCAAAATGGGAAAATTTTGACAGAACTATGACCTAATCAAGACCTAACAGGTCTAAGTTTGAACAAAGATAGGAAATTAGACTAGAGTTTTTACATAAACTAAGTTATATCCAAAAGAGAAGTCGAGGAGACTCTATCTGCGACGAGAACTACTAGAGTGAGTCCTTGATTCTGACAGAAGGCGTTCTATGTCCCTCATACGCCTTTCAGATCTTACTTGCTGAGCTCGAAGTTCCCTGACTTCGGCTTGGGTTTCAGCAAGTTTTCTCTGCAGAGCTGCATTCTGGTTCTGAGTCCTTTCGCGAGCAGCCTCCAGCTGACGAATGCGGACTGTTTTGACTCCAGTGTCAGCATCAACCTGCAGAATTTGATGGATAGCCGCTCTACCCTGCTCATCAGTACGAGCAACCCTGCATACTAGAATAGGCAAGATTCTGTCCGCTGAGCCTCCCTCGCTTAAGTCATAGAAGCTTCGGTCTCCGTTGTAAGATAACGGTTGACCTTGCTCGTGACTCCATCTGTTCAAGTTTGTTGCCCACAGAGGTGTGGGGGCCTTGAAAATTTGGGCGAGGGTTAGGATTTGGGTTTGGGTTTTGAGCCACTGGGGGTAGGTTGTTGACTTCTGGCTCTGAGTCAGAACCATCAGAAAAGCCTTCAGCTTGGTGATCATCCAAAGGGATTGGGTGATCATCTTCTGGCTCTTCTCCCAGCCATCCTGCATTGCCGTTGTTGGGATAGTACGAGTCTTCGGGAAGATGGAATCCAACCATGATATCTACGCGAGAAAAGGGATATAAGAAATAAGCACATAAGTAAATTATAGTAACACAAAATACTCCTATAGTATTTTAGGTTTATGTTCTGTTCTAAGGTTTTCGTTGTGGTGTTGTTGGTAAGTTTTTAGACTTGTTGCAACCTCACAACCACACTTAGGCACATGCTAGTCACCCCTCGGATAATATAGTTGATCAGGCTATATCTCCCCAGTTTTGACTATATGTCTCTAAGTCTACTTGTGCTGCCCAACAATCGTAATACTTTTGTTCTGTCCTAGTGACACTGATTTTAGTATGAATGCAGGTATGTATACTTGGTTAAGTATTTTATTATTGAAAAGTATAAACTCTTTATCAGAGTATTTTTAAATCCCCCTGTGTTTATAGCTCGTATATCTTTTATGGGTTGATATACTCGATTCACTATAAACAATGCTGTGATACCAATCTGTCACACCCCAAAACCGGAACGGCGGAATTGTTCGCGGGTGGAGGACGTCATGTAAAGTATCACAACAATGAATAGTAGTAAACAAGCAACAACATCATCCATTGCATTAATAATATAATTTAATACAAGTGTGTTCTGTGAAGTTTAATAGACACCAAAAATATGAATCAAAATAAAAGATGAGTCTTGAACGAGCTCCATCTTCTCAAAACCTGGCACCGGTACCTGTCTACTGGTGACCTGAGAATACAAGTTATTTTGAAAGAGTTTATCAGCTTTAAATCTGGTGAGATCATAAGTATTTTAGTGTCATTGTTTGTATGAAAGTGTTTGTAAGTATGTGATGTATAAGTTTGTAAATGTTTGTAAAGTGTTTGAATCTCCTAGAAAACCCTATGTTTTTCTACTAAAAGTAGCCTTCTACCAAGGCATCAAGTGTTTGTATGTGTGTCTCTTGTAAGAGTATGTATTTTCCCAAATCTGACTATCATTAACCAAAAATATAGTTTTTACATTACTGTTTATTGTGTGAAGATCACAAAGTGAATGCAATGGGGAAATAAAATAGTACTGTAGTGTTGTATTAAGTAACTACTTCTGTACTAACTACCTTAAACCAATTGTTATTTAAAGTACCATGTGATATGCCTGTACCATACTACCGACTAGAAACACGACGATGTAAGACGTCAGAAGGAATGACGTTTGACACCCGTAGACTTGCAAGTCCCACTGTAGCTAGCAGCAAGGTGTAGGATAGTCAATCTAGTATAGATCTATACACAAACTCAACGCTCTCCACTTATGGAGATCCTGGATACAAAACGAGCCATGACAAGTGATGCCATGCCCCGTTACGTGGCTCACATAACTGTAGTAGTGTTCTTGTATATGTATTGTGTGTACTAGCTGTATTGTATGTTCTCTCTCTGTCTAGTATGTATGTATGTTCTCTCTGTTTCTCATAATAGTATGTTCTCTTGTATAATGTATAGTATGTACTAGCTGTATTGTATGTTCTCTCTCTGTCTAGTATGTATTGACTCAAGTATGAACTGACTCATTGTATGCTTTATTGTTCTAGTAATAGTATTAGTACTTCCTAAATAATAGTATTAGTACTTCCTAAACTATGTCTATTATAGTTTACTAGTAATGTGGTTTGTATGTATGAACATGTTTGTATACCTTTGCTACCCAAAGGTATTGAATTGAAAGAAGGAACTTTTATATCTATATACATATACATAATATATAACTAGGATTCAAACGACATTCGGACAAACAACCGATACCCTAAGTCCACAACCAAACAAGGAACAGGAGGTAAGGTGAGGTATCAGTCCTAAGTCCTTTCAATCCTACTTATATAACTATATCTATATAGATACACATTTAACAGAATATAAGTTTAAAAGAGTTTAATAAAAGTATTTAACATGTAAAAGAGTTTGTAAAACAGTTTGAAGTAGTTTGTTTGATAACACAGTTTGAAAAGTAATAAATCCACTTGTTTGGTAGTTATTAATCACTTGTGATTGATATAATAACTATAATAGTTCAACTTGTATTCCCCCCCATAAAAGCATTTAAAATCATTTAAAAGGTTGATTAAGGGGTATGAACTCACCTGTAGTGAGTGGTTTGGATGAACGGATGTTATAGGATGCTAAGTGTCAAGTGAAGACTAGAACACACACACGGATCCTAATTAACATATAATAACACATATATGTATCCAATTAGTCACTTAACAACTAATTAATCAAGTATAGACACCCTAAATCATGGATAACACTTTGATTCAAGTGCTAGTAGTACCAAAGGGTTGTATCTAATGGGAGTATGGCCTTACATTTGAGCTTATGGCCATAATGGTCATAACTCTTGAGTTTACGGCCATTGGTCATTTATGATGGGTTTTGCGCATTCTAACACTCCTAAGTGTACATGCAACCCTAAATACCTTGGATCTATGTTTTCTCTATTATACATGCAATTATGAACTTTCCAAGGTATTACCCTATCTAGCATACAATACTTGATACTTGGGTAATCAAATGGATAGAATACATACCTTTGTTTGATGTAGCTTGTCTTCATGAAGCTTGAGTGCCTAGTGCCCCAAGTGTGACACCTCAAATGGTTCACACAACACCAAATGCACATGGAATGACTTGAGAGAAATGGAACACTCCTTGAAATCGTCTAGCCCTCATATTCACACATTAGTGCACGATTTCTTGAGCCATGGGATTCTTTTATATGGTGGCTATTAGGGTTACACCATGTAACTCATAACTTTACCCATTCCTTATGCTCCATGGATTTTAACCTCCATGGAGTATCCATGGGTCACCCCATGGACTTAGTCCAACATAAGGAATCTTGGATCACAAGCCCACATATATAAGAATGAATGATTTACACAATCAACCCATATATTTAATTAGTCTCCTTTTGATCACTTAATTAATTCCAAATTAATTCTTGATCAATACTAATTAAATAACCTTATTAATATATTAGAACTTATAATATATTAACCAACCTTAAGTGTTATTTCTCTCATTATAGTCTATCCAAATGCATGATGCCATGCAACCCAAATGGACCATGCCGGGTCGGGTCAAGTCTTACCAATTATAGTTATGGACTTAGACATTAATCCAACAGTCTCCCACTTGGATAAGTCTAAAACTATTATTGCGTATGACTTCAGGAACCGATCAGCAATCGTAGCTCTCAAAAGCTTCTGTCGAACTCTGACCTTGTCGATGAACTCTGACCTTTGTCAATGACTTGTCCATTAGATAAGGGATCATATATTCCTCCATTCTAGATATCATATGGACTGAGACATGGATTATCATCATTCTCTATGTCCATTTGTTGTTTCCCGATTTCTGATTCATGATGACTGACTGATTGAACAAATCAAATCAGTCCTGGCTTGGCCAAGCACTCACATGTATCATCTTTAAATCATCGAGGGGCCCATATATATCGCTTTTATCCCGAAGGTAAAAGGAATGGATAAACTTCGACTCATATGGCTTGTTCTACTACATGTTGAATCATACACAAAGGCACGTTTTATAACATCGAGTTACCGAATGCGTTTTCGTGCAATCAATTCACAACCAACTCATAGTAACAACTCATATCTCTAGGTTTGAAGAATATAAAATATTATCGTCTCATGATCACTCATGATAAAATCCATGAAGTGATTCAAATGAGCGCGGGTTGAATCCAATACTCAGAACTTATGAGCACTCATGAGTGTTGTAGCACCACTTTGTCCACCAACTTGGACCTCTACAAACCAACCCATGACAGTCTTGATTCATATCTACTTCCAACATATGACCGACTATGGATGGTTTGAATAACTTAATCATTCAGGAAGAGCGACTTAGTTATTCTGGAAGTCAAAACATGCAAAGTGAAACACAAGAATAAATGAATCAAATATGGTATCAAACCCTATGAATATAAATAAACACTTTTATTTATCACCATACTGATTACTCATTATTCATTGTTTCGGTTTTATCAACTTTATACTTGAATTAAAAACACTAGTTGTCCCATGCTCCAAGCATGTACACTATGTTTTTCTTAAACAATAGCTTTGCCATACACCAAGTATGCACTCTATGTTTGTCTATGATCCTTACTTTGTGAAATAAACCAATTGAACATAATTTCAATGATTCTAATTTCACACTCCCAAATCCTTATCGAAAAATGTGAGAATTTCAAATTCCTATCATTTATCGAAATCTGTTTAGATTTTAAACTTATATGCACTGACCCTCCTGTAATGAATATGTATAAAGTCACAAAGACTTGTCAACAGTCATTATAAGGTATTCCAATGGAGATCAACTCCATGGAAACTAAGTCTCATATTCAAAGTACATAGCTTTGGACATGCTTCTTGCATTAAGTTTTCTAATCTTACACAGATAACTTCCACCTATGGAGACAACTCCATATTCTCATTTTGACTATCACTTCTGAATAAGAGATGCCTCTTTTCAGAATATGTCAATATGGTCCTTCCAAAAATTAGCACTATACTTCCAACTGTCCCTGAGCAACCAATCTTTGGTAAACCTCAGATTGTCCTCGACAATTGCTTAATCATTTTAGTCATATCCAATTCTATACATTTTCCCTTCTTAATGCCTCTGGGCATTTGGAAATCAATACTTTAATGCCACTAGCTTTGACATGTACTCAGAAATCAGCTGGACTTCTAGAAATCAATACTTTATTGACTTCCTTACCAAAGTTCAGATTTCTGATACGAGATGCTTTGATAAAACTTTATCAAAATCATACACCTTTCCTTAGATAGCATGCATGTGTGTCTAAACAATTTCAGAACTATGAAAAGGGATGCCGTAATCATAGTCTCGATTGTTTAGACCTTTTGCCATCTGCTTCAAATCTACTTGGTGGAAGTGTTTCCTCACCATCATTTTCATGAATCGGAGAGAAACCTTATGACCCTTAGATTTTATGGTGTATGTGTTCTTATCCATGTGAATCGTCAAAACCATAGTTACAAGACAAGGATAATGACAAATCTAAACTCATATGGACTGAACTTATGCAATCTTAACTTCTTGCCACCTGGCACTACAGGGCCTGCCATTGCTTCCAAGTTGTTATGCAACCAATTGAGAACTTTCAGAACTCCTATGCAAAGCCAACTTTAACTGGAATGGGCACAGAATATGTCAACATGATAGGTTATAAACCTCAAGTCGTGTACTAGTGAAGAACCTCAGGTTTTATTCTTGATTAGTTCTTGAAATTCTTTTTAGGATCTTTAAGACGCCCACTGTCCTCTTGACATATAAGACTATCTTGCCAAATATTCAAGAGATAGTGCGGATTCTTTATCAAGACAAACACTTCACACAATTGGCCTTAGTTGGTCTTTGTTTAATCCAAAACATCACAACTTACCAACTTCAAATGTACAAGAGTAGGACACTTTTACTCTTACATTTGACAAGTGTTATAAACCTTTCTTTAAGATATGCCACTCAACTTATAGTCTTGGAGTATGACTCTAAGACTTGTTTTGAAACGAAGTATGACTCATCTCCTTGATTTAACCATTTCAACAATTCATGACTCATCTTCTTAGTCATAAGAATGAATTAAGATGTCCTTAGAAGACCAA
Source organism: Lactuca virosa (assembly GCF_052849685.1). NCBI lineage: Eukaryota > Viridiplantae > Streptophyta > Magnoliopsida > Asterales > Asteraceae > Lactuca > Lactuca virosa. Next base: position 44,989,794 of record NC_136433.1, read on the forward strand.
TTGTGATGTGGTTCTTAAATCATTAATATGATCACAAAACATGATACTAAAGTACTATCCCATCTTTCAGATTTGAGAAAACTTTTATCTTTCTGCCTAATTTGATTCTTCTCATTCGTTCTGCCATACATTGAGACTTTTCCAATGTTTCAGAATTATACTTAAACTTGTAAGTATAACCATATTTACTAAACTTTAGTAAATCAAATAGTCTTAACGAGCTTTGTGGTGGACATGACCAGTGCACAAGAATGTGTACTCGATCCCTTTAGTCCTTCACTTGACTCACACATCCATGTGAACAAGTAATTAGTCTTGATTTTCCAATTCTTGAAAGTTCTCATTCATCATACTATTCAACTTGCATGATTCCAAGTTTCGGTCCAATTGAAACTTGGGCGATGAGGAACTTTCCTGATTTGGTAAATTTAGACACTACCACAAATGAAAGAATCAAATCCATTTTCCAATATTGCTGTCAGTGGAATCATATAAGCAACAATTTTCCACAAATACCATTGTAAGGATACTTCAAATAAATAAAATTAAACAATTTTCTTTTATTTTAAAACTTTGCGGAAAAACTTATCCTTACAATCCACATGGAAATTTGTTGTTATCTATTCCTTGCTCAAAATTCTGATGCGATCGAAATCCACCTTCACGATCAGAATCAACATATACTTCCTTTAAGATTTCTCTCTATTCTTTGATTCTTAAAACATCAACATATGACCCAGTCACATCATGTAATGAGGATCTCAGAATAGAACTTAACAGAGTTAGATAATGGGCTCTACCTGATGTAGAGTCAAACTTATTGACTTTAACATCCTTAGGTAAATTTGGCAGCTTTGCAATCAACGCCCCTTCCTTTGGCAAAATAAACATATGGACCCTTTGGTAATGGGACTATCTCAGACTTAGCCTTTCTCTTTACCATTTGGTCAACCGGGTTGACTATGGCCAATCCCTTTCCATTGGGAATAGAATGTTTTTTCTGGATTTCCAGTGTCACCATTGTCACTGTCCATAAAGTTTTTGGGAAGTTGATCTTCTAATCAAATTTGCTTTACTATCGTTCCAAATCATTGATGATTCAGCAGCACCAAGCAAATAGATATGATCATTAAGGTTCATGTCATAGTCTGTTTCATAGTAGTCCCAAAGGAACTCACTATGTGACTTAGAAAGTGATTGAACATCCAACTTTCTCAAGACTTTGACACCCAACTCTCCCAGCTTGTCAATATGTGACTTCATCTCTAAGATGTGATCACACATAGACCTTGCTTGCCATTAGGGCTTGAGTGACCTTGAACTTGTGGGTTAGGGAGAATAATTGGAGGAGGTGGAGGAAGTAAAGTTCCAAGAGATTTGGGAAGATCATAGATGTCTGAACTAGACATCTTTTGGGAGATATTCAAGATAGTTGATCTAAAGTCCTTAATATAACACCCAATATGAAATATTAAGGCTAGGATCCAACAACCTATTTATAACTGGAAGAGGGATGTCGTAATCCGAGTTATAAAATAGTTGAAGGTAGGTAAATGACGATTTACCAATTTCCAATATGAAAAACGAAATAATGTAATTAGGTTTTTAATTGGATTTGAAACTCCTAGATCTTTTGAGATTCATTGAACTTTTCAATGGCATGTTTCAATCTCGAGTGTGCCCTTCAGGTTTCGTGACTGGGATGCCGAGGATCACAAAACAAGGTGTGAAGTAACCATGCAAATATACTTGGTACCCTTAATATTTACCCCTCAATCGATGTGCCGGTTAACCACACGAGCTCCACCGATACTATGATAAATATTAAGTTACCCTTTGCCTACTTTGTTAAATCCAGGTTAGTGTGCCGGTTAACCACACACGCTCCACTAACGGTTTAAACAAAGTGCAAAGTGTAATTTCATGGATTAGCACCTTATTCACATTTTCCTAAGTAACTAAGATTGGGAATTTATAAGTGTTTAGTTACTTAGTATTTATCATTAATACTTTTAATGAAGGGAGAATTATAGTCCTTGTCCTACCCGTTCGGCTAACGACCCTCCACCAGTCAAGGAAGCGGTGGGTGAGAGTGGACACCCATTAAACTGCCATTTTATAGGCAGTAACCTTATACCCCCTTATAGACCGGCTTCGTGAATGAGGCCTACTAACGGTAAGACTGACTTGCTCTTATACATATATTTATTATTAACTTATAATACTATAAAGTATAAGGGTTGAATTTTAACTTTTAAAATTCTAAGGGCTAACTTGGAATTAAAGTATTCATGGGGAAAACTTTACAAATTCCAAAACTTGAGGGCAAGTTTTGAAAATATTCAAAACTAATTAATTCCATAACGTGTGTGTTTAAAGTAGTTTTAATTAAAAAAAACTCTTCAAGTTCCATAACTCGAGGACAAGTTATGGAAGACTTTAAACTAATAAAAGAATGTAACTTTCCTTTATTTTTGTAACTTATGGAACTAATTAAGGTTACACATTTTATCATTTAATGAAGTGACTCTTGAACCTCCATAACTTGAGGACAAGTTATGGAGTCATAAAACCATTTAATGAGGACAAGACTCTTCATTTTTGTAACCATTGCCAACTTTTTATGAGTTTTATGAAACTTAAATGTGACTTTTCATATAACTTGAGGACAAGTTACAAAAACACATTTTAGAATCAACTCTTAGATTAAAATGGATTGAAAACACATAATCAATTAACTTTTCTATTAATCTAATAAACTCATATGAACAAAGATAATTCACATCAAATTTTTTTTTCAAGTAATTAGCATAACTTTTAAACTAATACAATTCGATTTTTCAGCTAATTTTGCAAGTATAACAAGAAAACAAGCCTTGGCTCTGATACCACTGATGGGTTTTCGTATTCTAACACTCCTAAGTGTACATGCAACCCTAAATACCTTGGATCTATGTTTTCTCTATTATACATGCAATTATGAACTTTCCAAGGTATTACCCTATCTAGCATACAATACTTGATACTTGGGTAATCAAATGGATAGAATACATACCTTTGTTTGATGTAGCTTGTCTCCATGAAGCTTGAGTGCTTAGTGCCCCAAGTGTGACACCTCAAATGGTTCACACAACACCAAATGCACATGGAATGACTTGAGAGAAATGGAACACTCCTTGAAATCGTCTAGCCCTCATATTCACACATTAGTGCACGATTTCTTGAGCCATGGGATTCTTTTATATGGTGGCTATTAGGGTTACACCATGTAACTCATAACTTTACCCATTCCTTATGCTCCATTGATTTTAACCTCCATGGAGTATCCATGGGTCACCCCATGGACTTAGTCCAACATAAGGAATCTTGGATCACAAGCCCACATATATAAGAATGAATGATTTACACAATCAACCCATATATTTAATTAGTCTCCTTTTGATCACTTAATTAATTCCAAATTAATTCTTGATCAATACTAATTAAGTAACCTTATTAATATATTAGAACTTATAATATATTAACCAACCTTAAGTGTTATTTCTCTCATTATAGTCTATCCAAATGCATGATGCCATGCAACCCAAATGGACCATGCCGGGTCGGGTCAAGTCTTACCAATTATAGTTATGGACTTAGACATTAATCCAACAATTTACCCATGAGTTTATGGCCGTAAACTCATGGTATAATGTACCATTTTGTGCTAAAAGGTCTTTCAAGTCATGGTTTAGCATCTTATAGTCAAGTCCAAGACTTAGGAAGTCATGGTGGCACAATGGCACCACTTTATAAAGTTTACGGCCCATGGACCATTCCTCATGAGTTTACAGCCGTAAACTCTATATGGTCTTGATATTTTTTATGTTTAAGGTCCTAAACACTTCAAGGAAGTGATCTAGGTTAGTATCCAGGGCTTAGGAAGGGACTAGGGCTCACTTTGCCCCATCTATTAGGGTTTACGGCTCAAGAACATGTCTTGGCCGTAAACACCTTTGATCTTGTGTTTCTTTTGTGTTTTCTAGTTGAATAAGAAGTGAAGCAAGCCTAGAACAAGCCAAGGGAAGAATACTTACAATATTATAGCTTGCAAGGGAGTTCACGGCCCAAGAACACTAGTGTGTGTTCTTGGTGTTCTTGGTGAAATGAAGAATGCTTGAAGATCTAACCAAATGAAATGATTTCATGGATGAAATCATGTAAGATCACTAGATTAAGGAAGAGATCAACTAAACAAGGAAGAAAACACTTACTTTCTTGAAGATTTTGAAGAAACTTTGGATGATACTTGAGAGAGAATGGTTTCTAGACTTGAAAAGGGTGAAAAAGTGATAAAAATGACTAAGTGTCATATTTATACTCCTTAGAGTTTACGGCCGTAAACTCCATGTTTGGGCCGTAAACTCCAAACTCTTGGAGTTTTGAGACTTTATTGATGCACAATAAACCCTAGAGTATTCTCTCTCCAGTTATCTCTTGCAGTACTAGGCTTTAGAGCACTCAAACTGACTCCAAAAAGCTTAAAAGTTACCAGAAACAATTCTGACTACTATTGAAGTGAATGGTTGTACAAGATAGAAATTTCGGGTTGTCACACTGATCTCACAACTATAGTGGCATCCCTACAGTCTTATCACTAGCTCAACCAAATCTACTTCCTTTGGCTAATCCCGAAATCCAACACGTGGTTTTCCATATCCCCACTGCTGCACCCGAACCAGTGGGTACTACTGTTCTCCTCGTGATCTGCCATCACTCCCATATTGTCTATCTACCAACCTAGTGAAGTCTATGCCAACAATTGCAGGCTTACAACACTCTAATGCTATCTGATAACTTGGTGAATGCTACGGCTACACCCGCAGACTTACAACACCCTAACACTATCTGGCTGCTAGTGCATGCTACGGCTACACCCGCAGACTTACAACACTTTCTCACACTATCTGGCTACTAGTGAATGCTATGGCTACGCCCACAGACATACAACACTCTAACACTATCTGGCTGCTAGTGAATGCTACGGCTACACCCGCAGACTTACAACACTTTTTCACACTATCTGGCTGCTAGTGAATGCTACGGCTACACCCGCAGACTTACAACACTTTCTCACACTATCTAGCTACTAGTGAATGATATGGCTACACCCGCAGACTTACAACACTTTATCACACTATCTGGCTACTAGTGAATGCTACGGCTATGCCCGCAGACTTACAACACTTTAACACTATCTGGATGCTAGTGAATGCTACGGCTATGCCCGTAGACTTACAACACTCTCTCACACCGTGTCGAACCTGCACTCGACCTAACATTCAACTGAACTTGAGTCTTAACTGGGGATCTATCCTGGTTCCTGAAACCTACCATCCAAAGCCAAGGAAAAGCGTAAACCAATTGTCAGAACATTCTATGAACTCCCCAACACATCCAATCCTCAATCAAGGTGACCACTCGACCGTCTTCCGTCCTGACGGAAAAATCTCCAACCTGGTCTCCCAAACCAGTCATCATCTAATCGTGCATACATGAACTCAACGTCGGGGAGCTTCCCAACTCCCAACTCATGTGCTCTTCTATCCAAGCAGCCACTCAAGCTTCTTTCTTCCTCACCAATATTGCAAACTCAACCCAGTTACGCGCTTACTTCTGCTCCTGACTACTTGGATGGCTCTCCCCCACTTCGATTCAACTAGCTCCTCACAACTCACAGCTTGGAAAGAATTCCCAATTCTCCCTATCATCCTCTGGCCACTCTGTTTTCAACCCATGCTTACCATTGTTGGTGATCTAACCGACCAATACCCAAACGATGCCTCCCCTGAAAACTAGAGAGACACTCCCGAGTCCCACACATGCATGCTATAGTTACTGCATCCTGAGTAACCTGCTCTAAACAGGGAGCAACCTCTAACTACCATTCTAAAATCCAGGGTATGCAGATGACATATAACTCAATCACAAGCAGGCCACAAAGTTCGGACATACTTTTACCAATATCGATGCAGCACCATAACAATAAAATTTAATAAGAGTTGATAGGAAAATGGAAGGTACATACCCGCAACCTGCTCTGAAGAAACCTCGAATCCCCCTTCCTTCCGAAACCTGTGACGATACCGAAACTGCCCCAACCGCTGAGCGGGGCAATTCGCCCTGACATGACCAGGCTGATGGCAACAATGGCATAAATCTACTTCTAAGGTGCATTCTTGGCGTCTATGACCCTTCCATCCGCACCTGCCGCACTTAGACCTGCTGCACACATCATCTCGTGTCCCCTCCTTCCTCATGCAACCCTCTCGACCCCTCGAGTCTCTAGCACCGGCTACGGCAACGTCCAACTGTCCAGCTTGCCGAGCCAGACCGGAAGTCCGCTTTCTCTTCCTCAACTGACTATCTGAACCAGTCTCCAGCTCCCAGGTCACCCTGACCATTTCACCCACCGCCTGGTTAGCTGAGGCCCGCCTCTCGATCCCGGCGACCACTCTATCGGTGACACGCCTAATGACGTCGGGTAACTCCTCGTGGAGAGCCTGCGAAACCTCTGCCGCAATCTAATCCTATAGTTGACTCTCTTGAAGACAAGGCGCATAATTCACTTCCGATCCCAAATTACAAAAGCTAGAGATAGGACCCTCCTTCCAGAAGGATCCTAGAGGGCCACTAGCTTTGGGCTCCAGATGAGCCCCCACCTGCTCTGCTACAATCTCGGCCCGAAAGGCCCCGAGGCGGCTATCCAAAAATTTCGAAATCCCCTCCTTGACCGAACCGAAGATCACATGAGTCTGGTCAATGATGCTGCACATAATTTCTGTTGAAATAAACTCTCTTATCCTATCATCAAGTTGCACGGCTCTAGAGCCTGAGCCAGATCCCTCTCCGACACCCGAACTGCCAACTGGTAACTCACGCAACGTCACCATGCTGAAAATATCATAACGACCATCAAAATACACATCCCTACTGAGGGATAACACATGCACTACAAGTTTCCCGGTTTTATCTCAGCCCTTCTTGAATCTATTATGGATCCTCTGCTTTCAGTAGTACGGGCCCATACTACCTTCCACATCTATCCGTACTTTCCGAAAGAATTGCCTCGATTCCACCAAGTCCCTTTTACTACTACTACTACTCTCAACACTAAACGCATTCTAGAGGGATTGGGTTTGGCTTGTTTTGGGCCTCGATTCCACCAAGTCCCTTCCACATATAAAAACATCGAAAACGGAGCTCGTAAGAGAAATATATTATTTTTTGAAAAATAAAAAAATCGTATGTGCGTAGGGCGCGAGACGCCCTTCTATTAGACGGCGTAACATGCATTGTCCGAAAAGAACAACGAGCCTATTAGACGGCGTGGCGTGTCCTGCCGGAATCAACCTATAAATACCCCATTAAGCCTCTTCACTTCTCACATCCATTTCCATACATCTCTCTCTTTCTCTCTCTCTCTCTCTCTCTCTCCCTCTCTTTCTATTTCTCTCTATCTATCTCTCTAGTTTTGGTGTTCTTGAAGTTGTTTAGATGTTTAGAAGGTTTTTACTTTAGTAAAACCCGGGAGCGTCAGAGGGATCGGGAATTAGAAGTGCTCGGTATCAAAGTTATTCCAACGTAAATCCCAGTTTTCGCTAGAAACTCTTTGTAAGTTAGGCTACACTTACTACGCTTTAAGTGTAACTTATGTTTATATTCATAGTCATTATTATTAATGTGTAAATAAGATCTATCAGTAATTCCAGTTATAATATTGATTGATCTACTTACTAGAGAGGTGTCTAGAATGGTTACATTGGCTTGGTTGTTGGATTTCAGAAAAACTATATGTCGAATGATCTTGCCTCCCGACTGTCCTCCCTAACTGATCCTTATTTGATAGAAATCTCAATAATTTTTGGGATTAGTGAAATATCTAACATTTTTTACCAGATTCCCATAGGAACTAAAAGTTAAAGAATTATAGGTTAATCATCATTGGCGTATTTCTCGCCAATTGAATTGTCCAGTTAATTGTTAATCCTATGTGCTTCAGTATATATTTTATGTATGTTAGGATATAGTTTCCTAAATAAGAAATAAGGCTACTAGGCTAGATTAGTTAGTTTCCTGTTATATGGGACTGTTTACCAGGTATATGTATGTTGATATATTATGAGTGAGATCAGGGCGGACCAGCCTTGTGCTAAAGGCCAATAGACTTGGGCGGACTAGCATTATGCAAAAGGCCAAAGTAGCAGACCAATTTTACGCTGAAGGCAAAAAGAGGTGGACCGGATTTATGTTGAAGGTCATTATGTGTATGCATTGTATATATGTTATGGTATATGGTATATTGGGAGAACTCACTAAATATGTGATAATGGTTTTGTAATATAACTTCTGTAAGAATTATGTTTTTAATAAATAAAAATGAAAATTTTTCTTTGAAAATCAGGAAGTTACACATCAGGTTTGGTTTTCTCCCCTGTTTCTTGAAATTACTGTGTATTTAACCTATGTGTTGAAATTATTGTTCCTCATGTTTCCTCTTAAACATTGTGATAAAAATCCTAGGATTTTGCAACTTTATAATGATAATAGGATGTCTCGTATATGTTGATACACGACCGTTGGCGGTCTTCTTAACTCCATCTTAGTTAAAATTATGAAAAAAATCGGCTCATCATTTGCAAAAGACTTGAGTATTGAAAGAACTTGGTAATTCTTGCACACCCCCTACATATACTTGTATATGTCACATTAATGTTACCAAAATCAACTTGATTTTTTCTTATAAAATTTTAATTTTACCTTCATTAGTAGTAAAAGAATGTATGGAGCGGGAAAGGAAGTTGGTGTCTATAAATATGCCTCGCTTGATCAGATTCCTTTAGGTATGGCTTTGCAACTAACACAAGAAGCCTTTATTAATTAGTGTGAAAAAGAAAGAAACTTTGTGGCCTCATACCGAAAAAGAGTGGTATGTATGAATTGTGATCATTAATTTTCGGAAACTTTAAATTTTGGTTGATTTGTTATTGGTACTAATGTTAAGTGCAGACTGAGTACTTCTACAATTATAATTTCGAAGGTAGAATTAAGTTGTTAAGTACTGCTGCAAAAGAAGATCATTTTGAAGCAAATTATGTTCTTGGGATGATTTGCATCTCCAAAGGACATCGAACAAGCAATGAAGGTCTTGTATATACTAAATACATGTTTCGTTCATATAAAATTTCCCCTTTATTGCAATATAATCTTAGAGCATTCACAATGCAAGTAGTATCAGAGTTGAATAGGGTGATGACTAGGATTGAATAAGAGTTGAATGGAGTGTGAGTGATGACATGGAGTAGAGTTGAAAGAAGGATTTGAATGATCATTGAATGGTTCAATAGAAGGAATAAATAGTGATTAGGATTGAATAGGTGTTTAATGGGTTTTGAGTGTTTTTCTATAGAGTTCAATGGATTGTGGATTCCCTTAGACATAAACCTCATCAAAAGAACAAATATTTGTGTATATTTAATATGTTTTCTTAATTTCTACAAGATCTTCATTAGGTAACACACTTTAATTAAGTTTACTATGCGTATTAAAACTTTTCTTTTGGCTATTTGTCTATGTGTATGTTATGGTGGATAAATGAAACCTGTTATATTGGACTAATTGTTATTTATTTCTCATGTGTAATTGTAGGTTTGGACGTACTGAATACTTTTTTTATCATTTCGCGATACCATATACTGAAGAAACTGTTGATTGTTCAAGAAACGTTAGGCGATTGTTGCGAAATATAATGATTAAACATAAACCTTCAAAAGATCAAGTCATGACTTTAAAATGTGAATTCCATACCATCGTAGAGGTCATTGATGAATTTGCTGAGTATAATCTTGTATTGGATTTTTGTCGTGTTTGTAAGTGGTATCGGGAGTACAATCTTCTTTGTAAATTTGTAAAACATCTTTATTAAGTAGGTACATAACATTTTATGGTAACTGTGATTGTAAACACAATATTTTTTTTTTGTTTTTTTTGTTGATGAACGTAAATAGTAATGTGTAAATGCATCTAAATATCCGATTGTAGTAAAAATGTATGCGTTTTAATTTTTCGATTTTGTTTATATACTTATTTAAAATTTAATAAATCATAAGTTAATGGTGACCACTTAAAACAACCATTGGGACATGAATTCTCACAATTGTAATAGTTAATTTATTATTTGACTTCATGCTAGGGTGTTTGATATTTCACTTAAAAACAACTTATTGACTTATTGGCTTTTTGAAAAGTCAATAAGTTTAAGAAAGTGTTTGTCAATATGAAAAAAGACTTTTAAAATAACATTTCATTAACCCTTCAAAAATGAGATTTCAATAAGTTAGGATTTCTAACTTTTCAAAATTCCTTATAACTTTTTAGGTTGTAAAAGACAAATGTCCTTTAAAACATTATAAAGCTAAGACAAACATTTTTTTCTTTCAAAAATAGCTTATTTATTTATTCACTTTCTCACCACAAAAGCTATTACAAACACTTTTTAATAGACACAATTTCTCACCACCATAAGTCAGTAAGTATTTTTTTTTCCTAAAAGTCCTTTAATATGAGGTTCAAAATGAAATCCAAAACACATATGACCTATTTATTTAATATTTATATTTATCTAAACTAAATAACTAGAGGGAATCACTTAAAATGAAACTTGAACACCTTATATGTGTTTATCGTTTTAGGCCTTTACGTCTCATTTAATATCCAAAAGTAAAGGTACATATAACATAAAAAAACCATTATAAAAGATGACATTTGGCTATCGTTTTTTACCGTGGCACGACTTGTCACGAGGTTTTTATGTTACAAATTTCAATATAACATTTAATCACTTAAAATGAAACTTCAGCATCTTATGTCTCACTTAATATGTAACATCCCAAAAACAGTGATAAAATTTTCATTTTTCAATCAACCAAAAATACATCCAAATTGTTTAAAAACAACCATAGTATAAATATCGTCATCATAAGAGTAAAATCAAATGTCTATGCGGAATAAAATTAAGGGGAGTGATGTGCGATCATGCCGAGCCCTTCCCTTTCGAACCAGAAGTACCTGAATTGTTAAACCATAAAACAGTAAGCACAAAGCTTAGTGAGTTCCCAAAAATACCACATACCATACATACAATTTCCCTAGGCTACCTCTATGGTCTTTTCCATGGAATGTCATAGGCGACCCCGAGGATCTTACAACCAAGTGTCATGGGCTACACCCATGGTCTTTCCTTGAAATACCATGGGCTACTCCTACGGTCTAACATCCAAGTGTCGTGGGCTACCACCATGGTCTTTCATGTATTTCCATGGGCTACCCCATGGTCGATCATACAAATGCCACGGGCTACCCCCGGGGTCTTACATGCAAGTATCACAAAGACAACTAGCATCCTACACAATCCAGTGTGCCAACATTGGTGCCTTCGACCTATAAGTATAGTGAGAAGACTCACCTCTCAAACGATAATCAACTTCTACTGTTCTCACTGCCGATAATACAGATGTTATACACCACCTATACAGTCACACAAGGTAAACCCTTAGCACTCCTTCCAAAACTAAAACTTTGACCAACAGTCAAATCAAGTCAAAAGTCAATGGTCAAAGTCAATGGTGAAAGTTGATTTCAGTCGGCCGCCTTGTCGTAGACATCCATTACCACATCGTGGCCCACAAACGACAAAATAGACGAGGACTTCCTAGATGCTACGTCGTGGTAACCTAAGGTCACGTCATTGGCACTGGGTTCTTAACAACTTAATGGGTTAAGTTGTTTCCTTCGATTCCAAGAGCTCCACATCTCAGATCTGGTTCTTCCTCTAGTCTAGATGGGTAAAGTCTCCAACTTTATCCCTTAAGACCCTCCAAGTGATCAAGATCTCAAACCCTAGGTCCAATAAAGGCAAAACATGACATAGACTTAACCATTAAGCACTTAATCTCTAAAGTTCCTTGTTCATCAGCTCCAGAAGAAATTCTAACACCAAAACCAACATAAAAATTATTGCCTTATAGACATGCATGTCTTGAACTCATATTAGGTCAAAATAAGGGTTATGCCCAAAAATCTCATGCATGGCTCAAAAATCCAACCATACTTTAGATCCAAACCCTCAATCACTTCAAATGACCTAGAGATTCATAAATTTGCAACCTTTATGGTATCTCTGATAGGTTTTATACAAACAATCCTATGTGTGCATGCAACCCTAATTGGATCTATGTTTTCACTATAAGACATACAACTATATGAACACAAAATAAACCCTGGCATGCTTCTATTATTTTCGAAAATCATATAGAAGTGTAGTAGACATACCTTTGTTGTTATATTGCAATAACAACTAGTTTCCTTGATCTCTTGAACTCTTGAAAGCAAGCACCGCAATTGTAGTGCCTCTAATGGCTCACAAACACCTTGAAGCAAGAAGGCAATTAAGAGAGAGAGGGGAAGGATGCTAATTTCGGCCCTAGGGTTTCCCTTGGAATCAAGTGGCCTAAAATTGAAGCATAGGGCATCTATTTATACTGTAGGGTGCTAGGGTTTCAGTCTAAACCCTAATGGATAGCTTAGCCACCAAGCAGCCCAAGGAACCTTCTGGAATGAGGCCCTTGGACGAAAATATGATGATCCCTCATCATAATTTCGTTCTCCCTTAGTCCATTAGGTTTCCCAGCCCAAAACTCAACTATCACACATTTGACAGTTTATACCCCTTTATTTAATTAATCTCTTTTAGTCACCAAATTAATTCCTAATTAATTTATGACTAATACTAATTAAATAAATATGATTTCTCCTTTAATATATTATTCTTATAATATATTAATAAACCATAATATCTTCTCTCTCATATCCAATTACCTTGTCAAGTTGCTTTGGTGAAGGCAACCCAAAAGGACCATGCACACTCGGGTCAAGTACATACCAAATATAGTTACGGACTTAGACACTAATCCAACAGTCTCCCACTTGGATAAGTCTAGTAACTACATCTCACATATGACTTCCGTATCCGATTAGCAATCGTAGCTTTCAATAGCCGCTGTCAACTCTGACCAATAATCTGTCCTTCAGATAAGGGATCGTATAATCCTCTGTTCTAGATATCATGTGATGGGTTTTTGAGCATTCTAACACTTCCTAAGTGTACATGCAACCCTAATAACCTTGAATCTATGTTTTCTCTATATACATGCAAATTTCTTTTTCAAGGTTATTTCCTAACTAGCATGGCATGGGGATTACATAAAAATATAAAACTAGTAGAAATACATACCTTGTTGTTGCTTGGATTCCTTCAAGACTTTGTGAGCCTAGCACCCCAAATGTTGTGCCTCAAATGCTTCACACAACACCACAAGACTTGGAATAACTTAAGAGAATGTCACTTAGCCTCAAAATCGGTTATGCCCTCTCTAGTAACACTAGGTCACGATTTTGCTAGCCATAGGGTTCCTTTTATAGTGTTGTCACAATTAGGGTTTACACATGAATGCCCTTAATTGTCATGACTCTTGATTTCTCATGACCCATGGGTTTGTAACTCCCATGGACTATCCATGGAGCTCCATATGGTTATAACCAAACCCATAAACCATGGATCATTAATCCACCATAAAAGAATTGATGATTGTTATAATCAACCCTATATATTTAATTAGTCTCACTTTGATCACCAAATTAATACTAGATTAATACTTGATCAATACTAATTAAATAATACTATTATTAATATATTAGAACTTATAATATATTAATAATCATAAGTGCCTTATTCTCTCATTTAGTCTATCCAAGTATTGCAATGCCATGCAACCCAAATGGACCATGCCAGGTCGGGTCAAGTACATACCAAATAAAGTTATGGACTTAGACACTATATCCAACATCATGCTAACAATACTTATTGTTTAGCATTTTATTTCTTGATCTCTGATTTGTTCGACATAGAACTCAGTTGAACACATCAACTTCATCCTGACCGGGCCCGACACATAAGTCAAACCAAATCATCAAGTGGCCAAGATATCGCTTTTATTCTCATAGAATAAAAGGAACAGAAAAACGTCGACTAATATGCCTTTATCATTTACTAGTTAAACCACACACAATAATGCGTTTTATAACATCAAGTTACTGATGCGTTTTCGCATTATCAATGTATAATCAACTAGCAAACAATAACCATATCTCTAGGTTTAAAGATTATATGATATTATCATCTTGCGATCACTTGTGATAACATTCATGAAGTGATACCAGCAAGTGTGGGTCTATTCCAATGCTCAATACAAATTTCATAAGCACTCATAAACTTTGCAGCAAACCTTTGCTATGTCTAAAACTTTTCAGACAATCTACAAACAAATTTATGACAATATTCCTTCATATCTACTTCCAACATATGAACGATTGTGGACTGTTCGAATAATCTTATTATTCAGGAAGTCAAAACATGCAAAATTGAAACAATAGATAAATAATCAACACAAGATAGAAGCTTTCTTATAAATAACACACCTTTATTTAATCATCAAATGTTGAATACATGATCATCCATTACAAGTTTCCTACCTATCTAATCTAAACTAATATCGTCCTTCAGCCCTACGCTCCTAGCGTGCTGCAAATGCTTAACCCTACTCAGTCCCTTCGTGAGGGGATCTGCTGGGTTATCTTCTGACGATACCCTCTTCACAACGAGGAGTCCCTCTTCTACTCGATGTCTAATAAAATGGTATTTCCTGTCGATATGACGAGATCTGCCATGATCCCTTGGTTCCTTGGTTAAGGCAACCGCTCCTTCATTATCACAGAAAATTTCCATGGGCTCTTTTATGGATGGCACAACTCCAAGGTCTCCAATGAAGTTCTTCAACCATATAGCCTCCTTTGACGCCTCGCTCGCCGCAATGTACTCTGATTCGCACGTTGAATCAGCTACGGTTTCTTGCTTGGAACTTTTCCAAGTCACTGCTCCTCCATTCAGGGTAAAGACCCAGCCCGACTGCGATCGGTAATTATCCCGATCTGTCTGGAAACTAGCGTCACTGTACCCTCGCACCCTTAAGTCATCACTCCCACCCAGGACTAGAAACCATTCCTTAGTCCTTCGTAGGTACTTAAGAATATTCTTGACAGCAATCCAATGTGCCCTACCAGGATTCCCTTGATATCTGCTGACCATGCTCAAAGCGAAAGCCACATCAGGGCGAGTACAAGTCATAACGTACATAATTGAGCCAACTGCGGAAGCGTAAGGTACTCGGCTCATATCAGCTATTTCTGCCTCTGTACTCGGGCTCTGAGTCTTACTCAGTTTGGTATTGCATTGGATTGGTAACTCCCCTTTCTTGGAATTTTCCATACTAAAACGTTTTAGTACCCTTTCCAAGTATGTATCCTGACTGAGTCCTATCAGTCTTACTTCTGTCTCTCACTATCCTTATTCCCAGAATATATGCAGCCTCTCCGAGGTCCTTCATAGCGAAACACTTCCCAAGCCAGGACTTGACCTCCTGCAATGTTGGGATGTCGTTTCCTATGAGTAGTATGTCATCGACATACAATACGAGGAAGCTCACTATACTCCCACTGGCCTTGACATATACACATGACTCATCTTTATTTCGCAGAAAGTCAAACTCTTTGACCTTCTCGTCAAAACAAAGACTCCATCTGCGAGACGTTTGCTTTAATCCATAAATGGATTTCTCAAGCTTGCACACTCTATTTGGATGCTTTGCATCGACAAAACCCTCTGGCTGATTCATGTAAACATCCTCAGCCAACTTCCCATTTAGGAAAGCGGTTTTTACGTCCATCTGCCAAATTTCATAATCATGAAACGCAGCTATCGCAAGGATTACCCTAATAGACTTTATTTTCGCAACTGGTGAGAAGGTCTCATCATAGTCAACTCCAGGAGTTTGAGTAAAGCCCTTCGCGACCAATCGCGCTTTATAAGTGTGCACTTTCCCATCCATGTCTGTCTTCTTCTTGAAGATCCACTTGCACCCGACCGTCTTACGACCTGGCACATTGTCAACCAAATTCCAAACTTGGTTGTCATACATGGACTGAATCTCGCTATCCATTGCCTCTTTCCATTTAACAGACTCTGGGCCTGCCATGGCTTCCTTATAGCTGTTAGGTTCGTCCAGATTTACTAGTGTACTATCACTAATAAACGTATCCCCGTCAGTAGTAATATGGAAACCATAAAACTGGGGTGGAACAACAACTCTACTTGAACGTCTAAGAGGTAAGGACTGGTCAATAGGTTCAACAGGAGTTTCCTCCTCAGGTTGCATGCCAGTGTCAGAGGTTCCTTCTTCTCCTGACTCTTGAAGCTCTTCAAGGTCAATCTGACTCCCACTGTCTCCTTGGCTTATGAGTTCTCTTTCTCTGAAAACCCCTCTCCTAGCAACAAAGACAACATTGTCATTTGGTCTATAGAAGAGATAACCAAAAGACTTCTGTGGATAGCCGATGAAATAACACTTCTCACTACGAGGTTCTAGCTTGTCGTGAGTCTCTCGTCTTACGAAAGCTTCACAACCCCAAACCTTGATATGTGCTAACGAGGGAGCTTTCCCTGTCCACATCTCGTGAGGCGTTTTGGTAACCTTCTTGGTGGGAACTAAGTTAAGGATATGGGCGGCAGTCTCCAAGGCATACCCCCAGAATGAGATTTGTAACGAAGCCCGACTCATCATAGAGCGAACCATGTCCAACAAGGTTCGATTACGTCTCTCAGCCACACCATTCAATTGTGGCGTTCTAGGAGGCGTCAATTGTGAAACTATTCCACACTCTTTCAGATAGTCGTGAAACTCAAGACTTAGGTACTCTCCCCCTCGATCAGATCGAAGCATCTTGATTTTCCTGCCCAACTGATTCTCCACTTCATTCTTGAACTCTTTGAACTTTTCAAAAGTTTCTGACTTTTGCTTGATTAAGTAGATATATCCATATCTGCTATAATCGTCTGTAAAAGTCACGTAGAAGCGACAAGCGTCCCTTGTGGTGGATCTAAAGGGTCCACATACATCTGTGTGTATGAGATCCAATACACCCTCACCTCTTTCACATGTGCCAGTAAAGGGTGACTTGGTCATCTTCCCAAGTAAACAAGACTCACACACGTCATCGTCCCTAAGGTCGAAAGACTCCAATACTCCATCCTTTTGGAGTTGGGCTATGCGTTTCTTGTTCACATGGCCAAGGCGACAATGCCACAAGCATGCTTTGTCCAAACTTGTGGACGAATCAATATTCAAAACATCATTTCCTAAATTGTCAATAACTAACACAGATTCATAAATCCCATTACAAGGTAATGCATTGAAATAAAAGACACCATTCAAATAAGCATTAATAGAACCATTACTATTATCAAATGAATATCTGAAACCTTGTCTAAACAAACCATGAAAAGAAATGATGTTCCTTGCCATATCTGGCGAATAGCAACAATTATTTAAATCTAGTCCTAACCCATTACTCAACACTAAGGAATAAACTCCGATCTTGGTTACTGGTGAAGACTTCTTGTTTCCCATGATCAAGCTTATCCTTCCATGCTCCACTTCCCTACTTCTTTTTAGGCCCTGCATATCAGAACAAATGTGGTAACCACACCCTGTATCAAGAACCCATGAAGTAGCAAATGATGAGTTATTAGATTTAATTAAATACATACCTGCAAAGGTGGGCTTTATCTTCCCATCCTTAATATCTTGCAGATATTTAGGGCAGCTTCGTTTCCAGTGGCCCTTCTGGTGGCAATAGAAGCACTCTGCTTCCTTGGGGTCAGAAGAGGGCTTAACAGAACCTGCTTTGGTCCCACTAGAAGAAGAACCATCTTGGGTCTTACCCTTATGGTGGCTCTTGTAAGGAGCCTTCCTCTTCTTTCCCTTTCCTTGGCCAATTGCCAACACAGGAGCAGCTACAGTAGAGGGTGATGCAACAGATTTGTCCTTGAGGTTGCTCTCAGCTGTCCTCAGGAGCCCTTGAAGCTTACTTAGGGTGACCTCTTCCTTATTCATGTGGTAGGTCATTCTGAACTGGCTGTAGCAGGAAGGCAAGGAGTGGAGGATGATGTCGATAGCCAAATCCTCATCAAACTTAACATTAAGTTTGAGAAGACGATCAACATATCTTTGCATTCTTTGCAAATGAGCAGTTAGGGATTCTCCACTCCCCATCTTAGCGGTGATCATGTTGGTGATGATCTCATAGCGCTCTTGCTTCGCGCTCTGGTGGTACCTGTCCAGCAAATCTTGATGCATCTCATATGGATACATGTCCTCATAGGACTTTTGGAGTTCGAGGTTCATGGTGGCCAACATGATGCAATGAACTTTCGTTGCATCACGCTCGTGGGCCTCAAAGGCGGCCATCTCTTCAGGAGTAGCTTCTTCTGGGTTGATCCTTTCAAGCTTCTCGTCTAGGACATATTCTTTGTCCTCATAACGAGTTATCATGCGAATGTATCTCATCCACTCGTTGAAGTTCGAGCCATCAAATGTCACTTTTTGACACAGGTTCATCAACGAGAATGACCCAGAAGTGTTGTTGTTTGCGTTTGCGTTTGACATCTGAAATAGAAAGGAACAAAGTTTGATTAGAATGAATCCCTAATTAAACACCCACATGAGAAATTAGGGCTAGGATCCAACAACATTATTTACAACTTAGAAAAGGGATGCCGTAATCTAAAAGTAAATAATTTGAAGGTAAGTGAATGACGATTCACTAATTTTCACCATGAAAAACGAAAGAGGTTAAGTTTTAAATGTATTTGAAAATTCCTAGATTTCTTTTTGAGATTCATTGAACATTTCAATGGCATGTTTAAATCTCGATATGCACTTCAAATTTGCGACTGGGATGCCGAGGATCGCAAACAAGTTTGTGAATAACCATGCGAATCATCATGGTGCACTCAATGTCTTCATCACCTAATCAATGTGCTGGTTAGCCACGCACGCTCCATTGATCTATGATAAGACTTCGAGCCACCCTTTGTCACCAATGTCAATCCCAAATTAGTGTGCTGGTTAACCACGCACGCTCCACTAACGTTTGACAGGGGTACAAAGTGTAATTCCATGGAATAGCATCATTTTTCACATTTTACCCTAAAGTAACTAAGAGTGGGAATTTGTAAAACAATGTAGTTACTTTAATATTTCCATTATACTTATAATGAGGAATTAAGTGCCCTATCCTATCCGTTCGGCTAACGACCCTCCACCAGTCAAGCAAGCGGTAGATGTGAGTGTACATCCATTAAGCGCCATTTTATAGGCAGCAACCTTATACCCACCTTATAGACTGGCTTCGTGAATGAGGCCTACTAGCGATAAGACTAGCTTATTCTTATACATATATATAATAATTAATCTTATAATATCATAATTGTATAAGGGTGTATTTTAAAACATTTTAAAATACTAGTGTCTTTGTTGCATTTAAAATTTTCGAAAATTAGACAATTTAATTTAAAATTTTAAACACCAAAAATCTTTGATTTATTAATTATCAAAATTAAACAATTAATTTAAATTATTAAATCATGAAGGATTATCATAAAATTAAACAATTAATTTATCCTAATCCTTTTTATCCCCTAGATTTCGAAATTTATGGAAAGGATAATTCAAGATCTTCAATTATCTAGTTTAAACAATTAAGTTGATAATCACAAAGATGGCATTATCCAAATCCCTAAAATTTTGGGATCTTGTCTTGGGGGGCAAGGGATTTTCGAAATCCCTAGGGTTTCATAACCCTAATTTCGAAAATGTGAGGCTAGGCAAAAGGGTTTTAAGAACCCTATCAAAATCGCCAACTAGGGTTTTGCAACCCTAATTTGCGAAAATCATCAAGCCTTAGGGTTTACTTGCCATAAACCCTAATTTGTCAAATTCATAATATGTATCAAATCCAATTGAAAACAAAAAACCAAAGGCTCTGATACCACTGATAGGTTTTATACAAACAATCCTATGTGTGCATGCAACCCTAATTGGATCTATGTTTTCACTATAAGACATACAACTATATGAACACAAAATAAACCCTGGCTTGCTTCTATTATTTTCGAAAATCATATAGAAGTGTAGTAGACATACCTTTGTTGTTATATTGCAATAACAACTAGTTTCCTTGATCTCTTGAACTCTTGAAAGCAAGCACCACAATTGTAGTGCCTCTAATGGCTCACAAACACCTTGAAGCAAGAAGGCAATTAAGAGAGAGAGAGGGGAAGGATGCTAATTTCGGCCCTAGGGTTTCCCTTGGAATCAAGTGGCCTAAAATTGAAGCATAGGGCATCTATTTATACTGTAGGGTGCTAGGGTTTCAGTCTAAACCCTAATGGATAGCTTAGCCACCAAGCAGCCCAAGGAACCTTCTGGAATGAGGCCCTTGGACGAAAATATGATGATCCCTCATCATAATTTCGTTCTCCCTTAGTCCATTAGGTTTCCCAGCCCAAAACTCAACTATCACACATTTGACAGTTTATACCCCTTTATTTAATTAATCTCTTTTAGTCACCAAATTAATTCCAAATTAATTTATGACTAATACTAATTAAATAAATATGATTTCTCCTTTAATATATTATTCTTATAATATATTAATAAACCATAATAACTTCTCTCTCATATCAAATTACCTTGTCAAGTTGCTTTGGTGAAGGCAACCCAAAAGGACCATGCACACTCGGGCCAAGTACATACCAAATATAGTTACGGACTTAGACACTAATCCAACAATCTCACCACCCCAACTAACAAGACCAAGAAGAATATGGGACCAAACTTAAGATCTAGCAACTTAACAACATAAAGGTGGAGTCTTGGACACTTACAAAGGTCCAAGAGTGTGCTAAGATGAGAAATAGGAGCTTGATATATGGATTTTGGTTCACTACTTCTTCCTTCTTCTTATAAGATCTTCCAAAAGAACCAAATTGAGCTTCCATAATGGAGGAAAAGAATTAGGGTTTCATTAGGGCTTAGGAGGTTATTGGAGGCTGAAGATGAACAAAATTAGCCTCATCATTCCTTTAAATATGGCTCAAACCTCATAGATTAGGGTTTAGCCCAAAACATTCGCCATGTCGTAGCCACGTACCGTCATGACGTGGCACCTATTTAAGATGTGCGGGTCCAAACTACTTTGCCACGTCGTGGTGATGCCATCACCAAGTTGTGGCCATCCAAATTTTTAAACTTAAACAATTAAAATTCATACCTCGGGATTCGGATATTACATAATAACCGACACAAATAAATGTACATGTAAAATAACAAAACCCATTATAAAAGAGGACATTTGGCCACTGTTTTCGGCCGTCGCACAACTTGTCACTTTTTCTGATGTAAAACCGATATTAATATGTGAAGTTTGGTTTGCAATGGTGAATCGTTTTTAGTACAATGTCATGGAAACAATCATGTGAATTCTTTTATGACCTTTCGTGATGGGAAATATGAAAACTGACACCACCCTGTTTTCAAAAACCGACGTCAAAAACTAGTTTTATACTAGTGCGTCCGAGACATATGTGGAATTAATGAATAGTTTAGGAGTGTAGATTAAAGGGTGTTTGTGTCGCCGTTGTAAAAAATTGATTTTTATAAATTTCTGGGAAATATACGAAATAGGTTAGGGTGAAAAGAGTGTTGAATGTCTATGCTCTTGACGATTGTGCAACAATAAACCAACGTGGAGTACTGCTAAGTAGGATGCTATAAAAACTATTTCCCTAAAATAGAATGGTATAAAATGTTTTTCATAAAGTTGGATGTTTTTAAAAACAACTTTTATAAATTATAATTATTTTTATAAAGTTTAATGTTATAAAAAAAACTATTTAAAGTAGGATGCTATAAAAAACCTTTGGTTGGTGGCAATAGAGGCCTAATACAATCTCCGCTTGGTGGTGTACTTTTTGTAGCAAACCACGACATTTGAATATGTTGTTGATCCTCGTTGGTGCACTTCATCCCTCCATGAGTAATGATTTCTCTTTTTTATGTCTGATGTGTGATCTTTGGCCTCTTATTGTAATAACTTTGTTTATTAGGTCAAAACACAAAAAAGTGGACTCTTCAATGGTTAAATGTTACATGTATATGTATAAACATTTCTTTGTGTACTAAATGCCGGTTGAATGCAATACAACAATATACTTTCGTTTATTTGTCTAACGTTAGCATGTTACTTTCATCTTTGTTTATATTCCCAATTTAAAACTTGTACTCGATTTTAATTTTGAGATTTGTATACTGGTAGCTCATTTTGAGTAATGGGTATTCTCATGTAGATTTTTTTTTAATGTGGATGATGGAATATAAACATCATGATTGATTAGTGTTTTGATGATGTTTAAAGTAATTATGTTTAATTAAAAATTAGGGGTGAGCATGGTTTGGTTTGGTTCGGTTTTCGGCTAAAATCAAAACCGAATCAAAAAGTTCGGTTAGTTATTTTGGAAAAACCAAACTGTCAGTTTTTTTTCAGTTGTATATTTCGGTTTTTCGGCTTTTTTTGGTTTTTCAATTAATAAATTATTAGACTCGGTTCATTGGATTTTAAAAGCTCATACTTATTTAATATATACTCTAATATAAATCTCATCCATTTAAACAAAATAGAAATTAATGTAAAATAAAAAGATGATGTCTATATATGCGTTCTCATTTACAAATAATCATTATGGGATGGTTGAGTTACTTATTTTTCTTCATTTTATAGTATCACAAAAATCTTCACTTTTGAATCTTACAATCAATATGAGTTGTATGTAATTTAAATCATTTTAGACTTTTAACTCTATAACCTCTCCTATCATATATGTTTCACCTACACCATAGAATATTAATTTTTATTATTTTATGGATTACTTTACTAATGGTGTGATATTTATATATAAAACATGTCATTTTCTGTATTTATGTCCGGTTTAATTTTTTTCGGTTTCTAGATATAGAAAAACCAAACCGAACCTAAAAAATCGGTTTTTCTAAAAACAAAAACCAAACCATCGGTTTTTCAAATGGTTGTTTTTATAGTTTCGGCCTTTCGGTTTTTTTCGGTTTTTGGTTTGGTTTCGGTTTTTAACTACTTTTTTGTATGACTGAGATTATTTTTAAAACAATACAACAATATAAATTAATTTAATCTAAAACACCTAACATATTTTAATTTTAACCTAAATAAGAACATAATTTTCTTTATAACCAAATAACATAATTAATGCTTTATTAGTTAAAATGTGTGTTATTTCTTATTTCAATCAAATCATATTTTCTTCTAATCAATCCTGTATAACACAAGTGATAATCTAGTTATCTCTAAATATTATTAAAAGAGAACCTTAAATTCTAATCTTAAGAAATCAGGGTCATTCATTACATTTCAATCCTTAATTTTTCACCATTGGATTGTTTGATGACATCATCGTTGTTACTCAAACATCGTTACACGGCTTCTCTATTCTACTCAAACATCGTTACACGGCTTCTCTATTCTATCCTTCGTCATCTACCTTCTTTCTCTCTCTTAACCTAATCATTCTTTTTTACTTCAATCGTGCCACAAAACTTATCCCTAATGGATGTCCACAAAACTTTCAATGTCGTTCATGGATTTAATCTCATCTCTTACATTTATCAATGTATCACAATGTTTACTATATGAATCCCATTTTGTATGACGATTTCGTGTTGTTTCCTTCTTTGATTACTGAATAATTTTAACTGATGTTGTTCTTCGGTGATAATTTCAGTACGAAGACGTCATCCGAAAGTTCTCAGAAGAACTCTCCTCGATTAATTTTTTCAGACAAAATCCAAAGGAACTCGAGTCGAATCGCACGCCAACTGAAGACCACTATATTGGAATCCAACTCGTCCTCTCTCAATCAATCAGCCATTAGCACACCAAAAAGTACAAGTGATGTAATCATTACTCGCAAGTCGCCCATAAGCCCCATTTCTGAGGTACATTGAACTGCGAATCGTGTAAAACTATATTGATGTATTCGGGAATTGATAAATTCACGGAGGAGAGTTCAATATTGTTCGTTTTAATCTGCAGAAGTAACGTCCAATGAGAGTTGCGGAGCTTGAAACGCAAATTTCTCAACTTCAAGATGATTTGAAGACTATTAAGGATCAATTAGTTTCATCAGAATCATGGAAATTTAACTTATATAAAATTTTATTTGGAATCGCATAGGACCAATTTCTGGTGATTGATATTTGCTAGCATCGGTGTTGTGTTGGGCGTGTGCGAAAGGTTTAATTTTCCAGTTTCATTACTACTACTTTGTTTAGTTGCTTTTGCTAAAAAGATGTCCCAAGGGTCTCAATTTTCTTTCAAAACCCACCCTCTACTGAGGTAAATTAAGTTTTATTTACAATTTTATATGATTCTTGCCTGTTTACATATTTCCTTTTCAGTTGTAATGATTGCGTATTCCCGACTTTTTTCGTGGCTTTGTTACAGTTGTTAGGTGGACTTGATCTACTGTATTCGATTCTTCAACATGGAACCACAATTAAAGTACACTCCTAATATCCTCATCTCAGACTCATTTCTTCTATACTATTAATCTCTTCTCCAGGGTAACACAAGTAATCCCTCACATTCTAATTCAACTTTTTTTTCTTTTCTTTTTTCTAAAATATTCTAATAATCTAATTGATGATTGTAATTTCAATTTCAGAATTTTATAAAGTGTAGTTTATTGTACTTTTTCATGACGAGTGTAATTTGAATTTTAGATGTTTGATTTTTCATATTTCTTACCGTAGCTGCGGATTTCTGAAGAGCTAGATCTCTTCATGTATTTCAATTTCTTTGCTCCACAGATGGGGTTTTTTCAGGTTTATTCCCCTCTAATAGAAATCTTTAAGTTCACTGATGGATTTTAGTTTTCTTGAAATGAAGAACAGTATAGTTGGGATGATCTGGTGCAATAAGAAGAGCCAACAGTATAATTGTCTTTTTTTTTTTGGATTTGTCAGTTGTAGCAGGTATATTTAAAACTGTATGGAGCATTGTGAATTTTTTTTATATCATGATTCTATTTAGTTTATTATTTTTCTATTTAATGTTTACTTAATATAGTAAAGTAAAGTCACACTCTTTCGAAAAAAAATATATAGTAAACTAAGATAAAAACTTTAATCTAACTATTATACTATGATATTAGTTTATTGTGATTTAAGATGTTGTATAAGTTAAAAATAATTTAAACGAATCTGTGGAAAGTACAACTTATATATATATATATATATATATATATATATATATATATATATATATATATATATATATATATATATATATATATATATAACTTGAAGCCTCTCTCAATCTTTGATCAAAACTGGACGAATTTGCCCCTGATGTTATGGTCGCCTGAAATCATACTTGTGCTTATCCTCTACAAATCAGAGACTAATTTGGACTTTTTTGCCCTTAATGTTGGTGTTACCTATAGCCTATCTGGGTGATCTCAGCCATTATGCTCTAATTTTTTTTAATTGCTTAGTATTTTTTCCTAAAATCTTAATGCACTTCGTTCAGCCCTTTGCTGGTGCAGGTTTCCAACCACCAATCTTTCATAGGATTTAGAGTTTTTAAAATCTAATTTGTTTTTTTTACACATATTACTGTTTTATCAGCTCCGGTGTAGGAAGGCATCTCATATTGTTGTGGATTACACTCTCCAATCACGTCTTAGCAATTAGCATGGTTCCTAAACCAATCATTCTGTTGTGCTTTCTTGCCCAACTTCTTCCTCTCTATTATCTGCTCTTCAATGGCTGGTACGTGATTATTTACTTTTTTTAGGCTGGTACGTGATTATCAACTTCTTTTTTTTGTAGTTTGTTTGTGGGTTTTCTTTATTTCCTTCAAATTGAGTTGTTTCTTTTTTAATTTTGGTGAATTTTGTTGATCTATTCTCGATTTAGTAAAATGATATTTGATTAATTGAGTTTCTGGGTTTGGTATTTGGATTTCTCTGAAGTACATGG
This sequence comes from Lactuca virosa, assembly GCF_052849685.1. Taxonomy (NCBI): domain Eukaryota; kingdom Viridiplantae; phylum Streptophyta; class Magnoliopsida; order Asterales; family Asteraceae; genus Lactuca; species Lactuca virosa. The sequence continues at coordinate 45,015,917 of NC_136433.1, forward strand.
TTGATCAAGTAAAAAGGGGGGGTTCAATGAACTAACTTTGACTGTTTACTGTTTTACTTTGTAAAAAATGGTGGGATGTTGTTTGAATTCGTTGATAATAGAATTTTTGCATAAGTTGCGTTTTTTATTTTTACTTTGCATAACCTGCATTCTTTGAGTATTCGGACGGGAGGTTTGACTCTTTGACCTAAATGAATATACTCCTATAGTTTTTTTGTCAAATGTTTTTTTCTTATTTAATTAATTAATTTATTTATTTATTTAAGCAAAGTAGAGGTTCAAAATCCAGGTGCTTTCACTACAAACCCTAAAATTCGAGTGATAGCTTCTTGGGAACCTATAGTATTTGCAACAATTATTATCCCCAGTGAGTAAGCTCTCAAAATCCCTAATTTTTTTATCCCCAAATGGCAAATTGTATAAATAACTGAAATACCCTTTTCTAAAACCATGTTATTAACATTTTTAGTATGTAAGTACGAAATGCAGAAAGTCAGAGATAGAAACTTCTATTAGAAGCCGCAAAGGAGTGCAAGATGATTTTGGACATAGTTGAATCAACATTACCTAACCGTAGAACATTTCAACCATTTGGATTGTTTGCAGCTCGGGTTGATATGCAAGGGTCTACCCCGGTATGATATTTTTGATGCTAAATTTTTACTTAGAAATCAGAACTTATTAATATTGTTATATTTTTATGTAATCATTGAGCTTTTTACTTAATTTTTACAGGGAGGCTTAGCTATATATTGGCTTATCTAGATTTGTTTGCATGGTTAGTTGTGGAGTGACTGTACTTAAGTTAAGGCGTGTGTATGCTCGATCACAATCTGCAAAAATATCATAAGTATTATTTTTCAGCAAGTTTTTTACATCAATGAATAATTGATCATTTGAATCATATTTTGAAATTATATGTCCAGTATTCGTTATTTTGAATTAGCATGTTCCTCATTGCAATCTATTTTTGTAATTACATTTCATATTTATTGAAATATTATATATTTATTATATTTTTTTTCTTATTCTACAAACTTTTCAAATTTACAGTTTTTTATATGGTAATTATTATCTTAAATTAGGTATAATTTTATCTATTTTTGTAATTATATTTGACATGTTATATTGATCTTATTTTCGATATCATACCATACATAAGACATATTTTAAGTATGAAAATGATATTACATTCCAAAATCTTTATGTCATATCAGCATTAACCAAATTTATATTTCCCTATAAATATAGGGTCTACGATTTTTCATTCCAAATCAATTTTCTCTCAAACTAATTATCTCCTTTCATTGCAGATAATAGTATTCCATGACAACTAAAAATGCGGATCAGGTCGTGTTTGATAAGTTTGTTGAAATCGATGCATCCAAAGGGTCTTGGAACATACATGTTAAGTTCTTTTTGCTTTGGAAGCAGACCTATAAAAACAATCCTAAAATGGTCGGGAGCCTAGACATGATTTTATTTGACACTGTTTCTACAAACTTTATTATTTAGATTGTCAAATTCTTATGTTATTACTTCAAATTTTATGTATTTTTTCCTGAAAAGGGTATTCAAATTGCTTCAAATATGTGGCAGAAAAATGTGGATTTCAATCAATTTCTATTCTTCTGTTTTATTTATATTCAAATGATTTTAATAATCAACTTTATTGATGTCAACAGAATGCTAAAAAAGTCGTTTATATGCATGAGGATCAACTTCAAGATAAAGAAGTTTTTGATTAATTGTTACACTTCAACTTGCATTAACAAAGAGATATCTGTTGTTCCAAGGTTTTCAATATTTCTTTTATACATATTATTATAATCTTCAGTTAAACTTTCTACGTTTATATTACTAAATCTGTTTATATCAATGGTTTTAGTTTCAAAATCACCATTACAGCGGTTTGGTCACTTACGTTATTTGATCGTGACGCAAAGATACTTCTTGAAAAAACTGCACAAGAGTTGCTTGACAATTTTAATGAGGTTATTCATATTATCTTTATTTACACAAAACTAATTTAACTTTTTGTCTATTTATTTTTATAACCGTTCATTTTTTTAGGGGGGTAATACGGACCAATGATCCATCTGCTATGAATGTATTTTTGAATAAAAAGTTGGCGTTCAAAATTCAAATTTCAAATGATAATTTGAAGAACAAACTTGATGGTTATGAAATCGTAAAGTTCACTGCTGATAATACAATCATTGCTCAATTGGAAGAAAAATTAACATTAAACGGGTAACATATGAGTTTATTTCTACATTTAGAATTTTATTTCTACATTAATGATTATTGAGGATAAAATCAAACGTACTATCTTACCACCACCGAATCATTTGAGATTGTTACTGCCAACAGCTACTTCGGTCAAGCAGCCTATTGAGATAGTTACCACCACCAAATCATTTGAATGGTCTTCTTCGGAAGATGGTGTTGCCACTCCTTCTTTGAAGATCCCAAAAATGGAAAACCTCGAATAACTTTAAGTCATTCATCAATATTTGACATTTTGGTTTGAAGACTTTTTATTAGTTTTTATTGTTTGCTTATGGATTTATTTGACAAGTAATTTGTTTTGATTTAAAAGTTTATGTTTCTTTTCATCTATTTCCCATAAATTTTCTTTTTTTAATTATTATGTGTTCCCTCCCGTTTAACGCGGGTTATAATCTAGTTATATAATTATAAGTTACTTAAAGAAAAATAAGATGCAGTCGTTAGGGTATGGAAAGATTCCAAAATTATATGGCATAGAACATAGAACAAGGCATTATATAATTATAAGTTATTTAAAGAAAAATAAGATGTAATCGTTAGGGTATGGAAAGATTCCAAAATTCTGTGACATAGAACATAGAACAAGGCACGTTTCTTTGTTTGGTCTCTAATTCCTTTCCCTACAACTAGAAACAGATCTAAGTAGATGACCACAAAGCCCAGATCGAGACCGGCCCAACAAAGCCCGATTAGGTCCCGTTTGATAGTTTCTGTCTGGGAAAGTGCTGTCTGGTAAAGTGCTGTTTGGAAAAGTTTTCTGATTGGGAAAGAAACCATGCTGTTTGATTGTACATCTGATTGACTGTGCTGAATGATGAAAAAAAGTAATAATCCAATAAAGAAAGAAAGAGGCGGGGTTTGGTGTACTCCAAAATCTAACATCAACCCATAACTCACCTTTTGGTAAACAAATAGTAGTAAACAGTTTTCTGGTGGATTTTCATGCACTAGACATCTGAACCACCGGCCTAACACACTTGGTGTGCACTTCATACCCACAATCGATGCACTGGTAGGCCCAGCCCGAACCTTGCTCGTCACAATCACAACATATGAACGGCCCCCCACCATTTTCTTGAGACACCAACGTGAGTTCATGGCGATGGCCTGAATGTATCTCCATGCTCGGAAGATTCTTTGCATCCTCATCCATTTGCTTCTCCAATAGCTTCACCCTCGCCTCTGTAAAAGGATAAGCTTCCTCTTCGTACAAGTTAATCAGAGATCTCCCATTCTTCGTTACAGTTTTTCCATCTGGACCCAAAATGATTAAACTTGGAATACCCGTGATATCAAAGTACTTGGTCAGGTCCTTATTGATCGGGTCCCCAAATGGGAGTGCTAGCCATGGCATTACGCTGAAAGAAGATTCAAACTCTAGTTGAGTGTGATCAGTTGGCACGTAGATGATTTCAAAGTCTTCTTGTTCAGTTAGTTTTGCTTTTATCTTTTGGTAAATGGATATCAACTTGGGAGTGAATTTGAGACTTGGGAGACACCATTGTGCTGAAAAATATAGCCCGATGGTTTTGCCCATCAAGGAAGATATTAATACCTGCATGCATGGGGGGCTAATTATCATAAATGTGTAAGTACATAGAAACTCGATTCAAACACATTTATAACCACTGAAAGAATCACTTATAAATTAATTAAACCAACCTTTTTGGATGCCGAATGAGCCAAAAGAAAATCTCTATCATGATTCATAAGCAAATTTGACAGAGTTTGTCGTTCATGCTTCTCCTTTTCTTGCTTCAACAACTCATCCAACCTCTCTTTTGTAAAAGGATATGCTTCAACGCCATAACGATAAATCAACTCAACTCCATCGTGCACAATACCTGCATCATCGGGTTGCAAGATGATCAAGCATGGAATCCCCTCAACGTCAAATCTGTTGTTCAATGCCTTTTTAGTTTCCAAATCAGAGAACGGAATCGCAAGCCATGGCATGTTTGATTGATAGTAGTTGTTGAATGCATTCAAGTCTTCATCAGATGAAACAAATATGATCTCAAATGCTGACCCTTTTTTCGCTTTGATTTGTTCGTATACTTGAATCAATAGTTTGGTAAAACTTTGGCATTGTGGATACCAGTTTGCTGAAAAGTAAATGCCAACGATTTTGTCGTGAAGGTCGGAAATTTTTATCTGAAATATGGAGATATATTGTAAGGTGATATTGTCATATTGGTACAACTACTAGTGGGGCAATTTTATCCAAGAACCTTAGAACCAAATAAATATCTCTACTATAGTATATGATGCCCCCATCTTTTGAGGTATTGAAGGTGCAAATAATGCAAAGGGTAACCCCACTTCTGAGCAAATGAAAGGGATAGGCACCTTACATTTATGGGATTCCACTTATGTAAATGTTTCATATAAATTTTGTAGGTTGATGGAAGTCTTTTTGTGATGGAAAGGTACCATAAAGCATGCGTGATGTACCTGTTTGAGTTTAATGGGACATGGTTACCCTTTCAGTGTTTTATATATGCTTTTGTCACAACAACTACATCATATATATATATATATATATATATATATATATATATATATATATATATATATATATATATATATATATATATATATATATATATATATACAGCTAATATTCCCATGCCATAGCAAACTGTATTTAGCAACGGATACAAGTTAATATATTTGTGACTCTTAAACTTAATCCACGTGGAGTTTTTTTTTTTTTTTTTTTTTTTTTACTTTTACGTACACATGAATACATGAATCCATGATGCCCAAGTTGAGTCAAATGTGTGTTATGTTCATGAATAAAACTGAAAGGATATGCTCATAATCCAAGTGTACATGATCTTTGAAGTTTAAAATTTTCAAACTAGAATTATAAATATGCGATATGTTAAATTTAGGTTATACTCTTCAACAATCACTCGTTTTATTTTCTAGATTCAAAATTATAAACATATTTTAACTTCTTAATTTCCCAACTAACAATTTTGGACGATTTAATTATGTAATTAATAGATATACAATTACGTACATGAAGCTCTAGAGATTTGTAGGCATAACTCAACAAGCAGTGTCAAAATCATAGTATATAATCAAATAATTTATACGACATATTAGTACATGGAAAATATTATGGTGCAGATCTACTCTCGTCAGTTCAAACTTTATCTTTGTCTTCTTTTTTTTCATTTTTGAAAAAAAAAAAAAAAAAAAAAAAAAACTTGTTTCCATCGAACATCCTTAACTAGATCTAAAGTAAAACATTTGAATAGATAAGACTCGTTTAGCATAAGTTTTACACAAAAATGATTGTATATTTTGAACTAATTAAACAGCTGTTTAAAAAAATATATGCTGAGCTGAACGATTACTTTGGCATGCACTAGAAATTTTAGAGAGAGAAATAGAGGGGGACCTGAGCTCCGGTGGGAGAGAGAAGAAAGTCACGGTCATTGGAGGCGAAAAGAGATAAATATCTGTGGCGGCTGACGATGGTTGTGGTGTCCGGCGACGACGTTGTGTTGATCAACGATAGCTGCTGCCTCATCTCTCTCTCTCTCTCTCTCTCTCTCTCTCTCTAGGATACAAGAAGAACATTAACATATAGGGAACCAGGTGTTGAGCTTCAAGAATCTGTGGAGTTTATATTTTCGTGTAGCCGTACAAACTTATCATTCACATACAAGATTCATAAAACAAAAAGTAATTTTATTTAGTAAATAGATCGAACTTAATTGAGGCCTGAATTTAATATATATTTTGCATTTAAATATGTTATTATTTATTATAATGATTGTTTAGCTACTCAGATTAAAATTTGTTTTATTCAAATTAATGATATAAATAAACATTTTACGTGAATCGTATATACAATCTAAATTATACCTTATATAAAAAGTATTTGGCATTAATGTTAGATGTCTAAATAATTTAAAAAGAAAAACAAAGTATGTAAATTATCACAGCCAAACACGTAGCATTTTCTATTTCTTTTACGGTCTGATTTCCTACACCAAATATGCATCAAGGGTCATGGTGCAGTCAGTTAAATTCCATCTTTGCCCTTGTGAATGTTTTCGGATTCTCTCCTTTTTATTCAGGAGTTTTTGTGATTGAAAATACTATTTTACATTCTACCGTATTTTCAAAAATATTTACCATTTTGGTATTTCTTTTCATTTTTTTTTTGTATTTTTCAGTTTTTTTAGTTTAAATATTCGATTTGTCTTCCTTTCTCTTTTATTTCATCTTTTTAATGTTTTTTTTTATTATTTTTTTAAACAACAGTTTTCATTTCAGTTTTTTTTTTACATTTTTTTACTGTTTTTTTTTAATAACAGTTTTTTTATCTTTATTATTTCTGTTTTTATATCCGTGTCCAACTCGTCTCTATTTTTATATATCAAAAAATAGTAGAAAAATGGAACAATCATATTTCATCTCCAAAATTATTATATTTTTTTACACAAGATATATTTTGACTTGTAACTTATATAATATAAAAACATCATTGTATATACTATTAATTGTTAAAAAGTTGATGAACAAGAACTTTTTGAGATTTTGATTTCTGCCACAGATTTTTCTGGGTTTTAAACATTTGCCACAGAATTTTTTAAATGTTACACTTACCTCCCTTATTATCTTCCACCGCCTTCCTCATCTTTAAGTTTCCACCGCCTTGTCTCACCAATCAGATGCAAGAAACCCTTCTCCAACCTTCTTCTACCTTCCTTTTAATTTATTTCTCCGTCTTTGTTTTCTCCATTTAGACCTAGCGGGTCTTGTCTCATGCTTGGTTTTAAGTGAAGCTTATCAGCAGCTCTTGTATCTCTATCAACCTCTCCCTAATTGGTGAACCCTAAAAGAAGTGTTAGTCCATGTGTTGAAGCGTTTCATGCCCCAAACCTTGCCACCGCCATTATTGGGACATGTGGGGATGAGTCTTCCCACCGCCGCCAAGAAAGCTAAGAAATTAACATTTTGGTACAGAGGCAGGGTTCACGTTGTCGCCGCCGATGTTCTCGGGACACCGGCTGCTGCTCCATCTCTTCCTCTACGCTTAAACAGTAGGTTTAATGACCGTACCTTCACCCTTGCTTATGTGTATCGTCTGGGTTTGATTGTTTGCCTTAATTGCGCCATTTATGTGATGATAGAATTTTGTCTTTCTTCAGAAGCAATCGGAGCTGTCTCTCCTTCTAAAAACCTCAACTAATCAGACCTCTTCACTCTAAAAACCTCCGGCGTATGGCGTTTCACGGACACGGGGATGACGAGGGTTTGTCACCAAGAAAACGCCCCTTACTGCACTCATCTTCATCAGTGTGGAATCGGGTCCGTTGCGTTGTGCATTGTTAGATATAAAAGCCAAAAGAAATATGGCAGACTCCTTGTTACGCAGCTATAAAGACACAGAGAAAGAAACTTATTAATCAGAGAGAAGTAAAGACCAAAACCTCTTATTATTGTTGGCACATGTCCTTAAAAAAACACACACACCACACACTACTCACGTATGTATGTGAAAGTAAACTTGCTGGGAGAAAGCTTCTACATTCAATGAAAAATAGAGGTACAGAAACAAAAGAAACACTACACCTATTTATACTAAACATGCACATGCACATCTCGTCATCTCCTATAAACTTGGTCAAACTTGACATTTTCTCTTGTGCACCTTCTAAAACATGGGTATAATCCCTTTATTTCAGCATGACTCAATCAAACACTCCAGGATCATTAACTAGATCCGAACCATCACCCGTTGAACCAACCGATTAACCAACAATCACCCCCTTAATCGGTTGTTCACACCATTCACTTATTGTCTTCTTTGTGATAGTCCCAACCTTTTCCGATCTAACCCGTTCTTGGAGCCCTCTTCCACAGTCAAGAAAACAATCTCCTGGGTTTTCCGTTTTCCTTTTTCTGCAAACAAGCCTAACCAAAAACAACCCACATGTTTCTGATTTCTTCTGCATGTCTTCCTACTTCTAGTTAGGATCCTTTAACACCGAACAAACTGATCAAGGATGGAGAATACACCTTTCCGGCTACTTACGCCCCTTCAATGCAACCGGGTTGCCTGCTGCATCTACCTTGCAACAGAGGGACCTTTTTCTTGAAACGACTCTCAAACCTGCCATCTTCGACCTTAGCTATGATACCAATTGTTGGCACAAGTCCTTAAAAAAACACACACAACACACACTACTCACATATGTATGTGAGAGTAAACTTGATGGGAGAAAGCTTCTACATTCAATGACAAATAGAGGTACAGAAACAAAAGAAACACTACACCTATTTATACTAAACATGCACATGCACATCTTGTCATCTCCTATAAACTTAGTCAAACTTGACCTTTTCTCTTGTGCACCTTCTAAAACATGGGTATAATCCCTTTATTTCAGCATGACTCAATCAAACACTCCAGGATCATTAACTAGATCCGACCCATGACCCGTTGAACCAACCGATTAACCAACAATAATTTTTTTTTTCATATCAATTAAGACTATATTTATAGCTTCTTAGACACCCACGACGAAGTATGAAAACAATCCATGCTCCTGACTCTACCTAATTAGCTAAAGATCCGTACAACTCCAACAAATCCGGTCAAACAAAACACCAATACTTAATAATTAACTATTATCTAAAACATAAAACATAAAACATAAAACAATAATAATGATTAAATCAAAAGTTTCAGCCATGCACGTGAGCTATGGCTAACAAACCGATTAACCCAACAATCACCCCCTTAATCGGTTTGTTCATGCCGTTCACTCACAACAATGTTGAATCCCCGTCTTCTAGAACCATCCTGACTTCTTCCGGACACCTGACCTCCACCTCGGTCACATCCAAAGTCCTTCATACAATCCCGACTTTTCCCGGACACCCGACCTTCACCTCGGTCACGTCCAAAGTCCTCCATACCTCCGGCTGTTGTTTGTCACCACACAGAATCCGTTTTCACCAACACTTCTATGAAACGAGAGCCTTCTTCCACCGATCAAGAAAACAAAGCAACCCGCTTTTCCCGTTTTCTTTCACCTGCAAAACGAAACAAACCCAAAGCCACCTGCTTTGACGGATCTTTTATGTTCGTTTTCTCACGCATCTCCGGTAACTCTCTCCTGGTTTTTCCGTTTTCCTTTTTCTGCAAACAAGCCAAACCAAAAACAACCCACATGTTTTTGATTTCTTCTGCATGTCTTCCTACTTCTAGTTAGGCTCCTTTAACACCGGACAAACTGATCAAGGATAGAGAATACACCTTTACGGCTACTTACGCCCCTTCAATGCAACCGGGTTGCCTGCTGCATCTACCTTGCAACAGAGGGCCCCTTTTCTTGATACGACTCTCAAACCTGCCATCTTCGACCTTAGCTCTGATACCAATTGTTGGCACAGGTCCTTAAAAAACACACACAACACACACTACTCACGTATGTATGTGAAAGTAAACTTGATGGGAGAAAGCTTCTACATTCAATGACAAATAGAGGTACAGAAACAAAAGAAACACTACACCTATTTATACTAAACATGCACATGCACATCTCGTCATCTCCTATAAACTTGGTCAAACTTGACCTTTTCTCTTGTGCACCTTCTAAAACATGGGTATAATCCCTTTATTTCAGCATGACTTAATCAAACACTCCAGGATCATTAACTAGATCCGAACCATCACCCGTTGAACCAACCGATTAACCAACAATCACCCCCTTAATCGGTTGTTCACACCATTCACTTATTGTCTTCTTTGTGATAGTCCCAACCTTTTCCGATCTAACCCGTTCTTGGAGTCCTCTTCCACAGTCAAGAAAACAATCTCCTGAGTTTTCCGTTTTCCTTTTTCTGCAAACAAGCCAAACCAAAAACAACCCACATGTTTCTGATTTCTTCTCATTGTCTTCCTAATTCTAGTTAGGATCCTTTAACACCGAACAAACTGATCAAGGATGGAGAATACACCTTTCCGGCTACTTACGCCCCTTCAATGCAACCAGGTTGCCTGCTGCATCTACCTTGCAACAGAGGGCCCCTTTTCTTGAAACGACTCTCAAACCTGCCATCTTCGACCTTAGCTCTGATACCAATTGTTGGCACAGGTCCTTAAAAAAACACACACAACACACACTACTCACGTATGTATGTGAAAGTAAACTTGCTGGGAGAAACCTTCTACATTCAATGACAAATAGAGGTACAGCAACAAAAGAAACACTACACCTATTTATACTAAACATGCACATGCACATCTCGTCATCTCCTATAAACTTGGTCAAACTTGACCTTTTCTCTTGTGCACCTTCTAAAACATGGGTATAATCCCTTTATTTCAGCATGACTCAATCAAACACTCCAAGATCATTAACTAGAGACCCGTTGAACCAACCGATTAACCAACACTAATTTTTTTTTTCATATCAATTAAGACTATATTTATAGCTTCTTAGACACCCACGACGAAGTATGAAAACAATCCATGCTCCTGACTCTACCTAATTAGCTAAAGATCCGTACAACTCCAACAAATCCGGTCAAACAAAACACCAATACTTAATAATTAACTATTATATAAAACATAAAACATAAAAAAAAATAATGATTAAATCTAAAGTTCCAGCCATGCACGTGAGCTATGGCTAACAAACCGATTAACCCAACAATCACCCCCTTAATCGAATTGTTCATGTCGTTCACTCACAACAATGTTGAATCCACGTCTTCTAGAACCATCCCGACTTCTTCCGGACACCTGACCTCCACCTCGGTCACATCCAAAGTCCTTCATACAATCCCGACTTTTCCCGGACACCCGACCTTCACCTCGGTCACGTCCAAAGTCCTCCATACCTCCGGCTGTTGTTTGTCACCACACAGAATCCGTTTTCACCAACACTTCTATGAAACAAGAGCCTTCTTCCACCGATCAAGAAAACAAAGCAACCCGCTTTTCCCGTTTTCTTTCACCTGCAAAACGAAACAAACCCAAAGCCACCTGCTTTGACGGATCTTTTATGTTCGTTTTCTCACGCATCTCCGGTAACTCTCTCCTGGTTTTTCCGTTTTCCTTTTTCTGCAACCAAGCCAAACCAAAAACAACCCACATGTTTCTGATTTCTTCTGCATGTCTTCCTACTTCTAGTTAGGCTCCTTTAACACCGAACAAACTGATCAAGGATAGAGAATACACCTTTACGGCTACTTACGCCCCTTCAATGCAACCGGGTTGCCTGCTGCATCTACCTTGCAACAGAGGGCCCCTTTTCTTGAAACGAATCTCAAACCTGCCATCTTCGACCTTAACTCCGATACCAATTGTTGGCACAGGTCCTTAAAAAACACACACAACACACACTACTCACGTATGTATGTGAAAGTAAACTTGCTGGGAGAAAGCTTCTACATTCAATGACAAATAGAGGTACAGAAACAAAAGAAACATTACACCTATTTATACTAAACATGCACATGCACATCTCGTCATCTCCTATAAACTTGGTCAAACTTGACCTTTTCTCTTGTGCACCTTCTAAAACATGGGTATAATCCCTTTATTTCAGCATGACTCAATCAAACACTCCAGGATCATTAACTAGATCTGAACCATCACCCGTTGAACCAACCGATTAACCAACAATCACCCCCTTAATTGGTTGTTCACACCATTCACTTATTGTCTTCTTTGTGATAGTCCCAACCTTTTCCGATCTAACCCGTTCTTGGAGTCCTCTTCCACAGTCAAGAAAACAATCTCCTGGGTTTTCCGTTTTCCTTTTTCTGCAAACAAGCCAAACCAAAAACAACCCACATGTTTCTGATTTCTTCTCCATGTCTTCCTACTTCTAGTTAGGATCCTTTAACACCGAACAAACTGATCAAGGATGGAGAATACACCTTTCCGGCTACTTACGCCCCTTCAATGCAACCAGGTTGCCTACTGCATCTACCTTGCAACAGAGGGCCCCATTTCTTGAAACGACTCTCAAACCTGCCATCTTCGACCTTAGCTCTGATACCAATTGTTGGCACAGGTCCTTAAAAAAACACACACAACACACACTACTCACGTATGTATGTGAAAGTAAACTTGCTGGGAGAAACCTTCTACATTCAATGACAAATAGAGGTACAGAAAAAAAAAAGAAACACTACACCTATTTATACTAAACATGCACATGCACATCTCGTCATCTCCTATAAACTTGGTCAAACTTGACCTTTTCTCTTGTGCACCTTCTAAAACATGGGTATAATCCCTTTATTTCAGCATGACTCAATCAAACACTCCAGGATCATTAACTAGATCCGACCCATGACCCGTTGAACCAACCGATTAACCAACAATAATTGTTTTTTCATATCAATTAAGACTATATTTATAGCTTCTTAGACACCCACGACGAAGTATGAAAACAATCCATGCTCCTGACTCTACCTAATTAGCTAAAGATCCGTACAACTCCAACAAATCCGGTCAAACAAAACACCAATACTTAATAATTAACTATTATCTAAAACATAAAACATAAAAAAATAATAATGATTAAATCTAAAGTTTCAGCCATGCATGTGAGCTATGGCTAACAAACCGATTAACCCAACAATCACCCCCTTAATTGGTTTGTTCATGTCGTTCACTCACAACAATGTTGAATCCCCGTCTTCTAGAACTATCCCGACTTCTTCCGGACACCTGACCTCCACCTCAGTCCCATCCAAAGTCCTTCATACAATCCTGACTTTTCCCGAACACCCGACCTTCACCTCGGTCACGTCCAAAGTCCTCCATGCCTCCGGCTGTTGTTTGTCACCACACCGAATCCGTTTTCACGAACACTTCTATGAAACGAGAGCCTTCTTCCACCGATCAAGAAAACAAAGCAACCCGCTTTTCCCGTTTTCTTTCACCTGCAAAACGAAACAAACCCAAAGACACCTGCTTTGACGGATCTTTTATGTTCGATTTCTCACGCATCTCCGGTAACTCTCTCCTGGTTTTTCCGTTTTCCATTTTCTGTAAACAAGCCAAACCAAAAACAACCTACATGTTTCTGATTTCTTCTGCATGTCTTCCTACTTCTAGTTAGGCTCCTTTAACACCGAACAAACTGATCAAGGATAGAGAATACACCTTTACGGCTACTTACGCCCCTTCAATGCAACCAGGTTGCCTGCTGTATCTACCTTGCAACAGAGGGCCCCTTTTCTTGAAACGACTCTCAAACCTGCCATCTTCGACCTTAACTCTGATACCAATTGTTGGCACAGGTCCTTAAAAAAACACACACAACATACACCACTCACGTATGTATGTGAAAGTAAACTTGCTGGGAGAAAGCTTCTACATTCAATGACAAATAGAGGTACAGAAACAAAAGAAACACTACACCTATTTATACTAAACATGCACATGCACATCTCGTCATCTCCTATAAACTTGGTCAAACTTGACCTTTTCTCTTGTGTACCTTCTAAAACATGGGTATAATCCCTTTATTTCAGCATGACTCAATTAAACACTCCAGGATCATTAACTAGATCCGACCCATGACCCGTTGAACCAACCGATTAACCAACAATAATTTTTTTTCATATCAATTATGACTATATTTATAGCTTCTTAGACACCCACGACGAAGTATGAAAACAATCCATGCTCCTGACTCTACCTAATTAGCTAAAGATCCGTACAACTCCAACAAATCCGGTCACTCAAAACACCAATACTTAATAATTAACTATTATCTAAAACATAAAACATAAAACAATAATAATGATTAAATCTAAAGTTTCAGCCATGCACGTGAGCTATGGCTAACAAACCGATTAACCTAACAATCACCCCCTTAATCGGTTTGTTCATGCCGTTCACTCACAACAATGTTGAATCCCCGTCTTCTAGAACCATCCCGACTTCTTCCGGACACCTGACCTCCACCTCGGTCCCATCCAAAGTCCTTCATACAATCCCGACTTTTCCCGAACACCCGACCTTCACCTCGGTTACGTCCAAAGTCCTCCATGCCTCCGGCTGTTGTTTGTCACCACACCGAATCCCTTTTCACCAACACTTCTATGAAACGAGAGCCTTCTTCCACCGATCAAGAAAACAAGCAACCCGCTTTTCCTGTTTTCTTTCACCTGCAAAACAAAATAAACCCAAAGCCACCTGCTTTCACGGATCTTTTATGTTCGTTTTCTCACGCATCTCCGGTAACTCTCTCCTGGTTTTTCCGTTTTCCTTTTTCAGCAAACAAGCCAAACCAAAAACAACCCACATGTTTCTGATTTCTTCTGCATGTCTTCCTACTTCTAGTTAGGCTCCTTTAACACCGAACAAACAGATCAAGGATAGAGAATACACCTTTACGGCTACTTACGCCCCTTCAATGCAACCGGGTTGCCTGCTGCATCTACTTTGCAACAGAGGGCCCCTTTTCTTGAAACGACTCTCAAACCTGCCATCTCCGACCTTAGCTCTGATACCAATTGTTGGCACAGGTCCTTAAAAAACACACACAGCACACACTACTCACGTATGTATGTGAAAGTAAACTTGCTGGAAGAAAGCTTCTACATTCAATGAAAAATAGAGGTACAGAAACAAAAGAAACACTACACCTATTTATACTAAACATGCACATGCACATCTCGTTATCTCCTATAAACTTGGTCAAACTTGACCTTTTCTCTTGTGCACCTTCTAAAACATGGGTATAATCCCTTTATTGCAGCATAACTCAATCAAACACTCCAGGATCATTAACTAGATCCGACCCATGACCCGTTAAACCAACCGATTAACCAACAATCATTTTTTTTATATCAGTTAAGACTATATTTATAGCTTCTTAGACACCCACGACGAAGTATGAAAACAATCCATGCTCCTGACTCTACCTAATTAGCTAAAGACCCGTACAACTCCAAAAAATCCGGTCAAACAAAACACCAATACTTAATAATTAACTATTATCTAAAACATAAAACATAAAACAATAATAATGATTAAATCTAAAGTTTCAGCCATGCACGTGAGCTATGGCTAACAAACCGATTAACCCAACAATCACCCCCTTAATCGGTTTGTTCATGCCGTTCACTCACAACAATGTTGAATCCCCGTCTTCTAGAACCATCCTGACTTCTTCCGGACACCTGACCTCCACCTCGGTCACATCCAAAGTCCTTCATACAATCCCGACTTTTCCCGGACACCCGACCTTCACCTCGGTCACGTCCAAAGTCCTCCATACCTCCGGCTGTTGTTTGTCACCACATAGAATCCGTTTTCACCAACACTTCTATGAAACGAGAGCCTTCTTCCACCGATCAAGAAAACAAAGCAACCCGCTTTTCCCGTTTTCTTTCACCTGCAAAACGAAACAAACCCAAAGCCACCTGCTTTGACGGATCTTTTCTGTTCGTTTTCTCACGCATCTCCGGTAGCTCTCTCTTGGTTTTTCCATTTTCCTTTTTCTGCAAACAAACCAAACCAAAAACAACCCACACATTTCTGATTTCTTCTGCATGTCTTCGTACTTCTAGTTAGGCTCCTTTAACACCGAACAAACTGATCAAGGATGGAGAATACACCTTTCCGGCTACTTACGCCCCTTCAATGCAACCGGGTTGCCTGCTGCATCTACCTTGCAACAGAGGGCCCCTTTTCTTGAAACGACTCTCAAACCTGCCATCTTCGACCTTAGCTCTGATACCAATTGTTGGCACAAATCCTTAAAAAAACACACACAACACACACTACTCACGTATGTATGTGAAAGTAAACTTGATGGGAGAAAGCTTCTACATTCAATGAAAAATAGAGGTACGGAAACAAAAGAAACACTACACCTATTTATACTAAACATGCACATGCACATCTCGTCATCTCCTATAAACTTGGTCAAACTTGACCTTTTCTCTTGTGCACCTTCTAAAACATGGGTATAATCCCTTTATTTCAGCATGACTCAATCAAACAGTCCAGGATCGTTAACTAGATCCGACCCATGACCCGTTGAACCAACCGATTAACCAACATGTATGAGCCCGCCCGGTCTGAGCCGCCGCCATGACGACAACTGAAGGCCACTTTTGTTGATTTCATTCAAGTCCGCCTCCACGCACTCTATCATCGAACAATCCTCAGGTTTTCCAGGTAAAGGTTTGTGAGACTACACTTTCATCCATGTTTGATGGAAGGCCTATAAAGATTATTGGAGAGATCAACAACATGT
The DNA here is from genome assembly GCF_052849685.1 of Lactuca virosa. Lineage (NCBI taxonomy): Eukaryota > Viridiplantae > Streptophyta > Magnoliopsida > Asterales > Asteraceae > Lactuca > Lactuca virosa. The sequence goes on from NC_136433.1 coordinate 45,032,476, forward strand.
TGAGTATTGTGGGTGCCTGAAATGATATAATATTTATCGTCATGTTCTTAAAACAGTTAAAGACTTAAGACACATAGTTTTTACTTTTTACAGGTAATTTTATTTACTTTGACCACAATTTGAATTTTGAATCATAATTAGTTACTATTTTCATATTTGAAAATCTAGTCTAATTGATTGGTGCGACAGAGCTTGATCGACGACTGAAGGTATTAATTTTCACTTTTCAACTTCAAAATTGTTGGAATTCTTTTCCAATTTTAATACAAGTTGTAGAAAATGAACCTACTGATCACCAAGATCTTTTCCCTCATGTCCAGGGATGAAGCATGCCATGTTCGGTATGTAATATGTAATATTTATGCTCATTTGATTGCTCGCACAGGTAGGTAACAACTCATGTTTTCTATGTATTTTAGTTATTTGTTGACATCATTTGAAGTAATTTACTTTTTGAAAAACTTTTTTTTCTTTTATAGAAGCATAAGCGGGACTGGGAAGAAGAGAAGTGGGTGATTGTAACTTTTTGTAGATACAGTGCTGACTTACTTCCAAATTGGACCTGAGAGTGTCGATAACAAGTTCTTGGGCGTTAGAGAGATTAGCCTGTTGGGAGATGATCATATTTGCATAACATGCTTCTTCGTTACTTTTAATCAATTTTATAGAACACCCTTTTCGTTTTTCAATAAATTAAACAATACCCATTTGCTGATTTTTATTAATTTCTCACTAAATAATCGAATTTGAAGGCAAAGTACGTATGGAAAGAGAAAAAACCAGAAGATTTTCCAGCAACGGAAGTTAAGATGGATAAAATCCTATCTGGGTAGTTGGTAGTGAGGCATTTTCTGCAGGTAAAAACATGAATTTCGATTAAGTTTTTGAACAATTTCTTCGATTATTGGAAAGGAATTTATGAAATTGAAATAGGTTGTTGTTTTTGCAGATAACAGTGGTTCCATGGCGGCGATTCGTGCCGCTTGTAAAGGCTCTAACTATGTTGTTCATGTTTGATATTACTTGTCAAGTTACATCACATTATATGTTAATAATTAACTTTTCTTTTATTATTTATGATTATTGGTGGTTTTTTTAAAAGGAAACTGTTAATTGAATTAGGATTCTTTGAGTTTCAGTGTAGTTAATTGGTATCAAGAAGCAAGAAAACATAATCAGGTAAATGGATGTTACTTTTTATTTCAGTTTGAAACTCTTTGAAAATTGACTACCACCTTTTTTGTATGATGATTCCGGCGAAATTGATTGGTTGCAGATGGGTAATCTATGAATGTTTAGTGTATACGAGCAAACGTGAAATCAGTAGCTACAAATTCAGCCAACAATTGCGACTGACACTGTCTAAATTCGTTCGTAAGGCTTTCTTAATTATAACTATTTTTTTAATTCGTGCTTCCAGTAAAGGTTTTGTAATAAAATAAAAAATAACATCTCATTGAATGTAATAGGTGCATGTTTTTCTATAAAATTTTAAACCATTTATACATATGAATGTAAATTTTCTTGCTTTCTGTTCTTTGCAGGTTTCATACATATTTATACAACAGGTACCGAGAATATCAAGTACTTTCTCATCAATTATGTTCTACCTTACCAGAGATTGTTCCTTTCTTTTTGTTGTTATTGTGGGTTCTAATCCAAAACCATAGTAACAACTGATATTGGTAAACTCATGGTAAGATTATTTAATTCTTTCTTAAAGCGTATTCATCATTTATTCATTCTTGCTAAAAATTGTATTTTTTTAATATTTAAATTTAGGTACTACAACTGGATCAATGTAGGAGGTGTTTACTAGAAAAGTTATATCTCCATTGCAAATCTGAAGTCATTACTGCACTATCAAACTCCCTTCTTTTACCCAGAAACAAACCAAATCATTTATCATCGGGTATTTAGTTTTGAAAACCGTTTGAAGCACCAACAACTCTTTTTCTGAATTTAGTTTTGACTTCGTTTGATTATTAGGAGTTGCTTCATCATAAAAGTGACATTCATATTCAAAAGATAATAAGTTTAGTGTATTGTTGCAATTTTAAAGGCTTTTTTGGGCTTATGATCGTTGTTAAAATTAAAAATTTATGTTTTATATTGGTGTATGCTTGGATGTTCGAATAAATGGAGATCAACATTTAAGCTTTTCATTTTTTCCTGTGGATTCTGATCATATATCATTTATGTCTATTAGTCTGTATTTTCTGGTATATAATTTTGATTAATGCTACAATATTGCAGGTTTAGTGGTTTCACTTCATCAATTCTGGGTATTTTTGTTACCGGACCGGACCAAGACATTGTCAGTGAAGGTACCTCGGGCCGGGATTTAAAGTTTTTTTTAGCTTATCAAGAAAGTACTCCACAAATTAGATTTCCCAAAATGCCCTTGCTATATCTTCTCTAATGAAACATTCCTGCACGCTTATATTATTGTAACTATTTGCCATGTATATGTTATATATAGTATTCTAACTCATTTTATCTACTTTTTTCTATTTTGGTTGCAGAATATCTACAACTACAAGTGATCAATTAATTGGTTTCAACGAGGTTGTCATACTAATTGCAATTGGATTTAGGGCTTCCTGTTTAGCTTCCTACTTATGAGTAATATGTTTTTGGGGAGTTTTCTGAAAGTCATTGTCATTGTGGTGTCGTAAATTCATCACAGTTGGGAACCACATGTAATTTCCTAAAATACCCTCATTTATTTTGTTGTAGTGTTCGATTGATTAAATTACAGGGATCACTTTTAAAGATTTGTAGAGCTTTCAAGAGTAATTTGTCTGGTTTAGAAAGATAAAAAGAAGGTTAAATTTCATTGTTTTTTTTTTTTTTGAATTTTCTATTTCCATACTTTCAGTTTTGGTCTCATTAAGTGAGTTTACCATCAGTTGCTTTTAGATACTTTTTCACCAACTTAATTGACACATCATTCAAATCAATTTATTGAAAGATTCTTTTATTTTTATCTAACCCGTCTTCAAAGGGCAAGGGTTGATTATACGTTTTGTAAGGTGGAAAACCCATTTTGTCAACTGTTTTGGAAACTGATTCGGTTTCCTTGAATGAAAGTTTAAGAGATTAATTTTGAGATCGTTAATGCTGATGGAGGTGATTGCATCCAGAACAAGGCACGCCTATAATTTGGCTTCAAGAAAAGCCCAACAATTCTTGAAGCCCAACAAGCAGGTATATATATAAATTTATATATGGTTTTTATAATTTTTTCCTAGCTTGGAGGAGGTCTGAAGGTACAGAATGGATTGAGAAGTTTCCGAAGGCAGATGGTCTGAAAAAATCGTATCCCGGTAGGCATTCTCTCATTTATGTAAATGACTGAAATACCCTTTGCCCACTGGTGTGCTGTGTTGTGTATAAATTATAAAACTGGGGTTATGATCGGGTGCAGCATACGGTGGTTCTGTAGATATTGTTTCTTTTGGTCGTGGCTTGCAACAAATGGTAAATCATCTCAAAACATTTTTACTTTTTTGGTTCTTTTCTAGGGTAAAATACACTAAATAGCAACATACTTTCAATGATTTGTTTGTCATATGAAGACCCCTTCTGTATATGTAATATGTTTTGATTAATATTATACTATGTTCTACCATTTGGTACAGCTTGAAATAAGGAAAAAAAAAACCAAACACAGCGCCAACGGCGCGCATGATTCCCCTCTAGTTTCTATTAATTATATTTCGCTTTCTTTAATATACCATATAGTGATTAAAAGAATCACACATGCATGTGTTGATGGTGTAGAAAAGCCGGTGGTAAAAAAACAGTGAAATAACAAGCAAACAAATTAAATTGAATGAATGAATGGAACAATAAATTGCAAATAATATAGAGAAAGAAACCAAGTAGTTAGGGTTGATTTTTTTGGTTAAAATGAGATTGTTTACACCTAACCTAAGCGTAAGTATATAACACTCTCATATTCATTATACCTTTCTAACAAATATGTATTATATATTGAGGTGTTTTCATCGTGCCTCGGCCTCAAAGTCAATCTTAACAAAAATAAAGTGTTTGGGGGTGGGCCTGTCTACGTATGTGGTTATTTGCATGGGAGAATGATGTGACAACCCGAACCTTTTTTCGTTTCCATTAACCGATTTCCGTTAATAAAATTTGAATTTTATTAAGTTCCCGTCAAACTTCTTAGTTTAGAAAATTATCTAGTTTTATATAATTAAATTTTTATATGAGTCGGAACCAAAATCGCGCGAAGAACCCGAATTTCCTTGAAAAACTAAAAAGTTTTCGGCCTAAGTGAGTTTACGGCCGTAACACGGGGTTACGGCCGTACACTCGTTTACGGCCAAGACAGGTGGACCCCACCACCGACCATGAAAACCCCCTATAAATACGAGTCTCTACCCCTCATTTACACTTTTCTGGCCGAAAACACTCTCGTTCTCTCTCTCTACCTCTCGACCGTAAACCCCAAAACACCCTCATTTCTCCCGAAAAAACATCAGGAAACACTTTTGGAGGTTGTTTAGGAGCATCCAAAACGCGTTTTCATCGAATCCAACATCCTTGTTTTTGAGTTTACGGCCGTACACGCTTCAACCCTTCAAAGGCCGTAAACCCTTCAAGAGGCTGTTCACGGCCGCACACCTGTTCACGGCCGGAAACAGTTCACGGCCGTAAACCCCCCTTCACGGCCGTAAACCCCCCTGCACGGCCGCAAACCCTCCCTAGGTGGTGAATTAGACTGAAAACTCATTTTCCTCGATTCAATCAAGTCTCGGTAACGTTCCTTAACTAAAAGCAAGTGTTTTCTAACACTTTATCTAACGAAATCGCTAATTTAGATACATATATGTATTTAATTGTTATTAGGATTCCGTTAAGTGCCACATACAACAGCTCGAGGGTCTTCATTTCCAGTCTGTTGGTTTGACGCTTGCACACAACTAACAGTGAGTTCATACCCCTATATTTTTCGAGTTTTTTTAATGTTTTCAAGGGGGGAATACAAGTAAAAGCACAAGAAATCTTGTGTTTAAAGATATAATTTGGTTTATTATATTTACCTATCATTAGCACACATTGAACATAGAACTTACTGGACATGGTAAACATCGTTACTACTAGACTTGAAATCAGTTTACAAAACATGTTAGGATACAAACATTTCAAACTCAGTTTTCAGAACAAGGGAAACAAACTTATGAATTATGAAATAAAGGATATTATTTTATAAGGATTCATGTTAATAACAAAAAGGGTTTTCATAGTATTATTCATGGATTCGTTGAGAGAACTACAATGTGAGACGCCTTATAACTAGAGTCCCCTGGAGGGAGAGCGTGAGTTTGTGAATAGATCTATACGGGACTGACAATCCCGCACCCTGACTATTAGCTACAGTCAACCGGGGGTGACAAACGTCTTTTCAGTTTTCGACGTTCGAAGTACGTCGTATTGGTATTCGTCCATCAGTATAGTTATAAGAATCCACAGGTGAAACAACGACTCGTTCACGTTATAATAATATACTTAACAAACAGTCAACAGGGTTAGTAACTATGTGATGACTTAGTATGTACATTAGGGTAACATGAAATTAACATCCGACATGCTGTGGGATGTGTGATCTCCGCCTCATTTCCTGTTCCTTGTTTGGTTGTAGGCTTGGGGCAGAATCACCCAATCGACTGTCTGTTCGATCTAGATTTCTATAACTCGTATGTACTAAGTGATCACAGGAGGGTATTAACAACACTTCCAGTATACAGAACAACACGTTTTCAACTAGTTTTATTTATGTAATAAGACTACTATACATTACTAGGGTAGCCAGGGTTTTCAAAACAGAACAATGTTTAAACAACATAAGTATGGTAGATACTTGTACTCTACGATTTAGAACAGAGGATTCAATAACTTACACTTAGGGAAAATATAGGATTTTCCAGGGTAAACATCAGTACTTTACAAACAATTGGTTAATTATTCAATTAACGAATATTCATTATTAATTCTCTAATTCCCTAGTTTATGCATCCGGGTTACGTATGAAGAATATCCGATAGACTGTGGAATGTGTGGTTTCCGCCTCATTCCATGTTCCTTGTTTGGTTGTGGGTTTAGGGCAGATCCACACAATTAACTGTCCATTCGATATTGGTTTATACGTAACTAGTATGAGCTAAGAAGTTATAGAAAGAATGGGTTTAATCATGCTTTACATAAGAAGATATTGGATTTTCTTGAGGAACACTTTCAATAGATATCAAAGGACCAATACAGTTAACTTTGTAAGTATCTAGTGAATACTTTAGGATTATGTACATGAGGATCCGACAACCAGTGGAATGTGTGGCCTCCGCCTCATTTCCTGTTCCTTGTTTGGTTGTGGGCTTGGGGCAGAACCACACAATCAATTGTTTGTTCGATCTGGATTGTATATGATTTGTATACACTAAGTACTCGCAGGAGGAACTGGTAAGAATCATTTTTACTTAAGGTTTATACATTCACTATATCAGAAAATATAAGGTTTTCTGGAGAAACATAACGCACTTTTCAAAAGAACAAAGAACAATTTTTACAAAACAAAATGCTTATGAACTCACCAGCTTTATGCTGATACTCTTTCAAAACCTACTTGTATTCTCAGGACACTAGTAGACAGGTACACGCACCGGGTTCATGAAGATGGAGCATAGTAGCTTCGAGTCTTTACTTGTTATTTACTTTTGGAGTCAATCGTGTATGATTCAAATACAATGTAAACATTATGCTATTAATACAAAGGTTGTTGTTGCTATGATTACTATTATTCAATTGTTATGATACTATACATGACATCCTCCGCCCCCGAACGTTTCCGCCGTTTCGGTTTGGGGGTGTGACAAATGATGACTTGTGATTATGGAGACTTCTCATTCTCTTACGTTGGAATGTCAATAGGAGGTAAAATGATGAGAATTTTGGCTTGGTTTCCGTTGATCGAGAAGTTTCAAATCAACCTTCTTTATGGAAAACTAAAGCTCTATCTCTAGGCGGGAGTCTTACTCTTTGTAAGGCAGTACTCGAAAGCCTAGGCAACTACCTTTTTTCTCTATATAAGGTGCCTGTTTTGGTTATTAAAAAACTATAGAGCATTTGAAACACTTTCTTTTTGGAAGGAAACTATGAACAAAGAAAGATCATTTGGATGATGTGGAACAAGGTTTTAAATAGCTTTAAAATGGTGGGTTTGGCATTAGAAGCTTAAAGTTTTTCAACTGAGTTATCTTATATAAATGGTGGTGGAGGTTTCCTGATAACACATCTTGCCTTTGGAAGGATATGATAAAGGCCAATTGAGTGGGAAACGGGGGGTTAGTTTTGTTGAGATCTTACATATCTGGGAGGAGTACTTGGGGTTGAATCGATATATTAAACTAGGTTCTTAATAGGTTCAATTTGAACCTTAACTTGGCTTTTCAACATGTTATTGTTTCAAGTAGGGAGGAGATGTAGAACGGAAGTGGAGTTTGGAAGAGGACAAGAAATTACTTAGTATCTTCTTTAAGGAAAGAGGTTGATCATTACATTATAGACAGTTCTGATGTTACCTCTAGGTGGTGTAGGAAAGTGTTGAGTAAGGTTGATATCTTTATTTGGAAGACACATTTAGGTAGATTTCTAACAATATCTAATTTGTCCAGAGGGGTTAACTTAGCTTTAGATATTTTTACGGTGTCTATTGTAGCTATTGAAATGGAACATCATGTGTTTGTGGATTTTCCTTAAGGGATCGAGGTCAGGCTTTACTCCACAACCGGTGACTCGCCTATTTGACTAGTTGTAATGTTCAAAAAATCCAAAGAAAGTCTTTTTTTTTAAGTAAATTAGAACTATCATTTCCATTCCATCAAAAGGTAATCAGAGTATAAAGTGTAATCTCATCAAAACATCAGATTATATGAAATTTAATCTCATAAAAGCATTAGATTAAAATATAAATAGAAAGTGCGGAATCTCTGTAGGATCCAATGAAATCAGGTCGGGTTGTTCCCTTTGTTACCAAAAGTACATGAAACAATTAAACTTAAACCGCAAGCACAAAGCTTAATAAGTTGTCCAAAATACCACATACAACACATAATAAAGGGCCCCGTCCTAAATAATAGACCCCATCTATATAATGGGCCCCAGCCCAGCAAGCATATAAACATACTAGCAAGAAGTCACAAAGACAACAAGCATACAAATGACACCGTGTGTCTAATCATAGTATAGTGAGAAGACTCACCTCTTAGTCAGTCAGACAATCGCCACAACTAGTAGAAAAGTAAAAACTGGTACAAAAACCACCTACATAAGTGATCAAATGTCAACCTCAGTTATGACCCAACTCTAATGTTTGACCTAAAGTCAAACTTAGTTAAAAAGTCAAAAAAAAGCCCATTATGGGTCCAAAAGTGTGCCATGCTTTTAGAGAAGCACATTGTGCCTCGATGAAAGACAAAATAGTCAGGTTTAGAGCTCAAAACAGGCGAGGCTGAGAAAACCCTAAAAGCACCCCGCGTCCAGCAAAAGTGTCTCGCGCTTTGCCATCTTCACAAGGGATTTTGACTTAATCCATTAAGTCATTACCTAATGTTTCAGATCTAGACTCTAACAACGTTCAAATGGATAAAGTTTCCAACTTTATCCATTAAGTCATCCCAAAAACTCACTAGATATAAACTTCAAGCTCAAAATGACCTAAAATGACAACACTGTTGGCATGACTCAAAGAACAAGACCGTGCTACCAACTTTTCATCTCAAAATGGTCCAAATAACAATCCTAAGTGTTTAGAATGAGTTGGAGTCACATCAACTCCAAGCTCATCACAAAAATTGGAACAAAAGTGCATAAAAAGGACCATAAGCAAGATCAAACAAATAGAAAGGAAAGGTTGGAGCTTTTTTATTTACAGAAGTAAAGAAAAGGTGTGAGCTTTATGCATCTACTCTTGTGCTTCACTTCCAAGTTCAAAAAGAAATCTTAATCTTCAAGCTAAAACACAAAACATGGAAGATTAAGCTCTAAAGGAGGAAATCAAGCTAGAAATTGGGAGGAGAAGGGCTAGGGTTTTCGAACACACTCTTAAAGGGTGGTGGACGTTGGAAATGATCCAAACCTAGGGGCTTAAATGTGTTTAAATAGCCAACAAACCCTAAAATCACGTCAAGCCCATGGGCCAGAATTGTGTTGCGCCCAATGAGCCAAAACAGGTCCAATACCATAAAATTTTCCCAAAAGACTAAGGCCCAACGATACAAGTTCAATTCAAGAATACATACCGGTAATAGGAGTAATGGAGATTAGTGCCCAAAGTCATAACAAAGTCTAGTAATATTACTATAAATAATAATGTTTTTTTGGGTTACACGCAAGAACAAAATAAAACGCAGATATCAAAATATATTTTGTTTGAGGGACTTGCTTTGTTAAATAATTAATAGTAAATAAAGGAATATGGAATATTCCAGAATGATTTGAATTCCAAACATAATTACAATTAAGTTTGGTAATTATCTTCGGGATTTCAAATCACCTCCTTATAAATAGAGGGCTCCAAATCCGGTTTTGGAACTTATGAAATATACCTTTCAGCCTAAATAGTTCGGAATCCTCAAAATCCCTGTATAATCCCGAAGTGCAATTCTCACACTGTGGAAAGGTGTTCTCCATGTCGTGGTCGATGAACAGAATCGAGATATCGATTATGTTTGAAGTTCTTAGTTCGAGGATTGCTTGGATCTATTCTTGTTTGCTTTTTGGTTGCGATTACAAAAGAGTAACTCTACGTTGGATTCTCTAATCCATTCAATTGGCCCGTCAAAAGAAGAAACATATAAAGAAATCAAAGGTATGTTTTTCCTACTTTATGTGTCCTATCAAAGTTGCATAGATTAGTTGAGTTAGATCTATCTGGTATTGAGTATTTGATTAGAATTGTTTATTGTTTCCGCTACCTAGTTGTTAATATTTGAGAGGCTCGAAACCCATCAGAGGTATTTGAAGGTTTGTATCGATTGGATACACTTCAAGTATGAATAACAAACGTAAAACTAATCTAAGAAAAACAATAAACAGAAAGTAAATAACACAGAAGTTCTCCAAAGTGTTCTTTCACCAAGAAAGAGTTTTGTCGTCACCAAAAAGGCGGGTTTGTCACAAAGACGATTGACACAAAGCCACGATCACAACATTAGGGTTTGCCCTAATGTTGTATATATACTAATCTTTACATGTATATCCCTTGATTGAAGGGATTGCATCTAATCTATACTAAGAACCGATCTTATCACAAAGATACCGGATCTGTGATCTATTCTATAATTATCTATATTATTACCTAATATACAAAGATATCTTCCTAATATACAAAGGATTACAATCGGATAACTAAACTGTAAGCTGACGCTTATAAGCTTGATACGTTGACGTTATAGATGTGTAGATGTTGACGATGATATATCAACGTGTCGTGTGTTTGACTCATCAGATCATAAGGTGTGACCTTACAATCTCCCCATATCTAATGATGTCAAAACTAAACTTCTTCTTCAGAGTCATCGTAAGATCCATTGTAGAACTTATCAGCTTCTTTTAAGACTTCAGGCTTGACCCATCTGAATTGATCAAGCTTAAGTTCATCCAGTATTCTACCCAGCTCTAGTGAAATCAGCACACGATATCCTCTTTCCAGCTCATAGTGACCTAGTCCTTCCAAGCGAAGATGAAACAAATGTTCAGTGGGAGCAGAAGGAAGGTCATCAGTGTGTTGAAAGCACATATGATTTTGACTGTTGAGATATAAAATCTCGTGCTCTGGTTCTGGAATAAACATATACTGAACAGGTTCAACACCCGCTGGTAATTCATTGTTGATGTATCTAGTTCCATAAGGAAGAAGGAACTTGGTATCCTTGGACTGTCTGGGAGCGCCTGTTCTTCCTGATGAGGCTGATCTAGATGAGCTAGCTGATGGACCAACGGATGGCACAAGATTCCGTTTATTTACTTTGTTGAGAAGATGTTGGATTGCCAACTTCACTTCTTGAGCATGGACATCCTTGTGTTTGTCGATAATTCCTTGAATTTGCATCCACTTGCTGTAGCCAAATTTGACTAGCTCACGAGCAAATACAACTTTAGTGTATTCATATTCTGTTTTCTTTCTAACCAAGTGAAGCTTTAGTGACTCATTCCTTGGTTTGGTGCATCTTACTTTGATGATAGGATCAGGCTTTGACCTGTGAGTAAGAACATCTCTAAACTTCTTCCTATCAATCATTCAGGACTGAAACAATGTGTTGTTTCTCCACATTATTATTGAAGATTTTCTTGACCTGATTATCAGCGCTTTGAATGTTTGCATTCTCATCAGCGGAGGCAAGAGCTTGAGCAAGTTTGGTAGACAAACGTTCTGCTTTTCGTTCTTTTTTATTTTGACGAACAATAACATTATATTCTACCATTATTTCTCTAAATTCCTTAGTGGGTAAACTCCATTTTTCCGCTAATTCATTAAGATCAAGGATGAGTTTGCTTTTCTTTTTAGGAGGAGATGTTGAAAGATCACCAGCAGCAGCAGAAGAGCTTTCAACTTCAGCATCATAAGCTCCCCCTGAGAAAGAAGCCTTCGTCTTTTGAGGATTGAGCTGATCATTGTCAGAGTCAATATCACTACCAGTTACTTGAGGATCCTCTTGAGAAATCTCCCCCTCAAAACAAGAACCATGATAGACAACATTTAAGGGAACATCAGCAACAGCAGCTTGTTGCATGAAACCAAGATCAAGAAACCCAGTCATCGGTTTCTGATTGGTCACCAGTGTCTGGAATGGGCTGGTCAGTTGTAGCATTAGCATCAACAGAGGAAGAGGATGAAGAAGTAGCTGAAAAATGAATGTGCTTGTTCAACCTTAGAGGAGAGTTCTTTTTCTGAGTGAAGTCTTCTACGTCAGCTGTTGATTCTTCTTCATTTTTATCAGTGTCTTCTTTCTCGTCAGTCCCTTCTTTATTACCAGCTTTTGAATCATCATCATTATCTTCTTCATCACCAGCATCATCATTATCATCATCCTCATCAGAGTCTGAGGATTCAACCACATAGGGTTTTTCAATCCACTTTTGCATCCTTGCAGTAATAGGCAAATCATCCTGAGATGGAGCAGCAATGATAATTCTTAATGAAGGGTTTTGATAAACTTTTATCATATGTTGTTTGGGGACCAATTCCGCAACATCTTTTTGAAAAGATTTCTCTGATTTTATTTTAAAAAGCATAAATTAAATCGGTCTTTTCTGGCCGACAAATTAGGGGATGTCACAGTTGGTATCAGAGCATTAGTTTAAGCGAACTAAGAAATATCCTACGATTTCTAGACTTAAACTTAGAATGCTAAGTGATGTTTGTGAGATGAGTGTCTACCATATTTTAGACACGAGCACTAGTTTATTTTAGGAAAGATGCCTAAAATGCCCTTATGTGCTAAATGTTATGTGTTTGCCATATGTGCCATTATTTGTTCGAATCTATGGTCTGTTGCCGACCGGATCTGGAAACCTTATGTGTGTAGGATTCTAAGCGTATGATTACGAGATTAGAACTAATATGTAAACGTTTCGGAGTGATAAGGGAATTGAAATTGTCTAACAAGGATAAAGACCTAAATTCGCCTTATTCGGTATATAGATTGTAATGGCAAGAACTCGTAGTGGAGTTGCGAATGCAAACGGAAACAGGGATCAACAACCTCAACCTCAAGTGGTTGAGCAAGTACCTGTTGTAGGAGCTGCACCTGAGCCAATGACGATGGCTGGGGTACAAGCAATGATGCAGATGATGCTAGATCGCCAGATGGAGGAGACAAGGCGATTACTACAACAGCATAGGGAAGATACTATGATACCTGTTGAACAGCCCGTATTGAATGAAGGGCAATCAGTAGGAGGGAACTACTGTGGGACTCTTGGTCAAGCCAACCCACCGATAGTTAGACAAAACAACCAGGATGGAGAAGTTGATGGACGCGGATGCAAATACAAAGATTTCATGGCATCTAAACCACCATGTCTATCTGGGTGTCCGACACCGGTGGAAGTCATGAACTGGATCTCCGAAATGGAGACGATGTTTGAAAGCTGTGAGTGCAGCAACAAACAAAGGATCGCACTTGCAATTCCTCTGTTAAAGTCTGGTGTGTTGAGCTGGTGGAAATTACTAGCTGATTCGATGCCTAAGGGAGAAGCTAGTAAGATGTCTTGGGAAGACTTTGTGCTACAACTGAAACTGCAATACTGCTCTGAGTAGGACCTTCTGGAAATTAATAATGAGTTCCAGAATTTAAAGAAGTGAAAGATGAGCGTTACTGAATACGCTGCTAGTTTTACTGAAAAGATGAAGCTTGTTCCTTACCTAGTTCCAACTGAACTCTCTAAGGTCAACAAGTTTGCCCTCGGATTACCAGCGGACTTTGGTCCGATGGTAAAACAAGCAACCACTTTGAAAGCCGCCATCTGGGCTGCTAAGAATGTGGAGGTTCAGATCAAAGAGAAGGGTCTGGAGAGGGCAGAAGTTGGTGAAAAGAGAAAATTTGAAGGAACTTCAGGTTCCAACAAGAGAAGCAAATTTTCTAAGTCTAAGAAGTTTGGAGGAGGAGAAGGTGAAGTGAAATGGTGTGAGAAGTGCAAGAAAAAGCACTCTGGGAAATGTAGCGAGGAGGTGACTTGCTACAAATGTGGAAAGACTGGGCATTATGCCAACGTGTGTCCATCCGACAAGAGGGTATGTTTTGAGTGCCATGAAGAAGGGCATGTTTTTAAAGACTGTCCAAAGAGGAAGGATGCAGCAAAGCCCAATCTACCACCAAAGCCGAAGGCGAGAGCCTTTTAGATGACCCTTGAAGCTGCAAAAGAAGAAGTCGATGTCGCTTCAGGTACCTTTCTCGTAAACGAATTGCCTGCCCAAATTTTGTTTGATTCTGGAGCCAATTACTCCTTTATATCGCATGAATTTGGTAGAAAACTAGCTTTGCCTGTAGATAGACTAGTTAATGCCTTATTAGTCGAGATTACTAGTGGCAAGTTTGTACCTGTTAACCATCGTATGAAAAATATCCTCATTGACTTGGATGGGAATAAGTTCCACGAGGAATTATTGCCTATCGAGTTAAATGGATTCGACGTAGTTTTAGGAATGGATTGGCTTAGCGCCAATGATGCCGAGATATTATGTAGGAAGAAGATAGTAAAAGTAAACCCGCCAGGGAGAGAGTCGTTTATGGTGTACGGAGACAAACGCAGAGTAAACTCTGGAATCATTTCCCTAATGAAAGCCAGAAAGTGTTTGGCCAAGGGGTGTACATCATATTTAGCATTCGTGATCGATGCTAAGAAGGAAAAGAAGGAGGTGCAGGATATTCCGGTGGTGTGTGATTATCCGGAAGTCTTTCCCGAAGATCTTCCCGGATTGCCCCCTGATCGACAAGTTGAGTTTCGTATTGACTTGTTACCAGGAACGACGCCGATAGCCAAAGCACCCAATCGATTAGCGCCAACCGAAATGAAAGAACTTATGACACAACTTCAGGAGTTATTGGACAAAGGTTTCATTCGACCTAGTTCATCACCCTGGGGAGCCCCTGTGTTGTTTGTAAAGAAGAAAGACGGGAGCATGAGAATGTGCATCGATTACAGAGAGCTGAATAAAGCGACAATAAAGAACAAGTATCTGTTGCCGAGGATCGATGACCTGTTCGACCAGTTGCAAGGTTCGAGCTATTTCTCGAAGATCGATCTTAGGTCAGGATACCATCAACTGAAGGTGAGGGAGCAGGATATCGAAAAGACTGCTTTCAGAACAAGATATGGACACTATGAATTTTTTGTTATGTCGTTCGGATTAACCAATGCCCCAGCAGCTTTCATGGATTTAATGAACAGGGTTTGTAAACCATACCTTGATAAATCTGTGATAGTATTCATAGACGATATCTTGATCTATTCGAAAAGCAAGCAGGAGCATGAGAAGCATCTGCGTGAAGTGCTGGAAGTTTTGAAAAAGGAGAAGCTGTATGCAAAGTTCTCCAAATGTGAATTTTGGATTCAAGAAGTCCAATTTTTAGGTCATGTGGTTAACCAAGAAGGGATAATGGTTGACCCAGCAAAGATTGAAGCTGTGATGAAGTGGGAACAACCAAAAAGTCCTACGGAGATTAGAAGCTTTTTAGGATTAGCCGGATATTATCGCCGATTTATCCAAGGCTTTTGTTCGATCGCTACTCCATTAACAGCTTTGACCCACAAAGGAGCTACTTATGCTTGGAATGAAAAGCATAAGGAGGCCTTTCAAAAGTTAAAGAAGAGACTGTGTGAAGCACCAATTCTTTCGTTACCTGAAGGAGTTGAGGACTTCACAGTCTATAGAGATGCCTCTGGAGTTGGGTTAGGATGTGTTCTGACCCAAAGGGATAAAGTGATAGCATATGCATCGAGGCAGTTGAAAGAGCATGAAAAGAACTACCCCACTCATGATCTGGAGTTGGCAGCGGTAGTGTTCGCCTTAAAGATATGGAGGCATTATATTTATGGTACTAAGTGTAAACTTTTCACTGATCATAAGAGTCTTCAATATCTCTTTAATAAGGAGGAATTGAACATGAGACAGCGGCGTTGGCTGGAACTACTCAAGGACTACGACTGTGAGATACTTTACCACCCTGGTAAAGCAAATGTTGTTGCTGATGCTCTCAGTCGGAAGGTAAATCTTGAAAAGAGAAGGCCAAGAGCGTTGAGAATTGAAGTCGTCTCGACAATTGTGGAAAGTATAAAGAAAGCTCAGGAGGAAGCTTTAGAGAAAATTGACCGGAAGGAGGAACGTTTCGGCAAAACGTTGGTGTTTGATACAAACGGTCAAGGATTGAAGGTATTCAAAGATAGGATTTGGGTACCTAAGACGGGAGGAGTAAGAGGTCTTCTGATGGAAGAAGCTCACAAAACCATGTACTCGATTCATCCTGGCAGTACGAAAATGTATAGGGACCTAAAACCCTATTACTGGTGGCCGACGATGAAGCTTGATGTTGCTAAGTATGTGGCCGAGTGTGTAACTTGTGCTAGGGTTAAGGCACAACATCAGAAACCGTATGGGAGTGTAGAACCTTTACTTGTACCCATGGGTAAATGGAAAGATATCACTATAGATTTTGTGACTAAACTGCCCAGAACAAGGAACGGTCACGACATGATTTGGGTGGTCGTTGATCGCTTCACTAAGAGTGCGCATTTCATAGCCGCTAACGAGAAATGGTCTATGGATAAACTTTCGAATTCTTACGTGAAGGAAATTGTGAGGCTACACGGTGTTCCGTTAACGATTGTATCCGATCGTGACAGCCGTTTTACCTCAAGGTTTTGGAGAAGTCTACAAGAGGAATTGGGTACCAAGTTGTGTTTGAGTACAGCTTACCATCCTCAAACCGATGGTCAGAGCGAACGAACGATTCAAACATTGGAGGATATGCTGAGAGCATGTACCCTAGAATTCCAAGGTAATTGGGATGAACACTTACCTCTAGTAGAATTTTCCTATAATAATAGTTTCCACTCGAGCATCAAGATGGCACCTTATCACGCTTTGTATGGGGAGAAGTGTCGAACGCCATCATGCTGGTTGGAAGCTGGGGAAAAGCAGTTTATGGGACCTGAGATAGTCCATCAAACTGCTGAAAAGTTGAAAGTGATAAGAGAAAGGATGTTAGATGCTCAAGATCGACAAACGAGTTATGCTGACAAGAAAAGACAACCGATATCCTTCGATGTTGGAGATTCGGTTTTACTTAAAGTCTCGCCGTGGAAGGGACTTATAAGATTTGGTAAGAGGGGAAAGTTGAGTCCAAGGTTTATTGGACCATTTAAAGTTCTTCAGAGGATCGGGAATCAAGCTTACAAGCTAGAATTACCGGAAGAACTGGAGGGTATTCATAATACCTTTCATGTGTGTTATTTAAGAAAGTTCACGGGAGATGTGCCCGACATAATTCCCATTTGTGAGTTAAGGTTGGATGAAAACAAGAGGTTGATCGAAGAACCTGAGGCAATCGTTGACCGTAAGACTAAGAAGCTGAGACGCAAGATGGTCGATTTAGTGCTTGTGCGTTGGAAACATACGAATGGGCCAAATCTCACTTGGGAAACGGAGAGTGACATGATGAGTCGCTACCCGCATTTTGTTTGCTGATGTGTTATTCCGGGGACGGAATCATCCTAAGGGGGAGAGAATTGTAATGCCCGTGTTTCTAGGCTAGGCATTTATATTGACATTATAGTCTAGGTTAACCTTTGTAACTCATTTTGAAGAAATGAAAAGGAATTATGTGAATATTATGTGAATTATGTGTTTTATGCTTAATTATTAGGGCTTAATTAATTAAGAATAAAAATGAGCGTCAAAAATTAAATTTTAGATAAAGCCGATATCTATTAAGAAACTTGTAGTGGGCGTGACAAGGATTACGGATATATAAATAATGCCGAAATCCGAGTTATAACGAAGAAGTTATGACCTGTCGAAGTTTCGCGACAAACCGGCACGGGGCCGAATGTCGTAAAAAGTGAGTTTTCGATAAACTACTTTTTGGCCTTAGTGATCTAAACGAAACTTGTAGTGTTCGTTAAACCGAGAGTAAGTATAAAAAGAACGCCCAAATCTGACTTCGTATGAGGAAGTTATGATTTTTCGAAGTTTCAGCTTAGCAGTAGACAGCTAAAAAACTCGAATTTTAGATCGAGTGATTTTTAGCCGACACAACCTAAACGAGAATCGAAGGTCTCGTCATTAGTATCACAACGGTAAAAAGTCTGACGAAAACGAACGTCGGATGAAGAAGTTATGAATTTTTAACGGATTTCCTGTCCCGGTCTGTTAAAAATAATAATATAAAAATTAAAGTCAAAATTAGCCGACGAAGTCTAAACGAAAGTTGTAGAGCGTAATTTTACCTACGCGTGCATATAAAGGATGGTCAGTTTATTCTAACTTACCATTTGAACAATACTGAGCAGACCTTGGCCCAATTGCACAACTTGTTGCAGACAGCTGAGGCAGGGATGAAGGGTAAAAGTATACCCTCCACACCTACGAGTGCCCCTGTTTTGGCTATTGGACAGGAAAAGGGGAAAAAGAGGAAAGGTCCTCCCAAGCAAAACTGGAAGAGCAAGGCTCAAGATGGGTCATCTAGTAATGGCCCAAAGGCTAAGCCCAATGGTTCCACTCCCCATGTTTCTGATCCAAAAGAGGCAGTTTGCTTTTACTGCAACCAAAAGGGGCATTGGAAGAGATCTTGCCCACAATATCTGCAAGATATCAAGGATGGCAAAGTGAAGCCATCTTCGGCAGGTATTTACACTATTTCTGCTAATAACTCATTATCTTCTCGTTCACGGGTCCTTGATACAGGATGTGGTTTTCATATCTGTTCTGATTTGCAGGGTCTAAAGGAAAGCGAGGAGATAGAGCGAGGAAGGACAAACCTGATCATGGGAAACAGAAAGTCTTCACCAGTAACCAAGATCGGAGTTTATCAGCTTCTGCTTAGTAATGATGTTAGATTAGATTTAATAAATTGTTGCTATTCGTCTGAGATGACGAGAAACATTATTTCATTTCATGCATTGTTCAGACAAGGTTTTACATATTCTTTTAATGATTTGAATGGTTCAATTTCTGTTTATAAGAATGGGGTTTTTATGTTTGAAGCTTTGCCTTGTAATGGTGTGTATGAAACAGTGACTTGTGTTGATAGCCTAGGAAATAGTGTACTTAATATTGACTTGTCTAATAGTGTAGACAAGGCATGCTTGTGGCATTGTCGTCTTGGACACAAGAAACGCATAGCCCAACTCCAAAAGGATGGAGTGTTGGAATCATTTGACCTAAAGTCAGATGATATGTGTGAATCTTGTCTTTTGGGAAAGATGACAAAATCACCATTCACAGGGTCTTGTGAAAGAGGTGAAGGTCTGTTGGATCTCATACACACAGATGTGTGTGGGCCCTTCAGATCAACTACAAGAGATGCTAATCGATTCTATGTGACTTTCACTGACGATTATAGCAGATATGGATATATCTACTTGATCAAGCATAAGTCAGAAACTTTTGAAAAGTTCAAAGAGTTTAAGCATGAAGTCGAAAATCAATTGGGCAGAAAGATAAAGATACTTAGATCCGATAGAGGCGGGGAGTATCTTAGTATCGAGTTCAACGACTATCTGAAAGAATGTGGGATAGTCTCACAATTGACTCCTCCTAGGACACCACAGTTAAATGGTGTAGCTGAGAGGCGCAATCGAACCTTGTTAGACATGGTTCGTTCTATGATGAGTCGGGCTTCGCTTCCTATTCACTTCTGGGGGTATGCCTTAGAGACAGCCGCCCACATCCTCAATCTTGTCCCTACAAAGAAGGTTGCCAAAACACCTCACGAAATGTGGACAGGGAAAGTTCCCTCGTTAGCACATATTAAAGTCTGGGGTTGTGAAGCTTTCGTAAGACGAGAGACTCACGACAAGCTAGCAGCTAGAAGTGAGAAATGTGTTTTCATTGGTTACCCAAAGCAGTCTTTTGGATATTTGTCCTACAGGCCTAGTGAGAACGTGGTCTTTGTAGCACGAAGAGGAGTCTTTCTTGAAAGAGAGCTCATATTCAAAGAGGACAGTGGGAGCACTATTGACCTTGAAGAAATTCAAGAGTCAGCCAATGAAGGAACCTTAGATGACACTAGCATTCAACCAGAGGAAACAGTTCCTGTTGAACCAATTGATAACTCATTACCTCTTAGAAGATCCACTAGGGTGAGTGTGCCACCTGAGTTGTATGGTTTTCATATTACTTCAGATGGTGACACATTCATAAGTGACAGAACACTGGTAAACTTAGATGAACCAGTCACTTATAAGGAAGCAATGGCAGACCCAGAGGCTTCCAAGTGGAAAGAGGCAATGGACAGCGAGATTAAGTCCATGTATGACAACCAAGTTTGGAATTTGGTTGATAGTGCACCAGGTCGCAAGACAGTTGGGTGCAAATGGATCTTCAAGAAGAAGACAGACATGGATGGGAATGTGCACACATTCAAAGCTCGACTGGTTGCAAAAGGTTTCACTCAAACCCCAGGGGTTGACTATGATGAGACCTTCTCACCAGTAGCTAAGATTAAATCTATTAGGATATTGCTCGCCATAGCTGCCTTCCATGATTATGAAATCTGGCAGATGGATGTCAAAACTGCTTTCCTTAATGGGAAGTTGGCTGAAGATGTTTACATGAGTCAGCCAGAGGGTTTTGTTGATGCAAAGTTCCCTAATAGAGTGTGCAAGCTTGAGAAATCCATTTATGGATTGAAACAAGCATCTCGCAGTTGGAATCTTTGCTTCCATGAGAAAGTCAAAGAGTTTGGTTTCTCTAGAAGTGAAGATGAGTTTTGTGTGTATATCAAGGCTAGTGGGAGTATAGTAACTTTTCTGGTGTTATATGTCGATGACATATTACTCATTGGTAACGATGTTCCAACCTTGAAAGAAGTTAAGTCTTGGCTTGGAAAGTGTTTTGCCATGAAAGACCTTGGAGAAGCTGCCTATATTCTTGGGATTAGAATATTGAGAGATAGAAAGAAGAGACTAATTGGACTTAGTCAGAGCACATACTTGGATAAGGTACTAAAGAGGTTTAGTATGGAAAACTCCAAGAATGGAGAGCTACCTATCCAGAGCAATACCAAATTGAGTAAGACTCAATGCCCGAGTACAGATGTTGAAATAGATGACATGAGTCGTGTACCTTATGCTTCCGCTGTCGGATCGATCATGTACGCTATGACATGTACTCGCCCTGATGTGGCATTTGCTTTGAGCATGGTCAGTCGCTATCAGAGAAACCCAGGTAGAGCTCATTGGGTAGCAGTTAAGAATATACTCAAGTATTTGCGAAGGACAAAGGACTGGGTCCTTGTGCTTGGTGGCAGTGATACTTTGAGAGTAGATGGTTACAGTGATGCCAGCTTTCAGACGGATAGAGATAACTTCCGTTCTCAGTCAGGCTGGGTGTTTTTACTGAATGGAGGAGCAGTTACTTGGAAGAGTTCCAAGCAAAATACGGTGGCTGATTCTACTTGTGAATCAGAGTACATAGGAGCAAGTGAAGCGTCGAAAGAAGCAGCTTGGTTGAGGAACTTCATCGGGGATCTCGGAGTTATTCCAACCATCCAGGAGCCTATGGAACTGTTCTGCGATAATGAAGGAGCGGTTGCCTTGACAAAGGAACCAAGAGATCATGGTAAGACCAGACATATCGACAGAAAGTACCATTTCATCAGACATAGAGTAGAAGAAGGCCATCTTATAGTAAAGAGGGTGTCATCTGAAGATAACCCAGCAGATCCTCTCACAAAGGGTCTGAGTAGGGCCAAGCATATTCAGCATGCTCGGAGCATAGGACTGAAAGATGATATTAGTTTTAGTAGTTAGATTAGTTTTGAAACTTGTAACAAAGTAAATGTAATTGACTTTTGGTGATTAAAGAATAAAGTATTATTTATAAGTTTGGCTACTACCTTTTGTCGATTGTTTATTATTGTGTTTCATTTTTGCATGTTTTACTTCCTGAATAATGAGATTATTCAAACTCCACAGTCGCTCGTACTCTTGGAAGTAAGTAGTGAATTAAGACTGTCATGAATTGGATTGCAGATTGTCTAAGGATAGACATGGCAATAGAATTGTTGCAACGTTCATGAGTACTCAGAAATTGAGATTTGAGTATTGGATAAACCCTCGCTCAGAGTATTACTTCATGGAATTCATCACGAGTAATACTGAGACGATAATATCTTATAATCTTGAAACAAAGATATATGAGTTGTAATTTACAAGTCGGTTGTGCATTGGTGATACGAAAACGCATCAGTAACTTGGTGTTATAAAACGTATTGTCATGCATAATTTGATGAGTAAAAGATACAAGCATATGAGTCAACGTTTATTCGTTCCTTTTGCCCTAACAGGAAAAGCGATATCTGTGGGCCCCTCGATGATTTGGTGTTGACTTATGTGCTGGGCCCAGCCAGGACTGAATTGATGTGTTCGATTAGAAGTCTTTCATCATCACAAATCAGGAATCGGGAAACATAGATTCTGGACAAACAGATTGATTACATTCCATGTCTTTTGTCTGGGGATATCAAGCAGAACGAAGGGTTATATGATCACTTATCTTAGGACACGTAACTGACTGGGTCAGAGTTCGGCAGCAGCTTTTGGAAGCTACAATTTGCTGGTCAAATTTAGAAGGCATACTAGCAATTATAGTTACAGACTTATCCAAGTGGGAGACTGTTGGATTAGGTGTCTAAGCCCATAACTATAATTGGTATGTACTTGAATTGATAGCAGCACAGTCCTTTTGGGTTGCCCTCAACCTAGCAACTGGACAAGGAAATTATGAAAGGAGAGATATTAATTTATAAGATTAATTAATATATATATAAATGATTTATTAATATGTTAATGGATTAATATATTAATTAGAAATCATTATGTTTAATTAATTGTTAGCCAGAAATTAATCAGAATTGATTTTGGGGTTAAAAGAATTAATTATAAGGTGCAGGGACTAGTTTGCAATTATCTAATAGTTGAGTGGAAGGCTCTAGAACCCCCTTGGAAGAGGGTGGACGAAATCTTTAGGGGAAACCCTAATAATTTCGTCCATAGGGGCTTGGATAAGGCCCTTGGGTTTGCTTAGGCCCTAAGCAAAGGATAACTAGGGTTTCCCTTAAACCCTAGATCCCTCAGCTATATAAGGAGCCTCCTGGTTCATGTTTTTGGTGACTCTTTCTTTTGAAGAAACCCTAAGGCCGAGATTTTGCATACTCCCTCTCCTCTCTCTCTCTTCTACTTTCCTTCTTGCTAGTTTGGGTGTGATTCCATTAGAGGCATTACACTTGTGGTGCTAAAGCTTCCAAGAAGATCAAGATCAAGATCAAGGGATTATCAATTGTTTGCTATAACAATTGAAAGGTATGTAAACCCTAAACCCTAGTTTGTTAATTTTGAAATTATCCTCTCTCCTCTAGGGTTCTTGTTTTGCAATTCAAAGTTGTATGTTCAATAGTTAAAGCATAGATCCAAAGTAGGTTGCATGTGAACTTAGGAATTGTTTTCTAGTTTATTTGTTGTACCTAAAACCCATCAATAAGTTGGGTAGAACATGGGTAGATAGTGATGTGTGATAAAATAAAAGTGATGAGAGGCCTCGTTGTGATTTGTGATTCAGTCATCTAGCGGAGTTTGGATGACGACCACGGACTTTCTAGACAGTCCAGTGGGAAGCACTAGCAGGCCCGCAACCTGTAGGTGTTAATGAACTTGGGTGTTTATTCGCTGTACTCCATCCCCCTCATGGTTGCCTTTAGGACATGTATGGCTGAGGAAACCCCTTAGTGTCCATCCCGATCATATTCTTTAGGCTAGGTCCCTTGTGAAAAGTGTTTAGGGACGTAAAGTGAGGATAACGGGAACGGGTAATCAGGGTTATTGTTGATTGGTGAACTTAATAAGTTTATTATTACTGTGGGTTGCAAACCCTATATGCTCACTAGGCTCCTAAGCCTGACCCACTCAGTTTTTTTATGATTACAGGTAGTGGACCCCGAGCATAGTCGGAGGATGATGTGAGATTTTTGGATTATAGGCCAGTAGTTGTAAATAACTGTAGTAAGGCTTATAATGTCTTGTTTATGCTTTTGATCTGTATCGGAACATGACATCCCGAGGTTTTGATATATATGGAAAATATATACCTTCTTAATGAAGGGGTTTGATAAACTTTTATCATATGTTGTTTGGGGACCAATTCCGCGACATCTTTTGAAAAGATTTCTCTGATTTTATTTTAAAAAGCATAAATTAAATCGGTCTTTTCTGGCCGATAAATTAGGGGATGTCACAAAATCTCTTATCCCAAGATAATGATAGACCTTTTAATCGTCATTCAAAAAGTTATCGTTTGGATAAGATAGATACTTTAGACACGTCATCAGCATTAGCGTAGTCGATCAGCGAGTGGCTTGAGATGGTCACCTAGTAAGTTTGTAATGTCTCCTGATAGTGTGGGATAAAACTATCATTCACTGACATAGTATTACGAGATCTCATAATCGTGTGGTTTCATACGCTAAATCATAAATCTATTTTATTATAAGAAAGAGGGCAAGAGTGAATAGTTGCGTGTAATATATCACGGACAATGATATTTCCACCGACACAGATTTGTCAAGCTCTGATCAGTGTATGGTACATTACGTTGAATCATAAAACTTTAAAGAATAATGTAAGGGAAAGAATGGATTGGTGCGTGTGATAGCCTACAGTACATAGACTAACCATCGGCACAGACTTTCGAACTTTTATCAGTGTGTAGTTTTACACAATGAATCATCAAGTTCTGTATTAGAAGACTTGTGGAGAGAATGGATTGTTTTAGTCATGTTGAGGTGACATCAGTGTGAATCATTAACAATTTAACTCATCAACAAGAAGTGGTTTAAACTTCCGTATCATGGAGTAAGTTGCAATCTAGAATCAAAGATTCACCGTTAAATCATAATGGTACCATGTCATACCTCAGACTAGGAGGTCAGGGACATGAACAACCCTTTGTCATTTAAGGACCAGAAAAGTAACTCTTATGATGATGACTATGCAATCAGGGTAAGCCATTGGGTTATGATCAATGTTTCAGTAGAACATGAGACTTGATGCATACGACAAGCATGCTTACAGGGACACGGTCAGGTAAAGATGATTAATTTTAAAATAAACACCCCAGCCTTTCTATCAATGATTTTTTATTTAGACCAGGCAATCAGTCTGCGGATGAAAAGTTGTGCTAAAATGCAAACGACTACCCAACTTCTCATGGAACCTCTTCAAAAACCTGGAAGTGAATAGAACATCCTGCTCGGAAACTACTGAGACGGGGACCCCATGTTGTCCCACAACCTCCCGGATATAGACATCCACTAACTTCTCCGTGGAAATGTTCTCCTGAATAGGAATGAAATGCGCACTCTTATTCAATCAATCTACGATGACCCAAATTTGAATCCACCCCCCTCGCGCGGTCCGCATAAGCTTTGTGATAAAATCCATCGTAATCTCTTCCCATTTCCAAATGGGAACACCTAACGACTCCATTTTTCCGTGAGGCCGCTGATGCTCAGACTTGACTTTCCTGCAAGTCAAGCACCTCTCCACATCGCATGCCACATCCCGCCTCATGCATGGCCACCAATAATCGATTCGAAGGTCTCTATACATCTTCGTCGCTCCTGGATGAATAGAAAATCTTGACTTGTGTGCCTCTTCCATCAAAATCTGCTACACACCCCGCAGTATTGAACCCAGACTCTTCGATTAATGGTCAATAATCCCCGTCTGTCATAATCAAAAGAGGGCACCTGACCCACTATAGGCTCACTCTTCTGGTGCTCCTCTTTCATAGCCTCGACCTGAGCCTCTCGAATTTTCTCTAAAAGTGGAGTAATCACAGTCACCCTCAGATGAACATCCCGTATCGGTGCGCTAGCCGACTTGCGGCTAAGAGCATCGGCCACCATGTTGGCCTTCCCCGGGTGATAAAGGATTTCACAATCATAATCCTTCACCACATCAAGCCACCTGCATTGCCTCATGTTTAGATTTGGCTGATCCATCAAATACTTCAAACTCTTGTGGTCCGTGTAAATGATACAACGAACCACATATAAGTAATGATGCCAAATCTTGAGGGCAAACACAACCGCCCCCAAATCCTAGTCATGAGTAGGATAATTCGCCTCATGTGGCTTCAACTGCCTCGAAGCGTAAGCTATCACATGACCCCTCTGCATCAAAACTGTACGCAATCTCGAAATCGATGCATCACAATATACCACGAAATCATCCACACCCTCTGGCAGGGTCAAGATTGGAGCCTCGCATAACTTCTGCCTCAAGGTCTCAAACGTTGCCTGATGCTCAAGCCCCCAATAGAAAGTAGCAGACTTCTTCGTTAACCTAGTCGACAGAACTATGATCATGGAGAAATTCTCGATAAACCTCCGGTAATACCCAGCTAAACCAAGGAAACTCTGATCTTCACCGGATCGACCACTATACCGGATCGACCGCTATCTCGAATAAAGACATCAGAACCTTCCACTGCATCACAGCCTCGATCTTCACCGGATCGACCACTATACCCTTCTGGTTAACAAGGTGCCCCAAAAATTACACTTCGTGCAACCAAAACTCGCACTTGGAGAATTTGGCATATAGCCTCTCCCTCCTCATAGTCTCCAAAACCTCTCGCAGATGATCCTCGTGCTACTCCTTGGTCTTAGAATAGACCAAGATGTCATTAATAAACACGATGACTGACCGATCCAACATCGGTCTGTAAACCCAGTTCATGAGATCCATGAATGATGCTGGTGCATTGGTGAGCCCAAAAGGCATCACTACAAAATCGTAATGATCATAACGATTTCTGAAGAACGTCTTCTGAACATCCTCATCTCGGGCCCTCATCTGATGATATCCTGGACGCAAATTAATCTTGGAGAACCAAGACACACCCTGAAGTTGGTCAAACAAATCGTCAATCCTCGGAAGCGGATAATGGTTCTTCACCGTCAGCTTGTTCAGCTCTCGATAATCAATATACATCATGTGGGAGCCATCTTTCTTCTTTACAAATAATATTGGTGCTCCCCAGGGTGAACTACTCGGTTTAAGAAATCCCTTGTCTAACAGCTCCTGCAGCTGTGTAGAGAACTCCTGCATCTCCGGTGGTGCCAACCGATAAGGTTCCTTGGTTGTCGGAGCTGAACCACGAACTAAATCAATAAGAAACTCCACCTGTCTCTCCGAAGGCACTCCAGGTAGGCCCTCCGGCAATGCATCCGCATACTCCCAAACAACTGGCACATCATCAATCATCCTCTTCTTCTCCTCTCTTGTATCCAACACATAAGCCAGAAAACCAAAACATCCCTGCTGTAAATATCTCCTAGTTCTCGCAGCTGAACAGAGAGTCGGTCCATGCTGAGCACCCTCGCCATGAATAACCAGTTCTCCCCCACCTGGGGTTTGAACCTGAACTAACTGATGCCCAAAGTCAATCACCACCCCCATTAGGGCTTAACAAGTCCATTCCCACGATTACCTTGCTCTTGCGCAAAGGAATAGGAACCAAATCGATCTGATATCGCTCACTGAATAACTCTAGATCACAACCTCGATGTACTCTCGATACCCACACTGTCGTCTGAATCAAACAGAACTAAAGCTGGAACACCATTCACTAGGAACGTCCCTATATAATAGTAATTACATAATAATAAGCATAAACATCAAATAAAATAATTAAAGAGGGAGGAAATACATACCCGTAACCACAGTTGGTACTGCTCGAGCCTCCTTGGCTGTCAGTTGGAAAGCTCGAATCCTCACCACTGGCACATCCACCTTGCCCTAGCAACCGTCGGTAATCCTCAATGTCGTTGAAGCGGGTTCTACCACTGCTCCCCATGTTGCCAAACTCAGACAATCGTCCTTCTTGTGGCCCCTCATATTGCAATGAAAGCAAATCACACTCGATCCCTGGGTGGTGGTGGTGACAGTACAATCCCCTGTTGAAGTGACCAGTCTTGCCGCACTTGAAGCAGCCCGAACCACCCGCTCTACAAGCCCCCTTCGTACGTCTAGCCCTACCGGCCCCGACCCTGCTAGCCCCTCGATCTCGAATCCTCAGTCTTCGACTTCTTCACCGAGCCCTCCGATACCTGCGCCTGAACCGACTTCTGCTTTCTCATAGTCTCCAAATCAATCTCCCGCTCGCGAGCCCGAGTGATCATATCATCCAATGTCTTGCAGCTAGACATACCCACAACTCCTGAATCTCATCCTTCAACATATCCTGGTACCGAGCCTTCTTCATCTCCTCGTCTGCCACATACTGCGGAACCAACAAAGCCCTCTCACGGAACATGGCAGTGATGTCTGCCACGGTCTCGATAATCTGGCGAAAGTCCTTAAACTCCCTCACCAACTGTTAAATCTCAATCACGGGCGTAAAATCAACCCTGAATCTAGTAACAAAATCATCTCAAGACATCGTCTCAACTGCCTCGCCTCCCAAGGCATAGTCCACATCCTCCCACCAATGGCGAGTTATGTCCTTCAGAAGACAGGATGCAAATCTGACATTCGACCTCTCGAGGCAGAATTTAGTCTGGAAGGTGTTCCCGATGTCCGCCAACCATCGTCTGCTCGTAATGGGGCCCTTCATTCCGAAGAAGTCAGGAGCCCCACAGGTACGAAACTCTCAGAATGTCAGAGAGCATACACCCACCATAACCATCACCTCAGTGCGAAATGTGCCCAGGCGCTCATCCAAAATCTCCTTTATCATACCAAAGACCACAGGATTCTGCTCCAAAATGTTGCGGGTAATCTCAAACGAAATGAACTCCCGCATCTGATCATCCAAGGTTCCGGCTCCAGAGCCCGAACCTGATCCCTCACCAGGACGTGAACCACCTCGAGTGACCATCATACTAAAAATAAACCATACAAATCATCAGAAAAACACTCAAAGAATCTCACACCAAACGGGTCCCTTAGTATCCTCGCGACTCCCTTGACTCGAGTACAAATCGTGTGCTTCCAGTAGTACGGGCTCAATACTACCTTCCACACATATCCGTACTTTCCTTAAAAGTCATCATGATTCCCTTAAGTGACCTCGACATTCCATATTCCGCTAACCTACGCATCTGTTAATACTAACATGCTTCCTAGGTTCTCCTAGGATTCACTTCCCATTACTCTCCACCAACAGCTGCAGTAAAAAAACCTACTAACATCCACTAACTACATCACGAATATAATTACATGTCACATACACTAGATAATTCTTCGACTGTAGGTATCACACTATAACGGTTGGACTCAAACAAGAGTTATGTAATAGAGTTAAACCTAACCTTCTAAAATTATCTAATTCCCGTAATGTGTAACCTAGCATATTCGCTTGGTAGTCAGCTAGTACTAGTAGTGGTTTCTAAAAGCACAAAGCAATCAGCATTCGAGCACTGAGTTCTAACCAAACCATTGCCTAACATGTCATCCTAACATATCATTAGTAATCCTACTCACATGCAATTCTAGGGGATCATACAGTAAACATACAAGGCATCTCTCTCCTATCATACAATCCTGAGCGGATTCTTAGCCCTAATCGAGCATGATATTCACATATTCGCATATTGAATCAAAAAAACATATATGGGTATTTTTGGAACACTTACTTGATCTCAGCTGATTGCATGCATCACACATCTTCTTTCTAGTCGTAATCCATTTTTAGAAATCATTTCTTTTTGTGAAAATTTTACTAACTCCTCAGTCTGAGTTCAAACACACCCGAGAATGTGTCCAAATCCCTCAAACCAAGACTCTATTACTAACTTGTAACATCCCAAAAATCATAAGTAAATATTTAATTTTTAATTCACTCCAAAACTACCTAATATTCATATCAACTATACAGAAATATGTCAAAATAAAAATAGTTATCATAGTACAATCCTAAAATCATAAAATTACGGAAACATGAGTGGATGCACAGCAATCAAGTCGGGCCCTTCCACTTTGAATCGGAAGTACCTAAAACAAAACATAAACCGTACGCACAAAGCTTAGTGAGTTCTACCCAAAATATTACATACCATACATACAATGGGCCTCGCCCGACATCCAACGGGCCTCACCCGACATTGGGCCCCGCCCAGTACAAATTTGTCAATAACATGCGATGGGCCCCGCCGAACACACTCATCAGGTCCCGCCTGGCAACGGGCCCCGCCCGGTATACATACAAACACATAAAATACATGCAAGAGTCACACAGACAACTAACATCCTAATAACAATAATCAATGGGCCGACACTGGTTCCTTCGACCTGCCAAAACACTGTGAGAAGACTCACCTCAATCAAACGAGAAGCAGACGCACACTCAAAGGTTGCTGCTACGATGGATCCTCAACTGAACACATTCAAACTAAATCTAATAAATAATCAGGGTAATATCCACCACTAAAGTCCAATCACAACCCTCTCATAAAGATTAAAGACCATTTTATCCTTCCTACCCTAGGCCCAATAAGCCATGGACCAAACCCAAAATACATAACACCCAAGAAATGGCCCAAGAAGGGTTCTGGTGAGTACGCCCCACGTACCACCAGCTACGCACAGTGTACAAGCTTTTACAACATAAGGGAAGTCGGGGCTTGAACGAGCTACGTTGAGCGTATGCTTCAGTACGCCCCGCATACGCCCCAGATAGCTAAAACCCCCCATTAAGCACTTAATGCTTTAATTCCAACGTCCAAATTACAGATCTAGCGCTAGGGAAATGTATTAAATGATAAATTCATCAACTTGATGCCTTTGCATGGGTCAAAGAGGCCCAACATGCATTTCTAACACTCTATCTTCTTATTAAGACCATAAACTCATGCATGGTTGAGCTTAACCCATCAAGATGCCATTTTTATGATTCTACATCTCTAGAAATACCAAGAATAAATAATACAAGTCCTAGAGTAAATTCTACTCATAAGAACCAAACCAAGGGACCAAAACATACAAAACATAGTCCCAAATCTAGATCTAAGCTAAGGAGTCATAAAGTTTGAAGCTTTATACCTCCAGAAGCTTGCAAATGTGAAGAGAGTTCTGAATCTACAAGCTCCATGCAAACTAATCCTCTTCCAATGATCACTTCTTCTCCAAGATGCAAAAAACACACACCAAAACACACACAAGGCTCAAGTTTCTCTAAAAAGGGATTACGGTTTCGAGATAATGCTTTGGGGACAATGGAAGCTAGTAATGAGAGAAACCGTGGGGAATAAGGTGCTTAAATAGGAACCAAACCCTAAATTTTAGGGTTTGACTCTGGCTCAAGTACGCCCAACGTACCATATGTACGTCCAGTGTACTAGGGGGAAAGCACTATGTCCAAGGTTCGCCATGGTATGCCCATCGTACCATGATTACGCCCAGCGTACTACGCCAACTCACAAAATCAATAAACAAATTATATTTCAAGAAATTTACCTAAAAATCGGGCGTTACAAATTGAGTTAATGAAATTGAGAAATTGATTAGAGTGATTAATCTAAGTGATTGAGCAGAATAATTGATCTGAGCAACTGATTTGAATAGTTCGAGTAATTAATTTAAATAACCAAGAGTAACCGGTCTACGTAATTTATGAGCATCTGAGTAGATTAACTATAGTAAGATTTTATAGCCTGAGAATGCTTGATTCAGCCTTATTTCCTATTCCTTGTTTGGTTGTGGGCTTAGGGTAGAACCAAATATCCGACTGTCTATCGAATCTGACATTATGTACAATCATGATGTATACACCTAGCAACTACAACAATAATGTCGATCGAAGTGATTGAAATTGATCTGAGAAATTGTAACTTACGAGAGAAACAACTTCATAATTGAGTATAAAAAAGGGTCTGGAGAAAGATCAGTAAATATGATCACTTAGTAAATAACTTGAGTAATTGATTAAATTGACGTGAGTGAATGACTCGAGTGATCGAGTGAGTTTGAACAGAATGATTAATATTGATTTGTGTGATTGATCTGAGAGAGTGATTTAAGTAATTGATGTTGATTAGAGCGATCGATCTGAGCGATTGGAAACTAATCTGAGTGATTGATTAGAGTTAGTGATTTGGTTGATTAAGCGATTTGAGTTTTTAAACCGAGTTAGTGATATTGAACTGAGAAACTAATCTGATTGGTATAAATGATTTATTTGAGTCATAGATCTGGGTGATTGATGTGAGAAGTCGATCCAACTAATCTGAGCGATCTAAGTGATTAAATTGAGTGATTGATACTGATCAGAGTTATTAGTACGAGTGATTGATTTGAGAAATTTAATTGAATGATTCGATTAATTTGATAAGAAGGAGTGGTATCGATTAGCGTGATTAATATTGATCAGAGTGATTGATTCAATTAAATTGAATGGTAAATATGAGTGATCTGAGTAGAGTAACCATGTTGTGAGTATTGTAGAGATTTATCGGATTGAGGTTGATCTGAATGTTTCGAGAACCAAAAGGGGAGCTAAATTATTTTTATTTATTTTTAATTAAGTGTGGAAGATCTAGAGTGTGGCCAATTAAAACGATTGATTTACAATTCAAGTATTACGTAAAGATTCAGAAGCGTATGAAATTATTGGAAAATGAGTGACAATACCCAATATAATGGTCACATGATTATGACTATCCATTTATTAATGTTAGTGATATACTTGTGACTTTAAAAATAAGTCGTAAATCGAGTACCAAAATGATGAGTGAAAAAAGGGTTAAGAGAAAATAACTGACTTTAAGTGGTTGTACTTGAACCATTATTAGTTGCAAAAGAAATGATCAATATTCAGAGTAATATTAAAGATGTTGAGTGATCATGATAATTGGGGAAAATGTAAATTATCAACGGAGAATAAAAGGATGAGATTTAAAAGAAATGATATTAACGATTAAAAATGAGACGTAAATCTTTTGATTGCAAGAGGCGAAACATGATTTTCCAAAGATAGAGTGATTTTAATAACTAAAATGTTAATATTGAGATTTATGTCTATAGTGCAAGAATATAAAGCACTTATATTTAGAATATGATAATGAGTTGTGATAAACAGATGATGCGATAAAGCAATTTATGTGAGATGATAGAACATCAAATATGTCTAGATGAATGATAAATTTATCTAAGAGAATAGTAAAATAAAAAAGAACTTGAGAAGAGTAGGAGACAATAACTCACAAAATAAGATAAAGTACGAGAATGATAAGTGGTGAGAAAAGAGTAGATAGTCAAGATATGTGTTGGTTTGAGACCACACACACACACACACACACACACATATATATATATATATATATATATATATATATATATATATATATATATATATATATATATATATATAAGATAAGTGATGTTAATGGTTGGGTAAAAGTGGGACAAAAGATGAAAAATGATATTTACCGTGCCACGAGATCGCATAAGAGTAGATAAAGCAATTGACGTCCCATAGCAACCATTTAGAGTAAAGTAATTGAGAAAGTTTGGCCAATGCATTGATAATGCGAAGAATTGGAAAGTAGATTGTTATTTTGGGTTATGAGGTTAAATAAGAGAATAATATTAGATTGTAGGTCATTAAGTGAGAACATGACTGAGAGAGCAAGAAATATTTCGAGGACGAAATACCTTAAAGAGGGAAGACTTGTAACAGCCCAAAATTTAGAAAGATTTGACTTTTAGTTAATATTGACCAAAATGGCAATTTGGTCATTTATGAGAAAAAGAAGAGAATATGAAGTTGTAACCTCATGAAGATGGCCAAGACAAGTTTAAGTCACTATAAGATGTTAGATGAGTGAGCTCTAAAGAAAGAATGCATGAGAAATGCATTTTTGGTCAAAAGGGTAAAATTGGTATTTTTATGCTTTTTAGGCCAAATTCATGACTTAATAAATTAAGAACCGTATTAATCCAATGAGATATTACTTAACAAACATGTATATTATGTTCCTAGCTTCTCGTGGATATAAAGATCAATGAAAACAGATAAGAAACGAAGAAGTTATTCGTGTTTGAAGTTGGAAGAAAAACTGCCTCGAGCTGGAATGGAATCAACGATGTACCTTGCTGATTCCCAGGGGCCATGACGTGGCCATACACTGCCACGACGTGGCAACGCACAGAAAACATATTATAATCAGTTTAAAGAGCTCATTTCGATCATTCTTCATGGGGGATCGATTGGGAGTTGAGATGGGGCAATTTTGCTACCAAAATGATGTCGAGAAAAGTTAGAGATGGTGGATTATAAGGACTAACATCCTTTCCCTATTGAGGCCTAAGAGCAAAAGATTGGTCAAGATGCAGAAATTGACAAAGGAGCAAAAGTGGGACAGTTAGTGTTCACTAACTGATAAGGTGAGTTATCACTCTCACTCTTTCTTTATGATTGTTATATTGTTGATTTTATATTTATGCATGTATGTATGAGAATCTTGAGGCACTAAGTGAATGTCATCAAATTATGAGTTGAAGACAGAGCATGATTAAACATAGCTAACATGTATCTGAGCATGTATGCATATGATTTGAGTATATGTATGAGATATACATAGAACATGTAGCAGAACATGTGATGAACATAATTTCATTCGGGAATGAGATTAATATATGAGATTAATATTCCCTTAGGAACGAGATTGATATACGAGATTGATATTCCTTTGGTAATGAGATTGATATTCCTTTGGGAATGAGATTAATATATGAGATTGATATTCCTTCAGGAGTGAGAATGAGATGAGATATACATAGAGTATACGAGACCTAATTGAGATGAGATATACATAGTGTATGAGACTGAGTATGAGATGAGTTATATAGAGTATATGAGATTGAGCATGAGACGATATATATATATATATATATATATATATATATATATATATATATATATATATATATATATATATATATATATCAAGGTTGTAAAAAACGCTCGACGTTAGCTAGTCGCTGGACTAGGGTCAAGAGATTAATTGGCTAGGCGGATATTTATCGGGGGATTAATCGGGCACCATTAATTGTTAATTTGTTGAATTTTAAAAAAATAAATATAACTAATATCATATCAAAGTTCGTAAATACCACTAAAATGATAACGAAATAGGTTAATATGATTAATACAACACTAATCATGCCTCAAATAGTTTCCATTGAAATAAAACTTCTTCAAAATGTTAAAATTTCAACGTTTTATAATGTTTCACTCAGTGGCGGACCTTAGTGGTGCCCGGGGGGGTCCCGGGCCACTGCTCCGATTCCGGCACGTAGTGTAAAAAAAAATTATGTTTTTTCTATTAGGTGCACCGGCTTAAAATACGAGTGCCACTACTAATTTAGATTTTTTCGGAAAAAAAATTTTAGTGTCACCCCTACTAAAACCTTATGCGTCCGCCACTGGTTTCACTCACTCTAATCGGTCGAGTAGCTCCTAGGGATTAATCGAAGATTAATCGGGACCTAGTCGTGATTTTTACAACAGTGAATATATATATATATATATATATATATATATATATATATATATATATATATATATATATATAGTATACAAGACTGAGAATGAGACGAGATATACAGAGCATATGAGACTGAGCCAAGATGAGATATACTAGATGAGATATATAAAGAGTATATGAGATTTTGTAGAGATATATAGAGTGAATGGGACTTAAGAAATGATATATAACAAAGTATATTAGGCTACGTATAGATGAGAATGAATAGAGAATGAGAGGCAGAGTTGCGAAAAGATAAAGTTAGAGATAGAGTAGAGAAGAGATAAAGTTAAAGACAAAATTAAGATATATGCAAAATATGAGATGAACTAGAGGAGTAACTATGAGGACGAGTAACAATTATGAGAAAGAAAATAATAAAAGATAGGAGAATAACTCACCGGACCTAGTGTCTGATGTAGAAGAGATTTATGTTTTTGCAGGTTCAGGTATTCAGCAGTCGTAGTACTGGAAGAAAGGACATGAGCACAAGATCAAGATTTAAATAGCACGATGTTATTTTTGTATTCTTCAATTTATATAAATTTATATGATGTTTAAGCTATTAAACCTGAGAAGTAAAAAAGTTTTAAATTTTAAGAATATTTTCTGTATTTTTAAATAAAATTTTGATAATTCTTATAGATTAATGTTCGAGATTGAGGATGTCACAAAACATCAAAAAAAAAAAAAAAAACAAACAAACAAACAACAAACAACAACCGATCCATACAACATACGACCTAGTTTGCTGGTTAACATAAATTTGGTGTGCTACATTGCAAGTTGTAAAAGGCTTCAACATATAAAATTATATTTTTCATTCTTCCACCAACTCAACTATTTATTACTCTTTTCAAAATTTTATTCAACCACCATATATTACACGATATATTAGTAATTAGTTTTTCATTCATCAATTATCCGTCTCGGGGCGTTCAAATTATACTAAGCTAAATGTATTATGGAGAAAAACAAAATCTACAATCATCTTTCAAATTAGAGTTTGGATAATATACAAAATTCTTGTTCCAAAATAAGCAAAACCCCTTTTCTAAAATAGATAAACCCATTTTTTCAACAAGAATAAAATAATAATAACTAAAACAGATAAATCCCATAAATATGTCAACAAAATATTTCTATTAATAGGAAGATAAAAACTTTTAAGTTTTTAAGTTGGCATTAAAATGATAACAAGAATTAAAATAAACATAATGGAAAAGGAAAACAGTCTTTTTTTTTTGTGAAAAGATGGACCCGACCCAACTCAAAAAGATACTATTTTCTTTTTATATCGGACCCGGATCTCCTTGATGAATGGACACGTTGATGGTTGGAAACAAAAGCAGTACTAGAAGTAGTTGTTGTGTTTGTCGGGTGAAGAAGAGAGGATGCGTGTTGTCTTCAAACACTTTGATAAATAAGAATGTGGGCCCAGCTACAAAATTCAACCAAAACAACCCGACACCTGTCTTCTTTCATTTATTTTAGAGTAAATTACAAATTTGGTCTTTATTCTTTATTTAAAATTAAAAATTAAAATTGTAAGTTTAATTTAAAATTTAAAATTTAAAATTATTCCTATTAAGTTTGTATTTTGTGTAGATCTGGTTTCTAATCCATATATTATTAAGTTTGTATTTTGTGTAGATCTGGTTTCTAATCCATATATGATATAACATTCTTTGGATTGAGTTTGCGATTTTAAGTAAAGTATAATGGTCAAATTTGTAATTTGCCGCTTGTTTTGCAAACCTTGTAATCAAAGAGAGAATCATCACTTTTATATTTTCGTAAGATTTTAAAAGAATATTTTATACATTTTATTTCTTGAAATTTAAATAACCATAATTCCATCGACTGCTTTTTACTATGTTTAGAAAGATATTACATTATTCAGATAATCATGTAAATAAAGATATTACTAAGAATATTGTATTACTTTTTTGTTCTTGGTATAACTACTTACGTGAAGTAGTTTCTTAACCTTTACTTTTTTGGATTAAAATTTTAATCAATGAGTCATTATTACTCATTAGCCTTTCGTTTCTTTGGGGGATTTAATCAAAGGAGTCATTAATGAAACGTTGATGAAGCATGTCCCAATCGTTTTTCTCTTTCATGCTTCATTTTCTCTCTCAGAAAATGGTAATTTTCTTGATAAGTGATGAGTTATGAAGAAAAAAAAATATTTACAAGTGACTCACAAAATGTTTAATTCTATCTTTAAATCTATACGTTTGTTTTAAATGAGATCTGAACGTTATTAAATTGAATGAGTGTCATATTTTGCAACACTCATGTTCATGCCAGGCCAAAGCCTTTTATTTTCTTAACTATAACTAGATATGGCAATGGAGTAGGTTTTAAATTTACGGGTGCAAACCAGCCGAGCCGAGACCGAGCCTGGCCAGGCTCGGCTCGAGCTCGTTTAAGTTATATGGGGCTCGAGCTCGGCTCGATTCGAAATTTATTATACTAAGCTCGGCTCGAACTCGTAAGGAATTATACAAGCTTCGCTCGGGCTCGGGCTCGACTCGTTTTTTGTATGGCGTGCCTAAATAAGTTTAAGCTCGATTCGAGCTCATTAAGAAGCTCGTTTACTAATACTCTAAATCCCTAATTTCCCAAATATGTTTTTATTTTAATATATAAAAATAGTAATAAATTATATTATATATAGGCTCGTTTAGGCTCGCGAGCATAATCAAGCTTAGTGACATAGGCTCGAGCTCGAGCTCGTTTAATAAATGAGCTTAATATTAAGCTCGAGCTCGACTCACGCTCGTTTACAATTGGTTTGAATCGAGCTTTTAGCGAGCTGGTCCTGAGTAGCTTGACTCGTTTACACCCTAACTTTTAATCATAATTTGATCTAACCTCGTAAGAATTATGTGGGTTTGAATCTTAATTTTTGATTCGTTTATTAGTTTATGACTTGTACCCATTAACATTTTTATTAAATGGGTTGGGAATGGATCATTATTGACCTGCTCCGTTTATAACTTACCTATTTATGTATAATACTTTTTTATTTCTCCATCCCTTTCGTTTCTTTATAACTCGATTCTCCAATCCAAGGGAGTTGTTGTCATTTATAAGTCAATAAATCATCAATCGACATTCGGCAATATGCTTTGTTCTACGATCAAACGCATACCTACCTAAACTCAAAAAAAAATAAATAAATAAATAAATAAATAAAACAAAGACGTTTTCCTTTCTAATCAAACGCATAATATTATAGTGTAATCGTTTTCCGAGTGCAATTGATTTTATGATCAAATACATGTTTGCTATATTATACATGTATTTTATTTAAGATTCATCTTGATGTCTATGTTGTCTTGTCATTGGCATGTTTACTACAGTAGACATTTGTTTTATTTAATAAAGGTTATCTTAAGTATTAAGTAGCTGTGGTTCTTGTTATATCATATTTTAAGTATTAAGTAGAATATGATTAATGTTATGTCTTTATGGATAATACTTTCTGGCATACATTATAATTATGTAATATATAATATTAAAATTTGGTCGGATCAGTGAGTCGGATATATGTTGATCGAGTGGTTAAGTGTATTGATTCGATTATGTAAGATCCAACGGGTTACGGGACGAGTTTAGATGAAACTTTAAATTTTATTAAAAGTGTCTGGATCAAAGTTGATTTGCTCCAAATTCGCTTTATTGTCGGGTCTAACTATAAGAAAAGCCAAATAAAAGGGATTTTAGATTTAAAATAGGTATATTAATATTATAGGCATAAGATATGTTCTAAAAAAATAGTTATTAGTTGAAACATATAGTTTTTATGTGTGTGACAATGTTTGACAAAGTAGTTGTACTTTTTTTTAACATTTGTAACCCATATAAAACATAAAAACCAAAATCTCACAAAAAAATAATTCTTAAAATCTATTTGAAATAACTTTTGGATTAAAAATTTGTAAAATCCCAAAAACCATGACAAAATTTTTCATTTTAAAAATACATTTTCATAAAACTATAAAACTGTGAAACATTGTTTCTCAACCAAAACCATAGAAATCAGTGTATCAAAACAATCTCTCAATCCCTAAAAAATCAGGAGGAAGATGTGTACGATCATGCATTCGTCTTGCCCCGATCATCTGAAGTACCTGAAAACATTGAAATCAACAACTGTAAGCCAAAGCGTAATAAGTTCCTCCAAAATACGTTACATGACAATACATATACAATACATGCACACCGTGCCCATAGTATAAAATTGGATTGCCCCGGGGCCCACAATCACCAGACTGGATTGCCCCTGTCCCACAGTCCTCAGACTGGATTGCCACTGGCCCACAGCCCTCAGACTGGATTGCCCCTATCCCACAACTGTAACATCCCGAAGTTCAGGTATTCCTAAATTCATCCTTGTAATTTCATTATATGTCATTTTGGTCCCAAAGTCCAAGAGAAAATGCCTTGAAACCCTTGTGGCAGTATTGTAATTTCGGGTAGGAGGCGTACGCTAAGCGTACATAAGGGTACGCTGAGCGTACTAGGGCGCGCCCTAGTACGCTGGGCGTACACTTGTGTACGCCGGACGTACTAATGTCAGGAGGAAACCCTAAGTTTTAGGGGTTGGGAGGTATTTAAGCATCCTTATAGCTCGTTTCTCTCCACCTTTTCAGCCTCCAAACCCTTTGAGATGTTTTTGCAAAACCCTAGCCCTTAAGTGTGTGTTTTGAGCTCAAGAGTGTGTTTTTGGTGTAATTCAAGGAAGAAGGAGTTGCATCAAGGAGCTTGGAAGCTTGAAGCAAGACTTAGATATGGAAGTTTTGCTCTTTTCTTCATCATCCCAAGGTATAAAGTTCATACCTTGACGACTTCTTTGCTAGATCTCATTATTGGGTGTTTTTATGCTTCTTTTTGGTCCCAAATGTTCCATCTTGAGCATGGCATGTTCTGGATGTTTTGAGTTTTCCTTTCTGACCCTTGGAGGGGTCTTTAGTCATAAAAATGAGGTCCCAATGGCTAGAAGTGTCTCATGCATCTTGTGGAGGGTCTTAATGTATCAAGACCTTGTATTAAGGACTTTTTGGACATGTAAAGTCATAAAGTTGGAGACTTTATGACTCTATGGTGCATTTGGACCATAGATCTGAAACTTAGGCTTGAGTGCTTAAGACATTCAGCACTTAATGAAGTTGTGAAGTTTGCGAGGGCACGCCCCGCGTACTCGGTCAACCACCCATGTCGAGTTGACTCGGTTGGGTTGACTCGGGTACGCCCCACGTACTCGCATGAGGCAGCCCATGTCGAGTTGACTCGGTTGGGTTGAATCAGTTGGTTTATTGACCTTTACCAGTTGACATTGAGTTTGAGCAAGTTTGACTTTCAGGGTATTTTGGGATTTTGATTGAATTGGTCACTTGATGGATTTAGTTTTTGTGTTGAGAGCTGAGATTCGGAGTCGGGCCTCATCTTTCTATCCAGTTGTGAGGTGAGTTTTCCTCACTGTACTTAGGGTCGAAGGCACCAAGGTCGGCCCTTTGGATTGTTATCCTGATTACCGTATGATTGAGTACTGTAGTGATCTGTTAGATCTGTATCCTGGTAGATAGGATGATGCTATGCTTAGTGATCTGTAAGATATG
Organism: Lactuca virosa; assembly: GCF_052849685.1. NCBI lineage: Eukaryota > Viridiplantae > Streptophyta > Magnoliopsida > Asterales > Asteraceae > Lactuca > Lactuca virosa. Next base: position 45,073,439 of record NC_136433.1, read on the forward strand.
TCTGCTTGTTATTGGCTGGTTAATTGTACGATTATCTATTATATATTTGTATCGACACAGTGTATGTTTGGTTAGGTTGAGGCAGTCCTGCTTTTTGCTGAAGGCCAACGGACTCAGGGCGTCCCAGATAGACTGAAGGATAGTGGAGCGTACCAGTCAGGCCGAAGGCCCGAAGAACATTCCAGATAGGTTGCAGGCCCGATGTGGCGTGCCAGTCATGCTGTAGGTTCTGTGAGCGTACCAGGTAGTCTGTAGGCCGGTGGGGCGTTCCAGTCAAGCTAAAGGCTCTGTATGCATGTTGTTTATTGTTATTATTCTGGTTTTGTGTTGTGTTTGTATTTCGGGGGAACTCACTAAGCTTTGGGCTTACAGTTTTGGGTTATGTTTCAGGTACTTCAGATGATCGCGGGAAGGCAAAGGCGTGATCATGCACCTCCTCGTGTTTTGTTTTATGTATTTGGGAAAACTCTGATAATATACATGTTTTGAAAACTATTTTGTAAACAATGATGGTTTGTGGAACTGTTTGAAAAGTTTAAATTTTTCATGAACTTTATGGATGTTACAAGTTGATATCAGAGCCTTGGTTTGAGTGAATTGGAGGAACACTCGTGTGAATCTAGTCTCAAACTAAGGAAAAAGATTTTAAAAACGATTTTCAAAATGTTTTCAAAATATCAAGGAGGATGCAATGTGTACGATCAGCCGGAGCTCATAAGCATACCCCAAAATACCACACTGTTATTCGATTTTGCGATATGTTAGAACATCATGCTAGTGATAGGCTAGGGATCTTCGGGAATTTTCATGATAGAATTGCCTGATTATATGATGCCTGATAGCCGAGGGTTCTTCTTATATGGAATTGACATCATTACTGTAGTTGCTTAGTATATGCATCATGGTCATACATAACTAAGATTCTATAGCCTGAGAATGTTTGGTTTGGCCTTATTTCCTGTTCTTGTTTGATGAAGGGCTTAGGGTAGGATCAGATATTCGATTGTCTATAGGGTCCAGTGTTATGTATGATTAGCATACACGAGTGCTGCAGGGTTGGTGGAAGTTTCATGGATGAAATGTGTGGGTTCAGCCGGCCAGTTCCGAGATGATTAGCCTTTCCTATAGGGTGTGAGGATTGAGAGTATGATTGTGCTTGTGTGTATTGTTAGGGTTGTTATGATGATCCTCTGAAACAAATACGGGTAGGTATGGAGGTAGTATGGGTCCGTACTACTGGAAGCACAAGAATCGTACGCGTAACAGGGAAGCCACAACCCCTAGGGCTTTGTTGGGAGTTGGTTCCCCTGATATGATATGTGTGTTATCTGATATCCCCATGTGTTATTTTCAGTATGGTGACTACGAGGTGATTTGAGGTTGGGTCCGGATCGGGATCGGGAGCTGGCAGTCAGGGTGGGTCAGTTGTGTTGGATGACAAAATTAGGGGGATTCTCCGTGAGGAGGTTAGATATTGTCAAGGATCAGATATCGGAGTTATTTGGGTCTATTAAGACCGCAATGATGGAGTTCTTTGATGACAGAAACGCAGCTGTTGCTAAGACTACTGCTGTTGCAGCCTCCGTATCCGTTGCAGCTGCAGGTGTTGGACCGGGTTGGGTTTTTCAGTATTGGGACTTCGACAATACGAAGCCCCGCTGACTTTCAATGGAGTTCAGGACCTGATCGTAGCTACGAAGTGGATATCTGATGTTGAGGGATGCTTTTTCACCTGCTCTAGCCCAGCTGACCAGAAGGTCAGGTGCGCTCTGAACCTCCTGAGTTCCGGAGTGAAGGATTGGTGGAGACTTGTTACGGGATCTTATTTTGCTGAGCAGAGGGCTGCAGTATCTTGGGAGCAATTCATGGAGATGTTCCGTACTCGATATGTGTCGCGGGTAGAGCGCGAGAGGTTGGCCTAGGAGTTCTTGGATCTGAGGCAGGGGACAGAGTCGGTGACGGAGATCATCAGGATGTTTATTGAGAGGACCATGTTCTTCCCTGAGTGTGCTTCGGAGCAGGCTCAGATGACCCGTTACTTGAGCATGATCAAGACGGATATCAGGCAGTTTGTTTCCACCCAACGATATGAATCTTTGTTGGAGATATAGGATGCCGCCAGGCGGCGTGAGATCGAGATAGAGCTTCAGACGAGAGAGAAGAGACCGATCCCTGTGCAGCCGCAGCTAGCGACGAAGCGGTTCAAGGCCGCTGATTCTAGATCTGGGGGCTAGCGAGGCCGCACTTGTGGGAAGTGCGGTAAGGTTTATGATGGGGCTTGTCGATCAGGAGGTGTGTGCCTCAAATGCGGCAGGGAAGGGCATTATGCGAGGGATTGCCGCCAGTTGGCCCCCGCTCTGAGTACCAAGATTTGATATCATTGTGATCAGGTTGGCCATGTGAAGGACAACTGTCCATTGCTCGCCGCCAAGCCGGCACAGGCCCCTGCGCCAGCTAATTTGAGGATCACAGATTGGCGCCAGGGGAAGGCGGAGCCACCGAGGGCTCAAGGTCGCGCTTTTCAGCTCACTGTCGAGGAGGCTAGAGCAGCTCCAGATGTTGTGACTGGTATGTTTCTATCCATTATCTTGTTGATTACATTTTGTGTTATGCTTATATATATATATATATATATATATATATATATATATATATATATATATATATATATATATATATGTGTGTGTGTGTGTGTGTATGTGTGTGTGTGTGCCTCTGTTAGGTACGTTTCTAGTGAACTCTTTGCATGCTCTAGTGTTGTTTGACTCGGGAGCGAGTCGGTCCTTTGTTTCTCGATCGTTTAGTAGGGAGTTTGATATGCCCATTTGGGAGTTGGAGTGTCCGTTGCGAGTTTCTATCACCAATGAACACGAGGTTTCTGCATCATCAGTGTATCAGGGTTGTGTTCTGGAGATCTGCGGGGTGCCTTATCCGATCGACCTAATTCCTATCCCTATGGGGGATGTTTGCGTGATTGTGGGTATAGATTGGTTGACCCAGTTTGGTGCTATGATTGATTATGAGGTCCAGTGCATGGTATTTCGAACCCCAAGTGGGGGAGAACTGGTTATCTATGGAGAGGGCACCAGGATGGGTTCAGGGTTTTGTTCTGCAGCCAGGGCTCGACAGTATATTCAACATGGGTGTGCAGACTACTTGGCTTATGTGGTGGATATACGTGTTGGGGATCAGACTTTAGTTTCAGAGGTATCGGTTGTGAGGGAGTTCGCAAATGTATTTCCGGAGGAGTTACCCGGTGTGCCTCCCGAGAGGCAGGTCGATTTCAGGATCGACCTTGTGCCAGGTGCGGCCCCTATTGCCAAGGCGTCGTAGTGCTTTGCACCACCTGAGATGCAGGAGTTTTCATCTCAGTTTCAGGAGCTGTTAGGCAAGCAATTTATCAGACTAAGCAGTTCTCTGTGGATAACGCTGATTTTGTTCGTCAAGAAGAAGGATGGTTCACACCGGAGGTGTATTGATTACCAGGAGTTGAACAAGCTAACGGTGAAGAACCGTTATCCCCTTCCGCAGATTGATGGCCTCTTTGATCAGTTTTAGGGTGCATCTTTGTTCTCCAAGATAGATATGAGGTATGGGTATCATCGGGTTAGGGTGAGGGGGAGGACGTGGAGAAGACCGCGTTCCGGAATCGTTATGGGCATTACGATTTTGTGGTGATGCCATTTGGGCTCACTAATGCGCCTACAATATTCATGGATTTGATGAATCGGGTATGCAGGCCGATGCTCACTCGTTCCGTTATTTTGTTCATTGATGATATCTTGGTGTATTCCAAGACCAAAGAGCATCATGAGGATCATCTTCGCGAGCTTCTGGGGGTTTGGAGGTGAGAACGGCTTTATGATAAGTTCTCGAAGTGCGAGTTTTGGTTACGAGAGGTTCAGTTCCTTGGACACCTCGTTAACCAAGATGAGATATTGGTCGATCCGGCCAAGATCGAGGCAATGATGCAGTGGGAGGTTCCAAAATCTCCCTAGGTTATCAGGAGTTTCTTGGGTTTGGCAGGGTACTATCAGAGATTCATTCAGGATTTCTCCATGATTGCAGTAACCCTCACTCGTCTGACGATGAAGGGGGTGGATTTCCGATGGGGCCCTGAGCAGTTGTCGGTGTTTGAGACCCTTAGGTAGAGGTTATGTGAGGCCCCGATATTGACCCTCCCGGAGGGGGTTGAGGATTTTGTGGTATTCTGTTATGCATCCATCACTGATTTGGGGGCGGTTCTCATGCAGAGAGGATGTGTGATAGCTTATGCTTCGCGGCAGCTGAAGCCGCACAAGTCGCAATATCCCACGTATGATCTGGAGTTGGGGGCAGTAGTTTTTGCCCTCAAGATTTGGAGGAACTATATTTATGGGTCCGTTGTACCATCTACACGGATCACAAGAGTCTGGGACATATTATGGATCAGCCGAACCTGAACATGAGGCAGCGCAGGTGGCTGGACATGGTCAAGGATTATGACTGCGAGATCCTTTACCATCAATGTAAAGCAAATGTAGTGGCGGATGCTTTAAGCCGCAAGTCGGTCAGGTCTTCAGATAGGGTGGCGTGTATGAGGATATCAGTTGATTCCCCGCTTTTGGGATTGACCAGGGAGGCTCAGACCGAGGGAGTTCGGAAGGAGAACTGGAAGCAGGAGAGCATCAGATGTGAGATTGACAGGTTCGTCATGGATAGTCGTGGGCTGCTGACCCGATGTGGTCGGTTTTGGGTTCCAGTTTCGGGTGGGATCAGGCAGGTTGTATTGGAGGAGGCTCGTAAGTCTTATTTTTCTATCCATCTGGGGGCCACCAAGATGTATCTTTTGGATTAGTGTCTAAGTCCATAACTATAATTGGTATGACTTGACCCGACCCGACATGGTCCATTTGGGTTGCACTTCACCGGAACAATTTGTATGGATAGACTTATGAGAAAAGGTTATATATGATATATTAATATATTATAAGTTATAATACATTAATATGAAATCATATTATTTAATTAGTATTGATCTAGAGTTAATTTGGAATTAATTTACTGATCAAAAAGAGACTAATTAAATATGGACTATTACATATATATGGAATGGGCCAAGGTATATTTAGGATGGGCTAAGAGTGTATGGAAGTCCATGGAGCTTTTAACCCATGGATCCTATGTAAATGAAAGGTCATGGGTATTAGGGTTTACATGGATGTAACACTAATCCTCCATAATATATAAAGGGGTCCTTGGCTCACAAAATTGGCACTAGTGTGTGTGAAAGAAAAGGTGGCCGATTTTAGTGAGCTCCATATTCTCTCAAAGTTCTTCCAAGTTGTTTTGGTGGTTTGTGATTCCACTTGAGGCATTCACATTATTGGTGCTAGGCTCTTAAAGCTCCAAGGAATCAACCACAAGGAAAAAGGTATGTAATTTTATCTAGTTTATTATGCAAGTAACATCTGATTATATACTAGTTAGGGTAATACCTTGGAATATTCAAGTTTGCATGTATAATAGAGAAAACATAGATCCAAGCTATTTAGGGTTGCATGTACACCTTAGGAGTGTTAGAATGCTCAAAACCCAACAGTATCAGGATTTGAGATTGAGTTATTGGTGGCCATGTATGAAGAGGGAGATAGTCGGGTATGTGTAGAGATGCTTGACCTGCAGGATGGTCAAGGCTGAGTATCAGAGGCCGCATGGCAAGCTGCAACCTATGGAGGTTCCCATGTGGAAATGGGAGCAGATTTCGATGGATTATATCACCAAGTTTCCGAAGACAGCAAAGGGTTTTGATGCTATCTGGGTCATCGTGGATCGATTGACCAAGAGTGCCCACTTTCGGGCGATTCAGGAGAGTTCTTCGGCCGAGAAGTTGGACGATGTGTATGTTCGCAAGATCGTTGATCGCCATGGGGTTCCGGTCTCCATTGTTTCAGACCGTGATGTGAGGTTCACCTCCCATTTCTAGCAGAAGTTCCATGAGGAATGGTGGGATGTCAAGTCCACCAAGCAAATTACACCCTTTGTTTGCAAATAAAACGTAATATAATGGTAAAAAGGGGTATCGATCCTCGGGGAAATTGTTGTATTCAATCACCAATTCAATCTAAAAGAACTATTGTAAATAAACTAACTAACTACAATTAAACTAAAAGGGGGGGGGTGTTATGATTGCTTGAAAACTAAAAGACTTGAATAACTAAAAACTTGCAATTAAGCAAGATAGTGAGATGCTCAAATATTGGAGAGAGTTGGTTAACTAAGGCAATTCAACACAATGAACATTTGTGTGTTTATCATTAGGATTCAACATGAAGCTTATCATTCATCCCAAATTGGTTATAGCAATCATGAAGCATGATATGCCAAGATTCCTCTTAGGTAGTATGGAGGTTGGGGAAGCCCACAACACACCTTCTTAATCAAGATCAAGGGTTTAATTGAAGCAAGTGAAACCAAGAAGTTAATTAGCCTTAAGAAAGAAGGAATCCCCAATTCCTAGAGGATGTCAATGCTTATACATCCATAAAGGAGCTATGATTAATAAACTAGAGATGATTTTTACCATCATAAAGCCCGTGTTCTAAGTTAATTCAATGATTCAATGCAAAACCAAAGAAATAAACTAACAATAGCTCATTCAAGTGCCAAGCTCATGATCAAAGCATTAAACAAGCATAAGAAATATGATCTAGAACCATAAACATAAGATAATTGATAATCTAGCATGAATCCTTCAAAAACCCACAAACATTCAAAGGTTTTAACCAAAGTTAACCAATATAGATAGTTTAGCCACTCATGGCAATAGAACAACAATCACAAAAGTCTAATTGCATAAAGAAACTACCAAATAACTTGGAAAGATGAAAAGATATGAGTCTTGTGCTTCCAAATCGCCTTCTCAGCTCTTCAATGGTGTAAAATCGAGATTATGGCTGCTAGATCTGATCCCCCAAGGTTATGGTGTGCCAAATGACCAAAATACCCAAACTGGGCAGTTGCGCGGGTACCCGCGCGACGAAAATTCCACCCGCGCAAATGTTGTTGTAATGTTATTGGTCCTTCATTCTTCCACTCCACCCTTCCACTACCAAAGATTCCTTTAGTCCCCTCCATATCCATGTGATTTAAACCAACCAATCATCATTTAGCTACAAAAATGGATGCTCCAAGCCCAAAAATAAAAGTCCAAGATCCATCTTCACAAGCCCAAAATATCCAAGTCTTTAACTCTTAAGGTCCAAATCTCCTTTTATGGATCCGCCAAGCCCAACAATGCATCGGAAAGCCCACTAAGACCAACTCCAGTCAAACCACAACCGCAATGAGCTCCAAAACCCTGCAAAATTCCTCATGCAAAATAAAAAGTCCCCGATACGATCCATGATAAAGAAAATAAAGAATATACAATGCAATACTAATAAAAAGAGCTAAAAATCTAAAATAAACTAATAAAAATAAGGAAATAAAATAAGCTATCAAGGAACCGGGTACGAGGTTGTACTTCAGCACTGCTTATCATCCGCAAACCAACGACCAGAGTGAGCGGACAATACAGACCCTTGAGGATATGTTGTGGGCCTATGTTATCGATTTCGGTGGGAGCTAGGACTCCTACCTGCCTCTTGCAGAGTTTTCCTACAACAACATATATCATTCCAGTATTGGTGCTCCGCCCTTCGAGATCTTGTATGGGCGGAGATGTTTTATCCCGGTTTGTTGGGGTGAGGTTGGTCATAGAGTTATGGGGCGGACTAAGGTGGTCCTTCATACCACATAGCTTATTCAGCAGATCCGGTAGAGACTGCAGACCACTCAGAGTCGGCAGAAGAGCTATACCGACCGGTGCCGATCCGAGTTGGAGTTTCAGGTCGACGATATGGTATTATTGAAGGTCTCACCTTGGAAAGGTGTGATACGCTTCAGGAAGAGGGGGAAATTGGGTCCCCGGTATATTGGGTCATTTCGAGGGATCGCCAGGGTTGGCAAAGTTACTTAAAGAATGGATCTTCGTGAGGAGCTCTGTCAGGTTCACAACACTTTCCATGTTTCGCAGCTACGAAAATGCGTATCGGATGAAGATGTGGTGGTTTCCTTGTATGATATTGAGGTTGATGAGCGCCTAAACTATGTTGAGAGGCTGGTGGCTATCTTGGAAAGGAAGGTTAAGGTTTTGCGTAGCAAGGAAATACCTTTGGTAAACGTACGGTGGCAGCACCGGAGGGGCTCCGAGTGGAACTGGGAGCCTGAGGCTGAGATGCGGGAGCATTATCCGGATTTGTTCACCGCAGTGGACTTCGAGGAAGTCTAGTTCAAGTGGGGAAGAATTGTAACATTCCAAAGTTCAGGTATTCCTAAATTCATCCTTGTAATTTCATTATACGTCATTTATGTCCCAAAGTCTAAGAGAAATGCCTTGAAACCCTAGTGGCAGTATTGTAATTTTGGGCAGGAGGAGTACGCTAAGCGTACATAAGGGTACGCTGAGCGTACTAGGGCGCGCCCTAGTATACTGGTCGTACACTCGTGTATGCTGTGCGTACTAATGTCAGGAGGAAACCCTAAGTTTTAGGATTTTGGGAGGTATTTAAGTTGAAAGATAAAGGCAAATCAATTGTAGTGGAAAAATCGAAAGAGGAAAAGAAGGCTGAAGTAGAATCTGAACTTGAAAAACTGAGGATTATTCAAAGTATTATGACTCGGCGTGCTAGTGATCCGAAGGGAATGGATAAAGGTGATCTAGCCAAACATTATAATTACGAAACAATTGAGGCCAAGGTTGCTTTTAATCACATGTATACATTCGAGAAGAAACCAAAGCAGAGTTATTTGGTCACAAATACTGATGCAAGCCAGCTGGATTTTCCCATAAACGAAATGATGTTTATCATGCCTCAGTTCAAAGTAGAAGGGAATTTTAAAAATAAAGATGAAGGTACACACATGAAAATTCGTTTTCATGCTGTTCTTGGAAAAGCCCCTGAGGAAGTTTGGTCTTTAATAAAAATCAAGAAGGTCATAAGTATGAAAAAGGATGTGGTTTTCGAAAACACAGTCCAAAATGTTAAGTATGTGGTTGCCAGGGCAAATAGAAATATTTGCGAATTCACTGTTGCAGATTTTCCATTAATGAACTTGTATGATCTTATACAAGTTGCATTACTTTTGAAAGACAAATCATTCTCATACCTTTAAAACACAGAACCAAATGAATTCAAGCTTGGAGTAGCTCACATCAAGATTTTTATAGAAAACTATTATGAGTGCTTGGCATTAACAGATGTTGAATTAGCTACTGCCAAAGGAATGGAAATTAAAGCTCCGATGGCTCCTACGAAGACTCAGGCGGAATTGAAGAAGTATGCTGATGGTGAAATTTGCCTGAAGCCTTTTGGAATTGTCTTCGCAGGAAAAGACAAAGCTGGAAAGTCTAAACGGTTCTTATTCCAAGCAAGTGAAGTCGAGAGATATTCAACATCTCAATATACGAACTTGATTGTTCGTATGAATCATTGCAAGAAGAACAATGAAGGTGACAAGAAAGAGCTGAAGAAGATTATCTCCTGGTACACGGAGATTCGAAGAGTATTACTGTATTCCATCACACTTCTTACAAATTGAAGACTTCGGCTATGATTACAAAGGGGGAGATTGTAAGGGTCGAATTGTTGTAATTAGTCGAAGTATGTTTTGGACTCTTCGAATGTTTTGTAATGTATTTTACTAGGGCGCTTTTATTCGAAGCTTTAGAGTCAATGCCTTAGTATATTTTTTGTATGCTTTCAGTTCCCTATAAATAGGGTTATTTACTAGAGTTAGATAAGAACTTTTACAGACTTGTCTACTATACTCTGTAAAGAATTCGAAAGCATAATAGAGCATAACAAGATCATATTTACATCCTGTGTTCAAATCTCATATTCTTACTTGAATTCATACTCTGATTAATTAATTACTCGATTCATTGGTTCATCAATTGGTATCAGAGCGGGTGTTCTTGATTGGATCAAGAATTGATCCTTGATGGCTTTCTAGATTTGGTGATTCTTTGTTTTTGATTTTTGATCATCATGTTTTAGAGAGTTTGGATTCTAGAAATCGAATTCATCATTGTTTCTATTCATAATTCGATTTTCTTCACTAGAATTCAAGTGAATTTTACTTTCTCTCTCTAGAAAAACCATTCAAAATCACTTTCTCTCTCTAGAAATCTTCAAGTTTTTGTGATTATGGTGAATTTGCCGTATAATTCTTGGATTGTGATCGTTGAAGATGTCAAATACAAAGTCAATAAAAATTAATATTATGGGTTGGTGTTAAACAAGTTGATTTCATGGGGAACTATGGTTTCTTATGGAGGATTGAATGATGATCATGGAAGCTTGATATTTCAACCACTTTGTGAGATCAAATGGTTGGCTGATATTACATGGTCCATATCATCACGTAGTAGTGATAAGATTGGAGAAGAAAAATATTTGTTTAGAAAGAAATATATTTCTCTTATTGAAGACCCAAATGATCTTCGTTCTCTTAAGGTTGTTGAAGTTGTTGACAATGGAGTTCAATGTGATGTTCTTGATGTTCTTGAAGTTCATGATAAGAAGATTCAAGTTGATTCTCAAGATGAAAAAGTTTTTTGCTCGATTGGAGTTCAAACCGATGATATTTTGTGTTCTTGTGATTCGTTTGAAGGAATGATTCCTTATCGGAAGCCGGTGATCCAAGAAATTCACAAGTATCAAACTCCAAAAGATTTGATTCAAACTCAAGAAGTTGTGGAAAGTGGGTTTGTTCATGAAACCAAGTCTTCAAGATGCAAAAAGATGAGAAAGAAAAAGAAGAAGAAGATTAAACGGAAGAACAAGCGGGTTTATTCACAAAAATCGTCGAATGTTGTTGTGAATCCGAAATCCGTGAAGCAAATTTGGGTTCCAAAGCAACAATCTCCAAAGGTTGCAATGAATTTGAAGTCAAAACCCAAAAGTATTGGTGGTTCTTTTGAAGATGTTCTTGGATCGTTGAAGAACACGAAGAACACGAAGAACGAGTTGTACATCTCGCATAGTGGGTGGGACAATGTTCAAATTGGAGATTTTATCATTCCAACAAAAGAACCAAGATCTTCCAAATTTGATTCGTTCGTTGCAAATGGATCTCGATTCGTCAAAAAGGTATCTCAAATTCTCAAATGGATTCCAAAACGTTCATGAATTTCGATTCGTATTTTCCGTTTCAACCCCATTGATTGATCCAATTATTTTTGTTTAGATCATAACCAAAATCAAAATTCTTTTTGTTTTGTTACTTTCATTTACACAAACATTGATCCCAAACCAAAATATCGAACTGATACTATTCATCAATCCATATTAAGCCCATATAACTCAATCTTTCTCTATTTGTTTGATCCATGGTTCTTGAGCCTATAATCGAAAACTATTTTTTAGCCCAAATCATCGGCTACTGTTCGAATTCTGTAACATGAGAAAGTATAAAAATCAACGTTTGACTGTTCGCTATTTGTATTCGTATATTGTAAAATTGCTTGAAGCGAAACTTGATGTAAGATTTTCGGTATCGATTTCAAATAGTATCTATCATCGATAGATGTTGATTTCGATTTGGAATTAGTTAAGTCGAATGGTGAATGGACAGAAGGTGAAATCGAATGGGTTTTTGATAAATCTGGAAACGATTTCGATTTTGACTGAAATTGTACTTGGTTTGAGTCGATTGAGAGTCGCACGTAGATTCAACTGGTCGTTTGCTGTTTGAATCAAAAGAGTTTTGAGAAATTGGTAATCATCGGTTGAAAGTCATCATATTTGGATTAGAGTCGAAATTTTGGGGTCGATTTTGTATTTGGAAGTCTAACGCATGTCTTGGAGTAGTTCGTGTTGTCTATGGTTGAATGTAATTTCTATTGGCTTGATTTGGGGGTCGAAGTCTCTTACTTTGGAATTAAATTTGTATGATGGTGGTTTTTACGACTACCTCTCACGAAAGAAGTAGAACATTGAGGATAGAATCGATTTCGAAAGCAGATGAGATTTTTGATGTTTGATTGAAAAAGCGAAGACTGATGTTGGTTGTGAATTTTGGATTCGTTAATATCGATCGATATAAGTCGTTGATGTTTAGGGATATCTAAACTGGATTCGATGGTTTGGGGACGAACAGATCTTGCATTGTATACGAATCTTGAATAGTCGTTCTGGGTTTTCGTTAAAATGGTGTTAAGACTTCGTTACCTGACGCGAAGAAGAAGGGTTCGTTACCTGATTAACGAAGTGAAAGAAGGGTTCGTTTTCGCATGTGATTTGGGAAGTCGACACTTAATAGTCGAAGAATTTGACTGGAACGTGCGAAGAATTTGACTGAAACTAACGAACGGGAAAGAAAAAAATATTTCGTTAATATGCTCTGAAAGTTTCGTGCTGGGAAACAATTAGGAGAAGAAGATGTACAAGTTTCGAAATTGGTCCTTATAGTTTCGAAAATTTGACAGTTTATACACACTTTGAAATAAGGACTCAATTTTCGATATTCTAAAGCATTGTGAAGAACTTTTGAAAGTAGTAAATGATGTTTCAAAATTTTGGCAGTTTATACCCAAAGTCGAAAATAGTGTTACAAAGCTGAGAAATTGAGAATATTCATTTCTGGTCCCTGCAGTTTGTGCGAATTAACATTTTCCACCCAGTTTCGCAAATGGGGGAGAATTTCGCATATTTAGCTGTTTTTGGTGCAATGGGTCCCTGCAAGTTTCAGAAAGTGATAATTTCTACCCGGTTTTTGAAAAATCTTGCAACTTTCACCCAAAAAGTCAAAAAATTTCATAAATTGGAAATTTTTTGTGGCTTTTTCGTGATTGTTTTTCCGTGCAAGATTTTTGGTGATTCATTTTTGGTACACATCAAGGGGGAGTTTCGTGAAGACTATTCCTCGGGCGCTTCTCACCTTTAGTGGCTTTTATAATCATTTTTTTATTATAAAAAGGGGGAGAATGATGGGTATTCGAAGCTTCTCGGGTTTGTCGAATATTCATTTGCGGATTTGAAGACCGGTGTTACTTCGAGGGGGAATTTGGTCTTGATCAGGTTAGCTCGTTGGAGATTGAAGCCGGACATCCAATCCGAACTTTGAGGGGGAGAATGTTAGGGTGCAAAGTCACTCTTGGATGTAGTGTTTTAGGCTTACCCTCTTGTATGTGTAAATGGGTTGAGTCTTTCCTATAAATAGGAAGTGAGTGACTCCCATTATGAAATGAACCATTTTGGAGTGTTAGACTAGAGAGAGAAATTGTGTACAAACCCATTTGTATATCCTTTCTAGATCTAATATGAGCTTACACAGATTTATTTACTCCTTGTGTTCTTGATTTTACATGATGATTCACTAGATCTTTCTAATTCCGCAAATGCCATCATAATAAACACCACTACACTTATAGCTCGTTTCTTTCCACCTTTTCAGCCTCCAAACCCTTTGAGACGTTTTGGCAAAACCCTAGCCCTTAAGTGTGTGTTTTGAGCTCAAGAGTGTGTTTTTGGTGTAATTCAAGGAAGAAGGAGTAGCATCAAGGAGCTTGGAAGCTTGAAGCAAGTCTTGGATCTGGAAGTTTTGCTCTTTTCTCCATCATCCCAAGGTATAAAGTTCATACCTTGATGGCTTGTTTTCTAAATCTCATTATTGGGTGTTTTTATGCTTCTTTTTGGTCCCAAATGCTCCATCTTGAGCATGACATGTTCTGGATGTTTTGAGTTGTCCTTTCAGACCCTTGGAGGGTCCTTAGTCATAAAAATGAGGTCCCAATGGATAGAAGTGTCTCATGCATCTTGTGGATGGTCTTAATGGATTAAGACCTTGTATTAAGGACTTTTTGGACGTGTAAAGTCATAAAGTTGGAGACTTTATGACTCTAGGGTGCATTTGGACCATAGATTTGAAGTTTGGGCTTAAGTTCTTAAGCCATTAAGCACTTAATGAAGTTGTGGAGTTTGCGAGGGTATGCCCCGCGTACTCGGTTAGCCACCCCATAATCTGGTCAATGCGAGGCTTTGCGTACGCTAAGCGTACTTTTGGGTACGCCCCGCATACTCGTATGAGGCATCCCATGTCGATTGACTCGGTTGGGTTGACTCGACTGGTTTATGGGGTTTGACCAATTGACCTTGACCAGCTGGCTTTGAGTTTGACCATGTTTGACTTTGAAGGCATTTTGGGATTTTAATGGAATTGGTCACTTGGTGGATTTAGGTTTTGCGTTGAGAGCTGAGATTCGGAGTCGGGCCTCATCAGTTCTATCCAGTTGTGAGGTGAGTTTTTCTCACTGTACTTAGGGTCGAAGGCACCAAGGTCGGCCCTTTGGATTGTTATCCTGATTATCGTATGATTGAGTACTGTAGTGATCTGTTAGATCTGTATCCTGGTAGATAGGATGATGCTATGCTTAGTGATCTGTAAGATCTGTCTGCTTGTTATTGGCTGGTTAATTGTATGATTATTTGTTATATGTTTGTGTCGACACGGTGTATGTGTGGTTGGGCTGAGGCGGTCTTGCTTTGTACTGAAGGCCAATAGACTCAGGGCATCCTGGATAGACTGAAGGCCAATGGGGCGTAACAGTCAGGCCGAAGGCCCGGAGAATGTTCCGGGTAGGCTAAAGGCCCGGTGTGGTGTTTCGGTCATGCTGTAGGTTTTGTGAGCGTACCAAGTAGACTGCAGTCCGGTAGGGCGTTCCAATCAGGCTGAAGGCTCTGTATGCATGCTGTTTATTGTTATTATTTTAGTTTTTTGCTGTGTTAGTATTTTGGGGGAACTCACTAAGCTTTGGGCTTACAGTTTTGGGTTATGTTTCAGGTACTTCAGTGACCGCGGGAATACAAAGGCGTGATCGTGCACCTCCTCGTGTTTTGTTTTATGATTTTGGGAAAACTCTGATAATAAACATGTTTTAAAAACTATTTTTTAAACAATGATGGTTTGTGGAACTATTTGAAAAGTTTAAAATTTTCATGAATTTTATGGATGTTACAACAACACACGACTAGATTGTTCTGATTTTGTTGGCCTACAACACAAAGTTGTACCGCCTCAACCCAACTGCACTATATCGACATATGCAAACATATAATCAACAACCACTAAATACAGGTAATAATACAGATATACCAATCGAATAGATCAGTATAGTATACCGATTTCATACATACAAGGACACATACTGCAGTATAAAGTATAGTGAGAAAACTCAGCTTGCAGTCTAGAAAATAACAACGTTGATAACAGATCCAAAAACCGACACTACAAATCACCTATAAAACAACACAAGGACCAAGTCTCAAACTACAGCCCAAAACCATCAATTTGACCTAAAGTCAAATTTGGTCAAAGTCAACGGGTAATGGTCAAAAGTCAACTCAGATCGCTGCCACACCGTGGCCAATACTTTCCACGTCGTGGCAGCATCACGACAAAATAGCCACAACCCTGCATCACGCCACGATGTGGAAGCCAATCTTCACGTCTTGGGAATCGCCTAGACCAGCTTATTGCATTAAGCTCTTAATCCCTCAAGTCACCCATCCATACTTTCAGAAAGCATTCTTACACCCAAATCGTCATAAAATTGTTGCTTTATAGACATGCATGTCTTGAACTAAACTAGGTCAAGATGGTATTAAATGGGGTTCAAATATCATAGAAGTAATCAAAACTCAATAACTCTCTAGATCGACAACACCAAGCCCCAAAATGACCTCAGGGATTCAGAAAGTTGCTAACTTTATGAGATCCATTCATTCAAACTTTCCCAATCATGAAAATACTTACATGAAAGCCTACATCTAGAATTTTAATGCATAAAGGTTCAGCTTGGACACTTACAATGGTCCAGAATATCTGCAAAGATGATGAGGAGATTTGTTTGATGAATCAATGCCCACGGATCAGCTTCTTCTTCTTCAAAACACCAAAAATCACCACAAAACTCAAGAACTTCAACAATGGAGGCTAGGGTTTTAATGAGGGGGGAAGGGAGGTGATGGAGGTTGAGGGTGGGAAAACCCTAGCCATCATATCCCTTAAATAGTGGCACAAACCTCGAAAATTAGGGTTTATCATTAAATGGCTGCCACGTCGTGACCATCAAGCCTCCATGTCGTGGCGCCCACTTAACCTTCGCACACCTTCTGGCCATGGCCATGTCGTGGGTTATCATTCAGCACGTCGTGGCCACCAAATCTAAAACTTGAATAATAAAACTTTCAAGAGAAACATACCTGAAACTTGGTGTTACAATTCTCCCCCACTTGAACTATATTTCATCCTCGAAATCCTCGGTTGCAAATAGATATGGGTAGTTCTCACGCATCTCTGACTCGGGCTCCCAAGTGTACTCAGAATCCTTTCGATGCTGCCAATGAACCTTGACTATGGGTACCAACTTGTTGCGTAAGGTCTTCATCTTCTTGTCAAAAATAGCCACCGGCCTCTCCACATAATTCAGGCACACAACGGCCTGAATGTCGTCTAACGGAACCACTGTCTTGTCATGAACCTAGCACTTTTGAAGTTAAGAAACATGGAAGGTGTTATGGATCTAACTAAGCTCCTCAGACAGGTCCAACCGGTAGGCCACCTTACCTACCTTGTCCACCACTCTAAAGGGTCTGATAAATCGGGGGCCCAACTTCCCCCACTTCCTGAAGCGTATAACACCGTTCCTGGATGACACCTTCAGCAGAACCATATCCCCAACCTGAAAATTCAATTCAGACTGTCACCTATCAGCATAGCTCTTCTGTCGGCTCTGAGTTGTCTGCAACCTCTGCCTGAACTGCTGAATAAGCTCCGTCATCTGTAGAACCACCTCAATCCTCCCCATGACCCTATGGCTGACCTCTCCCCAACAAACTATAGTATGACATTTCCTTTAATAAAGAAGCCCATATGGAGGTACACCAATGTTGGAATGATAGTTGTTGTTGTAAGAAAACTCACACAGGGGAGGTTGGAGTCCCAACTCCCATCAAAATCAATGACAAAAGCCCTCAACATATCCTCGAGCATATGAATAGTCTGTTCACTCTAACCATCAGTTTGAGGGTGATAAATAATGTTGAAATGCATCCATGTACCAAACTCCTCATGACACCTCTACCAAAATCGAGATGTGAAACACGCATCATGGTCAGATACGATGGAAACCGGTACACCGTGGCGATCAACGATCTCGTGTACATATATGCTGTCCAATTTATCGGCCGAAGAACTCTCCCGAATGGTAAGAAAATGGGCACTCTTGGTTATGTGGTCAACAATAAACCATATGACATCAAATCCCTTGGTCGTACTCAACAATTTAGTGGGAAATCCGTAGTGATCTGCTCCCATTTCCTGTAACACCCGGAAAACCAGAAGGCCAATTAAGGAAAGAAAAACCCCAAATCAAGAGGGAAACTCGTCGAATCCATGGAGGAGAACTCGACGAGTAAGAACAGATTTGGGACGCAGGTTGGGAAACCTACTCGACGAGTTGGAGGGACCAACTTGACGAGTTGGTCTAGGTTTGGGAAACCCTAAATCCGGGTTTTTGTACCCTATTTAAGCATCCTATTCCCCACCTTTCAGCCTCATTTCCAGCCTCCATTTTCCAAACCCTAATCCTCGAAACCCTAATCCACTTTGAGAGCTTGTGAGCCATTTTTGAGTGAATCTTGAGGGCCTTGGAGCTTGAGGAAGAAGGAGAAGCTTGGGGATCCAAGAAGAAGCTAGTAGATCCAGAAACACCTTGCCTTTCTCATCATTTCTGGGTAAGAAGGTCTTCACCTTTCTTAATAAGTACTTAGATCTTCTTAAGACCTTTTCTAGTGGGTTTTGGTCTAAGAAGATTGACTCTTGGGATTTGGACGTCCCAAGTAAGGGACACTTCAGATCTAGTGTCTAGAGGGACTCTCATGACATAAAGGTGCCAACTTTATGGCCATGGAAGTCCCATGAAACCTCTAAGCCTCTTTTTGGCCTTTTTAGCTCCAAGAGGCCATGCATGTAGATAAAGCTTGAAGCTTTACGTGTTTTGTAGTATTTAGAGTCCTGATCTCAGCTTATATGCCTTGGTTTAAAGTGTTGATGATGTTTGGATCAAGTTCTAAGTCTTAAAAGACTAGGGTTTGAGCTATAGCCATTAAGTGAGAGAATTAACAGGCAAAGCTGGAAGATTTACCCTTAAAAGGACATTTTCAGTGTTTATGGGAAGTATGAAGCTCAGATCTGAAGAGTATGGGCTTAATCCATTAAGAAGGCCCAAACAGACTAAGGAACTCGGCGAGTCCTGAGAGGGACTCGACGAGTTGAAGCGAATTGTCCCGATTCTATACAAGGTAAAATTCGATGAGTCCGTGAAGGGACTCGACGAGTTGATGTGTTCTGTCAAGGCTATGAATAGCATGGGAACTCGACGAGTTAGTGGGATGACTCGACAAGTTAAGTCAACTCAAGGTTGACTTTGACTTTGACTTTGACCAAGGTTGACCTAGTTTGACTTTTGAAGGCATTTTGGACTAAGTGTTATTTTGGGTATTGATAGCTTGGGGAGCTGAAGGATTAGCAGTTCGGGGAATTGCCAGTTAGCAGCCAGAGGATTATCTGCAGGACTTCAGCAGTGCAAGGTGAGTTTCCTCACTGTTTGCATGGGTCTACAGCCACAATGCCGGCCCATTTAGTTTATGTATGGTAGGAAGACTCGGGGGTTATCCCTAGGAATTGTATGATAGTATGTTATTCCGGACCAAGGTCCGATGTCGGGCGGTGCCTGAGGAATGATGCATGTTAGATTATACTTGTTGTCTGTGTGATACTTGTATGTGCTCGGTAGGGAGGTGAGTGTAGGCTTTCAGGCTAGAAGGTCAATTAAGGAAAGAACCCGTTGCAGGGACGAATCTTTTACTCGAAGGATTATCTAATTCGACGAGTTGAGCTGGGTGTTCAACATCTGGACATAGTAAGTGGAATCATTCAGTAGGTAATGGCGTAATGATCTGAACTGGGAGTGGCTCGGGTTTTAGTTTCGGCAGAGGATTTATCCTTCATAGAGATAAAGAGAGGGATTATCCTTTATGTTCCGTTGCCTTGGGAAGGCCATTGACTGCGCAGGGTAATGGTTGTACCCCTTAGGATGCCAAGTATAAGTACTCGGGGAGTACAGGAAGGACTGTCGGCAGTGGTGAGAGTAGTGTACTCGGGGTTTCTAGTGATGGAAGTGTTCTCAAGATTTTACCTCCGGCGAGCAGCATTTCGCTCAGGAAGCAGAACGGAGGGCCAAGTGTAGCGGTATTTTTGAGGATTGGACCAAGCAGACAAGGTTTTACATTGTATAGGAAGTGTTGTGAGCTTTCGGGCTAGTTCAGAGTAACAATTGTATCCCATGAGAGGCATCAGTTAATCCGGGGTAGATTGCGGGAGCCGAGGGCGTGACGTGTAAGAAATATCCGAGATAGGTAACTGCAGGTGACTTCGAGGACGAAGTCTAGTTTAAGTGGGGGAGAGTTGTAACACCCGGAAAACCAGAAGGTCGGATAAGGAAAGAAAAACCGCAAATCAAGAGGGCAACTCGTCGCGTCCATGGAGGAGAACTCGACGAGTAGAAACAGATTTGGGACGCGGGTTGGGAAACCTACTCGACGAGTTGGTCTGGGTTTGGGAAACCCTAAATCCGGGTTTTTTTACCCTATTTAAGCATCTTATTCCCCACCTTTCAGCCTCATTTCCAGCCTCCATTGTCCAAACCCTAATCCTCGAAACCCTAATCCACTTTGAGAGCTTGTGAGCCATTTTTGAGTGAATCTTGAGGGCCTTGGAGCTTGAGGAAGAAGGAGAAGCTTGGGGATCCAAGAAGAAGATAGTAGATCCAGAAACACCTTGCCTTTCTCATCATTTCTGGGTAAGAAAGTCTTCACCTTGCTCAATAAGTACTTAGATCTTCTTAGCACCTTTTCTAGTGAGTTTTGGTCCAAGAAGCTTGACTCTTGGGATTTGGACGTCCCAAGTAAGGGACACTTCAGATCTAGTGTCTAGAGGGACTCTCATGACATAAAGGTGCCAACTTTATGGCCATGGAAGTCCCATGCAACCTCTAAGCCTCTATTTTGGCCTTTTTAGCACCAAGAGGCCATGCATGCAGATAAAGCTTGAATTTTTATGTGTTTTGTAGTATCTAGAGTCCAGATCTCAGCTTATATGCCTTGGTTTAGCGTGTTGATGATGTTTGGATCAAGATCTAAGTCTTGAAAGACTAGGGTTTGAGCTATAGCCATTAAGTGAGAGAATTAATGGGTAAAGTTGGAAGCTTTACCCTTAAAAGGACATTTTTAGTGTATATGGGAAGTATGAAGCTTAGATCTAAAGAGTAGGGGCTTAATCCATTAAGAAGGCACAAACAAACTAAGGAACTCGGAGAGTCCAGAGAGGAACTCGACGAGTTGAAGCGAATTGTCCCGATTCTGTATAGGGTAGAACTCAACGAGTCCGTGATGGGAATCGACGAGTTGACGCATTCTGTCACGGCTATGAATAGCATGGGAACTCGACGAGTCAGTGGGATGACTCGACGAGTTGAGTCAACTCAGGGTTGACTTTGACTTTGACTTTGACCAAGGTTGACCAAGTTTGACTTTTGAAGGCATTTTGGACTAAGTGTTATTTTGGGTATTGATAGCTCGGGGAGCTGAAGGATTAGCAGTTCAGGGAATTGCCAGTTAGCAGCCAGAGGATTATCTGCAGGACTTCAGCAGTGCAAGGTGAGTTTCCTCACTGTTCGCATGGGTCTACGGCCACAATGCCAGCCCATTTAGTTTATGTATGGTAGGAAGACACGGGGGTTAGCCCTAGGCATTGTATGATAGTATGTTATTCCGGACCAAGGTCTGATGTCGGGCGGTTCCCAAGGAATGATGCATGTTAGATTATACTTGTTGTCTGTGTGATACTTGTATGTGCCTGGTAGGGAGGTGAGTGTGGCCGAGGTCCCATATCTCATCACTAGTTGAGTATGGATGGGGTTCCATATCTCATCCATAGCAGAGTAGGGGCGGGGATTGTGATAGAAGAGAAGTGAGTGTGGGCGGGGGCCCGTATCTCACTGTCAGCATGAGTGTGGACGGGGTTCCATGACTCATCAGTAGCAGGACAGGGGCGGGGACCAAGTTAGGCGATGCCTTAGGACAGGAAATACATCTAGATTATGTTTTCTTTATGGGCTAGTATGATTATATGATATCGTTAAACTTGTATAGAGGGCGGGGCCCAGAGATAGGCGAGGCCTAAGAGAAACAGATATGTATACCGAGCAGGGATCGATGCTAGGCGGGGCCTGATGCCGGATATGGTCCGATGCCGGGCGGGTGCCCAGTATATGTGGTTATGTGTATGGTATGTGGTAGTATGGGGAACTCACTAAGCTTCGTGTTTACGGTTTACAGTTTTGTTTTCAGGTTCTTCCAGTTGCAGAGAGAAGAGCTCCGGATGACTGCATTTCACACACCAAGATGTTTTAGCCTGGGATGGTTACTCTGACGTTTTGATACCCTGATGATAACGTTTTTAGGTATTTTGACTATGCTTTGATGAAATGATATGATAACTATGGTTTTATTTAATGATTTAAAATGAAATTTTTGGTCAAGATTTCTGGGATGTTTCATTTCCACACAGGAACCTCCAAGGGTTGCAACTTTCCATACAGCTTCTGGTGCTCTGCCTTCACCATCCGGAAGGTCAAGCATCTCTCCACGTACCATGTTATCTCTCGCTTCATGCATGATTGATCGATAAAACATTGGTATGCATACCCGATATATCAACAATTTTCCATCAAACCAAGGGTATGATACCAACTTGTAACATCCCAAAACCCATGACAAAATTTTTCATTTTAAAAAGACATTTACATAAAACCATAAAACTGTCAAACATTGTTTTTCAACGAAAACCATAGAAATCAGTGTATTAAAATAATCTCTCAATCCCAAAAAAATTCAGCAGTAGGATGTGTACGAATATGCCTTCGCCTTGCCTCTATTATATGAAGTACCTGAAACCATTAAAATCCATAATATTAAGCAAATGCTTAGCGAGTTCCCCCTAAAATACCTCACATGACAGTACATATATAAAGCATGCACATCGAGCCCACAGTATAATACTGGATAGCCCCTGGGCCCATAGTTACCATAATGGATTGCCCCTGGCCCACAATCCTCTGACTGGATTGCCCCTAGCCCAGAACACACAGCTAGATTGCCCCGGGTTTGTTGGCCTACAACAAAAAGTCGTACAGCCGCAACCTAATCGTACTATGTTGACATATGCAAACAGATAATCAACAACCAATAAATACAGGTAATCATACAGATCTACCAATCTAACAAATCACTACATTATACCAATTTCCTACACACAAGGACACATACTATAGTATAAAGTATAGTGAGAAAACTCACCTCGCAATATAGTAAATAACAACGCTCATCACAGATCCAAAAACTGGCACAACAGATCACCTATAAAACAAACAGGGACCAAGTCTCAAAGTACAACCCAAAACCCTCAATTTGACCTAAAGTCAAGCTTGGTCGAAGTCAACGGTCAACCGTTAAAGGTCAAATCAGATGGCTACCACGCCATGTCCAATACTTGCTACGTCGTGGAAGCATCATGACAAAATATCCGCGAGACTGCATCATGCCATGACGTGGAGGCCAATCTCCATGTCGTGGGAATCACCCAGACTATCTTATTGTATTAAGCTCTTAATCCATCAAGTCATCCATCCATACTTTCCATAAGGCATTCTTACACCCAAATCATCATAAAAATCATTGCTTTATGGACATGCATGTCTTGAACTCAAACTATGTCAAAATGATAGGGATTCCAATCTCATAAAAGTAATCAAAACTCAATATCTCTCTAGATCTAAACGACCAAACCCCAAAATGACCTCAAGGGTTCATAAAGTTGCTAACTTTATGAGATCTATTCATTCAAACTTTCCAAATCAAGAAAATACTAGCATGAAAGCCTACATCTAGAAGTTTAATGCATAAAGGTTTAGCTTGGACACTTACAATGGTCTAGAATAAGTGCACAAAGATGACGAGGAGAGTTGTTTGTTGAATCAATGCCCAAGGATCACCTTATTCTTCTTCAAAACACCAAAAATCACCACAAAACTCAAGAACTTTAACAATGGAAGCTAGGGTTTCAATAAAGGGGGAAGGGAGGTGGTGGAGGCTGAGGGTGTGCAAACCCTAGCCATCATATCCCTTAAATAAGGGCACAAAAATTAGGGTTTTTCAGTAAATGGTTGTCACGTCGTGGCACCCACTTAACCTTCTGGCCATGACCACGTCATAGGATCTCATTCACCACGTTGTGGCCACCAAATCTAAAACTTGAATAATAAAACTTTTAACAGAAACATACCCGAAACTTGGTGTTACAAAAATTTAAACTCTTGTTTCAAAATAAAAGTTTTAAGTTAGATCATGCTTATTAAAAAAACTTTTTTTTACCTAATTTATTTTTTTAAAAGAAAATAAAAACTAATGGAGTATTTGGTTTTGAAAAAATCTCCAGTTTTTTATAATGTTTTCGTTAGAAAATTGAAAGCTTTGGAAATAGGAATGTCAAAAAGTATCGTGGGAACCCGTTCATGCGCGATCCCAATCCCATATGGAGGATATTTGTTTTTAAAAAATTTGGGGTGGGGGCAAAGTTAACCCCGTTTTAACTTCGCCGGGGGGGGGGGGGAGACAGGGATGGGCAGTTCCATCCTGAAACCCCTACGGGGGCCCGTTAAGATATTATATATATTTATATAAGACAAAATTGCAAAAATGATCCCTGTGGTATTCATTATTTCGGGTTTTGGTCCAAACCACAACTTTTTTGGATTTGTGGTTCTTTTGACAATGTTTGTATGTGGTTTTGGTCCCTCGGAAAACATAAAATACTAAAAAATACCCTTTAGATATATTTTTTCTGTTTTTTTTCTATTTTATTTATTGTTTTGTTAATAACATATATGATGCCCACTTCCCACTCTCTCTCTCTCTCTCTATTTCTATCTCTCTCTCTCTCACTCTCTCTCCGAACGTCATCTTCCCACTTAGAACCGCCACCACCAAAAAAAAAATCAAACCCACACCACCTCCACCATATCTTTTGATATATCATGCTTCACTTACGATTAAGGGAAGAACGAGGAATTTTGAATCTGGGGAAGACCACCACCACCACTACCATATACCACCACAATTGCAATCAACCACCATGTCACCGACCACCACACCGTCATCGACTAGAATCACCACCGATCTGACAAAAAAGGGGGCCAAATCAAAACCAACCACAAAGAAAACATGCATGTCTTCTAATCCAAATCACCACCGATTCCGTAGTAGTTGCATTGGAGGATATTTAGGTGGATGGTCACTTGAATTACATATAGACGCCAGTGGCGATCCTTGACAGGAGGACGAAGACTCTGTGGAATAAGGTTGTAGATTTTGTGAAGGTGCAGTGGCAGCACCAATAGGGTTCAGAGTGGACGTGGGAGCCTGAGGACGAGATGACGGAGCATAATTCGAGGACGTGGTCTAATTCAAGTGGGGGAGAAATGTAACACCCGATTCAAGGTATTTTATATTTTGACCCTTGATATAATAATAGTTTGCAAAATTGGTCCCAAATGGCAGTGGTTAAAATTAGGGGTGGTATGTGTACGTTGGGCGTACGTGGTAGGGGGACAAACCCTAATTTTTAGGGTTTGGACCCTATTCAAACAACCTTATGCCCCAAGGTTCTCTCATTTTATAGCCTCCATTGCCCTTTAAGCCTCATTTCGAAAACCCTAACTCATTTAGAGTGATTTGACCCTTGTGTGTATGTTTTGGTGGGTGTTTGGTGAACATTGAAGATAAAGAAGCTTGGTGAAGGAGCATTGATCAAGTTGGAGCTTATAGATCTAGAGTTTACACACATTTCTCAGCTTCATAGAGGTATAAAGTCTTGACCTTGGTTACTCTAAGCTTAAATCTAGATCTACTGGAGTTTTGGACATATTTTGGTCCCATGTATGAGTTCTATTGGGGATTTGACACTACAGAAGTTATGAGTTGCTTCTCTTGATGTTTCTGAGGTCCTTAGTCCATAAAGTTTGCATCTTGATGGTTCAAGATCAACCATGCATGAGTAAATGCTCATTGTGTGAAACTAGGATGCTAAATCTAGGGTTTGAGTTTCTTTGTGCCATGCAAAGGCATCAAATTTGTAAATTTATTGTTTAACACATCCCCTAAGGTTTGGATCTGAAAAATGGACATTTGGTCTTAAAACATTAAGTGCTTAATGAATATATGGCAATCAGGGGCGTACGTTGGGTGTACTCTAGTGTACGCTGCATGTACGCGACAGAAGCCTCGTAAACCTTTGGTCGCAAAGTTGTATGCTGGGCGTACCCAGGTGGTATGCTAAGAGTATTCAGTCAGGGGCCATTTTGATTGTGGGCCACTTTTGGACTCTAGGTTTTGGGCCACAAGTCTTAGTGATTTGGGACTTTTGGATTTGGGCCAATAATGGGCCTTGAGTGTCTTTATGGATTTGGGCCATTATTGAGCTTTTAGTGTCATTGAATTTGGGCCACAGTTAATTGGGCCATTTAAGGGGAAGGGTAAAATGGACTTTTTTTGGATTAGTGTCTAAGCCCATAACTATATTTGGTATGTACTTGACCCGGTTGTAGCATGGTCCTTTTCGGTTGCCTTCATTAAAGCAACTTGACTGGATGAATAATGGAGAAAGAGGTTATTATGGTTTATTAATATATTATATGAATAATATCTTAAAAGATAAATCATATTGTTTAATTAATATTGGTCAAAAATTAATTTATAATTAATTTTGTGGTCAAAAGAGATTAATTAAATAAAGGGGACTGATACTGTAATTATAAGATAGTTACAAAATTGGGCTTAGGATCCATAAGGAAGCAATGGACAAATTCTATGTGGGAGTCCACATAGAAATCTGGACATAGGGGCCTTCTGGAAGGATCCTGCAGACTGCTTAAGGCCTATACAATCTAATTAGGGTTTTGACTGAAACCCTAGCAGCTCACCTATATAAGGACCCTCTTGGCTTCACTTTTTCGGTTACCACAACCCTAGAAGGATTCGAAGAGCCGAAAATTGCCTTTCCCCTCTCTCTCCAAGATTCTCCAATTGCTTTGGTGTTTGTGATCTATTAGAGGCATCACATTTGAGGTACTAGGTTCTCAAAAGCTCAAGATCATCAAGCTACAATCAAAGGTAATATCTTAACTCTTCATTAGATGTAGATTTTGATTTTGTTGTATGCTAGATTAGGGTTTGCAATCTTTGGATGATTATTGCATGTACAATTAGAAAAACTAGATCCAAAGCTTTAGGTTTTGCATGTGCACCATAGGATTGATGTTTTGCTCATAACCCAACAGTGGTATCAGAGCCTAGGTCGTTTTTCTTTTGTATTTGATGCATAGCAAAATTGTTCAAAGCTCAAAAGTCGAAAATTTTTGCATCTGACTGATGAACTCGTCGAGTTACCTGATGAACTCGACGAGTCAGGGCTACTCGACGAGTCCAGTCTGTGACTCGGCGAGTCGGCTCGTCGGTTGGTAGATTTTTCGGGATTTTGGCCAGAATTGAATTGGGATAATTACCAAAAACATTTTTGACAGATAAAATTCGATTTTTTCAATATGGTATTGATTATCCTAATACAATTGAAAGATAATTGTCAATAAATAAGATAATTACTTGTTTATAAGATAAAAATTAATTATTTGTGTTTTTTGATTTGAATTATCTTGCCTTAAAAAGGATTAGATCAAATCTAAATAATGATAAATTAATTGATTAATTAAATTATTTTTATTTGATCTAATAAGGTTTTGAAAAGTTTCAAAACTTGCCCTCAAGTTTTGGAATTTAAATTTTTGATTAATAGTTTTAATTTTGAAATATTTAAAATCTAAACCCTAGAATTTTACAAGTTTAAAATTCAACCCTTATACTATTATAATATTATAAGATTAATAATTATATATATGTATAAGATAAGCTAGTCTTACCATTAGTAGGCCCCATTCACGAAGCCGATCTATAAGAGGGGTATAAGGTTACTGCCTATAAAATGGTGGTTTAATGGGTGTCCACTCTCACCCACCGCTTCCTTGATTGGTGGAGGGTCGCTAGCCGAACGGGTAGGATAGGGCAACTAATTCCTCATTAATAAGTATAATGATTTTAATAAAGTAACTAAATGTTTTTATAAATTCCCAATCTTAGTTACTTTAGGTAAAATGTGAAATGATGCTATTCCATTAAATTACACTTTGCACCTTGCCAAGTCGTTAGTGGAGCGTGTGTGGTTAACCGACACACTAATTTGGGACTAGCAAAGGTGGAAAATGGTAGCTCGATGTTTCTCATAGATCAATGGAGCGTGTGTGGCTAACCGGCATATTGATTATGTGGTAAATGACATTGAGAGTACCAAGTACATTTGCATGGTTATTCACACATTGTTTGTGATCCTCGGTATCCCAATCGCAAACTTGAAGGGCATATCGAGATTTAAACATGCCATTGAAAAGTTCAATGAATCTCAAAAGAATCTAGGAATTTCAATTCATTTTAAACTTAATTGTCTTTTTTCGTTTTTCATGGTGGAAATTGGTAAAGCGTCATTTACCTACCTTTATATTATTTGCAATTAGATTACGACATCCCTCTTCTGAATTGTAAATAATCATGTTGGGTCCTAACCCTAATTTCTCATTTGGGTGTTTAATTGGGGATTATTATCTAATCTAAACTTTGTTCCTTTTCTATTTCAGATGTCTACTCAAAACAACAACGCTTCTGGCTCGACCCCTTTTGGCTCATTCTCACTCATGAACTTGTGTGGGAGGGTGATATTTGATGGAACCTATTTTAATGATTAGATCTGCAACATAAGCATGGTCACCCGCTACGAGGACAAAGAGTATGTTCTCGACAAGGAGCTGAAAGAGGTTAACGTAAACACTGCTACTCCTGAGGAAATTGATGCTTACGAAACTCGTGAGCGAGATGCTGCGAAGGTTAATTGCATCATGCTCGCAACAATGACTGCTGAACTCCAAAAGTTCTACGAGGACTACTATCCATACGAGATGCACCAAGATTTGATGGAAAGGTACCATCAAAGTCCCAGGAAAGAGAGGTATGAGATCGTCGCCTCGATGATCACTGCCAAAATGAAGGATGGAGACTCCATCACGGCCCACTTGCAGAAAATGCAGAGATTCGTGGACCGCTTGCTGAAGTTAAATGTCAACTTCGATGAGGAGCTAGCCATAGATATCATTCTTCACTCGTTGCCTCCTTTATATGACCAGTTTCGCATGACCTATCATATGAACAAGGAGGAGGTCACTCTGAGCAAGCTTCAAGTTCTGCTAAGGACTGCTGAGAGTAGTCTAAAAGGAAAATCGGTTGCATCTACTCCTCCTACTGTTGCCCTTGTCTTGGCTATTGGGCAAGGGAAATGAAAGAAGAGGAATGCTCCTTCTAAGAGCCACAAGGGTAAACCCCATGATGGATCCTCTTCTAGTGGGACCAAAGTTGGTTCTGCTACCCCCCTCCTCCAACTCGAAAGAAGCAGAGTGCTTCCACTGTCACGACAAAGGGAATTGGAAACGAAGCTGCTCGAAGTATCTGCAAGACATTAAGGATGGGAAGATAAAGCCCTTCTTCGCAGGTATTTATACTATTCAATCTAACAACTCACCACATGCTATTTCTTGGGTCCTTGATACAGGATGTGGTTTTCACATTTGTTCTGATTTGCAGGGTCTAAGAAGAAGTAAGGATGTGGAGCATGGGAAGATGAACCTGATCATGGGGAATAGGAAAGCGTCGCCATTCACCAAGATTGGAGTTTACTCTTTAGTGCTTAGTAGTGGGTTTGGTTTAGATTTAAATGATTGTTGCTACTCGTCAGAAATGGCGAGAAACATTATTTCTTTTCATGGTTTGTACAGACAAGGTTTTAGATTTTCGTTTAATAATGAAATTGGTTCTATTAATGCTTTCTTGAATGGTACTTTCTATTTTGAAGCATTGCCTTGTAATGGAGTATATGAAACTATGAATATTGTAGATAACCTTAGGAAATAATGTGTTGCACATCGATTCGTTCAATGGTTTGTACAAAGCATGCTTGTGCCATTGTCGTCTTGGACATGTCAACAAGAAGCGCATAGCCCAACTCTAAAAGGATGGAGTGTTGGAGTCGTTCGACCTTAAGTCGGATGACACGTGCGAATCTTGTTTACTTGGAAAGATGACCAAGTCACCCTTCACTGTACTTGTGAAAGGGGTGAGGGTTTATTGGATCTCATACATACGGATGTATGTGGACCCTTTAGATCCACCACAAGGGATGCGAATCGCTTCTATGTGACTTTTACCGATGATTATAGCAGATATGGGTACATCTACTTAATCAAGCACAAGTCAGAAACCTTTGAAAAGTTCAAAGCGTTTAAGCAAGAAGTGGAGAATCAGCTGAGCAGGAAAATTAAGATGCTCCGATCTGATCGAGGTGGTGAGTACCTTAGTATTGAATTCCACGACTACCTCAAGGAATGTGGAACTGTTTCGCAATTGACGCCACCTAGGACACCGCAGTTGAATGATGTGGCTGAGAGGCGTAATCGAACCTTGTTGGACATGTTTTGTTCCATGATGAGTCGAGCTTCATTACATATCTAATTATGGGGGTATGCCTTAGAGACTGTCGCCCACATCCTTAATCTAGTCCCAACTAAGAAGGTTTCCAAAACACCTCACGAGATGTGGACAGGGAAAGTTCCCTCGTTGGCACATATGAAGGTTTGGGGTTGCGAGGCTTTCGTAAGACGAGAGACTCATGACAAGCTTGAGCCTCGTAGTGAGCGTTGTATTTTCATCTGCTATCCACAGAAGTCCTTTGGATATCTCTTCTATAGACCGAGTGACAATGTTGTCTTCGTTGCGAGAAGAGGGGTTTTCCGAGAGAGAGAAATCATATGCCAAGAGGACAGTGGGAGGCAAATTGATATTGAAGAGCTTCAAGAATCAAACGATTAAGGAACATCTAACACTGGCGCTCAACCCGAGGAGGAAACTCCTGTTGAACCAATTGACGAGTCCTTACCTCTTACACGTTCCAGTAGAGCTAGTGTTACACCTGCGTTGTATGGTTTCGATATAACACGTGAAGGTGATATGTTTATTAGTGATAGCACACTAATAAATTTGGATGAAACTAACAACTACAAGGAAGCCATGGCAGGCCCAGAGTCTGCAAAGATGGAAAGAGGCTATGGACATCGAGATTTCAGTCCATATATGACAATCAAGTTTGGAACTTGGTTGACAATGTGCCAGGTCGTAAGACGGTCGGGTGCATATGGATCTTCAAGAAGAAGACCGACATGGATGGGAAAGTACACACGTATATGGCGCGATTGGTTGCGAAGGGCTTTACTGAAACTCCCGGAGTTGACTATGATGAGACCTTCTCACCAGTAGGAAACGACATCCCAACCTTGCAGGATGTTAAGTCCTGGCTTGGGAAGTGCTTCGCTATGAAGGACCTCGGAGAAGCTGTCTATATTCTAGGGATAAGGATATTGAGAAATAGGAGTAAAAGACTAATAGGACTTAGTCAAAGTACTTACTTGGATAAAGTATTAAAACGTTTTATCATGGAAAATTCCAAGAAAAGGGAGTTACCAATCCAAAGCAATACCAAGTTGAGTAAGACTCAAAGTCCGAGTACCGATGTCGAGATAGCAGAGATGAGTAGAGTACCTTATGCTTCCGCAGTTGGCTCAATCATTTATGCTATGACTTGTACTCGCCCTGATGTGGCCTTCGCTTTGAGCATGGTCAGCAGATATCAAGGGAATCCTGGTAGAGCTCATTGGACAATGGTAAAGAACATTCTTAAGTAACTGCGGAGGACCAAAGACTGGGCTCTTGTCCTCGGTGGGAGCGATGACTTGAGAGTGCGAGGGTATAGTGACGCCAATTTTCAGACCGACCGAGATAATTTCCGCTCTCAGTCGGGCTGGGTCTTTACCCGAAATGGAGGAGCAGTGACCTGGAAAAGTTCCAAGCAGGAGACCGGAGTTGATTCAACGTGCGAATCAGAGTACATAGCAGCGAGCGAAGCGTCGAAGGAGGCACTATGGCTAAAGAACTTCATCGGAAACCTTGGAGTTGTACCGGCCATAAAGGAGCCTATGGAGATTTTCTGCGATAACGAAGGTGCGGTTGCCTTAACCATGGAACCGAGGGATCATGGCAGATCCAGACATATCGACAGAAAATATCATTTCATTAGACATCGTGTAGAAGAGGGAATCCTCATAGTGAAGAGGGTATCGTCAGAGGATAACCCAGCAGATTCCTTACGAAGGGACTGAGTAGGGTTAAGCACTTGCGGCACGCTTGGAGCATTGGGCTGAAGGACGATATTAGTTTTAGTGATTAGATTGCTTTTAGAAACTTGTAATAGATAAATTGTAATTAACATTTGATGATTAAATAAAGGAGTATTATTTATAAGTAATGTTACTGTCTTATGTTGATTATTTACTATTGTTTCACTTTGCATGTTTTGACTTCGTAAATAATAAGATTATTTAAACTATCCACAGTCGATCATACGTTGGAAGTAAGTATGAATCAAGAATGTCATGATTTGGCTTGTAGATTGTCTAAGTGTTTAGACATAGCAAAAGTTTGCTGCAACATTCATGAGTACTTATGAAATATGATTTGAGTATTGGATTAAACTCGCGCTCACATGAATCACTTCATGGAATTTAATCACGGGTGATTGTGAGACGATAATATCATATAGTCTTTAAGCCTAGATATATGAATTGTTTTTTACGAGTTGGTTGTGCATTGATAATGCGTAAACGCATCAGTAAATTGATGTTATAAAACGTATTGTTGTGTATGATTTGATGAGTAAATATTACAAGCATATAAGTCGAAGTTTATCTGTTCCTTTTACCCTATGAGGTTAAAAGCGATATCGTGGGCCCCTCGATGATTTTGTTTTGACGTATGTGTCGGGCTCGGTCAGGATTGAATTAATGTGTTCAATTAAGTTCTATGTCAGACAAATCAGAGATCGAGAAACAAACTACCCGACAATAAGAATGAATATGTTCCATGTGATTGTCCACACGATATCTTGAGAACGGAGGACTATACGATCCCTTATCTATAGGACGTGTCAGAGTTCGACAACGGCTTTTGAGAGCTACGATTGCTAATCGGATTTTGAAGTCGTACTTGCATTTATAGTTATTAGACTTATGCAAGTAGGAGGCTGTTGGATTAGTGTCTAAGCCCATAACTATATTTGGTATGTACTTGACCCGGTTGTAGCATGGTCCTTTTGGGTTGTCTTCACCAAAGCAACTTGACTGGATGAATAATGGAGAAAGAGGTTATTATGGTTTATTAATATATTATATGAATTATATATTAAAAGAGAAATCATATTGTTTAATTAATATTGGTCAAGAATTAATTTTGTGGTCAAATGAGATTAATTAAATCAAGGGGATTGATACTGTAATGATAAGATAGTTACAAAATTGGGCTTAGGATCCATAAGGAAGCAATGGACGAATTCTATGTGGGAGTCCACATAGAAATCGTCCATAGGGGCCTTCTGGAAGGATCATGTGGACTGCTTAAGGCCTAAGCAATCTAATTAGGGTTTTGACTGAAACCCTAGAAGCTCACCTATATAAGGACCCTCTTGGCTTCACTTTTTCAGCTACCACAACCCTAGAAGGATTCCAAGAGCTGAAAATTGCCTTCCCCCTCTCTTTCCAAGATTCTCCAATTGCTTTCGTGTTTGTGATCTATTAGAGGCATCACATTTGAGGTGCTAGGTTCTCAAAAACTCAAGATCATCAAGCTACAATCAAAGGTAATATCTTAACTCTTCATTAGATGTAAATTTCGATTTTGTTGTATGCTAGATTAGGGTTTGCAAGCTTTGGATGATTATTGCATGTACAATTAGAAAAACTAGATCCAAAGCTTGAGGGTTTGCATGTGCACCATAGGATTGATGTTTTGCTCATAACCCAACACTTTTACCCTAGGATTCGGGGATAGTAAATTAAAGTCCCAATTATGGTTTATGACCCAATTATTAATTAAGGTTGTATTCGATTGGTTAGCGCGGGGATTCTCCGGTCCAGTAGCCCGAGAAATCTTCTGATTATCAGCAGATCGAGGTGAGTTTGCTCACTATACTATAGGACACTAGGAATTATATGTGCTTGTAGTCTTTGTGACTCCTGTTGTATGCATGTATGCATGTGTGCCTGTTTGCTATATGTATGTAGGGTGAAATAGACCCGATACAACCTTGTTTTGACATATGAGTTGAAATAGACTCGGGGGTGAAATAGACCCTGTAACGACCCAAATTTCCAATAAAATTTTTCATTTTTAAATAACAAAATCATTTCCAATAAACATGATGTACCAATCACAATTGTTTTCAAAATCCAAAACATCAAACATTTTATTCATATATCAGAGTGTCGCCAAATAAGATCGTCGGAGAGTGCATGTCGCGCCATCAAGCCTTGCCTTGCCCTTAGGCTCAAAAGCACCTGAAACAATCAACAAACTGTAAGCTAATGCTTAGCGAGTTCCCCAGAGCATACCCCACACAATCCACATAATCACATAATCCATATTAGCTATCGAAGATACATAAACCACGCAAGCTATGCATACAACATACAAGGATGCTATGGAAACCCTCCAGGGTCTTATTCCGGGTGCCTCGGGAACCCCCGAGGTCTTAGCCCAAGGATGCCACGGAAACCCTCCAGGGTCTTACACCCAAGTGCCTCGGGAACCCCCCGAGGTCTTTACTAAGGATGCCTTGGAAACCCTCCAAGGTCTTACACCTAAGTGCCTCGGGAACCCCCGAGGTCTTTACTAAGGATGCCTTGGAAACCCTCCAAGGTCTTACACCTAGGTGCCTAGGGAACCCCCGAGGTCTTTCACGCAAGTAGCACAAATAACTAGCATATCACATTACAACTAATGGGTCGGTCTTGGTGCCTTCGACCCATTGGTTTGGTAAGGAGACTCACCTCTCAAGAAATGTTGAACTGATAAGATAAGTCCCAATGCGCAGCTCCAACTCAACTGCCTACAACCATTTGGTGACTGACTTTGTCAAAATCCCGAAATACCAAAAATACCCTCAAAGTCAAACTTGGTCAACCATGGTCAAAGTCAAAGTCAACAGTCGATGTTGACCCAACTCGTTGAGTGCATCTAGCAACTCATCGAGTTCCTTCAGTGTTCAGAAAACCGGGGAAAAACCCTAACAAACTCCCTTAGTTATCTTATAAACTCGTCGAGTTCAATCTGCATACCGAAAACGGGAAAACCTGATCCAACTCGTCGAGTTTTCCATGTCTTAACGTCTTCAGCCCCTTCCAGTCGAATCCAATGCCCCAAACTATAGATCCAGTCCCTTAGGACTGAAATATCACGTAAAATTGCAAACTTTAAGTGCATGCAAGGCCTTAAGAGGCTAAAACACTAAAACTAAGTTTCATACAAATTTTAGGGCATGGAGAAGGGCCAAGACTAGATAAAGTGGGCAACTTTATGTCCATGGAGGCCTAGAGGTATCCAAATATGAAACCATATCCTCATGACAAGTTCAAATCCGAGAATGACACCATTATGCACCCAAAAGTGACCATATACTTTCATAAGAGTAGATATAAGCAAATAAATGTCAAAGTAGCAACTTTATACCTCAAGATGGTTGCCAAAACAGAGTAGATGTCAGATCTACCGCTTCTCCCTTTACTCTCACATCTTCAAGCTCCAAGTTCCTTCACAACCATACCAAAATCACTCTCCAAATCTCCCTCACACACTCAAGAAGGTATAAGGCTCAAACTAGGGTTTC
This sequence comes from Lactuca virosa, assembly GCF_052849685.1. Taxonomy (NCBI): domain Eukaryota; kingdom Viridiplantae; phylum Streptophyta; class Magnoliopsida; order Asterales; family Asteraceae; genus Lactuca; species Lactuca virosa. Next base: position 45,108,560 of record NC_136433.1, read on the forward strand.
TCTGGGCTGTAAGGACGATGAGGGAGCCTACAAATGAGCCATAAGTTCTTAATATAGGGTACGAAACCCGGAAAATTAGGGTTTTCCTTTCCAGCGTCTACTCGTCGAGTTGGGGCCTTCCACCTCGTCGAGTAGACCCTTCATCCCGCGTCCATAATGATCCCTACTCGACGAGTTGGAGCTCCCCAACTCGTCGAGTCCCAATGAAAAACCCTAAATATTTAGAGAAATAAATGATACCTGGAATAAGCGTTACAAATCTCCCCCAATTGAGCTAGACTTCGTCCTCGAAATCTGCTGATGCAAACAAATCTGGGTAGTGGTCTCGCATCTCATCTTCCGGCTTCCATGTCCATTCGGAGCCTCTTCGGTGCTGCCAGTGCACCTTTACTAGCTTCACTTCCTTATTATGAAGGACCTTAGTCTTCCTATCCAAAACCGCAACGGGGCTCTCAATGTGGTTCGAGCTCTCATCCACATGAATGTTGTCCAGAGAAATAACTGCGGCCGTGTATGTGACACACTTCCGAAGCTGAGACACGTGGAAGGTGTTGTGTATCTGGCTAAGCTCGTCCGACAGATCCAGACGATAAGCCACATTGCCCAATCGGGAAGAAATCCTGAACAGTCCAATATATCGGGGCCCTAGCTTGCCCCTCTTCCGAAAACTTATGACACCCTTCCATGGTGACACTTTCAGCAAGATGAAATCCCCCACCTGAAACTGGAGGTCCGATCGGCCCCGGTCAGCATAGCTTTTCTGACGGCTCTGCGCAACTCGCAGCCTGTCGCGCACCTGCTGAATCAACTTAGTAGTATTGAGCACCACCTCGATGCTCCCCATGACTCGATGCCCTACCTCACCCCAACAAACAGGGGTCCTACACCTCTAACCATACAACATCTCAAACGATGGTCGGTCGATACTAGCATGATAACTATTGTTATATGAAAACTCTGCTAGTGGGAGGTATGTATCACAACTCCCTCCAAAATCCAGTACGCATGCCCGAAGCATATCCTCGAGCGCCTGGATTGTCCTCTCACTCTGGCCATATGTCTGGAGGTGGTAAACCGTGCTGAAATGTAACTGAGTGCCCAGTTCCTCGTGGAACTTTCTCCAGAATCTGGATGTAAATCGGACATCCCGGTCAGAGACCACCGACACTGGCACCCGTGCCTAACCACCACCTCTCGCACATAAATATCCCTTAATTTCTAAGCGGAGATGCTCTCGGAGATCGGAATAAAGCGGGCACTCTTCATCAATCTATCCACAATAACCCATAAGGCATCCACGCCCCTCGTTGTCCTCGGTAACTTCGTGATGAAGTCCATGTAATCTCTTCCCATTTCCACATAGGAATGGGCAACGACTGAACCTTGTCGTGAGGCCTCTGATGTTCGTCCTTGACCTTCCTGCAGGTCAAGCACCTTTCCACAAACCATGCAACCTCCCGCTTCATGCAGGGCCACCAATAACTCAACTTCAGATCTCTATACATCTTTGTGGCCCCTGGATGAATGGAGAACTTGGACTTGTGCGCCTCTTCCAAGATATTTTGTCGCACACCCCCGGATGCCTGCACCCACACCTAGCCACACTGTGTCAAAAGACCTCGACCATCCCGAACAAACAAGGTAATCTGACCCCGAATCCACTCTAACTTCCAGTTCTCTTTCTTCAAACCCTCCACCTGAGCCTCCTTGATCATATCCAACAATGGAGAAATCACTGTCATCCTCAAATAGACGTCCCTAATCGGAACACTTGCCATCTTGCGGCTCAAAGCATCGGCCACCACATTGGCCTTCCCTGGGTGGTACAAGATCTCGCAATCATAATCCTTCAATACATCTAACCACCTCCTCTACCGCATGTTCGGGTTCTGCTATGTTGGGTTTTGTATACTACAACATCCTATGGTGCACATACAACCCTAAAAGTTTTGGATCTATGTTTTCTCTAATTATACATGCATATGGTTTTCAAAGCTTTAAGCCTACAACTAGCATACAAATAACATATGTATAATAAGACAAGTTTTAGACATACCTCTTGATGTTGTTGATGTTGCTAGGAAGACTTTGGCCTTTAAGAACTTAGTGCCCCAAGTGTTGCACCTCAAATGGAATCAAACTCACCTAGGACAAAGGTGACTCTTGAGAGAGAATTTCCATGCACCAAAAATGCCTTCATGAACTCCAAGAACTAGAAGTGGCGTTTTTAGGTTATGAAGCTCATATTTATATGTAGGATTCCAAGAGTCATGGGTATAACCCAAATCCATACCCATGGGTTTTATGATCCATGGTTCATGTGGCCCAACTCTTTATGTATCCATACATAAACTTAGTCCAATATGGATCATAAGCCCAACACATATAAATATAACCAATTATCATAATTAGTCCCCATAGATTTAATTAGTCTCTTTTGATCACTAAATTAATTCCAAACTAATTCTTGATCAATACTAATTAAATCATATGATTTCATATTAATATATTAGAACTTATAATATATTAATAAATCATATATAACCTCTTCTCAAAAGTCCATCCTAACAAATTATCCTGATGTTATGCAACCCAAATGGACCATGCTACTCTCGGGTCGAGTACATACCAATAATAGTTATAGGCTTAGACATCTAATCCAACAGTCTCCCACTTGGATAAGTCTAAAACTATTATTGCAAATACGACTCCAAAATCCTGACTAGCAATCGTAGCTCTTAAAAGCTGTTGTCGAACTCTGACCTAGTCAATGGCGTGTCCATTAGATAAGGGATCATATATTCCTCCATTCTAGATATCATATGGACTGAGACATGGATTATAATCATTCTCTCTGTCCATCTGTTGTTTCCCGATTTCTGATTTATGACGACCGACTAATTGAACAAATCAAATCACTCCAGGCCCGGCCGAGCACTAAGGGTTGTCATCACTAAATCATCGAGGGGCCCACAGATATCGCTTTTATCCATATGGGGTAAAAGGAACGGATAAACTTCGACCCAAATGCTCGCTTGTACTCACTCATAAAATTACACACAACGATATGTTTTATAAAATCCAAGTTATTGGTGCGTTTACATATGTTAATGTGCAACCGACTCGCAACTACAACTCACACGTCTCCGTTTGAAGAATATAAGATATTATCGTCTCATGATCAGTCGTGATAAAATCCATGAAGTGATTCAAATGAGCGTGGGTTTAATCCAATACTCGAATCTTATTCCAGGATCACTCATGAATACTGCAGCTATGTCTAAAACATCTAGACATACTATAGACCCATTCATGACAGTCTTGCCTCAATACCTACTTCCAAAGTATGATCGACTATGGACGGTTTGAATAACCTAGTTATTCGGAAAGTCAAAACATGCAAAGTGAAACACAAGAATAATACTAATCCTATATGGCCCCAAAACTTTTGAGTCATATTGATTACTCATTATTCATTGTATAATATTTCAAATAATAAACTTAATACTTGAACTAAACAAGAGTTGTCCCATGCTACAAGCATGCACACTATGTTTACCTATGGTCCTTTCTTTGTGAAATAGATCAATTAAAAACATTTCAACGATGCTCATTTCACAATTCCAAATCCTTATGACAAATGTAAGAATACAAGATTCTTTGCCAATCTGTTAGATTCTAAACTTATATGCAATGATCCTCTTGTAATGACTATGCACAAAAGTCACAAAGACTTGGAAACAAACATTACAAAGTATTCCAATGGAGAGCAATTCCATGGAAACGAACTCTCACATTCAAAGTACATTCCTTTGAACATCCTTCTTGCATTAAGTTTTCTAATTTTACACAGATTTAAAGAATAACTTCCACTTATGGAAACATTTCCATATTTCTATTTTAACTATCACTTCTGAACAAGAGTTGCCTCTTTTCAGAATATGTCAATATGGTCCTTCCAAAATTAACACTATACTTCCAACTGTCCATGAGCAACCAATCTTTGGTAAGCCTCAGATTGTCCTCGACAATTGCTTAATCATTTTAGTCATATACAGTTCTGGTCCTTTTTCCCTCTTAATGCCCTAGGCATTTGAAAAATTCAGAACACATAGAAATATTATAGCATATGCAATCGATCCTATACCCGAAGCATATGGGATACGATTCATAATGTCTCACATAAAGACATGATCCTAGACCAGTCTTTTGCTATAATTTTTTCCTATTAGCCATGTTCTCAAAATTCGGACTATGAAGAGGGATGTCGTAATCATAATCGAATATTGAGAACATAATTAATATTTCCATATATAGAATTTCCTTATGTTGAACCATTCCAACATAACATTCATATATATACTTGACTAAATTTGACTAAAATCTCAATTTAAGCTTTTGCTGTAATCATAATCGAATATTGAGAACGCAATTAATATTTCCATATATAGAATTTCCTTATGTTGAACCATTCCAACATAAAAGTCATATATATACTTGACTAAATTTGATTAAAATCTCAATTTAAGCTTTTAGAATTGGAATGAAGTATAATTTCATCTCCCTTAATTATAGCAAAACAACTTTTCAAACCCTGCAACATTGCAAATTGAAACTTTTGTTTTCTATAATTAACATTGCTAACTTGCAACACTTAACATAATAATCATGCTCCCACTAAAATAATAATTATATTCTTATCAACATAACACTTATGCTCCCACTAGTTTTGACATGTATCCAGAAATCAGCTGGACTTCTAGAAATCAATACTTTATTGACTTTCATTACCGAAGTTCAGGTTTCTGATACGAGATGCTTCGATAAGACTTTATCTAAGCTTCCCAAAATCATACACCTTTCCTTAGATAGCTCACATGTGTTTCTAAACAATTTTAGAACTATGAAAAGGGATGTCGTAATCATAGTCTCAAATGTTTAGACCTTTGCCATTGCTCATAATTCGAATTATGAAAAGGGACGCCGTAATCATAATTGAATTTGAGAATGGAAATATCACAATTTCTATCTGCTTAAAATCTACTTAGTGAAAGCGTTTCCTCACCATCATTTTCATGAATCGAAGAGAAACCTTATGACACTTAGATTTTATGGTTTATGTGTTCCTATCCATGTGAATTTGTCAAAAACATAACCACAAGAGGAGGATAGTGACAAATCCAAACTCATATGGACTGAACTTGTTCAATCTTAACTTCTTGCCACCTGGTAGCACAAGGGCCTACCATTGCTTCCAAGTAGTTATGCAAACAACTAAGAACTCATAGAACTTACATGCATAGTCAACTTTAACTGGAATGGGTACAGAAACAAAAATATGTCAACACGATAGGTTATAAACCTAAAGTCGTGTGCTAGTGATAAACAATACCCTTGATTAGTTCTTGAAACTTTTCAAGATCTTTAAGACTCCCACTGACCTCTTGACATATAAGATTCTCTTGTCAAGAACCATTCCTTGACAAAGCAAATATTCAAGAGTTAGTGCAGATGCTTATCAAGACAAACACTTCACACAATTGGCCTTAGTTGGTCTTTGTTTTATCCAAAACATCACAACTCGCCAATTTCAAATGTACAGGAGTAGAAAACATTTTACTCTACATTTGATAAGTGTTTTAAACCTTCCTAACATTATGTCACTCAAGGCTCGATCTTGGAGTGTTACTCTAAGATGCAATTTTGGAACGAAGTATGATTCATCTTTTGATTTAACCATTTCAACAATTCACGATTCCTCTTCTTAGTCAAACAATTGCACTAACATGTCCTTATAGGATCAATTATAATATGGTTTTTCATAATCATTAAGATGATCATAAAACATGATACTTAAGTACTCTCTCATCTTTTCAGATTGGAGAAACTTTTATCTTTCTGCCTAATTTGATTCTTCTCATTCGTCCTGCCATACATTGAAACATTTCCAATGTTTCGGAATTATACTTAAACTTGTAAGCACAACCATATTTACTAAACTTTAGTAAATCATGACGAATAGCCTTATCGTTCTTTGTGGTGGACCTGATCAGCGCACAACCAAGTGTACTCGATCTCCTAGTCCTTCACTTGACTCACTTATACATGTGAACAAGGAATTAGTCTTAATTTCCCAAAGATGAAAATTCTCATTCATCATACAATACAAGTTGCATGATTCCAAGTTTCTATCCAACTAAAACTTGGGTGATGAAAATCTTTCCTTATTTGGTAAATTATGACACTACCACAAACGAAAGAATCAAATCCATTTTCCAATATTGTTATCAATGGAATCATATAAACAACAATTTTCATAACTCCCATTGTAAGGATACTTAAAATAAATAAAATAAAAAATTTTCCTTTTATTTTAAAATTGTGGAAAAACTTATCCTTACAATGCAAATACATATGAAAACTATGTTGTTATCTATTCCTAAACAATCTATCATAACTCTTAAGCAGCAGCTCAAAATTCTGATCTTCGAATCATGCGATCGAAATCCATCTTCACGATCAGATTCAGCATACTCTTCTTCTAAGCCTCCTCTCCTTTTTCGATTCTACAAAACATCAAAATGCGAACTAGTCACATCATGTAATAAGAATCTCCAAATAGGAACTTAATAGAGTTAGATAGTGGACTTTACCTGAAGCATAGTAAATTTTTTGACTTTCACCATCCTAGTGAACTTTCAGGTAAATAAGGCAGCTTCACAACCAATGCCCCTTCCTTTGGAAATAGAAACATATAGACTCTTTAGTAATGGTACATGGGACTATCTCAGACTTAGCCTTTCTCTTTACCATTTTGTCAGTCGGGTTGACTATGGCCGATCCCTTTCCATTGGGAAGAGAAGATTTTTTTGGACTTCCAATGTTTGCATTGTCAATGTCCATGAAAGTTTGGGAAGTAGATCTTCCAATCAAATTTGCTTTACAAGTGCTCCAAATCTGATTTAGCAGCAACAAGCAGATAGGTAAGATCGATAAAGGTCATGTCGTGATCTGTCACGTAGTAGTCCTTTAAATAACCCGCTATATGACTTAGGAAGTGATTGAAGGACCCAGTCAACAGCCAACTTCCTTGAGACTTCGACACCCAACTCTCCCAACTTGTCAATATGTGACTTCATCTCCAAGATGTGAGCACATATAGACATTGCTTGCCAATAGGGATTGAGTGACCTTGTAATTTTCAAGAACTTGTGGGTTAGGGAGAATAATTGGAGGGGTGGAGGAAGTGAAGTATGATTTCCAGTCCCATTAACGCACAACAAAGGGATTAATCTTTCACCTTGATTGCCATTTGGGATATCATCTTCATTAGGAAAGCTTTATCCAAAAGGATATGGAAGACCATAGTTGTCATAACTAGACATCTATGAGGGAGAAATTCAAGTTTAGTTGATTTAAGTCCTTAATATAACACCCAATATGAAATATTAAGGCTAGGACCCAACACAATATTTTATAACTTGGAAGAGGGATGTTGTAATCCAAGCTACAAAATATCTGAAGGTAGGTAAATGACGATTTACCAATTTCCACCATGAAAAACGAAATTTAACATTAGGTTTTAAATGAATTGAAACTCCTAGATCTTTTGAGATTCATTGAACTATTCAATGGCATGTTTAAATCTCGATTGTGCCCTTCAAGTTTGTGACTGGGATGCCGAGGATCACAAACAAGGAGTGACTAACCATGCAAATTAACTTGGTACACTTAATGTTACAATCACCTAATCAATGTGCCGGTTAACCACACACGCTCCATTGATCTATGATTAACATCAAGCTACCCTTTGCCACACATTGTCAGTCCCAGATTAGTGTGTCGGTTAACCACACACGCTCCACTAACGAATTAACAAGGTGCAAAGTGCAATTTCATGGGTTAGCACCAAATTCACATTTTCCTAAAGTAACTAAGATTGGGAATTTAATAAAGTTTAGTTACTTTATATTTATCATTATACTTTTAATGAAGGGAGAATTAATGTCCTGTCCTACCCGTTCGGCTAACGACCCTCCACCAGTTAAGGAAGCGGTGGGTGAGAGTGGACACCCATTAGACTGCCATTTTATAGGCAGTAACTTTATACCCCCCTTATAGACCGGCTTCGTGAATGAGGCATATTAACGGTAAGACTGACTTACTCTTATACATATATATATATATATATATATATATATATATATATATATATATATATATATATATATATATATATATATTAAACCTATAATATTATAATAGTATAAGGGTTGAATTTTAAACTTTTGAAATTCTAAGGGTTGGAATTAAAGTATACATGGGGGGTAACTTTACGAATTCCAAAACTTCAGGGCAAGTTTTGAACAATTCAAAAACTCTTGGTTTCCATAACTTATGAGTTTAATATCGTTTTTATGGAAGACTTTTCAAGTTCGATAACTTGAGGACAAGTTAAGGAAGACATAAAATTATTTTATGATGACATTAAAATAAGACCTTTCATTTTTTCATAACCTATGAATCTTAATGAACTTTTAAAAGAAAAACTCTTCATTTTCCATAACTTGAGGACAAGTTATGGAGTTCATAAAAACCATTAAGATCAAATATTCCAATTAACACAATAATCAAATAAAATTTCCATGATCTAGATTAAACTCATAATAACAAGATAATTCATATCAACTATTTACAAGAAATTAGTCTATTACGTAAACTAATAAAATCTTGAAAATATGACAATTATCTTTTATTTGGATGAGGATAATTATTTTTGACAACATAAAATCGAATTTTTATCAAGAAAACATTTTATAGTAATTATCCAAATCTAAATTAAGCCAAGAAATCCAAAAATCTGCCAGACCCGTCACCACCTCGTGGTAATTTTTACCACCTCGTGGTGATCAGGCAAGGTAAAAAACGATTTTTTAGCTTTGAAAAAATAACCAAGCATCAAATATAATAGAGAACAACCCATGGCTCTGATACCACTGTTGGATTTTGTATACTACAACATCCTATGGTGCACATACAACCCTAAAAGCTTTGGATCTATGTTTCCTCTAATTATGCATGCATATGGTTTTCAAAGCTTTAAGCCTACAACTAGCATACAAATAACATATGTACAATAAGACAAGTTTTAGACATACCTCTTGATGTTGTTGATGTTGCTAGGAAGACTTTGGCCTTTAAGAACTTAGTGCCCCAAGTGTTGCACCTCAAATGGAATCACAACTCACCTAGGACAAAGGTGACTCTTGAGAGAGAATTTTCATGCACCAAAAACGCCTTCATGAACTCCAAGAACTAGAAGTGGCGTTTTAGGTTATGGAGCTCATATTTATATGTAGGATTCCAAGAGTCATGGGTATAACCCAAATCCATACCCATGGGTTTTATGATCCATGGTTCATGTGGCCCAACTCTTTATGTATCCATACATAAACTTAGTCCAATATGGATCATAAGCCCAACACATATAAATATAACCAATTACCATAATTAGTCCCCTTAGATTTAATTAGTTTCTTTTGATCACTAAATTAATTTCAAACTAATTCTTGATCAATACTAGTTAAATCATATGATTTCATATTAATATATTAGAACTTATAATATATTAATAAATCATATATAACCTCTTCTCAAAAGTCCATCCTAACAAATTGTCCTGATGTTATGCAACCCAAATGGACCATGCTACTCTCGGATCGAGTACATACCAATAATAGTTATGGGCTTAGACATCTAATCCAACATGCTGATCCATCAAATACTCAAACTTTTGTGGTTGGTAAAGATGGTGTACCGAACTCCGTACAAGTAATGCCTCCATATTTTGAGGGAAAACACAACCGCCCCCAATTCCAGGTCGTGAGTGGGTAGTTCGCCTCATGAGGCTTCAGCTGCCTCGAGGCGTATGCAATCACATGCCCCCTCTGCATCAAAACAGTGCCTCACCCTGTGATAGACGCATCACAATACACCACTAAATAATCCAACCCATCGGGTAGTGCTAAGATCAGGGCCTCACATAACATCTGTCTCAAGGTCTCGAAGGCCAACTACTGGTCCGGCCCCCACCGAAATGTCACATTCTTCTTTGTCAAACAAGTCAAATGTACGACGATCTTGGAGAAATCCTGGATGAATCTCCGATAGTACCCTGCTAGACCCAAGAAGCTACGAATCTCAGATGCATTCTTTGGTACTTCCCACCGCATGACTGCCTCAATCTTGGCAGGATCAACCAAAATACCCTCTTGGTTGATGATGTGCTCCAAAAACTGCCCCTCTCTCAACCAGAAATCACACTTTGAGAACTTGGCATAAAGCCTTTCCGTCCTCAGTGTCTCTAATACCTCCCTCAGATGCTGCTCATGCTGCTCCTTGGTCTTAGAATAGACGAAGATATCGTCAATAAACACGATCACTGAACGATCCAACATCGGCCTACACACCCTGTTCATGAGATCCATGAACGCTGCCGGGGCATTGGTGAGCTCGAATGGCATCACCACAAACTCATAGTGACCATACCGCGTCCTGAAAGCTGTCTTCGGTATATCCTCATCCCGAATCCTCATCTGATGGTACCCCGATCGAAGATCAATCTTGGAAAACCAAGATGCACCCTGCAGCTGATCGAACAAATCATCGATCCTCGGGAGCGGATAACGGTTTTTCACCATTAGCTTGTCCAGCTCTCGATAATCACGGGGAACTGCTCGGACGAATAAACCCTCGGTCTAGCAGCTCCAGAAGTTGCATAGACAGCTCCTGCATCTCAGGCCGAGCTAGCCGGTACGGTGCCTTGGCTATCGGAGCGGCACCCGTTACTAAATCAATGCGAGACTCCACTTGTCTCTCCGGAGGCACCCCAGGTAACTCCTCGGGAAAGACATCCCGGAACTCCTGTACAACAGGTACACAGTCCAAATCCGTCGGGGTCTCAACCCTCGTATCCGAGATATATGCCAAAAATCCCGAACAACCCTGATGGAGAAGTCTCCTAGCCCTCGCAGCTGAACAGAGGGTTGGCCCCTGCGAGGCGCTCTCCCCATGAATAGTCAGTTCTCCCCCACTAGGGGTTCGAACCCTCACCAGCTGGTTCTCGCAATCTATCATGGCCCCATTGACCCCCAACCAGTCCATCCCGACGATTACCTCCAGCCCTCACAACGGTATCGGAACTAGATCAACATGAAACCTCTCCCCAAGCACATTCAGGACACAGTCCCGATACACTCGTGCAACACTCACGGTGCAGTCATCCGCAATCTCAACCTCAAGCGCGGAATCCAAAATCCCCGGAGCGTCCCGGAACTTCTTGCTAAGCGCAAGAGATACGAATGATCGAGTAGCACCCGAATCGAAAAGAACGTGAGCCGACATACCATTGACCAAAATGGTCCTTATACATGAGCATATATATATATATATATATATATATATATATATATATATATATATATATATATATATATACACACACACACACATAAGCAATACCAATCAATATCAAGCAGGAAAATAAAATGCGTACCAGCCACGACGTCTTGCGCTGCCCGACCCTCCTCGGTAGTCAACTGAAATACGCGGCTCTTCACCGCAGGAGCATCCGTCTTGACAGGGCGGCCATCAGTGATCTTCATCGTGGAAGGCGCAGGCGCCGGCACTACTCCTCCTCCTCCCTGGAACCTCGGACAATCGGCCCTTTTATGGCCGGTCTGATTGCAGTGGAAACATATCAAGCCCTTCTTGGGGTTGTCCCTGCTCACGTGGCCTGGCTGACCACAGGTATAACATACTGTGCCCGTCACCCGGCAAACTCCACCATGCGATCTCCCACATTTGGCACACTGGCCATGGCCCTGCTGTCCTCTACCAGAAGAATCCGAGGTCTTAGGCTTTTTAGCCTGACCTACAGCTGTCTGAGTCTGCTCTGGTTTCCGCTTGGTTCGGAACTCCAACTACATATCCCGCTCACGGGACTTCTCCACCATCTTGTCAGGGTTTTGCACCCTGTAAAGCTCACAAACTCACGAATATCATCCCTCAGCATGGAATGATACCTCGTTCTCCTCATTTCTTTATCCGCAGCATACTGCGGAATCAATAGTTCTCATTCCCGAAACTTGGTGGTGATCTCCGCCACAGTGTCGATGGTCTACTGGAGCTCCTGAAACTCCCTCACTAACCATTGCACCCCAATAGACGGTGCAAACTCCAGATCAAAGCGTTTGAAAAACTCTGCCCATGTCATCTCAGCCACGCCGGCTGCTCCCACCTGGCTAGTCACCTCCTCCCACCAATCCCTGGCTCGGTCCCTCAACATGCACGAAGCAAACCCCGCCTTTGCCGCATCAAGGCAAGAGCTCGTGCGTTGGGCGTTCTCCATGTCTGCCACCCAACATAGGCTAACTATTGGGTCCGTGACCCCAACGAACTCAGGCGCTCCGCACGCCTTGAACTCCCGGAACGAGGGAGTTTGGGCCCCAACCTGGCCCGCAGCAGTCTCGGCTCGGAAAGACCTGAGGCGCTCCTCCATGATATCCATCATCCCTTCCATGACTGCCCCAAAAATCACTGGGGTAGCGTCAAGGATGCCCTCGTAACCTCGGTTGCAATAATCTCGCGCAACCTCTCATCAATGGGTGTTGTACCGTCGTACGACCTAGATCCGGATCCTGATCCTGATCCTGATCCCCCTGCTCCAAGTCGTGTCACCACCATCCGGATAAGACAAAATGATCAAGACAATAAAAAAGGGGATTCTCCCACACCGGTTCTCCTCAGAGCTTCCAGATCTAACATTGGTTCGGGTACAGGTCTTGTGCTTCCAGTAGTACGGGCTCAATACTACCTTCCACACATACATGTACCTTCACCAAAGCTCTAACTGATAACTCTAATTCATCCAAGAACAAAACATATCTCACGGGCTACTGTATAACTCAAATCCTAGGCTATCCGAAGATTTGCTCAATCCCATCAAACCAAAACTCAAATCAATCATAACAGGTTGCCCTATGCATGCAAATTATACACAGAACAGGATCAAATAGACTTTCGAATAACAGACTCTACCCTAGGACCACAACCAGACTAGGAACAGGAAATAAGGCCAAATCAATCATTCTAAGGCTATAAGATCCTAACCGTATACAATTTTTAAAGCATACACATAGCAAAATCCATCCGACTACCATAATCCAAATATCAGTATAACATGGCTAACATATTGGGGAACTACTTACTTGAGCTCGACCGATCACGCGCATTGCACTCTCCTCTTTTTCCATTTTAAGAAGTTGTTAACTTTTGATTTTTGAAAACATTTTTTACCATTTCCTTAGTTTGAGTCCTGACACCCCCGAGAGTGTGCCCGAATCCCTCAAACCAAGGCTCTGATACCAACTTGTAACGACTCAAATTTCCAATAAATTTTTTCATTTTTAAATAACAAAATCATTTGCCTCAAAGTCAAACTTGGTTAACCATGGTGAAAGTCAAAGTCAACAGTCAAGGTCAACAGTCCATGTTGACCAAACTCGTCGAGTGCATCTAGCAACTCGTCGAGTTCCTTCAGTGTTTAAAAAACCGGGGAAAAACCCTAACCAACTCACCGAGTTATCTTATAAACTCGTCGAGTTCACTCTGCATACCGTAAACAGGAAAACCCTATCCAACTCGTTGAGTTTTCCATGTCTTAACGTGTTCAGCCCCTTCCAGTCGAATCCAAAGCTCCAAACTACAGATCCAGTCCCTTAAGACTGAAATACCACGTAAAGTTGCCAACTTTACGTGCATGAAAGGCCTCAAGAGGCTAAAACACTAAAACTAAGTTTCATACAAGGTTTAGGGCATGGAGAAGGGCCAAGACTAGATAAAGTGGGTAACTTTATGTCCATGGAGGCCTAGAGGTATCCAGATCTGAAACCATATCCTCATGACAAGTTCAAATCCGACAATGACACCATTATGCACCCAAAAGTGACCATATACTTTCATTAGAGTAGATCTAAGCAAATAAAGGTCAAGGTAGCAACTTTATACCTCAAGATGGTTGCCAAAACAGAGTAGACGTCGGATCTACCGCTTCTCCCTTTACTCCCACCTCTTCAAGCACCAAGTTCCTTCAAAACCACACCAAAATCACTCTCCAAAGCTCCCTCACACACTCAAGAAGGTATAAGGCTCGAACTAGGGTTTCTCTGGGCTGTAAGCACGATGAGGGAGGCAACAAATGAGCCATAAGTTCTTTATATAGGGTACAAAAGCTGGAAAATTAGGGTTTTCCTTTCCAACATCTACTCGTCGAGTTGGGGCCTTCCAAGTCATCGAGTAGACCCTTCATCACGCGTCCATAATGATCCCTACTCGACGAGTTGGGGCTCCCCAACTCGTCGAGTCCCAGTGCAAAACCCTAAATATTTAGAGAAATAAGTGATACCTGGAACAAGCGTTACAGACCCGGGGGGTGAAAACGGTTAAAATTAAACCATAATAACATAACCAAATTAACCATTAAAATTAAACCATAATAACCAAACCATTTTTAAAACCATTGGTTCTGTTTCTATTTTTTGTTAACCGATAGAAAACGGTTCGGTTTTGATTTTATAGGGTAACCGATCCATTATTAATCGAACCGATAGAATTTTAGGTGTATATATATATATATATATATATATATATATATATATATATATATATATATATATATATATATATATATATATATATATATATATATATATGGAAAAGTTCAATAGAGAACCATAATTATTGGTTCTCCAAGGAACCAAATCTTTTTTTTAAGTTCTAGAGCTTATTCTTTATCGGAAAAAAAAACTAAAAATATCTAAATTCATAACTTAACATTGTGAATGTTAAATATATTTTTTGGATTCACCGTGTGAATTTAGATTCACATTGTGAATCTGACGGAAAAAAAATTATTGAATTTGATATCATTGGAAAAATGATAAAAAGTTATGAATTTCTGTATTTTTAGTTTTTTTTTTTTGATAAAAAATAAATTCTAAAAGCTGAAAAAAAATTGGTTCCTTGGTTAATTATGGTTCTCTGTTGAACCTCACCCTATATATATATATATATATATATATATATATATATATATATATATATATATATATAATGTCCAAACCTAATTAAAAATTTAAGAAAATCCACTAATTCATTGATTTTTATACATCTAAGACAAAAACGTGTTTAGCTAAAGCTAAATGTTTTCTAATCGTGTATAATACTTAATTGGTTGAGTTAAAAAATGTAACTGGAACTTGGAATTCCACATGTATGGTTTAATGTTTGAGTTCTATATATTTCATATTTTGTTGAAATCTCAAATTGACGAAAACCTGTGTTTTTTGAGTTTTGTAAATTTACATATTTACTTCGCATTTCTTGAGATTTCTCATCACCACAGTTAAATGTTTATTATGTGTTTGCTCATCCAATGAGTTTATCAATTTATAGTATATTAACTTTTCGTTCATGTATTCGATTACCGCAATAACTTTCTGTTTTTTTTATATCAATGTATTTTGAATTTTTATATCGTTTTTTTCATTATGGTTAACCGATATTAGCTATTAACCAAACTCATTAACCGATTAAAACTATTAGTCATAACCAGTATTAACCGATACTCAATGGCTACCAAAATATATTAACTAAATGTAATGGTTTTGGTTCGGTTGTGACTTATAACCGAACCAAACCGTTCCATACACACCCTTACCTGACCCACTCAGTTTATATGCATCATATGTATCAAGACTTAAGCTAACGGAAGTTGATTAGGATGTTGAGTGATTAAGAGACAACCTGTAATAGTATTCAGGACCATCAAGTCTTTACGTTGTAACTTATGTATCTCTATTGATTATGACATCCTTAGGGTTTTAACATATTGGAAACAAACATTTGTAATCCAAATGATCTTTTGTATTGGGATTTTCCGCAAATATAAATAAATGATTATTAAAGCGTAAAGAAAAGTTTTAACTGGTTCTGAAAATTAAAGGATGTCACATTGACCCCCAGCTACGTACGCCCTGAGTACGCTGAGTACGCCCAACGTACTTGGCAAAAACACATGACTTCTCCTAGTGAGCCAAGGGACCAAATTTGCAATGTAATTTCATTCTAAGGGTAATACCGGAAAGTACCTCGATTGAGGTGTTATAATTCTCCCCCACTTGAATCAGACTTCGTCCTCGAAGTCCGATCTTGCGAATAACTCAAGGTAGTGCTCTGGCATCTCTGCCTCGGGTTCCCAAGTCGATTCGGAACTCTTCTGATGTTGCCACTGAACTTTAACCAATGGAACCACCTTGTTGCGCAAGGCCTTCGTATTCCTATCCAAAATTGCCACCGACCTCTCAACATAGTTCAGGCAATCATCGGCCAAAATATCATCTAAAGGAACCACTAGTGAATCATCAGCTACAGACTTGTGTAACTGAGAAACGTGGAAGGTGTTGTGAATCTAACTGAGCTCCTTAGGTAGATCCAATCGATAGGCTACCATGCCAACCCTGGAAATCACTCGAAATGGCCCAATATATTGGGGCCCCAACTTTCCCATCTTCCTGAAGTGTATTACACTCATTCCCATGTGGAAGTGGGAAGAGATCACTATGGACTTCATTACGAAGTTACCGAGGACGGCAAGGGGTGTGGACGCCATACGGGTGATCGTAGATAGACTGACGAAGAGTGGCGTCAGAAATATGGTAATATGGGTGTGGACGCCATCTGTCTGCCTCAACCCTCAGACAAATGGCCAGAGCGAGAGGACGATCCACATGGCCCGCTAGACCCAAGAATGCTTCCGAGATCCATAGCTTCTTGGGTCCAGCGGGCTATTATCGGAGATTCATCCAGGATTTCTCCAAGATTGTTGTGCCCTTGACCCGCTTGACCAAGAATAATGTGACATTTCAATGGGGTACGGATCAACAATTGGCTTTTGAGACCCTGAGACGGAGGTTATGCGAGGCTCCGATTCTAGTACTACCTGAGGGGTTAGATGATTTGGTGGTGTACTGTGACGCATCGATTTCAGGGTTAGGTGCGGTACTGATGCAGAGGGGGCATGTGATAGCTTACGCCTCGAGGCAGTTGAAGCCTCATGAGGCGAATTACCCCACTCACGACCTGGAATTGGGGGCAGTGGTGTTTTCCCTCAAGATTTGGAGGCATTACTTGTATGGAGTGAGGTGCACCATCTACACGGATCACAAGAGTTTGAAGTATTTGATGGATCAGCAGAACCTCAACATACGACAGAGGAGGTGGTTGGATGTGCTGAAGGACTATGATTGTGAGATCTTATACCATCCCGGGAAGGCCAACGTGGTGGCCGATGCATTGAGCCCCAAGGCGGCAGGTTCCCCGATTGGGAACGTTTGTTTGAGAATGACCGTGATCTCTCCATTATTGGATATGATCAAGGAGGCTCGGGTAGAGGGGGTGAAGAAGGAGAATTTGAAGATAGAGCGGATTCGGGGACAGTATCCTTTGTTTGTTAAGGATAATCGTGGCCTTTTGACACAGTGTGGCCGGGTATGGGTACCGGTGACTGGAGGGGTGAGGCAGAAGATATTGGAGGAGGCGCACAAGTCCAAGTTCTCTATACATCCAGGGGCTACAAAAATGTATAGAGATTTGAGACTGAGTTACTGGTGGCCCTGCATGAAGCGGAAGATCGTCTGGTTTGTGGAGCTGTGCTTGACCTGCAGGAAGGTCAAGGCCGAGCATCAGTGATCTCATGGCAAGGTTCATCCGCTACCCATTCCCATGTGGAAGTGGGAAGAGATCACTATGGACTTCATAACAAAGTTACCGAGGATGGCAACGGGTGTGGATGCCATATGGGTGATCGTAGACAAACTGACGAAGAGTGCCCATTTTATTCCGATCTCTGAGACTATATCCGCCGAGAAGTTGGCGGATATTTATGTGCAAGAGGTGGTGGCTAGACACGGGTGCTAGTATCGGTAGTCTCTGACAGGGATGTTCGGTTTACATCCAGGTTCTGGAAGAAGTTCCACGAGGAACTGGGCACTCAGCTGCATTTTAGTACAGCGTACCACCCTCAGACAGATGGCCAGAGCGACATGACGATCCAGACACTAGAGGATATGCTGCGATAATGCGTGTTGGATTTTGGAGGGAGTTGGGATACGTACCTTCCACTTGCAGAGTTTTCATACAATAATAGTTACCATGACAGTATCGACCGACCTCCATTTGAGATGTTGTATGGCAGGAGGTGCAGGACTCCGGTTTGCTGGGATGAGGTTGGACACCGATTCATGGGGAGCACTGAGGTGGTGCTCAAGACTACCGGGCTGATTCAGCAGGTGCGCGAGCGGCTTCAAGTCGCGCATAGCCGTCAGAAAAGTTATGCCGACCGGCGGCGATCGGATCTTGAGTTCCAGGTGGGGGATTTCGTGCTATTAAAAGTGTCACCCTGGAAGGGGGTCATCAGGTTTTGAAAGAAGGGCAAGTTAGGGCCATGATATATAGGCCCTTTCAGGATTACGGACCAGGTGGGTAGGGTAGCATATCGTTTGGAGCTGCCGGATGAGCTTATCCGGATTCACAACACTTTCCATGTGTCACAGCTCCGGAAGTGTGTTACAAACGAGGTCGCGGTCGTTTCTCTGGACGACATTCAGGTGGACGAGAGCATGAACTACATTGAGAGGCCCATTGCGATTTTGGATAGGAAGACCAAGGTTCTTCAGAACAAGGAAGTGAAGCTTGTAATGGTGCAATAGCAGCACCGAAGGGGCTCTGAACATGGGAGCCGGGGGATGAGATGCGGGAGCATTACCCCGATCTATTTGCGTCTACGGACTTCGAGGACGAAGTCTAGTTCAAGTGGGGGAGAGTTGTAACACTCCAATTCAGGTATTGCCATAGTAGCCCTTGAAGTTTTTATTATTACATATTAAGTCCCTTAAGTACGTTGGGCGTACTTCATGAGTACGCTTAGCGTACCATGCATAAATGATCGCGGAGGGCCAGCACATACGTTGGGCGTACCAAGAGTACGCGGGGCGTAAGAGACGAATATGCAAACCCTAATTTCCGGACTTGAGACCTATATAAGCATCCTTATCTCATTTGAGCTCCACCCTAACCAGCCTCCTTCACCTTCAAACATCCTTAAAAATCCTAGAATCATTTGAGGGTGTGTTTTGAGCTTAAGGAGTGCATTTGTGGCCTTTTTAGTGTCCATTCAAGAAGAAGGAGTTGCTAAGAAAGCTTGGAGTGACTTTGGGCTTCAAGAATCTGCATCTAGTTCACCTTGAGGAGCTTCTGGAGGTATAAAGCTTTGATCTTGTCATTTTATTCATTAGATATAGCTAGGGTCTTCTATTTTGTCCCTTTAGTTGGTTTTGGACCTCCTCTTGAGAGTTGAGCAACTCCAGAGGCTGAAAAGGTTAGATCTGAAGTCCTTTGGTCCATTCATAACATAAAAATGAAGTCTTGATGGGTGTTTTGACCTCATGCATGGATTAAGACCCTTGGAAAGGTCTTAATGGGTTGTTGGGAACATATGAGACATGCAAAGGCATAAAGTTGCCAACTTTATGCCCTACGACGTCTTAATGAGCTTAGATCTGATTATTGGACGTGAGAAAATCGAGTATTAAGCACTTAATGGAAGAATGTGCTTAATCTGTTAGTACGTTGGGTGTAACTTAGCGTACGTAGCGCGTACGGCCTAGGGACTCGGTACACTGCACATACCAGGGTGGTACGCTAGGCGTAGGCACAACAGATGGACTTGGACTTGTTTTGGGCTTGTAAGCTTTTGGGCCTTGATTAGTCATTGGGCCTGGTCATGTTTTGGATTGGTAGGACAACTTATCTGTTTTGGGCCATGGTTTCTATGGTTGGGCTTTATTGGGCCATGAGGCCCATTAATGATAATTAGACATGAACTTTGGGCCCAATAGCAAAGGAAGACTTTTGGGTCATTGTGAAAGGACTTAGGGTTTGGACTCTTCAATTGGATTGTGTTCAATCCTAACCTTGAGTAATGTTATTATTGTTCAGCACGGGTGGTTACGGACTGTTAGGAGAGCAGCTTTTGGATTCAGCAGACAAAGGTGAGTCTTCTCACCATATCAATGGGTCTAAGGCACCAAGGCCGGCCTACTTTATGTTATGTGGATTGTTGATTGATTATGCATTATGATAGTATGACATTTGCATGGAAGACCACGTGGGGGTTCCATTGGCATTTGGTATAAGACCTTAGAGGGTTTCCATGGCATCCTAGTATATCTACTTGTATAGTTTGCATTATGTCTTGTTTGGTAGTGAAGACCTTGTGGGGGTTCCCAAGGCAGGAAGACCATGTGGGAGTTCCCATGGCAGATAAGACCACGTGGGGGTTCCTGTGGCATTAGGTGTAAGACCCTGGAGGGTTTCCATGGCTTCCTTATATGTTGTATGCATGACTTATGTGATATGTGTAGCTTTATAGCTAATATGATATGTATTATGTGGATTGTATGTGGGGTATGCTCTGGGGGACTCACTAAGCATTAGCTTACAGTTTGTGGATTTGTTTCAGGTACATCTGAGCTCAAGGTCAAGGGCAAGGCTTGATAGCGCGGCGTGCACTCTCACTCGAGCATTTTATGGGACACTATGATATTTTGAAATAAAGTTGTATTTGATATGGGTTTTGAAAACAATTGTAATTGGATTTTGTGGATGATGGAAATGGGTTTTGTATAATTAAAAATGAAAAATTTCTTTTGAAAAATTGGGTCGTTACACGGCTTCAACTTCCTAGAAGCATATGAGTAATCACCCTCCTTATCTACATGAGTACGTCCCCCAAACCAGTGATGGATGCATCACAATATACAATAAAATACTCAACACCCTCAGGAAGAGTCAACATTGGGGCCTCACATAACTTCTGTCTCAGTGTCTCGAATGCAGCCTGCTGCTCAGGCCCCCAGCGAAAATCCACGCCCTTGCTCGTCAGATGAGTGAGGGGTACAACAACTTGGAGAAATCCTGAATAAATGTCTGATAATACCATGCTAAACCTAAAAAACTCCTGATCTCCGATGGAGACTTCAGGACCTCCTACTGCATAACAGCCTCAATCTTGGCCGGCTCGACCAAAATCTCGTTATGGTTAACGAGGTGTCCCAAGAACTGGACCTCCGGTAACCAAAACTCACACTTCAAGAACTTGGCACACAGTCGTTCCCGCCTCAAAACCCCCAAAAGCTCGCGAAGGTGCTCCTCATGTTGCTCCTTGGTCTTGGAATAGACCAGGATATCATCGATGAAAATAATAACTAATCGATCGAGGATCAGCCTGCACACTGGATTCATCAAATTTACAAATGTCGCAGGCGCATTGGTGAGCCCAAACGGCATCACCATGAACTCGTAATGACCATAACGAGTCTGAAACGTTGTCTTCTCCACGTCCTCCTTTCTAACCCTCATCTGGTGATACCCTGACTTCAAATCAATCTTGGAGAATCAAGATGCACCCTGCAACTGATCGAAGAGGTCATCAATCCGCTGAAGTGGGTAACGGTTCTTCACCGTTAACTTGTTCAACTCCCGATAATCAATACACATGCGGTGAGACTCATCCTTCTTCTTCAAAAATACGATTGGTGCTACCCAAGGCGAACTGATTGGTCTGATAAATTGCTTGCCCAACAGCTTCTAAAGCTGAGAGGACAACTTATGCATATCAAGTGGTGCTAATCGGTACAACGCCTTAGCAATTAGGGCCGCACCGGGGACCAAATCGATCCTGAACTCAACCTGCCTCTCAGGAGGCATACCGGGTAATTCCTCTGGAAACACATCTGGGAACTCCTTGACTACCCACGCATCCGAAACCAATACCTTCCTCTCGACACGCGTATAAACCACATATGCAAGGTAATCCATACACCCATGTTGTAAATACTGTTGAGCCCTGGCAACAGAACAAAAGGTTGATCCAACCCTGGTACCCTCTCCATAAATAAATAGTTCTCTCTCACTTAGGGTTCGAACTACCACCCGCTGCCCCTCACAATCAATCATCGCACCAAACCTTCTCAACCAGTCCATCCTTACTATCACACACACACACACACACACACCCCCATGGGGATAGGGATCGGATCAATCGGGTAAGACACCTCGAAAATCTCCATAACACAACCCCAATAAATACTTGATGCAGAAACCCTTTGCTCGTTGGCGATGGAAACTTACAACGGGAACTCCAACTCTCGAAGAGACATATCAAAACACCTACTGAAGGACCGAGACACAAAATATCGACTCACACCCAAGTCAAAAAGCACAAGAGCAGGCAGGGAACTCACTAAGAAGGTACCTAGCATAATCATAAACGTAATCATACCATAAAATAATTTGACAGAATATTAAATGAAAACATACCAGTAATAACATCTGGCGCCGCCCTGGCCTCCTCTACTGTGAGCTGGAAAGCACGACCTCAACCCCCCCTGCCCTGGCGTCCACCTGTGATCCTCAAAGTAGTTGGGGTTGTAGCCTGCACCGGCTTAGCATCAAGCAAGGGATACTGGGCCTTTACATGGCCCACCTGATCACAATGGTAGCAAATCCTGGTGCTCGGTACTAGGGTCTTCCAGCGACAATCCCTCACATAGTGTCCCTCCTTACCATACTTGTGGCATCCAGAAGAAGATCGATAAAGACCCTCATGAACCTTGCTTCACTTGCCAGAAGTGCGGCCTCTCTGGCCTCCTGATCGTGAATCATCGGGCTTGAACCGCTTCGCTGCATGCTGTGACTGAATGGGAGCCTGCCTCTGCCCCCTATTCTGAGTCTCAATCTCAATCTATCGCCTCCTAGCGACATCCTGAAGCTCGACGAGGTTACTGTATCGCTGGGTTGACACAAACTCCCGAATCTGTGTCTTGAGCATGCTTAAGTATCGTGACATTTGATCCTACTCTGATGAAGCATACGCAGGACAGAAGAGACCCCTCTTTGTAAACATCTTGGTGATCTCTGTCACCGTTTCTGTCATTTTTCTCCAGGAGAGATACTTCAGATCCAACCTCTTTCTCTCTCTCTCTCTCTCTCTCTCTCTCTCTCCACCAAGGGAACATACATAGTGCGGAACATCTCAGAGAACTGCTCCCAAGTCACTTCAGCCCTCTCTATAAAAGAATAAGTACCAAACTCTAGCCTCCACCAGTCCTTCGCCCCTAACCGAAGAAATTTCAAGGCGTATTTGACCTTCTGGTCATCCGGGCACGAACATGTTAAGAAGCAACCCTCCACATCAGACAACTACCTCATCGCCACAATCGGGTCCTTAACCCCATCAAACTTCGGGGGCTTTGTGTTGTTGAAGTCCCGATAATGGAATAATTTCCCCCACCCCCTGAATTCCTGTAGCAACAACAATTGTGATAGCTGCAGCATCAGCAACCTCAAACATAGTGGTGTACCGCTCATAGAACTGCTCAATCATAATGGTCTTGATAGATCGAAAAACCTTGGGGATGGCACCTCGGACAGTAGCAGCTACCTTATTAGTGATCAACTCTTGAATATCATCATCTGTCAATCCTGGCCTATCCTGGCCACCAACTCCAGAACCAGATCCTCTCGTGAACACCATACTGAAAGTGAACCCAAAATATACCAGAAATTCCACAATTATACTATTACAACCATCACATAGAGGCTAAACCCTCGGGGTTTGTGACTTCCTTGCTACGCGTACGAGTCTTGTGCTTCCAGTAGTACGGGCCCATACTACCTTCCACACCTACCTACATTTGTCTCATTGGATCATCACAAACTACCCTAAAACAAATCCACAACTAGCATACACATTCATCCTATATTCACCCTCTCAAGAGTGGCTAACCATTCCTCAACTGGCATGCTACACCCATACTCACTCATGAAACTTCCACCAACCATGTAGCCGCTCGTGCATGCTAATCGTACATAACGTTGGATCCCATAGACAGTCGAATACTTGATTTTACGTTAAGCCCACAACCAAAAAAGGAATAGGAAATAAGACTAAACCAAATATTCATAGGCTATAGAATATCAGTTATGTACAACTATGATGCACACACTAAGAAACTACAGTAATGATGTCAATTTCATCTAATATATAAGAAGTTCTACTAGGCTATCAGGCATCATATATCAGGTAATTCTATCATGCACTTCCTGAAGATCCCTAGTCCCTAGCATGCAGTTCTATCATAATCATCATAAACAAAAAACAGTGTAAGTAACTTGGGGTATACTTTCTTGCTCCAGATGATCGTACACATCTCATTCATCCTTAGTTACTTTTGAAAACAATTTTTGAATGCAATTTTGAAAACCATTTTTGGAAAAATCATTTTGAAAATTCTAATAGATCCTTAGTTTGAGTCTGGATACACACAAATGATCATCCAATTCTCTCAAACCAGGGCTCTGATACCAACTTGTAACATCCCAAAATCACAATAAAATTTTTCATTTTTAATTAAAGAGAAATCATTGTTTTCAATCAACCCAAATCATAAAAACCCAAGATCAAGTATGAATGTTCCAAAATCAATGTGTCATAACATCTCTAAAACATATCACCAAATGATGTGTACGATCACGCCTTTGCTTTTTCCTGATCATCTAAAGTACCTCAAACATAAAACTTAAATTGTAAGCCAAAGATTGGTGAGTTCCCACAAAGTACCGCACA
Organism: Lactuca virosa; assembly: GCF_052849685.1. NCBI lineage: Eukaryota > Viridiplantae > Streptophyta > Magnoliopsida > Asterales > Asteraceae > Lactuca > Lactuca virosa. Next base: position 45,133,365 of record NC_136433.1, read on the forward strand.
CAACCAAAACAGATAATAGCATGCATATATGAGCCTTCAGCCTGACTGGACCGTCTCGAAAGGCCTACAGCCTATCTGGACCGCTCTCCAGGCCTTCGGACTGAATGGACCACCTCACATGCCTTCACTCTATCTGGACCGCCCCGGGTATCATGGCCTTCATCACAAAGCAGGACCGCCTCAACCCAACAAACAATAACATGTTGACATATACAATAACAATCAGTAACCAGCAACACATGTAATCATACAAATCTCCCAATCTAACGCATACTTAATGAACACATGTAATCATACATATCTACCAATCTAACACATACTTAGCATAACATCAACCCAATATACCAGGATACATAATCCAGTGGGATGGCATTGGTGCCTTCAACCCACAAGTAAAGTGCGGAAAACTAACCTCACAATCTGAAAAGATAGCAGAAAGGAATGCTGCTCCAAATGCCAACTCTACAGGTCACCTATAAAAAAAACAATAACCTAGTCTCAAACTACTGCTACAAAATACCCAAAATACCCTAGGTCAAACTTGGTCAAAATCCTGGTCAAAGTCAAGGTCAAAAGTCAAGATTTCCATATGGGTTGAGTACTCCCTGCGTACTCCCCTCTACACCCATCGTAGAGGGTGCTCTTCCAAAACACGGGATCGATCCCTGGTACGCGCAACGTACCTCAAGGTACGCCCAACGTAACAGAGTTAAACCCCTACTTTTCCATTAAGCTCTTATTTCATTAAGCCAAAGCTCCAAACTTCAGATCCAGATAAAAAGGGACGTCTTAATGGATAAAGACTCTGACCTTATCCATTTTCATGCATACACGAGGGTAAAAACTCAAACCCTTGGTCCAAAAGTCATCCAAAGTCCCAATACTCTTGTATGGCTCAATGAGTGTCCAAGCTCTCATTTTTATGAATCTACGAGCTCAAACCTACAGGAAACTACATTTCAAGGACCTGGAGTAGCTCATACTTCATTAGACCAAACTACGGGACTAAAAATGCATAAAACTCTATACTAACAAGATCTAAGAAAATAAGACATGAAGATCCAAGCTTTATACCTCCAAATGATGCTTGAGGGCAAGATACATCTGGATCCAAGATGTCTTGAGCTTCCAAGTTGGTTCCACTTCTTTCTTCTTCCTTCAAGATCACCAAAAGCACACTTTCAAGCTCAAAATGCTCACACAAAGGATTAGGGTTAGCAAGGGACGATTTGGAAGATAGAGGTTGATTAGGGAAGAGGTCTTGAAGGATAATGTTCTTTAAATAGGGTTCAAACCCTAAAAATTAGGGTTTAACCCCCAGCCACGTACACCCTGCGTACGTTGAGTACGCCAACGTACTTGGCAAAAACACACGACTTCTCCTAGTGAGCCAAGGGACCAAATTTGCAATCTAATTTCATTCTAAGGGTAATAACGGAAAATACCTGGATCGAGGTGTTACATTTTTTTTTTTTTGCATTTTAGAATGTTTTTTTTGTTGAAACCCAAGATGAGTGCTTAGGATCACATCCAAATATCTCATAAAATATGATGATCTCAATCTCATTATATAGACACACACACACACTAGATGTGTACCCACGTAAAGCGGCAACGGTAAATAATTCTTTTGGAGAATAGTTTTCTTACGACGAAATATTTATTAGATTTTATTATTAGTTATTATGTAAAAACAATTACCACTTTTAAATAAAATGATTGTGTTTAGACCTTATATTTATATTGCATGTTTACACATTTAATATAGATTAATTAATATTTGTGTCTTTTTTGTAAGCAACACAAAATTAGTATTGGTTTCAGTTTAACAAATTTAAATTAATTTATATATACATGAAGTTAATACTTTAAATTTATCATTTTGCTCCAAATTAATTTTCTTAATAACCTTTTTTAATTCATGTCTTCAAATTTTTGATAAGTATTAATGACATTTATGCAAAATTGATTTGTACATAAAGCTTTGTAGCTTATACATTTTAAAACTCAATATATGACTACTATGTTTTATAATATAGTATAAGATAAATGAATATACATTACAGTCTATCTAAGCTTAGTTTACTACAAATAATATGAAAACTTGTTGAAAATAATTATTATAGGTATTGTTTTGATATTTCTCTCACATTCCAACTAGTTCAACGAGAACGTAAATATAGAACATCAAGTTATAATAATCTAAAATAGATCATTTATGATACTTTTGTTTTGTGACATAAATATTTATATTTTAATAAAGAGGAGTAAAAAATACAATTAGTTTATAACTAGAAGGTTTCTTTGCTTTTGTATGAACTTAAAGTACATTGCCTGAATTGGTAGAGACAGTAAAGTACGTTGGCATTCTATGCGATTTGCCCATTTGATGGCGATACTCTAATAACTTATCGATCTAAGCAAAATAATAACAATTATTGTATACTTTCATATATTCCTTTATATAGCATCCAACTTTCATTTTCTCGTATTACGACAATGTACTTCTAACCTTTTTTTTGAACTACATCCATTTGTTCAGCATTATAGTCGGTTCATTTGTCAATCGTTTCAACTAAAAGAACCAACCCCAGCTCCAATATCTATAACTATTAGTATTGACATTAAAACGTATAAGAAACAAATAGATACTTCATTAAATGTTTAGAGCTAACCTTGAAAGCAAAATACAAAGTTTATGAAGTTAAATGAAATTATCAAAAATGCTTACTTTAATTTAATATTATAAAATTCAAGGAAATAAATAAAAGATTGAAATAGCCAAATAGCCTTACCTGCAACTAACCCATTCTTTCACTCCATAAAAAAAAGAAGTCAACTAACGTAGGCTGAAAGTTAGGTATTATCAACAATTTCTTCAGAATAGAATTATATATATAAAAAAAAAGGCTAAGCGAAAAATAAATAAATAAAAATAGAAACCTGTTTCTGTGGAGTTGGATGAAAAAACATGTTTAATTGCAGAAAATGAACTTCATTTTCTTATTCCATTTCAGTAAATTAAGAAGTAAAGTAACCAAAATCAAAGTCCAAAGTCCAAACACAGTATGGATATGCACGCCATACCTTGAAGGAAGTACTGGAACTCATCAAATCATGATGAAATTGCTATAAATACTCTTAGCAATTAGCATAAGCCCTATTTGACGGAATTTTGCTCCTCAAAACAAATCAAAGAGATTAAATGTGATCACATGTTTTTAAAATTTAAAAACCCTAATATCAAAGCAGATAAAGATGAAGATGAAAATGTAAAATGACAAAGTACTTCACCTTTATACTTGGAAGCTACATGAAAAGGCAGCAACATGTTCCATGAGGCAAGGGCAAAAAGGTAATTCATGGAAGCATAGAGAAAAGTGATGAATCCTTACAATGGGAATGGGGATGATGTATCTTCATCAGATTTCACAGCATAAGCAAAAAAAATGTAGGACCTTTTTTTTATCATTTGATGGTCGATTTCAGATTCAATATATTCTGCTGCACTTGGAATGAACTCCAAGTAGTAGGGGCAAGAAAATGGGTAATATCCTTTCATCCTCCTCATCTTTGCATTATGATGCTACTTATACGTAATGGGAATGGGAGGTAACATCAGTAGAAAAATAATTTATAGAAGCATCATTTCAATGATAACAGCAACAGGTCAAGATACAGACACTGAAACACACTTGGTTTCTGATTATGCATCATATATATCTAGGCATAGAAAAGGAGAACCCAGGCCACCCAGAGAAAAGCTATAATACCCTAAATTCCATGGAAATTCCAGCAAACCCAGATGTCAGCCTTACTTCGTATATCAAAGTTTCAATAAGAAATGTAAAACTCTAGACCAATTCCACATTCTTAATGGAATAATATCCCTAAATAAAGCTACATACAACTATACCTAGTTGATTTTATGGAGATAACGGAGAGAAGAGGGATTTAGGGCTTCGAGGCATGCAGTAGCCATAAAAACCACCAGTATTATGATATCAGAGTCGAGGAAGAAGCGGGAAACAACACAGAAAAAATGAAAGAGAATAAAGAAATTACCTTAAAGTGGCTTCGTTGACATGTTCACCATCTCCATAGTACATGTCTGCCATAAAATCATGACAAAAGGCAGATGATCGAAACAGAAGGCACAGGGAAGTGGTAGAACAGACAAACCTTCAAGTAGATAAAAAAGCAAAAAGATGAAAGTGAAGACCCAGAAGAAACTTATTACACAGTGAGAGCACAAAAGATGGAGTAGAAGATACCTTTCAATCATCATCCATAGTTCCATACGCATTGAGAGAAATCGGAACTATGCATGTAATACAATAATGTTTTTTCCCCTCTGTTTGACGTTGGCAACGGGAAATCGAGGAATTACACATCTCATCAACAAATGGATCGGGTAAAAAAAATCGAGGAACCAAATACGCAGGAAATGAAAAAATCGAGGAATTGAATGGGTCGTAGGTGAAATAGAGAAGAAAAAATTGAATAGGAGAGAAATCGGTGAGGATTTCCATCAAGGCAGAACTTTGGTGGAGGGGGAACTGGAGGAGAGTCGATCTGGGAGAGGAAAGGGTAGGCGTTCGTAGAAGGATCGGGAAGAAGGCAAATAAAGGAAAGAAGCACGTGGAAAAAAACGGGAAAGGGAAGGAATGAGTAAGCAAAGTGGGTAAAGCAGGAAGAAGCTACGTACTACGATGCCCCTCCACTATGCAGTCAACAGTCAACACCAATGTCAAATAACAACAAGGCTAAAAGGAATGGTAACACTACTAGCACCTTGCCACATCACTTTTTTGCCTGTCACGTCATCTTTTTGTCTTAACACTTAAATCTTAGCATTTTATAAGGAGTGGTAACACTCCTATCACACCAATTTTTTTTTCTTTTTCAAAATTAATTAAATTATATTTTTTTAAATATTTTTTTTTAAACCACAAACAATTAATATCAAATAAATTATATTTTTTAAAACACAATATTTCAAATTAAATTAAAAAGTTACAATAAAATTTTGCAGAGGGGTTTTATGCCAATTCTAGAAATTTATGTTGTAAAAGAAGTTGTAAGTTAGGGTCGAATCTGTCATAAAACTAAAATCGAGGGACCAAAACTCCCAAATTGTAAAATCTGTGTCATCTTCCTCGTTTGCTACCTGACGAACAAATTGATAATATTTCTCTTTTTTTTAACCTTTAAATTTCAATTTCATGGAAAAAACCCATTTGCCAATCATATTGTTCCATTTCTTTCTCTCTCCTCTCGCTAGATCCTTGGCGAACTCCTGCTAACGAGCTTCATGGCGAATATAGAAGAGTGGTGCAGCGTCTCTTGACGGGGCTGTTGGCGAGAGGGGTGGCGAGGCCACTCCCTCCAGCCTAAGTATTGGGCCAAAAATGTCGACTTCCAAACTAACAAAAGTATCAACTTCTAAACTGTATAGCAGAAAGAAAAAAATAAAAAGAACAAATAAAAAATGAAAAACAACCAATCACATAACAGTACTGTTCCGTAAAGAACAAATAATTAATATGATTATAAATTATAAATTATAAATGACTTTTTAAAATTTTTTATAATTGCTTACCACACATTTCACCATTTGTGTGTGGACCCCTGAGATGTCAAGTTTTTGTTGAGTACGAGGTGAGCCATCACTCCCCGACGCAATATTAATGGTCGCACTGCAATTGTCATTTTTTCCGTCTTTTGTCCATGGTAATATACATTTTGAGAATATTGCAAAAATAATTTGTGTTATATTGTTTTTTTTATTAAATTGTAAAATTGGTCCATGTTTATCTTAGAGAGTATAAGTTTAGTAAAAAAAAAATTCTATGTACAGCAAATCCAAAATTTAGATTATCGTATAGATTTGGTCTCTCAAATTAACTGTTATATTGAATTAAAAATGGATTACAAGATAAGTAGATTCGAACCACAAAGACATGAGACATATGTTTATATCATTTTTTTTAAATGGTACGACGATGGTAAATCGGGGGGTCTTCTCTTGTTGTGACTAAATTAATAAAAGAAACATGCGGATTTAATCTAAATTGCAAATAGTAATTAAAGATGAGTCAAGTTGAATGGTCACTACCATTCTGGATCTCGTGCACTTCTCTTAGAAACACTCACTCGGTTATGTTATCACCTCCCCCCCACCCCCCTTTGTATTGGGGAAGAACAGGTAACTATAACTAGCGTCCCCGGGTAAATACCCAAGTGCTACTTTTTATATCCTAACTGAGAGATATTAAGAAGTTAAGATCGCAAGGTAGCTCTTCGCTTTCCTCGCCCAAACAGGTAATTTGTAACATCCGGTTTCTAGGTATGACTCTTTTCATTAATTTGGAATCATTAAGTTTTTAGATTTTCTTTGAGTAGCGGCGTAACAGGGTTAAGGGCCTCAACGTGACTTTCTCAAGGCGGAACCTTTAATGAAGCTCGTGATGCGATGGATCTGTTGGACCAAACCCTATAAGCCTCGATTTTTTGGCTTATTTAATGGCATCAATCTCATAAAATCCACCCTCCCATACAAACTCTATCCTCTTCTTGAGTTGTTGAGTTGTTTTGTTTTCTTCCTTTCGTAAAGCTTGAAGGTATTCTTTTTTGCAAGAAGTCGTAGTTCAAGTCAAATCCAACAAGCATCAACCTTCTTTCCTTGTTTAGGACCTTTGTAAGTATTCAAATCCATACTTTTTGCTTCTTGGTTGATAGATCTAGGTTATTTAGCTTAGCTTGCTTTTGGTCCCTACTTGTTGTGTGGGTGGAGTTTGGAAAACTCCAGACCCAAAGGTTGAATCTTGGGTTCTTCTGACCCTTTGTGACATTTAGTGATGAATCGTACCGATTTTCAGGTTAACTGAACCTGTTATTTTGACTTTTTCCAGTTTGGTTAACCGTAGTGGTAAAATATTTGGTTTTTCGGTTTGGTTATGGTTAATGTTTTTTTTTTTGTGTGGACGGTTAAACGAAAAACCGAATTTTTATATTTATATTTTAAGATGATATTTAGGTTTGAAGTAAATATTATGTAATTTTTATATATTATTAGAAAATGAGAATTTTCATCAAATATTACTATTTTCCGAAAGGCCTTACTTAATTGATAACTTAGTCACTTCCAATTGTAAAAAAGCAACAACATAATAAAAGAAATAAAGTTCTCATATTAATCCCGAATCGAGTCGACAGTTCATAAATCATTGAAAAGTCTCAAACGAATCAACAAGGCAATACATTATTTATTTTTGCTTGGTGTATTTTAATTGTGTTTTTAAGCTTTAAACTCCATATTTAACATTTTGGAAAGATGATGTCCAAAATTACCATTATCTTGAAAAATTGTTTTAGAATTTATTTATTTTGAAATACATCTTTTAATTACAAACAGTTAATTGGTTAACCAGAAAATCGAATCGAAAAAATTAGTTAACCGGTTTTTTTCGGTTTAGGTTTAGGTTCCAGAATTTTGCGAACTGCTTCTCCTGGTTAACCTTCCGAAATAAATTTCGTTTCAGTTAACCATCCATGAAAACCCATCAACGTTTAGCTTGCATTTAATGTCATACAAGGTCATGGGTTCATTTTTGGTCCCTTTTGACATAGGTTAGGAGATCTTGGTGTCTAAGGCATCCAAATGGATAAAGTTTTAAAATTTATCCATTAAGACCATATTTTAATAAGTTTTGTAAGGTTAGAGTTCTAGTCTCTAAGGATTAATACCCAAAGGAAATGGTGGTTGGTAATTCGGGTTTAACGGCACAACTGCCTTGGTGTCTCGACGCGACATCGACGGCCTGACGACTATTTTGTCGCCTAGTGATCACAGCATGACTAGTAGCTGGTTATGGCAAGATGGCTATTGACAATTGACTTTTTTGGCCGTTACCTTTTTAACTAGTTTCACTTTTGGTCAAACTAAGGATTTTAGGATGCAAACTGAGGTTTGAACTCTAGTTGGTTTAGGTGGTATGTGTAGTTGATTCTGAGTGCCTTTGAGTATTGTCATTTTAGTTCTTTAATTCAGGTGAGTCTTCTTATTATACTATGTAGGGCACTAGGTGTCATTGTATGTTTGTTGATGTATGTTTACATGCTTGTTGTGTAAGTCCCATTAGGTGGGACTTGTTCGACGAGGTCCTTTAGGTTGGGCCCGCATGATTGAAACATACCTATTGGGAAATGCTCATTATTTGTAATGCATGGGGTATCTTAGGGAAATCATTAAGCTTTGTGCTTACGGTTTATATTTAAATGTTTTAGGTTCTTCTAGCAGCAAAGGGAAGGGTGCAACGTGATTGCATAACATCTGCCTTTTTTTAGACTTACGCACTATTGATTTTTATTATAACTATGTGTAACACCCAGTTCCTGAATTGAGTATTTGATTGATGCATTTACAAAATTGTTTATTGGAAGGTTTGATGTTTTGGAGGTTTTTAATTATAATACTCGAGTCTGGATGATGTTTTCGCATGCTTAGATTGGGGGGTTTATAGTCCATAAGAAAGTAGAAGGATGAGGCGAAGCAGGAAGCCATTTATCGCATTTGCTGAAAATATGAAAAGCTGGAATTAATCTCAAGAAGCATGAGGTGCCCCTTAATGGGTGTGGCGCGCCTCCGGCCCAATGGGTTATCTGTTATTTAGGTTTTGGGGGTATTTAAGGGCCATTAAGTCCTAGGGTTTGATCATTCTCAGCCTCCAATACACTTAAATCATTCCTTGAGTGAAACCCTGGCCTCCTTTGAGTATTATGAGCTTATCCTCTCTCCTTGAACCATTTTGGTGCTTTTAGCAGTGATTTAATAAAGCGTGAAGATCATGGAAGTTTATTTGGTTGCAAGGAATGTTGTTGCAAGTTTGGATACAACAAAGTTACTTCATTTTTGGACGTTTGTAAGCATAAAGTTCTTATCTTGCTCTATAGTTCTTTAGAGCTAGTTATACGTGGTTTTTGGAACTTTTGGTCCCATTTTGGTGGTGAGCTTGGAGTTGAGATAACTACAACTCCTTTTGAACACTTAGGGTTGTTATATGGACCATTTCTACTTGGAAAGTTGGTATCTTTTGTATGTTCTTTAAGCCATGCAAGTTGAGTTGACATTTTAGGTCTTTTTGATGTTTAAAGTTTAGATATTGTCGGATTGGAGTGTCCTAATGGATAAAGTTGGAAACTTTATCCATTAATACACTGTTGTGGACCACATCTGAAAGTTTGGGGGATTGACTTAATGGAAAGTTATTTTTCCTTATGAATATGTCTTGGGCGGGACGCGTCTTTCCCACCCACGTCGCGTATTTATGAGTTTTGTGAAATGCACCCTTTTAAGCTATGAAATCCGATTGTTTTGTACTTTGGTCTGTGTGAGGCTCCTAGTTTGACCAATATGTTGACTTTTTGAGTTTTGACTAAGTTTGACTTTAGATCAAACTTTAGGGTTTTGGGTCATAGGCTGAGATTTGACCTTTTATTACAAGATCAGGTGGTTTGTGGTACCAGCCTTTACGTTTTCTGCGAGCTGTAATGATTGTATGGTTGTTTGTAAGGCGAGTGTTCTCACTATATTGTGTATGATGTTAAATGCTTGCTGTTTTTGTGATTATTACATGGTTGTATGTATGATGGGAGAGGCCTGATATTATGTTTATTGGGTGCATGCAATCAGCCAGAGCTCAAGTAAGTGATTCCCAAAATATCCATACATGTTTGATATGTTACTAATGCTTTAATATGAACTGCATGTTAGAACTTAGGCTAAGGATCTGCTCATGGATTCAGTGACGGAGCTTGAAGTTATGATTTGGGGGGGAAAAATAGAATACGTATAAAAATTGAAGAACAGGGGGGGCCAAAGTCAAATTTTATAGTTTTGGGCATAATATGTAACCTTTTCAATACTTATGGACTATATATAAAAAAAATAGGGGGGCCACAGCCCCCCTGGCCCTATATATGCTCCGTCTATGCATGGATTGCATACTAGAATGCCTTCTTAGGAGAAATGCCTTTTTGTGTCTGTTATGTGAACTGTTGGAGAGATATGTTAGAGTATAGGTTAAGGATCTTTTAGGAATTACATGTTCGAATGGCTTGATCTTTAGGTTATATGTGTAACACCTGTGACCCAAGAGGGTTGGGAAATACATAAGAAATCAGAATAATGCTTTGAAGGAAATGCTCAGACACGACGTGAGGCATGGTGCCCACGATGTGGCGCGAAATTTAATAAATGTGTGTCTTGGGAGGTGCCATGACGTAGCATCAGGAGGCCACGTCGTGGCCGCCGCTGCAGCTCAAATCCGGGATTTTTAGGGTTTCCCTTATATATAAACGCCCTAACTCCCTCTCTAGGTTATCTTCTTCAGCCTCCACCTCCCCATCTCGAAACCTTAGCCTCCTTCACTCTTGAAAGTTCATTTTTGGTGCTTTGTTGGTATTCTTTGAAGGAGAAGGAAGCCATTGGTGTGGTTTATCACCTTGTAAGCAACATATGCATCTTCTAGCACATCTTCTGGACTTGGGTGTGTGTTCAAGACTCAATCTTTTTCTTTGTAAGTTGTTAAGCTTCTACATTTCTCTTTCAAGCATGCTAGATCCAGGTTTTTGTTCTTATTTCTTCATGATTGGGTGGAGTAGAATGCATGGAGTCCATAAAGTTGGCACATTTATGGATTATTAAGGTCCCCTTGCTATCATATGTTTCAGATCTGGAGTTTAATGCCATTTTAAGTTCCATGCATGAGATTTTTAGTGACATTGCTTCATTTTGACCTAAGTTGGAATCTAGACTTTTTTGGGCATGCATGTTTGAAAAATCAATGATCTTTGGAATGTTTTAGACCTTAGTAAGGATTATGGAAGATTGGAAGGAAAGGGCTTAACATATTAAGGGCTAGATCTGTTAAGCCGTTGGTACCCAGTTCCCATGACGTGGAGACTGGGGAAAACGCGACTATTTTGTCGTGAAGCTCCCACGACGTGGCAAAAGGGAGGACACGACGTGGTGACCTGTCCAGCTGACATGGACCTTTGACTTTGACCAAGTTGACCTAAGGGTATTTTGGGTATTCAGAGTGGTAATTGAGATTGGTTATTATTTCATGAATAGGTAATCAGTTAAGCTGACATTCAGAGCCGCATCCTGTTCAGAGATCTTTTTCAGAACGAGAGGTGAGTTTTCCTCAATGTACTTATGGTTCGAAGGCACCAAGGTCGGCCTATTGGATTGATATCTACCTATATACTAATTGATGATATGTTGAGTATGCGGTAGATCTGTACTATTAGATGATAGTTGCTGATATGCCTTAGACTGGTAGATATGTAGAACTACTTGTGATTACTGGTTGTATGATTATTTTTCTGTTGAATATGTTTGTTATCTGTTACATGCCATCATGTTGTGTTGGGGTTGAGGCTCTATTGCTCTGTGCGTGACCCAACAAACCAGGGGTATTCCAGTCTGATGATTGAGTGGACCCGAGGGTATTCCAGTCCGATGACTTAGTGGACCCGTTGTACATTGGCATTCCATCTCGATGACTGATTGGGCCAAGGGGTATTCCAGTCCGATGACTGAGTGGACCCGTTGTATATTGGCATTCCAGTCCGATGACTGATTAGGCCAGGGGTATTCCATTCTAATGATTGATTGGACCCATCATACAATGTTATATATGTTTTGTTGTGTGGTGGTACTTTGGGGGAACTCACTAAGCTTTGGCTTACAGTTTCAGTTTATTGTTTCAGGTACTTCAAATGACCGTTGCAAGGTGAAGGCGTGATCGTGCACATCCTTTGGTTTTTATGTTGTGTGGATTTTGGGATACTCTGATTACTAAAATACACCTTTGAAACAATGATTTTGTAAACATTTATGGTTATGGGTTGTTTTTGAAAAGTTGAAATTTATTATGATTTTCGAGATGTTACAAGTTGGTATCAGATCCCTGGTTTGAGTGAATTGTATGATCATCCGTGTGAATCCAGTCTCAAGCTAAGGATCTGTAAAAGTTTTCAAAAAAATTTCAATTTTTTTTTTCAAAATTGATTTCCAAAGTGTTTTCAAAGGTAACCAAAAAAGGATGAGATGTGTACGATCAGTCGGAGCAAGAAAGTGTAACCCAAAATACCAAAATTTTTACTTTCTTGTGATGATTGTGATAGAACTGCATTCTAGTAGTAAGCTAGGGATCTTCATGAATAGCATGTTAGAATTTCCTGATGTATGATGCCTGATAGCCTAGGAGAATTTCTTGTATGCTAGATGAAATTGACATCATTACTGTAGTTGCTTAGTGTGTGCATCGTAGTTGTACATAAAAAAGATTCTATAGCCTGAAAATGTTTGATTTAGCTTTATTTCCTGTTCTTCTCTGATTAAGGGCTTAGGGTATTGTCAAGTATTCGACTGTCTATGGGATCTAGCGTTATGTATGATTATCATGCACGAGTGGCTGCAGGGTTGGTGGAAGTTTCATGAGTGGGTGCAGTTCATGGCAAGTTACCGTGAGGAATGATTAGCCACTCTTGAGAGAGTGAGGACATGATGAATGTGTATCCTAAATGCTTGGGACCAAAGGTCAGGAATTTCGTATGAGGATCAACCTGATTTTTATTGTGTCTTAGTGCCAGTCGACTCCACTGCTCGAATGTTGCTTACTTTATGCTTTGTAGGACTCATATTGATGTGAGTTACCTATCAAATGAATACGTTAAATTACATACTATGAAGGTTAAATAATATTAGAGTGAGGGATTTGGTCCTATTGCGCAGCCCTTGTCTGAGTCTAACCGTTGTAGGGTTGAGTCTTTTAGTAGAAAGATTATTTAAGTTTTGTTGCATGTAATTGTATTCATGAAGTGGTTAGCTGAAATTAATAGGGGTTCTTCAGTAGCTGATGGAAGGGGATGTAGGAATCGTAGGAGAGCCTAGGAAGTGCTTTAGTGCAATTGCTACGTTATTTAGCGGTTGTTGGGATACTATTATGAGTAGGTAACTTAGAGGACTCGATATGATTCTTGAGGAAAGTAAGGATAAGTATGGAAGGTAGTATTGGGCCCGTACTACTGGAAGCACAAGATCCATACTCGAATCAAGGAATTCACGAGGATTCTAAGGAGCTGGTTGAGGGTAGATAGCATGGTTGGATAACCATGACTCGTGGCAGTGTTTCTATATCTTTCAATCTTTTGGTTATGGTTATTCAGGCTGAGGATAAGTCTGGTAATTGTTTGGGCTTTAGTGACCATGTCAGCTTAGGTTTGAATGGTGCAGACCCAGGTGAGTTAGTTGATTTTGAGGTCGCAGGGGCCTTACTAGAGTAGTGCCAGTTGGGTCGCGGGACTCAAGAAGGAAGCGGTTGTCGTGAGCGGATCGAGAATTTCAGCCAGAGGACGAGTGATTGGCAGATGGATTGGAATGTCACTATCTATGGCGAGGGTTATGTCCTTTTAGTTTTCCAAGTTCGGAGAAGGAGTGATCAGGCTTGTGACTTTCAAAGTTGGGATGTAAACCCAACATGGGGCTAGTTGTTTGCGGTGTTTGGTGGCGGTATGACAACATGGGAATGCGTATGAGGATTGTTGTGGTATGGATGCCTTGTGATGAGACCAAAGGTCTTCTTCTTGGGATATAGGCATGTCAGGTGCTAGCTGATGGTTTCAGGCGAATCGGGAGCGACAACTTTTGTTGTCTCTAATGTATCCCGACTGTGAGAATGATGCCTTTTGGTATTTATGAACGATTCTTGCAATGAATTGATAGTTGGGATTACAAGCGAGGAGTGTATGTTTTTGGATAGTAAGTTGGTGTTTTACTTATGCTTTTGCATGAAATCCATAATATTAAAGGTGGTTATGACTGGAAATTTCAAGGTCTTCATCTAAGATTCAGAATCTCTTAGGGTTGCTTGGTCTTTATCTGGAAGATTATCTTGCGTGTGTTATACATTCCAAGAGTCTAGGATGGTTTTTACCTAGTTGAGCCGGTTTGAGATATGGCTTGGTTGCAACAACAGTGAGTAGTAGTTCAAACCCTAAGTGGAGGAGAACTAGGTTTTCTGCTTGAAGGATCATCGATATGTTTGAGTTTGTGGTGTCATAATAATGGTTCATAGGGATCTGTAGTGCGGGTATCTGGGATTTCGGTTCAAGATTTGGTCAAGTCAGGGGTGTAGAGCAAGTGACTATTGGATGTATGTGTTCAGGAAATACACAAGTTGTCTCGTAGCTGGAAGTAGTTGGTCAAGGAGCTCGTTGTAGCCATTGGTTCCTTTTGGGATGCTAATGAATAGATGATGAGGCCCTAAGATCGCTCAGGGTGAGTATCGGCTATGGAGGGATTTTTCAGCTCGTTGTATGGATTGCTATTTATAGTCTAGATTAGGCAGTTGTCGATCGGTAAATCAGTTTCAGAGATGGACATGTTCGACTCTGCATGGGTTTTGGTCCATTGGATTAGGTGTCATTGCATTCTCTATCATTGGTCATTTCGTTCATCATCAAAGCGGCGATTCTTCAAAAGTTTTGAGTTGTATCAGTTGAAGTTCATTAATAAGTGTCACGAGGGATGTATGTGGGTTGGTCAAGATAACAATGGATCACTTGGTTCGAATTATCTGCATGGTTCTTGTTTGGGTTATAGCCTTTGAATTGGAACAAGAGTGCGACCGCCTATCCTATTCTCGGGTCGTGTGCGACCATGTTTTCGTCAGAATTTACGTAGCTAGCAGTGTGTCCTGTGAAAGGAATTGTGTGTGGTAAAAGAGTATGGCATTGTTATGTTCGGTTAGCGTTGAGAGGGACCTTGATTGGGTTCCTACAAGGCAGTGGAATGAGGTCGAGTGTCTTTAGGCCCCCGTGGTGCTGGTCGTGAGTTTTCTGGCGAGTGATGGAATGTCGACAATATCGGCATGATACCGGGAGCATTCCGGACATGGGCTGAGGTCCGGGAAGGGCATTACAGACTCATGTTGTGGTCTCGAAGGCAATCCAGACTTATGATGAGGACCTTGTAGGGGTATTCCAGACATAGGCTGTGGGCCCAGTGATCATGATTGTTTATTTCTTCCGCGTGTGGTACCTTTGGTGTTAGTGCATTGTAAGAAGTCGGGAGACTCATGAACCAGCTGGTTTGGATCATGTGATCAGTTAAGGGTTGTTGGGAGTATCCGTTGTGCATCAGAAAGTCTCTTGCAGAGTGTTTGCATTATAAATCCTGTTTGTTCGTGAGCTGTTATTAGGGGTTTGGTTACCGATGATGAGTAGTGGTTATGAAACCTCAAGTCATGAAGTTCAAAATGAATGTCTCGAGTGATTTTCCAGGTGGGAGTACACCTGAGCTGATAAGGGTTGGATGAAATGTGAAAATTCATGGATTGATCATCTTTGCTCGTAGGAGCAGTGGTTGGTAATGGCGTGTCAAGGAGTCAAGGGTGTATTTAAGGTTTTTGGTATAACTTCTGGATTTAGGATTGGTTGAAATTCGTGATCGATGTGTTTTGAGTACTTTATTCCATCTGTTTGGCGGTGTTCTTAGTCAAAGACAAGGGGTAGGTTCAACGAATGGATGAATATCAGTCCTGGAATATGGGTTCTGAAATTTAGATTTGATGGGTTCCCGTTCCCGTGAAGCATATTGATAGAGTTGTTTCGATGGTTGTAGTTTTGAGAGTCCCCGACTCTGTGGTTCATGCTAGAAGTTTGGTCTTATATCTAGGTAGTTGTGGAATATGTTGGTGTCTTACGTGTTTCTCTACAATGGTTATCTAGATGAGACTCGTATTGGTAGTCGCCTTGTTTTTGCATGGAGGTTTCAACAACTGCAAATTGTCAGGGGTTCTGTTTTCTAGTGGTATCAGCAAGAAAATTTTGGGTCGGAATGGTTCGATATGGTTCAGGTTGCAAAGAGAAGTCATATTGTCAGCGTTCTAGGATAGTTTGCATGTTTAGGAGTCTGACTTGGTATTGGATTCCCGGACTTCAAGTAGAGTAGTGTTGGTTATTCTTCGTTGGTTAAGTTAGTGGGTCAAGGATTCATTATTAGTCAGGGTATGTGAGTTTCACCAAGGTTGGATTTTTATTGTTGTATGAGAAGGCAGTCGCCTATATGAGTCGACCTCTTAGTTCTGATCGGAATTCTGAAGGGATTGTCTGAATAGCCTAGGGTGTAGTAGGAATCGATTACGAGGACGAAATCAATTTAAGTGGGGGAGAATTGTAACACCTGTTACCCAAGAGGGTTGGGATATACATAAGAAATCAGAGTAAGGCTTTGGAGGAAATGCGCAGCCACAACGTGGGGCATGGTGCCCACAGCATAGAGTGAAATTTAATAAAGGTGTGTCTTGGGAGGTGCCACAGCGTGGCATCAGGAGGCCACGTCGTGGCAGCCGCTGCAGCTCAAATCTAGGATTTTTAGGGTTTCCCTTATATATAAACACTCTAACTCCCTCTCTAGGTTATCTCCTCCAACCTCCACCTCCCCATCTCGAAACCTTAGCCTCCATCACTCTTGAAAGTTCATTTTTTGTGCTTTGTTGGTATTCTTTGAAGGATAAGGAAGTCATTGGTGTGGTTTATCACCTTGTAAGCATCATATACATCTTCTAGCACGTCTTCTGGACTTGGGTGAGTGTTCAAGACTCAATCTTTTTCTTTGTAAGTTTTCAAGCTTCTACCTTTCTCTTTCAAGCATGCTAGATCTAGGTTTTTGTTCTAATTTCTTCATGATTGGGTGGACTAGAATGCACGGAGTCCATAAAGTTGGCAACTTTATGTATTATTAAGGTCCCCTTGTTATCATATGTTTCAGATCTAGAGTTTAATTCCATTTTGAGTTCCATGCGTGAGATTTTTAGTGACATTGCTTCATTTTGACCTAAGTTGGAATCTAGACTTGTTTTGGGCATGCATGTTTGAAAAAGAAATGATCGTGGGAATATTTTAGACCTTAGTAAGGATTTTGGAAGAGTGGAAGGAAATGGCTTAACAGATTAAGGGCTAGATCTGTTAAGCTGTTGGAACCCAGTTCCCACGACATGGTGTTTGGATGCCACGACGTGGTGACTGTGGAAAACTCGACTATTTTGTCAAGAAGCGCCCACGACGTGGCAAAAGGGAGGACACTATGTAATGCCCGTGTTTCTAGGCTAGGCATTAATATTGACATTATAGTCTAGGTTAACCTTTGTAACTCATTTTGAATAAATGAAAAAGGAATTATGTGAATATTATGTGAATTATGTGTTTTATGCTTAATTATTAGGGTTTAATTAATTAAGAATAAAAATGAGCGTCAAAAATTAAATTTTAGATAAAGCCGATATCTATTAAGAAACTTGTATTGGGCGTGACAAGGATTACGGATATATAAAGAATGCCGAAATCCGAGTTATAACGAAGAAGTTATGACCTGTCGAAGTTTCGCGACAAACCGGCACGGGGCCGAATGTCGTAAAAAGTGAGTTTTCGATAAACTACTTTTTGGCCTTAGTGATCTAAACGAAACTCGTAGTGTTCGTTAAACCGAGAGTAGGCATAAAAAGAACGCCCAAATCTGACTTCGTATGAGGAAGTTATGATTTTTCGAAGTTTCAGCTTAGCAGTAGACAGCTAAAAACTTGAATTTTAGATCGAGTAATTTTTAGCTGACACGACCTAAACGAGAATCGAAGGTCTCGTCATTAGTAGCACAACGGTAAAAAGTCTGACGAAAACGGACGTCGGATGAAGTAGTCATGAATTTTTAACGGATTTCCTGTCCCGGTCTGTTAAAAATAATAATATAAAAATTAAAGTCAAAATTAGCCGACGAAGTCTAAACGAAAGTTGTAGAGCGTAATTTTACCTACGCGTGCATATAAAGAACGTCAAAAACGGAGCTCGTATGCGAAAGTTATGGATTTTAGAAGTTTTTGCACAAAAATCGAGAAAATTCGCATAGTCACGTTTTTGCCACGTCACCCTCGCTTAGATCGTGCCACGTGTCCGAAATTGGTGAGTCATGCGAGCCACGTGTCCTCGCCTCGCATGTGCCACATGTCCGAAACGAGGCTGAGTCATCCGAGCTGCTGAGCGGTCCAATGCATGTCCGACGCGTGTCCTCCTTCACATGTCTGAAGCCCTCGCAAGAAGCCACGGAACCCTACTTCGGACCAGTAGACCTCGGTCCAATCAGGAGAGGACAGCAACCCTTCGCACGCGCAGACCTCGTGCGAGCCATCCCCCTGCGAGCTTCGGATCTGCGACGCGTGGCTCCTTCTCAGCCGTCGGATCAGGACTTCGGACCCCTATAAGTACAAGGGTCATGCGAACCCTCCCGGTTACTTTTGAGATTTTGCCATATTTAGCCCCTTTCTTCATATTTTCTTCATCTTAACATCCCCCAAAGCCCCGGTATCGATTATAAGCCCCAGAATACGCCACGAAGTGCCCGTGAAGCCCGGAAAATTTATCTTTTCGGTTTCGAAGCCCGACCCTCGCAGAGCCCGGTTTCTGAATAAAACTCCCGGTTTTATTAGAAACGAACGTTTTAGGAAACGAATTGCTGCCCGATTTTCATCAAATCAAGTGAGTGTATAGTAACTTTCATTTTACACATAGATATGAAGTATTTACCTTATAATATATGCTATGTGTAAATATATTAATTGTTTATTTGAGGTGACTGTTGAGTTGATGTTTTACACAAGTTTTAAACTGTATAAGTATTTTTATCTACAAATATGTTGGGTAAAACATGGGTAGATAGTTGGTGTGTGATGAAATAAAGTGATGAGAGGCCTCGTTGTGATTTGTGATTCAGTCATCTAGACTCGACTGTTCTGTTTTTCGTTTGAAAAGATGTAAGTTTTCCCTAGTTTATAACTATCTTAACTCGAAAATAGTTTGCATTAACTTTCAAGTGGAACTGTCACAATATGAAAGTAATGGGAAAATGTAAGTACACAGTTGTCTTTTAAAATGACATCCTGAAGTACTGAATTACCTTAAAACAAGTTTGTTTTATTAAGGTCATAATGTGATGAGTAGTACCCATACTAAACGCTCTCCCTGCAAGAGATTCTGGTTACCAAACGCGACTTCAGCAAACTGATTGCTGAGCCGTGAAGTAGTCTCACATTAAAGTTATCTGATCATGTATACCCAATTTACTATCACCTTCTGTTTAGAACAAAGAGTTAGTGATTATTGGTATAATTAGATCCTGTTTTGTTCTTCTGCTATAGCATTTAGTATGTTCTTTCTGTTATAGTGTATAGTATGTCTCTCTGTTGTATTGTATCTTCCTCCCTGTTTCTCGTTATAGTATGTTCTCTATGTTATCGTGTATTGTATCTACCTCCCTGATTCTCTTTATAGTATGTTCTAGTATCTAGTATGAACTGACTCCTAAACTATACCTATTATAGTTTACTAGCATGTTTACTTAAACTCTTATTGAAAAGACTCATTTATCTACTAAGTTCTGATTGTACTTTAAAAACGGAGTTTTATAAACTATAAAGTAACATAACTTAAAAAGAGTTTTTGAAATGTTTTGATCACTTATAAAAACATAAGCAATCATTGGAAAGATGTTTATAACAAACATTTACACAATTATCATTGTGTTCAACTTGTATTCCCCCCCCCCTAAAAGCATTTAAAACAGTTTAAAAGATTGATTATAGGGGTATGAACTCACCTTATGTGGGTGATTCAAACGAATATGCGCGTAAGGATGAGAAGTTCCACGAATGAAGTCCCGAGACCCAAACGAGTCCTAAATGACATATATGGCATATAATGGCATGAATATAGTGTTTAGAAGCAATCACATGCAAGGAAACACCTTTAGGGACTAGGAAACACTTGGACCAAGTGTTAGAATCACATGTGATTCATCTAAGGGGAGTGTACGGCCACTGAATGGAGTGTGCGGCCATGGAGTGTACGGCCGTACACTCATGGTAACAAGTGCACAAAAGTTGGCTTGGATGATAGGGAAGCTTGTGGGACTATTGCTCATCAAGTGTTGAAGCTAGATTTGCATTTTGGAGGCCCTTTAGGGGTGTTTTGAGGGGTGTACGGCCACACATGGGTGTATGGTCGTACACTCCTTTTGATCTTGAGTTTTGGTCGATTTTAGGGTGTTAATCAAGTGTCCCTCACATATATTAAGCATAGGGAAGGAGTACTTACGATTTGGAAGCTCAAGAGGGTTCACAATCACCAAGAACAAGTGTGTGTTCTTGGTGTTCTTGGTGAAATGGATGAAGATTTGAAGATCTACCCAAAAGATGATTTGCATGGATGAAATCAAAGGGTTTTACTAGGTTAAGAAGAATAACAACAAATCAAAACGGAAGAAAGGCTTACATTCTTGAAGATCGGGGTGTCAAGCTTGATGATAGTTGAGAGAAAACTCGAGTTCTTGACTTGGAAACTGAAGAAATGACTTAGGAATGGAAGGATATCACTCTTATGGAGGGGGTGTATGGCCAACATGGGTGTGCGGCCGCACACACATGTGTACGGCCGTACACTCATGTATACGGCCGTACACTCCCTCTAATGGAGTGTTCGGCTCGATTTCAACGCGAAGAACTTTAGCTGACACATCCCTAAACCCAATGCTTGAATGTACTGAGCTTAGAACCCTTAAACAGACTCTAAACAATGCTAACTGATAGTAGAAACGTGTCTGACACTCGGTTGGATTGAATGGATGAACTTACAAGGCAAAGATTTTCGGGTTGTCACGTCATCCCCCCGTTAGATGGAATTTCGTCCCGAAATTAGCTTTCTTAGCAGAACTACTGGGGTTGCGCTCCTCTGATTTGCAGAATACCCACTCGTAGACCTGGCAACTTTGCCCTACTATTCATGATAAGATTCATACTTGGTCCATCTATCATTACCTCGTGTATACTGATGGGTTTTAAGCATTCTAACACTCCTAAGTGTACATGCAACCCTAAATACCTTGGATCTATGTTTTCTTTATTATACATGCAAATATGAATATTTCAAGGTATTACCCTAACTAGCATACAAAACATTAATTCATATGTAATATAGCAAGTTAAAAGACATACCTTTTGATGTATCTTGATTCCATGAAGCTTAAGAGCCTAGTGCCCCAAGTGTGACACCTCAAATGGTTCACACAACATCAAATACACTTGGAATAACTTAGTGAGAAATGAACCACTTCATGAAATCGGCTAGCCCTCACCATCCATCATAGTCTTCTCTTGACCCCAATTTTGACAAGAATAAGATGCCTATATAGTGTGTCACAATTAGGGTTACACTATGTAAACCCTAATTGTAATGGCCTTTCATTTCCATGATCCATGGGTACAAAAACACCATGGAGCATCCTGTGGGTTTTAGCCCAACTTGATAATCCATGGAGCATTAGCCCACTATACAAGTATGGATGATTTACACAATCAACCCATATATTTAATTAGTCTCCTTTTGATCACTTAATTAATTCCAAATTAATTCTTGATCAATACTAATTAAATAATCTTATTAATATATTAGAACTTATAATATATTAGCAAACCTTAAGTGTTATTTCTCTCATTTTAGTCTATCTAAATGCATGATGCCATGCAACCCAAATGGACCATGCCAACCGGGTCAAGTACATACCAAATATAGTTATGGACTTAGACACTAATCCAACAGTCTCCCACTTGGATAAGTCTAAAACTATTATTGAGTATGACTTCAAAAACCGACTGGCAATCGTAGCTCTTTAAGCTGTTGTCGAACTCTGATGTTGTAACTGAACTTTGATCTCGTCAATGACTTGTCCATTAGATAAGGGATCATATATTCCTCCATTCTAGATATCATATGGACTGAGACATGGATTATAATCATTCTCTATGTCCATTTGTTGTTTCCCGATTTCCGATTTATGACGACCGACTAATTGAACAAATCACATTAGTCCTGGCTTGGCCAAGCACTCACACGTGTCATCGCTAAATCATCGAGGGGCCCACGGATATCTCTTTTATCCTGAAGGTAAAAGGAATGGATAAACTTCGAATCATATGGCTTGTTCTACTACTTGTTGAATCATACACAAAGGCACGTTTTATAACATCGCGTTACCAATGTGTTTTCGTGCAATCAATGTATAACCAACTCATAGTAACAACTCATATCTCTAGGTTTGAAGAATATAAGATATTATCGTCTCATGATCACTCGTGATAAAATCCATGAAGTGATTCAAATGAGCACGGGTTGAATCCAATACTCAGAACTTATGAGTACTCATGAGTGTTGTAGCAATACTTTGCTATGTCCAACATCTTAGACATCTACAAGCCAACTCATGACAGTCTTGATTCATATCTACTTCCAACATATGACCGACTGTGGATGGTTTGAATAACTTAGTCATTCGGGAAGAATGACCTAGTTTATTCTGGAAGTCAAAACATGCAAAATGAAACAAAAGAATAATTGAATCCAATATGGTATCAAAACCTATGAATATAAATAGAACACTTTTTATTTATCACCATACTGATTACTCATTATTCATTGTTTCGGTTTTATCAACTTAATACTTGAATTAAAAAAAACAATAGTTGTCCCATGCTCCAAGCATGTACACTATGTTTTCTAAACACTAGTCATGCCATACACCAAGTATGGACACTATGTTTGTCTAAACATTAGTTATGCCATACACCAAGTATGCACACTAAGTTTGTCTATGATCTTTTACTTTGTGAAATAGATCGATTGAACATAATTCCAATGATACTCATTTCACAATCCCAAATCCTTACCGCAAATGCAAGAATTCCAAATTCCTGCCATTTACCTAAATCTGTTTGATTCTAAACTTATATGCATTGATCCTCTTGTAATGATTATGCACAAAATCACAAAGACTTGTCAACAGACATTACAGAGTATTCCATTGGATATCATTCCATGGAAACGAAGTCTCAAATTCAAAGTACATTGCTTTGAACATCCTTATTGCATTAAGTTTCCTAATCTTACACAGATTTAATGAATAACTTCCACCTATGAGAATATTTCCATATTCTCATTTTGACTATCACTTCTTAACAAGAGTTGCCTCTTTTCAGAATATGTCAAAATGGTCCTTTCCAAAAATTTACGCTATACTTCCAACTGTCCCTGAGCAACCAATCTTTGGTAAACCTTAGATTGTTCTCGACAATTGCTTAATCAAATTAGTCATATCCAATTCTATACTTTTCCCCTCTTAATGCCCTGAGCATTTGGAAAATTTAGAAAGATGAATATTATAGCACATGCAATCGATCCTATATCTGAAGCATATGGGACACGATTAATGATGTCTCATATAAAGACATGATACTAGACCAGTCTTTCTGCTATAATATTTCTATATCCATTTGCCAAGTTCTCATAATTCAGATTATAAAAAGGGATGCCGTAATCATAATCGAATTTTAGAACGCAAATAATGGACCCATATATAGAATTTCCTTATATTGAGCCATTCCAACACAAAATTTATATATATCCTTGACTAAAGATGATTAAAACCTCAATTTAAGCTTTTTAGAATTGAAATGAAGTATAATTTCCTCTCCCTTAATTATAGCAAAACAACTTTTCCCAATTTAATTTTTGTTTTTCTATAATTAACATTGGTAACTTGCAATACTTATCATAATTATCATGCTCCCACTTGCATGATGATTATTAGCATAACACTTATGCTCCCACTAGCTTTGACATGTACTCAAAAATCAGCTGGACTTCTAGAAATCAATACTTTATTGACTTTCTTACCAAAGTTCAGATTTCTGATACGATATGCTTTGATAAAACTTTATCAAAATCATACACCTTTCCTCAGATAGCACACATGTGTGTCTAAACAATTTCAGAACTATGAAAAGGGATGTCGTAGTGCCATAACTCCCCCAGTCCCATTAAAGGTCCTGGGTTTGGCATTAGAGAAATCCTTATAAGTGCATTCTCGCGAATGCCCATGACTTTCACCATGGTTAGAAGGATGTGCACCGCCTCCCGACCCACTAACACCAGGAGTATGAACGTGAGACATGGCAGCCGCTACAGCCGCTGTGACCGCCGCTTGAAATATAGCGGGGTCGAATTGAGGAGGTGGTGGTGGGGGTGGTGTCGGTGCTTCATTGGTGTTGCCACGTCTTGGATTTCTACGAGGAGACATCTCTTGCTATAAAAGTCAAATAGATAAAAAAATAGTGAGATATCAAGAATGAATATGAATTTGATATCTCTGAACTAAACACTTAATTCAACATGAATCTCACAAAGAATTGGAAATAGAAATCCACTGCAAGTATAACTTGCAACAGGATAATATGAAATTGAATGGTTATTTTTCAAAGGGTAAGAATGTATATCTCGACTGTATTGGTATATCAAGTACATATGGTCTGGAAAACTTGACCTTAAATCAGAATTATAATATACCCCAACACTAAGAAAGTGTCGACATCAAACCGACCTACCAGAAAATAAAATTTCCGCAGTCGTATTGAAAGCATGAAAAATAACACTGGAACATTTCTGTGATCCAAAACTTTGGAATAAGATGATTATAAGAACTGTAATAACTCTTGTTGAAGTAAAATGCTTATTGTTTTATTGATACTTGATTTGTACATAACGTAGAAAGTAGTATACACATTCGATATAGAAAGTAGAAAGTAGAAGTAGTGCGAACACTACTTGCGACGGTTTCTACGACGATTGCTAGGTTCCGCTTCGTCTTGCGCTTTCCAGCGCCTTTCTTGGGTAGCTTGATGCTCCCTCAGTTCTTTGATCTCTGATTCAGCAGCATTAAGTTGCCTTTGAAGGGCTTCAGTATGGTGCTCGGTGTCATCTTGCATCTCGTCAAGACGAAGGATATCTGCAGTGTTAGCCTGCGCAGCCGCATTCACCTCTAGGATTCGATTGATCGACATCCTTGATTGATCGAACTGCCGGGCTATTCGGTTTACTATAACTGGAAGAGCTCTGTCAGCAGTTCCTCCTCTAGAGACGTTATAGAAACCTCGTGCCATTCCGTATGGAGGGCGTTGGTCGTCTTGTCGACTCCAATGGTTTATGTATTGGCCCCACTCAGGTATTGGTTTTGCGTCCTCTTGCCTCTGGGGACGCTCCCCAGGGTTGCATACTTGTGGCTCTGTATCCGTACCACTTGACTCGTTGTCCTCAAAGGGTTCTTCGTCTGAGTCTGTGATCCAGCCTGCATT
Source organism: Lactuca virosa (assembly GCF_052849685.1). Taxonomy (NCBI): domain Eukaryota; kingdom Viridiplantae; phylum Streptophyta; class Magnoliopsida; order Asterales; family Asteraceae; genus Lactuca; species Lactuca virosa. The sequence goes on from NC_136433.1 coordinate 45,158,663, forward strand.
CTGTGGATTGTAGGGGTCTCCTGGTAAATTGGGTGCAGCCATAGGTTCTGTATTAGAAGTAAGGTTAGTAAAATACTCTCTGTAGTATTTTAATCTTTGTATTCTGCTCTATAGTTCTTATGAAGGTGTATGGTAATTTTTAGACATGTCGCAACACCATTATCACTCCCAAACACATGTTAGTCATATCTCAAATCAATATAGTTGATCAGGCTATATTAATTCCAGATATGATTACATAACTGCCCAGGTTTGACTATAGTGTTCAACATCCAAATACTTTTATGTTCTTATGATTGTGATATTGTACTTGTAAGTATGAGTGTTAGTATACTTCTTATAAAAATACATAAATCTTTAAAAGTATACTTGTAGTCAGAGCTCCTTGCCCCGATGTATTTATAGTTTGTATATCTTTTATGGATTGATATACATAGTTCACTATAAACAATGTTCTGATACCAATCTGTCACACCCCCAAACCAGGTGGCGGAAACGTCTGGGGGTGGAGGACTTCAATTGTAGTATCACAACACATGCATCATAGTAATCAACGTACAAGCAACCATTGTATTTAAAAAGTATAAGTATTTACATGTGTTCAATCATTGTATATTGAACCAAAATATAGTTATACAAAAGAATATATGACTCAACAAAGCTCCATCTTCTCAAAAGCTTGGGGAGTACCTGTGTATTATTTCCCTGAGAATACAAGTAATTTGAAAAGAGAGTATCAACAAAAAGTTGAGTGAGTGCATAAGTGTTTATGTTTGAAAGAGTATCTCTGTATCTTGTATATGTAAACTGTTCCAGAAAATCCTATATTTTCTGTTGTATATGAAAAGTAGTTTTATTCCCATAAAAGCGTTCTCTTTGTATCAATGTTTTGTATTTGTATTCCTTTATGAAAACTTGTAACTGAGAGTGTGCCTGGCTCCGACAGATGTTATTGAAAACTGTATTGAACCATTGTAGTTTGTATTCTGAGAACTGGTACTTTGAAGGTGTACTTTTGTTTACTTGTTTATACACTAACGTATTGTTAATATCTTTTTAATGAGTTCTTATAACCATACTATGACGGATGGCCTGAAACAAACGCTTTGTGGGCGTTTAAACTGTTGATAACAATTGCCACTCATCGGCGTGTATGCATGACTGTAGCTAGCAGCTTGAGTGCGGAGTTGTCAATCCCGATATAGATCTACACACAACTTGTTTCGATCCCCGAGGCTGGAGATTCTGGTTATAATGTCAGGGATTTACCTTGGTTGTCTAAAATGAATTAAACAACCTGAATTGAATGTCTCATAAAAAGCATATAAACGTTACATGTGTATTAGTTATGAAAACCCAATCATTCTGAAATAAATGATTGATAGTATGTTCTTGAATTAGTATTCTGAACACGTATGTTCTTGAATCAAAACCCAATCATTCTGAAATAAATGATTGACAATATGTTCTTGATTTAGTAATCCAAACATGTATTTGATAAGTGTAAACCTTGATTTGTTCTGTATCAAAACCCTAGTTTCTTGTAAGACTGTGTATTCTTGTATCATGAATTATTGTTCTATGTTTAAATTATACCTATTATAATTTATATGTACTTTCTGAATGTGTATATAACCATGTTTGCATGTAATCCCTTTCTCAGCATGTTACAAAGGTAGTTAAACTGATGAAATAACTATTATATTTATATACATATACAATTTTATATAGAAGTAAAATTTAAACGACACTCGGACAAATAACCGGTACTATAAGCCCACATCCAAACAAGGAAAAGGACCCAGAATGAGTTATCAGTCCTAAGCCTTTTAAATCTTATTTATATACATATATATATATATATACAAATATAAATTTTGGGGAAAAATATAAGATTATAAAAGAGTTTAATGTTTTGAGTATTTTTAATGATTTAATGTTGTTTTATCATGATTTGAAATCATGATTTTATAACACAAAGTTCTTATGTTATGCTTGTATTCCCCCCTTTAAAACAGTAGAAATTATGAAAATACGGGGTATGAACTCACTTGATAGGTGGTGAACCGTACAGAGTTTCGTTTCACGAAAAGAAGTTTATTTGTCGAGAAACCGGCTCAATTTGGGCAGAGTTTTGATAGGAGAGAAGTTACTTCTCGGGAATCTCGGGGCTTCGAGGCTTGCTTGGGGTTCGAGACTTGATATCGGGGCTTTAGGGGTTGTATATGAGCTTATGGGAGTGGAAGATGTGAAAGAGAATGAATTTAGGGGTGAAAAGTGTAAAAATATTCGGAACCCTCGCATGCTTTATATAGTCCGAAGGTTCGGACCCGAGCCTATGCGAGGCTGCCACGCATCGGACAGATGGCGAAGGGAGGGGGAATTCTTCGGACCGGAGGCTCGCTGCTGGCTGGCTCGGATTGGACCAGACTTCGGTCCAATAGAAGGAGGACACGTGCGAAGGAGGGCGTCCGAGGGGTGTCTCCGGGGCATCTCATGCGAGGATGTTCGCTTCTTAGTGGACCTCGGTTGCGGTCCAATCAGGAGGTGCCACGCAATGCTTCGGTCCACTCAGCAGCTGCCACGTGCAAGATGACGTGTCACTTGCGAAATTGCCCGATTTTCCTATTTTTCTTTATTTTTGTGCCAAAACTTGCGAAAATTATAACTTTCGCATACAAGCTCCGTTTTTGGCGTTCTTTATATGCACGCGTAGTTAAAATCATACTCTACGACTTTCGTTTAGACTTCGTCGGATAATTTTGAATTTATTTTTAATATTATTATTTTAAACAGACCGGGACGGGAATCCGTTAAAAATTCATAACTTCTTCATCCGACGTCCGTTTTCGTCTGTCTTTTTACCGTTGTACTACTACCGACGAGACCTTCAATTCTCGTTTAGGTTGTGTCGGCTAAAAATCGCTCGATCTTTATTTCGAGTTTTTAGTTGTACACTGCTATACTGAAACTTAGAAAAATCATAACTTCCTCATACGAAGTCAGATTTTTCCGTTCTTTTTATGAAGTTCTCGGTTTAACATAAACTACAACTTTCATTTAGATTGTTAAGGCTAAAAAGCCTTTTATCGAAAATTCAGTTTTTACACTGAATAGTGTTTTGCCGGTTTTGTCGCGGATTTTCGATTGGTCATAACTTCTTCGTTATAACTCGGATTTTAGTGTTCTTTATGTTTTTAGAAACCTTGTTACAATATCTATCACTTGGTTCATCCCAATCGAGATTGCTAAATAATTTATTTTTGAGGGTCAATTATGTAAATATGCACATTATGCTAAAATTTCTTTGTATTATTATAAAAAGAACTACACATTGACCTATACTATTACATAGGTTTAAAATAACGATTTGTTACATTATGCAACCAATTGAGAATTCTCAGAACTCATATGCAAAGCCAACTTTAACTGGAATGGGCACATAAATAGAAATATGTCAACACGATAGGTTATAAACCTCACGTCGTGTGCTAGTGTAAAACTACAGGTTTTTATTCTTGATTAGATCTTGAAGTTCTTTCAGGATCTTTAAGACTCCCACTGTCCTCTTGACATATAAGACTATATTGCCAAATATTAAAGAGATAGTGCGGATTCTTTATCAAGACAAAACACTTCACATAATTGGCCTTAGTTGGTCTTTGTTTTATCCAAAACATCACAACTTACCAATTTCAAATGTACAAGAGTAGAGCACATTTTACTCTAACATTTGACAAGTGTTAATAAAACTTCTTTAGGATGTGTCACTCAAGTTACAATCTTGGAGTCTGACTCTAAGAGTTGTTTTGGAACGAAGTATGACTCATCTTCTTGATTTAACCATTTCAACAATTCATGACTCCTCTTCTTAGCCATAAGAATGCACTAAGATGTCCTTAGAAGACCAATTGTGATATGGTTCTTTAATCATTAAGATGATCACAAAACATGATACTAAAGTACTCTCCTATTTTTTCGGATTTGAGAAACTTTTATCTTTCTGCCTAATTTGATTCTTCTCATTCGTTATGCCATACATCGAAACTTTTTCCAATGTTTCAGAATTATACTTAATCTTGTAAGTATAATCATATTTACTAAACTTTAGTAAATCATGACGAATAGTCTTATCGATCTTTTGTGGTGGACTTGACCAGTGCACACGAATGTGTACTCGATCCCTTAGTCCTTCACTTGAGTCACATATACATGTGAACAAGGTATTAGTCTTAATTATCCAAAGATGAAAATTCTCATTCACCATACTATAGAACTTGCATGATTCCAAGTTTCTATCCAACTGAAACTTGGTTGATGAGAATCTTTCCTTATTTGGTAAATTATGACACTACCACAAATGACAGAATCAAATTCATTTTCCAATGTTGCTATCAATGGAATCATATAAACAACAATTTTTCACAAGTGCCATTATAAGGATACTTAAAATAAATAAAATCAAAACTTTTCTTTTATTTTAAAACTTGCGGAAAAAGTTATCCTTACAATGCAGATGCATATGAAAACTATGTTGTTATTTATTCCTAAGCAATCTATCACAACTCTTAAGCAGTAGCTCAAAATTCTGATCACCGAACCATGCGATCGAAATCCATCTTCGCAATCAGAATTAGCTCAAGCTTCCTCTCCTTTCTTAGATTCTTAAAACTTCAACATGTGACCCAGTCACATCATGTAATAAGAATAACTAAATAGGAACTTAATAGAGTTAGATAGTGAACTTACCTGAAGTAGAGTCAAACTTTTTGACTAGACCTTCTCTCAGATCTTTCAGGTAGTTAGGGCAGCTTCGCAACCAATGCCCCTTCCTTTGGCAATAGAAACATATGGACCCTTTGGGAATGGTACATAGAACGATCTCAGACATAACCTTTCTCTTTACCATTTGGTCAACTGAGTTGACTATGGCCGATCCCTTTCCATTGAGAAGAGAAAGCTTTTCTGGATTTTCAATGTTACCATTGTCAATGTCCATGGAAGTTTGGGAAGTTGATCTTCTAATCAAATTTGCTTTACCAGTGCTCCAAATCATTGCTGATTCAGCAGCACCTAGCAAATAGATAAGATCATTAAGGGTCATGTCACAGTCTGTTTCATAGTAGTCCCAAGGAAACTCACTATGTGACTTGAAAGTGATTGAACATCCAACTTTCTTAAGACTTTGACACCCAACTCTCCCGGCTTGTCAATATGTGACTTCATCTCCAAGATGCAATCACACATAGACCTTGATTGCCAATAGGGCTTGAGTGACCTTGAACTTGTGGGTTAGGGAGAATAATTGGAGGAGGTGGAGGAAGTGAAGTTCCAAGAGATTTGGGAAGATCATAGATGTCTGAACTAGACATCTTTTGGGAGATATTCAAGATAATTGATCTAAAGTTCTTAATATAACACCCAATATGAAATATTAAGGCTAGGACCCAACACAATACTTTTATTACTTGGAAGAGGGATGCCGTAATCCAAGCTATAAAATATTTGAAGGTAGGTGAATGACGATTCACCAATTTCCACCATGAAAAACGAAATAATTTAATTAGGTTTTACTTGGATTTGAAACTCCTAGATCTTTTGAGATTCATTGAACTGTTCAATGACATGTTTCAATCTCGATTGTACCCTCTCAAATTTTTTGACTGTGATGCCGAGGATCACAACAAGGTGTGAAGTAACCATGCAAATTACTTGGTACTCTTAAATGTTTATCACTCAACCGATGTGCCGGTTAACCACACACGCTCCACCGGCCTATGATAAACTTTAAGAAACCCTTTGCGTACTTTGTTAAAACCATTTAGTGTGCCGGTTAACCACACACGCTCCACTAACAGCTCAAACAAAGTGCAAAGTGTAATTTCATGGATTACTACCTTATTCACATTTTCCTAAGTAACTAAAATTGGGAATTTATAAGTGTTTAGTTACTTAGTATTTATCATTATACTTATAATGATGGGAGAATTATAGTCCTTGTCCTACCCGTTCGGCTAACGACCCTCCACCAGTCAATGAAGCGATGAGTGAGAGTGGACACCCATTAAACTGCCATTTTATAGGCAGTAACCTTATACCCCCCTTATAGACCGGCTTCGTGAATGAGGCCTACTAATGGTAATACGACTTGCACTTATACATATATATATATATATATATATATATATATATATATATATGTATATATATATATATGTATATATATATATATATATATATATATATATATATATATTATTAACTTATAATATTATAAAGTATAAGGGTTGAATTTTAACTTTTAAAATCTTAAGGGCTTAATTTGGAATTAAAGTATTCATGAAAGAAAACTTTTCAAATTCCAAAACTTGAGGGCAAGTTTTGAACTATTCAAAAACTTTTCAATTCCATAACTTATGTGTTTAAACTAGTTTTAATTCAAAAAATGCTTCAAGTTCCATAACTTGAGGACAAGTTATGGAAGACTTTAAACTATTAAAAGAATATAACTTTTCTTTATTCATAACCTATGAAAATATTTATGAGTTTTATGAATCATAAATGTGACTTTTCATATAACTTGAGGACAAGTTACAAAAACAGATTTTAAAACCAACTCGTAGATTAGTTTGGATTGAAAACAAAAATTTCACATAACTTTCCTATTAATCTAAGCAACTCATAAGACCAAGATAATCCAAATCAAACTTTTTCATGAAATTAGCCTAACCATTAAACTAATACAAAACATGAGTCTATTGATAATTATCTTTGAAATTGGATTAGCATGAACATTACCACATCAAAAACAAGTTTATAAGTTCAAAAACAGCTTAGGGTAATGTTCCTAGTCCAATTCCAGCCAAAACAGTCGAAGATATGCTGTCTGGGGGTCCAACTCGTCGAGTGCATGAACCAACTTGGCGAGTTGGATGAGTTTTGCCTTTGACTCGGCGAGTCTGTTGTTCAGACAGCAACAAACTGTTGGGTTTTGAGCATTCTAACACTCCTATGGTGTACATGCAACCCTATAAACCTTGGATCTATGTTTTCTCTATTATACATGCAAATATTAACTATTCCAAGGTTTCATCCTAACTAGCATATTATGAAGCACCTATACTACAAAGTTCTAGTTAGATGACATACCATTTGATGTAGCTTGATGTCTTCAAGCTATAAGAGCTTAGCCCCAATAGTGTGGAAGCCTCAAATGGAATCACAAATCACCAAAACACCTTGGAAGAACTTGAGAGAATATGTATGCACACTAAAATCAGCCCACTCTTATTTTCACACACTTGTGCCAATTTTGTGAGCCAAGGAACCCTTTATATATTATGGAGGATTAGGGTTACATCCATGTAAACCCTAATACCCATGACCTTTCATTTACATAGGATCCATGGGTTAAAAGCTCCATGGACCATCCATGAAAGCTTAGCCCAACCTAAATGAACTTGGCCCATTCCATATATATAAGAGTCCATATTTAATTAGTTCTTTTTGATCACTTAATTAATTCTAAATTAATTCTTGATCAATACTAATTAAATAATATGATTCCATATTAATATATTAGAACTTATAATATATTAATATAAATCATAAATATACTATTCTCAAAAGACTATCCATATAAATTGTGCCGGTGAAGTGCAACCCAAATGGACCATGCCGGGTCGGGTCAAGTACATACCAAATATAGTTATGGACTTAGACATTAATCCAACAGTCTCTCACTTGGATAAGTCTAAAACTATTATTGAGTATGACTTCAAAACCTAACTGGCAATCGTAGCTCTTAAAGCCGCTGTCGAACTCTGACCTTGTCAATGACTTGTCCATTAGATAAGGGATCATATATTCCTCCATTCTAGATATCATATGGACTGAGACATGGATTATAATCATTCTCTCTGTCCATTTGTTGTTTCCCGATTTTCGATTTATGATGACTGACTGATTGAACAAATCAAATCAGTCCTGGCTTGGCCAAGCACTCACATGTGTCATCGCTAAATCATCGAGGGGCCCACAGATATCGCTTTTATCCCGAAGGTAAAAGGAATGGATAAACTTCGACTCATATGGCTTGTTCTACTACTTGTTGAATCATACACAAAGGCACGTTTTATAACATCGAGTTACCAATGCGTTTTCGTGCAATCAATGTATAACCAACTCATAGTAACAACTCATATCTCTAGGTTTTAAGAATATAAGATATTATCGTCTCATGATCACTCGTGATAAAATCCATGAAGTGATTCAAATGAGCGTGGGTTGAATCCAATACTCAGAACTTACGAGCACTCATGAGTGTTGTAGCACCACTTTGTACACCAACTTGGACCTCTACAAACCAACCCATGACAGTCTTGATTCATATCTACTTCCAACATATGACCGACTGTGGATGGTTTGAATAACTTAATCATTCAGGAAGAGCGACTTAGTTATTCTGGAAGTCAAAACATGCAAAGTGAAACACAAGAATAAATGAATCAAATATGGTATCAAACCCTATGAATATAAATAAACACTTTTATTTATCACCATACTGATTACTCATTATTCATTGTTTCGGTTTTATCAACTTTATACTTGAATTAAAAACACTAGTTGTCCCATGCTCCAAGCATGTACACTATGTTTTTCTTAAACAATAGCTTTGCCATACACCAAGTATGCACTCTATGTTTGTCTATGATCCTTACTTTGTGAAATAAACCAATTGAACATAATTTCAATGATTCTAATTTCACACTCCCAAATCCTTATCGAAAAATGTGAGAATTTCAAATTCCTATCATTTATCAAAATCTGTTTAGATTTTAAACTTATATGCACTGAACCTCCTGTAATGAATATGTACAAAGTCACAAAGACTTGTCAATAGTCATTATAAGGTATTCCAATGGAGATCAACTCCATGGAAACTAAGTCTCATATTCAAAGTACATTGCTTTGGACATGCTTCTTGCATTAAGTTTTCTAATCTTACACAGATAACTTCCACCTATGGAGACAACTCCATATTCTCATTTTGACTATCACTTCTGAATAAGGGATGCCTCTTTTCAGAATATGTCAATATGGTCCTTCCAAAATTAGCACTATACTTCCAACTGTCCCTGAGCAACCAATCTTTGGTAAACCTCAGATTGTCCTCGACAATTGCTTAATCATTTTAGTCATATCCAATTCTAGACCTTTTCCCTTCTTAATGCCTCTGGGCATTTGGAAAAATTTAGAAATGACAAATATTATAGCACATGCAATCGATCATGTACCCAAAGCAAATGGTACACGATTCATGATGTCTCACATAAAGACATTATTCTAAACCAGTCTTTTGCTAAAATATTTTTATTTGCCATGTTTTCAAAATTTGACTATGAAGAGGGATGTCGTAATCATAATCGAATTTTGAGAACGCAATATATAGAATTTCCTTAAGTTGAACCAATCCAACATGAAATTCATATATATATTCTTGACTAAAGATGATTAAGGTCTCAATCTAAGCCTTTAGAACTGAAATGAAGTATATCCTCTCCCTTAATTATAGCAAAACAACTTTTTCAATCCCTGCAGCCTCACAAATTGAAACTTTTGTTTTCTATAATTAACATTGCTAACTTGCAACACTAACAATAATTATCATGCTCCCACTAACATGATGATTATTAGCATAACACTTATGCTCCCACTAGCTTTGACATGTACTCAGAAATCAGCTGGACTTCTAGAAATCAATACTTTATTGACTTTCTTACCAAAGTTTAGATTTCTGATACGAGATGCTTTGATAAAACTTTATCAAAATCATACACCTTTCCTTAGATAGCATGCATGTGTGTCAAAACAATTTCAAAACTATGAAAAGGGATGTCGTAATCATAGTCTCAATTGTTTAGACCTTTTGCCATCTGCGTCAAATCTACTTGGTGGAAGTGTTTCCTCAACATCATTTTCATGAATCAGAGAGAAACCTTATGACCCTTAGATTTTATGGTGTATGTGTTCTTATCCATGTGAATCGTCAAAACCATAGTCACAAGACAAGGATAATGACAAATCCAAAGTCATATGGACTGAACTTACGCAATCTTAACTTCTTGCCACCTGGCAGTACAGGGCCTGCCATTGCTTCCAAGTTGTTATGCAACCAATTGAGAACTTTCAGAACTCCTATGCAAAGCCAACTTTAACTGGAATGGGCACAGAATATGTCAACACAATAGGTTATAAACCTCAAGTTGTGTGCTAGTGAAGAACCTCAGGTTTTATTCTTGATTAGTTCTTGAAATTCTTTTTAGGATCTTTAAGACTCCCACTATCCTCTTGACATATAAGACTATCTTGCCAAATATTCAAGAGATAGTGTGGATTCTTTATCAAGACAAACACTTCACACAATTGGCCTTAGTTGGTCTTTGTTTTATCCAAAACATCACAACTTACCAATTTCAAATGTACAAGAGTAGGACACTTTTACTCTTACATTTGACAAGTGTTTTAAACCTTTCTTTCAGATATGTCACTCAAGTTACAATCTTGGAGTATGACTCTAAGAATTGTTTTGGAACGAAGTATGACTCATCTTCCTGATCTAACCATTTCAACAATTCATGACTCCTCTTCTTAGTCATAAGAATGCACTAAGATGACCTTTAGAGGACTAATTGTGATATTATTTCTAAATCATTAAGATGATCACAAACATGATACTAAAGTACTCTCCTATCTTTTCAGATTTGAGAAACTTTTATCTTTCTGCCTAATTTGATTCTTCCCATTCGTTCTGCCATACATTGAGACTTTTCCAATGTTTCAGAATTATACTTAAACTTGTAAGTATAACCATATTTACTAAACTTTAGTAAATCAAATAGTCTTAACGAGCTTTGTGGTGGACATGACCAGTGCACAAGAATGTGTACTCGATCCCTTTAGTCCTTCACTTGACTCACACATCCATGTGAACAAGTAATTAGTCTTGATTTTCCAATGCTTGAAAGTTCTCATTCATCATACTATTCAACTTGCATGATTCCAAGTTTCGGTCCAATTGAAACTTGGGCGATGAGGAACTTTCCTGATTTGGTAATTTTAGACACTACCACAAATGAAAGAATCAAATCCATTTTCCAATATTGCTGTCAGTGGAATCATATAAGCAACAATTTTCCACAAATGACATTGTAAGGATACTTCAAATAAATAAAATTAAACAATTTTCTTTTATTTTAAAACTTTGCGGAAAAACTTATCCTTACAATCCACATGGAAAATTGTTGTTATCTATTCCTTAGCAATATATCATAACTTCTTAAGCAACTTCTCAAAATTCTGATGCGATCGAAATCCACCTTCGCGATCAGAATCAGCATATACTTCCTTTAAGATTTCTCTCTATTCTTTGATTCTTAAAACATCAACATGTGACCCAGTCACATCATGTAATGAGGATCTCAGAATAGAACTTAACAGAGTTAGATAATGGGCTCTACCTGATGTAGAGTCAAACTTATTGACTTTAACATCCTTAGGTAAATTTGGCAGCTTTGCAATCAACGCCCCTTCCTTTGGCAAAATAAACATATGGACCCTTTGGTAATGGGACTATCTCAGACTTAGCCTTTCTCTTTACCATTTGGTCAACCGGGTTGATTATGGCCAATCCCTTTCCATTGGGAAGAGAATTCTTTTTCTGGATTTCCAGTGTCACCATTGTCACTGTCCATAAAGTTTTTGGGAAGTTGATCTTCTAATCAAATTTGCTTTACTATCGTTCCAAATCATTGTTGATTCAGCAGCACCAAGCAAATAGATATGATCATTAAGGTTCATGTCATAGTATGTTTCATAGTAGTCCCAAAGGAACTCACTATGTGACTTAGAAAGTGATTGAACATCCAACTTTCTCAAGACTTTGACACCCAACTCTCCCGGCTTGTCAATATGTGACTTCATCTCTAAGATGTGATCACACATAGACCTTGCTTGCCATTAGGGCTTGAGTGACCTTGAACTTGTGGGTTAGGGAGAATAATTGGAGGAGGTGGAGGAAGAGAAGTATGACTTCCATGAGCCAATCTCGGGAAGTCATATTCATTAGGAAAGCTTGGTTTGGGAAGATCATTGTTGTCTAAACCATACATCAACAATGGGAGAAATTCACGTAAAGTTGATTTAAGTCCTTAATACAACACCCAATATGATATATTAAGGCTAGGACCCAACAAACTATTTTATAACTTGGAAGAGGGATGCCGTAATCCAAGCTATAAAATATTTGAAGGTAGGTGAATGACGATTCACCAATTTCCACCAAGATAAACGAAATGTATTATTAGGTTTTAATTGGTTTTGAAACTCCTAGATTCTTTTGAGATTCATTGAACTTTTCAATGGCATGTTTCAATCTCGAGTGTGCCCTTCAGGTTTTGTGACTGGGATGCCGAGGATCACAAAACAAGGTGTGAAGTAACCATGCAAATATACTTGGTACCCTTAATATTTACCCCTCAATCGATGTGCCGGTTAACCACACACGCTCCAACGATACTATGATAAACATTAAGTTACCCTTTGCCTACCTTGTTAAGTCCAGGTTAGTGTGCCGGTTAACCACACACGCTCCACTAACAGCTTAAACAAAGTGCAAAGTGTCATTTCATGGATTAGCACCTTATTCACATTTTCCTAAGTAACTAAGATTGAGAATTTATAAGTGTTTAGTTACTTAGTATTTATCATTATACTTATAATGAAGGGAGAATTATAGTCCTTGTCCTACCTGTTCGGCTAACGACCCTCCACCGGTCAAGGAAGCGGTGAGTGAGAGTGGACACCCATTAAACTGCCATTTTATAGGCAGTAACCTTATACCCCCCTTATAGACCGGCTTCGTGAATGAGGCCTACTAATGGTAAGACGACTTGCTCTTATACATATAATATATTAAACTTTTAATATTATAATAGTATAAGGGTGTATTTTAGACATTTAAAATACTTTGTGGTTTAATCTATTAATTAAACTAGATTTTTAATTTAATTAAACTCAAACCATATATTTATGGATTAATAATACTCTTTTAATTAAACGCTTTAATTAACTATTAATAAAGTCCATAAGAGTTAATTTGAACTATTCAACAAAACATCATAATTCCAATTATTAAACTCAAAATTAAAACCATTTAATTAATTGTTTAAGTTATGAACCCAAGAGTTTTAGAATTCAATTCTTTTTTTCATAAAAAACTTTTCTCAAATTCCAAAACTTGAGGGCAAGTTTTGTAATTCTTGAAAACCTTTGGATTCCATAACTTATGGAATTAATGGTGTTTTATGATGAAACTTTCTATGTTCCATAACTTAAGAACAAGTTATGGAATTCTTTAAAACATTAACACCAAATTTTGTAACTCCATAAAAACTTTGAATCAAATTTTTTTTAAAAACCTTTTCATATCCATAACTTATGGAGGTTTCAAAAAACTCTTTAGATCAAACTTTTAAAACTAATAAAATAATCATATCATTTTATCTTTTACTAAATTTGACCTAATTCAACTCATATAGCAAATGATTCAAATTTTACAAATAATTAGTTTTTCACAAAAACAAGTAATTATCTTAAAATTTGACAAACGTCATGTTTTTTTTTCCTTTTTTTTTCAAATTGAAAATAAAACATTTGCATCAATATAACAGAAAACAACCCATGACTCTGATACCACTATTGGGTTTTGAGCATTCTAACACTCCTATGGTGTACATGCAACCCTATAAACCTTGGATCTATGTTTTCTCTATTATACATGCAAATATTAACTATTCCAAGGTTTCATCCTAACTAGCATATTATGAAGCACTTATACTACAAAGTTCTAGTTAGATGACATACCTTTTGATGTAGCTTGATGTCTTCAAGCTTTAAGAGCTTGGCCCCAATAGTGTGGAAGCCTCAAATGGAATCACAAATCACCAAAACACCTTGGAAGAACTTGAGAGAATATGTATGCACACTAAAATCGGCCCACTCTTATTTTCACACACTTATGCCAATTTTGTGAGCCAAGGACCCCTTTATATATTATGGAGGATTAGGGTTACATCCATGTAAACCCTAATACCCATGACCTTTCATTTACATAGGATCCATGGGTTAAAAGCTCCATGGACCATCCATGAAAGCTTAGTCCAACCTAAATGAACTTGGCCCATTCCATATATATAAGAGTCCATATTTAATTAGTTCTTTTTGATCACTTAATTAATTCTAAATTAATTCTTGATCAATACTAATTAAATAATATGATTCCATATTAATATATTAGAACTTATAATATATTAATATAAATCATAAATATACTATTCTCAAAAGACTATCCATATAAATTGTGCCGGTGAAGTGCAACCCAAATGGACCATGCCGGGTCGGGTCAAGTACATACCAAATATAGTTATGGACTTAGACATTAATCCAACACAAACTTCGTTTTTTCAGCCAATTTTTGCAAGTATAACAAGAAAACAAGCTTGGCTCTGATACCACTAATGGGTTTTGAGCATTCTAACACTCCTAAGTGTACATGCAACCCTAAATACCTTGGATCTATGTTTTCTCCATTATACATGCAAATATGAATATTTCAAGGTATTACCCTAACTAGCATACAAAACATTGATTCATATGTAATATAGCAAGTTAAAAGACATACCTTTTGATGTATCTTGATTTCATGAAGCTTAAGAGCCTAGTGCCCCAAGTGTGGCACCTCAAATGGTTCACACAACATCAAATACACTTGGAATAACTTGGAGAGAAATGAACCACTTCATGAAATCGGCTAGCCCTCACCATCCATCATAGTCTTCTCTTGGTCCCCAATTTTGACAAGAATAAGATGCCTATATAGTGTGTCACAATTAGGGTTACACCATGTAAACCCTAATTGTCATGGCCTTTCATTTCCATGATCCATGGGTACAAAAACACCATGGAGCATCCATGGATCATCCTGTGGGTTTTAGCCCAACTTGATAATCCATGGAGCATTAGCCCACTATACAAGTATGAATGATTTACACAATCAACCCATATATTTAATTAGTCTCCTTTTGATCACTTAATTAATTCCAAATTAATTCTTGATCAATACTAATTAAATAATCTTATTAATATATTAGAACTTATAATATATTAGCAAACCTTAAGTGTTATTTCTCTCATTTTAGTCTATCCAAATGCATGATGCCATGCAACCCAAATGGACCATGCCAACCGGGTCAAGTACATACCAAATATAGTTATGGACTTAGACACTAATCCAACATATACAAGTCGTATATAATTTGGATTAGTAAGACGGTCGGATGTGCGACTCTGCCCCAGGTCCACAACCAAATAAGGAACAGGAGATAGGGCGGAAACACACATACTAAATCTGCGTAATCATAATCATATACCACTCTCACGTATACACTGAATAGTGATAGGTGGGGTGTATTGGTCCTTAGCCTCTGTGCTTGAACCTGGTCTGCTGAACAAGTGGTATTTCGGGAAGGTCTGCTGAACATACGGCGGCAAGGCTTCGGAGGGCAAAGTGTTCTTCGCATGAGTACTTCGGGGTTTAGAATACGAGGTAGATGAAACTGAGGTCTAGGTCGGACTGTCGTTACGAATGACGAAGGTTTCACGAATTGACGGTTAAGGCGATAGAAACATATGAACTTAGTATGGTGAGGACCACGCCAACTCATGACGAATGATAGCAACAAACTGTTTACTGAACAAAGTTTGGCCGATTTGAAAGAAACGTCTGTTATACGATGATGTACTCCTAGTGTGCTCGACAATGTACTCCTTGTAAACATTCTAGTGCTTTCTGTTTTCCCCTTGATGTTAACACTTCTACGTATAGTACCGCGATGAGCAAGTACATACTGTGAAAGTGCTTTGATAACTAGTGTCGATACTTTATACTACGATCCTCCTCGGTACCACTACGATCGCCTGGAATATACAAGTTATGAATAATTAAGATGAATTAGACAGTCGACTGAGTAACTCTGCCTCAAATCCACAACCAAACAAGGAACAGGAATTAAGGCGGAATCACTCACTCTAAGTCTGCAAAATCTTAGCTATGCACAACCCTGATGTACATACTAAGCCATCATAGCTTCTCTGAACGGATCTTTTAGTTCTCTTGAATACTGTGACTTGTTTCAATAAGTGAGTTATTATAATTACTTTTAAGTGTTTTCCCCAAGTTTTAATCTTATATAAATATAAATTAATTTTTAAAGTAATTACTATTTCGAAAACGTACCGCTGCTCGCTGGCGACTCCAAGGTTGATTCTCCTGCGGTGATCATCAGAATTCGTCCATCCGCTCCTGAGTTCTTTGTTATCGGGCAGTCCCTCTGGTAGTGTCCAGTCTCACCACAGCCATAGCAGGCTTGGTTTTCTTCAGCTCCGGGGACTTGGGATATCGGTTGAGCTGGTGCCCTACAGAAACGGACTGTGTGTCCCTTTTTGTGGCAGTTCAGACACTGCATTTCCCGGCATACTTCGGTGTGGTGATAGTTGCACTTCCCACAATTCGGAAGGGTTCCAGTATACCGACTGGCAGGTGCTGTAGTAGCAGGTGTTGTGGCGGCATACATAGTACTTGTTTGTTGCTCCTGCAGGGGTTCCTGTGTTGTTCGCTTCTTCTTCCTCTTGTTCCCCGACTTTTGTCTATAGTCCTCTTCCTTTGATGGCTCGGGAACGGGGACTTCCACGCCATGGCGGACTCCATGGTCAATGAGTCGTTGGGCCAGGCGTTTGGCACTATCGAATGTGGTTGGGTTAGAAGACAGCACATCTCCTTGGGTCGGGGCAGTTAGACCCCAGATGTATCTTTCTATCTTCTTGCTCTTCGGGGTAGCCATCTCGGGGCATAGTGCTGCCAGGTCGCTAAACCTGTCAGTGTAGGCCACTATGTCTGAGCCGACCATCGTGAGCTCCCATAGTTCTTGTTCCAGCTTTTGAACTTCGACCATTGGGCAATATTCTTCCAGCATTAACTCTTTTAGGTTTTCCCAACCTATTGAGTTAGCCACTGATAAGGTCAGTGACTTAACATGGCTATTCCACCATGTTAGGGCTCTGTATGAGAAGGTGCAGGCAGCAAACTTTACTTTGCTCCCTTCTGGGCATGAACATATTTCGAAGACCGAATCTGTTTTCTCGAACCATCGCATCAGAGCGATGACTCCATCATTTCCATTAAAGGAATTGGGTTTGCAGTTCATGAAGTCCTTGTACGAGCACTCCCTTGGGTGTTCGTGAGTAACTCTAGGGTTGATTAAGTGGGTACCACTACTAGATCTGAAGGTACAACTTTCGCCGAAGTGAGCTAGAGCAGTTGCCACTGCGGAGGATATCGCTGCTTGGAGAGCAGCAGGATCGAATTGTGATGTTTGAGCTGGAGTTATCGGAGTAGTGCGTCTGTTTGATCTGCAAGGAGGCATCTTTGCTAAAAGAATACAAAGATGAGATGGAATAAGTCTATAGCAGTGGATATAAGCCGAAAGCTGAAAGACAAGGTTATCCTAGTTCTGAGTGTATCTGGTCCTGACTTCCACAGGGTTCTGGAAACAATTCATAAAAGAGTCTATAGCAAACAAACTTTATGAATTAGAAATGGCTATCCTCGAATGAATATCGATGACCTGAATAACTGTTACCAGTTGCATGTAAAGAAAATAATCCTAACACATAGCATGAGCAGTGTTTCCACTAACTCGTTAAGTTAACCAACATTATTATTTATTAGAGTGACACATAAGACGTTTTGGTTACTTCGGTTGATCCTTCTTTGAAAACTTCTCATGAACTTGCTATTGTTCCTCGTTGACTCTTCTGTTGACTGCTATGAGAAAGTGGTTACATCTATCTGGGTTTGTCGTGCGAGAATGGAAGTGACTAAAGAATCTATGAGATTTAAGTGAGACATTATGGGGTGATCCTTACAGAGTCCTCCTATAATTGCACAATGTATACAAATTGTAACGCTCGTAGATCCGGACTTGTCAATTTAGATATAATAGGGGGTCGAAAACGACTTTTCGACAAAATATTA
This sequence comes from Lactuca virosa, assembly GCF_052849685.1. Lineage (NCBI taxonomy): Eukaryota > Viridiplantae > Streptophyta > Magnoliopsida > Asterales > Asteraceae > Lactuca > Lactuca virosa. The sequence continues at coordinate 45,176,814 of NC_136433.1, forward strand.
TTTAGAATAAATAATCTTAAACAAGTTGTAGAATATGTCTCAAGGGTTCCGTACATATAAAGAACGCATAAATCCGAGTTATAACGAAGAAGTTATGACTCGTCGAAGTTTCGCGACGGAACCGGCATGGCACCGGGAAGCGTAAATAGCGAATTTGCAATAGAGGACTTTTTGACCTTAGTAATCTAAACTAAAGTCGTAGAATATGTTAAACCGAGAACATCCATAAAAAGAACGCCCAAATCTGACTTCGTATGAGGAAGTTATGATTTTTCTAAGATTCGGCTTAGCAGTGCACGGCCCGAAACTCGAATTTTAGTTCGAGCGATTTTTGGCTTACGCGACCTAAATGAGAGTTGAAGATCCCATTAATAGGAACTCAACGGCAAAAAGACAGACGAAAACGGAGTCCGTATGAAGGAGTTACGAATTCTTCGCGGTCATTTAACAGTCTAATCTTCTCCTACTGTTAAATTTAAGATCGGTCGAGAATTAGCCGACGGAGTCTAAATGAAAGTTTTAGATCTTGTTTTTACCTACGCGTGGATATAAAGAATGCCGAGAGTAGAGATCGTATGTTAAAGATATGGACGAAACTTGGTCCCTACTCTTCGAGCGCGATAAATTCGATACAGTTTTGTAAATCTGAGATAGAATGAGAATTAGCTGACGGCGTCTAAATGAAAGTTGTAGTACTTGTAAATACCAACGCGTGGATATAAAGAACGTCAAAAATGGAGTTCGTATGAACGAGTTACAAATTATAATAGCATATTTGCGTATTAAAATAAAGTATAAATCATATATACGTACACATATATATACAAATGTATATATCATTAGAAAGGTATCGACGATGCGGTTATTATAAGACTAGTGTTGAGTACTTTCGACATTAGTTTAGTATAAATATCGTTAAATCTATTTAAAATAGTATTATGAATGGGTGTTTAGTCGTTTATATAAGTATAAGGTCATTAAGTAATTATGGAGGGTAGTTTTTGTAAATTCAATTACTATAAATAAGAGGCTTGGGCTCTCATATTTCTTGCACCATTCTCTTGATTCAAGAGTCTTTCTCTTCTTATCCCCTGAGCATTTCGGTCCCTCGTGATTCGACTTCTCTTTCTGTAGTTTTAGTATAGTAAGGTGAGCGCTGAAGCGCTGCACGAATCTTTCTTAGAAAGATTCAGCGACGAAGTTCTGCCCCTGTAGAGCCCGACTCCTAGCTAAAACCCCCTTGTAAGTAAGTTATGCTTACCTATTTTAATATAGCTTATATTAAAAATTAGTATTGTTATTATGAACTTATAATAAATATTTGAGCTATTATTATGACTTATATAAGTGTCGTTATAATATCTTTTTAACTACTCGCGGTACGGGGAATCTGGTTTAAAGGGCCGCATAGGGTTGTTGGATTTCAGAAGTGCTATATGCCAAAATAGTCATGCCCTCCGGTGTTTTATGTCTGGTCCTGTCTGTACATAGTGGTTGGAAAGTATTGTTTAAACGCTTATATAATAATAATAATAAGAAGACTAATAATTAGTCACGGTAAATATTAGACTAAAATCTAGTGGTAATAATACTAGGTTTCGTCGAAGGAAATTATTTTAAAGTAAACGAAGCGCTGTCCGAGTACCGAGTCACCACCTTATCAAGTGAGTGCATAATTACTTTCATCTTACACATAGATATGAAGTACTTTATATAAACTATATGCTATGTGTGCATATTATCTGAGTACTTGCTGTCTATGCTGGATGAACGACTTTATACATGTTTTAAATGATTTAAACTGTATATATATATATCTACGATAATATATTGGGTAAAACATGGGTAGATGTAATAGATGGAATATGAGTTGGATGATGAGTTGAGAGGTGTTATAGACCACGAGGTGAGTGTGAGAGGTGGACGATGTGAGAAGCCTTTCCTAAATGATGGCCCCGTCATCTAGCAGAGTATGGATGACAACCACGGACTATTCTAGACAGTCCAGTGGAACACTAGCAGGCTCGCAACCTGTAGGTGTTGTGAACGATGTGTTCACCCGGTGTACTCTAAACCCTGGCGATCATGCAGACTTGGTGCCTAAACCTTGGCGATCATGCAGACTTGGTGCCAAAACCCTGGCGACTATGCGGACTTAGTTCCTGTTGTATAAACCCTCGTGACTATGCAGACTTAGTGCCAAAACCCTAGCGACTATACGGACTTAGTGCATGTTGTATAAACCCTGGCGACTATGCAGACTTAGTGCCTAAACCCTGGCGACTATGCGGACTTAGTGCCTGTTGTATAAATCCTGGCGACTATGCAGACTTAGTGCCTGAATCCCGGTGACGATGAACTTCGTGCCGATTCCTTAGGATGATCCTTAGGAATGAATGAACGAGGAATAATTGATTCTTAGGGTAGATCCTTAAGAGTAAAGAGGATAATGGGGATGGGTAATTGGGTTGATTGTTTGATGTTTAAACATAATAATTATATTATTGTGGGTTGAAAACCCTATGTACTCACCAGGTTTCCCAACCTGACCCACTCCAGCTTATTTCTATCACAGGTGTCGATATGAAGTTACATTACACTGAGAGATTAAAGAGGTGTAGATCACTAGTGATAATGAATGTAAGTTCTGTTTATGCTTATGTTTCTGTATTGACGATGACATCCCGAATGTTTTAAAATGAATAAAAATACATTTCTTTGGAAATGCTTTGATAACGTATTTATCATGTTTTACTGGGAACAAATTCCGCAACATTTTTATCAAAAGAAGCACTCTAATTTTTATAAAGCATAAACAAAATCGGTCTTTTCTGGCCGTGAAAATGGGGATGTCACACAAATTGAATATAATTTAAGATTAAATAGACCTTCGAATAAGTGATCTTACTCCAAAACCACAACCAAACAATAAACATGTAGTGAAGCATAGATCACAAATTCTAAATTTATAGAATCTCAATTATATAAACCCTTGGAAGTATACATTGCAAGATTATAGACCTATCCGTAAGGGTCTTTTAAGTTATCACATAAGTTATTTATATAGTGCCTAAAATACTCCTATAGTATTTTAATGTAATGTACTTGATATGTTTTAAACTTGTTATCGTGTTATAGTATCATAAAATACTCCCATAGTATCTTATCCTTATGTTCTGATCTAGAATTCCCTTGAATAGAGTTAGGTAAGTTTTAAGACTGTTGCAACACCACATCACTCCCAAACACATGTCGGTCACATCTCGAATGAATATAGTTGATCATGCTATATTGATCCTAGCTATGATTACATAACTGTCTAGGTTTGACCACAGTGTTCAACCTTTAAATACTTATGTTCTATTCTTCTTGTGATACTTGTTCTAGTATGTATATATGTATAAGCACGTATGTATACTTTTATAAGGTATCGTTATATATTTAAATATATTATTATCCAGAGCACTTCGGCCCCATTGTATTTATAGTTGTATATCTTTTATCGGTTGATATACTTAGTTCACTATAAACAATGCTCTGATACCAATCTGTCACACCCCAAAACCGGAACGGCGGAAACGTTCGGGGGTGGAGGACGTCATGTTTAGTATCACAAGACATGCATCATAGTAATCAAAGTAATAAACAACCATTTCATTAGAACAAAAGTGTTTACAAAGTATGTGGTTCACATAACATAGACTACAAAGTAAATAACAAAATAAGACATGAAGCTATACTGCTCCATCTTCTGAATCCCAGTGCGCGTACCTGTCTACTGGTCTCCTGAGAATACAAGTTATTTTGAAAGCATAGATCAGCATTTAAGCTGGTGAGTTCATAAGATTTTAGTGATGTAATGTAAGTTGTAGGAAAATTGTAGTAAGTTGTAAGTTCTTTTTAGAAAAGTTCGCCTGTTCCTCCAGAAAATCCTATATTTCCTGCTTTGATGAAAGATGAGTAAAAATGACTCTACGATCCTTTCTATGAGTACTAAATGGATACCAGTTATATAAAACCCAGAGTAAACAAACAATCGGTTGTGTGTATCTACCCTAAGCCCACAACCAAACAAGGAACAGGAAATGAGGCGGAAGGCACACATCCCATTGCTTGTTAGATCATCATTGTATATAACCTTGGCGTATTCACTTGGTACTCACGGAGTTAAATGTAATAGTTCCTTTATATTGATGAAAACGTTCTTTAAGAAAACCCTTATTTCTTTAAGTAAAAATGGTAACCACAGTGGTTCCTTCTATAATCACTTAGTTTATACTAGCTATATATAATCTAATATCGAACAAATAGTTAATTGTGTGAATCTGCCCTAAGCCCACAACCAAACAAGGAACAGGAAATGAGGCGGAAAGCACACATCCAACTACCTATCGGGTATCAATTATATATAACCCTGATGTATAAACTAAGGTATTATAGAATTAACCACCTAAGGTCCTTTAAGTTATACGGGTTTAACAAAATAGATTAAACCCTTTAATGGTAAGTTTCTAGTTTTGTATACCAAATGTTCTATTTGAAAAGTATGTTTTGTACTAGAAAACGATGCATTGAATTAATTTCCTATGACCTGACCCATACCTGGTACCCCTTATGATTACTTGGTGTATACGGAACATATATATAGCTAAGATCGAATAGATAGTAGGCTGGGTGAATCTGCTCTAAGCCCACAACCAAATAAGGAACAGGAAATGAAGCGGAAAACACACATCCTACTACCTGTCGTATTCGATTAATATATATTCCTGATGTATAAACTAAGGAATCATAAAGTTAGCATTATAGGCCCCTTTCTACTGAATGTACTAGACTCGACTGTTCTGTTTGTCGTTTGAAAAGATGTAAGTTTTCCCTAGTTTATAACTATCTTAACTCGAAAATAGTTTGCATTAACTTTCAAGTGGAACTGTCACAATATGAAAGTAATGGGAAAATGTAAGTACACAGTTGTCTTTTAAAATGACATCCTGAAGTACTGAATTACCTTAAAACAAGTTTGTTTTATTAAGGTCATAATGTGATGAGTAGTACCCATACTAAACGCTCTCCCTGCAAGAGATTCTGGTTACCAAACGCGACTTCAGCAAACTGATTGCTGAGCCGTGAAGTAGTCTCACATTAAAGTTATCTGATCATGTATACCCAATTTACTATCACCTTTTGTTTAGAACAATGAGTTAGTGATTATTGGTATAATTAGATCCTGTTTTGTTCTTCTGCTATAGCATTTAGTATGTTCTTTTTGTTATAGTGTATAGTATGTCTCTCTGTTGTATTGTATCTTCCTCCCTGTTTCTCGTTATAGTATGTTCTCTATGTTATCGTGTATTGTATCTACATCCCTGATTCTCTTTATAGTATGTTCTAGTATCTAGTATGAACTGACTCCTAAACTATACCTATTATAGTTTACTAGCATGTTTACTTGGACTCTTATTGAAAAGACTCATTTATCTACTAAGTTCTGATTGTACTTTAAAAACGGAGTTTTATAAACTATAAAGTAACATAACTTAAAAAGAGTTTTTGAAATGTTTTGATCACTTATAAAAACATAAGCAATCATTTGAAAGATGTTTATAACAAACATTTACACAATTATCATTATTGTTCAACTTGTATTCCCCCCCCCCACCTCCCCCCCTTAAAAGCATTTAAAACAGTTTAAAAGATTGATTATAAGGGTATGAACTCACCTTATGTGGGTGATTCAAACGAATATGCGCGTAAGGATGAGAATTTCCACGAATGAAGTCCCGAGACCCAAATGAGTCCTAAATGACATATATGGCATATAATGGCATGAATATAGTGTTTAGAAGCAACCACATGCAAGGAAACACCTTTAGGGACTAGGAAACACTTGGACCAAGTGTTAGAATCACATGTGATCCATCTAAGGGGAGTGTACGGCCACTAAATGGAGTGTGCGGCCATGGGTGTACGGCCATGGAGTGTACGACCATACACTCATGGTAACAAGTGCACAAAAGTTGGTTTGGATGATAGGGATGCTTGTGGGACTATTGCTCATCAAGTGTTGAAGCTAGATTTGCATTTTGGAGGCCTTTTAGGGGTGTTTTGAGGGGTGTACGGCCACACATGGGTGTACGACCGTACACTCCTTTTGATCTTGAGTTTTAGTCGATTTTAGGGTGTTAATCAAGTGTTCCTAACATGTCCTAAGCATAGGGAAGGAGTACTTACGATTTGGAGGCTCAAGAGGGTTCACAATCACCAAGAACAAGTGTGTGTTCTTGGTGTTCTTGGTGAAATGGATGAAGATTTGAAGATCTACCCAAAATATGATTTGCATGGATGAAATCAAAGGGTGTTACTAGGTTAAGAAGAATAACAACAAATCAAAACGGAAGAAAGGCTTACATTCTTAAAGATTGGGGTGAAAAGCTTGATGATAGCTGAGAGAAAACTCGAGTTCTTGACTTGGAAACTGAAGAAATGACTTAGGAATGGAAGGATATCACTCTTATGGAGGGGGTGTACGGTCAACATGGGTGTACGGCCGCACACACATGTGTACGGCTGTACACTCCCTCTAATGGAGTGTTCGGCTCGATTTCAACGCGAAGAACTTTAGCTGACACATCCCTAAACCCAATGCTTGAATGTACTGAGCTTAGAACCCTTAAACAGACTCTAAACAATGCTAACTGATAGCAGAAACGGGTCTGACACTCGGTTGGATTGAATGGCTGAACTTACAAGGCAAAGATTTTCGGGTTGTCACAGCTAATAGCCGGATGGGCTGAGAATTCCTAGTGGCCTATGAATAATGTTAGAATGTGCTAGCGTGGGTATATGTGTAAGAGAAATCCTAGAAAGAGAATCTAGGAAGATTAGTGGCATGTGCTCGTTCGAGCACAAGTATATGTGATTAGATCAGTTAGTAGTGGTAGTGTGGAGTGACTTGGAAACCTTGATACAGTTCTTGGTATGAGTACGAATTGGTGTGGAAGGTAGTATGCCCCCTACTACCGAAATCATAGGATCTGTACAAGGATTAAAAAGAGTTGAAAATGTTTCTAAGAAGCTGGTTAAGAGTGGATAGCATGGTTTGGTACCATAAATCATTGTCGTATGTTTCCGTCTCTTTCAGTTATATGGTTATACAGGATGAGGATGGTATCGGGTATGGTTCAACCTGAGTGGTTATGATGGTATGGGTCTGAGTGTACATACTTGTGTTAGTTGGTTGATTCTGAGGTCTCGAGGGTTTTATCGAGATGTTAGCAATTTGAGTCGCAAGATTTCAAGAAGAGGTGGTAGTGACAATCAAAATGTGGATTAAAACCTTTGTCAGTATTGGTTAGCCGATGACTTTGGTTATTGATAACTTCGATTGGATTATATTGCAGCCTTTGGTATTCGAGGGTAGGTAATGTTAGTTGTTGTGAATGGTTTGTTCTACAACAAGGGAAGGTTGGAAGATGCGATTGTCATGTTAGATGTGGGAAGCATGAAAGGTATTCGTGGTGCGATTTCTTTGTGATGTTTTTGTTGGATTAGGTTTCTTGGCCCATAACTATAATTGGTATGTACTTGACCCGATAGTAGCATGGTCCTTTTGGGTTGCCTTCACCGGAGCAATTTGATAGGATGGATATTTGAGAAAGAGGTTATTTGTGATTTATTAATATATTATAAGTATAATATATTAATTGAGAAATCATATTATTTAATTGGTATTGATCAAGAATTAATTTGGAATTAATTTAGTGATCAAAAGAGACTAATTAAATTTACAGGGACTGATTTGGTAAATCAGTAATACTTATAGTTTGGGCTAATGATCCATGTTGATTAGGCATGGACTAAACCTATATGAGAGTCCATTAGGGTTTAGTCCAAAGGGCCATCAAATGTGAAGGGTCATGGTGAATTAGGGTTTACATGTATGAAACCCTAGGAATTCCAAGCTATAAAAGTAACCCCTAGCCTTCTAAAAATCGGCCAACACTTCCTAGAAGCAAACCCTAGCCGATTTTTGGTGATTCCTAACCTCACTCATAAGCCTCCTTTTGCATTTGGTGTTTGTGACTCATTTGAGGCATCACATTTGAGGTGTTAAGTTCTTGAAAGGCAAGGTTCTACAAGCTACAACAAGAGGTATTCATCTAACTAGGTTTTATATTGTATATCTCAAATTGCATGCTAGCTAGGGTGTATGCTTTGGATGAAATGGTATTATATGTATAACTTGAGAAAACTTAGATCCAAAGCATCTAGGTTTATATGTGCACCATAGATTGTTATAGTGCTCAAAACCCTTCAGTTTTTAGTTGTGTTTTGATGACCTATGGATTCTTTTGATGCTTGTACCAAATGGATTGGTTCGATCTTGCAAGCTAGTGGTGTGATTAGATCGGTGGTTTCCAGTAAGGGTGTTGATATTATGCTGCTCCTCCATATTCAAATTTTTCTTGCACAAGCTTCAATTCTGTAGATACCTCATCAACGAAGATGATTTCGTGGTCAGTCCAGCTATGATAGATGCGATGGTGCACTGATTCTTAGTTCCCTTGGGGTTGATTGGTCATTATCTGAAGGTTTATCTTTTCCATTTTATGCACTCTGAAAATCAGGATGTATGTATCGGTTGGATCGACTCGGGGCTTCGATAATTGATGAAGATATCGATAGCGGTTTGAACCCTAAGTGGGAGAAAACCGAGTAATCAATTTAAGGGTTCATGGATCAGTCTCATTGTTGCATGAATGGTAGACGCCTATTGTCGGAGTGTTTGGGGCTATGAAGTTTTCTTGCTATGTTTCTTTAGGAATCATCAAATTTCTTTCAGATGGCAAGGACTCAAAGATTGGTCAGGCTGTAAGCACGACATGAGTGGTTTTCAGGATTATGTCTCCAAAAAAGGAGGAGTTTTCCTCGCAGTAGGGAGCTGCTAGACGAGGAATTTATAGTGTTAATTAGTTTCCTTTAGGAGTGTCAGATATGTTCGTGAGAAAGTGTTTGGACCACTCTGATAGAATATCGGGTTTTATGAACCCCTCCAGATTCAAACTGACCCCATCAAATTCTAGGATATCAATTCTCATCCAGGCCTCCCAACACATATTGTCGGTTCCACGATCATGCCTTGTTCGCCTCACCATATTGTCTTCAGAATACAGATCCTCACCGTCATAGAACAGATTCCCAAACTCATCATCTTCCACCTGTGAAGGAGTGTGAGATCTCCGACCCCCTCGGTTCATCAGTTTCATCATATGATTAGTCAGTTAATCAACCATTTGGTCCATCCTCTCATCCATGTGTTCCATCAGTCGTTCATCTAGTTCTTGTTCGTTAACATCATGGGGTGGATTATTTCTTCTTGGGGGAATTTTTATCCAGAAATTCGGCTCTGATACCAACTGATGCAACACACAAAAACGAACAAAGATACACAAGATTGAACCTGTTGATTCTTACAGAATACCCAAGATAATCTCTACCAAACCACATTGATTCTAAGAATACCGTAAAATTAGGCTTCAAAATTCGGTTCAACACAAACAGAAATTTAGAGGAAAATAAAATTCTTATTATTCAAATGAGATATGATTTGGAATTACAACTTTGAGCTCTATTTACAGGTAAGGAGCTTAACTCATGGAAAGATGAAAAGTCTAAGTAATTACATAACTATTACACACCCGTTATTAAACTATCACTATTAAACTATTAAATACCCATTAAGGAAACATTTAATAATCTAATAATGAAGAATCTTCAACTCATTTGGGCTTGGGTTATGTCCATTTCCGTCAAGCCCTTTTTGTCACCCGATCATGGGCCTCTAGAAAAATAAGGTCTCAAGCATCCATGCTACGGCCCACATTAATGATGCTATAATTAACAAAAGTATTAAAACACGTTGAATCATTGATTTTTAGTTTAAGTATCTTCTTTATAATCATCAAGAGCCTAGAAAATACCTGCCTAAAATTAATTTAGAAATTAATTTCAGGTCGTCCCCATTTTAGAACTGCTTTTTGAATACTTTATCTCAATTAGGATGTGAATGTGTGTTGCATAATTGCTTGTTTAAGAAAAATTTGGTTGTCATTTTCTCTTTGTTCCTTGGGTATATGTTTCCTTATATGTTTAAGAGCTGAGGGGAAATGCTGTCAAATTTTTCTTAAACAAACAAACATGCAATACACATTCATATATGCGATAAGGTATTCAAAAAATGGGTTTAAAAGCTTACCCTTGTGAATACTCTATCCATTCCGTCCAAATTTTACTTCTCGGGTATATATTTCTTTATATACTTGTGAATAATCTATCAATTACGTCCGATTAGTACTTCTCGTAAAGTAAACTTTAAACTATAACTTATGTTTTATAGCCAAAATACAATCTAACTTTCAATAACTATGTATAAAATGTAAATTTTAATGAAACAGTAATGATGATCGATAAGAGTTGGATTAGTGAGAACCGAATGTCTCCAAAATTCTTGGAAGGTCTTAAAAACTTTATGGATATTGTTGAGAAAAATGTCAACTCTGAAGACAAAGTGTGTTGCCCGTGAAAAAGGTGTGTGAATATATATATCAACAGTTGTTGCCTACGGTTTATGCCTACATACATGCCCGTGGGTTTCTAGAATCGTATATTACCTGGGATCATCATGGTTAGAAACATGTTGCTTCAGATTTAGGCTATAATTCAACTCCGAGAATAAACACTCCAACAACTAATGATATGTTTGATGTATTTAATGATGTTATGGCAGAACAAAATACAAAAGAAGGGACGAGGTATAGACCCTGAATTTGATGTTTTGTTTGCGAAGTTCAATACCGAGTTATACCCTGATTGTGAGATGTCTTCCATAAACTTTTTGGAAAATTTGTTGCATACTAAAGTGATCAATAAATGGCAGATAGTTTGTTTGACCAACTTTTAGAGTTACTAAGAGTTTCTTTCCCAAAGAGTGAGATTCTAGCCTCACACTATGAAGCAAAGAAGAAATTGAGAAAGATGTGGTTAGGGTATCAATCGCTTGCAAATATGACTATGATTTGTTTTGGAAGGAGAATGATTCCATGCAGAATTTCACGATTTGTAACGAGAGTAGAGGGGTGGACATAACCATAAAGAAAAAAAGTACCACAAAAGGTGTTGCAGTATTTTCCTTTGACTCCATGGCTTCGATGAATGTATAGCTCCAGATTCACAGCCAAATATATAAGTTAGCATAATATTGGACGCTCAGTGGATGGCATGATGCATCATCCAGTTGATGGGAATTCTATTGGATTAAGTGTCTAAGCCAATAACTAAATTGGTATATACTTGAATTATTAGCAAAGTCCTTTTGGGTTGCCCTCAAACCTAGTAATTGACTATAATGCTTTTTGGAGAGAGATGTTGATTTATTGATCTTTTATAAGATTAATAAATAGAAATAAATGATTTATTAATGTATTATGAGATTAATATATCAATTAGAAATAGTATTATTTAATTAATAATTAATCAGAAATTAATTAGAATTAATTTTAGGATTAATTAGATCAATTAAAAGTGCAAGGACAAAAGTTGTAATTGTTCAATAGTTGGGTAAAGAAGAATTCTAGAATATTCTAGAGTTAGCCAAATTTTTTAGAGGCTCCTAGGGTTTCTATATTATTACATATGGATAATATGGATAATTAGGAAACTAGATAATTACGGATTTGAAATAATATTATTTTATTTCAAATTAGGGTTTCTAGGGTTTTCCTATCAGCTATAAATTGGGTCCTTATGCAACCAATTTTCGGTCACTCCTTATACCAAGAGAATAACCGAATTTTCCATCCTCTCTCCTCCCTCCTCAAGTTTTCTTAGTTGCTTGGGTTTGGGTGTGAGCCATCAAAGGCACGAGATTTATGGTGCTCGCTTTTTGGAAGCTTTTGAAGAAAGGATTTGATTGATTATTTGCAATAATAATCAAAGGTATGTAAACCCTAACTTTTTATGATTTTTCGATAACCCTAGGTTTTCTATAGGGTTCTTTGATGTTCAATAGATTATAGCATTGAATAGTGAAAACTTAGATCTAAATAGGGTTCATGTGAACTTAAGAGTTAAGTTATTTTCCGCCACATGAATTTTTTTGTAACCTATAAAACCTATCAAAGTCATGTCAAGATTTTGATCAGAGATATCCAGAGTTTTCCAAAGAACCTAGAAATGTTCGTCTAGGTTTAGCTATTGATGGCTTTAATCTATTCAGAAACTTTAATAATACTTATAGTATTTGACCGTTATATTGACTACCTACAATACACCACCATGTATATGTATGAAAGAGTCTTCTTTCATGCTAAATTTGTTGATTCCTGGCCCTAAATCACCCGCAAAGGACATTGATGTTTACTTGAGGCCTTTGGTGGATGAGTTGAAAATGTTGTGGGCCAAAGGAGTCCAAATGAGAGATGCATCAACCAACACTATATTCAATATGTATGCGATGTTGTTATGGACTACCAATGTTTTCCCAACACGTAGCAATTTGTTTGGATGGAGTGGTCAAGGTTATTTAGCATGCCCTACTTGTAACCAACACACATCTTCCATTTATGTGACCAACAAGATGTCTCATGTTGGTTACAGACAATTCTTGCATATGATTTAGTAATTCAGTTATATTAAAGCAACCAGCTCGTCTCTCTGACCGTATTCCGGAGAAACATCCAAATCATGGGGATGCAAAAAGAAAGAGTGACGATGAAGAGTCTATTGTTTAATGGTCAACCTGAGACAATACCGCGTCCAATATGATTAAGTAATTCAGTTATATTAAAGCAACCAGCTCGTCTCTCTGACCGTATTCCGGAGAAACATCCAAATCATGGGGATGCAAAAAGAAAGAGTGACGATGAAAGAAAAAAGAGAAAGTTGAATTGGACGAAACAGAGTATCTTCTTTAAGCTTGAGTATTGGTCTTCCCTCGACCTAAACCACAATATAGATGTTATGCATGTGGAGAAAAATGTGAGGAACATTGTGTTGAATATTGCACTGATGAACGAAAAAACCAAAGACAAAAAAGAAGCAAGAGAAGACTTGAAAAAATGGGAATTCGACCAAATCAATAGCCAAAACATAAGTCAACAAGAAGAAGGAAGACAACAACACGAATGAATATAACAAGAAGAAGAAAGTGATATTACCACATGTTGATTACTCTTCCAAACCAATTGATCAAAAATGTTTCCGTTAATTCATTAAAGGAATGAGACTATTTGATGGTTTTGGATCGAACTTTAAAAAGAAGGTTTGTGATGCTAAATCAAATATGGTTGAACTAAGGGAGTGAGACTATCTGATGGTTTTGCATTAACCAAAGAAATGCAATAATACTTGCAAGGTGACCGCAATTCTTAATTTCCAACCACCACCAATTCCTAACTTTCTATTCAATCCCAACATGCGAGGAAATACCTCTCAACAAACCGACGAGAGGAAACCTAGGGGAAGAAAGAAGAATATTATGATGATGATTGCTTTTTTGTGTTATTTGAACAATGTTAGTTTATTGCATCTCATTTTAGTATGTAATATACTTGAATTTGAACAATGTGTATTGGTAATATTTATTTAGTGTTTGTATATATTGGATACATGTTGCAAAATGTTTGGATTTGTTAAACAAACAGGAACGGTAAATAACAGAATTGGTAAAAAAAAACAAACAAACATACAAACAGTGGTTATCCCGATGACATGTCGTCGATATAGGTCTTAACTGTAATAACGGTTTTAACCTATCTATGGCGACAAGGCTATGTCGGCGACTCTGAGCACACGACTTGTTGACGGTATAGTCTATCCCAATGTCAAGTCATCGACATAGGTTTAAAAAATGTCGTCGGCACAGATTATGTAATGGTTGGTCTAGTGGGTAACCTCCGACATGTGGGCCACATGGGATTTCGATATGTTGAAGTGTCAAATGGAGGGTGGTGTGGTTCTATGTAGCTTGTGATTTATAGAATAGAGAACGTCGCGAAGAACGTGATAGTTCATGGCAATGTTCCGGTGAATACGCATCAGTGTATATCAATATTAGTTGGAGAAATTTTTCCAGAACTGAGAGTAAGATTTCAGTTTTAGGTATCGGTGTGGATTTGATCAAAAACATTGTTGGCATTAAGTTTGGGTGAGTTGCTTGCTGTTACTTGGTTATGACGGGAGGTGGTGTCGTGGTGTCATGATGGTTCAGAGTTGACATAATGAGGTGAAAAGATGCATGTGACAGTTCACATGGTTACTCTCGGAACAATCTTCCATCCGTATGTTGAGGTAATATTGATGCAAATATTTTATAATCTAAGATCAAGGCTTATGCATAAATGAAGCAATATAGGTAGTGTGTGATGTAGATTGGTATTATCAATTATAAAATGGTAATATATGCTTCGGTGGTGTATATGTGCATGTTTAATCAATTTAAATTTTCAATTAATAAATATAATGAATTAGCCTATACGTTTTGGTATTCCAATTACCGTTACAAATATTAGGAAGTTATTTTATTTGTTCAATGCGTGAGTTGGTACCGATGGTGTATTGAATTATGGTACCACTCTTGGAATTAATAGGATTGTTAATTTTATTACTTAACTTAATTAATCATATAATTAGGTTATTGTAATATAATATAAATTTAATTAAAAATTAAATATTGGTTAAAATTACAATGCAAAATGTCGAACCCTAAACTATAAATGATCATGATGGTGTTTTAGATCTTTTGGCAAACTAAATGAATTACAAGATTACATATATGCTAGACAGTTATAGCGATCCAAAATCAAATATCGGTCAAGGGCTGATATTTGAGATATAAGTTATCGCAGTGGGATATCGATATTTTTATATCATGCAAATATATATATATATATATATATATATATATATATATATATATATATATATATATAACATAAAAATATATAATAGTAATACAAAAGTTAAAACTCAAAAGTGTCAATGTTTGAAACATAATCTTCTCTAACTCATATATTCTTACTCCATGTCCACATCAACCAAGGTATCCAATAATTTTATCAAGATCTTCGACATCAACTCTAATATCATCATCATCATCAGTTAAGAATTAAATACTTAATACAACAATATGATCAAACCTATAGAAACTTGCAAGTTAACACTTAGGTATTTAACATTTAACACAACAATAAGATCACTTCAGACTTAAAACCATGTGTCCATGACTTAAAACTAACAATTAAGTACTTAAAATAATAGCAGATTCAGTTAAGTTAAGACCATAAGACTTAAGACCATAACTTAACACTAACAGAAGCATGTAAAATTACTAAAATGATATCCCACCTGGAAATCACCTAGAAATATCGGTAAATATCACCGATTTTTGCGATTCTGATATTTTGGACTGATATTTGACACCACTATTTTGAAAGGTACCGATAACCGATATCCTACCAGAAATCACCTGGAAATCTCCTATATTAACTGCTTAGCATATATGACATCATATTACGGAAAGATTAAGATGAGTACATCGATTTTCGAGCACACGTCCCTATAAAATAATGATTTTGAGTGTATTTGTATTTATCTGTATCTACATGATATGTGATGTTATATAATATATATTTACTTGGGAACACCAAATCAAACATGATTTCGATGTGATATATCATTAAAAGAGTGTCATTTGATGATCATGCTTTGTGATAATCTATTATGAAATAGAATTTCCATGTTATTTGTTATCCTATGACTTGTTATGATGAGTTTATGATGGTTATGATGTTTACGATGAATTCATGTATTATGTGAAATTTCATATTAAGTTATGTTAAATAGTTGTGTTAATCATGTATGTGTTTTGGGTTCAAGAGTAAGATGACTTGTGTGGTCATGACACATTAAGAGGTTAAGGAGTTAAAGAGTAAATGAGAAGTTGACGAACGTAGATAAGTATTAGTTATTAAAGAAAATTAGGGATAAAACAGTCCCATGGACATGCCAAAAGGGCGTATAAGGGATGAAATAAGCACTAGGACATGCAACAACATGAGGAATGAAACACGCCCAGGGACATGCCAAAAGAATGCACGGGGGTGAAACAGACCCATGGACATGCAAGAGCATGAGAGGTGAAACAGATCCACTGACATGAAAATGAGGCATGAGGAATAAAAGAACCCAAGGACATCCAAAAAGTAGGAGGCATGAAGTAAAGCTAGGGGAATGCAAACACAATAGGGATGAAAATGTTCAGGTAGTGTTCGAGTATTTTGAGGAATACTTAGATGTTTTTTTTTTCAATATGATGTTTATGAGTTTTATGAATTTTAATATCTTATGACGCTTTCTATGTGCTAAATTATTATTATATGAAATGTGTGGTTCATAACGAGTGTATTTATAAAGAGTTTTTATATAAATAGTTTATTATGAGTCAACCCCTTTGTAGCTCACCATACTTTCTAGCATGACGTTATATTTTGACGTTTGTCTTAGGTAACGATTAGCATATGATGTTTTAGAGACTACGAGAGATTTGGAGATTCCACGACTTAGACTCTTAGTCAATGTAATATGTTTAGTTATTTTGTTTATGCTTTCATTTATGATTTGATATATTGGTTGACATCTTATAAGGCTTTAGTAGACTGAGAACTTTCGCTATTAAATAAAGAGATTACTTTTAAGATTTAGCATAAACAAATTTTAAAAATACACAAAAATTGAGGATGTCACAACAATGTTTTGATAACAGATATTGATCATTACTTTAATTACATTATTGTATTCCTTGCAATGCATAGATATTCACTTAATATATATTAATATATGCCATTTTTACTTCAATCGCATTAATTTGAAACTTACAACTCTTAAACTTATTCCATAGTCATTACACCACAAAAGATGTAGTAAGTTACAAAGTCCAATTTGTATGTAGTAATTCGGCCGAAGTTGATATGTTGGAAATGGTTACAGGTTGTTGCCGCCTGACCAAGTTTGCTTTCATGAATCTTGGGTTCATGGTTGGGACTAGTATGTTCTGTGTTGAATGTCAGAATCTGATTATTGACATGTTCAAGAAGATGCTTTCTAACTGGAATGTAAAAATGTTCTTTATTTGCGAACATACAACCATTTTGAAGACAATGTTGGGGTGTCGTTAGGGAGAAGAATTTGATTAAAACAGAAAGTGTTGGATTAAATGAGACAAAGTTTTGGTCTCTAAGGAAAAAAAATGATTTTGAATTGAAAGTTTGTTTAGCTTCAACTATGCCTTGTTGAAATGGTTGTGGATATATTCCGTTAAATCAAATTCCTTCTGGGTTAAAGTCAGTTAAGCTATTAATGGTGTCAATTTTGGTTTTGGTTCTAATTTTTATTGTATAGAAACATATGGAAATTAGTTAAGAATTGTTGGGTTGATAAATTATTTTCAAGATAAAGGTATTGTTTTAAACTCACATATAAGGATAAACATAGGTGGCCGTTTCTCTAATGAAGGTTGGATTTGGAACCAACGAAGAGGCATAAGGGGGATGAATTGCAGTTTTCGGGTCTTATCCAGTTTATTGATTTGTTTATGCCTTAAGATCAGTTAAACAAGTGGCTTTGGGATTAGGATCTATCGTAGGAGTTCACATTTAGTCCATAAGACATCATATTAGTGATATTACTCTTGAAGCATGGAATGATTCGACAAAGTGGAACATATAAGTTCCAAAGAAAACTAATCATTTTAATTTGGAGAATTTTACTAGATCGCATGCCTACCGGTACTAATTTGGTTAACATGGGAGCTGACATGAACTTGATTATGTGTCATTTTGCCATAATCAAATTGAAAATATTGATAATTTGTTAGTTCCTTGTGAGGTGGTGTCTCATACTTGGTCTCTTATTGGCTGTTGGTACATGGGATCTTCCGTTTCCTACTATCAGTTCGGTCAGAAAATGGTTGACCTAGGTCGGACATGTAAGGAATGCGGTGGTGTCCGACTTTCAAAAATATCCAAAAGAATTTATTTTTGATAGAATAGTTTCTCAATATTTTTTCTAACTTGTCAATAGAAATTCAAAACTCAAAGTCATTGAATTTCTTGATTACAAAACCCAATGTTTGATATTAGTTCTTTGTAACTATTTTTGTTTTTGCTAACTTTTTTTTAAGAGACGCAATAACATTAAAACTAGCAAGACACTAGAAAACTACATAGTATAAAGTATAGTAGGAGTAATACACCAACCAAACCGAAATAACCTCAAAAAGTTTAGCTCTATACTTAATCCATTTGAAAGACAAAAGTTGAATATCATCTGTCGTTCTCATCGGGTTGCATCTCCGCTTTTTGAAAATGACATCATTCCTAGCTTTCCACAAAGACTACAAGACCACGTAAGCCAAAGAAAGAAATAGTTTACATGTCCTTTTGTCAACCCTCATATCAGATAAAACCAAAATTAATGAAGAAAAACTCAAAGGGGAAACACCTATAAGCCTCGATTAAGCACAAAACCACTTCCAGACCTCCATGTCGAAATCAGAATTAAAAAACACATGGTTGACCTCTTCATCTTCTTTCCAGCAATGAGAACCATTATTGGGAAAATGAATATCATTGAAGAGATGTTGATCACAAGCCGAACGCATGGTAACACTAAGACCCTCCATAGCAAGTATAGAGAAAAAAGACACTAAAGGGTCTCCTTGATGAACTCCCCGACGAATGTCAAACTCCTTTGTCGTCGAGCCATTAACAAGCATTGAAGCTCTTCCAGAAAGAAAGGCAACTTCTAATCTAATTCCTCCATTTATTTCTAAACTTCATTTGCTCCGTAATCAAGTCTAAAAATCCTCAATTTAAAGAATCAAACATTTTATCAACGTCAACTTTAAAGATCAAGACTTTTGTTTTGACCTTCTTAGCCCAAGTGAACAATTCATTGATGGTTAAAGGACCATCAATAATACTTAATACCTTTTTTGTACGCCGATTGCTCTAAACCAACAAGCTTGTTCATCACCTTCTTAAGCCATAAAGTAAGAAGCTTGGACACAATTTTGTACGCACAACCAATTAAATTAGCCAACCTATAATCTTTCAATTATAAAGGATCTTTTACTTTTGGGATAAGAAAAATAAATGATGCATCGCAACCTCCACTAAACTCTCGTTGTTTCAAAAATCTTAATAAACATGAAGACATCGCCTTGAGTTGTGTCCCAATTTATTTTAATAAATTTGAAGGTGAAGCCATCCGGACCCGGAGGCTTTATCATTTTCACAACTCCAAATCGCCTCCTTTACCTACGAAAGCATGAAAGGACTGTCAAGAAAATCTCTATCACCAACATCAAGTTTCCTAAATTTATTACTTCTTGTTAGTTAATAAAATTTAATTCTTCAAAACAAAACCAGATGAGTTGAATTAGTTTAGGAGCGAGCATATACAAGGACTAGCGTGAAAGTGGCTTATTAAAGACAAAAGAGTCAAGATGTCAAACCAACAAGAAAGTCTGGAAGTTGATGGAGCTATGGGTGTTGAATGGTGGTGTCACATTATCAAATTACACAAGTGAAAAGAAGCATACGGAAGAATATTGTAACATCTTGTCACCCAAGTTGCTTGATATAATACACGGCTTGTAATAAAATGTGGTTGGATCCATATAACAAACGTCAACATGATGAATCATTCTTGAGAATTAAAAATAAAATATCATCTTGTATTTGCACAACCTGAGTATAATAAATCATTTTCATCACACGTCAAGACTCAAAAGATAAACATGATGTGTGCACTTCTATAAGATGTGTACCACCTCTTAACACTTATTGGTATATACTAATTAAACAATGAAATTATTAAATAATAGTTTCTAGCTAATATGTTATAGGGTATACTCATCACATGGCCACATGAAAAATATTGTGATCTAAGCGACCAACTCCTCAACACAACCACGCCACATTAACATTGGTATAGCCAACACACCACATCATCGTTTTCAATATAAAAATAAAGAAAGAAATTAGAATACTAAATTTCAGTAAAAATAAAAAATAAAAAACATCATTTTCAATATAAAATAAAGAAAGAAATTAGAATACTAAATTTCAGCAAAAAAAAACTCAAGATTTTTCTGAGACACCTTACGTGCATTGCAACATCTTTATAAAAAACCATACCTTAATATCTGGTTGAATGAAGAAAATGGTCAGAATATAATTATTATCTCTGGTTTGGTTTCCACGTTGACATCCTCATTGATGATTGAATTATTATTATGATAAGAAATTTGACAAAATCGATTTGATTTATGACCAAGTTACGTGCGAATTTCTTTTAAAGAAATTCAAATGAACTGTTTCTTTTACCAATTGAACATTCGATTTAAATATATTTTAATAGAATACAATAACGCTGGTGTGTGTGGCATTTAGTTTCCGTTCGGTTACTTCGGCGAACACCGGGCCGAGCCCTCGGCATGCCGAGCTCGGCTCGGCAACTCGGCGAGGACGAACAGATGTGAAAGAGTTTTTTTTTTTTAACCCATTTATTATTTAAACATTTTTTCCAAAAATTACATTTTTTCCAAAAAATACCTAATTTCAAAAATATAACCGTTTTTTTTTTTCCAAAATGGTGAAAACGAAAATATTTTTTTTTTTCCAAAATGGTGAAAACGAAAATATTTTGCTACAGAATGCTCTTGAGACTTACCGTGTTGAAATTGGCAAAGATTTAAAGTTTGTTGAGTTGACAAATTGTGAGGCATAGCCCCAAATGGCGTGATGTTTGAATTTCTAGTGTAATGTTTCTAAATTTTAGTATTATTGTGATTTTAAATTTCTACTGTAATTTTTTTTTTTAATTTCTATGTTTGTTTTAATGGAGTTTAAGTTTTTAAAAAAAATAATATGTTTGCAATATTTATTTTCTAAATTAATTAAAGATAATATATATTTAGCATGACAAGTGTGTCAACCTGCGTCTAACAAATGACAAGTTTTGGCAAAAATGACATGACGCCTACGAAGACTGTGGCAAGTGTGGCACCACAGCCAACCAGCATAATTGATGAAAGTAATTATGTTTGTTAAATAAAGTTATACTTTTATTTACTTTGAGTAGACAATTGTCGTGAATTTTGGTCTAGTTGATTCCATTGAGTGGCTTTGAAAGTGGAGATGGAAGGTGCAAAATCATAGTCAAAGATTGTTTATATATCTATATGCAATGCATACCACAGGATATAATAAAATCGGAGGTTTGTGTTTTTCCAGGAAAAAAGACCATGATTCAAGAACCCTCATCATTCTATTCGAATTTTAAAATGAAAGTATTTTTTTTTTGTCTTAAAAGCAATAAGGTTTATTGTTTTTATTTGGTTTATAAATTTATGTAAATTAATAAATACTTTTAGTTTAATATCTAAATACTCGATAATTTACTATTTTAAATTGAAAAATTTAACCGTAAGTGTTTGGCTCGTTAAAATCCGACAAACCTAGTATAATAAAATTAACTTCACTTCACTTGCAAATTAAGCATTACATCGAGAATCCACATGCCGCAATCTTGCGGTGAAATGTTGTTAAAATATTTAACTTCCCTTACCACTTTTGCATAGAATTAAAATTTGTAAAGAATCGAATATCATAGAGAAAAAAATAAATGTAAATCGATCGCCAAGCCCTTTCTTACATATAGCCTTTCTCCTCTCCATTCAAACTATGTTAGCAACCATATTTTATATTAAACTAAGCGAACGTTTGAAAAGAATAGTTTGAACTATTTAATTAAGTTTTTGGCAAATATACGATTGAGATTAATTATAAAATAATAATTTTTACACTAAATTGGTATACAAATTTTTATTTTTTGAACAATATTATATGATAAACCTCTATTAAAATCATAAAATTCAATAGTTTTCATATGTGGCCTGCATGTGAGTAAAACATCAATATGATTCTCGATTTGATATTACTTTTAACATTATGGTTAATTATTTTAGAAATTACTACTTTAAAAAAAACGATTGATTATATAAAGATTACTCATTGTTTGTAAGGTAAGGTAACGTAACTATTTTATATTTCTTTTAAATGTTATTATTGTTTATTTAACCTTTTTAACTATTTTAAAAATAGTTTTTTTCTATGTTTATTTAATATTTTGATTTATAATTTAAAAAGCCTACCATTAATATAATAATATTTTACATTTAATGATATAATTAAGTTAACAAATTAAACAAATTATGTTGGAAGTTGAAAAGTTAGAGGCTTCAAATCAATATGGTGAAAAAAAAAATGCTTCATTTATAATATAGAGAGATAGTAAGTTTTAAAAAGTGTTAGAAGATCAAAGATCTAATAGGCGTGTCAATTAGGCTACTCAACATGCAAACATAATAGATCCATAAAAACAACCATATCATTTAATTTTTGTTTCCATGGTGTTTTTTTTTCAATTTCAAACTAAAACTATTTGATCTTTGTAACGTCTCATTTTCACAACAAAAAATCTTTCATTTTTATTAAGGTAAAACTTCCCAATTTATTAATCCATTATTTGAGAAAACCGTTTATTCCGAATTACATTTATTAAAAATCAGAGTATTGTAGAAACGCGGAATCTTCAATGTTGCTGATGAGTGTGTACAGTCCCGCCTTCGCCTTCCCGCGATCACCGATGATACCTGAAACCATAAACCACTGAGTAAGCATGAAGCTTAATGAGTTTTCCCCAAAATACCACCACATAAACATAATAACAAACAACATGCATACAGAGTCTTCAGCCTGACTGGAACGCCGCATCGGCCTACAGACTATCTGGAACGCTCACAGGACCTTTAACATGACTGGAACGCCTCACCTGGCCTACAGCCTATCTGCACCGTTCTCTGGGCCTTCGGCCTGGCTGGTACACCTCTCAGGCCTGCAGTCTATCCGGGACGCCCTAGGTCTCTTGGCCTTCAGTCTACAATGGTCTGGCTCAACCCAATCACTCTTCCCGAGCCTCTGTGCCTTCGGTCTTACAGCCGGCCCGCACAGGTATCTTGGCCTACATCACAAAGCAGTACCGCCTCAACCCACCACCACCATATGTCGTCGTATAAACAAACAAGGATCAAGCAGGCACATAAAACAGGCAAACAACAATCATACAGCTCACTCCCGCTTACTAGTCCTCTCACAGCCCACAGTCCACTACCAGCTAACCTCCATGAAATGTGTAACCATAAGTAGCCAGATGTGAGATAGCTACCAGAACAGATCATCCTACTCTAGAGCCCCAACCAAATAAGGAACATGCAAGAGAGCCTAGACCAAGAGTTCTCAGGCTATCCTACACAACCACAAACAGTCCCTTAGGCACTCCACCAGATGATAACCAGTAAGTATAGATAACATACAGATCCAACAACGCACTATAGCATAGCAACATCCTACATACCAGGATACTAATCTAACTGATCAGTACAACATATCAATATACTAAACACCAAAATACAGGTCTAACAGATTACTACCGCACCGTGTCATACTAAGTAGCAACAATCTAAGAAATTCCTGACTGTATATAATCAGAGGTGAGATAGCCACCCGGACGGATGAACCTACCCTAGAACCATACCAAACGAGGAACAGGTACTAGAGCCTAGATCAAAAGTCATCAGTCTATCCTACGTGACTATATACAGTCCCTATGACATCCCTCTACTAACAGATAACCGAAAACTAGTGGGTCTGCATTGGTGCCTTCGACCAACGGTAAAATGAGGCGAAACTCACCTGAAATAAAGAGACCTGAGAATACTGTGATCCGTTCCCCGCTACACTGCTTGCTCCCACTGATCCACTAACATTAAATACCATATAAAACCTTAATCACCGATCCAACCCTCAAGTTTAACCTAAAGTCAAACTTGGTCAAAATCAACGGGGTCAACAAGGGTCAAAGTCCAAGGTCAAACTGGTCAAAGATCCATAAGTTAAAACCCAGCCGAGTCAACCCAACTAGTGCCAATTCATGTGCCAAATACCTCTTTATATAGTATGGTGGATTAGGGTTACATCCATGTAAACCCTAATACCCATGACCTTTCATTTCCATAGGATCCATGGGTTAAAAACTCCATGGACTATCCATGCAAGCTTAGCCCATCCTAAATGAACATTGGCCCATTCTATATATATAAGAGTCCATATTTAATTAGTCTCTTTTTGATCACTAAATTAATTCCAATTTAATTCTTGATCAATACTAATTAAATAATATGATTTCATATTAATATATTATAACTTATAATATATTAATAAATCATAAATATACTATTCTCAAAAGATTATCCATACAAATTGTTTTGGTGAGGTGCAACCCAAATGAACCATGACGGGTCGGGTCAAGTACATATCAAATATAGTTACGGACTTAGACACCTTATCCAACAGTCTCCCACTTGGATAAGTCTGATAACTATAGCTGCAAGTATGACTTCAGGAACCGACCAACAATCGAAGCTCTTAAAACTCTGTTGAACTATGAAGTGCCATTTTAGATAAGTGATCATATAATCCTCTGTTCTAGATATCATCCGGACAAATACATGAAACAACGTCGTACTTATTGTCCAACAGTATGTTTCCCGATTTCCGATTTGTTTGACATAGAACTAAACTGAACACATCAATTTGGTTCTGATCGGGCCCGACACATAGGTCAAAACAAAATCATCGAGGGGCCCAGACATCGCTTTTAATCCTCCAAGGACTAAAAGGAACAGATAAACTTCGACTCATATGCTTGTTCTACTACTCGTTGAATCATACACAAAGGCACGTTTTATAACATCAAGTTACTGATGCGTTTTCGTACAATCAATGCACAACCAACTCATAGGCAACAACTCATATCTCTAGATTTTAAGACTTATATAATATTACCGTCTCACGATCACTCGAGATAAATCCCATGAAGTGATACAAGTGAGCGTGGGTTTAATCCAATACTCAGAACTTATGAGCACTCATGAATGTTGTAGCAACTTTTGCTATGTCTAACCACCTTAAACATCTACAAGCCCAATTCATGACAGTCTTGATTCATACCTACTTCCAACATATGACTGACTGTGGAGAGTTTGAATAAAGTAATTATTCTGGAAGTCAAAACATGCAAAGTTGAAACAATAGTAAACGATTGACACAAGATAGCAACACCTTACTTATAAATAAACAACAACTTTTATTTATAAATCAAATGTCAATTACATTTTACAAGTTTCAGAGATAGCTATCTAATCTGTAAAACTAATATCGTCCTTCAGCCCGATGCATCTCGCATGCTGCAAATGCCTAACCCAAGTCAGTCCCTTCGTGAGGGGATCTGTTGGGTTCTCTTCTGACGATACCCTCTTTTCCACGAGGAGTCCTTCTTCTATCTTGTGTCTTATGAAGTGATATTTTCTGTCAATGTGTCTGGATCTGCCATGATCTCTCGGTTCCTTGGCTAAGGCAACCACACTATTGCTGTCATAGAAAATCTCCATAGGCTCCTTTATAGCTGGTACAACTCCAAGGTCTCCGATGAAGTTCCTCAGCCATATCGCCTCCTTCGCCGCTTCACTTGCTGCTATGTACTCTGATTCACATGTCGAATCAGCTATTGTCTCCTGCTTGGAAGTTTTCCAAGTAATTGCTCCTCCATTCATGGTAAACACCCAGCCCGACTGAGAGCGGAAATTATCCCTATCAGTCTGAAAGCTAGTGTCACTATACCCCACTACTCTCAAGTCATCACTCCCACCAAGGGTAAGGACCCAGTCCTTCGTCCTCCGCAGGTACTTGAGAATGTTCTTCACCGCAGTCCAATGAGCCTTGCCACGATTCCCTTGATATCTGTTGACCATGCTCAAAGCAAAGGCCACATCAGGGCAGGTAAAAGTCATAGCATACATGATCGAGCCAACAGCGGAAGCATGTGGTAATCGACTCATCTCAGCTATCTCAGACTCTGTACTCGGACTCTGAGCCTTGCTCAGTTTGGCATTGCTTTGGATCGATAAATCACCTTTCTTGGAATTCTGCATGTTGAACCTCTTCAACACCTTGTCCAAGTAGGTGCTCTGACTAAGTCCAATTAGTCTTTTACTCCTATCTCTCATTATCCTTATCCCTAGGGTATAGGCAGCTTCTCCAAGGTCCTTCATAGCGAAACACTTACCAAGCTAGGACTTAATCTCCTGCAAAGTTGGGATGTCATTTCCTATGAGTAGTATGTCATCCACATATAGTACCAAAAAGCTAACTATACTCCCACTAGCTCTGACATACACACAGGACTCATCTTCGCTTCTCGAAAAACCTAACTCTTTGACTTTCTCATCAAAACAAAGATTCCATCTGCGAGATGCTTGTTTCAGCCCATAAATGGATTTCTCAATCTTACACACTCTATCAGGGTACTCTGCATTGACAAAACCCTCTGGCTGACTCATGTAAATATCCTCAGCCAACTTTCCATTAAGGAAAGTGGTTTTGACATCCATTTGCCATATTTCATAATCATGAAATGCAGCAATGGCTAGCATAACCCTAATAGATTTAATCTTCACTACTAGTAAGAAGGTTTCATCATAGTCAACTCCCTGAGTTTGAGTGAAGCCCTTCGCAACCAGTCGCGCCTTATAAGTGTGCACTTTCCCATCCATGTCGGTCTTCTTCTTGAAGATCCATTTGCACCCGACGGTCTTACGACCCGGTACATTGTCAACCAAGTTCCAAACTTGATTGTCATACATGGACTGAATCTCGCTGTCCATAGCCTCTTTCCATTTAGTAGACTCGGGGCATGTCATGGCTTCCCTATAGTTGTTAGGTTCATCCAAAATTACCAGTGTACTATCACTGATAAATGTATCACCTTCCGCAGTAATATGGAAACCATAATAATGCTCAGGTGGATTCCTAACTCTAGTGGAACGCCTCAGGGGTACAAAATCGTCAGTTGGTTGAACAGGATTTTCCTCCTCAGGTTGATTGCTAGGGTTTGAGGTTCCTTCACCATTTGACTCTTGAAGCTCTTCAAGGTCAACTTTCCTCCCACTGTTTCCTTGGCTTATAAATTCTCTCTCGCGAAAGACTCCTCTCCTTGCCACAAAGACCACATTATCACTGGGTCTGTAGAAGAGGTAACCAAAGGATTTATGTGGGTAGCCTATGAAAATACATCGCTCACTTCGAGGTTCGATCTTGTCGTGAGTCTCGCGCCTCACGAAAGCCTCGCAACCGCAAACCTTGATGTGGTCTAAATTGGGAACTTTCCCAGTCCACATCTCGTGAGGTATTTTGGCAACCTTCTTGGTAGGGACTAGATTAAGGATATGGGAGCCAGTCTCCAAGGCATACCCCCAAATGAGATTGGTAACGAAGCTCGACTCATCATGGAACGAACCATGTCTAACAAGGTTCGATTGCGCCTTTCAGCCACACCATTAAGTTGTGGTGTTCTGGGAGGTGTCAATTGTGAAACAATTCCACATTCCTTAAGATAGTCAATGAACTCTGTACTAAGATACTCTCCACCTCTATCGGATCGAAGCATCTTAATGTTCCTGCCCAGCTGATTTTCAACTTCCTGTTTAAACTCTTTGAACTTTTCAAAGGTTTCTGACGTATGCTTGATTAAGTAGACATAACCATATCTACTGTAATCATCAGTAAAAGTCACATAGAAGTGGTTAGCATCCCTTGTGGCGCTTCTGAAGGGTCCACACACATCCGTGTGTATGAGGTCCAACAAACCTTCACCCCTAGCACAAGTACCAGTGAAGGGTGACTTAGGCATTTTTCCAAGTAAACAAGATTCGCAACTATCATCTGACCTTAAGTCAAATGACTCCAAGACTCCAGCCTTTTGGAGTTGGCCTATGCGCTTCTTGTTGACATGTCCAAGGCGACAATGCCACAAGGATGCCTTATCCAAACTAGTGGAATAATCGATATGCAACACATTATTTCCTAAGTTGTCTACAACCGACACAGTTTCATATACACCATCACAAGGTAATGCTTTAAAATAAAGAACATTATTATAAAAAGCATTAATACCACCACATTCATTATCAAATGAAAAAGTAAATCCTCGTTTGTACAAACTGTGAAAAGAAATAATATTTCTTGCCATTTCAGACGAGTAACAATACTTATTCAAATCTAACATTAACCCACTACTTAGCAACAAAGAATAAACTCTGATCTTGGTGACAGGTGAAGCTTTCCTATTCCCCATGATCAAGTTTATCTTTCTGTGCTCCACATCCTCACTTCTTCTTAGGCCCTGCAAATCAGAACATATATAAATACCACAACCTGTATCAAGGACCCAAGAATTAGTATGCAGTGAGTTATTAGACAATATAGTGTAAATACATGCATGGGTAGGTTTAACCTTCCCATCCTTAACATCTTGCATGTACTTGGGGCAGTTTCGTTTCCAGTGCCCCTTATCATGATAATAGAAGCATTCAGCTTCTCTTGGGTTGGAAGAGGGAGTGACAGAACCACCTTTGGTTCCACTCGAAGAGGAGCCATCAAGAGACTTTCCCTTGGTACCCTTTGAAGGAGTCTTCCTCTTTTTCCCTTTACCTTGCCCGATTGCCAGGACAAGGGCGGTGTTAGGAATAAGATTAGTAACAATCGATTTGCCTTTGAGACCACTTTCAGCGGTCTTCAAAATTCCTTGAAGCTTGATGAGTGTGACCTCCTCCTTGTTCATATGATAGGTCATTCGGAACTGGTCATAACAAGTAGGTAAGGAGTGAAGTATGATGTCAATAGCCAACTGCTCAGGGAATTTCACATTCAACTTCAGCAAACGGTCCATAAACCTTTGCATTTTTTGCATGTGGGTTGTGATGGGTTCACCATCCTTCATCCGGGTTGATATCATGGAGGAGATGATTTCATACCTCTCTTGACGAGCACTCTGATGGTATCTTTCCATCAGGTCCATGTGCATCTCAAAAGGGTAAAAGTCCTCATAGAACTTTTGGAGTTCAGCTGTCATTGTGGCCAACATGATACATGCCACCTTGGTAGCATCTCTCTCATGAGCCCTAATGTCAGCGATCTCCTGTGGAGTAGCAGTAGACTCATCAATTTCCATCAGCTCCTTGTCGAGGACATATTCCTTGTCCTTGTAACGTGTGACCATCCTGATGTTCCTGATCCAATCATTAAAGTTGGAACCATCAAAGATGACTCTCCCAGAAAGGTTCATGGGAGAGAAGGAGCCGGTGGGGTTTGAGCCAGAAGCATTGTTGGAAGACATCTGAAAAGAAGAAGGACAAGTTTAGATTAGATAAATAATCCTTAATAAGACACCCAAATGTAATATTAAGGCTAGGAACCAACACAATACTTTATAACTTGGAAGAGGGATGTCGTAATCCAAGATATAAAATATTTGAAGGTAGGCGAATGACGATTCACCAATTTCCACCATGAAAAACGAATAAATCATTAGGTTTTAATTGGATTGAAACTCCTAGATTCTTTTGAGATTCATTGAACTTTTCAATGACATGTTTAAATCTCGATTGTGCCCTCTCAAGTTTGTGATTGTGATGTCGAGGATCACAAACAAGGTGTGAAGAACCATGCAAATTAACTTGGTACCCTTAACTTTATCACCTAATCGATGTGCCGGTTTACCACACACGCTCCACCGATCTATGATAAACATTAAGTTACCCTTTGCCACACTTACTAGTCCATGTTAGTGTGTCGGTTAACCACACACGCTCCACTAACGACTTGGTAAGGTACAAAGTGTAATTTCATGGGTTAGCACCAAATTCACATTTTCCTAAAGTAACTAAGATTGGGAATTTATAAAAGGTTTAGTTACTTTATCATCATCATTATACTTATAATGAGAATTATAGTCCTTGTCCTCCCCGTTCGGCTAACGACCCTCCACCAATCAAGGAAGCGGTGGGTGAGAGTGGACACCCATTAAACTGCCATTTTATAGGCAACAACCTTATACCCCCCTTATAGACCGACTTCGTGAATGAGGCCTACTAACGGTAAGACTGACTTGATCTTATACATATATATTATTAACTTATAATACTACAAAGTATAAGGGTTGAATTTTAACTTTTAAAACTCTAGGGTTTTGAATTAAAGTGTGTGTGAGACTTTACAAATTCCAAAACTTGAGGGCAAGTTTTGAAACTATTCAAAAACTTTTCATTTCTATAACTTTTGAGTCTTTATGGTTTTAAAGAAAAGACTTTTGGAATTCCATAACTTGAGGACAAGTTATGGAGTCCATTAATTCGCATTTAGATCAAGAATTACACTAACAAACAATTTGCAAATAATTCCTATGATCTACAAAAATTCATAAGCATGAACATACATATCAACAATTTTCAAGAATCATATAAACACATATAAGACTTGAAACTTTGATAATTATCATTGAAATTGGATTAGCATAATCATTACCACATCAAAACATATTTTATAAGTCCAAAACAGTTTAGGGTAATGATTCTAGTTCAATTCCAGCAACAAAACTTGAAAATCTGCACACAGGGCCTCCTACTCGCTGAGTGCATGAACCTACTCGACGAGTAGGATGAGTTTTCACTTGGACTCGTCGAGTCCCCCCATGGACTCGGCGAGTTCACTGAACAGTGAGCAGAAATTCGACTTTTTTCAGCAATTTGCATCAAGTATAATGAAAACAAGCCTAGGCTCTGATACCACTGAAGGGTTTTGAGCATTCTAACACTCCTATGGTGTACATGTAACCCTAGAAACCTTGGATCTATGTTTTCTCTAATATACATGCAAATTTGTTTTTCCAAGGTTCTCATCCTAACTAGCATGTTATGGGGTACTTGTAATCATAAAACTAGTAGAATGACATACCTTTTTCCTTGTGGTTGATTGCTTGGAGTTTTGAGAGCCTAGCACCAATAATGTGGATGCCTCAAGTGGAATCACAAATCACCACACAACTTGGAAAACCTTGAGAGAATAGTATGCACACTAGAAATCGGCCCACTCTTGTTCACTCACACACTAGTGACAATTCGTGTGCCAAAGACCTCTTTATATAGTATGGTGGATTAGGGTTACATCCATGTAAACCCTAATAACCATGACCTTTCATTTCCATAGGATCAATGGGTTAAAAACTCCATGGACTATCCATGCAAGCTTAGCCCATCCTAAATGAACATTTGCCCATTCTATATATATAAGAGTCCATATTTAATTAGTCTCTTTTTGATAACTAAATTAATTCCAAATTAATTCTTGATCAATACTAATTAAATAATATGATTTCATATTAATATATTATAACTTATAATATATTAATAAATCATAAATATACTATTCTCAAAAGATTATCCATACAAATTGTTTTGGTGAAGTGCAACCCAAATGGACCATGCCTGGTCGGGTCAAGTACATACCAAATATAGTTACGGACTTAGACACCTTATCCAACACTTGCGTGCTCAATAAGTGCTTAATCCATGAAAACCCAACATCTTAATGCCTTAAGACTCTCCATAACATGCATGGGACAAAACCAACCATTGGGACTCCAGTTTTATGACTTAAGACCTCTACTAAGGTCTGAAATACAACTTAACTAATCAAGAACATGCCAAGCTCAAGATCTAACATTTTGGGACCAAAAGCATCATTAAAACACCCATTTCTAGATCTATATGATGGATGGGTAAAGTTGCAAGCTTTATACCTTCAAAAGGTTGCAAATGAGGTAGAAATTTCAGATCCAAAGTGCTTTACTCCTCCAAGATGAGCTCTACTTCCTTCCCTCTTCTTCATGGCACAAAATGTACACTCTCTTAAGCTTGGAATGGCTTCACAAGGTGAAATAGGGTTGCAAAACGTTCTACGAGGATGGGGCTGATGAAATGAAGGGAAAGGAGGCTATAATGAGGTTTAAATACGAGCTACACCCCAAAAGATTAGGGTTTCCATATCTGGTAAGTACGCCCAACGTACTACGGCACGCCCTAGTACACTCAGCGTACATGCGTACGTATGGCGTACTTCCCCAAAGCCAATTTTACGAAAATGCCACTAGGGCCCTTTTTACACTCTTCCTTGAACTTAGGGACCAAAATGCAACATAATTAAATTATAGGGTTAAAATTAGAAGCATCTCATCTTCGAGATGTTACATTTCTCCCCCACTTGACTTAGACTTCATCCTCGAAGTCTGCCGCAGCGAATACTCGGGATAAAGCTCCCTCAACTATATATCGACATCCCAGACAGAAAAAAAATCGTTGGCTACGACGAGCTCCCTGGCCGACTACTTCTTGCTATGAGACAACTCGTGGATTTCCCAACCCAAACACCCGATAGCCACTGAGGACCAGGACTACTGACCAATCACCGCTGGTGAACCCTTCTTCTGAGAACAAGGCAGATCCCCAATACGAGCCTCAGAAAGAAAATTACTGAAACAATTACGCATCATGCCAACATATTCTACAATTTCCTAATTAGTGAATTGAACCTCTCGCGAAAACCGCAGCGCTTGGGACTCTTTCAACTACAAACGCCGATTCAACCATCAATATGTTTCCCAAGTCCGGAAACCCATCAGATCTAGACTTCAGAATCCAGTTTTCCAGGATTGATACCTCCATCAACCCTTAACCGTTCACTTATCCACACCAACTGGTTCATGAGTCTCCCG
Organism: Lactuca virosa; assembly: GCF_052849685.1. Lineage (NCBI taxonomy): Eukaryota > Viridiplantae > Streptophyta > Magnoliopsida > Asterales > Asteraceae > Lactuca > Lactuca virosa. Next base: position 45,209,658 of record NC_136433.1, read on the forward strand.
ACTTCCAACCATGTACCAACCCCGCATGAACCCATGGCAGAAGAAATAATCAGTCTTGGTCATCTCTGACCCGCCAATCAACCACCATGTAGTTGTTTTAAACTCAATGATTTTCCGGAATTACAATAACTGACAACGCTCTTGATGTGAACCGAAAAATTCAGCAACTGCGTGGAAGCTTTGAACTTGGAGAAATCCGACTGGGAATCGTACCTTTCCACACGGTCTTCCCACTACTAGGTCCCACTCTCCCCCATTTGAAATATGCTAGAACCTGACAACTTGATCCCAACCACCGATATCCAATTACACGGAGAATCTGAACCCATACAACATTCATAAACCCTAATACACACATAATCTGATCACAAAGACAATTAAGTCATTCACACAATCAATTTAATTAACCAAGACCAACTAAGATACTTCCATTTAACTGATCATCTGAGATTACAACTGAACATAGAAACATAAACGGAAATTACAGAGAATACCAATACTGCCCCAAATGCTAAAATGAAAAACTGCCAATCTCAGCTCTCGGTCCCTTGGACTTCGTCCGCCCCCATGACGACCGTTGGGTAGCTGCCAAGCTAAGGGTGTAGGATTCAGCATCTTACCAAACGCAAGAAAAGGACATATATCTATGAAGTGGTCCTCTTGACTACAATCGAAACAAACTCGCGTACCCTACCTACAATCTTCCTGCCACACCTGAGACACATAAGAGATCTGTGCCTCCTTCCAAACAATCTCGGACTCTGGCCGGCGGGCTTAAACTGCTTCGTCGCTAGTTGCGACGGCAACGGGGCCTGCCTCTGCTCCTTTTCCTGGAGCTTGATCTCAATCTCCCGCTGCCTAGCGGGCTCTTGCAAATCCACCAATGAATGATAGCGCTGAGTAGATACAAATGCCGAATATTCGACCTGAGCATGACTAAATACCGGGTCATCTGAGCTTTCTCAGAACCAACGAACTCAGGGCAAAACATAGCTCTCTCTGTGAACTTCTTGGTGATATCCCTCACCGACTCAGACCCTGCCTTAGATCCAAAAACTCTTGGTCCAGCCTCTCCTTCTCCACTAATGGAACATATCTCGAGCGGAACATCCCAGAGAACTGCTCCCATGATACTGCAACTCGTTGCTCTGGGGTGTATGAACTAGTAACCGACCTCCACCAATCCTTTGCTCCCGACCAAAGAAGGTTCAGGGCGCACTTGACCTTCTAGTCAGCTGGTCAATAGCGTGTAAAGAAACATCCCTCCATATCTGACAGCCACCTTATGGCAATAATCGAGTCCTGAATTCCATCAAACACCGGGGGCTTCGTATCGTCGAAGCCCCGGTACAGGAAAGCTCTTTCTCCTCGAATCTCGACGGCAACAACAATTTCTGTAACTGCATCAACAACAACCTCAGAAAGGGTAGCATATCGGTCATCGAAGTACTCCATCATAGCGGCTTTGACAGTCCCAACCATCTTCGGTATCTGCCCTCGAACAAAAGAAACAACCTACTCATGAATGATCTCCCTGACCCGGTCCTCAGTCAATCCTGGCCCATCCTGTACACCTGTTCCGACTCCTGATCCAGAACCTCCAATAGTTTCCATACTAAAATATACCACGAAAAGATCATACATCACAATACAGAGCACATCACACCGGGCCCTACTCCTATTAGTCACTTAGCAGCCTCAGAATTCCTCTTGAATCTCATACGGATCCTGTGCTTCTAGTAGTACGGGCCCATACTACCTTCCACAGTTATCCGTAGTCGATTTAGAATTCCTCCCAAGGTCCTAAGTCACTGCACTAGACCACTCCTTGATATACCAATGCGACTTCCGCTATGGGCTACAACTGACTTCCTAGGTACTCTTCCTAGAATCACCCACGCTCTCGCACCACCAGTTGCTTTTGTGCATGCTAGTTGTGTTGGGTTTTAGTATACTACAACATCCTATGGTGCACATACAACCCTAAAATCTTTGGATCTATGTTTTCTCTAATTATACATGCAATATTGTTTCCAAAGCTTTAAGCCTACAACTAGCATACAAATGATATAAACTACATAAAATACTAGTTAGAAGTTTACCTCTTTGTGTAGCTTGTAGAACTTGATGAATTTGGTCTTTAAAAGCTTAGCCCCAATAGTGTGGAAGCCTCAAATGGAATCACAACACATCATGGACAAAAGATGAAACTTGAGAGAGAATTCATACACACCAAAACCGTCCATATCCTCCAAGAATACATTAGTCATCATTTTGGCTATGAAGTAACATATTTATATGTGGAATTCCAAAGGTCATGGGTATAACCCAAATCCATACCCATGAGTATTATGATCCATGGTTCATGTGGCCCAACTCTTTATGTGTCCATACATAAATTTGGTCCAACATGGATCATAAGCCCAACACATATAAATATAACTAATTACCATAATTAGTCCCCATATATTTAATTAGTCTCTTTTGATCACTAAATTAATTCCAAATTAATTCTTGATCAATACTAATTAAAACATGTGATTTCATATTAATATATTAGAACTTATAATATATTAATAAATCATACATAACCTTCTCTCAAGAGTCTATCCTAACAAATTGTTCTGATGATATGCAACCCAAATGGACCATGCTACTCTCGGGTCGAGTACATATCAATAATAGTTATGGGCTTAGACATCTAATCCAACAAGTTGTACACAACACGAGATCAAAACTCAGCAAACAGAACCAATATGGGTATTTTGGGAGCCACTCTCCTGTTCGGCATTTGGCTGACTGTACACACTGCATCCTCCTGATAGGTCAAGGTTAAGCCAAGACCCACGTTCCCAATCCCAATCCAACTATCAAACAAGAACATGACATGAGACTGGGCCCATGTCCTTAGCCCAACCCTTTTTATTACAGATTATTTCTTTAAAAAACATTTTTCAAAAATTCTTGGATCCTAGTTTGAGACTGGATTCACACGAGTGTTCCTCCAATTCACTCAAACCAGGGCTCTGATACCAACTTGTAATGTCCCATTTTCACAACCTAAATCTTTCATTTTTATTAAGGTAAAACTTCCTAATTTATTAATCCATTAGTTGAGAAAACCGTTTATTACGAATTACATTTATTAAAATCAGAGTATTGTAGAAACGCGGAATCTTCAATGTTGTTGATGAGTGTGTACAGTCCCACCTTCGCTTTCCCGCGATCACTGATGATACTTGAAACCATAAACAACTGGGTAAGCATAAAGCTTAGTGAGTTTCCCCCAAAATACCACCACATAAACAAAATAACAAACAACATGCATACAGAGCCTTCATCCTGACTGGAACGCCGCACCGGCCTACAGACTATCTGGAACGCTCACAGGACCTTCAACATGACTGGAACGTCTCATCGGGCTTACAACTTATCTGGACCGTTCTCTGGGCCTACGGCTTGACTGGTACGCTTCTCAGGCCAGCATTTTATCTGGGTCGCCCTGTGTATCTTGGCCTTCAGTCTACACTGGTCTGCCTCAACCCAATCACTCCTCCTGAGCCTTTGTGCCTTCGGTCTTACTTCCGGCCCGTACATGGTATCTTGGCCTACAACACAAAGCAGGACCGCCTCAATCCACCACCGCCATATGTTGTCATATAAACAAACAAGGATCAAGCATGTACATAAAATAGGCAAACAAAAATCATACAGCTCACTCCCGCCGACCAGTCCTCTCACAGCACAAAATCCCACTACCAACTAACCTCCATGAAATGCGTAACCATAATTAGCCAGAGGTGAGACAGCTACCCGAACAGATGAACCTACTCTGGAGCCACAACCAAACAAGGAATAGGCAACAGAGCCTAGTGTGACATCCCCATTTTCACGGCCAGAAAAGACCAATTTTGGTTATGCTTTTTAATAAAGATCAGAGTAACTTCTTAAGAAAAGTATTGTGGAATTTGTTCCCAAAACAAAATATGATATAAATTTATCAAAGCATTTCTTAAAGAAATGTATTTTCATTATATTAAAAAAACTTGGGATGTCAATCATCGATACAGACCATAAGCATAAACCAAAAAGAAATAAACATCTTAGGCCACAAAACATAATCTGGCCTCAATTCCATAATCTTTCGTCAAGTCATCCAACTATGCTTTTGCCACTACCTGTAATACAAGAAACTGAGTGGGTCAGGAAGGGGATCCTGGTGAGCATATAGGGTTTTCAACCCACAATAAATAATTTTATTATTTATTTTCATCAAATCATTAACCCGATTACCCGTTCCCGTTATCTTCACTTTACGTCCCTAAAGCATCTATTATAAGGGACCTATCCTAAGGATTTTTCTTCAGGGTGACAACACTGCTTGGGGGATTCCTCAGCAATGCATGTCAAATAAGGCAACCATGGGGGGATAGAGTACATCTTCAAAAACACCTACAGGTTGCGAGTCTGCTAGCGTTCCACTGGACTGCCTATAAAAGTCTGTGGCCGTCATCTATACTCCGCTAGACGATTGGATCATCTTAAACATCGTAAACATCGAGGCCTCTCATCATTTTAACACACGTCATCTATTTCATCTACCCATTGTTCTACCCAACATATTTGTAGATATAAATACATACACAGTCCAGATCTGAAAAACAATGTTTACATCCTTCATCCAACATAACTTTCAAAGCATAAAATATTTATACAGTCTAGATCTGAAAATAATGTTTACATTTTTCATCCAACATAACTTTCAAAGCATAAAATATATATACGGTCTAGATCCTAAGAAAAAGTTCAGATCTTAAGGAAAGAAGTTCAGATCTTTCATCCAACATAGATCTCAAAGTATACAGTTTAGATCTGAAGAAAAAGTTTAGATCTGAGATGAGAAAGTGTAGATCTGAAGGAAAAAGTTTCAGATCTGAAAGAAAGAAGTTCGGATCTTTCATCCAACAAACATCTCAGGAAAACAGATAACATATATATACACATAGCACATAATTTATATGAAATACTTTATATCTATGTGTAAGATGAAAGTGACTATACACTCACCTGATAAGGAGTGATTCGGACAACACATCGCTTCTTAAAATAATCTTCGTTGACGAAACCGGGAAGTTTGCTTGAAAACTGGGCTCTGTGCGGGCAGAGTTTCAGACCGAAAAACTCTTTTTCTCGGAGTCTCCGGGCTCTCCGAGGCTTTCTTCTAGTGCTAGGAAGTTTTCCTAGGCTTTTTGGGGGGTTTGGGGGCTTAGAGAGAGACTCTAGAGAGAGAAGGAGAAGATGGGAAGGTGTGAGAATGAATGGAACCTGACACCTCTATTTATAGGGGGCTGAAGGAAGATTCACATCATGAATTTCTTGATATTCACGTCGTGAGCCAGCTGGCTACAGCCAGGCACAGCCTTGTTTCGACCACTACAACTTTATATAAAGATATCGGGCTTATCTCACACTTTAATTTTTTACGCTTATTATTATCCTTTATACATTTATAAATAAGTAATAAACACATAAATGCACATAATTCACATAATACTCAAATAATTCATCTTTATTACTTCAAAAAGAGTTACAATAGTTGACCTTGACTATTACATCATCTAATAATGCTTAGCCCCGAAACACGGGCGTTACAATTCTCTCCTCCTTAGGATGATTCCGTCTCGGAATTATGCATCAGCGAACAGATGTGGGTAGCGACTCATCATGTCACTCTCTGTTTCCCAAGTGATATTCGGCCCATTCGAAAGTTTCTAACGGACTATCACTAAGTCGACCATCTTGCGTCGTAACTTCTTAGTCTTACGGTCAACGATTGCCTCGGGCTGTTCGATTAGCCTCTTATTCGCATCCATTCTTAACTCTGAGATTGGAATTATGTCGGGAACTTCTCCCGTGAACTTCCTCAAATAACAAACATGGAAGGTGTTCTGAATACCATCTAGTTCTTCGGGTAATTCGAGCTTGTAAGCTTGGTTCCCAATCTTCTGAAGAACTTTGAACGGTCCAAAAAACCTTGGACTCAACTTTCCTCGTTTACCGAATCTTATAAGTCCCTTCCACGGTGAGACTTTAAGCAAAACGGAATCTCCAAATTCAAAAGTCATTGGTCGTCTTTTCTTGTCAGCATGGCTCTTCTGACTATCCTGAGCTGCTAACATCCTGTCCCTGATCACCTTCAGCTTCTCAGCAGTCTCATGGACTATTTCGAGGCCCATAAACTACTTCTCTCCAGCCTCAAGCCAACAAGACGGCATACGAAACTTCTGTCCGTACAAAGCTTGATAGGGTGCCATCTTGATGCTCGAGTGGAAACTGTTATTGTAGGAAAACTCTACTAGAGGTAAGTGCGCATCCCAATTACTAGAGCCTAGATCAAAAGTCCTCAATCTATCCTACGTGACTATATACATTCCCTATGGCATCCCTCTACTAACATATAACCGAAAAATAGTGGGCCGACATTGGTGCCTTCGATCTACGGTACAATGAGGTGAAACTCACCTGAAATGAAGAGACCCGAGAATACCACGATCCGTTCCTCGCTACACTACTTGCTCCCACGAATCCACTAACATAAAATACCATATAGACCTTAATCACCAATCCAACCCTCAAAACTTGGTAAAAAGTCAACGAGGTGAACAAGAGTTAAAGTCCAAAGTCAAACTGGTTAAGGATCCATAAGTCAACAGAGTCAAACCAACCGAGTTGACCCAGCCGAGTCAACCCAGCGAGTTATCCCAGCGAGCATACGTGGGGCGTACTCCAGAGGTACGCGAGGCGTACTCCTCCGAAGACGAACATCGAGGCTGCTGACTGCGTACGCTGGGCGTACTCCCAGGTACGCGGGGCGTAATTCCCATACTTCATTTTCTTCCCATAAAGTGCTTAATATAACGACTTAATACGTCTAAATGTAGACCTAAGGTCAAAATGTCATTAGGAGTCATAAAGCTTCCAACTTTATGACCTTACATGCTCAATAAGTGTTTAATCCATGAAAACCCAACATCTTAATGCCTTAAGACTCTCGATAACATGCGTGGAACAAAACCAACCATTGGGACTCCATTTTTATGCCTTAAGACCTATACTAAGGTGTGAAATACAACTTAATGAATCAAGAACATGCCAAGCTCAAGATCTAACATTTTGGGACCAAAAGCATCATTAAAACACTCTTCCTTGAACTTAGTGACCAAAATGCAACATAATTAAATTATTGGGTTAAAATTACAAGCATCTCATCTTCGGGATGTTAAAATCTTATTCTTCATGAATGACATCTATAGTCCAATCAGTCTCGTTGTTTATAAAGGCCATATATAGATGTGATTAGCCAGAATAATTGAAACTAGTTGGGAAATAAGAGAAAATTGTGTAGTCACTAGACTTTGATGATCGGTAGCCCGATTCATGTCACACCTCTATTTATTGTCGATTGGGGTTGTCGGTACGACAGGAGAGATAATCCAAGTGTCTCCTAGAGCCATTGATGCTCCGATTAACTTCATGGACGACTAATTTGAGAGTTTGTTAGGATGATGAAGAAAAATCAAGTATGAGTTGAGTAGTGATGTGTTAGGTTTGAACTCAGTGATTTGATGATTGTCAAAGAAAAATTATCTAAGTTTTTACCTATTACTAGCCGAGCTGGTAGAATCAATGTGCGCCTATACTATCAATGTGGTTTTCTTGACACTCCAACTATTTTGAGCATTAACAACTTAGCATGAAGACTTATCTGTTGTAACAAACTCTTTAATACATGAAGATAAAGGAAGTTAGAGTTTGTTTGAATTTAAAAAGAAAATATGTGGATGAATTAAAGATAACAAAATACTACATATTCATATGGAATTGTTATGTCGGTTAGAATAATATTTATATAATGCTAATTACATTTACTTATATACTTATGTGAGATTAGTCTAATATCTTTTCTGTGTGAGATTTTAGAATAGATTTGATAGTTTGTGAAATATATGTGGTGTGTCTTAGATTAGTCTCTTGTATCTTAAAAATGTTTCAATCAATAAAGATTCGGTTTTGAAGTATTTCATTGTGTTTACTATGTATAATTGCAAATACAAGGACCTAATACGATGCAATCAAGATGATCAATAAAAGGAATGTGGTCACCATTTGTGAAAGAGGAGAGGAGTGAGATCGATGAGTGGATTTACGATTTAAGCTCTATTTGCTTCTTGGTACTTAATTAAATATTACATAATCTTTACTGTAATTTTCTTAACATTTGATGTCTTTTTTCGGTGGGAGTGCAGGTGCATGTGTGTGTTTACTTTGGGTATGTTTGTCAGTGATATTTTTAATGTTTTTAGAAGCTTTTAAAAAGAAAAAAATGAATTAAAGAAAAACTTTCATTCTACAATGAGAGATTTTATCTTTTATTTTAAACATAAAACTCTTAATTTAAAAGTTACTTACCTTTTAGATTTTATATTTTATATAATTTTACACTTTTAAAAGCTAACAACTATTTTTTTCGAATATTTATGTACAAATAAAAGCTACAACTATTATCTATATTTACCAAACATGCATTTTTTAGTTCTCAGTTTTTAGAGAAGATGGGCGTGTCTTTGAAAGAGATAGAAAGGCAACGTATACATACTTGATAAAGAGAAAGGGAGGTGAATGTGGTGGCGGGGATGAACCCATCTGATTTTTAAAATAGATAAAACAATTAAATAAATGAAAAAAAAAGTTATATCAATTAAGTAAATCGATAATTCTACATTGGGTAGAGATCATACCCATAAAAAAACATGGTCATAAGAACATCATCGATGCAAGTTTTTTAGTTTTTTATTATGTCGTTGACCACTTATCACTATCAATAGCATTAGAGTGATTACCTTATTTTTTTTTATTGACCACTTGATATAAATTGAGTGGTCAGTTATTTTTTAGATTTTCTCATTTAACCTATTTTAATTCAATGGTCTTTCATTTTTATTGGGAAAATGACTCTTGAGGGTAACTAACTGTTGCGTTTGTTCTCATTTGGTCCATTTTTTTTTTTGTAATCAATATATCATCGAACTTGTTGTTTGTGTTCACCATAACCCTTTTGACCGGCTTTTGACCTGTGATAGACGGTCAAAGGGTTATAGTGAACACAAACAACAAGTTCGATGGTATATTAAGTACAAAAAAAGGAAAGAGATCAAATAAGAACAAACTAAACAGTTGGTTACCCTCTTGATTCATATTCCCTTTACTCATTTACAGCAACCCCATGTCATCTCATGCTGATATTAATGACTTTATGAGATTCATTCTTGCTTCTCTTCAAAACATAACCCACGAAAGAACATTATTCATACATGTAAAACTTTATAATGCACTTGAATATTTATTAGGGGAATCTTGACTAAGCAGGTGCATTTCATGACTACATTTACATTTCCAATCAAATGATTTACCGTATTATGGATTATAGACAAGTCTACAAATGAGTGGAATCACAAGTGTTGTGATTTTTGAGTTTACTTAGCTTTAAGATCGAATTCATAGGATAAGATACAATATCAATATGTACAATATCATGCAACTTTTACAGACACATCACCATAATATACCTTGAGGTAAACGTTTATGCTGATAAATGTACCTCTCATACACAGTCATATCCTTTTGCAGAGAGGTGTTGACAGCTAACCATAGTAAGCATAGCATAGACCATGTTTTAACGAAGTTACCCCTCCGAAACGCTCTTAATGTACGTTATGGCCAAAGAAGTTTGCAATCTTTGATAATTTTGCAACTTTAATTTCATTTAACTTTTCGGGGAAAATGACTCAGGAGGGTAACCAACTGTTGAGTTGTTCTCATTTGGTCACTTTCCTTTTCTTGTACTCAATATACCATCGAACTTGTTGTTTGTGTTCACCATAACCCTTTGACCGGCTATCACAGGTCAAAAGCCGGTCAAAAGGGTTATGGTGAACACAAACAACAAGTTCGATGGTATATTGAGTACAAAAAAAAAGGAAAATGATCAAATGAAAACAAACGCAACAGTTAGTTACCCTCAAGAGTCATTTTCCCCATTTTATTCCCTTAATAATATTTATATAATAAATATTTTGTTATTTATTAGTTAATTAACATTATTATATATCTAATACATATACATATACATATACATATATATATATATATATATATATATATATATATATATATATATATATATATATATATATATATATATAACGATAACAATCGTAACCAAAGCGTCAATACATAAAAAGTTTTATATTAACTAGAAAAAACTCATGCTACACAATGGGGTTAGGGTTTTTTTTATGTATTATCAGTTTAGTAAAAGCAAACGGGGAGAATTTATGTAATTAGTTTTATTATACACAGGGGTCAAACCTGCCAAAATACAAAAATCTTACACATATGGATTGTTTTTGAAAAAAAAAACTTTACAATGACCTTTTCTATAAATTAAAAAATTACACGGTCTAAATCTGCTAAAATGTAAAGTCTTTGTTGTAGGGCCTAAATCTATCAAAATGTATAACCTTTGTTGCAGAGACTAAATCTGCCAAAAGATTTTGCAGGGACTAAATCTGTCAAAATACAAAACCTATGTTGCAGGATTAAATCTGTCTAAATATAAAATCTTTGTTGTAGGGACTAAATCTGCAAAATGTAAATCCTTTGTTTGTTGGGACTTAATCTGCCAAAATGGAAAATATAGGGACCAAAACGGAGTACTACCAATACCATTGTGACATTTTCATGAAATGGGCTTACTACACTGTTCATAAGCCTTGTGAGAATTAATTGTATGTATAATACTTTTAGAGAATCACCTTCACATCATATAATGACGTTTAATACAAATCATTATAAAGACATCAATACATATAATAAACTTTAATACAAACTACTAGGGAATAAAATTCCAAAAGGCAAGAAACATTATATAAACATTTTACATTTTTTTAGAGAATGTATTTTCTAGCCTTTTGCCTACATGTGCTCCACCAAATTTGATTGTAATTGATTATTAACTATTTTGTTATGTACTTCAAAGCTCCTCCAAGAACGTAAAAAAGTGTGATGGGAATTAGGACCAGATAATTCCATCTATTAATGAGTTTAATAAGATGTTCATCAACATAGAAAAGTAATATCATCGTGGATGATCTGATGATCAACGAAGGATGTCGTAAGGAAGTTATATTATACCACATTCAAGAATTCATTCAAATATGAGTATGCAGTGGGATATTTTTAAGAATGAACCGAAATGGAAGGAAGGAAGATTAGATGATGTTTATGTAACGATAAAAAAAGACTAGCTCATCTAGCTAAACAACATCATCTGATGCACAACAAGCATCAATGTTGAAGATGATGAACTCGATGTCCAACAAATGGGAAAGAAAAAAGAAACAAGAAAACAAAAAGAGGAAATGACTACCTTAAATGATGAATGTAACTATTTAAGAGCTTTATTGATGAAACTAGCTCTTTATGTTTGTTATGTATGAATTCAACAACTAAAGATATTAATGTTGGAAGATAGTGACCACAATCACAACAAAATTGTAATTACTATTAATAGTAGGGTCCTTTCAGATTACATGTAAAAAAAGATTTAATCAATAATTAAAAAAAGATAGATATTTCGGATTTAGTTTGTTATTTTATTAGTTATTAATAAATTAATATAAACTAGTAAATCCTTAAGAGTTTAAAGTGAAAGATAGTTGCTTAGTGACCAAAAAACCACCTTATGGAAACCCTAATCCCTCATATATAAATAAGGGTGTATATCTGACATTTAGATAGGCTAGAAAGCAACAAAAAATTGGATATCTTATGATTCTTTCTCAAATCCCGGATCTGCCAAAATCTCATCGAGATTTGGAAATCTTGGCGAGATTTGCGACAACATACCTAAATTAATCCCTCCTCTATAAATAGGGGTGTATGGTTGACATTTAGATAGGCTAGAAAGCAACACAAAATAGGATATCTTATGATTCTCTCTCAATCGCGGATTTGCCAAAATCTCGCTGAGATTTGGAAATCTTGACATATCTCCACCTTTTTTCCATAGATCTGATAGAGGACGTCACACACTTGGTTATATAGTTTTTATGTTACTAAGTTAAACGAGTCAAATGTTAAATGGCGATCAAAGTCTACCATTTATCGGAAGTTATGGTAACCCCCAAAGGCTGCAAGATAGAGGAATACTATGGAGAGCGAGATTCATTCCATGAATGTTTAGAACTTGGTTGATCCAACACTTAGCCTTAAGACCGTTAGGTGAAAGTGGATTTTAAAGAAAAAGACAAACATTGATAGGAATTGTAACATACACGTTTTGAAATCGTGTTTTAAAGTAAATAATATTATGTGATATCGAGTGTTAAGTTCTAACAGATACTTTTTACTAGAAATGAAGTAAAACTATGTTTAGAATCACTCGGAAAGTATTGGAAGTCTTATGAGATTCCAATCAAATGTCAAATAGTGAAATATAGCGAAAATATAAAATTTGAAATAAGTAAAATTTTATTATTGAGAGTTGTAGAGAATCTTATTAGAAGCATTTAGGCGAAAACCTCATCGAAATCCAAGTTACAACGAAGAAGTTATGACCAATCGAAGATCCGCGACAAAACCGGCACGGCGCCGAATGACGTAAAAAGTGAGTTTTTGATAAACTACTTTTTAGCCTTAGTTATCTAAATGAAAGTCGTAGTATTCGTTAAACCGAGAATTTTGATAAAAAGAACGCCAAAATCTGACTTCGTATGAGGAAGTTATGATTTTTCTAAGTTTCAGCTTAGCAGTAGACAGTTAAAAACTCGAATTTTAGATCGAGTGATTTTTAGCCAACACAACCTAAACGAGAATCGAATGTCTCGTCATTAGCAGTACAACGGTAAAAAGTCTGACGAAAACGGACGTCGGATGAAGAAGTTATGAATTTTTAACGGATTTACCAGTCCCGGTCTGTTAAAAATAATAATATAAAAATAAAATCAAAATTTTCCGACGAAGTCTAAACGAAAGTTGTAGAGCATAATTTTCTCTACGCGTGCATATAAAGAACGTCAAAAACGGAGCCCGTATGAGAAAGTTATGGATTTTACAAGATTGGGCACAATTTTCGAGAAAATTCGCATGAATAGTGCCAGCCACGTCACCCTCGTTCTGAGTTGGCCACGTGTCCGAAGCAGCTGCATGGCGCGTCCGAGAAGCGACGCGTGTCGCACAGGTGTCCGAAGTCGTCACGTGATCTCGCATGCTTTCCTCGTGCCCGACCCGCGTGTAGCCTCCTGATTCGACCGAGGATGTTGACCCGATCCGAAGCAAGAAGCCGCGTCATCCGACCAATCCGAAGCTCGCAGCTGTTCCGACCCTCGCTTCCGAGCCTCGCCCTGCTGCCAGCTGGTCCGAACCTCGCAGCCACCTGCCTTCTTCCCCTCGCTTCGGATCCGGACCTCGCACCTATATAAGGGGTGCGAGACCTCCCGGGTAAATGTTAGAAATTTGCCACTTTTTACCCCTAAACTTATATTTCTTCTACTTCCACTTCCCCCGAAGCCCCGGTATTGATTCCAACGCCCGAAACACGCCCCGAGATTCCCGAGAAGCCCGAAAATTTTATTTTTTCGGTTTCAAAGCCCAACCCTCGCAGGGCCCGGTTTTCAACGAAGGAAGTCATATTTAGAGCCGAAGTGCTGCCCAAATTACTAATTTAACCCCCGGTTATTTCACGGTGAGTTTAATATATAGGAACAATTGTATGTTATGTGTTATATGTGCTATGTACTTTTCAGTGTTATTATTCCGGTTTATTTTCCCGTGTTATTTTTATTTCTGCTATTTATGATAGCAAAGTTATACCTTTGACCATGTGATCAGTGAAAGGACTTAGATTCACAGTGGTGCTGGTACGTAGCCTCTGGCCATGTAGAGCATGTCTCCGTAAGATAATGACTTCTATTCTATGGCATTGGCAGATGGTTAGACAGGGCTATAAGCCTGAAATCTACCGAAATGTTTAAATCAGAAAGTGTGTGTCTTCTGTGCCATTTGGGCCGAAGCTTTATTGGTGTATATCAAGTATAGAAATTGTCATGTCTCATTGATCGTATATCTTTAATCAAATCATTGATTGATAGGGAAAGTTTGTCTCATGATTCACATATGCCTTTGTTGTTCCTTGTTCCTCTTTGCTTCTGCCATGTTGAAGTATATATATATGGCATAACGTTATATTGTATCTATTATTGAACTCACTAAGCGTCACCGCTTACCCCTCTCAGTGTTTAACAATTGCAGGAGATAAGTAACCAGTATGGTTATATACTGTCGGAAGATGTAGAATAGTATTTACTATTACTTTTGTATTTTGGTTTATGTTTGTATAAAATTACAATATCCTGGGTAGTTATGTAAAATATTAAAACATAGTCGGTTTGTATCCAATCTTTTGTAATCACTTTATCAATGTAAGATATTGTTTTATAAATATGCATGTAGCATGTTTTGGAATGATAATGTCTTTAGTACGAAAGTTAGGGTCTTTCAGGAATACACACATTTTATAACCAAGATAGGTTGCAAAAGGTGTGTAAGATTGAGAAGTTCATTTATGAACTAAAACAAACATCTCGTAGTTGGAATATTTTTTTCAATGAGAAAGCTCAAAGTGTTTGAATTTCAAGACGAAGATGAACCATATGTATATGTCAAAGCTAGTAGGAGAGCTATTCTCACCCTTGTACTATATATGGATGATGTATTATTTTAATACCCCTAGTTTCATATTTCTAAAATCCTATCGAATCTCAACTAGTTTTAAAACACAAATAGGCAGTGTATCTTGTCGTGAAGTAATACAGTCTAAGGTAAGAAAGGGTGTCGAACTCTCGGGGAACCGGTATGATTTTGATTCAAATAAATAAATAAGTGAATAATTAAACTAAAGACATAAAAGCAAAGAGGAGGGGTTTGTTTAAAATATTAAACTTGTTTAATCACTTAATTAAAGCAAACAAAAGCAAAGAAATAGTTTTAAATCAGTATATTTAAAGTACTTCCACTAGAATATGATTCCCTATACTTTCTATGTTTTGATTCGTTAACATGCAAGTAGTTAATGATTTGGTTACCGAATTTTATGATGACTAGTTATCTTGATCGAATTTTCGAGTACTAATAATTCATGAACAACTAATACAATGATCATATAATTAGTGAACACGTAATCACTTATGTATATTTGAACTATGTATGATATGATTTAACGATTTCATGTCAATTATCATGACAATAAATCGAAGCGTAGCATGAATATCTATTATTCTCTAACACAGTTAAAATTACCGATTAATATTACCTAACCCTAGGATTGGATCGATCTCTAACCTTAACAGTTTAATGATAATAAAACAGTTAAGGTTCAAGTTAATGTAACTAGATTGATCATCAAAACTACACATAACTCATAAGTAGGAAATAAAGCATGAAAGAATAACAATCAATCGAACACAAGTATTAACCAAACTCAAATAATCTTACTAACGAAATTGCATCATATTAATTAGGGTTAATCTACATCTAGTGAAAGTAAAAGAGTTTAGCCTTGCATCATGAATAGAAAACAGAATCTAACGAATTCGAAATTGAAATACATGATATAAAACAAACCGAAACAATAAATAGTTAAATTCCCGACTTGTTCTTCAAACACACTCTTCAAAAGTGTTCTTCTGCATTGAAAATCGACTGAATTCGTCCAATTACTTACTCCCCAAGTTGGTAAAAATGGGCAAAACTCAACATATCCATTAGGGTTGTAAAATTCGTATATTTATAGAATTGCGTCAACACAGCGCGATAATGTTTTCACCACGGCGTGGTGGACGGGTTTCCATATTTCACATGACCTCGTAGACCGACATAGGAAGTTTTCGGGATTTCTGAACAGGGGAACGGAACACCTGATAAAGAAGCTCGGCACGCTTTTGGTTTCCTTCTCAGTTCTTCTTCGTTTTTCGTCCGTTTCAGCTACGTTCTCTTCCTTTTGTATCCCAGTTCTGATTTTTACCTATAGTTAAACATTTCAAAACATATTAAGTATCATATATCTTAAAATATAACATTTTAATCAAATACATTAAGATAATGGACTAAAATATATAGTCAAATAATGTCATATCAAAATACCCCACACTTATGTTCTACTTGTCCTCAAGCAAACTATATCTATTATGATATCATTTCAATAACACACATCAAAATATTGATCTCTATCATCACATAGAATAACCCAATTTGAATTCACGAGTTATGTCTCGCCTCAATGCATATATTTATGTCTAAAATCCTAATTACTTTCCAAATCCTAAATACTCACAATCCTCATAAATGCGGACCACTCATTACTAACAATATCATTTTTGCATCTCTTCGAGTACCCTTCAAAAAACTTCCAAACCTCAATATATTTTGTTAAGTTCCAAAACATACATATTATAAAATAACCTAGAAATAAGAAGTACAAATTTTCTTGCAACTTAAAGCCATCGAAATTTGTAACATTTGGATATTTGACTTTGACTTTTGCTTTTCTTCATAATTTCTTAATCTATATGCTTTGTCAGCTCTTATTGACTTAATAAGTTTTTTACACTCGCTTTTTTCACAAACTTTTCACTTTTTTTCTTTTTTCATAATTCACTCAACTCAAAAACCAAACTAAAAAACATATGCTTAAGCTTAGAAACTTAACCTCAACCTTTATTAGTTAAAAATATTAGTCTAATGTGAAATGACTATAAAAGTTTTCTAGGGTACATTACAGCAAACCATGCAAAATGTATTATATCCCTCAAACTACACAAGTAATAAAATATGGCGGACAACTAAACTTTTAAGCTCATAAAGTAATTTGTGTCAAACGTTTTCGCGGCACGGTCTCGAAGTAAAACAGAGGTCAATCATGGTAAAAGCTTCTTCGCAATGCACAATGAGAACTAGTGCGTAGTGGTTTTCTAAGTATAAGTTCATGATGTAAAATACTGTCAAAACATGTAGATAGAATTGACATGTTCCGGTCTTCAAATATCGAGAAAAACAATAGCGATGGAATGGCAAACCATGCCACAGGTTAGCTAGGCTCGCGTTGCGGTATCGTGAAAATTTCAAATGCTTCATTGTTAAATGAATTGACCAATCTGGAAGCAGCTAATTAATCCAATAGTCTCTCATATCATTTTCTTCCCATGTGTGACAGTGGTAGCTCATTAGACTCCTCGGTTTTGCTCCATATCGAATGTATACCCCACACTTATTTATGTGTCACGCCTCTTGCCTTCCCCTTGTCTCTTTTTCCTGAAAAAATATCAAAACTATAAAAAAAAAATTAAAGTAGTATCTGATAATCAATACGGAAAACTTATTCAAAAACTAAAAATAAAAAACACAAACTAGATATGTAACATCATGTTTCGAATCATTTCCTAATTCGGGGTCGTAACCCGAAGATCAGTTATCATAAGGCTATGGGCCTTGGGGAAGGAAATATTTTGACCGCCTTGGATGTGGATAATGTAGATTAGGTGATCCGAGAATTCAGTTTGTGTTTTGGAGCCCAAGGCTATAAACGTAAAGTGATAGTTCAGGCCTTTTATGAATTTTGGATTTAAGCTCGGGAAGTTTTAAGGCAAAGGAAAGTTTACAAAATTATATAGCTTCTCATTACCTTTCCGTGGATATAAAGAACATCGAAATCGAACTCGGAATGAAGAAGTTATGGCCTTCGGAAGATTGGTGGTTTGGGTCCCTAGCCGAGTACGGTGGGAGTACTCTATGAGTACACTGGGCGTACTGGCTCGAAGGTATGGCCGCGGAGGTGGCCACGTACGCGGGGCGCACGTGGGAGTACATGAGGCGTTCGACCAGCAGGGGCAAACCCTAATTTTTAGGGTTTGTGCCCTATTTAAACACCTTGAGTTTCTTTGGGAGTTTCTTATGACTAGCCTCCACGTCTCCAAACCCTGAGAACGAAACCATAACCTCCCTTTGAGTGTTTGTGAGCCATTTTTGTGGTATTGTGGTGTTTTTGGTCACTTCAAAGAAGGTGAAGCTTTGGTTGAATTAGAGCTTGAAGATCCAGAATCTTCATCAACTTTGCAAGCTTTTTGAGGTACAAAATTTCTATCTTGGTAACTCCCATTGCTAGATCTAGTTTAGGGCTTTGTTTTGGTATGTTTTGGCCCCATAAGTCCTCCTTATGAGTACGAGTCACTCAATGAGTTGGAAATGCTAAATCTTAGTCTCTCTAATGTTCCTTATGCATAAAAATGCAATCTTGATGAGTTATATTGGACCATGCATGATTTTGGGTGCTTATTATGGATTTTATTGAGTATTAGGTCCCATTAAGTCATAAAAAGGAGTAAAGTTGCCAAATTTACGTGTTAAGACATCATTTAGGAATAGATCTGAGAATTGGACATGATGACTTAACCGATTAAGCACTTAATGGTGAGTTGGGTTGGTTGTGGAGTACGCGGGGCGTACCCATCTCGTACGCGGCGCGTACTGGCCAAAGGAGGCGTACACGGTGCTTAAGTCTAAGTACGCGGGGCGTACTCACCTGCCATTGACTTTTGTTGACTTTTACGATTTGGGCCATATTTTGACTATTAGGGTTTTGGGCCTTGTTGGGCTAATAGTCTTTCTGACTTTGGGTCATTGTTAGGCTTTGAGCCTTCTTGGATTTAGACCCATAATGGGCTTTGAGTGTCATTTAGGAATTTGGGCCATATTGGGTTTTTGGAGCCATTGGGTTGGGCCTCGCTTATTGGGCCAAGCGAGGAAAGGGTAAAATGGTCTTTTACCCTGGGAGTTGGACAAATGAATTAGATTCTTAGTTATGGTTTATGGCCTAATTATTAATTGGGGTTTTATTTGATTGATTAGCGCGGGGATTATCCGGATCAGTAGTCCGAGCGTTTATCCGATTTTCAACGGTTTGAGGTGAGTCTCATCACTGTGCTTGACGGCTCGAAGGCACCAATGCCAGCCCATGATTATTATGATTAGGGTGCTAATTGTCTGTGTGACTCTTGTATATGTAGTATGTGATATGTATACCGGACGTGGTCCGATGCCAGGCGAGGCCTGATGGATGTATTGTATGCTATTTATCTTAGTGATTCTTGCATGTGCTTATATGTATGTATGAATGTTGGGCGGCACAAAATGCTAGGAGTGGCCTAAAGAATGCGATGGGCGGGGCCCATCTTATGTTCTGACAGATCTGTTCCGAGTTGGGCTTGATGTCGGGCGGGGCCCGATGGTTGTTAGGCACGGCCCATTGTATGTTTGATATGTATGGTATGAGGTATTTGGGGAACTCACTAAGCTTCATGCTTACGATTTTTAGTTTTTGTTTCACGTACTTCCGGATTGAAATGGAAGAGCTTAGGGTGATCACATCGCACACACACACCATGACTTCCGTTTTATATGAATCTGATGTATTGAGATGATTGATTGAATTACTATGATTTTCCTTTATGGTTTTATCAAAATGTTTTGGATGTTGATTTTATTATTATTAAAACTAAATTGTTGGTCTTAAATTTCGGGTCGTTACATGTTGGTATCAGAGTCTTGGTTTGAGGGATTTAGGCATACTCTTGGGTATGTCTGAACTCAAACTGAAGGTTTGATAGATTTTTATAAAATAAAAGTTTTATTAAAGGATTTTATAATAAAAGAAAAGGGGTGTGGTGCGTGCAATTAGCCGAGCTCAAGTAAGTTATTCCCAGAATACCCATACATGTTTGCTATGTTATATGTTACGAGATATGCATGCTAGATTAGGGCTAAGGATCTGCTCAGGATTTCATGACTAGTAGAGATGTCTTTATATTCCTAATTGTTTTAGCTTTTAGAGTTGCATGCTAGTATGAATTTCGGATGATCGGATGGATGGGCCTGATATGTGATGCTTTGTAGCCTAAGTGGAATTGGATGATATACTAGATTTGGAATCTTTCTTGGAAGGAAGTGAGCTTGAGATGTCCTCTGTTTGACTGTGGATTGGAGTGTTACTGCACGAATGTTGCTTGCTGTAACGCCCAAATTTTCAAAACAATTTTTCACATTTTATAAAACACATTTTCATTCATAATCGTTATAAAAACACCATTGGATCACATAGTCAATCATAACATCATATCCCAAGATCATAATAAAAATCTCCCCGTGTGTGTACTGATCAAGCCGGCGCCTTCCCGCGATCCTCGCTGGTACCTGAGACACATAACACAACACTGTAAGCATAAATGCTTAGTGAGTTCCCCAAAATACCACACACAACACATATTAGCCACTCAAGGCTATAACTCTGATGACCCTCTGGTCAAGGTGTCTCTGTGGGACCCTCTAGTCCCATAACTCTGTGGGCCCTCTAGCCCTAACTCTGTGGGCCCTCTGGCCCTAACTCTGTGGACCCTCTAGCCCTAACTCTGTGGACCTTCCGGTCCTAACTCTGAAAACTCTGTAACATACATAGCATATAACACATAGAAATCACATCATGCAAAAGCATACAGCATACTCTGTCTCATAGCTCTAATTACCACTCTAGGTAAAGTATAGTGAGAAGACTCACCTCGGGTAACTCGGTAAAGCTCGAACTCTGTAAAATCAGGTCTAGCCTCCGCCTAATCATGTAAAACAAATACTCTCAATCAATACATCTCTCAAGGCTAGACTATTCCTCCTCTTAGTACTCTCAGAAGGGTAAAAGACCATTTTACCCCTCCCATGGCTCAAAGGCCCTAAAGTTGACCAAACCCTAAAAGTCAACAAAAGTCAACCCTCCGGGTTACGCTGGGCGTACCCGGCGTCCTCACAGAAACGGGGTGCGCGACCCCTTACGCTGCGCGTACTGAGATTACACCCCGCGTAACTCTCAGTTTCAGTCCCTTAGCTCTTGAGGTCTTAATCAGTTAAGACTCTCGTCCAACTTTTAGATCTGACCGTTTCTAAGCCTCTTAATCCATAAAGTCGATAACTTTAAGCCTTTGCATGGCTGAACAAGTCACTAACACCCAAAATATACCACTTCTAGCCCTAGAAAGCTCAAAACTCTAGCATGTCCTCATATCAACGACCAAGATAGAAACTTTATGGATCTAAAACATAAATATCACTGAAAGGGGACAGATCTTGGACCATGGAGCACCTTACACTCATAAAGTCTCCACCTTTGGGACTTTTAACCCTAGAAATGGCCCATGCAACAACAAACCAAAAGAAGAGGAAAGCTTTGAACTTTATACCTCTAAAAGCAGCTCCTTCCTCTGTAGATCTCAGATCCAAACTTGCACTTCAAGCTCTAGCCTCCACAAGCTCCTCTCCTTCTTCTTCACTAACATCCCAAGGCACTTTTAGCTCCAAAATCACACATACTCACTAAGGACGATGGGAAGTTCTCTCTTAGGGTTTTACTCACTGCTAGGGAGGCTGAGAAATGAGCCTTAGCATCCAATATATAGGGCACAAGTCTGAAATTAGGGTTTGCACCTGGACACATTACGTCCAGCGTAACCCTGAGTACGCCCAGCGTACTCAGGCGAGTCCGCGTCCAAAATAAGCGCATGAGTACGCGCAGCGTACTCTTGAGTACGCCCAGCGTACTCATTTGCTACCAATTCCTCTTAAGGGCTTAACTTGACACTTTGAATAAAAGAAGGGCTAAATAGTTGTACCTGAATTTCGGGATGTTACACTTGCTTTGTGTTTTGTGGGAATCTTGATTATCTGAGTTAACTATTAAGTGAATATGTTAAGTCACGTGTTGGATAGGTTAAATAATCTTAGAGTGATGGATTTGACCCTACTGTGCAGCTCTCGTCCGATTCTAACCGTTGTAGGGATGAGCTTTTACTCGAAGGATTATCTAAGCTTTGTTGCATATGATTGTATTCATGAAGTAGTTAACTGACATTATTGGGAGTTCTTCAGCAGCTGATGGCAGGGTGAGGTCGGGAACCTAGGAGAGCCTAGGATGTGCTGTAGTGAGTTGGCTACATTGTTTAGCAGACATTTGGAGTATCAGTTTGAGAAGGTGACTTGGAGGATTTGGGATAATTCTTGAGGAAAGTATGGATAGGTGTGGAAGATATTATTGGTCCCTTACTACTGAAAGCACAGGATCCATACTCGACTCGAGCAGAGTCACGCGAAATCTAAGAAGTCGGTAAAGGGGTGATGTGCACAAATTTTAAGAAGTGACTAAAGTGTGATGGATTAATGATAACATTTTGGTTATGAAATGACAATTTGGTCTTATTGGATAGGATGTCAATGTCTGGACGGGAGGCAGAGTCTTCTGAGATGGGTACGGACAACGCTACATTTCGTGACTGGATTGCCACGGAGGTTTCATAGATTTTACTGGAGGAGTTTTTCGGTATTATTGGTCGGATCACTGACAGGTGATTGTCAAATTCGAGGAGCGAACCACAATCTTGCGTGCTACAAGAGAAATTGTGAGGCTACTAGAGAAGGAAATCTTGATGTGGAGGCACGGCCATGAAAGAAAAGGCGGACACATGATTCAGAGCAATTGGAAGAAGGTGGAGGGTTCGATGCAGCTGACCAGGGTGCTAGAAGTCTGGGGAACTATGAGATATGTGGCAGGTGTGGGGGAACTCACGTGTTTGCTTGTCAGTAGTTCACGTGTTTCAAATATGGAGAAAGATGGCATGTGCACTCAGATTTGAGAAACTTTTATCTTTCTGCCTAAATTGATTCTTCTTATTCGCTCTGCCATACATTGGAACCTTTTCCAATGTCTCAGAATTACACTTAAGCTTGTAAGTATAACCATATTTACTGAGCTATAGTAAATTATGACGAATAGTCTTATCAATCTTTTGTGGTGGACTCTGACCAGTGCACAAGAATGTGTACCCGGTCCCTTAGTCCTTCACTTGACTCACACACCCATGTGAACAAGTAGTTAGTCTTAATTTTTCCAATGCTCGAAAGTTCTCATTCATCATGCTATACAACTTGCATGATTCCAAGTTTCTATCCAACTGAAACTTGGGTGATGATAATCTTTCCTTATTTGGTAAATTTAGACACTACCACAAATGAAAGAATCAAATTCATATTTCCTCTTGCTCTTAATGGAATCTTATAAGCAACACAGATTTTCACAAATGCCATTGTAAGGATATTTTAAAATAAATAAAATCAAAAGATTTACCTTTTATTTTAAAACTTTGCGGAAAAACTTATCCTTACAATCCATATGAAAACTTGTTGTTATCTATTCCTAAGCAAAATATCATAACTCCTAAGAAGTAGCTCAAGAATCCGATCTTCAAACTATGCGATAGAAATCCATCTACGCGATCAGATTCATCATACTCTTTCTTTAAGTTTCTTCACTTTTCTTTGATTCTTAAAACATCAACATGTGACCCAGTCACATCATGTATCAAGAATCTCAGAATAGAAACTTAGCAGAGTTAGATAGTGGACTTTACCTGAAGTAGAGTCAAACTTATTGACTTTAACATCCTTAGGTAAATTTGGCAGCTTCGCAACCAATGCCCCTTTCTTTGGCAATATAAACATATGGACCCTTTGGTAATGGGACTATCTCAGACTTAGCTTTTCTCTTTACCATTTGGTCAACCGAGTTGACTATGGCCGATCCATTTCCATTGGGAAGAGAATGCTTTTTTGGATTCCCAGTGTCATCATTGTCAATGTCCATAAAGTTTTTAGGAAGTTGATCTTAGCAAATAGATAAGATCATTAAGGGTCTTGTCCTAGTCTGTTTCATAGGTGTTCCAAAAGAACTCACTATGTGACTTAGAAAGTAGTTGAGCCACCAACTTTCTCAAGACTTTGACACCCAACTCTCCCGGCTTGTCAATATGTGACTACATCTCCAAGATGTGATCACACATAGACCTTTGCTTGCCAATAGGGCTTGAGTGACCTTAAACTTTTCAGGAACTTGTGGGTTAGGGAGAATAACTGGAGGAGGTGAAAGAAGTATGATTTCCATGGGACATCATCTTCATTTAGGAAAGCTTGTTTCAAGAGATTTGGGAAGATCATAAATGTCTAAACCAGACATCTTTTGGGAGATACTCAAGATAGTTGATTTAAAGTCCTTAATATAACACCCAATATGAAATATTAAGGCTAGGACCCAACACAATACTTTTATAACTTGGAAGAGGGATGCCGTAATCCAAGCTATAAAATATTTGAAGGTAGGCGAATGACGATTCACCAATTTCCACCATGAAAATGAAATATATATTATTAGGTTTTAATTGGTTTTTGAACTCCTAGATCTTTGAGATTCATTGAACTGTTCAATGGCATGTTTCAATCTCGAGTGTGCCCTTCAGGTTTTGTGACTGGGATGCCGAGGATCACAAAACAAGGTGTGAAGTAACCATGAAAATTACTTGGTACCCTTAAGTGTTTACCCCTCAATCGATGTGCCGGTTAACCACACACGCTCCATCGATACTATGATAAATATTAAGTTACCCTTTGCCTACTTTGTTAAATCCAGGTTAGTGTGCCGGTTAACCACACACACTCCACTAACGGTTTAAACAAAGTGCAAAGTGTAATTTCATGGATTAGCACCTTATTCATATTTTCCTAAGTAACTAAGATTGGGAATTTATAAGTGTTTAGTTACTTAGTATTTATCATTAATACTTTTAATGAAGGGAGAATTATAGTCCTTGTCCTACCCGTTCGGCTAACGACCCTCCACCAGTCAAGGAAGTGGTGGGTGAGAGTGGACACCCATTAAACTGCCATTTTATAGGCAGTAACCTTATACCCCCCTTATAGACCGGCTTCGTGAATGAGGCCTACTAACGGTAAGACTGACTTGCTCTTATACATATATTTATTATTAACTTATAATACTATAAAGTATAAGGGTTGAATTTTAACTTTTAAAATTCTAAGGGCTAACTTGGAATTAAAGTATTCATGGGGAAAACTTTACAAATTCCAAAACTTGAGGGCAAGTTTTGAGAATATTCAAAACTAATTAATTCCATAACTTATGTGTTTAAAGTAGTTTTAATTAAAAAAAAACCCTTCAAGTTCCATAACTTGAGGACAAGTTATGGAAGACTTTAAACTAATAAAAGAATGTAACTTTTCTTTATTTTTGTAACTTATGGAACTAATTAAGGTTACACATTTTATCATTTAATGAAGTGACTCTTGAACCTCCATAACTTGAGGACAAGTTATGGAGTCATAAAACCATTTAATGAGGACAAGACTCTTCATTTTTTGTAACCATTGCCAACTTTTTATGAGTTTTATGAAACTTAAATGTGACTTTTCATATAACTTGAGGACAAGTTACAAAAACACATTTTAGAATCAACTCTTAGATTAAAATGGATTGAAAACACATAATCAATTAACTTTTCTATTAATCTAATAAACTCATATAAACAAAGATAATTCACATCAATTTTTTTCAAGTAATTAGCATAGCTTTTAAACTAATACAATTCGATTTTTCAGCTAATTTTGCAAGTATAACAAGAAAACAAGACATGTCTCTGATACCACTGATGGGTTTTGCGCATTCTAACACTCCTAAGTGTACATGCAACCCTAAATACCTTGGATTTATGTTTTCTCTATTATACATGCAATTATGAACTTTCCAAGGTATTACCCTATCTAGCATACAATACTTGATACTTGGGTAATCAAATGGATAGAATACATACCTTTGTTTGATGTAGCTTGTCTCCATGAAGCTTGAGTGCCTAGTGCCCCAAGTGTGACACCTCAAATGGTTCACACAACACCAAATGCACATGGAATGACTTGAGAGAAATGGAACACTCCTTGAAATCGTCTAGCCCTCATATTCACACATTAGTGCACGATTTCTTGAGCCATGGGATTCTTTTATATGGTGGCTATTAGGGTTACACCATGTAACTCATAACTTTACCCATTCCTTATGCTCCATGGATTTTAACCTCCATGGAGTATCCATGGGTCACCCCATGGACTTAGTCCAACATAAGGAATCTTGGATCACAAGCCCACATATATAAGAATCAATGATTTACACAATCAACCCATATATTTAATTAGTCTCCTTTTGATCACTTAATTAATTCCAAATTAATTCTTGATCAATACAAATTAAATAACCTTATTAATATATTAGAACTTATAATATATTAACCAACCTTAAGTGTTATTTCTCTCATTACAGTCTATCCAAATGCATGATGCCATGCAACCCAAATGGACCATGTCGGGTCGGGTCAAGTCTTACCAATTATAGTTATGGACTTAGACATTAATCCAACATACGCAAGGTAGGCATGTCAGGTTTGAATGCAGGATATGTAGGGGTGTTCATGGCTTCGAGGTAGTTAGGAATTGGTTCGATCATGGGTGTAAGATCGGTAGTTTTCAAGTTCACACCTATGAAGCGAGGTCAGTTGCAGGTTGCATGGGGATTGCTCTAAGTGCAAGTAAGTGGTTGAACAGATTAGGTACTTGTTTGATATTAAGATATTGTTCCTCGTCAACTGATCAGTCGCCAAGGACTAGTATTGGATTCACCGGAAAGTCCCTAGAGATTCGTTAACGTATTGGGAATGATCTCCCAGTCTTGGAATATGTAGGCGCTAGGTTTGGCCGGTCAAGGAAAGCTAGCTGTTGTAAAGCTCAGGTTACCGACTACTACCATTAGTAAGGATTGAGCAGTCGTAACATATTACTCTTAATTATTGGGAAAGTGTTGTTCGCATGGGTTATTTTAGTCATTGGGATTGATAAAAGAAATCGAATGGTATCTTTTGGCGAACTTTGAGTACATCGATCCTTCGACAGGTGAGTTGCTGAATTGATGATCCGTCCGTTCCGGTTAAGGGTTATAGTTCTATGCCACGAGCCGAGGTGGCTTGCGCGTCTGGAGTGGTATCATGGGAAGTACTTGGGATTATTGAGATCATTGAGAATTTGGGAGGTGTTTATCTGGTTTTGGGAATGTGTGTAATCTCTAAATTTGGCTAGTGATGGAATGCTAGCTCTTGCAACCTCAGTTTGTTGACAAGTTGAATTGTAAGGTTGAGAAATGGATTAGGAATCCATCAATTTGTGGTAGATTGGAAGAGCGCAGTTGAATCCAAGTGGGGGACAATCTTTTGGCCTAAAGGTTGCACAAGAGTGGATATTTAGGTTTCATTGCACATCAATAGTGATGCATGGTGGGTATATGGATGGATCCAGGTTGAGCGTTGTGTTAGAGCCTCTCTTCATGTTCATGTCAGACTAAGCCTTCGAGATTCGAATTGGGTTATAATCGGATGCGGGTTCGACTTATGATGGTCATGGTCGGTATGGTAAATGGACTGTAAAACCATGGGTTGGGTCCATGGCAGTATAGAAGTGTTGTAAGACTACGGGGGCAGCCGTAACATTCACAAGGTTGGTAGGCTGATGTGGGAATATTGTAAGACTACGGGGTAGCCGTAGCATACATAAGGATGATAGGCTGTCAGGGAAGTGTTGTAAGTATGCGATGGGATCGTAGCGTTCACCAGAATCAGGTAGGCCATTATGGGAGTGGTTGTGGAACTGAGGAATGATCAATGCATGCCTGGGTCGAGGCGGACAATGTTGTCGGAAGATTACTCTTATTTGGTATGAGGATCATTGGAACCGAGACGAGCTTACGCCTGTACAACACTCGATTGGGTGCGACCCTTGGGAGAGACCCGTTCAATTATGTAGTCTGGGTGAGACCCATAGGTGAGGCCTGTGTGGTTACGATAGTACGGGTGAGACTCGGTGGAGATTGGTTGGGGTAAGGTATTGGGTTACGTTTGAAGTGGGATGACCCTGTGGTCAGTGAATGTTATTTGTAATATGTGTAGGCTAGGGTAGCCTTTATCAATTAGACTCTCAGTAGGAGCATGGTGATTCGACCATGTGTGAGGTTGTCAGTTTTGGTGATAGATTGGGGATTTCATATTTCAGTTTAGTGAAAGGTCGTCGTGGAATTAGAATATTTTGGATAAAATGAAAGTGTAAATCTTTGGATTTCGGGATATGGGTTATGTATCGGGTTGGACAATGGGCGGGACTCGCGTTGAGAGTCGAAAGATCATTTTATAATCAATTTATGGTTAAAGAATTTGTCTGTAAAAGGTACCAGTTGGATAGTACAGGACCAAAAGGATGTTTTCAGCTTAGATTGCAGTGCGTGGTCTTAGGGGTTATGTTTCAGGATGGTCCTACCTGTATGGATGTCAGACAAAGTTTCGGGGGTTTCAGAAATATAGCAGTGAGGTGTTAGATCGATAGTTAAGGGATCAATGATTTGTTCACCATTAGGTGTATGAGTTCTGACAAGGTTGGGTTTCGATGGTATCTTTGGAGGTTCGCTAAGAGTATGAGACAACTTTTCTGGTGATTCGGGGAATTAAGAGGTGTTGGTCGGAGCATTTGGGTTCTAGGAGATGGTAAGGATGTGATTTAGAGGAAGAAATCTAATTTAAGTGGGGGAGAGTTGTAACATCCTGTTTCGAATCATTTCCTAATTCGGGGCCGTGACCCGAAGATCAGTTATCATAAGGCTATGGGCCTTGAGGAAGTAGAGATTTAGACCCCCTTGGATGTGGATAATGTAGATTAGGTGATCCAAGAATTCAGTTTGTATTTTGGAGCCCAAGGGTATAACCGTAAAGTGATAGTTCGGGCCTTTAATGAATTTTGTATTTAAGCTCACGAAGTTTTAAGGAAAAGTAGAGTTGATAGAATTGTAGAGCTTCTCATTACCTTTCTGTGGATATAAGGAACGTCGAAATCAGACTCATAATGAAGAAGTTATGGCCTTCGTAAGATTGGTGGTTTTGGTTCTAGTCGAGTACGCTGGGCGTACTTGCTCAATAGTTTGGTCACGGAGGCGCCCACGTACGCATGGCGTACGTGGGATTATGCGAGGCGTATGGCCAGTAGGGCAAACCCTAATTTTTTGGGATTGTGTCCTATTTAAACACCGTAATTTGCTTTGGGAGTTTCTTATGACTAGCCTCCACCTCTCCAAACCCTGAGAATGAAACCCTAGCCTCCCTTTGAGTGTTTATGATCCATTGTTGTGGTATTGTGGTGTTTTTGGTTACTTAGAAGAATGTGAAGCTTGGTGGTGAAGCTTTGGTGGAATTGGAGCTTGAAGATCCAGAATCTTCATCAACTTTGCAAGCTTTTGAGGTATAAAGCTTCTATATTGGTAACTCCAATTGCTAGGTCTATTTTAGGGGTTTGTTGTGGTATTTTTTGGCCCCATAAGTCCTCCTTGTGAGTATGAGTCACTCCAAGAGTTAGAAATGCTAGATCTTAGTCTCTCTAATGTTCCTTATGCATAAAAATGAAATATTGATGAGTTATATTGGACCATGCATGATTTTGGGTGCTTATTATGGATTTTATTGAGTATTGGGTCCCATTAATTCATGAAAAGGAGTAAAGTTGCCAAATTTACGTGTTAAGACATCAGTTAGGAAGAGATCTGAGAATTAGACATAATGGCTTAACCTATTAAGCACTTAATGGTGAGTTGGGTTGGCTGTGGAGTACGTTGGGCGTACCCAGCTCGTACACAGCGCGTACTGGCCAAAGGAGGCGTATGCGGGGTGTAAGTCTTAGTACGTGGGGCGTACTTAGTTGCCATTGACTTTTACGATTTGGGCTATATTTGGACTATTAGGGTTTTGGGCCTTGTTGGGCCAATAGTCTTTCTGACTTTGGGTCAATGTTAGGCGTTGGCCCTTCTTGGATTTAGACCCATAACGGGATTTGGGTGTCATTTAGGAATTTGGGCCATATTGGGATTTTGGAGCCATTAGGTTGGGCCTCCGTTATTGGGTCAAGTGAGGAAATGGTAAAATGGTCTTTTACCATGGGAGTAGGACAAATGAATCAGATTCCTAGTTATGGTTTATGGCCCAATTATTAATTAGGGTTTTATTTGATTGATTAGCGCAGGGATTATCCGGATCAGCAGTCCGAACGTTAATCCGATTTTCAGCGGTTTGAGGTCAGTCTCATCACTGTGCTTGATGGGTCTAAGGCACCAATGCTAGCCCATGATTATTATGATTAGGGTGCTAGTTTTTTGTGTGACTCTTGTATGTGTAGTATGTGATATGTCTACTGGACGGGGTCCGATGTCAGGCGAGGCCTGATGGGTGTATCGTATGCTATTTATCTTAGTGATTATTGCATGTGTTTATGTGTCTGTATGAATGTCAAGCGGGTCCCGATGCCAGGCGGTGCCTGAAGAATGTGATGGGCGGGGTCCATCTCATGTTCTGACAGATCTGTTTCGAGCGGGGCTCGATGACGGGCAGAGCCCGATGGTTGTTGGGAATGTCCCATTGTATGTTTGATATGTATGGTATGAGGTATTTTGGGAACTCACTAAGCTTCATGATTATGGTTTTCAGTCTATGTTTTAGGTACTTCTGGATCGAAAGGGAAGAGCTCGGGGTGATCGCATCGCACACACACACCATGACTTCTGTTTTATATGACTCTGATGTATTGAGATGATTGATTGACTTACTCACATTTTCCTTTATGGTTTTATGAAAAGGTTTTGGATGTTGATTTTATTATTATTAAAACTAAATTTTTGGTCCTTAAATTTCGGTTTGTTACAAGAGGTCGGGTTGCCTCCTGCAATGTGCTTCTTTTTAAGGAGTCATGATCTGGACTCTACCCCTCACTTAAGTTGGTTTGGTGATTTGGAGGGGTACCTCCTTGTTCAACTTCAATTCAATTCTTTTTCTTTTAAAAGCAACAACTCTTCTTTTGTAGGCCTTCTTGGTATTTTCTTTCTTCCTCGAGCTCTTTCCTTCGTCATTCTTTCGATTTGTCTCCCTTTGTGCTTTTATTTTTGACCTTGATCTCGCCATTTTTACTGCCCTTCTCATTCGCTTCCCATATAAATTTTCAACTATTTTTATCACACTTCTTATTAACTTTCCCATTATCTCCTAAACTTGCCTCAGATATATCTAATTTTTTGCTTTCTTTATTCTCTAGAGTTTCAGCAAACAGTTCAGAGCTTTTCGGAGTAAAAAATGCTGAATTTTTTTTTTGCAAATCCGAAATCGGGTACTCCATGGTGCGGTTATCAGTCTGGTCGTGGGGCGGTGGAGAAACTATCTTTGTAACAGATCACGATTCTTCTTCAGTTCATGGAGTGGTATTGTCCTCACCGTATCGTAGTGAGCGCTTATCATCCCTCTTTCGTGTCGTCTCTTCCATTGGTTTCTCATCTTCAAAAGGCTCATTATTTACCTCAGTAATGCTTTCATCATTAATTTTAGCTCGTCATCGTTGATTGTAAGGACTATGTCGTTTGATTGACTCCAAAAGGTTATTTCTTCGGACCCCACTCTTAGAGTTAGCTTTGAGTCGTGAATATCAACAAGGGATCTTGTGGTACTAATAAATGTACTTCCAAGGATAATAGGAATATCAATGTCTTCTTCCATATCGAGGACAATAAAATCAACTAGAAAAACAAATTTTCCGACTTTAACGAGTAAGTCTTTTATTATGCCTCGTGGATATGTGACCAACAAGTTGGCCATATGGATAGCCATTCTTCTTGTCTTTAATTTTGGAAGATCGAGCTCCTTGTAAAATGAGTATGGCATCAAATTAATATTAGCTCCATAATCGGCTAGTGTGTTCGTCTTTGTAGAATTTCCAAACTCGCAAGGAACTAGAGGCTATCCGGATCTTTCATCTTCATGACTGTTGTCGAACATTGCTAGTTTAGAATAATCTCCGAAGCTTGCTCTAATTTCTTTTGATTGCTAAGGTGGTCCTTGAGAAATTTTGTATATTTTGGCATTTAAGCAATTACATCTATAGATGGCATATTTATTGAAAGTGCTTTGATTTGATCCATGAACCTCTTATGCTCTTGTTCCTTTTTCAAATAGCTTCTGTCTTTCGGGATATGGTAATGGTTGTTGGTACGACTTTACAATCGGAACTTATGAAGTCTGATACACAGGCCGCGGCGTGGTAGTGTGTTCACCACATCGTGGTGTCGAGGAATTTTTGTGACATCCTGAAATTTAGGTCAAAGACTGTGGACGGTCAATTCACAATAAATCTCTTTGTTATTTGACTCATTGAGTTTTAGTGCATCTTATGTAAAATAAATGAGTTCATTTCAACTATTATAAGATACCAGATGGTATATTACTTCCAAATGTATAAACTAGCAAACGAATCAGCTCATACTGCAACCCAAGTTAAGGATGCAAACGAATCGAACCGAGTCGAGCCTGGCCAGGCTTGGCTCGGGCTCGTTCAAGTTTAATGAGTCTCGAGCTCGAGCTCGTCTTGATTCAAGCTTTCTTGTATTGAGCTCTGCTCGAGCTCGTAAATAATTATACAAGCTTGGCTCGTTTTTTGTCTAATGTGTCTAAATAAGCTTAAGCTCGGTTCGAGTTCGTTTACTAATACCCTAAATCCCGAATTCCCCAAATATTTATTATTTTAATATATATAAATAATAATAAATTATATTATATATAGGCTCGTTTAGGTTCGTGAGCCTAATCGAGCTTAATGACACAGGCTCAAGCTTGAGCGCGTTTAATAAACGAGCTTAACACTAAGCTCGAGATCAGATCAGGCTCGTTTAAAATCGGTTTCAACTCGAGCTTTTAACGAGTCAATCCCGAGTAGCTCACGAGTAGATTGGCTCGTTTACACCCCTAACCCTAGGATTGCGTCTGAAAAACTGAAAATTTGTATTAATCAGTTGTAAGCAAAGAATTTTTTTTATCTCATAGTACATGTTCCCTTGTTTCCAAAAATATAAAGAACGTCCAAAACGGAGTTCATATGCAAAAGATACGACCGTTATAAGAAAACAAACCAGTAAAACACTAACTTTCTTTAAACTGCTAAAAACCGAATCGATCCATTGAGGCACTTGCACACCTCAGATATGAATTCCGAGAGCGTTTTTGGACTCAATTTATAGTCTAATATTTATTTTCATACTTCAAATATTTTTAGCAAAAATGTTTGCTAATGTGGAAAATTGAGCGTTTCGGACCATTTAGACGTGAAACTTTAAACGCGATTTCCCAGAGTTATATAACTCAAAACATTAATCCGTTCGGGTTTTTGGAATCCTTGAACTCGGCTCTATCTAACGACACTTTTGGAAAAATTATTCAACGTCGTGATCTCAATACACCAAAATAGGAGTGTTTTTGGGACTTTTGCTAAACATGACATCATTGTGGGGCCCACATGAGTGTGCAAGAGTCAAAAATATAATTTTTTGGACTACTTCTCTTGTCCACATGGGGAAAGCCCTCCCCCATACATGGTTTCTTACACATTTCTCCCTTATAGTACAGAACGTGGGACATCAAGAGTGTGTGCCTCATACGACTATAAAAAGAACCCTTTTCTTCCTCATTCCTCACTCAATTCATCAACCTTCTTCTGTCTTAAACTCACTCTCTCAAACTCTCAAAGTCTCTCCCTCTCTCTCGGTTCATATACACCATCGCACATCACCCCCGCAACCACTTTATAACACCTCCTTTTGATCGAAAAACCACCCAAACACCACCTCAATCACATTCCCACTCCCTTCCCTCCCCCACCCTTCATTTTCGTCAAACAAAAAAAGAAAAATGGGCAGCAGGAGGCTGCCGAAGCCACTGCCACCTCCGGACTTCACCCTCCTGCCACTGTGGAGATCACCGACCACCACCACCCCCGGTTGTGTTGTTCTGCTACCACTGTAAGTAATCACCACCACCACCATTCTCATGTTTTTCCTTCGATTCGTGATCCAGCCGAAGACCCGTTCCTTTTTTTTGCATGAAGACTTCGATCACAGGAGGTGATCAAGTCCTCCACTATTCAAACTTCATTTCAAGATATTTAAGTCCACCATTCCCTCGAAAATTTCTTTCAAAATAAGTCCTAATCATGTAAACTTTCATTTCATTTAATTAGTTTAAACCCTCCTTGAGAAATTCTTTACAAATAAGTCCAAAACTCAGACTTGGATTTAAAATACACCATTTTACTCCCTTCTTTGGTTTATTTTTAACAAAATCGATCCCATTCCATTTATTAAATTTAGTAAATCAACCCTATAATTTAGTTAAGTCACAAAACAGCCCCCACACTTATTAATTTATACCAAAACTTCTTTTTGGTTAATCAGGTAACTAAATTAATCCTGATGGTTCGATTTAAAAGCATCAAGTTTGTGGTTCTCACGTTAAATTCTCGAAACAAATCAACAACCAGACATTAAGGTGAGTGTTACGGCCCCTATTTTATATTTTTATATGCTTTGGGGGAGAATACATGTGCTTAATTGTACTAGTTTATACAAAAATACACATAAATTAATATTATTTTATGTAAAAACTATAGCTAGTTTATTAACTATTGGTTTGCCATTTATATGTTATAAACACATAAACTAGTTTTAAACCTCAATATTTTCATATGTTATGTTGTTAAAATGATACCACTAACAAAAATAACATATGCCTTTTTACTACAAAACTCTATGATTTTATGTGACATTATATGTCATAAATAGCATGTCATAAAACTTTGTAGTATTCCTAAGGATTTAAGCTATATATATATATATATATATATATATATATATATATATATATATATATATATATATATATATATATATATATATATATATATATATATATATATATGTACAAATTTTATACAATAAACATACTTCATTATAAAATCTAGCGCCTTATACTATACATGCATACTAGTCATGCTCGGCTTTTATAAACTCTATACAGTTCATTAGGCCTAGTAACTTATCCACTTACAAGTTAGGATGAGAGTTATTCACATGCCATAGTTAAGGGCTTTTTAGTGAGACTATATTCATTGGCTAAGTCTAAACACATAGCATACACTCACTGCTATAACTGTTAATCTTCGGAGCGAGATACGTATGTATAGATTTATACGGGGCTGACATCCCCACCTGCGGTTGCTAGCTACAACCTCGACTGATCAATCGGCGCGGGTGATAAGTATCTACTATCGTTACTACGATGTACAACGAATCGTTGTAGGGGGTACACTAAATCACAAACCTCGGTTATAGGACTCACAATAAACATTAACTAGAATCTCTCTCTTTTACTACAAACCATGGGCTTGTTTGTTTTCAAAACTATTTTAAATATGGATTTACTTATGCAAAGATACAATTTGGTTTCCAAAACTTATTTCAAAGACTCTTTACAAACACTGTTTTAAGTATGGTTATACTTATAAGGAAAATACTTTTTAGACTTTTTAAAAGTATAATATTACTGTTAGCAGATAACATGTAACTCTCACTAACCTTGTGTTGACCCTCAAAACTACATGTATTCTTAGGGAATCAGTAATTCAAGCATTCAGACAACGGATAATCATGGATTTCAGGCAATTTGGTTTACTAGTTTTTGTTATGTCTGCCGACCTGTTAAGGCAATTCATGTATTATTATTATCTGTAAGAACCCTGTATTCAAACTTAAAGATGGAATACAAATGATGTTTTGTTTATTTTTGTACTTGTGTTATATATATTCAGTTTACCTGTGATCCATGAACTTAGTCGCACAGCCCGACATGTTCCGCCGCCTCAGCCGGGGGTGTAATAGATTGGTATCAGAGCTAAAATAGCTATAGAGAACTTGTATCCTCGAAATAGGAATACAACTATAACAACAAGCTCCTAATAAAAGTATTCTTGTTAATTACATTGGATCTTGGCTACTTACGCTACAAGGAATCTGGTTTGAAGGGCCACTTGGGTTGCTGGATTCAGAACGATTTAATTGCCAAAATGATTCTGCCCTCCAGTGCTTCTTGTCTGGCCCTTGTTTATGCTTGGTAGTCTTGGAGTGCAAAACAAAAATTAATAATACTACAAACCCCACCAACAATAATATATAAGAGTTATATGTATACTCTGACCCGCGATGAGAACACTTAATAAAGTTCTAAACATCCCTTCAACTAAAACTACCAATTGAACCCTTTGGGTCAGACGCCTCAACTAAGGTTAGTACCGTACATAAGTCATACCACAAATAAACTTGGAACGCGCGCCTATGTTATTTATGGTCGGGCCAATGCACAACCAACCTTGAGCAATGATTTTGACAGACAACAACGGTTGAGAGTTTTAGAGGTTGAAGAATGTTCTCAAGATTCATTGCAGATACCTAGTACCTTAGAACCTTTATGCCAACCTTAAAACATTTATACAGTTTTAAAACACTTATACATTTAAAAACTTACTAACACACTTAAAACCCTTTTATGTAGATGGAAAATTTACCCGACGACCATCCAACTTGGATGGAGATTTCAGACCCTGATGAGCTTCACGAGGTTTCGATATAGCTAACCGGAGATCTGTATTTCCCCAGGATGCTCTAGTCGCCTCCACAGACCTCTCGGAGGAAGAGGATCTGTCAGAGGATGAAGAGGAAGATGATGTAGAGGATATTACAAAGTCGGACGATGAGGGCATACTTCAGGATGTCTGTGAGATGGATGATGGCGACCCTATTGAGGATGAGGAGTGCCTTACCGAAGAGGAACCCGCCCCTCCTACCCCACCATCCTCTCCGCCCAGACCACACTATCAGTCATATCTCCTTAATGGCAAGGGTCCTCTGATGAGAACCCCGAGGATGAGCATTCCTCCTATATACCACTTGGACCCTACTACACATGTTTCCCGACCCACATGTGGTCAGCTGGGGAAACGGACCATGCCTTAGGAGCAATCTTGGCTCCCCGACATCCTCCGTAAGCAGAGGATTATTGACCTTCCTCCCCGGTACAAGATGGGTGAGTCTTCATAGGCTCTGCCACAGGCAGCACTCAGGTACGACCATGAGAATGATCTGATCCCCCGCCTTATGACTCATGGCTACTAGCTGTCTGATAGATTTGGATCCCTGGAGAGTCTCATCAAAGGTTGAGGCTCTATTAGATAGAAACCTTCACTTTATTGCCGCTATTTCTCTACTTTTCTTTCTTGTATTCATCATATGGTTTCCATTCTTTCTTCGACTTTCTCCAATCATCGTCATACTTGTCGCCACTCGAACAACATACTTGGGCATTTTGTTTCCATTTTTGTCAAGGCCACAATCTTTTTTTAAATGGGGACAACCACATTTATCACAACCAACTTGGATGGCATGAATTTTTTGGTTCATCTTCATTATGCTTCGATCCATGTTGTCGAGTTTAGCATTTATTGTAGCTAAACCATTGAAAGTTCCTTTCCCGGTTGATCTTCCTTGTGTGACGTCGTCTCTTGGATTATGATATTTGTGTGAGTGTTTAGCGAATTCTTCTATCAAATATTTGTTAGTTGCCAATATTTTCTTCGTTAGTGGCCCTTGGGAATCTAAAACTTGTCTCGTGCAAACGTTGATCCCATTGTAGAAAGTCAAAATTTATTCTTAGATGTTGAGATCGTGTTACAGACAATTTTATAGCATCTCCTTGTATCTATACCATGCTTCGTAAAGTAATTGCTCTTTGATTTTTTGAAAATTGAGGATCTTAATTTTTAGCTTCACGATCTTGGAAAAGCTCTAAGCAGAGTGTTGTTGCACAATCCACTATAGAGTCCGAATACATCGTTGCTTCAGAAGTTGCACAAGATACTGCTTGGATGAAGAAATTCATTGGAGATCTAGGCGTGGTTCCTTCCATTCAGGATCCCCTAAACGTCTTCTATGACAATGAGGGTGCTATTGCTTTGGCAAAAGAACCCATATTACAAATAAGACCAGACACATTAGCTGGAAATTAAACTTGATTCGGTATTACGTTGAAAAGGGTGAAATCAGTATTCAAAAAGTTCACACTGATCAAAATTTGGCAGACCCTTTCACGATTCCACAAGCCAAGTTTAAAGGTCGTGCTCGAGGGATCAGACTTCGATATTCTAGTGATTGGCTTTGATCTATGTATTAGTATTGAGTATTGGAACATTATGCAGCATCATCTATTGTAATGACTATGATATATATGGCATATGATCTTTTCATTAAATATTTGTTGAGTTCTTTATAGAGATGTTTAATCCTTGAGTAAATTTATTCACTCTAAAATCCATAGTCGATTATTATTGTGGGAGAAATAATGAAATAAGACTAATATGAATTGGAATGGTTGACAAAGTGTTGTAACCAGTTTTGTAGGTATTTGATAGAGAAAAAGTATTGGATTGGCCCGTTCAAGATCACTTCATGGATCGTTGTAATGAATGATACTTGACAAAAGGTAATATCTGTATATCCTTAACATCTAAGATACATATATGGGTCTTGAGTGTGGGGAGTGTTATTCCTTGATGTAGTCAAATGATATTCTTTAAACAGACAATTATAAAAGCTATTATCAGGTATGATGTGAACCATGTAAGAGGCGTATGTAGTCAATATGATATTTGTTCCTCTTATTCCTTGAGAGTTAGACATCTAAGGCCTGATGTAAAGTTGAACAGTTATATGACATTGACCGCGATCTATATCTCATGTTCAACATGATGTTTGTAGCAAAGGAATAACTGATAAACTTACCTTACACACCAATTGTAGCCTTGGGCTTCTGGGGAATTAGGCGTTGATATAATGGCATAAAGTCGTATGTTGATAGGGGAAATGAAATGTTGCTAGACGTTCACCACTGTCTATATCAACCTAATATGAGTCTTGCGCAAGTGGGAGTTTGAAATATCTGATATGCTCAAGAGTCATATTAGAATGATATTGCTAATTAACATATGATCTTAAGGGTCACACTAACAACAACTTGATACGATTGTTTATTTATTAGGAATTGATTTTAATAAATATTCATGAACTCTTATAACAAATTGGGAAAATATTTATTTCATGGAAATAATTAGTTTTACAATATAAGTAACACGTTATTTCATATGGTATGAATTATTAAGTCATGCACAATATTTTGGACTAGATAAATCTTTTTTGTCTTTTACCTAAATGTTAAGGTTTATATTTTATAAACTTAAGTTTTAAAAAATATACAAACTTCTCTTTCTTTTATGAATAAAGTTGTAGGTATGCATGGAGTTAGAGAAGATGGCCTTTTGACTTGTTTAATGTAAAGTAATGAGAAGCATGGGGGACAAACTAGCTAGTATATGCATGGGTGCTTAATGCTTAAAGACCCATGGGTTTTGTTAATGCTTTAGGTGATGAAAGAAAGGCTTTCATTTTGTCACTTCTTCTTGCGATTTCCGAATCCAAACCTCCTCCCTCTCTTACTATCTCATACTTTGAGTCTTGAAGATTAAGTTGCTTTCATCTGCTCTATTGGATATAATACTTGGGTTTTTTAATTCCAAGCTTAAGAGTACATCAAAAGAACTAGCATCCTTAATCAATTTGGTGTATTGTTGGTGTCTCAAAGGTTCCATATTCTTCATCAAAACTCAAGGCTCCCAAGAGGACTCAAAGGACAACAAAGGTTGTTATCATCTTCGTCCTTCTATGGTTGTGCTTTTATCTTTCCATTACTTGCAATATGATCCTTGGTGGGTTGTAACTTGTTTATTTTGTTCAAAGATCAAGTCTTCCGTATGCCATGTTTTTCAAGTTTATGAAACTATTTTTGAACTAAAACCCAACAAAATGTACTTTGTTTTCCCTTCAAGAGCAAAGTATTTACATTTTGCGACAAATATGAGCCATATACAATTATACATCCTATATATATTCCGATTATGATTTAAAAAAATGCAAGTTACTATTATGGGTAAAAAAAATGTAAGAACGATGTTATCATGTGTAAAGAAAGGTTGGACACCTAAAGTTGACCATTT
This sequence comes from Lactuca virosa, assembly GCF_052849685.1. Classification (NCBI taxonomy): domain Eukaryota; kingdom Viridiplantae; phylum Streptophyta; class Magnoliopsida; order Asterales; family Asteraceae; genus Lactuca; species Lactuca virosa. The sequence continues at coordinate 45,249,747 of NC_136433.1, forward strand.
TAATTTTACTTGTAGGTTGGAGAATTTGCAAATTGCTTAATTAAAGCAAAAGACAAGTGAAGCAATGCATGTAATAAGCTCATGCATCTTGCAAATAATTTGTAAAATATCTTCTATTGGTAAAAAGAGTGAAATACATTGCTATTCTAGTGTTTTCCCCATGTAAGTTAGCTAGTGTCTTGCTAGCCTTTTATCTATATACTTTGCTTGCCTTTCAAAAAAGATTTCTTTCTGCATAAGGGATATGTTTTTGTCCATGGCACAATGCTATGGATAAAATGATGTATTTATGAAGTAAGGGGTCTATTTTTTTCTGGTCCACTTCAGTCCAATCTAGTCCACGTCTAATGCACTCCATTATCATGGTCTGGCCTGGTACAATCCAATTTTGATAAAATTCAAATAAACAAATATTTGTGACAAAATACTAGGCATCAATTTGATTGATTGTCAAACATAATATATATATATATATATATATATATATATATATATATATATATATATATATATATATATAGCGTGTAAGCCGAAACCAACCTAGTAAAACCATCATTCCTCTATAATGCTTTGTTTTGAACATGTACATATGTGGTATATATTATTTATTAGTGTGGTTTAATGTTGCTATTAACTTCAGGGTACGAGAGACATAGAAAAAGATATTCACAATCAACGAGAAAACTTTGAAATCTATGACGCGAATGTTTATGGAGCAGGTACCTCCTGAAAGTCGGAAGTTTCTAACATGAGTTATCGTCTATGTCTGCACAAGGTATGTCATTATACTAATTATTTGGATTTTTTTTCTTATGGAAATTGACATATCCTTTATTAACTTTGTAATTGTTAGGGTATGTCACTGCAAATTATTTGTAATTTTTTGTTATAAAAATTGACTTATTGTATTTGTAATTGTTTGGCTTCATCACTTTTTTAGTTTTTCATTGATTTACTTATTTTTCATATATGTGTTGCATGCTACATTGTTTTGGAGTGTATGATTGATGAGCAATGTGTTAAAAATATCATTATACTAAACTACCATCTTACATGAATGAAATGACAAGTGTAGGAGTTTCTGAAGAAAAAAATTATGATTGTAATTAACAACTTTATGGTGACAATGATTTATGATTGTTGTTTTGTCTTTGGACATATATGTTAAAGTACACCGTAAAATTATCAATGATAATTATGTTATTATTGTTAAAGTGTAATTGAGCTAGTAATTCATATTAATAGCTATCATAGTGCATGAAAAATTGATGCTACAAATGTAACAAAACATGTTTATGTATCGACATAAAAAATGTCTTGTTAGTGTCAAAAAATTAAAAAAGAAGGTTGCATGTGAGTGTAAATAAGGTTGCACCTAGTGTAAATAAAATCATAATAAAGATTACATATATCGTAAACAAAAGTTATAATTTTTAACTAAACCCTTAACGAAGGTTGCATTTGAATGTAGAAAATGTTACATATTATGAATAAAACTATTATAAAGATTGCATATATGAAAATTTTACCATGAACGTTGTGTTTGGCATGTCACACTAGCTGATAAGTTAGCTTATTTTTCATTTTTTAGGTTGTTATGTTTGGCAAGTCAAAAAGTAGGACATAAGCTAGTTTTTTATAAAGCTACTTAGACCAGCTTTTTAAGAGTTTTTTTAATTTTTTTTTTCAAATATAACATTTAATCAATCATAGAAACACATTCTTTTAAATGTCCTTTTATGTTATTTTATATTTTTCAGCTAGCTTTTCAGATAGTTTTACCAAATGTTATTATTTATCAGTTAGTTTTCAGCTATCAACTAGTTTTTTATTTAACAGTTAGCTTTTCAGCTATCAACTAATTTTCCAGCTAACAGCTAATACGTTAAACATAGTCTAAAAATATTTTTAATTCAATGTTAAAAAAAATAATAAAATGACCATAATTTTGAGTTATAATATATATATATATATATATATATATATATATATATATATATATATATATATAACAAGATTGGGTGATGACTCTTTTTAAAGTGAAAACTCGTGAGGACACCTTAAAAAAATTGAAAAAAAAAATCTAAAAAAAATACAAAATCATAAAATCGAGCATAGTACTACATCGGAGAAAAAAAAAGTTGGATCATTAAAATTGAAGCATGGATCATTTTTATGATCCATGATTCAATTTTAATGATGCAAATTTTTTTTCCAATTATTTTTTCTCCCGGATATAGTACTATGCTCGATTTTATGATTTGTATTTTTTTTAGATTTTTTTTTCAATTTTTTAAGGTGTCCTCACGAGTTCTCACTTTAAAATGAGCCCTTATCGGAATCGGAATAAATATATATATATATATATATATATATATATATATATATATATATATATATATATATATATATATATATATATATATATATATATATATATATAAGGTTGTAGAACTCGTTACTCGGTACCTGTTCGGCCGACTACCGAGTAGCGAGTACTCGGGGAGTACTCAGATTCGGTAATTCATGTAGAAATATTTTTAGGGAAATTATATATGTCAAAAATCATAAGTTAAAATCATAAGTTGATTGAAATATATAACAAAATTAGATATATGTGATTACACAAAAGCTGAAAAAGCACATAATGGTCTTACTTTGTGAATAATTACTGAAAATTTAAGATATATATGTAGTAATAATCACATGTGTGTATGTTAAATAATAAATTATTAAGTATATTATACATATTAATCACCGAGTTGATCGATTTTTACAATACTGCCCAATTCAGTAAGGAGTCGATCGGAGAGTACTCGGGATTCTGTAACTCGCCTCGGTAAGGGGCCGAGTAGCAAGTACTCGGAGGAGTAATCGGCCAACTCGGCGAGTTTACAGCACTGTATATATATATATAGATCCGGTAAGAAATTTTTTTTGGTAGGAAGGTAAGAAGTTTTTTTTCTACATATTTTTTTGACGAACAAAATAAATGAATCACTAGATGATTCATTTGTAAGATGATTCACAGGAAAAAATTTCCAAAAAAACATCTTTATGATTCATTTTTAAGTAAATTAAGAAAAAATTCATTTTATGACAATTTTAGTGAATAACAACAAAATCATTGTATAAATGAATCATCGAGATGTTTTTTTGAGAATTTTTTCTTGTAAATTATCTTACAAATGAATCATCTAATTCTTTAGTTTAAAGACTAAACTTCCAAAGTTTAAAGACTAATCATCTTACAACAAAATCATTGTATATACCATCTAAAATGTTGTATTCTCTCTATTTCTTTAGTTTAAAGACTAAACTTCCAAAGTTTTACAAAAAATTTCCGGTTTACTCATTTTTTTTTATATTATCGTTTACGACTATGTTTCTTACATCCACCCATCCAACTTTTTTTATATGTTTGGCTTAAGTTTTATTTTTACGAATTTACCCAATAAAAAGTTCTTGTATTTTTTTTAATATTTTTACAACTATGTTTTTAATATGTTTTTCCAAAAAAAAAATTTCAACTTCTTTAACTATCTGTACGCTTTTATATTTTACAAAATTATTTTTTTAGAATTTTCTTTATATTTTTGTTTTTATGTATGTTTATTATTATTTTTGTTTTTACAAATTAGTTTTTTTTTTTAAATTTATTTTCCAATTTTTTATATATTCGTTTAGAACATATATTCATTTAACAGATCAAATATATATAATTAAACATAATAATGCTATACATTTGATCTTATATTATACATATATAAAAATTCTAGGCATCGTACACATAATATCTCTAATTATATTATATATTAAATAAAATGTGATTATGAATAGTAATATTTTTTATTTTTGGAGTTTTGCCGGTTAGACATTACAGCACCATCAAAGGTTTTACATTTGGACAAATATAATCTATAACTTTTTAATTTATAGAAAATAAATTATAAAAATTATCCTCGTTTTCTACAGAAAATATCATTGTTTATTTTTATTACAGGAACAATCCATATGAAAAAATTAAAAAAAAAATGTTCCCGTAATTTATAGAAAATTTGCATGTTTAACCCTACACTTTTCTACGTTGACAAGTTTGGTTCCCCCGAGCAGTTTACATAAAACGATAAAACGATTAATAGTAGGATTTTTTCTTTTATGTGACTAGAACGTAGTTGTTTTCAAAAAAAAAAAAAAAAGATCTTGGTAAGCAGAACCTCGTCTGCGTCCCACACAAAACAAGAAAAAAACAATTTTCAGCTAAACATAAAGAACCAAAATACTATGCGGATGTTTTGGAATGTTTCTCAAAATAACTTATTAGTTTTTTGAAAATCTAATAAATTTAAAAAGTATTTGGTCCTTAAAAATAGTTTTTAAAACAATTTTTTAGAGCTTTTTACATAGGCAAAATATGACACTTTCTAAAAGGTAGAGAATCATAGCTTTTCGGTTTTTCCTAAAAATACTTTTTAAAAACTTAGTTTTTTACTCCTAAAAAGCTAAGCCAAATATTTTTTAAAACCAATTTATTAGTTTTTAGTTTTTCATATCATAAAAACTAACTCAAACACTTTTTAAAAACTATTTTTCCAAAAAGCCATAAAACTAATAAACACTTTTATGATAAAAAAAAAAAAAAAAACTAACCCAAACAGATCTTATTTACACATAATAACTTTAGTTAAACATAAAACTATAAAGAACCAAAATACTATTTCAGTACGTTTCATGCTAACCACACATATCACATATGAGTTGAAAAAGATTATAATTCACTTAAATTTGAAACTCATTAAAACTCAATTTCGTCCAATAAAAATTCTAGAGCCAAACCATATGTTAAGTCATTAATAATTAGTACTTTTTCACACTCCACCTATCACCATCGATCTCTCCCTTACAGCTATACTGCAACAAGTTCAAACCTTTACCCGCACCCCTATTCTCACCGGCGGCGCGTGTCTTCCACGTAAATTTCATAGCCGCTCTTCTAACTATATATTCTTGTCTCTTTTTTTTTTCTCAAATTGCACCACACTCTTTCATTGATTTACTAGAAAAATGCTCCACCATAAATAGAAAGATTATATACCATTAATGTAAATAAATTACATACTTAATTTACTAAACCACACTATTAACCACTTGACCTTCACAATATATGTGCAACATCGCTTTTTAACATATTCTTCTTTTTTTAGAGAATAAAAATTCAATGATTAAACCACATTCATACAATTTGATCAAAATATATGCTTTGGTTGAAGACCATTTAATTTAGTAACTTGATTAAAAATAAGTTTTTGAATTAATTGAAATGCTTACGAATCGAAGTCAGATTTCTAGTCAAATCTTAGTTTCTTTAATTTTTAAATTCGAACATTCTACATTACATTTAAGAAAAAAAAATAGGAGTAAATTACATAATTGCCCTCACATTGTAGTTAATGCCACCTCATTACCAATTTACAGCTATATGCCAACAATGAGAAACAGTTTTTACCCTAAACACTACCGGCGGCGCTTCAATCCCACGTAAATCCGTCCACCGATCTTCTCTCTTCTCTCTACATTCCAAAAAACTCGGGCTTGTTTTTCACATTTCTTCTAAAAAAAACTAGCATTTTTACAAAAATCAACAACAATCCTCTTCAACTTCAATTAGAATAATCAATGAAACAACTAATCATAATCACTACTCTTACATTCTCAAGAAGAGAAAAAAAAAAATTAAAAAAATAAGGCTGTAACAGAGGATGTTGAGAATCAAATCTAGAACTAACTGCCTATCAAAATTTCTAAAATAAGTTATGAATTCGAGTTTTTCAACATGGGTTTTCTTCAGGAGGAACAAAGAAATCGGCGTCGAGTTTATTCCGGCAAACAGGGCAAACGGGGTTCTTCGAGAGCCAAGTATCGGCGCATTGTACATGAAATCCATGGTTGCAACCGGGAAACATCCGAGCAAGTTGCTCCGGCTCGACGTCATCCAAGCACACGGCGCATTCCGTTCCCAACACCAGATCCTTCCCCATGGTTGTCGGCAGTTTGGCGAGTTGGGTGGAGGAGAGGCCATTTTCGGTGGCGGGTTTTACCGGATCATCCCGGTGGTAGTGGCGGGCGGCGTAACACAGCAAGCAAATGTAGACGAGGAAGACGGCGCTCATGCCAGCACATGGTAGGAAAAGAGCGAGGAATACTGATATCAGCATTTCCTTATTCCTTTCCCGGTGGTTTTCTGCCTTGTGCGGCGGAGGCGGAGGCGGAGGTTTAGTGTTGTTCTTGTGAGTTCTGAATTCTCGACGAATGGAACAGCAGTGGAGAAAGGGTTTTAAAGGGCCGAAGGGTGTGGGGGAGGGGGGAGGGGGTAGGGTGCGCATCGAGGGCCATGGTAAGTTTCCTGGGAAAGCGATGGAAATAGTAAATTACAACTCAGTATATTGCAGTATACAACTGGGGAAGTCTTTCAAATGATTGTCATCATTAATTTTGTTATTTCTTATATTTATATTTTTTCTTCTTACACAACTTCAAAGTTGTAAATAATAAATATTTTTCTCTATCAATATAACTTTTTAAATATTTATTTAATGGTTTTAATGATATAGTATTTAATAAAAAACTAAATGGACCCACCTCTCCCGTTACATTTTTCCTTTTTTTACCGTAATTAATTCACTCATCACACCATCAATCACTGACCACTAGCCATGATTACTTTCACTCGATACGAATTTCAGAACTCAAACTACTCACTAGAAACTTCATATACAACATATAATACCAACTTTACCATAATACTTTCAAATTTACATATATTTTTTTCAAAGTTTAATAAAAACAACCATTCAAAGTACGATACAAAATCAAATAAAATTTAATACAATATCATATAAAGGTTAATAGTGTAGATTAGCTATAATCGTTAAAATTTCTTCATTAACATCCGTCCCAGGTGTTGTTGAGAAAAATTCCTCTCACAATACGTCACCGTTGTAGAGCCATATATAATGTGGCACAATATCATCCATATAGCCTTCCTCACTATAACAACAATTTCTATAGTGTGATTTCCAACAAATTTATTGGTATATAAATCGATTAAAATGTTAATTTACCATAAAACTATAAGCACATTAAAATATTTGTCACCATAAAGGTCTTGTGCTTTTAAAAGTTCATTGAAAATTTGTGTTTTTCTATGAAAAAAGTATGAAATAGAATACACAAAATGCACGGATGTCAACGATGATGAGGTCGTCAAAATTGGAATGATATTTGTTGGGACAACAATGTAGATTTTAAAAAATATTAGAGAATGTATGAGTTTATCATAAAAACAGATTTTACCAAAACAAAACCATAGCATAGCATCTTTTGGAGTGTTGAATTTATTTTTTTAATTTGAATGAGAAATGATTATTTTATAAAATTCTAAGGACAAATCACATAAGAATTACTATATTTTAGTTTTTTCCGGATAAATCATTGATTTTTTTTCAATAAATTCATATAATTTTAATATTTGTTTTTAATCTGACCGCTTTTACTTCCTACATTCTGAACAACCGATTTCTTTGATGAGTTGGTTTTAGATAAATTATATCAAAGTCATTATATTTTGGACTTAAGTTGGCTATTATATTTACCGGTTTGTACCGAATGTTTAAGGTAAAGCTATTGGATCGGAAAAAAATGTCGCAGTTGTATATATTGGGTAAAAAAACAATGGTTAATCCGAAAATACCTAAAATATAATGTTTTTTTTTTCTAAAAATTTCATTTACCCTAATTCTAATGAATTTGTTACCTGATAATAGTATAAAAATAACAATTAAACTGTTTAATGTTCAAAAAAACGCCAGGCACACAATATGGCGAAAAGTAGGATGAACCAAATATAAAAAATTCTATTCTAAGAAAACAAGAAACCTTGAATGTATATTTTTTCTCTCTTTCATTTGAAAAACATGCAAAGATAGAAATGGGAAACACATGGTTAATGGGGGTTTTTTGATGAAAGAGAAAAAAACATACATGAATAGAAAAAGACGTGAATTTGATGGAGAGAAAAAAAAGCAGCTTCAAGATATTTAATTTTATTTCTTTAAAAAATGTAAATAAACTAATTAGTTCTCTATAGCCCTAAAGTTATGGAAATAAAAAAGAAGGGAAAAAAATATTTATTAGTCATTGAATGGATCTTAAAAGAAAAAAAAAGGAAAACAATAAAATAACAAGAAAGTTTTTATGTGTTTTTGAGTTGTAACAACAAAAAAATTGTGGTTTGAATTCGTTTCACGTTTTCAAGGATAATAAAAAAAGAAATAATAATAATTTTACATATTTGAAAATATAATATAATAGCTAATTGGCAAAACGGTGACGTGTAGCGTGAGGTACAAGAAATCTCACGAGAACACCATGCTTTTGTCTCTTTTTTGATCTAACGGCGTTGACTTTTACCGTTAGCATAAATCGAAATAAAAAAACGGCAGAAATGCAGTGAGCCGTTAGTTTATTTTATGTGTGTGTCTGTTACGCGCCGTTCATTTTGGAGTTTGCTTTTTTATTATTCCCCCACTTTAACTTCAAACAAATATTCATATGTTACTTTTCTTTAAAAAAAACATATTACTTTTTTAACTTTAATAAAAGATAAAAAGAAGCTACACAAAAAGTATATTTTTAATGAACTTCTTTTAGTTTAGGAATTATTTTTAAAATGTCTTTGTCTCTATGACATAAATTTTGAGACAAGTTAATATACTAATAATGATTTTTATCTCTATATATAATAAGTTGAAAATCATAAAATTACGATAACCGTTGCATTTGTGTTTTTAAAGGGGTTGAAATTAATGACACCTTTTGAATAAAATGGTGGTAAAGCGGCTTATTGTCCAAAATATATATTATTCTTGGACACCCACCATTAACCTTTTTCTACAATTCTCTCTTCTTTTTCTATCGATGTTTATGTAATCATTTCGAAATTTTAAAAATTAGTCCCTGAACTTCTGCATTATGCAAATTTCTGCTCTTCCAAAATCTTATTTTATCATGTTTTCCCCCGTGACTCACCTTCTTACGCGTACTTTATTCACCTTTATTCGAAATAACATTGAAAGCTTTCTTTTTCCAAATTATTGAAATTTACTCCCTATATACATGTTTTTCTTGAAAGTGGGAGGAAAAACTTGGTGTGTGATAATCAATGTCTCTAAATTTTGTGTGCATGGTGTTCGTTTAATGTGTTTATATAATAATTGAGTATCACGAACGAATTGTGTATGTAGGATGGTTCAAACAAATGACAACTTATTTTTTAGACAAAGAAAACATATATCATTTAGCCATGTTTTTGTATGGAATGTTCAAGATCTTATCGACCCAAAAACATGGTATATGATTAGTATATATACATATAGTACCCACAAAATGTCTAAATGTTATGAAATGATGGTTAAACAATAATTATAAACGGTTCTAAACAATTATAAATTATTACGTGACAATTATGATTAGTTCAAAGTGACCATGTCAGTTCGAACTTATTTTGGTCAATTTCTACATGAGTAGTCATAACATCAAGTGACTTTGGCCGGATCAAGTTTGAACACAATTACTATAGACACACTTTGGCTTTAGCAAAATCTACCTTGGTCATGTGATATCTTAAACTAACTCACACATTAGCTTGGCATAATCTGATATGATACAATTGACTTGGTAACTTTCTAAGTCAAATAAATTGGCTTAGTCGGTTTGAAAAGATTTATTATGTGTTGTAAAAAGGCTAGTAGTTTTATAAAAGTTGTTTTTTTTTTCTTTAATTGTAAATTTTGGTTGTATGTGTATTTGTATTGTTTTTATTTATTGTGCTTATTTTGTTGCATGATGTCCAATCAATTTGGATTCGATTGATGGACATTTTAGAGACAATACGATCATGGCTTACGTGACGTGAACTTTAAATGTCACTTTTATGCTTTCGCATGTGACAATGATACCAAAGACATTTGAGATATGTTGTCGAGGAACCTTGGAAACTAGTTATACTTTTATGAAAATCCCGAAACGTTATGAGAAAAGTTAATTTAGGAGGAGCGGGTGGTTTGGTAAAAGTCGAATTCCTTGAATAGGTTGACGTGTATAAAAGTTTGAATTGTAGTCTTGTTAGTGTTACAACCTTGTTTTAGCCATTTCCACCTTCTAAGGACTATAAGAGTAAGGACTTTTGACTAATGATACCCAAGTATCAACAATCAACATCATGGCAAAGAAATATAACCAAATAAGGTAATCTATGCCTTTTCTTATTCATGTCCCTTCTCGTTTTTTAGGTTATATACAAGTTTGAGATCTTAAATGTGAAATTTTAAATTATTTTTCTAGAACCTTTAAAACTTTACGACTATCAAACATAATTTTGCATCTTACTTTTTGTTTAACGTAAGTTAGTGTTGTATGTGCTTGTCTAATGAGTTTGTATTTATTCTATATTTATGATTATACTTTTAACCAACAATATGAACCTGGCAAGTTTAATATATATATATATATATATATATATATATATATATATATATATATATATATATATATATATATATATATATATATATATATATATATATATATATTAAATATAAGAATTATTGTTGTATGCAATCCACTTCTTTGTTGATATGTATGCATCTTAGTCCTTACCAAACACCTTGAATGCCTCTATTAGTAACACTCCTCGCGACAGTCTATTTAAATTGTACTTAAAAAATCATTTGTTAACGTTTTCCTAAAATATTTAGAATTTAAGTTTGCGGAATAATACTTTTGTCCCAAAATAGTAAACTTAATTCAAGTTTAAAAACTACCAAGGTTGTTAACAATAAACATATCAAATCATGATCCAAGCTCACCACACATTTTGTGACCTTCTAAAAGTCCAAACACATCCTTAACTCAAGTTGTGGTTTTCAATATAAACTCACATCAAAATAAGTTAGACAATATAATTGCCTAGTGAGTTACCTGATGTTGGTTCATTTAGCGTAAGGGATAACAACCCAATTGTACTCAAACCAAGCCTAAAAAACAATTTAAAACACAAAGAGCACTTATGGTTTAGAAACCCACATCAGTAACGGGGCTATATGCCTAAAAGTTTGATTTCAAACAATATTAGTTCAAAGTAAACATAACACTTGGGTTCAATAACTCCAAATCAAATCAAGGGTCTTACATGCCCAAAAAATATACTTTAAACATTTTATTTAAAAAAAAGAGGACCAATAAGTCCCACGATATAAAAAGGGTATAGCAAGTTCATGACAATAAGTATAATGCAATACATGCAACTACTCCCATACCTTTGTTAATCTCATAAGTCCAACTCGTTAACAAACGCCGAATGAATAAAGCTCATGCTAGACGAAACAACCAACTTTTGCACTAACATCTAACAACAAGGTTTGATGATTGGATATGAAGAGCTCATAAGGAATTGCCAACTTTTAAACTTATATCCACAAACAAGCAATAGGGTCATCCATATAGGACACACAAGGGGCGTCTAGCCTCAACTTGTGTACTTGAGGGTTATTGTAACGTCCCAAAATTTCATACTAAAATTTTCATTTTTAAAACAATAAACCATACAAATGAGTTGTTCTAAAACGATCAAAGTGAATATATTATTTAAACATCATAGTAAAGATCATAAATTGTCAATGTGGGAAACTTTGGGGGATGTTGTGCAGTCACGTCGGGCCCTTCCCTTTCGTATCGGAAGTATCTGAAACCATAAACATGAAACCGTAAGCACAAAGCTTAGTGAGCTCCCCGAAATACCACATAACATACACACAATAGAGATTGCTATGTGACGACCATAGTCTTGTCATTATGTCATGAGTCGTATCATGGTCTTTTCTTGCCAGGCCGGGGGCCAAAACCCTGGGACTTACAGACAAGTACCAAGAGCCACCTCTTGGTCTTCCATGCAAGTATCACAAAGACAACTAGCAATCTACATATAACTGCCCACTCTAGGTCTTTCATACAAATGTTAGGGGACACCCCCCTGGTCTTCCTATATAACATGAAACATTGGGCCGAAATTGGTACCTTCGACCCCCGAGTACAGTGAGGAGACTTGTAACAACGTAAATTTTCAAAACAATTTTTCATTTTTAAAACATAATTTCATTCATAAGATATCATAAGAATCCATTGTATCACATGTCATCATAATAAAACAAATCCCAAGATCTCTAATACATAAATCCCATCAGTGTTTACAGATCATGTCGGCGCCTTCCCGCGATCCTCACTGGTACCTGAAACACATCACACAAACATTGTAAGCATAAATGCTTAGTGAGTTCCCCAAAATACCATATACGCACATACGCCACTCAAGGCTATAGCTCTACAAGACCTTCCGGTCCATGTGTCTTAGGGGACTTCCGTCCCACAATCCTGGTAGACCTTCCGGTCCTACCCATAATGACCTTCCGATCCATATCATAATGACCTTCCGGTCCATATCATAATGACCTTCCGGTCCATATCATAATGACCTTCCGGTCCATAACATACTACTCATAACATAACATAGCACATACATATTAAATAACAGCATACATCACATACTCCTAATAGCACATAAGACCTTTCGGTCACACATATTACCACTCTAGGTAAAGTATAGTGAGAAGACTCACCTCGTACGATGTCGGATAACCTCTCATGCTCGATAACCCGACCTAGCCTCCTCCTATCATAATAACATATCTAATCAATACTTTCTCTTGTCCTCATTTCTAAGGAGTGGGTAGAAGACCATTCTACCCCTCCTAGATTTCTCTCTAGAACCAGCTTGACCAAAACCCTAAGGTCAACTGAAGTCAACTCAAGTCAATGGTCAAACTTTGACCAGACTCGGCGAGTCCAGGCGGCTTCCGAATCCTCATAGATCCTCACTCGACTCGTCGAGTTAACCTTTCACTCGACGGGTTACCACTGGTCATGAATCGCGGGGCAACCCGACTCGACTTGTCGAGTCCCCTTATGGACTCGACGAGTTCCTTCCATGGCAACACTCAAATGACCTTCTGAGGTCAGATCTATTCCTCTAACCTATAGATCTGACCTCACCATACTCAATAATCACGTAAAGGTCCGACCTTTACACTCATGCAACGTTCAATATGCTTCCTTTGGTGAAATAGTCTCTAAAATGGCAACCTAGGCTCATAACTCTAATGGAATAGCATAAAGAAGGGAAATTGGGGCTCTCTGGACCTCTCAAGGTCCAGATCCAGAGTTTAACACTCAAAGGGACATCATAAGCATCATATCCAAGCCAATAAAGAATAGAGAAAACCCTAGATTCAAGGGTTCTACACCAAAACAGAAGAGGGGTTCGATTTAGTACCTCAAAGATGGAGTTTCCTTGCTTGAAACCACAGAATAGCAACCCCCTTGACCTTCTTTTGCTGGAATCCCCTTCTTCTTTGCAAAAACCACACCAACAAGGATTAAAATAGCCCTTCTCCTCACACCACACGCTCAAGCTCACTAGGGTTTCTCTCTCTGGACTGGTAGCCGCAAATGAGGGCCATAAGGTCCCTTAAATAGGGCACATGCCCGTGGATTTAGGGTTTCCACCCACAACGCGGACTCGTCGAGTCCATTCATTAATCCAGTCAGCAAATCGCGATGCTACTCGACGAGTCTAGGCGTCAACTCGTCGAGTCCCTCCTCATAACTCAAAATAAACAATTTAAGTATGGTACCTGGAAATCCGGATGTTACAATTCTTCCCCACTAGAATCAGACTTCGCCCTCGAAGTCTTGCTCTGCAAACAACTCTGGATGTTGTACCCGCATCTCCGGCTCCGGCTCCCAAGTCAACTCGGACCCTCTTCGATGTTGCCACTGGACCTGAACCAGGGGCACCTCCTTGTTCCTCAGAACCTTGATCTTCCGATCCAAGATCGCGATCGTCTTCTCAACATAATTCAGGCTCGCATCCACCTGAATATCCTCTAGTGGCACTACTGCCGACTCGTTGGCTATACACTTCCTCAACTGAGACACGTGGAAGGTATCATGTATCTGGCTCAACTCCGCTGGTAGCTTTAAACGATACGCTACCCTGCCTACCCTTGCGGTCACTCTGAAAGGACCAATGTACCGGGGCCCCAACTTGCCCCTCTTCCTGAATCGGATCACTCCTTTCCAAGGAGATACCTTCAGGAGTACGAAGTCTCCAACCTGGAACTCAAGCTCGGATCGTCGCCTATCCGCATAATTCTTCTGGCGACTCTGGGTTGTCAGCAGTCTCTGCCTGACCTGCTGTATCTGCTTAGTCGTTTGAAGCACTATCTCAGTGCTACCCATCACTCGCTGCCCTACCTCTCCCCAGCAGATGGGAGTCCGACACCTCCTCCCATACAACAACTCGAAGAGAGGCATACCAATACTCGAATGGTGGCTGTTGTTATAGGAAAACTCAGCCAATGGTAAGTACGTGTCCCAACTTCCTCCGAAGTCCAACACACATGCTCGGAGCATGTCCTCGAGCGTCTGAATCGTCCGCTCACTCTGTCCGTCCGTCTGTGGGTGGTAAGCGGTGCTGAAATGCAACCTCGTACCCAACTCCTCATGGAATTTCTTCCAGAATCTGGAAGTCAAACGTACATCTCGATCTGACACAATCGAGATCGGTACTCCATGCTGCGATACCACCTCTCTCACATACATCTCTGCCAGTTTCTCTGCGGAAGAGCTCTCGCTGATAGCAAGGAAGTGAGCGCTCTTCGTCAGCCGGTCAACAATTACCCAAATTGCATCGACACCCCTCGCGGTCCTCGGCAATTTGGTGATAAAATCCACGGAAATATGTTCCCACTTCCACTGGGGAACCTCGAGTGGCTGCAACTTGCCATGCGAACGTTGGTGCTCGGCCTTAACCATGCGACAGGTCAAGCACCTCTCAACAAACCACGCCACATCCCTCTTCATACAGGGCCACCAATACTCTCTCTTCAGGTCCAAATACATCTTAGTGGCCCCGGGATGGATTGAGAACCTCGATCTGTGTGCCTCCTCCATCATGATGGTACGTGCCCCGCCCGTAAATAGCACCCAAATCCGACCCTGAAAGGTCATAAGCCCTCGGCTATAGGTAACAAACTCAGATACCTGCCCAATCACCCGCTCTCTCTTGCGGTTTTCCGGTCTCACAGCCTCTGCCTGGGCCTCTCGGATGGCATCCAACATCGGAGTCATCACCGTCATCCTCATACAAATATCTCGTATCGGAGCACTCTCCGCCCTACGACTCAGGGCATCGCCCTACGAACCCTATATAAATAGTGACGCCATATCTTGAGGGCGAACACCACGGCCCCCAACTCCAAATCGTTGGTGGGATACCTCACCTCGTGAGGCTTCAGCTGCCTCGATGCGTACGCTATCACGTGCCCTCTATGCATAAGCACTGCACCCAACCCCGATATCGCTGCGTCACAATACACCACGAAATCCTCCATTCCCTCTGGAAGGGCTAACACCGGGGCTTCGCACAGCTTCTGGAGAAGAGTCTCAAACGAGGTCTGCTGCTTTGGACCCCACGTAAAAGCAACGCCCTTCCGGGTCAACCTAGTGAGTGGCACGACAATCTTGGAGAAATCATTGATAAATCTCTGATAGTAACCGATCAACCCCAGAAAACTCTTGATCTCGGTGGGGGATCTCGGCACCTCCCAACTCATCACCGCCTCAATCTTGGCCGGATCGACCAATATCCCATTCTGATTAACGAGATGCCCCAAGAACTGGACCTCTCGTAACCAGAAATCACACTTGGAGAATCTGGCGTAAAGCCTCTCCGATCTCAAAACCCCGAGGATCTCCCTCAAATGCTCCTCATGCTGCTCTCGGGATCTCGAATACACCAGAATATCGTCGATGAACACGATCACCGATCGATCCAACATCGGCCTGCACACCCTGTTCATGAGATCCATGAACGCTGTCGGTGCATTGGTGAGCCCAAAAGGCATCACCACGAACTCGTAATGCCCATAACGAGTCCTGAACGCCGTCTTCTGGATATCCTCATCTCGCACTCTCATCTGGTGATATCCAGACCTCAAATCTATCTTGGAGAACCAAGACGCTCCTTGTAACTGATCGAACATATCATCGATCCTTGGTAAGGGGTAACGGTTCTTGACCGTCAACTTGTTCAGCTCCTGGTAATCAATGCACATCCGGTGTGAACCATCCTTTTTCTTGACAAAAAGGATCGACGCTCACCACGGCGAGCTACTCGGTCGAATAAACCCCTTCCCCAGCAGCTCCTGAAGCTGCGACGATAACTCCTGCATATCTGGCGGCGCAAGGCGATAAGGTGCCTTGGCGATAGGCGCTGCCCCCGGAACCAAATCGATACGGAACTCCACCTGCCTCTCGGGAGGCACACCCGGCAACTCCTCGGGAAAAACATCCGGGAACTCACGCACTATCGGAACATCATCAATCGAACTCGATCTCTCCGCGACCACTCGTGTATCCATCACATAAGCTACAAACCCGCTGCAGCCCTGCTGTAAACTCTGTCTTGCTCTGGCAGCCGAACAAAATGCTGACCCATATCGGGTACCCTCGCCATATACAGTCAGTACTCCCTCACTAGGGTCTCGTATCGTCACCGTCTGCCGCTCGCAGTCTATAACCGCCCCAAATCGGCTCAACCAATCCATACCCACTATAACACAAACGTCCCCCATCGTAATCGGGATCAGATCTATCGGGAACTCAACACCGAAGATCTCGAGTACACATCCTCGAATCACGTCAGTAGCATACACCGCTCGCTCGTCAGCTATGGAAACTCGTAGAGGTCGACTCAACGCCTCTCGTCGAATACTGATGTGCTGACTAAACGCTAACGACACAAATGATCGACTCGCACCCGAGTCAAATAACACCAAAGCAGATACAGAACTCACAAGAAAAGTACCTACGCATATCATAATATAAGCATAATATCTCAACTCAGCATAAATAAAAGAATGAATACATACCAGTCACGACATCGGGTGCTGCGCGGACCTCCTCTGCTGTTAACTGGAAGGCTCTCTCGCGAGCCTTCGGTGCCTCGGCCTTCACCGGCCGACCCTCAGTAGCTCGTGCAGTAGCAGGGGCAGATCCCTGCGCTGATCCCTGTGACAGCTGTAGGCACTCGACCCTCCGGTGACCCGTCTGGTTGCAATGAAAGTAAACCATAAATCCCTTGGGGCAGTCCTTGGCTATATACCCCTCCTTGTCACATTTGTAGCAAGCACCCGCCCGACACTCTCCATCATGTCCCTTGCCGCACTTCCCACAAGTGCGGTCCTTCTTGTTGGGTTTTAGTATACTACAACATCCTATGGTGCACATACAACCCTAAATACCTTGGATCTATGTTTTCTCTATTATACATGCAAATGGTTTCCACGGCATTAAACCTATAACTAGCATGCATTTGACATAAACCATATAATATACTAGTTAGGGAAACATACCTTTTATGTGGCTTGAAGTCTTGATGTATTTGGCCTTAAGAGCTTAGCACCAATAGTATGAAATGAAGGCTATTGGAATCACAACACACCTAGGACAAAGGTGGCTCTTGAGAGAGAATTCCATGCACCAAAACACCTCCATATTTCTCTAAGAAAAGAAGTGGTGATTTTGGCTATGGAGTAACCTATTTATATGTAGGATTCCAAGGGTCATGGGTATAACCCATAATCCATACCTATGGGTTTTATGATCCATGGTTCATGTGGCCCAACTCTTTACGTATCCATACATAAACTTGGTCCAACATGGATCATAAGCCCAACACATATAAATATAACTAATTATCATAATTAGTCCTCATAGATTTAATTAGTCTCTTTTGATCACTAAATTAATTCCAAATTAATTCTTGATCGATACTAATTAAAACATATGATTTCATATTAATATATTATAACTTATAATATATTAATAAACCATAAATAACCTTCTCTCAAAAGTCCATCCTAACAAATTGTCCTGATGATATGCAACCCAAATGGACCATGCTACTCTCGGGTCAAGTACATACCAATAATAGTTATGGGCTTAGACATCTAATCCAACAGTCTCCCACTTGGATAAGTCTAAAACTATTATTGAAAGTACGACTTCATAACCCGACTAGCAATCGTAGCTCTTAAAGCCGCTGTCGAACTCTGAACAAATTAATGACGCGTCCATTAGATAAGGGATCATATATTCCTCCATTCTAGATATCATATGGACTGAGACATGGATTATAATCATTCTCTCTGTCCATTTGTTGTTTCCTGATTTTCGATTTATGATGACTGACTGATTGAACAAATCAAATCAATCCTGGCTTGGCCAAGCACTCACATGTGTCATCGCTAAATCATCGAGGGGCCCACAGATATCGCTTTTATCCCGAAGGTAAAAGGAATGGATAAACTTCGACTCATATGGCTTGTTCTACTACTTGTTGAATCATACACAAAGGCACGTTTTATAACATCGAGTTACCAAATGCGTTTTCGTGCAATAAATGTATAACCAACTCATAGTAACAACTCATATCTTTAGGTTTGAAGAATATAAGATATTATCGTCTCATGATCACTCGTGATAAAATCCATGAAGTGATTCAAATGAGCACGGGTTGAATCCAATACTCAGAACTTATGAGCACTCATGAGTGTTGTAGCACCACTTTGTCCACCAACTTGGACCTCTACAAACCAACCCATGACAGTCTTGATTCATATCTACTTCCAACATATGACCGACTGTGGATGGTTTGAATAACTTAATCATTCAGGAAGAGCGACTTAGTTATTTTGGAAGTCAAAACATGCAAAGTGAAACACAAGAATAAATGAATCAAATATGGTATCAAACCCTATGAATATAAATAAACACTTTTATTTATCACCATACTGATTACTCATTATTCATTGTTTCAGTTTTATCAACTTTATACTTGAATTAAAAACACTAGTTGTCCCATGCTCCAAGCATGTACACTATGTTTTTCTTAAACAATAGTTTTGCCATACACCAAGTATGCACTCTATGTTTGTCTATGATCTTTACTTTGTGAAATAAACCAATTGAACATAATTTCAATGATTCTAATTTCACACTCCCAAATCCTTATCGAAAAATGTAAGAATTTCAAATTCCTATCATTTATCGAAATCTGTTTAGATTTTAAACTTATATGCACTGACCCTCCTGTAATGAATATGTACAAAGTCACAAAGACTTGTCAACAGTCATTATAAGGTATTCCAATGGAGATCAACTCCATGGAAACTAAGTCTCATATTCAAAGTACATTGCTTTGGACATGCTTCTTGCATTAAGTTTTCTAATCTTACACAGATAACTTCCACCTATGGAGACAACTCCATATTCTCATTTTGACTATCACTTCTGAATAAGAGATGCCTCTTTTCAGAATATGTCAATATGGTCCTTCCAAAATTAGCACTATACTTCCAACTGTCCCTGAGCAACCAATCTTTGGTAAACCTCAGATTGTCCTCGACAATTTCTTAATCATTTTAGTCATGTCCAATTCTAGACCTTTTCCCTTCTTAATGCCTCTGGGCATTTGGAAAAATTTAGAAATGACAAATATTATAGCACATGCAATCGATCCTGTACCCAAAGCAAATGGTACACGATTCATGATGTCTCACATAAAGACATGATTCTAGACCAGTCTTTTGCTACAATATTTTTATTTGCCATGTTTTCAAAAAAATATATAGAATTTCCTTAAGTTGAACCAATCCAACATGAAATTCATATATATATTCTTGACTAAATATGATTAAGGTCTCAATCTAAGCCTTTAGAACTGAAATGAAGTATATCCTCTCCCTTAATTATAGCAAAACAACTTTTTCAATCCCTGCAGCCTCACGAATTGAAACTTTTGTTTTCTATAATTAACATTGCTAACTTGCAACACTAACAATAATTACCATGCTCCCACTTACATGATGATTATTAGCATAACACTTATGCTCCCACTAGCTTTGACATGTACTCAGAATTCAGCTGGACTTCTAGAAATCAATACTTTATTGACTTTCTTACCAAAGTTCAGATTTCTGATACGAGATGCTTTGATAAAACTTTATCAAAATCATACACCTTTCCTTAGATAGCATGCATGTGTGTCTAAACAATTTCAGAACTATGAAAAGGGATGCCGTAATCATAGTCTCAATTGTTTCGACCTTTTGCCATCTGCTTCAAATCTACTTGGTGGAAGTGTTTCCTCACCATCATTTTCATGAATCGGAGAGAAACCTTATGACCCTTAGTTTTTATGGTGTATGTGTTCTTATCCATGTGAATCGTTAAAATCATAGTCATAAGACAAGGATAATGACAAATCCAAACTCATATGGACTGAACTTATGCAATCTTAACTTCTTGCCACATGGCAGTACAGGGCCTGTCATTGCTTCCAAGTTGTTATGCAACCAATTGAGAACTTTCAGAACTCCTATGCAAAGCCAACTTTAACTGGAATGGGCACAGAATATGTCAACACGATAGGTTATAAACCTCAAGTCGTGTGCTAGTGAAGAACCTCAGGTTTTATTCTTGATTAGTTCTTGAAATTCTTTTTAGGATCTTTAAGACTCCCACTATCCTCTTGACATATGAGACTATATTGCCAAATATTCAAGAGATAGTGCGGATTCTTTATCAAGACAAACACTTCACACAATTGGCCTTAGTTGGTCTTTGTTTTATCCAAAACATCACAACTTACCAATTTCAAATGTACAAGAGTAGGACACTTTTACTCTTACATTTGACAAGTGTTTTAAACCTTTCTTTAAGATATGTCACTCAAGTTACAATCTTGGAGTATGACTCTAAGAATTGTTTTGGAACGAAGTATGACTCATCTTCCTGATCTAACCATTTCAACAATTCATGACTCCTCTTCTTAGTCATAAGAATGCACTAAGATGACCTTTAGAGGACTAATTGTGATATGATTTCTAAATCATTAAGATGATCACAAACATGATACTAAAGTACTCTCCCATCTTTTCAGATTTGAGAAACTTTTATCTTTCTGCCTAATTTGATTCTTCCCATTCGTTCTGCCATACATTGAGACTTTTCCAATGTTTCAGAATTATACTTAAACTTGTAAGTATAACCATATTGACTAAACTTTAGAAAATCAAATAGTCTTAACGAGCTTTGTGGTGGACATGACCAGTGCACAAGAATGTGTACTCGATCCCTTTAGTCCTTCACTTGACTCACACATCCATGTGAACAAGTAATTAGTCTTGATTTTCCAATGCTTGAAAGTTCTCATTCATCATACTATTCAACTTGCATGATTCCAAGTTTCGGTCCAATTGAAACTTGGGTGATGAGGAACTTTCCTGATTTGGTAAATTTAGACACTACCACAAATGAAAGAATCAAATTCATTTTCCAATATTGTTGTCAGTGGAATCATATAAGCAACAATTTTCCACAAATGTCATTGTAAGGATACTTCAAATAAATAAAATTAAACAATTTTCTTTTATTTTAAAACTTTGCGGAAAAACTTATCCTTACAATCCACATGGAAAATTGTTGTTATCTATTCCTTAGCAATATATCATAACTTCTTAAGCAACTGATCAAAATTCTGATGCGATCGAAATCCACCTTCGCGATCAGAATCAGCATATACTTCCTTTAAGATTTCTCTCTATTCTTTGATTCTTAAAACATCAACATGTGACCCAGTCACATCATGTAATGAGGATCTCAGAATAGAACTTAACAGAGTTAGATAATGGGCTCTACCTGATGTAGAGTCAAACTTATTGACTTTAACATCCTTAGGTAAATTTGGCAGCTTTGCAATCAACGCCCCTTCCTTTGGCAAAATAAACATATGGACCCTTTGGTAATGGGACTATCTCAGACTTAGCCTTTCTCTTTACCATTTGGTCAACCGGGTTGACTATGGTCAATCCCTTTCCATTGGGAAGAGAATGCTTTTTCTGGATTTCCAGTGTCACCATTGTCACTGTCCATAAAGTTTTTGGGAAGTTGATCTTCTAATCAAATTTGCTTTACTATTGTTCCAAATCATTGTTGATTCAGCAGCACCAAGCAAATAGATATGATCATTAAGGTTCATGTCATAGTCTGTTTCATAGTAGTCCCAAAGGAACTCACTATGTGACTTAGAAAGTGATTGAACATCCAACTTTCTCAAGACCTTGACACCCAACTCTCCCGGCTTGTCAATATGTGACTTCATCTCTAAGATGTGATCACACATAGACCTTGCTTGCCATTAGGGCTTGAGTGACCTTGAACTTGTGGGTTAGGGAGAATAATTGGAGGAGGTGGAGGAAGAGAAGTATGACTTCCATGAGCCAAACTCGGGAAGTCATATTCATTAGGAAAGCTTGGTTTGGGAAGATCATTGTTGTCTAAACCAGACATCAACAATGGGAGAAATTCACGTAAAGTTGATTTAAGTCCTTAATATAACACCCAATATGATATATTAAGGCTACGACCCAACAAACTATTTTATAACTTGGAAGAGGGATGCCGTAATCCAAGCTATAAAATATTTGAAGGTAGGTGAATGACGATTCACCAATTTCCACCAAGATAAACGAAATGTATTATTAGGTTTTAATTGGTTTTGAAACTCCTATATTCTTTTGAGATTCATTGAACTTTTCAATGGCATGTTTCAATCTCGAGTGTGCCCTTCAGGTTTTGTGACTGGGATGCCGAGGATCACAAAACAAGGTGTGAAGTAACCATGCAAATATACTTTGTACCCTTAATATTTACCCCTCAATCGATGTGCTGGTTAACCACACACGCTCCAACGATACTATGATAAACATTAAGTTACCCTTTTCCTACCTTGTTAAGTCCAGGTTAGTGTGCCGGTTAACCACACACGCTCCACTAACAGCTTAAACAAAGTGCAAAGTGTAATTTCATGGATTAGCACCTTATTCACATTTTTCTAAGTAACTAAGATTGAGAATTTATAAAAAGTTTAGTTACTTAGTATTTATCATTAATACTTTTAATGAAGGGAGAATTATAGTCCTTGTCCTACCTGTTCGGCTAACGACCCTCTACCCGTCAAGGAAGCGGTGGGTGAGAGTGGACACCCATTAAACTGCCATTTTATAGGCAGTAACCTTATACCCCCCTTATAGACCGGCTTCGTGAATGAGGCATACTAATGGTAAGACGACTTGCTCTTATACATATAATATATTAAACTTTTAATATTATAATAGTATAAGGATGTATTTTAGACATTTAAAATACTTGGTGGTTTAATCTATTAATTAAACTATACTCTTAATTTAATTAAATTTAAACCATGTCATTATGGAATTATTAATTCTCTTTTAATTAAACACTTTAATTATCTATTAATAAAGTCCATAAGAGTTAATTGAATTATTCAATAAAAACATCATAATTCCAATTATTAAATTCAAAATTAAAACCATTTAATTAATTGTTTAAGTTATGAACCCAAGAGTTTTAGAATTCAATTCTTTTTTTTTATCATAAAAAAACTTTTTCCAAATTCCAAAACTTGAGGGAATGTTTTGTAACTCTTGAAAACTTTTGGATTCCATAACTTATGGAGTTAAATACTTGTTTTATGATGAAACTTTTCATGTTCCATAACTTAAGAACAAGTTATGGAATTCTTTAAAACATTAAGACTAAGTTTTGTAATTCCATAAAAAACTTTGAATCAATTTTTTTAAAAACCTTTTCATATCCATAACTTATGGAGGTTTCAAAAAACTCTTTAGATCAAACTTTTAAAACTAATAAAATAATCATATCATTTTATCTTTTACTAAATTTGACCTAATTCAACTCATATAGCAAATGATTCAAATTTTACAAATAATTAGTTTTTCACAAAAACTAGTAATTATCTTAAAATTTGACAAACGTCATGTTTTTTTCCTTTTTTTTCCAACTTTGAAAATAAAACATTTGCATCAATATAACAGAAAACAACCCATGGCTCTAACACCACTGTTGGATTTTAGTATACTACAACATCCTATGGTGCACATACAACCCTAAATACCTTGGATCTATGTTTTCTCTATTTTACATGCAAATGGTTTCCAAGGCATTAAACCTATAACTAGCATGCATTTGACATAAACCATATAATATACTAGTTAGGGAAACATACCTTTTATGTGGCTTGAAGTCTTGATGTATTTGGCCTTAAGAGCTTAGCACCAATAGTATGAAATGCCTCAAATGGAATCACAACACACCTAGGACAAAGGTGGCTCTTGAGAGAGAATTCCATGCACCAAAACACCTCCATATTTCTCTAAGAAAAGAAGTGGTGATTTTAGCTATGGAGTAACCTATTTATATGTAGGATTCCAAGGGTCATGAGTATAACCCATAATCCATATCCATGGGTTTTATGATCCATGGTTCATGTGGCCCAACTCTTTATGTATCCATACATAAACTTGGTCCAACATGGATCATAAGCCCAACACATATAAATATAACTAATTATCATAATTAGTCCCCATAGATTTAATTAGTCTCTTTTGATCACTAAATTAATTCCAAATTAATTCTTGATCGATACTAATTAAAACATATGATTTCATATTAATATATTATAACTTATAATATATTAATAAACCATAAATAACCTTCTCTCAAAAGTCCATCCTAACAAATTGTCCTGATGATATGCAACCCAAATGGACCATGCTACTCTCGGGTCAAGTACATACCAATAATAGTTATGGGCTTAGACATCTAATCCAACACTTCTAGCCTCCAGATCTCGTATCAGCGGGCTTAGCCCGCTTGGCTGCCGGCTGTACCTGTACCGGTCGCCTGTCACTCCTCTGAGACTCGGCCTCCTCCCTGGCCTGAGTCTCTAGCTCTATCTCCCTCTTCTGGGCATTTGCCTGAAGCTCGGCAAACGTCCGGTACGTCGACTTCGCCACGAACTCGCGAATATCTCTCCTCAGTATGCTCAGATTCCGGCTCATGCGTGCCTGCTTGGTAGACACATGCTCAGGGCAAAACATCGCCCTCTCATGAAACTTCCTGGTGATCACAGTAACAGAATCAGTACCCTGCTTGAGGGACAAGAACTTATGGGCCAGCCGTTCCCTTTCCACCGGGGGAACGTACTCATCACGAAACATGGTTATGAACCTCTCCCAGGTCACCGCAGTAAGCTCAGCAGGGGTGAAATCCGCCGACACAAACTTCCACCAGTCCTTCGCCCCCAAGCGAAGCTGGTTCAACACGAACCGTACTCTCAGAGGCTCCAGACACGAGCAGGTGTAGAAGCATCCCTCAATGTCAGAAATCCATCTCATCGCAGCAATCGGATCCTGCGTCCCATCAAACTCTAGTGGCTTCGTGTTGCTGAACTCCCGAAACAGCAACGAGTCACCCCCCTGAGGTCTAGCAACTGCAACAGCTGCAGTAGCTGCAGCCTCAGTAACCGCTGCGTATCTCTCGTCAAACGTCTCAATCAGGGTGGTCTTGATAGACCCAAACATCTCTGGTATCTCTGCGCGGATAGCCGCAACCACCTCATCGTGGATCATCTGACGAAGCTCCTCGTCACTCACGCCGCTGGTCTCTGCTCTGTGGCGTGTCCCAACCATGATGTCTCTGAAATACAACATAAATATATCAGAGACTCGCTCGAGTATGCACGCACTCGATAACCCATCCCTACTTGTTACTTAGTACCCTAAGGATTCTTACTTGGACTGCGCACTGATCCGGTGTTTTCAGTAGTACGGGCCCTATACTACCGTCCACACCGCATCAGTATTCACCCCAAGTCCTCCTCCTAGGATCCCAGATCACAAGTACTCTACTTCTCGCTAAGCACAGGCTACCCTTCGGTAGGCCCCTCATAAGCTCCTCACTGCTACCTACTCACTCTCAAGCATCTCATAGCAGCAGTAGTCTCCTAGGCTAAGGCATCACAAATCAGGTCACTCTAGTCCTAACATGAATACCTAGCCTACTCTAGCATACATAACATATCATATCATATCTCATAACACATAATGTAAGGGTATTTTGGGAAATCACCGTTCGGGTGCTGACTGATCGTACACACTGATTCCTTCCGCTTTTCTCAAATTCTTTTACTTTTTTAGAAAAATTGTTTCTTTTATGAAAAACTTTCTCAAATCCTCAGTTTGAGTTCAGATACGCCCAGAGGTGCATCCGAATCCCTCAAACCAAGGCTCTGATACCAACGTAAATTTTCAAAACAATTTTTCATTTTTAAAACATAATTTCATTCATAAGATATCATAAGAATCCATTGTATCACATGTCATCATAATAAAACAAATCCCAAGATCTCTAATACATAAATCCCATCAGTGTTTACAGATCATGTCGGTGCCTTCCCGCGATCCTCACTGGTACCTGAAACACATCACACAAACACTGTAAGCATAAATGCTTAGTGAGTTCCCCAAAATACCACATACGCACATACGCCACTCAAGGCTATAGCTCTACAAGACCTTCTGGTCCATGTGTCTCAGGGGACTTCCGTCCCACAATCCTGGTAGACCTTCCGGTCCTACCCATAATGACCTTCCGGTCCATATCATAATGACCTTCCGGTCCATATCATAATGACCTTTCGGTCCATAACATACTACTCATAACATAACATTGATGGGTTTTAGGTACAACAAATAAACTAGAAAACAATTCCTAAGTTCACATGCAACCTACTTTGGATCTATGTTTTAACTATTGAACATACAACTTTGAATTGCAAAACAAGAACCCTAGAGGAGAGAGGCTATTTTCGAAAATAGTAAACTAGGGTTTAAGGTTTACATACCTTTCAATTGTTATAGCAAACAATTGACAATCCTCTTGATCTTGATCTTGATCTTCTTGGAAGCTTTAGCACCACAAGTGTAATGCCTCTAATGGAATCACACCCAAACTAGCAAGAAGGAAAGTAGAAGAGAGAGGGGAGAGGGAGTATGCAAAATCTCGGCCTTAGGGTTTCTTCAAAAGAAAGAGTCACCAAAAACATGAACCAGGAGGCTCCTTATATAGCTGAGGGATCTAGGGTTTAAGGGAAACCCTAGTTATCCTTTGCTTAGGGCCTAAGCAAACCCAAGGGCCTTTACCAAGCCCCTATGGACGAAATTATTAGGGTTTCCCCTAAAGATTTCGTCCACCCTCTTCCAAGGGGGTTCTAGAGCCTTCCACTCAACTATTAGATAATTGCAAACTAGTCCCTGCACCTTATAATTAATTCTTTTAACCCCAAAATCAATTCTGATTAATTTCTGGTTAACAATTAATTAAACATAATGATTTCTTATTAATATATTAATCTTTTAACATATTAATAAATCATTTATATTAATTCATTAATCTTATAAATTAATATCTCTCCTTTCATAATTTCCTTGTCCAGTTGCTAGGTTGAGGGCAACCCAAAAGGACTGTGCTGCTATCAATTCAAGTACATACCAATTATAGTTATGGGCTTAGACACCTAATCCAACAGTCTCCCACTTGGATAAGTCTGTAACTATAATTGCTAGTATGCCTTCCAAATTTGACCAGCAAATTGTAGCTTCCAAAAAGCTGCTGCCGAACTCTGACCCAGTCAGTTACGTGTCCTAAGATAAGTGATCATATAACCCTTCGTTCTGTTTGATATCCCCAGACAAAAGACATGGAATGTAATCAATCTGTTTGTCCAGAATCTATGTTTCCCGATTCCTGATTTGTGATGATGTAGGACTTCTAATTGAACACATCAATTTAGTCCTGGCTGGGCCCAGCACATAAGTCAACACCAAATCATCGAGGGGCCCACAGATATCGCTTTTCCTGTTAGGGCAAAAGGAACGAATAAACGTTGACTCATATGCTTGTATCTTTTACTCATCAAATTATACATGACAATACGTTTTATAACACCAAGTTACTGATGCGGTTTCGTATCACCAATGTATTACCGACTTTGTAAATTACAACTCATATATCTTCGTTTCAAGATTATAAGATATTATCGTCTCAGTATTACTCGTGATGAATTCCATGAAGTGATACTCTGAGCGAGGGTTTATCCAATACTCAAATCTCAATTTTTGAGTACTCATGAACATTGCAGCAATTCTATTGCCATGTCTATCCTTAGACAATCTGCAATCCAATTCATGACAGTCTTAATTCACTACTTACTTCCAAGAGTACGAGCGACTGTGGAGTTTGAATAATCTCATTATTCAGGAAGTAAAACATGCAAAAATGAAACACAATAATAAACAATTGACAAAAGGTAGTAGCCAAACTTATAAATAATACTTTATTATTTAATCACCAAAAGTCAATTACATTTACTTTGTTACAAGTTTCAAAAACTAATCTAACTACTAAAACTAATATCATCTTTCAGTCCTATGCTTCGAGCATGCTGAATATGCTTAGCCCTACTCAGACCCTTTGTGAGGGGATCTGCTGGGTTATCTTCAGATGACACCCTCTTTACTATAAGATGGCCTTCTTCCACTCTATGTCTGATGAAATGGTACTTTCTGTCGATATGTCTGGTCTTACCATGATCTCTCGGTTCCTTTTTCAAGGCAACCGCTCCTTCATTATCGCAGAACAGTTCCATAGGCTCCTGGATGGTTGGAACAACTCCGAGATCCCCGATGAAGTTCCTCAACCAAGCTGCTTCTTTCGACGCTTCACTTGCTGCTATGTACTCTGATTCACAAGTAGAATCAGCCACCGTATTTTGCTTGGAACTCTTCCAAGTAACTGCTCCTCCATTCAGTAAAAACACCCAGCCCGACTGAGAACGGAAGTTATCTCTATCCGTCTGAAAGCTGGCATCACTGTAACCATCTACTCTCAAAGTGTCACTGCCACCAAGCACAAGGACCCAGTCCTTTGTCCTTCGCAAATACTTGAGTATATTCTTAACTGCTATCCAATGAGCTCTACCTGGGTTTCCCTGATAGCGACTGACCATGCTCAAAGCGAATGCCACATCAGAGCGAGTACATGTCATAGCGTACATGATCGATCCGACAGCGGAAGCATAAGGTACACGACTCATGTCATCTATTTCAAAATCTGTACTCGGGCATTGAGTCTTACTCAATTTGGTATTGCTCTGGATAGGTAGCTCTCCCTTCTTGGAATTTTCCATACTAAACCTCTTTAGTACCTTATCCAAGTATGTGCTCTGACTAAGTCCAATTAGTCTCTTCTTTCTATCTCTCAATATTCTAATCCCAAGAATATAGGCAACTTCTCCAAGGTCTTTCATGGCAAAACACTTTCCAAGCCAAGACTTAACTTCTTTCAAGGTTGGAACGTCGTTACCAATGAGTAATATGTCATCGACATACAACACCAGAAAAGTTACTATACTCCCACTAGCCTTGATATACACACAAAACTCATCTTCACTTCTAGAGAAACCAAACTCTTTGACTTTCTCATGGAAGCAAAGATTCCAACTGCGAGATGCTTGTTTCAATCCATAAATGGATTTCTCAAGCTTGCACACTCTATTGGGGAACTTTGCATCAACAAAACCCTCTGGCTGACTCATGTAAACATCTTCAGCCAACTTCCCTTTAAGGAAAGCAGTTTTGACATCCATCTGCCAGATTTCATAATCATGAAAGGCAGCTATGGCGAGCAATATCCTAATAGATTTAATCTTAGCCACTGGCGAGAAGGTCTCATCATAGTCAACCCCTGGGGTTTGAGTGAAACCTTTTGCAACCAGTCGAGCCTTGAATGTGTGCACATTTCCATCCATGTCTGTCTTCTTCTTGAAGATCTATTTGCACCCAACTGTCTTACGACCTGGTGCACTATCAACCAAATTCCAAACTTGGTTGTCATACATGGACTTAATCTCGCTGTCCATTGCCTCTTTCCACTTGGAAGCCTCTGTACCTTCCATTGCTTCCTTATAAGTGACTGGTTCATCTAAGTTTACCAGTGTTCTGTCACTTATGAATGTGTCACCATCTGAAGTAATATGAAAACCATACAACTCAGGTGGCACACTCACCCTAGTGGATCTTCTAAGAGGTAATGAGTTATCGATTGGTTCAACAGGAACTGTTTCCTCTGGTTGAGTGCTAGTGTCATCTAAGGTTCCTTCATTGGCTGAATCTTGAATTTCTTCAAGGTCAATAGTGCTCCCACTGTCCTCTTTGAATATGAGCTCTCTTTCAAGAAAGACTCCTCTTTGTGCTACAAAGACCACGTTTTCACTAGGCCTGTAGAACAAATATCTAAAAGACTGCTTTGGGTAACCAATGAAAACACATTTCTCACTTCTAGCTGCTAGCTTGTCGTGAGTCTCTCGTCTTACGAAAGCTTCACAACCCCATACTTTAATATGTGCTAACGAGGGAACTTTCCCTGTCCACATTTCGTGAGGTGTTTTGGCAACCTTCTTTGTAGGGACAAGATTGAGGATGTGGGCGGCTGTCTCTAAGGCATACCCCCAGAAGTGAATGGGAAGCGAAGCCCGACTCATCATAGAACAAACCATGTCTAACAAGGTTCGATTACGCCTCTCAGCTACACCATTTAACTGTGGTGTCCTAGGAGGAGTCAATTGTGAGACTATCCCACATTCTTTCAGATAGTCGTTAAACTCGATACTAAGATACTCCCCGCCTCTATCGGATCTAAGTATCTTTATCTTTCTGCCCAATTGATTTTCGACTTCATGCTTAAACTCTTTGAACTTTTCAAAAGTTTCTGACTTATGCTTGATCAAGTAGATATATCCATATATGCTATAATCGTCAGTGAAAGTCACATAGAATCGATTAGCATCTCTTGTAGTTGATCTGAAGGGCCCACACACATCCGTGTGTATGAGATCCAACAGACCTTCACCTCTTTCACAAGACCCTGTGAATGGTGATTTTGTCATCTTTCCCAAAAGACAAGATTCACACATATCATCTGACTTTAGGTCAAATGATTCCAACACTCCATCCTTTTGGAGTTGGGCTATGCGTTTCTTGTTAATGTGTCCAAGACGACAATGCCACAAGCATGCCTTGTCTACACTATTAGACAAGTCAATATTAAGTACACTATTTCCTAGGCTATCAACACAAGTCACTGTTTCATACACACCATTACAAGGCAAAGCTTCAAACATAAAAACACCATTCTTATAAACAGAAATTGAACCATTCAAATCATTAAAAGAATATGTAAAACCTTGTCTGAACAATGCATGAAATGAAATAATGTTTCTCGTCATCTCAGACGAATAGCAACAATTTATTAAATCTAATCTAACATCATTACTAAGCAGAAGCTGATAAACTCCGATCTTGGTTACTGGTGAAGACTTTCTGTTTCCCATGATCAGGTTTATCCTTCCTCGCTCTATCTCCTCACTTTCCTTTAGACCCTGCAAATCAGAACAGATATGAAAACCACATCCTGTATCAAGGACCCATGAACGAGAAGATAATGAGTTATTAGCAGAAATAGTGTAAATACCTGCCGAAGATGGCTTCACTTTGCCATCCTTGATATCTTGCAGATATTGTGGGCAAGATCTCTTACAATGCCCCTTTTGGTTGCAGTAAAAGCAAACTGCCTCTTTTGGATCAGAAACATGGGGAGTGGAACCATTGGGCTTAGCCTTTGGGCCATTACTAGATGACCCAGCTTGAGCCTTGCTCTTCCAGTTTTGCTTGGGAGGACCTTTCCTCTTTTTCCCCTTTCCCTGTCCAATAGCCAAAACAGGGGCACTCGTAGGTGTGGAGGGTATACTTTTACCCTTCATCCCTGCCTCAGCTGTCTGCAACAAGTTGTGCAATTGGGCCAAGGTCTGCTCAGTATTGTTCAAATGGTAAGTTAGAATAAACTGACCATAACATTCAGGAAGTGAGTTCAAGACCATGTCAATGGCCAATTCCTCATCAAAGTGAATATTGAGCTTGACCAAACGCTCTATGTAGCGTTGCATTCTTTGCACATGTGACACAACCGACTCCCCATCTTTCATCTTGCAAGCCATGAGTGACTTGACTACTTCGAACTTTTCTTGACGAGCTCGCTTATGGTGCTTTTCCATAAGGTCCTTGTTCATCTCGAAAGGCCAGTAGTCCTTATAGTACCTCTGCAGTTCTGGGGACATAGTTGCCACCATGATGCATGCCACTTTGGTAGCATCATCGTAATGTTTCTTGTAGGCAGCAAGATCTTCAGGAGTAGCTTCATTCTCATCAAGCTCTTTGAGCTCCTTTTCAAGAACATATTCTTTGTTCTCGAAATGAAGAGCCATCTTGATGTTGCGCATCCAATCGTTATAGTTTGAGCCATCCATAACGACTTTGGAGCAGATATTGAGCAAAGAGAAGTTTTGGTTGGAGGAGGACGAAGCAGAAGTGTTTCCAGGAGTAGACATCTGAAAAAAAGTTTTAGTTAGATTTCAAGATACCTTAATAAAATAACCCAAAGATATAATATCAAGGTTAGGATCCAACTATGAAGATTCACAACTCAGAAATGGGATGCCGAGATCCAAGTGCAAATTTCATAAAGGTAGGTGAATGACGATTCACCAATTCCACCATTAGACGAAACAAACGAAGTGAAATTCCTAATTCTTTTGAGATACATTGAAACTATTCAATGACATGTTTTAATCTCAGATTATGCTCTTCTATTTGTGACTGGGATGCCGAGGATCACAAACAAGATGTGAATAACCATGCAAATGTGCTTGGTAACCTCATTGTCTTTATCATTAACTATTGATGTGCTGGTAAACCACACACGCTCCATCAAAATGACAATTATGAGATACCCATTACTACTCTTTATTAGTGCCTTTTAGTGTGCTGGTTAACCACACACGCTCCACTAACGACCAATAAAGCATAATGTGCAATTTCATGGATTAGCATACTTTTCACATTTTTTCTAAAGTAACTAGAGTTGGGATTTTTGAAAATAATGTTCTAGTACTTTTAATATCATTATACTTTTAATGAGAAGTAGTTGTCCTATCAAATCCGTTCTGCTAACGACCCTCCACTAATCAAGGAAGTGGTGGGTGAGAGTGGACACCCATTCAACTACCATTTTATAGGCAGTTTCCTTATACCCCCCTTATAGATTAGCTTCGTGAATGAGGCATACTAGCGATTTGACTGACCATATTCTTATACATATAATATTAAACCTTTAATTATAATATATATATAAGGTGTGTTTTAAAACTTTTTAAAACTTCAAGGGTTTATATAAATTTCGAAATTTAAGCTGTTAAATTCAAATTTAAATAAACCAATTAACTATATTTAATATTTATCTATTAATTAACTATTAATCAAATTATTAAATCTTGTAAGGATTATCTAATTAAATTAATCAATTAATTTAATCCTAATCCTTATCCCTCTAAATTTCGAAAAATAGGGTAAGGATAATTATCCAATTAATCTAATTAAGTAACAATTATCCAAAACAAGAAACCCTAAAACTTCTAAGCAAATTTCGAAATTTACAAGGGAGGATGCTAGGGTTTTCAAAACCCTAACCCTAATTTCGATTAGGGTTCTTTGGAGGCTAGGGTTTTTGAAAAAAACCTTTGATCCAAAACCCTAGAAATCGAAAATTTTGGCCTTTAGGGTTTAATAGCTATAAACCCTAATTTGCAATTCAACAATTGTAGCAATTCAATTTAAAACAACAATGGCTCTGATACCACTGATGGGTTTTAGGTACAACAAATAAACTAGAAAACAATTCCTAAGTTCACATGCAACCTACTTTGGATCTATGTTTTAACTATTGAACATACAACTTTGAATTGCAAAACAAGAACCCTAGAGGAGAGAGGCTATTTTCGAAAATAGTAAACTAGGGTTTAAGGTTTACATACCTTTCAATTGTTATAGCAAACAATTGACAATCCTCTTGATCTTGATCTTGATCTTCTTGGAAGCTTTAGCACCACAAGTGTAATGCCTCTAATGGAATCACACCCAAACTAGCAAGAAGGAAAGTAGAAGAGAGAGGGGAGAGGGAGTATGCAAAATCTCGGCCTTAGGGTTTCTTCAAAAGAAAGAGTCACCAAAAACATGAACCAGGAGGCTCCTTATATAGCTGAGGGATCTAGGGTTTAAGGGAAACCCTAGTTATCCTTTGCTTAGGGCCTAAGCAAACCCAAGGGCCTTTACCAAGCCCCTATGGACGAAATTATTAGGGTTTCCCCTAAAGATTTCGTCCACCCTCTTCCAAGGGGGTTCTAGAGCCTTCCACTCAACTATTAGATAATTGCAAACTAGTCCCTGCACCTTATAATTAATTCTTTTAACCCCAAAATCAATTCTGATTAATTTCTGGTTAACAATTAATTAAACATAATGATTTCTTATTAATATATTAATCTTTTAACATATTAATAAATCATTTATATTAATTCATTAATCTTATAAATTAATATCTCTCCTTTCATAATTTCCTTGTCCAGTTGCTAGGTTGAGGGCAACCCAAAAGGACTGTGCTGCTATCAATTCAAGTACATACCAATTATAGTTATGGGCTTAGACACCTAATCCAACAAACATAGCACATAAATATTAAATAACAGCATACATCACATACTTCTCATAGCACATAAGACCTTTCGGTCACACATATTACCACTCTAGGTAAAGTATAGTGAGAAGACTCACCTCGTACGATGTCGGATAACCTCTCGTGCTCGATAACCCGACCTAGCCTCCTCCTATCATAATAACATCTCTAATCAATACTTTCTCTTGTCCTCATTTCTAAGGAGTGGGTAGAAGACCATTCTACCCCTCCCAGATTTCTCTCTAGAACCAGCTTGACCAAAACCCTAAGGTCAACTGAAGTCAACTCAAGTCAACGGTCAAACTTTGACCAGACTCGTCGAGTGCACTCGTGTGACTCGGCGAGTCCAGGCGGCTTCCGAATCCTCATAGATCCTCACTCGACTCGTCGAGTTAACCTTTCACTCGACGGGTTACCACTGGTCATGAATCGCGGGGCAACCCGACTCGACTCGTCGAGTCCCCTTATGGACTCGACGAGTTCCTTCCATGGCAACACTCAAATGACCTTATGAGGTCAGATCTGTTCCTCTAACCTATAGATCTGACCTCACCATACTCAATAATCACGTAAAGGTCCGACCTTTACACTCATGCAACGTTCAATATGCTTCCTTTGGTGAAATAGTCTCTAAAATGGCAACCTAGGCTCATAACTCTAATGGAATAGCATAAAGAAGGGAGGTTGGGGCTCTCTGGACCTCTCAAGGTCCAGATCCAGAGTTTAACACTCAAAGGGACATCATAAGCATCATATCCAAGCCAATAAAGAATAGAGAAAACCCTAGATTCAAGGGTTCTACACCAAAACAGAAGAGGGGTTCGATTTAGTACCTCAAAGATGGAGTTTCCTTGCTTGAAACCACATAATAGCAACCCCCTTGACCTTCTTTTGCTGGAATCCCCTTCTTCTTTGCAAAAACCACACCAATAAGGATTAAAATAGCCCTTTTCCTCACACCACACGCTCAAGCTCACTAGGGTTTCTCTCTCTGGACTGGTAGCCGCAAATGAGGGCCATAAGGTCCCTTAAATAGGGCACATGCCCGCGGATTTAGGGTTTCCACCCACAGCGCGGACTCGTCGAGTCCATCCATCGACTCGTCGAGTGCGTTCATTAATCCAGTCAGCAAATCGCGATCCTACTTGACGAG
The DNA here is from genome assembly GCF_052849685.1 of Lactuca virosa. Classification (NCBI taxonomy): domain Eukaryota; kingdom Viridiplantae; phylum Streptophyta; class Magnoliopsida; order Asterales; family Asteraceae; genus Lactuca; species Lactuca virosa. The sequence continues at coordinate 45,285,703 of NC_136433.1, forward strand.
TCTAGGCGTCAACTCGTCGAGTCCCTCCTCATAACTCAAAATAAACAATTTAAATATGGTACCTGGAAATCCGGATGTTACAAGACTCACGTGAATCACAAGGCCGACTAACACTCAGCTCAAAATTGCACCGACCACAACTAACGGCTCTCTTGCCAAATGATGGGTGCTTAACACCTCCTATCAATCTACATATGGTAAACCCTAAGTCTACATTCTAAAAATAAAATTTGACCAAAAGTCAACCCAAGCCAAAATTCAGGCGGTTAAAGTCAAAGTCAACAACCCATAATATCAACTATCCAGTCTTACGTCGTGACCAGCCCTTGGTCACATCGTGAGAGCTCACTCGGTCCGATTCCAACTCATCTCGACTCAACTCAGCCAACTCATACATGAAAAGTCGTTGGAGCTGACCTCATGACGTGAGCAGCCTTCTCTCACGTCGTGAGCCCCAAGAAGCTTAACAGAAACAAGGTCATTCAATCCTCACGTCGTGAGACCATATGTCTCACGTCGTGAGCACAGTCTGAAGCAAAAAATCCAACAATTTAAGTCCTTAATCCATTAATCCTTTTATTCTAACTTTCTAGAAGGTCTGATAACTCCATAATACACTTAAAAGTCGATGATTTGTGGGTATGTATGTCCAATACATGTCTAGATCTCATTTGGGGTCAAAGTTGAAGAAAAGATCATCCAACTTTCATGCAAGGTTACAAAACCCAACCATTCATTATACCTGAACTTCATGACACTCTAAAGACCCTTATAACCCATAAAGTTGCCAACTTTATGGTTTCCATTCATTCAAACTTTCTCAACCAAGGAGAAAAGTGGGACAAGACTTAGATCTAGCCACGGACAACAATAAAGGTGGAAGCTTTGACACTTACAAGGGTCCAGAAACAATGTAAGTTGGTGATGATGATGATTCCCTGCATGCCTCTCCAAAAGATCACCTTCTTCTTCTTCTTCTTCTTCTTCTTCTTCTTCTTCTTCTTCTTCTTCTTCTTCTTCTTCTTCTTCTTCTTCTTCTTCTATTGTTCTTTAAACCAAGAAATGCTCCAAAAAAGGCCAAGAATCAAGCAAGGATGAAGGCTAGGGTTTTCTGAGGTGAAGGGGGGAGGGGGGGGGGGGGTTGGAGGCTGATAATGAACCCAAAAATGGGTTTAGAGGGGCTTAAATACGAAGGAAACCCTAAAAGATCATGGGCTTGAGCTGCATCAGTTTTCACATCGTGAGCCTCTATGCCTCACGTCGTGAGATCAGTCTAGAACAAAATTTACATATTAACTCTCCTCACGTCGTGACCACTCAAAGGTCACGTCGTGAGAACCCATTTCCTCCAAAATTCGACATTTTTGACTCTTTGAAACCCTAAACCGATCTATCCTGGAAAACGGGTGTCACAATTATTTGGAAATCTACTCCTAACCCATCCTATCATGATATGCATAAGTAAGATGCTTATAACAATTCCAAAAATATAACCTTTTTTCTTTTATAATCAAATCATTTCCAAAAATGTCATTTCATGAATGCACATATAGTTTACATAGCTTACATATAATATCATATAATGAAAACCAACAAAACTTATAAAATCACAAAAGCAAGGGTGTGTGTTTCCGATAACTCACCCTCGATCCAACAATAACAATACCACACTCTTCCTTATTTGACTATATTTCTTCAAGTATTATGCTTCCAAGTCAACCACCTAAAATCATCATCATAATGTTGTCAGTGTAATCTCCTAATTTTCAGAATAAATTTTTCGTTTTTTAAACACATATTTTCATAAGACATATTCAAGGAAAACCCCTTTATTTGTAAACCGTAGTTCAAAATTAGAGTTATAAAGAAAAGTGTTATTGAAATTTCAATTCATTCAACTTCGGATGGGTGTGTACAATCATGTTTTCATCTTCCTACGAACTGATAATACTTGAAAAACATTTAATCCACAACTATAAGCCAAAGCTTAGTGAGTTTCCTAAAATACCACATATGATATACACACATGCATACATGCAACAGTCCACTCCAACCTAATGGATATCTAGGCTCACAACACTCTAGTTGATGTTGCCATCAACTCACCCATTTACTATCCCTCAACCTAAAGTTGTGCAACCAATACTCTTGGCGACTCGCACGAAGCTGGATGTCTTAACCCTTTCACAAATATGTCGACATATACATAATAAATATAACATACAAATCAGCATCACATGTAACAATCTACAAGTCTACCTGCCTAACAACATATAACAGTCTAACCACATCCTATCACTCTAGGACACATACTGCAATATATAATATGGTGAGGAAACTCACATGAGCTAAACAATATATAGTATGGTGAGGAAACTCACCTAAGCTAAACAACAGAAAGCTCAACACCAACCTCAACAACAGAACAACTAACACCAACTATAAGGGTCCAAAAGGTAGTGAATACTAATCTCTTCGGTTGCCAAGCTCCAAAACCAAGTCTTTGAAGAACAACACACTCAGAAGCCAAAAAACTCCTTAAAAACGGATGAGAGGAGAGACGAGGGGCTTAATTTATAAAGAGAGAGTATGGTTTGATAAAAGAAGGGCTATTGATGCAATAAAGGCTGCAAAAATGACATAAAACAACAGGTTGAAGCCTTTAATTGCGAAAATGGGCTTAGGTTGCACAATTCGCCACTGTGTGGTGAACTCCTCACCAGTCACCATGTCGTGGTGACAGGTTTTTCTCCAAATCCATTCTAGCTGCAAACATCCATAACATCTTCGTTTCAACTTCATTTTCGGTGATCTTTATATGCACACAAAGGTAATGACAAGCCCCGCAATTCTATCTAATTACTTTTGACTTAAAACATACCGAACTAAATTCATTAATTCATGCAAGAAGTGTAAAATAACGCTTTTTCCCATTTACCCTTTGCCTCTAAAGCACAATTCAAGGGATTAAAGTACAGTTCAAGGGCTTAAGTCACTTAACCAATATGATCAACATCCAATAGGGCCTAAACTATATTCCCTTGAAGCACAAGACCCTTATTCGATCAAATCACGATCCGTTAACCCAAAATCAGAAACATCCCAAAACTGGATCTTACAATCAAAATATCAATATACCCTTTTATGGGTCAACTCATCATTATTAGCTCACAATGCTCCTTAAGTATCCTAATATGAAGGATGAAAGCTAAGGAGACCAAAGGAATGAATCCGACTCGATACATAAGCAAAACACAAAGCATAAAACGGGACAGGACGTCTGATGCATCACCCCTTCCCATTTCAGTATTTGCCGGTTTCCTGAAAGTTTGACCCAATGAACTATGTCATTAGTATTTTTAAGCGTCACCAAATAGTTTTTGAATTTTCTCCTAACCAATCATATTAACATACCACCTTATAATGTTTCCTTCATTCCAAATGCAACGACATTATCAATTTAATTTAATGATTATAGTTCGGTAGGGATGTCAATCAATAACACGAAAAAAAAATACACGCCATGAAACAAAACTAAAATTCAAATTCGTGTTTATGTCGGAAGTAAAAAAACGACATCGTGTCGTGTCATGTTCGTTTTTAAAATCCAACACAAAATTGACAAAGTATTAACATGTATTTATTGTGTTTTTATGAGTAAATATGAATTAAATTAAGTAATTGTTAATTTATGCTATCTTTGTTGTGTTTTACTTGTATCATTTTCGTGTTAATTAAAAATTACTAGTATCTTTTCATGTCGTACTCGTGTTATATAAAAAAAACCACCATGTGTCTTGTCATATAAAAACACAATGCGACTTTCCGAATCGACACCCTTACAATTTAGTTCCAAGTTCCCTACTTCTCTCCCTCAGAATACATAATCTATTATTTTTTTTAATCGACTATTTTAAATCCAAAAACCAAGAAATGGAATTATGGAATGTAACTATTGATAAGAAAATGAACTCCTACACAGATTTGGGCTCAACGCTAACCCATTTTCCATTAGATTTTGGCCCGGTCCAAGTTTTCTGATCAAAGCTCGGCCCAAAGTTACAAGATAACCGACCCCGGTTCAACGGTTTAGATAAGAGTTTAGGGCACAGGTAATATAAATACAGAAAACTCCACAGCCATACGGTTTTAGGGCTTAAACGAAGAAAATTGAAGCCGGAGAAGAGGGCTCTTCATTAGGAAGGAGCTGTACTGTCTTATCCAAATCGTCCAACAAACAAAAGGTAACCGTTGATGATTTAATCTCGAATATCTGACAAGTAAGCGCTGATTACTGATTTATATTGTTTTCATTCAACTTAATAGATTCAATCCTCTAAATTATTTGTCTTTCGGTTTGTTTTGGCAACAATTAGTCGTTGATTTTCCCTTTGTTTGTGGTTTGTTTCTAATTTTTTTATTTTGGTGTATGAGATAACCGAAAACCCTAGTTTTTGCGGTTATGCTGTATGTAATTATAAATTCGAGGAATGTAATTCTGATGTTTCATTACTCGTGCTGATCGTATCTGTACATATCTATACTAATTACAAAGTTCATTAGCTGCAATTTTTACTCTATGTAAAAGTTAAAAGACTCAATTTTTTGTCGATGTATATGTTTGCTCCTAAGATTTATCAACAATCAATTACTTGCTGTGTGCTTTACCTAACATTTATCTATTCTTTGACCATTGTATAGTTGTTGAGAAAACCCTAGATTTTATGGTGCTTGTGTAAATCTGGTGATTTGGAGATGCTTTATCTAATTCTTCGCTATCCTTAAATGGATAATATCTTCTTGTGGGGTTTTTTGAATCCCGACTTGTTCTAGTTTGTGCTTAATGTCTGTAAATGTTTCTTCTTTGAAGGATGGATCGTTATCAGAAGGTGGAGAAGCCTAGAGCAGAGCAACCAATTGATGAGAATGAGATCCGAATTACTAGCCAGGGAAGGATGCGAAGCTATATCACCTATGCAATGACATTGCTTCAGGTAAACTCTTCATGAATGTTAAACTCACAGCATCTGGTAGTTCACTAATACCTTCATCTTTTTTCAAGTTTTATAAACTATGGTGTATGTAAATAGTACTTACTATGAACTTAAATCTTTCTATTTATTTGCTTTCCAGGAAAAAGGTTCATCAGAGATTGTATTCAAAGCAATGGGAAGAGCCATCAACAAGACTGTTACTATTGTGGAATTGATAAAGGTTTGCTCTTTTTTATCTACACACTTATATTACATTCTCCAAATTTTTACTATTTATCACAATCTTCTTTCATCATATATGTTTAGAGGCGAATTGTTGGGCTTCATCAAAATACATCCATTGGATCCACAGACATAACTGACACCTGGGAACCCTTAGAGGAAGGATTACTTCCGTAAGACAACATTCAAACTTCTTAAAAAACACACCTCCAATATTCCACTTCTCCACATTTCATAAATTTCTCAACTTTTTATTTTTATTTTTCTTGCAGCCTTGAGACAACAAGGCACGTTTCAATGATCACTATAACTCTCTCCAAGAAGGAGTTGAATACATCATCTATTGGGTGAGTTAGTTAACAATTCATTTTTCTTTTTTCTTTTTGCATTATCATTTTTTTATAAATTATTCCTTAAAATTTACTTGGTTAACCTATTTTCAGGTACCAACCACCATTGCCAGCTGACCAGGTCAAGGTGGCGACTGAATTTGAATATGATGGAGGTATAAATTTATAATATATTAAATTTTAAATACTCTACACATGTCATAAATTTGTCAACTTTTTAGAAATTTTATATTTTGATTCTTTTTATTTTTTTAGAAGGATCACCAACTGCAAGGGGCAGAGGTCGTGGTGGAAGGGGAAGAGGGCGTTCTAGACCTGCACCAGGTATTATGTGTAAAAAATAAATAATATATATTTTTTTTAAAATTATTGTTAAAAGATTTTAAAGTAAATTGCTATTTCTTGTTTTTGTTATATGATAAAAGGAAATGGTTACGGACCAGATGAGTATGATGATGGGGGTTGGGATGGTCCCGGTGGGTATCCTCCCAGGGGGAGAGGAAGGGGAAGGGGACGTGGGTTCCGTGGGCGTGGAAGGGGAAATTACAATAATGCCCCTTACATGGACACTCAACAGGAAGTAGGAGGTTACAACAACCAAGAGTCTCCAAGGGGTAGGGGTCGTAATTTCCGTGGGCGTGGAAGGGGTGGCTACAACAATGGCCCTTACATGGAAAACAACCAACAAGATTTTGGTGGGTACAACAATCAAGAGTCTCCCAGGGGTAGAGGACGTAATTTCCGTGGTCGTGGAAGGGGTGGTGGTTACAATAATAATAATAATGATTTTAATAATAATAATAATAATAATGCTTATATGGATAATCAACAAGATGTTGGAGGCTATAATCAAGAATTTCGAGGTATGTTAAAAAGTTGACAAAATTTACCCTTTCTGTCCCTGAGTTTTGTTAAAGTTTTCAGTTTTGGTCCTAAATTGAAAAATCTAATGAAACTTGGGGACTAAAAATGTAAATTACTATGGTTGATTAATATATTTGGATGGAATAGGGCGTGGTCGTGGGAGGGGGACACGTGGCAGGGGACGTGGGTTCAGGTCAACCAGGCCAAATCAAGGTGCAGGTGTTGGTGGTGGTGATTAAAAAAAAGGTGGCTATGTTTTTTTTTTATCATGAGTGTTTGGATGATGATGCCTGGCATTTCTATGTTTGGTTTTTGAATTTTTTTTTTTATTAAAAGTTTGGGATAATTTGACTTAGGAAATGAGTTTGTACCAAAAGTGTAGACTAAGTTTTAGTACTTTTTTTTATTGTTATTTGATTTTTTCAATTTTTATTGTAATTTTTGTTCTTGATTTTTGGCTGTAGGATTTATAGTTCATGTGTTTGATTTTCTAGTATTGCAACCATGCAATTTAGACTCTTGATTCGCCAAATACTATTTTTAAGCTCACATAATCTAAAAATAACACAAGTAGTTGATTATGTGATTTCAAATTTAATCGTTTTTACTACCTTAGATAGAAGGTAACGAGTTTTAAACTTAAATTTTAAAAGGTTTAAGAAATCACCAAATATTGAGTTATAAAAACAACAAAAACAATATATTATGAATTTATCGTGATGCGTTTTCTTGAATGATCTTGTTGGCATATATATGTTTCATGTATAAGTTATAGTTGGTCAACACTGGCCTGTTTTTATTTTGCATCTTCTGACCCGAGCCCATGTTTTTACCTATTTATTCGACCTCACATTTTGACATATGAGATGATTGACACGACTTGTGTTTTTTGTGTATGGATTTTGCAAATTTGTGTTTTGTGTTGATTTGTGTCTTTACGATTTTCAAATTTGTGTTTCATGTTGTACATGGGTTAGACACAAATTTAAACATTTAAACAAGTGTGTTTATCGTGATGACATGTGATATTGTGATATGTATATGTCACATACAATACATGAATGATTTAGTGAGATATAGTATGTTACTTTCTATTTTCACATTGTTTTAGCAATGTACTTTCAAATTAATAATAAGACAAAATGTCCCAAATGGTTCCATGTGTTTTTCAAAAAGTAGCAACATCAAAACAAGGTTGGAAATACTACAAACTAGTCCTTGTGGTTTCCTTATAAAATTTCTTATGGGTTTTGGATTTTGATTTTCAATATATATTTGTAACCTAGCTATGTATGGCCCGAAAAAAATCAATGTATGCAAGAGTTGTCACTGTATGAAACAACCACTATTGCTGCCAATTAAGCCATTGTTAATGGTCTCCTTGTACCAACATCATAATATACTATGCAATTGTTTGACCACTTATGTTTTTCTCTACGAGATACAACTTTAGTGTTAAGTGTTTTTCCTTTTAGAGTTTATCTGATTAAGGAAAGGGGAATGTCAAAGGAAGGGGCGGGTGGGGTATGCTGTGTCGTCAGGGGTATCAAGGAGAAGGGGAACGTGAAATGGTAGTGAATAGGGACAAGTGGGTGTGTGATATAGTTTGATTTTTTAATTAATACTTTTATTAATTAAAAATTATTAGGAAAACTATAAAAATATTATAAAATAGTATTAAAATTAATTTGTAATGACTAACTTTACAAAGAATTAAAATCATAGCACTGCCAACATTATATTAAAATAGATATATGTGGGCGTAAAGGAAAATCGAATCCGATCCGGGGGTGTTCGCTGAAATGTTGCGAATAGACTTCCGTTTAATTTGTTTGCCGTTTAAAAAAAAAAAAAAAAAATTTGTTAAATATTATCTAATAATAATAATAATAATAATAAATTTTGATTGGTTTTGGGAGTTGCATATCGTATGACGTATGTCATATCGACATATCCTGCTAGAAAATGAGGATCCGCCGCCTGCCGGGTACCTCACATATGATTATAATACAATATTGAGTAGGAGATTGAAGTGTGCTATTTGGTCACGTCTCGTAATATATATAAAGGCAGAAACACATTCTCCTCCACCTCAACTCAAATGATTTTAGCTTTACTCTTAATACAAACAAAAAAAACCTACACAAAGTCAGAAATCAACAGAACAACCATGGAGGTTTATGAAGATGAAGATATAGTGATTGTTGGTGCTGGGTTAGCTGGTCTCACTACTGCCTTGTCTCTTCACAGGTATTCCAATTCTATTGCACCATCTCTTTTGCACGCTTCACTCACTTGTACCCTGCAACTCATCCAATCACCACCATCGGGAAAACTCACTCACTCACCACTGATTGAAGCAATTCATAAAAGCTCGTTCCTTTGTGCTTTAGTTACTTGTACAGTATTCATGTATTTGAATCAATTATGACCCAATGAACAAGATTTGCCCTTCAAATATTAACCTTGTTTTTTTTTTTTTTGTTTCATCAAGATTGGGTTTGAAGAGCTTGGTGTTGGAGTCATCAGAGAGCTTGCGAATTACCGGATTCGCCCTTACACTATGGACCAATGCTTGGAAGGCACTCGATGCGGTTGGAATCGGGGATTCCCTAAGACAAAAGTCTACCCAAATGAAAGGGTAAAATAGTCAATATAACCAGGGTTATTCCAGTAATTCTATAATTAACTCGGTTTTGTTGTTCCAGATTCAAGATCGCATCTCCTGATACTGGACTTTTTACTTCACAACAAGCTCTCGACAAAGATGGAAAATTGTGAGTAAACATGTTTCATATATAATTATAACGACACAATTCAAATCATTTCACATTTCGTTTTTTCAGAGATTTGCTTATGTATATGGTATTTCTTTCTATATATAAACTGTAATGACTGTAAATCTTGATTTATAGCAAAGGTTATGAAAGCCGATGTGTTAAGCGAAAGGATTTAATGGAGACATTAGTCAAGGAGCTTCCACCAGGCACCATTAGATACTCTTCCAAGGTCGTCACCATTGATGAACACGATCGCTTCAAGCTCGTGCACTTAGCCGATGGCACCATTCTCAAAACCAAAGTAATAGTCTCTTTAAACGGTTTTACTTTGATGAATTATAGATGTCGTATATATATCTCTCTCAGTCATTAATGTATCAATGTAGGTCTTGATTGGATGCGATGGAGTTAACTCAGTGGTGGCAAAATGGTTGGGTCTCGGGTCACCCGTGAGTGTCGGGAGGTCAGCTATTCGGGGCTTGGTTGAGTTCCCAAATGGGTCGGGTTTTGACCCAATGTTTCATGTCAACTTTGGAGGTGGTGTACGCTATGGTTTTCTTCCCGTTGATGACAAGACTGTCTACTGGTTTTGCACCTTCACCCCATCTCAAGTTCCATCTTGTAAGTCGTTTTTTAATATGATTTATAAAACATATTATATATACTTATATTCAGAGTCAAGACTCAAGAATCACTTCTTTTCTCATAGATGAAGAAGATTGGTATGAAAACCCTATAAAAATGAAGCAATTTGTATTGAGTCAGATAAACAAGATGCCTCAAGAAGCACAAGATGTGGTGGAAAGAACATTGATAACTAGCATATCTTTGTCGCCATTAAAGTTCAGATTACCATGGAATGTTTTATTTGGAGACATAGTGAAAGACAATGTTTGTGTAGCTGGGGATGCCCTTCATCCAATGACTCCTGATATAGGTCAAGGTGGGTGTTCATCGTTAGAAGATTCGGTAGTTCTTGGAAGGTGTATTGGGGAGGCTCTTTTGAAAAAAGTTGATGGAAAAGATGATGAGTTTGAGAGGATTGAAAAGGGTTTGAAGAAATATGGAAAGGAAAGGAGGTGGAGAAGTTTTAGTTTGATTAGTGTGGCTTATTGTGTGGGGTTTATGCAAGAGAGCAAGGGTATGATGATGAGTTTCTTGAGGAAAGTGTGGTTTTCAAAATATACACCTAGTGCTTTTCTTAAGATGGCTAATTTTGATTGTGGTGATCTTGTAATATGAATCAAGAAATGGTAATTTTCTTCTGAAAATGAGTTAGATTCATGACTTTTAAGATATTATTTTGTATCTAAGCTATCATAGTAATGAATATTTTTCTATGTTATTTGTTATCATAATTAGGTGTGAGACCTATGTATTACATGAGTTTATTTAAAAAAAATATGAAATTTTAACAATTTAAAAAGTTTGAATTTATAACAAAAATGAGAAAAATTTTGAATTATTAAAATTAATGAGGCTTTAATACATTGAATACATTACATATATAAACCCTTTCTAATAAATAACTTACATATTAAATATTGAATTTTAATTTAATAAAATGACAAGTGGAAAATAAAAAATTCAAAAATTTTAGAAAATGCCATGTGTCCAAATGAAAGAGAAGAGGACATGTGACAAAAAGATTTTGATTTATTAGGGAGGATAATTCATGTAACATTATAGTTACTTATGGCTATCACATTTGAACAAATGAACAAAATGTTTCAAATAAGTATTTAGTCATTTCACTGTAAATCTTGATTTTCAGCTCAATAAAGTGGTAGTAGATGCAACAAATATAGTAAACGTAGCACGCCTACTCAACCACTTTGTACGTACCTTTAATATTTGTACATTTTCGCAATATCTAACGAAGATGAAACGTAGTTGCTATTTATTGTAATTGTTAGTGTATGCCAAATTGGGATTTTAAACATCCGAATATCTGATACCATGAAATTGTGATGATTGCCTTTGCATTCAAATATGAAAATATATACCGATTTACAAAACATAAATGGGCCACAAACACACATGGGCTAAATAACTAATAAACTCTATGCAAAACTATTGGGGTTATACATACACTAATATTCTAACAATGCAAACCAATCACACCCAAAATATTAAAAAAAAAACTATATTCACGTAAATTAATTCTTCTTGCTTGATGTTTTTACAAGAAACATTAAAATAAGGATGGTGTTAAAAAAAAGTTATTTGGAGTTTTTTATTATTAGGTTTTCTGAACGAATATAATCAATCTATTTTAATATATATATATATATATATATATATATATATATATATATATATATATATACTTTTTTAATTACTTAATGTATATACTATAATTTATTATTATTATTATTTTAATTATTAAACTGATTTAATATAACTTATTAAAACTAGATTAATTATCACAATTATTAGATTAATTATATTTGTATTTGTTTTATTTAATAAATATCATTAATTTATTAAAAACTAATGTATTTATAATATTTTTCTTTGTTTTGTTTTTACTTTTATCACAATTAGATTAAATAACATTCTAAATAAATAAAAAGAAACTTACCTAAAACTATATTTTCTTATTTATCTGACGCAAATTTTAAAAACACGAAACCTTAATAACTATTTTTTTATTGATGATATATTTGAATGATTTTAATATTTAATTATTTACTATTATATTGTTTTTTATTCTTAAATGAGTTTTTTTCTTGGATTCATTTTTGAACTTTGAATAACAATATATTATTTTTAAAATTTATATTTTGGTTTAACCACAAAAGCGGTATATTATTGTTGACCTTTTGAATAACGATAAATTATAGTGTAACTTCAAAAAATATATTGATTTACATCATTAAATATTGTGAACGAACAAAACTTTTAAAAAACAACATTGTATTCGCCTATAGATGTAAGTTCCTTTGATTTTTATTTTTTGAAAATAAAGATCTTGAGATTTTTTTAGTCATATATGATTATTCAACAATCATATATGAATAATCAAAAGAGAAAAAATAGTCGTATATGGTTTATATTTGAATATGTCGATTCCGTTTTTATTTATATATGATTATCAAGTAATCATATATAAATAAAAAATCTTAAGATATCTATTTTTTAAAATCTCAAGTAGTGAACCCCTCTTATAACGATTTTTATATTTGTTTTACATTTAACAAAAAAAAATAGTGAGTTTATTTCATAACCACTTTGAGCTTTTTTTTTTTTCATGAGTTTATATACATCAATATAAAATGAGTTTTTAGGATATCAGAATTCGGTTAAATCCGAACCAATTTTATCAGATTTTCAAATGAGATTTGGAGTTACAATATAACCATTTACAGATTCGGATTTTTGCCGGATTAGCCTATATAAAAAATTGCCAAGTCGATAAAAAGCTTGATAAAAATATTTTTAAATTGTAAAAAAATAATTATGGATTTGGATACAGATAGATTTTGTTTTTTGAAAAGTTTGTTTTAGATAAACGAACATAACGTCAGAAAGTTAAAAACAATCCTAAGTTAAAAAAAAAACTTTAAGAAACATTCTTAGTTGTTATAAAAATGAAGGGTAAATTACAATCATCCTTTGTATATATGTCAAAACGCACGTTTAAACTTTATTCTAAAAAATTAACTCGAACGTCCCTCATATCATCAAAAGATGCAAGTTACGTCCCTCGTAGATTTAAAATTGTCTCTCACAGACTTAAAATGACGATCTTTTCATTTTCATTTATTTTTCATTATTTATAACTTATCATCTATTTTTTTATTAATTATAATTTTTTAAAAACAGAAATTTCCCCTTAAATTGGTTCCAACCCCTTTAGCCATCAACCACTTCCAACTACAGTCATCTCCGGTCACGCGGGGGGGGGGGGGGGGTAGTGGGCTTGTATTTTATTTTTAATTGAAAATAATAATAAAACATCAAATTAAATGAAAAACAAAAACACAAGGGTATTATGGTCATTTCAGTTCTAGTACAAACTAATTTCGCAACAAAATTGTTTTCCAGGGATGAAGCGTGCAAAGTTAAACCAATCGAGAGACGGTTCGAGTTAATTTTTTAAAATATGGACTGAACGTGCATTTTGGCACGTGCACGAGGAACGATGGATGCAATTTACTTTAAAAAATATTACGGATTCAGATGATTCGGTTTTTTAAAATCCGATTTCATATAAACGAACAAAATGTCGACAAAATAACAAACACATGTTAAAAAATGAAAGAAAATAAACGAACGAAGTGTCATCGAAAAATAAAAAAAAATGATATTGAAGATATATATTTGAATAAAATGCCAAAAATAGGATTTAAAAAATAATGTAAATTATACTAAATCTTTATTAAATTTATTAATATAAAATAAAAATAAAAGATATTAGTAATAATATGTTTGATGGAATGAAATAATAAATAATTTTTTTAAGATTTATAAAAGTTTTTTTTTAATAAAAAAAACGATTCACAATAATAAATGGGCCACAAATATCATGGGCTAAATAACTAATAAAGGCCATACAAAACTATTGGGTTATACAAATATACGTACACTAATAATGCAAAGGTGTATTCCATATCATATAGTTCCAATTAGAACCTGTAAAAATTGATTCGAACTTATTAATTCAACCCGAACCCAACCCAAAATTAGCAGGCTGAGTTGAAAATTTCAACCCATTTAAGTTAAATGGGTCAACCCGTCTGACCCATTTAATTAAATAAGTTGGGATGGATAAAAGTTATTAACCTGTTTTCAACCCACCAACTCATTTCAGTTTAATATATATTTAATTTAATAATTATTTAATTATTTTCTTTGTGCCAACAATACTAGTCACTCTTCAAAATTATTATGAAATTACATATCTTTAATGTTATTTGAACAATTTCTTTGTATTTGTGAATTGAGATTGTGTTTTTATTATACTTTTAAAGTTTATTTAAGTTTGGAACTATTTTAAGTGGTATAATATTAGTTAATTTATTTACTTTTTTATTTTAAATGAGTTAACCCAAGTTTAACCCATTTATTTAATAAGTTGGGTTAGAAATTACATAAACGGGTTAACCCGGTGACAACCTATTTATCTTAAAGGTTGGTTTGGGTTGAAAATATCCACACATTTAAATAAAACGGTTGGGATGGTTGAAATATTCAACTCAATTAATTAATAAATATGTTGAACCCGAACCCAACTCAGACCGATCCATTGCTAGCTCGAGTTCCAATCACCCAAATTATTTAAAATATACTATAATCACCTCAATTAATTCTTCTTGCTCGATGCTAAACATTTAAATAAAGGTGCAGCTATACCCTCAATCATATAAATAATATTATTACGACGTAGACACAATCACCCACGCACAAAAAAGAGTACACCAAGCAATTTTAGATGTATGTATAGAATTCTCCTTAAATAAATGTGTAGGTAGGCATTAGCCGTACTACTACTTTTGAAATGAAAGCTTATCACATGGCTGAAAACCAATAACACCTCAAAAGAAAAAGAAACGAAAGTACAAAGATAAAAATCAAAGAGCTCCTATAAAAAAGATTACATGCGGGTTGGTTAAAATCCCCGATTTTGTCCTTTTTTTTGGGACCATCTTTTAATCCCTAAGGCTATCCGGAGTGGGCAGCTCAACCTATGCGTGGAGCTGAGCTGGGGGTCTGAAGACGCGTAAACACCGTCCCCAGACCTAGTGGCTTGCGTGTGACGTCTCTACGAAGACGAGTCTCGCTATTGGCTGCATTCCGTTTTGACTAAATGGAGTCGTTGGAGGCAATAAAAAATTTTTTTTTACAAATTCTACTGCAGGTGTTCTAACGGAGGAAGCCGATAGAGACCTCATTTAATCAAAAGCAGAACAAATCTCTTTCCAAATTTTTTTTCTCTCAAAAATGGTTTATAAAGTTTACAAATTCCACCATAGACTTTATTATTATAATAATAATAATAATAATAATAATTATTATTATTATTATTATTATTATTTTCTATGTTTTTATTAATTAGGTTTTTTATTTAATTTAATATAAAAAATATATATATATTGTGGAGTGGTGACCATTTCCTATGTCTAGTGAGTTGATGGTGAAGCTGACGTAACGCAGATGTGTTAATATTTTTTCGATGGGTTGACTGTGACCACTCCCCACAGCCTAACAAATATAAAAAAACATTTTATCCTTGTCATATTTTTAATAATTAAAACAAATACTTAATTAAAATTAAAAATCATCATTGTCATATTTTTACTTCTTTCCTTCTTCCTCTTCCTTAGATATGGAGATGATGTCATTCTTCCTCTTTCTTGTTGTACATAAGCATCATAGTATAGATCCGACTAGGGATGAAAGTGGACCAAACCCGACCCAGAAAATCCGTAACCGGTTAACGAGATTTTGTAGGACCGAAAACCGAACCGGTATATAGGAACCGATTCCGGTTCGGTTCCGGATACAGTACCAGATAAAGTGGGTCTAAAACCGGAAAATCCGGAAACATCAAAGTGGGTAGGGTGGAACCGGGTAAAATGGGTTTAGAACCGGACAACCCGGAAAAACAAATTTTTTTTGGTAATTACTTGCTACTTAGTGGGTTGAACTTTGAAAATTTTCATATTGATATCTCAACTTCGGGGGACTGTAAGTTGTTGAATATGAATCCAAAATTGATAAAATTATAGTCTAAAATCATGTACAGATTCTAAACTACACTCTGAAAAACCCGTATGTCAATCCGACTTTAAACGAACGAGATGTGCATGTTTTAACATTTTCATAGAATACTAAGTATAAAAACAAATAATTGAAAATGTTAATATTTTCAGTTTTGATATCCCAACTTCGGGGTACTGTAATTCAATGAATACTAAACCAAAAATGACAAAATTATAGTCTAAAATCATTTAAAAACTATAAACTACAAGTTGTAAAAAACCGCATGTCAATCCGACTTCAAACAAATTAGATATGCATGTTTTAAAATTTTCACAGAATATAAAAAAGTTGAAAAGCTAAAAACTTCCAACTTTGATATCTTGATTTTGGGGGACTATAAGTCAACAAATATAAAACTAAAAATAACAAATTTATAATCTAAAATCATATACGAACTCTAAACTACACGTTAGAAAAAACAGCATGTCAATCTGACATGAAACAAATGAGATATGCATGTTTTAAACTTTTCACAAAAACGGGTTCCGACCCCTAAAAGTGGTTCTGGTTCCTAACACCAGTTCCGGTTCTTAAACCCGGTTTACTCGGACCCGATCAACCCAAACCCGGATTACCCGGAACCCGGATAAAGCCATTCTTTAAACCCAGAACCGGAACCAGTTCTATATAATCTGATTCTAGCGGTTTCGGTTCCGATCCGATTCCGGGTTTAAATCTCATCCCTAGATCTGACTACATCCGATCGTGATCCAACAGTTCCGATACCGGTCCAATGGAGGTCAAATGAGCACCAGCCGTCTGTGGTCTTTTCACGTGCTCAAGTGGGATGAGAGAGAAAAATAGATGTTTAGAAGAGTTGAAGAGGTCGGATGTGGGGATACGACACATTTTCTTATTTTCTAAATTTTCTTTAATTATAAATTATTAGATAAAATAAAAAAATATAAAATAAAATATAAAAGATACTATAGTTTTTTATGGGAGCTAATTCGTACACAACAATTTATGTTTTAAAATGTTATATTATACAATCTTACAAAATATAAGTTGTGAATGAAAAAAATTGTTATGTAATAATCATTTTCCTTTTCTTTATGTCAGTAAGTGACAAAAAACGTAAAAAAATCATAAACACCTAATTTTTACCAAACTACTAGGGACAATCTAAATAATTACTCAAAAAGAAAAGAAAATAGAAAGAAGTAAACAACGATGTTTGTTTGCACGTCAAAAGAAACCTTCGTCCTTCCCCATCATGCTGTGATCCATGTGATATGCTTCACCAACAAAATAATACTTACATCAAAACAAACACACACACCCATGTCATGTGATATGATTCACTCCTATCCAAGGATGCATGGTACTAATTACATATACACATGTATTTACTTCTTAACTTCAAGAGAGGAGTGGGTTAGAGACAGTTTCACAAAACTAAAATTATTTTATGGAATTAAAATTAATTTTGCAAGACAATATTTTTTCTAATAATTAGAAAAGTAATTTTACAAATAAAAATTAAAAATTACGATGCCTCTATTGTTGTAAAATAAGATACGCTTAATTTCAACATTTTTATGATTAGTCCATATATATTGTGAACCCCTTCAGAAAAAGTAAAGAAGATTAAACACTAGTAATTAGATTTATATACATTCGATTTTAGCGCTAGTTTTTCCTTTCTCATTAATTTATTGTTCCCGGCCGAAAAGCATATATTATTACTGATGAAAAAAAAAAAAACACGCTAATAATAATTAACTTGCTTTGTATATTTGTTTAATACTACTGTTTTTGTCTTTTTGGGGTATGATATGATGAGGTTCAATAGTAAAAAAACTCAGGTTCAAACTTTTATATATCTCCTCTCTATTTAAACTCACATCTAGCTCGCATCCCCTAGCTTAGCTAGTTTCTCATTTCAATCTCTGTTTATAAAACCCACCATTTATAATAGTCTATTAGCCTTCATGTACTCAAGTAGGTAGTTTCTGTTTATTTCTGCAAATTAAACTCCTATTGGGATGTTGCACTCGCTGCATATTTTTTTCCTTTTCAAAACTCGGGTACAAGAGAAGACGATGGCATATATGGCGACTATATCTTGCCTCGATCATTGGAACGGGTGGACTCGGAATAATAGTTGTGGTTTGGGATGCTAATCTGCTTGGTAAAATCAATAATTTCTTTCTTAATTATATCTTTCAGATTTACTTGCAACTTCACTCTATTATTTTGTTTTGCATGGATTTAATTAAAGTTTAAGAAAAACTCATGACATATTAATATGTACCCCAACACATCAATTCATCATTAGTGTCTCTTGGTCGGGATAATCAACTAAATTTTACAATCACAGGTTTAGCCGGGGGTAGTGGTTACATACGGTTCAACCGGTTGTGGAAAGTCAACGCTAGCTGATTCAGGCTCTTTTTAGGGTGGTTGAACACACGAAAGGTTGTATCTTGATTGATGGTATTGATATTTTGAAGATTGGGCTGCATGATTTGAGGTCTAAATTGGAGATAATTCCACAAGATCCGACTTTGTTTCAAGGAAATATGAGGACTAATCTTGATCCGTTAAAAGAGCATTCATATTGTGAGATTCGGGAGGTGTTAAACAAGAGCCAGCTTGCGGACATTGTAAGGCAGGATAAATTTACTCGATAATAAAATTGTCAACCAAATGTAAAATAAATTTCGGACTATGAGAATTAATCTAGATCCGTTGGAACTTAGAAGAACATTCTCAGACACACCAGATAACTTTTATTTGTTTCTCATTGTACCATTGTATTTTGATAAATTTACTCAATTACAAAAATGTCAACCAAATATAAAGTAAGTTTCATGACTTGTTATATTTGGATAAGTTTTTTAAACTATAACATATTAATATGAAAAAAGTTGAAAGTATAAATTCTATAATTTAATATATCATTTATGATTTAGTTAAAGAACTAAAAATATAATAATGAAAGAAATATGTTATATACAATACAAATAAACAAAAATATGTATATTGATTTCTTGCATATAGTTCATATTTTTTCCTTATTTTCAAATTTAATGCAATAAATAGTTTGGAATTTTTCCGGATAACCACATGCAAAATATTTTTCTACTTTAAGTACTGTAGTAAAACTCTTTTTTAAAAAAACCGACCATGTCTTAAAATTTGTTCGGTGTTATAAAATATGATCAAATAACAAGATAAATTATAGAGTAAAAAAGACACGAGAGTGGAGAAAACTTTTATTCTAATACTTGTGATGATATCATCAACTTTCTAATACACATGACTTACTATTTATACAACCAAATATAAGATGAAAGATGAATGCACATTATGATGGTGTATTATTACACTCATACAACACATTGAAATGGTTGTTACTAATGCTAAATAATGATAGAGTTATGGGAGAACTGAGGAATCCAATGGTCATTCATAAACTAATATTTAATAACATTCGGTTTAATTTCATATGAATAAATTTTATTAGGATTTATCCGCTTAGACATTTTTTAAAACATCTTTACCAAAAGAATATTCTTCCAAAATTTTTTGCGATTTATGAGAAACAATAAGAAAATGCCTCAATCTGTTAAGAATGATAAATTTGGTTTTTAGGCACCCGTTTCTTTTTCCGGCTCCACAATTTAGAGCGGGATCCTCAACCGTGCTAGTAATTTATCTTAAACAAACTACATAACTAATTGGCCAAGGACTGTTTTTTAATTTCCTACCATTTTATTTATTGAGACAATAATACTGATATTTTTATGTTATGTAATTTATTTATACAAAAATATAAAACTATAACATATCAATTTTTATATTTAATTTTAATATCTACAATAAACAATATCATAGTAAATAAGTTTTAAGTTTTTACCTACGTAAATTTGATAAGTTAATTTAATATAATTTTATATTTTATAAATCTTTTTTTAATATTCAATACAAATCAACTAAACAAAAATTTAATTTTGTATTTCTATCTCTTATATCATGTCTTTATTGGCTTCTATGTCTCACCTCACATATGATATAGGTATGATTGGAATTTCGGTGGTTTTATGTTCTCTATATCTGTCTTTTGTGTACGTGCCATATCTGTCACATGTGCATCTAACAAATAATGTTGAGTCATGATTACTAGGAACAAATCCTACAAAAATAATCAATATAGAGAACTTCTTAAACTAAGCCTGATAAGCTTGTTTTAGAGCATATAAAGCTTTTTGAAGATGACAGACTTCACCTGGTTGGTGAGCAATACTTGGGGAGGGGTCATGTAGACCTCCTAATAAAGATCACCATTTAAGAACGCATTCTTGAACTCCATCTAGAAGATCTCCCACTATCAAATAAAGGCAACTGTTATTAAAGTTTGAGCAATCGTCATATTTACAATTGGGGAAAAATATTCTAATAGTCCATACCACATTTTTGTGAATATCCTTTTGCAACATGTCTGGCCTTTACCGTTCAACCGATCTGTCAGTTCTGATTTTGATATTATATACCCAACGATAACCAATCATATGCTTTCTGGGTGAGAGTGGAACAATATCCTACAAATGGATCTGATGAAGAGTTGTAAGCTCTTCAATCATAGAATTATGTCAAAGGGATTAGAAACAACTTCTCTGTATGACTCAGGTTCTGAAAAAGTATGTTTATTGGTAATAAAGGAAGCAGACGAATCCAAGTAAGATGATGTAACATATTGAACCCCGAGGAAGGAAAAGGAGAGAAGAAGAAGCATCTTGGGAAGGAAGTTGCTTGGGATCATCATGTTCATCATCTCTCATCTTGTTTGGACCATTGTAAGTATCAAGACTCAAGCTTTACTTCATTTTATGGCTAGATCTAGTATTTGGTCCCGTTTTCTTATGTTGTGGCTTGATTGGAGTGGAGTAGATCCATAAAGTTAGCAACTTTATGGATTCAAATGGTCTTTTGAGTCTTATATCATTCAGATCTGGAAGTTGGTGTAGTATTAGAGGCTTGCATGTGAGTTGGAGACCATACTTCTACTTTTGACCTACAAGGATGGAGGGACATGCATGGTGCAAAAATGTCCATAAAGTAAGCTTTTTTATAGACCATTAGGGTCCCCTTTAGCTTCTGGAAATATGAAATGGGTGGCTGAATGGATTAAGAACGTTGAAAATATGATTTTGGCTTCAGACCGTTCTCACGACGTGAGACATAAGGTCTCACGACGTGAGCATGAGTCACCCATCCCCGCTGAGTTGTCTGAGTCATGAACGAGTCTTCGGACTCGGAACGGATGCCTCTCACGACGTGACCAAGGATGGGTCACGACGTGAGACATTGTTTTGGGCTTTTTGGGCCTTAATGTGCCACTAGTTTTCAGACTTTGGGCCTTCTTGTGCTTGGGCCCATTTGGAGCCTTGGGTGTCATTTAGGAATTTGGGCCTTCTTGGATTAGGCCCATGGGGTTTTGGGCCTAATTAGGAAGTTGGGCTATATTAGGCTTTTTGGTGCTAGTGGTTTGGGCCTTGGGTTTTGGGCCAAGTGAGGAAGGATAAAATTGACTTTTACCCGGTGGGTTGGACATCGGACTAGGATTCCGGTTATGGGTTGTGGACCAATTAATAATCGGATATTTAATGGTGTTAGCGCGGGGATTTTTCTGGATCAGCAGTCCGAGATTTTATCTGAGAGATTTAGCAGCTCGAGGTGAGTTTCCTCACTGTGCTTGGCGGGTCGAAGGTACCAATGTCGGTCCATGGTTTATTATGATTAGAATGCTAGTTGTCTGCGGGACTCTTGCATGTATGATATCTGATATGTATACCGAGCGGGGCCCGATGTCAGGCGGGGTCTGATGAGTATATTGCATGATTATTTATATTTGTGTGATTCTTACATGTGTCTATGTATTTATATGTATTCCGGGTTGGGCCTGATTGTAACATCCCGATGTTGAGGTATTTTCAATTTTAACTCTATGTATGAATAAATATTGCATTTTAGTCCCTAAGTATAAGAAAGAGTGCAAAATGGCCCATAGTGGCATTTTGGTATTTTGGGCAATGGGGTAGTACGTTGGCCTGAAACATCCCAAAAGTACAGACCAAAAATTTCGTTTTTAATTATTAATAAAACCATAGTTATCCAAAACCCATGTCATAATATCTCAAACATCATATCAATGTATATCAAAACATCAGAGTAAAAACATCCTAGGCTGAACAAATGGTGTGTGTACTGCAATCATCCTAAGCCCTTCCCCTTGCTACCGGAAGTACCTGAAACCAAAACTGAAAATTGTAAGCACGAAGCTTAGTGAGTCTCCCCAAACTACCACATACCATACACATAACATGCAACTAGGAGTTACGGGCCCCGCCCACACTCATGGAGATACGGGCCCCGCCCACACTCCGCTAACTGGGAGATACGGGCCCCGCCCATACTCAGCTACTACGAGATACGTGCCCCGCCCACACTCGGCTACTATGAGATACGGGCCCCGCCCACACTCAGCTGCTATGAGATACGGGCCCCGCCCACACTCAGCTACTAAACATACATACAAGTATCACACATACAACAAGTATAACTAATTCTATCAATCAAGCACATATCCATAATCAAACTAGGCTATGAGATACGGGCCCCGCCCACAGTCAGCTAACCGAGAGATACGGTCCTCGCCCACACTCAGCTACTAACATAATCATACTGCTGGCCGGCCTTGGTGCCGTAGACCCGTTTCTACTGAAGGAAACTCACCTCGCAAGGCTGACTGCTGAAAACTCGAGTGAGGAATCTCTGAATGCTGCTCCGGCGACTCCCCGACTATCAATTTCATAATAACACTTAATCAAAATCTGATAATCCTTCTCAGGGTAAAATGACCATTTTACCCCTGGTCAAAGTCAATTTTTGGGTCAAAGTCAACCTTCTGGTTGACCCAACTCGTCGAGTTGCTCCATCAACTCGCCGAGTCCTAGATCCTAAAATCACGATCTAACTCGTCGAGTCTCCCCCTGAGTCATCGAGTTTCCAAGCTACTCACAGTCACGATCTACCACTTTAACTCGCCGAGTCCCTTCACCGACTCGTCGAGTTCTGCCTTAAGCTAAAACGGGACAAACTAAATCAACCCGTCGAGTCCCTCTATGGACTCGCCGAGTTCCCATATCTAATTGATCCATCTCAATGGATTAAGCTCCTACTCTTCAGATCTAAGCTCCAAACTTCATCTACCCACTGGGAATACACTTTTAAGGGTAAAGTTTCCAACTTTACCCGCTCTTAGTCCTTCTTAACGGGTTTATCTCAAACCTTAACTCTCTAGAACATAGATCTTGGTCCACAAGACATAATACCCTAAACCACGACACACTATACTAGATGTAGGCTCTGAACATCAGTTGGACACGTAAAGTTCCTAGCTTTCCTTCCATGCATGGCCTCTTAGTGCTAAAAAGGCCATATTAATGCTTGTAAGCTTGCATGGGGCTTCCATGGTCATAAAGTTTGCACCTTTATGCCATGGAACCCCTTCTAGATCTCAGATCTAAAATATAAGTCACTTGGGACGTCCAAATCCCAAAGACCAAATTCTTGAACCAAAACCCTCATAAAATGGAAATAAATAGATCTAAGAAAAGAATGATCAAGTTAGAAACTTGTAGTTCCTGGATCTACTCCTTCCCTCTTAAGCCTTCTATCTTCTTCTTCTTCCACAAGCAGATTTCGGGCGTTACATGGTCGTACGTTGTGTACGTTGAGCATACTAGGGCGAACCTTAGTACGTTGGGTGTACACCTCGTATGCAGGGCATACGTGGAGGAAGTTCAAACCCTAATTTTTAGGGTTTGGTCCATATATAAACACCATTATAGCCTCATTTATCAATCTCTCATCAACCCCCATCTGAGATTTTGACCCTCTAGCAAACCCTAATTTAGAAGAGAGTTTTATGCTCATTTGTGTGCCTTTTTGCTGTTCTTGAAGAAGGATAAGTTGGTGCAAGAATCTTGAAGCTTGGAAGCAACTTAGATTTGGGATTCCACACTTTCTAGCAACCTCTAAGAGGTAAAAAGTTCATAACTTGATCACTCTATCTTGTAGATCTAGCCATTTCTTCTTTTAGGGAACTTTTGGTCCCAAATATGGTGATTCTTGAGCATGGCATGCTCTTGACGAAATAAATTGTCCTCTCGGACCTTATGAGGGGTCTTAAGTTATAAAAATGTGGTCTTGATGGTTAATTTTACTCCATGCATGCTATAGAAGGTCTTAAGGCATTAAGATGTTGATATTTTATGTTTTAAGCACTTAATGGACATGCAAAGTCATAAAGTTGGAAACCTTATGATTCTTGATGGTATTTTAGCCTTGGATCTGCAATTGGACGTGTTAAGTCGAAGAAATTAGCACTTAATAGGTTAAGATAGGGACTGCTGCGTACGTTGGGTGTACTGAAGGTGTACGCTGCACGTACACAAATCCAACCCCGATGCCTCGGACAGCTAGTACGCCCCGCGTATCTCTGGAGTATCCCCCGCGTACGAAGCCTGAATCGTCTCGGCTGAGTTGACTTGGTTGAGTTGACTCGGCTGTGTTGACTCGGTTGACTTGTTCACTTTGACAAATTTTAACCAATGGTATTTGTGGGGAAATGTTATTAATTTAGAATGGAAATGTTTTGACATTTAGGATTTGGGTTGAGCTGGTATTTGGGAGCAGAGTATTGATCAGCTATTCGTCAGACTGTGAGATGAGTTTTCCTCATTGTACTTACTGGTCGAAGGTGTCACACCCCGATCCTTGTCGGAATCGATCAAGGCGTGATATATTGTTCAAAGTCTCATGACAACTATGTTATAATATGATTAGATTCAATTAAGTACTAAGTATGCAAACAAGATCCACAACATACAAATACAAATCCAAATACGAACAACATTTATTACATCAAATTTAAATTGTCTTGTGGATTTCTAAGGCACAACCTATTTTTCATCAATCTTCATTCTTCAAATCTGCATCATGGGTAAAAACAGGTCAACTACGAGAGTTGGTGAGTAATCTAATTTTAGTAGAGAAAGTTGTGAAGTTGAAACATTTATAATTTGAAATTTGTTTTCTTTTGAAGTCGACAAACAATTGTATTTGAGATAACGGTTTATAAATCAAAAATTGATTAACAAATGATAACAACAACAATAAGTCCTCACCCTATATATACATATGTATATATATATATATATATATATATATATATATATATATATATATATATATATATAAATATATATATAGGATGGAGCATCTAATCATCAAATACACTCAACCACGTGCGATCAATCACCTTAGCGTCCCAAGGCGGGGTGGTCAACCCAATAGCGCTATTATTGTCCATAACGTACCTCAAGAATACGGGCATAGTCATGGAGATTAGACTAAAAATGATAATGCACTACAAGTACATGTAGCGTAAACGAACAATAGTTATACAATTAATGACTCACGTATAAATGTCCCAACAATGTCTCAATTGTGATAAAACAATAAAATGAAGTTGGAACATATTAGAACCACATTATACACCCCAAAAGTATTGAAAATTATAAAATATGGGGTAGATTACTCACTTTAGTCCCAAAACGAAATGCGTGTGTCGTACGATAGACGGTTCGGGTCAAAATGGCGTAGAACCTAATATAATTAATAGTTTTGGTTTAGGAACTGCTAAACGAGAATGGAGTATTAATACAAATAATTAGACACATATTCTTATATTAGATGAATTAACAATAATTCATTTTGATTATAATATTAAGGTATTTATTTGTTAAATGAATTTTAAATTGAATTAATTACTTTGCATAATTAATTTATATTTTCAATTTAGGCCAGATTTTAATAATTTCTTATTAAAATAATAACTTGCCCAATTATAATTATTTACAGATTTTAACAATTATTTATATGAAATAATCATTAAAAATGCATTTTTACATGCTTAAATACTTAGGAAAATGGTTTTAAATAGTAAACAGTATTGAAAAATTATGAAATTATTAGGAAATCATTATTTCATACAATATGAATTACTGTAAAATTTTTATATTTTTCTGAACTGTTTTAGTATTTATTTAATATTTTAATGATTAAACAACACAAAATTCGGGAAAAATAGTAAATTATTCCCAAAAATTCTGTAAAATTAACCATAGTTTTATAACATGATATAGAGCCCAGTGTATAAGTTTCAGATATTCGTGACTATGGGAAGTATTTTTTATATATTTCATTATTAATTAATCAATAAAATCATAAATAATAGTAAACAGTAATATAAATGCATGAAACTGCATATATCATGTTTAAATAATATATAGGTCATCCCAGAATTTTCTCAGAATTTATTGAATGCAACAAGTATTTTATGTGAATTATTGCCCTACTTTATTGCAATAATTATAATAATTCAATAAAAATAAGTTATTTTCTGAAATTTTCAGAACTTCTTATTTTATTGATGGTATTCTGAGAAAAATCAGGTTTATACATAAAATGAGTTTTAGATATTTTGGTGGATTTAATTTGTTTCTTGTATGAATTTGAAACTTTTAACAACATACCTTGATGAATGCTTCAAGAGGGATGAAGATTTGAGTATAATAGATTGTTCTTGGCTGGAATATGAGTATCTCTTGGATGAATTTCGAGATTGAGAGTGAGAGAAAGAATAGAGAAGGTTTAAGTGGTGAAGAGAATAATATGTTGGGAGAAAAAGGAAAGGAAAGTGGATGAGAGGTGTGAGTGGGAGACCATGGGAATAATCTTTTTGATTTTGGTGGTCTTCATAATTTCCCACTAACACAAGCATCTTTTATATAATTAATATAAGAGTTTTATAAAATTTAAAGTAAAGTTTATAAAAATAGAGTTTTATAAAATTTAATGGAAAGTTTATAAAAATGGGGTTTTATAAAAGATAGGTTATTATTTGATTATAACAATCTACTTTGATTTGAAGTTTAATTATATCATTTAAGTTTGATTCTTTTAATTTAATTAGAGCATTATACTTTGATTTGATTTTAATATGGTATCAAAATTTAATTTGATTATAGTTATAACGTTGTACTATACTATGTTGCTATTAACATCAATTCATATCGTAGTGTGTGGGTTTTGATCCTATTAGCGTCAAGTAATCTTGAGTAGGGTTTATTAAATTTCCAATTGGGTTGGGTTGACCCGAATCCATTTTAGGCGGATGTCACAGTCTCCCCTACTTTAGGAAATTTCGTCCCGAAATTTAATAAGAGAGTACCTTAAGAGAAAAGTTGTGGGTATTTGGTACGCATATGATCCTCACGCTCCCATGTATACTCAGGTCCACGTGCCGACTACCACCTGAACTTAACCAGGGGAATGCGACTTCTTTTGAGCTGCTTTTCCTTTCGGTCGGCAATTTCCAAGGGTTTCTCGGTAAATTGCATTGTCTCGTCGATT
Organism: Lactuca virosa; assembly: GCF_052849685.1. NCBI lineage: Eukaryota > Viridiplantae > Streptophyta > Magnoliopsida > Asterales > Asteraceae > Lactuca > Lactuca virosa. The sequence goes on from NC_136433.1 coordinate 45,313,168, forward strand.
TGGATATCCTTGAGAGGAACATGAAGGTTCTCGTCTGCTAAACACTTCTTGAGGTTGGCTATATGAAATACTGGGTGAACTTTCTTAAGCTCTGTTGGTAGATCCAACTCGTAGGCTACTGGTCCGATTCTTTTTTGTTGGATTAGTGTCTAAGCCTGTAACCATATTTGGTAAGTACTTGACCCGATTGTGCATGGTCCTTTTGGGTTGCCTTCACCAAAGCAACTTGACTGGAGAAATAATAGAGAAAGAGGTTATTATGATTTATTAATATGTTATAAGAATAATATATTAAATGAGAAATCATATTTGTTTAATTAATATCGGTCAATAATTAATTAAGAATTAATTTTGTGATCAAGTGTAATTAATTAAACTAGAGGGGCTGAATTGTAATTATGTGATAGTTACAAAATATGGTAATGGTTATCCTAAATATGGGTTGAACGAATTCAAGGAGATAAGGATCCTTGAAATCGTCCAAAGGATAAAGGATAAGGGATTTCAAGTCTTATCTTATTGTTACTTGGTGGGCAAGCAACTAGATAAGGATAAGGACTGAAACCTTAATCTCTACACCTATATAAAGACCCCTAAGGCTCATGAATTCGTCCATGCCTTCCCAAGGGGTCCTAGGGATGAAATTCTATACCTCTTCCCTCTCTCTATTACCTCTCCATTTGCTCTTGGTGTTTGTGATGCATTAGAGGTACTACACTTGTGGTACTTGCTTTCAAAGACAAGAAGATTCAAGATTTAAGTTGTTATTACAATATAACAACAAGAGGTATGGATTTCATCTTTCCTTGTGGATTTCGAAATTCCTAGAAGCCTTTTAGGGTTCTTCAAGTGTTCATAATGTTGTGTATCTAATAGTGAAAACATAGATCCAATTCTAGGGTTGCATGCACACATAGGATTGTTTGTACAAAACCCATCAGTGGTATCAGAGCCTTTGGTTAACTTGTTTTCAATTAGTATTATTCAATTGTATGAACTTGACATATTATGGTTTATTGCCAATAAACCCTAGGAGGCTAGGATTTTCGAGATTAGGGTTTGCAAACCCTAATTTGCAGAAGTTTGAATAAGATTTTCAAACCCTTTTCTTAAACCTTTAAATTTCGAAATCTAGGGTTTGTCTTAATCCCTTGATTTTCGAAATTGGCCTCCTCCCCAAGATAAGATCCTAAATTTTAGGGATTTGGATTATCCCATATCTTGTAATTATCCTTTAATTGTTATATATGGTAATTAAAGATTTTGAATTATCCTATCCCCTGATTTTCGAATTTTAGAGGGATTAAAAGGATTAGGATAAATTAATTGTTTAATTGGTAATTATCCTTCATGATTTAGATAATCCCTTATGATTTAATAATTTAAATTAATAGTTTAATTCAAGATAATTATTAAATCAAGAGTTTTAATATTTAAAATTTTAATTTAAATAGTATTAAATTTCGAAAATTTTAAAGTGAAATTAAAACCTAATTGTTTTGAAAAGTTTCAAAACTTGCCCTCAAGTTTTGGAATTTAAATTGTTTGATTAAAAGGTTTAATTTTGAAAAAGTCTAAATTCTAAAACCCTAATTTTGAAAAGTTCATATTACACCCTTATGGTTTTATTAAATTAGTTAAGTGTATAACTAAAAGAGAGTTAATAGATCCATAATGATATGGTTTATATTTAATTAAATTAAAAGTGAAATTTATAAAATTAAACCACCTAGTATTTTAAAAGTGTAAAATACACCCTTATACTATATATATAACATTGAAAGTCTAATATTATATATGTATAACTAAAATGCTAGTCTTACCGTTAGTAGGCCTCATTCACAAAGCCGATCTATAAGGGGGGTATAAGGTTATGGCCTATAAAATGGTCGTTTAATGGGTGTCCACTCTCACCCACCGCTTCCTTGATTGGTGGAGGGTCGTTAGCCGAACGGGTAGGATAGGGCAAACCCTTTCCATTAAAAGTATAATGAAGTATAAAGTAACTAAATGTTTTTACAAAATTCCCAATCTTAGTTACTTTAGGCAAAAGTGAATTGATGCAATCCCATGAAATTACACTTTGTGCCCTTGCGAAGACATTAGTGGAGCGCGTGTGGTTAACCGGCACACTAAATGGTTCTAAGCAAAGGTAGCAAAGGATGACTCATTGTTTGTCATAGTTCGGTGGAGCGTGTGTGGTTAACCGGCACATCGAATAGGTGACTGTAACATTGGGGGCACCATGTAAGTTTGCATGGTTATTCACACCCTGTTTTGTGATCCTCGGCATCCCAGTCACAAATCGAGGGGCATATCGAGATTTAAACATGCCATTGAAAAGTTCAATGAATCTCAAAGGAAATCTAGGAATTCTTAATACTTTTTAAACTTAAGCCTTTATGTTTTTTCATGGTGAAGAATTAGTGAATCGTCATTCACTTACCTCCAAATTATTTGCATGTTGGATTACGGCATCCCTCTTCTAATGTGTAAATAATGTTGTTGGATCCTAGCCTTAATGTCTCATTTGGGTGTTTCATTAAGGATTCAATCAACAAACTTGAAATTTCTCCCGTTTTGTAGATGTCTGACTCTAACCGTGGTCTTCCCGAATCCCAAGGAAAATGTGTTCCTGTTGAAAGTAAAAGCTTGTTCCAAAGTGAAGGATCAATGTGGACTAGCTTGATTTCACTCCCTCCTCCTCCTCCCGTTGTTCTCCCCGACCCACAAGATCGAAGATTTGAAAGGTTCAAGATCACTGAAACCCTATTGGCAATGGAACATGAAGATGGTAAACCCGTGTGTGCTCACGTCCTAGGGATGAAATCACACATCGATAGGTTGATTATGTTGGGTGCGTCTTTCCCCAATAAGGTGGTTGTGGACTGGGTTCTTCAGTCACTCCCTGAATCATATGATAAGTTCATAAGAGAGTATCATATGATGAATCTTGACGCGACCCTCATTGACTTAACTTACATGCTTATTGCTGCTGAATCAGAAATGATTTGGCGAAGTAATGGAGCATATTTGTCTGGTAATTCAACCAACCATGCTTCTGTGGACATTCTAGAAGAACCCACCTGTTTCTGCTGCCAAGAGAAGGGGCAATGGATACGAAGCTACCCAAAGGACCTGAAGAGTCTAAGAGATGAGAGAGTCAAGAAGTATGGCTATACTTCAGGTATAAAATCCACTATCTAACTCCATTAAATTCCTATTCTTTATACATAATGTGATAAGATTACATTTGCATGTTTTGCAGAATTAGAGAAAAGAGAGGAAGTTTGATGGAAGAGCAAGATGAGTCTGATCACGAAGAAATGGATTACGATCGCATGGATTCAAAGATCAGATTTTGAGCCTAGGAAGTTATGATAGATTTGTTAGGAGTATTTGATTACATAGTTTTTCATTCGAATTTTGCATTGTAAGGACATGTTTTCTGCTGCTTTTATAAATAAAATAAATTTTGGTTATTTGTTTATCCTTACAATGGCGTATATGAAAAATTGATGTTTGTGTACTTCTATTATTAGCAAAATGGATTTGATTCTTAATTGTATTATTTGTGGAAAGGTCAAGAATTTACCAAATAGGGAAAGTTTCTCATCGTCCAAGTTTCAATTGGATAGAAACTTGGAATCATACAACTTGATTGCATGATGAATGAGAAATTTCATATTTGGAAATTTAGACAAATTCTTTGACAAAGTGTCAAGTGTAGGACTAGGAGATCGAGTACACAAAGTTGTGTGTTGATCAAATCCACCACAAGAGTAACAAAGATATTCGTCATGATTTACTAAGGTGAAGTAAATATGATTATGCTTATGAGATTAAGTGTAATTCTGAATTGATTAAAAAGGTTTCAATCAATAGTAGAACGAATAAGAAGAATCAAGTAGGCAGAAAGATAAAAGTTTCTCTATTCTAAGAAGAAGGGAGAGTACCTTTTATTATGTTTTATGATAGGTCTTAATGATTAAGAACCATATATCAATTGATCCTCTAAATGAGTCTTAGTACAATTGTATGTCTGAGAAGAGGAATCAAGAATTGAAGAAATGGTTAAATCAAGAAGTCAATCATACTTCGTTCCAAAAACAAGTCTTAGAGTTAAGATTGTGACATTGAGTGACAAGTCTTAAGAAGGTTTATAACATTCATCAAATGTGGAAAGTTGTGATGTCTTGGATAAGACAAAGACCAAAGACCAACTAGGACCAATTTTGTGAAGTGTTTTGTCTTGATAAAAGCTACACTAACTCTTGAATATTTGTTTGTCGAGAAATGTTTATTGACAAGAGAATCTTATATGTCAAGGAGTCAGTGGGAGTCTTAATAGTCTTGAAAGGTTTCAAGAACAAATCAAGAATAAACCTTATCAATCATCACTAGCACACGACTTGAGGTTTACAACCTATCGTGTTGACACTATTTTTTTTTCTGTGCCATTCCAATTGAGTTTTCTGTATATGTGAGTTCTACGAGTTCTCAATGCATTGTATAGGGGCAAGATACCTTGTTCAATGGAAAGTACATTGAAATGAAGGGGTGAGCTGCTCAATAACTTGGAAGTAATGGTGGGACCCTTGATTGCAAGAAATTAAGAAGAACAAGTTCTATCCATAAGAGTTTGGATTTGTCACTAACATTATCTTGTAATTATGGTTATGACGAATTCACATGGATGGGAATGTATACACCACAAAATCTAAGTGTCATAAGGTTTCTCTCATTCATGAAAATGGTTGTGAGGAAATGCTTTCACTAAGAGAGATTTTGAAGATAGCATTATGTAATTTGGGTTTCTCAAATTCAACTATGATTACGGCATACCTCTTCATAGTTCGAATTGTGGGAAATGGCAAATGGGTCTGAACATTTTAGACTTGTTGATATGAGTCCTAGAATCGTTTAAACATATACATATGAGCTGTCCAAGGAAAAGTGTATGAGTTTGAGAAGCTTAGATAAAGTCTTATCAAAGCATCTAGTATTAGAAATATGATCTTAAGAAATTGTTTTCTAGAAGTTCAGCTGATTTCTGAATACATGTCGAAGCTAGTGGGAGCATAAGTGTTATGCTGGTAAAGAAATAATCATCATGTAAGTGGGAGCATGATTATTATGGTAAGTATTGCAAGTTAGCAATATTAATTATAGAAAACAAGTGTTATGATTTGCAAAGTCGTAAGGGTTGAAAAGTTGTTTTGCTATAATTAAGGGAGAGAATATTGTGCTTCATTTCAAATCTAAAGCTTAGATTGAGAAATTTTAATAAATTTAGTCAAAGGATACATAGTGTCTTCTTAAACTTCGATTATGATTACGGTATCCCTCTTCATAGTTCGAATTGTAAGAACGTGACACATAAAATATTATAGCAGAAGATTGATAGAGTATCGTATCTTTATGTAAGACATTATGCATCGTGTCCCATACGCTTCGCGTAAAGGATCGATTGCAATTGCTATATTATTTGACCATTCTAAAATTTTCCAAATGTCTAGCGCATTAAGAAGGGAAAAGGACAAGAACTGGTATTGACTAAGATAATTAAACAACTATCAAAGGACGACCCAAAAGTTCGCTGAGGATTGGTCGCTTGTGAGTAGTTGGAAGTATGGTATTGAATGGATCATATCGACATTATTATGAATATATAAGATTCTATTAAGAATGAGTTATCATATGGTAAATATGGAAATGTTTCCATAATTGGGAGTTGGAAATTAAGAATTTACATGATTAGAAAATTTTATGCAAAAGGATGTTCAAAGGAATGTACTTTGAGTGAGAGACATCACATCTATAGAATTGTTCTGTAACAATTTTGATAGAGTACCTTGTGATTTCGTTGGCCGAGTCTATGTGATTTTTGTGCTGTGACTTCACAAGAGGATCATTGCATAAAATATTAGAATTTGACATATTCTAAAAGGTGGCAAGAATTTGGTATTCTTACACTAATTATAAGGATTGGGGATTGTGAAATGAGTTGCATTTGAAAAGTTTCAATTAATCTATTTCACAAAGTATGGACCATAGGAAACCAAAGTGTGCATGCTTTGAGCATGGGACAATTGTGGTTATGATTCGAGTTATAAAGTTGATTATCTGAAACATTAAACAATGGATAATGAGTAATCGATATGGTGATAAATAAAAGGTGTTTTATTTATACTCAAAGGTTTGAGACCATATAGGATTAGTATTATTCTTGTGTTTCTCTTTGCATGTTTTGACTTCCAGAATAATTGAGTTTATTAAGAATAATCGAATTATTCAAACGGTCCGCAGTCGTTCATATGTTGGAAGTAGGTATGAATGAAGACTGTCATGAATTGGTTTGTAGATTGTCTAAAGTGTATTAGACATAGCAAAGGTTTGCTGCAACGTTCATGAGTGCTTATGAATATGATTTTGAGCATTGGATTAAACCCACGCTCACTTGGATCGCTTCATGGATTTTATCACGAGCGATTGGTGAGACGATAATATCTTGTATTCTTGAAACCGAGATGTGTGAGTTGTATCTTGCGAATCGGTTACACATTGATAATATGTAAACGCACCAGTAACTTGGTGTTATAAAACTTATTGTTGTGTGTGATTTGGTGAGTGAGTGCAAGCAAACATTGAGTCGAAGTTTATCCGTTCCTTTTATCCAAAGTGGGATAAAAGCGATATTTGTGGGCCCCTCGATGATTTAGTGATGACAAACGTAAATGCTCGGCCGGGCTAGGGCTAATTTGATTTGTTCAATTAGTCAGTCGTCGTAAATCGGAAATCGGGAAACAACACATAGACTGAGAGAATGATTTCAATCCATGTCTCACGTCTATACGATATCTAGAATGGAGGAATATATGATCCCTTATCTAAAGGACAGGTTACTGATAAGATCAGAGTTTGACAGCGTCTTTGAGAGCTACGATTGCTAATCGAGTTGTACTTACATTTGTGGTTACTAGACTTATCCAAGTGGGAGACTGTTGGATTAGTGTCTAAGCCTGTAACCATATTTGGTAAGTACTTGACCCGATTGTGCATGGTCCTTTTGGGTTGCCTTCACCAAAGCAACTTGACTGGAGAAATAATAGAGAAAGAGGTTATTATGATTTATTAATATGTTATAAGAATAATATATTAAAGGAGAAATCATATTTGTTTAATTAATATCGGTCAATAATTAATTAAGAATTAATTTTGTGATCAAGTGTAATTAATTAAACTAGAGGGGCTGAATTGTAATTATGTGATAGTTACAAAATATGGTAATGGTTATCCTAAATATGGGTTGAACGAATTCAAGGAGATAAGGATCCTTGAAATCGTCCAAAGGATAAAGGATAAGGGATTTCAAGTCTTATCTTATTGTTACTTGGTGGGCAAGCAACTAGATAAGGATAAGGACTGAAACCTTAATCTCTACACCTATATAAAGACCCCTAAGGCTCATGAATTCGTCCATGCCTTCCCAAGGGGTCCTAGGGACGAAATTCTATACCTCTTCCCTCTCTCTATTACCTTTCCATTTGCTCTTGGTGTTTGTGAGCCATTAGAGGTACTACACTTGTGGTACTTGCTTTCAAAGACAAGAAGATTCAAGATTTAAGTTGTTATTACAATATAACAACAAGAGGTATGTATTTCATCTTTCCTTGTGGATTTCGAAATTCCTAGAAGCCTTTTAGGGTTCTTCAAGTGTTCATAATGTTGTGTATCTAATAGTGAAAACATAGATCCAATTCTAGGGTTGCATGCACACATAGGATTGTTTGTACAAAACCCATCATTTTTATGATCTTAAACGGGCCTACGTAGCGTGGTGCCAATTTACCCTTGCGTCCAAATCGAACCACACCTTTCCATGGGGACACTTTTAACATGACCATGTCACCCAGGGTAAATTCAAGCGGTTTGCGTCGCTTGTCGGCATAACTCTTTTGTCGGCTACGAGCTGCGAGAAGGTTATCGCGAATCTGAGTGATTTTGTCGGTTGTTTCCTGGATAAGCTCAGGACCAACGATTGGAGAATCCACTGTTGCGCGAATCACGTGGGACTCACCAATTTCATGCCAACAAATAGGAGATCGGCATTTACGGCCATACAATGCCTCAAATGGTGGCATCTTGATGCTAGAATGATAACTGTTATTATAGGAGAATTCCACCAACGGTAAATGAGAGTCCCCGTTTCCTCCGAAATCCAAGACACACGCCCTCAACATATCTTCGAGTGTTTGAATAGTCCTCTCAGATTGACCATCGGTCTGAGGATGATAGGCGGTACTGAGATCGAGGCGGGTTCCCATGGCTGTTTGAAGTGATTGCCAAAACCGAGAGAGAAATCTCCCATTACGATCTGAAATGATGCTGAGAGGAATGCCATGCCGACTAACTATCTCGTTGATGTAAATCCGAGCAAGTTTTTCGACTTTGAAATTTTCACGGATGGGAAGGAAATGAGCGGATTTGGTCAAACGGTCAATGATTATCCAAATGCTGTCGTGTCCTTTTGTGGTACGGGGAAGTTTGGTTACGAAATCCATGGCGATCGCTTCCCATTTCCACCTGGGGATTTCTGGTTGGACCAATAGTCCAGAGGGTCGTTGATGTTCTACTTTGACCCTGGAACATGTAAGACATTTGGCCACGAATAAAGCAATATCCTTTTTCATTCCCGACCACCAATAATTGGTTCTCAGGCCATGATACATCTTGTCAGTGCCCGGATGAATGGAATATCGGGTTTTATGGATTTCTTCCATCAGGAATATACGAAGATTGTCACGATCTGGGATCCAGATGCGATCTTGATAATAGAAAATACCATCAGATTTAGTTTCCAACTCCCCATCAATTCCCGTGGGCATGTCATTTTCGGTAATTGCCGAGTGTTGGGCTCTTCGAATTCGGTCGCTGAGATTGGACAAGATAGGAGAACATATTAGATGAAATGCATGGGCATGTTCTTTTCGGCTTAACGCGTCGGCTACGACGTTTGCCTTGCCCGGATGATAGCGTATTTCACACTCGTAATCATTTAGGAGCTCGACCCATCGTCTTTGCCTCATATTGAGTTCCTTTTGATTAAGAATATGTTGCAAGCTCTTGTGGTCGGTGAAAATTACGCATTTAGTGCCGTAAAGGTAATGCCTCCAAATTTTAAGAGCGAAAACCACGGCACCGAGCTCCAAATCATGAGTCGTATAATTTCTTTCGTGGATTTTGAGCTGTCGTGATGCGTAAGCTATAACCTTTCCCTTTTGCATCAAAACACAACCTAGACCGAGATTGGAGGCATCGCAGAATACCATGAAATCTTCGGATCCTTCAGGGAGTGTAAGAATTGGAGCGTTACACAAACTTTGTTTAAGGGTTTGGAAAGCGTATTCCTGCTTGGGTCCCCAATCAAATGATGTACCCTTGCAAGTGAGAGAAGTAAGCGGTAAAGCAATCTTTGAGAAATTTGAAATGAAACGCCGGTAATAACCGGCTAAACCGAGGAAGGACCGAATTTCCTTGGGGGTACGTGGGGCTTTCCAATTCTGGACTGCTTCAACTTTTGCGGGATCGACTAAAATACCCTTGTCACTTACAATATGACCAAGGAATTGTACCTCATTTAACCAAAACTCGCATTTCGAAAATTTGGCGTAGAGCCGATTTCCTTGCAACGTTTGGAGAGTTAGGCGAAGGTGTCTTTCATGCTCTGCCTTTGTCTTGGAGTAAATGAGGATGTCATCAATAAAGACGATAACAAAACGGTCGAGATAAGGTTTAAATACCCGATTCATCAAGTCCATGAATACGGCAGGGGCATTTGTTAGGCCGAAAGGCATAACAGTGAACTCGTAATGACCATAGCGGGTTCGGAAAGCGGTTTTGGGGATGTCTTCTTCCCGTACTCGAAGTTGGTGATAACCCGAGCGAAGGTCAATTTTTGAGAAGCATGAAGCTCCTTGAAGCTGATCAAAAAGGTCGTCGATCCGAGGTAACGGATATCGGTTCTTGATGGTTAATTTATTTAACTCCCGATAATCGATATACATACGAAACGAACCATCTTTCTTTTTGATGAAGAGAACCGGGGCTCCCCAGGGTGAAGTACTAGGGCGGATAAATCCCTTATCGGTTAGTTCTTGGAGCTGACTTGCCAATTCTTGCATCTCGGTTGGAGCCAACCGATATGGAGACTTGGCTATGGGAGTAGCCTCAGGAACAAGATCGATGCGGAACTCTAGCTCACGTACTGGAGGGAGTCCAGATACGTCATCGGGAAAGATGTCGGGAAAGTCTCGTACTATTGGAATATCTTTGATCTTCTTTTCTTTGACCTTTGTTTCCACCACATGGGCTAAGAAAGCCATATATTCTTTTCGTAGATATGATCGAGCTTGAGTACATGACATAAGACTAAGCTTTTTCGAATGAGTCTCGCCATAAATACGAAGACTTTGACCGTCAGCAAGAGGAATACGAATGAACTTATCGTAACATACTATTTCAGCATGGTTTTGGGATAGCCAATCCATTCCTACGATGATGTCGAAGCTACCAAGTTCCATAGGAACTAAATTGACAGAAAATTTATGACCGCAAAAATCGAAAGTGCAATCTTGGATGATTGCATTGAGTGAAACATATTTTCCATCGGCGACTTCTACAGTAAAGTATTCATCAAGAATCATGCGAGGTGTGTGAAGTATGGGCTCAAATTCCAAAGACACAAAACTTTTATCGGCACCTGAATCAAAAAGTACTGAAGCGTAGCAGTTATTTATGAGAAACGTACCATTTACGACCTTGTTATCGGTCTTTGCTTGGGTTGCGGTAATGACAAAGGCTCGGCCTTTGGGAGCTGGAACCTGCATTGTTGGATTTGCCTGGGCTTGGGTGTTGATGATATTGACTAGCCTAGGACACGCGTTTCTGAAATGGGTGGGGTCACCACAGTTGAAGCATGTTCCAGTTGGATACCGGGTTTGTGTTTGCTGATTTGAGGGTAGATAGAGTGGTCGCTGAGTTTTTGGTGCACGACATGTGTCCGCCAAGTGGCCATAGCGACCACAATTCGTACAGAGGCGACACAGACTGGTGGTCATATGGTGATAGTTACAGTGGTTACATAGGAGGTGAGGTCCGGTATACGGCTTTTTATTCGGTTGGGCTTGTGGGGTGACTTGGGTGATAGGAGTAGCAGGGGTAATAACAGCATGGTTGTGGTGATGACTTTTCCGCTTCTTTTTGTCATGTCGGTGGGAGGACTCGGACTTGACAATTAGGGGGGTCTCAGGGGTCGGCTTTTCAGTTGACATCTTTGAACCCTTGCGTGGGAGGACACCATCGTTTACATTGTCCTCGTTGAGTTGACCTGCTAATTCAATTGCGGATTCTAGGGTAGATGGCCTGCTGCTGGTCACCGAATCACGGATCTGGCGTGGTAACCCTTTGATGTAGCGGCGTATTGCAGTTTTCATAGGTTGAACCATGTGAGGTAGGAGTCTCGAGAGATCATGGAATCTATTGGTGTAGGTCGCGTTGTCGCCTCCCTCCTGTTTCAGATTCCAGAATTCATCCTCGAGAGTTTGCAATTCGCTGTCAGGGCAGAACTTCTCCATCATGCGTTCTTTTAGTTTTGACCAGGTCATTCCCAAGGCAACAGCCTCTCCCTTTGCCCGTTTTTCTAGGTTCCACCATGTGAGAGCATGACCTAGGAGGCACCCTGTAGCATGACGGACCATCAGGTCCTCAGGACACTCGCTATGGATGAAAGTACTCTCCATTTCTTCAATCCATGTGAGGAGTGCGGTGGCACCATCGATGCCTTTGAAGTAAGGCGGATTGCAGTTACGAAAGTGCTTGAACGAGCAACGAGGAGTTGTTGCTGGAGCTTGTGGCTGAAGAGAATGAAGTTGGGTTGCAATTATTGGGATGACGTTTGCTACCTCCTTGGCGACCAGGGCAGCTAGCCTTCTGTTGTTGCGAGCAGCGTATGGGGGTCGTAATGCCATCTACGAGAAACACGCATATGGACTTGTGAGTTATTTGTAAATTGATTATGGAAATAAAGTTTTTAGACATTGTTGGGTAAAATAATTGTAAAACACTTGTTGGGCCATGGTTAGGAGTGTTGGGCTCCTTTTGGGCTTTCCATGGTTACTAAATGTGAAACATGTAGCACTTGCGTGGGCCCCCACAAAACTAAGTTTTCACATTTCTTTCCCACTTCTAGGCCCATTAGGGAACTTAATAGTCCAATGAGTTGGCCATTTTGGAGTGTATCCTTTCGGATACGTTTGATAAGGTCGGGTATTTTGATGGCTCAAAAGTAATGTGAATGACGCGCTTTGGCCTATAGGTTTGGGAACTCTCGCCTTTGGTCCCCAGATAAGCAAACTGGTCCCTCGGTTGATTGGGATGTATGCAAATGCTTACCTAGTCAGGACTTTCGGGCTACCGGCACCTCCCCCTTCCAGTTACTACGCGTCCATTACTATGATCCTACCCAACTAGAGTGGATGGCTTTGAATTTCCTATGAGCTCTAAGGAATATATATGTATATACAAAACTACTTGAATATGTGTATGATTTTCAGAGAAAGAGGAGAATATTCACAAGTGTATGCACACATATAAGTGTCAGGAGTAATACGTATGCACATAAGGGAGCAATTAACACACAAAGGTATTCCTAGAATTTTCTAAGTGCGAATTGCATACAGTTGTGTGTGTATTTTATAAACTAGCATACGAGAGGACCCTAGAGGCTATAGACTAGGTCAAGACAATTAACCTAATTCCCTATAGTCAAGGGCTCTGATACCAATCTGTCACACCCCGATCCTTGTCGGAATCGATCAAGGCGTGATATATTGTTCAAAGTCTCATGACAACTATGTTATAATATGATTAGATTCAATTAAGTACTAAGTATGCAAACAAGATCCACAACATACAAATACAAATCCAAATACGAACAACATTTATTACATCAAATTTAAATTGTCTTGTGGATTTCTAAGGCACAACCTATTTTTCATCAATCTTCATTCTTCAAATTTGCATCATGGGTAAAAACAGGTCAACTACGAGAGTTGGTGAGTAATCTAATTTTAGTAGAGAAAGTTGTGAAGTTGAAACATTTATAATTTGAAATTTGTTTTCTTTTGAAGTCGACAAACAATTGTATTTGAGATAACGGTTTATAAATCAAAAATTGATTAACAAATGATAACAACAACAATAAGTCCTCACCCTATATATACATATGTATATATATATATATATATATATATATATATATATATATATATATATATATATATAAATATATATAGGATGGAGCATCTAATCATCAAATACACTCAACCACGTGCGATCAATCACCTTAGCGTCCCAAGGCGGGGTGGTCAACCCAATAGCGCTATTATTGTCCATAACGTACCTCAAGAATACGGGCATAGTCATGGAGATTAGACTAAAAATGATAATGCACTACAAGTACATGTAGCGTAAACGAACAATAGTTATACAATTAATGACTCACGTATAAATGTCCCAACAATGTCTCAATTGTGATAAAACAATAAAATGAAGTTGGAACATATTAGAACCACATTATACACCCCAAAAGTATTGAAAATTATAAAATATGGGGTAGATTACTCACTTTAGTCCCAAAACGAAATGCGTGTGTCGTACGATAGACGGTTCGGGTCAAAATGGCGTAGAACCTAATATAATTAATAGTTTTGGTTTAGGAACTGCTAAACGAGAATGGAGTATTAATACAAATAATTAGACACATATTCTTATATTAGATGAATTAACAATAATTCATTTTGATTATAATATTAAGGTATTTATTTGTTAAATGAATTTTAAATTGAATTAATTACTTTGCATAATTAATTTATATTTTCAATTTAGGCCAGATTTTAATAATTTCTTATTAAAATAATAACTTGCCCAATTATAATTATTTACAGATTTTAACAATTATTTATATGAAATAATCATTAAAAATGCATTTTTACATGCTTAAATACTTAGGAAAATGGTTTTAAATAGTAAACAGTATTGAAAAATTATGAAATTATTAGGAAATCATTATTTCATACAATATGAATTACTGTAAAATTTTTATATTTTTCTGAACTGTTTTAGTATTTATTTAATATTTTAATGATTAAACAACACAAAATTCGGGAAAAATAGTAAATTATTCCCAAAAATTCTGTAAAATTAACCATAGTTTTATAACATGATATAGAGCCCAGTGTATAAGTTTCAGATATTCGTGACTATGGGAAGTATTTTTTATATATTTCATTATTAATTAATCAATAAAATCATAAATAATAGTAAACAGTAATATAAATGCATGAAACTGCATATATCATGTTTAAATAATATATAGGTCATCCCAGAATTTTCTCAGAATTTATTGAATGCAACAAGTATTTTATGTGAATTATTGCCCTACTTTATTGCAATAATTATAATAATTCAATAAAAATAAGTTATTTTCTGAAATTTTCAGAACTTCTTATTTTATTGATGGTATTCTGAGAAAAATCAGGTTTATACATAAAATGAGTTTTAGATATTTTGGTGGATTTAATTTGTTTCTTGTATGAATTTGAAACTTTTAACAACATACCTTGATGAATGCTTCAAGAGGGATGAAGATTTGAGTATAATAGATTGTTCTTGGCTGGAATATGAGTATCTCTTGGATGAATTTCGAGATTGAGAGTGAGAGAAAGAATAGAGAAGGTTTAAGTGGTGAAGAGAATAATATGTTGGGAGAAAAAGGAAAGGAAAGTGGATGAGAGGTGTGAGTGGGAGACCATGGGAATAATCTTTTTGCTTTTGGTGGTCTTCATAATTTCCCACTAACACAAGCATCTTTTATATAATTAATATAAGAGTTTTATAAAATTTAAAATAAAGTTCATAAAAATAGAGTTTTATAAAATTTAATGGAAAGTTTATAAAAATGGGGTTTTATAAAAGATAGGTTATTATTTGATTATAACAATCTACTTTGATTTGAAGTTTAATTATATCATTCAAGTTTGATTCTTTTAATTTAATTAGAGCATTATACTTTGATTTGATTTTAATATGGTATCAAAATTTAATTTGATTATAGTTATAACGTTGTACTATACTATGTTGCTATTAACATCAATTCATATCGTAGTGTGTGGGTTTTGATCCTATTAGCGTCAATTAATCTTGAGTAGGGTTTATTAAATTTCCAATTGGGTTGGGTTGACCCGAATCCATTTTAGGCGGATGTCACAGAAGGCACCAAGGCCGACCCATTGAATTGATACCCTAGTTTTTACCGTATAATGTTATGCTGTAGTGATCTGTTAGATCTGTATCCTGGTATATAGAATGTTGTTATACTGTAGTGACATGTTAGATCTGTAAGATGTAACACCGTAATTTTTCAAACAAATTTTTCATTTTAAAAATCGCATACTTTTCATAACATATTGTATAGAAATCTCATTTATTCAAATTACAAAACACAACTCCATTAATAATCCAGAATCCTCAAAACATAACTCTTTCTCTGGTGTGTACAATCAAGTCGGTGCCGTCCCGTGATCCTGAGAAAACCTGAAACACATAACACATAACACGGTAAGCATAAAGCTTAGTGAGTTCCCCAAAACACCACGCACAACAACTAGCCACTCGAGGCTGAAACTCTGCGAGACCTTCCGGTCAATGTGTCTCAGTGGGACCTTCCGGTCCCATAGCTCGTTGGACCCTCTGGTCCGGTCATAGCTCGTTGGACCCTCCGGTCCGGTCTAACTCGTTGGACCTTCCGAGTGCACTCTTGCGACTCGTCGAGTCCACTTATTTTCCTCAGAAGTCTCGTGACAGTCGAGCTCAGCTCGTCGAGTTGGCCCCTAACTCGTCGAGCTGTCGCATGATTCAGTTCTTCGGGACAAACCCTAACCAACTCGTCGAGTCGGCTCATTGACTCGGCGAGTTCATTCAGGTCAAATGTTCCTTCAGACGATTTCAATCAGATCTATCACTCCAAACACTAGATCTATCATCCCAAGGCTCAATAATCACGTAAAGCTTCGATCTTTACGTTCATACATGAGATTATTGCTCCAAAATGCTAATACATGCCTTTCATGAAGGATTTAGCTCATCAACCCTCATTTGAACGGCTAAAGCTGGGACATCTAGACTCTAAGGACCTTAGGAGGTCCAGATCTGAGGTTTCCAACCACAACCATGTCTCATTCAACTCATAGATTCAAAAGGATGGAAGCAAAGCCCTAAAACTCCCAAAATGAGATCTAGTATAAGGAATGAACAAGATGAGGACTTTGTACCTTCTCTTAGCAGCTGAAACACTCAATACCACAGATCCACTGCCTTCCTTTGTTCCCCATCATGAAGCTCTTCATCCTTCTTCATAGAAATGCACCAAGAACCACAATATGAGCTTCTCTCTCTCACTCTCTATCTCCAATAGCAATTAGGGTTTGCTCTCAGGGGAAGGTAGCCGCAAATGAGGCTGTAAATGCCTTTAAATAGGTCCCAAACCCGGGAAATTAGGGTTTCTCTGCCCAGCACTTACTCGGCAAGTCCCTCCTCTGACTCGTCGAGTCCATTCATTAAATCCACGCGGCAATCTCGACTCGACTCGGCGATTTGGTCCCTCAACTCGTCGAGTCCCTCCATAAATCTCAAGATTAACATACACAATAATGTCCTTGAAAATCCGGATGTTACAATTCTCCCCCACTTGAATTAGATTTCGCCCTCGAAATCGCTCCTCCACAACATATAGATCTAATCCAATAACCAAACAGCACCATCAAAAGGGTCTCATACCACACAACTATCTTCCTCTCTGGACACCTGAATCCAAACAGGAACTCCTCCCTGGAAAAGGACAGACCCATCTGCCACTATGCTAGCCCTTCTGACTCTCAAGAATATGGAACTCTAGTAACCTGACACACAGCCAGACCGCCCTCTCCAGATGTCACCACGTTATTCGCTCCTCGAATAACAAACCCCGATAGCTCACTGCCCCTCTGATTCTCTAGTGGGGACCGATAAAACAAGTCCATGCCCAAAACCGGCTACCGATCACTCGTCCCAGACATGATAAACAATCCAGATCATATACCAAGGAATGGAAAGATCACATCACACCAGGGACTCATCCACTGTACTGCAATCACAACTCTTCTGAACAACAAACCCTCAACACCCTGTCCTCAGACACGAAAAATGACCATGCTTGTTCAGAAGCGTCCTCCGACATCTGACAAACATAAACCTCAGCTCCCTTCTCAATATCCCTTTCAATACTGAGCACCAGGTCATCTCCCGACCCAGTAATTGAACCTCCAAAGGTTACCCATTGCGTGTACCAAACGCCTCACTGACTTCCTTATCAATGCAACTATCTCGGCCCTGTGTGACACACAAGTCACGAAGTTCGCTTCACCTCAAGCGAATACGGAATTCGACTCACTCTCGACCTCTGCCGTCTACTGCTCATTAGTTCCATGCGTTTCGCGGTTTTCTCATACCAACGAATTGACCCACTCAGGTCTAAGACACCAGATGGAACCAATACCCCCCCTTCCAAATGTAATTCATTTCTGAATCCGAAATCTCATTCTGCCTACTCAATACACAACTAGAATCGAACTCAACTCGAGAGTCTGGTCCGGCACAGAGTTGGAACCACTCGTCCCAACGAACCACTCAACTCATGACTCATGACCCGCAACCCATGCGTTCCTCACTTATCCACTTCCCTTTGGTTGCGACAACCACTACTCAATTCAGAATATAACGACTCCCGACAAATATGGAGACCCCAGTCTCGCCCCTGGTTCGACCACCAGGCTCCCACAAACTCCAATATTAGGGCTACCCAAGCCTAAAACTCTTCTGCGTCACACTATGATAAGAGAGTACTTCATCACAACATTCTCTCGCTGACTAGTGGGTACTACGACTTCCCGCAGTATCACAACGACCTCTCACTGAATAGTGAGTACTACGGCTCCCCGTAGCATCACCACAACCTCTCACTGAATAGTGAGTACTACGGCTCCCCGTAGCATCACCACAACCTCTCACTGAATAATGAGTACTACGGCTCCCCGTAGCATCACCACAACCTCTCACTGAATAGTGAGTAGCATCACCACAACCTCTCACTGAATAGTGAGTACTACGGCTCCCCGTAGCATCACCACAACCTCTCACTGAATAGTGAGTACTACGGCTCCCCATAGAATCACCACAACCTCTCATTGAATAGTGAGTACTACGGCTCCCCGTAGTCTTACCGCCTTTGCTCTTATCACTTCACAATCTCATCCTCAAGCCGACGCCACACTGCGACCATTAACCCATGCCCTGTGGACCAACCATAGGTGTACACACTTACCCAAATTATGCATTGCTATTTCTGACGACATCCGCCATAACAAAACACATTTCCCTGCTGCAATCCACATTCTCGAATAATCCCGCTTGATGTCAATTAGCTGAAAGGGCTCCCACTGGAACCGTAGACACCTGATACACCACTCGTCATCCCATAACTCAAGTCTCAAAATAATCCGAATTTAGAACATCATACTCGGATACCTCGGTACACCATCACAGAACCTCATGATGTCCTGTCTCAACCACTGATCTCCTACTTACAGCATCATACACAGATACAACAATGCGTTCCTTCAGGATTCACAACTAATCTTCATGCCACACATCACGTATCTTTGGAATATTCCAACTCTCGATTGAAACACGGAAGAATTGTCAACGACTCAGAACATGTTGACGAACGTCCGAAATTCCCTCATCTAACTCAGAATCCCATACCTTGAGCCAGAAATTCCCAACCGTCGAAACTATCCTTACTAGCCACCACACGGTCTTCGACCGACGGCCACTTGCCGTGGAGACACTCATCCTTTCCTTAACACGTACAACATGTATTATCTCTGATCCTATCGATAGAATACCCGGTTCTCCTCCACTCAGGGTTCGAACCATCACCGATTGGCGCATCAAAAATCTATTCCACAGACTGTTTCCACCAGGAACATCACACTTACTCTTGGAATGTACTACGCAATGCTCTGTGGTCTCCCCGATAGAGACCCCGCAACTCCAAATACCCCGAATCTCAGATGAAATCCTCAGAAACTTCTCATCATGATTGCCTTTAATCATACATAATCTCATACCATCCCATTACCGGACATCTCAACTGTCCAGTAGTAACTCTGACTCTGAATCTGAAATAATAAACTATCATACTCCTCCTTCTCGACTCCTCAACCAACGTTCCAACATGTGGGTTGTAATAAGCGCGGAGACCTCATTACCACACTCGATACCCATCAAGACAATAAGAGCCACCGCCCCAAAATCCTCTTCTTGATCGTCTGCCTCTGCAGCTAATACATACCCTACTATGCTCAAATAGGGTGTATCCTTGTCCTTCACCGTCTCAGTCCCCACTGACAACCTGCTCATGCTCTAACATTACCTCTCGGCAGACATACTGCCCAAATACTCTGATGGAAGGTCGCCATCAATGCTAACCCGCAGGGTTTTACCCCCAAGCTCAGAAGTCGAATTCTAAACACCTCTTATGTTTCCCACAGGAAACAGAAATAATACCATCCATGTCACAGAAGGTGACATCTCCACTATCGGCTGATTGCTCAACTCCAGCCGCAATCCTCCATAACCACCATCTCTACTCATCCTTGAGCCTTGCGACTTCATCTGACATCTTACCAAAAATCCCTCGGAGCTAACTCGATTTCCCTCTCAAGGGATGCTCCACTAAAACTCGTTCATCATGGCCCTCTGGCCCCATACTCTTTCACATCTGATCTCAGTCTAACCAATCACAATGGAATAACTGGTAGAACCAGTAACACTAACCGCCACGGGTCATGGCACTCGAACCATGTGGCCAACTCTTGATCTGCTATGAATCATGGTACCCGAACCATGTTATCTCTTCTCAATCCGCTACAAATCATGGTACTCGAACCATGACATCACCTCTCGATCTGCTACAAATCATGGTACTCGAACCATGACATCACCTCTCGATCTGCTACAAATCATGGTACTCGAACCATGAAATCACCTATCGATCTGCTACTTAAAACCTCCGGAATGTTCCTTGTATCGAGTATGGGTCCTCTGCTTTCAGTAGTACGGGCCCATACTACCTGCCACATCTACCCATACTTTCCACACGGACCATCCCCGAGTTCCTGAGTAGCTACTCGACCTTCTCATTCACCAACCCCGTCATGCGTGTTCGCTCCTCTGCGAAATATCCTACTCTGTCAGCGTACTCATCTGACTAGGGTCACCCTTTCCTAGGCTCTTCCTAGGTTCTCACACTTCTCCGCCATCAGTGTAACATCCAAAAATTTTACGCCAAATTTAAACTTTTCAACCATAAATAAAAGTCAAATAGTATTGTTTACAAAAATGTTTTCAAATCAATATCCATCAGAGTGTCCCATAAACAGATCATAACATAAGGATGAGGAGCGGTACGGTCACGCCTTCGCCTTGCCACGATCTCCTGAAGTACCTGAAACAATAAACTGAAAACTGTAAGCCCGAGGGCTTAGTGAGCTACCCCCAAAATACCAATACCACACTGACAATACCATGTCAGCAACAATCAGTCAATCAATCAATCAACATGCATACTGGGCCATTGGCCTGACTGGACCGCCCTACTGGGCCTACAGTCTATCTGAATCCATCCCGAGCCTTCGGCATGACTGGTCCGCCTCGTGGGCCTACAGTCTCCCCGGACCGCTCATAGGGTATGTTGGCCTTCAGCACAAAGCAGGACCGCCTCAACCCAACCAACAAGTAAATAACCATGTTCGCATAACTATCACATACTGACATATACAAACATCAAACATATCTGTCACACTGATCATCAATCATAGAATCCTCTCGTAACAAGAGTACCGACCTAGCAGGTCACTAACATACCAATCCTTACGGATCATAAAAGCATAACATACTGTCTACCCTGATTCCGATCTAGCAGATCAAATCCATATGTAGCATACCATAATAATAACAACTAAAGGGCCGGCCTTGGTGCCGTAGACCCTATCGATATAGTGAGGATAACTCACCTCGTAGATGT
This sequence comes from Lactuca virosa, assembly GCF_052849685.1. Classification (NCBI taxonomy): domain Eukaryota; kingdom Viridiplantae; phylum Streptophyta; class Magnoliopsida; order Asterales; family Asteraceae; genus Lactuca; species Lactuca virosa. Next base: position 45,334,412 of record NC_136433.1, read on the forward strand.
CGACTCGAACGGTAAACTCCAACTCTCGGATCACTTGACACAGGCTCCACCACCTATGACCATGGTACAATATACTCATAAGTCCTTAACTCTATAAGGTACTCCGTAACCCACCAGTCAACCCCTGGTCAAAGTCAAAGTCCTCAGTCAAGGTCAACAGTCCATGTTGACCCCAACTCGCCGAATCATCGGGGTGACTCGTCGAGTTGCTTCGATTCTCGTTCAAACTTTAAGGCCACCCGTCGAGTTCCCTCCTTGCAACTCGACGGATACACACGCATACGTATCCTAGGGAAAACTCATCCGACTCGCCGAGTTGTTCTTCAACTCGTCGAGTCTTATGGTAATCTTCATCGGACTCGCCGAGTTGTTCATCCAACTCGTCGAGTCCACGACCATCTTCATGTGACTCGCCGAGTCAACCATGCGACTCGCCGAGTCCATTCAGTCCCTTTTCCATACAGACTTGTTTTGAGCCATGCAGCGGCTCCAAATCACAGATCCAGGCTTCTAGGGCATGCTTATCACGTAAAGTTGCAAACTTTACGTGCATGCATGGCTATAAAGGCTCTAAATGCCTATTTTAAGTTCTTAATGGAACTTTATGCTCAAAAGGGACCTCAATCATGACCAAGACTATAACTTTATGCTTATAGAATCCAAGGAGGGTCCAGATCTGAAGTTACAATCTTAGATCTAACCCATAGCTCATCTTTCCAACTTAATGTCTCATCAAAAACCCTAAAACTCAACCAATAGAAGAGATTCACAAGGAAAAGGTGATTTGGTTACCTCCAGAAGATGATAACTGAGATAAGAGTTGATTTCCACACTCTACTTGCTCCAATCTCCTTCTCCTCTAAGCCTTCTCCCTCCAAAGATTCTCTTTTTAAGCTTCAATCACACAATGGGCACACACACACACACACACGTATTAGGGTTTTAAGGGGCTCTCAAAGACTGTAAAGAGGCCAAAGGAGGCTGAGGTTCCTTTAAATAGGGGTGCAAACCCCGGGATTTAGGGTTTCATCTGCCAGCTCCTACTTGCCGAGTCCCAATATGGACTCGTCGAATAGGTCACTTAACACGTGATCCTGCCCCGCTGCTACTCGACGAGTAGGTCAACCAACTCGTCGAGTAGAGCTTAACCCAAAAACCTTATTTAAACAATACCTGAAAATCGGGGCGTTACAACTCTCCCCACTTGAACTAGACTTCGTCCTCGAAGTCCGTTGGAAAAAACAATGCCGGGTAATGCTCGCGCATCTCTGCCTCCGGCTCCCATGTCCACTCGGATCCCCTCCGATGTTCCCACTGTACCTTTACTAAAGGTATTTCCTTGTTCCGTAGAATTTTCTTCTTCCTTTCCAAAATAGCCACAGGCCTCTCCACATAGTTCAGGCGCTCATCGACCTGAATGTCATCCAACGATACCACTGCCTCCTGGTCCATGATGCATTTCCGCAATTGCGAAACATGAAATATGCTGTGGATCCGGCTAAGTTCCTCTGGAAGCTCTAGCCTATAAGCCACCTTACCAACCCTGGCAACAATCCTGAACGGCCCGATGTAGCGGGGACCCAATTTTCCCCTCTTCCTGAAGCGGATCACTCCCTTCCAGGGTGAGACCTTCAGGAGAACCATGTCACCCACCTGAAACTCCAGCTCAGATCGGCGTCGGTCGGCATAAATTTTCTGCCGACTCTGGGCGGTCTGCAGTCGCTGTCTAATCTGCTGTATCATCTCGGTAGTTTGCAGAACTACCTCTGTCCGACCCATCACTCTGTGCCCAACCTCGCCCCAGCAGACTGGGGTCCTACACTTCCGCCCACACAACAGCTCGAAAGGCGGGGCGCCAATACTGGAATGATAGCTGTTGTTGTAGGCGAACTCTACGAGCGGTAGGTGGGAATCCCAACTCCCACTGAAATCAATGACGCACGCCTCAACATATCCTCGAGGGTCTGGATGGTCTGCTCACTCTGCCCATCAGTTTGCGGATGGAACGGTGTACTAAAATACAGTCTCGTACCCAGTTCCTCGTGGAACTTCTGCCAAAAACGGGAAGTAAATCGGACATCCCGATCGGAAACAATGGAAACTGGAACCCCATGGCGAGAGACAATCTCGCGGACGTACAAGTCGGCCAACTTCTCTGCCGACGAAATCTCCCGTATGGCTAGGAAATGGGCACTCTTGGTCAATCGATCCACGATGACCCATATAGCATCAAACCCCTTTGCCGTCTTCGACAACTTCGTGATGAAATCCATCGCGATCTGTTCCCATTTCCACATGGGAATCTCCAGAGGCTGCAGCTTACCATGCAGCCTCTGGTGCTCGGCCTTGACCATCCTACAGGTCAAGCACCTCTCAACAAACCAAGCGATATCTCGCTTCATGCCAGGCCACCAATAACTCGAACTCAAATCACGGTCCATCTTGGTGGCTCCCGGGTGAATAGAAAAACGAGACTTATGAGCCTCCTCCATCACTGTCTGCCGGACTCCTCCGGACATTGGAACCCAAACCCGACCGTAACGGGTCAACAATCCACGGCTATCCTGAACAAACCGGGCGCTTTCGCCCTTAATCTTCTCCAACTTCCAGTTTTCCGGTCTCATACCCTCAATCTGAGCATCCCTGACCAAACCCACCAGCGGGGAATCCACCGCTATCCTTATACACCGGGCTGGGGTCGAGGACCCAGCTGACTTGCGGCTCAAAGCATCCGCAACCACGTTCGCTTTACCAGAATGGTAAAGGATCTCACAATCATAGTCCTTGACTACATCCAGCCACCTGCGCTGCCTCATATTCAGGTTTGGCTGATCCATAATGTGTCTCAAACTATTGTGATCCGTGTATATGGTACAACGGACCCCGTACAGATAGTGCCTCCAAATCTTGAGAGCGAAGACCACCGCTCCCAACTCAAGATCGTGCGTGGGGTATCTCGTCTCATGCGGCTTTAGCTGCCGCGATGCATAAGCTATCACTCGTCCCCTCTGCATGAGAACTACCCCTAAGCCTGTGATGGACGCATCACAAAATACCACAAAATCCTCCACTCCCTCGGGGAGTGTCAACACCGGCGCCTCGCATAAACACTGCCGGAGGGTCTCAAACGCCCTCTGCTGCTCCGGGCCCCACTGGAAATCCACCCCCTTCCTCGTTAGACGAGTGAGGGGTACGACAATCTTGGAGAAATCATGAATGAATCTCCAATAATACCCTGCTAAACCCAAGAAACTCCTGATGTCTGAGGGAGATCTCTGAGTCTCCCACTGCATAACCGCCTCCACCTTGGCTGGATCGACCAAAATCCCCTCCTGGTTAACGAGATATCCGAGGAACTGAACCTCTCGCAACCAAAACTCGCACTTCGAGAACTTGGCATACAGTCGTTCTCGTCGTAGTACCTCCAGCAGCTCCCTGAGGTGCTCCTCGTGCTGCTCTCGGGTCTTGGAATATACCAAGATATCATCTATGAACACAATGACCGAGTGATCGAGCATCGGTCTGCAGACTCGGTTCATCAGATCCATGAACACTGCTGGCGCGTTGGTGAGCCCAAACGACATCACCACGAACTCGTAATGACCATAACGAGTCCGAAACGCGGTCTTCTCCACGTCTTCCTCCCTCACCCTGTCCTGGTGGTATCCTGATCTCAAATCAATCTTGGAAAACCAAGATGCACCCTGCAACTGATCGAAAAGATCGTCTATCCTTGGAAGCGGATAAGGGTTCTTCACCGTTAACTTGTTCAGCTCCCTATAGTCAATGCACATCCTGTGCGAACCGTCTTTCTTCCTGACGAAGAGGATCGGTGCTCCCCAGGGTGAACTACTCGGACGAATAAACTGCTTGCCCAGCAGCTCCTGCAACCGATATGACAACTCCTGCATCTCTGGCGGTGCCAGTCAGTACGGCGCCTTAGCGATAGGGGCCGCACTCGGCACTAGATCAATCCTAAACTCGACCTGCGTCTCCGGAGGCACTCCGGGCAACTCCTCCGGAAACACATCAGCAAACTCTCTAACTACTGGGACCTCCGAAACCGAGGGCTGATCCCTAGTCCGCGTATCTACCACATACGCCAAATAACCGGCACACCCGTGCTGTATGTACTGTCGAGCCCTGGCTGCCGAACAAAACCCTGATCCCAACCTGGTGCCCTCACCATATACTACCAGTTCTCCCCCACTTGGGGTTCGAACCACCACCCGCTGTCCCTCACAGTCGATCATGGCGCTGAAACGGCTAAGCCAATCCATCCCTACAATCACGCATACATCCCCCATGGGGATAGGAATCAACTCTATCGGGAAGGACACCCCGAAAATCTCCAACTCGCATCCCTGGTAGACCGAGGAAGCAGAAACCCCGTGCTCGTTGGTGATCGAAACTCGCAACGGACACTCAAGATCATCTATCGGCACACTGAACCTTCCAGAGAAGGTCCGAGATACAAACGACCGACTCGCCCCCGAGTCAAATAATACCAAAGCGGGCAAAGAATTCACTAAAAACGTACCTAACCACAGGTACAATCAATAAGCATAACACCAATACAATAACTGAGACAGAGAATAGAAACGTACCAGCAACCACATCCGGTGCTGCCTTGGCCTCCTCGGCCGTGAGCTGGAAGGCGCGACCCTGAGCCTTCGGAGGCTCCACTATGACTGGCCTCCCATCTCCAATCCTCACAGTGGCTGGCGCGGGACCCTGTGCCGACTTGGCGGCGAGCTGCGGACAGTTGGTCTTCACATGACCAACCTGATGACAATGGTAACAAATCCGCATATCTGCTGGAGAGGCGGACTGACGACAGTCCCTGGCATAGTGCCCCTCCTTGCCACATTTGTGGCACCCACCTCCTGCTCTACAAACTCCCGAGTGAACCCTGCCACACTTTCCACAAGTGCGGCTCTGCTGACCCCCAGACCGTGCATCAGCGGTCTTAGACCGCTTAGGCGCCGGCTGAGACTGTGTCGGTGCCTGATGCTGCTCCTTCAGCTGCAGCTCTATCTCCAACTCACGCCGCCTCGCGGTTTCCTGTAGATCCAGGAGGGTCTCACAACGCTGTGTAGCCACAAACTGTCGTATATCCGTCTTGAGCATACTCAGATAACGAGTCATCTGAGACTGCTCCGACGCAAACTCCGGGCAAAACATAGCCCTCTCAGTGAACATCTGGGTAATCTCCATCACAGACTCCCCATCCTGTCTCAATGTCAAAAACCCCTGAGCAAGCCGCTCCCGTTCCACGCGCGGAACGTAGCGGGTGCGAAACATATCCCGGAACTGCTCCCAAGTAACAGCAGCCCGCTGATCATCAGAATATGAACCTGTCGTCAATCTCCACCAGTCCTTTGCCCCGAGCCTAAGCAGGTTCAGAGCACACCTGACCTTCTGGTCAGCAGGACATGAGCACGTGAAGAAACAGCCCTCCACGTCAGACAACCACCGCATAGCTCTGATCGCATCCTGAGTACCATCAAATGTCGGGGGCTTTGTATTATCGAAGTCCCGGTACTGGAAGGTCCTGCCGGCTCCTCCTCCAACCCCTGCCGCAGTTACAGCCGAAGTGGCTGCAGCGGCTGCTGTCTCCGCCAGAGCTGCATATCGCTCATCAAAATACTCGACCATCGCGGTCTTGATCGACCCAAACATCTCTGGTAGTTGCGCTCGGAAAGCCACAGCGACCTCATCGTGCAAAATCTCCCGGATCCTGGCATCCAGCTCCTCAATCCCCATCTGTACCACGGGCTCAGGTGCTACCGGCACCTCTGGCCCTCCGTCACCCGACCCTGACCCTGATCCGGATCCCGATCCAGACCCAGCAGCAAAACGTCTCGTCACCACCATACTGAAAGGTACATTCAAGACATCAGATAAACAACATAATATCGGGAGACCAAAACCCACAAATCCTAGGGGTTGTGACTTCCTTGCTACGCGTATGGGTCCTGTGCTTTCAGTAGTACGGGCCCATACTACCTTCCACACCTACCCATAGTTGTCTCAAGTATCACCACAACGCCCTAACACTATACTCAACATAATATGCGCTCAACCCTCAATACTAGGGGACACCGCCTATCTCACAACTGATCCCACAGCTCTGCACAACTCACACCTCCATGGAACTTCCATCAGCCACTGCAGTGCTAGTGTATGCTAGCCGCACATAACGCTGGACCCGATAGACTTTCGAATATCCCATCCTACCCTAAGGTCGAATCAGACATTCTCAGGCTATAAGATCTTGACTATACGCAGCCGTGATGCATATACTAAACATCTACAGTTATCATGTCAATTCCATATGCAAGAAACCCTAGGCTAATAGGTATCATATAATCAGGCAACTCTATCATGCGATTCCTGAAGATCCCTAGCCTAGCACTAGCATACTGTTCTAACATATCAGAATATCAAATAACTGTATGATATTTTGGGGTTTACTTACAGGCTCCGGCTGATCGTACCCTCTGCATCCTCCATCCTTTATTTTGAAAACCATTTTTAAAACTTTCCTTCCGAAAATCCCCTTGATTTGAGACTGGATTCACACGAGTGTTCCTCCAATTCACTCAAACCAAGGCTCTGATACCAACTTGTAACATCCAAAAATTTTACGCCAAATTTAAACTTTTCAACCATAAATAAAAGTCAAATAGTATTGTTTACAAAAATGTTTTCAAATCAATATCCATCAGAGTGTCCCATAAACAGATCATAACATAAGGATGAGGAGCGGTACGGTCACGCCTTCGCCTTGCCACGATTTCCTGAAGTACCTGAAACAATAAACTGAAAACTGTAAGCCCGAGGGCTTAGTGAGCTACCCCCAAAATACCAATACCACACTGACAATACCATGTCAGCAACAATCAGTCAATCAATCAATCAACATGCATACTGGGCCATCGGCCTGACTGGACCGTCCTAATGGGCCTACAGTCTATCTGAATCCATCCCGAGCCTTCGGCATGACTGGTCCGGCTCGTGGGCCTGCAGTCTCCCCGGACCGCTCATAGGGTATGTTGGCCTTCAGCATAAAGCAGGACCGCCTCAACCCAACCAACAAGTAAATAACCATGTTCGCATAACTATCACATACTGACATATACAAACATCAAACATATCTGTCACACTGATCATCAATCATAGAATCCTCTCGTAACGAGAGTACTGACCTAGCAGGTCACTAACATACGAATCCTTACGGATCATAAAAGCATAACATACTGTCTACCCTGATTTCGATCTAGCAGATCAAATCCATATGTAGCATACCATAACAATAACAACTAAAGGGCCGGCCTTGGTGCCGTAGACCCTATCGATATAGTGAGGATAACTCACCTCGCAGATGTCGACTCGAAAGGTAAACTCCAACTCTCGGATCACTTGACACAGGCTCCACCACCTATGACCATAGTACAATATACTCATAAGTCCTTAACTCTATAAGGTACTCCATAACCCACTAGTCAACCCTTGGTCAAAGTCAAAGTCCTCAGTCAAGGTCAACAGTCCATGTTGACCCCAACTCGCCGAGTACCCTCGGCTACTCGCCGAGTTCCTTGAAGCACAATCCAACTCGCCGAGTCATCGGGGTGACTCGTCGAGTTGCTTCGATTCTCGTTCAAACTTTAAGGCCACCTGTCGAGTTCCCTCCTTGCAACTCGACGGATACACATGCATACGTATCCTAGGGAAAACTCATCCGACTCGCCGAGTTGTTCTTCAACTCGTCGAGTCTTATGGTGATCTTCATCGGACTCGCCGAGTTGTTCATCCAACTCGTCGAGTCCACGACCATCTTCATGTGACTCGCCGAGTCCATTCAGTCCCTTTTCCATACAGACTTGTTTTGAGCCATACAGCGGCTCCAAATCACAGATCCAGGCTTCTAAGGCATGCTTATCACGTAAAGTTGCAAACTTTACGTGCATGCATGGCTATAAAGGCTCTAAATGCCTATTTTAAGTTCTTAATGGAACTTTATGTTCAAAAGGGACCTCAATCATGACCAAGACTGTAACTTTATGCTTATAGAATCCAAGGAGGGTCCAGATCTGAAGTTACAATCTCAGATCTAGCCCATAGCTCATCTTTCCAACTTAATGTCTCACCAAAAACCCTAAAACTCAACCAATAGAAGAGATTCACAATGAAAAGGTGATTTGTTTACCTCCAGAAGATGATAACTGAGATAAGAGTTGATTTCCACACTCTACTTGCTCCAATCTCCTTCTCCTCTAAGCCTTCTCCCTCCAAAGATTCTCTTTTTAAGCTTCAATCACACAATGGGCACAAACACACACGTATTAGGGTTTTAAGGGGATCTCAAAGACTGTAAAGAGGCCAAAGGAGGCTGAGGTTCCTTTAAATAGGGGTGCAAACCCCGGGATTTAGGGTTTCATCTGCCAGCTCCTACTCACCGAGTCCCAATATGGACTCATTGAGTAGGTCACTTAACACGCGATCCTGCCCCGCTGCTACTCGACGAGTAGGTCAACCAACTCGTCGAGTAGAGCTTAACCCAAAAACCTTATTTAAACAATACCTGAAAATCGGGGCGTTACAATCAGCTGCTGAAGAACTCCTTATGATGCCAACCATCTACCTCCTGAATATCGTCATATTCACTTAGTAGCTGACTCTCATCATCAAGAGTTCCACAAAGCATGAAGCAAGCAACATTCGGGTATCGAATAATCTCTACCAACATGTAAGACTACTCTAGGTTATTACCCACTTGCTCTCTTCATACTCAAAGATACCACCAAACTCAAGCAACTTTACCCCACGCGGGCATCTGACTACTCTCTCAGTAGACTCTTCAAATGCTCATCTAGGTATCTCTCCTAGATTACGCCTCTACTCAAATCCCTCTCTAGAGGATTCCTGCTGGATACTCTTACTCAGCACATACTCGAAAGCACATCACAGATAACAGTAATTCCTAGGCTAAGGCATCACAAATCAGGCCACTCTAGTCCTAACATATGAAATACCTAGCCTATCTCTAGCATGCATAATATCTCATAGCATATCTCATAATACAAACGTAAGGGTATTTTGGGAAATCACCGTTCGGGCTCTGGCTGATTGTACACACTGCTCCAACTCGTATTCTTTTAGAAACTCTTGCTCGTTTTAGAAAAATCATTTCATTGAAATTTTTTCTCAAATCCTCAGTTTGAGTCCAGATCTACCCGAAGGTGCATCCGAATCCCTCAAACCAAGGCTCTGATACCAACTTGTAACACCATAATTTTTCAAACAAATTTTTTATTTTAAAAATCGCATAGTTTTCATAACATATTGTATAGAAATCTCGTTTATTCAAATTACAAAACACAACTCCATTAATAATCCAGGATCCTCAAAACATAACTCTTTCTCTGGTGTGTACAATCAAGCCGGTGCCGTCCCGTGATCCTGAGAAAACCTGAAATACATGACACATAACACGGTAAGCACAAAGCTTAGTGAGTTCCCCAAAATACCACGCACAACAACTAGCCACTCGAGGCTGAAACTCTGCGAGACCTTCCAGTCAATGTGTCTCAGTGAGACCTTCCGGTCCCATAGCTCGTTGGACCCTCCGGTCCGGTCATAGCTCGTTGGACCCTCCGGTCCGGTCTAACTCGTTGGACCCTCCAGTCCGGTCTGGTTGAGCCTTCCGGTCTCATGAATCGTCGGACCCTTCGGTCCGGTCTGTAACACTCCGCATAGCATAAATCACAAAGAAATAATGCACAACATAAAACATAGGGCATAATAACGCAGTACTCAATGTAAGCACATAAGACCTTCCGGTCACACATAACTACCACTCAAGGTAAAGTATAGTGAGAAGACTCACCTGACAAGCGGCAAGTAAAGACCCCGCTCCCGAATCTCGAACTAGCCTCCGCTTGACACAAGGAATTAATATCTCTAAGTGATACTTTAATCACAACTCTAATGACCGAAGGCTATTCTTCCTCTCTTTAACTCTTTGAAGTGGATAAAAGACCATTTTACCCCTCCATGGTCTCTACTACTCGTGCTGACCAAACCCCCAAAGTCAACATAAGTCATACTCGAGTCAATAGCCTTTAAATAGGTCCCAAACCCGAGAAATTAGGGTTTCTCTACCCAGCACCTACTCGACAAGTCCCTCCTCTGACTCGTCGAGTCCATTCATTAAATCCACGCGGCAATCTCGACTCGACTCGGCGAGTTGGTCCCTCAACTCGTTGAGTCCCTCCTTAAATCTCAAGATTAACATACACAATAATGTCCCTAAAAATCCGGATGTTACATAAGATCTGTATCCTGGTATATAGAATGTTGTTATACTGTAGTGACCTGTTAGATCTGTATGACCACCTGTATGTACTAGCTATTGATTGTTATTGTATATGTTGTTTGTTATGTTTATGTGTTGGTACTTTGGGGGAACTCGCTAAGTGTTGGCTTACAGTTGTAGTTTTGTTTCAGGTACTTCAGAGGGCCGTGGCAAAGCGAAGACGTGACTGTACACATCCTGAGTTTTATGTTGTTGATCTTGGGAGACTCTGTTTTTGAATAATGTTTTGAAAACAATGGTTATGTAAACACTTCTTTTTAGTAAATGGGTTGTTTTGAAAAACTTAAATTTGTTGTGATTTTTGAGACGTTACAAGTTGGTATTAGAGCCTTGGTTTGAGTGAATTGGAGGAACAACCGTGTGAATCCAGTCTCAAACTAAGGAACTGCCAAAGTTTTAAAAATGATTTTCAAAATTGTTTTCAAAAATAATCAAGAAAGGATGTGATGTGTACGATCAGCCGGAGCCAATAAGTAGACCCCAAGTTACCACACTGTTGTTTGATATTATGTTATGATAGAACAAAATGGTAGTGATAGGCTAGGGATCTTCAGGAATTGCATGCTAGAATTTCCTGATTATATGATGGCTGATAGCCTAGGGTTTCTTCCTTATATAAAATTGACATCATTACTGTAGTTGCTTAGTGTATGCATCAAAATTGTACATAACTAAGATTTTATAGCCTGGGGATGTTTGATTTGGCCTTATTTCCTATTTCTTGTTTGGTTTTGGGCTTAGGGTAGAATAAAGTATTCAATTGTCTATAGGATCCAATGTTATGTATGATTAGCATACACAAGTGTTGCCGGGTTGGTGGAAGTTTCATGGATGAGTTACGTGGGGTCAGCGGACCAGTAGAGGGATGTCTAGCCTTTCTCTAGGAAGTGAAAAAAGGGTGTATGCGTATTCTGGTGTGTGTTGTTAGGGTTGTTGTGATGATCTTCTGAGACAAATACAGGTAGGTGCGGAAGGTAGTATGGGCCTGTACTACTGGTAGCACAGGACCCGTACGCGTAACTGGGAAGTCACAAACCCTAGGGTCGTGATGTAGATTGGTTCCTATGATGTGATATGCATTTCATCTGATATCTCTCTGGTTTATTTTCAGTATGGTGTTCACGAGGGGATCCAGATTAGGAGCGAGTGGTTGGGATAAGCCAGGGTTGACCGAGGATTAAGTCAGGGAGATGATTCATGTTGAGGTTGTTCCTATTGTCCGGGGGCAGATATCGAAGCTGTTTGGGTCTATCAAGACCGTTATGATGGAGTTCTTTGATGACCGGTACATTGCACTTTCTGAGGCTGTTCTTGCTGCAGCTACCGCGGCCGTTGCTACTGTGGGGATTGGTAGGGGGAGAGTCTTCCAGTACTGGGACTTCGACCAAACGAAGCCCCCGGTGTTTGATGGAGTCCAGGATCTGATCATAGCCATGAGGTGGATGTCCGAAGTTGAGGGATGTTTCTTTGCGTGTTCCTGCCCAGCTGACCAGAAGGTCAAGTGCGCTCTGAACCTTCTTCGGTCTAGATCAAAGGATTGGTGGAGGTTGGTTACTGGTTCATACACTCCAAAGCAGAGAGCTGTTGTATCTTGGGAGCAGTTCTATAAGATGTTCCGTTAGAGATACATCCATTTGGTGGAGAGAGAGAGAGAGATTAACCCAGGAGTATCTGGACCTGAGGCAGGGGACGGAGTCGATGACTGACATCACCAAGATGTTCACTGAGAGAGCGTTGTTTTGCCCTGATTTTGCTGCTTTTGAGCAAGCTCAGACGACCCGGTACTTGAGCATGATCAATACATATATCCGCCAGTTTGTGTCCACTCAGCAATATGGTTCACTCATTGAGTTACAGGAGGCCGCGAGGCGGCGTGAGATTGAGATGGAGCTCCAGACGAGGGAGATGAGGCAGGCCCTTGTGCAGTCGGTTCAAGGCCACTGATGTGAGATCTAGGAGTCAAAGGGGTCACACGTGTGGCAAATACGGCAAGGTTCATGAGGTTCCTTGTCGATTTACTTCTGGATGCCACAAGTGTGGCAAGGACGGGCACTTTATGAGGGATTGTCGCCAGCCAACCGCAATACCGAGCACCCCATTGTAATTACGTTAGCCATGTGAAGGTCAGCTGTACATTGCTCTCCGCCAAAATGGTGCAGGCCCCGACGCCATCCACTCTAAGGAGCACCGATGGGCGCCATGGGAGGGCAGAGCCCCCGAGGGTTCGGGGCCCTGCTTTTCAGCTCACTGCCGAGGAGGCCAGGGCAGCGCCAGACGTCGTGACTGATATGTTTCTATTTATTGTTATGTTGATTATTTTATGGTATGATTATGTATATATTTCTAATAGGTACATTCGTTGTGAAATCTTTGCCTGCTCTTGTATTATTTGACATGGGCACGAGTCGGTCCTTTGTGTATCGATCTTTTAGTAGGGATTTTGGTATGACCCTTAGTGAGTTGGAGTGTCCATTGCGGGTTTCTATCGCCAACGAACACGAGGTTTCTACATCCAGAGTATGTCAAGATTGTGTATTGGAGATCTTCGGGGTGGCTTATCCGATTGATTTGATCCCTATCCCCATGGGGGATGTGTTCGTGATAGTGGGGATGGATTGGATGAGCAGGTTTGGTGCTATGATCGATTGCGAGGGTCAGCGAGTGATAGTTCGAACCCCAAGTGGGGGAGAACCGGTCATCTATGGAGAGTGTACCAGGGTTGGATCAGGGTTTGTTCAGCAGCTAGTGCTCGACAGTATATTCAGCATGGGTGTATGTGTTATCTTGCCTACGTGGTTGATACTCGAGGTAGGGGAGCAGACGTCGGTTTCAGAGGTGCCAGTTATCAGGGAGTTTGCTGATGTGTTTCCGGAGGAGTTTCCCAGTGTACCTCCCGAGAGGCAGGTTGAGTTCAGGATTGACCTAGTTCCAAGTGTGGCTTCGATTGCCAAGGCACTGTACTGCTTGGCACCACCCGAGATGCAGGAGTTTTCCTCTCAACTTCAGGAGCCGTTAGGCAAGCAGTTCATCAGGCCGAGCAGTTCGTCATGGGGAGCGCCACTATAATTCGTTAGGAAGAAGGATGGTTCACACCGGATGTGCATTGATTATCAGGAGTTGAACAAGTTGACGGTGAAGAACCGTTATCCTCTTTTGCGGATTGACGAACTCTTTGATCAGCTGTAGGGTGCATCTTGGTTCTCCAAGATCAATTTGAGGTCGGGGTATCATCAGGTGAGGGTGAGAGAAGAAGACGTGGAGAAGAATGCGTTTTGGACTCGTTATGGCTTTACGAGTTCGTGGTGAAGCCATTTGGGCTCACCAATGCGCCTGCAGTGTTTATGGATTTGATGAATCAGATATATAGGCCGATGCTAGATCAATCAGTTATTGTGCTCATTGATGATATATTGGTGTATTCCAAGACCAGAGAGCAGCACGAGGAGCACCTTCGAGGACTTTTGGGAGTATTGAGGCGGGAACGGTTGTATGCAAAATTCTAGAAGTGTGAGTTTTGGTTACGAGAGGTCCAGTTCCTGGGACATCTCATTAACCAGGACGGGATTTTTGTCGATCCGACCAAGATCGAGGCCGTGATGCAGTGGGAGGTTCCAAAATCTCTCTCGGAGATCAGGAAATTCTTGGGATTAGCTTGGTATTATCGGAGATTTATTCAGGATTTCTCCAAGATCGCCGTACCTATCACTCGTCTGAAAAGGAAGGGAGTGGATTTCCGATGGGGCCCTGAGCAGCAGGTTTCTTTTGAGACGCTACGACAGAGGTTATGTGAGGCCCTGGTGTTGACCATTCCAGAAGGTATCGAGGATTTTGTGGTATTTTATGATGCAACCATCACTGGTTTCGGGGTGGTCCTTATGTAGAGGGGACGAGTGATTACTTATGCTTCTTGGCAGCTGAAGCCGTATGAGGCATGATATCCTACTCATGACTTGGAGTTGGGGGCAGTGGTGTTTGCCCTACAGATTTGGAGACATTATCTATATGGGGTTCGTTGTACCATTTACATGGATCACGAGAGTTTGAGATATCTTATGGACTAGCCGAACCTGAACATGATGCATCACAGGTGGCTGGACGTGGTCAAGGATTATGACTGCGAGATCCTTTACCATCCGGGTAAAGTGAGTGTGGTAGCGGATGCATTGAGTTGCAAGTCGGCTGGATCTTCAGTGGGAGAGATGTGTATGAGGATATCCATTGATTCTCCACTTTTAGATTTGATCAGAGAGGTACATGCGGAGGGAGTTAGGAAGGAGAATTGGAATCAGGATAGGATCAAGGGCAAGATCGACAAGTTTGTCACTGATTGTCGGGGGTTGTTGACCCGGTGTAGCCAGGTTTGGGTTCCAATTTCTGGTGGGATCGGGCAGATAGTGTTGGAGGAGGCTCATAAGTCTCGCTTTTCTATACACTCGGGAGCCACTAAGATGTATCGAGATTTGAGATTAAGTTATTGTTGGCCATGTATGAAGAGTGATATAACTTGGTATGTCAAGAGATGCTTGGCATGCAGGATGGTCAAGGCCGAGCATCAGAGGTCACATGGCAAGATGTAGCCTTTGGAGGTTCCCATGTGGAAGTGGGAACAAATCACCATGGATTTTTTTCACCAAGTTGTCGAAGACTGCCAAGGGTTTTGATGCTATATGGGTCATCATTGATCGATTGACCTAGAGTGCCCACTTTTTGGCCATTCGGGAGAGCTCTTCGGCCAAAAAGTTGGCCGATGTGTATGTTCGGGAGATTGTTGCTCGTCATGGGGTTCAGGTCCCCCAGTTTGTCTCGCATTGTTCATTATATCCATGGGATTTTTTATAATCAGGATGAGCCTTTTCTGGAGGGAATATCTATTCTTTCAGAAAAGTGGAAAGTTTCGGACATCAGCATGTGGGTTGCAATTCTGTTTTCTAGTAGGAACCACAAGTAATCAGAAGTTGAGTAGTAAATTTGGAAGACAAGTGGAACGAAATTAGCAATGGTCCGGGATAGGCGATCTGCCAGGGAATCAGACCGAATTGAGACTTCATATTTCAGAACTATGCCGACCGACACTGATCCAAGTTGGAATTCAGGTCGGTGTTCTGGTATTACTAAAGGATTCACCTTGGAAAGATGTGATACGCTTCATGAAGGATGGAAAGTTGGGTCCCCAGTATATTCGGCCTTTTCGGGTGATTTCCATGGTTGGCAAGGTTGCTTGTAGGTTGGAGCTACCTGAGGAGCTCATTCAGATTCATAACATTTTCCATGTTTCGATGTTGCGAATGTGTGTATTGGATGAGGATGCCGTGGTTTTCCTTGGGCGATATTCGGGTCAGTGAGCGCATGAACTTTGTTGAGAGGCCGGTATCTATTTTGGAAAGGAAGATGAAGGTCCTGCGCAACAAGGAGATACCTCTGGTAAAGGTACAGTGGCGGCATCGGAGGGGTTTTGAGTGGACATGGAGCCGGAGGCTAAGATGCAGGAGCATTATCCTGAGTTGTTCACTGCAGCCGACTTCGAGGACGAAGTCTAGTTCAAGTGGGGGAAAATTATAACATCCCGATGTTTTGGTATTTCTAAATTCACCCCTTTAATTTTATTATATGTCCTTTTGGCCCCTAAGTCCAAGAAATTATGCTTTGAAGCCTTAGTGGCAATTTCGTAATTAAGGCAAGAGGAGTACGCCATGCGTACATGTGTGTACGTTGGGCGTACACCTATGTACGCGGGGAGTACTAGCTTCAGGAGGAAAACCCTAATTTTTAGGTTTTGGGTGGTATTTAAGCAACATTAAGCCTCATTTCCCCTCACCTCTTCAACCTCCATTTCCCTTGAGACGTTTTTGCAAACCCTAGCCCTTTGAGTTTGTGTTTTGGAGCTTAAGTTTGTGTTCTTGGTTTGTTGAAGAAGGAAAGAAGATACATTGAGGAGCCTTGGAGGAGGAAGCATCTTAGATCTAGGATTCATCTTTCATTTGGAAGCCTTTCAAGGTATAAAGCTTGCACCTTTTGTCTTTTAATCTTGTAGATCTAAAAATGGGGGTTTTATGTCACTTGTTTGGTCCCAAAAGTCTCATCTTTTGCATGGTATGTTCTGGACATTTTGAGTTGTCCTTTCAGACCCTAGGAGTGGTCAGCCTTGTTGAGTTGACTCGGATGGGTTGACTCAGTTGACTTGGTGGGTTGACCAGTTGACCTTGACTTTGACTTGGACCAAGTTTGACCAAGTGTGACCTTGAGGGTATTTTGGGTATTTTGGTATTTTGATGGAATTGGTCACTTGGTGGAAATAGGTATCGGTTAGAGATTTGAGATTCGGAGTCGGACCTCATCAGTTTTGTTCAGTTTGCGAGGTGAGTTTTCCTCACTGTACTTGCAGGTTGAAGGCACCAATGCCGATCCATTGGATTGACTTCCTGTTATGAATGCTATTGTACTGTAGTGATATGTTAGACCGGTATCCTGGTATATAGTATGATGCTATGATTAGTGATCTGTAGATCTGTTTGACTGGCTGTAGACTGTTATATGATTATATGTTATATGTGCATATGTTTGGTCGGTGGCTGAGGCTTCACTGCTTTGTGTGTAAGCCAACAGGTCGGGGCATTCCAACTCGATGGTTGAAGGGGTCCGAGGGTATTCCATCCAGATGATGATTGGACCCATAGTATGTTGGTATTCCAACCCGATGGTTGAGGGCCTGGGGTATTCCACCCGATGGTTGATTGGGCCCATAATATGTCGACATTCCAACCCGATGGTTGAGGGGCCTAGGGTATTCTAACTCGATGGTTGATTGGACCTATAATATGCTGTTATTGTAAATGTGTTATTTGTTTATGTGTTGGTACTTTGGGGGAACTCACTAAGCTTTGGGCTTACAGTTTTGGGTTATGTTTCAGGTACCTCAGATGACTGCGGTAAGGTGAATGCGTGATCGTACACCTCCTCGTGTTTTGGTTTATGATTTTGGGAAAACTATGATATTATACATGTTATGAAAACTATATTGTAAACAATGATGATTTGTGGCTTGGTTTTAAACGTTTAAAATTTTCATGATTTTATGGGTGTTACACCAGGTGTGAGACAAAGAGGAGCTTTATATCGTACGCAAGTAGAGAGCCGGTTCTAATTGCAGTGTGGATTAAGATTTGCACAAGGAATGAGGATTCAGGTTATCTTCTCCGAATATGTGAAGCATCGGTTATAGCGCATAGATGATATGTGATTAGATACAGGTGGAGGGATTGTGTTAGAGCCTCTCTGCATGTTCTTTTCTGATTAAGGTTTTGGGTTTCGAAGCATAACCCATACACCTGATTGGGGTATAGTCGGATGCGGGTTCGACTCATGTTGATTATGGTCGATATGGTAGAAGGACGGTAAGACCATGGGTTGGGTCCATGTCAGTATGGAATTATTGTGAGACTATGGGGTAGTCGTAGCATTCACAAGGTTGATAGGCAGTTGTGGAAGTGTTGTAAGACTACGGGGTAGCCGTAGAATTTACAAGGATGATAGGCTGTCAAGGAAGCATTGTAAATCTACGATGGGATCATAGCATTCACCAGAATGAGGGAGGCTATTGTGGGATTGGTCGTTGGACTGAGGAGAGATCAGTACATGCCTGGGTCGAGGTGGACCGTATTGATGGAGGATCACCCCTTGATTAGTATGAGGATCGTTGGATCTGGGGCAGTATGGGGACCGTAAAACACTCAATTGGGTGAAACCCGTGGGCGAGACCTGTTCGATTGTGTAGATTTGGTGAGACCCGTGGGCGATTCCCATTTGGTTGTGATAGAATGGGTGAGACCCGATGGAAATTGGCTTGAGCAAGTTATTGGATCACATTTAGAGTGGGATAACTCTGTGGTCAGTGGTTGGTATATGTGTGGTGGTTAGGCTATGGTAGCCCTTATCAGTTAGACTCTTAGTCGGAGCCTTGTAGTAGGACCAGACAGGAGACAGCCAGCCTCAGAAGTCGATTATGGATTGTATATCACAGTTAGTAGAAGGTCACCATGGAATTAGAAGATTTCAGATGAATACAAGTGTGAATCTTTGGATTTCGGGATGTGGGTTATGTTAGACTAGCCCTACTCCATCTTGGCTATCTTGAGCTTATGAATAAGCTTTTCATTTGCGGTCCTGAATCGCCGGACGGCTGCCCTCGGTTGGCACAAATGGACAGGACTCACATCGGGAGTTGCCTTTTTTATAGGAAAGATCTCTTCAACAACAAGGTATGGTCAAGGATTTTGCCTGCCAAGGGTATCAGTAAGATAATTTAGGATTGAAAAAATGTCATTCAGTTCAGATTTCAGAACAAGGTTCTATTGATTGTGATTCAGAATGGTTTTGTATGTCGGGAAGTCAGATAAGTTATTGGATTCCTGGACTTGAGCCGAGTAATGATGCTCGTCCTTCACTATTTAAGGTTAACAGTGCAAGGGTTCATTCGTTGTCAGTATGTGAGTTCTGCTTAGGATGGGTGCAATAATTGGAAAGCCATCGTATGTTAGGGTCGACTTTTATCATGGATGTGGACGAATTGGTCGGATCGTCTGATTTCATGGAAAGTAACAAGGAGTGATTTCGAGGATGAAATCTAATTTAAGTGGGGGAGAGTTGTAACACCCTGTTTCGATTCATTTCATAATTCGGGGTTGTGACCCAAAGATCAAGTACCATAAGGCTTCGGGCCTTGGGGAGAGAGAGATTTAGACCCATTTGGAAGTGGGTAATGTATATTATGTGATCCAAGAGTTCGGTTTGTGCTTTGGAGCCCAATGGAATAATGGTAAAAGTGATGCTTCAGGCCTTTTATTGAATTAAGGATTTTAGTTCAAGGTGTTTTAATACATAAGTAATCAGATAGGGTTGTAGAGCTCCTCAATACCTTTCCATGGATATAAGGATCGTCGAAAACAGAGTTAGAACGAAGAAGTTATGACTGTTTGAGGTTATGAGGGTTTTGGGGTAAGCCGAGTACACTGGTCGTATAGGGAGTACGCCGAGCGTACTAGGTTGAAATGATCGTGGATGTATTATCCAGTACGCTGGGCGTAGCTGGAGTACGTCGGGCGTACTCCATTCACATGCAAACCCTAATTTAGGGTCTTGGACCCTATTTAAAGACCTTAACTCATTTTCAACCCTCCTTATCTTCAGCCTCCATCCCCTTTAACCCTAAATTTGAAACCCTAGCTTGTTCTTGAGTGTTCTTGAGCTTTAGTGGTAAAATTTTCATGTTTTTGTACACTTTGAAGAAGAAGGAGCTTGGTGTCACACCCCCAAACCAGGACGTCAGAAACGTTTGGGGGCGGATGACTTCATGTGCAGTATCATAATAATTGAATAATAGAGATAAAAAGCATCACAACCATTACATTGAATATTAAATAAGTTTACATTTTTGTTCACAAAGTATTGTTTACATGGTAACAAAAGTGTATGACAAAAATGAATAATGAGATGCGACGGCGTCCCATCCACCAAAAATCCTCGTGGTTACCTGTTTACTGGTTTCCTGAGAATACACATGTTTTTGAAAAGTGTCAACAATTAAGTTGGTGAGTTCATAAGTGTTTTTGTATGCGAAGGAGTTTGCAATTGTTTCGTGTAAAAAGATAGTAAACTTCCAGAAAATCCGATATTTTCTTTAAAAAAACGAGTTGTAAGCTTTATACTCAAGGCTAAAATGTATGTATTTCCTTTGTATCTCTTCCTTGTAAAATGATAATGTATGTTGCCAGAAAATCCAATATTTTCTTAAATATGAACTGTGGTCTTAACCCTAAGACCAAACTGTAAGTAGTGCTGTACTGAAAATAATGTTATGTAATTTTATCATTTTTTATAAAATTACTTGAATGTATGTTAGCCTGTAAATCCACTGTGTTGTTGATACTCTATGTGAGTTATTGTAGGGTTTTGAGCATTCTAACACTCCTAAGCTGTTCATGCAACCCTAGAAACCTTGGATCTATGTTTGACTAAGATGCATGCAAAATTGATTTTCCAAGGTTCATAATCCTATCTAGCATACATGGGGAACCTTAAACATAAAAGTAAGCTAGAAAACATACCTTGTAGTAGTTTGGATTCCTTGAAAAACCTTGAGAGCCTAGCACCCCAAGTGTGATGCCTCAAATGTCTCACACAACACCAAATGCACTTGGAATAAACTTGAGAGAAATGTCACACTACTTGAAATCGGCTAGCCCTCTTCTTTCTTGCTTAAGTCCGATTTTGGTGAACACAAGGATCCTTATATAGTGTGTTACAATTGGGGTTACACCATGTAAACCCTAATTGTCATGACCTTTCATTTCCATGACCCATGGGTTCTATAACCACCATGGAGCATCCTATGGGTTTTAGCCCAACTTGATAATCCATGGAGCATTAGCCCACTATACAAGTATGAGTGATTTACACAATCAACCCTATATATTTAATTAGTCTTCTTTTGATCACTTAATTAATTCCAAATTAATTCTTGATCAATACTGATTAAATAATATTATTAATATATTAGAACTTATAATATATTAATAAACCATAAGTGCTATTTCTCTCATTTTAGTCTATCCAAATGCATGATGCCATGCAACTCAAATGGAACATGCCAAACCGGGTCAAGTACATACAATAAATAGTTATGGACTTAGACACCTTATCCAACCGTCTCCCACTTGGATAAGTCTAATAACTATAACTGCAAGTATGACTTCAGGAACCGATCAGCAATCGTATCTCTTTCAAGGTCTCTCGGAACTGAGATGATGATGATACGTCATTTAAGATAAGTGATCATATAATCCTCTGTTCTAGATATCAGCTGGACAAATACATGGAACACTGTCTTACTTATTGTCCAACAGTTTGTTTCTCGATTTTCGATCTGTTTGACAAAGAACTTAATTGAACACATCAATTTAGTTCTGACCGGGCCCGGTACATAGGTCAAAACAAAATCATCGAGGGGCCCAGATATCGCTTCTAATCCAAGAAGGAACAGATAAACTTCGACTCATATGCTTGTTCTACTACTTGTTGAATCATACACAAAGGCACGTTTTATAACATCGAGTTACCAATGCGGTTTCGTACAATCAATGTATCACCAACTCATAGGCAACAAGTCATATCTATAGGTTTGAAGACTTATATGATATTACCGTCTCACGATCACTCAAGATAAATTCCACGAAGTGATACCAGTGAGTGTGGGTTGAATCCAGTACTCAGAATTTATGAGCACTCATGAGCGTCGTAGCCATGTCCAACATCTTAGACCTCTACAACCAACTCATGACAGTCTTGATTCATACCTACTTCCAACATATGACCGACTGTGGAAAATTTGAATAATATGATATACCAAACATAATTATTATGGAAGTAAAAACATGCAAAATGAAACGATAGTAAACGATTGACAAAAGATAGCAACACTTTACTCATAAATAAATACAACTTTTATTCATCATCAAATGTCAATTACACTTTACACATTTCAAAGCTATCTAACTACTAAAACTAATATCATCCTCCAGCCCTATGCGCCTTGCATGCTGGAGATGATTAACCCTACCCAGTCCCTTCATGAGGAGATCTGCTGGGTTCTCATCCGATGATACCCTCTTTGCCACGATGAGTCCTTCTTCTATTCGATGTCTGATGAAATGGTATTTTCTGTCGATGTGTCTGGATCTCCCATGATCCCTTGGTTCTTTCGCTAAGGCAACTGCACATTCACTATCACAGAAAATTTCCATAGGATCCTTTATAGCTGGTACAACTCCAAGGTCTCCAATGAAGTTCTTCAGCCATATTGCCTCCTTTGCAGCCTCGCTTGCTGCTATATACTCTGATTCACAAGTTGAATCAGCCACTGTCTCCTGCTTGGAACTTTTCCAATAAATTGCTCCTCCGTTTAAGGTAAAGATCCAGCCCGACTGAGAGCGGAAATTATCCCTATCAGTCTGGAAGCTAGCATCATCATACCCTACAACTCTCAAGTCATCACTCCTACCGAGGGTAAGGACCCAGTCCTTAGTCCTCCGCAGGTACTTGAGGATATTCTTTACCGATGTCCAGTGAGCCTTGCCAGGATTCACCTGATCTTTGCTGACCATGCTCAAGGCAAAGGCCACATCAGGACGAGTACAAGTCATAGCATACATGATCGAGCCTACAACGGAAGCATAAGGTACTCGACTCATTTCTGCTATCTCAGCCTCGGTACTCAGGCTCTGAGTCTTACTCAATCTGGCGGTACTCTAGATGGGTAACTCTCCTTTCTTGGAATCTTGCATGCCGAACCTCTTCAGCACCTTATCCAAGTAGGTACTCTGACTAAGTCTAATTAGTCTTTTACTCCGGTCTCTCAGAATCCTTATCCCTAGAATATAGGCAGCTTCTCCTAGGTCTTTCATAGCAAAACACTTCCCAAGCCAGGACTTTACTTCCTGCAAGGTTGGGATGTCATTTCCTATGAGTAGTATGTCATCCACATACAGTACCAAAAAGCTAACTATACTCCCACTAGCCTTGACATATACACAAGATTCATCTTCACTCCTCGAAAAGTCAAACTCTTTGACTTTCTCATCAAAACAAAGATTCCATCTGCGAGGTGCTTGTTTCAATCCATAGATGGATTTCTCAAGCTTACACACTCTATTAGGGTATTCTGTACTGACAAAACCCTCTGGATGACACATGTAAACATCTTCAGCCAACCTTCCATTAAGGAAAGCGGTTTTGACATCCATTTGCCATATTTCATAATCATGAAATGCAGCAATGGCTAACAGGACCCTAATAGACTTAATCTTTGCTACTGGTGAAAAGGTCTCATCATAATCAAGTCCTGGAGTTTGAGAAAAGCCCTTTGCAACCAGTCGCGCCTTATATGTGTGTACATTACCATCCAAGTCGGTCTTCTTCTTGAAGATCCATTTGCACCCAACTGTCTTGCGACCTGGTACATTGTCAACCAAGTTCCAAACTTGATTGTCATACATGGACTGTATCTCGATGTCCATTACCTCTTTCCATTTAGCAGACTCGGGGCGTGCCATGGCTTCCGCATAGTTGTTAGGTTCATCCAGACTTACCAGTGTCTCATCATTGATAAGTGTCTCACCATTGATAAGTGTCTCACCTTCCGCAGTAATATGGAAACCATAATAGTGCTCAGGTGCATTCCTAACCCTTGTGGACCGCCTCAGAGGTACATACTCGTCAATTGGATCAACATGAGTTTCCTCCTCAGGTTGACTGCTAGGGTTTGAAGTTCCTTCACCACTTGACTCTCGAATTTCTTCGAGGTCAATTTGCCTCCCACTGTTTCCTTGGCTTATGAACTCTCTCTCTCGAAAGACACCCCTCCTTGCTACAAAAACCACATTCTCACTGGGTCTGTAGAAGAGGTAACCAAAGGATTTCTGTGGGTAGCCGATGAAACTACACCTCTCACTTCGAGGTCCGAGCTTATCGTGAGTCTCACGCCTCACGAAAGCCTCGCAACCCCAAATCTTGATGTGGTCTAGATTAGGAACTTTTCCAGTCCACATCTCATGAGGAGTTTTGGCAACTTTCTTTGTTGGGACTAGATTAAGGATATGGGCGGCAATCTCTAAGGCATACCCCCAGAATGAGATTGGTAGCGAAGCTCGACTCATCATGGAACGAACCATATCCAACAAGGTTCAATTACGCCTCTCAGCCACACCATTCAACTGCGGTGTCCTGGGAGGTGTCAATTGTGAGATAATCCCACATTCCTTAAGATAGTCAAGGAACTCTGTACTAAGATACTCACCACCTCGATCGGATCGAAGCATATTAATGTTCCTGCCCAATTGATTATCGACTTCTTATTTAAACTCTTTAAACCTTTTAAAAGTCTCTGACTTATGATTGGTTAAGTAGACATAACCATATCTACTATAATCATCTGTAAAAGTCACATAATAACGATTAGCATCCCTTGTGGCAGTTTTGAAGGGTCCACACACATCTGTGTGCACTAGATCCAACAAACCTTCACCCCTTGCACAGGAACCAGTAAAGGGTGACTTTGTCATTTTTCCAAGTAAACATGATTCACAACTATCATCTGACTTTAGGTCAAATGACTCCAAGAATCCATCCTTTTGGAGTTGGTCTATGCGTTTCTTGCTTACATGTCCAAGACGACAATGCCATAATGATGATTTATCCAAGTTATTATTATTAGAAGAATCAATACACAACACATTATTTATTAGGTTATCTACAACAGACACAATGCCATAATGATGCTTTATCCAAGCTAGTAGAAGAATCAATACATAATACATTATTTCCTAAATTATCTACAACCGATACAGCTTCATACACACCATCACAAGGTAATGATTTAAAATAAAGAACATTATTAAAGAAAGCATTTATTCCACCAACTTCATTATCAAAAGAAAAGGTAAACCCTTGTTTGTACAAAGCATGAAAGGAAATAATATTTCTTTCCATTTCAGGCGAGTAACAACATTTATTCAAATCTAATGTAAACCCACTACTTAGCAACAAAGAATAAACTCCAATCTTGGTGACAGGTGAAGCTTTCCTATTCCCCATGATCAAGTTTATCTTTCCATGCTCCACATTCTCACTTCTTCTTAGTCCCTGCAAATCAGAACATACGTGAATTCCACATCCTGTATCAAGAACCCAAGAGTTAGAATAGGGTGAGTTATTACACAATATTGTGTAAATACCTGCATGGGTGGGTTTCACTTTCCCATCCTTAATATCTTGCTGGTACTTTAGGCAGTTCCGCTTCCAATGCGACTTTTCATGGAAATAGAAGCATTCAACCTCTTTTGGGTCAGAAGAAGGAGTGACGAAACATTTCTTGGTTCCACTTGAAGAGGAGCCATCAAGGGTCTTACCCTTGGTACCCTTCGAAGGGTTCTTCCTCTTTTTCCCTCTACTTTTCCCGATTGCCAGGACAGGGGCGGAGTTTGGAGTAGGAGTAGGAGTGGTAACAACCGACATACCTTTAAGACCTGTTTCAGCGGTCTTTAGAAGTCCTTGAAGCTTGCTGAGGGTAACTTCCTCCTTGTTCATGTGGTATGTCATGTGGTAAATAACAATAACCAAATTCCCCGGCAACGACGCCAAAACTTGGTGGGATGTCAAGTCCACCAAGAAAATTACACCCTTTGTATGCAAATAAAACGTAATATAATGGTAAGAAGGGGTATCGATCCTCGGGGAAATGGTTGTATTCAATCACCAATGCAATCCAATAGAACTAGTGTAAATAAACTAACTACAATTAAACTAAAAGG
This sequence comes from Lactuca virosa, assembly GCF_052849685.1. Taxonomy (NCBI): domain Eukaryota; kingdom Viridiplantae; phylum Streptophyta; class Magnoliopsida; order Asterales; family Asteraceae; genus Lactuca; species Lactuca virosa. Next base: position 45,360,152 of record NC_136433.1, read on the forward strand.
GGGGTGTTGTGATTGCTTGAAAACTAAAAGACTTGAATAACTAAAAAGCTTGCAATTAATCAAGATGAAACTAAAAGACTTGAATAACTAAAAAGCTGGATGCTCAAATATTTGTGAGAATTGGTTAACCAAGGCAATTAAACACAATGAACATTTGTGTGTTTATCATTAGGATTCAATATGAAGCTTATCATTCATCCCAAATTGGTTATAGCAATCATGAAGCATGATATGCCAAGATTCCTCATAGGTAGTATGGAGGTTGGGGAAGCCCACAACACACCTTCTTAATCAAAATCAAAGATCCAATTGAAGAAACTGAACCCAAGAAGTTGATTAGCCTTAAGAATGAAGGAATCCTCAATTCCTAGAGGATGTAAATGCTTACACATCCATAAAGGAGTTATGATTCATAAGCTAGAGATGATTTCTACCATCATAAAGCCCTTGTTCTAAGTAAATTCAATGATTCAATGCTAAACCAAAGAAATAAACCAACAATTGCTTATTCAAGTACCAAGCTCATGATCAAAGCATTAAACAAGCATAGGAAATATGAACTAGAATCATATACATAAGATAAATGATAAATAAACATGAATCCTTCAAAAACCCACAAACATTCAAAGGTTTTAGCCAAGGCTAACCAAAATAGAGAAATTAGCCACTCATGGCAATAGAATAACAATCACAAAAGTCTAATTGCATAAAGAAACTACCAATAACTTGGAAAGATGAAAAGAAATGAGTCTCAAGCTCCAAAATCGCCTTCTTCTGGTCTCTAATGATGTAAAATCGAAGTGATAGCTGATAGATCCCATCCCCCAAGGTAATGGCAAGCCAAATGACCAAAATGCCCAAAACTGGGCAGTTGCGTGGGTACCCGCGCGACGGAATTTCCACCCGCTCAAGTGCTGCTGGAATGCTATTGGCTCATTTTTCCTCCACTAACCATCCCATTACCAAAGATTTTCTTGGTCCCCTCCATTTCCCACATGAGTCAAACTAGCCAATCATCTTTTAGCTTCAAAAATAGATGCTCCAAGCCCAAATTAATTATCCATGATCCATCTTCACAAGCCCACTTCATCCAAGCCTTTATCTTTTTAAGCCCAAATCTCCTTTGGTGGATCCGCCAAGCCCAATAATGCATCGAAAAGCCCACTAAGCCCAACTCCAGTCAAACCGCAACCGCAATGAGCTCCAAAACCCTGCAAAATTCCTTATACAAAATAAAAAGTCCACGATACGATCCATGATAAAGAAAATAAAGAATACACAATGCAATACTAATAAAAAGAGCTAAAAATCTAAAATAAACTAATAAAAATAAGGAAATAAAATAAGCTATCAGTAAGGAGTGCAAAATGATATCTATTGCTAACTCCTCAGGGAAGTTCACATTTAGCTTTAGCAAACGATCCACATACCTTTGCATTTTCTGCATGTGGCCCGTGATGGGTTCACCATCCTTCATCCGGGTTATTATCATGGAGGAGGTGATTTCATATCGCTCTTGACGAGCACTCTGATGGTAGCGGTCCATCAAATTCTGGTGCATCTCAAAAGGATAGTAGTCCTCATAGGACTTTTGGAGCTCTGCTGTCATAGTGGACAACATGATGCATGCCACTTTGGTAGCATCTCTTTCATGTGCCTCATATTCAGCGACCTCCTCAGGAGAAGAAGACGTCTCGGGTACCTTAACCTCCTTGTCGAGGACATATTCCTTGTCCTCATACCGAGTGACCATCCTGATGTTACTGATCCAATCCATAAAGTTGGATCCATCAAAGATAACTCTCCCACAAAGGTTCATGAGAGAGAAGGAGCCGGTAGGGTTTGAGCCAGAAGCAGTATTGTTGGTTGACATCTGAGAAAAAGAAGAGAACAAGTTTAGGTTAGATATAAAGGTAGTCCTTAATAAAACACCCAAATATAATATTAAGGCTAGGATCCAATCACAATATATTATAACTTAGAAGAGGGATGCCGTAATCTAAGCTATAACATATTTGAAAGGTAGGTGAATGACGATTCACCAATTTCCACCATGAAAAACGAAATTATTGGGTTTTAATTGGTTTTTAGAAACTCCTAGATTCTTTTGAGATTCATTGAACTTTTCGATGGCATGTTTCAATCTCGAGTGTGCCTTTCATGTTTTGTGACTGGGATGCCGAGGATCACAAAACAAGGTGTGAAGTAACCATGCAAATTACATGGTACACTTAATGTTTTTTTCACTCAATCGATGTGCCAGTTAGCCACACGCGCTCCACCGACCTATGAAAAACCTTAAGTCACCCTTTTCCTACCTTGTTGAGTCGAAGTTAGTGTGCCGGTTAACCACACACGCTCCACTAACGACTTAATCAGAGTGCAAAGTGTAATTTCATGGGTTAGCACCTTATTCACATTTTCCTAAAGTAACAAAGATTGGGAATTTAAAAAAAACATTTAGTTACTTTATAATAATCATTATACTTTTAATGATAATTTTTTAAGTCATTGTCCTACCCATTCGGCTAACGACCCTCCACCGATCAACGAAGCGGTGGGTGAGAGTGGACACCCATTAAGCTGCCATTTTATAGGCAACAACCTTATACCCCCTTATAGACCGGCTTCGTGAATGAGGCCTACTAACGGTAAAACGACTTGATCTTATATATATATATATATATATATATATATATATATATATATATATATATATATATATATATATTATTATTATTATTAACTTATAATATTATAAAGTATAAGGGTTGAATTTTAACTTTTAAAATTCTAGGGGTTGGAACTAACGTTGACTAGATGACTTTACATGTTCCAAAACTTGAGGGCAAGTTTTATAACTTTACAAAACTTTTCAATTCATAACTTATGAGTTATTGTTTATTAAAAATGAAGACTCTTCATTTTTGTGACTTATGTGTTCTTTTAATGGATTTATTACAAAGTGACTTTTGGTTATCCATAACTTGAGGACAAGTTATGGACTCCATTAAAACACATCATGATCATGAATTAACTACCAATCAATAGCACACAATTCCTATGATCTTGCAAGAACTCATAAGAACATGAATATTCATATCAAAATTTCAAGAACATATGAACACATATAAACATGGAATTTTGATATTAGCCATTGTAAATGGATTAGAACAACCATTACACCATCTAAAACAAGTTTAATAACACCAAAACAGTTTAGGGTAATGTTTCTAGTCCATTTCTAGTAGCAAAAATAGAAAATCTGGACTCTGCCTGGCCAACTCGTCGAGTGCAAGAACTGACTCGCCGAGTTGGTTGAAGAAACGCTTGGACTCGTCAAGTCCCCCCATGGACTCGGCGAGTCCCCTGTGCAGACATCAAGAATTTCGACTTTTTCAGCTATTTTGCATCAAGTATCAAACAAACAAGCCTAGGCTCTGATACCACTGTAGGGTTTTGAGCATTCTAACACTCCTAAGGTGTTCATGCAACCCTAGAAACCTTGGATCTATGTTTGACTAAGATGCATGCAAAATTGATTTTCCAAGCTTCATAATCCTATCTAGCATACATGGGGAACCTTAAACATAAAAGTAAGCTAGAAAACATACCTTGTAGTAGTTTGGATTCCTTGAAAAACCTTGAGAGCCTAGCACCCCAAGTGTGATGCCTCAAATGTCTCACACAACACCAAATGCACTTGGAATAAACTTGAGAGAAATGTCACACTACTTGAAATCGGCTAGCCCTCTTCTTTCTTGCTTAAGTCAGATTTTGGTGAACATAAGGATCCTTATATAGTGTGTTACAATTAGGGTTACACCATGTAAACCCTAATTGTCATGACCTTTCATTTTCATGACCCATGGGTTCTATAACCACCATGGAGCATCAATGGAGCATCCTATGGGTTTTAGCCCAACTTGATAATCCATGGAGCATTAGCCCACTATACAATTATGAGTAATTTACACAATCAACCCATATATTTAATTAGCCTTCTTTTGATCACTTAATTAATTCCAAATTAATTCTTGATCAATACTAATTAAATAATATTATTAATATATTAGAACTTATAATATATTAATAAACCATAAGTGTTATTTCTCTCATTTTAGTCTATCCAAATGCATGATGCCATGCAACCTAAATGGACCATGCCAAACCGGGTCAAGTACATACTAGAAATAGTTATGGACTTAGACACCTTATCCAACAGTTATTATAACCATACTAATACGACTAGTGGCCTGAACGACGTTTTCCAGGCGTCGGAACTGTTACGACATTTGTCACCTCAAACCTGCCGGTCTAACTATAACTAACAGTTTAGGTGCGGGGTTGTCAATCCTGTATAGATCTATACACAAGTGTCACACTCTCCCTACAAGAGACTATGGTTATAATTCATGACTTTAGTGGGTACTCTAGTGATTACAATGAAGTAGTGCCTCACAAGTCTGTATCGACCGATTTACGTCTATAGTGCTGCAAATTCGTTATCTTGTAAGCAAAGTAATTATACCTCTAGTGATTAATTGTTTTCTCTGAAATGATAGTGTAGTGTTTGTAACTCCCAAACTATACCAATTATAGTTTATCATATTTTGTTTGTCAAGAATATTTATATAAACACATAGCAAATATTTTGTCTAGTTTCAAAGTGTAAGACAACATAATATTTTTAGGTTGTGACCCACAAAATAGTGAAATACTAAAATGTACTCCTTTTTGTTATGAAAGTTATATTATAGTAAAAAGCTTCAAAAACCAAGGAGTTTTTACAAATCATAAATTTTCTTATGATCTTATAACATAGATTATGTTTGTTTTGTTAGTTTAACATTTTAAAACTAACTTAACACAAATACTTGGATAAAACTAGTGATAACCACATCTTATGCAAACAATATCTTATATTTTAACATCAAGATAAAACATGCAATTATTTGTATGATAAACAAATTTTGACTTGTATCCCCCCCTAAAAACATGAAAAAGCTTGAAAATGTGGGGGTATGAACTCACCTTGAGTGGATTTGTGGGTTGTTTGAAGTGATGATGAGAGGATTTCCAAGCCTAAACTCTTGGATGATGTTGATGAACTTCTTGGGTATGTTATTATCCTAAGTGTTTAACACATAACAATGTGTGTAATGATGTTGAAACTAACATAAAAATGTATAAGAACACTAGGGTATCACAAATTACTTACCAAAAATCTAAGGACCAATTGAAGAATTTTGAACTTGGAAGATATTAGGTTTGTTCTTGAGAGAATAAGGAAGGTTGAAGATGAAAGTGTTGGGTTTTGAGCATTCTAACACTCCTATGGTGTACATGCAACCCTATAAACCTTGGATCTATGTTTTCTCTATTATACATGCAAATATTAACTATTCCAAGGTTTCATCCTAACTAGCATATTATGAAGCACCTATACTACAAAGTTCTAGTTAGATGACATACCTTTTGATGTAGCTTGATGTCTTCAAGCTTTAAGAGCTTAGCCCCAATAGTGTGGAAGCCTCAAATGGAATCACAAATCACCAAAACACCTTGGAAGAACTTGAGAGAATATGTATGCACACTAAAATCGGCCCACTCTTATTTTCACACACTTGTTCCAATTTTGTGAGCCAAGGACCCCTTTATATATTATGGAGGATTAGGGTTACATCCATGTAAACCCTAATACCCATGAACTTTCATTTACATAGGATCCATGGGTTAAAAGCTCCATGGACCATCCATGAAAGCTTAGCCCAACCTAAATGAACTTGGCCCATTCCATATATATAAGAGTCCATATTTAATTAGTTCTTTTTGATCACTTAATTAATTCTAAATTAATTCTTGATCAATACTAATTAAATAATATGATTCCATATTAATATATTAGAACTTATAATATATTAATATAGATCATAAATATACTATTCTCAAAAGACTATCCATATAAATTGTGCCGGTGAAGTGCAACCCAAATGGACCATGCCGGGTCGGGTCAAGTACATACCAAATATAGTTATGGACTTAGACATTAATCCAACAGTTTCCCACTTGGATAAGTCTAAAACTATTATTGAGTATGACTTCAAAACCTAACTGGCAATCGTAGCTCTTAAAGCCGCTGTCGAACTCTGACCTTGTCAATGACTTGTCCATTAGATAAGGGATCATATATTCCTCCATTCTAGATATCATATGGACTGAGACATGGATTATAATCATTCTCTCTGTCCATTTGTTGTTTCCCGATTTTCGATTTATGATGACTGACTGATTGAACAAATCAAATCAGTCCTGGCTTGGCCAAGCACTCACATGTGTCATCGCTAAATCATCGAGGGGCCCACAGATATCACTTTTATCCCGAAGGTAAAAGGAATGGATAAACTTCAACTCATATGGCTTGTTCTACTACTTGTTGAATCATACACAAAGGCACGTTTTATAACATCGAGTTACCAAATGCGTTTTCGTGCAATCAATGTATAACCAACTCATAGTAACAAATCATATCTCTAGGTTTGAAGAATATAAGATATTATCGTCTCATGATCACTCGTGATAAAATCCATGAAGTGATTCAAATGAGCGCGGGTTGAATCCAATACTCAGAACTTATGAGCACTCATGAGTGTTGTAGCACCACTTTGTCCACCAACTTGGACCTCTACAAACCAACCCATGACAGTCTTGATTCATATCTACTTCCAACATATGACCGACTGTGGATGGTTTGAATAACTTAATCATTCAGGAAGAGCGACTTAGTTATTCTGGAAGTCAAAACATGCAAAGTGAAACACAAGAATAAATGAATCAAATATGGTATCAAACCCTATGAATATAAATAAACACTTTTATTTATCACCATACTGATTACTCATTATTCATTGTTTCGGTTTTATCAACTTTATAATTGAATTAAAAACACTAGTTGTCCCATGCTCCAAGCATGTACACTATGTTTTTCTTAAACAATAGCTTTGCCATACACCAAGTATGCACTCTATGTTTGTCTATGATCCTTACTTTGTGAAATAAACCAATTGAACATAATTTCAATGATTCTAATTTCACACTCCCAAATCCTTATCGAAAAATGTGAGAATTTCAAATTCCTATCATTTATCGAAATCTGTTTAGATTTTAAACTTATATGCACTGACCCTCCTGTAATGAATATGTACAAAGTCACAAAGACTTGTCAACAGTTATTATAAGGTATTCCAATGGAGATCAACTCCATGGAAACTAAGTCTCATATTCAAAGTACATTGCTTTGGACATGCTTCTTGCATTAAGTTTTCTAATCTTACACATATAACTTCCACCTATGGAGACAACTCCATATTCTCATTTTGACTATCACTTCTGAATAAGAGATGCCTCTTTTCAGAATATGTCAATATGGTCCTTCCAAAATTAGCACTATACTTCCAACTGTCCCTGAGCAACCAATCTTTGGTAAACCTCAGATTGTCCTCGACAATTGCTTAATCATTTTAGTCATATCCAATTCTAGACCTTTTCCCTTCTTAATGCCTCTGGGCATTTGGAAAAATTTAGAAATGACAAATATTATAGCACATGCAATCGATCCTGTACCCAAAGCAAATGGTACACGATTCATGATGTCTCACATAAAGACATGATTCTAGACCAGTCTTTTGCTACAATATTTTTATTTGCCATGTTTTCAAAATTTGACTATGAAGAGGGATGCTGTAATCATAATCGAATTTTGAGAACGCAATATATAGAATTTCCTTAAGTTGAACCAATCCAACATGAAATTCATATATATATATATATATATATATATATATATATATATATATATATATTCTTGACTAAAGATGATTAAGGTCTCAATCTAATCCTTTAGAAGTGAAATGAAGTATATCCTCTCCCTTAATTATAGCAAAACAACTTTTTCAATCCCTGCAACCTCACGAATTGAAACTTTTGTTTTCTATAATTAACATTGCTAACTTGCAACACTAACAATAATTATCATTCTCCCACTAACATGATGATTATTAGCATAACACTTATGCTCCCACTAGCTTTGACATGTACTCAGAAATCAGCTGGACTTCTAGAAATCAATACTTTATTGACTTTCTTACCAAAGTTCAGATTTCTGATACGAGATGCTTTGATAAAACTTTATCAAAATCATACACCTTTCCTTAGATAGCATGCATGTGTGTCTAAACAATTTCAGAACTATGAAAAGGGATGCCGTAATCATAGTCTCAATTGTTTAGACCTTTTGCCATCTGCTTCAAATCTACTTGGTGGAAGTGTTTCCTCACCATCATTTTCATGAATCGGAGAGAAACCTTATGACCCTTAGATTTTATGGTGTATGTGTTCTTATCCATGTGAATCGTCAAAACCATAGTCACAAGACAAGGATAATGACAAATCCAAACTCATATGGACTGAACTTATGCAATCTTAACTTCTTGCCACCTGGCAGTACAGGGCCTGCCATTGCTTCCAAGTTGTTATGCAACCAATTGAGAACTTTTCAGAACTCCTATGCAAAGCCAACTTTAACTGGAATGGGCACAGAATATGTCAACACGATAGGTTATAAACCTCAAGTCGTGTGCTAGTGAAGAACGTCAGGTTTTATTCTTGATTAGTTCTTGAAATTCTTTTTAGGATCTTTAAGACTTCCACTATCCTCTTGACATATAAGACTATCTTGCCAAATATTCAAGAGATAGTGCGGATTCTTTATCAAGACAAACACTTCACACAATTGGCCTTAGTTGGTCTTTGTTTTATCCAAAACATCACAACTTACCAATTTCAAATGTACAAGAGTAGGACACTTTTACTCTTACATTTGACAAGTGTTTTAAACCTTTCTTTAAGATATGTCACTCAAGTTACAATCTTGGAGTATGACTCTAAGAATTGTTTTGGAACGAAGTATGACTCATCTTCCTGATCTAACCATTTCAACAATTCATGACTCCTCTTCTTAGTCATAAGAATGCACTAAGATGACCTTTAAAGGACTAATTGTGATATGATTTCTAAATCATTAAGATGATCACAAACATGATACTAAAGTACTCTCCCATCTTTTCAGATTTGAGAAACTTTTATCTTTCTGCCTAATTTGATTCTTCCCATTCGTTCTACCATACATTGAGACTTTTCCAATGTTTCAGAATTATACTTAAACTTGTAAGTATAACCATATTAACTAAACTTTAGTAAATCAAATAGTCTTAACGAGCTTTGTGGTGGACATGACCAGTGCACAAGAATATATACTCGATCCCTTTAGTCCTTCACTTGACTCACACATCCATGTGAACAAGTAATTAGTCTTGATTTTCCAATGCTTGAAAGTTCTCATTCATCATACTATTCAACTTGCATGATTCCAAGTTTCGGTCCAATTGAAACTTGGGCGATGAGGAACTTTCCTGATTTGGTAAATTTAGACACTACCACAAATGAAAGAATCAAATCCATTTTCCAACATTGCTGTCAGTGGAATCATATAAGCAACAATTTTCCACAAATGCCATTGTAAGGATACTTCAAATAAATAAAATTAAACAATTTTCTTTTATTTTAAAACTTTGCGGAAAAACTTATCCTTACAATCCACATGGAAAATTGTTGTTATCTATTCCTTAGCAATATATCATAACTTCTTAAGCAACTGCTCAAAATTCTGATGCGATCGAAATCCACCTTCGCGATCAGAATCAGCATATACTTCCTTTAAGATTTCTCTCTATTCTTTGATTCTTAAAACATCAACATGTGACCCAGTCACATCATGTAATGAGGATCTCAGAATAGAACTTAACAGAGTTAGATAATGGGCTCTACCTGATGTAGAGTCAAACTTATTGACTTTAACATCCTTTGGTAAATTTGGCAGCTTTGCAATCAACGCCCCTTCCTTTGGCAAAATAAACATATGGACCCTTTGGTAATGGGACTATCTCAGACTTAGCCTTTCTCTTTACCATTTGGTCAACCGGGTTGACTATGGCCAATCCCTTTCCATTGGGAAGAGAATGCTTTTTCTGGATTTCCAGTGTCACCATTGTCACTGTCCATAAAGTTTTTGGGAAGTTGATCTTCTAATCAAATTTGCTTTACTATCGTTCCAAATCATTGCTGATTCAGCAGCACCAAGCAAATAGATATGATCATTAAGGTTCATGTCATAGTCTGTTTCATAGTAGTCCCAAAGGAACTCACTATGTGACTTAGAAAGTGATTGAACATCCAACTTTCTCAAGACTTTGACACCCAACTCTCCCGGCTTGTCAATATGTGACTTCATCTCTAAGATGTGATCACACATAGACCTTGCTTGCCGTTAGGGCTTGAGTGACCTTGAACTTGTGGGTTAGGGAGAATAATTGGAGGAGGTGGAGGAAGAGAAGTATGACTTCCATGAGCCAAACTCGGGAAGTCATATTCATTAGGAAAGCTTGGTTTGGGAAGATCATTGTTGTCTAAACCAGACATCAACAATGGGAGAAATTCACGTAAAGTTGATTTAAGTCCTTAATATAACACCCAATATGATATATTAAGGCTAGGACCCAACAAACTATTTTATAACTTGGAAGAGGGATGCCGTAATCCAAGCTATAAAATATTTAAAGGTAGGTGAATGACGATTCACCAATTTCCCCAAGATAAACGAAATGTATTATTAGGTTTTAATTGGTTTTGAAACTCCTAGATTCTTTTGAGATTCATTGAACTTTTCAATGGCATGTTTCAATCTCGAGTGTGCCCTTCAGGTTTTGTGACTGGGATGCCGAGGATCACAAAACAAGGTGTGAAGTAACCATGCAAATATACTTGGTACCCTTAATATTTACCCCTCAATCGATGTGCCGGTTAACCACACACGCTCCAACGATACTATGATAAACATTAAGTTACCCTTTGCCTACCTTGTTAAGTCCAGGTTAGTGTGCCGGTTAACCACACACGCTCCACTAACAGCTTAAACAAAGTGCAAAGTGTAATTTCATGGATTAGCACCTTATTCACATTTTCCTAAGTAACTAAGATTGGGAATTTATAAGTGTTTAGTTACTTAGTATTTATCATTATACTTATAATGAAGGGAGAATTATAGTCCTTGTCCTACCTGTTCGGCTAACGACCCTCCACCAGTCAAGGAAGCGGTGGGTGAGAGTGGACACCCATTAAACTGCCATTTTATAGGCAGTAACCTTATACCCCCCTTATAGACCGGCTTCGTGAATTAGGCCTACTAATGGTAAGACGACTTGCTCTTATACATATAATATATTAAACTTTTAATATTATAATAGTATAAGGGTGTATTTTAGACATTTAAAATACTTGGTGGTTTAATCTATTAATTAAACTATACTCTTAATTTAATTAAATTTAAACCATGTCATTATGGAATTATTAATTCTCTTTTAATTAAACACTTTAATTATCTATTAATAAAGTCCATAAGAGTTAATTGAATTATTCAATAAAAACATCATAATTCCAATTATTAAATTCAAAATTAAAACCATTTAATTAATTGTTTAAGTTATGAACCCAAGAGTTTTAGAATTCAAATTTTTTTTTATCATAAAAAACTTTTTCCAAATTCCAAAACTTGAGGGCAAGTTTTGTAACTCTTGAAAACTTTTGGATTCCATAACTTATGGAGTTAAATACTTGTTTTATGATGAAACTTTTCATGTTCCATAATTTAAGAACAAGTTATGGAATTCTTTAAAACATTAAGACCAAGTTTTGTAACTCCATAAAAAACTTTGAATCAATTTTTTTTAAAAACCTTTTCATATCCATAACTTATGGAGGTTTCAAAAAACTCTTTAGATCAAACTTTTAAAACTAATAAAATAATCATATCATTTTATCTTTTACTAAATTTGACCTAATTCAACTCATATAGCAAATGATTCAAATTTTACAAATAATTAGTTTTTCACAAAAACAAGTAATTATCTTAAAATTTGACAAACGTCATGTTTTTTTTTTCCTTTTTTTCAACTTTGAAAATAAAACATTTGCATCAATATCATAGAAAACAACCCATGGCTTTGATACCACTGTTGGGTTTTGAGCATTCTAACACTCCTATGGTGTACATGCAACCCTATAAACATTGGATCTATGTTTTCTCTATTATACATGCAAATATTAACTATTCCAAGGTTTCATCCTGACTAGCATATTATGAAGCACCTATACTACAAAGTTCTAGTTAGATGACATACCTTTTGATGTAGCTTGATGTCTTCAAGCTTTAAGAGCTTAGCCCCAATAGTGTGGAAGCCTCAAATGGAATCACAAATCACCAAAACACCTTGGAAGAACTTGAGAGAATATGTATGCACACTAAAATCGGCCCACTCTTATTTTCACACACTTGTTCCAATTTTGTGAGCCAAGGACCCCTTTATATATTATGGAGGATTAGGGTTACATCCATGTAAACCCTAATACCCATGACCTTTCATTTACATAGGATCCATAGGTTAAAAGCTCCATGAACCATCCATGAAAGCTTAGCCCAACCTAAATGAACTTGGCCCATTCCATATATATAAGAGTCCATATTTAATTAGTTCTTTTTGATCACTTAATTAATTCTAAATTAATTCTTGATCAATACTAATTAAATAATATGATTCCATATTAATATACTAGAACTTATAATATATTAATATAGATCATAAATATACTATTCTCAAAAGACTATCCATATAAATTGTGTCGGTGAAGTGCAACCCAAATGGACCATGCCGGGTCGGGTCAAGTACATACCAAATATAGTTATGGACTTAGACATTAATCCAACAGAAAGAAGATAGTGAATGTGGGGAAAATGGCTTCCTGTCGAAGGTATAAAAGAAAAAAGGGTGATGGGATACTTTCATTGTTATCTAGGGGTTAATACTTGGGTATACGTTGGTTGATAGTTTTCATTGGGAAATGATGCATCCGTCACTTCACTAAGTCAACCTCCTTATCCTTTCCTTAACTTTGGCCGAAAACTCCTAAAATCCCCCTAGTATGACAGAAATCAAATGTGATTTCGGTCTAGGAGTCCTTTGTTGGTGACGATTTCGGTCCTAAGTCTCCACTCAAAGTGTTTTCGGTCCTAATGCCATGTTTCTTGGAGATTTCGGTCCTACACTAATCCTTCTTGATGTTTTCGGTTTTGTTATGGCCCATGGAAGGGTTTTCAGTCTTAGTGGATTGGATCTTGAATGTGTTTTTGGCCTTAACTTGTTAACTTTCAAGGTTCACTATAGCATGGCTTCCAACCTTTATTTATATCTAATCATACAATGATGCCTTCTTGTCCTTCAATGATTTTTATTGCATCAAAGTTACATATATACATTATGGGTATACTTATGCACAAGACCCCTTTAGACTTTGTTTGCCTCAAAATTTTCTAGTTGTCACACTTGGTGTTCAAGAATTGGTTGGTGAAGAGCTCCTAGATCCAGAGTCTTCATCAATTTTGCTAGCATCTGAAGGTATAAAGCTTCTATCTTGATGACTTTATGTGTTAGATCTAGTACAAGGCTTTATTTTGAGCATATTATGGTCCCTTAAGTCATCCTTGTGAGTATGAGCTACTCCAGGAGCTTAGAATGTTAGATCTTAGCATTCCTGATGTTGTTAGTGCATGAAAATGTCATTTTGATGGGTTTTGATGAACCATGCAAGAGTTGGTGTTCATGTTACGGACCTAGATGGATAAAAATGGGTATTGGGTCCCATTAAGACATGAAAATGAGTAAAGTTGCCAACTTTATAGATTAAGACATTATTTAGAGGTTAGATCTGAGTTTGGACGTTTTGGTCTTAAGCATGAAGTGCTTAATATGAAGTTTTAGTCCTTTGGTGAGTACGTTGGGTGTACATATGCGTACGCTTAGCGTAATGCATAGATTCCCCGATATTCATGTTGTGGTGGGTTATACATTTGGCATCATCAAGCAGTACGCGGGGCGTACCAGCCTGGTACGCGGGGGCGTACTCACAAGGTTCCCTTTTTGGGCCTTGGATCTTTTTGGAGTTGGGCCATGAGTTGTTGGTTCAGATATAGGAAGAGTAAAATGGTCTTTTACCCATTGAATTGATAGAAAATGAATTGGACCTTGGATTTTGGGAAATTGCCTTAGTTAATGATTAGGGATAATTTGGTTGTGTTCAGTGCGAGGAATCCGGTAGTAGCATCGCGTGTATTCTGGTTATCTTGGTTTGAGGTGAGTCACCTCCCAGTGTTTGGCGGGTCGAAGGTACCAATGTCGATCCATGGATTATTGTTATTTGTATGCTAGTTGTGTGTGTGTGACTCTGACATGTGTTGTATGTGTTTGTATGTATACCAGGTGGGGCCTGAGGAGTGTGTTGGGTGGGGGTCATCGCATGTTACTGACATATCTATACCTGGTGTGGCCCGCTGAATACCGGGTAGGGGCCTAATGGATTCCAGGTGGGGCCCGATGTATCTATGATATGTATGGTATGTGGTATTTTGGGGAACTCACTAATCTTTGTGCTTACGGTTTATGTTTATGGTTTTCGGAACTTCCGGTTCGAAAGGGAATGGCCGACTTGATCGCAACGCATCCACCCATGTTTCCGCAACTTTATGATTTTGGGATTGTACTCTGATAACTATTTTTACTCTAATATACTTTTTTGAATGATTAAAAAGGGTAAACGGTGTTTATGGTTGAATTAAAAATGAAAATTTTACCTTATGATTTTTAGGTCGTTACAATATATGATTATGTTATGTCATGGACCGTGCGGGAACGAAAGAGAATGAAATATGCTCTACAAAGATGACATGCCGCGAGACATATAACTTCTGACTCATTGGATCAAAACAACAATATGCGTTCTGACCAATACCATATCTAGAAAAACACATAAAGCGGATCATGAAGATAACTTGTTCCGCTCAATAGGTGGGAGGAGAACAAAACAAGTACACCCAAAAACTTATAATGAGGAGTAATCATGTAAGTAACCATATAAATTTATGAAATGGAGATATCCTAGAATTGTGTGAAGTAGGAATCTTATTCATCATATAGACAACAGTTTTAAGTACTTCTCCCCAAAATGTACTAGGAACCTTAGAGGATAGTAACAAGGAACATATAGTTTCAACAAGATGCTTATATTTTCTTTCTGCAACACCAATGCAATTAATTATGTGAAAACATTAGAGCTATACTCCCCCAAGTCACACCGAAAACATTTTATAACAACCGAGTGTTGTGTATTTAAAAGCTCTAAAATTCTTGTAGATTGTTAGAAAATCAGAGCTGCACTTCATGAGATAAACCCAAATATAACGAGTGTAATCATATTTAAATGTGACATAGTATGAAGATCCTCCATTTGAACATATCAGGGATGGGTCTGATACATCAGAATGCACAAGATCAAAATAAGCAAAGGAATACGAGGCACTTTTATTAAACGCTAACATAGAAAATTTAGCCAGTCTTAACCATTACAGTCTAAAATATATCTACTATTTAATGACTCAAAACAACAATACAAACTAAAACCTATACACGTGACAGTGACATATATCCCAAATGAGAATGTCAAAGATAAAAAATAGAATACAAACAACTCAAACAAAAAGAAGACAAATCGATAATAAAGGCAGCAACATCTGAAACAGCAAGCTGCTCCACTACATAAAGTTCCCCTATCATATGACTGAATGATCTTAATCACCATTTGAGACTGTGGATCCTATACACAACAAATAAAATAAGAAAGAAGACCCAATATCTATATTTAGACAGTTTACTGACCGCAAAAAGGTTTAAGTATGTAAATATAGTAGACATCAGTAAGAGAAACAAGAAGTGTAGGAACATAACCTACACCCGCTACCGACATTGATGTAGCACTAGCATATATAATAGAAATAGAAAAACCAGAAGAGAAGGAAATAAAGGATGACAAGCATGATGGCATATGGTGAGATGCACCAGAATCCAAGATCCATAATGATAAAGGAATACCTAAAGTTCTGGATAAAGACATATCCAGACGAGACATGGATGCTGACATGACAACTGGTTTAGAGGTAAGCTATTATTTAAAGAACTCAAAACCTATGGATCCAAAGCAAATGGTGGTGTGATGGTGGTTTGGCGATCGATCTCTATAGAAACTGCAACAACAATGAACTATGGGGGTCGTGACGCTCATTGGATGTGGGACCAGAAGAGCATGGCTGAATCTGTCTAGATGGTCTGTTTTGCCGAGGAAGAGTTTATTGTTGTTTTGCATTGTTTAGTAACAGTTGGCAATGAAACTTCCACTGATTCTTTTGTTTTCAATAAGTATATTCATCCGATTCAACTCTAAAGGTTAGACGTGACTGATATGCATGTTGAGGTCATGGTGGAGCCACAAAAACACTAGGTGTAGTGTATCTTGGATTAGCTTTACCAAACATGAGAAATTAGTTGATAAGAACTCTTGTTGGAACACAAATTTTTTTCCATCCGCTCATAAACCAAATTTGATTTAACAAACTACGTCACATCGTCTCATGGTAATATGTGACTACCTTAGCTCTGTCGCGATTTTTTTTTTTTTTTTTTTTTGCAAAACATGTTCTTTTTAATATGACATTTGAACATTGATTTTTTTGCGGTAGCTCATCACCATTGTTTGCATTGTTTCCATTTCCATAAGTTGCTTGACACATTGTTTCCGTAAGTAGCTCACCACATTGTTTGCATTGCTTTTTTTAAACAACCAGTTGTCATTTTAACGAAGTTGAGATGTTCTGGTAGATCTATCTGGTTATGTGATAAAAATATTTCAACAATGTAGTCGAATATCGCAGACCCTCTATCCTTACGAAGCTTGTGAACCCCAATACCATATTGTTTTCATCCCGTTTTATAAATATAAGATACAAGAAACTTGAAAAAAAAAACAAGAGTACAAAATATAAAATATATATCTCTGGGTCATGCCAATTAAGTACGAATCGGTATTGAGAAGCATGTGTCTATATATGCTTTTGGTTAGTGGGAGAACAAACACCACACCAAAATTATCGTAAAATTGGGATTCTAAAAAGTTACCCAGGCAAAATGTGTGACAAGAATACATATATGTGAATCAAGGACACAAAATCTGAGATCCGAGAACTCGATATTTGCTAGCCGGGAAAACAAGCTTACAGAGTGTTTTTTGAGTTGTTTTTCAACCATACAAGTTACAACCACACCTCTATTTATTATTTACACATACCCAAAAATGATGAAATGGTTTTAAAAAATTGTCAACAATCGACTAAAACGGCTATGTAACTATTTTTCTTTAAAAAAAAGTCATGGAAGGACAAAAAGGGCTAGAAAGTAGAAACCAGGCTTCTTAATCGGTTTGGTTTCAAATTAGGTTTAACGGTCGGGCTATCTTTAATCAAAACCAGTTCTTTTTTATGTGGTTGGACTTTGAAGGCCGGTCATGGGCCCAATGCCCACCTTTAGAATTTAGATAATATGTTTATTATTTTAAGTTTGCCTATTCTTTGTTCTTACCGACTAATATTATATTTCTTCTGGTATAAATGGAATTCACAAAACGAAAATACAAAACGAAAATGTTAAATAATCAAGACAAATAGATACATAAGTTTCACTTTGAAGATATTGACCTTGGATACCATAAATGCGTGGATCAACTTGGAAATAAATTGGTCAAAGATGATGGTTAGTGATGTTAACTTTTTATTTGTCGGTGATATGCTTTTTCTACCAACAAAACAGTTCATATGATTAGATCCTATCACCGTTAATAGGATGCAGCATTGTTGAATCATGCAAATGATCGATCTTCTGTTTGTATGTAGTTATATATATATATATATATATATATATATATATATATATATATATATATATATATATATATATATATATATATATATATATATATATATATCATCCTAATTATCATAATTTCGTAGAATTGAGTTAAAAAAACATTTTAATGTTGAGAGTCACGTACCATGACTTCGGATGTAATCAACCTAATTTGTTTTAATCACCGTCAAGGCTTACTATCAATACTTATTGTACGGAACCACCATGTGCTACAATGTGGACTTAGAACCTCCAACAATTTTTCTATTTGCAGGAAAGCAACCTTTCACTTGCTGTTTTCATACCTCCAAGCCAAGGTATTAATTATATCTTATAGCAAAAAGGTCAGACATTAATGATTAATCATGTACTTTCTTCCACTATTCGCTACTTATGTTAAAATCATTACTCTATATCTTCGGTTCATAATAGTATCATTCTAAGTTTATGTATATACTTTTAGTCATTTACCATCTTTCAACATCTACCACTTGTTATTTTTCTTATGAATTCGGAGAGTAAGGATAATACATCGCTTTTCATACAACAAGACAAATGTTCGCGGTGGAATAATTATGTAGTTTAATATGGTTATATATATTATGGTAAAATAAATAGTTAACATTCTTTTTAAGCATATGGTTAATTGAGAAGTTATGATTTTAAAACAAATAATATGCTAACATAATGCAATTAACAAAATTATTACATTATAATTGATATGGTTTAATCTATTCTGAATAGGCTGTACATAAAGGTTGTATGCGATTAAATAGTATGTATATTTTTTGATTTACAAATAATTTATACTAATAAATAATGCAAAATTATTATTAGTTTAAAATTGTAAATGTAATGTTTATGTACACATTAGTATCTAATGTAATTATTCGATAATTGAATAAATATGAGTTCTCATTTGTGGTCGTATGTGTTTAGTTTCTTAAGTAAACCCCACATGTGTTGAATCACATTTTTTAAAAATTATTGAAAATGATTAAAGAACTTACTTATTGCCTGTAATGTTTGGTAATTTAAGACATCTAATTTCGCATTTTTTCATTGCAGATTTTGTAGAACTTGTGAATTTCCGCCATTAAATCTATATGCTCGAGTTTCTCATTCATTTTTAAAGGTTTTAAATCTTCTTTCATTCTTGGAGTTTCAAATTCTTCAAGAATTGTGGGTAGACCTCATGTTCTTGCATTCTTTAGTAAGATTGGAACAAATATAGTTCTGGAAACCTATATGAAATGCAAAGGTTTTGATATTCTATCTTGAGACTTTAACTCCGGTAGAAAATATTGCCTTCACCGACCAATGATCGAACAACTTGGATTCATTTTTAGGGTAGAGTGTCTGCTTTAGTTCATCCCCAATCCATATTATCCTATAACACCTGCCATATATTCATAATCCGTTTAGAGTATTTGAAATTGTACAAATTAAAGGAGTGGAAGTTATGAAATGAATGATATAAAGAGATTTAATTACCATGCAGCAGGAGCAAACTAAAGGAGTGGAATGTATGAAATGAATGACATAAAAGATTTAAGTACCATGTAGGAGCAGGTTTTGTTTCATCATTCTTACCAAATTTTCATTTGGGAACATATTTATAAATACGTAGGAGCAAAATCAATTGTTCCTTCATGTCATGCTCTAAATTCACCGTCCATAGTTCCATTCATAGCTTCAAAATTTCAATTATATAAAGTGTGTGATGTGTTATTAATTACTTTGAAGATGTAAATGTGTGGGGCTTTCAAATGTATGAGGTGTTTAGAAATTTGTATGGGGGTTTCAAATGAATGAGGTGCTTGGAAAAATGCCTCATTTATAAGTATATAATGATAATGATTATATCATTTTTCTCGTACAAGGAATGCACTTGATAAAGGTTCAATGGAACATCTTAAAAAACATCTATGACATTGAACTTAATGTTTGATATTGAAAATAAAATAAAATCTTTTTTCCATTAAAGAGTACAATGTTCATTGAACTCCATATTTTTAGTGTGTATTATTTTACGTAATTGTATTCTCGACCTTATTGTACAGTTCAAACCATAATTCTTTTTTACAATTACTATATATTGAATGATAATGATAAGGGATTTTCATAAAAGAATATTTAGTTTACATGGTATCAGAGAAATACATATCTCTTCCTAATCTTTCTCTCTTTCTCTCTCTCTCTCTCTCTCTCTCTCTCTCTCTCCTTATTTCTTTTTCACAAGATGATATCACAACTACTTCTTCAGACGTTTTAAAGAAAAACAGTACTAAATACGATTGGAAAAGCCTCAAAACTTCTTTTCGTGACAACAAGGATGCCAAATCAATCCAACTAGACAATAAACTTCATAATAATGTTATTAGTGACTCGATGATTACATATTAATGCACTTGAATCAAGAAGATTGCTGACTTACTTAAAAACATTAATACTCCAGTCTCGGAAAACAACCTTCTTACATACTTTATTAATGGCCAGTCTCCCAAATATGACTATATCGCCAGTCTCATCTGTCATTAGATTTGTCTTCCAAATTTTTATGGAGACTATATCAATGGTTCTTCTCGAACAACAACATATGAATCAAGTTTATATACACGTGGCTCACACTGATCACACTGTCCCCAAATTCTCGCTACTAAACACTTGCAACAACCAATAATAATTTCCATGGACGCAGTCAATGTGGTTGTATAAATGGTGGTATGCAATACCGATGCGATTGTGACGGTCGTGGTGTAACCTTCGGATAGTAGCACAATATACCTGAATAGGGGTAGGTGTACGACTGTTACTCGCTGGCCTACCCCTTACCGTCCATATTCACTTATAAGGATCGGTTGGGCCTCATTCGTTGGAACAGAGGTTGTTGCCCACTCCAACATCGCCCGTTAGGCGACACCAACAACCAAACTTTGGCGGGTTCGGTTCACACCTAGTCTCAAACAACATCAGTAACCCATGTTTGGGTATCCTCCGACCCATAAAATCATGCATGGCTTGGTACATCAAGCCCATATCGCATCTTATTAAACTATTCCGCCACCATGGACTTGGTTCGGTAATCAGGCACAATCTCCCAACGACCAAGAAACGGATCTACCATAAATGTTTAACTCTTTATCTTTAAATGATATTGGAAATAATAGTTTGTACATGGATTTAGATGCTACATCCCACTTCCATAAGAATACATGTATATTTTGTTGTATTATTGATAAATGCAATATACCTTTTGTATTAGTCGGGGGTCGGATAAAAAATTTCTATATGTGTTGCATGTCACACCATCCTTCCCCAAACAAACCCATATTGCACCTTCATTTTCAATAATGCTCTTATTACTCCAAATATCATCAAAATTTTAATCATTGTTCGTAGTTTTTTTTACGATAGTATATAAATGTTCCATAGACGTTGACGAATTTAGTTTTATATGAAGTACTATCGGACCCATCAAATTCTTCTATGATGTAACAACTCGGATGAACAATACCTAAATCACGCATTGTCTCCCAAGCTCTTGCCTTACTTGCCATGTCTATTTGGCATCAACGTCTTGGTCATCCAAGTTAACAAGCTTATACACATTTACTATCCAGTCATTTTATTCCTTGTATGAAATTTAAATCCTTTACTTTATGTCAAGCTTGTCAGTTTGGTAAACACGTTTGATTTTGTAACGTCCCAAAAATTATAAGTGAAATTGTAACATCTCAAAAATACGGTCCAAAAATTTCATTTTAAATCATTAAGTAAAACCATGGTTGTCAAATATTTTCATCAAAACATAACCAATATCTCAAAACATCATAATCAGAGTATCAAAATATCAGAGTAAAACATCCCAGACTAAAACATTATGGTGTGTGACATGCAGTCATCCCGAGCTCTTCCCTCCACTACCGGAAGTACCTAAAACCAAAACTGAAAACCGTAAGCACGAAGCTTAGTGCGTTCCCCAACCTACCACATACCATACACATAACCACATACTAGGCCCCCGCCCATTGCATCGGGACTTGCCTAGCATCGGACTCGCTTCGGCATCGGACCCCGCCCGGCATCAGGCCCTGCCTAGCATCGAGCCCCGCTCGGTATGCAGATCTGTCTCTCTTAGCCCCCGCCTGTCTCTGGGCCTTGCCCGCTATACATATACAATAAAATAACATGCTAGTACATAAATAAACATACTCTAACTGTACTCCTGTTCTAAGGCCTCGCCTAACTTGGGCCCCGCCCCTGGTCTACTACTGATGAGTCGTGGAACCCCGTCCACACTACTGCTAATAGGGAGATACGGGCCCCCGCTCACACTCACTTCACTCCTATCACGGGCAACGCCCCTACTATGCTAATATTGAGATATGGAACCCCATCTATACTCAGCTAGTGATGAGATATGGGACCTCGCCCACACTCACCTCCCTACCAGGCACATACAAGTATCACAAAGACATCAAGTATAATCTAACAAGCAACCTATAAACCTTCCTCGGGCTTTCCCCGACATCGGACCCTAGTCCGAAATCATACTACCATATAAACATACCTCGGGCTTGCCCCGGCATCAGACCCCCGGTCCGGAACCTATCGTACCGACACATGCAAGAATCACAAAGACCTCTAGCATACTTACATTCCTCGGGCCTCGCCCGACATCGGGTCGTAACCCGGAACATATGTCATAAAATGCCTAGGGCTAACCCCTGGGTCTTCCTACTATACGCAAACATAATGGGCCACCATTGTGGTCGTAGACCCATGCGCACAGTGAGAAGACTCACCTCGCATTACTGAAGACCTGCTGCTCCTCCTCTGGCTGCTAACTGGCAATTCCCGAACTGCTGCTCCTTCGGCTCCCCGAGCTATTAGTGCCAAAATGAAACTTAGTCCCAAAATGTCCTCAAAAGTCAAACTAGGTCAACCTTGGACAAAGTCAAAGTCAACGGTCAACAATCAAAGTCAACGCTCCGAGTTGACTCAACTCGCCGAGTTGCTCCATCAACTCGTCGAGTTCTAAAACTCTGAATCCTGAAATCGCAATCCAACTCGTCGAGTCAACCTCTGACTCGCCGAGTTCCCAGGCTACTAATGGTCGTGACTTATAGAATCAACTCGTCGAGGCATTCCCCACACTTTCCGAGTTCCTCCATAACAGAAAACGGGACAACTCACTTAAACTCATCGATTCCCTCTCTGGACTCGTCGAGTCCCTCAGTCTGTTTGGGC
The DNA here is from genome assembly GCF_052849685.1 of Lactuca virosa. NCBI lineage: Eukaryota > Viridiplantae > Streptophyta > Magnoliopsida > Asterales > Asteraceae > Lactuca > Lactuca virosa. The sequence goes on from NC_136433.1 coordinate 45,383,359, forward strand.
CATCTTAACAGATTAAGCCCCTACACTTCAGATCCAACCCCCAAACTTCGTCTACATACTGGAAGTGACCTCTTAAGGGTAAAGTTTCCAAATTTACCCACTCCTAATCCCTCTTAATGGGTTTAGCTCAAACCCTAGCTCCTTAAGACACAAATCTTGTCCAAAACCCTTATTATTCCAAACCAAAGAAGGAGGACCAAGATCTAGGTCCTAGACACCCAGTAGACACATAAAGCCTCAGACTTTACTTCCATGCATGGCCCCTTGGGGCTTAAAATGCCATAACAACATCCTTATGGTTTGCATGGGACTCCAATGGCATAAAGTTTGCACCTTTATGCCTTCACGACCCTTAAAGACTTCAGATCTGAAAGTATAACCAACTTGGGACATTCATGACCCATAAATCAAGCTCCATGGACAAAAACCCCATAAAAGTGACCACAAGGAGATCTAAGAAACTACAAGGCAAGTTAGAAACTTGATTACCAGAAAGTGATGAGGATGGAACGAAATCCCTGGATCTATAACCTTCTCCTTGAACCTTCAAGCTCCTTCTTCTTCTTCTAGGCCTCAAGAATACACAACTTACTCAAAAATGGCTCACACACTCAATGAAAGCTTTAGGTTTTCGTGGATTAGGGTTTGGGATCTGGAGGCTAAGAATGAGGCTGATGGGAGGAGAATACAATGCTTAGATAGGGCACCAACACCCGGATTTAGGGTTTCCCAAATCCAGACCAACTCGTCGAGTTGGTCTCCCAACTCGTCGAGTAGGTCACTTAACCCGTGACTCAAAATCCGTTCCAACTCATCGAGTCATCCCCCAGACTCGATGAGTTGCCTTGTTGTCTTGGGGTTTTCCTTTCCTTTCTTTGTCTTCTGGATTCTGGGTGTTACAACTCTCCCTCACTTAAACTAGACTTCGTCCAATCCGCTACGGCCAACTACCCCACAACCTCTCACGGCGTTCCGATACTATGTATACTTTGTCTGCTCGGTCCAATCCTCGAAGGACCGCTTCTATTGGCCTTTCGTCCGGTCTTCCTGACCGAAATGCTAATCCTCAAAGGTATCCTCTTGAGAACCATCCAATCTCTATAAAACTTGATTACAATCGCTCTTACTCAATCGGAAATCCTTTCGGTACTCCCCGAGTACTTATGCTGGACATCCAAGGGGGTTCACCCCTTTTTCCCTGTGCAGTCACTGGCCTTCCCAAGGTAACTTTCCATAAGCAACAACATTCTCTATCTTTGTGTGGAACAACCCTTCGCTGTAACTAAATTCCCAGCCACTCCAAGTGTTCTCCCTTCGCTGCTACCCACTGAATACTTCCTCTTATCATGTCTCAGTACTGAACACCCAACCCCGCGAATGGATCAGATAATCCTTCGAGTAAAAGATTCATCCCTGCAACAGTTAGACTCAGATGAGAGCTGCGCAACATAATCAAATACTTCCCTCTGAGATTATTTGACCCTGCTGCTCCACGCAAGAACTCTCTTATCCTTGCTCCTGACCGGAGGTCCTGCTATCTCTTATCCGCCTTTCGGATGAACCGAGACCACCTTGGTCCCAACTAATCTGCCATCATATGGGTTACCGGACTCCCTCCGGTCACTGAACCCCAAGCTCTGCCTCTCAGTCGTTCCCAGCGGCCTCCGAAGAAAACTTCGACTATCTAGAACTGCTCTATCTTCCTTGCCACTCTGACTCTATATGTCCTGGGATCCACGATCCCCTACCTTGACCCTACGATCTCTACCAGGTCCCACCTGCACTGCTATAGGTATACGAGCCTCGCCCATGGGTCTCACCCAAACTATATTTCGGAGTGGCCTCTCCCACAGATCTCACATGTCTAGGGCTATGCATGACCAACTCCATCCTGAAACTCAACGAACTATCCTTTCTCTATCTCTATCATGCTAACTAGGAGATACGGGCCTCGCCCACCCTCCGCTAAATAGGAGATACGGGCCCTCGCCCACACTCCTCTAACTAGATGCTAACGAATTCTACAGCTATCCCGCAGTCTTACCACACTTCTCGCACTGTCTAATTACTGGGGAATGCTATGACGATCCTGTAGTCTTATATCCTGACTAAACTCGCGTCCTGCCGAGAAAATCTCCGACCTGGTTTCCCAACCAGTTATCAACTATCATGAATACACGAACTCAATGTTGGGAAGTTTCCCAAACTCCCAACTCACGCGCTTTTCTATCTGAACAGCCACTCGGGCTGCTTTCCTTCTGAACAAAGTTACAAACTCATCCTAGTTTCACACTTGCTTCTGCTCCTGACCACTGGGATAGTTTTCCCCCACTTCAGTTCAACTAAATCCTTACAGCTCCCAGCCTGGAAAGGGTTTCCAATCCTTCTCTCCATCCAATGGTCGATCTGCTAACAACCAACGCTCAGCACTGCTAATGCTCCAAAACTAACCAATACTAAGACACTACCGCCCTTGAAGGCTAGCGAAATACTTCTCGAGTTCCAAATCACGCTTGCTACAGTGACTGCATACTGAGATCCTGCTCTAATAAGGGAACGTCTTCGAACTACTACTCTAATATCCATGGTATGCAGATGGCATATAACTTAATTATAAGTAGGAAACATGATATTCTGAAATACACTTACTATCATCGATGCAGTACCATAACAATAATCATAAATAAAAGCTGATAGGAAAGCAAAAGATACGCACCTGCAACATCTGAAGCTGCCCGCGCCTCCTCTATGACCAACTGGAAAGCCCTACTCCTCGCCGTAGGCGCCTCTGCCCGGCCCTGACGACCATCAGTAATCCTCAACATCGTAGGGGCAGGTCCTATCACCTGTCCCACAGTAACCAAACTTGAACATTGGGCCTTCTTGTGGCCCCGCTGACTGTAGTGAAAACAGATCAGGTCTGATCCCTGGGTGGTGGTAGTAGTACAATCCCTGCTAAAATGACCAGTCTGGCCACACTTGAAGCTAGGGGTGTTCGTTTGGATGGATCGTTTTGATCCGATCCAATCAAGTGAATCCAAATTGATTTCGGTTTTCAAAACATGGATCCGAATAGTCCAAACTAAATTCAAATCCGATCCGATCCGATCCAATTACAATTCGGTTGGATCGGTTTTTATATTCGGTTTTCAAAAACTGAAACATTTTCAAACGACATATAATTATAATATTACGCAATTTTACACAACAAGCGAAAAAAATATTTAGTTGTGATTCGGAATTCATAAACAACTACTAAGCAGATATATTATAGTTAAATATTTTATAGATAGAAAAGTTTTGAGAGATAATACATATTGATGTTTTTTATCGGGTGAAATGGTTTGAACCTATTTGAAAAAATAAATTACAAAATTAATAGATAACTATAGATATATATTATAAATAAATAAATAATAAATGTTTATTCGGTTTTTTTGGACTATTCGGTTCTTATTTTATAAACCAAAACTAATCCGAAATCCAAAATAATAATTCGGTTTTGTTGAAAACCAATCCAAAAATCCGAATATCCGAACCAAATAGTCCAATCCAAATTGTCCAATTGGACAATTCAGTTTTATCCAAATAGTGAACAGTCCTACTTGAAGTAGCTTGAACCACCACCACTGCCACTCCTACAGACACCCTCGTGCGTCCTGCCGCACTTGCCACAGCGGCTGCGGCCCTGATAGTCTCTCGATCTCGAATCTGACCTCTTGGGCCTCTTGCTCGAACCCTCTGATATATGTGCCTCATCCGACTTCCTCTTCCTCTATAACTCCAAATCAATCTCTCTCTCTCTCTCTCTCTCTCTCTCTCTCGCACGAGCAATCATATCCTCCAGCGTCTTGCAGCTGGACCTGCTCACAAATTGTCTGATGTCACTCCTCAACATCTCGTGATATCGGACCTTCTTCATCTCCTCGTCCGCCACATATTAAGGAACCAGAAGGGCCCTTTCCCTGAACTTGGTGGCGATCTCCGCCACAGTATCAGTCGTCTGCTGTAAATCCTGGAACTCTCGTGCTAGCTGCTGTACCTCGATTACTTGTGCAAACTCGGCCTTGAACCTAGCCGAGAAGTCACTCCATGTCATCGCGTCCAACAGGACATCATCCCTAATAGCATGTCCAACCTCCTCCCACCAATCCCGTGCTCTGTCCTTCAGAAGACAGGAGGCAAGTCAGACATTGTCCCCCTCGGGACATCGGCTCGTACGGAAGGCGTTGGCGACATCATCTAACCACCTGCTGCTAGCGATGGGGTCCCGAGCCCCATGGTAATCTGGTGCTCCGCAAGCTCTGAACTCCCGGAAAGTCAGGGTACGCGCCCCCATCATAGCCAATATCTCAGCACGGAAGGCGCCCAACCTCTCATCTAAAATCTCCAATATACCCTCCTTGACCGTACCGAAGATCAAAGGAGTTTGGTCAAGTATCCTGCGCGTAATCTCAGATGACACAAACTCTCTCATCTGCTCCTCGAGCTGACTGGCTCCTGAACCCGAGCTTGATCCCTCACCGGCGTCCGAACCGCCAACTGGCCTACCCCGTTGTGTCACCATTCTGCAACATATCATAATAACCATCAGAATACTCATCGCTACTGAGGGATCACGCACGCACACTACAAATTTCCTGGTTTGATCTCAGCCCTCCTTGATTCGAGTACGAATCCTCTACTTTCAGTAGTATGGGCCCCTACTACCTTCCACATCTATCCATACTTTCCTCAAGAATTGCCTCGACTCCACCAAGTCCCTTTCACTACCACTATTGCTCCCAACACTAATCTCATCCTAGGCTTACCCTAGGGAAATCTCCAACCCCAAACCCAGTCCTCAGCTGCTGAAGGACTCTTCATAATGCCAGTTAACCACTACATGAATACCATCACATGTGACGAGGCTCAGATAATCCTTCGAGTAAAGGACTCATCCCTACAACGGTTAGACTCAAACGAGAGCTGCGCAATAGGGTCAAATCCAACACTCTGAGATTATTCAACCCTGGTCACATGTGACTTAACGTATTCACCTAGTAGTTAACTCCCATCACTCAAAGTCCCACCAAGCACAAAGCAAGTAGCATTCAAACCAACGAAAAATCTAACCAGACACATAAATCAAGCAATTCTATCCACATATCAGGAACTTGTACTAGCATGCGATTGTAAGCTCCTACACATATAACAGGCACATAAGGCATCCTCCTATATCCTTAGCCCTAATCTAGCATGTAATTCTCATAAGCATATCATATCTAAACAAACATGTATGGGTAATTTGGGAGAACTTACTTGAGCTCGGTTGATTGCATGCACAAACATGTATGGGTAATTTGGGAGAACAAACTTGATTGTCATACATGGACTGTATCTCGCTGTCCATAGCCTCCTTCCATTTAGCAGACTCTGGGCCTGCCATGGCTTCCTTAACACTGTTAGGTTCATCCAGATTTACCAGTGTACTGTCACTGATAAATGTATCACCTTCCGTAGTAATATGAAATCCATAATAAAACTCAGGTGTGTTCCTAACCCTTGTGGAACGCCTCGGAAGTACAGACTCGTCAGCTGGATCAACAGGAATTTCCTCCTCAAGTTGATTGCTAGTGTTTGAGGTTCCTTCACCAATTGAGTCTTGAATTTCTTCAAGGTCAATTTGCCTCCCACTGTCTCCTTGGATTATAAATTCTCTCTCTCGAAAGACTCCTCTCCTAGCCACAAAGACCACATTCTCGCTGGGTCTGTAGAAGAGGTAACCAAAGGATTTTTGTGGGTAGCCGATGAAAATACACCTTTCACTTCGAGGTTCGAGCTTGTCATGAGTTTCGCGCCTCACGAAAGCCTCGCAACCCCAAATCTTGATATGGTCTAGATTAGGAACTTTCCCAGTCCACATTTCATGAGGTGTTTTGGCAACCTTCTTTGTAGGGACTAGATTAAGGATGTGGGCGGCAGTCTCTAAGGCATACCCCCAAAAAGAGATTGGTAGCGAAGCTCGACTCGTCATAGAGCGAACCATCTCCAACAAAGTTTGATTGCGCCTCTCAGCTACACCATTTAGCTGTGGTGTCCTGGGAGGTGTCAATTGTGAGACAATCCCACACTCCTTAAGATAGTCGAGGAACTCAGTACTAAGATACTCACCACCTCGATCGGATCGAAGCATCTTAATGTTCCTGCCCAATTGATTTTCTACTTCCTGTTTAAACTCTTTAAACCTTTCAAAAGTTTCTGACTTATGTTTGATTAAGTAGACATAACCATATCTACTAAAATCATCAATAAAAGTCACATAATAGCGATTAGCATCCCTTGTGGCGGTTTTGAATGGTCCACATACATCAGTATGTATAAGGTCCAACAAACCCTCACCCCTTGCACAAGTACCAGTGAAGGGTGATTTTGTCATTTTTCCAAGTAGACAAGACTCACAACTATCATCCGACTTGAGGTCGAACGACTCCAAGACTCCATCCTTTTGGAGCTGGCCTATGCGTTTCTTGCTTACATGTCCAAGACGACAATGCCACAAAGATGCTTTATCCAAGCTAGTAGAAGAATCAATACATAATACATTATTTCCTAAATTATCTACAACCGATACAGCTTCATACACACCATCACAAGGTAATGCTTTAAAATAAAGAATATTATTAAAGAAAGCATTAATACTACCAACTTCATTATCAAAAGAAAAGGTAAAACCTTGTTTGTACAAAGCATGAAAGGAAATAATATTCCTCGCCATTTCAGACGAGTACACACATTTATTCAAATCTAACTTTAACCCACTATCTAGCAACAAAGTATAAACACCAATCTTGGTAACAGGTGCAACCTTCTTGTTCCCCATGATTAAGTTTATCTTTCCGTGCTCCACATCCTCACTTCTTCTTAGGCCCTGCAAGTCACAACAGATGTGAATACCACAACCTGTATCAAGAACCCAAGAATTAGAATATGGTGAGTTATTAGACAATATAGTGTAAATACCTGCATGGGATGGTTTCACTTTCCCATCCTTGACATCCTGCAAGTACTTTGGGCAGTTTCGCTTCCAGTGCCCCTTATTTTGACAGTAGAAGCATTCAGCATCCTTAGGGATGGCAAAAGGAGTGATAGAACCACCTTTGGTTCCAGATGAGGAGCCTTCAAGGGACTTTCCCTTGGTACCCTTCGAAGGGTGCTTCCTCTTCTTCCCTTTGCCTTGCCCGATAGCCAAAACAGGGGTAGTAGTAGGAGTAGGAGTAGCAACCGACTTACTCTTAAGACCACTTTCGGCAGTCTTCAGAAGTCCTTGAAGCTTACTGAGTGTGACTTCCTCCTTGTTCATGTGGTATGTCATACGAAATTGATCATAACACGAGGGCAAGGAGTACAAAATGATATCAATTGCCAACTCCTCAGGGAAGTTCACATTCAGTTTCATTAGACGGTCCACATACCTTTGCATTTTCTGCATGTGGCTCGTGATTGGTTCGCTATCCTTCATACGGGTAGTGATCATGGAGGAGATTATTTCATACCGCTCTTGACGAGCACTCTGATGGTACCTTTCCATCAGATCCTGATGCATCTCAAAAGGGTAATAGTCCTCATAGGACTTTTGGAGTTCAGCTGTCATGGTGGCCATCATGATGCATGCCACCTTGGTGGCATCTCTTTCATGTGCCTGATACTCAGCGACCTCCTCAGGAGTAGCAGTGGACTCATCAAGCTCCTTTAGCTCCTTATCGATGACATATTCCTTGTCCTCGTAACGAGTAACCATCATGATGTTCCGGATCCAATCCATGAAGTTGGAACCATCAAAGATGATCCTCCCACAAAGGTTCATGAGGGAAAAGGAGCCAGTAGGGTTAGAGCCCGAAGCTTTGTTGTTGGAAGACATCTGAAAAGAAGAAAACAAGTTTAGATTAGATATATCGAATCCTTAATAATACACCCAAATGTAATATTAAGGCTAGGATCCAACACAATATATTATAACTTAGAAGAGGGATGCCGTAATCTAAGCTATAATATATTTGAAGGTAGGTGAATGACGATTCACCAATTTCCACCATGAAAACGAAATGAATTATTAGGTTTTATTGGTTTTTGAAATTCCTAGATTCTTTTGAGATTCATTGAACTTTTCAATGGCATGTTTCAATCTCGATTGTGCCCTTCAATTTTTGTGACTGGGATGCCGAGGATCACAAAACAAGGTGTGAATAACCATGCAAATTCACTTGGTACCCTTAATATTATCACCTAATCAATGTGCCGGTTAACCACACACGCTCCACCGATCTATGATAAACATTAAGTCACCCTTCGTGATCCTTACTAGTCCAAGTTAGTGTGTCGGTTAACCACACACGCTCCACCAACGACTTGGTAAGGTACAAAGTGTGAATTTCATGGGTTAGCACCATATTCACATTTTCCTAAAGTAACTAAGATTGGGAATTTATAAAAGGTTTAGTTACTTTATAATATTCATCATACTTTTAATGAGAATTTATAAGTCCTTGTCTTACCCGTTCGGCTAACGACCCTCCACCAGTCAAGCAAGCGGTGGGTGAGAGTGGACACCCATTAAGTTGCCATTTTATAGGCAACAACCTTATACCCACCTTATAGACTGGCTTCGTGAATGAGGCGTACTAGCGGTAAGACGACTTTAATCTTATACATATATATAATAATTAACCATTAATGTTATAAATAGTATAAGGGTTGAATTTTAACTTTTAAAACTCTAAGGGTTTGGAATTAAAGTATATTAAAGTGTGTGTAACTTTACAAATTCCAAAACTTGAGGACAAGTTTTGAAACTATTCAAAACTTTTCATTTCATAACTTATGAATTAAAGGTTCATAAAAATGAAGACTCTTCATTTCCATGTAACTTATGTGTTTTAAGTGTGTGTTTAAAAGAAGTGACCTTTGGATATCCATAACTTGAGGACAAATTATGGACTCCATTAAAACACATAAATGATCAAGAATTAATCCTAAACAATTCAGCAAATAATTCCTATCATCTTCTAAATTCATAAGAACATGAACATGATCATCAAAGTTTCAAGAATTATATGAACACATACAAAACATGAAATTTTGATATAAGCTATTGTAAATGGATTAGAACAACCATTACACCAACTAAAACAAGTTTTAAAACACCAAAACAGTTTAGGGTAATGTTTCTAGTCCATTTCCAGCAGCAAAAGTCGAAAATCTGCATTCTGAGGCTCCTACTCGCCGAGTGCACGAACCTACTCGCCGAGTAGGATGAGTTTACACATGAACTCGGCGAGTCCCCCCATGGACTCGGCGAGTTCATCAGTCAGACAGCAAAAAAAAAATCGACTTTTTACACTATTTTGCATCAAGTATCAAACAAACAAGCCTAGGCTCTGATACCACTGTTGGGTTTTGAGCATTCTAACACTTCCTAAGTGTACATGCAACCCTATTAAACCTTGGATCTATGTTTGTCTAAGATATATGCAAAATATTATTTTCCAAGGTTTATAACCTATCTAGCATGGCATGGGGTACTTTTAACCATAAAAGAACTAGATGAATTACATACCTTTTGTTGATTGTTGATTCCTTGGAGTTTGAGAGCCAAGTACCAATAATGTGAATGCCTCAAATGGAAGTCACAAATCACCACAAACTTGGAAAATGTATGAGAGAGTATACTAACTCTTGATTTTGGCCACCACACTTACACACACATTAGTGTCTTTTTCATGCAACATAAGCTTGTTTATATAGTGTACATGGTTAGGGTGAAACCCTAATAACCCATGTCTTTTCCTCTTCCAAGGATCCATGGGTAAAAGCTCCATGGATCATCCATGGACTTCCATATAGGCTTAGCCCATTCCCAAATGAGTGTTAGCCCACACCATATAAATATAATAGCCCATGATTTAATTAGTCTTCCTTTTAATCACTAAATTAATTCATAACTAATTCAAGATTAAAACTAATTAAGTAACATGACTTTATATTAATATATTATAACTTATAATATATTAATAAATCGTAAGTATACAACTCTCATAAAATTATCCATAACTAGTTTGGGTGAAGTGCAACCCAAATGGACCATGCCGGGTCGGGTCAAGTATATACCAAATAAGTTATGGACTTAGACATCTTATCCAACAGACTCCCACTTGGATAAGTCTAATAACTGTATTTGCCTATATTACTTCAGGAACCAACCGGCAATCGTAGCTCTCGAAAACTCTTGTGAACTATGAAGCGCCATTTTAGATAAGTGATCATATAATCCTCTGCTCTCATGATATCAGCCGTACAAATACATGGAACAATGTCTTACTTATTGTCTAGCAGTTGTTTCTCGATTTCCGATTTGTTTGACAAAGAACTTAACTGAACACATCAATTTAGTTCTGACCGGGCCCGGTACATGGGTCAACACAAAATCATCGAGGGGCCCAGATATCGCTTCTATTTCTAGAAGGAACAGATAAACTTCGACTCATATGCTTGTTCTACTACTTATTGAATTGTACACAAAGGCACGCTTTATAACATCAAGTTACTGATGCGTTTACGTGCAATCAATGCATAACCAACTCATAGGTAACAACTCATATCTCTAGGTTTGAAGACTTATATGATATTACCGTCTCACGATCACTCGAGATAAATTCCATGAAGTGATACAAGTGAGCGTGGGTTTATTCCAATACTCATAACTTATGAGCACTCATGAACGTTGTAGCAACCATTGCTATGTCTAAACACCTTTAGCCATCTACAAACCCAATTCATGACAATCTTGATTCATACCTACTTCCGACGTATGACCGATTGTGGAGGTTTGAATAAATTAATTATTCTGGAAGTCAAAACATGCAAAACTGAAACAATAGTAAATAATTGACAATGATAGTAACACTTTACTCATAAATAAATCACACATTTTATTCATCATCAAACGTCGATTACATTTTACAAGTTTCAGAAAAAGGCTATCTAATCTGTAAAACTAATATCGTCCCTCAGCCCGATGCGCCTCACATGCTGCAAATGCTTAACCCTCGTCAGTCCCTTCGTAAGGGGATCCGCAGGGTTCTCATCTGACGATACCTTCTTTGCCACGAGGAGTCCCTCTTCTATCTTATGTCTTATGAAGTGATATTTTCTGTCAATGTGTCGGGATCTGCCATGATCTCTTGGTTCCTTGGCTAAGGCAACCGCACTATTGCTGTCACAGAAAATCTCCATAGGATCCTTAATAGCTGGTACAACTCCAAGGTCTCCGATGAAGTTCCTCAGCCATATCGCCTCCTTTGCCGCTTCACTCGCTGCTATGTACTCTGATTCACAAGTCGAATCAGCTACAGTCTCCTGTTTGGAACTCTTCCAAGTGATTGTCCCTCCATTTAAGGTAAAGACCCAGCCCGACTGAGAGCGGAAGTTATCCCTATCAGTCTGAAAGCTAGCATCACTATACCCTACTACTCTCAAGTCATCACTCCCACCAAGGGTAAGGATCCAATCCTTAGTCCTCCGCAGGTACTTGAGAATATTCTTTACCGCAGTCCAATGAGCCTTGCCAGGGTTCCCCTGATATCTGCTGACCATGCTCAAAGCGAAGGCCACATCAGGACGAGTACAAGTCATAGCATACATGATCGAACCAACAGCGGAAGCATAAGGTAATCGACTCATCTCAGCTATCTCATATTCTGTAATCGGGCTCTGAGCCTTGCTCAGTTTGGCATTGCTTTGGATTGGTAATTCTCTTTTCTTGGAATTCTGCATGTTGAACCTTTTCAACACCTTATCCAAGTAGATACTCTGACTAAGTCCAATTAGTCTTTTACTCCTTTCTCTTAATATCCTTATCCCTAGGATATAGGTAGCTTTTCCAAGGTCCTTCATAGCAAAGCACTTCCCAAGCCAGGACTTAACCTCCTGCAAGGTTGGGATGTCATTTCCTATGAGTAGTATGTCATCCACATACAGTACCAAAAAGCTAACTATACTCCCACTAGCTCTGACATACACGCAGGACTCATCTTCACTTCTTGAGAAACCAAACTCTTTGACCTTCTCATCGAAACAAAGATTCCAACTTCGAGATGCTTGTTTCAATCCATAAATGGACTTCTCAAGCTTGCACACTCTATTGGGGTACTCTGCACTGACAAAACCTTCTGGCTGATTCATGTAAACATCCTCAGCCAACTTTCCGTTAAGGAAAGCGGTTTTGACATCCATTTGCCATATTTCATAATCATGAAATGCAGTAATGGCTAGCATAACCCTAATAGACTTAATCTTTGCTACTGGTGAAAAGGTTTCATCATAATCAATACCCTGAGTCTGAGTAAACCCCTTCGCAACCAGTCGAGCCTTATAAGTGTGCACCTTCCCATCCATGCCGGTCTTCTTCTTGAAGATCCATTTGCACCCGACTGTCTTACGGCCTGGTACATTGTCAACCAAGTTCCAAACTTGATTGTCATACATGGACTGTATCTCGCTGTCCATAGCCTCCTTCCATTTAGCAGACTCTGGGCCTGCCATGGCTTCCTTAACACTGTTAGGTTCATCCAGATTTACCAGTGTACTGTCACTGATAAATGTATCACCTTCCGTAGTAATATGAAATCCATAATAAAACTCAGGTGTGTTCCTAACCCTTGTGGAACGCCTCGGAAGTACAGACTCGTCAGCTGGATCAACAGGAATTTCCTCCTCAAGTTGATTGCTAGTGTTTGAGGTTCCTTCACCAATTGAGTCTTGAATTTCTTCAAGGTCAATTTGCCTCCCACTGTCTCCTTGGCTTATAAATTCTCTCTCTCGAAAGACTCCTCTCCTAGCCACAAAGACCACATTCTCACTGGGTCTGTAGAAGAGGTAACCAAAGGATTTTTGTGGGTAGCCGATGAAAATACACCTTTCACTTCGAGGTTCGAGCTTGTCATGAGTTTCGCGCCTCACGAAAGCCTCGCAACCCCAAATCTTGATATGGTCTATATTAGGAACTTTCCCAGTCCACATTTCATGAGGTGTTTTGGCAACCTTCTTTGTAGGGACTAGATTAAGGATGTGGGCGGCAGTCTCTAAGGCATACCCCCAAAAAGAGATTGGTAGCGAAGCTCGACTCGTCATAGAGTGAACCATGTCCAACAAAGTTCGATTGCGCCTCTCAGCTACACCATTTAGCTATGGTGTCCTGGGAGGTGTCAATTGTGAGACAATCCCACACTCCTTAAGATAGTCGAGGAACTCAGTACTAAGATACTCACCACCTCGATCGGATCGAAGCATCTTAATGTTCCTGCCCAATTGATTTTCTACTTCCTGTTTAAACTCTTTAAACCTTTCAAAAGTTTCTGACTTATGTTTGATTAAGTAGACATAACCATATCTACTAAAATCATCAATAAAAGTCACATAATAGCGATTAGCATCCCTTGTGGCGGTTTTGAATGGTCCACATACATCAGTATGTATAAGGTCCAACAAACCCTCACCCCTTGCACAAGTACCAGTGAAGGGTGATTTTGTCATTTTTCCAAGTAGACAAGACTCACAACTATCATCCGACTTGAGGTCGAACGACTCCAAGACTCCATCCTTTTGGAGCTGGCCTATGCGTTTCTTGCTTACATGTCCAAGACGACAATGCCACAAAGATGCTTTATCCAAGCTAGTAGAAGAATCAATACATAATACATTATTTCCTAAATTATCTACAACCGATACAGCTTCATACACACCATCACAAGGTAATGCTTTAAAATAAAGAATATTATTAAAGAAAGCATTAATACTACCAACTTCATTATCAAAAGAAAAGGTAAAACCTTGTTTGTACAAAGCATGAAAGGAAATAATATTCCTCGCCATTTCAGACGAGTACACACATTTAGTCAAATCTAACTTTAACCCACTATCTAGCAACAAAGTATAAACTCCAATCTTGGTAACAGGTGCAACCTTCTTGTTCCCCATGATTAAGTTTATCTTTCCGTGCTCCACATCCTCACTTCTTCTTAGGCCCTGCAAGTCACAACAGATGTGAATACCACAACCTGTATCAAGAACCCAAGAATTAGAATATGGTGAGTTATTAGACAATATAGTGTAAATACCTGCATGGGATGGTTTCACTTTCCCATCCTTGACATCCTGCAAGTACTTTGGGCAGTTTCGCTTCCAGTGCCCCTTATTTTGACAGTAGAAGCATTCAGCATCCTTAGGGATGGCAAAAAGAGTGATAGAACCACCTTTGGTTCCAGATGAGGAGCCTTCAAGGGACTTTCCCTTGGTACCCTTCGAAGGGTGCTTCCTCTTCTTCCCTTTGCCTTGCCCGATAGCCAAAACAGGGGTAGTAGTAGGAGTAGGAGTAGCAACCGACTTACTCTTAAGACCACTTTCGGCAGTCTTCAGAAGTCCTTGAAGCTTACTGAGTGTGACTTCCTCCTTGTTCATGTGGTATGTCATACGAAATTGATCATAACACGAGGGCAAGGAGTACAAAATGATATCAATTGCCAACTCCTCAGGGAAGTTCACATTCAGTTTCATTAGACGGTCCACATACCTTTGCATTTTCTGCATGTGGCTCGTGATTGGTTCGCTATCCTTCATACGGGTAGTGATCATGGAGGAGATTATTTCATACCGCTCTTGACGAGCACTCTGATGGTACCTTTCCATCAGATCCTGATGCATCTCAAAAGGGTAATAGTCCTCATAGGACTTTTGGAGTTCAGCTGTCATGGTGGCCATCATGATGCATGCCACCTTGGTGGCATCTCTTTCATGTGCCTGATACTCAGCGACCTCCTCAGGAGTAGCAGTGGACTCATCAAGCTCCTTTAGCTCCTTATCGATGACATATTCCTTGTCCTCGTAACGAGTAACCATCATGATGTTCCGGATCCAATCCATGAAGTTGGAACCATCAAAGATGATCCTCCCACAAAGGTTCATGAGGGAAAAGGAGCCAGTAGGGTTAGAGCCCGAAGCTTTGTTGTTGGAAGACATCTGAAAAGAAGAAAACAAGTTTAGATTAGATATATCGAATCCTTAATAATACACCCAAATGTAATATTAAGGCTAGGATCCAACACAATATATTATAACTTAGAAGAGGGATGCCGTAATCTAAGCTATAATATATTTGAAGGTAGGTGAATGACGATTCACCAATTTCCACCATGAAAACGAAATGAATTATTAGGTTTTATTGGTTTTTGAAATTCCTAGATTCTTTTGAGATTCATTGAACTTTTCAATGGCATGTTTCAATCTCGATTGTGCCCTTCAATTTTTGTGACGGGGATGCCGAGGATCACAAAACAAGGTGTGAATAACCATGCAAATTCACTTGGTACCCTTAATATTATCACCTAATCAATGTGCCGGTTAACCACACACGCTCCACCGATCTATGATAAACATTAAGTCACCCTTCGTGATCCTTACTAGTCCAAGTTAGTGTGTCGGTTAACCACACACGCTCCACCAACGACTTGGTAAGGTACAAAGTGTGAATTTCATGGGTTAGCACCATATTCACATTTTCCTAAAGTAACTAAGATTGGGAATTTATAAAAGGTTTAGTTACTTTATAATATTCATCATACTTTTAATGAGAATTTATAAGTCCTTGTCTTACCCGTTCGGCTAACGACCCTCCACCAGTCAAGCAAGCGGTGGGTGAGAGTGGACACCCATTAAGTTGCCATTTTATAGGCAACAACCTTATACCCACCTTATAGACTGGCTTCGTGAATGAGGCGTACTAGCGGTAAGACGACTTTAATCTTATACATATATATAATAATTAACCATTAATGTTATAAATAGTATAAGGGTTGAATTTTAACTTTTAAAACTCTAAGGGTTTGGAATTAAAGTATATTAAAGTGTGTGTAACTTTACAAATTCCAAAACTTGAGGACAAGTTTTGAAACTATTCAAAACTTTTCATTTCATAACTTATGAATTAAAGGTTCATAAAAACGAAGACTCTTCATTTCCATGTAACTTATGTGTTTTAAGTGTGTGTTTAAAAGAAGTGACCTTTGGATATCCATAACTTGAGGACAAATTATGGACTCCATTAAAACACATAAATGATCAAGAATTAATCCTAAACAATTCAGCAAATAATTCCTATCATCTTCTAAATTCATAAGAACATGAACATGATCATCAAAGTTTCAAGAATTATATGAACACATACAAAACATG
Organism: Lactuca virosa; assembly: GCF_052849685.1. Lineage (NCBI taxonomy): Eukaryota > Viridiplantae > Streptophyta > Magnoliopsida > Asterales > Asteraceae > Lactuca > Lactuca virosa. Next base: position 45,399,622 of record NC_136433.1, read on the forward strand.
AAATTTTGATATAAGCTATTGTAAATGGATTAGAACAACCATTACACCAACTAAAACAAGTTTTAAAACACCAAAACAGTTTAGGGTAATGTTTCTAGTCCATTTCCAGCAGCAAAAGTCGAAAATCTGCATTCTGAGGCTCCTACTCGCCGAGTGCACGAACCTACTCGCCGAGTAGGATGAGTTTACACATGAACTCGGCGAGTCCCCCCATGGACTCGGCGAGTTCATCAGTCAGACAGCAAAAAAAAAATCGACTTTTTACACTATTTTGCATCAAGTATCAAACAAACAAGCCTAGGCTCTGATACCACTGTTGGGTTTTGAGCATTCTAACACTTCCTAAGTGTACATGCAACCCTATTAAACCTTGGATCTATGTTTGTCTAAGATACATGCAAAATATTATTTTCCAAGGTTTATAACCTATCTAGCATGGCATGGGGTACTTTTAACCATAAAAGAACTAGATGAATTACATACCTTTTGTTGATTGTTGATTCCTTGGAGTTTGAGAGCCAAGCACCAATAATGTGAATGCCTCAAATGGAAATCACAAATCACCACAAACTTGGAAAATGTATGAGAGAGTATACTAACTCTTGATTTTGGCCACCACACTTACACACACATTAGTGTCTTTTTCATGCAACATAAGCTTGTTTATATAGTGTACATGGTTAGGGTGAAACCCTAATAACCCATGTCTTTTCCTCTTCCAAGGATCCATGGGTAAAAGCTCCATGGATCATCCATGGACTTCCATATAGGCTTAGCCCATTCCCAAATGAGTGTTAGCCCACACCATATAAATATAATAGCCCATGATTTAATTAGTCTTCCTTTTAATCACTAAATTAATTCATAATTAATTCAAGATTAAAACTAATTAAGTAACATGACTTTATATTAATATATTATAACTTATAATATATTAATAAATCGTAAGTATACAACTCTCATAAAATTATCCATAACTAGTTTGGGTGAAGTGCAACCCAAATGGACCATGCCGGGTCGGGTCAAGTATATACCAAATAAGTTATGGACTTAGACATCTTATCCAACATCCCCTACTTTGCTAATATTGAGATATGGAACCCCATCCATGCTCAGCTAGTGATGAGATACGGGACCTCGCCCACACTCACCTCCCTACCAGGCACATACAAGTATCACAAAGACATCACGTATAATCTAACATGCAACCTATAAACCTTCCTCGGGCTTGCCCTCGACATTGGACCCCCGGTCTGGAACCTATCGTACCGACACATGCAAGAATCACAAAGACCTCTAGCATACTAACATTCCTCGGGCCTCGCCCGACATCGGGTCGTAACCCGGAACATATATAATAAAATGCTTAGGGCTAACCCCCGGGTCTTCCTACTATACACAAACATAATGGGTCGGCATTATGGCCGTAGACCCATGCACACAGTGAGGAGACTCACCTCGCACTGCTGAAGACCTGTTGTTACTCCTCTGGCTGCTAACTGGCAATTCCCGAACTGCTGCTCCTTCGGCTCCCCGAGCTATTAGTACCAAAATGAAACTTAGTCCCAAAATGTCCTCAAAAGTCAAACTAGGTCAACCTTGGACAAAGTCAAAGTCAACAGCCAACAATCAAAGTCAACGCTCCGAGTTGACTCAACTCGTCGAGTTGCTCCATCAACTCGTCGAGTTCTAAAACTCTGAATCCTGAAATCGCAATCCAACTCGTCGAGTCAACCTCTGACTCGCCGAGTTCCCAGGCTACTAATGGTCGTGACTTATAGAATCAACTCGTCGAGGCATTCCCCAGACTTGCCGAGTTCCTCCATAACAGAAAACGGGACAACTCACTTAAACTCGTCGATTCCCTCTCTGGACTCGTCGAGTCCCTCAGTCTGTTTGGGCCATCTTAACAGATTAAGCCCCTACACTTTAGATCCAACCCCCAAACTTCGTCTACATACTGGAAGTGACCTCTTAAGAGTAAAGTTTCCAAATTTACCCACTCCTAATCCCTCTTAATGGGTTTAGCTCAAACCCTAGCTCCTTAAGACACAAATCTTGTCCAAAACCCTTATTACTCCAAACCAAAGCAGGAGGACCAAGATCTAGGTCCTACACACCCAGTAGACACATAAAGCCTCAGACTTTACTTCCATGCATGGCCCCTTGGGGCTTAAAATGCCATAACAACATCCTTATGGTTTGCATGGGACTCCAATGGCATAAAGTTTGCACCTTTATGCCTTCACGACCCTCAAAGACTTCAGATCTGAAAGTATAACCAACTTGGGACATTCATGACCCATAAATCAAGCTCATTGGACAAAAACCCCATAAAAGTGACCACAAGGAGATCTAAGAAACTACAAGACAAGTTAGAAACTTGATTACCAGAAAGTGATGAGGATGGAACGAAATCTCTGGCTCTATAACCTTCTCCTTGAACCTTCAAGCTCCTTCTTCTTCTTCTAGGCCTCAAGAACACACAACTTACTCAAAAATGGCTCACACACTCAATGAAAGCTTTAGGGTTTCATGGATTAGGGTTTGGGATCTGGAGGCTAAGAATGAGGCTGATGGGAGGAGAATAAGATGCTTAAATAGGGCACCAAGACCCGGATTTAGGGTTTCCCAAACCCAGACCAACTCGCCGAGTTGGTCCCCCAACTCGTCGAGTAGGTCACTTAACCCGTGACTCAAAATTCACTCCTACTCGTTGAGTCATCCCCTGACTGGACGAGTTGACTTCTTGCATTGGGGTTTTCCTTTCCTTTCTTGGTCTTCTGGATTCTGGGTGTTACAGAAATATTTTCATCAAATTAGCCAAATAACCATTCATTTATTCAGGAAAAATCCTATCAGATTATAAAAAATATCATATAATCATCAGAGTACAAAGCAAATCAAATCATGCGGAACATTGGTGGCTACGATACAATCATCTCGAGCTCTTCCCCTTGGAATTGGATGTACCTGAAACCATAAACATAAAACTGTAAGCACAAAGTGTGACAACCTGGAACTTCTATCTTGTACAATCATTCAACTAAATCAATGTTAAACTCGTTTCTGTTATCTTTTAGCACTGTTTAAGGGTTCGTTTAAGTGTTCTAAGCTTGAGTACAACCAAGATTGAGCCTAGGGATGAGTTGTCAAAGTCATAAAGTAGAAAATCGGGCCATACATTCCTTTAGGAGGAGTGTGCGGCCGTACACCCCCCTCCTGGCCGCACACCCAAGGTGGTGGGTCACCCACCCCTATATATATGGGTAGACCTCCTTCTTTCATTCCTTTCTTCCCTTGGCAGCACACCACTCCTTCTTCTCTCAAACTTCTTCAACCGTGAACCCTTCCAAGGCCTCAAAAACGTGAGTTTTCCATCACCCAGCTTATTATACTTGAAGGACCTCTTGATCTAAGCCTTGAATCATCAAGTTTCATCATGTTCATCACCCTTTGAAGGAGCACGGACGCACACCTTCATAAGGTTGGCCGTACACCCCCTTAAAGGCTCTCCAAAGTGAGAGTTTGACTTTTATCTTCTAGATGGACATGACCCTAGCCTTGATGCACCTTAAAGTCGTCAACTTTTGCATAAACATGAAGGGTGTACGGCCGCACACCTCTTTGTACGGCCGCACACACACCCTAGGGCCGCAAACCCACTTTTATGATCACTTTGGGCATCAAACTTTCATAACAACAAAGCATGGGGCCTAGAACACTTCCTTGATGCTTCTTAGGGCCTTGAAACACCTCAACATACACACTTTTTCATGAGTGTACGGCCGCACACTCATGGGCCGCACACCCATGGTCGCACACACCTTTAAGGTGGTCGTACACCTCCTTCACTCAATCCCATGTGGTTTTAACACTTAGTTCAAGTGTTTCCAAGTCCCTAGAGTGGTTTCTTATCATGTCTAGTAGTGAAATACCCTAATTTGGCTCCTATATGTACTGATGACGTGCCTAGGGCAGCACTGCAGAAGCACGAGCCGGACACGCCAGCCGGGCCCGGTCCAGCAGGCTTAGCGTCCGCTGGCACCCCCGGGAGTGGAAGGCACAGGCGAAAGGCTTGCGCACGCTAACTGGGCCCAGCCCAGCAGGCTTAGCGTCCGCTGGCACCCTCGGGAGCGGAACGCACAGGCGAAAGGCTCGCGCTCGCCTAGAGACGCTTCCAGCTCCAAGACAAAAGAAACGGTCAGGAGACAAGCAGAAGGATCAGACCATTACCGTCAGAGCCAATAAGAGCGCCCTAATGGTTAAAGGCGCATGACTCTCCAATCAGGGCCCCTGATCCTATCTCCCCAAAAAAGCGATCTTGTCTGGTACGGATCAGGCAAGGGAGCTAGGTATAAAAGGATACGCTCTCAGACCTACGAGGTAAGCTCTCTGGACTCTCTAAGAGGGCACACCCAAAGATCCTAAACACTCTCTAACTTGACCGTCGGAGCGTTCTTCCGGGAGCTCCTCCCGGAAAGCGGCTGACGGCCCTCTTCCTTTGTGATATTGCAGAGGCAATCGAGAATCCAAGTGAACGATACCGATCGAGCCAGTTCAAGGTCGCATCATTTGGCGCCATCCGTTTGTGAGATCAAGAACACAAACTAAAAGCATGAAAGTGACAAGTGAATGGCATCCAACTGCAGTGAGGGACAACAGCCAAGTCCCATACGCCTCATGGCAGTGTTGGACGAAACACCGCCGCCTACAGCGGTCAGCAGAGTCGCTATAGGCGAAGGAAGCTCAACAGTAACCACTGAAGGTCCCCCATAACCGCCAGTTCACCAGCCAAGAACAAGTCCGGTGGGGCCATTTCCAACAACATCCTTTCAGATGCCACCATTCTTTGTGCCGCCGTTGCAACAAACACAACCGGTTCATTCAGCGATCGTTCCACCAGGCCACATTTTCAACATCCCACCGTCGTTTACAGCGACACCGTCGTACCAGGTGACAAGCGGGCAGAGTTCAATGCTTTCAGTACCACCGTTGGCACAAACCATGATAGCTCAAACGCCGCCTGTCTATTCACTGGCCGGCACATGGTCCGGACCAACCATCACCGCTAACAATAACTTGCAGCAGCCAACAACGGCTAGCCTAATGAACCATATACACCCTTTCCCCTCCAGTTACCCCCTCCAACTACCATTCCAGCCGTATCCCTTTTACGGACCAAGCCATGGCTACCACAGCCCGCCACCATATGGCTTAAACATACAATATCAACCGCCGGGAGCGTCCACCACCCCCAACCACGAATGCCTTTCCCGTAGTGTGACGTCTCCGTTCGTCAAAGAGTTGTTGGACTACGAAATACCAAACACAGCCAAACTGTCGACGCTCAAGACGTATAACGGCACCACTGAACCGGATAGCCACATCGACACATATGAATGGACCATGACGTCATTAAAGCTTGATGAAAGGTTTTGGTGCACGTATTTCCCAACTACACTCGACGGCAACGCCAGCACGTGGTTCAAGACGCTACAGCCGGGCAGCATTTCCAATTTTGCCCAGCTTAAGTATCTTTTTCTTTCCAACTTTATGCAATTACAAAAGTACAAGGGAGACTCTCATTCAATCATAGGCTGTAAGCAAAAGGAGGGTGAAACTATACGGGAATACTTCACAAGGTTCATAAACGCCACGTTAGACGTACCGGGGCATGATGAGGGGCTCATAGCCGGTGCCTTCACGTGGGGGTTTTGCCAGGCCCTTTATCGCAAAAACTCATGGGAAAGAAGCCTCTAACACGGGCCAAATTGAAGGAAAGGGTGGAGCGATATTTGAGACAGGAGGATGGCGAAGCAGCAAAACAGGCCTACTTGAGTGCAATGACTACCAGACACCACAACCCGGGTCACACGAATTTCCGAGGGGGAAGTAGGCACTACGGCCAAGCAAGGAGACCACAGTCTCGGTTCCGACCGTTCGCCAGGGATGACAGGCGTGGCCGTCGCCCGGAGGTGTACACGGTGTCGGAGAAGCAGCAGCCAGCCAAATCGCCAAAGAACCGGTACTGTGAATACCACAAAAGTAAGACGCACGACACAACTAATTGTTCGGTATTAAAAAAAGAAATGGAAGAGAAGCAGCTTAAAGGGGACCTGGTGGAAATAGCACGAAGCTTGCGTGCCAAGTTTGACGCTGAAAACGCTAAGAACATACCTCACGAAGGAACCCAGCCCAAGGAGATATTCATGATACGGAGTAAGAGAAGCAGGAGAGAGCAACAAACGGAACAAGGGACCACCAGAACCCCGATGCGCACGCTCACATTCTCTGTTCAAGACCCTCGCCCGGAGGGATGGAGGGGCGACGACCCACTAGTAATCCAAGCTTCCATCAGGGATGTAATCATACATAGGGTCTACGTTGACACAGGAAGTTCGGCGGACATCATTTATGAGCACTGTTTCCGGCTTCTCCCAGATCGCTGGAAGGACAACCTACGGCCCGCGACGGGGAGGCTGATCGGGTTCACCGGCCATAGCCTATGGCCGCTGGGCACAATTCATCTTCCCCTGACCATAACCAGCCACGATAAGCAGCAAAAGAAAACCGCCCTGATTGACTTTGTGGTCATCCGACATGCGGCGGAGCACAATATTATTCTGGGGAGAACAACTCTCTTAAAGCTAGGAGCGGTTCCATCAACCATGCATGGAGTTATGAAGTTCGACACTCCAACGGGCGCAGCCACGGTACTGGCCACTCCACCGAAAGAATTGCAATGCTTTACAATTATGAAACCAGCAGAGATAACTAAAGAGGCCAAGAAGCCGAAACGTGACCCCACAAAAGGAAAGGAGGTGATCAACGCGGAACACCCTGACCAGCCGGTCAGTATTGGATGTGATCTCCCGAGTCGCGTAAGAGGAGCGTTGGTCGACTTGCTCAAGCGGTATAAACACGTGTTTGCATGGACCCCCACGGACATGGTGGGGGTACAAAGGAAAGTCATTGAGCACAAGTTGTAATTAAACCAAGAGCAAATGAGGTTAAGCAAAAGAAGAGGGTCCAGGATGGGGACCGTAATAGGGCAATCAACGCCGAAGTGGCCAAACTAGCAGAAGCTGGAATAGTAAGGGAAGCAATATTCCCGACGTGGATCGCCAACCCAGTCATGGTCCGCAAGCAAGATGGGTCACGGCGAATGTGCATAGACTTTTCCGACTTAAACAAAGCATGCCCTAAAGACTGCTACCCTCTCCCAGAAATTGACGAGAAGGTAGAGTCACTGCAAGGATTCAAGCTGAAGTGTTTTTTAGATGCATATAAAGGGTATCACCAGATTTTGATGAGCAAAGAGGACGAGGAAAAAACGGCTTTTTACACGGACCATGGCACTTTCTGTTACACTAAGATGCCTTTCGGTCTAAAGAATGACGGGGCTACATACCAGCGCCTAGTTGACTCGATCTTTGCCAAACAAATTGGGAGAAACATTGAAGTATATGTGGACGATATGGTGATTAAAAGCCCACACGAAGACAAGATGTTACAAGACATCGAGGAGACTTTCCAAACCCTAGAGAAGGTAAAAATGAAGCTAAACCCGGCTAAGTGCACATTTGGGGTGGAAGAGGGGCAGTTCTTGGGGTACTATGTCACCAGACAGGGCATCCAACCCAGCCCAACCAAGGTGGATGAGCTCATTGAAACGCCAACCCCAGGCACCCTCAGGGACGCACAAGGCCTAAACGGGAAGCTTACAGCTTTGAGCAGGTTCATCTCAAAATCCGCTGACAAGGCCATGCCGTTATTCCACACGTTAAAAGGCTGCATCGAGAAGAACAACTTCCAGTGGACGAACGAAGCAGAAGTAGCGCTCCAGAAAATCAAGGAGGCATTACACAAGTTACCCACGCTGGCCAGTCCCGTCCCGGGGGAGACATTGCAAATGTATCTTTCGACCTCAAACGAAGCAATATCCTCAGTATTAACTGTAGAAAGGGAAGGAGAACAGAGGCCGGTGTATTTTGTAAGCAGGGCACTACAAGGGCCAGAACTCAACTACCCCACCCTGGAAACGTTAGTCCTGGCACTCATCTACGCGGCACGACGACTAAGGCGGTATTTTCAGGCACATCAGATCGAGGTGTTAACAAACTGTCCCATCAAACAAATACTGCTTAAACCAGAGACGTCAGGCAGGCTAGCGAAATGGGCAATTGAATTAGGAGAACATGATATAAGTTACCACCCGAGAACAAGTATTAAGGGACAAGCATTGGCCGACTTCCTGCTAGAAATCCCAGACGAGGGGGGTCCTACCAAGGAGAAAGTGTGGGCAGTTGAAGAAGCCCCGCTCGACAAAAGTTCGTGGACATTATATACGGACGGAGCATCCAGCAGGGAAGGCTCGGGGGCGGGGCTGATCCTGACTAGCCCAGAAGGGGAAGAAGTGACCTATGCCCTCCGTTTTGATTTTCACACATCAAACAATGAAGCGGAGTACGAGGCTCTGCTCCCAGGACTACGACTAGCCAAGCAGATGGGTGCAAAGGCTGTAACAGCCTTGACGGACTCAAGGCTAGCAGCGAACCAGGTCAATGGAAGTTTCGAGGTGAGAGATCAGAGAATGGGAAGGTACGTGAAGAGGGTGAAACAACTAATCGAATCATTTAAGCAGTTAACAATAAGGCAGATACCTAGAAGCGAAAACAAGAGGGCGGATGCCTTAAGCAAATTGGCGTCCACATGCTTCGACCACCTATCGAAGAAAGTCCTGGTAGAGGTGCTCCGAGAAAGAAGTATAGACGAAAGGCAGGTGAATACCTTAACGACCACTGGACCAACGTGGATGACACCATACAGGGAATACCTGCAAAGAGGGGTGCTCCCGGACGATCACGGCGAGGCCAGAAAGATACGTATAAAAGCGCCCTCTTATGCATTAATAAATGGAGAGCTATACAAGAAAGGGTTCACAGCGCCATGGCTGAAGTGTGTAGACCAAGCCAAAGGGAGAGAGAGATGCTACAGGAAGCACACGCAGGCCAGGTGGGTGCACACGAGGGGGCACGGGCCCTAACAGGCAAAGTACTACGAATGGGTGTATACTGGCCCACAATACAGCAAGATGCGCTAGAAATAGCCAGGAGATTTAGGGAATGCCAGTCATACGCCCCAGTCCAAGCAAACCCCCCCAGCACCATTGCATAACATATCTAGCCCGTGGCCGTTCTATCAATGGAGTATAGATATAGTGGGCCCATTCCGGAGGCACCAGGAAAGCTGAAATACATGGTGGTGGCCGTGGACTACTTCACAAAATGGATTGAAGCGGAGCCGTTAGTGTGCATCTCAGGGAGACACATGATAAAGTTTATATGGAAGAATATTATAACAAGGTTCGGGACGCCTAAAGTACTCATCAGTGACAACGGCCTGCAGTTTGCTGAGAACCCATTCAAGGAGTGGTGCGCCACTAAAGGGATAAAGCAACGTTTCACGTCATTAGCGTACCCGCAGGCGAACGGACAGACGGAGGTGTCCAATCGAACTATTGTGAATGGGATTAAGAAAAGGCTGGGCAGAGCAAAAGGGAACTGGCCGGAGGAAATACCAACAGTGCTATGGTCATACAGGACCACACCACGAACAAGCACGCAAGAAACTCTGTTCAGCTTGACATACAGGACAGAAGCCATGCTCCCCATGGAATTAACAGTGAGTACGCTAAGGGTGGTCAACACAGATGAAGAAAACAATGCAGAGGACCTGAGGATAAACCTAGATATCCTAGAAGAAAAACGCGAAAAATCAGAGATGCGCCAGGCTGCATACAAACATGCAACAGAGAGGTATTACAACCAACGGGTAAAGGAGAAAGCGTTCAAAGTGGGTGAGTATGTCCTAAGGAAAAACGAAGCGAGTCGAGGCCAAGCCCAAGGCAAGCTAGGCCCAGCGTGGGAAGGCCCTTACAAAGTCACAGAAACAAAATGGAATGGCGCATATGCCTTAGAAACGATGGAAGGGCAGCAGATTCCAAGAACGTGGAACGCCAGGAACTTGAAAAAGTTTTTCTTTTGAAAAAAGAAAAGTGTAATCCCAGTCGATCGATACGCTGCTTAGTGCGGCACATCCCAAGTACTTAGTGTACACAAGTCCATGCTTAGTGACATGAGTTTCATACTTAGTGTATTTATAAGCCATGGTTAATGTAATGGGATTATTCAAATGCTAATCTTTAATACTTAGCTTATTAACTCTTAACGATTGAAAATATACATGTAGAGATCCAGTCGTTGGGTACTAAGAGCACCCAGTACCGATACTTAGCGTATCGACAATGACATAGGCGAGGCAGAACGCCTAGTGCATCAGAGCGCTATGTTCTTTTCAAAAAAAAAAATATATAAATATATATATATATATATATATATATATATATATATATATGTATATATATATATATATATATATATATATATATATATACATATAAAAGAGAGTAAACATCAAACAAATAGCCCTTAGAGTTCGTGATATACACACATAAAACAGAGAATATTGTTCAAAAGCCCACACGTTATACAAACTAAAGGCGCCATATGGCCATCAAAAGAAGCATACAAGACAAGAAACTAAAACATGCAAAGAAATTTTCACGCCCCAAGAGGGGTAGCACACGATGCCGGAGCATCTTCAACAACATCATCCTCGCCACACGCGACTTCGTTTCCCCTAGCAGCCACCTCACCTTCTCCACAGTCACCATCACCACCATCGTCACCTTCTCTACAATCACCATCACCACCCTCGGTACCCTTCCCAGCATCGACCTCAACCACCGGCACAATACCCTGACCCATTGCACTCTCCGGAGTACCCTCTGAACCAGCAAACGAGCACAACTCTCGGAGGCCTCCAACATCCAATTCACCCAGACCCAACAAGGATGCATGATCCATACTGGCAAAAGATAACAAAGCGTCGTTCACACTAACCACGGGACCGACAGAAGCGGCATCAACACCGACATCTCCACCACCAGCACCAGCAGAGGTTTTCTGAACAGACTCAACCCCGGCCATAAAAGCAGCATGCTGGATGAGACTTATCGCGTTAGTAAAGTCTGGATGCTCAATCAATTTATCAACAATTCGAACAACACCAACATGCACCAACCAATCCAAATCCTGACGGGAAGTGTCCAAATCCGATTGCAATGACGAAATAAGCTTATCACGATCAGCGGCATCACGTTCAAGACTTTCTACCTGGATCATCAAACCCTAATTCACCCGAGTCAAGGAATCGACCTTAGCTTCCAAGACAACCCTAGTCTCATCAAGGATGGTCTTCTCAGAGGATAGCAATTCACACCTTTGCTCAGACAGACGGAGGTCCTCACCAATCTCGCCAAGGCGACGTTCCAGCCCCGTCACGTGTGACCCACAAGTAGCATGGGCGGCCTCCATCTCGCCAAGAGCATGAACACGACGGGAACCCGCGACAAGGTAAAACATGGCTTGCGCAGCGGCATAAGCCATGTTATGGGCAAGTGCAGGATTACCCATAGCCTCCATATCGCCAACAGCAGCCGGAGGAAAAGCGTGGCGGGAAAAATCCAAAGCATTGTTACGAACAGAGAGTCGGGAATCATTACGGAGATCCCAGGAAGGAACAAAAACAGGAGACTTAGTAGAGCTGTCCCCAGAAACACCACCTAAAGGAACCGAAACTGACCCAGGGCCGCTGGAACCTTTAACCGGGGAAAACTTTGGGGAAACCAATGAAACACCTGGAACGGGAATAGAGGTGGAAGCAGGAGCACGGGCTGTTCAGCCGCCCTGTCGATCCCTTCGGACTGTTGCATGTCGTCATTAGGGATCACGACCACACCGGCCGGTGTGGAAGTCATAGAGCTCAGCAGACGAGAGAAGCTGCGCCGGGTATGAACTCTTTTGGTAGCGGTGGGCGCGCCGGTAACCGGCTCACCCATGGCTAAGACAGCTTTCCTCTTCGCTTGCATTCGCCGGACATCCGTGATAATCCCCTCCTTGCTGTCTTCGCGACCCTCCATGGAGGAGGAGCGAGCGCTACCCAGGGGCATGACAGCAGAGATTGGGCGGGCGCGTAAAGGATCTTCCTCCGACGCTGACGAGCCTGTAGGAGGGGCGGAAGGAGCAGCAGTTAAGGCAAGCTGGTCCAAACAGCGAGGTGGAGGAAGCCGATCAACCAGATCCACCTCACGGAACTCTAACTTGCCCCGATAACGCTTCCGTAACACCTCATCCATGGACAGAGAAGATTCAACACCTAGAGATATCAGAACAAGGAATATCAGTCACCTAGCAGTAACAAGGGGGAGAAGGGAAAGAGAAGGGTACAACACTTACCGTCGACAACGGAGAAAAACACCGCCATTTTGCCACGACGCCTCCAAGAAGAGCTCATCCCAACACCAGAAAGCAAAGCCTCAGAATAATCCTCAGGGGATACTTGCACACACTTCAGATAATCAACCACACTTTGGTTGTGGGGGAAGAGCTTGGGGATGGTATCGGCAAAAGCGTTCACACGATACCGGTCGCTTCCGACCAACTCCTGGTCTACCCATAACCACTTGTCTTGCCAATTCTTAGGGGTTCGCCCGTCGGGAACCAAGACGTGCCCCCCTCGCCGGACCGAAAAGGTGCACTTATCTCCGGTGACGCAGAATCGGAAGAAAAACTTGAAAACAAAGTAATCCGGAAGATACCCGTTGGCCCTGCAGATCATCTCGAATGCAACCACTTTGTTGACTGCATTAGGGGTCAGCATCTGAAGACTGCAACCGTCTTTCTGAAAGACCTCCTCTTGAAAATCAGTCAGAGGGAAGCGGATGCCAGCGTCTAGGGTTTTCAAGTAAACCCCAATCTTGCCAGGGGGAGGGGATAAGATACTAGAACCAGGTGCAGGAAACTCTACGCCTTCCAAAGAAGATAAGCCATAGGTGACCTCCAGTTGACGATACTCAGTGGCGGAAGGGAGGATACCGGGAAGGTTTGCCATGAAAAAGGAAGAGAGAAGAAGACAAGCCAGAAAAGAGGAAGACGAAGAAGGAAGGAGAAAAAGATAAATAGAAACCGTTTAAAGGCCCTTATAAAGAAGAGGAAGAGGCGGGATATTTAAATGCCTGACACGGTGACGTAATTGCCAGGCATCATGCGCAGTCACGTCGCCATTAAAGACAGAACGGCGGGTAAAGGAAAACCGACACGCGTAAGCTATCTAAGTCCAGAACGCCGTAGCTAGCGCTGCAACGCTACGGCTACAGGACTGGGGGACTTGATGACGTGCCTAGGGCAGCACAGCAGAAGCACGAGCCGGACACGCCAGCCGGGCCCGGTCCAGCAGGCTTAGCGTCCGCTGGCACCCCCGGGAGTGGAAGGCACAGGCAAAAGGCCCGCGCACGCTAACTAGGCCCAGCCCAGCAGGCTTAGCGTCCGCTGGCGCCCTCGGGAGCGGAACGCACAGGCGAAAGGCTCGCGCCTGCCTAGAGACGCTCCCAGCTCCAAGACAAAAGAAACGGTCAGGAGACAAGCAGAAGGATCAGACCATTACCGTCAGAGCCAATAAGAGCGCCCTAACGGTTAAAGGCGCATGACTCTCCAATCAGCGCCCCTGATCCTGTCTCCCCAAAAAAGCGATCTTGTCTGGTACGGATCAGGCAAGGGAGCTAGGTATAAAAGGATACGCTCTCAGACCTACGAGGTAAGCTCTCTGGACTCTCTAAGAGGGCACACCCAAAGATCCTAAACACTCTCTAACTTGACCGTCGGAGCGTTCTTCCGGGAGCTCCTCCCGGAAAGCGGCTGACGGCCCTCTTCCTTTGTGATCTTGCAGAGGCAATCGAGAATCCAAGTGAACGATACCGATCGAGCCAGTTCAAGGTCGCATCATGTACTATTACATGTTAAATAGGATCCAGTTGTGTTCGAGGCTTCACTTGACACTCGGTATCTCATATCGATCTTTCATACAAACCACTCACTCAAGGTGAGTTCATACCCCTACGCTTTTACGATTTTTAAACGTTTTAAGGGGGGAATACAAGTCAACCTCAAATGCTTTTGTGAATTAATACAAAAGGACTTTTAACAAGTATAAAACTCATGCAATTGATTCAGACAGACAATTTTCATATTTGCATAAAATATTTAGATATTTTATCCCCTTTTGTACTATGTTGAGCATAAGGGACGTTTTCAACTTGCATCCAAAATTGCATAGCTTTTCAGATTCAATATTCACATCATCTACACTATACATGCAAACTATAATAGGTATAGTTTGGGGTTTTCAAAACATAACTTTCACGAATTCAGAGTTATTCACCACTAGACACATAAACTATGGCAGCGTTAGTTTATTGTATACATTACTACAAGGGCATGAAATTTCATAATTATTTAAGTATAATTATTACCGTATATAGCATCCAATGGATTCTAATACAAGAAAACACTACAGAACTGCATGTAAACTAGATTGTACAACATTGTGAGGCTCTACTTCAAAACTGTACCCTTAGGTGTACTGAATTAAATCCTATCATAGTATAACCAGAGTCTCCTGGAGGGAGAGCGTGAGATTTGTGAATAGATCTATTCGGGATTGACAGTCCCACACCTGAACTGCTAGCTACAGTTAGGCAAGCATGCCTGAGGTCACAAATGTCATTTAACCAACACTTGAAGAACGTTGTAAAGGTCACTAGGTCATATCAAGCATGGTTATACGACTCACAATAAGTATAAATTAATCATTTGTTACGGGATTTCATTCTTCAATGGTATTATTTTAAGTAATAAACTACTATACATACTGGTGTTAGCCAGGGCTTTTATACTATAGGATACTTACATTACTGGCGGTAGCCACGGTTTCATACGAGTACTTCAACTATAAGAACAGAATTCAATAACGAACTTACAATTGGTCTTTAGGGTTTAATACTACTTTTCATTACTTAAGAAAATATTGGATTTTCTTGGAAACGTACAAACATTTCTACAAATTTATTAACCGATTTTCACTACAAAACATTTCTTATGAACTCACCAGCTTTATGCTGATACTCTTTCAAAACTGCTTGTATTCTCAGGAAATCAGTAGACAGGTACCTCCTGGAGTTTTGTGAAGACGGAGAGTACATAGTCGTTTATTTTTATTTTTGATTATACTTCTGTTGTATACAAACTATGTTTCACACAGATGTAAACCTTTTTCATATATGTATTCAATGTTTGGTTGTGTTTACTATGATTGCTATGATACAATTGTTGTGATACTACGCGTGACGTCATCCACCCCCGAACGATTCCGCCGTTCCGGTTTGGGGTGTGACACAAAGCTTAGTGAGTTTCCCCAAGATATCCCACACTAAACATACATAAAAGCTAGAAGCAAAAAACAGATCTATTTTACCCCCGGGTCTATTTCAACTCCTTCGTTGCTTTTCAACCAGAACGAGTCTATTTCACCCCCGAGTCTATTTCAACTCCTTTGGTATTTTTCAACCGGAACGGGTCTATTTCACCCCCGAGTCTATTTCAACTCCTTCAATGTTTTTCAATCAGAACGAGTTTATTTCACCACCGAGTCTATTTCAACTCCTTCGGTGTTTTCCAACCGGAATGGGTCTATTTCACCCTCAGGTCTATTTCACCCCCTACACCTAAACATACAGTCATATAAGCAAGATTCAAAAAAACAACAAGCACATACAGGCATATCATCAAGTTTCACAAAGACAACTATCATCCTACAAACATAATCCAATGGGTCAACTTTGGTGCCTTCGACCCACGAGTAGAGTGAAGAGACTCACCTTTCAAACAACAATCAACTGCTATTGCTCTCATTTCCGAAATACAGGTGCTATACCCCACCTAGATAGTGCTATAAAGTAAACCCTTAGTCCACCTTCCAAAATTGAGAGTTGACCAAAAGTCAACTCAGATAAAAAAGTCAACGGTTAAAGACAAGGTCAATTTCTGTTGACCTCCACGTTGTGCCCATCCTTGACCACGTCGTGGCCCACGGGTCTAAACCCGATCTGAATCCAAGTCAAAGAAGTCAAAATGCCATCAGCAACCCTCCATGTTGTGGCCTTCCTTTGGGCACGACATGGGCATAAAATGACAAAACAGTCGATTGATCCCTAGTCGCCACGCTGTGGCGGCCTAGTTCCATGCCGTGGGGACTAGTCTGAATGGCTTATTCGAGTTAAGTTGCTTTTAACTCATTTTCAAGGGTTCAAAAACCCAGATCTACTCCTTCCCAACGCCTTGATGGATAAAGTTTCCAACTTTATCCATTAAGACACTCCATTAAGACAATATCTCTAAACCTAGGTTCTAATGGTCATCAAGAAGTATAACTCCACCATTATGTCTTTAATCGCAAAAGACATAATCCCAAACTTTCCAAAAGGTTTTCCTTTTACCCCAAGAGCCATAAAGATGGTTGCTTTATGGACATGCATGTCCAATGCATGTCTCCTCCATCTTAGGTCAACAAGAGTGATAAAGGGGCTTCAAACTCATGCATAGGATAACATACACCATAGAACATTAGATCTACAACATATGATTTCAAAGGGACCTCTAGGATCCATAAAGTTGCCAACTTTATGGAACCCTTCCATTTCAATTAGGTTACACAAGAGGAAAATGGGACAAAACGTTAGATCTAACATCATAGAAGCATAAAGCAAGGAGCTTGGACACTTAAAAAGGTCCATATATGCCCAAAAGAGATCTTCACTCCAGCCAAGAAGCACCACAATCCTTTCCAATGCCTCTTCTTCCTTAAAAAGCAACCAAAATCACCAAAATGGATTCACAACTCACTAGAAGGAATTAGGGTTAGGGTTTCTGAAGCTTGAGGGTGATGGAGGCTGAATGATCACGAAACCCTAATCATAATGTCCTTTAAATAGGGTCCGAAGCCCAAGAATTAGGGTTTTCACTAAAAATGGATGCCACACCATGGCACCCATGGCCACACCGTGGAGGGTCATTAAATCCCGCACTCACAAAAATAACACCACGCCGTGGTGAGGCTCCACCACGTCGTGGCCACCCAAAATGAAGATTTAAAACAAAGTGAATTAACTCATACTTGAAACGGGTGTTACAGATTGCCTTTTAATTTGTCAAATTCTGTTGCATCTTTTCCATTTCGATTTATTCATTCCGTTGTATGGACCTCTACAATTTAAAGTATTAGTGGAAAATATTACGTTATATTTTTGGATAATGATTCTCATTTTCTTTGGGTATACCCACTTTGTGCAAAATATGATATTTTTACCAAATTTGTCGAATTAAGTTCTCATGTTAAAAATCACTTCCATTGTGACATAAAAGCTTGTCTAAGGTCACAAGAGTGGGGAATTTGACAATACCCAATTTCACACTTTCACACAACTTATATGATTCGAATGGTACCCACATTCGTTTTTATTGCCCTCATACCTCCCAACAAAATGATAAGTCCTAAAGAATGATATGAACCATTAAAAACACATTTTTTACCTTACTCTCCCATGCTTATTTTCTACCTACTTACTAACTAGGTAGAAGCTCCTGATATAGCCACCCACTTGCTCAATGCGAGAAATCATCCTCTTGTTTCGACTATCCGGTTGGGAGGGGGGATACTGTGTATTATTTATGTAATTTTATGCTCGTCCCTATTGTATAGTTCGGCCCATAAATCTCTTGTACAATTACCATATATTGAATGATAATGATAAAGGATTTTCATAAGAAAATATTTAGTTGACACATACCCATTAAACGTCAAGGTAACATGTTAATATTATGGTTGATTTTAATCCATTAAATGTCAACTAGGCAATCTATCACGTTTAACTCTTTTATTAAACGATGCATTTTGGATGTCCCGATCTTACTTAGTTATTGAACAACTTAATACTTGTCTTATATGTAACAATCACCATAGGTATTATAAGCTTTAAGATATTATTACAGGTCTTAGGTTTTGATCTCTCTTATGATCTATTTAAGAACCACGTCAAATCCAAATAAATTAACACCCAATTAATTTGAATTAACATTTTGTATAAATGCAAATAGATTAAGGTATTAAAATTAAAAACACAGGGAAAAAACTGTTTGACATAAATAGGAATATAAAGTTTCATTATTTATTTCATTTAAGATGCTTTGACTTACAAAAGCTTTCTTAAGCCTTTAATTGAAGTGGTAATGAACACATGGCCAGATTGCTATACGGATAGGAAAGTCATTACGTACCAACAGTTGTTTAATCTATTTTTCCCGTGTTATAAGGATTGCAATTCATAATATAAGTATATTAGCATATTTTATATTTTTCTAATTGTATATTTTAAGTAAAATAGTTTTAATTTCACACATACCTCTACAGATCATCAAACTTCAACCACATCCAATTAATCAACACAAGTGATTCATTAAATATAATAAGATAATTTGACGAGTTCGATTTTAATAACATCAACGATTATTGACGAATTATATTAGTTAAGTTTTAAAATTGATATGTATTTAAATTTGACACAACATTGGGAGATGAATAAACAGACACCCTCTTTTCAATTTTTTATTCAGATAATTAGAGATCAATCATTAAGCTAAATCATAGAATAGGGAGATTAGTTACATGCCTACTCCATGTTATAGAACAATTTTTAAGGAGGACATTCTATGTTATTTTACCGAGTGATTCCCTTTTCAAATCAATGTATTAGACTTTTTGTTGTGTATACAGATTTTACTAAATGAATACTAAGATTTGTTAGGATAAACAATATTTGAGTACTTCAAAGTAACGCAAATGCAAAATTAACATAGCTATTGAAATCTTGTAAATCTCAAATGCTAGTGTTCTAGTATTTATCCCTACACGAGGGGCCTTAGAATGGGTTTGGCGTAGACCGGATGATCCGATTTACACCAGAAAAATATGGTATAATGCAACAATAGCCTGATTATCGTTCTTTTCATCGGTCATATATGATTATCATGATATGTGGTTTACATTAGTCGTTGTCACACACTAGACTATCATATCTTGAGGTCGACATTCCATAAATCACAGTTAGTTTCTTTCGTTTAACTATCAACAGATATTTTTACTTATAACTACTGAAAGATTCTTTATCCTTTTAAAATACAAGGTTTGTTGGTAAATCATTTTTAATAATCTTTTTTTAGCATTTCCATGTTTTTAAGCTTAAATTTTTTAAAAAGATTCATATGGTTAAACCGAATAATTTCAAGCTATAATGTTTTTTTTTTAAGTTTTGTTTAGTAATATTAAAATAAATTAATGGTTAAATCAGAAAAAAAATATATTCCTTATGGTTAAACCGAAAAAAGTTTTAATTATAGTGATTTTATGGAATCTAACACACATACATACATACATACACCCCCCCCCCCCCCCACCCCCCCCACACACACACATATATATATATATATATATATACACACACACACACACACACACACACACACACACACACACACACACACAATGATGTTCAATAGAGAATCATTATTAACAAGAAACTAAGGAAACCAATTGTGAGCGTTATAAATCATAATGATCAACGGTCAAAGGAATAGATGTACACTTGTACATTGGATGCACATATATCAGATTATATCATAAAACTCATATCTTAACCAAAAAACCCACATCTTTTTTTTTCGTTATTTTTTTTAAACCACATTTTTTATTGAAAAAAGAATCGAATATACCGTTGTTCATGATTTTTGTCCTCTTTCCATAGAGATCATTGTTGATATATTAAATAAAAAATTCGAAAAAAAAACTCACTTCGTTTTGTTGTTTTTTTTTTCAATATTTAAGTTTATCTTTGTCCAAAAAAACTAATTATACCAAAAATCTCAATTGTTTGTCTTCTATTAATAAACATCATCATCCATTTAAAAAAAAATCGATTAATTCAGATTCACACTATAAATTTAAACTGTAAATATTTCAATTTTAACATTCACAAATTAAATGAAATTTACATATGAATCAAATATATTTCTATGTAGTTTTATAATATTTTAACGTTTTGATTAATCGTAAATTAGTTTTGTAAAATCAACAAATGAATTTATTCATATTGTAATTTGAACTGTATATAATTTACTTTTAAGAATTCACAATGTGAATCTAACTTACTATTATTCAATTGTGAATCTAAGCAGATTCACAATGTGAACCTGAACTGAAATTTTGATTTTTCTATTAACATCAATATGAATTTATGTTTAAAGAATACCAAGAAAATATGATTTTTGATATATTTATTAATTTTTTCGATAAAAATAAACCTCAACTTTTCAAAAAACAAAGAAATAGAAGTGATTTTTTTAATACAAAAAACATTTTTTATATATTAATATGGATATCTATGGAAATAGGATGAAAAATCATTTACATCTGTATATTCGGTTTTTTTTTCGATAAAAAATGTGACCTAAAAAATTAAACTAAAAAAGGAAATGAGTTTTGTTATAATCCGGTGCATGTGTGTTTATTGTAAAACTCTACAACCCTTCTTTTTGCTGTTGATCGCTTTAGATTCTTGTGTTTTAGATTAATTTTTTGGTTCCTTGATTAATAACGGTTCTCTATTAAACTTTTCTATAATATATATATATATATATATATATATATATATATATATATATATATATATATATATATATATATATATATATATATCAAAAACAAATTTTGGAACATTAGATATTTTTAATCATTTAATTTTGAATTATATATATATATATATATATATATATATATATATATATAATCATTAATATTTTAAATCATTTAATTTTGGGTCATTTTATATTCAATATTTTTTAAGAAACAAAAAACTTTTAATATTTTAAAATACAGTTTGTTATCTAAATAAGTTTATTTCTAAAATTTTATTTTCCAAAAGTTCTATGATATATAATAATCCTTTAAAATAATTTTTTATTTGAGAACAAAAATTTTAACATCTTTTTTTTTTATAAAAAGTTAGAATCATTTAAACAAAACGTTTGTATCGTTAATAATAATATTTTTGAAAATTCTCTTTTACAAACTTACTAAAATAGTATTACAAAGAATTCTATCATTAGTCTTTTTTGAATTTCGATATAAAAAGTTATGTTATATTTTTTAAAAATAAATATTTTTTAAAATTAAAATATAAACACTTAAAAAACTTATTTTTAATTTTTTTACAAAGTCACTAGTATGTAGTGACTGTTAATATCTATTAAAGTTGCATGATTTTTGGAAAACTTTTTTTTTATTTTTTAGGTTTTTATAAAAATATATATTTTTTTAATTTTCATGATAAATAAATTTAAAGAACTTTTGTTATTTCAGATTTTTTTTTCAAATAAAAATATGTTATGGCCACAAACTTATTTAAAAAAAACGACAAACCTTATGCTGACACGTGTCTACGAATGAGGATTTGAGAGAGCTTACACATCTATTTGAAAGTGTTCCTAACTTCATTTTATCTACGTAAAATGCCATTGGCCGAATTTATTTATTTATTTTGATTTATCTCAACCATCTATTTAAACTAAAAAAAGTCTTAGAGAATCAATAGTTATGTGAAAACTTAAGAACTTTTATTTTCTGATCAAAATGTTCACTACAAACACCACAACATAACCTTATTCATCTTGTCTAAGGAAATCACTCCTTGAAATTTTGTAATAACGGAATATATATATATATATATATATATATATATATATATATATATATATATATATATATATGCACATTTGAATATGCATATAAGTATATTTAAATGTGTATATGTGCACATTACAAAAAATCATTTATTTATAAATTTTTAGCATACGAATCAGCTAGTCAATGGGACTAGGGTCGTGTGGTGGTGTTTGGAGTGAAATTTTGACCATAAAATCCTTCAAGTTCTTTCGTAAATATATTTTTTTCAAAAAACTTTCATCACGTAAATATGTAAGTTGTTTGTTTTACATATTTGTCTAAGCTATCCGTTTTTCTATAAAATTTAGTAACATAAATACATCCGGTGCCACTGTATTTACTAATCCACCTAACACCTACATACCACGACATTAAACGTCTACATAGAGTGTAAACACATAACAATTATGTACCAAAATTTTACGTCCTCTGAAAACATAATTTTTCTTTTTTGACAAAAATGTTTTCCTTTTCTTCCCCATCAAGGGACTAGTCGAAAATTGCCCTCAAGTTCAACCAACATCCACCTTTTATGATAAACTTAGAGCGTGATGGATATCTGATGAGTTAAAGGGGTGTAATAGCCACCTATCTCTATACTTACCATCACACTAAGTGTCCACCTACCATTCTACCTACCACCATTTCTAACTTGCATATAATGAGCGTGAACAAAATTTCATACCAAAACTTCTAGGTCTTCTGAAAAAACATAAACATCTATTTCATGTGAAAATGTAATTTTCTACTTCTTTATCTAGGCACTTTTCAAAAATCTCCCACAAGTTCAACCGCTTTACGACTTCCACCTCTAATGATAAACTTAGAGCCTTGAGGATGACTGATGAAACGAACAAGACTTTAATTGCCAAAGAAAAAGAATTTGTTAGGAACTTTTTCAATGTCTATGTATAATGGGATTGGATGGGTTATACATAATCTCAAACCGAGGAAAATAAGAAATGGATTAAAGACGTACAGGAGGAAATCATGAAAACTGAACAATAGATACATGATGTTGAAATATTTATTTCAAGAAAAAAGCATGATATAAAGATTCAAGTGAATAACATGAAAGTTAAACAATCATGGATTAACGAGCCAAAACAAATATCATATGAATTTCTAGAATGATAGATTGTAGATGATGAGAAGCATTACACATCTGTAATGCCCGTGTTTCTAGGCTAGGCATTTATATTGACATTATAGTCTAGGTTAACCTTTGTAACTCATTTTGAAGAAATGAAAATGAATTATGTGAATATTATGTGAATTATGTGTTTTATGCTTAATTATTAGGGCTTAATTAATTAAGAATAAAAATGAGCGTCAAAAATTAAATTTTAGATAAAGTCGATATCTATTAAGAAACTTGTAGTGGGCGTGACAAGGATTACGGATATATAAAGAATGCCGAAATCCGAGTTATAACGAAGAAGTTATGACCTGTCGAAGTTTCGCGACAAACCGGCACGGGGCCGAATGTCGTAAAAAGTGAGTTTTCGATAAACTACTTTTTGGCCTTAGTGATCTAAACGAAAATTTTAGTGTTCGTTAAACCGAGAGTAAGTATAAAAAGAACGCCCAAATCTGACTTCGTATGAGGAAGTTATGATTTTTCGAAGTTTCAACTTAGCAGTAAACAGCTAAAAACTCGAATTTTAGATCGAGTGATTTTTAGCCGACACGACCTAAACGAGAATAGAAGGTCTCATCATTAGTAGCATAACGGTAAAAAGTCTGACAAAAACGGACGTCAGATGAAGAAGTTATGAATTTTTAACGGATTTCCTGTCCCGGTCTGTTAAAAATAATAATAAAAAAATTAAAGTCAAAATTAGCCGACGAAGTCTAAACGAAAGTTGTAGAGCGTAATTTTAACTACGCGTGCATATAAAGAACGTCAAAAACGGAGCTCGTATACGAAAGTTATGGATTTTAGAAGTTTTGGCGCGAAAATCGAGAAAATTCGCATAATCACGTTTTGCCACGTCACGTTCGCTGAAAGAGTGCCACGTGTTCGAAATTGGTGAGTCATGCGAAGCCACGTGTCACCTTCCCTCGCATGAACAGTAGCTGCGTGTCGGATTCTGATTCGACCGAAGGGAGGCCCAATCCGAAGCTCGCAGTTGGACCGAGCCTCGCACGCCTTAGCCTCCGAGCCTCGCACATGGACCACTAGACCTCGATCCAATCAGCAGCTGCCACCGAGGCCTTCGCACGTCCAGCCACCTGCGCACCTTCGCCTGCGCACCCCACCACCGGAACCGACTTCGGACCCACTATAAATAGAAGGGTCCTGCGAGCCTTCTCGGGTAGATTTGGAATTTTGCCATCTTTCACCCCTTTCTTCATATTTTCTTCATCTTAGAATCCCCCAAAGCCCCGGTATCGATTATAAGCCCCGGAATACGCCACGAAGAGCCCGTGAAGCCCGGAAAATTTATCTTTTCGGTTTCGAAGCCCGACCTTTGCAGAGCCCGGTTTCTCAATAAAACTCCCGGTTTTATTAGAAACGAACGTTTTAGGAAACGAATTGCTGCCCGATTTTCATCAAAACATGTGAGTGTATAGTCACTTTCATTTTACACATAGATATGAAGTATTTACCTTATAATACGTGCTATGTGTAAATATATTAATTGTTTATTTGAGGTGACTGTTGAGTTGATGTTTTATACAAGTTTTAAACTGTATATGTATTTTATCTACAAATATGTTGGGTAGATAGTGATGTGTGATAAAATAAAAGTGATGAGAGGCCTCGTTGTGATTTGTGATTCAGTCATCTAGCGGAGTTTGGATGACGACCACGGACTTTCTAGACAGTCCAGTGGGAAGCACTAGCAGGCCCGCAACCTGTAGGTGTTAATGAACTTGGGTGTTTATTCGCTGTACTCCATCCCCCTCATGGTTGCCTTTAGGACATGTATGACTGAGGAAACCCCTTAGCAGTAGTGTCCATCCCGATGATATTCTTTAGGCTAGGTCCCTTGTGAAAAGTGTTTAGGGACGTAAAGTGAGGATAACGGAAACGGGCAATCAGGGTTACTGTTGATTGGTAAACTTAATAAGTTTATTATTACTGTGGGTTGAAAACCCTATATGCTCACCAGGCTCCCAAGCCTGACCCACTCAGTTTTTTTATGATTACAGGTAGTGGACTCCGAGCATAGTCGGAGGATGACGTGAGATTTTTGGATTATAGGCCAGTAGTTGTAAATAACTGTAGTAAGGCTTATAATGTCTTGTTTATGCTTTTGATCTGTATCGGAACATGACATCCCGAGGTTTTGATATATATGGAAAATATATACCTTCTTAATGAAGGGTTTTGATAAACTTTTATCATATGTTGCTTGGGGACCAATTCCGCAACATCTTTTGAAAAGATTTCTCTGATTTTATTTTAAAAAGCATAAATTAAATCGGTCTTTTCTGGCCGAGAAATTAGAGGATGTCACAACATCGTTTAAAAAATTCATGAAAATCTAACACCTTGTATGCTTTGGATACCTTCCGGAAAAAAAGTCTTGTCTTCTGACATTTCTTGAAATTAGCTTGTAAGTTTGTAAAATATTATGACAACAAACACCATGATGAACATTCGGGAATATATTTTCAATGGCAACGGTAATCGTTGTACCATAAAAAATGAAGGTTAAATATTTTGAGTCATCAATGGAAAAAGTAATTTTTGTAACAACCACTACCATGTACATATATACACTTATTCTTTTATATTCCATACGCAACTGGAAAATTTTGGTTTTTTTCGTCTATTTTAACTGCCTATAACATAGCTCCCCTGAAGTCACCATTTAGGTGGGTCATGTCTGTCACTAGGGAATGTCTATAGTTGAGGAAGATGCGTAGCTACAAAACAATCAAAAATGAATTAACAAAGATGTCAAAATATATTTTATAAATATATGAAATCATAAAAAACAAATATTACCGTGCAACCAATCGAGAGGAACAAGAGCTCAAATTGGTCTTGATAATCCGTTTAAATGTATGTCACCATTTCAGTATTATGCTTCTCCAAGTTGTAATAGTACACAGAACAAGAGCTCAAATTGGTCTTGATAATCCGTTTAAATGTATGTCACCATTTCAGTATTATGCTTCTCCAAGTTGTAATAGTACACAAGGAGTCTATAAATTGATTCCCCATCCCCTTAAAATTTTAAGCGCATGTTGTTTCACACGCCATGCTTGTTTGTATAAGATATCTATTTTGTATTAAGAAATTGAAATCCTAACAGATGTTCGTTCCATGATAAACTAAGCTTTGATTACTACCCAAAACTCAGTGTTGCAGAAATCGGTCTTGGCGGCCGATTAATCGGCGATTAATCGTTTGACAGCCTTGAACCGATTACGATTAGGGTGCTTGGCGAAAATTTGTCAAAATCGGTCAAACTCGGGCTTGGCGGTCCTTGGCGGTCCTCGGCGGTCATAAGCGGGAAATATTTAAAAAATTCAAAAAAAAATAATTTTCAAATATTACACCAAAATTTTAGGCTTTCAAATTTTAAAATATTATACTAAAATTTTTAAAACTTCAAAATTTTAAAATTTAAAATTTTCAAATACTTAATGTTTTAGGAAATATTATATTTTTTAAATAATTTTATTAATAATTTAGAGTCCCCAATTAATCCCCACCGAGTCTGAATAATCGTTTATCGCCAGTCGGCCGTCGAGCTACCGCCGATCGATTTTTACAACCTTGCGAAAACCTAAACAATTAAATGGTCCAAAACTTTTTTGTTTGTTTAGAGATGGTTTGGGTTAAATTGTGTTGAAGAACAGGTGTGTTCGTTTATAAGTTTTTGGACCAAAAACATGAAAGTATTCTCTAGTCGCACAACCAAAATAGAAGTATAATTTCCTGGTAACGAGATTCTTGAAACCTTAGTTTTCAAGATCTATTAGTTTTGTACTACAATTCATCATGAATAGTTTTCAATACTAATACTAGTTGAAAAGTTTTTATGTCTTTGAATGTTTGTAGGTTTTTATCCTTTATGACGGTGATGTGTGATTGAGTAGGTGCATACATAGGGTATATACTGACACTACAGTATAGAAGGCATACCACATAATGGTGTGTTTTTGTATGTGTATTCATCATCTAACCATTTGATTTCAGTATCACTTTTCTCAAGGTCATATAAGCATATATGAAAGATCTATTGGTTCCACATAAAGAAATAGATTGGTATTATCCACCTATAGAATTACTGATGTGTAGTGTGTGTATGTGTGTGTCTATATATATATATATATATATATATATATATATATATATATATATATATATATATACACACACACACACACGAACATTTGTATCATTTGTAGGAACAACATTGTCACAAGTAACAACATCATCATCACCAACGTATTTATATGTTCCTAGATCGACATAATGACTGTCATTGTATTGGTGTTTTACATACAACATATATATATATATATATATATATATATATATATATATATATATATATATATATATATATATATATATATATTAATTTATGGTTGTACCAGATCAAACTAATCAAATTATGGTTGTACGAATGTTTCATTTACAACATACATAGGAGGATATTGAAGGACACTACGAGGTATTAAAATACCAACTTGATTGTTGTTACCTCTTCCGTTAGATTAGTTCTTATCAGAATATTTTTATCTTTCGCTAAATTGTTTCTTATTAGAGCCTTTCTCGATAGATTGGTTCCTATCAACAATTGGTCAATTCACTATAATTGGAGCCTCTTTCACAGGAGCACTATCTACAAGATACACATGTACAACAGTTGAGACTTTTTGAATAACCATTTTCAAGTGTTCATGTCACTCTCATAGACTATATCTATAACATACTTCAATATTCAAACTAATATTAGGTAGGTCTTCCAAACATGTATTCAATTCTAACCAAATTTAATATTTCAAGGAAATTTATATTTTTAATTAAAGGCCTAGCATATTATGTTTTACCATTTATTGACTGATACAAGCAACAACAAAATACTCATCTAACAAATTTGAAGTCGTGTTTTTTTCTTAGAGAAATGATTTCAGACAATTTTTTGCTGAAATTTTTTATTGTTTCAAGAAGTAATATAAAAAAACAATACTTATTTATCTTAAATTTGTTGTATGGATGTCAAATTTCCTTATATGGTTGTTAGATTTTGTAGTATAGATGACAAGAAAATACATGGTTTTGTCAGAAAATATGTAATTTTGTAGCTAACATATGCGTAAAAGGATTTCTTAGACAATTTCACATACAGATAGGATTTTACAGATAATATATGCAAAATCCTCATCTATAACTAGAACTCCGTTCTTTTTCCCCCTTAAATGGTAAACGCATTTTTACGGTTTCCTAATTTCCGAGATGTCATCTGATGACTATTTTGGTATAGTCTCAAATTTTTGTTTAAATCTTGAAAAATGGTATCATAAAAAAATCTTATATATATATATTTTTTTTGTATTAAACCATAACTTCACTACAAGAAATACAACCTTTAGCGGCGACATTGAGCTTTAGCGACGACAAATTAAAAAGTCGCTGCTAAAGGTCATTGTCGTCGCTGTTGGTGTCACCGCTAAAGGCTGAATGACACCGATCCGCGCTTTGACATTCTGGTAAACACGAATCATCTGATCGTGGTTCTAATCCAACGACTAGGGTGCTCGTTGAATGCATAAAAGCAATACCGGCGACTTTTGTCGCCGCTAAAGACCTAAAATTGTCGCCGCTAAAGACCTAAAATTGTCGCCACTAAAGATAAAAAAGTGACGTGACAATAATTCCCTCCGGATAGTCGCTGCTATTGATAGTAGTCACCGATAAAGACCCATAAGTCGCCAGTAAAGGCGTCGCCTCTAAAGGTCAACACAGTTAACCCCAAAAAAATCGGCGTTTTTTTCCTTTTGCTCTTCTGTTTCACTCCGTTCGCTGTTGTTTCTCTTCTCTCTTATGCATATTACTTCCGATTCGTGAGATATTACTCAGTTTTCGGTGTGTCAAATTGGCCACAGAAGAAGATACCACCGGCGGAGAGAGATTTTCCCGTAAGGACCATTTTTTCCATCGACACCAAGCTTTTTCCGGCGACTGAGAGGTATTTCCAAGTCAATTTTCGGTCCCTTTTCTCTTGTAACATCGATTTTAAGCTTATTGTAGTGGTTAATTGCAAAAAAATTGTCAATTTCAGTTTTGTTGATTATGTTCCCGACCACCATCCGCGACTACCGCCACCACTGGACAATTTTCGTTGATTTCCGCCACCACAGGTTCTATTTACTTCTATTTATTGTGAAATTTGAGTTTAATTGCAAAATATGTGTAGTTGTATCAATTATGTGAAAATTGTCATATGTATGTATATTTGATATTTGTATGTGAATCTATGTAAATTTGGTGTATATATGTCAATGTATGTGTGTTTGATGTATATGTGGTATATGAGTATTTGGTAGAAGTATGATGTTATTATCTATATATGTAAAATTATGTGTATTTGGTATAAGCAGGATGTTATTATGCGTGTATGTGAATGTATGTATGTTTGCGACACTATTACCGGCGACTTCATCATTACCGGCGACTCCATCATTAACGGCGACTATTCTCTTTAGAGGCGACAAATTGATCAATAGTGACAGAGCTATAGCGGTGACTTATTACCGGCGACGTGTCGCCGCTATTACCATTACCGGCGACAATGACACCCTTTAGCAGCGACTTTTGTCGCCGCTAATTGCCTTTTTCCTTGTAGTGCTTTTTTTTTTCTAGAAAAAACTTTGCAATTTTTTATATTTTTTTCCGAAAAGCTCTTAACTTTTTATTTCTTTTTCCCAAAGAACCCTCAATTTTTTATTTATTTTTTCGAAAAAACCATTATATTTGACAAAAATGTTTTTTTAGTATACTAATATGACACATGTCATTATTTAATTGGGTAGGAGGATTTGTAGTAACAAAAGTAAAAGATATTTAATTTCTCTTTAACAAAACTAGCTTATCTTATATATATACTCCTAAATACCAAAAGACATTTGGCCTAGCGATAAATAGTGATCCTCTCAAATGAAAGGTCATGGGTCCAAGTCTTTTAGGAGACATAGGTGGTATTTAGGAATAGGTTTAGATAGTTTTCCGTTTAAAAAAAAAAATAGACTCCTAAATTTTTTGTTTCCATGTTTAACCAATAATATGGTATATCTCCACTATTTTTTTTTTTTTGCTTAAAGTTTTAAAACATCTCATCACATCGCGTATCTTCAAAAAGCAACTCCATGTCCAAGCCTTTTACAACCTGGAATTTTGACAACAAGATGACATATTTGATGGATCTTAAATCCAAGTATTAATTTGTTTTTTTCTTCCCCAAGAAAAATAATGGCATCTCACAGTATCAATGTAAAATATAATGATGTGCAGTGCAGTGCATACTTTAACCTTATTAGAATTTGGATCCACAAAAGGTTAAAGTAAAGGCATGTGATGTGAGAGTCTATTTCATTTACATCTTTTTAAGCAACTATATTCCCCCCTTGCCCCCCTTGAGTCCTTGAGTAATCAGTCTTTAATCTATATTTTAAATGCATTAATTAATCACCTTTCATGTAGCAACAACACAACATTAAAACAAGTCATGATCCCGGTTCATCAAAGGTTTCTTGATTTGATCAATGTACGGAGGTGACTCATCACAAAATCATTTGAGTACTTAGTTTTCTGTTACATATATTAATCCAATATAAGAATTAATATAACTTGTAAGAATGAATTATCTTATTATAAAATGTACGTAAACGCTTAGATATTGATTTGAGTATAACTTCTTTTTTTTTTTTCTTTTTTTTTCTTTTTTTTTATGGTTGGAGAACATATAATCATATACTTTTTGTAAAACTGTATGTGAAATGAAGCAAGATATACTTTTAATTCATGTTTATAACAAGATTGAAGCAATTTGGGTAGTGGGTTTTTCTAGCCATGTGAATTCTATGTAGACAAATGGTTTGATGGAACGTGGGAATGATTGAATCAGATTCAGAATTTCTTCACCCTTGTGAAGGGATTTATTTATTGATATAAATCAAATAAAAAAACAATAATAATAATTAAACCCCTCTCTGCATTCTCTACTTGCAGATTTACATGTGATGCTGTTGGGTTAGTCCTTATTTAAGCAGCTCTTATTCTAATCCTCTAAACCCATCATCTTCCTCATCTGCTTCATCTCATCTCTGCACATCAAAAATGGCGAAAATTTGCTTTCTCTTGCTAACTGTTATCTACTCTCTATTCCTCCATGTCCATGGACTTACCCCTTCGAGATGGACAAAAGCCCATGCAACCTTTTATGGAGAAGCCGATGCTTCTGGAACAATGGGTATATATGCTTCTCTAATTAATAAGCCCATGAAGCAGCCATTATCGGAGGTTGTTACTGATCTTAACTTGTTTCTATATATGCAGGTGGTGCTTGCGGATATGGTAACTTGTACTCCACCGGATACGGAACAAGAACGGCGGCATTGAGTACTGCTCTTTTCAACGACGGTGCTGCTTGCGGCCAGTGTTACAAGATCATATGCGATATCAAGACGGACCCAAAGTGGTGCAAGAAAGGAGTGTCGGTGACAATCACCGCCACCAACTTTTGCCCACCAAACTACGCTCAGGCCAACGACGCCGGAGGGTGGTGCAACCCACCGCTACAGCATTTCGACATGGCTCAACCTGCTTGGGAGAAGATCGGGATTTACAGAGGTGGAATCATCCCCGTTATCTACCAAAGGTCCCACGTCTTTCCTTCTTTCTTGATCACTGTATACAAACTTACAAACTCCATCTTCTGGCATTTTGCTGATTGTTTTTTAATCTAACTTGTTTTCAGAGTACCATGTAAGAAACACGGCGGAGTTAGATTCGCGATAAATGGGAGAGACTACTTCGAGCTTGTTTTGATAACGAATGTCGGAAATGCCGGAGCTATTACGTCGGTGAAGGTGAAGGGATCAAAAACCGGGTGGATGCCGATGTCGAGGAATTGGGGAGCTAACTGGCAATCAAATTCGTACCTCAATGGCCAATCTATGTCGTTCATGGTCACAACCAACGATGGTATCACCAAAACTTTCACAAACATTGTCCCTTCAAGCTGGACATTTGGTCAAACTTTCTCAAGTCGTTTACAGTTCTGAAAAAAAGAGATGAGAAGACCGTGTGCTTCAGTGTTTATTATGATTTGGAATTTTTTAAGGGGGCAGCGGCGTGCTTTCTCTTTTTATAGAAGCAGCCCGCCGGGTTTTCTTTTTCCGGGCGTTTTCTTTTTATATATTATATATAATAAGTATATGGATTTGAGGAGCGAAAGGAGTTTCCCTGATTCTCTAAGGGGAAACCCTACTAAAGTGTGCTCGTTATACTTGTGTATTCTTCAGTAATTATGTAATAAGAAGCACTTCATTTCTTCTTTCTCTATATATTTTCTTACATGGGTTCAAGTTCTTCAATATAAATATGAGTAAATTACAAAATGAGAAATTAATGACACAAAGCCTTATAATATTATTATTTTATGGGGGCATAATTCCAATTAACCTAATTCAGCCGGTGGAAATTCCACGTGCAGGGCAGACCCAGGCAGAAGAGAGGGGGGCATGTGCCCCCCAATGGTTGAATTTTTTTACATAAGATACGGTTAAAATTGGGTCAAATACTTTTTTTTTTAATACACAAGGCTCTCAACGAAAATTTGAATTTAGGCAATTAGGCTTAGGGTATTGGGGCACCTCCATATTTGATTAACGACATAAACAAAAGGTTGCTGGGAAGTGGGAACAAGCTATGTACATGTTGTCAAACTTGTCAAAGCCCACTAGAAAACATTTGTTTTTTTATGCTAATTTAATTTGCGTCAAAGGTTTTATATTAGCATTAATGTTAATTAATTCACATATATAGTTTGTTAAAAATAACAGTCTTGCCAAAATTAAGTGATTAAAGGTTAAAAATCACGTTTTTATTTTTATTTATTTATTTATTTATAATTATAAACTTATATTTCGAATAGAATTAATGTATTCAATCTTTTAAAAATTCTATGACAGGTTAGTATTTGATTATGCTTTCTAAAAAATTACAAAATATCTCTACAATGTTAAAAGTTATGTTTTTATACAATTAATTAAAGGTTATATTATTTTTGTGTGTTATCCCGGGCATTGGTATCTTACATAGCATTAGATATGCTATCTTGTGATTTATATAATATTTATAAAAAAAATATGTTATCTGTAAAAGCAAATTATTATGATTCGACCCGATTGTTTTGACCATTTTAACCGACGCGATCATATAGTTGTTTGTTAGTGCCCCAGCAATGAAAATTTCTAGATCGATCCGTCGATGGCCACATGTATGCTTTTCTTCATCCACAGCAACAACACACAACACAATCAATATCTTTCATTCATATTTCAAGAAACTAAAAACCCATTTCAAACAAACAAAAACCATCTAATAAGTTTCAAAATTCATGATGTTTTTGTCAAATATAGAAAAATTGCATATCGATTCTACCTATACATACATTCAAATTACTCACTTCAACACCCTGTTGATCAAAGGAAACAAAGAATACACCATCCTTCCTACCTCCAACACAATTTTGTCTGGGGTTTTCACCTCACATTAAACCCCATGGATTGCCCCTTCCAAAATCGTTGTTCCATTAATATTAAGCAAGTTTTAGTTTATCATCTATAGATAGATACATAAATCAAGATTAATTTCGATGTGCCACTGTCACCTTAAAGGCTCGATGAATCATGACATATGCGATGAGTCCCTTAAAAATAAACGGCAACTGCTTCAACGAGATCAACCGAAGAAGGAACAAACACTGCTAGATCTGCCAGAATTATTCGCTCTTGGGTATAAGCATTGCCCACTACTAGAAAAAACACTTTTAATGACAGACGAATTACAACGTATGACAGACAAAAAAAACTTCTAATAAAAGTTTTGTCATGATATTTAGAATATAAATAAATTACGATTTAATTTGTTGTCTAAACTTAAAAAAACACTTGAATGAAAACGACGAACGACCTTATTTAAAAAAGAAAAAAATTTCACTCAAAGTCGTCTTCTTATAATCGATGCCCTTTCTATATATCTAACACTCAACCACTAGAAAATGAAAACGACGAAAACCACCTGCACTTAGGGTTACTCATCGGAGTTGTGATCGAGAAATCAACTCGACATTGCATGTCACCATTTGATGTACGCCTCCGCACTAAACACAATATTGCTTCAACCATATATGCCTCCGATTGCTTGAACGACTCCACAACTCCGATGTTGGGCTCACAGGGTCATTGTCGTCGCCGGTCACGCCATCACGGAATCGACCGGTGTTTTAGGGTTAACCCACCGGTGTTGTGCCCAAAGCCTCAAGAAATCGAGTCCACCACTTGAATGAAATCTTTGTAACTAATTTTCCTTGTTTGCGAATCCAATTTGATTTTCATTTTTTGATTTTGACAAGCTGGGAAGTAGTGATTTGCAGCCATATATTGTTCTCATATACTTGTTTTGTTGATTGATTTAGCTAGCTTTTTTTGGTTTATTGTCATGTTCGCTTAATTTGACCCTTTATGTAGCATTTTCATGCTTCTTCCCTTGTGTTATTGATTGAACCAACCTTGTCTTAGAACCTTGTTTAACTCAAATACTCAATTGTCTTTCACTTAGACATATTAGGATGAAATGTTGATGAATATGTTAGTTTGTAAGAAAACTCATTGGAGATCTAGTTAGAGCCTGGAGGAAGGAAGACCTAGTTTCTTGATAGTAAAGAACTTCCACATTAAAACCTACTAATAATGCCTTGTAATACTCATATGCCAACCTATGTATCCTTACGTTCTTTCCATAATCTAAAGCCTAGGAAGCCATGACGCCTCTTTGTCTTCCTGTAACCGTAACTATAGGGTTTCTACTATGAACAATTAGATGATGATGCCACTAGGCCAACAACTAAAACTTGTATGTTATAACTTCATTAAGACAAGTAGAAATACCATTGGCAATGTCAACTCAGAACAGAACGTACTGATTACTACTAAATGCATGTTACAAGTCTTTTTCTGATACTTGGTTGTGCAAATTACGTTATGTTTATAATTTTTTAATTTAACAATTAAATTTTTATTTTTATAAATGTCAAACACATCTTATACACGTATCTTGTATTTAAAAACATAATTTTAATATATCACTGAAACAAATTAACAGAACCAATTTTGAATCACTGTCGAAGATCATCACCTCATTCCCACTTTAAATTTATTCAATTTGACTTTGTATATTCAATTTTGACTTTTTGCTTCAATTTATAACGAACCATAACAATTTTGATTTCAAGAATCACCAACTCATTTGCAATATATATTCCAACCTCTTTGAATCAATTCACCACTTGGACAGTATTCCACTAACGCTTCACAAATTCCAAATCAAAGATCTCTTCAAATTCTGGATCACAAGAACCACTTCGTTAAGCATCACTCTTCATCAAAACATCGGTCCCTGAATCAAACATAAATCAACCAAGAATATGAAATCAACCAATAATCAGAAATCAAAGTCGATATATATAAATCAACCAAGAATCAGAAATCAATCAACAAATAGAAATCAAGTAATACCTTAACAGATAGAAAAGATGTTTTGAAATCACAAATCCGTATATGAAATCTATAAGAACTTGTGAAATCAAAACTAAAGTAGTCGATCTCTGTTGAAGCTGTGAAATCCAAACGCAGTTAGTGAAGATATTGATTGATGAAGAAAATCATAGACGAAAAATCGGGAGCACACCCAGTTTCGAACTGACCACGTGAAGATGTAAATCCAATTCTCAGTTTTTTTTTTTTTTTTTTTTTTTGTTTTCTCGATGGGCTCAATATTTCTTTTTCTCCCCATTTCTTCATAAAAAAAAAAGAGAGAAATGAAATGGTGGAAATGGAATTAGATTATTTCTCTTTCTCTACTTTTTACTACTTACCAAACAAGAGAAATGGAAAGTATTCCATTTCTCTACCCTTAGTTCTCTATAGTCTATACCAAACATGGCCTAAAGGTTTTTAAGTCAATATCCCTTAAACCTTCAACTATTAAAGCACACAAACCGTAGAATTATCAATTAACAAATTTATGGACGATAAGTAATTTCTATTCTTAAAAGCATTTTTAAGAATAAAGCTCAAATATCCATAACTATATAAATTTATGTCTCATTATGGAAAGCAACAAAAACATCATTTAACATCTAAGTTACAAAATGAGCTGGTTGGACCCGATTCAAAGCAAAATACAAAATGAGGCCCATAATGATAAAAAAAATAACAATAAACGAATTTAATAAAAAAGAAACCAAGTTCTACATAGCATCACAACCATACAGCCAAAACTGACAGTGAAAAGATCTTTTGACAATGGGATCCAACACAAAATACATAATAAATTCTTCCTAAATAAACACTACAATCACACAAATTGAATTTCTACATAGCATCATGATATATTGGTTTTCCGTAATAATCTCTATTAAAAGAATATGAGATATATTGAATGATATAACATGATGATAATGTCCAACTAGGGCCGTAAACGAACCAAACGAACACGAACAGGGCTTGTTCATGTTCGTTCATTTAAATTAGCCGAACAAATAAACGAACACGAACGGATAAACGAACAAGTTTTCTTGTTCATGTTCGTTCGTTTAACAAATTACATTGTTCGTGTTCGTTCGTTTATGTTCATGAACATGCTAAACGAACATAAACGAACGAACATAAAAGAATAAAGATAAAAAAAACACAATTGAACATATATTAACATATGATATATTAATACAATCAAACACAATTAAGCATATATGAACATAAAAGGAAGTTAGGTGAACGAACATAAACAATCGTAAACAAAAAACATAAACGAACGTTCACGAACATAATTGAACGAACGAGACCATTGTTCATGTTCGTTCGTTTAACTAAACGAACGAGAATTTGTGTTCATGTTCGTTTATTTATTAAATAAACGAACATAAACGAACTTCCAGCCGAACGGTTCACGAACAGTTCGTTGAACGTTCAGTTCGTTTACAGCCCTATGTCCAACTAACTGTCAAGAGAATGCCCATAATTGCTAACATTTGAACCAAAATACCAAGGTAATCAATTACATATTGTCAAAACAAAGCTAGCTAAAATATAAGATTAGTGTTTGTAGCTAAAATATAAGATTAGTGTTTGTAGCATTAAAACCAATAGTTCCAACTAACTCAGATTATTAATCAAACACTTGGTGAGCATGAAAGTGTGGTTGTCAATAACATAAAATTTACCACATTTTCTTAATATCAACCATTGGATTTACTATCCCTTTCTAAAATTGTGGATGCAAAATCAAAAATCATAAAATTTCAAAAGTTCATTCAAAAAAATCCCAAATCAGAAGTTCACAATCAGAACTTGACAATGGAATCGGTTTCGAATAATAACAGCACATGCTGCTATTATTCCCAGCACCCCTACAACTACACATAGGCCTACAACTTGCTCTCCATTTATGAGTTTTGTACCAAAGTGAAGTAATTTTTTTATGAATGAGAAAGAAATATGCTATGCTATCACGATAGTTATAATTAAAGTAATCAAAAAGGAATAATTTACTTAAGATTTTGGAAACTAAGTCATGTACAAGGATATTCTGCAAAAACCTAAAACCGTTCAAGAAAGGAATCTGTTTCGTCCCTTCCACAAGCCTCGGTTGAAGTGTTGCTGCGTTTTGGTATTTGTCAATTTTGCCCTTGTCTTGTTTTCATAGTTATGCCTCTTGTGTGTTTCTTGTATATCGATTTGTTTTGGTTCTACCTGTGGGGCTGCTTTTGCTTTCTGTTTTTTTATTCATTCTTAAAGTTTCTTGGCTTGTTTGATGACTTACAACTATAACCGGTCTAAAAAATCCATTTAAAGTTGTTTGATGATTTGAAAAGTGAAATGATGCGACCTTGCTTTGTTTCCTCTGCGAACGCCTCTGAGGGATTTTGAATGAGCTCTGCAAGATCACAAGAAAGAAAGGCCGCCAGCCGTTTCCCGGGAGGAGGCTCCCGGAAAGACGCTCTGAAGGTCAAGTTAGGTGGGATTTAGGGTTTGTGTAAAGATCGCTGGAAGAAGATTGCTTACCCTTCGGGATCATGTTCATGCCCTTTTATACCTAGCGACCCTGCTCGTCCGTAAGAGACATGATCGCTTTTGGGGGGACAAGGTCAGAGGCGCTGCTGATTGGAGGTTTGTGCGCCTCTTTTTGTCAGAGCACTGCCATTGGCTCCGGCGGTAATGCTCTGACCATTTGCCTTGTCGCCTGACCGTATCTTTTGTCTTGGCGCTGGAACGTCTCTGGCGGGCACGAGCCTTTCACCGGGGCGCCCTGCTCTTAGTGGCGCTAGCGGGCGCTGAGCCCGCTAGGCTTGGCTCGACTAGTGCGCCAGGTTCCTTGGCCGGGCGCGACTCTTCCATGCTAGCTTAGGCATGTCATCAAGTCCCCCAGTTCGGTAGCCGTGGCGTTGGTCCGCCGTTCCGGTTTTAATGACGACGTAACCGCTTATGATGGCCAGCGGTTACGTCATCGTGTCAGATATTTTGAATATCCCGCCCTCTCTGTCTTCTTATAAGAGCGTTTATTATGTTTCTTCATTTACGCTTTCTTTCCTTTGCTGTTCTTCTTCTCCAAGTCTGCTTTACTCCCTTCTCTCTTTTCTCTTATGGCGAGTCCTCCAGGGATTGTCCCTTCTGTTACTGAATATCAGCAGCTTGAGGTCACCTATGGCCTTTCTTCTTTGGACGGTGTGGAGTTCCCGTCGCCTGGCTCTTCTATCATGTCCCCCCCCCCCTCACGGAAAGGTTGGGGTTTATCAGAAAACCCTAGATGCTGGTCTTCGTCTTCCGCTAACCGACTTCCAGGAGGAAGTTCTTCAAAAGGATGGCTGTAGTATCCAAATGCTGACTCCGCATGCTGTAAACAAAGTTGTGGCATTCGAGATGATCTGTCGGGCCAACGGTTACCTCCCCGATTATTTCGTGTTCAAATACTTCTTCAGATTTTGCTGTACTGGGGATAGGTACACATTTTCTGTCCGGCGAGGAGGGCACACCCTAGTTCCTGACGGGCGAACACCCAAAAATTGGCAGGACAAATGGCTATGGGTGAACCAGGGTTTGGTCGGTAGTGGTCGTTATCGTGCTAATACCTTCGCCGATACTACT
Source organism: Lactuca virosa (assembly GCF_052849685.1). Classification (NCBI taxonomy): domain Eukaryota; kingdom Viridiplantae; phylum Streptophyta; class Magnoliopsida; order Asterales; family Asteraceae; genus Lactuca; species Lactuca virosa. The sequence goes on from NC_136433.1 coordinate 45,438,811, forward strand.
CCCAAGCTCTTTCCCCATAATCAGGGTGTGGCTGACTTCTTGAAGAATGTCCAGGTGTCTCCCGAGGATTATTCTGAAGCTCTGCTGTCCGGCGTGGGGATGAGCCCTTCCTGGAGGCGTCGTGGCAAGATGGCTGTTTTCTTTGTCGTCGTCAACGGTACGTATCTGTGTTTTCCTTCCCATTGTTTGTTTGGGTACGCTTGTTAGGATTAGGGTTCTAATCTTTTGGGGCCTTCATGTGCTGGTACATCTCCTTATGCTTTCATATTTTCAGGTGTTGAGTCCCCCTTATCCATGGATGAGGTCTTGCGAAAACACTATCAGGGTAAGCTGGAGTGTCGGGAAGTGGACCTGGTCGAGCACCTTCCTCCGCCTCGTCGGCTGGATCAGCTTGCTTTGACCGCCGCAATGCCTGTTCCCCCGACCGGGGGGGGGGAGGATTCGTCATCTGCCGCGGTGGATCCTCTGGCCGCTCGTCCTATTTTCGCCATCATGTCGCTGGGTGGTGCTCGTCACACTTCTACTGAGGGCGACGAGGACAACAAGGACGGTATCATCTCAGATGTTCGGCGCATGCAAGCTAAGTGGAAAGCTGTACTGGCCATGGGTGAAGCAGTCGTCGGTGTTCCTAACGTTGCCAAGCGGGTTCAGACCAGGCGCAGCTTCTCCCGCCTTCTGAGCTCTATTTCTTCAACGCCGGCGACCGTGGTAGTGATCCCTGATGACGACGCTCAACAGTCCGAAGGGGTCAGTGGGGCATCTAAACAGCCCATTGTTCCTGCTCAAGTTGTTTCTTTTGTTCCTATCGACTCCTTACCTCCAAGTGGTCCTATTAACCCTGGACAAGCTCCCACTTCTCCAGGTGGGGATGTTGGTGAAGGCTCTTCTGGGCCCCTCCTTTTGTTCCTGCTTGGAATCTTCATAACGAGTCCCGCCTTTCGGTTCGTTCTAAAGCTGTGGAGTTCGCCCGACATGCCTTCCCTCCAGCTGTTGTTGCAGATATGGAGGCCATGGGCAGCCCCGCCCTTTCTCATAACATGACTTATGTTGCGGCCCAGGCCATGTTTTACCTTATTGCAGGTGCGCGACGCATCCAGTCGCTTGGTGAGATGGAGGTTGCGCATGCTGGGTGTGGATCTCGTGTGGCTGAATTGGAGCGCCGTGTTTCTGAGCTTAGTGGTGATCTTCATCGTTCAGAACAGAATTATCAGCTTCTTGTTTCTGAAAAAGCTGTTGTTGAGGAAATCAGGTCCGGTCTGGAAACGAAGATTGATTCTCTTTCTCAGGTTAGTGAAGGTTTGATGATCCATGTTGAGAGTCTTGAACGTGACGCTGTTGATCGTGACCGAGTGATCACTGCCCTGCAGGCGAATGCTGATGCGGCGCAACATGATCTGGATTGGTTGCTACGGGTGGGCGTTGTGCGTGTTGTTGATATGCTGATTGAACATCCGGACTTTACGAGCGTCGTGACTCTTATTCGGCACTCTGCCTTTGTTGCCGGAGTAGAGTCTGTTCGTGCTGGGTCTCATGATTCTGCAATTAGCGCCCCCTCCTTTGGTGCTGTCATGAGTGTAAATGAGGCTCTTCTAGCCTTCGCCAGCATGGACCACGCTTCGCTGTTGGGATTAGGAGATTTGGACATCCACGGGATTCGTGAACTTTGTGCTTTTTCTGGTTCTGAAGGCACTCCTGAAGGTATGGTAGATGATGATGATATTGTTCCTGTTGCTGGTAAGAATACCCCTTGTTCTATCATTAGTGGTGATGGTCTTGTTGCTGAAGGTGCTGGTGGTGGCATGGGTGACAAAGGTATTGGTGATGATGCGGTTATTATTACCGGAGAGAAAGTTGTTGTCGAGAGTGGTGAGGTAGTTGGTGTCAAGAGTGGCGGTCTTGAGAAAGTTGGTGTGGAAGGTGGTGGTGAGAGTGATGGCAAGGATGGTGGTGGGAAGGTTGGTGTTGATGGTGACGAGGCTTCATGTGCTACCCCTCATGGGGTGTGAAAACTTTACTTTCGTTGTTTGTTTGTACGTTTTGGATGTTTGGACTCTGGACCCTGATGTAGTGTTGATTGTTGTTTTTTTTTCAATGTTTTGTTGGTGGTTTTCTCTATGTAATGTTGGGCCTTTTTTTCCAACTCATTTGATTACATGTGTTGATTTATAAGGTGTAATACACTAAGTATTAGAAGTCGATGCGCTAAGCATCTGTGTTGAGCATGAAAATTAATACCCTAAGCATTAGAAGCTGATGCACTAAGCATTGTATTTAATACACTGAGTATTAGAAGCGGATGCACTAAGCATTGTATTTAATACACTGAGTATTAGAAGCTAGTTCCCTAAGCATTGTATTTAATACACTGAGTATTAGAAGCTGATGCACTAAACATTGCATTGGACATAAAATCTAATACACTAAGTATTAGGTACACTGAGTACGAGATTCAATACACTAAGTATCACGAATTGGTACACTGAGTACAAAGTTTTTAACGTGTCTGATGGCAAAGTCTTCCCTCGTTAACATGTTGTGTATTCGAACGTTGTCAGTGCCTAGTTCGTTGGGCGTTGCCCGTTTGGAATGCTGCCCTAGGCACTAAGCGGGGCTTGTCTGGTGGAGTGGTTCTATACGACCATAACACCGCCAGTATCTCCTCGGCCCAGTTTCCTTTAGCCTTCCCTAACCGTTTCTTGATCCCGTTTATGATGGTTCGGTTGGATACTTCCGTCTGCCCATTTGCCTGTTGATGACGCGCCCCTTAGAGCGGGCCCGAGACAGGCGAGCCTCGACAAGGCGCCTTCGGTGGGGAACCGACTTAGCGACCCCAGACTCCCGCGAGGCGACCACATAGAAGGCTCGCCCTCGCCAAAATATTGTCTTTTAGCTACAGCCCAGGGACAACGACTCCAGGCGACAAAACGCCCAGACAGAGCACAATCGCCTGGACCAATCACTGGGCTGAACACGAGTGTGGAGCAGGACTCCCCAATAAGAACGACGGATCCTGTCGGGATTGCAGTACCGGTCCTTAGTACGGACCGAGGAAGACCTCCACTATAAAAGGACCTCACCTTGGTCCCGGCAAGGTAAATCATTCCTTCTCCAGCCTTATACTTCCATACTCTAACCTTCAACATACTAACTTGACCGTCGGAGCGTCTTTCCGGGACCTCCTCCCGGAGAGCGGATGACGTGTTTCTTCCTTGTGTGACCTCTCAGGCTTAAGGACCGGCGAGTTCTACTCACGACAAGTGGTTCGGAGCCAGGTCGCATGTGTTACCGATGTGAACCGTTGGTTAATTCCCTTGCTGGCACACCACTCCTTGAACGGGTTCTCAGCGAATAGTAGCCCATTATCGCTGACAAACGTCCTAGGCGTGCCAAATCTAGTCATGATGTTTTTCCAGACAAATTTGATCATTTGTCTTCCGGATATGCATGCCAATGGTTCCACTTCGATCCATTTCGTGAAATAATCCACAACGACCACCATGTATTTCCGTTTTCCCGGTGCTTCCGGGAATGGTCCTATAATGTCTATTCCCCACTGATAAAACGGCCAGGGGATGGATATATTGGATAAAGGTGTCGATGGGTTTGCTTGGACCGGGGAAAATGCTTGGTATTCCCCACACTTCCTTATTAACTATGTTGCGTCCTGGTATGCGGTAGGCCAGTAGATCTCCATCCAGAGCACCTTCCCTGTTAAGGCGCGTGCGCCCTCGTGTGCGCCCGCCTGCCCTGCGTGTGCTTCCTGTAGGGCTTCTTTCCCTTTGGCCTCGTCTACACACCTTAGCCACGGTGTGGTGAACCCCTTCCGATACAGTTCTCCGTTTATCAGCGCGTACGAGGGTGCCTTTATGCGTATTTTGTTGGCGTCGTCATGGCCATCAGACAGAACGCCTTGTTGTAAGTATTCGATCAGCGAGGTCATCCACGTGGATCCGGCTGTTGTGAGGGTGTTTACTTGTAGTTCATCTATACTTCTTTCTTTAAGCACTTCAACCAAAAGTTTCTTTGACAAGTGATCAAAGCATGTTGACGCTAACTTGCTTAGGGCGTCCGCCCTCCTGTTCTCACTCCTTGGGATTTGTGTAACATCCGGATTCCTAGGTATCTTATTTCATGTATTTTTATTGAATATTAGAGAGGGACTCGGCGAGTAGACGCTTAAACTCGCCGAGTAGGAACGACGTTTGCTGACTTTATTAAATGAATGGACTCGGCAAGTCCATGCGTGGACTCGGCGAGTCCGCGCTGTTAAGTGAAACCCTAATCCTTGGGGCCTAAGCCCTATTTAAAGGCCTTTATGGCCTCCATTTGCGGCCAATGCACCCCAGAGGAACCCTAGAGAGAGCAGTAAGAGAGTTGAGAGCAAAAGGAGGCTATTTCTTCATCTTTTTGTGTGGTTTGGCTTGAAGGAAGATAGGAGCACACATCTAGAACGTGAAGGGGACTGGATCTGAGCTAATCATCTTGTGGTATCATCTTTGGAGGTATAAACCTTTCCCATTTCATGTTATATTGATGGATTTCTTGCTTTTAGGGTTTTTACCCTCATTTTATGGAAGATCTAGAGAGTGTGAGGTCCACTTTGGGATTATGACATCAGATCTGGACCCATAGAGGTCCAGAGGACCTTTCCCACTCTGCTTTATGCTGATTCATGGAGGATTGGAGACTAGGTTGCCATTTCTAGTGTTATTTCTCCATTTGAGGCTTGATACGGGATGCATGCACGTAAAGGTTGCACCTTTACATGACTTTTGAGTGTTAAAAGGATGGATCTACTGTTTGGTGAAGCAGATCTGAACTCAAGAGATCTTTTGAGGGTTTTCATGGGAGGAACTCGCCGAGTCCATAAGGGACTCGACGAGTCGAGTCGGGTTGCCCCGCGACTCGCGACCTGTGATGACCCATGGAGCACCGGGTTGACCAGTGAGTCCAGGGAGGACCAGGGACGTAGAGTACAGACATGTACTCGCCGAGTCACTCTAGTGGACTCGGCGAGTCCGGTCAATGTTGACCGTTGACTTTTGTTGACTTTTAGGGTTTAGTCAGTGGTTGGTCTTATGAGCCATTAGAGGGGCAGATTGGTCTTTTGCCCTTCTTAGAGAACTTATAGAGAGGGGTTGACCTAGCCTTTAGAAGTTGTATTAATTACAGTAATTATTTATGTGACTAGGCGAAGGCTAGCGCAGTAATTCAGAGTTCGAGATTTACCGAGTCACCCGAGGTGAGTCTTCTCACTATACTTTACCTTGAGTGGTAATAGAGCTATGTGATAGAGTATCTTGTATGTTATGTATGTGAGGTGTTGCACTGCATTATTTCTATGTGATATATGTTGTGTGTATTCCAGAGTTATTTCAGGTCCTGAGAGTTGGCTTTTTCTTTTGAATGGATTGCCCTCAATGTGCCTATTGTTACTTCCATTGGGAGCATCGCCACTGTTCCATACGTTAGGCTGAATGGGGTTTCCCGTGTGCTTGTCCGTGGAGTGGTTCTATACGACCATAACACCGCCAGTATCTCCTCGGCCCAGTTTCCTTTAGCCTTCCCTAACCGTTTCTTGATCCCGTTTATGATGGTTCGGTTGGATACTTCCGTCTGCCCATTTGCCTGTTGATGACGCGCCCCTTAGAGCGGGCCCGAGACAGGCGAGCCTCGACAAGGCGCCTTCGGTGGGGAGCCGACTTAGCGACCCCAGACTCCCGCGAGGCGACCACACAGAAGGCTCGCCCTCGCCAAAATATTGTCTTTTAGCTACAGCCCAGGGACAACGACTCCAGGCGACAAAACGCCCAGACAGAGCACAATCGCCTGGACCAATCACTGGGCTGAACACGAGTGTGGAGCAGGACTCCCCAATAAGAACGACGGATCCTGTCGGGATTGCAGTACCGGTCCTTAGTACGGACCGAGGAAGACCTCCACTATAAAAGGACCTCACCTTGGTCCCGGCAAGGTAAATCATTCCTTCTCCAGCCTTATACTTCCATACTCTAACCTTCAACATACTAACTTGACCGTCGGAGCGTCTTTCCGGGACCTCCTCCCGGAGAGCGGATGACGTGTTTCTTCCTTGTGTGACCTCTCAGGCTTAAGGACCGGCGAGTTCTACTCACGACAAGTGGTTCGGAGCCAGGTCGCATGTGTTACCGATGTGAACCGTTGGTTAATTCCCTTGCTGGCACACCACTCCTTGAACGGGTTCTCAGCGAATAGTAGCCCATTATCGCTGACAAACGTCCTAGGCGTGCCAAATCTAGTCATGATGTTTTTCCAGACAAATTTGATCATTTGTCTTCCGGATATGCATGCCAATGGTTCCACTTCGATCCATTTCGTGAAATAATCCACAACGACCACCATGTATTTCCGTTTTCCCGGTGCTTCCGGGAATGGTCCTATAATGTCTATTCCCCACTGATAAAACGGCCAGGGGATGGATATATTGGATAAAGGTGTCGATGGGTTTGCTTGGACCGGGGAAAATGCTTGGTATTCCCCACACTTCCTTATTAACTATGTTGCGTCCTGGTATGCGGTAGGCCAGTAGATCTCCATCCAGAGCACCTTCCCTGTTAAGGCGCGTGCGCCCTCGTGTGCGCCCGCCTGCCCTGCGTGTGCTTCCTGTAGGGCTTCTTTCCCTTTGGCCTCGTCTACACACCTTAGCCACGGTGTGGTGAACCCCTTCCGATACAGTTCTCCGTTTATCAGCGCGTACGAGGGTGCCTTTATGCGTATTTTGTTGGCGTCGTCATGGCCATCAGACAGAACGCCTTGTTGTAAGTATTCGATCAGCGGGGTCATCCACGTGGATCCGGCTGTTGTGAGGGTGTTTACTTGTAGTTCATCTATACTTCTTTCTTTAAGCACTTCAACCAAAAGTTTCTTTGACAAGTGATCAAAGCATGTTGACGCTAACTTGCTTAGGGCGTCCGCCCTCCTGTTCTCACTCCTTGGGATTTGTGTAACATCCGGATTCCTAGGTATCTTATTTCATGTCTTTTTATTGAATATTAGAGAGGGACTCGGCGAGTAGACGCTTAAACTCGCCGAGTAGGAACGACGTTTGCTGACTTTATTAAATGAATGGACTCGGCAAGTCCATGCGTGGACTCGGCGAGTCCGCGCTGTTAAGTGAAACCCTAATCCTTGGGGCCTAAGCCCTATTTAAAGGCCTTTATGGCCTCCATTTGCGGCAAATGCACCCCAGAGGAACCCTAGAGAGAGCAGTAAGAGAGTTGAGAGCAAAAGGAGGCTATTTCTTCATCTTTTTGTGTGGTTTGGCTTGAAGGAAGATAGGAGCACACATCTAGAACGTGAAGGGGACTGGATCTGAGCTAATCATCTTGTGGTATCATCTTTGGAGGTATAAACCTTTCCAATTTCATGTTATATTGATGTATTTCTTGCTTTTAGGGTTTTTACCCTCATTTTATGGAAGATCTAGAGAGTGTGAGGTCCACTTTGGGATTATGACATCAGATCTGGACCCATAGAGGTCCAGAGGACCTTTCCCACTCTGCTTTATGCTGATTCATGGAGGATTGGAGACTAGGTTGCCATTTCTAGTGTTATTTCTCCATTTGAGGCTTGATACGGGATGCATGCACGTAAAGGTTGCACCTTTACATGACTTTTGAGTGTTAAAAGGATGGATCTACTGTTTGGTGAAGCAGATCTGAACTCAAGAGATCTTTTGAGGGTTTTCATGGGAGGAACTCGCCGAGTCCATAAGGGACTCGACGAGTCGAGTCGGGTTGCCCCGCGACTCGCGACCTGTGATGACCCATGGAGCACCGGGTTGACCAGTGAGTCCAGGGAGGACCAGGGACGTAGAGTACAGACATGTACTCGCTGAGTCACTCTAGTGCACTCGGCGAGTCCGGTCAATGTTGACCGTTGACTTTTGTTGACTTTTAGGGTTTAGTCAGTGGTTGGTCTTATGAGCCATTAGAGGGGCAGATTGGTCTTTTGCCCTTCTTAGAGAACTTATAGAGAGGGGTTGACCTAGCCTTTAGAAGTTGTATTAATTACAGTAATTATTTATGTGACTAGGCGAAGGCTAGCGCAGTAATTCAGAGTTCGAGATTTACCGAGTCACCCGAGGTGAGTCTTCTCACTATACTTTACCTTGAGTGGTAATAGAGCTATGTGATAGAGTATCTTGTATGTTATGTATGTGAGGTGTTGCACTGCATTATTTCTATGTGATATATGTTGTGTGTATTCCAGAGTTACAGAGCTAGAACCGGAAGGTTCACAGAGTTAGGACCAGAGGGTCCACAGAGTTATAGCCTCGAGTGGCTAATATGTGTTACATGTGGTATTTTGGGGAACTCACTAAGCATTTATGCTTACAGTGTTGTGTTATGTGTTTCAGGTACCAGTGAGGATTGCGGGAAGGCGCCGGCATGATCAGTACACACATGAGGAGCTTTTTATACTTGTGATATTGGGATATGTTTTCTGGAGTGTTATGTGATACAATGAGATTTTTATAATATTGTGAATGAAATTATGTTTTTAAAATGTGAAAAATTGTTTGAAAAAAAAATTGGGCGTTACAAGTTGGTATCAGAGCCTTGGTTTGAGGGATTCGGATGCACCGTCGAGCGCATTTGAACTCAAACTGAGGATTTGAGGAAAATTTTTCAAAATAGAACAAATTTTTCTAAAAAGAGTAAAAAGATTTGAAACAAGCAGAGTAGAGCAGTGTGTACGATCAGCCAGCGCCCGAACGGTGATTTCCCAAAATACCCTTACATTATGCGTTATGAGATATTATGTGATATGTTATGCATGCTAGAGTAGGCTAGGTATTACTATTAGGACTAGAGTGGCCTGATCTGTGATGCCTTAGCCTAGGAGTTACTGCTACTATGAGATGCTTCGAGAGTAAGTAGGTAGCAGCGAGAAACTTATGAGTGGTTTACTAGAGAGTAGCCTGAGTTTAGTGAGATATGGAGTACTGGTGACCTGGGATCCAAGGAGGAGGACTTAGGGTGAATACTGATGCGGTGTGGACGGTAGTATAGAGCCCGTACTACTGAAGACACCGGAGCAATGCGCACTTTAAGTAAGAATCCTTTGGATACTAAGAGAGCAAGTAGGGTCGAGTATCGAGTGCGAATATACTCTAGCGAGTCTCCGATTCCTTTTGTGTTGTATTTCAGAGACATCATGGTTGGGACGCGCCATCACCCAGGGGCAGTGGTACCAGTGGTACCAGTGATGAGGAGATCTGTAGGCTGATTCACGAGGAGGTGGCCGCGGCCTTCCGAGCTGAGATACCAGAGATGTTTGGGTCTATAAAGACCACGTTGATCGAGACTTTTGATGAGCGGTACGCTGCTCTCACTGAGGCTGCTGTTGCTGCGGCCACCGCAGCCGTCGCTGCTGCCAGGCCGCATGGGGGTGACTCGTTGCTGTACCGAGAGTTCAGCAACACGAAGCCACCAGAGTTTGATGGGACGTAGGATCCGATTGCTGCGATGAGATGGGTTTCTGATATTGAGGGATGCTTTTATACGTGTTCTTGTCCGGAGCATCTGAGAGTTCGGTTCGCGCTGAACCAGCTTCGCTTGGGAGCGAAGGATTGGTGGAAGTTTGTGACAGCGCACTACACACCTGCAGAGTCTGCCGTAGTGACCTGGGAGAGGTTCACCGCTATGTTTCGTGATGAGTACGTTCCCCCGGTGGAGAGGGAACGTTTGGCCCAGGAGTTTTTGACCCTCAAGCAGGGTACTGAGTCTGTTACTGTGATCACCAGGATGTTCCATGAGAGGGCGATGTTTTGCCCTGAGCACGTGTCTACTGAGCAGGCACGTATGAGTCGGTATCTGAGTATTCTGAGGAGGGACATACGAGAGTTCGTGGCGAACTCGTCATACCGGACATTTTCTAAGCTTCAGGCAAATGCCCGGAAGAGGGAGATAGAGCTAGAGACTCAGGCTAGAGAGGAGGCGGAGTCTCAGGGGAGAGATCGGCGACCGGCACAGTCCCAGCCGGCAGCCAAGCGGGCCAAGCCCGCCGATTCGAGATCAGGGAACGAGAAGGGCCGCACTTGTGGCAAGTGCGGCAAGGGTCACGAGGGAGTTTGTAGAGCAGGGTTTTGCTACAAGTGTGGCAAGGAGGGGCACATGGCCAAGGATTGCCCCAAGGGGTTTGCAGTTTGTTTTCACTGCAACCAGACCGGACACCGGAAGGCAGAGTGTCCGCAGTCGCGAGGGTCGGCCCAGGGAGCTTCTCAGGGATCTGTCCCTGCTGCCGTGCGAGTTACGGAGAGTCGGCCAGTGAAGGCCGAGGCGCCAAAGGCTAGCTGGAGAGCCTTCCAGTTGACAGCGGAGGAGGTCCGCGCAGCGCCTGATGTCGTGGCTGGTATGTATTCTTTCATCTGCTTATTTTAGATTGTGGTGTTATGCTTATATTGTGTTATGCGTAGGTACATTTCTTGTGTGTTCTGTACCTGATTTGGTGTTATTTGACTCGGGTGCGCGTCGGTCTTTTGTGTCGTTAGCCTTTAGTCAGCACATCAGTACTCGTCGAGAGGCGTTGAGTCGACCTTTGCGAGTTTCCATAGCTGACGGGAGAGCAGTGTATGCCACTGATGTGATTCGAGGATGTGTACTCGAGATCTTCGGCGTTGAGTTTCCGATTGATTTGGTCCCGATTGCTATGGGAGATGTCTGTGTCATCGTGGGCATGGACTGGTTGAGCAGATTTGGAGCGGTTATCGACTGCGAGCGACAGCTGGTGACCATACGAGACCCTAGTGGGGGAGTTCTTGCAGTTTATGGCGAGGATACCCGTTCTGGGTCGGCATTTTGTTCAGCCGCAAGAGCGAGACAGAGTCTACAGCAGGGCTGTAGTGGGTTTGTGGCTTATGTGGTGGATACGAGAGTAGGTGCAGAGAGACCGAGGTCGGTCGATGAGGTCCCGATAGTGCGTGATTTCTCGGATGTTTTCCCCGAGGAGTTGCCGGGTGTGCCTCCCGAGAGGCAGGTGGAGTTCCGTATCGATTTGGTTCCGGGGGCAGCGCCTATCGCCAAGGCGCCCTATTGCCTTGCACCTCCATAGATGCAGGAGTTATCCTCGCAGCTTCAGGAGCTGCTGGGAAAGGGGTTTATACGACCGAGTAGCTCGCCGTGGGGAGCGCCGATCCTTTTTGTCAAGAAAAAGGATGGTTCACACCGGATGTGCATTGACTACCGGGAGTTGAACAAGTTAACGGTCAAGAACCGTTACCCTTTGCCGAGGATCGATGATCTGTTCGATCAGTTGCAGGGAGCGTCTTGGTTCTCCAAGATTGATCTGAGGTCTGGATATCATCAGATGAGAGTGCGAGATGAGTATATCCAGAAGACGGCGTTCAGGACTCGTTATGGGCATTAAGAGTTCGTGGTGATGCCCTTCGGGCTCACCAATCCACCAGCAGCATTCATGGACCTCATGAACAGGGTGTGTAGACCGATGTTGGATCGATCGGTGATCGTGTTCATCGATGACATATTGGTGTATTCGAGATCCAGAGAGCAGCATGAAGAGCATTTGAGGGAGATCCTCGGAGTTCTGAGATCGGAGAGGCTTTACGCCAAATTCTCCAAGTGTGATTTCTGGTTGCGAGAGGTCCAGTTCCTGGGACATCTCGTTAATCAGAATGGGATATTGGTCGATCCGGCCAAGATTGAGGCGGTAATGAGCTGGGAGGTGCCGAGGACCCCCACCGAGATCAGGAGTTTTCTGGGGTTGGCCGGCTATTATAGGAGATTTATTAAAGATTTCTCCAAGATCGTCGTGCCTCTCACCAGGTTGACCCGGAAGGGCGTTACTTTTTCGTGGGGTCCTGAGCAGCAGGCCTCGTTTGAGACTCTTCGCCAGAGGTTGTGCGAAGCCTCGGTGTTATCCCTTCCAGAGGGAATGGAGGATTTTGTGGTGTATTGTGACACATCGATATCAGGGTTGGGTGCAGTGCTTATGCAGAGGGGGCATGTGATAGCATACGCATCGAGGCAGCTGAAGCCTCATGAGACGAGGTATCCCACTCATGACCTGGAGTTGGGGGTTGTGGTGTTCGCTCTCAAGATCTGGCGTCACTATCTGTATGGGGTTCGGTGTACCATATACACGGACCACAAGAGCTTGAAGTATTTGATGGATCAGCCTAACCTAAATATGCGCCAGAGGAGATGGTTGGACGTGGTAAAGGATTACGATTGTGAGATCCTGTACCACCCGGGCAAAGCTAACGTTGTAGCTGATGCCCTGAGCCGTAGGGCGGAGAGTGCCGCGATGCGAGATGTTTGCTTGAGATTGACTGTGATGACTCCGGTGTTGGACACCATTCGGGAGGCCCAGGCAGAGGCCGTGAGACCGGAGAACCGCAAGAGGGAGCGGGTGATTGGGCAGGCACCTGAGTTCGTTACCGATAGTCGTGGGCTTATGACCTTTCAAGGTCGGCTTTGGGTGCCGTATACGGGCGGGACGCGCATCACTTTGATGGAGGAGGCGCACATCGAGGTTCTCGATCAATCCCGGGGCCACTAAGATGTATTTGGACCTGAAGAAAGATTATTGGTGGCCCTGTATGAAGAGGGATGTCGCGTGGTTTGTTGAGAGGTGCTTGACCTGTCGCAAGGTTAAGGCCGAGCACCAGCGTCCGCATGGCAAGTTGCAGCCGCTTGATATTCCCCAGTGGAAGTGGGAACATATTTCCATGGATTTCATCACCAAATTGCCGAGGACCGCGAGGGGTGTCGATGCAATTTGGGTGATCGTCGATCGGCTGACGAAGAGCGCGCATTTTCTTGCCATCAGTGAGAGCTCTTCTGCTGAGAGGTTGGCAGAGTCGTATGTGCGGGAGGTGGTATCGCGTCATGGAGTACCGATCTCGATTGTGTCAGATCGAGATGTATGTTTCACTTCCAGGTTCTGGAAGAAGTTCCACGAGGAGTTGGGTACGAGATTGCATTTCAGTAACGCCTACCACCCCCAGACGGACGGATAGAGTGAGCGGACGATTCAAACGCTCAAGGACATGCTCCGAGCATGTGTGTTAGACTTCAGAGGAAGTTGGGACACGTATCTGTCGTTGGCTGAGTTTTCCTACAACAACAGCCACCATTCGAGTATTGGTATGCCTCCCTTCGATTTGTTGTATGGGAGGAGGTGTCGGACTCCCATATGTTGGGGGGAGGTAGGGCAGCGTGTGATGGGTAGCACTGAGATAATGCTTCGGACGACACATCAGATACAACAGGTTAGACAGAGGTTACTGACGGCCCAGAGTCGTCAGAAGAGTTACGCGGATAGGCGACGATCCGATCTTGAGTTCCAGGTGGGAGATTTCGTACTCCTGAAGGTATCTCCATGGAAGGGAGTGATTCGATTCAGGAAGGGGGGCAAGTTGGGGCCCCGGTACATCGGTCCGTTCAGGGTGACCGCTAGGGTGGGCAAGGTAGCATATCGGCTGGAGCTACCTGTGGAGTTGAGCCAGATTCACAATACCTTCCACGTGTCCCAGTTGAGGAAGTGTATAGCCGACGAGTCGGCGGTGGTGTCATTCGAGGATATTCAGGTGGATGCGAGCCTGAATTATGCTGAGAGGCCGATTGCGATCCGGGATCGGAAGATCAAGGTTATGAGGAACAAGGAAGTGCCCCTGGTGCAGGTCCAGTGGCAACATCGGAAAAGGGTCCGAGCTGACCTGGGAGCCGGAGTTGGAGATGCGGGAGCAGCATCCAGAGTTGTTCGATGAGCAGGACTTCGAGGGCGAAGTCAGATTCTAGTGGGGGAGAATTGTAACATCCGGATTCCCAGGTATCTTATTTCATGTATTTTTATTGAATATTAGAGAGGGACTCGGCGAGTAGACGCTTAAACTCGCCGAGTAGGAACGACGTTTGCTGACTTTATTAAATGAATGGACTCGGCAAGTTCATGCGTGGACTCGGCGAGTCCGTGCTGTTAAGTGAAACCCTAATCCTCGGGGCCTAAGCCCTATTTAAAGGCCTTTATGGCCTCCATTTGCGGCCAATGCACCCCAGAGGAACCCTAGAGAGAGCAGTAAGAGAGTTGAGAGCAAAAGGAGGCTATTTCTTCATCTTTTTGTGTGGTTTGGCTTGAAGGAAGATAGGAGCACACATCTAGAACGTGAAGGGGATTGGATCTGAGCTAATCATCTTGTGGTATCATCTTTGGAGGTATAAACCTTTCCCATTTCATGTTATATTGATGGATTTCTTGCTTTTAGGGTTTTTACCCTCATTTTATGGAAGATCTAGAGAGTGTGAGGTCCACTTTGGGATTATGACATCAGATCTGGACCCATAGAGGTCCAGAGGACCTTTCCCACTCTGCTTTATGCTGATTCATGGAGGATTGGAGACTAGGTTGCCATTTCTAGTGTTATTTCTCCATTTGAGGCTTGATACGGGATGCATACACGTAAAGGTTGCACCTTTACATGACTTTTGAGTGTTAAAAGGATGGATCTACTGTTTGGTGAAGCAGATCTGAACTCAAGAGATCTTTTGAGGGTTTTCATGGGAGGAACTCGCCGAGTCCATAAAGGACTCGACGAGTCGAGTCGGGTTGCCCCGCGACTCGCGACCTGTGATGACCCATGGAGCACCGGGTTGACCAGTGAGTCCAGGGAGGACCAGGGACGTAGAGTACAGACATGTACTCGCCGAGTCACTCTAGTGCACTCGGCGAGTCCGGTCAATGTTGACCGTTGACTTTTGTTGACTTTTAGGGTTTAGTCAGTGGTTGGTCTTATGAGCCATTAGAGGGGCAGATTGGTCTTTTGCCCTTCTTAGAGAACTTATAGAGAGGGGTTGACCTAGCCTTTAGAAGTTGTATTAATTACAGTAATTATTTATGTGACTAGGCGAAGGCTAGCGCAGTAATTCAGAGTTCGAGATTTACCGAGTCACCCGAGGTGAGTCTTCTCACTATACTTTACCTTGAGTGGTAATAGAGCTATGTGATAGAGTATCTTGTATGTTATCTATGTGAGGTGTTGCACTGCATTATTTCTATGTGATATATGCTGTGTGTATTCCAGAGTTACAGAGCTAGAACCGGAAGGTTCACAGAGTTAGGACCAGAGGGTCCACAGAGTTAGGACCGGAGGGTCCACAGAGTTATAGCCTCGAGTGGCTAATATGTGTTACATGTGGTATTTTGGGGAACTCACTAAGCATTTATGCTTACAGTGTTGTGTTATGTGTTTCAGGTACCAGTGAGGATCGCGGGAAGGCGCCGGCATGATCAGTACACACATGAGGAGCTTTTTATACTTGTGATCTTGGGATATGTTTTCTGGAGTGTTATGTGATACAATGAGATTTTTATAATATTGTGAATGAAATTATGTTTTTAAAATGTGAAAAATTGTTTGAAAAAAAAATTGGGCGTTACAATTTGCTTGATTGTGAACTCCTTAAAAGATTTGGTGAGCTGTCACACTATTTTCACGTACCTCTCCATCCTTTTATCCCTCGTCTCGAAGCTCCCATTAACCTGGTTGGCGGCCATCCTTGAGTCCGTCAGTGCTGATACGGCCTCTGCCCCATCTGCTTGGCCAGGTGTAGCCCAGTGAGCAGTGCTTCGTACTCCGCCTCATTGTTTGAGGTGTGGAAATCAAATCGGAGAGTGTAGGTGACTTCTCCCTCTGGGCTGGTCAATATTAGGCTTGCACCGGAGCCCTCTCTGCTAGATGCCCCATCGGTGTACAGCGTCCATCTCCGATTGTTTCCCGGGATTTCTTTTACTGCCAAGATTCCTTCTTTGGTTATGTCTTCCCCGCCGGAGATTTCGAGCAGGAAATCTGCCAACGCTTGTCCTTTAATGCTCGTCCTCGGTCGATAGCTGATGGCGTGCTCACCTAATTCAATTGCCCATTTTGCGAGTCGGCCTGATGTTTCTGGCTTGAGCAGTATTTGTTTAATCGGGCAGCTCGCCAGGACCTCGATCTGGTGCGCTTGAAAGTAGTGTCTCAACCGCCGTGCAGCGTATATGAGCGCTAGCACCAGCTTCTCCAGAGCATGGTAATTGAGCTCAGGGTCTTGTAGTGCTCGACTGACGAAGTACACAGGCTTCTGCTCTCCCTCCCTTTCTACAACCAATACGGAGGATATGGCCTCATTTGAGGTTGAGAGATATAGCTGCAACGTCTCGCCCGGGATAGAGCTAGCCAGTGTGGGTAACTTGTGTAGTGCCTCTTTGATCTTCTGGAGTGCTGACTCTACTGCCGCCGTCCATTGAAAATTGCTTTTCTCGATACAGCCCTTTAGTGTGTGAAAAGCGGCATGGCTTTGTCAGCCGATTTCGAGATGAACCTACTGAGCGCTGTGAGCTTCCCGTTCAGGCCCTGCGCATCCCTCAAAGTGTTTGGAGGTGGGGTTTCCATGAATTCGTTCACTTTGACAGGGCTGGGATGGATACCTTGTCTAGTAACATAATATCCTAAGAATTGTCCTTCTTCCACCCCAAAGGTACATTTGCCCGGGTTTAACTTCATCTGCACCTTTTCCAACGTTCTGAAGGTTTCTTCAACATCTCGTATCATGTTTGCTTCATCCTGGCTTTTAATAACCATGTCGTCAACATATACCTCGATGTTTCTTCCAATTTGGTTGGAGAATATCGAGTCGACCAGCCGCTGATACGTTGCTCCCGCATTTTTCAGCCCAAACGGCATTTTGGTGTAACAAAGGTGTCGTGGTCGGTATAAAAGGCTATCCTTTCCTCATCTTCCTTGCTCATGAGAATCTGATGGTAACCTTTATACGCATCTAGAAAACACTTTAGCTTGAAACCTTGAAGCGACTCCACCTTCTGGTCGATTTCCGGTAGGGGGTAGCAGTCCTTGGGGCACGCTTTGTTCAGATCCGAGAAACCGATGCACATGCGCCAGGATCCGTCATGCTTTCGGACCATGACAGGGTTAGCGATCCAGGTTGGGAAAACCACTTCTCTCAAGATCCCTACCTTTGTAAGCTTTGCTACCTCTGCATTGATCGCCCTGTTACGATCTCCCCCTTGTACTCTCTTCTTCTGCTTGACCTCTTTCGTGCCTGGCTTGATCATGAGCTTATGCTCTATGATCGTCCTGTCCACACCGACCATGTCTGTGGGAGTCCATGCAAACATGTGTTTATATCGTCTGAGTAGGTTGACGAGCGCCTGCCTGGTGCTCTCCGAGAGACTACGACCAATGCTGATTGGTTGGTCGGGGGCATTCTTCGTTGATCACCTCCCTCTCGTTTGTTGATTCAGCCCGCATTTTCTTGGTTTCCCTTGTTATCTCTGCTGGTTGCATGACCGTAAAGTATTGCAGTTCTTTCGGCGGCGTGGCAAGAATCGTAACCGGGCCCTCGGTAGTGCTGAATTTCAGAATTTTGTGCATTGTTGATGGGAGCGCTCCTAACTGGAGCAGAGCCGTCATCCCCAAGATGATGTTGTGCTCTGTCGAGTGCCGAATTACTACGAAGTCAACCAAGACCGTTTTCTTTCGTTTCTTATCATGGCTGGTTAGCATGAGGGGTAGGTGAATTGTGCCGAGCAGCCATAGGTTGTGTCCTGTGAACCCCACCAACCTTCCTGTTGTGGGTCTCAGGTAGTCCTTCCACCGATCCGGAAGGAGACGAAAGCAATGCTCATAGATTATGTCTGCTGAGCTGCCCGTGTCGACGTATACCCTATGTATGACCACATTCTTAATAGAGGCCTAAATTATGAGTGGGTTATCACCTCTCCATCCTTCCGGTCTGGGGTCTTGTACTGAGAATATAAGTGCTTGCGTTGTGACTGCGGGGCCTCCTTGATCAACTGGTCCTTCTTGCCTGCCCCTCTTGCCTCTTATCATGAATATTTCCTTGGGCTAAGTGCCCTCTCTTGGTGTTCCTTTGGCATTCTCGGCGTCGAACTTAGCGCGTAAGCTCCGTGCTATTTCTACGAGATCTCCTTTGATTTGTTTCTCCTCCATTTCCTTCTTGAGAACCGAGCAATTGGTAGTGTCATGCGTTTTTCTTTTGTAGTATTCGTAATATCGTCCCTTTGGTGCTTTCGCCGACTGAGGCTTGTCTGCGACTACATATACGTCCGGTCAGCGACCTCGTCTGTCATCCCTGGTAAATGGCCTGAAGCGACCCAGTGGTCTCTTTCCTCGCCCAAAGTGTCTGCTCCCGCCTGGTACCTCTGTGTGAATTGGAATATGGCGCTTGGTCGTCATAGCGTTTAGGTATGCTTGCTTTGTTGCTTCACCTTCCTCCTGTCTCAAGTACTGTTCCACCTTTTCCTTTAGTTCAGCTCGCGTCTGTGGTTTTTTACCCATGAGCTTTTGCGACAAAGGAACTGGTAGAAGCCCCCATGTGAAAGCTCCTGCTATGAGACCCTCATCGTGTCCCGGCACTTCTAACGTGACGTTTGTGAACCTTGTGAAATACTCCCTTACGCTTTCACCCTCTTTCTATTTGCAGCCAATGATGGAGTGGGATTCGCCTTTATATTTTCGCAGTTGCATGAAATTTGAAAGAAATAGGTACTTGATTTGGTTGAAGTTGTAGATACTGCCTGGGCGAAGCGTCTTGAACCATGTGCCTGCATTTCCATCGAGGGTGGTTGGGAAGTACGTGCACCAAAACCGCTCGTCCAGCTTAAGCGACGTCATCGTCCATTCGTACGTATCGATGTGACTGTCCGGGTCGGTGGTGCCATTGTAAGTTTTTAGGTTGGGGAGTTTGGCTGTGTTTGGGATTTCGTAGTCCAGCAACTCCTTAGCGAACGGGGATGTGACGCTCCGCGATAGACAGTCTTGGTTTGGGATAATGAGCGGTCCTTGCATGTTATACTGGTGGGATGTGTTGTACGGCTGTGCCCCCGGGTGGCCGTAGAATGCATGGTAGCCTGGGTTTGGGCCGTAGAATGCTTGTTTCTGGAATGGCAGTTGAAGCGAGTATCCCGGGGAGATGGGTTAGGGTTGTGTTGGAGGTTGATTTGCTGGGTTTTGCTGCAGGCTGGTGCTAGTGGCAACGATAGGTTCACCCCATGTGCCCGTCGCAGGGTAGAAAACCGACGACGAGGTTACCATGTTTTGCGCTAGTAGTGGTAGCGGAAGCATCGAATACGTGCTCGTCAGCGTCTGGTTCGGCAGTAATGTTTGCGATGACGATTGGGCGTTTGGTACTTGGTTTACCGGCAGCACCGTTAGAGAAACTGGTAACCGGTGTTGCATTATCGGTGTAAACAATGGTGACATTTGGGGTACTGGAAATTGTGTCGCCGTTTGCTGGAATGTTTGTGGCGTTTGAAAAGGTGCGACTAATGGTACTGTCACCTGAGTTGGCCTTGATTGCTGGGATGAAGGTTGTGTAGTAGTACCAGAATTTGTTTCAGACAATATGGGCGGCGGCGGGGCTGGCTGCTGATCCCCCGGTGGTACTGCGGTTACTACAGAGCTTCCTTCGCCGGTGTGTTCTCGATTGGCCGTCATAGGTGGCGGTGTTTCGTCCAACGGTGCCATGGAGCGTATGGGGCTGGTTTGGTCTCCTCGAGCTCCGTTGCTGTCGTCGGACGCCATCGATTTCGATGAACGTTGCTTTTAGTTTCGTTCTTCGTCACACGAACGGATGGCGCCAAATGATGCGACCTTGCTTTGTTTCCTCTGCGAACGCCTTTGAGGGATTTTGAATGAGCTCTACAAGATCACAAGAAAGAAAGACCGTCATCCGTTTCTCGGGAGGAGGCTCCCGGAAAGACGCTCCGACGGTCAAGTTAGGTGGGATTTAGGGTTTGTGTAAAGATCGCTGGAAGAAGATTGCTTACCCTTCGGGATCGTGTTCATGCCCTTTTATACCTAGCGACCCTGCTCGTCCGTACGAGAAAGGATCGCTTTTGGGGGGACAAGGTCAGAGGCGCTGATTGGAGGTTTGTGCGCCTCTTTTTGTCAGAGCACTGCCATTGGCTCCGGCGGTATTGCTCTGACCATTTTCCTTGTCGCCTGACCGTATCTTTTGTCTTGGCGCTGGAGCGTCTCTGGTGGGCGCGAGCCTTTCACCGGGGCGCCCTGCTCTTAGGGGCGCTGGCGGGCGCTGAGCCCGCTAGGCTTGGCTCGACCAGTGCGCCAGGTTCCTTGGTCGGGCGCGACTCTTCCGTGCTAGCTTAGGCACGTCATCATGAAATATAAATAATTATAGTTGTTTAATGATTTTCATAAAATAGGTAACATTTTTAATGGATACTGAGCTAACACACCCACTCAATTTCTAAGAGTCAAACAAAGGCAAGTGGTTCATCTGATTTGCTTGTTGATGCCCATTCTGACACAATGTAGACTTGCCAACACAAACCGTCCCAATTTACCTTCTAGAAAACTTATTTTAAAACGTCTACATATACAGAGGGTGATGATCATATCTACTTATCTTTTTATAATTCTTTAGTTAATCACAAACACAATGATTAATAAGAAACCTTGTATTTTTTTCAGATTGGGTGTCATGGTTCATGGCTACCTCGTGCATATGGGATGTCCCTAGGAGGTAGTCCATTTCGCAATAAAATATGGTTATCCGCCCAATCAAACATTCCCTCCCGATCAACCGTATAACGAAAAGTAAATTACATTCATTTAATTTTAGGTTGAGTTTTACTATGAAATTAATGGTTGCTCATGTTTCACTCAATAAATTGCAACCTCATAACATACAACATTCGGTGGCTTATTAGGTCTTGTTTCCAAGTATCCACTAAAGGGCTTGCCACAACTCATGGACTTGACCACATCATTCATGAAATGCTAGTAGAGCATCATCAACATCAACCACATGGTGGAGACAAAGGTATATATAGACCAAAAAGACGACGATGATGAAATGTTATTTTGTTACTTTAATTTTGCATTTGGAACTGTTTTACAGTTGGTGTTATTTTGTTATGAACTTTCAAAAATGGCTATGTACTATTTTAGTTATTTTGGGTATTATTATATGAAAAACAAGTTTTAAATAATTAAATTATTATTGAGATTACTTTGGTTAATTTTGAGATTATTTTGAGTACCAATGATGATTCAATTCTTTAAAACTTGTTTTTCATAAAATAATACCAAAAATAACTAAAATAGTACCTAATCATTTTTGAAAATTCATAACATAACATCAACTGTAAAACGATTCCAATGTGAAATTAAACTAACAAAATAACACATCATCCTCGTCATCCTCTTCCTCCACCATGTAGTTGATGAACGATGTGGTTGAGATCATGAACCCTCACAAGCCTTTAACGGATACTTGAAAATCGGACCTTTATAAAACTTGATCGTTTTGTGCCATTTTTCAAATGCTTCCTGAAATCATAGGCTAATAACCCTTACTTTCGTTTAGATTAGATGAACCCTAATACTATGTGTTGATTTCTATTTTTATGGATTATGATGTTGGTTTCTACTTCTGTTTGGTAGATCAATCCTGGCATCATAAAATTTCAATCTTGATTGCCTTGCCCTCGAGTTTTGTGTAGTTATACGGCAGTTGATTGCATGAACTTGTTTATCTAGTTGTTTATGATCTTTAAATTACTAACGCTAAAGATTAACCATATCCTGGTATAAGTAGTAAATGTAGTTACTTGACTGCGTTAGAGAGCATTATTTGATCATAATATATGCCTGATTGTTTATCTTGATCATCGATAGATAATCCTCAGATCTATTCATTCATAGTCCAAACATATCTTAAAATCAATTTAGTATTCTTAATTTGCATGATCATTTTGGTTAAAGCACATAAATTGATATATGTTATAGTTAGTCTAATCATGATAACTAGTGACCTTTAATTTGGTAACCAATAGAATTAATCCATTGCTTGAAATTAACCATACAAAAAGGGGGAATTTGAAGCTAAACGAAAGTATCTCCATTGAAAATCATTTTTAATTGTTTACTTAAGGTTTGAAGTATTTAGTTATTTAATTTAAGTTTCTCTGAACTTGCAAAATCAGATAAAACCCCCATTTAAGTATTTCTTTTAGTTTAATTATTAACATCATTTTCTTAATTAGAATTTCATTCCCTGTGTTCGACTGTTACTTTACTTTACTACTACGCGACTAGGTACATTGCCTATTGTGTTTTAGCTAAGTTGAATAATTGAGATAAATTTAAAGCTTTTTAAATGGTTATACAAAACACGTCACATTTCTTACACTATGAACTAGTAGGTAAATTAATTATCACACCATCAATCAATGTACAAAATTTGTAACATTTCGTACACTATGAACTATTAGGTAAATTAATTATCACACCATCAATTAATCGTATGTGATCATGTTCTAGTGCTAAGGTTTCCAAGTCTCGAGTAATTAAACCAATCATCAATTATCAATATATTGACCACCATTTTTGCTTTTACGTTTGCAAATTAAGGATCCAGCTAAAAACAAAAAATCCATACTTGTAATTTCTCCTATTAATTCCAAGTCAAGATTAAAAATACAGCAATTACTTGATTCAGGGAAAAAACGTATGCTTCCTATAACAAAGATTGCAAATTTTTGGTTATTTAAGAACGAAATAATGGAATAATAAACCAAGGAAACATGAAAAATTGTGATTCAAATCATTTCAACATAAAGAAAAGAAATAATTTCAATCATTTAAATGCTTTATTTTTATCATTACCCTTTTAATAAATCTAATATCATTTATATTTTTTGTAAATTTCAAAATTATTATTTCATCCTAGCAAAGAAAATGCGGTTTTGTTCTCCCATTTAAAAATAAGAACCATGAAAAAAAAAAGACAACACAAGCTTCATGGATGCAAATTATCTATTCTAACCCTATTTAGTGTTCCATTATTCATTAAAACCCCAATTATTCTAAATTCATACGATTCTTGAAATACCTATTCAATGGAAACAAAGTTTCTAGTTTTTTAGTTTATTTTTTTTATTCATATTTTAAAAATCTTGGAATTTTTCTTTATCACAAAAAGACATAATCAGTTTAATTGAGGGTTACAAATGTTAGAAGCAAGGGTAATATGGTCAGTTTATTTATCATTATAATCATTTTAAAATAAGAAAAATGATTATAAATATATATATATATATATATATATATATATATATATATATATATATATATATATATATTTAAATAAATTTGGACAAATACGATATTTTGAAAGTTTATTAAGGGCGTATACAAAATTTTCCCTAAAGAAAACGACTCAAATAAAATGAATGCAACTTGTTCAGATATATATATACCTTCACCTTCACCAATTTCAATTTTACGGAGAGTATCCAAACGTACACTTTTGTTAAAATAGTTACAAATGTACCTGTTAAACCTATCAAAAACAAAACCACATAACAGCTAATTACACTAGAGTAATAAAATTTAGAATCTTTCTTTAGCTATTGTATATAATTGTTATGCAATAATTAGAAGGATTCAAAATACTCACTTTTTATACGCTTCTCTTTTCGGAATGGAGACAGTAACATCATCTTGATCAACATTTAATGGTTGCTAATTTAGTCTTTGTCTGAAATTTATTATATAGAAAACATAAAAACATCAAGCACCAAATATATATATATATATATATATATATATATATATATATATATATATATATATATATATATATATATGTATTCTAGATATATAGACCTACAAAGTGTATTTTTTGTCTCTTCAATGACACTTCATGGCGGAAATGTGTCTGGAAATCCATACTGTTATTCATAAAATCAGATAGACGAATACCCAATGTAAATAAAGAAAAAAAAAACAAAAAAAATAGTCGTATATCAACTTTCCACGGAAACATGGTCATGACTATTCAAATCTCAAATCACTTCACCGTGTCCATAAAAAACTAACAAAATAAATGCAATATATAACCCATTGATTTTCAATGTTTAATCGCATGAAATTTTTTTCGGCTGCTGAAGTATACCCACCACTTATATAGAAATCAATGAGGTACCTTATGAGTGAAAAAATGAAAAATGAAATAAAAACCCTTACACATAACAAGTAATTGATATGCTTTGTCTAAAAGCAATATTTTCTTTGGAAATGTGAAAGACAGATTCAAAGATAAAATAATCTATTTTGCCTTTCAAAGAAGGTAAACTTCCTATGAAATATCTTGGAGTCTCTCTAATCTCCACAAGATTATTCAAGAAAGACTGCAAAAATCCTAGTTGAAAAAGTGAAAAACAGTATCTTTGATTGGAAGAATAAGTCTTTTTCTTTTGCTAGGATTCAATATATGTTTTGTCTTCTATGCATGTTTATTGGGCTTTTTTTCTTATTCCAAAAAGGTTATTACAAAAGAAATTGAGGGGATTCCTGTGGTGATATGTCAGAGAGGAAAAGCCAAAATTAATTGAAAATTTGTGTACAAACGCAAAGAATGTGGTGGGCTTAGGATTAAGAGCCTTGAAAAATGAATATTGCGTTAATGTCTAGCCAAATCTGGAAGATTGTTTCTAATAAACATTCTCCTTGAGCTCAATGGGTGGAAGTTTATCATTTAAATAAGATGAATTTTTGGGATGTTTCTATTGAAGTCGATGTTGATGCCAGTTGGAGTTAGAGATATTGAAGATTAGACCTCATATCACTTTCACCATTACCCATAACAGTGAACAAATACTTTCTGATCTGAGAGGTCTAAACTTCAAGATATTTCTTCAACTCCAACTAGCATCAGCATCGGCTTTAATAGAAACATCCCAAAAATTCCTCTTAGTTAAATGATAAACTTTCACTCATTGAGTCCAAGGAGAATGCTTATTAGAAACAATCTTCCAGATATGTCTAGAATTAAAGATAACAAGGCTTTTAATCCCAAACCCACCATATTCCTTAGGTCTACACATACAATTCAAGTTAATTTTGGTTTTTCCTCTCTGCATATCACCATTACACCATAAGAATCCTCTCAATTTCTTTTGTAATAGCCTTTTTTGGAATAAGAAAAGAAGATGCCCAATAAACATGCATAGAAGACAAAATAAATATTGAATCCCAACAAAAGAAAGAGACTTATTCTTCCGATCAAAAATCTTGTTTTTCACTTTCTCTACTAGGATTTTGCAATCTTTCTTGGATAATCTTATGGAGATTAGAGGGACTTTAAGATATTTCATAAGAAGGTTACCTTCTTTGAAGGGCACAGTAGACAATATTCTATCTTTGAATGTCTTTCAAATTTCTAAAGAAAATATTGCTCTTGGACAAAGCATATCAATTACTTGTTATATATGAGATTTTTTATAGAAGTGGTGGGTATACTTCAGCAACTGAACAATTTCTTATGCAAGCAAACATCGAAGATCAAGGAGGTGTACATTGCATTTATTTTGTTAGTATTTTGGACATAACGAAGTGATTTTGGATCTATATTAGTCGTAACCATGTTTCCCTAGAAAGTTGATATACAACTCCTTTTTGTGTTTTCCCCTTATTTACATTCGATATATGTCTATCTAATATTTTTAATAGAACTTGAAGTAGCGATGATGGAGTATCAGAAGATCTGGTAGAAAGGTCATAGCAGTATAGATTTTTGGACATACTTCTGCCATTAAGGTGATGTTTGTTTTTTGTCTGCAGATCTGCGTGGCTTCTTCTGTCTGCGCCGCGCAGACCACGCGCAGACATTAGCCTTCGCAGACTGTTTGTTTTTTTGAAGACTGCATACCAAAAAATGTTTGTGCGCCTTCTTCTTGGCGCAGATGTGGACCAGAGTCTTCTAACATCTTCAGACATCTTCTAGCCTAAAAAAACACATATATCTTTATTTTTTTAAAGTGTTTTTTAATTAATATTTTTTCCAACTTTATTAATGATAAACAATTTGAAAAAAAAATTACAAAACTTAAAAAAAAACGTTCGACGATACAAACATGATATTTTTGACAAATTTATAAAAAAAATATTTATTACAATAATAGTCGTTGAAGTTGTTTATATAAATATGAAAAAAAAATCATAATATAAATTCTTATATTTTTTTGCCAAATTTTGTAAAACATTATTTAATATAGTATCGTCAATTTCTCGAGAAAATATTTATAGTACGTTTTTAACGGATTTAATTGAAAAAATCGAAGTTTATTTCCATCCATTTATGTATCAAATTTTTTGATTCTAAATTATAATGTTTAGTTATAACTTTGCAACCAAAGTTGTTGGTTTTTATCAAATATATACGTTAATTCATACTATTTTTATTTTTATTTTTTATACGATAATACATAAAAGTTGATCTAGATTTGTTAATTATTTATAACAAAGTCATAAAAATATTAAAAAATCACTTTGAAGTTTAAAAAAATCAGTTTCTTTAGATTTCAGTTTATTTTAGTAGCCTGCAGATGTTAAAAAAACAAACAGTCTTCTTTTTTAAGACTGCAGACGTTTGGTCCACCTCTTCTACTGCAGATGTTTACAGATGTGGTCCGCAGACTGCAGACATATTGCCTCAGAAAAAACAAACAACACCTAAGTGTCATTGAAGAGACAAAAAAAACACTTCGCGGGTCTATATATCTATAATATATTTATATTGTTTGTTCATTCCGAGAAGAGAAGCATATAGAAAGTGTCAGTAGCGATGATGGCATTGTTTGTTCATTCCGAGAAGAGAAGCACATAGAAGTGAGCATTTTGAATCTTTCTAATTATTGCACAATAAATATTTACAATAGCTAAAGAATGATTCCAAATTTTATTACTCCCGTCTACTGAATTATATAATTAACTGTTATGTTGTTTTGTTTTTGACATGATTAACATACTAAGCAGTTAATATCGACAATTTATTAACAATTTCCAGGTAATTTCCAGGATATCAGTTATTGGTAATTTGCAGCAATGAAGCTTGTGTTGTCTTCTTTTTCTTCATGGTTCTTATCTTTAAACCGAAGAATAAAACATCATTTTATTTGTTAGGTTGAAATAATAATTTTGAAATTTACAAAAAATATAAATAATATTAGATTTATTAAAAGAGTAATTGATAAAAATAAAACATTTAAATGATTAAAATTGTGTCTTTCTTTATGCTGAAATGATTTGGATCACAGTTTTTCGTGTTTTCTTGGTTTATTATTCTATTATTTCGTTTCTAAATAGTGAAGAATTTGAAATTTGTGTTATGTTAGGAAGCACACGTTCTCGCCGTGAATCAAGTAAGTGTTGTATTTTTAATCTCAACTTGGAATTAATAGGAGAAATTACAAGTATGTATTTTTTGTTTTCAACTAGATCCCCAAAAAGCAAACGCAAAAGCAAAAATAGTGGTAGAATGTTGATGATTGAGGATTGGTTTAATTACTTGAGACTTGGAAACCTTAGGACTAGAACATGATCACGTATGATTGATTGATGGTGTGATAATTAATGATTAGTATAGCAAAAGACAAATTACAAGGGCTAATGTTAAAGATGTGATTGTTGGTGGCAATTAGACATGATCTAATGAACGGACTTATTGGAGGCTATTTAGCTAAGTTTAAAAAATAAATTTTTTAAACTTATAACTTATAGTTGTCAAACATCTCTAGGAAGCATTTTTTTGGTCATTTTTGCCAAACAATAAATACAGCTTATAGCGGTGCGGAAAACGGAGATAAGTTATTTTTGATAAGCTACTAACCCCTTACTTATCAAAACTCTTTATAACTTATAGTTGTCCAACATCTCTAGGAAGCCTATTTTTAGTCATTTTGCCAAACACTAAAAAGAGCTTATCAATGTATAGCGTTTTAACACCGGATTGGTTAATCCAAACACTTTTTAAAATAATCCGTTTTGACACTGCTATGAGTTAAAAAACTATAAGCTAATAAGTTAAAAGCATTTTTAACAAAGCTTAGCCAAACGCCCTCTTGGTTTAAGCTTCTTAATTCTAAGCAACAAGATATAGTTGTGCGGAGAAACTCTAGGGCAAATGCTTATTCATTTTGCTGTTAAAGATGTCTGAAAAGAGATTAAAAATTGGGACCCTATTTTAAATTGGACCAAAAGTGTTTGGTTTAGTCTAAATATTCCTGTCCTAGCCACAGTTTTATTTTATGGTTAGCTGTTGCAAGGTAAATTGAAGACTCGCGACAGATTAAAGAATTGGGAATTTTCCAATGAGATGGCTTTTTCTTTTTACCATTCTCAATTGGATTCATGTGGGCATTTTTTCTTTGATTGTGATTTTTGCAAGCAAGTTTGGGGCAAAGTGATCAGATTTGCTGGGATTGATTTTTTTCAGATGCAGATCAGACATAAAGAAAATAAGCTTGGAAAGGGTTATTTGCAAAAATTGTTTTTTGCAGCTTCTGTGTATCACAGCTGGATTCTAGAGAGAAAGAGATAATAGACTTTTCAGAAAGAAATTATGTGATGTGAAGGATGTGGGTGTGGCTAGATTAATCCTTGAAGATCTCAGAAACAGATTATTGGGGCTTAAATCTTCTCAAAAGGGGCTTAATGGGAAGATCTGTGAATAATGGTTCTTGCCAAAGAAGTTGTTCATTTGATATGATGCTTATGAATTGGGCTGTTTTGCAAGACCATAGATTGAGATGGGATTGGTTTAGGGAAATTAGGATTGTTGATTTTCTGATTATTTTTAGTATTTTAAAAATGTTATTTTGTTTTTGGTACTTAGTTGCTGTTTGGTTATATATCCTTTCTTTGGGTTTGTCCAAATATTTATTTCCCTATGTAATTGTTTTGGTTTTTGAATAATTTTCCCCCCCAAAAAAATGATATGCTTACAAAAAAAATATATATTTAAATGACTCACTTCATGATTTCTTCTTTCTTAAGTTCAATGGTGTCCATTTTGTCCCAGAAATCATTGGCGTCCAATGTATCGGTATTCCAGACGCTGCAAAAAAATAAAAAATAAAAAGGTTAAGATTTCTCATTCTGTTTAAATTGATCAAATCATGCTACTTGTATTTGCCAGCATAAAAAGTAAAACATAAAACAGACATAGATACAAATCTTTGCGACTGTTGTGAGATGATGGTGAATCAATAGGAGCAATAGCCATTGTTTTTCTTCAGGTGATCGTCCGATTGAAAAGGAAGAGCAGAGTATAGAACAATAGGGGAGTCCCTAAGAATGATTTCACCTCCTTTTAAAGGGCACACAGCCCCCATCGCCCTTCTCCTTCCTTCTATCTCAGTCATGTCAATCGTCTTCGTCTCCATCTATTTTTTTTCCTCCGGCTATTAGTTGCAGGTCCTACGTTTTAAGAAGGGTTTTCCCCGAAAATCTCCCTCGTACACACACCTAGATGAGAGAGATAAAGTGAGTCTAAAAACGCAATGTAAATTATGTAATGCAAGTATATATAAAACATCGATACATATAGACTTCTGCAATTAAGTATGAACACGCAGAAAAAATAAGAAGAAGAAGAAGAAGAAAATATGTAGAAGGGTTTTTTTTTTTTTTTTTGAACGGCCATGTTAGTATTTGTCTGGGATTGAACCCAGGACCTCCTGGTTAGAAAACTCCTAGTTAGACACCTTGTTAAAAACTCGTAGTTAGACACCTTGTTAACCAAGTGGGCTAGCCCCAACTTGTAGAAGGGTTTTTTTTTTTGCTGGGAGTTTTAGTGTGCGTGTATGAGAGAGAGAGAGAGAGAGAGACTGCTCAGCTGTTGGTTAAAGAAAGGTGGATACCTTTTCTACACCACCTGTCGTCTTTCCATTGTACAATTGTGCTTTTACCCGTTTTCTCCTTTGACTATAGGACTCCTTTGTCCTTTCACTATTAAACAGATTTCTTTGGGAAATATTTCTTACACCCTTATTTGGTTTTTAGCGTAAAAAAAACCATTAAATTGAAAATTTTGTGCAAAAAACACGAATATGAAGTACACATAATTGCTTGTCGTAACCCAAGGTAAGTAAAATAATTACTTTTAGTTTTTTTTTATTGGATTGACTTATTTGAATGCATATCTACACCTTCAATTAGGGGTGAGCATTTGGACCGAACCGGACCGGACCGGCTCTTGGACCGGACCGGTTATGGAGAATATTGTGGACCGTGGACCGGACCGGATGAGTCGTGTCCGTGTCCGTTACCAGGTTCGGTTTTTCCGGTTCTTGGACCCGTTTGGACCGGTACAACTTGAATTGCATAGAGTACAAGTCGTTAAAATAAGTTTTTGGGGTTTGATAGAACTCGTTAAAACGAATATGTTATTGGGTTTGCTACGATACAACTTGTAAAAATGATTACGTTTCCGTTTCATGCATAACTAATCTACCTTGATGTTAGAATATTATAACTTGCAAAATTAATTTTCCAAATAAAAGCAACTAACATATAAATCAAGTTCACCATGATCCCTTTCATATGATTTACCTTTCAAAGATACATAAAATTCATAATTATAGTCTAGAATAATAGTTGAAAAGTTGAAATATTTCAGCTTTGATAGCTTAACTTTGAAGGATTGTAACTCACTGAATATAATACCAAAATAAACAAAATTATAGTCTAAATTCATCTACAAATTGTAAACTAAATGTTGGAAAAAACCGCAGGTCAATCCGACTTAAACGAATGAGTTATGATTGTTTAAAAATTTTCACAGATCACAAAATTTTAAAAATCTTGCTGAAAAGCTGAAAATTTTCAGCTTTGATAGCTCAACTTTGAAAAACTGTAACTCATTGAATATAATACCAAAATCAACAAAATTATAGTCTAAATTCATCTACAAACTGTAAATTAAACGTTGGAAAAAACCGTGTGTCAATCCTGCTTAAAACGAATGAGTTATGATTGTTTAAAAATTTTCACAGATTACAAAGTTTGAAAAAATGTTGCTGAAAAGCTGAAATTTTTCAGCTTTGATAGCTCAACTTTGAAAGACTGTAACTCATTGAATATAATACCAAAATCAACAAAATTCTAGTCTAAATTCATCTACAAACTGTAAATTAAACGTTGGAAAAAACCGTGTGTCAATCCGACTTAAAACGAATGAGTTATGGTTGTTTGAAAAAATTCACAGATTACAATTTTTTTTTTAAATCGAGTCCAACCGGTTCTAAACCCGGTAAAAACCGGAACATCCAAGTCCACATCAAACAAGAACTTCCTCTCCTATTTTGCCATCAAGCCCCGAAGGGGCTTACCTCCTGCGAACATCCAAGTCCAAGCAAAGCTTGAACTTCTCTCTGGGTAACGTCTGTGACATCCCCTAATTTCTCGGCCAGAAAAGACCGATTTAATTTATGCTTTTTAAAATCAAATCAGAGAAATCTTTATAAAAGATGTTGCGGAATTGGTCCCCAAAACAAAATATGATAAAAGTTTGTAAAAACCTTTCTTTAAGAAATATATAATTTCATTTCATATCAAAACTTCGGGATGTCATGTACCGATACAAACCAAAAGCATAAACAAGACATTATAAGTCTTTCAACAGTTATATACAACTACTGGCCTATAATCCAAAAATCTGACGTCATCCTCCGACTATGCTCGGAGTCCACTACCTGTAACATAAAAAGCTGAGTGGGTCAGGCTTGGGAGCCTGGTGAGCATATACGGTTTTCAACCCACAATAATAATAAACTTATTAAGTTCATCAATCAACAATAACCCTGAATACCCGTTCCCGTTATGCTCACTTTACGTCCCTAAACACTTTTCACAAGGGGCCTAGCCTAAAGAATATCATCGGGATGGACACTACTGCTAAGGGGTTTCCTCAGCCATACATGTCCTAAAGGCACCCATGAGGGGGATTGGAGTACAACGAATGAACGCCCAAGTTCATTAACACCTACAGGTTGCGGGCCTGCTAGCGTTTCCCACTGGACTGTCTAGAAAGTCTGTGGTCGTCATCCAAACTCCGCTAGATGACTGAATCACAAATCACAACGAGGCCTCTCATCACTTTATTTCATCACACACCAACTATCTACCCATGTTCTACCCAACATATTTGTAGATAAAAATACTTATACAGTTTAAAACTTGTATAAAACATCAACTCAACAGTCACCTCAAATAAACAATTAATATATTTACACATAGCACGTATTTTAAGGTAAATACTTCATATCTATGTGTAAAATGAAAGTGACTATACACTCACATGATTTGATGATAATCGGGCAGCAATTCGTTTCCTAAAACGTTCGTTTCTAATAAACCCGGGAGTTTTATTCAGAAACCGGGCTCTGCGAGGGTCGGGCTTCGAAACCGAAAAGATAAATTTTCCGGCCTTCTCGGGCTCTTCGTGGCATATTCCGGGGGTTATAATCGATACCGGGGCTTTGGGGAATGTTAAGATGAAGAAAATATGGAAAAATGGGTTAAAAGTGGCAAAACTCCAAAACTACCAGAGAAGGCTCGCATACCCCTTCTATTTATAGGGTCCGAAGTCGGCTAGGGAAGGTGGGGTCCGCAGGCGAGGGTGCGCAGGTGCTCGCACATGGGCTGCGTGTGCGAAGGCCTTGCTGTCCTCTCCTGATTGGACTGAGGTCTAGGGTCCGAAGTAGGGGCTTCGTGGCTTCTTGCGAGGGCTTCGGACATATGATAGTAGACACGCGTCGGACAGGCATTGGACCGCTTCAGCAGCTCGGATGACTCAGCCTCATTTCGGACACGTGGCACATGCGAGGCGAGGACACGTGGCCGAAGTCCACGTGTGTGAAAATTCTCGGTTTTGGCATTATTTCTCGATTTTCGCGCCAAAACTTCTAAAATCCATAACTTTCGCATACGAGCTCCGTTTTTTACGTTCTTTATATGCACGCGTAGGTAAAATTACGCTCTACAACTTTAATTTAGACTTCTTCGGCTAATTTTGAATTTAATTTTTATATTATTATTTTTAACAGACCGGGACAGGAAATCCGTTAAAAATTCATAACTTCTTCATCCGACGTCCGTTTTCGTCAGACTTTTTACCGCTGTGCTACTATTGACGAGACCTTCGATTCTCGTTTAGTTCGTGTCGGCTAAAAATCACTCGATCTAAAATTCGAGTTTTTAGTTGTCTACTACTAAGCTGAAACTTCGAAAAATCATAACTTCCTCATACGAAGTCAGATTTGGGCGTTCTTTTTATACCTACTCTCGGTTTAACGAACACTACGAGTTTCGTTTAGATCACTAAGGCCAAAAAGTAGTTTATCGAAAACTCACTTTTTACGACATTCGGCCCCGTGCCGGTTTGTCGCGAAACTTCGACAGGTCATAACTTCTTCGTTATAACTCGGATTTCGGCATTCTTTATATATCTGTAATCCTTGTCACGCCCACTACAAGTTTCTTAATAGATATCGGCTTTATCTAATATTTAATTTTGACGCTCATTTTTATTCTTAATTAATTAAACCCTAATAATTAATCATAAAACACATAATTCACATAATTCCTTTTCATTTCTTCAAAATGAGTTACAAAGGTTAACCTAGACTATAATGTCGATATTAATGCCTAGCCTAGAAACACGGGCATTACAATTCTCTCCCCCTTAGGATGATTCCGTCCCCGGAATCACACATTAGCAAACAAGTGCGGGTAGCGACTCATCATGTCACTCTCCGTTTCCCAAGTGAGATTTGGCCCATTCGTATGTTTCCAACACACAAGCACTAAATCGACCATCTTGCGTCGCAACTTCTTAGTCTTACGGTCAACGATTGCCTCAGGTTCTTCGATCAACCTCTTGTTTTCATCCAACCTTAACTCAGAAATCGGAATTATGCCGGGCACATCTCCCGTGAACTTTCTCAAATAGCACACATGAAAGGTATTATGAATACCCTCCAGTTCTTCCGGTAATTCTAGCTTGTAAGCTTGATTCCCGATCCTCTGAAGAACTTTAAATGGTCCAATAAACCTTGGACTCAACTTTCCCCTTTTACCAAATCTTATAAGTCCCTTCCACGGCGAGACTTTAAGTAAAACCGAATCTCCAACTTCGAAGGATATCGGTTGTCTTTTCTTGTCAACATAACTCTTTTGTCGATCTTGAGCAGCTAACATCCTTTCCCTTATCACTTTCAACTTTTCAGCAGTCTGATGGACTATTTCAGGTCCCATAAACTGCTTTTCCCCAGCTTCCAGCCAGCATGATGGCGTTCGACACTTTTCCCCATAGAAAGCGTGATAAGGTGCCATCTTGATGCTTGAATGGAAACTATTATTATAGGAAAATTCTACTAGAGGTAAGTGTTCATCCCAATTACCTTGGAATTCTAGGGTACATGCTCTCAGCATATCCTCCAATGTTTGAATCGTTCGTTCGCTTTGACCATCGGTTTGAGGATGGTAAGCTGTACTCAAACACAACTTGGTACCCAATTCCTCTTGTAGACTTCTCCAAAACCTTGAGGTAAAACAGCTGTCACGATCGGATACAATCGTTAACGGAACACCGTGAAGCCTCACAATTTCCTTCACGTAAGAATTCGCAAGTTTATCCATAGACCATTTCTCGTTAGCGGCTATTAAATGCGCACTCTTAGTGAAGCGATCAACGACCACCCAAATCATGTCGTGACCGTTCCTTGTTCTGGGCAGTTTAGTCACAAAATCCATGGTAATGTCCTCCCATTTACCCATGGGTACAGGTAAAGGTTCTAAACTCCCATACGGTTTCTGATGTTGTGCCTTAACCCTAGCACATGTTACACACTCGGACACATACTTAGCAACATCGAGCTTCATCGTCGGCCACCAGTAATAGGGTTTTAGATCCCTATACATTTTCGTACTGCCGGGATGAATCGAGTACATGGTTTTGTGAGCTTCTTCCATCAGAAGACCTCTTACTCCTCCCGTCTTAGGTACCCAAATCCTATCCTTGAATACCTTCAATCCCTGACCATTTGTATCAAACACCAACGTTTTTCCCAAACGTTCCTCCTTTCGGTCATTCTTTTCTAAAGCTTCCTCCTGAGCTTTCTTTATACTTTCCACAATTGTTGAGACAACTTCAATTCTCAGCGCTCTTGGCCTTCTCTTTTCAAGATTTACCTTCCGACTGAGAGCATCAGCAACAACATTTGCTTTACCAGGGTGGTAAAGTATCTCACAGTCGTAGTCCTTGAGTAGTTCCAGCCAGCGCCGCTGCCTCATGTTTAATTCCTTCTGATTAAAGAGATATTGAAGACTCTTATGATCAGTGAAAAGTTTACACTTAGTACCATAAAGATAATGCCTCCATATCTTTAAGGCGAATACTACCGCTGCCAACTCCAGATCATGAGTGGGGTAGTTCTTTTCATGCTCTTTCAATTGTCTCGATGCATACGCTATCACTTTATCCCTTTGGGTCAGAACACATCCTAACCCAACTCCAGAGGCATCACTATAGACTGCGAAGTCATCAACTCCTTCAGGTAACGAAAGAATCGGTGCTTCACACAGTCTCTTCTTTAACTTTTCAAAGGCTTCCTTATGCTTTTCATTCCAAGCATAAGTAGCTCCTTTGTGGGTCAAAGTTGTTAATGGAGTAGCGATCGAAGAAAAGCCTTGGATAAATCGGCGATAATATCCGGCTAATCCTAAAAAGCTTCGAATCTCCGTAGGACTTTTTGGTTGTTCCCACTTCATTACAGCTTCAATCTTTGCTGGGTCAACCATTATTCCTTCTTGGTTAACCACATGACCTAAAAATTGGACTTCTTGAATCCAAAATTCACATTTGGAGAACTTTGCATACAACTTCTCCTTTTTCAGAACTTCTAGCACTTCACGCAGATGCTTGTCATGCTCCTGCTTGCTTTTCGAATAGATCAAGATATCGTCTATGAATACTATCACGGATTTATCAATGTATGGTTTACAAACCCTGTTCATCAAATCCATGAAAGCTGCTGGGGCATTGGTTAATCCGAACGACATAACCAAAAATTCATAGTGTCCATATCTTGTTCTGAACGCAGTCTTTTCGATATCCTGCTCCCTCACCTTTAGTTGATGGTATCCTGACCTAATATCGATCTTCGAGAAATAGCTCGAACCTTGCAACTGGTCGAACAGGTCATCGATCCTCGGCAACGGATACTTGTTCTTTATTGTCGCTTTATTCAGCTCTCTGTAATCGATGCACATTCTCATGCTCCCATCTTTCTTCTTTACAAATAACACAGGGGCTCCCCAGGGTGATGAACTAGGTAGAATGAAACTTTTGTCCAATAACTTCTGAAGTTGTGTCATAAGTTCTTTGATTTCGGTTGGTGCTAATCGATACGGTGCTTTTGCTATCGCGTCGTTCCTGGTAACAATTCGATACGAAACTCAGCTTGTCGATCAGGGGGCAATCCGGGAAGATCTTCGGGAAAGACTTCTGGATATTCACACACCACCGGAATATTCTGCACCTCCTTCTTTTCCTTCTTAGCATCGATCACGAACGCTAAACATGATGTACACCCCTTGGCCAAACACTTTCTGGCTTTCATTAGGGAAATGATTCCAGAATTTACTCTGCGTTTGTCTCCATACACCATAAACGACTCTTTTCCTGGCGGATTTACTTTTACTATTTTCTGCCTACACAATATTTCGGCATCATTGGCGCTAAGCCAATCCATTCTTAAAACAATGTCGAAACCATTTAACTCGATAGGCAATAATTCCTCATGGAACTTATTCCTATCCAAGTCAATGAGGACGTTTTTCATACGATGGCTAACAGGTACAAACTTGCCACTAGCAATTTCGACTAATAAAGCATTAACTAGTCTATCAACAGGCAAAGCTAGTTTTCTACCAAATTCATGTGAAATAAAGGAGTAATTGGCTCCAGAATCAAACAAGATTTGGGCAGGCAATTCATTTACGAGAAAGGTACCTGAAGCGACATCGACTTCTTCTTTTGCAGCTTCAAGAGTCATCTGAAAGGCTCTCGCCTTCGGCTTTGGTGGTAGATTGGGCTTTGCTGCATCCTTCCTCTTTGGACAGTCTTTAAAAACATGTCCTTCACGGCACTCAAAACATACCCTCTTGTCGGATGGACACACGTTGGCATAATGCCCAGTCTTTCCACATTTGTAGCAAGTCACCCCCTCGCTACATTTCCCAGAGTGCTTTTTCTTGCACTTCTCACACCATTTCACTTAACCTCCTCCTCCTCCAAACTTCTTAGACTTAGAAAATTTGCTTTTC
Source organism: Lactuca virosa (assembly GCF_052849685.1). Classification (NCBI taxonomy): domain Eukaryota; kingdom Viridiplantae; phylum Streptophyta; class Magnoliopsida; order Asterales; family Asteraceae; genus Lactuca; species Lactuca virosa. The sequence continues at coordinate 45,476,024 of NC_136433.1, forward strand.
TTATTGGAACCTGAAGTTCCTTCAAATTTTCTCTTTTCACCAACTTCTGCCCTCTCCAGACCCTTCTCTCTGATCTGAACCTCAACATTCTTAGCAGCCCAGATGGCGGCTTTCAAAGTGGTTGCTTGCTTAACCATCGGACCAAAGTCCGCTGGTAATCCGAGGGCAAACTTGTTAACCTTAGAGAGTTCAGTTGGAACTAGGTAAGGAACAAGCTTCATCTTTTCAGTAAAACTAGCAGCGTATTCAGTAACGCTCATCTTTCCCTTCTTTAAATTCTAGAACTCATTGTTGATTTCCAGAAGATCCTGCTCAGAGCAGTATTGCAATTTCAACTGTACCACAAAGTCTTCCCAAGACATCTTGCTAGCTTCTCCCTTGGGCATGGAATCAGCTAGTAACTTCCACCAACTCAGTACACCAGATTTTAACAAAGGAATTGCAAGTGCGGTCTTTTGTTTGTTGTTGCACTCACAGCTTTCAAACATCGTCTCCATTTCGGAGATCCAATTCATGACTTCCACCGGTGTCGGACTCCCAGATAGACACGGTGGTTTAGATGCCATGAAATCTTTGTATTTGCACCCGCATCCATCAACTCCTCCATCCTGGTTGTTTTGTCTAACTATCGGTGGGTTGGCTTGACCAAGAGTCCCACTGTAGTTTCCTCCTACTGATTGCCCTTCATTCAATTCGGGCAATTCAATAGGTATCGTAGTTTCTTCCCTATTTTGTTGTAGTAATCGTCTGGTCTCCTCCATTTGGTGATCTAACATCATCTGCATCATTGCTTGTACCCCAACCATCGTCATTGGCTCAGGTGCAGCTCCTACAACAGGTACTTTTTCAACTACTTGTGGTTGAGGTTGTTGATCCCTGTTTTCGTTTGCATTCGCAACTCCACTGCGAGTTCTTGCCATTACAATCTATATACCGAATAAGGCGAATTTAGGTCTTTATCCTCGATAGGTATTTAAATTCCCTTATCACTCCAAAACATTTACATGTTAGTTCTAATCTCGTAATCATACGCTTAGAATCCTACACACATAAGGTTTCCAGATCCGGTCGGCAATAGACCATAGATCCGAACAAATAATGGCACATATGGCAAACACATAGCATTTAGCACATAAGGGCATTTTAGGCATCTTTCCTAAAATAAACTAGTGCTCGTGTCTAAATTATGGTAGACACTCATCTCACAATCATCACTTAGCATTCTAAGTTTAAGTCTAGAAATCCTATAATTTCTTAGTTCACTTAAACTAATGCTCTGATACCAACTGTGACATCCCCTAATTTCTCGGCCAGAAAAGACCGATTTAATTTATGCTTTTTAAAATCAAATCAGAGAAATCTTTATAAAAGATGTTACGGAATTGGTCCCCAAAACAAAATATGATAAAAGTTTGTCAAAACCTTTCTTTAAGAAATATATAATTTCATTTCATATCAAAACTTCGGGATGTCATGTACCGATACAGACCAAAAGCATAAACAAGACATTATAAGCCTTTCAACAGTTATATACAACTACTGGCCTATAATCCAAAAATCTCACGTCATCCTCCGAGTATGCTCGGGGTCCACTACCTGTAACATAAAAAGCTGAGTGGGTCAGGCTTGGGAGCCTGGTGAGCATTTAGGGTTTTCAACCCACAATAATAATAAACTTATTAAGTTCATCAATCAACAATAACCCTGATCACCCGTTCCCGTTATCCTCACCTTACGTCCCTAAACACTTTTCACAAGGGACCCAGCCTAAAGAATATCATCGGGATGGACACTACTGCTAAGGGGTTTCCTCAGCCATACATGTCCTAAAGGCAACCATGAGGGGGATTGGAGTACATCGAATGAACGCCCAAGTTCATTAACACCTACAGGTTGCGGACCTGCTAGCGTTTCCCACTAGACTGTCTAGAAAGTCCATGGTCGTCATCCAAACTCCGCTAGATGACTGAATCACAAATCACAACAAGGCCTCTCATCACTTTATTTCATCACACACCAACTATCTACCAATGTTCTACCCAACATATTTGTAGATAAAAATACTTATACAGTTTAAAACTTGTATAAAACATCAACTCAACAGTCACCTCAAATAAACAATTAATATATTTACACATAGCATGTATTTTAAGGTAAATACTTCATATCTATGTGTAAAATGAAAGTGACTATACACTCACATGATTTGATGATAATCGGGCAGCAATTTGTTTCCTAAAACGTTCGTTTCTAATAAAACCGGGAGTTTTATTCAGAAACCGGGCTCTGCGAGGGTCGGGCTTCGAAACCAAAAAGATAAATTTTCCGGGCTTCTCAGGCTCTTCTTGGCGTATTCCAGGGGTTATAATCGATATCGGGGCTTTGGGGAATGTTAAGATGAAGAAAACATGGAAAAAGGGGTTAAAAGTGGCAAAACTCCAAAACTACCCGAGAAGGCTCGCATACCCCTTCTATTTGTAGGGTCCGAAGTCGGCTAGGGAAGGCGGGGTCTGCAGGCGAGGGTGCGCAGGTGCTCGCACATGGGTTGCGCGTGCGAAGGCCTCGCTGTCCTCTCTTGATTGGACCGAGGTCTAGGGTCCGAAGTAGGGGCTTCGTGGCTTCTTGCGAGGGCTTCGGACATGTGATAGTAGACACGCGTCGGACGGGCATTGGACCGCTTCAGCAGCTCGGATGACTCAGCCTCATTTCGGACACGTGGCACATGCGAGGCGAGGACACGTGGCCGAAGTCCACGTGTGCGAAAATTCCCGGTTTTGGCATTATTTCTCGATTTTCGCGCCAAAACTACTAAAATCCATAACTTTCGCATACGAGCTCCGTTTTTGACGTTCTTTATATGCACGCGTAGGTAAAATTACGCTCTACAACTTTTGTTTAGACTTCGTTGGCTAATTTTGATTTTAATTTTTATATTATTATTTTTAACAGACCGGGGCAGGAAATCCGTTAAAAATTCATAACTTCTTCATCTGACGTCCGTTTTCGTCAGACTTTTTACCGTTGTGCTACTAATGACGAGACCTTCGATTCTCGTTTAGGTCGTGTCGGCTAAAAATCACTCGATCTAAAATTCGAGTTTTTAGCTGTCTACTACTAAGCTGAAACTTCGAAAAATCATAACTTCCTCATATGAAGTCATATTTGGGCGTTCTTTTTATACCTACTATCGGTTTAAAGAACACTACGAGTTTCGTTTAGATCACTACGGCCAAAAAATAGTTTATCGAAAACTCACTTTTTACGACATTCGGCCCCGTGCCGGTTTGTCGCGAAACTACGACAGGTCATAACTTCTTCGTTATAACTCGGATTTCGGCATTCTTTATATATCCGTAATCCTTGTCACGCCCACTACAAGTTTCTTAATAGATATCGGCTTTATCTAATATTTAATTTTGACGCTCATTTTTATTCTTAATTAATTGAACCCTAATAATTAAGCATAAAACACATAATTCACATAATATTCACATAATTCCTTTTCATTTCTTCAAAATGAGTTACAAAGGTTAACCTAGACTATAATGTCGATATTAATGCCTAGCCTAGAAACACGGGCATTACACAAGAGGATGTGTACGATCACGCCTTTTCTTTCCCATAGTCATCTAAAGTACCTGAAACAAAAAACTGAAATTGTAAGCCATAGCTTAGTGAGTTCCCCCAAAGTACCACCATACAACAAATAACAACATGCATATTGTGATGAACGATTTAGGAGCTGAAAAGAAGATAAGAAAGATTGAGATTCGGAGTGATAGAAGAACAGAATGGTTATACATTTCTCACTACATTGAGAAAGTCTTGCAGTCGTTCTATCGTGATCAGTACAAAATTGTTGGTTCTTCTTTGGCGATTCGAGGCAATCTGGGAAAAGCTCATTAGGAAGTGGTCAAGTGGATCTTGCGACAGTTGAAGGGAACGCTTGATGTTTTTCTGGTGTATAGTGCAAATGCACGACATATGAACTTTGTAGAATTGATAGACTTTGACCATGAAAGTGATCAGAAGATAAGATCATTGGCAGTTGGTCTTGTTCAGAGTCTTCTTTTAAAGGTGGAGAAACCTGTCATGCTCTATGGCAGGTTATGCATTTAAAAGTATAGTGCCAAGGAGAATCCGGAAGACATTGTGACAAGGACGTTGTAATGCCCGTGTTTCTAGGCTAGGCATTAATATTAACATTATAGTCTAGGTTAACCTTTGTAACTCATTTTGAAGAAATGAAAAGGAATTATGTGAATATTATGTGAATTATGTGTTTTATGCTTAATTATTAGGGTTTAATTAATTAAGAATAAAAATAAGCGTCAAAAATTAAATTTTAGATAAAGCCAATATCTATTAAGAAACTTGTAGTGGGCGTGACAAAGATTACGGATATATAAAGAATGCCGAAATCCGAGTTATAACGAAGAAGTTATGACCTGTCGAAGTTTCACGATAAACCGGCACGGTGCCGAATGTCGTAAAAAGTGAGTTTTTGATAAACCACTTTTTAGCCTTAGTCATCTAAACGAAACTCGTAGTGTTCGTTAAACTGAGAGTAGGTATAAAAAGAACGCCCAAATCTGACTTCGTATGAGGAAGTTATGATTTTTCGAAGTTTCAGCTTAGCAGTAGACAGCTAAAAACTCGAATTTTAGATCGAGTGATTTTTAGCCGACACGACCAAAACAAGAATCGAAGGTCTCGTCATTAGTAGCACAACGGTAAAAAGTCTGATGAAAACGGACGTCGGATGAAGAAGTTATGAATTTTTAACGAATTTCTTGTCCCGGTCTGTTAAAAATAATAATATAAAAATTAAATTCAAAATTAGCCGACGAAGTCTAAACGAAAGTTGTAGAGCGTAATTTTACCTACGCGTGCATATAAAGAACGTCAAAAACGGAGCTCGTATGCGAAAGTTATGGATTTTAGAAGTTTTGGCGCGAAAATCGAGGAATAATGCCAAAACCGGGAATTTTCGCACACGTGGACTTCGGCCACGTGTCCTCGCCTCGCATGTGCCACATGTCCGAAATGAGGCTGAGTCATCCAAGCTACTGAAGCGGTCCAATACCTGTCCGACGCGTGCCCTTATCACGTGTCCGAAGCCCTCGCAGCGAGCCACATACCCTCTACCTCGGACCACTAGGCCTCGGTCCAATCAGGAGCTGCCAGCAGCCACTTCGCACGCGCGGCCCATGTGCGAGCACCTGCGCACCCTTGCCTGCGGACCCCACCTCCCTAGCCGACTTCGGACCCTATAAATAGAAGGGGTATGCGAGCCTTCTCGGGTAGTTTTGGAGTTTTGCCACTTTTAACCCCTTTTTCCATATTTTCTTCATCTTAACATTCCCCAAATCCCCGGTATCGATTATAACCCCCGGAATACGCCACGAAGTGCCCGAGAAGCCCGGAAAATTTATCTTTTCGGTTTCGAAGCCCGACCCTCGCAGAGCCCGGTTTCTCAATAAAACTCCCGGTTTTATTAGAAACGATCGTTTCAGGAAACGAATTGTTGCCCGATTTTCATTAAATCAAGTGAGTGTGTAGTTACTTTCACCTTACACATAGATATGAAGTATTTTACATAAAATATGTGATGTGTGAATATATATTGTCTGTTTATTTGAGATGGGTGTTGAAGGAATGATTTATACAGGTTTTTACATAATTTAAACTGTATATGTATTTTTATCTACGAAAAATGTTGGGTAAAACATGGGTAGATGAAATAGTGGGTGTGATGAAAGGTGAGTTGGATAGATGAGATGATCAGTGATAAAGATCATGAGTTGAGAGTGAGTGGTGAAATGAGATCATGAGTTGATAGTGAGGAGTGAAATATGAGAAAAGCCCTTACCCAAACGTTGGTGTGAGTGGTGCAATATGAGGAAAGCCCTTACCCAAACGTGGGCCCCCGTCATTCAGCAGAGTATGGATGACAACCATGCACTATTCTAGACAGTCTGTGGAACACTAGCAGGCCCGCAACCTGTAGGTGTAATGAACTATATGTTCATTTGTTGTACTCTAAAAACCCATTGACATGTATTGCAAGGGGGGAATACCTGTAAATAATACTGTCGATAAATGAGAGCTATGGACTTAGCACATGTTGAATAAACCTTGGCAGCTATGGACTTAGTGCCCGTTGTATAAACCCCGGTAACGAGGTGACTTTGTGTCTATTCCTTAGGATGAATCCTTAGGAAGGAGTGATAGTTGATTCTTAGGGTAAACCCTTAAGAAATAAATAAGATAATGGGGTTGGGGTAATTCGGTTGATTGATTGATGTTTAAGCATATTAAATTATGTATTGTGGGTTGAAAACCCTATATGCTCACTGGGCTTCCAAGCCTCACCCACTCAGCTTTTTATATTACAGGTAGTGGACCCCGAGCATAGTCGGATGATGATGATGAGTGATTTTTGGATTATAGGCCAGTAGTTATAAATAACTGTTGTAAGGCTTATAATGTCTTGTTTATGCTTTTGATCTGTATCAGAACATGACATCCCGAGGTTTTGAGATAAAAGGAAATTATATATTTCTTAAAGAAAGGTTTTGACAAACTTTTATCAGATTTTGTTTTGGGGACCAATTCTGCAACATCTTTTATAAAAATTTCTCTGATTTAATTTTAAAAAGCATAAATTAAATCGGTCTTTTCTGGCCGAGAAATTAGGGGATGTCACAAACGTTACCCAGAGAGAAGTTCAAGCTTTGCTTGGACTTGGATGTTCGCAGGAGGTAAGCCCCTTCGGGGCTTGATGGCAAAATAGGAGAGGAAGTTCTTGTTTGATGTGGAGTTTAGAGGATGCTCAAGTCAAGGTGGAGATTGTTAAATCTAACTCGAGCATTTGGAGCATTCTCATGTAACATCTGGAGCATTCTCATTGAGCATTTGGAGCACTTAGATCTCAATGGAGCACTTGAGGTTCATGGATCAAGTGACAAAGGAACAGATCATCTGAGATGGCTTTGGATCATCAGACAAAGGAACAAAACAAGTGACAAAGGAACGAATCTTCCAAAAGGAGGTTTGGAGCAACTTGGAGTGGTTTGGAACAACTGGGAGTGGCTTGGAGCAACATGGAGCAACATGGAATATCATGTTGCGTTATGTAGAAGGAAGTTGTACCATAGTTGGGGAAGTTGTGCGAAGGTGATGTTGAGCCAATTGAAGATGTTGAGCTAAGGAGATGTTGAGCCATGAAGATGTTGTTGCTCCATCAAGAAGGGAATTTACGCCATGGAGGAGATGTTGCACCATCATGGACCATCTTGGTACATGATGCGCCATCTTGATTCCTTTGATGTGCCATGTTGATCAACGTATGTTTATAAGATGATCATGATCAAGAAATACACCATGTTGTGCCACCATGATGGATGTTGGTCCATTAGTGATCATGATGCTCCTGTTGTGCATCATGTTTCTCCACTATGGTCAAGGTGGTCCATCATGTGTGTTGTTGATGCTCATAGGTTGTATGATATGGAAGAATGTTCTAAAAGATGTTGCATGTCAGAATATGATTGGTTGTCACCTTTAATGGGCCTATGGGCTTGGACCATTAGGGTTTTAGGTCTGATCCTTCAAGTATAAATAAGGATGCATGCTTAGTCATTTGAGGTGTCTTGTATCTTGAATTCTAGAGTGATAGTTAAATCTCTGTGTAATTGTACTTGTAACCTTTGTTTAAGAGATCTGAAATAAAGAATACTCCCCTCCTGTCCATGGGCGTAGGTCACCTTGACCGAACCACGTATATACTGTGTCTTGTGTGCTTATAGTTTTGCTAGTTACCCGCTTTACTTCCTAACAGTTTCAAACAAATAAATATCTTCTCTCAGATTTGAGTTGAAAAAACTCAAAGAAAAAGTCTCCTTTTTCGAAAAATCTCTTTCTCTTTCAAAAAGGAAAACACTTATATCTCACTTACCAACAATTTTCTTCACTCTAAAAAGGAAAAGGTTGTTGCTCATGCTAGAAACATTCAACATATTTTAAAAACCGGGCTTCTTCGCACAGTAATGTCATAAGAATTATTAATGCTCGATTCCAACTCAGTGTGAGAAAATTCTCGGAGGCAATATAGAAGGTGTTGTTTCCTTAATAAAAAGAGTTGAGACTAAACAAACCTTCTATAATGCTAATTGTTTAGAAAAAGATTTTAAAAATAGATTTATGAGTTCTTATTTTATAAATCAAACTTTAATTGATACTCATTGCCCCACTGATTCTAATGGTAACACCAAATGTGTTTCTCAATTATCTGCTCTTGATCATTCCCGCCAACCTCCTCATCATGAGTATGTTCTTCCCTCCACTAAGATTTTAATACTCATTGCCCCACTGATTCTATTATGTTTTCCATTAAGTGTTTTCCAATCCAACTATATGTAACCATTGCACCTGAACTGAAGGCCCTACAACAGTTGTCTTCATAGATTAAGGACTTAATCTGAAATGATCTTTCTTTACTCATCCAAGTTGCCCACAATCTAAAAGGGCATTTAGAATTTTCTTCACATTTGCAACATTTGACTAATAATCTAGTTGAATCATTTTTTTCCTACCACAATTTATACCCATTAGCATCAGCATAATTGCTTAACATGTTCTTAAGTTCAAAACGATCACATAATTTCATACCTAAGATTGGTACCATAGTATCCCATTTTTGGTTAGGATCATGAACATGATACCGAGGAAGAGCTGAATTGACATCTTTCTTATCATCTTTCTTTTTCTTCTACAACTCTTGCTGGTCTAAAGAATTTTCGTCTAAGAAAAGGATCATTAAATGGTTGTATTTGTATCTCTTCATCATCAGGTTCATGCTCCACAAACTCATCTGATAGTTCAGAGTCTACATCACCATCATTATCAATATTACCATCTGTGGATCCATCTTCGGTTATCTCTTATTCAATCCACTCTATAACTGGTTCCTGGCTATGATCAACGTACAAATTAATTCTTCCACCATTCTCATATCCAACATCAAGAAAACGTACATAATCATTTTCATTCGCAAAGTCTCTCAACCCACTCTCAGTGAATGTTGTAGAAGACAATAGTAGACTGTGATTCTTCCATCGCTTACCGGCTTCTTTACATAAGAGATGAAGTTTATGAAGCTCATGCTTCTGAAATCAACATTGGTAACAACCACTTTTATGGGATTGAAATACATAATGGGTTTGGGGATAAAAGAACATGTATGATTAACTTCGACTGTCAAGTACTCCTGCTTCGATGATGTTGAAGCCATTGTCGTCGTTTGTGGTGAACGGAGGAACGAGCAAGGAGCAAACCCTAGGTATTTCAATTTGGGTGAAATAATGAAAGGGAAGGCCACATATTTACCCCTTGTATCTTTTATTCTTTAAAATAAATAAATAATAAATAAATAAATAAATAAAAATTGGCTAACCTATAATACCCGGTAAAATGATATTTTTTACACTAAAAAACGAATAATTGTGTTTATTGTATAATTTTGAAACTTTATTACCTTTTTAGGTCATTTCCCATATTAATTTCTCTAAAAAATTAAGTGCCAACTTTTATTGCAAAACGATATGGAGTTATGGAAATGACATAGAGTAAAAAAAATAGCTTTTTTGTTTTTGTTTTTGGTTTTATTTTATTTTTATTTTATTTTTTCTAAATTAGCTGGTTGTATTTATCAACATGCTATGCAATATGCATTTGGTTAATATATGCTACTAGTTTAGGCATAATTTCCAATGACATAATTAGCAAAATAATAACATTTCGTAAAGTATGAGTTTTTTTTAGAAATGTAATATTTCATTTTTTTAAAATTATTTAGCATGCATGAGTTGCTCATGTTGTATATGATAGTTGGATATTAAAATACATTGTATTTTATGTGTCGTAAATCTTTTTATTCAAATTGAGAGATTATTATATATTTAGTCAAAAATAAAAATAAAATGGCGCCTTTTGTTTAGAGTATTTCATACGATTTGAATGAAGTTGGAATTTAATTCTCATTAACTATTCTTTTTATTTTTAAAAAATATAAGGTTTTAAATTTCATTAAAATTCATAAAAATACTTTACTAAGAGGAATTCAACAATCCTCTCTATGGATGAAAGTGTGTCCAAACCCGGACCGGATGGATTTGGACCTGGAAACCCGGAACCGGTTAACGGGATTTTGTAGAACCGGAAACCGGACCGGTATATAGGAACCGGTTCCGGGTATGGTACCGGGTAAAGTAGGTCTAGAACCGGAAAACCCGGAAACATCAAAGTGTGTAGGTTGGAACCGGATAAAGTGGGTTTAGAATCGGAAAACCCGGAAAAACCGGAATTTTTTGGTAATTACTTACTACTTAGTGGGTTGATTTTTGAAAATTTTCATATTGATATCCCGACTTTGGGAGACTGTAACTCATTGAATAATAAACCAAAATTAACATAATTATAATCTAAAATCATGTACAAACTCTAAAATACACTGTGGAAAAAACCAAAAGTCAATCCAACTTTAAACAAATGAGATATGCATGTGTTAACATTTTCACATAATACAAATTACAAAAACAAATAGCTAAAAAGTTGAAAATTTTCAGTTTTGATATCCCGACTTCGGAGGAATGTAAATCATTGAAATATTAAACAAAAAATGACAAAATTATAGTCAAAACTCATGTAAAAACTGTAAACTACAAGTTGGAAAAAACCACATGTCAATCCGACTTCAAACGAATTAGATATGCATGTTTTAAAACTTTCACCGAATACAAAAAAACTAAAAAACTAAAAACTTCAGCTTTGATATCTCGACTTTGGGGGAGTGTAAGTCAATGAATATAAAACTAAAAATGACAAATTTATAGTCTAAAATCATGTACAAACTCTAAACTACATGTTGGAAACCACATGTCAATCCGACTTCAAACGGATAAGATATGCATGTTTTAAAACTTTCACCAAATACAAAAAAACTAAAAAACTAAAAACTTCCAGCTTTGATATCTCGACTTTGGGGGAGTGTAAGTCAATGAATATAAAACTAAAAATGGCAAATTTATAGTCTAAAATCATGTACAAACTCTAAACTACATATTGGAAAAAACCGCATGTCAATCGGAGTTGAAACGAATGAGATATGCATCTTTTAAACGTTTCACAAAAACCGGTTCCGACCCTAAAAGTGGTTCCAGTTTTTAGACCCGGTTTACCCGGACCTGATGGACCCAAACACGGATTACCCGGAACCCGGATAAAGCCAATTTTTAAACCCGGAACCGGAACCGGTTATATATATTCCGGTTCTAACGGTTCCAGTTCCGGTCCGATTCCGGTTCCGGTCCGGTTTTCCGGTTCTAAATCTCATCCCTAATCCTCTCCATATCAATAAAGTGAAATATAGTTATTATAGTTAACTAGAAATTGTACCTCGCGTGCTGCAACGAAAGTATATTTGTGGGATGAAATACAAACCTAAAGAAAGGAAGATAAAATAAAATGTTAAAAAAAATTAAAGGGAGATAACATTTTAGTATTGAGGCCACAAATCCTTGGTTAGGTAAAAGATTGGTTTTAATAAAAGAAAATGACATATTAGCCCAACAATGTTTTTGAAATTTGTTGAATCGTCTCTTAATTTTTTTCTTTTGTGCTTTATGTGGGCATAATGTTTTTTTTTGTCGGGGTCTAATTGGTCACTTTGGAAAAATTGAAAGGGGAACCCGGTTACCCACTTGTCATATAGACACTTGTTGACCCTTTTTTTCCCTTAACCTACAATGACTTTCAAAAGTCTACAATTTTCTTATCCACGTGTACAAGACATAAATCTTAGTTTCTTCACCCAAATTTTGGCATACTATCCTTCAAAGTACCACTGTGGAGGCCCAGGGCATCATTTTGGAATGGGCATCAATTTAGGACTAGTTGTTATGGGTATTCAATTTTTTTTGGCTCAAAACTCGATCCAACTTCACTTTGGTCCGGTGGAGGGCGGAAGCGCAAATCACAACCTCAAAGGAAGAAAGCGGCAAATCAAAAAAATGAAAACGAAGAGAGGCAACGAACGCTAGTGGTGATAATGGGGACGACCAACGCCAATGGCGACAATAAGGGCGACAAACGATGTTGGCGGAAATGGGGGTGACGAATGATGGCGCTACCGGGGAAGACTAAGGGGTGGAGGTGACAGGACTGGCTGATTTATCAAGCATTCACACATATTCCTCTCGTTGGCAACTGTCGGTGTCTCCCTAACCTAAATCTCATGTCTCAATGGGACTTATGTGGTAACGTTAACTAGAAGCCACATAGCACCACCGGAACTAATTATGGAATTATTTTGAGCGACGAAGAATGTGAGGTCATTGGTATAATCTTGACTCCCTTTTGAATTAATAATGAAGGTGAAATTTGTAGAGAAGCTTGCAAGCTCATTAGATATGCTGTCCCAAAGATGAAACGTTTTGAAATATATAGCCCATATAGCCCGGCCTGCTTTCTGGCTCCGATCAGCACCATTTTCACACGAGGTTACTTGGATTCCACTATTGCTTCGTCACCTTTCGTTACTATGTTAACGTTCTAATCACTTGGATCGATATCTGGCAAATCAAAGGTAATGAAGTTGCATAAGGGATTAAGACCAAAAGGAAGTATGCAATCAGATAGCTATAGCTCACCGAGAGCGCAATGACTGTGGAAACTTGCTAGAAAAAAGTTGCAGGATTTGTTCGTGGGTTAGCTCATGGGATCAAAATAAGAGCTTTTTATTTTGTTTTTGGTGTATAACTAATCTAAAAAATGTTGAGATGGATAGAGCTTCCATAGTTGGAGATGCAATCAAGTATAGAGTTGCAATTCAGTGAGTGAGTGGGTGAGAGATAGTAGGGGGAGATGTGGACAAGAGGTGAGATGGATTTAATTTAACTATTTTAACTAATTAAAAACCACTTGTACATGAAACTGGTAATTGTATGTAACATGGACCAAATAAGCAGGTGAAAACCTACCTTATGCCCCCATAAAGCAATGAAGAAAGTTAAGAGACTTATTCAACAAATTCAAAAAATATTGTTGGGCTAATCTATCATTTTTTTTTTGTTTTAATAACTCCACGTGTAACAAATTCACACACATTCACACCTTCTTCCAAGATTCCATCAAATTAAAAGTAAATTCATGATTCAAAAAAAAGTTTGTATTTTTTCTAACAAAAAAGACAAGGAAAAAGTCAAAAACAATCACATTTAGGCACCTTTCTAGCTCCTTAGCATGTAATGCATTAGCAAGTTTTGACTGCCCATAAGCATGAAAAGGGCTATAGCTGAAATCAAGAAAAATAAAGTGAAGTCCCGTAATATTTTCTGGAGCTAATCATAAAAATTACAAAAAATGGGAAGGTAATGCCACAAAATGATGAGGCTCAACATTTATCACACAAATGCCACCTATTTACGATTTTTTTTCTCAAAAAAAGTATTGGAAAAATTGTGAAATTATCATGAAAAGTTAAGAATTCGCCAAATATGATGTCAGAAAAAGTGATTGTGCGAATTAGCGAATATGGAGAGATAAATAGAGATCCAATTATAAAATACTAATATTTAATTACCTTTGTTGAGAATCCTTTAAGAATTAAAATTGAATTCATCTTCTTGTGAAGGACTATTGCGTAAATAGTGTTTGTGTTTTCAAATTATTATTCTTCGATATTTTAAAACACCCAATAAACATAGAGATAGGGGTTATGATCCATTTTCCAAATTTTCAAAATAAACCACGTTCTGATGTTATTTTGACATAATCAGGATTGGATTCACAAATAGTTTCATCAAGAGTGAAGAGTACTTACTTGTAAATGCAAATTTTGATGAAGAAGATGATGATGACACACCTCTTTGATTCTTTTGTCTTCCCATAATGGTGTTATGGTGTTATTTCTGATGGAAAGGTTGATTAACTCATGGGACTCATGGTAATGGTGTTATACATAAGTAACAAGAGACTCTTAAGTATCCAGAGTCTATTGAGTTTGCACCGGTTACACTTCACACGAAAGAGTTTGGAACCACACAAGAATAGTCCCTTAAGTTATAGACAATTGTCATATCCATCATACTACAAATAGTTAGGTCTAGGGACCTGATATGTCATTATGGAAAACATTATGGTACATAATACAAATGTCCCTAAAATGTAATAAGATTTATAATATAGTCCTAAGGCCAAATTAATATGTTATTTTCCAACATAATTTACATTTTACATGTTTATTTTGTGTACTAGCAACTTTATACTTAAGTCGAATAAAGATACGTTAATTTTCATATTGCAAATGTGCAAAAGGTAAGTTAAACCAATTAAATAGTAAAATACTATCATCGCATACATAAAAAAACATTAGTAAAGACACAACACATCTTATTATATTATTATTCACTAACATCATTAGGCATTAGGACCTTATCGCACTCAAAAAGTCCGACCGATTCTAACTCATATCACAACTCATAAGGCCTAAATTATTCAAGTTAATCTACGCTAAGTGTCCTAAGACTTATGAATGCAGTGGCTTTATTGCCGGTTCAAATACTCAAATCCGGACCAATGACACTAGTTAAACATAAAATGCCACCGTGTGCCTAACACATCCTATACATAATTTATGATATTGTATCAAACACTAGCTAGCATTGGAAAATTCTAGACGGCTAGATGGCTTTAAGCACACAGTATATTTAGATGTATAAAATCTGTAACATGTCATACATTGAACTATTAGGCAAATTAATGATCACGCCATAAATCGAACACGATCATGTTCTAAACCTAAGGTTTCCATGTCTCAAGTAATTATAAACACAACCGAACCAATTATTAAAATGACATTATCAAGCACACAATCTTCGTGCATAGCAAATGTTGAATATTATGATAGAAGTATATTAGATATTAAACAACATGAAGTCTAGAATGGACATTTAAGGGTTTTCAATCCCTAAACAATAAGTCCATAACAAATTCTAATGTTGCGATATATATAGTAACATTTCTATACAATATCCAACAAGACATTTAAACAAAAACTTCATCCATAATGACATATTATCACCAAACGGTATTATAACATAAAGTTTTAAGGCTAAAAATACTCAATATAAACAAAATTAATGGTCACATTTGGCCACTAAACATCCCCAAACTTTAAACGAGAATAATCAAGAACCAAGAATCTCTACACATGTAAAAAGTCTCAAAAACTTTACGAAGCACCGATAACATGTGTGATAAATACTAGTGAGCACACGATAAATAAATCCACCTTTCCATACTTTAAACCATTCCTCAATCATCGAAATTCTAAGCATTACTTTTGCTTTTGCTTTTGCGTTTGCGTTTTTGGGGTCCAGCTGAAAACAAAAAATACATACTTGTAATTTCTCCTATTAATTCCAAGAAGATTAAAAATACTGCACTTACATGATTCAGGGCGAGAACATGTGCTTCCTACACACATAACAAACATTGCAACTTCTTGGTTATTTAGGAATGAAATAATGGAATAATAAACCAAGAAAACACGAAGAACTATGACCCAAATCATTTCAGCATAAAGAAAAGGCCGAATTTAAATGTTTTATTTTAATCAATAACCCTTTTAAGAAATCTAATATCATTTATATATTTTGTAAACTTCAAAATAATTATTTCATCCTATCAAAGAAAATGAGGTTTCGTTCTCCGATTTAAAGATAAGAACCATGAAGAAGAAAAAAAAACACACAAGCTTCATGGCTACAAATTGTCTATTCTGACCCCATTCAGTGTTTCATATTTCATTAAAACCCCAATTATTCTGAAATATCTATTGAAAGGAAACAAAATTTCTAGGTTTTTAGTTTATCTTTGCTTGAAGAATCTCGGAACTTCTCTTATCTTAAAAAGACATAATCAATTTAGTTCAAGGTTACAAATGTTAAAAGCAAGGGTAATATGGTCAGTTTAATTATTTATTTATAATTATAATCATTTTAAAGTACGAAAAATGATTATAAAAAAATGAATTCGGTCAAATATAATATTTGAAAGTTTATTAATGTCATATACGAACGAAATTCTCTCTAAAGAAAAGGACTCCAATAAAGTAAATACAATGTGTAAAAGATATATATACCTTGACCAATTTCAATTTCACGGAGAATCTGCAAATGTACACTTTTGTTGAAGTGGTCACAAATGTACTTGCTAATCCTATCAAAAACAAAACAACATAACATAACATAACAGCTGATTACATAATTCATAAAATTTAGAATCTTTCTTTAGCCATTGTAAATAATTATTTTGCAAAATAATCAGAAATACTCACTTTCTATATGCTTCTCTTCTCCTAATGAAGACAGGGCCAGAGACAGTGTCATCGTCTTGATCAACATTTAATGGTTGATCATTTGGGTTTGTCTGAAATTTATTACGTAGAAAACATAAACACCAAATATATAAATATGAATATAAATATATTATAGATATATAGACCTGCAAAGTGTCTTTTTTTTGTCTCTTCAATGACACTTGATGGCAAAAGTATGTCCAGAAATCCATACCACGGGGGGCTTTGTACCATATATCATGGTAGTCCATCACTGCTCCTTCCAACTCTATTCATAAAATCAAATAGACAGATACCCAATGAAAAAAAAAAACTAACAAACATATACCTCCTTGCTCTTCAATGTTTGCTTGCTTGATAAATTTATCAACTGTTGAACTATAGCCACCACTTCCATAGAAATTTAAAAGGTGTCTTGTGAGTCTGAAAAAATGAAAAAGAAAATAAAAAACCTCACACATAACAAGTAATTGACAATATTTTCTTTGGAAATGTGAAAGACAAATTCAAAGATAAATTTTAGAATATTGTCAATTTTGCCCTTCAAAGAAGGTAAGCTTCCTATGAAATATCTTGGAATCCCCACAAGATATTTGATTGGAAGAATAAGTCCTTTTCTTTAGTTTCTTTTCTTATTCATTACAAAAGAAATTCAGAGGTGTGGGTAATGGTGAAACTGCTTCTACTTGCTTTGATGGGCCCTATTAATGATTGGTAATTACAGGGGAATTTTTTGCATGGACCCTGTCCTGTTCTTAATTCTAAGCAACAAGATAGACTTCTTCTTGTCATTCTCAATTGGATTCACGTGGCTATTTATTCTTTGATTGTGAATTTTGCAAGCAAGTTCCCTGGGATTGATTTTTTTTTCAGATGCAATGGTATCCCATTATGGAAGAGATAAAGAAAAAACAAATTATTGGGGCTTAAATCTTTTCAAAAAGGTTATTGCCAAAGAAGTTGTTCATTTGATCTGATGTTTATGAACTCCTTCATTTTTTCTTTTCAAGTTGTTTCAGGTTTCGATGGTTTTATCCTGGGACAGGTTCGATTCTCTTTTGTTCTGGATCAATAAGACTTCGTCCTCTTTCAAAATTCAAAAAAAAATGATATGCTTATAAAAAAAATATTTAAATGACTCACAGCAGGATTTCTTCTTTCTTAAGTTCAATCGTGTATATTTTGTCCCAGAAATCGCTGGCATCTAGAGTATCTGTATTCCAGAGGCTGCAAAAAAAGAAAAAAAATATATATATTAAGTACCCATTCTCTGTTTAAATCGCTCAAGCCATGAGAATACCTACTTGTGCTTTCCAGCCGATTCCATAGCATTCTTCTCCATCGTCTCTTTCTTCGCCACGAATTCAAAATAACCAGAAAACCCTAGTTCAATCACACAACGAGAGAATGAGAGACATAAACCCATTACCCATGGATTTGCATATTGGGTTGTTCATACTATTCGTATAAAACCAAAACTAAATTACCGATTGGACTATTTTGTTTGGATTGTGGATGAGTTATCAACAAAATGAAATTATCTACGATTTATAAAACTAAAACCGCATAAGAGTATATATATATATATATATATATATATATATATATATATATATATATATATATATATGTTATTTTCTTTCTTACATTTATTGTGTGCTATAATGCACCAATAGAAATTTAGTAAATTAAATAATTATTTAATTAAATAAATATAGATATTAAATGATTTCCATAATTATATGTATATTAAATGATATTCATAATTATTATTCTCTTTTTATGGAAACTAATTAAATTCGTCATTAATATCAGCAATAACATTCTTTCAGAATGAATTCGAATCTAGGTTTTTATATATTAATTCGTATTTTGTTTCAGGACTCACTCACTTAAAATACAATAAAGTTGCATAGAATATGAAAAACGAGAATATATTCTACTAGAATACACTCTTATTCTGCTGAATACACTCTCATTCTTCTAGATATGAATTCATTCTGAAAGAATATTATTGTTGACATTAATGACGAATTTAATTAGTTTCCATAAAAATGAGTTATAAGTATGGATAGCATTTAATATACATATAATTAATACTAAATTCCTATTGGTGCATTCTAGCACACAATAGATGTGAAAAACATTTCAACCTACCTCTCTCTCTCTCTCTCTCTATATATATATATATATATATATATATATATATATATATATATATATAGGGATGAGATCGGCTGAGAACTCATAGTTTCCCGAGAACCCGAGAACTAAAAGTGGATCGTTAGATCAAAATTAATTCAATAAGGGAATGATCGTAATCATATCAATCTCATTTAATGTTTAATTTTTTGTGTTATTGGAAACATTAATAAAAAGTTTTAAAAAATAACATAAATTTAAAAAATATATATATTAAAAAAAAACTGCAATTTTTTCAAAAAACAAAAGCATCTTTTTCTCAAAAAAACTGCAATTTTTTCAAAAAAAAAAAAAACTGCATTTTTCTTAAAAAAAAACTACATTTTTTTCAAAAATAAAAAATAAAACTGCTTTTCTTTTAAACAAAACAACATTTTTTTTTTTAAAATCTGCAACTTTTCAAAAAAAAGCTACAATTTTTTTTAAAAAACCTGTAATTTTAAAAAAAATACATTTTTTTAAAAAACTGCAGTTTTTTCAAAAACCACATTTTTTTCAAAAAAAACTACAATTTTTTTCAAAAAAGACACTATTTAAAAAAAAACTGCATTTTTTTAGGTGCATATATCCATATTTTTGGTACATTTATGCATATTTTTACAAGTGCATATATGAATATTTCATATATTATTATATTTGTAAATGAATCATAAGAAAACTCATTTTATTTACTAATCTATAAACACAATACAATAAGTATTTTATTCGATACACTGTAAAATATCAAAAACAAAAAAAATGCTACAAAATTTCAAAGCGTTTTCATGTCTTCTTGTCAATATTTCCATATTTTCTTCAATTTATCATTTTTCACCTCTTCAATATTCACCACAATTTCTTCCAAATCTACAAAAAAAAAGATTTTTATTGATGCAAAAACACTCACACAAATACATATATGATTTACATGTGAATCACATGTAATTCATATGTGAATTACATATGATTTACATGTGAATCACATATAATTCATATGTGAATTACTGTGAATTACATGTGAATCACATGTAATTCATATATGAATTACATGTGAATCTAATGTAATTCATATGTGATTTACATGTGAATCACATGTAATTCATATGTGAATTACATATGATTTACATGTGAATCACATATAATTTATATGTGAATTACATGTCAATCACATGTAATTCATATATGAATTATATGTGATTCATACGTGAATAACATGTGATTTATATGTGAATAACATGTGATTTATATGTGAATAACATGTGATTTACATGTGAATTACATGTAATTCATATGTGAATTACATGTGATTTAAATGTGAATCACATGTAATTCATATGTGATTCACTTGTGACATGTGATTCACATATAATTTATATATAATTCACTTGTGATTTACATGTGAATTATATGTGATTCGTATGTGAATTACATATGATTTCATATAAAACAATAATTCATATAAAACAATAATTCATGGATATTACTAGAAAAGTTAATTGATCTCTATTTTTTACCATTTATAAAAAAATATGAACAAAAAAGAAAAAAAAAAGTTACCTATCTTTTGCTTGCAACAGCTTCAGCTGCAGCAGCAACAAGTGCTTGTGCTTCCCGAATTTCCCATCAGAAAAATTATTTTGAACATATTGCTCACTTGCAAAGATCACTAGTTTTAATTTTAATCTAAAATCTAAACGAAAAATATGGAAATTAGTAATTACTTAAGAAACACAAATATCATATACAATTAATCATAAATGTAGCATAACTCACCCATGTTATGCAACAATATGTAATCCCCTTTTTGCAACCTACAATAAGGTTCCAAAATAAAACTCAGTTATGAAAAAAAGAAATTTATGGCAATTTTAATGGTGAAAATGAAAATATAATGTAATCAATGCCACTAATCTCTTAGCTTTGTGCAAAAAACAGTAACCCATATGTTTCTTCCTAATGTCATTAGAGTATCGGAGGCATTGCCTAAATAGAAAAATCAAAGAAAAACTGACGAGTTATAGTTCGTTTGCATCAAAAATTTAGAAGCAAAAACACAAGCCATGATAACCAACTTGGTGCCTAAATATCAACATATATTTCTATTTGTGTGCGATTGAATTCATATTGTGAATGTTTTGAAATCTTAAAAAGCTAAACAGCCAATAGGATAATTACACTAAATTAGGGGAATCAACCTTATTCAAGTTCTATAACGATGGGGAAATTTTACTAGTAAATGTATCAACTAATTTTGATGTAAATAATTATAAAGGAAATTAAATTTGCCCAAATTACTTTTTCCTTCTTAGCCATTTTACTAGTAAATGTGTGCAAGTTTATCTTGAAGAGATTCGTTAATTCTTTCATTCACGACATCTGCAACCAACAAATTCAAAATGTACATTAATAAAAACAATATGCATTTTGTTAAATCATGACAAATTCAAGATTCAACAATTTTAAACCTAGAATATAAGGAGGTGGAGATAAACACCTGAAACGCCCTTGAAATATGATGATTTTGACTCCTGTTGAACATATACACAACCAAGGCACTTGCTGAAAATAAGAACAGGTGAAATTTGTTGTAATAAGTAATGACATGTTAAACCATTGCAAACTAAAAATATTATAAAAAATGAAATGGTTTATAATTAAGTATGAATTGTAACTCAAAGGTTTATCAATCAAGAAAAGCAAAATACAAATCCAATCATTTTCAAGCTAATAATGGAACCTTCATTTCCCAATTATAGCACAAGTTACAACACAGATGCCCATAGAGCTTTTAAAATTGATAATTGATATCATATGCAAATTAAATTGATGCAGAATCAAAAAGAAAGTTGAAATCAAATGCACATTAGAAATAATTTATTACATGTCGATCTGGAGGAAGAGTCCAACGAGGATTGAAAAACAGGGGAGAACGGAGAAGGAAATGTCGATAATAGATGATTGATCGGCTCACAGTCAAAGAATCTTCAATTAAGTTTGTTTCCATTGAAGGTGATGAAGCATAACCGAACACAAATCTTCATTGTAGCTGCTGGAGAAATCTCGGTGGTAAAATACATTCGTAAGCAAAACACAATCGATTCAGATATGTCGATAATAAATTCTGGATCGTTGATGAAACTAGTGTATAATCATTAGTTTATAACTGATTAGAAAACTTTGGAACATCAGGATATTCTCTTTACCTTTTCATATGATTTCAAATGATGAATATGGATTTAAAATCCCTAAACATATAGCTGGTAATGGCTGTTACAGAATATATCAGATATGTTAATCCGCGGGACGGTCTCGATTCGTCGATTATCTGCAGACGATTTAGAAATTAGGTATCGTGAACTGGAAGTCACAGTAAATCAGAACCTGTGAAAATCTCGATTATCAATTTGAGATGATGAATTTATGATTTCATTAAAAGCATAACAAGCACTTTCGATTCAGCTAAGCGAGATCAGAACATAAAAGATCAAATCTTATGAGAGATAAACAAACATTACAAATAGATCAAGGCTCGACAATCGAAGCTTATGGCAGAGATGCGAATCGAGAATCAAAGACGAGACGAAGATTTATCGCCGGTGAGGATGAGGGAATGTGAGGCGAAGATGGAGAACTTAGTGTCGATTTTCTCAAGGCTTAACAACGGGAAGAAAAAGAGAAATCGCTGACGGAGCTGCTATTAGAAGGTGAATGAGTGACATGAGTATCTAGATATGGCGAAGCTTCAATCGTCTCCGGCGAAGGAGAAGGAGGAGCAGGCGCCGTTGCTGGAGAGGGAAAGGAGGTGTCGACAGGTATGGATGGTGATGATAAATTAGTAGTTTTGATTTTAGGAATTCAGAAAATCTATATACCTAATTTACCCCTATTATTTTTGTTAAAAAACCACATATACCATTGAAGTTATGTTTATTTACCATATTGCCATCTTTGATCTTGACCCTTCAATTTTTTGATCTAGTGGTCCACTTTTAGTTCTCTGGTTCTCGGGAAACTATAGGTTCTCAAATGATCATTCCTCTCTCTCTCTCTCTCTCTCTCTATATATATATATATATATATATATATATATATATATATATATATATATATATATATATATATATATATATATGAAATTGTATTTTTAAATAGATAACAAACAGTTTATTTTTGTTTAGAGTCGACTAATATTCATGTTATATATTTTTTCTTAAATAGTGTGGCTCTTGAAAACCGATCCAATCGAATTGTAATTTGGTTGGTTCGGATCGGAATTAAATTTAGTTTGGAGTATTCAAATTCAAGTTCTGAAAAATCGAAATTAATTTGTACTCACTTAATTGGATTCATCCAAACGAACACTCCTATCCTCATGTTTCCTTTTCTCTATTTAGCTTAAGAATGATCCCCAATCATCAAACAATCTGCAAATTTCCTTTATTTCCATCTTTTACACAATTCATTTAATACTCCTCCATAAACTTACAACTAACATTTTAAGTTAGTAACCAGTTTATAAACCTACAAATGACAACCTTTAATATTTTCAACACTAAAATTATAAAACACTAAATTTAAATGATTAGTTTCAAATCAATAAACAACTTAGTTGCGATTCTCAATAATAACTATTGTTTTTTTAACTGATAACTTAAGCAAAACCCAAATTACAAGGAAGTAACAACCAACCAACCTAATTCATCTTAAGATTATTATGCCTATTTAAAATAAAAATAAAAAAGGTTGTGAAACAATATCATCTAATATATTTGCTTTTCTAACTTTAGCCATTTCAAATACAAGGTTGTTTCCAAATTTCCATACTACCCGAACGATAGTAATAATCATCATGTCGACGCATTTCTCTTGCACCACATTTAAATTCAACAAATCCGCCCATATACAATCTGAATTGGAGTTAAGGGCATCCAAGTTCCACGGTCGACCAAAAACTTTCCAAATATCCATAATTACGGGGCAAGTAGTTAAGATGACTCAACTTTAAATTCTTGACTTAATAACAATTGAAATTACCTAAGAAATTAATAACGAGAGATTTTGGATTTTCTAGAAAATGAGAGAAATAAGAACCTAGGGAGTTTCGGGGCAAGTCCCATGGGGTAAACGAGGGATTTTGGGAACATGGGCATGGGGGAGGTTGGGGGAGGTTTCGCCTTCCCCATTTGGAATCGTTGATGTCCTTATCATGGACCATTTTATCGACCTGAATCCTTCCTCTACTACCAATTGTTTTACTCTTAGACCATTCTCATTAACCCTTCCCTCATGGCTCTTTCCTTCAGGACTCCTCCACTTGTAGATATTTCTTGTAAGATATATGTTGAGTTCAAGATTCCTTCACGGCGGTTTAACGATCACAAATATAACGATGACAAAACCCAATTAATTCCAAAGTGTTTTGGGACGGATGCTCTAAATAGAATTAAGGCCTTTCACGACATAGACCATATGCGGTCGTACACCTCACACATCCTCAGTTTCGACCCTGGCTGCAATTTCAATAGTCCATCTACCATTCCATGTTAAATATAAAAATAAAAATACTTTTTCCATTTAGCCTAATAAAAATTGCAGATACTATTGACCATATGTGATTTCCTCTTCCCTATCAACAAATACTTCAAGTCAAAATAGCATATTTAAAAAAATCATAATAAGAATCTTAAAATTTGTGATGCAGGTCATTTGTAATGTTGTCCTTTGATGCAACGGTGCAATTTGGATGCACGCATAACAAATCTGATTAGAGTTTTCGTTTGGGGCAATAATACAATCGTACAAAATAAGTGCATATTTGTATCTTTGAGCATTCAACAATGCGATGGAAATACACACCCTATGATTCCAATAGTAACATAAGTTCTTAGTAATGATTCATGTAAAGTTACTATATGTTTTAATTTTGGACTATTATGACTTATAGGTCAACATAGGAAGATAATTGAGGTGAGTATATTACCATTAAGCACATATTCTTATAATATTGTCTTTTAAATGTTTTAAATGTTTTAAAGACATTTTAATTTTCTAAATCATGAACATATTTATACAGACATTAGATAAGATTGATACTTCAATGGTCTGCACATTTGAGAATGACCTGAAGCGATGTTGTACTAGCATTCTAAAACACGTATAGGCGTGTTGGGCCTTGCAAACCCTTCATATGGTTTGTGTGTGTTGGTTCATATGTAATTTAATATGACGATGTAGAGATGTTGAGGTCTCAATGTGGTTAATATGTAATCTGTTATTTTTTACGTATTCTTTATTTAACGACGTTTTCCTTTGGGATTACGTTGGGAGTCGGTTATAATATGAGAGGTGCTCACGGTGTGAGTTTAGATGGCATGGGTATTTTTTGGCACTTTGTTTAATATCAATGTACTTTTATTGATCCCATGTTTTTCCCAAAAAATGGCGTTCTTGTCGAATTAAAGAAAGTTTTAATAATGTATTGGGTTTTCATATCGTATGTGATTATTCTCTTTATTTATATACTTACTTATTTTTTCTGATTGTGGTATTGTTCATCAGGATCTTGTAATATTCAAGTTTTAGGTATTTCCATTTTAGCCCTTGGCCTAATTAAAGTTTACATTATTGGTCTTTTTTGTCAAAAACCTTGCACTTCAGCCCGTACGCGTACGTCGGGCGTACATGAGGTACGTGTAGCGTAAATGATCGAGACCTGGAAACGTAGAGCTTATGCTAGTACGCTGGGCGTACATATGGTCCGCATGGCTTACTAGCTCAGACCCTAAACCCTAAATTTTGGGGTTTGTTCCCTATTTAAGTGACTTTATACCCCCTTGTACATTCCTTAGACAATCTCCTTTCCCTCTAAACCCTAGATATCGAGCCCTAGCCTTGAGAGTGAAGATCTTAGAGATTTTTGGTGATTTTGTGCATTCTTGTTGAGGAAAAAGGTCATTGGAGAAGGTGGTGTTGCATGCAAGCTTGTAGATCCAGAAACTCATTCACCTTGTGCATCTTTTGAAGGTATAAAGTCCATACATTGTTAATATTCATTCTAGTTCTCTGTATATTGGTACTTATGAACTTTTGTCCCAAAAGCTTTGACTTTTGTGAGTATGAGGTACGCCAGAGCATAGTAGATGTCCTTTCATGTGTTTTGAGTCATCTAGAATCATAAAAATGGTTGCTTGATGGTCCATATCTGTCCATGCAAGATTTTAGTGGTTTTGAGTGTGGTTTAAGTTAGGGTTTTGAGGTTTAAGCTCATTTCAGCCATGCAAAGGCTTAAATTTATGGACTTTATGGATTAAGACGTTCTATGTGATGGGATTTGAGCATAACATCATTCCTATGGTGTTCATGCAACCCTAATTGCTTTGATCTAGGTTTTTCTAATTAAACATACAACATTGAATACCAAAGCAATAAACCCTAGATCTAGCATGTGATAATCGATATTAACATAAGAATAGGATTTAGATCTTACCTTGATTGTTATGTAGCAATAAAAATCTCAATTCCTCTTGATCTTGACTTCTGAAAGCTTAGTGCCTCAAATGTTGCACCTCTAATGGAGTCACAAACACCATAAGCAATAAGGATGAAGAAGGAGGAGAAGGAGAGGCACAAAAATGTCTAGAAACCCTAAGGGGTTCATTCACCACGTTTTTAGGGCTTAGGGGTCCTTATATAGTTAGGCCATTAGGTTTTTTCAACTAGGAAACCCTAATCTGACTGCTTAAGCCCTAAGCAGCCCATGGACTCCTTTTAGAACATCCCTTGGAAGAATTCCTTATGGGCTTCCCATAGAATTCGTCCAACCTATATTCCAAGGTGATCCATATCCCAAATGTAATTATCTTATAATTACAATTCCAGTCCCCTAAGTTTAATTAATCTCTTTTGACCACAAAATTAATTCTCAATTAATTCTTGACCAATATTAATTAAACAATATGATTTCTCCTTTAATATATTATTCTCAAAATATATTAATAAATCATAATTAATCCTATCTCTCCATAATTCATCCTACAAATTGCTATGGTGAAGGCAACCCAAAAGGACCATGCTCATAATCGGGTCAAGTACATACCAAAATAGTTATGGAATTAGACACTAATCCAACAGTGTAACATCCCAACAATACGGCCCAAAAATTTCGTTTTTCAATCATAATAAAAATCATAAACCATCCAGTAGCATAAGTAAAATCGTAAGTCATGTATCATAACACATCATAAAATCTGTCTCATATATAAATCTCAAGACAAAATATCTGAGTGAAACTCTCAGGCTGAAGACTGTGGTGTGTGCCATGCGATCATCCCGAGCCCTTCCCTTTGTAGTGGAAGTACCTGAAACCAAAACTAAAAACCGTAAGCACGAAGCTTAGTAAGCTCCCCCATACTACCACATACCATATAATAACACGTAAAACACATACTGGGCCTTGACCACTGCATCGGACCGTAGCCCGGAATAACTTGGGCCTTGCCCACTGCATCGGACCGCAGCTCGGAATAACTTGGGCCTTGCCCACTGCATCGGACCGCAGCCCGGAATAACTTGGGCCTTGCCCACTGTATCGGACCGCAACCTGGAATAACTTGGGCCTTGCCCCCCTGCATCGGACCGAAGTCCGGAACTAACTGAAAATAGCATAACATATAACATAAACACATAAACTGCATACTGCATCGGACCGCAGTCCGGAACTCACAACACATAGACATGCCTGAATCACAAAGATATCAAGCATACTGAACTACTTCTCGGGACCACCCTGACATCGAATCTAAGTCCGGAAACATATAAACCGCATCGGGCTAACCCCGGCATCGGACCAAGGTCCGAAACTACTAACATCTAAACGGGCCGGCATTGTGGCCGTAGACCCGTTCCTACTGGAAGGAAACTCACCTCGTAAAGCTGACTGCTGGAGTGCTGAGCGGGAAATGTCTGACTGCTGCTCCGATAACTCCTCGGCTACAATTCCCATAAAGACACTTAGTCAAACACTGATTACTCATCTTAGGGTAAAGTGACTATTTTACCCCTGGCCAAAGTCAACATCCTGGTCAAAGTCAACATCCTGGTCAAAGTCAACTTCCAGTTGACCTGACTCGCCGAGTTGGGCCACCAACTCGACGAGTCCCTATCATTCCTTCTATTCCTTAACCCGACTCTACTCGTCGAGTTTAGCAAAGACTCGATGAGTTCCCCTTCTATAATAACATCGAGTCATCATTCATCTGACTCGCCGAGTTGTATGAACAACTCGTCGAGTTCTCCTTCATCAAATGAACACGTCCAGTCTACGACTCGCCGAGTTGTATGAACAACTCGTCGAGTCTGTTCTTGCAGGTAAGGAGATTGCCTTGGACTCGCCGAGTGTGTTCTTGCACTCGTCAAGTCCCATGATTCCTAGGTTATGGCTATATCTTAATACATCGAATCACTCCTCTGGACTTGTCCGAACCTAGCTAACACTCGACTGGGGTTCCTTTGAACCACAACAGAAAAGGGGACTCAAACTCTGGACTCGCCTAGTCCCAAGAACAACTCGCCGAGTCGATATTGTCCATGCCTTATCTCTCGATTTCTGGCGTACAACACTCACCTAAAAGGTAGATCTGGGCTTCTAAGACCGATCTAGCACGTAAAGTTATGAACTTTACGTGTACACATGGAAGTATATGCTTAAAGGACCCAAAAATGAGGTCTAAAGGGGTGCATGGGCTATCATGGCCATAAAGCTTTCATCCTCATGCCATGTACTCGATTCCAGAACCTAGATCTGGAGATGAATCGACTTGGGACGACCAGGTCTCAAGGATTAAACTTGTTGGACCCAAAACTCCATACAAATGACAAAAAGAAGATCTATAGAACTATAAGTCAAGTGTGAAGCTTTATTACCAGAAAATGAGGAGAAGATGGTGCTGATTCTGGATCTGAAATCTTCTCTTGAAGTCCTCCCTCTTCCTCTTCTTCACCCAACTTCAAACACACAAGATTACTTAGGGAAATGGCACCCAAATACTCACAAGGCTCAAGGGTGGCGTTTTAGAGCTTTCTGAACGTTGAGGGAGTGATAAGGGAGGCCACAAGGGTGTTATGTTCCTTTAAATAGTGGGACAAACCCTAAAATTAGGGTTTCCATCAGACAGCTCCTACTCGCCGATTAGGTCTTCCGACTCATCGAGTAGGTCACTTTGTTCCCCGACCCGGA
This sequence comes from Lactuca virosa, assembly GCF_052849685.1. Lineage (NCBI taxonomy): Eukaryota > Viridiplantae > Streptophyta > Magnoliopsida > Asterales > Asteraceae > Lactuca > Lactuca virosa. Next base: position 45,504,859 of record NC_136433.1, read on the forward strand.
GTTGATCCTACTCGACGAGTTGAGCCCCAACTCGTCGAGTCCAAGGGTAAAATATGAAGTTTGACTTAAATTAAATGCATACTTGAGACCGGGTGTTACAATTCTCCCCAACTTGTCTTAGACTTCGTCCTTGAAGTCTGCTGCATCTGGAAACAACTCTGGGTAGTGCTCTCTCATCTCCACCTCGGGCTCCCATGTCCACTCCGAGCCCTTGCGGTGCTGCCACTGCACCTTCACTAACTCTACTCACTTATTCCTCATCTCTTTCACCTTGCGATCTAGAATCGCCACTGGTCTCTCGATATAGTTCAAGCTATCGTCAACCTGAATGCCCTCCAGGGGTACCACTGCTGAATCATCCACTGCGCACTTCCGCAACTGGGAAACATGGAACGTGCTGTGGATCTGACTGAGCTCTGCTGGAAGATCTAACCGGTAAGCAACCCGTCCTACCCGGGCCAAAACTCTAAATGGACCAATGAACCGGGGGCCCAGCTTGCCCCGCTTCTAAAATCTGATAACACCCTTCCAGGGCGACACTTTCAGGAGGACCATATCGCCTACCTGAAACTCCAAGTCCGAACGCCACTTGTCGGCGTAACTCTTTTGTTGACTCTGAGCAGTCTGGAGCCTGCTCCAGACTTGTTGAATCCGCTCTGTGGTCTTGAGTACTACTTCCGTACTCCCCATGACTCTCTGACCGACCTCACCCCAGCAGATCGGGGTCCTGCACTTCCTCCCGTAGAGCATCTCGAAGGGAGGTCGGTCTATACTGGAGTGATAGTTGTTGTTATACAAAAATTCTGCTAACGGAAGATACGTATAACAACTGCCACTAAAGTCTAGCACACATGCTCGAAGCATGTCCTCGAGAGTCTGAATCGTCCTCTCGCTCTTTCCGTCTGTCTGAGGGTGGAAAGCGGTGCTGAAATGGAGACGAGTACCCATCTCGTCTTGAAACCGCTTCCAAAACCTAGAAGTAAACTGGACATCTCGGTCTGACACCACCGTGACAGGCACTCCATGATGAGCCACTATCTCTCGGTCTGACACAACACATCTTATTATATTATTATTCACTAACATCATTAGGCATTAGGACCTTATCGTACTCAAAAAGTCCGACCGATTCTAACTCATATCACAACTCATAAGGCCTAAATTATTCAAGTTAATCTACGCTAAGTGTCCTAAGACTTATGAATGCAGTGGCTTTATCGCCGGTTCAAATACTCAAATGCGGACCAATGACACTTGTTAAACATAAATTGCCACCGTGTGCCTAACAAATCCTATACATAATTTATGATATTGTATCAAACACTAGCTCGCATTGGAAAATTCTAGACGGCTAGATGGCTTTAAGCACACAATATATTTAGATGTATAAAATCTGTAACATGTCATACATTGAACTATTAGGCAAATTAATTATCACGCCATAAATCGAACACGATCATGTTCTAAACCTAAGGTTTCCATGTCTCAAGTAATTATAAACACAACCGAACCAATTGTTAAAATGACATTATCAAGCACACAATCTCCGTGCATAGCAAATGTTGAATATTATGATAGAAGTATATTAGATATTAAACAACATGAAGTCTAGAATGGACATTTAAGGGTTTTCAATCCCTAAACACCAAGTCCATAACAAATTCTAATGTTGCGATATATATAGTAACATTTCTATACAATATCCAACAAGACATTTAAACAAAAACTTCATCCATAGTGACATATTATCACCAAACGATATTATAACATACAGTTTTAAGGCTAAAAATAGTCAATATAAACAAAATTAATGGTCACATTTGGCCACTAAACATCCCCAAACTTTAAACGAGAATAATCAAGAACCAAGAATCTCTACACATGCAAAAAGTCTCAAAAACTTTAGGAAGCACCGATAACATCTGTGATAAATACTAGTGAGCACACGATAAATAAATCCACCTTTCCATACTTTAAACCATTCCTCAATCATCGAAATTCTAAGCATTACTTTTGCTTTTGCGTTTGCGTTTTTGGGGTCCAGCTGAAAACAAAAAATACATACTTGTAATTTCTCCTATTAATTCCAAGAAGATTAAAAATATTGCACTTACATGATTCAGGGCGAGAACATGTGCTTCCTACACACATAACAAACATTGCAAATTCTTGGTTATTTAGGAATGAAATAATGGAATAATAAACCAAGAAAACACGAAGAACTATGACCCAAATCATTTCAGCATAAAGAAAAGGCCGAATTTAAATGTTTTATTTTAATCAATAACCCTTTTAAGAAATCTAATATCATTTATATATTTTGTAAACTTCAAAATAATTATTTCATCCTATCAAAGAAAATGAGGTTTCGTTCTCCGGTTTAAAGATAAGAACCATGAAGAAGAAAAAAAACACACAAGCTTCATGGCTGCAAATTGTCTATTCTGGACCCAATTATTCTGAAATATCTATTGAAAGGAAACAAAATTTCTAGATTTTTAGTTTATCTTTGCTTGAAGAATCTCGGAACTTCTCTTATCTTAAAAAGACATAATCAATTTAGTTTAAGGTTACAAATGTTAAAAGCAAGGGTAATATGGTCAGTTTAATTATTTATTTATAATTATAATCATTTTAAAGTACGAAAAATGATTATAAAAAAATGAATTCGGTCAAATATAATATTTTGAAAGTTTATTAAGGGCATATACGAACGAAATTCTCTCTAAAGAAAAGGACTCCAATAAAGTAAATGCAATGTGTAAAAGATATATATACCTTGACCAATTTCAATTTCACGGAGAATCTGCAAATGTACACTTTTGTTGAAGTAGTCACAAATGTACTTGCTAATCCTATCAAAAACAAAACAACATAACATAACATAACAGCCGATTACATAATTCATAAAATTTAGAATCTTTCTTTATCCATTGTAAATAATTATTTTGCAAAATAATCAGAAATACTCACTTTCTATATGCTTCTCTTCTCCTAATGAAGACAGGGCCAGAGACAGTGTCATCGTCTTGATCAACATTTAATGGTTGATCATTTGGGTTTGTCTGAAATTTATTACGTAGAAAACATAAACACCAAATATATAAATATGAATATAAATATATTATAGATATATAGACCTGCAAAGTGTCTTTTTTTTTTGTCTCTTCAATGACACTTGATGGCAAAAGTATGTCCAGAAATCCATACCACGGGGGGCTTTGTACCATATATCATGGTAGTCCATCACTGCTCCTTCCAACTCTATTCATAAAATCAAATAGACAGATACCCAATGAAAAAAAAAAACTTACAAACATATACCTCCTTGGTCTTCAATGTTTGCTTGCGTGATAAATTTATCAACTGTTGAACTATAGCCACCACTTCTATAGAAATTTAAAAGGTGCCTTGTGAATCTGAAAAAATGAAAAAGAAAATAAAAAACCCCACACATAACAAGTAATTGACAATATTTTCTTTGGAAATGTGAAAGACAAATTCAAAGATAAATTTTAGAATATTGTCAATTTTGCCCTTCAAAGAAGGTAAGCTTCCTATGAAATATCTTGGAATATAATTAATACTAAATTCCTATTGATGCATTCTAGCACACAATAAATGTGAGAAACATTTGAACCTACCTCTCTCTCTCTCTCTCTCTCTATATATATATATATATATATATATATATATATATATATATATATATATATATATATATATATATATATATATATATATAAGGATGAGATCGGTTGAGAACTCATAGTTTCCCGAGAACTAAAAGTGGATCGTTAGATCAAAATTAATTCAATAACGGCATGATCGTAATCATACCAATCTCATTTAATGTTTAATTTTTTATGTTATTGGAAACATTAATAAAAAGTTTTAAAAAATAACATAAATTTTAAAAAAAATAAAAAATATTTCAAAAAAAAATGTAATTTTTTCAAAAAACAAAAGCCTATTTTTCTCAAAAAAACTGCAATTTTTTCAAAAAAAAAACTGCATTGTTCTTCAAAAAAAACTACAATTTTTTCAAAAATAAAAAATAAAACTGCTTTTCTTTTTAGAAAAACAACATTTTTTTTAAAAATCTGCAAGTTTTCAAAAAAAAAGCTACAATTTTTTTAAAAAACCTATCATTTTTAAAAAAAAATGCATTTTTTTTTAAAAACTGCAGTTTTTTCAAAAACCACATTTTTTCAAAAAAAACTACAAATTTTTTTCAAAAACGACACTATTTAAAAAAAAAACTACATTTTTTTAAGTGCCTATATGCATATTTTTGGTACATTTATGCATATTTTTACAAGTGCATATATGCATATTTCATATGTTATTATATTTGTAAAGGAATCATAAGAAAACTCATTTTATTTATTAATCTATAAACACAATACAATAAGTATTTTATTCGATACAATATAAAATATCAAAAACAAAAAAATGCTACAGAATTTCAAAGCGTTTTCATGTCTTCTTGTCAATATTTCCATATTTTCTTCAATTTATCATTTTTCACCTCTTCAATATTCACCACAGTTTCTTCCAAATCTACAAAAAAAAAAAATTATTGATGCAAAAACACTCACAAAAATACATATATGATTTACATGTGAATCACATATAATTCATATGTGAATTACTGTGAATTACATGTGAATCACATGTAATTCATATATGAATTACATGTGAATCTCATGTAATTCATATGTGATTTACATGTGAATCACATGTAATTCATATGTGAATTACATATGATTTACATGTGAATCACATATAATTTATATGTGAATTACTGTGAATTACATGTGAATCACATGTAATTCATATATGAATTATATGTGATTCATACGTGAATAACATGTGATTTACATGTGAATAACATGTGATTTACATGTGATTAATATGTGATTTATATGTGAATAACATGTGGTTTACATGTGAATTACATGTAATTCATATGTGAATTACATGTGATTTAAATGTAAATCACATGTAATTCATATGTGATTACTTGTGACATGTGATTCACATATAATTTATATATAATTCACTTGTGATTTACATGTGAATTATATGTGATTCATATGTGATTCATATGTGAATTACATGTGATTTCATATAAAACAATAATTCATATAAAACAATAATTCATGGATATTACCCTCTTATCCATGAACTGACTCCCTCGGGAGTGAGTAACCTTCACCGTATAACCCTTCCGCCATCGCACACCTGAACTCCAAGGAAGTTCGAATCTCAACTGAACACTCCTCGCAACGCAGTCGCTATTCCAAGCAACGAGATCATATACCTTATCTTTCGACCAAGAATCTCCTGAACACTAACTACCACTCCTAACTACTAAGATCCTCAATCATACTATGAAACATGCGGAACAAGGCAGACAGATTTACCATACTATACAATCAACAAGATAACAAGATATCACAATGGGAACATACCCGCAGCTGCATCTGGCTCTGCCCTGACCTCCTCTGTTGTAAGCTGAAATGCGCGTCCCTGAGCCCTCGGAGGCTCCGCTCCACCCTGACCCCTGCCAGTAATCCTCAAAGTGGACGGTGCTGGAGCCTGCACCGATCCTGCAGCAAACTGTGGGCAGTTGACCCTCAAGTGTCCAACCTGATGGCAATGATAACAAATCCTCATATCCTGCACCGGGGCTGACTGACGGCAATCCCTCGCATAATGCCCCTCTCTTCCGCACTTGCGGCACGCACCACCGGACCTACAAACTCCGGTATGACCCTTCCCACACTTTTCACAAGTGTGGCTGCTCTGACTCCCAATCCTGGAGTCAACGGTTTTGAACCGTTTCGGCGTCGGCTGCGACTGCACTGGGGCCTGCCTCTGCTCTCGCAACTGCAACTCAATCTCCAACTCACGCCGCCTGGCTGCCTCCTGCAACTCTAACAAGGTATCACACCTCTGTGTGGACACAAACTGCCGAATATCCCTCTTGAGCATACTCAGATATCGGGACATCTGAGCCTGCTCCGAAGCAAACTCCGGGCAAAACATCGCCCTCTCAGTAAACATCCTGGTGATCTCCGTCACCGACTCTGAATCCTGCTTCAGCTCCAGGAACTCCTGAGCCAATCTCTCTCTCTCAACCCGCGGAACATAACGAGTGCTGAACATCTCCCGAAACTGATCCCAAGTAACCGCAGCCCGCTGCGCATCAGAATAAGATCCCGTAGTCAACCTCCACCAATCCTTCGCTCCGAGCCTCAACAGGTTCAGAGCACACCTCACCCTCTGATCAGCAGGGCATGAACACGTGAAGAAACATCCCTCCACGTCTGACAACCACCTCATAGCAACGATCGGATCTTGAAATCCATCGAAAGTAGGGGGCTTCGTCTTATCGAAGTCCCGATACTGAAAACCTCGACCGGTTCCTCCCCCTGCCACTGCTACAGCCGCTGTAGCTGCCGCGGCAGCCGCCTCCGCAAGAGCTGCATAGCGCTCATCAAAGTACTCGACCATGGCGGTCTTGATCGACCCAAACATCTCCGGCAACTCGGCCCGGAACATAGCAGCAACCTCATCATGCAGGATCTCACGAATCCTGGCATCCAACTCGTCCGTGCTCATCTGACCAATGACCTCGGGTGGTACTGACCCATCCTGACCACCCTCTCCCGATCCTGATCCCGAACCGGATCCTGCCCCGAAACGTCTCGTAATCGCCATACTGCAATACACTAACGAGACCCTTAGACACATCACATATTCACCCGGGGAACTATCTCATAACTGATACCCTAGAGAGTTGTGACTTCCTTGATACACGTATGGGTCCTGTGTTTCAGTAGTACGGGCCCATACTACCTTCCACACCTACCCATTTTTGTCTCAAGTATCACTACAACACTCTAACCATATATACACACATCCGCTCAATCCTCACTCCTAGAGGAAAAGCTGCATATCTCAAATAAGGAAAACCCTAGGCTAATAGGCATCACATAATCAGGCAATTCTATCATACAATTCCTGAAGATCCCTAGCTTAGTAGTAGCATGTTGTTCTAACATATCATATAATCAAATAACTTTTATTGTATTTTGGGGTCTACTTACTGGCTCTGGCTGATCGTACCCTCTGCATCCTCCTTTACTTATTTCGAAAACCTTTTGAAAACCATTTTGAAAATCCCTCCTTGAGTTGAACATATACACAACCAAGGCACTTGCTGAAAATAAGAACAGGTGAAATTTGTTGTAATAAGTAATGACATGTTAAACCATTGCAAACTAAAAATATTATAAAAAAATGAAATGGTTTATAATTAAGTATGAATTGTAACTCAAAGGTTTATCAATCAAGAAAAGCAAAATACAAATCCAATCATTTTCAAGCTAATAATGGAACCTTCATTTCCCAATTACAGCACAAGTTACAACACAGATGGCCATAGAGCTTTTAAAATAGATAGTTGATATCATATGCAAATTAAATTGTGTAACACCCATAAAATTTGAGCCAAATTAAAACATTTTAAATCATTCAAAAACCATTACGTTCATACAACTCGTTTTCAAAATAGTTTAAACATCAGAGTATCCCCCAGAACCATATCATATAAATCATAAAACATGAGGAGCGGTACGATCACGCCTTCGCCTTGCCACGATCTCCTGAAGTACCTGAAACAATACACTGAAACTGTAAGCCCGAAAGCTTAGTGAGTTACCCCCAAAATACCAACCACACATATCATACTCATAACATATCATAAATAGAACAGCCATGCACATCGGGTCTACTGTGTGACTGGTCCGCCCGCACCGGGCCTTCAGTCCACCTGGTCCACCCTCTGAGTCTAGCCATGTACGTCGAGTCTACAGTGCGATTGGTCCGCCCGCACCGGGCCTTCAATCCACCTGGTCCACTCTCTAAGTCTACAGTATGACTGGTCCGCCCGCACCGGGCCTTCAGTCGGCCTGGTCCACTCTCCAAGCCTCGGCACGTCTGGTCCGCCCTCTTGGGCCTTCAGCCTATCCGGACCGCTCGCTGGGCCTTCGGAACATCCGGTCCGCCCTGGGTATGTTGGCCTACAGCACAAAGCAGGACCCGCCTCAACCCAACCCCCGTCAAACAACCATGTGCACATACAACAATTAATCACATAACAATCCTCAACCAGACAAACAGTCTAACAGATCACATAGCATATCAACATCCTAACCAGGATTCCGACCTAACCGGTCACTAACATAACATTACCCTATATCCCGGGTACCGACCTTAACCAGGTCACTAACATAACACCATCCTAAATACCAGGATGCAGATCTAGCAAAACAATAACATAACAAACAATACCCGGATTTCCATCCGATAAAGGGCCGGCCTTGGTGTCGTAGACCCTGTCGATATAGTGAGGATAACTCACCTTGCAACTGCCGAAATCCTGCAAATCTCTGACCGCTGACTCACCGGGACTCCCAACTATCACATGATAATCACCAAGTTAGAATCCAACATGACTTTCTAGGCCAAGGGCCCACAACACTCATTAAGTCCATCATCCTCTTATTGGGCCAAGACCCAAAACCAAATCCTCATGCAAAGCCCAATATTGGCCCAATTTACTAAATTGGGCCCACCTCACCAAATGGGCCTAGATCCAAGGTCCATAATCATTATTGGGTCTAAATTACTCCATCCATAATGTTCAGTCATGGCCCAAGCCCCACTAGCCCATAAACAGCCCAATCACTTAAGGCCCAAAATCAAAAACCCAACAGAGGGAGTACGATGGGCGTACCCCTCTTGGTACGCTGGGCGTACTTCGATTCTCGCGGACTGGGAACGGGACACTGACCCACTACGCTGGGCGTACATCAGCTTACGCGGGGCGTAATCTCGCTGAACTAAAATTCCACATAAGTTCTTAATGGCTTAAGCTCTTAAGCCCAAACTTCAGATCCATCGACCAAACATGCCTAGGATTCATAAAGTCTCAAACTTTATTACTTGGGACGTCCATAAAGCTCTTAACTCAAGGTCTTAATCCATTAAGACCCACCTACATCACACATGAGACAATCAAAGCCTTTGGGACCTTATTTTTCTCACTCAAGACCTCTCCTAAGGTCTGAAAGGACAGATAATCTCAACCAACTCGCATCATGCATCACTTTGGGGTTTTTGGGACAAGAAATGGTGTCAAAACCTCAGAACACCTAGATCTACACAAAATAGATGTCAAGCAAGAGACTTTATACCTCAAAAGGGCTCCAGAAGATGATGCCTTCCCAGATCTACGAGCTCCAGCCACCCAACTCCTTCGTTGACAACTTCTTCTTTCTTCTCCTAGGCTCTCCTTTGCCAAACCAAGCTCCCCAAGGTCAAATATCCACAATCATGGAAGAAAACGGCTACTTAGGGTTTCTGAGAGTAAGAGGGCAGATATGGAGGCTAGGGTTGGAACCATAATGTTCCTTATATAGTGGCTGGCCCTAAAATTAGGGTTTCTGGACACTGGACGTACGTTGGGCGTATATCCTGTACGTTGGGCGTACGCCCCCAACACCCGCGTTCATTTAACCACTCTACGCTGGGCGTAACCTATCGTACGCTGGGCGTACCCAGCCAATTACACGCATGCACTCCATGCATGCCTAGGACCCCTTTGCCAAATATTTCCTTTAGGGACCATTATTGACACTATCTTCAAAGTGTCATAACTCCTTTATTCTAAGTCCGTTTCCGACGAACTTTATATCCACGAAAAGGTGGCGAGAAGCCCTACGCTTCTAGCAACACACCCCGACCCGAAACCTTCTCAAATAAAACACATTTCCCATAAAAGACCGAAACGCCCTTACTCTTGATCTCAGGGATCCATGAATAATTACTCTTAGAACGGGGCGTTACAAAGAAGTTGATTTTTTTTTCAGATGCAATGGTATCCCATTATGGAAGAGATAAAGAAAAAACAAATTATTAGGGCTTAAATCTTTTCAAAAAGGTTATTGCCAAAGAAGTTGTTAATTTGATCTGATGTTTATGAACTCCTTCATTTTTTCTTTTCAAGTTGTTTCAGGTTTCGATGGTTTTATCCTTGGACAGGTTCGATTCTCTTTTGTTCTGGATCAATAAGACTTCGTCCTCTTTCAAAATTCAAAAAAAAAATGATATGCTTATAAAAAAAATATTTAAATGACTCACGGCATGATTTCTTCTTTCTTAAGTTCAATGGTGTTCATTTTTTCCCAGAAATCGCTGGCATCTAGAGTATATGTATTCCAGAGGCTGCAAAAAAAGAAAAAAAATATATTAAGTACCCATTCTCTGTTTAAATCGCTCAAGCCATGAGAATACCTACTTGTGCTTTCCAGCCGATTCCATAGCATTCTTCTCCATCGTCTCTTTCTTCGCCACGAATTCAAAATAACCAGAAAACCCTAGTTCAATCACACCACGAGAGAATGAGAGACATAAACCCATTACCCATGGATTTGCATGTTGGGCTGTTCATACTATTCGTATAAAACCAAAACTAAATTACCGATTGGACTATTTTGTTTGGATTGTGGATGAGTTATCAACAAAATGAAATTATCTTCGATTTATAAAACTAAAACTACATAAGAGTATATATATATATATATATATATATGTTATTTTGTTTCTTACATTTATTGTGTGCTATAATGCACCAATAGAAATTTAGTAAATTAAATAATTATTTAATTAAATAAATATAGATATTAAATGATTTCCATAATTATATGTATATTAAATGATATTCATAATTATTATTCTCTTTTTATGGAAACTAATTAAATTCGTCATTAATATCAGCAATAACATTCTTTCAGAATGAATTCGCATCTAGGTTTTTATATATTAATTCGTATTTTGTTTCAGGACTCACTCACTTAAAATACAATAAAGTTGCATAGAATATGAAGAACGAGAGTATATTCTACTAGAATACACTCTTATTCTGCTGAATACACTCTCATTCTTCTAGATATGAATTCATTCTGAAAGAATATTATTGTTGACATTAATGACAAATTTAATTAGTTTCCATAAAAATGAGTTATAAGTATGGATAACATTTAATATACATATAATTAATACTAAATTCCTATTGGTGCATTCTAACACACAATAGATGTGAAAAACATTTGAACCTACCTCTCTCTCTCTCTCTCTCTCTCTATATATATATATATATATATATATATATATATATATATATATATATATATATATATATATATATATATATATAGATGAGATCGGCTGAGAACTCATAGTTTCCCGAGAACCCGAGAACTAAAAGTGGATCGTTAGATCAAAATTAATTCAATAAGGGCATGATCGTAATCATATCAATCTCATTTAATGTTTAATTTTTTGTGTTATTGGAAACATTAATAAAAAGTTTTAAAAAATAACATAAATTTAAAAAAAATATATATTAAAAAAAAACTGTAATTTTTTCAAAAAACAAAAGCATCTTTTTCTCAAAAAAACTTAAATTTTTTCAAAAATAAAAAAAAACTGCATTTTTCTTCAAAAAAACTACAATTATTTCAAAAATAAAAAATAAAACTGCTTTTCTTTTTAAAAAAAACAACATTTTTTTTAAAAATCTGCAACTTTTCAAAAAAAAGCTACAATTTTTTTAAAAAACCTGTAATTTTTAAAAAAAAATGCATTTTTTTTTAAAAAACTGCAGTTTTTTCAAAAACCACATTTTTTTCAAAAAAACTACAATTTTTTTCAAAAAAGACACTATTTAAAAAAAACTGCATTTTTTAGGTGCATATATCCATATTTTTGGTACATTTATGCATATTTTTACAAGTGCATATATGAATATTTCATATATTATTATATTTGTAAATGAATCATAAGAAAACTCATTTTATTTACTAATCTATAAACACAATACAATAAGTATTTTATTCGATACACTATAAAATATCAAAAACAAAAAAATGCTACAAAATTTCAAAGCTTTTTCATGTCTTCTTGTCAATATTCCCATATTTTCTTCAATTTATCATTTTTCACCTCTTCAATATTCACCACAATTTCTTCCAAATCTACAAAAAAAAAAAAAGATTTTTATTGATGCAAAAACACTCACAAAAATACATATATGATTTACATGTGAATCACATGTAATTCATATGTGAATTACATATGATTTACATGTGAATCACATATAATTCATATGTGAATTACTGTGAATTACATGTGAATCACATGTAATTCATATATGAATTACATGTGAATCTAATGTAATTCATATGTGATTTACATGTGAATCACATGTAATTCATATGTGAATTACATATGATTTACATGTGAATCACATATAATTTATATGTGAATTACATGTCAATCACATGTAATTCATATATGAATTATATGTGATTCATACGTGAATAACATGTGATTTACATGTGAATAACATGTGATTTACATGTGAATAACATGTGATTTATATGTGAATAACATGTGATTTACATGTGAATTACATGTAATTCATATGTGAATTACATGTGATTTAAATGTGAATCACATGTAATTCATATGTGATTCACTTGTGACATGTGATTCACATATAATTTATATATAATTCACTTGTGATTTACATGTGAATTATATGTGATTCGTATGTGAATTACATATGATTTCATATAAAACAATAATTCATATAAAACAATAATTCATGGATATTACTAGAAAAGTTAATTGATACTTATTTTTAACCATTTATAAAAAAATATGAACAAAAAAGAAAAAAAAAGTTACCTCTCTTTTGCTTGCAACAGCTTCAGCTGCAGCAGCAACAAGTGCTTGTGCTTCCCGAATTTCCCATCAGAAAAATTATTTTGAACATATTGCTCACTTGCAAAGATCACTAGTTTTAATTTTAATCTAAAATCTAAACGAAAAATATGTAAATTAGTAATTACTTAAGAAACACAAATACCATATACAATTAATCATAAATGTAGCATAACTTACCCATGTTATGCAACAATATGTAATCCCCTCTTTGCAACGTACAATAAGGTTCCAAAATAAAACGCAGTTATGAAAAAAAGAAATTTATGGCAATTTTAATGGTGAAAATGAAAATATAATGTAATCAATGCCACTAATCTCTTAGCTTTGTGCAAAAAAAGTAACCCATATGTTTCTTCCTAATGTCATTAGAGTTCGGAGGCATTGCCTAAATAGAAAAATTAAAGAAAAACTGACGAGTTATTTCGTTTGCATCAAAAATTTAGAAGCAAAAACACAAGCCATGATAACCAACTTGGTGCCTAAATATCAACATATATTTCTATTTGTGTGCGATTGAATTCATATTGTGAATGTTTTGAAATCTTAAAAAGCTAAACAGCCAATAGGATAATTACACTAAATTAGGGGAATCAACCTTATTCAAGTTCTATAACGATGGGGAAATTTTACTAGTAAATGTATCAACTAATTTTGATGTAAATAATTATAAAGGAAATTAAATTTGCTCAAATTACTTTTTCCTTCTTAGCCATTTTACTAGTAAATGTGTGCAAGTTTATCTTGAAGAGATTCGTTAGTTCTATCATTCACGACATCTGCAACCAACAAATTCAAAATGTACATTAATTAAAACAATATGCATTTTGTTAAATCATGACAAATTCAAGATTCAACAATTTTAAACCTAGAATATAAGGAGGTGGAGATAAACACCTGAAACGCCCTTGAAATATGATGATTTTAACTCCTGTTGAACATATACACAACCAAGGCACTTGCTGAAAATAAGAACAGGTGAAATTTGTTGTAATAAGTAATGGCATGTTAAACCATTGCAAACTAAAAATATTATAAAAAATGAAATGGTTTATAATTAAGTATGAATTGTAACTCAAAGGTTTATCAATCAAGAAAAGCAAAATACAAATCCAATCATTTTCAAGCTAATAATGGAACCTTCATTTCCCAATTATAGCACAAGTTACAACACAGATGCCCATAGAGCTTTTAAAATTGATAGTTGATATCATATGCAAATTAAATTGATGCAGAATCAAAAAGAAAGTTGAAATCAAATGCACATTAGAAATAATTTATTACATGTCGATCTGGAGGAAGAGTCCAACGAGGATTGAAAAACAGGGGAGAACGGAGAAGGAAATGTCGATAATAGATGATTGATCGGCTCACAGTCAAAGAATCTTCAATTAAGTTTGTTTCCATTGAAGGTGATGAAGCATAACCGAACACAAATCTTCATTGTAGCTGCTGGAGAAATCTCGATGGTAAAATACATTAGTTTATAACTGATTAGAAAACTTTGGAACATCAGGATATTCTCTTTACCTTTTTATATGACTTCAAATGATGAATATGGATTTAAAATCCCTAAACATATAGCTGGTAATGGCTGTTACAGAATATATCAGATCTGTTAATCCGCGGGACGGTCTCGATTCGTCGATTATCTGCAGACGATTTAGAAATTAGGTATCGTGAACTGGAAGTCACAGTAAATCAGAACCTGTGAAAATCTCGATTATCAATTTGAGATGATGAATTTATGATTTCATTAAAAGCATAACAAGCACTTTCGATTCAGCTAAGCAAGATCAGAACATAAAAGATCGAATCTTATGAGAGATAAACAAACATTACAAATAGAGCAAGGCTCGACAATCGAAGCTTATGGCAGAGATGCGAATCGAGAATCAAAGACGAGACGAAGATTTATCGCCGGTGAGGATGAGAGAATGTGAGGCGGAGATGGAGAATTTAGTGTCGATTTTCTCAAGGCTCAACAACGGGAAGAAAAAGAGAGATCGCTGGCGGAGCTGCTATTGGAAGGTGAATGAGTGACATGAGTATCTAGATACGGCGAAGCTTCAATCGTCTCCGGCGAAGGAGAAGGAGGAGCAGGCGCCGTTGCTGGAGAGGGAAAGGAGGTGTTGACAGGTATGGATGGTGATGATAAATTAGTAGTTTTGATTTTAGGAATTCAGAAAATCTATATACCTAATTTACCCCTATTATTTTTGTTAAAAAACCACATATACCATTGAAGTTATGTTTATTTACCATATTGCCATCTTTGATCTTGACCCTTCAATTTTTTGATCTAGTGGTCCACTTTTAGTTCTCGGGTTCTCGGGAAACTATAGGTTCTCAAATGATCATTCATATATATATATATATATATATATATATATATATATATATGAAATTGTATTTTTAAATAGATAACAAACAGTTTATTTTTGTTTAGAGTCGACTAATGTTCATGTTATATATTTTTTCTTAAATGGTGTGGCTCTTGAAAACCGATCCAATCGAATTGTAATTTGGTTGGTTCGGATCGGAATTAAATTTAGTTTGGAGTATTCAAATTCAAGTTCTGAAAAATCGAAATTAATTTGTACTCACTTAATTGGATTCATCCAAACGAACACTCCTATCCTCATGTTTCCTTTTCTCTATTTAGCTTAAGAATGATCCCCAATCATCAAACAATCTGCAAATTTCCTTTATTTCCATCTTTTACATAATTCATTTAATACTCCTCCATAAACTTACAACTAACATTTTAAGTTAGTAACCAGTTTATAAACCTACAAATGACAACCTTTAATATTTTCAACACTAAAATTATAAAACACTAAATTTAAATGATTAGTTTCAAATCAATAAACAACTTAGTCGCGATTCTCAATAATAACTATTGTTTTTTTAACTGATAACTTAAGCAAAACCCAAATTACAAGGAAGTAACAACCAACCAACCCAATTCATCTTAAGATTATTATGCCTATTTAAAATAAAAATAAAAAAGGTTGTGAAACAATATCATCTAATATATTTGCTTTTCTAACTTTAGCCATTTCAAATACAAGGTTGTTTCCAAATTTCCATACTACCCGAACGATAGTAATAATCATCATGTCGACGCATTTCTCTTGCACCACATTTAAATTCAACAAATCCGCCCATATACAATCTGAATTGGAGTTAAGGTCATCCAAGTTCCACGGTCGACCAAAAACTTTCCAAATATCCATAATTACGGGGCAAGTAGTTAAGATGACTCAACTTTAAATTCTTGACTTAATAACAATTGAAATTACCTAAGAAATTAATAACGAGAGATTTTGGATTTTCTAGAAAATGAGAGAAATAAGAACCTAGGGAGTTTCGGGGCAAGTCCCATGGGGTAAACGGGGGATTTTGTGAACATGGGCATGGGGGAGGTTTCGCCTTCCCCATTTGGAATCGTTGATGTCCTTATCATGGACCATTTTATCGACCTGAATCCTTCCTCTACTACCAATTGTTTTACTCTTAGACCATTCTCATTAACCCTTCCCTCATGGCTCTTTCCTTCAGGACTCCTCCACTTGTAGATATTTCTTGTAAGATATATGTTGAGTTCAAGATTCCTAGGTTATGGCTATATCTTAATACATCGAATCACTCCTCTGGACTTGTCCGAACCTTGCTAACACTCGACTGGGGTTCCTTTGAACCACAACAGAAAAGGGGACTCAAACTCTGGACTCGCCGAGTCGATATTGTCCATGCCTTATCTCTCGATTTCTGGCGTACAACACTCACCCAAAAGGTAGATATGGGCTTCTAAAACCGATCTAGCACGTAAAGTTATGAACTTTACGTGTACACATGGAAGTATATGCTTAAAGGACCCAAAAATGAGGTCTAAAGGGGTGCATGGGCTATCATGGCCATAAAGCTTTCATCCTCATGCCATGTACTCGATTCCAGAACCTAGATCTGGAGATGAATCGACTTGGGACGACCAGGTCTCAAGGATTAAACTTGTTGGACCCAAAACTCCATACAAATGACAAAAAGAAGATCTATAGAACTATAAGTCAAGTGTGAAGCTTTATTACCAGAAAATGAGGAGAAGATGGTGCTGATTCTGGATCTGAAATCTTCTCTTGAAGTCCTCCCTCTTCCTCTTCTTCACCCAACTTCAAACACACAAGATTACTTAGGGAAATGGCACCCAAATACTCACAAGGCTCAAGGGTGGCGTTTTAGAGCTTTCTGAACATTGAGGGAGTGATAAGGGAGGCCACAAGGGTGTTATGTTCCTTTAAATAGGGGGACAAACCCTAAAATTAGGGTTTCCATCAAACAGCTCCTACTCGCCGATTCGGTCTTCCGACTCGTCGAGTAGGTCACTTAGTTCCCCGACCCGGAGTCGATCCTACTCGACGAGTTGAGCCCCCAACTCGTCGAGTCCAAGGGTAAAATATGAAGTTCGACTTGAATTAAATGCGTACCTGAGACCGGGTGTTACAAACAGTCTCCCACTTGGATAAGTCTAACAACTATTTTGCGTATGACTTCAAACTTGATCAGCAATCGTAGCTTTCAAAAGCCGCTGTCAAATCTGATCTTATCAGAAACGTGTCCTTTAGATAAGGGATCATATATTCCTCCATTCTAGATATCATATGAACTGAGACATGGATTTTAATCATAGTCTCTGTTCATGTGTTGTTTCCCGATTTCTGAATTATGACGACTGACAACAGACTACAATTGAACACATCAACTCAGTCCCGGCTTGGCCAAGCGCTTAGGGTGTCATCACTAAATCATTGAGGGGCCCACAGATATCACTTTTATCCCACTTTGGGTAAAAGGAACGGATAAACTTTGACTTAATGTTCGCTTGTTCCTACTCATCAAATCACACACAACAATACGTTTTATAACACCAAGTTACTGGTGCGTTTAGATATTATCAATGTGTAACCGACTCGCAAGATACAACTCACACATCTCGGTTTCAAGAATATAAGATATTATCGTCTCACCAATCACTCGTGATAAAATCCATGAAGCGATCCAAGTGAGCATGGGTTTAATCCAATACTCTAATCTTATAGCAACACTCATGAACTCTGCAACAAACTTGTGCCATGTCTAAACACTTTAGACAATCTACAGACGAATTCATGACAGTCTTCATTCATGCCTACTTCCAAAGTATGAACGACTGTGGAGGGTTTGAATAATCTTATTATTCAGGAAGTCAAAACATGCAAAGTGAAACACAAGAATAATACTAATTCTATATGGCCCCAAACCTTTGAGTATAAATAAAACATTTTTATTTAATCACCATATTGATTACTCATTATTTGTTGTTTCGGGTAATCAACTTCTTACTTGAATTATAACAACAATTGTCCCATGCTTTAGCATGCACACTATGTTTTCCTATGGTCCTTACTTTGTGAAATAGATCAAATGAACACATTTCCAATGATGCTCATTTCACAATTCCTAATCCTAATTAATTAGTGTAAGAATACAAAATTCTCGCCACTACTAGAATATGTTAGACTCTAACATTTTATGTAACGGTCCTTTCGTAATATCACAGCGCCAAAGTCACCAAGACATTGCCAATGAAATTACAAAGTGCTCTATTGGAGATTGTTACAAGACAATTCCATAGTCATGAAGTCTCACATTCAAAGTACATTCCTTTGAACCTCCTTCTTGCATAGAAGTTTCTAATCCAGACATAGATTCTTATCGTCCAACTCCCAATAAGGAAACATTTCCATATTTGTCATATGACAACTTATTCTAAATAGAATCTTATCTATTCATAATAATGCCAATACGGTCTATCCATGACTATACTTCCAGTTGTCCGCAAGCGACCAATCCTTGGCGAACCTTAGATTGTCCTTGACAGTTGTTTAATTATTTTAGTCAAATCCGGTTCTATTCCCTTTTTCCCTCTAAATGCCCTAGGCATTTGGAAAATTTTAGAACGGTCGAATATTACAGCATATGCAATCGATTCTATACCTGAAGCGTATGGAATACGATTCATAATGAAAAATGTGATACTTTACCAGTTTCTTGCTATAATATTGTCATAATATTTCTAGTTGCCGTGTTCTCAAAATTCGAACTATGAAGAGGGATGTTGTAATCATAATCGAACTTTGAGAATGCAATTAATAAATATATCCTTGACTAAATTCAATTAAAATTTCTCGATCTAAACTTTTAGATTGGAAACGAAGTATAACATTCTCTCCCTTAATTATAGCAAAACAACTTTTCAACCCCTGCAACTTTGCAAAGTGAAACTTTTGTTTTTCTATAATTAATATTGCCAACTTGCAATACTTAAAATACTAATAATCATGCTCCCACTAACATGATGATTATATTCATTCCAGCATAACATTTATACTCCCACTAGCTTTGACACGTATTCAGAAAACAGTTGGACTTCTAGAAGACAATACTTATTGGCTTCCAAAGTTCATATTTCCAATACGATGTGCTTTGATAAGCCTTTATCTAAGCTTCTCAAACTCACACACCTTTCCTTAGACAGCTCACATGTGTGTCTCAACTAATTCAGAACTTATATTACTAAGTCCCAAATGTTCAGACTAATTGCCAAATCTCACAATTCGAACTATGAAGAGGGATGTCGTAATCATAATCGAATTTGAGAATGCAATTTACATAATCTCTATCTCCTTAAAATCTCTCTTAGTGAAAGCGTTTCCTCACAATCATTTTCATGAAGGAGAGAAACCTTATGTCACTTAGATTTAATGGTGCATGTGTTCCTATCCATGCGAATTTGTCATAACCATAATCATAAGATAATGTTTGTGACAAATCCAAACTCTTATGGACATAACTTGTTCATACTTGATTCTTTTCCATCAAGGGTCCCACCATTGCTTCCGAGTTATTTAGCAGCTCACCTATGCCAATCAATGTACTTTCATTGAACAAGGTGCTTGCCTGATGCAGTCTATTGAGAACTCATAGAACTCATATGCATAATTAACTCAACTGGATTGGCACAGAAACAAGAATACGTCAACACGATAGGTTACAATCCTCAAGTCGTATGCTAGTGTTTAATAGGTTTACTCTTGATTAGTTCTTGAAACTTTTCAAGATCTTTAGACTCCCACTAACCTCTTGACATATAGAATTCTCTTATCAAGAAACATTTCTTGATAAAACAAATATTCAAGAATTAGTGTGTGTCTATATATGAAGACAAACCACTACACACAGTTGGTCGTAGTTGGTCTTTGTCTTCTCCAAGACATCACAACTTACCAAATTCAAACGTGCCAGAGTAAGAAAAACAATTTTTTTACTTCACATTTGATGAGTGTGTTAGACCTTCTTAAGATGTGTCACTCAATTCACAGTCTTGGAGTATGACTCTAAGACTTGATTTTGGAACGAAGTATGACTCATCCTTTTGATTTAACCATTTCAACAATTTCCGACTCCTCTTCTTAGCCATACTAGTGCACTAAGATGTACTTACAGGATCAATTGTGATATGGTTCTTAATCATTAAGACGATCATAAAACACGATACAAAAGTACTCTCCCTTCTTCTTAGATTGGAGAAACTTTTATCTTTCTGCCTTCATTGATTCTACTTATTCGTTTTGCCATTCATTGAAACTTTTCAATGATTCAGAATTACACTTAATCTTGTAAGTATAACCACATTTACTAGACCTTTAGTAAAACATGACGAACAACGTTATTATTATTTATGGTGGATTTGACTAGTTCACAAAATTGTGTACTAGTTCCTTTAGTCCTTTACTTGACTCACATACTTATGTGAACAAGGAATTAGTCTTAATTACCTAAGTACCAAGATTTCCATACATCACACAATGCAAGTTGTATGATTCCAAGTTTCTGTCCAATTGAAACTTGGGCGATGGGAATCTTTCCTTACTTAGAAAATTATGACACTTACCATAAATAACATAACTAAGAATCACATCCATTTTGACATTGCTAATAATAGAAATACTCAAACATCAATTTTTCATACATGTCATTGCATGGACAAAATCAAAATTTATTTTATTGCGGAAAAATTTGTCCTTACAACGCAACTCAAATGAAAAACTATGCTATTACATTTCTTAGCAATCTATCCTAACTCTAAAGTAGCAGCTCAAAAAATCCGATCTTCGGATCCATGCGATCGAGATCCATTTCTTTACGATCAGATTCAACACACTTCTTCCTTTAAGCTTCTTCTCTTTTCTTCGATCCTTCAAGACATCATAATGTATCAAGAATCAAAAATAGGAACTTATAGAGTTAGTTAATGGATTTTACCTGAAGTAGAGCCTGTTGGGTTTTGAGCATTCTAACACTTCCTAAGTGTACATGCAACCGTATTAAACCTTGGATCTATGTTTGTCTAAGATACATGCAAAATATTATTTTCCAAGTTTTATAACCTATCTAGCATGGCATGGGGTACTTTTAACCATAAAAGAACTAGATGAATTACATACCTTTTGTTGATTGTTGATTCCTTGGAGTTTGAGAGCCAAGCACCAATAATGTGAATGCCTCAAATGGAAATCACAAATCACCACAAACTTGGAAAATGTATGAGAGAGTATACTAACTCTTGATTTTGGCCACCACACTTACACACACATTAGTGTCTTTTTCATGCAACATAAGCTTGTTTATATAGTGTACATGGTTAGGGTGAAACCCTAATAACCCATGTCTTTTCCTCTTCCAAGGATCCATGGGTAAAAGCTCCATGGATCATCCATGGACTTCCATATAAGCTTAGCCCATTCCAAATGAGTGTTAGCCCACACCATATAAATATAATAGCCCATGATTTAATTAGTCTTCCTTTTAATCACTAAATTAATTCATAATTAATTCAAGATTAAAACTAATTAAGTAACATGACTTTATATTAATATATTATAACTTATAATATATTAATAAATCGTAAGTATACAACTCTCATAAAATTATCCATAACTAGTTCGGGTGAAGTGCAACCCAAATGGACCATGCCGGGTCGGGTCAAGTATATACCAAATAAGTTATGGACTTAGACACCTTATCCAACAGACTCCCACTTGGATAAGTCTAATAACTGTATTTGCCTATATTACTTCAGGAACCAACCGGCAATCGTAGCTCTCGAAAACTCTTGTGAACTATGAAGCGCCATTTTAGATAAGTGATCATATAATCCTCTGCTCTCATGATATCAGCCGGACAAATACATGGAACAATGTCTTACTTATTGTCTAGCAGTTGTTTCTCGATTTCCGATTTGTTTGACAAAGAACTTAACTGAACACATCAATTTAGTTCTGACCGGGCCCGGTACATGGGTCAACACAAAATCATCGAGGGGCCCAGATATCGCTTCTATTTCTAGAAGGAACAGATAAACTTCGACTCATATGCTTGTTCTACTACTTATTGAATTGCACACAAAGGCACGTTTTATAATATCAAGTTACTGATGCGTTTACATGCAATCAATGCACAACCAACTCATAGGTAACAACTCATATCTCTAGGTTTGAAGACTTATATGATATTACCGTCTTACGATCACTCGAGATAAATTCCATGAAGTGATACAAGTGAGCGTGGGTTTATTCCAATACTCATAACTTATGAGTACTCATGAATGTTGTAGCAACCATTGCTATGGCTAAACACCTTTAGTCATCTACAATCCCAATTCATGACAGTCTTGATTCATATCTACTTCCGACATATGACCGACTGTGGAGAGTTTGAATAAATTAATTATTCTGGAAGTCAAAACATGCAAAACTGAAACAATAGTAAATAATTGACAATGATAGCAACACTTTACTCATAAATAAATCACAAATTTTATTCATCATCAAACGTCGATTACATTTTACAAGTTTCAGAAAAGGCTATCTAATCTGTAAAACTAATATCGTCCCTCAGCCCGATGCGCCTCGCATGCTGCAAATGCTTCACCCTCGTCAGTCCCTTCGTAAGGGGATCCGCAGGGTTCTCATCTGACGATACCCTCTTTGCCACGAGGAGTCCCGCTTCTATCTTGTGTCTTATGAAGTGATATTTTCTGTCAATGTGTCGGGTTCTGCCATGATCTCTTGGTTCCTTGGCTAAGGCAACCGCACTATTATTGTCACAGAAAATCTCCATAGGCTCCTTAATAGCTGGTACAACTCCAAGGTCTCCGATGAAGTTCCTCAGCCATATTGCCTCCTTTGCCGCTTCACTCGCTGCTATGTACTCTGATTCACAAGTCGAATCAGCTACAGTCTCCTGTTTGGAACTCTTCCAAGTGATTGCCCCTCCATTTAAGGTAAAGACCCAGCCCGACTGAGAGCGGAAGTTATCCCTATCAGTCTGAAAGCTAGCATCACTATACCCTACTACTCTCAAGTCATCACTCCCACCAAGGGTAAGGATCCAATCCTTAGTCCACCGCAGGTACTTGAGAATATTCTTTACCGCAGTCTAATGAGCCTTGCCAGGGTTCCCCTGATATCTGCTGACCATGCTCAAAGCGAAGGCCACATCAGGACGAGTACAAGTCATAGCATACATGATCGAACCAACAGCGGAAGCATAAGGTAATCGACTCATCTCAGCTATCTCATCTTCTGTACTCAGGCTCTGAGCCTTGCTCAGTTTGGCATTGCTTTGGATCGGTAATTCTCCTTTCTTGGAATTCTGCATGTTGAACCTTTTCAACACCTTATCCAAGTAGATACTCTGACTAAGTCCAATTAGTCTTTTACTCCTTTCTCTTAATATCCTTATCCCTAGGATATAGGTAGCTTCTCCAAGGTCCTTCATAGCAAAGCACTTCCCAAGCCAGGACTTAACCTCCTGCAAGGTTGGGATGTCATTTCCTATGAGTAGTATGTCATCCACATACAGTACCAAAAAGCTAACTATACTCCCACTAGCTCTGACATACACGCAGGACTCATCTTCACTTCTTGAGAAACCAAACTCTTTGACCTTCTCATCGAAACAAAGATTCCAACTTCGAGATGCTTGTTTCAATCCATAAATGGATTTCTCAAGCTTGCACACTCTATTGGGGTACTCTGCACTGACAAAACCTTCTGGCTGATTCATGTAAACATCCTCAGCCAACTTTCCGTTAAGGAAAGCGGTTTTGACATCCATTTGCTATATTTCATAATCATGAAATGCAGCAATGGCTAGCATAACCCTAATAGACTTAATCTTTGCTACTGGTGAAAAGGTTTCATCATAATCAATACCCTGAGTCTGAGTAAACCCCTTCGCAACCAGTCGAGCCTTATAAGTGTGCACCTTCCCATCCATGTCGGTCTTCTTCTTGAAGATCCATTTGCACCCGACTGTCTTACGGCCTGGTACATTGTCAACCAAGTTCCAAACTTGATTGTCATACATGGACTGTATCTCGCTGTCCATAGCCTCCTTCCATTTAGCAGACTCTGGGCCTGCCATGGCTTCCTTAACATTGTTAGGTTCATCCAGATTTACCAGTGTACTGTCACTGATAAATGTATCACCTTCTGTAGTAATATGAAATCCATAATAAAACTCAGGTGTGTTCCTAACCCTTGTGGAACGCCTCAGAAGTATAGACTCGTCAGCTGGATCAACAGAAATTTCCTCCTCAAGTTGATTGCTAGTGTCTGAGGTTCCTTCACCAATTGAGTCTTGAATTTCTTCAAGGTCAATTTGCCTCCCACTGTCTCCTTGGTTTATAAATTCTCTCTCTCGAAAGACCCCTCTCCTAGCCACAAAGACCACATTCTCACTGGGTCTGTAGAAGAGGTAACCAAAGGATTTTTGTGGGTAGCCGATGAAAATACACCTTTCACTTCGAGGTTCGAGCTTGTCATGAGTTTCGCGCCTCACGAAAGCCTCGCAACCCCAAATCTTGATATGGTCTAGATTGGGAACTTTCCCAGTCCACATTTCATGAGGTGTTTTGGCAACCTTCTTTGTAGGGACTAGATTAAGGATGTGGGCGGCAGTCTCTAAGGCATACCCCCAAAAAGAGATTGGTAGCGAAGCTCGACTCATCATAGAGCGAACCATGTCCAACAAAGTTCGATTGCGCCTCTCAGCTACACCATTCAGCTGTGGTGTCCTGGGAGGTGTCAATTGTGAGACAATCCCACACTCCTTAAGATAGTCGAGGAACTCAGTACTAAGATACTCACCACCTCGATCGGATCGAAGCATCTTAATGTTCCTGCCCAATTGATTTTCTACTTCCTGTTTAAACTCTTTAAACCTTTCAAAAGTTTCTGACTTATGTTTGATTAAGTAGACATAACCATATCTACTAAAATCATCAATAAAAGTCACATAATAGCGATTAGCATCCCTTGTGGCGGTTTTGAATGGTCCACATACATCAGTATGTATAAGGTCCAACAAACCCTCACCCCTTGCACAAGTACCAGTGAAGGGTGATTTTGTCATTTTTCCAAGTAGACAAGACTCACAACTATCATCCGACTGGAGGTCGAACGACTCCAAGACTCCACCCTTTTGGAGCTGGCCTATGCGTTTCTTGCTTACATGTCCAAGACGACAATGCCACAAAGATGCTTTATCCAAGCTAGTAGAAGAATCAATACATAATACATTATTTCCTAAATTATCTACAACCGATACAGCTTCATACACACCATCACAAGGTAATGCTTTAAAATAAAGAACATTATTAAAGAAAGCATTAATACTACCAACGTCATTATCAAAAGAAAAGGTAAAACCTTGTTTGTACAAAGCATGAAAGGAAATAATATTCCTCGCCATTTCAGACGAGTACACACATTTATTCAAATCTAACTTTAATCCACTATCTAGCAGCAAAGTATAAACTCCAATCTTGGTAACAGGTGCAACCTTCTTGTTCCCCATGATTAAGTTTATCTTTCCGTGCTCCACATCCTCACTTCTTCGTAGGCCCTGCAAGTCACAACAGATGTGAATACCACAACCTGTATCAAGAACCCAAGAATTAGAATATGGTGAGTTATTAGACAATATAGTGTAAATACCTGCATGGGATGGTTTCACTTTCCCATCCTTGACATCCTGCAAGTACTTTGGGCAGTTTCGCTTCCAGTGCCCCTTATTTTGACAGTAGAAGCATTCAGCATCCTTAGGGATGGCAGAAGAAGTGATAAAACCACCTTTGGTTCCAGATGAGGAGCCTTTAAGGGACTTTCCCTTGGTACCCTTCGAAGGGTGCTTCCTCTTCTTCCCTTTGCCTTGCCCGATAGCCAAAACAGGGGTAGTAGTAGGAGTAGGAGTAGCAACCGACTTACTCTTAAGACCACTTTCGGCAGTCTTCAGAAGTCCTTGAAGCTTACTGAGTGTGACTTCCTCCTTGTTCATGTGGTATGTCATACGAAATTGATCATAACACGATGGCAAGGAGTGCAAAATGATATCAATTGCCAACTCCTCAGGGAAGTTCACATTCAGTTTCATTAGACGGTCCACATACCTTTGCATTTTCTGCATGTGGCTCGTGATTGGTTCGCTATCCTTCATACGGGTAGTGATCATGGAGGAGATTATTTCATACCGCTCTTGACGAGCACTCTAATGGTACCTTTCCATCAGATCCTGATGTATCTCAAAAGGGTAATAGTCCTCATAGGACTTTTGGAGTTCAGCTGTCATGGTGGCCATCATGATGCATGCCACCTTGGTGGCATCTCTTTCATGTGCGTGATACTCACCGACCTCCTCAGGAGTAGCAGTGGACTCATCAAGCTCCTTTAGCTCCTTATCGAGGACATATTCCTTGTCCTCGTAACGAGTAACCATCCTGATGTTCCGGATCCAATCCATGAAGTTGGAACCATCAAAGATGACCCTCCCACAAAGGTTCATGAGGGAAAAGGAGCCAGTAGGGTTAGAGCCCGAAGCTTTGTTGTTGGAAGACATCTGAAAAGAAGAAAACAAGTTTAGATTAGATATATTGAATCCTTAATAATACACCCAAATGTAATATTAAGGCTAGGATCCAACACAATATAGTATAACTTAGAAGAGGGATGCCGTAATCTAAGCTATAATATATTTGAAGGTAGGTGAATGACGATTCACCAATTTCCACCATGAAAACGAAATGAATTATTAGGTTTAATTGGTTTTTTGAAATTCCTAGATTCTTTTGAGATTCATTGAACTTTTCAATGGCATGTTTCAATCTCGATTGTGCCCTTCAAGTTTTGTGACTGGGATGCCGAGGATCACAAAACAAGGTGTGAATAACCATGCAAATTCACTTGGTACCCTTAATATTATCACCTAATCAATGTGCCGGTTAACCACACACGCTCCACCGATCTATGATAAACATTAAGTCACCCTTCGTGATCCTTACTAGTCCAAGTTAGTGTGCCGGTTAACCACACACGCTCCACCAACGACTTGGTAAGGTACAAAGTGTGAATTTCATGGGTTAGCACCATATTCACATTTTCCTAAAGTAACTAAGATTGGGAATTTATAAAAGGTTTAGTTACTTTGTAATATTCATCATACTTTTAATGAGAATTTATAAGTCCTTGTCCTACCCGTTCGGCTAACGACCCTCCACCAGTCAAGCAAGCGGTGGGTGAGAGTGGACACCCATTAAGTTGCCATTTTATAGGCAACAACCTTATACCCACCTTATAGACTGGCTTCGTGAATGAGGCGTACTAGCGGTAAGACGACTTTGATCTTATACATATATATAATAATTAACCATTAATGTTATAAATAGTATAAGGGTTGAATTTTAACTTTTAAAACTCTAAGGGTTTGGAATTAAAGTATATTAAAGTGTGTGTAACTTTACAAATTCCAAAACTTGAGGACAAGTTTTGAACCTATTCAAAACTTTTCATTTCATAACTTATGAATTAAAGGTTCATAAAAATGAAGACTCTTCATTTCCATGTAACTTATGTGTTTTAAGTGTGTGTTTAAAAGAAGTGACCTTTGGATATCCATAACTTGAGGACAAATTATGGACTCCATTAAAACACATAAATAATCAAGAATTAATCCTAAACAATTCAGCAAATAATTCCTATCATCTTCTAAATTCATAAGAACATGAACATGATCATCAAAGTTTCAAGAATTATATGAACACATACAAAGCATGAAATTTTGATATAAGCTATTGTAAATGGATTAGAACAACCATTACACCAACTAAAACAAGTTTTAAAACACCAAAACAGTTTAGGGTAATGTTTCCAGTCCATTTCCAGCAGCAAAAGTCGAAAATCTGCATTCTGAGGCTCCTACTCGCCGAGTGCACGAACCTACTCGCCGAGTAGGATGAGTTTACACATGAACTCGGCGAGTCCCCCCATGGACTCAGCGAGTTCATCAGTCAGACAGCAAAAAATCGACTTTTTATCACTATTTTGCATCAAGTATCAAACAAACAAGCCTAGGCTTTGATACCACTGTTGGGTTTTGAGCATTCTAACACTTCCTAAGTGTACATGCAACCCTATTAAACCTTGGATCTATGTTTGTCTAAGATACATGCAAAATATTATTTTCCAAGGTTTATAACCTATCTAGCATGGCATGGGGTACTTTTAACCATAAAAGAACTAGATGAATTACATACCTTTTGTTGATTGTTGATTCCTTGGAGTTTGAGAGCCAAGCACCAATAATGTGAATGCCTCAAATGGAAATCACAAATCACCACAAACTTGGAAAATGTATGAGAGAGTATACTAACTCTTGATTTTGGCCACCACACTTACACACACATTAGTGTCTTTTTCATGCAACATAAGCTTGTTTATATAGTGTACATGGTTAGGGTGAAACCCTAATAACCCATGTCTTTTCCTCTTCCAAGGATCCATGGGTAAAAGCTCCATGGATCATCCATGGACTTCCATATAAGCTTAGCCCATTCTAAATGAGTGTTAGCCCACACCATATAAATATAATAGCCCATGATTTAATTAGTCTTCCTTTTAATCACTAAATTAATTCATAATTAATTCAAGATTAAAACTAATTAAGTAACATGACTTTATATTAATATATTATAACTTATAATATATTAATAAATCGTAAGTATACAACTCTCATAAAATTATCCATAACTAGTTCGGGTGAAGTGCAACCCAAATGGACCATGCCGGGTCGGGTCAAGTATATACCAAATAAGTTATGGACTTAGACACCTTATCCAACAGAGCCATACGTCTTGATTCTCCCATCTCTTAGATCTCTCAGGTAGACAGGGAAACTTCGTCTCCAATGCCCCTTCTCTTGGCAATAAAAGCAAATTGACTCTTTTGGAACAGCACATGGAACTACCTCAGACTTTGCCTTTCTCTTATGATCAAACTTTTCGACCATGACATGCCTTTCGTTGTCATTGCCTATGTCCATGGAGGTTTGGAAGGCAGATCCACCAATCAACTTTGCTTCTCCAGTGCGCCAAATCATTGCTAATTCAGCAGCAACAAGCAAATAGGTGAGATCGATGAGGGTTACGTCATGGTTTATCATATAGTACTCTCTTACGAACTCACTATATGAGTCAGGAAGCGATTGAAGAACCCAGTCAACAGCCAACTTCTCACAGACAACGACTCCCAACATTCTTAACCTATCAATGTGTGACTTCATCTCTAAGACGTGTGCACACACTGACTTTCCTTCTTCATGTTTACTTGCCAAAAGGGCTTGAGTGAGCTTGAACTTTTCAAGCCTTTGAACTTGTGGGTTAGGGAGAACGATAGGAGGAGGTGGAGGAAGTGAAGCACGATCTCTTGTTCCTCGATCGAATCGTGGAATATCATCTTCATGTGGAAAGCTTGTTCCAAGGGATTTGGGAAGACCACAGTTGTCATACTTTGACATCTACAAAATGGGAGAAAATTCAAGTTAGTTGATTGATTTATTGAGTCCTTAATAAAACACCCAAATGAGATATTAAGGCTAGGACCCAACACAATATTTTACAACTTGGAAGAGGGATGCCGTAATCCAAATTGCAGAACATTTGAAGGTAAGTGAATGACGATTCACTAATTTTCCACCATGAAAAACGAAAAAGAGATTAAGTTTTAAATGTACTGAAAACCCCTAGATCCTTTGAGATTCATTGTACTTTTCAATGGCATGTTTAAATCTCGATATGCCCCTCGTTTTGTGACTGGAATGCCGAGGAGCACAAAACAGGGTGTGAATAACCATGAAAATATACATGGTGCCCCCAATGTTACAGTCACCTAATCGACGTGCCGGTTAACCACACACGCTCCATCGATATATGACAAATATCGAGTCACCTTTCGCTACCTTTGCTTAAAGCACATTTAGTGTGCCGGTTAACCACACACGCTCCACTAACGTCTTAGCAAGGGTACAAAGTGTAATTTCATGGAATTACATCAAATTCACTTTTGCCTAAAGTAACTAAGATTGGGAATTTTATAAAAACATTTAGTTACTTTATAATTCATTATACTTTTAATGGGAAGGGTTTGCCCTATCCTACCCGTTCGACTAACGACCTTCCACCAATCAAGAAAGCGGTGGGTAAGAGTGGACACCCATTAAACGGCCATTCTATAGGCCATAACCTTATACCCCCTTCATAGATCGGCTTCTTGAATGAGGCCTACTAACGGTAAGACTAGCATTTATGTTATACATATATAATATTAGACATTTTAATTTTATATATAGTATAAGGGTGTATTTTACACTTTTAAAATACTATGTGGTCTAATTTAATAAATTACACTTTTAATTTAATTAAATGTCACTATGGATTTATTAACTCTCTTTTAATTATACACTTAATTAATTTAATAAAACCATAAGGGTGTGATTTGAACTTTTCAAAACTAGGGTTTTAGAATTTAACATTTTAAAACTAAACTTTTAATCAAAATTTAAATTCCAAAACTTGAGGGCAAGTTTTGAAACCTTTCAAAACAATTAGGTTTAACTATTTAAATTTCAAAACTAAAACTATTAAGTTAAAATTTAAACTATAAAACTTAAGGGTGTAAATTGAAACTTTTCAATCTTATAGGTCAAATATTTGACTAATAATAATCCTATATTATCCATATTTAACCAAATCCATTAATTTTGATAAGGATAATCATTCCAAACATAGAAAATCGATTTTAGGCAATAAAAACGAGTTTTGGTAATTATCTTTAACAAAATTTGCTCAAAAAATCGAAAATTCCGTCAACAGCACCCTGGACTCGCCGAGTCCACTGATGGACTCGCCGAGTTCAGCCTACTCGTCGCGTCCACTGATGGACTCGCCGAGTCGGGGCTACTCGCCAAGTCCACTGATGGACTCACCGAGTCGGCGGCGCAGACAACAAAAAGTTCGACTTTTGATCCTTTGGCAGTTCACTTTTGCATCTATTCAACTAGATAAACGACCTAGGCTCTGATACCACTGATGAGATTTGAGCATAACATCATTCCTATGGTGTTAATGCAACCCTGATTGCTTTGATCTAGGTTTTTCTAATTAAACATACAACATTGAATACCAAAGCAATAAACCCTAGATCTAGCATGTGATAATCGATATTAACATAAGAATAGGATTTAGATCTTACCTTGATTGTTATGTAGCAATAACAATCTCAATTCCTCTTGATCTTGACTTCTGAAAGCTTAGTACCTCAAATGTTGCACCTCTAATGGAGTCACAAACACCATAAGCAATAATGATGAAGAAGGAGGAGAAGGAGAGGAACAAAAACGTCCAGAAACCCTACGGGGTTCATTCACCACGTTTTTGGGGCCTTAGGGGTCCTTATATAGTTAGGCCATTAGGGTTTTTCAACTAGGAAACCCTAATCTGACTGCTTAAGCCCTAAGCATCCCATGGACTCCTTTTAGAACATCCCTTGGACGAATTACTTATGGGCTTCCCATAGAATTCGTCCAACCTATATTCCAAGGTGATCCAGAGCCCAAATGTAATTATCTTATAATTACAATTCCAGTCCCCTAAGTTTAATTAATCTCTTTTGACCACAAAATTAATTCTCAATTAATTCTTGACCAATATTAATTAAACAATATGATTTCTCCTTTAATATATTATTCTCATAATATATTAATAAATCATAATTAATCCTATCTCTCCATAATTCATCCTACAAGTTGCTATGGTAAAGGCAACCCAAAAGGACCATGCTCATAATCGGGTCAAGTACATACCAAAATAGTTATGGACTTAGACACTAATCCAACACTATGAAGGTCAACTCTATGATTGGATTGCATGTCTTAATGGATCAATATGTTTTGGGAGTGATTTTGGGATCAGACGACGTACGCCTAACATATTTCTGGCTATGCCCAGCGTAGCCAGGCCTGACATTGACTTACCTTATTCCACAAGTACGCGGCGCGTAGGAAGCGTACACCCAATGTACGTGCCGGGTAGTTGACTTTTGCTGACTTTTGACTTTTGGTCAAAGATTTAGGGTTTTGGACCATGGAAGGGGCCAAATCGTCTTTTTGACCTTAAGGAGCATAGTTGTGGGATTTGGACTTGTGAGTTGGGTTATGGACATTAATTATTAATTAGGGTTAATTATTGTGTTATTAGGCGGAGTCTAGTTCCGGCAGTTCGGGTGCGGGATTTATCTGTTATCAATGTCAGGTGAGTCTCCTCACTTATTCTTACCTGTGTGGTAGAATACATGTATCTGTGATGACCAGATGGGTCTAATTGTTATTATTGTGTTATGTTGTTTACATGTGATTGAGACTTCAGGTAGTCTCCATGGTTGCTGATAACCCACAGGGTGTGTTGTTTGCCCAGTGAGACTTCATGTAGTCTCTAGGGTTGGTGATAACTCATAGCTGTTTATGTGTTATGTTGTATGAGATATCTTGGGGAACTCGCTAAGATTTGTGTTTAAAATTTTTTATTAAATGTGTTTCAGGGGAAAGCAAAGGTCTGATTGTACATACTCGCTGGAAGATTTTCTTACTGGGCATTATGTGACACTCTGATATTTGTAGTGATAATTTATACTTGATACTTGTGGTTTTCTGATGGTTTGGTTTATGAACAATATTTTGGTTAAATTAAAAATAAAAAATTTGGTTTGAAATTTGAGGTGTTACAATCCCTAAGCCTAATATAGAATTTTGATATATGCTTGTGTACGTATCTTCCGGTTAGGGTATAATTTGGAGAAACAAATATGGCAAGGAAATTTTAGAAGACGTTGTGACATCATACGTTCGAAATAAGTAGATTTTGTTATGTTACCTAGTCTCTTGTCTTAATTGATATTCCATCGTATATATACTTTTTAACAAGTTACTTTTGTTTGTTAAAAAAATTTAAAGTTTGAGACTTTTACATAAAATTCTAACTTATGTTTTTCAAACCTATTTTATGGTTATTTGAAGACTATTTCATACTAGCCTGATACAAAGGGTGTTCCATGTGGGAGGCGGTTAAAAGTTTTTTATCCGAATTGATACGATCTGAATCGGATTTAAATGGATCCAAGTTCCACCATCAACCAATAAATTTCCAAATATCCATATTGATGGACATGGATTTTCTAAAAATTGAGAGAAATGGGGGAAACTAGGGGTTAAGAGTTGACATGAGAATTTAGGAGCAAGGCGTGTTGGGTAAACGGTCGATTTTGGGAACAGGAGCATGGGTAGGGTTGGGGGAGGTTTCCATTCCCCATTTGGCCTTGTTGATATCCATATCATGCACCCTTTTACATGGTTCCTTCATCTACTATCATATGCTTTCCTCTTAGACCCTTCTGTCATGGCTTTTTCTTTCACGACTCTTCCTCTCTTAGATCTTTCTTGTAAGATATATTGATGGACCATCGATAGAACCCACTCGATTCCAAAGTGTTTTGCAATGTATTAGCATCAAATTTAGTGACAGAGTGGCAACAATTTTCCAACAAAAAATTTTGAAAAAAAAAATCAGGTTCTTTCACAACATGGCCCTGTACGGTCGTACACCTCGTACCACCTCAGGGACAGACGTGGCTTTAATTTCAAGAGCCAGTTTACATTTCAGGTTAAATATAGAAATAAAATTGCTTTTTGCCATTTAGCCTAATGAAAAATATAGATGGCATGGTCCATATGTTATTTCATTTTCTTTATCAGCTAAAACAATCATAATAAAAATCTTACAATCCTGACCAAGAATCTTACAATATGTGATGTATGTCACTCGTAATGTTGTGTGTAACGTCCCAAAAATTCATAGTAAAATTTTCATTTTAAAACATTAACCCATACAACAATTGTTCCAAACCAATCAAAGTAGAATATATCATTTAAACATCAGAGTAAAATTTACAAATAGCCAATGTGGAATAAACTCTGGGGGATGCAGTGCGATCACACGGGGCCCTTTCCTATGAAACTGGAAGTACCTGAAAATGTCAAACCACAAACCGTAAGCACAAAGCTTAGTGAGTTCCCCAAAATACCACATACCATACATATCATTGAGCCTAACCCGCACATTGGGCCCAACCCATAATAACGGGCCCAACCCTCCATACCAATGGCCCCAACCCAACATAAAACTTGGCCCATCCCGACATATCAATGCAAGAGTCACAAAGACAGCTAGCATCCTACATATCATAATCCAGTTGACCGACATTGGTGCCTTCGACCCACGAGTATAGTGAAGAGACTCACCCGACTCACGAAGTCAGCTAAACGACCGCTCAAAGTCATGCAATCGATGTTATCACACACCAATCAAAACATACAAGGCCCATCCTTAGCCGATACACTGAATCCACCAATCATGGCCAAAAGTCCATCCCAAGTCAACGGTCCAAGGTCAACCCCAAAGTCAACAGCCCAAAAATTATCACAACTAATTGCCATGTCATGGCCTTCTCTTGTCCACGTCTTGGCGCATAAACGACAAAACAGTCATAGATTCCCCAATCGCCACATTATGGTAACCTACTGATGGGTTTTGAGCACTATAACAACCCTATGGTTCACATAAAACCCTAATGCTATGGATCTAATTTTTATCTAATTATAAATGCAATATTGTTTCCAAAGCATGAAGCCTAAACTAGCATACAAAATTTGGTATATGAATCATAAAAACTAGTTAGAATAATACCTCTTGTTGTAGCTTGTTGTATTTGGCCTTTAAGAACTTAGCACCTCAAGTGTGATGCCTCAAATGGTCCACAAATCACCACCAACAATTAGAGAACTTGAGAGAAAGCTTGGAGGCACTCAAAATCGGCTATAGTTTCTCTAAGAAGACCAGTGTATCTGATTTTAGGCCAAGGGATTACATATATATATAGTGTAGAATTCCAAGGGTTATGTGTAAACCCTAATTCTTACACTTAGGCTTGTAATGGACTAACACTTTATGGATCCTTACATAAGCTTAGCCCATCACTAATCAATCATGGATTATTAGCCCAACCTATATGTATCATTGATTTACACAATCAACCTCTGTATATTTAATTAGTCTCTTTTGATCACTAAATTAATTCCAAATTAATTATTGATCGATACTAATTAAATAATATGATTCATCTTTCTCAAATATTCATCCTATCAGATTGTTATGGTGAATGCAACCCAAAATGGACCATGCTACTCTCGGGTACTCTCGGGTTAAGTACATACCAATTATAGTTATGGGCTTAGACACCTATTCCAACAGTCTCTCACTTGAATAAGTCTAATAACTATAACTGCAAGTACGACTTAAAACCGACTAGCAATCGTAGCTCTTAAAAGCCACTGTTGAACTCTGACGTGCCATTTTAGATAAGGGATCATATAATCCTCTGTTATTCAATATATCGTGCGGACAAATACGTGGAACATAGTCATACTTATTGTCCAATAGTTTGTTTCCCGATTTCCGATTTGTTTGACATAGAACTTAATTGAACACATCAATTTAGTTCTGACCGGGCCCGACACATAAGTCAAAACAAAATCATTGAGGGGCCCAAGATATTGCTTTTAATCCTCCAAGGATAAAAGGAACATATAAACTTCGACTTATATGCTTGTACTAATTACTCGTTAAATCATACACAATAGCAGTTTTATAACATCAAGTTACTCATGCGTTTTCGCACTATCAATGTACAACCAACTCATAGTCAACAACTCATACATCTTGGTTTGAAGACTATATGATATTATCGTCTCACAATCACTCGTGATAAATTCCATGAAGTGATTCATGTGAGCGTGGGTTTAATCCAATACTCAGACCTTATGAGTACTCATGAATGTTGTAGCAAACTTTTTCCATGTCTAAACACTCTAGACAATCTACAAGCCAAATTCATGATAGTCTTTCCTCAATACCTACCTCCAAAGTATGATCGACTGTGGATAGTTTGAATAATCTTATTATTCTGGAAGTCAAAACATGCAAAATGAAACAATAGTAAACAATTGACACAAGATAGTAACTTTACTCATAAATAAAACTCCTTTTATTTAATCATCAAATGGCAATTACATTTTATCTATTATAAGTTTCTGAACAGCTATCTAATCATTAAAACTAATATCGTCCTTCAGCCCAATGCTCATCGCATGTTGCAAGTGCTTAACCCTACTCAGTCCCTTCGTAAGGGGATCTACTCGGTTCTCCTCTTACGATACCCTCTTTTCTATGAGGAGTCCTTCTTCTATCCGGTGTCTTATGAAGTGATATTTTCTGTCGATGTGTCTGGATCTGCCATGATCCCTCGGTTCCTTGGCTAAGGCGACCGCACTCTCGCTGTCACAGAAAATCTCTATAGGCTCCTTTATAGCTGGTACAACTCAAAGGTCTCCGATGAAGTTCTTCAGCCATATCGCCTCCTTCGACGCTTCGCTTGCTGCTAAGTACTCTGATTCGCACGTTGAATCGGCTACAGTCTTCTATTTGGAACTTTTCCAAGTTATTGCTCCTCCATTTAGGGTAAATACTCAGCCCGACTGAGAGCGGAAATTATCTCTGTCGGTCTGAAAGCAGGCGTCACTATACCCTGTCACTCTCAAGTCATCACTCCCACCGAGGGTAAGGACCCAGTCTTTAGTCCTCCGCAGGTACTTAAGAATGTTCTTTACCGCAGTCCAGTGAGCTTTACCAGGATTCCCTTGATATCTGTTGACCATGCTCAAAGCAAAGGCTAAATCAAGGTGAGTACAAATCATAGCATACATGATCGAGCCAACTACGGAAGCATATGGTACTCGACTCATATCTGGTATTTCATCCTCTGTACTCGGACGCTGAGTCTTACTCAGTTTAGTGTTGCTTTGGATAGGTAATTCACCTTTCTTAGAATTCTCCATGTTGAAACGCTTCAACACCTTGTCCAAGTAGGTACTTTGACTAAGTCCTATTAGTCTTTTACTCCTGTTTCTAAATATCCTTATCCCTAGAATATAGGCAGCTTCCCCAAGGTTATTCATAGCGAAACACTTCCCAAGCCAGGACTTAACCTCCTGCAAGGTTGGGATGTCATTCCCTATGAGAAGTATGTCATCCACATACAACACCAAAAAGCTAACTATACTCCCACTAGCTTTGACATATACACATGACTCATCCTCGCTTCTCGAAATCCAAACTCTTTGACTTTCTCATCGAAACAAACATTCCATCTGCGGGATGCTTGTTTCAATCCATAAATGGATTTCTCAAGCTTACACACTCTATTAGGGTACTTTGCATTGACAAAACCCTCTGGTTGACTCATGTAAACATCTTCAGCCAACTCCCCATTAAGGAAAGCGGTTTTGACATCCATTTGCCATATTTCATAATCATGAAATGCAGCCATGGCTAGAATAACCCTTATAGATTTAATCTTCGCTACTGGTGAGAAGGTCTCGTCATAGTGAACTCCAGGAGTTTGAGTAAATCCCTTCGCAACCAATCGCGCCTTATATGTGTGTACTTTCCCATCCATGTCGGTCTTCTTCTTGAAGATCCATTTGCACCCAACTGTCTTACGACCTAGTACATTGTCAACCAAGTTCCAAACTTGATTGTCATACATGGACTGAATCTCGTTGTCCATAGCCTCTTTCCATTTTGCGGACTCGGGGCCTTCCATGGCTTCCTTGTAGTTGTTAGGTTCATCCAAATTTACCAGTGTTCTATCACTGATAAATGTATCACCATCTGTAGTAATATGGAAACCATATAACACAGCTGGAACACTAACTCTACTGAATGCCTCAGAGGTAAGGACTCGTCAACTGGTTCAACAGGAGTTTCCTCCTCAGGTTGAGCGCTAGTGCTTGAGGTTCCTTCATCACTTAACTCTTGAAGCTCAATTTGCCTCCCACTGTCCTCTTGGTATATGAGTTATCTCTCTCGGAAAACCCCTCTCCTCGCAATGAAGACAACATTGTCACTCGGTCTGTAGAAGAGATATCCAAAAGACTTATGTGGGTAGCCAATGAAAATACAACGCTCACTACGAGGTTTGAGCTTGTCGTGAGTCTCACGCCTCACGAAAGACTCACAACCCCAAACCTTGATGTGTGCTAATGAGGGAACCTTCCCTGTCCACATCTCGTGAGGTGTTTTGGAAACCTTCTTAGTTGGGACTAGATTAAGGATATAGGCGGCAGTCTCTAAGGCATACCCCCATAATGAGATAGGTAACAAAGCTTGAATCATCATGGAACGAACCATGTCCAACAAGGTTCGATTGCGCCTCATAGCCACACCATTAAGTTGTGGTGTCCTGGGTGGCGTCAATTGTGAAATAATTCCACAGTCCTTAAGATAGTTGTGGAACTCGATACTAAGATACTCACCACCCCGATCGGATCGGAGCATCTTTATCTTCCTTCCCAATTGATTCTCCACTTCTTGTTTAAACTCTTTGAACTTTTCAAAGGTTTCTGACGTATGCTTGATTAAGTAGATATACCCATATCTACTGTAATCATCAGTAAAAGTCACATCGAAGCGGTTAGCATCCCTTGTGGCGGATCTGAAGGGTCCACACACATCGATGTGTATGAGATCCAACAAACCCTCACCCCTTTCACAAGTACTAGTGAAGGGTGACTTGGTCATCTTTCCAAGCAAACGAGATTCGCAAGTGACATCCGACTTTAAGTCGAATGACTCCAACACACCAGCCTTTTGGAGTTGGCCTATACGCTTCTTGTTGACATGTCCAAGACGACAATGCCACAAGCATGCCTTGTCCAAATTATAGGACGAATCAATATGCAATACATTATTTCCTAAGTTGTCTACAACCATCACAGTTTCATATACACCATTACAAGACAATGCTTTAAAATAAAATACACCATTATAAAAAGCATTAATAGAACCAATTTCATTATCAAATGAAAATCTAAAACCTTGTTTGTACAAACCATGAAAGGAAATAATTTTTCTCGCCATATCGGACGAGTAGCAACAATTATTCAAATCTAATTCTAACCCATTACTAAGCAATAAAGAATAAAGTCCAATCTTGGTGACATGCGACATTTTCCTATTCCCCATGATCAAGTTCATCTTCTCGTGCTCCACATCCCTACTTCTTTTTAGTCCCTACATATCATAACAAATGTGAAAACCACAACTTGTGTCAAGGACCCAAGAATTAGCATGTGATAAGTTATTAGATAGAATAGTGTAAATACCTGCATGGGTGGGCTTTATCTTCCCATCCTTGACATCCTACAAGTATTTGGGGCAGCTTCGCTTCCAGAGCCCTTTATCATGACAATAGAAACACTCTGCTTCTTTTGGATTGGTAGAGGGATTAGCAGAACCAGCTTTGGTCCCACTAGAAGAGGATCCATCATGAGACTTTCCCTTGTGGCTCTTAGAAGGAGTCTTCCTCTTCTTCCCTTTCCCATGTCTAATTGCCAGGACTGGGGCAGCAACAGTAGGAGTAGGAGTAGATACAACATATTTTCTTTTTAGACTACTTTCAACAGTTCCCAAAAGGCCTTGGAGCTTGCTAAGAGTGACCTCCTCCTTGTTCATATGATAAGTCATACGAAACTGATAATAACAAGGAGGCAAAGAGTGTAGGATAATATCAATGGCCAACTCTTTATCGAAGTTAACATTCAACTTCAGCAAGCGGTCCATAAACCTTTGCATTTTCTGCAAGTGGGCCGTGATGGACTCTCCATCCTTCATTTTTGTTGTTATCATGGAGGCAATGATTCCATACCTTTCCTGACGAGCACTTTGATGGTATCTTTCCATCAAGTCTTGGTGCATTTCAAAAGGGTAGTAGTCCTCATACGACTTTTGAAGTTCAGTTGTCATAGTGGCAAGCATGAGGCATGACACCTTTGTGGCGTCCTTCTCATGTGCCCCATATTCAACAACCTCTTCAGGAGTAGCAGTGGCTTCATCAACCTCCCTAAGCTCTTTGTCGATGACATATTCCTTGTCCTCGTAATGAGTAACCATCCTAATGTTTCGAATCCAATCATTGAAACTCGAACCATCAAAGATGACCCTCCCACACAAGTTCATGAGGGAGAAAGATCCATAAGGGTTTGAGCCAGAAGCGGTGTTGGAAGACATCTGAAAAATAAAGACAAAGTTTAGATTATATAAGAATCCTTAATATAACACCCAAATGAAATATTAAGGCTAGGACCCAACACAATATTTTACAATTCGGAAGAGGGACGCCGTAATCCAATTGCAAAATATTTGAAGGTAGGTAAATGACGATTTACTAATTTCCACCATGAAAAACGAAATTGATTATTAAGTTTTAAATGAATTGAAATTCCTAGATTCTTTTGAGATTTATTGAACTTTTCAATGGCATGTTTAAATCTCGATTATGCCCTTCAATTTTGTGACTGGGATACCGAGGATCACAAACAAGGTGTGAATAACCATGCAAATGTGCTTGGTACTCTTGATGTCATTTATCACCTAATCAATGTGCCGGTTAACCACACACGCTCCATTGATATATGACAAACATCAAGCTACCCTTTGCCACCCTTGTTAGTCCAAGTTAGTGTGTCGTTTAACCACACACGCTCCACTAACGACTTGGCAAGGTGCAAAGTGCAATTTCATGGAATATCATCATTTTCACATTTTTCCTAAAGTAACTAAGATTGGGAATTTTATAAAACATTTAGTTACTTTAAAATTATCATTATACTTTTAACAAGAATTAATGTCCTATCCTACCCGTTCAGCTAACGACCCTCCACCAATCAAGGAAGCGGTGGGTGAGAGTGGACACCCATTAAACCACTATTTTATTGATTGGCTTCGTGATTGAGGCCTACTAACGGTAAGACTGACTTATCTTATACATATATATATATATATATATTGAACTTTTAATATTATAATAGTATAAGGGTTGACTTTTAAACTTTTAAAATCCTAGGGTTTGGAATTAAATGTTTCATGAGACTTTACAAATTCCAAAACTTGAGGGCAAGTTTTGAAACTCTTCAAAACTCTTGGTTTCCATAACTTATGAGTTAATGCATTTTTATGAATGAGACTTTTCATTTTCCATAACTTGAGGACAAGTTATGGAATTCTTTAAAAGCATTTAGATCAATTTTAACCAATAAAATTACTATGTAATTTGTCATTGATCTAATCTAACTCATAAGGCAAGATAATTCAAATCAACAATCTACAAGTAATTAGCCTATCATATAAACTAACAAGTATCTCAAAATTTTGACAATT
Source organism: Lactuca virosa (assembly GCF_052849685.1). Taxonomy (NCBI): domain Eukaryota; kingdom Viridiplantae; phylum Streptophyta; class Magnoliopsida; order Asterales; family Asteraceae; genus Lactuca; species Lactuca virosa. Next base: position 45,546,539 of record NC_136433.1, read on the forward strand.
ATCTTTTAATTGGATGAGGATAATCACTACCATATCAGAAAAATGAATTTTGTGATATAAAAAAGTTTGTGGTAATGATCCTAATCCAATTTAGGCCAAAAAAACCCGAAAACCTGCCAATAGACAGTGCAACTCGTCGAGCCAGGCTTTGGACTCGTCGAGTTCATCATGAACTCGTCGAGTTCAGTCTGTCAGAAACAGTTTTTCATTTTGCTTCAAGTTTAAACAATCAACAATGCATCAATATAACAGAAAACTACCCTAGTCTCTGATACCACTGATGGGTTTTGAGCACTATAACAACCTTATGGTGTACATACAACCCTAATGATTTGGATCTAAGTTTTCTCTAATTATACATGCAATATTGTTTCCAAAGCATGAAGCCTAAACTAGCATACAAAATTTGGTAGATGAATCATAAAAACTAGTTAGAAGAATACCTCTTGTTGTAGCTTGTTGTATTTGGCCTTTAAGAACTTAGCACCTCAAGTATGATGCCTCAAATGGTTCACAAAACACCACCAACAATTGGAGAACTTGATAGAAAGCTTGGAGGCACTCAAAATCGACTATAGTTTCTATAAGAAGACTAGTGTATCCGATTTTAGGCCAAGGGGTTACATATATATATAGTGTAGAATTCCAAGGGTTATGTGTAAACCCTAATTCTTACACTTGGTCTTGTAATGGACTAACACATTATGGATCCTTACATAAGCTTAGCCCATCACTAATCAATCATGGATTATTATCCCAACCTATATGTATCATTGATTTACACAATCAGCCCCTGTATATTTAATTAGTCTCTTTTGATCACTAAATTAATTCCAAATTAATTCTTGATCAATACTAATTAAATAATATGATTCCTCTTTCTCAAATATCCATCCTATCAGATTGTTCTGTTAAATGCAACCCAAAATGGAACATGCTACTCTCGGGTCAAATACATACCAATTATAGTTATGGGCTTAGACACCTAATCCAACACCTATGACAACACTGTGGGAACTGGGTCTGTACAACTTAACAAATTAAGTTGTTTTCTTCCACTTTCAGGAGATCCAAAACCTATGTCTGGTTCTTCCCAAGGTCTTAATGGACAAAGTTTCCAACTTTATCCCTTGATTCACCCCAATAGCCAAAACTTTGAACCCTAAGTCCTTAATCACATCTTACGACATGAGTTAACCCATTAAGCTCTTAATCACCAAAGCTACCCAAACAAACTTTCCAGAAGGCTTTTTATATTCCAAAATTATCATAAAGTTAAGTGTTTTATGGGCATGCATGTCCAATGCATGTCTCTCGCAAACTAGGTCAAATCCATGGAAGAAATGAACTCAAACTTTTGCAGGCCAAAATACCAAGGAACACTAGATCTGAAACATATAACCTCAAATGGACCACACGGATCCATAAAGCTTCCAACTTTATGGAATCCATCCCTTCAAACTCTCATAATAAGATGAAAAGGGATAAAACTCTAGATCTAGAAGCACCAACTAGAAAGATTGGAACTTGGATACTCACAAAGGACTAGAGTATGCTCAAGATAATAATGAAGAAGTTTGCTTGCTAGATCAATGCATCCAAACACCTTCTTCTTCTTCCTCTTCTTCTTATTTAAGGCACCACGAATACTAAAATGAACCAAAACTCTCAAAGGGAGGTAGGGTTTTGAGATAGAGGGTTGGAGGCTGAAGAGGATGCCCAATCCTCTGGAAATGTTGCTTAAATATGGGAAGAAACCCTAAAATTATGGGCTTCGGCCAGAATAGTTGCCACGCCGTGGCCAACATACTGTCACGTTGTGGCACTCAACAAAACACATGTTCCATTTTATCAATGCCAAGTCGTGGGCATCCGTGCACCACATCGTGGCATAAAGTTTTTCCCAAAAATCCATCTTTGGTCCTTGATAAAAAGTAAGCGTATCCAATCTGGAACACGGGTGTTACAACTCTCCCCATCTTAAATTAGATTTCGTCCTCGAAATCATTCCTTACAATTTACCCTGACGCACCAGACGACCCTGTCAGAACTTCCTGAATTTCGATTAGGACTGAAAAAATCACCTCAAATAGACGACCACTTTTCCACACTGCTATCAAGGTGCAATCTTAGCATAGATCACCTATCCTGATGAAGAAACGAACCTTGACATATCAACCACAACCAGCAAAGAGTAACCACCAATACTCTGCCTGACATTCTACGACCCAAAACCATTCCCGACTGTAAGACAAGCATAATCATTCCAACCACATCCATAATGGCTCCATTCCGCAACCTAAACCCAAAGAACTCCTCCGACCCTAAATTATCTTGCTGATAACGGAAATAAAAAACCCATGAGCATTCTTCGACGCTGATAACCTTGCACTCGGTAACAAGAGTGACTCCCCACACGAGTCTCAAGCATTGGTGCCACGCCAACATAAAAATCACATCCCGCTAACCAAACGTTCGCATATTTGATCTATCTGAGATCTCCCTAGTTCTGAGCTGACCTACCAATTAACTGGAGAACCGAATTCCGACCCTTTGTTGAAGCTGATAACCTCACACATGGCCGCACCAGGAGACTTAATCCAAAAGTACAACTAACCAAGGCTATCCTAGCGTGTCTGCCACATGGATACAATCCGCTGGTCATTGAGTTTCTCTACTCCAAACTTGTTCTAATGCCCTAAACCTGCCAGATACAACCGGGTCCTACCCTTACGAATCATACACTACAAATTCAAGATACAATATGACACCATATAATCCACCTAACGTTAAGGTCAGAGATCACCCTAATCCCGCCATCATTCCATCACTAGTCTAGAAACTTATGAACAACACCACATGCCCTGAGCATATCCTCGAATGTCTAAATGGTCCGCTCACCCACAATAATCTGACCAGATTGGCCTCGCCCCCAGATCTTACCCATGCTAACATAACCAAACGACCTCACCCACGGGTCCCACCTAAACTATCTTAGTCAAAAGGGTCTCCCCCACCCAATCGTGAGCTATACATGCCTAAAGCATCGTCGCAACTCTAACAATCCTCATACCCAACAAGATCCAACCAATAGAACAACGGTCCAAATCAAATCATGTGAGTGTTGTGATACGTAATATGGCTGGAAAACAATACTTCTGGACTGTCTTCTTCTTAATCCAAATGTGTCGGATCGGAATAGAATCAAAGAACCATTATTGAAAAATGTGTTATATCGCTTCCATGTAGTGGGAAAGCATCGCCACGACATGGTGTAAAGTTGGAAGTCATAATGGTCGAGCAAAATAATGTCACCACGACGTGGTTTAAGGATTTCACGCCGTGGTGTAGTAAGATTCAGTCGCGATTAAAACTTTTGCCATGACATGTTGATGATGTCCACGTCGTGGTTCCTTCTCAGATCATCTTTTAAGATTAAAATAAGGCATCAAGTCTTTGTAATGTGTAAGACCATTCCTAATCTTCCTTTTCAGAAAAATATTCTTCAAAATGATCTTTCTCTTCATCATGTGGGAACCCACAGTTATCTAAAAACATGGTCTTCGATTGTGATCTTCAAAATTGCACAACTTCTTCATCTATTAAGTTCCTTTATCGCTTCATGTACTTTTCTTTCTTAAAACTACAAAACAAATTTAGAAGACTAAAGAAACACATGATCAATTGGTTAGACTAAAAATAAAAACTAGACCAAAATAAAACTAAAAACGAAAATCAAAAAGGAAAATAAAATGCAAACTCTAAAAAAAACGGGGTTGCCTCCCGAGAAGCGTTTATTTTTTAGGAGTCGTGAGTCAGACTCCTTCCCACTCTATGTTGTTGCGGTTGGGAGTGGGATCTCCCTTTGCTCCTTCCATTTTTTCTTGTAGGCTAGAACCCTTCTCTTGTAAACCTTCTTCGAATTCTCCTTCTTGTTGGCACTTCCCTCATGCCTACACTTCACCCCTTTTCCTTGCTTCTTTTCCTTGTTCACCTTCTTGTCATCTTCCCTAAATCCTTCCTTTTCTACCTCCATTTTGACCATTGTAGACTCCTTCAATTCTCCATCCATTTCTTCTTCTATTATCTCCACTTCTTCATACAAGTCCTCTTTAATTTCATCTACTTCTTTTTCCTCTTGAACTTAGGCTGTAGTAAATGCAAACACCTCAAAATTTATGGGAATTAAGGCTCTTGGCTTCAAACATTTGAATTTTTCAACATTGGGCTCCTCCCAAACCTTAAGCTCTTCTTCCATCATTTTCTCAATTGCAACTAGCTCATCAAAGTCTTCTTCCATGGCATCCATCTTTGACACTTAATTTTTTGGATTTTCATGATCCACTTTAGGACTCATCTTAAAGGTAATAGCATCATCTTCCACACAATGTGTGAGCTTTGAGTCATGGATGTCAACTAGTGCTCTTTCGATACTCAAAAATGGTGTTCCTAAAATAATTAGAAGTTCTGCATCCTCCTTCATGTCAAGAACCAAAAAATCAACAGAAAAAACAGAATTCCCCACTTTAACTAGTAAGTCTTAAATTATTCCTCGTGGGTATGTGGTCGAGTGATCTGCCATCCGAATGGTCATCCTTGTGTCTTAGAGCTTTGGTAATCCGAGCTTTTGGTAAAAAGAGTATGGCATGAGATTAATGCGTGCCCCCGAATCGGCTAAAGCATTAATAGAAGTTGAGTTGCCAAATTCACAAGGTAATGTGGGTTGACCTATATCTCCCATCTTTATTGGTAATCCCTTGATAATCGCGACTAAACACAACTCATTAAGAAATATCGTTGAGGCCTTTTCCAACTCTTTTCTATTACTCATTACATCTTCTACAAACTTGCGAAGTTTCTCCATTGTTTTGAGGAATGGGGCGTTGATCGAAAGTGAAAGCACTTATTGCATAAATTCCTTTGTTCGGGCTCCAGATAATATTTGATTGCTCGGAATGGGAAAGGTAATGGTGGCTTAAACGAATTAAGAGGAGAAAAAATCTACTTCAGGTCGGGACCACGACGTGGTCATATTACCACGACGTGGTGAAGCATCAGAGAGCAATTCACTTTTTAATCTTTTGTATACGGGCTTCTCTTCTTCTACACATGACTTGGGCTGACTTGTAGCTACTTCATGGATCATTATTAGATCAGAATGAACCTCTTCTTCAGTGTAGATTACCATGACATGAGGTTGTGACTTTGGGTCTTGGTTTTTGGGTGGTAACCTTTCATTGAAAAGTGTGGTCAATTGCCCAAGTTTAGTCTATATGTTTTTTATGGAAGCTTGATGAATTATCACATTGGCATCAGTAGTATCATGCCTCTTTTTAGATGCTTTTATAAATCTATGAAGTACCGACTCGAAATCCATCTTTTTTTCGGGTGGTGGTTGCTCTTTTTGATAGAAACATCTTCCGGGTTGTCAGTACTTTTCATCTTTTTGTTTCTTGTACTCTTCATATGGTAACCACTCATTCTTAGGCTTTCCCCAATCTTCATCATACTTTTCACCACTTGAGTAGAACACTTGCGCCTTCTTATTCCCATTTTCATCCAATTCACACTCATTGATTAAGTGTGAACCATTATAATTGTCACAACCAACTCTTATGGAATGAATGGATTGATCTAAATTTGTCATTCCCTCCATCTCCATTTCCTCTTGTAACATCATCTCGTGGATTGTGGTACTCTCTTGAGTGCTTTGCAAATTTGTCAATGAATTTTTTTATAGTTGTTGTCTCCTTCTTCATCATAGGCCCTTGTGAGTCAAGAAGTTGTCTAGTAGTTACATTCACTCTATTATAGAAGATGAAAACTTCTTGTTGAACATTCAAATCATGTTGAGGGCAACTTCTTAGCAAGCCCGTGTACCTCTCCCAAGCTTCATACAATGACTCTCCCACCTCTTGTTGAAAGTTAGCAATCTTCTTTTTGAGTTTTGAGATCTTCGAAGGTGGAATAAATTTCTCAATGAAAGCATCACGAAGAGTAGCCCATGTAGTGATGGATCCGAGTGCAAGACATTTTAACCACACCGTTGCTTCACCGGTAAATGTGATCGGAAGCATCCTTAGTAACACGGATTCCCTTGGCACATTAGAGACACGAAAGTAGTTTGCAATATCTTTAACCTCATCAATGTGCTTGAAAGCATCTTCATAATCTTTCCCGACGAGAGGTATGTCCTTGAGCATGAATAGAATGTGTCCTTTGAGCTTGAAATTTCTCTCGGCTAGAATCTCGGGTGGAACTAGACCTGGTCCATGTTCTTCACGTATCCTATTCTTGTAGTCGCCCATCGTCATTCTCGTAATGTCCACCATCTCTTAAACCTCAACCTTTAACACTTCCTCGTATGAACTTCCTTCAGTATATGATTCTGGCTCGTATCCAATTCGTTTTTATCAGACGTCCTTTCAAAGCTTTCAAATTCTTTGTCTGATTGAAAAGTGCTTGTTGAGTCGTTGACTTTCTTGTCTTTCTTCTTATGGAAAGCGGATTCTGGGTCTTGAAGTGGAAGAACAATAAGAGTTTTAGATCCTTGGGTCATAAATCACTGAAACAAAACAAAAAGAAAACAAAAACGTGTAAAAGGAATAAAAATCAATAAACTAAAACTTAACTGAAACGAGACCACGACGTGGTTAAGATAACCACCACGTGGTTGCGTCTCAAAAAGAAAAACAACTTAAACAAATGATACCAAAATAACTTTTTGTGGTTTTTACCCCACAAAAAGGATCGAATAACTAAAAGCAATTAAAATATAAATCAAATAAGTCGTTCCCCCACAACGGTGCCAAAAACTTTGATCCACGCAAAGTAACTACTTAGTTTTAAATTTATAACCTAACAAACTTTTACTATCTATGCACCTATAGGCAGTGTACCTAGTTAGTTTATAGCATAGCTCAGGTAAGTCGGGTGTCGATCACAGGGAACGAAATTCAATTAATTAAATTAACTACTTCTAATTAAACTATCAAACAAACTATGATTTGGGGGGGGGGGGGGGTTTACTGATTTTTCAAGATCGGAATAACTTACTATCAACTAGCAAACAAGCAAGCAACGAAAACAACTAAACGTCAAGAATTAAAAGAATACTTCTGCCTAAATCTGATTTCACTTTCTCCCATGGCTGATTTCTTATGGATAGATTATTTTGATTACCAATTATCTAGCTATTATGATCAAATATCTAGGCCTATCAATTTATGAATGACGAAGCAATGATCATGCACTAGTTAAACGCCAAATTGATACTAACATAATTGGACTATGAATGATATGAGTTACTGTCCTATGATCAATTCAAGAAACCAAACACAAATTAATACTAATGATGCTCTCTAACATAGTTAAAGTTACTAGCTTTAATTACTTAAACTAAGATGTGATTAATCCTGGCTCTAATTATCTAATGATCATAAACAATTAGGAGATAGATTCATGCAATTAATATGATCAATTAGCACACAAAATCTGATTTATAAGCAATATAAACTAGAACTAAAACATGTTAGGGTTTATATATATCAAACACAATAAAATCAATAATAATCATCCAATATCGAAATACACACATAAGTGTCAAGCTCGTCTTCACCAAACAGAAGTAAAAGGTGATTAGCCTCTCATTATAGCAGAAAAACACAATAAATGTAAGTAAAATAAGCTATACATAAGTTTAATAAGTAAATGAACTAAATCAATGTTGAATATCTTCTAAATGTTCTTCAATCCTTGAGATTCACTTGAATTTTGATTTCCTCTGGGTTTCTAAGGGTTTATTATTCGTAATTAACCTTAGAGAACTGAATGCATGCCTCTAATTTCGACCTAATGTCTGTGTTTTTATAACTAAGGAAATCTGACCACCACGTCGTGGTTGACTGCCACCATGACGTGGTCTTTGAATTAATCTCGTATCTGTCACGTCAACATAAGGGTCGCAATTCTTCCAATCACCATGTCGCGGTTAAGGCACCACGATATGGTCTTCATACCTTTTCTTTTCTTCTTTTGTTTTAGCTCATAGTTCCTGCTTCCAACTCCTCATATGTTTCCTTTTTATCCCGAGCAAGTCTTTGCAGCTACAAAACATAATTTAAGCATATTAAGTATCTTTTGTTCCATATTAATCATAATTGTAGCTAAAAGTATTAGAAATATGCATTAAATATGTAGTTAATTATGCACATATCACTCAACTTTGAAAGTGCTTAGTTGATGATGCGGTTGTGGTTCCGTTAGATGACATCAAATTCGACGAACGCCTAAATTATGTGTAGAGGTCGGTGGCCATTCTCAATTGAAAGACGAAGTCCTTGCACAACAAGGTAGTGACTTTAGTCAAGATTTAGTGGCAACATCGTAAGGGTTCTGAGTGGACTTGGAGCCTGAGGCAGAGATGCGCGATCATTACCCAGATCTATTTTTTGCCGAGAATTTCGAGGACGAAATATAGTTCAAGTGGGGGAGAATAGTAACACCCAGTTCCAGGTATATATATATATATATATATATATATATATATATATATATATATATATATATATATATATATATAATCTTTTTTTTGTTGATAAGGCTTTTAAGTTAAAAGAGTTCTTTTCAAGGCCGTGACGTGGTGATGTAGTCTCCACGACATGGCAAGGGCATTGGAAAACGCGCATCATTAGTGGATGCCATAGCATGGCAGTATAGTGGCCACGACGTGGCAGCCGTTTAATGAGAAACCCTAATTCTGGGGTTTGTGCCCCTATTTAATGGATGTATTGGCTAAGGTTTCCCACCCTCAGCCTCTAGTACTCTCCCTCGTCCCCTAAATCAAACCCTAGCCTCTATTGTTAACTTTTGAGCTATTATGGTGTTTAGTGGTGTCTTAAAGAAGAAGGTGACACTTGAAGCGTTGTTTCAGCAAGCAACTTTCCTCATCCTCTTTGTGCACGTTTTCAGGACTCTTGTAAGTCCTAAAGTTCCAATCCTTATGACTCCAAGTGCTTAGATCTAGATTTTCTTGTGTTATTCTTCATGTTTAGGCTAGTTAGAATGTTGGGGTTCCATAAAGTTGCCAACTTTATGGATCCCCCAAGTCCCTTTATAGTTAGAAGTGATGGATCTGCAGTTTGATAGAGTTTTGAACTCTTGCATGAGATATTGGCTCCATTTTTTCACTATTTTGACCTAGCTTGAGCTCAAGACATGCATTGGACATGCATGTCTATAAATCTGTGATTTTTATGACCTTTAGGGAGTATGAAAGCATTCTGGAAAGTTTGGATGAGTAAGGAAAATGATTAGGATCTTAATAGATTAAGTTGGTCTGGACAGTTCCCATGACATAGGAGATTAGTCTCCACTTCGTGGCGATTGGTAGAATCTTGGCTATTTTGTCCTATTATCCCCACGACATGGCATAAGCTTGTCCACATCGTGGCGACCGACTATTGACCGTTGAATTTTTGACCAAGTTTGACTGTAGGTCAACTTTAGGGTTTTGGGCTGTAGTTTGAGGAATCATCATTGTTTGCTGTTTAGGTAACTTGTAGACCTGGTTATCAAATCAGTGATCATTATTGTTATTTTCTAGACTGCAAGGTGAGTTTTTCACTATACTCGTGGGTCGAAGGCACTAATGTCGGCCTACTCGTTTATTTTATGTATCCTTGTGTATAGGACGTTGCTATGCTATAGTGGTCTGTTAGATTGATAAATCCATATGATTTCCTGTACTCATTGGTAATTTATTTCCTGGTTGCATATGTCGACATAGTGCGGTTGGGTTGGGGTAGTACGACTTTGTACTATAGGCCAACAAACCCGGGGCAATCCAGTCAGGAGACTGTGTGCTAGGGGCAATCCAGTCGGGAGACTGTAGGCCCAGGGGCAATCCAGATTTATGTTGTGGGCCCGGCATGCATGCATTGTTTATGTATTGTTGTGTGGGTTATTTTGGGGAAACTCACTAAGCTTTAGCTTATAGTTGTTGATTTCAATGTTTTAGGTACTTTTGATGATCGTGGTAAGGCAAAGGCATGATCGTACACATCCTCTGGTTTTATGTTTTGAGAGATCGACTTGATACTCTAATTTTTTGGGATGTTACATCAAGTTATTAGGTTGTTTGTTGGCAGTTGTGGGGTTCCAAGTGGTTTCTTGAGTTTCTTTATGGATGCCTTAAATTAAAGTTGGTCAGAGGGAGCTTATGGAATTTGTTGGTTTTGTTTTCTGAAATTCTAACCGAGACGGGTTTCGAGGAAGAAATCTTGTTTAAGTTGGCGAGAGTTATAACATCTAGTTTCGGGATGTTTCTTATTTCGAGATTGTAGACCGTAATTCTATCATATAAAGGCCTTGGGCTTCAAGGAAATAAATTTTAGACCCTAGTGGATGTTGATAATATTGATTATGAGATCTAAGCCCTTGATTCGTGTGTTGGAACCAAAGGATGAAATAGGAAAAGTGATGTTTTGGACTTCTTGCATGAATTAAGGAATTCATTTCGATATGATTTAAGTCAAAAGTAATTGGATAGAATTTTGGGGCTTGTCAATACCTTCGTGTGGATATAAAGATCGTTGAAAATAGTGTTGAAAAGAAGAAGTTGTGATTGTTTGAAGTTGGAATGAATTTGGGTGAAATCCCATAGCCACGAGGTGGCAAGCAGATTGCCACGGGATAAGAGTTGCCATGAGGTGGAAAATCAGATTGCCACGAGGTGGCAACTGGGGCATCCCAAACCCACAAATTTTAGGGGTTTCAAGGTATTTAAAAGCAAGGATTCTTGTTTTAGGGTATATTCTTAGCCTCCATCACATCTAGAACTTCTTGGGAGAAACCCTAGCCTCGATCTTCAAAATTTGAGCTCCTCGTCTCTCATCTCATCTTTTAGATACTTTTGCTTATGTTTTGATGAAACTTAAAGATCAAGAATGTTCTTTTGGTTGCAAGGAATGATGTTGCAAGTTTGGGTCCATCAAAGTTACTTCATTTATGGACTATTGTGAGTATAAAGTTCATATCTTGATCTTTACTTCTTTAGATCTCTTCATTTGTGGGTTTTGGCACTTTTGGTCCATTTTATGGGTGATCTTGGAGTTGAGTTGACTCCAACATCTTTTGATCAATTTGGAATGCTTTTTGGACCTCATGGACTAGGAAAGTTATGATCTTTTGCCTTCCCTTTTATTCATGCAAGTTATTTTGGTCCTTTAGGTCATTTTGGAGTATTAAAGTTTAGATATTGAAAGCTTGTTACATTATTATGGATAAAGTTGGAAACCTTATCCATCTAAACATCATGTTGATTCAGATCTGAAAGTTTGAGACTTGGACTTAATGGATTATGTTAAGAAAGATGTCTCTTGGTCCCTTTGATACTTAAAGACTATATCTTGGTTGTTTAGACTATCCTAATGGATAAAGTTGGAAAATTTATTCATTTAGAAACTGTTAGGAACCAGATCTGATGATATGATTTTTGGTCTTTAATGATAAGATCTTAATGAAGAAAAATGTTTTTAACTGAAACCACGACGTGCCCAAGGAAGGCCCATGATCATGTGGTGGCAGGCTGCAATGCGTCTGATTTGTCTGAAAGTGACCACGATTTAGCAAAGGAAATTCCATGACATAGGGTTCATATGAGTTGACTTTGACCGTTGAATTTTTGACAAGTTTGACTTTTGGTCAAACTTGGGTAGAATTGAGTAAGGACTGGTCTCGGTTTGGCTTTAGGAAGCTTGGGTTGGATGATTTGCTGCTGAGGTAGGTGTCGAGCTTCTATTGAGTAGTTTAGGTGAGTCTTCTCACTATACTATGTAGGTTGCTAGATTGTCTTTGTGACTCTTTCATGGAAAGACTATGGTTGCATCACAACACTTGTATGAAAGACTGTGGTTGGATCACAACACTTGTATGAAAGATTGTGGTTAAATCACATAACTTGTTTTTCTTTGTGACTTGTATGGAAGACCATGGTTGGATCATGGCAGAAAGGATACGGTTGGGCTGTAGTCTGGAAGTGATTATAAGACTATGGTTGGATCATAACATTCACATAGGGTTGAAATATACCCCTAGGGTTAGGCCCAATGATATGTATGGTATGTGGTATTCTGGGTAACTCACCAAGATTTGAGCTTACGGTTTATGTTTAAAATGTTTTTAGGTACTTCTGGTTCCAAAGAGAAGGGTGCGGCTTGATCGCACTGCATCCCCTAGAGGTTTATTTCGCATTGACTGTTTATGATTTTTCTCTGATGTTTTGAGAATACTTTTACTCTGACTGTCTTTTGGAACAAATAAATGAATGGTTTCGATTTATTTAAATGAAATTTTTACTTAGTATTTTTGAGACGTTACACATGAGTTCTCTTGAGTCCATGCACAAATTATGACCTTTTTGATTGATTAATGGACTTAGGGTTTAAGATCTTACATTTTGGGTTTGTATAAGTGGATAAAGTTGGAAACTTTATCCATTAGGTCCCATGAGAGATTCATATATGAAGATATGGCCCTATATATATGAAAGGATTGCGTGTTTAATGGAAAGTGGGACTCTGGCCAAAAGTCGGGGTCAACCTAGGACAAATCACGACATGATTAATGAATATGTTCATGACTATTTGGTCTCCTAATGGTTATACCTCGACAAATGGTTGGTCACGGCATGATGACAGTTGACTTTTTGATCAATTTGAATTTTGGTCAAACTTGTTGGGATTTGAGCTATAGGCTAAGGATGAACCTCTAATTGATTTCTAGGTGGTTTGTGTTGCTGATTTTCTTATTGTCAGTGTTGATATCTTAACTTTCGATTCATGTGAGTTTTCTCAACATATTACTTGTCATGAATGGATCCTCTATGTGTTGGACACTTTTGTAGTACTATTTCACGATCATATGCCTAGCTAGACTAGTAGGTATTGCTTGTTTTCTTCGTTATGTTGAAATATGTTGTAGGCTAAAACAGTGTTGCAACACCGTGTGTTAAATTGACTATCATTTTCATGAATAGTTATTATTATGATGTGTATGATATCTTGGGGAACTCACTAAACTTTGTGCTTATAGTTGTGGATTAATTTTTTTTCAAGTACTTCTTTTGACCGTGGGAAGGCGAATGTGTGACTGTACACACACATCAACAATTTTTGTGTTTTGAGACTTTCATGATGATTTCCCTTTTATACTCTGATCTTGAATTTTTAGATTGGGATGTTACAAGTATGGTAGTGTTATTTAGTGATATAATGATGTTAACTTTTAAGTTTGGTATTTTGGACTAGTGAAGTGTGTAGGAGTCACATTTATTTCTTTAATATTTATATTGACTTGTATCAATTTAGATAAGTTAATATGTTAGGTATTATAAATTGTAATTGAATCTCACATCCATAAGTTGTGTTTTTTGGTGTTAATGGAGATTGAGAGATGATATATCAGATTTAGATTTCTAAATATGAAGGGTTTCAATTCCTCGTATCCATGCTAGGTAGGGGACATGGACAGAAACAAAGTGGAAACTTAGGCCTTATGGAGTACTTTCTCTTTTGTCCAAGCCACTCTTTTATTTTGGTTGGCTTGGGTAGTTTTAGCAGAGTTTTTTTTCTTCCTTGTTGGACAAGGTTGTTCTAGTTGTGTTTTAGCTACAAAATATGGAGAATCATGTGGTGAACTAAGTGGTTGTGAAGGTTGAAGTGGTAAAGGTTGTCGTGGTGAGGGTAGTGGTTGTGTTTAGAAAGTTTGTTGGTATATAAAAGTGGATTGTAACTTTTATGGAATGGTTGTTGATAGGGTGGGAAAGCATGGGATGGTTGTTGAAAAAGTTGAGTTTGTGAGATAGATGAACCACCTTAGAGCAAGTTCATAAAACCACCTTGAGGTCATTTCATATTCGGGTATTGACATGAAGTTGTATCTAACGCAAACATGTTATCGGGATTGTGGTTTCGATAGCTTAATGGGATATTTTGATTCTGATCCATGGTATTTGGATTTTGACAAGAGATATGTGTGTGGATGTAAATAGAGAAAAAGAAGAATGGTGTGAAAATTATGGTTGTATAAGTTGATATTTATAGTTGAAAATGTATTAAAAAAAACAAATTTTAGCCGTTGAACGACTAGTCAATAAGTCAAACTTCACCCTCTCCCCCCATTGGACGTTGTCTTTCGTGGTGTACAACGCAATCAACCTAAACACGATCGATCACAAACCGTTGGGATGATGTTCACAAACCGTGGTCGTTGCCACCTAGAGCATGAACCAACTCATTGTTTGTTCTCCGCAATGCCATAAGAACAGGAACATGGACATTGATGGGCAACTTAATATCATTACCGACAGTGGCAGATCCAGAAAGAAAATTTAGGGGTAGCACAAATTCTTTTGGGGTTGAACTACTAGAAAAAAAATTGTTTCCAAAGGAAGTTTCCATTACAAAATCGTCGCTAAACCGGTGAATTTACACTAATTTTAAAATTATCAGACTTTGTGATGGATTGCTGACGGATTTGTGACGGATTTCCAACAGATTTGTGACGGATTTTCGAAAAAAAACACGAAATTTACATTTGACGGGAAAATTGGAGGGGTAGCCCAGGATACCCCGGGCTACATAGTAGCTCCGCCCCTGATTACCGACTCGGTTCATCCACGAAGATGGGTTGGCGCAAAAAAAAAAGAATCTATTAAGATAAAGCAATTGTCCATATCGATGCCCTAACCATACATTTTTTAAAATATCAATAACAATGTATTGAAATGAATACAAAGTTTTATAATGAAAAAGTAATTACTTAACCTTAAAAAGTTTAAAAACAAAATAAAACAAAAGTAAAAATTGGGTTACAACTTTGGGCTGGATTTTGTTATCGACCCAAATTTGGTATCTTGGCCCAAATGCAGAAATCTTAGTAATTAGTAAGCATCACGCCTTGTAGAAAGAAAGCAACACACTTCGATCCACGGTGAAGAACCAGGTCCAGGTATCGATTGGGATTTGGGTGTCGTCAAACAAATCGGAGGGAATCTTGTTGCTAGGTTAGCCGTTAATTTCCGATTCCAATTTAGTTCAAATGACCACCCTAAATCCCGACCCTGCTGCCAATCAAGAATCGCAAGTCCCGGCAGTTGTTAAAGACAACTTGGTAGCCATTGATGGTGAAGGAGACGATGGAGAAAAAGAGCTGCATGAGCTTTTGTTGCCAAACGTCAATGATCTCCCCCTCTCTCCTCCTTCTGCAATGGAATTCAATTTCGTCACTTACTTCGCTCCTGGTATGTAATTTCACCAACCAATGCCTTTAATTCCGTTAATTTGATTCACGGGTCGTTCTCCTTCCGCCCTAGAAATAACAACCTATGATTCTACAGAGTATAATCTAGTTTTATTTTCATATTCGAATTCAAGAGAAACTTTTTGATACATATAATTACTACTATCAAATTTGAAGTTAAAAGTTAGCTAATTTAATCTGAATGCTCAAATACTCAAATGTGTGTATCAAATTTGAAGTTTTTGACTATAAAATGTCAAATGTAGATCACATTAACTCTTATCCCTTTTTCTAACATTGTGTTTGGTTACATTCTTGTGTTTTGATTAGATTTTATGAAGCCGGAGCATGATCAATATATTTATCGACATGCAAATGGGTATGAATCTTCAAAATAGATGATAAAAATTGAATTAATGATTCAAAAACTACAACTAACTGAAAGTTGTTTATACTTTATAACATTGACAGTTTCCCTTTCTTGTTTTCTGAATAAAGGTTATGTGTTATTGGATTAGCTTCTGGTCATGTGGCCTTCAAGGATGAAGGAGGAATCACTTCTGTGGATTTCAATGTTGGAAAATCTAACAGAAGTGAGATCAAGGTCACAGGGAAACGCAAAAGGGTACATCCGTCATTCAACCTTTTCTCAATCCTTTTTTCTAGTTAAGATTTTTCTTAAATCTACTATTTTGGTTTCTTCTTTACAGAATGCACAACATTTCGAGTCCAATACAGCCTTATGTAAAGTATGCACCAACAATGGTTTCTATATTGTGAGGTAACTTTGTTTTATGCATTAAAGATTAAATCTTTTGTGTTGAATCCTGAAATTATTTTTTGGGGATATTAAAGTGGGAGATTATATTTGACAGATGTTGTATAAAAGGCTCTTTGTTGGAAGTTAATGAGCGATTAATAAAGCAACCAGAGTTGCTGAATTCATCTGTAAGTTTACTCTATACATTATTTTGTTATAACTATACAAAAAAATAAAAAGATAAAAACTTGATTTCAAGATTCTTATTTAAATTTAATCACCTGAATTTTGCTCAAATGCAGGCAGATCGAGAAGGATACATTGCTATTCTCATGCCAAAACCAACCGAATGGATCAAGGCCAAAGATTCATTCATAACCTTAGAAGAGTACAAGAAGCTTAGACAGTTTTAAGTTTTAACATTTCCAAATCTTTAACTATTGTACCCAATATTTTTCTTTAATAAAGATTAGAATTACAATAAATATGCTTTCTATATGTAACAAATTTGCTACCTTTTTCTTTTTATCACTTTTCTTTACAATTTCAAGATTCGTAGCATTTCAATTCTGTGATGTGGGCATTATTTTATCTACTAGGAGTCGCCTTGATCTATTAACATTAAGCAAACATAAGTAAATATGATCTTCAAGCTCTTCCTTTTGTTCCAAGAAGCAACTATCATGAACCCTAAATTCCCTCATCACTTCCTCCAACAAATCAAACTTTCTTCCAACACATTTTCGAGCAATCACCTTCCCAAATTCAACTTCATCATGTAATCTTCCAACAAGCCAACACATTGTATCAAGATCTTTAATCAATGTGTAAATACCTTTTGCTGCAACATCCATTTGTGATCCAACCCTTTTGAGCTCACTTGTTTTAAGCCCTTTTTTAGTCTTGAATAGGCCTAAGAAACATGCGATTAAACCCGGGGATGCTAATGTCACAACCAAACCATGGCATGCGAGAACTATCAGTGTGATGGCTAAAACCGTATATGAAGCTATGAGAGCAAAACCTCCACATTTTTTCAAACATATGAGAACCTTTCTCTTTCTTGTAATCCTTGTGTGGTTTGTTGTTAACTTGTTTAATAAGAGTTTATGGTTGATGTGTATTTTGGGAAACTTTTCTGGTGTGAAATCGGATAGAGGGTTCACCATGGATGAATATGAAGCAAGTTCTTCGTATACTTTTGTGCTACTTGGGACCCTTTGAGCTAGCTTGATGAGCCTTTTGACTTTATGATGGTTGGTGTTGACTTGATGGATGGATTCAAGAAGTTCTTCACATATGATCCATGCTTGTAATCCAGATTCAAAGAAATCAAGGAGTAGATGATGGAGATTGAAGGTTTTGGCAAGGTTGGCTATGGCTTCAGTTTGTGGTTCAAGAAAGATGTCACAAAGATGGATGTAATGAGTGTGAATGGATGATGAAGATGATCCATTATCGAATGTTATGTGGTTTTGAACTTTATCGCAGATATCTAGGTATGATTGTGTTCTAAATGCCTTCATGTATTCCTCGTTAATATCCAATATCTCTTTGCCAAAACTCCCTGGGGATTTCTTATTCATGAGTTTACCTGAAAGAAAAATGAAACATGTCTACTTTAAATAAATGAGAGTTTTGGATCATATATATGGCGAATAGAACCATGAATTGTGTATTTTTTAAGTTTTCTGAGAACCCTGAAAAGAATTAAAGGTCACAAAAGAAAAATTAAAGATTGATGATGATGAAGACATGGAAACATACCTCTGAATCTCATGAAAGAAAACTTGATCCCGGAAAACTTCATGTTCTTGGATATCCTGGGAACATTTTTTTAGAATAAAAAGAATTTAAAGCTTGCACTCGAAAGCCATCGTTTGTATTTATAGACTAACAAAACAAGAAACCAGTTCCTGAGTTGTTAGCTTAATCACACGTTTGCTTCTATCCCACGTTACCTCACCACTAGGAGGAGCTAGAGAGATAGAGAGAGATTTCAGACATAACAAACCTTAACATCATCATTTTATGTGGGCAAAACGGAGTTCTTAGTAGTTGTCCAACTACAAGAATGTATTTATCATTATATATATATATATATATATATATATATATATATATATATATATATATATATATATATATATATATATATATATTAAACGACCAATGCACAATTTTTTTTTCAATTGTTTTTATTGATTATTCACATATGAATTAACTATCAAGACAAGTTTTGATATTCAAAGATTCACAGCATGACTATCATGCTAAATTAATTAAAAATGTCTAATGATTTGTTATTGCTATTCATTATACATATATGATGTATTAACATGACAAACGTTCATATTCAACATTATGAATCATCATTACATATCTAATTGTGAATATTAGGGATAATTATCGGAGGAAACATGTCCGTTTGATTACAAACACTAATTTTTAGCATCTTCCCAAAAAAGTCTCAGTACCATACCAAGAAGAGGGGCACGTGGCTTAACTTGTTATTTTCTTGGATACATATGCAGGTTATTGTCCCTTGGAGAGTTTCTTTTTCTAGAAAAAAAAATCTGTTTTTAAGGATAATCCTCTTACAAAAAGACATGTTTTAGTTATGTAATGTTAAAGTCTTACTTTTTTCCGTAAATCATGAATGATGATGTTAAGGTTCGGTATAAGCATTAATTAAGCAAAGAAAATGAAGCTTGTCCAAAAGTAAACCAACATCTTGGATAGTTAGCAAAAAAATATTATCGGATTGTTAAGTACAATGATTATCCTATCCAATAGGTATACTATAAAGCAATTCAATTAATATTGATTTAAACAAATTACAAGTTTTGGACCCTTTCTCAATAATGTATACAACTCTATCCGAGTTTTCCCACATGAAATAAACTTATACCTATAAAATCGATTCACATGTATTTTATACGTGTACGTGAACGTATGTTTATATATTCTATTCCTATGCTTCATCTTAGTGAGAGGTAGCGTAAGATGGAAGCAAACGTGTAAAAGAAACAAACAACTTTCCACCTGTTTGTTGTTGGCAAGCCTATAAATGCACACGATGGCTTTCAAGTGCCAGCTTTATTAATTTTCTTGAAATCTGTTTGCATGCTCAGTTCCATGCTGAAGAACATGATTGTCTCCAAGTTCAAATTTCCCTTTAAATTCACAAGTAAGTTCCCATATGTAATATCCATCATCATCGTCGACGATTTATGTGCATCTTTTGTTCGAAAATGTATGTGTATGGTTTATATATGTATTTCAATTTTGTGTATAGGCTAAAATCTACAATACTATAGCAATATTCCCAAAAGTTATAGCACTTTAAATAAGCGGATTTGGTCACCTATTCTTTAATATTTAACATAAACACATACGGGCTTTGATCTACAAATACAATTACTTAAAGTTAGCCATGATTGGCTCTTTCAGGTAGAAACAAGAAACAAATTGCGAGTAGCTTTGTCAGTGAGACGGATGTTAGCAAAGAGTATCTGGAGGCATTTAGGACGAAATCATACATGGAGATTTGCGACAAACTGGAAAGCTACATAGGCTTCGAAAATGAATCATATTCATCTTCATCCTCTATTCGTGATCATTATATTCATCACTGTGACATACTAGCTGAACCACAAAAGGAAGCCATGGCTAACCTAGCCAATACCTATGATATTGATCACTGCCTACTCCTTGACTTCTTCGATGCTGGTTCAGAATCATGGAAGTTATGTGAAAAACTTCTGCACTCTATCCATCAAGAAAATGCTAATCGTCTTAGCACCGCAAGGATCATAAAGCTTGCCGAAAGGGTTCCAAAAAGTGATCAACGCACTAGAATATACAAAGAACTCGCCTTGTATTCGTCTTTGGGGAACCCTCTATCGGATTTCAGCCTAGAAATGTTCCCCAAAATCAACAACCACCTTAAACTCTTGCTGAAGAGGTTAACCACAAATCAGGCAAGGTTAAAAAGAAAGCGAACACTCATCATGTGTATGAAAAAAGCCATGGGTTGCGCTCTTGTAGCTTCGTATACAGTGTTAGCAGTTGCACTGCTTGTTCTTGCATTTCATGGATTGATTGGGATCGTAGTATCTGCAGGGTTGATCTCTTGTTTTTTGGGTTTAACTAGGAAGGCAAACGCAACCAAGAATGGTCTCAAAACGAGCGAGCTTAAGAGGGTTGGTTTGTTACTAGATGTGGCTGCAAAAGGGATTTACACATTGATCAAGGACTTTGATACAATAGGTTCGCTTGTACGAAAATTACACAATGAAGTCGAATTCGGGAGGACAATGGCTAGTAAATGTGTTGATGAAAACCTAAAGTCCGATGTGTTAGAGGAAGTACTGAGGGAGTTTGGAGTCCATGAGAGTCGCTTCATGGAACAAATGGAAGAACTTAAGGATCATATTTACTTGTGTTTGCTCAATGTTAATAGATCAAGAAGGCTCCTGGTGAAAGAGATAATGCCTGTAGTTGCAAAGGTATTTGAAGATCTTTAATTAGATGATGGTTGATGATGATCCTAATATATATCTGCTCCTCATATATAAAATAAAAAATTTGGATTATCTTTTGGATATTGGCACATTTAATTCCTACAATTTTGAAATACACAGAAAAGGTCCATGTGAGGGTTTTTTTGTACAAAAATAGTCTTTATGTTTAAGATTTTTGTATGTTTGTAAGTTTGGTCCTATGTAAAAAATAAATTACAAAAATTTTCACCGTAATATATAGAAAATGTCATTATGTAGATTTTTTTTTTATAGAAACAGTCCATATGTTTAAAAAATATACAAGAATAGTCTGTACCTAATAGAAAATTTTCAGATTACTCCCCTCGCACCCCGCAATATATTTCAATGTTTAGTCCCTACAATTTTTTGTTTTCACACTCCTTTGGCCACATGAGTTTTGTTTATTTACAACTTTTCTTTCTTTTCGTAGTTATGCAATTTTGTCCCCCCTCCCTCCCCTCCCCCCCCCCCCCCTCGCGTGAAGCACGGGTAGTAACTTACCAGTTCTAATTACAAATGATCATGAAGCTATAAAAAAACAACAAATGTTTCTGAAATTTTTTCATAATGTTGAACTATTTTTTCAAGAAAAAAGTATCATATGATGTGCACCAACATAACAACAGATTTACGTCATAAGGTTTTCATCCATGCACTTTTTGTGTCGACAAAAGGCTACGACTAAGGTGATCATACCTTATGTCCTAGTAAAAATTAATAAAGAATGAAGAACTTTATGTATGTATGTTCGTGCATGTTTAATTTCTCGGTTAAAATTATAAAATTATACAAAATCATTGTTTTCAAAGTATTGTTCCATATCATAGTCTCCCATAAATCAAAAGTACATAAAACAAAGGATGTGTACAGTCACGCTTTCGCCTTTCCGCGATCATCAGTATTACCTGAAACAACAACTAAAAACCCAGGGGCGGAGTCAATAGGGGGACTAGCAGGTGCGCTGCCCCCCTAATGTTCTCTTATGTTGCTTATATTAGTTGTATTGTATATATTACTTTCTTACTAATAAACCCCATTTAATTGTTTAAGCCCAAAAGAAATCCATCATAAGCCCAACAACCCATTATATAGCCTATTTATGTATTGTGCAATTACAATTTCCCTATACAGTAACAAAAACAATTGCATACCTAGGGCGATTACAAATCATCAGCAAATAGGCTACTTCAATTGAACTTATCGGCATTCTCTTTTACCCACTTCAATTTCAAGAGAAGGTAATATTCAATTCTTATTAGTTATTACATATTTAAGTTTTTTGAAATTTGTGATTAATATTTTCGTTGAACAATATAATTTGCATTTAATAATAATATTTGGATTGGATTTTTAATTCTTATAATCATAGGGTAAATCATTAGCAATCATTTTTTCAAAAGAAAAAAGATGCTCATGACCTACAACCGCATCTTGTTAGTGATAATATTAGTATAGATGTTCATAATACATATCTATAACCTTAAAAAAAAGTAATATGAAAAAGCCGATTAGTGTTGAATCTGAAAAAATGATATTTCAAATTTATAAGAGGTAAATTTAGATTCTTTCATTCTTCATCAGATAGATGGAAACAAGTGAATTGTGGTAACAATTATATATATATATATATATATATATATATATATATATATATATATATAAAGCCCCCCTTATCCAAAATTTATGGCTCCGCCCCTGTAAAAACCGTAAGCCAAAGTTTAGGGAGTTCCCCCAAAGTACCACCACATACAACATATCAAAACACAACACGCATAACCGAGCCTGCAGCCTAACTGGACCGCCTCGCAGGGACTTCAGCCTATCTGGACCGCTCCCGAGCCTTCGACATGATTAGACTGCCTCGCAGGGCCTTCAGCCTAGCAGGACCGCCTCAACTCGACCAACCACAACATGTCGACATACACATAATAGATAAACATATACCAAGCATCAAACAATAGGCAGATTTACAGATCACTGCGCATGCTACTATTTCATATACCAGGAAAGAGATAAATTGTTCAAGAGAAGACAAGAATGAGCACGTAAGGATGTGAAACTTGCTTTTAGAGTGTTAAAGGTGAAGTGGCACATAGTTGAACATATGGCACGACCATTGGAATTAGAAACTCTACGATATATCATGTATGCATGTATCATAATGCATAACATGGTAGTAGAAGATAAAGGACGAAATAGTACACACTATATCCCAACGGAGCCCAGACACGTTTAATTTCAACCAGGAACAGAAGATTATTTGCATAGAGTCGTTGACATTCATGACGCAAATAAACACAGACAACTTCGAAAGGACTTGACGGATTATATCTTCGACGGTAACGATAACGAATAGCGTTGTTTAGGAAAAATAAAATATGTTTTTTTTGTATTGTAATGTTTTTTTTAAATTTAGATGTTATGAGTAATTTAAATGCTATGTTATTTTTATTTTTTAAACATTATATTTTATTTAGATATTATGTTTTATTTAAAATATATTTGTTTTAATAAAAAAAGAAATTATAAAAAAATAAAAAAGAAATTATAAAATGGAAAAATGTTGATGTTATAACATGCTCTTAACATGGTGATCATTTTCTCATTTGGTGTTATAACACCATTGGTGATGTGACATGTGAGATGGAACCACAATTGTGTTATAACTAATTGTTCATACTCAATGCTCTAAGCATTTTTTCTCTCACATAATCTTCATCTTAATTTTTTTTTCAAAAAAAAAAAAAAAAAAAAAAAAAAAAAAAAAAACCTTAGCTTTGATTACTTCTTTTTCTTCATAGACCTTATTGATTAGTTTTTCAAATAAGATCTCAAACATCAGTGTCTTTCCCTCCACTTCTCTCTTCTCTACAAGCACTCAAACATTAAGTTCTTACATTTCTAAGTTCAAAGATACCTCACAGCAAGTATTAAGGTTCATTCAAAGGACTTCTTCAACAATAGTTCCTCGTCCTTTATTTCAAAATCAACAAAAAATTCCTTCAAAGATACCTCGAAGATCATTCAAGGCGCTTTTTAGAAGAATCAAACATTAATAGTTTAAGAACAAACGGCTACATATTTTCTCCAAGAGTAAGTTTCCAAAAATCCAAGATATTATTTCAAGAATTCAAAGGCATCGATTCAAACCATAGTTTAAAATTCAAATTTAAATTTCAATCAAGATCAACTCAATAATAGTTATACAGTTTGAGTAACTGTATGAGGTGAGGGGTGTATTAGATACATTGGTGTCTTTAAGGGTGTGCAAGGTGAGCAACCGCACATGACCCATGTCATGGAAGGGCTCAATTTTACATATGATTAAGTTTACAGTCTAACAATAAACAATCCAACAATCAAAAAGACAAAAATGCATGTATTTTTCAATTCCAATAGTCAATGCTACAATTAAAAATTACAACAACTCAAGTTTTGAAAAATTAGGCTTAAAATTAGAAATTGCATTTGGGCTGATGTAAATTTACGGTAAACAAGAGCTTACGTTTTTTTTTTTTTCTAATTCCAAACTTCCAAATTTGCAACAACTGCAAAGCATAAACGTCATTTTTTGTTTTTTGGTTTTCTGATTCCACTAGACTCTACCTCTTGTTTATATTGCACTATCGCTCTACTTTTTTTTATTGTTAACTGTAATTAAACAATTATTTTACTATTTCTAATTTATAAATTTGACGGCATCTCATTTTATATTATGATTGTTGTCGATGATTAATGAATGTAACATTAGCAAACATATTCTAAATAGTTGAATAATGCTATGAAAGTCTAGCGATTCATTTAACTATTTAAGATTATATATATTGTATTATCGTTTTTTTGTTTTGATTGTTTTTATAACATTTATCGAGTTATCGTTATATGAACAAATTTTGCTTATATATATATATATATATATATATATATATATATATATATATATATATATATATATATATATATATATATAGAGAGAGAGAGAGAGAGAGCTAGGTTCAAATGTTTTAACTAAGTATTGTGTTATTGTATGCATAAATATGGGTCAATCATTTCAAAAGGGTAAATATGTAATCTTATATTTAATTAATTATGGTAAATATATAAATCAATTAATATCCCTTTAATTTAGGAATATCAGTTTTAAAACTTAATATATATCTTCACGTCCACCTCTTCTCTCTTCTCTTCTATTCATCGTCGCCCCCAACCTTTTCCCTCTCATCTCCCTCTCGTACACCATCAGTAACCATCAAGAAATCTTCATCGGATTTATCATCTTCTTCCTTTAAACACCACCGATTTCAGAATCGGGAAAAACTATTTACCCAATCGAGGTCTTTTAGATCCAGATTATTGCCCACCATAACTCTATGTTTTACCAAAAGAAACACCATTGCCATCTCCAGAACCAATCGCAGCTCTTCTTTCCCCAATTTTATGACAGGTCTGTGATCATCAATTAAAAAATTTTATCTTTCTGAAACTTTTATGCAGGAAATTTAGGGTGGATTCATTCTGTTGCAGCTAAACAATCTGGATTACATAGGTGGAATGAAGAAGATGTTGACACAGTTGGGGCAGTCCACCACCGTGAACGACTGTACGACATGGGCAGAGGCACATGAGGGCTAGGGTAAGCCCAGGCCCACCCTCAAAATTAATTTTCAATTTTTTTACTAGCCCAGGTTCCAGACCTACCTTCTTTCATAGTTCAAACCCGTTGAATTAGGAAGTCGGAAACCCAAAGTAGAAGCCAGCGTTGCGTATGTAAGAGAAGAAAAACAACAACGCCAAATCAGAAGGTAGATTCGGAAGTTTGATTTTTGCTTTTGTTTCTTCATCGATCGTTCCAGCGATGGAGTAATGCTCGCCGGAATGATGAGATTTCTTCCTGTGGTGAATCGGAAACGAGCAATTCAGCGCCAAATCAATGTTCCTGACTTGTAGAAGCATCTCCAGTCCCCTTCGTGTTAGGTTTGATTCTATATTATTTATCTCAACTTTTAAGAGGTTTTACTTTTTTGTGGTTGTTAGGTGTAGAGTATTGCTTTATATGGAACAAAACAGTTTTTCTACTTGCAAACTATATGACGATCAACTCTCCTACACTATTACTCTCTTGTTCTTGTAAGGTTTGTTAATCAAGAATCACTACTCTAGATACAAACTAATTGTATAAATCAATTGTTAATTGTATTTGTTTATCAACAGGTGACAGGTCACGCGTGTTCTGAGAAAGCTTCTAGAACAGTAAGCAGATATTTGCATTTACTATTTTTATTATATTCGAATAGTATATGTAAAAAGTTAAAATTTTGTATCTAATTTTATAGTTGAATGAGATGAATGGAAAGATGGTTGCTAGCAAGCCTCTTTATGTTGCATTTTCTCAGCACAAAGAAATCAGAAGGGCAAGATTGCAGGTTTGTCTACTTTTTTTTTTGTAAACTGGATTTGTTGCATATATAGTATTCTATCAGAAAAGAATGTTTTATTATGATAATCATGAACATATTCTGTTAGAATGCCCCGAATTAATATAATTATTGGTAAATGAATTCCAATTCTATCAGAATGGAATCACGAATTCCAATTATGCTGGAATGGAATATGGATATTTTCTCACTAATTTATTCATTGGATTTGTTTCCACAGAAGTTGATGCTTGAAGAACGGACCACGAAATTTGAACAACGCCTCTTAGCAACATTATTCTTTTAGAATAAATTAGTGTATTTGTTAGATTTTGATGTTTTTTTTTCCCGATTTGAAAGTTTTTTAGTTTTATTCTTTAACAATAAATGTAATTCTTAGCAATTGTTACATGTATTCTATAAGAATTAATATAATTTTTGTTTTAATTCTTCAATTGCTGGTTCGAGAATTTGTTATTCTACAAGAAAAATATGTTCACGAATATTTTTATTATTTTATGGTTCAAGAATTTTTTTATTTTTGAATATATTCAAACATATTTTGTCAGAATGTCCGAATTAAAAACCTAATAATTCGTAAAATCAGATTTTTAAAATTAATAGAATGTATGATCCCTTAAAATATGCAAACTTCCTTTATTAAATCTATGTTAATTGACTAAAATACCCTTCTAGTTAAATTAGATGGTATTTTTCGATTATTTTTAATTCAATAATATGTATTAATCACTTTCTTAAAATAAGTAAAATGATTGGCCCATATTTATGCATACAATAACACAATAATTAGTTTGAATAGAATAACCTAGGCCTATATATATATATATATATATATATATATATATATATATATATATATATATATATATATATAGTGCTCATTTTTATTTTTCGCACCGGGCCCTCAAAATCAACGGGACGCTCCTGATTAGATATCATATTGTTTAGAATAGGATAAGTTCTATTTTATCTTGATATAGTTTCCTTATTTTAGTATTAGAGTTATATAAGGTTTCTAAAATGTACTTTTTATAAATACCTTTGAGATTAATGAGAATGTGATACACAATATTCATGCAAGCGGGAACACTTTTAGCCAACTAGGTCACATTAACATAATAAAGATAAATTAAATTGCTTCCTACCTTTTATGCCTACAAATATTTTTATCCACTAACATTATTACAAGTGTCACCATTCCATATTTTTTTAACTATCTCATTAAGAGTATACTAGGAATATATCAAATCAAATTAAATTGAATGTTGGAATGATAACACGTGTCATAATATTAGTGTGTAGGAATATTTGTAGGCATAAAAAATAGGAGACAATTTAATTTCTCCATAATAAAACCCGAATCCCAAAATTAGCCCATGTTTTTTCATGCAAGCAGTAACACTTTTGTATGATTATACATACAACCAGGTTCTTTAATTGAAGTATGGATCCAATCCTTGATGATATATATAATCTGTTTTTTGTAATATGCAACAAGTTCATTTAACTATTTTAAAATGCTTTTAATATCATTTTGTAAATTTATAATCCTAGTGTTGGAAATTTAGTATAAATATCTATATTTTTACTAACTTTGGACATATATAAATATATACATATGTTGTATATATAACGAACTCTAAGTGGGTTTGTGTTCTCCTCCATGAGGACTTCGAAACGATATATTATATGTCCAAAATAGAGTATAAGTGAATGAGATATCGATACTCAAAGATGGGTATTTGAGAATAAGTTTAGCAAAAGAGAGGAATGTGGGAATGAGTCCCACATTGGTAGAGAGACCAAACTCAACAAGGTTTATAAGCTTCATTGCATGGAAGGCTTACAAGCTTGTATCTATGGTTATGCTACAATTCCTACCCGCGCGCAGGGGGGGGGGGTGCAAATCTTGGTTCGGTAGACCAAAAACACTGAACTCGTGCATGGGCGCGACCTGCGGACACGAATGCAGCTCCGAAAACTCGGGCGCGCGCTACCCTCATGTGACAACCCGGAACTTCAATTAGTCAATTCAATCAATATTCAACTTGTTTTGTTGATTTCTGATGCTATTTAAGGGTTCATTTAAGTGTTCTAAGCTTGTATATAACCAAGGTTGAGTTTAGGAATGAGTCAGAGTGTTGAATAGTGAGAAAATCGGGCCATACACACCTCTTGGAGGAGTTGGCAGCACACACTCTTTTGGGCAACACCCTTACCCCTATATAAAGGGTAGCCCCCTTCCTTTCATTCCTTTAACACCTTGGCAGCACACAACACCATTTCTCTCAAGCTTCTTCAACCACAAACCCTCCCAAGGCTTCAAAAACGTGAGTAATCCATCCGTTAACTTGTTGTGCATGAAGAACCTCTTAATCTAGGCCTTGAATCATGAAAGTCCCGTCATGTTCTTCATCTCTTTGAAGGAGTGCGACCACACACTCATGTGTGCGGCAGCACACACATTTGTGCGACCATACACACACACCATGGGACCACAAACCCATTTCTAAGACCCTAAACTTGTACTACAACCAAGTATGGGCCTAGGACACTTCATGGATGCAAGTATGGACCTTGAAAACACCTCAAAGGCACCTTCCATCATGAGTGTACGGCCGCACACCCATGGTCGTACACACCTTTAAGGTGGCCATACACCTCCCTCATGCAATCCTTTGAGGTCCTAACACTTAATGCAAGTAGTCCCAAGTTCTTAGAGTGGTTCTTCATCATATCTAGTGGTGAAATACCATCATTTGACTCCTTTATGTGTCATTACTTGTTGATTAGGATCAAATCGTGTTCAAGGCTTCACTTGAACATCCCGCATTCCGTATCGATCCTTCATTCAAATCACTCGAGGTGAGTTCATACCCCTACATTTTCCGTATTTTTAATGTTTTCAGGGGGGGAATACAAGCTAAACATAAATGTTTTCAAAACTCATGAAATTCTCATACTTTAACCCTTTTGTACTGTGTTGAGCATAAGGGACGTTTTCACTAAACTTGCATGGTTTTCCGGACTCGCTATTCACTACGTTTTACATGCAAACTATAATCGGTATAGTTTGGGATTTTCTAAACATAACAAGTATAGAAACTTTCACTACTAAACGTATGCACTAAGACATAAATAGTTTACAGTTTGCATCACTACTTTATCACGTTTTCATAACTGTAATTATCACTACAAACGGTATACATTCGGATTTTCACTACGGTAGAACGCTACTACACTACATGTAAACTAGATTGTACGATACTGTGAGGCGCTACTTCACTACTGTACCCTTAGGTGTACAGGGATAAATCCTATCATAGTATAACCAGAGTCTCCTGGAAGGAGAGCGTGAGATTTGTGAATAGATCTATTCAGGACTGACAATCCCACACCCGAACTGCTAGCTACAGTTGGGCAGGCATGCCCAGGGTGACAAATGTCATTTAACTCGACGCCTGAAGAACGTTGGAAAGGTCTCTAGTCATATCAAGTATGGTTATACGACTCACATTATGTATAATTCACCCTTTAGTTTACAACCTGTCACCCTTCAACAATTTTATTTATACTAAATAGAACTAACACACTACGTATAAAGGCTGAAGCCAAGGTTTTCAAACAAAATCGTTTATGCAAGGATTTCATATACAATATACTTATACTTCATGATTAGCCTTAGCTAGTCACATGAAGTAGTATTTTCACATATCTCTACAGTTTTCAGTAACGAACATTCATGGTTTATATGGAACGGATAACGCTACATTTTTCACTTAAAGAAACTATCGGATTTTTTTGACGCTATACAAAATACTTTTTACGAGTTCATCAACAAGTTTTCATTACAAACTGCCGCTTATGAACTCACCAGCTTTATGCTGATATTTTCAAACTGTTTGTATTCTCAGGAAATCAGTAGACAGGTACCTGCTGGATTTTTGAGAAGCTGGAGCAATAAGAGTCTTATGTTTATATTTTATATATACTCTCTGATGTAATTCAAACAAGTTTCAAATTGATGTAAACATCTTCATATATGTATACAATGTGATGGTTGTGTTGCTATGGTTGCTATTTTACATTGGTTGTGATGCTATACATGACGTCCTCCGCCCCGGAACGATTCCGCCATCACGGTTTCGGGGTGTGACAGATTGGTATTAGAGCCCTTGTTTATAGCGAACTAGTATACCGAACCTTACATGGTATACAACTATAAACACTAAAGGGGCCTAAGTACTCTACACTAAATGTATACTTTCAAAAATATAAGTATTTTTATAAAAGTATACGAGCATGCATAACTAACAGAATTCGTGTCATTAGTGGAACAACACAAAAAGTATTTGAATGTTGGGACACTGCGGTCAAGCCTGGGCAGTTATGTAATCATGTTTCGGGTGAATATAGCCTGATCAACTCTGTTCAGTCAAGACATGACCAACATGTGCTTGGGAGTGACGGTGGTGTTACAGCAGGCCTAAAACTTACCAAAAACATTTACTAGAAAATACTATAGGAGTATTTCGCTAGAGCCAAATTCAGTGAGGAGATTCATTCTTAGTGTTACTACCTATCTGTTTCGTAGCGATAACTTAGTTACATTAGTAACCTTTCTTGCTTATCGCTTGGTAGAACACTTGTATATCAGGACGAGATATATTTTGTTTCATATATCTTGAGGACTTACCATCCTCTTCTTCCTGATTGTTTCTAGAAGAAGATGCCTCCCCGACCAAGACCCATCAGAAGAAACGACAACACTCCGCCACCACCACCACCCCCTCAGTTCGACCCCGTCATGTTCCAGGTAGCAGTTACCGCCGTTGTAACTGCAGCAATGGCACAAGTGAACTCTGGTGGGGCTGGACAGTTTCGGGAGCGCGCTACCCTCATTTTTACTAAACTTGACAATTTTGGTCCCTATTTTTAAATTCTGTAACGGATGCATTAATTGTGTAATTAATGACATTTATTGCCATTAAACGCTCAATCAATTAGTGATTTGTTTCCGTTTCACGATTCAACTATAAAAGAAGACCTTGCTGTCTCATTCAAACACACGAATGAAATTACTCTTCTTCTTCTTCCTTCTCTGCACTCCTGCTTCCGGCGATTCTTTCAGGCAAGTAGTGATATCCGGCAGTACACAATACTATTTAGGTTGTTGTACCCTGGGAACAGACGGCGAATCTGTTTAAGGGAATCGAGTCCAACTCGAGCCTCAGCCACATCGTTTGCATCTAATTTTTTCTTTACACGAAGCTTTCAAGGACGAAAACAAAGACCTTATACTAACAGTCTTAAACAAATTTATTCTTTGTTCTATAACTTTCGTTTTCTGTTCTTTTATTCTAAAATCGAGTTTGTATCGATTTTTTTTCTTCCTGTGATATATTTGATTGTGGTTACGATTCTTTCAGAATGTCTGCAACTCCCGTTGGTACTGGAACTCCTGCTGTTGGTGCTACCCCTGCTGTGAACCTAAATGCACCGGTTCCAAACATCATGGCTAATCATGCTGAGAGACCTGAAAAATTTTCTGGTCTGAACTTCAAGAGGTGGCAACAGAAGATGCTGTTCTACTTGACCACCTTGAACCTGGCTCGGTTCCTAACAGAAATTGCTCCTGTAATTGCTGAGGGGCAGGCTGATGCTCAATCTGTGAATGCAGTGGATGCATGGAAGCATTCAGAATTTTTGTGCCGCAACTATGTGTTGAATGGGCTAACAGATGCACTTTACAATGTTTATTGTAAAGTTGCAACTGCTAAGGAACAATGGGAGTCGTTGGAA
Organism: Lactuca virosa; assembly: GCF_052849685.1. NCBI lineage: Eukaryota > Viridiplantae > Streptophyta > Magnoliopsida > Asterales > Asteraceae > Lactuca > Lactuca virosa. Next base: position 45,578,383 of record NC_136433.1, read on the forward strand.
AGGAAGTATAAGATAGAAGATGCTGGAACTAAGAAGCATGTTGTTGCTAAGTTCTTGGAATACAAAATGGTTGACTCGAAATCTGTTATGAGTCAAGTCCAAGACCTTCATGTCATCATACATGATAACAATGCAGAAGGGATGGATCTTAATGAATCATTCCAAGTTGCATCAATGGTTGAAAAGCTTCCTCCTGGTTGGATAGACTTCAAAAATTACCTTAAGCATAAGCGAAAGGAGATGTCTGTGGAGGAACTGGTGGTGCGTCTTCGCATTGAAGAAGACAATAGAATGGCCTTGAAGAAAGGCAGTGAAGTTGAATCTTCTAAGGTTCATATGGTGGAAGCTGGTCAAACTTCCAAAAGCAAAGGCAAGGGACCTCACAAAGGGAAAGCAAAGGGAAAAAACCTAGGCCCCAAGGCAGGAACTTTCAAGAAGAAGTTCAAGTGCTACAACTGTGGCCAACCGGGTCACAAGGCTTCGGAGTGCCCTCAACCTAAGAGGGAAAACCGTCAAGCAAACATGGTGAATGATAACATGGAGTTGGTGGCCATGATAACTGATCTCACGGCTATGGTTTCTGAAGTGAATCTCATGAATACAAATTCAAAGGAGTGGTGGATTGACACGGGAGCTACTCGTCATATGTGTCATGACAAGAGTGTTTTCAACACCTACAAAGAAGTTGAAGATGGTGAAAAGCTCTACATGGGAAATGCAGCTACCGTGGATATCAAAGGTGTTGGTGATGTTATTCTAAAAATGACTTCGGCGAAAGAAGTGAAGCTTAGGGATGTTTTGTATGTTCCTGAACTTCGTAAGAATCTAGTGCCGGGTGGTTTGTTGAACAAATTTGGTTTTAAGCTAGTGTTTGAGTCGGAAAAGTTTGTTTTGTCCAAAAATGGTATGTTTGTGGGAAAAGGATATGCCTTGAATGGCATGTTCAAATTGAATGTAATGGTGACAAACAAAATGAATAATGAAAGTTCTAGTTCTGCTTATTTGCTTGAGTGTTCAAATGTTTGGCATGGTCGCTTAGGACATGTAAATTACAATTCAATTAAGCGATTAATTAAACTAGAATACATACCAAAACTTAATATTGACTCAAATCACAAATGCCCCACATGTGTTGAAGCCAAACAAACTAGATTGTCTTTCCAAACAATCAAAAGAAACATCGAACCTCTTGATTTAATTCACACTGATGTGTGTGATCTAAAGTCAATTCCTACTCAAGGTGGGAACAAATAATTCATTACATTCATCGATGATAGCACGAAATATTGCTACATATATTTACTTAAGAGTAAAGATGAAGCAATAGACAAGTTTGTCTTGTACAAAAATGAAGTTGAGAATCAACTCAACAAGAGAATTAAAGTGGTTTGAAGTGATAGGGGTGGGGAATATGTTTCTCCCTATGTTGATTTTTGTGCTAAAACTGGAATTCGTCATGAATTCACATCACCCTATTCACCTCAATCCAATGGAATTGCTGAAAGAAAGAACCGTACCTTGAAAGAAATGGTCAATGCCATGATAATTAGTTCGGGTGTAAACCAGTCAATGTGGGGGGAAGCTATTTTGTCGGCTAACTATCTTTTAAATAAGATACCTCACAAAGAAAAGAATGAAACACCGTATGAACTTTGGATGGGAAGAAAGCCATCGTATAAGTACTTACGAGTGTGGGGGTGCCTAGCTAAATTTGTAGTGCCACCACCTAAGGTACAAAAGTTAGGGCCTAAAACAGTGGATTGTGTATTCATTGGGTATGCACAAAGTAGTAGTGCTTATCGGTTCATTGTGCATGATTCTAAGAATCCTGAAATACACAAGAATACCATAATGGAATCAAGGAATGCTTCATTCTTTGAAGATGTGTTTCCCTATTTGAACAAGGAAGTTGAAAGCCCATCTTTACCAAATAACGAAGTTGTTCGAGAGGAAGAACAAGCTCAATCTGAGGAGGAAGAGATAGAACCCAGAAGAAGTAAGAGGGCTAGAGTTGAAAAATCATTTGGTAATGATTTTTTCACCTATGTGGTGGAAAGTGAACCTAAAACCTACCAAGAGGCGGTAACTTCTTCTAAGGGACCTCAATGGAAAGAAGCCATCAAAAATGAGGTAGAATCTATCTTACAAAATCATACATGGGAACTAGTGGATCTACCTCCAGGTAGCAAGCCACTAGGTTACCGTTGGATTTTTAAGAGAAAGATGAAACCTGATGGCAGTATTGATAAATACAAGGCAAGACTAGTAATCAAAGGTTATAGACAAAAGGAAGGTCTAGACTACTTTGATACCTATTCGCCGGTAACGCGGATAACATCCATTAGATTAGTTCTTGCCATTGCAGCTATCAGAAACTTGCAAGTTCATCAAATGGATGTGAAAACGGCTTTCCTAAATGGGGAATTGGAAGAAGAAATTTATATGGAGCAACCTGAGGGATTCATTGCCTCAGGACAAGAGAACAAGGTTTGTAAACTTGTTAAGTCTCTATATGGATTAAAACAAGCTCCTAAATAATGGCATCAAAAGTTTGATCAAGTCATGATGGAAAGTGGCTTTAGAATCAATGAGTGTGATAAGTGTATCTATGTGGAAAAACACCACTCATGGTTATGTCATCTTGTGTTTGTATGTTGATGATATGTTTATCATTGGTAGTGATGACAAGATAATAAGATCCACGAAGGATATGTTGAAATCCAGGTTCGACATGAAAGATATGGGTTTAGCAGATGTGATTCTTGGAGTGAAGATCACAAGAACCCAAAGTGGTTTGATTTTAAGTCAAACACACTATGTGGATAAAATTCTTGAAAATTTTGCTAAGGGAGACACTAGCATAGCTAGAACTCCAATTGACACTAGTCAACATCTACGTAAAAATAGAGGTGATAGTGTTAATCAAGTGGAATATTCAAGAATTATTGGCAATCTGATGTATCTAATGAGTTGTACCAGACCTGACTTAGCATATGCTGTGAGCAGACTAAGTAGATACACTAGTAAACCCAGTTCTGAACACTGGAAGAGTATTACTAGGTTGCTGAGGTATGTGAGATACACGCGAGAATATGGACTGCATTATGGCAGACATCCAGCAGTTATCGAAGGATACACAGATGCAAATTGGATATCTAACATAAAAGATTCTAGATCTACAAGTGGATATGTGTTTACACTTGGAGGTGCTGCTGTAGCATGGAAATCATCCAAGCAAACAGTTATATCTAGATCCACGATGGAATCTGAATTTATCGCCTTAGATATTTGTGCTGAAGAGGCGGAGTGGCTACGTCAATTTGTAGAGGACATTCCCGAATGGCCTAAGCCGGTAACGGCCATATATATACATTGTGATAACCAATCGGCAATTGGTAGAGCTCAAAGTACAATGTATAATGGGAAATCAAGGCACATTAGACGTAGACATAAAACGATACGACAACTAATCTCTACGGGGGTTATCACGGTTGACTGGGTGAAGTCAAAGGATAACATTGCGGATCTGCTTACAAAAGGCTTGAGTAGAGATGTAGTTTATAAGTCGTCAAGAGGAATGGGACTAAAGCCCATGAATGAATAAATTCATACGAAGGAAACCTTACCCAGAAGACTGGAGATCCCAAGATCTGGGTTCAAAAGGATAACCTAATTGTATGAGTGGGGCAGGTCACTGTGGGGGGAGTTAACATTTCTTCCTAGTCCATTCCTTTATGTAGTGACAAAATTAGGCTAAACATATGGTTTTTAATGATTCTTGGAATCACCTATGTGAGAGAGAAGTGGGGTCGTTCGAAGGGAATTATAGGGGAAAAATTTCCTAAAGCTCTTGCAGAACCAGGTTAGTGTTCATGACCAAAACGAACACGTCTATGAGGATATGACCTTGTCAGGGAGAGTCCTGTGAGATTTACATTGTCGTCTACATAAATGGCAGCTTAGTTCAAAGACATCGAGATCTACTAACTGCTAGGAGATTAAGTGTAACTTCTTAAGGGAGGGTTCAAAGGGTAATACCTACCTATCCTATGCAGGATTCAACTGTTGAGAAATTTCGTCTGGAAATTGGATGTGCAGAGATCGATCTCCATTCATGTGGGGGATTGTTGGAAATTTAGTATAAATATTTATATTTTTACTAACTTTGGACATATATAAATATATACATATGTTGTATATATAACGAACTCTAAGTGGGTTTGTGTTCTCCTCCATGAGGACTTCGAAACGATATATTATATGTCCAAAATAGAGTATAAGTGAATGAGATATCGATACTCAAAGATGGGTATTTGAGAATAAGTTTAGCAAAAGAGAGGAATGTGGGAATGAGTCCCACATTGGTAGAGAGACCAAACTCAACAAGGTTTATAAGCTTCATTGCATGGAAGGGTTACAAACTTGTGTCTATGGTTATGCTACAATTCCTACCCGCGCGCAGGGGGGGTGCAAATCTTGGTTCGGTAGACCAAAAACACTGAACCCGTGCATGGGCGCAGGGGGGGTGCAACTATAAAAGAAGACTTTGCCGTCTCATTCAAACACACGAATGGTGATATCCGGCAGTACACAATATTGTTTAGGTTGTTGTACCCTGGGAACAGACGGCGAATCTGTTTAAGGGAATAGAGTCCAACTCGAGCCTCAGCCACATCGTTTGCATCTAATTTTGGCAGTACACAATATTGTTTAGGTTGTTGTACCCTGGGAACAGACGGCGAATCTGTTTAAGGGAATAGAGTCCAACTCGAGCCTCAGCCACATCGTTTGCATCTAATTTTTTCTTTACAGGAAGCTTTCAAGGACGAAAACAAAGACCTTATACTAACACCTAGTACCACCATACTTATAGTTACAACTGAAAAAATCCTCATGTTAAGTTGCAATGAATTTTTACATATGAACATCTACTAAAACAAGGATCCAACTTCTCATATGTGTCCCCACTTAAAGGATTTTGACATCAGCTTCTTTGCCACTCCCCGCTAGCATCATTTAGCATGCAATTATTCATGTTGATCATTAGAAGACCCATTTACTTATTTTTGGTAAGTGTGAATCGAGATTCAAGACACTAGTTAAGAGAAATCAAAGCACATTTAAGCAAATTGAGGATGCATATGAGCTTTTACAGAAAAGGAAGAATGTCAAAAATACATATATTACTGCCATTAGCCTCTGAACATGATCTTCTTAGGTGTAGGTACATGAGTACATCCCTTCACACGTATTTATCAAATCCTTTTTGTCTATTTTTCAATATTCCATTTATCAAGTTTGTGTACTCTTCACACATCCTTTCTTGAATCACCACATTAAACTTAACCAGCAAACAGGACCATATATTACTTGAAAAAAGGTGGTGTTTTTTATTAAGGTGGTGTTTATTATTTTATAATTCGTTTAGATGTTTAGTCATACTACACTTCAATCTTGTTTAGCAATTTTACATTAGTTCATTAAGAAACCGGAACATTTCATAAAACAAAATTTTGTTAGTATTATGCTGAATGTAAACAAACTATTGACAATATTAAACAAATAAACCTAACAGGACCGATAGATAAGTGTGGACAAGTTTTTAAATTTATATAAACATAATTGAGTAAAAAATTGAGGTGTTAAATGCATGATTATTAGCAACATAATTTTATTTATGTATTAGTTATAACATCCTAACTTTGTTTATTATGATTGTAGTAATGTACTTTCAATATTTTTCTTATTAAGACTATGCATATCAAATCAAGGAATAAAAAAAATATAACCATGTCCAACATGCTAAATGCGTGGAATAACCTTGTACTTTTATTGATTTATTCGTTATAACATTATACTAATATTTATTCCCATTGCATGTACTTCAATTTTTTTTCTTATTAAAACTTGTTACCCAAATAAAATCAAGTTTGTCCTGAAATTTGACTTTTTCATCATTGCTCAGATTTTCCCAAACTTTGAATATTATGATTACTTTGTTTTGTCATCTTCTTCTTCAAAAAAAAAAAAAAAAAAAGATTTTTTCATCATTGCTCATATTGTCCCGAAATTTGCATAATAGCCTCCTAGCATCACCTCAAAGCATATCAAGCAACCTGAAAAAAATCCAAAAAAGTGTGCAAATAAACGTATTCCATCACTTTACAAATAAATTCTTGAAAATGTAAATTACATAGGTTTAACACCTAAAATGTAATACAAATGCATGGAATAAATACCCAACGGATGCATATAATGCATCTAACATCTGATGTATGTAGATCATATATGTAAGCCTATGTTTATAGATGCATAAAATGCATCAAACATCATACCGATTATTAATGCTTTTGGGAAGTAATGCATTTAATTTTGTTAAGTTTTGTACGGCTTTGTGAGTTTTGCTATGATCATACTTTTTAGTTGTATTCTTCCCGCGATGGAAGTCTAAGGGTTGAGAATTGAAATTCCATATAGGAGGTCCAAGGTTCAAACTTTGACACACCCAAAATATTGTTATTTTTCACAATTGACCTCTCCTATCAATCTTGAAGCATTTTGACATGGGCTACACATATGGTGCCATTTACATTTTTTTAAGTTGTGGTGAAGTTTTAAAGTATGAATGTATTTTATTGTGAAGCTTTGACCCGAGTGTGAGTGTGTGCTAGTAGTTATGGTGTTACATATGCGTAAAACACTTCATATTAATACCTTAAAAAATGTTAAAATTCATGAAGCAGAATAACGAAAGATGCTTTTTTGTCTGGAGACATAAAAGTTTTTCGGCGGAAGCCGCTTATACCATATTTTTCTAAATAGGTATCTATGTTACGATACAATCATCCATTTTGAAAAAAAAAATGATGAGATTTTGTGATACAATTAAATAATAGGAAAAAAATATGTCTGAGATTTGTAACCAAAGTTTGAATATATATGATACCTTGTAAATGATAAGAAAGTCTTAAGATTTGAGAGTTATCTTTAATGCACAAATGGTTCAAATTTAGATACTTGAGTGATTTATGGTCTAAGTAGGTAAAAATCTCTTCGTATCACTAGCACTTACTATAATTATGGCGATAAAATTATGACGATATTATGAGCTTAACAATTTTATATAATACTTTATATCTTCAATTTAATTTTCAATTGAATAATATATACACAAAATGAAATCTTAACTTAAAAAGTTTATCAAAATATCTAAAAGTATCTACACGTTTTAGTAATAATAACATACTAAATCAAATTGATCCTCTTTTAATAACAAATACATCTAAAGTTATAAAATTTTATTATCTAATAAGATTATTTCCATATAAACTTGCGCTTCGAATAAGCCCAAAAGAAAAGGATATAATGGGCCTATGCTTCTAAAGTATTTATAGAGCCCTGAGGCCCGAGTTGTTGTTACTGCCTTCTGCTTCATTCCCCACCTTCTCTCTTAACTTCTCCGTTCCCCTTCTCAGTGAAAGACGGAGGAATACAAGTAAGCATTTGGTGGCTGTTGTCGTTGACAACGCCTCCATTATCCACCCTCAAAAACCCTAATCCTTTTTCTTCTAATCTCTATTCGCTTTTACATTAGCTCTTCTGTTCTGTTCTGATCACTTTACCTTTGATTTATGAAAAAATTTCAAACCATTGATATGATGTTTCTGGTTCTATATTGAATCAAACCCTACGTCTGGAAAAGAATTTATTTTCTTTAACCTAATTTACCAATCCAATGATGGCCGATTCATCTACTGGTAGTGGGAGTACCATTACTCACTCCGGCGACGGCGGTGGGAGTGGTGTTAATAGCCCTTCTAGCCGGAGAAGTTTGCCTTCTCCGTGGGCTCAAGTTGTTCGAGGAATAATCGAGCCGGATTCGGTGCCTTCGTCTCCTTCGCCGGGGGTTTCGGAACAGAATCCTGTTGTTACTGATCCGGTGACTGTGGTGGAGGTTTCGGCGGAAACTCCGCCGGAAAGCTCTAATGATGTTAATACTAGCAATGCTGGTGGTGTAAAGAAGTCGGCATGGAATAAGCCCTCGGTTAATGGCGTTGTGGAAGGAACTACTACTCCTGTCATGGGCGCCGCTTCTTGGCCCGCTTTATCCGAGTGGACTCGTCCCGGAGTGAGATCATTCTCTGCTTCTTCTTCTTCAGAGTCTTCGTCTACACCGACCTCCGATGGATCGCTCGCTGTTTCTCAGGTTAGTTATTACGGCTGCGATCAATATACATGATAATAATAACAAACAATGTGGCGTCAGTGTTTTGGCGTATTAGGTTTTCGTTTCTTATTACTAAATTCGTACAATTTTGCCATCTTCTCAGGCACCTGTAGCTTCGCAACCGCGCCCAAATCAAGTTAAACCTAACGCCAACAATGTGCATCCCGTCCGACAGCGACCAATTAGACGTGGCGGCGGTGCATCTACAGGCTACAACGGACGGCAGCCACTTCCACCGCCGTTCCCTCTTTATGACGTGTTTGGTAATTTAGTACCGGCGGTTCCTAACTCCACTCCGGCGAGAGAACAACCTCTTTTCAAGGAGAATAACTGGTCCCCTAGGGCAGTTGGTGGTGCTGGGCAGCAGAACCGGAGGAATAATAACTTTCGTCCTAGACCCCGTGGTGGTGGAGGACCTTACGTTAACAATGGCTATGGTGGCAGACGTGATCACCATGATCGTGATTGGCGTGGTCCTCGAAATCATGGACCTAGAGATGTTCGTATGCAACATCAAATCGCTCCTCCGCCGCCTCTCCCCAGGGGATATATTCCACCACCACATCAAGCTCTTTCTCCGTTTATTCCACCTCCATATGGAGCTCCCATGGCTTATGGTAAGTGACATTATGTTTTCTCTTTCTCCCATAAATTATCTGTGACTGAATTCTTCAAACTTTCTACAGATATGGCTGCATCATATGTATATCTCCCTACACTACCTTCTGAAGCATACAGGGGCCCACCTGTTCTTCCTCCTCAGGCACCTCCTCCAGTTCCCATGTTTGTGCCAGTTATAAACCCTCCTTTGAATGTTAAGATAGTTAAGCAGATTGAATATTATTTCAGGTGAGTTTTTACTTTTTTTTTAATTATACTATATTTGTGGGTGACACAATTGTTTTTGTGAAATCACAGTGATGATAATTTGGTGAAAGATGACTTTTTGAGGTCAAACATGGATGATGAGGGATGGGTTCCTATCACATTAATAGCTGGTTTTCCTCGAGTAAGTAAACTCTTACTCCATGTGTCTTTTTTCAAGTTTCAAGATCTTTATTTGACTTTTTATGGTATCTTTTTTTCAGGTTCAAAGTTTAACAAATGACATCCACATGATTTTGAATTCCTTGAAAGATTCAAGTATTGTTGAAATTCAGGTATATATATACAAGTTTATAATTTGTAATATACTAATATATTAATGTTGAATTCTTGTTTTTATGTAAAAGGGTGAGAAGATAAGGAGTAGGGATTGGAGAAGATGGATGAATGTTCCAAACAGGTTTCAAGCAACAATGGAGAATTTGATTGAAGAAGGTATTTCAATACAGAATCTGACAATGGAAGATGACAGGAGTATTAGTGCTTCATGTTCTTGAAGTCAAACGGTTGACTATGCAGTCAAAGGTCAACGTCATCTTTGAGAGTGTAGCAAGATTTTGCAGTGTTGGAGTAAATAGGTAATGAGGGTGGATGTTTGATTAAATGAAACTTTGTATAGTTATGCCATATACATATATATGCTACTGGCTAGTTTTCTGTTGAAGGTGTGAATGATGGGTGAAAGTTGAAACCTGAAAGTGGTTTTGGGAGTTGTTGCTGCTGACTGAGGATTGAGGATTGAGGAAGATGATTAACTATTATTTTGGAGGGTATAAATCTTTATGGAATGGATTTTTACTTTTTTTTTTTATTAGGTTTTTAACCTTGATCCCATAAAGGGTACATACATTTTATGGTACTTTAACTTGTTTAACTGATCGTAGCTACCTTTTGTTAAGAATGGTTATGCGATAAATTTGGGTTTGTTTTAAGTGTTTGAGGAGACTTTTGGGTGTGGTAACAAATAGGAAAAACTAAGGGGCTGAATTTTTAAGATCTGAACTTCTAACATATTGTTTGGTTGGAACCTCTGAATTGTTATGCTAAATAACAAAAATTACCATTTTACCCTTCTGTGTTATTTTTTGTTGAATTCAATGTTTCTATTTAGAAAACAATTTGACAAACTTATTGAATAGTTGTGAAAAATAACTTGACGATTATGTACTTCAAAATAAAAACATGCTCAAGCTCTTACCTAGCTAATTAATGGTACAATGCTTTTGAAATAAATACATGTTCATACACCCTTAATTTGTGACGAAATGAACATTCCATAATTGGTTCAACATATTTCATAAACAATACAACAGAAAACACTTCTCGGATCAAAACTATATTGATTCCGAGTATACACATGCTATCATATTTCATAAACAATACATACCAATATGACTTGAAATATGCATATGAAAATGGTGGGGCTGGCCGATTAGGGCTGAGTCATGGGGTTGGCTAATAAACGATATCTCATGCGGTGATCGATTGACAATTCCAAAAAAGCAAGATAAATTGAAAACCCTAAAATTCTACACAATACCTGGTGTGATATCCGAAAATGGTGGGGATGGCCGATCATCCTACTGGTGGAGGGACTGCGCTCCAACGATGGTCCGATTAGGGCTCAGAGTCGTTGGAGGAGACGGTGACAAGCAGGCGTTGGAGGGTAGCAGTCGTCGGAGAGGGGTTGGAAGGAATAGGAGTCGTAAGAAATAGAAAGAGACGAGGGGGCGCAGGGGTAAAAACGAAATACGCGTCGATGAGGGAGCCGAAGGGCTTCGCTGTCGGCGACAATGTCGGAGACGGCGGTGTCTGGAGGGGATGACCGGAGAGGATGGTGGACCGTGGAGGGTTGTAATTGGAGTTTTCAGTGGGAAGCGTCGTTTGTGAAGAAGAAAGAGCAAAGGGAAGGAGATAAAGTATTTGGGCAAAAAGGGAACACGCGTTGTTTTTATTTTTTCAGATATGTCTTTAGATCTGAAAGTTTAAGAGGCAACTTATAAATTCAGAGGCATAAAATAATATGCAACCAAACAGTCTTTATCTGAAAAATTAAGAGCTTGCCTCTTAATTTTTCAATTAAGAGGCTACCAAACAGGCCTACCCCTCATGATTTTATTGAGTGTATTAGCACTTTTGAACATGTGTTTGACAAACATAATGTCCCCTAACAACCTCAAAATTTAGGTAGTAGCCATGCCTCCATTTGGTGGGACCATATAAAAAGGCAAGATCACATGGTGAAGAAGCCCACGATCACTGTACACGATGAAGATGCTAGAAGCTCTCCTTAATTTTCTGCTTGTAAAATTCGGTCGATTATCATGAAATGTTAAAACGTAACCTATTGTTGGAACAATACATCTATTAGTTTGGGTGCCTCTGTAAACGTTTTCTCGGTGGCCTTTGAACCTTCAATAGCCTACATACATTGGTGTGTGTCAATTTGCCTACACAATCGAAAAAAAAAAAAAAAATTACCGAGGGTGGATAAGGGTTTGTTTGGTGTCATCGTGATCTTCATTGATAACCCTACTAGTCGGCACGAAAATCACTATCTTCTTTTTTATGTGTCTTGGCTACTGAAGGTCTACACGTCACTCTGTTGACTTGGGTGTTTCTTACTTCTTCTATGTGGATGATGTGTTATTCTTGGCTGATTGGCCTCAGAATAATGTCGATAATAGTGTGAGTGTGATTTGGTGTTTCTTGCGTGGCTTCGTGTTTAAATATGAAAAAAAAAAATCCATTTTCTATAGGATTGGAGTAAACTAAGGTGAGGTGGAGGCTCTAGCTATAGATTCGGGTTGCTCTCCCGGAAAGCTTCCTTTCAATATCTTCGTCTTCCAATGGATTTGAACATGGCTAGTATTGATAGTTGGAGAAGTATTGTAGACATATTCACAAATAAGAAAAAAAGTTTTTGAAATGGAAGGTAAAATGTTGTCTGTGAGGGGTGGGGTGTCTTACTTTTTTAAAATCGGTGTGGAAAGTCTTGGTATTTTTATGTCGTTTTTTATTGCATCGTGAAAACTATAAAAACTCTTAGTCACTTTAGCAGTTGTTTATGCCTTTAATCAAGCTCTAATATAGAAAGGGAGATGGAAGTTTCTCAACGATCATATGGCATTATGGGTTCAGCTTGTTAAAGTTATACATGGGAGTATGGTGGCGGCCTAAATCATGTCGAAGATGGTTGTAAAGTGAAATGGGCGTGATCTAGAATTGCAGGATTAATTAACATTCATGAAAACGATGTTATACCTCATTACACTCGGTTGAAAAGAGTGGGGAATTATTGTACTACTTTGTTTTGGTATGATAATTGGATTAGTGATATGGCTTTAAAAGAAAATTTTAATAGGCTATTTCGGCTAGAGATGGAAACAAACTATCTTCTTGTAGATCGAATAAGTCATGGCAATTAGGTGCAACATTGGAGGATGGAAATAAGGGGAGGGGAGAATGAGGTGCAACTCACAAATTTGGTCACTCTTGTAGCAGATCCGGATAGGTAGTTGTGATTGTTGGATACTTCAGGTGAGTTTTTATGTTAGTTATATCAGAAAGCATATCGATGATGTGTTGGTCTTGAATGAGGATATTGGAACTAGATGTTATTCAATGATCCTAAAAAATGTTTAAGGTTGTTTTTAGTACGGAAAAATGAGGTGTTTTCCTGAAATTTTCTAAGAAAAATTAGAATTTTGAAAACTTGTTTACATAATATTTTTTCAAAAAAAATTACAAGAAAAGGATAAATCATTTCCTAAAATTACAAATAACTTGGAAAACTTTTAAAAACCAATAAATATTGTTTTTCATAATTTCCAACTATAAAAATTTTCTAAAAGACACACATACTCATCCTCACCCACTGTGCCTCCCATCGACACCACATACTCATACATACCCAACACACACACACACTCATTCTCGCCCACATTGTGTGGTTGGGTGTGGGGTTGTGAGTAGAGGTGGTGGTGGTGGTGCGGATAGGTTCGGATAAGTGGTTCGAGGTGATGGGTAGGTGGGGTGTAGGTGTGTTTGAGTTTTGTATTGTATTATTTAAAATAACAAAAAATTAGAAAATGAAAATCAATAGAAACTACATATCCAAACACATTTTCAATTTTTTTAAATAGACAAGGAAAAGTCAATCAATTTTAATTAAATGTCCTTTTTTTTTCTACTGTGAAAACTGAAATGAAAACTCATTTCAATTTACTAGAAAACAAAAAATGGTTTTCTGTAACTAAATATACCCTAATCCTTTTGTATGGAGAGCTTTGTTAGAATCCCTACTAAATTTAATTTGTTTGAATGGGAATTAACTCAATTAAGGTTTGATTCTATTGCTTGTCTAGTGTGTGAAATTTTGTTTGGAGAGCTTTGTTAGAATCCTTACTAGATTTAATTTTGTTTGCAGAGCTTTGTTAGAACCTCTACTCGATTTAATTTGTCTAAATGGGGACTCAGGTTTGATTCTATTATTGGTCCAGTGTGTGAAACCCATGAGTCACAACTTTTTCATGAGTTCCATGGTTTATGTGTAACATCCCAAATTTCAAGGCCAAAAATTCCATTTTTGATATAACAATTTAGAAAACATTTATAAGAAAACATAAGTGAATCATATAATTTCATAAACCATAATCTCATGTCTCAAATCATATCATATAAATAGTAACAATATCAGAGTACATTCCCAAGAAATCTCATAGTGCGGAAATATTGCGTGTGTGTGATGTGCCGCTACTGCGTCGGCTCCTTCCCCTTCGCTGAAGAGGTACCTGAAACCAAAACTGAACCTGTAAGTACGAAGCTTAGTGAGTTCCCTCATCATACCACATACCATACAATCACATGACATACATACTGCCAGGCATATATGGGTGCCCGACCTACCCCTTCGGTCCTCTCGACCGGTGACCTTGCCTAGCATATCTGGGTGCTGGCCTACCCCTTCGGTCCTCTCGACCGGTCTCGGGGAATTATCTCCCCCTTACTACTACTACATATTATCACATAATCATAATCTGTCTAGCATAGCTGGGTACTAAACTACCCCTTCGGCTCTATCGGCTGGTAACTTGGGGACTATCTCCCCCTACTGCTACGATCACATAACATCATAACAGGCTAACACATAAACATATCAAGTAGTAGTCAACACAGACAATTATCACAAAGACAATTGTCTAACATACGCTCCTACTGGTGGGCCGGCATTGTGGTCGTACACCCACCGCTACTAGAAGGTAACTCACCTCGATGTCGTAAAGTGTCTACTGAACTTGTTGCCTGAAATCAACCCCTCTCGGATCCTACACAAAACAATCTTCCTTAATCACCACTTCCTGGTCAACTTAGGTCAAAGTCAAAGTCAAGGTCAACACCTTGGTCAAAGTCAACATCCAGTTGACTCGACTCGCCGAGTTGGTCCACCAACTCGTCGAGTCCCTATTCTTTCAAATGATACAACCCCCCCCCCCCCGACTCTACTCATCGAGTCTAGAGTTCACCTTCAACCATACCATCGGGATCATCTTCAACCGACTCGCCGAGTTCATCCTTGAACTCGTCGAGTGCATCTTCATCATATGAATGTGTCCAGTCTATGACTCGCCGAGTTCTATGAACAACTCGTCGAGTCCGTCTTCAAGGGTTGGGAGATTGCCTTGGACTCGCCGAGTTTGTTCATACACTCACCGAGTCCCATGATTTCCAGGTCCATAATCACATCCATCTTGTTGAGTCCTCTTCTAGACTCAACCAGTTTCCTCAGAAACAGAAAAGATTGGGGAACCAATACCCGACTCGCCGAGTCCCATGAGCGACTCGCCGAGTCCCCTAAAATCCATGCCCATAAACTCGATTGTTGTTGAGCTCATCTCATCCAAAGGGTAGATCTCACCTCCTAGGGTCGATATAACACGTAAAGTCATGAACTTTACGTCCATGCATGGGTCTTTAAGCTCAAAAGACCCAAAAATGAGGTCTACAAGATGCATGGGGCTCTCATGGACATAAAGTTGGCACCTTTATGCCATGAGAACCCTCCAAGGTTCAAGATCTGAAGCCATTATTCTACATTACACTCTAAACCCGAAATGGGTTAGAAATATCCCAAAGATGACAAGATTCAAGCCCTAAAGTGGATCTAGCAAATAAGAAGTCAAGGTTGGAGCTTTTTACCTCCAACAAGCTGGAAATGCAACCAAGTTTCTGGACCTACTGACTTCCTCTTGAATATCCAAGTCTTTCCTTCCTTCTTTAATACTTCAAGTCACAGAGAATGGCACAATTATCTCAAGAACACTCAAACGTCGATTAGGGTTTCGTGAATAGGGTCTGGAGGTGATGGAGGCTGGGATTGAGGCCTCATAAAGTGTTTAAATAGGGTGCAAACCCTCAAATTTAGGGTTTCACTCAGACAGCTCCTACTCGCCGAGTCGGTCTCCCGACTCGTCGAGTAGGTCACTTAACCCCCCGATCAACAGTCGAGTCTACTCGACGAGTTGGACCTCCAACCCGCCGAGTCTCAAGGTAAAAAAACACCAAATTTCTTGAATTTAAATACGTACCAGGAATTCGTGTGTTACATTATGATTTATGGTCAAAGTTTAAAGGTGG
Source organism: Lactuca virosa (assembly GCF_052849685.1). Taxonomy (NCBI): domain Eukaryota; kingdom Viridiplantae; phylum Streptophyta; class Magnoliopsida; order Asterales; family Asteraceae; genus Lactuca; species Lactuca virosa. The sequence continues at coordinate 45,594,131 of NC_136433.1, forward strand.
TGTAAAATTGGTTTGCTAGTGTCCATATCTATTCAGGAGTGATTGTCTAGGGTTGATTACGTGTATGTGTCGACTACTAGGAAGAAAACATTGGAGGTAGTAATTCTTACGACTCTTTGGTTAATTTAGTGATATAGGGGTGAACATTTTGATCAAACCGGACCGGCTCTTGGAAAAGAGTCAGACGGTTTTACAAAAATTGGTGGACTGGACCTATTGAGTCTTACCAAGGTCCAGATCCAATTCCCGGTTCTTGGACGTAAAAGTGAGTATTTGGACCCGACTTGACCGAACCAATCGGACCGACTCGGCTCTTGGACCGGACTTGTTTTGTAGAAATTAGTGAACCTTGGACTGGGCCTATTGTGCTTTTACCAGGTCCAGGTCTAGAGGTTCAAATGCTCAACCCCATAGTGATATAAGAACTTGGTGTTTTATTTCGATAAGGAGAGAAAATATATAAAAAATTGTATTAGTAATTGGTGTACTTGACTGAAAACTCCTATTAAATTGTTGTTTTCTTTTCCATTGGCTCATTAGTATATACTATTAATTCTTAAAACCTTAGCTACAAATATGTTTTTTTCTCTTTCATCTTTTGCCACTGAACTTCTTATTCTCATTTTAACACCACAATACTTTTAAGACTTTAGCCTCTTATCACTTCCTCTCCACCGCCTTTGACTTTGCCTCTTTTTTCTTATCTCAATTTTCTCCCAATTTCATCAGGAAAGCCTTCCATGTCTCTTGCGATTTCCGGCGCTCCTCTTTCTTGCACCACTCCGACGGTCCCTTTTGTTTCATGGGTTCCGATTTTGATGGTTCTCTTCAACCTAGTAGGACTAACATAAGTGGGAGGTGAGTGGTTTTCTGGATTATTCGATGCATACTATTCTTCATCATCTGCTCCGCCACTGTCTCTATCTTTTTTTCTTTTGGAAAAAGGAGCCACATTGACTTCGATCGACTGTTTCTTTTTCCACCTACTCCGTATTTTGCCTGCCTTCTCTACTTTGTTTCTGATATTGGAACTTTCTCTTCTTATCAGCTTTTCTCACCACCTGTTCGCTGAAATGCCTTTCAGGCATTCATAACGATTGTAAGCAACTCATGACTCTGGAATTGGTATATTTTTCAATTTTTTTATTCATTTTATAGGGCTTAGACTCCAATTAACCATTCAGACCAAACGGGCAATCAGTTTACATTGCAGGTTCCGATTGGTTGATTGGTTATGTCACACCCCCGAACCAGGACGACGGAAACGTCCGGGGGCAGATGACTTCATCGTATTGTATCATCACAATTGAATATAATTGAAAACATAACCAACATCATACATTAAGATACCAACATACATTGTTTACAGAATTGTATTTGTTTACAACTTTACACAAAAGTGACAATAAATATGATGTTCCCAAAAATGTCGTAATTATCCAAAATCCATAGCCCGGGGTACCTGCTCACTGAGGTCCTAAGAATACAAGTCGTTTTGAAAAGCGCCAACTAAAAAGTTGGTGAGTTCATAAGCATATTTGTACAAAAACTTTGTAACAACTGTGATTTATAAGAATTTGTAAAACTCCAGAAAATCTGATATTTCCTGTAAAAAAACGGTTTGTAGTCTTGCTCTAAAACCATGGATAATTGCATGTGTGTTCTTTGTTTTCTTTTGTTTGTAATTGAAAAGAGTGTGAGTTCCCAGAAAATCTCATATTTCCTGTTTTATAAAAAGTACAGTCTTAAACCCTAAGACTGGAATGGTAGTAGTAAAGTGCGAGAGTGATGCTTAGTTTTATATTTTTATAAAACCGGTGAAGTGTGTAATTTCGTAAATCCAAAATAACATTGTTAATCCCTATGTGAGTCGTTACAACCATGCTTGATACGACTAAAATGTCTGTCATGACATTCTTCAGGCGTCGGTTTCGGGAAGATATTTGTCACCGTAGACTGGCCTAGTCTAGCTGTAGCGAACAACTCAGGTGTGGGGGTGTCAATCACGTATAGATCTATACACAATTACCCCGCTCTCCCTCCAGGAGACTCTGGTTATAACTACAAGACTTACACTGTACGCTAGGTAGGTACGGCGAAGGAGAGTCTCACAAGTGCCTTAAAAGGTTTACGTGAAATTTTCTGTCGTAAAACTTTTGGTTTGTATACCGCTTTAGTTCAATTATTTATAACGTTTTTTATAAATAATCATTACTGAATTCGTCCAATAATAATATACGTTGAGTAAATAATATAATTCTTTAAGTATTCCACTAGTAACATATGACGACATTTTACGACTATTTTTACTAATAAAAGTAGTTTTTGTGTAAAATATTTAAGTTTTATGGTGGTTTTTAACACATTAAAATTTGTTTGAGTGTTTAGTAACACAAAAATATTCCATTTTTGTTGTGACTAGAACATGTCACAATTTCCATAAGATTTCATAAAATCCTTGAAATTTATAATATTTCAACATTTGCACAAGTATTAGTGGTAAAATATATATGACTAACAAGTTACCATTTTTTAGTGTAACTCTCATATTTTCACCATTTTTCAAGCTATTGCAACCAAATATGTTATGACATTTTCTTTGATTTTTAACACACACTAAAAGCCATTTTCACTAAGTAACTTATTTCTTCTTCAACATAATACCAAAATATGTGAGTTTACTCAAAGATAACTATGAGATTTGTGAAAACTCGAGTTTATGGACTGTTTGAAGAAATCAACATTTCAACACACATAGTCACATAAACATACAAATGCATGCAAATATTCAAAGATTCAAATAATCCCCCCCCCCCCCAAAGAGTGATAAACATGAAAATAGTGGGGTATGAAGCTCACCTTGGGGATTTTCGAGATGTAGAAGAAGATGAAGAAGGAGCTTTGAGTCTAGCTTGTGTTCTTGGTGAGAATTTCGAAGTGTGGGTGTTCTAAGGACCATATCCACGAAAATGAAGGTGTAAGAGGAATGATCTTAGTATAAATATGAAATAAAATACTTGAGTTTAACCTAGAACTTACCAAGTTCTTGAAATTGTTTAAAGGAATCCCACCAAAGCATGCACTCACTCAAAATTTTTGGAGAGAGGGGGAGGAAGTTCTAGTGAATTAAGTGAAGGAAATGAAGTTTGTGGAGTGTGTGTGTGTGTATGTATCGGCCAAGAGGTAGAGAGAGGAGGGGGAAAGGATAGAAGTTGACTTCTTCCAATGTGATGTGAAATGCCTTGTTGTATGGGGGTTAAGAAGCTTGGAGGGATGTTGGACAATGGTGTGGTGTCAAGCTCATTGTCCATCTTATTTCTCTCTTTTTTTTGTTCATGTCCATAACCGATCAAGGGTTTTCGGCCCAAAAAGATGGCCCAAAAAAGATTAGTGGTCTTTGATTTGGCTTGTTCCAATAAAGATTTTTGGCCCATTGATGCTTAATAAGGGGTTTTTGGTTCAAAGAGCCCAAAGAATGAAGTTCTCGGCTCAACTAAGGCCCAAGTGTGGGTTTTCGGCCCAAAGAAAGGTCAACTAGAGGGTTTCGGCCCAAAAGGCCCAATAGAGGGGTTTCCGGCCTAATATAATGTCCAATAGAAGTTTTCGGCCCATTAAGGCCCAAAGAGAGGTTTCAGCTCAATAAGCGTTTTGGGTCGAGAATTCTTGGGCAAAGGCCCAAAATTTATTGGACTTGGCTTATTGGATCGAGTTTTGGACTTATACGAGGTTGTTTCGATTTGAATCACAATGTATGAAAGCATGAACTTAAATAGTATTGTAGTTTGAATTTCACTAAAAAGGATAGTACAAGTTTACATGGAGGATTTGTCTCGTACAAAGATCAAAATCTTAACCCTAATTTGCTAGTTGTGACAGAGTCGATTTTTGATTTTTCAATTTCTCATAGTTGTGTGCTTATTGTTGTGTTCAGGTTCTGTTGGATAAATCGAATATTGCTGGATAGGGAACATGTGTGAAGGTAGGAATCAAGTTGAGTTAAGGGTGTTTTGAAGTAAACTGATGTTTTGTTTTTCTGTCCATGGAATTCTGTGAACAGTAATCACTATCTTGGAGAGTACAAAGGACAACTCAGATTCCAAGCGTCAAGGATTTTTTTTTTTTTGTTTTAAAGAATTCATCACTGCTATGCAGGTATGTATTATTTCTTTTTTTCTTTTCTTGCAATATTCACACTATCATCTTACTTGAATTTGGTGTTGTTTTGCTTCACAATTGATCTATTTAAACACAATCAGGAGTAAAAAGTATACCTCCTCAAACCTTATCGTTGAACAAGAACAAGGTATAGAAAGAGTCATTGGTGGGGTAGAAAAGAAGAACAAGGTATGTAAACATAAAACCATATTTATTTACCCTTTCTCCTTCATTCTTCCTAATAATGGGATTTACTTAAATATTTGTTGAAATGAAACAGGTGATAAGCAAGTCTAAATGTCGGACTGTTGAGTCAATTGATTCGTGTCCTCAAAGTAAAGATTTAAAATAAGTTCACACTAGAGACTCATAATGTGGAACAAATTCAAACGAGGATAAAACAGGTATTTCATATCATTTTTTTTCCTTTTAATCTTGCATATCACAGTTTAATCGTTAGTCACTTTCACCGTAGCACAGGATTGACTGAGGGCAAATTGATCATTTTATAAGGTCTTTTTTCTTATACCATGTCAAATATAAAACATGTTGTTTTTGTAAATTTTAACGTTTTGCCATTGGTTTTTTTGTCAACAAGATGAGGGAAAATGGTCCTGTGGGGGCCACAACGCCCCTTTAGAGTCCGAATTCTTCAATTCCATCAACTCCCCGAAGAGGAAAAAGAGTACCCAATTCCACACCAGTGGAACATGACAAGTGACGGGATCCAAAAGAGTTAACCGAGCAAGAAGTCAAACTTACAACACGGAAGGGGCCTTTACAGCTAGGGGTACAACTTGGAAAGATGAACATTGTGGCTTGGGCAAGTAAAGAAGACAATGGAGGACAAAACAGACATTTTGGCTGAGGAGGCGTTCAGAGTAGAGTTTGAGAAACGAGTGGTTGCGTGAGAAGATGTCGAGAATCTAAACTTAATGCAAGGTATGTGTTTTTAAACACAAGGGTAAAACGGTCCCCTACTCTTATTTGCTTTTTAATGTTATTTCACCTTTTAAATATTTTTTTATAAACATTATTTATGAAGTATGTTCAGATTTATACACGAAGAGATTAAAATTCAAGCATGGGAAAGTCACCATAAAGCAAAGCTTGAAGCAGAAATGAGAAGAATAGAGGTGAATTTGATTGCATGTTCAGATGTGTGGTAATAATAATTAATTATAAACGAAGGAAGGAAATTTGGTAGAATTAATTAAATTTGGTTTTTTTTAGGTTAAAGTGGAAGAAAAGAGGGCACATGCACAAGCAAAAATGTTGAAGAAGGTTGCAATGTCGAGGCAGAAATCGGAAGGGAAAAGGGCGGCAGCGCAAGCCGAAAAGAGCTGACAGGCGGCACGGGTGGCGGCACAGGCGGAATACGATTCCACTATCATCACCGCACAGCTGCTGCGGTTAACCACCTGCACAGGTACTCCGTGAGAAAATAATGTCAATGGAAGATGTTGTTCCTGGAGGCGAGGAAGCCATTGTTACACTTGATGCATAATAATTCTTACTCCATTTCTAGATTCCATGCATTCAATTCCACTCCAATCTTAGGTATGGAATTAAATTACATTGGAATCCACAAAATCCTTTGGCCTTTGAATTTAAACATTAAAATTACTCAAATACCCGTTTTACCGAACAATTGTTGTTACTTGCCAACCAAATGCATGACAAAATTCAGTTCCTTCATATTACAAACCCTACAAATTCCAATTTCAATTCCAATTCCTTCCAAACAATTCTTGGAACCAAAAATAAATTCGAGTAAAACGAGTAGCTATGAGATTTGGGGGAATTTTAATGAAATGTTTAGTTTTATGTAAATTAAAAAAATGCAATACAAGGTATAATTTACATTTTCAACTTTCAACACTGATGTGGTGACATGAGCTTAACAATTATTTTACTAATTTTCTGGCTTATTTTTTGTTGCAGCTTTTAGTTTATTATTCTGATGGTACTTCAGAAAGTCTTTCAGATGACCATGTTATGATTTCTGCAGAGTGTCGGGTATATCATGAGATGACATATTTGTGTGCAAATTTACATTTTTGTCCCTAGAATCACAAAAATTTACTTAACCTAACTTCAATTTATTGCAATGAAACAAAAAAAAATAAACACGGCGCCAAAGGCGCAGCTAATTCCATCTAGTTGTTATTGTGTGTTTGAATGAAATATTTCGGTTGTTAAATAAAAAATAAAAAACATATAATCAAGCCCAAGTTTGAAAAGTTTAAGCCTAACTTCCTATCAGGCCCGAATCACAATAACATTGATGATTGATCTACCATGTTTTTTTTTTAAATGTCACGACTCGCGATTGGGCTACTATGAACGTGATTACCAAAATCACGTTATTATAAGTAAACATTCTCGTGTGAAATTTCTTATTGGTAAGAAGTATAGTGATGAGGTGTTATTGGAAGTGACAAATTGAAGTATAAAAATAAAAGGTTGTACAAACCTATATAGGCAATACCCCTACCAAATTTCCAAAACAAAGGTACGAAGCTCAACGTGCTCTTCATGTAGCATGCATAAATAGTAATTTTATTATTTTTCTATATAAAAATCATTACGTCAAATGTTACACATTGTTTATGGTTTCTTTTTAAGATTTGATACTTTGTCACCAATTAGAATGGATTAATTGTTTGTCTAGAATAAAGTTAGGGAATAAAAATGATAGAAACCAAAAAAAAAAAAAAACGATCATATCTATAAAGACCACCTAACCACATAAAAAAATGCCATTTTCAACAATGAATGCAACTTACAATTATCCAAGAGAGTCTAAACTATAATCAAAAAGACCAACTAGACTTCATCATAAATGCCGGAAACTTAGTCGAACCATCTACCACAAACACAAGTGACGGCTGCAACAAACACTTCTCTCCCAAATTCATCTGAGAAAACACTTCAACCTCAAACCGCTCAAAAGCAGACCCACCCACCCTCAACCCCCATCCAAAATCATCCTCAGGTAGATCACATACTGACACACCCCATCTTGTACCATACGGTACAGTGTCGGTATCTGATCTATTCATTTCAACCCACCCTCCCACTCTGGTACTCGAGTCAAGTTCTGACTCAAGTACCAGAGCAACAGATCTAGCCCCCGCCCTACGAATTCCATCATGTCTAAAAACACCAATCGGTAGACACATTGGACCAAGAAAACCATCCTGACCTAAAAATTTGGGCACTTGGTTTATACCCAAAAGTAACACCTTTGTGCTGCCCGAAAGTTGATACACAACCTGCCCGAAAGTGCTTAACCAATGGGTAGGCCCTACAAATTGAGCTAAGGTGCCAATAACATTAGATTTTGTCATTGTTAAACTTATACCACTACCAATGTCTTGATTTAATAACGGAGGTCCATTAGTAACACCTTGTTTCATCAAATCACTACATCTACCTCCCAACAAAACAGTAGTTAATGAACACCATTCATTGATCTTTGCATCGAAAACCACCTTTCCTAATGAAAGTGGAGTGCTTAAACCATCGAATTGGCCTCTATCAGTTGCTACAAATTCTGCTTTTAGTGTATCCTTTTCTCTAATGGTGGTTTCGAATGTAAACTTGGAGTTTATACCAGTTTTGATTCCAGTTCTACTAATGGCATCTTGATTCTCTTCATGGATTCTATCGATCATCAATAGAAGCCCTAATACTTCTATTTCTCCCTTTACACGTGTGCTGGTTTCAGCTAAGGGACTTACCTTCGATGACTTGAAGGAAAGTAATCGCTCCACTTTGTCCTGTCTGTCCCTGAGCTTCATGATATCTGAAAATGCGTCCCTTTGCAACCGCTTCAAGATCTCAATCTGATTAAAAAAAAAAAAGAACATGTTACTGAAGAGGTTTAACTCCCAATCGTATAGCATTTTTGGAAATTTGAAGTAATGTTATGAAGCAAGATTTGAAGCAATCTGGTTACATGATTTACTTTAATTCTGATGTTAACTAAGTTTCAAATCACGAATGAGAAAAGTTAACCTAGTTTCAGAATTAAAGGGGCCGATTCATGGTACTACTCTAGCGGAATATGCGCAATTAAAATATGACGAGATAATAGATGAGAATTGAACGTAACATGAATCTCGTGAGATTGATTAAGAAAAAAAGCAAACAAACTGCAACTGAATTGAGTACCGGATGGCGACGCCTGGATAATCCGATATTGTGAAGGACGCCATTGGCAAAGTCTTGTGTGGATTTTGTGAAATCTTTGAGCTTATCAACAACAAAACCTAGAGGTTCGATCTTTTCAGAAACCATTTGGTGTTGCAATGGAAGCGTTTACAGTGAATGAAGGAATGATTTGGGATGGGAATTGGCAAGAGTTGAAGAGTGAAGACACAGAATTGGGGAGTCTGGTTGCAGAATAGGGAAATTAGGGTCAAAAGGCACGAGAACTTTTTCTTTTTCTTTTTCTTTTTTTAAAGAGTCAATTTATACGATTTTATCCAAAAAATTTGTTTTCATAAACTATAACTTATTTTTTTCAATATATTATAATTACTAGGTGAATTCTCGCTCGTTGCGCAGAAACACCTATATAATTGAAATCTTTATAAATATGTGTTTTTTAGAAATATAACAATAACGTTATTGTTAAATTTAATATACTAATTTGTATACTTAGTTAATATAATATATTGATTATTTTGAATTATATGATAATATATATATTTATGAAAACTGCATAATCTCAATCGTTTGAACGACCTTTACCCGTGGGCTACTCATGAAAAAATTTAATATAATATATGGTTTATTGTTATTTATAGCTATTATTGTTAATTAATTTTTTAAAATTTATTTTCTTAACGTTTTAATTTCTATCATTGAAATTATTTAAAAATCAAACATTGTTTTTCGTATTTAAAGGTAACAATATAATCATTTATATACAGTTATTTTTAACTATTGTTATTGTAAGTTATTTTAAGCTATTTATTTGAAAACTTTTAATGATTATAAAAATATTTTTAGGAAATATTTTAGTTAAATTAATATTACAATTTAGTTTTTGCATTTAGCACTACAATTTATCACTTTTAATTATTCACAAAATATTCTTTTAGTTTTTTTAAGTGGCACTGAAATGTATATTTAAGTTGATCATGTAATGTTTTAAATTAACAATTTAAGTATTTTATCAAAACTGTTCAAAAGTTGTAGCTTTAAACTGATAAGGGTTACATACAACAACATATTAAATCTAATAAATTAAGTCTAATATGTTAAAAGTTAAAACATAACTTTATAAATAGAAGCAGATATATTATTTTAATATTGAAATTTAGTTTATTTATGATTACACTTTAAGTTTGATATTTATTTAACCTTATTAACCAACTTATAATCATTATAAAGACATTACAATTTATCACTTTTAACTATTTACAAACTATTCTTTAGGTTGTTTAAGTCGAATTAAATTTTATATTTAAATTGACCCTATATTTAAATTAACAATGTAAGTATATATTCAAACTGATCAAAAGTTGTAGCTTCAAAATGATAATGGTTTACATATAACAACATATTAAAACTAATAAATTATGTATAATATGTTAAAAGTTAAAGACATAACTTCATAAGTAAAAGTAAAGATACTATTTTAATCAACTTATAATCATTATTAGAAACAAATTGAAAAGTCATACGAGTTTCAAATGAATATGATGAAAGAAAAATGCATGGGAGTTTCAAATGAATGTGGTGAAAAGAAAATGTTTCTTTTATAAATATACTAGACGAATGCCCGCGCGTTGCGCAGAAACACCTATATAATTGAAGTCTTTACAAATATATGTTTTTCTAAATATAACAATAACGTTGTTGTTAAATTTGATATAATAATTCATATACTAAATTGATATAATATATTGATTATTTTGAATTATATGATAATATATACATCTATTATAACTGCATAATCTCAATCGTTTGAATGACTTCTACCCGCGAGTTACACAAGAATAAAATTAAATATAAGATATGGTTTAATGTTATTTATAGTTGTTATTATTGTTAATTAATGTTTTAAATTTTATGTAAAACGTCAAACACTTGTTTTTTATTTTAAAGGTAACAATATAATCATTTATATAGACTTATTTTTAACTATTATTATTGTAAGTTATTTTAAGCTACTTATTTGAAAACTTTTAACGATTATAAAAATATATTTAGGAAATATTTTAGTTAAATCGAGATTACAATTTAGTTTTTGCATTTATCACCACAATTTATCACTTTTAACTATTTACAAAATATTTTTTGGTTTTTTAAGTGGAACTGAAATTTATATTTAAGTTGACATTGTAATGTTATATTTAAATTAACAATTTAAGTATTATGTCCAAACTATTCAAAAGTTGTAGCTTTAAACTGATAATGGTTTACATACAACAACATATTAAATTTAATAAATTAAGTATAATATGTTAAAAGTTAAAGACATAATTTTATAAGTAGAAGTAAAAGATATTATTTTAAAATTGATATTTAGTTTATTTATGATTACACTTTAGGTTTGATATTTATCTAACTTTATTAACCAACTTATAATCATTATTAGAAAAACACTACAATTTATCACTTTTAACTATTTACATAATATTCTTTGAATTGTTTAATTTATATTTAAGTTGACCCTATAATGTTATATTTAAATTATTAATTTAAGTATTTTATACAAATTGTTCAAAAATTGTATCTTTAAAATGATAATGGTTTACATTCAACAATATATTAAAACTAATAAATTAAGTATAATATATTAAAAAGTAAAAAATATAACTTTATAAGTAGAAGTAAAGATATTATTTTAATATTGAAATTTAGTTTATATTTGATTACACTTTAGGTTTGATATTTATTTAACCTTATTAACCAACTTATAATTATTATTATTAGAAAGAAATTAAAAAGTCATGGGAGTTTCAAATGAATATGGTGAAATAAAAAATACATGGGAGTTTCAAATGAATGTGGTGAAAGAAAAAAAATGTTTCCTTTATAATATAGTATGATATATATATATATATATATATATATATATATATATATATATATATATATATATATATAGCAGATCATATATCTTTTTCCGAATCATTTTCTTACAAATCAAATTTGCAAACTTCATATATAACAAACAATCAAAACGTCATTTATCTATTATTTGATTAAAAAGAAAAGGAAATGGATTTTATATATATATATATATATATATATATATATATATATATATATATATATATATATCCTCCGACGGGTACCCAACGGTTAACGGTTCCAAAAAAAATAAGAACCAAAACCGAAACCACTTAAAGCGGTTCCAAAACTTTAGGAACCGGAACCGGCAGTTCCAAGGTGGTTCCGGTTCCGAGAACGGGTACCCAATTTTTTTGTTCACCCCTTGTCCTAGATACACAAAGTAGAGTAGAAATACATGGGCCTAATATGTGTATATTAATGGTCTAACAACTATTTGATTCATTCGGACATGCAATAAGCCAATAACCGTTTTTGATCCATCGATTTCCCATCTCTATTTGATTAACATGATTGTTTGAAGTGTAAAATCGTAGGCTTGAACTTTACCAAATTGAAAAAGAGACGGTGTTTGAAATTCCTTTTGAATAAATCCCTGTTGGTAATGATAATCTAGTGTGGCGTGGGCTCTTTGTGCATCCCACCGACTAAAGAACTTTTGAAATAAAATTTAGGTTAGTTGATAGCATTGATATTACACCATGCATATACAGTTACCATCTTTGAAAGAAAAAAAATAATGATTAAAAGAGTACAATGAAAAAACACAGTAACACACTTATAAAAGAGTAAAGTTACCAAACTTATTATTTATATTGTGTTATATATATTACCACTAGCCAGTGGCGGCCCTGGGTGGTGCCGGCGGTGCGGTCGCACCAGGCCTCCGATTTTAGGGTGCCTCCGATTTTTAGGATAATTTATAGTTATAGTATTGGTATTTTTGTAAAATCTATTTTTATGTTTTATCAATAAATAAAATTAGTCCGGTAACTTTTGGTTCCAATTTTAGATGCGTTTTAACATTTGGCCTCCGATGCGTTTTAATTACCGAAACAAAGTCTCACTTTAAAATCATTGTCAACTACAAGGTGGGAAAGTAGGATTGAAAGTGTGAAAGCAATAGTTACTCAAGCTCCTGAAATAGTAAAAGCTCTGCATAAACTTGTTGAAGAAGAGACAGACATAAAGATCAAGTGAAGCTACTTGTCTACCAGAGTATGGACTTGGCAGATTTGACTTTATAACAGGTATGGTTATATGGTATCATATATTGGCTAAAGTAAATAACCTGAGCAAACAACTTCAATCTGAGACTATGCGTATTGATGAGGCAATGAGTAGTGTGGGAGCACTTATTGAGTTTTTTAAAGACTATCGAGAGAATGGGTTTGAGAAGGCTTTGGATTGTGCGAGAGCTATAGCTTCTAGTTTGGAAATTTATCCAGTGTTTGTTGAGAAAAATAATAAAAGAAAAGTTGTTAAAAAAGACATTTTGATGAGAATGACATTGGGTCATCAGAGCCGGTACAGAAACTTTCACCTCAAGAGTCATTTAGGATTCAATATTTTGTGTACATAGTTGATCAAACTATTGGTTCATTGGAGCGAAGGTTTGAACAATACAAACAATATGAAGACATTTTTGGTTTCTTATTCACAACAGAAAAGTTGAAGTCAATGAATACTAGCGAGTTAAAGTCATGTTGCAAAAATCTGGAAAAGAGGCTGCAAAATGGTCATATCTCAGACATTAATGTTGATGATTTATTCAACAAACTGAAGTTGTTACAAAAACATTTACCGGTTGAACACAATACAGCTAACGGAATACTAAATTTCCTAAAAATGATGAATACTTATCCAGTTTCTTGTCTAGCATACAGAATATTATTGACTATTCATATTACAGTTGCATCAGCGGAAAGAAGTTTTTCAAAACTAAAACTTTTAAAATCTTATTTGAGCTCGACCATGTCTCAAGAGAGATTAAACGTTTGGCATTGATTTCGATTGAGAACGAGTTTCTTGAGAATATTGATTATGAAAGTCTCATAGATGAATTTTCTTCTAAAAATGCTAGAAGGTCAATGTTTAGAAAATAGTAATGTGTTGTTTTTTTTTTTGTTGAAAAGTTGTTTATAACAGTTTTACAGTTTTATTTGATTACTAATGAGTGATGAAGACATTATTTTGTGGTAGTGAATTTATGAGATGTTTTTTAGCAACTTTATGTTTTGAATTAGTGGTAGCAAATGTAGTTAATAATATTTACAAGAATTTGTGGGCTTCATTTTAGTTTTTGCACAAGGCCTCCGAAATATCAGGGTCGGGTCTGCCACTAGCTAGAGCATTTATTCTCAAGTACCTACCATATATAAACATTTACTAAGGAAAGAAATAGCTAGAGCATTTATTCTCAAGATTTAATAAAATTAATGTACGTACCATATATAAACCCTTACTAAAAAATAGATTTAAATTTTAAGAAAATGAAAAATATAAGAAGGGGAGATTGGTAGATGGGATCTTTTCAGTAGGGTTGTAACTAAATATTTTTATTTGGGTTAATTATAGGACTAAAAAAGCTCAATTAACTGGATTGGTTGGCTTCAAGACCATAAGATTGTTATTACTTAATGTTTTTGAATTCCTTTTAGTCTAGTTTTTGCTGGTTTTTAGAATAAAATCTTTCATTGCTAGTAAAAAAATTTATCATGAGTATACTATAATACTATGTGAACTTGGGTATTTTTTTCATCTTTAAGAAAGATTTATTTTTTGAACTACTAAAAGTTTGTTATTTTTTTCTATATATTTTATATTTTGGTTTAGAAGTTTAAATGCATTGATATTTTTTAAATATATTTTCAATTTGAAATATTAATTTTTATTACAATGTAAAATGCATCAAACTTCATAGTTGAATAAACGTAGAGTGTGATTAATCGGCCCATTTGATATGTTTTACTTTTATTTATGTTTTTTAATTATCCGTTTTTATTCAAATGAGATGATATATTGGAAAATGAGAATGAAACGTTTTAACTACTTACTGATTACTTTAAATTTTCATCCTAGACTTAATGTGTCTAATTTTTTGATGGGCAAATAATCAAGTCATTTTTTTGTAGTTTAGGGTTTAAAATTAAAAATAGACAAAATTTCACTGTCGTTTGCAAAATATTACACTTTGATGACTTTTATGAAAAACATCCAACCACCGGTCTCTATGGTTTTGAAAAATGCATGAATGGTCAGTGTGACATTAACTTTAACTTTTAACTAGTTAGTTTCTTTATAAATGGCCAAAATGACATTGACCAAATCTGAAAATTATATATGCCTCAAGGATTAATTCTGAAAATTTGAAATTTTGAATATATATATATATATATATATATATATATATATATATATATATATATATAGTCAAAAATCAACTAAGTAGAATCTAACCAAATTGTATGAGACGCTATGATGTTCGAGGTAAATCAAGTAAGAAATGATAATCAAAGTGACACAAGTGAGTTACAAAGAAAGTCATTGATCATTGATAAGATCTTTGGCATAAAATCTTGGGAGGTGATAATGATCACCTGTCTTGATGAGTTTATTGATATAAAATGTTGAATACAGAGACAAATGTATGAATGCAAGTACAATTGTCGTATATGAGCTAAGTGTTTTTGTAGATCTAAGTGTGTAAGGTGTACTGAGGTTGTACCCGTTGTGTGTTATTTACAAGTGTATTTTTAGTCTAGATTGAGTAGCTATAAGTCAAAGATTTTCGGGATACTGCTGAGTTGGTATTTACACGTGCTTTGACTTGGTATTTTCGAGTCTTAAGCCTCATTGGAACGTTTCTTCATTGAGAATGAGTCTTATGTTGACCATTTTCTGCACATGTGAGAAATAAACAAGAAATATAGTCATTAAACTTGTTAGGAAATAATAATGACGATGTTCAGGATCATGATATATGTTCGGGATCCTCAGACTCCTTTAAGATCCGGGATCCTAGATAGGATTAAGGATATTGGCCCAAAAAATTTCCCCCAAATTATACATGCAAAACATTTGAATTAATTTCAATTATTTAAAGTGTATAATTTAATTAATTGGATATAAAGGATTTAAAATTCAAACTCTAATGGATAAAATTGTATCCATTCGAAAGATGTGATTATGTTGTCAAATCTCTTCTCCATCATTTGTGATCCACATAAATAGGGGTTAATGGTTACCGATCTTCTGTTAATTCTTTTATCTCTCTTTCTAGGGTTATCGGTTATCTTGAAGTTAGATTTCATGTTCCTCTCTTCTCATTTTTCTTGTTTGATGATCATGGGTAAAAAAAAAGGCACTCCGTTCTTGCTCGAGCATCCTTACCCTTTTCGACGAGGACTTCCGCGATCAAAAGATCCTGTCTTAAGAGGGGACTTTCTCTTTTGGTGATAACGACACCGATTCCTTAAAATCGATCGGATCTTCTCTTGCAGACGTCATTTTCAAACCTTTTGACGATAAGGCCAAACTTGGCTTCATCTTTCCTACTTGGGTTTGCTTCCATCCAAACTGTGCCTGTGATATGGAGGATCCTGTTTTAAGTTGATCAATAGAATCAATCTAAGGAACTACGCATAGGATTAGTTGGGTTGGCCCATGTTTATGATCTCCAAACTTTTAAGTCTTCTCGTTTCCTACTCAAAGTCAAAACAAATAAATCACATCTTATTTTGAAATTGAAGAAATTGATGATTCTTGGAAAGAGAAATATTTCTTTATGAAACGTGAATCCATCCCCGACGGTGATCTCCAGCAAGAAATTAGGTTAGAAATGATAGGATTTTATTTTATTTTGTTGAGGATCTGAAATTCACACTTCCTTATTTTATTTGTTTTGATGTCTTGCGTGGTTAATTTGGTTGTAGAAATAGGGTTAAAACAGGTTTTTTCTAAGGGTTCTCAAATGATCAGGATCCTTATGAGTTTAGAATTTACAAAAACTTTTTAGGATCCTAAAGAGTTATTTGAACAGGATCTTGAAATAGTCAGGATCCTGAGGTTTTAGAAGAGGTAAGTTTTGGTTTGAAAAGTAGGAAAATCTTTAGAAGAAAAGTATGTATGTATATATATATATATATATATATATATATATATATATATATATATACATATATACATATATATATATATACACACACACACACACACATATATATATATATATATATATATATATATATATATATATATATATATATATATATATTGTTTTAGGAACAACTTCGGGTGTAATAAGCATAGAAGATAAAGATAGATGGAACCTGGAGAGAGCTTCTTTTTTAGATTTCCATTAGACTTTTAATTGTCTCTTTGAACTTCTCTTTAGGATTCCGATCTTATCATCTTGAAGAGAATTCTTCTGAATATGTTCTTGGTAGATGATCCCAACTTTAGAATTTACTGGGAAAGTCCCAACTCATGTAATATTAGGAAATTTCCCTCACAGGAATTCACTAGGGAAGGTCCCAGTTTATAGTTTTACTGGGGAGAATCCCAACTTAAGATATCTCGGAGAATATCCCACTTAAGAAATACTAGGGAAGATCCCAACTTACAAAATCTTAGAGAAGATCCCAACTTAAGAAATATTGGAGAAGATCCCAACTTCAGAAATACTGGGGAATATCCCAACTCAAGAAATATCGTGGATTATCCAACTTTAGATAATAATTGGGGAAAATCCTAACTTTAGATAATAACTGGGGAAAATCCCAACTTTAGATAATAACTGGTTAAAATCCCAACTTCAGATAATAACTGGCGAAAATCCCAACTTCAGATAATAACTGGGGAAAATCTCAACTTCAGATAATAACTGGGGAAAATCCCAACTTTAGATAATAACTGGGGAAAATCCCATCTTCATAACATAACATGTAGATGTTATAAACCTTAGAAATTTACTGGAAGGATCCTAACTTAAGATAACATGATAATGTTATAAACCTTAGAAATTTACTTTAGCATCTTAACATATGTTCAGAAATAAGAGGATTGCCAAGTCACTAAAGTGTGAAATGATCCCCTTATTCACATCCCATAATTAGATATTGTGCGTCCAAGCGAGGTGTAGAAACCTAAACTTGTGAGAAAGAGGTCATTAACTCTTTAAACCTCAGGACATTAACATATGTTCAGAAATAAGAGGGTTACCAAGTCACTAAAGTGTGAAATGATCCCCTTACTCACATCCCATAGTAATATATCATGCGTCCAAGCGAGGTGTAGAAACCCAAACACATATGAAAGAGGTTATTAACTCTTTAAACCTTTGAGGGGATTAAGTACCCTTAACCGGAGGAGAGATGACTAGTCTCTATTCGTAGTGGCTAGGATCCTTGAGTTTTTGCATGTTGCAAACCTTAGGTTGGGTTGGGCGTTAGCTTGGATAACATCCCTCTGATGCTTAAGTCAGTAGTGTTCTTAGAATAAAAATAAACAAAGAAAAGAAACGAGGGTAAGGAGTAGGTATGTACCTCGAATCGGTTGTGATGAATTGTGACTAAATTGACTTACATGTAGTACGCTTCAAGGTGTATAGCATTTCAGGATCTTGGCAAGATACTTCCTTGTAGGGTAGCTAGCCAGTATTCCCCCATTCATGCTTCTGAATCAATGAGGTAGGGATCACACTTCTGAGCATGTAGGAAGGCATCTTTCTTCATGGTTGGCCAATAGTATCATGTTCTTAACACTTTAGAACACAAGGATCTACCCACAATGCGGTTGCCACAATCCCCTTCATATATGTCTTTTAGAACATCCATGGCTTCTTAATCTTAGATATGGACATGTTATGGATTTTTTGTATGATACTCCATGGATCATCACAAATATTGAGATCCTCATCTTGAACGCTTTATCGCTTTTTACTTCTTTTGGGATTGTACCATTCTATAGATACTCTATGATGGGTTGTGTATAGGATCTCAAATATCTATGAGGATCCTGACTATTTGGATTGGGATCCTGAACATCAGGATCCTGGTCTGAGGATCAATGAATTGGGCCTTCAGTTGCTGCTATGTTGGCCGTCTGATTATGGTCATCGGGGTCGTCTAGTCTCCTAAAGTGATCTTATATCTCCAGGATCATTATGTGAGTTATTGGGATCCTTGTCTATGACGAGATCCTGAGGGAAGACTCTAATTTTGCTAATCCATCTGACTCTGTGTTATCTTCTCTAGAAACTTGATTCAGACTAAAAGCTTCAAATTCGGAGGCTATTTTTTAATAATTTGAAGGTATAGTGCTAATCTTTCGCCTTTAACTGTATATAATCGGTTAAAGTGGTTAGTTATTAATAACAAATCGACATATACCTGAAGGTCCTTGACTTAAAGATCCTTGGACAGCTGTAGCCCCATGATCAGTGCTTCATACTATGCTTCATTGTTAGTTGCATGGAATTCACAACTAACTGCCTAGGGTAGGATGTCCCTCTGTCGCAATTTTAGTATGATCCCAAGGCCTGCTCCTCTAAAGTTGGATGCTCCATCTGTAAAGAGTATCCACTCCCCCACATTTTCTTTTTTTTGAATTCATTGGATTTCAAACTCTACCTCAGGTTATAGATCATCACTAAAATCAGCCACAAAATCTGCTAATTAATGCTTGTGACTTTATTAGAGATATATTTGATGTCATATGTGATGAGCTTCATTGACCACTTAGACATTCTACATGACATTTCTGGTTTTCTCATGACATTGTTAACATGATAGTTAGTTTTGACATGTATGAGTCTTAATATAATATCTTAGTTTGGTGGAAGTTGTAACTAGTGCAAGTATTAGTTTTTCAAGGTGAGAGTACCTAATTCCAGGATCTAAGAGACTCTCACTTACATAATAAATGAGATGCGGATTCCCATTAAGATCTTTAGGCATCACTGGAGGATACTAAAAGATAGAGAAGGAGTGACTCCCCATCTGACACTTTTACCAATAAGGGTCCCAAACTTAAATATTTCTTTTAAGTTCTTGGAAGGCATCCTCATGTTCTTTGGTGCATTCGAATTTCTTGTTCTTCTTTAAGATATCGTAGAATGGTTTTCATCTTTCTGAGGATCCTGATATGAACTTATTCAGGGCTACCACTCTTCCTGTTAGTCTTTCTATATCCTTAGTTGAGGATGAGAATTTTAGATCAATGATGGCCTTGATCTTCTCCTGGCTTGCTTCAATTCCTCTTTAGGTTATCATATAACCAAGGTACTTACCTGATTTCATTCCAAAGTGTCATTTGAAAGGGTTTAAATTCATGTTGTACTCATCTATTATATTTATGGCTTCTTCAAGATTCGTAAGGTGATATTCAGCTTCTTTTGGAATTTAAATTCATGTTATATTTAAATTCATGTCATCTATGAAGGCTTCCATGGTGTCCCCCAGTCTGTCCTTGAACATCCGATTCACTAGTCTTTGATATGTTACACCTGCATTTTTAATACCAAATGGCATTATAGTATGGCAATATATACATGTGGGAGTAATGAAGGGGGTATCCTCTTGATCAGATGGTTCCATTTGAATTTTTTGGAATCCTGGCTAGTTATCCATGAATGTTAGCAGCTCATGTCCTGTTGTGGCATCTATCATCGAGTCTATGTGTGGTAAAGGGAAAGGGTCCTTAGGGAAATCCTTACTAAGATTCGTATAGTCCACACACACACTCTCTCCCCTTGCTATTCTTCTTTTGTACCACCATTATGTTGGCTAGCTATCTCAGGAACTTCCTTGATCATCCCTGTTTTGAGAAGTTTTTCCACTTCCTCTTGAATGATCAGGTTCCTTTCAGGTGCAAACTTCCTTCTTTTTTTTATGTATGGGTCTGAAAGAAGGATCAATATGAGTTATAATATTCTTATCTATACCGGTTATATCTTCAAGTTTTCATGCATATTTTTTCCTTCTTTCTTTCGAGAATGTAACTAGGTTCTTTTTGATGTCTTCTGGTCTTGAGGATCCTATGAGTACTTTGGCATCGGGATCCTGAAGGTCTAGGCACAATTCTTTTGTATCTTGCTCAATCGCTTCTAGTATTGTTAAGGTTATGATCCTCAAAGCCATTAGGATCCTCAACCCTCATCAAATATTCAGGATCCTCAATTGTCTCCTGATCCCGACGATTAGCGTTATCATTATTTACTAATATTTATAACGGTTATATTTTGTTCTTAATTAACTAATGTGCAGAAATAGTCAAGAGAAGACTTATTCTCAATCGAGTTTCATCTCAACTATGCTAAAGACCCGGAATACCAAGTCAAATAACATTCATGAAGTTGGTCATGGAGGATCCCGAAAATATCGAACATCTGGTTAGCTAGTTTAGACTATAAATTGACACATCTATACCTCACACACGACACTGTTTTTTACTCTAAGCTTACGATACGAATTTATTCACTTGTTCTTACTGAAATATTCTCTGTAATCACCGTTTTTCATTAATAAAATCATCAAGGCAGGTGATCATTATCACCTCCCAAGGTTTTGTGCCAGAGATCATAGCAAGTATCAATGGCTTTCCTTATAGATCATTGTGTCGTTTTCTTTACCATTTTCTAATTCACAATTCGAACATTACAGCCTCTCATTAAATTTGGTTGATAGTACTTGTGTAATTTTTGACCAAAACAATTTGGCGCCCACCGTGGGGTTGTGGTGTTCAAAATCCTCGAAAGATCATGTCTACATAACCTATCCTTTCTTCATCCTCCGTTCCTTCCATTCCAACCAAAAACCTACCACCTCCTCCGAGTGGACCCCCTGGTCAGAGGAAAACGCCTGACACTTCTAAGAAAAACACCCCTCCGGTCGCTAACCAACGAAGTTTGGGATCTTCAGGACTCAAGGATCTGACTGCCTCGGTCACTACTGTAGAACTCTTCGCTATGGTGAGGAAAATGACGCAATAGGTGACCCAGCAGCAAGAGGAGAATAGAGCACTGCTCAGAGAAGTGGAGAGGATGAAGGCAAAATTTCAAAAATCCTAGGAAACAGCGCCCACAGTTGTACAACCAAGGATCCTGAACTTCAATAATGCAAGATCCTCAGGAAATCACCAGAAGAACATAACTCCTGCCACTATGGCGTCACCTTGGGGGACAACCATGGACAATCGAGCATCTATGATCAATGATCTTATTGAGCCTTTCAATACTCCTAGAAACCTTGATTGTAGTAATTTTTTAAACAGCAATACTATCAATACTAACTATACTAATGTTGATACAGGAATAAATCCAAGCATGGCTAAATAACGTTAGCAGTTGAGACAAATGATCTTAAGCGTACCCGGGGTGGTCCAACCTATACCAAAGGTGTAACACCCCGACTCCCAGGTATAAAAATTAAAGCTTATATTCACATTCTTAGACCTAATCGACGAGTTGGATGCCCAAACTCGTCGTGTAGAAGCGGACCAGGCCGCATGATTTAGGAGGTCTACTCGACGAGTTGGAGGACCCCAACTCGACGAGTAGGAGCTGGAAAATGAAACCCTAATTTCTAGGGTTTTACACCCTATTTAAAGGGTCATTAGCCTCCCTCTTCCTCCCTTACCGTCCCCCTTGAGCTCAGAAAACCCTAATCGCGCATACTCTCCATTTTTGTGTGTTAAGAAGCTTGGAAGGTGGATTTTGTGAAGAGAGCTTGAAGTCTAAGGAGCTTGGAGCAAGGAGAAGCTTGTGGATCTGATTTCTACTTCATCTTAGCATCATCTTGAAGGTAACAAGTCGTTACCTTGACTTCTATCTAGCTAGACCTCTTCATGCAAAGGTTTAGGGCTATTTCTAGTTTGTTATGGAGTTATCTCTGGTTTTGGGCATGATCTGAAGTTGTAACTTCAGATCTGGACTCCTCTAGCCCCTTATAATCATAAAGTTCTAGTATTTAGCAAGTTAAGGCCTTCCCCTTACCTAAAACCTCTTCCTTAGCTTGGTTTTGGCCTTTAAGACCTTGCATGCACGTAAAGTTTACAACTTTACGTGGTAACTATGCCTTAGGAAGCTAGATCTGCAATTTGGAGCTTTGGGTTAGCTTAAAAACGTCTGAATGAGAAATGGACTGAAGAGAATCGACGAGTGCATGGTCAATTCGACGAGTCAGATGAAGATTGGTCGTTTTTGGTCTCTGCATAGACTCGGCAAGTCAGTGAGATGACTCAACGAGTTAGTTAGGGTTTTCCCGACATTTGGACACCGCATGGAGTCGACGAGTTGTCTGGAAACTCGGCGAGTCGACTAAGGTTTTCGCAATTTCTCGAGCTCTGAAGGAACTCGACGATTCAGTGGGCTACACTCGACGAGTTAGGTCAACATGGACTGTTGACCTTGACCATTGACTTTGACTTTGACCAAGGGTTGACAAGTTTGACTTCTGGGGGTATTTTAGTAATTTGGAATTCATTGAAGTGGATCATTGGTGGATGTAGGTGATTGAGTTTGGGGCTGTGTTTGGGGAGTTTGACATTATCATTCTGAGCTACTTGTGAGGTGAGTTGTCCTCACTATACTAACAGGGTCGAAGGCACCAATGTCGACCCTTTTCGGATTTGTATCCAGGTTTATTGCATGATGATATGTTTAGTGACCTGTTAGGTCGGTATCCTGGCAGGGCACATCAGTCAGGACGAAGACCCGGAGAATGGTCCAGACTGGCTAAAGTCCCGGGTGGGCGGACCAGACATACTGAAGGTTCTGAGAGTGGGCCATATAAACTGCAGACCCGATGAGGGCAATCCAGTCATTCTGTAAACTCTATATGCATGTTGTTTATTTGCTATGACATGATTATGATTGTATGGTGTTGGTATTTTGGGGGAACTCACTAAGCTTCGGGCTTACAGTTGTTGATTATGTTTCAGGTACTTCTGATGATCGCGGGAAGGCGAAGGCGTGATCGTGCACCTCTTTATATTTTTATGATTTGATTCCGGGATACTCTGACAAGAAATCATTTTGAAAACAATTTGTAATAATTATTGGTTTTTGAATGATTTAAAAAGTTTTAAATTGGCATGATTATTATGGGTGTTATAAGAGGCATCTCCAACAAGTCACAGGATCTTGAGATTTTCTCCCGCAATTGCCGATACCGAAGTTCCTAAGCACTTCCAAACTCCTAGCATGAAGCCTTACGATGGAACTACGGATATTGAATAACACATAGCACAATACTGAGAAAGGATGGAGATCATTCCCATCCCAGTGCACTTGAAGGAAGCTTGCCTATGCAAAGGCTTCGGTTTAACCCTTACGGCATCAGCTCTCAAATGGTTGCTAAACGTTCCTCCCTATTCTATTACTTCATTTGCACACTTAGTCAATATTTTCAATAACCAGTTTTCTTGTAGCAGAACCTTCGAAAAGATCACTAGTGATCTCTATTGAGTGGTTCAGGATCCTAAGGAACGACTTAGAGATTTTGTTAATAGGCATGGCAGGGAAGCTCTAAGCATCCCCAACATCGATATGGCAACTGTTGTAGAGGCCTTCAAGATGGGTCTAAGGAAGGATTCACCCTTCTATGAAGATCTTGTGATGACCCCATGCAAGAGATTAGACGAAGTTAGGTGTCGAGCATTGAGATTCAAAAGGCTTGAAGAGGATAAAGAAATCCATAATAGGAGCAGCCCTTCAAGACAATACAAAAATCTCAATAGGAAGGCCGAATCCTCATCCCCAAGATCCTACAAATCGAAGCCCTGTTCCAAACTGGATCATCACAGGGTTAATGCCCTCGAAGATGAAGGAGAAGAAGAGGAACTTCCTAAGATCACTGACTATTGTTTTTTTGTGGATGTTTCAGGTATAATCCATGTTATGCAGGATCTCGGAGACAAAGCAAGATGGCCGAAGAAGGATAACAAGTCCACCAGTTGGAAAGAAAAATCCAAATGGTGTGCTTACCAAGAAGACTTCGGTCACACGACGGCGGATTGAATAGCCCTAAGAAAGGAGATTAAATACCTCCTTAGCAAGGGGTACCCCAAAGAGATCCTCGGGAGAAAAAGAGAAAAATCCAAAGAGAACAACCAGGATGGTCACAAGATCCTGTAGAAACCAGGATCTCCACCCCCAAACGCAAATATAATTATCGTTATCTCAGGTGGATCTAACATTTGTGGTACTTGTTACTCTCAGGCTAAAAAACATGCCAAAGTCTCTAAAACAGAAAAGGAGGATAGACCACGGAAGAATATCATGGTTAGCAATGATAAAGAAATCACATTTGACGAGACGGACAGGAAAGGGATCTATGATCCTCACCGTGACGGACTCGTGATAACACTATACATGGCCAACCACTTCGTCAGAAGGATCCTTGTTGACGGAGGATCCTCGGTCAACATCGTACTCCTAGACGCACTAAAAAGGATGAACATCCGAGAATCGGAGATAGTCAAAAGATCCTCAGTCCTCATAGGATTTAGCGGGGAAACAAAACACAAAATTGGGGAGATAAAGCTAACAATATACATAGAGGGGGTAAAATCTACACAAAATTTCTATGTTATTGATACCTTATCTTCATATAATGTGATACTAGGTGGACCGTGGATCCACGAGATGAAAGTGGTTCCGTCAATGTATCATCAATGTGTAAAAATGCCTACTCCATAGGGAACAGTGAAGATCATGGGAGATCAACAAGAATCGAAGGAATGTTATAAAACCTCTATGAAGCCTGCTACCAAACCCCAGCAAGCATAGCAATTAAGGAAGGGGCACGCCATGTTCTAGAAACGAAGGAGCAAGATGTGAAGGAAGTCCTCATAGGATCCTCAATACCTGAGCAAATCGAGCAAGATCTATCAAACCTCCTTCGAACCAGAAGCAAGACATTTGCATGGAAACACGAGGATATGACTAGGGATGAAAATTGGGGAGGATATTGACGGATACTGCAATACCCGTCTCCGAACCCGACCTCCGATCCCCACACCCATTCCCCCCTCCCTCCCCCCGCCAAACGCCTGACGGGTTCGGAGAACCCGATGGATACCCACATAGTAGATAATGTTCTATTTTTTAGAAACATAAAAATATATCAACATATAATAGTTACGACATTTACTTTTTTCACGGTATCTAAAAATATAAAATTGTTTAAGACATGAAGATATAAATTTGTTCGGTAAATAAACAACTTTTAAAAAAAATAGATATACATAGTTAACGAGTTTGAATTAGGCACACCAAAACTTTTGCTATTAAAGGTCTGGCATCTTACTTTTTGCAATATGCCAACTTAATCGAAGATTAACATACATGCTAAACTGTTCAATAACCTATGCCTCGGTAACTTAAGCAGTAATTAATAAAATCGATTTCCTATAAGTTTATTATTTATATATATATATATATATATATATATATATATATATATATATATATATCGGGTCTTAAACGAGGCGGGTAATAGCATACTCGTCCCCGCCCTGTCCTCGCTTTGGGTAAAAAATTGAATCCCCATCACCGATCCGTTATCCGATACAAAGGGGAATACCCGATCCGTTCGGGTCGGGACCCCACGGGTAGCGGGGAATACCCGATCCACTTGCATCCTTAGATATGACAGGTATATACAGGAGTATTATCACTCACAAAATTAATATTGATCCGTCTTTCAGACCAATACACCGAAAGAGAAGGAAGTTTGCACCTGAAAGGAATCAGATCATCCAAGAAGAAGTTGAAAAGCTCCTCAAGACAGGAAGGATCAAGGAGGTGAAGTTCCCAAGATGGCTAGCTAACGTGGTTGTCGTACAGAAGAAGAACGGAAAATGGCTAGTACGTGTGGACTACACGGATCTTAACAAGGCTTGTCCTAAGGATCCTTTCCTTCTACCACACATTGACTCTATGATAGATGCAACGGCTAACCACAAACTCCTGACCTTCATGGATGCTTCAGCAGGATTCCAACAAATCCAGATGGAACCATCCAATCAAGAAGATACGAAGTTCATAACACCAACAGGTATATATTGTTACACTGCAATTCCTTTCGGTCTTAAAAATGTTGGTGTAACATATCAAAGATTGGTGAATCGGATGTTTAAAGACAATTTGGGGGACACCATGGAGGTCTATATTGACGACATGGTGGTGAAGTCAATAAAAGCTGAATATCATCTCAGGGATCACAATAGAGGAATAGAAGCAAGCCCGGAACAGATTAAAGCAATCATCGAGCTGAAACCCCCATCTTCAACAAAAGACATCCAAAGGCTAACCGGATGGGTAGCGACGCTCAACAGGTTCATTTCAAGATCCTCAGAAAGATTTAAACCCTTCTACAATATCTTAAAGAAGAACAAGAGGTTCGAACAGACTGAAGAGCACAAAAAAGCCTTTTAGGAACTCAAAAAATACTTGAGTTCTGCGCCATTACTGGTAAAGCCTATAGATGGAGAACCACTTCTCCTCTACCTCTCTGTATCCTCAAACGTGGTAAGTGCTGTCCTGGCCAAGGATGTTAACGGAGACCAACATCCTATCTACTATGTAAGTAAAAGTCTTCTGGATCCTGAAACCAGGTACTCTCACCTCGAAAAATTAATTCTTGCCTTAGTAACTGCTTATACTAAATTAAGACATTATTTCGAAACACATACTATACATGTGAAAACTAATTATACTATTAAGAATGTCATGAGCAAACCAGAAATGTCAGGAAGGATGGAAAAATGGTCGGTGAAGTTAAGCACGTTCGACATCAAAATGAGCCAAGATCCGCCATAAAGTCACAAGCATTAACAGACTTTGTGGCTGACTTTAGTGATGATCCACAAAACGAAGTAGACAAGGAAGCCAAACAACTCCTAGAAGATGAACATTTGGGAAAATGGACATTGTTCACAGATGGAGCTTCAAACCAAAAAGGAACAGGGTTAGGGATCATACTAAAATTGCCACCGGGGGACATCCTACCCCAGGCAGTTAGTTGTGAATTCAACACTACCAATAACAAAGCAGATTATGAAGCACTCATCATGGGACTACAAATGGCTAAGGATCTTAAAATCAAGGATCTTCGGGTATTTTTTAATTCTTTATTACTAACTAATCACTTTAATGGATCTGATGCAGTGAAAAGTGAAATATTAGCACTATATTTGGAGATCCTCAAAAAAATAGCCTCTGATTTTGAAAAATTTAGCCTAACCCATGTTCCCAGAGAAGAAAACACAGAAGCAGATGCATTAGCCAACTTAGGATCCACCCTAAGGATCCCACCAGAAACAAAGATCCATATAACCCATATAATAACTCCAGACATAGAAGCCCTTCCCGACAAATCAGAGGATCCCGAACAACCAATAAGCGTAGCAGCCATTGAAGATCCTAACCCTCACATCCCTCCACAAAGGGATCCCGACGAACAGGATCCTCAAGGAAGTCCACGATATTGGACCCAACCCATTATGGAGTATCTCCAAAATGGAACGACTCCAACAGAAGAAAAAAGCAAAAGAGCATTCAAAACAAGAGTCTTAAGATTCGTAATTATCCAAGGTAAACTCTATAAAAAGTCTATGGTAGGTCCATACCTTAGATGCTTGGAAGATCCTGAAGCTGTAGAAGTCTTAAAGGACATATATGAAGGAGATTGTGGCAATCACACTGGGGGCAGATCCTTATGCTCCAAGATATTAAGAATAGGATACTACTGGCCAACCATGAAGAGAGACGTTTTCCTACATGCTCAAAAGTGTTATGCTTGCTAAAGACATAACAACATCCTACATCAACCAGTAGAACCTCTACATCCTATTATTTCTCCATGGCCATTAATGAAATGGGGAATGAATATAGTGGGAAAATTACCAATAGCTCCAGGGGGAAAAGTCTTCATGCTGATGATGACTAATTATTTCTCAAAGTGGATCGAAGTTGAAGCCTTCGTTCAGGTAAGAGACAAAGAGGTGGTCTCGTTTATCAAACGTAATATCTTGACCAGGTTCGGGATCCCGGCTGAAATCATATGCGACAATGGATCCCAACTTATAAGCAAAAGGACAAGAGACTTTTGCACAAGTTGGGGAATGAAAATGATAATGTCCACTCCAGTTCATCCCCGAGCTAATGTTCAAACAGAATCCAACAATAAAATCATAGTAAACAACTTGAAGAAAACGTTGGATAAGAAGAAAGGAAGATGGGCAGAATAGCTTCGTTTCATCTTATGGGCAGATAGGACTATTTCCAAAATAGCCACAGGTCAGACCCCCTACTCACCGGTTTTGGGACAGAAGAAATGATCCCTACTGAAGTAGTGATCCCGACGACAAGATATCTGCTCCAAAATCAATAAAAGAATGACAGGATCCTTGCCCAAGATCTTGACACTGTTAACGAACCCAGAGATATTGCCAAGATACGCATTGTTGCTCATCAACAAAGGATCACCAAGGCTTACAATAAGAACATAAAAGTCAGAAGGTTCGAAATTGGAGGCTTGGTATTAAGGAAAACATTCCAAAACAACAAGGATCCCAGTGCAGGTAAATTAGCTCCAAAGTGGGAAGGACCATATCTCATACATGATAAAGCAGGAGAAGGAGCATATTGGCTAGTGTTTTGGTCAAAAATTACACAAGTACTAATCAACCAAATTGAATGAGAGGCTGTGATGTTCGAATTGTGCAATAAAAAATGATAAAATAGAGTGACACAATGGTTTACAAGGAAAGACCTTGATCCTTGCTAGGATCTCCAGCACAAAACCTTGGGAGGTGATAATGATCACTTGCATTGATGATTTTATTGATGTAAAATGATGGTTACAGAGAATATTTCAGTAAGAACAAGTGAATAATTTCATAGAGTAAGCTCAGAATAAAAAACAGTGTGTTGTGTACGAGATACAAGTGTCAATTTATAGTCTAAACTAGCTAACAAGATGTCCGATATTTCCGAGATCCTCCATGACCAGCTTCGTGAACGTTATTTGACTTGGTATTCCGGGTCTTTAGCATAGTTGAGATGAAACTCTGTTGAGACTAAGTCTTCTCTTGACTATTTCTGCACATGTGTCAATTAAGAACAAAATATAATCGTTATAAATATTAGTAAATAATAATAACGGTAATAGTCAGGATCCTTAATATTCGATGAGGTTTGAGGATCCTAGAGGCTTTGAGGATCCCGGTCCCAACAATTGCCCCCAAGTTATTCCTAAAAATGTAAGGGTTAGTTTCGGAAACATTAAAGGAATAACTTAAATTAAAGAGATAAAAGGAGAGAGAAAAGTAATTTTCAGAATTAACCCTCAACAGCTAGGTAATCTTGAAATCCAGCGGGCAGATAACTAGCCGTTAATAGTTAAATCAGACTCAATTCCTTAGTATAAATAGACGTGATCAGTTCCTGCATTCTTTACTCATCTCATTCTTCCTTTCTTTACCTGTGTTACTTTTAGAGTACCGACGGTTTATTAGAAGGTAACTATTTCTACGTTTTTATTTCTTCCGTTATGGTTATAAAAATGGTCGTTTCATGCAAAAACAACTTAGCCCTCCCTGACGATGACTTCATCGGTCAAGGGATCCTCTCCTACGAACAGACGTGTTCCTTCGGCGATGATGATATTGAGTTTTTAAGACTCAATGGAGCCTTTCCTTCCAAATCTGTTTTCAGGCCCTTTGATCCTCTCATTCAGCCCTACTTCGTTTCTCCCACTTGGGTGTGCTTTCCTGAGTACCCCTTCTCCTTGGGTTTGAGATATCCTTTTCCCGGGATTGTCTCTGAATTCTTCAGGGTGACTGGGATTTCGTATATCCGGGCCATGCCAATTGTCTGGAGGATCCTATGTTGGATTGACTAGGTAAATCAATCAAAAGGCCTTGATATAGGACTTTCTGAATTGGCTTGCGTATACGATCTTACAACCTTTGGAAATTATCGTTTCCTCCTCAAGGTCAAAACCCACAGATTTCCTCTAGTCCTGAAAACCAAGCACGATGATGGAGCTTGGAAAGAAAGATACCTCTTCCTGAGACGTGACTCTGTTCCCAATGGGGATTTCCTGCCGGATACCTGGGTCAAAAAGGGTAGGATTATTTAATATTAATATAAGGATCCTGGAATTCACATCTTCTTATTTTGTTTTCTCCCTTGCAACTTTCAAATTCGAAGAGCTCGTTCCCGTTGCTGAGGATCTGAAGAGAATAATGAGAAGTTCTTGGCCTTGTCTAAAGCCGAGAGATCCTTCCGATTCGATCAAACCATCCTACAGGAAAGCTCTTCTGCCACTGACCTCATGTTGACAGGTAAGGATCCTTGGTTATTTTTGTTTGCGGTGAAGGTTTTAATGATCCTCTGTCATGTATTTATATAGGATCCAAACCCACTCGTTCTAGTGCTCGCTTCACACTTGCAGATCTTGATACAGCCATGTCAAAGGATCAGCTGACGGTGAAGAAGGAGAAGAGACCGTCCTCTCTTCCTCCCAAAAAATCGGCTACTGACCTGACAGTAAAGACCTCGGGATCCCGAAAAAGAAAAATTGTCGAGTCAGCAGGTCTATCCTTAGAGAGCCTTGGAGCTGAGGAAACACTCCTGAAATTGGTCTCTTTCTCCCAAGCTGTAAGTATTGGGGTTATTCTAGCTCTTTCTTCTGTTCTATCTTCTTGTTCTATCTTTTGGTGACCTACTACGTCTTCATTTCAGGTCTCTGATCATATTTTCGCTGATCTAAGGGTCCGAGCGGAGAGCGCAGAACAACCCCTTCAGGGACAGGAGAGGATGTGGAAAGCAACCAATAAGGATCTGTTAGGAGAGTGGAGCTACTAAGCAAGGAGAAGGCCGAGAAGGAGGAGGAGCACTTGCTCGAGATGGAGGAAGTGATCTCTGATGCGAAGGTCAGTGCTGCAGTGGCTGTTTGGGAGGCCAAGATCCGTATCGCGAAGGATCTTGAAAATGCAGGTTCGTAGGATGTGGGCAGTTGGCGCGAGGCACTGGCCAAATTGACTGGCAAGCTTGCTACCGCTAACCAGGATCCTGTACTGCGACTGACTAAAGGTGGGGAGAAGAAGGGTGCGGCCGATGATGACCAGGCTAAGGTCTAGGCCTGCAAAAAATTTAGTTTAAGTATTTTTTGTTTCTATCAATGATGTAAAAACAATTAATATTTTGGTTGGGTTGATACGCAACCCTTTTGTGAATGACATGGTAGTATTTTCCTTTCATATCTCTCTTTTCATTTCTTTGCATGGTTGTTATGATATTAGGATCCTTGAATAATTAGGATCCCAGAAAATTTGGTTCCTGCAAACAATTTTGAGACAAAATCTTCTTAGTAGATCATTTTTAGCATGCTTGAATTCTGATAACCAAATGGTTTTTTCTTAGGATCCTAGAAAGTTTAAGACCCTTAAGCTTTATCTAGAGTTTTTTTAGAATAAGGATAGATGGAACCTGATTATCTCATAGTTAGACATCATTATAAACCTTAAGTAGTCACTGGGGTAGGATCCTAAATTTTGGATAACATGAAAATGTTATAAACCTTAACTATCTTAAATTATGTTCAAGGATAAGAGGGTTGCCAAGCCACTGCATCGTGAAATGATCCCCTTATCTGTAGCCCATAGTTAGACATCATGGATTCAAGCGAGGTGTATAAACCTTAGTTTGTGTGAAAGAGGTAATTAGCTCTTTAAACCTTAGAGGGGATTAAGTACCCTTAAACGTAGGAGAGATGATCAGTCTCTATCTTGTGTATGTAATAGTTTAAAAGTTATACCGTTGATATAATGGAATCGTTAAGATGTTGAGATCTTTATGTGTTAGGAAGCTTATGTTTCAGGATCTTTTAATCGTGCGGATCCTTATGTTTCAAGATCTTCAAGCTTGAGGATCCTGGTGTTCCAGGATCTTTAACCTCGAGGATCCTCATGTTTCAGGATCGCTGCTTATAGAGATCTTTAGCTTTGCATTTGTTGGATAAGGTGTCTAAGTCCATAACTTTATTTGGTATATACTTGACCCGACCCGGCATGGTCTATTTGGGTTGCACTTCACCCGAACTATTTGTATGGTTAAACCTTTGAGAATTGTATGTTTATGATTTGTTAATATATTATAGGTTATAATATATTAATATGAAATCATATTATTTAATTAGTATTGATCATAAATTAATTTAGAATTAATTTGGTGATAAAAAAGGTGACTAATTAAATATGGGCTCTTGTATTTATATAAGTGTGGGCTAATACTCATTTGGAATGGGCTTGGCATGCATGGGAGTCCATGGATAGTCCATGGAGCTTTTAACCCATGGATCCTTGGAAAGGAAGAATCATGGGTATTAGGGTTTACATGGATGTAACCCTAATCCTCCACACTATATAAAGGAGCTTATGATGCTTGAAATGGTGCTAGTTGTGTATGAAAGAAAGGTGGCCAATTTCTAGAAAGCAAACATACACTCTCATAGTTTTTCCAAGTTTGTGGTGATTTGTGATTTCCATTTGAGGCATCCACATTATTGGTGCTTGGCTCTCAAACTCCAAGGAATCAACTCACTATTGAAAAGGTATGTAATTCTTATAGCTTTTATGTTTAAAGTACCCCATGCCATGCTAGATAGATTATGAGCCTTGGAAAAACAAATTTGCATCTATTCATAGTAAAACATAGATCCAAGGTTTCTAGGGTTGCATGTACACCATAGGAGTGTTAGGATGCTCAAAACCCATCAGTGGTATCAGAGCCTAAGATTGTTTTCTTGAATACTTGATGCAAATTGTGAAAAAAAAATAGAAAAATTGAGCTGTCTGGACAGTGGAATCGCCGAGTCCATGGGAGGACTCGACGAGTCCAAGAACAAATTCATCCTACTCGTCGAGTAGGTTACTGCACTCGACGAGTCGGAGGCTCTAACTGCTGTTTTTCGACTTTTGCTGCTGGAAATGGACTATAAACATTACCCTAAATTGTTTTGATGTTTTAAAACCAGTTTTAGATGGTGTAATGGTTGTGCTAATCCATTTATTATATCAAAATTCCATGTTTATATGTGTTCATATGATTCTTGAAGTTTTGATATGATATTCATGTTCTTATGAGTTATTGTTAGATCATAGGAATTACTTGCTAAATTGTTTAATGATTAATTCTTGATCAATTATGTGTTTTAATGGAATCCATAATTTGTCCTCAAGTTATGGATTTCCAAAGGTCACTTTCTTTAATGTATATCTAAAACACATAAGTTACATAAAAATGAAGAGTCTTCACTTTTATGAACCATTAACTCATAAGTTATGAAATGAAAAGTTTTGAATAGTTTCAAAACTTGCCCTCAAGTTTTGGAATTTGTAAAGTCACACACACTTTAATTCCAACTCTTAGGTTTTTAAAAGTTAAAATCCAACCCTTATACTATTATAAGATTAATGGTTAATATTTATATATATGTATAAGATCAAGTCGTTTTACCGTTAGTAGGCCTCATTCACGAAGCCGGTCTATAAGGGGGGTATAAGGTTGTTGCCTATAAAATGGCAGCTTAATGGGTGTCCATTCTCACCCATTGCTTCCTTGATCGGTGGAGGGTCGTTAGCCGAACGGGTAGGACAATGACTTTAAATTCTCATTAAAAGTATAATGATTATTATAAAGTAACTAAATGTTTTTATAAATTCCCAATCTTAGTTACTTTAGGAAAATGTGAAAAATGGTGCTAACCCATGAAATTCACACTTTGTACCTTACCAAGTCGTTGGTGGAGCGTGTGTGGTTAACCGGCACACTAATTTGGACTAGTAAGGATAACAAAGGGTGACTTACTGTTTATCATAGATCGGTGGAGCGCGTGTGGTTAACCGACACATTGATTAGGTGATAATATTAAGAGTACCAAGTGAATTTGCATGGTTATTCACACCTTGTTTTGTGATCCTTGGCATCCCAGTCACAAAATTGGAAGGGCACAATCGAGATTGAAACATGCCATTGAAAAATTCAATGAATCTCAAAAGAATCTAGGAATTTCAAAAACCAATTAAACCTAATAATTCATTTTGTTTTCATGGTGGAAATTGGTGAATCGTCATTCACCTACTTTCAAATATGTTATAGCTTAGATTACGACATCCCTCTTCTAAGTTATAATATATTGTGTTGGGTCCTAGCCTTAATATTACATTTGGGTGTCTTATTAAGGACTCTATATATCTAATCTAAACTTGCCTTCCTTCTTTTCAAATGTCTTCGAACAACGCTTCGGGTTCTAACCCTACCGGCTCCTTCTCTCTCATGAACCTTTGTGGGAGAGTCATCTTCAATGGTTCCAACTTTATGGATTGGATCCGGAACATCAGGATGGTCACTCGTTACGAGGACAAGGAATATATCCTCGACAAGGAGCTTAAGGAACTCGATGAGACTACTACTACTCCTGAGGAGATCGCTGAATACAGGACACATGAGAGAGATGCCACCAAAGTGGCATGCATCATGATCGCCACGATGACAGTCGAGCTCCAAAAGTCCTATGAGGACTATTACCCTTTTGAGATGCACCAGGACTTGATGGAAAGGTACCATCAGAGTGCTCATCAAGAGCGATATGAAATAATCTCCTCCATGATAACAACCCGTATGAAGGATGGTGAACCCATCACGGGCCACATGTAGAAAATGCAAAGGTATGTGGACCATTTGCTGAAACTGAATGTGAACTTCCCATATGAGTTGGCAATTGATATCATTTTGCACTCCTTACCCTCGTGTTATGATCAATTTTGTATTACATACCACATGAACAAGGAAGAAGTCACACTCAGCAAGCTTCAAGGACTCCTGAATACCGCCGAAAGTGGTCTTAAAGGTAAGTCGGTTGTTACTCCTACTCCTACAGCAACCCCTGTTTTGGACATCGGGCAAGGCAAAGGGAAGAAGAGGAAGCACCATTCGAAGGGTACCAAGGGAAAGTCTTTTTATGGCTCCTCATCAAGTGGAACCAAAGGGGGTTCTACTACTCCTTCTGCCATCCCTAAGGATGTTGATTGCTTCTATTGCCAGAATAAGGGGCACTGGAAGCAAAACTGCCCAAAGTACTTGCAGGATCTCAAGGATGGGAAAATGAAACCATCCCATGCAGGTATTTACACTATATTGTCTAATAACTCACCATGTTCTAACTCTTGGGTCCTTGATACAGGTTGTGGTATTCACATATGTTCTGATGTGCATGGCGTAAGAAGAAGTGGGGATGTAGAGCACAGGAAGATAAACTTAATCATGGGGAATAGGAAGGTTTCACATGTTACCAAGATTGGAGTTTATACTTTGTTGCTAGATAGTGGGTTAAAGTTAGATTTGAATAAATGTGTTTACTCGTCTGAAATTGCGAGGAATATTATTTCTTTTCATCGTTTGTACAAACAAGGTTTTACCTTATCTTTTGATAATGAAGTTGGTGGTATTAATGCTTTCTTTAATAATGTTCTTTATTTTAAAGCATTACCTTGTGATGGTGTGTATGAAACTGTGTCGGTTGTAGATAACCTAGGAAATAATGTGTTATGTATTGATTCTTCTACTAGCTTGGATAAAGCATCATTGTGGCATTGTCGTCTTAGACATGTAAGCAAGAAATGCATAGGCCAACTCCAAAAGGATGGAGTTTTGGAATCATTTGACCTAAAATCAGATGATAGTTGTGAATATTGTTTGCTTGGGAAAATGACAAAACCACCATACTGATGTATGTGGACCCTTCAAAACCGCCACAAGGGATGCTAATCGCTATTATCTGACTTTTACTGATGATTATAGTAGATATGGTTATGTCTACTTAATCAAGCATAAGTCTGAGACTTTTGAAAGGTTTAAAGAGTTTAAAAAGGAAGTAGAAAATCAATTGGGCAGGAACATTAAGATGCTTCGATCCGATCGAGGTGGTGAGTATCTTAGTACAGAGTTCCTCGACTATCTTAAGGAGTGTGGGATTGTCTCGCAATTGACACCTCCCAGGACACCACAGCTGAATGGTGTAGCTGAGAGGCGTAATCGAACTTTTTTAGACATGGTTCGCTCCATGATGAGTCGAGCTTCGCTACCAATCTCTTTTTGGGGGTATGCCTTAGAGACTGCCGCCCATATCCTTAATCTAGTCCATACAAAGAAGGTTGCCAAAACACCTCATGAGATGTGGACTGGGAAAGTTCCCAACTTGGACCACATCAAGATTTGGGGTTGCAAGGCTTTTGTGAGGCGCGAAACTCACGATAAGCTCGAACCTCGAAGTGAGAGGTGTATTTTCATCGTCTACCCACATAGATCCTTTGGTTATCTCTTCTACAGACCCAGTGATAATGTGGTCTTTGTAGCAAGTAGAGGAGTCTTTCGCGAGAGAGAGAGTTCATAAGCCAAGGAAACAGTGGGAGGCAAATTGATCTTGAAGAAATTCAAGAGTCAAGTGGTGAAGGAACCTCAAACCCTAGCAATCAAACTGAGGAGGAAATTCATGTTGATCCAACTGACGAGTCTGTACCTCTGAGGCATTCCACGAGAGTTAGGAATGTACCTGAGCATTACTATGGTTTCCACATTATTGCGGAAGGTGATACACTTATCAGTGATAGTACACTGGTAAATTTGGACGAACCTAACAGCTATACGGAAGCCATGGCAGGCCCTGAGGCTGCTAAATGGAAAGAGGCTATGGACAGCGAGATACAGTCCATGTATGACAATCAAGTTTGGAACTTGGTTGACAATGTACCAGGTCGCAAGGCGGTCGGGTGCAAATGGATCTTCAAAAAGAAGACCGACATGGATGGTAATGTACACACTTATAAGGCGCGACTGGTTGCAAAGGGTTTTTCTCAAACTCCGGGAGTTGATTATGATGAGACCTTTTCACCTGTAGCAAAGATTAAATCTATTAGGGTTATGTTAGCCATTGCGGCATTTCATGACTATGAAATATGGCAAATGGATGTCAAAACCGCTTTCCTTAATGGGAAATTGGTTGAGGATGTTTACATGAGTCAGCCAGAGGGTTTTGTCAGTGCAGAGCACCCTAATAGAGTGTGTAAGCTTGAGAAATCCATTTATGGATTAAAATAAGCACCTCGCAGATGGAATCTTTGTTTCGATGAGAAAGTCAAAGAGTTTGGCTTTTCGAGAAATGAAGATGAGTCATGTGTATATGTCAGAGCTAGTGGGAGCATAGTTAGCTTCTTGGTGCTATATGTGGACGACATACTGCTCATAGGAAACGACATCCCAACTTTACAGGAGGTGAAGTCCTGGCTTGGGAAGTGTTTTGCTATGAAGGACCTTAGAGAGGCTGCCTATATCCTAGGGATAAGGATATTAAGAGACAAGAGTAAAAGACTAATTGGAATTAGTCAGAGTACCTACTTGGATAAGGTGTTGAAAAGGTTCAACATCCAGAATTCAAAGAAAGGAAAATTACTGATCCAAAGCAATGCCAAACTGAGCAAGGCTCAGAGCCCGAGTACAGAGGCTGAAATAGCTGAGATGAGTCGATTACCATATGCTTCCGCTGTTGGCTCGATCATGTATGCTATGACTTGTACCCGCCCTGATGTGGCCTTCGCTTTGAGGATGGTCAGCAGATATCAGGGGAACCCTGGCAAGGCTCACTGGACTGCGGTAAAGAATATTCTCAAGTACCTGTGGAGGACTAAGGATTGGATCCTTACCCTTGGTGGGAGTGATGACTTGAGAGTAGTAGGGTATAGCGACACTAGCTTCCAGACTGATAGGGATAACTTCCGCTCTCCGTCGGGCTGGGTCTTTACTCTAAATAGAGGGGCAATCACTTAGAAGAGTTCCAAGCAGGAGACGGTAGCTTATTCGACTTGTGAATCAGAGTACAGAGCAGCGAGTGAAGTGGAAAAGGAGGCAATATGGCTGAAGAACTTCATCGGAGACCTTGGAGTTGTACCACTATTAAGGAGCCTATGGAGATTTTCTGTGACAACAATAGTGCGGTTGCCTTAGCCAAGGAACCGAGATATCATGGCAGATCCAGACACATTGACAGAAAATATCACTTCATAAGATATAAGATAGAAGAAGGACTCCTCGTGGCAAAGAGGGTATCATCAGAAGAGAATCATGCAGATCCCCTCATGAAGGGACTGGCGAAGGTTAAGCATTTACAGCATGCGAGGCTCATCGAGCTGAAGGATGATATTAGTTTTACAGATTAGGTAGCTATTTCTGAAACTCGTAAAATGTAATCGACATTTTATGATGAATAAAAGGTGTGTTTATTTATAAGTAAGGTATTACTGTCTTTTGTCAATTATTTACTATTGTTTCAGCTTTGCATGTTTTGAATTCCAGAATAAGTTACTTTATTCAAACTTCCACAGTCAGTCATACGTCGGAAGTAGGTATGAATTAAGACTGTCATGAATTGGGCTTGTAGATGACTAAAGGTGTTTAGCCATAGCAATGGTTGCTACAACATTCATGAGTGCTCATAATCTCTGAGTATTGGAATAAACCCACGCTCACTTGCATCACTTCATGGAATTTATCTCGAGTGATCGTGAGACGGTAATATCGTATAAGTCTTCAAAGCTAGAGATATGAGTTGTTGCCTATGAGTTGGTTATGCATTGATTGCACGAAAACGCATCAGTAACTTGATGTTATAAAACGTGCCTTTGTGTATAATTCAAAAAGTAGTAGAAACAAGTATATGAGTCGAAGTTTATCTGTTCCTTCTAGTCCTTGGAGGATTAGAAGCGATATCTGGGCCCCTCGATGATTTTGTTTTGACCTATGTACCGGGCCCGGTCAGAACCTAATTGATGTGTTTAATTTAGTTTTATGTCAAACAAATCGGAAATCGGGAAACAAACTGCTGGACAATAAGTACGACGTTGTTTCATGTATTTGTCCGGCTGATATCTTGAGAACAGAGGATTATATGATCACTTATCTAAAACGGCGCTTCATAGTTCAACAGATTTTTAAGAGCTACGATTGCCGGTTGGTTGAAGTAATATAGGAAAATATAGTCATTAGACTTATCCAAGTGGGAGACTGTTGGATTAGGTGTCTAAGTCCATAAGTTTATTTGGTATATACTTGACCCGACCCGGCATGGTCCATTTGGGTTGCACTTCACCCGAACTATTTGTATGGTTAAACCTTTGAGAATTGTATGTTTATGATTTGTTAATATATTATAGGTTATAATATATTAATATGAAATCATATTATTTAATTAGTATTGATCATAAATTAATTTAGAATTAATTTGGTGATAAAAAGGTGACTAATTAAATATGGGCTCTTGTATTTATATAAGTGTGGGCTAATACTCATTCAGAATGGGCTTGGCATGCATGGGAGTCCATGGATAGTCCATGGAGCTTTTAACCTATGGATCCTTGGAAAGGAAGAGTCATGGGTATTAGGGTTTACATGGATGTAACCCTAATCCTCCACACTATATAAAGGAGCTTATGATGCTTGAAATGGTGCTAGTTGTGTATGAAAGAAAGGTGGCCGATTTCTAGAAAGCAAACATACACTCTCATAGTTTTTCCAAGTTTGTGGAGATTTGTGATTTCCATTTGAGGCATCCACATTATTGGTGCTTGGCTCTAAAACTCCAAGGAATCAACTCACTATTGAAAAGGTATGTAATTCTTCTAGCTTTTATGTTTAAAGTACCCCATGCCATGCTAGATAGGTTATGAGCCTTGGAAAAACAAATTTGCATCTATTCATAGTAAAACATAGATCCAAGGTTTCTAGGGTTGCATGCACACCATAGGAGTGTTAGGATGCTCAAAACCCATCAACGTTGTTCTGCGTCGCAAACGTTAGCTAGGGGTGGGCCTTAGTCTAGCTAACGCCCCTCCGATGCTTAAGTTAGTAATATAATCGAGGAGAAAGTAAGTAATGATGGAAAGTTCAAGGTAAAGAACATGTGCACCTTGGTTTTGTTGAAGATCAGTTAACCTTATTTACATATAACATGCTTTGAGATGCATAGCATTCCAGGATCTTGGCAAAATGTCGCCTTTGAGTGTCGCTAGCCAATATGCTCCTTTTCCTGCTTCAGCACCTATGAGATATGGTCCTTCCCACTTAGGATCAAATTTACCTGCACTAGGGTCCTTGGTGTTGGGAGAAAAACTTTGAGACACACTTGAACAAACGTTAGAACAAGTATATTGCGGAATAGTTAATCTCGAAGGATCTAAAAGCTCAACAATAATATTTAGAGTTAGATAGTTAGAGAGTTAGTTGCGGAAAAGTAAAGAAATGGAAATGACAACAATTGTTATATCAAGTATACACTTAAGTTGATTCATAACGAGGAATGCATTCAAGCCAAGTTAATAAGTGAGATCAAACTTAGTGATTAAGTCACAAAAGACTTGCTCCGAAGAGAGAGTGTAATCAGTTATATTCTAGTAAGATTTGTGAGTGAGTAGAGATGCGTAATTAGATAGAGAGATAGAAGAGATAACTTCAGAGATGTGTATTCAGATTAATAGATGCGTAATGAATAAAAGAGAATGAGCTCTATTTATAGAGACTCAAGGAGTTACATTAGATTCAATCTCTAAGAGTAGCCATGCAAGGCATACTGGACAATAGAGAGTACTGCAGAAAGACAAATAAACTAAGTAAAGTAAGAGTGACAGCGGTTGGATTAGATGACTTCGGATGCGGATGTTGAAGAGGGAGCTTGACTGCGGTAGCTTGTTGGCTGTGGTAGTTGAAGTTCAAGAGGGTCACTTTTCATGATACAACAATTTCCCCCTAAGTGACCTCTTTAACTTTTGTTCAGCTATCAAGTTTAAGAAACTTGATCAGGATCCACCAAAACTTCCTGATGTTTTCCAACCAAATGATCCTTCTTAAAATCTCGAACTTGACTTCGGCAATTGTATGCTTTGATCTTTCGACTGCGGTTCGACAGATTTCAAGTTGCTTCCTGGTGAGGCGATTCATGGCAGTCATAGGAATAAAGTATTTGACTTTATCGGTTTTCCTTTTGAAAATGACTCCAAGTTCAGGGAAGTTGGTTGCACCTAAGGATCTTTCTTGATAGCCTTCGGTAGGCATTGGTACAGGATCGAGTGGTGGTAGATTGATCTTCTTGGCAATGGTGGGGTAGATGTCTGCATCGATTCTAGCAAAATCACAGACAGTCTCCTTCAAAAACGTACTAGCCCTTTCAAGAGCTATCTTCATCTTCGGGTGCTTCACCGACTTGTTCTGGAACACCTTAGCTCTGAGAAAGACTTCTTCAGGATTCATGCATGGGAAGTCAGCTTGGGTGCGGACATAGTCGTGTTCCCTTCTAGTGAGAGTGTATTGGATGAAGTTAGCCTTCATGAATTTCCGGAGCTTGTAGTTTTTGGATGGTCTGTCGTTAGACCAGATTTTCTCAATGGGAGAGGAATGCTTAGCATAAAATCGACTCAGTCTCTCGAATTCCATTGGCAGTCTTTGTGGTCTAGAAGGCTGCGGTCAAACTGCTCAAATACTGTGAAGTATTTGGCATTTGGGGAGATTGGAACATCCCAGTAGCCATCCGAGGGGGGTTCATCATATGTGAGGTATGGCTTGTAGTCGTCATCCAGCAGTCTGCGGTGGGGATTGATCCAAGATTTATCAAGGATTCATTCATGACAGTGTCAAAACCGCATTCTCTCCATATAAGCTCAGCAAGTTTAGCTACTTTCCAATCTTTTTTCCTTTGGGTGGTGGCAGGGGAGTCGTTTGAGCTCGGAGAGGACATGTGATCCACCAAATTTTTGAAGTGAGGGGGGGTCTCTGGTTTCTCAGGAGTGATCTCCTTTTGTGGTGGAGTGTTATGAGGTGGAGTATGATGAGATTGTTGTGGTGAGGGTTGCGGTGTAGGAATTTTTTCTGTAATGATGGGGGGGGCTTTGATGTTGGGAGATGCTTTTGGAGTGATTGGAGTGATGGTCTTCTTCTTCTTCACTTCCCCCTCTTGAGGAATGTAACGCAGGAGCTTCCTCAAGCCATTGTCTAAGGCCATCAACTTTGGCATAGACTTCTTGAAAATGATCTTTGAGGGCATGTGCCAGTTGTTGATTGTTGGGGATGGTGGAGTTGAAGAGCAGCCTGTGAATTTCCTTGGTGAGTTGAAGGATTTCAGGACCATGGAAGTTGGTTGACAAGGAGCGTTGCAATCGGTTGATAGTAGCTTGAAGGACTGAGATAGTGGACTCATATGCAGTGTGAGTCTCAGCTATCAGCTTTTGAGATTGGGTGGCTTGATCCGCAATGGCTGCTTGTAGATCTTTCTTGATTGCGGTCACCTCAGAGATGAGGCGTTCCGCAGCAGCCATGAAGTCCTTGTGATCTGCTTGACGATTGTTATCCAGGGATCGAATTCCCATTTCGACCTTGAGAGAAATTCGTTCAGCAGCCAATCTCTCACGAGTTTCCAAGCGTTCGATTCTTTCGATCAATGACTGTGGTCCGGGTGTGTCTTCTGGTTGCGGTTGAGTTGGCTTGACCGCAACAAGAATTTGATCGACCTTTGCTTGTAGGCTCAAAAATTCTTTCCTTGTTACAGCATCATCAGAGGGAGAGGGTTGATTTACCTCTTGTAGATCAACATCATCAAAACCGAAGGTGGGAGCAGAGCTGACTTCTATTGCGGTTCCTTCGTCTTGTGAGTCTTGAACAGGTGGAGTTGGAGGGACTTTGGAAGCACCAGCACCGTCATGAGTGGACTGGGCCTTGCGGATTGTCTCAGCCATCTCAGTCATCCAGTCTTGAACTTTCAGTATGGTGGCTACGGTATTGGCATTGTTAATTGCATCTGTCCAATACTTAGCCACATCTTGGATTTCTTGTTCTTTTTGCTGTTGTTGCTTGATTTGTTGATCTTTTCGTGCTTGGAATTCCCTACGGAAAGCGGCATACTTCTGGATGTCGGCTTCAGATACCGGAGTGTAGTTCAACCATGAGTCATTAGAGTTGTCACCGTCAAATCCTTGGTATCGCACCGAAGTGTCCTTCGGGTCCACGGATCCTTGCACATTTGTGCTCACCGTGCCTAAACCACCTGTTACAGATGTAAGCAGAGTAGGATTTCCTGAGCTTCCTCGGTCTCTTTGACCCGTAGTCAAGTTTGGCCTCGGCTCAGTTCCAGCAAGGGCGGAAGAAGTGCCCTGCGGTTGGGAAGGTGTTTGAAGTGTATGTGTGACATTCAAGAGGATGGAGTTCAACTCCTCAGGGGAAAAGAAATGCAGTCGGGAAGCCCTGGAGACCTTAGGGCGAGAACCAGTGTTATCCTCTTGGGAATGAACTAGGGGGTGTCTCCACGATGAGATGAAACAGACTCACTTTCTGAGCCGGAGTGGTATTCGATTGTGGAGTTGAATGGGTCTGCGGCCACCCCAAGGACTACCGGAGCCTTTTGAGAGGCTAGGGTATCAGTCCGGTCACGCATTTGGCCAGTGGGATTGGTTTTTCTTCTCTTAAGGATGGAAATTGGTTGCGCATCCTCATCAGAGTCACTGTCATTTGTGGTTGCGGTTGG
This sequence comes from Lactuca virosa, assembly GCF_052849685.1. Classification (NCBI taxonomy): domain Eukaryota; kingdom Viridiplantae; phylum Streptophyta; class Magnoliopsida; order Asterales; family Asteraceae; genus Lactuca; species Lactuca virosa. Next base: position 45,638,008 of record NC_136433.1, read on the forward strand.
TTTGGTTTTGCGTTTCTTGGAGGGTGCGGTTGGTTTGGGAGCATCTTTCTTTGGGGTTCTTTGTTTCTTTGAGACATTGCGGGGGCCTTGATGAGTTGAGGCTAATTTCTTTCTTCTTTGAGAAAGATTGGAGAGAGTAGTGGAAGATGGGACTGCGGTACTTCCAGGGGTAATGATTGCGGATGGGGTTTGAAGAGGCGGGGTGGGAAGGTATGGGGCAATACCTTCCGTAGCCTCAATATGATCTGAGACATCAGCAGTCTCAAGACCAAGAGTGTTGAGAATGTGGGTTGGAAGTCTTCTAATTGGTCCAAAAACAGATTGATCAGATGAGGGATTGTACCTTTTAAGATCCTTGGTGACAAAGAAGTTGATGTTGTTGCCCATGCTGATTCCTGCGTCCGCATGGAGGTTTGAAATGCAGAGGGACCAGAATCTGGCAAACGTAAGCTCGGTAGGGTTCTCCCTTGGGCTCTCCTTGGTAATGTATTGTAGAAAATCATCCCATAGAATCTGACCGTAGTTTACGTCATGGCCAGTGAAGATGCTCCATACTAACTCTAGGAGCTTGAGTCCCATATTATCCGTGCCTCCGGTTCTGCCGGATATACTGCGGATGACAAAATGGCAAACGAATTGCCAGACCGCAGGTAGTTGGTTTTTGTTGAATTCTCCAATGCCTTTGATTTTCTTCTGATATCCCATTTGGTAAAGTGCAGAAGTGATGTCCGCCATTCATGGAGTAAAAATCTTGATTGAAGGATGAACAAGAAGGTTAATGGCAGAAAGAAACTTTTCTTTAGACAGAATTACTAAAGAATCGTTAACTAGGTTTAGATGCACTTCTTGTGGGTTCTCAAGTGGTCGATAGGCTGAAAAGGCACATTTGAATAGGGTGGAAAGGGGAACAACGTCTGTGAACGAATCGAAGACGCCAAACAGGAGGTGATTGTTCAAGAACTTGATCATCAGCTTGATTGGAGCATTGTAAGATGAATGGTCTTCGAACACGGCTCTGAAATTGCTTGATGCTATCGTGGGAGTGGGATGTCTTGAAGCAGAGTCTGAACCAGTAGGGTTCACTGATCCAGAAGCTTTGGAGTGTTTCTTGGATACACCAGATTTCACCATTGTAGCAGTTTGAGAAAAAGTGAAGAAACAGAGTGTGATAATGGAGAAAGGGTTCAAAGTTCAGAGAGCGTAAACTGTTCTTGGGGAAGAAGGAAGGTTTTTATAGGGGCTTATGGGAGCAGGAAACGTTTTTTTTACCCTAGGTGAAAAGGATAAGGTAAAAATAGGGGTTCTTTTGATTTGGGAGGTGAAATCTCAGCCACATATTATGAAACGGTTTAAAATTTTGAGATTTTGCCAAAAAGGGGTTTGCATTTAATGAAAAGTCAGACGTACATCATCACGTCTGGTGATCGTGTGGTGAGGGTTTGTTTGATCCGTTGTGCAAAAAGAAGTTGTAACGGATGAGACGTGTTGGGTAAGAGGAAAAGACAGATTAAGGATTTGTTTATGGAAAAACGTTCTTTTTGTCATCATACCTAAAATAGGTCTGACACAAGGTTTATTCAAAAAGAGAATGAGACAGTTTCTCAAGGAATGTTTTTATTTAATGTTTTATTTCATGAAGGATCATTAAATAGCACACCATGATTCAAAGATTAATGAAACAGTTGAGAAATTATTAATGTGATTGCGGATGGAAACTTCATTGCGGATGGATCCTTTGCTATTGCGGATGGATCATTCATTGCGGATGGACAGATGTATGACTGCAGTAGAGAAACTGAGGAGAGCACTTGTACAAGAAGTTAGTAACAACAAACAATAAGGACCAGTGAAAGATAAATATGATATATGGTTGCGGTACATATACTGCGGTACACAGGATATACCAAAACCATCTATCATAAGTAACTTCAGTTAGGACCGCAACAGAGACCAAGGATGGTCTGCGGTGCCTATCAATTCAAGAAGAATTGTGGGTCCGGATTCATCATTCCTAACATTTGTAAGAAAGTGTTGAGCTTTCTAGAGTCAAGTACCTTTGTGAATATATCAACAATCTCTTCATGAGTATGGACAAATATGAGTTCAATGTTACCTTTCAGGATGTGGTCTTTGATGAAGTGATACCGTAGTTCAATATGCTTGGTCTTGGAGTGCTGAATAGGATTGTAAGAAATCGCTATAGCACTTTCTGAATCACAATAAATTGGTATCCGCAACATTATGTATCCGTAGTCCATAAGTTGTGTCTTCATCCATAGAACTTGTGAACAACAGCTGGCTGCGGCCACATATTCTGCTTCTGCGGTAGACAGAGTACACAACTTTGTTTCCTTGATGACCCGCTGACGAGTCTTCCACCCAGAAATTGACATCCACCTGAGGTGCTTTTTCGATCTAGTCTGCATCCGGCGTGATCCACATCTGTGAATGCTTGAAGGCTGAAATCATTTCCTGCGGGGTACCATAATCCAAGAGACTTGCTTCCTTTCAGGTACCATAGAATTTGTTTGGCTGCGGTCATATGTGACACTTTTGGGTCAGCCTAATACCTTGCGCATACACCTGTTGCAAAGACAATGTCTGGCCTGCTTGCGGTGAGGTAGATCAAAGAGCCTATGATACCTCTATAAGTCTTGTGATCCACAGATTCGCCTGAGGGGTGAGCAGAGATCTTATATCTGAAGGCCATAGGAACCTTAGCCGAAGAACAGTTGTTCATAGAATATTTCTTTAACAGTTCAGTGGTGTATTTCTCCTGATGAATGAATATCCCTTGCGGAACTTGTTTCACTTGAAGTCCTAGAAAGAAGTTAATCTCTCTATTCATGCTCATTTTGAACTTGTTGGTCATGAGCTTAGCAAATTCATCCACCATTCCTTCATCAGTCGATCCGAAGATGATATCATCCACATATATTTGTACAAGCATAAGGTGGTCACCATTTGCTTTTCTAAATAAAGTGGGATCAATCACTCCTCTTTTGTATCCGGACGAGACAAGAAATTCAGATAGAGTCTCGTACCACGCTCTTGGGGCTTGCTTCAGACCGTAGACTGCTTTTTCAAGTTTGTAGTAGTGGTCTGGGAATTCAATGCTTTCAAAGCCTGGAGGTTGCTGAAGATAAACCTCTTCTTTTAATTCCCCATTAAGAAACGCACTCTTTACGTCCATTTGGTGTACCTTGATGTTTTTGTGGGCTGCGTATGCTAAGAAGATTCGGATGGCTTCCATTCGTGCCACCGGAGCATACGTTTCATCATAGTCAACACCTTCAAGTTGACTGTAGCCCTTTGCAACTAACCTTGCTTTGTTTCTGACTACCGCACCAGATTCATCCAGCTTGTTTTTGAATACCTATCTAGTACCAACAATGGTGTGACCATGTGGCTTCGGGATGAGCTTCCCCACTTTGTTTCTTTTGAATTCTTCTAGCTCTTCTTGCATTGCAGATATCCAATCAGGTTCTAGTAATGCTTCTTTGATCGTTTGGGGCTCGACCGAGGACATAAAGGCTGCGTAGTGACAATGATCAGACAAGTCCTTGGAAGATCGAGTATGGATACCTGCGGATGGGTTGCCAATGATTTGACCTGGTGGGTGGTCCTTCGTCCATACGTGTAGACGGGGTTGCAGATGATTAGCAGCTGCAGTAGAGGGAATGTCTTCGATATCAGAAAATTCTGCGGTTGGAGATGTCAGTTCCCCCTGGACTTGAGAACATCCTGCGGAATCATCTTGGATTGTTGGGGCGAGAATGGAATTTTCTTGAGCAGTTGGAAGAGGTTGCCCGTGGATTGCTGATGGGAGTTCCTCTGGAACCTGAGAAGGTTCCCCCTGGACTGCGGATGGAAGAGTGATAATCCTAGAGTCTGTTCTTGTGTCGATGTTTTCTATGTTTTCATCATCTGAGTTGGAAGAAACGTTGGATGGTAATGATTCTCTACGGATGGGAACTTGAGCTGTATCAAGTACTGGAACCTCGATGGTTGTTGCTTGATCCGGAGTGGAGCTTTCCCCCTTAACCGGAGAGGTGGAAGTATTGAGAGATGTCACTTCGGATAGCGAAGGACCAGATACATCAGCGTGCTGCTATTGAGCTTCTTGAGACACAAGAACTTCGAATAACTTAGCTGTTTCTACAGGGTCGAATAGATCGTCATAATTGACTTCAACAAGATTTAATGGACCCAAAGAGGCAGGGATATCACTTTCCAGGATTGCGGTGGTTTCAGTGGATGGAGGGGTGTTGCGGATGTGATAGTCATCAAATTTCACATCGAAGCTTTCAATGATCAACCTTGTGCGTCTAATGAGAACTCGCTAAGCAACCTTGTTAGTGGAGTAGCCAAGGAATATGCCTTCATCAGACTTCGGTGCAAACTTGTTAAGCTGATCTCTGTTGTTGATCACAAAACATCTACACTCAAAGATATGAAAGAAGCGAACATTTGGCTTGCGGTTGTTAAGGCCCTCATACGGTGTTTTATTGAGGCGTTTGCACACAATGCTTCGGTTTTGTACACAGCATGTGGTTGCTACTGCTTCAGCCCAGATGTAGAGAGGAAGGTGTGCGAAGTTGAGCATGGATCTGGTTGCTTCTACTAGAGTGCGGTTCCTTCTCTCTACTACTCCATTGTGTTGCGGTGTGTAGGGAGCTGAGAAGTTGTGAGTGATGACCTTGGACACCAAGAAACTGTTGTGGAGATGATTAGTAAACTCGGTTCCATTATCACTGCGGATTCGTCGGACTGGCAGCTTTATCTGAAGTTCTATTTCCTTGATGAAATTGATGAGAATCTGCGGTGTTTCTGACTTGAGTCTGAGGAAGAAAACCCATGTGAAGCGTGTGAAGTCATCTACTATAACCAGTATGTACTTCTTGTGATGGAGACTGGCTACGGTTGATGGACCGAAGAGATCAATGTGAAGGAGCTCTAGTGGTTCAGAAATTGAAGAGTCAATCACCATGGGGCGACTTGCTTTGGATTGCTTTCCACATTCATATGCAGGCAGAGAGTATCATTGCTGAATTTGAGAATAGGGAGTCCTCTGACTAGTTCTCCAGTGACCAAATTGTTGATGTATCTGAAGTTGAGATGAGCTAGCTTGCGGTGCCATAGTCAGCTGACTTCGGATACTGCTTTGGATAGGAAACATAACTGCGGTTTGCCTATGATCAGAGAGACATCCAGAGGATACATAGTACCTTTGGATCGAGATTTGATCAAACATGTTTTCCTATCACTTGTCATTACATAGCAAAATTGATCATCAAATTCAACTCGATGGCCTGCCTTACATTGTTGGCCAACACTAATGAGATTGTGTTTAAGGCTTTCTACATAAGCAACCTTTTGAATAGAAAAATTCCCCGTAGTGAGAACGCCATAACCTCAGATGATCCCATTCGCATTATTGCCGAATGTAACATTTCCACCGTTGCAAATTTGCCTGAAATTCCGAAGGTATTCTAACCTTCCGGTCATGTGCAAGGAGCAGACACTGTCGATTAACCATTCTTCTTCTTGTTCCTCCTTGCACAAAGCCTGAGAATTACACGGTTAGTTTAGGCATCCAAACTAGTTTGGAGCCTGGACAACAGATAAGTTTCTGAATGATGCATGGACCGAGGTTGCAGGGACAGGTTTCTTGTCAACTTTTAATCCTAGTCCTGGGTGTTTGTGTAGTTTTGGAGTGTTGTGTGTTTTTGAAAAGTTACGAGGTTTCTGACTCCAACTAGATTTGACATAGGATGAGTCTTTTTGGCAACTACACTGACATTTGCAGGTTGAGATTTTGTCTTTTGTTCTGGCACCACATTTGGTCAGCGGTCTAAAGGATGAGTTGGGCTTGTGACCGGTCCGAGGTTGAAAAGATCTGACATGAGTGTTGTTTGGTTTCTGAAAAGTTTGTTTTGAAAAAGGTTTAGCACGTGTAGATCTTTGTGTCCTTTTTGTTGGATTTGGTAGAATACCCTTCCACTTGTTAAAATTTTGATGTGACTTGAGAAGTGTTGGAGTGGGTAAGATACCTTTCCATTTCGGATCATCTGAGGAATAGATTTGAAAAGCATTGTTTCGAAAAGACTTTACACCTTTTTGGGTTGTGTCAGATGAATTAGGAATGACTGTTGAAACTGTACATTCTTTTTTGTATGCTTTCTTGATGGGAGAGTTTTTCAAAAAATAGTGTGAGAAAGCAAATTTTTCTGGACTTTTGGACTTTGGAAATCTGACATGCTTCTTGCTTTTCGAAAAATTTTGTCTATTTGTGCCTCGGGAGCGAATTTCCTCTTTGAAGGCTTTTTTGCTAAAGTTTTTGGAGAACCGCAGTCTTTGATGTTCAACTGCGGTTTCCTGGAATTCTTAGAAAAATTTTGAAAACGTGGGCTTGAGTCATCCGAACTTGAAGATTCAAGGGTTTGAGAGCATTGACCTACTTCAAAGTTTTCTATGAGTAATTCATGATGAATTGGCTGAAGAGTCACAGTTCCTTTTACTGATGACTGCGGTAGTGATGATTTAACTACTGCAGAGTAAGTCTGAGTTGGGACTTCAGTGTGACTTTTGTGGGACTTTTGATTACAGTGTGATACATTGCGGTCTGAGGGCAAAGATGGAAAGTCTTTCGAGACTTTGGGGCCCTCTATGACAATTTCTTCATCAACTACATATGAGGTTTGAGAATTTGGGTAAATAGTGCCACATATAGGAATTTGATCACTTGTGTGACCCGAGACCTCAGGCACAATCTCCTCAATGACACAATTATTGCTTAGATTATGCAGTCTACCGAAGTGAGTTTTGATGTCTTCGGGAAAGGTCTTGTCATTGACTGGGAAATGAAATTCTCGGTTTGGAGGGACATACAATCTGTCTTTGTTGAACCGGGGTGAGGAATCCATTGCGGTAGGATATCCATTTGACCAACCCCAATTGTATGTATTGTCCACGGTTCCATTATTTACCAAATTTTCAATAGCTTCACTTTCATTGAACAATTTTTCGATTAAGAGATTTAAGCGTACAATTTCACTCTGAGCTAAATCTCTCTGGTTCAAAGCTATCTCTAATTGTGTTTCACTCAACATTCTTGCATCTTTTTCTAACTCTAAGTCCTTTTCTAACATAGCCATTTTGAGTCTTTTGTTATCCAGTCGTCCTCTCACATGGAACATCTCTTGCGACGCAATGTTCTTCTCATCTAAGGCTTTGTTATAGTCTGTAAGGACGGCAGCACATGTGTCATTAAGATCATCTATGTAAGGTTGACAGTCATGCATGCTATAGTTTAGAGTTTGGATCATGAGTTTTACCTATTCGACGATGCTTAGAGTTCCATCCTTTGCCATGTAGCAGTAGTTCTTGTCCAGCTTTGTAGACCCATCATCATCCGCAGTTGCCAGCATGCATATTTTCCCTTTTCCTTTGACACTGCTGATGGCTTCATCTTCGTCTCCGGATGACCAAACTTGATGGTCTCTTTTGACATGGGCTACGTATGCCCTTGCCTTTTCCTTATCTTCCAACTCTTGAGCCATTCTAAGGTAGAATGCTCTGTCTTTTACTACATTAGCCTTACAATCTCTTGCAAAATGATTCTCTTTGTTGCATTTGTGGCAAATTACAACATCAGTCTTGTCTTCTGAGGGAGTATCGGAGTCAGTGGTTTGAGTAGACTGCGGTGCCTCCTTTGGTTGAGTATTTTGAGATTGCGGTGGTGGATGAGAACTTTTGGGATATCGAGGATGGTTATTCTGGGGACTGAAGTTACGGTTGAATGGAGGTTTGTTGAACTGTTGATTCTTGCGGAAGGAAGGAGGTGGTAGACGGTTAAACTGTTGGCTAACCAGAGCAATAGCCTTCTGAAATTCTTCTTCATCATCATACTCTGAATCAGCTTCGTATGACTGCGGTGGAGTGTCATACGAGGGAGAGTAAGATTGATTATGTGGAGCTTGTGCTATGAGAGCAAGTGGTCCTCCGAAGTCAGCACAGTCTTTGAGTACGGTGGATTCTTGTGCTTTCAGTTCTCCATAGAGCTTGTAGAGTGACAAAGAATGAATCTTTATATCGCCTTGGAATATCATCTTAGCCGTAGTCCAATGTCTTCCCAAACCATGAAGAAACTGAAGATTTGTTTCATGGTTACTGCGGATGGTGCCCGCATTGGATAACTTGGTGACTATCAGGTTGAACCTTTTGAAGGAGTCTTCCAAGCTTTCGCCAGTATGAGCTTTGAAGTTGTTGAACTCATTGAGTGCGGTAGTAAGCTTCTTGTCTTGTGCTTGTTTTGAGCCTTCGTACAAATTCTTGAGAACTTCCCAGATCTCTTTTGCTGATTTGCAATTTATGATAATATCGAAGTTGTCAGGAGCAACTCCACAAGAGATTTCATAAAAAGCAACAACATCATTTTCCATTTTATCGAGATCATCCTTGGTGGGACGGTTCATGACTGGTTGACCTCCTCCTAGTCTGGTTGTAGCGCCGTCAGTTTGGATTGGTGTAAGGACTGGGACATGTGGTCCTTCTTCTACGGATCGCCATACATCTCTACCAAGTCTCCTTAAGTATCTTTCCATTTTTTGGGACCAGTGATGATATTCATTTGCTACCAGTATTGGGGCTCGATTAGAACCACCAACACTGTTGGAAACATTCAGAGATAACGATTGTGCCATATTTGTTTTTGAAGTTTTTAAGAAATGAGCTTCAGTGGTATAGAAGGCCCTTTGAAAATCAGAGTTCCGTTTTCAAAAAGCAACCACTATGGCTCTGATACCAATTGTAGAGACCCATTTTTATAAAGAACGGTGAATGCGGAAGTAAGATATCTTGAGATTAATTGTGTTTTTGTAAGTATGAACACGAAAAACATATTATGAGTTCGTTGAAGAAGACTAAGAACAAGAGAGAATAATAATAATATTGCATGAAGAACATGGTGGGAGAGAAACTCTCCCTGGGTGGGAGAACCCACCAACTTTCTCTCTCTCTCTAGATTACATTGTGAGAAAAGTAATCACTAACTAAGAAAAGTGAGCTAGCTTTTTTGTAAGAAATGACCAACTCTCCTTTTATATAGGAGGGAGAGTATTTACACCATAAATACAATAAAGGGAAAATACAACCTAATAAACACTCATTATTTGTGGAGCATTTCCATGCACCAACACTTGGTGTTTTGGAATGTTTTCCATAATACCAAATCTTCTATTTGGAATCTTCTGACATTTATGTTCTTATTGTAAGCCTTGGTGATCCTTTGTTGATAAGCAACAATGCGTATTTTGGCAAGATCTCTGAGTTCATTAATAGTGTCAAGAAGTTCTTGAGCTAGGATCCTTCCATTATTCTCTTGATCTTGCAGCAAGTATCTTGCCGTGAGGTATCACTACTTCGGTAGGTATTATTGCTTCTGTCCCAAACACTAAGAGTAGGGGGTCTGACCTGTGGCTACTTTGGAAGTAGTCATATCTGCCCATAAGACGAAAGGAAGCTCTTCTGCCCATCTTCCCTTCTTCTTATCCAACCTTTTCTTCAAGTTGTTTACTATGATTTTATTGTTGGATTCTGCTTGACCATTTCATGAATGGCCATGGAGAGATAATAGGATGTAGAGGTTCTGTCAGTTGATGCAGGATGTTGCTACGTCTTTGGTAAGCATCACACTTTTGAGCATGTAAAAAAGAATCTCTCTTCATGGTCGGCCAGTAGTATCCTGTTCTTAGTATCTTGGAGCATAAGGTTTTGCCCCCAGTGTGATTGTCATAGTCTCCTTCATGTATGTCCTTCAAGACTTCTGCAACTTCAGGATCTTCCAAGCTTCTAAGGTATGGTCTTGCCATAGACTTTTTATAGACTTTACCTTGGATTATTACGAATCTTGAGACTCTTGTTCTGAATGCTCTTTTGCTTTTTTCTTCTATTGGAATCGTTCCATTTTGGAGATACACCATAATGGGTTGGGTCCATGATCGTGGACTTCTTTGAGGATCCTGTTCGTCGGGGTCCCTTCGAGGAGGGGTCTGAGGGTCAGAATTTGCAATAACTGCAATGCTTGTTGGTTGTTTAGGATCATCGGATTTGTCAGAGAGGGTTTCTATGGCTAGGGTTATTATGTGGGTTATAGGGACCTTCGTTTCTGGTGGGATACTAAGGGAGGATCCTAAATTGTCTAATGTGTTTGCTTCTGTGTTTTCTTCTCTGCAAACTTGGGTTAGGCAAAAGTTCTCAAATTCAAATGCTAATTTTTTGAGGATCTCCAGATATAGTGCTAATCTTTCACCTTTCACTGCATAAGATACATTAAAGTGATTATTTAGTAATAAAGAATCAAAAACTACGTGAAGATCCTTGATTTTAAGATCCTTAGCCATCTTTAGTCCCATGATGAGTGCTTCATATTCTGCTTTGTTATTGGTAGTGTTGAATTCGCAACTAACTGCCTGGGGTAGGATGTCCCCATGTGGCGATTTTAGTATGATCCCTAGCCCTGTTCCTTTTTGGTTTGAAGCTCCATCTGTGAGCAGTGTCCATTTTCTCAAATGTCCATCTTCTAGGAGTTGTTTGGCTTCCATGTATACTTCGTTTTGTAGATCATCACTAAAGTCAGCCACAAAGCCTGCTAATGCTTGTGACTTTATGGCGGATCTTGGCTCATATTTGATGTCGAACGTGCTTAACTTCACCGACCATTTTTCCATCCTTCCTAACATTACTGGTTTGCTCATGACATTCTTAATAGTATAATTAGTTTTCACATGTATAGTATGTGTTTCGAAATAATGTCTTAATTTAACATAAGCAGTTACTAAGGCAAAAATTAATTTTTCGAGGTGAGAGTACCTGGTTTCAGGATCCAGAAGACTTTTACTTACATAGTAGATAGGATGTTGGTCTCCGTTAACATCCTTGGCCAGGACAGCACTTACCGCGTTTGAGGATACCGAGAGGTAGAGGAGAAGTGGTTCTCCATCTATAGGCTTTACCAGCAATGGCGCGGAACTCAAGTATTTTTTGAGTTCCTGAAAAGCTTTTTCGTGCTCTTCAATCCATTCGAACCTCTTGTTCTTCTTCAAGATATCATAGAAGGGTTTACATCTTTCTGAGGATCTTGAAATGAACCTGTTGAGTGCCGCTACCCTTTCGGTTAGCCTTTGGATGTCTTTTGTTGAAGATGGGGATTTCAGCTCGATGATTTCTTTAATATGCTCTGGGCTTGCTTCTATTCCTCTCTTGGTTACCATATACCTAAGGAACTTGCCCGAATTGATCCCAAAAGTGGCATTTGAGTGGATTCAACTTCATATTGTATTCGTCTAGGATGTCAAATGCTTCTTTAATATCCCTGAGATGATCTTCAGCTTTCATTGACTTCACCACCATGTCGTCAATATATACATCCATGGTGTCCCCCCAGCTTGTCTTTTAACATGCGATTCACCAATCTTTGGTATGTTGCTCCTGCATTTTTAAGACCAAAAGGCATCGCACTATAACAATATATACTTGTTGGTGTTATAAACGTTGTATCTTCTTGATCGGATGGTTCCATCTGGATTTGTTGGAATCCTACTGAAGCATCCATGAAGGTTAAGAGTTCGTGGCCAGCCGTTGCATCTATCATAGAGTCAATATGTGGTATAGGGAATGGATCCTTAGGATAAGCCTTGTTAAGATCCGTGTAGTCTACACATACTCTCCAGTTGCCGTTTTTCTTTTGTACGACAACCATGTTAGCTAGCCATCATAGGAACTTCACTTCCTTGATCATTCCTATCTTGAGGAGCTTCTTTACTTCTTCTTGGATGATCGTATTCCTTTCAGGTGCAAACTTCCTTCTCTTTTGGTGTATTGGTCTGAAAGAAGGATAAATATTAAGTTTCTGAGTGATAATGCTCTTATTTATACCTGTCATATCTTCGTGTTTCCATGTGAATGTCTTGCTTCTGGTTCGAAGGAAGTCTAGAAGATCTTGCTCGATTTGCTCAGGTATTGAGGATCCTATGAGGACTTTAGCTTCAGGATCCTCGAGGCCTAAGGGCACTTCCTTTACATCTTGTTCCTTCGTTTCTAGAACATGTTGTGCCCCTTCCTTGATTGTTATGCTTGTTGGGGTTTAGTCGCAGGTCTCATAGAGGTTTATAACATTCTTTTGATTCTTGTTGATCCCCCATGATCTTCACCGTTCCCCATGGAGTAGGCATTTTTACATACTGATGATACGTTGACGGAACTGCTTTCATCTCGTAGATCCATGGTCTACCTAATATCACATTATAAGAAGATAAAGTGTCAATAACACATAAAATTTGTATAGAGTTTACCCCCTCTATGTATATTGGTACCTTTATCTCCCCAATAGTGTTTTTCGTTTCCCCGCTAAATCCTATGAGGACCGAGGACCTTCTGGTTATCTCTGATTTCGGGACGTTCATCCTTTTTAATGCGTCTAGGAGTACGCTATTGACCGAGGATCCTCTGTCAACAAGGATCCTTCTGACGAAGTGGTTGGCTATGTACAGTGTTATCACGAGTCCGTCATGGTGAGGATCCTGGATCCCTTCCATGTCCGTCTCGTCAAATGTGATTTCCTTATCATTGCTAACCACAATATTCTTTCGTGGTCTATCCTCATTTTCTATTTTAGAGACCTTGGCGTGTCTTTTATCCTGAGAGTAAGAAGTACCACAAATGTTAGATCTGCCTGAGATAACGTTAATTATATTGACGTTTGGGGGTGGAGATCCTGGTTTCTACGGGATCTTGTGACCATCCTGGTTGTTCTCGTTGGATTTTTCTCTCTTTCTCCCGCGGATCCCTTTGAGGTGCCCCTTGCAAAGGAGGTAGTTGATCTCATTTCTTATGGCTATACAATCCTTCGTCATGTGACCGAAGTATTCATGGTAAGCACACCATTTGGACTTGTCTTTCCAACTAGTGGACTTGTTATTCCTCTTCGGCCATCTTGCTTTGTCTTCGAGATCCTGCATAGCATGAATTATACCTGAAATATCCACAGAAAAACAATAGTCAGTGATCTTAGGAAGTTCCTCTTCTTCTTCTTCATCCTCGAGGGCATTGACCCTGTGATGATCCGGTTTGGAATAGGGCTTCGATTTGTAGGATCTTGGGGCCGAGGATTCGACCTTCCTATTGAGATTATCGTATTAACTTGAAGGGTTGTTTCTCTGCTGAATTTCTTTATCTTCTTCAAGCCGTATGAACCTCAATGCTCGGCACCTGACTTCGTACTATCTCTTGAATGGGGTCATCACAAGGTCTTCATAGAAGGGTGAATCCTTCCTTATTCTCATCTTGAAGGCCTCTACATCATTAGCCATGTCGATGTTGGGGATGATTAGAGCTTTTCTGCCAAACCTGTTAACAAAATCCCTAATTCATTCCTTAGGATCCTGAAGCACTCGATAGAGATCACTAGTGATCTTCTCGAAGGTTCTGCTGCAAGAAAACTGGTTATTGAAAATATTGACCAAGTGTGCAAATGAAGTAATAGAGTATGGGGGAACGTTCAACAACCATTTGATAGTTGATCCCATAAGGGTTGAACCAAAGCCTTTGCCTAGGCAAGCTTCCTTCAAGTGCCCTGGGATGGGAATGATCTCCATCGTTTCTCAGTATTGTGATACGTGCTCTTCAGGATCCGTAGTTCCATGTAAAACTTCATGCTAGGAGTTTGGAAGCGCTTAAGAACTTCGGTATCGACTATCGCGGGAGCAAATCTTGAGATCCTGCGACTTGTTGGAGATGCTTCAGGTATAGGTTGGACTACCCCGGGTACGCTTGAGATCATCTGTCTCAACTGCTAAAGTTCCCTAGCCATGTTTGGATTTATTCCTGCATCAACATTAGTAGAGTTAGTATTAATAGTATTGTTGTCTAAGAAGTTACTAGAATCAAGGTTTCTAGGAGTATTGAAAGGCTTATTGAGATCATTGATCATAGATTCTCGATTGTCCATAATTTCCCCCTAGGGTGATTCCACAGTGGTAGGAACTGTGTCCTTCTAGTGATTTTCTGAGGATCCTGCATTATCGAAGTTCAGGATCCTTGGTTGTACAACTGTGGGCGTTGTTTCCTGGGATTTCTGAAATTTCACTTTCATCCTGTCCACTTCTCTAAGCAGTGCTCTATTCTCCTCCTGTTGGTGGGTCACCTGTTGCGTCATCTTCCTTATCATAGCGAAGATTTCTGCAGTAGTGACCGAGGCAGTCGGACCCTGGAGTCCTGAAGATCCCAAAATTCCTTGGTTATCGACCAGAGGAGTGTTTGTCTTGGAAGTTTCAGGCGTTTTCCTCTGACCAGGGGCCGACTCGGAGGAGATTATAGGTTTTTGGTTGGAAAGGAAGGAGCGGAGGATGAAGAAAGGATCGGTTGTGTAGACATGATCTTTAGAGGATTTTGAACACCACGGCCCCATGGTGGGCGCCAAATTGTTTTGGTCAAAAATCACACAAGTACTAATCAACCAAATTGAATGAGAGGCTGTGATGTTCGAATTGTGCAATAGAAAATGATAAAAGAGAGTGACACAATGGTTTACAAGGAAAGCCCTTGATCCTTGCTAGGATCTCCAGCACAAAACCTTGGGAGGTGATAATGATCACCTGCCTTGATGATTTTATTGATGTAGAATGATGGTTACAGAGAATATTCCAGTAAGAACAAGTGAATAATTTCGTAGAGTAATCTTAGAATAAAAAATAGTGTGTTGTGTGTGAGATACAAGTGTCAATTTATAGTCTAAACTAGCTAACAATATGTCTGATATTTCCGGGATCCTCCATGACCAGCTTCATGAACGTTATTTGACTTGGTATTCCAGGTCTTTAGCATAGTTGAGACGAAACTCTGTTGAGACTAAGTCTTCTCTTGACTACTTCTGCACATGTATCAGTTAAGAACAAGATATAACCGTTATAAATATTAGTAAATAATGATAACGGTAATAGTCAGGATCCTTAATATCCGATGGGGTTTGAGGATCCTAGAGGCTTTGAGGATCCCACCCCCAACAGGTAGCAACACTCGAAGGAGACGTTTTGCCAAGATCCTGGAATGTTATACATCTCAAAGCATACTACATGTAGGTAGGGTCGATTAATCTTCAACAAAACCAAGGTACACATGTTCTCTACCTTGAACTTTTCATCGTTACTTACTTTCTCCTCGATTACATTACTAACTTAAGCATCGGAGGGGCGTTAGCTAGACTAACGTCCGTCCACCCCTACCCAACGTTTTCCATGCAGAACAACGCACAACTAAGCATCTACGTAAGCAATGATGAGGATCCTTGAGGTTGAAGATCCTGGAACACCGAGGGTCCTCAAGCTTGAAGATACTGAAACATAAGGATCCTCACGATTAAAGATCCTAAAACATAAGCCTCCCAACACACGAAGATCTCAGCATCTTAACAATTCCATTATATCAATGGTATGATTTTTAAACTATTACATACACAAGCTAGAGACCGATCATCTCTCCAACGTTTAAGTGTACTTAATCCCTTCTAAGGTTTCAAGAGCTAATTACCTCTTTCACACGAACTAAGGTTTATACACCTCGCTTGAACACATGATGTCTAACTATGGGATAAGGATAAGGGATCATTTTATGATGCAGTGGTTGCTCTTATCCTTGAACATAAGTTAAGATCCTTAAGGTTTATAACATTTTCATGTTATCCAAAAATTGGGATCCTACCCCAGTGATTACTTAAGGTTTATAACATTTTCATGTTATCCAAAATTTGGGATCTTACCCCCGAAATAACATAAGGTTTATAACATCTTTATGTTACCACACATTGCGATCTTTCCCCAGCAAATACACACGAATCATAACATTTTCATAAGTAGGGAGATTTCCCATGAGATATGTCATAGGTTGGGATCCTCCCCAGTATATAACATTAATGTGTTATTAGTCGAATTTATGGTGTTACCCAAGAATATTGTCAAAGTTTATAACCTGAACAGGTTATCCTAAGAAGGGAATCCCCCCGAAGGACCCTCGTCATTAAGGATTATAATCTTTATGGATCCTCATCGTTAAGGATCCTCGTCTATCTTTATTGGTGAAGAATCGTATTGTCAGAAGTCAACAATGAACCTAAGTTCTTTTGAAGTTGAGATTTATCCTCAGTAAATTCTAAGGTTGAAGAGCTTATGAAGCTTAAGGAAAAACTTGAAGATAATCAGGTTCCATCTATCCTTACTCTCGAAAAACTCTAAGTAAAGCTTAAGGAACCTAAACTTTCTAGGATCCTATGCGAAAGTCATTTGGTTATCAGAATTCTAGCATGATTAAAAAATTTCACTAAGAAGATTTTAACTCAAGATTATTTGCAGGAAGCAAGTTTTCTGGGATCCTAATTATTCAAGGATCCTAAAATCATAACAATCATGCAGAAAAATCAAAAGAGAGATATGAAAGGAAAATACTACCATGTCATTCAAAAAAGGGTTGCGCACCAACCCAACCAAAAGATTAATTTTTTTACATCACTAATAAAAACAAAAACTACCTAAGCTAATTTTTCGCAGGCCTAGACCTTAACCTGGTCATCATCGGCCGTGCCCTTCTTCTCTCCTCCATTGGTCAGAAGTAGTACAGGATCCTGATTGACAGTAGCAGGCTTGCCAATCGATTTGGCCAATATCTCACGCCAACCGTCCACATCCCAGGAACCTGCATTCTTCAAATCCTTCACCAACTTGATCTTAGCCTCCAGGATAGCCATCGCAACACTTGTCTTCGCGTCGGCAATCACCTCGTCGAGATCCGCAAAATGCTCTCCTCCTTCTCAACCTTTTGTTTTCTCGGCAATTCCAACCTCTGGAGGAGATCCTCGTTAGTGGCCCTCCAGGTTTTCTCATGCTCTTTTAGAGTGGATTCGGCTTTCTCGGCACGGATCCTGAGATCATTGGTGAACTGAGAAACATGAGTGAAGACCTGAAAGAAACGTAAACATCAGTAAAAGAACACACATATATGATAAATGCTTATGTACAAGACACTTATAGCTTGGGAAAACGAGGTTAACTTTCCAAGAGCATCGTTGTTGCTATGGTTCTCTAGGCTGAAATCTACGGCCTCAGAAGTCTTCCGCTTACGGGATCCTGAAGCCATAACTGTGAGGTCTATGTGAGATCTCTTGGGAAGAGGAAGGGTGACACCTTTTTCTTTCTTAACCTTGATCAGACCACTGGTCATATCATTATCGAGATCTGCAAATCCAAAACGAGCCTTGGATCGTGTAGTCTTGGAACCTGCCAAAGATCCCCATCGATTCAAGATCCTTATCAGTCTAAAATAAATATCCAAGGGAAATAATATTACCAGTGGCCATAGAAGCGGTGGTAGAAGAACCCTCTTGGAGGCTGCAATGTTCAAATTTGAATGTTCTTTCAAATGCAGGATGTGCAAGAAATTTGGAAACCTTGTCCTCAGAATCACCAGTAGCAGGAACAAGCTCCTCAAATTTAAACGTTGCATCAAAACAAACAAACTAAGGGAAGTAAATTTCAAGATCTTTAAAATCTAAATTAAAACCCTACCCTTTTTAATCCACGTTTTCAGTAGGGAATCCCCATTGGGAATTGAATCACGTCTCATGAAGAAGTATTTTTCCTTCCAAGCACCATTATTTTGTTTTGATTTCAGATAAGGTGGCGTTTGTTTGTCTTAACTCTTAGCAGGAAACGAGAAGAGCCAAAAGTGGAAATATCATAAACAAAAGCCAGCTCGGGCGACCCAATGTCCATATTCTTGGATTGATTCAAACGATCAATCCAAAATAGAATCCTCCAAACCACAGGCATAGTTTGGATATAAGAAATTTTGGTAGTCGAAAAGAAATCATGAACGATACTGGTAAAAGGTTAAGTTAAACCTAGAGTAAATGGGTATTCAGGGAAGCAAACCCACATCGGGGAAACAAAATCTGGCTGAACGGAAGCCTCGAAAGGAAGAAAAACTACTTCGGAAGGAAAATCCCCAATGGCTCTCAACGATTCCATATCCTCATCATTAAAGGAGCAAACCTCATCATAAGATAAGATTTCCTGATCACTGAAGTCATTCTTAGGGGAAGAAACAATGCTAGCTCGAGAACGACTGGTTTTCTTAGCCATGACGAGGGAAATCAGGGCAACAGAAAACAAGTAAGAGAAAAAAAATTACCTTCACAATGAGAGGACGACGACTTGAGAGAATGAAAAAAAAATTACCGGAATACTACATTTATAGCAGAAGAGATAAGAAAGATGATTTGACTGTTTCTCATTTACCTCCAGATGGATAAAACTTATCCATTAAGAGATAATTTTTAAAACTCTCCTTTTATCTCTTTAATTTAAGTTAATCCTCTAATATTTTTGAAATTAACTCTTACATTTTCAGGAATAACTTGGGGGCAATTTTTATGGCCAAGATCCTCAAAGCCTTTAGGATCCTCAACCCTCATCAAATATTCAGCATCCTCAACTCTCTCAGGATCCCGACTATTACCGTTATCATTATTTACTAATATTTATAATGATTATATTTTGTTCTTAATTAACTCATGTGCAGAATTAGTCAATAGAAAGACTTATTCTCAACGGAGTTTCATCTCAACTATGCTAATGACCGGAAATACCCAGTCAAATAATGTTCATGAAACTGGTCATGGAGGATCTCGAAAATATCAGACATCTTGTTAGCTAGTTTGGACTATAAATTGACACATGTATACCTCACACACGACATTGTTTTTTACTCTAAGCTTACGATACGAATTTATTCACTTGTTCTTATTGAAATATTCTCTGTAATCACTGTTTTTCATTAATAAAATCAGCAAGGCAGGTGATCATTATCACCTCCCAAGGTTTTGTGCTGGAGATCCTAGCAAGGATCAAGGGATTTCCTTATAGATCACTGTGTCATTCTCTTTCCCATTTACTATTGCACAATTCAAACATCACAGCCTCTCATTCAATTTGGTTGATTAGTACTTGTGTAATTTTGGACCAAAACAAGTACGTCTCGTGCCCCTTGATTTTATTGTTATGCTTGCCTTGGTACCGAGGAAGGCCTCATTGAGGTCTTCTAGCATTCTTTGGATTCTTGTTGATCACCGATGATCTTCATTATCCCCCAAGGGGTAGGCATCTTGACGCATTATTGGTACGCCGTTGGAACCACTTTCATGCCATGGATCCAAGGCCTACCTAATACAACATTGTAGGAAGACAAAGCATCAATAACACAAAAGCATTGCATATAATTTACCCCTATGATGTAGATGGGTAGCTTGATCTCTCCAATAGTATGTTTCGTTTCACCACTGAATCCTATTAGTATAGAGGACCTCTTGATTATCTTGGATTCTAGGATGTTCATCCTAGCCAGAGCAATATGATGTTCACTGAGGATCCTCCGTCTACTAGGATCCTTCTGAGAGAGTTATCACCAATCCATCACGATAAGGATCTTGGATATTTTCTCTATCTTGTTCATCGAAGGTGATTTCTTTCTCTCCTGTTATCGATGTATTCTTCTGGGGTCATTCTTTTTTCTCCGCCTTGGACTTCTTAGCATGTCTTTTTGTTGCAGAGTAACAAATGGTACAAATGTCAGAACTCCGAGGTATAACGCTGATTACATTAGCATCTTGAGGAGGGGAACCTGGTTTTTCCAAGATCTTCACAGGGTCTTGCTCCTTTTCCTTCGATCTTTCTTTTTGTCTTCCTAATATCTATTTAAGATGTCCCTTGCTTAGGAGATAGATAATCTCCTTTCTGAGGGCTATGTGATGTTGCTGAAATCTTCATGGTATGCACACCATTTAGACTTGTCTTTCCAGCCACTCGATTTCACTCATTTCCTTCACAAATATCCTACATGACAAAGATTAGACCCTATGATGATCAGGTATGGAATATGGTTTTGACTTATAGGATCTTTAGGCCGAGGAGTTGGCCTTCCTATTGGGGTTATCGTATTAGGAACATTAAGTAGTCATTTCATGGTTGATCCCATCAGGGTCAAACCAAAACCCTTGCTCATGCAATTTTCCTTCAAGTGTGAGGGAATGGGGATGATCTCCATTCTATCCTTGCATTGTTCCACGTGTTCTTTAGGATCCGTAGTCCCATTGTAAGGTTTCATGTTGGGAGTTTGGAAACGTTTTGGGACTTTAGTATCAACTATTTTAGGAGAAAATCTCGAGATCCTGTGACTGGTGGGGGATACTTCGGTAAAGGTTGGACTACCCCCGATATGTTCGAGATCATTTTCCTTAGCTGTTGAAGTTCTTTGGCCATAACCGGACTCATTCATGCATCAAGATCCATATAGTTAGTACTAAAGGTATGATTATTCAGGAAGATACCAGGATCCTTGTTATTAGGAGTGGTGAAGGTTTCGTTAGAATCCTAGATCACAAAGGCTTTCTCATTTTGAGTTGCACCTCAAGTGGAAGCAGGTTTTGGTATTGAGTATCCTATCTCCTGGCGATTTCTTGATGATCCTACATAGTCAAAGTTCAGGATCTTGGATTGCAAGATCGAGGGTGCTGATCCTTGGGGTTTATGGATATCCGCCCTCATTCTCTCCATTTCCTTGAGCACCATCCTGTTGTCCTCCTTTCATTGATTCAGTTGTTGCTTTACCATCTTCACCATGGGGAAGAGTTAGATGTTAAAGATCAGAACAGGAGAATCCTGGAATCCTAGGGATCTTGGATTCCCATGGATGATGATCGAAGAGGTGTTCTTTTTAGAGGTATCCAGAGTTTTCCTCTAACCAGGAGGTTTGTTTAGAGGTGGTGAAATATTCTTTAAGTAAATGGGAGGAATAGAGGAATAAGTTAAAGTTGGTTGTTATTTTGGTCAAAAAAATAATTGAACTAAAATGGACCAAAGTGTATGAGAGGCTGTGGTGTCCAATATAAAGCAAATAGGTAATATAGATCAAAGAAATACAAATCGTTTACAAGGAAAGCAATTGATCCTTGTTAGCATCTCTGGCATAAAACCTTTGGGAGGTGATAATGTAACGCCCACAAATTCGGTCTAGTCAATTTAGAGACAATAAGCGTAAAAAATGACTTTTTGATAGAAGATTATTTAGAAAAAAATAATCCTAACTAAGTTATAGTTTATGTCACAAGGGTTTCGTACATATAAAGAACACTGAAATCCGACTTATAACGAAGAAGTTATGACCTTTCGAAGTTTCGCGACAAAACCGGCACGACGCTGTGTGACGTAAAAAGTGATTTTGCGATATACTTTTTAGACTTAGCGATCTAAACGAAAGTCGTAGTATACGTTAAAATGAGAGTGTGCATAAAAAGAACGTTCAAATCTGACTTCGTATGAGAATGTTATGATTTTTCTAAGATTTGGCATAGCAGCGCACAGCCCGGAAATCGAATTTTAGATCGATCGACTTTTAGCCGACACAAAGTTATGAATTTTTAATGGACTTTAAGCTATATAAATCATGATGTAGAATTTGAACATATCAGTTTAGTGGGTATAATTATGGTATTGTTGATATAGAATTTGCTCATAATTAAGGGTAAGAATCTCCCACTGATCAACAACTCCATGCGATATCATTCCTATGCAAATGCTTCTATTTTCGTGTTTGTCCCTCTTAGACGTGATCCCACCAATCTCATTCTCCAACACGAAGTTTTTAGGAAAGATTTTTTAACTAATGATCTCATGGAATGTCTAAAATGTTAAAAAAACATCTCAACCTCGTATAGCCATTCAAAAACACCTTCACGGTCCATATTCGTGTTGAAATTGGTGATCTTAGCCTTGATATAGTAGCCACCTCGTTAGTCATCTTGTATGAATTTACTATGTCTATCATTAAGTCACTCCTCATTGTCGTTAGAAAAGTTATCATCATGTACCAACGTTTTATTAACAATAAGGGGTCTTGAACTTATGTAGTTTTAATACCAATTGCATGCATGTAACGTCGTGGTTTTTACCAATTTTATACTCATTTTTTATATTTTGAGCAGAAACATAAGTACCAAAATAAACGTGTCCAAGTGTTATCGACTAAGGTCAAGTCATAGCTACCCCAAAGCACCCTATGTCACCAAGCCAATTTCCTATGCCACCAATACCGATACATGGCATAATCTGAAAGAACAAGTGCCAACAAACACCACATGAGCCAATAAGAGTTATAAATAGCCAAATAGAAAAACACACATTCCTCTTAATGGGTCAATCATCCAAGTGATAATCATTAATCATGGATCAATCATCATACCTTATATCACATGTCAACTATCCATTCATAACTAAAAATAACCTTACCGAAGACCATATAAATTTCATGTAGTGATACTTACCCCAAGGGGAATACTATTCGCTACTCATGTGTCCGGCCAGTCCAATACATTAAATAAGGTGTGACTCACACCCGTAACATAGACCCCAATGCGACTGTTCTCCCTACTCCGACTATGCAATGTACATGTACATCACAATGTCGTTCGAGAGTTGGTACTAATGGTGTCATAGCCAAAACACCTCCCAACTCCTATGTGATGCTTGATCATCACCCAATATGGCTAACATCATTATAGACCACGAACACCTAATTGTATGTGTGCCATGTGTCACAAGGTCGTCAAGAAATACCATGCAACCAAAATTGGATTAAGTGCCTTATTCCTAGAGATGCGGTACAGCCTACCAAGTTCGAAGACTAAATAGTGTAAAGGTAAAGTACTAGGTACTACTGTGCTACCCTTGACCGCTAAAGCATAAACCCACACAAACAATTCATGAACCATATTTAACATGAAATAATCATAAATCCCCACCAAGAACCAAATCATGCTTAATAACTGAATTCTATATCATAGCATTTACCATATGTATAATCAGTTAATAGCATTTCACAAACCGATTTATAATGAATATTTTCCATAAAGTTGAACTATGACCCAAAACATGCTTATTAACCCAATCTGACAATATTATCATTTACCACATGTATCATACAGTTGGATAACATGTATTTCAGATAGATAACATTTTCAACAAACAAATGGTAGCATAAATCGAATCAATCGACCCATTTCAAAAAAGTAGTTTCCAACTATATAGTCGGTTTATGAAAACTATTGACTCACCTCAAGTCCCGAACAATAGAGCAGTGAGAAAAAAACCAAGTTCACACCAAAGCTACTAACCACCATAAACACCAAACAAAGACCCTATAAGGAAACGAACACCAAAAAACAAACATGATTTGGACAAGGGAATACACATCACATTCCTGAGTCGGGTGTATTGATCCAATCGCCTTTTAGCAATCCAACATGTCGCGTTTTTAGGGCATACGTGTTAATTCTCAGTGACAACTTGAGGGTTGGGGTTTCAAACCTCAATCGATCTAGACCTCATCCATACCCATTTTGGGGTGTTTCTAAGCACAAGAGGCATGTCTTTACTGCCCAGGCTCAATATACATAAAGTGTGGATTTTCCATCACTAAAGCATCATAGATTGCATAAATTTACGATTTATTCACTTCTATCAAGTCGAGAACAGAGAATGAGGTTATAAAGGAAGTACTAACCTTTTGGGAATTCATAAATCACAATGATACAAGATAGAAAAGCAGGAATCAAATACTTCAAACCACCAATCATAAAAAATACAACCAACTCGCTTTTGATCACTCTAAGATTTCAAGAATAGAAAACTTTGTTTAAAAATGAGTTCTCGTGACGAGGGAAGCTAACACTACTAGAAAAACAACCTTTTACGACACGCAATTTATAATACGCATTGATTTACGATACGCAAAAGTGTGTGACCTAAAAATAATGTCATCTCTCTATAAATTTTAAGGATTTAGGACACGCATTTTTACGTTCCCTTAATTTAGTGTCTAAAACAAACACAGAGGGCGCCTATAATAAAATGTGTGTCGTTTGAGGATGTCGCTTTATAAATTTTAATGGAAACGCGCGTTCCATCCTTTAATAGCCAGGGGGAAAATGAAATCCTAAAAAATTAAAAACCCCGCCTTCCTTTTTCTTCCTTTCCCTCTTGCCCTAATTATCAACGCACCTTCCTTCCCCCTCCCGACATTAAATGCCGCCTACTTCTTCCCTCGCCCTTCGACCATCTTTACTTTCCATTCCTGGTCGTCGACGTCGATCAAGGCAATAGTAGGCACGCCACCAGCCGACAACCTTCACGCAACCAAGCTCGTATCTTAGATCAAGTACTCTGGCGTGGAGTTAAGAATTGATGGCTCGCTTCAAGTTCACATCCTCGCCGACGTGCAAGTATCATTATCTAGGGTTTTTCAAGGAGTACTCTACCTCAACCCACCTTTGACCTCGGCTCATCTCTTTCCGCCGGTGACCTAGGGCTCACTTCACCTCACCAGAGACTGCAACGATTGCTCAAGTTTACAAGACCTAGGTTAGATGAAGGTATATCTTGGTTTACAAGCCCTACTCTATCATGATATCGACACTCCTCAACAACACCACTAATTGGATCTCCGGAAGTTTATAGGGCCTTGGTAGGCCCGTCTGATTCTGTGCTGATAATGATGTTCACCATTAAAGATGCTTCTAAATGGTGGAGTATATTAAATGACTCTCCTATCTGGCAAGATTGAATATTCTACCTTCTCGCTCTTCTCTGTAGCCTCATTGCGATTGTCGCTATGGTGATTTCTCTTTTTGATTTTGTTACAGTTTCCATGATTTGTTGAGTTTCATGTTTTTGTTCCTAGGGTTCGTTTTAGAGCGATACCTTTTTTTCCTATCAGTAAATTTAGAAGTTAAGTCGCTAAATTCGATTGCTTCATAACAGATTCTGATCTCTAGATTTACTCTTGTAATAATTGATTAAAATGAGTAGTATGAAGAAGATTACTCATAAATTTCATGATTTTGTGACATCTGTAGATGCGATTGATTCGAATTCAGCAAACAGTACAAGACTATGATATCAACAAAAGTATCACCTGCAACATGTATTTCTCGCTATTATTTTGTGTAAAATAGAATAATCAAACTCTTTTTTATTGGTCTAGGTGTCAAATAGACGTGATCAGGACTTCATCAGAGTTTAAAGGTAAATGAATTATTGTTAATGACATTTTGTTTATAAAAAAATATTGATATACAGAACACCAACAGACAATGGGATTGTGATCAGGACTTCATCAGAGTTTAAACATTTAAAAACATAGTTCTGAACTTCTTATTATTGAAATGGACAACATAATCTTCACTTTTATTAGGCAGGGACAATACTTCCTGTGCTGAGTCATCTTCCCTTCCAGCTAACTTTCCATTAAATCGGTATGTTTCTTTATTACTATTTTTAGTATGTTCTTAACTTCTTATTATTGAAATGAGCTAATTTTGCTTTATTTTTATTTTCCAGGTGTACTTTACAACTTGCACCATACAAATTGAGGTGTGAGAAAGAATCTCTGAATTCAAGGTAACCTTTTTAATCTTATTTACCTTTTTATATTATTTGTATTTTTTAAATTTTTTTGTTGACTCTTTTACCCTTCTGTTGTCAGGCTACCACCACCAGACTTTCAACCTCCAACTGTAAATTGCCCAGAGGAGACACTTACAAAAGACTATGTATTTGGTGGATACAGAGAAACAGTTGAGGGGCTTGAGGTATGCCTTAAAACTTGCTTAAATAATTCATTAGTTATCATTTTATAATGAACATCATCTACTCTATTGATAAGGGAAACTTTGTGTATTTTGCAGCCTCTATGTGGGGCCGACCCTATGCTTGTTCTTGAATTCTCAACAGCACTGCATTGCCACATAGCATGCCACCTCATAACATGCCACATCAATGTGTATGTAACTTGAGTTAGTTCGTTATAGTTATGATCCGAAGGTTGCCTGCAAAAAGATCTTGGCCAAATAAGGGCTTCAGAGATATCAGGTGCCAAAAGTTGCTTTTTCCTCTGAATGCAAGATTTCTTTTTTGTGGTTTAACTTTTAGCATTTAGTCAACCATATCCCACTGAGTAATGGATGCCTCCTTTAATTTCCTTATTTGCCCCTCCTTAAAATTGCTTTTAAACCTTCGTGTATTCAGATCCTATGAATCCCCAAGTAAGATTGGTCCAGGGGTGGGTTGTGGAGCAACTGGCATGCTTCTTTTATCTGATGTTGTGGACTCTCCCAGATGAGAAGCCCTTGGTGATTTGGCAAAATGGAGGTAAGAAAATATCAAATTAAAGAAATAAGCTTTTAAAGGACTAATTTATTGTACAAAGAAGATATTCTTCTGATAATTTTTTTCATTACTTATTTTTTTTTTAATTTGAATTTATTAGCTTGTAAACAATTAAGAAGTGTTTGTGTGAGGTCAGTCTTTATTAATATCCAATTCACTCACTTAGTTATGAACAATTATTAGTTTGGAGTTTGATTCTTAGTGAGGTTGTTGTTGCTGCTGCGGATTCTTGGCTACCAGTTGCAGCTTTGCAGTATGCCATTGATGGGATTCACAACTTCATGGGACTGAATTGGTAAGGAAGGAATACACTTGTATGACTCTGTTAAGGCTACTGCCATCATACCTTGCATTTAATGTGATTCAAGTTTATGGTTTGAAGAAAACGTTTGCTCCATTTTTTTTTTGGGGATGCCTGTTTTACGAATTGTGTGTTTGTCCAAATTATCAAACTAACAAGAACTCACTTCTTTCAGGTGGGCAATCATAGTAATAACAACTCTTGTGATTAGAACCCTGTCAGTTCCAATCATGATTAATCAGCTCAAAGCTACCTCAAAGTTAACTGTGAGCTCTGCTCTCTCCACCTTTCGTTTTCTAATTGACTTTCTTCCTAAAATATTTTTTAGTTTGCACCTATGGTGGCAAGATGGTGCAATTGACCGGATTCCACTTTATTAACTTACCATTTTCTTATGTTATTGATTGGCATTGCTCATAAAATTGATTTATCTTTTTTTATTTTTTTATTTTCAATATTCTGTTTAAAAGTGGCATTGATTTTTTCATATCATGCATACAGATTTTGAGGCCATAATTGGAGCAGATTAAGCAGGAGATGCAAGATAGGGTATGTCCAACAAACTTATTCCTTAATGGTGTATAGTTAAAAAAACACAAACACTGACCCCTTAAAACATCATGTTTATGCTTTTTGTGCTCCCAGAATAGTTGTTGATTAATTATTTACTAATCAAATTAGACACATTTAAGAATTTAAGAAGGTGAAACTTGTTTACTTATTTTAAGTTATTATTAAAATCCTCTTTTCAGGGCATGAGTCCATCAGCTGTAGCTGAAGGTCAAGAAAAAATGAAGAAAGTATTCAATAAGTAAGTAGTTGTCCATGTTCCTTATTGTGTGATATGTATAAGTTGTGCATGACATGATATTAGTTGTTACTTACATGATTATAGACAATGCCTATAATAAGAAATTTAATATTTTGCAGGCATGGTGTTAGTACATTTACTCCATTGAAGGGGCTTTTCATCCAAGGCCCCGTCTTTGTCAGCTTTTTTCTTACTGTAAGTTAAAAATGTCATACTCCATGAATCTTGGTTTGCATTATATCCATTAATAATGTGGAAGATGACACATGTTTTATTTTTGTTGGACAATTTGGTTTTGCAGATTCAGAACATGGTGGAAAAGGTCCCATCTACATTCTTCCTTGTTTGACTGCATTTTCATTTTGGATAACTGTAGAGGTAAACATTTGATCCCTTCCTCTGAACTACAAATTACAAAACTTAATAACTTCCATTTTGCTTGATTGTGGGCATGCTTAATGACCGAATCATGTTAATAACTTCCATTTTGCTTGATTGTGTGCAGTTGAAGGACAAAAAATGTTACTGGCCTCAAATGATGAATAAAATCAATCATTTTTGGCATAAAAAGATTAGAAAAAATATTAATAAAACTTAAGTTCTGTATATATACAAACAGTTACATGTAATTGCAAAAAATCTCAAAGCTACAACAAAAGACTGGAAAATTTTGTGTTAGGCTTGTTTGTTTCAGATTTTGTGAGAATCTAAAATTAGTAACAAAGTTATGTATATATACAAACAGTTACATGTAATTGGATAAACATCATGAATGACAATTATATGGCGGTTGACAGTTTTCTTGATTGTGTATAGATTAATGACTTTTTTCTGGCATATTTAAATCATATAGGGCTATAAGTGATATGCTTTACTTTTAACTTGTAAGTAATTTTCTATATGACATGCTGACCTGCAGGTAATATTTACCATTTGTATGGGGGTATTCTTGTCATTGTGATTGTCATTGTTAATATCACGTAATTCATATTGTAGTGTATTTATTTCAAATCCCACATTCTTTGGATGGAGAAAAGGGTAATTTTGTCTTTTACAACTAACATTCCATGTTTGATTCTTCTAATAATTATATTAGCATATTAATTTTTTGACTTTTATTTGATCAGGTCACAAGAATTATCGGAGGAGGGGTTCATTAGTCTTAAAGAATTATGAAAGGCAAGATGCAACTCTACTTAGTTGGAATTTGATGTTTATCATCTTTGTGTATATCCTTTTAGTTTGTATAACATTACATTACAGAAGGTGTCCCTTAATAGCAATGTAGTATTAGGTTATATAGTTAGGGAAAACCTCTTAATAACAATGTACAATTAGATCCCCTTAATATCAATGTATTACAATTTTTTGACATGATGTTATTGGATGAAATTGATTGTTTTGGTATATATTTGTTTACATATTTTTGTATTATGCGTAAATGAGTATCGTAAAGACGCGTCTTAAATGCATATCGTAAATGGTTACTGAAGTTTATGACACACAAATGCGTGTCATCTTCATTTATGACATGGGCTTCCTTGATACTCATTGCGTGTCGTAAGGTTACGACACGCAAATGCGTGTCGTCTTCCTTTGTGACAGGGCCTTCCTTGGTACGTATTGTGTGTCATAACTGCGCGTCGTAAATGCGTGTCATAAATGTGCGTCGTAAATGCGTGTCATAAATGTGCGTCGTAAATAGACGACGCGCAAAAGCGTTTCGTCTCTCGTTATGACAGGGCATTCCTTAACATGCATTTGCGCGTCGTCTGAGCGTTTTACGACACGCATTGCGCGTCGTAAAAGGTTGTTTTTCTAGTAGTGTGAAAAATCAAGTAAAATCCATCACTCAGGTTTAGGGGTTCAATATATAGACCAATCTTTCATTTTAGACCTTTAGACTTGGCCAAAATGTCCCGTTCACCCATTACTAGGTTCAAGGTTCATGATTTCACACTTTGGCCCTAAAAGTAACATTTGAAGATCATGAAAGATTGAAACAAAATAAAGTAACATAACGAAAGACTAACCAAGTTAATGGAAAGGAATTTAGATCGTTACAACGCCATACATCCTTAACCGTACGACCCATATCATTCAGGTTCAATTATGGAGCATCTTCAACGTCATACGTCATCAGGATCCAAACATGATTTTATACCAACTGTCATATAACGAAATAAAAAAAAATTGTTCAAGAAATCTCAAAGATAGAATTTTATGAATTTCAAGGAGCTTCTAACTATTACATTCAACTTTCTTTATAGGAGTGGTCAAAATTTGACAAATATTGCCAAAAATTTAGGAATTAAAATTGGTGTAAATAACTGAAGTTAAATAGATTAATTAATCACACGATTTACATAAATCAAGGTAACCACTTGATTTTACAGACAAAATTGTCTAATATAAATCGAAAAGTAAGCAAAAATGTGAGAAAACTAGATTTGAGGGTCTAAATGGTCGTTTTTGTTGTCGTCAGGTAGGCAATCCGTGTTAGGAAATAATTTAGGAGTTCCGACTCGAAAAGATTTTTTGGCGATATAAAACATGTCTCCAAACTTTTGATGGTTCAATGGTCATGCTCTTTTTAAGGCTATGTTTGATACCTCACAAATAGTTTATCAGTTAGTTATAAGTTATAAGAAATATCATTTTTAATCAACTTGCATCTAACTTTTGAGTTATCAACTAGCTTTTCAATTATCAGCTAGTTTATACCTAACAACTACTTTTTAGTTATCAACTAGTTTTTCGGTTAGTCCGTAAAAAATTACAATAATTGGGTTTTTTCCATCCATATATCATGCTCCCATTTATCTATATGGTTGTGCAAAATCTTTAATTCACTATGCCCGTATCGATTTTTGGGTGTTAATCTTCACTAACAAGTATTGCCTTGATTAACAATGTTTATAAATTTTAATAGTGTCAAAACATGTTTGGCTATTGAAAAGATGGCAAAGGGAAAATGTGTGATTTTTTATTCAACTTTTCTCAAAATATATTGCGGTTTCTATACGACAGAACTAGAAATTGTTACAATATTTACAGAAACGGACAAAGTATCCTATTGAAGACTAATATTTATATGAAGCTACAAAAAATATATATTTATGATAAAAACAACGTTTTACACCTAAACATCCAAAACCATTTTTGTCAATGAGGAGAGCAAAAATGTTTAGAATACATAAATATTAATATAACTTTTCTTTTTCATGAATAGATTCTATGCAAAGTGATATATTTTAGGAATTATAATCAAAACGAGATTAGTTGTAATCCGTAAGTTTTTTAAATCTTCTCTTATCAAAAGATATGTGGGATATTTGATCATAAATTAAGAAAATTATATTAAATACTTGTCAAGTTTATAGTAATCGTTTTAGATACAACATGTATAAATTAAGACAATGTATATTAATAGAATGCATGGAGTTTGGATGCACGTGGCTAGAAAGAAGAGAAATTACGTATTACAGAAACATACATTTAAAAAACTCGAAAATAATCAAAATAGAGAAAAACCAAATTACATATGAATGTTGTTTTTATAGTAAACTGTGACAACAAGAACAAGAAAAGCATAACCATTTTGGACCAAAATACATATGAAAGACAAACGAAACACACATATGGAATACACGTGGTTTAAAGTAGAAGATTGTAGCAACGAAAATTTATGCTACATACGCCATCGACCGAAATAATGTTTGAAAAACGAGGATGCATTATTAATGAGAGATGACTATACATGTGTTATTATACAAAAATAGTAGCAACTAGCAAGTTGAAACACGAAATTGGATAAACAAAACAAGTTGAAGGGTCAATCCGTAAGGTGAATGCTTAAATTTGGCACAAAGGACCCCTATAAAGTTTGAAGGGTCGATTGAAGTCGATATTTTAAATCAAATGAGCTATTAATAGTAAGATGAAAAGAAAAAAAAAATTGGAACATGGGTGACGAAGATAATGGTGAATTGGAGATTGAAAGAGGGCATATTTACAAATTGTAGTGTTACATATATCAATTAGATCCGTATACAACATGTTTTAGTCGTAGACAACAAATTATGTTTTATATAGTTATACAGTACAATTATTTAAAACATAAATTATTGTGTACGGTTAAAATTTTTTGTGTATAAAACACTACCCATATCAATATGGTTATATAGAACATTCATAATTTATAGTTTGATAGAAAGTGAGTCTAATTAATATTTTCATAAATGAAATTCATTTATAATGGATATAGAGGTCAATGACTATTAAACATAGATGTCAATGTTAAATTTGTTGGAAAAAATTAACATATATATATTTTTTTTAAATATGTTCAATTTAACACTTTTGTAGTGTTCAAATGCAATATAGAGAAAACTATAATAAGGTTGCATGAAAAAAGTTGGAATAATATATAAAATTCAATATATTGTAATGCACTTGAGACCATCTTCAATACTATAATTTTCACTTTATTTTTATAGTACAAAGTAACAATAATAGTAATTAATCTTCAACTACAAATGAAGTGAGTCTAATTAATATTTGATAAATTAAATTCATTTATAATGTATATAGAGTCGATGACTATTGAACTTGTGGGAAAAATATTAACAAATAAAAACCTATTTGTTTAAATATGTTCAATTTAACTTTTATAGTGTTAAATGCAATATAGAGAAAACTATAATAAGGTTGCATAAAATAAGTTATGATAATATGAATTCAATATACTATAATATGCAGTATAGACCATCTACAACACTATATCTTATTTTTAAGCTTTAGTTTTACAGGGAAAAGTAATGATAATAGTGATTAATCTTCAAATATATTCTATGTTTTTATATTATTTTTTACACCAAAATAATATACCAAGTCTGTTTGATTTTCTCAACTTTCTATACATTTTCGTTAATATCTCTTTAATTTATAAGGTTTTATAATTCTTCTAAAATCTTTTTATTTTAATAGCTTCAATCAGATAAATATAATCAAACATACAATTCCCATGAAATCATTTAAATCAATTGTAATATTAGTAAAACAAACATTTTATTAAATAAATTATTTCATTCGTCACACAATAAAATAATTATACACACTCATTTATAGAAATATATACATGTGTGTATGTCAATTTAATTTTTTTTTTATAAAAGATGTAATCATATTATAAATTATTAAAAAGTGTTTAAATTTTAAATATATTTGAAAATTTTACATTTTGAATGTAACATTAATAAGTACCAAAAAAATATACTTAAAATTATAACAAGTTAAATTATATATATATATATATATATATATATATATATATATATATATATATATATATATATATATATATAAAACCACATATGACAAGTGATAGTTCAACTCTAATCACAACATTTTTTAACATTGTAACTCCAAATTTAAATTTGAATATCCATAATTCTATATTTGATGTAAAAAAATAAAGTAAATAAATAAATAATTAACTTTTTATAATAAGAAAAATATATAAATTAACATCAACTTTAAGTTATTTTATGAAATATAAAACTATAGTCATTTTAGAATATATAGCGATATCTAAAGAATGTGGTTAGAAATCTATTTGTCTTTATTTTATTTTATTGACAACAATTTTATTTTTTACAACAAATATAGAGTAAAATCTATAAATAGAATAGAATGAGGATTAACATGTTCTTATTTACATATAAAATACCAAAGGGCTTGTAGCCCAGCGGTATCAGGTGGTGCCCTCCCTATTTAAGGTCGAGGGTTCAAGTCCCGTCGTGGACATAGGTGAAATAGGTGTTGTTAGTTTAAGAGTAGATTAGATTGCCGGTTCAAATATATATATATATATATATATATATATATATATATATATATATATATATATATATATATATATATATATATAATACCACGTAAGCAAATTTAATAACTTACGTATTAAACACGGTTGAAAGTCTTTCGGTTTTCATTTTATTTTCTTTATAAGACCGGGTTCTTTTTATATTCACTAAATTACAATAAATTCTTGGGTCATAAATCAAAATGCACATTGATGCTCAACAATACACATATTGACAACTTTATTTCGGTGTTTACCTAAAATAGAACAAAATAATAAAAAATACGTCAGCAATTTTTATAAAAATTGAAAATACTATTTGATATCATGTTTTAAAATGTGAATTTTTAGATATAATCGCCATCCAATTTATGTTTTGAAATGTAATCTAAATATGAATGGATAAAAAACTTTATAAACAAATAAATGAAAGTTTCAATGGCTTTACACAACATTGTTTTGGTAATGCTCAATCGAGTATCATTTTTTGCCTGTTAGTAACTTTTACTATTACATGTTCTTGGTGATTTTGATTTTTATACACATTTTTTTTCATCTTCATGCCGTTTTCTAATTTGACCAATTATTAAATATTTTTATTAAATTATGTGATATATCAACAGATCGTATTACTTTGTAACATAAAGGGAATGCATATTCAAGGATGCATTTTGAATGCATATCTCAAAGATGAACAATGTGAATTCTCAAAATGGGTGTACTTAGTTTTTACCTTTTATTTTTTCTGTCTTGTCAGCTACTTCATTTTCCATTCACTATAGTTTCATTCTTAAAAAAACCAAGAAATTATCACATTTCATTTCATCTCACTTTTATTTTTATATTTAAAATGCTTTGTAAAAATATTATACTTTTATTAGGGAATTAAAAACCATAAATCTTAATATATTTTTATAATTTTTTAGTATATATACAATTTAATAAAAACTAAAAAAGAAAAAAGAAATAAAAAAAAAAGTTGTTGACCAAATCAGAGAAAGAAAGAGTGAGAAAAGGCTACCCCGCACGGAGAAACCCTTCACGTAAGCACTATCCGAGTATGATATTCTTGTATAGAGTTTTCTTGTCCTAATGGATAAACCACACCGTAAAAGATAAATATACCGTTTATACAACCTCACCCTTAGATTAAAAAAAATCGTTTTGTTTTATGTCATATGCACGTATACTATTATTATTCATAAATAATTTTTTTTAAACAACAAACTATCTTACTCATAATCTGATCATAAACACCACATATGCCTCCTATTGATATTTGAACCCATAACCACTCATTTGAGAGTCACTCCTTACCGCTAGGCCAAAGACCGTTTGGTTATACATAAACATTGATACTCTTTTTAGTTTCCTATACAAGCCAAGGATAAGTTACAAAAATGGTCCTGGTAAAATTTTATTTTACCGTGTTTAGGCCAATTTTTGAAATATATTCCAATGTTGGTCCTTGTTTCAATGTTTTTATTTGGATTTTGATCTCTTAAACCTTGAAATAAGACCAAACTTTATATGAAGCCTCACATAAGAACAAAAATAGGTTGCCCCATGAACCAAAGATGATATGGAACTTTGAAATAAGAACTCAAATTAATTTTTTTTAAATTTTGAAGTATATATGATAAAATATAATAATAATAAGCATATCAACAATTTTGTAATTTACTCTAAACCTAATAATTCATCTAAAATATTCATAATTTTCCTATATTTTGAATTACTTTATTATACATCATTTGTTTAAAAATATAATATTAAAGTAAAGATGCATTTCACATGAGTATTGACTAGTCATCTATTAAGCAAATGAATAATTATTTTTTATTATTACTATATTAAATTAAGATAGATAATAATAATAATAAATACTCATAATAACAAGAAAACGTAACATGAATGGATGGTAACTGAATGATACCCGAAAAATATTCTTCCTTTCCTATAAATTATGTCAAATGTTAACAGATCATATTACTTTTAAAACATATATTTTGTAAAACAAAAGGAATGTATATTTTAAGGATGCATATAAATGGATATTGCAACATGAACAATGTGAATTTCAAATAACGTAATGTATATTAAGGATGCATTATAGATGCATTTTGCAAACATGAACAATGTGAATTCTTTTGCAAATAGTCACGGGTTTACCTTTTACAACCTCACACTTAGCACAAAAAACAAAAACATTTTGTTTTATGTCATATACACGTATGCACAAAACAACAAATATTCTTTTTAGTCCCCTAAATAAAACCTAATATTGCAATTAAAAATTTGTTTAATAGTTGATGAGTCAGGCAAATCTAATCTAATTAATTTAAAACTTGTTATACAACCGAATCAGACACAACTTGTTATAATATCCAATAATAAGTGTACCAAACAACTACTAAATGTTTTACAATTTTCCTATATTAATCAATTGAATACTTTTGCAGTTTTATGTACAATTACTGGATTAAATTCATCATTAAAAAATTATTTAACAAGAAACCTAACAAGAATAGATGGTGTGTAACTAAATGATACCCGAAAGATCTCTTGAATTGAATAAGAAGTTAAGTTAAGCTGTTGATTATGTCCACTTCACATTTCCCAAGTTGATTGAATGAAACTAATTTTTCCTTTCTTTCTGTCACAAAATCTGCATGACTTCTCCCCCTTCCCCTTTCCCCCCTCAGACTTTTTCTCTCCTTGACAATTGAACCATTAACAACAAAAGACTCTCTCTCTTCCCCCCCCCCCCCCCCCCCCTCCCTACCCTACCCTCAACCCCACTATTTTTAGTCCATTTGATTACCTAAGCATAATCCACTCTTCACCAAATCTCCTTTTGACCCCTTTTTATCCATCTATCTATATATATACACACATTATATACATACACATGTCTTGTAACTATACCTTTCACCTTCTTTTTTTCTCTCTCATCACACAAAAGATCCTTTCAACTTATTACTCTCTCATTCATCCTCTTTCGGTTTTCAACTTTTAAACCACATCTACCAATGCAAGAAGAAAGAAACTTAATTGCCCATTTAAGAGGGAACTAAACCACTGCCACTTAAAAGCCTTTTTAGAGAGAGAGACAGAAAAAAGAGGATTCTAGAGAGAGAAAGTCATGCTTCTGTTCTGATGTTACAAACAAACAAACAAAAGAGCATGACCCTTCTACCTTCGTAGCTTTTCTAACCTACCTTTTTTTCTCTCTTCCATTCCCTCAGAAAAATTAAAGAAACACCAGATTCAAACAGTCAAAGATTGGATCTTTTTTGGAGGTTTTTTGTAATTATGGCTGTCCATGCACAGTGCTACTCTGATCTTTATCAGAATAATAACATGGGGTTCGCTAATTTACCCCAGGATTGGGTTCTCATGACTGGTTCCTCTGTTTTTGGAATTGGGGATGAAAACAGAGCCTTCTGTCCATACGAACAACAACTACAAGATCAAAGGTTTCTTGAGCCTCAAAAAATTATGAATTCCGCTTCTGATTATCATAATCTTGTTCTATCTTCATCAAATTCGAGAAGAAACGGGATGATTGGGTTTCAAAATTTGTCTTCTGAGCTTGAGAGACAAAGGTTAGAGATGGACTGTTTTCTTCATTTTCAGGTGAAATTCCTTTCTCCCTTCTTTTGTTTTTTGTTATCTCTTCATTTTCGGAGCATTTCGTTTTGTTGTTGGTTTTCTTAAAAGTTTTTAATGTTATTTTTTTTCGAAATAAATGGCATACGTTTATAACTTTGACTTTTTCGTGATTTCTTCAAGCAGAATGAGAAATTAAAAGCTGTGTTGAACGAGGTGACAAGAAGAAGAGAGGTGATCATGATGCAGGGTTACGAATCAAAGATGAAGGCGATAATGGAGGCAAAAGAACAAATTTTAAACACTGCAACATACAGAACAATAGAGCTTCAAAACTGTTTACTAATGGCGGAAAAAGAAGCGAAAGATTGGGAGAAAAAAGCCATTGAAAACGAAGCCATGGTTACAGACCTCAACAGAAAGCTATATCAAGCTAGAGAAAGAAACTATGAAGATGCAGAATCAGTCTGTAATGGAGGTGGTGATCATGATCACGATGATGAAGATGATGATGACGATGAGAGAGAAACAAGAGAGAAGAAAATGGTATGCAAGGTGTGTCACGTGAGAAGCTCGTGCATCCTATTGTTACCTTGCAGGCATCTGTGTTGTTGCAGGGGTTGTGAAGGTCTACTGATGTTTTGTCCTGTTTGTGAAACTGTTAAAAATGGAAGATTGGAGGTTTTCTTTGGTCTAAATTGAGGGGGGTAAAATGGTCAGAAAAAAA
Source organism: Lactuca virosa (assembly GCF_052849685.1). Taxonomy (NCBI): domain Eukaryota; kingdom Viridiplantae; phylum Streptophyta; class Magnoliopsida; order Asterales; family Asteraceae; genus Lactuca; species Lactuca virosa. Next base: position 45,675,649 of record NC_136433.1, read on the forward strand.
AAAGTTAAAAAAATAGGGTTGGATGTGTTTCTTTTTATGGGGTCTTTGTTATGAAAAAGATTTTTTTGGCAGTAGTATTAGTGGCAAAGATCCAAAAGTGTTGTGGGTATGATGGGAAACGTAAAAAAAGGTGGCCTTTGTAAAGAATCTTTATTGTTTCAGTTTCACCCCCTTTACTTTTATGATATTTACTTTTAAGTCCATTTTGTTTTAACCTATATGTTTTTATGTTTATATGGTATGAGAACAAAGGGTTATGTGATAACTATTGTATAATTTAGTATAAGGTTTTTGTTTAGTATAAGGATTTTGTCAGAAAAAACCCGAAGATAAGTTTTTTTTTCTTTGCATGTTTAAAGCATTCACAGAAGGAAAAAAAAAGTTCAAACAAAAATATTCGTAAAGATTATTTATTTTTATCTAATAATATAAATTAATAAAATATAATTAATATGACAAGAAATCTCTAGTAGAGAGCAAAAAGTTTTGAAATGAAAAGCTTCTTAGTAGAGATGTTAGTTTTGATTTGCAGTTTAGCCATAAAGAGGGTTGAAAACGTTGTGAATTTGATGCGTCTTCTTTCATAATTGTCTGACCTGCAGAGTGAGCTTCTTCTACTTCGGTCTTCTATGGGTATTGTTAAACTTTTCTTTGAGTTGAGGACATGCCAACCCATTCATATGGAGGAGACGGTGTTCTTCGATAATGGGTTGCGCGGGACGATTGAGGACATTGAGTTTGTGGTGACCCTTTCTTTGGCAACATACAGTGATGACTTCCTTCCCTACCCATTCGGTTTGGTGGTTTGGGTTTATACTCGGCAGTAGAAGCTACCTCATATGATTTTGTTGCCTCAATGGCCCAATCTTAAGTATTGCAAGACCACATCTTACGGGATATCGACTTTTATGGTATGGATTCTAATTATGCTTGTGTCTTAGCTTCTATTCGTAACAAGCTTCCAGACATTGACCTTAGCAATTTTACTACTAAGGACACCCCCCCAAAAAAAAAAATCCCAGAATACACTCACGAGTGCTCTTTTTAGTAAAATTGTCCAACATAAGGAAGTGCATTTCAACATGACGGTTCGGCAGAAAGTAGTTTTCTAGTGTTTACGTACACCACATACTCAATATGTCTCATGTGGCCATCCTCAAATATTGACTCATGATTCCAATATTCTCAGCCCACGAGATATGTACGGTGTGCCGCAAGGCATGTTTGAACTCTTTTGGAGAGCATGCAGTTCACTGCAAAGAACTCTCGGGGTTCAAATACAGGCACGATATGGTTAAGGATGTTTTGGTCGACATATTTAAGTGTGTCGGGGTTTCCACCAAGAAAGAGGCTCATGTGAATTTCCTGACTGACCCAACAGAAGGAATGTCAACCCTTAGACCGGCTGACGTTTTGATTTTTGGATGAGTTTGAAGGAAACAAACATGTGTGGACCTTACAGGGGTATCCCCTCTCGTAGGCTTGAGGGTCGGGGGTTTCACGGCGGGACAGGTTGCATTAAAAGCTGTTATATGCAAGGTCACCAAACATGAGAACCGTGCATAGAAAATCAACACGTGTTCATAACATTTGCATTTGATACGTTTGGTTTCCTTATGTCGGATGCGGTGGAGCCTTTTAGTATAGTACAACGGATAATGCATAACAATGTTATATCCTCTAAATATATGGATGTGGTTTTCAAAAGAATTGATTTTATCATACAAAAAGTCTTAGCTGTGCAATTTGTTGCCCGTTTATTTTCTCATTCGTTGTACGATAATAACTAAGATGTATTAACTTATTGTGATATGTATTTATCCGATCTGAATTTCATTAATATAAATATAATTGGGTATTTGAATAAAAAAGCTTTGTAATTGGGTTACTCTAGTTACGTGTGATTTCTATGATAAAAAAAATATTAAGAAAACACCAAAAAATTTAGCTTTCTAATACATTACATGATTTAATTATATAAAAAAGATGAAAAAGTATTTATAAAAAGTTTGAAGTTAAAAAAATCTTTCTAGCGGATCTTCCTGGTATTAAGTAAAAATATAGATTTAGTTATAATATGAAAATGAAGCAAATGTATGCATAAAAGACATGATTATTGGGAAATATATACAATCCTTAATCAATAAATAAAAAATATGGGTCACAAGGAAAGGTGTTGATTTCATATAATGATATTAAACTAGAAAGTTTCCCCCCGCGTTGCGGGTGGCGGAAGGTGTTGCTTTTGTGTCATAGTAAAGTACATTGCCTAAGTTGTTAGCCACAATAAAGTACGTTGCTATTGTATGAGATTTGCCCATTTATAAACAGTGTAAATGATATAATAAGAAAATTTTGAAAATACAATCCAATAATTGGATAGAATTTTCACAGGACAATGTGTTAATAAGAAAAGATATCAAAGTGTTGTAGTATGCTATAAAAAAAAATGTACATTGCTAAATTGAAAGAGATTATACAGCAGGTCTCAACAGCCCCATCCATCTTCCCATCCAGTTCAACTTTCCACAATGAAGTTATATCACATCATTATCTAAGACTAAGACTGACATACCATACAGCTATCAATTTCTCCAACGTAAAAAATTCATATGAAACTGAATTCTCCACTTGTAACATTCATTCCACACACTTTTTTTACTGCCAATATCAGTCAACTTTTTAAAAAAATTGCAATTACTTTGAACAAAAAAAAATGCATACATTGTCCCATTTTACTGTACTGTGGCATATTTGGGTACAGGGGCAAATTAATTTGAACAAAAAAAATGTATACACTGTCCCATTTTACTGTACTGTGGCATATTTGGGTACAAGGGCAAATTGGTCTTTCAACAAAATTGACAGTCCAGTCACAAACTATTAATGATAAAAAAGTTATTTTTATTGATAAAATCAGTCGATTTTATTTAAAAAAAAATTGCATTGTATTTGAATTGGCTGATATAATCAGTTGTATAAAATCAGTTGAATTGACTGATAGCATCAGTACAGTATATGCAGTTTAATTAGCCAAGTGCAAAAAGGAAAATTAGCATCAGTACAGTATCGACAGGTAGTAGACTTTGCTGCTTTTCTGATGATAACTATAAACATTATATGCAAACAGTTGGTGGGCAAACCCCTAAAAGGGAGAATTTTAAGAAGGGAGAAGAAAGAGATATACCTGAAACGGAAGGGCAACCAAGTGCAAAAAGGAACCGCTACAGTTACAGTCGATTCAGGTGGGATCAACGGTGGAGACTGTAGTGCAGCTGTTCATTAGTCATGATTTTCTTGAGCTCTATACCACTAAACATACCATTTCCAAACTCTAACCTAAACATTTCTGAATTTGGATAAAAAGAATAAGGTGGTGATAATTTACCGATTTGCCCTCCGGAAGAAGGCAACAACTTAACTGAAGCTCATATTTTCCTGTACCCATTGCTGATCTACCTGTTGCTGTCATAAAATAAATGAGATATTAATTCTCAAACATATGTATATAATATGAAAGAAAAATGCATCAACCAATTTTAGGTGACAATGTATGTATTATGCTCTTAACTACTCCTAGTTGCATTCATCATACTATCAGATGCTCAAAAAACACAAACAGGTCTTTTGTGATCATCAGAGAAAAATGACCTGAATAATACAATAATTTCATGTGATTTATCAGGATGATTAATGTTTCCCAGGTAGAATCCAAAAGAAGTTTATAGGTATGCACATGCATGTCGACATATAATCTAATTAGAATCATTGACCCCTAAAGAGCAATGATAGTAACAGCGACAACATTAGTGTAGAGGGTATATCATGATGTTGTGAAGCTTTAATAACTGTTAAGAGTAATAATCCCAAGCGTATTTGAGTAATAATTATTGTACATTGATTATTCTGATTACTATTAAAACAATTATTAGGTATGTTTATCCATATGCTTAGTATTATGTAACAAATTCACGGTCCTTCAGGGGATGATTAACATTATCTTATGTGCAATGCAATAATTATTGTTTCTTTATCCATATCCTTAGTATTATGAAACAAATTTGAAGTTTGTTGATGTGCTACAGGGCACATTTCTTTATATATTGAATTTACCTATCTCCAGTTCCAAATTAAAAGAATAATCCTCAGATCATCCATTTTTTATGAAGAAAATATTGTTAGTAAGTGAAAACATATCTTAAAATAGGATATTGAGAAGCAAGTCTGAAAAGCAAGAAAGGGAAAGAAAACAACAAATCAGTGTGAAGAGTAAATAATAAATCGATCATACCTGAAAATATTTGGCCGATAAAAGTTTCACCATCTCTGTCGATGCAACGTCTTCCCCGATTTAGGTTTGGATCTCTATAGCCCGTATTTGATCTCCACCTGTTGTGACCTATTCTAAATCGATTGAAGCAATCCTAAAAAAAATTAGGAAAACTTAGTTAAACTTGATTTCATGGTTATAAGAGAAAAAGAAAGAGAAACAACCGAGGAGGAGCACCGAAAATCTACGATGTTGTCGACCTCATCGCCAGCAACAACAATTCCGTCGTCGTTAAAATACCCACCTCTCAGAATCTTTGCAAATCACAACACCGGTGCCTCAGTTGACCTTTTCCGGCCTGCATCATCAATTGGAAGAATCAAGTCGGTAATAAATTACAATTTCCATTGAATAACTTCGTCCATAGCAGAAATCGAAAACCGTACCTTGAACAAAAAATAGGAAGAACGCCAAGGTTGACCGAGACGGAAAAGTGTGAGCCAACGACGAAGTTGAAGCAGATGTGGAAGAGATCGTGTATGGCAGCGATTGATGTTTTTGTGGGTGTTTCACGGGCCGTTCGGTCGAGAAGACCGATATCAGCTTGATGCGGTAGCAACAGAGGTTGTGGTCGACCCTGGTGGATTGGTATTCGTCTCTCTCCCAATTGATCTGTCATCCACTTCATATTTCGCCATCGCTTCCACCTCCTGTTCCGCCACCAGAGCTCCGTCTCCAAGATATCCCACCTCATTCATCGTTATTATCCCCTTCCCTGGTGTAGCCGTTGGTGAACCGGGTATATGATCAGGCGAGAGATGTAAATCTTCTTCTGGGGGAGATAATGGAGTTTGCCCATAAATTGTTATGATATTCGACCGAGAGAAGGCGGTGGAAACAACTGTGTAAGCATCCGATTGGAGAACAAAGGCGGTGGAATCAGAGGAAACACATTAAGACAACACGTATAAAGCAAAAATATAAACAATAACAAAAACGACAAAAAATACCCAAAGCATAGAATGGACGTTTTTTTAACATATATACATAAATAAGGGACTCATTAAATTAAAAGATTGCAATACAAACAAAAATACAGGGATCTGGAATGTAACTTAAGGGACCAAAATAGACAAAAATCATGATAGATTTACTGTTCATTTTCTTCACATTTTTAATATATATATATATAATAATGACAAAAAAACATAAATATGTTAAAAGTTTGTAAGGCCCAAAAGAAAGAAATTTCATAATTTTATAAAATAATCTTTTTTAATTCTTCTTAATAAATCAAAAAAAAAATTGTCACATGTCATTCTCTTCTTCATTTGGACACATGACATTTTCTAATATTTTTTAATAAATGTTTTTATATTTTTCATTTTCTTATTTTTATCTTTTCTTAATTAACACATGATATTTACACCTCAATTAATAATTGTCTTAATTGAAAATAATCAATAAATTACAATATTATTACTCATATATTGTATTTAATATGTTTTCTTTTAAATTCAAATTTTAAATTTTAAATTTCAAGTCTAAAATTTCAAATTTAAATAAATTTTCGATTAAATCTTCATATTTAACTTTTTGTTTTACCTAACCCGTATAGTATATAAGTCTCACAACTTGTAGTATAATAAGATAAAATACATGTAAACCTTAAACCTTAAAATATTGAGGAAAAAAATGTTATATTCGTTTCCTTAAACAGAATTGAGAAGTTATTTGGAATGTAGCAGTTTATACAAAAGTGATTTTATAACTTTATATCTAAAACTTGTTATGATTAAATATAAATTTTTTGATTAAAAATACCATTATAATATAACGAATCATTTTACTTCATCATGATTATGTTGAATTATAACAGCAAAGTTTCGATGTTAAAAGTTAAAACTTAAAAGGGAGAACGAACCCATTGGATAAAAAAGGTAATTTGTGTTTCTTTTTTTAAATTATGTGAGAGAAAAAGATAGGGTGTGTGTAAAATGGGGGTAGCGTAGATTGAATAGTTTTTCCTGAAATGGTTTTGATGGTGTTTTTGTAAAGAGAACTTGATATTTGATTTGATGGTTGTGGGTATGGGAAAATGGGGATTTGATTTGTACAGGAAAAAGGCCCCCAAAATACTGGCTTTTAACTGACAATTATAATAATATAAAATTTCTTTTTCATTGTAATGTTCTGCATGAGAAGACAAATACTATACTATACTTTACTTTCTTCTGTTGAGATTTTTTTTTTCATTACTAGCGCTCTGCTTCTGCCGCACTCATCACTCGTACTCTTTACTGCACCAAAAAGTTGTACTTATCCTTACACCTTACACTCCCCCAGTCCACTCTAAACATACTTTCCATGTCTCATTCATGTTATCCAAAAGCATCTTCACACTAACAACACTAAGTTTTTTTGTCGTATCTTTTAGAGTAAATTACAGGTGGTAGCAACAAATTTGTACATAGTCCAATTTTTAAAAAATGGTATGTAATTATATTTAGACATGGTAAAAAAACCGGTTAAACCAGTCCTTAAAATAGATCGACGACCTCAACGTCCGGCCAAGATTTGACTTATTTTAGGTGGAACTGCAAAAACTGTTCGTGTGGTATATATTTTTTTCCGAAAACAGATCAACCTTTCAAAAACTAGATGAGTGGTCATTTTAATCATCTTTCTATGTGAATATGGTTCCCCGAGTTAACTTACATTATTTCATTGTCGTTAACTCCCTCACCTGCCCCTCATGTGAATACGTTGGAGGCACAATACAATGAAATGGTAAGAAGTATCAACACGTTGGAGGCATAGTGCAATGCATTGAAGGATGAAGCTTTCAAGATGAAAATGCATTTATTTGCAATTTGGTTCATGTTTGTGATTGTTTTCACATGGTCTGTGTAGGGGTTTTGGTTATAAAATGAGGGGTTTTGTTGAACAAGGGTATTAGTAGACTCACAGTTTGCCACCTTCTCTTTAACCACTTCTTCTTCATGGTTAGAGTTTGACACCTCCTCTTGGACCTCTTGTTGTTCAAGATCATTTCCAATTATTGATTTCATTAAATTTTTAAAGAATGGTTCAAAGTCTTCAATATCATTACGAGTTGGGGTGTAGTATCCTTCAACATGATCATTATCTTGACCACCAATCATTGCATCCCTAACATTATCAATATTGTTAGTATTGGGTTATAGCATCCTTCAAGATCCTCATTACGATGACCACCAATCATTGTATCCCCAAGATTATGAATATTGTTACTTGTGCTCAACATTTCAACATCAATATACCGACAACAACCCATTGGCTCTTGCTCAACAAAATCTTCTAAACTTAGCTTCTTGTTTCAAGAACATTCACCACTTTTTGGTTATTTATTGAAAGTTGAAGCAGGAAGACTCTACAACCCTATGGGATGGGGTGAACGGAATTTGGCTAGGAATAATCTAGAAATTTCGTTCATGAGACTTAGGATAAGGAGATAAGACAACTTAATTATTATAGTAATTAATTTGGGCCTAGAGATGGTGACGGAGGCGAGGAATATAAGGGACCACATCCCCATCCCCAAATCTTCATTCCAATCCTTATCCTCATCCCCACCGGGGAATATAAATGAATCCCCATCCCCACCCCTAACGGGGACCGGGGATCCCAGCTGGGAATCGGAGATTTTTTTTCTTTTTTAATATGAAAACTTTTACGTAAAGAAAAAATCTAAATTTTAATTTTACCCACATAAGTTTAAATATTTTAAAAAACATAAAAATATTCATAGATTGCATAAAAAAACTATAAACAAGTTTTATACCAAATTTAAATACATACATGAAAAATCAAATAGAAATAAAATATCATAGTGATATTTGAGGTAAAATAGATAATCGAAGGAGAAAAAAATTATACACGAGATTAAATTAGATAAAAGAAAAAGGAAAAGTACAATTTCAACCAAATAATGACTAATTAGTTTGGTTACTTGGATAAACTTTTAGATATTGTAAATTATATTATAAATATATGTTTTGTATTATTTTTATATATTACTATACATATATCGGGGTCAGGTCCAGGGTCAGGGTCTAGGAGTATCCCCATCCCCATCCCTACTTTTTTATTTGGGGATTCCCCATCCCTGGTCAACTTGGGGATTCTCCGGTCAAAACAGGTGCGGGTTTCGGGTTCCCCATCGGGTATGAGGATTTTTGCCATCCCTATCTGGGCCTTATCCCAAAAAACCCTAGTTTTGGCCTCAAGTTTCCTTCAGCTATATAAACCCCTCCCTGGCTCTCATTATTCCGTCCACTCCCTCTTGCCTTCACTTAAGCATCATCTCTCCTCAAGTCTTCTTGCTACTAGGATTTTGGGTACAAGCCATTAGAGTCATCCATTCCTTTGATGCTCGCTTTTCAAGATTTTGAAGAAGGATTCTACTTTAATTATTTACAATAATAATGTAACACCCAGTATCAGAAAGGCCAAGAAAGGAAAGGAAAACCCTAAGTCAAAGGGGGGTCAACTTGTCGAGTCCAAGGAAGAACTCGACGAGTCGGAGCGGGATCCGTGTGCAAGATTAAGTGACCGACTCGACGAGTTGGCGAGTGGACTCGGCGAGTCAGGTATGTGTTAGGAAGCCCTAATTCCAGGACTTGGTACCCTATTTAAGCATCTTATTCTCTTCCCTAGGGTTCATTTACAACCTCTCTCATCCAGAACCCAAAACCCTAGCCACCCAACTCCATTGTTTGAGCTTTTGAGAAGATTAAGGACCTTTAGAGTGCGTCTTGGAAGCTTGGAGAGAAAGGAGCAAGGAAGGACGAGTAGATCCAGCCTCCATATCGACTTGGCAACTGTTAGGAGGTAAAAAGTCTGAACCTTGAGCTTTCAATTGATAGTCCCGAAGTGTTAGATGAAGGAGAACTCGTCGAGTTCTCGCTAGACTCGACGAGTGGAGTCGGGGTTGTTTTGGGATTTGAGGAGCATGGACTCAGCGAGTTGGCAGAACAACTCGACGAGTCGAGTCAACTGGAAGGTTGACTTTGACCAGGACTTTGACCTTGAGAAGGACTTTGATCAGAGTTGACTTAGTTGACTTCTTGAGGACAGTTAGGCTAAGTGTTATTATTGGTATTGGTAGCTCGGGGAGCCAGAGGAGCAGCGGTTTGGAGAGTTGTCGGATAGCAGCCAGAGGGTTATCAGCAGAGTTTAGCAGTGCAGGTGAGTTTCCCTTTGTGTGTATGGGTCTACGGCCACAATGTCGGCCCATGTAGTTATGAGTAGGAAGACCCGGGGGTTAGCCCTAGGCACTATATGCTAGTATGTTATTCCGGACCAAGGTCCGATGCCGGGTGGGTGCCTGAGGATGGTTTATGTGTTTGTTATTCCGGATCAAGATCCGATGTCGGGGTAAGCCCGAGGAAAGTTGCATGTTATATTATACTCGTTGTCTGTGTGATACTTGTATGTGCCTGGTAGGGAGGTGAGTGTGGGCGAGGTCCCGTATCTTACCATCAGCAGAGTATGGACGGGGTTCCGTATCTCATTAGTAGCAGAGGAAGGGTGAGGCCCGAGTTAGGGAAAGAGTGAGTGTGGGCTGGGGCCCGTATCTCATTATCAGTAGGATTATGGACGGGGTTCCATGACTCAACAGTAGTAGACAGGGGAGGGGCCCAAGACAGGCGAGACCTTAGAACAGTAATGCAGTAGAGTACTATAGCTTATGTGTTATGCGATATGTTATATGTTTGTATATGTTTAGCGGGCGAGGCCCAGAGATAGGCGAGGCCTAAGTGAGACAGATCTGTATACCGAGCGGGGCTCGATGCCAGGCGAGGCCTGATGCCGGGCGGGGCCCGATGCCGGGCTAGTCCCGATGCAGCAGGGGCGAGGCCCAGCATGTGATTATGAGTATGGTATGTGGTAGGTTGGGGAACTCACTAAGCTTCGTGCTTACAGTTTTTAGTTTTGGTTTCAGGTACTTCCGGTAGCGGAGGGAAGAGCTCGGGATGATCGCATGACACACACCATAGTTAGTCAGCCTGGGATGTTTTACTCTGATAATAAGAATATGTTTTGAATTAACACTCTGATTTTATGTTATGATTTATGTTATGGATTGACAATGTGGTTTAAGTAAGGTATTAAAAATGAAATTTTTAGTCATAATTTTTGGGATGTTACAAGTTGGTATCAGAGCCTTGGTTTGAGGGATTCGGGCACGCTCTCAGGTGTGTCTGGACTCAAACTGAGGAATTGGTATGAAAATTTTCAAAAGAAAAATTATTTTTTTTAGAAAAAAGAGCTTTGAGAAAAAGGAAAGAAAAGAGTTTTAGAAAAAGCGAAAAAGAATTTTAGAAAGAAAAGAATTTTGAAAAGAAAAAGGGCGTGGTGCGTGCAATCAGCCGAGCTCAAGTAAGTACCCCAAAATACCCATACAAGTTATGTTATGATATGCTTATTAGAACTGCATGCTAGATTAGGGTTAAGGATCTAGGAGGATGCCTTATGTGCCTGTTATATGTGTATGAGCTTTATGAATTGCATGCTAGAACAAATTCCTGACTAGAGGATGGAACAGCTTGAGTGTATTATGTGGTTAGCTTTCCCAGTGCTCGAATGCTGCTTGCTTTGTGCTATTAGGAGTTTTAGTTATCTCTGATTAACTAGTAAACGAATATGTTAAGTTACATATTGCAAGGACTAAATAATTTCAGAAGGTTAGGTCTAGCCCTATTTCGCAGCTCTTGTCTGAGTCCAACTGTTGTAGGGTAGAACCTCTCATTCGAAGAATTATCTAGTCTAAGCAATATGTAATGGTATTCACGAGTTAGTTAAGGGGTGATAACAAGGACTTCTTATGCAACTGATGGCAGATAGTGAGTTGGAGGTTACCGTAGGGCAAGCCTAGGATGAGAGTAGTGTTGGGAGCAGTGTTAGTAATTGTGAAAGGGACTTGGTGTAGTCGAGGCAATTCTTGAGGAAAGTACGGATAGATGTGGAAGGTAGTAGGGGCCCATACTACTGCAAGCAGAGGATCTGTACTCGATTCAAGAAGGGCTGAGATGAAACCGGGGAACTTGTAGTGTGAGTGTGATCCCTCAGTAGAGATGTGTATGTTAATGATGGTTATGATATGTTGCAGAATGGTGACACTACGGGGTAGACCAGTTGGCGGATCAGGCGCCGGAGAGGGATCAGGCTCGGGTTCAAGGACCGAGCAGCTAGAGGAGCGGATGAGGGAGTTTGTATCAGCCGAGGTTACGCGCAGTATTCTAGATCAGACTCCTGTGATCTTTGGCACGGTCAAAGAGGGCATACTGTAGATATTGGATGAGAGGCTGGGAGCCTTCCGCGCAGAGATGGCGGCCATGATGGGAGCGCGTACTTTGACATTCCGAGAGTTTAGAGCTTGTGGTACACCAGATTATCATGGGGCTAAGGACCCCATTGCTAGCAGCAGGTGGTTGGCCGATGTTGCCAACGCCTTTCGTACGAGCCGATGTACCGAGGGGGACAAGGTCCGACTTGCCTCCTGTCTTCTGAAGGACAGAGCATGGGATTGGTGGGAGGAGGTTGGACATTCCATTGGAGATGATGTCGTGTTGGACGCGATGACATGGACTGATTTCTCGGCTAGGTTCAGGGCCGAGTTTGCACCAGTGATCGAGGTGCAGCAGCTAGCACGAGATTTTCAGGATTTGAAGCAGACGACAGAGCCCTTCTCGTACCACAGTATGTGGCAGACGAGGAGATGAAGAAGGCTCGGTATCACGAGATGCTGAGATGTGACATCAGGCAGTTTGTGAGCAGGTCCAGCTGCAAGACACTGGAGGACATGATTGCTCGTGCCAGAGAGAGAGAGAGAGATAGATTTGGAGTTAGAGAGGAAGAGGAAACCGGATGAGATATAGGTAGCCACAGGTTCAGGCAAGAGACTCAAGGGGTCTGACTCGAGATCGAGGGATTTCCAGAGCCGCAACCGATGCGGGAAGTGTGGAAGGACACACGAGGGTGCGTGCAGGAGGGGCAGTGGTGGGGATTCAGGCTGCTTCAAGTGCGGCCGGACTGGTCATTTTAGCAGAGATTGTACTGCTGCCACCACTCAGGGATCAAACCTGATATGTTTTCATTGCAGTCAGAGGAGCCACAAGAAGGCCCAATGTCTGAGTTTGTTTTCAGCAGGACAGGTGATAGCACCTTCCCCTGCGACTTTGAGGATCACCGACGGTCGGTAGGGCCGGGCAGAGGAGCCTACGGCACGGAGCAGGGCGTACCAGTTGGTTTCAGATGACATGAGAGCAGCCCCGGATGTGGCAGGTGCGTATCCTTTATCTGTTTGACAGTTTTATTTGTGATGTATTTGCTATGGTACTGCATCGATATTTGTGGTTGTACTTTGGATTCTATTTCCTACTTATGATTGAGCTATATGCTATCTGCATACCATGGGTTTTAGAGTGGTAGTCCGTAGTTGTACCCTTTTAGAGCAGGTTACACAGGATGTGGTCGCTGTAGCAAGCGTGAAATTGGGACTCTAGAAGTATTTCGCCAGCTTTCAAGGACGGTGACGTCATGGTACTAGTTAGCTTTGGAGCACTGGTGGCGGTAAACCTCAGCTTTTAGCAGAACGATTATGGAATGGTAGGAAGGATTGGGAATCCTTCCCTGACAGAAAACTGCAAGGAGCTAGTTGAGTCAAAGTGGGGGAGAGCCCTCAAAGTATTCAGGAACAAAAGTAAGTAAGGAGTTGGAATGAGTTGGGATGAGAAAAGTTTGGGAAACCAGTGTTGAGTGCGTGTAATAGCGATCGGTAGATGATTGGTTTGGGAAACCAGGTTGAAGATTCTCTCGACAGGACGTGATTTTAGCCAGGATATAAGACTATGGGACAGCCGTAGCATTCACCAGCAGGTAGACAGTACGGGAAGTATAGTGAGGCTACGGGATGAGTATAGTAATCACGTTAGACGATAGTGTTGGATTAATGTCTAAGTCCATAACTATAATTGGTAAGACTTGACCCGACCCGACATGGTCCATTTGGGTTGCATGGCATCATGCATTTGGATAGACTATAATGAGAGAAATAACACTTAAGGTTGGTTAATATATTATAAGTTCTAATATATTAATAAGGTTATTTAATTAGTATTGATCAAGAATTAATTTTGAATTAATTAAGTGATCAAAAGGAGACTAATTAAATATATGGTTTGATTGTGTAAATCATTCATTCTTATATATGTGGGCTTGTGATCCAAGATTCCTTATGTTGGACTAAGTCCATGGGGTGACCCATGTATACTCCATGGAGGTTAAAATCCATGGAGCATAAGGAATGGGTAAAGTTATGAGTTACATGGTGTAACCCTAATAGCCACCATATAAAAGAATCCCATGGCTCAAGAAATCGTGCACTAATGTGTGAGTGTGAGGGCTAGACGATTTCAAGGAGTGTTCAAGTTTCTCTCAAGTTATTCCAAGTGTATTTGGTGTTGTGTGAACCATTTGAGGTGTCACACTTGGGGCACTAGGCACTCAAGCTTCATGAAGACATTCTACATCAAAGAGGTATGTATTCTATCTTGTTATATTTATTATTTTGTATGCTAGATTAGGATAATACCTTGGATGTTCATAATTGTATGTATAATAGAGAAAACATAGATCCAAGGTATTTAGGGTTGCATGTACACTTAGGAGTGTTAGAATGCTCATAACCCAACAGTGGTATCAGAGCCTAGGCTTGTTTTCTTGTTATACTTGCAAAAGTAGCTGAAAAATCGAGTTGGATGCATATATTCGATTGTTTTGGCTGGAATTGGACTAGGAACATTACCCTAAGATGTTTTTGGACTTATAAACTTGTTTTTGATGTGGTAATGTTCATGCTAATCCAATTTCTAAGATAATTGTCATAATTTCAAGATTTGTATTAGTTTGTATGTTCATGCTAATTTCTTGAAGATTGATGATTTGAATTATCTTGTTCTTATGAGGTTCTTAGATTAATAGAAAAGTTGTGTGAAATAGTTGTTTTCAATCCATTTTAATCTAAGAGTTGATTCCAAAGTGTGTTTTTGTAACTTGTCCTCAAGTTATATGAAAAGTCACATTTAAGAATCATAAAACTCATAAAAGTTGGCAAAGGTTACAAAATGAAGAGTCTAGTTCTAATTAAATGGTTTTATGACTCCATAACTTGTCCTCAAGTTATGGAGGTTCAAGAGTCTCTTCATTAAATTAAAAAAAAAAGTGTAACTTTAATTAGTTCTGTAAGTTACAATAAAAAAAAATTATTTTTTTTATTAATTAGTTTAAAGTCTTCCATAACTTGTCCTCAAGTTATGGAACTTGAAGAGTTTTTTTTTTTTTTTTTTTTTTTTTTTTTTAAATTAAAACTACTTTAAACTCATAAGTTATGGAATTAATTAGTTTTGAATAGTTTCAAAACTTGCCCTCAAGTTTTGGAATTTGAAAAGTTTTCACTTATGAATACTTTAATTCCAAGTTAGCCCTTAGAATTTTAAAAGTTAAAATTCAACCCTTATACTTTATAATATTATAAGTTAATAATATTTATATATATGTATAAGAGTAAAGTCAGTCTTACCGTTAGTAGGCCTCATTCACGAAGCCGGTCTATAAGGGGGGTATAAGGTTACTGCCTATAAAATGGCAGTTTAATGGGTGTCCACTCTCACCCACCGCTTCCTTGACTGGTGGAGGGTCGTTAGCCGAACGGGTAGGACAAGGACTATAATTCTCCTTTCATTAAAAGTATTAATGATAAATACTAAGTAACTAAACTCTTATTAATACCCAATCTTAGTTACTTAGGAAAATGTGAATTTGGTGCTAACCCATGAAATTACACTTTGCACTTTGCTTAAGTCGTTAGTGGAGCGTGTGTGGTTAACCGGCACACTAACCTGGACTTAACAAGGTAGGCAAAGGGTAACTTAATATTTATCATAATATCGGTGGAGCGTGTGTGGTTAACCGACACACTGATTAAGGGGTAAATATTAAGGGTACCAAGTATATTTGCATGGTTATTCACACCTTGTTTTGTGATCCTCGGCATCCCAGTCACAAAACCTGAAGGGCACACTCGAGATTGAAACATGCCTTTGAACAGTTCAATGAATCTCAAAGATCTAGGACTTTCAAATCCAATTAAAACCTAATAAATTATTTCGTTTTTCATGGTGGAAATTGGTGAATCGTCATTCACCTACCTTCAAATATTTTATAGCTTGGATTACGGCATCCCTCTTCTAAGTTATAAAATAGTTTGTTGGGTCCTAGCCTTAATATTTCATATTGGGTGTCATATTAAGGACTTTAAATCAACTATCTTGAATATCTCCCAAAAAGATGTCTGGTCTAGACATTTATGATCTTCCCAAATCTCTTGAAACAAGCTTTCCTAAATGAAGATGATGTCCCATGGATATCATACTTCTTTCACCTCCTCCAGTTATTCTCCCTAACCCACAAGTTCCTAAATAGTTTAAGGTCACTCAAGCCCTATTGGCAAGGCAAGGTCTAGGTGTGATCACATCTTGGAGATGTAGTCACATATTGACAAGCCGGGAGAGTTGGGTGTCAAAGTCTTGAGAAAGTTGGTGGCTCAACTACTTTCTAAGTCACATAGTGAGTTCTTTTGGGAATCCTATGAAACAGACTAAGACAAGACCCTTAATGATCTTATCTATTTGCTAAGATCAACTTCCTAAAACGCTATGGACATTGACAATGATGACACTGGATATCCAGTAAAGCTCTCTCTTCCCAATGGAAAGGGATCGGCCATAGTCAACTCGGTTGACCCAATGGTAAAGAGAGAGGCGAAGTCTGAGATAGTCCCATTATCAAGGGTCCATAGGTAACTATTGCCAAAGAAAGGGGCATTGGTTACGAAGCTGCCAAATTTACCTAAGGATGTTAAATTCAATAAGTTTGGCTCTACTTCAGGTAAAGTCCATTGTCTAACTCTATTAAGTACATGCTGATTCTGATCGCGAAGATGGATTTCAATCGCATGGTTCGGTGATCAGAATTTTGGGCTATTACTTAAGAGTTATGATATTTATATTGCTTAGGAATAGATAACAACAAGGTTTTCATATGGATTGTAAGGATAAGTTTTTCCGCAAAGTTTTAAAATAAAAGGAAAAGGTTTTGATTTTATTTATTTTAAGTATCCTTACAATGGCATTTGTGAAAAGTTGTTGCTTATAAGATTCCATTGATAGCAATATTGGAAAAATGGATTTGATTCTTTCGGTTGTGGTAGTGTCTAATATTACCAAATAAGGAAAGATTCTCATCACCCAAGGTTCAATTGGACCGAAACTTGGAATCATGCAAGTTGTATAGTATGATGAATGAGAACTTTCAGCTTGGAAAATTAAGACTAATTCCTTATGTGAATAAGGAAAGGACTAAGGGATCGAGTACACATTCTTGTGCACTGGTCAAGTCCACCACAAAAGATCAAGAAGACTATTCGTCATGATTTACTTAAGTTCAGTAAATATGGTTATACTTATAAGTTTAAGTATAAGTCTGTAGCATTGGAGAAGTTTCAATGTGAGACAGAACGAATAAGAAGAATCAAAGTATGGCAGAAAGATAAAAGTTTCTCAAATCTGAAAAGATGGGAGAGTACTTCAGTATCATGTTTATGATCATCTTAATGATTAAGATACCATATCACAATTGGTCCTCTAAAGTCATCTTAGTGCATTCTTATGACTAAGAAGAGGTGTCATGAATTGTTGAAATGGTTAAATCAAAAAGATGAGTCATACTTCGTTCCAAAACAATTCTTAGAGTCATACTCCAAGATTGTAACTTGAGTGACATATCTTAAAGAGGGTTTGTTAACACTAGTCAAATGTAAGAGTAAAAGGTTATCTACTCTTGTACATTTGAAATTGGTAAGTTGTGATGTTTTGGATAAAACAGAGACCAACTTAGGCCAATTGTGTAAAGTGTTAGTCTTGATAAAGAATCCGCACTATCTCTTGAATATTTGACAAGGGAGTCTTATATGTCAAGAGGAAAGTGAGAGTCTTAAAGCTCTTGAAAGTTTCAAGACTTAATCAAGAATAAAACCTAAAGTCCTTCACTAGCACACGACTTGAGGTTTATAACCTATCGTGTTGAAATTTTTGTGCCTATTCAAGTTGGCTTTGCATAGGAGTTCTGAGAGTTTTCAATTGGTTGCACAACTACTTGGAAGCAATGGCAGGCACCTGAGCTGCCAAATGGCAAGAATTTAAGATTGCACAAGTTTAATCAATATGAGTTTGGATTTGTCACTAACCTTGTCTTGTGATTATGGTTTTGACAAATCCACATGGATAAGAACACATACACTATTAAATCTAAGTGTCATAAGGTTTCTCTCCGATTCATGAAAATGATGGTGAGGAAACACTTTCACTAAGTAGATTTTAGCTAGATAGCAATTGTGATATTTGCATTCTCAAAGTCGTTAGTGGAGCGTGTGTGGTTTACCGGCACACTAACATGGACTTGAGAGAAGTGGCAAAGGTCTAAACAATTGAGACTATGATTACGACATCCCTTTTCATAGTTCTAAAATTGTTTAGACACACATGTGAGCTATCTAAGAGAGGTGTATGATTTTGATAAAGTTTTATCAAAACAATCTAGTATCAGAAATCTGAACTTTGGTAAGAAAGTCAGCTGATTTCTGAGTACATGTCAAAGCTAGTGGGAGCATAAGTGTTATGCTAATAATCATCATGTTAGTGGGAGCATGATAATTATGACAAAGGTTGCAAGTTAGCAATGTTAATTATAGAAAACAAAAGTTTCAATTCGTGAGGTTGCAGGGGTTGAAAAAGTTGTTTTGCTATAATTAAGGGAGAGGAAATTATACTTCATTTCAATTCTAAAAGCTTAGATTGAGATTTTAATCGTATTTAATCAAGGATATATATATGAATTTCATGTTGGAATGGCTCAACATTGGAAATTCTATATATGGGTCCATTATTTGCGTTCTAAAATTCGATTATGATTACGGCATCCCTTTTCATAATCTGAATTTTGAAAACTTGGCAAATTGAAATGGAAATATTATAGCAAAAGACTGGTTTAGTCTTTATGTGAGACATCATGAAGCGTGTCCCATATGCTTCGGATATAGGATCGATTACATGTGCTATATTCATCCTTTCTAAAATTTTCCAAATGCCTGGGGCATTATGAAGGGAAAAGGTCTAGAATTGGATATGACTAAAATGATTAAGCAATTGTCGAGGACAATCTAAGGTTTACCAAAGATTGGTTGCTCAAGGACAGTTGGAAGTATAATGTTAATTCTGGAAGGACCATATTGACATAATCTGTAAGGAGGCAACTCTTGTTCAGAAGTGATAGTCAAAATGGAATATGGAAATGTTTCAAAGTTAGAAATTATTCAATCTGTGTAAGATTAGGAAACTTAATGAAAGAAGGATGTTTCCAAGGAGTTGATCCCCTTTGGAATGCTCTGTAATGATTGTTGTCAAGTCTTTCTGACTTCGTGCATAATCATTAAGAGGATCAATGCATATAAGTTTTGAATCTAACAGATTTCAGTAAATGGCATGAATTTGGAATTCTTGCATTTGCAGTAAGGATTTGGGACTGTGAAAAGAGGATCATTGGAGTGATGTTCAATTGATCTATTTTACAAAGTAAAGATCATAGACAAACATAGTATGCATACTTGGTGTATGGCATGACTAGTGTTTAGAAAAGATAGTGTACATGCTTGGAGCATGGGACAACTATTGTTTTAAATTCAAGTATAAAGTTGATAAAACCGAAACAATAAATAATGAGTAATCAAAATGGTGATAAATAAAAGTGTTTATTTATATTCATAGGGTTTGATACCATATTTGATTCATTTATTCTTGTGTTTCACTTTGCATGTTTTGACTTCCAGAATAACTAAGTCGCTCTTCCTGAATGATTAAGTTATTCAAACCATCCACAGTCGGTCATATGTTGGAAGTAGATATGAATCAAGACTGTCATGGGTTGGTTTGTAGAGGTCCAAGTTGGTGGACAAAGTGGTGCTACAACACTCATGAGTGCTCATAAGTTCTGAGTATTGGATTCAACCCGCGCTCATTTGAATCACTTCATGGATTTTATCACGAGTGATCATGAGACGATAATATCTTATATTCTTCAAACCTAGAGATATGAGTTGTTACTATGAGTTGGTTATACATTGATTGCACGAAAACGCATTGGTAACTCGATGTTATAAAACGTGCCTTTGTGTATGATTCAACAAGTAGTAGAACAAGCCATATGAGTCGAAGTTTATCCATTCGTTTTACCTTCGGGATAAAAGCGATATCTGTGGGCCCCTCGATGATTTAAAGATGATACATGTGAGTGCTTGGCCAAGCCAGGACTGATTTGATTTGTTCAATCAGTCAGTCATCATGAATCGGAAATCGGGAAACAACAAATAGACAGAGAGAATGATTGATAATCCATGTCTCAGTCCATATGATATCTAGAATGGAGGAATATATGATCCCTTATCTAATGGACAAGTCATTGACAAAGGTCAGAGTTCATCGACAAGGTCAGAGTTCGACAGAAGCTTTTGAGAGCTACGATAGCTGATCGGTTCCTGAAGTCATACGCAATAATAGTTTTAGACTTATCCAAGTGGGAGACTGTTGGATTAATGTCTAAGTCCATAACTATAATTGGTAAGACTTGACCCGACCCGGCATGGTCCATTTGGGTTGCATGGCATCATGCATTTGGATAGACTATAATGAGAGAAATAACACTTAAGGTTGGTTAATATATTATAAGTTCTAATATATTAATAAGGTTATTTAATTAGTATTGATCAAGAATTAATTTGGAATTAATTAAGTGATCAAAAGGAGACTAATTAAATATATGGGTTGATTGTGTAAATCATTCATTCTTATATATGTGGGCTTGTGATCCAGGATTTCTTATGTTGGACTAAGTCCATTGGGTGACCCATGGATACTCCATGGAGGTTAAAATCCATGGAGCATAAGGAATGGGTAAAGTTATGAGTTACATGGTGTAACCCTAATAGCCACCATATAAAAGAATCCCATGGCTCAAGAAATCGTGCACTAATGTGTGAGTGTGAGGGCTAGACGATTTCAAGGAGTGTTCAAGTTTCTCTCAAGTTATTCCAAGTGTATTTGGTGTTGTGTGAACCATTTGAGGTGTCACACTTGGGGCACCAGGCACTCAAGCTTCATGAAGACATTCTACATCAAAGAGGTATGTATTCTATCTTGTTATATTTATTATTTTGTATGCTAGATTAGGATAATACCTTGGATGTTCATAATTGTATGTATAATAGAGAAAACATAGATCCAAAGTATTTAGGGTTGCATGTACACTTAGGAGTGTTAGAATGGTCATAACCCAACAGATAGTTGGTTCGGAAAACCAGGTTGGAGGATCGCCAGTAGGACTCGAGTGATTCAGGATACAGACTGAGTAAGTGTCCGGCATGGGATGCTTTCGGATTAGTAATCAGTGTAGAGACAGCATGGGGAGTGTGGTAAAACTGTGGGATAGCCGCAACAGTTGTTAGTATCCAGTTAGGAGTGTGGGCGGGGGCCCGTCTCCTAAATAGAGGAGTGTGGGTGAGGGCCCGTATCTCCTAGTTAGCAGAGTGTGGGCGAGGCCCGTAACTCCTAGTTAGTATGATCAGGATCAGGTAGACCTAGTTCGTTGAGATTCAGTATGGAGACAGGCCTGCATATCCCTGGATAGGTGAGACCTGAGGGAGAGGCCACTTCAGTATACAGTTGGGTGAGACCCGTGGCCGAGGCCCGTATATTAGTAGCTGTACAGGTGAAACTAGAGGGAGAGACCGCTCTAGACCTAGTTTGGGTGAAACCCGTGGGCGAGGCCCGTGAGATTTTAGCAGCACAGGTGGAACCTGGTAGAGACTTTAGAGTCAAGATAGGGGATCGAGGATCCCAGGAATTAGAAAGCCAGGGTGGCAAGGTAGACAGAGCACTTGTAGTTAGCCGAAGTTTTCTTCGGGAGTCGTTGAGAGCGACTGAGAAATAGAGTTTGAGTTCAGTAACTGGTAGGAGTCCGGTGGTCAAGATGAGGGCAGATTAGTTGGGATCGGGGTGGTCTCGGTTCGTCCGGAGAGCAGATCAGAGACAGCAGAATCCTCGGACAGAGACAACAATAAGGGGATCCGTGAGTGGAAGTAGTTAGTTGACTGAGAGGTGCTAGGTGTAACACCCTGTTTATTTAATAAAAATAAATAAACGAATAATATAAATAATAATGGCCGCAAAACCCCGAGATGTATTTTATATTATTTTAATTTAGCTTTTAAGTGATAGTAAGTTGATATGAGTGGTTGTTATCGGGACTCGAATGTATTAAAATCTGGAAATGGGGGTTAAAATGTAAATTCTGGACCCAAGATGAAAAGGTTTTGTAGGGGAGGGGCTTATTGGTAACATTTTTGGACTTGATATGTAATGATTTTTAGAAGGAAGGGTTTAGATTGAAAATTTAGGGCTTAATTTGAAAGAATTAGGGAATGAGGGGCTAGAAGCGTATTTATGGCAAAAGGGTTGAATATGGACGGGGTTTATAACCCTTTCATTCCCGAAACCCTAATAAAATCGGACACTCACTTCAGCCGGCACCCCACTCTCTCTTCCCCTCCGGCCGCCATCATCTCAGCCTCTCTATCCCCCTCCGTTGAGTCTGATACCGCCGCCGATGCTGCCAACGCAAGTGAAGACCGATGGGGGTTGCAGGTGACCTTTGGGTGTCGCCGGATTTTCACCTTCCGCCGCCGTCGCACCTTTTCTGTGGAAGTCGGAGTGTCGCCGCCGCTCCGGTCGATAGCGAGAACTCCCCGACGAAGTTGGGTGTGCCGCTGTCACCTCTCCGTTATCCTTTTTCTTCTCCTCCTCTTTCTCCAGCCGTTTGGTTGAGATCTATCACCATCGAGATGCGCCACCACCTTTCCTATCGTAGCTACCGGACCGAAACCGGAAGAAGCCGCCGCTGTCGTCGGTCGTCGCTGCTACCGCCATGACTCGCTGCCGTTTCTGCTTCATTTGCCCTAAAAGACCGATAAGAGTTGTTTGGTGGGTGGTGGTGTAGCGGTTTCGGGGTCCTTGTGTGTGTTTACTATTGCATCGCATGCTTTGCGAGTTGCTGCTGCCGGATATTGAAGAAAAGACCCACCATGGCCGCCAGCCATGGTGGCCACCGCTAGCTGCCATGTTCCGTCGCCACCAGCCACCATGGAAGGTGGCTGTGTGTGTGTGTGTGTTTTGTGTATTTTAGGTGTGTGTGTGTGTTTATTAGCGTGTGTGTTATTTGGATCGTGTTGTAAATTGTAACCAATCAAGATAGTGAAGAAAATTCGTCACCACCACCATGAGGTGGTGGTTGCCGCCTCCTGCCGCCACCAGCCGCCATGTCGGGTGGCGGTGTGCTTTGATTGCGTTTGGACTTTGTTTGGGGGATGTTTGGACAATGTGGGATCAAGGAAACCCTAATGGGCCCAAAGAAGCCCTAGTAGGTCCAATGGAACCCTAATGGGTCAATAAGGCCCAATGTGACCTAAAAGCCCAACCAATGAACTAATGGGCTAGTATTGGGTTGGAAAACCCTAATTAGGGTTTGGAAAACCCTAATGGCATAAAACCCTAATAGTGGGAATCGTTTGGGACACACACGAGAATTAATTATTAAACCTAAAATAATAATTAATAATCTTTGGCAAAATAACTTAAGGCAATAATTGACTTAATGGATTAAGTCCTTAATGGGTTAAGTGAGAAACACTTAACCCTAACCATCATTTCATGTGAAAGCCCTAATCTCACTCGAGCCTTGAATTGGGCCTTCCTATTGGGCTTTGGCGATTGGACTATTGATGGGCCATCCAAGAACAAGTTAATGGACCATAGTAATTAGATGGGCTTTAGGATAAGGCCCATGTGAGGACTTGGGCCCAATTTGAAAAATTGGGCCATAGATGGGCCATAATTGGGTCTTTATGATTATGTGATAATGGGCCATGGGAATTGGATTGGAATAATTGGATGGGCCTTAAGGAAAGACCATGTGGAGGTATGGGCCCAATTTGGAAAGTTGGGCCATATGTTGGGCTTTGGCCCATTATATGATTTTTGGGTTTTTGTAGTATGAATTGGACCTTGGGCTTGGAACCTAATTATTAATTGGGTATTGTTTGATGTTGTCAGCTCGGGAATCTGTCAACCAACAAATGGAGTTATATCTGCGGGACTTCAACAGTGTCAGGTGAGTTATCCTCACTATACTAAGGGGTCTAAGGCACCAAGGTCGGCCCATTGGATATGATATCCTAGTAGTTGTATTATGTTGAGTATAAGTTGGTTATGCATGCTAGTTTGATATGCTAGAGGGTAGGTCTATAGGACTACCTGGGATACTGATGTATGTGCATTATCTGTTACATGTTGATATGTTATGAGGGATGGGTTGAGGTTGTACTGCTCCGTGCGGTAGCCAACAAACCCTAGAGTATACCATATATGAGCTGAGGGCCCGGTAGGCATTCCAGACTCATACTGAGTTCTCGGGAGCATTCCAGATACGAGCTGAGGGCCCGGTAGGCATTCCAGACTCGTACTGAGGGCTCGATGGTATTCCAGATACGAGCTGAGGGCCCGATAGGCATTCTAGACTCATACTGAGGGCCCAGGGGTAATCCAGCTTGTAAAGCTGTGGACCCATTGCATGTTGTTCTGTTCAGTTTGTTATGATATGTTTATGTGGACTGTATGTGTATTAGTATTTTGGGGGTAACTCATTAAGCTTTCGGGCTTACAGTTTCAGTTTATTGTTTCAGGTACATCAGGGGATCGTGGCAAGGCAAAGGCGTGATCGTACAGCTCCTCACTTTTTATGACTATGTTTCTGGGATACTCTGATATTATACATTTTGAAAACAAGTTTGTAATAACTAATGGTTTTTGGGTTGTTTAAAAAGTTTTAAATTGGCTTGAATTTTTGGGTGTTACACTAGGCCACTAACAACAAGATTAAATAATCTCAGAGTGAGTGATTTGACTATGTTGCGCAGCTCTCGTTTGAGTCTAACCGTTGCAGGGATGAGTCTATTACACAATGGATTATCTGGTCCATTCGTTGGGAGGGGTATCCAGCATCAGGATATAGTAAGAGGAAGCATTTTGTAGGTATCAGTGAAGTGACCAGCACTGGGAGTGGCTGGAGATGTAGATACAACAAAGGGTATGTCCTTCACGGTGATAGAGGAGGTGATTAGTTATGGAACGTTGCCTTGGGAAGGCCAGAAAACGCGCAAGAAAAAAAAGGGGTGAATGAGACACCAGTCAAATTTTGGTCAAAAATAAATTGATCAATAATCGTAATGAACCAAGTGGTAGAGTTTGTAACAAGGTTTCCAAAAATATAAAGAACACTGAACTCCGAGTTATAACGAAGAAGTTTTGACCAATCGAAAATCCGCGATAAAACCGGCAAAACACTGTTCAGTGTAAAAAGCGAATTTTCGATAAAAGGCTTTTTAGCCTTAACAATCTAAATGAAAGTTGTAGAATATGTTAAATCGAGAACGTTCATAAAAAGAACGTCAAAATCTGACTTCGTATGAGGAAGTTATGATTTTTCGAAGTTTCGGTTTAGCAGTAGACAGCTAGAAATTCGAAATATAAATCGATCGATATTTAGCCGATGCAACTTAAACGAGAATCGAAGGTCTCATCAAAAGTAGCACAACGGTAAAAAGACAGACGAAAACGGACGTCGTATGAAGAAGTTATGAATTTTTAACGGATTTCCTGTCCCGGTCTGTTAAAAATAATAATATTAAAAATAAATTCAAAATCAGCCGATGAAGTCTAAACGAAAGTCGTAGAGTATGATTTTACCTACGCGTGCATATAAAGAACGCCAAAAACGGAGCTCGTATGCAAAAGTTATGATTTTCGCAAGTTTTTGGCACAAAAATCAAGAAAATGTTGAAAACCGGGCAAATTCGCATGAGTCCTCTTCGGACACGTCACCTCGCATGCGAGGCCTCCACGTGTTCGCTTCTCATTAGACCGCAGATGTGCATGTCACCTTCTGATTGGTCCGATGATGCTCATGTCCGTCGCTGATTGGTCCGAATCCGAGGTCCGGTGGGCATCCGACGCGCCTCGCGTCCTAGGCGTCGTCTAAGACGGGTCGTAAGACGCCTAAACACGCGTGTCTAGACTTCCTTCACATATCCGACGCATGGCTGGTGACTCTTCTCTTCGGACTCGTGGCTCCCTGCGAACCAAGCACGTGGCTTCCCTCCTTCGCCGCCACCTCGCAGATGACTCCTCCCCCCTCGCTACCTGTCCAAGACTTCAGACTATAAATAGGAGGTGTGAGACCCTCCGGTTCTAAACCTTTTTTTGACCATTTTTGCTCCTTTTTCACCCCTTTCACTTCCATAACTTCACAAACAACCCCAAGGCCCCGGTATCGTGTCTAAAGCCCGAAGCAAGCCCCGGAGCCCCGAAATTCTCGAGAAGTTATCTTCTCTCCTGTCGAAACTCTGCCCGGTTTGAGCCGGTTTCTCGTCAAATAAACTCTTTCTGAGAAACGAAACGTTGCCCGAATCACCGCTTATCAAAGTGAGTTCATACCCCCCGTATTTTCATAATTTCTACTGTTTTAAGGGGGGAATACAAGCATAACACAAGAACTTTGTGTTATAAAATCATGATTTCAAATCATGATGAAACAACATTAAATCATTAAAAATACTCAAAACATTAAACTCTTTTATAAACTTATATTTTTCCCCAAAATTCATATATATATATATATATATATATATATATATATATATATATATATATATAAATGAGATTTAAAAGACCTAGGACTGATAACTCATTCTGGGTCCTTTTCCTTGTTTGGATGTGGGCTTATAGTACCAGTTATTTGTCCGAGTGTCGTTTAAATTTTACTTATATATAAAATTGTATATGTATATAAATATAATAGTTATTTCATCAGTTTAACTACCTTTGTAACATGTTGAGCAAGGGATTACATGCAAACATGGTTAAATACACATTCATAAAGTACATATAAATTATAATAGGTATAATTTATACATAGAACAATAATTCATGATTCAAGTATACTAGAATACACAGTCTTACAAGAAACAAGGGTTTTGATACAGAACAAATCAAGGGTTTTACACTTATAAAATACATGTTAGAAATTCTAATTCAAGAACATACTGTCAATCATTTATTTCAGAATGATTGGGTTTTAATTCAAGAACATATTGTCAATCATTTATTTCAGAATGATTGGGTTTTCATAACTAATATACATGTAACATTTATATGCTTTTTTATGAGACATTCAATTCAGGTTGTTTAATTCATTTTAGACAACATAGGGAAAGTCCTGACATTACAACCAGAATCTCCAGCCGGGGATCGAAACAAGTTGTGTGTAGATCTATATCGGGATTGACAACCTAGCACTCAGGCTGCTAGCTACAGTCAGACATACACGCCGATGAGTGGCAATTGTTATCACCAGTTTAAACGCCCACAAAGCGTTTGTTTCAGGCCATCCGTCATAGTATGGTTATAATAACTCATTAAAAAGATATTAACAATACGTTAGTGTATAAACAACTAAACAAAAGTACACCTTCAAAGTACCAGTTTAAGGAATACAAAATACAATGGTTCAATACAGTTTTCAATAACAGCTGGTGGAGCCAGGCACACTCTCAGTTACAAGTTTTCATAAAGGAATACAAATACAAAACATTAATGCAAAGAGAACGGTTTATGGGATTAAACCACTTTTATAAATGGGAACTTAGTCATTTACTTTCTGTAAACTAGTATAACATAAAGGACCTTTAGTGGTTAATTCTATAATTCCTTAGTTGCTACATCATAGTTATACATAAGTAATATCCGATTGACAGTGAAATGTGTGACTTCCGCCTTACTTCCTGTTCCTTGTTTGGTTGTGGGCTTAGGGCAGATACACCCATTTGACTGTCCATTCGATATTGGGTTATATATAATCAGTATAAACTAAGTAATTATAGAGGGAAACTATTGAGGTTATCTGTCACACCCCAAAACCGGAACGGCGGAATCGTTCGGGGGTGGAGGACGTCATGTACAGTATCACAACAATGCAAAGTAGTAAACAAGCAACAACATCATCCATTGCATTAATAATATAATTTCATACAAGTGTGTTCTGTCAAGTTAGATAGACACCAAAATAATATACATCAAAATAAAGATGAGTCTTGAACGAGCTCCATCTTCTCAAAAACCTGGCTCCGGTACCTGTCTACTGGCGACCTGAGAATACAAGTTATTTTGAAAGAGTTTATCGGCTTTAAAGCTGGTGAGATCATAAGTATATTAGTGTATGTAGTTGTATGAAAGTATTTGTAAGTCTTTAATTGTATATGTTTGTAAAAGTTTGTATTTGTTTGAACTCTCCTAGAAAACCCTATGTTTCCTACTAAAAGTAGCCTTCTACCAAGGCATCTAGTGTCTGTGTGTGTGTCTCTTGTAAGAGTATGTATTTCCCAAGTCTGACTATCATTATCCAAAAATATAGTTTCTACATTATTGTTTATTGTGTGAATATCACAAAGTAAATGTAATGGGAAAATGATATAGTACTGTAGTGTTGTATTAAGTAACTACTGCTGTACTAACTACTTTAAACCAATTGTTATTTAAAGTACCATGTGATCGGCCTGTATCCTGCTACCGACTCAATAGAAAAACGACCATGTAAGATGCCGTAAGAAATGACATTTGGCACCCGTAGACTTGCAAGTCCCACTGTAGCGAGCAGCAAGGTGTAGGATAGTCAATCCAGTATAGATCTATACACAAACTCATACGCTATCCAATTAAGGAGATTCTGGATACAAAAACAGTCATGGCAGGTAGTTCCATGCCCCATTTAATGGCTCACATAAATGTAATAGTGTATATGTAATGAATGTGCTAGTTGTATTGTATGTTCTCCCTCTGTCTAGCATGTATGTTCTCTCTGTATGGTATTGTTTGTTATCTCTTTCTCTGTATGGTATTGTTTGTTATCTCTTCCTCTGTATGGTATTGTTTGTTATCTACTCTGTATGGTATTGACTCATGTATGAACTGACTCTTTGTATGTTTCATTGCTCTAGTAATAGTATCTTCCTAAACTATACCTATTATAGTTTACTAGTAATGTTGTTTGTGTATATGAACATGTTTGTATACCCTTGCTACCCAAAGGCATTGAACTGAATGAAAGGAGGAACCTTTATGACTATATATGTATACATGATACACAACTAATATTTAAACGACCTTCGGACGGATAACCGGTGCCCTGAGACCACATCCCAACGAGGAAAAGGAAATAAAGCGAGCTAGCCTTCCTAAGTCCTTTAAACATTACTTATATAACTATACATATATAGGCATGCATTTGACAATATAAGTATAAAAGAGTTTAAACAGAAGTAGTTGACATGAAAAAGAGTTTGTAAAACAGTTTGAAGTAAAACAGTTTGGTAACACGTTTTGAAAGGTAAGAAATCCACTTGTTTGGTAGTTATTAATCACATGTGATTGATATAATAACTATAATAGATCAACTTGTATCCCCCCCTATAAAAGCATTTAAAAACATTTAAAAGGTTAATTAAGGGGTATGAACTCACCTGTAGTGAGTGGTTTGGATGAACTGATGATATAGGATTGCTAGGTGTCAAGTGAAGACTTGTACACACACAATGATCCTAGTTAACATATAATAACACATATATGTATCCAATTAGTCTTTAAACAACTAATTAACAAAGTTAAGACATCCTAGGACATGTAAAACACTTTATATAAGTGTTATAAGTGCTAAGGATTGCATCTAAGTGTTGTAGGACATTGCTATTGAGTTTAGGGTTCAAGGGAACCCCTTACATGAGTTTACGGTTTTATGACCATAACTCATTGAGTTTACGGTCATAAACCCATGAGTTTACGGCCATAAACTCATGCTTCTTTGACCATTTGATGTTTTGAAGCTCTACAAGTCCTTAGAAGCATTTCCACTTGAAGTATAAGCCTATGGAAGGGATTAGGGCACCATTTCACTCCTAAATGGAGTTTACGGTCCTTAGACCATTTTCCTTTGGGTTTACGGCCGTAAACCCATATGGTTTATGGTCTTTTGATGTTTTCATGTACTAAACTCATTAAGGAAAGGATCTATGCTAGTTTCCAAGGCTTAGAAGGGACTAGGGCACACTTTGGTACCCTATTTAGGGTTTACGGTCCAAGAACATCTTGGACCGTAAACACCTTGATCTTGGTGTTTCTTGGGTGATTTCTTGATATAAGGAAGTGTAACAAGACTTATTATACTCTAGGATAGAAGTACTTACAAGATAGAGGCTTGAAAAGGTGCTAAAAGTCCAAGAACACTAGTGTGTGTTCTTGGTGTTCTTGGTGAAACTTGAAGATCTAACCTTTTGGAATGATTTCACGGATGGAAGTGTGTTAAAACACTAGATTAAGTAATATCTCAACTTAAAAGGGCTAGAAACACTTACAAGTTGAAGATCTTGAAGAAAAAGTCGAAGATACTTGAGAGAGAATTGAGTTTGGATCTTGAGTTTGTGAAAAATGGTAAATAATGACTAAGTGTCATATATATACCCCCAAATTAGGGTTTACGACTGTAAACACCCTTGTTTAGGCCGTAAACTCCAAACTCTTGGAGTTTTGGAATAATATTGTTGCACAATATACCCTAGGGCATCCTCTCTTCTGATATCTCCCGAAGTGCTAATCCTAAAATTCTCAAACTTATTCCAAAAAGCTTGAAATTTAGCGAAAACTTTTCTGACTTCTATTGAATTGAAATGTTGTACAGAATAGAAATTTCGGGTTGTCACATTATCAGTTAATCACCTCAGGAAATATAGGATTTCCTGGAGAAACCAGTGAACTTATCCAAAGAACTTAGAGTATACTTAACAGAACTAAAATACTTATGAACTCACCAGCTTAAATGCTGATCTACTCTTTCCAAATAACTTGTATTCACAGGAATCCAGTAGACAGGTACACTCCCGAAGCTTTTGAGAAGACTACCTAGTACCATACTGCGACTCTTGTCTTCTACTGTACCTACTTTAGTGTTAGAATATGTAATGTGTAAACACTTATGTAAAACTTATACTTATTAATGCAATGGTTGTTTGTACTTTGATTACTATATTGCATGTGTTGTGATACTTACCTAAAGTCCTCCGCCCCCGAATGTTTCCGCCATTCTGGTTTGGGGGTGCGACAGATTGGTATCAGAGCAGTGTTTGTAGTGAACTCAGTATATCAGTCATAAAAGATATACAACTATAAACCCATTGGGATAAAAACACTCTGACCAAGAGTTATACTTTAAAAATATAATAATATTTTATAAAAGTATAAGAACATGCAGAGTATATATACTAGAATGAGTATCACAAGAAGAACAAAACTAAAGTATTTGGATGTTGGACATTGCAGTTAAACCTAGATAGTGACGTAATCATATATGGGATCCATATACCTGATCAACTATATTCATTCGAGATATGACCAACACGTGTTTGGGGAGTGATTGTAGTGTTGCAACTGGTCTAAAACTTACCTAAGTACCAGAAGAATTCTGGAACTAAACATAAAGACTAAAATACTATGGGAGTATTTTAGGATGCTATAACAAGAAAACTGAAAACTTGTCAAGTTCTTATATCTAGAAGTCCAAGAATCAAACTCATAACTAAAATAACATGGAGGTATTTTACATACCTTTGGGGAAATGTTAAAAAGATCTTTTCTGATAAGCCTATAGTTACTAAGTGGATACGTTAAGGTTATATATAACCGAGATTTTATAGACTTAGAATATGTGATTTTCACTCTACTTCCTTTTCCTTGTTTGGATGTGGTTTTAGAATAGGATTACTTATTCAAAGGTCTATTTTATTTGGATTATATATAATCGGTACACACCATGTGATTATAGGAGGACCAGAAAGAATCATAAGTCTATGTTATGTAGACACTGTTATGAATCAGATCACGAAATCTTAATTGATAGTGATTACTTCTCAAATTCATAAGTCTATGTTATGTAGACACTGTTATGAATTGTTTTCGAATATTTTCGAAAATTGGGAAACGATATCCACCAAACAAAGGTAACTTAGTTCGGATGATACTCGGTCCCTAACCATTCTAGAAACTTAATTATGTTCCTTACCAGGACTGTATCATAGGGATGCAGGTCGAATCATTGAGAACAATATAACAAAACGAAAGATTTATACATAGATACAAATGGTTAGAATACATCTAGAGACACG
This sequence comes from Lactuca virosa, assembly GCF_052849685.1. Lineage (NCBI taxonomy): Eukaryota > Viridiplantae > Streptophyta > Magnoliopsida > Asterales > Asteraceae > Lactuca > Lactuca virosa. The sequence goes on from NC_136433.1 coordinate 45,707,448, forward strand.
ATAGTCACTCACGAGCTTATTTTCTTATCATGTAACAGAATCATGCCTCCAAAGAAATGTAACCAACCCACCAGCGAAACACCAATCCTTCAGATAGATGCGGATACGTTTCAAGTTGCGGTCACAACAGTTGTAGCAGCTGTCATGGCACACCTTAATGCTAACAATGCTAATGTTAGCAGTAATGCTATCGGTAACCCCGATCGTGGTGATGGCCAAGTACAACAACGAGCACCTACTTGTAAGGACACCTCGAACCTTATGCCTAATATCCTTAAACGAAAGTTCGAGAACAAGGAAGGGAGTTGTTCAACTCAAGAACCTAATAGAGGGAAACGAACTGGGGCAGTCAATACCCCCATCAGCCCTGTTATTCTAGCACCAACCAAGCCGTACTTAGGAAACCTCCCACACGGCAGCAAGTGCAACTACCATCATCATGGAGTTTGCCGAGAGCTGCATTGCAATAGATGCAACATAAAGGGGCATACCGCCCGCTTCTGTAGAACTCTGGTTGAGTTCATCACTTCAACTGCCAAAGTTGGAACCATTCCCATATGTCACCTTCGTGGTGAAATAGGACATTACGATAGGGATTGTCCAACAGAGAAGAATGACGGGGGAGCAGGAGGATTTTGACCCCAATACATGGGAAAGCATCAAAGAACCCTGCTATATTTTGGTACGCTTCCAAACCCCGATAACTATCTATAATTATGATTACTCTTCCGTTCAAATTAAATCACAACAATTATATAAAATTTGAAACCCTAACAGGTAAGCTATGATGACTTAGTGTATACATAAGGGTCATTTATAATTAAGATTTGTAGACTTAGAATGAGTAATCCCGCCTCATTTCCTGTTCCTTGTTTGGTTGTGGATTTAGGGCAGGGTTGATCAGTCAAAGGTTTTACCAATCTTAATTATACATGACTTGTATACACCAAGCGATTATAGAGAGACCTAGTAAGGATCGTTTCATGAAAGTTCATAATTTCAAATTATTAGAACCCTCGTATTGGTAGTACCCGCCAATTTCGAATCAAAAAGGGGTTCGTAGTGATAATAACAAAATAAAACCAGAAGCGCGGAAAACTTAGGTACATAGGATATTATCCTAGTAATCATTCCTCCCAGAACGACTTAATATCTATTTTGTCGAGAAAATTTCGACATTCTCATTCGACATGGTTTGGCCTGGCCTTTACCATGTGAAAATTCTTATGTTGTATAAGAGAACTTTTCCTTAATCAGCTGTAAGATGAAATTCTTCCAATCCATAACACAAAACCCTTAGGTTGTCTCTCATTTCAAAACTTCAGAAGTACCCATACGAAGGGCACCCCGCCATTCTAGCCTACTCAGTAGACAGGAAACTTCAAACGAAAAGCACCGAAGTATTCATAAAAGTCAGTAACTACCGAAGTACCTCAATAGATCTCATAGTAAAATCATTATACTGCAGGTCAAGTTCAAGAATAGAGACTAAGAACTCATTAAGTTAATCTATCGCTGCTAAGTGTATACACGAGAGTGGTATATAAGTTAGACTTAACAAGATTAAGGATGTGTGATTCCGCCCTATCTCCTGTTCCTTGTTTGGTTGTGGACCTGGGGCAGAGTCACCCATCCGAACGTTTTGTGAAATCTAAATTATATACGACTTGTATACACGAGGTAATGGTGGATGAGCCAAGTATGAGTCTGATCATGAACTTCGGAGCAAAAGCCTTCATCATATAGTTCACCAGGAGGAATTCAACGTGAGACCACGACAGTGGGTCGAGCTACTAAATGACTACGAATTCGAAATTCGTTATCATCTCGACAAAGCGAATATAGTAGCTAACACTCTAAGTCGGAAAGAGTACCCAGGTCATAGTGCCAATCATTGACTATGATAACCCATTCAAATCTCTCCACACAAAGTAAGGAGGCTCAATAGGAAGCCTTGAAACCTGAAAATGTGGCAAGTGGAGAAGACAACTAGAACGTGTGACTGCACAGTATTCCAGTGTTTGTTATCTCCACTGAGATAATAGAATCATCTCCCAGTTCAGGCAGTCACTCAAAAATCTCTAGGAACCAGAGTAGTCATGATCCTATGTGATCGACTATGGTAAAGAATGGGATACCCGTTTACCAATTAGTCGAGTCCTTTATCACGCTAGTATTTAAGTTGCTCCATTCAAAACCTTCTGCGGTCATAAGTACAGATCCTATCTGCACTGGACTAAATTAGGTAATACGCAACTAGCTAGAGATCCAATTTCCACGCAGCACCCTCGCTGATATGGAATTCATCCGAGAAACTACCAAAAACAAAATACGAATCGGGAAGCGACATAAAGCTTCCAGAGTTAATCAGAGAAGCTACGGCTTCGATAAAATAAAACCTTTGGAATTCCAGGATTGATGACCTTGTCATAGGAAGGTCTCACCTCGGAAGGACAAGATGCGCTTGAAAAAGCGTAGAATACAAAATTCAAGGTACATAGGACCATTTGAGATTCTTACCAGAATCGGTCTTGTACTTTTAAACTTAAAATACCACAAAAACTTAATAACATTCATCCCATCTTTCACATATCTAATCTAAAGAGGTGTCTACCCGATGAAACACTTGTTATTTCACTAGATGAAATCAAGTTAAATAAAAGTCTACACTCTGTAGAAGAACCAATAAAAACCATGGATAGGTAAATCTAAAGAACCACGCTAAGTCTCATCCCGTTAGTGAAGGTTCGTTGGATTACAAACCAGGGACCTGAATTCACTTGGGAAAGGAAAGATTAGACCTGAATTCATCCGAGAAACTACAAAAAAAAAAACGAATCAGGAAGCGCCATAAAGCTTCCAGAGTTAACCAGAGAAGCTACGGCTTCGATAAAAGAAAATCCTTGGAATTCCAGGATTGATGACCTTGTCATATGAAGGTCTTACTCAGGAAGGACAAGATGCGCTTGAGAAAGCGTGAAATACAAAACTCAAAGTACATAAGACCATTTAAGGTTATTACCAGAATCGGTCTTGTACTTTTAAACTTAGACTACCACAAAAACTTAATAACATTCATCCCATCTTTCACATATCTAAACTAAAGAGGTGTTTATCCGATAAAACACTTTTTGTTTCACTCGATGAAATCAAGTTAAATAAAATTCTACACTCTGTAGTAGAACCAATGAAACCATGGATAGGGAAATCTAAGGAACCACGCTAAGTTTCATCCCGTTAGTGAAGGTTCGCTGGATTACAAACCGGGGACCTGAATTCACTTGGGAAAAGAAGATTAGACCTAGTCCATGAGTATCACTTTAGACTTAATTTCGGGACGAAATTCCCTCTAACGGGGGGATAATGTGACACCAGTCAAATTTTGGTCAAAAATAAATTGATCAATAATCGTAATGAACCAAGTGGTAGAGTTTGTAACAAGGTTTCCAAAAATATAAAGAACACTGAAATCCGAGTTATAACGAAGAAGTTATGACCAATCGAAAATCCGCGATAAAACCGGCAAAACACTATTCAGTGTAAAAAGCGAATTTTCGATAAAAGGCTTTTTAGCCTTAACAATCTAAATGAAAGTTGTAGAATATGTAAAACCGAGAACGTTCATAAAAAGAACGTCAAAATCTAACTTCGTATGAGGAAGTTATGATTTTTCGAAGTTTCGGTTTAGTAGTAGACAGCTAAAAATTTGAAATATAAATCGATCGATATTTAGCCGACGCAACTTAAACGAGAATCGAAGGTCTCGTCAAAATTAGCACAACGGTAAAAAGACAGACGAAAACGGACGTCGGATGAAGAAGTTATGAATTTTTAACGGATTTCCTGTCCCGGTCTATTAAAAATAATAATATTAAAAATAAAGTCAAAATCAGCCGACGAAGTCTAAACGAAAGTCATAAAGTATGATTTTACCTACGCGTGCATATAAAGAATGCCAAAAACGGAGCTCGTATGCGAAAGTTATGATTTTCGCAAGTTTTTGGCACAAAAATCAAGAAAATGTTGAAAACCGGGCAAATTCGCATGAGTCCTCTTCGGACACGTCACCTCGCATGCGAGGCCTCCACTTGTTCGCTTCTCATTGGACCGCAGATGCGCATGTCACCTTCTGATTGGTCCGATGATGCTCATGTCCGTCACTGATTGGTTCGAATCCAAGGTCCGGTGGGCATCTGACACGCCTCGCGTCCTAGGCGCCGTCTAAGACGGGTCGTAAGACACCTAAACACACGTGTCTAGAATTCCTTCGCATATCCGACGCGTGGCTGGTGACTCTTCTCTTCGGACTCGTGGCTCCCTGCGAACCGAGCACGTGGCTTCCCTCCTTCGCAGCCACCTCGCAGATGACTCCTCCCCCTTCGCCACTTGTCCGAGACTTCGGACTATAAATAGGAGGTGCGAGACCCTCCGGTTCTAAACCTTTTTTTTGACCATTTTTGCTCCTTTTTCACCCCTTTCACTTCCATAACTTCACAAACAACCCCCAAGGCCCCGGTATCGTGTCTAAAGCCCGAAGCAAGCCCTAGAGCCCCAAAATTCTCGAGAAGTTATCCTCTCTCCTGTCGAAACTCTGCCTGGTTTGAGCCGGTTTCTCGTCAAATAAACTCTTTCCGAGAAATGAAACGCTGCCCGAATCACCGCTTATCAAAGTGAGTTCATACCCCCGTATTTTCATAATTTCTACTGTTTTAAGGGGGGGGGGGGGAGGGGAATACAAGCATAACACAAGAACTTTGTGTTACAAAATCATGATGAAACAACATTAAATCATTAAAAATACTCAAAACATTAAACTCTTTTATAAACTTATATTTTTCCCCAAAATTCATATTTGTGTGTGTGTATATATATATATATATATATATATATATATATATATATATATACATATATATATATATATATATATATATATATATATATATATATATATATATATATATATATATATATATGTATATAAATGAGATTTAAAAGACTTAGGACTGATAACTCATTTTGGGTCATTTTCCTTGTTTGGATGTGGGCTTATAGTACCGGTTATTTGTCCGAGTGTCGTTTAAATTTTACTTATATATAAAATTGTATATGTATATAAATATAATAGTTATTTCATCAGTTTAATTACCTTTGTAACATGTTGAGCAAGGGATTACATGCAAACATGGTTAAATACACATTCAGAAAGTACATATAAATTATAATAGGTATAATTTATACATAGAACAATAATTCATGATTCAAGTATACTAGAATACACAGTCTTACAAGAAACAAGGGTTTTGATACAGAACAAATCAAGGGTTTACACTTATCAAATACATGTTAGAAATTCTAATTCAAGAACATACTGTCAATCATTTATTTCAGAATGATTGGGTTTTGATTCAAGAACATATTGTCAATCATTTATTTTAGAATGATTGGGTTTTCATAACTAATATACATGTAACGTTTATATGCTTTTTATGAGACATTCAATTCAGGTTGTTTAATTCATTTTAGACAACATAGGGAAAGTCCTGACATTATAACCAGAATCTCCAGCTGGGGATCGAAACAAGTTGTGTGTAGATCTATATCGGGATTGACAACCTCGCACTCAGGCTGCTAGCTACAGTCAGACATACACGCCGATGAGTGGCAATTGTTATCACCAGTTTAAACGCCCACAAAGCGTTTGTTTCAGGCCATCCGTCATAGTATGGTTATAATAACTCATTAAAAAGATATTAACAATACGTTAGTGTATAAACAACTAAACGAAAGTACACCTTCAAAGTACCAGTGTAAGGAATACAAAATACAATGGTTCAATACAGTTTTCAATAACAACTGGTGGAGCCAGGCACACTCTCAGTTACAAGTTTTCATAAAGGAATACAAATACAAAACATTAATGCAAGGAGAACGGTTTATGGGATTAAACCACTTTTATAAATGGGAACTTAGTCATTTACTTTCGGTAAACTAGTATAACATAAATGACCTTTAGTGGTTAATTCTATAATTCCTTAGTTGCTACATCATAGTTATACATAAGTAATATCCGATTGACAGTGAAATGTGTGACTTCCGCCTTACTTCCTGTTCCTTGTTTGGTTGTGGGCTTAGGGAAGATACACCCATTTGACTGTCCATTCGATATTGGGTTATATATAATCAGTATAAACTAAGTAATTACAGAGGGAAACTATTGAGGTTATCAGTTAATCACCTCAGGAAATATAGGATTTCCTGGAAAAACCAGTGAACTTATCCAAAGAACTTAGAGTATACTTAACAAAACTAAAGTACTTATGAACTCACCAGCTTAAATGCGGATCTACTCTTTCCAAATAACTTGTATTCTCAGGAATCCAGTAGACAGGTACACTCCCGAAGCTTTTGAGAAGACTACCTAGTACCATACTGCGACTCTTGTCTTCTACTGTACCTACTTTAGTGTTAGAATATATAATGTGTAAACACTTATGTAAAACTTATACTTATTAATGCAATGGTTGTTTGTACTTTGATTACTATATTGCATGTGTTGTGATACTTACCTAAAGTCCTCCCCCCCGAATGTTTCCGCCATTCTGGTTTGGGGGTGCGACAGTGAACCTCTAGGATGTCCAGCATAAGTACTCGAGGAGTACCGAAAGGATTGTCAGTTGAGTAAGTTGCGGAATTAGAACGCATTCGAGGGTATTATCTGCAGGGACTAGTTTAGCCGTAATGACCGGGCGGAAGGTCAAAGGAAGTGGTCAGCAGGAGTTAGATTCATCAGGCAGGAAGGTTGAAAGCAGATTGCTGGACAGTTGGTCGTAGCGGACTTCGAGGACAAAGTCTAGTTTAAGTGCGGGAGAGTTGTAACACCCAGTATCAGAAAGGCCATGAGAGGAAAGGAAAACCCTAGGTAAAAGGGTGTGACAACCCGAAACTGACATCACGAAAACCTAGTCAACTCAACCAATGTTAAACCCGTATCCATTGTCTTTTGGCACTGATTAAGGGCTCATTTAAGCATTTAAAGCCTTGAGTACAACCAAAGTTTGAATTAGGGATGGGTTGGTTTAAGATTTAGGGTTGCAAATAGGTCAAACACTCCATCAAAAGGAGTGTGTGGCCGCACACCCGCGTGTATGGCCGCACACATGAGTGTGTGGCCGCACACCCGAGTGTATGGCTGCACACACGAGTGTGTGGCCGCACACCCATCCTCCAGCCGCACACTCATCCCTATTTATATAGGGTGACCCCCTTCACTCATTCCTTTCATTTGGCTGCACTCTACTTTCTCTCTCTACTTTCTCTCTCTAAAAACTTCATCCAAGAACGCTCTCAAGGCCTAAAAAACGTGAGTTTTCCATCACTTAGCTTGTTATACTTGAAGAACCACTTCATCTAAGCCTTGATTCATCAAATTTCATCGTGTTCTTCATCTCTTGAAGGAGTGTGGCCGCACACCTTCATAAGGTTGGCCGCACACTCCTAAAAGACCCTCCAAAGTGAGAGTTGGACTTCCATATTCGAGTTGGACATGAACCTAGCCTTGCTACACCCTAGATTTGACGTTTTGGACATCTTTGTGTGAGGTGTATGGCCGCACACACCTGTGTACAGCCGCACACACCCTTGTGCGGCAGCACACTCCAAGTGTGTGGCAGCACACCCAAGTGTGTGGCAGCACACCCAAGTGTGCAACCACACACTCATTCTAGGACGACAAACACACTTCTAGGACCCCTAACTTGCACTACAATTGAGTATAGGCCTAGGACACTTCATGGATTGCAAGTATGGACCTTAAAACACCCGAAGAACACCTTCCATCATGGGTGTACGGCCGCACACCCATGGCCGCACACACCTTAAAGGTGGCCATACACTCACCCAATGCAATCCTTTAAGGTCCTAACACTTAGTGCAAGTAGTCCCAAGTTCCTAGAGTGGTTCTCCATCACATTTAGTGGTGAAATACCTTCATTTGACTCCTTTATGTATCACTGCATGTTAATTAGGATCAAATCGTGTTCAAGGCTTCACTTGAACACCCAACTTTTCGTGTCGATCTTTCATTCAAATCACCCGAGGTGAGTTCATACCCCTACGTTTTTCCGAGTTTTTCATGTTTTCAGGGGGGAATACAAGCAAAAGTACAAGGAAACTTGTGCTCAGAATATATTATTTTGTTTAAGATAATCATATTTTCAGTATGCTTTTAACACGGAAAACAGTTTTACCAACCGATTAAGAAATCAACACGTAGAAACAGTTTTCAAAACTAGAACAATGAACTTGGGAATCATGAAGTAAAATGTATTATTTTATAAAGGATTCATGCAAATCATAAACAGGATTTTATGTATTATTACTTGTAAATTTGTTAGGCTAAGTTTGAGACACGTCCTTGGTAACACTCCCATAGAATCAGAGTGTAAGACTAGCACTTGTGACCAGAGTCTCTTGTAGGGAGAGCATGACTGTTGTGTATAGATCTATACGGGACTGACAATCCCGCACCTCACTGCTAGCTACAGTCGGATCGGCAGGTCCGTGGGTGAAAAAGTCATTAAGGAGACAGGCCGTTGCGGGCTATATCCAGTCAGTTATGGTCATGAAACTCAAAACCTAGGTAGCAGAGATTTACTTTTGTAATAATGAATCAAGTGAACTAACCTCAAAGTAATAACCGATTTAATTACTGGAGGGTATTAATAATAATATCTTTAGGACTTAGTTCATCACGGTTTTCTTTTATAGACCTCTCTGGGTGTAACCAGGGTGTTTAAAAGAAAACTGCTTTTATCAACACGAGTATAGTAGATACTTGCAAACCTCAGTTTAAAACGGATAATCAATCATCAACCTTTAGGGAAAATATAGGATTTTCCCGGGATAAACCGAATATTCAAAAAGGACTGTTTTACAACCAACATATATTCATATTCATTCCACAACTCCTTGGATTGTACATATCTTGTACGAATCTAGAAGTCATGGAAGGAATGGGATTTCAAAAAAACGCTTTTCATAAGAAAATATAGGATTTTCTTGAGGAACACTTTTCAAAAGAATCAAAGAACATTTTTCCACCAAAAACTAAACGCTTATGAACTCACCAGCTTTATGCTGATATTCTTCAAAACTGCTTGTATTCTCAGGAAATTAGTAGACAGGTACTTCCAGGAGTTCGGAGAAGTCGGAGAATTAGAGTCGCGTCTTTACTATTTTACTTTTGATATGAACAAAACTCTGTATTAAACAATTTAAACCTTTTTCATATATGTATTCAATGTCTGGTTGTGTTTACTATGCTTGCTATGATACAATTGTTGTGATACTACGCATGACGTCAGCCACCCCCGAACACTTCCGCCGTTCCGGTTTGGGGGTGTGACAGATTGGTATCAAAGCCCTTGTTTATAGCGAACTAAGTATACCGAACCTTACATGGTATACAGCTATAAATATTGAGGGGCCTAAGTGCTCTAAACTAAAAGTATACTTTCAAAAAATACAAGTATTTTTATATAAGTATACCCGAGTATCAGAATCTGTGTCGTAAGTAGAACAAAACAAAAGTATTTGGATGTTGGAAATCGCGGTTAAACCTGGGCAGTTATGTAATCATGTCTAGGGTGAATATAGCCTGATCAACTATATTCAGTCGAGACATGACCAACATGTGCTCGGGAGTGACTGTGGTGTTGCAGCAAGCCTAAAAACTTACCTAGATACCAGAAGAGTTCTAGAACCAAACATAAGGGTTAAAATACTATAGGAGTATTTTAGGATGCTATAATGACCAAACCAGAAACTTACCCAAGAATCCATCATTGGAAGTATTATTAGATTCGATGCCTATCCCTTTACCATCACCTCGCGTAGATAGCATGGTTGGATTCCACCTCCTTGGCAACCCGTACTTTCCCAACCAAGGAGATGATGGATGGATCGAGCCAAAGCCAGAAGGAAACCATGAAATCCCTTTGGAAAATGACCTTGCCGAACCATTTACCAAAAAGACTGACTCGAAACCCAAATTCGAAAACCTACCTCAAGTGACTCCAATACCAAATCCTAACCCTCAAGTTGAACTCCAAGGTCCAACGCCTATGTGGGTCGGGAGTTTGAATAGGTGGAGCTATGAGCAAGACCAACCCCTCCCATATGACGGAAACCGCAACTTCTACAATCTGAACGAAGGAGGCCCCGCGGACAGGGCCCTTCCAATTCTGATACGCTGAGTGGCTCGTTCTGTGGAGCTATGTATGGCAACCTTTCAGCGAACTATGGAGCTCGAAGCTGATTCGAACACCAGCACGGACCGCATCCGTTGCTTCGAGATTGCTCATGCGAGAGCTGCAAGGAACAATGAAGCCCTACAGCGAGAGTTAGCTACCACTCGAGCTGAGGTCATAGAGCTCCGAACACGCCAGATAGTATACGAGAGCCGCCTGCTAGACATGGAGCGCCAACTGGCTAACTTAAGGATCCGTCCGAGGAGTGCCCGTCGCCGATAGGAGAACACTCTACTCATCTTCCCTTGTTGGTCTAAGGAATAACCTTCATATCTATGTTCTAAGTAGCTCTTTTTTGTAAACATCTCTTTTGTCTTTAAAAGCATGCGTCATAGGAAGTACTCATACCTTAAGACGATCATTCCTTTCCCCCATCGATTTCATATCGGCCTCCATAAAAAGCTACAACGTCATAATCGGCATGAGATGGCTGAGCCCAAGTCATGCCGATGTCCTTTGCTTCGAAAGGGCGATGCGTCTCAGTCTTTCTTTCTGACGAAGTCCTCACTGGTCATAGTAATAAAATTTGTTCGAATCTTCGTATCATTTCCTGTGCCAAAGCCCATAAGTATCTGCGAAAGGGATGTCATGCATTCCTGGCTCATGTCGTCGATGAGACGCAAAAAGTTAAAGGCCTCGAGAGCATCTCCGAAGTCTGCAACTTTCCTGATGCTTCCCCAAAGTCAGTCAAGGGATTTCTTCCGAGTGTCAAGTTGAATCTCGTATCGACTTGACCCCCGGAACTATCCTTATAGCTAAATCTCCATATCGTCAAGAGCCGACGAAAATGTGAGAGTTATCCAACCAGCGCAATGAGCTGAACAACAAGGAGTTCGTAAGTTTATTGTTTGAGAATTTTACTGCGTTCAAAATTTTATATTCTTGCTAAGACCACATCATGAGGATGTGGGTCGAATCAATGAGAGTCAGATAGCAAAACGAGAAATCTTAATGCATAGATAAACATTTAGGATACATCCAGAGGCAACCATTGTTGCTCACAAGGTTCTTTTCTTGACGTGTAGCAAATCATGCCTCCGAAGAAACAGAACCAATCCACCAGTAAGGCACCAATCCTCCAAATGGACTCAGCTACGTTCCAAGCTACTGTCACAGCAGCTGTAGCAGCCGCTCTAGCTGTTCTTAATGTTAACAACCCAAATGGGAATGGGAACAGTTTCCACACCTCGAATTGTAGCACCACACCAGAAAACCAACAGGGACTTATCCAGGAGGACACTCCAACTCCCAGACCCAAGAGCGCCAAACAAAAATTCTGGATAGGGGTGAAGCGCAAGTCGTCTCATAAACTAGCTAAGAGACGACAACCCGTGATAACTCCTACAGCCACCACATCCGCAAAACCAGTGCCAACGCCAGTGCGGCAATATGCTGGAAAACTTCCAAGCTGCGAGAAATGCAACTTCCACCACGTAGGAAAGTGTCGAACACTTCAATGTAAGAACTGCAACAGACAAGGACACACCACCCATTACTGCAAGGCACCTGCACAGCCAAACACCTCGAAGATGGGCCAGGTTTGCTACAATTGTGGCGAACCCGGACATTTCGAGAGAAATTGTCCAAGGGCTAAGGATGGCAAGGAAGCCCGCTTCACAAAGACCCCGACCCAACACATCACTTCCACTACTGATGCTAGCATAGTCCAAGTGTGCTGTGTATGTGGCGAAATGGGACATTTCAAAAGAGACTGCCCAACAGAGAAGAACAATGAGGAAACAGGAGGAGTCTAACCTCAGGGAATGAGGAAGCATGAAAGAAACCTGCTGTGTATTGGTACGTTTCCGAAAACCCCAATAAATATTCATAATCGTGATTTCTTTCCCGTCCAAATTTAATCACGGCGTACTTTTAAAAGTTGATGCCCTAATGGGTAAATTATGGTATCCTAGTGTTACATTTGAGTCAGTTGTGTTTATTCATGACTGGTACACGCCAAGCAATCATAGGAAAATCTAGTGAGAACCATTGCATCGACAGTTCATAGTTTCAAAACATCAGGACCCTCGCATTAGTAGCACCCACCAAGCTCAAATGAAACACAGAAAACACCAGAGACGTTCATCTGGGAACATCAATGTTTTAACAAAACGATCCTCCCGGACTAACTTAACACGCGATTCAACGACATCATCCTGTCTAGTTCGACTGAGTCTAGGATATATCAAACCCTTTTGTCTTAAATCGTTCGATCGCGAAACTCCCGTCGCTCGTGACGACAAACTAGATGCGAACTTCGAAAAATTCATCTCTCTTCGAAACCCGAAAGTATTCATACGAAGAGTATCGTCCACAAAGAGAAGGACAAAGTAAGGGAACCATCCGGACAATTGAAGATGCGTCGTGGGACACACATCTACCCTTAATTGAACTTTCTTGCAACAACGGCGACCTTTCCAGTAGCAAGGTTGCGCCGTTCGAAGCCCTCTACAGCCATAAGTACAGGCCCCATATGTGCTGGGCTGAGGTGGGTGGCACGCAACTAGACAAGAGTCAAGTCCCCGACAGCACTCTCACGAGTCCTGAAATCATCCGAGAGACAGCAGAAAATATCGTACGAAAGGGGCTACGCCGATGAGAGACAAAAACCCTTGAAGTGCCAGATTTGGGGACGTGTCCTTTTGCAGGTCACACCCTGGAAAGGCCCGATACACTTCGAAAGGCGTTGAAAGCTAAAATCAGGATACGTTGGACCGTCCAAGATCCTTGCTAGGATCAGTCCCGTAAGCATACAAATTCCAGTTACCCTGAGAACTCAACAAATTCCATCCCGCCTTCCTCTTTTCGAACCAAAATGAGTGTATGTCCGATGATCCACCTACGATTTCCCCTCGACAACCTCAAGTTAGACGAGAGTCTACACTTTGTGAGAGAATCATCTGAACTCAGGGATTGAGAAGTCAAGCGAACGAACTAACATCACATCCTAATAGTGAAGGTCCGCTGGGAGGCCAAGCAGGAACTTGAATTCACTTGGAAACACAAGAATCCATGGAAACAGAAGTACCCCCATCATTTCCAAGTCCACAAGTTACATATTATTTCTTGAATTTCGGGATGAAATTCCCTCTAACGGGGGGATGATGTGACAACCCGAAACTGACATCACGAAAACCTAGTCAACTCAACCAATGTTAAACCCGTATCCATTGTCTTTTGGCACTGATTAAGGGCTCATTTAAGCATTTAAAGGCTTGAGTACAACCAAAGTTTGAATTAGGGATGGGTTGGTTTAAGATTTAGGGTTGCAAATAGGCCAAACACTCCATCAAAAGGAGTGTGTGGCCGCACACCCGGGTGTATGGCCACACACATGAGTGTGTGGCCGCACACCCGCGTGTATGGCCGCACACATGAGTGTGTAGCCGCACACCCGAGTGTATGGCCACGCACACGAGTGTGTGGCCGCACACCCATCCTCCAGCCGCACACTCATCCCTATTTATATAGGGTGACCCCCTTCACTCATTCCTTTCATTTGGCTGCACTCTACTTTCTCTCTCTAAAAACTTCATCCAAGAACGCTCTCAAGGCCTCAAAAACGTGAGTTTTCCATCACTTAGCTTGTTATACTTGAAGAACCACTTCATCTAAGCCTTGATTCATCAAATTTCATCGTGTTCTTCATCTCTTGAAGGAGTGCGGCCGCACACTCCTAAAAGACCCTCCAAAGTGAAAGTTGGACTTCCATATTTGAGTTGGACATGAACCTAGCCTTGCTACACCCTAGATTTGACGTTTTGGACATCTTTGTGTGAGGTGTACGGCCGCACACACCTGTGTACGGCCGCATACACCCTTGTGCGGCAGCACACTCCAAGTGTGTGGCAGCACACCCAAGTGTGCGACCACACACTCATTCTAGGACCACAAACACACTTCTAGGACCCCTAACTTGCACTACAATTGAGTATAGGCCTAGGAAACTTCATGGATTGCAAGTATGGACCTTGAAACACCCCAAGAACACCTTCCATCATGGGTGTACGGCCGCACACCCCTTGGGCCGCACACCCATGGCGGCACACAGCTTAAAGGTGGCCATACACTCACCTAATGCAATCCTTTAAGGTCCTAACACTTAGTGCAAGTAGTCCCAAGTTCCTAGAGTGGTTCTCCATCACATTTAGTGGTGAAATACCTTCATTTGACTCCTTTATGTATCAATGCATGTTAATTAGGATCAAATCGTGTTCAAGGCTTCACTTGAACACCCAACTTTTCGTGCCGATCTTTCATTCAAATCACCCGAGGTGAGTTCATACCCCTACGTTTTTCCGAGTTTTTCATGTTTTCAGGGGGGGGGGGAATACAAGCAAAAGTACAAGGAAACTTGTGCTCAGAATATATTATTTTGTTTAAGATAATCATATTTTCAGTATGCTTTTAACACGGAAAACAGTTTTACCAACCGATTAAGAAATCAACACATAGAAACAGTTTTCAAAACTAGAACAATGAACTTGGGAATCATGAAGTAAAATGTATTATTTTATAAAGGATTCATGCAAATCATAAACAGGATTTTCTGTATTATTACTTGTAAATTTGTTAGGCTAAGTTTGAGACACGTCCTTGGTAACACTCCCACAGAATCAGAGTGTAGGACTAGCACTTGTGACCAGAGTCTCTTGTAGGGAGAGCGTGACTGTTGTGTATAGATCTATACGGGACTAACAATCCCGCACCTCACTGCTAGCTACAGTCGGACCGGCAGGTCTGCAGGTGACAAAGTCATTAAGGATACAGGCCGTTGCGGGCTATATCCAGTCAATTATGGTCATGAAACTCAAAACCTAGGTAGCAGAGATTTACTTTTGTAATAATGAATCAAGTGAACTAACCTCAAAGTAATACTCGATTTAATTACTGGAGGGTATTAATAATAATATATTTAGGACTTAGTTCATCACAGTTTTCTTTTATATACCTCTCTGGGTGTAACCAGGGTGTTTAAAAGAAAACTGCTTTTATCAACACGAGTATGGTAGATACTTGCAAACCTCAGTTTAAAACAGATAATCAACCATCAACCTTTAGGGAAAATATAGGATTTTCCCGGGATAAACCGAATATTCAAAACGGACTGTTTTACAACCAACGGATATTCATATTCATTCCACAACTCCTTGGATTGTACATATCTTGTACGAATCTGGAAGTCATGGAATTAATGGGCTTTCAAAAAAACGCTTTTCATAAGAAAATATAGGATTTTCTTGAGGAACACTTTTCAAAAGAATCAAAGAACATTTTTCCACCAAAAACTAAACGCTTATGAACTCACCAGCTTTATGTTGATATTCTTCAAAACTGCTTGTATTCTCAGGGAATTAGTAGACATGTACTTCCAGGAGTTCGGAGAAGTAGGAGCATTAGAGTCTCGTCTTTACTATTTTACTTTTGATATGAACAAAATTATGTATTAAACAATGTAAACCTTTTTCATATATGTATTCAATGTCTGGTTGTGTTTACTATGCTTGCTATGATACAATTGTTGTGATACTACGCATGACGTCAGCCACCCCCGAACGTTTCCGCCGTTCTGGTTTGCGGGTGTGACAAAGGGGGGTCAACTCGTCGAGTCCAAGGAAGAAATCGACGAGTCGGAGCGGGATCCGTGTGCAAGATTAAGTGACCGAGTCGACGAGTCGGCGAGTCAGGTCTGGGTTAGGAAGCCCTAATTCCAGGACTTGGTACCCTATTTAAGCATCTTATTCTCTTCTCTAGGGTTCATTTACAGCCTCTCTCGTCCAGAACCCAAAACCCTAGCCACCCAACTCCATTGTTTGAGCTTTTGAGAAGATTAAGGACCTTTAGAGTGCGTCTTGGAAGCTTGGAGAGAAAGGAGCAAGGAAGGAAGAGTAGATCCAGCCTCGATATCGACTTGGCAACTGTTAGGAGGTAAAAAGTCTGAACCTTGAGCTTTCAATTAATAGATCCCCTTTCTAGCTTGCCTTTTTGTCACAATTGGATCATTTCCAAGTAGAATCCGAGTATTAAAGCCTTTAAGGATGGATTGGACAACAGATCTGGACACTCCTGAGCTTTAGAAGCTCAAAGTTGTTGGCTTTATCCAGCTAAGGTCCCATTTCATGACCTAGGCCTTCATTGTAGCTTGGATTAAGTGTTCTAGCCTCATAACACCTTGCATGCACGTAAATTTAGCAACTTTACGTGCAATGCTAGCATTAGGAGTCCAGATCTATGAGTTGGAAGTGTTGGAATGGACTGTAATCGACAGAATAGAGATGTCACGAAGTGGACTCGACGAGTCCGTTCATGGACTCGGCGAGTCGGGTCGCAAACCCAAATCCTTCTGTTTATGATTCAGATCAGTGAGTGGAGTTAGTAAAGGATTCAGCCATAATGGGTCCGTAATGGACATGAAGATCATAGTACTCGACGAGTTCGAGGAGAAACTCGGTGAGTCCAAGACAATCTCCTTAGTTATGAAGATAAACTCGACGATTTGTTCATACAACTCGGCGAGTCATGGTCTAGACATTCATACGATGATGATGAACTCGATGAGTTCAGGGATGAACTCGGCGAGTCGGTTGAAGATAGTCCCAAAGTGTTAGATGAAGGAGAACTCGTCGAGTTCTCGCTAGACTCGACGAGTGGATTCGGGGTTGTTTTGGGATTTGTGGAGCATGGACTCGGCAAGTTAGCAGAACAACTCGACGAGTCGAGTCAACTGGAAGGTTGACTTTGACCAGGACTTTGACCTTGAGAAGGACTTTGATCAGAGTTGACTTAGTTGACTTCTTGAGGACAGTTAGGCTAAGTGTTATTATTGGTATTGGTATCTCGGGGAGCTAGGGGAGCAGCGGTTCGGAGAGTTGTCGGATAGCAGCCAGAGGGTTACCAGCAGAGTTCAGCAGTGCAGGTGAGTTTCCCTTTGTGTGTATGGGTCTACGGCCACAATGCCGGCCCATGTAGTTATGAGTAGGAAGACCCGGGGGTTAGCCCTAGGCACTATATTCTAGTATGTTATTCCGGACCAAGGTCCGATGCCGGGCGGGTGCCTGAGGATGGTTTATGTGTTTGTTATTCCGGATCAAGATCCGATGCCGGGGTAAGCCAGAGGAAAGTTGCATGTTAGATTAGTCTCGTTGTCTGTGTGATACTTGTATGTGCCTGGTAGGGAGGTGAGTGTGGGCGAGGTCCCGTATCTTACCATCAGCAGAGTATGAACGGGGTTCCGTATCTCATTAGTAGCAAAGCAGGGGCGAGGCCCGAGTTAGGGAAAGAGTGAGTGTGGGTTGGGGCCCGTATCTCATTATCAGTAGGAGTGTGGACGGGGTTCCATGACTCAACAGTAGTAGACAGGGGCGGGGCCCAAGACAGGCGAGGCCTTAGAACAGTAATGCAGTAGAGTACTATAGCTTATGTGTTATGCGATATGTTATATGTTTATATATGTTTAGCGGGTGAGGCCCAGAGACAGGCGAGGCCTAAGTGAGACAGATCTGTATACCGAGCGGGGCTCGATGCCAGGCGAGGCCTGATGCAGGGCGGGGCCCGATGCTGGAGCGATTCCGATGTCGGGCTAGTCCCGATGCAGCAGGGGCGAGGCCCAGTATGTGATTATGAGTATGGTATGTGGTAGGTTGGGGAACTCACTAAGCTTCGTGCTTACAGTTTTCAGTTTTGGTTTCAGGTACTTCCTGTAGCGGAGGGAAGAGCTCGGGATGATCGCATGGCACACACCATAGTTAGTCAGCCTGGGATGTTTTACTCAGATAATAAGAATATGTTTTGAAATAACACTCTGATTTTATGTGATGATTTATGTTATGGATTGACAATGTGGTTTAAGTAACGTTTTAAAAATGAAATTTTTAGTCATAATTTTTGGGATGTTACAAATAATCAAAAGGTATGTAACCTTACTTTGATGTGAATTTTGATTTCATAGCCTTTCTCCTAGGGTTTCTTCATATTCATAGTTAATTGCTATCAATAGAGAAAACATAGATCCTTTCTAGGTTGCATGTGAACTTAAGGGTTTAAGTGTTTTTCCGCCACGTGTAAAATTTTATAACATAGAAAACCCATCAACGGTATCAAAGACTTAGTTTTATATTTGATTATTCACTAAAACTAATTGATCAAAATTAGGGTTTATGGAAATTAAAGCCTAAAGGCTTAACTTTCGACTTGGCTAGGGTTTTCTGAAACCCTGGCCACCACCCCCTTATTTTTGAAAATTGTATGCTTATCCCTAGGGTTTCTAGTTTCCTTAGTTATTATTTTAATATGATTTAAAATTTGAATAATTAAAAACCTGATAAACCTTACCTTTTTTCGAAAATTAGAAGGATAAAGGATTAGGATTAAATTTGAATTATTTAATTGGTAAATTATTTAATCCATGTGTTTAAATTGTTTAATTGGTAAATAATATGATTTAAATTTAATTAATTAATTGTTTAATTAAGATAAAAGATTAAATCATTGTTTAGTTTAAAATTAATTATTATTAATTGTTTAATTCGAAAGATTAATTTTAAACCCATATATTTTGAAAAGTTTAAAATACACCTCATACAATATATATGATTAAAAGTTTAATATATTATATGTATAAGACAAGTCAGTCAAATCGCTAATACGCCTCATTCACGAAGTCATACTATAAGGGGGTATAAGGAAGCAGCCTATAAAATGGTCGTTGAATGTGTGTTCACTCTCACCCACCACTCTCTTGTATGGTGGAGGGTTGTTAGCCGAACAAATTTGATAGGACATAACCTCTTAAAAGTATGATGTTATTAAAGTACTAGAACCTTTTGAATAAATCCCAATTTTAGTTACTTTAGGACAAAAATGTGAAGTGTATGCTAGTCCATGAAAACGTACATCACTCTTTATATGTTGTTAGTGGAGCGTGCGTGGTTAACTGGGACACTAATTGGGGACTATAAAGTTGAGTGATGGACAAATAGAAAATTATCATTGTTAATGGAGCATGTGTGGTTTACCGGCACATTAATTTGAGAGGATAAATGACATCGAGGTTGTCAAGCGGTTATTTACATCTTTTTTCTGATCCTTTACATCCCAGTCACAAATTTGAAGAACATAATATGAGATTAAACATGTCATTGATAAGATTCAATGAATCTCAAACGATCTAGGAGTTTCATGCTAGATTCAAATTGGTAAATTTGTATTACCTACTTTGATAAATTCGCAATTAGATTACGTCATCCCTCTTCTTTATTAAGAATTTTATTTTGGATCCTAGCCTTTAGTGTTTATTATCAGTTAAAATATTAAGGATTTATATAACTAACTAATAACCATGTATCTTTTATAGATGTCTACTGCAACATTCGAGATTTAGTGGTATGTTCCTTTTTAACCCTTAATGTAAATTCATTTCATTGTAGTCCCTAGCCGAGTACATTGGTCGTACTCTATGAGTACGTTAGGTGTACTGGCTCGATTGATGGTCGCGAAGGCACCCACGTACGTTGGGCGTACGTCGGAGTATGCAGGGTGTACGCTAAGAAGGGGCAAACCCTAAAAAATAGGGTTTGTGTCCTATTAAACAACTTATGTTTCCATGGTTGTAACCTTTGGTCAGCCTCCACTCCCCTACACCCTAAGATCGAAACCCTAATTGCCTTTTTGTGATTTTTGAGCTGGGAAGTGAGTTTTTGTGGTGCTTTGGTAATTTGAAGGAAGAAGGACTCTTGGAGGTTGCTTTGGATTGGCTTGAGCTTGTAGATCCAGAATCATCATCATCTTTACAAGTTATTTGAGGTATAAAGTTCTCTACTTGGTGATTCCTTATGATAGATCCAATTTAGGGCTTCATTTGTGCATTTTTGGGTCCTTTAAGCCATATTTGTGAGTATGGTATGCTCCAGAAGCCATGGATGTTAGATCTTAGCTCCTTTGAGGTCCCTTGTCCATAAAAATGCAATCTTTATGAGTTATATTAGTCCATGCATCTGTTAGGATTCTTAATATGGTTCTTTTTGAGTTTTGGGTCCCATTAAGTCATGGGAGTAAAGTTGCCAACTTTACATGTTAAGTCACCATTTGGGAACAGATATGAGAGTTTGGCTTAGTGACTTAAGCGATTAAGTGCTTAATGGTGAAGTTTGTTCAACTGCGTAGTACACTAGGCGTAACCAACTAGTATGTTGCACGTACTTGCCATCGAGGTAAAATGTGGGGCGTAAGCCTGAGTATGCCGGGCGTACTCAACAGCCTTGACTTTTGTTGATTTTCGTGTATTGGGCCATATTTTGGACTTTTAGGGTTTGGGGCTTTGTTGAGCCATTAGACTTCTGACTTTAGGCCATTGCTAGGCTATGAGCCTTCTTGGATTTAGACACATGATGGGTTTTGGGCCCATTTAGGAAGTTGGTCCATATTGGGCTTTCGGATGCCATTTAGGAATTTGGGCTTTCTGAGCAGTTGGGTTGGGCCTTGGTTTTAGGCCAAGTAAGAAAGGGTAAAATGGTCTTTTACCCAGGTTATTGGACAAGTGATCTAGATTCCTGATTAAGGGTTGAGACCCAATTATTAATTGGATATTATTTGATGGTGTTAGCGCGAGGATTTTCCGGATCAACAGACCAAGATTTTATCTGAGAGTTTCTACAGCTTAAGGTGAGCTTCCTCACTGTGCTTGACGGGTCGAAGGCACCAATGCCGACCCATGATTTGTTGTGGATAAGATTCTAGTTGTCTGTGTGACTCTTGCATGTGTTGTATGTGATATGTATACCGGGCCGGGCACGATGCCAGGCGGGGCCTGATGACTATATTGTATGTTAGTTATCTTTGTGATTCCTGCATGTGTTTATATGTTTGTATGTATAACGGGCGGGGCCTGATGAATATGATGAGGCGGGGCTCATTTCATGTTACTGATAGATTTGTTCCGAGCGGGGCTTGATGCCGGGCGGGACCCATTATATGTTTGATATGTATGGTATGTGGTGTTTTGGGGAACTCACTAAGCTTCATGCTTACAATTTTAAGTTTATGTTTAAGGTACTTCCAGATCCAAGGGGAAGAGCTCGGGTGATCGCATCACACACGCCACATTGTTCCACATTTTATATGACTCTTATGTATTTGGATGTTTTCGTTATACTATGATTCTATTACGGTTTTATAAAACACATTTGGGTTGATAGTTTATTTATAATTAAAAATGAAATTTTTAGTCTAAATTTTTGGGACGTGACAAGTTGGTATCAAAGCTTTGGTTTGAGGGATTCATGCATACTCTCAGGTGTGTATGAACTCAAACTGAGGATTTGGTAGATTCTACAAAAAGAAAATGTTTTATAAAAAGAGTTTATAATAAAAGAAAGGGGTGTGGTGCTTGCAATCGACCGAGCTCAAGTAAGTTTTCCCAAAATACTCATACATGTTTATGTTATGCTTTGAATTATGAATTTGTGAATCGTATGCTAGATTAGGACTAAGGATCTGCTCAGGATTACATGATAGAATGCTAGGAGAGATGCCTTTGTATGCCTGTTGTATGAGCTTGTAGACTTGCATGCTAGTACTGATCAGTCAGTGATAGGATGACCTGTTTAGGTTATGCTTGATTTCGTTTAGTCAATGCTCGAATGCTGCTTGATTTGTGCTTTTTAGGAATTCTCATTAACTTTAACTAACTAGTAAGTGAATATTCTAAGTTACATATTATTGCGACTAATTAATTTTAGAAGGTTAGGTTTAACTCTATTGCGCATCTCTTGTTTGAGTTCAACCGTTGTAGTGTGAGATCTTTCATTCGAAGAATCATTTGGTGTTGGTAATATGTAACTAAATTTGTGAGCTAGTTAGAGGATGTTAGAGGGAGTTCCTTCTGCAACTGATGGCGGAGAGTGGTGTAGTGATTGCCCTAAGGAAGCCTAGGAAGAGATTTAGTGATGGCAGCCTTGTCTTTGTTGAGGGTTCTATGTACGGATAAGAGAGTGACTTAGAGAATTCTAAGCGATCCTTGAGGAAAGTACGGATAGATGTGGAAGGTAGTATGGGCCCGTACTACTGGAAGCATTGGCTCTGTACTCGAGTCAAGGAAAACTATAATGATACCACGAAGCTTGTAAAGTGTGGGATCCCTCAACGTATATATATGTATGTTCTGATGGTTTGCGTGGTCTATTTTCTGTATGGTGGCCACACGAGGAGGTTCTGGCAGTGGTTATGGTTCGGGCTCTGTGTAGTGGTTTGAATCTTGTAGACCCACTTGCATGTGGTAGTGTATCCTTGTGACATGATATATATATATATATATATATATATATATATATATATATATATATATAGAGAGAGAGAGAGAGAGAGAGAGATGTAAACACCTCTATATATAGTGGGTTGCATACCACATATAGAGGTGTGCTTGAGAGATGTAACATTGAGAGTGTTAGTGTGAGTTATTTATTTGTCTAGATATAACTTATACTTTTTTGTAACACCTTTCATGATCGAATACATCTCTTAGACACCCAAATCACTGTGTTCTTTATGTTCATTTAATTTCGCATGCCAAATCAATGTTCTTAATTCACATCAATTGGTATCAGAGCGGGTCTTCGAAGATCAAAGCGATTTTTGAAGAAACGGTTCTCGGTTTGGCTACATTCAACACAATTAGAACGTTTATGGTGAGTCTCTCAATGATCTCTCTAAATCTCTTTGATTCGTGCTTGCGTTCTTGAATTTTTTATCATTTTGACTCATTGGATCAAATTTTTTTGAAAAAACCCATTTGTTATGATCCAATAATATTTTCATTGATCAAGCACGATCCAATCCTATTCTTTTGTTTGATTCGATTCTAAATTCGGAATTGTTCGTTTGAATCCAAAATTAGCCCAAAATCATATTAGATTCATTTTTGTTCATGTTTGTTTTTAAGCCCAAAGATCAAATTTTGTTCCAATACTGTTCATCCGTTATTAAGCCCATAATTCACATTGATCCATTATCGAATCGGTTACTGTTCATGTCTAACTTTTGAGCACATAAATCAATTAATTCGATATACTCATTGATTGGCCCAATGATTCATTGAAATTTACTCGATACCTATTTGTTGATTGAGTCGTCTTTGTCATACGCTTAAAAGGGTTGTACTCTACTGATTATCTTGACTCTCGGTTTAATATACGGGTTCTTGAGTTTCGTTTTTTAATCAACGATCTTTTTATTCGATTAGAGTTAGTTTGTGATTCTAAAACTTGTGAATCGATTTGTTCTATTACAAATATATTGTGATCAAGTCCAAGCTAAGAAATCAAAAACTGGTTCTTTGATTTTGATGAACTTAATCAAGAATACTTGAAGGAGATGAGGAACATTGGTATAATCAACTTTTGATCTGAAATTTGATGATAGATTCATCAATTTCATGTTTATTGATCTTTGATTTCGAAAAGTCAAACTCAGAAAAAGTCAAACTCGATTTTTTAAGTGATGAAACAATGAATTGGAGGCTGAAATTGGTTGATATAAGTTGGATATGGGTTGTGGATGTTGAAATCAAGTTTGATTTGGGGTTTAATTTCAGAATGGGTTGTCTTCTTGTTCTTGATATCGAAGGTTATGATGGATTTTCTTTCGACACTTGAATGGAAAGGTTTGTAATCGAATTTGTTTACTGATGTTGAATGGGAACGTCCATTGGTATTGAGATGACTTGGATTGAAATTCGACATCAAGGTCACAATTTGTGTTCTGATATGTATATTCGGTTTGTAATCTGATTAAGAGACTTTTGTTATGGGACTTCTCTTTGAATGTTATGTTAAATACAAAGTCGCGTAGATGAATTGGATAACAAAGTTCAGGCCTATTGATGGTCGAAGTTTGTTGTTTGATAGTGGTTCTGTGAAAGTGAAAATCAATTTTGGTTGTTGATGTCGAACGTTCGATTTTGGGGTAGTTGGATTTGACCTTTGCTATGAGTTTAAAGTTTGCATCGAGAACGAAGGTTGTGACTTGAGAATCGAAGGTCATTGAAATGGTATTGTCATTGGGAAGGTCTCAAAACGACTAATTGATGTCGAAGGTACCTTCGTTGTAGGTATTGGCATGTTATGGTCGAAGGTCAATTGGATCACATATGATAACGAAGGTTTTATTTTGAAGGTTCGAAATGGGTATCGTTGAAGGTACCTGATCGCATCTGAACTTCGAAGTGTAGTGGGGAAGAAACAAAACCTATCACTTTGAATCCCTCAACTATCAACGAATTGGCAATATTAACTCACCTTCGAAATGGAGTCATAAAATGTGAACAATTGCTGAATTTCCATTTCGAATACCTGCAGTTTTCGCAAGTTGGCAGAGTTTACCTGGTTTCTACATTGGGCTGAAAATTCTGAGAAATGGGAATATTTTCGAAACAGGTCCCTGCAGTTAGTGCAAATTAACACTTTATGCTCAGTTTCACAATTAGAGTAAAGTTTCGCATCTTAGGTTGTTTTGGGCGCTCCGGGTCACTGCAGAGTTTTGAAACTGATAGTTTCTACCCAAATTTTTGAAAATTAGTCAAAGGCGGTCCGTGAACGAATTCAAAAATAGAGATATTTTTTGGATTTTCTGGATTGATGCAAAATGTTTATGCCATGTGTTAAGGGAGAGTTTTGTATAGAAAATTCCGAATTGAGCGCTTTCTCATTCCTTTTTGGTTTATAATCCTTTTTCAATAATAAAAAGGGGGAGAGAATTAAATATGAGAATTCAAAATTTGAATTTTTCATATTATGCGGACTTGAAGACCAAAGTGACCTTGAGCAATTGAAATTTATGAAGTGATTCGATTTGAGTTTCGGAAGTGATTAGTTCATGATGGGGTTGGACTTATTGAAGATTTTCCAGGTGTGCTTTTATGCTTAAAATTGGGTGATTTTGTGGAGGTTTGGATACTCCTAATTGCCTTTTGATGCTCAGTTTGTAAGGACTCACACTCTAGAACCCCGATTGGAAGGTCATTGAAGAATTGAAGACATGAAGTTCATTTCTACATGTGTCACACTTGAGGCTTGGTTCGTGAAGTTGCTCGATTTTTGGAAGATTGAAGCGGGTCATCCATTCCTAACTTTGAGGGGGGAGGGGGAATATTAGGGTGCAAAGTTATGCATGTATGACTTTGTAGTGGTTTGAATCTTGTAGACCCACTTGCATGTGGTAGTGCAGCCTTGTGACATGATATATATATATATATATATATATATATATATATATATATATATATATATATATATATATATATATATATATATATATAAACACCTCTATATATAGTGGGTTGCATACCACTTGTAGAGATGTGCTTGAGAGATGTAACATTGAGAGTGTTAGTGTGAGCTATTTATTTGTCTAGATCTAGCTTATACTTTTTTGTAACACCTTTCATGATCGAATACATCTCTTAGACACCTAAATCACCGTTTTTTTTTGTGTTCATTTAATTCTGCATGCCAAATCAGTGTTCTTAATTCCCAGCACTTTGGGGTCGGATAGTTGGATGAGTAAATATGGTAGTTCATTTCATCTGAGATTACCCGCAGCATACTCGCGCAGACTCATGTGATCTTTGGTACGATCAAGGAGGGTATAATGGAGGTGTTGGTTGAGCACTTGGGTTATTTCCGTTCTGATATGGTGGCATTAGTAGGAGCACGTCCGTTGACTTTCCGTGAGTTTCGGGCATGTGGGGCTCCAATGTATGTAACATCCCAAAAATCACAATAAATTTTAACTTTTCAAAAACAACCCATTTCTTCCATAAAGTGCTTACAAAACCAATGTTTCAAAAGTATTATTCAAAATCTGAGTATCCCAAGATCCAATGTCATAAAAACAGGATGATGTGCACAATCACGCCTTCGCTTTCCCACGATCCTCTGAAGTACCTGAAACAATAAAATGAACCGTAAGCACGAAGCCTAGTGAGTTTCCCCAAAGTACCACCACACGACATCACAACAGTATGCATACATGAGCCTTCAACATGACTAGACCGCCTCGCAAGCCTACAGACTATCTGGACCGCTCTCAAAGCCTTCAGCATGACTGGACCGCCTCACCGGGCCTTCAGCCTATGTGGACCACTCTCCGGGACTTCGGCCTGACTGGTCCGCCTCGCAGACGTTCAATCTATCTGGACCCCCCTGGGTATCTTGGCCTTTAGCATAAAGCACGACCGCCTCAACCCAATATACCCTCACATATCAACATATACAACATATATCATAACAATCAATAGCTAGCATATATACAGGTAGTCATACAGATCTAACATATCACCACTATATAGCAACATCCTATATACCATGTTACAAACCTAACATATCACTACTGCATAGAAACATACGGTAAACCAGGGCATCAATCTAATGGGCCGACATTGGTGCCTTCGACCCATAAGTACAGTGAGGAAAACTCACCTCTCAGTCCGAATAAATAGTTGAACAGGTCCCTGCTCAGAATATCAGCTCTACCCATCACCTATAAATCAAATAGTGACCAATCTCAAACACAACTCAAAATACCCAAAATGCCCTTAGGTCAGACTTGGTCAAATCATGGTCAAATTCGAAAAAAGTTAAAAGTCAAACTTGATCAACACAGCTGAGTACGCCTAGCATACACAAGTGTTAACCCAATTACGGGCTGATTGACTTAGTATGCCCGGCGTACCTGGGTTACGTCCAACGTACACTTCTTGCACTAAATTATTCCATTAAGAGCTTATTTCTTAAGCTCTTTTGCTCAAATTCCAGATCCAACCCTAAACAAACGTCCTTAACCATAAAGTTTCCAACTTTATGGTCTTGCATGGATAAGAAGTGCTCGACAACGAAAACCCTAACAACTTAACCCATTAAGACCTTGTAACTCATGCAAAAAAGGAAACTAACAATCAAGATTACATTTTTATGGTTTTAAATGCTCTAAAACATTTGACAGGACACCTTGAATGGATCTAGAGCATGCCATACTCAAGGCCAACATTGATTAGGGACAAAAGCACATAATAACACCATATAAGCCAGATTTAACCAAATGAGTATCAAGGTATGAACTTTATATCTTCCAGAGATGTAGGAGGGTGCAAAGCTTCTAGATCCAAGGTTGTTCCAAGCTTCTAAGTTGTTCTCTCTTCCTTTATCTTCCTCTATGAACATCAAAACACCCATAAATGGCTCAATAATGCTAAAAAATGAATAAGGGTTTGGAAGGGTCGAAGTTGGGGCTGGAGGTTGATGAAAGAAGGATGAATTGGGACTTAAGGATGCTTAAATAGGGTCCAAACCCTAAAAAATTAGGGTTTACACCCTGAACACGTATGCCCAGCGTACTCCACAAAACCCATGTACGCCCAACGTACACACGCCACTTCCAAAAATTATGAAAATGCCACTAAGGGCCAAAATGCAGTCAATTCTCATACTAAGGGGTTATAAGGTAATACTTGAAAGTCGAGATGTTCCAGTGTACTACAGGGAGAAGGACCCGATCGCAAGCAAATGTTGGTTTGCGGATGTCGCTAATGCCTTCCGCACTAGAAGTTGTCCCGAGGGGGAAAAGGTCAGACTTGCATCCTATATTCTGAAAGTCAGAGCTCAAGATTGGTGGGAGGAGGTTGGATGCGATGTGGGTGATGAGGCAGTTGATTCGATGTCATGGGATGAATTTGTGACGAGGTTTAGAGCTGAGTTTGAACCAGTAATTGAGGTGCAACAGTTGGCGAGGGAGTTCAAGGGCCTTCACCAGACTACTGAGACGGTGGCTGAGATCATCTCTATGTTCCGCGAGAGGGCGTTGTTGGTTCCGCAGTATGTGGCGGATGAGGGAATGAAGAAGGCGGGTGAAACATCCCAAAAATACGGTCCAAAATTTTTGTTTTAAAATCAATTAAGTAAACCATATTTCATCAATATCATAATAAAATCACAAGTCATGTATTCCCAAAACATCATATCAAATATTGTATCAAAACCATGTGTCAAAACATCAGAGTCTAAAACATCCCAGGCTATAAACTGTGGTGTGTGTCATGCAGTCATCTCGAGCTCTTCCCCTAGCTAGTGGAAGTACCTGAAACCAAAACTGAAAACTGTAAGCATGAAGCTTAGTGAGTCTCCCCAATCTGCCACATACCATACACATAACATGCAACTAGGAGATACGGGCCCACCCACTCTCATGGAGATTCGGTCCCCGCCCACACTCCGTTGTCTAGGAGATTCGGGCCCCGCCCACACTCAACTGTCTAGGAGATTCGGGCCCTGCCCACACTCCGCTACTAACATGCATACAAGTATCACACAGACAACAAGTATATCTATTCCTATCCAGCAGTCACATATCTATACTCAAATAATGCTATGAGATTCGGACCCCGCCCACACTCAGATACTAACATATCACATATACGGGCCGGCCTTGGTGCCGTAGACCCGTTCCTACTAAAGGAAACTCGCCTCGTAAAGCTGACTACTGAAATCTCGAGTAAGGAATCTCTGACGGCTGCTCCCACGACTCCTCGGCTATTAATATCACAATATCACTTAGTCAAAACCTAATAATTCTCCTTAAGGTAAAATGACCATTTTACCCCTGGTCAAAGTCAACGCTTTGGTTAAAGTTAACCTTCTGGTTGACCCAACTCGTCGAGTTGCTCCATCACTCGTCGAGTCCTAGAATCCTGAATCGCGATCTAACTCGTCGAGTCTCCCCCCGACTCATCGAGTTCCCAGGCTACTCATAGTCGCGATTTATCGAATCAACTCGTCGAGTCCCTTAACCGACTCGTCGAATTCTACCTTAAGCTAAAATGGGACAACACAGTCCAACTCGTCGAGTTCCCTTATGGACTCGACGAGTTCCTCTGTCCGTTTGGCCATGTTAACATATTAAGCCTCTACTCTCCAAATCCAAGGTCCATACTTCCTCTACACACAGTAAATGCCCCTTTAAGGGTAACTTTTCCAACTTTACCCGCTAATAATCCTCTCTAATAGGTTTAGCTAAAACCCTAGCTCATTAAGACATAGATCTTTGTCCATAAGCCTTATTACTCCAACCCAAAGCATGAAAATCAAGATCTAGGCCCTAGACACCCAATGAACACGTAAAGTCTCAGACTTTACTTCCATTCGTGGCCTTTTGGGGCTTAAAAGGCCATAACAACATCCTTAAGGATTGCATGGGTCTCCAATGGCATAAAGTTTGCACCTTTATGCCTTAACAACCCTTAATGATTCCAGATCTGGAAGGTAAGCCACTTGGGACGTCCATGTCCCAAAGATGTAGATTCTTGAACCAAAACCCACATAAAATGGACCTAAAGAGATCTAATGAAATAATAGTCAAGCTAGAGACTTTATTACCAGAAAGTGATGAGGATGGAAGGAAATCTTTGGATCTACTATCTTCTCCTTGAACCTTCTAGCTCCTTCTTCTTCTTCTAGCTTCAAGAACACACAAAATCACTCAAGAATGGCTCACACACTCACAAAATGCTCTAGGGTTTCGAGGATTAGAGTTTGGGACTTGGAGGCTGGAAATGAGGCCAAAAGGTGGGGATTAGGATGCTTAAATAGGGTGCAAAACTCCGAAATTAGGGTTTCACTCTGGCAGACCTACTCGCCGAGTCGAGGGCTCTTGACTCGTCGAGTAGATAGCTGAAAACCCGCGTCCAAGACTCGTTTCTACTCGACGATTATGGGTCTTCCAAATCATCGAGTAGCTCTGCCAGAATGAATAATTTAATAAATAAAAGCGTACCAGAAACCAGGAGTTACAATTCTCCCCCACTTGACTTAGACTTCGTCCTCGAAGTCTGCTACGTCTGAAAACAACTCCGGGTAGTGCTCCCTCATCTCCTCCTCGGGCTCCCAAGTCCACTCATAACCCTTGTGGTGCTGCGAATGCACCTTCACTTGCTGAATGACCTTGTTCCTCAAGGTCTTCGTCTTGCGATCCAGAATCACCACCAGCCTCTCAATGTAGTTCAGGCTGTCATCAACCTGAATATCCTCTAAGGGCACAATCGTTGAATCATCCACTCAGCACTTCCGCAACTGGGAAACATGGAGAATGTTGTGGATCTTGCTGAGCTCTGCTGGAAGATCCAGTCGATACGCCACCTTGCCCACCCGGGCTATAACCCTAAAAGGACCAATGTATCTGGGGCACAGCTTGTCCCGCTTCCAGAACCGGATGACACCTTTCCAAGGTGACACCTTCAGGAGGACCATGTCGCCACCTGAAACTCCAAGTCTGAACGTCGCTTGCCGGCATAACTCTTCTGCCGACTCTGAGCAGTCTGCAGCTTGCTCTGGACCTGCTGGACCCGATCTGTAGTCTTGAGTACTACCTCAGTACTCCTCATGACTCTTTGACCGACCTCGCCCCAACAGATTGGGGTCCTACACTTACTCCCGTAGAGCATCTCAAAGGGAGGTCTGTCTATGCTGGCGTGGTAACTGTTGTTATACAAAAGTTCCGCTAACGGAAGATACGTATCCCAACTGCCACCGAAATCCAAAACACATGCGCGTAGCATGTCCTCGAGAGTCTGTATCTTCCTTTCGCTCTGTCCGTCCGTCTGAGGGTGGAAAGCGGTGCTGAAATGGAGGCGAGTACCCATCTTGTCGTGGAACCGCTAACAAAATCTGGAAGTGAAACGGACATCTCGGTCTGACACCACCGAGACAGGCACTCCATGTCGTGCCACTATCTCACGTACATATATCTCGACCAACTTCTCGGCCGATATGCTCTCCTGAATTGGGATAAAATGAGCACTCTTGGTCAACCGATCCATGATGAACCATATCGAATCTACTCCACGTGAGGTCCTGGGAAGCTTGGTGATTAAATCCATGGTGATATCCTCCTATTTCCACATGAGAATATCCAACGGTTGTATCTTTTTGTGGGGTCGCTGATGCTCGGCGTTGACCTTCCTGCAGTCAAGCACCTCTCTACATACCACGCTACGTCCCGCTTCATGCAGGGCCACTAGTAATCAGGGCGAAGATCCCTATACATCTTCTTCACCCCGAGATGGATGGAGAACCTCGACTTATGGGCCTCATCCATCAGAACCTGACATACTCTACCCCAGTACGAAACCCAGACCCTCCCATGCAGGGTCAGCAACCCACGACTATGATAATCAAACGAGGCCACCCGACCTACCATCCGCTCGCACTTCTGGTGCTCTTCCATCACTTCAGGCCCTCTACCTGTGCCTCTCTGATCTGCTCCAGCAATGGAGTAATCACTGTCATCCTCAGACAGATGCCTCGAATCGGGGCTGCTACCGCCTTACATCTCAGGGCGTCGGCCACCACATTGGCCTTGCTCGGGTGGTAAAGGATCTCACAGTCGTAGTCCTTCACCACATCTAACCACCAATGTTGCCTCATGTTCAGATTCGGCTGATCCATGAGGTACCTCAAACTCTTGTGGTCCGTGTAAATGGTACAACGGACCCCATAGAGGTAATATCGCTGAATCTTGAGGGCAAACACCACAGCCCCCAGTTCCAAATCATGCACCAGATAGTTAGCCTTGTGAGGCTTCAACTACCTCGAAGCGTAAGCTATCATGTGACCCCACTGCATCAAAACCACACCCATGCCCGTAATCGAAGTGTCACAGTAAACCACAAAGTCATCGACGCCCTCTGGCAAAGTCAGGATCGGTGCCTCACACAGCCGCTGTCTGAGAGTATCGAAAGTTGCCTGCTGCTCAGGCCCCCAGCGGAAGGTCGCCGACTTCTTGGTCAGTCGGGTCAAAGGAACAACGATCTTGGAGAAATTCTGGATAAATCTCCGGTAATAACCCGCTAGACCAAGGAAACTCTGAATCTCAGTTGGAGACCTCGGAATCTCCAACTGCATCACGACTTCTATCCTGGCCTGATCGACCATAATACCCTTCTGGTTGACAAGGTGCCCAAGAAACTGCACCTCGCGCAACCAGAACTCACACTTGGAGAACTTTGCAAAAAGTCTCTCCCTCCTTAGTGTCTCCAGCATCTCCCTCAGGTGCTCCTCATGTTGCTCCTGTGTCTTGGAATAGACCAAGATATCATCAATGAAGACTATCACATACTGATCCAGCATCGGTCTGCACACGTGGTTCATGAGATCCATGAACACGGCTGGAGCATTGGTGAGCCCAAACGGCATCACCACAAACTCATAGTGACCATAGAGAGTCCAAAAAGTTGTCTTCTGCACATCCTCATCTCTGACTCGCATTTGGTGATAACCCGATCGCAGATCAATCTTGGAGAACCAAGGTGCACCCTGTAGTTGGTCAAACAAATCATAAATCCTCGGGAGGGGATAACGGTTCTTCACCATTACCTTGTTTAGCTCCCGGTAGTCTATGAACATCCGATGCGACCCGTCCTTCTTCTTCACAAACAGGACCGGGGCTCCCCATGGCGAACTACTCAGCCTGATAAATCCCTTATCTAGCAGCTCTTGCAGATGCGTAGATAATTCCTGCATCTTGGGAGGAGCCAACAGATATGGTGCCTTGGATATCAGAGCCGCACCATGGACTAGGTCAATCCTGAACTCGACCTGTCTCTCCGGTGGTATCCCAGGTGAATCCTCCGGGAATACGTCCGGGTACTCTCGCACTATCGGTACGTCATCGACTGCCGCCTTACCCTTTTCCCGGGTATCCATGATATAGGCGACATAACCTGCGCAACCCTGCTGAATGTAGCACCTCGCTCTCACTGCTGAGCATAAAGTCAATCCACCATGCGGCCTCTCGCCCTGAATCATTATCCCTCCCCCACTAAGAGTCCGAATCATCACTAGTTGTTGCTCGCAGTCAATCACTTCCCCATTGGGGCTTAACCAATCCATACCAACTATAACCTTATTCCCTCGCAGGGGAATAGGGACTAGATCCATAGACAACTGCTCATCAAATAACTGTAGTGTACATCCTCGGTGAACTCTCGCAACCCTGACGGTCCTATCGTCTACTATCTCCATATCAAGCGGGATATCTAGCTCTCTAGGAGCCCCTGTGAATCGCTCGCTAAACGCGAGCGACACAAAAGATCGAGTAGCTGTAACATCCTAAAAATACGGTCTAAAAATTTCTTTTTAAAATCATTTAAGAAAACCATAATGTATCCACATCATAATAAAATCACAAGTCATGTATCCAAAACATCATATCCAAATACTGTATCAAAACCGTGTATCAAAATATCATAGTCTAAAACATCCCAAGTCATAAACTGTGGTGTGTGTCATGCAGTCATCCCGAGCTCTTCCCCTTGCTAGTGGAAGTACCTGAAACCAAAACTGAAAACTGTAAGCACGAAGCTTAGTGAGTCTCTCCAATATACCGCATACCATACAGATAACATGCAACTAGGAGATACGGGCCCAGCCCACTCTCATGGAGATTCGGGCCCCGCCCACACTCCGCTGTCTAGGAGATTTGGGCCCCGCCCACACTCCGCTGTCTAGGGGATTTGGGACCCGCCCACACTCCGTTGTCTAGGAGATTCAGGCCCCGCCCACACTCCGCTATCTAACATGCATACAAGTATCACACAGACAACAAGTATATCTAATTCTATCAAGCAGTCACATATCTATACTCAAATAATACTACGAGATTTGGGCCCCGCCCACCTTCGGTTACTATGAGATTCGGGCCCCGCCCACACTCGGCTACTAACAAATCACACTACAGGCCGGCCTTGGTGCCGTAGACCCATTCCTACTGAAGGAAACTCACCTCGCAAAGCCGACTGTTGAAATCTCAAGTGAGGAATCACCGACGGCTGCTCCCACGACTCCTCGGCTATTAATATCACAATAAAACTTAGTCAAAACCTAACATTTCTCCTTAAGGTAAAATGACCATTTTACCCCTGGTCCAAGTCAACGCTTAGGTTAAAATCAAAGTCAACATTTGAGTTGACTCAACTCGTCGAGTCAATCCCTGATTCGCCGAGTTCCTCTGCCACTCTTTAGTCGTGAAAACACAAACTAACTCGTCGAGTCCCTTCACAGACTCGTCGAGTTCCACCTGGTACAGAATCGGGACAAACCAACTCAACTCGTCGAGTCCCTCTATGGACTCACCGAGTTCCTTTTTCTGTTTAGGCTATTTTAATGGATTAAGCCCCAACACTTCAAATCCAAACTTCATACTTCACATAAACCCTGACAATGTCCCTTTAAGGTTAAAGTTTCCAACTTTACCCATTAATACCTCTTCTTAAAGGGTTTAGCTCAAACCCTAATTCCTTGGGACCTAAAACTTGGTCCTTAAGCCATCCACACACCAAAATAAAGCTTACAACCACAGATCTAAACCCCTAACACTACTTGGACACGTAAAGTTCCTAACTTTCCTTCCATGCATGACCTTTTAGGGCTAAAAAGGCCATGATAACGTTTTTAGGCTTGCATGGGGCTTCCATGGCCATAAAGTTTGCACCTTTATGTCATGGAACCCCTTCTAGATCCCAGATATGAAGTGTAAGTCACTTAGGACGTCCGAATCCCAAAGACCAAGGTTCTTGAACCAAAACCCTCATAAAATGGAAGTAAGTAGATCTAATGAATGAATGATCAAGTTAGAGACTTGATTACCATAAAGTGATAAGGATGGAATGAAATCCCTGGATGTACTATCTTCTCCTTGAAACTTCCAGCTCCTCCTTCTTATTCTAGCTTCAAGAACACACAAAATCACTCAAGAATGGATCACACACTCACAAAGTGCTCTAGGTTTTCGAGGATTAGGGTTTGGGACTTGGAGGCTGGAAATGAGGCCAAAAGGTGGGGATTAAGATGCTTAAATAGGGTGAAAAACCCTGAAATTAGGGCTTCACTCTGGCAGACCTACTCACCGAGTCGAGGGCTCTCGACTCGTCGAGTAAATAGTTTAAATCTCGCGTTCAAGACTCGTTTCAACTCGACGAGTTTGGGGATTCCAACTCGTCGAGTAGCTCTAAGAAAATGAATAATTTATGAATAAAAGCGTACTAGAACCAGGCGTTACAGTAGCACCGGAATCAAACAGTACCAAGGCTGATATACCATTTACTAAGAATGATCCTATAATAAACACATAAACATATGCTATAATCAATACAAATAAAGGGGTAAGGAGAAGATACATATCTGTAACGACATCAGGAGCTGTACGTGCCTCCTCTGCTGTCAACTGGAAGGCACTGCTCTTCGCCACTGGCGCCTCTACCCGGCCCTGACGGCCGCCTGCTCTTCGCCGCTGCTGTTCTCACGCTAATCTCATCATAGGCTTGCCTTAGGGTAATCACCAACCCACTCTTCGCTATCAGCTGCATAAGAAGTCACTACTATCTCCCCTAACTAGCTTGCAAATACTATTACATATCACTAAGACTAGATAATTCTGCGAATGAGAGATCCTACCTTACAACGGTTGGACTCAAACAAGAGCTGCGAAATAGAGCTAGAACTAACCTTCTGAAATTATTTAATCCTTGCAATATGTAACTTAACATATCCGTTTACTAGTTAGTAAAAGATAACTAAGACTCCTAACAGCACAAAACAAGCAGCATTCGAGCATCGAGTAAACATAATCAAGCATATCCTAATCAGGCCATCATATCACTGGCTCATCTGTACTAGAATGTAGTTATTAAATTTGATACACATATAACAGGCACATAAGGCATCCTTCCTAGATCCTTAGTCCTAATCTAGCATGCAGTTCTCATAAACATATCATAACATAAACTTGTATGGGTAATTTGGGAGCACATACTTGAGCTCGGCTGATTGCATGCACCACACCATTTTCTCTTTTCAAAATCTTTTTCTTATTTTCAAAGTTTTTTTATAAAATGATTTTCTTTTAGAAAATTTTCATACCAATTCCTTAGTTTGAGTTCAGACACACCCGATAGCGTGTCTGAATCCCTTAAACCAAGGCTCTGATACTGTAACATCCATAAAAATCATGCCAAATTTAAACTTTTAAAATATCCCAAAACCATTGATTATTACAAAAGTTGTTTCCAAAATAGTTCAGTGTCAAAATATCCCATAATCAAATCATAAACAACAGGAGGTGTACGATCATGCCTTCGCCTTCCCGCGATCATCAGAAGTACCTGAAACAAAATCAACAACTATAAGCCCGAAGCTCAGTGAGTTCCCCCAAAATACCCATACGCACATCAACATACATATAACACAAAAAACATACTATGTGTCCAATCAACCATCGGGTTGGAATACCCCAGACCCTCAACCATCGGGTTGGAATGCCAACATACTATAGGTCCAGTCATCCTCGGGATGGAATACCCCAGACCTACAACCATCGGGTTGGAATGCCCTTATACTACGAGTCCAGTCATCCTTGGGATGGAATACTCACGACCCACAATCATCAGGTTGGAATGTCAGGTCTGTTGGCTCTCGCACAAATCAAAGGAGCCTCAACCACCAATCAACATGTGCACATATATTAGATAATCACATAACAGTCTATAGACATACAAACCGATCTAACCGATCATACTAGCATAACATCATCCTATCTACTAGGATACTGATCTACATATCATAGCAACATAATACCATCATATCTACCAGGATGCTAATCTAACAGCTCTTACTCGCATAACATATCAGAGTAACAATAAAAAAGGGTCGGCCTTGGTGCCTTAGATCCTTGAACATAGTGAAGAAAACTCACCTCACGACTGTCGAATTGAAGTGATAAACTCAAACTCTCGAACCACAGTCACGAACTTCACCACCTATATTTACCATAAGACCATTTCCATAAATTTCCAAATTACCAAAATACCCCTAGAAGTCAACTAGTCAACCTTTGGTCAATGGTCAAGGTCAACAGTCCATATTGACCCAACTCGTCGAGTGCAGATCACTGACTCGTCGAGTCCTTCCAGAACTCGAGAAGTCGTGAAACCTCCCAGTTGACTCGTCGAGTTTCCAGTCAACTCGTCGAGTCCATGCATGTTCACAGTCGAGGAAACCCTAACTGGCTTGTCGAGTCATCCTACTTACTCGCCGAGTTCATGCAGAAAACCTCAAGGCTAATCTTCATCGGACTCACCGAGTTAGCCATGTAACTCGTCGAGTCTCTTCAGTCCTTTCTCCATTCAGATGCTTATAAGCCACCCCAAAGCTCTATATTACAGATCTGAGTTCCTAGGGCATACTTCCTACGTAAAGTTTCAAACTTTACGTACATGCAAGGTGTTAATGGCCAAAATCAAGCTAGAGAAGAGGTTCTAAGTGAGGATAAGACATTATCTTGCTAAAGGCTTAAACTTTATGACCATAAGAACCAAGATGAGCCTAGATCAGAAGTTTCAACTTCAGATCATGTTCGATACCCGAAATAAAACACCAATCAAGCTAAAATGACCCTAATCTCAAACATAAATAGATCTAGATAGAAAGAAGCTCAAGGTAACGACTTGTTACTTTCAAGTGCTGCAAAATGGAGTAGATTTCAGATCCCTCAACTATTCCTTGCTCAAAACTTCTTGATCTCCAAGCTCCTCTTACCAAGATCCACCTTCCTAACTTAAAACACACAAATATGGGGAGAAAACGCGATTTAGGGTTTCTGAACTCAAAGGGGGATGTAAGGGAGGCTAATGACCCTTTAAATAGGGTGCAAAACCCTGGAAATTAGGGTTTCATCCTCCAACTCCAACACGTCGTGTCGGTTCTCACACTCATCGAGTTGGTCCCTTAAAACCCGCGACCAAAACCGTGCCTACTCGACGAGTCATGGCATCCAACTCGTCGATTCGACCTTTCAAATGGAAATATAATACTGAAAAGTTTATACCTGAGAGTCGAGGTGTTACAGATACCAACTTGAAACATCCCAAAAATATGGTCCAAAAATTTCGTTTTAAAATCAATTAAGTAAACCATATTTCATCGATATCATAATAAAATCACAAGTCATGTATTCCCAAAACATCATATCAAATACTGTATGAACACCATGTGTAAAAACATCAGAGTCTAAGCCATCCCAGGCTATAAACTATGGTGTGTGTCATGCAGTCATCCCGAGCTCTTCCCCTTGCTAGTGGAAGTACCTGAAATCAAAACTGAAAACTGTAAGCACGAAACTTAGTGAGTCTCCCCAATCTACCACATACCATACAGATAACATGCAACTAGGAGATACGGGCCCTGCCTACTCTCATGGAGATTCGGGCCCCGCCCACACTCTGTTGTCTCGAAGATTCGGGCTTCGCCCACACTCCGCTAGTAACATGCATACAAGTATCACACATACAACAAGTATATCTATTCTTATCCAGTAGTCACATATCTATACTCAAATAATGCTACGAGATTCGGGCCCCGCCCACACTCAGCTACTAACATATCACATATACGGGTCGACCTTGGTGTCGTAGACCCGTTCCTACTGAAGGAAACTGTGACAACCCGAAATTTTTATCTTGTACAACACTTAAACTCAATCAAAGTCAAACTTGTTTCTGCTAACTTTTAGCATTGTTTAGAGTCTGTTTGAGCATTCTGAGCCTAGTACACCAAAGGAATGAGTGAAAGGAAGTGTCAATTGAAGTTCTAACCTATCAAGCAAGCCCTAAACTTTATCATGTGGAGTTTACGGCCACACCATGTGAGTTACGGCCGTAAACACATGGTGGCCGTAAACTCATTTTATATATACATGATATTCTTCCATTACTTCACCATTTCAAGCCTAGAAACCGATTTCTCTATCAACTATCATCAAGAACTTTCATCTCAATCTTCAATCTAGTAAGTAATCCTTCCATTTTCAAGTTGATATCCTTCAATATCTAGCGAATATACATGATTTCATCCATGAAATCTCTTCTTTTGGTTAGATCTTCAAGTGTTCTTCATTTCTTCAAGAACACTCTTGTTCTTTAGGCCGAAAACTACTATTTCAAGCTTCTAATACGTAAGTACACTCTCCTTAGCTTGCAATATACTAGGGAAATTTGATTTACTCCTTGAAATCGAGCATTTCCCAAGAACATGAGGTGTTTACGGCCAAGTGCATCTCCCTTGGCCGTAAACCCTAATTAGTGGTGCATATGGACCATAACTTCTTCCTAAGGCTTGGATAAGAGTCTAGAACACTTCCTTATGATTGTAAGACCTTTAGAACACCTTTGGTACAAAATACCATGAGTTTACGACCGTAAAAATCATAGGGCCTTAAATCCATGGGCCGTAAACTCATAGGGCCGTAAACCCATGGGCCGTCAACTCATGGGAGTTTTACCATTTGGGCCGTAAACTCCAATGTGAGGCCCTACATCCCTTATATGCAACCATATGTGGTTTAACACTTCATTACAAGTGTTTCCTAGTCCCTAAGGTTGTTCCATTGCATGATTATTTGATATAAACACTAATTGTGTTCATATATGTGTCATTATATGCTAAATAGGATCTGTGTGTGCTCAAGCTTTCACTTGACACCTAGCATCCTTTATCGATCTTACATTCGAGTTACTCACTACATGTGAGTTCATACCCCTTAACTTATCTTTTAAATGATTTTAAATGCTTTTATGGGGGGATACAAGTTGAACTATTATA
Source organism: Lactuca virosa (assembly GCF_052849685.1). Taxonomy (NCBI): domain Eukaryota; kingdom Viridiplantae; phylum Streptophyta; class Magnoliopsida; order Asterales; family Asteraceae; genus Lactuca; species Lactuca virosa. The sequence goes on from NC_136433.1 coordinate 45,747,448, forward strand.
GTTATGATATCAATCACATGTGATTAATAACTATCAAACATATGGATTTTCTTACATTTCAAACTGTTTTATCAATCAAACTGCTTCAAACTGTTTTATAAACTCTTTTACATGTTAAATACTTTCTATGAAACTCTTTTAAACTTATATTTTGTCAAATGCATATCTATCTAGATATAGTTATATAAGTAGGATTGAAAGGACTTAGGACTGATAGCTCGCCTTACTTCCTGTTCCTTGTTTGGTTGTGGACTTAGGGTATCGGTTGTCTGTCCGAAGGTCGTTTGAATCTTAGTTATATATTATGTATATGTATATAGATATAAAAGTTCCTTCGTTCAGTTCAATACCTTTGGGTAGCAAAGGTATACCAACATGTTCATACATACAAACAACATTGCTAGTAAACTATAATAGGTATAGTTTAGGAAGTTACTAATGCTATTACTAGAACAATGAAACATACAAAGAGTCAGTTCATACATGAGTCAATACATACTATTACGAGAAACAATACTCACTATAAAGAGAAACAGATAGAGAATACTATAATGAGAAACAATACTCACTATAAAGAGAAACAGATAGAGCATACTATAATGAGAATCAATACCTACTACACACTATACACTAGAGAACATACTACATACTAGACAGAGAGAACATACACTACACTAGTACATACTATACAAATACAAGAATACCATAACATTAATGTGAGATACTACTTCATGGCTCGGCATATACTGTTGTGTCACGTTTTGTACCCAAAGTCTCCAGGAGGGAGAGCGTGAATTTGTGTATAGATCTATACGGGAATGACCCTCCTACACCTTGCTGCTAGCTACAGTGGGACCTGCAGGTCTGTGGGTGACGAATGTCATATCATTTCGACGTCTCGATAGTTGTTGAGTGGATACGCTAAGGTTATATGTGACTAGGATGTTATAGACTTAGAATTTGTGATCTTTGCTTTACTTCCTGTTCCTTGTTTGGTTGTGGGCTTAGAGTTAGGGTCACTTATTCGAAGGTCTATCCTGTCTTGGTTACATATGACTGGTATGAACTACGCAAATGTTGGAGTAACTGATAAGGATCATCTTATAATTATCTTAATTAGCACGTCTATTAATTATTTCTTTTACCCCTTTTCTCGCTTAGATAACATGGATGGATTCCATATCCCCGGAGACCCGTACTTTCCCAACCAAGGCGACGGAGGATGGATCGATGACGAGCCAGAAGAGAATCATCCGATCCCTTTGGATGATGACTTCGTGGAGAACTTCCCGGAGGATTCTGACTCCGAGGCCGAAGTCAACGATCAACCCCTGGTGGCTCCAAACCCAAATCCAAACCCACGTCCGGCTTTTCAAGGCCCGACGCCTCTGTGGGTGGAAAGTCTGGAGACCTGGAGTCAGGAACAGGGCCAACCTATCCCGTACAATGGAGACCGAAGTTTTTACAATGTGAGCGAAGGAGGCTCAGCGGACAGGGTCCTGCCTATCCTGGTCCGCAGGGTTGCTCGTAACGAAATCCAGGGAAGGACAGCCCTCCAACGCATTGCGAAACTTGATGCCAATACATGGATCAACACTGTCCGCATTCGTCGTCTGGAAGATGCTCGCGAAAGAACTGAAAGGGACAATGAGTCTCTACTTCAAGCATTAGCTGAGACTAGGGCTGAAGTTATAGAACATCGCGTGCGCCAGCGAGTGTACGAGCGACGCCTTCTGGAAATGGAGCATCTGATGGATAATTTAAGGGTTCATCCAAGGGGTTCCCGCCGTCAGTAGGGAATGCTCTGCTCATCCCTTTTCTTTTGGATATAAAAATAGGTCTATGTAAAAGCTCTAGTTTTAGTTCCTGTCTATTTTAAGACCTTGAACTTTTGGTAGATAGGTCTTTATTCCGTCAGAATTTTCTCATCCTGGTGTGATGTAAGACCTACTTCTAGGTCATTTTTCCCAAACTTGTTACATCTGTAATACCAGTGTTAATGACAGATATCTAATCTATTAGAAATTAAGTATTCAATCATGCTTCCATCTGTGTTGTTGGGCTATAGAGAGTTAGTCCATGAGTCACTCTCATCATACTCTCTATTAAATTCTTATCAATATCTTCATCTTTGTAATCTTATAGCTACGAGATGCCTCCACGCCGAGTAACGAGGCGCACTACTCGTAATCAAACTCCTCCTCCTCCTCAATACAACCCAGCGGCTATTCAAGCTGCTGTGAATGCGGCTGTTACTGCAGCTTTAGGACAATTCACCACTACCGGTACTAGCGGGAATGGGACTAATGTGCCTCCCACCCCAGTTGAAACTCCAGTGCGCTCTAGGGAGTGCTCATACAAGGATTTCACTAGCTGCAAACCCAGGTCCTTCAATGGAACTGGCGGAATCATTGCCCTCTCGCAATGGTTCGAGAAGACGGAGTCGATCTTTGAGATCTGCTCCTGTCCGGAAGGGAGCAAGGTAAAATTTGCCGCTTGCACCTTCGCGGACCGAGCTCTGACATGGTGGAACAGCCATGTCAAGTCACTATCCCTTATAGTGGCAAATGCCATCGGCTGGGAAACTCTTAAGGAGCTGATGATCGAGGAGTACTGCCAGAGGGGCGAGGTGCAGAAATTAGAGCAGGAGCTCTGGAGCCTAACCATGAAGGGCTCCGACATAGTCTCCTACACTGCCAGATTCAGCGATCTGGTAGCGCTATGTCCGGGAATGGCCCTTTCTGAGGCTAATAAGGTGGAGAGGTACATTTGGGGGCTGGTGCCTTCATTTCAGGGGAACGTTCTAGCTTCCAACCCCACTACCTTCGATAGTGCCAAGCGATTGGCACAAAGGCTCATCGACCATGGGGTCCGAACCCCGTCAGTAACAACAACCCTAGCCATCTCAGAACCCTCCAAAGCCGGCGACAACAAGCAGAAATTCTGGGATGACAAGAAGAACAAAACACTGCCAAAAAGCAGCAAGTCGTAGCTATCCACACTGCTATAGCACCTGCCGTTGCTGCACCGGTAAAGCAGTACGCGGGGAACTTGCCGAAGTGCAACAAATGCAGCTTCCACCACAACGGACCCTGCCGTGAAATGCAGTGCTCTAACTGCAATAGGAAGGGGAACACTGCCCGTTTCTGCAAGGCTCCGGCAAAGCCAATTACCCAAGTTCCCGGCGCTGGTGTGGGCCAGGCTTGCTACGGTTGTGGCGAGGTGGGCCACTACAAGAGGAACTGCCCAAAGGCAGGGAATGCCGGTGGCGTGGGAAGAGTTTTGGCTATAGGCCACGAGGAAGCAGTTGCCGACCCTACAGTGGTCACTGGTACGTTTCTCCTCGATAACTCATATGCATGCATTTTGTTTGATAGTGGAGCGGAGAGGAGTTTCGTGAACCAGAAATTTGCTCACTTACTTAAGAATAAATCGCATGCACTTAAAGGATCGTTTACAGTAGAAATGGCTAACAGAAAGACAGAGAGTACTAGCTGCATATACATAGGATGTTCACTAACACTAGATAGCCATTCATTTCCAATCGACATCATGCCGGTCTCAATTAAAAGTTTCGACGTCATAATCGGCATGGATTGGTTGAGTTCTCATCGTGCCGACATTATGTGTTACGAAAAGGCTGTTCGCCTTAATCTGCCGTCTAGCGAAACCCTAGTTATCTACGGTGACAAACCCGACACAAACTTTTGCCTCATCTCGAGCATTCAAGCCCAGAAATTCTTGCGAAAGGAATGTCGCGCATTCCTTGCTCATGTTGTCGATGTGAGCCAAGAAACGAAAGACATAAAGAACATTCCAGTAGTACGCGATTTTCCCGACATCTTTCCAGAAGAACTCCCTGGATTACCTCCGCAACATCAAGTCGAGTTTAGAATCGACTTAGTTCTAGGGGCTACCCCTGTAGCCAAATCGCCCTATCGTCTAGCACCAGCTGAGATGTAGGAGCTATCCAGTCAACTTAACGAATTGCTCAGCAAGGGATTCATTAGGCCAAGCTTCTCACCCTGGGGAGCACCGGTCTTGTTCGTCAAGAAGAAAGACGGATCGTTCCGTATGTGCATCGACTACAGGGAACTTAACAAACTAACCGTCAAGAATCGTTACCCTCTGCCACGCATTGACGATTTGTTTGACCAACTTCAAGGGTCAAACTTCTTTTCAAAAATAGACCTAAGATCCGGGTATCACCAATTACGAGTGCTAGGGGAGGATGTTCCGAAGACAGCCTTCTGAACTCGTTATGGACACTACGAGTTTGTAGTGATGCCGTTCGAATTGACCAATGCGCCCGCAGTATTCATGGACTTAATGCATAGGGTGTGCCGTCCTTACTTGGATCAGTTCGTCATCGTCTTCATCGATCACATACTTATCTACTCTCGTAGTAAGGAGGAGCATACTCAACATCTTCGACAAGTCTTAGAAACGCTACGATCGGAGAAGCTCTATGCGAAGTTCTCGAAATGCGAATTTTGGATCCGAAGAGTCGAATTCTTAGGGCACGTGGTTAGCGAAGAGGGAATACATGTGGACCCTTCCAAAATCAAAGCCATTGAGAACTGGTCAGCACCGAAGACGCCTACAGAAGTTCGTCAATTTCTAGGCCCTGCTGGCTACTATCGCAGGTTCATTCAGAACTTCTCTCGGATTGCGAAACCGCTTACAACACTGGCCCAGAAGGGCGTGGCCTTTGACTGGGAAGAGAAGCACGAGAAAGCGTTTCAAACGCTAAAGCGAGCCTTATGCACCGCACCGATATTGTCCCTCCTCGAAGGGATAGAAGACTTCGTGGTCTATTGTGATGCGTCCAATCAAGGGCTCGGCTGTGTTCTGATGCAACGAGGAAAGGTCATCGCCTATGCCTCAAGACAGCTGAAGACACACGAGGTCAACTACACCACACACGATCTGGAGTTAAGAGCAGTGGTGTTTGCTCTGAAGATCTGGAGACACTACCTGTATGGTACAAAAAGCACAATCTTTACAGACCACAAAAGCCTACAACACATATTCGACCAAAAGGTGCTCAACATGAGACGACGACGGTGGGTCGAGCTACTCAGTGATTACGAATGTGAAATTCGTTATCATCCCGGCAAGGAGAACGTAGTAGCTGACGCCCTGAGTCGGAAAGAATACTCTGGTCGTAGAGTCAAATCATTGACTATGACTATCCATTCACACTTGTCCACACAGATTAAGGAAGCTCAGCTTGAAGCTTTGAAACCTGAAAATGTGGCGAGTGAATCCCTGAGAGGGATGGATAAGAACTTAGTGGTCAAGGGTGGCGGAGCCTTATATCTCGTGGATCGGATCTGGACACCAAAACATGGTGGTTTCAGAGACTTGATCATGACCGAAGCTCACAACACTCGATATTCCGTCCACCCAGGTTCGGATAAGATGTATCTGGATCTTAAAAAGTTATACTGGTGGCCTAACATAAAAGCAGAAATTGCTACCTTTGTGAGTAAATGCCTTACTTGCGCCAAGGTTAAGGTCGAATACCAGAAACCATCAGGTTTACTTCAGCAACCAGAGATACATGAATGGAAGTGGGAGCGGATCACAATGGACTTCATAACCAAGTTGCCCAAGACGACGGGTGATCTCGATACCATTTGGGTGATCGTAGACAGGTTAACCAAGTCCGCACACTTCCTGCCTATCAAAGAGACGGACAAGATGGAGAAACTAAGGGTGTTCCCATATCCATTATCTCTGATAGGGATAGTAGAATCACTTCGAGGTTCTGGCAGTCGCTACAAAGTTCACTAGGAACTAGGTTGGACATGAGTACAACCTACCATCCGCAAACCGACGGAAAAAGTAAGAGGACTATTTAGACTTTGGAAGATATGTTGCGAGCCTGCGTGATTGACTTTGGGAAGGCATGGGATACTCATTTACCCCTTGTCGAATTCTCCTACAACAATAGTTATCACACGAGCATAAAGGCTGCTCCATTGGAATCCCTCTATGGCCGTAAGTGCAGATCCCCTCTGTGCTGGGCTGAGGTGGGTGACACTCAGTTAGCTAAAGGACGAGTTCCTGACAGCACTCTCACAGGTCCGGAGATCATTCGGGAAACGACAGAGAAGATCGTTCAGATTCGTGAACGATTGAAAGCCTCTAGAGACCGACAGAAAAGCTACGCAGACAAGCGAAGGAAACCATTGGAATTTCAGGTGAGCGACTGTGTCCTATTGAAGGTCTCACCCTGGAAGGGCTTGATACGCTACGTAAAGCGTGGAAAGCTAAATCCAAGATACGTAGGGCCCTTCGAGATTCTCGCTAGAATCGGCCCTGTAGCTTACAAACTCAAACTACCTCACGAACTCAATAACGTACATTCTACTTTCCACGTCTCGAACTTGAAAAAGTGTCTGTCCGATGAGACTCTTATAATCCCACTCGACGAGATCGAGATCAACGAGAGCCTCAACTTCGTGGAAGAACCTGTAGAGATCATGGACCGAGAGGTCAAGCAAATGAAGCAAAGCCGTATCCCGATAGTGAAGGTTCACTGGAACGCCAAACGAGGACCTAAATTCACTTGGGAGCACGAGGATCAAATGAAACTGAAATATCCTCATCTTTTCGTTTAGTTATTTGTAATAGCTTATTTGTTAAACTCTAATTTCGGGACGAAATTCTCTCTAACGGGGGGATGATGTGACAACCCGAAATTTCTATCTTGTACAACACTTAAACTCAATCAAAGTCAGACTTGTTTTTGCTAACTTTTAGCACTGTTTAGAGTCTGTTTGAGCATTCTGAGCCTAGTACACCAAAGGAATGAGTGAAAGGAAGTGTCAATTGAAGTTGTAACCTATCAAGCAAGCCCTAAACTTTATCATGTGGAGTTTACGGCCACACCATGTGAGTTACGGCCGTAAACACATGGTGGTCGTAAACTCATTTTATATATACATGATATTCTTCCATTACTTCTGTTGGATTAATGTCTAAGTCCATAACTATAATTGGTAAGACTTGACCCGACCCGGCATGGTCCATTTGGGTTGCATGGCATCATGCATTTGGATAGACTATAATGAGAGAAATAACACTTAAGGTTGGTTAATATATTATAAGTTCTAATATATTAATAAGGTTATTTAATTAGTATTGATCAAGAATTAATTTGGAATTAATTAAGTGATCAAAATGAGACTAATTAAATATATGGGTTGATTGTATAAATCATTCATTCTTATATATGTGGGCTTGTGATCCAAGATTCCTTATGTTAGACTAAGTCCATGGGGTGACCCATGGATACTCCATGGAGGTTAAAATCCATGGAGCATAAGGAATGGGTAAAGTTATGAGTAACATGGTGTAACCCTAATAGCCACCATATAAAAGAATCCCATGGCTCAAGAAATCGTGCACTAATGTGTGAGTGTGAGGGCTAGACGATTTCAAGGAGTGTTCAAGTTTCTCTCAAGTTATTCCAAGTGTATTTGGTGTTGTGTGAACCATTTGAGGTGTCACACTTGGGGCACTAGGCACTCAAGCTTCATGAAGACATTCTTCATCAAAGAGGTATGTATTCTATCTTGTTATATTTATTATTTTGTATGCTAGATTAGGATAATACCTTGGATGTTCATAATTGTATGTATAATAGAGAAAACATAGATCCAAGGTATTTAGGGTTGCATGTACACTTAGGAGTGTTAGAATGCTCATAACCCAACAGTGGTATCAGAGCCTAGACTTGTTTTCTTGTTATACTTGCAAAAGTAGCTGAAAAATCGAGTTGGATGCATATATTCGATTGTTTTGGCTGGAATTGGACTAGGAACATTACCCTAAGATGTTTTTGGACTTATAAACTTGTTTTTGATGTGGTAATGTTCATGCTAATCCAATTTCTAAGATAATTGTCATAATTTCAAGATTTGTATTAGTTTGTATGTTCATGCTAATTTCTTGAAGATTGATGATTTGAATTATCTTGTTCTTATGAGGTTCTTAGATTAATAGAAAAGTTGTGTGAAATAGTTGTTTTCAATCCATTTTAATCTAAGAGTTGATTCCAAAGTGTGTTTTTGTAACTTGTCCTCAAGTTATATGAAAAGTCACATTTAAGAATCATAAAACTCATAAAAGGTTGCAAAGGTTACAAAATGAAGAGTCTAGTTCTAATTAAATGGTTTTATGACTCCATAACTTGTCCTCAAGTTATGGAGGTTCAAGAGTCTCTTCATTAAATTAAAAAAAAAAGTGTAACCTTAATTAGTTCCATAAGTTACAATAAAAAAAAGTTATTTTTTTTATTAATTAGTTTAAAGTCTTCCATAACTTGTTGTTATGGAACTTGAAGAGTTTCTTTTTTTTTTTAATTAAAACTACTTTAAACTCATAAGTTATGGAATTAATTAGTTTTGAATAGTTTCAAAACTTGCCCTCAAGTTTTGGAATTTGAAAAGTTTTCACTTATGAATACTTTAATTCCAAGTTAGCCCTTAGAATTTTAAAAGTTAAAATTCAACCCTTATACTTTATAATATTATAAGTTAATAATATTTATATATATGTATAAGAGTAAAGTCAGTCTTACCGTTAGTAGGCCTCATTCACGAAGCCGGTCTATAAGGGGGGTATAAGGTTACTGCCTATAAAATGGCAGTTTAATGGGTGTCCACTCTCACCCACCGCTTCCTTGACTGGTGGAGGGTGGTTAGCCGAACGGGTAGGACAAGGACTATAATTCTCCTTTCATTAAAAGTATTAATGATAAATACTAAGTAACTAAACTCTTATTAATACCCAATCTTAGTTACTTAGGAAAATGTGAATTTGGTGCTAACCCATGAAATTACACTTTGCACTTTGCTTAAGTCGTTAGTGGAGCGTGTGTGGTTAACCGGCACACTAACCTGGACTTAACAAGGTAGGCAAAGGGTAACTTAATATTTATCATAGTATCGGTGGAGCGTGTGTGGTTAACCGGCACACTGATTAAGGGGTAAATAGTAAGGGTACCAAGTATATTTGCATGGTTATTCACACCTTGTTTTGTGATCCTCGGCATCCCAGTCACAAAACCTGAAGGGCACACTCAAGATTGAAACATGCCTTTGAACAGTTCAATGAATCTCAAAGATCTAGGACTTTCAAATCCAATTAAAACCTAATAAATTATTTCGTTTTTTATGGTGGAAATTGGTGAATCGTCATTCACCTACCTTCAAATATTTTATAGCTTGGATTACGGCATCCCTCTTCTAAGTTATAAAATAGTTTGTTGGGTCCTAGCCTTAATATTTCATATTGGGTGTCATATTAAGGACTTTAAATCAACTATCTTGAATATCTCCCAAAAAGATGTCTGGTCTAGACATTTATGATCTTTCCAAATCTCTTGAAACAAGCTTTCCTAAATGAAGATGATGTCCCATGGATATCATACTTCTTTCACCTCCTCCAATTATTCTCCCTAACCCACAAGTTCCTAAAAAGTTTAAGGTCACTCAAGCCCTGTTGGCAAGGCAAGGTCTAGGTGTGATCACATCTTGGAGATGTAGTCACATATTGACAAGCCGGGAGAGTTGGGTGTCAAAGTCTTGAGAAAGTTGGTGGCTCAACTACTTTCTAAGTCACATAGTGAGTTCTTTTGGGAATCCTATGAAACAGACTAAGACAAGACCCTTAATGATCTTATCTATTTGCTAAGATCAACTTCCTAAAACGCTATGGACATTGACAATGATGACATTGGATATCCAGTAAAGCTCTCTCTTCCCAATGGAAAGGGATCGGCCATAGTCAACTCGGTTGACCCAATGGTAAAGAGAGAGGCGAAGTCTGAGATAGTCCCATTATCAAGGGTCCATAAGTAACTATTGCCAAAGGAAGGGTCATTGGTTACGAAGCTGCCAAATTTACCTAAGGATGTTAAAGTCAATAAGTTTGGCTCTACTTCAGGTAAAGTCCATTGTCTAACTCTATTAAGTACATGCTGATTCTGATCGCGAAGATGGATTTCAATCGCATGGTTCGGTGATCAGAATTTTGGGCTATTACTTAAGAGTTATGATATTTATATTGCTTAGGAATAGATAACAACAAGGTTTTCATATGGATTGTAAGGATAAGTTTTTCCGCAAAGTTTTAAAATAAAAGGAAAAGGTTTTGATTTTATTTATTTTAAGTATCCTTACAATGGCATTTGTGAAAAGTTGTTGCTTATAAGATTCCATTGATAGCAATATTGGAAAAATGGATTTGATTCTTTCGGTTGTGGTAGTGTCTAATATTACCAAATAAGGAAAGATTCTCATCACCCAAGGTTTAATTGGACCGAAACTTGGAATCATGCAAGTTGTATAGTATGATGAATGAGAACTTTCAGCTTGGAAAATTAAGACTAATTCCTTATGTGAATAAGGAAAGGACTAAGGGACCGAGTACACATTCTTGTGCACTGGTCAAGTCCACCACAAAAGATAAAGAAGACTATTCGTCATGATTTACTTAAGTTCAGTAAATATGGTTATACTTATAAGTTTAAGTATAAGTCTGTAGCATTGGAGAAGTTTCAATGTGAGACAGAACGAATAAGAAGAATCAAAGTATGGCAGAAAGATAAAAGTTTCTCAAATCTGAAAAGATGGGAGAGTACTTTAGTATCATGTTTATGATCATCTTAATGATTAAGATACCATATCACGATTGCTCCTCTAAAGTCATCTTAGTGCATTCTTATGACTAAGAAGAGGAGTCATGAATTGTTGAAATGGTTAAATCAAAAAGATGAGTCATACTTCGTTCCAAAACAATTCTTAGAGTCATACTCCAAGATTGTAACTTGAGTGACATATCTTAAAGAGGGTTTGTTAACACTAGTCAAATGTAAGAGTAAAAGGTTATCTACTCTTGTACATTTGAAATTGGTAAGTTGTGATGTTTTGGATAAAACAGAGACCAACTTAGGCCAATTGTGTAAAGTGTTAGTCTTGATAAAGAATCCGCACTATCTCTTGAATATTTGACAAGGGAGTCTTATATGTCAAGAGGAAAGTGGGAGTCTTAAAGCTCTTGAAAGTTTCAAGACTTAATCAAGAATAAAACCTAAAGTCCTTCACTAGCACACGACTTGAGGTTTATAACCTATCGTGTTGAAATTTTTGTGCCTATTCAAGTTGGCTTTGCATAGGAGTTCTGAGAGTTCTCAATTGGTTGCACAACTACTTGGAAGCAATGGCAGGCACCTGAGCTGCCAAATGGCAAGAATTTAAGATTACACAAGTTTAATCAATATGAGTTTGGATTTGTCACTAACCTTGTCTTGTGATTATGGTTTTGACAAATTCACATGGATAAGAACACATACACTATTAAATCTAAGTGTCATAAGGTTTCTCTCCGATTCATGAAAATGATGGTGAGGAAACACTTTCACTAAGTAGATTTTAGCTAGATAGCAATTGTGATATTTGCATTCTCAAAGTCGTTAGTGGAGCGTGTGTGGTTTACCGGCACACTAACATGGACTTGTGAGAAGTGGCAAAGGTCTAAACAATTGAGACTATGATTACGGCATCCCTTTTCATAGTTCTAAAATTGTTTAGACACACATGTGAGCTATTTAAGAGAGGTGTATGATTTTGATAAAGTTTTATCAAAACAATCTAGTATCAGAAATCTGAACTTTGGTAAGAAAGTCAGCTGATTTCTGAGTACATGTCAAAGCTAGTGGGAGCATAAGTGTTATGCTAATAATCATCATGTTAGTGGGAGCATGATAATTATGACAAAGGTTGCAAGTTAGCAATGTTAATTATAGAAAACAAAAGTTTCAATTCGTGAGGTTGCAGGGGTTGAAAAAGTTGTTTTGCTATAATTAAGGGAGAGGAAATTATACTTCATTTCAATTCTAAAAGCTTAGATTGAGATTTTAATCGTATTTAATCAAGGATATATATATGAATTTCATGTTGGAATGGCTCAACATAAGGAAATTCTATATATGGGTCCATTATTTGCGTTCTAAAATTCGATTATGATTACGACATCCCTTTTCATAATCTGAATTTTGAGAACTTGGCAAATTGAAATGGAAATATTATAGCAAAAGACTGGTTTAGTCTTTATGTGAGACATCATGAATCGTGTCCCATATGCTTCAGATATAGGACCGATTACATGTGCTATATTCATCCTTTCTAAAATTTTCCAAATGCCTGGGGCATTATGAGGGGAAAAGGTCTAGAATTGGATATGACTAAAATGATTAAGCAATTGTCGAGGACAATCTAAGGTTTACCAAAGATTGGTTGCTCAAGGACAGTTGGAAGTATAATGTTAATTCTGGAAGGACCATATTGACATAATCTGTAAGGAGGCAACTCTTGTTCAGAAGTGATAGTCAAAATGGAATATGGAAATGTTTCAAAGTTAGAAATTATTCAATCTGTGTAAGATTAGGAAACTTAATGAAAGAAGGATGTTTCCAAGGAGCTGATCTCCTTTGGAATGCTCTGTAATGATTGTTGTCAAGTCTTTCTGACTTTGTGCATAATCATTAAGAGGATCAATGCATATAAGTTTAGAATCTAACAGATTTCAGTAAATGGCATGAATTTGGAATTCTTGCATTTGCAGTAAGGATTTGGGACTGTGAAAAGAGGATCATTGGAGTGATGTTCAATTGATATATTTTACAAAGTAAAGATCATAGACAAACATAGTATGCATACTTGGTGTATGGCATGACTAGTGTTTAGAAAACATAGTGTACATGCTTGGAGCATGGGACAACTATTGTTTTAAATTCAAGTATAAAGTTGATAAAACCGAAACAATGAATAATGAGTAATCAGTATGGTGATAAATAAAAGTGTTTATTTATATTCATAGGGTTTGATACCATATTTGATTCATTTATTCTTGTGTTTCACTTTGCATGTTTTGACTTCCAGAATAACTAAGTCGCTCTTCCTGAATGATTAAGTTATTCAAACCATCCACAGTCGGTCATATGTTAGAAGTAGATATGAATCAATACTGTCATGGGTTGGTTTGTAGAGGTCCAAGTTGGTGGACAAAGTGGTGCTACAACACTCATGAGTGCTCATAAGTTCTGAGTATTGGATTCAACCCGCGCTCATTTGAATCACTTCATGGATTTTATCACGAGTGATCATGAGACGATAATATCTTATATTCTTCAAACCTAGAGATATGAGTTGTTACTATGAGTTGGTTATACATTGATTGCACGAAAACGCATTGGTAACTCGATGTTATAAAACGTGCCTTTGTGTATGATTCAACAAGTAGTAGAACAAGCCATATGAGTCGAAGTTTATCCATTCCTTTTACCTTCGGGATAAAAGCGATATATGTGGGCCCCTCGATGATTTAAAGATGATACATGTGAGTGCTTGGCCAAGCCAGGACTGATTTGATTTGTTCAATCAGTCAGTCATCATGAATCGGAAATCGGGAAACAACAAATGGACAGAGAGAATGATTGATAATCCATGTCTCAGTCCATATGATATCTAGAATGGAGGAATATATGATCCCTTATCTAATGGACAAGTCATTGACAAAGGTCAGAGTTCATCGACAAGGTCAGAGTTCGACAGAAGCTTTTGAGAGCTACGATTGCTGATCGGTTCCTGAAGTCATACAAAATAATAGTTTTAGACTTATCCAAGTGGGAGACTGTTGGATTAATGTCTAAGTCCATAACTATAATTGGTAAGACTTGACCCGACCCAGCATGGTCCATTTGGGTTGCATGGCATCATGCATTTGGATAGACTATAATGAGAGAAATAACACTTAAGGTTGGTTAATATATTATAAGTTCTAATATATTAATAAGGTTATTTAATTAGTATTGATCAAGAATTAATTTGGAATTAATTAAGTGATCAAAAGGAGACTAATTAAATATATGGGTTGATTGTGTAAATCATTCATTCTTATATATGTGGGCTTGTGATCCAAGATTCCTTATGTTGGACTAAGTCCATGGGGTGACCCATGGATACTCCATGGAGGTTAAAATCCATGGAGCATAAGGAATGGGTAAAGTTATGAGTTACATGGTGTAACCCTAATAGCCACCATATAAAAGAATCCCATGGCTCAAGAAATCGTGCACTAATGTGTGAGTGTGAGGGCTAGACGATTTCAAGGAGTGTTCAAGTTTCTCTCAAGTTATTCCAAGTGTATTTGGTGTTGTGTGAACCATTTGAGGTGTCACACTTGGGGCACTAGGCACTCAAGCTTCATGAAGACATTCTACATCAAAGAGGTATGTATTCTATCTTGTTATATTTATTATTTTGTATGCTAGATTAGGATAATACCTTGGATGTTCATAATTGTATGTATAATAGAGAAAACATAGATCCAAGGTATTTAGGGTTGCATGTACAGTTAGGAGTGTTAGAATGCTCATAACCCAACAACTTCATCATTCTTCACCTTTTCAAGCCTAGAAACCGATTTCTCTCTCAACTATCATCAACAACTTTCATCTCAATATTCAATATAGTAAGTAATCCTTCCATTTTCAAGTTGATATCCTTCAATATCTAGCGAATATACATGATTTCATCCATGAAATCTCTTCTTTTGGTTAGATCTTCAAGTGTTCTTCATTTCTTCAAGAACACTCTTGTTCTTTAGGCCGAAAACTACTCTTTCAAGATTCTAATACGTAAGTACACTCTCCTTAGCTTGCTATATACTAGGAACATTTGATTTACTCCTTGAAATCGAGCATTTCCCAAGAACATGAGGTGTTTACGGCCAAGAGCATCTCCCTTGGCCGTAAACCCTAATTAGTGGTGCATATGGACCATAACTTCTTCCAAAGGCTTGGATAAGAGTCTAGAACACTTCCTTATGATTGTAAGACCTTTAGAACACCTTTGGTACAAAATACCATGAGTTTACGACCGTAAACTCATAGGGCCGTAAATCCATGGGCCGTAAACTCATAGGGCCGTAAACCCATGGGCCGTGAACTCATGGGAGTCTTACCATTTGGTCCGTAAACTCCAATGTGAGGCCCTACATCCCTTATATGCAACCCTATGTGGTTTAACACTTCATTACAAGTGTTTCCTAGTCCCTAAGGTTGTTCCATTGCATGATTATTTGATATAAACACTAATTGTGTTCATATATGTGTCATTATATGCTAAATAGGATCCGTGTGTGCTCAAGCTTTCACTTGACACCTAGCATCATTTATCGATCTTACATTCGAGTTACTCACTACAGGTGAGTTCATACCCCTTATCTTATCTTTTAAATGATTTTAAATGCTTTTATGGGGGGGGATACAAGTTGAACTATTATAGTTATTATATAAATCACATGTGATTAATAACTATCAAACATATGGATTTTCTTACATTTCAAACTGTTTTATCAATCAAACTGCTTCAAACCGTTTTATAAACTCTTTTACATGTTAAATACTTTCTATGAAACTCTTTAAAACTTATATTTTGTCAAATGCATATCTATATAGATATAGTTATATAAGTAGGATTGAAAGGACTTAGGATTGATAGCTCGCCTTACTTCCTGTTCCTTGTTTGGTTGTGGACTTAGGGTATCGGTTGTCTGTCCGAAGGTCGTTTGAATCTTAGTTATATATTATGTATATGTATATAGATATAAAAGTTCCTTCGTTCAGTTCAATATACTGTTGTGTCACGTTTTGTACCCAGAGTCTCCTGGAGGGAGAACGTGAATTTGTGTATAGATCTATACGGGACTGACCCTCCTACACCTTGCTGCTAGCTACAGTGGGACCTGCAGGTCCGCGGGTGACGAATGTCATATCATTTCGACGTCTCGAACGTCGTGTTTCACTGGTCAATCGAGTATGGTTACAATCATATCACATTTTACCTTAATTAACTAACAAGTTAAAGGTAGTTAGTACATTAGTAGTTACCTAGATAAAACTACAGTACATCTTTATTTTTCCCAATTCATTCACATTGTGATCTTCTCACATAAACGGTAATGAGAAACTATATTTTGGTAATGATAGTCATACTTTGGGAAAACTCATACTTTTACAAAAGAACAAACATAGAGAACAGTTGGGTCTTGGTAGAAGACTGCTTTAGTAGAAAATATAGGATTTTCTAGGAAGGTTTTCAAACATTTACATCAAACACTTACAAACTTTTACATCAAACATTTACAATTACATTCTTCAAACTTATACAAACAATAACACTAAAATACTTATGAACTCACCAGCTTTAATGTTGATCTACGCTTTCAAAATAACTTGTATTCTTAGGTCGCCAGTAGACAGTTACCGGTGACCAGGTTTTGAGAAGATGGAGCACTTTCAAGACTCATCTTTTATTTTGATTATTCATTTTGGTGTCTTGTAAACTTCAGAACACACGTGTATTAAAATTATTACTATTAATGCAATGGATGATGTTGTTGCTTGTTTACTATTATGCATTGTTGTGATACTGTACATGACGTCCTCCGCCCCCAAACGTTTCCGCCGTTCCTATTTTGGGGTGTGACAGAAACTCACTTCGCAAAACTGACTGTTGAAATCTCAAGTGAGGAATCTCCGACGGCTGCTCCCACGACTCCTCGGCTATTAATATCACAATATCACTTAGTCAAAATCAAATAATTCTCCTTAAGGTAAAATTACCATTTTACCCCTGGTCAAAGTCAACACTTTGGTCAAAGTCAACCTTCTGGTTGACCCAACTCTTCGAGTTGCTCCATCACTCGTCGAGTCCTAGAATCCTGAGTCGCGATCTAACTCGTCGAGTCTCCCCCCGACTCATCGAGTTCCCAGGCTACTCATAGTCGCGATTTATCGAATCAACATATTAAGCCTCTACTCTCCAAATCCAAGGTCCATACTTCCTCTACACATAGTAAATGCCCCTTTAAGGGTAAATTTTCCAACTTTACATGCTAATAATCCTCCCTAATGGGCTTAGCTAAAACCCTAGTTCATTAAGACATGGATCTTTGTCCATAAGCCTTATTACTCCAACCCAAAGCATGAAAATCAAGATCTAGGCGCTAGACACCCAATGAACACGTGAAGTCTCAGACTTTACTTCCATACATGGCCTTTTGGGGCTTAAAAGGCCATAACAACATCCTTAAGACTTGCATGGGGCTCCAATGGCATAAAGTTTGCACCTTTATGCCTTAAAAACCCTTAATGATTCCAGATCCGGAAGGTAAGCCACTTGGGACGTCCATGTCCCAGGGATCTAGATTCTTGAACCAAAACCCACATAAAATGGAACTAAAGAGATCTAATGAACTAATAGTCAAGCTAGAGACTTTATTACCAGAAAGTGATGAGGATGGAAGGAAATCTCAGGATCTACTATCTTCTCCTTGAACCTTCTATCTCCTTCTTCTTCTTCTACTTCAAGAACACACAAAATCACTTAAGAACGGATCACACACTCACAAAATGCTCTAGGGTTTCGAGGATTAGGGTTTGGGACTTGGAGGCTGGAAATGAGGCCAAAAGGTGGGGATTAAGATGCTTAAATAGGGTGCAAAACCCCGAAATTAGGATTTCACTCTGGCAGACCTACTTGTCGAGTCGAGGGCTCTTAACTCATTGAGTAGATAGCTAAATACCCGTGTCCAATACTCGTTTCTACTCGACGAGTCTAGGGCTTCTAACTCGTCGGGTAGCTCTATTAAAATGAATAATTTAATAAATAAAAGTGTACCAGAAACCAGGCATTACATCGAGATACCATGAGATGTTGAGGGAAGATATCTGACAGTTTATGAGCCGATCCTGTTGTAGGACACTAGAGGATATGATTGCGAGAGCCAAAGAGAGGGAGATTGATTTAGAGATGGAGAGGAAGAGGAAGCCAGATCAGGCTCAGGGTTCAGGGAGCTCGGTAAAGAGGCCCAAGGTATTTGATTCGAGATCGAGAGGCCAGTAGGTCCGGAGCCGTTGTGGCAAGTGCGACAAGATGCACGATGGGGTGTAAAGGGTGGGTGGTTCCGGCTGCTTCAAGTACGGCAGAACGGGTTATATTAGCAAGGATTGCACTGCTACTACCACCACTACCCAGACATCTTACCTGATTTGCTTCCATTGCAATTAGAGGGGCCATAAGAAGGCTAATTGCCTGTGTTTGGCAGCGACAGGACCAGTGGTAGCACCCGCTCCAGCGACTCTATGAATTACTAATGGCCGCCAGGTCAAGGCGGACACGCCTGTTGTGAGGAGCAGGGCTTTTTAGCTGACAGATGAGGAGGCTCGTGCGACACCTCTTGTGGTGACGGGTATGTATCTTCTCCTTATATCTTTATTTGTGTTGATGTTCTTCTTATATTTGTATGTTTTGTTTTAGGATCATTCCTTGTGAACGGCATGTCTGCCTTGTTATTGTTTGATTTGGGGGCTACCCATTCTTTTGTATCTCTTACGCTTAGCAAGAGGTTTGTTGGTGCTCCGGGGGAGTTGGATTTTCCATTAGAGCTTGAGATTGCGGATGATCGATCTGCCTGGATATCAAGGGTTCATCGGGGTTGTGTTCTAGAGATGTTTAGTGGACAATATCCGATTGATTTTGTTCCTATTCCTTTGCGCGAGAATAATGTTATTGTGGGGATGGACTGGTTGAGCCACAATGGGGCAGGGATTGATTGCGAGCATCAGCTAGGGCATATTCGAACCCCAAGTAGGGGAGAGTTAGTGGTTTAAGGAGAGAGAGCTCATCGTGGGCTGATTTTATGTTCAACAGCTAGGGCCAAACGTTATCTTCAGTAGGGTTGTTCCGAATATGTTGCTTATCTTATGGATACCCGAGAAAAGGGTAAGGAGACTATGGATGATGTGTCGCTTTTTCAGGAATAACTTGATGTGTTTCTGGAGGACTTGCATGGAGTGCCTCCGGAGAGGCAGATGGAGTTTAGGATTGACTTGGTTCCGGGTGTGGCTCTGATAACCAAAGCATTGTATCGGTTGACTCCTCTAGAGATGCATGAGTTGTCTACATAGCTGCATGAGCTATTAGACAAGGGGTTCATTCGGCCAAGTAGTTCGCCATGGGGAGCGTCGATTCTGTTTGTGAAGAAGAACGATGGGTCACATCGGATGTGTATTGACTACCGAGGATTGATGATTTGTTTGACCAGCTTCAGGGTGCATCTTGGTTTTTCAAGATTTATCTTCGTTCGGGTTATCATCAGATGAGGGTCAGAGAGGAGGATGTGCAGAAAACGGCCTTTCAGAATCGTTATGTTCATTACGAGTTCGTGGTGATTCCCTTCGGGCTCACCAATGCTCCAGTCGCGTTCATGGACCTCATGAGCCGCGTATGCAGGTTGATGTTGGATCGGTTTGTGATTGGGTTTATTGATGACATTCTGGTCTATTCTAAGACCCAAGAGTTGCATGAGGATCATTTTAGGGAAGCGTTGGAGACCTTGAGGAGGGAGAGACTTTATGTGAAGTTATGGCCAAGGTCGAGGTGGTGATGGTACGGGAGGTTCCGAAGTCTCCATATGAGATTCAGAGTTTGCTTGGTTTGGCAGGTTACTCTTAGACATTCATTCAGGATTTCTCCGAGATAGCAGTTCCTCTGACTCTATTGACGAAGAAGACTGTCACTTTCCGTTGGGGGCCTGAGCAGCAGACAAATTTTGAGACTTTGAGACAGAAACTATGTGAGGCGTCGATTCTAACCCTGCCGAAGGGTGTTGGTGATTTGTAGTTTGTTGTGATGCATCAATCATGGGTTTGGGTGCAGTTCTGATGCAGAGGGGTCGTGTTATTGCTTACGCTACGAGGCAACTGAAGCCTTATGAGACGAATTACCCTACGCATGATTTGGAGTTGGGGCGGTGGTGTTCGTCGTCAAGATTTGGCGACATTACCTCTATGGGGTCCGTTGTACTATTTACACGGATCGCAAGAGCCATGTTATTTGATGGATCATCTGAATAAGAACATGAGGCAGCGATGGTGGTTGGATGTAGTGAAAGATTATGATTATGAGATCCTTTACCATCCGGGGAAGGCCAATGTGGTGGTCGATGCTCTCCGCTGCAGGGCAGACGTGGCCCTGATCATGGATATTTTTTTGTGGATGACAGTGATTACTTTACTCTTGGAGCAGATTTCGAGAGGCACAGGTTGATGCTATGAAGGAAGAGCACCGAAAAAGTGAGAGCATTGTGGGTCAGGTGGCTTCCTTTGATTATGATAACCGAGGGTTATTGACTCTCCATCGAAGGGTGTGGGTTCCTTATTGGGGTGGTGCGCGTCAGGTCTTGATGGATGAGGCATACAAATCGAGATTTTCCATTCATCTCGGGGCGACGAAGATGCATGGAGATCTTCGTCCTGACTATTGGTGGCCTTGTATGAAGCGGGATGTAGCTTGGTATGTAGATAGGTGCTTGTCTTGCAGGAAAGTAAAGGCCGAGCATCAGCGGCCTCACGACAAAATGCAGCCTTTAGACATTCCCGTTTGGAAATGGGAAGAGATTACCATGGATTTCATTACGTAGTTGCCTCAGACAGCGTGCAAAGTGGATTCTATACGGGTCATCGAGGATCTATTGACCAAGAGCGCACATTCTATTCTGATTCAACAACTATCATTCTGATTCAACAACTCACATTCTATTCTGATGGGAGTGGGATACGTATCCCTTTCGTGGAGTTTCATATAACAACAACTATCACGCTAGCATCAATCGACCTGCTTTTGAGATGTCTATGAGAGGAAGTGCAAGACCCCGATATACTGAGGTGAGGTCGGTTAACGAGTCACGAGGAGTATCGAAGTGGTACTCAAGACTACCGAGTTGATTCAGCAGGTTTGGAGTAGACTTCAGACAACTCATAGTCGACAAAAACCATGTTTTGAAAACCGGACCGGACCGGCCGGTTCGACCGGTTCAACCGGGAACCGGTCCCGGATCCGGTTCTTAAATGCCAAAAAAATGGTATTCATGTGAACCGGTGAAAACCAGTCAAAACCGGAAAATTTAAAAAATACTTATTTTTTTTTTCATTTTTTGTATTTTTATATAATTAAATATAATTATGACATCATCCGGTTAATCTGGTTTTTGAGACCGGTTGGACCACCTGAACCATCGAACCGGTAAGACGACCGGTTTGGTCTCTGGTCCGGTTTTCAAAACCTTGGGCAGAAGAGCATTGCCGACAAGTGCCGATTAGACTTGGAGTTCCATGTTGGGGATATGGTTCTCCTGAAGGTGTCACCTTGTAAAGTTGTCATCCGATTCAGGAAGCGGGGCAAGTTGGGCCCCGGGTATATTGGTCCTTTCAGGGTTGTAGCCCGGGTGGGCAAGGTGGCGTATCGTTTGGATCTTGCGGAGGAACTTAGTCAGATTCATAGTACTTTTCACGTTTCTAAGCTGTGGAAGCGTTTGGTTGATGATTATGTAGTGGTTCCATTGGAGGATATATATATAGTTGGATGACCGCCTGAACTACATTGAGAGACCGGTAGCGATCCTCAATAGGAAAACGAAAACCTTGAAGAACAAGGTTGTGGAGTTGGTAAAGGTGCAGTGGCAACACCGACAGGGTTCAGAGTGGACTTGGGAGCTAGAGGAAGAGGTGAGGGAGCATTACCCAAAGTTATTTGCGGTAGCGGGCCTCGAGGATGAAGTCTGATTCAAGTGGGGGAGAATTATAACATTCGAGATTTAGTGGTATGTTCCTTTTTAACCCTTAATGTAAATTCTTTTCATTTTAGTCCCTAGCCGAGTACGTTGGGCGTACTGGCTCGATTGATGGTCGCGGAGGCGCCCACGTACGCTGAGCGTACGTAGGAGTATGCAATGTGTACGCTAAGCAGGGGAAAACCCTAAAAGTTAGGGTTTTTGCCCTATTAAACAACTTATATTGCCATGGTTGTATCCTTTAGTGAGCCTCCACTCCCTACAACCTAAGATCGAAACCCTAATTTCCTTTTTGTGTTTTTTGAGATTGGAAGTGAGTTTTGGTGGTTTGATGGAAGAACGACACTTGGAGGTTGCTTTGGAGTGACTTGAGCTTGTAGATACAGAATCATCATCATCTTTGCAAGCTATTTGAGCTATAAATTTCTCTACTTGGTGATTCCTTATGCTATATCCAAGTTAGGGCTTCATTTTGTGCATTTTTGGGTCCTTTAAGCCATATTTGTGAGTATGGTCTACTCCAGAAGCCATGGATGTTAGATTTTAGCTCCTTTGAGGTCCATTGTCCATAAAAATGCAATCTTTATGAGTTATATTAATTCATGCATGTGTTAGGATCCTTAATTTGGTTCTTTTTGAGTTTTGGGTCCCATTAAGTCATGTATGGGAGTAAAGGTACCAACTTTACATGTTAAGTCACCATTCGAGATCAGATATGAGAGTTTGGCTTAGTGACTTAACCGATTAACTGTTTAATGGTGAAGTTTGGTCAACTGCGTAGTACGCTGGGCGTACCCAGCTAGTACGCTGCGTGTACTGGCCATCGACGTAGAACGCGGGGCGTAAAGCTGAGTACGTCGGGCGTACTCAACAGCCTTGACTTTTATTAACTTTCGTCTATTGGGCAATATTTTGGACTTTTAGGGTTTTGGGTTTTGTTGGGCCATTAGACTTCTGACTTTAGGCCATTGCTAGGCTACGGGCCTTCTTGGATTTAGGCCCATGATGGTTTTTGTGACCATTTAGGAAGTTGGACCATATTGGGCTTTGGGATGCCATTTAGGAATTTGGTCTTTTTTAGCAGTTGGGTTGGGCCCTGGTTTTTATCCAAGTAAGAAAACGGTTAAATGGTCTTTTACCCTGGTTATTGGACAAGCGATCTAGATTCTTGATTATGGGTTGAGACACAATTATTAATTGGATATTATTTGATGGTGTTAGCGCGGGGATTTTCCGGATCCGCAGACCGAGATTTTATCTGAGAGTTTCTGCAGCTTGAGGTGAGTTTCCTCACTGTGCTTGACGGGTCGAAGGCACCGATGCCGACCCATGATTTGTTATGGATAGGATGCTAGCTGTTTGTGTGACTCTTGCATGTGTTGTATGTGATATGTATACCGGTGGGGCCCGATGCCAAGCTCATTCCCAAGCCGGCAATAAAAGGAAGGCCCATGCTGGAGGGTATGGTAGTGGGTCAAAGTCGAAGCCCGAGTTTGATGTCCCTACGGTCAGTGATCCAAAGGAGGTCACTTGCTTCCATTGTGGTGAAAAGGGCCATTGGAGAAGAAGTTGCCCTAAGTACCTGCAGGACTTGAAATATGGCAAGATCAAGGCGTCATCTTCAGGTATTTACACTATTCAAGTCAATAACACACACTTTTCTCATTCTTGGGTCCTTGATACATGATGTGGTTTCCACATTTGTTTTGATTTGCAGGGACTAAGCGAAAGCGAGGAGGTGGAGCATGGGAAGCTAAATATAATCATGGGGAATATGCGATCGTCACTTGTTACAATATTGGAACATATGGGCTTATGCTTAGTAGTGGTGTTAGGGTTAATTTGATTAATTGTTGTTATTCGTCAGACATGACGCGAACCATTATTTCATTTCATGCACTATTTAGACAAGGTTTTAGATATTCATTTGATAATGATTTTGGTTATATTTTTGCTTATCATAATGGTATTTTTATGTTTGAAGCTTTACCTTGTAATGATGTGTATGAAACTGTGACTTGTGTTGATAACCTAAGCAATAGTGTGTTTCATATTGATTCGTCCAGTGGTGTGGACAAAGCATGTTTGTGGCATTGTCGTCTTGGGCACATAAACTAGAAACACATTACCTAAATCCAAAAGGATGGAGTGTTGAAATCATTTGATCTTTAGCAAATGATGAATGCAAATGTTGTCTCTTGGGCAAGATGACAAAATCACCTTTCACTGGAACATGTGAAAGAGGTGAAGGATTGTTGGACCTAATCCATACGGATGTGTATAGCCCATTTAGATCCACCACACGAGATGCTAATCAATACTACGTGACGTTTACAAATGATTATAACAGATATGGTTATATCTACTTAATCAAACATAAATCATAAACCTTTGAAAAGTTCAAAGAGTTTAAGCACGAGGTCGAGAATCAATTAGGCAGGAAGATAAAGTTGCTCAGATCTGACAGAGGTGGTGAGTATCTTAGTATCGAGTTCCACGACTATCTTAAGGAATGTGGAATTGTTTCACAATTGACTCCTCCTAGAACACCACAACTTAATGGTGTGACTGAGAGGCGTAATTGAACCTTACTGGATATGGTTCGTTCCATGATGAGTTGAGCTTATTTTCTTATTCATTTCTGGGGGTATGCCTTAGAGACAACCGCCTATATCATGAATCTTGTTCCAACAAAGAAGATTGTCAAAACACCTCATGAGATGTGGATAAGGTAAGATCTCTCGCTCGCACATATCAAGGTCGGAGGTTGTGAAGCACTCGTAAGACGAGAGACGCATGACAAACTTGAACCCAGAGCCGAGAAGTGTTATTTCATCGGCTACCCACATAAGTCCTTTGGATACTTGTTCCACAGACCTAGTGATATTGTGTGGTTTTAAGAAACTTTGTGTTGTGGCTCGAATCCGTAGTCAATCTTATTTTCAATAAGGACAGTTGACACCTCAGAAGGTTAACTGCTGAAAAGGTAAAAATGAAAAAAATACAATATTTTTCTTGTTTTCAGTATTTTTTTTATAAAAAAATAATAATTTGGGACTAAATCATAAACTGTGTCAAAACTTTGAGAATTTTTTGAAAAATTTACATTTTTTTATAATATAGTTTTTTATTTTTATTTTTAAATATTATGAAAATGGAATTATCTTTTCTCGAAGTTACATTGACGAAAAATAATTTTATAAATGTATACAAACAATTTTTAAAGAAATATGCAATTGTTATAGAATTCTACATGGACTTCAAATGACTAAAAATATAATTTTAGTAAAAAATAACATATATAATCTTTTGTGTTTTGGGTGGCCATGCTCATCATTATAGATGCAGTTTGTTTTTTCTGAGGCAAAATGTCTGCAGTCTGCGGACCACATCTGTAGACCTCTGCAGTAGAAGATGTGGACCAAAGGTCTGCAGTCTGAAAAAAGAAGACTGTTTGTTTTTTTAACATCTGCGGGCTACTAAAATAAACCGAAATCTAAATAAACTGGTTTTTTTAAACTTCAAAGTATTTTTTTTTAATAATTTTATGACTTTGTTATAAATAATTAACAAATCTATATCAACTTTTATGCATTATTGTATAAAAAATAAAAATAAAAATGGTATGAATTAACGTATATATTTGATAAAAACCAACAACTTTGGTTGCAAAGTTATAACTAAACATTATAATTAAGGATCAAAGAAATTGATACATAAATGGATGGAAATAAACTTCGATTTTTTCAATTAAATCCATTAAAAACGTAGCATAAATATTTTCTCGAGAAATTGACGATCGTGTATTAAATAATGTTTTATAAAATTTAGCAAAAAAATATAAGAATATATTATGATTTTTTTTCGTATTTATATAAACAACTTAACGACTATTATTGTAATAAATCTTTATTTATAAATTTGTCAAAAATATTATGTTTGTGTCGTCGAACGTTTTTTTTTTTTTTTAAGTTTTGTAATTTTTTTTTTCAAATTGTTTATCATTAATAAAGTTGGAAAAAATATAAATTAAAAAAAACTTAAAAAAAATATAGATATATGTGTTTTTTTAGGCTAGAAGATGTCTGAAGATGTTAGAAGACTCTGGTCCACATCTGCGCCAAGAAGAGGGCGCGCATACATTTTTAGGTCTGCAGTCTTCAAAAAAACAAACAGTCTGCGAAAGCTAATGTCTGCGCGTGGTCTGCGCGGCGCAGACAGAAGAGGCCACGCAGATCTGCAGACAAAAAACAAACACCACCTATAACTTCATCTTGACATATAAAACATCCAGGCCCGATCCGATCGGAAGGGTCTCTTTGGACGATGGCCCCGGTCTCTTTGGTACCTGAAGATTAATTATATTTAATGTTATATGGTTCTATAGCTGAGAGCCTTGGTTTAGAGGCTTTTCACTCTTAGTGAATCGGTCCGAGTTAGAGACCCGTTATATTGGTTATCTAAAAATTAAAATGTATATTAACAAGTTATAATCTTCATTTGTTTCTTTGTGTTACTTAACTCGAGGCCCTCTTTTGTTTATTACTTTTTCTTTATCATATAACCAAACGAGTATTATTATTGTCATTGAATTACTACAGTAAATAACATTTTATTATAAATCTTTTTTCATGTATTTTTAATACTTAAGAAACTTACATTTGAATTCAACATTTAAATTTATTGAACTGGAATCCAAATTACAGAAATAACCTATTTATTCTTTTTCATTATTCACAAATCATCTATGTTATAGAAATAGTCCCTACATATTTTATTTGTTTGTTTTAACAATTAATCCACCACTTATTTTATTTAAAATTTTGGTGCTTTTGTGGCCATTATCATGCATAATTTTCATATTTATATATGAGATTTTCTATATCGTCGTTTAATGTATAATAGCTATCGTTTCTAGGTTTGTTAACAAAAATCATAACAATCTACATTCAAGTTTTATTATTATTATTATTATTATTATTATTAATCTTTTTATAGTTTTCACCAAAATATAGAATTTTTTGTTTATTTACAAACTCCAAACCGATAGTTTACCAAAAGGGTTCGATTGTTCGGTTTTATTATTTTGCACAACATACTTGTTTTATTGGTTTTAATATATAATATTTAATTCGTATCCTTTAAGCCCCCCTCTCTCTCTCTCCATATATATATATATATATATATATATATATATATATATATATATATTTGCGATTACATAATTTTAAAAAGCCTCGTTATTTGTTTTGTCATGGGCTTCAAATCTACTTGGATAAACTTTGAAAACATCTTAAGTTGTAATATGATTATCAACAAACTAGGATGTTCCTTTGCCACTATTTTGTTGGTATTCTACACTTAATAATTAATATAAACCATATATATATATATATATATATATATATATATATATATATATATATATATATTTGCGATTACATAATTTTAAAAGGCCTCGTTATTTGTTTTGTCATGGGCTTCAAATCTACTTGGATAAACCTTGAAAACATCTTAAGTTGTAATATGATTATCAACAAACTTGGATGTTCCTTTGCCACTATTTTGTTGGTATTTTACACTTAATAATTGATATATATATATATATATATATATATATATATATATATATATATATATATATATATATATATATATATATATATATATATATGGCTAAATTATTTTGATTCTTACATTTATTGTGTGCTATAATGCACCAATATGAATTTAATAAATTAAATAATTATGTAATTAAATAAATATAGATATATTAAATGATTTCCATAATTATATGTATATTAAATGATATCCATAATTATAATTCTCTTTTTATGGATACTAATTAAATCCGTCATTAATGTTAACAATAACATTCTTTCAGAATGAATTCGCATCTAGGTTTTTATATATGAGTTCGTATTTTGTTTCAGGACTCACTCACTTAAAATACTATAAAGTTGCATGGAATATGAAGAACGAGAGTGTATTCTAGTAGAATACACTATCATTCTGCTGGAATACACTCTCATTCTTCTAGATATGAATTCATTCTAAAAAAAATATTATTATTGACATTAATGATGGATTTAATTAGTTTCCATAAAAATGAGTTATAAGTATGGATAACATTTAATATACATATAATTAATAATAAATTCTTATTGGTGCATTCTAACACACAATAGATGTGAGAAACATTTGAACATATATATATATATATATATATATATATATATATATATATATATATATATAAGCTCTTTTATTCTGTTGCCTCCTACATTAGATTTACAAGGTTTTTAAAACGACACGTAACCTTCCTTTTAAACGATGCCATTCAACTTCGATTCACATTGCGTCGTGTTCCTTTCAACGTTCAATTTGACTATTCCGAGCGACACCAAGGACGTCAAACTCCATTCACACCACCTTATATTCCACTATGTCGTATTCGCTTGAACTTCTGGATATTACTCATTCATGAGCTATTATACTCATCGGATGCATTGTCCATGTTCTTCACATTCTTGATTCTAATCAACGTTGATCCAAGAGAACGTTAGGTAATCGATTTAATTTTCCTTTCAGCAGATACCCTAAATCTTTTTTCAATTCCTAAAATGGCGGTTATGGTTCGCTGACCGCTAATATATTCATAAAAAGTATGTGTTTCTTCAATTCATTGTAGAGAGGGTCTTAAACTGGAATTATTGGATGAGAAATCCAAGGAAGAGGCAACAATAACGTCTCTCATCTTTTAAACCCAGTAATGCCTTATTTTTTTTTATGTACTTTACAATTCTCGTGACCTGTAATTTTTGTTCATTTATTAGTTACGACTCTTCATATTACTTAAAATCATTTATTTTTCTATTTTTGTAAATTAATATCAACAAATTGTTTTCAAAGTCGAAGACAAAGGTTTTTAAGGTTTATCACTATTTTTTAGTTTTTAAACTTCTGTTGATTTTGGAATTAGAATGAAAAAAATCACATCTCTTTGCCTTTTCTTTCTTTTCAATTGCTTCCCTTTTTTGTTCACAATTTATTCACACTGCATATGAATTACATCCAAATTTGAATTTTGTTAGAATAACATGTTATTATATATGCAAATACCATATTGTATAATATATTACGTTAGTGTGATCATTATATTTTCTTTATTTCTTTAGTTAGTATATATTATGTTAAAAAGGTAATTTAATTTATATTGATAATGCTATAAAAAATTTAAAATTATATGCATTTGAGTTATAAGGACATTTTGGTAATTATCAAGTAATTTTATTCAATTTACTGATCTTTTCTAGACCTACCAAACAACACAAATTAATGATCCATTCCATTACAACAAGGTAACCAAAACGAAGGAATGATAACGACACATTCTATTATTTTTGTAATTCCATTACTTGGTCAATTTCATGATCATTTCATCTCGTCCAACCATACAGACCATAAAGTATGCTTATAACATCTGTAACCATGCTCGATAACTGCTAGTGGCCTTGTTTAGCACAGACCTTTAAATTACCTAGTATATATATATATATATATATATATATATATATATATATATATATATATAGGTAAAACCTATAAAATAACATTTACCCAAATATTCATCTTTTTTAAAAAAGTTACGGTTTGAGACAAGACATTTTTGTTGTTCGTTTTTAGTGTAACATGGAAATAAAAATAAATGATGTGATTTAATTTTGTTTGAGTAATTAATCGTTGAGTAAATGATCAATTTATTAGGTTTTAACTTAAACAAGATCCAATATCACTTATTTTTGTTTCAATGTTAACCTAAAAATGAAAAAGATAAATGTAATATCATAAAACAACTAGTATATATATATTTTTTTTTGAAAAAACAAGGTATTTAGGTTAATGTGAAAAGTAACCGGAAATGTAAGAGTTTATCTACATATATTAAAAATATAAAGGTTTTTCTGAATAAAAATGATTATGTTTTTTCCTTTCATTTGGCCATATTATTAATTTCTAAAAGTTACATAATAATATTCAAATTTTATTAAACTTGAAAATAATATAGTAATAATTGATTTTTAGTTTAACATTGCGTACATATTACACAAAGAAAGTGGGCCCACAAATTAGTCAGCCCACAAAAGAAGGCCCATGGTGGAAATTACGCGTCTACGCCTCTTAAAGGTCGGCGGATCTCCCCATATAAATACCGCCTCACCCTTTAGAAAATCCTATTACGCAAACTTTCAATCTTCAGATCCCCTCTGGAAAGCTCTCGCCGTCGAAACCCTAACCCTAGTTTCAAAATACAAATTGGGGCGCGAGAGATCTCTCCACTCGGGTTCTTTAGATCGTTTCTACGTCTAATAAACCCATCGATTTGATCTCTAATCTTGGTTTTAGGAGGATTTTTGTGTCTTATATCCTTTCGATTCGATCTTTGAGGAATCAATCGAGGATGTCTCGGTGCTTTCCGTACCCTCCTCCTGGTTATAGTAGGAACGGAGCTACATATGAGGCCTTGATCGAATCGATTAAGGTTTGTTCAGAATGAACTTTTGAGATCTGTTGTGTTTCTATGATATACATGCGAAAAAAAAGGGTCGTGTCTCTTTATGTACATCTGAACTGAGTCGATGTGTATGTTCTACATGTTATTACTCTATGAGGAACCAGAAGAGCATGTGTTTTAGGATGTGAATATGTATTTATCAAAAATTGATTGAATCATTTTGTCGGTTGAGGAAGATGATATTAGTTTCATCTCTTAGACTTGTATCATGGTTTGATTGGTTGATTGTTATGGGTTAGTTTAAGTGATATCTTAGAGGACTTAAGGTGCTGCCTATGGTGAAAACGGGTACTTGTTGATTGTTTAAGTGAAATTTGGTAATTGAACCTGGCTTAATTTTGTCCATGTGACCCAAGTATTGTACACAGTCTAGTATCTCTTTGTCAGCATAGACTTGGTGTTGCCTTACATTAGGAGTGAGAGTTCGTCCCTTTAGGATACGATTAAGAAAGATTGGACCCCTGATGTAAGAACTGAGTAACGTAAGCAACCCATGAATTCTTCATGGGAAATGAGACTGTAAGCCTAAAGAATATTGTATTTGTTTCTCATCCCCAATTGTGAGTGAGTAGCAGTTTTTACAATGTGAGTTAAGAGTTGTCTTTAGGCTATATGTAATATAATACAGCTCTAGGGGGTTGTTTTAGAAAACTTGGTAAAACAAATTCTGTGTTCCAATGGTTTGTAGCACTACCTGTTTTTGTATACAAGCTTAATAGCTTGTAGAGCATTTACCAAAGAAGCTTTGAACTTAATAGTTTCAAGCATTCTTTCAATTTTACAAAGAAAACAAAATCCTGTATGTTCTCATTTTTCTATAAAACTCCATCTTGTTTGCTAGACACTTCATTTGGTATCATTTGTCTCATTTACTACACACTGTAGTTGAATTAGCCTTCTATGTCAAAGTCATTTTGATTTCAGACAAGTTTCAAGAAGCTTTAAAGATACTTTTTATTCAGATTGATTTTGTATATGAAATTGAAATGTCAACAATTGAAAAGTATTTCTTCTTTCTAGGCGAATTGTGGGTATGTCTTGTAAAGATTTTGGCGTTGTATGTAGAAAAGCATTGTCACCTGTTTTTTTTGTACAACATATTATGTTGCTATGAAGGTCTTTTTGTTCCAATGTTGTCCCATATTACCAATGGTTCTAAACTTGTTGCTCTGGTGCTAAAATTAAAGCTCCAGAAGGAAAACGATAAGTCCAAATCAGAAAGGAAGAAGGAGAAGAGGGCAAAGAAAGAGAAGAAAGAAAAAAAAGAAAAAAGAAAAGACTCAGAGAAGTCGAAGCTACAGAAGAACCCAAATGAAAGCCAACAAGATTCCCATTCTAAACAGTTCCCACCATTAAACATCAAGAGAAAAGAGCCTGCAATTGAACAGTTGGAAAAGAGTGATCTAACTGAAGAGCATGGTCAACCCGTTGACTCTCACAAGCCAAGTTACTCATCAGACAGCACACAGAACAGTAACAAAAGGAAAAGAGATGATCCTGTTGTACCCGATGAATCTAATCATGGTTAGTTTAATTTTCTTTGACGAAAATACCCTTTTGTGTTCTCTATTTATACTTGGAGACTAATCATCCAAAGCATCTTTCAATAGTCAAGCCAATCAAGATTCGATTATTCAAGAAGCAGAAAGGACCTGATTCTATCAAAGAAACTTCATGTTCTGTTTCTGGGAGAATTGATCAACAGAATCTTTCCAAAGTCCCATCAGTGCAATCTAATTCCAATTCCATTAATGTGCAAAGAACACCTATTCCAATTCCAGATCCAGTTTCAAGTAACCGAAAGTCTGGAATCCCTGCAACATCAACAAGCTATGATAGAAAACAATCCGCTCCCCTTTCATTACAATCAATAAAGGGTGACGTGGCAGTGCTTCATTCTTCTACACAACAACAACCAATTCCAATTCCAGGTTACAGAAGACCATTGGAACATGTGATTCCATCTCCATCTCCAAATCCACCTTCTGCTCCATCTGTTTCAAGAAAGCTTGATGCATCAATGGTGTCAAGTTCAGGAAGAATGTCAACTGATGAAATCAAATTGCAGAAGAAAAAAGATCCAATCAATGAGATTCCATTGAATGTGGGTCCTACTACAAGATTTGAGAAGAAGTTGCATAAGAAGCATTTGAAGTATGAAAAGTTGATAGGGAGTTGGGTTCCACCTGTTCTTGAAGCCCAGGTGGCTGGTGGTGGTGGTGATGATGATTGGTTGTTGGGAAGCAGGAAGACAAGAGTTGCCAGGTCAGCGATGAAGGATGATGTGGAGACATGTCGGGAGATGACGTGGCAGCCATGTGCTCGGTTCTTAGTGGAGGCAGATGTATATGCATTGCCGTATACTGTTCCTTTCTGATAATAGTTATAGTGAAGTTGTGTATAGTTTTTGGTAGTAGAAAAAAAAAAGAAATTTTTTGTAATTTGTTATAGAGGAAGAAACCTCTTTTATAAAAGAAAAGAAGTTAAAAAAGGTAATCTTTATGTAATTTGTTGTTGGTTTTTGACTTTATCTTTATAGTAGATCGATATGATATTATATTAATCGTGTTAAATATAGGTGGATTTTGTTTTCTGTTCTTGCTCATTTTGTCATTGTATTTACTACTTTTTTTGCATAGGACATTTTGTCATCTGCTTTATCTCGTGTGTTTATGTTCTTGCTTTATATCTTGTATGTTTATTTATGAGCATGTGATATAATTTGGAAGTCCCCTCTTGAAATTAAGATTCACACTTTTCTGAATATTTTTATAACTAGGTATGAGACCTGTGTAATAGTACGAGACCAGTGTAAAGTTTAAAAAAAAATTAATATAAAAAATTGTAAACGTACATATTTTTTACAATACCAGAAATATTGAAATTTGTATTGTGATCTTGCAAAATCATTTCCTTCAATATAATTTTGAAATTGTTAATATAGCTTAGCTGTGAAATTGGGTAAACGTATAGATATTATGAGGGGAATCAAAAAGGAAGGAAATTAAAAATTGTATTAACAATTATTCTCAGAGTTTAATATAATTAAATACCTTACATATATAAACTATGTATTCAATTCCAGATTTTTTAATTTAAGAAATGTGAAAAAAGCGGAAAATGACATTTGGAAAATAAGTTCATAAAATCTAAAAAAATTACATGTGGCAAATGCACAGAGAACATGACATGTGGCATAAATCATTTTCATTTATTAGGTTAGAAGAAGAGTAAATTACACAAATTGCTTCTAATCCAGTTGCCAAAATGCACGTTCAGTCCTTTATTTTAAAAATTAACTCGGAACATCCTTCGTTTGGTTAAAAGTTGTACGCCTCATCCCTCGTTAGTTTAAATTTACACATTTAATCCCTTGCGATATATGAAATGACTATAATGTCTTTTTCAATTTTATTTTTAACATATCTGATTATTTTTAATTATTGAAAAATATTTTAATTAAAATTATTAGTCCATCTAACTTTAAACCTAAAACATATATATATTTTTTTCTCTTTTGTTAAACGCTTAACTATCGGCACCACCATCGGAAAATAGAACACCGACCAGAAACACCCACTCCTCATCTTCCTCTCCCGATATGTTCTTCTTCAGAAATCGAAAATAAAAAATAAATTATGAAACTTGTAACCCAAATGATTCTAGAAACTGAAAATTGTTTCGTTTCAGAAATCAAAAATGGTGGTGGATCCTTTTGACTGGTGGTTTCAGGCGGAGGTTGTATATGGTGGGAAAGAGGTTGTACACGTAGAGGAGGGCCATCGATGGAGACGATTTGTGTTCGATTTGAACCTGCTTCTCCGATCTGAATCTCCCTCTTCTCCGATGGACTTGAGACTTGGTCTGGTGAGGAGACACATGAAGATTCACTGAAGAAGAAATGGGGTGGGGTGGGAGGCGATCTGTTTAAGGTTTATAAACAAATCATTATTTCTTTTATTAAAGGAAATAAATAAATATTTTTTATAATAAACAAATCAATAAATAATTAATAAATAACAACTAAATAGAAAATAAATTAAAAAGAAATAAAAAGGATAAAATTGTATTTTTATGTCCGTATGGATGAAACATGCAACTTTTAACCAAATGAGAGACGGTTCGAGTTAATTTCTAAAAATAGAGATTGAACGTGCATTTTGGCAGCTGAACGAGGAATGATTCGTGTAATTTACTCTTATATAAAAGTTGTAAGTTGTTTGGAAGGAACAATTGGATGTACTTATTTATTGTTGATGTCAACTTGTGAAAAAAAATATTGTTTGTTTTACGGAATATAAAAACATGAAATCGGTTAAAATAGGTGTTTCTTCGAAAGGTTAGCAAAATTAAGTTTAATGCAATTTGTTAACAATGATTCTTAATATGGAGGGTGTGCGCTTCGATCCACACAACTTCTAGTTTTTTATTTAAAAACTACAAAAGAAAATTTTGAAGAAACGTAGAATTTAATGTCAAAGAGCATACCATTTTAACTAAATATATATTTGCTTATATTTGTAGAAGTATTTATTTAGACAAACGACGTAAAATATTATTTTCACAAAAGATAAATTCTAAAAAAATCATTAGAAATCAATTTTGTGAATTTCGAGCAAATTATATTAAATAATCACAAGAAGTCAAACTTAACCAAACCGTTACCCCTTTGTGGGCTTTAAATAAGACCGTTTAAAAGATAAGACATAAAAAATATAGAATCCAAAGCGATTTTAAAGTTTAATAGTCCTGTAACCGTAAAAATGTCGGACCAAACTAGTCTAGACCAAGAAAAATATACAAGACCGCACCACACTCGTTAAAGATTGAAAAAAATTGGGACCAATCCGAGGCCAAATTGAAGCCAACTTGTTCACATCTACGCTCTTCTTATGGTTGGTGTTAAGGTTATGCTATGTATTTTCGCATGAGAAAAATATATTCTATAGCATTGATGTCAAGGTTATGCTATGTATTTTCGCATGAGAAAAACATATTTTATAGGATGAAATAAATTTTATCGTATAAAAGCCTGTTTTATGCTAAAATGATAAAGAAAAATCATTTTGTTGGCTGAAGAATATTTACTTTTAGCTTGGAAATGGTTGTTTGACTGTATATCGTTTTTTGGAATCAACGATATATATATATATATATATATATATATATATATATATATATATATATATATATATATATATATATATATATATATATATATATATATATATATATATATAGAGAGAGAGAGAGAGAGAGAGAGAGAGAGAGAGAGAGAGAGAGAGAGAGAGAGAGAGAGAGAGAGAGAGAGAGAGAGAGAGAGAGAGTTTCAAATGTTTCTAGCAACTATTGTGTTCCTAAATGCACCAATCACAATTTAGCAAATAATTAAATAATTAATTAAATCAAAAAGGGTATTATAGTAATATTTGTATAACTGATTATGGTAGATAATTAATATTCCTGATATTACGCAAGGGACAATGATAAATTTAGAACATTAGCCCTAAAGCTAATCCACCGCTGCTGCTTCTTCTTCTACAGTCGACGGATCCAAAAGGGAGGACATACTCTCGTCTCTCAATCGATGATGGACTCTGGAGTTCGATGAGGCTGAAGAAGGGGATGCAGAGGAGCAGTGGCGCTGCTGTGGGGTCCGTGAACGCGATTGAGAAGCTATGAGCGAACGGGGAGGGAATCCGGTGGTGTTTGTGATGGTCGGTGTTCGGCGATGTCATTTGATGGGGAAGAGGCAGAGGAGAGCATCGCTCCCGGCGATTGCAAGTACGTGGACGGAGGTATGCTTTGGCAGCCTCCTGTTCTTCTTCCTCTGGTCTTGTAATCCAACAACTAGGGGGAGAGAATGGCAACCAAAGACTGAAATTGGGAAGTGTTTGTTTTTCTTTGTTCGTCAGGAAAGGAAAAAACACGAAAATGGGGATGTTGGCCATTGACACAGAATGGAGAAAGGAAGCAGCAAAACAACAAGTTTGAGGGGGACAAGGGTCTCCATTCTTGACTAATTGAAGGAAGAGGAAGTTAACAGAAGCATCCATGGCCAACATGTGATCTTCTTCATCTTATTTTGATTTGAATCCATGGAAATTTGGATGTTTGGGTTTTCCTGAAAAAATTTATGATAATGGATGGGATGTAACTCATGGTTGTTTGGGTTTCGGTATTTGACAGGGGAATCCATGTGTGTTTGTTTCTTGAATTCATGACTGGGAATGAATGCAAATGTGTGTTGATGATTCAATCACAGCTCTTGAATTATGTAATGTATTCTGTTAGAATTTATTTATATAAATGTATTCTGTTAGAATGTCTGAGAATAATTGTTAACAACAAGTATATTTGTTTAATTGGTAATGAATTTGTGATACTTTATGGTTGACTTTATAGTCTCTACTACATTCTTTCAGAATTACAATCATACAATGTAATTATTTGTTGTATTATTAGTTCAAGAATTGATTTTGTGTATTCTTTCAGAATGTATTTACTAGTTTATGGTTGACATTCTACCATTCTAACAGAATAAAATCGAAAAATATATTTACTAGTTTATGGTTGACATTCTATCATTCTGACAGAATAAAATCGGATTTTAAAATTTGAATTAATTATAATATTCAGATTTTTAAAAAATAAAGGAATTAATTATCCCTAAAAATCTGATTTTTTTTTTAATATAGGTTAATTGACTAAAATGCCCTTATGTTGAAATTTATGTGATTATATGGTACATGTTATCCTATTCTACTATCATCGACCCTCAGATCATGACCTTTGATTATATTCCATCCGATGGTCCAGATCTGTGCATTCTGGCACAAAATAGTTAGTAAAAACAAAATAACCTAACCCTATATATATATATATATATATATATATATATATATATATATATATATATATATATATATATATATATATATATATAATAAATGAATAGTTTTAATGTCCTTTTGCCAAGTGTCACTCTAATACAATTCCTCATTAATATTATGACATCGTCATTGATATTATGTCATGTGTAATGTAGATATATTAGACAACTCATTTCAAAATCCAAATTTACATTTTCTAATTATATGCTAAATTTGAAGTTATAATAACTTTAAAAAATTGATACATCTCTTAATTAATAATTTATTTAAAATAATTGATTAATAATTATAAATTTTTATTATGAAAGTTTAATTAATTTTATAATCGTGGTTCACGCAGGTTATAAACTGGTATGTATATAAAACATGCAAAGCCTAGCAAGGAGCTAAAAATAAGGGAGGTACAAAAAACAAAAAACAAAATAAATAAAAGAAAGGGTTACAACACCGGTTCATCCAATTTGAGATGCCAATATACCCCTATGTTTACACCACCCAAAAGATTGAGTAATGATATCGTCTGTGATTTTTAGAGAAGAGGGAGGAAGCTTCTTGAACACCTTGTTGTTTTTTGCCGACCAAATGCACAATATAAAACTGTAGAAAATTACGATCACAATCTTTCTTTTCCCGTGACAGTTACACCAATTAGCTGCAAAGTCCATGAAAGAAAAAAAAAACTAGTGAACGTTTGTGGGGTAATTCCATACCAGTTTAGTTTAGAATCTGAGCTCTGATAAATGAGGTAAATTGACGGTGATAAAGGAGTGGTCTACAAATTTATGTGTAGTGTTAAAATTACATATTTTGAATATAAGTTGGGCATTTTGTATATATTTTGCGTATCGGTAAAATTGTAAAAAATAATGACGTAAATTTTAGATAACATTTGATACACGACACTAAACATCAGTATTAGACATAATAAAATTGAACCGAACATTGTTGGACACATTATTGTATAGTGTGTCGTAACATTTAAAATTACCAATTTATCCTTCATAGTTAAATATAGTTGTATCTTTTATTGATTAAGTTGATATTGAAAAATAATAAAATCATAACCATAGTTATATTGCACAACTATGTTTTATGGTTAGTAGAAATTAATTGACAAAAAAACCTTTAGAAAAATACTTCATTTTTGTAGAACTTAAACAATATAAAAGTATATTTATCTAATTATGTATAAAGTTATTAAAACTGAACCAATTGATAACCAAGAAAATTTCTTGTTTTCATGATTTTCCCCAACAAAGTGAATCGTGAAAATCGAAAAAGTGTCCGGTCGTCCTACTGTATCTCCTCATAACTTTATAGAAAGTTGTAGAAGGCTTCTGCCTTCTGGTTCTTTTGAACTTACGAAAATTTATATCTCCCTCTTTTACTATGATTGGGAAGGAAAAGAGGAGAAGAAAAAGGAAGGGAAGAAAATTTATATTTCCCCTGTTCGTTCTTTTTCATTCTTCTCCTTTACTTTCCTTAAAAAAAAACTCGAAAACAGGGAGTTATAGAAGCAATTATAGAAGCAATTATACTCTTTACAGAAGCTTTTGGTCTTTACAAAACATTACAGAAATTCCTTACATAAACTTCTATTATCCTGTGAATTATTTGTCAATTCCCATACATATAAAACAAATAGATTTCTAAGAAAGTAATTACACGATCATGTATACAACTATTCAAACTTAAATCGCACCTTAACACTTCTTTTTTCACCCAAGTATTACAACACTACATAAATGACTTGATATAAAATACTATTATTAAACGACATATATGACCTGTAGGCAAGGGGACATGTATGGACACCCACGGATACGTCTGTAAGCCAAACTTAGGACCACATATAATTGTTTGATTTTTTCATGTTATTTATAAAAAAAATAGGATATATGTTATGTATTTATGTGCTTGCTACTTGTTAGGTTCCAATTTGTTTGGAAAAATATGTGCATCATATACTCCCCTATGTTTTATGGCTTAATGATGTGACGAACATTTAATTCTGGGCACACTATATTATGATATGTGGACCTTTCTTTTGGGATTCGTTCTAGTAATGTATATATGGATTGTATTTTATTAATAATTTATTATTTATTATGAGAACTCACAAGAGTTTATATACAATACTCGAAAGCAAACAACCCATTAAAATTGAAACATGAACAACTGTTGATAATGACTCCAAGATGTTATAATTTTTTAAGATAATGTATACAAATTTAATTAAAGTTTACAATGACTTCTTACTCTAAGTGATTTCTATATACCAACAATGAGAGACATTTCAGCCATTCACATACAATCTTGTAATTTGGTGTTAGAAAATGGGTTAATGAATATCAATATGAAGTTGGACGAATTTGAGATTGTGTATAGCACTTTTCAAAATCTGTAATTTCAAACATATTGTGGTTATACAAAATAAGATTAATGATAATGTAAGAAATCAATATTTAGAGATACAAAACATATATTACCACAATTTCAAACATATTGTGGTTATAAAAAATCAGATTAATGATAATGTAAGAA
The DNA here is from genome assembly GCF_052849685.1 of Lactuca virosa. NCBI lineage: Eukaryota > Viridiplantae > Streptophyta > Magnoliopsida > Asterales > Asteraceae > Lactuca > Lactuca virosa. The sequence goes on from NC_136433.1 coordinate 45,787,171, forward strand.
ATCAATATCACAAATTCAGGCAATCAGAGATACAAAACATATATTACCACAAATTCAAACATATTGTGGTTATACAAAATCAGATTAATGATAATGTAAGAAATCAATATCAAAAATTCAGGCAATAAGAGATACAAAACATATATAACCACAATTTCAAACATATTGTGGTTACACAAAATCAGATTAATGATAATGTAAGAAATCAATATCACAAATTCAGGCGAGATACAAAACATATATTACCTATGTGGCTGTGTTATATGTTTTCTTGACTATAACTTCCTGAGAAAATATAAAGGAAAAACGTATTTTCTACAAAACAGAAATTCTGTATGTATAAATTTTTTACAGCTAATTTTATTGGTTCTGAGAAAAAACTAAAAAATGATAGGTCCGTTACAATGGATACCGTTATCAATAAAACTAGTAATATTTTTCAATTTAATATAATTGGCTGCTCAACTTTTTAATATTTTTTACTTTTTAGACTATATAAAACTAGTACAACATTTAAAGTGTATATAAGGCTGCATGGAGTCGACTTCAATGAAGCTCGACACATTCGAGCTGACCTCGGTACACAACACGTCACCACCTCGGCATGACAAGTTCGGTGGCTAAACTTGGCGAGCTACTACCAATGAGAGAGAAACGTTGAGCTATTTATTTGTTTTTTTTTTCAATTTTAAGCATTTAATGTAATTTCAAATAAATATTCTATTTTTCAAAATACAACCGTTTTATTTTTCAAAAATTCAAAATTTAAACATTTCCTTAACTAATATAAATACTAACACCTTGTTTTATTTTTCACCATTCAAACATTCTTAATTCAACTCTCCTAACCTTTTTATTTTCCATCTTATTCAAAACCCCATCTAAAAAAAAAGCTCGTATTTGAATAACAAATGAAGAAATCATATTGGCTCGTTCATGGATCAATGTAACTGAAGAGCCAATCAACATCATCGTCGATAAGCTTACTTTATGGAGGAGAGTATCCCAAAGATACAACCGTGAAGTCGGTCGACCTCGAAGTAAAGATCAACTCTTCTCAAAATGGAGACATACAAAAGCAGTTTCAAACTGTGTTTCTTAAGGTAAGGCGTGAAGCATTGCATGGTGAAAATGAAAGAATTTTGTTGGTCAATGCTCTTGAGACTTTCTGTGAAGAAACTAACAAATATTTACACTTTGTTGAGTTTTGGCAAGTTGTGATGCGGTGCGACAAATTGTGTCAACATGTCAAATGAACTTGTATTGTGTTTTATTTTAATTTGAAGCTTGTTTTAATGTTTCGTATGTTTTAATTTCTAGTGTCCTGTGTGTTTCTAACTTTAAGTTTGTTGTCTTTTAATTTCAAGTGTATTTGTTCTTGGTATTTTGATGAAAATTTTAGTTTAATATAAAATATTTTTTTATTTTTAAAAAATGATGCATGACAAACGTGGAAACACACCCCTCATAAATGGCAGATGTTGAAGATATGTGACAAAAATACGGTGGTGCCTACGTGACAACACTTTTAGAGGCTATTTTTTTTTAAATATAACCAATTCTGACCACTTTTGGTTGCGCCGCGCAGAACAAGCGCAACACTTGACATTTCGCAGATGTTTGTTTTTTTTAAAAAACTTCGAACTTAAAAACTGTTGCGTATGTGCTGCGAGGCGCAACTTTGGACCATCATTTTCCAACTACCGTTTGTTAGGTTTTACTAAAAAAAATAGTCTGATTATAGTGTCAATTTCGACGTGATTAGCTACGGAAGCGATTTTACATTTGAATAAACGAAAACAATTTTACCCACCAATGATCATTTTGTAAAGCTTAGGAAGATTAAAACAACCATAAAAAAAAAAGATTAAAACATTTGAAGTCTTTGATTCTCATGGGAGATTGAAGTTGATGAAGTGATGCATTAAGCTCCAAAGAAGAAACTCTCCACAAGTATCTACCAAGCTAGAATAAACCCCCATATATGCTAATCTTCACTTGTATGTATGTTGTTCTTAAGCTTTAAGAGTTCATACCAAATGAACCTTAAAGAGAAGAAACATATGAAAGATTAAATCTTGCACCAAAATGTAAGACAAAGAGGAGAGGGAAGGGCTTAGGCGCTCTCGGTTTGGCAGCCTTCATAGAAAGAAAACAATGAGCAAAAACTTACAAGTTTTTGGTTACTTACACTTCTTTATATACTAACTCATGAAGGGAAGATCCATACCATCATTAAATGAGAGAGTAAGGCCATGTAAGGAAGGATCGGATGCAATACCAAATCAAACACTCAAACAACCCACTCCATGTGGAGTCTACGACTTCAAGAAGAATAAGAGGACACAAGGCGTGTTATTCACTCAAGGTATAAACTAGCTAGTTGAGATGTAACTAATTGATTAATCTAAGTGAATAAAAATGTTGTACACAACATTAATAATCATATCATATGATATTTAATTAGTTTTGTTCTCTTTATTATTATTTCTAGAAACAACAATTCCTAATAGGTTGGTAAAATATTATTTTCATAAAATAATGTTTTTCCAATTAAATACAAATGTTGATATTTATTAATAATAAAAAATTACTCTAATAAATAATCAGTTAGTAGTAAATTGATATAAGATGTGATCATATATGATCATATATCATTAGCAATATTATTCTATAATTACTATTGGACATAAAGATCTTTCATTTCCTACTTTATTTTAATTATTATCTATCTATATTTTTTTCTGAACGGTTATAGTTTAAAAAATGCTAAGAGTTTGAGGTTGTAACACCACCTCAAACAATAATATTTTATATTATTGCTATGAATTTTATTTCAATGTTGTAAGACAATAATTATTAAAATTTCGGCGTTGAAAAGTTATTTTAAGTTTGTAAAATCAGTCTATTTAAATTTTAATTTATTTAAGCAACATACAAATATTAAAAAACAAACAAATTTCTTATTGCAGACCGTAGACATTTGATCCATATGTTCTGCTGTAGAGGGCTATAATCAGATGTGGTCTGCAGTAAAGAAATATCACCTTAATGTGATATGTGTGACACTACTCTCTCTGGCTTATATAAGTAAAATGAGTATTTAGTTGATGGATTTGAGAATCATCATCATCAAAAGTTAGCATTTAATAATAAAAAATTAAAAAATATATAAAATATACACAATTTTATTTCTCGAGAAAAATGATTGATATACGAATAAACCATCGTTATAATAATTAGAGTTAAATTAAATTAAAACAATTCATGTACAAATTTTGGTAGTATAAATCTATAGATTTTAAAATATTTTTGTCAAAATTTATTTAACGACATACATTTATCTATGACTATACTTTAACAATATAATCTTAATTCTTTGCAACACACGATTGGTTCCGTTGTCTGATAAAATGTTAATTCTTTTCTAAACTAAATTGTTATCAATTTCAACAAATATTGATCAAGTTTATCAACTTATAAAAAACTGTTTATTCGAATATTACTCATTAAAATTAAATCGTTCTATCCAAGTTAAAAAAAAATGCCAACTATTCTTTATATCAACTTATAAAAAACTGTTTTCAGATGATTGACATTAAAAATAAATAATAAAAATGAATTTATATCAACTTATAAAAAACTGTTTTCAGATGATTGACATTAAAAATAAATAATAAAAATAAAGTTACTTTATTTTATTTGAAAATTTTAATAGACAATTTGGCAGCCAATAGTTATCATTTTTTGTTGATTTGTTGAACAATATATCTTTTATTAAATGGAGCTTGTACTTCTGGTTTATCATATTGATTGTATCATTGTATGAATAAAAATAACACCATATCTTTTTTAATTTGAACCTCAAAAAGGAAACATTCATAAATTTGAGATCATTACAAGATTAACAGAAGAAGGAAATATTGAAACAGCATTTCATTACAAATTGAAAATTAGTCTTGTGCACTGCCAAGAAAAAAACTCAGGCAGATAACACAGATTACAGGAAATTACACAAGAGTCGCAAGAACCCTAATAATCATACAATTTCATTTTTAATTTAGAAAAAGGGGAGAAGAAGATCAGAAAAAGCATCAAAATATAGCCTTTCTTTTTCTTCTTTTATACCTTCTAATTATGTACTACAGTGGCATGCATAAAGGAACAGCAGCAACAAAAGTACACAGCTTAATCAAATTACCGGAGTCGGAGAAGGCGTCGGAGGCTATCAGTAGCTCCGGTATCGATAACAGATCCTGCTGCGGCCGCCTCGGCTTTGCAACTGAGCTTTGGCCGGAGTGAAAAAGTAGGCAAAGGCAAGCTGCTTGGAGGTGGAGAAGGAGTAAACACAACAGAACCTGAAAACTTATCATCAGGAAGAGAAACAATTTCACAGGAGTTGTTAAGCGAGGATGAGAAAACCCTAGAAATAACATCCTTCGGAAGTTCCTTCGGATCTGGTCCCATCATCTCGTCAATCGAGGATTCAGTTGAACACTTTTCCGCCGGTGGCGCTTCCTTCTTCTCGGTCGTGGCCGGTGGAAGCAGATCCCCATCCCTTTCCTCTCTCTTGATATCCTTCTTTTGATTTTTTGATTTTTTTGGTGTGAGAGAATGATCTCGCCCTCGGTTTTTGACACTTTTGTTGATTCGAGGAGGTGATAATCGGATGTTATTGTTAGAAGAACTATTGCTACGATGGATATTCATATTCAGATGATTTAGCGGCAGTGGGAGTGGAAGGGGAAGAAGAGGCGGCTGTTGACTGTGGTACTGGAGATTCTGCCGTCCACCGAAAAGCGGCGGGTACGAATGAGAGAGAGACGACGGAGGCATAGACATTAAACCGCCTCCGCCACAGTATCCGGCGGCGAGAAAGCTCGTCAGAAGCTGATTATCAGATGGATACGAAACCAAAGCACGGTTACTACCAAAATTCCTTTTAGGATTTCCGATCCGGTGCTTGTAATCGCTGGATGAGTTCCTCATAACTGCCTCCATTTCCAAAATCTGATTAATAAAAAACTTAGTAGATTAAGATAGAAAGAGATTTTTTGGAAAAAACAGTCGAAGAAGCTTTGATTGATCTCAAATAAACACGGATCAAAAGCTGAGATAATACTTATGAAACTTAAAAACCAACTAAGAAGCTAATATACACGGATTTCACTGAAAGTTATATAAAGGAAACAAATTCTAACATAAGATTAATGAACTACTGAATTCAAATTGAATCTCTTGTTAAATTATGAAGAAATTTGACATAGAAAAGGGGATCTGGAGATGAAGAACACCCGAAATGGGGTTTTGTCTGTTTTTATAAAAGACAGCTCGTTTTGCTGAATGAATCATTCATATACCAACTCAAGGGATCTTTAAATAGAGGAAAAATCTCCAACGGCTACTTATTTATTTATTTATTAAATAAAATACTATGACTATTTTATTTATTTATTTATTTACCTCTAGAATAATCATAATGCATCTAATAAAAATAAAAAATATAACACCAGACATTTTTGGTGTTCTTTCTCTTTATTTTTATAAGTATATTAGTTTTGTAAGTTTTAATTACAAATATAATGGGTATGATGGGTATGATTACCAAAGTGTTTATTATAGGAGTCATGAATTTATAATACAATACCACAAAAATTAAAGTGTTTATTAAAGCCTTAATACTAATTAAATGATATAAATATTACATTTTAATTAAAAAATTCCATATAAACATAGCAACATCACATCATTCACATTAAATTTGGTATATATGAAAAAGTTTAGTAATATAAAATGAACAAATAGAAAATAATATTGTTATTTATAACTTCAAATCTTTTTTACACTTCACATAGCTTTAACAATGATTTTTATGAGGATCCATAAAACTATGTTTATGACTTTATGTATATTATTAAATATAAATAATATAAGTATGTGGAGTCATTAAACACTTCAATAATAACTTAAAATGTTGATATAGAGTCAAAATTATTAGTAGGGGCAATTACTAATCTAGCCAAATTAAGGAAGTCATTAGCAATTTATAGCCAAAAATTAGTAAATGTCCAATTATAGCCCACGAAACCGTAGGTTTCGATATTCGTCTACTGTTTCGTCAAATCGTCTACTGTTTCGTGTTTTGTATAAAAAAATTCATTTTTAGGATACAAAACCGTAGATTTTTTAAAACCTACGGTTTCCCAAACCGTAGCTACGGTTTTGGGTGAAAAAATACGTTTTTTTTTTTTTTTTTTTAATCTACTGTTTTGGGGGTTTTAATTACTGTTTTGGGGAAACCGTAGGTTTTCGAGAGGAAACCGTAGGTTTTAAAAAACCTACGGTTTTGTATCCTAAAAATGAAAAAAAAAAATTATACAAAAACGAAACAGTAGACGATTTGGCGAAACAGTAGTCAACTTGCAGTTGACTACTCTTTTATGAGCTATTTTTGGCTAATTTTTGTTAAGTAATCAAGGATATTGGCTACATTTGTATTTTCCCCCTTATTAGTAATGACAGAACACCTTTACTTAACAAGGAAAGTGGGCCAGATTGAGCAGAGACGACGAAACATGGAGGTATTTTATGTCAAATGTGTTTTCAACTTTTTCTTTTTTTGTTTAAATTGAATATAAAAATAAAGACTTTGATCTCGTGAATTTAAAGACAAAAAAGTGAAATATAATTATAAAAGATGATGATACATGTATATGACTTCTAAGAACTAGGAGAGATCATTGGAAATTTCTTGTTCTTTTTTCTTGAGATTTTATTAAATTTTATATTTGCATTTTATTTATTGTAAAGGTATTTTGATTTAAGTACGTATTATAAAAAAGATAAATGGTTGCAAATTAAAGAAAATAGTAAAAAAAAAAATCCAAGATACGTTTTATAGAAAGTTTAAGATATCTCAAATAATTTTTATTGAAAACTGTTTATAATATATGAAATACAAAATCACATACATTTTCTGATTTATCCAGTTTAATTTTATCTTTATTAAAATACAAGTATAATTATACATATATTGGGCGTGTTCGGCAAAAATAGCTGTTAGCTGGAAGCGGATAGCGGTTAGCTGGTAGCGGGTAGTTGGTAGCGTGTAGCGGGTAGCTGGTAGCGGAAAATTGTAGCTTTTATTTGTTATATGAGTGTTTGTCAAAAGTAGTTGGTAACTTTTGAAATATATAAATTACATAAAATGACAATTGATTAAAAATAAATAAATATATAAATATATTTTTAAGGGTAATTATGAAAAATGATTTTAAAAGCTCAGTAGCGTTTTGTTAAACGCTACATGAAGTAGCTTTTAGATTTGGAGCGTTTTGTTAAAAGCTAAAAGCTAGAAGCTCCCAAACGCTCCGTGCCAAACACGCTCATTGTAATTTGTTAGCATTTTACTAATTTTATGCTTACTTATTTACGTTTAAATAGAAATGATTTTAATATTATATATACTTTTTACTAATTTTTTATAATTTAACTATGTCGAGTTAACTTTAATAATGTCATTATGGTTTTTTAAGTTAGGAAGATGTGATATATGCTCTTGTTAATATCATTGATATCTTACAATTCTTTGAATTTTGATTATCTTATGTAGATATTGCTCATTAAATTATCAGGCATGCAAAAATAAACTTATGGTATAAAATAATATTAAATACATAGAAAATACCGATTAAAGCTTTGTTTCCATTGACATGGTCGCTTTTGAGGCCAATAACATCAAACAATATATTCTTAATCATATTTTATGGTTTGATAATCCCAATTTATATAGACTTGTTACTTGTTAGGTATATTTGATTAACACTAGTAACAATAATGAGTGGAAATATGATTTTATTTGATTTTGGCCTTAGAGAATGACAGTTATAATCAGACCAGAACTTATTTGTGGTTTTTATTTGGTATATCCTCATATTGTATAGACAAGAGTGAACAAATACAAGGAAATTATATGGGTTTGCATGTGAATTGGCCTATGCTAGCGACATGTAGATTGAGATTTGATATTTGAATCACCACCACATATATGAACAAATTAAGCAAGAAACTAGTTCATACAGGGAGTTATATAATCAAAAGTCAAGTTACAATGGTAGAAATTGTATCTAGTCCCGTGAATTTGACTAAATTATAGTATAAGAATAACCGCATTTTTTTTTAAAAAAACACTTCATTTTATATTATTTTTTTAAAAGCCAGTCATATTTAATTTTTATTTTCAGAAAAATCATTGATAACTAAAAAAAGTTTTTAAAAAAATCATTACTTTTAGAAAAATTATTTTCACAAAGTATAACATAATTTCTGACTATTAAAAATAGCTTTAACGACTAATATATATTTTCTTCTCCACAAGCCGTCTAACCAAACTCAACTTCTTTGTAATTTTAGAAGACGGAAAATTTTCATTTTCCGTGAAAAATGTAGAACAACAGACGAACTAAACACGTTTTCATAATTCTCATTTTTCTTGGAATTTTTTTCCGGAAAACGACTCATTTTTCCGCAACTAAACGTAACCTAACCGTTAGTTTTTCAAAATAATTCGATCTTTGAGTTTCAATATTTCTCTAATTTTTTCAGTATTTGGTCTGAGTCAGAGTATTTGTTTTGCATATTTGAGAGGTCCGACCAGTTCATTTTCCCCTAAACACGTCGATTCCCTCCATTCTTGAGCGACATCTCCAGCCATACCGCTCCTCATCTAAGCGAACCTACTCCAACAACCCCCATATAACGCCCCATTTCTGGTATGTGATTTAAATAAAGTAATTTTCATTTTCTTAAGGGATACTCGACGAGTCTGTAGCCCAACTCGTCGAGTAGTGACGGGATGTTCACGCATTTTAAGTTGACTACTCGGCGAGTCCATATGAAGGGACTCGGCGAGTCTGCCTGTCTGGATGAAGCCCTGATTTCATGGGTTTGTATCCTATATAAACGTCATTATAGCCTCCCACCCCAGCCTCCAGCACCTTTATAGCATTTCCCCTGTAAACCCTAGCCCCCATTGTTGAGCTTGAGTGTGTTTGTGCTAGTTTGGAGGTTTTGGAAGAGAAAGAAAGAAGGAAGATCCAAAGGAGAAGAAGAAGATCTAGAGTCTCTTGATCATCAGCCTCACATCCTGGTACTAAAGCTTGTACCTTGCTTGTTATTTCCATTTGACAGTCTTGTATGCTTAGATGTGCTTCTTTTTGGGACTTTTTGGATCCAAACTCAAGATTGGGACTCCTATAAGGAAATGGATCATAGACCTGAGTATATTTGAGCTGTAGGAGCTCAAAGTAGCTGCCTTTATGCACCCAAGGTCGAGTTCCAAACCCTAAGACCCCATTCTTAGCTTATTTTGATGTTCTAGCCTCATTTATTCATGCATGCACGTAAAGTTGGAAACTTTACGTGTAAAACCAACCCTAAGAGCCTAGATCTATGATTTGGAAGCACTGAAATCGATTAGAATCGACTGTATAGTAATAGCATGCTTGGGACTCGGCAATTTGTTCTTCAACTCGACGAGTTGTTCTTCAGACTCGACGAGTTGTTCTTACGACTCGGCGAGTCGCAGATTGGACGTGTTCATATGATGAAGGAGAACTCGACGAGTTGTTCATACAACTCGGCGATTTGGATGATGATAGACTCGATGTACATATCGAAGAGGAACTCGTCGAGTCTTCGCCAAACTCGGCGAGTAGAAGCAAGTAGAGGACTAGAATGGATAAAAGGGGCTCGGCGAGTTGGCGGACCAACTCAGCGAGTCCGGTCAACTGGAAGTCGACTTTGACCAGGAAGTTGACTTTGACCAGGAAGTTGACTTTGACCAGGAAGTTGACTTTGACCGGGGGTAAAATAGTCATTTCACCCTCAGTTTAGTTATCAGTATTTGATCGAGTGTATTTATGGGAATTGTAGCCGGGGAGATACCGGAGCAGCAGCAGACAGTTCCCGAGTAGCTTTTTCAGCATTCAGTTTACGAGGTGAGTTTCCTTCCAGTAGGAACGGGTCTACGGCCACAATGCCAGCCCGTTTAGTTAGCAGTAGTTCCGGACTTCGGTCCGATGCAGTAGTTCAGTGTGCTTGATGTCTTTGTGATTCAAGCATGTCCTTGTGTTATGTGTTCCGGACTTCGGTCCGATGCAGCATGCAATATATGTGATTATGTTATACGTTCATGTTTATGTTATGTTCAGTTTATTCCGGACTTCGGTTCGATGCCGGGCGGGGCCCAAGTTAGTCCGGACTTCGGTCCGATGCCGGGCGGGGCCCGATGCAGTGGGCGGGGCCCAAGTTATTCCGGACTTAGGTCCGATGCCGGGCGGGGCCCAAGCTAGTCCGGACTTCGGTCCGATGCCGGGCGGGGACCGATGCAGTGGGCGAGGCCCATTATGTGCTATATGAGTTATTGTATGGTATGTGATAGTTTGGGGGAGCTCACTAAGCTTCGTGCTTATGGTTTTCAGTTTTGGTTTCAGGTACTCAGTTTTTAAAAGAGGAGCTCGGGAAGATTGCAGTGCACACACCATTTGTTCAGCCTGGGATGTTTATACTCTGATATATTTGACATTTGTTTTGATATTTTGAGATGCATTGTTTATGATTCTTATATGACATTTGATGAATATGGTTTTATTACTAATTTAAAACGAAATTTTTAGACTGTATTTTTGGGATGTTACACCCCACATCGGTAACAAACACATGAAACTGAAGGCACCTTTGAATGATTGATTTTTCTTCGTCAACTCTGCTCTAGTAGACGAAATCAAATAGTTACAATCATTTAAGGCAAAAATAATTAGTTTTACCATACAAAAAGGCTTAACGGTACAGCTTGTTGCTCGTTTGTCATTTCACTCGTTATATGATGATAACTAATATATAGTTATTTATTAAAAAAATGTAAATATAAAAAAAAGGAAAAAATGGGAATCATAAATCGAATGTGGTTAAATCAATTTCTTTTGTAGCTTCATTTACTAGAAATCAATTTTTGCTTGCATAAGAAAACACCAAGCAATTTGTTATAACTTCATATATTATTAATCAGTCTGTCCACCTAGAAATTGAATGTGGTTAAAAATAATTCTTGAAAGTCTGAAATTGAAATTGTTATATGTGTCTAGAAAAGGTAATTACATTTGAAATCATCTAGAGCGGCAAATTAATTAGTTGATATCATGTTCTTTCATATGCATGATCTTGAAATTTTGATTAATGCGATTGAGAATAATATCTTTTGTATGTAGTGATGTATAGTTGTGCAAAGGGTCTACTAAGGGTCGTAATTTCATTAAAATTGTAAAGGGTCTATTGAAAGTTATAATTCTTATGTATTATGAATTTCTGCTAAAGGTTGAAATTTTATGAAAATTGTGAAGGATCTACTGAAGGATTGTTATTAGAAGTAATTCTCAAATAAAATTTCATAGCATATAGTTGATTGCTATTGAAGGTGACTGATATTGATAGTACATTGCTATTCTTATATTAGCTTTAAAGCACACTGACATTGGTGGGTGATCTGGAAACAAAATCTTCAAGAGTATTTGGTGTGTCTTTGCATCAGGTGTTATACATCTCTGTGGGCATTTGGCAATCCTTGGTTTTTTCGAGATTTCCTTTTAGTTTTTCGTAATTAGTGGCAAATTTCGTATTTAATTCGTCTTAATTAGGTAATTATCGGTTGTAATTGTATTTTTTTTACATCCGTTTCCTTTAATCACATTTCAATATATTCCAACTGCTTCATTGCCTCGATCAACCTCGAATCATGATCAGTTGGATTCCTCACATAAATCCTAACATAGATTAGGATTTCAACTTGTTTTAATCCATCTTTTTCATTGTCTAAACATATTAACATGTTATTTATTGGTTTGGTATTTTAACAAACTCTGTTTTTTTTTTTTAAAGATATAAACATATTGAGCATGAAAGAAAGGATAGAATGATGAGTACTAACTTTGAGTCAAGTTTTTATATCATAGTATCGTTTTAAACTTTCGATAAGTATTTAAGTAAAATAACTTTTCTTATAAACGAGATATTTATCCTTTTTCTCAAGATAGATTTGACCTGAATTGTATATGTATTCCTCTTTAAGATTAATAACGTGAACAATACGAAATCAGTTATATTGAATAATTGAAATATATAGAAGGGTTGTGCTATAAGAAGTACCCCTTTTCACATTTAACCCTTCCCCCCCCCCCTCTAATGTCAATCAAATCAAATTATTGACATTTCATTTGATATCATGTTTTTTATCTTTTTTGACACACACACACACACACACACACACACACACACACATATATATATATATATATATATATATATATATATATATATATATATATATATATATATATATATAACGATTTTAAGAAAAATAAAACTTTTTTTTCTTTTTTTGACACACTTCCAACTTATATTAGCAACTTTTAAAGCTATATACATCTAAAACCTTTTTTATTTTTAAGAAAAATAAAAATTCTAAAACCTTTTTTCTTTTTTGACACACTTCGAACTTACATTGGATTCATTTTCCTTTTCCTTATCCACTATATTAACCACAAAATTTTTGTTTGTTATCTTCCAAATTCAAAAGATTCTGATATTGAGAAAGAAGCTGTAATTATTGTACACCTAATAATAGAAATATTACTATTCGTTTATTATTATTATTATTATTATTATTGATTTGATATATCTTTATCTTTAATAATAAAGAAGTTGATTTGACATAACTTTAACTTTATACATTATATAAACGAATGATTCGTTCGATTCATTCGATTCACAAATTATCGATCGTTTATTCCGTCCTTATGGCAAGTTTTCACACAAACATGTACGATCTATACAACGAGTTATTATCACACTATTAAGAGTACGCTATGATTTATGACGATGTTCATTTTTAAACCGCATAAGTCACTCATTGAATTACTCTGGATCGGGTTTTGCGGTATCGGAGTATTGGTTGATTATGTCAGACACTGCTATACTAATTGCTAACAGCTACAGTGTTATCGTTATTTATCTAAGCAAACAAGGTTCTTCAACGTGGTTCCCATATCGATATGGCCCGCAAGACATACCAAACCCTGCATATGTCGTTATCGCCCACATTCACCATAACCATGATGTAATGGTTGATTAGAAGGAGCATATCCAATGCCTGATGTTTTGTCCAGACTTCTCCGTATATATAGATCAGAACATTCAGCTGCATGGGAAACATTGTATATTGCTCGACTAAATGTTTTCAATCCGTATAACGCACCACACAATACGCAATTGTAATACCGTACCAATTAATATCCGTAATTAATAGGACCAAACTTTGTTTTTGTTCCGATTTTATATAGTCGTTCGAATTTATAATGTCCGATTTATAAAATGTTGTTTGAAGTTTATAATAATAATAACAGTAATAATATTAATATTAAAATATAAAAAAATATTTAAAAAACTGATTTTATAAAGTCATTTGTATAATGTCGTCCGAATTTTAAAATTTTATGTGAAATTTATAACAATTTAATAATAATAATAATAATAAATTAAAAAAGAATTAAAAACAAAAAAAAATATCGTTTGAATTTTAAAATTTTATACGAAATTTGTAATAATAATAATAATAATAATAATAATAATAATAATAATAATAATATAAATTAAAAAAAAAAAAAAACAAAAAAAACAAAATCAGGGAGAGAGGGGTAGTTATAAACAGAATCTTTGATTTACCATGGGGACAAAAGTCTAAAAAATAGCCCATAAAGTAGTCGTCCTGGATTTTAGCAACGACCATTTGACGTCAGAATTAACTGTAGGCCGGCAGCCGCCAATTCAATCTTCGCCGTAGATCACCCATGGCCGTTGGAGGAATTATGGCCGTTGATTTATTTCGTAAGTTCCTCGAAAGTTATTGTGGTCGGAAAGCAACCGATGAACGGATCCCAGCCATACACGTGGCGTAATGACGTTTCCCTCACGTGGAGGGAATTGCAATTGCCTACACAATCTCCAATTTCCTTCTTTAAAAAAGCAGAAAGAAAAAGATTCATCAACTTTATGAAATCATATCTTTAACTACAATCTAAATGTATTGGATCCTATTAATGTATCTCTTTAAGTTAGTTAATAATACATTTTTATTAAAATCATGGTATGTGTAATTGTGCATTATTTCAATTATTATATGTTAACTTTTTTTTTTCTCTGTTTTGCATTTAAATAGCTTCAAAACATTGCTAACATATGCATTATGCATTTAACTATTTAATCGAAGGGAAACACCGTTTTAAAGGGATAATGACTTGAAAGGGTAACAAACTTTCGATTTTGTTCACATTTAGTCACTAAATTTTTTTTCGTTATCTATTTGTCATTGAACTATTGAAACTGTTCATATTTTACCCTTATGACCGGTTGTTACCGATGTCATAAGGGTAAAATATGAACAGTTTCAATAGTTCAGTGACAAATAGATAACGAAAAAAAGTTTAGTGACTAAATGTGAACAAAATCGAAAGTTCTTTTCCCTCTAAAAGTGCAATGACTAAATGTAAACAAACTTTCTTTTGTATTATGTTTTAGCAAATTATTTATTTTTGTTAAATTGTAACAACATTTGTTGATGAAGAAATCTATGAAATAAAAAAAAACCCCGAAAAATATATTAAAAAAAACGAAAAACCGAAACAGAAATAAAAACCAATGGTTTGGTATTTTCCAAAATAAAAAATCACAATTTTCCAATCTGATTTTGGTCTTACAAAAATTCAACTTTTGGATTTCCATATCTAAATCTCTCCCCCTTTTTATAATTGAAAAATGATTATAAAACCAAAAAGAAAAATGAGAAAGCGCTCAATTCGGAATTTTTCTATCCAAAAATCCCCCCTGTGACATGAGAGATAGAGAGAGAGAGACATGTAAACACCTCTATATAAGGTGAGTTCATACCACATGTAGAGGTGTGCTTGAGAGATGTAACATTGACAGTGTTAGTATGTGTTAATTATGTAGATTTAGATCTAGATTCTTTTTGTAAACACCTTTCATAATCGAATGCATCTCTTAAACACCCAAATCACCGTGTTCTTTGTGTGTTCTTTAATTCCGCATGTCAAACCAATGGTCATAATTCACATCAGTGAAAATGGTTCATTTTTTTTGTAAAACCAAAATCAGATAGGAAATTTTGATTTTTTTTTTAGAAAATGCCAAACCATTTGTTTTTTATTTCGGTTTCGGTTTTTTGTTTTTTTTAATATATTTTCGGGGTTTTTTTTTTTATTTCATAGATTTCTTCATCAACAAATGTTGCTAGAATTTAACAATAATAAATAATTTGCTAAAACATAATACAATAGGAAGTTTGTTCACATTTAGTCATTGAACTTTTTTAGAGGGAAACGAACTTTCGATTTTGTTGACATTTAGTCAACTAAACTTTTTTTCATTATCTATTTGCCACTGAACTATTGAAACTGTTCACATTTTACCCTTATGACCGGTAACAACCGGTCATAAGGGTAAAATGTGAAAGTTTCAATAGTTCATTGGCAAATAGATAACGAAAAAAAAGTTTAGTGACTAAATGTGAACAAATTCGAAAGTTTGTTACCCTTTCAAGTCATATCCCTTTAAACTAATGACTTCCCAATTATAAAGGATATTAACAAAACTAATCGTGATGAATAAAATATTTAATAATGATAACCAAAATCTTCTCACTTTTAGAATGACCCGTTTTATTGGAGCTCCACGTTCCAAACTATTGATGTTGTTTTGGAATTTCAAAGGTTGATGAGATGGGAAATAAAACTAATCTCGAATATGATATTGTATGGAATATGTACACTCTGGATTGACATAATACATTTCGGACATTATACCTTTCAGAGTGAAATGCGGGCTTGAAAAATTTCTAGGTTATGATGCTTTTCACATTTGTTTAGAAGTTCACTTTCCTTTGACATGTCAATGTGTGTTTCTATTATGGAAAATGAGTTCTTGTAGGGATGCCAACAGGGGCAAACGGGACAGGGAGTGCATCCCCCGCCCCGCCCCCGAAATTTTCCTATTCCCCCGTCCCCGCCCCGCCCCCAAAATGTCCAACCGTCCTACCCCCGCCCTCGCCCCCGCCCAATATTGATTTTGTGTTGCCTTTTTTTATGCTAAAAAGGTTGTTATTTGAGCTAAAATAAACTATTTTTTAGGTAACAAATAATTATTTATAACAAAATTTTACATATTAAAAATAAAAAAGTTATGGCATCTTAAAAACATTATACTAACAACTTAGAAACATGTTTTTTGTTGAATTTTGGAAGCTTAAAATCATGTTGTTGTTTATTATATTTATATAATTAATATATATATAAATATGTATAATTTGTTAACGGGGTCCCCATGGGGGTTTCGGGATGAGATTGCCCATCCCGCCCAGCCCCCGAAATTAAAACGGAGGTTAACCTTGCCTCCGCCACCGTCCCCGCCCCTAATTTTTTTAATAAATAGCCCCAAACGGGAGGGGGCCCCCACGAGAATGGGGTCACACTGGGCTTTTTGACATCCCTAAGTTCTTGCAATCATTAGTTTAGAGTTTATTTGTAGCGGAGGACGGTGAAAGCGAATACATGACGTTATGCAATATGTGGTTCTAGATTACACACATTATTATGAATTTAACAAATAATATCAACTTTTCTAGGTTGATTAACTTGGCGAATTCAAAATCATATACTAATTAAGTATGTTTATCTTTTCAATGCAAGAGCAAACATACTTATGAAAATGATTGACAATAGTGATGTCGAAAATATTGTTAACATTGTTACCAGTATGGTTCTATGCTTCTGAACATAATACAATTGTGTGTTGTTACTCATGTTAGGAAAAGTGGTGTTAATACATTTATTGGGAAAAACAGTTCCGGTGGTAATGGGTCGTATGGTGGTGGAAGTAACTAATATTTAATTTGTTACTTATATAAAAAATTCATATTGATCGGGGATATGTAAAACAAATTGCTTACGATGGGCATGTACATGGTATTGATGTTAATTTTATAGGTAAGGAAGTTTTCTTAAGATGGACCTACATATGAGGCTAATGAATAAGCAAACAATCATACAAAGATGAAGATGTTGGTTGAAGATTCAAACATACTTACATAAGAAAAAATGGTGCCAAAGTTAAGTTTTTATCATATAGTGATGATTTTGAATCTGAGAACGATGAAATAAAGCTTTGACAACCCCAAAATGATAGTTTCGTATATTGTATTTCATATTTAGAAGAAACTAAGATTACTTATTGAGGAATGCCTTATCCATTGCGGTTACATAAATTCTCAATCCACAAACAAATGTTTTCAATAATCCACAACCATGTATCAAATATCATACTATTACAAACATACAAAAGGAAAGAAGATCTTAGCTAGCATTGGAAATGAAATGTGTCGAGGAAGGTGTAACACCCTGTTTCGAGTCGTTTCACAATTCGGGTCCGTGACCCGAAGATCAAGTATCATAAGGTTTCAGGCTTTGGTGAAGAGAGGTTTAGGCCCATTTGGATGTGGGTGATGTAGATATGTGATCCAATAGTTCGGTTTGTGCATTGGAGTCAAAGGGTAAAATGGGAAATTATTGTTTCAGACTTCTTTTATGAATTATGGATTTTAGTTCAATGTGTTTTAAGTAAAAAGTAATTAGATAGGATTGTAGAGTTCCTCAATACCTTTCCGTAGATATAAATATCATCGAAATCAGAGTTTAAATGAAGAAGTTATGACCGTTTGAAGTTTATACGGTTTTGGGTTAAGCTGAGTACGCTGGGCGTACAGGGGGGGGGGTACGTTGGGCATACTAGGGCATCTTAAGTATGTTGGGCGTACCAGGAGTATGCTGGGCATACGTAATCAGTACCCAAACACTATTTTCGTGGTTTGAGCCCTATTTATGCTCCTTAACTCCCCCAAAACCATTCCATTCTCAGCCTCCACCTCTCCAACACCCTCCCATGAAACCCTAACCCTAGTTTGAGCATTGTGAGCTAAAAGAAGGTGTTTTTGAGTTCTTTGGAGTGTGCATGGTGCACCTTGGATAAGAAGGAACTCTTTGGAGAAATGTTCGTTGCAGTGGAGCTTATAGATCCGAACTTTGTTCACCTTGATCTCTCTTCTAGAGGTATAAAGTTTGAATCTTGATGATGCATTTGTTAGATCTAGATAATTTTGGATGTTATGAGATGTTGGTCATTTTAGTGCATAAGGTTTAGATCTTGAAAGTTTGTGACCTTTTTATGGATAAAGTTGGAAACTTTATCCATCTAAACATCATTGTGATTCAGATTTGAAGGTTGGAGACTTGGACTTAATGGATTAAGTTGAAAAAGATGCACTTTTGGTCCATTTGATACTTAAAGGCTAGATATCGGTGGTTTGAACCATTCTAATTGATAAAATTAGAAACTTTATCCATTATGGAGCTTTTAGGATCCATAAAAATGTGATCTTGGTCCTTCTATTCCTTCCATGAAAGTGTCAAGATGTCTTAATGGATTAATAAGTTAAGGTTTTGGCTTTTGGACCTTTTCTAGACATGGAAAGTCATAAAGGTGGAAACTTTATGACTTATAATGATGTTGTGGGACTAGATCTAAGTGTTGGAAAAAAGGGCTTAACAAATTAAGCACTTAACGGAAAAGTGCCTTTTGGTCGAGTACGTTGGGCGTACGTTTGGGTACGATACGCGTACTCTTGAGGAGTCCCGTCAGTGGATGGTGAGTATAACATGCGTACGAGCTGAGTACGTTGGGCGTACTTATCCTGAAGTTGGAGTTGTTGACTTTGACTTTCGTTTACCATTGACTTTTTGACCAAGTTTGACATTGGGTCAAACTTGAGGGTTTGGGGCTATTAATTAAGATTTTACCTGGTTCTGGTATTAGTGGATTTACGGGTGAAAGCAGTGCAGAGAAAGGGATCATGTCGTAGTGTTTCAGGGTTCTTCGATTCAGGTGAGTCTTCTTCCGGTACTCGTGAGTCGAAGACTCCAATGTCGGCTCACTAAATTATGTATGTAGGATGTTGGCTGTCTTTGTGACTCTTGCATGTTTGTATGAGCTTGTGTAGTAGAATATTTGTATCTATGATGACCAACTGGCTCTAGCTGTAATTTGTAACGCCCCCGATTCCCAGGTATTGTTTAAATAAGAATTTAATTGGTTTCAAGGCCTACTCGACGAGTTGGTTGCCCTACTCGTCGAGTAGCAACGAGTTTGATACGCGTGTTTAGTGACCTACTCGACGAGTAGGAGCTGGCAGAGGAAACCCTAAATCCCGGGGTTTTGCACCCTATTTAAGGAAGCATAAGCCTCCTTTGGCCTCTTTGCAGTTCTAGAGAGCTCTTGAGAAACCCTAATTCGTGTGGTGCTCTTTTGTGTGTGCATTAAGCTTGGGAGGAAGATCTTTGGAGAAGAGGAACTTGGAAGGCAAGGGAATTGGAGCAAGGAAAGTGTGGGAATCAGAATCTACCTCAGTTAGCATCTTCCAGAGGTATCAAGTCGCCACCTTTACTTCTTTTCCCTTCTAGATCTATTTTTGGTTGAGTTTGGGGCTTTTATGGATCTTTGAGTTGATAAGGTGGACTATGGGCTAGATCTGAAGTTGTAACTTCAGATCTGGACCCTTCCTAAGTCCTAGAGTCATAAAGTTTCTGGTTTGGGCGTGAATGAAACCTCTTTGAACATGAAACCGCCATTGTAAGCTTGGATTTGACATTAAGAGCCTTTGCAGCTATGCATGCACGTAAAGTTTGCAACTTTACGTGAAAAGCATGCCTTAGAAGCTTGGATCTGTAGCTTGGAGACGCTGCATGGCTCAAATGAGTCTGTATGGCAAAAAGGACTGAAGGGACTCGGCGAGTCGCATGGTCGACTCGGCGAGTCATATGAAGATAAGCATTAACTCGGCGAATTGGAAGAACAACTCGGCGAGTCCAATGAAGATTGCCGTAGACTCGACGAGTGGATGAACAACTCGGCGAGTCGGATGAGGTTGCCCCAACTTATGTATGCGCGGGTAACTGTCGAGTTGCAAGAAGGAAGCTCGATGAGTGGCCTTAGGGTCTCGATCGTAAACCAAAGGAACTCGATGAGTCACTCAGGTAACTCGGCGAGTGGGTTAGTACTTCAAGGAACTCGGCGAGTAGCCGGGGGTACTCGGCGAGTCAAGGTCAACATGGACTGTTGACCTTGACCGATGACTTTGACTTTGACCAGGGTTTGATTAGTTGGCTTAAGGGGTACCTTGAAGGGTTGGGAACTTATGGGTATGATTACACTATGGTAATAGGTGGTGGAGTTTGTGGTAGTGATCCGAGGGTTGAAGTTTATCTACCGAGTCGACATCTGCAAGGTGAGTTATCCTCACTATATCGATAGGGTCTAAGGCACCAAGGCCGACCCTTTAGTTGTTATCGTTATGGTATGCTACATGTGGATATGATCTGTTAGATCAGAATCAGGATAGACGGTATGTTATGCTCTTATGATCCGTAGGGATTGATATGTTAGTGACCTGCTAGGTCAGTGTTCTAGTTATGAGAGATTGCTATGTTTGGTAATCAGTGAGATAGATATGTTCGATGTTTGTATATGCCAGTAAATGTTAGTTATGCGCAAATGGTTATTTGCTTGTTGCTTGGGTTGAGGCGGTCCTGCTTTGTGCTGAAGGCCAACACACCCTATGAGCGGTCCGGGAAGACTGTAGGCCCACGTGGCGGTCCAGTCATGCCGAAGGCTCGGTATAGATTCAGTTGGACTGTAGGCCCTGTAGGGCGGTCCAGTCAGGCCGATGGCTCAATATGCATGTTGATTGATTGATTATTACGGATATGGTATTATCAGTGTGGTATTGGTATTTTGGGGGTAGCTCACTAAGCCCTCGGGCTTACAATTTTCAGTTTATTGTTTCAGGTACTTCAGGAGTTCATGGCAAGGCGAAGGCGTGACCGTACCGCTCCTCATCCTTATGATCTGGCTTTTGGGACACTCTGATTGAATAATGAATTGAAAACACTTTTGTAAACAATTACTATTTGGTTTTATTTATGCTTGAAAAGTTTAAATTTGGCGTAAAATTTTGGATGTTACAAGTTGGTATCAGAGCCTTGGTTTGAGTGAATTGGGGGAAACACACGTGTGAACCCAGTCTCAAATCAAGGAAATTTTTGAAATAAATTCTAAAATGGTTTTCAAAATAAAGGATGGAGGATGCAGAGGGTACGATCAGCCGGAGCCTGTAAGTAAACCCCAAAATACCATACAGTTATTATGATATGTTAGAACAACATGTTAGTGCTAGGCTAGGGATCTTCAGGAATCGCATGATAGACTTGCCTGATTATATGATGCCTACTAGCCTAGGGTTTCTTGTATATGGAATTGACATAATTACCGTAGTCGTTAGTGTAGGCGCCACGACTGTGCGTAATCAAGATCTTATAGCCTGAGAATGTTTGATCCAGTCTTCGGATAGGATTGGGTATTCAAAAGTCTATTGGGTCTAGTGTTATGTGCGACTCGCCTACATTAGCACTGCAGGGGTTGATGAAAGTTTCATGGATGTGTGGCTTGTGAGGAGCTGTGAGATCAGTTTGAGATGGGCGATGTTTCCCTAGGAGTAAGGGTTGAGCGCATATTATGTTGATGATAGTGTTAGGGTGTTGTGGTGATACTTGAGACAAATATGGGTAGGTGTGGAAGGTAGTATGGGCCCGTACTACTGAAAGCACAGGACCCATACGCGTAGCAAGGAAGTCACAACCCCTAGGGTTTGTGGGTTTTGGTCTCCCGATATTATGTTATTTATCTGATGACTTGAATATATATTTCAGTATGGTGGTGAGGAGACGTGTTGCTACTGGATCCGGATCAGGATCAGGATCAGGATCAGAATCGGGAGATGGAGGGTCAGAGGTGCCGATAGCACTTGAGCCCGTGGTACAGATAGGGACCGAGGAGTTGGATGCCAGGATCCGGGAGATTATGCACGACGAGATTGCTGCAACGTTTCGAGCGCAGCTGCCAGAGATGTTTGGGTCGATTAAGACCGCGATGGTCGAGTACTTTGATGAGCGATATGCAGCTCTAGCAGAGACAGCTGACGTTGCAGCCACTTCGGCTGTAACTGCGGCAGGGGTTGGAGGAGGAGCCAGCAGGGCTTTCCAGTACCGGGACTTCGATAATATGAAGCCCCCGACGTTTGATGGTACACAGGATGCGATCAGGGCTATGAGGTGGTTATCTGACGTGGAGGGATGTTTCTTAACGTGTTCATGTCCTGCTGACCAGAAGGTCAGGTGTGCCCTGAACCTGCTGAGGCTTGGGGCAAAGGACTGGTGGAGATTGACAACAGGGTCGTACACGGATGATCAGCGAGCTGCTGTTACTTGGGAGCAGTTCTGGGATATGTTCCGCACCCGCTACGTTCCACGTGTTGAGCGGGAGCGGCTTGCTCAGGAGTTTTTGACATTGAGACAGGATGGGGAGTCAGTGATGGAGATCACTCGTATGTTCACGGAGAGGGCTATGTTCTGCCCGGAGTTTGCTTCAGAGAAGTCTCAGATGACTCGTTATCTGAGTATGCTCAAGATTGATATTCGACAGTTTGTTGCTACGCAACGTTGTGAGACTCTTTTGGATCTTCAGGAAGCCGCGAGGCGGTGCAGGTTGGAGATAGAGCTGCAGTTGAAGGAGCAGCGTCAGGTTCCGGCACAGTCTCAGCCGGCACCTAAGCGGTCCAAGACCGCTGATACTCGGACCGGGGGTCAGCAGAGCCGCACTTGTGATAAGTGTGGCAGGGGTCATTTAGGGATTTGTCGAGCAGGAGGTGGTTGCCACAAATGTGTCAAGGAGAGGCACTATGCCAGGGACTGTCGCCAGTCCGCCCCTCCAGCAGATATGAGGATTTGTTATCATTGTCATCAGGTTGGTCAGGTGAAGACCAACTGCCCGCAGCTCGCCGCCAAGCCGGCGCAGGGATCCGCACAGGCTACTTTGAGGATTGGGGATGGGAGGCCAGTCAAGGCGGAGCCTCCGAAGGCTCAGGGGCGCGCCTTCCAGATCACGGCCAAGGAGGCCAAGGCAGCACCGGATGTGGTTGCTGGTATGTTTCTATTTTCTGTTTCAGTCATTTTATCTATGTTGTGCTTATCGTTGGTGCCTGTGTTTAGGTACGTTTTTAGTAAACTCTTTGCCTGCATTGGTTTTATTTGACTCGGGGGCGAGTCGGTCGTTTATATCTCAGACTTTCAGTAGAGAGTTCAGTGTGTCGGTAGATGAGCTTGAGTGTCCGTTGCGAGTTTCGAACGCCAACGAGCACGGGATTTCTGCTTCTTCAGTTTACCGGGGATGCGAGCTGGAGATTTTCGGGGTATCATTCCCGATATTTTTGATTCCTATTCCCATGGGGGAAGTATGTGTGATCGTAGGGATGGATTGGCTCAGCCGGTTTGGCGCCATGATCGACTGTGAGGGACAGCGAGTAGTAGTTCGAACCCCAAGTGGGGGAGAACTGGTGGTATATGGTGAGGGCACCAGAGTAGGATCAGCTTTTTTGTTCGGTCGCCAGGGCTCGACAGTATATTCAGCACAGATGTGCAAGTTATTTAGCGTGTGTGGTGGACACGCGGGTCAGGGATCAGACTTCAGTTTCAGAGGTCCCCGTGGTTAGAGAGTTTGCTGACGTGTTTCCGGAGGAGTTACCTGGAGTGCCGCCGGAGAGGCAGGTGGAGTTCAGGATTGATCTGGTGCCGGGGGCGGCCCTTATCGCTAAGGCGCCGTACCGACTGGCACCGCCAGAGATGCAGGAGTTGTCATCTCAGTAGCAGGAGCTGCTGGGTAAGCAGTTTATTCGTCCGAGTAGTTCCCCATGGGGAGCACCGATCCTCTTCGTCAGGAAGAAGGACGGTTCGCACAGGATGTGCATCGACTACAGGGAGTTGAACAAGCTAACGGTGAAGAACCGTTATCCACTCCCAAGGATAGATGATCTTTTCGATCAGCTGCAGGGTGCATCTTGGTTTTCCAAGATCGACTTGAGATCCGGGTATCACCAGGTCAGGGTGAGGGAGGAAGACGTGGAGAAGACCGTGTTTCGGACTCGTTATGGTCATTATGAGTTCGTGGTGATGCCGTTTGGGCTCACCAACGCACCAACAATATTCATGGATTTGATGAATCGAGTCTGCAGGCCGATGCTCGATCGCTCGGTCATTGTGTTCATAGATGATATCTTGGTGTATTCAAAGACCCGAGAGCAGCACGAAGAGCACCTCAGGGAGCTGCTGGAGGTTCTGCGACGAGAACGGCTGTATGCCAAGTTCTCGAAGTGTGAGTTTTGGTTAGGAGAGGTCCAGTTCCTCGGACATATCGTTAACCAGGAGGGGATTTTGGTCGACCCGGCCAAAGTCGAGGCGGTTATGCAGTGGGAGATTCCGAAATCTCCCTCCGATATCAGGAGTTTCTTGGGATTAGCAGGGTACTACCGGAGATTTATTCTAGATTTTTCCAAGGTTGCAGTACCCCTCACTTGTCTAACGAGGAAGGGAGTGGATTTTTGGTGGGGCCCTGAGCAGCAGAGGGCGTTTGAGACCCTCCGGCGATGTTTGTGTGAGGCGCCAGTGTTGACGCTCCCCGAGGGAGTCGAGGATTTCATAGTATTTTGTGATGCGTCCATCACAGGTCTGGGGGCGGTCCTCATGCAGAGGGGATGGGTGATAGCCTATGCATCACGGCAGCTGAAGCCGCATGAGACGAGATACCCTACGTACGATCTTGAGTTGGGAGAGGTGGTTTTCGCTCTCAAGATTTGGAGGCATTATCTGTACGGGGTCCGATGTACTATATACACGGATCACAAGAGTTTGAGGCACATCATGGATCAGCCGAACCTGAATATGAGGCAGCGCAGGTGGCTGGATGTAGTCAAGGACTATGATTGTGAAATCCTTTACCATCCTGGTAAAGCGAATGTGGTTGCGGACGCTTTGAGCCGCAAGTCAGCTGGGTCTTCTACCCCGACAAGGTGTATGAGGATAGCGGTGGATTCCCCGCTTGTGAGCTTGATTAGGGATGCTGAGGTCGAGGGCATGAGACCAGAGAACTTGAAGATGGAGCATATTAAGGGCGAGAACGCCCAGTTTGTTCAGGATAGCCGCGGATTATTGACCAGACACGGTCGGGTTTGGGTCCCGATGTCCGGAGGGATCCGGCATACAGTGATGGAGGAGGCTCATAAGTCTCACTTTTCTATACACCCGGGGGCCACCAAGATGTAACGGGATTTGAGTTTGAGCTACTGGTGGCCGTGCATGAAGCGAGAAATCGCTTGGTACGTCGAGAGGTGCTTGACTTGTAGGATGGTCAAGGCCGAGCATCAGAGGCCGCATGGTAAACTGCAGCCCCTGTAGATTCCCATGTGGAAATGGGAACAGATCACGGTGGACTTTATTACCAAGTTGCCGAGAACGGCGAAGGGGCTTGATGCTTTATGGGTCATCGTGGATTGATTGACCAAGAGAGCCCATTTCTTGGCCATACGGGAGAGTTCGTCGGCCGAGAGATTGGCCGATATGTACGTCAGCGAGATTGTCTCTCGCCATGGGGTTCCAGTCTCCATTGTCTCCAATCGGGATGTCAGGTTTACTTCCCGTTTTTGGCAGAAGTTCCACGAGGAACTGGGTACGCGGCTGCACTTTAGTACAGCTTTCCATCCGCAGACCGACGGTCAGAGCGAGCGGACCATTCAGACCCTCGAGGATATGTTGAGGGCGTGTGTTATTGATTTTGGTGGGAGCTGGGATTCTCACCTACCGCTAGCAGAGTTCGCCTATAACAACAGCTATCATTCCAGTATTGGCGCCGTGCCTTTTGAGCTGTTGTATGGTCGGAGATGTAGAACCCTGGTCTGTTGGGGTGAAGTTGGACACAGAGTGATGGGTCGAACAGAGGTAGTCTTGCAGACTACCGAAAAGATCCAGCAGATCAGACAGCGGCTGCAGACCGCTCAAAGTCGGCAAAAGAGTTACGCTGATAGACGCCGATCGGATTTAGAGTTTCAGGTTGGTGACATGGTACTTCTAAAGGTCTCGCCCTGGAAGGGTGTGATCCGCTTCAGGAAGAGGGGAAAATTGGGTCCCCGTTATATTGGGCCATTCAGGATTATTGCCAGGGTCGGCAAGGTGGCTTATAGGCTTGAGCTACCGGAGGAGCTCAAGCGAATTCATAGCACATTCCATGTTTCGCAATTGCGGAAGTGTATTATGGACCAGGAGGCAGTAGTATCGATGGATGATATTCAGGTCGATGAGCGCCTGAATTACGTGGAGAGGCCTGTAGCCATCTTGGAAAGGAAGAAGAAGATTTTGCGGAATAAAGAGATACCTTTGGTAAAAGTGGAGTGGGAGCATCGGAGAGGATCCGAGTGGACGTGGGAGCCGGAGGCGGAAATGCGGGAGCATTACCCGACATTGTTTATTCCAGCAGACTTCGAGGGCGAAGTCTAGTTCAAGTGGGGGAGAATTATAACGCCCCGATTCCCAGGTATTGTTTAAATAAGAATTTAATTAGTTTCAAGGCCTACTCGACGAGTTGTTTGCCCTACTCGTCGAGTAGCAACGGGTTTGATACGCGTGTTTAGTGACCTACTCGCCGAGTCCATGAAGGGACTCGACGAGTAGGAGCTAGCAGAAGAAACCCTAAATCCCGGGGTTTTGCACCCTATTTAAGGAAGCATAAGCCTCCTTTGGCCTCTTTGCAGTTCTAGAGAGCTCTTGAGAAACCCTAATTCGTGTGGTGTTCTTTTGTGTGTGCATTAAGCTTGGGAGGAAGATCTTTGGAGAAGAGGAACTTGGAAGGAAAGGGAATTGGAGCAAGGAAAGTGTGGGAATCATAATCTACCTCAGTTAGCATCTTCCAGAGGTATCAAGTCGCCACCTTTACTTCTTTTCCCTTCTATATCTCTTTTTGGTAGAGTTTGGGGCTTTTATGGATCTTTGAGTTGATAAGGTGGACTATGGGCTAGATCTGAAGTTGTAACTTCAGATCTGGACCCTTCCTAAGTCCTAGAGTCATAAAGTTTCTGGTTTGGGCGTGAATGAAACCTCTTTGAACATGAAACCCCCATTGTATGCTTGGATTTGACATTAAGAGCCTTTGTAGCTATGCATGCACGTAAAGTTTGCAACTTTACGTGAAAAGCATGCCTTAGAAGCTTGGATCTGTAGTTTGGAGCCGCGACATGGCTCAAATGAGTCTGTATGGCAAAAAGGACTGAAGGGACTCGGCGAGTCGCATGGCCGACTCGGCGAGTCATATGAAGATAGGCATTAACTCGGCGAGTTGGAAGAACAACTCGGAGAGTCCAATGAAGATTGACGTAGACTCGATGAGTGGATGAACAACTCGACGAGTCGGATGAGGTTGCCCCAACTTTTGTATGCGCGGGTAACTGTCGAGTTGCAAGAAGGAAGCTCGACGAGTGGCCTTAGGGTCTCGATCGTAAACCAAAGGAACTCGACGAGTCACTCAGGTGACTCGGCGAGTGGGTTAGTACTTCAAGGAACTCGGCGAGTAGCCGGGGGTACTCGGCAAGTCAAGGTCAACATGGACTGTTGACCTTGACTGATGACTTTGACTTTGACCAGGGTTTGATTAGTTGGCTTAAGGGGTACCTTGAAGGGTTGGGAACTTATGGGTATGATTACAGTATAGTAATAGGTGGTGGAGTTTGTGGCAGTGATCAGAGGGTTGAAGTTTATCTACCGAGTCGACATCTGCAAGGTGAGTTATCCTCACTATATCGATAGGGTCTAAGGCACCAAGGCCGACCCTTTAGTTGTTATCGTTATGGTATGCTACATGTGGATATGATCTGTTAGATCAGAATCAGGATAGACGGTATGTTATGCTCTTATGATCCGTAGGGATTGATATGTTAGTGACCTGCTAGGTCAGTGTTCTAGTTATGAGAGATTGCTATGTTTGGTAATCAGTGAGATAGATATGTTCGATGTTTGTATATGCCAGTAAATGTTAGTTATGCGCACATGGTTATTTGCTTGTTGCTTGGGTTGAGGCGGTCCTGCTTTGTGCTGAAGGCCAACACACCTATGAGCGGTCCGGGAAGACTGTAGGTCCACGTGGCGGTCCAGTCATGTCGAAGGCTCGGTATAGATTCAGTTGGACTGTAGGCACTGTAGGGCGGTCCAGTCAGGCCGATGGCTCAGTATGCATGTTGATTGATTGATTATTACGGATATGGTATTATCAGTGTGGTATTGGTATTTTGGGGGTAGCTCACTAAGCCCTCGGGCTTACAGTTTTCAGTTTATTGTTTCAGGTAATTCAGGAGTTCATGGCAAGGCAAAGGCGTGACCGTACCGCTCCTCATCCTTATGATCTGGCTTTTGGGACACTCTGATTGAATAATGAATTGAAAACACTTTTGTAAACAATTACTATTTGGTTTTATTTATGCTTGAAAAGTTTAAATTTGGCGTAAAATTTTGGATGTTACATAATTATTGTGTTATACTTTTTATATGTGACTGAGACTGCTGATAGTCTCTGGGGTTGCTGATAACCCACCGGACGTGCTGTTAGCCCACTGGGACTGCTGATAGTCTCCAGGGTTGCTGATAACTCATAGTTGTTTATTTGTGCTATGTTGTGTGTGGTATTTTGGGGAACTCACTAAGCTTTGTGCTTACGATTTGTGGTTTAAATGTTTCAGATTTTCTTATAATAAAGGAGGGGCACGACTCGATTACATCGTATCAATGGGGATTTGTCACTACTAGAAAAACAGCCTTTTACGACGCGCAATGCGTGTCGTAAAACGCTCAGACGACGCGCAAATGCGTGTCAAGGAAGGCCCTGTCATAACGAGAGACGACACGCTTTTGCGCGTCGTCTATTTACGACGCACATTTACGACACGCATTTATGACACGCATTTATGACACACATTTACGACACGCAGTTATGACACACAATGGGTATCAAGGAAGGCCGTGTCATAAAGGAAGACGACACGCATTTGCGTGTCGTAACCTTACGACGCGCGTGTATATGACACGCAATGCGTATCAAGGAAGCCCCTGTCATAAAGGAAGACGACATGCATTTTTGTGTCATAATTTTAAATGTTTTTAAAATTATATATTTTTGATAGATTTACTAATTTTCAAATTAAATAACACATTAAAAGTCTCATAATACAAAATAAAATACCATAAACAATAAAGATAATTCATTGCACTAATATGTCAAATACAAATAATGATTCCAATAGTAAGTAAACATAACACATTGCTAATATTGCATAATATTTATTATAGAAAACAAAACATGTACAACATTAAAAGAAACCCATGACTAAATTCTCCTTTGACAATTTCATTCCTAAAAGAATAACCTGAATGCAGGAACTTTGAGAGGCTGCAGGGCATGGAAGGAGGTTGCTAGAGCTGTCAGAACCTGCACATGGCAAATCGGTAACTTAACATGCAATACACTACAAGATGATATGATAGAGTTGGTATGGCATCCAACTATATATTTTTTTGTCTATTTTCTTTGCCAATGCGAATTAGGCCACTAAGCTTAGGAAAATGATTCTTTGGATCATTTTGTAAATAGGATTTTGAATATATGGTTAGCAAGTGCTGATGTGGGTGATAATCAACATTTAAATTGTAAATGCAGTGACATATTTAACATACAAATTATAAATTCAAAAGTCATTTCCATTATGTCTCCAAGTTTGTGTAATCATTTGATATAAATTATAAATACAAAATCTCTCATAAATGATAAGATTTACGTATTATATAAAAATCAGGTCAACACAGGAAGTGGGGTAGATAACATACATGACTTGAGTTTTCAGGAACAATACGCACTCCAATCTGCCTTGCCATCTGTCACATCACCAAAATTGAATCAAAATCATCAATCACCTGTTTCTTTTTGACTTAAATCCTAAATTTTTATAAATATTTTATCTCAGAAGGGCATTTGTGTCTTTTTGCAGAAACAAGAGATGGAGATTGGAGAGCAAGTTGTAAGTTGTAACCTGGATTCATCTTCACCTGTGTCTTCACTTCCACCCAATATGACACTTGTACTTACACTGCCACACACACATTAAAGTAATCCTCCTTCAAGTTTCATTTAAAAGTTATTGTAGAAAACACAACACAAAATTCTACCAAGTCTCCAATAAGGTTTTTCCGAAATCCCTGGTTCCAATAGAGTATAAAGAGTCAATATTGAGAGAAAATGGCAATTTAGACATTTCTCATAAAGAAATTACCTCTTTCTTTTGTGGATCAAGTGCAGTAAGCATTTATGAATGGACATCCATGGTTGCACGTGTATTTTGCATTTCTGTCAAGCTGTAAAGCAAAACAATGAATAATCATAACTCTCACATGAAAATCACTGTGACTAATATCTTCTCTTTTCAACGAAGTTGAGGTTGCAGCTAAAGAAAACTATTTACATTAATTAATTTTAACAAATAGATGTTTTTAAAAATATTTCAGGGAAATCTAACCTTCTTTTTCACTATTTTCACGACTTCATTAACGCATTGGATCTCCTAATCCCCTCTTCTATTAAAAGAACTTCATTTTACAGATTTGCCTGACTCGGACGTTTCATCAAACACCTGCCGTGCAAAACAAAATACAATTACAAATAATAACAATTTTTTTGAATAGAACCAAAGCTAAAGGCTCAAATTCTAATACCCGAAGGAGATTATGAACCCAAACCTATAAAAAAATATACACTCTTAAGAACACACAGAAACATGGTGACAAATATTTTCAGCCACAAATATAGTCAGACACAGAAAAACTAAAATCAAAACCTTATAATGGACCTTCATTAACCATTGTCCAACAAAGAAATAGACGAAAATTCGAAAGAAACACTAATAAAAATCAAACTTTTTGTATGTGTTCTCTGAATACAAGTTTGAAAGAGAGTTCTTATTACCTTTCATGAATATTCATCAAGAACAGAAAGTGTAGAAACGTGAAGAAATAGAGTTCCGCTTCCAGTTTCAGCATCTCTACCCTTCCAGTTGTTTTTTGGATATTCTTGGACTATTTTACCCCTGCTTTGTACTTGTTTCAGTAATTCTTTTTCCTTATAATTGTTCTGAAAACGATGATGTTTATTTTGGATTTAGCATGCAAGGTTGTTTGTTGTCTCCTCGCTTTGTTGTAGTTGTTAATGTAGTTGTTCATAGGCAATTCAGAGCTTCTTTTTGTTGTATCGGTGTTGGTATATCAGATTGCCGATTTTAGCGGTCATGTTTTCTGTTACCAAATTTTTTGCTAACTTTGTCATCACGGTTAACGCTCATAGTCCTCCATTACTTTTTACTGCAAAGAAAGAATAAAAAATAAAAGTTAACTAATATATATATATATATATATATATATATATATATATATATATATATATATATATATATATATATATAGGGGATAGGGAATAGACATTACAGCCCCACCTAAGCTTAGGTACTAAACCTATAAAATATATATATATATATATATATATATATATATATATATATATATATATATATATATATAATACCGTTAATGGATACTTTTTGGAAATAACTGTAAAAAGTGTAATAAATGAGTTTTCTAAAGCTATTGAGAGCGTTACCATTGAATGGTAATTAATTAAGTCTTTGCGGCATCATTTTGATGATTTATAAGACCGAAGAAAAGTATACATCGAGGAAAGTCACGTGATCACCCTTGTAAAATGTTTGATGAGAGAAAGCACTGATATAAAAAAAGGACCTAAGATGCATGTCATCTCAATTGCATGTCCATTTATGAAAAATCCTTGAAAATTTTGATATAGAAGATTTCAATAGTCCTCTCATTTAACTAATGTTGAGAATTGAAGAGGGAAATGGAATGGGGCATTAGGGTGGAATAAGAAAATCTTTTTTTTAATCGTTGTTTGATGGAACAGAATGGTATAACTTTTACTATGAATAACTTTTATTAATATGATCTTTAATAACATTATTTTTTTATAAAAATTAATTTTTTTAGTAAAATATTTTTTTTTATCTTTCAAAATTGTTACTAAAATGTTTTTATAAAAATTAGATTTTTTGGGAACAAAATCTCTAGCTAAGTAATGAAGATTAACAAAAAGAAAGGAATCAAACTCCTTCATTCTATCAGACAAAGCAAAAAAGCTTCTTCTTTAATTCGATTAGAATCACTCAACCATTCCATTCCATTCCTTCCCCCAATTTCATGTCTACTAAACTAACAGGGTATTTTTGACATTTGCAAAAGATTTGAAAAGAAAACCATCCTAAAATATTGGATGACCATATTCTGTTCTGATTACTCTGCTTAGAAGTGTTTTTCCAAGTTCAAACTCGAACTGCAATCAAGAATGTCACTTTCATGAATTTCGAATGAAAAAAAGTTGTAATCTTTGTGTAAAATATAGTCGAATAGAAAGAGAAAAGATATGTGACATACCAAACTGTCATTAGTAGTTACATAGGAAGATCAAGGAACCTGGAAGGGTAAGCTCACAACCATACAAAGAAAATTACAAACTTTCTGGTGCAAATCATTGAACTTTTCCTGAAAAAATCATTGAGATTTACAAATGAACAGAAACTAATATCCATCAATTCCAAATTTAACGCAACCTTTGATCAATTACATGAAAAAATAATTTTCTTGCCAAAAGAAGAAAACCAAATGGCCTCCTCAAGAAAATCAGTTTGAAATTTGATCAAAATAGATCAATTCATAGGTAAAACTTCAAGCGTGTGTTATAGTACTTTGTATATATAAATAAGAACAGTCCTTACATTTTATCAGCTTCCCAACTATTTTGCACCGTTTACTTCAGAACCACCGATTAACTAAGGTCAATAACAACTCTTCTTTGCAATCTCTTCTACACATTAGAAAAAGAAAACCAAAGGTAAATAATCAATTAAGGAATATTGAATAACAATATCAAATCCGATGAAAACCAAAGATTATAAATCAATTAAAGATCAAAATGTATCAAATTGGGTTTACCTATCATCTCGAAAGGGGGGGTTTCTTTCTTTCTTATTTTCCCCACCAAATCAAATTGCATATGCAGTCTTCTCTGACTCCACATGCATGCCTACATTAATCAACAAAAGTAAGAATCGGCTAGAGATTGGAGTTTCAGATCACAAGATAGCAACGGATTTTAAGCTAAAGATATACTGAATAATATATACAAAGGGACGGGGACGGGACAGGGGATGATACTTGTTGTTGGCTCCACCTCAAATCATGTATCTGTAGACATTCTGGGAAACCCACAAATCAACGACGGTCGTGGAGGAGCTGAGGGTGGCCAATAGATCATTTGAGACGCCAACCATAACCTCGATTCCACTACCCATGAAGGACAAACGGTGGTATAGTGATCGGCTTGTCAAAGATGTCGATGAAGAAGCTATGCAAGCATTCTATTTGAGAATCAAAGGAGGTGGAGAAGGAGTAGTCGCAGGGGTGTGACGGTGTTGAACGATGTCGTCTAGGCTCCACCAATCGATTGCGGTGATAGGGGCGGAAGCCCTAATCGAAAAAGTGAAGATGCATAAACACGGTTGTAGATGATAGAGACCAGTGGTCAACGACAAAGGTGATCATTCGGTAGGAGCATGGACGATGGGGAAGGACCAGTGGTCAACGGAAAAGGTGAGGAACAAGATGTTTGATGAGACCGATAAGAAGGAGGTCAGGAGTAGCGGAGAAGAGGATCGGAGAGGAGATTGAGAAGATGAAAGATAGAAAAAAGGTAGAAGGCGGGTTTTCAAAATTTTAGGGATTTCGTTTCCCCCGTCTAAACGCACGTTTATTAAAATGATAAAGCGACAGGTATTGTAACGCCCCGATTCTCAGGTATCATTTAAATAAGAGTTATTGGATGAAGCTCTACTCGACGAGTCGGTTGACCTACTCGTCGAGTAGCAGCGGGGTGGGATCGCATGTTAAGTGACCTACTCGACGAGTCCATATTGGGACTCGACGAGTAGGAGCTGGCAGATGAAACCCTAAATCCCGGGGTTTTGCACCCTATTTAAGGAAGCATAAGCCTCATTTGGCCTCTTTGCAGTCCTTTGAGAGCTCAGAGAACCCTAATTCGTGTGGTGTTTCATTCTTGTGTGTGTAAAGCTTTGGAGAGGAGATCTTTTGAGGAGAGGAGCTTGGGGAAACAAAAGGCTAGGAGCAAGGAAGTGTGGGAGATCAGAAATCTACCTCAAATAGCATCATTTGGAGGTATCAAGTCGTCACCTTTTCTCCTTTTTCTTTCTAGACCTCTTTTGGTTGAGATCTAGGGTTTTTATGGTTTGGTTGAGATGGTAATGTGGGATACGAGCTAGATCTGAAGTTGTAACTTCAGATCTGTAACCTTCTTGGGTTCTAGAGTCATAAAGCTCTGATTTTGGTCGAGAATGAGGCCCTCCTTGTGCATAAAGCCCCATTAAGAACTTAGTTTTGGCATTAAGAGCCTTATTAGTCATGCATGCACGTAAAGTTTGCAACTTTACATGAAAAGCATGCCCTAAAAGCTTGGATCTGTGATTTGGAGCCGCTGCATGGCTCAAAACAAGTCTATATGGAAAAAAGAATGAATGGACTCGGCGAGTCGCAAGGTTGACTCGGCGAGTCACATGAAGATGGCCGTGAACTCGACGAGTTGGATGAACAACTCGGCGAGTCCGATGAAGATCACCATAAGACTCGACGAGTTGAAGAACAACTCGGCGAGTCGGATGAGTTTTCCCTAGGATATGTATGTGTGTGTGCCCGTCGAGTGGCAAGGAGGGAACTCGATGGGTGGCCTTAGAGTTTGAACGGGAATCGAAGGAACTCGACGAGTCACCTCGATGACTCGGCGAGTGAAATGTGCTTCGAGGAACTCGGCGAGTAGCCAAGGGTACTCGGCGAGTTGGGGTCAACATGGACTGTTGACCTTGACTGAGGACTTTGACTTTGACCAGGGGTTGACTGGTGGGTTATGGAGTACCTTATAAGGTTAAGGACTTATGAGTATAATGTACTATGATTATAGGTGGTGGAACCTGTGTCAAGTGAACCGAGAGTTGGAGGTTACCCTTCGAGTCGACATCTGCGAGGTGAGTTATCCTCACTATATCAATAGGGTCTACGGCACCAAGGTCGGCCCTTTATGATTTACATCTTGGTTTAGGATGGTTGCTATGTTATTGCTATGCTAGATTTCATCCTGGTTTAGGATGGTTGCTATGTTAGATTTCATCCTGGTTTAGGATGGTTGCTAGGTTATTGCTATGCTAGATTTCATCCTGGTTTAGGATGGTTTCTATGTTAGATTTCATCCTGGTTTAGGATGGTTGCTATGCTAGAGATCGGTTAGATCGGTTGTTATGGGATGCTACATATGGATTCGAAATGCTAGATCGGAATCCGGATAGATAGTATGTTATGCTTTGTGATCCGTAAGGATTGGTATGCTAGTGACCTGTTAGGTCGGACTCTAGTTACGAGAGGATTCTATGGTTGATGATCAGTGTGACAGATCTGTTTGATGTTTTTATATGCAGTATATGATAGTTATGCGAACATGGTTATTTGCTTGTTGGTTGGGTTGAGGCGGTCCTGCTTTGTACTGTAGGCCAACATAGCCTATGAGCGGTCCGGGGAGACTGCAGCCACGAGGCGGACCAGTCATGCCGAAGGCTCGGGATAGATTCAGATAGACTGTAGGCCCAGTAGGGTGGTCCAGTTAGGCCGATGGCCCAGTATGCATGGATAGATTCAGATAGACTGTAGGCCCAGTAGGGCGGTCCAGTTAGGCCGATGGCCCAGTATGCAAGGGTAGATTCAGATAGACTGTAGGCCCAGTAGGGCGGTGCAGTTAGGCCGATGGCCCAGTATGCATGGATAGATTCAGATAGACTGTAGGCCCAGTAGGGCGGCCCTGTCAGGCCGATGGCCCAGTATGCATGATCGATTGATTGATTGTTACTGATATGGCATTGTCAGTGTGGTATTGGTATTTTGGGGGTAGCTCACTAAGCCCTCAGGCTTACAGTTTTCAGTTTATTGTTTCAGGTACTTCAGGAGATCGTGGCAAGGCGAAGGCGTGACCGTACCGCTCCTCATCCTTATGTTATGATTTTGGGACACTCTGATGGATATTGATTTGAAAACATTTTGTAAACAATACTATTTGACTTTTATTTATGATTTAAAAAGTTTGAATTTGGCGTGAAATTTATGGATGTTACAAGTTGGTATCAGAGCCTTGGTTTGAGTGAATTGGAGGAACACTCGTGTGAATCCAGTCTCAAACCAAGGAGATTTTTGGGAAGTAAGTTTTAAAAATGGTTTTCAAAAGAAAGGATGGAGGATGCAGAGGGTACGATCAGCCGGAGCCTGTAAGTAAACCCCAAAATACCATACAGTTATTTGATA
Organism: Lactuca virosa; assembly: GCF_052849685.1. NCBI lineage: Eukaryota > Viridiplantae > Streptophyta > Magnoliopsida > Asterales > Asteraceae > Lactuca > Lactuca virosa. The sequence goes on from NC_136433.1 coordinate 45,823,794, forward strand.
TTCTGATATGTTAGAACAGCATGCTAGTGCTAGGCTAGGGATCTTCAGGAATCGCATGATAGATTTGCTTGATTATATGATACCTATTAGCCTAGGGTTTCTTGTATATGGGATTGACATCATAACTGTAGATGTTTAGTGTATGCATCACGGTCGTGTGTAGTTAAGATCTTATAGCCTAAGAATGTCTGACTCGACCTTAGGGTAGGGTTGGATATTCGAAAGTCTATCGGGTCCAGCGTTATGTGCGGCTAGAATACACTAGCGATGCAGGGGCTGATGGAAGTTCCATGGAGGTGTGAGTTGTGCAGAGCTGTGGGATCAGTAGTGAGATAGGCGATGTCCCCTAGTAGTGAGGGTTGAGCGCACATTATGTTGAGTATAGTATTAGGGAGTTGTGGTGATACTTGAGACAAATATGGGTAGGTGTGGAAGGTAGTATGGGCCCGTACTACTGGAAGCACATGACCCATACGCGTAGCAAGGAAGTCACAACCCCTAGGATTTGTGAGTTTTGGTCTCCCGATATTATGTTGTGTATCTGATGTCTTGAACGTATCTTTCAGTATGGTGGTGACGAGACGTTTTGCTGCTGGGTCCGGATCAGGATCGGGCTCCGGATCAGGGTCGGGACAGGGGGACGGAGGGCCAGAGGTGCCGGTAGCACCTGAGCCTGTGGTTCAGATGGGGACTGAGGAGCTGGATGCCAGGATCCGGGAGATTCTACACGATGAGGTCACTGCGACTTTCCGAGCGCAGCTACCGGAGATGTTTGGGTCGATCAAGACCGCGATGGTCGAGTATTTTGATGAGCGATATGCAGCTTTGGCAGAGACAGCAGCCGCTGCAGCCACTTCGGCTGTAACTGCGGCAGGGGTTGGAGGAGGAGCCAGCAGGGCTTTCCAGTACCGAGACTTCGACAATACGAAGCCCCCGACATTTGATGGTACTCAGGATGCGATCAGAGCTATGCGGTGGTTGTCTGACGTGGAGGGCTGTTTCTTCACGTGCTCATGTCCTGCTGACCAGAAGGTCAGGTGTGCTCTGAACCTGCTTAGGCTCGGGGCAAAGGACTGGTGGATATTGACGACGGGTTCATATTCTGATGATCAGCGGGATGCTGTTACTTGGGAGCAGTTCCGGGATATGTTTCGCACCCGCTACGTTCCGCGCGTGGAATGGAGACAGCATGGGGAGTCTGTGATGGAGATTACCCGGAGGTTCACTGAGAGGGCTATGTTTTGCCCGGAGTTCGCGTCAGAGCAGTCCCAGATGACTCGTTATCTGAGTATGCTCAAGACGGATATACGACAGTTTGTGGCTACACAGCGTTGTGAGACCCTCCTGGATCTACAGGAAGCCGCGAGGCGGCGTGAGTTGGAGATAGAGCTGCAGCTGAAGGAGCAGCATCAGGCACCAGCACAGTCTCAACCGGCGCCTAAGCGGTCTAAGACCGCTGATGCACGGTCTGGGGGTCAGCAGAGCCGCACTTGTGGAAAGTGTGGCAGGGTTCATTCGGGGGTGTGTAGAGCAGGAGGGGGGTGCCACAAATGTAGCAATGAGGGGCACTATGCCAGGGACTACCGACAGTCCGCCCCTCCAGCAGATATGAGGATTTGTTACCATTGTCATCAGGTTGGTCATGTGAAGACCAACTGTCCGCAGCTCGCCGCCAAGTCGGCGCAGGGTCCCACGCCAGCTACTGGGAGGAGTGGAGATGGGAAGCCAGTCAGGGTGGAGCCTCCGAAGGCTCAGGGTCGCGCCTTCCAGCTCACGGCCGAGGAGGCCAAGGCAGCAACGGATGTGGTTGCTGGTACGTTTCTATTCTCTGTCTCAATTATTGTATTGGTGTTATGCTTATTGATTGTACCTGTGGTTAGGTACGTTTTTAGTGAATTCTTTGCCCGCTTTGGTATTATTTGACTCGGGGGCGAGTCGGTCGTTTGTATCTCAGACTTTCTCTAGAGGGTTCAGTGTGCCAATAGGTGATCTTGAGTGTCCGTTGCGATTTTCGATCGCCAACGAGCACGGGGTTTCTGCTTCTTCGGTTTACCGGGGATGCGAGTTGGAGATTTTCGTGGTGTCCTTCCCGATAGATTTGATTCCTATCCCCATGGGGGATGTATGCGAGATTGTAGGGATGGATTAGCTTAGCCGTTTCGGTGCCATGATCGACTGTGAGAGGCAGCGGGTGGTGGTTCGTGTTGGATTAATGTCTAAGTCCATAACTATAATTGGTAAGACTTGACCCGACCCGGCATGGTCCATTTGGGTTGCATGGCATCATGCATTTGGATAGACTATAATGAGAGAAATAACACTTAAGGTTGGTTAATATATTATAAGTTCTAATATATTAATAAGGTTATTTAATTAGTATTGATCAAGAATTAATTTGGAATTAATTAAGTGATCAAAAGGAGACTAATTAAATATATGGGTTGATTGTGTAAATCATTCATTCTTATATATGTGGGCTTGTGATCCAAGATTCCTTATGTTGGACTAAGTCCATGGGGTGACCCATGGATACTCCATGGAGGTTAAAATCCATGGAGCATAAGGAATGGGTAAAGTTATGAGTTACATGGTGTAACCCTAATAGCTACCATATAAAAGAATCCCATGGCTCAAGAAATCGTGCACTAATGTGTGAGTGTGAGGGCTAGACGATTTCAAGGAGTGTTTAAGTTTCTCTCAAGTTATTCCAAGTGTATTTGGTGTTGTGTGAACCATTTGAGGTGTCACACTTGGGGCACTAGGCACTCAAGCTTCATGAAGACATTCTACATCAAAGAGGTATGTATTCTATCTTGTTATATTTATTATTTTGTATGCTAGATTAGGATAATACCTTGGATGTTCATAATTGTATGTATAATAGAGAAAACATAGATCCAAGGTATTTAGGGTTGCATGTACACTTAGGAGTGTTAGAATGCTCATAACCCAACAGTGGTATCAGAGCCAGGTTTGTTTTCTTGTTATACTTGCAAAAGTAGCTGAAAAATCGAGTTGGATGCATATATTCGATTGTTTTGGCTGGAATTGGACTAGGAACATTACCCTAAGATGTTTTTGGACTTATAAACTTGTTTTTGATGTGGTAATGTTCATGCTAATCCAATTTCTAAGATAATTGTCATAATTTCAAGATTTGTATTAGTTTGTATGTTCATGCTAATTTCTTGAAGATTGATGATTTGAATTATCTTGTTCTTATGAGGTTCTTAGATTAATAGAAAAGTTGTGTGAAATAGTTGTTTTCAATCCATTTTAATCTAAGAGTTGATTCCAAAGTGTGTTTTTGTAACTTGTCCTCAAGTTATATGAAAAGTCACATTTAAGAATCATAAAACTCATAAAAGTTGGCAAAGGTTACAAAATGAAGAGTCTAGTTCTAATTAAATGGTTTTATGACTCCATAACTTGTCCTCAAGTTATGGAGGTTCAAGAGTCTCTTCATTAAATTAAAAAAAAAGTGTAACCTTAATTAGTTCCATAAGTTACAATAAAAAAAAAGTTATTTTTTATTTATTTATTAGTTTAAAGTCTTCCATAACTTGTCCTCAAGTTATGGAACTTGAAGAGTTTTTTTTAATTAAAACTACTTTAAACTCATAAGTTATGGAATTAATTAGTTTTGAATAGTTTCAAAACTTGCCCTCAAGTTTTGGAATTTGAAAAGTTTTCACTTATGAATACTTTAATTCCAAGTTAGCCCTTAGAATTTTAAAAGTTAAAATTCAACCCTTATACTTTATAATACTATAAGTTAATAATATTTATATATATGTATAAGAGTAAAGCCAGTCCTACCGTTAGTAGGCCTCATTCACGAAGCCGGTCTATAAGGGGGGTATAAGGTTACTGCCTATAAAATGGCAGTTTAATGGGTGTCCACTCTCACCCACCGCTTCCTTGACTCGTGGAGGGTCGTTAGCCGAACGGGTAGGACAAGGACTATAATTCTCCTTTCATTAAAAAGTATTAATGATAAATACTAAGTAACTAAACTCTTATTAATACCCAATCTTAGTTACTTAGGAAAATGTGAATTTGGTGCTAACCCATGAAATTACACTTTGCACTTTGCTTAAGTCGTTAGTGGAGCGTGTGTGGTTAACCGACACACTAACCTGGACTTAACAAGGTAGGCAAAGGGTAACTTAATATTTATCATAGTATCGGTGGAGCGTGTGTGGTTAACCGGCACACTGATTAAGGGGTAAATATTAAGAGTACCAAGTATATTTGCATGGTTATTCACACCTTGTTTTGTGATCCTCGGCATCCCAGTCACAAAACCTGAAGGGCACACTCGAGATTGAAACATGCCTTTGAACAGTTCAATGAATCTCAAAGATCTAGGACTTTCAAATCCAATTAAAACCTAATAAATTATTTCGTTTTTCATGGTGGAAATTGGTGAATCGTCATTCACCTACCTTCAAATATTTTATAGCTTGGATTACGGCATCTCTCTTCTAAGTTATAAAATAGTTTGTTGTGTCCTAGCCTTAATATTTCATATTGGGTGTCATATTAAGGACTTTAAATCAACTATCTTGAATATCTCCCAAAAAGATGTCTGGTCTAGACATTTATGATCTTCCCAAATCTCTTGAAACAAGCTTTCTTAAATGAAGATGATGTCCCATGGATATCATACTTCTTTCACCTCCTCCACTTATTCTCCCTAACCCACAAGTTCCTAAAAAGTTTAAGGTCACTCAAGCCCTATTGGCAAGGCAAGGTCTAGGTGTGATCACATCTTGGAGATGTAGTCACATATTGACAAACCGGGAGAGTTGGGTGTCAAAGTCTTGAGAAAGTTGGTGGCTCAACTACTTTCTAAGTCACATAGTGAGTTCTTTTGGGAATCCTATGAAACAGACTAAGACAAGACCCTTAATGATCTTATCTATTTGCTAAGATCAACTTCCTAAAACGCTATGGACATTGACAATGATGACATTGGATATCCAGTAAAGCTCTCTCTTCCCAATGGAAAGGGATCGGCCATAGTCAACTCGGTTGACCCAATGGTAAAGAGAGAGGCGAAGTCTGAGATAGTCCCATTATCAAGGGTCCATAGGTAACTATTGCCAAAGGAAGGGGCACTGGTTACGAAGCTGCCAAATTTACCTAAGGATGTTAAAGTCAATAAGTTTGGCTCTACTTCAGGTAAAGTCCATTGTCTAACTCTATTAAGTACATGCTGATTCTGATCGCGAAGATGGATTTCAATCGCATGGTTCGGTGATCAGAATTTTGGGCTATTACTTAAGAGTTATGATATTTATATTGCTTAGGAATAGATAACAACAAGGTTTTCATATGGATTGTAAGGATAAGTTTTTCCGCAAAGTTTTAAAATAAAAGAAAAAGGTTTTGATTTTATTTATTTTAAGTATCCTTACAATGGCATTTGTGAAAAGTTGTTGCTTATAAGATTCCATTGATAGCAATATTGGAAAAATGGATTTGATTCTTTCGGTTGTGGTAGTGTCTAATATTACCAAATAAGGAAAGATTCTCATCACCCAAGGTTCAATTGGACCGAAACTTGGAATCATGCAAGTTGTATAGTATGATGAATGAGAACTTTCAGCTTGGAAAATTAAGACTAATTCCTTATGTGAATAAGGAAAGGACTAAGGGATCGAGTACACATTCTTGTGCACTGGTCAAGTCCACCACAAAAGATCAAGAAGACTATTCGTCATGATTTACTTAAGTTCAGTAAATATGGTTATACTTATAAGTTTAAGTATAAATCTGTAGCATTGGAGAAGTTTCAATGTGAGACAGAACGAATAAGAAGAATCAAAGTATGGCAGAAAGATAAAAGTTTCTCAAATCTGAAAAGATGGGAGAGTACTTTAGTATCATGTTTATGATCATCTTAATGATTAAGATACCATATCACAATTGGTCCTCTAAAGTCATCTTAGTGCATTCTTATGACTAAGAAGAGGAGTCATGAATTGTTGAAATGGTTAAATCAAAAAGACGAGTCATACTTCGTTCCAAAACAATTCTTAGAGTCATACTCCAAGATTGTAACTTGAGTGACATATCTTAAAGAGGGTTTGTTAACACTAGTCAAATGTAAAAGTAAAAGGTTATCTACTCTTGTACATTTGAAATTGGTAAGTTGTGATGTTTTGGATAAAACAGAGACCAACTTAGGCCAATTGTGTAAAGTGTTAGTCTTGATAAAGAATCCGCACTATCTCTTGAATATTTGACAAGGGAGTCTTATATGTCAAGAGGACAGTGGGAGTCTTAAAGCTCTTAAAAGTTTCAAGACTTAATCAAGAATAAAACCTAAAGTCCTTCACTAGCACACGACTTGAGGTTTATAACCTATCGTGTTGAAATTTTTGTGCCTATTCAAGTTGGCTTTGCATAGGAGTTCTGAGAGTTCTCAATTGGTTGCACAACTACTTGGAAGCAATGGCAGGAACCTGAGCTGCCAAATGGCAAGAATTTAAGATTGCACAAGTTTAATCAATATGAGTTTGGATTTGTCACTAACCTTGTCTTGTGATTATGGTTTTGACAAATTCACATGGATAAGAACACATACACTATTAAATCTAAGTGTCATAAGGTTTCTCTCCGATTCATGAAAATGATGGTGAGGAAACACTTTCACTAAGTAGATTTTAGCTAGATAGCAATTGTGATATTTGCATTCTCAAAGTCGTTAGTGGAGCGTGTGTGGTTTACCGGCACACTAACATGGACTTGTGAGAAGTGGCAAAGGTCTAAACAATTGAGACTATGATTACGGCATCCCTTTTCATAGTTCTAAAATTGTTTAGACACACATGTGAGCTATTTAAGAGAGGTGTATGATTTTGATAAAGTTTTATCAAAACAATCTAGTATCAGAAATCTGAACTTTGGTAAGAAAGTCAGCTGATTTCTGAGTACATGTCAAAGCTAGTGGGAGCATAAGTGTTATGCTAATAATCATCATGTTAGTGGGAGCATGATAATTATGACAAAGGTTGCAAGTTAGCAATGTTAATTATAGAAAACAAAAGTTTCAATTCGTGAGGTTGCAGGGGTTGAAAAAGTTGTTTTGCTATAATTAAGGGAGAGGAAATTATACTTCATTTCAATTCTAAAAGCTTAGATTGAGATTTTAATCGTATTTAATCAAGGATATATATATGAATTTCATGTTGGAATGGCTCAACATAAGGAAATTCTATATATGGGTCCATTATTTGCGTTCTAAAATTCGATTATGATTACGGCATCCCTTTTCATAATCTGAATTTTGAAAACTTGGCAAATTGAAATGGAAATATTATAGCAAAAGACTGGTTTAGTCTTTATGTGAGACATCATGAATCGTGTCCCATATGCTTCGGATATAGGATCGATTACATGTGCTATATTCATCCTTTCTAAAATTTTCCAAATGCCTGGGGCATTATGAAGGGAAAAGGTCTAGAATTGGATATGACTAAAATGATTAAGCAATTGTCGAGGACAATCTAAGGTTTACCAAAGATTGGTTGCTCAAGGACAGTTGGAAGTATAATGTTAATTCTAGAAGGACCATATTGACATAATCTGTAAGGAGGCAACTCTTGTTCAGAAATGATAGTCAAAATGGAATATGGAAATGTTTCAAAGTTATAAATTATTCAATCTGTGTAAGATTAGGAAACTTAATGAAAGAAGGATGTTTCCAAGGAGCTGATCTCCTTTGGAATGCTCTGTAATGATTGTTGTCAAGTCTTTCTGACTTTGTGCATAATCATTAAGAGGATCAATGCATATAAGTTTAGAATCTAACAGATTTCAGTAAATGGCATGAATTTGGAATTCTTGCATTTGCAGTAAGGATTTGGGACTGTGAAAAGAGGATCATTGGAGTGATGTTCAATTGATCTATTTTACAAAGTAAAGATCATAGGCAAACATAGTATGCATACTTGGTGTATGGCATGACTAGTGTTCAGAAAACATAGTGTACATGCTTGGAGCATGGGACAACTATTGTTTTAAATTCAAGTATAAAGTTGATAAAACCGAAACAATGAATAATGAGTAATCAGTATGGTGATAAATAAACGTGTTTATTTATATTCATAGGGTTTGATACCATATTTGATTCATTTATTCTTGTGTTTCACTTTGCATGTTTTGACTTCCAGAATAACTAAGTCGCTCTTCCTGAATGATTAAGTTATTCAAACCATCCACAGTCGGTCATATGTTGGAAGTAGATATGAATCAAGACTGTCATGGGTTGGTTTGTAGAGGTCCAAGTTGGTGGACAAAGTGGTGCTACAACACTCATGAGTGCTCATAAGTTCTGAGTATTGGATTCAACCCGCGCTCATTTGAATCACTTCATGGATTTTATCACGAGTGATCATGAGACGATAATATCTTATATTCTTCAAACCTAGAGATATGAGTTGTTACTATGAGTTGGTTATACATTGATTGCACGAAAACGCATTGGTAACTCGATGTTATAAAACGTGCCTTTGTGTATGATTCAACAAGTAGTAGAACAAGTCATATGAGTCGAAGTTTATCCATTCCTTTTACCTTCGGGATAAAAGCGATATCTGTGGGCCCCTCGATGATTTAAAGATGATACATGTGAGTGCTTGGCCAAGCCAGGACTGATTTGATTTGTTCAATCAGTCAGTCATCATGAATCGGAAATCGGGAAACAACAAATGGACAGAGAGAATGATTGATAATCCATGTCTCAGTCCATATGATATCTAGAATGGAGGAATATATGATCCCTTATCTAATGGACAAGTCATTGACAAAGGTCAGAGTTCATCGACAAGGTCAGAGTTCGACAGAAGCTTTTGAGAGCTACGATTGCTGATCGGTTCCTGAAGTCATACGCAATAATAGTTTTAGACTTATCCAAGTGGGAGACTGTTGGATTAATGTCTAAGTCCATAACTATAATTGGTAAGACTTGACCCGACCCGGCATGGTCCATTTGGGTTGCATGGCATCATGCATTTGGATAGACTATAATGAGAGAAATAACAGTTAAGGTTGGTTAATATATTATAAGTTCTAATATATTAATAAGGTTATTTAATTAGTATTGATCAAGAATTAATTTGGAATTAATTAAGTGATCAAAATGAGACTAATTAAATATATGGGTTGATTGTGTAAATCATTCATTCTTATATATGTGGGCTTGTGATCCAAGATTCCTTATGTTGGACTAAGTCCATGGGGTGACCCATGGATACTCCATGGAGGTTAAAATCCATGGAGCATAAGGAATGGGTAAAGTTATGAGTTACATGGTGTAACCCTAATAGCCACCATATAAAAGAATCCCATGGCTCAAGAAATCGTGCACTAATGTGTGAGTGTGAGGGCTAGACGATTTCAAGGAGTGTTCAAGTTTCTCTCAAGTTATTCCAAGTGTATTTGGTGTTGTGAGAACCATTTGAGGTGTCACACTTGGGGCACTAGGCACTCAAGCTTCATGAAGACATTCTACATCAAAGAGGTATGTATTCTATCTTGTTATATTTATTATTTTGTATGCTAGATTAGGATAATACCTTGGATGTTCATAATTGTATGTATAATAGAGAAAACATAGATCCAAGGTATTTAGGGTTGCATGTACACTTAGGAGTGTTAGAATGCTCATAACCCAACAGTTCGAACCCCAAGTGGGGGAGAACTGGTAGTATATGGCGAGGGCACCAGGTTGGGATCAGGGTTTTGTTCGGCAGCCAGGGCTCGACAGTATATACAGCACGGGTGTGCCGGTTATTTGGCGTATGTAGTAGATACGCGGGTTAGGGAGCAGCTCTCAGTTTCAGAGGTTCCGATGGTTAGAGAGTTTGCTGATGTGTTTCCGGAGGAGTTACCCGGAGTGCCTCCGGAGAGGCAGGTTGAGTTTAGGATTGATCTAGTGCCGGGTGCGGCCCCTATCGCTAAGGCGCCATACCGACTGGCACCGCCGGAGATGCAGGAGTTGTCATCTCAGCTGCAGGAGCTGCTGGGTAAGTAGTTTATTCGTCCGAGTAGTTCACCCTGGGGAGCACCGATCCTTTTCGTCAGGAAGAAGGACGGTTCGCACAGGATGTGCATGACTATAGGGAGCTGAATAAGTTAATGGTGAAGAACCGTTATCCGCTTCCGAGGATAGACGATCTTTTTGATCAGCTGCAGGGTGCATCTTGGTTTTCCAAGATTGATTTGAGATCAGGATACCACCAGGTCAGGGTAAGGGAGGAAGACGTGGAGAAGACCGCGTTTCGGACTCGTTATGGTCATTACGAGTTCGTGGTGATGCCGTTTGGGCTCACCAACGCGCCAGCAGTGTTCATGGATCTGATGAACCGAGTCTGAAGACCGATGCTCGATCGCTCGGTCATTGTGTTCATAGATGACATCTTGGTATATTCCAAGACCCGAGAGCAGCATGAGGAGCATCTCAGGGAGCTGCTGGAGGTACTGCGACGAGAACGGATGTATGCCAAGTTCTCGAAGTGTGAGTTTTGGTTACGAGAGGTTCAGTTCCTCGGACATCTCGTTAACCAGGATGGGATTTTGGTCGATCCGGCCAAGGTGGAGGCGGTTATGCAGTGGGAGACTCCGAGATCTCCCTCAGACATCAGGAGTTTCTTGGGTCTAGCAAGGTATTATCGGAGATTCATTCGTGATTTCTCCAAGGTTGTCGTACCCCTCACTCGTCTAACGAGGAAGGGAGTGGATTTCCGGTGGGGCCCTGAGCAGCAGAGGGCGTTTGAGACCCTCCGGCAGCGGTTATGCGAGGCGCCAGTGTTGACACTCCCCGCGGGAGTGGAGGATTTCGTGGTATTTTGTGATGCGTCCATCACATGCTTAGGGGCAGTCCTCATGCAGAGGGGACGAGTGATAGCTTATGCATCGCGGCAGCTAAAGCCGCATGAGACGAGATACCCCACGCACTATCTTGAGTTGGGAGCGGTGGTCTTCGCTCTCAAGATTTGGAGGCACTATCTGTACGGGGTCCGTTGTACCATATACACGGATCACAAAAGTTTGCGGCACATTATGGATCAGCCAAACCTGAATATGAGGCAGCGCAGGTGGCTGGATGTAGTCAAGGACTATGATTGTGAGATCCTTTACCATCCTGGTAAAGCGAACTTGGTTGCGGATGCTCTAAGCAGCAAGTCAGCTGGGTCCTCGACCCCAGCCAGGTGTATGAGGATAGCGGTGGATTCTCTGCTGGTGGGTTTGATCAGGGATGCTCAGGTTGAGGGCATGAGACCAGAGAACTGGAAGTTGGAGAGGATTAAGGGCGAAAGCGCCCAGTTTGTTCAGGATAGCCGCGACTTGTTGACCCGTTACAGTCAGGTTTGGGTTCCGATGTCTGGAGGGGTCCGGCAGACAGTGATGGAGGAGGCTCATAAGTCTTGCTTCTCTATTCAACCGGGATCCACCAAGATGTACCGTGATCTGAGTTCGAGTTATTGGTGGCCGGGCATGAAGCGAGATATCGTTTGATTTGTTGAGAGGTGCTTGACCTGTAGGATGGTCAAGGTCGAGCACCAGAGGCCGCATGGTAAGCTGCAGCCCTTGGAGATTCCCATGTGGAAATGGGAACGGATCACGGTGGATTTCATCACGAAGTTGCCAAAGACGGCAAAGGGTTTCGATGCTATATGGGTCATCGTGGATCGATTGACCAAGAGTGCCCATTTCCTAGCTATACGGGAGAGTTCGTCGGCGGAGAAGTTGGCCGACCTGTACGTCCGCGAGATTGTCTCTCGCCATGGGGTTCCAGTTTCCATAGTTTCTGACCGGGATGTCCGATTTACTTCCCGTTTTTGGCAGAAGTTCCACGAGGAACTAGGTACGAGGTTGCATTTTAATACAACGTTCCATCCGCAGACTGATGGGCAGAGTGAGCGGACCATACAGACCCTCGAGGATATGTTGAGGGCGTACGTCATTGATTTCGGTGGGAGTTGGGATTCCCACCTACCGCTTGCAGAGTTCGCCTACAACAACAGCTATCATTCCAGTATTGGCGCCCCGCCTTTCGAGCTGTTGTATGGGCGGAAGTGTAGAACCCCAGTCTGCTGGGGCGAGGTTGGGCACAGGGTGATGGGTCAGATAGAGGTAGTTCTGCAAACTACCGAGATGATACATCAGATTAGACAACGACTGCAGACCGCTCAGAGTCGGCAGAAAAGTTATGCTGACCGACGCCGATCTGAGCTGGAATTTCAGGTGGGTGACATGGTTCTCCTGAAGGTCTCACCCTGGAAGGGAGTGATCCGCTTCAGGAAGAGAGGAAAATTGGGTCCCCGTTACAGTGGGCCGTTCAGGGTTGTTGCCAGGGTTGGCAGGGTGGCTTATAGGCTACAGCTTCAGGAGGAGCTCAGCTGGATCCACAACACATTTCATGTTTCGCAATTGCGAAAGTGCATTATGGACCAGGAGGAAGTGGTATCGTTGGATGACATTCAGGTCGATGAAAGCCTGAACTATGTGGAGAGGCCGGTGGCTATTTTGGAAAGGAAGAAGAAGATTCTGCGGAACAAGGAAATACCCTCGGTAAAGGTACAGTGGGAACATCGGAGGGGATCCAAGTGGACATGGGAGCCGAAAGCGAAGATGCGCGAGCATTACCCGCCATTGTTTATTCCGACGGACTTCCAGGGCGAAATTTAGTTCAAGTGGGGGAGAGTTGTAACGCCCTGATTCTCAGGTATCATTTAAATAAGAGTTATTGGATGAAGCTTTACTCGATAAGTCGGTTGACCTACTCGTCGAGTAGCAGCGGGGTGGGATCGCATGTTAAGTGACCTACTCGACGAGTCTATATTGGGACTCGGCGAGTAGGAGCTGGCACATGAAACCCTAAATCCCAGGGTTTTGCACCCTATTTAAGGAAGCATAAGCCTCATTTGGCCTCTTTACAGTCCTTTGAGAGCTCAGAGAACCCTAATTCGTGTGGTGTTTCATTCTTGTGTGTGTAAAGCTTTGGAGAGGAGATCTTTTGAGGAGAGGAGCTTGGGGAAACAAAAGGCTAGGAGCAAGGAAGTGTGGGAGATCAGAAATCTACCTCAAATAGCATCATTTGGAGGTATCAAGTCGTCACCTTTTCTCCTTTTTCTTTCTAGACCTCTTTTGGTTGAGATCTAGGGTTTTTATGGTTTGGTTGAGATGGTAATGTGGGATACGAGCTAGATCTGAAGTTGTAACTTCAGATCTGTAACCTTCTTGGGTTCTAGAGTCATAAAGCTCTGATTTTGGTCGAGAATGAGGCCCTCCTTGTGCATAAAGCCCCATTAAGAACTTAGTTTTGGCATTAAGAGCCTTATTAGTCATGCATGCACGTAAAGTTTGCAACTTTACGTGAAAAGCATGCCCTAGAAGCTTGGATCTGTGATTTGGAGCCGCTGCATGGCTCAAAACAAGTCTGTATGGAAAAAGGAATGAATGGACTCGGCGAGTCACATGAAGATGGTCGTGAACTCGACGAGTTGGATGAACAACTCGGCGAGTCCGATGAAGATCACCATAAGACTCGACGAGTTGAAGAACAACTCGGCGAGTCGGATGAGTTTTCCCTAGGATATGTATGTGTGTGTGCCCGTCGAGTGGCAATGAGGGAACTCGATGGGTGGCCTTAGAGTTTGAACGGGAATCGAAGGAACTCGACGAGTCACCTCGATTAAAGTATTCATTTTGTAAGAGCTACTCGACGAGTTGGTAGCCCTAACTCGTCGAGTAAATGTCAGCTTGATCGTGGGGTTTAAGTGGTCTACTCGACGAGTCGAAGCCTTGACTCGACGAGTAGGTCCATCAAGAGGAAACCCTAATCTTTAGGGTTTGCACCTTATTTAAACATCATATCTGGCCTCCACCCCAGCCTCTATTACCTCCAAACCCTAATCTCGAAACCCTAATCCACATTGAGTGATTTTGAGCTATTTCTTGCCATTTTGAGAGTTATTTGTGCCTTTTGAAGCTTGTGGAAGAAGAAGAAGATAGAAGGCTCAAAGGGGAAGAAGTAGATCCAGGAACTACACTCCATTTGCTACATTTTTTGGTAATCAAGTCCCTAACTTGATCCTTCTTCTCTTAGATCTATTTGTTTTCATTTTATGAAGGATTTGGTTCAAGAACCTTAGTCCTTGGTATTGGGACGTCCCAAGTCATTTACATCTCAGATCTGGGGTCTAGGGAGGGCTCCATGGCATAAAGGTGAAAACTTTATGACCATGGAGGCCCCATGCAAGCTTATATGCAAGAACACGACCTTTTAAGCCCTAAAAGACCATGCATGGGAAGAAATCTCGGGACTTTACGTGTCCCACAGATGATAAGAGCCTAGACTAGTATATTGTGCCTTGGTTTAGGGTATTATGGCTTATGGACCAAGATTGATGTCTTGTAGAAGTTAGGATTTGGGTTAAACCCATTATGAAGGACTAATGATGGGTAAAGTTGGAAAATTTACCCTTAAGAGTGTATTCCCAGTATGTAGATGAAGTTTGGAACATAGATCTGAATGGTAGGAGCTTAATCCATTGAGATGGCTCAATCAGACAGGGGAAATCGGCGAGTCCAGAGAAGGACTCGATGAGTTGAAGCGGGCTGTCCTGATTATTATTGACAGAAAGAACTCGACGAGTTTGTTAAGGGACTCGACGAGTTAACTCAGTTGACCACGAGTTTAAGCATTTCATGGACTCGCCGAGTTGGGAGATAACTCGACGATTTGGGTTGACTGGGAGTTGACCTTGACTTTGACTTTAACCAGGGGTAAAATGGTCATTTTACCCTAATGAGGATTAGCAGATTTTGATTAAGTGTTATTATGGAATTGATAGTCGGAGAGTCGCCTGAGCAGCAGACAGGGATTTCTCACTCGAGTTTTCAGCAGTCAGTCTTGCGAGGTGAGTTTCCTTTCAGTAGGGACGGGTCTAAGGCACCAAGGCCGGCCCGTATATGTCATATGTTAGCATCTGAGTGTGGACGGGGCCCGAATCTCGTAGCAGCCTAGAGTGGGAGGGGCCCGATTCTCATAGTATTATTTGAGTATAGATATGTGATTGTTTGGTAGATATACTTGTTGTCTGTGTGATACTTGTATGCATGTTAGTAGTGGAGTGTGGGCGGGGCCCGAAATGTCATAGACAACGGAGTGTAGGTGGGGCCCGAGTCTCCTAGACAGCAGAGTGTGGGCGGGGCACGAATCTCCTAGACAGTGGAGTGTGGGCGGGGCCCGAATCTGCATGAGAGTGGGTAGGGCCTGTATCTCCTAGTTGCATGATATTTGTATGGTATGTGGTAGTTTGGGGAGACTCACTAAGCTTCGTGCTTACGGTTTTCAGTTTTGGTTTCACGTACTTCCACTAGCAAGGGGAAGGGCTCGGGATGATCGCATGGCACACACCACAGTTTCATCCTGGGATCTTTAGACTCTGATATTTTCTCATATGATTTTGATACAGTATTTTGACACGATGTTTTGAGATACACGATTTATGGTTTTCTTTATGATGATGGATGGCTTATGGTTTTATTATAAATGATTTTAAAAATAAATTTTTGGTCTATAATTTTGGGATGTTTCAAGTTGGTATCAGAGCCTTAGTTTGAGGTTTTCGGGCATACTCCCGGGTGTGTCTGAACTCAAACTAGGGACATGGTATGAAAATTTTTCAAAAGAAATTCATTTTTACAAAAGAATTTTGAAAAGAGAAAGAACTTTGAAAAGCGAAAAAGGGTGTGGTGCATGCAATCAGCCGAGCTCAAGTAAGTACTTCCAAATTACCCATACAAGTTTATGTTATGATATGTTTATGAGAATTGTATGCTAGATTAGGACTAAGGATCTAGGAAGGATGCCTTATGTGCCTATTATATGTGTATCAGCTTCGTGAGAATTGCATGCTAGATTAGGACTAAGGATCTAGGAAGGATGCCTTATGTGCCTGTTATATGTATCTCAGCTTTATGAACTGCATAGTAGTATAGATTAGTCAGGGATAGCCTGATAGAGATATTCTTGATTATGTTTACTCGATGCTCGAATGCTGCTTGCGTTGTGTTTTTAGGAGTTCTAGTTATCTTTTACTAACTAGTAAGTGAATATGTTACGTTACATATTGCGAGGATTAAATAATTTCAGAAGGTTAGGTCTAGCTCTATTGTGCAACTCTTGTGTGAGTCCAACCGTTGTAGGGTAGGATCTCTCATTCGAAGAATTATCTAGTCTTAGTGATATGTATTAGTATTCACGAGCTAGTTAGGGGGAGGTAGCAGGGACTTCTTAGGCAGCTGATAGTGGAGAGTAGGTTGGTGGTTACCCTAGGGCAAGCCTATGAAGAGTTTTGTATGAGATCAGCAGTAGTAGTAGAAGGGACTTGGTGGAGTCGAGGCAGTTCTTGAGGAAAGTACGGATAGATGTGGAAGGTAGTATGGGCCCGTACAACTGAAAGCATAGGATCCGAACTCGAATCAAGGAAGGCTGAGATGAATCCAGGAAAATTGTAGTATGTTAGATCCCTCGAGATATGATGAGTATACTGATGTTTGTTATGGTGTATTTTCAGTATGGTGGTTCTATGCACTAGGCCAGTTGGCACTTCAGGCAGTGGTGAGGGATCAGGATTGGGCTCTGGAGCCGGGTAGTTGGATGAGTAGAAGAGGGAGTTTATTTCATCTAACATTACACGCAACATTCTAGAGCGGACTCATGTGATCTTGGATCGGTCAAGGAGGGTATTTTAGAGCTTCTGGATGAGAAGCTAAGCGCTTTCCGCACTGAGATGGCGGCCATGATGGGGTCGCACACACTGACTTTCAGGGAGTTCAGAGCTTGTAGAGCTCCCGACTACCATGGGGCTCAGGACCCCATTGCAAGCACCAGATTGTTGGCAGATGTCGCCAACGCATTCCGCACTAGCAGATGTCCCGAGGGGGAAAAGGTTCGACTTGCGTCCTGTCTTCTGAAGGACAGGGCACGAGAGTGGTGGGACGGGGTCGGACATGCCATCGGTGATGATGCAGCTCTTGATACCATGACCTGGGCTGACTTCTCAGCTAGGTTCAGAGCCGAGTTTTCACTTGTGATAGAGGTGCAGCAGCTAGCTAGGGAGTTCCAGGATTTACGACAGACGACTGAGACAGTGGCAGAGATTACCGCCAAGTTCAGGGAGAGGGCCCTTCTCGTTCCGCAGTACGTGGCAGACGAGGAGATGAAAAAAGGCTCGATACCATGAGATGCTGAGGAGTGATATCAAACAGTTTGTGAGCCGGTCCAGATGCAAGACGCTGGAGGATATGATAGTGAGGGCTCGTGAGAGGGAGATTGATTTGGAGATGGAGAGGAAGAGGAAACCAGAGGCAGTGTCTGGTACAGAGGGCTCAGGAAAAAAGCCCAAGGTAGATTCCCGAGGGAAGGGCCAGCAGGGCCGAGGCCGCTGTGGCAAGTACGGCAGGGGGCATGAGGGGCCGTGTAGGGCGGGTAGTTCGGGCTGCTTCAAGTGCGGCCGAAATGGACATGTCAGCAGGGATTGTGCTGCTACTACCACCATCACTACATCATCTGATCTGATTTTCTTTCAGTGCAATCAGAGGGGACATAAGAAGTCCCAGTGTCTGAGTCTAGCATCAGCAGGACAGGTGGTGGCACCTGCTCCTACCACTTTGAGGATTACAGACGGCCATCGTCACACCCCCGAACCAGACGACGGAAACGTCCGAGGGCTCGTGTGACTTAAATTGAAATATCATCACAATGAATATACATGATGTTGGATTAATGTCTAAGTCCATAACTATATTTGGTATGTACTTGACCCGACCCGACATGGTCCATTTGGGTTGCACTTCACCGGCACAATTTATATGGATAGTCTTTTGAGAATAGTATATTATGATTTATATTAATATATTATAAGTTCTAATATATTAATATGGAATCATATTATTTAATTAGTATTGATCAAGAATTAATTTAGAATTAATTAAGTGATCAAAAAGAACTAATTAAATATGGACTCTTATATATATGGAATGGGCCAAGTTCATTTAGGTTGGGCTAAGCTTTCATGGATGGTCCATGGAGCTTTTAACCCATGGATCCTATGTAAATGAAAGGTCATGGGTATTAGGGTTTACATGGAAGTAACCCTAATCCTCCATAATATATAAAGGGGTCCTTGGCTCACAAAATTGGCACAAGTGTGTGAAAATAAGAGTGGGCCGATTTTAGTGTGCATACATATTCTCTCAAGTTCTTCCAAGGTGTTTTGGTGATTTGTGATTCCATTTGAGGCTTCCACACTATTGGGGCTAAGCTCTTAAAGCTTGAAGACATCAAGCTATATCAAAAGGTATGTCATCTAACTAGAACTTTGTAGTATAGGTGCTTCATAATATGCTAGTTAGGATGAAACCTTGGAATAGTTAATATTTGCATGTATAATAGAGAAAACATAGATCCAAGGTTTATAGGGTTGCATGTACACCATAGGAGTGTTAGAATGCTCAAAACCCAACAGTGGTATCAGAGCCATGGGTTGTTTTCTGTTATATTGATGCAAATGTTTTATTTTCAAGTTGGAAAAAAAGGAAAAAAAAACATGACGTTTGTCAAATTTTAAGATAATTACTTGTTTTGTGAAAAACGAATTATTTATAAAATTTGAATCATTTGTTATATGAGGTGAATTAGGTCAAATTTAGTAAAAGATAAAATGATATGATTATTTTATTAGTTTTAAAAGTTTGATCTAAATGTTTTAAGGAGTTACAAATTTTGTCATAAAATTTTGGAGCTCAAAAGTTTTTTTAAAGTTGTGATCTTAAGGGTTTTTGAAACTTCCATAAGTTATGGATATGAAAGTTTTTTTTTAAAAAAAAATTTGATTCAAAGTTTTTATGGAGTTACAAAATTTGGTGTTAATGTTTTAAAGAATTCCATAACTTGTTCTTAAGTTATGGAACATGGAAAGTTTCATCATGAAACACCATTAATTCCATAAGTTATGGAATCCAAAGGTTTTCAAGAATTATAAAACTTGCCCTCAAGTTTTGGAATTTGAGAAAAGTTTTTTATGAAAAAAAGAATTGAATTCTAAAACTCTTGGGTTCATAACTTAAACAATTAATTAAATGGTTTTAATTTTGTGTTTAATAATTGGAATTATGATGTTTTGTTGAATACTTCAAATTAACTCTTATGGACTTTATTAATAGTTAATTAAAGCGTTTAATTAAAAGAGTATTATTAAATCCATAAATATATGGTTTGAGTTTAATTAAATTAAAAGTCTAGTTTAATTAATAGATTAGACCATCAAGTATTTTAAATGTCTAAAATACACCCTTATACTATTATAATATTAAAAGTTTAATATATTATATGTATAAGAGCAAGTCGTCTTACCATTAGTAGGCCTCATTCACGAAGCCGGTCTATAAGGGGGGTATAAGGTTGTTGCCTATAAAATGGCAGCTTAATGGGTGTCCATTCTCACCCACCGCTTCCTTGATTGGTGGATGGTCGTTAGCCGAACAGGTAGGACAAGGACTATAATTCTCCCTTCATTAAAAGTATTAATGATAAATACTAAGTAACTAAACCTTTTATTAATTCCCAATCTTAGTTACTTAGGAAAATGTGAATAAGGTGCTAATCCATGAAATTACACTTTGCACTTTGTTTAAACCGTTAGTGGAGCGTGTGTGGTTAACCGGCACACTAACCTGGATTTAACAAAGTAGGCAAAGGGTAACTTAATATTTATCATAGTATCGGTGGAGCTCGTGTGGTTAACCGGCACATCGATTGAGGGGTAAATATAAAGGGTACCAAGTATATTTGCATGGTTACTTCACACCTTGTTTTGTGATCCTCGACATCCCAGTCACAAAACCTGAAGGGCACACTCGAGATTGAAACATGCCATTGAAAAGTTCAATGAATCTCAAAAGATCTAGGAGTTTCAAATCCAAGTAAAAAACCTAATTAAATTATTTCGTTTTTCATGGTGGAAATTGGTAAATCGTCATTTACCTACCTTCAACTATTTTATAACTCGGATTACGGCATCCCTCTTCCAGTTATAAATAGGTTGTTGGATCCTAGCCTTAATATTTCATATTGGGTGTTATATTAAGGACTTTAGATCAACTATCTTGAATATCTCCCAAAAGATGTCGAGTTCAGACATCTATGATCTTCCCAAATATCTTGGAACTTTACTTCCTCCACCTCCTCCAATTATTCTCCCTAACCCACAAGTTCAAGGTCACTCAAGCCCTAATGGCAAGCAAGTTTGATTAGAAGATCAACTTCCCAAAAACTTTATGGACAGTGACAATGGTGACACTGGAAATCCAGAAAAAGCATTCTCTTCCCAACGAAAAGGGATTGGCCATAGTCAACCTGGTTGACCAAATGGTAAAGAGAAAGGCTAAGTCTGAGATAGTCCCATTACCAAAGGGTCCATATGTTTATTTTGCCGAAGGAAGGGGCGTTGATTGCAAAGCTGCCAAATTTACCTAAGGATGTTAAAGTCAATAAGTTTGACTCTACATCAGGTAGAGCCCATTATCTAACTCTGTTAAGTTCTATTCTGAGATCCTCATTACATGATGTGACTGGGTCACATGTTGATGTTTTAAGAATCAAAGAATAGAAGTATATGCTGATTCTGATCGCGAAGGTGGATTTCGATCGCATCAGAATTTTGAGCAGTTGCTTAAGAAGTTATGATATATTGCTAAGGAATAGATAACAACAATTTTCCCTGTGGATTGTAAGGATAAGTTTTTCCGCAAAGTTTTAAAATAATAGAAAATTGTTTAATTTTATTTATTTGAAGTATCCTTACAATGGCATTTGTGGAAAATTGTTGCTTATATGATTCCACTGACAGCAATATTGGAAAATGGATTTGATTCTTTCATTTGTGGTAGTGTCTAAATTTACCAAATCAGGAAAGTTCCTCATCGCCCAAGTTTCAATTGGTCCGAAACTTGGAATCATGCAAGTTGAATAGTATGGTGAATGAGAACTTTCAAGCATTGGAAAATCAAGACTAATTACTTGTTCACATGGATGTGTGAGTCAAGTGAAGGACTAAAGGGATCGAGTACACATTCTTGTGCACTGGTCATGTCCACCATAAAGCTCGTTAAGACTATTTGATTTACTAAAGTTTAGTAAATATGGTTATACTTACAAGTTTAAGTATAATTCTGAAACATTGGAAAAGTCTCAATGTATGGCAGAACGAATGGGAAGAATCAAATTAGGCAAAAAGATAAAAGTTTCTCAAATCTGAAAAGATGGGAGAGTACTTTAGTATCATGTTTGTGATCATCTTAATGATTTAGAAATCATATCACAAATAGTCCTCTAAAGGTCTTCTTAGTGCATTCTTATGACTAAGAAGAGGAGTCATGAATTATTGAAATGGTTAGATCAGGAAGATGAGTCATACTTCGTTCCAAAACAATTCTTAGAGTCATACTCCAAGATTGTAACTTGAGTGACATATCTTAAAGAAAGGTTTAAAACACTTGTCAAATGTAAGAGTAAAAGTGTCCTACTCTTGTACATTTGAAATTGGTAAGTTGTGATGTTTTGGATAAAACAAAGACCAACTAAGGCCAATTGTGTGAAGTGTTTGTCTTGATAAAGAATCCGCACTATCTCTTGAATATTTGGCAAGATAGTCTTATATGTCAAGAGGATAGTGGGAGTCTTAAAGAAATCTAAAAAGAATTTCAAGAACTAATCAAGAATAAAACCTGAGGTTCTTCACTAGCACACGACTTGAGGTTTATAACCTATCGTGTTGACATATTCTGTGCCCATTCCAGTTAAAGTTGGCTTTGCATAGGAGTTCTGAAAGTTCTCAATTAGTTGCATAACAACTTGGAAGCAACGGCAGGCCCTGTACTGCCAGGTGGCAAGAAGTTAAGATTGTATAAGTTCAGTCCATATGAGTTTGGATTTGTCATTATCCTTGTCTTGTGACTATGGTTTTGACGATTCACATGGATAAGAAAACATACACCATAAAATCTAAGGGTCATAAGGTTTCTCTCCGATTCATGAAAATGATGGTGAGGAAACACTACCACCAAGTAGATTTGAAGCAGATGGCAAAAGGTCTAAACAATTGAGACTATGATTACGACATCCCTTTTCATAGTTCTGAAACTGTTTAGACACACATGCATGCTACCTAAGGAAAGGTGTATGATTTTGATAAAGTTTTATCAAAGCATCTCGTATCAGAAATCTGAACTTTGGTAAGAAAGTCAATAAAGTATTGATTTCTAGAAGTCCAGCTGATTTCTGAGTACATGTTAACGCTAGTGGGAGCATAAGTGTTATGCTAATAATCATCATGTTAGTGGGAGCATGATAATTATTGTTAGTGTTGCAAGTTAGCAATGTTAATTATAGAAAACAAAAGTTTCAATTCGTAAGGCTGCAGGGATTGAAAAAATTGTTTTGCTATAATTAAGGGAGAGGATATACTTCATTTCAGTTCTAAAGGCTTAGATTGAGACCTTAATCATCTTTAGTTAAGAATATATATATATATATATATATATATATATATATATATATATATATATATATATATATATATATATATATATATATATATGAATTTCATGTTGGATTGGTTCAATTTAAGGAAATTCTATATATTGCGTTCTCAAAATTTGATTATGATTACGGCATCCCTCTTCATAGTCAAATTTTGAAAACATGGCAAATAAAAATATTGTAGCAAAAGACTGGTCTAGAATAATGTCTTTATGTGAGACATCATGAATCGTGTACCATTTGCTTTGGGTATAGGATCGATTGCATGTGCTATAATATTTGTCATTTCTAAATTTTTCCAAATGCCCAGAGGCATTAAGAAGGGAAAAGGTCTAGAATTGGATATGACTAAAATGATTAAGCAATTGTCGAGGACAATCTGAGGTTTACCAAAGATTGGTTGCTCAGGGACAGTTGGAAGTATAGTGCTAATTTTGGAAGGACCATATTGACATATTCTGAAAAGAGGCATCTCTTATTCAGAAGTGATAGTCAAAATGAGAATATGGAGTTGTCTCCATAGGTAGAAGTTATCTGTGTAAGATTAGAAAACTTAATGCAAGAAGCATGTCCAAAGCAATGTACTTTGAATATGAGACTTAGTTTCCATGGAGTTGATCTCCATTGGAATACCTTATAATGACTGTTGACAAGTCTTTGTGACTTTGTACATATTCATTACAGGAGGGTCAGTGCATATAAGTTTAAAATCTAAACAGATTTCGATAAATGATAGGAATTTGAAATTCTCACATTTTTCGATAAGGAATTGGGAGTGTGAAATTAGAATCATTGAAATTATGTTCAATTGGTTTATTTCACAAAGTAAGGATCATAGACAAACATAGAGTGCATACTTGGTGTATGGCAAAGCTATTGTTTAAGAAAAACATAGTGTACATGCTTGGAGCATGGGACAACTAGTGTTTTTAATTCAAGTATAAAGTTGATAAAACCGAAACAATGAATAATGAGTAATCAGTATGGTGATAAATAAAAGTGTTTATTTATATTCATAGGGTTTGATACCATATTTGATTCATTTATTATTGTGTTTCATTTTGCATGTTTTGACTTCCAGAATAACTAAGTCGCTCTTCCTGAATGATTAAGTTATTCAAACCATCAACAGTCGGTCATATGTTGGAAGTAGATATGAATCAAGACTGTCATGGGTTGGTTTGTAGAGGTCCAAGTTGGTGGAAAAAGTGGTGCTACAACACTCATGAGTGCTCATAAGTTCTGAGTATTGGATTCAACCCACGCTCATTTGAATCACTTCATGGATTTTATCACGAGTGATCATGAGACGATAATATCTTATATTCTTAAAACCTAGAGATATGAGTTGTTACTATGAGTTGGTTATACATTGATTGCATGAAAACGCATTGGTAACTCGATGTTATAAAACGTGCCTTTGTGTATGATTCAACAAGTAGTAGAACAAGCCATATGAGTCGAAGTTTATCCATTCCTTTTACCTTCGGGATAAAAGCGATATCTGTGGGCCCCTCGATGATTTAGCGATGACACATGTGAGTGCTTGGCCAAGCCAGGACTGATTTGATTTGTTCAATCAGTCAGTCATCATAAATCGAAAATCGGGAAACAACAAATGGACAGAGAGAATGATTATAATCCACGTCTCAGTCTATATGATATCTAGAATGGAGGAATATATGATCCCTTATCTAATGGACAAGTCATTGACAAGGTCAGAGTTCGACAGCGGCTTTAAGAGCTACGATTGCCAGTTAGGTTTTGAAGTCATACTCAATAATAGTTTTAGACTTATCCAAGTGGGAGACTGTTGGATTAATGTCTAAGTCCATAACTATATTTGGTATGTACTTGACCCGACCCGGCATGGTCCATTTGGGTTGCACTTCACCGGCACAATTTATATGGATAGTCTTTTGAGAATAGTATATTATGATTTATATTAATATATTATAAGTTCTAATATATTAATATGGAATCATATTATTTAATTAGTATTGATCAAGAATTAATTTAGAATTAATTAAGTGATCAAAAAGAACTAATTAAATATGGACTCTTATATATATGGAATGGGCCAAGTTCATTTAGGTTGGGCTAAGCTTTCATGGATGGTCCATGGAGCTTTTAACCCATGGATCCTATGTAAATGAAAGGTCATGGGTATTAGGGTTTACATGGAAGTAACCCTAATCCTCCATAATATATAAAGGGGTCCTTGGCTCACAAAATTGGCACAAGTGTGTGAAAATAAGAGTGGGCCGATTTTAGTGTGCATACATATTCTCTCAAGTTCTTCCAAGGTGTTTTGGTGATTTGTGATTCCATTTGAGGCTTCCACACTATTGGGGCTAAGCTCTTAAAGCTTGAAGACATCAAGCTATATCAAAAGGTATGTCATCTAACTAGAACTTTGTAGTATAGGTGCTTCATAATATGCTAGTTAGGATGAAACCTTGGAATAGTTAATATTTGCATGTATAATAGAGAAAACATAGATCCAAGGTTTATAGGGTTTCATGTACACCATAGGAGTGTTAGAATGCTCAAAACCCAACACATGAAACATAACATAAACATCCCCATGCATTAATACATTACAACCGTCATTGTTCACATCCAGTACATTGTTTACATTACATAATCCATAGTATAAATTGTTTGAGAATCACAAAACATAACATCCTAACACACTTGGCAATTTTCTTCAGCTTATCTGTTACCTGAGAATACAAGTTATTTTGAAAACGTCAACATATATAATGTTGGTGAGTTCATAAGCAGGTTTGATATGAAAATGTTTTGTATAGTTTGTAAAACCCAGAAAATCCGATATTTTCTGAACGACAATTGTTTATACAAAAGGTGTGATGATCCATAAGTATATGCGTGAATGATTTGAAAACGTGTATAGATGAGAAGTTTTGCATTATAGTTATTGAGAGTACAAGTGAATAATGTTGGTTTCCCCGGAAAACCCGATGTTTTCCGATAAAGTAGTATGATCGTTTTGTATTATTGTTTTGTCACCACGAATAAATATGATTTCCCATGATTACTTAGATGGTATTGGATCTCTATGTGAGTCGTTATAACCATGCATGATAATGACTAGTTCGTCTGTCTTGGCATTCTAGCGAACGCCGGAATTGATCTTAAGATTTTGTCACCCTAGACTGGCCGAGTCTAACTGTAGCGAACAACTTAGGTGTGGGGGAGTCACCCCTGTATAGATCTATACACAAACTCTCGCTCTCCCTCCAGGAGACTTTGATTATAACTACAGACTACGACCGACACTTATTGGTGTCGCCCGTTATTACTCACTTAATCCAAATGAAATTGAATAACCTTGATTAACGACCTGATTTTTGTTTACTTGAATAGAAGGTAAGCCTAACAGACGAAGACAAGAGGACTACGGGGCCCTACTAATCACGTATGTTATTTAAAGGCTGTCGAGTATACGAAGGACGTGTTAGCCCATTACGCATATGATTTATTTGGACCTTACTAGCAATGCCAATGGACCACTGAGGCCCAATAGCATGTAAAATCCATTGAGGGTCCCTTAGGCATGTAATTGGGTCACAGGAGGCCCAATAAACATGTATTATTTATGTTAGGCCCAAAAGTCATGTTAATGGGTCACAAAGGCCCAAAAACATGATTAGAATTATTCAAGCCCAACAATTAGAATGTTTACTTGTTTTGTATAGTATTAGTGTTACGAAGTTGTTTAATCGAAATGTCGTAAAAATCACCAAATTGTTTTATAACGATTCATAGATTTATAAAAATATATATTTTTCTATTTAAACCTATAAGTTATAAAATTTGGTATATTTTGACCCAATTATTTTAATCTTAACATAATTGACCAAAAACATTAATTGACCAATTCAGCCCCCTTATTTTGGTAAAGTTGGCAATTTTAGTCCTTTTTATGAAAAATGACATATTAGGTCCTTGAACTATTTTTCTTGACATTTTTGACCCAAACTCTTATTTAAATAATGTTTTAAGCCCAAAAATTTAATTTTGGACAGTTTCAACCCCTTAGTTAAAGGATTTGCATTTAAATCCACACTTTTCGCAATTTTTACAATTTTTACCCAAAATCCAAAATCTTTGCATTTTTAGTCCCTTTTGATAAATAAGGCCATTTTATTCCCTGAAATAGGTTCATTTACGTTTATAGCCCCTCTTTTGAGAAAACTTTCCATTTCAGCCCATTTAAATTTGACTTTTCGCATATTTGGGCCTAAATAGCCGAAAGGCCCAAATTTTAGCCCATTAGGCTTAAATTTACGTTTTTAGTCCTTTAAAAAGAATAATATTTATAAGAACTCTTATTTTAGCTAATTTGACCTTTTGGTCCTTATAAAAACCGTGAATGACATATTTTTCCCCATCTTTTGTTTATTTATCAAAAAAATAGTCCAATAACAAATTATATGTTGTAGTATACTTATTATAAACCTTATATGGTAGTTTATCTTGACATGTTAAGTGAAATGTATCCTAAATCACATATTCTTCCTCCTTGAACTATAGATCTCGAAATATCTTTCATTTTTAGCACATATTTACCACATAAACACAAGAAATCACACATAACATACAAATACACATGGATCTACACATTTTACTTGTATTCTCCCCCATAAATCATTTGAAAACCGAAAATGGAGGGGTATGGACTCACCTTTGCTTGTTGTTGTCGGTTTTGAAGAAAGAAATGGAAGAGATTGATGAGATTCTCGGCCCTAACAACTTCTTGAAGAGACCTTCGAATTTGAAAAGTTCTAGGGAGTATGATTAAGAATTTAAGGTGGTAAGAAGAGTGATTAAGTTGTAGAAAGAAAGTATGTTGTCAAGATCTTACCACAAGTATGTATCTTGGAGTGATTCTTGGATGAAAACCTTCTTGAAATGCCCTTAATCTCGAAAATTTTGAATGAGGAATGAAGTTGTTCTTGAGAGGATTTGGAAGTGAATGAAGTGTGTGTGTGTGTGGGTGTGTGTGTTTGGTGATCCTCGGCCGAGAGTAGAAGAAGAGAGGGGAGAGAGAGTGGTGAATGACTAGCTTGGATACATGGGGGATTTTGCATGGATGTATGATGGACAAAATGGAGGTGGCACTCCAAAGTCAACCCTTCCCCTTTAATTCTCTTTTTTTTTCTTTTTTTTTCTTACTTGGGCCGAGAGAGAGAGAGAAGGAAGAGAATGGCTTGGGCCTTTTGTGATTGAGTCCATACTATGAGGCCCAATTTGATGATTTTTGGCCCATTGGGCCTTTAGAATAGTTCACGGCCCAATTTAGCATAAAGGAATGGATTTGAGTCTATTAAAGCTATTTGGATTTGTTATGGCCCAATAAGGCCCATTAAGGATAAACTAGTCCATTTTAGGCTTATAAGGCCCAAAAACGTTATGTCTCATGAGAGTGGTCCAATGAGAGCCCATTTAAGAGTTCTAAGCCCAAAATAGTCAAATTGGAAGTTTATTGGCCCATTAGGCCCAATAAGGAAATCCTAGTCCATAATGGACTTAAACCGGGATTTCTAGGGTTTCCAACCTTTTGTTGACTATTTGAGTGTTTGTATAGAGTGTTTGATGGAATTTTGTTGTCATTGAATAAGCATCATACATGCCTTCAAGTTTTAGTTACAATGTTATCCTTGTTAATTGTTTACAACGCATCAGAATTCCTAGTTGTGACAGCCATCAAGCCGGGCAGAGACGCTAACGGCGAAGAGCAGAGCCTTCCAATTGACAGAAGAGGAAGCACGTGCATCCCCTGATGTGGTTACGGGTATGTATCTTCTCCATTATCTCTTTTTTATTTTTGATTATTGCTCATGTTTGTGTGTTTGTCTATAGGATCGTTCTTAGTGAACGACATATCAGGTATGGTACTGTTTGATTCGGGGGCTACCCGATCTTTTGTGTCGCTTGCACTTAGCAAGCGATTTAGTAGAGCTTCGGGGGATCTGGATTGCCCACTTGATGTAGAGATAGTCGATGATAGGACCATCAGGGTTGCGAGGGTTCATAGAGGATGTACGCTATAGTTATTCGATCAGCAGTTTTCAGTGGATCTGGTTCCTATTCCCCTGCGTGGGAATAAGGTTATAGTGGGTATGGATTGGTTGAGCCCCAATCGGGCAGTGATTGACTACGGGCAGCAGCTAGTGAGCGTTCGTACTCCTAGTGGGGGATAGCTAGTGATTCAGGGCGAGAGGCCACATCGCGGACCGATTTTATGTTCAGCGGCAAGGGTGATGCGCCACCTTCAACAGGGTTGCATATGATACATCGCCTATGTCATGGATACCCGAGATAAGGGTAAGCCGATAGTTGATGATGTATCGGTAGTGCGAGAGTACCCGAACATATTCCCGGAGGATTTACCTGGGGTACCTCCGGAGAGACAGGTTGAGTTCAGGATTGACCTGGTCCCTGGTGCGACTCCGATAGCCAAGACACCATATCGGTTGGCTACTCCTGAGATGCAGGAGTTGTCTATACAGCTGCAAGAGCTGCTAGACAAGGGTTTCATCAGGCCGAGCAGTTCACCATGGGGAGCCCCAATCCTATTTGTGAAGAAGAAGGACGGGTCACATCGTATGTACATAGACTACCAGGAGCTGAACAAGGTAACGCTGAAGAACCGTTACCCACTTCCGAGGATAGATGATTTGTTTGACCAGCTTCAGGGAGCATCTTGGTTCTCCAAGATTGATCTACGGTCAGGATATCACCAGATGCGAGTCAGGGATGATAATGTGCAGAAGACATCTTTTAGGACTCGCTATGGTCATTATGAGTTTGTGGTGATGCCGTTTGGGCTCACCAATGCTCCAGCCGCGTTCATGTACCTCATGAACCGCGTGTGCAGACCGATGCTAGATCGGTCTATAATAGTCTTAATTGCTTACATCTTGGTTTACTCCAAGACTCAGGAGTAGCATGAGGAGCACCTGAGGGAGGTGCTGGAGAGACTGAGGAAGGAGAGACTTATTGTGAAGTTCTCCAAGTGTGATTTCTGGTTGCACGAGATGCAATTCCTTGGGCATCTTTTCAACCAGAAGGGTATTCTGGTCGATCCGGCCAAGATAGAGGTCGTGATGCAGTGAGAGATTCCGAGGTCTCCAACTGAGATTCGGAGTTTCCTGGGTCTGGTAGGGTATTACAGGAGATTTATTCAGGACTTCTCTAATATTGCAGTTCCGTTGACAAGACTGACCAAGAAGTCGGTAGTTTTTCGTTGGGGGCCCGAGCAGCAGACAACATTTGAGACGCTCAGGCAACGATTGTGTGAGGCTCCGATTCTCACTCTGCCAGAGGGTGTAGATGACTTCGTAATTTACTGTGATGCTTCGATCACAGGCATGGGAGCAGTATTGATGCAGCGGGGTCATGTGATAGCTTATGCCTCGAGACAGCTGAAGCCTCACGAGGCTAACTATCCGACGCACGATTTAGAGTCGGGGGCTGTAGTGTTCGCCCTCAAGATTTGGCGGAATTATCTCTATGGGATATGGTGTACCATTTGTTGTATTAGGTGTTTGAGCCCATAACTATAATTGGTATGTACTTGAATTGATAGTAGCAATGTCCTTTTGGGTTGCCTTCAAACCTGACAATTGAATAGGATTATTGTTGGAGAGAGAAGAATGATTTATTAATTTATTACTTGGTTAATAAATTAATTTATTAATGTATTATGGATATAATATATTAATTAGAAATCATATTGTTTAATTAATATTTAATCAGAAATTAATTTGGAATTAATTTTGGGATTAAAGGAATTAATTGAAACTGCAGGGACTAAAGGTGACAATGTTCAAAAGTTGAGCATTGAGCATTCTAGAACCTCCCTAAGAGGTATGGAACGAAATCTAGAGTGTCCAAGGGTTTCCTTGGGCTCTAAGGGTGCCTTGGAAGCCTTAGGGAGGAAGTTAAGGGATTAGGGTTATCTAAGATACACCTGCCTTATCCTAAACCTTCCTTATCACCTATATAAACCCTTATAGGGTTGGATTTCGTCTAAGGGCACTCTAAGAGAGGTTAGGGCCCAATTTTCCACTTCCCTTCTCTCTCCATAGTAATCCTTGGTTGCTAGGTTTGTTTGTGAGTCATTAGAGGCGCGACACTTGTGGCGCTTGCTACCAAAGTTCAAGATCTTCAAGGATTTGATTGTTATTAAAATATAACAATAAAGGTATGTATCCTAACCCTAATTATATGTTAATTTCGAAAATTACATGTGCCTCCTAGGGTTTTTAGTTTATGTGTTCAATGCTTGTATGTCTAATAGGGAAAACATAGATCCTCAAATTAGGGTTACATGCACACATAGGATTGTTTGTTTTGTATAAAACCCTTCACCATTTACACGGATCACAAGAGCTTGAGATACATCATGGATCAGCCGAATATGAACATGAGGCAGCGTCGGTGGTTAGATGTGGTTAAGGATTACGATTGTGAGATCCTTTACCATCCGGGCAAGGCCAACGTAGTAGCCGACGCCCTAAGATGCAAGGCGGTAGCGGCCCCGATCCGAGACATCTGTCTGAGGATGACAGTGATTACTCAACTACTGGAGCAGATCCGAGAGGCGCAAGTTGAGGGCCTGAAGGAGGAGCGTCGGAAGTGCGAGTGGATTATAGGCCAAGTGGCCTCCTTCGATTAAAGACAGTCGTGGGATGTTGACCCTGCATGGGAGGGTCTGGGTACCGTACTGGGGAGGAGTACGATAGATACTGATGGACGAGGCCCGCAAGTCCATGTTCTCTATCCACCCTGGGACGACGAAGATGTATAGAGATCTTCGACCCGATTACTGGTGGCCCTGCATGAAGCGGGACGTAGCCTGCTATGTAGAGAGATGCTTGACCTGCAGGAAGGTCAAGGCAAAGCACCAGAGGCCTCACGGCAAGATACAGCCGTTAGACATCCCCGTGTGGAAATGGGAGGACATTACTATGGATTTTATCGCTAAGTTTCCAAGGACCGCACGTGGGGTTGATACGATTTGGGTCATCGTGGATCGGTTGACCAAGAGCGCCCACTTCATACCTTTCCAGGAGAACATCTCGGCCGAGAAGTTGGCCGAGATTTATGTTCGAGGGGTAATGGCATGTCATGGAGTGCCTGTCTCGGTGGTGTCAGACCGAGATGTCCATTTTACTTCCAGATTTTGGAAGCGGTTTGATGACGAGATGGGTACTCGTCTCCACTTCAGCTCCGCTTTCCACCCCTAGACGGACGGATAGAGCGAAAGGATGATCCAGACTCTCGAGGACATGCTTCGCGCATGTGTTTTGGATTTCGGTGGCAGTTGGGATACGTATCTTCCGTTAGCAGAATTTTCGTATAACAACAGTTACCACGCCAGTATAGACCGGCCTCCCTTCGAGATGCTCTACGGGAGGAAGTGTAGGACCCCAATTTGTTGGGGTGACGTCGGTCAGAGAGTCAAGGGGAGTACGGAGGTAGTACTCAAGACCACCAAGCGGATCCAACAGGTTTGGAGCAGGCTCCAGACCGCTCAGAGTCGACAGAAGAGTTACGCCGACAAGCGGCGTTCAGACTTGGAGTTGTGGTAGGGAGACATGGTTCTCCTGAAGGTGTCGTCCTGGAAGGGTGTCATAAGATTCCTGAAACGGGGAAAGCTAGGCCCTAGGTATATCGACCCCTTCCGAGTCATAGCCCGGGTGGGCAAGGTAGCGTACAGACTGGATCTTCCCGCCTAGCTCAGCCAGATCTACATCACTTTCCATGTTTCCCAGCTAAGGAAGTGCTTGGTGGATGATTCAACAGTGCTACCCCTTGAGGATATTCAGGTTGACGACAGCCTGAAATACATTGAGAGACCAGTAGCGATTCTAGATCGTAAGATGAAGGAGCTAGGGAACAAGAGGGTTGAGTTAGTGAAGGTGCAGTGGCAGCACCGTAAGGGTTCAGAGTAGACATGGGAGTCTGAGGAGGAGATGACGGAGCACTTACCAGAGTTGTTTTCAGATGCAGCAGACTTCGAGGATGAAGTAAAAAACAAGTGGGGGAGAATTGTAACGCCCTGTTCTTGGTACGCATTTAATCTATTAAAGTATTCATTTTGTAAGAGCTACTCGACGAGTTGGTAGCCCTAACTCGTCGAGTAGTTTCCAGCTTGGTCGCGGGGTTTAAGTGGTCTACTCGATGAGTCGAAGCCTTGACTCAACAAGTAGGTCCATTAGGAGGAAACCCTAATCTTTAGGGTTTGCACCCCATTTAAACATCATATCTGGCCTCCACCCCAGCCTCTATCACCTCCAAAACCTAATCTCGAAACCCTAATCCACCTTGAGTGATTTTGAGCTATTTCTTGCCATTTTTAGTGTTATTTGTGCCTTTTAAAGCTTGTGGAAGAAGAAGAAGATAGAAGGCTCAAAGGGGAAGAAGTAGATCCAGGAACTACACTCCATTTACTACATTTTCTGGTAATCAAGACCGTAACTTGATCCTTCTTCTCTTAGCTCTATTTGTTTTCATTTTATGAAGGATTTGGTTCAAAAACCTTAGTCCTTGGGATTGGGACGTCCCAAGTGATTTACATCTAAGATCTGGGATCTAGGGAGGGTTCCATGGCATAAAGGTGCAAACTTTATGACCATGGAGGCCCCATGCAAGCTTATATGCAAGAGCATGGCCTTTTTAGCCCTAAAAGACCATGCATGGGAGGAAAGCTCGGGACGTTACGTGTCCCACAGATGATAAGATCCTAGATCTAGTATATTGTGCCTCGGTTTAGGGTATTATGGCTTGTGGACCAAGATTTATGTCTTGCAGAAGTTAGGGTTTGGGTTAAACCCATTAGGAAGGACTAAGGACGGGTAAAGTTGGAAACTTTACCCTTAAGAGTGTATTCCCAGTATGTAGATGAAGTTTGGAACATAGATCTGAATGGTAGGAGCTTAATCCATTGAGATGGCTCAATCAGACAGGGGAAGTCGGCGAGTCCAGGGAAGGACTCGAAGAATTGAAGCGGGCTGTCC
The DNA here is from genome assembly GCF_052849685.1 of Lactuca virosa. Lineage (NCBI taxonomy): Eukaryota > Viridiplantae > Streptophyta > Magnoliopsida > Asterales > Asteraceae > Lactuca > Lactuca virosa. Next base: position 45,857,472 of record NC_136433.1, read on the forward strand.
CGATTATTATTGAAAGAAAGAACTCGAGGAGTATGTTAAGGGAATCTACGAGTTAAATCAGTTGACCACGAATTTAAGCATTTCATGGACTCGCCGAGTTGGGAGATAACTCGACGAGTTGGGTTGACTGGGAGTTGAACTTGACTTTGACTTTGACCAGGGGTAAAATGGTTATTTTACCCTAAGGAGGATTAGTAGATTTTGATTAAGTGTTATTATGGAATTGATAGCTGGAGAGTCGCCGGAGCAGCAGGCAGGGATTTCTCACTCGAGTTTTCAGCAGTCAGTCTTGCGAGGTGAGTTTCCTTTCAGTAGGGACGGGTCTAAGGCACCAAGGCTGGCCTGTATATGTGATATGTTAGTAGCTGAGTATGGGAAGGGCCCGAATCTCGTAGTAGCCTAGAGTGGGCGGGTCCCGATTCTCATAGTATTATTTGAGTATAAATATGTGATTGTTTGGTAGATATACTTGTTATCTGTGTGATACTTGTATGCATGTTAGTAGCGGAGTGTGGGCGGGGTCCGAATCTCCTAGATAGCGGAGTGTGGGCGGGGCCCGAATCTCCTTTACAACGGAGTGTGGGCAGGGCCCGAATCTCCTAGACAGCGGAATGTGGGCGGGGCCCGAATCTCCTAGACAGCGGAGTGTGGGCGGGGCCCGAATCTCCATGAGAGTGGGCGGGGCCCGTATCTCCTAGTTGCATGATATTTGTATGGTATGTGGTAGTTTGGGGAGACTCACTAAGATTCGTGCTTACAGTTTTCATTTTTGGTTTCAGGTACTTCCACTACCAAGGAGAAGGGCTTGGGATGATCGCATGACACACATCACAGTTTCAGCCTGGGATGTTTAGACTCTGATATTTTCTCATATGATCTTGATACAATATTTTGACAGGATGTTTTGAGATACACGATTTATGGTTTTCTTTATGATGATGGACGACTTATGGTTTTATTATAAATGTTTTAAAAAGAAATTTTTGGTCTGTAATTTTGGGATGTTTCAGAAATGGCAACCGCGTAGCATACCATGTGTCATGCAGTATCGATTTTAAACAACTAAGATATAAATATTACATAAAATTAGTCGAGCGTTATTTCACGAAAAAGACACATTGAAATACATGCATAGAGGTGGTGTATCTCTCCTGTGCTAATTTCCACTGAATATGAACAACCAAATGAAGTGATGCTAGTTTTACTTGCGTTCATGGAAAGACGCCAAGTTGCGAGTCCACACAATCATATCCTATCCCATCCTAAGGAGAAGGTTTGATTATGAAAAAAGACATATGATCCTAATATGTTAGATACACACACCTAAATTGTCCATATATGTTACCAAGCGATACAAGAAACTCAAAATCATCAACTAGGAGTAAGTATAAGTTAAAGACTAAGTCTAAGTCTTAGGTGAATGTTAGTCAAATACATAATCAAACAATTTCCTATATTTGATTTAAATAACCCTTATAATTGTATGTTTGATGTTGGAAATGTTATTTGACATCTACAATGTTAATATGTATCATTATAATAATATATTCTAAAAATGATGAAAAATCTAACATCATATTTCTCGTTAAATAACATAAACTAAAACCAACAAAAATGATACCAAAAACAACAAATATATTAAACACATAAAATATATTAAACGAAGGTAAATCGACCCTCTCAATCCATGGCCAACTAGATGACCGCCACAAAACAACCCTCTCATCCGGAGTAGGCTCTAGTCTCGTGATCGAACGCTTGTCCACCTAATAATAAATAAGATAAACCAAAACGAATTTAATAATATGATACAAATAAATTGTACATTAATATTCATACCCTTGAAATTTCAATGACATGTATACAATAGGACGAAGCTAACCATCTATGCCTCATGCATCTAATGGCTCGAACAATCAAGACCGACATTGGTTAGCAAACATTTGAGAGTACGGAAACGCCTCCATGGTCCATATCTATCAAATTACGATTTCAAAGTACTAGAAAACATAATTATGCCCAAAAACAATATAAATGAAAAATAAATTATTTTACTGTAAAAACGTACATAAACCCCTACTGGGTATATGAATGTCTTTGGCCTTTTCTTGGGGTGGATATGCTCCTTGATTTTGATAAACACAATCAACATTTGTTTGAACATATAATCCTAAACTACTCTCCCCCATATGTACGTGTGACAAAAAAGTAGATCCATGAATTAGATAAAAAGTTTGATAAAGTGCAAATAAGAAAAAACAAATTTAAATGGAAAATTACATGATACATGTTGAACTGGTCTAAATCGGATACAAGTGCAAGGAATTCATCGTTTGCAGGCTAACGAAGGTATTTACCACAAAACTCCTTCTTCAACATATACAACAGGACACTCATACGACATCTTTGTCGGATAACTTATCAATTGAGTTATTATAGATGTCCTCCAACTCACTAACTTTCATCATTCCATTCACCATGAGAAATGGAAACACTCAATTTCAAACCTATGTAGTTGTCAAATAAGTCGCTAAATAGTCACCAATATGCAAATTCGTTATTAGGCATAATACTATCTTACTAAAATAGAGCTCGTTGTCGCCTAACAAATATAGTTCATCCACATCGTCCCGTGGATCAAAAAAAACCTCCGTGTAAAACATGTAATGGATGAGTAATGGATGACCTTCCGTGCCATGGTTGCATCAACCCACCTACCAAACATAACGCACTAAAAAGCACATCTTGTGTCGGGATTGGTTGTATCCTAGAAAAAATGTACATAACCATGTTACGTTTGTAAATGGTTATAGGCACAATGTTGAATATATGGTCATTCTGAAATAATAGTAAAACAAGTCAACATAAAACATTATGGAAGTATGTTTTGGACATGTTCCTCATGTTTCGAAAAAATTCATCTTATCCGAACTACTAAATCATGTGTGAGACACACATTTATATCACATAAAGGCCACAATCCGCATGATTAACGCAAAATAAGAGTATATATTGACGATTACTTAACATCTATGTATTTTGACCCTAATCTGGATTGAGTGATTTAGTCCTTCGATTTGTTCTTTGAAGTAAAAGGGTAAAATTGGAAAAATAATATTCGGGTTTCTCGCATGAATTATGGTTTTAGCTCAACATGTATTAAGTCAAAAGTAATTATATTGAGTTGTGCGGATCGTCAATACCTTTATACGCATATAAAGATTGCCGAAAATGGAGTCGAAATGAAGAAGTTATGATTGTTTGAAGTTGGAGTGGAAATGGGTGAAAACCCAACGTCATGAGGTGACAATCATGTTGTCACGACGTGACAAACAGGTTGTCACGAGGGGAGCGTTGTGCAGCCCAAGCCCATGGATTTTAGGGGTTTCAACGTATTTAAAGGTAAGGATTGATGTTTTAGGATATTTTCTTAGCCTCCATCACATCTAGAACTCATTGAGACAAACCCTAGCATCCCTCTTCAAGATGTGAGCTCCTCCCCTCTCATCTCTCCTCTTTTAGATGCTTTTGGTGATATTTTGATGAAGCTTGAAGATCAATAATGTTCTTTTGCTTACAAGGAATGTTGTTTGAATTTTGGATCCATCAAAGTCACTCCATTTATGGGCTATTGTGAGTATAAAGTTCATATATTGATCTTTAGTTCTTTAGATCTCTTCATTTTTTATTTTTGGCACTTTTGGTCCATTTTATGGGAGATCTTGGAGTTGAGTGAAATCCGACACCTTTTGATCAGTTTAGAATGCTTCTTGGACCTCATGGACTAGGAAAGTTATGATCGTTTGTCTTCCCTTTTAGCCATGCAACTTATCTTGGTCCTTTAGGTCATTTTGGTGCGTTAAAGTTTAGATCTTGAAAGTTTGAGACATTATTATGGATAAAGTTGGAAACTTTATCCATCTAAAACATCATATATGAAGGTTGGAGACTTAGACTTAATGGATTAAGGTGAGAAAGATGCATTCTTGGCCCCTTTGAGACTTAAAGTCTAGATCTTGGTTGTTTGGACCATCTTAATGGCTAAAGTTGGAAACTTTATCTGAGGTTATGGGCCTTAGTCTGAAGACATTAAACACTTAATGAAGATTTTGGTTTTCTTAATTGAAGTCACGACGTGACATAGGACGTGTCACGGCGTGATTGTACCTAATATCACGATTGTTTTGTCTTTGTATCCCCACGACATGGGCAAGGAGTGGTCACGCCGTGATGTTGACTTTGACTAAGTTGACCATTGAACTTGTGGACCTTTGACCATTGACGTTTGACCAGTTTAATCTTGGGTCAAACTTGAAGGAAATTGGGTGTTAATTGATGATTTATCTATTATGGGTGTTAGTTGGTTCGAGGGATTGATCAGTGCAAGGAGTTAGAGCGCTGATGTGCTTCTCCAGTCCTGCGAGGTGAGTTTCCTCACTGTACTCATGGATCGAAGGCACCAATGTCGGCCCACTAGTTTGTGTTATGTATGTTTGTGTATAAGATGTTGCTATGATGTAGTAATCTGTTAGATTGGTTATTGATTATTGTTTACATATGTCGACATAATATGGTTGGGTTGAGGTAGTACTGCTTTGTGTTGTAAGCCAACAAACCCAGGAGTAATCTAGTCATAAGCTGAGGGTCGGAAGGGCATATGCTATGGCCCGGGAGAAATCTAATCATAAGTTGAGGGTCTAGAGGGCATTCCAGTCTTATGTTGTGGGATCGGGAGCAAGCCAGTCATGATCTGAGGGCCGGGAGTGGGCAATCCAGTCTCATGATGTGGACTCAGGGGTAATATAGTCTGATGTTGTAGGGACTATTGTGAATGCGTTGTATATGTATTGTCGTGTGGGGTATTTTGGGGAAAACTCACTAAGCTTTGGCTTACAATTGATTTCAATGTTTTCAGGTACATCAGATGATTGGGGCAAGGTGAAGGCGTGATCGTACACATCCTCCTGCTTATTTATGTTTTGAGAGACTATTTGTTATTCTAATTCTATGGTTTTGAGTTGAAAACAATGCTTGATCATCTTATGTTTTTTGTAAAAATGCTTTATGAAAATGAAAATTTGTTATCACAGTATTTGGGATGTTACACTTCGGACAAGATTTTCCTTTTCATGCTTACACTTTTATACTATTTAAATCAATAAATTATAAACAAAACATATAAGTAGATTGAACATACCCACAACACCGCAACCTCTTCATCATGAGAAGTCATTTTCGTCAACAGAGCGTCCAAAATACTACTATGAGATCTAGTGGATACCATATTCCAGAAAATAATGTATAAAAGAGGGAACACTAAATCCGGGTCGAGTGCCCGACCCGTATCAGACCTAAAATGATCCATTCCGGATAGATTGATTATTTTAAGAAAATGTACATTGTTTCCTTTAATATGGCCATCTTTATTGGTATTTCGGTTTCAATTCTATTACCTATTTTATTCCAAAGTATAACAACTTATTATTGAATTGAAAGTTTTATTTCAATATCACAATAAAAATCGGTAATAACATATCAGAATAACTCTCATATGTCATATGTTATATGTCATATGACATCATATCCCCGTTATTTATTTCATTTATATTTTTAATTTAAAAAACTTACAATTTGAAATCTCATGAAGAGCTTCATCAAGATGAAACTTTAAGCAAGTTTTTTTTGAACGACAATTTGACTGATTACTGTTAGTTTTTATACTTCAATTCTTGTTAGCACCAAGGATCAAACCCTTCATCCTCGCAAACTAAGATGCTATATCTCTACCAAATGGGCTATTCCCAATTGATGACACTTTAAACAAGTTTTATGTATAATAAGATATTATCTTCAATATAGTTTTTATATGAATTATTATTTAATGAATGACTATTGGATTCTCCATATCCCCCATTCCTCTCCATAATTAGTGAGCATTATATCAAACATTATTTTGAGTTTTATGAGTGTAGTTATGCACCATTATAATGAGCATTCATAACATACCTCACCTTTCATCTTCTTTGTCTAGTATAAATAGTGAATATTATGTATTGTAAAGTTTGACGATTTCAACACAAGTATTGGAATAAAAGTTCTCTTCACTCTCATATCTTGTTATTTGATCATATTTTATAACACGTTATCAGCACGACTCTACCATAGAGTTCTAACTCCTTACTGTTCTTGTCATTTTCAGGTATGTATTTTTTTTAAATTCACATGTACAATGCTTACAACTTGTTTTATGGAATTTCTTAACTAACAATTCCATAACATACAAGTCTTTATTTTTATTAGTATTTTCACTATGGAAAACCATGCTATAGAAAACGTTCTCTACTTTTCATGCCCTTAACATGCTCCTGTAGCAGCAATATCATAAAAAAGGTTTAAAAAAATTTGAATTAATCTCATGTCTTCTAGTGGCTGAACAAAACAATGAGCTATTGATGGAAAATTATCATCAAGACAGGCCGATTCTACTCCATTCCCAGAAGTGAATGCAACATCATATAATCATAATAGTCATGGGTCTAACCGAGATCGTGGAGGTCATCATAATTATCATAAAAATAACAAGATTACAAGAAACCACCAGAAGTTGTAAAATAACAAAAACCTACATCCTAATGATAATAGTGGTCAAAGCAAAAAGGAAATTGAAAATATTTGTCACCAATGTGGAATGACCAGTCATTGGTCTCATACATGATGCTCTCCAAAGCATTTTGTTGATCTTTATCAAGCTTCTCTAAAATCTAAAGAAAAATAAAATATCAAAACAAATTTTATTCAAAGTGATTTTTATGAAGATCAACCAAAACTGACACATTTTGATGTTGTCGATTTTCTTGTCTACCCAAAAGGGACAAGTGGTGTTATGTATGGTGATGAAAGAATAATATGTAGTTTTGGTTCATGTCATTTATTATGTTTTTTATGTCATATTCATTTCATGAGAAATGATGCCATCACAATCTTCTCAAAGTAATAAAATGACTTTATTTCACTAAGTCGAATGTTTCTTATATTTTATTTATTTATTGGGGAGAAATATGGATATTCGCAAAATAAATAAGGAAGATATATGTCTTGCAGACAGTGTAATAACACATAACATTTTTAATAATGAAAAGTATTTTGCTTACTTATCAATTAGAGAAACAAATGTTAATAAAATAACGAAAAATGCAAAAATGATTGAAGGCTCCAGAAGAGCGAATATAGTATTACCACAAGGGACAATAATTAAAATTGGTGATGCATTATTTTCATCGAAATCACCAACAAATTTATTATGTTTTAAGGATATTCGATATAATGGATATCATGTTGAAACAACTTGAAACATCCCAAAAATATAGGCCAAAAAATTCTTTTTAAAGTCATTTATAATAAAACCATATGTCATCCATCATCATAAAGAAAACCATAACCGTGTAGCTCAAAACATCATGTCAAAATACTGTATCAAATCATATGAAAATATCAGAGTCTAAACATCCCAGGCTGAAGCTGTGGTGTGTGTCATGCGATCATCCCGAGCCCTTCCCCTTGCTAGTGGAAGAACCTGAAACCAAAACTGAAAACTGTAAGCACGAAGCTTAGTGAGTTCCCCAAACTACCACATACCATACAAATATCATGCAACTAGGAGATACAGGCCCTACCCACTCTCGTGGAGATTCGGGCCCCACCCACACTCTGTTGTCTAGGAGATTCGGGCCCAGCCCACACTCCGTTGTATAGGAGATTCGGGCCTCGTCCACACTCTGCTGTCTAGGAGATTCAGGCCCCGCCGACACTCAGCTGTCTAGGAGATTTGGGCCCCGCCCACACTCCACTACTAACATGCATACAAGTATCACACAGACAATAAGTATATCTACCAAACAATCATATATCTATATTCAAATAATACTATGAGAATTGGGCCCCACCCACTCTAGGATGCTATGAGATTTGGGCCCCGCCCACACTCAGCTACTAACATATCACATATACGGGCCGACCTTGGTGCCGTAGACCCGTTCCTACTGAAGGAAACTCACTTCGCAAGACTGACTGCTAAAAACTCGAGTGAGGAATCCCTGTCTACTGCTCCGGCGACTCTCCGGCTATCAATTCCATAATAACACTTAATCAGAATATGCTAATCCTCTCTTCGGGTAAAATGACCATTTTACCCCTGGTCAAAGTCAAAGTCAAAGTCAAGGTCAACTCCCAGTCAACCCAACTCTTCGAGTTATCTCCCAACTCGGCGAGTCCTTGAATGCTTAAACTCGTACTCAACTAAGTCAACTCATCGAGTCCCTTAACAGGCTCGTCGAGTTCTTACTGTCATAATAATCGAGACAACCCACTTCAACTCGTCGAGTCCTTCCCTGGACTCGGCGAGTTCCCCTGTCTGATTGAGCAATATCAATGGATTAAGCTCCTACCATTCAGATCAATCTATGTTCCAAACTTCATCTACATACTGGAAATACACTCTTAAGGGTAAAGTTTCCAACTTTACCCGTCGTTAGTCCTTTCTAATGGGTTTAACCTAAACCCTAACTTCTTTAAGACATAAAACTTGGTCCACAAGCCATAATACCATAAACCAAAGCACAATATACTAGATCTAGGCTCTTATCATCTGTCGGACACGTAAAGTCCCGAGCTTTACTCCCATGCATGGTCTTTTAGGGCTAAAAAGGCCATGTTCTTGCATATAAACTTGCATGGCGTCTCCATTGTGACATCCCCATTTTTCACGGCCAGAAAAGACCGATTTTGTTTATGCTTTATAAAAATCAGAGTACCTCTTTTAATAAAAATGTTGCGGAATTTGTTCCTAGAAAAACATGATAAATACGTTATCAAATCATTTCCGAAGAAATGTATTTTTATCCATTTTAAAACATTTGGGATGCCATCGTCAATACAAAAACATAAGCATAAACAGAACTTACATTCATTTACACTAGTGATCTACATCTCTTTTAAATCCCTCAGTGTAAGGTAGCTTCATATCGACACCTGTGATACAAATAAGCTTGAGTGGGTCAGGTTGGGAAACCTGGTGAGTACATAGGGTTTTCAACCCACAATATTATTATGTTAAACATCAAACAATCAACCCAATTACCCATCTCCATTATCTTCTTTACTCGTAAGGATCTACCCTAAGATTTAGCTATTCCTCGTTCATTCATTCCTAAGGAGTATCCTAAGGAATCGACACTAAGTCTGCATAGTCGTCGGGGTTTATCTCGTTTGTTAACAATATTGTTTTCGAGAGTCCACTCGTAATACCTGTCAATGGGTTTTTTAGAGTACACCGGATGAACACATCGTTCACAACACCTATAGGTTGCGAGCCTGCTAGTGTTCCACTAGACTGTCTAGAATAGTCCGTGGTTGTCATCCATACTCTACTAGATGACGGGGACATCGCTTGGGTCATCATTTGGCTCATCGTTTTGACTCATCGTTTTGGCTCATCGCTTTGGCTCATCGTTTTGGCTCATCGTTTTGGCTCATCGCTTTGGCTCATCGCTTATGACCATATTTTATCACTCGTATATCATCGCTCATCATTCATCTCATCTTTCATCGCTCATCATTGATCTCATCTTTCATCGCTCATCATTTATCTCACCTCTAATCTACCCATGTTTTACCCAACACATTTTGTAGATATAAAATACATATACATTTTAGATCATTTAAATATGTATAAAACGTTTCATCCAGCATAGACAACAAGTATTCAGACAATATACACACATAGCACGTAATTTATATAAAATACTTCATATCTATGTGTAAGATGAAAGTAACTATGCACTCACCTGACAAGGTGGTGACTTGGTACTCGGACAGCGCTTCGTTACTCGTAAAACAATTTTCCTTTGACAAAACCTAGTATCATTACCTCTAGAGTTTAGTCTAATATTCACCGAGACTAATTAATAGTCTAGCTATTATTACTATTATATAAGCGTTAAACAATACTCTTTACCCACTATGTACAGACAGGGGCCAGACATGGAACACCGGAGGGCAGGATCATTTTGGCATATAGAACTTCTGAATCGTCCCAAGTATTGTCTCGCAGTTTTCCAAGTCACCATACAAGAAAATCACATAACAACTTAACACATCAGATAGAAAAATGAAGGTTTTATATAATTGCTTGAAATGATTACATAGGTGTTCAAGTTCATCCTAGATTATGCCTCTAACAGGCTACATCATACGATACTATGGCTACTGCATAACTCGATCTTCGGATATGAAGTCCTCACCCTTGATTCCATGCGTTGTTATCTGCTTCGTCGAGGATCATGTGAAATGCCCTTGGCTTTGGCGGTGCATTTGGCCTTGTTGCTTCGTTTTTCTTTGGACAGTCTCTAGAAATATGCCCTTCTTTGTTACATCCGAAACATACCTTCTTGTTGAATGTGCACTCGTTGGCGTAATGGCCAGACTTTCCACACTTGAAACATATCACATATTTGCCATATTTTCCTAAGTGTTTCTTCTCGCACTTATCACACCATCTTGCTTCGCCTCTTCCTCTTCCTCCAAACTTCGAGAATTTACTCTCCTTGTTGGGCCTTGAAGATCCTTCAAACTTCCTCTTTTCTCCTGCCTTATCTTTTTCTAGACCCCTTTCTCTTATCTGGGTCTCTATATTCTTAGCTGCTCTAACGACTGTTTTCAAAGTAGTTGCCATTTTGACGGTTGGGCCATAGTCTGTGGGCAGTCCGTTAGCGAACCTATCTATCTTGGAGAGTTCAGTAGGCACCAAGTAGGGAAATAGCTTCATCCTCTCATTGAATGTGGTGGCATACTTATCAACACTCATCTTCCCTTTCTTCAGGTTCTGAAACTCGTTGTTTAGGTCTATCAGATCTATCTCTGAGCGGCACTACATTTTTAACTACTCCGTGAATGCTTCCCAAGACATTCGTATGGCTTCTCCTCGTGGCATTGTATCTGCCAACAACTTCCACCAACTTAACACTCCGGTATTTAGTTGTCTGACTACAAAGACGGTCTTTTGCTTATCGCTGCAGTCGCAGCTCTCAAATACCATCTCCATCTCGGAGATCCAGTCCATAATCTCCACTGGTTTTGGGCTTCCAGAGAGACTCGGCGGTTTTGCACCCAATAAATTCTTATACATCCGCCCATCCTTGTCATTTCCCTTCTCCGGGCCATTCCTCCTTGCCCCTTGGGTTCCAACTTGACTTACAGTGCGGCTATAATTCCCTTCCTCCGATTGTTCAGCGATCAACTCAGGTTGCACAATGGGCACCGTAGGTTCATCCCTATTTTCGTGCAACGACTGCCTCATCTCTTCTCTTTGCTCAGCCAGCATAGCCCGAATCATGGCTTGTACTCCAGCCATTGTGATTGGCTCAGGAGTGGCTACTACAACAGGTATTTGCTCAATCACTGGTGGTTGAGGCGGTTGATTTCTATTTCCATTCGTGTTTCCACTTTGGGTTCTTGCCATTTCGTTCTATACACCAAATCAGACGTTCGGTGCGAAACGACGAGAATTAAGATAGGAAAGATTTTATTTACGATCGACGTGTAAATCTCCCTATTACTCCGAAAAGTTACATGCCGGTTCTAATACCGTAATTAAACGTTTAGAAGTCTGAACACATAAAGTTTCTAGATCCGGTCGGCAACAGACCATAGATCCGATCATATAATGCATATCATAAATCATTTAGCACATAAAAGCATGTTAGGCATTTTCCTAAATAAGCTAATGCATGTGTCTATTCAGGTGTATTACTTAAATTTATTAGACACACTCCTCACGATCATCACTTAGCATTCTAAGTTTAAGTCTAGAAATAAATCCATATTCCTAGTTCGCTTAAACTAATGCTCTGATACCAACTGTGACATCCCCATTTTTCACGGCCAGAAAAGACCGATTTTGTTTATGCTTTATAAAAATCAGAGTACCTCTTTTAATAAAAATGTTGCGGAATTTGTTCCCAGAAAAACATGATAAATACTTTATCAAATCATTTCCGAAGAAATGTATTTTTATCCATTTTAAAACATTTGGGATGTCATCGTCAATACAGAAACATAAGCATAAACAGAACTTACATTCATTTACACTAGTGATCTACATCTCTTTTAAATCCCTCACTGTAAGGTAGCTTCATATCGACACCTGTGATACAAATAAGCTTGAGTGGGTCAGGTTGGGAAACTTGGTGAGTACATAGGGTTTTCAACCCACAATAATATAATTATTATGTTAAACATCAAACAATCAACCCAATTACCCATCCCCATTATCTTCTTTACTCGTAAGGATCTACCCTAAGATTCAGCTATTCCTCGTTCATTCATTCCTAAGGAGTATCCTAATGAATCGGCACTAAGGCTGCATAGTCGCCAGGGTTTATCTCGTTTGTTGACAGTATCGTTTTCGAGAGTCCACTCGTAATACCTGTCAATGGGTTTTTTAGAGTACACAGGGTGAACACATCGTTCACAACACCTACAGGTTGCGAGCCTGCTAGTGTTCCACTAGACTGTCTAGAATAGTCCGTGGTTGTCACCCATACTCTGCTAGATGACGGGGACATCGCTTGGGTCATCGTTTGGCTCATCGTTTTGACTCATCGTTTTGGCTCATCGGTTTGGCTCATCGTTTTGGATCATCGTTTTGGCTCATCGCTTCACACCATATTTTATCACTCATATATCATCGCTCATCATTCAACTCATCTTTCATCGCTCATCATTTATCTCATCTTTCATCGCTCATCATTTATCTCACCTCTAATCTACCCATGTTTTACCCAACACATTTTGTAGATATAAAATACATATACATTTTAGATCATTTAAACATCTGGAAAACGTTTCATCCAGCATAGACATCAAGTATTCAGACAATATACACACATAGCACGTAATTTATACAAAATACTTCATATCTATGTGTAAGATGAAAGTAACTATGCACTCACCTGATAAGGTTGTGACTCGGTACTCGGACAGCGCTTCGTTACTCTTAAAACAGTTTTCCTTTGACAAAACCTAGTATCATTACCACTAGAGTTTAGTCTAATATTTACCGAGACTAATTAATAGTCTAGCTATTATTACTATTATATAAGCGTTAAACAATACTCTTCACCCACTCTGTACAGACAAGGGCCCGACATGGAACACCGGAGGGCAGGATCATTTTGGCATATAACACTTCTGAATCCAGCAACCCAAGCGGCCCTCCAAACCAGATTCCCCATACCACGAGTGTTTAAAAAGATATTATAACGGCACTTATATAACCCATAATAATAGCCCAAATAATTATTATAAGGTCGTAATAACATTACTATATTTAAATAAAAGCTATATTAAATATAGTATAGGCGTAGCTCACTTACAATGGGTTTTTATTAAAAACTGGGCTTCGCTGGAGCAGCGTTTCCGAGCCGAAAGCTTTTCTTCTTGGAGTCGTTGGGCGCTCTGGGGCTTCCTTCTCATCCTAGGGAGGTTCCCTAGACTTGGGAGGGGTTTAGGGAGGCTATAGAGAAGTTAGAGAGAGAAAGAAAGGCTTATGGTGTGAAGAAAATATGAAGGATTCATCCTTTATTTATATGAGTTTTATAGTAAAGTAGCCCTTAAGTTTTGTTCGTATCTTCCGAGTACGAGCTCCGTTTTCTACGTTCTTTATATCCACGCGTTGGTATTTACGAGTACTACAACTTTCATTTAGACCCCGTCGGCTAATTCTCATTCTATCTCGGATTTACAAAACTGTATCGAATTCGTCGCGCTCGAAAAGTAGAGACTAAGCTTCGTCCATATCTTTCGCATACGAGCTCCGTTTCCAACTTTATTTATATCCATGCATTGGTATTTACGAGTACTGTAACTTTCATTTAGACCCCGTTGGCTAATTCTCATTCTATCTTGGATTTACAAAACTGTATCAGATTCGCCGCGCTCGAAAAGTAGAGGTTAAGCATCGTCCATATCTTTCGCATACGAGCTCCGTTTTTGACGTTCTTTATATACACGCGTAGGTAAAAACAATATCTACAACTTTCCTTTTGACTCCGTCGGCTAGTTCTCGACCAATCTTAAATTTAATAGTATGAGGAGATTATACTGTTAAATGATTGCGTAAAATTCATAACTTCTACATATGGACTCCGTTTTCGTCTGTCTTTTTGTTGTTGAGTTCCTATTAATGAGATCTTAAATTCTCATTTAGGTCACGTTGGCCAAAAACCGCTCGATCTAAAATTTGAGTTTCGGGTCGTGCACTACTATGCCAAATCTTAGAAAATCATAACTTCCTCATACGAAGTCAGATTTGGGCGTTCTTTTTATGTACACTCTCGGTTTAACGTATACTACGACTTTTGTTTAGATTTCTAAGGCTAAAAAGTCTTCTATCGTAAATTCACTATTTACGTCGCGTTGTGTCGTGCCGGTTTTGCCGAAAAACTTCGACGGACCATAACTTCTTCGTTATAACTCAGATTTCATCGTTCATTATATGTACGGAACCCTTGTAACATATAATATAACTTGGTTAAGATTAATCCTTATAAATAATCTTCCATCAAAACTCATTTTTTGATCCTCATTGTCTCTAAATTGACTAGCCCGGATCTACGGGCGTTACATCCATGGACATAAAGTTTGCACCATTATGCCATGGAACCCTTCCTAGACCCCAGATCTGAGATGTACATCACTTGGGACGTCCCAATCCCAAGGCTAAGGTTCTTGAACCAATCCCTTCATAAAATGTAAACAAGTAGATCTAAGACAAGAAGGATCAAGTTAGGGACTTGATTAACAGAAAATACAGTAAATGGAGTGTAGCTCCTGGATCTAATTCTTCCCCTTTGAGCCTTCTATCTTCTTCTTCTTCCATAAGCTTCAAAAGGCACAATAACACTCAAAATGGCAAGAACTAGATCAAAATCACTCAAGGTGGATTAGGGTTTCGAGATTAGGGTTCCGAGGTGATAGAGGCTGGGGTGGAGGCCATATATGATGTTTAAATAGGGTGCAAACCCTGAAGATTAGGGTTTCCTCCTGATGGACCTACTCGTCGAGTCCAGGCTTCGACTCGTCGAGTAGACCATTTAAACCCTGCGACCAAGCTGGCATATACTCGACGAGTTAGGGCTACCAACTCGTCGAGTAGCTCTTACAAAACGAATATTTTAATAGATTAAATGCGTACCTGGAACGGGGCGTTAAAATTCTCCCCCACTTGTTTTAGACTTCGTCCTTGATGCGACATATATCCGAACCACTTCTTCACTTTCTTCTCTTCTCTTGATGGCAACTAGGGTGGAGAGATCTGCGATGTCACAATAGACAAGGTCGTTAGAGCCACCCCAGGGACTGTGCCCCTGGAGCGGACTCCGACGATCAAGTTAGATCAGCTGGAAGATCTGAGATGGTTCTCCTGTTGCATAAGGTGTCTAAGTCCATAACTATTTCTGGTATGTACTTGACCCGACCCGGCATGGTCCATTTGGGTTGCATGGCACCATGCAATTGGATAAACTAAAATGAGAGAAATAACACTTATGGTTTATTAATATATTATAAGTTCTAATATATTAATAATATTATTTAATTAGTTTGATCAAGAATTAATTTAGAATTAATTAAGTGATCAAAAGATAACTAATTAAATATATGGGTAGATTATGTAAATCTTCCATATCTTATATAGTGGGCTAAGAGGCTCCATGGATTATCAAGTTGGGTTCCACCCATAGGATGCTCCATGGAGGCTCCATGGGAGTTACAAACCCATGGGTCATGGAAATGAAGAGTCGTGCCACATTAGGGTTTACATGGTGTAACCCTAGATGTGACATACTATATAAGCAACATGTTCTCCACCAAAATCGGCGACACATAAGAAACAAGAGGGCTAGGCCGATTTTAGAAGTGTGTATTCTCTCTAAAGTCATTCCAAAAGCATTTGGTGTTGTGTGAAGCATTTGAGGCATCACACTTGGGGTGCTAGGCTCACAAGGTTTCAAGGATCATAAGCAACAACAAGGTAAGTTATTCTATCTTTCATGCAAGTTAAAATTTGTTCCCCATGTATGCTAGATAGGAATATAACCTTGGAATTCAACTTTGCATGATAATTAGAAAAACATAGATCCAAGGTTATTAGGGTCCACTTAGGAAGTGTTAGAATGCTCAAAACCCATCAGTGGTATCAGAGCCTAGGTTTGTTTGTTGTTTTTTTTTGTGTGCAAACAACTTGAAAAAAAAATCGTTAAATTACAAGTTTTTTTAAGTGTAATTTTTTATTCTTGAAAGTGTTCATATTCATGTTCTTGAACTTATGAAGATTAGATGATCATAGGAATTGTTTGTAACCTTCATGGTAGTTTAATTCATGATCATAATGTGTTTTAATGGAGTCCATAACTTGTCCTCAAGTTATGGAAAACCAAAAGTCTCACTTTTATTAAAGCCATTAAAAGAACACAAGAGTTATAAAAATGAAGAGTCTTCATTTTTATTACTCAATTAATTCATAAGTTATAAGAAATGAAAAGTTTTGGAAGTTTACAAAACTTGCCCTCAAGTTTTGGAACATGTAAAGTCTTGATTAAAACTTTAGTTCCAACCCTTAGAATTTTAAAAGTTAAAATTCAACCCTTATACTTTATAATATTATAAGTTACTAATATATATATATGTATAACAACAAGTTGTCTTACCGCTAGTACGCCTCATTCACGAAGCCGATCTATAAGGGGGGTATAAGGTTGTTGCCTATAAAATGGCAACTTAATGGGTGTCCACTCTCACCCACCGCTTCCTTGATCGGTGGAGGGTCGTTAGCCGAACGGGTAAGACAAGGACTTATAAATTCTCATTAAAAGTATGATGAATATTATAAAGTAACTAAATGCTTTTATTAAATTCTCAATCTTAGTTACCTTAGGAAAATGTGAATAAGGTTCTAATCCATGAAATTACACTTTACACTTTGTTTAAGTCGTTGGTGGAGCGTGTGTGGTTAACCGGCACACTAAATTGGACTTAACAAGGTAGGTAAAGGGTGACTTAAGGTTTACCATAGCATCGGTGGAGTGTGTGTGGTTTACCGGCACATCGATTGAGTGATAAACCTTGAGGGTACCAAGTGATTTGCATGGTTACTTCACACCTCGTTTTGTGATCCTCGGTATCCCAGTCACAAAACTTGGAGGGCACACTCGAGATTGAAACATGCCTTTGAAAAGTTCATTGAATCTCAAAAGAATCTAGGAATTTCTAAGAACCAATTAAAAACCTAATATTTATATTTCGTTTTTCATGGTGGAAATTGGTGAATCGTCATTCACCTACCTTTCAAATATGTTATAGCTTGGATTACGGCATACCTCTTCTAAGTTATAATATATTGTGATTGGATCCTAGCCTTAATATTACATTTGGGTGTTTTATTAAGGACTCTCTTAATATCTAAACTAATCTTGTTCTCTTCTTTCAGATGTCTTCAAACAATGCTGCTTCTGGCTCTAATCCTAATGGCTCCTTTACCCTTATGAACTTGTGTGGGAAAGTCACTTTTGATGGATCCAACTTCAATGAATGGATCAGAAACAATAGGATGATTACCCGCTACGAGGACAAAGAATATGTCCTTGACAAGGAGCTTAAGGAGATTGATGAGACCACTGCAACTCCCCAGGAGATCGCTGACTTCCGGGCACATGAAAGGGATGCTACAAAAGTGGCATGCATCATGTTGGCCACCATGACAGCGGAACTCCAAAAGTCCTATGAGGACTTCTACCCTTTTGAAATGCACCAAGATCTGATGGAAAGATACCATCAAAGTGCACGACAGGAGAGGTATGAAATCATATGCTCTATCATAACAACCATGATGAAGGACGGGGAATCCGTCACGAGCCACATGCAGAAAATGAAAAGGTATGTGGATCGGTTGCTGAAGCTTAATGTGAACTTCCCTGAGGAGCTTGCAATAGATATCATTTTGCACTCCTTACCATCGTGCTATGATCAATTCCGCATGACATATCACATGAATAAGGAAGAGGTCACACTCAGCAAACTTCAGGGACTCCTCAAGACCGCAGAAACAGGTCTTAAGGGTAAGTCGGTTGTTAACACTCCTACTCCAAACTCCGCCCCGGTTTTGGCAATCGGGAAAGGTAGAGGGAAGAAGAGGAAGAGCTCTTCGAAGGGTACCAAGGCTAGGACCCTTGATGGCTCTTCTTCAAGTGGAACCAAGAAAGGTTTTGTCACTCCTTCTTCTGACCCTAAAGAGGCTGAATGCTTCTATTGCCATGAAAAGTCACATTGGAAGCGGAACTTCCCAAAGTACCAGCAAGATGTGAAGGATGGGAAAGTTAAACCCAACCATGCATGTATTTACACTATCTTATCTAATAACTCACCCCATTCTAACTCTTGGGTCCTTGATACCGGTTGTGGTATTCATATCTGTTCTGATTTGCAGGGACTAAGAAGAAGTGAGAATGTGGTTCATGGAAGAATAAACTTAATCATGGGGAATAGGAAAGCTTTACCTGTCACCAAGATTGGAGTTTATACTTTATCGCTAAGTAGTGGGTTTAGTTTAGATTTGAATAAATGTTGTTATTCGCCAGAAATGGCAAGAAATATTGTTTCCTTTCATGCATTGTATAAACAAGGTTTCACCTTTTCATTTGATAATGAAGTTGGTTCGATTAATGTTTTCTTTAATAATGTTCTTTATTTTAAAGCATTACCTTGTGATGGTGTGTATGAAACTGTATATGTGGTTGATAACTTAGGAAATAATGTATTGTGTATTGATTCTATTAATGATTATAACTTGGATAAAGCAACATTATGGCATTGTCGTCTTGGACATATAAGCAAGAAACGCATAGGCCAACTCCAAAAGGATGGAGTATTGGAGTCATTTGACCTAAAGTCAGATGATAGTTGCGAATCATGCTTACTTGGAAAAATGACAAAGTCACCCTTCACAGGTTCTTGTGAGGGGGTGAAGGTTTGTTGGATCTTATACACACGGATGTGTGTGGGCCCTTCAAACATGCCACAAGGGATGCTAATCGTTATTATTTGACTTTTACTAATGATTACAGTAGATATGGATATGTCTACTTAATCAAGCATAAGTCAGAGACTTTTGAGAGGTTTAAAGAGTTTAAACAGGAAGTCGAGAATCAATTGGGCAGGAACATTAAGATGCTTAGATCCGATCGAGGTGGTGAGTATTTTAGTTCAGAGTTCCTCGACTATCTTAGGGAATGTGGGATTGTCTCACAATTGACACCTCCCAGGACACCGTAGTTGAATGGTGTAGCTGAGAGGCGTAATCGAACCTTGTTGGATATGGTTCGTTCCATGATGAGTCGAGCTTCGCTACCAATCTCATTTTGGGGGTATGCCTTAGAGACTGCCGCCCATATCCTTAATCTAGTTCCCACAAAGAAAGTTGCCAAAACTCCTCATGAGATGTGGACTGGTAAAGTACCCAAACTAGACCACATTAAGATTTGGGGTTGCAAGGCTTTCGTGAGACGCGAGACTCATGATAAGCTCGAACCTCGAAGTGAGAGGTGTATTTTCATCGGCTACCCACAGAAATCCTTTGGTTACCTCTTTTACAGACCTAGTGAGAATGTGGTCTTTGTAGCTAGGAGGGCTTTCTTTCAAGAGAGAGAGTTCATAAGCCAAGGAGACAGTGGGAGGCAAGTTGACCTTGAAGAAATTCAAGAGTCAAGTGGTGAAGGAACTTCAAACCCTAGCACTCAACTTGAGGAGGAAACTTCTATTGAGCCAATTGACAAGTCTGTACCTCTGAGGCGTTCCACAAGGGTTAGGAATGCACCTGAGCATTACTATGGATTCCATATTACTGCGGAAGGTGATACACTTATCAGTGATGAGACACTGATAGGTCTGGATGAACCTAACAGTTACGCGGAAGCCATGGCAGGCCCTGAGTCAGCCAAGTGGAAAGAGGCAATGGACGGCGAGATACAGTCCATGTATGACAATCAAGTATGGAACTTGGTTGAGAATGTACCATGTCGTAAGACTATAGGGTGCAAATGGATCTTCAAGAAGAAGACCGACATGGATGGTAATGTACACACTTATAAGGCACGACTGGTTGCAAAGGGTTTCTCACAAACTCCGGGAGTTGATTATGATGAGACCTTTTCTCCAGTGGCCAAGATTAAGTCTATTAGGGTTCTGTTAGCCATAGCCGCATTTCATGACTATGAAATATGGCAAATGGATGTCAAAACCGCTTTCCTTAATGGAAAGTTGGCTGAGGATGTTTACATGAGTCAGCCATAGGGTTTTGTCAACACAGAGTACCCTAATAGAGTGTGTAAGCTTGAGAAATCCATTTATGGGTTAAAGCAAGCACCGCGCAGATGGAATCTTTGCTTTGATGAGAAAGTCAAAGAATTTGGCTTTTCTAGGAGTGAAGATGAATCTTGTGTATATGTCAAGGCT
Organism: Lactuca virosa; assembly: GCF_052849685.1. Lineage (NCBI taxonomy): Eukaryota > Viridiplantae > Streptophyta > Magnoliopsida > Asterales > Asteraceae > Lactuca > Lactuca virosa. Next base: position 45,878,034 of record NC_136433.1, read on the forward strand.
AGTGGGAGTATAGTTAGCTTTTTGGTATTGTATGTGGATGACATACTACTCATAGGAAATGACATCCCAACTCTGCAGGAAGTTAAGTCCTGGCTTGGGAAGTGTTTCTCTATGAAGGACCTAGGAGAAGCTGCCTATATTCTAGGGATAAGGATCTTGAGAGACCGGAGTAAAAGACTAATTGGACTTAGTCAGAGTACTTACTTGGATAAGGTGTTGAAGAGATTCGGCATGCAGGACTCCAAGAAAGGAGAGTTACCCATCCAGAGTAATGCCAGATTGAGTAAGACACAAAGCCCTAGTACTGAGGCTGAGATAGCATAAATGAGTCGAATACCTTATGCTTCGGCTGTAGGATCGATCATGTATGCTATGACGTGTACTCGACCTGATGTAGCCTTTGCTTTGAGCATGGTTAGCAGGTATCAGGGGAACCCTGGCAAGGCACACTGGACTGCGGTAAAGAATATCCTCAAGTACCTACGGAGGACTAAGGACTGGGTCCTTACCCTCGGTGGGAGTGAAGACTTGAGAGTTGTAGGGTATAGTGATGCTAGCTTTCAGACTGATAGGGATAATTTCCGCTCTCAGTCAGGCTGGGTCTTTACGTTAAACGGAGGAGCAATTTCTTGGAAGAGTTCCAAGCAAGAGACAGTGGCTGATTCAACTTGCGAATCAGAGTATATAGCAGCTAGCGAGGCAGCAAAGGAGGCGATATGGCTGAAGAACTTCATTGGAGACCTTGGAGTTGTACCAGCTATTAAAGAGCCAATGGAAATTTTCTGTGATAGTGAAAGTGCAGTTGCCTTAGCCAAGGAACCAAGGGATCATGGGAGATCCAGACACATCGACAGAAAATACCATTTCATCAGACATCGAATAGAAGAAGGACTCCTCGTGGCAAAGAGGGTATCATCGGATGAGAATCCAGCAGATCCCCTCACGAAAGGACTGACTCGGGTTAAGCATCTCCAGCATGCTCGGAGCATAGGGCTGAAGGATGATATTAGATTTAGTAGTTAGATAACCTTGAAATTTGTAAAGTGTAATTGACATTAGATGATGAATAAAAGGTGTTTTATTTATGAGTAAAGTGTTGCTATCTCTTGTCGATCGTTTACTGTATTTCTTTTGCATGTTTTGACTTCCAGAATAATTATGTTTGGTATATCATATTATTCGAACCTCCACAGTCGGTCATATGTCGGAAGTAGGTATGAATCAAGACTGTCATGATTGGTTGCAGAGGTCTAAGTTGTTGGACATGGCTACAACACTCATGAGTACTCATAAGTTCTGAGCATTGGACTCAACCCACGCTCACTGGAATCACTTCATGGAATTTATCTCGAGTGATCGTGAGACGGTAATATCATATAAGTCTTCAAACCTAGAGATATGATTTGTTACTTATGAGTTGGTTATGCATTGATTGTATGTTAACGCATTGGTAACTCGATGTTATAAAACGTGCTTTTGTGTATAATTCAATGAGTGGTAGAACAAACATATGAGTCGAAGTTTATCTGTTCTTTCTTGGATTAGAAGCTGATATCTGGGCCCCTCGATGATTTTGTTTTGACCTATGTACCGGGCCCGGTCAGAACTAAGTTGATGTGTTCAATTAAGTTCTTTGTCAAACAAATCGGAAATTGGGAAACAAACTGCTGGACAATAAGTAAGACATTGTTCCATGTATTTGTCCGGCTGATATCTAGAACAGAGGATTATATGATCACTTATCTTAAATGGCGTATCATCATCTTCTCAGTTCCGAGAGACCTTGAAAGAGCTACGATTGCCGATCGGTTCCTGAAGTATTGCAGTTATAGTTATTAGACTTATCCAAGTGGGAGACTGTTGGATAAGGTGTCTAAGTCCATAACTATTTCTGGTATGTACTTGACCCGACCCGGCATGGTCCATTTGGGTTGCATGGCACCATGCAATTGGATAAACTAAAATGAGAGAAATAACACTTATGGTTTATTAATATATTATAAGTTCTAATATATTAATAATATTATTTAATTAGTTTGATCAAGAATTAATTTAGAATTAATTAAGTGATCAAAAGATAACTAATTAAATATATGGGTAGATTATGTAAATCTTCCATATCTTATATAGTGGGCTAAGAGGCTCCATGGATTATCAAGTTGGGTTCCACCCATAGGATGCTCCATGGAGGCTCCATGGGAGTTACAAACCCATGGGTCATGGAAATGAAGAGTCGTGCCACATTAGGGTTTACATGGTGTAACCCTAGATGTGACATACTATATAAGCAACATGTTCTCCACCAAAATCGGCAACACATAAGAAACAAGAGGGCTAGGCCGATTTTAGAAGTGTGTATTCTCTCTAAAGTCATTCCAAAAGCATTTGGTGTTGTGTGAAGCATTTGAGGCATCACACTTGGGGTGCTAGGCTCACAAGGTTTCAAGGATCATAAGCAACAACAAGGTAAGTTATTCTATCTTTCATGCAAGTTAAAATTTGTTCCCCATGTATGCTAGATAGGAATATAACCTTGGAATTCAACTTTGCATGATAATTAGAAAAACATAGATCCAAGGTTATTAGGGTCCACTTAGGAAGTGTTAGAATGCTCAAAACCCATCAGTGGTATCAGAGCCTAGGTTTGTTTGTTGTTTTTTTTTGTGTGCAAACAACTTGAAAAAAAAATCGTTAAATTACAAGTTTTTTTAAGTGTAATTTTTTATTCTTGAAAGTGTTCATATTCATGTTCTTGAACTTATGAAGATTAGATGATCATAGGAATTGTTTGTAACCTTCATGGTAGTTTAATTCATGATTATAATGTGTTTTAATGGAGTCCATAACTTGTCCTCAAGTTATGGAAAACCAAAAGTCTCACTTTTATTAAAGCCATTAAAAGAACACAAGAGTTATAAAAATGAAGAGTCTTCATTTTTATTACTCAATTAATTCATAAGTTATAAGAAATGAAAAGTTTTGGAAGTTTACAAAACTTGCCCTCAAGTTTTGGAACATGTAAAGTCTTGATTAAAACTTTAGTTCCAACCCTTAGAATTTTAAAAGTTAAAATTCAACCCTTATACTTTATAATATTATAAGTTACTAATATATATATATGTATAACAACAAGTTGTCTTACCGCTAGTACGCCTCATTCACGAAGCCGATCTATAAGGGGGGTATAAGGTTGTTGCCTATAAAATGGCAACTTAATGGGTGTCCACTCTCACCCACCGCTTCCTTGATCGGTGGAGGGTCGTTAGCCGAACGGGTAAGACAAGGACTTATAAATTCTCATTAAAAGTATGATGAATATTATAAAGTAACTAAATGCTTTTATTAAATTCTCAATCTTAGTTACCTTAGGAAAATGTGAATAAGGTTCTAATCCATGAAATTACACTTTACACTTTGTTTAAGTCGTTGGTGGAGCGTGTGTGGTTAACCGGCACACTAAATTGGACTTAACAAGGTAGGTAAAGGGTGACTTAAGGTTTACCATAGCATCGGTGGAGTGTGTGTGGTTTACCGGCACATCGATTGAGTGATAAACCTTGAGGGTACCAAGTGATTTGCATGGTTACTTCACACCTCGTTTTGTGATCCTCGGTATCCCAGTCACAAAACTTGGAGGGCACACTCGAGATTGAAACATGCCTTTGAAAAGTTCATTGAATCTCAAAAGAATCTAGGAATTTCTAAGAACCAATTAAAAACCTAATATTTATATTTCGTTTTTCATGGTGGAAATTGGTGAATCGTCATTCACCTACCTTTCAAATATGTTATAGCTTGGATTACGGCATACCTCTTCTAAGTTATAATATATTGTGATTGGATCCTAGCCTTAATATTACATTTGGGTGTTTTATTAAGGACTCTCTTAATATCTAAACTAATCTTGTTCTCTTCTTTCAGATGTCTTCAAACAATGCTGCTTCTGGCTCTAATCCTAATGGCTCCTTTACCCTTATGAACTTGTGTGGGAAAGTCACTTTTGATGGATCCAACTTCAATGAATGGATCAGAAACAATAGGATGATTACCCGCTACGAGGACAAAGAATATGTCCTTGACAAGGAGCTTAAGGAGATTGATGAGACCACTGCAACTCCCCAGGAGATCGCTGACTTCCGGGCACATGAAAGGGATGCTACAAAAGTGGCATGCATCATGTTGGCCACCATGACAGCGGAACTCCAAAAGTCCTATGAGGACTTCTACCCTTTTGAAATGCACCAAGATCTGATGGAAAGATACCATCAAAGTGCACGACAGGAGAGGTATGAAATCATATGCTCTATCATAACAACCATGATGAAGGACGGGGAATCCGTCACGAGCCACATGCAGAAAATGAAAAGGTATGTGGATCGGTTGCTGAAGCTTAATGTGAACTTCCCTGAGGAGCTTGCAATAGATATCATTTTGCACTCCTTACCATCGTGCTATGATCAATTCCGCATGACATATCACATGAATAAGGAAGAGGTCACACTCAGCAAACTTCAGGGACTCCTCAAGACCGCAGAAACAGGTCTTAAGGGTAAGTCGGTTGTTAACACTCCTACTCCAAACTCCGCCCCGGTTTTGGCAATCGGGAAAGGTAGAGGGAAGAAGAGGAAGAGCTCTTCGAAGGGTACCAAGGCTAGGACCCTTGATGGCTCTTCTTCAAGTGGAACCAAGAAAGGTTTTGTCACTCCTTCTTCTGACCCTAAAGAGGCTGAATGCTTCTATTGCCATGAAAAGTCACATTGGAAGCGGAACTTCCCAAAGTACCAGCAAGATGTGAAGGATGGGAAAGTTAAACCCAACCATGCATGTATTTACACTATCTTATCTAATAACTCACCCCATTCTAACTCTTGGGTCCTTGATACCGGTTGTGGTATTCATATCTGTTCTGATTTGCAGGGACTAAGAAGAAGTGAGAATGTGGTTCATGGAAGAATAAACTTAATCATGGGGAATAGGAAAGCTTTACCTGTCACCAAGATTGGAGTTTATACTTTATCGCTAAGTAGTGGGTTTAGTTTAGATTTGAATAAATGTTGTTATTCGCCAGAAATGGCAAGAAATATTGTTTCCTTTCATGCATTGTATAAACAAGGTTTCACCTTTTCATTTGATAATGAAGTTGGTTCGATTAATGTTTTCTTTAATAATGTTCTTTATTTTAAAGCATTACCTTGTGATGGTGTGTATGAAACTGTATATGTGGTTGATAACTTAGGAAATAATGTATTGTGTATTGATTCTATTAATGATTATAACTTGGATAAAGCAACATTATGGCATTGTCGTCTTGGACATATAAGCAAGAAACGCATAGGCCAACTCCAAAAGGATGGAGTATTGGAGTCATTTGACCTAAAGTCAGATGATAGTTGCGAATCATGCTTACTTGGAAAAATGACAAAGTCACCCTTCACAGGTTCTTGTGAGGGGGTGAAGGTTTGTTGGATCTTATACACACGGATGTGTGTGGGCCCTTCAAACATGCCACAAGGGATGCTAATCGTTATTATTTGACTTTTACTAATGATTACAGTAGATATGGATATGTCTACTTAATCAAGCATAAGTCAGAGACTTTTGAGAGGTTTAAAGAGTTTAAACAGGAAGTCGAGAATCAATTGGGCAGGAACATTAAGATGCTTAGATCCGATCGAGGTGGTGAGTATTTTAGTTCAGAGTTCCTCGACTATCTTAGGGAATGTGGGATTGTCTCACAATTGACACCTCCCAGGACACCGTAGTTGAATGGTGTAGCTGAGAGGCGTAATCGAACCTTGTTGGATATGGTTCGTTCCATGATGAGTCGAGCTTCGCTACCAATCTCATTTTGGGGGTATGCCTTAGAGACTGCCGCCCATATCCTTAATCTAGTTCCCACAAAGAAAGTTGCCAAAACTCCTCATGAGATGTGGACTGGTAAAGTACCCAAACTAGACCACATTAAGATTTGGGGTTGCAAGGCTTTCGTGAGACGCGAGACTCATGATAAGCTCGAACCTCGAAGTGAGAGGTGTATTTTCATCGGCTACCCACAGAAATCCTTTGGTTACCTCTTTTACAGACCTAGTGAGAATGTGGTCTTTGTAGCTAGGAGGGCTTTCTTTCAAGAGAGAGAGTTCATAAGCCAAGGAGACAGTGGGAGGCAAGTTGACCTTGAAGAAATTCAAGAGTCAAGTGGTGAAGGAACTTCAAACCCTAGCACTCAACTTGAGGAGGAAACTTCTATTGAGCCAATTGACAAGTCTGTACCTCTGAGGCGTTCCACAAGGGTTAGGAATGCACCTGAGCATTACTATGGATTCCATATTACTGCGGAAGGTGATACACTTATCAGTGATGAGACACTGATAGGTCTGGATGAACCTAACAGTTACGCGGAAGCCATGGCAGGCCCTGAGTCAGCCAAGTGGAAAGAGGCAATGGACGGCGAGATACAGTCCATGTATGACAATCAAGTATGGAACTTGGTTGAGAATGTACCATGTCGTAAGACTATAGGGTGCAAATGGATCTTCAAGAAGAAGACCGACATGGATGGTAATGTACACACTTATAAGGCACGACTGGTTGCAAAGGGTTTCTCACAAACTCCGGGAGTTGATTATGATGAGACCTTTTCTCCAGTGGCCAAGATTAAGTCTATTAGGGTTCTGTTAGCCATAGCCGCATTTCATGACTATGAAATATGGCAAATGGATGTCAAAACCGCTTTCCTTAATGGAAAGTTGGCTGAGGATGTTTACATGAGTCAGCCATAGGGTTTTGTCAACACAGAGTACCCTAATAGAGTGTGTAAGCTTGAGAAATCCATTTATGGGTTAAAGCAAGCACCGCGCAGATGGAATCTTTGCTTTGATGAGAAAGTCAAAGAATTTGGCTTTTCTAGGAGTGAAGATGAATCTTGTGTATATGTCAAGGCTAGTGGGAGTATAGTTAGCTTTTTGGTATTGTATGTGGATGACATACTACTCATAGGAAATGACATCCCAACTCTGCAGGAAGTTAAGTCCTGGCTTGGGAAGTGTTTCTCTATGAAGGACCTAGGAGAAGCTGCCTATATTCTAGGGATAAGGATCTTGAGAGACCGGAGTAAAAGACTAATTGGACTTAGTCAGAGTACTTACTTGGATAAGGTGTTGAAGAGATTCGGCATGCAGGACTCCAAGAAAGGAGAGTTACCCATCCAGAGTAATGCCAGATTGAGTAAGACACAAAGCCCTAGTACTGAGGCTGAGATAGCATAAATGAGTCGAATACCTTATGCTTCGGCTGTAGGATCGATCATGTATGCTATGACGTGTACTCGACCTGATGTAGCCTTTGCTTTGAGCATGGTTAGCAGGTATCAGGGGAACCCTGGCAAGGCACACTGGACTGCGGTAAAGAATATCCTCAAGTACCTACGGAGGACTAAGGACTGGGTCCTTACCCTCGGTGGGAGTGAAGACTTGAGAGTTGTAGGGTATAGTGATGCTAGCTTTCAGACTGATAGGGATAATTTCCGCTCTCAGTCAGGCTGGGTCTTTACGTTAAACGGAGGAGCAATTTCTTGGAAGAGTTCCAAGCAAGAGACAGTGGCTGATTCAACTTGCGAATCAGAGTATATAGCAGCTAGCGAGGCAGCAAAGGAGGCGATATGGCTGAAGAACTTCATTGGAGACCTTGGAGTTGTACCAGCTATTAAAGAGCCAATGGAAATTTTCTGTGATAGTGAAAGTGCAGTTGCCTTAGCCAAGGAACCAAGGGATCATGGGAGATCCAGACACATGCATTGTATAAACAAGGTTTCACCTTTTCATTTGATAATGAAGTTGGTTCGATTAATGCTTTCTTTAATAATGTTCTTTATTTTAAAGCATTACCTTGTGATGGTGTGTATGAAACTGTATCTGTGGTTGATAACTTAGGAAATAATGTATTGTGTATTGATTCTATTAATGATAATAACTTGGATAAAGCAACATTATGGCATTGTCGTCTTGGACATATAAGCAAGAAACGCATAGGCCAACATTATGGCGGGAGAGTCCCCAGCAAGGCTGGCAAGGGAGAGCCAGGCCAGGGAGCGCCAGGCTGACTCGCCAGAGCGGTCTAGGCCATGCTAATGGACCATATATCAACAGTCCTCGAAGTCAGTTGCATCTGAAAACAACTGTGGGTAGTGCTCCCTCATCTCCTCCTCGGGCTCCCATGTCCACTCTGAACCCTTACGGTGCTACCAATGCACCTTCACTAACTCAACCCGCTTGTTCCTTAGCTCCTTTGTCTTGCGATCTAGAATCGCCACTGGTCTCTCAATGTAGTTCAGGCTGTCACGAACCTGAATATCCTCAAGGGGTACCACTGCCGAATCATCCACCAAGCACTTCCGTAACTGGGAAACATGGAAAGTTTTGTGGATCTAGCTGAGCTCGGCGGGAAGATCCAGTCTGTATGATACCTTGCCCACCCGAGCTATGACGCGGAAGGGGCCGATATACCTGGGGCCTAGCTTGCCCCGCTTCCGGAATCGTATGACACCCTTCCAGAGCAACACCTTCAGGAGAACCATGTCGCCCTCCCGAAACTCCAAGTCTGAACGCCCTTATCGGTGTAACTCTTTTGCCGACTCTGAGCGGTCTGGAGCCTGCTCCGAACCTGCTGGATCCACTCGGTGGTATTGAGTACTACCTCCGTACTCCCCATGACCCTCTGACCGACCTCACCTCAACAGATTGGGGTCCTACACTTCCTCCCGTAGAGCATCTCGAAGGGAGTCCGGTCTATACAGGTGTGGTAACTGTTGTTATACGAAAATTCCGCTAACGAAAGATACGTATCCCAACTGCCACCAAAATCCAAAACACATGCACGAAGCATGTACTCAAGAGTTTGAATCGTCCTCTTGCTCTATCCGTCTGTCTGGGGGTGGAAAGCGGTGCTGAAGTGGAGACGAGTACCCATCTCGTCATGAAACCGCTTCCAAAATCTGGAAGTAAAACGGACATCTCAGTCTGACACCACCGAGATAGGCACTCCATGACGTGCCACTACCTCTCGAACATAAATATCGGCTAACTTCTCGGCCGAGATGCTCTCTTGGATCGATATGAAGTGGGCGCTCTTGGTCAACCGATCCACGATGACCCAAATCGTATCAACCCCACATGCGGTATTGGGAAGCTTAGTGATGAAATCCATAGTAATGTACTCTCGCTTCCACACAGGGATGTCTAACAGCTGCATCTTCCTGTGAGGCCTCTGGTGTTCTGCCTTGACCTTCCTGCAGGTCAGGCATCTCTCTACGTACCAAGCTACATCCTGCTTCATGCAGGGCCACCAGTAATCGGGTCGAAGATCTCTGTACATCTTCGTCGCCCCGGGATGGATGGAGATCCTAGACTTATGGGCCTCATCCATCAGAACCTTCCGTACTCCGCCCCAGTACGGAACCTAGACCCTCCCATGCAGGGTCAAAAACCCTCAGCTGTCATAATCAAACGAGGCCACCCGGCCCACAATCCTCTCGCACTTCTGATGCTCCTCCTTCAGGCCCTCAACCTGCGCCTCTCTAATCTGCTCTAATATTGGAGTAATCACTGTCATCCTCAGACAGATGTCTCGGATCGGGGCCGCTACCGCCTTGCGGCTTAGGGCGTTGGCTACTACGTTGACCTTGCCCGGATGGTAAAGGATCTTACAATCGTAATCCTTAACCACATCTAACCACCGACGCTGCCTCATGTTCAGATTCGGCTGATCCATGAAGTATCTCAAGCTCTTGTGATCCGTGTAAATGGTACATCGGATCCCATAGAGATAATGCCGCCAAATCTTGAGGGCGAACACTACATCCCCCGACTCTAAATCGTGCGTCGGATAGTTAGCCTCGTGAGTCTTCAGCTGTCTCGAGGCATAAGCTATCACATGACCCCGCTGCATCAATACTGCTCCCATGCCTGTGATTGAAGCATCACAGTAAATTACGAAGTCATCTACACCCTCTGGCAAAGTGAGAATCGGAGCCTCGCACAATCGTTGCCTGAGCGTCTCAAATGCTGTCTGCTGCTCGGGTCCCCAACGAAAAACTACCGACTTCTTGGTCAGTCGGGTCAACGGAACTGCAATATTGGAGAAGTCCTGAAGAAATCTCTTGTAATACCCTTCCAGACCCTGGAAACTCCGAATCTCAGTTGGAGACCTTGGAATCTCCCACTGCATCACGACCTCTATCTTGGCCGAATCGACCAGAATACCCTTCTGGTTCACAAGATGCCCAAGTAACTGCACCTCGCACAACCATAACTCACACTTGGAGAACTTCGCAAAAAGTATCTCCCTCCTCAGTGTCTCCAGCACCTCCCTCAGGTGCTCCTCATGCTGCTCCTGAGTCTTGGAGTAAACCAAGATGTCATTAATGAAAACTATTACAGACCGATCCAGTATCGGTCTGCACACGCGGTTCATGAGGTCCATGAACACGGCTGGAGCATTGGTGAGCCCTAACGGCATCACCACAAACTCATAATGACCATAGTGAGTCCTAAAAGTTGTCTTCTGCACATCATCATCCCTGACTCGCATCTGGTGATATTGTAACGCCCCGATTCTCAGGTATATATTTTATATAAGAATTTTCTTGATTTCAAGATCTACTCGATTAGTTGGTTGCCTTACTCGTTGAGTAGCAGTGGTTTGGTCCGCGTGTTTTAGTGACCTACTCGCCGACTCCAAGAAGGGACTCGATGAGGAGGAGCTGGTAGATGAAACCCTAAATCCCGGGGTATTGCACCCTATTTAAAGGATCATTGGCCTTCCCCAGCCTCCCCTTTACAACTCCTTGGCACCCTTAAACCCTAAATCGTGTGTGTGTGTTTCTTTGGTGTGGTAGAGCTTGGAAGAGAAATCTTGGTGATGAACACTTGGAGGAAACATGTAAAATCGAAGCTAGGAACTCGTGGGAAGCAAAGATATACATCAGTTGACACTCTCTGGAAGGTATTAAGCTGTCTCTTTGGCTCATCTCATCTTTAACCTCTTTTGGGTGGGTTTTAGGAAAGGCTTTTGTGTTTGAGCCAAGATCTGAGGTTGCAAATTCAGATCTGGACTCCCTTTGGTCTTTAGATCCATAAAGGTAGTAGGTTTGGCAAGTATGAGCCTTCCCTCAAGTTTGAGACTTCATTGCAAGCTTAGTGTTCTCATTTAAGGGCCTTAGAGCTTTGCATGCACGTAAAGTTTGCAACTTTACGTGATAAGCAGGCATTGGAAGGTTGGATCTGTAATCTGGAACCTTTGCATGGATTAAAAAGCATCTGTATGGTTGAAGGATTGAAGGGACTCGGTAAGTCGCAAGGTTGACTCGGCGAGTCATATGAAGATAGTCATGTACTCGACGAGTTGGATGAATAACTCGGCGAGTCATATGAAGATTGCCTTGGACTCGACGAGTCTGTCGAATGACTCGGCGAGTCGGCCAGGGTTTCTGCCGAACCTTTGGACACGCATGGACTCGGCGGGTTGTAGGGAACTCGACGAGCCAACCAAGGATTTTACGACTTCTCGAGTTCAGGAAGGACTCGACGAGTCGGTGAACTACACTCGACGAGTCGAGTCAACATGGACTTTTGACTTCGACTGTGGACTTTGACTTTGACCAAGAGTTGACCAGTTGACTTCTGAGGGTATTTTGGTAATTTGGAAACTTATGATAAAGGGTTTTATGGTAACTATAGGCGAGGGAGTTCGTGTTGGTGATCCGGGAGTTGAGCTTTCTAGTTTCAGACGACAGTTGCGAGGTGAGTTATCCTCACTATACTAAGGGGTCTAAGGCACCAAGGTCGGCCCATTGGATATGTTGTCTTAGTAGTGTTAGATGTTGAGTATGAGTTAGTGTAGCATGCTAGTGGTTATGCCAGTTGGGTAGACCTGTAGGACTACCTGTGATGTTATCTTATTATTGCATGCCCATTGGTGATGTTGTGTGTTATATGTTATGTGGGATGGGTTGAGGTTGTACCGCTCCGTGCGGTAGCCAACAAACCCTAGAAGCATTCCAGTTACGGGCTAAGGGAGACTCGTACTGTGGGCTCGGGAGCAAACCAGTTACGGGCTAAGGGAGACTCGTATTGTGGGCTCGATGGCAAGCCAGATGTGAGTTGTGGGCCCGTAAGGCAATCCAGACTCACACTGTGGGCCCAGGGGGTAATCCAGTCTGTAAAGCTGTGGACCCAGTACATGCTATTGTTTATATATGTGTTATGTGCAGTGTATCAGTATTTTGGGGGAAACTCACTAAGCTCTTGGGCTTACAGTTTCAGTTTATTGTTTCAGGTACATCAGGGGATCGCGGCAAGGCGAAGGCGTGATCGTACAGCTCCTCATGTTTTGTTTATGTTTCTGGGAAAACTCTGATATTATACATTTTGAAAACAAATTTTGTAATGATTAATGGTTTTGGAAATGGTTTAAAAGTTTTAAATTGTCTTGAATTTTATGGGTGTTACATATATCCTGACCGTAGATCAATCTTGGAGAACCAAGATGCTCCCTGAAGCTGGTTAAACAAATCATCAATCCTCGGAAGTAGGTAACGGTTCTTCAATGTTACCTTGTTCAGCTCCCGGTAGTCTATGCACATACGATGTGAACCGTCCTTCTTCTTCACAAACAGGATTGGGGCTCCCCGTAGTGAACTGCTCGGCCTAATGAAACCCTTGTCTAGCAGCTCTTGCAGCTGCGTAGACAACTCCTGCATCTCGGGAGGAGCCAACTGATATGGTGCCTTGGCTATCGGAGCCGCACCAGGGACCAAGTCAATCCTAAACTCAACCTGTCTCTCCGGAGGTACCCGAGGTATATCCTCCGAGAATACGTCCGGGTACTCTCACACTACCGGTATATCATCAACTGTCGCCTTACCCTTATCCCGGGTATCCATGACATAGGCGACGTATCCTGTGCAAACCTACTAAAGGTGGCGCCTCGCCCTCGCTAGTGAACATAAAATCGGTCCATGTTGTGGCCTCTCGCCCTGAATCACTATTTCTCCCCCACTAGAAGTACGAATGTAACACCCATAAAATTCATGCCAAATTTAAACTTTTAAAACATTCAAAATACCAATAGTTATTACAAAAAGGTTTCCAAAATAGTTTAATATCAGAGTTCCCAGAAATCATAATCATAATCGAGGAAGTGTACGGTCACGCCTTCGCCTTCCCGCGGTTAGCCGCTGTACCTGAAACAATAATCGATAAATGTAAGCTCGAAGGCTTAGTGAGTTACCCCCAAAATACCAACCTTATATAACCATAATCATATCATATCAACATATACAGAACAACCATGCATATCGAGTCTACCGTGTGACTGGTCTGCCCGCACCGGGCCTTCAGTCCACCTGGTCCACTCTCCGAGTCTACAGTATGACTGGTCCACCCGCACCGGGCCTTCAGTCTATCTGGCCCACTCTCCAAGCCTCGGCACGTCTGGGTCGCCCTCTCGGGGCCTTAAGCCTATCCGAACCGCTCGCCGGGCCTTCGGCCTGACTATGTGCCCTCCCGGGTCTGCAGTCTATCCGGTCCGCCCTGGGTATGTTGGCCTACAGCACAAAGCAGGAACCGCCTCAACCCACCCCCCCCCCCCCCAATCAAAACAACCATGTGCACATATAACAGATAATCACATAACAGTCCATAGACAACCAACCGATCTAACAGATCATATAGTATAGCAACATCCTATAACCAGGATACCGACCTAACCGGTCACTAACATATCATTGTCCTATATACCAAGATACCGACCTAAACCAGGTCACTAAACATAATACCGTCCCAACTACCAGGACGCAGATCTAACAGATCAATAAGCATATCATGCAAATACCCGGATACTAATCCGATAAAGTGTCGGCCTTGGTGCCGTAGACCCTGTTGATATATTGAGGATAACTCACCTCGTAAGTAGCTCGGAAGGTAGTGTCAAACTCCTCCAAATGTAGCTCCAACTCCAACACCTATATTCACCAATGTCCTTTGCTATAAATACCCAATTTACCAAAATACCCTCAGAAGTCAACTGGTCAACCCTTGGTCAAAGTCAAAGTCAACTGTCAAGGTCAACAGTCCATGTTGACCTTAACTCGTCGAGTACCCTTAGCTACTCGCCGAGTTCCTTGCATAACTTTCCAACCCGCCGAGTCACTCGACTGACTCGCCGAGCCCCTGGCAACCTTCATCGGACTCGCCAAGTCGTTCATACAACTCGCCGAGTCTACGACAATCTTCATTGGACTCGCCGAGTCGTTCATACAAATCGCTGAGTCTCTTCAGTACTTTATTCATACAGACGATTTTAAGCCATGCTAAGGCTCCAAATTGTAGATCCAGCTTCCCAATGCATGTTTATCATGTAAAGTTGCAAACTTTACGTGCATGCAAGGCTTTAATGACTCATAATGCCAAAACTAAACTTGAAATGGAGTTTAACTCAAAAGGAAGGGTTCATGCTTGCTAAAGCTGGAGATTTTATGGCTCTAGAGTCTAAGATGAGCTCAGATCTGAAGTGGCAACTTCAGATCCTCTCCCATACCCGAAAATGATTATCACCCATGCTATAAAAGCCCTAATCTTCAACATGAAGAGACCTAGGAAGAACAAGGTCAATGTAACAACTTGTTACCTTCAGACTGATGCCACTGAGCAGAGAGATCGAATCCACCAGCTCCTCTATGATAAAATCTTCTTAAACTCCAAGCCTTCTTCTTGCAATTGCTTCAAAACACACTTTCCCTCCTTCACACACTCAAAATGGGGGGTTTGGATCGGTTAGGGCTGCTTCTGGACGTCAAGGGGTGATAAGGGGGCTGAGGTAAGGACTTAAGGTCCTTTAAATAGGGTGAAAACCCTAAAATTAGGGTTTTCTCTTCCCAGCACCAACTGGTCGAGTCCATCCGCCGACTCGGTGAGTTGGTCACTTAACACGTGGCTAAAACCCGCTCTGACTCGACGAGTAGGCATACCTACTCGCCGAGTAGGCTCCGAAAATTACACAGAAGCCCCTAAATCATACTTCTGAAGTTTGGGATGTTACAACTCTTCCCCACTTAAATTAGGCTTCGTCCTCGAAGCCTGCTCCAGTACACGATTTTTGGGATAACACTCCTGCATTGCAGCCTCCGACCACCCATCCAACTCAGGTCTCTTCAGACTCTACCACCGCATCTTTTCTACGGCAACTCCTTCCTGTGCAGGATCCCTGTCTAATTCTCCAAGCCAGCCACCGGCCTCTTCTCCTTAATATTAGCAAACATTAATCTAAGTATCACCTGATGATACTGCCACCTTCCTGTCATGAACACACTTTCATGACTTACGAAAGTTAGATACTACTATAATTCGCTGGGCTCTCTCACAGAACTAATCTATCTTCCCTTTCCCAAAACCGGTGATAACCCGAGTAACTTGCAATATTGGAAACTCATCCTGTCCCCTTCCTGAATCTAGTCCCTTTTCGCGCTGACAGGATGATGCATCCTCCAGCTTCCGGGTAACTCCCATGAACAACCAGCTATATCACATAAATACTCATACCTGGCCCAATCAGCCTCGGGCTGGAATACCAGGTACGCCTACGACAGGTCCATTCGTCCCTAGGATGGAATACCCTCGTATCCCTCACATGTTTGGCCCAATCAACCCTCGGGTTGGAATACCAACATATCAAGTCAAGTCAATCGTAGGGTTCGGTCATCCTCAGAATAGGATACCCTAGATTGGATTACCTCCATGAACCTAACTCGGGTCTACTCATAACTGGAGATCCAAGGATCTATCCTTGTGTCTCCTCCACAATCCTCTGGTTCATCACAACCGAGTGCAACTCCCTTGAACCTCTACAGAACATCCATTCGAACGCGCTCCGGCACCCTGAATCCGGGAATCCCGAATTCGGCCTGACTTCCTGACAGACAACTCTACTGAACCGTTGTTACTTCCATACCACTTACACCCAATCCTGAGAATTCGAGGTTCTCACCAAAACAGGACCGCAGATTACCTGCTGCTTCGGCAATTCAGTGCCTTCATAGATTACAAAAACTATCGTACACTGAGCCTTCGGCATGACTGGACCTCCCTTCAGGGCCTACAGCCTCCCCGGTCCACTCGTCGGGCGTTTATTCTGACTGGGCCGCCTTACCAGGCCTTCAGTCTATCCGGACCGCCCTGGTCCGCTAACCTCCTGTCCCAAATCCTGCTTCTCTACTGAACCCCTGTGTCTACGACTTACCGCCGGCCCGCACCGGTTATCTTAGCCTACTGCCTCAATCTTACCGCTCTTCCTGGGACCTATGTGCCTGCGACTCACCGTCGGCCCGCACCGGGTATCTTAGCCTACTGCCTCAATCCTACCGCTCTTCCTGGGACCTATGTGCCTGCGACTCACCGTCGGCCTGCACCGGGTATCTTAGCCTACTGCATAGCGCAGGACCGCCTGAACCCCATCCCAATGCCATAAACGCTCAAGAAAAGATCTAACCCGGTTCCCAGAACCTGAATGACGGAACGTTCTAATATCAAACCTTCCCAAAACTAACGGATACTCATTCGGATCCACTCTCAGTCCCCAACTGGAGTATTACCCGATCCAAGAAGATGGAACCTCGGCGACACTCCGAACTAAAGAGATCACAAAGATCCTTTGAACTCCTTCCGTCCTCTAATAACAACTTCCAATCAACCAAAATACATCGGAGTCCTCAGCCAACTCCAACAGAGTGTTCAATACCTGGAACAGACCTATTGATTGTTATAGCGTAACAGCCTACTCAATACCCGAGCATAGATCTACAAACATATACAGAGTCTTCAGCATGACTGGACTGCCTCACCAGGCCTTCAGCCTATCTGGACCACTCTTAGAACCTTCAGCATGTCTGGACCGCCTCTCTGGGCCTTCGGCCTGTCTGGACCGTTCCCCGAGCCTTCAGACTGACTGGTACGCCCCACCGGCCTTCAGTCTATCCGGACCGCTCTAAACTGTTGAGCATCTCCCTGGACCATCCCTCCTGATGCTCTCTCTCCTATGCAACCTGTTCTCACCCACTTGGGGCTTCGAACTCCTGATCCATTCTACGGACTATCACCCCGGCCTAACCCCAGGCCTCATGTCGATCGTCCATCCTCTCAGAAAACCGTGGTTTGATCCCTGACCTGCGTATCTTTCACACACGCTGAAATCCCGTATACGCGTGCTGAAGTACTGTCCGACCTTGGCAGCTAACCGAACCCTCAATGATCGATGCTCCCTCTGAGAATTTCTAATTCTCCCCCACTTGGGACACTAACCACTACCTACTAGTGGCGAGATCATAACTCTACTTAACCGTCCAAGCCAAGAATTTCCATACTTCCCATAGAACGATGAATCCTGAAACGAAGAGTCTCCGCAGAACCACTCTCCTGGCGTGGAGCAACCGAACTTCGAAAGAACCCGAATCCCAGCTGAACACTTCTGCCTCTCAAATTCACAGTCTCTAGCCCTGGAATGGTGATCCTATATCCTAACCTCCCATTCTCAAACATCCCTGAATCCTAACCGTCTACGGCTTCTTGATGCTAAACTCGTCAAACTATCCTATGCCATATGCAGAAAGGGATGGAAAATTCACAATAGATTTATAAACAATAAGATACATATAGAAACATACCAGCAGCTGCATCTGGCGCTGTCCCGACCTCCTCTGTCGTAAGCTGGAATGCACGTCCCTGAGCCCTCGGGGGCTCTACTCTACCCTGTCCCCCGCCAGTAATCCTCAACGTAGCCGACGCTGGAGCCTGCACCGGTCTAGCAACAAGCTGTGGACAGTTGGTCTTCACATGACCAACCTGATGGCAGTGATAGCAAATCCTCATGTCCTGAACCGGGGCCACCTGACGACAATCCCTCGCATAGTGCCCCTCCTTTCCGCACTTGCGGCATGCACCCCCGGACCTACAAACTCCGGAATGACCCTTCCCACATTTCTCACAAGTGCGACCGCTCTGTCCTCCAACCCTAGAATCAGCGGTCTTGGACCGCTTTGGCGCCGACTGCGACTGCACCGGGGCCTGCCTCTGCTCTCGCAACTGTAACTCAATCTCTAACTCACGCCGCCTGGCGGCCTCCTGTAGCTCCAGCAATATATCACACCGCTGGGTAGCAACGAACTGTCTAATGTCAGTCTTGAGCATGATCAGATAACGTGTCATCTGAGCCTGATCGGAAGCAAACTCCGGGCAAAACAGCGCCCTCTCTGTGAACATACGGGTGATCTCCGTCACCGACTCTGCATCCTGTCTCAACTCCAAAAACTCCTGAGCTAGCCGCTCACGCTTGACCCGTGGAATGTAGCGGGAGCGGAACATCTCTCTAAACTGATCCCAAGAGACTGTAGCTCTCTGCTCATCCGAATAAGACCCTGTCATCAACCTCCACCAGTCCTTCGCCCCGGACCTCAACATGTTCAGGGCACACCTGAACTTTTGGTCAGTCGGGCAGGATCATGTGAAAAAGCATCCCTCGATGTCCGATAGCCACCTCATGGCTATGATAGGGTCCTGAATCCCATCGAAAGTCGGGGTCTTCGTTTTATCGAAGTCCCGTTACTGAAAAGCCCGACTGGCTCCTACCCCTGTCGCTGTTACAGCCGTAGTAGCTGCCGCGGTAGCCGCCTCCGCAAGGGCTGCATAGCGCTCGTCAAAATACTCGACCATGGCGGTCTTGATAGACCCAAACATCTCCGGCAACTGAACCCGGAACATAGCGGCAACTTCATCATGCAGGATCTCTCGAATCCTGGCATCTAGCTCCTCCGTCCACGCTTGTACCACAGTCTTGGGTGCTGTTGGCCCCTCCTGGCCGATAACCTCAGGCACTGTCGGGGCCTCCTGATCGCCCTGCCCTGATCCCGATCCGGATCCAGTCACCAAACGCCTCGTAACCACCATACTGAAAATATAACATGAATATATCAGACAATCCGCACAACGACGGGGGACCTAATCCCAACCACACCCTAGGGGTTGTGACTTCCTTGCTACGCGTATGGGTCCTGTTCTTTCAGTAGTACGGGGCCATTGTCGGGGACACGGTGTTACTAATTGTTTTATGCCAAGATCTTTTCGTACAGGTACAAGATTGCCAATTGACTCGGAGATAGAGAAGACTGCAAAGAAGCTAAGGAAGCTAGCCAAGCTTCGTAAGAAGCAACCAGGTTCCGAGACTTCTTCGTCATCTACTCCCCCTGTCATCAACATTTGGGAAGACATACCCCTCTCAAGTGTATCCGCATCAGAAACAGAAAGTATCTCACTCTCATCACAACCATCCTCACCCAAAAATACCACTCCACCATCTTCACCTACCTATAATACCCCAAACACTATACCCACAGAAACTTCAACCACTACTCACACCATAGGAGATAACCATGGAGGGAATCCACCTCCAAACCCACCACCCGAACAAACTCTCCGTCAATGGTCAAGACAAGAGGTCACCCAACAACCTCTTTGCATCACATACCCAGCCGCCACCAACCTGGAACTAAAATCCGGCCTCATTCACTTACTCCCAACATTTAGGGGCCTGGAAAATGAAGATCCTCACAAGTTTCTCACAGAGTTCCATGTAGTATGTGTGGGTATGAAACCACACAATGTCACAGAGGATCATATCAAGCTTAGGGCATTCCCCTTTGCGGTGCAAGATGCAGCTAAAGACTGGCTTTATGACCTTCCATCGGGGACGATGCTTATCTTTAAGCTTGGGGAGGGGTAGAGTTGTACACTAGGTTCATTCATGCATTTTCAAAAAAAAAAAAAAGGTTTTTATTTCAAGTTTTTGCATTTTACCATTTTTTGCATTTCATATTCATGCATGCATTTTCAAAAAAAAATGTACGAGATGATGACACTCTTTACATACAATAGCTCCATGAAGTGGGAAAACGAGAAATCAAATGAAAAAAAAAACAAAATACCCGAGGCGATCGGATAGTTACCGGAAGTGTAGAATCAGTTGTCATAACTAGGGGACCCAAACACCGTAATTCGAGACCCTAGCCTTAGATAATAAAAAGAAATTATATTGAAACGTTTTTTGGGCGGTAATAACAGCTTTAGGATGATTTGCTTCTGAATGTTTAAAAAGAATCTTTATCGGCAACTCTGGACCCACAGAACACGGACCTATTTGTTGACACGCGTCACCCTCGCGGTGACAGAGAGCTTAAGTATCAGATCCACACAGTCAAGAAAGAAGGAAGGGTACAACTGTCATATCTAGTACCCAAATCAGAATTTCAAGTGCCAAAACGAAGAAATCTCAAGAAATTCCAAAAATGAAGATTGAAGAATCCAAATTCAAAACGAAGTACAAATCAAAGTTCAATCAAATCAAAAGCCAATTCAAATTCAAATCTGGCGAATGAAGAACTGTGTGATATGATACTTGTGGCTCTCGAAAAAAGTGAAAGCATAGGAGCTGGTCCCCTTCGGGTGGGCTCACTGTTTCAGCGAAAGCTGATTCGCCGTGACGGGTTCTTAAGGATGCGTCGATTCTGATTCTTGGCCATCTAGTCTTAAGGACATGAGATCCGGACTATGTTATTTTCGCCCATAAAGCTTAGTAAGGTATAAAGTTTTAATAAAACTAGGGTTGGATATTGGATTACACCGTTTCGGGTCTTCCTCACCTTGGGAGTCTGTGATATGTGGAAGGAAGCAGGATGGTCGACTAGGTATTAATGATTGGAGCCCCATTAATGTAAGGTTTGATACTACCTTCCACACCTACCCATATTTGTCTCAAGTATCACCACAACACCCTAACAATATACACAAATATAGCGAGCGCTCATTCCTCACTCCTAGAGGAAATACTAAATATCTCATAACTGGCCTCCCGGCCTCTCACGACCCACCCATCCGTGAAACATCCACCAACCCTGTAGCACTAGTGTATGCTAGCCATACATAACGCTGGACCCTATAGAATTTCGAATATCCGATCCTACCCCAAGCCCCCAATCATACAAGAACAGAACATAAGGCTAAACCAAACATTCTCAGGCTATAAGATCTTAATTATGTACAGTTGTAATGCATACACTAAGTAACTACAGTAATGATGTCAATTTCATATAAAGGAAACCCTAGGCTAGCAGGAATCATGTAATCAGACAATTCTATCATGCAATTCCTGAAGATCCCTAGCCTAGTACTAGCATGCTGTTCTAACATATCACAATATCAAATAACCGTATGGTATTTTGGGGTCTACTTACTGGCTCCGGCTGATCGTACACTTCGCATCCTCTTTTACTTATTTTGAAAACCATTAACAATCATTTTGAAAATCTTCCCTTGATTTTAGACTGGATTCACACGAGTGTTCCTCCAATTCACTCAAACCAAGGCTCTGATACCAACTTGTAACACCCATAAAATTCATGCCAAATTTAAACTTTTAAAACATTCAAAATACCAATAGTTATTACAAAAAAAGGTTTCCAAAATAGTTTAATATCAGAGATCCCAGAAATCATAATCATAATCGAGGAAATGTACGGTCACGCCTTCGCCTTCCCGCGGTCAGCCGCTGTACCTGAAACAATAATCGATAAATGTAAGCTCGAAGGCTTAGTGAGTTACCCCCAAAATACCAACCTCATATAACCATAATCATATCATATCAACAAGTACAGAACAACCATGCATATCGAGTCTACCGTGTGACTGGTCCGCCCGCATCGGGCCTTCAGTCCACCTGGTCCACTCTCTGAGTCTACAGTATGACTGGTTCGCCCGCACCGGGCCTTCAGTCTATCTGGCCCACTCTTCGAGCCTCGGCACGTCTGGTCCGCCCTATCGGGGCCTTCTGCCTATCCGGACCGCTCGCCAGGCCTTCAGCCTGACTATGTGTCCTCCCGGGTCTGCAGTCTATCCGGTCCGCCCTCGGTATGTTGGCCTACAGCACAAAGCAGGACCCGCCTCAACCCAACCCCCCCCCCCAATCAAAACAACCATGTACACATATAATAGATAATCACATAACAGTTTGTAGACAACCAACCGGTCTAATAGATCATATAGTATAGCAACATCCTATAACCAGGATACCGACCTAACCGGTCACTAACATATCATTGTCCTATATACCAAGATACCGACCTAAACGAGGTCACTAAACATAATGTCGTCCCAACTACCAGGACGCAGATCTAACATATCAATAAGCATATCATGCAAATACCCAGATACTAATCCGATAAAGTGTCGGCCTTGGTGCCGTAGACCCTGTTGATATAGTGAGGATAACTCACCTCGTAAGTAGCTCAGAAGGTAGTGTCAAACTCCTCCAAATGTAGCTCCAACTCCAACACCTATATTCACCAATGTCCTTTGCTATAAATACCCAATTTACCAAAATACCCTCAGAAGTCAACTGGTCAACCCTTGGTCAAAGTCAAAGTCAACTGTCAAGGTCAACAGTCCATGTTGACCTTAACTCGTCGAGTACCCTTAGCTACTCGCCGAGTTCCTTGCATAACTTTCCAACCCGCCGAGTCACTCGACTGGCTCGCCGAGCCCCTGGCAACCTTCATCGGACTCGCCGAGTCGTTCATACAACTCGCCGAGTCTACGACAATCTTCATTAGACTCGCCGAGTCTCTTCAGTCCTTTATTCATACAGACGATTTTAAGCCATGCTAAGGCTCCAAATTGTAGATCCAGTTTCCCAATGCACGTTTATCACGTAAAGTTGCAAACTTTGCGTGCATGCAAGGCTCTAATGACTCATAATTCCAAAACTAAACTTGAAATGGAGTTTAACTCAAAAGGAAGGGTTCATGCTTGCTAAAGCTGGAGATTTTATGGCTCTAGTGTCCAAGATGAGCTCAGATCTGAAGTGGCAACTTCAGATCCTCTCCCATACCCGAAAATGATTATCACCCATGCTATAAAAGCCCTAATCTTCAACATGAAGAGACCTAGGAAGAACAAGGTCAAGGTAACAACTTGTTACCTTCAGACTGATGCCACTGAGCAGAGAGATCGAATCCACCAGCTCCTCTATAATATAATCTTCTTAAACTCCAAGCCTTCTTCTTGCAATTGCTTCAAAACACACTTTCCCTCCTTCACACACTCAAAATGGGGGTTTGGATCGGTTAGGGCTGCTTCTGGACGTCAAGGGGTGATAAGGGGGCTGAGGTAGGACTTAAGGTCCTTTAAATAGGGTGCAAACCCTAAAATTAGGGTTTTCTCTTCCCAGCACCAACTTGTCGAGTCCAGCCGCCGACTCGGCGAGTTGGTCACTTAACACGTGGCCAAAACCCGCTCTGACTCGACGAGTAGGCATACCTACTCGCCGAGTAGGCTCCTAAAATTACACATAAGCCCCTAAATCATACTTCTGAAGTTTGGGATGTTACAACAAACCCTCACTAGTTTCTTAAAAAGAATTCAAGGGGATATATGTAGACCAATTCATCCACCATGTGGACCATTTAGATATTAATTAACGCATCAACTAGATGGTCACAGGTGTGCTTTTTGTCTAGTCGTAATGTCGCTTTTGCAAGATTACTTGCACAAATAAACCGCCCAAGGGCACATTTTCTTGATTAACCAATTAAGAAAATTCGACCTGACAATGCTGGAGAATTTACACCACAAGATTTTAATGACTACTGCATGTCGATTGGGATAACTATTGAACATCATGTTGCATATGTTCATACACACAATGGTTTAGCTGAGTTGTTAATCAAACGCCTTTAATTAATTTCAAGATCATTACTAATGCATTCTAAACTCCCTATATCGACATGGGGACATGCAATTTTACATGTATCATCACTTATATGCATCATGCCAACTAGTTATCATAAGTTCTCCCCTATTCAACTGGTTTGCGGTCAGGAACCAATTTCCCATCTAAGGACGTTTGAATGTGCAATTTATGTACCCATTTTTTCACCTCACTGCACGAAAATGGGTCCTCAAAGAAGAATGAGAATTTATGTTGGATATGAATCTCCATCTTTATTAAATTATTTAGAACCATTAATTGGAGATTTATTTACAGCTAGATTTGACGATTGTCATTTTGATGAATAGGTTTTTTCAACATTAGAGGGAGAAATAAAGAATCTGGAAAATAAAATCTCTTGCAATGAATTATCACTCTCATTTTTAGATCCTCGTTCAAGTCAATGTGAACTTGAAAAAGATAATTTGTTTACAAATTTTAGCATATCAGTAGCAAGATGCATTTATTGACCCTAAGTGAATAACAAACTCTCATGTACCAGATGTAAATGCTCAAATTAGAATTAATATCCCAGAAGGAAAAAAATACAACTACAAATGAATCTTAGACACGCCTGAAGTGTGGAAGATCAGCCGGTTCCAAAGATAAAAATCCTCGAAAATGAAACGGAACAAATATAATTGATGACCCAAAAGAGAAAACAAAATCTCTTGAAAAGATTAATGAAGCTCTACAAGAGCCCAATGACACAACAAAAGAAACTAAAGTACCTGAAAATTATGAAAATGAAGAGATCTCAATAAATTATGTCATGACATGAATAAGATGGAACCGAAATAAGACAGATGTCGACGATAATTTTCATATCATGTTCCGCGCGAGATTATAAAGAAAATGAGGATCTTGAACCTAAATCTATTGAGAAATGTAGGAATAGAAAATATTGGCCAAAATGGAAAGATGAAATAAATAAAGAGCTTAATTCTCTTACTCAACAAAAAGTTTTTGGACCTATAGTCCGTACACCAAATAGGGTAAAACCAATGGGACACAAATGAGTATTTTTGCTTAAAAGAAACGATAAAAATGAAGTGATAAATAAAACAAGACTCATTGCACAAGGTTTTACCCAAAGGCCCGTAATTAATTATGAAGAAATGTATGCTCCTTTGGTTGATGCAATTACATTAATAAGTCTAGCAACACATGAAAAACCGGAGATGCGTCTGATGGATGTAGTTACCGTCTATCTATATGGTTCACTTGACAATGATGTTTATATGAAAATCCCATAAGGGTTTAAGGTACCAGAAGCACAAACTCCTAATTCTCGAGAAGTATATTCGGTAAATTAAATAAATCTTTGTATGGACTGAAACAATCTGGCCGTATGTGGTTCAATTGTTTAAGTACATTTCTGTTGAAAGAGGGCTGTAAAAATGATCAATTAAGCCCATGTGTATTCATAAAAAGATCTGAATCAGAATTTGTGACAATTGTTGTTTACGTAGATGATTTGAACATATATAACTGGAACTCCTAAAGAATTGAAAAATGCCACTTCTTTTTTGAAAGAAAATTTTGAAATGAATGATCTTGGTAAAACGAAATTTTGTTTGGATCTTCGAATTGAGCACACCAAAAATGTAGTTTTTGTACATCAATCCAGTTATCTCAAAGGTGCTTAAAACGTTTTATATGGATAACCCACATCCATTGAGTAACTCGATGGTAGTAAGGCCCTTAGATGCCAAAAAGGACCAACTTCGGCCTTGTGAAAAACATGAAAAACTTCTTGGTCCCGAAGTACCATATCTTAGTTCTATTGGTGCACTAATGTATCTTGCTAATAATACGAGACCTCGTATATCTTTTGCTGCAAACTTATTAGCAAGATATAGTTTTGCCCAATAAAAAGACATTGGAATGGAGTCAAACACATTATTTGGTATCATCGGGGTACAATAGATATGTGCTCATACTAATCAGATTTATCAAATACAGAGTTAATTGATTATGCAGATACTGTTTATCTGATCTACATAAAGCTCTATCCCAAACAGGTTATTTATTCACTTGTGGAGGTACCGTAATTTCTTGGCATTTTGTCAAACAAACTTTAGTTGCTGCTTCTTCTAACCATGCAGAGATTATAGCAATTCATGAGACAAGCCGTGAATGTATTTTGTTGAGAAATTTAACTCATCACATTCGTGAGAATTATGGTATAACTTCTAACAGGGACGTTCCAACCATACCATATAAAGATAATGCGGCTTGTATAGTCCAATTCAAGGAAGAGTTTATAAAAAGAGACAGAACCAAACATATATCACCAAAGTTTTTTTTTTCACTCATGATCTTCAAAAAGAGCGTGACATCAACATCCAAAAAATTCAATCAAGGAACAACTTGACAGATTTGTTCACTAAAGCGCTTCCTACATCCTAATTTGAAAACATGGTACGAAACATTGTAATGCGGCGCTTTAAGGAAATCAAGTGATGTGATGATCAGGGGGAGTTGGAAACATATTGTACTCTTTTCCTTAGCTATGTTTTTCCCACTGGGTTTTCTTAGCAATGTTTTTAACGAGACAATTGTTCCCAATATCTATTATTAATCATGTATTCTTTTTTTTCCTTAATAAATGGTTTTTCCCCATGCGATTTTACCGATTAAGGTTTTAGTGAGGCATGATACAATCGTCATTCAAGTGAGAGTATTATGAATTATTATTTAGTGAATGACTATTGGATTCTCCATATTCCCCGTTACTCTCCATAATTAGTGAGCATTATATCAAACATTATTATGAGTTTTATGAGTATAATTATGCACCATTATAATGAGCATTCATAACATACATCTCTTTCATCTTCTTTGTCTAATATAAATAGTTAATATTATGTATTGTAAAGTTTGATGTTTTCATCAAAAGTATTGAAATAAAAGTTCTCTTGACTCTCATATCTTGTTATTTCATATTTTTTTTTAATAATTAATGTCTAACGCATTCTTCAACAAATCAAAAGCCATCACTGCATGGGATTATTATTATTATTATTAACGAAGGTATATCAGTTATCATAGAATCAGTCAAATATATTTTCTTTGCAAAAAAATCTTAAAAGAAAAATATTTTATACGTGTGTAAAAGAATATAATCTTCTAATAAAAATATTTTATGAATTATGATGAGTAAACGTAACTACAGTATGATTCGTAGGTTTGGTCGGTTCATTATTTTATGATCTGCACATTTGTATCCAATTAATCAAACATACAACTTGTTACTTATTTATTTCTTTATATCACCATCCTCCCGTTCACAGGAGACAGTATTTTTAATTACCTGTCCATTCTATGATTATAACATTTAAATTGATATATTCTATTTAGATAAAATAATACAATATCTTTGATTTTGCATTGTTTAAAAGTTAAACTCTTCAACTCTCAAATTCTTTAATTGAAGAAATATATGAATGTGGAAGGTTTTCTCTTTAAATATCCGTCCTATATGTTAAATATATGTTAAAGACTAAAATCATAAAATAATGATTTCTTTTAGAGTAAATTACACGAATGGTCCCTATGGTTTGGGGTAATTTACGTGTTTGGTCTCTAACTTATTTTTTTAACTCGGAAGGTCCCTACTGTTTGTTTTTGTTACGCGCTTGGCCTCTGTCTTACATAAAAAGACTATTATTTAAATAGGAAAAATGATAGACTAGGTAAGGTAAAGTGAGGGGGTGTGGTTGGGTGTGTTTATTTAAATAAATTAAAAAATCAAGGGCAAAATAGTCTTTTTTAGGTAAGACAGAGACCAAGCGCGTAACAAAAACAAACAGTAGGAACCTTCCGAGTTAAAAAAACAAGTTAGAGACCAAATGTGCAAATTACCTTAAACCATAAGGACCTTTCGTGTAATTTGCTCTTTATTTTATTTATTTGTTTTACATAGATCATCAATTGTTTTTCAGATTGTTTTTCATAGCAAGATAATAAATTTGAAACTAGTAACATTGAATAATGAGAAGAGTTGCTGGTTATTTTAAGTGTTGTTTGTTTTTTCTAAGACAAAATGTCTACAGTCTGCGAACCACATCTCTAGACCTCTACAGTAGAAGAGGTGGACCAAACGTCTGCAGTCTGAAGAAAAAAAGACTATTTGTTTTTTTAACATCTGCGGGCTACTAAAATAAACTTAAATCTAAATAAACTGATTTTTTTAAACTTCAAAGTGATTTTTTAATATTTTTATGACTTTGTTATAAATAATTAATAAATCTAGATCAACTTTTATGTATTATTGTATAAAAAATAAAAATAAAAATGATATGAATTAACGTATATATTTGATAAAAACCAACAACTTTGGTTGCAAAGTTATAAGTAAACATTATAATTAGGGATCAAAGGATTTGATACATAAATTGATGGAAATAAACTTCGATTTTTTCAGTTAAATCTATTAAAAACGTATAATAAATATTTTCTCGAGAAATTAACGATACTGTATTAAATAATATTTTACAAAATTTGGGAAAAAAAATATAAGAATATATTATGATTTTTTTGTTCATATTTATATAAACAACTTCAACGATTATTATTGTAATAAATCTTTATTTATAGTTTTGTCAAAAATATCATGTTTGTATCGTCGAACGTTTTATTTTTTAAGTTTTGTAATTTTTTTTTCAAATTGTTTATCATTAATAAAGTTGGAAAAAATATAAATTAAAAAAAAAAACTTAAAAAAAATAAAGATATATGTGTTTTTTAGGCTAGAAGATGTCTGAAGATGTTAGAAGACTCTGGTCCACATCTGCGCCAAGAAGAGGGCGCGCAGACATTTTTTGGTCTGTAGTCTTCAAAAAAACAAACAGTCTGCGAAGGTTAATGTCTGCGCATGGTTTGCGCAGCGCAAACAGAAGAGGCCACGCAGATCTGCAGACAAAAAACAAACACCACCTTACTGTCTGAAGGTCTCACAATTGATTTGGAATTATCAGAATAGGATGAATTTAGGAGAGATCCTATCCCCCCCACCCACCCCCCACCCCCCCCCCCACCCAAAAAAAAGTTCTATTTAATAAAATTATTTATCAGTGTTCTGTTTAGTTTTTTTTTTTCAAAAAACTCCAAGCTTAAAATAAATCAGATTAGTTGGTTTAGGGTCAGTTATCTTGAACTCGAGGCGGAGGTTGGAATGCTTTCTGATTGTGAATGGGCCGAAAGAAGAGATTGCAAGAAGCGTATTATTGAGCTTGAGAATTTCAGAAGATGCGATATTAGACAAAAGGCGAGAATTCATTGGCTCAGGGACGGAGATGATAATTCCAGCTTTTTTCACATTTCTCTCAAGATCAAAAATAAGAAAAGGAAGATTCATGGTCTCATGGTGAATGGAATATGGATTACCGATGATGTTGACCTTAAACGAGAAGCATGGAAATTTTTTGGAGATAAATTTTGTGGGACTTGCTATGATCGACCTGTTCTCTACAACTCGTTTCTCAAAAAGCTTTCTGATGCTGACAGAACCTACCTTGAGACCCCATTTGACCTTAATGAAATTAAGGCCGCCATATGGGATTGTGGAGGAAACAAGGCGTCGGGGCCCGACGGGTTCACTTTCATGTTTATAAAAAATTCTGGCTATTAATGCAAGACGATGTTATGCGTTTCGTCAAACACTTTGAGTAAAATGGTTTCTTCTCAAGGGGATGCAACTCTTCTTTCATCACTTTGGTTTCAAAAATTAAGGACCCTCCCACTCTCTCAGATTTCCGTCCCATCAGCCTCATCGGGAGTGTATACAAGATCATGGCCAAAGCGATTGCAAACATATTGAAGAGGGTTATTGGCTCAATTATTGATGAGATTCAAACTGCCTTCGTCCAAGGTCGCAACATTTTAGAAGGACCCTTGATCATCAACGAGGTCTGTTCCTGGGCTAAGAAGTTAAAACACAAATCCTTTCTCTTCAAAGTTGATTTTGACAATGCTTTCGACTCAATCAGTTGGAGGTTCTTGGACAATATCATGACTCAAATGAATTTCGACGATAAGTGGCGCACTTGGATTATGGGGTGTCTTGAATTGTCTAGGGCTTCAGTGCTTATCAATGGTTCTGCCACGAAAGAGTTTCCTATTACTAGAGGGGTTAGACAGGGTGACCCGCTCTCGCCCTTCCTCTTCATCATTGCGATGGAAGGCCTCAACGCTGTCATGAAATCTGCATGTCACCAATCTCTTTACCAAGGCACCCAATGTCCCAATAATGGACCCCCGTTCGCTCACCTTTTCTATGCGGACGACGTTATGTTTGCGGGTTCATGGAATAGCTCAAACTTTATAAATCTTTCTAGAATCTTTCGGTGTTTTCATGCGTCATCCGGGCTCAGGGTAAACTTTCACAAATCTAAAGTTTATGTCATTGGTGTTTCGGAAGGGGAAGTGGCTAGTTGCGCGTGTATCCTTGGTTGTGAGGCAGCTAGGTTCCCCTTTAGCTACCTTGGACTCCCGGTTGGGGCTAACATAACTAGAAAGAATAACTGGGCTCCTATTATTGACCGTGTGAAAAACTGCCTCTCCTCGTGGAAAGCTAAGTCTCTGTCATTTGGAGGTCGATTGACTTTGGTCAAGTCGGTTTTAGGCAGTATTCAGCTCTTTTACTTTTCCTTATTTAAGGCCCCTACTTCGGTTATTGATACCATCGAGAAATTAAGGCGTCGTTTTCTTTGGGGCAGTAATGATGATAAAAACAAAATATGTCAGGTTGCTTGGAGTGTGGTTTTAGGCCCAAAAGATAAAGGAGGCCTTGGAGTTGGGTCGTTAATCTCTATCAATGCAACATTGTTAAGTAAGTGGCTTTGGAGATTCAAAAATGAGCCTAACGCCTTATGGCGTCGCGTAATTTGTGGGATTCACAATTGCTACAGGAAACCAATGAATTTATGGGGAAAAATACTTTATATGGAGTTTGGTACAACATTGTAAAGTATGTTGCTTCCCTTGGCTCTCTAGGTATCGACTTATCCTCTCTTTTAAAGGTGAAAATTGGCTATAGTTGTAACACCCTTTTCTCGCTTGATGACTGGACGGGAGTTGGTTCGCTTGCTACTCGACTCCCTGCCATTTTTGATATGGATAAGAAAAAATCTGCTTATGTTGCTGAGAGGATGGCCCCCAATTGTGTTATGTGGGATTGGAAACGGCTTCCATACGGTAGCCAGGAAATTATGGAGTTGGAGGAGGCAAATAATTTACTCGGCCACTTTTCTCTGAATGAAGTTATGGACCATTGGGTTTCAAAAATCTCCGGAGACGGTGTGTTTTATGTGAAAGATCTCAGGGCGTTGATCGACAACAAATTAACTACCCCGATGCATAATCCTATATTATGGATTAAAATTGTCCCGCTAAAGTTTATTAGTTTTGTTTGGTGTGTGTGTATGGACCGTATCCCTACGGCGGTGGCTGTCTCGCATAGGGGCATTCATCCCACCTCCATTTCATGTCCCTTCCGTGACTCTGGGAGAGACGACACATATCACGTTCTTCTTGGGTGTGATGTTGTCCTTGAAGCTCTGGTGTGGCTATACAGGTGGTGCAATATTCCTTTTCAAATCTCTGTCACGATCGGAGAATTTGTCAAATTTGCTGCCACATGGGGGCATTGTCCCAGAAAGAGAAAGATAGTTCTCTCTATCTGGTACGGTTTTCTATGGTGTTGTTGGAAGGCGAGGAATGACATGGTATTTAACAAAATCCATACTTCTCCTTCAAAGTTGGCTGATAATGTGATTACATTGGTGTATAGTTGGGTGAGTGTTAGGGGTAATTTTAGAAACTGTAATTGGACTAATTGGTGTTGTTGTTTGTTAAACATTTTGTAACTGTTGTTTCTCCCTTTGCCTTGCTTTTGCTTTTTGGCAGTGGCCTTAATTCAATTGTCGGTTCAAAAAAAAAAGTTGGTTACTAAACACAGTTAGTATTATTTCATTTTTGTATAATTTTTTTGGTAACATCTTGTTAGTTGTTATAAATTATATGATAATTTTCCATAAAAGAAATAAGAAAGTTCGTCCTCCTTCACAATCATATGGAGTTTTGGAGTTGTTGACCCTTATGTCTATAACTTAAAAATCAATCAAAAGCTCCATTTGGTGGTCCATACACTTTAGCAAACATGTACCACAGATTTGTTTTTTGGTCTGGTTGTGTAATCAATCTAAAACCTTGAATTTCTATAGCTTTATGTCCCTAGTGTAATTTATAAAGGTAATATGAGGAAGCCTACATTGTCCCTACGTATTAGCAAAACTTTTGGTACGAGTTCTTTTTCGTCCTTGATCAAATGATTATTGTAGCGTTTTTAATGTGTTTACATTTAAATGAAGTAGTATATTTGTGAAGTTATGTTTTTAATGAAAAAAAAAATGTGTATTTCCTTCTTTTTTTTTTATTTTCTTTAGAATGATCTAAACACGTATCTACTATTCTATTTTTAAATTTACACATTTCATTTCTAGCAAGACTTGAACCTTCAACCGAAGAAGACTTAAAAACCCTTTAATTGTATTCCTTTTAACATGTAGCGTTTGTAATTAAGAAATACAATAAGGAAAAAATAAAATTGATATTATCTTGTTTATATTTCTATTAAGAAAATATGATAAATTTAGATATAGTCGTAATGTCGTATAACCATAAAGTTATCCATTTTATATTTCTAACATAATAAATAAATAAAATTTGGAGGCAAATATCATCATTATATACATATGAACATTAAAAATAAAATAAATGTTTTTTTAATTCAATTAAACCACAAGATGTTTATATGTTGTTTTTAGTAAAACTTTCCGTTTGAACGTTTTCACTGATTTAAGAAGCAAATATACGATGTTTTCAAATCCTCCTTGATAAATAAAGATCTTTTTGCCACATGTCACATTCTCATTTATTTTACCACATATAATTTTGTGGTTTTTTTAAATTAATTTTTATTCCACATATCATTTTATGGTTTTTTCATTTTATTAAATTCCAAATAGTTTTTTTAAATACAATAATAAATGCATATCAATTTTTTTAATGAACTTTCCTTTTAATTTCAAAATTACTAAATTAAAGATTCATTAATTTTCTTTATTTATTTATCTAAATTATTTGTTTAAATTTAAATGAGAAAAAAAACACTTTAATTTTTATAATTCAATATTTTCTCATTTTTATTATAAATTCAAACTTCTCAAATGTTTAGAATTTTGTATTTATTTTTTCTTTTAAATAAACTCATGTAATACATGAGTCTCACACCTAATATAATATGTATACGTAGAAAACTATACCCGTATCACACAAGTTTTAAAATTTAATGTACGTAAGTTGGGTGCATACATACATACATACACCGCTATTTTTTTAAAACATAAATGTTTGTGGACTCAGTTTTTTATATGATAATAAATAAATTTGAAACTTAATTGGACTAAAAAAATTAAAAAATAAAACAACTCAATATGTTCCAACCATTGAGTTTGATTTAAAACATTTATAAAGGGCTTTAAGGTCCAAGTCATAAAGTCCATTCGGGCTATATGGCCTTGTTGTTATAAAATAACTAAATAGAAAATATATGTGAACTCCATCATTTTTTTATAAAATTGTAAAAACTATTTTTTATAAGTATTACCCTGTTGTTCTATGCTGTTCTATATTGTGATGGATGAAACTACTAAATAATTATAAAAATTTATAAATTGTGATACAAAATCAAATTATACAATAATTTGATTTTGTATGGCCTTGTTATATGGCCTTGTTATAAAATAACTAAATAGGAACTAATAGAATATATGTGAACTGCGATATTTTTTTATAAAATTGTTAAAACTATTTTTTATAATATAAGTATTACCCTGTTGTTCTATGCTGTTCTATACTGTGATGGGTGAAACTACTGAATAATTATAAAAATTTATAAATTGTGATACAAAATCAAATTATACAATAATAATAATAATAATAATAATAATAATAATAATAATAAATCAACATGTATATTCTTTTTTATGCAAATCAAGATTATTGATAAAAATAGAAAAAAAAATTAACAAGTTTTACAACTAAAATAAAACATAAAGATGTCGAAGGGAACACAAGTGGAGCCGATTGTTGCAAACAAGATCGATATCTTACATGGAAAGATTTATTTTTTTGTGCAAATCAAACAGTTTTTCCCGCCCATTTAGCCAGGAAGATCTGTTTGGACATTGAAAGATGTCTATCAAACGGGATCTTAATTGGATAAATCCACCTCGTGTAGAAAATATGTAGGGTATGCAAGTATTTGTTCATGTATATGAAATATTAAATTAAAATATATAATAAATTTTTCCCAAAATAGTGATACCGTTAGGTAGAACCAATGGGTATGCAATTTCATACCCTAGTCAAAACATACACCCGTTCCTTCTCGTCGGAAATATATCAAAACCTAATTTTACTCGATGGATGCTAAAAATAATATTCACCTTGATCATTATTTTGTTCGCCATTTACAATCATTCACGCATCATGTATCTAGGGGTGAGCCTTTGGACTGGACCGAACCGGACCTGGAACCTGGTAAGCCTCAACACGTCCGGTCCGAGGACCACCAATTTCTGTGAAACTAGTCTGATCCAAGCTTCAACGCGTTGTACCATATGCCCCTAAAGTTGTAACGGTCCAACGGGTACAAGAACCAGAAAACTCGGACTTAGACCGAACCTTGACTTGTCCACCAATTCCTACCAAACCGGTCCGATCCGAGAGCGGAGCCGGTCCGACTCGGTTCAAATGCCCACCCTACATGTATTTGTTACAAATGTATTCGATATAGCAAGATAGTGAAGGTTCTCTAAATTGTGTCCAAAACATGATACACAATTCAAAAATACAAAATTTCTCAATGTCCTTTTTCTTTAATAGAAGTAGTGATATTTTTTGGAAACGGCAAAACAAATTAAGTGGAAGCCTACTCGCAATATTTCAACGAACACCCCAGGTTCGAGCTCCTTTACAGGGCAAACCCAGGCCCCATAGGGATTTCTAGGGAAAAATTCCCCACATGTAGCACTGCAAGAGGTAGTTTGGGAATCGAACTCTCAACCTCACGTCCTACATGAGTATAAAACCCAGTGCATCAACCCAACTAGGCTGGACATTAGTTGCAATAGAAGTAGTGGTATAATACTATAATTGTGGGCAGCATATAGTCATATAGACATAGATTTGGGCCATAACTTAATACCCAATGTTTTCTTTTGGGCCAAAACAATCTAGTCTCCATGATCCGATATGGACAAGGCGGGTAAACAAAAATTCAGAAAAAGGAAAACGCAGAAACTCGGGAAGATGAGTAGACAATCGTTGCCCAACGGCTTTGCGATGAAGATGACGAGGGGACAATCGACATTCTCAAGTGTCAACGATGCCCTTTAGGATTTCTGATTCTGGGATTAGGGTTAGGATTGCTGATTCCGAGTTCGAACGCTCAACATTCTGTGTGTGTCATAACTCTGAGTTTTTCTGATTCTGTGATTACAAAAAAGTTCACCTGATTTATTGATTAGAATTGTCTAAAAACACATTAAACATTCACCAAAACCGATGGGTACGGATCACGTTGGCTATGCATTACATTAATAAAAGCTTTCCATTTATAGTGTGTATCATCACAATATTATGTACGAAAATGTTGCAGATTTTTAGGGGATCAAAATAAATATTTCTTCGGTTTCTTCTTCTTTGGTTTTTTTTCCCTTTCGGGTTTTGCACTTTCATGTTCTTGTATTTGTGCTCTTTATTGTTTCCTTTGGATATCTTTTAACAGAGAGCGCTTGATCCATGAAGAAATTGTAATCAGACTTCGTAATTTGTGGGTTTCTATTCTATGAATTGATTTCGGAAGAATTTGTCATTGGATTTTGCAATTTCGGATCATAATTGTCTTTCCTGTTCTGGGTTTTTTAGGTTTACATTATTCGAGTTCATATGTAAAGAAATCATCCACAAATTACACAATTTTGATCTTTGAATCATAATTCCCTTCTCATTACCCAAATTCTGTCATTCAACAAACTATCACCAGATTATAAACTTCTAAATCATAACTGTCATCATCATTTTCGGGTCTTTTCTTTTAATCAGATTATGCAATTTTGAATCATAATTGTTGGAATCGTAGACAAAATTGTGTGATCTGATACGAGAGTGTAGATGGGTATAATCAGCGCCATTGCTGGGGCTTTCGGTTTTGGGATTGGGATCACACTTGGACTTGTGATTGGTTATTTTCTCTTCATCTTCATCCAATCATCTGATGTTGAGGTCAGTTTTAAATTAAGAATCCCGTGCCTCTTTCTTCTGAATCGATTAAGATTTTGATGTTTAATACAATATTAATTCGTTTGTGTTTCCTCCTCAAGAATCCTGAAATTAAGCCTTTGGTTGAGCAAGACGAACCAACTCTTCAAAGAATGTTCCCTGAAATACCCATTTGGGTGAAAAATCCCGACCATGATCGTGTAACTTGTTGCTTCTTCATCATTTCGTTTTTTATATCTCGATTATGTTGTATGATTTTAATAATGATTCATTGTTTATCCATAGGTTGATTGGCTTAACAAGTTTCTTGAATTAATGTGGCCATATCTAGACAAGGTATAACATAACATGTTAAACCCCAAATGATTGTTAAGAATATAATATTTCCAATGTTTTTGTAGGCAATTTGCAAAACCGTTTTGGCAACAGTTGAACCAATGATCAAAGAACAAACTCCTCAATACAAAATCGATGAAGTTGAATTCGATTCACTTACATTAGGCAGCTTACCTCCTACTTTTCAAGGTTAAACTTTTTTACATAATTACATCTTTTGATACTTAATTTGCTACTTTTTTACATGTTTATGATGTTAGTTTCTTTAATTCAGGAATGAAAGTTTATACTACAGATGAAAAAGAGATAATTATGGAACCATCGTTCAAATGGGCAGCAAATCCTAACATTCATGTAGGTGTTAAGGCCTTTGGGCTAAGACCCACTATTCAGATTGTTGATTTGCAAGTATTTGCATCTCCAAGAATCACTTTAAAGCCATTGGTTCCAACTTTTCCATGTTTTTGTAAAATTCTAGTTTCTCTAATGGACAAGGTTAGCGTTTTTCAAGATTAGATTCTAAAAAAAAATGTATATATGCAACTTTAGTATTTCAAAGTTCAAAACATTATGTAATGTATATATATCTTTTACACAGCCTCATGTTGATTTTGGAGTAAAATTAATCGGGGCAGATCTAATGTCGATTCCTGGTTTGTATGGGTTCGTTCAGGTATGTTTGTTTGTTAAAACGAAAATGGAGTTAAAGATTGGGTTTTTACTGGTGAAATTTGTTTTTCTCTTCAGGAACTCATCAAAGATCAGGTAGCGAACATGTATTTATGGCCGAAAGTTCTTGAGGTCGCAATTTTGGATCCTACAAAGTAAGTATTTGATTTTGATCTTTCTCCATTTTCGTTTGCAAAAATAAAGAATTCTTCATGTTCGAAAATGGCAGAGCTATGAAGCGACCTGTTGGAATGCTAAACGTGAAAGTTGTAAAAGCAATGAAGCTTAAAAAGAAAGATCTTCTGGGTGCTTCTGATCCTTATGCGAAATTGACACTAACAGATGATAAGTTGCCATCGAAGAAGACGACTGTAAAACACAAGAACTTGAATCCTGAATGGAATGAAGAATTCAATCTAGTTGTGAAAGATCCAGAAGTTCAAACTCTAGAAATCATGGTTTTCGATTGGGAATCGGTAGGGAAGCATGATAAAATGGGGATGAATCGTGTACCTTTGAAAGATCTAACTCCCGAAGAACCAAAAACCCTAACTCTCGATCTACTCAAGAACATGGATCCCAACGATTCGCATAACGATAAATCACGAGGTCAAATCGTGGTTGAAGTCATGTACAAACCCTTCGGAAAAGACCAGATACCGACTGACGTTGAAGAAGTTAGTGCGATGCAGAAAGCTCCGGTGGGAACTCCGGAGGGCGGCGGCTTGCTTGTTGTTATAATCCATGAAGGCGAAGATCTCGAAGGAAAACATCATACAAATCCTTCCGTTCGTGTGCTTTTCCAAGGCGAAGAAAAAAGAACTAAGGTTTGTTTCCCCAATTCAAAATTGACGCTAATTGCTTCTTGAATTGCGTGTTTTTTTACAGTTTTTTTTGGGTGATTTACAGCCGATGAAGAAGACTCGAGATCCGAGATGGGAAGAAGAGTTTACATTTACGTTAGAAGAGCCACCGACGAATGAGAAAATGCATATCGAAGTTGTTAGTACTTCGAAACGGATGGGATTAATTCATCCGAAGGTAAGATCATCAATGGATTTTTGTAAACACTGTATGATTTAGGGTTTTAATTCTTCTGTTTTTTTCAGGAATCTTTGGGTTATGTCGATATAAGCCTTGCGGATGTTGTGAACAACAAACGGATCAACGAGAAATATCATCTGATCGATTCCAAGAATGGGCGGCTTCAGGTGGAATTGCACTGGAGAACTTCCGGCTAGATTGCCGCCGGTAACGGTGACTCACGGCGACGAAAGTTATTGATATTCACAGGGTTTAGTTAATAAAGACGATGAAAATGAAATAGCATACCATGCTATCTTGAAATTTGAAAACCGAAATATATATATGATCTAGGAGATTAAATCTTGACCGTTGGTTAGTTTTGATATTTTTAACCATACTATACTAGTGGATGTGAAACGGTGAGACCTACATGGGTTGATCTTTAAAAAGAAAAAAAAAAAGTTAAATATAAATGTCGAGAATTTTGAATTTATAAAAAAAAACAAGAAAAAAAATGAATTATTATAATAAAAATGTTTTTTATTCTTTAAAATTTAAATAAATATTAATTAAAATAAATAAAAAAACTAATAATCTTTAATTTTGAAAATTTTGAAATTAGAAGGTAACTTCACTAAAGAAATTGGCATCCATTTATTACTATATTTATTGCAAGTGTTATATTAAAATATTATGTGAAATTTAATAAAATAGAAAAATTAAAAAAATGACATGTGAAAAAAAATTAATTCAAAATAAACACAAAATGACATTTGGGAAATTGAATGAGAGTGTGACAAATGGTAAAAAAAAAACATTCATTTATTAGAAAGGATTAACAAAATTACATGCTTTGCAAACGGCAACTTTAAAATGATATATATATATATATATATATATATATATATATATATATATATATATATATATATATATATATATACTAGCCGTTTACCCGCGCCAAGCGACGGGTGCGAACAGTTTTTTCATAAATTAGTTTCTTGAGACAATTATTTCTTCTGCACAAATGGTTTACTACATCTAAGCAATTATAAATAAGAGTTATGTTAGCAGAAACCAAATCAATAAGAATTTAAAACTGAAATATGGGATTCTTTACAAATATACTAACACATGATTGATTATACATTATTAATCGTGCAAGACTTTTTTATACACTAAATTTGATGTATAGACTTCATTGTTGTTGAATTGTTCGTTAAGGTTCACTAATATTTTTTATATGCCACATAAAGTTGGCTAGACGAGTAGTTAGTTTCGAAATTATTTCTATTTGGAAACATGTTATATTTCAAGGAACACATATTATTTTTGATTATTTGTTTCCTTTCGGTGTTTATTTTTCATTCGGAAATCTCCATTTTTATTTGTTGTCTTGGATTAAAAATAGAAGTATGTTGATGTTTTTTGTTTAAATGCACATTGTTGATTACAAACCCAATTTAATCATTGTTTTTTCAGTATAATTATGGTTTATACAAACTTAGATGTTGATGTTTTGATAATTCTCCTAAAATAATGTGGTTTTTTTATCGTCACCAGTCTAAAGTTTTCAAGTCAAAACTCCAAATAAACTCTCACTTTCTGTGAGTTTTAGACAGT
Source organism: Lactuca virosa (assembly GCF_052849685.1). Lineage (NCBI taxonomy): Eukaryota > Viridiplantae > Streptophyta > Magnoliopsida > Asterales > Asteraceae > Lactuca > Lactuca virosa. Next base: position 45,917,898 of record NC_136433.1, read on the forward strand.
CAACCAATATCACCATGATATCTTAACAAAGACTTCATGATCGCTTAATGTGGTAAGTATTCTAGAAAAACAACAAAACTGAAAGAGACTGAAGGTTGTGCGGAGTGGTCTCGGCAACCACTCGGTATTAGTCTACTTGGTATTTGGCACACCGCGCCATGAGTGCAACATGGAAAAAATGACAACTCTATTCGACAACTTATTGCCGAGCACTCTTCCTGGTTACCCGTTTGACTTTTTGACCAACCAATCACAATGACTTTATTTTTTATTTTATTTTTTTTTCAAATTTTTTATCATGGCAAAAATGGAAACCTAAGCCCTATAAATGACAAAATTTTGAAACAATGTAGCAAATTCTAAGTAGCAACTATGTGGATCATGACAAACTTGACACCATTCCCTCCGCCTAATAGAAGAAGAAATATTTGACATGAAAACCTTGCATGTATCTTTGGTCAAATAATTTTTTAAAAACTGTTTATGGTGATGATAATACATGCAACTGCAGATAACATCTACATCTAAAGGATGTTCAATACATATTTTCAAATTCCACATGAAAAAATTTATTCGGAAAAAGAAAAAAAATTACAAAAAAACAATTAACTAAATTATAACAAAAGTAGATTAATTTCTAAAATGCAGTTTAATATGCTAAAGTATTTTGGATTTTTCTTTACTTTTAGTTTCGTTGCACTATAAGAAAAAGAACAATAATATGATGCTATAAAATTTAAATGAATCCAAAAAAGTAAGGCTATAATAAACAAAAGAAAAATGCATTGCAATTCCCATTTGGTCCTAATTACAAAAAAACCTAAATAGGAATTAATATATTTATGCTATAAAATTTACATGAATCCAAAAAATTTAAGGCTATAATAAACAAAAGAAAAGTGCAGTGCAATTCTCACTTGTTTCTAATTACAAAACACCTAAATAAGAACATTGTTACAAAATGGAAATGAACATACATCAGAAATCCAATATACGAATGTGCTGCCTTTGTTTCAAACTTCATCTACACTGTCCCACCTTGATCCATTGCTAAATTGAGTTGATTTTTAAGAACACAATGTGTTGATAAGAACAAATTTAGCAAAGGAAAATAGATAATTTATTAACATCAAATTACTATTCAATAACAATCAAAAGGGATTTACATTTAACAAATATTTTATTAGACCTTGCAATATGGTGATAAGTCAGCTAGTGTTTCATACTCCGTTATAGCAACTTGTCAACACTTCATTAACCTTCTTGTGTAGTAGTTACAAATATGGAGAGATAAATAGAGATCCATTTATAAAATACTTATTTTTAATAACTTTTGTTGAGGCTCCTTTGAGAATTAAAATTGAATTCATCTTCTTATGAAGGACTATTGGGTAAACATCATATGGAAAAAATTAAAAAACAATAATTTCTTGTCTTTTCCTTTTATTTAAACAGGATTTACCAATTAAGAATGCACACATAAGAAAAAAACATGTGAATAGTTGACGCCTTAGATGGTGGTCGGCAAATTCTTTTGAAAACAACCTGTATTGAAAGGCTTTACATATGAAATAATACCTCCGAGATGTACAAACTTACATGAGAGCCTATAACCAATGAAGCATCATTAATCATCCTCTTTAACAATTTATTGAAAAAAATGGATGAAGCTATAACATTGCAAAGAAACTCTAGGATCCTAAAATAATAGAAATGAACTTTAACCAATCAGTTTGGTTTCCATCTCCTTTTCAAACTCTTTTCAAATGAAATAATAGAAATGAACTTTAACAAAAATATATGTAATTTTTTATAAACTTGAGAATTGGAGTAAACATGTATACCTTCATCCTCACTTAAACTTTCAGTTTGAGGATTTCGCTCAACAAATAGAATGCAAAAGACATCTGCAAGTCCCTTTTCTATGAACCACAATGATTTCCTGTAAAAAACTAACAAAAAGTAAGTACTATAATAATTCAATATGTTTTACATATATCAATTTTAGATCTCAAAGAAGATGTCAAAATGGAATGCATTTCCAACCACTTCTAATTTATCGAGCTATTTATCCAGCAAAAGAGCCCTTGCAGCTACAAACTATCATCGACATTAAGCTCTCAACCCATTGCATGAGTGAGCTTTTCACCATCCCCTGGGCATTTTATCGGCACATGAATAATTTAGGTAACTAATTTTTTTTGTTTGCTTTAAGTTCAAAATTAGGATAATCTGTATCCACTTTGAGTACTCATTCCATCGAATAAAAATAAAATATCAAACCTGGTAAATCAAAGAAAGCGAGGTTCATTTTTGGTGATTAGGTCTTTGTGGAGAAATTCATCGGGTTTAAGTAAGAAAAATGTATAACTTGCAATTTCTTCAACAATGAAAAGAGAAGAATCAGAGAGAGAGAGAGAGAGAGAGAAGAGACAGCTTACCTAGATTTAACCAAAGCAAGTAATAGAGAGAACCATATAGTTCAGAGAGTAAGAGGCCCTATACAGATCCAGTTCTTTGTCTTCTTCATCATCTCGATGAACTGGCTGCTTGTTGAAGACCTGCAATCAGTAGAGTAAAAGAAAGTTATGGGATATGAGATTGAGAAATACTGAGCCTCTAAAGCCTTAGAAAAAAATCAAACAACATCATTAGAAAATATGAACCTTTTAGTGCACAAATTATAAACAAAAAAGAGCTTTGACTAACCTTTGTTCACTACTTGGAGACACGATTGGTGATGATACATCTAGGGCTCTGTTGAAGCAGCAACGCCGATAAAGTATCAATTATATTGGGGGAGTTTACGTTCACCAAAACCCTAAAAATACGATGAGAGAAAGTCTGATGAGAATAGATTTGAGATTAAGTGGTGGCGGCATTCAAATGCAGTGAAGTGTGGTTAATGTTGTGGAGAATGAGGGAATTCAAGGGCGGTGAGGCACAATATATAGGGAAGCAAGCGAGATTCTTAGAGATAAGTGCTGAGATTTGGCTAACTGGAATTCAAAATTTAAAGTGATAAACGAATAGGAGAAATAGGCGAAATAACGGGGAGGGGGCTGAAATAAAGGGATAAGAGCTCTTATCTGACTTTTTCTATGGTTGACCCATTTTGTAATGCATAAAGTTTTTGTATATTATGCTTTAAGTGTTGTACCTCTTAAAAATTCAGCAAAACATAGTAAATGCTTATTAAGGTATATATATATATATATATATATATATATATATATATATATATATATTAAATTTAGAGCAAATTAATATGAGATTTTCTAATAGAAGTATTAATTATGAAAAATATTATAATAATTAAATTCAAAATACATTTATTATGGAGATTATTAATGCATTTTACATTTTATTATGATAATATTCCTTATAACTAATGTATTTTATATTTAATTATGGTAGTATTTGTCATTAATTAATGTTTCTTATATGTGTGCTCTTAGGACACATATTAGAATATATATATATATATATATATATATATATATATATATATATATATATATATATATATATATATATATATATATACTAGACAATTGACTCCTTCAGTGATTTCAACAAATCAAACAAAATGTAGCAATTGTTCGGGTAACAAAAAAACCCTAGAGACCATGCAATCCAAAGAAAAATCTTCATCTTTGGGCCTGATCAATTGCTCCCGCTGTAGAGCATCTCCATTAAGACCCTGAAAAACTAAAAAATAACAATGATAAAAGACGATGAGGAAGAGAAAAATCGTATGACAAACCGGAAAGCAATTGAAACGGATTGAAACGAACTTATCTTGAATAGAGAGAAGATGGCATATATATATATATATATATATATATATATATATATATATATATATATATATATACCCTTTGTCTTCAACAGGCGTATGAGAGGTTGATTCGATGCATCGTTTTCCAGAAGCGGTGGAAAAAACAACATATCGGTTCACCTTAATCCTTTTGCCTCCAATATGATTGGCGTCGTTCCAATGTTAGATGATGTGGCGTCATTGGACTTGTACAAACCGGGTGTAGCGGCACCACAAAAAAAGGGTGTTTGTGAGATAGCCCGATAGTGGAAGACGAAGAGAAGGAAAGAAAGAGAAAGGAGGGGTGGGGGAGGGCAATTTCGATGGATGTGATGGTACTGAGAAACGATGCATCGTTTCCGGAAGCGGTGGAAATGTTGGGAAACAGTGTATATGCAAAGAAGCGTTCTTTTACAAACCAATCTAATGCGCGCTACGCGCTCTGAAAAAAACAAGGTTTTTATATATAATAATGATATATATATATATATATATATATATATATATATATATAGAGAGAGAGAGAGAGAGCTAGGTTTCGGTATTCAAAGTAATTATTGTGTTATTGTATGCATAAATGTGGGCCAATCAAAAATTAAAATAAAAATAAATAATTAAATAAATAAATAAGGGTAAATAGGTAATTTGATAATTAGTTTCCACAAATAGTATCCTATAATTATGGTAACCATTGACTTCGCTCGTGAGCGTAATGGTATAAGCCTGCCTGATTGTGAGACCGACTGGTCGAACAGAGACTAAAGTCGGCCATAGTGATCCGGGAGTCCCGTGTGGAAGGGCTCTCACTCAACGGATCAAAGGTATGTCGGGGATAACAAGCTCAGCTACCTAGGTCTTCTCCATCCATCGTCGGCTTTCTAAAACCACCTCCAATGTAAACCGTAACCCTAATCAAACCATTTCCAACCGTCACCTCCATCCTTATGCCTCCCACCACCGGCCGCCACCCTACCCTCTTGCTCCTCCGACCACCGTATCCACCGCCATGTCGAGGGTTGTTGTTACTATCTTTTCGTGAAGGCTGAAGACAGAGACCGACGAGGGGTTGCGCCATTTTAGTCGTGTATAAGGAGGAATTTACCACAGCCGCATGTCGCTGTAGTTGCTGCCGCTCTGAGACGCGTCCATCGCCGGACGCCGCGACCTTCTTGCCTGAGAAGGAAGTTGTGGAGGAGCCGCTGCCATTGGTCGAAGTCCGCTGCCATCATTCTTCTTATTCTCTTCTTCCGCTAGCTGTCACTTGTGTCAATGACCTTCTTCTTATATGTAAAGTACAAAGTGAAGGTAGTTTGTCACTATTTTCATATCAAATTTACTTCTTCTTATATGATAAAAATCATTTTGTTTATGTAGATGATTCAATGGATGATATTGGTGAGATTCCAATTCTATTGGAATGGAATCACGAATTCCAATTCTGTTGGAATGGAATCATGAATTCTAATTCTGTTGGAGTGGAGTATGGATATTTTCTCACTGATTTATGCATGTTCTACAATTCTTGTTTATTGGTTTTGGTGCAATTCACAAGTCCACATATTTTTCCAAAGGAATTTAATTTTTTATTTTTTATTTGCTAATGCATTATTGGAATCTAAACTACAATTTGGTTTTGTTTTCACAGAAGTTGATGCTTGAAGAACGGACCACAAAATTGAAAGTGATTCTAAGCAACATTATTCTTTTAGAATGTATTAGTGTCGTTGTTAGATTTTGATGTTTTCTTTCCCGTTTTGAAAGTTTTTTTAGTTTTATTCTTTAACAATAAATGTAATTTTTAACAATTGTTATCCGTATTCTATAAGAAATAATGTATTTTTTGTTTTTATTCTTCAATTGATTGTTCAAGAATTTGTTATTCTGCAAGAAGTTTTTAAAGTCATGATTAAGAAATAGGTTCAAGAATGTTTTTATTATTTATGGTTGGGAAATCTTCGGAAAAGTCCTAATATTTCACCCTAATTTACGGAAAAGTCCCAAACTAAAATTGGTTTATGAAACAGTCCCGATTACTGGAAAAAATGACGATTTGACCCTTTTTTCCGGTTTATCGGTTTCAATACTTACTCGGTTTCATTAAAGTCTCATTATTGTACCGTAATTTTCATTAAAGTCTCATTATTTTACCATAATTTGGGACTTATTCGTAAATTATGGTAAAATAATGGGACTTTATTAAAACCGGATAAATAATGAAACCGATAAACCGGGAAAATAGGGCCAAATCGTCATTTTTACCGGTAATTGAGACTTTTTCGTAAACAAATTTTAGTTTGGGACTTTTTCGTAAATTAGGGTAAAATATTGGGACTTTTCCGGAGATTTTCCTTTATGGTTCAAGAATATTTTTATTTTTGAATATACTCATAAACATATTCTGTCAGAATGTCCGAATTAAAAGAATTATAATTCGTAAAATCGGATTTTTAAAATTAATAGAATCTATGATCCCTTAAAAAAATGCAATTTTCCTTTATTAAATCTATATTAATTGACTAAATTACCCTTGTAATTAATTAAGATGATATTTTTCAATTATATTTAATTCAATAATATATATTAATCACTTTCTTAAAATAAGTAAATTTGATTGGCTCAAATTTATGCATACAATAACACAATAATTACTTTGAATAGAATAACCTAAGCATATATAGGCTTAGGTTATTTTGTTTTTACTAACTATTGTGTGCCAGAATACACAAATCTGGACCACCTGATGGAATAGAATCAAAGATCATGATCTGAGGGTCTATGATATCACAATAGGGTAACATGTACCATATAATCACACAAATTCCAGCATAAGGGCATTTTAGTCGATTAACCTATATTATAAAAGGAAATTTTCGGATTTTTAGGGATAATTAATTCCTTTATTTTTTAAAATCTGAATATTTTAAATTAATTCAAATTTAAAAATCCGATTTTATTCTGTCAGAATGTCAAACATTAATTAGTAAAGATATTTTCGATTTTATTCTTGCGGAATATATTTCCAACGCATATATTTTTGATAATTAACCTGATTTAATAATTCAACATATATTCTTCATATACATTAGAACGTGAATACAAAATCATACATATTCTTACAAACTAATAGTCTTATACAATTTAATATAGTTATACATATTTTAACAGAATATCATCAAAAATGAATAAAAATATTAAGAAATAACATTCTTAAATATACAATTATTAAGCAAATACACATGATCTTCATCAATGGTCCAAATAATGCACTTGATTCAAACTATGATAAAAATGTGATATATTATCGTAAGAATGTAATTCTTCGCAAAATATACTTGTTGTTGAACTCGATTCCAAATATTTCTCTTGTATGATCAATATTGAATTCCCTCTTCAAGCCATTCTGAAAGAATAAGATGCATTATTCGTTAGTATTACCAGTGAAGCTAATGTACTTGTTGTTAACAAACATTCTAAAAAACATTCTCACAGAATGCATTTATACAAATAAATTCTAACAGAATACCAACATTACTTATTTAATAGAAACTATATAATAGAGAATGATAGCATATTCTAACAGAATTTATTTCATTTTTCCTATCTTGCAATGTTTTTTACTTTTCCTATCTTCACAAATAAGAAGATTGAAATCAAATTCTGTCAGAATAATAGACATTCTAAGAGTTTTGACAGAATACATACCTCATGACCAGATTCTAACATAATGTATTTCATTTTTCCTATCTTGCAATGTTTTTTACTTTTCCTATCTTGACAAATAAGGAGAGATTGAAATCGAATTCTGTCAGAATAATAGACATTCTAAGAGTTTTGACAGAATACATTCTCTTTTAGGCATTTCCACAAACACCTTTCGTGCAACATATTTAGATAATAGAGAATCAAAGCTCAAAGTATAAAAAAACAAACATCCAGCAAGTGAAGATTTCTATGTACTGTGAGTGTGGCTTGGCTTTCAATCACAAATAAAGAAAAAAACAAAATCTAAATTAAACAACACCAATTGAAGAATCGTTTGACAATCCATCTAAAGTGACAAAGAGGAACAGATAACAGTTGTGTGTATGAAAAACGAAAGAGATAGACCTGAAGAGCTTGAAGGGTAGAGAACTTGAAATCGAGTTTTTCGCCTAATTTAAAATCAACATACGATGCTGAAGAGGAATTGCGCTTGTGAAACCTATTCATCATCTTCTGCTTCATCATCTCCTTCATTCTGATTTGCAGCCAATCTTCAGAATCGTTTGAACTTAGAATCTTCATAATCAGATGGTGATTTTAGGGTTTATTGCAGTTGTGGTGGTCGTGGTGTCCGATGACTTTCGTGATTTAGGGTTGGTTTGTGAAGAAGCGGAGCAGAAGGTGAAGGGAGGTCGTTCTTCCTCCTTTTATTTTGGTGATTTTAAAATCAAATCCCCCATTTATCTCAATTACCATAAATTTAGAGTCATGATTTACTAATTTACCCTTATTAATTTATTTAATGATTAAATTATTCCTAAATTCATATTGGTGCATTCAAGCACACAATAGTTGCTAGAAACATTTGAACCTAGCTCTCTCTCTCTCTCTGTATATATATATATATATATATATATATATATATATATATATATATATATATATATATATATATATATATATATATATGGGAAAAGTGAATATACCCTTAAGGGTATATAACATTAGATACCCAATCAATCAAAACTACGTAGTTTTGTTAAATTGTTTAATTTTCTGAAAATAAAAAAGAATAATTTCCTTAAAAGTAATCTACGTTTCCTTATTCTTGGTAAAATCCAACTCAGATTACTCCTTCTTTTTCGAATGATAGCTGCGACAAAAATCGACTATATCAATTCACAGGAAAAAAATGGCGATTTCATACAATTGCAAAAGACTAGTCGATACCAATAAATCACAATTCAAATAAAAAAACTGTGAATTCACGAAATTGGGTGTTATGATCATACAAATTTCCATGATGATCGTATTGTTGTGAGGTTTTTAATATACCGAATATACAACATCAAAGTCGATCGCAAACATATTATCGGAAAAAAATTGCAATTCACAACAGCAAACATACAAATTTCGTCCCTGTTGCAGCTCAATTATCTAACCAGGTAGGTCAATTTCCTCAATTTTTAAGTTTATCATGTTTATTTTGGAACACCCATTAATTTTCTTCTAAATCACAGTAGAAAGAACTCGCAATTCATGAAATTGGGTTATAGGTGTTGTAGTTTACTTGCTATATTCCTCCAATCGCAATTAACGGAAAAACTAAAAAGTTTCAATTCAAGAATTTGGATTCAATCAAACAGTATAGCCTCCAAAACGTTTTTTCTAGAATTGCATACAATAAGTACTTCCAAGCAATTTTTTCTGAACGTATTTTTTGAAGTTTTTCTGATTTTTAATATTTGACATTATTGTTATAGTGTTCTCCATTAGCTATTGAATCTATATTTGTTCCGGGATTTTATTATTGACATTGTTGTTTCTAGAGGTAGACATTGCGGTTAGTTAACGATTTTTCTGAAAAGGTAAAATATACATTGGATTTTTTTTTTAGTTTTTCATTGTTGGTTGTTACTATATTTTTTACGTATAATGTTTCAATATGCATTGTTGTCTATTGCAGGCCATAATGAGTGAAGCCGAAGCAACTAATCAAGCTATAGAACCATATATAACCGAAGATATTGACACAAATGATAATGTGGAAGCAACATATGAAAGTGAAAAAATAAATAGTATCGGTGGGAACATTGAATTTGAAGAAGATGATGTTAATGATGAAAGGATACTGGGAAAGGTTTTTGATACACCCGATGATGCCTATACATTTTATAATGATTATTCATTTTTGCATGGCTTTGGTATACGTAGAGATGACACAATTAAAAATCCTAAAACAAATGAGCCTTTTCGGAAGATATATGTATGCAACAAAGAAGGCTTCAAAAGGATGGACAAAGATGCTTCAAGTGAAAATGAGAAAAAACGTCGTAGAGATGTTAGAACCGGATGTCAAGCAAAGCTTCGAATAACAAGACAGGAGGATGGGAATTGGGAAATGGTTGGTGGACTCGTTTAATGACACACACAATCACGACTTGACCATGACACCTACGAAGGTGATAAAGCATCGATCTCATAGAAATTTCCACCGTTCAATAGAAGGTAAATCTCTTATGGTGCAATTTGGTCAGGCAGGGTTGAAACCTTCTCAGATTAAAAAGGCTGTTAATACAATTAAAACCTCAAATGTAGCTGATGTAACTTCAAAGCAATGTGCCGATGTTTTATCTGAGCATCGAAAACAACATAGAGTAAAGGAGTTCTATGGACTTATAAAACATTTTCAAGATAAAACATTAGTGGACATTGACCAATATTTTGTCGTGGATTTGTCTGATGATGGGTATCCTAGAAATATCTTTTGGGCTGATGGTAGATCAAGAGATGCATATACAAAATTCAGAGATGTTGTTGTGTTTGATGTCACTTATATGACTAACAAATTCAAGATGCCTTTTGCTCCCTTTATTGGGGTGAATCATCATGGACAGTCTATACTTTTTGGTGGAGCATTGCTTGAAAACGAAAAGGAAGAGACAATTGAATGGTTATTTAAGCATTTCCTAAAATGTATGTTTGGCAAGTATCCGAAGGCAATTATTACCGATCAAGACAAAGCTATGGGCAATGCAATAAAAAAAGTGTTTCCAAATACCCGACATCGCTTTTGTTCATGGCATATCAGGAAGCATGAAACTGAGCACCTTCGATCGTATGTTTCCCATTACAGTGATTTTCAAGAGACGCACAGACAATGGATAAATAGTGACACCATTGAACAATTTGAAGCAACATGGGAAGATATGCGTATTAAGTATGAACTGGAAAGCAATTGTTGGCTTAGTGACATGTATAACCAACGTATACATTGGGCTAAACCCTTCTTGAAGGATATTTTCTTTGCTGGTATGACCACAACCGGACGAAGTGAGAGTATCAATTCATTTTTTGATGGATTTGTTAACTCGAAAACCATGTTGAATGAATTTGTTGTACAATATGACAAAGCAGTTGAGTCACGAAGGGCTGCCGAAGAAGATGAAGACTTCAAGACTATGAACTCGAGACCGGTTCTTTCTTCAGTGCATCCAATCGAAGCAAAAGCAGGTCAATTTTATACTAGAAAGATGTTTGATACTTTCAAAAAAGAATGGACCGAAGCTATTACCAATTTGACTCACGAGACTATAACAAAAACTACATAAGAAAGCACATATAGAGTTGGGCAATTGGATGTTGATAATAAATATTGGCGTATTGTTACGTTCCGTTCTTTAAATCAAGTCAACGTCACATGTTTGTGTTCTATGTATGAGACAAATGGGATTTTATGCAAGCATAGCTTATATGTGACGAAGAAGAAGCATGTTTAAGAACTACCGAGTCACTATATTTTACCGCGATGGACCCTTGATGCTAGGTACAAACTAGGTAGTGTTAGTATCGGACTCGGAGAAATAAATAATGAAAATGGAGTTAGTGCTTACACATTATTTTGTGTTCGCTCGAATTTTACTAAACTAATCGAACAAGCAAGGGACTCCCCTTTAGAGATACAAAAACTCAATACAATATTGATAAGTCTTTTAGATGAACAAGCAAATCGAAAAAAATCTATGTCTTTGGAGAATGCATCTCAAAGTTCTTGTATGGACGTTTCGCAAGTAGATATGATGCCACAGTTATCTATCCGTGATCCTCTTGATCCAACTACTACAAAAGGGCGTCCTAAACTTGCAAGTAGAATAAAGTCTTCTTTAGAAGCCCCCTAAAAACGAACATGCTCTTACTGTCAAGGATTGGGCCATTACGCTACTAGTTGTTCAAAAAGAAAGGTTCTTATTATATTAATTTAATATTCATGATTTACAACTCTAACAATTATATTAACAATTATTTATTTTTTTCATGGATCAGGCGGATGAATCGTTGCAAGAGACATAATGATGAGACGTGTTGTTACTGTGAGCAAAAGAAAAAATAGATGCTTCAGGACATTTTTTTTTGGTTAACTGAACCTTTTCCATGTTTTAGACACAATTGATGTGTGAATCATGTAGAAGTTATTGATGTTTCTTAATAATTTTAATGTTTTTGAATGAAATTTGTTGATTTTTTATGATTTGTGTGTTTATAACTGAAATTTGGCTGCCACTATTTGTTTATAACGGAAGTATAATGGTATTTTGTGAAAAAAAGGAAATTATGATGGTATCTTGTGAAAAAACGGAAGTATGATGGTATTTTGTGAAAAAAATGTAAGTATGAGGGTATTTTGTGAAAAAAAGGAAATTATGATGGTATTTTGTAAAAAAAGAAAGTATGAGGGTCTTTTGTGAAAAAAAGAAAGTGTGAGGTGAAAAAACATTAAGTATGAGGGTATTTTGTGAAAAACATGAAATTATGATGGTATTTTGTGAAAAAACGGAAGTATGATGGTATTTTGTGAACAAAATGTAAGTATGAGGGTATTTTGTGAAAAAAAGGAAATTATGATGGTATTTTGTGAAAAAAAGAAAGTATGAGGGTCTTCTGTGAAAAAAAGAAAGTGTGAGGTGAAAAAACATTAAGTATGAGGGTATTTTGTAAAAAACAGGGAATTATGATGGTATTTTGTGAAAAAACGGAAGTATGATGGTATTTTGTGAAAAAAATGGAAGTATGATGGTATTTTGTGAAAAAAAGGAAATTATGATGGTATTTTGTGAAAAAAAGAAAGTATGAGGGTCTTTTGTGAAAAAAAGAAAGTGTGAGGGTATTTGGTGAAAAAACGAAAGTATGTTGTCATTTTGGATTAAAATGTAACTTTGCTGCAATTACGGATTAACAACTAAACTATGTTGTCATTTTGGGTGAAAAATGTAACTTTGTTGGTATTTCAACTCAATCCACAAAATACATGGTATATATACTTTTTGTCAAAACATCCGTAAATTTGTTATTTCGATCCATAACATTTGTTGAGCGTGCGAAATACCATCTATTATGATCAATAATCAAATACCATTCATGGATGTTTGGTTCATAAAAAATCGCATATATAAATACACAATGAGTAAAGTGACTTGAAATGACAAACAATTATTCTAAAAAATTGCTAACAAACCATTATTCTAAAAAATATCACCCCCATGACATCTTCTATCTTTGCAAGAATAAAACACTCAACTTCTTTGCATTTGGTCTAATTGTTATTTTATGCCCAATATACCTCCTGTAAACAAACAAACAAATGAATACACAAGCAAATGGGAACCAATTGAGGCTTAATCCAGCTGATATCTTCTGGCTTTAAGTTTATCACAAAACCAAATGTCATGTTATGATATTTGTAGAATAAAATGGTGATCCATGTGCATAGCAAAGATAAATCAACAAACATTTCCAAAAATACCCCTAATGTTGGATAGCAAAAACAGATAAATAAAAATAAAAATAAAGAAATTTGTTCAACCTGAGATAAAAACACAAAAAAACAAAAAAAAAAAAAAGAATTTATTCATTAAAAAACTAGAAAAGACAAATTGCAAGAAATAGCAATGTAATTACTCTTTTAACCAACAAAAGCAATGTACATTACGTATGTTGGTAATTAGAGTAAAGTACATTGATGTTGCTTGCAATTTGCACAGCTAGAAACTGATAAAGTTTTTTTGTTTGGAAAAATTATAAGAATTAAATTATGAACCAGTTTTTGGGTGAGGTTGATGTCTGTTTGAATTCCAGCAGCATTAAGATCTGATGAAACTGTTTGTGAACCTTCAAGGGCTGCTTTAGTATGATAGTGCATAAAAACTCAAAGAGTGTGGAGATCGAGAGGAATAACACTGCAATAAATAATAATAATAATAATAATAATAATAATAATAATAATAATAATAATAATCTTCATAAATTAATGTTTATGAATATGGATTTGAATAGATTTATGAAGGAAGGAATGAAGGAAGTTTTTACATGCTCGTTTGCGAAGGCTATTTTCGTAATTATTGAAAATAGCTTCTGTTAGTAATCTTAAACCAGAAGTTATAGCTCCTGATGCAACCATTCCGGCTAGGAAAAGACTAAAAAAAGAAAAAAAACTTTTTTTATTATTAACAAAACGAGTCGAAAATGTTTTATATGATAATGTTTTATGGGGAGTTTATAGGAAACAAGGAGGTGATGAGTTACTTGAATGAATTCAGGGCACATGAGAGCCAAATCGCCAATCATCCCACCTTGAACTAGGGCATCTGCTACACCAAAAGCAACAACAAGAAGACATATACCTATGTAAGATCCAAGGCTATCTTTCGCATATGTAGATTAAGATGCAAATCTAATGATCAAGCTGAAATTTCTAACATATAAGGTATATATAGCAAATGAGATTGGATAAAGTCATAAACACAATTCAAAGAAAAAAAATCAAACTGACACCTGATGTTGAGTTTCTCTCAGGCATTTCATCGAGCACCTTATGTGCACAACTTATCTTCTTCCCCTAGTAGCCCATTTAAATGATTACAGTACCATACCTGAGCCGCATACACAATTGGATAGGTCAGCAACAACAACAGCAACAAGCAACAAGCAACAAGAAGTCATAATACATCTGGTAGAAGAAAAAGCGTAACTACCTGATCACTCTCATTAAAGCATACTCCTTTTCTCTTGATATCATTTGACAACACAATTTCATGGCCATAAATCAAAATTGAAGTGAAACCAGGTCAAAATATTAGCTAGGGGAGCTTAGATTCCAGTTTCATTCGTGGTCGTGGCGGATGGGAACGTCGGTGGGTAAAGGAAGGTATGAACTCATAAAATCGACCCAACATCAATTCCTCCATTCATCATATTTATCCAAAATAAGAAAAACGAAGTAGGTGAAGCAACCGAATACATTCCCCAACTTAATTGAAACCAAAATGTAAACACGTAGAGTACGATTTAGGTGAAGGTTGAGGGGTGAGCGAAATAAGGGAAGAATTTTTTTTTCTTGATGCAGCAGTGTGTGATGAATGAATCGACGGTGACTGAATCCGTAAATAGGCGCAGGTTACTGTTCTTTTGTTATTTTGTAGGTGTAGCGAAAGAATGGAGGAGGTGTAATATACCTTTCCGATGAAGAGAGATAAGGGAGGAGGAAAAGGGGATAGCGGTGGTGGGCTGGTGACGGACGGGAACGCTGGTGGGTAAAGGGCAAATGTCAAACAAAAATAAGGAGATGTAATAAGAAAAATAAGGAAAAGGGGTAAAACATCAAAACTACTTAGTTTTAATAATCCGGGTACTCAACCTTATACCCTTAGGATATATTCACTTTTTCATATATATATATAGGGTTAGGATTAAATGTGAATGGTAAATATGGTGTGAACTGAAGGCCGTTGGATTAAAATATCAAGTGGTTAAGAATGAATGTTGATTTTATTAATTTATGATTTACTTTTTTAATTAAATGGCTGATAATATCGTTAGCAGGGGTAATTAAGTCATTCTTGTCGTATTTTAAAAATGGAAGTCTTAATGTTACATGCGTACAACTCGATTATTTCTTTCCACCTACTACTATCATTCAATGTTAGTAGCGAAAAATGTTGATATGATTATATGAATGTACGGTTTCCCCAAAATAAATCAGTTATGGTAGTCCTTTAAGAAGAAGAGATAGAGGGTTTACAATCAAAGCAAAGAAGTCGCCATTAACTCAAGAATTGAAGAACGAGAAGGCGTTGAAGCTAAAGATTACGAGAGAACTTAAAATCAATGTAAGCAAACAGTCAAACACAACATTTGCGCCACTTCGGATCGACGACGACGACAATGATTTTGTCGATTCATCACTGGTAGGTAAATGTTATTTGTTTTTTGATGTATTCTTCTAGAATTCAAGACCCAGTTCACAAATATTGCTTATTCTTTAAGCATGTACCTGTATTCTTGGAGAATTTGATATTAATTTTAGTTATAACAAGTTAGGGTTTGAACAAGTTAGAGTTTTGAAAAGTTTGATTGGTTTTCACAATGTTAAGGGGATTTTAGGTTTGCTGGCGTTGGTACTTCTTAGTATCAGTTCTTCATATATTTTTGTATGCTTGTACAGTTAATGCTCTAAGAATAATTGGTTGATTAAAAAGCTTTGTTAGTTCTTATGAAAAGGTTCTATTACAATTGAATTATAAATTGGTTTTGGTTTTAAAAGTTACTCATAAAATTAATGTAATAAAAAAGTTGGGTTACAAAATGGTTGTGCTTGTAACGTCTGTATATGAAAATGGTTTTTTTTAAATGGCTTTGGTTGTTAGATTAATTGTATAGTTAGTACATAAGTTTGTTGTTGTGCACATATTATATAGCAATTTATTCTTTTAGAATGTATGGATATACAATACAATGGTGTAGTAAAATGAAGTAAATCATTATTTGAGAATAGTGTGAAATAAAAAAAAGTAAATAATAAAAATTCAAATTCTATGATAATACAGTACGAATGTAGATTGGTTTAGTTATTGATATTGTAAATATTGTTTATTCTTTTAGAATGTACCTGTATTCTTCGAGAATTCAAGTTCAAGTTCACAAATATTGTTTATTTTTTAAGAATGTACATGTATTCTTGGAGTATGTATGTATAATGGTTTAGTTTTTTGATATTGTAAATATTGTAAAAGAATTGTAATTGGTTAGGTAATTTAATACTAAATTTGTTAAGTTGTTTTCATTGATAGAAAGAATTTTAATAGAACAACCTACCCATCCAGAAGTAGAAGGTGATGAAGAATTATTAATGGTAGAAATCGTTGTAGAACAAGAAGCAACTATGATTAAAGGGCGAAATGTAAATCACAAAAAAAGTTGAAAATACAACTGTTTATTAGTTTATAAAGTCTATTTTATTATTAAATTTTGTTAATAAATTAATAATATGTATGCATTTGGCTTATGTGTGTTTAATGTTCGCATCAGGAAAAAGCATTAATCTGAAAAAGGACTCCTATTATAACAAATGTTAGTGGAGATAAGTTGAAAAAAATCGAGGACTTTGAGGTGAATGTGAATGCTCTTCAAATGGGGCAGTTCATCGGAAGGGAAGATGCTAAACAGGAAGATGAAAGTAGTGACACAGATATGTAGTTGGATACAGTTGAAATTGAATATGTAGATGAGGAGCTAAAACAATATTATTCTCAATCAGTTTAACACAATTATCGTTAATTTTCTTTTGCAACTGATTCGTAAAGAATGATCAATTAACTTTTAATTTTTTGGCAGTGATGTAAACCAAATTTATTTAAGAATGCACACATGACAATGAAATTTGTAATTTTGTATTAAACATTCTATGTTTATGAGTTGTTTAAGTTATAAGGTTCCTTTAGAATGAAGACGTCATTTGATGTATATGGTCCTATGTTGAGTTACAATATTACGTAAATCTCAAAGAATTGATTAATATGACATTTTCCTAGTATTAAGTATTCTGAAAGAATTAATATGTAGTATTATTGTAGCACCTGGTTCTTGGTATGTATTTTTATTTAAGTAATTTTGCATTTTTGGCCTGGGACTCGGCGAGTTGAAGGCCCAACTCGCCGAGTAGAAGCGGGATGAGACGCGAGATTTAAGTGATGGACTCGTCGAGTCGGGTCCGGGACTCGACGAGTAGGCTCTGACTGGACAAAACCCTAATCTGAGGGTTTGCACTCTATTTAAACAACCTTATACAGCCTCCATCGCCCCTTTATGCTCCCAGAAACCCTCCATAGCAAACCCTAAGTGTTTTGGTGCAAGATCTAAGGCTTTTGAGTGATTTTTGTGGGTTTGACCTCAAGGAAGGAGGAAGAGCATAGAAGAATCAAGAGGAGACTGAAGGATTCGAGTTTGGTTCATCATTTGCAGTCTTTGAAAGGTATAAAGTTTGTACCTTGCTTGCTTGTTTGTTAGATCCCTTTTTGGGGAAGATTTAGGGCTTTTTAAGCCATATGAGGTAGCCAACCATGATTGCAAACATGGTTGGGGGTCAAGACTTCGGATCTAAGTCTTGGGAGGGGTCACAAGGCAGATTTGGGTTGCTTTTGCACTCAAGGAAGGCCCCATGCAACATAAGAGCCATTTTAGAGCCTTTTAGGCTCAAAAGTCCCATGCATGCACGTAAAGTTCGAAACTTTACGTGCTAGATCGAGCTTAGGGGCTTGGATCTATCTTTTGGTCAAAGGTTGTACATCAGAAATCGAGGATTTAGGGTGTGGACGTTATCGAATCGGCGAGTCTGTTCTTGGGACTCGACGAGTCCAAGGCATAAAGTCCCATGTATGTTGAGGGTCAAAAGAACTCAATTGGGTGTTAGAAAGGTTGTAGAAGGTCCGAAGGAGTGACCCAATGTATTGGACTTAGCCTTAGACCTGGAGTTCATGGGACTCGACGAGTGCTAGAACAGACTCGGCGAGTCCAAGGCAATCTCCTTATGGTTGAAGATGAACTTGACGAGTTATTCATACAGCTCGGCGAGTCAAGGTTAGAACTTGTTCATCAGATGAAGGTGAACTCGACGAGTTGTTCATACAACTCAGCGAGTCGGATGAAGGTTCATTCGATGTTCATATCGAAGAGGAACTCGTCGAGTCGTTGCTAAACTCGACGAGTAGAGTCGTGGATGAGGACAGTTGAAGAGATAGGGACTCGACGAGTTGGCGGCCCAACTCGGCGAGTCGGGTCAACTGGAAGTTGACTTTGACTTTGACTTGGACTTGGTCAGGGGTAAAATGGTCATTTTACCCTAAGAATAGATTTCAGACTCTGATTAAGTGTTTTGTGGGGATTATAGCCGGAGGATTTCCGGAGCAGCAGCAGACACAGATTTCCCGCACAGATTATCAGCAGCTACTCGTTCGAGGTGAGTTACCTTCCAGTAGCGGTGGGTCTACGGCCACAATGCCGGCCCACCAGTAGGAGTTGTATGTTGGATGATTGTCTTTGTGATATTCATCTAGGTTTGCTACTACCTGATATGTTATATGCTAGTATGATATGTATATGTGACAGTAGTAGAGTCCGGTTGTTAGGACCGGAGGGTAGGTCAGACACCACGGATATGTCTGACAGTATGTGAGGATATGATTATATGCTGGCATGATATGTTATATGTGATAGTGGTAGTAGGGAGGGAATAGTCCTCAAGTTCGGTTGTCAGGACCGAAGGGTAGGTCGGACACCCCAGAAACGTCTGACAGTATGTTTACGTTATGATATATGTGATAGTAGCAGTAGGGGGTGGAATAGTCCCCGAGGTTCGGTTAATAGGACCGAAGGGTAGGTCAGCACCCCAGAATGGCTTGACATGGGTAGGTCAGCACCCCAGAATGGCTTGACACGGGTAGGTCGGCACCCAGAATGGCCGTACTGGGTAGGTCGGGCACCCCAGAATTGTCCGGCAGTATGAATGCGATATGTCTGTATGGTATGTGGTATGATGGGGGAACTCACTAAGTTTTGTGCTTAGAGTTTTAGTTTTGGTTTCAGGTACCTCTTCGTCTAAGGGGAAGGAGCCGGCAGTGTAGCAGTGCATCACACACACACATGATTTCCGCATGAAGTTTTCTGGGATTGTACTCTGATATGTTGTTATTTTATGACTTGGGTTTTCAGACATGATGCATTGTTTTATGAGATGATGTGTTTTCACAGTATTTTCTTATGAATGTTTTTATGAGTCAGTTAATTAAAAAGAAATTTTTGGACTTGAAAATTGGGTCGTTACAAGTTGGTATCAGAGCCCTGATTTGAGGGATTCGGACACACCCTCGGGAGTGTCTGGACTCAAACCGAGGGATTTAAAAGTTTTTTACAAAGAAAATGGTTTTCTAAAATCTGAATCAAAGGGTTTTGAAAAAGAACAAGGTGTGTGATGCGTGCGACCAGCCGAGCTCAAGTAAGTTTTCCCCAAGATACCCATACTTGTTATAATAAGTTATATGATATATGATTCTGAGAACTGCATGCTAGATTAGGGCTAAGGATCTAGGAGGATGCCATGTATGCCTGATGTATATGATTCTGAGAACTGCATGCTAGAGTAGGGCCAAGGATCTAGGAAGGATTCCTTATATGCCTGTTGTACGAGCTGTATGCTAGGGCTGTTTAGTCAGCAGTAGGATAGCCTGATTAGGTTATGCCTGATGCGGTTACTCGATGCACGAATGTTGCTTGCTTTGTGCTTAAGGGGTCCTGGCTAACTTTAACTAACTAGTGAGCAGATATTTATCAGTACTCGCAAGCTAGTTAGGGAAGGGAAGTAGGGACTCCTAGTGCAGCTGATGGCGGAGAGTAGGTCAGAGAGTGCCCCAGGAAAGCCTGGGATGAGCCTAGATGGAAAGGGATATTGGTTAAGGGACCTGGTGAAGTCGAGACAGTCCTTGAGGAAAGTACGGATAGATGTGAAAGGTAGTATGGGCCCGTACTACTGGAAGCAGAGGATCCGTACTCGAATCAAGGAAGGTTGAGACAGAACCGGGAACCTTGGAGAGTGTGTTAGACCTCTCGAGAGTAGGTATGATCCTGACGTTTATGCGTGTATTTTCAGCATGGTGACCACGCGACATGGAGCAGGAGGTTCCGGATCAGGATCAGGATCAGGATCAGGCTCGGGTGCAGGATCCGAGCAGGTTGATGACGGGCTGCGCGAGTTCATCGCGTCTGAGATCACGAGAGGCATTCTTGAGTCGACCCCGGTCATTTTCGGGTCGATCAAGGAAGGGATTGTTGAGCTGATGGAGGATCGCCTTCGGGCATTCAGGAGTGATATGGCGTCTAGCCAGACGAGTACGCGCACACTGTCCTTTAAGGACTTCCGTGGGAGTGGTGCGCCGGATTATCACGGGGTGAAAGACCCCATCGCTGCCAGGAGATGGATCGTAGACATTGAGTCTGCACAGTTGACGAGCTTCTGCCCGGAAGGGTCGAAGGTCCGCTTTGTTGCGGGATGTTTGAGGGATAGAGCTAGAGACTGGTGGGAGTCGATTGGTGACTCATTGGGAGCCCCAGCCGTCGAGGCTATGACGTGGTCAGATTTCGTGACCAGATTCAGAGCTGAGTTTGCGCCGGCTGTAGAGCTTCAGCAGCTGGCCAGAGAGTTTTTGGATATGAGGCAGACTACGGAGACTGTGGTGGAGATCACCGCCAAGTTCCGGGAGAGAGCATTGTTGGTACCCCAGTATGCGGGGGATGAGGAGATGCGGAAGACCCGCTACCATGATATGTTGAGGGCTGATATTTGGGAGCATGTCAGCTACTCTGCCTGCCCGACCCTGGAGTCCATGATTGCCAGGGCGCGGGAGAGGGAGCTTGATTTGGAGCATGTGAGGAAGAGGAAAGCTGAGTCTGAGCAGGTTACAGGGGTTTCGGGGAAGAAACCCAAGGGATCCGACGTTAGGTCGAAGGGCCAGCCGGGCCAGAGCCGCTGCAGGAAGTGCGGCAGGCCGCATGAGGGAGCTTGTAGAGCAGGATCGTCAGGCTGCTACAAGTGCGGCAAGACGGGGCACTTTGGCAGGGATTGTACTGCCCCCGCCCCCACAGTACAGATGACAGACCTGATTTGCTTCCATTGCAATCAGAGGGGCCACAAAAAGGCCAATTGCCCGAGATTGACAGCAGCATCAGCAGCAGCGCCAGCAGCGGCGCCGGTTTCAGCGACAACGCGGGTTGCAGATGGCCGGAAGGCCAAGACAGAGGCTTCAGTGGTGCGGAGCCGGGCATTTCAGTTAACAGCCGAGGAGGCACGCGCTTCACCCGATGTGGTGACGGGTATGACTTCTTGTTTATGCTTTTATGATATGCTGCTGTGATTTTGATATGTTATGTATGTGCTCTGTTTAGGATCGTTCCATGTGAACGGTATTCCAGTTCAGGTATTGTTTGATTCGGGTGATACCCGATCATTTGTCTCTCTTGCGCTTAGCAAGAAGTTCCCTGAGTCTTCGGGCATGTTGGATTGCCCTCTAGAGGTCGAGATTGCGGACGACCGGTCAGTGCGAGCATCAGAGGTCTACCGAGATTGCGTCCTGCGACTGTTTGAGGAGCGTTATCTGGTAGATCTGGTTCCCATACCTTTGCGGGGGAACAAGGTTATTATCGGTATGGATCGGCTAAGCCCCAATGGGGCAGTGATTGACTGTGCGCAGCAGTTGGTGCGGATCAGGACCCCAAGTGGGGGAGAGCTGGTGATTCAGGGCGAGAGGCCACAGCAAGGACCAACTTTATGTTCAACAGCGAGAGCTAGGCGTTACCTTCATCAGGGTTGCGCAGGATTTGTTGCCTATGTGATGGATACCCGAGAGATGGGTAAGGCAACGGTGAGCGATGTGCCCGTGGTACGAGAGTTGCCTGGGATACCTCCGGAGAGGCAGGTAGAGTTCAGGATTGAACTAGTCCCTGGTGCGGCTCCGATAGCCAAGGCACCGTATCGGTTGGCTCCTCCTGAGATGCAGGAGTTGTCTACACAGCTGCATGAGCTGTTAGACAAGGGGTTCATTAGACCGAGCAGTTCACCCTGGGGAGCCCCGATTCTGTTTGTAAAGAAGAAAGACGGGTCGCATCGTATGTGTATAGATTATAGGGAGCTGAATAAGGTAACGGTGAAGAACCGTTACCCACTCCCGAGGATTGATGACCTATTTGACCAGCTACAGGGAGCATCTTGGTTCTCCAAGATTGATTTGCAATCAGGGTATCATCAGATGAGGGTCAGAGAGGAGGATGTACAGAAGACTGCGTTCCGGACGCGCTATGGCCACTATGAGTTTGTGGTGATGCCTTTCGGGCTCACCAATGCTCCTGCCGCGTTCATGGACCTCATGAACCGCGTGTGTAGACCGATGTTAGACCGGTCTGTGATAGTGTTTATTGATGATATCTTGGTTTACTCCAAGACGCGAGAGCAGCATGAGGAGCATCTGCGAGAGGTTCTGGAGACTTTGAGAAGGAAGAGCTTGTATGCTAAGTTCTCCAAGTGTGAGTTTAGGTTGCGCGAGGTGCAGTTTCTCGGGCACCTTGTCAACCAGAACGGGATATCGGTGGACCCGGACAAGGTTGAGGCCGTGATAAGGTGGGAAGTCCCGAGGTCTCCATCTGAGATTCAGAGCTTTCTGGGATTGGCAGGCTACTATCGGAGATTCATTCAGGACTTCTCCAAGATAGTCGTGCCCCTGACCAGGCTGACGAGGAAAGCCGTGGTCTTTCGCTGGGGGCCTGAGCAGCAGGCCGCATTCGAGACACTGAGACAGAGATTGTGCGAGGCGCCAATCTTAGCCCTGCCAGAGGGCATGGGGGATTTTGTGGTATATTGTGATGCGTCCATCTCAGGTTTGGGTGTGGTACTGATGCAGATAGGGCATGTTATTGCATACGCTTCAAGGCAGCTGAAGCCTCACGAGGCGAATTACCCGACGCATGATTTGGAGCTGGGGGCTGTTGTTTTTGCCCTCAAGATTTGGCGTCATTACCTCTATGGTGTTCGTTGTACCATCTACACGGACCATAAGAATTTGAGGTACCTCATGGATCAGCCGAATCTAAACATGAGGCAGCGTCGGTGGTTGGACGTGGTGAAGGATTACGATTGCGAGATCCTTTACCACCTGGGGAAAGCCAATGTGGTAGCCGACGCGCTTAGACGCAAGGCAGCGCCGATCAGGGATATCTGTCTGAGGATGACAGTGGTGACTTCGCTGTTGGAGCAGATTCGGGAGGCCTAGCAGGAGGCCATGAAGGAGGAACATCGGAAGAGCGAGCGGATTGTGGGGCAGGTTTCCTCCTTCGACTATGATAGCCGAGGGTTATTGACTCTTCACCATAGGGTGTGGGTCCCTTATCATGGAGGCGTGCGCCAGATCCTGATGGAGGAGACACATAAATCCAGATTTTCTATCCATCCCGGAGCCACGAAGATGTATAGAGATCTTCGTCTTGATTATTGGTGGCCCTGCATGAAGCGGGACGTAGCATGGTATGTGGAGCGGTGCTTGACCTGCAGGAAGGTCAAGGCCGAGCACCGGAGGCCACACGGCAAGATGCAGCCGTTAGATATTCCCATGTGGAAATGGGAAGACATTACCATGGATTTCATCACCAAGCTTCCCAAGACTGCACGGGGAGTGGATTCGATTTGGGTAATCGTGGATCGGTTAACCAAGAGTGCCCATTTCATACCGATCCAGGAGAGCATCTCGGCCGAGAAGTTGGCCGACATCTATATCCGAGAGGTGGTAGCTCGGCACAGATTGCCAGTTTCAGTGATTTCCGACAGGGATGTGCGGTTCACTTCCAGGTTTTGGAAGAAGTTTCATGACGAGCTGGGTACTCGACTGCATTTTAGCACCGCCTTTCACCCGCAGACGGATGGTCAGAGCGAGCGGACCATCCAGACGCTAGAGGATATGCTGCGGGCATGTGTTTTAGACTTCGGAGGTAGCTGGGATACCTACCTTCCGTTGGCGGAGTTCTCGTATAATAATAGCTATCATGCGAGTATTGATCGTCCTCCTTTCGAGATGTTATACGGGAGGAAGTGCAGAACCCCGATATATTGGGGTGAGGTTGGCCAGAGGGTCATGGGGAGCACCGAAGTGGTGCTCAAGACGACAGAGAGGATTCAGCAGGTTCGGAGCAGACTTCAGACTGCTCAGAGTCGGCATAAAAGTTATGCCGACAAGCGCCGATCGGACCTGGAGTTTCAGGTCGGGGATATGGTTCTCCTGAAGGTGTCGCCATGGAAGGGCGTCATCCGATTCAGGAAACGGGGCAAGTTGGGTCCCAGGTATATTGGACCCTTCAGGGTTATAGCCCGGGTGGGCAAGGTGGCATATAGGTTGGATCTGCCAGCCGAACTCAGTCAGATTCATAGCACTTTTCACGTCTCCCAGTTACGGAAATGTTTGGTGGACGACCCGGCAGTGGTTCCATTAGAGGATATTCAGGTCGATGACAGTCTGGATTACATTGAGCGGCCTGTAGCGATTCTCGACCGAAAGTCGAAGGATCTGAGGAACAAGAGGGTGGAGCTCGTGAAGGTACAATGGCAGCACCGGAAGGGCTCGGAATGGACCTGGGAGCCGGTAGATGAGATGATGGAGCATTACCCAGAGCTGTTCCAGGAACGAGCAGCAGACTTCGAGGACGAAGTCTAAAATAAGTAGGGGAGATTTGTAGCACCTGGTTCTTGGTATGTATTTTTATTTAAATTTTTGGCCTGGGACTCGGCGAGTTGAAGGCCCAACTCGCCGAGTAGGAGCGGGATGAGACGCGGGATTTAAGTGATGGACTCGTCGACTCGGGTCCGGGACTCGACGAGTAGGCTCTGACTGGACAAAACCCTAATATGAGGGTTTGCACCCTATTTAAACAACCTTATACAGCCTCCATCGCCCCTTTATCCTCCCAGAAACCCTCCATAGCAAACCCTAAGTGTTTTGGTGCAAGATCTAAGGCTTTTGAGTGATTTTTGTGGGTTTTGACCTCAAGGAAGGAGGAAGAGCATAGAAGAATCAAGAGGAGACTGAAGGATTCGAGTTTGGTTCATCATTTGCAGTCTTTGAAAGGTATAAAGTCTGTACCTTGCTTGCTTGTTTGTTAGATCCCTTTTTGGGGAAGATTTAGGGCTTTTTAAGCCATATGAGGTAGTCAACCATGATTGCAAACATGGTTGGGGGTCAAGACTTCGGATCTAAGTCTTGGGAGGGGTCACAAGGCAGATTTGGGTTGCTTTTGCACTCAAGGAAGTCCTCATGCAACATAAGAGCCATTTTAGAGCCTTTTAGGCTCAAAAGTCCCATGCATGTGTTGGATAAGGTGTCTAAGTCCATAACTATTTCTGGTATATACTTGACCCGACCCGGCATGGTCCATTTGGGTTGCATGGCACCATGCATTGGATAAACTAAATGAGAGAAATGACACTTATGGTTTATTAATATATTATAAGTTCTAATATATTAATAATATTATTTAATTAGTTTGATCAAGAATTAATTTAGAATTATTTAAGTGATCCAAAGATAACTAATTAAATATATGGGTTGATTATGTAAATCATCCATAACTTATATAGTGGGCTAAGAGGCTCCATGGATTATCAAGTTGGGTTCCACCCGTAGGATGTTCCATGGATGCTCCATGGAGTTAATCCATGGATCATGGAAATGAAGAGTCATGTTACATTAGGGTTTACCTAATGCAACACACTATATAAACCATGTGATATCTCCCAAAATCGGTTACACCAAGTAGAACAAGAGGGCTAGAGCCGATTTTAGTGTGTTATACATTCTCTCCAAGTTTACTCCATAGCATTTGGTGTTGTGTGAAGCATTTGAGGCATCACACTTGGGGTGCTAGGCTCACAAGGTTTCAAGGAATCAAAATCAACAACAAGGTATGTTATTATATCTTACATTTAAGTTTAAATGTTCCCCATGTATGCTAGATAGGATTATGAACCTTGGAAATCATCTTGCATGAATTTTAGACAAACATAGATCCAAGGTTTATTAGGGTTGCATGCACACTTAGGAAGTGTTAGAATGCTCAAATCCCTTCAGTGGTATCAGAGCCTAGGCTTGTTTGTTTGTTATTTGTGCAAAAATATGTTAAAAATCGAAACAGCTTGCTGTCTTACGACTGAACTCGCCGAGTCCATGGGGGGGACTCGACGAGTCCAAGTGGAAATTCATCCTACTCGTCGAGTAGGTTCATGCACTCGACGAGTAGGAGGCCCTGACAGCAGATTTTCGACTTTTGTTGCTGGAAATGGACTAGAAACATTACCCTAAACTGTTTTGGTGTTTTAAAACTTGTTTTAGATGGTAATGTTTATGCTAATCCATTTACAATGGCAATTATCAAAAATTACAAGTTTTAAGAGTAATTTATGATTCTTGAAAATGTTCATATTCATGTTCTTGAACTTATGAAGATTAGATGATCATAGGAATTGTTTGTAACCTATTTGGTAGTTTAATTCATGATCATTATGTGTTTTAATGGAGTCCATAACTTGTCCTCAAGTTATGGAAAATCAAAGGTCACACTTTAATAAAAGCCATTAAAAGAACACAAGGGTTATAAAAATGAAGAGCCTTCATTTTTAATACTCAATTAACTCATAAGTTATAAGAAATGAAAAAGTTTTGAAAGTTTACAAAACTTGCCCTCAAGTTTTGGAACAAGTAAAGTCACGATTAAAACTTTAGTTCCAACCCTTAGAATTTTAAAAGTTAAAATTCAACCCTTATACTTAATAATATTATAAGTTAATAATATATATGTATAAGATCAAGTCGTCTTACCGCTAGTACGCCTCATTCACGAAGCCGGTCTATAAGGGGGTATAAGGTTGTTGCCTATAAAATGGCAACTTAATGGGTGTCCACTCTCACCCACCGCTTCCTTGATCGGTGGAGGGTCGTTAGCCGAACGGGTAGGACAAGGACTTATAAATTCTCATTAAAAGTATAATGAAATATTATAAAGTAACTAAATGTTTTATTAAATTCCCAATCTTAGTTACTTTAGGAAAATGTGAATAAGGTGTTAATCCATGAAATTACACTTTACACTTTGTTTAAGTCGTTAGTGGAGCTCGTGCGGTTAACCGGCACACTAACTTGGACTTAACAAGGTAGGTAAAGGGTGACTTAAAGTTTATTATAGGTCGGTGGAGCTCGTGTGGTTAACCGGCACATCGATTGAGTAATAAACATTGAGTGTACCAAGTGATTTGCATGGTTACTTCACACCTCGTTTTGTGATCCTCGGTATCCCAGTCACAAAACTTGGAGGGCACACTCGAGATTAAAACATACCTTTGAAAAGTTCATTGAATCTCAAAAGAATCTAGGAATTTCTAAGAACCAAATTAAAAACTTAATATATTAATATTTCGTTTTTGGTGGAAATTGGTGAATCGTCATTCACTTACCTTTCAAATATGTTATTACTTAGATTACGACATACCTCTTCTAAGTATAATATATTGTGATTGGGTCCTAGCCTTAATATCACATTTGGGTGTTTTATTAAGGACTATATCTATATCTAAACTAATCTTGTTTCTCTTCTTGCTCAGATGTCTTCAAACAATGCTGCTTCTGGCTCTAATCCTAATGGCTCCTTTACCCTTATGAACTTGTGTGGGAAAGTCACTTTTGATGGATCCAACTTCAATGAATGGATTAGAAATATCAGGATGATTACCCGCTACGAGGACAAGGAATATGTCCTCGATAAGGAGCTTAAAGAGATTGATGAGACCACTGCAACTCCTTAGGAGATCGCTGACTTCCAGGCACATGAAAGGGATGCCACCAAAGTGGCATGCATCATGATGGCCACCATGACAGCAGAACTCCAAAAGTCCTATGAGGACTTCTACCCTTTTGAAATGCATCAAGACTTGATGGAAAGATATCATCAAAGTGCACGACAAGAGAGGTATGAAATCATCTCCCCCATGATAACAACCCGAATGAAGGATGGTGAACCCATCACGGGCCACATGCAGAAAATGCAAAGATTTGTGGACCGTTTGCTGAAGCTTAATGTGAACTTCCCTGAGGAGCTTGCAATAGATATCATTTTGCACTCCTTACCCTCGTGCTATGATCAATTCCGCATGACATATCACATGAATAAGGAAGAAGTCACACTCAACAAACTTCAAGGACTCCTAAAGACCGCAGAAAGTGGTCTTAAGGGTAAGTCGGTTGTTACTCCTACTCCTACCAACTCCGCCCCTGTCTTGGTAATTGGGAAAGGGAAGAGTAAGAAGAGGAAGAGCCCCTCGAAGGGTACCAAGGGTAAGACCCTTGAAGGCTCCTCTTCAAATGGAACCAAGAAAGGTTTCGTCACTCCTTCTGCTGACCCAAAAGAGGCTGAATGCTTCTATTGCCATGAAAAGGCACATTGGAAGTGGAACTGCCCAAAGTACCAGCAAGATGTAAAGGATGGGAAAGTTAAACCCAACCATGCAGGTATTTACACTATCTTATCTAATAACTCACCCTATTCTAACTCTTGGGTCCTTGATACCGGTTGTGGTATTCATATATGTTCTGATTTACAGGGACTAAGAAGAAGTGAGAATGTGGAGCATGGAAGAATAAACTTGATCATGGGGAATAGGAAAGTTTCACCTGTCACCAAGATTGGAGTTTATACTTTATCGCTAAGTAGTGGGTTTAGTTTAGATTTGAATAAATGTTGTTACTCGCCAGAAATGGCAAGAAATATTATTTCCTTTCATGCATTGTATAAACAAGGTTTTACCTTTTCATTTGATAATGAAGTTGGTTCGATTAATGCTTTCTTTAATAATGTTCTTTATTTTAAAGCATTACCTTGTGATGGTGTGTATGAGACTGTATCTGTTGTAGATAACTTAGGAAATAATGTATTGTGTATTGATTCTGTTAATGATAATAACTTGGATAAAGCATCATTATGGCATTGTCGTCTTGGACATATAAGCAAGAAACGCATAGGCCAACTCCAAAAGGATGGAGTCTTGGAATCATTTGACCTAAAGTCAGATGATAGTTGCGAATCATGCTTACTTGGAAAAATGACAAAGTCTCCCTTCACTGGTTCTTGTGAGAGGGGTGAAGGTTTGTTGGATCTTGTACACACGGATGTGTGTGGACCCTTCAAACATGCCACAAGGGATGCTAATCGTTATTATTTGACTTTTACTGATGATTACAGTAGATATGGATATGTCTACTTAATCAAACATAAGTCAGAGACTTTTGAAAGGTTTAAAGAATTTAAACAGGAAGTCGAGAATCAATTGGGCAAGAACATTAAGATGCTTCGATCCGATCGAGGTGGTGAGTATCTTAGTTCAGAGTTCCTCGACTATCTTAGGGAATGTGGGATTGTCTCACAATTGACACCTCCCAGGACACCGCAGTTGAATGGTGTGGCTGAGAGGCGTAATCGAACCTTGTTGGATATGGTTCGTTCCATGATGAGTCGAGCTTCGCTACCAATCTCATTTTGGGGGTATGCCTTAGAGACTGCCGCCCATATCCTTAATCTAGTCCCTACAAAGAAAGTTGCCAAAACTCCTCATGAGATGTGGACTCGTAAAGTACCTAAACTAGACCACATCAAGATTTGGGGTTGCGAGGCTTTAGTGAGACGCGAGACTCATGATAAGCTCGAACCTCGAAGTGAGAGGTGTATTTTCATCGGCTACCCACAAAAATCCTTTGGTTACCTCTTCTACAGACCTAGTGAGAATGTGGTCTTTGTAGCTAGGAGGGCTTTCTTTCGAGAAAGAGATTTCATAAGCCAAGGAAACAGTGGGAGGCAAGTTGACCTTGAAGAAATTCAAGAGTCATGTGGTGAAGGAACTTCAAACCCTAGCACTCAACTTGAGGAGGAAACTCCTGTTGAGCCAATTGACGAGTCTGTACCTCTGAGGCGTTCCACAAGAGTTAGGAATGCACCTGAGCATTACTATGGATTCCATATTACTGCGGAAGGTGATACACTTATTAGTGATGAGACACTAGTAGGGCTGGATGAACCTAACAGTTATGCGGAAGCCATGGCAGGCCCTAAGTCAGCCAAGTGGAAAGAGGCAATGGACAGTGAGATACAGTCCATGTATGACAATCAAGTTTGGAACTTGGTTGAGAATGTACCAGGTCGTAAGACTGTAGGGTGCAAATGGATCTTCAAGAAGAAGACCGACATGGATGGTAATGTACACACTTATAAGGCACGAATGGTTGCAAAGGGCTTCTCTCAAACTCCGGGAGTTGATTATGATGAGACCTTTTCTCCAGTAGCCAAGATTAAGTCTATTAGGGTTATGTTAGCCATAGCTGCATTTCATGACTATGAAATATGGCAAATGGATGTCAAAACCGCTTTCCTTAATGGAGAGTTGGCTGAGGATGTTTACATGAGTCAGCCAGAGGGTTTTGTCAATACAGAGTACCCTCATAGAGTGTGTAAGATTGAGAAATCCATTTATGGATTAAAGCAAGCACCTCGCAGATGGAATCTTTGCTTTGATGAGAAAGTCAAAGAGTTTGGCTTTTCTAGGAGTGAAGATGAATCTTGTGTATATGTCAAGGCTAGTGGGAGTATAGTTAGCTTTTTGGTATTGTATGTGGATGACATACTACTCATAGGAATTGACATCCCAACTCTGCAGGAAGTTAAGTCCTGGCTTGTGAAGTGTTTCTCTATGAAGGACCTAGGAGAAGCTGCCTATATTCTAGGGATAAGGATCTTGAGAGACCGGAGTAAAAGACTAATTGGACTTAGTCAGAGTACCTACTTGGATAAGGTGCTGAAGAGATTCAGCATGCAGGACTCCAAAAAGGGAGAGTTACCTATTCAGTGTAACGCCAGATTGAGTAAGACTCAAAGCCCGAGTACTGAGGCTGAGATAGTAGAAATGAGTCGAGTACCTTATGCTTCGGCTGTAGGATCGATCATGTATGCTATGACTTGTACTCGACCTGATGTAGCCTTTGCGTTGAGCATGGTTAGCAGGTATCAGGGGAACCTTGGCAAGGCATACTGGACCGCGGTAAAGAATATCCTCAAGTACCTACGGAGGACTAAGGACTGGGTCCTTACCCTCGGTGGGAGTGATGACTTGAGAGTTGTAGGGTATAGTGATGCTGGCTTCCAGACTGATAGGGATAATTTCCGCTCTCAGTCGGGCTGGGTCTTTACCCTAAACGGAGGAGCAATTACTTGGAAGAGTTCCAAGCAAGAGACAGTAGCTGATTCCACTTGTGAATCAGAGTATATAGCAGCGAGCGAGGCAGCAAATGAGGCAATATGGCTGAAGAACTTCATTGGAGACCTTGGAGTTGTACCAGCTATAAAGGAGCCTATGGAAATTTTCTGTGATAGTGAAAGTGCGGTTGCCTTAGCCAAGGAACCAAGGGATCACGGGAGATCCAGACACATCGACAAAAAATATCACTTTATCAGACATCGCATAGAAGAAGGAATCCTCGTGGCAAAGAGGGTATCATCAGATGAGAACCCAGCAGATCCCCTCACGAAGGGACTGAGTCGGGTTAAGCATCTTCAGCATGCTCGGAGCATAGGGCTAAAGGATGATATTAGTTTTAGTAGTTAGATAATTTTGGAAATTTGTAAAGTGTAATTGACATTTGATGATAAATAAAAGTTGTGTTTATTTATGAGTAAAGTGTTGCTATCTTCTGTCAATCGTTTACTATAATTTCTTTTGCATGTTTTGACTTCCAGAATATTATGTTTTGTTTTACATATTATTCAAAATTTCCACAGTCGGTCATATGTTGGAAGTAGATATGAATTAAGAATGTCATGAAGTTGGTTGTAGGTGTCAAGTTTTAGGACAACACTTCATGAGTACTCATAAGTTCTGAGTATTGGAATCAACCCATGCTCACTGGTATCACTTCATGGAATTTATCTCGAGTGATCGTGAGACGGTAACATCATATAAGTCTTCAAACCTAGAGATATGATTTGTTGCCTATGAGTTGGTTATGCATTGATTGTACGAAAACGCATTGGTAACTCGATGTTATAAAACGTGCTTTTGTGTATAATTCAACAAGTAGTAGAGCAAACATATGAGTCGAAGTTTATCTGTTCCTTCTTGGATTAGAAGCTGGTATCTGGGCCCCTCGATGATTTTGTTTTGACCTATGTACCGGGCCCGGTCAGAACTAAGTTGATGTGTTCAATTAAGTTATTTGTCAAACAAATCGGAAATCGGGAAACAAACTGCTGGACAGTAAGCAAGACATTGTTCCATGTATTTGTCTAGCTGATATCTAGAACAGAGGATTATATGATCACTTATCTTAAATGGCGTATCATCATCTTCTCAGTTCCGAGAGACCTTGAAAGAGCTACGATTGTCGATCGGTTCCTGAAGTCATACTTACAGTTATAGTTATTAGACTTATCCAAGTGGGAGACTGTTGGATAAGGTGTCTAAGTCCATAACTATTTCTGGTATATACTTGACCCGACCCGACATGGTCCATTTGGGTTGCATGGCACCATGCATTGGATAAACTAAATGAGAGAAATAACACTTATGGTTTATTAATATATTATAAGTTCTAATATATTAATAATATTATTTAATTAGTTTGATCAAGAATTAATTTAGAATTAATTAAGTGATCCAAAGATAACTAATTAAATATATGGGTTGATTATGTAAATCATCCATAACTTATATAGTGGGCTAAGAGGCTCCATGGATTATCAAGTTGGGTTCCACCCATAGGATGTTCCATGGATGCTCCATGGAGTTAATCCATGGATCATGGAAATGAAGAGTCATGTTACATTAGGGTTTACCTAATGCAACACACTATATAAACCATGTGATATCTCCCAAAATCGGTTACACCAAGTAGAACAAGAGGGCTAGAGCCGATTTTAGTGTGTTATACATTCTCTCCAAGTTTACTCCATAGCATTTGGTGTTGTGTGAAGCATTTGAGACATCACACTTGGGGTGCTAGGCTCACAATGTTTCAAGGAATCAAAATCAGCAACAAGGTATGTTATTCTATCTTACATTTAAGTTTAAATGTTCCCCATGTATGCTAGATAGGATTATGAACCTTGGAAATCATCTTGCATGAATTTTAGACAAACATAGATCCAAGGTTTATTAGGGTTGCATGTACACTTATGAAGTGTTAGAATGCTCAAATCCCTTCAGCATGCACGTAAAGTTCGAAACTTTACGTGCTAGATCGAGCTTAGGGGCTTGGATCTATCTTTTGGTCAAAGGTTGTACATCAGAAATCGAGGATTTAGGGTGTGGACGTTATCGACTCGGCGAGTCCGTTCTTGGGACTCGACGAGTCCAAGGCATAAAGTCCCATGTCTGTTGAGGGTCAAAAGAACTCAGTTGGGTGTTAGAAAGGTTGTAGAAGGTCCGAAGGAGTGACCCAATGTATTGGACTTATCCTTAGACCTGGAGTTCATGGGACTCGACGAGTGCTAGAACAGACTCGGCGAGTCCAAGGCAATCTCCTTATGGTTGAAGATGAACTTGACGAGTTATTCATACAACTCGGCGAGTCAAGGTTAGAACTTGTTCATCAGATGAAGGTGAACTCGACGAGTTGTTCATACAACTCGGCGAGTCGGATGAAGGTTCATTCGATGTTCATATCGAAGAGGAACTCGTCGAGTCGTTGCTAAACTCGACGAGTAGAGTCGTGGATGAGGACAGTTGAAGAGATAGGGACTCGACGAGTTGGCGGCCCAACTCGGCGAGTCGGGTCAACTGGAAGTTGACTTTGACTTTGACTTGGACTTGGTCAGGGGTAAAATGGTCATTTTACCCTAAGAATAGATTTCAGACTCTGATTAAGTGTTTTGTGGGGATTATAGCCGGAGGATTTCCGGAGCAGCAGCAGACAGAGATTTCCCGCACAGATTATCAGCAGCTACTCGTTCGAGGTGAGTTACCTTCCAGTAGCGGTGGGTCTACGGCCACAATGCCGGCCCACCAGTAGGAGTTGTATGTTGGATGATTGTCTTTGTGATATTCATCTAGGTTTGCTACTACCTGATATGTTATATGCTAGTATGATATGTATATGTGACAGTAGTAGAGTCCGGTTGTTAGGACCGGAGGGTAGGTCAGACACCCCGGATATGTCTGACAGTATGTGAGGATATGATTATATGCTGGCATGATATGTTATATGTGATAGTGGTAGTATGGAGGGAATAGTCCTCAAGTTCGGTTGTCAGGACCGAAGGGTAGGTCGGACACCCCAGAAACGTCTGACAGTATGTTTACGTTATGATATATGTGATAGTAGCAGTAGGGGGTGGAATAGTCCCCGAGGTTCGGTTAATAGGACCGAAGGGTAGGTCAGCACCCCAGAATGGCTTGACATGGGTAGGTCAGCACCCCAGAATGGCTTGACACGGGTAGGTCGGCACCCAGAATGGCCGTACTGGGTAGGTCGGGCACCCCAGAATTGTCCGGCAGTATGAATGCGATATGTCTGTATGGTATGTGGTATGATGGGGGAACTCACTAAGTTTTGTGCTTAGAGTTTTAGTTTTGGTTTCAGGTACCTCTTCGTCTAAGGGGAAGGAGCCGGCAGTGTAGCAGTGCATCACACACACACATGATTTCCGCATGAAGTTTTCTGGGATTGTACTCTGATATGTTGTTATTTTATGACTTGGGTTTTTAGACATGATGCATTGTTTTATGAGATGATGTGTTTTCACAGTATTTTCTTATGAATGTTTTTATGAGTCAATTAATTAAAAAGAAAATTTTGGACTTGAAAATTAGGTCGGTACAATTATTTGTTTATAACACTTTAATTATTTGCTACTAACAGACATATTGTGTGGTATTTGACATTGGGTGCAACAAAATATTGACTGAAAAAATTAATTGCAGGGCTCAAAAAATTTACATGAATCATAAAGAATGTTGTGTACGATAGCTTGAAACAAACTACATCAAAAACTAATTAAGAAAGAAGGTGTGAAATAAAGATGCCCGTCTAAAATCTAATTTAATGATAGGAAATATATTAGCATTTGAAACGTCTGCTGAATAGCTTCCATATATATCACTATTTTAATTTGGGAAATAAAAAGGAAAATGTAAATCATACCCTTGGGAGATCAAAGGTAAGATGTTTGGTTATACAATCACACAATAATTAGGATTCATATATGAACCTATCTCTCTCTATATATATATATATATATATATATATATATATATATATATATATATATATATATATATATATATATATATACATTATTGTTTTTTTTGCTTACATTTTATTTATTTATTTTTATTTAGATTTTATTTGACCTTTTTTGGAATATATATATATATATATATATATATATATATATATATATATATATATATTACATTTTGTTCGTTTATATTTTTTTGATGTTTTTTTGGAATAATTTTTTTTTAGTTTTTTGGCGTGTTGTTTGAATATATTTTAATATTTTTTTGACGTTTTGTTTGTTTATATTTTTTAAAATAATTTTGTAAAAAATGTAAAAACGTTCATTAAATGTGAATATTATTAACATAGATTAGATATATAATTACTTTTTAATAGTATTAACAGATAGACTAACCGAAATTCAAAAATGGGTCTTAAGTTATATAAAGGCTAATTGCAAACCATATAACTCGAAGACAAACAAAATTTCTAAAAAAAAAATGAAATCGCAAACATTGACACATATGTTTGAGTTATAGGAATTATGATTAGCATTTGCTATTCGGAACAAAAAGTTAAAAAATTTCTAAAACTAAAAAATTTGAACTCGAACCCTTTGACACTCATTTTAGATTTCGGTTAGCCTATAAAATAACTCTATTAAAATAAATAACTTTATACCTAGTATGTGTTAATCATATTCACATTCAACAAATTTTTTTACATTTTTTATAGAAAAATATTTATAAAAAGCTTTACAAAAATATAAAAAACAGAAGATCAAAAAAACATTAAAACTTATATTTGAACAAAACATAAAAAAAACTAGAAAAATTATTCAAAAAAAAAATGTAAATTAACAACATTAAAAAATATTTTCGAATAAAATTTCAAAAAAATATAAATAAATAAAATAAAGTGCAAGCAACAAAATATTAAAAAGTTAAACAATTATATATATATATGTATATATATATATATATATATATATATATATATATATATATATATATATATATATATATATATATATTCAGGTTCATTTGAGACCATGCTAATTTAGTGAGACCGTGAGACGCAATTTAAAAATAATTTTAAAATGCAAAATAAAAGGAAAAATCCGAAAATTCTTTTTTAATTATTATTTTCTTCATTTTATTTACCTAAAAAAATAAAAATTAATAAAAAAAGTAAAAAAATTACAGTTTTTTTTTTGAAAAATACGTGAAATATTCTAATAGAATATTACACTGTAAATATTTTAATGTGATTTTTAGAATGTTAGAATATTCTAGTATGTATTAGATTTGTCATATATGTAAAATATTCTAATATTCTATTAGAATATTCTAATATTCTACTAGATTATGTAAAAAACGATAATTTTTTTTATTTATTTTATAAATTTATTTTGGAAATATAAATGACGAAAATAATATTTTAAAAAAAAATTCGAAAATTTTCAATTATTTTGCATTTAAAAAATAATTTTTTTATCTACAAAATTAGTGGCTAGGATTGCGTCTCATCGTCTCATAAAATTAGGCTGTCTCAAATGAACCTAACCCTTGCTTTTATACCATCGTCTCATAAAATTAGGCTGTCTCAAATAAAATGAACCTAACTCATCGTCTCATTTAAAAATACCATTTTACCTTTGCTTTTATATTTTTGTTTTTTTGTTTTTTCTTATATATATATATATATATATATATATATATATATATATATATATATATATATAAATAAAAGAAAAAACAAAAAAACAAAAATATAAAAGCAAAGGTAAAATGGTATTTTTAAATGAACTAAGTTTGTGCACTACAATTTCTTTAAACTGGATGCATTTTGTTAAATTTTTAAAGATTGGACTAAAAATGCTAATATGACCAAACCATAGTGACCAAAACTATAATTTACTATTTGCTTTTTAGGTGCTTTTCATATTTATTTATTAAAATAATATGGACATAAGTTTGGTATCGTGTCTAAAATTAATATGAACGAGACTTTTCCTCCATGTTTTAAAAATTGGTTTGAACCGGTCTGTTGGACCGGAAACTGAGGAAGACAGTGGTTCAACTATCATCGGATTTATGTCTATTTTTGAACTGGAACGGACCGACCGATTTGTACAAAAATCCGATTGAACTGATTAAATTGAATAAAAACACAGATAAAAAAACCATTTTGTATAATAATTTTTTTGGTCTTTTTCATATCCATTTAAATTTCTTTAAATAAAAATATATGGTAAATATTATAAAGTTTTTTGATACGTTTGTATTTATCTAAAACTATATTTTGTTTCGGCAATATTTTTTATTTTCTTTGTGATGTATATAGATTGATGTAAAACTTATACTTATATATTATTTTAATGTATTGGATTGATCTACAATTTGTTTTTATGTGTATTTTTAATGTTTGAACTTGTGGAAGTCAAATTCTTGATTTATGTATGTATGTATGTGTAGGAAAACAGATGAAAACAATATAAACCGGTTGACCCGATGGTCGAACATATTAAACCAATTGAATCAGAAACCGATCACCATATCAGTTAAAAAAAAACGGTTTTTAAAACATTGTTTTTCCTAAGTTTTTTAGTGGCGACAATTTGAAGTATTATTGATTCTGTTTTGGCCGCTAAAAACATAGTAAATAAACCATCATAAAAGGTACAATTATTTAAAGTATAATTCAACCCAATAGTATCCTAAAAATATGTATATATCAATTAATTCACGATCAATATCTATCGATCACATATTGTTCTTGATACTTTACTTTATGATATTCCCCCATCACTCGATGATATTCTACAATTCTTGGTTGGGAATCACACCCACCCCATTAAACACTTAGGAATATGAATATCTTATTTCTCTCCTACATAAAAAGAATTCGTCAATATTTCAAATAATCTTATACCAATTATATTATTATTATTATTATTATTATTATTATTATAAACCTTAAATAGCAGTATATTAAAATTCCATCAATCCATATGAAATGATTGTTTGATTGTTAATTGAGTCAATGATTAAATTAGACCCAAACTTTTATAACTTATGAGTTGTTTGATAGGTCTTTTACTCGTAAGAGGCTGAGTCAGACCTAATCATGTTTATACTGTTTAATGTCATACTTAGAAGCTTCTAACTCGGTCTTGATTCTTTTGACCGTCTTACATGCCTCTTACTCGGTCAGATTAAGAGTTGTGTCTAACTCAATCAGACATTGACTCACTTAGTAAGAGACATATCAGATGCTTAAGACCGGTAAGAGGTTGAGTCTGATCTCATCAGGTTCAGACTGTTTGATGTCATACTTAGAAGCCCATGACTCAGTTTTGACTCTTCTGATTATCTGACATGCCTCTTACTCAGGTCAGATTAATGTTTGTGTCTGACTCAATTAACTCGCTCGACAAGATACAAATCAAATGTTTCTAATTATGGTATCAAACAATTTAAATTTGACCAAGTCAAACAAGATCTCTTATTAGATCCAATAAAAAAACATATCAAATAGTCCTTAACTTTAACAATTGTTACTAATACATTTAAATATCACATTTATTAACATGATATCATAAAATTGGATCAACCTATAGTGTAACGCCCCATTTCTGGTATGTGATTTAAATAAAGTAATTTTCATTTTCTTAAGGGATACTCAACGAGTCTGTAACCCAACTCGTCGAGTAGTGACGGGATGTTCACGCATTTTAAGTTGACTACTCGGCGAGTCCATATGAAGGGACTCGACGAGTCTGCCTGTCTGGATGAAGCCCTAATTTCATGGGTTTGTACCCTATATAAACGTCATTATAGCCTCCCACCCCAGCCTCCAGCACCTTTATAGCATTTCCCCTGTAAACCCTAGCCCCCATTGTTGAACTTGAGTGTGTTTGTGCTAGTTTGGAGGTTTTGGAAGAGAAAGAAAGAAGGAAGATCCAAAGGAGAAGAAGAAGATCCAGAGTCTCTTGATCATCAGCCTCACATCCTGGTACTAAAACTTGTACCTTGCTTGTTATTTCCATTTGACAGTCTTGTATGCTTAGATGTGCTTCTTTTTGGGACTTTTTGGATCCAAACTCGAGATTGGGACTCCTATAAGGAAATGGATCATAGATCTGAGTATATTTGAGCTGTAGGAGCTCAAAGTAGTTGCCTTTATGCACCCAAGGTCGAGTTCCAAACCCTAAGACCCCATTCTTAGCTTATTTTGATGTTCTAGCCTCATTTCTTCATGCATGCACGTAAAGTTGGAAACTTTATGTGTAAAACCAACCCTAAGAGCCTAGATCTATGATTTGGAAGCACTGAAATCGATTAGAATCGACTGTATAGTAATAGCATGCTTGGGACTCGGCGAGTTGTTCTTCAACTCGACGAGTTGTTCTTACGACTCGGCGAGTCGCAGACTGGACGTGTTCATATGATGAAGGAGAACTCGACGAGTTGTTCATACAACTCGGCGAGTCGGATGATGATAGACTCAATGTACATATCGAAGAGGAACTCGTCGAGTCTTCGCCAAACTCGACGAGTATAAGCAAGTAGAGGACTAGAACGGATGAAAGGGGCTCGGCGAGTTGGCGGCCCAACTCGGCGAGTCCGGTCAACTGGAAGTCGACTTTGACCAGGAAGTTGACTTTGACCAGGAAGTTGACTTTGACCGGGGGTAAAATAGTCATTTCACCCTCAGTTTAGTTATCAGTATTTGATCAAGTATATTTATGGGAATTGTAGCCGGGGAGATACCGGAGCAGCAGCAGATAGTTCCCGAGTAGCTTTTTCAGCATTCAGTTTACGAGGTGAGTTTATTTCCAGTAGGAACGGGTCTACGGCCACAATGTAGACCCGTTTAGTTAGCAGTAGTTCCGGACTTCGGTCCGATGCCGGGAGGGTCCCGAGAAGTAGATATGTATGCTTGTTGTCTTTGTAATTCATGCATGTTATGTTCGGTTATGTTATGTCCTATAGTTCCGGGCTTCGGTCCGATGCCGGGCGGGGCCCGATGTAGTGGGCGGGGCCCAAGCTAGTTCCGGACTTCGGTCCGATGTCGGGCGGGGCCCGATGTAGTGGGCGGGGCCCAAGCTAGTTCCGAACTTCGGTCCGATGTCGGGCGGGGCCCGATGTAGTGGGCGGGGCCCAAGCTAGTTCCGGACTTCGGTCCGATGTCGGGCGGGGCCCAAGCTAGTTCTGGACTTCGGTCCGATGTCGGGCGGGGCCCGATGCAGTGGGCGGGGCCCAAGCTAGTTCCGGACTTCGGTCCGATGCCGGGCGGGGCCCAGTATTTGCTTACATGTCGTTGTATGGTATGTGGTAGTTTGGGGGAAACTCACTAAGCTTTGTGCTTACAGTTTCAGTTTTGGTTTCAGGTACTTCCGCAAGTAAGGGGAAGAGCTCGGGATGATGGCATGGCACACACCACAGCTTCAGTTTTATCCTGGGAGTTTCATTCAGATATTTTGATATGATTGATACAGTATTTGTTTGACACAGTTATGTGACTTTTGAGTTACTTATTTTATGGTTCTTAGTATGTATGACATTCGATGATGTGATTTTTAGTAATATCAAAACAAAATTTTTTGGGTCATATTTTGGGATGTTTCATATAGTTAAACTTTAATTTGCATAGATCATATGTATTAGTTACTAGGTGTGAGACTCGTGTAATACACGGGTTTTTAAAAAAAAATTAATATATTTTGTTAAACATTACATGTTTTTTAGTATTAATTTAACATAAAGAGAAAAATATATATAAAGAATAAATTAACTATTTCGAAATATAAATAAATAAAATAAAAACGTACGTATTTATAAAATGATGATGACCATAATGTTATAAACATTAAACATTAATTAAATAAAAATTGCTAAATATATAAAAACAAAATGATGAATAAGTAGGTAAGATAATGTATAATAATAAAAACAAACATTGAAATATTGAGACTTATTTTTATGAATTACAAGTTTCTAAAGACTTCTTTGAATACAACATTAGATGTCTTATTGGTAAGTTTACTATCTTTATCTAAAATTAATATTTTTAATCCATCTTTACTCTTCACTCTCGACAATGCAACATACAACTGCCCATGACTAAATACTGGTTGTCTCAAAAACAACCCCACCTTCGATAGTGACTGTCCTTGACTTTTATTTATTGTCATCGCAAAACATACAGCCAGCGGGAATTGTCGTCTTTGAAATATGAAAGGAATCCTTTTATCCAAAGGCGTCAAAGACATTCTTGGAATAAACGTACGGTTTCCGATATTACTTCCAGATATTATCTCAACTTCTATAACACGTTTGCCCAATGCAATAATGTTGAGTTTTGAGCAAACTAACACTCCTAAGTTGTTCATGCAACCCTAGAAACTTTGGATCTATGTTTGTCTAAAATACATGCAAAATAATTTTCCAAGGTTCATAACCTATCTAGCATACATGGGGTACTTTTAAACATAAAAGATACTAGAAGAATTACATACCTTTGTTAGTGAGTTGATTCCTTGGGAGTTTGAGAGCCAAGCACCAATAATGTGAATGCCTCAAATGGAAATCACAAATCACCACAAACTTGGAAAACTTATGAGAGAGCACTCTAATATTCTAGAAATCGGCCACACCTTATGCACACACACATAGTGTCTTCTCAAGCACCATAAGCCTCTTTATATAGTGTAGATGATTAGGGTTATGAACCATGCAAACCCTAATAACCCATGTCTTTTCCTATTCCAAGGATCCATGGGTTAAAAGCTCCATGGATCATCCATGGACTCCCATTCAAGCTTAGCCCATTTCATTATGAGTGTTAGCCCACACTATATAAGTACAATAGCCCATTATTTAATTAGTCACCTTATGATCACTAAATTAATTCATAATTAATTTAAGATCAATACTAATTAAATAATACAATTTCATATTAATATATTATAACTTATAATATATCAGTAGGCCGCAAATATACTCTTCTCATAATGTTATCCATATAAATAGTTCGGGTGAAGTGCAACCCAAATGGACCATGCCGGGTCGGGTCAAGTATATACCAAATAAGTTATGGACTTAGACACCTTATCCAATAGTCTCCCACTTGGATAAGTCTGATAACTGTATTTGCCTATATAGCTTCAGGAACCAACCGGCAATCGTAGCTCTCGAAAACTCTGTTGAACTATGTGTTGGAGATAGTGTCTAAGTCCATAACTATATTTGGTATGTACTTGACCCGACCCGGCATGGTCCATTTGGGTTGCACTTCACCCGAACAATTTACGAATAATCTTTTGAGAATAGTATAAGTTATGATTTATTAATATATTATAAGTTCTAATATATTAATATAAAATCATATTATTTAATTAGTGTTGATCTATAATTAATTTAGAATTAATTTAGAGATCAAAAGTATGACTAATTAAATATGGGCTCTTGTATTTATATAGTGTGGGCTAATGCTTATTTGGAATGGGCTAGGCTTGCATGGAAAGTCCATGGATACTCCATGGAGCTTTAACCCATGGGTATTAGGGTTTACATGAATGTAACCCTAATCCACCACACTATATAAAGGAGGCTTTGGTTCTTGAAATGATATTAGTTGATGTGTGTAAACTAAGAGGGCCGATTTCAAGAAGTTTGTGACTATTCTCTCAAGTTTCCAAGTTTGTGGTGATTTGTGACTTCCATTTGAGGCATCCACATTATTGGTGCTAGGCTCTCAAACTCCAAGCAATCAACTACTACTACAAGGTAAGTAATTCTACTAGTTTTATTTGATTCAAGTATCCCATGCCATGCTAGTTAGGATAAGAACCTTGGAAAAATAATTATTTGCATGTATCTTAGTCAAACATAGATCCAAGGTTTCTAGGGTTGCATGTACACCATAGGAGTGTTAGAATGCTTAAAACCCATCAGTGGTATCAGAGCTAGGTTTGTTTATTTGATACTTGATGCAAAAAAAAAAAAAAAAAACTTGAAAATCGAAGTTGTGTTCAAAAGCTCGTATCAAAATTTCAAGTTTTGTATATGTACTTACGATTCTTGAAATTTTTGATATGAACATTCATAAACATATGAGTTTAGAAGATCATAGAAATTATGTGCTAATAACTGATTAGATTAATTCTTGATCTTTATGTGTTTTAATGGAGTCCATAACTAGTTCTTAAGTTATGGATAACCAAAAGTCACATTTATAAATAACCATTAAAAGAACACATAGGTTACAAAAAATGAAGAGTCTTCATTTTTAATAACCATTAACTCATAAGTTATGAGAAATGAAAAGTTTTGAAAGTTTACAAAACTTGCCCTCAAGTTTTGGAACATGTAAAGTCATATTAAAAAATTTAGTTCCAACCCCTAGAATTTTAAAAGTTAAAATTCAACCCTTATACTTTATAATAT
Organism: Lactuca virosa; assembly: GCF_052849685.1. Taxonomy (NCBI): domain Eukaryota; kingdom Viridiplantae; phylum Streptophyta; class Magnoliopsida; order Asterales; family Asteraceae; genus Lactuca; species Lactuca virosa. Next base: position 45,962,036 of record NC_136433.1, read on the forward strand.
TATAAGTTTAATAATATTTATATATGTATAAGATCAAGTCGTCTTACCGCTAGTACGCCTCATTCACGAAGCCGGTCTATAAGGGGGGTATCAGGTTGTTGCCTATAAAATGGCAACTTAATGGGTGTCCACTCTCACCCACCGCTTCCTTGATCGGTGGAGGGTCGTTAGCCGAACGGGTAGGACAAGGACTTATAAATTCTCATTAAAAGTATAATGATAATACTAAAGTAACTAAACTTTATTGAATTCCCAATCTTAGTTATTTTAGGAAAATGTGAATAAGGTGCTAATCCATGAAACTACACTTTACACTTTGTTTAAGTCGTTAGTGGAGCGTGTGTGGTTAACCGGCACACTAACTTGAACTTAACAAGGTAGGTAAAGGGTGACTTAATGTTTATCATAGTATCGATGGAGCGTGTGTGGTTAACTGGCACATCGATTGAGGGGTAATACATTAAGGGTACCAAGTAATTTGCATGGTTAGTTCACACCTTGTTTTGTGATCCTCGGCATCCCAGTCACAAAACTTGAAGGGCACACTCGAGATTGAAACATGCCATTGAAGAAAGTTCAATGAATCTCAAAGAATCTAGGAGTTTCTAAACCAATTAAAATCTAATTAAATATTTCGTTTTTCATGGTGGAAATTGGTGAATCGTCATTCACCTACCTTCAAATATCTTATAGCTTAGATTACGGCATCCCTCTTCTAAGTTATAAAATATTGTGTTGGGTCCTAGCCTTAATATTACATTTGGGTGTTTTGTTAAGGACTATCTCTATATCTAATCTAATCTATTCCCTCTTCTTTTCAGATGTCTTCCAATAACAATGCTTCTGGCTCAAACCCTACTAGCTCCTTCTCTCTCATGAATCTTTGTGGGAGAGTCATCTTTGATGGGTCCAAATTTACAGATTGGATCAGAAACATCAGGATGATCACTCGGTATGAGAACAAAGAATATGTTCTCGACAAGGAGCTGAAGGTACCCGAGCCAACTACTACTCCTAAAGAGCTTGCTGAATATGAGGTACATGAAAGAGATGCTACAAAAGTTGCATGCATCATGATGGCCACCATGACAGCCGAGCTCCAAAAGTCCTATGATGACTATTATCCTTTTGAGATGCACCAGGACTTGATGGACCGCTACCATCAAAGTGCTCGTCAAGAGCGATATGAAATAATCTCCTCCATGATAACAACCCGAATGAAGGATGGTGAACTCATCACGGGCCACATTCAGAAAATGCAAAGGTATGTGGACCGTTTACTGAAGCTGAATGTGAACTTCCCTGAGGAGTTAGCAATAGACATCATTTTTCACTCCTTGCCATCGTGTTATGATCAATTCCGCATGACATATCACATGAACAAGGAATAAGTCACCCTCAGCAAACTTCAAGGACTCTTGAAGACCGCCGAAAGTGGTCTAAAGGGTAAGTCGGTTGTTACTACTCCTACTCCTACTCCAACTGCGGCCAATGTCTTGGCAATCAGGCATGGCAAAGGGAAGAAGAGAAAGAACCCTTCTAAGGGTACCAAGGGTAAGACCCTTGAAGGCTCCTCTTCAAGCAAAACGAAGAAAGGTTTTGTCACTCCTTTTGCTAACCCTAATGAGGCTGAATGCTTCTATTGCCATGAAATGTCACACTGGAAGCGAAACTGCCCAAAGTACCAGCAAGATTTGAAGGATGGGAAAGTAAAACCCAACCATGCAGGTATATACACTATATTGTCTAATAACTCACCTCATTCTAAGTCTTGGGTCCTTGATACAGGTTGTGGTATTCACATATGTTGTGATTTGCAGGGACTAAAAAGAAGTGAGAATGTGGAGCAGGGAAAGATAAACTTGATCATGGGAAACAGGAAAGCTTCACCTGTCACCAAGATAGGAGTTTATTCCTTAGTGCTAAATAGTGGGTTTACATTAAATTTGAATAAATGTTATTATTCGCCAGAAATGGCAAGAAATGTTATTTCCTTTCATGCATTGTATAAACAAGGTTTTACCTTTTATTTTGATAATAATAATGGTAGTATTGATGCTTTCTTTAATAATGTTCTTTATTTTAAAGCATTACCTTGTGATGGCGTGTATGAAACTATATCTGTTGTAGATAATCTAGGAAATAATGTATTGTGTATTAACTCTTCCACTAGCTTAGATAAAGCATCCTTATGGCATTGTCGTCTTGGACATGTAAGCAAGAAACACATAGGCCAACTCCAAAAGGATGGAGTCTTGGAGTCATTTGACCTAAAGTCAGATGATAGTTGTGAATCTTGTTTGCTTGGTAAAATGACAAAGTCACCTTTTACTGGCACTTGTGCTAGGGGTGAAGGTTTGTTGGACCTCATACACACGGATGTGTGTGGACCCTTTAGAACCGCCACAAGAGATGCTAATCGGTTCTATGTGACTTTTACTGATGATTTTAGTAGATATGGATATGTCTACCTAATCAAGCATAAGTCAGAAACCTTTGAGAAGTTCAAAGAGTTTAAGCAAGAAGTGGAGAATCAGTTGGGCAGGAACATTAAGATGCTTCGATCCGATCGTGGTGGTGAGTATCTTAGTATTGAGTTCCTTGACCATCTTAAGGAATGTGGGATTGTCTCACAATTGACACCTCCTAGGACACCACAGTTGAATGGTGTAGCTGAGAGGCACAATCGGATCTTGTTGGACATGGTTCGTTCCATGATGAGTCGAGCTTCGCTACCAATCTCATTTTGGGGGTATGCCTTAGAAACTACCGCCCATATCCTTAATCTAGTCCCTACAAAGAAGGTTGCCAAAACACCTCACGAGTTGTGGACTGGAAAAGTTCCCAATCTAGACCACATCAAGATTTGGGGTTGCGAGGCTTTCGTGAGACGCGAGACTCACGATAAGCTCGAACCCCGAAGCGAAAGGTGTATTTTCATCAGCTACCCACATAAATCCTTTGGTTACATCTTCTACAGACCCAGTGATAATGTGGTCTTTGTAGCAAGAAGAGGATTCTTTCGAGAGAGAGAATTCATGAGCCAAGGAGACAGTGGGAGGCAAATTGACCTTGAGGAAATTCAAGAGTCAAGTGGTGAAGGAACCTCAAACCCTAGCCCTCAACCTGAGGAGGAAACTCCTATTGAGCCGACTGAAGAATCTATACCTCTGAGGCGTTCCACCAGAGTTAGGAATGCACCTGAGCATTATTATGGTTTTCATATTACTGCAGAAGGTGAGACACTTATCAGTGATAACACACTGGTAAATCTGGATGAGCCTAACAGCTACACGGAAGCCATGGCAGGCCCTGAGGCTGCTAAATGGAAAGAGGCTATGGATAGCGAGATACAGTCCATGTATGACAATCAAGTTTGGAACTTGGTTGACAATGTACCTGATCGTAAGATAGTTGGGTGCAAATGGATCTTCAAGAAGAAGACCGACATGGATGGTAATGTACACACTTATAAGGCACGACTGGTTGCAAAGGGTTATTGTCAAACTCCGGGAGTTGATTATGATGAGACCTTTTCACCAGTGGCCAAGATTAAGTCTATTAGGGTTCTGTTAGACATTACTGCATTTCATGATTATGAAATATGGCAAATGGATGTCAAAACCGCTTTCCTTAATGGAAAGTTGGCTGAAGATGTTTACATGGTTCAGCCAGAGGGTTTTGTCAGTACAGAGTACCCCAATAGAGTGTGTAAGCTCGAGAAATCCATTTATGGATTAAAACAGGCACCTCGCAGATGGAATCTTTGCTTTGATGAGAAAGTCAAAGAATTTGGCTTTTCAAGAAGTGAAGATGAATCTTGTGTCTATATCAAGGCTAGTGGGAGTATAGTCAGCTTTTTGGTACTGTATGTGGATGGCATACTACTCATAGGAAATGACATCCCAACCCTGCAGGAAGTAAAGTCCTAGCTTGGGAAGTGTTTCGCTATGAAGGACCTTGGAGAAGCTGCCTATATCCTAGGGATAAGGATTTTGAGAAACAGGAGTAAAAGACTAATTGGACTTAGTCAAAGCACCTATGTGGACAAAGTGTTGAAAAGGTTCAACATGCATAACTCCAAGAAAGGAGAGTTACCTATCCAGAGTAACGCCATATTGAGTAAGACACAAAGCCCTAGTACTGAGGCTGAGATAGCAGAAATGAGTCGAATACCTTATGCTTCAGCCGTAGGATCGATCATGTATGCTATGACGTGTACTCGACCTGATGTAGCCTTTGCTTTGAGTATGGTTAGCAGGTATCAGGGGAACCCTGGCAAGGCACACTGGACTGCGGTAAAGAATATACTCAAGTACCTACGGAGGACTAAGGACTGGGTCCTTACCCTCGGTGGCAGTGAGGACTTGAGAGTTGTAGGGTACAGTGATGCTAGCTTTCAGACTGACAGGGATAATTTCCGCTCTCAGTCGGGCTGGGTCTTTACTTTAAACGGAGGGGCAATTACTTGGAAAAGTTCCAAGCAGGAGACAGTGGCTGATTCTACTTGTGAATCAGAGTATATAGCAGCAAGCGAAGCAGCAAAGGAGGCTATATGGCTAAAGAACTTCATCGGAGACCTTGGAGTTGTACCAGCTATAAAGGAGCCAATGGAGATTTTCTGTGACAGCAATAATGTGGTTGCCTTAGCCAAGGAACCAAGAGATCATGGGAGATCCAGACACATTGACAGAAAATATCACTTCATTAGACATCGAATAGAAGAAGGAATCCTCGTGGCAAAGAGGGTATCTTCGGATGAGAACCCAGCAGATCCCCTCACGAAGGGACTGACTCGGGCTAAGCATCTCCAGCATGCTCGGAGCATAGGGCTGAAGGATGATATTAGTTTTAGTAGTTAGATAATCTTGAAATTTGTAAAATGTAATTGACATTTGATGATAAATAAAAGTTGTTATTTATGAGTAAAGTGTTGCAATCTCTTGTTAATCGTTTACTATTATTTCTTTTTGCATGTTTTGACTTCCAGAATAATTATGTTATGGTTTATATCATATTATTCAAACTCTCCACAGTCGGTCATATGTTGGAAGTAGATATGAATCAAGACTGTCATGGGTTGGCTTGTAGAGGTCTAAGATGTTAGACAAAGCGGGGCTACAGCACTCATGAGTGCTCATAAGTTCTGAGTATTGGATTCAACCCACGCTCACTTGTATCACTTCATGGAATTTATCTCGAGTGATCGTGAGACGGTAATATCATATAAGTCTTCAAACCTAGAGATATGATTTGTTGCCTATGAGTTGGTTATGCATTGATTGCACGAAAACGCATTGGTAACTCGATGTTATAAACCGTGCTTTTGTGTGTAATTCAACAAGTAGTAGAGCAAACATATGAGTTGAAGTTTATCTGTTCCTTCTAGGATTAGAAGCGATATCTGGGCCCCTCGATGATTTTGTTTTGACTTATGTACCGGGCCCGGTCAGAACTAAATTGATGTGTTCAGTTAAGTTCTATGTCAAACAAATCGGAAATCGGGAAACAAATGATGGACAATAAGCAAGATCATGTTCCATGTATTTGTCCGGCTGATATCTAGAACAGAGGATTATATGATCACTTATCTAAAATGGCGCTTCATAGTTTAACAGAGTTTTAAGAGCTACGATTGCTGATCGGTTCCTGAAGTCATACTTGCAACTATAGTTATTAGACTTATCCAAGTGGGAGACTGTTGGAGATAGTGTCTAAGTCCATAACTATATTTGGTATGTACTTGACCCGACCCGGCATGGTCCATTTGGGTTGCACTTCACCCGAACAATTTACGGATAATCTTTTGAGAATAGTATAAGTTATGATTTATTAATATATTATAAGTTCTAATATATTAATATAAAATCATATTATTTAATTAGTGTTGATCTATAATTAATTTAGAATTAATTTAGAGATCAAAAGTATGACTAATTAAATATGGTCTCTTGTATTTATATAGTGTGGGCTAATGCTTATTTGGAATGGGCTAGGCTTGCATGGAAAGTCCATGGATACTCCATGGAGCTTTAACCCATGGATCTCATGGAAATGAAAAGACATGGGTATTAGGGTTTACATGAATGTAACCCTAATCCACCACACTATATAAAGGAGGCTTTGGTTCTTGAAATGATATTAGTTGATGTGTGTAAACTAAGAGGTCCGATTTCAAGAAGTTTGTGACTATTCTCTCAAGTTTCCAAGTTTGTGGTGATTTGTGACTTCCATTTGAGGCATCCACATTATTGGTGCTAGGTTCTCAAACTCCAAGCAATCAACTACTACTACAAGGTAAGTAATTCTACTAGTTTTATTTGATTCAAGTATCATATGCCATGCTAGTTAGGATAAGAACCTTGGAAAAATAATTATTTGCATGTATCTTAGTCAAACATAGATCCAAGGTTTCTAGGGTTGCATGTACACCATAGGAGTGTTAGAATGCTTAAAACCCATCACTATGAAGCGCCATTTTAGATAAGTGATCACATAATCCTCTGTTCTCATGATATCAGCCGGACAAATACATGGAACAATGTCTTACTTATTGTTCAGCAGTTTGTTTCCCGATTTCCGATTTGTTTGACAAAGAACTTAATCGAACACATCAATTTAGTTCTGACTGGGCCCGGTACATAGGTCAAAACAAAATCATCGAGGGGCCCAGATATCGCTTCTATTTCTAGAAGGAACAGATAAACTTCGACTCATATGCTTGTTCTACTACTTATTGAATTGCACACAAAGGCACGTTTTATAACATCAAGTTACTGATGCGTTTACGTGCAATCAATGCACAACCAACTCATAGGTAACAACTCATATCTCTAGGTTTGAAGACTCATATGATATTACCATCTCACGATCACTCGAGATAAATTCCATGAAGTGATACAAGTGAGCGTGGGTTTATTCCAATACTCATAACTTATGAGTACTCATGAATGTTGTAGCAACCATTGCTATGGCTAAACACCTTTAGTCATCTACAATCCCAATTCATGACAGTCTTGATTCATACCTACTTCCGACATATGACCGACTGTGGAGAGTTTGAATAAACTTATTATTCTGGAAGTCAAAACATGCAAAGCTGAAACAATAGTAAATAATTGACAATGATAGCAACACCTTACTCATAAATAAATCACAACTTTTATTCATCATCAAACGTCGATTACATTTTACAAGTTCAGTAATAACTATCTAATATGTAAAACTAATATCGTCCCTCAGCCCGATGCGTCTCGCATGCTGCAAATGCTTCACCCTCGTCAGTCCCTTCGTAAGGGGATCCGCAGGGTTCTCATCTGACGATACCCTCTTTGCCACGAGGAGTCCCTCTTCTATCTTGTGTCTTATGAAGTGATATTTTCTGTCAATGTGTCGGGATCTGCCATGATCTCTTGGTTCCTTGGCTAAGGCAACCGCACTATTGCTGTCACAGAAAACCTCCATAGGCTCCTTAATAGCTGGTACAACTCCAAGGTCTCCGATGAAGTTCCTCAGCCATATCGCCTCCTTTGCCGCTTCACTCGCTGCTATGTACTCTGATTCACAAGTCGAATCAGCTACAGTCTCCTGTTTGGAACTCTTCCAAGTGATTGCCCCTCCATTTAAGGTAAAGACCCAGCCCGACTGAGAGCGGAAGTTATCCCTATCAGTCTGAAAGCTAGCATCACTATACCCTACTACTCTCAAGTCATCACTCCCACCAAGGGTAAGGATCCAATCCTTAGTCCTCCGCAGGTACTTGAGAATATTCTTTACCGCAGTCCAATGAGCCTTGCCAGGGTTCCCCTGATATCTGCTGACCATGCTCAAAGCGAAGGCCACATCAGGACGGGTACAAGTCATAACATACATGATCGAGCCAACAACGGAAGCATAAGGTAATCGACTCATCTCAGCTATCTCATCTTCTATACTCGGGCTCTGAGCCTTGCTCAGTTTGGCATTGCTTTGGATCGGTAATTCTCCTTTCTTGGAATTCTGCATGTTGAACCTTTTCAAAACCTTATCCAAATAGATACTCTGACTAAGTCCAATTAGTCTTTTACTCCTTTCTCTTAATATCCTTATCCCTAGGATATAGGCAGCTTCTCCAAGGTCCTTCATAGCAAAGCACTTCCCAAGCCATAATTTAACCTCCTGCAAGGTTGGGATGTCATTTCCTATGAGCAATATGTCATCCACATACAGTACCAAAAAGATAACTACACTCCCACTAGCTCTGACATATACGCAGGACTCATCTTCACTTCTTGAGAAACCAAACTCTTTGACCTTCTCATCGAAACAAAGATTCCAACTTCGAGATGCTTGTTTCAATCCATAAATGGATTTCTCAAGCTTGCACACTCTATTGGGGTACTCTGCACTGACAACACCCTCTGGCTGATTCATGTAAACATCCTCAGCCAACTTTCCGTTAAGGAAAGCGGTTTTGACATCCATTTGCCATATTTCATAATCCTGAAATGCAGCAATGGCTAGCATAACCCTAATAGACTTAATCTTTGCTACTGGTGAAAAGGTTTCATCATAATCAATACCCTGAGTCTGAGTAAAACCCTTCGCGACCAGTCGAGCCTTATAAGTGTGCACCTTACCATCCATGTCGGTCTTCTTCTTGAAGATCCATTTGCATCCGACTGTCTTACGGCCTGGTACATTGTCAACCAAGTTCCAAACTTGATTGTCATACATGGACTGTATCTCGCTGTCCATAGCCTCCTTCCATTTAGCAGACTCTGGACCTGCCATGGCTTCCTTAACACTGTTAGGTTCATCCATATTTACCAGTGTACTGTCACTGATAAATGTATCACCTTCCGTAGTAATATGAAATCCATAATAAAACTCAGGTGTGTTCCTAACCCTTGTGGAACGCCTCGGAAGTATAGACTCGTCAGCTGGATCAACAGGAATTTCCTCCTCAAGTTGATTGCTAGTGTCTGAGGTTCCTTCACCAATTGAGTCTTGAATTTCTTCAAGGTGAATTTGCCTCCCACTGTCTCCTTGGTTTATAAATTCTCTCTCTCGAAAGACCCCTCTCCTATCCACAAAGACCACATTCTCACTGGGTCTGTAGAAGAGGTAACCAAAGGATTTTTGTGGGTAGCCGATGAAAATACACCTTTCACTTCGAGGTTCGAGCTTGTCATGAGTCTCGCGCCTCATGAAAGCCTCGCAACCCCAAATCTTGATATGGTCCAAATTGGGAACTTTCCCAGTCCACATTTCATGAGGTGTTTTGGCAACCTTCTTTGTAGGGACTAGATTAAGGATGTGGGCGGCAGTCTCTAAGGCATACCCCCAAAAAGAGATTGGTAGCGAAGCTCGACTCATCATAGAGCGAACCATGTCCAACAAAGTTCGATTACGCCTCTCAGCTACACCATTCAGCTGTGGTGTCCTGGGAGGTGTCAATTGTGAGACAATCCCACACTCCTTAAGATAGTCGAGGAACTCAGTACTAAGATACTCACCACCTCGATCGGATCGAAGCATCTTAATGTTCCTGCCCAATTGATTTTCTACTTCCTGTTTAAAATCTTTAAACCTTTCAAAAGTTTCTGACTTATGTTTGATTAAGTAGACATAACCATATCTACTAAAATCATCAATAAAAGTCACATAATAGCGATTAGCATCCCTTGTGGCGGTTTTGAATGGTCCACATACATCAGTATGTATCAGGTCCAACAAACCCTCACCCCTTGCACAAGTACCAGTGAAGGGTGATTTTGTCATTTTTCCAAGTAGACAAGACTCACAACTATCATCCGACTTAAGGTCGAACGACTCCAAGACTCCATCCTTTTGGAGCTGGCCTATGCGTTTCTTGCTTACATGTCCAAGACGACAATGCCACAAAGATGCTTTATCGAAGCTAGTAGAAGAATCAATACATAATACATTATTTCCTAAATTATCTACAACCGATACAACTTCATACACACCATCACAAGGTAATGCTTTAAAATAAAGAACATTATTAAAGAAAGCATTAATACTACCAACTTCATTATCAAAAGAAAAGGTAAAACCTTGTTTGTACAAAGCATGAAAGGAAATAATATTCCTAGCCATTTCAGACGAGTACACACATTTATTCAAATCTAACTTTAACCCACTATCTAGCAACAAAGTATAAACTCCAATCTTGGTAGAAGCATTCAGCATCCTTAGGGATGGCAGAAGGAGTGATAGAACCACCTTTGGTTCCAGATGAGGAGCCTTCAAGGGACTTTCCCTTGGTACCCTTCGAAGGGTGCTTCCTCTTCTTCCCTTTGCCTTGCCCGATAGCCAAAACAGGGGTAGTAGTAGGAGTAGGAGTAGTAACCGACTTACTCTTAAGACCACTTTCGGCAGTCTTCAGAAGTCCTTAAAGCTTACTGAGTGTGACTTCCTCCTTGTTCATGTGGTATGTCATACGAAATTGATCATAACACGAGGGCAAGGAGTGCAAAATGATATCAATTGCCAACTCCTCAGGGAAGTTCACATTCAGTTTCATTAGACGGTCCACATACCTTTGCATTTTCTGCATGTGGCTCGTGATTGGTTCGCTATCCTTCATACGGGTAGTGATCATGGAGGAGATTATTTCATACCGCTCTTGACGAGCACTCTGATGGTACCTTTCCATCAGATCCTGATGCATCTCAAAAGGGTAATAGTCCTCATAGGACTTTTGGAGTTCAGCTGTCATGGTGGCCATCATGATGCATGCCACCTTGGTGACATCTCTTTCATGTGCCTGATACTCAGCGACCTCCTTAGGAGTAGCAGTGGACTCATCAAGCTCCTTTAGCTCCTTATCGAGGACATATTCCTTGTCCTCGTAACGAGTGACCATCCTGATGTTCCGGATCCAATCCATGAAGTTGGAACCATCAAAGATGACCCTCCCACAAAGGTTCATGAGGGAAAAGGAGCTAGTAGGGTTAGAGCCCGAAGCATTGTTGTTGGAAGACATCTGAAAAGAAGAAAACAAGTTTAGATTAGATATATCGAATCCTTAATAATACACCCAAATGTAATATTAAGGCTAGGATCCAACACAATATATTATAACTTAGAAGAGGGACGCCGTAATCTAAGCTATAACATATTTGAAGGTAGGTGAATGACGATTCACCAATTTCCACCATGAAAACGAAATGAATTATTAGGTTTAATTGGTTTTGAAATTCCTAGATTCTTTTGAGATTCATTGAACTTTTCAATGGCATGTTTCAATCTCGATTGTGCCCTTCAAGTTTTGTGACTGGGATGCCGAGGATCACAAAACAAGGTGTGAATAACCATGCAAATTCACTTGGTACCCTTAATATTATCACCTAATCAATGTGCCGGTTAACCACACACGCTCCACCGATCTATGATAAACATTAAGTCACCCTTCGTGATCCTTACTAGTCCAAGTTAGTGTGCCGGTTAACCACACACGGTCCACCAACGACTTGGTAAGGTACAAAGTGTGAATTTCATGGGTTAGCACCATATTCACATTTTCCTAAAGTAACTAAGATTGAGAATTTATTAAAGGTTTAGTTACTTTATAATATTCATTATACTTTTAATGAGAATTTAAAGTCATTGTCCTACCCGTTCGGCTAACGACCCTCCACCGATCAAGGAAGCGGTGGGTGAGAATGGACACCCATTAAGTTGCCATTTTATAGGCAACAACCTTATACCCCCCTTATAGACCGGCTTCGTGAATGAGGCCTACTAACGGTAAAACGACTTAATTTTATACATATATATAATAATTAACCATTAATGTTATAAATAGTATAAGGGTTGAATTTTAACTTTTAAAACTCTAAGGGTTTGGAATTAAAGTATATTAAAGTGTGTGTAACTTTACAAATTCCAAAAATTGAGGACAAGTTTTGAAACTATTCAAAACTTTTCATTTCATAACTTATGAATTAAAGGTTCATAAAATGAAGACTCTTCATTTTCATGTAACTTATGTGTTTTAAGTGTGCATAAATGAAAGTGACCTTTGGAAATCCATAACTTGAGGACAAATTATGGACTCCATTAAAACACATAAATGATCAAGAATTATCAATAAACAATTTAGCAAATAATTCCTATGATCTAACAATAATTCATAAGAACATGAACATCATATCAAAAATTCCAAGAACATATGAACACATATTATCATGCAATTTTGATATAAGCCATTGTAAATTGATTAGCATAAACATTACACCATCTAAAACAGGTTTTATAACACCAAAACAGTTTAGGGTAATGTTTCTAGTCCATTTCCAACAGCAAAACTCGAAAATCTGCATTCTGAGGCTTCTACTCGTCGAGTGCACGAACCTACTCGACGAGTAGGATGAATTTACTCATGGACACGGCGAGTCCCCCCATGGACTCGGCGAGTTCATGCTGCAGAATGCAGAAAACTTGAGTTTTTTAACAAGTTTGCAACAAGTATCAAACAAACAAGCCTAGGCTCTAATACCACTGTTGGGTTTTGAGCAAACTAACACTCCTAAGGTGTTCATGCAACCCTAGAAACCTTGGATCTATGTTTGTCTAAAATACATGCAAAATAATTTTCCAAGGTTTATAACCTATCTAGCATACATGGGGTACTTTTAAACATAAAAGATACTAGAAGAATTACATACCTTTGTTAGTGAGTTGATTCCTTGGGAGTTTGAGAGCCAAGCACCAATAATGTGAATGCCTCAAATGGAAATCACAAATCACCACAAACTTGGAAAACTTATGAGAGAGCACTCTAATACTCTAGAAATCGGCCACACCTTATGCACACACACATAGTGTCTTCTCAAGCACCATAAGCCTCTTTATATAGTGTAGATGATTAGGGTTATGAACCATGCAAACCCTAATAACCCATGTGTTTTCCTATTCCAAGGATCCATGGGTTAAAAGCTCCATGGATCATCCATGGACTCCCATTCAAGCTTAGCCCATTTCCTTATGAGTGTTAGCCCACACTATATAAGTACAATAGCCCATTATTTAATTAGTCACCTTATGATCACTAAATTAATTCATAATTAATTTAAGATCAATACTAATTAAATAATACAATTTCATATTAATATATTATAACTTATAATATATCAGTAGGCCGCAAATATACTCTTCTCATAATGTTATCCATATAAATAGTTCGGGTGAAGTGCAACCCAAATGGACCATGCCGGGTCGGGTCAAGTATATACCAAATAAGTTATGGACTTAGACACCTTATCCAACAAATAACCCGTAGCCTTGTTCCATTGCACAATCCAGATTTTTGATCAATATTTCTTAGTAACATAACTAGAACACCGACTTTTAATACCAACTTATGAATTGACATACCTGAAGGTCTAAGACCATTTAGAACATCAGGGGAATATAAAGTTTCATCAATGTTATCATGAACAAAATCTGCATGTGAAAGACTATCTGAACTTAAATACTCCTGTTGGGCTCCCGAAAATAATTTTAACAAACGCTCGTTAATCTCTTGAACGAATTCATTCTTCGGTGCAAGGATTGCTCTTTCTTGAAAACAAATCGGATTCTTGGCATTTTCAACGATAGAAGGATAGACAAATTCAATTAATGAACCAATAGGATCAGTAGAATCAACAATGAGAAGATCATCAGGAATATCAATAATTGCCTCTCCATCATTTAAACCACCAACCTTTCCTTCTCCTATATCCAAAATCTATTTTGCAAAAGTTGTCGTTTCTTGAATATTGGATGCGAGAACACTTAACCTCATGTTTTTTTGTCAATGTTAACACTTTGCAATTTGACCAAATGTAAGAGGAACATAAAGAAGTATGCATTAACAATCTCTTGCCTGCTTCCGTTAGGAATAACAGGTAGAATTTGTCTAAAATCTCCTCCATAAATAATTGTTTTTCCTCCAAACGGCAACTTTGAGTTGGTACGAAGATCACAAGTGAATATATCTTTCATAGAACGATCTAAGGCTTCAAATGCATGCTTATGAATCATAGGTGCGTCGTCCCATATAATCAATGATGTTTTTTTAACAATTCGGCTACATCATTGTCTTTCCCAAAAGAACAAAAAGAATCCTCTGTAAGATTTAGAGGAATTATAAAGCGTGAGTGTGCTGTTCTACCTCCGGTTCCTGATGATGGACTTGTACTATTGCCAGATGGAATATTTGACACAGGAGTATTATCAGCAGTGTGGGAATTAACATCCTAAAATTAAAAAAGAGAAAATATGATAAATTATTAACGAAAATGATGATATATATAAAAAAAGACATAAAAGTGTAGTTTACCTTTGTGACAACCCGAAACTTCTATCTTGTACCTTAGTTAAATTCTATCAATGTTAAACTCGTTTCAGCTATCTTTAGCATTGTTTTGAGACTGTTTGGATGATCTAAAGCCTTGTACAACCAAAGTTTGAATTAGGGATGGGTTGGTTTAAGATTTAGGGTTGCAAACAGGCCAAACACTCCATCAAAAGGAGTGTGTGGCCACACACATGAGTGTGTGGCCACACACATGAGTGTGTGGCCGCACACCCGAGTGTATGGCCGCACACACGAGTGTGTGGCCGCACACCCATCCTCCAGCCGCACACTCATCCCTATTTATATAGGGTGACCCCTTCACTCATTCCTTTCATTTGGCTGCACTCTACTTTATCCCTTTACTTTCTCTCTCTAAAAACTTCATCCAAGAACGCTCTCAAGGCCTCAAAAACGTGAGTTTTCCATCACCTAGCTTATCATACATGAAGGACCCATTGATCTAAGCCCCTAACCATCAAAGTTCATCATGTTCTTCATCACATGAAGGTGTACGGCCGCACACCTTCATAAGGTGGCCGTACACACCTTAAAGCTCTCCAAAGTGAAGAGTTTGGCCTTCATTCACTAGTAGGACTTGGTATTAGCACTAGAACATCTAAAAATCGACATTTCGGGCACAAATGAGGAGTGTACAGCCGCAAACTCCTGTGTACGGCCGCACACACCCTCTGTACGGCCGCACACTCCTGTGTGCAACCGTATACACAGCCTGGCCGCACACACACCCTAATGACCATACACCTCCTTTGTTTGATCACATAAGGTCCCGACAAGCATTTCCAAGTCTTTAGGGTGGTTTCCCGTCATGTTTTGTCATGGAATACCCAAATCTAATACATATATGTGCTATTATATGTTACTAGGATCCATTTGAGTGAGAAACCTCAATTGACACTCAACACTCGTAACCGATCATCCGCTCGAATCATCCGTCAAACAGTGAGTTCATACCCCTACATTTTCCGTGTTTTTAATGTTTTCAGGGGGGAATACAAGCCAAACGCTAAGTATTTTGTTAAGTTTTAAACTTATTAATGCAGTCCAACGATTTCCACGTTTAATAACATATTCGGATATTTTATCTCTTTTTGTAATATGTTGAACATAAGGGAAACTTCTATTTTGGAAATCCAACTTCATAGCTTTCAGAAAGGTTTTTACAAAGCATTTTCCATATCAACTCTAATAAACTATAATGGGTATAGTTTGGGATAATCCTCTAGGCAGTCTCTACTTAATCAGATTTCATAAATGAATATATATAAACTATGGCAGATTTAGTTTAGGTTATATGTTTTCTCAGAAGTATAAAGTACATTTATTCAAGGATAATTACTGTTTTATACTGATTTCTCGCTAGTAAACTAGATTATACAGAATTGTGAGGCGCTACTTCAATACTGTACCCTTAGGTGTATAGTGATAAATCCTTTTAGTATAACCAGAGTCTCCTGGAGGGAGAGCGTGAGATTTGTGAATAGATCTATTCGGGACTGACAATCCCACACCAGAACTGCTAGCTACAGTTAGGCGGGCACGCCTGTGGTGAACAAATGTCATTTAGCTTAACGCCTGAAGAATGTTATAAAGGTCTCTCGGTCATATCAAGTATGGTTATACGACTCGCAAATAAGTATAAACTAATTTTGTTTACGGACTCTCTTCTTCATTTGTTTTATTTTAAGTAATAAAACTACTTTTATATATGATGTTAGTAATCAAGGACTTCTAAACTGGCATCTCTACCTCTAGGACGGATAACATGTTTTCTAAACCTGATGGTTTATTTTCTACTATTAGACACTCTTTCAAGACCACTTTTCATAAGAAAATACAGGATTTTCTTGAAGAACACTTTTCAAATGGATTCAAAGAACATTTTCTCACTAAAACTAAATGCTTATGAACTCACCAGCTTTATGCTGATATTCTTTCAAAACTGCTTGTATTCTCAGGGAATTAGTAAACAGGTACTTCCAGGAGTTCGGAGAAGACGAAGCGTTAGAGTCGCGTCTGTCTATTTTACTTTTGATATGAATAAAACTATGTATTAAACAATGTAAACCTTTTTCACATATATATTCAATGTCTGGTTGTGTTTACTATGCTTGTTATGATACAATTGTTGTGATACTACGCATGACGTCCTCCACCCCGGAACGATTCCGCCATCACGGTTTCGGGGTGTGACAGATTGGTATCAGAGCCCTTGTTTATAGCGAACTAAGTATACCGAACCTTACATGGTATACAACTATAAATACTGAGGGGCCTAAGTGCTCTAAACTAAAAGTATACTTTCAACATACAAGTATTTTTATAAAAGTATATAAGTATACCCGAGTATCAGAATCCGTGTCGTAAGTAGAACAAAACAAAAGTAATTGGATGTTGGACATCGCGGTTAAACCTAGGCAGTTATGTAATCATGTCTAGGGTGAATATAGCCTGATCAACTATATTCAGTCGAGACATGACCAACATGTGCTTGGGAGTGACTATGGTGTTAGAGCAAGTCTAAAACTTACCTAGATACTAGAGGAGTTCTAGAGCCAAACATAAGGATTAAAATACTATAAGAGTATTTTAGGATACTATAACGACTAAGCCGAAAACTTACCCAAGGATCCATCTTTCAAGAATCAATTATGTAAGTATAATACATTGGAAGTATTATAAGATCTGATGCCTATTAACTATTCCTTTACCCTCACCTCGCGTAGATAGCATGGCTGGATTCCATCTTCCTGGCGACCCGTACTTTCCCAGAGCCAGAAGGAAACCATGAAATCCCTTTCGACGATGGCATTGCCGAACCATTTCCTGAAGAGACTGATTCGAAACCAGAAGTTGAGAACTTACCCCCAGTGGCCCCAATACCAAATCCCAACCCTCAGCTTGTACTCGAAGGCCCAACGCCTATGTGGGTCGGAAACATGGATAGGTGGAGTCACGAACAAGGACAACCCCACCCGTATAATGGGGATCGCCGCTTCTACAATGTGGACGGAGGAGGCTCCACAGATAGATCCTTTCCAATCATAGTCCGCCGAGTGGCCCACAATGTCGAAATGAACGTGGTGGCCATTCAACGAACTGTGGAACTCGAGGTAGACTCGGATGCCAACACAAACCGTATTCGCAGTCTCGAGGTTGCTCATGGGAGGATTTTGAGAGACAACGAAGCCCAGCAGCGAGAGCTAGCTGCAACTCGAGCTGAAGTCGTAGAGCTCCGAGCACGCCAAGCAGTATACGTCCAGCTGGCTAACTTAAGGTTCCGCCTGAGGAATGCCCATCGCCAGTAGGAAATATTCTACTTGTCCTTCCTCTGGGTTTAAATAATAGCTTTCCTATTTATGTTTTAAGTAGCTCCTTTCTCTGTAGACATTCTTGTCTTGTAAGTACTGATTCACTAGTTCTTTATGTTGTTAAATTGTTCATCTGTTGGTATGTTGTAGACCTACTACTGGGTCAAAATTTCCAAACTCAGTGTAACCTTAATATCGACAATGATGGCAACTATCATATTTCAGTTAAAGATTATCATTGTCAAAAGTATACCTTGGAGCGGTAGCATTCAAATTGAGCAACTTTATCAAGGTCCCATCACTGTTTTGTCCTCAAAACATGAATCATAAGATGTGTTTAGACGATTATTCCTTGTCCCCCATCAATTTCATATCAATCTCTATGAAAAGCTTCAATGTCCAAATCGTCATAGGACGAATGAGCCTCCCATCGTGCCGATGACCTTTGCTTCGAGAAAGCGATTCGTCTCAATCTTCCTTCTGACAGGATTCCTCACTAGTTTCAGTGATAAGTCTGTTCGAACCCTAGTATTATTTCATGCTTCGAAGCCTAGGAGCATCTACAGAAAGAATGTTACGCATTTCTGGCTCATGTTGCCAATGAGACGCAAGAAGTTAAAGACCTCGAGAGCATCTTCGAAGTCTGCAACTTTCCCACTGTCTTCCCCAAAGGCATTCCAGGGATTTCTTCCGAGTGCCAAGTTGAATCCCGTATCGACTTGACCCTCGGAACTACCCTTATAGCCAAATCTCCATATCGTCAAGAGCCGACGAAAATGTGAGAGTTACTCAGCCAGCCCAATGAGCTGAGCAACCAGGAGTTCGTAAACTTATTGTATGTGAACTTTGTGTGCTCAAATCTTTTCTATCCTTGCTAAGACCATATCATGGGGATGTGGGTCGAATCAATGAGAGTCAGATAAGCAAAACGGGAAACCTCAAGGCATAGATAAACATTTAGGATACATCCAGAGGCAACCATTATTGCTCACAAGCTTCTTTTCTTGACATGTAACAGAATCATGCCTCCGAAAGAACGTATCCAACCCACCAGTAAGACACCAGTCCTTCAGATGGACTCAGCTACGTTCCAAGCCACTGTCACAGCAGCCGTAGCAGCCGCCCTAGCTGTTCTTAACGCTAACAACCCAAATGGGAATGGTAACAGTTTCCACCTCTCGAACTGTAACAACACACCGGGAAACCAACAAGGGCTTATCCAGGAGGACACTCCAACTCCCAAACCTAAGAGCGCAAAAAGAAAATTCTGGAACAAGAGGGAGCGCAAATTGTCTCAGAAACTTGCCAAGAGACAACAACCCGTGATAACTCCTACAGTCCCAACATCCGTCAGGCCGGTGCCGACGCTAGTGCGACGATATGCTGGAAAACTTCCAAATTGCGGGGAATGCAACTTCCACCACGTAGGAAAATGTTGTGAATCGAAATGTAAGAACTGCAACAGGCAAGGACACACCGCTCGTTACTGCAGAGCACTAGCACCGTCAAACACCTCGATTTCTGGTGAAAAGATGGGTCAGGTTTGCTACAAGTGTGGTGAAACTGGACATTTCAAAAGAAATTATCCAGGGGCTAAGGATGGCCGGGAAGCTCGCTTCGCAAAGGCCCCGACTGAGCACATCATTTCCACTACCGACGCTAGCATAGCTCAAGTGTGCGGTACATGTGGCGAAATGGGACACTTCACAATAGACTGCCCAACAGAAAAGAACAATGAGGAAACCGGAGGAGTCTGACCTCAGTGAAGGAGGAAGCATCGAAGGACTCTGCGTTGTTTTGGTACGTTTTCAAAAACCCCAATAATTGTTCATAATTGTGATTGCTTTCTCGTCCGAATTGAATCACGTAATCCTCATAAGGTTTAAAGCCCTAATAAGCAAATCATGATAGCTTAAGTAAATACGCTAGGGGCAGTTGTAGTTATACATGACTTGTATGCACCAAACCCTTTGTCTTAAATAGTTCAATCGCAAAACTCCCGTTGCTCGTAACGACAAATTGGATGCGAACTTCGAAAACTCATCACTCTTCGAAAACCCGAAAGTATTCATGCGAAGAGTATCATCCACCAAGAAATGGACGAGATAAGAGAACAATCTAGACAATTGAAGATGCGTCGTGAGACACTCATCTATCCTTAATTGAACCTTTTTGCAAACAACGGCGACCTTTCCAGTAGCAAGGCTGCACCGTTCGAAGCCCTCTGCAGCCATAAGTACAGACCCCATCTGCGCTGGGCTGAGGTGAGCAACACACAGCTAGACAGGAGTCAAGTCCACAATAGCACTCTCGCAAGTCATCATCCGAGAGACGGCTGGAAGGATCGTACGAAAGGGCTACGCCGATGAGAGACAAAAACCCTTGAAATTCCAAGTTGGTGACCGTGTCCTTTTAAAGGTCTCACCCTGGAAAGGCCTGATACGCTTCGGAAAGCGTAGAAAGCTAAATCCAAGATACGCTGGACCGTCTGAGATCCTAGCTAGGATCGATCCCATAGCGTACAAACTCCAGTTACCTCGAGCGCTTAACAACGTCCATCCCGTCTCTCTTGTGTCGAACCAAATAAGTGTCCGTCCGATGAGACACCTACGAATTCCCCTCGACAACCTCGAGTTAGACAAGCGTCCATTGAGCTCACAGATCGAGAAGTCAAGCGAACGAAATAACATCACATCCCGATAGCGGAGGTCCACTGGAACGTCAAACAGGAACTTGGATTCACTTGGGATCACAAGAGTTCCATGAACCTTAAGTACCTCCATATTTTCCAAGTCTATGAGTTATACCTCTATTCTTGAATTTCGGGATGAAATTCCCTCTAACGGGGGGATGATGTGACAACCCGAAACTTCTATCTTGTACCTTAGTCAAATTCTATCAATGTTAAACTCGTTTCAGCTATCTTTAGCATTGTTTTGAGCCTGTTTGGATGATCTAAAGCCTTGTACAACCAAAGTTTGAATTAGGGATGGGTTGGTTTAAGATTTAGGGTTGCAAATAGGCCAAACACTCCATCAAAAGGAGTGTGTGGCCGCACACCCGAGTGTATGGCCGCACACACGAGTGTGTGGCCGCACACCCATCCTCCAGCCGCACACTCATCCCTATTTATATAGGGTGACCCCTTCACTCATTCCTTTCATTTGGCTGCACTCTACTTTCTCCCTCTACTTTCTCTCTCTAAAAACTTCATCCAAGAACGCTCTCAAGGCCTCAAAAACGTGAGTTTTCCATCACCTAGCTTATCATACATGAAGGACCCATTGATCTAAGCCCCTAACCATGAAAGTTCATCATGTTCTTCATCACATGAAGGTGTACGGCCGCACATCTTCATAAGGTGGCCGTACACACCTTAAAGCTCTCCAAAGTGAAGAGTTTGGCCTTCATTCACTAGTAGGACTTGGTATTAGCACTAGAACATCTAAAAATCGACATTTCGGGCACAAATGAGGAGTGTACGGCCGCACACTCCTGTGTACGGCTGCACACACCCTCTGTACGGCCGCACACTCCTGTGTGCAACCGCATACACAGCCTGGCCGCACACACACCCTAATGACCATACACCTCCTTTGTTTGATCACATAAGGTCCCGACAAGCATTTCCAAGTCTTTAGGGTGGTTTCCCGTCATGTTTTGTCATGGAATACCCAAATCTAATACATATATGTGCTATTATATGTTACTAGGATCCACTTGAGTGAGAAACCTCAATTGACAGTCAACACTCGTAACCGATCATCCGCTCGAATCATCCGTCAAACAGTGAGTTCATACCCCTACATTTTCCGTGTTTTAATGTTTTCAGGGGGGAATACAAGCCAAACGCTAAGTATTTTGTTAAGTTTTAAACTTATTAATGCAGTCCAACGATTTCCACGTTTAATAACATATTCAGATATTTTATCTCTTTTTGTAATATGTTGAACATAAGGGAAACTTCTATTTTGGAAATCCAACTTCATAGCTTTCAGAAAGGTTTTTACAAAGCATTTTCCATATCAACTCTAATAAACTATAATGGGTATAGTTTGGGATAACCCTCTAGGCAGTCTCTACTTAATCAGATTTCATAAATGAATATATATAAACTATGGCAGATTTAGTTTATGTTATATGTTTTCTCAGAAGTATAAAGTACATTTATTCAAGGATAATTACTGTTTTATACTGATTTCTCGCTAGTAAACTAGATTATACAGAATTGTGAGGCGCTACTTCAATACTGTACCCTTAGGTGTATAGTGATAAATCCTTTTAGTATAACCAGAGTCTCCTGGAGGGAGAGCGTGAGATTTGTGAATAGATCTATTCGGGACTGACAATCCCACACCAGAACTGCTAGCTACAGTTAGGCGGGCACGCCTGTGGTGAACAAATGTCATTTAGCTTAACGCCTGAAGAACGTTATAAAGGTCTCTCGGTCATATCAAGTATGGTTATACGACTCGCAAATAAGTATAAACTAATTTTGTTTACGGACTCTCTTCTTCATTTGTTTTATTTTAAGTAATAAAACTACTTTTATATATGCTGTTAGTAATCAAGGACTTCTAAACTGGCATCTCTACCTCTAGGACGGATAACATGTTTTCTAAACCTGATGGTTTATTTTCTACTATTAGACACTCTTTCAAGACCGCTTTTCATAAGAAAATAAAGGATTTTCTTGAAGAACACTTTTCAAATGGATTCAAAGAACATTTTCTCACTAAAACTAAATGCTTATGAACTCACCAGCTTTATGCTGATATTCTTTCAAAACTGCTTGTATTCTCAGGGAATTAGTAAACAGGTACTTCCAGGAGTTCGGAGAAGACGAAGCGTTAGAGTCACGTCTGTCTATTTTACTTTTGATATGAATAAAACTATGTATTAAACAATGTAAACCTTTTTCACATATGTATTCAATGTCTGGTTGTGTGTACTATGCTTGCTATGATACAATTGTTGTGATACTACGCATGACGTCCTCCACCCCGGAACGATTCCGCCATCACGGTTTCGGGGTGTGACAACCTTACAAGCCACTGTGTCTTGAGATACAAATTCTGAGCCAATTACATTAACAGAATCATTATCCATGTCCTATAATATTATGGGTAAAAAACGTTTGTTACATTAAGGATTCTATCAAATATTATGTAGTAAAGTAATTAGTATGGTGTATTTTTACCTGTTCAATCATATTCTTCTTCTCAATGTTTTCCAAAGCAGAAATAATGTCGACATTATCTGTTAGCTTGGAAATGTTGTAAGAACGACCAAATTTTGAGAAATTGAAAGTCTTGACAACGATCTTAAAAGCCAATTTTTTATTGAGCATGGCGTTCAACTCATTTGGAAAGTCACTTGGATTGTCGAACTAAAAAAATTATTAGTAAACAATATGAATTAAATAAATGTTTAAAAAACAACATTAATTTAGCAATATGGTATTGATTATAAAATACATATACCCTTTCATATCTTGATATTAATTCAGCAGCAGATATTTTCAGAAGATTTCTTACTTCACGATCAAACATTGTAAGACTCACCACTCCAACTAAACCTTGAACTCGAACTTTGATCATGTAACTTAATATATATATATATATATATATATATATATATATATATATATATATATATAAATTTGTAACATTAAAAATAAATATAAAATTATTGAATAATAATATATTAAGTTTTTATTTGTTACATACCTTGGTTCAGCAGTAACATCTTTGCCATTGCAATCTTTTTTTGGACAAAACATCATCTTTTTCTCTTCAAACCGGTCCAAGCCATTGACCGTCTCATTTGGAACATCCATTAAAATAACCTTTGACTTGCATTTTGTACACACATTATAGTACCAATTCCGCATATCTTCAAACATCTTTATTGTTCCAAGAATTACCACACAACTTCCCTATGATAGTAGGTGTATTTAGAGTTGGTTAATATTTTAGTATTGGATTAATTAAATTAATAGGGGGATCAATTATGTACCTCATTCAATTCGTGAATAGCGGATATTTTGTAAAAGGTGTTCTTTTGAACAAAATCATCATGTAGTGAATACATGATCGATGATCCCGATGCACGTGAGACCGAAGAACACGAAGAGTTTTTTCTTGCTTGTAAAAGCTTTTTTTAGCATTTAATAATTATTATATATCATAAATATGAATTAATAAAATATTGAATTGAAATGAGAAATATTGAATTGAAATGAGAAATCATTTGGAAAATTCATGAAACCTTTTTTTGAAAGCAGTTATCTCCTCAATGTCGTCCTCAATAAAAAGCTTTGTAGCCAAGTACGTGTTGTTGACATATGGACGCTCTGAAATGGATATTTTAATTTTTGTATGAATGTTAATAATTTCATAAAACCAAAATTTTAAGAATATAAATATTACAAATTAGTATCATGGTAAATACGTACGTCAGACATTCTTGAACTTAGCAAGTTGAATAATCATTACAAAATGACCATGATTGTTTGAAACATATGCAACAATTTCATCAGCATAACGTCCCCATAGAGTAACAAAAACTTCATGTCCTCTGTAAAAAGAAATAAAATTAAAAAACAAAGCATCATTAGAATAATAAAAATATGTATAAAGAATGAAACTCACTCTAAATCCTCCATTTTTAGTGTGATTTTCTGCTCCTGTTTGTCTTTTGGAGGTTCCAATGGAAAACATTGGAAAACGTTTCCTATAATATCTATATTATAGACAACGAAAAGTGTAAGGATGTATTTGTTATGGTGTAAAAAATTAAATTTAGATAAGTTAATCCATTAGCAAAGGGATTTGAGGGAATACACTAACCAAATGACACATTGGCTTGGATCGAATTAGAATGAAGTTGTTTGAAGTCAATGAAAGCAAAGGAATTATGGGGCCCACAAAAGTCTTTGCATTTAATAACCTTAGTGCTATACTGGAAATAGAGTTTATGTGGACAATCAACAAACTTTATAGCACCATTATTTAACCCTATTCTGGGTTTTTGAATGTAGTAATCACCATATTCTTCCAAAGTTTTTCTTTGTAGGGATGCAAATGGTTTATCCACATTACATTCAAATTTGGCGCCCTATAAATAGTTGAAAAAATATAATAATAAGTTATACTACATATAAAAATAATTATAACTTAACATGTATAAATAAATAATATTAAAAATAATAAACTAAAAAAAATCCAAAATACCCTTTCGTCCATCAATATCATTCCAATCATAGGAATCTGTTTCCACAGACGAATGATTCGAACCTTGATCGTGTAGTCATCTTTTGCAAGTGCCAAGTCACTGATCATGGTAACATTGGTGTTTTCTATTAAGCTGTAAACCAAATGTAGTAACGAAGATTAGTTGTTATATAACAGAAAAGTATTATAAATTAATGACAAAAATAATTTTCAAAAGCATGATGACGAAGCATAAATAATACACATATAAGAAAGTAAATATAAGCATTTGCACTCTTTACAAATATATAAATAAGTAAAATGGAAACGATAAATTTAACAAATTTGTTTGGCTTGTAAGTTGTGCATTTGCTTCTGTAAATTGCATTATTGAATATCCTGTTGTAGAAATTGTTTCCAAAAATAGAAACTTTAAACAACCCATGTATTGTTGACTGGGGGAGTTATTGATGATTAATTGACATGAAATTTGGATCTTGAAATATCTTACTGCAACACCTTTTTTTGTAACTTGTGCCTTTCCTTGTGTTACAATATGTAATCATTGTAAACAAAGTTATTCAACCTTCAAAATTCCTTTATGTACAGAAATAGAAATCAGGGGCATTTAAGGAAAGACATGGTGAAATGTCCAAAATACCCTTATGTCAAAATTTACATTTGACTTTCATTGGGGTATTTGTTGGGAGTATCAGTATATCAATATTATCATCTAAATAACTCTAAATAATCATGTTTCGAAATAGATTTGAACTTTTTACATGTAGATAAACTATAAAAAAAAATTAGCGGCATTTAAAGACAGCCATTATACAGGTTCAGAGATTAGTTAATAAACTAACAATAATAAAAAAATTAGAAATTCCTAAATCGGTGTATTCCCATATCCTTGTGTTACAATATGTAATCATTGTAAACAAAGTTATTCAACCTTTAAAATTCCTTTATGTACAGAAATATAAATCAGGGTTATTTAAGGAAAGACATGGCGAAATGTCCAAAATACCCTTATGTGCAACTACCAGAAAGATATGTAAAACCAAACAGAGAACAAAAATAAATTGATACACTTTTATGTCGACCAAATGCATTAAAGATATTTTGTTATTGAAATTCTAATTGTTTGGAATTCAAATTCCTTAAAACCAATCACCTGCTTACTCTATTTTGAAGAATTGCCTATACATTGGTTGTGTTATCCAACGAAATTTAATCCTTTATATGCATGTGATCAATTTTAATTCACAAGTATTTAAGATATTTTGATATGCAGGAGAAAAGACTCAGAGTAAAAGTGCAAAACATGACAATCACAGTTGTTGCAGCAGGGTGTGTGACAGGGGGAAAAAAATTTCTTTGAGGCATTTAATCGAACAACTTATATGCAGTAAAACATGTGTAAATAATTAGTATATAAATTTGTATACAATTCGACCATATCATGGAAAGGAGAAGAGGAAAACATGAAATGTTCAAATAAAAAAGAATCAAATCATTTTGGTGATTCTGTAAAGTAATTGTATCGATCATTACATATGCTAACCTGATGTAGTAGATATTGTTGATAATGGAGTTTGATGATGAACGTGGTCATGCTGTAAATCTTCAATCTCTCAATAAAACGCGACATATGAATGAGATTGTAGCTGTATATATTTTTCAAAATTGAATTTGGAAAGGATATGAAGAATAGCTGTGAATGAATTGATTTGATAAGTTTCTGCAAATAAGAATCAATATGAGTGGTGATTTCCGAGAATTGTGTATGTAATTTAGGAAGATATATTTGGATTAAATGTATTCATTGACAAAAATCGGGAGGATATTGTCGTTTCCTTTATTTGTATAATGCAGTAAATTTTTTACAATTTTTAATTTGAAAAAAAAAACCAAAAAATCCATAATTTACCAAGTGGAATAAAATTTAATTGAAAAAAGTTTAAAAATGCCATGTGTCATATTGAATGAAGAGGTGACACGTGACACAAAACCTTCATTTATCAAGGGAGATGCCATAAGTGTTAGATGTCATAATTATAAATTTAATTAAATGTTTACTTATTATACCACCATGGCCTCATATATAAAATAAAATTTCCAAAAAATATTATTATTAATGGTACACATGTTTTGTTTAAATATTCTAATTTTTATAAAAAATGGGACGTGAAAATTTTCGTTTTTCAAATTAAAACTTCTTATGAAGATTTAATATATATCATATATTATGAACTTTTTGAAAAAAAAAATAAAAATAAAATTGTTTCGATATTAAACTTTATTATAAAAAATTACATGGTTTTTTTAAATGTTAATTATAATATGATATATTCAAAATAGTTATGATTAAAAAAATTCTTATTCAACATGTTTTTATCCTTAAATTGTTATTATCTAAAAATATTTTGACTCAAATATTCTATAATCCTTAATTATAATTGGGACCCTTGCTTCGCTTCGCACCTCGTCATAGCCTTGAAAAGCTCACTCAGAGTTATAGTTAGAGAATGGGATATGATTAACTACTTGCCTATGGTATTGGATCCGCTCTTCTCTTAGCATGAACATGAATTCTATTCTATTCGTCTTCTTTAACCTCCTTGAAGTCTCAACTAATGGGGGAGGAGTGAGATTATTTTATTATTCAAAATATATAATTATCCTAAAATTGTTATGAATAAAAACTTTATTTATTTGCATATATTATTGATCCAAAATCATGTGATTAAAAAAATAATATGATCCAAATTACTATGATTCGAAATAATTTGATCCAAAATTTTATAATCTAAAAATTATATGATCCAAATATGGTATGACCTGAAAATATTATGATTCTTAATATAGATTCAAATATTTTACAATTGATTAACATTAAAAACTCGAACCAACATTTTGTTCAATAAAATCAAAAGTTAAAAAAAGAAATCAAAAAATAAAAACAAAAACAAAAACAAAAAAACACTAGTAACTTCAAATATGTAGTAAAATATTAAAAAAAAAATCGAGGCTTAAACAAAAAGCCAGAAAAAATACATACCATAAGTGTTGAATTAGATGTCTAAGCCCATAACTATTATTGGTATGTACTTGACCCGAGAGTAGCATGATCCATTTGGGTTGCATATCATCAGGACAATTTGTTAGGATGGACTTTTGAGAGAAGGTTATTTATGGTTTATTAATATATTATAAGTTATAATATATTAATATGAAATCATATGTTTTAATTAGTATCGATCAAGAATTAATTTGGAATTAATTTAGTGATCAAAAGAGACTAATTAAATCTATGGGGACTAATTATGATAATTAGTTATATTTATATGTGTTGGGCTTATGATCCATGTTGGACCAAGTTTATGTATGGATACATAAAGAGTTGGGCCACATGAACCATGGATCATAAAACCCATGGGTATAGATTATGGGTTATACCCATGACCCTTGGAATCCTACATATAAATAGGTTACTCCATAGCCAAAATCACCACTTCTTTTCTTAGAGAAATATGGAGGTGTTTTGGTGCATGAAATTCTCTCTCAATAGCCACCTTTATCCTAGGTGTGTTGTGATTCCATTTGAGGCATTTCATAC
The DNA here is from genome assembly GCF_052849685.1 of Lactuca virosa. Classification (NCBI taxonomy): domain Eukaryota; kingdom Viridiplantae; phylum Streptophyta; class Magnoliopsida; order Asterales; family Asteraceae; genus Lactuca; species Lactuca virosa. Next base: position 45,990,548 of record NC_136433.1, read on the forward strand.
TATTGGTGCTAAGCTCTTAAGGCCAAATACATCAAGACTTCAAGCCACATAAAAGGTATGTTTCCCTAACTAGTATATTATATGGTTTATGTCAAATGCATGCTAGTTATAGGTTTAATGCCTTGGAAACCATTTACATGTATAATAGAGAAAACATAGATCCAAGGTATTTAGGGTTGTATGTGCACCATAGGATGTTGTAGTATACTAAAACCCAACAATAAAAACCATTTTTACAGTTTTGTCATATTTTTTTAGGGAATATAACTTATTAAGGTAATTAACTTTTCGGTATGTTCATATCTGGGTAACTATCTTTTTTTTGTATACATCTAGGTAACAAACTTGTTGAAAGTGTTCACATATGACCATTATGACCTGCTATAGCAGGTTAAATCCTAGATGTGAACGCTTTCAACAAGTTCGTTACCTAGATGTGTACAAAAAAAATAGTTACCCAAATATGAACAAAACGAAAAGTAAAAATTAAATTACACGAATGGTCCCTGTGGTTTGGGGGAATTTGTGTTTTTGGTCCCTAACTTATTTTTTTAACTTGGATGGTCCCTACTGTTTATTTTTGTTGCGCGTTTGGTCCCTGTCTTTCCTAAAAAGACTATTGTGCCCTTATTAATTTATTTTTAATTAATTTTCTTATTTATGTATTTATTTTTTACATATTTAAATAGAAGTTGAGGAGATACAGATATGTGGGGTCTACTAAATTTTCTTAAATATATAAAGCATAAGTACATAAACAAGAAAATTAATTAAAAAAATAAATTAATAAGGGCACAATAGTCTTTTTAGGTAATACAGAGGCCAAGCTCGTAACAAAATTAAACAGTAGGGACCATCCGAGTTAAAAAAAATAAAATAATTAAAAAATAAACAGTAGGGATCATCCGAGGAAAATTAATTTTTTTAAATATGTAAAAAATAAATACATAAATAAGAAAATTAATTAATAAATAAATTAATAAGGGCACAATAGTCTTTTTAGGTAAGACAGGGACCAAACGTGCAACAAAAATAAATAGCAGGGACCATCCAAGTTAAAAAAATAAGTTATGAACCAAAAACACAAATTCCCCCAAACAACAGGGACCATTCGTGTAATTTAATTTTTTACTTTTTGTTTTGTTAACTATTTTTTTTTTTACACATCTAGGTAACAAACTTGTTGAAAGCGTTCACATCTAGGATTTAACCTGTTATAGCAGGTCATAATGGTCATATGTGAACACTTCGAACAATTTTGTTACGTAGATGTGTACAAAAAAACATAGTTACCCAGATGTGAACATACCGAAAAGTTAATTCCCTTAATAAGTCACATTCCCTATTTTTTTACGGTCAGCTAAACAATTATGCTTGTAGCATGAGCTCCAAAATCCACAAAAATTATTGCTAAGGTCATTAAAGTAATTTCTAAATAGTAGGGGGTCTGGAAAGTCATTTGAAATTTTGAATCATATCAAATACAAAGATTTTTCATATCTTTTCCACACGACATGCATAACAACAATTTTATCTTTCCAGATTTAAAACTACAAAACCCAATCCACCTATAATAATCACACAATCACTCATCAACTTTTTCCTGCGTGCTTCCACCCAAATACACAGATGTTGAAATTTGTTATTCTTCACGTTTTCTTCTTCATCATCATCATTTTTGAATTTTCAAATGGGTTTTCAGATTATGATGCTTTAATGAAGCTCAAAGCTTCATTAATGGTGGCATCAAATACCTCTGAAATATTAGACGACTGGAAAGTCGAAAACTCACATTGTTCGTTTTCGGGAGTTTCATGTGATGAAAACTTTCGTGTAACGTCGTTGACGATATCCTATGTTCCTCTGTTCGGAACTATCCCGCCGGAGATCGGGATTCTGAACAAACTGGTCAATCTGACGCTCGTATCAGATAACCTCACCGGTCCAGTTCCGGTGGAAATGTCTAATTTGACGTCGATTAGATTCATTAACATCTCTGGTAATGTTTTCAATGGGGAGCTTCAGGGGGATATTGTGGCAGGAATGACGGAGCTGGAGGCTTTCGACGTTTACAACAATAATTTCAGTGGGAGGTTGCCAGTGGAGTTTGTGCAGTTGAAGAATCTAAAAATTTTGTATCTCGGAGGTAATTTCTTCAATGGAGAGATTCCGGAAGATTACTCGGAGTTTCAGAGTTTACAGATTTTAGGTTTGCAACAAAATGAACTCTCTGGGAAGATTCCGGCGAGCTTATCACGTGTGTCGACTCTTGATCAGCTTCTCACCGGGTATTCCAACAGTTTTGAAGGAGGAATTCCGCCGGAGTTTGGTTCTTTCAAATCACTAAAACTACTAGATCTCGGAGGTTGTAATCTCAACGGAGAAATTCCGGCAAGCCTTGGAAATTTGAAGATGTTGCATACTCTGTTTCTTCCGTTCAACAATCTCAGCGGAGAAATACCTCCGGAGCTTTCCGGAATGGTTAGTTTGAATTTTCTTGATCTATCGAACAATAATCTAACCGGTGGCATACCGGAGGCGTTCTCGGAACTAAAAAATCTAACTTGGATTAATATGTTCGGCAACCGTCTCGCCGGTCCTCTTCCTCCCTTCATCGGTGATCTCCCGAATCTTGAAGTTCTTCAGATCTGGGGGAATAATTTCACGCTTGAACTCCCACAGAATCTCGGCCGTAATGGTCGGCTACTTATGCTCGACGTCACCGGAAACCAACTCACCGGACCAATTCCGAAAGATTTGTGCAAAGGAGGTAAAAGTCTCGCATTTAATCATTGAAAGAATAATAATTTAGATATTAGAATAACAATGGAATCCGGAAACTTATGTGATTGTTGGCGTTTATCTCAGGCAACTTACGACTTTTGATTTTAATGGATAATGACTTCTTTGGGCCCTTACCGGAAGAACTTGGTGGCTGCAAGTCTTTAACGAAGATTCGAATCATGAAGAATTTCATCAACGGAACTATTCCCGCCGGCATCTTCAACTTGCCGGAGCTTACCATGCTCGAGCTTGACGACAACAATCTTACCGGCGAACTTCCTAATAAAATGTACAGTCAGTCTCTTCAAAGTGCTTCAATGTCTAACAATTGGATCACCGGTAAGATACCTCAGGCGTTTGGTGATTTACCGAATCTAACAACTCTATCTCTCCAATCAAATAAGTTCGTCGGTGTAATTCCAGAAGCGATATTTAATCTAAAGAAGCTTTATGAAATTAACGTCAGCGACAATAATCTTAGCGGTGAGATTCCGGCTTCCATTGCTACATGTGTGCAACTTACGTCCATTGATTTCAGCAGGAACAGCTTCATTGGTGAATTTCCCAGAGGAATTTTAAGTTTGTTCAATCTGTACATACTTAATGTATCTCGAAATCAACTTAAAGGTGAGATTCCGACTGAATTAGGTCACATGGAGAGCTTGACAGTGTTGGACCTCTCCTACAATCAATTCTCCGGCAGAGTCCCAATCGACGGACAACTAAAGGATTTCAGTGACACCATGTTTTCCGGTAACCCTAACCTTTGTTTACCACAAACCGCTCATTGTCCGATCATCTCCACATCACAAAACAACAACCCTTCAATCCCCGCATCAAAGATTATGATAGTAATCATCGTTGTAATCACAACCATATCGTTATTCATATAACATTCATCAAATATAAAAACAAACACTTCGAGAAATCCAACGTCTGGAAGCTAACCACATTCTAACGCTTAGATCTAAAAGTTGAAGACGTTCTTGAATGTTTGAAAAATGAAAACATAATCGGTAAAGGTGGAGCTGGAATTGTGTACAGTGGATCAATGACGAATAGTGTTGACGTAGCATCAAAGGGTTAATCGGTGGGAACCATGGATTCGACGCCAAGATCCAAAGTACAACAAATTGGCATATCTCATGGAAGTTTAGGAGATTTTACACGGATCGAAAGGCGCACATTTGCAGTGGGAAACGGGGTATAAGATGGTTGTAGAATCAACGAAGGGACTGTGTTACCTTCACCATGATTGCTCTCCGATGATCTTACATCGAGATGTGAAGTCAAACAATATACTTTTGGATTCCGATTATGAAGCTCATGTTGCTGATTTTGGGCTCGCTAAGTTCTTGAGGGATAATTATTATGGTGCTTCCGAGTGCATGTCTTCCATTGCAGGATCGTAATGGGTACATTGCACTAGGTATAAGCTTCTAATGCATGTTGCTAATTATAAAAGTAGGTTATGTGAGAAGATAGTAGTGAAGATAAAAGTACTATCTATAATGTATATTGTACATGTATAATGCACATTTCATTTTATATTTTAATCTCTCAATTTTATATAATAGATCCTTACTTGCAACCCTTTTATTTTGTAAAATAATATTTTTCAATCATTCTACTTTTTAAAATATCACCCCTCCACTCACAACAAGAAATAGTGTCAATATGGATGACACTTTTAACGACGTCGGACCCTTTTAGCGACGACGTCGGGCAAACGTGCCTTTTGTCGTCGCTAAAGGTCACCGGCGTCGCAGAAGGTATCGTCGCTAATGTCTTTCCATCGGCGATCCAAGTGTTTCACAAGAAAATTGGATCGTCCAAGTGTTCCACAAGAAAATTGGATCGTGACCGAATGATTGTAGAATGATCCATCGGTTAGGGTTTAACCACGAAATAAACAATAGGGATGACGACAATTGCGATGTCTTGTCGTCGCTACTGAGGTCGATCCGCATAACCCTGCCAGAGGCAATCTTGGGAGAGTGACGGAAAAAAGCGCGTTTATTTCCCTTCAAATGGTCGCCGCTATTGTCCTGGTGTCGCCGCTAAAGGGTTACCCCTTTTGAACAGCCTTCTCATCCCAAACGACGTATACCTATTGCCAAAACTCTCCCATTTTTCTCCAGCGATGATTTGCGACATCACCACAACTTCCACCGACGCCACTGCTCTCCACCCGTACTTGGATCACCGAACCACTGCCGATTAACCTCCCTCACCGACTGCCACCTCCGCTTGTCGACGGTCACCTCCGGTTACGACCTGCTACCGTCGACCACGTTCCTTTTCTCTTTCCGTTTCTCTTTCTCTTTTTTTCTGACCAACATTTCACCCGTTAATTGTTATTTTTTTTACTGTTTTTAAGGTAAATATTGTCGCCGGTAAGGACACCACATCACTACCGACTGCAACTACGTTTTTCCGGCGAGCACAGGTTAGTTTTCTTTTTCACTTCTGAATGTGTATTGTATGTATGTGGATATATTAATCATTGTATGTATTGTTGAATGTATATGTAAAATTTATGTACTTTTGAATGTATATGTGAAAGTGTTGAATGTGTATTAAAAAATGTATGTATTTTTGAATATGTATGTAAAAATATATGTACATCTAGCGACATACTCATATTCTTGTGGTAATTATAAATTTTTGTAAGTGATAATTACAAATTACAAATTTGATTTTGATGTTTAATGATTTACAAACTAAATATAAGAAAATAATTAATTTTATTACCAGATATAAAATATAATTTTAACACCCCGACTCTCAGGTATAAACTTTACAGCTTTATTTCCATTTTAAAAGGTCTACTCGACAATTTGGATGCCCTGACTCCTCGAGTAGGAACGATTTTGGCTGCGTGTTTTAAGTGACCAACTCGACGAGTTGGCGGATACAACTCGACGAGTTGGAGCTGGAGGATGAAACCCTAATTTCCAGGGTTTTGCACCCTATTTAAAGGGTCATTAGCCTCCCTTACAGCCCCCCTTGAGCTCAGAAACCCTAAATCGTGTTTACTCTCCATACTTGTGTGTTTTTAAGCTTGGAAGGTAGATCTTGGTGAGGAGAGCTTGAAGTTCAAGAAGCTTGGAACAAGGAGAAGTTGTAGATCCGAATTCTACTCCATCTTAGCACACTTTGAAGGTAACAAGTCGTTACCTTGGCTCTCCATTAGCTAGATCTATTCATTCATGGGTCTAGAACCCTTTTGGGTGTATTGTTGTGGTATTTCCGGTCTTGGGGCAAGATCTGAGGTTGCAACTTCAGATCTGGACTCCCTTATCCCCTTATTGTCATAAAGGTTCAGTCTTTGTCAAGCTATGACCTTCTATTTGCCTTAAGCTTCTTCCTTAGCCTAGTTTTGGCTTTTAAGACCTTGCATGTGCGTAAAGTTTGCAACTTTACGTGATAACCAGGCCCTAGGAAGCTAGATCTACCAATTGGAGCATTGGAGTAGCTCAAAATCATCTGGACAAGAAATGGATCGTATGAACTCGACGAGTCGGATAGGGAACTCGACGAGTTGGGAAGGGTTTTCCCGTTATTTGGTTTTTGCATGGACTCGGTGAGTCGGTCAGAGGACTCGACGAGTCAGTAGGGGTTTTCCCTGACTTCTGGACACGCATGGACTCGACGAGTTGGTTGGAAACTCGGTGAGCCAGTTAGGGTTTCATGACCTTCTGAGTTCTTAAGGAACTCAACGAGTTACTTGCTGCACTCGACGAGTTGGGTCAACATGGACTGTTGACTTTGACCAAGGGTTGACCAGTTGGACTTTGAGGGTATTTTGGTAATTTGGATTCTGATGGACTTGGTTCTATGGTGGTGATAGGTGGTTGAGTTCGTGGCTGCGATTCGAGAGTCTTGCATTATCACTACAGTTCGATATCTGTGAGGTGAGTTTCCTCACTATACTGAAGGGTCTAAGGCACCAAGACCGGCCCTTTTGGATTGTTATCCTGATATGTTATGCTAGTATGAGCTGTTAGATTAGTGTCTTGGTGGATAGGATGGTATTATGTTGTTATGATCTGTTAGATTAGTATTCTGATTGATAGGATGATGTTATGCTAGTATGATCGGTTAGATCGGTTTGTTTGTCTATAGATTGTTATGTGATTATCTGATATATGTGCACATGTTTTATTGGTGGTTGAGGCTCCTCTGCTTTGTGCGAGAGCCAACAGGCCTGGGCATTCCAACCTGATGGTTGTGGGCCGTGAGTATTCCATCCCGAGGATGATTTGACTCGTAGTACGAGGGCATTCCAAACCGATGGTTATGGGCCTGGGGTATTCCATCCTGAGGATGACTGGACCTATAGTATGTTGGCATTCCAACCCGATGGTTGAGGGCCTGGGGTATTCCAACCCGATGGTTGATTGGTGTCACAACTCGCATTTTTGCCAGGAAATTCTGTGATCATGTAAACGTCATCTATGATAATACTTGTAACTCTAACTTGATATCATACACTATGTTCACTCTATGACCACAAACTTAATCAAGATTCACAAGTGAAGTTCAAAACTCTACACAAAGTATCCAAATAGTCAATTGGGGAGTTGAAAACCCTAGAGATCCAGGTTCAAGTTCATTATGGACTAGGATTTCCTTATTGGGCCTAATGGACCAATAAGCATTCAATTCAACTATGTTGGGCTTAGAGACCCTATTTGGATTCTAAATGGACCCAACTCATAAATCTATAACATTTTGGACCATTTGGGCCTAGAATGATTCATTCTAACCCTAATGGGCCTTATTGGGCCATAAGAGAATTAATTTGCCTTAATGGGCCATAAAGTCCCTTTCTTTCTTTCAAATGGTCCGTGGATCATCTAATGAGCCCAATGGGCCGAAAATTTTTATTGGGCCTATAAAAGTCGATCAAGCCAAGGATTTGGGCCCAACACCATTTTTTTTCATCCCACTAGGCCCATTCTCGGCCCAAGGAGTAAAACAAAAAAGGGAGAAATCAAGATTAATGTGCACTTGCCACCTCTTTATTGCTTGGTGGATCTCCATGCACATCACCTCACTCCCTTTCTCTTCTCTCTTCTTCTTCTCGGCCGAAACACCTCACACCACCCTCACTCTCTCAAAAATCTTTCAAGCAAATTCTCTCAAACACTCAAGAACATCCTCCTTCCTTCCATCCAAATTTTCGAGATTTCTAAGTGTTTCAAGAAGATCTTCACCAAAAAATCATCTTTCCTTGGTAAGTCCTTACATATCCAAGTTGTATAACTTCATTCTTATGTTAAGATCACTCCTTCTAAGAATTTTTGTGATCATACTCTTAGAAAACCCCCATAAGCTCGAGATCTAATCAAGGAAGGCTTGCTAGAACCGAAACCTCTTCCATTTCTTCTTCAAATCGAGATCAAACAAGCAAGGTGAGTTCATACCCCCTTGTTTTCGGTTTTCACTTGTTTTTGGGGGAGAATACAAGTATTTATGTGTAGATCTATGTATTTATGCATGTTATGTGTGATTTTCTTGGCTTTTGTTGTGTTTGTGTGATAAACTCGATGGATCTATAAAACTATAACAAAAATAATTGAGAATCACAAACAAAAACACTCTAGACATTATACTACAAAGTTAAAAGTGTTATAAATGCCTAAGTTGTGAAAAACCAAACAAAATCTTGTATAAGGATCATTTTTGGCAAATAAACAAAAGTTTGGGGTCAAGGGTGACACCTACGGTTTTATAGGGGCTAAAAAGGTATTATTAGCTTAAAAATGAGTTTTTATAACAACCATATTTTTCTAAGGGTCAAAAGTGTAAAATTTGGCATTTTGGGCCTTAATGTGGGCCTCACGGCCTATTGGGCCCAAATTGCAAAAATATCAATTTTTGGGGATTAAAATGTTATTTAATCAAAAATCGAACCAAAAATGAGAATAAACGAGATTAGGGGCTGAAAATGACACTATCTCAAGATTTGGACCAAAAATGTTAACTTTATAAAAATTGGGCCGAAAATGTTATTTTATGCAAATAAGGGCTGAAATTGTAATTTTCTGCAAAAATGGACTGAAAATGTCATTATATGTATTTTTGGGCCAAACCCGTCAATCACTAAACATTTGGGGCGAAAATATAAATTTTTATAAATTTATGGACTAAAATGTTAATTTTGATTTAAAATATACCAAAATGACATTTTATGTAAAGTAAGCCCTTAAATGTTCAAATTAGTTCTCAAGGGACCTAAAGTGTAATTTCTAATAAATACGGGTTCAAATTATAGAATTCTGACGTATCAAACTAAAAATATCATTATAACAAAACATTGGACTTTTTATAACGCTACGGATAAATAATTCGATTAAACGAAATACAACAATGGTGCGATTATTGGGCCTAGTATTTGCTATACATGTTTATTGGACCTTCGTGATCCAGTTACATGTTTATTGGGCCCAATGTATTCATCACATGTCTGTTGGGCCTCAGTGACCCAATTACATGCTAAATGGGCCTAATTTAGCGTTTACATGTTATTGGGCCTTAGTGGCCCATTTACATGCTAATTTAGCCTGGAAATAACTTACACGTCTAATGGGCCATAGTTGCCTTTTCTTCATGTTTGTTGAGCCTTATCTTTTCATTTCATACATCATCTAGTGCTCGAACTTCTAAATACATATAACATTATACAAATTCATGTGGAGACAAATGGGATCTAGTGAGACGTGTCGGTTGACACCACTGAGTGTATGGTCGTAGCTTGTAGTTATAATAAGAGTCTCCTAGAGGGAGAGAGAGAGTTTGTGTATAGATCTATAAGAGGGTGACTCCCCCACACCTGGTTGTTCGCTACAGTTAGACTAGGCCAGTTTTGGGTGACAAAACCTTGATTGAAAATCCGGCGTTTGGAAAAATGGCAAGACAGGAAAATCAGTCACTATCATGTATGGTTATAACGACTCATATAGAGATCCATTCCCATTAAGACATTACGGAAAAATTTAAAAACCCGTAAGTCATAATGATACAAACATTTCTACAATGCAAAGACCGTGACATTTTTTTTATAAATCAGAAAATATCGGATTTTCTGGGGGAAATACTATTATTCAAATACCACTTACTTACAACAGAAAGAATACAAAGAAATTTGAACTGCATTCCTATATGTTACTACTATGAAATTCACACATGCATTTATACTCGATTTTCACATCATTTTTCAGACTTTTTACAGAAAATATCGGATTTTCTGGGTTTTACAAACGATACAAAGACTTTTATTCAAACATGCTTATGAACTCACCAACATTATATATGTTGACCGTTTTCAAAATAACTTGTATTCCCAGGTAATCGTTAAGCAGAAGGACTTTCAAGTGTGTATGGATTTATTTTGTGTAACATCACTCATCGTACTATTAATACTTTGGATTTATGTAACCTATGACAATGTACTTGATGTAAAAAATACCAGCTGTAATATGTAATGTTTGGTGATGAATGTGTTATGTTTCATGTATATTCATTGTGATGATATTTCAATTTATAGTCACATGAGGCCCCGGACGTTTCCGCCGTTTGGTTGGTATCAGAGTATTGTTTATAGTGAACTAGCATATCTAACCATACATGATATGCAACTATAAATACAATGGGACTAAAACACTCTGAATAAAGTGCATACATTAAAACTATAACTTTAAAAGTCTCTAGAGGAAATGGAACGCTGTGATTAAACCCGGGCAGTTATGTGGTTATATTGAGGGTAAATATAGCCTGATCAACTATATTTATTCAAAATATGACCAACATGTGTTTAGGAGTAATTATGGCAGGAAATTGACCTAGAAACTTACCTCATATCCAAAACTTCTCAGGAATTCAAACATAAATAATTAAAAATACTATAGGAGTATTTTGGAAATACTATATGCATACGTGATTAGAATTTTTACAACGTTTTACACCCCTTTTCACCCTTCTCACTCCCAACTTCTCGCGCATCCACCATGGATGGAGCGCATCAGGGCATTCTTTTCCACCAAATCCTAGTGGCTCACGGAGAAATTGAAGAAGACCCCGTGGTAGGACCCGAAGCAGCCTCTGACCATGAGGAGGAGGAGTATACAAACATGGACTACGAGTTTGATGAGACCGATGATGACGAAGAGAACGAAAAGAACACTGACGAAGTTTCTGACGAGCCTCCTACCATAGAAGTGCATCAGGACCACCCTATACTACCAAGGGGCTCCATCAATAGAACCCGCTCTTCGGAAGAAGAAATCGCCGCACTTCGACAGCAGCTACTGGCAATGGAGACGCGAGTTGTGCAAGCGGAACAAGAAAGAGTTGAGGTCATTAGAGAAATGACCGAGATGGCTACTTTAGTAGCACAACATTTTGGAATATGATATCACTATTAGACATATCCCGTCACGATTAGGATTCGCCCCTCGCTTACTAGTATTGTCATGTTTCCTTTGTATGTAGGCTACTTTATGTACTATCGACCTTATAAATTATGTTTAAGTGATCACACCACTCATAAGGTTGTCATGCTGCCGGATTTTATATTTCCCCATGTACTGTATGCCTTCTGGCAAATTTTCATGTATTAAAACAATTAGTATTAATGAAAATGCTTTATGTTTTTATCATGATGTTGTTATCTGTTATGTGTTTTATTTCCTTGTTTTCTGTTAATGCATGGAATTACTTAAATACACACTCGATACGCCGAGTCTATGGAATTCTACACTCGCAATACAATATGCACTCAACATCTTTCCGTTCTATGACAGAAAGATGCCTCAAAGACCCAACCGTGGAAACAATGCAACACCAACCCCGCCAGAAATAAACTCGGTTGCATTCTAGGCAGCAGTATCCGCTGCGGTCACTACATCACTTGCACAGATTCGCAACGGGAACAATGGAGAAGGCAACAGGCAGGGAGCCGGGAGCACGAATCAAGGAACAAACCACACGAACCATGCGAACCTGTACCTACAAGGATTTCACCAACACCAAACCTCGAACCTTTAATGGAACAGGAGGCGTAATAGCCCTGAAGCGATGGATTGAGAAAGTGGAATCCGTTTTTGAAATCTGCGGGTGTCAAGATGGATGCAAGGTCAAGTTTACGGTCTGCACATTCACTGATCAAGCTCTCTCCTGGTGGAATGGCCACATAGAGGCCATGACACTCCCGGTGGCGAACGCGTTGCCATGGGAAGAGCTTAAATGATGATGGCTGAATACTGTCTAAGAGGCGAAATTCAAAAGATGGAACAAGAATTATGGAACCTCACGGTTCAAAACTCCGATATCGACGCATACATATCCAGGTTTAGTGAGCTATCTCTTCTGTGTCCCGGAATGATCACCTCAGAAGGGAAAAAGATTGAGAGATTTATCTGGGGATTGACTGCACCTATCCAAGGGAATGTCATTGCAGCAAACCCTGAGACGTTTGATAGCACCAAGAGACTGGCCAAGAAATTGTATTATCATGGCAACAAAAAGGGTGCCAAAATAGTAAAAGCGGAGGTTAAGAAGGAAGGTGAGAACAAGAAAGGGAAAAACAATAAGCGAAAGGGGAAACAAAACTCGGAATCATCTAAGAAACAACAAACGGTGACTGTTCATGCTGCAACTCAAGCTACCACCACACCACATGCTCCAGCCTCATCCACATCAAATGCTCCAAAGCAGTACTCAGGAAATCTCCCCAAATGTAACAAATGCAACTTCCACCATCAGGGGGAATGCAGAGAGATGATTTGCACAAGGTGCAACCGGAAAGTCCATACAACAAAGTATTGTAGTGCTCAGCTTCAACAAAACCAGATGCCAAACAACAACAACAACAACAACAACAATAACAACCACAACAATAATAACAACAACACCAACGCTGGGGCAAGTCATACCTGTTACAGATGTGGGAGAACCGGGCATTTTAGGCGAAATTGCCCCAACGCAAACAATCAAGGGGCAGGAGCAGCAGGGAGAGTGCTGACAATGGGTCAGGGTGAAGCAGTGCAGGACCCAGCCGTTGTCGCCGGTACGTTCCTACTTAACAAATCGTACGCATGCATATTATTTGATAGTGGGGCGGAGCGAAGTTTAGTTAGTAATAAATTCAAATACTTGCTAAATCAACAACCCCAGAAGCTCAACGAAGCCTTCACGGTGGAAATGGCTATTGGGAAAACTGAAACAACTAAAGATATCTATATAGGATGCACGTTAACAGTAAACAACCACTCCTTCCAAATAAATTTGATGCCTGTAAATATTAGGAGTTTTGATGTGATAATTGGCATGGATTGGTTAAGCCCCCATCATGTCGATATTATGTGTCACAAGAAGGTCGTTCGCCTTCATCTTCCTAATCACGAAACCCTAATAATCTACGGAGATAAACCCGACACAAACCTTCGCCTTATCTCATGTATCAAGGCACAAAAGTGTCTACATAAAAAGAACTATGCATTCCTTGCTCATGTGGTGGATAAAACCAAAGAGGAAGAGAACATTCAAAATATTCCAGTGGCATGTGACGTCCCGGATGTGTTTCCAGAAGATCTTCCGGGAATACCCCCAGAAAGACAAGTCGAATTCCGAATCGACCTAGTGCCTGGAGCCACTCCGATCACCAAATCACCCTATAGGTTGGCTCCTACCGAAATGCAAGAATTGTCAAGCCAACTAAGTGAACTCTTGGATAAAGGATTCATAAGACCAAGCTTCTCTCCATGGGGAGCTTCGGTTCTTTTCGTTAAAAAGAAAGACGGATGCTTCAGGATGTGCATTGACTATAGGGAACTGAATAAGCTCACCATCAAAAACCGGTATCCACTTCCCCGAATCGATGATCTATTTGACCAGCTTTAAGGGGCTAGTTACTTTTCAAAGATAGATCTAAGATCCGGTTATCATCAACTCAAAAGTCCGAGATGAGGACATTCCTAAGACTGCTTTTCGAACTCGTTACGGTCATTACGAATTCGTCGTGATGCCCTTCGGTCTAACAAATACCCCCACTGCATTTATGGACCTCATGAATCAAGTCTGCCGCCCATTCCTTGACAATTTCATAATCGTTTTCATCGATGATATTCTCGTATACTCTCGAAGCGAAGAAGATCATATCCAACATCTCTGACAGATCTTATAGACTCTGCGGGCTAAAAAGTTGTATGCGAAACTCTCCAAATGTGAGTTTTGGATCCGCAGTGTAAATTTCTTGGGACATGTTGTCAGTAAGGAAGGAATCCATGTAGATCCCTCCAAGGTCAAGGCCATCGAAGGTTGGGCAATTCCGACAACACTAACAGAAATTCGCCAATTCTTGGGTCTTGCAGGCTATTACCGAAGGTTCATTCAGAACTTTTCCAAGATAGCCAAACCCCTCACCACATTGACACAAAAAGGTATACCTTTCAACTGGACTGAGAAGCAGGAGATTGCCTTCCAAACTTTAAAGCAAGCCCTCTGTAGTGTACCAGTGCTATCCTTACCAGAGGGAACTGAAGATTTCGTTGTTTACTGTGATGCTTCGAATCAAGGTTTAGGTTGTGTCCTTATGCAACGCGGGAAGGTAATTGCATATGCTTCCAGGCAACTAAAAACTCATGAAGTGAATTACACCACCCATGATCTCGAACTGGGGGTGGTGGCTTCGCTTTGAAAATTTGGAGGCACCACCTTTATGGTACCAAGTGCACCATTTTCACCGATCATAAAAGCCTCCAACACATTTTAAATCAAAAGGAACTAAACATGAGGCGGCAGAGATGGGTTGAGCTGTTAAATTACAACGAGTGTGAGATCAAGTACCATACAGGCAAGGCTAACGTGGTAGCCGATGCCCTGAGCCGAAAGGAGTATTCAAGTCATCGCGTGAAGACTCTATCAATCACCATCCAATCTCATCTAGCCTCACAGATCAAGGAAGCCCAATTAGACGCATTGAAACCGGAGAATGTCGCTAGTGAATCACTGCGGGGAATGGATAAGGGATTTGATGTTAAAGAGGACGGAACTCACTACTTCATGAGCAGGATCTGGGTTCCCAAGATTGGGGGATTCAGAGAAGTAGTCATGCAGGAAGCCCACAAGACGTGATATTCTATTCATCCGGGGTCAGATAAGATGTATCTGGATATCAAGCAACATTATTGGTGGCCTAATATGAAGGCAGAGATAGCCACTTACGTGGGCAAGTGTCTTACTTGCGCCAAGGTGAAAGTGGAATACCAAAAGCGCTCGAGATTATTGCAACAGCCAGCGATACCCGAGTGGAAATGGGAAAGGATAACCACGGACTTCGTGACAAAATTACCAAAGACTGCAGACGGATTGGATGTTATCTGGGTAATCGTCGATAGATTAACAAAATCCGCTCATTTCCTGCCAATAAAAGAATCCTACAAGATGGAAAAGCTGACCCGAATCTACATCAAGGAGATCGTGAGACTCCATGGAGTGCCAGTGTCTATTATCTCGGATCGAGATAGTAGGTTCACTTTAAGATTATAACAATCTCTTTAGAAGGCAATGGGAACACAACTTGATATGAGCACTACCTATCACCCACAGACGGATGGTCAGAGCGAGCGTACCATCCAGAAACTCGAGAATATGCTCTGAGCTTGCGTGATTGACTTCGGCAAGTTATGGGATGCCCACTTGCCTCTGATCGAATTCTCATACAACAACAGTTACCACACGAGCATCAAGGTTGCTCCTTACGAGGCTCTTTACGGACGTAAATGCAGATCGCCCCTATGCTGGGCCGAGGTGGGTGACACCCAGCTAGCAAAAGGGAAATCGCCAGCCAGTGCTCTCACAGGAACAGAAATCATCCGTGAAACGACCGAAAAGATAATCCAAATCAAAGCTCGACTTCAAGCATCGCGAGACCGACAGAAGAGCTATGCTGACAAGCGGCGAAAGCCACTAGAATTTCAAGTCGGGGATCGCGTGTTATTAAAGGTCTCTCCTTGGAAAGGAATGATTTGCTTTGGTAAACGGGGAAAACTGAACCCGCGTTACATTGGACCGTTCGAGATTCTTACCCGGATTGGACCAGTGGCTTAAAAGCTGCAACTACCTGTCGAGCTCAGCAACGTACACCCCGTGTTCCACATCTCAAATCTGAAAAAGTGCCTATCAGATGAAACTCTTGTCATTCCTATATAAGAGATCGAGATCAACGAGAATCTCCTGTTTGTCGAATAACCAGTCAAGATATTAGATAGGGAAGTAAAGCCTACAAAGCAAAGCCGCATTCCGATTGTGAAGGTTCGATGGAACGATAAAACGTGGATCGGAATTCATCTGGGAACGCGAAGATCAAATGAAGCAGAAGTACCCTCACTTATTCTCTCTTTCATGATTCTAGTTTTCGAAAGAATTTCGGGACGAAATTCCCTCTAACGGGGGGATGATGTCACAACTGGCATTTTTGCCAGGAAATTTTGTGATCATGTAAACGTCATCTATGATAATACTTGTAACTCTAACTTGATATCATACACTATGTTCACTCTATGACCACAAACTTAATCAAGATTCACAAGTGAAGTTCAAAACTCTACACAAAGTATCCAAATAGTCAATTGGGGAGTTGAAAACCCTAGAGATCCAGGTTCAAGTTCATTATGGACTAGGATTTCTTTATTGGGCCTAATGGACCAATAAGCATTCAATTCAACTATGTTGGGCTTAGAGACCCTATTTGGATTCTAAATGGACCCAACTCATAAATCTATAACATTTTGGACCATTTGGGCCTAGAATGATTCATTCTAACCCTAACGGGCCTTATTGGGCCATAAGAGAATTAATTTGCCTTAATGGGCCATAAACTCCCTTTCTTTCCTTCAAATGGGCCGTGGACCATCTAATGAGCCCAATGGGTCAAAAAAATTTATTGGGCCTATAAAAGTCGATCAAGCCAAGGATTTGGGCCCAACACCATTTTTTTTTCATCCCAATAGGCCCACTCTCGGCCCAAGGAGTAAAACAAAAAAAGGAGAAATCAAGATTAATGTGCACTTGCCACCTCTTTATTGCATGGTGGATCTCCATGCACATCACCTCACTCCCTTTCTCTTTTCTCTTCTTCTTCTCGGCCGAAACACCTCACACCACCCTCACTCTCTCAAAAATCTTTCAAGCAAATTCTCTCAAACACTCAAGAACATCCTCCTTCCTTCCATCCAAATTTTCGAGATTTCTAAGTGTTTCAAGAAGATCTTCACCAAAAAATCATCTTTCCTTGGTAAGTCCTTACATATCCAAGTTGTATAACTTCATTCTTATGTTAAGATCACTCCTTCTAAGAATTTTTGTGATCATACTCTTAGAAAACCCCCATAAGCTCGAGATCTATTCAAGGAAGGCTTGCTAGAACCGAAACCTCTTCCATTTCTTCTTCAAATCGAGATCAAACAAGCAATGTGAGTTCATACCCCCTTGTTTTCGGTTTTCACTTGTTTTTGGGGGAGAATACAAGTATTTATGTGTAGATCTATGTATTTATGCATGTTATGTGTGATTTTCTTGGCTTTTGTTGTGTTTGTGTGATAAACTCGATGGATCTATAAAACTATAACAAAAATAATTGAGAATCACAAACAAAAACACTCTAGACATTATACTACAAAGTTAAAAGTGTTATAAATGCCTAAGTTGTGAAAAACCAAACAAAATCTTGTATAAGGATCATTTTTGGCAAATAAACAAAAGTTTGGGGTCAAGGGTGACACCTACGGTTTTATAGGGGCTAAAAAGGTATTATTAGCTTAAAAATGAGTTTTTATAACAACCATATTTTTCTAAGGGTCAAAAGTGTAAAATTTGGCATTTTGGGCCTTAATGTGGGCCTCACGGCCTATTGGGCCCACATTGCAAAAATATCAATTTTTGGGGATTAAAATGTTATTTAATCAAAACTCGAGCCAAAAATGAGAATAAACGAGATTGGGGGCTGAAAATGACACTATCTCAAGATTTGGACCAAAAATGTTAACTTTATAAAAATTGGGCCGAAAATGTTATTTTATGCAAATAAGGGCTGAAATTGTAATTTTCTGCAAAAATGGACTGAAAATGTCATTATGTGTATTTTTGGGCCAAACCCGTCAATCACTAAACATTTGAGGCGAAAATATAAATTTTTATAAATTTATGGACTAAAATGTTGTTTTTGATTTAAAATAGACCAAAATGACATTTTATGTAAAGTAAGCCCTTAAATGTTAAAATTAGTTCTCAAGGGACCTAAAGTGTAATTTTTAATAAATACGGGTTCAAATTATAGAATTTTGACGTATCAAACTAAAAATATCATTATAACAAAACATTGGACTTTTTATAACGATGCGGATAAATAATTCGATTAAACGAAATACAACAATGGTGCGATTATTGGGCCTAGTATTTGCTATACATGTTTATTGGACCTTCGTGATCCAATTACATGTTTATTGGGCCCAATGTATTCATCACATGTCTGTTGGGCTTCAGTGACCCAATTACATGCTAAATGGGCCTAATTTAGCGTTTACATGTTATTGGGCCTTAGTGGCCCATTATATGCTAATTTAGCCTCGAAATAACTTACACGTCTAATGGGCCATAGTTGCCTTTTCTTCATGTTTGTTGGGCCTTATCTTTTCATTTCATACATCATCTAGTATTCGAACTTCTAAATATATATAACATTATACAAATTCATATGGAGACAAATGGGATCTAGTGAGACGTGTCGGTTGACACCACTGAGTGTATGGCCGTAGCTTGTAGTTATAATCAGAGTCTCCTGGAGAGAGAGAGAGAGAGAGAGAGAGAGAGAGAGAGAGAGAGAGAGAGAGAGAGTTTGTGTATAGATCTATACGGGGGTGACTCCCCCACACCTGAGCTGTTCGCTACAGTTAGACTAGGCCAGTTTTGGGTGACAAAACCTTGATCGAAAATCCAGCGTTTGGAAAAATGGCAAGACAGGCAAATCAGTCACTATCATGTATGGTTATAACGACTCATATAGAAATTCATTCCCATTAAGACATTACGGAAAAATTTAAAAACCCGTAAGTCATAATGATACAAAACATTTCTACAATGCAAAGACCGTGACATTTTTTATAAATCAGAAAATATCGGATTTTCTGGGGGAAATACTATTATTCAAATACCACTTACTTACAACAGAAAGAATACAAAGAAATTTGAACTGCATTCCTATATGTTACTAATATGAAATTCACACATGCATTTATACTCGATTTTCACATCATTTTTCAGACTTTTTACAGAAAATATCGGATTTTCTGGGTTTTACAAACGATACAAAGACTTTTATTCAAACATGCTTATGAACTCACCAACATTATATATGTTGACCGCTTTCGAAATAACTTGTATTCTCAGGTAATCGTTAAGCAGAAGGACTTTCAAGTGTGTATGGATTTATTTTGTGTAACATCACTCATCGTACTATTAATACTTTGGATTTATGTAACCTAGGACAATATACTTGATGTAAACAATACCAGCTGTAATATGTAATGTTTGGTGATGAATGTGTTATGTTTCATGTATATTCATTGTGATAATATTTCAATTTATAGTCACACGAGCCCCGGACGTTTCCGCCGTTTGGTTCGGGGGTGTGACAATTGGACCCATAGTATGTTGTTTGTGTTATGTATATGTTGATGTGTGTATGAGTATTTTGGGGGAACTCACTAAGCTTTGGGCTTACAGTTGTTGATTTTGTTTCAGATAGATCTGATGATCGCGGAAAGGCGAAGGTGTGATCGTACACCTCCTATTGTTATGATTTGATTCTAGGATATTTTGACACTGTACTATTTTGAAAACAAGTTTTGTAATAATCAATGGTTTTGGAATGTTTTAAAAAGTTTAAATTTGGCATGATTTTTATGGATGTTACAAGTTGGTATCAGAGCCTTGGTTTGAGTGAACTGGAGGAACACTCGTGTGAATCCAGTCTCAAACTAAGGACAATATTTTCAAAATGATTTTTCAAATGGTTTTGAAAATAACAAATAAGGATGCAGAGTGTACGATCAGCCGGAGCCAGTAAGTAGACCCCAAAATACCTTACGGATTATTTGATGTATGTGATATGATAGAACAACATGCTAGTATTAGGCTAGGGATCTTCAGGAATTGCACGATAGAATTGCATGATTATAGGATGCCTGATAACCTAGGGTTTTTCCTTATATGAAATTGACATCATTACTGTAGTTGCTTAGTGTATGCATTACGGTCGTACATAATTAAGATCTTATAGCCTCAGAATGTTTGGTTTGGCCTTATTTCCTTTTCTTGTTTGATGAAGGGCTTAGGATAGGATCAGGTATTCGAAAGTCTATAGGGTCCACCGTTATGTATGGCTAGCATACACGAGTGCTGCAGGGTTGGTGGAAGTTTCATGGATGGGTTATTTAGGATGAGTCCGCCAGTTATGAGATAGTAGCCTTCCTCTAGGAGTGAGGGTTGAGCGATCACCATGCATATGTATGTTGTTAGGGATTTATGATGGTACTTGAGACAAATATGGGTAGGTGTGGAAGGTAGTATGGGCCCGTACTACTGAAAGCACAGGACCCATACACGTAACAAGGAAGTCACGATCCCTAGGGTTTAGTTGGGAGTTGGTTCCCTGTTATTTATGCGAATTATCTGATATCTTCCTGGTATATTTTCAGTATGGTGGTTACAAGGAGTTTTGTGACTGGATTCGAATCGGGATCAGGGCAGGGCGATCAGGATGCCCCGACAGCGCCCGAGATTATCGGCCAGGGTGGGACAGCGTTGACAGAGGATCACGTCAGGGATATGATCCGCAAGGAGGTGGTCGAGATTGTTCAGGGCTAGATTCCGGAGATCTTTGGGTCTATTAAGACCGCCATGATAGAGTATTTTGATGACAAATATGCAACCCTTGCTGAGATGGCTGCCGCAACAGCTACAACGGCTGTAACAGTAGCAGGGGGAGGAGCCAGTCGGGCTTTTCAGTATCGGGACTTCGACAACACGAAGCCCCATTCTTTTGATGGGACTCAAGACCCCATCAAAGCCATGATGTGGCTATCTGACGTGGAGGGGTGTTTCTTCACGTGTCCATGTCCTACTGACCAGAAGGTCAGATGTGACCTGAACCCGCTGAGGTCTGGGGCAAAGGACTGGTGGAGATTGATGATTGGATCATATTCTGATGACCAGAGGGTTGCGGTTACTTGGGAGTAGTTTAGGGATATGTTCCGCGCTCGCTACATCCCTCGGGTTGAGCAGGAATGGCTAGCTCAGAAGTTTCTGGATTTGAGACAGGATGGTGAGACAATGGCGGAGATCACCCGCATGTTTACTGAGAGGGCGATGTTCTGCCTGGAGTTTGCTTCTGAGCAGGCTCAGATGACACGTTATCTGAGCATGCTCAAGACTGATATTCGACAGTTTGTGGCAACCCAGCGTTATGATACGCTTCTGGATTTACAGGAGGCCGCTAGGCGGCGCGAGTCTGAGATTGAGCTGCAATTAAGGGAGCAGTGGCAGGCCCCGATACAGTTACAGCCGGCACCAAAGCGGTCCAAGACCGCTGATACTAGGACTGGAGGACAGTCATGTCGCACTTGTGGGAAGTGCGGGAAGGCTCATTCGGGGGTTTGCCGATCGGGGAGCGGGTGCTACAAATGTGGCAAGCAGGGCCACATTGCTAGGGATTGTAGGAAGCATACTCCAGCTCCTGGGGTTAGATTATGTTATCATTGTGAGTAGATGGGCCATATGAAGGCCCAGTGTCCCCTACTAGCCGCCAAGCCGGCGCAGGCTCCTATGCCGGCTACACTGAGGATTACTGATGGGAGTCAGGGTCGAGCAGCGCCCCCGAGGGCCCAGGGACGCGCCTTCCATCTTACAGCAGAGGAGGCCTGGGCAGCACCAGACGTGGTTGCTGGTATGTTTCTATCCCTTATCTTACTGATCATATCTGTTTTATGCTTATATGTTTGTACCTGTGATTTGGTACGTTTTTAGTGAACTCCTTACCTGCTTTGGTATTATTTGACTCGGGGGCGAGTCGGTCGTTTGTTTCTCAGTCTTTCAGTAGGGAGTTCGGGTTGCCAGTGGGAGAGCTAGAGTGTCCGTTGCGAGTCTCTATCGCCAACGAACACGAGATTTCCACTTCTTCGGTCTATAGGGGTTGCGTATTGGAGATTTTTGGAGTATCTTTCTCGATAGACCTGATTCCGATTCCCATGGGGGATGTATGTGTGATTGTGGGTATGGACTTGCTTAGTCGTTTCAGTGCCATGATTGACTGTGAGGGTCAGCGGGTAGTAGTTCGAACCCCAAGTGGGGGAGAACTGATTGTTTACGGCGAGGGCACCAGGATGGGATCAGGGTTTTGTTCGGCTGTCAGGTCTCGGCAGTACATTTAGCACGGGTGTGTAGGTTATCTAGAGTATGTGGTGGATTCGCGGGTCAGGGATCAGGTTTCAGTATCAGAGCTTCCAGTAGTTAGAGAGTTTGCTGACGTATTCCCGGAGGATTTACCCGGAGTGCCTCCGGAGAGGCAGGTTGAGTTCAAGATCGACCTTGTGCCAAGTGCGGCCCCTATCGCTAAGGCGCTGTACCGGTTGGCACCACCAAAGATGAAGGAGCTGTCAGCACAACTGCAGGAACTACTGGGTAAGCAGTTCATTCGTCCGAGCAGTTCTCCATGGGGAGCACCGATTCTCTTCGTCAGGAAGAAGGATGGTTCACACCGGATGTGCATTGACTACCGGGAGTTGAACAAGTTCACGGTGAAGATACTTTATCTACTCCCAAGGATAGATGATCTTTTCGATCAGTTGCAGGGAGCATCTTGGTTCTCCAAGATAGACCTGAGGTCTGGGTACCATCAGGTCAGGGTTAGGGAGGATGACGTGGAGAAGACCGCATTTCGAACTCGTTATGGACATTACGAGTTCGTGGTGATGCCTTTTGGGCTCACCAACGCACCAACGGTATTTATGGACTTGATGAATCGGGTCTGCAGGCCGATGCTCGATCGCTCGGTCATAGTGTTCATAGATGATATTTTGGTGTACTCCAAGACCCGAGAGCAGCATGAGGAGCATCTACGGGAGTTACTGGGAGTTCTGAGGCGAGAACGGCTTTGTGCCAAGTTATCGAAGTGTGAGTTTTGGTTACGAGAGGTTCAAGTCCTTGGAAATCTTGTTAACCAGGAGGAGATTTTGATCGATCTGGCCAAAATCGAGGCGATTATGCAGTGGGAGGTTCCGAAATCTCCCTCAGACATCAGGAGCTTCTTGGGATTGGCAGGGTACTACCGGAGATTCATACAAGATTTCTCCAAGATTGCAGTACCCCTCACTCGTCTGACGAGGAAGGGGGTGGATTTCTGGTGGGGCCCGAGAAGCAGAGGGCGTTTGAGACCCTCAGACAGCGACTATGCGAGGCTCCAGTCTTGACTCTTCCGGAGGGAGTTGAGGATTTTGTGGTGTTCTGTGATGCATCCATAACGGGACTAGGAACGGTCCTCATGCAGAGAGGATGGGTGATAGCCTATGCATCACGACAGTTGAAGCCGCATGAGACGAGATACCCTACTCATGATCTGGAGTTGGGAACGGTGGTATTCTCTCTCAAGATTTGGAGACATTACCTCTATGGGGTCCGTTGTACCATATACACGGACCACAAGAGCCTAAGACACATTATAGATCAGCTGAACTTCAACATGAGACCGCGCAAATGGCTGGATGTAGTCAATGACTATGACTGTGAGATCCTTTACCACCCAAGTAAAGCGAATGTGGTTGCGGACGCTTTGAGCCACAAGTCAGCTGGATCATCCACTCCAGTGACGTGCATGAGGATTTTAGTGGATTCTCCACTAGTGGGCTTGATCAGGGAAGCCCAGGCAGAGGGTATACGTCAGGAGAATAGGAAGCTTGAGAGGATTTGGGGTGAGAACACCCGGTTTGTTCAGGATAGCCGGGGATTATTGACCCGTTGTGGTCGGGTCTAGGTTTCGATGTCAGGTGGGGTCAGACAGACTATATTGGAGGAGGCTCATAAGTCTCACTTCTCTATTCACCCGGGGGCCACCAAGATGTACCGGGACTTGCGATTAAGTTACTGGTGGTCGTGCATGAAGCGAGAGATCGCTTGGTATGTTGAGAGGTGCTTGATCTGCAGGATGGTCAAGGCCGAGCACCATAGACCGCATGGCAAGCTACAGCCTCTAGAGATTCCCATGTGGAAATGGGAGCAGATCACGATGAACTTCATCACCAAGCTGTCGAGAATGGAAAAGGGGTTCGATGCTATTTGGGTCATCGTGGATCGATTGAACAAGAGTCCTCATTTTCTGCCCATTCTGGAGAGCTCATCGGCCGAGAAGCTGGCCAATGTGTATATACAAGACATTGTTGCTCATCATGGGGTTCCAGTCTCTATCGTCTCAGACTGTGATGTTCGGTTTACCTCCCGATTTCGGTAGAAGTTCCACGAGGACGGACGGCCAGAGTGAGCGGACCATACAGACTCTTGAGGATATGTTGAGAGCCTATGTTATTGACTTCGGTGGGAGTTGGGACTCCTACCTACCCCTTGCAGAGTTCTCCTATAATAACAACTTTCACTCCAACATTGGTGCTCCACCCTATGAGTTGTTGTATGGACAGAGATGCCGCACCCCATTCTGTTGGGGTGAGGTTGGTCACAGGGTGATGGGTCGGACTGAGGTAGTCTTGCAGACTACCGAGATGATTCATCAGATTAGGCAGCAACTGCAGACCGCACAGAGTCGGTAGAAGAGTTAGAGTTCCAGGTCGGTGACATGGTACTCCTGAAGGTCTCACCCTGGAAGGGTGTGATTCTCTTCAGGAAGAGGGGAAAATTGGGTCCCCGATATATCAGACCGTTCAGGATCATTTCCAGGGTTGGCAATGTGACATATAGACTAGAGCTACCAAAGGAGCTTATTCAGATCCACAGTACCTTCCATGTTTCACAGTTGTGGAAGTGCATTCTGGACGAGGAGGCAATAGTGTTATTAGATGATATTCAGGTCGTGAGCGCCTGAATTACGTGGAGAGGCTGGTGGCTGTCCTGGAGAGGAAAGTGAAGGTTCTACGGAGCAAGGAAGTACCTTTGGTAAAGGTACAATGGGAGCATCGGAGGGGATCTGAGTGGACTTGGGAGCCGGAGGCTGAGATGCGCGAGCATTACCCGGAGTTGTTCACCGCAACAGACTTTGAGGACGAAGTCTAGTTCAAGTGGGGGAGAATTGTAACACCCCGACTCTCAGGTATAAACTTTACGACTTTATTTCCATTTTAAAAGGTCTACTCGACGAGTTGGATGCCCTGAATCGTCGAGTAGGAACGATTTTGGCCGCGTGTTTTAAGTGACCAACTCGACGAGTTAGAGGATACAACTCGACGAGTTGGAGCTGGAGGATGAAACCCTAATTTCCAGGGTTTTGCACCCTATTTAAAGGGTCATTAGCCTCCCTTACAACCCCCCTTGAGCTCAGAAACCCTAAATCGTGTTTACTCTCCATACTTGTGTGTTTTTAAGCTTGGAAGGTGGATTTTGGTGAGGAGAGCTTGAAGTTCAAGAAGCTTGGAACAAGGAGAATGAAACGTTCCAAAAATATGGTCCAAAAATTTCTTTTTAAAACCATAAATTATCCATCATCATAATAAAAATCAAGAACCATGTATCTCAAAACATCATGTCAAATACTGTATCAAAAATCATACGAGTAAATATCAGAGTCTAAAACAATCCCAGGCTAAAACTGTGGAGTGTGCCATGCGATCATCCCGAGCCCTTCCCTTTGCTAGCTGGAGTACCTGAAACCAAACTGAAAACTGTAAGCACGAAACTTAGTGAGTCTCCCCAAACTACCGCATACCATACTTAAACATATAACATTTTACAGAAACTTTGGGACACCGCCCAACTGCCCCGAGACGAACCCGACATCGGCTTACCCGACATCGGACTCCTGCCCAGCATCGGGCTCACCCCGGTATCAGACTACGTCTAGCATCGGGCTCACTCCGGCATCGGGCTTACCCCGGAACATACACCGCATATAATAAATCATAAACACATAACATAAGCATATAACATACATCGGGCTTGCCCCAGAATACATAACTGATAACATATAAACTAGCATGCATCGGTCTTGCCCCGACATCGGGCTTTCACCAGAACATATAGCACATAACAGGTACACTAACATACATTGGGCTTTCCCCGACATCGGGATTGCCCCGGAACACATAACACATAACATGCATGAATCAAAAAGACATCAAGCATACATAAACTATTCTCGGGATCGCCCCGGCATCGGACCGTAATCCGAAACTACTAACATCTAAATGGGCCAACATTGTGGCCTTAGACCCGTAATCCTCCAGCGTCTTACAGTTGGAACGGCTCACAAACTGTCTAATATCACTCCTCAGCATCTCATGGTACCGAGCCTTCTTCATCTCCTCGTCCGCCACATACTAAAGAACAAGAAGGGCTCTCTCCCTGAACTTGGCGGTGATCTCCGCCACTGTCTCTGTAGCCTGCTGGAGGTCCTGAATCTCTCTAGCAAGCTGTTGCACCTCAATAACAGGTGCGAACTTGGTTCTGAACCTGGTCGTGAAATCACTCCAGGTCATCGCATCCAACACTGTATCATCACTAATGGCTCGTCCGACCTCCTCCCACCAGTCACGTGCCATGTCCTTCAGAAGACAGGATGCTAGTCTAACCTTGTCCCCCTCGGGACATGTGCTGGTGCGGAATGCATTGGCGACATCAGCCAACCATATAGTACTCGCAATGGGGTCCCGAGCCCCATGATAGTTGGGAGCTCCACATGCTATGAACTCCCGGAAGGTGAGTGTGCGCGACCCCATCATGGCCGCCACCTCAGTACTGAAAGCACTAAATCTCTCATCCATAAGCTCCAGGATACCCTCCTTGATCGAACCGAAGATCATAGGAGTCTGCTCAAGAATACTGCGCGTGATCTCTGAGGAGATGAACTCCCTAGTCTGCTCATCTAGCTGCTCAACTCCCGAGCCTGAGCCTGATCCCTCACCGACACATGAACTGCCAACTGCTGGTCTAGGGCGTAAAACCACCATTCTGAAAAACACATTATAACAAACATCAGTATACTGCTCATAACTCGAGGGATCTCATACACTACAAGTTTCCTGGATTCATCTCAGCCTTCCTTGATTCGAGTACGGATCCTCTGCTTTCAGTAGTACCGGCCCATACTACCTTCCACATCTATTCGTACTTTCCTCAAGAACTGTCTTGACTCCACCAAGTCCCTTGTACTACTACTACTCTCTGCTAATCTCATCCTAGGCTTTCCCTAGGGTAATCACCATCCCACTCTCCGCCATCAACTGCATAAGAAGTCCCTGCTTTCTTCCCCTAACTAGCTCGCGAATACTATTACATATCAATCAGACTAGATAATTCTTCGAATGAGAGGTTCTACCCTACAACGGTTAGAATCAAACGAGAGCTGCGAAATAAGGCTAAACCTAACGTTATGAAATTATTTAGTCATTTCAATCTGTAACTTAACATATTCATTTACTAGTTAGTAAAAAATAGCCAGAACTCCTAAAAGCACAAAGAAAGCAGCATTCGAGCATTGAGTACACATAATGAAGCATATCTACTCAGTCTATCATACTGACTAATATGTACTAGCATGCAGTTCTCATAAAGCTAATACACATATAACAGGCACATAAGGCATCATTCCTAGATCCTTAGTCCTAATCTAGCATGTAGTTCTCATAAAGCTGATAAACATATCATAACATAAACTTGTATGGGTAATTTGGAAGTACTTACTTGAGCTCAGCTGATTGCATGCACCACACCCTTTTTCTCTTTTCATAATTCTTTTCCTTTCTCAGAAATCCTTTTTATAAAAAAATGATTTTTCTTTTGAAAATTTCTATATCAATTCCTTAGTTTGAGTTCATACACACCCAAAAGTGTGCTCGAATCCCTCAAACCAAGGCTCTGATACCAA
Organism: Lactuca virosa; assembly: GCF_052849685.1. Classification (NCBI taxonomy): domain Eukaryota; kingdom Viridiplantae; phylum Streptophyta; class Magnoliopsida; order Asterales; family Asteraceae; genus Lactuca; species Lactuca virosa. The sequence continues at coordinate 46,018,476 of NC_136433.1, forward strand.
CTTGAAACGTCCCAAAAATACGATCCAAAAATTTCGTTTTAAAACCATAAATACTCCATCATCATAATAAAAATCAAGAACCATGTATCTCAAAACATCATGTCAAATACTGTATCAAAAATCATATGAGTAAATATCAGAGTCTAAAACAATCCCAGGATGAAAATGTGGTGTGTTCCATGCGATCATCCCGAGCCCTTCCCTTTGCTAGCTGAAGTACCTGAAACCAAACTGAAAACTGTAAGCACAAAGCTTAGTGAGTCTCCCCAAACTACCGCATACCATACACATAACATATAACATAAACTTTGGGACACCGCCCAACTGCATCGGGATGAACCCGACATTGGCTTACCCGTCATCAGACTCCTGCCCGGCATCGGGCTCACCCAGGCATCAGACTACGTCTGGCATCGGGCTTGCCCCGACATCGGGCTTACCCCGACACATACACCACATATCATAAATCATAACACATAACATAAGCATATAACATACATCAGGCTTGCCCCAGAATACATAACCGATAACATATAAACTAGCATGCATCGGGCTTGCCCCGACATCGGGCTTACCCTGGAACACATAGCACATAACAGGTACACTAACATACATTGGGCTTGCCCCGACATCGGGATTGCCCCGGAACACATAACACATAACATACATGAATCACAAAGACATCAAGCATACATAAACTATTCTCGGGACCGCCTCGGCATCGGACCGTAATTCGGAACTACTAACATCTAAACGGGTCGACATTGTGGCCTTAGACTTGTTTCTACTGGAAGATGACTCACCTCTCAAACTGGATGCTGAACTCGTGTGTGAGGAATCTCTTCTAGCTGCTCCTACGACTGCCTGGCTAACTCTATACAACAATACTTAGTGAGACAAACTGAGAATCCTTCTAAGGGTAAAATGACCATTTTACCCCTGCTCTGATTTGGACCATAAACAAGGCCCAATTCCATCTAATCTTTCTAAGTCCACTAATGGCCCATCAAAGGCCCACTAATGGCCCAATTTTCTAAATTGGGCCCAACTTCTCATATGGGCCTTCCCTAAGCCCAACAATGTTCATAGTCCAAAATCAGACTTCTGATGGCCCACTAAGGCCCAATAGCTGATAAGTCCAATAGTTGGCCCAAATCGAGGCCCAAAAGGTAGAAGCCCAATACTATTGAGTACGCGGGACGTACTTCTCTTTACGCAATGCGTACCTGCTGCATGGCTTTTACGTTGCGCGTACTGGCTGATACGCTCATCGTACTACCATGTTAAGCTACTTTTCCCATTAAGCACTTAATACTCAACTCCAGAGGCTATAACTACATATCCAAGACCTTTTCAACGTCCTAATCCACAAAGTCAATCACTTGGTGACTTGCAACCCACCAAATGAGCCCAAACAAAGAATAATAGCAACTAAGTCCATAGAAATGGCTAGATCTCTTGCATGGTTCCATAAAATCCTCAAAGATTGAAACTTTACTACTAAAGGAATGCTTTGACCTCCAAGGGTGGCAACCCTAAGCTCAAAAACGAAGTTGTATGATAAAGATCCATCCTTTTGACCTAAAAAGGTCCAAAGCTCCCTAATCTTAGATCTAAGCTTCTAAGAGGAAAGTTAGAAGCTTTATACCTCCTTTGAGTGCCAAAAGATGAAATAGTTCCAGATCCTTGAGCTCAAGATACTCATCTTCTTCTCCTCCAACTCCTATTCACTTCTTCCAAGCTTTTCATCACCATAAATAAGCTCAAGAGGTCAAACACACACAACAATGGAGTATGAGGGCGTATTAGGGTTTTCTGAGGGTGAGGGGCTAGTAAAGAGGCCAGGGGTGGCTATAATGGGGTATTTATATGTCTTAAACCCTAAAAATTAGGGTTTTGGCATCTGTTCACGTACACTGCTCGTACTCCTGGTACGCTGCGCGTACGTGCATGCCCCCCCCCCCCCCCCCCCCCCGAATCCTAGGCGCCTCTATACCCCGCGTACGCCAGGTTACGCTCAGCGTACGACTTATGGGCAACCCAATTATTTGGCCCATTTTGCTAAGGTCCACTCCATAAGTCCATTTGTCCCATTGTTAGTCGAAACTGATATTAATTACTTCAATTAAATAATACCTCGAGAGACGGATGTTATAGAGAAGTTGTAGATCTGAATTCTACTCCATCTTAGCATCACTTTGAAGGTAACAAGTCGTTACCTTGGCTCTCCATTAGCTAGATCTATTCATTCATGGGTTTAGAACCCTTTTTGGTGTATTGTTGTGGTATTTTCGGTCTTGGGGCAAGATCTGAGGTTGCAACTTCAGATTTGGACTCCTTTAACCCCTTATTGTCATAAAGTTTCAGTCTTTGTCAAGCTATGGCCTTCTCTATGCCTTAAGCTTCTTCCTTAGCCTAATTTTGGCTCTTAAGACCTTTGATGCACGTAAAGTTTGCAACTTTACGTGATAACCAGGCCCTATAAAGCTAGATATACCAATTGGAGCGTGGGAGTAGCACAAAATCATCTGGACAAGAAATGGGTCGTATGAACTCGACGAGTCGGATAGGGAACTCGACGAGTTGGGAAGAGTTTTCCCGTTGTTTGGTTTTTGCATGGACTCGGCAAGTCAGTCAGAGGACTCGACGAGTCAGTAGGGGTTTTCCCCGACTTTTGGACACGCATGGACTCGAAGAGTTGGTTGGAAACTCGGTGACTCAGTTAGGGTTTCATGACCTTCTGACTTCTTAAGGAACTCGACGAGTTGCTAGCTGCACTCGACGAGTTGGGTCAACATGGACTGTTGACTTTGACCGTTAACTTTGACCAAGGGTTAACCAGTTGGACCTTGAGGGTATTTTGGTAATTGGGATTCTGATGGACTTGGTCCTATGATGGTGATATGTGGTTGAGTTCGTGGCTGTGATTCGAGAGTCTTGCATTATCACTATAGTTCGACATCTGTGAGATGAGTTTCCTCACTATACTCAAGGGTCTAAGGCACCAAGGTCGGCCCTTTTGGATTGTTATCCTGATATGTTATGCTAGTATGAGCTGTTAGATTAGTGTCCTGGTGGATAGGATGGTATTATGTTGTTATGATCTGTTATATCAGTATCCTGATAGATAGGATGATGTTATGCTAGTATGATCAGTTAGATCGGTTTGTTTGTATATAGACTGTTATGTCATTATTTGATATATGTGGACATGTTTGATTGGTGGTTGAGGCTCATCTGCTTTGCGCGAGAGCCAACAGACCTGGGCATTCCAACCCGATGGTTGTGGGCAGTAAGTATTCCATCCCGAGGATGATTAGACTCGTAGTACGAGGGCATTCCAACCCGATGGTTAATTGGACCCATAGTATACTGTTTGTGTTATGTATATGTTGATGTGTGTATGGGTATTTTGGGGGAATTCACTAAGCTTCGGGCTTACAGTTGTTGATTTTGTTTCAGTTAAATCTGATGATCGCGGAAAGGCGAAGGCGTGATCGTACACTTCCTATTGTTATGATTTGATTCTGGGATATTTTGACACTGAACTATTTTGAAAACAAGTTTTGTAATAATCAATGGTTTTGGAGTGTTTTAAAAAGTTTAAATTTGACATGATTTTTATGGATGTTATTTGTTTACATGGAAATAGTAACATTTCATTTCCTAATGGTTTAATGTGAAAAAGATTTATGTGCAAAGTAGGATGCTATATGTGGAAAAATCTATGTGACATGTAGAATATGTGTGTGTATATTGTATGTATATATGTGTATAATGTATGTTATCATTGTTATGACTTAGATGCTATAATTTACAATTTTATAATTTAATAACTTAATTAAATTATAATTGAAAAGTTGGATGCTATAATTTATAATTCTTTAAAAGTACAAATAAAATGTTATAACCGAAAAAACAAAAAAAGGTGGATGTTATAATTTACAATGACTTTTAAAGTATAAATATCTAATAAAAAAACAAAATAACTAAGATGTTATAAATAAAAATAAATATGAAAAGGTACAATATCGTAATAGAAAAAAATTGGTTTATGTAAATAATAAAAATATGGAAAAAAAAGATGATATAAATAAAACAATATATACTACAACTGTTTAAAGGAAAGTGTTATAATACAAAACAAAAACGAAAACATCAGACGGTAAATATACTAAGTTGTAATCTAATAACTTAATTATTTAATGTACAATGCTATAATAATAAAAAGTATGTTTTTTAGTTGATTTACTTATTTAATGTCCTTTTAAATCATCAAGAGCTTAGAAATACCGCCTAAAGTTGATTGCGAAATTAATTTCGGGTTGTCCCTGTTTTGAGAGTACTTATTGAATATTTATCTCATTTAGGATGTGAATGTGTATTACATGATTGATTTTTTAAGAAATATTCGGTTGTTATTTTTTCTTTGCTCCTCGAGTGTGTGTGTCTATATATATATATATATATATATATATATATATGTGTGTGTGTGTGTGTGTGTGTGTGTGTATATATATATATATATATATATATATATATATATATATATATAGATTTAGGAGCTAAGGGTAAATGCTACCAAATTTTTCTTAAACAGTCAATCATGTAATACACATTCACATATGGGATAAAGTATTCAAAAAGTGGGTTTAGAATCGTAACCTTGTGAATATTCTATTCGATTGAGCGGCTACTCTATTTTTGTTATGTCATAAATTGTGGTTTATACTTTGTTTTTCATAAGCTTTTAGAGTTCTCGGTCTAGGACCGAAAACACCATGTTTTGGTGTCTTTTGGATCGAATCACATATGATTTCGGTTAGGCTTAATGTTGTTTTGTTTTGGTTTTGGGCCTGAGATTTGTTATTAGGTCTAGGTATAAATAGTGTCATTTGAACCTTGTAATTAGTGTGGGACGTTTTTTGGGGGTTGCCATAAGCTTAGAACGTGATTTGGAGAGAAACAAGAGAGAACCAAGTGTAATCAAGAATCTTATGTACCCGCCTATTCAATAATAGTGTGGATTGAAGATTAATCCTCTTATTCTTATTCTATATTTCGTCTTGTCTAATTCACTTGATTGGGATTCCGCACCATCAAGTGAATCCGATTGATACATCATAGCATTTTGGGTTTCACAATTGGTATCAGAGCTTGGATCGATATAAATCGAAGTGGCAAGATAATAAGAGTTTCTTGTAATTTTTCTTGCATTTTCGGGTGTTTTTGAATTGTTTTGGACGATTTTTTGGCTGTTTGTTCTTCGTGTTCTTCATATTTTTGGAGTTTTGAACGAGTTTGGCATTAAAGATTTGAAAATCCCGTGTTTTTGGCAAGTTTTGGGTGTTTTTGGTCGAAATTTTCAAGATCTCGGCGGCTGTCCTCGGTCCTCGATCAAACCCTAGAAGATCTCGGAGCCAGCAATGTTCATGGTGAGCAGCGAGGGTTCTCGGTCTACACGCTGTGAAGGTTCTCGGTGCGCCTGATTTCGGTTCGGACTTCTCGACCTCGGATCTCGGTCAGACAGATTTCGGTTTCACTATTCTCGGCCTCGTGTTTTTTATCCGAGATTTCGATGCGAGTCTTCTCGGTTAGGATAGAGAGGCTTCGCATTTTCGGTGCTATTTTCGGATTTTCAAGATTTTGTCTTGTTTTCAGTCCAAAAGCCCCGTGTTCGATCAAATAACCTCGTTTTCGGTCTTAAAGCTTTGTATTTGGTCAACAAGCCATGTATTCAGTTAAATACCTCGTTTTTGGTCAAATACTCTCGTTTTTGGTCTTGAAATTTCATTTTCGGCCTAGAACTTTTTTTTTCGGTCAAGGTTATTCTTTTTGGACAAAAAGTTTGACTTTCACGTTTAACTTTCAAGTTTAACTTTTGACTTTCAAATTTGACTTTTGACTTTTAAGTTTTCAAGTTTGGCTTTCAACTTTGACTGTCAAGTTTGACTTTTGAAGTTTGACTTTCGAGGTTTCAAGTTAAAGGGCATTTTTTTCTTGGTTTCAAAATCACTTCTGTTTTTGGTAAGTTATTCTTTTTGGTGAATAATGAGTTCTTCAATCACCAAAGTAAGTGAAAACTCATGCTCTCAGTCTTGTGAAGCTAAAATTAAACATTATCGTGATCAACATAAACTATTAATTAGGGAAATTGAGGACCTTAAATATGAACGATATACTATCAGAAAGGACCGAAAACCCTTAAAAAATCAATTAGATGCCAAAACCAAGGACTTTAGAAAAGTTCAAGAAGAATACAACACTAAATGTGCACACTATGATTATGCTCAACAAAAGATTGCCAGTCAACTGCCGAGCTTAACACATTAAAAAACAAGTTTGAAAATGCAGACTTTAATTTTAAAAAGTTTGATGTGTCAATTAAGAAAGTTGAGTCCATGATTGAAAAATAATTAAAATTTAAAGATAATCAGAATAAGGGTCTAGGGTATGACAATGTTCCACCTCCCTTCAATGATAACTATACCACGCCCCTTGAATCCAATGAGGTAGAGATACCTACTCACTATGGCCCGCCCCTGTACCAGCTTCAGTTAAGACTTAACAATCCGGCCTAACTGAGAATATTGAGGTGAACAATACTATTGCTTCTACTTCATGTGCAGATAAAGAATCAGTGCAAGATGGGAGTGAGCAAACCAAAATCAATTCTGAGTCTGCTGAAAGTGTTTCAAAAGCTTGTGATGATGACACTCCCACTATTGAAAAATCCCAGCCACAAAAATCTGTCAAGCAGTCTAACAAATGTTCTTGTGCTTGTGCTTGTGGAAGTTCTTCGAAACGAACTTCTGTTGGACAAGGACCAAGTCCCAATCTGATTTATATGAAAAGACAGACTTGCTTTAACTGTGGAATTCCCGGTCACACTACCAGAAATTGCCCACATCGTTTATATGTTCCTTACTACAAACAAGGTTGGCAGAACGTGCCAAGAGGGAGATCTTACAAAAGAAACCCTTTGAGGTTACGTTCACACAATGGTGACTTGAATGCTAAAAAGGGCAAGAATCAATCTCCTAAGAACAAGAAGGGAATGTCGGTCAAGATGCCAAATTCAAGAGATGGTTATGTTAGAACAAGATCGGTTAGGTCAAAGTCATCTCGACGGTCGGTTTCAAGTTCTAAAGCAAGTGCTAAAGCATCCATCCGATCAAACAAGAAATGGGTTAAACCTGACTACAGTTGGGTACCAAAACTTTTCTTCATCTTCTGTGTGTGACAAACAGGATATGTCATAGGAGAGAGTACCTTGTGTAGATGATAAATGTCAACCTCGTTTCAAAATGGACTGGGTTCCAAAAGCCAACTAATCTCGCACTCTGTGTCAGAGCAGCTGTGGAGGAATATCATTAGACTTTGGTTTGTTGATGGTGGCTGTTCTAGGCACATGATAGGAGACATCTCTCAACTACATTACATTCAGAACTTTAATTGAGAGTATGTGTCCTTTGCGGAAAGGAAGAAAGAAGAGGATCACAAATGGGGATTATACTTAATGATGTGAAGAATTTTTGAATCTGTTCCGAAAAGGAAACACAGCTCAGGTTGAACGTGTTGTTGCATATGCGTGATGTTCTCAGATCATCTGGATGCAACTTAAATTGTTGAGTTACGGTTTGAGTTTTCTTCTCGATACTTCTAAGTTTTCATATAATGATTCGTTTTGAAGCTAATTTTTTTTTAAATTTGCGCATTTATTTTGTTTTCTTTCTTCCCTATGCACAAATTAAGGGGGAGAAATCAAAATACAAAAAAATTATAAAATCAAAAATACAAAAATATGTTTTCTTTCGTAAGTATTTTTGGGAAGTGATATGAAGTCTAGTGCTAAAGGGCAATATGAGAGGCATGTTGGATAAGGTGTCTAAGTCCATAACTATTTCTGGTATGTACTTGACCCGACCCGACATGGTCCATTTAGGTTGCATGCATCATGCATTTGGATAGACTAAATGAGAAAAATAACACTTGTGGTTTATTAATATATTATAAGTTCTAATATATTAATAATATTATTTAGTTAGTATTGATCAAGAATTAATCTAGAATTAATTAAGTGATCAAAAAGAGACTAATTAAATATATGGGTTGATTATGTAAATCATCCATAACTTGTATAGTGGGCTAAAAGCTTCATGGATTATCAAGTTGGGCTAAGGTCCATAGGATGATCCATGGGAGTTACAAACCCATGGGTCATGAAAATGAAGAGCCATGTTACATTAGGGTTTACATGGTGTAACCCAAATGCAACATACTATATAAGCATACTTATAGCAACCAAAATCGGCTACACTAGTGAGACAAGAGGGCAAGCCAAATTTACAAATGTTCTACATTCTCTCAAAGTCATTCCAAAGCACCTGGTGTTGTGTGAAACATTTGAGGCATCTCACTTGGGGTGCTAGGCTCTCAAGGTTTTCAATGAATCAAATCAACTACAAGGTATGTAACTCTAGCTATCTTTTATGTTTAAAAGTTCCCCATGTATGCTAGATAGGATTATGAACCTTGGAAAAAGTATTTTGCGTATATTTTAGACAAACATAGATCCAATGTTTTCTAGGGTTGCATGTACACTTAGGAGTGTTAGAATGCTCAAAATCCATCAGTGGTATCAGAGCCTAGGCTTGTTTGTTTGATACTTGATGCAAAATTGTGAAAAAACTCGTTTTTCTGCATTCTGAAGCTTGAACTCGCCGAGTCCATGGGGGGACTCGACGAGTCCATGAGTAAACTCATCCTACTCGTCGAGTAGGTTCTTGCACTCGACGAGTAGGAGCCCCTGGGTGCAGTTTTTCAAGTTTTACTGCTGGAAATGGACTAGAAACATTACCCTAAACTATTTTGGTGTTTTAAAACTTGTTTTAGATGGTGTAATGATTGTTCTAATCCATTTACAATGGTTAATGTCAAAATTACAGGATTATATGTGTTCATATGTTCTTGAAATTTTGATATGATTATTCATGTTCTTATGAGTTCTTGAAAGATCATAGGAATTACTTGTTTAATGCTGAATTCATGATCTTTATGTGTTTTAATGGAGTCCATAACTTGTCCTCAAGTTATGGATAACCAAAAGTCTCTTTGTATTAAAGCCATTAAAAGAACACATAAGTTACAAAAAATGAAGAGTCTTCATTTTAATAACTCATAAGTTATGAATTGAAAGGTTTTGTAAAGTTACAAATCTTGCCCTTAAGTTTTGGAACATGTAAAGTCTTCTAGTAAACTTTAGTTCCAATACCTAGAGTTTTAAAAGTTAAAATTCAACCCTTATACTTTATAATATTATTATTTAATAATATATATATATATATATATATATATATATATATATATATATATATATATATATATATATATATATATATATATATATATATATATATATATATGTACAAGATCAAAGTCGTTTTACCGTTAGTAGGCCTCATTCACGAAGCCGGTCTATAAGAGGGGGGGGGGGGTATAAGGTTGTTGCCTATAAAATGGCAGCTTAATGGCTGTCCACTCTCACCCACCGATTCCTTGACAGGTGGAGGGTCGTTAGCCGAACGGGTAGGGCAATGACTTAAAATTCTCAATACATGTATAATGATTATTATAAAGTAATTAAATGTTTTTATAAATTCCCAATCTTAGTTACTTTAGGAAAATGTGAATAAGGTGCTAACCCATGAAATTACACTTTGCACTTTGATTAAGTCGTTAGTGGACCGTGTGTGGTTAACCGACACTCTAACTTGGACTTAACAAGGTAGGCAAAGGGTGACTTAAGGTGTTTCATAGGTCGGTGGACTGCATGTGGTTAACCGGCACATCGATTAAGTGAAAAACATTAAGGGTACCAAGTAATTTGCATTGTTACTTCACACCTTGTTTTGTGATCCTCGGTATCCAAGTCACAAAACTTGAAGGGCACACTCGAGATAGAAACATACCATTGAAAAGTTCAATGAATCTCAAAAGAATCTAGGAGTTTCTAAAAACAAATAAATCTAATAATTTATATATTTCGTTTTTCATGGTGGAAATTGGTGAATCTTCATTCACCTACCTTTCAAATATGTTTTACCTTAGATTACGGCATCCCTCTTCTAAGTTATAATATATTGTGATTGGATCCTAGCCTTAATATTACATTTGGGTGTTTTATTAAGCACTATCTTTATATCTAATCTAAACTTGTCTTTTTTTTTTCAGATGTCTTCCAACAATGCTGCTTCTGGCTCAAACCCTACCGGCTCCTTCTCTCTCATGAACCTTTGTGGGAGAGTCATCTTTGATGGATCCAACTTTACAGATTGGATCAGGAACATCAGGATGGTCACTCGGTATGAGAACAAAGAATATGTTCTCGACAAGGAGCTTAAGGTACCCGAGCCGACTGCTACTCCTGAGGAGCTTGCTGAATATGAGGCACATGAAAGAGATGCAACCAAAGTGCCATGCATCATGATGGCCACTATGATAACCGAGCTCCAAAAGTCCTATGAGGACTACTATCCTTTTGAAATGCACCAGGATTTAGTGGACCGCTACCATCAGAGTGCTCGTCAAGAGCGATATGAAATCATCTCCTCCATGATAACAACCAGGATGAACGATGGTGAACCCATCACGGGCCATATGCAGAAAATGCAAAGGTATGTGGATCGTTTGCTGAAACTTAATGTCAACTTCCCCGAGAAGTTGACAATAGATATTATTTTGCACTCCTTACCTTCGTGTTATGATCAATTCCGCATGACATACCACATGAACAAGGAGGAAGTTACCCTCAGCAAACTTCAAGGACTCCTAAAGACCACAAAATATGGTCTTAAAGGTAAGTCAGTTGTTACCACTCCTACTCCTACTCCAAACTCCGCACCTGTCCTGGCAATCGGGAAAGGTAGAGGGAAAAAGAGGAAGAACCCTTCGAAGGGTACCAAGGGTAAGACCCTTGATGGCTCCTCTTCAAGTGGAACCAAGAAAGGTTTCGTCACTCGTTCTTCTGACCCAAAAGAGGCTGAAAGGTTCTACTGCCATGAAAAGGCACACTGGAAGCGGAACTGCCCAAAGTACCAGCAAGATCTGAAGGATGGGAAAGTAAAACCCAACCATGCAGGTATTTACACTATATTATCTAATAACTCACCCTATTCTAACTCTTGGGTCCTTGATACCGGCTGTGGTATTCATATTTGTTCTGATTTGCAGGGACTAAGAAGAAGTGAGAATGTGGAGCATGGAAATATAAACTTGATCATGGGGAATAGGAAAGCTTCACATGTCACCAAGATTGGAGTTTATACTTTGTTGCTAAGTAGTGGGTTTACTTTAGATTTGAATAAATGTTGTTACTCGCCTCAAATGGCAAGAAATATTATTTCCTTTCATGCTTTGTACAAACAAGGGTTTACCTTTTCTTTTGATAATGAAGTTGGTGGAATAAATGCTTTCTTTAATAATGTGTTGTATTTTAAAGCATTACCTTGTGATGGTGTGTATGAAGCGGTGTCTGTTGTAGATAACTTAGGAAATAATGTGTTGTGTATTGATTCTACTAATGATAATAACTTGGACAAAGCATCAGTATGGCATTGTCGTCTTGGATATGTAAGCAAGAAACGCATAGGCCAAATCCAAAAGGATGGAGTCTTGGAGTCATTTGACCTAAAGTCAGATGATAGTTGTGAATCATGTTTACTTGGAAAAATGACAAAGTCACCCTTCACAGGTTCTTGTGCTAGGGGTGAAGGTTTGTTGGATCTTGTACACACAAATGTGTGTGGACCCTTCAAAACTGCCACAAGGGATGCTAATCGTTATTATGTGACTTTTACAGATGATTATAATAGATATGGATATGTGTACTTAATCAAGCATAAGTCAGAGACTTTCGATTGGTTTAAAGAGTTTAAATAGGAAGTAGAGAATCAATTGGGCAGGAACATTAAGATGCTTCAATTCGATCGTGGTGGTGAGTATCTTAGTACAGAGTTCCTCGACTATCTTAAGGAATGTGGGGTTGTCTCACAATTGACACCTCCCAGGACACCACAGTTGAATGGTGTAGCTGAGAGGCGTAATCGAACCTTGTTGGACATGGTTCGTTCCATTATGAGTCGAGCTTTGCTACCAATCTCATTCTGGGGGTATGCCTTAGAGACTGCCGTCCATATCCATAATCTGGTCCCTACAAAGAAGGTTGCCAAAACACCTCACGAGATGTGGACTGGAAAAGTTCTTAATCTAGCCCACATCAAGATTTGGGGTTGTGAAGCTTTCGTGAGATGCGAGAATCACGATAAGCTCTAACCTCGAAGTGAGAAGTGTATTTTCATCGGCTACCCACAGAAATCCTTTGGTTACCTCTTCTATAGACCTAGTGAGAATGTGGTCTTTGTCGCAAGGAGGGGTGTCTTTCGAGAGAGAGAGAGAGAGAGAGAGAGAGAGAGAGAGAGAGAGAGAGAGAGAGAGAGAGAGAGAGAGTTCATAAGCCAAGGAAATAGTGGGAGGCAAATTGACCTTGAAGAAATTCAAGAGTCAAGTAGTGAAGGAACCTCAAACCCTAGCAGTCAACTTGATGAGGAAACTCCTGTTGATCCAATTGACGAGTCTTTACCTCTGAGGCGTTCCATGAGAGTTAGGAATGCACCTGAGCACTACTATGGTTTCCATATTACTGCGGAAGGTGAGACACTTATCAGTGATGAAACACTGGTAAGTCTGGATGAACCTAACAGTTATGCGGAAGCCATGGCAGGCCCCGAGTCTGCAAAATGGAAAGAGGAAATGGACAACGAGATACAGTCCATGTATGACAATCAAGTTTGGAACTTGGTTGACAATGTACCAGGTCGCAAGACAGTTGGGTGCAAATGGATCTTCAAGAAGAAGACCGACATGGATGGTAATGTACACACTTATAAGGCACGACTGGTGGCAAAGGGCTTTTCTCAAACTCCAGAAGTTGATTACGATGAGACCTTTTCACCAGTAGCCAAGATTAAGTCTATTAGGGTATTGTTAGCCATTGCTGCATTTCATGACTATGAAATATGGCAAATGGATGTCAAAACCGCGTTCCTTAATGGAAAGTTGGCTGAGGATGTTTACATGTGTCAGCCAGAGGGTTTTGTCAGTACAGAGTACCCTAATAGAGCATGTAAGCTTGAGAAATCCATCTATGGATTGAAACAAGCACCTCGCAGATGGAATCTTTGTTTCGATGAGAAAGTCAAAGAGTTTGGCTTTTCGAGGAGTGAAGATGAATCTTGTGTGTATGTCAAGGCTAGTGGGAATATACTTAACTTTTTGGTATTATATGTGGATGACATACAACTCATAGGAAATGACATCCCGACCTTGCAGGAAGTGAAGTCCTGGCTCGGGAAGTGTTTCGCTATGAAAGACCTAGGAGAAGTTGCTTATATTTTAGGGATAAGGATTCTGAGAGACCGGAGTAAAAGACTAATTGGACTTAGTCAGAGTATCTACTTGGATAAGGTGCTGAAGAGGTTCAGCATGCAGGATTCCAAAAAGGGAGAGTTACCTATCCAGTGTAACGCCAGATTGAGTAAGACTCAGAGCCCGAGTACCGAGGCTGAGATAGCAGAAATGAGTCGAGTACCTTATGCTTCCACTGTAGGATCGATCATGTATGCTATGACTTGTACTCGTCCTGATGTGGCCTTTTCCTTGAGCATGGTCAGCAGATATCAGGGGAACCCTGGCAAGGCTCACTGGACTGCGATAAAGAACATTCTCAAGTACCTACGAAGGACTAAGGACTGGGTCCTTACCCTTGGTGGGAGTGATGACTTGAGAGTTGTAGGGTATAGTGATGCTAGCTTCCAGATTGATATGGATAATTTCCGCTCTCAGTCGGGCTGGGTCTTTACCTTAAACGGAGGAGCAATTACTTGGGAAAGTTCCAAGCAGGAGACAGTGGCTGATTCAACTTGCGAATCAGAGTATATAGCGGCAAGCGAGGCAGAAAAGGAGGCAATATGGCTGAAGAACTTCATTGGAAACCTTGGAGTAGTACCAGCTATAAAGGAGCCTATGGAAATTTTCTGTGATAGCGAAAGTGCAGTTGCCTTAGCCAAGGAACCAAGGGATCACGGGAGATCCAGACACATTGACATAAAATACCATTTCATCAGACATCGAATAGAAGAAGGACTCATCGTGGCAAAGAGGGTATCATCGGATGAGAACCCATCAGATCCCCTCACGAAGGGACTGAGTAGGGCTAAGCATCTCCAGCATGCAAGGTGCATAGGGCTGAAGGATGATATTAGATTTAGTAGTTAGATAATTTTGAAATTTGTAAAGTGTAATTGACATTTGATGATGAATAAAAGGTGTGTTTATTTATGAGTAAAGTGTTGCTATCTTGTGTCGATCGTTTACTATTATTTCTTTTGCATGTTTTGACTTCCAGAACTTTTATGTTATGTTTTACATATTATTCAAATTATCCACAGTCGGTCATATGTTGGAAGTACATATGAATTAAGACTGTCATGAAGTTGGCTTGTAGAGGGCTATGCGATTAGACATAGCAAGAGATGCTACAACACTCATGAGTGCTCATAAGTTATGAGTATTAGATTCAACCCACGCTCACTGGTATCACTTCATGGAATTTATCTCGAGTGATCGTGAGACGGTAATATCGTATAAGTGTTCAAACCTAGAAATATGACTTGTTGCCTATGAGTTGGTTATGCATTGATCGTACGAAAACGCATTGGTAACTCGATGTTATAAAATGTGCTTTTGTGTGTGATTCAACAAGTAGTAGAACTAGCATATGAGTCGAAGTTTATCTGTTCCTTCTTGGATTAGAAGCGATATCTGGGCCCCTCGATGATTTTGTTTTGACTTGTGTATCGGGCCCGGTCAGAACTAAATTGATGTGTTCAATTAAGTTCTATGTCAAACAAATCGGAAATCGAGAAACAAACTGCTCGACAATAAGTAAGACATTGTTCCATGTATTTGTCCGGCTGATATCTAGAACAGAGGATTATATGATCACTTATCTTAAATGGCATATCATCATCTTCTCAGTTCTGAGAGACCTTGAATAGAGCTACGATTGCTAATCGATTCCTGAAGTCATACTTGCAGTTATAGTTATTAGACTTATCCAACTGGGAGACTGTTGGATAAGGTGTCTAAGTCCATAACTATTTCTGGTATGTACTTGACCCGACCCGGCATGGTCCATTTTGGTTACATGGCATCATGCATTTGGATAGACTAAATGAGAAAAATAACACTTGTGGTTTATTAATATATTATAAGTTCTAATATATTAATAATATTATTTAGTTAGTATTGATCAAGAATTAATCTAGAATTAATTAAGTGATCAAAAAGAGACTAATTAAATATATCTGTTGATTATGTAAATCATCCATAACTTGTATAGTGGGCTAAAAGCTTCATGGATTATCAAGTTGGGCTAAGGTCCATAGGATGCTCCATGGGAGTTACAAACCCATGGGTCATGGAAATGAAGAGCCATGTTATATTAGGGTTTAGATGGTGTAACCCTAATGCAACATACTATATAAGCATACTTATAGCAACCAAAATCGGCTACACTAGTGAGACAAGAGGGCAAGCCAAATTTACAAATGTTCTACATTCTCTCAAAGTCATTCCAAAGCACCTGGTGTTGTGTGAAACATTTGAGGCATCTCACTTGGGGTGCTAGGCTCTCAAGGTTTTCAAGGAATCAAATCAACTACAAGGTATGTAACTCTAGCTATCTTTTATGTTTAAAAGTTCCCCATGTATGCTAGATAGGATTATGAACCTTGGAAAAAGTATTTTGCGTATATTTTAGACAAACATAGATCCAAGGTTTTCTAGGGTTGCATGTACACTTAGGAGTGTTAGAATGCTCAAAACCCATCAAGGCATGTAATGCACTGAAGCTGAAATGTTTAGACTCTGTGTTCAATGTGCTGGTAGGCACGAAGGATTCAAAATTAATGGACTAGACACAACTGACAATGAAAGGACTAGACAATGTTAACTCATCTGGACTTAGATAGTTTCATTTGGACTGACCATACGACGCTTGGATAGATTGAGCAGTGAGATAAACAAGGGAGCCAACAAGATATAACAAAGTTACTTATCATCTAGAACTGTGGCTCAACATTTCTTCGATGTACGGACTTATGTCCTTAATTTTGGTGCTGATAGGGTGACTGGGGGGTTCTGATATACTAGGTCTGTGTGAAATTGTTTTTCTTTATTATCCTCTCTGCCAGCCATATGTTGCCCCTTTTGTGTGATCGAAAGATCTGACCTGGGACGCAACATATGCACTCTATTTCTAAACTTATCTCTATCTATCTATGTCAGTCATATGTTGTCCCCCTTGCGTGATCGGAAGATCCGACCTGGGACACATCATATGCACCTTTCTATCTCTTTAACCCTCTATCTATGTTAGTCATATGTTTTCCCTATGCGTGATTGGAAGACATCCGACCTCGGATACAACATATGTGTCACACCCCCAAACCAAGGATGGCGGAAACGTCCGGGGGTGGAGGACTTCATGTATAGTATCATAACAGCAATTGTAATAGTAATTCAAGCAAACACAACCAACATATATATATATATATATATATATATATATATATATATATATATATATATATATATATATATATATATATATATATATATATATATATATATATATATATATAATTGAAAAAAAAATTACATCATTGTATGAATTACATGTTTACGAATCAATCACAATATGTTGATAAAATATGAAATAGTAGACGCCTTAGCGTCCCATCCTCAAATGCACTTGATTACCTGTTTAATGATTTCCTGAGAATACAAGTTGTTTGAAAAAGTGTCAACACAAAGGTTGGTGAGTTCATAAGCTTCTGTTTGGTATTATTAAAAGCCTTTCGTTTGTAAAAGTAGTATTTGTGTTAGAAAAATCCAATATTTTCCTTAATGTGTAAATGTAGTCTTAAAACCCAAAGACCGAAATGTACAAGTAATTTGTCATATTTATAGTAAAACAATGCAAGTTTAAATCGACATAAACTTGTTAAATTTTTAATGAAGTTCCCGTAAATTCCAATGTTTGTTAATACTTTATGTGAGTTTATTATAACCATACTATGACCAAGGTTGCCTAAAACGACGTTCTTCAAGCGTCGGAAATGTTATGACATTTGTCACCCCAGACCTATCGGTCTAACTGTTGCATGCAGTTTAGGTGTGAGTTTGTCAAACCCAATATAGATCTATACACAAGTATCACGCTCTCCCTTAAGGAGACTCTGGTTACAATACAGGACTTAATGGTAATTTGAAGTAAATGTCTCACAAAGTCATTAACGGAATTACGTGTTATGAAAACTTGGTACCGTATGGTCGTACCTTGCTTAATGAAAATATCCTTTGTATAAATGTACCCTTTTTAAATGTATGTGTTATGTAATGTATCATAAACTATACCTATTATAGTTTATCAACCAAGGGTAGTACGTGGTAATGTATGCAAACTATATTCAAAATAGTTTATTTTATGTTTGAATGTATCGATTGTACTTTGATTATAATCACTTGTTATTCTTTATATTTTATATGACCAAATCCAGTTGTAAACTGATGTGTGTCTAAATATTAAGATAAAATGTCATATATTGCAGTAACATATAGTCACATAAAGATATACACCTTGCTCAACATGTTACAAGGTGAAATGAAATTAACAGCAACTTTTCGTTAAAAACAGTTTCTGTTACCGTTCTTAGAAAATTTATAGAAAAATCATCACAGCTCTAAATCCAAATCCGCAAATTTTGAGAGTTTGGAATATGAGTCTAGTTTGTTCGTAAATTTTATCATGATTTTTAGTGATCTCTAACAGAGGTGAAAATGTTCATAATCACAGACTGGTCCGGGTTTGCCTCTGAAATGACAGGCAGTTTTGTAAAAATCACCATTAATTGTAGAAAAATCATTTGGAGATGTGCAAGTAGTCATTTTAAAGCTAAGCGTTTGAACTACTTGCACCTGAAACAGATTTGAAAACTAAAATATTTAAGTTGACCAAAACAGTCCGTGATTAACGTCCATCTTTTCTGATGCAATCTGTTAGAAAAAGTTTAATTGTGTTCTTGATGATTTTACTTGTATTCCCTCCTTAAAACTTAAGAAAAACATGTAAATGTATGGGTATGAACTCACCTTATGTGGTTTCAGTAGATGAAAGTGAGAGAAAGGAAGTGTTCAACTCAAGAACACTAAGAAGATGTCTTGATGATTCGAAAATCTAACACCGAATAAGATGGAACTTGTGTAAGATATCAATAATTTGAGTAGAATGGAGTTTAATAATTATGTGAATGATGAAGATACTTACTAATTGAAGAAAGAAATCCCTGGAGAAAGCCTTGAAGTTCTTGAAGTTAAGAGAAAAGATGAGAGAATTTTGGAGAGTGTTCTTGGTTGCTAAGTGTAGAATGAAAGAGTTTTTATGGAGAATGAGGAGAGAGGATCAATCAACCAGCTCTTAGAACGTGGGAAGAGCTGGAGATTGGCTGTAAAGGTCCACTAAGGAGACAAGGGGTAGTGGGAAAGAGTGGCTGATCATAGAGTGAGGTGGTAGTGGGTTGCTTTTGCCATAAATTAAGGAAAAGCAAATATTCCCTCAATAATTAGATCAATCACCAATTCTTTTAATATATTTTATAAAAACCCTGGAGATTTATATATTTTGGGGCCTTAGTTTATAAAATAAAGTTTTGGGTGAAAATCCCACGTTAAAATAATGAAAAACGGAGTTAAAACGAAGTCGTAGTCGAAAAACCGGTAAAAAGGGCCTGTCTGCGAGGCTTCGCTTCGGACCTTCGGACTTCGGACACGACTTCGGACTTCGGACACGACTTCGGACACGGCTTCGGACACGGCTTCGGACCTCGGACCTCGGACTTCGGACCTCGGACCTCGGACACAGCTTCGGACCAGAAGCTTTGGTTTCGGATCCTTAAAGCTATTTTACTCGTTTTTATCCTGTTTCAAGCGATTTTGGACCCGGTTAAGGGTCGAGATGACCCAAATGATTACAAAAAGTTAAAGTAACTTTTGAGAGAGATTTGGGAGAGATTTCAATTAGAAAGAGATAGAGTGAAAACGATTTAGAGAGGTTTCGTTTGTGATTAATTTGAGTGTCCGGCTTCACAACGCAAGGTTCGTAAACCCCATTAAACCGTGTTTTAGTGTCGTACACAATCCCGATGATTGTGCAATAGTGTTTTATCGCTTTGGTTCGTTGTTTAGCACTGTTAAGGCTAAGGAAAATCAAACACATGAACTTTCCAAATGATGATTTCTCATTAAAATAGCGAATTGTATAGTGATTACATAACGTAAACCCTAGCATACAAGGGTTATTGGAGTTGACCGGTTTGACTTGTTGACTTTGAATTTACCGAAATTTGACGGTTGTCACAATATGCATCTCTATATCTATCTTCTCTCTCAAATTATTGAGCACTCACCTAGAGTACAAAGCTTTTTGGAATTCCTTGATTGCTAGGGTATGTCGTGAACTGTGGAACACGTTCTAGTGAGGTTAAAACAGAATTGGTTCATGATTAAAGGTTGTTTGTAGATCTCGCTGCTGAATTTAAGTGGAAAACAATATCCTTGGTCGTCGTCAGCAAAATGGTCTATTTAGGAATATAATCACAATGTCTTGACATTTATAATCTGTCCAATTTTTCAATATCCTTTGTGTTTAAGTGGACCATAATATTGGTGGTTGACCGGAGCTAAACATGCAGATGTGTGCTGATAAACGGTATTGAATTGTTTGACAACTTTGATCCCAAAAAGTTTAAAATTTAGTTATTATTTTTGTTTTTGTTAAATTTGTTCATATTTTTTCCTCTATGCACAAATTTAGGGGGAGAATTAAAAAAATAAAAAAAAATCATAAAATTTTAAAAATCCAAAAATATGTTTATTTCTGTTTTATTTCCTTGTCATAAAATTAAAAAAAAAATTCCAAGAATATTTTATTTTTAGTTTGAGTGTAATTTTAATTTTATTTTTATTTCTTAGTTATATCTATTGTGTGCTAAGTTTATTTTTACTTTTATTTTTTATCTCAAGGTTTCGTTTGTCTTAAAAAGCGAATTCAAAAAGAAGAAGAGACTTTCTGTGAGATTGTATCAAAATTTTCTGAGAGAGGAGAAGAAACTTGGAAAGGAGTTGATGGTCATTACACTTCACTCTATTTTCACAAGGAATTGAAGGATTGAAACTGTACAAATTGTCAGTTAGGCAGTATCTTTCTAAGAATTGTCGTATTTAAGGAATTAAAAGTCTAAAACTGTACAGATGACATGGCACCAGGACGATGCACCTCACAAGCCACGATTATCGTTGAACGTCTTGCCAAGGGCCAGGTTAAACTTTTTAACTGCATTGAGATATTTGATCAAGGATATGCATGGGATAACATCAAAAAGTACATGAGTAGTTCTCCGATACTCAACAAATCGCAGTGCGTTCCTCTGTGTTCACACAGATACTGCGATTAGTCTCCTTCTGAGCCAAGGTAGGCTCCTTGAACAATTGTGGTGAGAATGGTCTTTATGATTTTGTGATCCACAGGGACTTCTTAGTCATGGTTACTTTTCAAGGCGCAACGGTGATCGTTAAAGAACTTTCATTCGAAGGAACAAGAAGTGAAGATTATTTTTCATCATTCAATCTTTTAACCCGCAACAAGCTGAAGATGTATTTGAAGTTATGTGACAGATTGCATTGAAGACTCCTCAATCAATTTGCTGCTATCTATGAACCTGCTGAAGTGATCCAGAAGAATCGGTTTCTCTGTTATTATCTCTGAAGTATCTCAAAGCTAGAAGTGCTGATTTTACAAGAATCTTTACAAAGAAGCCTCTGCACCCAATGTGCGTTCAAGGTCAAATCTTTGAAGGATGTCCAAATGTTCATGATAAAGTCATTCATGCATAAACTCATATATTCATCATGAAGTTGTGAAGAAATCGAAGATAAAAGCTGAAGTCAAGAACGAAGAGAAGATTGAAAAGAAAAGAAAGATACAAACCCAAGGGAAGATTGTTAGGACTAAATTATGGTTTATTCTAAGTGAAAAGAAAGCTATAAACCAAGGAGGGATTGTTAGGTCATAAATTATGGTTTATACTTTTCTTTTCATAAGCTTTTAGATTTCTCCGGTCTAGGACTAAAACAACATGTTTTGGTGTTGTCTGGACCGAAATCAGATGTGATTTCGGTTAGGCTTAATGTTGTTTGTTTGGGTTTTGGGCTTGGGCTTTGTTATTAGGTCTAGGTATAAATAGTGTCATTTGAGCCTTGTAATTAGTGTGGGACATTTTTGGGGGCTGCCATAAGCTTAGAACGTGATTTGGAGAGAAACAAGAGAGAACCAAGTGTAATCAAGAATCTTATGTACCCGACTATTCAATAATAGTGTGCATTGAAGATTAATCCTCTTATTCTTATTCTATATTTCGTCTTGTCTAATTTACTTCATTGGGATTCCGCACCATCAAGTGAATCCCATTGATACATCGTAGCATTTTGGGTTTTACAATTCTCATAAATATTTAATCCTAATTGTAGTTCTTGTATTGTAAACACTAAAACCTAACTTATGTTTCAGTTGCAACATGTATATTGATAAAACCTAAACTACTATTGAAACCGAACTCTACCGTGTTCCAACAAGGACTCGAATCTTTTGTTGAGATGTCCAAACCACATGTTTATAACAAAGGATAAATCAGATGCCCGTGTAAAAAATGTAATGTCAATAAATTTATAATACTAGCCATAATGAAATTCCATATCCTGGATGTTCGTTTTCGTCCCTTGAATTTTTAGCAAAGTTGATGCATATCAAGGTGATCCACAAATGTAATGATAGTTCATTCGATCAGTTTATTGAGTTGTTGCAAACTACATTTCCTTAAGGAAGTAGGGTCCTCCCGTCACATTATGAAGCAAAAAAGACACTTAAAAAGATCATCTTGGATTATGAGTCGATACACGTATGTAAAATTGACTGTTTTCTTTTCTGGAAAGAACACAAGTTGTTGCAAAAGTGTCCAATTTGTAATGAGAGTTGGTGGGTTGATGAAAATACAAAGGGTAAGAAGGTGGCTCATAAGGTGTTATGATACTTTCCCGTGCCCCTCAGATTACAACGTTTGTACTGTTCTAGATACACAACTAAATATATGATTTGGCACAGTACCGAACGATCCAAAGATGGTACGATTCTTCATCCCGTTGATGGTACTTCATGGAAAAAATTTGATATGAAGTATCCTAACTTCTCGAGGGAACCCCGAAACATACTCTTAGGGCTTGCTGCTGATGGTTTTAATCGATCTGTTTGGTAACATGTGTAATCATCATAGCACGTGGCCCGTCATACTCACCACTTACAATCTTCCACCATGACTATGCATGAAAGAGTCCTCATTCATGTTGACCTTGTTGATTCCTGGCCCCAAAGCACCAGGGAAGGACTTGGATGTGTTCCTTAGGCCGTTGGTGGATGAGTTGAAGCAGTTGTGGATTTTTGGCGTACGTACTAAAGACGTAGCGACCGATACGTTCTTTAATATGAAAGCGATGTTGTTATGGAAAATAAACGACTTTCCATCTCGTAGTAGTTTATACGTTTGGAGTGGACAACAGTAAAGAGCTTGTTATACTTACAATGTCGACACTCCATCATACCGAGTATCAAATAAAGTCGTATATGTTGGTCATCGTCGGTTCTTAGATGCTAACCATCCATGGAGAAAACGTTTAGACTATAACAGCCAACACGAGAAAAAAGACCCTCCAAGATAGTTTAGTGAGGAAGAAATACAAGCACAACACGCTCGTCTATTGATTTGTCCACCAGGTAAAGTAGTTTCTTAACGAGCTGGTATTAAGAGAGATCGTGAGGATTTCGAGTTGAATTGGTGTAAAAAGAGCATATTCTTTGAAATTGAGTATTGGTCTTCTCTGGAGCTAAAGCACAACTTCGATCTTATGAATATTGAAAAAAGTGTGGGTGAGAGTCTTTTGGGTACTTCGCTAATGAATGATAAGTCTAAAGAAACATCAAATGCTTGGGCGGACTTGAAAAAACTGAACATTCGAAAAAGTCAATGGTGAAAAAGAGTGGCAACAAGTTCCTTAAATCCCATCCACCTTACTCGTTCACGAAACCTGGTCGCATTCATTTTTGTAAGTTTATAAGAGATGTGAAACTGTCGGATGGGTTTGGATCTAACATTAGTAAGAAAGTGAATGAAAACAATACTAACATTATTGGGATGAAATATCATGATTATCACATTCTTATGCAACGTTTGATACCCACTGGAGTTAAAGGGATTTTAGCCAAAGGTACTTATACACCAATAGTAGAGCTTTGTACGTTTAATCAACTTTGTTCGAAAACACTATCGGTGAAGGATATGAAACAAGCGAAAGCAGCCATTATTAAAATATTGTGCAAATTAGAAGTGATTTATCCTCCTGCGTTTTTTTGACATTATGGTTCATTTAGTTTTGCATTTACCTAATGAAGCTATTTCCGGAGGCCCGGTATGTATGAGATGGATGTATCCATTCGAAAGGTATATGAAAAAACTAAAAAACTATGTCAGAAACAAGGCAAGTCCAGAAGGTTCTATAGCTGAGGGTTATGTCGTTGAAGAGACATTATTATTTTGTTCGATATACCTTGAAGATTTCGAGACTCGATTCAATCGCCTCGAAAGAAACGAGGATGTTGTCATAGAACAAACAAATTTATGGGTGTTTCAGTCTAAGTGTCGACCAGTTAGTGCAAAGGAAATGAAAATTTTCATTCTAAAGGAGAGAAAACAACGACAATGGTTTGTGCTTGATAGTTGTGACGAAGTCCCGAAAGTATATTTCGTAAGTTTTTTTATCTTTTACTTCATTGTCTGTTTTTAATTTATCCCTTTTTAATAAATCTATATCTTTTTTTCATCAATGTAGTGAATTCAAATCATTACATCCTGAAAGTGATGAAAAACCGAATTCCCTAAATGGTTCCTTCACAAGGTCTATGATATGCAAAAACAAAAATCTCCAGAGTTTAACAAGGAGTTATCGGCTCTTTCAGTTGGTGTGCATGTGAATGCCTTTACTTAGACCGCTTGCACAGTGAACGGTGTTAGGTTTATGGAACTTATGTGTGATGCCGAACGATCAACAAAAAACTCGGGGGTTCTAACCGAGGGAGAGAATAAGCAGAAATATTATGGTCAGCTAGAAGAGATTATCGAGCTGCATTATCCTCATAATTATTCCACTATACTTTTTCATTGCAAGTGGTTCAATACTGTAGGAGTTAAATCTGATAATAATTTCACCAATATCGACCACGATCAACTCATATTTGCTATGCAGGCCAAGCAAGTGTTTTACAACCGAGAACTTCTCGAAGTGACAAAAATAAAGACCAACTGTGGGTTGTTGAAAATGTTAATCATAGAAGAATTTAGGATCTACCGATGAACAATGTCGACCATGATCCCATTGAAAATGTCGACAATGATTCAGCCGATGTCGTTCTTTGTGATGTTTTTTTCTAATTTCACTACTTCATCCGACCTTAGCCAGTACTTTCAAAATTCCCAATTGCTTGAAGATGATATTGAAGTTGGTCCGCCAACGGGTATCATCAATAATGTGTCTGACTGCAAGATTGATTATAAAGAGGAGGATTTCGGTTATGATAGTGATGTCTCAGCAGACACTGAAGTGTCTGAGGGCGAGATTGATTAAAAAATATTTATATTTGACTAGTAAAATAAGGTTTGTATTTGTTGTAATCATACCATATTGTATGTATATATATATATATATATATATATATATATATATATATATATATTCATATTTAGTTATAATTTTTTAGGATGTCATTTTTTTTGGCGATCACCAGATCAAATGTAATTAAGATTTATTATAATTCATTGTATTTCATATTTTATGTATGTAAAAAATTATCTTGACTAATATTTTTTTATGCAGCGGTACCGCCAAAACAAAGAGGCATGTCAGTAAAAAAAAATGTACATGTTATTTGCAACTAACGACAAACAGCCTCTGAAGATAGTATTTGACAGAAATAATCACATGCCGATTGGGGAAGTATACGAATGCTTCATTCGGGAGGTTGGGAGATATATGTGGCACGACATCGCTTTCGATAAGAACACATGGAAAGAAGTTTCTGAAGTCGAAAGGGCTGGCATGTTCCAGTATCTTTCGGTAAATTATTTATAAAGTTATATTTAATATGTTTAGTTTTGATTTATTTAACTTCTCTATTTTTGTTTTTGTAGAAATGGTTTGGTTTTGGAGCGATTTCAAATGATCCCATGGCTCCAGTTTATTGGGTGTCACTAAACAATCAGATATGTACACGGTATAGAGATCGCAAACATGTTGCAAAAACTTGTTTGACTGATTTTGAAGGGGATGTGGAGGTAGCAAGGGCTCAAGCCCTTGATGGTATGGATCCGCAGTGTTGGAGTGATGCTATTGACCACTTTTTTACAGATAAGCATAAAAAACGATCCACTGAAAACAAAGAATGCCAGAAGAAGCAAGTAGTTAAGAACCATGGAGGGATGTGCAGCTATGGTAGTTCTTGTTTTAAGAACGTAAGTTACAATAATGTTTATTCAGTTATAACATATTTTTTAATGTTTATTCAAGTATAACACATTTTGTAATGTTAAACAGAATTTGAATAAAATTGAATCATTTCACCGTGGGCATGTGAATAAACAAGGGGAATTTGTTGATCCGTTAGTTGAAGACCAATATGTCAGTTTTTATTACTTAAAAATGAAGTAGATTGTTGTTTTTTGTGTTAGTTTTAAAGTTTATTGACAATCTTCGTGAAATACATAATGCTTTAGTTGCCGAGGTTGCTTTACATACTCAACATATAGCCGAATCGGGTGATCTAGACTTCATTGATTGGATCACAATATTTGAGAAGGTCTTCGGTGCTCGAAGGGAGTATGTGAGAGGCATTGGGCCTAAACCTCCTTCTGCAGCGGCGACAAGTGCTCCATCCTAATGGAAGTCATAGTCACAAGCACTGCAACCAACATAGGTACTTATTAATTTCTTAAAGAATTTGGTAGCTTTGCTATATTTTTAAGAACTTGATGCATTTATAGTAATTTTTGGTAGTTTGGTAGTTTGGTAAATTATTAAATACTTAATTGATTTGGTGGGTTAATAGTTTGTTAAATTGTTAACGAATTAATTCATTTGGTGGTTTGATAGTTTGTTAAATTGTTAATGACTTAATGTTCTTGTGACTTAATTGTTGGATGTGGATGTGAATGATTTTCTTCAAACCCCGACGTTTGTGACGACAATTGGAGATATTATCCACTCGTTTAAGAACCAAGTCAACAACAATGGGGAAGAAGAAGAAGCCTAGTATTTCTTGTTTTATGTTATAGATGTTGTTATTTTGGATTTATTAGATAGTTTATGGATAATATATTTGATGTTTATTTTGGATTTATTAGAAAGTTTATGTAATGTGGTATATTTGATGTTTTATGTAATGTGGTATGTATTGTTTTATGTTATTTGATGTTTTATTTAATGTGATATGTATTGATTTATGTATTTTTATAAAATTTGTATTTTATAATATATATATAAACTAGTATCATATATAAATTGTAAAAAAAACATTAGGGGCGACAACATTTGCGACGACATGCGCCAATTGCAACGACACCAACCTCGTGGAAGCCTTGCCGGAAAAAACTCCGACTAGTGGCCGGAATACTAATAGAGGCGACGCTAATAGCGACGGCGAAGCCTTTTAGCGACAACAAGTATTTGAGACGACAGTAATGACAAAGAAAGCTGAGTATTAGCTACGATGTAATAGCGGCAACCCTTTAGCGACGACATGTCATCGCTAAAGGTATTAGCCATGACAGTCAGAATCAATAACGACGTTTTTTGTCGTCGCTAAAGATAAGGTTTTTTCGTTATGACTTTGAACTTTATAAAATGTTACTATCACCCCTTCATTTTCTAAACTTTCGTGTTTACCTTCGTCCATGTATTTAGTCCTTGCGTTTTGGTTGTTGTCATTTTTAGTCTTTACATTTATACCATTGCCATTTATGTAAATATTTGTCTATGTAACTTTGAATATCGTTCTTATATGTTTTCTAAAATTCGTAAAAAACCACAACAAATCACGGGCTTAGTTTTTGCAGTATAGTGTATACATACACATTAAAGGTGGAAGAAAAGAGTGATGTATATAGTTTTGGAGTTGCACTTCTTGAATTGATAGTGGGAATGAAGCCGTTTGGGGAATTTGATGATGGGGTATATATACATGTTGAGGTGGGTTCGAGAGACCATAGAGGAGCATTCTGAGCTATTAGATGCGAATTCAGTGTTATCAGTGTTGGATTTGAGGCTCAAAGTGTACTCATTGGCAATAATTGCATGATAGAATTGTTTGATTTATGGTGCCTAATAGTGTCACACCCCCAAACCGGAACGAAAGAAATGTTTGGGGATGGATGGCTCTATGTGTAGTATTACAACAATGCACAATAGTAATCAAAGTACAACATCCATTACATTGATAAAATATAACTTTACATTCGTGTTCAAATCATTGTATATTTGGCATCCAAAAAGTATAATTAAAAGACATAATTATATGAAACTCTGTCTTCCTCAAAACTTGTGGGTACCTGTTTATCGATTTCCTGAAAATACAAGTAGTTTTGAAAAGAGTGTCAACAATTAAGTTGGGGAGTTCATAAGGATGTTTGTAATTGAAATCTGTTATTTATTCCTTTGAAAAATGTAAGTATGTTTTCCCCAGAAAATCTTATATTTTCTGTTGTATATGTATTTGTGTTCTGAAATAGTATGATATAGTTTTAAATTTCCATAAAACTATGAAAAATATGTTTTCTCTATACTAAAATAGCATACTGTATTTGTACTTGTATAAAAACTTGTGAAATTGTAAATATCTAGATTCACCAATTATAGTTTTGTTTATATAAAACTATGTGAAGTTGTTTACTTATTCTTACACTAAACGCATTATTCAATACCAAATTGTGAGTTATCATAACCACGCTTGATGACCTAAGCCTCGCCTGAAACACGACGTTCTTCAGGCGTCGAAATATGGTACGACAATTGTCACCACAGGTCTGCCGACCTAGCTGTTGCAAGCAGCTCTGGTGCGGGATTGTCAGTCCCGTATAGATCTATACACAAGTGTCACGCTCTCCCTCAAGGAGACTCTGGTTATAATTTTCAGGACTTTTGTTTTATACTTAAATAAGTACTTGAAGCATGTCACACAAATGCTATATTGATAGTTACGTGTAGCATAATTAAAAATATCTTTGTAATAGGTAAATTGTAAATATCTCATAAATTATATTTAATATATTTTATATGGTTATTTTCGTAAGTTACTCTGGATATGTAAAGAAATATGTAGTTCCATAAAGTGTATTGATAAGTATACATGACTGATAAACTATACCTATTATAGTTTATATGTTTGTTTTTATATGAAATCCCGAACTGGTAAAATAGTATGTTTATTTTAGTAAAAATATCAATCGTAAACTATTTGAATAAATTTTGTTATTTATACAAGATTTCCTTGTATTTTACCTGTATTTCCTCCCTAAAATATTTATAAAGAGAGTGAAAATAAAGGGGCATAAACTCACTTGATGAGTGGTGATTTGGGCATCGTTTCGTTTCTAGGAAGGATTTTTCTTGATGAAACCGAGAGTTTTTGATGAAAAACCAAGCTTCACGCGGGCAGAATTTCGATTGGAAAATATTATTTTCTCGAGAACTTCGGGGATCCTGGCTTTCTTCGGGTTTTAGGGGGTATTCTAGGCTTCGGGGGGTTAAAAGTGGCTTGAAAGAGTGTTTAAGGTGAGAGAGAGGTTGGAAATGGTAAACAAAACCCGGAGGCTTCGCATGCTATTTATAGGAGGCTGAGGCCTCGCATTACGCTGGGCGTACTTCTTGGTACGCTTAGCGTACTGCAGTATTCTGGAGTATGTTGGGCGTACTACCTCGTACGCTAGGCGTAATGGCTATGTGCCTCCTGTTCGGTTCCCGTGCCTCGGACGTGCCAAGTCTACTGATACGTGTCGAGGCTAGTCCGAGTATGCTGGGCGTACTCTTTTGTAGGCTGGGCGTACTTCGTACGAGATACGTGTCCTCTAATTGGGTTCCAAGCCTCGGATGTGTCAAGGCTACTTACACGCATCACAGTTAGCCTGAGTACGTTGGG
Source organism: Lactuca virosa (assembly GCF_052849685.1). Classification (NCBI taxonomy): domain Eukaryota; kingdom Viridiplantae; phylum Streptophyta; class Magnoliopsida; order Asterales; family Asteraceae; genus Lactuca; species Lactuca virosa. Next base: position 46,047,943 of record NC_136433.1, read on the forward strand.
CGTACTCTTTTGTACGCTGGGCGTACTCCTTCGCGAATTTATTATTTAAATTTCAAAAATTTGTAACTTTCGCATACGAGCTCCGTTTTTTATGTTCTTTATATCCTCGCGTAGGTGAGACCATGTGCTACAACTTTCGTTTAGACTTCGTCGGCTAATTTTGAATTTATTTTTAAAGTTATATTTTTAACAGGCCGGGACAGGAAAAGTCCGTTAAAAATTCATAACTTCTTCATCCGACGTACGTTTTCGTCTGTCTTTTTATCGTTGTACTATTATTGACGAGACCTTCGATTCTTGTTTAGGTTGTGTCGGCTTAAAATCGCTCGATCTTTATTTCGAATTTCGGGTTGTGTACTGCTATGTTGAATCTTAGAAAAATCATAACTTCTTCATACGAAGTCAGATTTGGACGTTCTTTTTATGTATGTTCACGGTTTAACGTATTATGCGACTTTAATTTATATACTTAAGGCTAAAAAGAATTTTATTGTAAACTCACTTTTTACGCTACACAGCGTTTTGCCGGTTTTGTCGTGAAACTTCGATAGGTCATAACTTTTTCGCTGTAACCCGGATTTCGGTGTTCTTTATATTTTCGGAATCCTTATAACAATATCTACCACTTCATTCATCCCAATCAAGTTTATTTAGCATTTTATTTTTGAAGATCATTTTTATTACATCTTTAAAAATAATTAAAGGCATATAATATTCAAATAATTTCTCTTTATTACTTTAAAACTAGTTACAATGGTTGACCTAGACTATTACATTAACTTGAAGTATCGGGTTGGTACAAATAGCCTAGGGGATTTCGTGTTATGCTATATGAAACTGACATTATTATTGTAGTTGTTTAGTGTATGCATCATGGTTGTACATAAATAAGATTTTATAACCTGAGAATGTTTGATTTAGCCTTATTTCATGTAACTTGTTTAGTTGCGGGCTTAGGGTAGAATCTATATTCAACTGTTTATCAAATCTAGTGTTATGTATGATTAGCATACACAAGGCGACTACAGAGTTACTGAAGGTTTCATGAGTTGGGTAAGGATTGTTAGAAGGCTAATAGGAGTGAGGATCTGATAGTTACTCTTGAGAGAGTAAGTATAAGGAGTATATATACCCTAGTTGCTTTAGGCCTAGTGGCCTAGGTAATTCGTGGTGATCCTTCGAGACAAATACATGTAGGTGTGGAAGGTAGTATGGGCCCGTATTACTGGAAGCACAGGACTTGTACGTGTATCAAGGAAGTCATGAGTTCCAAGGGATGAGTGGTTGAGTAGTGATGTGTTAGGGTATAATGTGTTTTTCTGACGTGTTTTGGTTTAATTTTAGTATGGTGACTATGAGAGGTTCATGATCAGGTGTTAATGGCCCAGAGAGGCAAGGTTTGGGTGACGATGAGATCCATGAGTTGATCAATGCTCAAGTGGCTTTGGCAGTTAGGAAGGTGATCATGGAGGTGTTTAGGCCTGCCAATACCACTTTTATCAAGTTGTTTAATGAGCGTTATGCTGATGTCACCGAGAATGTTGCCACCGCAGCCAATGTAGCTTCAGGACTTTGGGGAGGGGGATCTATGTAGTATCGGTAGTTCAACAAAACGAATACCCCAGAGTTCGAAGGGGTCAAGGACCCGATTGTTGCTATGAGAAGGATATCCGATGTTGATGGGTGGTTTTACACATGTTCATGTTCGGAGAATCAGAAGGTGAAATTTGTACAAAACCTTCTTCGCCTGGGGGAGAAGGACTGGTGGATGTTTGCTACTCATGGTATTTCTATTGCAGAGTGATCCGCGATGACATGGGAGCAGTTCACTGAGATGTTTTGTGTTGAGTATGTTCCACTGGTTGAGAAGGAGAGGTTAGCCTAGGAGTATCTGTCACTGAAGCAGACGACAGATTCAGTGACATAGATCACCATGATGTTTATTGAGAGAGCCCTCTTCTACCCCGACTATGCTTCTTTGGAGCAGGTTCAGATGTCACGATACTAGAGCATGCTCAATATTGAGATGCGAGAGTTTATGTCGACTTAAAAGTGTTGTTCCCTTTCAGAGCTGCAGTCATTTTCCCAGAGGAGAGAGATTGAGATTGAGTTACAGGCAAAGGATAAGAGACAAGCCCTAGTTTGAACTCAGCCAACAGCTAAGCGGTTCAAGCCCACTGATTTCCGATCCAGAGGATATAGAGGCCACACTTGTGGCAAGTGCGGGAAGGTGCATGATGGAGTTTGTTGTTCAGCAATCGGATGCCAAAAATGTGGCAAAGAGGGCCATTTTGCCAGAGATGGTCGTCAGCAGCATCAACCCCCGCAGTAGGGCACTCGAGTTTGTTATTACTATGATCAGGTTAGCCATATGAAGGCCAATTAACCATTTCTTGCTGCTAGGCCTATGCAGGCACCGACTCCTACTATTCTTTGGATCACAGAGGGCCGTCAGGGGAGGGCTGAGGCCTCGAAGGCCAGGAACGTTCGTTTCAGCTGACTGTAGAGGAGGCCAGGGAAGCCTCTGACGTTGTTAATGGTATGTATCCTTTTATAATTCTGTCAATTTAAATATTTGTATGCTTATATTTATGTCTCTGATAGGTACCTTCTTAGTGAATTCATTGCCTACTCTTGTGATTTTCGACTCGGGTGCGAGTCGGTCATTTGTATCTCAGTTTTTTAGTATAAATTTTGATATGGCCCTTAGGGAGTTGGAGTGTCAGTTTCGAGTATCCATCGCCAACGAACTCAAGGTTTCTTCTTCGAGTGTTTTCTGTGGTTGTACTTTGGAGATATTCAAGGTGCCCTACCCGATTGACTGGATTCCCATCCCTATGGGAGATGTGTGCGTGAGTGTGGGGATGGATTGGTTGAGCAGATTTGGAGCTATGATTGATTGTGAGAGGAAGCTGGTGGTGGTTTGAACTCCAACCAAGGGAGAATTAACCATTTATGGTGTGACAACCCTTTATTTTCGATATTGTAAAAGTCAACCAAAGTCAAACTTGGGTCAACTAAAGTCAAACATGTCAAATAAAGTCAAACTTATTGTTTTGATTTACTTTTAAGGTTAGAGTGATAACCTATATGTGTTTAAAATCCTTTTATTAGAAGTGTTGCTTAAATTAGAAGTGCAGCACTTAAACCGAGAAGTCTCGCATAGGCTGCAAACCCTCAGACCGCAAACCCTCGGTTCGCAGCCGGGAACTCGCTTCAGACCGCAAACAGGCGAGACCGAACCTTCGTTTTTGGCCGTAAACCTCCTGACCGCAAACTACGGTTTTATCCACTCGGTGCGAAAACCAATGCAAGTGTCCCATCAACGATTTCGGCCCTATGCATTTGGGGAGACTGAAAACACTTCCTCACTTCTACACTTCTAGCCGAAAACACTCCTTTCTCTCTCAAAAACTCCAACCGAAAACCCTTTATTCTCTCTCAACTATCATCTAAAATCGACTCATATCTCCTTCGGATCTTGCTTAGAACATCAAGTGTTCTTCATTTCATCAAGAACTTCAGCCGAAAACCCTTGAATCTCCTTAGTTTCACCAAGAACACCAAGATCTTCATTGGGCCGAAAACCCAAGGGGCTGGCCGAAAACTCAAAGCAGCCTTCCTAAATCACTTCTAACACTCTTATTTGTAAGTGAAACTTACAAATTAGTCCATTTCCTTAACATTCTTGCAGTTATATTCACTAATAGTATACATATATATTACGTGAAATGCTTTTAGGACTCGTTTTTGTCTCGGGATCTAACTTTGGAAAAACATCCTATATCGAACCTTCAATCAAATTACTCACTTAAGGTGAGTTCACACCCCTACAATTTATAAAACACAATAGAATTGTGTTAACTTTTACATGTGAAAACAAACAAACAAAGGATTTCTTATGCTTATAAATATTGTTAAAAATCATTTTCATACTCTTTTAAACTATTTTAGATTTATGTTTATTATGAAAATCATATTCATTTGTGTATTTATGTATAATCATGCTTTGACGGACTTAGGACTATTGCTAAATACCTTGACTCCTGTTCCTTGTTTGGTTGTGGGCTTAGGGTAGGATCACTAGTCCGACTGTCGGTTAAATCATAATTATACATGCTAAATATATACATGAATATTAAATCTCACTTTCAAGAACATACTTAACTCATTTGTATATGCTGATCAAATGAGTCTTTTCTCCAAATCATTTACAGTTCAAACAAACATACTAGTAAACTATAATAGGTGTAGTTTAGAGATCAGACATACTATTTTCTAGAACAAAGGAACAATACATGAATCAATACATACATACTATTCATTACAAAGTACACTACTTATTTACAAGAACAAGAAACATATACATACTATACGTAAACAAGTTAACTAGAATGTGATATACTACTTCATGGTACTTAGCAATATTCTTGCTAAGTCATGTTTTATAACCAGAGTCTCCTGGAGTGAGAGCGTGAGTTTGTGTATGGATCTATACGAGACTGACAATCCTACACCTTGATGTTAGCTACAGTGGGACCGACAGGTCTACGAGTGACAAATGTCATATCTTTTCGACGCCTGAAGAACGTCGTGTTTTATACTAGTCAATTAAGTATGGTTATAACCTCATTCATATTAGAACTTTAATTAACCATTTGGTTACAAGTCAAATATTTCTTCAGTGGTGTTATTTTAAACAACACTACTGTAAATCTTCATTTTTCCATTACATACATACAGTGACGTTCACACATGAATAACGCATACTATTTTCTAGTAAAGATAGTTTACAAATATGGAAAACATACATTTATACTATTTCGAGTACAAACATACATTTATACTATTACAAGAGAACAAAACATACAAACAGTTGGGTCTTGGGTATAAGACTACTTTTCATTTTATAGAAGAAAATATAGGATTTTCTGGGAAGTATACTAACATTTTCATGAAAAAAATACAAACATTTGACACTAAAATACTTATAAAATCACCAACTTAAATGTTGATACTCTCTTTCAAAATAACTTGTATTCTCAGGGAACTAGTAGACAGGTACACTAGCACAAATTTTGAGAAGACAGAGCATGTTCAAGACTCGTCTTATATTTTGATATTACATTTTTGGTGTTATACAACTATACAAAGAACATACATGTATTAACTATATTATTAATACAATGGATGATGTTGCTTGTTTTACTACTGTGCATTGTTATGATACTGTACATGTCGTCCTCCGCCCCCGAATGTTTCCGCCATCTCGGTTTGGGGGTCTGACATATGGCGAGGGTACCAGGGTTTGTCCAACTTTTAGTTCAACTTCCTTGCCTAGATAATATCTTCAACATGGATGTTCAGGTAATCTCGCGTATGTAGTTGACACTCGAATCAAAGGGAAGAAGTCAGTTTTGGATGTGCCAGTGGTTAGGGAGTTTCTAGATGTTTTCCCAGAGCATCTACCTGGTGTGCCTCCCGTAAGGCAGGTGGAGTTTAAGATTATGATTGCGAGATCCTTTACCATTCGGGGAAGGCCAATATGGTCGTTGATGCCTTGAGCCGTAAGACGGATAATGCCCTTATTCGTGGTATTCTTGTAAACCCTAATTTTAGGGCTTTGGCTTATATTTATGCAACATTATATACTCAAACCCTCTTCTTACTCAACCTTCATCTACAATATTGACCATCAAGCAACCCTAGAGCAAAAGAGAGAAACTTTGAGCCTTAAGTGAGATTTGGTGTGGTTTGGAAGAAAGAAAAAGGTGGCAAGAAGATCTTGGAGTTGAATTGCACCTTGGATCTAGGATTGCTACTTGATTTGGAACATCTTGAAGGTATAAATCTTGCATCTTTACCCCTTTATCTTTTAGATCTAGGTTTTTGCTGTATTAAGTTACTTTTGGTCCCAAAATGATGATTCATGAACAAATCATGTTCTTGGCCCATTAAGTTGTCATTTCAGACCCTTGGAAGGGTCTTGAGTCATAAAAATGGATTCCAATTGGTTAGTTTTGCCCCATGCATCATTAAGAATTCCTTAACGGATTTAGAAATTGAAATAAGCACTTAATGGGTATGCAAAGTCATAAAGTTGGAAACTTTATGACTCTTAAGAGTATTTTAGCCATAGATCTAAAAAATGGACATGAGTGCTTAAGCCATTAAGCACCTAATGGATTTTTGAAATTCTGGGAGTACGCCCCACGTACTCGGAGTACGCTGTGCGTACGAGGTCAACCACCCCGATGGTGGTCAGCATGTGAAGACGCGAGTACGCCCAGCGTACCTTCGGAGTACACCCAGCGTACTCACTCTAAGTCAATTCGGTTGGGTTGACTCAGTTGACTTAGTTGGTTTGACCAGCTTGACTCTGACCCTGACCAAATTTGACCTTAAGGATATTTTGGGTATTTTGGGATTTTTACTGAGATGGGTCAATTGGTTGGAATAGGTGTTGATTAGAGATGAGATTCGGAGTTGAGACCTCATCAACTTTTGTCCTGTTTGTGAGGTGAGTTTTCCTAACTGTACTTGCAGGTCGAAGGCACCAAGGTCGGGCCTTTGGATTTGATATCCTGTTATGTGATAGTATGTTACCATGTTGTAGTGATCTGTTTGATCGGTATCCTGGTATATAGGATGATGTTATGCTTAGTGGTCTGTATATCTACCTAATTGTGTGTAGACTGTTATATGGTTATCTGTTATATGTGCACATATTTGGTTAGTGGTTGAGGCTTTACTTCTTTGTGGGTAACCCAACAGGCCGGGGGCATACCAACCTGATGATTGATTGGACCCGAGGGTATTCCATCCCGAGGATGACAGGACCCATTGTAGATTGGCATTCCAACCTGATGGTTGATTGGGCATGGGGTATTCCAACCTAATGGTTGACTAGATCCATAGTGTATTGGCATTCCAACTCGATGGTTGATTGGGCCTGGGGTTATTCCAACCCGATGGTTGATTGGACCCGACATGCTGTTATTGTATATGTTATATGTTGTGTGTTGGTACTTTGGGGGATCTCTCTAAGCGTTGGCTTACAGTTTTGGGTTATGTTTCAGGTCCTTCGGGTGACCGTGGGAAGGCGAAGACGTGACAATACACATCATCTTGTTTATGACTTATGATTGTGGGAGACTCTGATTTTCAAAAATGTTTTGAAAACTATGTTTGTAAACAATTTGTGAATTGGGTTGGTTTTAAAAAGTTTAAATTTCTTATCATTTATATGGGTGTTACAAGTTGGTATCAGAGCCTTGGTTTGAGTGAATTCTAGGAACACTCGTTTGAATCCAGTCTCAAACTAAGGAAAACGATTTTTAAAAATAAATTTTCAAATTGTTTTCAAAATAATAAAGAAGGATGCGATGTGTACAATCAGACGGAGCCAATAAGTGGACCCTAAATTACCACAATGTTATTTCATATTATGATATGTTAGAATAGCATGCTAGTGATAGGCTAGGGATCTTCAAGAATTGCATGATAGAATTTCCTATTTATATGACGCCTGATAGCCTAGGGTTTATCCGTATATGAAATTGGCATCATTACTGTAGTTGCTTTGTGTATGCATCATAGTTTTACATAACTAAGACTCTATAGCCTGAGAATGTTTGGTTTGGCCTTATTTACTGTTCTTGTTTGATGAAGGGCTTAGGGTAGAATCATGTATTCGACTGTCTATAGGGTCCAGTGTTATGTATGATTAGCATACACGAGTGCTACAGGGTTGGTGGAAGTTTCATGGATGGGTTTTGTGGGTTCATTCAGCCAGTTTCGTAATGTTTAGCCTTCCTCTAGGAAGTGAGGATTGAGTGTATGCATATGCCAATGTGTATTTTTCGAGTTGTTGTGATGATCATATAAGAAAAATATTGGTAGGTGTGGAAGGTAGTATGGACCCGTACTACTGGAAGCATAGGATCCATATGCGTAGCTGGGAAGTCATAGCCCCTAGAGATTTGTTGGGAGTTGGTTCCCATGGTATGATATGTGTTTTATCTGATATATCACTGGTCTATTTTCCGTATGGTGATGACGAGACGGCTTGAGGCGAGATCCGGGTCAGGATCGGGAGCTGGTGGCCAGGATAGGCCAACTTTGACTGAGGAGCGAGTGAGGGAGATCATGAAGGAGGAGGTTGTTTCCCTCTTTCAACAACAGTTGCCAGAGATATTTGGGTCTATTATGACTGCCATGGTGGAGTACTTTGATGAGCGTTATATTGCATTGTATGAGGCTGCTGCTGTTGTAGCCACCGCAGCCGTTGCGGCTGAAGGGATTGGTATTGGGAGAGACTTTCAGTATCGGGACTTCGACAATAGGAATCCCCCAAAATTTGATGGAGTTCAGGATTCGATCATAGCCATGAGGTGGCTGTCTGACATCGAGGGATGCTTCTTCACTTGCTCTTACCCAGCCGACCAGAAGGTCAAGTGCGCTCTGAACCTTCTTAGGTCCGGAGCGAAGGATTGGTGGAGACTTGTTACCAGCTCGTATTCTCCTGAACAGAGGACTGCAGTGTCTTGGGAGCAGTTCTCAGAGATGTTTCATTCAATATATGTTCCGCTGGTGGAGTGTGAGAGGTTGTGTAATGCCCGCGTTTCTGACTAAGCATTATTATAATGATGTAATAGTTAGCGTCAACAATTGTAACCTATTTTGAAGTAATGAAGAAGAATTATTTGAGTATTATGTGATTTATATGCAACATATGTGCTTATAACGATATAATAAAATAATAATAAAAATATGCATCAAAAATAGAATGAAAATTATACCCAATATCATTGAAGAAAGTTGAAGTAGTCGTGACAAAAATTCCGGAGATATAAAGAACGCTGAAATCCGACTTATAACAAAGAAGTTATGACCCGTCGAAGTTTCGCAACTAAACCGACACAGCATCCCGTATCGTAAAAAGTGATTTTTTGATAAACTACTTTTTAGCCTTATCGATCTAAATGAAAGTCGTAGTAAACGTTAAACCGAGAACGTACATAAAAAGAACGTCCAAATCTGACTTCGTTAGTATGATTTTTCTAAGATTTAGCGTAGTAGTATACAACCCGAAAATCGAATTTTAGATCGATCGATTATTAGCCGACACAACCTAAATGTGTCACACCCCCGAACCGTCAGGACGGACGACGGAAACGTCCGTGGCGAGGTGACGTCATACGTAGTATCACAACAATCGTATCATAGCAATCAAGTAAACACAACCATTACATTACAATATGAATATTTACATCTGTTTGAAAACATAGTTTGTACATGTCAGCATATCAAAAAGTAAAAGATAAAGACGAGACTCCAAGATACTTTGTCTTCTCCAAAAGCTGGCACGGGTACCTGTCTATTGTTGTCCTGAGAATACAAGCGGTTTTGAAGACGTATCAGCATAAAGCTGGTGAGTTCATAAGCATGTTTTTGTATTGAAAACTAGTCACTGAATTTGTACAAATGATTTCTTTTCATTATAAGTAAAATATCGTTTGTATCGAAAACCTTTGTTATCAAGTTCTGGATTATGTATGCATGCTTTCCAAGAAAATCCAATATTTTCTAACATGTTTGTTGATTACCGTATGAAAAGTATGTTCCGTTTGAAAACCCTGGCTACCACCAGCAGGTAAAGTATGTTCTGTTTGAAAACCCTGGCTAACGCCAGTAAGAAAGGTAGTTTTATTACTTAAAATAAAACTAAAGGTTGTGCCTCTGGAATACCTTCCAGTAAGTAGATAGGTAGTTTCATTAATTAAAATAAAGCTATTGAAGAAAGAAATCTCGTAAACGATGGTTAGTTTATACTTATTGTGAGTCGTATAACCATGCTAATATGACCGGTGACCTCCTTGACGTTCTTCAGGCATCGTACGATTACAAAATTTGTCACCCCAGGCGTGCCCGCCTAACTGTAGCTAACAGTTCAGGTGTGGGATTGTCGGTCCCGAATAGATCTATTCACAAATTTCACGCTCTCCCTCCAGGAGACTCTGGTTATACTTAACGGTGAGGATTTATTGGTACCCCGAAGGGCATAATGAAGATAGGTCTCACAATCCTGTATTGACTAGTTTATGTGTAGTTCGGTTGTTCTCGAGTTCGAAATCGTTATAAACGGTGTAGAGTATAAATAATTATACGCAAAATAATTATTTAGCAAAATACTCTAGTTATCTGTATGGATAAACTAAACCTGTCATAGTTTATATGTTTGAATCTGTAAAACCGGTAAAAAATTTCCCAAACTATACCTATTATAGTTTGACTAGTAAGTTGTGTTTCTGTATTGTTCTGAAACTATGCAATTATGTTTAGAAAACGTCCCTTATGCTCTGCGTATTACAAAAGGGATAAAGTATCTAGATGTTTGGTAAAACCGTTGTAATTGTATCAGTTTTAAGTTATGGAAACCTTTATGTTTAGCTTGTATTCCCCCCTGAAAACGTTTTAAAAACTATAAAAGCGTAGGGGTATGAACTCACAGTTGGTCGGATGCGAAGGATTGAACTGGACGATCCTTGAGTTGGTGTACGTTGCACTTAACGGAATCCTAATATCAAATAAATACATATATGTATCTAAATTAGCGATTTCGTTAGATAGAGTGTTAGATAAACACTTGTTTTTGGTTAAGGAAGGTTACTGGAACTTGGTTGAATCGAGAAAACATGCTTTTCCACACGAAAGAGCTTGTTTATGGTCGTGACTGGAGTTTACGGTTGACAGACCGTGAACAGGGTGTACGGTCGACAGACCGTGAACAAAGTTTACGGTCTATGAAGATTTGCGAGTTTACGGTCGCAACGGGTTTACGGTCTATGAAGATTGACCGTAAACTCAAGAACAAGGGTGCTTGTTTTAGACTAAAAAGCGTTCCAAAGGCTCCCAAACGGCCCCAAATGACGATTTCCGGCGTTTTTCGGGTGAAAAGAGGGCTTTTTGGGTGTTTACGGTCAAGAGAGTTAGAGAGAGAAAGGGGGTGTTTCCGGTCAAGAAGGTTCAAATGAGGGTGGGGGTCCAGTATTTATAGGCTGGGGGTTTGGTCGGTGGTGGGTTCCACCTGACACCGACCGTAAACGGGTTTACGGTCCGACCGTAAACTCGGCGATTTTCGGGGACGTTCGAGTTTTTCGCGTGATTCCCAGTTTATTCCGACTCATATAAAATACATATTATTTATTTAAAATTTAAGGTTCTTCCCAAACTAAGAAATTAGACGCAATTTAAATAATAACCCAAATTTTATTAACGGAAACTGGGTAAGGATAACGGAAAAAGTTTCGGGTTGTCACAAAATGAGAATTGAAGATCTCGTTAATAGGAGTTGAACGATATAAAGACAGTCGAAAACGGACGTCGAATGACAAAGTTATGAATTTTTAACAGACTTTAACTGTCTAAGCGTGTTAAAATATAACTTTAAAAATAAAGTGAAAATTAGCCAACGAAGTCTAAACAAAAGTTGTAGATGACGTTGCTACCTACACGTGGATATAAAGAACGTAAAAAAATGGAGCTCGTATGCGAAAGATACAGATTTTAGCAGATAATTAGTTTTTGGGCTAAACCAGCGTGTGACACGTGACACGATCTGAGCCACTACTTCTTCCCCACCCTTTGCACCAGATACTGACATGTGGCAAATTACGCCGAACATAATTCTTAGGTACACCCAACGTACTGATGTTTTAGCCATTACGCCCCGTGTAATTTTGAGTACACCCAACGTACTAGGCACTGGGCAGCCTATAAATAGAGCTCGTTTTTCACTCATTTCTCCACACCTCTTCAACCCATTCTCTCTCAAACACCCCCAAAGCCTCTAAGCCTTTCCCTAGAACCTCCTAGGTGTTAGTAATGAAGCCCGAAGCACCAGAAAGCTCCAAGAAGAAGAGCTTTCAGCTCAAAAGTTATGTCGGCGCAGAGCCCGGTTTCTCGCTAAACCACCTGTAAGTTGAGTTATGCTTACCGTACTTTAAGTATAACTTATTTTTAAGTTCATTATCGTTATTATGAACCTATAAACAAGATTTATCACTGATTCAAAGTAGTTATACTGATTGATCTACTTATGAGGATGATGTCTATGATGGATTTAGTGAGGTGTTTAAAGTAGGATTTCCAAACAGTATACTTCATATACCAAACAGACCCTACCTCCGATATGATCCTACCTGGTTGTTACTTACTTGATAGATCATAAAAGTAGACTTTGAATTAATGATGAATCTAGACTAATAATTAGTCGCAATAAATATTATACTAAGAATTAATAATAATGATACTAGGTTTCATCAAAGGAAAAGAAAATTGTTAGAAGCAAAGTGCTGCCCGAATTTCGAGTCGTCACTTTAACAAGTGAGTGCATAATTACTTTCATCTTACACATATATATGAGGTATTTAATATAAATTACTTGATATATGTGTCTATTATCTGTGTTCCTGATATCTATGCTAGAGGAACGATTTATACATGTTTTACATTCTGACAGAATGAGAATAATAATAATAAATCTATAATAACCTTATAGACGATTTACTTAGCGAGAATGTGTGATAATAATCATAGTTATGTAAGATTGAATGTATTCACATTATCAAACAACATATTTTCTTTGTCATTCTCACAGAATAACACTGTCCACACGTTCGCACAACAGATGTCAATCCACATTTGAACCTAGCTATATATAAGGCTAGGTTATAATGCGGATGGATAACTATTGTGCGGACGTGTGGACAGTGCTATTTTATGAGAATTACTAAGAGAATAGGTTGTTTAGTAATTTGAATATGCTTAACCTCATACAACTATTGTCATTTTCATGCATTCTCATTAATTCTTATTCATTTTTGTTCTCACACATCGTTTTTCACTCATTTTCATTCTTACAGAATACGACTCAATAAACATTCTGACAGAATGAGAATAATAATAAAAAAATCTATAATAACCTTATAGACGATTTACTTAGTGAGAATGTGTGATAATAATAATAGTTATGTAAGATTAAACTGTTGGATATAGTGTCTAAGTCCATAACTATATTTGGTATGTACTTGACCCGACCCGGCATGGTCCATTTGGGTTGCACTTCACCCGAACAATTTATGGATAATCGTTTGAGAATAGTATAAGTTATGATTTATTAATATATTATAAGTCCTAATATATTAATATAAAATCATATTATTTAATTAGTATTGATCTATAATTAATCTAGAATTAATTTAGAGATCAAAAGTATGACTAATTAAATATGGGCTCTTGTATTTATATAGTGTGGGCTAATGCTTATTTGGAATGGGCTAGGCTTGCATGGAAAGTCCATGGATACTCCATGGAGCTTTAACCCATGGATCTCATGGAAATGAAAAGACATGGGTATTAGGGTTTACATGGATGTAACCCTAATCCACCACACTATATAAAGGAGGCTTTGGTTCTTGAAATCACAGTAGTTGTGGTGAGTAAAGTAAGAGGGCCGATTTCAAGAAAGGTGATTACTATTCTCTCAAAATTCCAAGTTTGTGGTGATTTGTGATTTCCATTTGAGGCATCCACACTATTGGTGCTAGGCTCTAAAACTTCAAGCAATCAACTACAACTACAAGGTAAGTAATTCTACTAGCTTTATTTGATTCAAGTTCCCCATGCCATGCTAGATAGGATAAGAACCTTGGAAAAATAATTATTTGCATGTATCTTAGTCAAACATAGACCCAAGGTTTCTAGGGTTGCATGTACACCATATGAGTGTTAGAATGCTCAAAACTCATCAGTGGTATCAGAGTCAGGTTTGTTTATTTGATACTTGATGCAAAAAAAAAAAAAAAAAAAAAAAAAAAAAAAAAACTTGAAAATCGAAGTTTTGTTCAAAAGCTCGTATCAAAATTTCAAGTTTTGTATATGTACTTACGATTCTTGAAATTTTTGATATGAACATTCATAAACATATGAGTTTAGAAGATCATAGAAATTATGTGCTAATAATTGATTAGATTAATTCTTGATCTTTATGTGTTTTAATGGAGTCCATAACTAGTTCTTAAGTTATGGATAACCAAAAGTCACATTTATAAATAACCATTAAAAGAACACATAGGTTACAAAAAAAATGAAGATTCTTTATTTTTAATAACCATTAACTCATAAGTTATGAGAAATGAAAAGTTTTGAAAGTTTACAAAACTTGCCCTTAAGTTTTGGAACATGTAAAGTCATATTAAAAAATTTAGTTCCAACCCCTAGAATTTTAAAAGTTAAAATTCAACCCTTATACTTTATAATATTATAAGTTTAATAATATTTATATATGTATAAGATCAAGTCGTCTTACCGCTAGTACGCCTCATTCACGAAGCTGGTCTATAAGGGGGGTATAAGGTTGTTGCCTATAAAATGGCAACTTAATGGGTGTCCACTCTCACCTACCGCTTCCTTGATCGGTGGAGGATCGTTAGCCGAACGGGTAGGACAAGGACTTATAAATTCTCATTAAAAGTATAATGATATTACTAAAGTAACTAAACTTTATTGAATTCCCAATCTTAGTTATTTTAGGAAAATGTGAATAAGGTGCTAATCCATGAAATTACACTTTACACTTTGTTTAAGTCGTTAGTGGAGCGTGTGTGGTTAACCGGCACACTAACTTGAACTTAACAAGGTAGGTAAAGGGTGACTTAATGTTTATCATAGTATCGATGGAGCGTATGTGGTTAACCGACACATCGATTGAGGGGTAATACATTAAGGGTACCAAGTAATTTGCATGGTTACTTCACACCTTGTTTTGTGATCCTCGGCATCCCAGTCACAAAACTTGAAGGGCACACTCGAGATTGAAACATGTCATTGAAGAAAGTTCAATGAGTCTCAAAGAATCTAGGAGTTTCTAAACCAATTAAAACCTAATTAAATATTTCGTTTTTCATGGTGGAAATTGGTGAATCGTCATTCACCTACCTTCAAATATCTTATAGCTTAGATTACAGCATCCCTCTTCTAAGTTATAAAATATTGTGTTGGGTCCTAGCCTTAATATTACATTTGGGTGTTTTGTTAAGGATTATCTCTATATCTAATCTAATCTATTCCCTCTTCTTTTTAGATGTCTTCCAATAACAATGCTTCTGGCTCAAACCCTACTAGCTCCTTCTCTCTCATGAATCTTTGTGGGAGAGTCATCTTTGATGGGTCCAACTTTACAGATTGGATCAGAAACATCAGGATGGTCACTCGGTATGAGAACAAAGAATATGTTCTCGACAAGGAGCTGAAGGTACCCGAGCCAAGTGCTACTCCTGAAGAGCTTGCTGAATATGAGGTACATGAAAGAGATGCTACAAAAGTGGCATGCATCATGATGGCCACCATGACAGCCGAGCTCCAAAAGTCCTATGAGGACTATTATCCTTTTGAGATGCACCAGGACTTGATAGACCGCTACCATCAAAGTGCTCGTCAAGAGCGATATGAAATAATCTCCTCCATGATAACAACCCGAATGAAGGATGGTGAACCCATCACGGGCCACATGCATAAAATGCAAAGGTATGTGGACCGTTTACTGAAGCTGAATGTGAACTTCCCTGAGGAGTTAGCAATAGACATCATTTTGCACTCCTTGCCATCGTGTTATGATCAGTTCCGCATGACATATCACATGAACAAGGAAGAAGTCACCCTCAACAAACTTCAAGGACTCTTGAAGACCGTCGAAAGTGGTCTAAAGGGTAATTCGGTTGTTACTACTCCTACTCCTACTCCAACTGCGGCCAATGTCTTGGCAATCGGGCATGGCAAAGGGAAGAAGAGAAAGAACCCTTCTAAGGGTACCAAGGGTAAGACCCTTGAAGGCTCCTCTTCAAGCAAAACCAAGAAAGGTTTTGTCACTCCTTCTGCTAACCCTAATGAGGCTGAATGCTTCTATTGCCATGAAAAGTCGCACTGGAAGCGAAACTGCCCAAAGTACCAGCAAGATTTGAAGGATGGGAAAGTAAAACCCAACCATGCAGGTATATACATTATATTGTCTAATAACTCACCTCATTCTAAGTCTTGGGTCCTTGATACAGGTTGTGGTATTCACATATGTTGTGATTTGCAGGGACTAAAAAGAAGTGAGAATGTGGAGCAGGGAAAGATAAACTTGATCATGGGAAACAGGAAAGCTTCACCTGTCACCAAGATAGGAGTTTATTCCTTAGTGCTAAATAGTGGGTTTACATTAGATTTGAATAAATGTTATTATTTGCCAGAAATGACAAGAAATGTTATTTCCTTTCATGCATTGTATAAACAAGGTTTTACCTTTTATTTTGATAATAATAATGGTAGTATTGATGCTTTCTTTAATAATGTTCTTTATTTTAAAGCATTACCTTGTGATGGCGTGCATGAAACTGTATCTGTTGTAGATAATCTAGGAAATAATGTATTGTGTATTAACTCTTCCACTAGCTTAGATATGGCATTGTCGTCTTGGACATGTAAGCAAGAAACGCATAGGCCAACTCCAAAAGGATGGAGTCTTGGAGTCATTTGACCTAAAGTCAGATGATAGTTGTGAATCTTGTTTGCTTGGTAAAATGACAAAGTCACCTTTTACTGGCACTTGTGCTAGGGGTGAAGGTTTGTTGGACCTCATACACACGGATGTGTGTGGACCCTTCAGAACCGCCACAAGAGATGCTAATCGGTTCTATGTGACTTTTACTGATGATTTTAGTAGATATGGATATGTCTACCTAATCAAGCATAAGTCAGAAACCTTTGACAAATTCAAAGAGTTTAAGCAAGAAGTGGAGAATCAGTTGGGCAGGAACATTAAGATGCTTCGATCAGATCGTGGTGGTGAGTATCTTAGTACTGAGTTCCTTGACTATCTTAAGGAATGTGGGATTGTCTCACAATTGACACCTCCTAGGACACCACAGTTGAATGGTGTAGCTGAGAGGAGCAATCGGACCTTGTTGGACATGGTTTGTTCCATGATGAGTCGAGCTTCGCTACCAATCTCATTTTGGGGGTATGCCTTAGAGACTGCCGCCCATATCGTTAATCTAGTCCCTACAAAGAAGGTTGCCAAAACATCTCACGAGGTGTGTACTGGAAAAGTTCCCAATCTAGACCACATCAAGATTTGGGGTTGCGAGGCTTTCGTGAGACGCGAGACTCACGATAAGCTCGAACCCCGAAGCGAAAGGTGTATTTTCATCGGCTACCCACATAAATCCTTTGGTTACATCTTCTACAGACCCAGTGATAATGTGGTCTTTGTAGCAAGAAGAGGATTCTTTCGAGAGAGAGAAAATTCATGAGCCAAGGAGACAGTGGGAGGCAAATTGACCTTGAGGAAATTCAAGAGTCAAGTGGTGAAGGAACCTCAAACCCTAGCCCTCAACCTGAGGAGGAAACTCCTGTTGGGCCGACTGAAGAATCTATACCTCTGAGGCATTCCACCAGAGTTAGGAATGCACCTGAGCATTATTATGGTTTTCATATTACTACAGAAGGTGAGACACTAATCAGTGATAACACACTAGCAAATCTGGATGAGCCTAACAGCTACACGGAAGCCATGGCAGACCCTGAGGCTGATAAATGGAAAGAGGCTATGGATAGCGAGATACAGTCCATGTATGACAATCAAGTTTGGAACTTGGTTGGCAATGTACCAGATCGTAAGATAGTTGGGTGCAAATGGATCTTCAAGAAGAAGACCGACATGGATGGTAATGTACACACTTATAAGGCACGACTGGTTGCAAATGGTTATTCTCAAACTCCGGGAGTTGATTATGATGAGACCTTTTCACCAGTGGCCAAGATTAAGTCTATTAGGGTTCTGTTAGCCATTGCTGCATTTCATGACTATGAAATATGGCAAATGGATGTCAAAACCGCTTTCCTTAATGGAAAGTTGACTGAAGATGTTTACATGGTTCAGCCAGAGGGTTTTGTCAGTACAGAGTACCCCAATAGAGTGTGTAAGCTTGAGAAATCCATTTATGGATTGAAACAGGCACCTCGCAGATGGAATCTTTGCTTTGATGAGAAAGTCAAAGAATTTGGCTTTTCAAGAAGTGAAGATGAATCTTGTGTCTATATCAAGGCTAGTGGGAGTATAGTAAGCTTCTTGGTACTGTATGTGGATGACATACTACTCATAGGAAATGACATCCCAACCCTGCAGGAAGTAAAGTCCTGGCTTGGGAAGTGTTTCGCTATGAAGGACCTTGGAGAAGCTGCCTATATCCTAGGGATAAGGATTTTGAGAAACAGGAGTAAAAGACTAATTAGACTTAGTCAAAGCACCTATGTGGACAAAGTGTTGAAAAGGTTCAACATGCATAACTCCAAGAAAGGATAGTTACCCATCCAGAGTACCGCCAGATTGAGTAAGACACAAAGCCCTAGTACTGAGGCTGATATAGCAGAAATGAGTCGAATACCTTATGCTTCAGCTGTAGGATCGATCATGTATGCTATGACGTGTACTCGACCTGATGTAGCCTTTTCTTTGAGCATGGTTAGCAGGTATCAGGGGAACCCTGGCAAGGCACACTGGACTGCGGTAAAGAATATCCTCAAGTACCTACGGAGGACTAAGGACTGGGTCCTTACCCTCGGTGGCAGTGAGGACTTGAGAGTTGTAGGGTACAGTGATGCTAGCTTTTAGACTGACAGGGATAATTTCCGCTCTCAGTCGGGCTGGGTCTTTACTCTAAACGGAGGGGAAATTACTTAGAAAAGTTCCAAGCAGGAGACAATGGCTGATTCAACTTGTGAATCAGAGTACATAGCAGCAAGCGAGGCAGCAAAGGAGGCTATATGGCTAAAGAACTTCATTGGAGACCTTGGAGTTGTACCAGCTATAAAGGAGCCAATGGAGATTTTCTGTGACAGCAATAGTGCGGTTGCCTTAGCCAAGGAACCAAGAGATCATGGGAGTGATGGGTTTTGCGCATTCTAACACTCCTAAGTGTACATGCAACCCTAAATACCTTGGATCTATGTTTTCTCTATTATACATGCAATTATGAACTTTCCAAGGTATTACCCTATCTAGCATACAATATTTGATACTTGGGTAATCAAATGGATAGAATACATACCTTTGTTTGATGTAGCTTGTCTCCATGAAGCTTGAGTGCCTAGTGCCCCAAGTGTGACACCTCAAATGGTTCACACAACACCAAATGCACATGGAATGACTTGAGAGAAATGGAACACTTCTTGAAATCGTCTAGCCCTCATATTCACACATTAGTGCACGATTTCTTGAGCCATGGGATTCTTTTATATGGTGGCTATTAGGGTTACACCATGTAACTCATAACTTTACCCATTCCTTATGCTCCATGGATTTTAACCTCCATGGAGTATCCATTGGTCACCCCATGGATTTAGTCCAACATAAGGAATCTTGGATCACAAGCCCACATATATAAGAATGAATGATTTACACAATCAACTCATATATTTAATTAGTCTCCTTTTGATCACTTAATTAATTCCAAATTAATTCTTGATCAATACTAATTAAATAACCTTATTAATATATTAGAACTTATAATATATTAACAAACCTTAAGTGTTATTTCTCTCATTATAGTCTATCCAAATGCATGATGCCATGCAACCCAAATGGACCATGCCGGGTCGGGTCAAGTCTTACCAATTATAGTTATGGACTTAGACATTAATCCAACAGGGAGATCCAGACACATTGACAGAAAATATCACTTCATCAGACATCGAATAGAAGAAGGAATCCTCGTGGCAAAGAGGGTATCATCGGATGAGAACCCAGCAGATCCCCTCACGAAGGGACTGACTCGGGCTAAGCATCTCCAGCATGCTCGGAGCATAGGGCTGAAGGATGATATTAGTTTTAGTAGTTAGATAATCTTGAAATTTGTAAAATGTAATTGACATTTGATGATAAATAAAAGCTGTTATTTATGAGTAAAGTGTTGCTATCTCTTGTCAATCGTTTACTATTATTTCTTTTTGCATGTTTTGACTTCCAGAATAATTATGTTATGGTTTATATCATATTATTCAAACTCTCCACAGTCGGTCATATGTTGGAAGTAGATATGAATCAAGATTGTCATGGGTTGGCTTGTAGAGGTCTAAGATGTTAGACAAAGCGGGGCTACAACACTCATGAGTACTCATAAGTTCTGAGTATTGGATTCAACCCACGCTCACTTGTATCACTTCATGGAATTTATCTCGAGTGATCGTGAGACGGTAATATCATATAAGTCTTCAAACCTAGAGATATGATTTGTTGCCTATGAGTTGGTTATGCATTGATTGCACGAAAACGCATTGGTAACTCGATGTTATAAACCGTACTTTTGTGTGTAATTCAACAAGTAGTAGAGCAAACATATGAGTCGAAGTTTATATGTTCCTTCTAGGATTAGAAGCAATATCTGGGCCCCTCGATGATTTTGTTTTGACCTATGTACCGGGCCCGGTCAGAACTAAATTGATGTGTTCAGTTAAGTTCTATGTCAAACAAATCGGAAATCGGGAAACAAATGATGGACAATAAGCAAGACCATGTTCCATGTATTTGTCCGGCTGATATCTAGAACAGAGGACTATATGATCACTTATCTAAAATGGCGCTTCATAGTTCAACAGAGTTTAAAGAGCTACGATTGCTGATCTGTTCCTGAAGTCATACTTGCAACTATAGTTATTAGACTTATCCAAGTGGGAGACTGTTGGATATAGTGTCTAAGTCCATAACTATATTTGGTATGTACTTGATCCGACCCGGCATGGTCCATTTGGGTTGCACTTCACCCGAACAATTTATGGATAATCGTTTGAGAATAGTATAAGTTATGATTTATTAATATATTATAAGTCCTAGTATATTAATATAAAATCATATTATTTAATTAGTATTGATCTATAATTAATCTAGAATTAATTTAGAGATCAAAAGTATGACTAATTAAATATGGGCTCTTGTATTTATATAGTGTGGGCTAATGCTTATTTGGAATGGGCTAGGCTTGCATGGAAAGTCCATGGATACTCCATGGAGCTTTAACCCATGGATCTCATGGAAATGAAAAGACATGGGTATTAGGGTTTACATGGATGTAACCCTAATGCACCACACTATATAAAGGAGGCTTTGGTTCTTGAAATCACACTAGTTGTGGTGAGTAAAGTAAGAGGGCCGATTTCAAGAAAGGTGATTACTATTCTCTCAAAATTCCAAGTTTGTGGTGATTTGTGATTTCCATTTGAGGCATCCACACTATTGGTGCTAGGCTCTAAAACTCCAAGCAATCAACTACAACTACAAGGTAAGTAATTCTACTAGCTTTATTTGATTCAAGTTCCCCATGCCATGCTAGATAGGATAAGAACCTTGGAAAATAATTATTTGCATGTATCTTAGTCAAACATAGATCCAAGGTTTCTAGGGTTGCATGTACACCATAGGAGTGTTAGAATGCTCAAAACCCATCATAAACGTATTCACATTACCAAACAACATATTTTCTTTGTCATTCTCACAGAATAACACTGTCCATACGTCCGCACAATAGATGTCAATCCACATTTGAACCTAGCTATATATATATATATATATATATATATATATATATATATATATATATATATATATATATATATATATATATATATATTCGTGGACTTTCACGTAGTGGCATTCATATACCATATTTTTCAAGGAGTAAGAACCATTGTAACATCCATAAATTTTTCGTCAAATTTTAACTATTCAAGCATAAATAAAACCCAATACTATTGTTTACAAAAATGTTTTCAAATCATTATTCAATCAGAGTGTCCCAAAGGCCAGATCATAAGGATGAGGAGCGGTACGGTCACGCCTTCGCCTTGCCATGATCTCCTGAAGTACCTGAAACAATAAACTGAAAACTGTAAGCCCGAGGGCTTAGTGAGCTACCCCCAAAATACCAATATCACACTGATAATACCATATCCGTAATAATCAATCAATCAACATGCATACTGGGCCATCGGCCTGACTGGACCGCCCTATAGGGCCTACAGTCCAACTGAATCTATACCGAGCCTTCGGCATGACTGGACCGCCACGTGGGCCTACAGTCTCCCCGGACCGCTCATAGGGTGTGTTGGCCTTCAGCACAGAGCAGGAGTGCCTCAACCCAAGCAACAACCAATTAACCATGTGCGCATAACTAACATATACTAGTATATACAAACATCAAACATATCTATCTCACTGATCACCAAACATAGCAATCTCTCATAACTAGAGCACTGACCTAGCAGGTCACTAACATATTAATCCCTACGGATCATAAGAGCATGACATACTGTCTATACTGATTCCGATCTAACAGATTATATCCACATGTAACATACCATAACGATAACAACTAAAGGTCCGGCCTTGGTTCCTTAGACCCTATCGATATAGTGAGGATAACTCACCTTGCAGATGTTGACTCGGTAGATAAACTTCAACCCTCGGATCACTGCCACAAACTCCACCACCTATTACCGTAGTATAATCATACCCATAAGTTCCCAACCCTTCAAGGTACCCCATAAGCCAACTAATCAAACCCTGGTCAAAACCAAAGTCATCCGTCAAGGTCAACAGTCCATGTTGACCTTGACTCGCCGAGTACCCCCGGTTACTCGCCGAGTTCCTTGAACTACTAACCCACTCGCCGAGTCACCTGAGTGACTCGTCGAGTTCCTTTGGTTTACGATCGAGACCCTAAGGCCACTCGTCGAGCTTCCTTCTTGCAACTCGACAGTTATCCGCACATACATAAATTGGGGCAACCTCAACCGACTCGCCGAGTTGTTCATACACTCGTCGAGTCTACGACAATCTTCATCGGACTCGCCGAGTTGTTCTTCCAACTCCCCGAGTTCATGCCTATCTTCATGTGACTCGCCGAGTCCCTTCAGTCCTTTTTGCCATACATACTTATTTGAGCCATGCAGCGGCTCCAAACTACAGATCCAAGCTTCTAAGGCATGCTTTTCACGTAAAGTTGCAAACTTTACATGCATGCATAGCTACAAAGGCTCTTAATGCCAAATCCAAGCTCACAATGGGGGTTTCATACTCAAAGAGGCTTCATACATGACCAAATTCGGAGCTTTATGACTCTAGAACTCAAGAAGGGTACAGATCTGAAGTTACAACTTCAGATCTAGCTCATATCCCACATTACCATCTCAACCAAACCATAAAAACCCTAGATCTCAACCAAAAGAGGTCTAGAAAGAAAAAGGAGAAAAGGTGACGACTTGATACCTCCAAAAGATGCTATCTGAGGTAGATTTCTGATTTCCCACACTTCCTTGCTCCTAGCCTTTTGTTCTCCAAGCTCTTCTTCTCCAAAGATCTCCTCCCCAGAGCTTTAGACCCACAAGAATGAAGCACCACACGAATTAGGGTTTTTCAGAGCTTACAAAGGACTGCAAAGAGGCCAAAGGAGGCTTATGCTTCCTTAAATAGGGTGCAAAACCCCGTAATTTAGGGTTTCATCTGCCAGCTCCTACTCGTCGAGTCCCTTTATGGACTCGGCGAGTAGGCCACTAAACATGCGAACCAAGCCTGTTGCTACTCGACGAGTAGGGAAACAAACTCGTCGAGTAGGCCTTGAAACCAATTAAATTCTTATTTAAACAATACCTGAGAATCGGGGCGTTACAATTCTTCCCCACTTGAACTAGACTTCGCCCTCGAAGTCTGATGGAATAAACAACGCCGGGTAATGCTCACGCATTTCCGCCTCCGGCTCCCACGTCCACTCGGATCCTCTCCGATGCTCTCACTGCACTTTTACCAAAGGTATTTCTTTGTTCCGCAAAATCTTCTTCTTCCTATCCAAGATGGCTACAAGCCTCTCCACGTAATTCAGGCGCTCGTCGACCTGTATATCATCTAGTGATACTACTGCCTCCTGATCCATAATACACTTTCACAATTGCGAAACATGGAACGTGCTATGAATTCGGCTGAGCTCCTCAGGTAGCTCTAGCCTATAAGCCACTCTGCCAACCCTGGCAATGATCCTGAACGGCCCAATATAATGGGGACCCAATTTTCCCCTCTTCCTGAAGCGGATCACACCCTTCCAGGGCGAGACCTTCAGAAGTACCATGTCGCCAACCTGAAACTCTAAATCTGATCGGCATCTATCACCGTAACTCTTTTTCCGACTCTGAGCGGTCTGCAGCCGCTGTCTGATCTGCTGGATCTTTTCGGTAGTCTGCAAGACTACCTCCGTCCGACCCATCACTCTGTATCTAAACTCACCCCAACAGACCGGGGTTCTACATCTCCAACCATACAACAGCTCAAAAGGCGCGGCGCCAATACTGGAATGATAGCTGTTGTTGTAGGCGAACTCTGCAAGCGGTAGATGGGAATCCCAACTCCCACCGAAGTCAATGATGCACGCCCTCAACATATCTTCGAGGGTCTGAATGGTTCGCTCGCTCTGTCCGTCGGTCTGCGGATGGAACGTCGTACTAAAGTGCAGCCGCGTACCCAGATCCTCATGGAACTTCTGCCAAAAACGGGAAGTAAACCTGACATCCCGATCGGAAACAATGGAGACTGGAACCCCATGACGAGAGACAATCTCGTTGACGTACATATCGGCCAATCTCTCGGCCGACGAACTCTCCCGTATGGCCAAGAAATGGGCACTCTTGGTCAACCGATCCACGATGACCCATATAGCATCGAACCCCTTTGTCGTCCTCGGCAATTTCGTAATGAAGCCCATCGTGATCTGTTCCCATTTCCACATGGGAATCTCCAGAGGCTGCAGCTTACCATGTGGCCTCTGATGCTCGGCCTTGACCATTCTACAGGTCAGGCACCTCTTAACATACCAAGCGATTTCTCGCTTCATACATGGCCACCAGTAGCTTAAACTTAAATCCCGGTACATCTTGGTGGCCCCAGGGTGTATAGAAAAGTGAGACTTATGAGCCTCCTCCATCACTGTCTGTCGGACCCCTCCGGACATCGGAACCCAAACCCGACCGTGTCGGGTCAATAATCTGCGGCTATCCTGAACAAACCGGGTGCCCTAGCCCTTAATTCGCTCCAACTTCCAGTTCTCTGGTCTCATGCCCTCAACTTGAGCATCCCTAATCAAACTCACAAGCGGGGAATCCACCGCTATCCTCATACACTTTGTTGGGGTAGTAGCCCCAGCTGACTTGCGGCTCAAAGCGTCCGCAACCACATTCGCTTTACCAGGATGGTAAAGGATCTCACAATCATAGTCCTTGACTACATCCAGCCACCTGCGCTGCCTCATATTTACGTTCGGTTGATCCATGATGTGCCTCAAACTCTTGTGATCTGTGTATATAGTACATCGGACCCGGTACAGATAATGCTTCCAAATCTTGAGAGCGAAAACCACCGCTCCCAACTCAAGATCGTGCGTAGGGTATCTCGTCTTATGCGGCTTCAGCTGCCGCGATGCATAGGCTATCACCCGTCCCTTCTGCATGAGGACCGCCCCCAGACCTGTGATGGACGCATCACAAAATACTACGAAATCCTCGACTCCCTCGGGGAGTGTCAACACTGGCGCCTCACATAAACATCGTCGGAGGGTCTCAAACGCCCTCTGCTGCTCAGGGCCCCACCGGCAATCCACCCCCTTCCTTGTTAGACGAGTGAGGGGTACTGCAACCTTGGAAAAATCTCGAATAAATCTCCGGTAGTACCCTGCTAATCCCAAGAAACTCCTGATGTCTGAGGGAGATTTCGAAATCTCCCACTGCATAACCGCCTCGACTTTGGCCGAGTCGACCAAAATCCCCTCCTGGTTAACGAGATGTCCGAGAAACTGGACCTCTCGTAACCAAAACTCACACTTCAAGAACTTGGAATACAGCCGTTCTCGTCGCAGAATCTCCAGCAGCTCCCTAAGGTGTTCCTCGTGCTGCTCTCGTGTCTTGGAATACACCAAGATATCATCTATGAACACAATGACCGAGCGATCGAGCATCGGTCTGCAGACCCGATTCATCAAATCCATGAACACTGCCGGCGCGTTGGTGAGCCCAAACGGCATCACCATGAACTCGTAATGACCATAACGAGTCCGAAACGCGGTCTTCTCCACGTCTTCCTCCCTCACCCTGACCTGGTGATACCCGGATCTCAAGTCGATCTTGGAAAACCAAGATGCACCCTGCAGCTGATCGAAAAGATCATCTATCATTGGGAGTGGATAATGGTTCTTCACCGTTAGCTTGTTCAACTCCTTGTAGTCGATGCACATCCTGTGCGAACCGTCCTTCTTCCTGACGAAGAGGATTGGTGCTCCCCGTGGGGAACTACTCGGACGAATAAACTGCTTACCCAGCAGCTCCTGCAACTGAGATGACAACTCCTGCATCTCTGGCGGTGCCATTCGGTACGGCGCCTTAGCGATAGGGGCCGCACCCGGCACCAGATCGATCCTGAACTCCAACTGCCTCTCCGGAGGCACTCCAGGTAACTCCTCTAGAAACACGTCAGCAAACTCTCTAACCACCGGGACCTCTGAAACTGAAGTCCGATCCCTGACCCGTGTGTCCACCACACACGCTAAATAACCTGCACATCCGTGCTGAATATACTGTCGAGCTCTAGCGCCCGAACAAAACCCTGATCCTACTCTGGTTCCCTCACCATATACCACCAGTTCTCCCCCACTTGGGGCTCGAACTACTACTCGCTGTCCCTCACAGTCGATCATGGCGCCAAATCGGCTGAGCCAATCCATCCCTACGATCACACATACTTCCCCCATGGGAATAGGAATCAAATCTATCGGGAATGATACCCCGAAAATCCCCAGCTCGCATCCCCGGTAAACCGAAGAAGCAGGAATCCCATGCTCGTTGGCGATCGAAACTCGCAACGGACACTCAAGCTCATCTACCGACACACTGAACTCTCTACTGAAAGTCTGAGATACAAACGACCGACTCGCCCCCGAGTCAAATAAAACCAATGCAGGCAAAGAGTTTACTAAAAACGTACCTAAACACAGATACCAACGATAAGCACAACATAGATAAAATAACTGAGACAGAAAAATAGAAACATACCAGCAACCACATCCGGTGCTGCCTTGGCCTCCTCGGCCATGAGCTGGAAGGCGCTCCCATGAGCCTTCGGAGGCTCCACCTTGACTGGCCTCCCATCTCCCATCCTCAAAGTAGCCGGTACGGATCCCTGCGCCAGCTTGGCAGCGAGCTGCGGGCAGTTGGTCTTCACATGACCAACCTGATGACAATGATAACAAATCCTCATATCTGCTGGAGGGGCGGACTGGCGACAGTCCCTGGCATAGTGCCCCTCCTTGCCACATTTGTGGCAACCACCTCCTGCTCGACAAATCCCAGAATGACCCCTGCCACACTTTCCACAAGTGCGGCTCTGCTGACCCCCGGTCCGAGTATCAGCGGTCTTGGACCGCTTAGGTGCCGCCTGAGAGTGTGCCGGAACCTGACGCTGCTCCTTCAACTGCAGCTCTATCTCCAACTCGCGCCGCCTCGCAGCTTCCTGAAGATCCAAAAGAGTCTCACAACGTTGCGTAGCAACAAACTGTCGAATATCAGTCTT
Organism: Lactuca virosa; assembly: GCF_052849685.1. Classification (NCBI taxonomy): domain Eukaryota; kingdom Viridiplantae; phylum Streptophyta; class Magnoliopsida; order Asterales; family Asteraceae; genus Lactuca; species Lactuca virosa. The sequence goes on from NC_136433.1 coordinate 46,075,643, forward strand.
GAGCATGCTCAGATAACGAGTCATCTGAGACTGCTCTGAAGCAAACTCCGGGCAGAACATAGCCCTCTCCGTGAACATACGAGTGATCTCCATCACTGACTCTCCATCCTGTCTCAAAGTACAAAACTCCTGAGCAAGCCGCTCCCGCTCAACGCGTGGAACGTAGCGGGTGCAGAACATATCCCGAAACTGCTCCCAAGTAACAACAGCTCGCTGATCATCAGTGTACGACCCTGTCGTCAATCTCCACCAGTTCTTTGCCCCAAGCCTCAGCAGGTTCAGGGCACACCTGACCTTCTGGTCAGCAGGACATGAACACGTGAAGAAACATCCCTCCACGTCAGATAACCACCTCATAGCCCTGATCGTATCTTGCGTACCATCACACGTCAGGGGCTTCGTGTTATCGAAGTCCCGATACTGGAAAGCTCTGCCGGCTCCTCCTCCAACCCCTGCCGTAGTTACAGCTGATGTGGCTGCAGCGGCAGCTTTCTCTGCTAGAGCTGCATATCGCTCATCAAAGTACTCAACCATCGCGGTCTTAATCGACCCAAACATCTCTGGCAGCTGCGCTCGGAATGCCGCAGCAATCTTGTCGTGCATAATCTCCCGGATCCTGGCATCCAACTCCTCTGTCCCTATCTGTACCACGGGCTCAGGTGCTATCGGCACCTCCGACCCTCCGTCTCCCGATCCTGATCCTGATCCTGATCCTGACCCGGATCCAATAGTAAAACGACTCGTCACCACCATACTGAAAAATATACTCAAGTCATCAGATAAATAACATAATATCGGGAGACCAAAACCCACAAACCCTAGGGGTTGTGACTTCCTTGCTACGCGTATGGGTCCTGTGCTTTCAGTAGTACGGGCCCATACTACCTTCCACACCTACCATATTTGTCTCAAGTATCACCACAACACCCTAACACTATCATCAACATAATAGGCGCTCAACCCTTACTCCTAGGGAACATCGCCTATCCCACAACTGATCTCACAGCTCCTCATAACCCACACATCCATGAAACTTTCATCAACCCCTGTAGTGCTAGTGCAGGCTAGTCGCACATAACGCTGGACCCAATAGACTTTCGAATATCCAATCCTATCCGAAAACTGAATCAAACATTCTCAGGCTATAAGATCTTGATTACGCACAGTCGTGATGCCTACACTAACGACTACAGTAATGATGTCAACTCCATATACAAGAAACCCAAGGCTAGTAGGCATCATATAATCTGGCAAGTCTATCATGCGATTCCTGAAGATTCCTAGCCTATCACTAGCATACTGTTCTAACATATCATAATATTAATAACTGTATGGTATTTTGGGGTTTACTTACAGGCTCCGGCTGATCGTACCCTCTACATCCTCCATCCTTTATTTTGAAAACCATTTTAGAATTTATTCTGAAAATTTCCTTGATTTGAGACTGGGTTCACACGTGTGTTTCCCCCAATTCACTCAAACCAAGGCTCTGATACCAACTTGTAACATCCATAAATTTTTCGTCAAATTTTAACTTTTCAAGCATAAATAAAACCCAATAGTATTGTTTACAAAAATGTTTTCAAATCATTATTCAATCAGAGTGTCCCAAAAGCCAGATCATAAGGATGAGGAGCGGTACGGTCACGCCTTCGCCTTGCCATGATCTCCTGAAGTACCTGAAACAATAAACTGAAAACTGTAAGCCCGAGGGCTTAGTGAGCTACCCCCAAAATACCAATACCACACTGATAATACCATATCCGTAATAATCAATCAATCAACATGCATACTGGGCCATCGGCCTGACTGGACCGCCCTACAGGGCCTACAGTCCAACTGAATCTATACCGAGCCTTCGGCATGACTGGACCGCCACGTGGGCCTACAGTCACCCCGGACCGCTCATAGGGTGTGTTGGCCTTCAGCACAGAGTAGGACCGCCTCAACCCAAGCAACAAGCAATTAACCATGTGCGCATAACTAACATATACTGGCATATACAAACATCAAACATATCCATCTCACTGATCACCAAACATAGCAATCTCTCATAACTAGAGCACTGACCTAACAGGTCACTAACATATTAATCCCTACGGATCATAAGAGCATAACATACTGTCTATCCTGATTCCGATCTAACAGATTATATCCACATGTAACATACCATAACGATAACAACTAAAGGGCCGGCCTTGGTGCCTTAGACCCTATCAATATAGTGAGGATAACTCACCTTGCAGATGTCGACTCGGTAGATTAACTTCAACCCTCGGATCACTGCCACAAACTCCACCACCTATTACCATAGTATAATCATACCCATAAGTTCCCAACCCTTCAAGGTACCCCATAAGCCAACTAATCAAACCCTGGTCAAAGCCAAAGTCATCAGTCAAGGTCAACAGTCCATGTTGACCTTGACTCGACGAGTACCCCCGGCTACTCGTCGAGTTCCTTGAAGTACTAACCCACTCGCCGAGTCACTTGAGTGACTCGTCGAGTTCTTTTGGTTTACGATCGAGACCCTAAGGCCACTCGTCGAGCTTCCTTCTTGCAACTCGACAGTTACCCGCGCATACATAAATTGGGGCAACCTCAACCGACTCGCCGAGTTGTTCATACACTCATCGAGTCTACGACAATCTTCATCGGACTCGCCGAGTTGTTCTTCCAACTCGCCGAGTTCATGCCTATCTTCATGTGACTCACCGAGCCGACCATGCGACTCGCCGAGTCCCTTCAGTCCTTTTTGCCATACAGACTCATTTGAGCCATGCAGCGGCTCCAAACTACAGATCCAAGCTTCTAAGGCATGCTTTTCACGTAAAGTTGCAAACTTTACGTGCATGCATAGCTACAAAGGCTCTTAATGTCAAATCCAAGCTCACAATGGGGGTTTCATACTCAAAGAGGCTTCATACATTACCAAATTCGGAGCTTTATGACTCTAGAACTCAAGAAGGGTACAGATCTGAAGTTACAACTTCAGATCTAGCTCATATCCCACATTACCATCTCAACCAAACCATAAAAACCCTAGATCTCAACCAAAAGAGGTCTAGAAAGAAAAATGAGAAAAGGTGACGACTTGATACCTCCAAAAGATGCTATCTGAGGTAGATTTGTTATTTCCCACACTTCCTTGCTCCTAGCCTTTTGTTCTCCAAGCTCTTCTTCTCCAAAGATCTCCTCCCCAAAGCTTTAGACCCACAAGAATGAAGCACCACACGAATTAGGGTTTTTCAGAGCTCTCAAAGGACTGCAAAGAGGCCAAAGGAGGCTTATGCTCCCTTAAATAGGGTGCAAAACCCCGTGATTTAGGGTTTCATCTGCCAGCTCCTACTCGTCGAGTCCTTTTATGGACTCGGCGAGTAGGCCACTAGGCATGTGTAACACCCGCAGATTCAGGCTAGTCAACTTAGAGACAATAAGCGTCAAAAATGACTTTTTAAATAGAATATTATTTAGAATAAATAATCTTAACCAAGTTATAGTATATGTCACAAGGGTTCCGTACATATAAAGAACGTCGAGAATAGAGCTCGTATGTTAAAGATATGGACGAAACTTGGTCCCTACTCTTCGAGCGCGATAAATTCGATATAGTTTTGTAAATCTGAGATAGAATGAGAATTAGTTGACGACGTCTAAATGAAAGTTTTAGTACTCGTAAATACCAACGCGTGGATATAAAGAACGTCAAAAATGGAGTTCGTATGAACGCGCTATAATTTTTAATAGCACATTTACGTATTAAAATAAAGCATAAATCATATATACGTCTACATATATATACATATGTATATATCATTAGAAAGGTATCGACGATGCGGTCATTATAAGACTAATGTTGAGTACTTTCGACATTAGTTTAGTACAAATATCATTAAATCTATTTAAAATAGTATTATAAAGGGGTGTTTAGTCATTTAAGTAAATATAGAGGGTGGTTTTTGAAAATTCAATTACTATAAATAAGAGTCTCTAGGCTCTCATATTTCTTGCACCATTCTCTTGATTCAAGAGTCTTTCTCTTCTTATCCCCCGAGCATTTCGGTCCCTCGTGATTCGACTTCTCTTTCTGTAGTTTTAGTATAGTAAGGTAAGCGTTGAAGCGCTGCAAGAATCTTTCTTAGAAAGATTCAGCGACGAAGTTCTGCCCCTACAGAGCCCGACTCCTAGCTAAAACCCCATTGTAAGTAAGTTATGCTTACCATATTTTAAATATAACTTATATTTAAAATTAGTATTGTTATTATGAACTTATAATAAATATCTGGGCTATTATTATGACTTATATAAGTGTCGTTATAATATCTTTTTAACTACTCGCGGTACGGGGAATCTGGTTTAAAGGGCCGCATAGGGTTGTTGGATTTCAGAAGTGTTATATGCCAAAATGGTCCTGCCCTCCGGTGTTTTATGTCTGGCCCCTGTCTGTACATAGTGGTTGGAAAATATTGTTTAAACGCTAGTATAATAATAATAATGCTAAGACTAATAATTAGTCACGGTAAATATTAAACTAAAATCTAGTGGTAATAATACTAGGTTTCGTCGAAGGAAATTATATTGTTAAGAAGCGAAGCGCTGTCCGAGTTTGGAATCATCACTTTAACAAGTGAGTGCATAGTTATTTTCATCTTACACATAGATATGAAGTATTTTATATAAATTACGTGCTATGTGTGCATATTGTCTGAATACTTGCTGTCTATGCTAGATGAACGATTTTATACATGTTTTGAATGATTTAAACTGTATATATATTTTATATCTACAAAATATGTTGGGTAAAACATTGGTAGATGAAATATGAGTTGGATGATGAGATGAGAGGTGATATAGACCATGAGATAAGGGTGAGAGGTGAACAATGAGAGAAGCCTTTTACCCAAGTGTTGGCCCCGTCATCTAGCAGAGTATGGATGACAACCACGGACTATTCTAGACAGTCCAGTGGGACACTAGCAGGCTCACAACCTGTAGGTGTTGTGAACGATGTGTTCACCCGGTGTACTCTAAAAACCCATTGACATGTATTGCGAGTGGACTCTCGAAAAGAATATTGTCAATAAACAAGATAAACCCTGGTGACTATGCAGACTTAGTGCCTAAACCCTGGTGACTATGGACTTAGTGCCTGTTGTATAAACTCTGGCGACTATGCAGACTTAGTGCTTAAACCCTGGTGACTATGGACTTAGTTCCTGTTGTATAAACCCTGGAGACTATGCAGACTTAGTGCCTAAACCCTGGTGACTATGGACTTAGTTCCTGTTGTATAAAATCTGGCGACTATGCAGACTTAGTGCCTAAACCCTGGTGAATATGGACTTAGTGCCTGTTGGGTAAACCGTGGTGACGATGGACTTCGTGCCGATTCCTTAGGATAATCCTTAGGAAAGAATGAACGAGGAATAACTGATTTTTAGGGTAAATCCTTAAAAGTAAAGAAGATAATGGGGATGTGTAATTGGGTTAATTTTTGATGATTAAACATAATAATCATATTATTGTGGGTTGAAAACCCTATGTACTCACCAGGTTTCCCAACCTGAGCCACTCAGTTTATTTGTATCACAGGTGTCGATATGAGATTACATTACACTGAGGGATTAAGGAGATATAAATCACTAGTGATAATGAATGTAAGTTCTGTTTATGCTTATGTTTCTGTAGTGACAATGACATCCCAATATTTTAAAATGAATAAAAATATATTTTTTCGGAAATGCTTTGATAATGTATTTATCATGTCTTTCTAGGAACAAATTCCGCAACACTTTTCTTCAAAAGGATACTCTGATTTTTAAATAAAGCATACACAAAATCGGTCTTTTCTGGCCGTGAAAATGGGGATGTCACAGCATGACCATTTCCGACACTGAGAAATTAAAATTCCCCACATTAAGAAATTTTTGGTGAATATCATTGTCATAAAAACCCTGATTAATCTTTTATTAGTCTCTAGGCGCTGGCCGACCGACTAGAGGGCTCCTAGCGATTAATTTATGCCTACACAATAAGTGAAACAGTAGAAAACGATGAAATTCTAACACTTTGAAGAAGTTCTACATCAATAGAAACTATTTGAGAAATGATTAGTGGTTTATTAATCATATTAACCTATTTTATTATGATATTAGTGGTATTTATGAAATTTTTTATGATATTAGTCATATTTAATTATTTAAAGTTCAACGAATTAGCAATATACGATCCCAGATTATTCCCAGGATAGACGATTAATCCTTTAACCCCAGTCCACCGACTAACTAACGTCAAACGTTTTTTTATAATGATGATGAATAGATTAAAACTTAGATTTCTAACACTAAGAAATGGTTAATTTCCACTAAGAATCATTACAGGTGCAATACGAAACTTGAACTTAAATTGGTGTTTGAAAGTAGGTTTGAGAGAACTTTAAAAATATACTTTTGAATAAAAATGATAAAAAACACCGGTGTCTTTTTTTATGGATTTCTATTTTAAAACGAAAAATTTCATTTATAGTAATTAATTTTGTTGGAATAAGCATTTTGCATCTCACACTGACGGAAGACATGTTGGTTATAAAATTATTTTAAGTGAAATTGTATTAGTTTGTCAACCAATAGAATCTTGATAAATATTGAATAAGTATCGGGTTGCGGAGTGCACACTTACTTGAGTTTATTCATATTTAAAGTACAATGTTCTTTATGGGTGAAGCCCCGGAACCACGGGGTCTGGAGGCAGCACCCCTAATAGCAGGGACCAAGGGCTGGCAACCCATGACAAAGTCTAAGTGATGGATATTAGTGCCCATAGCCATAACAAAGCCCAATAATATTACTATAAATAACAATTTCCTTTTGGTTTATACACAAGAACAAAAAAGAAGTAGATCTGAAAAGATATTTATTTGATGAACTTGTTTTGTTAATTAATTCATAGTAAATAAATGGAATATGGAATATTACATAATGATTTGAATACCATAGATAATTAATATTTGTTGGGGAAAATACCAAGAACGATTTGACGATGATAATGTGGAATTTAAGAACGAACACAATCATGAAGATATAATTGATGAACAAAATATTTTATTCATGAGATGAGGAAATTACACTATAAGAAAAGATTGAAATAAATCTATTCTACCTAAGAAACCTCATTATGATTGGCGGCTACATCTTACCTCACTCTTCACCCTATAATGAATATTACATGACTATTTATAGGGAATAAAACAAGTCTTGGGCCAATAACCTACATGTCATCAAGGGGGCCCATTGGCATAATCCATGGAATACTTTGAACCCTACATTCTCCCCTAAAGTATGGAATGGGTGACAAGACTTCAACTTCCAAAACAAGCATCTAGCAAATAAGAAAGGATCTCGTGACGAGGAATTTGTTAAAGCGATCCATGAATCTTGATTCTTCAATAGTCTTCAAATCGGGTTCTAGGATATAGAAATACGAAACCAAGCACCAAAGTGAAATTATCACCTTCAAGCTCCCAATGGCTTAGAAGTAATATTTTTCAACTTCATCTTCTAATGTAATCCCAAAGATTTTCAAGAAAGACAAACCCGCCATAAAAACCCATTTCGGAATAAAGAAACAAAATCACTTCTTATCTTTGAAGAACACCCCCCCCCCCTCCAAGTCATAATGATCTTCAAATAAGCTAATGATATAAGCCACCAAAAAATATCATGTAACAAATCAAAATTTAAGATCCGTAACGTCACTAGATCGAGAAATCATTAAAAGTCAGAGGTATTCAAAAGCCTTAGAGGAGTTCAACGTGAACTTCTCTGTAAAAACTACTTCTCTGTAAAAGCTTTAGAAGAGTTCAACGAGAACTTTTCTATAAAAGTTACTTTCATATCGCCACCACAAACTTCATTAAAAATCTTCAAATTTGAAAAGTCATAATACAATTTCGAATGACCATATCAAATTCTCCGCCTTTTTATAATAAAAAAACATGATTATAAAACCTTCAAATGGTCATGAGAATGATCTTGAATTGGATAAACAATTGCTATGTTCCCCCTCGACAAAATGGAATAAACATTGAAGTTTAAAATCCGAAATAGTCGAAAAAATTTGACGTTATTGCGAAATACGACCTTCCGAACCGCCAAGACTTGTTGGAATCTATTATTTACTGTTCATGAAAAATCCAAATTTGTTCATCAGCCCTTAAATTTGTAAACATTTTGGAATTTGGACTAAAACTGCCATTGTGCTGAAAGTCTGGGGGACCAGAAGTGTAACTTGAAGTTGTCTTCCTCAATTGATCAGAACAGCAACATCGACTGGTAATCATGAAAACCGATTCCGAAATCAAGCAAAATTCTGAACACCAAATAATTTCCGATCAGGTTCTATTCCGATTCCGAATCCACTCGTCATTACAATTCCAAAATCGAGTTCCGAGACCAATATTGCATCAGATTCCGAGACCAAGTTCTGAATTGAATATTTTAATTTCCGATTGCGAGACCTACTTGGCAACAATGTTCCGAATACAAAGCCTTTTCCGATCAACAGTGAATTCCGAATTCTGTTTTAGAAACAACTTCCGATTCCGATTTTAACTTCCTTTCAAATTCCGAGAGACTGTAAATTCTGAAACCTGTTAATTCCGAAAGCATACGACTTCCATTGCATTTACATCTGAAATCTCATCAAACAATCAGATTTGGCTAAATTTACGCAATCACAGTCAGAACCAGAAATCCAGGAACACCAATTTTGACTTTTCTGCTTTGACTATTCATAACAATCTCATTTGATTAACGATTGAGAACAAAGACTTACACATAATCCGATTGCGTGACCATCTAAACAAAATACTTGACAATCCAATTCCAAGATCAAATACCACATCAACTACAAAACTTTATTGTGTTTATCATCGTTTTTCAATAAAACTTCAAGAATATCACCGATTTTCAACCAAAAACATCATCTTCATTCGTCAATCCAGTAACAATAGCTAAATAAGCATCGATTTCTAAAAATTATTGAATTAATAATGAAATCAATTAAATGAAGAATGAATCTGAGGCTCGATGAAAGAAAAACGTTGTGAGAAAGATTTCGAATAAGTCAGATCCATTCATCATACATGAATCAATTCAGAAATTGAAGGAAATAAATGAATCTCATCAAATAATCGATTATGAGATAATCGAGATTCTATAAGAACGATCGAACAGATGGAAGTAACGAACAAAAGATGTAGAAAAGCAAATGACGCAGACGGAAACTCTGTGATATGATATTAGGGCTCAAAAGGATGGATCATGAACAGTAATGAGCAAAAACTTTGGGCCAGATCAAAAGAGATATAATAGATTGATTTTGGATCAAACAATCGATCAGATCCAATCAAAAAATACGAACAAAATACGAAATGGATAAAAAATACCAAAGATAAACAATAGAATACACCATAAATCTTCATGAACAGTATCTTGAACAGGAATCTTGATTCCAAAACGCTAAAACACCAAAAATCTTCAATAACTTGTGTAGAAATTCATCAAATCCAGAACCGATACTTCAAAAATCAATTAGATCTTCAAAGACCCGCTCTCATACCACTTGTTGGGGAAAATACCAAGAACGATTTGATGATGATAATGCGGAATTCAAGAATGAACACAATCATGAAGATATAATTGATGAACAAAATATGTTATTCATGAGATGAGGAAATTACACTATAAGAAAAGATTGAAATAAATATATTCTACCTAAGAAACCTCATTATGATTGGCAGCTACATCTTGCCTCACTCTTCATCCTAATAATTAATATTACATGACTATTTATAGGGAATAAAACAAGTCTTGGGCCAATAACCTACATGTCATCAAGGGGGCCCATTGTCATAATCCATGGAATACTTTGAACCCTACACTATTATATTTGGTATTTATCTCTCGGTTTTGACACATAATTAATATACCTCTAAGCTACCAAAGTCCGGATCTCTCAAAACCCTAAAGAATCCTGAATAGTCTTTCCCACGTCATAGCAGTTTCATCCCCACGTCGTGATCGAAGAACAAAATCGAGATTTCGATTTTGTTTTAGCTTGATGTTGGAGGATTGCTTGGATCTGTTTCTTGTTTGCATCTTGGGTGCGATCACAGAAGAGGAACTCTCCTTTAGGCTCTCTAGTTCAATCCACTGGCTCGAAAAAAGAAGAAACCAACTAAGAAATCAAAGGTATGTTTTCTTTCTATAGAGTTCTAATAACTTGCATATATTAGTGAGTTTAGATCCCTTCGACTTCGAATTTAGATCATATTTGTTTTTCATTTCCGATGCCCTTTGTTTATTCTAATAAGGCTCGAAATCGATCAGTGGTGTCAGAACGTGGCTAACTCAAGTCTATTGCACTTAGACTTTATCCTTTGAGTATGTTAGGGTTTGTATGTGTAGGGTTTCTGTTTTAAATCGTTTTAAAATTCTAAAATTTTTCCTTGATTTAAACTGAATCTGTAAATCAGTGTTTTAGTCAATCTGACTCTTCGCTACGATGTGTTTGGTCCTCCACCACATCATGGTATCTACATGGATCTAGACTGTCTTTATCGCCACGTCGTGATCAACTTATGATCACTTCGTGGTTTGCAGCTGAGAACCTAAAATGATAATTTAATTAAATTGTGTATTTTCAATATGCCATGACGTGACAGATCTTTCCCCACGTTATGAAACCTGTAGTTCTAGATTTTTCTAAATCCGTTTTTATCTTTCGTTGCTCAAAATTTTCAATTTTAAACACATACAAACTATCCTTTATACTAAAAGATAAAGTCAACTTGATTTGATTATAAGATTAACTGAAAGTCAAAAGATTAGAATTCATATAATTAAATTGTTGTCTTTAAGTCAATAGAATTAAAAGATACATAAAGCTCAATTATGTTACGTATATTGTAAAAGAGTATTTATATGTATAACACTAAAATAAACATTGCGTTCTCACATGTTTCTTGATGTGGATTGCTAGTCTTATCATTACTAGGCTCATCCACTTTATTGTTATAAAGGAGGTTTAAGGTAGGTTTCTTTGATTCCTAATGATGTCAGATTTTAAGAGACATTCTGTTGGGTTTTTATTCAAAAATCCGGTTTCACAAAAGGTAAAATCGGCAACGGGAGCTTTAAAATTGTTGAATAAAACTAAAACCATTTTAACACACCAATGATCTTTTGCAAGACTTAGAAAGATAAAAAACAACCATAGAAAGAAAAGTGTTACAACCTTTGAAGACTTTGATTCTCATGAGAGATTGGAAGTTGATGAAGTATGGCATGAAACTTCAAAGTAGAAGTTCTCTAGAGATATCCTGATGGGTTATGAGCATTACATCATTCTTATGGTGTACATGCAACCATAATTGCTTTGATCTAGGTTTTCTTCTATGAACACAAAAACATTGAATACCAAAGCATAAACCCTAGATCTAACATGCTATTATCAAAATTGACATAAGATTAGGGTTAGAAACTTTACCTTGATTGTTATGTAGCAATAACAATCACAATCCTTCTTGATCTTGACTTCTGAAAGCCTAGTGCCTCAAATGTTGCACCTCTAATGGAGTCACAAACACTCTGTGCAAAGGATGAAGTAGGAAAGAGGAGAATTTCGACCACTCTAAGGTTTCTTAAGCCTTGGATGAAATTTCCCTTGTAATGGGATCTATTTATAGTTGTGTAGACTGCTAGGGTTTCACATGGAAACCCTAATTCTCCGCTTAGGCCTTAAGCAACCCATGAAACCTTTGTAGAAGGCCCCTTGGACGATTTCTATATGGGATCCCATATAGATTTCATCCACTCCCTTCTATTAGGAATCCATAGCCCAACTTGCAACTATCAGATAATTACATTATCAGTCCCCTTTATTTAATCGGTCTCTTTTAACCACGAAACTAGTTCCAAATTAATTTATGGTTAATACTAATTAAATAATATGATTTCCAAATAATATATTAATCTTGTAATATATTAATAAAACCATTTTCAGTACGAATTTATTATTCATATAATAAATCCTACTCTCTCTCCTCTTGTCATCCTATCAAGTTGCATGAGTGAAGGCAACCCAAAAGGACCATGCTCATAATCAAATCAAGTACATACCTAAAATAGTTATGGGCTTAGACACCTAATCCAACAGTCTCCCACTTGGATAAGTCTAATAACTATTTTGCGTATGACTTCAGAATCTGATCAGCAATTGTAGCTTTCAAAAGCCGCTGTCAACTCTGATATTATCAGTAACGCGTCTTTTAGATAAGGGATCATATATTCCTCCATTCTAGATATCGTATGAACTGAGACATGGATTTTAATCATACTCTCTGTTCATGTGTTGTTTCCCAATTTCCAATTTATTTTCCCGATTTCCAATTTATGACGACTGACAACAGACTACAATTGAACACATCAACTTAGTCCAGGATTGGCCAAGCACTTTAGGGTGTCATCAATAAATCATGGAGGGGCCCACATATATCGCTTTTATCCCTCTTAGGGTAAAAGGAACGGATAAACTTCGACTCAAATGCTCGCTTGTACTTACTCATCAAATCATACACAACAATATGTTTCATAACACCAAGTTACTGGTGCGTTTACATATTATCAATGTGCAACCGACTTGCAAACTACAACTCACATGTCTCTGTTTCAAGAATATAATATATTATCGTCTCACTAATCACTCGTGATAAAATCCATGAAGTGATTCAAGTGAGCGTGGGTTTAATCCAATACTCAAATCTTATTTCAGGAGTACTTATGAACACTGCAGCAGACTTTTACTATGTCTAAATGCTTTAGACAATCCACAGTCGGATTCATGACAGTCTAGCTTCAATACTTACTTCCAAAGTATTTATCGACTGTGGATGGTTTGAATAATCTTATTATTCGGGAAGTCAAAGCATGCAAAGTGAAACACAAGAATAATCGAATCCAATATGGCCCCAAACTTTTGAGTATAAATAAAACACCTTTTATTTAGTCACCATATTGATTACACATTATTCATTGTATAATGTTTCAGATAATCAACTTATTACTTGAATTATAACAACAGTTGTCCCATGCTCCAAGCATGCACACTATGTTTACCTATGGTCCTTAGTTTGTGAAATAATTCTATTGAACACATTTCCAACGATACTCATTTCACAACTTCTAATCCTTGTCATAAGTGTAAGAATACCAAATTCTTGCCACTATTAGAATATGTTAGATTCTAACATTTTACGCAACGATCCTTTCGTAATGTCACATTACCAAAGCCACCAAGACTTTTCCAATGATATTATAAAGTGCTCTATTGGAGATTGTTACAAGGCAATTCTATAGATGTGAAGTCTCACATTCAAAGTACATTCCTTTGAACATCCTTCTTGCATAAAAGTTTCTAATCTAGACATAGATTCTTGATATCCAACTCCCAATATGGAAACATTTCCATATCTTCCATACGACAACTCATTATTAATAAACTCATATCTAATCATAATAATGTCATTATGGTCAATTCGTTACTATACTTCCAACTGCCCATAAGTGACCAATCCTTGGCGAACCTTAGATTGTCCTTGACAGCTGTTTAATTATTTTAGTCATATCCGGTTCTGGTCCTTTTTCCTCTTAATGCCCTAGGCATTTAGAAAATTTAGAATGGTCGAATATTACAGCATATGCAATCGATCCTATACCAGAAGCGTATGGGACACGATTCATGAAAAACGTGATACTTTACCAGTTTCTTGCTATAATATTGCCATATATAGAATTCTTTTAAGTTGAACCTTTTCAACATAACATCTATATATATAATTTGACTAAATTTGATTAAAATTTCTCGATCCAAGCTTTTAGATTTGAAATGAAGTATAATATCTTCTCCCTTAATTATAGCAAAACAACTTTTCAACCCCTGCAACTTTGCAAAGTGAAACTTTTGTTTTCTATAATTAATATTTCTAACTTGCAACACTTAAAATAATAATCATGCTCCTATTATCATGTGACATCCCCAAAATCACGGCCAGAAAAGACCGTTTTAATTTATGCTTTTAAATAAAATCAGAGTAATCCATTGATTAAAAAGGGTTGCGGAATTCGTTCCCAAAACAAAACATGATAAAATAGAATTTATCAAAGCATTTCATCAAGAGATGCATTTTCATTATATAACAATATTCGGGATGTCATGTTCCGATACACAGACCAAAAGCATAAACAACACAGGATAGACCTTACAACAGTTACATATAACAACAGGTCTAAAATCAAAACATATTGATTAAGTCATCCAACTTATGCTCTCGCGCCACTACCTGTAATACAACAAAACTGAGTGGGTCAGGCTTGGGAGCCTGGTGAGCATATAGGGTTTTCAACCCGCAATAAATAATTATATTTACTTTTACCAACCAACAATAACCCGATTACCCATTCCCGTTATCCTCACTTTACGTCCCTAAAACAACATCTATCTCAAGGGACCTAATCTAGGATTTTCATCGGGACGGACATTACTGCTAAGGGGTTTCCTCAACAATAGATGTCCTAAAGGCAACCATGACGGGGATAGAGTACACCGGTGAACACATCGTTCACAACACCTACAGGTTATGAGCCTGCTAGCGTTCCACAGGACTGTCTAGAAAGAGTCCGTGGTCGTCATCCATACTCCGCTAGATGACTAGATCAACAACAACATCGAGACCTCTCATCTGTTTATCACACATCAACTATCTACCCATGTTCTACCCAACATATTAATAGATAAAAATATATATATATATATATTTATACATAGTTTAAAACCTATATAGCATTCTCATTCAATACATATTTCACATAACAGCTGAGGCACACACACATAACACGTATTTCATAGAGAAGAAATCATATCTATGAGATAGAAGAAAGTGAATATACATTCACACATATAACAACAAAGTATACACATAACACGTATTTCGTATATAATACTTCGTAATTATGCGTTAGAAGAAAGTAACTACACACTCACTTGATCAGAAGATGATCGGACAACACTACGACTTGTAGAAGTAGTATTCTTCGGTAGATCTGGAAGATCTTCACAAAAACCGGGCTCCTCGCGGGCAGAGCTTCGGCTCGGGAATTGCACTTCTCGGGATCTTCGGGGCTTCGGGACTTGCTTCGGGGCTCGGGAATGATACCGGGGCTTCAGGATATCTCTGGCACGTAAAACGATGCAAAACGGGAGAAAGAGAAGAGAAATTGGCAAAAGAAGCCGGCTGCCCTCGCATCCCTTTTATAGAGGCTGAAGCCTCGCATTACGCTGGGCGTAATGCTTCGGTACGCGGGGCGTACTGCTTCGGAAACGTCACTGCTTACGTATGCGAGGCATTTAAGTCCGATGCGGTTCATGCACCGGGGTACGCTGGGCGTAGTTCGGATCAGACCAATGACTCCTTCGGATATTATCCGAATTAAAGAATAAATAAATAAATATTAATTATTTAAAACTTAAGAAATTCATATCTTCCTCATACGAACTCCGTTTTCGACGTTCTTTATATCCACGCGTAGGTGAGACTACGCTCTACAACTTTCGTTTAGACTCCGTCGGCTAATTTTGACTTTTATTTTTATTATTTATTTTTAGTAGGCCGGGACAGGAAAACTCCGTTATAAATTCATAACTTCTTCATCTGACGTCCGTTTTCGTCTGTCTTTTCACCAATGCACTAATATCAACGAGATCTTCGATTCTCGTTTAGATTGTTTCGACCAACAATCACTCGATCTTGAATCGAGTATTCGGGCTGCATACTGCTAAGTCGAAACTTCGGAAAATCATAACTTCCTCATACGAAGTCAGATTTGGGCATTCTTTTTATGTACGCTCTCGGTTTAACGAACTCTACAACATTCGTTTAGATCGCTAAGGCTAAATATCGCTCTAACGTAAATTTCACTTTTTACGTCATTCAGCGTTGTCGGTTCTGTCGCAAAACTTCGACAGGTCATAACTTCTTCGTTATAACTCGGATTTCGGCGTTCTTTATATATTCGGAAACCTCGTTTCAACTACTACAACATTATCCATAGATATCGGCTTTATCTAATATTTCATTTTGACGCTTATTTTTATTCTTAATTAAATTAAGACACACAATTAAGCACATAACACATAATACTCAAATAATACACTTCTATTATTTCAAGACGGGTTACAAAGGTTAACCTAGACTACTATATCATCATTAATGACAAGCCCAGAAACAAAGGCGTTACAATTCTCTCCACCTTAGAATGATTCCGTCCCAAGAATCACCCACCAACAAACAAATGCGGATAGCGACTCATCATGTCACTCTCCGTTTCCCAGGTGAGATTTGGCCCGTTCGTGTGTTTCCATCGGACAAGCACTAACTCGACCATCTTGCGTCGCAACTTCTTAGTCTTTCGGTCAACGATTGCCTCTGGTTCTTCAATCAACCTTTTGTTCTCATCGATTCTCAACTCCGAAAGTGGAATCATGTCGGGAACTTCTCCCGTTAACTTCCTCAAATAACACACATGGAAAGTGTTATGAATTCCATTCAGTTCTTCTGGTAGTTCGAGCTTGTAAGCTTGGTTCCCAATCCTCTGAAGAACTTTAAACGGTCCAATAAACCTTGGACTTAACTTTCCCCTTTTACCAAATCTTATAAGTCCCTTCCACGGTGAGACTTTAAGCAAAACCGAATCTCCAACTTCAAAAGTCATCGGTCTTCGCTTGTTGTTAGCATAGCTCTTTTGACGATCCTGAGCTGCTAACATTCTTTCCCTAATTATTTTCAACTTTTCAGCAGTTTGATGGACTATCTCCGGTCCCATAAACTGTTTTTCCCCAGCCTCAAGCAAACAAGACGGCGTACGACACTTCTGTCCGTACAAAGCTTGATAAGGTGCCATCTTAATGCTCGAGTGGAAACTATTATTGTAGGAAAATTCTACCAAAGGTAAATGTTCATCCCAATTACCTTGGAATTCCAGGGTACATGCTCTCAGCATATCTTCAAGTGTTTGTATCGTTCGTTCGCTCTGACCATTAGTCTGTGGATGGTAAGCTGTACTTAAACACAACTTGGTACCCAATTCCTCTTGTAGACTTTTCCAAAATCGTGAGGTGAAACGGTTGTCACGATCTGACACAATCGTTAATGGAACACCGTGAAGCCTCACAATTTCTTTCACGTTAGAATTCGCAAGCTTATCCATAGACCATTTCTCCTTGGCTGCTATGAAATGCGCACTCTTAGTGAATCGATCAATGACCACCCAAATCATGTCGTGACCATTCTTTGTTCTGGGTAGTTTAGTGACAAAATCCATAGCAATGTCTTCCCATTTACCCATAGGCACAAGCAAAGGTTCTAAACTCCCATATGGTTTCTGATGTTGTGTCTTGACTCTCGCACAAGTCACACACTCGGACACATACTTTGCAACATCAAGCTTCATCGTCGGCCACCAGTAGTAGGGTTTCAAGTCCCTATACATTTTTGTGCTACCGGGATGAATCGAGTACATGGTTTTGTGAGCTTCTTCCATCAGAAGATCTCTGACTCCTCCTGTCTTAGGTATCCAAATCCGATCTTGGAACACCTTCAGTCCATGACTGTTTACACCGAACACCAACGTTTTGCCCAAACGTTCTTCCTTTCGGTCATTCTTCTCAGAAGCTTCTTCTTGAGCTTTCTTTATACTCTCCACAATTGTCGAGACAACTTCTATTCTCAACGCTCTTGGCCTCTTCCTTTCAAGATTGACTTTCCGACTGAGAGCATCAGCAACAACATTTGCTTTACCGAGGTGGTAAAGTATCTCACAGTCGTAGTCCTTAAGTAGTTCTAGCCAGCGTTGCTGCCTCATATTCAATTCTTTCTGACTAAAGAGATATTGGAGACTCTTATGATCAGTGAAAAGTTTGCACTTCGTGCCATAGAGGTAATGCCTCCATATCTTTAGTGCAAATACTACCGCTGCCAACTCCAAATCATGAGTGGGGTAGTTCTTTTTATGCTCTTTCAGCTGTCGAGACGCATATGCTATCACCTTTTCTCTTTGAGTCAACACACAACCCAATCCAACACCAGACGCATCGCTATAGACAGCGAAGTCTTCAACTCCATCGGGTAGAGAAAGAATCGGTGCTTCACATAGCTTCTTCTTTAGCAACTCGAATGCTTCTCTATGCTTCTCACTCCAAGCATAAGCAGCTCCTTTGTGGGTCAAAGCTGTTAATGGACTAGCGATCGAAGAAAAGCCTTGGATAAACCTTCGGTAATATCCGGCTAATCCCAAAAAGCTTCGGATCTCCGTGGGACTTTTCGGTTGTTCCCACTTCATTACAACTTCAATCTTTGCTGGATCAACCATTATCCCTTCTTGGTTGACCACGTGACCCAAGAATTGGACTTCTCGAATCCAAAAATCACATTCGGAGAACTTAGCATACAACTTCTCCTTCTTCAAGACTTCTAACACTTCTCGCAAGTGTCTGCCATGCTCTTCTTGGCTTTCGAATAAATCAGAATGTCATCTATGAACACTATCACAGATTTACCAAGGAACGGATTACAAACCCTGTTCATTAAATCCATGAAAGCTGTTGGAGCATTGGTTAGTCCAAACGACATAACCAAAAACTCGTAGTGTCCATATCATGTTCTGAATGCAGTCTTCTCTATATCTTGCTCTCTTACTTTCAGCTGATGATATCCTGACCTCAGGTCGATCTTTGAAAAATAACTTGAACCTTGTAGTTGATCGAACAGGTCATCAATCCTCGGCAATGGATATCTATTCTTTATCGTTGCCTTGTTCAGCTCTCTGTAATCAATACACATTCTCATACTCCCATCTTTCTTCTTCACGAATAACACCGGAGCTCCCAGGGTGATGAACTAGGTCTAATGAAACCTTTGTCCAATAACTCCTGAAGTTGCATCATTAGCTCCTTCATCTCCGTCGGTGCTAGTCGGTAAGGTGCTTTTGCTATTGGCGTCGTCCCTGGTAACAAGTCTATTCTGAACTCCACTTGTCTATCAGGCGGTAATCCGGGAAGATCTTCGGGAAATACTTCCGGATAATCACACACGACAGGAATGCTCTGCATCTCCTTTTTCTCTTTCTTAGCATCGATCACAAATGCTAGATACGATGTACATCCTTTGGCCAAATATCTTCTGGCTTTCATTAGCGAAATGATTCCAGAATTTACTTTGCGTTTGTCCCCATACACCATAAATGACTCTTTCCCTGGCGGGTTTACTTTTACTATCTTCTTCTTGCACAATATCTCGACGTCATTGGCGCTAAGCCAATCCATTCCAAGCACGATGTCGAAACCGTTAAGTTCGATAGGCAATAATTCCTCATGGAACTTATTCCCATTTAGGTCGATTAAGATGTTTTTCATACGATGGCTAACAGGTACAAACTTGCCACTAGCAACTTCGACTAATAAAGCATTATCTAGTCTATCAACAGGCAAAGCTAGTTTTCTACCAAATTCATGCGAAATAAAGGAGTAGTTGGCTCCAGAATCAAATAAAATTTGGGCAGGCAAATTGTTTACGAGAAAGGTACCTGAAGCGAAATCAGCTTCTTCCTTGGCAGCTTCCAGTGTCATCTGGAATGCTCTCACCTTCGGCTTTGGCGGAATGTTGGGTCTTGCTGCCTCCTTCTTTTTCGGGCAGTCCCTAGACATGTGTCCCTCCTCACCACAACCATAGCAAACTTTCTTGGTGAGGGTGCATTCGTTGGCAAAATGCCCTGGCTTTCCACATTTGAAGCATGTGGCCACCACGTCACATTTTCCGTGATGCTTCTTCTTACATTTGTCGTACCATTTCGCTTCGCCTCCTCCTCCTCTCGAACGAGATTTCGAGAATTTACTTTTCTTGTTGGACCCTGAAGGTCTATCGAACTTCCTTTTCTCACCAACCTCTATTCTTTCTAGACCCTTTTCCTTCTGCTGGGACTCCACATTCTTAGCTGCTCGAACAGCTGTTTTCATAGTGGTTGCCATCTTGACTGTCGGGCCAAAGTCGGCAGACAGTCCATTAGCGAACCTCTCAATCTTGGAGAGTTCTGTTGGCACTAGGTACGGAAATAACTTCATTTTCTCGGTGAATGCAGTATCATAGTCATCTATGCTCATTCTCCCCTTCTTCAAGTTTTGGAACTCATTGTTCAGATCAATCAGATCTATCTCTGAACAGTACTGCGCCCTTAGTTGTTCCAAGAACTCCTCCCATGACATTTTCAGGGCTTCTCCTCGTGGCATATTATCTGCCAACAACTTCCACCAGCTCAAGACTCCAGTCTTCAGTTGTCTAACTGCAAAGACAGTCTTCTGTTTGTTGCTACAGTCGCAACTTTCAAATACCATCTCCATT
Source organism: Lactuca virosa (assembly GCF_052849685.1). NCBI lineage: Eukaryota > Viridiplantae > Streptophyta > Magnoliopsida > Asterales > Asteraceae > Lactuca > Lactuca virosa. The sequence goes on from NC_136433.1 coordinate 46,096,149, forward strand.
TCGGAGATCCAATCCATAATATCAACATGCTTTGGGCTCCCAGAAAGACTTGGCGGCTTGGCGCCCAAGAAATTCTTGTACATTCGCCCATCCTTGTTGTTTCTCCTTTCCGGGTCATTCCTTTGTTCTCCTTGAGTCCCAACTTGACTCACAATGCAACTATTGTTCCCTTCCTCTGATCGCTCGGGAATCAGTTCGGGTTCCTCAATGGGTATGATAGGTTCGTCCCTATTTCCATGCAACATCTGTCGCATTTCTTCCCTTTGTTCGGCTAACATAGCCCGAATCATGGCTTGCACTCCAGCCATGGTGATCTGTTCTGGTGCAACAGCTACAACAGGTATTTGATCAATCACAGGCGGTCGATTCCTGTTTTCATCCGCGTTTCCAACACCACTCCTGGTTCTTACCATTTTTGATCTATACACCGAATAAGGTGAAATCAGATCCTCAATCACGATAGAAGTCAAATCTTCCTTATCACTCCGAAACGTTTATATGCTAGTTCTAAAACCGTCGACGCACGCTTAGAATCCTAAACACATAAGGTTTCCAGATCCGGTCGGCAACAGACCATAGATCCGAACAAATAATATCATATATGGCAAACATATAACATTTAGCACATAAAAGCATTTTAGGCAATTTTCCTAAAATAAACTAGTGCTCGCATCTCAAAATCATCGCTTAGCATTCTAAGTTTAAGTCTAGAAATCCTACAAATTCCTAGTTCGCTTAAACTAATGCTCTGATACCAACTGTGACATCCCTAAAATCACGGCCAGAAAAGACCGTTTTAATTTATGCTTTTAAATAAAATCAGAGTAATCCATTGATTAAAAAGGGTTGCGGAATTTGTTCCCAAAACAAAACATGATAAAATAGAATTTATCAAAGCATTTCATCAAGAGATGCATTTTCATTATATAACAATATTCGGGATGTCATGTTCCGATACACAGACCAAAAGCATAAACAACACAGCATAGACCTTACAACAGTTACATATAACAACAGGTCTAAAATCAAAACATCTTGATTAAGTCATCCAACTTATGCTCTCGCGCCACTACCTGTAATACAACAAAACTGAGTGGGTCCGGCTTGGGAGCCTGGTGAGCATATAGGGTTTTCAACCCGCAATAAATAATTATATTTACTTTTACCACCCAACAATAACCCGATTACCCATTCCCGTTATCCTCACTTTACGTCCCTAAAACAACATCTATCTCAAGGGACCTAATCTAGGATTTTCATGGGGACGGACATTACTGCTAAGGGGTTTCCTCAACAATAGATGTCCTAAAGGCAACCATGAGGGGGATAGAGTACACCGGTGAACACATCGTTCACAACACCTACAGGTTATGAGCCTGCTAGCGTTCCACAGGACTGTCTAGAAAGAGTCCGTGGTCGTCATCCATACTCCGCTAGATGACTAGATCAACAACAACATCGAGACCTCTCATCTATTTATCACACATCAACTATCTACCCATGTTCTACCCAACATATTAATAGATAAATATATATATATATATATATATATATATATATATATTTATACATAGTTTAAAACCTATATAGCATTCTCATTCAATACATATTTCACATAACAGCTGAGGCACACACACATAACACGTATTTCATAGAGAAGAAATCATATCTATGAGATAGAAGAAAGTGAATATACACTCACACATATAACAACAAAGTATACACATAACACGTATTTCGTATATAATACTTCGTAATTATGCGTTAGAAGAAAGTAACTACACACTCACTTGATCAGAAGATGATCGGACAACACTACGACTTGTAGAAGTAGTATTCTTCGGTAGATCTGGAAGATCTTCACAAAAACCGGGCTCCTCGCGGGAAGAGCTTCGGCTCGGGAATTGCACTTCTCGGGATCTTCGGGGCTTCGGGACTTGCTTCGGGGCTCGGGAATGATACCGGGGCTTCGGGATATCTCTGGCACGTAAAACGATGCAAAACGGGAGAAAGAGAAGAGAAATTGGCAAAAGAAGCCGGCTGCCCTCGCATCCCTTTTATAGAGGCTGAAGCCTCGCATTACGCTGGGCGTAATGCTTCGGTACGCGGGGCGTACTGCTTCGGAAACGTCACTGCTTACGTATGCGAGGCATTTAAGTCCGAGGCGGTTCATGCATCGGGGTACGCTGGGCGTACTCAACTACGCTGGGCCTAGTTCGGATCAGACCAATGACTCCTTCGGATATTATCCGAATTAAAGATTAAATAAATAAATATTAATTATTTAAAACTTCAGAAATTCATATCTTCCTCATACGAACTCCGTTTTCGACGTTCTTTATATCCACACGTAGGTGAGACTACGCTCTACAACTTTCGTTTAGACTCCGTCGGCTAATTTTGACTTTTATTTTTTTTATTTATTTTTAGTAGGCCGGGACAAGAAAACTCCGTTATAAATTCATAACTTCTTCATCTGACGTCCGTTTTCGTCTGTCTTTTCACCAATGCACTACTATCAACGAGATCTTCGATTCGCGTTTAGATTGTTTCGACCAACAATCACTCGATCTTGAATCGAGTATTCGGGCTGCATACTGCTAAGTCGAAACTTCGGAAAATCATAACTTCCTCATACGAAGTCAGATTTGGGCATTCTTTTTATGCATGCTCTCGGTTTAACGAACTCTACAACATTCGTTTAGATCGCTAAGGCTAAATATCGCTCTAACGTAAATTTCACTTTTTACGTCATTCAGCGTTGCCGGTTCTGTCGCAAAACATCGACAGGTCATAACTTCTTCGTTATAACTCGGATTTCGGCATTCTTTATATATTCGGAAACCTCGTTTCAACTACTACAACATTATCCATAGATATCGGCTTTATCTAATATTTCATTTTGACGCTTATTTTTATTCTTAATTAAATTAAGACACACAATTAAGCACATAACACATAATACTCAAATAATACACTTCTATTATTTCAAGACGGGTTACAAAGGTTAACCTAGACTACTATATCATCATTAATGACAAGCCCAGAAACACAGGCGTTACATATCATGATAATTATGTCCATACCAGCATAACATTTATGCTCCCACTAGCTTTGACACGTATTCAGAAAGAAGTTGGACTTCTAGAAATCAATACTTATTGACTTCCAAAGTTCATATTTCTAATACGATATGCTTCGCTAAGCCTTTATCTAAGCTTCTCAAACTCATACACCTTTCCTTAGATAGCTCATATGTATGTCTAAACTAATTAAGAACTTATAGCAATAAATCATAAATGTTTAGACTAATTTCCAAATCTCACAATTCGAACTATGAAGATGGATGTCGTAATCATAATCGAATTTGAGAACACAAATATCACAATTGTTATCTCCTTAAAATCTCTCTTAGTGAAAGCGTTTCCTTACAATCATTTTCATGAAACGGAGAGAAACCTTATGACACTTAGATTTTATGGTGTATGTGCTTCTATCCATGTGAATTTGTCACAACCATAATCATAAGATAATGTTTGTGACAAATCCAAACTCTTATGGACAGAACTTGTTCATTCTTAATTTCTTGCCATCAAGGGTCCCATAATTGCTTCCAAGTTATTTAGCAGCTCACCTATACTAGTCAATACACTTTCATTGAACAAGGTGCTTGCCTTTATGCAGTCAATTGAGAACTCGTAGAACTCATATGCATAAGTAACTTTACTGGAATGGCATAAAAACACAATTGTGTCCACTAAGGATTAACAGTAGGTTTACTCTTGATTAGTTCTTGAAACTTTCCAAGACCTTTAAGACTCCTACTGACATCTTGACATATAAGATTCTTTTGTCAAGAAACATTTCTTGTCAAACAAATATTCAAGAGTTAGTGCGGTTTCTTATCAAGATAAACACCTCACACAATTGGTCCTAGTTGATCTTTGTCTTATCCAAGACATCACTACTTACCAATTTCAAATGTACAAGAGTAAGAAGCTTTTCTACTCCACATTTGATGAGTGTTCTTCAACATTTTTTTTTAAGATTATGTCACTCAAGTCACAATATTGGAGTACGACTCTAAGACTTGATTTTGGAATGAAGTATGATTCACCTTTTGATTAAACAATTTCAACAATTTCTGATTCCTGTTCTTAGCCATACTAGTTCACTAAGGTGTCCTTAGAGGATCAATTGTGATATGGTTTCATAATCACTAAATTAATCATAAAACACAATTCTTAAGTACTCTCCCATCTTTTTAGATTGGAGAAACTTTTATCTTTCTGCCTAATTGATTCTTCTTATTCGTTCTGCTATTCATTGAGACTTTTCCAATGATTCAGAATCATACTTAATCTTTTAAGCATAACCTCATTTACTAAACTTTTAGCAAATCATGACGAATAGTCTTATCGTTCTTTATGGTGGATCTGACCAGTGCACAACATTGTATACTAGATCCTTTATTTCTTCACTTGACTCTCATGCTTGTGAGAACAAGGAATTAGTCTTGATTTTCCAAAGTACCAAGATTTCCATACATCACATGACTCAAATCATATGATTCCAAGCTTCTGTCCAATTGAAACTTGGGCGATGGGAATCTTTCCTTACTTAGAAAATTATGACACTACCACAAATAATATAATTAAGAATCACATCCACTACTATTGCTTATAATAGAAACATACAAACATCAATTTTCACAAATAACATTACAAGGAGATATAAATAAGACAAAATCAAAATTTATTTTATTTATAAAAGGTGCGGAAAAAATTGTCCTTACAATGCAAATTCAAATGAAAACTATGCTATTACATATTCCTAAGCAATATATCCTAACTCTAAAGTAGTAGCTCAAAAAACCCGATCTTCGAACCATGCGATCGAAATCTATTTCTTCGTGATCAGACTCAGCTCACTTCTTTCTTTAAGCTTCCTCTCTTTTCTTCGATCCTACAACACATCAAAATGTAATCTTATCACATCATGTATTAAGAATCTAAAATAGAAAACTTAATAGAGTTAAATAGTGGATTTTACCTGAAGCAGAGTCATACATCTTGACTCTCCCATATCTTAGATCTTTCAGGTAGTCAGGACAGCTTCGTAACCAATGCCCCTTCTCTTGGCAATAGAAACAAATGGACTCTTTGGGAACGACACAAGGGACAATCTCAGAATTTGCCTTTCTATTATGGTCAATCTTTTTGACCATGACAGATTTCTTTCCCAAAGGAGAAGAAATACTTTCTGGAATATCGTTGTCATTGCCTATGTCCATGGAAGTTTGAGAAGTAGATCTACTAGACAAAGTTGCTTGACCAGTGCGCCAAATCATTGATGATTCAGCAGCAATAAGAAAATAGGTGAGATCTGTAATGCCCGTGTTTCTAGGCTAGGCATTAATATTGACATAATAGTCTAGGTTAACCATTGTAACTCATTTAGAATAAATGAAAAGGAATTATGTGAATATATGTCAAAATTATGTGTTTTATGCTTAATTATTAGGGTTTAAATAATTAAGAATAAAAATGAGCCTCAAAATTAAATATTAGATAAAGCCGATATCTATTAAGAAACTTGTAGTGGGCGTGACAAGGATTGCGGATATATAAAGAATGTTGAAATCCGAGTTATAACGAAGAAGTTATGACCTGTCGAAGTTTCGCGACAAAACCAGCACGGGGCCGAATGTCGTAAAAAGTGAGTTTTTGATAAACTACTTTTTAGCCTTAGTGATCTAAACGAAACTCGTAGTGTTCGTTAAACCAAGAAGTTCGATAGAAAGAACGCCAAAATCTGACATCGTATGAGGAAATTATGATTTTTCGAAGTTCCAACTTAGCAGTAGACAGCTAAAAAACTTGAATTTTAGATCGAGTGATTTTTAGCCAACACAACCTAAACGAGAATCGAAGGTCTCGTAAATAGTAGCACAACGGTAAAAAGTCTGACAAAAACGGACATCGGATGAAGAAGTTATGAATTTTTAACGGATTTCCAGTCCCGGTCTGTTAAAAATAATAATATAAAAATTAAAGTCACAATTATCCGATGAAGTCTAAACGAAAGTTGTAAAGCGTAATTTTACCTACGCGTGCATATAAAGAACGTCAAAAACGGAGCTCGTATGCGAAAGTTATGGATTTTAGAAACGATCGTTTTAGGAAACGAATTGCTGCCCGATTTTCATTAAATCAGGTGAGTGTATAGTCACTTTCACCTTACACATAGATATGAAGTATTTACCTTAAAATACGTGCTATGTGTAAATATATTAATTGTTTATTTGAGGTGACTGTTGAATTGATGTTTTATACAAGTTTTAAACTGTATATATATTTTTATCTACAAATATGTTGGGTAAAACATGGGTAGATGAATTAGATGATGTGTGATGAAATAAAAGTGCTGAGAGGTATCGATGTTTAAGATGATCTAGTCATCTGGCAGAGTATAGACAACGGCCACAGACTATTTTAGATAGCCCAGTGGAACGTTAGTAGACTTGTAATCGGTACGTATGTTTGAACTATATGTTCATTAGGTATTTTTGAACTATGTGTTCATCCATTAGTTCTTCCTTTTGACACTATTACGTGTCGGGGTACGGGAGCGTACGGGAGTACTTTATCAATATTTTCCCTATACTTTTATTTGGAAGAGCTTTGGAGTCTTTGTTCTTTTATGAAGTGATCGGACGAGCTTCATGAGTTAGTGATATAGATCATGAGTTAAATAGTGGGTGTGTGATGAAAGGTGAGTTGGATAGATGAGATGATCAGTGATATAGATCATGAGTTGAGAGTGAGTGGTGAAATATGGGAAAAGCTTTTACCCAAATGAGTGAGTTGGCGTGAGTGGTGCAATATGAGAAAAGCCCTTACCCAACGTTGACCCCCGTCATTCAGCAGAGTATGGATGACAACCATGGACTGTTCTAGACAGTCCAGTGGGAAACATTAGCAGGCTCGCAACCTGTAGGTGTTAATGGACTTGAGTGTTCATTCGTTGTACTCTATTCCCCTTCGTGAGGGGTGCAATATGAGAAAAGCCCTTACCCAAACGTTGACCCTCGTCATTCAGCAGAGTATGGATGACAACCATGGACTGTTTTAGACGGTCTGTGGAACACTAGCAGGCTCGTAACCTGTAGGTGTTAATGGACTAGAGTGTTCATTCGCTGTACTCTATTCCCCTCATGAGTGCCTTTAGGGCATGTATGGCTGGGAAAACCCTTTAGTATGTTCATCAGCTGTATGGAAAACCCATTGACATGTATTGCGGGGGGGGGGGGGGGGGGGAACCCGTGGGAAATACCGTCGATGAATAAGAGCTATGGACTTAGCATATGGAAAACTTATTGACATGTATTGCGGGGGGGGGGGGGGGAATCCCGTGGGAAATACTGTCGAAAAATAAGAGCTATGGACTTAGCCCATGGCGACGATGTGACATCATGTCTTATTTGACATAAATTGCAGAGGGAAGCAATGTTGTCACTTTATAGGTTGTTTTATGTTAGGATGTCTTGTTTGACATAACTTGCTGAGGGAAAGCAATGTTGTCACCCTGATGTTTGTTTTATTTGACATAACTTGCTGAGGAACCCCCAAAGCAATGTTGTCACCCCTAGTGATAATCCTTAGGCTAGGTCCCTTGTGATAGTTGTTTTAGGGACGTAAAGTGAGGATAATGGGAATGGGTAATTAGGGTTATTTTTGGTTGATGAAATTAATAAATTTATTATTGACTGAGAACTTAATAAGTTTATTATTTATTGTGGGTTGAAAACCCTATATGCTCACCAGGCTCCCAAGCCTGACCCACTCAGTTTATTTGTATCACAGGTATCGATACGAAGTTGCTTTACACTGAGAGATTAAAAGAGAAGTAGATCACTAGTGTAAATGAATGTAAGTTTTGTTTATGATTATGTTTTTGTATTGGCAATGACATCCTAATGGTTTAAGTGAATAAAATTCATTTCTTCGGAAATGATTTGATAACATAGTTATCATGTTTATCTAGGAACAAATTCCGCAACACTTTTAATCAAATGATTACTCTGAAATTATTTTAAAAGCATAAATAAAATCGGTCTTTTCTGGCCGTGAAATTGGGGATGTCACAGTTGGTATCAGAGCATTAGTTTAAGCGAACTAAGAAATTGTAGGATTTCTAGACTTAAACTTAGAATGCTAAGCGATGATTGTGAGTTGAGTGTGTCTATTATATTTTAGGTAGTACACCTAAATTGACACGATCACTAGTTTATTTTAGGAAGGATGCCTAAAATGCTTTTATGTGCTAAATGTTTTGTGTTATAGCTATAATGATGCTATTATTTGTTCGGATCTATGGTATGTTGCTGACCGGATCTGGAAACCTTATGTGTGTAGGATTCTAAGCGTATGATTACGAGATTAGAACTAACATGTAAACGTTTCGAAGTGATAAGGAGATTTATACGTTTATCGTAAATAAAGCTTTCCTATCTTAAATTCTCGCCTGGTACACCGAACGTCTGCTTGGGTGTACAAAACGTTATGGTGAAGACTCGTAGAGAATTGAGTAGATGGAGGAAATGAAAAGCTTATGATAGTGAATGATACCTATCAGGATGATGGAACGATTGGTGTAATTCCTGAAGTTGTCCCATCATTTGGAATTTCCATCACCAACCAAGTTGAAGTAGAATTGATGACTGAAGATACGCATGGAATAAGTCCTAGTAGAGTCTAGGAAAATTCTATGATTAATTGGACACATTCGTATGTGTTAAATTGTTTTGTGATTTTAGGACTTGGGGACTGCGAGACAGTACTTGGGACGATTATGAGTAGGTGTGAATAGTAGTAGAGATCTATACTATTGGAAGCACAGGACTCACACTTGGATCAGGGAAAGTCACAAGGTTACCAAGGAACTCGTAATTGATTCTGTCTTATTCTAGTCTGTCGTTACCATCGTTTCGGTAATGACTAAGAAGATGATTGTTATTCCGACCCTAGTGGTCATATCGAATTGAGTCCGACTACGATGAGTTGGTTATGTGGTTCAGAGAACCAAGTTCGATGTGGCAGTTGACTTAAGTCGAATTGAAGTAAAGGCTGATCAAAGCGATCAATAGAAGTATCGCGTTCGTTGTTAAAGAAGTTGGGTTAGGTTGTGTTCTGACCCAAAGGGATAAAGTGATAGCATATGCATTGAGGCAATTGAAGGAGCATGAAAAGAACTACCCCACTCATGATCTGGAGTTGGCAGTGGTAGTATTCGCCTTAAAGATAGGGAGGCACTATCTTTATGGTACTAAATGCAAACTTTTCGTTGATTATAAAAGTCTTCAATATCTCTTTAATCAGAAGAAATTGAACATGAGGCAACGGCGCTGGCTAGAGTTACTCAAGGACTACGACTGTGAGATACTTTACCACCCTGGTAAAGCAAATGTTGTTGCTAATGCTCTCAGTCGGAAGGTGAATCTTGAGAGGAAGAGGCCAAGAGCGTTGAGAATTGAAGTTGTCTCTACAGTTGTGGAAAGTATAAAGAAAGCTCAAGAGGAAGCTTTAGAGAAAAAAATGACTGAAAGGAGGAACGTTTGGAAAAAAAGCGTTGGTGTTTGATACAAACGGTCAAGAACTAAAGGTATTCAAAGGTAGGATTTGGATACCTAGGATGGGAGGAGTAAGAGGTCTTCTGATGGAAGAAGCTCACAAAACCATGTACTCGATTCATCCCGGCAGTGCGAAAATGTATAGGGATCTAAAACCCTATTACTGGTGGCCGATGGTGAAGCTCGATGTTGCTAAGTATGTGGCTGAGTGTGTAACTTGTGCTAGGGTTAAGGCACAACATCAGAAACCGTATAGGAGTTTAGATCCTTTACCTGTACCCATGGGTAAATGGGAAGGTATCACTATGGATTTTGTGACTAAACTGCCCAGAACAAGGAACGATCACGACATGATTTGGGTGGTCGTTGATCGCTTCACTAAGAGTGCGCATTTCATAGCAGCCAACAAGAAATGGTCTATGGATAAACTTGCGAATTGTTATGTGAAGGAAAGTGTGAGGCTTCACGGTGTTTCGTTAACGATTGTATCCGATCGTGACAGTCGTTTTACCTCAAGGTTTTGGAGGAGTCTATAAGAGGAATTGGGTACCAAGTGTGTTTGAATACAGCTTACCATCCACAAACCGATGGTAAGAGCGAACGAACAATTCAAACATTGGAGGATATGCTGAGAGCATGTACCATGGAATTCCAAGGTAACTGGGGTAAACACTTACCTCTAGTAGAATTTTCCTATAATTATAGTTTCCACTCGAACATCTAGATGGCACCTTATCACGCTTTGTATGGGGAAAAGTGTCGAATGCTGTCATGTTTGCTGGAAGCTGGGGAAAAGCAGTTTATGGGACTTGAAATAGTCCATCAGACTGCTGAAAAGTTGAAAGTGATTAGGGAAAGGAGGTTAGCTGCTCAAAAGAGTTATGCTGACAAGAAAAGACAACCGATATCATTCAAAGTTGGAGATTCGATTTTACTTAAAGTCTCGCCGTGGAAGGGACTTATAAGGTTTGGTAGAAGGGGAAAATTGAGTCCAAGGTTTATTGGACCATTTAAAGTTCTTCTGAGGATTGGGAATCAAGCCTACAAGCTAGAATTACCAGAAGAACTAGAGGGTATTCATAACACCTTTCGTGTGTGTTATTTGAGAAAATTCACGGGAGATGTGCCCGACATAATTCCCATTTCTGAATTAAGGTTGGATGAAAACAAAAGGTTGATTAAAGAACCTGAGGCAACCGTTGACCGTAAGACTAAGAAGTTGTGACACAAAGTGGTCGATTTAGTGCTTGTGCATTGGAAACATACGAATAGGCCAAATCTCACCTGGGAAACGGAGAGTGACATGATGAGTCGCTACCCGTATTTGTTTGCTGATGTGTGATTCCGGGGACGAAATCATTCTAAGGGGGAGAGAATTGTAATGCCCGTGTTTCTAGGCTAGGCATTAATATTGACATAATAGTCTTGGTTAACCTTTGTAACTTATTCAGAAGAAATGAGAAGGAATTATATGAATATATGTGAAAATTATGTGTTTTATGCTTAATTATTAGGGTTTAAATAATTAAGAATAAAAATGAGCGTCAAAATTAAATATTAGATAAAGCCGATATCTATTAAGAAACTTGTAGTGGGCGTGACAAGGATTACGGATATATAAAGAATGTCGAAATCCGAGTTATAACGAAGAAGTTATGACCTGTCGAAGTTTCGCGACAAAACCGGCACGAGGCCGAATGTCGTAAAAAGTGAGTTTTTGATAAACTACTTTTTAGCCTTAGTGATCTAAACGAAACTCGTAGTGTTCGTTAAACCGAGAAGTTCGATAGAAAGAACGCCAAAATCTGACTTCGTATGAGGAAGTTATGATTTTTCGAAGTTCCAGCTTAGCAGTAGACAGCTAAAAAACTCGAATTTTAGGTCGAGTGATTTTTAGCCGACACAACCTAAACGAGAATCGAAGGTCTCATAAATAGTAGCACAACGGTAAAAAGTCTGACGAAAACGGACATCGGATGAAGAAGTTATGAATTTTTAACGGATTTCCAGTCCCGGTCTGTTAAAAATAATAATATAAAAATTAAAGTCAAAATTATCCGACGAAGTCTAAACGAAAGTTGTAGAGCGTAATTTTACCTACGCGTGCATATAAAGAACGTCAAAAACGGAGCTCATATGCGAAAGTTATGGATTTTAGAAGTTTTGGCGCGAAAACCGAGAAAATTCGCATGGTCACGTTTTTGCCACGTCACCTTCGCTGAAAGAGTGCCACGTGTCCGAAATTGGTGAGTCATGCGAAGCCACGTGTGACCTTCCCTCGCATGAACAGTAGCTGCGTGTCGGATTCTGATTCGACCGAAGGGAGGCCCAATCCGAAGCTCGCAGCTGGACCGAGCCTCGCACCGCCTTAGCCTCCGAGTCTCGCAGACGGACCACTAGACCTCGGTCCAATCAGGAGAGGCTAGCAAGGCCTTAGCACGTGCAGCCACCCACACACCCTCGCCTGCGGACCCCACCACCAGACTGACTTCGGACCCTATAAATAGAAGGGTCATGCGAGCCTTCTCGGGTACTTTTTGGAAATTGTCACTTTTAGCCCCTTTTTCCATATTTTCTTCATCTTAGCATCCCCCAAAGCCCCGGTATCGATTATAACCCCCGGAATACGCTACGAAGAGCCCGTGAAGCCCGGAAAATTTATCTTTTCGGTTTTGAAGCCCGACCTTTCGTAGAACCCGGTTTCTCAATAAAACTCCCGGTTTTATTAGAAACGATCGTTTTAGGAAACGAATTGCTGCCCGATTTTCATTAAATCAGGTGAGTGTACAGTCACTTTCACCTTACACATAGATATGAAGTATTTACCTTAAAATACGTGCTATGTGTAAATATATTAATTGTTTATTTGAGGTGACTGTTGAATTGATGTTTTATACAAGTTTTAAACTGTATATATATTTTTATCTACAAATATGTTGGGTAAAACATGGGTAGATGAATTAGATGATGTGTGATGAAATAAAAGTGATGAGAGGTATCGATGTTTAAGATGATCTAGTCATCTGGCAGAGTATAGACAACGGCCACAGACTATTTTAGATAGCCCAGTGGAACGTTAGTAGACTTGTAATCGGTATGTATGTTTGAACTATATGTTCATTAGGTATTTTTGAACTATGTGTTCATCCATTAGTTCTTCCTTTTGACACTATTACGTGTCGGGGTACGGGAGCGTACGGGAGTACTTTATCAATATTTTCCCTATACTTTTATTTGGAAGAGCTTTGGAGTCTTTGTTCTTTTATGAAGTGATCGGACGAGCTTCATGAGTTAGTGATATAGATCATGAGTTAAATAGTGGGTGTGTGATGAAAGGTGAGTTGGATAGATGAGATGATCAGTGATATAGATCATGAGTTGAGAGTGAGTGGTGAAATATGGGAAAAGCTTTTACCTAAATGAGTGAGTTGGCGTGAGTGGTGCAATATGAGAAAAGCCCTTACCCAACGTTGACCCCCGTCATTCAGCAGAGTATGGATGACAACCATGGACTGTTCTAGACAGTCCAGTGGGAAACATTAGCAGGCTCGCAACCTGTAGGTGTTAATGGACTTGAGTGTTCATTCGTTATACTCTATTCCCCTTCGTGAGGGGTGCAATATGAGAAAAGCCCTTACCCAAACGTTGACCCTCGTCATTCAGCAGAGTATGGATGACAACCATGGACTGTTTTAGACGGTCTGTGGAACACTAGCAGGCTCGTAAACTGTAGGTGTTAATGAACTAGAGTGTTCATTCGCTGTACTCTATTCCCCTCATGAGTGCCTTTAGGGCATGTATGGCTGGGGAAACCCTTTAGTATGTTCATCAGCTGTATGGAAAACCCATTGACATGTATTGCGGGGGGGGGGGGGGGGAACCCGTGGGAAATACCGTCGATGAATAAGAGCTATGGACTTAGCATATGGAAAACCTATTGACATGTATTGCGCGAGGGGGGGGGAGGGGAATCCCGTGGGAAATACTGTCGAAAAATAAGAGCTATGGACTTAGCCCATGGCGACGATGTGACATCATGTCTTATTTGACATAAATTGCAGAGGGAAGCAATGTTGTCACTTTATAGGTTGTTTTATGTTAGGATGTCTTGTTTGACATAACTTGCTGAGGGAAAGCAATGTTGTCACCCCGATGTTTGTTTTATTTGACATAACTTGCTGAGGAACCCCCAATGCAATGTTGTCACCCCTAGTGATAATCCTTAGGCTAGGTCCCTTGTGATAGTTGTTTTAGGGACGTAAAGTGAGGATAATGGGAATGGTTAATTAGGGTTATTTTTGGTTGATGAAATTAATAAATTTATTATTGACTAAGAACTTAATAAGTTTATTATTTATTGTGGGTTGAAAACCCTATATGCTCACCAGGCTCCCAAGCCTGACCCACTCAGTTTATTTGTATCACAGGTATCGATACGAAGTTGCTTTACACTGAGAGATTAAAAGAGAAGTAGATCACTAGTGTAAATGAATGTAAGTTTTGTTTATGCTTATGTTTTTGTATTGACAATGACATCCCAATGGTTTAAGTGAATAAAATTCATTTCTTCGGAAATGATTTGATAACATAGTTATCATGTTTATCTGGGAACAAATTCCGCAACACTTTTAATCAAATGATTACTCTGAAATTATTTTAAAAGCAGAAATTAAATCGGTCTTTTCTGGCTGTGAAATTGGGGATTTCACAAGATCAATGAGGGTCACGTCGTGGACCATCATAAAGTACTCTCTAACGAACTCACTATATGATTCAGGATGTGATTGAAGAACCAAGTCAACAACCAACTTCCTTGAGACAACGTCACCCATCATTCCCAACTTGTCAATATGCAACTTCATCCCTAAGACGTGAGCACGTATCTACTTTCCATCTTCGTGTTTGCATGCCAATAGGGATTGAGTGACCTTTGTGACATCCCCATTTTAACGGCCATAAGAGACCGATTTTGTTTATGCTTTATTTGAAAATCAGAGTATCATTTTAAATAAAAGTGTTGCGGAATTTGTTCACAAAATAAAATATGATAAAGATTTATCAAATCATTTCCGAAGAAATGTATTTCATTAAAAACCTCGGGATGTCATGTTCGATACAGATCAAAAGCATAAACAGTACAATATAAGCCTTACTACATTTATTCATATCTACAGGCCTATATCCGTAATCCCTCATCCAAAACATCACATCTATGCTCGTGCGCCACTACCTGTAATACATTAAACCGAGTGGGTCAGTCTTGGGAGCCTGGTGAGCACATAGGGTTTTCAACCCACAATAAATAAGTTATTTTAATTTCATCAACCAATAATAACCCGATTACCCATTCCCGTTATCCTCACTTTACGTCCCTAAACACCTATCATAAGGGACCTAGCCTAAGGATCTTCATCGGGATGGACACTACTGCTAAGGGGATTCCTCAACAATAAATGTCCTTAAGGCAACCATGAGGGGGATGGAGTACACCGGTGAATACATCGTTCACAAACACCTACAGGTTGTGAGCCTGCTAGCATTCCACGGGACTGTCTAGAAGAGTGCGTGGTCATCATCTATACTCCGCTAGATGACAGAATCAACAACAACAACATCGAGGCCTCTCATCATTTTATCACACATCTTCAATTACATCTACCCATGTTTTACCCCAACATTTTTGTAGATATAAAATACATATACATTTTAAATCATTTAAAACATGTATAAAAATCTTTCATCAGCATAGACAGCGGGTTCCTAATAAGATATTATAACGACACTTATATAACTCATAATAATAGCCCAAGTACTTATTATAAGTTCCTAATAAAGTTACTATAATTAAATAAAAGCTATATTAAAAATAGCGTAGGCGCAGCTCACTTACAGCGGGTTTTATTGAAAACTGGGCTTTTTCTGAACCGAAAGACCCTTTTTCTCGGGACTCCGGGTGCCTCGGGGCTTCCTTCGGGTGCTAGGGGTTTACCTAGGCTTAGGAGGGGGTTAGGGAGGTAGTGTGAGAAAGTAGAGAGAGAAAGTTGTGATGGAAGGGGTGAGCAAGTCGGCTGCCCTCGCAGCCCTTTTATAGGCTGGTCCTCGGACGTACGCTGGGCGTACAGGTCCTTGGACGCGGGGCGTAGTCGCGGATAAGGCCGACATGTGGCACTCTTCGGATGGGGCGACGTGGCTTGGTTTCGGACCAGTTAAACGAGTCCACGCAGCGTAGAGCCCTCGTACGTGGGGTGTTCTTCTGAAAGCGAGGCGTCCTTGGTTTACGCGGTGCGTAACCCTCGCATGTAGCTTCGCAAATCCGAGTCTCGATTTCAAAAATTCGTATCTTTCGCATATGAGCTCCGTTTTCGACGTTCTTTATATCCACGCGTAGGCGGGAACGTACTCTACAACTTTCGTTTAGACTCCGTTGGCTAATTTTGAAGTTATTTTAAAAGTTATATTTTTAACATGCCAGGACAGCGTTGGTCCGTTAAAAATCCATAACTTCTTCATCCGACGTCCGTTTTCGTCTGTATTTTTATCGTTACACTACTATTAACAAGATCTTCGATTCTCGTTAAGTATGTGTCGGCTAATAACCGCTCGATCTAATACTCGAACTCCAGGCTGCATACTGCTAAGCCGAAACTTCGAAAAATCATAACTTCCTCATACGAAGTCAGATTTGGGCGTTCTTTTTATGCATGCTCTCGGTTTAGCATATTCTACAACTTTCATTTAGATCTCTAAGGCTAAAATTCGATCTATCATAAATTCACTATTTACGTTTCCCGGTGTCGTGCCAGTTCCGTCGCAATACTTCGACGGGTCATAACTTCTTCGTTATAACTCGGATTTCGGCGTTATTTATATCCCCGAAATCCTTGTTTCGACCACTACAAATTTATGTAAAGGTATCGGGTTTATTCAAAACTTAAATTTTGACGCTTATTTTTATTATTTCTTTATAAGCAAATATATAAGCACATAATTCACATAATACTCAAATATTTCATCTTTATTACTTCAAAAAGATTTACAATAGTTGACCTAGACTATTACATAATCTACTAATGCTTAGCCCCAAAACACGGGCATTACAATTCTCTCCCCCTTAGGATGATTCTGTCTCGGAATCATGCATCAGCAAACAGATGCGGATAGCGACTCATCAAGTCACTCTCTGTTTCCCAGGTGAGATTCAGCCCATTCGTATGTTTCCATCGGACTAGTACCAAATCTGCCATCTTGCATCGTAACTTCTTAGTCTTACGGTCAACGATTGCCTCAGGCTCTTCGATTAGCCTCTTCTTCTCATCCATCCTTAACACTGAGATTGGAATTATGTCGGGAACTTCCCCCGTGAATTTTCTCAAATAACACACATGGAAGGTGTTATGAATACCATCTAGTTCTTCGGGTAATTCGAGCTTGTAAGCTTGGTTCCCAATTTTCTAAAGAACTTTAAACGGTCTAATAAACCTTGGACTCAGATTTCCTCGTTTCCCAAATCTTATAAGTCCCTTCCACGGTGAGACATTAAGCAAAACAGAATCCCCAACTTCGAAAGTCATCGGTCGTCTTTTCTTGTCAGCATAACTCTTGTAACGATCCTGAGCTGCTAACATTCTTTCCCTAATCACCTTCAGCTTCTCAGCAGTCTCATGGACTATCTCGGGGCCCATAAACTGCTTTTCTTCGGCCTCAAGCCAACAAGATGGCGTACGACACTTCTGTCCGTACAAATCTTGATAGGGTGCCATCTTGATGCTCGAGTGGAAACTATTGTTGTAGGAAAACTCTACAAAAGGTAAGTGCTCATCCCAGTTACCTTGGAATTCCAGGGTACATGCTCTCAGCATATCTTCAAGTGTTTGTATCGTTCTTTCGCTCTGACCATCAGTTTGCGGATGGTAAGCTGTACTTAAACACAATTTCGTCCCAATTCCTCTTGTACACTTCTCCAAAACCTTGACATGAAACGACTATCACGATCTGATACAATCGTTAGAGGAACATCATGAAGTCTTACCACTTCCTTGACTGTTTGTACTGAACACCAACGTTTTACCCAAACGTTCTTCCTTCCGGTCATTCTTCTCTAAAGCTTCCTCTTGAGCTTTCTTGATGCTTTCCACAATCGTTGAGACAACTTCTATTCTCAACGCTCGTGGCCTTTTCTTTTCAAGGTTTACTTTCCGACTGAGAGCATCAGCGACAACATTTGCTTTACCAGGGTGGTAAAGTATCTCACAGTTGTAGTCCTTGGGTAACTCTAGCCAGCGTCGTTGTCTCATGTTTAATTCCTTCCGATTAAAGAGATATTGGAGACTCTTATGATCAGTGAAAAGTTTGCACTTCGTGCCATAGAGGTAATGCCTCCATATCTTTAGGGCAAATACTACCGCTGCCAACTCTAGATCATGTGTGGGGTAGTTCTTCTCGTGCTCTTTCAATTTTCGAGATGCATATGATATCACCTTTTCTCTTTGAGTTAGAACACATCCTAACCCAACTCCCAACGTATCGCTATATACTGTGAAGTTTTCAATTCCATCAGGTAGAGAAAGAATCGGTGCTTCGCATAACTTCTTCTTCAGCTTCGCGAATGCTTCTTCGTGCTTCTCGCTCCAAGTATATGTAGCTCCCTAATGGGTCAAAGCTGTTAATGGAGCAGCTATTGAAGAAAAGCCTTGGATAAACCTTCGGTAATATCCAGCTAATCCCAGAAAGCTTCGAACCTCCGTGGGACTTTTCGGTCGTTCCCACTTCATTACAGTTTCGATCTTTGCTGGGTCAACCATTATCCCTTCTTGGTTAAGCACATGACCCAAGAATTGGACTTCTCGGATCCAAAAATCGCATTTGGAGAACTTTGCATAAAGTTTCTCCCTCTTCAACACTTCCAACACTTCTTGTAGATGCTTGCCATGCTCCTCCTGGCTTTTTGAGTAGATGAGAATGTCATCTATGAACACTATCACAGATTTATCGAGGAATGGTTTACAAACCATGTTCATCAAATCCATGAATGCTGATGGAGCATTGGTTATTCCAAACGACATAACCAAGAACTCGTAGTGTCCATATCTCGTTCTGAACGCAATTTTCTCAATATCCTGATGTCTTACCTGCAGCTGATGATATCATGACCTAAGATCGATCTTTGAGAAATAGCTTGAACCTTGCAGCTGGTCGAATAGGTCATCAATCCTTGGTAATGGGTACTAGTTCTTTACTGTTGCCTTGTTCAGCTCTCTGTAATCTATGCACATTCTCATGCTTCCATCTTTCTTTTTCACGAATAACACCGGAGCTCCGCATGGTGATGAACTAGGTCAAATGAAACCGTTGTCCAACAACTCCTGAAGTTGCGTCATAAGCTCCTTCATCTCTTTCGGTGCTAATCAATATGGTGCTTTCGCTATTGGTGTCGTTCTTGGTAACAAGTCTATTCGGAACTCCACTTGTCTATCAGGCAGTAATCCAGGAAGATCTTCGGGAAAGACTTCCAGATAATCACACACCACTGGTATACTCTGCACCTCCTTTTTCTCCTTCTTTGCATCAATCACGAATGCCAAATATGATGTGCATCCTTTGGACAAACATTTCTTGGCTTTCATCAGGGAGATGATTCCAGAATTCACTCTGCGTTTGTCCCCATACACCATAAATGACTCCTTTCCAGGGGGATTTACCCTTGCTATCTTCTTTCGACATAATATCTCGGCATCGTTGGTGCTAAGCCAATCCATTCCCAGAACGATGTCGAAACCGTTGAACTCTATGGGCAACAGCTCTTCGTGGAATTCGTTTCCGTTTAAGTCGATGACGATGTTCTTAATACCATCACTAACAGGTAAAAACTTTCCACTGGCAACTTCCACAATCAGGGCATTATCAAGTTTTTCTACGGGCAATGCTAGTTTCCCACCAAACTTATGTGACACAAAGGAGTAGTTTGCACCGGAATCAAACAATATATTGGCAGACAAACCATTTACAAGAAAGGTACCTGAAACGACATCTGCTGCCTCCTTTGCAGCCTCGAGCGTCATCTGGAAGGCTCTTGCCTTCGGCTTCGGTGGAATGTTGGGTCTTCCTGCTTCCTTCTTCTTCAGGCAGTCCCTCGAAATGTGCCCTTCCTCGTTGCACTCATGACAGACCTTCTTAGTGAACGTGCACTCGTTGGCATAGTGCCCGGGCTTACCACACTTGAAACAGGTGACCCCTCCTTCACATTTTCTTGGTGCTTCTTCTTGCATTTGTCGCACCATTTTGCTTCGGCTCCTCCTCCTCTCGAACCCGACTTCGAGAATTTACTCTTCTTGTTGGACCTCAAGGATCCATCAAATTTCCTTTTCTCACCAACCTCGGCCCTCTCCAGCCCCCTTTCCTTCTGTTGGGTCTCCACATTCTTAGCTGCTCGAATCGCTGATTTCAGAGTGGTTTCCATCTTGACCGTCGAGCCAAAGTCGGCTGGCAGTCCATTTGCGAACCTCTCAATTTTGGAGAGTTCGGTTGGCACCAGGTATGGAAATAACTTCATCTTCTCATTGAATGCAGTAGCATAATCGTCAATGCTCATCCTCCCCTTCTTCAAGTTTTGGAAATCATTGTTCAAATCAATCAGATCTATCTCTGAACAGTATTGCATCTTCAGTTGTTCCAAGAACTCTTCCCATGACATTTTCAAGGCTTCTCTTCGTGGCATCGTATCTGCCAATAACTTCCACCAGCTCAAGACTCCGGTCTTCAGTTACCTAACTGCAAAGACAGTCTTTTGTTTCTCGCTACAGCTCACGAACACCATCTCCATTTCGGAGATCCAGTCCATAATCTCAACAGGCTTTGGGCTTCCTGAAAGACTTGGTGGCTTGGCACCCAAGAAATTCTTATACATCCTCCCATCCTTGTCGTTTCCCCTCTTCGGGTCATTCCTTCGTTCTCCTTGAGTCCCAACTTGACTCACATGGCGGCTATAGTTCCCTTCCTCCGATTGCTCGGGAATCAGCTCGGGTTGCTCAATGGGCATGGTAGGTTCGTCCCTATTTTCGTGCAACATCAGCCTCATTTCCTCCCTTTGTTCTGCTATCATAGCCTGAATCATGGCTGGTAATCCAGCCATGGTGATTGGCTCGGGTGCAAATTCTACTACAACAGGTATTTGCTGAATCACTGGGGGTTGATTCCTATTCCCATTCGCATTCCCAGCTCCACTGCGGGTTCTTGCCATTTTGATCTATACACCGAATAAGGTGAATTTAGATCTTTATTTAAGATAGACGTTTAAATCATCCTTATCGCTCCGAAACGTTTACATGTTAGTTTTAATATCATAGCCGTACGTTTAGAATCCAGAACACATAAGGTTTCCAGATCCGGTCGGCAACAGACCATAGATCCGAACAGATAACAGCATATCATGCACAAAGCACTTAGCACATAAAAGCATTTAAGGCGTAATTCCTAAAATAAACTAGTGCTCACATCTAACAATCATCGCTTACCATTCTAAGTTTAAGTCTAGAAATACTACAAATTTCTAGTTCGCTTAAACTAATGCTCTGATACCAACTGTGACATCCCCATTGTCACGGCCAGAAAAGACCGATTTTGTTTATGCTTTGTTTGAAAATCAGAGTATCATTTTAAATAAAAGTGTTGCGGAAGTTGTTCCCAAAATAAAATATGATAAAGATTTATCAAAGCATTTCCAAAGAAATGTATTTCATTAAAAACCTCGGGATGTCATGTTCGATACAGATCAAAAGCATAAACAGTACAATATAAGCCTTACTACATTTATTCATATCTATAGGCCTATATCCGTAATCCCTCATCCAAAACATCACATCTATGCTCGAACGCCACTACCTGTAATACATTAAACTGAGTGGGTCAGTCTTGGGAGCCTGGTGAGCACATAGGGTTTTCAACCCACAATAAATAAGTTATTTTAATTTCATCAATCAACAATAACCCGATTACCCATTCCCGTTATCCTCACTTTACGTCCCTAAACACCTACATAAGGGACCTAGCCTAAGGATCTTCATCGGGATGGACACTACTGCTAAGGGGATTCCTCAAAAATAAATGTCCTTAAGGCAACCATGAGGGGGATGGAGTACACCGGTGAATACATCGTTCACAAACACCTACAGGTTGTGAGCCTGCTAGCATTCCACGGGACTGTCTAGAAGAGTGCGTGGTCGTCATCTATACTCTGCTAGATGACAGAATCAACAACAACAACATCGAGGCCTCTCATCATTTTATCACACATCGTCAATTACATCTACCCATGTTTTACCCCAACATTTTTGTAGATATAAAATACATATACATTTTAAATCATTTAAAACATGTATAAAATCTTTCATCAGCATAGACAGCAAGTATTCAGACAATATGCACACATAAGACGTAGTTTATATTAAATACTTCATATCTATGTGTAAGATGAAAGTGACTATGCACTCACCTGTTAAGGTGGTGATTTCGAACTCAGAAAACGCTTCGTTACTCTTAAAACAATTTCCTTCGACAAAACCTAGTATCATTACCGCTAGGGTTTAGTCTAATATTCACCGAGACTAATTAATAGTCTAGCTATTATTACTATTATATAAGCGTTAAACAATACTCTTCACCCACTATGTACAGACAAGGGCCAGACATAAAACAATGGAGGACAGGACCATTTTGGCATATAGCACTTCTGAAATCCAACAACCCTATGCGGCCCTTCAAACCAGATTCCCCGTACCGCGAGTGGTTAAAAAGATATTATAACGACACTTATATAACTCATAATAATAGCCCAAGTACTTATTATAAGTTCCTAATAAAGTTACTATAATTAAATAAAAGCTATATTAAAAACAGCGTAGGCGTAGCTCACTTACAACGGGTTTTATAGAAAACCGGGCTTCGCTTGGAGCAGCGTTTCTGAACCGAAAGACCCTTTTTCTCGGGACTCCAGGAGCCTCGGGGCTTCCTTCGGGTGTTAGGGGTTTACCTAAGCTTAGGAGGGGGCTAGGGAGGTAGTGAGAGAAAGTAGAGAGAGAAATTTGTGATGGAAGGGGTGAGAAAGCTGGCTGCCCTCGCAGCCCTTTTATAGGCTGGTCCTTGGACGTACGTTGGGCGTACAGGTCCTCAGTCGCGGGGCGTAGTCACAGATAAGGCCGACAGGTGGCGCTCTTTGGATGGGGTGACGTGGCTTAGCTTCGGACCAAGTAAACGAGTCCACGCAGCATAGAGCCCTCGTACGCGGGGCGTTCTCCCGAACGCGAGGCGTCCTTGGTTTACGCGGGGCGTAACCCTCGCATGCAGCTTCGCAAATTCGAGTCTTGATTTCAAAAATTCGTATCTTTTGCATACGAGCTCTGTTTTCGACGTTTTTATATCCACGTGTAGGCGGGAACGTACTCTACAACTTTTGTTTAGACTCTGTCGGCTATTTTTGACTTTATTTTAAAAGTTATATTTTTAACAGGCCGGGACAGGGTTGGTCCGTTAAAAATCCATAACTTCTTAATCCGACGTCCGTTTTCGTCTGTATTTTTATCGTTACGCTACTATTAACGAGATCTTCGATTCTCATTTAGGTTGTGACGGCTAATAACCACTCGATCTAATACTCGAACTCCAGTCTGCACACTACTAAGCCGAAACTTCGAAAAATCATAATTTCCTCATACGAAGTCAGATTTGGGCGTTCTTTTTATGCATGCTCTCGGTTTAATGTATTCTACAACTTTCATTTAGATCGCTAAGGCTAAAGTTCGCTCTATCATAAATTCACTATTTACGTCTCCCGGTGCCGTGCCGGTTCCGTCGCGAAACTTCGACGGGTCATAACTTCTTCGTTATAACTCGGATTTCGACGTTCTTTATATCCCCGGAATCCTTGTTTCGACCACTACAACTTTATGTAAAGGTATCGGGTTTATTAAAAACTTAAATTTTGACGCTTATTTTTATTATTTCTCTATAAACAAATATATAAGCATATAATTCACATAATACTCAAATATTTCATTTTTATTACTTCAAAAAGATTTACAATAGTTGACCTAGACTATTACATAATCTACTAATGCTTAGCCCCAAAACACGGGCATTAAAACCTTGAACTTTTCAAGTCTTCGAACACGTGGGTCGGGGAGAGCTATTGGAGGAGGTGGAGGAAGTGAAACAAAATTTCCAATTCCACAATCCAATCGTGGAAGATCATCTTCATGTGGAAAACTTTTTCCAAGGGATTTGGGAAGACCATAGATGTTATATTTTGACATCTACAAAACGGGAGAATTTCAAGTTAGTTGATAAGAATCCTTGATATAGCACCCAAATGAAATATCAATGCTAGGATCCAACACAATATTCTACAATTCGGAAGAGGGATGTCGTAATCCAGCTGCTGAATATTTGAAGGTAGGTAAATGACGATTTACCAATTTCCACCATGAAAAACGAAAATGAAAATTAGGTTTTAAATGAACTGAAACTCCTATATCTTTTGAGATTCATTGAACTTTTCAATGGCATGTTTAATCTCGATTATGCCCTTCAAGTTTGTGACTGGGATACCGAGGATCACAAACAAAGTGTGGATAACCATGCAAATTAGCTTGGTACTCTCGAAGATGTCTATCACCTAATCAATGTGTCGGTTAACCATACACGCTCCATTGATCTATGATAATCTACGAGCTACCTATTGCCATCCTTTATTGGTCCCATATTAGTGTGCCGATTAACTACACACGCTCCACTAACGACCAACAAGGTGCAATGTCCAATTTCATGGATTAGCACCAACTCCACATTTTTCCTAAAGTTACTAAGATTTGGGAATTTGTAAAAGCGTTCAGTTACTTCGTATTTCATTATACTTATAATGGAAGGTTGTGTCCTATCCTACCCGTTCGGCTAACGACCCTCGACTAGTCAAGAGTGTGGTGGGTAAGAGTGGATACCCATTCAATCGCCATTTTATAGGCAATTTCCTTAAACACCCCTTATAGACCAGTTTCGTGAATGAGGCCTACTAACGGTAAGATTGACATTTACTTATACATATATAATATTAAACTTTTAATTCTATATAGTATAAGGGTGTATTTTACACTTTTAAAATACTATGTGGTTCAATCTATTAATAGACTTTTAATTTGATTAACTTAAACCATATAATTATGGATTTATTAATTATCTCTTTTAATTAAACACTTAATTAATTTAATAAAACCATAAGGGTGTAATTTGAACTTTTCAAAATACTAGGGTTATAGAATTTAATATTTCAAAATTAAAACTTTTTTAATTAAATTTTAAATTCCAAAACCTGAGGACAAATTTTAAAACCTTTCAAAACATTAGGGTTTAACTATTTAAATTTCAAAAACTAAAACTTTTAAGTTCAAATTTAAACTATAAAACCTAGAGGGTGTAATTTGAAACTTTTCTAAATTACTAGGTCAAATATTTGACTCATAATAATCCTATATTATCCATATTTAACCAAATCCATTAATTTTGATAAGGATAAACATTACAAACATAAAAAATCGATTTTAGGCAAGAAAAACGAGTTTTGGAAGTAATCCTCAACAAAATCTGGCCAGAAAATCGAAAATCCCGGCACCAGACCCCTGGACTTGTCGAGTCCACTACGGAACTCGTCGAGTAGGACCTACTCGTCGAGTCCATACCTCGACTCGGCGAGTCATCCAGGCAAAGCCAAAAATTTCAATTTTCTTTATCTTTGGTGGTTCACTTTTGCATCTATTCACTAGAAAACGACATAGGCTTTGATACCACTGATGGGTTATGAGCATTACATCATTCCTATGGTGTACATGCAACCCTAATTGCTTTGATCTAGGTTTTCTACTATGAACGCAACAACATTGAATATCAGAGCATAAACCCTAGATCTAACATGCTATTATCAAAATTGACATAAGATTAGGGTTAGAAACTTTACCTTGATTGTTATGTAGCAATAACAATCACAATCCTTCTTGATCTTGACTTGTAAAAACCTAGTGCCTCAAATATTGCACCTCTAATGGAGTCACAAACACTTTATGAAAAGGATGAAGTAGGAGAGAGGAGAATTTCGACCACTCTAGGGTTTCTTAAGCCTTGGACGAAATTTCCCTTGTAATGGGATCTATTTATAGTTGTGTGGGCTACTAGGGTTTCACATGGAAACCCTAATTCTCTGCTTAAGCCTTAACCAACCCATAGAACCTTTCTAGATGGCCTCTTGGATGATTTCTATATGGGCTCCCATATAGAATTCGTCCACTCCCTTCTATTAGGAATCCATAGCCCAACTTGCAATTATCAGATAATTACATTATCAACTCCCTTTATTTAATCAGTCTCTTTTAACCACGAAACTAATTCCAAATTAATTTCTGGTTAATACTAATTAAATAATATGATTTCCAAATAATATATTAATCTTGTAATATATTAATAAAACCATTTTCAGTACGAATTTATTATTCATATAATAAATTCTACTCTCTCTCCTCTTGTCATCCTATCAAGTTGCATGAGTGAAGGCAACCCAAAAGGACCATGCTCATAATCAAATCAAGTACATACCTAAAATAGTTATGGGCTTAGACACCTAATCCAACATATCCACCAACAATAAATAAACTTGATAAGATGCTAGTCTTCTTCTTGTAATAAAAGAATCTCTTAAGCTCTTAAGACAAAGAAACTAGTTTGTTTTCAAATGGAGCATTCAAGTATCATCTTCATCTTTATGTTCTTAACACTTTAAGAGACAAAAACTAGAGAGAATATGGAGATAGGAAGCACAAAATTTGGTGGCTTTTAGCTAGTAAGAGAAGAAATACATGCAAGCCTTCTAATCATCTTAATCCAAGTCCTTACCCATTGAGTCTTGATGCTTTAATACACCATGCATCTAGCAACAAAAGGCTAAAAGTGTAAGAACATGGCTTTATGATTAAATAAATGCAAGCGTGTCTTCTTTTCCCTTTATTGTCTCCTTGAATATTTTATAAAAAGAAGAAGCTAGTTTATCTATAAAAACTCTTCTAATTTTTATAACTTATAAAACATATAAATCCATATAAGAGAAAAACCCCTTTTGGTCCAAAAAGATGTACATAAAATAATAAACCATATCTTATGATGTATTATGATATATTTCGATACTTAACACTGAAAATTAATATTTCCATGAAATAAATAATTTCCAATTAATTACAAGATACATATTTATTTTTCAAGAATCAAATTCTTATAAATAATATATTTTCATAAAGTTGTTGTTAGTGTGACCCTAGAGGATCATATGTTATTAGCAATATCATTATATAATGACCCTTGGGCATACAAGATCTTTCAATCTCCCACTTGCACAAGACTCATCATAGATTGATATAGATAGTGGTGAACGTCTAGCAACATTTCACTGCCCCCAATAACACATGACGAAGAATGCCATTCATCAACATCAAATTCCAAAAAGTATCAAGCTTCAATTGATGTATTAAGGTAAGTTTATCAGTTATCTCTTTGTTACAGACATCCTATTGAACATGATACTTGGATCACAATCAATCTCATTTGGTGTTCAACTTTGGTTAATGTGTGTTAGATGTCTAACTCTCAACACATAAGAGGAACAAATCCCATCTTGACTACATAAGCCTCTTGCATAGTTCACACCATCCTTGAATATGGCTTTTATAACTACCTGATTAAGGATCAACATTTGACCATATCAAAGCACAACACTCTCTATACTTAAGTCCCACTATGTATCTCAGGTGTTAAGGATACAAAGATAGTACATTTTAATCAAGTATCACTCATAATTGAAATATGTGAGTTGATATTGATGTGGGTCTATTCAATAATAGTTCTTTAACAAGGTCATATGAAACTTGGTTACAACTACTTGCCTACTTTCAACTAGTGAGAGTCAACTAATCCAATTCATATTAGTCTTACTTCATAGTTGCTCCCACAATCATGACCGCCTATGAACTTTTAGAATAATAAAACTACTCGTGGATTAAACATGTTAATTAGAACACAACAAGTATTAATGTGATGATCATATCCCAATATATCAAAACATCATTTAATATTTGTTGTTACAATGTTCCAATATCCAAATACTAAATTTAAATCAAAATCCCATTTCTAGAATAATAAAAGTCTTATGGCTGAAGTGTGACCACTCATACTTAGCTTAAAAGGAAAGACCTTATTAATGGGTTTGACTAAATTTAATTTGTGTGAATTTCACGCATATTATCATCTACATATTTGACTTTTACTCTAGGTGTAGTTAAATATCTTGGAGAATATGATTGGTGTTCTTTCGCGACATAGAGTCTCTTAGCTTGATTAAGTGAACTCTTGAAGTCACAAAGATTTTTATGTGATCCTTGAATGGCAGAAATCAACATAGTTTTTCAATGAACTCATTCATCCAATGATATTTGACTTCAACTTTAAAAGTTGTTTATTCTTATTTTATAGTAGATTGTGTCATTATGTTTTACTTGGACCTCATTCCAACTAAACTTACTCTTCATTCCACAATGAAGTTATAATCCAATTATAATTCATAATTATCTATATTTATTTAAAAATCAAAATCATATGTAGCTCTTTACATTAAGATTTTATTCTAAACTAATTATCTCATATACATTCTCTTAGCTCTTCGTAAGTACTCTTAGAATGTTCTCACAGTCATCTAGTGACTTAACCATGTACTCAATTTTGTATCTCATGATATGACATAAATGACAGATTCATTTTCCAAGCAAACAAAATATAAATAATTTCATCTAGCTCAAACCTATGTGCTAGGTCCTTTGAGATAGACTCAAAAGGGTGTCGTGTAACAATGAAAAGAATCATCCAAAGGAATCTTGTATCTTCACCTCATTCAAGATATTGTTAATTCATGCAAAAGAGTTTAAAACTTTCACATTCATATCTATCTATTTCTATAGATTTTACATTCCAAGAATGTATCTTGTCATTCCTAAGTCTTTCATTTTAGAAATACTTTCCTAGTCAAGGTGAAAACGACCTTGCATAGTCGAAATGTTATTTCAAATGATTAAATATGTCTCATTCATACAAGATTAGGAATATCACTATCCTCCTACTAGTTCTTAGTAAACACACATGTTCCTTTCATTTTGATATAAAAGCATACCTTGTATCTTTATATTAAAATGACTATTCCAACCTTGAGATGTTTGCTTTATATCCACAAATGGATCTTAAACCTTACACATTTGGTTAGGATAACATGGATTAAGAAAACCTGCAGGCTAAGCTATATAGATATCTTCTAGTAGATGTCTATTAAGAAAA
The DNA here is from genome assembly GCF_052849685.1 of Lactuca virosa. Lineage (NCBI taxonomy): Eukaryota > Viridiplantae > Streptophyta > Magnoliopsida > Asterales > Asteraceae > Lactuca > Lactuca virosa. Next base: position 46,125,184 of record NC_136433.1, read on the forward strand.
GCGGTCTTTCTTGAAATCTATTTGCTATATCTCATATTAAGAATATGAAGTTATAGTAAATAATATCCTTGTTGATCTAATCATAGCTACTTGTGAAAAGGTTTGATCATAGTCAATGTCATGAGTATGATAAGGACCATAGTCAATGACATGAGTATGAGAAAAATCCTTATATAACATGTATTACTAAATGTGTATATATATCCATGTATACATTTTTTCTAGAAGGATCTCTTACTCCTTCTAGCCTTGCTATAGAGATGTAGGTTTATCAAGCTCATACTTAATTGTTAAACATGGATTACATCTCAATGTTCATGACTCTAAGTCATTTGTCAGATCCAAGATCTGATATAACATTTTGATAGTTGATGGTTTAACTAGAAACCATCAAGAACTCATTAATGAGAGATTCCACATTTCTCAAGTCATAGATGATTTCTACCATTATTGTGAACAATTTGTGTTTATGAATAGCTATTATTCATGTTTAACAATTTCTTGTTAAAACTAGTGCCAACAATTGTTACATTAGGCTATGGTTCTTGAACTACTTCAACTTCCATGTGTCTCCAACTTGCTTTGTCATTAGAAGCTTGCTGTTTGCTAACTCAGCTTTCAGAGGACTAAAGTAACTTATTCTTGGTGGGTTTCTATATAATAATCTAAATGTCCTTTTTAGAATATTCTGCAATTATGTAATTAGTTGGTGTTTATATTCTAGATACAATTAATAGTGATTGAAGTATAATCCTAAAAAGGTTAAAAGGAGGACATTTCTACCGATTAGAAAGTAAACTATATCAAGTAATTTAATTCACCATTTATCATCATGAAGGCTTTAGATGGTATTACTGGGTTGTATCTTATACTTAATCATAGACATTCATTAGAAAGGAAGTCATACACCAAGGTGTATACTGTATAGTTCCTCAATAATTATTTTCTCTACACTTTAGTGAAAATATTATTAGGAATCTTTTATATATAAATAACATTCAAATATGTCAAATAAACTATATTATTTGTCTTTAAATATCCCTTTCTTGAAGTTGGAATATGTGGATTTCATTTATACAATCAAGATAACAATGTCATGGATAAGTTTGATTTAAAACAAGTTTAAGTCAAAAGTGTTTGCATATAGAACTTAATTTTATTTATAAAATGTTCATATTTACTTTGTAATTCTATTGAGAGATGTAGTCTCAGAAATAAAAGTCAATCATTTCAGAATATGAGTATTATCGTTATGAAAAACGATCTAGTAAATAATCAAACATTTAAATAAATAACTGAGACATAAATATTTAGACATGCTAAATTTAAAACATACATTGTTCCAAAACAAATATTGTTTTATATTACAAACAATTTATGTTCTAAGCATAAATAATAAACTAAACTTCGAGAGTGTAGTTCCAACTTGCTTGTGCTCAGCTAGTTACTCTTCTGTAAATATCTGCAATCAAGTTACAAATATTAGATTAACATTTAAGTACCAAGTACTTGAGTGTTATACGAAAAGTATGAGTTCTATCCAGTAGATACCTGCCGTACTAGTCTCTTCCAGACTTTCTTTCTAGATAAGAGGAGAAGTTCCTCAACCAGTGTCCAGTTTCTTCACAAAAGAAACAAGATCCATCTATGTGGGCCTTATTGGATTTCTTGGGCTTAAAGGTGTTCGGTTCATATGTAACGCCCGTGTTTCATGGCTAAACATTAGTAGATGATGTAATAGTCTAGGTCAACTATTGTAACTCTTTTTGAAGTAATAAAGATGAATTATTTGAGTATTATGTGAATTATGTATATTTATGTGCTTTATACTTAATTATAAAGATATAATTAATAAAGAATAAAAATAAGCGTCGAAATTAAAGTGTGAGATAAGCCCGATATCTTTACATAAAGTTGTAGTGGTCGAAACAAGGATTCCGGATATATAAAGAACGTCGAAATCCAAGTTATAACGAAGAAGTTATAACCCGTCGAAGTTTCGCGGCAAAACCAGCACGGCGCTGGGAGACGTAAATAGTAAATTTACGATAGAGGACTTTTTGGTCTTAGTAATCTAAAAGAAAGTCTTAGTATACGTTAAACCGAGAGTGTCCATAAAAAGAACGCCCAAATCTGACTTCGTACGAGGAAGTTATGAATTTTCTAAGATTTGGCATATCAGTGCACGACCCGAAACTCGAATTTTAGTTCGACCAGTTTTTGGCCTACGCGACCTAAATGAGAGTTGAATATCTCATTAATAGCAACTCAAAGGTAAAAAGATAGACGAAAACGGAATCCGTATGAAGAAGTTACGAATTTTACGCGGACATTTAACAGTATAATCTCCTTGTACTGTTATTAAGATCGGTCGAGAATTAGCCGATGGTCTCAAAATGAAAATTGTAGATCTTATTTTTACCTATGCGTGGATATAAATAACGTCAAAAACGAAGCTTGTATGCGAAAGTTATGAATTTTTGAAAATCGGCTGATTTCCACCCTGTGTGCGATGCCACGTGTCAGCACCAGGCGAAACCTTGGAGCCTACGCAACACCACGGCGTGGTGGGAGTCACCACGACGTGGTGACGCTCCAGGAAGCCTATAAATATAGGTGTCAGGGCTGCCTCCAAACTCACACCTTCACCCCTTCTTTCACTCTCTAGAAACTCTCTCTAAGCCTTCCTAACTCCCCAAAGCCTAGGGGTAACTCCCTAGCACGAGGCGGAAGCCCCAGAGTGCCCGACGGCTCCGAAAATAAGAGACTTCGGCTCAGAAACTCTGTTTCGGCGGAGTCCGGTTTTGAGAAAAACCCGTTGTAAATGAGCTACGCCTACCCTATCTTTAGTATAGCTTATGTTTCAATATAGTAATGTTATTAGGATCTTATAATAATTATTTGTGCTATTATTATGGGTTATATAAGTGTTGTTATAATGTCTTTTTAACTACTCGCGGTATGGGGAATCCGGTTTGAAGGGTCGCTTGAGTTGTTGGATTCAGAAGTGCTATATGCCAAAATGATCATGCCCTCCGGTGTTTCATGTCTGACCCCTGTCTGTACATAGTGGGTGAAGAGTATTGTTTAACGCTTATATAATAGTAATAATAGTTAGACTATTAATTAGTCTCGGTGAATATTAGACTAAACTCTAGTGGTAATGATACTAGGTTTTGTCCAAGGGAAATTGTTTTGAGATAACGAAGTGCTGTCCGAGTAACGAGTCACCACCTTTTCAGGTGAGTGCATAGTCCCTTTCATCTTACACATAGATATGAAGTATTTAATATAAAGTACGTGCTATGTGTGTATATTGTCTGAATACTTGCTGTCTATGCTGGATGAAAGATTTTTTTTATACATGTTTTAAATGATTTAAACTGTATATGTATTTTATATCTACAAAATATGTTGGGTAAAACATGGGTAGATGTAATAGTTGTTGTGTGAAAAAATAAAATAATGAGAGGCCTCGTTATAGATGTTATTGATGATCCAGACATCTAGCGGAGTGTAGATGACGACCACAGACTTTTCTAGACAATCCATTGGAACGCTAGCAGACTCGCAACCTGTAGGTGTTTATTTGAACTGTGTGCTCACCAGCAGTACTCCATCCCCCACATGGTTACCTTATTTGACATGAATTGTTGAGGAACCCCCGAAGCATGTGTTGTCACCCCGATGAAAATCCTTAGGCTAGGTCCCTTATGTTAGATGTTTTAGGGACGTAAAGTGAGGATTACGGGAATGGGTAATCGGGTTTGTTTGGTTGATGAAAATAACAAACTTATTTATTGTGTGTTGAAAACCCTATGTGCTCACCAGGCTCCCATGCCTGACCCACTCAGGTTTTTGTATTACAGGTAGTGGCGCATTAGCATAGATGTTTGGATGAGAGATAAGGGATTATAGGTCTGTAAATACGAAATAATGTAGTAAGGCTTATGTTGTATTGTTTATGCTTTTGATCTGTATCGAACATGACATCCCAAGTCTTTTAATGAAATACATTTCTACGGAAATGATTCGATAAATCTTTATCATATTTTGTTTTGGGAACATATTCCACAACACTTTTATTTAAAATGTTACTCTGATTTTCAAACAAAGCATAAAAAAATTGGTCTTTTCTGGCCGTGAAAATGGGGATGTCACAGTTGGTATCAGAGCATTAGTTTAAGCGAACTAGGAATTTGTAGGATTTCTAGACTTAAACTTAGAATGCTAAGAGATGATTGTGAGATGTGAGCACTAGCTTATTTTAGGAATTATTCCTAAAATGCTTTTATGTGCTAAATGCTTTGTGCCTGATATGTTTTTATTTGTTCGGATCTATGGTCTGTTGACGACCGGTTCTGGAAACCTTATGTGTTTAGGATTCTAAGCGTACGACTACGATATTAGAACTAACAGGTAAACGTTTCGGAGTGATAAGGATGATTTGAACGTCTATCCTAAATAAAGATCTAAATTCACATTATTCGGTGTATAGATCAAGATAGCAAGAACCCATAGTGGAGTCGGGAATGCAAATGGAAACAGAAACCAACCTCCAGTGATTGAGAAAATACCCGTTGTGGTAGCCGCTCCTGAGCCGATAACGATGGCCGGAGTACAGGCGATGATCCAGATGATGTTGGATCAACAAATGGTGGAAACAAGGTGATTAATTCAACAGAATCGGGATGAACCCACGATGCCTGTTGAACAGCCCGAGCTGAATGACGGGCAGTCTGAGGAGGGGAACTACAACAGGACTGTTGGTCAAGCTGATCCGCCAGTGATTAGGAGAAACAATAAAGATAACGGAGTCGAGATAAACGGATGCAAGTACAAAGACTTTCTGACTTGCAAGCATCAACCTTCACCCGGAAGGAAGATCCGATCGGAGTTATGGATTGGATCTCGGAGATGGAATTGGCTTTCATGACATGTGGTTGCAGAGGCAAACTACAGACCACGTTCGCGGTGCGCCAATTCCGAGGAGGCGCGGTTCGTTGGTGGAACACCCTGGGGAAGACTCTAAGCCCCAATGAGCCCCTGCAGCTGACATGGGCAGAGTTTTTGGTGCAATTTAAACGCAAGTACTGCTCAACCCAAAACTTTCTTGAGCTAGAGAACCAGTTCCTGACCCTGAAGAAGGGAAACATGTCGATTGATGAATACACCAACAACTTCACATAAAAGATGGAGTTTGCCTTGCGTCTTGTCCCGGATGAGCTAACGAAAATCGACAAGTATGCCAAGGGACTCCCATGGGAGTATGCAGTGCCAGTACGTCAAGCACCTACTCTGGAGGCGGCTATCTGGGCTGCCAAGTCTGTGGAGGAGATGATCAAGGGAAGAGCTGCCAGCAAGATTGAGGTTGGCGAAAAGAGGAAGTTTGAGGGGTCTGATAAACCCAATAAGAAAAGAAAGTTTAGTTCGAAGAAGTTTGGAGGAGGAGGAAATGAAGCAAAATGGTGCGAGAAGTGCAAGAAGAAGCACTCCGGGAAATGTAGCGAGGAAGTGACCTGCTACAAGTGTGGGAAAATGGGGCACTATGCCAATGAGTGCACCGTCAACAAAAGGTTATGCTACAAGTGTCGTGAAGAAGGGCACATTGCTAAGGATTGCCCGAAGAAGAAAGATGCGGCAAGAACCAACATTCCACCGAAGCCGAAGGCGAGAGCCTTCCAGATGATGCTCGAGGCTGTGAAGGAGGCAGCAGACGTCGCTTCAGCTACCTTTCTTGTAAATGGTTTGCCTGCCAATATACTGTTTGATTCCGGAGCCAACTACTCCTTTGTGTCACATAAATTTGGTGGGAAATTAGCATTGCCTGTAGAGAAACTTGATAATGCCGTAATTGTGGAAGTTGCTAGTGGCAACTTCGTACCTGTTAGTGATCATATTAAGAACATCGTCATTGAATTAAACGGAAACGAATTCCATGAGGAGCTATTACCCATAGAGTTGAACGGTTTTGACACCGTTCTAGGAATGGATTGGCTTAGCGCCAACGATGCTGAGATACTTTTTTCAGAAAAAAGATAGTAAGGGTGAACCCACCTGGGAAAGTGTCATTTATGGTGTACGGGGACAAACGCAGAGTAAATTCTGGAATCATCTCCCTAATGAAAGCCAGGAAATGTTTGTCCAAAGGATGCACATCATACTTGGCATTTGTCATCGATGCAAAGAAGGAGAAAAAGGAGGTACATAGTATACCCGTGGTGTGTGATTATCCGGAAGTCTTTCCCGAAGATCTTCCCGGATTACCGCCTGATAGACAAGTGGAGTTCAGAATAGACTTGTTAGCAGGAACTACACCAATAACAAAAGCACCATACCGATTAGCACCGACAGAGATGAAGGAGCTCATGAAGCAACTTCAGGAGTTGTTGGACAACGGTTTTATCAGACCTAGTTCATCACCCTGGGGAGCTCCGGTGTTATTCGTGAAGAAGAAGGACGGAAGCATGAGAATGTGTATAGACTACAGAGAGCTGAACAAGGCAACGGTAAAGAACAAGTGCCCTTTACCAAGGATTGATGACCTATTCGATCAGCTGCAAGGTTCGAGCTATTTCTCCAAGATCGATCTTAGGTCAGGATATCATCAGCTGAAGGTGAGAGAGCAGGATATCGAGAAGACTGCATTCAGAACAAGATATGGACACTATGAGTTTTTGGTTATGTCATTTGGACTAACCAATGCTCCAGCAACATTCATGGATTTGATGAATAGGGTTTGTAAACCATTCCTCGATAAATCCGTGATAGTGTTCATAGATGACATTCTAATTTACTCGAAAAGCCAGGAGGAGCATGGCAGACACTTGCGAGAAGTGTTAGAAGTGTTGAAGAAGGAGAAGATGTATGCAAAGTTCTCAAAATGTGATTTTTGGATCCAAGAATTCCAATTCTTGGGTCATGTGGTTAACCAGGAGGAAATAATGGTTGACCCAGCAAAAATCAAAGTTGTGATGAAGTGGGAACGTCCAAAGAGTCCCACAGAGATTCGAAGCTTTCTAGGATTAGCCGGATATTACCGACGATTTATCCAAGGCTTTTCTTCGATAGTTGCTCCATTGACAGCTTTGACCCACAAAGGAGTGAAGGGTTTTGAGCATTCTAACACTCCTAAGGTGTACATGCAACCCTAGAAACCTTGGATCTATGTTTTACTAAGATACATGCAAATTTGATTTCCAAGGTTCTTAACCTATCTAGCATGGCATGGGGAACTTGAATCACAAAAAACTAGTAAGAAAACATACCTTGCTTGTTGCTTTGATTCCTTGAGAACCTTGTGAGCCTAGCACCTCAAGTGTGATGCCTCAAATGTCTCACACAACACCACAACACTTGGAATAACCTTGAGAGAAGTTCACTAACACTCAAAATCGGCTAGCCCTCTAGTTCTTCACTTAGTCACCGGTTTTGCTTACCATAGGGCTTCTTATATAGTGTGCCACGTGTAGGGTTACTCCATGTAAACCCTAATGTGCATGGCTTTTCATATTCCATGATCCATGGGTTTATAACCTCCATGGACTATCCATGGAGCACCTTATGGGTTTTAGCCCAATTCATATAAACCATGGATCATTAGCCCACAATACAAGAATGTATGATTTACACAATCAACCCCATATATTTAATTAGTCTCCTTTTGATCACTTAATTAATTCCAAATTAATTCTTGATCAATACTAATCAAATAATATTATTAATATATTAGAACTTATAATATATTAATAAACCTTAAGTGTCCTTTTTCTCTCATTTGGTCTATCCAAGTATTTCAATGTCATGCAACCCAAATGGACCATGCCAACCGGGTTTAAGTACATACCAGAAATAGTTATGGACTTAGACACCTTATCCAACAAGGAGCTACATATACGTGGAGTGAGAAACACGAAGAAGCATTCGAGAAGCTAAAGAAGAAGTTATGTGAAGCACCGATTCTTTCTCTACCCGATGGAGTTGAAGACTTCGCAGTCTATAGTGATGCATCTGGAGTCGGGTTGGGTTGTGTTCTGACCCAAAGAGAAAAGGTGATAGAATACGCATCTCGACAATTGAAAGATCACGAAAAGAACTACCCCACTCATGATTTGGAGTTGGCAGCGGTAGTTTTCGCTCTAAAGATATGGAGGCATTACCTCTATGGCACGAAGTCCAAAATTTTCACTGATCATAAGAGTCTCCAGTATCTCTTTAATTAGAAGGAATTGAACATGATACAACGACGCTGGCTAGAGTTACTCAAGGACTACGACTGTGAGATACTTTACCACCCAGGTAAAGCAAACGTTGTCGCTGATGCTCTCAGTCGGAAAGTAAACCTTGAAAGGAAGAGGCCAAGAGCGTTGAGAATAGAAGTTGTCTCGACGATTGTGGAAAGTATCAAGAAAGCTCAAGAAGAAGCTTCAGAGAAGAATGACCAAAAAGAAGAACGTTTGGGCAAAACGATAGTGTTCGATACAAACAGTCAAGGACTGAAGGTATTCCAAGATAGAATTTGGGTATCTAAGACGGGAGGAATAAGAGATCTTCTGATGGAAGAAGCTCACAAGACCATGTACTCGATTCACCCCGGTAGCACTAAAATGTATAGGGACCTAAAACCCTACTATTGGTGGCCGACGATGAAGCTCGATGTTGCAAAGTATGTGGCCGAGTGTGTGACTTGTGCAAGAGTTAAGGCACAACATCAGAAACCGTATGGGAGTTTAGAACCTTTACCTGTACCCATGGGTAAATGGGAAGACATCACCATGGATTTTGTGACTAAATTGCCCAGAACGAAGAACGGTCACAACATGATTTGGGTGGTCGTGGATCGTTTCACCAAGAGTGTACACTTCATAGCAGCCAACGAGAGGTGGACTATGGATAAGCTCGCAAATGCTTACGTGAAGGAGATAGTAAGACTTCACGGTGTTCCTCTAACGATTGTATCAGATTGTGACAGTCATTTCACATCAAAGTTTTGGAGAAGTCTACAAGAGGAATTGGGTACGAAGTTGTGTTTGAGTACAGCTTACCATCTGCGAACCGATGGTCAAAGTGAAAGAACGATTCAAACACTGGAGGATATGCTGAGACCATGTACCCTGGATTTCCAAGGTAACTGGGATGAGCACTTACCTTTAGTAGAGTTTTCCTACAACAACAGTTTCCACTCGAGCATCAAGATGGCACTCTATCAAGCCTTGTACGGACAGAAGTGTCGTACGCCGTCTTGTTGGCTTGAGGCTGGCGAAAAGCAGTTTATGGGCCCAGAGATAATCGATGAGACTGCTGAGAAGTTAAAAGTGATTAGGGAAAGGATGTTAGCAGGTCAGGATCGTCAGAAGAGTTATGCTGACAAGAAAAGACGACCGATGACTTTTGAAGTTAGAGATTCGGTTTTGCTTAAAGTCTCACCGTGGAAAGGAGTTATAAGATTCGTAAAATGATGAAAGTTGAGTCCAAGGTTTATTGGACCGTTCAAAGTTCTTCAGAAGATTGGGAACCAAGCTTACAAGCTCGAATTACCTGAAGAACTAGATGGTATTCATAACACCTTCCATGTGTGTTATTTGAGGAAGTTCACGAGAGAAGTTCCCGACATAATTCCAATCTCAGAGTTAAGGATGGATGAGAATAAGAGGCTAATCGAAGAGCCCGAGGCAATCGTTGACCGTAAGACTAAGAAGTTACGACGCAAGATGGTCGACTTAGTGCTAGTCCGTTGGAAACACACGGATGGGCTGAATCTCACTTGGGAAACAAATAGTGACATGATGAGTCGCTATCCGCATCTATTTGTTGATGCATGATTCCGGGACGGAATCATCCTAAGGGGGAGAGAATTGTAATGTCCGTGTTTCGGGGCTAAGCATTAGTAGATGATGTAATATTCTAGGTCAACTATTGTAACTCTTTTTGAAGTAATAAAGATGAATTATTTGAGTATTATGTGAATTATGTGAATTTATGTGTTTTATACTTAATTATAAAGATATAATTAATAAAGAATAAAAATAAGCGTCAAAATTAAAGTGTGATATAAGCCCGATATCTTTACATAAAGTTGTAGTGGTCGAAACAAGGATTCCGGATATATAAAGAACGCCGAAATCCAAGTTATAACGAAGAAGTTATGACCCGTCGAAGTTTCGCGGCAAAACAGGCACGACACCGGGAGACGTAAATAGTGAATTTACGATAGAGGACTTTTTGGCCTTAGTAATCTAAATGAAAGTTGTAGTATAGGTTAAACCAAGAGCGTCCATAAAAAGAGCGCCCAAATCTGACTTCGTACGAAGAACTTATGAATTTTCTAAGATTTGGCATAGCAGTGCACGACCCGAAACTCGAATTTTAGTTCGAGCGGTTTTTGGCCTATGCGACCTAAATGAGAGTTGAAGATCTCATTAATAGGAACTCAAAGGTAAAAAGATAGACAAAAACGGAGTCCGTAAGGAGAAGTTACGAATTTTACGCGGACATTTAACAGTATAATCTCCTTGTACTGTTAAATTTAAGATCGGTCGAGAATTAGCCGACAGAGTCAAAATTAAAGTTGTAGATCTTATTTTTACCTACGCGTGGATATAAAGAACGTCGAAAACGGAGCTCGTATGCGAAAGTTATGAATTTTTTAAAATCGGCTGATTTCCACCCTGTGTGCGATGCCACGTGTCAGCACCAGGCGAAACCTTGGAGGGTACGCAACACCACGACGTGGTGGGAGGCACCACGACGTGGTGACGTTCCAGGAAGCCTATAAATAGAGGTTTCGGGGCTGCCTCCAAACTCACACCTTCACCCCTTCTATCTCTCTCTAGAAACTCTCTCTAAGCCTCCCTAACCCCCCAAAGCCTACGGTAACTCCCTAGCACGAGGCGGAAGCCTCGGAGCGCCCGAAGGCTCCGAAAAGAAGAGCCTTGGGCGTAGAAACTCTGCTTCGGCGGAGCCCGGTTTTGAGAAAAACCCGTTGTAAGTGAGCTACGCCTACCCTATCTTTAGTATAGCTTATGTTTCAATATAGTAATGTTATTAGGATCTTATAATAATTATTTGTGCTATTATTATGGGTTATATAAGTGTCGTTATAATGTCTTTTTAACCACTCGCGGTACGGGGAATCTCGTTTGAAGGGCCGCTTGGTTTGCTGGATTCAGAAGTGCTATATGCCAAAATGATCCTGCCCTCCGGTGTTTCATGTCTGGCCCCTGTCTGTACATAGTGGGTGAAGAGTATTGTTTAACGCTTATATAATAGTAAAATAGTTAGACTATTAATTAGTCTCGTTGAATATTAGACTAAACTCTAGTGGTAATGATACTAGGTTTTGTCCGAGGGAAATTGTTTTGAGATAACGAAGTGCTGTCCGAGTAACGAGTCACCACCTTTTCAGGTGAGTGCATAGTCCGTTTCATCTTACACATAGATATGAAGTATTTACTATAAATTACGTGCTATGTGTGCATATTTTCTGAATACTTGTTGTCTATGTTGGATGAATGATTTTTTTTATACATGTTTTAAATGATTTAAAATGTATATGTATTTTATATCTACAACATGTGTTAGGTAAAACATGGGTAGGTGTCATAGTTGTTGTGTGAAAAAATAAAATAATGAGAGGCCCCTCATTATAGATGTTATTGATGATCCAATCATCTAGCGGAGTATAGATGACGACCACAGACTTTTCTAGACAGTCCAGTGGAACGCTAGCAGGCTCGCAACCTGTAGATGTTTATTTAAACTGTGTGCTCACCAGCAGTACTCCATCCCCCACATGGTTGCCTTATTTGACATGAATTGCTGAGGAACCCCCGAAGCTTGTGTTGTCACCCCGATGAAAATCCTTAGGCTAGGTCCCTTATGTTAGATGTTTTAGGGACGTAAAGTGAGGATAACGGGAATGGGTAATCGGGTTTGTTTGGTTGATGAAAATAATAAACTTATTTATTGTGGGTTAAAAACCCTATGTGCTCACCAGGCTCCCAAGCCTGACCCACTCAGTTTTTTGTATTACAGGTAGTGGCGCATAAGCATAGATGTTTGGATGAGAGATAAGGGATTATAGGCCTTTAAATACGAAATAATGTAGTAAGGCTTATGTTGTATTGTTTATGCTTTTGATCTGTATTGAACATGACATACTGAGTCTTTTAATGAAATACATTTCTACAGAAATGCTATGATAAATCTTTATCATATTTTGTGTAAGAAAATTCGGGATAAAATAGCCTTGGAAATTCTGAGAATTGTGGTTTTCACTTTCAGATTAAAGTATTTGGGTGGTACTCCCAATCTTTAATCGGATAAGACTCAGAATTGAGAGAAAACAAAAGAGAGAATGTTTTGATGTTATGAAGAAGAAGTGTACCAACACAGATTCGGATATGATCATATAACAGAAAAAACTTCCTGTCTTAAAACTGCCACATGATAGTTTTATGTCCTAAAACTGTCCACAGACGATCATAAACAACCTTAAATCCGGGTCTAGAATATGGATCACAAAACCGGGTACATTTATCAAAAATCCAAATTTCTGCCCCTTGGACCCCTAAATAGCAGAATACTTTCAACAAAGACAAAATTAAACAAACATGCACTCCACACCATACCGATTTGTTCAATAATTGTCAAAGTGACATTGATCAACAAATTAACCCCATTACACTTAAATAACATTAGTGATATAAAATCACCAACATTTTGTTTTGGGAACAAATTCCGCAACACTTTTATTTAAAATGTTACTCTGATTTTCAAACAAAGCATAAACAAATTCGGTCTTTTCTGGCCTTGAAAATAGGGATGTCACACCATAAAACATGGGCCTTTTAGATCACATAATGTGACTCTTTTAGCCTTGCACTATTCCAACAAAATATCACTATATTTATTGGAATATTGCTTAACCTATTATATTATATATATATATATATATATATATATATATATATATATATATATATATATATATATATATATATATAAATTATCCAAAACTTCCTAGAAGTCATGAATAATTGTTCCTAGTATGATGTTAGAAGCATCTTGAGCATCACTATGATGCATTTACTAGGTATCATATTCAGGTCTATTGCTCAAATCAATTTGTTTAGGAATAGGACATTTAAGTGTAAACAATTTCACATCTCTCACGAGATTGTCTCTTAAGACATGAACCCATTCATTGAAGTTGTATTTATTGAATGTTATTATTTCATTAAGCCATTTAAAAAAAATGACAATTCATGGTTATGAGAGTGAATTATATATCTACAAAATTTTAACAAAATTCATTTAGTATTTTCAATATTTAATCTTTAATAATTAATACCCTTTTAGTTTCTAAAAACATTTATTATCAAAGTCTATAATCCAAGTTGCAAAAAAAATCAATGGTTAGGTATCCTTTATCTCATCCATTTGAATTCAACCCGGTAGATATCGATTATAAATTATATTTTACCATATAATTCCTAGATTTATGGGATCGCTACTAACAATTTTCAAACATGTTTGATTCCATATATGCCTAGGAACTCTCTTGCTTAGGTATCCTTTATCATAAGAGATTTCCGATCAAATCATCCTATTTGAAAAACTTGTGTAATTGGCCTATAACTTGGTTAAAGAAATCGCGAAAACACCGCCATCAAAAGATAACACTAAGTGGTTAGGTATCATTTATCTCACTAGTGCATACAAGAGACGTGTGTGTGTTCTTTAAAAAGGATTGCATAGATTTATGGTTTGTAAGGGGTCTTTGATGTTTTTATAATTCTAGTTTAAAAAACATATTATATCATGGTTATTGCATGCATTCAATAAACCATGATATACTTTAAAAATCTTATTTCATGTAAAATCACATTTTTAACAATGTTCTATATATAAAACCCAGTTTTATATAATTGACGCGATCAAAGTTTTAAATTAATAACTAATATTAAGTTATACCGTTTGAGCGCTTTAGCACATTTAGAAACCTTTTAATAAAGCTTTCTTTTATAAAATAAGGTTTTGGAGTTTGATAAGTTTATAAATCTCAATTTTAAACTTATATAATTTTAATCCCGAAATTTTACCAGTTACTAGTTTTAATGATAAAGCTTGTTTTATTGTAAAACTATTTTTAGCATCTTATGTTAAAAAAGTTAAATTTCATTAAAACTAAACTCGTTGTGATGTTTATTTATGTTCAAAATATTATTTATCATTTGAAAACTAGTTTATCAACCATAATATGATAATAACATAAATATAAAATGTAATGCCCGTGTTTCTAGGCTAGGCATTAATATTGACATTATAGTCTAGGTTAACCTTTGTAACTCATTTTGAAGAAATGAAAAGGAATTATGTGAATATTATGTGAATTATGTGTTTTATGCTTAATTATTAGGGTTTAATTAATTAAGAATAAAAATGAGCGTCAAAAATTAAAATTTAGATAAAGCCGATATCTATTAAGAAACTTGTAGTGGACGTGACAAGGATTACGGATATATAAAGAATGCCGAAATCCAAGTTATAACGAAGAAGTTATGACCTGTCGAAGTGTCGCGACAAACCGGCACGGGGCCGAATGTCGTAAAAAGTGAGTTTTCGATAAACTACTTTTTGGCCTTAGTGATCTAAACGAAACTCGTAGTGTTCGTTAAACCGAGAGTAAGTATAAAAAGAACGCCCAAATCTGACTTCGTATGAGGAAGTTATGATTTTTCGAAGTTTCAGCTTAGCAGTAGACAGCTAAAAACTCGAATTTTAGATCGAGTGATTTTTAGCCGACACGACCTAAACGAGAATCGAAGGTCTCGTTATTAGTAGCACAACGGTAAAAAGTCTGACGAAAACGGACGTCGGATGAAGAAGTTATGAATTTTTAACGGATTTCCTGTCCCGGTCTGTTAAAAATAATAATATAAAAATTAAAGTCAAAATTAGCCGACGAAGTCTAAACGAAAGTTGTAGAGTGTAATTTTACCTACGCGTGCAAATAAAGAATGTCAAACGGAGCTCGTATGCGAAAGTTATGGATTTTAGAAGTTTTTGCACAAAAATCGAGAAAATTCGCATAGTCACGTTTTTGCCACGTCACCCTCGCTTAGATTGTGCCACATGTCCGAAATTGGTGAGTCATGCGAGCCACGTGTCCGAGCTGCTGAGTCGTCCGATCTCGTGGGCTGATCCGAAGGGGTCCACTAGGAGTCTGACGCGTGTCCTATTCCTCATGTCCGAGCCTTCGCGAGAGTGCCACGAACCCTCTACTTCGGACCCTAGGCCGCAGTCCAATCAGGAGGCGACACCGAGGCTTCGCATGCGCAGATCACGTGCGAGCACATGCGCACCCTCGCCCAGCTGCTGCCGCGTGGCCTTCGCTCCTGATGCCACCTGCCTTCGCATGCTGACTCCTCTCCTTCTAAGACCGACTTCGGACCCTATAAATAGAAGGGCCATGCGAGCCTTCTCGGTTACTTTTGGAGTTTTGCCATTTTAAGCCCCTTTCTTCATATTTTCTTCATCTTAAAATCCCCCAAAGCCCCGGTATCGATCATAACCCCCAGAATACGCCACGAAGAGCCCGTGAAGTCCAGAAAATTTATCTTTTCGGTTTCGAAGCCCGACCCTCGCAGAGCCCGGTTTCTGAATAAAACTCCCGGTTTTATTAGAAACGAACGTTTTAGGAAACGAATTGCTGCCCGATTTTCATCAAAACATGTGAGTGTATAGTCACTTTCATTTTACACATAGATATGAAGTATTTACCTTATAATACGTGCTATGTGTAAATATATTAATTGTTTATTTGAGGTGACTGTTGAGTTGATGTTTTATACAAGTTTTAAACTGTATAAGTATTTTTATCTACAAATATGTTGGGTAGAACATGGGTAGATAGTGATGTGTGATAAAATAAAAGTGATGAGAGGCCTCGATGTGATTTGTGATTCAGTCATCTAGCGGAGTTTGGATGACGACCACGGACTTTCTAGACAGTCCAGTGGGAAACATTAGCAGGTCCGCAACCTGTAGGTGTTAATGAACTAGAGTGTTCATTCGCTGTACTCCATCCCCCTCATGGTTGCCTTTAGGACATGTATGGCTGAGGAAACCCCTTAGCAGTAGTGTACATCCCGATGATATTCTTTAGGCTAGGTCCCTTGTGAAAAGTGTTTAGGGACGTAAAGTGAGGATAACGGGAACGGGTAATCAGGGTTATTGTTGATTGGTGAACTTAATAAGTTTATTATTACTGTGGGTTGAAAACCCTATATGCTGACCAGGCTCCCAAGCCTGACCCACTCAGTTTTTTTATGATTACAGGTAGTGGACCCCGAGCATAGTCGGAGGATGACGTGAGATTTTTGGATTATAGGCCAGTAGTTGTAAATAACTGTTTATGCTTTTGATCTGTATCGGAACATGACATCCCGAGGTTTTAATATATATGGAAAATATATACCTTATTAATGAAGGGTTTTGAGAAACTTTTATCATATGTTGTTTGGGGACCAATTCCGCAACATCTTTTGAAAAGATTTCTCTGATTTTATTTTAAAAAGCATAAATTAAATCGGTCTTTTCTGGCCGAGAAATTAGGGGATGTCACAGTTGGTATCAGAGCATTAGTTTAAGCGAACTAAGAAATTGTAGGATTTCTAGACTTAAACTTAGAATGCGATGTGATGATTGTGAGATGAGTGTCTACCATATTTTAGACACGAGCACTAGTTTATTTTAGGAAAGATGCCTAAAATTCCCTTATGTGCTAAATGCTATGTGTTTGCCATGTGTGCCATTATTTTTTCGGATCTTTGGTCTTTTGCGGACCGGATCTGGAAACCTTATATGTGTAGGATTCTAACCGTACGATTACGAGATTAGAACTAACATGTAAACGTTTCGGAGTGATAAGGGAATTGAAATGTCTAACAAGGATAAACACCTAAATTCGCCTTATTCGGTATATAGATTGTAATGGAAAGAACTCGTAGTGGAGTTGCAAATGCAAACGGAAATAGGGATCAACAGCCTCAACCTCAAGTAGTTGAGCAAGTACCTGTTGTAGGAGTTGCACCTGAGCCAATGACGATGGCTGGGGTACAAGCAATGATGCAGATGATGTTAGATCGCCAAATGGAGGAGACAAGGCGATTACTACAACAGCATAGGGAAGAGACTACGATACCTGTTGAACAGCCCGTAGTGAATGAAGGGCAATCAGTAGGAGGGAACTACAGTGAGACTCTTGGTTAAGCCAACCCACCGATAGTTAGACAAGACAGCCAGGATGGAGGAGCTGATAGACGCGGGTGCAAATATAAAGATTTCATGGCATCTAAACCACCGTGTCTATCTGGGAGTCCGACGCCGGTGGAAGTCATGAATTGGATCTCCGAAATGGAGACGATGTTTGAAAGTTGTGAGTGCAACGAAAAACAAAAGATCGCACTTGCAATTCCTCTGTTAAAGTCTGGTGTGTTGAGCTGGTGGAAGTTACTAGCTGATTCGAACTGAACTCTCTAAGGTCAACAAGTTTTCCCTCGGATTACCAGCGGACTTTGATCCGATGGTTAAGCAAGCAACCACTTTGAAAGCCGCCATCTGGGCTGCTAAGAATGTGGAGGTTCATATCAGGGAGAAGGGTCTGGAGAGGGCAGAAGTTGGTGAAAAGAGAAAATTTGAAGGAACTCCAGGTTCCAACAAGAAAAGCAAATTTTCTAAGTCCAAGAAGTTTGGAGGAGGAGGAGGTGAAGTGAAATGGTCTGAGAAGTGCAAGAAAAAGCACTCTGGGAAATGTAGCGAGGGGGTGACTTGCTACAAATGTGGAAAGACTGGGCATTATGCCAACGTGTGTCCATCCGACAAGAGGGTATGTTTTGACTGCCATGAAGAAGGGCATGTTTTTAAAGACTGCCCAAAGAGGAAGGATGCAGCAAAGCCCAATCTACCACCAAAGCCGAAGGCGAGGGCCTTTCAGATGACCCTTGAAGCTGCAAAAGAAGAAGTCGATGTCGCTTCAGGTACCTTTCTCGTAAATGAATTGCCTGCCCAAATTTTGTTTGATTCTGGAGCCAATTACTCCTTTATATCGCATGAATTTGGTAGAAAACTAGCTTTGCCTGTAGATAGACTAGTTAATGCCTTATTAGTCGAGATTGCTAGTGGCAAGTTTGTACCTGTTAGCCATCGTATGAAAAATATCCTCATTGACTTGGATGGGAATAAGTTCCACGAGGAATTATTGCCTATCGAGTTAAATGGATTCGACATAGTTTTAGGAATGGATTGGCTTAGCGCCAATGACGCCGAAATATTGTGTAGGAAGAAAATAGTAAAAGTAAACCCACCAGGGAGAGAGTCGTTTATGGTGTACGGAGACAAACGCAGAGTAAACTCTGGAATCATTTCCCTAATGAAAGCCAGAAAGTGTTTGGCCAAGCGGTGTACATCATATTTAGCGTTCGTGATCGATGCTAAGAAGGAAAAGAAGGAGGTGCAGAATATTCCGGTGGTGTGTGATTATCCGGAAGTCTTTCCCGAAGATCTTCCCGGATTTCCCCCTGATCGACAAGTTGAGTTTCGTATCGACTTGTTACCAGGAACGACGCCGATAGCCAAAGCACCGTATCGATTAGCGCCAACCGAAATGAAAGAACTTATGACATAACTTCAGGAGTTATTGGACAAAGGTTTCATTCGACCTAGTTCATCACCCTGGGGAGCCCCTGTGTTGTTTGTAAAGAAGAAAGATGGGAGCATGAGAATGTGCATCGATTACAGAGAGCTGAATAAAGCGACGATAAAGAACAAGTACCCGTTGCCGAGGATCGATGACTTGTTCGACCAATTGCAAGGTTCGAGCTATTTCTCGAAGATCGATATTAGGTCGGGATACCATCAACTGAAGGTGAGAGAGTAGGATATCGAGAAGACTGCGTTCAGAACAAGATATGGACACTATGAATTTTTGGTTATGTCGTTCGGATTAACCAATGCCCCAGCAGCTTTCATGGATTTGATTAACAGGGTTTGTAAACCATACCTTGATAAATCTGTGATAGTATTCATAGACGATATCTTGATCTATTCGAAAAGCAAGCAGGAGCATGAGAAACATCTGCGTGAAGTGCTAGAAGTCTTGAAAAAGGAGAAGTTGTATGCAAAGTTCTCCAAATGTGAATTTTAGACTCAAGAAGTCCAATTTTTAGGTCATGTGGTTAACCAAGAAGGAATAATGGTTGACCCGGCAAAGATCGAAGCTGTGATGAAGTGGGAACAACCAAAAAGTCTTACGGAGATTAGAAGCTTTTTAGGATTAGCCGGATATTATCGCCGATTTATCCAAGGCTTTTCTTCAATCGCTACTCCATTAACAGCTTTGATCCACAAAGGAGCTAATTATGCTTGGAATGAGAAGCATAAGGAAGCCTTTGAGAAGTTGAAGAAGAGACTGTGTGAAGCACCGATTCTTTCGTTACCTGAAGGAGTTGAGGACTTCGCAGTCTATAGTGATGCCTCTGGAGTTAGGTTAGGATGTGTTCTGACCCAAAGGGATAAAGTGATAGCGTATGCATCGAGGCAGTTGAAAGAGCATGAAAAGAACTACCCCACTCATGATCTGGAATTGGCAGCGGTAGTATTCGCCTTAAAGATATGGAGGCATTATCTTTATGGTACTAAGTGTAAACTTTTCACTGATCATAAGAGTCTTCAATATCTCTTTAATCATAAGGAATTGAACATGAGACAGCGGCGCTGGCTGGAACTACTCAAGGACTACGACTGTGAGATACTTTACCACCCTGGTAAAGCAAATGTTGTTGCTGATGCTCTCAGTCGGAATGTAAATCTTGAAAAGAGAAGGCCAAGAGCGTTGAGAATTGAAGTCGTCTCGACAATTGTGGAAAGTATAAAGAAAGCTCAGGAGGAAGCTTTAGAAAAGAATGACCGAAAGGAGGAACGTTTGGTAAAAACGTTGGTGTTTGATAAGAACGGTCAGGGATTGAAGGTATTCAAAGATAGGATTTGGGTACCTAAGACGGGAGGAGTAAGAGGTCTTTTGATGGAAGAAGCTCACAAAACCATGTACTCGATTCATCCCGGCAGTACAAAAATGTATAGGGATCTAAAACCCTATTACTGGTGGCCGACGATGAAGCTCGATGTTGCTAAGTATGTGGCCGAGTGTGTAACATGTGCTAGGGTTAAGGCACAACATCAAAAACCGTATGGGAGTTTAGAACCCTTACCTGTACCCATGGGTAAATGGGAGGACGTTACCATGGATTTTGTGACTAAAATGCCCAAGACAAGGAACGGTCACGACATGATTTGGGTGGTCGTGGATCGCTTCACTAAGAGTGCGCATTTCATAGCCGCTAACGAGAAATGGTCTATGGATAAACTTGCGAGTTCTTACGTGAAGGAAAATGTGAGGCTACACGGTGTTCCGTTAACGATTGTATCCGATCGTGACAGCCGTTTTACCTCAAGGTTTTGGAGAAGTCTACAAGAGGAATTGGGTATCAAGTTGTGTTTGAGTACAGCTTACCATCCTCAAACCGATGGTCAGAGCGAACGAACGATTCAAACATTGGAGGATATGCTGAGAGCATGTACCCTAGAATTCCAAGGTAACTGGGATGAACACTTACCTTTAGTAGAATTTTCCTATAATAATAGTTTCCACTCAAGCATCAAGATGGCACCTTATCACGCTTTGTATGGAGAAAAGTGTCGAACGCCATCATGTTGGATGGAAGCTGGGGAAAAGCAGTTTATGTGACCTGAAATAGTCCATCAGACTGCTGAAAAGTTAAAAGTGATAAGGGAAAGGATGTTAGCTGCTCAAGATCGACAAAAGAGTTATGCTGACAAGAAAAGACAATCGATATCCTTCGATGTTTGAGATTCGGTTTTACTTAAAGTCTCGCCGTGGAAGGGACTTATAAGATTTGGTAAGAGAGGAAAGTTGAGTCCAAGGTTTATTGGACCGTTTAAAGTTCTTCAGAGGATCGGGAATCAAGCTTACAAGCTAGAATTACCGGAAGAACTGGAGGGTATTCATAATACCTTTCATGTGTGCTATTTGAGAAAGTTCACGGGAGATGTGCCCGACATAATTCTCATTTCTGAATTAAGGTTGGATGAAAACAAGAGGTTGATCGAAGAACCTGAGGCAATCGTTGACCGTAAGACTAAGAAGCTGAGACGCAAGATGGTCGATTTAGTGCTTGTGCGTTGGAAACATACGAATGGGCCAAATCTCACTTGGGAAACGGAGAGTGACATGATGAGTCGCTACCCGCATTTGTTTGCTGATGTGTGATTCAGGGGACGGAATCATCCTAAGGGGGAGAGAATTGTAATGCCCGTGTTTCTAGGCTAGGCATTAATATTGACATTATATTCTAGGTTAACCTTTGTAACTCATTTTGAAGAAATGAAAAGGAATTATGTGAATATTATGTGAATTATGTGTTTTATGCTTAATTATTAGGGTTTAATTAACTAAGAATAAAAATGAGCATCAAAAATTAAATTTTAGATAAAGCCGATATCTATTAAGAAACTTGAAGTGGGCGTGACAAGGATTACGGATATATAAAGAATGCCGAAATCCGAGTTATAACGAAGAAGTTATGACATGTCGAAGTTTCGCGACAAACCGGCACGGGGCCGAATGTCGTAAAAAGTGAGTTTTCGATAAACTACTTTTTGGCTTTAGTGATCTAAACGAAACTCGTAGTGTTCGTTAAACCGAGAGTAAGTATAAAAAAGAACGCCCAAATCTGACTTCGTATGAGGAAGTTATGATTTTTCGAAGTTTCAGCTTAGCAGTAGACATCTAAAAACTCGAATTTTAGATCGAGTGATTTTTAGCCGACACGACCTAAACGAGAATCGAAGGTCTCGTTATTAGTAGCACAACGGTAAAAAGTCTGACGAAAACGGACGTCGGATGAAGAAGTTATGAATTTTTAACGGATTTCCTGTCCCGGTCTGTTAAAAATAATAATATAAAAATTAAAGTCAAAATTAGCCAACGAAGTCTAAACGAAAGTTGTAGAGTGTAATTTTACCTACGCGTGCATATAAAGAACGTCAAAAACGGAGCTCGTATGCGAAAGTTATGGATTTTAAAAGTTTTTGCACAAAAATCGAGAAAAATCGCATAGTCACGTTTTTGCCACGTCACCCTCGCTTAGATTGTGCCACGTGTCCAAAATTGGTGAGTCATGCGAGCCACGTGTCCGAGCTGCTGAGTCATCCGATCTCGTGGGCTGATCCGAAGGGGTCCACTAGGAGTCCGACGCGTTTCCTATTCCTCGTGTCCGAGCCTTCGCGAGAGTGCCACGAACCCTCTACTTCGGACCCTAGGCCGCGGTCCAATCAGGAGGCGACACCGAGGCTTCGCATGCGCAGATCACGTGCGAGCACATGCGCACCCTCGCCCAGCTGCTGCCGCGTGGCCTTCGCTCCTGATGCCACCTGCCTTCGCATGCTGACTCCTCTCCTTCTAAGACCGACTTCGGACCCTATAAATAGAATGGTCATGCGAGCCTTCTCGGTTACTTTTGGAGTTTTGCCATTTTAAGCCCCTTTCTTCATATTTTCTTCATCTTAAAATCCCCCAAAGCCCCGGTATCGATCATAACCCCCGGAATACGCCACGAAGAGCCCGTGAAGCCCGGAAAATTTATCTTTTCGGTTTCGAAGCCCGACCCTCGCAGAGCCCGGTTTCTGAATAAAACTCCCGGTTTTATTAGAAACGAACGTTTTAGGAAACGAATTGCTGCCCGATTTTCATCAAAACATGTGAGTGTATAGTCACTTTCATTTTACACATAGATATGAAGTATTTACCTTATAATACGTGTTATGTGTAAATATATTAATTATTTATTTGAGGTGACTGTTGAGTTGATGTTTTATACAAGTTTTAAACTGTATAAGTATTTTTATCTACAAATATGTTGGGTAGAACATGGGTAGATAGTGATGTGTGATAAAATAAAAGTGATGAGAGGCGTCGATGTGATTTGTGATTCAGTCATCTAGCGGAGTTTGGATGACAACCACATACTTTCTAGACAGTCCAGTGGGAAACATTAGCAGGTCCGCAACCTGTAGGTATTAATGAACTAGAGTGTTCATTCGCTGTACTCCATCCCCCTCATGGTTGCCTTTAGGACATGTATAATTGAGGAAACCCCTTAGCAGTAGTGTCCATCCCGATGATATTCTTTAGGCTAGGTCCCTTGTGAAAAGTGTTTAGGGACGTAAAGTGAGGATAACGGGAACGGGTAATCAGGGTTATTGTTGATTGGTGAACTTAATAAGTTTATTATTACTGTGGGTTGAAAACTCTATATGCTGACCAGGCTCCCAAGCCTGACCCACTCAGTTTTTTTATGATTACAGGTAGTGGACCCCGAGCATAGTCGGAGGATGACGTGAGATTTTTAGATTATAGGCCAGTAGTTGTAAATAACTGTTTATGCTTTTGATCTGTATCGGAACATGACATCCCGAGGTTTTAATATATATGGAAAATATATACCTTCTTAATGAAGGGTTTTGATAAACTTTTATCATATGTTGTTTGGGGACCAATTCCGCAACATCTTTTGAAAAGATTTCTCTGATTTTATTTTAAAAAGCATAAATTAAATCGGTCTTTTCTGGCCGAGAAATCAAGGGATGTCACATAAAACAACACAAACATGCATAACAATTATAACATATGTACATAAACCAAGCCATAAAGTAGTAATACTTTTGTGAGCCATCACAAAAATATCAAGTTCATTCCTAAAGGGACATAAGAAACCTTTATCATGAATGTCTTCATGTGTTCCCATTTGCTTCAACACCTTGTAGCAAGTTTATAAAAATAATTTTATAAAGTTTGAGAAACTTTAATAAAATCAAGTTTATAAACTTTTGATCTTCAAAATGGCCACCATCTTCATTCTTGTTACATTTTTATAAAAATAAACTATTTCTAAAACTAATCTATTACTTACAAAAATTAACAAATGAAAACTATCTATTTAATTATTACATACCATATGAATAAATAAATAGTTACAATCATTTTAAATAAATCAACACATGCAACAACACAAAGGTCCATGGCAAGTTTATGCACATCATACACATTTATATACTCAAAATTATATAAAACAACTCTTTGTTTTTCTAAGACAACTTTTATGACCAAAAAGATGCATGTAAACTTTTGGTCAAAAATAACAATTATAAACATTTTAAAGTTGTCTTAGAAAATATATATGGATTTTTTTGCAAAAAGAAACCCATCCATGTTTTCCAAAAACAAAGACTTCATCAACTTAACAAAAAATCTAACTAATCTTGCAAAAATGTCTCTGATACCAATTGTTGAGTTTTTATTCAAAAATCCGGTTTCACAAACGGTAAAAACGGCAACGGAAGCTTTAAAATTGTTGAATAAAACTAAAACCATTTTAACCCACCAAGGATCTTTTGCAATAATTAGAAAGATAAAAAAAACAACCATAGAAAGAAAAGTGTTACAACCTTTAAAGACTTTCATTCTCATGGGAGATTGGAAGTTGATGAAGTATGGCATGAAACTTCAAGGTAGAAGTTCTCTAGAGATATCCACCAACAATAAATCAACTTGATAAGATGCTAGTCTTCTTCTTGTAATAAAAGAATCTCTTAAGCTCTTAAGACAAAGAAACTAGTTTGTCTTCAAATAGAGTATTCAACTATTCAAGTATCATCTTCATCTTTATGTTCTTAACATTTTAAGAGACAAAAACTAGAGAGAATATGGAGATAGGAAACACAAAATTTTGTGGCTTTTAGCTAATAAAAGAAGAAATACATGCAAGCCTTCTACTCATCTTAATCCAAGTCCTTACCCATTGAGTCTTGATGCTTTAATACACCATGCATCTAGCAACAAAAGGCTACAAGTGTAAGAACATGGCTTTATGATTAAATAAATGCAAGCATGTATTCTTTTCCATTTATTGTCTCCTTGAATATTTTATAAAAAGAAGAAGCTAGTTTTTCTATAAAAACTCTTCTAATTTTTATAACTTATAAAACATATAAATCCATATAAGACAAAAAAAACCCTTTTTGTCCAAAAAGATGTACATGACATAATAAACCATACCTTATGATATATTATGATATATTTTGATACTTAACATTAAAAATTAATATTTCCATGAAATAAATAATTTCCAATTAATTACAAGATATATATTTATTTATCAAGAATCAAGTTCTTATAAATAATATATTTTCATCAAGTTGTTGTTAGTGTGACCCTATAGGATCATATGTTATTAGCAATATCATTATATAATGACTCTTGGGAATACAAGATCTTTCACATTCATTACTCTCCACCCTCACCGCCTTCTTGCGTTTGAAGTGGAGTTACCGACAGGGTTTGATAGGAAAATTGTGTAAATTTAAAAATATTAACTCTATAAGTAATAAAACAAAATTCCTCTTTCGTGTGTGTGTGTGTGTATATATATGTATATATATATATATATATATATATATATATATAATGTGAATCTTATGATTCACATGGAAGTTACGCCTTGTGGTATGTTATTGTTGGCGTAAGCGTGTGTGGTTTACCAGCTCGTCAAAAGAAGAACATAGTTAAAGAAAGGTATATGATGATCACAATTCTCAAGCGTTGCTTGAGTTGAATCTCATTGTAACTTCGGATGGTCGATTCACCATTTGGATTCATGATCCTCGACTAATCCAGTCATGAATGCTAAATGAGCATTAATAGAGATTATCATGATATTTATAGAAGTCAATAAATCTCATTTTCTAGGAATCTGATATAGATTGAACATTTGTTTCGATGAGAAAATCAGGTAGTTTGGTTTCTTGCAAAATGAAGATGAACATTGTGTGTATGTTGGAGCTAGTGGGAAAGTAGTTGTCTTTCTTGTCTTGTATATCGAAGACATTCTACTCATAGGAAGAAACATTCCTACACTTAATAGTGTAAAAGCATGGCTTGGGAAAAGTTTCGCTATGAAGGACTTGGGAGAAGCTGCCTACATAGGTATCAAGATCTAGAGGGACAGATCTAGGCGTCTAATAGGACTTTGCCAAAACACATACCTAGATAAAATCTTAAAGAAATTCAAGATGAAAGAATTTGAGAAGGGATTTGTACCTATGCAACGTGGCACGGTTTTGAGTAAAACCCAATGTTCTAGTACTAGTGAAGAACTGGACAGAATGAGTCGAGTCTCATATGCTTCTGCTATAGGATCGATCATGTACGCCATGATATGTATAAGGCCAGACCTCTTATACTCGATTAGTATGACGAGTCATTATCAGGCCAATCCTAGTGAAAGTCATTGGACTACATCCAAGAACATTCTAAAGTATCTTAGGATGACTAAAGATATGTTCTTGGTTTATGGTGATAAATATGAGCTAAGCATCAAAGGATATGTGGATGTGAGTTTCCAAACTGACAGAGATAATTCAAGATCTCAGTCTAGTTTTGTGTTCACATTGAATGGAGGAGCAGTGACTTGGAGAAGTTTCAAGAAAGAGACAATTGTTGATTCAACTACAGAGTCATAGTATATTGCAGCAAATGAAGCGGCTAAAGAAGCAGTGTGGCTAAAGAAGTTCATCAACAATTTAGGTGTTGCTCAAAGCATAGCTGAACTGGTTGAGATCTTCTATGATAATGAGGGTGCAGTTTCCTTAACTAAAGAACCTCGAGATCACAAGCGCACAAGGCATATTAAGAGTAAGTTCCATCTTATTAGAAAGCTAGTTGAAGATAGAGACATTATCATGATTTGGGTTCCATCTGAAGACAATCCAACAGATCCAATAACCAAACCATTGTCACAAATTAAGCATGTTATTCATACTAGGTTTATTGGTATTAGATTTGTTAGTGAATCGGTTTGATAACACAATTTGTAGTTTGATCACTTTTGGGAACTTTTGGATATTTTTGATTTGGTATTTATAATAAGTTACTATATTTGTTCATAGTATATGTGTTCATATTTTTGCATGCTTAGAACCCCTTCCAGAATAATTTATTATTCGAACATTCCACAATCAATCCTACTTCTTCATTCTTTTTTCTTAATTTCTACCGAGTTTTATCCAATTGAGATTTCAAGAGTACCATCGAAATACTTCAATTTGATAGTGTAATCACAATTCTCAATATTCCAAACAATCAAAACTCCGATTTTCTAACAAAACCTACATGTGAAATACTCCAAAATAACTGCATTGAGTCCCCCATTTTGCAACGTGGTCCTTTATTTCGCACTTCAACCTAAGGAATAAGTGGTTATTGGAAGAATTTTTTTCATTTTTGTTTATTTCCTAAAAAACAGTGTGTTTTAGTCCTTTTTTTTCAATGATATAAGATATAACTATTGTGTTTAAAATATATAAATGATATAACTATTGTGTTTAAAATATATAAAAACACCTTAAGGACGTTGTTATTTGTTTTCAAAAGCATTTCATATTTATTGCTTAAAATACTACGGACATAAGTTTGGTCCCGTGTGTAAAATATGAACGAGACTTTTCCTGAGCTTTTTTAGTGGAGACAATTTGAAGTGTTGTTGATTCTGTTTTGGCCACTAAAAACATAGCAAATAAACCATCATAAAAGGTACAATTATTTAAAGTATAATTCAACACAATAGTATCCATAGACTTTTAAACTTTAAAAAAAAATGTATATATCAATTAATTCACGATCAATATCTATCGATCACATATTGTTCTTGATACTTGACTTTATGATATTCCCCCATCACTCGATGATATTCTACAATTTTCATGGTTGGGAATCACACCCACCCCATTAAACACTTGGAATATGAGCATCTTATTTCTCTCCCACATAAAAAGAATTCGTCAATATTTCAAATAATCTTATACCCATTATTATAATAATAATAATTATTATTATTATTATAAACCTTAAAAAAGTAGTATATTAGAATTCGACCAATCCATATCAAATGATTTTTTAATGGTTAATTGAGTCAAATATGATTGAGTCAACGCTTGATTAAGTGAGACCCTAACCTTTTATCTAACTTAGGGGTTCTTTTATATGTCTCTTATTCGGTCTAATAAGAGACCGAGTCTGACCTGGTCAGATTCAAACTGTTTAATATCATACTTAAAAGTCCCTGACTCGGTTCTGGCTCCTCTGACATGTCTCTTACTCGGTCAGATTAAGGGTTGTGTCTGACTCAGTTAGTAATAGACATATCAAAGACTATAAGACTGAATTAGAAGCTTTTAATTATGGTATCAAACAATTTAAAGTTGACTAAGTCAAACTCAACTTCTTACTAAATCCAATAAAAAACATATCAATGTCTTTAACCCTTACAACTGTTACTAATATATTTCAATATAACATTTATTAACATAATAACATAAAATTGGATCAATCCGTAGTTAAACTTTAATTTGCATAGTTCATATTATTAGTTATTCCATAAGTGTTAGATGTCATAGTTATAAATGTAATTAAATGTTTACTTTTTGTACCACCATGGCCTCAGATGTTATTTGCAATAAATTTTATAAATAATATATATATATATATATGTGTGTGTGAGAGAGTCTGAGTATGTGTGTGCGAAGCCAGTTGAGGGTGCAGGTGATAAAAACCTATCCGTATAATGTGAGGATTTTGGACGTAATGTCTGTTTCCCACCATGTGGTAGTGGCTTTACATGATGAAGAAATGAGACGAATAAGATACTCTCATGAAATGGTCACTTACGATTGCCATTTAACCCACTTTATTCTACCACTTTCATATTATTATTTTTCTTTTTCTTTAACATAGTCAACATATATGGACTTAGACAGTATAATGGTTAAGTGGATGATTAATTTCTTAACGAATAACAATATTGACAATTCAAGTACTATACAAAAGATAACATCTAAAAATAGTTGTTTCATACTTACAAATTAAATATCAAATAAAAACAATAGTTGTGATTCTTTTTCTTCTACTTGTACTTTCTAGAAGTTAAGATGGGTATTTCGACTATTTCCGAATCATTAAACATAGAAATATATTGTAATAAACTTTAAAAGACGAATATTACGGATTTATCCTTGGCCTGGGTCACCTGACGTCTAGGCCCACAAGTCAATATTGTTGCCTGATGTTGAGACCCACGAGGCCAATATGGTGGCTCCTATTGGTTGACAGTTGACACGAACGAAGACCAAATAGACAGAAGAGTTGACTTTTTAGCATAAAGTTGTAAGATTAAAGGGGTAAAATGGTCCGTTTGGGAAAAGACACTACCTGCCTTTTACTTTGGGGCCCATTTGACTCACTACTTAAGTACTTATCCTCTTCTTCACAATCATGTGATATATAAAATTAAAAGTACATTTTTCATTGTACCTTATTTTTTAAAGTTAAAGTACAAAATTCACCCCACATTGATTATTTATTGCAATTTTTGGCGAGTAACTATTTGTACATGGTTGATTGCAATTTTTAGTTGTAAGATTAAAGGAGCATTCTGTTTCCGGCGATGTCACCCTCTTCTTCTCCTCATCTATTCTCGATCTCATCTTCGCAATGGGCGACAATCAGCCCACTCTTAAAGGTGTGCAAGATGTGCGACCGCATAGGGCCCCGAAAAAATAGGATACAAATGTTAGCCAAATTATATTTTTAATTTGTTAATATATAATAGATTACATAACTAAATTCATAAGTTATTTTAGTTCAGCTGGCAAAAAAAGGCATCTGCCATACACCTCCATCGAGATGATCAAGGTTCGATCCCTTTTTTATTCTCACTTCTTTTCTTTATTAATTTACTTTTACATATATATTACTGTTTTACGAAAATAAATTCAAAATTAACTTGTTGTTCGCCTGGCCAATGACATTGCATTTAGTCCTTCGTCTTTTAAGAGGACCAAAGTTCAATTCTTGGCATCCCCAAGTTCAATATATTTTTTCAAATTAATCGGTTTTCATTTTTTCCCTTTTCTTCTCTCTTTTTTTTTCCTTCATTTATCTCACCCTAACCCACCTTAATTTCTATTAATAAACTATATATATATATATATATATATATATATATATATATATATATATATATATATATATATATATATATATATATATATATATAGGGTTGAGATCGGTTGAGAACTCAAAGCTTCCCGAGACCCGAGAACTAAAAGTGGAACGTTGGATCAAAAGTAATTCGTTAAGGACATGATCGTCATCTTACCAATCTCATTTAATGTTTAATTTTTTTGTGTTATTTAATATATTAATATAAATGTCCAAAAATTAACAAAATAACTCAAAATTTCGGATTTATTTTATAAAAAAAAAATTCGGTTTTTTTAAATAATGGAGATTTTTTAATTTTTTTTAAAAACATGAATTTTTCAAAAAAATGGAAAAAAATATTTTTTAAAAAACTGCATCTTATTTTCAAAAAAAACTGCATTTTTCTAGAAAAAAACGGTATTTTTTTCAAAAAAATTGCATTTTTTTTTCAGAAAAACTGTATTTTTTTCAAAAAAATAAAATAAAAAAATAAACTGCGATTTTTATAAAAAAGTGCAATTTTTTTCAAAATTGCATTTTTTTAACAAAAAAATCAACGTTTTAAGTGCATATATGCGTATTTTTTCAAATGCATATATACATATTTCTTATACTATAATATTCGTAAGTAAATTATAAAAAATCTCATTTTTATTAATCAATCTATAAACATAATACAATTATTTTATTCGATACAAAATAAAATATAAAAAAACTACAAAGATTCACAGTGTTATCATTTCTTCATATCAAGATTTCCATATTTTCTTCAATTTATCACTTTTCACCTCTTCAATATTTTCCAAAAATTCTTCAAAATTTAAAGGAAAATAAAAAAAATTGATTAATGCAAGAACACGCACATGTATATATCATGTAAGATTCACATGTGATTATATAATGTGATATTCACAGGTGATTGTATCTTTTAAGATTTAAATGTGAAATTCACAAGAAAATTTTAAAAAATAATTAACAAAGAACACTTACACAAAATGCATGTGTGCATATAGACGTAATTCATATGTGATTCACTTGTGATTTACATGTGAATCACATGTAATTCACTTGTGATTTTGTAATTTATATGTGATTCACTTGTGATTTACATGTGAATTACATGTGATTAATATGTGAATTACATGTGATTTACATGTGAATCACATATAATTCATATGTGATTAACTTGTGAATCACATGTAATTCATAGGTAATTCACTTGTAATTTACATGTGAATCACAAATTAATCATATGTGAATTACATGTGAATCACATGTAATTCACATGTAAATCACATGTAATTCATATGTGATTCACTTGTGATTTACACGTGAATCACATGTAATTCATATTTACATGTGAATCACAAGTGAATCATATGTGAATTACATGTGATTAAAATGTGAATTACATGTGAATCATATGTGAATTACATGTTATTTACATGTGAATCAAATGTAATTCATATGTGATTCACTTGTGATTTACATCACATATAAATTACATGTGAATCACATGTAATTCATATGTGATTCACTTGTGATTTACATATGAATCATATGTAAATTACATGTGAATCACATGTAATTCATATGTAAAGTTTGCAACCAAAATACTTCAATAAAATTATATTTTCATTTATATATTATACAAATGGATTAGTTTATTGGTCACCGAATCAGAAATCAATGATGGAACAGAAAATATCCTAAAGATTAATTAAAATATACCTCTTTCCTCAATGTAAAATGACCAAAATCCAAACGAAAACGACTGTTATACTTTGATGAGGCATTTAATCTTATATGAATTCTAATTTTTGGAGCATCAAGGTCAATATCAAGAGCAAATATGAAAATTGTCGCACCCCCAAACTAGAATGGCGGAAACATTCGGGGGCGGAGGACTTTAGGTAAGTATCACAACACAAGCAATATAGTAATCAAAGTACAAACAACCACTGTATTAATAAGTATAAGTTTTACATAAGTGTTTAAACATTACATATTCAAACACTAAAGTAGGTACAACAGAAGACAAGAGTCGCGGTACGGTACTAAGTAGTCTTCTCAAAAGCTTCGGGAGTGTACCTGCCTACTGGATTCCTGAGAATACAAGTTATTTGAAAAGAGTAGATCAGCATTTAAGCTGGTGAGTTCATAAGTATTTTTGTTCTGTTAAGTATACCCTAAGTTCTTTGAATAAGTTCACTGGTTTCTCCAGGAAATCCTATATCTCCTGAGGTGATTAACTGATAACCTCAATAGTTTCCCTCTGTAATTACCTAGTTTATACTGATTATACATAACATAATATCGAATTGACAGTTAAATGGGTGTATATACCCTAAGCCCACAACCAAACAAGGAACAGGAAGTAAGGCGGAAGTCACACATTTCACTGTCAATCGGACCTTACTTATGTACAACTCTGATGTAGCAACTAAGGAATTATAGAATTAACCACTAAAGGTCTTTTATGTTATACTAGTTTACCGAGATTGAGTGACTAAGTTCCATTGGATAAGTGGTTTAATCCCATAAACCGTTCTCTTTGTATTACTGTTTTGTATTTGTATTCCTTTATGAAAACTTGAAACTGAGAGTGTGCCTGGCTCCACCAGGTGTTAATGAAAACTGTATTAAACCATTGTGTTTTTGTATTCTATAAACTGGTACTTTGAAGGTGTACTTTCGTTTATTTGTTTATACACTAACGTATTGTTAATACCTTTTTAATGAGTAGTTTTTATTATAACCATACTATGACGGATGGCCTGAAACAAATGCTTTGTGGGCGTTTAAATTGGTGATAACAATTGTCACTCATCAAACTGTAGCTAGCAGCCTGAGTGCGGGGTTGTCAATTACCGATATAGATATACACACACTTGTTTCGATCCCCGGCTGGAGATTCTGGTTATAATGTCAGGACTTCCTATGTTGTCTAAAATGAATTAAACAACCTGAATATAGAGTCTCATAAAAAGCATATTAAACGTTCATGTATATTAGTTTTGAAAACCCAATCATTCGGTAATAATGATTGACAGTATATTCTTGAATTAAAACCCAATCATTCGGAAATAATGATTGATAGTATATTCTTAGTTTTCCAAACATGTATTTGATAAGTGTAAACCCTTGATTTGTTTTGAATCAAAACCCTGGTTTCTTGTAGCGAAGCCACGTGCGAGGGTTCGGATCTGGCGGCTTCTGATTGGTCAAGCTTCGGTCCAATAGGGAGAAGGCACGCATGCGAAGGGGTGTCTCCGAGGTGTCCGATGCGAAGGTGTGGGCTCGCTACTGGACCGCGGCTGCGGTCCAATCCGATGCTGACATGACGATTTGCGGTCCAACCCGAAGGTGACACGTGGCAGTTCGCACGTGCTGATGACGTGTCCGAAGAGTGACCTGCGAAAATTCTCGGTTATCCATAATTTCTCGATTTTCGTGCCAAAAACTTGCGAAATTCATAACTTTCGCATACGAGCTCTGGTTTTGACGTTCTTTATATGCACGCGTAGGTAAAATCATACTCTACGACTTTCGTTTAGACTTCGTCGGCTGATTTTGAATTTATTTTTAATATTATTATTTTAAACAGACCGGGACGTGAATCCGTTAAAAATTCATAACTTCTTCATCCGACGTCCGTTTTCGCCTGTCTTTTTACCGTTGTGCTACTTTTGACGAGACCTTCGATTCTCGTTTAAGTTGCGTCGGCTAAATATCGATCGATTTATATTTCGAATTTTTAGCTGTCTACTGCTAAACCTAAACTTCGAAAAATCATAACTTCCTCATACGAAGTCGGATTTTCACGTTCTTTTTATGAACGTTCTCGGTTTAACATATTTTACAAGTTTCATTTAGATTGTTAAGGCTAAAAATCCTTTTATCGAAAATTCGCTTTTTACACTGAACAGTGTTTTGCCGGTTTTACCGCGGATTTTCGATTGGTCATAACTTCTTCGTTATAACTCGGATTTCAGTGTTCTTTATGTTTTTGGAAACCTTGTTACAAACTCTACCACTTGGTTCATCCCAATTACGATTATTGATCAATTTATTTTTGACCAAAATTTGACTGGTGTCACATTATCCCTCCGTTAGAGAGAATTTCGTCCCGAAATTAAGTCTAAAGTGATACTCATGGACTAGGTCTAATCTTTCCTTCCCAAGTGAATCCAGGTCTCTGGTTTGTAATCTAGCAAACCTTCACTAACGGGATAAGACTTAGCGTGGTTCTTCAGATTTCCCTATCCATGGTTTTTATTGGTTCTTCTACAGAGTGTAGACTTTTATTTAACTTGATTTCATCGAGTGAAATAACAAGTGTTTTATCGGATAGACACCTCTTTAGATTTGATATGTGAAAGATGGGATGAATGTTATTAAGTTTTTGTGGTAGTTTAAGTTTAAAAGTACAAGACCGATTCTGGTAAGAACCTCAAATGGTCTTATGTACTTTGAGTTTTGTATTTCATGCTTTCTCAAGCGCATCTTGTCCTTCCTGAGTGAGACCTTCATATGAAAAGGTCATCAATCCTGGAATTCCAAGGGTTTTCTTTTATCGAAGCCGTAGCTTCTTTGGTTAACTCTGGAAGCTTTATGGCATTTCCTGATTCATATTTTGATTTTGGTAGTTTCTCGGGTAATTTCCTGATCAGCGAGGGTGCTGTGTGGAAATTGGATCTCTAGCTAGTTGCGTATTACCTACTTTAGTCTAGTGCAGATAGAATCTGTACTTATGACCACAGAAGGTTTCGAATGGAACTACTTAAATGCTAGTGTGTTAAATGACTCGACTAATTGGTAATGGATATCCCATTCTTTACTATAGCCGATCCCATAGAATCATGACTACTCTGGTTCCTAGAGGTTTTTGAGTGACGGCCTGAACTGGGAGATGATTCTATTATCTCAGTGGAGATAACAGATATTGGCATACCGTGCACTCACACGTTCTAGTTATCTTCTCTACTTGCCACATTTTCAGGTTTCAAGGCTTCCTGTTGAGCCTCCTTACTTTGTGTAGAGAGATTTGAAAGGGTTATCATAGTCCATGAGTGGCACTATGACCTGGGTACTCTTTCTGACTTAGGGTGTTAGCTACTATATTGGTTTTGTCGAGATGATAACGAATTTCAAATTCGTAGTCATTTAGTAGCTCGACCCATTATCGTGGTCTCATGTTGAATTCCACCTGGTAGAATACATGATGCAGGCTTTTGCTCCGAAGTTCATGATAAGACTTATACTTGGCTCATCTACCATCACCTCCTGTATACAAGTCGTATATAATTTAGATTTCACAAAACGTTCAGATGGGCGACTCTGCCCCAGGTCCACAACCAAACAAGGAACAGGAGATAGGGCGGAATCACACATCCTTAATCTTGTTAAGTCTAACTTAGATACCACTCTTGTGTATATACTTAGAAGCGATAGATTTGCTTAATGAGTTCTTAGTCTCTATTCTTGAACTTGACCTGCGGTACAATGATTTTCCTATGAGATCTATTGAGGTACTTCGGTAGTGACTGACTTCCAAGACTACTTCGGTGCTTTTCGTTTGAAGTTTCCTGTCTACTGAGTAGGCTAGAATGGTGGGGTACTCTTCGCATGGGTACTTCTGAAGTTTTGAAACGAGAGAAAACCTAAGGGTTTTGTGTTATGGATTGAAAGAATTTCATCTTACGGCTGATTAAGGAAAAGTTTTCTTATACAGCATAATAATTTTCACATGGTAAGGGCCAGGCCAAACCATGTCGAATGAGGATGTCAGAATTTTCACGACGAACTAGATATTAAGTCGTTCTGGGACGAATGATTACTAGGGTGATATCCTATGTACCTAAGTTTTCAGCGCTTCTGGTTTTATTCTGTTATTATCACTACGAACCCCTTTTGATTCTAACTTGGCGGGTACTACCAATACGAGGGTCCTGATAATTTGAAATTATGAACTTTCATGAAACGATCCTTACTAGGTCTCTCTATAATCGCTTGGTGTATACAAGTCATGTATAATTAAGATTGGTAAGACCTTTGACTGAGCAACCCTACCTTAAATCCACAACCAAACAAGGAACAAGAAATGAGGCGGGATTACTCACTCTAAGTCTACAAATCTTAATTATAAATGACCCTTAAGTGTACACTAAGTCATCATAGCTTACCTGTTAGGGTTTCAAATTTTTATATAAGTGTTATGATTTAATTTGAACGGAAGAGTAATCATAATTATAGATAATTATCGGGGTTTGGAAACGTACCAAATTATAGCAGGGTTCTTTGATGCTTTCCCATGTATTGGGATTAAAATCCTCCTGCTCCCCCGTCGTTCTTCTCTATTGGACAGTCCCTCTTATAATGTCCTATTTCACCACAAAGGTGACATATGGGAATGGTTCCAACATCGGTAGTTGAAGTGATGAACTCAACCGGAGTTCTACAGATGCGGGTGGTATGCCCCTTAATGTTGCATCTATTGCAATGCAGCTCTCGGCAAACTCCATGATGATGGTAGTTCCACTTGCTGCAGTGTGGGAGGTTTCCTAAGTACGGCTTGGTAGGTGCTAGAATAACAGGGCTGATGGGGGTATCGACTGCCCCAGTTCGTTGCCCTCTGCTAGGTTCTTGAGTTGAACAATTCCCTTCCTTGTTCTCGAACTTTCGTTTAAGTATATTAGGCTTAAGGTTCGAGGTGTTCTTACAGGTAGGTGCTTGTGGCTGTACTTGGCCATCACCACGATCGGGGTTACTGATAGCATTACTACTAACATTTGCTTTGTTAGCATTAAGGTGTGCCATGACAGCTGTTACAGCTGCTGTGACCGCAGCTTGAAACGTAGCCGCATCTATATGAAGGATTGGTATTTCGCTGGTGGGTTGGTTACACTTCTTTGGAGGCATGATTCTGTTACATGATAAGAAAATGAGTTCATGAGCGACTATCGTGTCTTTAGATGTATTCTAACCATTTGTATTTATGTATTAATCTTTTGTTTTGCTATATTGTTCTCAATGATTCGACCTGCATCCCTATGATGCAATCATGGTAACGAACAGGAATAAGTTTCTAGAATGGTTAGGAACCGAGTATCATCCGAACTAAGTTACCTTCATTTGGTGGATATCGTTTCCCAATTTTCGAAAATATTCGAAAACAATTCATAACGGTGTCTACATAGAATAGACTTATGAATTTGAGAAGTAATCACTATCAATTAAGATTCTGTGATCTGATTTATTGTTATTAGCTGTGACAGGAAAAGAGGATAAGCTCTAAACCTAATGTGAGTAATGAAATCACTAACTCACTAGGTTGAACGGATTTACTAGTTATTACTTAGATGAAAAGGTGCTCGAACACTTCATATGAATCATGCGTGGTTTTCCTTTGTTCTTTGTTCTATTCTGGATGGTAATGATTTGTTCTCCCCTGGTATCTATAGGGTGTCCTTAATAAGGTAAAGGCACTAAATGATTTCTATAGTTTATCTGTTTCTTTCCTTGGAATTCTCCTAATGAAATTCTGTTGGATCCTCCTTGACTCTTCTATTGATTGCTGGAGTAACTATGTTTATCTAACGGGTGTATACGAGAATGGGAATGTCTAAAGAATCTATGAGAAAAAATTGAATTTTTACAAAGGTGATTCTTTCTGGTCCTTCTATAATCACATGGTGTGTACCGATTATATATAATCCAGATCAAATAGACCTTTGAATAAGTAATCTTACTCTAAAACCACATCCAAACAAGGAAAAGGAAGTAGAGTGAAAATCACATATTCTAAGTCTATAAAATCTCGGCTATATATAACCTTAACGCATCCACTTAGTAATTATAGACCTATCAGAAAAAATATTTTTAACATCTTCCCATAGGTATGAAACATACCTCCATGTTATTTTAGTTATGAGTTTGATTCTTGGACCTCTAGATACAAGAACTTAACAAGTTCTCAGTTTTCTTGTTATAGCATCCTAAAATACTCCCATAGTATTTTAGTCTTTATGTTTGGTTCTAGAATTCTTCTGGTACTTAGGTAAGTTTTAGACCAGTTGCAACACTACAATCACTCCCCTAAACACATGGTGGTCATATCTCGGATGAATATAGTTGATCAGGCTATATTGATTCCAGATATGATTACATCACTGTCTAGGTTTAGCTGCAATGTCCAACATCTAAATACTTTAGTTTTGTTATTCTTGTTATACTCATTCTGGTATATATACTCTGCATGTACTTATACTTTTATAAAATATTAATATATTTTTAAAGTATAACTCTTGGTCAGAGTGTTTTTATCCCAATGGGTTTATAGTTGTATATCTTTTATGACTGATATACTGAGTTCACTATAAACACTGCTCTGATACCAATATGTCGCACCCCCAAACCAGAATGGCGGAAACATTCGGGGGCGGAGGACTTTAGGTAAGTATCACAACACATGCAATATAGTAATCAAAGTACAAACAACCACTGTATTAATAAGTATAAGTTTTACATAAGTGTTTAAACATTGCATATTCAAACACTAAAGTAGGTACAGCAGAAGACAAGAGTCGCGGTACGGTACTAGGTAGTCTTCTCAAAAGCTTCGGGAGTGTACCTGCCTACTGGATTCCTGAGAATACAAGTTATTTGAAAAGAGTAGATCAGCATTTAAGCTGGTGAGTTCATAAGTATTTTTGTTCTGTTAAGTATACCCTAAGTTCTTTGAATAAGTTCACTGGTTTCTCCATGAAATCCTATATCCCCTGAGGTTCACGTTCTTTTTATGAACGTTCTCGGTTTAACATATTCTACAAGTTTCATTTAGATTGTTAAGGCTAAAAATCCTTTTATCTAAAATTCGCTTTTTACACTGAACAGTGTTTTGCCGGTTTTACCGCGGATTTTCGATTGGTCATAACTTCTTCGTTATAACTCGGATTTCAGTGTTCTTTATGTTTTTAGAAACCTTGTTACAAACTCTACCACTTGGTTCATCCCAATTACGATTATTGATCAATTTATTTTTGACCAAAATTTGACTGGTGTCACAAAAATGCAAGAAGAAATAGAGGAAATTAACAAACTTTTTTTTTGGTAATAGTTTTATCAAATAGCAAGATATTAGTTTCTCATATATATAGTTGAATTTAGTAAAATTCATCTAACTATACCTGCAAAGCAGTTGCTGTTTCATAAGCAACTTTAGGGCTAACAAAATTGTTCCTCTTCATAAATTCCAGAAAATGGAAGGAAATACATTCATTCAAGAATCGTCCATTCCAATGGTATGATACATTCTGCAAGAAGAAATATAGGAAATTAGTAAATCTTTTTTTTGGTAATAGTTTTATCAAAGAGCAAGATATTAGTTTCTCATATATATATAATTGAATTTATTAAAATTAATCTGACTGTACCTGCAAAGCAGTTGCTGTTTCATAAGTAGCTTTAGGGCTAACAAAATTGTTCCTCTTCGTAAATTCCAGAAAAATGGAAGGAATTACATTCATTCATGAATCATCCATTCCAATGGAATAATACATTCCATTCCTTCTCCATCATACCAAGGTTGAGCTCTTTGAGGGTTGTATAGATCCTACATGGCATTTTCCTTACAATCTTCGTGATCATGTAGTATACACCCAAACAAGACCCCACTGCAGCCATTGCCAAAGGGTTATCTTTCGTGCTCTGAAAAAGATAACACAAGCCTCAGATATAAGCAAGTAAACATAGAATTCATTAAATCATGAACCACTTTTGGAAATATGAGTTTTATTAATGAATATAGTAACCTACCATGATAATACATGTGACTGCAACTATACGCATGGACCATTTGATAAATTGTGCAACTCCAACATCAACTTCACCATCTTCAGAAATATTTCCTCACCAACCAATATCCGAAACCAGCTCCTAACAAAATGATTCCAAGCACCACAAAAACAGAAACC
The DNA here is from genome assembly GCF_052849685.1 of Lactuca virosa. Classification (NCBI taxonomy): domain Eukaryota; kingdom Viridiplantae; phylum Streptophyta; class Magnoliopsida; order Asterales; family Asteraceae; genus Lactuca; species Lactuca virosa. Next base: position 46,165,333 of record NC_136433.1, read on the forward strand.
TGCAAGGTTAAATAAACTTTTCTGTAAGATCAATAGATTATAATTCTAAACCAAACTAGCTGAAGTTACAAATGAAGAAGAAAGAAGATGGGTAATCTTATCGGAAACAAATATTAAGAAATGGAGCTTAAGTGGTACTAATTTCACCAAAAACAGCATCAATACAAGACATACAGACACGAAAATAAGAGAAATGTAACAAAGAAGGCCTAATATGAACCAAACACTCTTGCCCTAATACAAACTTGAGATTGGATAAAAATGACACAAGATAAAATTAGAAATATGATACAAACAGATTAGGCCAACTTTAAGAATATAAAAGTTAAAATATGATACAAACTTGAGTTTAGTGTTTAATATTTTATATCTTGATAAAAAACACCAACATTATTAGAGTGATATTAATTATCTGTATCCTATATCTAGTCAATGAAGTTGCTGAAATTCTTATCAGAGTGTCTACCTTTACTAAATCTTCGACAAAGAACAGAGAAAAAAATTGACAAGATAATTAGAGATGAATTGTTCAATAGTTCACTGGGGCATTTTGTCAAACACCTAATAGGCAATACAACTCGTCGCTTCAAATAAACTCAAACTGTAACATATTAGCAAGCAAAAAACACACCTTAAATTGTAATTAACTCTAGATTATAATGTGAAATAAGTCCTATGATTTAGAAAAAGAATTAGTCTTCAATGATTGAACAAAATTTCACCTGGTATACTTAATGATGAACTCAACATGGAAGCATTGATGGTGACGAACAAGCTGAGACGGAAGCTTTAAATCAAAGCAATGTCGCTTGAAATCAAACATGTATAGACAAAGCAACGTGTGTTGATATTACAGAAACACACTAGAGATCTCACTTTGAAATACAAAAACATGAGAAATACCTTCATAGATGGCAATGGCTGTTTCAGAATAGATTAGATCTGTTAATCCGCGGAATGGTGTCGATTTGTTGATTCGTCGATTATTTGCCAACGATTTAGAAATTAGGTATCGTGGATTGGAAGTCAACGCAAATCAGAACCTGTAAAAATCTCGATTATCAAGTTGAGATGATGAATTTCTGATTTCAGTAAAGAATAACAGTGGATCGTGGATTATTCATCGATGATTTGGAGATGAATGACAGTGGATTTGTAGTAGTCTGCAGATGTATAGGTGGTCGATCAATAGAGGAGGGACGAAGAGGGAAGAGATACGGTGAAGAAGATGACGAGAGAGAGAGAGAGAGAGAGAGAGAGACGTAAATGAGAGGTTTAATCAGAGAATTAAAATAATTCCTAAAATAACCTTGATTCATTTCAATTTCTTTACCCCCGTTTCTTATTTTCTCTAACTATTTACAAAAATGCCATATATCATCTTGACCCTCTATTATTTTGATCTAACGGACTTTGTTTGGTTCTCGGGTTCTCGGGAAACTATAGGTTCTCAAATGATCCTTCCTATATATATATATATATATATATATATATATATATATATATATATATATATATATATATATATTGGGAGAGAGGCATGTTCAAATGAGAACATTTTTCTATTAGAGTAATACACTACCCGGATAACCCCCCTTCCCAACTCTATCGACACTAAAGATACACCACCGGTCCACCACAAACACCACTAGGCATTTTCGTTGCCGGAACCACCGTAAATGTCTGGCCGGAACCACCGTACCACCGCGTCTCTCTCTCTCTCTCTCTCTCTCTCTGTTCAAATGACTTTTACAGCCAAAAGCGTGACTTTCACTCCTACCATCTATACTTCCATCGCTGACCATGGCCAAACGCCATTACCTTTCCGATCATTCACCTAGGCTTTCGAAAGGTGATTACGATCGATTCAACATTAAGGCAATTTTGGATTCACTAGAAGCCAATCTATGTTTTAACAACATTGATACAGATCCTTTGGTGATCGGTTCTCTAGAGCTTATCCAGATTGATCCAACTTCGTATGACCTCGTTTTATCCGGTAACGACTCTTCAGTTCTCTTGAATTATGAGTGGTTGGGTTTTGATTCGATCTATCTATTTCTATTGTTCACTGAATTTGATGGTCAAGCAAGGGAAAACAACCTATTCAAGCAAAAACGAGGAAGAACGAGCTATGCACATCAGGTGCTCGACGAAATGCATGTAAGAAGGATCGACTTGTTGTCGTTGTTTTTCACATCAGGCTCAACCTCTCGTTTTCTTTTCTCGATTTCTGGTTGACGGTCAACCCCATTGAAAACTCAACAAACACCCGGTGGGTTAGATTCAACATTTGAATGTGATATTGTTTCTCTTATATCATACAATATGCAAGATAGAACAATAGACCTCCTACTATTCAAACATGATCTTGACGGGAATAGGAAATTTGGAATATGAATTGTCCGTGGATGCAAAGTGTAACATCCGGATTCCCAGGTATCTTATTTTAAGTATTTATCTTGAGTTTTAGGGAGGGACTCGGCGAGTAGGCGCTCAGACTCGCCGAGTAGGATCGCGCATTCCTTGTTTGATTTAATGAAGGACTCGATGAGTCGATGCGTGGATTCGGCGAGTCCGCGCTGTAAATTGAAACCCTAATTCTCGGGGTTTGTGCCCTATTTAAAGGCATTTATAGCCTCCATTGCGGCCACTTCACCCCTGAGAAACCCTAGAGAGCAGAAGAGAGCGTTTGTGGTGCAAGAGGAAGGCTAATTCACCAATTCTTGTGTGTTTTAGCAAAGGAGAAGTGGTTTCCAACAAGAGGAGGTCAAGGGAGCTGTGGATCCAGGGTTTTCAAGTTCAGATCTACACTATTGAGGTATCAAATCGAACTTCCTTTTTGTTTTGGTTTAAGATCTATGATTTAGGGTTTTCTATAACCTTTTAGGGCTTGAAAAGTTGAGTTTATGGTCCCTTGCTGGGTTAGACCTCAGATCTGGACCCATAGAGGTCCAGAGAACCTTCCCCATTCTGCTTTATGTCTGTTCATGGAGGAAAGGAGACTAGGTTGCCATTTTAGAAGCCATTTCACCAAGGAAAGCCTTGGGTGCATTGCATGTGAGTCAAGTTTCGACCTTTACGTGGTTATTGGTCGTGGGGAAGTCAGATCTATAGTTTAGAGAAGCAGATCTGACCTCAGAAGGTCATTTGAGAGTTGTTATGGGAGCAACTCGCCGAGTCCATAAGTGGACTTGACGAGTCGAGTCGGGGTTGCCCCGCGATTCGTGACAGGTGTAACCCGTCGTGTGGAGGGATGACTCGACGAGCCAAGGGAGGTTAGAAGGATTCAGAGGACCCGCGTGGACTCGCCGAGTCCCCATGTGCACTCGACGAGTCGGGTCAAAGTTTGACCGTTGACTTTCGTTGACCTTAGGGTTCTGGTCAAGACTGATTCAAGAGAGTTCAGGGAAGGGTAGAATGGCCTTCTACCCAATCTTTAGGGATGAGACTTTGAGAGGATATTAATCGGGGATGTTATTTGAATAATAGGAGGAGGCTAGGTCAGGACGTTGAGGACGAGAGTTTATCCGACTTCATTAAGGTGAGTCTTCTCACTATACTGTACCTGGAAGGGTACCTATGTGTGACCGGAAGGTCTTATATGCTATGAGATGTATGAGCTGTATGTTGTTATGTGATATGTATGTGTTATGTATGTTATGTACGATAAGGACCGGAAGGTCAAGATGATATGGACCGGAAGGTCAAGAGGTTACGGACCGGAAGGTCGATACGGGTAGGACCGGAAGGTCTACCGGGATTCGGGACGGAAGTCCCCTGAGACACATGGATCGGAGGATCCTACAGAGTTATGGCCTGGATAGGTGTATATGTTGTATGTGGTATTTTGGGGAACTCACTAAGCATTTATGCTTACAGTTGTTATGTTATGTGTTTCAGGTACTAGCGAGGATCGCGGGAAGGCGCCGGCATGATCCGTACACACTTATGGAGTTTATGTTATTGAGATTCTGGGACATGTTTTGTTATGACACAGTGAATACATTATGTTTTATGATTATCGTGTGATTGAAAGTATGATTTAAAAATGAAAAATTGTTTTGAAAATTTACGTTGTTACAAGTTGGTATCAGAGCCTTGGTTTGAGGGATTCGGATGCATCTTCGGATGTATCTGAACTCAAACTGAGGACTTGAGAAAGTTTTTCATAAAATAAACAATTTTTCTAAGAGAGTAAAAGATTTTGAGAAAGGCAGAAGGAAGCAATGTGTACGATCAGCCAGCGCCTGAACGGTGATTTCCCAAAATACCCTTACATTATGTGTTATGAGATATGTTATGATATGATATGCATGCTAGAGTTGGCTAGGTATTCATATTAGGACTAGAGTGGCCTGATTTTGTGATGCCTTAGCCTAGGAAGGATTTTGCTGCTATGTGATGCTTGAGAGCGAGTAGGTAGCAGTGAGGAGCTGATGAGAGGTCTACCGAAGGGTAGCCTATACCAGTGAGATATAGAGTACTTGTGATCTGGGATCCTAGGAGGAGGACTTGGGGTGAACATTGATGTGGTGTGGACGGTAGTATAGGGCCCGTACTACTGAAGACACCGGATCAGTGCACAATCCAAGTAAGAATCCTTAGGGTACTAGGGAACAAGTAGGGTTGAGTTATCGAGTGCGAGTATGCTCGAGCGAGTCTCTGATATTATTATGTTGTATTTCAGAGACATCATGGTTGGGACATGCCACAGACCTGAGACGAGCGGTGTGACTGACGAGGAGCTTCGTCAGATGGTCCACGATGAGGTGGCAGCGGCGATTCGAGCCGAGATTCCGGAGATATTTGGGTCTATCAAGACCACATTGATTGAGACTTTTGATGAGCAGTACGCAGCGGTGACTGAGGCTGCGGCTGCTGCAGCTGTGGCTGCTGCCAGACCTCAAGGAGGTGACTCGTTGTTGCTTCGAGAGTTCAGCAACACGAAGCCACCAGAGTTTGACGGGACGCAGGATCCGATCGCTGCGATGAGGTGGATTTCTGATATTGAGGGATGCTTCTATACGTGTTCATGTCCGGAGCATCTGAGAGTACGGTTCGCGCTGAACCAGCTTCCCTTGGGGGCGAAGGATTGGTGGAAGTTCGTGACGGCGAGCTTCACTCTTGCGGAGATTTCAGAGGTGACCTGGGAGAGGTTCACCGCTATGTTCAGAGACGAGTATGTTCCCCCAGTGGAGAGGGAACGACTGGCACAGGAGCTCTTGACCCTTAAGCAGGGTACTGATTCTGTTACTGTGGTTACCAGGAAGTTCCATGAGAGGGCGATGTTCTTCCCTGAGCAGGTGTCTACCGAGCAAGCACGCATGAGCCGGTATTTGGGCGTTTTGAGGAGGGATATTCGGGAGTTCGTGTCGAACTCGACTTACCGGAGATTTGCTGAGCTCCAGGCAAATGCCCGGAAGAGGGAGATGGAGTTGGAGACTCATGCCAGGGAGGAGGCCGAGTCTCAGAGGATGGATCGGCGACCGGCACAGTCTCAGCCGGCAGCTAAGCGGGCAAAGTCCGCTGATACGAGATCTGGAGGCCAGAAGGGCCGCACTTGTCGGAAGTGTAACGCCCGGGTTTCGGGGCTAAGCATTTTTAGACAATGTAATAGTCTAGATCAACTATTGTAACTCTTTTTGAAGTAATAAAGATGAAATATTTGAATTCTATGTGAATTATGTGTATTTGTGTGCTTATTACTTAATTATAAAGATATAATTAATAAAGGATAAAAATAAGCGTCAAAATTAAAGTGTGAGATAAGCTCGATATCTTTACATAAAGTTGTAGTGGTCGAAACAAGGATTCTCGGGATATAAAGAACGCCGAAATCCGAGTTATAACGAAGAAGTTATGACCCGTCGAAGTTTCGCGACGGAACCGTCACGACACCGGGAAGCGTAAATAGTGAATTTACGATGGAGCGACTTTTAGCCTTAGTGATCTAAACAAAAGTTGTAGTATATGTTAAATCGAGAACATACAAAAAAAGAACGCCCAAATCTGACTTCGTATGAGGAAGTTATGATTTTTCTAAGATTCGGCTTAGCAGTGTACAACCCGAAACTCGAATTTTAGTTCGAGCGATTTTTGGCTTACGCGACCTAAATGAGAGTTGAAGATCTCATTAATAGGAACTCAACGGTAAAAATACATACAAAAACGGAGTCCGTATGAAGGAGTTACGAATTCTTCGCGGTCATTTAGAAGTCTAATCTCCTCGTACTGTTAAATTTACGATCGGTCGAGAATTAGCCGACAGAGTCTAAATGAAAGTTGTAGATCTTGTTTTTACCTACGCGTGGAAAAAAAGAACGTCGAAAACGGAGCTCGTATGCAAAAGTTACGGGGTTTAGAAGTCGGCAGGGTGCTGCTGCAAAAGGGGTGACGTGGCTGAATATGGGCCAAGGCTTTCTCCCCAAGGAAAGCCATCAGGTGATGACACGTGGCACCGACTCGGCAAGTCCATGAACCGACTCGGCGAGTCCGTCAGGATTTCACCCTATAAATAGAGGTGTCGGGTTCCCTCATTTCCTCACCCCTCAACCCTCTTCTTTCTCTCTCTATACTCTCTCTCTAAGCTCCCTAACCCCCCCCCCCCCCTAAAAGCCTAGGTAAACCCCCTAGCACCCGAAGGAAGCCCCGAGGCTCCCGGAGTCCCGAGAAAAAGGGTCTTTCGGCTCGGAAACGTTGCTCCAGCGAAGCCCGGTTTTGCGAAAAACCCGCTGTAAGTGAGCTACGCCTACGCTATTTTTAATATAGCTTCTAATTAATTATAGTAACATTATTAGGACCTTAAAATAATTATTTGGGCTATTATTATGAGTTATATAGTGTTGTTTAACGCTTATATAATAATAATAACAGCTAGACTATTAAATTAGTCTCGGTAAATACTGAACTAAACCCTAGTGGTAATGATACTAGGTTTTGTCGAGGGAAATTGTTTTAAGAGTAACGAAGTGTTGTCCAAGTACCGAGTCACCACCGTATCAGGTGAGTGCATAGTCCCTTTCATGAACATGATTTTAATACAAGTATTGATTGAAGTATTAATTATATGTTTATTTGCGAGTTAATTGATGTTGCATGAAATACGTGTTAAAGAACATACCTGATTATATATGATGATTTACGATAAAGGGTAGACCTAAATTAATTATGAGGAATATTGGGTAGTATTTTCTTACGAGCACAAGTGAATTATACTCAGAGAATAGAACTTTAGTATATGTCATTTATCCGGGAGCATGGATTAGACACAGTCATTGTCCCTAGTCCGAGAGTATGGATTGGACATAGTCAACTGTCATTAATTCGGGGGTATGAATTAAGACATAGTCAGTTGTCCTTAGTCCGGGAGTATGGAGTAAGACATAGTCATTCGTCCCTAGTCCGAGAGTATGGATTAGGCATAGTCATTCGTCATTAATCCGAGAGTATGGATTAGTCATTCGTCCCTAGTCCGAGAGTATGGATTAGACATAACCATTCGTCATTAATCCGAGAGTATGGATTAGTCATTCGTCCCTAGTCCGAGAGTATGGATTAGACATAACCATTCTTCATTAATCTGAGAGTATGGATTAGGTAAAGCCGTTCATTTCTGATCCGGGAGTATGGATTAGGTAAAACGGTTAAACTTAGGTTTGAGAGTATGGATAGTCTCGTTGTGAGGATCGACGGGGTGGGATAAGAGTTGCTTATACATATATGGTGAAATTGTATATTTTGTGAGTTCTAAATTATATATATGATATAACATTGTGGGATTGAAATCCCTATGTACTCACCAGGTTTCCCAACCTGACCCACTCAGTTTATTTGTATCACAGGTGTCAATACGAAGCTACTTTACACTGAGAAATTTAAAAGAGATGTAGATCACTAGTGTAAATAAATGTAAGTTCTGTTTATGCTTATGTTTCTGTATTAACAATGACATCCCAAATGTTTTAAAATGAATAAAAATACTTTTCTTCGGAAATGCTTTGATAACGTATTTATCATGTTTTACTGGGAACAAATTCCGCAACATTTTTATTAAAAGAGGTACTCTGATTTTTATAAAGCATAAACAAAACCGGTCTTTTCTGGCCGTGAAAATGGGGATGTCACAGGAAGTGCGAAAAGGGACATGATGGGGTCTGTCGATCAGGTGCTTGCTACAAATGTGGCAAGGAGGGGCATATCGCCAAGGATTGCCCCAAGGGATTTATGGTTTGCTTTCATTGCAACCAGACTGGCCATCGGAAGGCCGAGTGCCCGCAGTTACATTAGGGATCAGCACAGGGATCTGCACCTGCTGCTAAGGTTACCGAGGTTCGGCCATCGAAGACCGAGGCACCGAAGGTTCGCGAGAGAGCTTTCCAGTTGACAGCGGAGGAGGTCCGCGCAGCGCCCGATGTTGTGGCCGGTATGTATTCTTTATTTATTTATGCTGAGTTGAGATATTGTGCTTATATTATGATATGCGTAGGTACTTTTCTTGTGAGTTCTGTACCTGCCTTAGTGTTATTTGACTCGGGTGCGAGTCGATCATTTGTGTTGATAGCGTTTAGTCGGCACATCAGTAGCCGACGAGAGGCGTTGAGTCGACCTCTACGAGTTTCCATAGCTGACGAGCGAGCGGTGTATGCTACGGATGTGATTCAAGGATGTGTACTCGAGATCTTCGGTGTTGAGTTCCCGATAGATCTGGTACCGATAGCGATGGGGGACGTGTGTGTCATAGTGGGCATGGATTGGTTGAGCCGATTTAGGGCTGTTATAAACTGCGAGCGACAGTTGGTGACGATACGAGTCCCTAGTGGGGGAGTACTTACGGTGTACGACGAGGGTACCCGTTCTGGGTCAGCATTTTGTTCAGCTGCTAGAGCGAGGCGGAGTCTACAGCAGGGCTGTAGCGGGTTTGTGGCATATGTGATGGATTCACGAGTGGCCGCCGAGGGGCCAAGTTCGGTTGATGATGTGCTGATAGTGCGTGAGTTCCCGGATGTGTTTCCTGAGGAGTTGCCGGGTGTGCCTCCCGAGAGGCAGGTGGAGTTTCGCATCGATTTGATTCCGGGGGCAGCGCCTATCGCCAAGGCTCCTTATCGCCTTGCGCCGCCAAAGATGCAGGAGCTATCCTCGCAGCTTCAGGAGCTGCTGGGGAAGGGGTTTATTCGACCGAGTAGCTCTCCATGGGGAGCGCCGATCCTTTTTGTCAAGAAAAAGGATGGTTCACACCGGATGTGTATTGATTACCGGGCGTTGAACAAGTTGACAGTCAAGAACCGTTACCCATTACCGAGGATCGACGATTTGTTCGATCAGTTGCAGGGAGCGACTTGGTTCTTCAAGATTGATCTGAGGTCTGGATATCATCAGATGAGAGTGCGTGATGAGGATATCCAGAAGACGGTGTTCGGGAATCGTTATGGGCATTACGAGTTTGTGGTGATGCCTTTTGGGCTCACCAATGCACCGGCAGCGTTCATGGATCTCATGAACAGGGTGTGCAGACCGATGTTGGACCGATCGGTGATCATGTTCATTGATGATATTCTGGTGTATTCGAGGTCTCGAGAACAGCACGAGGAGCACTTGAGGGAGATCCTCGAGGTTTTGAGGTCGGAGAGGCTGTACGCCAAAATCTCCAAGTGTGATTTCTGGTTGCGAGAGGTCCAGTTCTTGGGGCATCTCGTCAATCAGAAGGGGATATTGGTCGATCCGGCCAAGATTGAGGCAGTGATGAGTTGGGAGGTGCCGAGATCTCCGACTGAGATCAGGAGTTTTCTGGGGTTGGCCGGCTACTATCGGAGATTTATCAAGGATTTCTCCAAGATCGCCGTGCCTCTCACCAGGTTGACCCGGAAGGGCGTTACTTTTTCGTGGGGTCCGGAGCAGCAGACCTCGTTTGAGACACTTCGCCAGAGATTATGCGAAGCCCCGGTGTTAGCCCTCCCGGAAGGGATGGAGGAGTTTGTGGTGTATTGTGACGCATCGATATCGGGGTTGGGTGCGGTGCTTATGCAGAGGGGGCATGTGATAGCGTATGCATCGAGGCAGCTAAAGCCTCATGAGACGAGCTATCCCACCCACGATCTGGAGTTGGGGGCAGTGGTGTTCGCCCTCAAGATCTGGCGCCATTATCTGTATGGGGTTCGGTGTACCATATACACGGACCACAAGAGTTTGAAGTGTCTGATGGATCAGCCCAACCTGAATATGCGCCAGAGGAGATGGTTGGATGTGGTAAAGGATTACGATTGTGAGATCCTGTACCACCCGGGCAAAGCTAATGTTGTAGCTGATGCGCTGAGCCGTAGGGCGGAGAGTGCCCCGATTCGAGACACTTGTATGCGATTGACAGTGATGACTCTGGTGTTGGACACCATTCGGGAGGCCCAGGCAGAGGCCGTGAGACCAGAGAGCCGCAAGAGAGAGCGGGTGATTGGGCAGGTACCTGAGTTTGTTACCGATAGTCGTGGGCTTATGACCTTTCAGGGTCGGATTTGGGTGCCGTATGCAGGCGGGACGCGCACCACTTTGATGGAGGAGGCGCACCGATCGAGGTTCTCGATCCATCCCGGGGCCACTAAGATGTATTTGGACCTGAAGAAGGACTATTGGTGGCCCTGTATAAAGAGGGATGTAGCATGGTTTGTTAAGAGGTGCTTGACCTGTCGCAGGGTTAAGGCCGAGCACCAGCGTCCGCATGGCAAGTTGCAGCCACTTGAGGTTCCCCAATGGAAGTGGGAACAGATTTCTATGGATTTCATCACCAAATTGCTGAGGACCGCGAGGGGTGTCGATGCAATTTGGGTGATCGTCGACCGGCTGACGAAGAGCGCGCATTTTCTTGCTATCATTGAGAGCTCTTCTGCTGAGAGGTTGGCAGAGTTGTATGTGAGGGAGGTGGTATCGTGGCATGGAGTGCCGATCTCGATTGTGTCAGACCGAGATGTACGTTTCACTTCCAGGTTCTGGAAGAAGTTCCATGAGGAGTTGGGTACGAGGCTGCATTTCAGTACCGCTTACCACCCACAGACGGACGGGCAGAGTGAGCGGACGATTCAGACGCTCGAGGACATGCTCCGAGCATGTGTGTTGGACTTCGGGGGAAGTTGGGACACGTATCTGCCGTTGGCTGAGTTTTCTTATAACAACAGCCACCATTCGAGTATTGGTATACCTCCCTTCGAGTTGTTGTACGGGAGGAGATGTCAAACTCCCATTTGCTGGGGAGAGGTAGGGTAGCGCGTGATGGGCAGCACTGAGATAGTGTTTCAGACGACCGAGCAGATACAACAGGTTAGACAGAGGTTGTTGACGGCTCAGAGTCGCCAGAAGATTTATGCGGATAGGCGACGATCCGAGCTTGAGTTCCAGGTGGGAGACTTCGTACTCCTAAAAGTGTCTCCTTGGAAAGGAGTGATTCGATTCAGGAAGAGGGGCAAGCTGGGGCCCCGGTATATTGGGCCGTTCAGGGTGACCGCGAGGGTGGGCAGGGTAACATATCGGTTGGAGCTACCTGCGGAGCTGAGCCAGATTCATGACACCTTCCACGTGTCTCAGTTGAGGAAGTGTATAGCCGACGAATCGGCAGCGGTACCACTGGAGGATATTCAGGTAGATGCGAGCCTAAATTATGCTGAGAGGCCAATCGCGATCCGGGATCGGAAGATCAAGGTTCTGAGGAACAAGGAAGTGTCCCTGGTGCAGGTCTAGTGGCAACATCAGAAAGGGTCCGAGCTGACTTGGGAGCCGGAGTTGGAGATGCGGGATCAGCATCCAGAGTTGTTTGCCGAGCAAGACTTCGAGGGCGAAGTCTGATTCTAGTGGGGGAGAATTGTAACATCCGGATTCGCAGGTATCTTATTTTAAGTATTTATCTTGAGTTTTAGGGAGGGACTCGACGAGTAGGCGCTCAGACTCGCCGAGTACAATCGCGCATTCCTTGTCTGATTTAATGAAGGACTCGACGAGTCGATGCGTGGACTCGGCGAGTCCGCGCTGTAAATTAAAACCCTAATTCTCGGGGTCTGTGCCCTATTTAAAGGCATTTATAGCCTCCATTGCGGCCACTTCACCCCTGAGAAACCCTAGAGAGCAGAAGAGAGCGTTTGTGGTGCAAGAGGAAGGCTAATTCACCAATTCTTGTGTGTTTTAGCAAAGGAGAAGTGGTTTCCAACAAGAGGAGGTCAAGGGAGCTGTGGATCCAGGGTTTTCAAGTTCAGATCTACACTATTGATGTATCAAATCGAACTTCCTTTTTGTTTTGGGTTAAGATCTATGATTTAGGGTTTTCTATAACCTTTTAGGGCTTGAAAAGTTGAGTTTATGGTCCCTTGCTGGGTTAGACCTCAGATCTGGACCTATAGAGGTCCAGAGAACCTTCCCCATTCTGCTTTATGTCTGTTCATGGAGGAAAGGAGACTAGGTTGCCATTTTAGAAGCCATTTCACCAAGGAAAGCCTTGGGTGCATTGCATGTGAGTCAAGTTTCGACCTTTACGTGGTTATTGGTCGTGGGGAAGTCAGATCTATAGTTTAGAGAAGCAGATCTGACCTCAGAAGGTCATTTGAGAGTTGTTATGGGAGCAACTCGCCGAGTCCATAAGTGGACTTGACGAGTCGAGTCGGGGTTGCCCCGCGATTCGTGACAAGTGTAACCCGTCGTGTGGAGGGATGACTCGACGAGCCAAGGGAGGTTAGAAGGATTCAGAGGACCCGCGTGGACTCGCCGAGTCGCCCATGTGCACTCGATGAGTCGGGTCAAAGTTTGACCGTTGGCTTTTGTTGACCTTAGGGTTCTGGTCAAGACTGATTCAAGAGAGTTCAAGGAAGGGTAGAATGGCCTTCTACCCAATCTTTAGGGATGAGACTTTGAGAGGATATTGATCGGGGATGTTATTTGAATAATATGAGGAGGCTAGGTCGGGACGTTGAGCACCAGAGTTTATCCGACTTCATTGAGGTGAGTCTTCTCACTATACTGTACCTGGAAGGGTACCTATGTGTGACCGGAAGGTCTTATATGCTATGAGATGTATGAGCTGTATGTTGTTATGTGATATGTATGTGTTATGTATGTTATGTACGATAAGGACCGGAATGTCAAGATGATATGGACCGGAAGGTCAAGATGATATGGACCGGAAGGTCAAGAGGTTACGGACCGGAAGGTCGATACGGGTAGGACCGGAAGGTCTACCAGGATTCGGGACGGAAGTCTCCTGAGACACATGGATCGGAGGATCCTACAGAGTTATGGCCTGGATAGGTGTATGTGTTGTATGTGGTATTTTGGGGAACTCACTAAGCATTTATGCTTACAGTTGTTATGTTATGTGTTTCAGGTACTAGCGAGGATCGCGGGAAGGCGCCGGCATGATCCGTACACACTTATGGAGTTTATGTTATTGAGATTCTGGGACATGTTTTGTTATGACACAGTGAATACATTATGTTTTATGATTATCGTGTGATTGAAAGTATGATTTAAAAATGAAAAATTGTTTTGAAAAATTACGTTGTTACACAAAGCTTGATTATCTAGACTGTCTTCACTTTGCTGAAATTGATTCAAGTGTGAATCAAAAGAGGAAAAGGGTGTTTGACATGATTATAATTGATGAAATTGTACCAAAATTGTGTTTATCAGTTTGAGAAACTGGAACTGTTCGTCATTACCAGCCCAAAGGAGTTTTATCAAATATTGAAACTTCCATACTAGGTATAGGTAGTGCTTGTTGTTTCAGGTGCTTTAAATGATGTTTCTGCAAAGAAGTATGATTTACAAACATGGTTTCCTGCATCTGGTAGTTACTGAGAGCTTGTTATGTACTTAAATTTCACTAATTATCAATCAACAAAATTGGAGATTAGATATGGGCAAAAGAAGGTTGGTTCTATGAGTTTTAATTGTATTTGTAATTAATTATTTGATCATATTTCTTTTTATCCCAAACATGTTGGATTTTGTTTTGTTTAATCTTGACAAATTGTGTCAACTTATACATCAAAAGGATTACTATTCAACTCATCCAAGGAGTAGAAGAATGGAACAAGAAGTATTATAATGAATTAGTTATCTATAATGGAAGTGATTTCAATAGTTCTATGCTATTTATTGGGGATGCTTTTTCCACAGGTATGCCATGATATCACAAAGACAACAAATTTGTTTGATTAGAATCAATATTTTGAAACAAAATAATAATAAAACAAGAAATGCTCATCTCATGCAGATACGTTGTTAAGTGAAGTGATCCCTCGAATTGTTACTTAAGTTCAATGTCTCTTATAGTAAAAGACTGATTTAGATGGCATTATTAAACATCCCCAACATTGATAAAAAATTTCAGTACCTAGAAAACCCAACCAGGCAGCAAAAGAAATGATGGTATAGAACTGGTATGTAAATGTACCCCCTTTGATTATACTGCATCATCTTTTTTTTTCTTATTGGCTAATATTATTCAGTATCATGATATTATTTATATCTTGTTTCTAGATGGAAAAAATTTTCTGCATATACCCTTGCAAGGAATGTGTAAACCACTTCAAGGAAGTGCGAAGGTAGTTCGTTTTGCTTTTACTATTAAACTTGCAAGACTTTAAAAATATGTTCTAATGTGAAATTTATATTACAAATTTCAAAATGTGAAACATAAATATATTTTATTATTCCCATTTTAATTTACATTTGGATTTTGGACCAAAAATAAATAAATATAATCAAATTATAGTAATAGTAAATTACAAGTAAAAAATATATATTTTAACCTATGGAAAATATATCTCTGAATTAAAGTCAAGTATTTGTGTTACAATTTCAAAATTAAATAAAAATAATAATAAAATATCTAAAATAACATTTATTTTAGTAATTCAATCTCTTTACACGTAAAGTTTATATGTTAAAATATGTTTTCTATAAATAAATTCTCATGAGAAAGTAAATTTAATTAATCACATATATATTTAACCATACATGATTATATATATTTATATAATCACATGTGATTAAATTAATGAGAAAAATTATTAAATTGAAAACGTGAAAACAAATATATCCATGTTAATCATATATGATTACCCATCACCACCTACAACCACTATAAACCAATATCACCCACGACCCTCATCACCTACGACCCACCACCACCACCACCCGCCACAACTATACCCGCCCACCACCACCACACCCCACCACCACCAAGCATCGCCACCATACGACCACCACCCACTACCTACAACCATTAACATTATATGTGATTAAACACATATAATTACATAAACCATATGTGATTATATGTATTATTTATATGTATTTAATCACATAAATCATATGTGATTAAATACATATAATCACGTGTGATTATATGTATCTAATCAGATATGATTTATATAAACAAGATTCATTAAAACAAATCTTTTCCAAATAAATCACATATAATTAAATACATATAATCACATGTGATTAAACTCAATACCTACCACCACCACCCACCACCGTCACCCACCACCACCACCCGCCAAAACTATACCCGCCCACCACCACCACACCCCACCACCACCAAGCATCTTCACCATACGACCACCACCCACTACCCACAACCACTAGCATTATATGTGATTAAATACATATAATTACATAAATCATGTGTGATTATATGTATTATTTATATGTATTTAATCATATAAATCATATGTGATTAAATACATATAATCATATGTGATTATATGTATCTAATCATATATGATTTATATAAACAAGATTCGTTAAAACAAATCTTTTCCAAATAAATCACATATGATTAAATACATATAATCACATGTGATTAAACTCAATACCTACCACCACCACCCTCCACCGTCACCCACCACCACCACATGCCATAACTATACCCACCCACTACCACCAAGCATCGCCACCATACGACCACCACCCACTACCTACAACCACTAACATTATATGTGATTAAATACATATAATTACATAAATCATGTGTGATTATATGTATTATTTATATGTATTTAATAACATAAATCATATGTGATTAAATACATATAATCATGTGTTATTATATGTATCTAATCAGATATGATTTATATAAACAAGATTCAAATCTTTTCCAAATAAATCACATATGATTAAATACATATAATCACGTGTGATTAAACTCAATATCTACCACCACCACCCTCCACCGTCACCCACTACCACCACCTATCACTACCCACCACCCATTTTATTCATATTTGATTCAATATTTGTTCTCGTGTATATAACTAGATGTGATTATATATGTATTTCATCACATATGATTTATATTGAGAAAATTCATTTTTGTCCATATAAATCATATGTGATTAGATACACATAATCACATGCGATTAAATACAAGAGAAAATTTATTGAATTGAAAGAGAAAAAATAAATCTTGCCCAAATAATGATATGTGATTGGATACATATAATCACATGTAATCACATATAATCACATATGATTTATGTGGATAATATTCATTTATTAGTTCGTATCATGTATTTAATCACGAGTGATTATACATATTTAATCACATATGATTATGTGTATGTAATCTCATATGATTTATGTGGCTAAGATTCTTTTTCGTGTTCTCGATTCAATAATTGTTTTTTTCCACTTTAATCATATGTGATTAAATACATTTAATCAGATGTGATTATATGTTTCCAATCACATATGATTTTATTTGGAAAAAACAAATCTTGTCTATTTAAATCATATATGATTAGATACATACAATCACATGTAATTATATACACGATAACAAATATTGAACCAAGAACGCGAAAACAAATATTTATCCAAATTAATCATATATGATTAAATACATATAATCACATGTGATTATATGAATCTAATCACATATGATTTATGTGGACATTATTCATTTTTGCTTTGTCAATATAGTTGTTCTCATGTTATTTTATCACATGTGATTATATATGTAATCGTATGTGATTAAGTACATGAGCACAACTATTGAATCGAGAAAGAAAAAATGAATCTTGTCCACCTCAAATCATATGTGATTATATACATATAATCACATGTGATTAATTACACAAAAGCAATTATTCAGTCGAAAGCGCAAAAATAAATATTGTCTACATAAATAATATCTGATTAAATACATATAATCACATGTGATTATATGTATCCAATCATATATGATTTATGTGGATGAGATTCATTGTCACATTCTCGATTCAATAATTGGTCTTTGTCAACTGTAATCATATGTGATTATATGTATCTAATCACATATGATTTATACGGACAAAAAATAATTATGTCTATATAAATCATATGTAATTAGATACATATAATCATATATGATTATATATACAAGAACAACTATTGAATCGAGAACACAAAGATAAATATTGTCCACATATATCATATGTGATTAAATGCATATAATCACATGTGATTATATGTATCTAATCACATAGAATTTATGTGGAAAATATTTATTTTCCCGTTCTCCATTCAGTTGTTGTTCTTGTGTGCTTAATTACATGTGATTATATGTATCTAATTAGATATGATTTATATGAGCAATATCAATTTTCACATTCTTGTTCAATAGTTGTTCTTGTACATTTAGTCATATATGATTTCTGTACACAAGATTCATTTTCGCGTTTTTGATTAAATAGTTTTTCACTTTTTCTTTTTCCACATTAATCATATGTGATTAATACATACAATCACATATGATTAAATACATAAGAAAAAATATTGACTCATGAATATTATCAATATAAATCATATGCGATTTGATACATATAATCACATATGATTAAGTACATGAGTACAACTATTAAATTGAGAAAGAAATAATGAATCTTGTCCACATAAATCATATGTGATTAAATACATATAATCACATGTGATTAAGTATATTAGAACAATTATTGAATCGACGCAGGAATAAATATTTTCCACACGAATCATATGTGATTAAATATATATAATCACATGTAATTAAATACACTATAACAACTATTGAATCAACACGTGAAAACAAATATTGTCCATGTAAATCATATGTGATTAATACATATAATCACATGTGATTTAATACACGATGCCAATTATTAAATCGAAAACACAAAAATAAATACGACCCACGTAAATGGTGATGGGTGGTGGTGGGTGGTTGCAAGTGGTGGTGATTGTGATGGGCGATGGTTTTGGTGTATGGTGAGTGGGTGTGGGTGGAGGAGGTGGGTGGTGGTGGCGGGTGGTGCTGGTTGGGTGGTGATAATTATGGGTGGTTGGTGGTGGTGGTGGGGGTGGTAGGTGGGTGGTGGTGGGGGTGGTAGATGGGTGGTGGTGGTGGCGGGTGGTGGGTGGTGGTTGGTGGTGGTGGGTGATGATGGCAGGTGGTGGTTGGTGGTGGTGGTGGCGGTGGGTAGTGGTTGTTGTGGGGGGTGTCGGGTGGTGGTTGATGGTGGGTAATGATGGGTGGTGGTGGTGGGTGTTGGTGATGGGTGGTAGGTAGTGGTTTTGGGTGGTGATGGTGGTGGGTGGTGGCGGGTGGTGGTTGGTTGTGGGTGGGTGGTGGTGGTGGTGGGTGGTTGTGGGTGGTGGTGGTGGTGGCGGGTGGTGGTGATGGGTGGTAGGTAGTGGTTGTGGGTGGTGGTGGAAAGCGGTGGTGATGGGTGGTTGAGGTGGGTGGTGGTGGTAGGTGGTGGTGGTTGGGTGGTGATGGTGGTGAGTGGTGATGATGGTGGCGAGTGGTTGTGGGTGGTGGGTAGTGATGGGTGGTGGGTGGTGGTTGCTGGTGATGGTGGTGGCGGGTGGTGGTTGGTGATGGGTGGTGGGTAGTGAGTGGTGGTGGTGGCGAGTAGTGGTGGGTGGTGGGTGGTGGTGGTTGGTAGTGATGGGTGGTGGTGGTGGTGGTGGCGGGTGGTGGTGATGGGTGGTAGGTAGTGGTTGTTGGTGGTGGTGGCGGGGGTGGAGGTGGGTGGTGGTGGTTGCGTGGTGATGGTGGCGGGTGGTGGTTGGTGGTGGTGGGTGGGTAGTGATGTGTGGTTGGTGGTGGTGGTGGTTAGTAATGGGTGGTGGTGGCCGGTGGTGGTGGGTGGTGGTTGGTGGTGGCGGATGGTGGTGATGGGTGGTAGGTAATGGTTATAGGTGGTGGTGGCAGGCGGTGGAGGTGGGTGGTGGCAGGTAGTGGTGGTTGGGTGGTAATGGTGGTGGGTGGTGATGGTGGTGGTTGGTGGTGGTGGTGGTGGTGGGTGGTGGGTAGTGATGGGTGGTGGGTGGTGGTTGGTGGTGATGGTTAGTGATGGGTGGTGGTGGCGGGTGGTGGTGTTGGTTGGGTGGTAAGTGGTGTTAGTGGGTTTTTTAATTGTTTGTAACTATTTTTTGATTTATATGCATATTATTTTATAATTTTAATTAAAAAAATTGTGTGGTCAAAATTCGCACAGGGTCCTCAAAGTCAACGGACTGGCCCTGGTGACAATACCAACAACAATGCCAACATGAAACTTTTCATGTGTGGAAATGCTAACATAAAAACATTTGTGCCCCTCATTCTTGAAGTCAACGAACTCAATTATGATGCTTGGTGCTAGTTATTAGAGATCCACTGCTCGGCCTACGACGTGGCGCGATATCTATATAACACCAATTCTAGGTAAATACTTCTTTTGTGTTGATGGCGATTAAAGATTTCAAATGTGGATTTTGTGGTGACCATGAGATGGTGTTGGCTGAGATGGAACACACATTATTTTGGACGCCACAACGTGGCAACGGACAACATGCAAACCCTAATTTTTTCGAGTTTTAAGCCCTATTTAAGGGATGTGATGGCTAGGATTTGCTCACCCTCAGCATTCATCACCTCCCTTTCGATCTAAAGCAACCCTAGCCTCCATTGTTGGCATCTTGAAGCTTTTTGGTGGTATTGAAGAAGATGAAGGTGTTCTTGGTGCATAGATCCAGAAAGCAAACCCCATCATCACCTTATTGCATACATTCTGGACTTTTGTAAGTCCTTAAGTTTCTACCATTGTGTTCTACCCTTCTAGATCTAGGCTTTTATGCACTTTTCTTCATGTTTAAGGTGGGTTGAGTGGTTGGATTCCATAAAGTTTGCAAGTTTATGGATCATTGAGGTCCCTTTGTGGTTTCATGTTCCAGATCTGGAGTTTTGTAGAGTTTTTCTCCCATGCATCAGGTTTTGACCTCATTTTCTCCATTTTGACCTAACTACAGTTCAAGAAATGCATTGGACATGCATGTCCTTAAAGTAAGGATTTTTATGGTGTATTTGGATATAAGAAAGTCTTATGGAAAGTATGGATGAATGGCTCAAGAGATTAAGAACTTAATCCATTAGGTTGATAAGAGCGGATGTCACGACGTGGTGGTTTGATCATCACGGTGTCGTGAGGCTACCACGACGTGATAGATGCTTGGCCATGACGTGGTGGCCAACTGAGTTGGCTTTTGACTATTAAATGTTGACTTTTTGACCAAGTTGACTTTTGGTCAACCTGATTGTTTTTAGGCTATAGATTGAGGATGTATCTCTGATTGTTGTGTAGGTGGTTCGTAGCATCAGTCTTTGTTTTGTATGAGCTGTGTTGATTGTCTGCTAGCCTGTGAGGTGAGTTTTCTCATTATAATGTGTATTGCAGTATGTATTCTTCTGTGTAGGATGTTGTTATGATGTAGTGATTTGTTAGTCTGGTAAATCTGTTCTGATTACTTGTGTTTGTTGGTTATTGTTTGTTTCTTTGCATATACCGACATATTGTGGGTGGGTTTAGGTGGTCCTACTTTATGTTGTAGGCCAACATACCAGGGCGGTCCAATTGCGACTGTAGGCCCAATGAGAGCGATCCAATTGATACTGTAAGTTTTGGAGAGCGGTCTAACTATATGTTGTATGATCAGGGGGCGGTCCAGGTGTACTGTAGTTCTTGCCAGGCAATCCAGTTGGATTGAAGGCCCAAGGGGAGCGGTTCAGTCAGATTGAAGGCTCATGTGTCCATGCATTATATGTGTATTGTTGTGTGGGGTATTTTAGTGAAACTAACTAAACTTTGGCTTACATTTGTGGATTTAAAAGTTCCAGGTACTTCAGAGGATCGGGGGAAGGCGAAGGCTTGACTGTACAAATCATTTCGTGTATATGTGCTTGAGAGATGTTATTTGATACTTTGATTTTATGATTATGTTTTGAAACAATGAATTCGATGACTTATGGTTTTTATGAAATTTTCTTTGGAAAATGAAAAAAAAGTACTATGGTTTTTGGGACATTACAAGTTTGTATTAGAGCCTTGGTTTGAGGAATCTGTATAAACACTTGTGTGATTCCAGACTCAAACTATGGATCTGGAAAAGATTTTCACAACTGTTTTTCATAAAATAAATAAATAAATATAAATCTAAAAAGGAGGATGTGATGAGAGAAATTTATTCCCCGAGATACCCACACTTATTATATGTATATTATTGATATGTTAAGTGTTAGAATTGGATGCTAGTTCGTAGGTAGGGATCCTTAGGAATTGCATGATAGAATTGTCTGATTTGTGATGCATGATAGCCTAGGGATCCTTAGACATTATTTATGTTAGTAGCTAAGTGTATGCATCATAATTGCACATAACTAGGGATTTTATAGCCTTAGAATGCATAATTTAGCATTACTTTATGTTCCTTGTTTGGTTGTCGACTTAGGGTAGAATGAATAATCTAACTGTCTATCAGATCCGAAATTATGTACAGTTAGCATACGCGAGGCGACTTGCAATATTAGTGGAAGTTTCTTGTGGTATGGATGTGTGACTGAGAGAATCCTATGAAGAAAAATATGAGTTAGTTGCTACACTATGGAGTGTATAGATGGGGCATGTTAGAACGCTTAGTGGCGTTGGGTTTCAGAAGCTTGAGGGTGATGGAGGTTGAGGATGAATAAACCTCAGCCTCCTCATTCCTTTAAATAGGGTGCGAAGCCCAAAAATTAGGGTTTCATTAAAATTAGTTTCCATGCCGTGGTGGGTCTTTAAATCCCGTGATCCTTGAAAATATCGTCACACCATGGTGAGGCTCCACCAAGCCATGGCCTCCCAAAATGAAGACTGAAAATATAAATGATTAGCTCATAACTGAAACGGGTGTTACAACTCTCCCCCACTTGAATAAACTTTTTCCTCAAAGTCCTATGATGATATTAGGTCCATTGGCATGGCACAGACAGCTCTGGCGTGCTAGCCTTGCCTGGTGCACTCCTGCCAGCACTGCCCGACACTCCCTTGCTTGCGCTGTCTGGCGCTTCCTTGCCAACTTTGCATGGCGCTCTCCCGTCAGCCCAGCCTGGCGCCCCCTTGCGAACCTTCCCTAGTGTGCGCCCGCCAACCTTGCCTGGTGCGCGCCCGCCAGCCTCGCCCGGCGCCCCTAGGCGGCCTTGCTAGATCCTTGCTAGTTGGTCCTGAATTGGGATGGCCTAAAGCCTGGCCTAATTCCCCTTAGCCTAATTGTCCTCTATAAATTGAATAGTACCTCCTCCATGGAGAGGGACTTCTTCCAGATGGCTCAGCCGCCACCCCGGACTCTTCCCGATGGCTCATCCGCCACCCTAGAGCTTCCTTTGGCTTAACCACCACTATCCTCCTACAGCTACCATACACTACCCCCGGCACCAAGATGGTTCTCTCCAGCTAAGGTGAACCATCTCATCTCTACCAACCAATCTAACTTGATCGTCGGAGCCTGCTCCCGGGGCACAGTCCCTAGGGCGGTTCTAACAACTTTGCTCTGTGATGTTTACATCTCGCCGCAGAAGAAGTCTAGAAGACCTACCAGAAGATCTATGTCGCATCATTTGGCGCCATCCCGGACTTGAACAAGTAGCCATCGCCTCAGATGGCCTCAAGCTCGTTCTTGCCCAAATCTGTTCAGATCTAATGCGTTTTTACCTCAGGTTTGCCCAGATTTGTTCATTTCTATCCTCATCTGATCATATTCGCTTAGCTTTTGCCAAGATATTCTCAGATCTGTTTTACCATCGTTCAGATCTCAAGATTAACTTCATTTTCCATTCATATCTCTAGATTTGCTTCCTTTTGGCTCAGATCTCTAGATTTGTTCTAGTTTTCCTTCACTCAAACATCTTTCAAGCTTACAAATACATTTTAGATCAGTGTCATCATTCTTTTTGATGATTTTTTTGAGAAAGTTGAGAAGAAAAGAAGTTTTTATGAGTTTTACCTTACTTCCAGTTCATTTTGATGACTCGTTCAGCAAGATGAGGAGAAAATAAATCTCTATCAGACTTTATCTTATTTTCAGGTCATATTACCAAGAAAATCCTTTTAGTTGACGATTTTCTATGTACAAGGCCCTCTCAGATCTGTTTAGTTTATATTTTAGAGTTTTTTCAGCATGTTTGAGGAGGAAAGAAGCTTTTACCACATCTTCAGTTCATATATTACCAGAAAATCATTTTTTGTGTAGAACTTCAATCTCTAAAACATTTGTTTGTAACCATAGTTGTAATGCTTGTACATTCCTCAAATCCCTTTTAGTTGAGTTTTGTTGAGTACAACCTCATTCTTTGTTTCTAAACACTGATGTGTCATATATTTCATAAACCCATCAAATAAATTGTTTATCCTTTTTACCAAAGCAAAACTGTAGCAGAAGGTTTTGACACCTTATCTGAAAATTACACCTATGTTACCACCTCAGATTAACCCTTGCAGTTTACTGCTCAAAATGTAAACAAAATAAAAAAAATGGTACATGAAAGGTGCACGTTGTTTTACCTTTCCATCGCCGACAAAGAAAGAAGAGGGGAAAAGATGGTTAGCACCATACAAACATATGAGACAAATCATGTGGGTCCCACGACTTTAACGATCGAAAAAGTAGCCGGAGATCGCCTTCATTGATGTTCCGTTATCATCACCGACAACAAGCTCTGGATCAAACTCACCAGCGGTTTAAACGAGTTCATCACCGGTCGCCTCCAATATCTCAGCTAGCAACCAGAGCCTGTCGATCTTCCTGCAACAAAAGCACCACCGATAGTCACTTGTTGCTCCGATCCAAGACACATCCTCCGTGGTTGTCGTTCGCCGCCTACTGCACTTTCACCACCCGCCAACCACCGGTAACAACATCACCATCATCGCCATTGATCGTCTTCAACATTGGCGACCCAACAAGCTAGCACCGCTGCTCCGATCACCCCTTGCAGGAGACGATATCTTCCAAGGAGAAAAAAAACCATAGCATCACCGACAATTCATATCCACTCCGATATCATGTTGTAAATGACAAATTCCAACGAGGAATCAACAAAACCTTCACCGGTTACAACCACTCCTCTAGTCGACGATAGATTTCAAATGACAACCAACAGATCCACCATCGCTGCCGGAATCACTTCTCGGGCTCTCTCTCCACCATCGTCATCAAGCAACGAACCACATAAACCACTCCTAGTCACTATTTGTCTCCAACTACGGCGATCAAGTAAACCGGGGTCACCGTCCAGCTTGCTTCCAATCTCTTCTACAGTCGGCGTCCTCCTGCGAAGAGCCTCCCATCGTCAGTCGCTAGTGTTCTTCTATTGTTGGGAACCTTCTTATGACCGATCGTAAGAGTGACGGAAAGATGCCAGGAAGTTTTGCACACGAAGTCAAAGCCGATTAAAGCATGTGGATCCTATACTTACTTGATATCCAGATGCAGTTCACACGTAAAAGAGAAAAAAAAAGATAACAACTTGGGCTATAACATCTATTTTGAGCTTCCCCTAAATGGACATTTTTTTAGTCGGCTAAGTCAATGACAACAAAATATGGGCCATTATTGCAAGATAATTTTAGCCAGTTAGCCACTCAGCTATCGTGCACTGCAAAACTTACATCACATCCAAACATGGTCTACCAATATCATACAAGACAATCCAATTCAAGCTCACTAATTATGTCTCACCTCAATGCATTTATTTGTGTCTAAGAAATCATGAATACATCCCAAACCCTATACTCACAATCCTCATAAATTCTTTCCACTTATTTTGAACAACATTCTTTTTTGGCATTCCTACCACCTATATACTTTTATTGACTCCATTTCGTTTAAAAAGTTATTGCAACTTCTTTTATTGACCTAAAAAATATAACTACACTTTTGTTGCAACTTCTTTATATTTTTTGGAACTTTTTCTCTTTTTCATTTTTTTTTATTTTTTTTACAACTTATTCTGTTTTTTTCTTTTTTCATAACTTCCACTATCACATAAATAAGCAAACAAATAAATTTAACTTTATTGCTACTATACTACAATTTGTTACTTTATAAGAACTTCATTGGGGTTGTAACACTCAATTTATTGTACATTTCGGTTTAGACCCTTTAGGGGTGTATTGTTTGCAAAATTGGTCCTTGGGGGCTGAATTGCCAACTTCAGGAAAGTTGGAGTACGTTGGGCGTACTCCTTGTTCGTTGGGCGTACTAGCCGAAGGTGGTCGCGGAGCTCATCCACGTATGTTGGGCGTACGTGAAGTACGCTTAGCGTACGTGAGCAAGTTTAAAACCCTAATTTTAGGGCTTGTACCCTATATAAAGCATAAAATAACCTCTTTTGGCCTTGTTTAACCAGCCTCAGTACACTTGAAAGCCCTAATTTATTCCTTAGCCTTTGTGTGGTGTTTTTGAGCTCTTGTGAAGCTTTTGGTGGGTGTTGTGCATCTTGAAGTGGTAGAAGAAGAAGCTTGAAGACTCATTCTTTGGAGGAGAGCCTTGAGATCCAGCTTTAGCACCTTCATTTCATGGCTTTTGAGGTATAAAGTTCAAAGCTTGTCATCTCATTTCATAGATCTATTTATTGGCTTGTTTTTGGTAATTTTGGTCCCTTTGGTTGGTGATTGTGAGCTAAGGTAATTTTTGGAGCTTATCCTTGTAGATCTAGACATATTATGGGTTTCTTAACCATAAAGGTGAAAACTTTATGGTGGTTTTGGTCTCATGCATGTTTTAAGTCATTTATTAAGCTCTTTTGAGCTCTAGAGCCCCATTAATCCTTTCATGCACATAAAGTGGGCAACTTTGTGACAACCGTCAAATTCAAGTCAAAGTCAACAAGTCAAGGTCAACAAGTCAAACCGGTCAAACTTAATTTGTACTTGAATGTTAAAACTTATTCTATGTATAAAAATGTGCATTTGTATGTCAAGGATTCAAGTTTCTCGAAGAATCTATGTCTTATCAATGTAAAAAAACCCTAAAAAGGGAGTTAAACGCATCAAAACACGACTAAGGACCCTTTCGGGGACTTAAAACAATCATAAACGAAGCATAACGGGGTTCACGAACGTTGCATTACGAGATTATACGATAATAACGGCTAAGATCAAAATCTCTCCCAAATCTCTCCAAGAATATGAAATATCTCTCAAATCTCTCCAAGTATGTGAAATCTCTCCCAAAATCTCTCTAAGTATGTGAAATCTCTCCCAAATCTCTCCAAGTATGTGAAATCTTTCCCAAATCTCTCTAAGTATGTGAAATCTCTACAAGTATGTGAAATCTCTCCCAAATCTCTCTAAGTATGTAAAATCTCTCCAAGTATGTGAAATCTCTCCCAAATCTCTCTAAGTATGTGAAATCTCTCCAAGTATGTGAAATCTCTCCAAGTATGTGAAATCTCTCCCAAATCTCTCTAAGTATACGAAATCTCTACAAGTATGTGAAATCTCTCCCAAATCTCTCTCAAAATCTCTCTCAACTTTTTTTAGTCATCCCGACCCTTAACTTGGCCAAAAACCGCTTGAAACGGGGAGTTATATCGAAAAACAGCTAATTAGGGTCGAAACCCTTCTTAGGAACCGAACCTCTTAGGAGCCGAACCCTTCTATTAGAGCCGAACCTCTTAGGAACCGAGCTTGTCAAAAGCGAAGCTGTCAGAAGCGAACCTCCCCTTCTCGGACCGAAGCAGCCGAACCGAACCCTCCTGCAACCGAAATAGACCGAGGGCTCGGTCTATTTCGCTTCCCTGTCAACTTCGGACCGAGCCTGCACCTTCGGTCCCTCCCTTCGCGCCTTCGGTCCATCTCCTTCCCTCTCGGTTCCTTCTTCCCTTCTCTCGGTTCTCACTCCTTTAGAGCCGAACCTCGCATGTACGGTCCATATTACCCGGTTTCGACTACTTTCGCTTCCTAAGCCCGTTTTTGACGTTTTAGACGGGGTTTTTTCACCAAATTCATATTTTTTTCATTTTTAACCCCCAGAACTCTTATTTTAATTATTTTTCAAGGATTTATTAATTAAAATAGCTTAGATTATCAAGTGGGTCAAGTGTGCCCACTTGCCCTCCAGGTGTCACCCTCTCATTAGCCACCTTGTCCACATTACACAAACCAAGGCACACATCACTTCAAACTCACAAGTTGCTCCAGCAACCTTCTATATAAAGAAATCCCTGGAGGATTTCTTGATTTACTTGCTCATTTCAAACATACACACACACACTCCTCATACCACCTCAAGAAAGCTTCTTTCTCTCTACTTCCCACCACCTTGTGCAAGTGTTCTTGAGTTTCTACTGCCCTTTTTGGTAAGTATTCCATCTAAACTCAAGTGTTATTCATTAATTTCATGACACTCTTGGATCATTGACTCATATCTGAACGCCAAAAATCGTTCTTAGGATCATCCAAGTCTTCACGTGTTCACCAAGTGCTCTTGACTTCATATTCCTTAACTTCAACCTTCCACTCTTCAAGTCATCACTCAAGATGAGTTCATACCCCTACATTTTCTAGTTTTCTTCAGTTTTCAGGGGGGGGGGGGGGGATACAAGCTAAAACACCAAAACATATTCAAAACTTAACTTGACAGATTACAACAGAAAAGTTGTGACCTGTTCACGGACTGTTTTACCCAACGTAAACTTAATATTTTTCAAAACCGTTTAATATGAAAATATTTCAGGTTTATACCTTTAAAATGACTACTTTCACATCTCCATACGATTTTTCTACAATTTATGGTGATTTTTACAAAACTGCCTATCACTGCAGCAACAAAATCGGACCAGTTGTGAAAATGAACATTTTCACACTGATTTGAGACCACCAAAAATTATGGGAAAATTTATGTATATAGTAGACTCTTTTTACAAACACTCAGAGTTTACGGATTCAGTTTTCGACTTACGATGATTTTTCTATAATTACTCAAAAACAGTGACAGTTAAGGGTAAAACTGTCAAATACATATTTAAGAGTTATTCACACCTTTTAACATGTTGAGCAAGGTGTGTAAGATTTACACTTAGTATTTCCAATGTCATCTATTTGAAATACATATACATGCATAACAAGGTTTCATACCATCATACAACACTTTTGATAAACTATAATAGGTATAGTTTTGAACCCTTCATTTAACAAAGAAAGCGGTAACACTATCGATTCACAAAACGAATTTTTCACTACACACTATGTGAACTCGTTAATGAATATTTGTGAGACATTCTCCTTCGGGGTACTCTAAGTACCATAGAAAAGTCCTTTAGTTATAATCAGAATCTCCTGGAGGGAGAACATGATAGTTGTGTATAGATCTATACTGGGTCCGACAAACCCGCACCTGAGCTGCTTGCAACAGCTAGACCGGCAGGTCTGTGGTGACAAGTGTCATAACTTTCCGACGCCTGACGAACGTCACATACAAGGCCATCTAGTCTTTAGTATGATTATAACATCTCGCATGTAATATTAACAAAACATACAGTTCACGGAAATTCTAAGGCTTTATACAAAGGAGTTTTATTTAAATATAAAACACACACATAAGTATGACGATTTACTTACACATACTAAGCCTTGTTTCAATTTAGTCTACAACAAATCTTTTAGAAAATATTGGATTTTCTGGAAACAAACCTGTAACAAACGTTAAGGAAACAACATTCATTTTTCATAAAATACTTATGAACTCACCAGCTTTATGCTGATACTCTTTCAAAACAACTTGTATTCTCAGGTAATCAGTAATACATGTAACTACAAGATTTCTGAAATCAAGACGCTAAGGCGTGGATTCTTTTGCTACATTTTATCATCATATGTAATTTATTTGGAAAACATGTATTATTTTGAAACAATGTAACCTTTTAAATTATATCTATGATGGTTGTGTTTTACTTTCTTCACTATGGTTATGATACTGAGCGTGACGTCCTCCGCCCCCGAACTTTTCCGCCGTTCTGGTTTGGGGGTGTGACAGATTGGTATCAGAGTCAGGTTTATAGTGAACTAAGTATATCGAACCGCATAAGATATACAAACTATAAACACAACGAGACAAAAATTCTCTGACGTAGCTTTTCAAAAAGTACTAAAAAAAAACTTGTATTTTTGTAAAAGTATACATACAACCGCACTCATCAATTGAGTATCATAAAGGTAATAACATAAAAGTATTAAGACAAGTTGGACACCATGGTCCAGCTTCGGGGTATGTAGTCAGATCTTGGATGAATATAGCCTGATCAACTATATTTAGCCAAGGTAGGACCAATGTATGCCGAAGAAGGATCATGGTGAGCAACAAGTCTGCAACTTACCAAAGATTTCAAGAATCAAACTTAAAAATACTATAGGAGTATTTAACACAAAAAGCGTAATAATCACAACTACCATAACTAACTTCTTATTCCTAAAGTTTCTCGCGACATTCCTCCTTATCCCTATTCTTGCACAGGTACGATGGCAGGATTTCATTTGCCGGGTGATCCCTATTTCCCCAACCAAGGGAATGCCGGTTGGATTGTGGAAGACCCAGAGGAAGATCCCGAAGAAGAACCCATGGAAGATGAGGAACCCATGGAAGAGAAAGAATCAGTAGACGGTGAAGAAGAAGAAGACTCAGATGGAACCGATTCGGAACCCGAAGTTTACAATCCACACCCTGCCCCTATTCCTCCACAACACTACCAGGGCACGACGCCCCAATGGGCCGAAACTATACATCGATGGAGCCGAGAGCAAGGTCAACGACCTCCCTATGGCATGCAACGAGGTTTCTACGATTTCAGCAGAGGAGGGTCAGTCGACCGAGCCCTCCCTATCACAGTTCACCGTGTCACACGCCACGAAGAGCAAACAAGAGTTAACACCCGACATCTCATGGAGGTTGGTGCCACCAGCCAAGTCAACTCCGTTCGCATTCGCCGTTTGGATGATGAACACGATCGGACCCGAGACCGCACTGAGCTTCTTCGACGGGAAATGGCTGCGACCCGAGCCGAAGTGCAAGAACTCTGAGAACACCGAGCCACTTTTGAAGGACGCCTGGTCGAAGCGGAGCGCCAAGCGGCGGAATCCCGAGCTGAAATGAGGAACTTCGTGTCTACGCTTCGTGATCCTCAGAGCTTCAACCACCGCAAGTAGTGTTTGCACTGCTCGCTTCAGTTTAACCTAGTTTGCGGATAAATTTGCTATTAATTTCTAGTATTTTATGTCCGATCTCACGATTTAAGTGTTTACACTTCCAGGATCGGTTAGGCGGTCAAAATTTTCCATACATTGATGTAGCATAGACCCCTAGTAGGGTCAAGTTTTCCCAAGTATTGTATACTAAGTTGTATCAATGATATTGACACGCTATTTGTTTTATTGGGAACACTACATCAAATTCATAACATGAACTATTTTCAGATAAAAATTTATTGGTGACTAACCTATGATCGCCCGAGGTATAAATCAAAGTTATATGTAATTGCGACCATGTCGACCTAGAAATGGTGGTTTCGCCTTGGATCCTGTTCCTTGTTTGGTTGTGGGCCCAGGGCATACCCATTAGATTCGAAAGTTTATTAAATCTTGATTACATGTAAATATTATACATCAAGCGATTGTTGGTTGGACCCGGTATGTATATTATCACAGACATTTCAGGAGAATCAATACTATCGAAATTCATAAAGTCTATATTTCATAGACTTCTGGTATGAATGGATTCGTACAACATTCTTACAAGTCGGAATCATGATGCATATAAAGAACTAATAATGTTTAGTTTAACACTCGACTTGTATCAAAGACTTATTGTCTTTTCATTGTTGATAATTGGCAGAAAATGCCACCTCGTAGAAATCCTAGACGCAACGGCGCAGCTGGGACTGCACCACCCCCACCACCACCTCCTCAGTTCGACCCAACCATGTTCCAGGCTGCGGTGGCGGCCGCAGTAGCAGTCGCGATAGCTCAAATCAACCCCACTAATTATGGCGGTGCGGGTAGTGGTGCCTCGAATTCTAACAACAGGGACGGTCAGGGACGCTCGAGAGAGTGTACCTACAAAGACTTTACAAACGGCAAGCCCAAAACCTTCAACAGAAGCGAAGGTGTTATAGCCTTGCTGCAATGGTTCGAGAAAACCGAGACCATCTTCGAAATATGTGCATGCCCTGAAGCAAGCAAGGTTAAATTTGTTGCATGCACATTCTCCGAAAGAGCCCTCACCTAGTGGAAAGGCCACGTCAAAACGCTAACACTCCCGGTGGCTAATGCAATAACATGGGAAGATCTAAAAACCATGTTGATGAAGGAGTACTGCCCCAGGGGCGAGATACAGAAGCTGTAAGAAGAATTTTGGGGTCTCAAAATGACGGGCTCTGACATCCTGTCTTACACCTCAAGGTTCAATGATCTGGCCATGCTGTGCCCAGGAATGGTTCCGACAGAAAGTAAGAAGGTGGAAAGGTACATATGGGGACGCTCTCCCCAAGTCCAAGGACACGTATTGGCCTCAAAGCCAATTACCTTTGACAGTGCCAAGGAACTGGCACAACAACTCATTGAACATAACGCCAGCCATGGCACTGTAACGACCAGCTCTGAGCAATCAAAAGGGGGAAACAACAAAAGAAAATTCTGGAATAAGAAAAAGGGCCAGCCTACTCAAGACCCTACCAAGAAACAACAAGTGGTTGCAGTGCACGCTGCCACAACCACTGCCAACCCCACTCCAATAAGGCAATACGTCGGGAACCTACCCAAGTGCAACAAATGCAGCTACCACCACAACGGTGCATGCCGTGAAACGCATTACACCAAATGTAACAAAAAGGGGCACACCGCCCGATTCTGTAGGACTCCAGTCCAACCGAATGCACAAGCTACCAACGCCGGAGCAAGTCGAACCTACTATGGTTGTGGAGAAGCAGGACACTTTAAACGAAACTGCCCAAAGGCAAGAGACCCCAACCCCGACGAAGTGGGCAGAGTTCTGGCGATAGGTCATGAGGAAGCCGTCGCAGATCCAATTGTGGTTACCGGTACGTTTCTCCTCAACAATACCTACGCATGCATTCTTTTCGATAGTGGCGGGGAGAAAAGCTTCATGAGCCACCAATTTAAACGCTTGCTTAATCAAACACCACAAACACTAAAAGACACATTCACCGTAGAAATGGCTAACGGAAAAACAGAGAACATTAACGATATTTACATCGGGTGTACCCTCACCTTAAACAATCACTCTTTCCAAATTGACATGATGCCGGTCACCATAAAAAGTTTTGATGTTATCATTGGCATGGATTGGTTATGCCCTCACCATGCTGAAATCCTATGTCACGAAAAGGCCGTTCGCCTTAATCCGCCAAGTGGCGAAGCTCTCGTCGTTTATGGCAACAAACCTAGCTCAAACTTTCAGATCATCTCTTGTATCAAGGCTCAAAAGTATCTCCGCAAGGAGTACCACGCCTTCCTAGCCCACGTCGTAGATAAGGGTCAAGGAATGAGAGACATCAAGGACATTCCGGAGGTCTGCAATTTCCCCGACGTATTCCCGGAAGACCTTCCAGGAGTGCCCCCTCCTCGGCAAGTCGAATTCCGAATCGACTTAATTCCCGGAGCTACCCCCGTAGCCAAATCGCCATACCTTCAAGCCCCGGCCGAAATGCAGGAACTATCTAGTCAACTGAACGAACTACTGAGCAAAGGCTTCATTAGACCAAGCTTCTCGCCCTGGGGAGCACCGGTTTTGTTCGTTAAGAAAAAGGACGGATCGTTCAGCATGTGTATTGACTACCGTGAACTAAACAAACTCACCATCGAAAACCGATACCCTTTGCCTCGAATCGATGACCTCTTCGACCAGCTACAAGGAGCGAGTTTCTTCTCGAAGATTGACCTTAGATCTGGGTACCATCAGCTACGAGTTCAAGAGGAGGATATTCCAAAGACAGCTTTCAGAACGCGCTATGGTCACTACGAATTTGTAGTGATGCCTTTCGGCTTAACAAATGCACCCGCAGCGTTTATGGATCTGATGAATCGGGTGTGTCGACCTTACTTAGACAAGTTCGTGATTGTTTTCATCGATGATATACTAGTCTACTCCCGAAGTAAGGAAGAACACAGCCATCATTTACGTCAAGTCCTGGAGACGCTAAGGACGGAGAAATTGTACACAAAATTCTCAAAGTGCGAGTTCTGGATTCGAGGGGTGAATTTCCTCGGACATGTAGTCAGCAAGGAAGGAATCCATGTGGACCCTTCAAAGATCAAGGCGATTGAAAGTTGGGCAGCACCAAGAATACCCACGGAGATCCGATAATTTTTAGGGCTCGCCGGTTACTATCGACGGTTCATTCAAAACTTCTCCAAAATCGCAAAACCCCTCACCACCCTGACTCAAAAAGGAGTGACGTTCGTCTGGGGATATAAGCAAGAGGCTGCATTCCAAACACTAAAACGAACTCTGTGCAGTGCTCCGATCTTGTCCCTACCGGATGGAACCGAAGACTTTGTGGTTTACTGCGATGCATCAAACCAAGGTCTAGGGTGTGTGTTAATGCAACGAGGAAAAGTAATTGCCTACACCTCAAGACAACTGAAGACGCATGAGGTAAACTACATGACGCACGACCTTGAATTGGGAGCAGTAGTTTTCGCCCTAAAAATCTGGAGGCATTACCTTTACGGCACCAAGTGCACCATCTTCACCGATCATAAAAGCCTCCAGCATATCCTCAACCAGAAGGAACTCAACATGAGACAAAGGCGATGGATGGAATTACTAAACGATTACAAATGTGAGATTCGTTATCACCCCGGAAAGGCTAACGACGCTTTAAGCAGAAAGGAGTACTCGGGCCGCCGAGTAAAGGCATTAACCATGACCATCCACTCACACCTGTCCGCACAAATCAAGGAAGCTCAGGAAGAAGCCTTGAAGCCAGAGAACGTGACAGGTGAAGCATTGAGAGGAATGGACAAAAATCTTGAAGTCAGGGATGACGAAGTTCGTTGTCTCATGAACCAGATCTGGACACCAAAATTTAGTAAATTCAGGGACGTTGTCATGATCGAAGCTCATAAAACTCGCTACTTCGTGCATCCCGGCTCAGACAAGATGTACTTAGACCTCAAGAAGATGTATTGGTGGCCGAACATGAAAGCTGAAATAGCTACCTTTGTGGGCAAGTGCCTGACTTGCGCCAAGGTTAAGGTAGAATATAAAAAGCCCTCGGGACTACTTCAACAACCAGAGATACCCGAGTGGAAGTGGGATCGGATTACGATGGATTTCATTACCAAGTTACCTAAGACCATGGGTGGACTTGACACCATTTGGGTAATCGTCGACAGATTAACCAAATCCGCACATTTCCTACCAATAAAGGAGACAGACAAAATGGAGAAGCTGAAAAGGATCTACATTAGAGAAATAGTGCGCCTTCACAGAGTACCGATATCCATTATCTCTGACAGAGATAGTAGGTTCACGTCACGATTCTGGCAGTCATTACAGAAAGCTATGGGAACTAGGCTGGACATGAGTACAGCCTACCACCCACAAACAGACGGGCAGAGTGAAAGAACCATTCAGACTTTAGAGGACATGCTAAGAGCTTGTGTGATAGACTTTGGTAAAGCTTGGGATACTCATTTACCTCTTATTGAGTTTTCCTACAATAATAGTTATCACACTAGCATCAAAGTCGCTCCGTTCGAAGCCCTCTATGGCTGTAAGTACAGATCACCCCTGTGTTGGGCTGAGGTGGGCGATACGCAATTAGCAAAAGGACAAGTCCCTAACAGCGCACTCACTAGCCCGAAGATCATAAGGGAAACAACTAAGAAGATCGTCCAAATTCGAGAGCGAATAAAGGCTTCGCAAGACCGACAAAAGAGCTACGCAGATAAGAGACGAAAATTTTTGGAGTTCCAAGTTGGAGATCGAGTACTTCTGAAAGTATCACCTTGGAAGGGATTAATATGTTTTGGGAAACGTGGGAAATTAAATCCAAGGTATATCGGGCCATTCGAAATCCTCGCCAGGATTGGCCTGGTGGCATACAAGCTACGATTACCACAAGAACTCAACCACGTCCATCCTACCTTTCATGTGTCAAACCTGAAGAAATGTTTGTCTGATGAGACCCTCGTCATTCCTTTGGAAGAAATTGAGATCAACGAGAACCTCCACTTTGTAGAGGAACCTGTTGAAATCATGGACCGAGAGGTCAAATCAACGAAACAAAGCCGCATTCCCATCGTAAAGGTCCAGTGGAACGCCAAGCGAGGACCCAAATTTACTTGGGAACGTGAGGACCAAATGAAACAAAAGTACCCACATCTATTCCCTAACCCTTGAAGTCCCACTCAAAATGCAAATTTCGGGACGAAATTCCTTCTAACGGGGGGATAATGTGACAACCGTCAAATTCAAGTCAAAGTCAACAAGTCAAGGTCAACAAGTCAAACCGGTCAAACTTAATTTGTACTTGAATTTTAAAACTTATTCTATGTATAAAAATGTGCATTTGTATGTCAAGGATTCAAGTGTCTCGAAGAATCTATGTGTTATCAATGTAAAAAAAACCCTAAAAAGGGAGTTAAACGCATCAAA
This sequence comes from Lactuca virosa, assembly GCF_052849685.1. NCBI lineage: Eukaryota > Viridiplantae > Streptophyta > Magnoliopsida > Asterales > Asteraceae > Lactuca > Lactuca virosa. The sequence goes on from NC_136433.1 coordinate 46,201,294, forward strand.
ACACGACTAAGGACCCTTTCGGGGACTTAAAACAATCATAAACGAAGCATAACGGGGTTCACGAACCTTGCATTACGAGATTATACGATAATAATGGCTAAGATCAAAATCTCTCCTAAATCTCTCCAAGAATGTGAAATCTCTCCCAAATCTCTCTAAGTATGTGAAATCTCTCCCAAATCTCTCCCAAATCTCTCCAAGAATGTGAAATCTCTTCCAAATCTCTCTAAGTATGTGAATCTCTCCAAGTATGTGAAATCTCTCCAAGTATGTGAAATCTCTCCCAAATCTCTCTAAGTATACAAAATCTCTCCAAGTATGTGAAATCTCTCCCCAATCTCTCTAAGTATGTGAAATCTCTCCAAGTATGTGAAATCTCTCCAAGTATGTGAAATCTCTCCCAAATCTCTCTAAGTATGCGAAATCTCTCCACGTATGTGAAATCTCTCCCAAATCTCTCTCAAAATCTCTCTCAACTTTTTTTAGTCATCCCGACCCTTAACATGGCCAAAAACCGCTTGAAACGGGGAGTTATATCGAAAAACAGCTAATTAGGGCCGAAACCCTTCTTAGGAATCGAACCTCTTAGGAGCCGAACCCTTCTATTAGAGCCGAACCTCTTAGGAACCGAGCTTGTCAGAAGCGAAGCTGTCATAAGCGAACCTCCCCTTTTCGACTACTTTCGCTTCCTAAGCCCGTTTTTGACGTTTTAGACGGGATTTTTTCACCAAATTCATATTTTTTTTCATTTTTAACCCCCAGAACTCTTATTTTAATTATTTTTCAAGGATTTATTAATTAAAATAGCTTAGATTATCAAGTGGGTCAATTGTGTCCACTTGCCCTCCATGTGTCACCCTCTCATTAGCCACCTTATCCACATCACACAAACCAAGGCACACATTACTTCAAACTCACAAGTTGCTCCAGCAACCTTCTATATAAAGAAATCCCTGGAGGATTTCTTGATTTACTTGCTCATTTCAAACATACACACACACTCCTCATACCTCCTCAAGAAAGCTTTTTTCTCTCTACTTCCCACCACCTTGTGCAAGTGTTCTTGAGTTGCTACTGCCCTTTTTGGTAAGTATTCCATCTAAACTCAAGTGTTATTCCATAATTTCATGACACTCTTGGATCATTGACTCATATCTTAACGCCAAAAATCGTTCTTAGGATCATCCAAGTTTTCACGTGTTCACCAAGTGCTCTTGACTTGATATTCCTTAACTTCAACCTTCCACTCTTCAAGTCATCACTCAAGATGAGTTCATACCCCTACATTTTCTAGTTTTCTTCAGTTTTCAGGGGGGGGGGGGGGGGGATACAAGCTAAAACACCAAAACATATTCAAAACTTAACTTGACAGATTACAACAGAAAAGTTGTGACCTGTTCACGGACTGTTTTACCCAACGTAAACTTAATATTTTTCAAAACCGTTTAATATGAAAATATTTCAGGTTTATACCTTTAAAATGACTACTTTCACACCTCCATACGATTTTTCTACAATTTATGGTGATTTTTACAAAACTGCCTATCACTGCAGCAACAAAATCGGACCAGTTGTGAAAATGAACATTTTCACACTGATTTGAGACCACCAAAAATTATGGGAAAATTTATGTATACAGTAGACTCTTTTTCCAAACACTCAGAGTTTACGGATTCAGTTTTCGACTTACGATGATTTTTCTATAATTACTCAAAAACAGTGACAGTTAAGGGTAAAACTGTCAAATACATATTTAAGAGTTATTCACACCTTGTAACATGTTGAGCAAGGTGTGTAAGATTTACACTTAGTATTTCCAGTGTCATCTATTTGAAATACATATACATGCATAACAAGGTTTCATACCATCAGACAACACTTTTGATAAACTATAATAGGTATAGTTTTGAACCCTTCATTTAACAAAGAAAGCGGTAACACTATCAATTCACAAACGAATTTTTCACTACACACTATGTGAACTCGTTAATGAATATTTGTGAGACATTCTCCTTCGGGGTACTCTAAGTACCACAGAAAAGTCCTTTAGTTATAACCAGAATCTCCTGGAGGGAGAACGTGATAGTTGTGTATAGATCTATACTGGGTCCGACCAAGCCGCACCTGAGCTGCTTGCAACAGCTAGACCGGCAGGTCTGTGGTGACAAGTGTCATAACTTTCCGACGCCTGAAGAACGTCGCATACAAGGCCATCTAGTCTTTAGTATGATTATAACATCTCGCATGGAATATTATCAAAACATACAGTTCACTTAAATTCTAAGGCTTTATACAAAGGAGTTTTATTTAAATATAAAACACACACATAAGTATGACGATTTACTTACACATACTAAGCCTTGTTTCAATTTAGTCTACAACAAATCTTTTAGAAAATATTGGATTTTCTGGAAACAAACCTGTAACAAACGTTAAGGAAACAACATTCATTTTTCATAAAATACTTATGAACTTACCAGCTTTATGCTGATACTCTTTCAAAACAACTTGTATTCTCAGGTAATCAGTAATACAGGTAACTACAAGATTTCTGAAGTCAAGACGCTAAGGCGTGGATTCTTTTGCTACATTTTATCATCATATGTAATTTATTTGGAAAACATGTATTATTTTGAAACAATGTAACCTTTTAAATTATATCTATGATGGTTGTGTTTTACTTTCTTCAGTATGGTTATGATACTGAGCATGACGTCCTCCGCCCCCGAACGTTTCCGCCGTTCTGGTTTGGGGGTGTGACAAACTTTACGTGATAATCCACCTTAAGGAAGTTAGATCTAAGTGTAGGTTGAAGTCTTAATCGATTAAGAGCTGAATTTGGGAAGTTGGCCAAGTTGGTTGAGTAAGTTGGGCGTACAAGCAAGTACGTTGCGCGTACAAGCCCTTAAGCGAGTACGCTGAGCATACAAGCTGATTACGCCCCGCGTACTCAACAGTTTGGGCTTCAGAATTTTGGGCTCTCGTTGTGGGTCATGTTGGACTTTGGTTGTCTTGGGCCTTGTTGGGCCATCAGAATTCTATTTATGAGTTGTTGAGATTTTATTGGACTTTCTTGGGTGAAGGCCCATGAAAGGGATTAGGCCCAATTCGGAAAATTAGGCCATATGTAACGCCCCCTTCCTGGTACGTATTAATTCATTAAATGTCTTTGTATAAAGAGCTACTCGACGAGTAGTAGCCCTAACTCGTCGAGTAGATGCCAGTATTGGATGCGGGTTTAAGTGACCTACTCGGCGAGTCCGCGTCTTGACTCGACGAGTAGGCCAGTCCTGATGAAACCCTAATTCTTAGGGTTTGTATCCTATTTAAACATCATTATAGCCCCCATCCCAGCCTCCAGCACCTCTAGAGCGTTCCCCCTCAAAACCCTAGCCCTCCATTGGTGAGTGTGAGTGATTCCTTCTTGATTTTGAGTGATTTGGTGTATTATTGGAAGTGTAGAAGAGAAGGAAAGAGAGAAGGTGCAAAGGAGAAGAAGGAGATCAAGAAGCTAGCTTCCATTTGCTACTTCATATGATAATAAAGCCTCTACCCTGTTCATTTTCCCTAGTAGATCTTCATATATGCTTGTTTTGCCACTTTTGGGACATTTCAAGGTCCAAACTCGAGATTTGAGCTCCCTTAGGGTAGGGAACTATAGATCTGGACATCATTGAGCTCCAGGAGCTCAAGGTAGCTACCTTTATGCAAAGCAAGGCCTTGTTCCAAACCCTAGGTTCCCATTTCTAGCTTATTTTGGTGTTTTAGCTTCATACCTTTATGCATGCATGTAAAGTTGGCAACTTTACGTGTTATATCGGCCCTAGAAGCTCAGATCTATGAATTGGATGCACTGGAATCGATTAGAATCAACTATATGGTGAAGACATGCATAGGACTCGACGAGTCGTTCATTGGACTCGGCGAGTCGAAGCGCAAACTCCCGATTTCTCCGATTTGAGAGTTATGAGTTGAATCAGTGAGTGGAGGAGGACTCAGTGAGTTAGAATAAGGATCTGGAAGTAGAGGTACTCGACGAGTCTACGCCCCGACTCGGAGAGTCGAGTCGCGAGTTAGAAAATTGAGAGTCAGGGAACTCGGCGAGTCCATAGTAGGACTCGGCGAGTAGAGTCAACCTGGAAGTTTGACTCTGACCAGGACTTTGACTTTGACTAGGAGGTAAATTGGTCATTTACTCCATGTGGAATCATCAGTTGATTCAGAATGTTATGTGATTGTAGTCGGGGAGTCGTCGGAGCAGCAAACAGGGATTTCTCACTCGGTATATCAGCAGCCAGTTATACGAGGTGAGTTTCCTTCTAGTAGGAACGAGTCTACGGCCACAATGCCGGCCCGTTTAGATGATAGTAGTTCCGGAATTCGGTCCGATGTCGGGCGGGGCCCCATGCAGTAGTATGTAGGCTTGATGTCTACGTGGTTCATGCATGTTTGTGATAAGTGTTATATGATCCAGACTTCGGTCCAATGTCGTGCAAGCCCGATGCAGTATGTAATTGTGCTATATGTTCATGTTATGTTATGTTCAGTTTATTCCGGACTTCGGTCCGATGCCGGGTAGGGCCCGATGCAGTGGGCGGGGCCCAGATTATGTCGGACTTCGGTCCGATGCCGGGCGGGGCCCGATGCAATGGGCGGTTGCTTTGGCTAAGGAACCAGGAGATCATGGGAGATCTAGGCACATTGACATAAAATACCATTTCATTAGACATCGAATAGAAGAAGGACTCCTCGTGGCAAAGAGGGTATCATCAAATGAGAACCCAACAGATCCCCTCACGAAGGGACTGAGTAGGGTTAAGCATTTACAGCATGCGAGGCGCATCGGGCTGAAGGATGATATTAGTTTCAATAATTAGAATTCTGAAACTTGTAAAATGTAATTTGACATTTTGATGATTAAATAAAAGTTGTTATTTATTTATGAGTAAAGTGTTACTATCTTATGTTAATCGTTTACTATGGTTTTAATTTTGCATGTTTTGACTTCCAAAATAATTATTTTATTCGAACTCTCCACAGTCGGTCATATGTCGGAAGTAGATATGAATCAAGACTGTCATGAATTTGGTTTGTATGATATGTCTAAAGGGTATCAGACATAGCAATAGTTGCTGCAACATTCATGAGTGCTCATAAGTTCTGAGTATTGGATTCAACCCACGCTCACTTGCATCACTTCATGGAATTTATCTCGAGAGATCGTGAGACGGTAATATCATATAAATCTTTAAACCTAGAGATATGAGTTGTTGACTATGAGTTGGTTATCCATTGATTGTACGAAAACGCATTGGTAACTCGATGTTATAAAACGTGCTTTTGTGCATAATTCAACAAGTAGTCAGTACAAGCATATGAGTCGAAGTTTACCTGTTCCTTCTAGAAATAGAAGCGATATTTGGGCCCCTCGATGATTTGGTTTTGACTTCTGTACCGGGCCCGGTCAGAAAAAAATTGATGTGTTCAATTTAGTTCTATGTCGGAAAAAATCAGAGATCGAGAAACAAATGCTGGACAACAAGTAAGACCATGTTCCATGTGTTTGTCCGGCTGATATCTTGAAAGCAGAGGATTATATGATCACTTATCTTAAATGACGTATCATTATTATCTCAGTTCCGAGAGACTTTGAAAGAGCTACGATTGCTAGTCGGATCCTAAAGTCATATCTGCAAATATAGTTATTAGACTTATCCAAGTGGGAGACTGTTGGATATAGTGTCTAAGTCCATAACTTTATTTGGTATGTACTTGACCCGACCCGGCATGGTCCATTTGGGTTGCATGGCATTGCAATACTTGGATAGACTAAATGAGAGAAAGGAAACTTGTGATTATTAATATATTATAAGTTCTAATATATTAATAATAGTATTATTTAATTAGTGTTGATCAAGTATTAATTTAGAATTAATTTGGTGATCAAAATGAGACTAATTAAATGTATAGGGTTGATTATGACAATCATCTAATCTTTTATGGTGGATTTATGATCCATGGTTTATGGAGTTGGGTTATAACCATTTGGAGCTCCATGGATAGTTCATGGGAGTTACAAACCCATGGATAATTAGAAATGAAGAGTCATGACAATTAAGGGCATTCATGTGTAAACCCTAATTGTGACAACACTATAAAAGGAGCCCTATAGCTAGCAAAATCGGACTACTAGTGAGTTCTAAGAGGGCATAACTGATTTTTGAGTGCAAGTGTATTCTCTCAAGTTATTCCAAGTCTTGTAGTGTTGTGTGAAGCATTTGAGGCACAACATTTGGGGTGTTAGGCTCACAAAGTCTTCAAGGAATCCAAGCAACAAGAAAGGTATGTACTTCTACTAGTTTTATATTACATATTCCCCATGCCATGCTAGTTAGGAAGTAAACCTTGAAAAATCAAATTTGCATGTATATTAGAGAAAACATAGATTCAAGGTTTATAGGGTTGCATGTACACCATAGGAGTGTTAGAATGCTCAAAACTCATCAGTGGTATCAGAGCCTAGGATTGTTTTCTGTATATTTGATGCAAACTGCTTGAAAAATCAAAAAACTGCTCACTGTTCGACTGGACTCGCCGAGTGCAAGGGGAGAACTCGACGAGTCCAAGGCAAAGTTCATCCTACTCGTCGAGTAGGATCTTGCACTTGACGAGTAGGTGTGTGTTGGGAAGTTTTCCGAGTTTTGTTGCTGGAAATGGGCTAGAATCATTATCCCAAACTGTTTTGGACTTGTAAAATCTGTTTTTCAGAGTGGTAATGATTATGTTAACCCATTTCAAATGATTATTATCAATTTTAAGTTTTATATGTGTTTTCTTGAAATTGTTTGATATGAATATTTGTTCTTATGAGTTTTAGAAGATCATAGGAATTGTGTGTAACCTACATGCTTGTTTAATTCATGATCTTAATGCTAATGATGGTGTCCATAACTTGTCCTCAAGTTGTGGATAACCAAAAGTCACTTCTTTAAAAGTTGTCATTAAAGAATAGGAGGTTTCATAAAATGAAGAGTCTTCAACTTTATGAACCATTAAAACTCATAAGTTACAAATTGAAGAGTCTTGAAATAGTTTCAAAACTTGCCCTCAAGTTTTGGAATTTGTAAAGTCTTACACTTTAATACTTTAATTCCAAATTAAACCTTAGATTTTTAAAAGTTTAAAAATCAACACTTATACTATTATTATAATCTTATTTATATAGATATGTATAAGAATATGTCATTCTTACCGTTAGTAGGCCTCATTCACGAAGCCGGTCTATAAGGGGTGTATAAGGTTACTGCCTATAAAATGGTGGTTTAATGGGTGTCCACTCTCACCCACCGCTTCCTTGACTGGTGGAGGGTCGTTAGCCGAACGGGTAGGATAGGACTTTAACTCTCATTAAAAGTATAATGAATTATAAAGTAACTATACATTATTAATTCCCAGTCTTAGTTACTTTAGGAAAAATGTGAAATAGGTGCTAGTCCATAAAATTACACTTTGTACCTTACCAAGTCGTTAGTGGAGCGTGTGTGGTGAACCGGCACACTAACAAGGACTAGTAAGTGTGGCAAAGGGTAACTTGACTTTATTATAGATCGGTGGAGCGTGTGTGGTTAACCGGCACATCGATTAGGTAATATAGTTAAGGGTACCAAGTCAATTTGTATGGTTATTCACACCTTGTTTGCGATCCTCGGCATCCCAGTCACAAACTTGAGAGGGCACAATCGAGATTCAAACATGCCATTGAAAAGTTCAATGTATCTCAAAAGATCTAGGAGTTTCAAATCCAATAAAACCTAATAATAAAATATTTCGTTCTTATGGTGGAAATTGGTAAATCGTCATTTACCTACCTTCAAATATTTTATAGCTTGGATTACGGCATCCCTCTTCCAACTATAAATAGTTTGTTGGATCCTAGCCTTAATATCTCATTTGGGTGACTTATTAAGGACTCTTCATCTAATAAAACTTGTTTTTCTTTTCTTTCAGATGTCTTCCAACAATCCTGCTGGCTCAAACCCAACAGGCTCTTTTTCCCTTATGAACTTGTGTGGGAAAGTCACTTTTGACGGATCCAACTTCAATGATAGGATCAGAAACATCAGGATGATTACCCGCTATGAGGACAAGGAGTATGTCCTCGATAGGGAGCTTAAGGTTGTGAATGAAGCCACTGCTACTCCTAAAGAGTTTGTGGAGTTTGTTGCACATGAAAAGGATGCTACTAAAGTAGCATGCATCATGATGGCCACTATGACTCCTGAACTTCAAAAATCCTATGAAGATTTCTACCCCTATGAGATGCACCAGGATCTGATGGAAAGGTACCATCAGAGCGCGCGTCAGGAGAGGTATGAAATCATCTCCTCCATGATAACAACCAGAATGAAAGATGGTGAACCCATCACCGGTCACTTGTAGAAAATGCAAAGGTTCGTTGACTGATTATTGAAGCTTAATGTGGACTTCCCTGAAGAAATGGCGATTGACATCATTCTCCATTCCTTACCTCCAAGTTATGATTAGTTTCGTATGACTTATCATATGAACAAGGAGGAAGTCACACTGAGTAAACTTCAAGGACTTTTAAGGACAGCTTAAAATGGCCTTAAGGGTAAAGCGGTTGTTACTTCTACTTCTACTCCTTCAGCAGCCCCTGTTCTTGCGATTGGGCAGGGAAAGGGCAAGAAGAGGAAAACCCCTTCGAAGGGTACCAAGGGTAAGCCTCATGATGGTTCCTCTTCAAGTGGGACAAAGAAAGGTCCCATTACTCCTTCCTCAAACCCAAAGGAAGCACAATGCTTCTATTGCCAGGAAAAGGGGCACTGGAAGCGAAGCAGCCCCAAATACTTGCAAGATGTAAAGGATGGGAAAGTTAAATCCACCCATGCAGGTATTTATACAATATTGTCTAATAACTCATCTAATCCTAATTCTTGGGTGCTTGATACAGGTTGTGGTATTCACATTTGTACTGATTTGCAGGGCCTAAGAAGAAGTGAGCAAGTGGAGCACGGGAAGATAAACTTAGTCATGGGTAACAGGAAAGCATCACCTGTCACCAAGATAGGAGTTTATTCTTTATTGCTTAATAATGGGTTAATTTTAGATTTGAATAAATGTTGTTACTCGCCTGAAATAGCGAGAAATATTATTTCCTTTCATGGCTTGTACAAACAAGGGTTTACATTTTCATTTGATAATAATAATGGTGCTATTAATGTTTATTACAATGATGTATTTTACTTTAAAGCATTACCTTGTGATGGTTTATATGAAGCTGTGAATGTTGTAGACAATCTAGGAAATAATGTGTTGTATATTGATTCTTCAAATAGCTTGGATAAAGCATCCTTGTGGCATTGTCGTCTTAGACATGCCAACAAGAAGCGCATAGGCCAACTCTAAAAGGCTGGAGTCTTGGAATCATTTGACCTAAAGTCGAATGATAGTTGCGAGTCTTGTTTACTTGGAAAAATGACAAAGTCGCCCTTCACAGGTACTTGTGATAGGGGTAAAGGTTTGTTGGACCTGGTACACACAGATGTGTGTGGGCCCTTCAGAGTTGCTACAAGGGATGCTAATCGCTATTATGTAACTTTCACTGATGATTACAGCAGATATGGATATATCTACTTAATCAAGCATAAGTCAGAAACCTTTGAAAAGTTCAAAGAGTTTAAGCAGGAAGTAGAGAATCAGTTGGGCAGGAACATCAAGATGCTCCGATCCGATCGGGGAAGAGAGTATATTAGCATTGAGTTCCTTGACTATCTTAAGGAATGTGGGATTGTCTCACAATTGACACCTCCCATAACACCACAGCTGAATGGTGTAGCTAAGAGGCGCAATCGAACCTTGTTGGATATGGTTCGTTCCATGATGAGTCGAGCTTCGCTACCAATCTCGTTCTGGGGGTATGCCTTAGAGACTGCCGCCCACATCCTTAATCTAGTCCCTACTAAAAAGGTTGCCAAAACACCTCACGAGATGTGGACTGGGAAAGTTCCCAATTTAGATCACATCAAGATTTGGGGTTGTGAAGCTTTCGTGAGGCGTGAGACTCATGATAAGCTTGAACCTCGAAGTGAGAGGTGTATTTTCATCGGCTACCCACAGAGATCCTTTGGTTACCTCTTCTACAGACCCAGTGATAATGTGGTCTTTGTAGTAAGAAGAGGAGTCTTTCGTGCGAGAGAATTTATAAGCCAAGGGGACAGTGGGAGGCAAATTGACCTTGAAGAGCTTCAAGAGTCAAGCGGTGAAGGAACCTCAAATACTACCGACCAACCTGAGGAGGAAACTCCTGTTGAACCGATAGATGAGTCTGTACCTCCGAGGCGTTCCACTAGAGTGAGGAACACACCTGATTTTTATTATGGTTATCACATCACTACTGAAGGTGATACATTTATTAGTGATAGTACACTAATAGATTTGGATGAACCTAATAATTACAAGGAAGCCATGGCAGGCCCTGAGTCTGCTAAATGGAAGGAGGCTATGGACAGCGAGATTCAGTCCATGCATGACAATCAAGTATGGAACTTGGTTGACAATGTACCAGGTCGTAAGACAGTTGGGTGCAAATGGATCTTCAAAAAGAAGATCGACATGGATGGTAAGGTAAACACCTACAAAGAAAGACTGGTGGCAAAGGGCTTTACTCAAACTCCGGGAGTTGAATATGATGAGACCTTTTCACCAGTAGCAAAGATTAAGTCTATTAGAGTTTTGCTGGCCATAGTTGCATTTCATGATTATGAAATATGGCAAATGGATGTCAAAACCGCTTTCCTTAATGGAAAGTTGGCTGAGGATGTTTACATGGCTCAGCCAGAGGGTTTTGTCGATGCAAAGTACCCTAATAGGGTGTGTAAGCTTGAGAAATCCATTTATGGATTGAAACAAGCATCTCGTAGATGGAATCTTTGCTTCGATGAGTAAGACTCAGAGTCCGAGTACAGAGGCTGAGATAGCAGAGATGAGTCGTACACCATATGCTTCCGCTGTGGGCTCTATCATGTATGCTATGACTTGTACTCGCCCTGATGTGGCCTTTTCTTTGAGCATGGTCAGTAGATATCAAGGGAACCCTGGCAAGGCTCACTGGACTGCGGTAAAGAATATTCTCAAGTATCTGCGGAGGACTAAGGACTGGGTCCTTACCCTCGGTGGCAGTGATGACTTGAGAGTGGAAGGATATAGCGATGCTAGCTTTCAGACTGATATGGATAATTTCCGCTCTCAGTCAGGCTGGGTCTTTATCCTAAATGGAGGGGCAATTACTTGGAAAAGTTACAAGCAGGAGACAGTAGCTGATTCTACTTGTGAATCAGAGTACATAGCAGCGAGTGAAGCAGCAAAGGAGGCGATATGGCTAAAGAACTTCATCCGAGACCTTGGAGTTGTACCAGCTATAAAGGAGCCAATGGAAATTTTCTGTGACAGCGAAAGTGCGGTTGCTTTGGCTAAGGAACCAAGAGATCACGTGAGATCTAGGCACATTGACAGAAAATACCATTTCATCATACATCGAATAGAAGAAGGAATCATCGTGGCAAAGAGGGTATCATCATATCAGAACCCAGCAGACCCCCTCACGAAGGGACTGAGTAGGGTTAAACATTTACAGCATGCAAGGCGCATCGGGCTGAAGGATGATATTAGTTTCACTAATTAGATTTCTGAAACTTGTAAAATGTAATTTGACATTTTGATGATTAAATAAAAGTTGTTATTTATTTATGAGTAAAGTGTTACTATCTTATGTTAATCGTTTACTATGGTTTCAATTTTGCATGTTTTGACTTCCAGAATAATTATTTTATTCGAACTCTCCACAGTCGGTCATATGTCGGAAGTAGATATGAATCAAGACTGTCATGAATTTGGTTTGTATGATATGTCTAAAGGGTATCAGACATAGCAATAGTTGCTGCAGCATTCATGAGTGCTCATAAGTTCTGAGTATTGGATTCAACCCACGCTCACTTGCATCACTTCATGGAATTTATCTCGAGTGATCGTGAGACGGTAATATCATATAAATCTTTAAACCTAGAGATATGAGTTGTTGACTATGATTTGGTTAACCATTGATTGTACGAAAACACATTGGTAACTCGATGTTATAAAACGTGCTTTTGTGCATAATTCAACAAGTAGTCAGTACAAGCATATGAGTCGAAGTTTATCTGTTCCTTCTAGAAATAGAAGCGATATCTGGGCCCCTCGATGATTTGGTTTTGACTTCTGTACCGGGCCCGGTCAGAACCTAATTGATGTGTTCAATTTAGTTCTATGTCGGAAAAAATCAGAGATCGAGAAACAAATGCTGGACAACAAGTAAGACCATGTTCCATGTGTTTGTCCGGTTGATATCTTGAAAGCAGAGGATTATATGATCACTTATCTTAAATGACGTATCATTATTATCTCAGTTCCGAGAGACTTTGAAAGAGCTACGATTGCTAGTCGGATCCTAAAGTCATATATGCAAATATAGTTATTAGACATATCCAAGTGGGAGACTGTTGGATATAGTGTCTAAGTCTATAACTTTATTTGGTATGTACTTGACCCGACCCGGCATGGTCCATTTGGGTTGCATGGCATTGCAATACTTGGATAGACTAAATAAAAGAAAGGACACTTGTGATTATTAATATATTATAAGTTCTAATATATTAATAATAGTATTATTTAATTAGTGTTGATCAAGTATTAATTTAGAATTAATTTGGTGATCAAAATGAGACTAATTAAATGTATAGGGTTGATTATGACAATCATCTAATCTTTTATGGTGGATTTATGATCCATGGTTTATGGAATTGGGTTATAACCATTTGGAGCTCCATGGATAGTTCATGGGAGTTACAAACCTATGGATCATTAGAAATGAAGAGTCATGACAATTAAGGGCATTCATGTGTAAACCCTAATTGTGACAACACTATAAAAGGAGCCCTATAGCTAGCAAAATCGGACTACTAGTGAGTTCTAAGAGGGCATAACCGATTTTTGAGTGCAAGTGTATTCTCTCAAGTTATTCCAAGTCTTGTAGTGTTGTGTGAAGCATTTGAGGCACAACATTTGGGGTGCTAGGTTCACAAAGTCTTCAAGGAATCCAAGCAACAAGAAGGGTATGTACTTCTACTAGTTTTATATTACATATTCCCCATGCCATGCTAGTTAGGAAGTAAACCTTGAAAAATCAAATTTGCATGTATATTAGAGAAAACATAGATTCAAGGTTTATAGGGTTGCATGTACACCATAGGAGTGTTAGAATGCTCAAAACCCATCAATTTGTAGGGTCGTTTCTAGTGAACGACATTTCAGCCATGGTATTGTTTGATTCGGGGGCTAGCCGATCGTTTGTGTCTCTTGCACTTAGCAAGCGATTTAGCAGAGCTCCGGGGGAGATGGATTGTCCACTCGACGTTGAGATAGAAGATGATAGGACCGTCAGGGCCGCGAGAGTTCATAGAGGATGTACACTACGGTTATTTGATGAGCAGTTCCCAGTAGACTTGGTTCCTATTCCCCTGCAAGGGAATAAGGTTATAGTGGGTATGGATTGGATGAGTTCCAATGGAGCAGTGATTGATTGTGAGCTACAGTTGGTGAGGGTTCGCACTCCTAGTGGGGGAGAGTTAGTTATTCAGGGCGAGAGGCCACAGCGCGGACCGATTCTTTGTTCAACAGCGAGGGCGAGACGCTATTTTCAGTAAGGTTGTGCGGGATATGTTGCTTATGTCATGGATAGCCGGGATAAGGGTAAGACGACAGTCGACGATGTGCCAGTAATACGAGAGTACCCAGACGTATTCCCAGAGGACTTGCCTGGGATACCTTCGGAGAGACAGGTTGAGTTTCGGATTGACCTGGTCCCCGGTGCGGCTCCGATAGCCAAGGCACCATATCGGTTGGCTCCTCCCGAGATGCAGGAGTTGTCTACACAGCTGCAAGAGCTGTTAGACAAGGGTTTTATCAGGCCGAGCAGTTCACCATGGGGAGCCCCGATCCTGTTTGTGAACAAGGTGACGGTGAAGAACCGTTACCCACTCCCGAGGATAGATGATTTGTTCGACCAGCTTTAGGGAGCATCTTGGTTCTACAAGATTGACCTACGGTCCGGATACCACCAGATGCGGGTCAGAGATGATGATGTGCAAAAGACCGATTTTAGGACCCGCTATGGTCACTATGAGTTTGTGGTGATGCCGTTTGGGCTCACCAATGTTGCAGCCGCGTTCATGCACCTCATGAACCGCGTATGCAGGCCGATGCTGGATCGGTCTGTGATAGTGTTTATTGACGACATCTTGGTTTACTCCAAGACTCAGGAGCATGACGAGGAGCACCTGAGAGAGGTGATAGAGACACGTAGGAGGGAGAGACTTTTCGCAAAGTTCTCCAAGTGTGAGTTCTGGTTTCGCGAGGTGCAGTTTCTGGGACACCTCGTCAACCAGAAGGGTATATTAGTCGATCTGACCAAGATAGAGGTCGTGATGCAGTGGGAAGTCCCGAATTCTCCATCTGAGATTCGGAGCTTCCTGGGCTTGGCAGGGTACTATAGGAGATTCATCCAGGACTTCTCCAAGATAGCAGTACCGCTCACTCGACTGACCAAGAAGTCGGTTGTGTATCGATGGGGTCCAGAGCAGCAAGCAGCCTTCGAGACGCTCAGGCAGCGATTGTGCGAGGCACCGATTCTCACCCTGCCAGAGGGAGTAGATGACTTCGTAGTCTACTGTGACGCTTCGATCACAGGTATGGGAGCAGTGTTGATGCAGCGGGGGCATGTGATAGCTTATGCCTCGAGACAGTTGAAGCCTCACGAGGCTAACTACCCGACGCATGATTTGGAGTTGGGGGCTGTAGTGTTCGCCCTCAAGATTTGGCGGCATTATCTCTATGGGGTCCGGTGTAATATTTACACGGACCACAAGAGTTTGAGGTACCTCATGGATCAGCCGAATCTGAACATGAGGCAGCGTCGGTGGTTAGATGTGGCAAAGGATTACGATTGTGAGATCCTCTACCACCCGGGCAAGGCCAACGTAGTGGCCGACGCCCTGAGCTGCAAGGCGGTAGCGGCTCCGATTCGAGATATCTGTTTGAGGATGACAGTAGTTACTCCCATGTTGGAGATTATTTGGGAAGCTCAGGTTGAGGGTGTGAAGGAGGAGCGCTAGAAGTGCGAGAGGATAGTTGGCCGAGTGGCTTCGTTTGATTACGACAGTCGAGGATTGTTGACCCTTCATGGGAGGGTCTGGGTACCGTACTGGGGAGGAGTACGACAGTTGTTGATGGATGAGGCCCCAAAGTCTCGGTTCTCCATTCACCCAGGGGCGTTGAAGATGTACAGAGATCTTCGACCCGATTACTGGTGGCCCTGCATGAAGTGGGACGTAGCTTGGTATGTGGAGAGATTCCTGACCTGCAGGAAGGTCAAGGCAGAGCACCACAGGCCCCACGGCAAGATGCAGCCGCTAGACATTCCCGTGTGGAAATGGGAGGATATCACAATGGATTTCATTACTAAGCTTCCCAGGACCGCACGTGGGGTATGTTCGATTTGGGTCATCGGGGATCGGTTAACCAAGAGTGCACATTTCATACCGATCCAGGAGAGCATCTCAGCCGAGAAACTGGCTGAGATTTATGTGCGAGAGGTGGTGGCACATCATGGAGTGCCTGTCTCAGTGGTATCAGACAGAGACGTCCGTTTTACTTCCAGATTTTGGAAGGGATTTCACGACGAGATGGGTACTCGTCTCCATTTCAACACCGCTTTCCACCCTCAGACGGACGGACAGCGCGAGAGGACGATCCAGACTCTCGAAGACATGCTTCGGGCATGTGTACTAGATTTCGGGGGCAGTTGGGATACGTATCTTCCGTTAGCGGAATTTTCGTATAACAACAACTATCACTCCAGTATAGACCGGCCTCCCTTCGAGATGCTCTATGGGAGGAAGTGTAGGACCCCAATCTGTTGGGGTGAGGTCGGTCAGCGAGTCATGGGGAGTATAGAGGTGGTACTCAAGACTACAGAGCGGATTCAACAAGTCCGGAGCAGACTCCAAACTGCTCAGAGCCGGCAGAAGATTTACGCCGACAAGCGGCGTTCACACTTGGAGTTTCAGGTGGGCGATATGGTCCTCCTGAAAGTGTCACCCTGGAAGGGTGTTATCAGATTTCGGAAGCGGGGCAAGCTGGGCCCCAGATTCATTGGTCCGTTTAGGGTTTTGGCCCGGGTGGGTCGGGTTGCTTATCGGTTAGACCTTCCAGCAGAGCTTAGCCAGATCCACAACACGTTCCATGTTTCTCAATTGCGGAAGTGCTTAGTGGATGATTCAGCAGTGGTACCCCTGGAGGACATTCATGTTGACGATAGCCTGAACTATATCGAGAGACCAGTGGCGATTCTAGATCGCAAGGTGAAAGAGCTGAGGAATAAGAGAGTAGAGCTAGTGAAGGTGCAGTGGCAGCACCGCAAGGGCTCGGAGCGGACATGGGATCCCGAGGAAGAGATGAGGTAGCACTACCTAGAGTTGTTTCCAGAGACAACAGACTTCGAGGACGAAGTCTAAGATAAGTGGGGGAGAATTGTAACGCCCCGTTCCTGGTACGTATCAATTCATTAAATGTCTTTTTATAAAGAGCTACTCGACGAGTAGTAGCCCTAACTCGTCGAGTAGATGCCAGGATTGGACGCGGGTTTAAGTGACCTACTCGTCGAGTCTGCGTCTTGACTCGACGAGTAGACCAGTCTGGATGAAACCCTAACTCTTAGGGTTTGTACCCTATTTAAACGTCATTATAGCCCCCATCCCAGCCTCCAACACCTCTAGAGCGTTCCCCCTCAAAACCCTAGCCCTCCATTGGTGAGTTTGAGTGATTCCTTCTTGAATTTGGAGTGATTTGGTGTATTCTTGGAAGTGTAGAAGAGAAGGAAAGAGAGAAGGTGCAAAGGAGAAGAAGGAGATCAAGAAGCTAGCTTCCATTTGCTACTTCATCTGGTAATAAAGCCTCTCCCTTGTTCATTTTCCCTAGTAGATCTTCATATATGCTTGTTTTGCCGCTCTTGGGACATTTCAAGGTCCAAACTCGAGATTTGAGCTCCCTTAGGGTAGGGAACTATAGATCTGGACATCATTGAGCTCCAGGAGCTCAAAGTAGCTACCTTTATGCAAAGCAAGGCCTTGTTCCAAACCCTATGTTCCCATTTCTAGCTTATTTTGGTGTTTTAGCTTCATACCTTTATGCATGCATGTAAAGTTGGCAACTTTACGTGTTATATCGGCCCTAGCAGCTCAGATATATGAATTGGATGCACTGGAATCGATTAGAATCAACTGTATGGTGAAGACATGCATAGGACTCGATGAGTCGTTCATTGGACTCGGCGAGTCGGAGCGCAAACTCCCGATTTCTCCGATTTGAGAGTTGTGAGTTGAATCAGTGAGTGGAGGAGGACTCAGTGAGTGAGAATAAGGATCTGGAAGTAGAGGGACTCGATGAGTCTACGCCCCGACTCGGCGAGTCGTGTCGCGAGTTAGAGAATTGTGAGTTAGGGAACTCGGCGAGTCCATAGTAGGACTCGGCGAGTAGAGTCAAACTGGAAGTTTGACTCTGACCATGACTTTGACTTTGACTAAGGGTAAATTGGTCATTTACTCCATGAGGAATCATCAGTTGATTCAGAATGTTATGTGATTGTAGTCGGGGAGTCGTCGGAGCAGCAAACAGGGATTTCTCACTCGGGATATCAGTAGCCAGTTATACGAGGTGAGTTTCCTTCCAGTAGGAACGGGTCTACGGCTACAATGCCGGCCCATTTAGATGATAGTAGTTCCGGACTTCGGTCCGATGGCGGGCGGGGCCCGATGCAGTAGTATGTAGGCTTGATGTCTTCGTGATTCATGCATGTTTGTGATAACTGTTATATGATCCAGACTTCGGTCCAATGCTGGGCAAGCCCGATGCAATATGTGATTATGCTATATGTTCCTGTTATGTTATGTTCAGTTTATTCCGGACTTCGGTCCGATGCCGGGCGGGGCCCGATGCAGTGGGAAAGGCCCAATATGTGTTATTTGTGTTATTGTATGGTATGTGGTAGTTTGGGGGAGCTCACTAAGCTTTGTGCTTACAGTTTTCAGTTTTGGTTACAGGTACTTCCACTAGCAAAGGGAAAGGCTCGGGTTGATCGCATGGCACACACCACAGTCACAGCCTGGGAGTTCACTCTGATGATTTGAGATGAGATTTTGATTTGAGACAGATACTATGATGTTTTATGATACATGATTATGATTTTACTTATGATTTTGGATGGTTAATGGTTTTAATAATGTTTTAAAAAACGAAATTTTTGGGTTGTATTTTGGGATGTTTCACCATATTTGGGCTTTGGGTGATTATTTTAGAATTTGGGCTTTTTGGACAATTGGATTAGGCCTTAGCCTTGGGCCAAGTTCGGGAAAGGGTAAAAAGGTCTTTTACCCTAATTTGAACTCTTAGTGTGAGTTGGGATCCAATTATTATTTGGATGTTATTTTGTGATTGATAGCGTGGGGATTTTAGCGGATCTGCAACCAAAGATTTATACGTGGGTTTCAGCAGTCTGAGGTAAGTCCCCTCACTGTGCTATGGGTCGAAGGCACCAATGTCGGCCCATTGGATTATGTATTGTTAGAAGAACAAGGGGTGGCCCTTGGCATTGTATGAAAGACCCAGAGGTGGCAACTGGCAAATCTGTATGGAAGACCAGCGTTTGGACCCTAGCATTTAAGTAGATTGTTAGTTGTAGATTGTATGTTTGCTGTCTTTGTGATGCTTGCATGGAATACCAGGAGGTGGCTATTGGCACTTTTTTGTAAGACTTAGGGTTTTGGCCCCGACTTGGCAAGGAAAGACCATGATACGGCTCGTGACATAGTGGCAAGACTATGGTTGGCACATAGCATTCTCTATTGTATGTATGGTATGTGGTATTTTGGGGAACTCACTTAGCTTTGTGCTTACGGTTTATTGTTTATGGTTTCAGGTACTTCCGATTCAAAAGGGAAGGGCCCGACTTGATCGCAGCGCACACACCCATTTTTTTCCGCAACTTTGTGATTTTGGGATTGTACTCTGATAACTATTTTATTATGAAATACTTCTAAATGTTTGAGTAAAAGATAAATGGGTGTTTTGATTGTATTAAAAATGAAATTTTTACCTTGAAATTTTGGGTCGTTACAAGGGTACTCGGAATTTCCAAGGCCATTAATGGAACCCATTATTTCTGATGAAACCCGTGTAATGATTTCCTTCCCATCCAACTAAGCTTTTATAAATAGATGGATAGATATAAATATCCCTAGGGGATATACTCACCGAGTCTCAAAGGCCACAAATTGGTTCCACTCATAAACTGTTAATTATTTATTATATATAACTCGATTCAAAATGCAAAAATTAAACAGATAAACTTAGAAAATTGGTGAGCTTTATTTTAACAGAAAGGGCCCAAGAGATAAATCGTCATCGGTAGGCTTTTTATCAGGACTACGTATTCACAAAGAAAAACTTATTATGTTCGTCAAACTACACAGGATCGTGCTTTTGTCTCATTTTTCACTAGAATTGTGAAACCATAAATATATTATAACAAATTAGCTCAACTAAATATCAAATTTCTTCATGAATCATCCTACACAACACTAGGAAACTATCCCCAAGGCAATAATATCAAAATTTTGAAAATGTACTAGATTTTTCAAATTGGACTGGTATTTCAAGTCTGTATATAATTTTTTTTTAAAAAGTTTTAAAATCTTGCATTTTGTCAATAAAAACTTTTTAATGCTTGAAATCCATTTCGACTCCCCAACCCATACTTATTTCATACAATGCTTGAAACTCTTTTATTCCGGACTTCGGTCCGATGCCGGGCGGGGCCCGATGTAGTGGGCAAGGCCCAGTATGTGTTATATGTGTTATTGTATGGTATGTGGTAGTTTGGGGGAGCTCGCTAAGTTTCGTGCTTACAGTTTTCAGTTTTGGTTTTAGGTACTTCAGCTAGTAAAGGGAAGGGCTCGAGTTGATGGCATGGCACACACCACAATTTTATTAGCCTGGGAGCTTACTCTGATGATTTGTTATGAGATTTTGATTTAAGACATATACTATGATGTTTTATGATACATGATTTATAATTTCACTGATGACTTTGGATGATTTATGATTTTTAATAATGGTTTGAAAACGAAATTTTTGGGTCATATTTTTGGGATGTTTCAAGTTGGTATCAGAGCCTTGGTTTGAGAGATTCGGGCACACTTTCGAGTGTGTCTGAACTCAAACTAAGGAAGTGGTATAAAGTTTTGAAAAGAAAAACCATGTTTATAAAAGGATTTTGAGAAAAGAAAACAATTTTAGAAAAGTATAAAGAAATGAACTTTGAAAAGAGAAAAGGGTGTGGTGCATGCAATCAGCCGAGCTCAAGTAAGTACTCCCAAATTACCCATACAAGTTTATGTTATGATATGATTATCAGCTTTATTAGAACAGCATGCTAGATTAGGACTAAGGATCTAGGAAGGATGCCTTATGTGCCTGTTATATGTGTTCAGCTTTTTGAGAACTGCATGCTAGTACAGATTAATTATTATGACAGCATGAGTAGTAGATGCCTGATTATGTATACTCGATGCTCGAATGTTGCTTGCTTTGTGCTTATAGGAGTCTTAGTTATCTTTTACTAACTAGTAAACGAATATGTTACGTTACATATTGTGAGGATTAAATAATTTCAGAAGGTTAGGTCTAGCTCTATTGCGCAACTCTTGTTTGAGTCTAACTGTTATAGGGTAGGACCTCTCATTCGAAGAATTGTCTAGTCTTAGTGATATGTAATAGTATTCACAAGCTAGTTAGGGGGAGGTAGCAGGTATTTCTTGTATAGCTGATAGCGGAGAGTGGGTTGGTGATTACCCAAGGGCAAGCCTAGGAAGAGTTTAGTATGAGATCAATAGTAATAGTAGTAGAAGGGACTTGGTGGAGTCGAGGCAGTTCTTAAGGAAAGTACGGATAGATGTGGAAGGTAGTATGGGTATGTACTACTGAAAGCAGAGGATCCATACTCGAATCAAGAAAGGCTGAGATAAGACCAGGGAACTTGTAGTGTATGTGATCCCTCCAGTTCTATTAGTATTATGATGTTTGTTATGATGTGTTTTCAGAATAGTCGTTTTACGCCCTAGACCAGCAGTTGGTAGTTCAGGTGCAGGAGAGGGATCGAGCTCAGGCTCTGGAGCCGGACTGTTAGATGAGCAGACCAGGGAGTTCATCTCCTCGGAGGACACACACAGCATACTAGACCAGACTCCTGTGATTTTTGGATCGGTCAAGGAGGGTATCTTAGAGCTTCTGGATGAGAAGCTAGGCGCGTTCCGTACTTACATAGCGGCCATGATGGGATTTTTGGATTAGTGTCTAAGTCCATAACTATAATTGGTATATACTTGACCCGACCCGGCATGGTCCATTTGGGTTGCATGGCATCAGAACATTTGGGTAGACCCTTTGTGAGAAGAGGATATTTGTGACATATTAATATATTATAAGTTCTAATATATTAATATGAAATCATGTTATTTAATTAGTATTGATCAAGAATTAATTTAGTGATCAAAAGATACTAATTAAATATATGGGGATTGATTGTGTAAATCATTCATTCTTATATATGTGGGCTTATGATCCATGATTCCTTATGTTGGGTTTAACCCATGTGGTGACCCATGGATACTCCATGGAGGCTAAATCCCATTAAGCATAAGGAATGGGTAAAGTCATGGGTTGCATGGTGTAACCCTAATGTGCACACTATATAAAGAACCCATGAGCTCAAGAAATCGGCCCTAAGGATTCTATGTGAGGGCTAGCCGATTTTGAGCCTATGATATCTTCTTCTCATGGTTACTCCAAATGTTAATGGTGTTGTGTGAACCATTTGAGGTGTCACACTTGGGGCACTAGGCTCTTAAGCTCCATGGAATCAAGCTACAACAAAAGGTATGTCTTCTATCTAGTTTTTGTTGTCCTAGTACATATGAATGTATGCTAGTTAGGATAATACCTTGGAAATTGATATTTGCATGTATAATATAGAAAACATAGATCCAAGGTATTTATGGCTGCATGTACACCTTAAGAGTGTTAGAATGTGTAAGTCCCTAATCTGCTTGTGTATCAATCAGATCCGTTTGATGGTGCGAAATCCCAATCAAACGGATAATATCAGATCAAATAGAAGAGAAGGAGAAGAAGAAGATGATGAATCTTGAATGTATTGATTAGAATGAAGTTCCCTTACACAAGATTCACACACTTACACACATATGCTCCTTTCTCTCTCTCTTGGCCGTACACTCCTTTTTTGTTCATCTATCCCTCCTCAACCACCTAACACCTATATATATACTTGGGGAATATGGGCCATAAATGGGTTTACGGCCGTAAATGGGTTTACGGCCGTAAACACCCATTGGGCCGTAAATACAACTGCAAAAATATATTATATGACCAAAAAAATATTAATGCCTAGAAAAGTAAAGTATAAACCATATTTTTGACCCAACAATCTCCCCCTTAGTTTATAGCTTTCTTTTCTTAAATGACCCAACAAGCTCCCCCTAAAAAGTAGCTGGCTTTCTTGTTCATCTTCATTGTAAGCTTGGATTCAACATTTATCTTCAAATTCTTCACAACTTCAAGATGAACTTGATGAATCTTCAATGAATGACTTCATCTTGAGCAGTTGGGCTTTTCTTCAGAATTTGGCTTTGAACGCATGTCGGGTGAGGAGACTTGATGTACTGATTCTTGAAAGATAGCGCTTTCAGCTTGAGAATCTTCAGAGAGAACATCAGAGAGAACAAATCTTCTGGATCACTTCAGCAGGTTCAAGATAGCAGCAGACTGATTGAGGAGGCTTCAATGCAATCCGTCACCTAATCTTCAAGTGCAGCTTCACCTTGCTTCTAGGGTTGAAAGAGTGAATGTCGAAAGAATAATCTGTTGGGTTTTGAGCATTCTAACACTCCTATGGTGTACATGCAACCCAATAAACCTTGGATCTATGTTTTCTCTATTATACATGCAAATATTAACTATTCCAAGGTTTCATCCTAACTAGCATATTATGAAGCACCACCTATACTACAAAGTTCTAGTTAGATGACATACCTTTTGATGTAGCTTGATGTCTTCAAGCTTTAAGAGCTTAGCCCCAATAGTGTAGAAGCCTCAAATGGAATCACAAATCACCAAAACACCTTGGAAGAACTTGAGAGAATATGTATGCACACTAAAATCGGCCCACTCTTGTTTTCACACACTTGTGCAATTTTGTGAGCCAAGGACCCCTTTATATATTATGGAGGATTAGGGTTACATCCATGTAAACCCTAATACCCATGACCTTTCATTTACATAGGATCCATGGGTTAAAAGCTCCATAGACCATCCATGAAAGCTTAGCCCAACCTAAATGAACTTGGCCCATTCCATATATATAAGAGTCCATATTTAATTAGTTCTTTTTGATCACTTAATTAATTCTAAATTAATTCTTGATCAATACTAATTAAATAATGTGATTCCATATTAATATATTAGAACTTATAATATATTAATATAAATCATAAATATACTATTCTCCAAAGACTATCCATATAAATTGTGCCGGTGAAGTGCAACCCAAATGGACCATGCCGGGTCGACTCAAGTACATACCAAATATAGTTATGGACTTAGACATTAATCCAACAGTCTCCCACTTGGATAAGTCTAAAACTATTATTGAGTATGACTTCAAAACCTAACTGGCAATCGTAGCTCTTAAAGCCGCTGTCGAACTCTGACCTTGTCAATGACTTGTCCATTAGATAAGGGATCATATATTCCTCCATTCTAGATATCATATGGACTGAGACATGGATTATAATCATTCTCTCTGTCCATTTGTTGTTTCCCGATTTTCGATTTATGATGACTGACTGATTGAACAAATCAAATCAGTCCTGGCTTGGCCAAGCACTCACATGTGTCATCGCTAAATCATCGAGGGGCCCACAGATATCGCTTTTGTCCCGAAGGTAAAAGGAATGGATAAACTTCGACTCATATGGCTTGTTCTACTACTTGTTGAATCATACACAAAGGCACGTTTTATAACATCGAGTTACCAAATGCGTTTTCGTGCAATCAATGTATAACCAACTCATAGTAACAACTCATATCTCTAGGTTTGAAGAATATAAGATATTATCGTCTCATGATCACTCGTGATAAAATCCATGAAGTGATTCAAATGTGCGCGGGTTGAATCCAATACTCAGAACTTATGAGCACTCATGAGTGTTGTAGCACCACTTTGTCCACCAACTTGGACCTCTACAAACCAACCCATGACAGTCTTGATTCATATCACAAGAATAAATGAATCAAATATGGTATCAAACCCAATGAATATAAATAAACACTTTTATTTATCACCATACTGATTACTCATTATTCATTGTTTCGGTTTTATCAACTTTATACTTGAATTAAAAACACTAGTTGTCCCATGCTCCAAGCATGTACACTATGTTTTTCTTAAACAATAGCTTTGCCATACACCAAGTATGCACTCTATGTTTGTCTATGATCCTTACTTTGTGAAATAAACCAATTGAACATAATTTCAATGATTCTAATTTCACACTTCCAAATCGTTGTCGTAAATGTAAGAATTCCTAACATTTATCGAAATCTGTTTAGATGTTAAACTTATATGCACTGTTCCTCTTGTAATGATTATGCACAAAGCCACAAAGACTTGGCAACAATCATTACAGAGTATTCCAATGGAGAGAAATTCCATGGAAACGATGTCTCAAATTCAAAGCGCATTGCTTTGAACATGCTTCTTGCATTAAGTTTCTTTAACCTTACACAGATTGCTTCCACCTATGAAGACAACTCTATATTCCCATTTTGACTACCACTTCTGAACAAGAGTTGCCTCTTTTCAGACTATGTCAATATGGTCCTTCCAATATTAGCAGTATACTTCCAACTGTCCTTGAGCAACCAATCTTTGGTAAACCTTAGATTGTCCTCGACAATTGCTTAATCACTCTAGTCATATCCAATTCTAGATATTTTCCTCCTTAATGCCGCAAGGCATTTGGAAAATTCAGAAAGGATAAATATTATAGCACATGTAATCGATCTTGTACCCAAAGCAAATGGGACACGATTCATGATGTCTCACATAAAGACATGATTCTAGACCAGTCTTTTGCTACAATATTTTTATTTGCCATGTTCTCAAAATTTGACTATGAAGAGGGATGTCGTAATCATAATCGAATTTTGAGAACACAATATATAGAATTTCCTTAAGTTGAACCAATCCAACATGAAATTCATATATATATTCTTGACTAAAGATGGTTAAGGTCTCAATCTAAGCCTTTAGAACTGAAATGAAGTATATCCTCTCCCTTAATTATAGCAAAACAACTTTTTCAATCCCCGCAGCCTCACGAATTGAAACTTTTGTTTTCTATAATTTAACATTGCTAACTTGCAACACTAACAATAATTATCATGTTCCCACTAACATGATGATTATTAGCATAACACTTATGCTCCCACTAGCTTTGACATGTACTCAGAAATCAGCTGGACTTCTAGAAATCAATACTTTATTGACTTTCTTACCAAAGTTCAGATTTCTGATACGAGATGCTTTGATAAAACTTTATCAAAATCATACACCTTTCCTTAGATAGCATGCATGTGTGTCTAAACAATTTCAGAACTATGAAAAGGGATGCCGTAATAATAGTCTTAATTGTTTAGACCTTTTGCCATCTGCTTCAAATCTACTTGGTGGAAGTGTTTCCTCACCATCATTTTCATGAATCGGAAAGAAACCTTATGACCCTTAGATTTTATGGTGTATGTGTTCTTATCCATGTGAATCGTCAAAACCATAGTCACAAGACAAGGATAATGACAAATCCAAACTCATATGGACTGAACTTAAGCAATCTTAACTTCTTGCCACCTGGCAGTACAGGGCCTACCATTGCTTCCAAGTTGTTATGCAACCAATTGAGAACTTTCAGAACTCCTATGCAAAGCCAACTTTAACTGGAATGGGCACAGAATATGTCAACACGATAGGTTATAAACCTCAATTCGTGTGCTAGTGAAGAACCTCAAGTTTTATTCTTGATTAGTTCTTGAAATTCTTTTTAGGATCTTTAAGACTCCCACTATCCTCTTGACATATAAGACTATCTTGCCAAATATTCAAGAGATAGTGCGGATTCTTTATCAAGACAAACACTTCACACAATTGGCCTTAGTTGGTCTTTGTTTTATCCAAAACATCACAACTTACCAATTTCAAATGTACAAGAGTAGGACACTTTTACTCTTACATTTGACAAGTGTTTTAAACCTTTCTTTAAGATATCTCACTCAAGTTACAATCTTGGAGTATGACTCTAAGAATTGTTTTGGAACGAAGTATGACTCATCTTCCTGATCTAACCATTTCAACAATTCATGACTCCTCTTCTTAGTCATAAGAATGCACTAAGATGACCTTTAGAGGACTAATTGTGATATGATTTCTAAATCATTAAGATGATCACAAACATGATACTAAAGTACTCTCCCATCTTTTCAGATTTGAGAAACTTTTATGTTTCTGCCTAATTTGATTCTTCCCATTCGTTCTGCCATACATTGAGACTTTTCCAATGTTTCAGAATTATACTTAAACTTGTAAGTATAACCATATTTACTAAACTTTAGTAAATCAAATAGTCTTAACGAGCTTTGTGGTGGACATGACCAGTGCACAAGAATGTGTACTCGATCCCTTTAGTCCTTCACTTGACTCACACATCCATGTGAACAAGTAATTAGTCTTGATTTTCCAATGCTTGAAAGTTCTCATTCATCATACTATTCAACTTGCATGATTCCAAGTTTCGGTCCAATTGAAACTTGGGTGATGAGGAACTTTCCTGATTTGGTAAATTTAGACACTACCACAAATGAAAGACTCAAATCCATTTTCCAATATTGTTGTCAGTGGAATCATATAAGCAACAATTTTCCACAAATTCCATTGTAAGGATACTTCAAATAAATAAAATTAAACAATTTTCTTTTATTTTAAAACTTTGCGGAAAAACTTATCCTTACAATCCACATGGAAAATTGTTGTTATCTATTCCTTAGCAATATATCATAACTTCTTAAGCAACTGCTCAAAATTCTGATGCGATCGAAATCCACCTTCGCGATCAGAATCAGCATATACTTCCTTTAAGATTTCTCTCTATTCTTTGATTCTTAAAACATCAACATGTGACCCAGTCACATCATGTAATGAGGATCTCAGAATAGAACTTAACAGAGTTAGATAATGGGCTCTACCTGATGTAGAGTCAAACTTATTGACTTTAACATCCTTAGGTAAATTTGGCAGCTTTGCAATCAACGCCCTTCCTTTGGCAAAATAAACATATGTACCCTTTGGTAATGGGACTATCTCAGACTTAGCCTTTCTCTTTACCATTTGGTCAACCGGGTTGACTATGGCCAATCCCTTTCCATTGGGAAGAGAATGCTTTTTCTGGATTTCCAGTGTCACCATTGTCACTGTCCATAAAGTTTTTGGGAAGTTGATCTTCTAATCAAATTTGCTTTACTATCGTTCCAAATCATTGCTGATTCAGCAGCACCAAGCAAATAGATATGATCATTAAGGTTCATGTCATAGTCTGTTTCATAGTAGTCCCAAAGGAACTCACTATGTGACTTAGAAAGTGATTGAACATCCAACTTTCTCAAGATGTGATCATTAAGGTTCATAGATATGATCATTAAGGTTCATGTCATAGGCTTGTCAATATGTGACTTCATCTCTAAGATGTGATCACACATAGACCTTGCTTGCCATTAGGGCTTGAGTGACCTTGAACTTGTGGGTTAGGGAGAATAATTGGAGGAGGTGGAGGAAGAGAAGTATGACTTCTATGAGCCAAACTCGGGAAGTCATATTCATTAGGAAAGCTTGGTTTGGGAAGATCATTGTTGTCTAAACCAGACATCAACAATGGGAGAAATTCACGTAAAGTTGATTTAAGTCCTTAATATAACACCCAATATGATATATTAAGGCTAGGACCCAACAAACTATTTTATAACTTGGAAGAGGGATGCCGTAATCCAAGCTATAAAATATTTGAAGGTAGGTGAATGTCGATTCACCAATTTACACCAAGATAAACGAAATGTATTATTAGGTTTTAATTGGTTTTGAAACTCCTAGATTCTTTTGAGATTCATTGAAGTTTTCAATGGCATGTTTCAATCACGAGTGTGCCCTTCAGGTTTTGTGACTGGGATGCCGAGGATCACAAAACAAGGTGTGAAGTAACCATGCAAATATACTTGGTACCCTTAATATTTACCCCTTAATCGATGTGCCGGTTAACCACACACGCTCCAACGATACTATGATAAACATTAAGTTACCCTTTGCCTACCTTGTTAAGTCCAGGTTAGTGTGCCGGTTAACCACACACGCTCCACTAACAGCTTAAACAAAGTGCAAAGTGTAATTTCATGGATTAGCACCTTATTCACATTTTCCTAAGTAACTAAGATTGGGAATTTATAAGTGTTTAGTTACTTAGTATTTATCATTATACTTATAATGAAGGGAGAATTATAGTCCTTGTCCTACCTGTTCGGCTAACGACCCTCCACCGGTCAAGGAAGCGGTGAGTGAGAGTGGACACACATTAAACTGTCATTTTATAGGCAGTAACCTTATACCCCTTTATAGACCGGCTTCGTGAATGAGGCCTACTAATGGTAAGACGACTTGCTCTTATACATATAATATATTAAACTTTTAATATTATAATAGTATAAGGGTGTATTTTAGACATTTAAAATACTTGGTGGTTTAATCTATTAATTAAACTAGACTTTTAATTTAATTAAACTCAAACCATATATTTATGGGTTAATAATACTCTTTTAATTAAACGCTTTAATTAACTATTAATAAAGTCCATAAGAGTTAATTTGAACTATTCAACAAAACATCATAATTCCAATTATTAAACTCAAAATTAAAACCATTTAATTAATTGTTTAAGTTATGAACCCAAGAGTTTTAGAATTCAATTCTTTTTTTCATAAAAAACTTTTCTCAAATTCCAAAACTTGAGGGCAAGTTTTGTAATTCTTGAAAACCTTTGGATTCCATAACTTATGGAATTAATGGTGTTTTATGATGAAACTTTTCATGTTCCATAACTTAAGAACAAGTTATGAAATTCTTTAAAACATTAACACCAAATTTTGTCACTCCAAAAAAACTTTGAATCAAATTTTTTTTTTTAAAAAACAAACTTTCATATCCATAACTTATGGAAGTTTCAAAAACCCTTAAGATCACAACTTTAAAAAAACTTTTGAGCTCCAAAATTTTATGACAAAATATGTAACTCCTTAAAACATTTAGATCAAACTTTTAAAACTAATAAAATAATCATATCATTTTATCTTTTACTAAATTTGACCTAATTCAACTCATATAACAAATGATTTAAATTTTACAAATAATTCGTTTTTCACAAAACAAGTAATTATCTTAAAATTTGACAAACGTCATGTTTTTTTTTCGTTTTTTTTTCAACTTGAAAATAAAACATTTGCATCAATATAACATAAAACAACCCATGGCTCTGATACCACTGTTGGGTTTTGAGCATTCTAACACTCCTATGGTGTACATGCAACCCTATAAACCTTGAATCTATGTTTTCTCTATTATACATGCAAATATTAACTATTCCAAGGTTTCATCCTAACTAGCATATTATGAAGCGCCTATACTACAAAGTTCTAGTTAGATGACATACCTTTTGATGTAGCTTGATGTCTTCAAGCTTTAAGAGCTTAGCCCCAATAGTATGGAAGCCTCAAATGGAATCACAAATCACCAAAACACCTTGGAAGAACTTGAGAGAATATGTATGCACACTAAAATCGGCCCACTCTTGTTTTCACACACTTGTGCAATTTTGTGAGCCAATGACCCCTTTATATATTATGGAGGATTAGGGTTACATCCATGTAAACCCTAATACCCATGACCTTTCATTTACATAGGATCCATGGGTTAAAAGCTCCATAGACCATCCATGAAAGCTTAGCCCAACCTAAATAAACTTGGCCCATTCCATATATATAAGAGTCCATATTTAATTAGTTCTTTTTGATCACTTAATTAATTCTAAATTAATTCTTGATCAATACTAATTAAATAATATGATTCCATATTAATATCTTAGAACTTATAATATATTAATATAAATCATAAATATACTATTCTCAAAAGACTATCCATATAAATTGTGCCGGTGAAGTGCAACCCAAATGGACCATGCCGGGTCGGGTCAAGTACATACCAAATATAGTTATGGACTTAGACATTAATCCAACATAATCTTCATTTCTTGCTCCTTCGAATGAGAATTCTTCGATGATCACGGATGAAGCTTTGGCTCAGAAATCTTTGACACAAACTCCATGAGTTTCATCTTCACCTGAATTCACTTTTCAAGACAAAACAAAACTAAAAGAAAATTTAGCACACAATATTTTTGGGTTTTTCATATTTTCTGAAAAAAATAAAACAGAAACAAAAATATTTTTGGATTTTTGATTTTCTAAACAAAAATTAAAACAGAAATAACATTATTTTTGGATTTTTAATTTTTCTGATTTTTGTTTGATTTTTTTTTTAATTTTTTTAATTCTCCCCCTAAATTTATGCATAGAGGAAGACTATGAACAAATTTAACAACAACAAAAATATTTGGGATCAAAGTTGTCAAACAATCCAATATCGTTTATCAGCACACACCTGCATGTCTAGATCTGGTCAATCACCGGTATTGTGGTCCACTTAAACACCAAGGATGTTGACAATTTGGACAGATTATAGGTGACAAGTCATTTTCATATATATATTCCTAAATGGACATTTAGCTGACGACGACCGAGGATATTGTTGTCCACTTAAATTAAGCAGCAAGATCTACAGACAACCTATTAAATGGTTCAATTTTAGATGTACTAGAATGTGTTTTCCACTTCCCGATATACCCTGGTAGTCAAGAACTTCCAAAGAACTCCTTACTTTAGGTGAGTATTCAATCATTAAGAAAGAAGTCAGATATATCAGGAAGTGGAAAACACATTCTAGTACAGGGGACAGCATATGTTGTATCCCAGGTCGGATGTCTTCCAATCATACAGAGGGAACAACATATGACTAACATAGATAGAGGGATTGAGAGGTAGAATGTTGCATATGTTGTGTCCCAGGTCGGATCTTCCGATCACGTAGAGGGGACAGCATATGGCTAACAGATAGAAAGAATTTCATAGATAAGGAGGTGCGTAGAATTAGAGTTGCATATGTTGCAATCCAGGTCGGATATGTTCCAATCACGCAAAGGAAGCAACATATGACTGACAGATAGAAAGCAAGAAAATAATTTCCTACAGACCTACTTTATCAGAACCCCCCAGTTGCCCTATCAATACCGGAATTAAGGACATGAGTCCGTACATCAAGGAAGAGTTAAGCCACAGTTCTAGATAATTAACTTTTAGTGTATCTCGCAGGTTCCCATGTTTATCTCACTGCTCAATCTACCCGAGCGTCGTATGGTCAGTCCAAATGAAACTATCTAAGTCTATATTGTCTAGTCCTTTCATGGTCAATCAATGTCTAGTCCTTTTGAATCCTTTGTGCCTACCAGCACATTGAATACAGAGTCTAGACAATTCGGCTTTAGTGCATTACACGAATTGCATATTGCCCTTTAGCACTAGACTTCATATCACTTCCCAAAACAATATACTAAAGAAAGATATATAAGGAAATTAAAGAAAATTGTCTTTGAAATGAATCAATGTAAGATAAACTCAGGAGTATAGAGAAGAAAACGCAAACCGTAATTCACCGATTGAATTTGCATCCAGAAGGTCTGAGAACAGTACGCATAATCTCAGAATAGATCCGAAAAATCTTCATGTCATTAAGCACTAACCCCGTTTGTGATCTCTTCCTTTCCTCCTTTCCTACAAAAGGACACATACTCTCAAACAAAGGTCTGAATGTTGTACAGTTGAGAGATGTCCCCTATCATGTGCCTGGAACAGCCACTACCAACAAACCGAAGTCTGATGATATGCCTCCATAGCTGCTCCGACACAGAGCAGGATTAGCTAGTCTTTGGAACCCAGTCCATTTTGAAACTGGGTTGACCTTTTTCATTCTTGCTCGGTACTCTCTCCCATGACATATCTTGTTTATCACAAACAGAAGATGAAGAAATATTAGAATCGTTAGAAGATTTGGGAGATTGAACCTTTGGAACCCATTTGTAGTTGGGTTTAACCCATTTCTTTTTCGATCTGATGGGTAGCTCAGTACTTGCTTTTGATCTTGATGTCGTCCGTTGAGATGACTTTGACCTAACCGGTCTTTTTTTCACTGGAGCATCTCTTGGATTGGGCTTCTTGGCCGACATTCCCTTCTTGCCCTTGGGATTCGGATTCTTGGCCTTGTGGGTTTGATTCTTGGGCTTCTGCGCGTTCCAGTCACCATTGTTTGAACGTGACCTTGAGGGGTTTCTTTTGGAGTATCTCCCTCTTGGCGCGTTCTGCCAGCCTTGTGCATAGTAAGGAACGTATGCGCGATTTGGACAGTTTCGGGCAATGTGTCCAGGTGTTCCACAGTGAAAACATGTCTTTTTCTTCACTGTGAAGTTGTTTCTTCCTACCCATGGTGGCGTATCCTTGCCTTGTCTCTTATTTTTCCCACAAGCACAATTTCAACAGGCACTCTGTTTCACTGGAATTGGTGGCATGTATTTCTCAACAGCAGGTTGATCAGAAGCAGCTGAGTTCGAAGCAATAGATTTAGAGTTCAAGGAGATGTTGGTTTTTTCAATGGTGTTCTCCTTGTTCTCATCCTCTGCTACTTTACCTGCACATGAAGTAGATGCATTAGAATTTTCAACCTGAATACCTCCTGAAATAAAACCAGCTGGTTTGCCATAAACCATGAATGGTTCGTTGGCAATCTCCTCTTTGGATAAAGGGTGATACTGATAATTATGATTGAAAGGAGGAGGCGCTTTATCGTATCCTAAACCCTTTTTCTGGTTATGTTTAAATTGCATGCAATGGTCTATCATGTTCGCAACTACTTCGCTTGATACATCAAACCTTTTAAAATCAAAATTTGCAGTTTCAAATTTCCCTTCTAATGTATCAAGCTCAGTAATTAACTCAGCATTCTGTCTCTTGATATAGTCATAATTTTCACATTTGTTACTGTAGTCTTCCTGAAGTCTCCTAAAGTCCTTTATTTTTGTTTCTAATTCAGCCTTCAGGGGTTTCTGTCCTTTCCTGAGTTGATATCCTTCATATCTCAGGTCCTCAACTTCTCTTTTTAATAAATTAATTTGTTCACGAAGAAGTTTAATCGTAGTTTCACATGATTGAGATCATGAAACTTCATTGACCGGGATGTTTGCGGAACTCATTGTTTTTCCACACTTCAAAGCGTCAAGTTCTTCAATTACAGCAGCAAGACTAAGACGATTGAGATCTTTTGTCTTCTTGATGACAGCCACGTTCATATCCCATGACTTCGGAAGTGAATTAACCAGCTTTTTGTTTATCTCAGATTTAGTTAAGAAGATCCCAGCTATATTCATCTTAGTAGTAAGTGTAGTAAATCGCTGCACCTGAGCTTCCAGAGTTTCTTCAGGGATATAATTGAACATGTTGAATTTTTGTCTTAACATATCCTAACTCTCTTTCATGTCTTTATTTCCCTCGTAGACCTCAAAAGCCATTAAAAATCAAATTTAAAGAGTCAAACTCAAAAAGTCAAACTTAAAAGTCAGACCGAAAAGCTAAATTTGAAATTTTAAAATTTAAACGAAAAAGTCAAAGTTTAAAGTCAAAGGTCAAATTTTAAAAGTCAAAGCCAAAATTTTAAATAAAAAGTCAAAAATTTAAAACTATTTTTTTTTATTTTTATTTTTATTTATTTATTATTTTTTTATCAGAGCCTAGGCTTGTTTTCTTGTTATACTTGCAAAATTGGCTGAAAAAACGAAGTTTGTTGCTGTCTGAACAGCAGACTCGCCGAGTCCATGAAGGGACTCGACGAGTCCAAGGCTAAATTCATCCAACTCGCCGAGTTGGTTCATGCACTCGACGAGTTGGACCCCCAGACAGCATATCTTCGACTGTTTTGGCTGGAATTGGACTAGGAACATTACCCAAAGCTGTTTTTCAACTTATAAACATGTTTTTGATGTGGTAATGTTCATGCTAATCCAATTTCAAAGATGATTGTCATAATTTCAAGATTTGTATTAGTTTTTTGTTCATGCTAATTTCTTGAAGATTGATGATTTGAATTATCTTGTCCTTATGAGTTAGCTTAGATTAATAGAAAAAATTATGAGATAATGTGTTTTCAATCCATATTGATCTAAAAGTTATTCATAAAATTTGTTTTTGTAACATGTCCTCAAGTTATATGAAAAGTCACATTTATGTTTTTTTAAACACTCATAAGATTTCCATAAGTTATGAAAGTGAAGAGTCTCATTTTTTAAATGCTTTAAAGTCTTCCATAACTTGTCCTCAAGTTATGGAACTTGAAAAGTTTTTCATTAAAAACTACTTTAAACACATAAGTTATGGAATTGAAAAGTTTTTGAATAGTTTCAATACTTGCCCTAAAGTTTTGGAATTTGTAAAGTTACCCCTTATGAATGCTTTAATTCCAAATTAAACCCTAGAATTTTAAAAGTTTAAAATTCAACCCTTATACTATTATTATAATTTTAATTATATAGATATGTATAAGATAAAGTCAATCTTACCGTTAGTAGGCCTCATTCACGAAGCCGGTCTATAAGGGGGTATAAGGTTACTGCCTATAAAATGGCAGTTTAATGGATGTCCACTCTCACCCACCGCTTCCTTGACTGGTGGATGGTCGTTAGCCGAACGGGTAGGATAATGACTATAATTCTCCCTTCATTAAAAGTATAATGATAAATACTAAGTAACTAAACACTTATAAATTCCCAATCTTAGTTACTTAGGAAAATGTGAAATGGTGCTAACCCATGAAATTGCACTTTGTACCTTTTTTAAGTCGTTAGTGGAGCGTGTGTGGTTAACCGGTACACTAACATGGGACTGACAATGTGTGGTGAAGGTTAACTTAAGTTTATCATATATTGGTGGAGCGTGTGTGGTTAACCGGCACATCAATTTGGTGATAAAGTTGAGGGTACCAAGTCAATTTGCATGGTTATTCACACCTTGTTTGTGATCCTCGGCATCCCAGTCACAAACTTGAGAGTGCACAATCGGGATTCAAACATGCCATTGAAAGTTCAATGTATCTCAAAAGATCTAGGAGTTTCAAATCCAATTAAAACTTAATTATATTTCGTTTTCATGGTGGAAATTGGTAAATCGTCATTTACCTACCTTCAACTATTTTATAGCTTGGATTACGACATCCCTCTTCGGTTATAAATAGGTTGTTGGATCCTAGACTTAATATTTCATATTGGGTGTTATATTAAGGACTTTAAATCAACTAAACTTGAATTTCTCCAATTATAGATGTCTAGTTAAGACAACTATGGTCTTCCCAAATCTTTAGGGACAAGCTTTCCTATTGAAGATGATATCCCACATGGCAATCAAGGTGAAAGATTAATCCCTTTGTTGTGCATTAATGGGACTGGAAATCATGCTTCACTTCCTCCACCTCCTCCAATAATTCTCCCTATCCTACAAGTTTCAAGACTTGAAAAGTTCTAAGTCACTTAATCCCTATTGGCAAGCAAAGACTATATGTGCTTACATCTTGGAGGTTAAGTCACATATTGGCAAGCCGGGAGAGTCGGATGTCGAAGTCTCGAGGTAGCTGGTTGTTGACTTGGTTCTTCATTCACTCCCTGATGACAGATCACGACATGACCCTTAGTGATCTTACCTATTTTCTTGATGCTGCTAAATCAGCAATGATTTGGAGCACTAGTAAAGCAAATTAGATTGGAAGATCTACTTCCCAAACCTAGTTGGACATTGACAATGGTGACATTGGAAGTCCAGAAAATCTTTCTCTTCCCAATGGAAAGGGATTGGCCATGGTCAAGACATTTGACTGATGGTAAAGAGAAAGGCTAAGTCTGAGACAATCAAGTGTACCATTTCCAAAGAGTCCATATGTTTCTTTTGCCAAAAGAAGGGGCATTGGTTGCGAAGCTGCCGAATCTACCTGAAAGTTCATAAGGATGGTAAAAGTAAAAAAAGGTTTGACTTTGCTTCAGGTTAAAGTCCATTATCTAACTCTATGAAGTCTATTTTGGAGATTCTTAATACATGATGTAATGTAATTACATTTTGATGTTTTGGAAGAATCAAAGGAAGCTTAAAGAAAGAGTGTGTTGATTCTGATTACGAAGATGGATTTCGATCGCATGGTTCGATGATCAGAATTTTCAGCTGCTGCTTAAGAGTTATGATATGTTGCTTAGGAATAGATAACAACATGTTTTTCATATGTATTTGGATTGCAAGGATAAGATTTTTCTGCAAAGTTTAAAAATAAAAGAAAATTATGATTTATTTATTTTAATTATCCTTACAATGGCATTTGTGAAAACTTGTTGTTTATATGTTTCCATTGACAAGCATTACTGGAAAATGGATTTTATTCTTTCATTTGTGGTAGTGTCATAATTTACCAAATAAGGAAAGATTCTCATCACCCAAGTTTCAGTTGAATAGAAACTTGGAATCCTGCAAGGTGTATTGTATGATGAGTGAGAATTTTCATTTTTAGGAAATTAAGACTAATTCCTTGTTCACATGTATGTGTGAGTCGAGTGAAGGACTAAAGGATCGGGTGCACTAGGCTGTGCGTTGATCAGGTCCACCACAAAGAATGATAAGATTATTCGTCATGATTTATTAAAGTTTAGTAAATATGGTTATACTTACAAGTTTAAGTGTAATTCTGAAACATTGGAAAATTTTCAATGTATGGCAGGACGGATAAGAAGAATCAAATAAGGCATAAAGATAAAAGTTTCTCCAATCTGAAGAGATGGGAGAGTACTTGAGTATCTTTTTTTATGATTATCTTAGTGATTATGAAACCATATCACAATTGATCCTCTAAGGACTCCTTAGTGCATTTGTTTGACTAAGGAGAGGAATCATGAATTGTTCAAATGGTTAAACCAAAAGATAAATCATACTTCGTTCCAAAATCAACTCTTAGAGTCATACTCCAAGATTGTAACTTGAGTGACATAATTTTTAGAAAGTTTATAACACTTGTCAAATGTAGAGTAAGATGTTTCCTATTCTTGTACATTTGAAGTTGGTTAGTTGTGATGTTTTGGATAAAACAGAGACCAACTAAGACCAATTATATGAAGTGTTTAGCTTGAAAAGAATCCGCACTAATTCTTGAATATTTTTTTTGTCAAGGAATGGTTCTTGACAAAGAGAATCTTATATGTCAAGAGGTCAGTGGGAGTCTTAAAAGATATTGAGACAGTTTCAAGAACTAATCAAGAGTATTGTTAATCACTAGCCCACGACTTGAGGTTTGAAACCTATCGTGTTGACATATTCTCATTTCTGTGCCTATCCCAGTTAAAGTTGACTATGCTTGTGAGTTATATGAGTTCTCAATTGTTTGCATTACAATGTGGAAGCAATGGTAGGCCCTTGAGCTGCCAAGTGGCAAGAAATTAAGATTGAACAAGTTCAGTCCATATGAGTTTGGATTTGTCACTAACCTTGTCGTGTGATTATGGTTTTGAAAAATTCACATGGATAGGAACACATGCACCATAAAAATATAAGTGTCATAAGGTTTCTTTCCGATTCATGAAAATGATGGTGAGGAAACACTTTCACTGAGTAGATTTTAAGTAGATAGCAATTGTGATATTTGCATTCTCAAAGTCATTAGTGGAGCGCGTGTGGTTAACCGACACACTGACATGGACTTGTGAGAATGGAAAAAAAGGTCTAAATATTATTATTACGGCATCCCTCTTCATAATTGTTTAGACAAAAATGTGAGCTATCTAAGGAAAGGTGTATGATTTTGATAAAGTCTTATCAAAGCAATCTTGTATCAGAAATCTGAACTTTGGAAAGAAAGTCAATAAAGTATTGATTTCTAGAAGTCCAGTTGATTTCTGAGTACATGTCAAAGCTAGTGGGAGCATAAGTGTTGTGTCAGTAAGATAATAATCATTGTGCTAGTGGGAGCATGATTATTATGGTTAGTGTTGCAAGTTAGCAATGTTAATTATAGAAAACAAAAGTTCAATTCGCTTTGAAAAGTTGTTTTGCTATAATTAAGGGAGAGGATGTATACTTCATTCCAATTCTAAAAGCTTAGATTGAGATTTTAATCAACTTTAGTCAAGGATATATATGAATGTTATGTTGGAATGGTTCAACATAAGGAGATTCTATATATGTTGCGTTCTCAAAATTCGATTATGATTATGGCATCCCTCTTCATAGTTCGAATTTTGAGAACATGGCAAATAAAAAAATTTATAGCATGAATCGGGTCCCATATGCTTCGGGTATAGGATCGATTCATGTGCTATAATATTTATCCATTCTAAATTTTTCAAATGCCCAAGGCGTTAAAAGGGAAAAAGGAATAGAACTGGATTTGACTAAAATGTTTAAACAATTGTCGAGGACAATCTGAGGTTTGCCAAAGATTGGTTGCTCATGGACAATTGGAAGTATAGAGATAGGACCATATTGACATATTCTGAAAGGAGGCAACTTGTTAGGCGTGTCAAACCCAACCAATAAAGGGGTACAAATGACTCCAAGTGCACTACTCTATTGCACTAAAAGGTAGTACAAGGCAAGTAGGTTCGATCCACAGAGACACGGGATAATTAGTCTATACCTCTTTGCGCAAGGTACTATGGTCACCAACAGTAATAAGGGGGGTTTAGAGTGCAATGACTAACACACAAATTTAAAACACGAGTAGACAAATAAACGAATGAATTAAGTTCAGATTTTGTAAGGACTCCAACTCCATGTATGACAATCCAACAATGTGAATCAAAGATGGCAAGACGTTTGTTTCATTCTATCTAAGTTGGTACTTGAAAGTGCTAACAAGCTCTAACACTTTGCATTCACCACATTAATCAATCAAAACAAGCTCTTTGATTAATCCTAACCTTATTAACCTAATCTAAACAAGCTCTTAGAAGTAGATTAAAAGATTGCATTAAGCTTATTGTGAATGTTCCCAACAACACCCAATACTCCTCACAAGCTCGGGAGCGTAAGAATGTGTGAAAAGATTTACACTAAATTCATTCATAAGAAATCAATTTAATGCTTGTTACTTAGTTCAATTCACAAAACAATTACGGATTTTTCAAAATGAATAACTTGAATGACCTAACCCCAATTCAAATGGCCAATAAGAATCATTATTAGAATAAAACATTCGATTGAAGTAAAATCAATTTCACTAGATAGAAATTAAACACAAACATCAGGTCATATGATTTGATTCACAACCAAAAAGTCAAAACATGAAATTGGAGAAGTTAGGGTTCTAGCCACACATGGCTAGAACAAGATCACAAGTCTAAAAGATGAAATTAAGTGTAATTACAACTTACAAAAACGAGAATTAATGTTTCCAAATGATTAACGGACAAACCCTTGCAAAAACCATCGAATTCTCCTCTCCAATGGTGCTCTGATATGTTGTGCCTCTGTAAAAATGACCCAATTTTCCGTAATATGAAAAATAGAAAAACTGCCAAAAGTTAGTTTTCTTGGGCCGAACACGGCCCGTGTTCAGCATAAGGCAAAAAGGGCACGGCCCGTGTTCAGCTTGGTCAACAGCTTTCATTTTTGGTCAACACGGCCCGTGTTGAACATAGAGTAAATCTGACACGGCCCGTGTTCCCCTCTGACTCCGAATCCAAGCTTGATTTTTTTCAACTTTTTCGTTCTTCGCCCGATCATCCCGAAATCTTCACCAATGCTTCCCGACACTTCCTAAAGCGCGTTCCAACCTCCGGTTTACCTGAAAAAGACATGAAAATGTGCAAATAAGGTTGTTCTAGAGACTAACATGAATATGATGAAATGCAAGAAAAAGGAAGAACAATTGTGCTAAATAGATGCATGAAATGGGACTAAAAGGAGTGCAAAAAGGTTCACAAATAGCACCTAACACAACTCTTGTTCAGAAGTGATAGTCAAAATGGGAATATGGAATTGTCTCCATAGGTGGAAGTTATTCTTTGAATTTATGTAAGATTAGAGAACTTAATGCAAGAAGGGTGTTCAAAGGAATGTACTTTGAATGTGAGACTTCGTTTCCATGGAATGGCTTTCCATTGGAATACTTTGTAATGTTTTTTTGCCAAGTCTTTGTGACTTGGGCATATAAGTTTAGAATCTAATAGATTATAGTAAATGACAATAGTTTGGTATTCTTCCATTTATAATAAGGATTGGGATTGTGAAATGATCATCATTGAAATATTGTCAATCGATCTGTTTTACAAAGTAATGATCATTAGACAAACATAGTGAGCATACTTGGAGTATGGCATAACTATTGTTTGGACAAACATAGTGTGCATGCTTGGAGCATGGCATGACTATTGTTTTTAATTCAAGTATTAAGTTGATAATTCGAAACAATATACAATGAATAATGAGTAATCAATATGGTGCTTAGATAAAAGATGTTTTTATTTACACTCAAAGAGTTTTGGGGCCATATAATATTAGTATTATTCTTGTGTTTCACTTTGCATGTTTTGACTTCCAGAATAACTAGGTCATTCTTTCTGAATGACTAAGTTATTCAAACCACCCACAGTCGATAATACGTTGGAAGTAGGTATTAAGGAAAGCCTGTCATGAAGCTGGTTTGTAGATGTCCAAGGCAGTGGACATATCAAGAGTTGTTGCAACATTCATGAGTGCTCATAAGTTCTGAGTATTGGATTAAACCCATGCTCATTTGAATCACTTCATGGATTTTATCACGAGTGATCATGAGACGATAATATCTTATATTCTTCAAACCTAGACATATGAGTTGTTGACTATGAGTTGGTTATACATTGATTGCACGAAAACGCATTGGTAACTCGATGTTATAAAATGTCCCTTTGTGTATGATTCAACAAGTAGTTAGTACAAGCATATGAGTCAAAGTTTATCCATTCCTTTTGCCCTTAAAGGGATAAAAGCGATATCTGTGGGCCCCTCGATGATTTAGTGATGACACCCTAAGTGCTTGGCCAAGCCTGGACTGATTTGATTTGTTCAATCAGTCGGTCGTCATAAATCGGAAATCGGGAATCAACAAATGGACAGAGATAATGATTATAATCCATGTCTCGGTCTATATGATATATAGAATGGAGGAATATATGATCACTTATCTAATGGACGATTCATTGATTTGTTCAGAGTTCGACATCGGCTTTTAAGGGCTACGATTGCTAGTCTGGTTATGAAGTCGTACTTGCAATAATAGTTATTAGACTTATCCAAGTGGGGGACTGTTGGATGAGTGTCTAAGTCCATAACTATAATTGGTATATACTTGACCCGACCCGGCATGATCAATTTGGGTTGCATGGCATCGGAACATTTGGGTAGACCTTTTGTGAGAAGAGGATATTTGTGACATATTAATATATTATAAGTTCTAATATATTAATATGAAATCATGTTATTTAATTAGTATTGATCAAGAATTAATTTGGAATTAATTTAGTGATCAAAAGATACTAATTAAATATATGGGGATTGATTGTGTAAATCATTCATTCTTATATATGTGGGCTTATGATCCATGATTCCTTATGTTGGGTTTAACCCATGTGGTGACCCATGGATACTCCATGGAGGCTAAAACCCATTAAGCATAAGGAATGGGTAAAGTCATGGGTTACATGGTGTAACCCTAATGTGCACACTATATAAAGAACCCATGAGCTCAAGAAATCGGCCCTAAGGATTCTATGTGAGGGCTAGCCGATTTTGAGCCTATGATATCTTCTTCTCATGGTTATTCCAAATGTTGATGGTATTGTGTGAACCATTTGAGGTATCACACTTAGGGCACTAGGCTCTTAAGCTCCATGGAATCAAGCTACAACAAAAGGTATGTCTTCTATCTAGTTTTTGTTGTCCTAGTACATATGAATGTATGCTAGTTAGGATAATACCTTGGAAATTGATATTTACATGTATAATAGAGAAAACATAGATCCAAGTTATTTAGGGTTGCATGTAAACCTTAGGATTGTTAGAATGCTCAAAACCCAACAGGGATCGCGCACATTGACTTTCAGGGAGTTTAGAGCTTGTGGAGCTCCCGACTATCATGGGGCTCGGGACCCCATTGCAAGTACCAGATAGTTGGCAGATGTCGCCAACGCGTTCCGCACCAGCAGATCTCCCGAGGGGGACAAGGTCAGATTAACATCCTGTCTTCTGAAGGACAGGGCAC
Organism: Lactuca virosa; assembly: GCF_052849685.1. Lineage (NCBI taxonomy): Eukaryota > Viridiplantae > Streptophyta > Magnoliopsida > Asterales > Asteraceae > Lactuca > Lactuca virosa. The sequence goes on from NC_136433.1 coordinate 46,244,102, forward strand.
GAGATTGGTGGGAGGAGTTCGGGAGAGCCATTGGAGATGACACTGTGTTGGATGCGATGACCTGGAGTGATTTCACGACCAGGTTCAGGGCCGAGTTTGCACCTGTCATTGAGGTGCAGCAGCTTTCTAGGGAGTTTCAGGACCTCCAGAAGACGACAGAGATTTTGACGGAGATTACCGCCAAGTTTAGGGAGAGGTCCCTTCTCGTTCCGCAGTATGTGGTGGACAAGGAGATGAAGAAGGCCCGATATCATGAGATGTTGCGGAGTGATATCCGCCAGTTTGTGAGCCGCTCCAGCTGCAAGACGCTGGAGGAAATGATTGCGAGGGCTCGTGAAAGGGAGATTGATCTAGAGATGGAGAGGATGAGGAAGCCAGAGGTGGCGTCTGGCACAACGGGTTCGGGCAAGAAGCCCAAGGTTTCTGATTACAGGTCTAGGGGACATCAGAGCCACAATCGGTGTGGCAAGTGTGGCAGGTTGCACGATGGGGTGTGCAAGGCAGGGAGTTCTGGCTGCTTCAAGTGCGGTCGGACTGGGCATATGAGTAGAGATTGTACAGCTACTACCACTACCATCACAACAGCATCTGATCTGATTTGTTTCCATTGCAATAAGAGGGGACACAAGAAGTCCCAGTGTCCGAGTTTAGCATCAGCAGGACAGGTGGTGGTACCCGCTCCAACCACACTGAGGATTACAGACGGTCAACAGGGTCGTGCTGAGGCGCTAGTGGCGAAGACAAGAGCCTTCCAGTTGACAGCAGACGAGGCACGAGCGACTCCTGATGTGGTTGCTGGTATGGATTTTTTCTCCATATTCTCTTTTTTTTACTTTTAATTATTACTCATGTTTATGTGTTGTTTATAGGGTCGTTCCTAGTGAACGACATTTCAGCTATGGTATTGTTTGATTTGGGGGCTAGCCGATCGTTTGTGTCGCTTGCACTTAGCAAGAGGTTTAGCAGAGCTCCGGGGGAGCTGGATTGCCCAATTGATGTTGAGATAGCGGATGATAGGACCGTCAGGGTCGCCAGAGTTCATAGAGGATGTACACTTCGGTTATTTGACGAGCGGTTTTCAGTGGACTTGGTTCCTATTCCCCTGCGAGGGAATAAGGTTATCGTGGGGATGGATTGGTTGAGCCCCAATGGGGCGGTTATAGATTGTGAGCAGCAGTTGGTTAGATTTCGCACTCCCAGTGGGGGAGAGTTAGTGATTCAGGGTGAGAGACCACAACGTGGACCGATTATGTGTTCAACAGCAAGAGCGAGATGCTACTTTCAGCAGGGTTGCGTAGGATATGTTGCCTACGTCATGGATATCCGGGATAAGGGTAATGTGCTAGTGGTACGAGAGTACACAGATGTATTCCTGGAGGAGTTGCCTGGGATACCTCTGGAGAGACAGGTTGAGTTCCGAATTGACCTGGTCCCTGGTGCGGCTCCGATAGCCAAGGCACCATATCGGTTGGCTCCTCCCGAGATGCATGAGTTGTCTACGCAGCTGCAAGAGCTGCTAGGAAAGGGTTTTATCAGGTCGAGCAGTTCACCATGGGGAGCCCCGATCCTGTTTGTGAAGAAGAAGGATGGGTCGCACCGTATGTGCATAGATTACCGGGAGCTGAATAAGGTAATGGTGAAGAACCGTTACCCACTCCCGAGGATAGATGACTTGTTTGACCAGCTTCAGGGAGCATCTTGGTTTTCCAAGATTGATCTATGGTCCGGATATCACCAGATGCGGGTCAGAGATGATGATGTGCAGAATACCGCTTTTAGGACCCACTATGGTCATTATGAGTTTGTGGTAATGCCATTTGGGCTCACCAATGCTCCAGTCACGTTCATGGACCTCATGAACCGCGTGTGCAGACCGATGTTGGATTGGTCTGTGATAGTATTCATTGACGACATCTTGGTTTATTCCAAGACTCAGGAGTAGCACGAGGAGCACCTGAGGGAGGTGCTAGAGACCTTGAGAAGGGAGAGACTTTTCGCAAAGTTCTCCAAGTGCGAGTTCTGGTTGCGCGACGTGTAGTTTCTGGGACACGTCGTCAACCAGAAGGGTATATTAGTCGATCCAGCCAAGATAGAGGGCGTGATGCAGTGGGAGATCCCGAAGTCTCCATCCGAGATTCGGAGCTTCCTGGGTTTGGCAGGGTATTACCAGAGATTCATCCAGGATTTCTCCAAGATAGCAGTTTCGCTTACCCGACTGACCAAGAAGTCGGTGGTGTTTCGTTGGGGTCCTGAGCAGCAGACAGCCTTTGAGACGCTCAGGCAGCAACTGTGCGAGACGCCGATTCTTACACTGCCAGAGGGAGTAAATGACTTTGTATTCTACTGTGACACTTCGATCACAGGTATGGGAGCAGTGTTGATGCAGCGGGGGCATGTGATAGCTTATGCCTCGAGACAGTTGAAGCCTCACAAGGCTAACTACCCGACACATGATTTGGAGCTGGGGGCGGTGGTGTTCGCCCTCAAGATTTGGCAGCATTACCTCTACGGGGTCCGGTGTACCATCTACACGGACCACAAGAGTTTGAGGTACCCCATGGACCAACCGAGTCTGAACATGAGGCAGTGTCGGTGGTTAGATGTGGTAAAGGATTACGACTGTGAGCTACTTTACCACCCGGGCAAGGCCAACGTAGTGGCCGACGCCCTGAGTCGCAAGGCGGTTGCGGCTCTGATTCGAGATATCTGTCTGAGGATGAGAGTGATTACTCCATTGCTGGAGAATATTAGGGACGCGCAGATGAGGGTCTGAAGGAGGAGTGCCAGAAGTGCGAGAGGATAGTGGGCCGAGTAGCTTCGTTTGATTATGATAGTCGAGGATTTTTGACCCTGCATGGGAGGGTCTGGGTACCGTACTGGGGCGGAGTACGGAAAGTGTTGATGGATGAGGCCCACAAGTCTCGGTTCTCCATCCACCCAGGGGCGGCGAAGATGTACAGAGATCTTCGCCCCGATTACTGGTGGCCCTGCATGAAGCGGGATGTAGCCTGGTATTTGGAGAGATGCCTGACCTGCAGGAAGGTCAAGGCAGAGCACCAGAGGCCTCATGACAGGATGAAGCCGTTAGACATTCTCGTGTGGAAATGGGAGGATATCACGATGGACTTCATTACTAAGCTTCCCAGGACCGCACGTGGGGTTGATTCGATATGGGTCATCGTGGATCGGTTGACCAAGAGCGCCCATTTTATACCAATCCAGGAGAGCATCTCGACCGAGAATTTGGCTGAGATTTATGTGTAAGAGGTAGTGGCACGTCATGGAGTGCCTGTCTCGGTGGTGTCAGACCGAGATGTCCGGTTTACTTCCACGTTTTGGAAGCGGTTTCACGACGAGATGGGTACTCGTCTCCATTTCAGCACCGCTTTCCACCCTCAGACGGACAGACAGAGCGAGAGGACGATTCAGACTCTCGAGTACACGCTTCGGGCATGTGTGCTAGACTTCGGTGGCAGTTGGGATACGTATCTTCCGTTAGCGGAATTTTCGTATAACAACAGCTATCACTCCAGTATAGAATGACCTCCCTTCGAGATGCTCTACGGGAGGAAGTGTAGGACCCCAATCTGTTGGGGTGAGGTCGGTCAGAGAGTCATGGGGAGTACGGAGGTAGTACTCAAGACCACAAAGCGGATTCAGCAAGTCCGGAGCACGCTCCAGACTGCTCAGAGTCGGCAAAAGAGTTACGTCGACAACCGGTGTTCGGACTTGGAGTTTCAGGTGGGCGATATGGTCCTCCTGAAAGTGTCACCTTGGAAGGGTGTTATCAGATTTCGGAAGCTGGGCAAGCTGGGCCCCCGGTTCATTGGTCCGTTTAGGGTTTTGGCTCGGGTGGATCGGGTTGCGTATCGGTTAGATCTTCCAGCGGAGCTTAGCCAGATCCACAGCACGTTCCATGTTTCTCAGTTGCGGAAGTGCTTAGTGGATGATTCAGCAGTGATACCTCTTGAGGACATACAGGTTGACGATAGCCTGAACTACATCGAGAGACCAGTGGCGATTTTAGATCGCAAGATGAAGGAGCTGAGGAACAAGAGAGTAGAGTTAGTGAAGGTGCAGTGGCAACACCGAAAAGGTTCTGAGTGGAGATGGGAGCCCGAGGAAGAGATGAGAGAGCACTACCCAGAGTTATTTTCAGGTTCAGCAGACTTCGAGGACGAAGTTTAAGACAAGTGGGGGAGAATTGTAACGCCCCGTTCTTGGTACGTATTTAATCCATTAAATGTCCATTTTGTAAAAGCTACTCAACGAGTTGGCAGCCCTAACTCGTCGAGTAGATGCCAGCTTGATCGCGGGGTTTAAGTGGTCTACTCGACGAGTCGGAGCATGGACTCGGCGAGTAGGTCCATCAGGAGGAAACCCTAATTCTCAGGGTTTGCACCCTATTTAAGCATCATTTCAGCCCCCCATCCCAACCTCCATTACCTCCATTCCCTGATCTCGAAACCCTAAGTAGCTATTGAGTGTTCTTAAGTTTTTCTTTCCATTTTTGTGTGATTTAAGCTAGGAGAAGGAAGGAAACCCTTGGTGATTCAAGAAGAGGCTGTAAATCCAGAGCTAGTGTTGCATTTCAGAACATTTGAAGGTATAAAGCTTGTACCTTGGTTTCCTTTCACTTAGATCTTCTTATAGACTTGTTATTTTCACTTTATGGGTCCTTTCCAAGATCATTCCGAGATTTGAACCTTGGGGAATGAAAGGACTTCAGATCTGGACATTTCTAAGCTCTAGAAGCTCAAAGTTGCCACCTTTATCTAGCCATGACCCCATGATATGGTGTAGGCCTTCATTTTGGCTTGAAATAAGTGTTTTAGCTTCATAACATCATGCATGAACGTAAAGTTAGCAACTTTACGTGTAATGCTAGTCTAAGCAGTCCAGATCTATGATTTAGAAGCATTGGAATCATTAGAATCAACTGTATGGTTTGAGCATGCAAGGAACTCGCCGAGTTGTTCTTCGGACTCGGCGAGTCGGGTTGATTCCCCCAATCTTTTCTAGTTGTGTATGAGACCATTGAGCTGGGATGGAGGGGGGATGACTCGGTAAGTTGAACAAGATTAGGACCAGGGAGCTAAAGGACTCGATGAGTCCAAGGAGGGACTCGACGAGTAGAGTCAAAATGTCTCGTTGATTATTGCAGACATTTCTCAACGAGTCAGTGGAAGGGCCCGACAAGTTGACTCGGTGGACCACAAGTTAGAACATTTCAGAGACTCGTCGAGCATGGAAGATGACTCGACGAGTTGAGTTGACTAGGGTTGACCTTGACTTGACTTTGACCAGAGCGTTGACTTTTATTAGGGGTAAAATGGTCACTTTACCCTAGGAAGGAGTTTCAGATATTGACCATGTATTATTGTGTTTTGATAGCCGGGGAGACACCGAGGCAGTCACACGAGGTGAGTTTCCTTCCAGTAGGAACGGGTCTACAGCCACAAAGTCGGCCCGTTTAGATGATTGTAATTCCAGACTTCGGTCCGATTCCAGGGTGGTCCCAAGAAGTAGTTATGTATGCTTGATGTCTTCGTGATTCATGCATGTTATGATATGTGTTCTATGTTCCGGACTCCGGTCCGATGTCGGGCATGCCCGATGTAGTATATGTGATATGTTATATGTTATGTTTATGTTATGTTCAGCTTATACCGGACTTCGGTCTGATGCCGGGCGGGGCCCGATGTAGTGGGCGGGGCCCAAGTTATTCCGGACTTCGGTCCGATGCCGGGCGGGGCCCAATGCAGTGGGCGGGGCCTAAGTTATTCCGAACTTCGGTCCGATGCCGGGCGGGGCCCGATGCAGTGGGCAAGGCCCAGTATGTGTTATACGTATTATTGTATGGTATGTGGTAGTTTGGGGGAGCTCACTAAGCTTCGTGCTTACAGTTTTCAGTTTTGGTTTCAGGTACTTCAGCTAGTAAAGGGAAGGGCTCGAGTTGATGGCATGGCACACACCACAGTTTTATTAGCCTGGGAGCTTACTCTGATGATTTGTTATGAGATTTTGATTTGAGACATATACTATGATGTTTTATGATACATGATTTATAATTTCACTGATGACTTTGGATGATTTATGATTTTTAATAATGGTTTGAAAACGAAATTTTTGGGTCATATTTTTGGGATGTTTCAATAGGTGTTTCGATTGGAAATGTGCGCTTCACATGGAATTCCTACTAATTACTACTTTTCCTAGATCCCATATGCTGCAAAACAAATACAGAAACAACCATCCAAAGCATAATAGTGTTTAGAAAAAAATATGGAATTCCTACTAATTACTACTTTTCCTAGATCCCATATGCTGCAAAACAAATACAGAAACAACCATCCAAATCATAATAGTGTTTAGAAAAAAATAAGTCGAGTCTGTCCAGTTTCCATGGAATGGGAACAGCTCGTTCATGTCTTGGCTGAAGAACAAATAAAAAACAAATGAGTTCCTTCAGCCAAGATCCACTCCTAAATGAAAGGATTCATCTCCCAATCAACTTTTATCATCAATTAACATCAAATACAACCCTAAATGACCACTAAATCTAGGATTCTCAAACCTACAAAGTGTTTCCTAAAAGCTCATGTGAACTAATATGCAATTATCATGAAATCTAAGATCCATATTCAATAAAATGGGAAGTAGACTAAGCATACATACCTCGGATATTGATTAGACATGAAAAATCATGAGGTAATAAAAAAATTGATGGTTCTTAATGGAGATGATAAACACATTGTGGGCAAGCACAAAAGGGTAAAAGTAAAAAATGAATTTTGACCTTCTATGGCAAAAAAGATTTTACCAGTGTCAAATCCATGACATAGCAATTATGTCGCCATGTCGTCGAGTCAGTTCCAAACGCAATAAAATGAATTTAAAATGGATTCCACTGTATAGGAACAACGTATCAACGTCGTGTCTAACAAGAATTCAAAACCTTACTTTTAAATTTTAAAACCAAATTCACTGGACCCCCCATGTTAAGAATGCAAAATGAGAAATGAGAAAGCAACTATCCTAAGCAAATGTTAAGCAAAAAGGAAAAAGAAACTAAATAAAAAGAAAAGAAAATGAAAACCAAACTTGGGTTGCCTTCTGGAAGTGCTTCTTTTGTAGGAGTTATAAGTCGAACTCCTTCACACTATATGTTTCTTTGGGTGGGAGTTTGATCTCCTTGAATCCCTTCATTTGTAGTCTCTTCCTTTTGAGTGCATCTACTATTTTTTTTTCTAAGCGTTTTTCGAATTCTCTTTATTTTTCTAGAAAAATTGCCTTCATGCTTGCTCTCGAATCCATCATTTTCTCTTGTCATCTTATCTTTCATGTTGACTATCTTCGACTCCTTCTTCTCCACATCCTCTTCCTTGATAGCTAACTGCACTTTTTCAACAATATCTTCATTCTCTATATTTGTCTCCTGAACATGATCTTGAGGGTGTGAAACGGAAAAAACTTGAAATATCATTGGAATCGAAGCTCTTGGTTTTTTATCTTTCACTTCTTCCTTCGATTTTTCTTCTTTTTCTTTCACATTATTCCAAGTCACTAGCTCTTCTTCCATCAAATTTTCCAATTTTAGAAGTTCGTTATTTTCTTCCTTTTCTTGACACACCTCTTCCAAAAAGAAAACATCATCATTAGACTCTTTATTAATTACCTCTTTCTTCACACCAAAAGTCATATCCTCATATCTAACCTGTAGTGTAAGTTTTGAATTGTGGATGTCTACCAAAGCATGAACAATACTTAGGAAAGGTCTTCCTAATATTATGGGAAAACCTTCCTTTTCTTTCATATCCAACACCATAAAGTCCACTAGAAATACAAACTTTTCCACTTTGACCAATAAATCTTTTATAATTCCATGACGGTATGTGATTGAACGATCTGCCATGTGTATAGCCATGTTAGCAGTCTTCAATTTTGGAGAATCAATCTTCTTGTAAAAAGAATAAGGCATTAGATTTATACTTGCTCCCGAATCGGCTAATGCATTTGTTCTTAATGAATTACCGAACTCACAAGGCAATGTCAAACGCCTAGGATCTTTCATCTTCCTTGGAATTCCTTTTCTCACAACAGATGAACATTATTCATTTAGCACCACGTTTGAGACTGTGACATCCCTATTCTCATGACCTTTTTAAAACTTTTAGTTTATGCTTATTTAAAACATTTGTTATTGTGTAATTAGTCCCAAAATATCCTTGGCATGATATAATATTAAAATCAAGGCATCTCAGAAGATTTTATATTTGAAAAGTCTGGGATGTCATAACTGATACAAGAAACATAAGCATAAACTGAGACTTACAAAGTCTCAATATACTAACGATCTACATCTCCTTGAATCTCTTAGCACATAATTACATTATCTATCAGTATCTTCGTATCGCTGCCTATGACACAAGGAAACTAAGTGGGTCAGGTTGGGAAACCTGGTGAGTACATAGGGTTTTCAACCCATAATATTATAGTCTTTAATGATATATTCTTCAACATTCAAATACCCCAATTACCCCATTACCATTATCCTTACTTTCTAATCCTACTATAACGAACTCGAGGGATATTACTTAAAGGACTTTTATTAGAAGACACCTAGATTTCTTAGATGATTAGGCACTGAAGTATGATAATACTTTAGGTAAGCACAGTAGTACGTTAGTACTTTTGGACAAACACGACAGACACGACAGTACTTTGGATAAGCATGACAGTACAATTGTACTTGATTAGGCACGACAAGTCATGACTTATTATATCGTACAACTCTCACTAACCTATCACATCTACTATCTTACACAGCTCTATCACGACCTCTCATTTATTATTTCACACAACCCTTTATTACCTAATCATATTAATAAGTATTATATATATATATATATATATATATATATATATATATATATATATATATATATATAGCTTAATTAACTAATAACTTTATCATGTTGCACATATATATATATATATATATATATATATATATATATATATATATATATATAACACAACAAGAGATCGCACATAGAATGTAATCAAATTTAGAATACTTGTATCTATGTGTAAGTTTGAAAGTAACTATGCACTCACTTGACTTAGGTAGGTGACTGTAGAATTCGGTTGCGCTCCACCAAACTCCTTGACTTTTCCTCTTACATGTCCTAGATACGAATGTTACTAAGTCTTAGTCTAGTATTCTTGTTGACTATTGATGGTATAGATTCCTCACTAATACCAATGTCAACATCAAGATATATCAAGTAAGGAACAACCAGGTAGGATCATATCGAAGATAGGGTTCGTTTGGTATACAGAGTATACTGTTTGGAAAACTCACTTTAAACACCTTAGTAAATCCAACCTATACATCATTCCTGTAACTAGATCAATTAATATAATGACTTCGAAATCACTGATAAATCTTAATTATAGGTGCATAATAACGACTATGACTATAATTAAAAGTTACACTTGAATAAAATAAGTGTACCTTAACTTACAGGGTATTTTGATGAAAACTGGGAATTATGCATATAGAACTCTGATTTGAGAGCTTCTACTCACCGGCTATCTGACAACGCATGGCCTCACTAACGAATCCTGGAATTTAGGGTTAAAAGGGCTAAAGATGCGAAAGGGTTTTCAGAGCGAATCGGCGTGAAGGGATAAAGAACTAGTGCAACAAACGACAATTTATATGTGAAATTTTGATGTGTGCCATGCACTTGCTCGGCCAGGGTGACATGTCATTCTCTACGTGGTGACATGTGTCAAGCATAAAGTGGAGTGTCAGTGAACGTCGCACATGCTGTTTGTGTGCACGGGTGCACGCGAGGAATTTTGTTTTCTTTAAAAATTCATATCTTTTTTTATAGGAGCTCCATTTTCAACGGGTTTTATATCCACACTTAGATATTAATGAGATATGAAACTTTCATTTAGAATCCGCTGGCTAATTTTGAATTTATTGTTAAAGTTATATTATTAACAAGCTTAGACTGTTGAAGTCCATTAAAAAATTATAACTCTCTCATTTGATATCTGTTCTCGACCGTCTATATATCGATGGTAGGTATTGGAAAGATGTTCAAATCTCATTTAGATTGTTTTTTCTAACAATCGACCGATTTCATTTACGGATTTTGGGTCGTATACTACTACACTGAAATATTAGAAAAATCATAACTTCCTCTCACGTAGTCAGATTTAGGCATTCTTTATATTCACAGAATCTTTGTCACATATACTATAACTTTGGTTAAGATTATTTATCCTAAATAATCTTCATTAAAAGTCATTTTTATCGCTTATAGCATCTTAAGCGTCTAGCCCATATTTACGGGTGTTACAATTATCCCCCCCTTAGGATGTTTACATCCCGCAATCATCAACAAAACATGGGCTTGTATAATGACTCCACACATTACCTTTCCATCCTAGGTAATAATTGTAACTCTTATCAGTTTTCAAATCGTAGACTTCTTGACTGCTAACGGTGCTCAATCTTGCATCTGTTCTTCCTTCTAATTTCGATCTTCATTCGAGACTCTTGTTCCTAAGATAAGGTCTTTACTTCGACTGTCATAACAGAACGATGGGTCATGATCTTTCTTCGTATGATGCAATGGCTAGACTCAAGTCTCTTTGATTTAGATTCCAGCATGGAATGTACCTTCCTTCATGTTCTAATGTGATATAATCACATTATAGCAGGTAGAAATTCTAGCTACAGGCTGGTTAGTCTTTAATGATGACTGTGATACTTCTATTGATCACTTCGATTCTCTTTTCTTTCGATCCGTTTAACTAAGGTCGGATGTTGCTTTGAAGTTAATTCGTAGATTAGTCAAACTTGATTTGATATGAGCACTAAGGTCGGAATCAACATTTATCTTCGTAGTCACTACCAAATCAAATGTAATGATGGAAATGAACAAAATAGCTCAACAACTTAGAGACTTAATAACCTTAGGACTTTCCCTGATCCAAGTGCGAGTCTTGTGCTTCCGATAGTATAGGTCTCTACTACCTTTCGCACCTACTCATACTAGCTCCAAGTATTGTATCATAGTTCCCTAGATTCCACTAGTACTTCTTCCATGCGTATCTTCTATAGAAATTCTGCTTCAACTTGGTTGGCAGTGGAAACACCAGACGATGGGACGACTTTAGGAATTACACCAAAGGTTTTATCATCTCGCCAATCGAAGGTGTACTTCAGACATATTCTAAAGGCAAGATACAACTTACGATATCTTCTTATATGTATTATTCACCATCGTAAGCCTCCTTATTTCCACCATTTGATAAGTCTAGCATAGTTCGAATCACTGCCTGGACTTTGTGATAGGTTTGGGTGTAGGTGCAACGACCAGTGCATGGCCCATCACATACTTAGGCTCAGCTCGTCGACTTCCGTTAATATTTCCTAGTCTGCTATGAATCTTTACCATGACGTTCTATGCACCAAAGTAGGCGTTCGGTGTAGCGAGGCGAGAATATAGATAGGGAAGGTTTAGTCGAATGGTCCTCCTTATCACTCTGAATAGTCATATGCCAGTTCTAATACCGTAATTAAACGTTTATAAAACATGAACACATAAAACTTCCTATTCTAGTTCAGCAACAAACCTTAAATCTAATAGAAGCAATAGGTAATGTAACGCATGTTATGTTACAAATCATTTAGCACATAAAAGCAAATTAGGTATCTTGTTCTTAGGTCTAGAAATCCTATAAATTTATAAGTTCGCACAAACTAATGCTCTGATACCAACTGTGACATTCCCATTTTCACAGCCTTTTTAAAACTTTAAGTTTATGCTTATTTGAAACATTTGTTATTGCGGAATTGGTCCCAAAATATCCTTGGCATGATATAATATCAAAATCATGTCATCTACGAAGATTTTATAATTTAAAAGTTTAGGATGTCATAACGGATACAAGAAATATAAACATAAACAGAGACTTATAAAGTCTGAATATACTAACAATCTACGTCTCCTTGAATCTCTCAACAGATAATTACATTATCTACTAGTATCTTTGTATTTCTACCTGTGATAAAACGAAACTAAGTGGGTCAGGTTGGGAAACCTGGTGAGCACATAGGGTTTTTGAAGGTTTGTATCGATCGGATACACTTCAAGTATAATTAACAAAGAACTAATTAACTAACCTAAATAAAGAATAGAAAAAGTAAAGAACACGAATCAATCACAAAGATGTCTTTCACCATGAAAGGGGTTGTTCTCACAAAGAGAATGAATGTCACAAAGATGGTCACCAAGACGTAAACATTATGGTTTCACCCTGATGTTGAATATATACTAAACTATACTAGTATATCCCTTTAATAAAGGGATTGTATCTAATCTACATATAAACAGATCCTTATCACCAAGATATCGGATCTGCTATCTATTGTATTTATATCCATATAATTTCCTAATATACAAAGATTACATAAAATTACTTTCTAGACGCTGGCACTGATAAGGTCTTGAGATGTAGGCGCTGATGCTAATGTTGGCGCTGGAGCTGGCAGTCAGCGTGTAAGGTGTTTGACTCATCAGATCATAAGGTGTGAGCTTACAATCTCCCCTTATCTAATGATGTCAAAACTAATCTTCTTTAGAGGAGTCATCAAAAAACCATTGTATAATTTATCAGCTTATTTCAAGATTTCAGGATTCACCCATCTGAATTCATCAATTTGAAGATCTTCCACTCTTTTGCTAAGCTCAAGAGAAACCAGCACACGATATCCTCCTTCAAGTTCTATATGAAAAAATCCCTCCATGTAAAGATGAATGTTATGTGCTACTTGGAGTCTAGATTGACAAAGTTAATTGCTAAGAGTATGTTTAGAACTTGAATACGATTAGGATCAGATAGCCTTAGAATGATCAATTTAGCCTTATTTCCTATTCGTAATTAGGGTTACGTGTATTGAAACAATATATATATATATATATATATATATATATATATATATATATATATATATATATATATATATATATATATATATATATATATATATATATATATATATATATATATATATATATATATATATATATATATATATATATATATAGGATACAAGTTACACAAATGGTCCCTATATTATACAAATGATTAAAATATAGCTAAACTATTTAACACGCCCTTGTAGTTTGAACTAGGGAACCTCTAATGTTTAAACTATTTCTAAAATCAAGAAATAACTGTAACATCCCAAAAATCCAGATAAAATTTTCATTTTTCAATTTAGTAAAAATCCTTGTTTCAATCACGCATTTGCCTTGCATCGATCATCAAAAGTATCTGAAACATAACACTTCAACTGTAAGCCAGATCTTAGTGAGTTCCCCAAAAATACTACACACAACCAAACAGATAGCCGCATGCATATATGAGCCTTCAGCATGACTGGACCGCCTTGTAAGGCGTACAACCTATCTGGACCGCTCTCCGAGCCTTCGGCCTAACTAGACCGCCTTGCAGGGCCTACAGCCTATCCGGAACACTCTCCAGGCCTTCAGCCTGACTGGACCGCCTCATAGGGCCTATAGTTTATCCGGACCGCCCTGGGTATCTTGGTCTTCAGCACAAAGCAGGACCGCCTCAACCTATCAACCAAAATAACATGTCGACATATACAGTAACATTCAATAGCCATCAAATACATGTAATCATATAAATCTACCAATCTATCACGTGTCCAGTAAACACAGGTAATCATACAGATCTACCAATCTATCACATAACCAGAATAACATCATCCAATATACCAGGATACATAATCCAATAAGCCGGCATTGGTGCCTTCGACCCACAAGTATAGTGAGGAAAATTCACCTCACAATCTGAAATGTAGCTGAAAAGATCACTGCTCCAACTGTTGGCTCTACCGGTCACCAATACAACAAACATGGACCTAATCTCAAACTACTATTCAAACTACCTAAAATTACCCTAAGTCAAATTTGGTCAAAGTCAATGGTCAACACCAAAGTCAACTCCAGCTACTCGTCATGTCGGGACCATCCTTGGCTACGCCGTGGATACAAATCGCCAAAACAGACAGGCCTTAGCCCAGTCGCCACGTCGTGGCAACCTAGGCCACGTCGTGGGTACTGGGCTCAAAACAAATTAATGGATTAAGTTGATTTCTTTAATCTTAAGGGCTCCAAAGCTTAGATTTGGTCCATTCTAAGGTCCAAGTGGGTAAAGTTTCCAACTTTATCCCTTTAGACCCTCCAAGATATATAGATCTCATTCTTAGGTCTAAAAAGGGAAAAATATAACTTGGCTTAAATCAATAAGTGTCACAACTAGCAAATTAGGGCTAGGATTTCTATCTTTGTACAAGATAATTTCTTGTGTAACATTGCAACACTACGTTTGGTATAATCAAATTTCAATGCTACTAAATTCATACTTCCATACATTGATATTTAGGTCGAAACAACCTCATAAAATCCCGAAAACTCAACCCAATAAGTCAATTTCCACTCAACTTTGGGCCTTAGCCCAAGAGTTGTCAGTCCAAACCTCTTGTTGGACCAAGACCTTCTTAATGGGCCGGTAACCCTTCCAATTGGTCTTTTGGGCCGTAAAACCCTTATTGGGCCATGATAATTTATTTCTAGACCATAATGGGCCGTACACCTTTATTAGGAAATATTTTGGGCCAAAAAACCCTCTAATGGGCTTTGTAAGGCCGAAAACCACTATTGGACCCCTTTTGGGCCAAAAACTTTTCCATTTAATCTCATTGGGCCAAAAACCCATATATGGGCCATAAAGGATCAAAAATTTCTATTGGGCCCTCTCCTTAAACCAAAAACCTCTATTGGGCTACTTCCACACCTTTTGGGCCCATTATTGGACCGAAACCCTTCTTGGGCCCAAACCAAGCCAAAAACGCTAATGGGCCTAGGGTGTTCTCGGTTGCCATTCAAGCCCAAAAACTTTTTTCTCCTTTCTCCTTTGGGCCGATCGATTATAAAAAAAACAAAACAAAAGAAATGAAGTTGACTTATGTTGCCACCTCAATATTACACATAATCTATCTATTCATTTGTCTAGCACGCATCTAGGAAAGTAGTATTTGTCCAACATGTATCAAGAATGGATCTTCTCTTCCCTCCCTCTTAAACCGGCCGAACACCACCACCATCCCCTCTCCATTTTCATTTCCAACTTTTATTATCTCTCATTTCCTCTCTATAATCAACATCTTCACATCCTTTCCCTCCATAATTTTTGTGTGTGTGTGTGTGTTCAAAGAAGACTTCATCCAAACACCACAAAATTGGTAAGTTTTTTTTGACAAACTCCTTAGTTTTGTTGAAAGTTACACTTAAAATGCTTCTTAGACTCCATTTTCATGTCCATGCTTCCTAGACCACCTTGATCTCGAAAATCTCCTTAAGGAAGCAAGCTAGGGCCGAAAACCTTCTCCATCTTCCTCTTAAAAACAGAAGAAAGCCCCAAGGTGAGCTTCATACCCCTTGTTTTCAAGTTTTTCCTTCTTTGGGGGGGGGGGGATACAAGTCAAAGTCTTGTGTAAATCTATGGATATTTTCTTGCATGTGTATGTTTTATATGTTATGTGTGTTGAAATGTTGTGAAATCATGCTAAAAGTACATGAAAGCTTGGAAAATAATCAAATATGAATAATTTTTTCTTGCATGGATATTTTCTTGAATCTAAAGTTGTTGGAACATAGTTAACTTGATATGTTGTTAAAAATGAAAACTACTTTCTAGATGAATAATGTTTTCACTTGATGCATGTTAAAAATCACAAGGATTAGTCCAAAAATATGTTTAGAAAAAGTTTGGTTATGAAAGCTTGGAAAATAATCAAATATGAATATTTTTGTAAAAATGGGCCGTTTATGGTAATTATGGTGAAAATGGGCCATTTGTAAACATTTTGGTAAAATGGGCTTTTATGACAATTTTGGTAAAAATGGGCCTTATATGACAATTTTAGTAAAAATGGGCCTTTTATGACAATTTGGGTAAACATGGGCCTTATGCGACAATTTTAGTAAAATTGGGCCTTTATTGACAATTTTAGTAAAATTGGGCCTTTATTGATAATTTTAGTAAAATTGGGCCTTTATTGACAATTTTGGTAAAATTGGGCTATTTTTTACAACAATGGTAAAAATGGGCTATTTTTGATACTTATGGTAAAAATGGCTATTTTTGTCACTTATAATTTGTAGTAGAAAATATACACTAGTAACATTATTTATAATGTTAAATAATGGAATTCAATATTCGCGTAAATTCCGTTAAGGCTCTTGCGAGACACTCATTCACTCGTACCTACCTAGTGTACATCGTAAGTCCTGTAGTTATAACCTGAGTCTCCTAGAGGGAGAGCGGGATATTGTGTATAGATCTATACGGGGTTGACACCCCCACACCTGAGTTGTTCGCTATAGCTAGACAAGCCAGTCTAGGGTAACAATTATCTTTAGAAACCGACACCTGACATTCGTCAAGACAGGCCCTCTCGTCATATTAGTATGGTTGTAACGACTCACATAGAGAATAACAATAATATTTTAAAATTTACGCATAATATATACTCTATTCATTTTATAATGTACAAAACTACGTGTCGTTTATTTCGCAATGAATTGCACCACTCGGGTCGTAGGGTTTTAAGACCACAACTTTTCATATAACAGAAAATATAGGATTTTCTGGGAATCATTCTCTATATATTTTCAAATAAGATAAACAAGGAATACACATGAAATTATACATGATTTGTAACGAGACTTACAAACTATTTTTACAAGAAGATATTGAAATTTGTGGAAGTTTACAAACTATTACAAAGTTTTCTTACAAACATTCTTATGAACTCACCAACATTCTATGTTGACGCTTTTTAAAACGACTTGTATTCTCAGGTACTCAGTAAGCATGTTTGCAGCTATGGATTTTTGGATGATTGTTGTATTTTTGAAATGTCGTACATTGTATTACTTTTGTGATGTAATTTCATGAACAAACAAAAAGTTGTAAACAATACATGTTGGTATCTGAATGTATGATGTGTGGTTGCTTGTCTCATTAATAATCAACTGTTATGATATTACAAGATGAAGTCAACCGCCCCCGGACGTTTCGGCCGTCCCGGTTCGAGGGTGTGACAGATTGTTATCAGAACATTGTTTATAGTGAACTAGCATATCTAACCATACAATATATGCAACTATAAATACAATGGGACTAAAACACTCTGAATAAAAATAAGAAACAATTAAAAGTCTTTAGAAGAGTTGGACATCGCGGTTAAATCCAAGCAGTTATGTAATCGTATTGGGGTTAAATATAGCCTGATTAACTATATTTATTCAAAATACGACCAACATGTGTTTGGGAGTGATCGGGGTGGACAGCGAATCTAAAACTTACCAACATTATACCCAAAAGTTTTAAGGAACTGGACATAAGCAATTAAAATACTATAGGAGTATTTTTAGCATGTTATCTATTTTCTTGTATTTATATATATTCTCGTACAGACACTATGGTTGGTTTTCATCTCCCTGGAGATCCCTACTTCCCCAATCAGGGGAATAGGGGATGGTTAGAGGCAGAGCCGGAGGAGGACCGGGAAGAGGAGCCCACGGAGGACCCGGAAGAAAAAGAAATTGACGAGGAAGTCAATGAGGATGATGAGGAGGAGGAGGATGACTCGAACGCAGAGTCTGAAGTCATTGACCCACCCTACATGGCCAGGGTGCTTGCACATCGAATGGGACCCAATGGCCCTATGCCCCCGTGGGCACACGACATATAGAGGTGGAGCAGGCACTAGGGGTTGCGTCCGCCGTTTAGCATGAAGCAGGGATTTTTCGACCTCGACATGGAGGGCCAGCGGACCGAGCCCTTCCGGTGATGGTCAGACGGACCAAGGATATTGGTGAGCAGGACCAGGCCACCGCCGATCAAATGGATGCAATGAGAGCCACGGTGGAACGCGCTGCGAGGCAGAACCAGGACATAGTGTGGGACTATCAGGAGCGACAGGCCGCGCTTGAAACGAGGATGCGAGTCACCGAGCGCCAACTAGCCAGACTCCAGGGCGCTTCCATTTCGTCATCAGCACCACCAGATACCTCCCGTCGCGAGTAGGACCCGTCCTACTCACCGCTACTATCGATGGGACTCTCTTTTCATTTACTTTATGTATGTAGGGATGACCCTACGATTAATTAATTACACTACTCGTAGAGTCGTTATGCTGGCAGATTTTTGTTCTCTATGTATTGTAGACCTTTCAAAGGTCAAATTTTCATGCATGTATGTACTAAGAAATGTATCATTAATGAAACGGTTCTGTGTTTTATTTGTGATGTTGTTATCTACTATGTTCTCTCTCTTTATTTATATTTGATATAATACAGTTCAATTATAAGTACAATCGAACCACCGTAACCGTTAGAACAAAAGGATTCATAAACTCATCGCCATTCCTGTCTCATAGCAGGAAATGCCAAGAAGATATATCCGCAAAAACGCTACAGCAGCACCACCACCGGAGATGAACTCCGCTGCTTTCCATGCGGCAGTCTCGGTTGCGGTTACGACAACTTTAGCACATATCAACCAGGGCACTAACGGAGGAGGCAACGGGAATGGAACTGGAAGTTCCAATCACGGTGATCTTCAAGGACACCCAAAACTTGCACTTATAAAGATTTCACAAATGCAAAACCGAAGCCGTTTAATGGAAGCAGAGGAGTGATAACTCTCACTCGGTGGTTCGAGAAGATTGAATCGGTCTTTGAAATCTGCGGTTGCCCCGACAAGAGCAAAGTGAAATTCGTAGCCTGGCCGTTAGTCTACGGATGGTAAGTAGTGCTAAAGTGAAATCTCATACCCAGTTCCCCGTGGAACCTCTGCCAAAATCGAGAAGTGAACCGAACATCTCGATCAAATATAATAGAAATTGGGACACCATGTTGAGCGACAATCTCGCGCACATACACATCGGCCAATTTCTCGACCGAGGAGCTCTCTCGAATAGCTAGAAAGTGGGCACTATTGGTCAGACAGTCCACAATAATCCATATTACATCAAACCCTATAGTCGTCCTAGGAAACTTGGTGATGAAATCCACGGTGATCTGCTCCCAATTCCACATGAGAACCTCGAAGGGTTATATCTTGTCGTGCGGTCTTTGGTGCTAAACCTTGACCATCTGACAGGTCAAGCACCTATCAATGTGCTAGGCTATCTCTCTCGTCATGCATGATCACCAATAACTAAGTCTCAAATCCCTGTTACATCTTCGTGCCTCTAGGGTGGATCGAAAATCTGGACTTATTTGCCTCCTCCATCAGAATCTGCCTAACCCCACCGAAATCTAGTACCTAAACCCGACTACAACGGGTTAACAATTCGTGGCTATCGATAGAAAGACTTTCAATATGACCCCTGATTCTCTCCTACTTCCAATTTTCTTTCTTGACTCCCCCGGCCTAAGCCTCCCTAATAAAATCCAGAAGCGGAGAATCAACAGAAATCCTCATACATAAGCCTCCAACAGCAGTGCTACCCAACTTGTGGCTCAGAGAATTAGCGACCACATTTCTTTCCATGGGTGATACAGAATCTCGTAGCCATAATCTTGATAACATCAAGCCACCTACATTGTCTCATATTAAGATTCGACTAATCCATGATATATCTCATACTCTTGTGATTCGTGTAGATGGTACATCGGACCCTATATAGATAGTGCACCCAAAACTTGAGGGCAAAAACCACTTCCCCCAACTCCATATCATGCATCAGATACCGCACCTCATTCGACTTTAGCTTCCTAGAAGCATACGCAATAACTCTCCCTCGTTGTATGAGTACTTCCCCCAAAACTGGTGATAGAAGCATTACAATAAACAACTAAATCCTCCACACCCTCAGGGAGGGTTAACACCAGGGCCTCACATAACGTCTATCTCAACGTCTCGTACGCAGCCTGCTGCTCAGGCCCCTAGTGTAAACCCATGCCTTTCCTCGTTAACCGAGTGAGAGGTACAACAACCTTGGAGAAATCCTGAATAAACCTCCAATAATACCCTGTTAGACCCAGAAAACTCATGATCGTGAAACAGTGGGTTTGAGCCATTTCGCCATAGGCTGTGGCTGTACCGGAGCTTGCCACTCCTCCCTCGCTCGGGTCTTAATCTCAATATCCCGTCTCCGCACAACATCCCGAAGCTCAGAAAGGGTATTGTAACGTTGATTATACACAAACTTTTGAATCTCCGTCTTGAGCATGCTCAAGTACCGTGCCATCTGGGCCTACTCCGAGGTAGAATACCCATTTTAGAAAATGGCTCTCTCAGTAAACATCTTGGTGATCTCAATCACTGACTCTGATGTCTGCCTCAACACCAGATACTACTGGGCCAACCTCTCTTTCTCTACCAAAGGAACATACTATGCGCGAAACATCTCCTGAAACTGCACCCAAGTAACAGCAACCCTCTGCTCCAGAGTATATTAACCAATCACTAGTTCTACCAGTTCTTCGCACCCAGATGAAGAAGGTTCAAGGCACACCTGACCTTCCAATCCTCCGGACAGGAACAGGTGAAGAAAAATCCCTCTACATAAGATAACCACCTCGTAGCCACAATCGGGTCCTTGAGCCTGTCAAACTCCCAGGGCTTCATGTTATTGAAGTCCCAATACTGGAATGATCCTCTCCCCTGAACCCTCACATCAGCAACAACTGTGGTGGCTGTAGAAGCAGCAGCAGCCTCAACAACATCAGCATACTGGTCATCAAACAACTCAATCATCACTGTCATTGTTGACCTAAAAACCTCCGAGATGGAACCCCAAACAGCCGCAACTACCTCAGTGCTGATCAACTCGCGGATGTCATCATTTGTCAATCTTGGCCTCTCAGGGCCGTCGGCTCCTTAACCAGAACCTCTTGTGAACACCATACTGAAAATGAACCAAAATAAATCAGAAACACCACAATTCAAGATATTACAACCATTATAGAAAACTAAACTCTCGAGGTTTGTGACTTCTTTGCTATGCGTACAGGTCATGTGCTTCCAGTAGTACGAGCCCATACTACTTTCCACACCTACCCGTATTGTCTCAATAGATCATCATATACCACCCGAATACAAAACCCCACGACTAGGATACAAATACATCCTATACTTACTCTCTCTCGCTCTCTCTCTCTCTCTCTCTCTCTCTCTCTTGAGTGGCTAATCATCCCTCAAGTTGGCCTGCTACCATCACACACTCATGGAACTTCCACCAACCTTGCATCCACTCGTGCATGCTAATAATACATAACGTTGGATTCTATAGATAGTTGAATACTTTATTCTACCCTAAGCCCACAATTAGACAAGGAATAAATCAAGCATTCTCAGGCTATAAAATCTTAGTTATGTGCAACTATGATGCATACACTAAGCAACCACAGTAATGATGTCAATTCCATCTAACATACAAGGAGTTCTCATGGGTTATCAAGCATCATACATCAGGTAATTCTATCATGCAATTTCTGAAGATCCCTAGCCTACTATTAGCATGTTGTTCTATCATAATCATCCATGACAAATAACAATGTGGGTAACTTGGGGTATACTTTCCTGCTCAGTATGATCGTACACATCTCATCCTTCCTTCGTTACTTTTGAAAACAATTTTGAAAACTTTTAATCCTTAGTTTTAGTCTAAATTCACACGAATGCTCTTCCAATTCTCTCAAACCAGGGCTCTGATACCAACTTGTAACATCCCAGAAATTTAGATAAAATTTTCATTTTTCAATTTAGTAAAAATCGTTGTTTCAATCAAAACCCAAGTCATAAGAACCAAATATCCAAATACAAATATCCCATAATCAGAGTATCATAAAATCTCCAAAGCATATCACCGAATGATGTGTATGATCATGCATTTGCCTTGCCCCGATCATCAGAAGTACCTGAAACATAACACTTAAATTGTAAGCCAAAGATTATTGAGTCCCCCCCCCCCACACTACACACAACCAAATAAACATCCGCATGCATATATGAGCCTTCAGGATGACTGGACCGCCTCGTAGGGCCTACAACCTATCTGGACCACTTTCCGAGCCTTCAGCCTGACTATACCGCCTCGTAGGGCGTACAACCTATCCAAACCGCTCTCCACGCCTTCAACCTGATTGGACCGCCTCACAGGGCCTACAGTTTATTCAAACCGCCTCGTGTATCTTGGCCTTCAACACAAAGCAAGACTGCCTCAACCCAACAATAACAATAACATGTCGATATATACAATAACATTTAATAACCAGTAAATACATGTAATCATATAGATCTACCAATCTATCACGTATCCAGTAAACACAGGTAATCGTACAGATCTACCAGTCTATCATATAACCAACATAACATCATCCAATATACCAAGATACATAATCCAATGGGCCGGTATTAGTGTCTTCAACCCACAAGTACAGTGAGTAAAACTCACCTCACAGTCTGAAATGTAGTTGAACAGATCACTGCTCCAATTGCTGGCTCTATCGGTCAACTATACAACAAACATACATGCATGTCCAATGCACGTCTTGGACTCTTATTAGGTCGAAAAAAAGGGGTTTGACCCAAAGATCCATGCATGATACCAAAACTCACTACTAAACCAGATCCAAAGCACCAAATATCCTAAATGGCCTGGAGATTCATAAAGTTCCAAAATTTATGAGGTCTCACAACCCAATAGTCAAGAACATGAAGATTTAGGGACAAAACTCAATACCTAACAACCTATCATGATAAAAATAGAGTCTTGGACACTTACAAAGGTCCAGAGGAATGCTACCACAAAGGATGGAGACTTTTTTTGCTGAATCTTAGCTCACTTCTTCTTCTTTCTTCCTTCAATGGCTTCAAAGAACACCCAAAACAAGGTTTAACAAGGAAGAGGGGATTAGGGTTTTCACAAATCTCAGAGAGGCTGATGGAGTGTAACATCTCCAAAATCATGATAAAAATTTTCATTTTTAAATTAAGAGAAATCATTGTTTTCAAACAAAATCCACATCAAAATCAAGTATCAAATACAAATATCCACAAGATCAGTGTATCATAAAATCTCTGAAAACATATCATCGAAGGATGTGTATGATCACGACTTTGCTTTCCCCCAATCATCTGAAGTGCCTGAAACAAAAACTGGAACTGTAAGCCAAAGCTTAGTGAGTTCCCCCAAAATATCACCGCACAAACATATAACAACATGCATTTTGGGTCCACAACTAACAGACTGGATTACCCCTGAGCCCACATCATGAGTCTGGATTGCCTTTCGGCCCACAACTCATTTTTGGCTTGCTCCCGATCCCACATCATAACTCTGGCTTGCCTTACTGGCCCACACCTTATGTACGGCTTGCTTCCAGGCCCACATCATAAGTCTAGCTTGCCTTTCCAGTCCACAAATTATTTTTGGTTGCTCCCAGGTTTGTTAGCTACAACATAGAGCAGGATTTCCTCAACCCAACCGTATTATGTCGACATATACATAACAAATAACATATATCCAACAAATAGATAATCATATAATCAGTCAGACAAACAAGAAAATCTACAGATCACTACCGCACAACAACATCCTATATACAAAGACAATAATCTAACATATCACTACAACATAGAAATATACTCTATACCAGGATACATAACCTAGTGGGCCAGCATTGGTGCCTTCGACCCACAAGTACAGTGAGGAAAACTCACCTCTCAGTCTGAAAAGATAGTTGAACACACCACAGCTCCGTATACCAACTCTACAGGTCACATGTACAACAAACAGTGACCTTGTCTCAAACTATTCTCCAAAATACCCTTAGGTCAAACTTGGTCAAAACCTTAGTCAAAGGTCAAAGTCAAGAAGTCAAGAAGTCAAACTTCAAGCTGAGTACGCCTGGCGTACTCAGCTCGTATGCATGGCATACTCACCATCTAGAAACGGGACTCCATACGAGAACGCGCAGCGTACTCAGAAGTACGCCTAGCAAGGGTGAAGTTACATACAATGTAGGTGGGTCCTATGATCCACCTTATTTTTTAAGGCTTATTGTGTACTATGATGGAAAAAATTTAGGAACCACCTTAAAAAGATTATAGGACCTACCTTTATAGTGTTGGACCTAAAGGGATGACCAACTATTAGTACCTACTTAATTTGTAACTTTATCTATACTGATCCCACATCGATATTGGAGTAAAACATATGTGGTTTTTGTTACTTATAAGGAGAAAAGGTTATGGGAATTTATTATGGATTGTTCAAGTAATCAAACTTTCTAGCTTCCGCTCCAACATTGTTAAGTGAAGTTATTGAGTAAATGTTAATGGTTAAAATCCAATACTTCATTTATTTCAAGTTTAAACCAGTTTTAGTTATTTAAATATTATTGTTGCATGTTGAACTACTTTATTAGTTTAACGTTGCTTTATTTGAAATAATGTCTGGTTTTTTAGGTTAAATCGAATTGATTTTGGTCAAGTTTTAAAAAACCGAATTTATTAATCGAGTAGGCAAAACTCGCTTCAATATAGAGTCGATTCCAACTAACTTGTCTATCTCTCGTCCTAGTTGTCATAGTTTTACAACACTGCATATGACCAACCCACCACTAATATTTTTACCTTTTTATTTTTATCGGTTTCACTGAAATAGGGAACCATGTGGTTGTATTCCCTAGACTCGCCACGAATGCCCATCGCACTCGGTCAGATGGCACTATTTCCATTAAATGCTTTCTCTTAAGTCCTTTCATCCAATACCCAGATCTAGATACATAACATCATTATAAGTCATAAAGTTTACACCTTTATGACTTTCCATGGCCAGACAAGGTCCAAAAGCTAAAACCCTAACTTAATAATCCATTAAGACATCATGACTCTTGCATGGAGGGGATATATGGACCAAGATCATATTTTTTGGGTTCTTAATAGCTCCATAATTGATAAAGTTTCTAACTTTATCCATTAGGATGATCCAAACAACCAAGATCTAGTCTTTAAGTCTGAAAGGGACCAAAAATGCATCTTTCTCAACTTAATCCATTAAGTCCAAGTCTGCAACCTTCAGATCTAAATCAATATGATGTTTAGATGGATAAAGTTTCCAACTTTATCCATAAAAACGTCACAAACTTTCAAGATCTACACTTTATGCACAGAAGTGACCAAAAAGTGAAAAATATATAAATTAACAAGATCAATGACACTAATGGGCAAGTTTGAAGCTTTTAACTCACAAAGGTCCATAAATGATGTAATCTTGTTGGATCTATGCTTGAATCCTTCATCCATGCACTTTGTCACCACCTTGTTCTTCAATATCCCACCTTTTAATGGAGAAATAAGCTCAAATATGATGTCAAGGCTCAAAATAAGTGAAAGGAGGCTAGGGTTTCGAGTTAGAGGCTCAAGAGGGTGGAGGCTCATGATAAGCAGGACCCCAAGGGGTTAGAGACCTTAAATAGGGCTCAAAACCCCAAAATTAGGGTTTTTACACAGCGAACTTACACCTAACGTAACTTTGGGTACGCTCAGCGTACTCCACTAAAAACGCATCCCACCCTCAGCATGTACGCCCATCGTACTCCCTTGTGTACCCCCAACGTACTACCAGACTCCATATGCCTAACTTCAAACAGCCATAACTTCATCGTTTCAACTCCGTTTTCGGCGTTCTTTATATGTACGGAAAGGTATTGAAGAGCCCCACAATCCTATGTAATTACTTTTAACTTAAAACATACCAAACTAAACTCCTTATTCCATGAAATAAGTCTGAAACATCACTTTTCCTGTTTTACCCTTTGGCTCCAAAACACAAACCAAGGGTTTGGATCGCATAACCAATATTATCAACATCCAATAGGGTCTAAAACATATTCCATTGAAGCCCAAGGCCTTTACTTGATCCATTTATTGTCCACAATCTCAAAATAAGAAACTTCTCAAAACAGGATGTTACATGGAGGCTTAGGGTGAGCAAACCCTAGCCTCCTCATTCCTTTAAATTGGGAGAAAAACCCATAAATAAGGTTTTGTCGTTTGCCAGCTGCAACACCGTGGTGGCTAAAATGAACCCACGATGCTTCTATATTTTCCACATCATGGTGCCTTCCCCACACCGTGGCGAACCTTAAAATTCCGAATAATTGAAATTTAAGTTACCTCATTATCCGGGTGTTACAAAAACTAAGTAGGTAAACCCTTTGTGAATATATCTTCATACTGATAAGCGGATAGAACATGTAAAACACACACATGACAAATCACAACACGCTCCCAAAAAAATGTAAGTCAATTTCCATATGTTTGGTTCTTTGATGTTGAAATGGGTTAGATGTTAGATACGTGACACTAACATTATCACAAAAGACAATAGTGGCACATGAGAGCGGACAAGATAACTCAAGGAGAATATTATGAAGCCAAGCAGTTTCAGCAACCACATTTGCTACCCCCGGTACTCGGCTTCAACACTAGAACGCGAGACAACATGTTGTTGTTTAGAGGAACAAGAGACGAGGTTATCTCTGAGATAAACACAAAAACCCGAGGTGGACCGACGCGTGGTAGGGTAGCCGGCCCAATCAACATCAGAATAAGAGATCAAACGATCAACATTTGACGGACAGAGAAGAAGATCATGCGTCAACATACCTTGAAGGTACCATAGAATACGCTTGAGAGCATGAAAGTATGGGGTACGCAGATCATGCATGAAAAGACAAACTTGTTACACAACATACACAATACCAGGGTGAGTGAAAGTCAAGTACTGCAAAGCTCTAGCAAGACTACCATAGCGAGTATGATCAACTACCAGATCACCACCAACAACAAGTTTGATTTTGGTGTCAGCAGGGGTATTGTAGGGATTGCACGTGGTCATATTAGCACAAGAAATGATCTCCTTAGCAAAGGAATATTGAGAGAGAAAGAGGCCAGAAGAGTTACGAGTGGCAGAAATATCAAGAAAAAAGGAAATAGGCTTGAGATCATACATTGGGAAATCAAAGGAAAGCTGAGAGATGACCTAGGAAATAAGAGTAGGAGAAAAGGCGATAAGAATGATGTCATCAACATACAGAAGGAGGTAGATAGTAGCGGGTAGGGGTGGCAAATCGTGCTATCGTTTCGTGTTTCTGTCTAACACGACACGGCATGAAAAGGTTTTATGTAACACGAACACGACACGATATCATGTTGTTTTTAACTAACACGAAAACGATCGAATTAAAAAACGAAAAACATGACACGACACGAAAAATATAACATATAATAAAAACTAGTTTATTTAATGAATACTTTATCAAATATAACACGACAAACACGACAAACACGAAAAACACGATAAAGAACTAATAAATCGTCTCAATTTCATGTCAAATTTTGAACACGAACACGACACGACACGACATCGTGTTTGTTACAGTTAACACGAACACGACACGAACACGAATTCAAATTTTAGTTTTGTCCCAATTTCGTTTCGTATCGTGTATTTTTGTCGTGTCGTGTCATAAATTGCCACCCCTAGTAGTAGGGCTGCGATGATAGGTGAAGAGAGAGCAATCAGATTTGTTATTGATAAATCCAAGCATGGATAAATAGCCAGCAAAACGCTGATATCAAGCATGAGGAGCTTGCTTTAGCCCGTAAAGAGCTTTACACAAATGGAAAACATGATCTAGAAATTGACTATTGACATAGCGAGGATGCCGACGCATGTAAACAATCCTAGTTAAATCACCATGAAGGAAAGCATTTTTGACATCAAGCTGATGGACGGGCCAATTGCGAGAAATGGGGATGTTGAGAACAATATGGATGGTGGCTAGTTTGACAATAGGATTGAACGTGTCATCAAAATCCAGGTCCGGTTGTTGAGAAAAACCTTGAGCAACAATGCGACCTTTGTAGTGATCCAAGCGGCCATGGTTGTCAAACGTGTGACAATACAGCCAGAGACAACCTATAATATTAGCAGAAGGGGGTTTTATAACAAGATCCCAAGTGTTTTTGGAGAGAAGAGCAGACATTTCAGAGTCCATAGCTACATGTCAATATGGATCACACATTGCCTGAGTTGTGGAGCGAGGAATAGGAGAGATGTCGGAGGTGACAGATAAGTTGAAGATTTGTTTAGGTCGAAGGGATCATGTGTGATATCTAATGACCATAGGGTGCCCAAAAGGAGGGGGAAGGAGATGGTTTGCGTGTGAGATGGGGAAGGTGAGACAGGAGCTGAGGGACCAAAAGTAGAGGGAGAGTCTGATGGAGCAGAAGTAGTCGTCAATGAAGTAGAGTACGATGTAGCAAAAGTGGCCAACGATGGAGTTAGAAATGTAGATAAGGGAGATATGGAGTCATCAAAATAAAATGAAGCATAATCAGAAGGGGGAGGAGAAGGATGAAAATCATAATAAGGGACGTGAGATTCATCAAAGACTACATGATGACATACGATAAATTTTTAAGTGATGAGATCAAGACAATGATATCCAAGGTGTTCAGTACACAGACCAAGGTAAACACACGTAGAAGAGCGATGAGCGAGTTTATGAGGAGTTTTTGAACATGTATTGGGGTAGCAAATACAACCAAAAACTCCAAGATGGGAGTAGGTAGGAGAGAAGCCAAAAAGAATTTGAAAATGAGTTTTGAAGTTTAAGGTAGAAGTAAGAAGATGATTGAACGTATGAGTAGAAGATAGAAGGGCTTCGACCAAAAAACTTGGGGGAAAGGGATGCTTGAAACAATGATGTATGAACCATATTATTGATGGTTCGAATGGTGTGTTCAGTTTTGCCATTTTGTTGTGAGGTATGTGGGCATGAAAAACGAATTTTTATACCATGGCTTTTTAAAGAAATCCAAAAGTGGTTGATTATTAAATTCATGTCCATTATCACATTGACAAATATGTATGTCAGTTCTGAATTGATTTACCATATAAGATCGAAACTTTTTAAAAAACAGATGAAACATCAGATTTTGGACAATATGGAAAAACCTAAAGAAAATGTGAGAAATCATCCATTTCGCCATAGGCTGTGGCTGCACCGGAGCTTGCCACTCCTCCCTCGCTTGGGTCTTAATCTCAATATCCCGTCTCCGCACAACATCCCGAAGCTCAGAAAGGGTACTGTAACGTTGATTATACACAAACTTTTGAATCTCCGTCTTGAGCATGCTCAAGTACCGTGCCATCTGGGCCTGGTCCGAGGTAGAATACCCATTTTAGAAAATGGCTCTCTCAGTAAACATCTTGGTGATCTCAATCACTGATTCTGATGTCTGCCCCAACACCAGATACTACTGGGCCAACCTCTCTTTCTCTACCAAAGGAACATACTATGCGCGAAACATCTCCTGAAACTGCACCCAAGTAACAGCAACCCTCTGCTCCAGAGTATATTAACCAATCACTAGTTCTACCAGTTCTTCGCACCCAGATGAAGAAGGTTCAAGGCACACCTGACCTTCCAATCCTCCGGACAGGAACAGGTGAAGAAAAATCCCTCTACATAAGATAACCACCTCGTAGCCACAATCGGGTCCTTGAGCCTGTCAAACTCCCAGGGCTTCATGTTATTGAAGTCCTAATATTGGAATGATCCTCTCCCCTGAACCCTCACATCAGCAACAACTATGGTGGCTGTAGAAGCAGCAGCAGCCTCAACAACATCAGCATACTGGTCATCAAACAACTCAATCATCACTGTCATAGTTGACCTAAAAACCTCCGAGATGGAACCCCGAACAGCCGCAACTACCTCAGTGCTGATCAACTCGCGGATGTCATCATTTGTCAATCTTGGCCTCTCAGGGCCGTCGGCTCCTGAACCAGAACCTCTTGTGAACACGATACTGAAAATGAACCAAAATAAATCAGAAACACCACAATTCAAGATATTACAACCATTATAGAAAACTAAACTCTCGAGGTTTGTGACTTCTTTGCTATGCGTACAGGTCATGTGCTTCCAGTAGTACGGGCCCATACTACTTTCCACACCTACCCGTATTGTCTCAATAGATCATCATATACCACCCGAATACAAAACCCCACGACTAGGATACAAATACATCCTATACTTACTCTCTCTCGCTCTCTCTCTCTCTCTCTCTCTCTCTCTCTCTCTCTCTTGAGTGGCTAATCATCCCTCAAGTTGGCCTGCTACCATCACACACTCATGGAACTTCCACCAACCTTGCATCTACTCGTGCATGCTAATAATACATAACGTTGGATTCTATAGATAGTTGAATACTTTATTCTACCCTAAGCCCACAATTAGACAAGGAATAAATCAAGCATTCTCAGGCTATAAAATCTTAGTTATGTGCAACTATGATGCATACACTAAGCAACCACAGTAATGATGTCAATTCCATCTAACATACAAGGAGTTCTCATGGGTTATCAAGCATCATACATCAGGTAATTCTATCATGCAATTTCTGAAGATCCCTAGCCTACTATTAGCATGTTGTTCTATCATAATCATCCATGACAAATAACAATGTGGGTAACTTGGGGTATATTTTCCTGCTCAGGCTGATCGTACACATCTCATCCTTCCTTCGTTACTTTTGAAAACAATTTTGAAAACTTTTAATCCTTAGTTATAGTCTAGATTCACACGAATGCTCTTCCAATTCTCTCAAACCAGGGCTCTGATACCAACTTGTAACATCCCAGAAATTCAGATAAAATTTTCATTTTTCAATTTAGTAAAAATCGTTGTTTCAATCAAAACCCAAGTCATAAGAACCAAATATCCAAATACAAATATCCCATAATCAGAGTATCATAAAATGTCCAAAGCATATCACCGAATGATGTGTATGATCATGCATTTGCCTTGCCCCGATCATCAGAAGTACCTGAAACATAACACTTAAATTGTAAGCCAAAGATTATTGAGTCCCCCCCCCCCACACTACACACAACCAAATAAACATCCGCATGCATATATGAGCCTTCAACATGACTGGACCGCCTAGTAGGGCCTACAACCTATCTGGACCACTTTCCGAGCCTTCAGCCTGACTATACCGCCTCGTAGGGCGTACAACCTATCCAAACCGCTCTCTACGCCTTCAACCTGATTGGACCGCCTCACAGGGCCTACAGTTTATTCAAACCGCCTCGTGTATCTTGGCCTTCAACACAAAGCAAGACTGCCTCAACCCAACAATAACAATAACATGTCGATATATACAATAACATTTAATAACCAGTAAATACATGTAATCATATAGATCTACCAATCTATCACGTATCCAGTAAACACAAGTAATCGTACAGATCTACCAGTCTATCATATAACCAGCATAACATCATCCAATATACCAAGATACATAATCCAATGGGCCGGTATTAGTGTCTTCAACCCACAAGTACAGTGAGTAAAACTCACCTCACAGTCTGAAATGTAGTTGAACAGATCACTGCTCCAATTGCTGGCTCTACCGGTCAACTATACAACAAACATACATGCATGTCCAATGCACGTCTTGGACTCTTATTAGGTCGAAAAAAAGGGGTTTGACCCAAAGATCCATGCATGATACCAAAACTCACTACTAAACCAGATCCAAAGCACCAAATATCCTAAATGGCCTGGAGATTCATAAAGTTCCAAAATTTATGAAGTCTCACAACCCAATAGTCAAGAACATGAAGATTTAGGGACAAAACTCAATACCTAACAACCTATCATGATAAAAATAGAGTCTTGGACACTTACAAAGGTCCAGAGGAATGCTACCACAAAGGATGGAGACTTTTTTTGCTGAATCTTAGCTCACTTCTTCTTCTTTCTTCCTTCAATGGCTTCAAAGAACACCCAAAACAAGGTTTAACAAGGAAGAGGGGATTAGGGTTTTCACAAATCTCAGAGAGGCTGATGGAGTGTAACATCTCCAAAATCATGATAAAAATTTTCATTTTTAAATTAAGAGAAATCATTGTTTTCAAACAAAATCCACATCAAAATCAAGTATCAAATACAAATATCCACAAGATCAGTGTATCATAAAATCTCTGAAAACATATCATCGAAGGATGTGTATGATCACGACTTTGCTTTCCCCCAATCATCTGAAGTGCCTGAAACAAAAACTGGAACTGTAAGCCAAAGCTTAGTGAGTTCCCCCAAAATATCACCGCACAAACATATAACAACATGCATTTTGGGTCCACAACTAACAGACTGGATTACCCCTGAGCCCACATCATGAGTCTGGATTGCCTTCCGGCCCACAACTCATTTTTGGCTTGCTCCCGATCCCACATCATAACTCTGGCTTGCCTTACTGGCCCACACCTTATGTACGGCTTGCTTCCAGGCCCACATCATAAGTCTAGCTTGCCTTTCCAGCCCACAAATTATTTTTGGTTGCTCCCAGGTTTGTTAGCTACGACATAGAGCAGGATTTCCTCAACCCAACCGTATTATGTCGACATATACATAACAAATAACATATATCCAACAAATAGATAATCATATAATCAGTCAGACAAACAAGCAAATCTACAGATCACTACCGCACAACAACATCCTATATACAAAGACAATAATCTAACATATCACTACAACATAGAAATATACTCTATACCAGGATACATAACCTAGTGGGCCAGCATTGGTGCCTTCGACCCACAAGTACAGTGAGGAAAACTCACCTCTCAGTCTGAAAAGATAGTTGAACACACCACAGCTCCGTATACCAACTCTACAGGTCACATGTACAACAAACAGTGACCTTG
Organism: Lactuca virosa; assembly: GCF_052849685.1. Classification (NCBI taxonomy): domain Eukaryota; kingdom Viridiplantae; phylum Streptophyta; class Magnoliopsida; order Asterales; family Asteraceae; genus Lactuca; species Lactuca virosa. The sequence continues at coordinate 46,277,034 of NC_136433.1, forward strand.
TCTCAAACTATTCTCCAAAATACCCTTAGGTCAAACTTGGTCAAAACCTTAGTCAAAGGTCAAAGTCAAGAAGTCAAGAAGTCAAACTTCAAGCTGAGTACGCCTGGCGTACTCAGCTCGTATGCATGGCATACTCACCATCTAGAAACAGGACTCCATACGAGAACGCGCAGCGTACTCAGAAGTACGCCTAGCAAGGGTGAAGTTACATACAATGTAGGTGGGTCCTATGATCCACCTTATTTTTTAAGGCTTATTGTGTACTATGATGGAAAAAATTTAGGAACCACCTTAAAAAGATTATAGGACCTACCTTTATAGTGTTGGACCTAAAGGGATGACCAACTATTAGTACCTACTTAATTTGTAACTTTATCTATACTGATCCCACATCGATATTGGAGTAAAACATATGTGGTTTTTGTTACTTATAAGGAGAAAAGGTTATGGGAATTTATTATGGATTGTTCAAGTAATCAAACTTTCTAGCTTCCGCTCCAACATTGTTAAGTGAAGTTATTGAGTAAATGTTAATGGTTAAAATCCAATACTTCATTTATTTCAAGTTTAAACCAGTTTTAGTTATTTAAATATTATTGTTGCATGTTGAACTACTTTATTAGTTTAACGTTGCTTTATTTGAAATAATGTCTGGTTTTTTAGGTTAAATCGAATTGATTTTGGTCAAGTTTTAAAAAACCGAATTTATTAATCGAGTAGGCAAAACTCGCTTCAATATAGAGTCGATTCCAACTAACTTGTCTATCTCTCGTCCTAGTTGTCATAGTTTTACAACACTGCATATGACCAACCCACCACTAATATTTTTACCTTTTTATTTTTATCGGTTTCACTGAAATAGGGAACCATGTGGTTGTATTCCCTAGACTCGCCACGAATGCCCATCGCACTCGGTCAGATGGCACTATTTCCATTAAATGCTTTCTCTTAAGTCCTTTCATCCAATACCCAGATCTAGATACATAACATCATTATAAGTCATAAAGTTTACACCTTTATGACTTTCCATGGCCAGACAAGGTCCAAAAGCTAAAACCCTAACTTAATAATCCATTAAGACATCATGACTCTTGCATGGAGGGGATATATGGACCAAGATCATATTTTTTGGGTTCTTAATAGCTCCATAATTGATAAAGTTTCTAACTTTATCCATTAGGATGATCCAAACAACCAAGATCTAGTCTTTAAGTCTGAAAGGGACCAAAAATGCATCTTTCTCAACTTAATCCATTAAGTCCAAGTCTGCAACCTTCAGATCTAAATCAATATGATGTTTAGATGGATAAAGTTTCCAACTTTATCCATAAAAACGTCACAAACTTTCAAGATCTACACTTTATGCACAGAAGTGACCAAAAAGTGAAAAATATATAAATTAACAAGATCAATGAAACTAATGGGCAAGTTTGAAGCTTTTAACTCACAAAGGTCTATAAATGATGTAATCTTGTTGGATCTATGCTTGAATCCTTCATCCATGCACTTTGTCACCACCTTGTTCTTCAATATCCCACCTTTTAATGGAGAAATAAGCTCAAAAATGATGTCAAGGCTCAAAATAAGTGAAAGGAGGCTAGGGTTTCGAGTTAGAGGCTCAAGAGGGTGGAGGCTCATGATAAGCAGGACCCCAAGGGGTTAGAGACCTTAAATAGGGCTCAAAACCCCAAAATTAGGGTTTTTACACAGCGAACTTACACCTAACGTAACTTTGGGTACGCTCAGCGTACTCCACTAAAAACGCATCCCACCCTCAGCATGTACGCCCATCGTACTCCCTTGTGTACCCCCAACGTACTACCAGACTCCATATGCCTAACTTCAAACAGCCATAACTTCATCGTTTCAACTCCGTTTTCGGCGTTCTTTATATGTACGGAAAGGTATTGAAGAGCCCCACAATCCTATGTAATTACTTTTAACTTAAAACATACCAAACTAAACTCCTTATTCCATGAAATAAGTCTGAAACATCACTTTTCCTGTTTTACCCTTTGGCTCCAAAACACAAACCAAGGGCTTGGATCGCATAACCAATATTATCAACATCCAATAGGGTCTAAAACATATTCCATTGAAGCCCAAGGCCTTTACTTGATCCATTTATTGTCCACAATCTCAAAATAAGAAACTTCTCAAAACAGGATGTTACATGGAGGCTTAGGGTGAGCAAACCCTAGCCTCCTCATTCCTTTAAATTGGGAGAAAACCCCATAAATAAGGTTTTGTCGTTTGCCAGCTGCAACACCGTGGTGGCTAAAATGAACCCACGATGCTTCTATATTTTCCACATCATGGTGCCTTCCCCACACCGTGGCGAACCTTAAAATTCCGAATAATTGAAATTTAAGTTACCTCATTATCCGGGTGTTACAAAAACTAAGTAGGTAAACCCTTTGTGAATATATCTTCATACTGATAAGCGGATAGAACATGTAAAACACACACATGACAAATCACAACACGCTCCCAAAAAAATGTAAGTCAATTTCCATATGTTTGGTTCTTTGATGTTGAAATGGGTTAGATGTTAGATACGTGACACTAACATTATCACAAAAGACAATAGTGGCACATGAGAGCGGACAAGATAACTCAAGGAGAATATTATGAAGCCAAGCAGTTTTAGCAACCACATTTGCTACCCCCGGTACTCGGCTTCAACACTAGAACGCGAGACAACATGTTGTTGTTTAGAGGAACAAGAGACGAGGTTATCTCTGAGATAAACACAAAAACCCGAGGTGGACCGACGCGTGGTAGGGTAGCCGGCCCAATCAACATTAGAATAAGAGATCAAACGATCAACATTTGACGGAAAGAGAAGAAGATCATGCGTCAACATACCTTGAAGGTACCATAGAATACGCTTGAGAGCATGAAAGTATGGGGTACGCAGATCATGCATGAAAAGACAAACTTGTTACACAACATACACAATACCAGGGCGAGTGAAAGTCAAGTACTGCAAAGCTCTAGCAAGACTACCATAGCGAGTATGATCAGCTACCAGATCACCACCAACAACAAGTTTGATTTTGGTGTCAGCAGGGGTATTGTAAGGATTTCACGTGGTCATATTAGCACAAGAAATGATCTCCTTAGCAAAGGAATATTGAGAGAGAAAGAGGCCAGAAGAGTTACGAGTGGCAGAAATATCAAGAAAAAAGGAAATAGGTTTGAGATCATACATTGGGAAATCAAAGGAAAGCTGAGAGATGACCTAGGAAATAAGAGTAGGAGAAAAGGCGATAAGAATGATGTCATCAACATACAGAAGGAGGTAGATAGTAGCGGGTAGGGGTGGCAAATCGTGCTATCGTTTCGTGTTTCTGTCTAACACGACACGGCATGAAAAGGTTTTATGTAACACGAACACGACACGATATCATGTTGTTTTTAACTAACACGAAAACGATCGAATTAAAAAACGAAAAACATGACACGACACGAAAAATATAACATATAAAAAAAACTAGTTTATTTAATGAATACTTTATCAAATATAACACGACAAACACGACAAACACGAAAAACACGATAAAGAACTAATAAATCGTCTCAATTTCATGTCAAATTTTGAACACGAACACGACACGACACGACATCGTGTTTGTTACAGTTAACACGAACACGACACGAACACGAATTCAAATTTTAGTTTCGTCCCAATTTCGTTTCGTATCGTGTATTTTTGTCGTGTCGTGTCATAAATTGCCACCCCTAGTAGTAGGGCTGCGATGATAGGTGAAGAGAGAGCAATCAGATTTGTTATTGATAAATCCAAGCATGGATAAATAGACAGCAAAACGCTGATATCAAGCATGAGGAGCTTGCTTTAGCCCATAAAGAGCTTTACACAAATGGAAAACATGATCTAGAAATTGACTATTGACATAGCCAGGTTGCCGACGCATGTAAAAAATCCTAGTTAAATCACCATGAAGGAAAGCATTTTTGACATCAAGCTGATGGACGGGCCAATTGCGATAAATGGGGATGTTGAGAACAATATGGATGGTGGCTAGTTTGACAATAGGATTGAACGTGTCATCAAAATCCAGGTCCGGTTGTTGAGAAAAACCTTGAGCAACAATGCGACCTTTGTAGTGATCCAAGCGGCCATGGTTGTCAAACGTGTGACAATACAGCCAGAGACAACCTATAATATTAGCAGAAGGGGGTTTTATAACAAGATCCCAAGTGTTTTTGGAGAGAAGAGCAGACATTTCAGAGTCCATAGCTACATGTCAATATGGATCACATATTGCCTGAGTTGTGGAGCGAGGAATAGGAGAGATGTCGGAGGTGACATATAAGTTGAAGATTTGTTTAGGTCGAAGGGATCATGTGTGATATCTAATGACCATAGGGTGCCCAAAAGGAGGGGGGAGGAGATGGTTTGCGTGTGAGATGGGGAAGGTGAGACAGGAGCTGAGGGACCAATAGTAGAGGGAGAGTCTGATGGAGCAGAAGTAGTCGTCAATGAAGTAGAGTACGATGTAGCAAAAGTGGAAAACGATGGAGTTAGAAATGTAGATAAGGGAGAGATGGAGTCATCAAAATAAAATGAAGCATAATCAGAAGGGGGAGGAGAAGGATGAAAATCATAATAAGGGACGTGAGATTCATCAAAGACTACATGATGACATACGATAAATTTTTAAGTGATGAGATCAAGACAATGATATCCACGGTGTTCAGTACACAGACCAAGGTAAACACACATAGAAGAGCGATGAGCGAGTTTATGAGGAGTTTTTGAACATGTATTGGGGTAACAAATACAACCAAAAACTCCAAGATGGGAGTAGGTAGGAGAGAAGCCAAAAAGAATTTGAAAATGAGTTTTGAAGTTTAAGGTAGAAGTAAGAAGATGATTGAACGTATGAGTAGAAGATAGAAGGGCTTCGACCAAAAAACTTGGGGGAAAGGGATGCTTGAAACAATGATGTATGAACCATATTATTGATGGTTCGAATGGTGTGTTCAGTTTTGCCATTTTGTTGTGAGGTATGTGGGCATGAAAAATGAATTTTTATACCATGGCTTTTTAAAGAAATCCAAAAGTGGTTGATTATTAAATTCATGTCCATTATCACATTGACAAATATGTATGTCAGTTCTGAATTGATTTACCATATAAGATCGAAAGTTTTTAAAAAACAGATGAAACATCAGATTTTGGACATAATGGAAAAACCTAAAGAAAATGTGAGAAATCATCCAAGAAAATAACATAATATTTAAAGCCACTAATATTCGAGATTGGAGAAGTTCAACGGTCAGAATGTATAAGTTCAAACACACGAGACATAGTAGTATGTGACGATCTAAAAGGTAAACGACAATGTTTTCCTAACTGACAAGCATGCCATAATTTAGAGTCTTTTTTTGGACATGAAATAAAATTACACGAGTGAAGAAACTGAAAAATAGATGAGCCAGGGTGACCAAGGCATCTATGCCATGTGTCATATGAAATAGCAACATTAGCAGAATAAGAGATGGGCGTGAATGACGACGAAAGAACTGGATACAAATCGTGGTGATCACTGTTGCATCATTCCAGAGAGATACATGTTTTAAGATCCTTCACAGTAAAACCAAAAAGGATCAAACTCAATAGAAACAGAGTTATCGGTAGTGAAGCGATGAACAAAAATAATATTTTTAACAATCTTATTTGAAACAAGAACATTATTTAAAGAAATATGAGTATTTGAGAAGGGAAGAACAATTTGTCCAATAAATTACATGGGAAGGACAACACCATTACCAACCTTAATGAATTTTGAAGTACATAGAGTTAGGGAGTGCATTATACCTTGATTAAAAGTCATGTGTGAGCTTGCCTCGGAGTCCATATAGTAATTGTTGTCGGGTGGTTGTTGAACGGACATAACTTGAAACACTGAGGCAAGATCTGTGAGTTGAGGTTGTCTGTATTAAGAGACATGACCACCAAAGGATGTTTGAGATGGTTGTTGAGATGCCGAAAAATGTTTTTGTTGTGGTGTTCTATAGGCTTGTGAGAGTTGACCCGAGAATGGTGGAGTATGTTGTCCAAAACAATTCCATTGAGGGGCTATTATGAGAAATCGAAAGGTGGGTTTTGTTGTAGCTGTGAAGGATTGTAAGTGGGAGCACCGAGGGAAGGTACAACAACAATGAAGGCATCAGAAGGCTAATGTTGGGCTACAACAGTTGGTGTCGCAAATGGGCAACATCGGGAGCTACAAGAGGGGCTATGAGAATGTTGGTGGGCTGAAAAAACTGTGCTCCGATATGCGTTTGATTGCCAAAAGGAATTTGATTTTGACTGTGCACTCCTGAAAAAGAGATGGAGATAGTAGAAACATTATCATCCCCCCCCCCCCCCAATTGTAAGTAGAATGATCATTACTTTTGATGGGTTTTGAGCAATACATCAATCCTATGGTGTACATGCAAACCCTAATAGCTTTAGATCTAGTTTGTCTAATGAACATGCAATTGATAATCCAAAGACATAAACCCTAGATCTAATAAACTATAACTGAAATTAGGGTTTAGATCTTACCTTTGATTGTTATATAGCAATAACAATCAATCCTTGGCTTTAGAAAGCTTAGTGCCTCAAGTGTTGCACCTCTAATGGAGTCACAAACACCACTAAGCAACAAGATGAAGAAGAGAAGAGATGGGGAGGCACCAAAACGGCTGGAAACCCTAATCCAAGTGTTAGCCACGTTTTTGGGGCATAGGGGGCCTTTATATACATGTAGGCTATTAGGGTTTACAACTAGGAAACCCTAATCTGGCTGCTTAGGCCTTAAGCAGTCCAATGGACCATTCCAAAAGGCCCTTGGACGATTTCTTTATGGACCTCCATATAGAATTCGTCCATTGCCATCTAATGGATCCTAAGCCCAACTTTGTAACTATCTTATAATTACAATATCAGTCCCCTTAATTTAATTAATCTCTTTTAGCCACAAAATTAATTCTCAATTAATTCTTGACTAATATCAATTAAACATTATGATTTCTCCTTTAATATATTATTCTTATAATATATTAATAAATCATAATTAAACCTTTCTCTCCTTAATTCATCCTACATATTGCTATGGTGAAGGCAACCCAAAAGGACCATGCTCATAATCGGGTCAAGTACATACCAAAATAGTTATGGACTTAGACACTAATCCAACAGTCTCCCACTTGGATAAGTCTAATAACTATTTTGCATAACTTCAGAACCTGATCAGCAATCGTAGCTTTCAAAAGTCGCTGTCAACTCTGATCTTATCAGATACGCGTGTCCTTTAGATAAGGGATCATATATTCCTCCATTCTCAAGATATCGTATAGACGCGAGACATGGATTTAAATCATTCTCTCTGTCTATGTATTGTTTCCCGACATCTGATTTATGACGACTGACAACAGACTACAATTGAACACATCAACTTAGTCCCGGCTTGGCCAAGCGCTTAGGGTGTCATCACTAAATCATCGAGGGGCCCACATATATCGCTTTTATCCCACTTTGGGTAAAAGGAATGGATAAACTTCGACTCAAATGCTTGCTTGCACCTACTAATCGAATCACACACAACAGTAAGTTTTATAACACCAAGTTATTGTTGCGTTTACTCATCATCAATGTGTAACCGACCAGCAAATAACAACTCACACGTCTCGGTTTCAAGAATATACAATGTTATCGTCTCACTAATCACCCGTGATAAATCCATGAAGTGATTCAAGTGAGCGTGGGTTTAATCCAACACTTTAATCTTATTAAAGCACTCATGAACTCTGCAGCAAACTTGTGCTATGTCTAAACACTTCAGACAATCTGCAGACAGATTCATGACAGTCTTCCTTCATACCTACTTCCAACGTATGACCGACTGTGGAGGTTCGAATAACCCAGTTATTCTGGAAGTCAAAACATGCAAAGTGAAACGCAATAATAATATTAATCCTATATGGCCCCAAAACTTTTGAGCGTAAATAAAAACACTTTTATTTAAACACCATATTGATTACTCATTATTCATTGCTTACTGTTTCAGAAAATCAACTTATTACTCGAATTATAACCACAATTGTCCCATGCTCCAAGCATGCACGCTTTGGTTTCCTATGGTCCATACTTTATGAAATAGATCAATTGAAAAACTTTTCCAATGAAACTCATTTCACAATCCCTAATCTTTATCATTAGTGTAAGAATACAAGGTTCTTGCCACTATTAGAATATGTTAGATTCTAACATTTTATGCAACGACCCTTTCGTAAAGTCATAGCACAAAAGTCACCAGGACTTGGCTAATGAAATTACTAAGTTCTCTATCACAAATTGTTACAAAACAATTCTATAGATGTGATGTCGCTCACTCAAAGTACATTCCTTTGAACATCCTTTTGCATAAAAGTTTCTAATCTACATAGATTCTTAATTTCCAACTCCCATTTATGGAAACATTTCCATATTTGCCATATGACAACTCATTCTTAATAGAATCTTATCTATTCATAATAATGTCAATATAGTCCATCCAATACTATACTTCCAACTACTCACAAGCGACAAATCCTCAGTGAACCTCAGATCGTCCTTTGATAGTTGTTTAATTATTTTAGTCAAAACCGATTCTAGTTCCTTTTTCCCTCTTAATGCCCTAGGCATTTGGAAAATTATAGAATGGTCAAATATTATAGCATATGCAATCGATCCTATACCCGAAGCGTATTGGACACGATGCATAATGTCTCACATAAAGACGTGATACTTTATCAGCCTTCTGCCATAATATTTTATGTGCCCTGTTCCCACAATTCGAACTATGAAGAGGGATGCCGTAATCATAATCGAATTTTGAGAATGCACTATGTATCCTTGACTAAATTTATTAACATTTCTCGATCTAAGCTTTAGAATTTTGAAACGAAGTATAATATTCTCTCCCTTAATTATAGCAAAACAAATTTTCAACCCTTGCAACTTTGCAAAGTGAATCTTTGTTTTCTATAATTAATATTGCTAACTTGCAATACTTACCATAATAATCATGCTCCCACTAACATGATGATTATTTTCTTACCAGCATAACACTTATGCTCCCACTAGCTTTGATATGTATTCAGAAAGCAACTGAACCTCCAGAAAACAATGCTTATTGAATTCCTTAAGTTCATATTTCTAATACCTAATGCTTTGATAAGCCTTTATCTAAGCTTTGTAAGCTCATACACCTTTGCCTTAGATAGCTCACATGTGTGTCTAAAGAAATTTAGAACTTATGTTACTAAGTCCCAAATGTTCAGACTAATTGCCAAATCTCACAATTCGAACTATGAAGAGGGATGCCGTAATCATAATCGAATTTGAGAATACAATTTTTTCACAATTGCAACCTTCTTAAAATCTCTCTTAGTGAAAGCATTTCCTTACAATCATTTTCATGAAGGAGGGAAACCTCATGACACTTAGATTTTAAAGTGTATGTGTTCCTATCCATGTGAATTTGTCAAAACCAAAGTTTGCGACAAATCCAAACTCATATGGACCGAACGTGCTCAATCTCGATTTCTTGCCTCATGGTAACATGAATGCCCACCATGTCTTCCAAGCAACTCACCCTTTCATATCAATGTACTTTCCATTGATCAAGGTGCTTTGTCTTTATGTATTCAAATGAGAACTCATAGAACTCACATGCATATCAACTCAATTGGAATGGCACAGAAAAAGAGTATGTCATCCACGATAGGCTATAAACCTCAAGTCGTGCGCTAGTGCTGATTAACTAGGTTTACTCTTGATTTGTTCTTGAAACTTTTCAAGACCATTAAGACTCCCACTGACTCCTTTACATATAAGATTCTCTTGTTAAGAAACATTTCTTGACAAACAAATATTCAAGAGTTAGTGTAGCCTTTTGTCAAGTTTAACACTTCACATAATTGGTTCTAGTTGGTCTTTGTCTTATCCAAGACATCACAACTTACCAATCTCAAATGTGCAGGAATAAGAAGACTTTTTCCAATTCCACATTTATTGAGTGTTATAAACCTACTAAAGACTTGTCACTCATGTCAGAATCTTGACTCTAAGACTTGATATTGGAACGAAGTATGATTGACTTCTTGATTTAACCATTTCTACAATTCTCGATTCCTCTTCTTAGACATGCAATTGCACAAAGACTCACTTAGAGGATCAATTGAGAAATAGTTCTTAATCATTAAGACTTATCATAAAACACAATAAAAGATACTCTCCCTTCTTCTTAGAATAGAGAAACTTTTATCTTTCTGCCTACTTGATTCTTCTTATTCGTTCTGCTATTGATTGAAACTCTTTTAATCAACTCAGAATTATACTTAATCTTATAAGTATAACCATGTTTACTAAACTTTAGTAAATCATGACGAATATCTTTATCACTCTTGTGGTGGACTTGATCAATGCACAACCTAGTGTACTTGATCTCCTAGTCCTTCTCTTGACACTTTGTCAAAAAATAGTCTAATTTCCAAACATGAAGCTTCTCATTCATCACGCAACCAAGTTGTATGATTCCAAGTTTCTATCCAATTGAAACTTGGGCGATGAGAATCTTCCCTTATTTGGCAAATTCTCGACATTTCCACAAATAACATAATTAAGAATCAAATCCATTATTGCTAGTAGTAGAAATATTCAAACATCAATTTTTCATACATGCCACTGCAAGGATAAATAAATAAGACAAAATCAAAATTTATTTTATTGCGGAAAAATTTGTCCTTACAATGCAATTCAACTGAAAAACTATGCTATTACATATTTCTTATCAATCTATCCTAACTCTAGAATAGCAGCTCAAAAATCTAATCCTCGAGTCCATGCGATCGAAATCCATTTCTTCATGATCAGATTCAGCACGCTTCTTCCTTAAGCTTCCTCTCTTTTCTTCGATCCTGCAAAACATCAAAATGTAATCTTATTACATCATGTATCAAGAATCAAAAATAGGAACTTACAGAGTTAGTTAGTGGATTTTACCTGAAGTAGAGCCATACGTCTTGACTCTCCCATCTCTTAGATCTCTCAGGTAAACAGGACAGCTTCGTCTCCAATGCCCCTTCTCTTGGCAGTAGAAGCAGATGGACTCTTTTGGAATGACACAAGGAACTATCTCAGAATTTACCTTTTCTGGATTTCCAATGTCACCATTTTCAATGTCCATTGAAGTTTGGGAGTTTCATTTGCCAGACAAATTTGCTCGATCAGCACGCCAAATCGTTTCTGATTCAGCAGCTATAAGCAAATAGGTCAAATCAATGAGGGTCACATCATGGTCCATCATATAGTACTCTCTAACGAACTCACTATATGATTCAGGAAGCGACTGAAGAACCCAGTCAACAGCCAACTCACCTGAAATCTCGACACCCAACATCCTTAACCTGTCAATGTGTGACTTTATCTCCAAGACGTGTGCACACACAGGTTTCCCATCTTCGTGTTTACTTGCCAGTAGGGCTTGAGTGAGCTTGAACTTTTCAAGCCTTTGAACTTGTGGGTTAGGGAGAATAATTGGAGGAGGTGGAGGAAGTGAAGCATGACTCTCATTTCCTTGATCGTATTGTGGAACGTCATCTTCATTTGGAAAGCTTGTTCCAAGGGATGTGGGAAGACCATTGTAAGATTTAGACATCTACAAAACGGGAGAAAATTCAAGTTAGTTGATAAGAATCCTTGATGTAACACCCAAATGAAACATCAAGGCTAGGATCCAACACAATACTCTACAACCTAGAAGAGGGATGTCGTAATCTAGTTGCAGAATATTTGAAGGTAGGTAAATGACGATTTACCAATTTCCACCATGAAAAACGAAAAAGAAAATTTTAAGTTTTAAATGAACTGAAACTCCTAGATCTTTTGAGATTCATTGAACTTTTCAATGGCATGTTTAATCTCGATTATGCCCTTCAAATTTGCAACTGGGATGCCGAGGATCACAAACAAGGAGTGAATAACCATACGAATCTACGTGATGCACTCAATGATACTATCACCTAATCAATGTGTCGGTTAACCACACACGCTCCATTGATCTATGATAAACATCGAGCCACCTTTCGCCACCAATGTCAATCCCAAATTAGTGTGTCGGTTAACCACACACGCTCCACTAACGTTTGACAAGGGTACGAAGTGTAATTCCATGGATTAGCATACAATTTCACATTTTGCCTAAAGTAACTAGAATTTTGGGAATTTGTAAAAACATGTAGTTACTTTGTACTTCATTATACTTATAATGGAAGGTTTCGTCCTATCCTACCCGTTCGGCTAACGACCCTCCACTAGTCAAGAGTGTGGTGGGTAAGAGTGGATACCCATTCAATCGCCATTTTATAGGCAATTTCCTTAAACACCCCTTATAGACCAGCTTCGTGAATGAGGCCTACTAACAGTAAGACGGACTGTTTACTCATACATATATATAATATTAGACTTCTAATTTTATATATAGTATAGGGTGTATTTTACACTTTTAAAATACTAGGTGGTTTTATTAACTTTCTCTTTTAATTAAACTTTTAATTAACTTAACAAAACCATGAGGGTGTAATTTGAACTTTTCAAAATACTAGAGTTTTAGAATTTAAATATTACATAATTAAACTATTAATTAAATTTTAAATTTCAAAACTTGAGAGCAAGTTTTGAAACATTTCAAAACATTAGGGTTTAGAATTTAAATATTTCAAAATTAAACTTTTAATCAAAAATTTTAATTCCAAAACTTGAGGGCAAGTTTTGAACCTTTTCAAAACATTAGGGTTTAGAATTTAAATATTTCAAAATTAAACTTTTAATCAAAAATTTAAATTCCAAAACTTGAGGGCAAGTTTTGAAATTTTTCAAAACATTAGGGTTTAACTATTTAAATTCCAAAAACAAAACTTTTAAGTTCAAATTTAAACTATAAAACCTAAAGGGGAAAATTGAAACTTTTTCACAAGATAATTCAAATCTAAATTACAAATAATCAATCTTTATCTAATAAAACAAAAGATTATCTAAATTTTGACAATTATCTTCTATTTTGGCAACGATAATCTCCAAATATTGATAAAATTGGATTTGAAAATGAGTTTTGAAGTTTAAGGTAGAAGTAAGAAGATGATTGAACGTATGAGTAGAAGATAGAAGGGCTTCGACCAAAAAACTTGGGGGAAAGGGATGCTTGAAACAATGATGTATGAACCATATTATTGATGGTTCGAATGGTGTGTTCAGTTTTGCCATTTTGTTGTGAGGTATGTGGGCATGAAAAACGAATTTTTATACCATGGCTTTTTAAAGAAATCCAAAAGTGGTTGATTATTAAATTCATGTCCATTATCACATTGACAAATATGTATGTCAGTTCTGAATTGATTTACCATATAAGATCGAAAGTTTTTAAAAAACAGATGAAACATCAGATTTTGGACATAATGGAAAAACCTAAAGAAAATGTGAGAAATCATCCAAGAAAATAACATAATATTTAAAGCCACTAATATTCGAGATTGGAGAAGTTCAACGATCAGAATGTATAAGTTCAAACACACGAGACATAGTAGTATGTGACGATCTAAAAGGTAAACGACAATGTTTTCCTAACTGACAAGCATGTAATTTAGAGTCTTTTTTTGGACATGAAATAAAATTACACGAGTGAAGAAACTGAAAAATAGATGAGCCAGGGTGACCAAGGCATCTATGCCATGTGTCATATGAAATAGCAACATTAGCAGAATAAGAGATGGGCGTGAATGACGACGAAAGAACTGGATACAAATCGTGGTGATCACTGTTGCATCATTCCAGAGAGATACATGTTTTAAGATCCTTCACAGTAAAACCAAAAAGGATCAAACTCAATAGAAACAGAGTTATCGGTAGTGAAGCGATGAACAAAAATAATATTTTTAACAATCTTATTTGAAACAAGAACATTATTTAAAGAAATATGAGTATTTGAGAAGGGAAGAACAATTTGTCCAATAAATTACATGGGAAGGACAACACCATTACCAACCTTAATGAATTTTGAAGTACATAGAGTTAGGGAGTGCATTATACCTTGATTAAAAGTCATGTGTGAGCTTGCCTCGGAGTCCATATAGTAATTGTTGTCGGGTGGTTGTTGAACGGACATAACTTGAAACACTGAGGCAAGATCTGTGAGTTGAGGTTGTCTGTATTAAGAGACATGACCACCAAAGGATGTTTGAGATGGTTGTTGAGATGCCGAAAAATGTTTTTGTTGTGGTGTTCTATAGGCTTGTGAGAGTTGACCCGAGAATGGTGGAGTATGTTGTCCAAAACAATTCCATTGAGGGGCTATTATGAGAAATCGAAAGGTGGGTTTTGTTGTAGCTGTGAAGGATTGTAAGTGGGAGCACCGAGGGAAGGTACAACAACAATGAAGGCATCAGAAGGCTAATGTTGGGCTACAACAGTTGGTGTCGCAAATGGGCAACATCGGGAGCTACAAGAGGGGCTATGAGAATGTTGGTGGGCTGAAAAAACTGTGCTCCGATATGCGTTTGATTGCCAAAAGGAATTTGATTTTGACTGTGCACTCCTGAAAAAGAGATGGAGATAGTAGAAACATTATCATCCCCCCCCCCCCAATTGTAAGTAGAATGATCATTACTTTTGATGGGTTTTGAGCAATACATCAATCCTATGGTGTACATGCAAACCCTAATAGCTTTAGATCTAGTTTGTCTAATGAACATGCAATTGATAATCCAAAGACATAAACCCTAGATCTAATAAACTATAACTGAAATTAGGGTTTAGATCTTACCTTTGATTGTTATATAGCAATAACAATCAATCCTTGGCTTTAGAAAGCTTAGTGCCTCAAGTGTTGCACCTCTAATGGAGTCACAAACACCACTAAGCAACAAGATGAAGAAGAGAAGAGATGGGGAGGCACCAAAACGGCTGGAAACCCTAATCCAAGTGTTAGCCACGTTTTTGGGGCATAAGGGGCCTTTATATACATGTAGGCTATTAGGGTTTACAACTAGGAAACCCTAATCTGGCTGCTTAGGCCTTAAGCAGTCCAATGGACCATTCCAAAAGGCCCTTGGACGATTTCTTTATGGACCTCCATATAGAATTCGTCCATTGTCATCTAATGGATCCTAAGCCCAACTTTGTAACTATCTTATAATTACAATATCAGTCCCCTTAATTTAATTAATCTCTTTTAGCCACAAAATTAATTCTCAATTAATTCTTGACTAATATCAATTAAACATTATGATTTCTCCTTTAATATATTATTCTTATAATATATTAATAAATCATAATTAAACCTTTCTCTCCTTAATTCATCCTACATATTGCTATGGTGAAGGCAACCCAAAAGGACCATGCTCATAATCGGGTCAAGTACATACCAAAATAGTTATGGACTTAGACACTAATCCAACAATTTTTACCCCTATTAAACTTATTTTTCGATTTGCCACTGGTGGGAGTAGAAGAGTACAATGAAACAGAAGATGTATAAGTAGGATCACCAGTGAGATCAATCGATTATTCACGAGAGTCATGAAGTAGGAGCATGTTCTTGGCCTCAAGAAAAGAGGGAAAAGGCTTAGTGTTTGTGATTACATCCACGATGCTATGATAAGATGGTGGAAGTTGGCTGAGGATTTGCATCAAGAGCTCAATTTCATCAATATTGTAATCACAATCTGCAAGTGCTTCAGCCAATTTCTTCAATGTGTGACAAATTTATATGATAGATAAAGACCCCTTCGTAGTGTTACGGAATTGCTCTTGAAGCTGGAGCATTCGGGACATTTTGTTATTGAGGAAGAATTCAGCTAGTTTGTCCTAAACGTCGTTGGCTGTGCAATTATCACTAGATATAATCTGCAAAAGATTAGCATTGCAGGTAGTATAGAACCATGATTTGATCCGGGAATCAATGGCCTCCCAATCTTCATGGTTACCACCGTTAGTGAGTGATTTGCTAGTTACTTTATCTCCTTTGCACATGTCTAAGAAGATGTGTTTCCATAGTTTGTATTTAGATCCATCAACCGATAATTTAAAACTAAATTGGTTGTAGACATTGGTTAGTGCAAAGACAAGTTGAGTAGCCGTGGGAGAAGTGGTGGAGCTTAAAGATGGCACGGTGGACATGGCAGCCAGATAAATTAAAAAATAACTCTAACAAAGATAAGAAGTAATGAACATAAAGCTTAACAGAAGGTAGAGAGGAATTAAATGTACCAACTAGTTTAATTCGATGATTGAGAGGGTAACACAGAGGTACGCAATTGTGCGTGAGTCTTCAAACAGTAGATGAAGGTGATCAGTACAACACCGAGAGGCTGCTGCGATGAAGAAACAAAGCAGCAGGAGACAACGATTGAGCAGCTGTCGATGATGACGAGGGAAAACGCCAGAGGCAACAGCGAAAAAAATCGTCTGGAGGCTTAGGTTGTATAATCACTTTGCATGCTCAATACCATGTTGAATAATGTGAAAACTCGTAATTAGGGTTATGTGTATTGAAATAATATATATATATATATATATATATATATATATATATATATATATATATATATATATATATATATATATATATATATGATACAAGATACACAAAGGGTCCCTATACTATACAAACCATTAAAATATAGCTAACTTATTTAGCACATAGAGATAATCAAAGACTAGGAAAACAAGTTAGTCATGGCCCTCTATATCCCCTTCAAGGTAATAGATTTACTAGTTTATTGAACAATCAAATTTACACGTAAAGATTGAACATCAAAAACGGATTACAAAAAGCTTATGTCGTTAGATATTTTCATTGAGACCATAAACTGAATTTGTTTTAAGGAATCATTGGATCAAACTTTATTCTGGATAAAGGAATTTGTTATTACTTTAAATACTAATTGGTAATATTAGGTATGGACTTTTTTACGTTAAACAAATTTGATTTATAAAAGAAAATTTGTACACTTTTATTGTTATTATAGATTCTCTTAATACGTGGCTAACTTTTACATTTACACAGAGCACTTGTTCGTCTCAAGTTTCAATTGCGTACATTTTCAAGAAGGTTTTCATTCAGGATTATTGATAAATTTGGTTATTAAAGTATTGTGTTTGTCACCGTTTAGTCATAAAAGTTTAAATCGTGTTTAGTTAAACCATAATGTTTTCCAATTGTATGGAGTGGCCACTACAACCGGCTATAACAAGTTTAACACCCTACAAGTTTACCGGCCTTCGTGACATGCAACATAGTCAAACAATTTTATCCATATCATACCAACATGGGCATCCATATTCCATATTGGTTTTCTTTTTTGTTGATTGTATTGAATGAGTAAATACAATAGATTATAATGTGTATGTATACAAATGAATGGCTCGTAATCTTTTGTTATTAGAAAACCACCGGCTCCACTAAGGCACTAACCCTCCATAGATATGTGTAAACAATTGATAAATTCAACCACACCGTATATTGATATTAACAAAACAATATGTATGTTTACAACAATTACTCCTATGATAAAGGACTTAAACTAGGATACATATAAATACAATAAATACTATGAGTTATCCTCTAATATCCCCCATTCAATCGAAAAAGTGGCTGTCCTAGACGAAGCATTGCACGAAACTTCTCAAAGAGTACACGCGGAAGACTTTTCGTGAAGAAATCTGCCACTTGAAGATTGGTTGGAACAAACTTTGTGTATAATTTGCCCGAGCTGATAAGCTCCCGGATAATATGATAATCTAAGTCAATATGTTTGACACGCTTATGTGAGATGGGATTCTAAGTCATAAATAGAGCACTCTTGTTGTCACATAGAAAAGTAGGACGATCCGGTGGTAAAGCATGCAACTCCCGTAGGAGATGAGTGATCCAAACAATTTATGCAGTTGTGTTTGCCATTGCTCTATACTCATATTCACTATTAGACCTTGAGACAGTAGGTTGTTTCTTGGCACTCCAGGAAACAAGATTTCCACCAAGAAACACCGAGTAGCCATAAGTGGAGCAACATGTTTCCAGACAACGAGCCCAGTTAGCATCAGAGTAGCCTACTACAGAAGCTTTGTGAGGACAACTATAAGTGAGACCGAATGAAATTGTGCCTTTAACATATCTAAGGATTCTCTTAACAGCCTGGAAATGATCGATAGTTTGAGCATGAAGAAACTGAGATACTTGAGTAACAACATAAGATAAGTCTGTTTTAGTTATTGTTAAGTACTGAAGAGCTCCAACTAAAGACCGATAGAGTGTAGGCTCAGAATAGGGCAAACCATCAATTGTGAAGGATTCATGAGGAGCTAGAGGTGTGCTGACCGGTTTAGAGTCTAAGAGCTCGGCCCAGATAAGAATTTCTCTAGCATATTTCGTCTGTGTGAGGAATAGACCATTTCCTATGTATGAAACTGCAAGACCGAGAAAGTAATTTAGTTCTCCAAGGTATTTGATGGCAAATTCGTGATTGAGATGAGATGTAAAGGTGGCAATGGCAGTCTCACTGTTTCCCGTAAGAATGAGATTATCTACATACACAAGCAAGTACAAAATACATGATTTTCAGATGAAAACAAAGAGTGAAGTGTCTACACGGCTGCATGTAAACCCATAAGAAAAAAGAAAAGTGCTTGACCATTGAAACCATTCACGTGGTGTCTGCTTCAATCCATACAAAGCCTTTGATAATTTGCATACATGATTAGGAAACTTAAAAATTATGAATCCCGGAGGTTGTTCCATGAATACAGTCTCATTTAAGTTACCATTCAAAAATGCGTTTTTGACATCCAATTGGTGCAACTTCCAATTATTCAAGATTGCAAGAGATATGACAATTCTGACTATGGATGCTTTGACGACCAGACTAAATGTGAGAGAGTAATTGGGATCCAGGATTTTAGTGTATCCTTGTGAAACTAATCAAGCTTTTTAGCCTTCGATGGTTCTGTTTGAGTGATATTTGATGCGATAAACCCATTTGGACCCTACAATGTTGGTGTGACATGGACGTGGTACTAGCGTCCATGTTTGATTTTGTTGTAAGGCCTCAAATTCTTCATGCATGACATCCACCCATTTGGGATCTTTGGTTGTCGTTGTAAATCATCATGGTTTAGTTGAAGATGTTAAGGCGACATGAAGAGCGTTAGTAGCTAGTGTAGCGAGATCGACTTGATGTTTGGGTCTGAAAATGTCAGCCTTTGATCTTGTTATCATAGGATGACTTGAGATAAATGTATCAAATGGTGACATAGGCGATGAGGTGCTCTTGATAGAATTTGCAGGTGGTATAGACGTCGATCATCAGAGAATGGAGTAGGCGAATCAGATGGTTCAGAATTAGTAGGAACCGTATGATCCTATTCAGGTGGCACAATAACAGGTGGATCCAGAATGTCATCAAGTGACTTGCATAGAGTACATAGTGAGGATTCAGTAGTACTCTTATATGAAGATAAATGAGTTTTGTCAGAATGAGCACTAGTAGTCGGCACATTAGAAGAAGATGAAGGCTGTGGAAAATCTTCAAGAAAGGTAGTAAGAGTCAACTAAGATATGTTCGTGTCAGGAGATATACCATGAAATGGAAAAACTTTTTCATTAAACCTTGCATGTCTAGTGACAAAGACACGAGAAGTTGTTGAATCGAGACACCTGTACCCTTTATGTTGCTGACTATACCCAATAAAAACACATGAGATGCTTCGAGGTTCAAGTTTGTGTTTAGAATTGTCGCACAAATAAAGGAATACCTGACAACCATACATGCAAAAGCTGGCATATTGTGGATCCTGATTGAAGATCAACTAGAATGGTGACTTGTTGGATAATAACGGAATGGGTAAACGATTGATTATGAATGTAGCGGTCATAAATGTATCCACCCAACAACATGCATGAACTTTAGCATTAAATAACATTGCTAATCCAGTTTCCACAATGTGCCTATGTTTTCGTTCCGCACGACCGTTTTGTTGAGGGGTGTACAGACAAGAAAACCTTTGAAATATGACATTATCTTCAAAAATAATTTAGGATTGTGTGATTCACAAATTCCGTTCCACCATCGCTTTGAAAAACCTTTATCTTTCTGGAGCATTGGGTTTGAACAAGATTAATAAGGACGGGTAGGATCGAATAGAAACCTATTTTGGTTTTAAGTGGATAAAACCACATAAACCTGGAGTAATCATCAATAAACGCAACATAATATCGATAACCATCTTTAGAACAAATGGGAGTCGGTCACCATAAATCACAATGTATTAAGTATAAAGGTTGAGATGAACGTTTGTAATTTAGATTGAAAGATAAATGTTGCCCTTTTGCAAGTTGACAAGAAGTGCAAACAATAGGTTTCGGTAACAATGAAGTAATAGATAAAACACCTAACCTATTTAAAAGTGAACTAATATCAAAATACACATGGCCTAAACGAGCATGTCATAACTCATAAGAAGCTCGAGTTGAAACTCCAGAGGTAGCAACCAAGGCTTCGGGTTCATCCTTCAACACATAAAGACCATTTTGACAGCTTCCTTTAGCAAGTACCCGTTTTGTTTTCCGATATTGAATGGCAAAAAAAGGTTGAGAAAAAAAGACATCAACATGATAGTCTTTGGTAAGCTTGCTAACAGACAATAAGTTCTTTGTGATATTAGGAGTGACAAGAAAATAACTTAAAGGAATGTTATTGGATAGAATAGAAGAACATGTATGAGTAATTGGAAGCTTTTTCCATTTCCAAATATTACTTCATTGTTACCTTGGTATGGTGTTGAATGATGTAGAGTGTCATGATCGGGATTCATGTGATCCGTACCCCTTGAATCAACATGCTAATATGGGTTGTTGGTGGTGACATGACATTGAGGATGAAAGGCCTTTGATAAAGTTTCACCTGAGGAAGAGGCTTGACTGGCATAAGTGTGAAGATTGGGACAAGAAGACACATAATGTCCATTGTTTCTGCAGAGTTGGCAATGGGGAGGTCGTCTCTCTTGACCACGTCCTCTGCCACCTCTAAAATTGTTGCTATGGTAAGAGGTGGAACATCCCCGACCTTGAGATGAATTGTTCTGTTGAACGTGAAAGGCAGTCGGAGGACTAGGAGCACCATGGATAGATTGCAAAAATAATTTGTGGCTTTCTGCTTGAGTAACCAGATCATGAAACACAGGTGTTGGATTTGTGGCTCGAATTGCTATGGAGAAAGTTTCATATGATGGCCCTAAACCAAAAAAAAAACCAGTGCAGTTTGTCAATTTCAACAACTAGGTGACCGATGACAGATAGTTGGTCACATATAGCCTTGAAAAGAAGACAATAATCAGGAACAATTGTTGTTCCTTTGGTAAGCTAACAAAGAGAATTATGCAATGATTGGATGCGTTCGACAGAGAAATTACTATAAGCAGTCTCGAGTGCTAGCCAAATCTACCAAACACTGGAGAGACCAAGTACTTCGGCCGTTGATTCTTCTATGGGAGAGGAGTGCAGAAGAATAATGGCACGTTGATCAACATCTCTCCAAGTAGCAAGTTCAGGATTTAGAAAGGTCTTGTTTTCCTCGGTAAAGGTAGGTGATGGTGAAGAAGAAGTACCATTAATATGACCTAATAGTTGTTGATAGGTAAAGATGGGAAGCATTTGATTTCGCAGAGAAGGTAATTACTTGATGAAAATTTGATTGTCAGCATGTGTAATAAGGTATTCATGGAGAAAGGGCCATCGGTAGAGTGGGAGGAAGACGAGGGGGCATGATAAGATCCTAGGAGATGAGCATTTTCAGATGTCAGAAAATCGAAGGGGAGAAGAGAGATACAAATGGTTGATACCATGTAAGCAATTGATAAATTCAACCATATCGTATATTGATATTACCAAAACAATATATATGGATGTTTACAACAATTACTCCTATGATAAAAGAGCTAAACTAGGATATGTGTTGTCCTCTGATAATATGTTTTTTAGATTGTTGAGATTTGTTAATTTGATACTTTTATTTTAAAGGTAAATGATGTGGATTTAAGAATTGTGTTGTTGTTGTTGGATGTGTTTGTGGTGGTTTAGGATTTGCTGATAATTTTAAAACCAATAATAATAATTTGATTAAATTTTATTTAAAAAAAAATCCACATATACACTATGTCAGAGCTATGCAAATGAATATAGATAATTCTTCTTTTGCCTATACGCATACCACACATGTTGTAACTTACTGAACCTGTTACAACCAACCAACTGTAATGAGTAAATCGATAAAATTAGCAAACTTTAAAATCTAATTTAACATAATTGAAACTTTGAGGGCTAGATTATGAAATTTTAAATACTTTTATGGTCAATTAAACAACTATGCTTGCAGTATAAGCTCCAAAATGTACAAAATTTATTGCCAAGGTCTAAACAATAATTTCCAAATAGTAGAAGGTCTGGAAAGTCATTTCAATCATATCGAAGACAGAGATTCTTCCTATCTTGTCGACACGACATCCATAACAACAACGTTATCTTTCCAGATTTAAAACTACAAAACCCAAATCACGTACAGCTTATAATGCACAACGTACAAGCTGCAAAGGATTTACCATAATCATGCATCGTCTCTTCTCAGCCTATAAAAACCGTACAATCACTCATCAACTTTTCTCTGCGTGCTTCCACCCAAAAACACAGATGTTGAAATTTGTTTTTCTTCATGTTTTCTTCTTCTTCATCATTAATTTTGAATGTTCAAATGGGTTTTCAGATTATGATGCTTTAATGAAGCTCAAAGCTTCAATGGTGGCATCAAACACCTCTGGAATATTGGACGACTGGAAAGTCGAAAACTCACACTGTTCGTTTTCCGGAGTTTCATGTGATGAAAACTTTCGTGTCACGTCGTTGACGATATCTTACGTTCCTATGTTCGGAACTATTCCGCCGGAGATCGGAATTCTGAACAAACTGGTCAATCTGACGCTTGTATCGGATAACCTCACCGGTCCACTTCCGGTGGAAATGTCTAATTTGACGTCGATTAGATTCATCAACATCTCTAGTAATGTTTTCACTGGGGAGCTTCCGGGAGAGATTGTGGCGGGAATGGCGGAGCTGGAGGCTTTCGACGTTTACAACAATAATTTCACTGGGAGGTTGCCGGTGGAGTTTGTGAAGTTGAAGAATCTGAAAATTTTGTATCTCGGAGGTAATTTCTTCAATGGAGAGATTCCGGAAGATTACTCGGAGTTTCAGAGTTTACAGATTTTAGGTTTACAACAAAATGAACTCTCTGGGAGGATTCCGGCGACCTTATCACGTGTATCGACTCTTGATCAGCTTCTCATCGGGTATGCCAACAGTTATGAAGGAGGAATTCCGACGGAGTTTGGTTCTTTCAAATCACTAAAACTACTAGACCTCGGAGGTTGTAATCTCAACGGAGAAATTCCGGCAAGCCTTGGAAATTTGAAGATGTTGCATACTCTATTTCTTCAGTTCAACAATCTAACCGGAGAAATACCTCCGGAGCTTTCCGGAATGGTCAGTTTGATGTCGTTTGATCTGTCGAATAACAATCTAACCGGTGGCATACCGGAGACGTTCTCGGAACTGAAAAATCTAACGTTGATTAGTCTGTTCGGCAACCGTCTCGCCGGTCCTCTTCCTCCGTTCATCGGTGATCTCCCGAATCTTGAAGTTCTTCACATCTGGGAGAATAATTTCACGTTTGAACTCCCGCAGAATCTCGGCAGTAACGGCCGGTTACTTATGCTCGACGTCACCGGAAACCACCTTACCGGACCAATTCCGAAAGATTTGTGCAAAGGAGGTAAAATTCTCGTATTTAATTATTGCAAAAACTTTTACACTATACATAGGAATATGAAGAATAATAGTAATTTAGATATTAGAATAACAATGGAATCACGGAATTTAATGAGTGTTGGCGTTGATCTCAGGCAAGTTACGACTTTTGATTTTAATGGAGAATTACTTCTTTGGGCCCTTACCGGAAGAACTTGGCAGTTGCAAGTCTTTAACGAAGATTCGAATCATGAAGAATTTCATCAACGGAACTATTCCCGCCGGCATCTTTAACTTGCCGGAGCTTACCATGCTCGAGCTTGACAACAACTATCTTACCGGTGAACTTCCTGATAAAATGTACAGTCAGTCTCTTCAAAGTGTTTCAATGTCTAACAATTGGATCACCGGTAAGATACCTCCGGCGTTTGGTGATTTACCGAATCTAACAACTCTATCTCTCCAATCAAATAAGTTCGTCGGTGTAATACCAGAAGAGATATTGAAGCTGAAGAAATTGTATGAAATTAACGTCAGCGACAATAATCTCAGTGGTGAGATTCCAGCTTCCATTGCTACAAGTGTTCAACTTACTTCCATCGATTTCAGCCGAAATAACTTCATTGGTGAATTCCCGAGAGGAATTTTAAGTTTGTTCAATCTGAACATACTTAATGTATCTCGAAATCAACTCAAAGGTGAGATTCCGACGAAATTAGGTCACATGAAGAGCTTGACAGTGTTAGACCTCTCCTACAATCAATTCTCCGGCAGAGTCCCAATCGATGGACAACTAAAGGATTTCAGCAACACTGTCTTCTCCGGGAATCCTAACCTCTGTTTACCACAAATGGCTCATTGTCCGATCATCTCCACGTCTCAAAACAACAACCGTTCAATCACCACATCAAAGCTTATGATAGTCATCATCGCTGTAATCACAGCCATATCATTATTCATACTAACATTCATCAAAATTAAAAACAAACACTTCGAGAGATCCAAAGTCTGGAAGCTAACCACATTCCAACGCTTGGATCTAAAAGTTGAAGACGTTCTCGAATGTTTGAAAGATGAAAACATAATCGGTAAAGGTGGAGCTGGAATTGTATACCGAGGATCAATGGCGAATGGTGTTGACGTAGCAATCAAACGGTTAATGGGTCGGAACCATGGATTCGACGCCGAGATCCAAACGTTGGGAAAAATCAGGCATAGGAACATCGTCAGATTACTCGGATACGTCTCCAATCGTGAAAACAAATTGCTGATTTACGAGTATATGTCTCATGGAAGCTTAGGTGAGATTTTACACGGATCGAAAGGCGCACATTTGCAGTGGGAAACAAGGTATAAGATCGCTATAGAATCAGCGAAGGGACTGTGTTACCTTCACCATGATTGCTCTCCGATGATCTTACATCGAGATGTGAAGTCAAACAATATACTTTTGGATTCCGATTATGAAGCTCATGTTGCTGATTTTGGGCTCGCTAAGTTCTTGAGGGATAATCATTCTGGTGCTTCCGAATGCATGTCCTCCATTGCAGGATCATATGGGTACATTGCACCAGGTACAAGTTTCTATTGCATGTTGCCAATATATATTATTTGTTTTATACTTGTAATTTTGTATATGTATATATTAACTACAAATTTGTATTTTTTTTTGTACTACAGAGTATGCATACACATTAAAGGTGGACGAAAAGAGTGATGTATACAGTTTTGGAGTTGTACTTCTTGAACTGATAGCAGGAAAGAAGCCGGTTGGGGAATTTGGTGATGGGGTAGACATAGTGAGGTGGGTTCGAGAGACCATATCGGAGCATTCTGAGCCATCGGATGAGATGTCAGTACTAGCGGTGTTGGATTCGAGGCTCAAAGTGTACCCATTGGCAACCGTCATTAACCTCTTCAAAATCGCCATGAGTTGTGTGGAGGATGAGAGCACTGCTCGGCCTACCATGAGGGAGGTTGTTCACATGCTCACAAACCCTCCGAAATCGCAACCACAAACCCAACCATGCTTGCTCACTCCTTGAAGAAATTGTTATCTAACTTGTTTGTTGATGTTTTGATGGAAGTTTGGAATAAGTTTGACACTTTGTGACTCGAAAATACACAAAGTCATGTATGCACATCTTTTTTTTTTTTTTTTAATTACATATGATCATTAATGATGATTGTTTATTAAATATGTTATCAGTATTATTTAGTTAATATTTACTATGAAACATTAGTTATTGATACTTAATTGTCCCTTATACATGATGTAGCATAATCTTTATTTAATACGTAACTAAATCAGCCAAATTTATATCACAACCATACAACAAAGGAAATAAGGCTATACAGACAAGTAGTCAAATGTTTCTATTTCTTATGAGACAACTTAGAAATGTTAGAGGTGCATTTTAAACGAAATTAAAGGTCTAATGTATACATACAAACATATAACTCAGAATGACTATCAAGTTTAATTAATGACAAGCTCACTTTCAAAATGCTATCCACTTCCAAAATGTCATCCAATTCATAAGTCTTTGCTGTCCAAAAAAATCAATATTAATACATCACACCAAAAAGGCAAAAATTCAATATAAAACCATGAGAAGAAAAGTACCTTTCAATCGATATTGTTGGTGCAAGCGGAGCTGTAGTCGGAAGCTCGGAAGACATGGCAGGAAGTATTAAAAAAGGTTAAAATAAGCATCTTATATGTATAAAGGACAGACCATACAAAAAAAAAAATAATTAAATTACATGTAACAAAATGCAAAGTTGGACTAACGTAAAGTTCATGAAATGAATTGTAAACATAAAAACTTCCATAATTAAAGATGAGTTTACAACGTAATTTTTCACTCCATTTCAATAAATATTAAATAGAATGAACATTCACTTGTTCAATTTCAAAACAGTAACCAATCCAAGTGTAACAGTTTCAATCACTCCTACATTCTAACCCTTACATTTTTAGTATGCACAATTCATAAGCCAAACTCTACTTTAGTTACCATTTCATAAACCAAACTCTAATTTAGTTACCATGGCATTTTCTAATTCAAACACCAAATCCCACATATATCTTTGTTGTTGTAATGTCATAAACCAAAACAACTTTCTTAAATCTAGAGATGAAAAGGGAATGACAAAAGATATGAAATCATACCTTTTAAGCAATCCAACTTTGGCTGTCGTTGGATGCTTGAAAATGCAGATTTGAAGTTATCAAGTGTCATGAAACCAGATTTCGAATCCATCAAACTTACAACTGAAAACCTAAATTTAAAAAAAAACTAGAGAAGTGGACCTGCAAGCGGATTTTACTCTTTCTGATCTTTGAGCAGGTTTCCTCTGCAGAAAATGCTCCTCATTAGCATGTTTATCGAGTAAGTGTCTAAAATTAATAACAAAATTAATCCAAATTTTATAGCTAAAAATACCTTGATCTTGAGCCTGAGAGGCTGCCCCAAAGCGGAATACACATAAAACAGATTGAAGTTTCGGTTAGTAAATCAGATCCGAGTATGTAATTAAATCTCATAAGTAAATCAAAACAATGCTCCAATAATGTGATTGAATAAACGATCATATAGAAATAGATTTGTCACTGGATCTAAATCATAATTGAACAAAATGAAAATCAAGCAAATACACTGCAAACTCACCATTGTTGAAGATTAAAATTTAACCTCTTGATTGGAAATCCGTGACTGAATCCTGAACCCTAAGATCCCAGTGGGAGATCCGACAAGACAACTCGAACAGAGAGGGAACTAGACCGAATCTTCGTCCGAATTGAGATATTTGAAGGCCTTTGAGTTTCGATTTAGATTAAGATCCAGAGGGAGGTTCTGCTCCAATGATAGTGTGTCACGGGATGACTCTTTTAGGCTAGTCAATACCGTGTGCCACTTAGTGCTTCTCCGACTAAGTCAGGCTAACTTCGTCGATCTAGATGTACTAACGAACTTAGGAAGCAAGAGATGTGATAAAGAATGCTATGAAGTAAGAAAGAAAGCTTCTATTATCGACTCGGCTATTTTACAAGGCAATTTCCCAATGGTTTGGGCAAATGATCCCTTCTCCCTATTTATAGGAACCTTACACCTCCTCAAATGGAAGTTTCTAGGTCCCGATCATTCTTGACTAATCTAGACTCTTCCTATTATATACATGGATTTTACAAGATTCTAGAATATGGTACACTTGTCTACGATGCTCTAGAAATATGTAGGTCGTCCCGACATTATCCAAATCGTTCTTGTATGATCTAGCGTGTTCTAGATCGTTCCAAAGTCTTCTGGGTCGTTCTAGCTTCGTCTAGTGCCTTTTTGATTATTCTGGATCGCTCTCCTTTGTTCCACGAACATCTATAATATTCTAGTATCTTCCAGGGTCCCGTAGAGCATTCTTGATCTCTCCGGAGACTTCTCGAGTATACTTGATCGTTCTAGAGTTCTCTAGACGATCGTGGAATTTTCCAGAAACTTGGTTTGTGACACCCTCCCCCACTTAAACCCTTGACGTCCTCGTCAAGTCTTCTATACATATGTCTCGATCTTGTCAAGGAGCTACTTCGTGTCTTTTCTTTTTCTCCAAAGTATTGCTTCGAGTAAGGTGAGCTTTTATTTCTCAACGTACCTTGAATCCTACTTCTTCTCTCAACCTTATAACTTCTTGAGTAAATCTTCAAGGGGGATATGGATACATGTTCCTTCATGTATGCCTTGTTTAATCGAATTTCCCTTTTTGGCTTCATATTCTTCTTGATCATATTACTCTGGCAATAACACATGTGCATACTTCCTTTTCTCTCGGGGCCTTTATGAAACTTCATAGTTGAAAGGGTTCGAGCTTTTGTCCTGCTTCTTTCCAAGGGAATTATATGGATAATTGATCCCTTGGTTATACACATGGTGTTGTCTCTTTCGAACGACCAAGGACATACCATATCTAGGAAGTCCATTCCTAGTACCATGTGATAGTCGTCCATCAGAACCACTATCAAGTCGATGGTCCTTTCCCATTCTGCAATCTTCATGGGTATTCCACGAGAAATTCTGAGGGCCGGATTGGATGGAGAGTTGACAACTTTCAACCGACCTAACTCCTTTGTATAGTGAATACCCAACTTCTTGGCTTCTTCCTCTGCGATGAAACTATGTGTTGCTTCGGAATCTACTAGCTCCTTAGTGTTCCTTGCATTCACTTTGGCTTCGACGAACATGAGACTCCCTCCTTTATTTTCTTCCCTCTTAGATGATTTTATCTCATCTTTCGATATTGAGTTCAGAAAACGCATTGAGCTTATTTGTGCTTCGTCTTCTTTTTCTTGCAACACCATCACATAGAAGGTCTTTTTCTTCGGACAATCTCAGATCAAGTGAGGACCATCACACAAGTAGCACTTGATCTCCTTCCGTTCTTCTCTTCGGTATCTTCCTTCGATTGCTTTCCTTTCCTATTCAAAGGTCGGGGTGTGTCTTGTTTTGGTTCTGATTCTGACATAGTTTGTTCTCCCCCACCATTCTTTTTAACCGTGCTTTCTCTTCGAAATTCCATTAGATCTTCAGCCACGGCGATAGCTTCGTCGATGTCTCTAACATTTCTCCTCTTGAGCTCATTATAAGCCCAGGATTGTAGTCCATCCATGAAATAAAATAGTTTGTCTTTCTCTTGCATGTCGGGTAACTCTAGCATCAAGCTCGTGAACTCGACTATGTAGTCTCGGATGGATCCACTATGCTTTAGCCCATTAAGTTTCTTCATCGCTATGTCTTCAGCATTGTGTGGGCAGAATTGTCTCATAAGTTGCCTCTTGAACTCTTCCCAGGTGTCTATGGTGTATAAGCCATTTTCAATGTCTATGTGCTTCCTTCTCCACCATAGAGCTGCACTTTCACATAGGTAAAGGACTGTCGTATCGACCTTCGTCTTGTCTTCCTTTACTTGACTAGCAGTGAAGTAACATTCCATCGACCAAAAGAATTCGTCAAGTTCTTTAGGGTCGCATTTTCCTCCATACTTCAATGGTTTGGGTGCGTCTGTGTGTGCCAACTTACTCGCAACGGATCCTCTGACGATTGCTGCCTTGCACAAGTTTACTTCGACTTCCAACGTAGCTACCTTCTCACGGAACTCATTCTGCAAGGTGTTGATAAGTCCAAGGACTTCTTCCTTGATGACACCAATGCTGTCCTTCAATCCATCGCTCGTGTCACTTATCTCTGCAACGAACTGATCGACGGTATCCTTTCACTCAAGGATCTCACCGACGCTAATCTCCACCTTTGTAAGCTTGTTTTATAAGCTTGCCAAAGGGTCAACGGATTGGTTCCTCCTCCTGGACTTCCTTCCTTTCTCCTTGACGACAGGGGGAATGTTAGTTGCATCACTTCCTCCTTCCATTGCTACGATCTCTTGCTCGTACGAACTCTGGCTCTGATACCACGTGTCACGGGATGACTCTTTTAGGCTAGTCAATATTGTGTGCCACTTAGTGCTTCTCCGACTAAGTCAGGCTAACTTTGTCGATCTAGATGTACTAATGAACTTAGGAAGCAAGATATGCGATAAGGAATGCTACGAAGTAAGAAAGAAAGCTTCTATTATCGACTCGACTATTTTACAAGGCAACTTCCCAATGGTTTGGGCAAATGAGCCCTTCTCCCTATTTATAGGAACCTTACACCTCCTCAAATGGAAGTTTCTAGGTCCCGATCATTCTTGACTAATCTGGACTCTTCCTATTATATATATGGATTTTACAAGATTCTAGAATATGGTACAGTTGTCTACGATGCTCTAGAAATCTCTAGGTCGTCCCGACATTATCCAAATCGTTCTTGTATGAGCTAGCGTGTTCTAGATCGTTCCAAAGTCTTACGGGTCGTTCTAGCTTCGTTTAGTGCCTTCTTTATTATTCCGGATCATTATCCTTTGTTCCACAGACATCTATAATATTCTAGTATCTTACAGGGTCCCGTAGAGCATTCTTGATCTCTCCGGAGACTTCTCGAGTATACTTGATCGTTCCAGAGTTCTCTAGACGATCGTGGAATTTTCCAAAAACTTGGTCCGTGACAAACCTCTGTAAATGGTGAGAGAAAGAGGGTGGGGTTTGAAGATGCAAAGAAATGTTGCGTCTTTTTCGATTAGGGTAACAGAAACAGCCTAATTTCTCATTTTTCAATTGGACTATGGGGTACTTGGATTGGTCACTTCTTGTTTTTCAATTGGACTTCACAAAACAAACTGGTATTGGGCTAGCTAATTAAATGTTGTGAGTTTTTAATTTTATTATTTATATATAAAAGTTAATATATAATATAACAAAATAAAATTATATATATATATATATATATATATATATATATATATATATATATATATATATATATATATAACCTTACGGTCCGGTCCGATTTTTATACGGTTTGAAATTTTAAAAACCGTAAGCCAAACCGTTAACTACGGTTTGAAAAGTTTGAAACCGTAAGCCAAACCGTGAAGAAAAATATAAATCATAAAACCAAACTGATAACCGGTTTAGCCGGTTTCACGCCACGATCACCCCTAACATATATAGAAACGATTGTTAAATTTTTTAAAAGAGTAAATTACACGAATGGTCCCTATGGTTTGGGGTAATTTGTATGTTTGATCCATAACTTGTTTTTTTAACTTCGAAGGTCCCTATAGTTTGTTTTTGTTGCGTGTTTGGTCCCTATCTTACCTAAAAAGACTATTTTACCCTTGATTTTTTAATTTATTTAAATAAGGTGGGTAGGTAAGGTAAGGTGAGGTGGGATGGAAATGAGGTTGTGGGTGTATTTATTTAAATAAATTAAAAAAATCAAGGGCAAAATAGTCTTTTTAGATAAGACAGGGACCAAGCGCGCAACAAAAACAAACAGTAGAGACCTTCCGAGTTAAAAAAATAAGTTAATGACCAAACATGCAAATTACCCCAAACCATAAAGACCATTCATGTAATTTACTCTTTTTAAAACCAAAAGAATATGTTTGTCATTTTTAGAAATACGTAACGCGGGGAAAAGATTGTTAAAGTTTTTCAAAACTAAAAAAAAAAAAAAAAAAAAAAAAAAAAAAAAAAAAAACTTAAAAACATATATTTGTCCTAAAAATAATTTTGAAAAATATTTCTAACCCTTAACTTTTAAATTTTGTCTTTTTTCAATTTGCTTTTTTCTTGTGTTTTTTATTTGTTTTTTCAGATTTGTTTTACTTGTTTTCTTTTTCTTTGGTTTTTTCTTTGGATTTTTTCTAATTTGTTTTATTTTCGAATTGTTGTGGTTTTTGTTGTTTCTTAATTCTTGGTTGATTATGTTACAAATTGGAACATTGTTCTTATTGATTTTTAGAATATCATGGTTTGAAATATAATATTCTTTATATTATTGACGATGGTGAGTGGATAACCGCCTGAAAAATCTCAGCCCTTCAAACTCCTCCAACTTTTAATCTTGACCGTAATGACTCGCTATTTACGGGTTCTTAGCTCCCACAACCGACTACTGGCGGTTTCATATCAATCTGCATATACTTCGACTTCCTTGTGCACGATCTCCTCCTATTCAACATACGTAAGTTTCTTGCTTCGTCCTTCTTCAACCTCCGACTTCCTCCTCCCTTTTCAATCAGTTTTCTTCTTTCCCCACATTCTAGTGGTTCCTTACCCCCACAACTGTATAAATAGAGGGGTGCAGACCTGGAAATTTTTTTGATGCTTTAATCGCTTTTGAAGGTGTACAAGTCAAACGAGAGACTACTAAGGGAACAAGGACAAGTACGGTTTACATCGACATCATTACAAAGGTAATAATCAGTTCCTCTTTACTCTTAATTTTGATATCTCGAATTCTGTTGTCTAGATATTTTAGTGTCTTGTTAATCCAATTAAAGATTACATAGCCAATTGGATTTCAATTCATCTTTTTATCAGGGTAATTGCTTCAATCGTTTAATCACTCATGAAGCACAAATCGACTGAAAATGTTTTTTTCCTTCGAAGAAAAACCACCCAAGATCAATTTCTTGAACATACTCATGTTTTAATTCGTGTTCTTGCAAAATTTTAGGTTCTTTTACGTCTGAATTAAAATTCTCGGATATATTGTCCGTAATCTACTCCATCCATCAGGATTGTAAACCCTATAAGCGATGTATGATGATAATTTTTGCATCAGTTGTTGAATTGCGTAATCAACATGACGTTTGCATAATCTTCATCTTTCTCTCTCGCAAAAGCATAGAAACCCCCAAATATCAAGCCATAAAAGGTGATTAACAAAATGGGAGGTAAAAACCCATGTCTCATATCTGTTTCTGTTTTTGATAATTAATATTTTCATGTTGTTAATCAACAATTATGGTGTATAATCATTTATATTTGGTTAACAATTAATGTTATACTAACTTTGATGATTGTAGCCTTATTTTTTTATGATTGTGTAGCTTCTCAAATGGCACAATGAAAAGTTTTTAATCTCAAAAATCCCTCTGCTTACCATTATGGTTTATTTTTCTTGGATTCATGGTGTTATTGTTGGATTAAGTGTCTAAGTCAACAACTGAATTATTATATATTTGAATTATTAGCAAAGTCTTTATGGGTTGCCTTCAAAACTAGCAATTGAATAAGATGACTTTTAGAGAGAGAGAGAGAGAGAATGATTTATTGATTTATTATATGATTAATAAATAGCAATAAATGAATTTATTAATATTTTATCAAAATATTATATTAATTAGAAGTAGTAATATTTAATTAAGAATTAATCAGAAATTAATTAGAATTAATTTTGGGATTAATTGGGTTAATTAAAAGTGCAAGGGTTAAAGTGCTGAACAAAAGAGGTTCCAGAACCTTCCTTGGAAGGGGTGGATGGTTTCTAGGGTATTCCAAGGTATCTGGAATATTCCTTGCAGATAAATAGGAAGTTGGATACCAATTTTAATTAATATTATTTTATTTATTTAACGGTTATCTACGGTTTTCAAGTTGCACTATAAAAGGCACCATTGACCTTCAAATTTCGGCCACTAATTTTCCAAGAGCCAAGGACAAAAATTTGATTTCCTCTCTCCTCTCTCATTAAGTCTCCTAGTTGCTAGGGTTGGGTGTAAACCATCATAGGCATGAGATTTTTTGGTGTTTGCTTCCAAAAGCTTTGAAGAAGGGTTTTCCATTTGCTTACTATAACAAATCATAAGGTATGTAATCTTCCTTATGAATTCTGATTTCATTAAGGTTATTGTAGTTTGATAATTCATAGCATGATGCCTTCATGTGAAAGACATAGATCTCTTTAGGTTGCATGTACCCTAACCATTTAATTGTTAAATGTTTTTTTCCGGCTTAGAGCATTGTTGTTGTAACCTGCGTTTTCCGTCAGTGGTATCAGAGTCTATGGTTGTCTTTCATCTAATTGCACATAAGTGAATCGAATAAACATAAAACTTCATTTTTTGTATCTCACGACGTAAGAGTCGATGCTCACGACGTGAAATCTAAAAAATTCGATTTTTTCGATCTTAATCTGTCTAATATGTTTTGAATGCCTTTTATTTGGTAATTATCTATTTTATATCTGCTAAATCCGAATTTGCTATATACTTGATAATTAAATAAAAGCCTATAAATTATGAGATAAATCTTTGACTTGATTAATTATTTAATTGATTAATATAATTAATTTTTTAAATGTATAAATGATTAATTTAGACATTGACTAAATGTAATAATTAATATCAAATCCCTAGTATTTTAAAATTGTTTAAAACACACATTACTATATGTATAAGACTAAGTCAGTCGAATCTCTAGTATGCCTCATTCACGAAGCTGAACTATAAGGAGGGTATATCGGGTGGGGAACATTATATGTATGGTATGTGGTATTTTGGGGAACTCATGTAACGACCCAAAAATCAGAGGTAAAAATTTCATTTTTATTATAGCTAAAACATTGATACCATTTATTTCAAACACTCCAAATCATCATTAAGTAAAATAATTATCAGAGTTCGTCCCAAAACCATTCATTGCGGAAATCATAGGTGTGTGCACTGCGATCAATCCGAGCCCTTCATTTCCAAATCGATGAAACCTGAAACCAAAACTGTAAACCGTAAGCACAAAGCTTAGTGGGTCCCCCAGAGCATACCCCACACACAATCTACATAGCACATATCGTATTAGCTATAAAAGCTATCTCTACCGTTATCACATATCAATCAGCTATAAGAGCTACCTTACCACGTATCACATATCAAATAGCTATAAAAGCTCTCTCTACCATTAGCACATATCAATTAGCTATATAAGCTACTCCTGCCACATATCACATATCACATAACTATAAAAGTTATCTCTACCATTGGCACATATCATTTAGCTATACAAGCTATCTCTAGTGTTAGCCACAAAGGTTATCTCTACCATTAGCCACAAGGCTATCTCTACCATCAGCCATAAAGGTTGTCTCTACCATTAGCCACAAGGCTATCTCTACCATCACCCATAAAGGCTGTCTCTACCATTAGCCAGAAGGCTATCTTTACCGCATATCATGCATACATACATATCACACACCTCTACATAGCAAGTATACCAACTATCATAAAATGGGCCGACCTTGGTGCCTTATACCCATTGGTATGGTGAGAAGACTCACCTCTGAAATGTTGAACTGGTAAGCTGAAGTCAGATATATCCCACACGCTGCTCCTTCTCAACTGCACATAATCATCAAGTGATTAGCTTAACACAATCCCATAAATACCCTCAGGTCAACCCTGGACAAAGTCAAGGTCCACCGTCAAGGTCAGCAGTCCATGTTGACCTCAACTCGTCGAGTATAGCCAGCTACTCGTCGAGTTCTTGCTTAACTCGTCGACTCGCCGAGTCACCCGAAGGACTCGTCGAGTTCCTTGGTGTTTACAGCCGTAAACCACCAACCGTACACCCCTGACCGTAAACCCTTGGTCGAACACCCTTGGCCGTACACTCTTGGCCGTACACCCTTGGCCGTACACTCTTGGCCGAACACCCTTGGCCGTAAACGAGAAAACCCTCTAGACTCGCCGAGTCACTTGCACGACTCGCCGAGTCCCCCTTAGTCCACTATGATTACGGCCCTTTTCAGTGGGACTCAAGGTCCCAAACTTCAGATCTATCTTCTACTAGTGAAGATAACACGTAAAGTTGCAAACTTTACGTGCATACAAGGCCTCACATGGCCATAACACCAAAACTAACCCCCAAATAAGGTTTTCATACATGGGGAGAGGATAAGATTAATAAAAGATGCAACTTTATGATACTTGGGACCTAAGAAGGTCCAGATCTGGAACCATATCCTTGTGATATGTCCAGATCCAAGCTTGCTTCCATTTCCTTCAAGGATGGCCATAATTTTCCAAAAAGAAACCTAAGAAACTTCAGCTGAAAGAACAGATCAATACCTCAAACAGATGCCCAACACGAAATGGATGCCTGATCTAGTGATTCTCCCTTGATACTTCCTCTTAAGGCTTGGAAATCTCCCCAAAATCCCAAAGATAAGCTCCCAAATGCTCCCACTTCATACTCCAGCGAGTTTGCGGCCGTAAACGGCCTTCTATGGCGTTAAGGGAGGCTACTAGGGTTTATAATGATGTTTATATATGGAGCAAACTCCAAAATTAGGGTTTTCATTAAACAGCTCAGACTCGCCGAGTCAAGCCTTCCGACTCGCCGAGTCACTTCGGATCCGCGTCCAAGATACACGACCCTACTCGACGAGTTGGACTCTTAACTCGCCGAGTCCATGCATAACATTTCCCCCAAAAGGTACTTTCTAAATAATATTCGAAACAGGTGTTACAAGTCTCCTCCACTTGAACTAGACTTCGTCCTCGAAGTCTGCCGACCCAAGCAATTATGGGTAAAGCTCTCGCATCTCTTCTTTCGGCTCCCAAGTCTATTCGGAGCCCCTTCGGTGTTGCCATTGCACCTATACCAATCTTGTGTTCCCCATTATGAAGACCTTTGGTCTTTCTATCAAGAATCGCAACCTGCTTCTCGATATAGATCAGACTCTCATCCATCTGATTGTCATCCAATGAAATGACTGCGGACTCGACCATGACACCCTTCCGAAGCTAAGACACGTGGAAGGTGTTTTGAGTCTGGCTAAGCTCCTCTGGCGGGTCCAAGCGATATGCCACATTGCCCACCAGGGCTGAGATCCTGAACGGCCTGAAAACCGAGGCCCCATCCTGCCTCTCTTCCGAAACCTGATAATCACTTTCCAGGGAGACACCCTTAGCAACGCAAAATCCATGAATGAACGAATTACTTGCAACCTGATCACATATGCTTCATCTGAAATCTGAAGTTTCGAGATGGTCTGTCTCCCTGACAGACTGCCCACATCGACTCATCATCGAACTGGTTCTACGAGAAAACCAGTCTAAATAGAATACTTCACACTCACAATACCTTGAGGCTTCCTAAGGAACAAGGTCACCGATCAACTGCGGCTACGAATAGCAAGCAGTTCACACACTGACCCCAAATCAATGAAGTCGCTCCTACTCCTCTTGCTGCCACATGGCTGTTTTCCAGAAGAACAACCGGGGACCTCCCTGGCCCCAACCTGTCTGCCAACTGTCGGGAACACCGTACACCTACCCGATTGTTGAGTCAAACCACACGCAGCAGTCCCCTGCAACCTCCGAAGGATACCTCGTCTAACCATAACTGGCCTATCTCCTCCCATCCGACTGATCCATCCAATCGTGATAGGTTGAAAACCTGTCGCCACTGAATCCGACGCAACAAGGTGAGTACTACCAGAATAGTTGTAGTCTTACATCATACCCGGTCTCCTTCGACCTACCATTTCCTGATTCCCGACATGTCGTGGATCTATAACAACTAGAGCCACCCGAGACACATCCCAATGACTTAAACCACCATCAAACCAACTCGTTCACCAACCTGGAATTCTGCCCTCGATGCCCTTGTCGTATAGATGCCCCACATCCCATCTTGCTGAAAACGAGATCCTGCACGAATTCTGATTTGGGTTCCTATCCAAATCCAAATTGTTGCTCATATCCAGAGATCCTCGAATCGGCATTTTCATAATATACCATGACCTCCCGCCATCCTTTACTTGACCGGTTAATAAATACTCTTAGCCGATTCCCTGAGACTTCCAGTCTTGCACCCGGTCCAACCACCAGGTTCCTATGAGATCCCAAAACAGGGCTACCCAGCCGCAGCCCTACAGAAACATGCACCACTCAACCACAAGATCCTGTATCACAAGGTCCTACCCTTAGCTCAACAGTGTCTACCGGTTCTACCCTAAACTCCCATACACGCCCGGGCTTGCCCCCGGATAACTGATCGATCAACCACCTCGGGTCCTGATCCTAACTAAGTTGTGGCTCTCCCACAACCCTGGGAACTAGCCTACCCTAGTCCAAATCACCTGAAAGAATCCGTGAATGCTACGGCACCCCCGCAGTCTTACAACACTCTCCACCGCTAGTGAATGCTACGGCTCCTCCGTAGTCTTATAACACTCTCTACCGCTAGTGAGTGCTACGGCTCCCCCGTAGTCTTACAACACTATACCCTAACTGACCATTAGTGAATGCTATGGCTCCCTCGTAGTCTTACATCACTTTCACCCCATCCGAACATTAGTGAATGCTATGGCTCGCCCGTAGTCTTACAACACCTTCACCCTGGCTTCTGACTCGGATACCTGGGCGGTTCTCCCCCACTTAGATTGAACTAAGTCCGTTATGCACATGAAAATTGTAGGATTCCCAATCCTCATTGCGTTCCAACGCTCACCTTGTTGACAACCGGTGCTTACCAAAGCTAGAACACCATGAATAACTCTTCCCAAACAACACAACTCTCGAAAACCAGCTAACACTTCTTGAATCCCAACAATGCCAATGACTCTAGCTGCCCAAACTGATATCACACTCAGATCTCGAAAGTCCAAATGTCGGATGCTCCAATCAAAACTTCAGCATCAACTCTCTATTCCTTTGACAACCCCAAAAGCCTTTCCAAACATAATAGCTAAGGTTACTGGAACCTAGACATAATTCCCTCGTACCGACCCTTGAACCAAACCCGACCATTCCCAAAATGATCATCAAACACTGGACAATCCGCGATATACAAGAAGACGACCCCGTACTATTCCACCCAAAATCATGGCATGCAGATGGCATTTAACTCTTCTTGAAGGTACATATAACTCAACCACAACCAGAGATAACAATCAACGATACGCCTACTCATGCTGGTTGGGAGGCAAAAAGGGTATATACCTCGCACCCTTGCCTGTCGAAATTGTGATCTGTAACATCCAGATTTTCAGAGGTATTATGGTGTAGGTTAATATTGTGATTAAAGGAGGGACTCGACGAGTTGAGGGTCCAACTCGCCGAGTCGAGTCGGGTTTCTCCCGTGGATTTAATGAGTGGACTCGACGAGTCCGAGGAGAGGGACTCGCCGAGTAGGCGCTGATTAGAGAAACCCTAATTTCCGAGGTTTGGGACCTATTTAAAGGCACTTATAGCCTCATTTGCGGCCACCCTTTCCCTGGAAGCAAACCCTAAAGGTCATTTGAGCTAGAAAGTGAGAGAGAAGCTATCTTGGGATTTTTAGTGCATCATTTGAGAAGAAGAGAAGGAGATCAAGCAAGGATCAAGAGGGGGAAAGTTGGATCCAGTGATAGATCGTCCAGAGCTTCTGATGAAGGTAAAAGTCTGCACCTTTCTCATTATTTTGGTTAGATCTCATGTGTTTGGAGTTCTAGGGCTTTTACCAACTTTGGTTTGGGACTTTGAGTAAAATGGATTAGCTAGAAGCCTAGTCCTCAGATCTGGACCTTGTGAGGTCCCTAGAGTCCAAAGGTCCCAACTTTATTCGTCCAAATGAGGGTTGTTGTGCTTAACACCTTAAGAAGGGCTTGTTTTGGCATTTTGAGGCATTTATGCCATGCATGAACATAAAGGTCGAGACTTTATGTGTCTCTGGCGTCTTAAAGGGCTAGATCTAGGGTTTGGAATGAGAGATCTGACTTTGGACGTCTGAATGATGAATCAGACCGAGGGGACTCGTCGAGTCCATGAGTTGACTCGACGAGTCAGTGAGGGTTTGTCCCGATGAGCTTGAGCATGCGATAGCTCGACGAGTTGGGGGTCAACTCGACGAGCTGAGTTGGGCTGTCACGAGATTTCTGAGGAAAGTAAGTGGACTCGACAAGTCGCAAGGGTGCACTCGGCGAGTCGGGTCAGACATGGACTGTTGACTCGAGTTTGACTTATGTTGACTCTGGGGTTTGGTCAACATGAGTAATGGAGACCATGGAGGGGTAAAATGGTCTTTTGCCCAATTCAAGAGTTAGAGAAAGAAGAATAGCCCTCATTAATTGGGGTCGTGTGAAGAGTATTGATTAGAGATATTCATCTTTTGTGCTAGGCGGAGGCTAGTTCGAGTTTCGGGTGCGAGGGTATTTACTCGCTGCTTGTCAGGTGAGTCTTCTCACTATACTTTACCTTGAGTGGTAATTAGAGTTATGTGACAGAGTATCTTGTATGCTATGTATGTGATGTGTTGCACTACATTATTTCTATGTGATTTATGCTGTGTGTATTCCAGAGTTTACAGAGTTAGGACCGGAAGGTCCACAGAGTTAGGACCAGAGGGTCCACAGAGTTAGGGCCAGAGGGCCCACAAAGTTATAGCCTCGAGTGGCTAATATATGTTATATGTAGTATTTTGGGGAACTCACTAAGCTTCGTGCTTACCTTGTTATGTGTTATGTGTTTCAGGTTGTTCTCAGGAATCGCGGGAAGGCACCGGCTTGATTGTACACACCAAAGAAAGAGTTATGTTTTGAGGATCCTGGATTTTTAATGGAGTTGTGTTTTGTAATTTGAATAAACGAGATTTCCATACAATATGTTATGAAAAGTATGCGATTTTAAAATGAAAAATCTGTTTGAAAAATTACGATGTTACAAGTTGGTATCAAAGCCTTGGTTTGAGGGATTCGGATGCGCCTTCGGGTAAATCTGGACTCAAACTGAGGATTTGAGAAAAAATTTCAAAGAAATGATTTTTCTAAAGCAAACAAGAGATTCTAAGAGAAAACGAGAAGGAGCAGTGCGTACAATTAGCCAGAGCCCGAACGGTGATTTCCCAAAATACCCTTATTTTGTGTTATGAGATATTCTATGAGATATTATGCATGCTAGAGATAGGCTAGGTATTTCATATTTTAGGACTAGAGTGGCCTGATTTGTGATGCCTTAGCCTAGGAGTTGCGGTTATCTATTATATGCTTTCGAGTATGTGCTGAGTAAGAGTACCCAGAGGGAATCCTTTTGAGAGAGGGATTGAGTAGAAGAGTAATCTAGGAGAGATACCTGGATGAGCATTCGTGGAATCCTCTGAGAGGGTAGTCATAGGCCCGCGCGGGGTGAAGTTGCTTGAGTTCGGTGATATCCTACGAGTATGAGGAGGTCAAGTAGGATAATAGCCTAGAGAGGTTTTATGAGGTTATTCGATGCCCGAATGCTGCTTGTTTCGTGCTTTGTGGAACTCTCGATGATGGGAGTTAGCTACCAAGTGAATATGACGATATTCAGGAGGTAGATGGTTGGCATCATTAGGAGTTCTTCAGCAGCTGATGGCGGAGAGGTGTGAGAACCTAGGAAGAGCCTAGGAAAGGGTGACCCTAGTCAGATGAGTACACTGACAGAGTTGGATAATCCGCAGAGGAGCGAACACGCATGACGGGGTTGGTGATTGAGAAGGTCGAGCAGCTACTTAGGAACTCGGGGATGGTCCGTGTGGAAAGTATGGGTAGATGTGGCAGGTAGTATGGGCCCGTACTACTGAAAGCAGAGGACCCATACTCGATACAGGGAACATTTCGGAAGTTTTAAGTAGCAGATCGAGAGGTGATTTCATGGTTCGTGTACCATGATCTGTAGCAGATCGAGAGGTGATTTCATGGTTCATGTACCATGATTTGCAGCAGATCGAGAGGTGATGTCATGGTTCGAGTACCATGATTCGTAGCGGATTGAGAAGAGATAACATGGTTCGAGTACCATGATTCGTAGCGGATTGAGAAGAGATAACATGGTTCGGGTACCATGATTCATAGCAGATCGAGAGGTGGCCACATGGTTCGAGTACCATGACCCTGTTGGATTAGTGTCTAAGTCCATAACTATAATTGGTATGTACTTGACCCGACTCGGCATGGTCCATTTGGGTTGCATGGCATCGGAACATTTGGATAGACCGTTTATGAGGAAAAGACATTTTGTGACATATTAATATATTATAAGTTCTAATATATTAATATGAAATCATGTTATTTAATTAGTATTGATCAAGAATTAATTTGGACTTAATTTAGTGATCAAAAAGAGACTAATTAAATATATGGGGATTGATTGTGTAAATCATTCATTCTTATATATGTGGGCTTATGATCCAAGATTCCTTTATGTTGGGTTTAACCCATGTGGTGATCCATGGATACTCCATGGAGGTTAAAACCCATGGAGCATAAGGAATGGGAAAAGTCATGAGTTACATGGTGTAACCCTAATAGCCACACTATATAAGAACCCCTTTAGTTCAAGAAATTGGTACTAGTGATACATATTTTGAGGGCTAGCCGATTTGAACATGTATGTCTTCTTCTCATGGTTATTCCAAGAGTTCATGATGTTGTGTGAACCATTTGAGGTGTCACACTTGGGGCACTAGGCTCTCAAGCTTCATGGAGTCAAGCAACAACAACAAAGTATGTATTCTATCTATTTTATTATCCTAGTATCAATGTTTTGGTATGCTAGTTAGGATAATACCTTGGATAATCATATTTGCATGTATAATAGAGAAAACATAGATCCAAGGTATTTAGGGTTGCATGTACACTTAGGAGTGTTAGAATGCTCAAAACCCAACA
This sequence comes from Lactuca virosa, assembly GCF_052849685.1. Taxonomy (NCBI): domain Eukaryota; kingdom Viridiplantae; phylum Streptophyta; class Magnoliopsida; order Asterales; family Asteraceae; genus Lactuca; species Lactuca virosa. Next base: position 46,319,989 of record NC_136433.1, read on the forward strand.
GTGGTATTAGAGCCTAGGCTTGTTTTCAATTATACTTGATGCAAATTGCTGAAAAATGCTGAAAAAGTCGAATTTCGGGCATTCTGGGCACTGGACTCGCCGAGTCTACTGATGAACTCGCCGAGTCCATGAAGAAAATCATCCTACTCGGCGAGTAGGTTGATACACTCGACGAGTAGGAGCCCCAGACTGCATATTTTCGAGTTTTTTGGCTAGAAATGGACTAGAAACATTACCCTAAGATGTTTTTGAACTTATAAACTTGTTTTTGATGTGGTAATGTTCATACTAATCCAATTTCAAAGATAATTGTCAATAGATTCATGTTTTGTATTAGTTTAGTGATTAGGCTAATTACATGAAAAAGTTTGATTTGAATTATGTTGTTCTTATGAGTTGCTTAGATTAATAGAAAAGTTAATTGATTATGTGTTTTCAATCCATTTTAATCTAAGATTTGATTCTAAAATGTGTTTTTGTAACTTGTCCTCAAGTTATATGAAAAGTCACATTTAAGTTTCATAAAACTCATAAAAGTTGGCAATGGTTACAAAAATGAAGAGTCTTGTCCTCAAGTTATGGAGCTTCAAAGAGTCACTTCATTAAGTAATAAAATGTGTAACCTTAATTAATTCCATAAGTTACAAAATAAAGAAAAGTTACATTCTTTTATTAGTTTAAAGTCTTCCATAACTTGTCCTCAAGTTATGGAACTTGAAGAGTTTTTTAATTAAAACTAATTTAAACACATAAGTTATGGAATTAATTAGTTTTGAATAGTTTCAAAACTTTCCCTCAAGTTTTGGAATTAGGAAAGTTTTCACTTATGAATACTTTAATTCCAAGTTAAGCCCTTAGAATTTTAAAAGTTAAAATTCAACCCTTATACTTTATAATATTATAAGTTAATAATATTTATATATATGTATAAGAGTAAAGTCAGTCTTACCGTTAGTAGGCCTCATTCACGAAGCCGGTCTATAAGGGGGGTATAAGGTTACTGCCTATAAAATGGCAGTTTAATGGGTGTCCACTCTCACCCACCGCTTCCTTGACTGGTGGAGGGTCGTTAGCCGAACGTGTAGGAAAGGACTATAATTCTCCCTTCATTAAAAGTATTAATGATAAATACTAAGTAACTAAACACTTATAAATTCCCAATCTTAGTTACTTAGGAAAATGTGAATAAGGTGCTAACCCATGAAATTACACTTTGCACTTTGCTTAAGTCGGTTGGTGGAGCGTATGTGGTTTACCGGCACACTAGCTTGATTTAACAAGGTAGGCAAAGGGTTTCTTAAAATTTATCATAGGCCGGTGGAGCGTGTGTGGTTTACCGGCACATCGGTTGGGTGATAAATATTTAAGAGTACCAAGTAATTTGCATGGTTACTTCACACCTTGTTTTGTGATCCTCGGCATCCCAGTCACAAAACCTGAAGGGCACACTCGAGATTGAAACATGCCATTGAAAAGTTCAATGAATCTCAAAGATCTAGGAGTTTCAAAACCAATTAAAACCTAATATTACATTTCGTTTATCTTGGTGGAAATCGGTGAATCGCCATTCACCTACCTTCAAATATTTTATAGCTTGGATTACGGCATCCCTCTTCCAAGTTATAAAAGTATTGTGTTGGGTCCTAGCCTTAATATTTCATATTGGGTGTTATATTAAGGACTTTAAATCAACTCTCTTGAATATCTCCCAAAAGATGATCTTCCCAAATCTCTTGAAACAAGCTTTCCTAAATGAAGATGATGTCCCATGGAAATCATACTTCTTTCACTTCCTCCAGTTATTCTCCCTAACCCACAAGTTCCTGAAAAGTTTAAGGTCACTCAAGCCCTATTGGCAAGCAAAGGTCTATGTGTGATCACATCTTGGAGATGTAGTCACATATTGACAAGTCGGGAGAGTTGGGTGTCAAAGTCTAGAGGAAGCTGATGATCAATCACTTTCTAAGTCACATAGTGAGTTCCTTTGGGACTCCTATGAAACAGACTATGACAAGACCCTTAATGATCTTATCTATTTGCTAAGATCAACTTCCTAAAACTTTATGGACATTGACAATGATGACATTGGATATCCAGTAAAGCTCTCTCTTCCCAATGGAAAGGGATCGGCCATAGTCAACTCGGTTGACCAAATGGTAAAGAGAACGGCTAAGTCTGAGATAGTCCCATTATCAAGGGTCTATTGCCAAAGAAAGGGGCATTGGTTGCGAAGCTGCCAAATTTACCTAAGGATATTAAAGTCAATAAGTTTGACTCTACTTCGGGTAAAGTCCATTATCTAACTCTACTAAGTTTCTATTCTGAGATTCTTGATACATGATGTGACTGGGTCACATGTTGATGTTTTAAGAATCAAAGAAAAAAGTGAAGAAACTTAAAGAAAGATTATGTTGAATCTGATCGCGTAGATGGATTTCTATCGCATAGTTTGAAGATCGGATTCTTTTAGGAATTATGATATATTGCATAGGATTAGATAACAACAAAGTTTTCATGTGCTTTTGCATTGTAAGGATAGTTTTCCGCAAAGTTTTAAAATAAAAGAATTTTTTTTTTTGATTTTATTTATTTTAAAATATCCTTACAATGGCATTTGTGAAAACTTTTGTTGCTTATAAGATTCCATTAAGAGCAAGAGTGGAAATATGAATTTGATTCTTTCATTTGTGGTAGTGTCTAAATTTACCAAATAAGGAAAGATTCTCATCACCTAAGTTTCAGTTGGATAGAAACTTGGAATCATGCAAGTTGTATAGCATGATGAATAAGAACTTTCAAGCATTGGAAAAATTAAGACTAACTACTTGTTCACATGGATGTGTGAGTCAAGTAAAGGATCGAGTACACATTCTTGTGTACTGATCAAGCCCACCACAAATAATCTTTAAGACTATTCGTCATTATTTACTAAAATTCAGTAAATATGGTTATACTTACAAGCTTAAGTGTAATTCTGAGACATTGGAAAAGGTTTCAATGTATGGCAGAGCAAATAAGAAGAATCAACTTAGGCAGAAAGATAAAAGTTTCTCAAATCCGAAAAGATGGGAGAGTACTTTAGTATCATGTTATATAATCATCTTAATGATTAAGAGACCTTATCACAATTCATCCTATAAGTGCATTCTGGTAGCTAAGAAGAGGAGCTATGAATTGTTGAAGTGGTTAAATCAAGAAGATGATTTATACTTCGTTCCAAAAACAATTCTTAGAGTTATACTCTAAGATTGTAACTTGAGTGACATGTCTTAAAGAAGGTTTAAAACACTTGTCAAATGTAAGAGTAAAAGTTTTCTACTCTTGTACATTTGAAATTGGTAAGTTGTGATGTTTTGGATAAAACAAAGACCAACTAAGGCCAATTGTGTGAAGTGTTTGTCTTGATTAGAATCCACACTATCTCTTGAATATCTGACAAGAAAGTCTTATATGTCAAGAGGACAGTGGGAGTCTTAAAGGTCTTGAAAGTCTCAAGAACTAATCAAGAATAAAACCTGAAGTTCTTCACTAGCACACGACTTGAGGTTTATAACCTATCGTGTCGACATGTCTGTGCCTATTCAAGTTGGCTTTGCATAGGAGTTCTGAGAGTTCTCAATTGGTTGCACAGCTACTTGGAAGCAATGGCAGGCCCTTGAGCTGCCAAATGGCAAGAATTTAAGATTGCACAAGTTTAATCCATATAAGTGTGGATTTGTCAGTAACCTTGTCTTGTGATTATGGTTTTGACAAAATTCATATGGATAGGAACTCATACACCATAAAATCTAAGTGTCATAAGGTTTCTCTCCGATTCATGAAAATGATGGTGAGGAAACACTTTCACTAAGTAGATTTTAGCTAGATAGCAATTGTGATATTTGCATTCTCAAAGTCGTTAGTGGAGCGTGTGTGGTTAACCAGCACACTAACATGGACTTGTGAGAAGTGGTAAAGGTCTAAACAATCGAGACTATGATTACGACATCCCTTTTCATAGTTCTTAAAATTGTTTAGACACACCTGTGAGCTATCTAAGATAAGGTGTATGATATTGATAAAGTTTTATCAAAGCAATCTAGTATCAGAAATCTGAACTTTGGTAAGAAAGTCAATAAAGTATTGATTTCTAGAAGTCCAGCTGATTTCTGATTACATGTCAAAGCTAGTGGGAGCATGAGTGTTATGCTAATAATCATCATGTTAGTGGGAGCATGATAATTATGATAAAGATTGCAAGTTAGCAATGTTAATTATAGAAAACAAAAGTTTCAATTCGTGAGGCTGCAGGGGTTGAAAAAGTTGTTTTGCTATAATTAAGGGAGAGGAAATTATACTTCATTTCAATTCTAAAAGCTTAGATTGAGATTTTAAGTCGTATTTAGTCAAGGATATATATATGAATTTCATGTTGGAATGACTCAACATAAGGAAATTCTATATATGGGTCCATTATTTGCGTTCTAAAATTCGATTATGATTACGGCATCCCTTTTCATAATCTGAATTATGAGAACTTGGCAAATAGAAATGGAAATGTTATAGCAAAAGAATGGTTTAGTCTTTATGTGAGACATCATGACTCGTGTCCCATATGCTTCGGATATAGGATCGATTACATGTGCTATATTTATCCTTTCTAAAATTTTCCAGATGCCTGGGGCATTAAGAAGGGAAAAGGTCTAGAACTGGATATGACTAAAAGGATTAAGCAATTGTCGAGGACAATCTAAGGTTTACCAAAGATTGGTTGCTCAAGGACAGTTGGAAGTATAATGTTAATTCTGGAAGGACCATATTGACATAATCTGTAAGGAGGCAACTCTTGTTCAGAAGTGATAGTCAAAATGGAATATGGAAATGTTTCAAAGTTGGAAATTATTCAATCTGTGTAAGATTAGGAAACTTAATGCAAGAAGGATGTTTCCAAGGAGTTGATCTCCTTGGAATGCTCTGTAATGTTTGTTGTCAAGTCCTTGTGACTTTGTGCATAATCATTACAAGAGGATCAATGCATATAAGTTTAGAATCTAACAGATTTCAGTAAATGGCATGAATTTGGAATTCTTGCATTTGCAGTAAGGATTTGGGGCTGTGAAAAGAGAATCATTAAAGTTATGTTCAATTGATCTATTTCACAATGTAAAGATCATAGACAAACATAGTATGCTTACTTGGTGTATGGCATGACTAGTGTTTAGAAAACATAGTGTACATGCTTGGAGCATGGGACAACTATTGTTTTAAATTCAAGAATAAAGTTGATAGCTGAAACAGTATACAATGAATCATGTGTAATCATATGGTGATAAATAAAAGGTGTTTCATTTATGTTCATAGGTTTTGATACCATATTAGATTCTATTATTATTGTGTTTCATTTTGCATGTTTTGACTTCCAGAATAACTAGGTCGTTCTTCCTGATTGACTAAGTTATTCAAACTATCCACAGTCGGTCATATGTTGGAAGTAGATATGAATCAAGACTGTCATGGGTTGGCTTGTAGAGGTCTAAGATGTTGGACAAGGGGCTACAACACTCATGAGTGCTCATAAGTTCTGAGTATTGGATTCAACCCGCGCTCATTGGAATCACTTCATGGATTTTATCGCGAGTGATCATGAGACGATAATATCTTATATTCTTCAAACCTAGAGATATGAGTTGTTACTATGAGTTGGTTGTACATTGATTGCACGAAAACGCATTCGGTAACTCGGTGTTATAAAACGTGCCTTTGTGTATGATTCAACAAGTAGTAGAACAAGCCATATGAGTCGAAGTTTATCCATTCCTTTTACCTTCGGGATAAAAGCGATATCTGTGGGCCCCTCGATGATTTGGTGATGACAAATGTAAATGCTCGGCCGGGCCTGGACTGATTTGATTTGTTCAATTAGTCAATCGTCATAAATCGGAAATCGGGAAACAACAAATGGACAGAGAATATGATTATAATCCATGTCTCAGTCCATATGATATCTAGAATGGAGGAATATATGATCCCTTATCTAATGGACAAGTCATTGACAAAGGTCAGAGTTCATCTACAAGGTCAGAGTTCGACAGCGACTTTTGAGAGCTACGATTGCCAGTTGGTTCCTGAAGTCATACGCAATAATAGTTTTAGACTTATCCAAGTGGGAGACTGTTGGATTAGTGTCTAAGTCCATAACTATAATTGGTATGTACTTGACCCGACTCGGCATGGTCCATTTGGGTTGCATGGCATCGGAACATTTGGATAGACCGTTTATGAGGAAAAGACATTTTGTGACATATTAATATATTATAAGTTCTAATATATTAATATGAAATCATGTTATTTAATTAGTATTGATCAAGAATTAATTTGGACTTAATTTAGTGATCAAAAAGAGACTAATTAAATATATAGGGATTGATTGTGTAAATCATTCATTCTTATATATGTCGGTTTATGATCCAAGATTCCTTTATGTTGGGTTTAACCCATGTGGTGATCCATGGATACTCCATGGAGGTTAAAACCCATGGAGCATAAGGAATGGGAAAAGTCATGAGTTACATGGTGTAACCCTAATAGCCACACTATATAAGAACCCCTTTAGTTCAAGAAATTGGTACTAGTGATACATATTTTGAGGGCTAGCCGATTTGAACATGTATGTCTTCTTCTCATGGTTATTCCAAGAGTTCATGATGTTGTGTGAACCATTTGAGGTGTCACACTTGGGGCACTAGGCTCTCAAGCTTCATGGAGTCAAGCAACAACAACAAGGTATGTATTCTATCTATTTTATTATCCTAGTATCAATGTTTTGGTATGCTAGTTAGGATAATACCTTGGATAATCATATTTGCATGTATAATAGAGAAAACTTAGATCCAAGGTATTTAGGGTTGCATGTACACTTAGGAGTGTTAGAATGCTCAAAACCCAACAGTGGTATCAGAGCCTAGGCTTGATTTCAATTATACTTGATGCAAATTGCTGAAAAATGCTGAAAAAGTCGAATTTCGGGCATTCTGGGCACTGGACTCGCCGAGTCCACTGATGAACTCACCGAGTCCATGAAGAAAATCATCCTACTCGGCGAGTAGGTTGATACACTCGACGAGTAGGAGCCCCAGATGGCATATTTTCGAGTTTTTTGGCTAGAAATGGACTAGAAACATTACCCTAAGATGTTTTTGAACTTATAAACTTGTTTTTGATGTGGTAATGTTCATACTAATCCAATTTCAAAGATAATTGTCAATAGATTCATGTTTTGTATTAGTTTAGTGATTAGGCTAATTACATGAAAAAGTTTGATTTGAATTATCTTGTTCTTATGAGTTGCTTAGATTAATAGAAAAGTTAATTGATTATGTGTTTTCAATCCATTTTAATCTAAGATTTGATTCTAAAATGTGTTTTTGTAACTTGTCCTCAAGTTATATGAAAAGTCACATTTAAGTTTCATAAAACTCATAAAAGTTGGCAATGGTTACAAAAATGAAGAGTTTTGTCCTCAAGTTATGGAGCTTCAAAGAGTCACTTCATTAAGTAATAAAATGTGTAACCTTAATTAATTCCATAAGTTACAAAATAAAGAAAAGTTACATTCTTTTATTAGTTTAAAGTCTTCCATAACTTGTCCTCAAGTTATGGAACTTGAAGAGTTTTTTAATTAAAACTAATTTAAACACATAAGTTATGGAATTAATTAGTTTTGAATAGTTTCAAAACTTTCCCTCAAGTTTTGGAATTAGGAAAGTTTTCACTTATGAATACTTTAATTCCAAGTTAAGCCCTTAGAATTTTAAAAGTTAAAATTCAACCCTTATACTTTATAATATTATAAGTTAATAATATTTATATATATGTATAAGAGTAAAGTCAGTCTTACCGTTAGTAGGCCTCATTCACGAAGCCGGTCTATAAGGGGGGTATAAGGTTACTGCCTATAAAATGACAGTTTAATGGGTGTCCACTCTCACCCACCGCTTCCTTGACTGGTGGAGGGTCGTTAGCCGAACGGGTAGGAAAGGACTATAATTCTCCCTTCATTAAAAGTATTAATGATAAATACTAAGTAACTAAACACTTATAAATTCCCAATCTTAGTTACTTAGGAAAATGTGAATAAGGTGCTAACCCATGAAATTACACTTTGCACTTTGCTTAAGTCGGTTGGTGGAGCGTATGTGGTTTACCGGCACACTAGCTTGATTTAACAAGGTAGGCAAAGGGTTTCTTAAAATTTATCATAGGCCGGTGGAGCGTGTGTGGTTTACCGGCACATCGGTTGGGTGATAAATATTTAAGAGTACCAAGTAATTTGCATGGTTACTTCACACCTTGTTTTGTGATCCTCGGCATCCCAGTCACAAAACCTGAAGGGCACACTCGAGATTGAAACATGCCATTGAAAAGTTCAATGAATCTCAAAGATCTAGGAGTTTCAAAACCAATTAAAACCTAATATTACATTTCGTTTATCTTGGTGGAAATCGGTGAATCGTCATTCACCTACCTTCAAATATTTTATAGCTTGGATTACGGCATCCCTCTTCCAAGTTATAAAAGTATTGTGTTGGGTCCTAGCCTTAATATTTCATATTGGGTGTTATATTAAGGACTTTAAATCAACTCTCTTGAATATCTCCCAAAAGATGATCTTCCCAAATCTCTTGAAACAAGCTTTCCTAAATGAAGATGATGTCCCATGGAAATCATACTTCTTTCAATTCCTCCAGTTATTCTCCCTAACCCACAAGTTCCTGAAAAGTTTAAGGTCACTCAAGCCCTATTGGCAAGCAAAGGTCTATGTGTGATCACATCTTGGAGATGTAGTCACATATTGACAAGTCGGGAGAGTTGGGTGTCAAAGTCTAGAGGAAGCTGATGATCAATCACTTTCTAAGTCACATAGTGAGTTCCTTTGGGACTCCTATGAAACAGACTATGACAAGACCCTTAATGATCTTATCTATTTGCTAAGATCAACTTCCTAAAACTTTATGGACATTGACAATGATGACATTGGATATCCAGTAAAGCTCTCTCTTCCCAATGGAAAGGGATCGGCCATAGTCAACTCGGTTGACCAAATGGTAAAGAGAACGGCTAAGTCTGAGATAGTCCCATTATCAAGGGTCTATTGCCAAAGAAAGGGACATTGGTTGCGAAACTGCAAAATTTACCTAAGGATATTAAAGTGAATAAGTTTGACTCTACTTCGGGTAAAGTCCATTATCTAACTCTACTAAGTTTCTATTCTGAGATTCTTGATACATGATGTGACTGGGTCACATGTTGATGTTTTAAGAATCAAAGAAAAAAGTGAAGAAACTTAAAGAAAGATTATGCTGAATCTGATCGCGTAGATGGATTTCTATCGCATAGTTTGAAGATCGGATTCTTAAGCTACATCTTAGGAGTTATGATATATTGCATAGGATTAGATAACAACAAAGTTTTCATGTGCTTTTGCATTGTAAGGATAGTTTTCCGCAAAGTTTTAAAATAAAAGAATTTTTTTTTTTTGATTTTATTTATTTTAAAATATCCTTACAATGGCATTTGTGAAAACTTTTGTTGCTTATAAGATTCCATTAAGAGCAAGAGTGGAAATATGAATTTGATTCTTTCATTTGTGGTAGTGTCTAAATTTACCAAATAAGGAAAGATTCTCATCACCTAAGTTTCAGTTGGATAGAAACTTGGAATCATGCAAGTTGTATAGCATGATGAATAAAAACTTTCAAGCATTGGAAAAATTAAGACTAACTACTTGTTCACATGGATGTGTGAGTCAAGTAAAGGATCGAGTACACATTCTTGTGCACTGATCAAGCCCACCACAAATAATCGTTAAGACTATTCGTCATTATTTACTAAAATTCAGTAAATATGGTTATACTTACAAGCTTAAGTGTAATTCTGAGACATTTGAAAAGGTTTCAATGTATGGCAGAGCAAATAAGAAGAATCAACTTAGGCAGAAAGATAAAAGTTTCTCAAATACGAAAAGATGGGAGAGTACTTTAGTATCATGTTATATAATCATCTTAATGATTAAGAGACCTTATCACAATTCATCCTATAAGTGCATTCTGGTAGCTAAGAAGAGGAGCTATGAATTGTTGAAGTGGTTAAATCAAGAAGATGATTTATACTTCGTTCCAAAAACAATTCTTAGAGTTATACTCTAAGATTGTAACTTGAGTGACATGTCTTAAAGAAGGTTTAAAACACTTGTCAAATGTAAGAGTAAAAGTTTTCTACTCTTGTACATTTGAAATTGGTAAGTTGTGATGTTTTGGATAAAACAAAGACCAACTAAGGCCAATTGTGTGAAGTGTTTGTCTTGATTAGAATCCACACTATCTCTTGAATATCTGACAAGAAAGTCTTATATGTCAAGAGGACAGTGGGAGTCTTAAAGGTCTTGAAAGTCTCAAGAACTAATCAAGAATAAAACCTGAAGTTCTTCACTAGCACACGACTTGAGGTTTATAACCTATCGTGTCGACATGTCTGTGCCTATTCAAGTTGGCTTTGCATAGGAGTTCTGAGAGTTCTCAATTGGTTGCACAGCTACTTGGAAGCAATGGCAGGCCCTTGAGCTGCCAAATGGCAAGAATTTAAGATTGCACAAGTTTAATCCATATAAGTGTGGATTTGTCAGTAACCTTGTCTTGTGATTATGGTTTTGACAAAATTCATATGGATAGGAACTCATACACCATAAAATCTAAGTGTCATAAGGTTTCTCTCCGATTCATGAAAATGATGGTGAGGAAACACTTTCACTAAGTAGATTTTAGCTAGATAGCAATTGTGATATTTGCATTCTCAAAGTCGTTAGTGGAGCGTGTGTGGTTAACCAGCACACTAACATGGACTTGTGAGAAGTGGTAAAGGTCTAAACAATCGAGACTATGATTACGGCATCCCTTTTCATAGTTCTTAAAATTGTTTAGACACACCTGTGAGCTATCTAAGATAAGGTGTATGATATTGATAAAGTTTTATCAAAGCAATCTAGTATCAGAAATCTGAACTTTGGTAAGAAAGTCAATAAAGTATTGATTTCTAGAAGTCCAGCTGATTTCTGATTACATGTCAAAGCTAGTGGGAGCATGAGTGTTATGCTAATAATCATCATGTTAGTGGGAGCATGATAATTATGATAAAGATTGCAAGTTAGCAATGTTAATTATAGAAAACAAAAGTTTCAATTCGTGAGGCTGCAGGGGTTGAAAAAGTTGTTTTGCTATAATTAAGGGAGAGGAAATTATACTTCATTTCAATTCTAAAAGCTTAGATTGAGATTTTAAGTCGTATTTAGTCAAGGATATATATATGAATTTCATGTTGGAATGACTCAACATAAGGAAATTCTATATATGGGTCCATTATTTGCGTTCTAAAATTCGATTATGATTACGACATCCCTTTTCATAATCTGAATTATGAGAACTTGGCAAATAGAAATGGAAATGTTATAGCAAAAGAATGGTTTAGTCTTTATGTGAGACATCATGACTCGTGTCCCATATGCTTCGGATATAGGATCGATTACATGTGCTATATTTATCCTTTCTAAAATTTTCCAAATGCCTGGGGCATTAAGAAGGGAAAAGGTCTAGAACTGGATATGACTAAAAGGATTAAGCAATTGTCGAGGACAATCTAAGGTTTACCAAAGATTGGTTGCTCAAGGACAGTTGGAAGTATAATGTTAATTCTGGAAGGACCATATTGACATAATCTGTAAGGAGGCAACTCTTGTTCAGAAGTGATAGTCAAAATGGAATATGGAAATGTTTCAAAGTTGGAAATTATTCAATCTGTGTAAGATTAGGAAACTTAATGCAAGAAGGATGTTTCCAAGGAGTTGATCTCCTTGGAATGCTCTGTAATGTTTGTTGTCAAGTCCTTGTGACTTTGTGCATAATCATTACAAGAGGATCAATGCATATAAGTTTAGAATCTAACAGATTTCAGTAAATGGCATGAATTTGGAATTCTTGCATTTGCAGTAAGGATTTGGGGCTGTGAAAAGAGAATCATTAAAGTTATGTTCAATTGATCTATTTCACAAAGTAAAGATCATAGACAAACATAGTATGCATACTTGGTGTATGGCATGACTAGTGTTTAGAAAACATAGTGTACATGCTTGGAGCATGGGACAACTATTGTTTTAAATTCAAGAATAAAGTTGATAGCTGAAACAGTATACAATGAATCATGTGTAATCATATGGTGATAAATAAAATGTGTTTCATTTATGTTCATAGGTTTTGATACCATATTAGATTCTATTATTATTGTGTTTCATTTTGCATGTTTTGACTTCCAGAATAACTAGGTCGTTCTTCCTGATTGACTAAGTTATTCAAACTATCCACAGTCGGTCATATGTTGGAAGTAGATATGAATCAAGACTGTCATGGGTTGGCTTGTAGAGGTCTAAGATGTTGGACAAGGGGCTACAACACTCATGAGTGCTCATAAGTTCTGAGTATTGGATTCAACCCGCGCTCATTGGAATCACTTCATGGATTTTATCGCGAGTGATCATGAGACGATAATATCTTATATTCTTCAAACCTAGAGATATGAGTTGTTACTATGAGTTGGTTGTACATTGATTGCACGAAAACGCATTCGGTAACTCGGTGTTATAAAACGTGCCTTTGTGTATGATTCAACAAGTAGTAGAACAAGCCATATGAGTCGAAGTTTATCCATTCCTTTTACCTTCGGGATAAAAGCGATATCTGTGGGCCCCTCGATGATTTGGTGATGACAAATGTAAGTGCTCGGCCGGGCCTGGACTGATTTGATTTGTTCAATTAGTCAATCGTCATAAATCGGAAATCGGGAAACAACAAATGGACAGAGAATATGATTATAATCCATGTCTCAGTCCATATGATATCTAGAATGGAGGAATATATGATCCCTTATCTAATGGACAAGTCATTGACAAAGGTTAGAGTTCATCTACAAGGTCAGAGTTCGACAGCGGCTTTTGAGAGCTACGATTGCCAGTTGGTTCCTGAAGTCATACGCAATAATAGTTTTAGACTTATCCAAGTGGGAGACTGTTGGATTAGTGTCTAAGTCCATAACTATAATTGGTATGTACTTGACCCGACTCGGCATGGTCCATTTGGGTTGCATGGCATCGGAACATTTGGATAGACCGTTTATGAGGAAAAGACATTTTGTGACATATTAATATATTATAAGTTCTAATATATTAATATGAAATCATGTTATTTAATTAGTATTGATCAAGAATTAATTTGGACTTAATTTAGTGATCAAAAAGAGACTAATTAAATATATAGGGATTGATTGTGTAAATCATTCATTCTTATATATGTGGGCTTATGATCCAAGATTCCTTTATGTTGGGTTTAACCCATGTGGTGATCCATGGATACTCCATGGAGGTTAAAACCCATGGAGCATAAGGAATGGGAAAAGTCATGAGTTACATGGTGTAACCCTAATAGTCACACTATATAAGAACCCTTTTAGTTCAAGAAATTGGTACTAGTGATACATATTTTGAGGGCTAGCCGATTTGAACATGTATGTCTTCTTCTCATGGTTATTCCAAGAGTTCATGATGTTGTGTGAACCATTTGAGGTGTCACACTTGGGGCACTAGGCTCTCAAGCTTCATGGAGTCAAGCAACAACAACAAGGTATGTATTCTATCTATTTTATTATCCTAGTATCAATGTTTTGGTATGCTAGTTAGGATAATACCTTGGATAATCATATTTGCATGTATAATAGAGAAAACATAGATCCAAGGTATTTAGGGTTGCATGTACACTTAGGAGTGTTAGAATGCTCAAAACCCAACAGACCCGTGGCAGTTAGTGTTATTGGTTCTACCAGTTATTCCGTGGTGATTGGTTAGACCGAGATCAGAGGTGAAAGAGTATGGGGCTAGAGGGCCATGATGAACGAGTTCTAGTGAAGCATTCCTTAAAAAGGAAATCGAGTTAGCTCCGAGGGATTGTTGTTGAGATGCCAATCGGAGTCGCAAGACTCAAGAATGAGTAGAGATGGCGGTTATGGAGGATTACGGCATGAGTTGAGCAATCAGCCGATGGTGGAGATGTTATTTTCTGTGACCTGAGCGGTGTTATTTCTGTTCCTGTGGGAAACAGGAGAGGTATTGAGATTTTCGGTTTCCAAGGTTGGGGGTGAGCCTTGTGGGGTAGCTTTGGTTACGATCTTTCATCAGAGTATTTGGGCAGTATGTCTGCCGAGAGGTAATGTTAGAGCATGAGCAGATTGTCAGCGGGGACTGAGATGATTAAGGACAAGATACACCCTATTTGAGCATAGTAGGGTATGTATTAGCTGCAGCGGAAGACGATCAAGAAGAAGATATTGGGGCGGTGGCTCTTATTGTTTATGACGAGTATCGAGTGTGGCAATGAGGACTCCATTCTTATTACAACCCACGTGATGGAACGTTGGTTGAAGAGTCGAGGATGAGGAATATGATAGTTCGTTATTTTCAGACTGAGAGTCAGGGCTACGACTGGACAGTTGAGATGTCCGGTAGTGGGATGGTACGAGATTCTGAAGGACTAGAGGTAGTCATGATGAGAAGTTTCTGAGGATTTCATTGGAGATTCGGGGTATCTGGAATTGCTTGACCTCCATCGGGGGGATCATCAAGCATTGCGTATCACCTTCCAAGAGTAGGTGCGATGGGATTGGTAAAAACAGTCTGTTGGTTAGATTGTTGGCGAACCAATTGGTGATGGTTCGAACCCTGAGTGGGGGAGAACCGGCGTACTTTTGTGGAGATAAGAGAATGGTTCAAGAACGGTTAGAGAATTGGATAAAGAGGCTTGCGGTATGGATTCCTGAGACCAGGGTTATTGGTGGTCAATGAGAGGTGCAGAGTGAGATAGTGCATGTGGTACGTGCTTGAGAAAGGATGAGTGTCTCCACAGCAAATGGCCGTTGGTCGGAGACCTTATGGGGTTAGGAATCCTTCAAGGTTAAAATGGTGAATTCGAGGTGGTTGGCTTGTGAGGTTAGTTCGGCGGTTGAGAATTTCTGGTTCAGAGTATGGGCTATTATATACAGTATGGGAAGGGAAGAAGTTGATTGGGCAACCAACTTCAGGGTCGTTATGAGTATTCTTGCATGAGTTTTGAGCAATAGAGAAGGAAGTTTCGGATTGTCAACTTCGTGTTCTGAGTCGTTGGCAATTTCTCCGTGTTTTAAATTGGGGGATGGAGTATTCCGGGGTTACAAGTGGCACGAGAGAAAGACCGGTTGTGAGGTTCCGAGGAAGCAATGCGGTATCTGAGTATGATGCCATGAGTATGAGATCAGTGGTAGAGTCGAGACACTGCGAGGCGTTGTGATGGTATTCCGGAGTATCCGAGTTTAATGTCCTAAAATCTCGGATTGTTTTGAGTTTGAGTTTGAGATGTCGAGTGGTGTATCAAGTGTCTACGGTTCCGGTGGGGGCCCTTCAGCTAATTGACGTCAAATGGATTTATTTGAGAATGTGAATTGCAGCGAGAAAAAGAGGTTTTGTCACGACGGTGGTGGTCCGAAGTAGTGATGCTTAGCCCGGATGGGTGTGTGTGTACCTATCTATGCTGGGCCGCAGAGCATGAGTTAATGATCGCAGTATGGTGTCAACCTGAGGATGAGATTGTGAAGTGGTAAGAGTAAGTGTGGTAAGACTGCGGGGAGCTGCAGTTTCAATGAGTCAGTGCAAAGAGGTGTGGTGATGCTACGGGGAGCCGTAGTACTCACTATTCAATGAGAGGTTGTGGTGATGCTACGGGGAGCCGTAGTACTCACTATTCAATGAGAGGTTGTGGTGATGCTACGGGGAGCCGTAGTACTCACTATTCAATGAGAGGGTGTGGTGATGCTACGGGGAGCCGTAGTACTCACTATTCAATGAGAGGGTGTGGTGATGCTACGGGGAGCCGTAGTACTCACTATTCAGTGAGAGGTTGTGGTGATGCTACGGGGAGCCGTAGTGCTCACTATTCAGCGAGAGGTTGTGGTGATGCTACGGGGAGCCGTAGTACTCACTATTCAGCGAGAGGTTCTGGTGATGCTACGGGGAGCCGTAGTACTCACTATTCAGTGAGAGGTCATTGTGATACTACGTGGAGCTGTAGTACCCACTAGTCAGCGAGAGAATGTTGTGATGAAGTGCTCTCTGATCAGAGCTTGACGCAAAAGAGTTTTAGGCTTGGGTATCCCTAATATTTGACTTGTGGAAGCCTGGGGTCGAACCAGGGGCGGGACTGGGTCTCCATGTTTGTCGGAAGTCGTTATATTCCGAATGGAGTAGTGGTTTTCATGGCCAAGGGAAGTGAATCAGTGAGGTACGCATGGGTTGCGGGTCATGAGTCATGAGTTGAGTGGGTCATTGGGACAAGTGGTTCCAATTCTGGATCGGACCAGACTCTCGATATTGAGTTTGACTCTAGTGGTGCATTGAGTAGGCGAAATGAGACTCCAGATTCTGAGATGGGTTCCATTTTGAGGAATATTGTTTGTCATCAGATGTTTTGGACCGGAGTGGGTCAGTTCGTTCGTGCGGGAGGTACCGTGAGGCGCTCGTATCTAGGGAGTAGTGTTCGGCGGGGGTCGAGGGTGAAACAATTTTGTAGGATTGTGGAATCCGTTGGGGGTAAAGAGAACTTCGTGACTTGGGTGTCACTGGGCCGAGATAGTTGTTATGAGAAGGAAGTCAGTAAGACATTTCGGGATATGTTATGGGTGACCTTTGGAGGTTCAACTGTGGAGTCAGAAGTTGACCTAGTGCTCAGTATTAAAAAGGGGTATGAGGAACGAAGCTGGGACTTGTGATTGTGATGTCTGAGGACACTTCTGAGCGAGCCTGGTTATTCTCTTGTGTCTGAAGGGCAGAGTGTTGAGGATTCTTTGCTCGGATGGGTTCTGATAGCAGTTTAGTGTATGATCCCTGGTGGGGTGTGGACCTTTCCGTTTCTTGGGGCGTGATTTGGATCATTAGCATGTTGATATGAGTGAGCGGTAGCCGATTGTTGGATTTGGTCTTGTGAGAATCAGAGGATCAGTGAGTTATCAGGGTTTGATATTCGAGGAAACAAATATCATGGTGATCGCTTGAGTAGGCGGTCTGGCGGCGGGTCAGGCCACTAGAGCTTCCGGTTAGTGGGGAGGAGTATATTAGCGACGGAAGAGTTGGTTCAGTTCTAGTCTTGGGAGTTTTGTGTGGTTTCAGGTGTCCATAGAGAAAGATATCGGGGTAGTATGAGATCCTTTCGGTGGTGCCTTTTGGGTTGATGATTTCATTATGTGAGTGGTTAAGGAGTGATTTCGAGGGCGAAATCTAATTCAAGTGGGGGAGAATTGTAACATCCGGATTTTCAGAGGTATTATGGTGTAGGTTAATCTTGTGATTAAAGGAGGGACTCGACGAGTTGAGGGTCCAACTCACCGAGTCGAGTCGGGTTTCTCCCGTGGATTTAATGAGTGGACTCGACGAGTCCGGGGAGAGGGACTCGCCGAGTAGGCGCTGATTAGAGAAACCCTAATTTTCGGGGTTTGGGACCTATTTAAAGGCACTTATAGCCTCATTTGCGGCCACCCTTTCCTTGGAAGCAAACCCTAAAGGTCATTTGAGCTAGAAAGTGAGAGAGAAGCTATCTTGGGATTTTTAGTGCATCATTTGAGAAGAAGAGAAGGAGATCAAGCAAGGATCAAGAGGGGGAAAGTTGGATCCAGTGATAGATCGTCCAGAGCTTCTGAGAAAGGTAAAAGTCTGCACCTTTCTCATTATTTTGGTTAGATCTCATGTGTTTGGAGTTCTAGGGCTTTTACCACCTTTGGTTTGGGACTTTGAGTAAAATGGATTAGCTAGAAGCCTAGTCCTCAGATCTGGACCTTGTGAGGTCCCCAGAGTCCAAAGGTCCCAACTTTATTCGTCCAAATGAGGGTTGTTGTGCTTAACACCTTAAGAAGGGCTTGTTTTGGCATTTTGAGGCATTTATGCCATGCATGAACGTAAAGGTCGAGACTTTATGTGTCTCTGGCGTCTTAAAGGGCTAGATCTAGGGTTTGGAATGAGAGATCTGACTTTGGACGTCTGAATGAGGAATCAGACCGAGGGGACTCGTCGAGTCCATGAGTTGACTCGACGAGTCAGTGAGGGTTTGCTCGATGAGCTTGAGCATGCGATAGCTCGACGAGTTGGGGGTCAACTCGACGAGCTGAGCTGGGCTGTCACGAGATTTCTGAGGAAAGTAAGTGGACTCGACGAGGCGCAAGGGTGCACTCGGCGAGTCGGGTCAGACATGGACTGTTGACTCGAGTTTGACTTCTGTTGACTCTGGGGTTTGGTCAACATGAGTAATGGAGACCATGGAGGGGTAAAATGGTCTTTTGCCCAATTCAAGAGTTAGAGAAAGAAGAATAGCCCTCATTAATTGGGGTCGTGTGAAGAGTATTGATTATAGATATTCATCTTTTGTGCTAGGCGGAGGCTAGTTCGAGTTTCGGGTGTGAGGGTATTTACTTGCTGCTTGTCAGGTGAGTCTTCTCACTATACTTTACCTTGAGTGGTAATTAGAGTTATGTGACAGAGTATCTTGTATGCTATGTATGTGATGTGTTGCACTGCATTATTTCTATGTGATTTATGCTGTGTGTATTCCAGAGTTTACAGAGTTAGGACCGGAAGGTCCACAGAGTTAGGACCAGAGGGTCCACAGAGTTAGGGCCAGAGGGCCCACAGAGTTATAGCCTCGAGTGGCTAATATGTGTTATATGTGGTATTTTGGGGAACTCACTAAGCTTCGTGCTTACCGTGTTATGTGTTATGTGTTTCAGGTTGTTCTCAGGAATCGCGGGAAGGCACCGGCTTGATTGTACACACCAGAGAAAGAGTTATGTTTTGAGGATCCTGGATTTTTAATGGAGTTGTGTTTTGTAATTTGAATAAACGAGATTTCCATACAATATGTTATGAAAAGTATGCGATTTTAAAATGAAAAATATGTTTGAAAAATTACGGTGTTACACGATCTCTCATGTCCGATCCTGCAAGGTGGGGCCGCTCTCTGCTGGGCTCCGGCTCTACCCTCTCATCCATTGGTGATCCTCAAAATAGTCGGAGCGGATACACTCACCTCTCCTCTCTAATCTTCAGGTAGTCGACCTCCTTGTCACCCACCTGCCCACAATGACAACATGATGGTCTTGTCCCCTATGGGCAGTCCCTGCTGACGTGGCCAATGCTGCTACACCCGTAGCAATCCAGATCACCGAACAAATTCCGACAATGACTCGGAGCACTCACGGCGTATGCGGGACCCGCTCCGCGAGATATGTCCGTCTGAAGATTCCTCAAAACTCCTCGGCATGCTGAATAACATCTGACAACCCTTGCTAACCCAGAAAATAGCAGAGAACCGAACCGAGATCCAACTTATCACCATTCCAAAGCAATGCAAATTCCTGATATACAACGGGAATGGCCGAAGATAGCATATCCGCAAACATCTGGAGGAATCCTGACCACCTCCTCCTGAGTTACCCCTGACCATCCTGAGAACATGATGTAATACTTTATTCCGATCCTAATGACAATCCAACCCTTGGAGCGAAACTCCATCGTGTAGTTTCTGCAAGCGCTACACCGAATCCGGCTCCACTGGCCTCTCAAAAGCTGATCAAAGCTTCTAGATCTCTTCCCGAGATCCTCCACTAACTTCACATGGCCTGAACTTCTCTGCTCGAGGTACTCCTAATCAATCTTCCACCCTTGGGCCCTGGAATCCATATCATCTAGGGTCTCGCACCCTGAACCACTCACTGGCTCAATTGCCACGACTACACTGCAATAAATGGAGCAATATCTGCTCTAAACCGGGCTACAAGCTGTCCCTGAGACTCGGTCTCCAATCCCGATGTTCACTAGATCGCACAATCCTTGCTGCCTAATCTTAGGCTAACTCAAAATCCTGACAGTCCTTCCGCTATCTGGCTCACTACCGGAGACGGGACCAAGCCCTGGTCCTTCTCCTTTCCTGCTCGTCCACATTCTGCACAGCAGCTATCCCCACGGTTCAATCATAATCAAAAATTCTCTTTCCTAGGCTTCTTAGATTCTCCAAGACTCGCACTGATTCGAGTATGGATCCTGTGCTTTTAGTAGTACGGGCCCATACTACCTTCCACACCTATCCATACTTTCCTCAGCAATTCTCCCGAATCCTCTAAGTCACCTACCCCTTGATGCATCGAATATCCGCTAAACCGCAACACAATATCCACCGAAGCACCTACTAGGCTTCCAACCTCACTGAACCGCCCCACTATCTCACTGGAGCATAACCTAGGCTTTCCTAGGTTCCCAATCTCACCCTGCCATCAGCTGCTAAGGAACTCCTCATGATGTCAACCATCCACCTCCTGGATATCGTCATATCCACTTAGTGGCTGACTCCCATCACTCAGGAGTTCCAAAAAGCACGAGGCAAGCAGCATTCGTGCAAAAACACTCTGATCCAAAGAACTGTCATAGAACATTCCACCCACATATCGCAACCCGCCCTATCCATATCCATCCATTCTCACTGTCGGTTGTCTTATGCATGCAAATTATACACAGAACATGATCTAATAGACTGTCAAATAATAGACTCTACCCTAGGACCACAACCAGACAAGGAACAGGAAATAAGGCCAAATCAATTATTCTAAGGCTATAAGATCCTAACCGTATACAATTTTAAAAGCATACACATTGCAGTTACAAATACCAATTATTATTCTCATTCTAGCATGGCATCAAATATTCCCAAGGCTAAAAGCACCACATATCAGGCCAACCCATTGCTGACTACTTAGCTCTAGCATGCAAGTCTACCAGCTCATACAACATATTCAGGCATCTCCCCTAGCCCTAACTAGCATGCGATTCTCAGATTCATAAATCAGATCATAACAAATAACAAATGTGGGTATTCTGGGGAAACTTACTTGAGCTCGGCTTATTGCATGCACCACACCCTTTCTTGTCTTAGAAATTCTTTACTTAAAACATTTTTCTTTTGAAAAATTTACAGATCCTCAGTTCGAGTTCAGACTTACCCGAAAGTATGTCCGAATCCCTCAAACCAAGGCTCTGATACCAACTTGTAACGACCCAAAAATCAGAGGTAAAATTTTCATTTTTATTATAGCTAAAACATTGATACCATTTATTTCAAACACTCCAAATCATCATTAAGTAAAATAATTATCAGAGTTCGTCCCAAAACCATTCATTGCGGAAATCATAGGTGTGTGCACTGCGATCAATCCGAGCCCTTCATTTCCAAATCGATGAAACCTGAAACCAAAACTGTAAACCGTAAGCACAAAGCTTAGTGAGTCCCCCCAGAGTATACCCCACACACAATCTACATAGCACATATCGTATTAGCTGTAAAAGTTATCTCTACCGTTATCACATATCAATCAGTTATAAGAGCTACCCTACCACGTATCACATATAAAATAGCTATAAAAGCTCTCTCTACCATTAACACATATCAATTAGCTATATAAGCTACTCCTGCCACATATCACATATCACATAACTATAAAAGTTATATCTACCATTGGCACATATCATTTAGCTATACAAGCTATCTCTAGTGTTAGCCACAAAGGCTATCTCTACCATTAGCCACAAGGCTATCTCTACCATCAGACATAAAGGCTGTCTCTACCATTAGCCACAAGGCTATCTCTACCATCAGCCATAAAGGCTGTCTCTACCATTAGCCAGAAGGCTATCTCTACCGCATATCATGCATACATACATATCACACACCTCTACATAGCAAGTATACCAACTATCATAAAATGGGCCGGCCTTGGTGCCTTATACCCATTGGTATGGTGAGAAGACTCACCTCTGAAATGCTGAACTAGTAAGCTGAAGTCAGATATATCCCACACGCTGCTCCTTCACAACTGCCCATAATCATCAAGTGATTAGCTTAACACAATCCCATAAATACCCTCAGGTCAACCCTGGACAAAGTCAAGGTCCACCGTCAAGGTCAGCAGTCCATGTTGACCTCAACTCGTCGAGTATAGCCAGCCACTCGTCGAGTTCTTGCTTAACTCGTCGACTCGCCGAGTCACTCGAGGGACTCGTCGAGTTCCTTGGTGTTTACGGCCATAAACCACCAACCGTACACCCCTGACCATAAACCCTTGGCCGAACACCCTTGGCCGTACACTCTTGGCCGTACACCCTTGGCCATACACTCTTGGCCGAACACCCTTGGCCGTAAACGAGAAAACCCTCTAGACTCGCCGAGTCACTTGCACGACTCGCCGAGTCCCCCTTAGTCCACTATGATTACGACCCTTTTCAGTGGGACTCAAGGTCCCAAACTTCATATCTATCTTCTACTAGTGAAGATAACACGTAAAGTTGCAAACTTTACGTGCATACAAGGCCTCACATGGCCATAACACCAAAACTAACCCCCAAATAAGGTTTTCATACATGGGGAGAGGATAAGATTAATAAAAGATGCAACTTTATGATACTTGGGACCTAAGAAGGTCCAGATCTGGAACCATATCCTTGTGATATGTCCAGATCCAAGCTTGCTTCCATTTCCTTCAAGGATGGCCATAATTTTCCAAAAAGAAACCTAAGAAACTTCAGCTGAAAGAACAGATCAATACCTCAAACAGATGCCCAACACGAAATGGATGCCTGATCTAGTGATTCTCCCTTGATACTTCTGTTGGGTTATGAGCATTCTAACACTCCTAAGTGTACATGCAACCCTAAATACCTTGGATCTATGTTTTCTCTATTATACATACAATTATGAACATCCAAGGTATTATCCTAATCTAGCATACAAAATAATAAATATAACAAGATAGAATACATACCTCTTTGATGTAGAATGTCTTCATGAAGCTTGAGTGCCTAGTGCCCCAAGTGTGACACCTCAAATGGTTCACACAACACCAAATACACTTGGAATAACTTGAGAGAAACTTGAACACTCCTTGAAATCGTCTAGCCCTCACACTCACACATTAGTGCCCGATTTCTTGAGCCATGGGATTCTTTTATATGGTGGCTATTAGGGTTACACCATGTAACTCATAACTTTACCCATTCCTTATGCTCCATGGATTTTAACCTCCATGGAGTATCCATGGGTCACCCTATGGACTTAGTCCAACATAAGGAATCTTGGATCACAAGCCCACATATATAAGAATGAATGATTTACACAATCAACCCATATATTTAATTAGTCTCCTTTTGATCACTTAATTAATTCCAAATTAATTCTTGATCAATACTAATTAAATAACCTTATTAATATATATTAGAACTTATAATATATTAACCAACCTTAAGTGTTATTTCTCTCATTATAGTCTATCCAAATGCATGATGCCATGCAACCCAAATGGACCATGCCAGGTCGGGTCAAGTCTTACCAATTATAGTTATGGACTTAGACATTAATCCAACAGTCTCCCACTTGGATAAGTCTAAAACTATTATTGCATATGACTTCAGGAACCGATCAGCAATCGTAGCTCTCAAAAGCTTCTGTCGAACTCTGACCTTGTCGATGAACTCTGACCTTTGTCAATGACTTGTCCATTAGATAAGGGATCATATATTCCTCCATTCTAGATATCATATGGACTGAGACATGGATTATCAATCATTCTCTCTGTCCATTTGTTGTTTCCCGATTTCCGATTCATGATGACTGACTGATTGAACAAATCAAATCAGTCCTGGCTTGGCCAAGCACTCACATGTATCATCTTTAAATCATCGAGGGGACCACATATATCGCTTTTATCCCGAAGGTAAAAGGAATGGATAAACTTCGACTCATATGGCTTGTTCTACTACTTGTTGAATCATACACAAAGGCACGTTTTATAACATCGAGTTACCAATGCGTTTTCGTGCAATCAATGTATAACCAACTCATAGTAACAACTCATATCTCTAGGCTTGAAGAATAGAAGATATTATCGTCTCATGATCACTCGTGATAAAATCCATGAAGTGATTCAAATGAGCGCGGGTTGAATCCAATACTCAGAACTTATGAGCACTCATGAGTGTTGTAGCACCACTTTGTCCACCAACTTGGACCTCTACAAACCAACCCATGACAGTCTTGATTCATATCTACTTCCAACATATGACCGAATGTGGATGGTTTGAATAACTTAACCATTCAGGAAGAGCGACTTAGTTATTCTGGAAGTCAAAACATGCAAAGTGAAACACAAGAATAAATAAATCAAATATGGTATCAAACCCTATGAATATAAATAAACACTTTTATTTATCACCATACTGATTACTCATTATTCATTGTTTCGGTTTTATCAACTTTATACTTGAATTTAAAACAATAGTTGTCCCATGCTCCAAGCATGTACACTATGTTTTCTAAACACTAGTCATGCCATACACCAAGTATGCATACTATGTTTGTCTATGATCTTTACTTTGTAAAATAGATCAATTGAACATCACTCCAATGATCCTCTTTTCACAGTCCCAAATCCTTACTGCAAATGCAAGAATTCCAAATTCATGCCATTTACTGAAATCTGTTAGATTCTAAACTTATATGCATTGATCCTCTTAATGATTATGCACAAAGTCAGAAAGACTTGACAACAATCATTACAGAGCATTCCAAAGGAGATCAGCTCCTTGGAAACATCCTTCTTTCATTAAGTTTCCTAATCTTACACAGATTGAATAATTTCTAACTTTGAAACATTTCCATATTCCATTTTGACTATCACTTCTGAACAAGAGTTGCCTCCTTACAGATTATGTCAATATGGTCCTTCCAGAATTAACATTATACTTCCAACTGTCCTTGAGCAACCAATCTTTGGTAAACCTTAGATTGTCCTCGACAATTGCTTAATCATTTTAGTCATATCCAATTCTAGACCTTTTCCCTTCATAATGCCCCAGACATTTGGAAAATTTTAGAAGGGATGAATATAGCACATGTAATCGATCCTATATCCGAAGCATATGGGACACGATTCATGATGTCTTACATAAAGATTAAACCAGTCTTTTGCTATAATATTTTCATTTCAATTTGCCAAGTTCTCAAAATTCATATTATGAAAAGGGATGCCGTAATCATAATCGAATTTTAGAACGCAAATAATGGACCCATATATAGAATTTCCTTATGTTGAGCCATTCCAACATGAAATTCATATATATATCCTTGATTAAATACGATTAAAATCTCAATCTAAGCTTTTAGAATTGAAATGAAGTATAATTTCCTCTCCCTTAATTATAGCAAAACAACTTTTTCAACCCCTGCAACCTCACGAATTGAAACTTTTGTTTTCTATAATTAACATTGCTAACTTGCAACCTTTGTCATAATTATCATGCTCCCACTAACATGATGATTATTAGAATAAACACTTATGCTCCCACTAGCTTTGACATGTACTCAGAAATCAGCTGGCTTTCTTACCAAAGTTCAGATTTCTGATACTAGATTGTTTTGATAAAACTTTATCAAAATCATACACCTCTCTTAGATAGCTCACATGTGTGTCTAAACAATTTTAGAACTATGAAAAGGGATGCCGTAATCATAGTCTCAATTGTTTAGACCTTTGCCACTTCTCACAAGTCCATGTTAGTGTGCCGGTAAACCACACTCGCTCCACTAACGACTTTGAGAATGCAAATATCACAATTGTTATCTAGCTAAAATCTACTTAGTGAAAGTGTTTCCTCACCATCATTTTCAGGAATCGGAGAGAAACCTTATGACACTTAGATTTAATAGTGTATGTGTTCTTATCCATGTGAATTTGTCAAAACCATAATCACAAGACAAGGTTAGTGACAAATCCAAACTCATATTGATTAAACTTGTGCAATCTTAAATTCTTGCCATTTGGCAGCTCAGGTGCCTGCCATTGCTTCCAAGTAGTTGTGCAACCAATTGAGAACTCTCAGAACTCCTATGCAAAGCCAACTTGAATAGGCACAAAAATTTCAACACGATAGGTTATAAACCTCAAGTCATGTGCTAGTGAAGGACTTTAGGTTTTATTCTTGATTAAGTCTTGAAACTTTCAAGAGCTTTAATACTCCCACTGTCCTCTTGACATATAAGACTCCCTTGTCAAATATTCAAGAGATAGTGCGGATTCTTTATCAAGATTAACACTTTACACAATTGGCCTAAGTTGGTCTCTGTTTTATCCAAAACATCACAACTTACCAATTTCAAATGTACAAGAGTAGATAACCTTTTTACTCTTACATTTGACTAGTGTTAACAAACCCTCTTTAAGATATGTCACTCAAGTTACAATCTTGGAGTATGACTCTAAGAATTGTTTTGGAACGAAGTATGACTCATCTTTTTGATTTAACCATTTCAACAATTTATGACTCCTCTTCTTAGTCATAAGAATGCACTAAGATGACTTTAGAGGACCAATTGTGATATGGTATCTTAATCATTAAGATGATCATAAACATGATACTAAAGTACTCTCCCATCTTTTCAGATTTGAGAAACTTTTATCTTTCTGCCATACTTTGATTCTTCTTATTCGTTCTGTCTCACATTGAAACTTCTCCAATGCTACAGACTTATACTTAAACTTATAAGTATAACCATATTTACTGAACTTAAGTAAATCATGACGAATAGTCTTCTTGATCTTTTGTGGTGGACTTGACCAGTGCACAAGAATGTGTACTCGATCCCTTAGTCCTTTCCTTATTCACATAAGGAATTAGTCTTAATTTTCCAAGCTGAAAGTTCTCATTCATCATACTATACAACTTGCATGATTCCAAGTTTCGGTCCAATTGAACCTTGGGTGATGAGAATCTTTCCTTATTTGGTAATATTAGACACTACCACAACCGAAAGAATCAAATCCATTTTTCCAATATTGCTATCAATGGAATCTTATAAGCAACAACTTTTCACAAATGCCATTGTAAGGATACTTAAAATAAATAAAATCAAAACCTTTTTCTTTTATTTTAAAACTTTGCGGAAAAACTTATCCTTACAATCCATATGAAAACCTTGTTGTTATCTATTCCTAAGCAATATAAATATCATAACTCTTAAGTAATAGCCCAAAATTCTGATCACCGAACCATACGATTGAAATCCATCTTCGCGATCAGAATCAGCATGTACTTAATAGAGTTAGACAATGGACTTTACCTGAAGTAGAGCCAAACTTATTGACTTTAACATCCTTAGGTAAATTTGGCAGCTTCGTAACCAATGCCCCTTCCTTTGGCAATAGTTACCTATGGACCCTTGATAATGGGACTATCTCAGACTTCGCCTCTCTCTTTACCATTGGGTCAACCGAGTTGACTATGGCCGATCCCTTTCCATTGGGAAGAGAGAGCTTTACTGGATATCCAATGTCATCATTGTCAATGTCCATAGCGTTTTAGGAAGTTGATCTTAGCAAATAGATAAGATCATTAAGGATCTTGTCTTAGTCTGTTTCATAGGATTCCCAAAAGAACTTACTATGTGACTTAGAAAGTAGTTGAGCCACCAACTTTCTCAAGACTTTGACACCCAACTCTCCCGGCTTGTCAATATGTGACTACATCTCCAAGATGTGATCACACCTAGACCTTGCCTTGCCAATAGGGCTTGAGTGACCTTAAACTTTTTAGGAACTTGTGGGTTAGGGAGAATAATTGGAGGAGGTGAAAGAAGTATGATATCCATGGGACATCATCTTCATTTAGGAAAGCTTGTTTCAAGAGATTTGGGAAGATCATAAATGTCTAGACCAGACATCTTTTTGGGAGATATTCAAGATAGTTGATTTAAAGTCCTTAATATGACACCCAATATGAAATATTAAGGCTAGGACCCAACAAACTATTTTATAACTTAGAAGAGGGATGCCGTAATCCAAGCTATAAAATATTTGAAGGTAGGTGAATGACGATTCACCAATTTCCACCATGAAAAACGAAATAATTTATTAGGTTTTAATTGGATTTGAAAGTCCTAGATCTTTGAGATTCATTGAACTGTTCAAAGGCATGTTTCAATCTCGAGTGTGCCCTTCAGGTTTTGTGACTGGGATGCCGAGGATCACAAAACAAGGTGTGAATAACCATGCAAATATACTTGGTACCCTTAATATTTACCCCTTAATCAGTGTGTCGGTTAACCACACACGCTCTACCGATACTATGATAAATATTAAGTTACCCTTTGCCTACCTTGTTAAGTCCAGGTTAGTGTGCCGGTTAACCACACACGCTCCACTAACGACTTAAGCAAAGTGCAAAGTGTAATTTCATGGGTTAGCACCAGATTCACATTTTCCTAAGTAACTAAGATTGGGTATTAATAAGAGTTTAGTTACTTAGTATTTATCATTAATACTTTTAATGAAAGGAGAATTATAGTCCTTGTCCTACCCGTTCGGCTAACGACCCTCCACCAGTCAAGGAAGCGGTGGGTGAGAGTGGACACCCATTAAACTGCCATTTTATAGGCAGTAACCTTATACCCCCCTTATAGACCGGCTTCGTGAATGAGGCCTACTAACGGTAAGACTGACTTTACTCTTATACATATATATAAATATTATTAACTTATAATATTATAAAGTATAAGGGTTGAATTTTAACTTTTAAAATTCTAAGGGCTAACTTGGAATTAAAGTATTCATAAGTGAAAACTTTTCAAATTCCAAAACTTGAGGGCAAGTTTTGAAACTATTCAAAACTAATTAATTCCATAACTTATGAGTTTAAAGTAGTTTTAATTAAAAAAAAAAAAAAAAACTCTTCAAGTTCCATAACTTGAGGACAAGTTATGGAAGACTTTAAACTAATTAATAAAAAAAATAACTTTTTTTTTGTAACTTATGGAACTAATTAAGGTTACACTTTTTTTTTTAATTTAATGAAGAGAATCTTGAACCTCCATAACTTGAGGACAAGTTATGGAGTCATAAAACCATTTAATTAGAACTAGACTCTTCATTTTGTAACCTTTGCCAACTTTTATGAGTTTTATGATTCTTAAATGTGACTTTTCATATAACTTGAGGACAAGTTACAAAAACACACTTTGGAATCAACTCTTAGATTAAAATGGATTGAAAACAACTATTTCACACAACTTTTCTATTAATCTAAGAACCTCATAAGAACAAGATAATTCAAATCATCAATCTTCAAGAAATTAGCATGAACATACAAACTAATACAAATCTTGAAATTATGACAATTATCTTAGAGAAATTGGATTAGCATGAACATTACCACATCAAAAACAAGTTTATAAGTCCAAAAACATCTTAGGGTAATGTTCCTAGTCCAATTCCAGCCAAAACAATCGAATATATGCATCCAACTCGATTTTTCAGCTACTTTTGCAAGTATAACAAGAAAACAAGCCTAGGCTCTGATACCACTGTTGGGTTATGAGCATTCTAACACTCCTAAGTGTACATGCAACCCTAAATACCTTGGATCTATGTTTTCTCTATTATACATACAATTATGAACATCCAAGGTATTATCCTAATCTAGCATACAAAATAATAAATATAACAAGATAGAATACATACCTCTTTGATGTAGAATGTCTTCATGAAGCTTGAGTGCCTAGTGCCCCAAGTGTGACACCTCAAATGGTTCACACAACACCAAATACACTTGGAATAACTTGAGAGAAACTTGAACACTCCTTGAAATCGTCTAGCCCTCACACTCACACATTAGTGCCCGATTTCTTGAGCCATGGGATTCTTTTATATGGTGGCTATTAGGGTTACACCATGTAACTCATAACTTTACCCATTCCTTATGCTCCATGGATTTTAACCTCCATGGAGTATCCATGGGTCACCCCATGGACTTAGTCCAACATAAAGAATCTTGGATCACAAGCCCACATATATAAGAATGAATGATTTACACAATCAACCCATATATTTAATTAGTCTCCTTTTGATCACTTAATTAATTCCAAATTAATTCTTGATCAATACTAATTAAATAACCTTATTAATATATATTAGAACTTATAATATATTAACCAACCTTAAGTGTTATTTCTCTCATTATAGTCTATCCAAATGCATGATGCCATGCAACCCAAATGGACCATGCCGGGTCGGGTCAAGTCTTACCAATTATAGTTATGGACTTAGACATTAATCCAACAACTTCCTCTTAAGGCTTGGAAATCTCCCCAAAATCCCAAAGATAAGCTCCCAAATGCTCCCACTTCATACTCCAGCGAGTTTGCGGCCGTAAACGGCCTTCTATGGCGTTAAGGGAGGCTACTAGGGTTTATAATGATGTTTATATATGGAGCAAACTCCAAAATTAGGGTTTTCATTAAATAGCTCAGACTCGCCGATTCGAGCCTTCCGACTCGCCGAGTCACTTCGGATCCGCGTCCAAGATACACGACCCTACTCGACGAGTTGGACTCTTAACTCGCCGAGTCCATGCATAACATTTCCCCCAAAAGGTACTTTCTAACTAATACTCGAAACATGTGTGACAAATCACTAAGTTTTGTGCTTACGGTTTCATGTTCATGTTTCAGGTGCATCTGGTTCCAAGGGGAAGAGCTCGGGTTGATCGCATCACATCCACTGATAATTTTTCCGCATGATTACTCTGGTTTGTTATTTTTGTTTTGCGGATATACATTTTATACTATGATGGTCTTTTGAAAACAATGAAATAAATGGATTTTATTATTAAAAATGAAATTTTATCCTCTATTTTTGGGACGTTACCTTCGATTTGTAACTGGGATGTCGAGAATCACAAACAAGATGTGAATAACCATGCAAACCCGCATGACACCCTAGAAGTCGTTTATGATCCCATATTGATGTGCCGGTTAACTACATACGTTCTATCAACAACCATAAATTTCGAGTTTGTACGATTATTTATCTTTGTAGTCCCAAATTAGTGTCTCGTTGAACAACGCACACTCCACTAACAACTCACGAAGAAAAAAAATGTGCGTTTTCATGGATTAACATACAATTTCACATTTTTCCTAAATTAACCATAGTGGGATTTTTATGGAATATTTTAGTACTTTTACATTATACTTTTAATGCGATTAATGTCCTTTAAAAACCTTTCAGCTAACGACCATCCACCACACAAAGAAGCGGTGGGTGAAAAGGTGACCCATTCAACGATCATTTTATAAGCCGTTTTCTTATACCTCTCTTATATTGTGGCTTCATGAATAAGGCATACTCTTGATTTGACTGACTTTATGTTTTACATATAGTATTATAACTCTTAAGGATAAATCAATTACTTTAATTATCTTATAATTAAATAATTTTCGTTTCCTTTTATATTACTTCCTCAATTTTAAAATTAGGGTTTTATGATTATCTAAGCATTAAGGTTTGGATTTTAATCAGATAAAACAACAATGAATGAATAATAATGATCCTACAATTCGAAAAAGTTAAATAAATCCCGAAACCCTACTACATCCAAAAGCATGTCGCATCAAGATATAGTCGCGTTATGCCCTGCTATTGACAAGTTTATTTGCATCGAATACCAGTCTCATAATATGCACTAATAATTGAAAATCTTAGGCTCTGATACCACTAATGAGTTTTCTAGGTTACAATTAAAAGATTTGCATAATGGATTTTACACATAAACTCTTATGAGCACATGCAACCTAAAATATTATGACATTTTCACTATTATAACAACATACTTTATGAAACAACTTCTAAGATACTATAATTGAAATTAATAAGGTTAGAATCATACCTTTAACAACAAACAATTTATGCTATAAATCTTCTTGTAGATCTCCTTGGAAAGCTTATCTCCAATAGTGCGGTAGCATCTACTATGTCACACCCGAAACCGTAGGAAACCCTAGGAACGATATTTAAGAGAGAAGGAGATTAGAAAATCCGATTTCTGTTTATGAGGGGGTAAGGGATCAGTTTTCATAAGGGTTATGACCCTTTATATAGTTGTCAGATAACCCTGAAACCCTGAATTTGAATATTAAAATAATAGTATTTTAATCTGATTCAAAATACAGTTTCCTTGTCTGATTCAGAAGGCTTCCAGAATCCTTCCCAAGCCCCTTGAAATTGTCCAACCCTAGGAAGGATCTAGAATTGCATTCCTTGTTCAACTATTAAACAATTGTAATTTATCCATAGTACATTTTAATTATTTCTAATTAACCCAAAAATAATTCCAATTAATTGTGATTGATTCTTAATTAATTACTGACTATTTCTAGTTAATATATTAATCATATAATATATTAATAAATCATTTATCTCTCTCTTAATATTAATCCAAACCATCTTCTGGTTATGAGAGAAACCTCAAAATGACTTTACTTTTATTCGCTAAGAATATACCAATTTAGTTAAGATCTTAGGCACTTAATCCAACAATTAAATCACCAACGGAGACTCAAGGGAGATTAGAGAACCGAGAATAAACATAATTGATTTAGTTGATATTTGAGAAAAGGATTAGAGCGATTGTTAAGGTGATGAACGAAACAATATAAGATTTCATTTTGTTTTTGTTGGTGACTATCTCTCCTTGTTCCCAAGTTTAACTTAATGAGAGAAAAGAAAGGGGATTGATGGAAATGAGAAGAAAAGAAAATAATTAATGTTCATAAATTTCATTAAAAGATAGAAGTGGAAAGAAATTGAAAGAAATGGAATGAAAACTTTTCCTCCTAAATTTCTTTTCAATTTTGAATCTCAAACTCGGGAACATAAAATACAATTTCTTGTATTTTAATTTCTCTTCTTTTCTCTTTTTATTTTTTTCCACTTCTTTTCTTTTCTAAAACTCAGTAACTAGGCATAAAGTGTTACCGTCTTTCTAAATTTTTGCCCCGTTATTCTCTTTCCTAAATCCAACATGCCTTATCAATTGAAAAAAAAATTATAATTAGGTAATAACTCCTAAATCCAACATGCCTTATCTGTTGAAAAAAATTAATTATAATTAGGTATAAACTCAAATTTCAATAATCCTATAACTTTATACAGAGAGTATCCAACTTTAGACAATAAAATATAATGAGAAATTAAATATCCTTTATTTTTTATTCATACCAATTATCCTACTCATTTAAATGATGATATATGTGAAATTAGTATACTAAAATTTCATTAAATGAGCATTAAATGTTACAAATGTCATAATTTTATTAGGTAAAAATATTTATAGAAATAAAAGGTAGGATGATATTTAATTTCTCAATATAATTCATTTGAGTAACTACCAACTATGTTGCGAACAATTATGAAAATAGAAATTTTAAAATGTTTCCCGGAGTTAATTTTGGTTTTTATTTGTGATATCTCCATAAATCATGGTGTAAATTTTTTTTTTTTCGAAAGAAAATCCTTCTATAAATGTTGGAGACATAGAGCTTTAATTTAAACAAATTGATTCGGTTTTTTATTCTATTCACCATAACTCTTGATTTATTAACGCCCAAATTTGTACAACAGTTTTAGAATCTACTTTTTCTTTGAGTGGCAGAGAAATATCGGAATGAACGGCTCATTATCAAATCAATGGAAGTATTTTCTGAAATCAAATCTTTACAAAAATAAAGATTATCCAAAATCGATTTTTGCAAATGTGGATATGCTCAATCCAAACCCACGTAAACCCTATATCCATAGGGAGGTGATTCGTACACAACAGATTTTTGCCACGCACAACAATTTTTTATGAATAGATAAGTTTACCTTTTCCTCTAATTTACCATACTTTACACTTTACCCCTTGACTATATAAATATATATATTTCTACCATATATAACATTTTTTTTTTGCAAAATTTCCAAATTTCAACTCGCCGAGCTATGTCCAAAATACTTTTTGCAATGGGCTAATTCGTTCTTTTCAATATGCCAAACACATAAAAGATTTGTTGTCGTTGGAAAAATATTTTTTATGTCATTCATTAACGCCAATTCCATATCTGACATAATCACACACGGTTGATTACTATGTCCGATAATCTCCTTAAATGCACGTAATCTTGAAAGGACAATTGATTAAACGAGATCTAGTAGTTTTTTTCCATTTGCTTGAAATACCTCGTATATCTCGATATGAACCACATCTGTCATATTGCAAATAACATGTTTGTCTTGTCTTGAACCACGAATAGATATCCCATATCCTTTAGAATAATAAAACTCTCTGAACACTTTTTACTAAAGTATCACAATAGTCAAATTTCGAAGTAGTTAAATAAACTTTTTCCTCTTGCTGCATCGCAGTATTCGATTCTGTTGTCATCTATTTGATAATCACATACACATTAAGAAATTTAGTAACATATAATCACAAAACATGGATAAGCTATGTAATCAACATTCTTATAAAATCTAGAAAGCAATTAAATAAGAAGCAGATCATCATTAACTAATTACAAACCAGTTTATTTGGAACCACACTTCAAAACATATTCAATTACGTATGCTGTCAATACTAAACCCAAAACATGAAAATTATTAAAATTAATTTAATAAGAAAACCTTCAAGATTGAATGAACCAAATAAGTATGAGTAGCCTTTAACAAATAGGATGTAAAAAAATACAACGCATGCTAGCTATTATTTTTGCAAAAATATTATTTCTTCAAGGAACACCCACGTGAGACTTCACCATAAATTACACGAGCATTAACACACACACACACAGGAGCATTAACAAACAGGAGCATTAACAGGTGATAATATTGATAAAATCATTATCAGGAGCATCAGTAAACAGGAGCATTTAAATCAATACCGCAACATCTTATGTGGGTTTAGTATTGATAAAATTATCATAAGCATTAACAAGATGAAAAAAAATACTACGTATCAGAATTTAATAGGAAACGCTCAAAATTTTAGAAAAAAAAAACACAATTAGCGCATACCTGTGGAGCATGCCAGGGGCAATTGGTGAACGAATGCGATGCAGTGGAGAAATTCGGAGGCGGCTATAACTGTTGAGCAAGTCAAAGGCAGCGACGGTAGCCGATCAAGAGGGAGGCGACGACGGAAGAAGGGGGTGGGGCAATGGTTGAATATAAGAGCCGTATCTGAATCGTAGGAGTGGGAAACGTGGTGAAGGGTTTAGAATGGGAGGGGGTAGAGTGTAAAAGGAAGAAAGGGTAAAATTGTCTGTTTTTAAAATTTTATTGTGTATGGCTAAACCTTATTGTATACGAATAAGCTCCCATATCCATATCATAAAAAATCCAATAGAATTTGTTTAAAATATATTTAAAATCTATTATTAGAGTATTCGACACTATCTAAGCCGAATTTTAAAATATCTAGTTTCTAATAAATCTGACTATAAAGACCAACAATACAAAAATTAAACTTAAAGACCAACCATCTAAGCATTTTGCAAAAATTAATGTTAGAGACCAACCATATAACATTTTTATAGTTATCCTTACAATGCTACTTTTTATAAACCATTGGGAAAAACTTGAAATTTTGTCTTTATTATTATTATTATTATTATTATTATTATTTACTTATTTTTAGTGATTTTATCTTTATCCTTCAATAACTATAAAAATAAAGTCACAAACCTTTAAAAATAAACGCTCATGTAGATAGTGCTAACCTTGTGTTAGCACTTGGCCGTATAAAACTTCAGGTTTCCCCAAATTCTCTTCTTTTTGAGTCCTCACCACACTCTTCTCGGAGTTAATGATTTGATCTTCTCTTACCACAAAATGGCCGAAACTCCGTCATCGTTCCAGACGCCGCCGCCGCCGCCACCACCACCGACGCCTCCGTCAGCGCCTATTAATCCTGATCCTACACAATACTGGTGCTACCAGTGCAACAAACGGGTTCCGGTCGAAACCCTACCCGATCATCCCGATGTTATATGTTTCGAATGCAAGAATGGATTTGTTGAGTTAATCTCTGTCCATCACCCTCAAGCGCTTGAAGTAAACGATGAGGACCAACCTGCTTTCGGCAACGAGTTTCTTCAGGTCCTTAGGTTAATTGCTCAGGCTGCGCGTGATGCTGACGCGCCTCCTCTGCCTCCTTCTGACCGCGCGGATGACGACGGCGATCATCTCCAAATTGAACTGGACGGATGGGATGAAAACGATGATGACGACGACGACGATGATAACGAAGACGAAGGTGATGAAAATCATAACCATGGAGATCGAGATCGTGATGGATCTGATGACAACGAAGAGGAACAAGAGATCGTCGAAGGGGAAGATGAAGATTCCCGTAGAAGACAAAGGCGCGATGTCATCCGTCTTCGTCTCCGTGACTTTGCTACCCGAGCTTTAAGCCGTCGCAACCGGATTCTCGATTGGGCTGAGATCCTAACGGGGCTCGAAGATCACTCGATCGAGTTTAGGTTTCAACTTCCGGGAGATGGTGATGGTTACGTAGGCAATCCAGGCGATTACGTTGATGCTGCCGGATACGAAGCATTGTTGCAAAACCTAGCTGAAAGTGATAGCGGCGGGAAGAGAGGAGCTCCACCGGCGGCGAAATCTGCAGTGGAAGCGTTGCCAACCGTTGAAGTGAAGTCAACTTATATGGAAGTCTGTGCTATATGTAAAGATAAAGTGTTTAACAACGAAAAGGAGATTGTGAAGCAATTGCCTTGTGGACACATGTATCATGAAGATTGTATAGTGCCTTGGTTGGGTTCAAGGAACACTTGTCCTGTTTGTAGGTACGAGTTGCCTACAGATGATCCTGAGTATGAAGAAGATAGGAAGAAGAAATCAACCTCCATGGCTACAACAACATCAACAACATCCGGTGATGGGGTTTAAGAAATGGTATGTATGCATTTCTCGCTTATCTTGAACACAGAGTTTGTATCCCTGTTTTCGCTGTTCCTTATATGTATTCATGGTAATGATTTTATTGCTGTAAATACCAAACTTCCTTGATTTGAAGAACTCAGAGTAGCTTTTCTGTTGTATGTTTCTTCGTGCTATCTCATGTGAAATGCATACATAATAAACAAGTAACCATGGACAAAATTAAGGAACAAATCTGAAACAAAACTTAGGGGAGAAAGATTAAGGAGGAAACTCTTAATGTCACATTATGATATAAATGTTATCTGTTTGTCTTAAGTTGATCTAGTATAGTATGAATTGAGGTACAGATGATGATATGCTCTCTTGACTAATGGCTTTCATGGAACAACACAGCAGCTAACAGTTTAGGGTTTTGATATTTTGGAGTATGTTTTCTTGTTTTATAAAGAGGTTGTCTGGTTTAGAGGCTATGAGTCTGTTCTTGATGAATTTTTCCCAAATAGTTCCATTTCATCATGTTCTTGATCTTGATCTTTAGTTTCTTCACCTAATGACATAGAAATCACAATTTCTTTTTGGTCTTCTGTGGCTTCTGAGTTTTGTTCTGATGCTCTTTTTCCTCTTCAACACTCTATTTCATGTTTATTGCTTGATTAGCATTAAGAGCTTATCAAACAACCCCTAAGTGGGACTAATATCACAATTTTTTGATTTATCTCATAATTTTTTTAGTAACTTTATTAAGAAAAAACCTATTAAATTGATCATTATTTTTTTTTTAATATTAACTAATTTACATTTATTTTTGTGAAATGTTTAATAAAATTTTCTCATCTAATTTAGTATTATTTAATCGGTTAATGAGGTTTTGTTATCCGTTATGGTAAATTTTGACAGAAAAATAGAAAGTACATTACTGTTAAAAAGGAAAAATTAGAAACTACATTATTAAAAAAATAAGTTTTAATAATCATGTTTAAAAATTCGCATACTTTTTTTTATAAATATATTGAATTTGATATTCTTTAAAAATCACAAACAAATTTTATTTAACCATCAAAATAAATAAATGTTGAATATTTAATAAATGGTTTCGTTATTAATATGAACATTTAATTTACCATTTAACATTAAAGTATAGTTAAATGTTGGGTATGTTGATATCACTTCAAAAGTAAGCTTTGTATTAATATGAGCATTTTATTTACCATTTTAACATTTAAAGTAAAGCTAAATGTTTTGTAGACAAATGTTAGATTTTTACAAAATGTTTCGAGTAAAATTAAGAAAAATTAAAAATGAATAACTATTGAGATAATTTTTACCTTTTAAAAAAAAAAACCATCATAAATCTATTTCAAAAGTGATATGGGCCAAAATATACAGATTGTTAGTAGCTCTAAAAATTAAAGTATATAATTAATTTTCTAATTTTTTGGTTCTCATTTAACGTAAGACCTGTAAACCAAAAAAAAATCTCAATTTGGTTAACCAAACTGAATTTAAAAAAAAAACAAATCAATTGTGTAAGAAATTATAGACAACTATTTATTCATTTATCGTTCTTAATTTACAAACTAAATTATTGATGATGTAGAATAATTTTATTGTATTTTTTTTTTTACTTAATGATAATTCATGTATAATCAAACATCTCTATAACAACGTCGACCAGTTTTCTCTTCGTCTTCTCCAGTCTTAGATGGCAAGTTAAAAAAAATTCCAAGTCAAACAAGAGTAAATGGACGATTTTTCTAGCCTATTAATAATTACATAATACAATATCTATTGATTTATATCTTTTATTATAGTAATCATATATATGTGTCCAGCACAATGCTTGTCAGCAATTCAATGCAATTTATGAAGTTTAAAGCCTAAAACAATTGGATAAATGTGGACATTTTCTCTTATAGTGTTCATCGATTTAAAGAAGGCCTTATCTTATGTTTGGCTCGGGGTTGGCCCAACCCCAAAGGGCTGTGGGGGTGTTCAATCACACATGACCGTTAAAAATTAGGGTCTGAGTTTTAACCAATTTATATAGTTAATATAATATGTATAACCGTTTATGTAAAAATTTACCCAAACTTCATGTAGTTCAACCGATTGAAGGGAGGTGCTTATTGCTCTCGTTTTATGTAAAAATTTAACAAAATGTGTCGTATACAATGTGTCTTATATTTTCTCCTTATAAATAACCAAGGTTCGAGTCATAGCAGCCCTGTTTTGTCTGTAAGTTTTTAGACTTACCAGTTTCCTTATATTTAAAGGCTCATTTTCTATTATTTGCATAAGACATTCAAAATCATAGAAACCGACCATAAACTTTGTCTTTCATTTTGAGAGGAAACACGGACTTGTGTTTTTCCTCTTGTAATCACATTAGTTCAAAAATGTAATACATGTTTCTCCAAATGGTGGGATCAGGTGGAATAATGATTGCTTCAAATCTAATGTGTTTTCCCAAAGGGTGGGCATAATGATTTGCTTCCATTGTTGGTGAAGGCTGGATCATCCACTAGGTATCTTATGACTAAGCTTAGTGAAAGTTTGTTCAAACACCTTTATGTCATCGAGAGTGACTTCCTGGCTGCTGGCATAGCCAAGGGACACTTTACGGATGTCTACTAGGTATTGTATGAATAGCCTAGGGAAACCTCTATGGACCTACCCTAGGTATTTTGCGAATAACCTAAATGGACCAGATTGATTTTTACAGAATGTGTAAGTATGCTAAAGTTGTTAGTGCATTCAATTGACTTTGAAAACAACCATAAATGAAAGTAAGAAGAAGTATGAAAATTTTAGAAGTACGTAAATAGTAAATAACAAGGTTCGAGCTTTGCAAGGCGCGGAAAGAAACGATATCATTTCTTTTAGAAGCTATACTTCTTTAGGTTTTTTATGTTCCATGTGCATGGAACCCAGGTACCTTGGAGTGTCTCGAGCACGTGAGACCCGTTGAGATGGGCTATGATTACTTTGTAAGGACCATTAAATTTCTGACTTAACTTGCCTTGATCTTCACCTCTACTAGCTTCATTTTTTTAAAAGTACTAGGCCTTCTACCTTGTGGGCTCTCTCTTTAACATAATTGTTGTAGTACTTCTCGGTTTAGTACTTATAAGATGCTTTGTCTTAAGGCTGGTTAAATGGTATTTCGTTTGTGGCGGTCCTAGTTATGGTTCAATATGACCATAGAATACTTTGGAGCTCGTCTACCGACCTACCTTTGGCCCTTGCTAGCCTTATCTTTGATCCTTTCCAAATTGTTCTATTAGTAGCTTTTGTTTGGCTATTCGCCTGTGGATGTATTATTGAGGTGAATGCTTGTTAAATTTTCATGATGATGCACCTTTCTTTTGAAGGGGTTTCCTCTAAATTGTTTTCCGTTGTCGCTAATATGTTGTTTGTAACGTCCGTGAATTCGGGATAAGACGTTTTAAGAATTTTAAATTATAAATATTCGTTTTATCGAATAATTAAATCCTCGAATAGGATAATCGTACATAATTAAGAATCCTTCGTACGCGATACAAGTTATATAAAAGATATCTATATATTGCGTACATGTTTTATATATATATATATATATATATATATATATATATATATATATATATATATATATATATATATATATATATATATATATATATATATAACAATATTATAAAATTTAACGAATTACGTTAAATAAACGCTTAAAAATAAAAGGTTACTTAGGATAAATAATCTTAATGAAATTTGTAGTGGTCGTGATGACGATTCTGTGGGTATAAAGAACGCCAAAATCTAGCTTGTATGAAGAAGTTATGATTCTTTGAAGTTTCACGTTCAGTCTTATACGACAAAGTGTGTCATAAAAGATAAATCAGAGA
The DNA here is from genome assembly GCF_052849685.1 of Lactuca virosa. NCBI lineage: Eukaryota > Viridiplantae > Streptophyta > Magnoliopsida > Asterales > Asteraceae > Lactuca > Lactuca virosa. The sequence goes on from NC_136433.1 coordinate 46,360,830, forward strand.
TAGATTTCTTATTAGCCTAAGTAATCTAAATGAAAGTCGTAGTAATCGAAATTACGAAGTGTGCATATAAAGAACGTTTAAATCTGACTTTGTATGAGGAAGTTATGATTTTTTGAAGCTTCGGTGCGACACGGTACAAAGTGTGCGACACAAAAATTGAAATTAAAAATGGTTGATTGTTAGGCAAAACAATATAAACGAGAGTTGAAGATCTCGTAAATACGAATCTGTTGATATAGAGACAGTTAAGAACAGAGTTCGTATGAAGAAATTATGAAATTTGCATGATCTTTTGCAGTGTAATCTTCATAAATTATAAAATTTAAAATAGAATGAGAATTAGTTGATGGAGTCTAAAGGAAAGTTGTAGTACTCGAAAATACCTACACGTGGGTATAAAGAACGTCGAAAACGAAGTTCGTATGCGAGAGATATGAATTTTTGAAGATCTGCAGTTTTACCTGCATTCGATGCCACGTTCAGCACCAGGTTCAATGCTTGCCGCCTACGCCACTCCGCTAAGCTTACCACTATCCTGACGCTCAGCATAGCCTCCCATGGCAACCTATAAATAAGTTGTAAGATTTGCTCATTTCTCACAACTTTGTCACCTTAAATCCTCTTCAAACTCTCCTACATTCAGAGCCCGATTCTCCTGAGTTTCCGGCTACTTTAGCGAGGCTCTGAGGCATCAAAGAGCCCAACAAAAAAAGTTAAGCTTACCGTACTTTAAGTATAACTTATATTTATGTTCGTAAATGTTATTATGAACTTATAAATAAGATTTGTCAATAATACTAGTCATTATACTGATCGATCTACTTACTTAAGTGATGTCTACGCTAGATCCGTGAGGTGTTTAAAGTGGATTTTCCAAACTGTGTATATCTATATACCAAACGGATCCTACCTCTGATAAGATTTTACATGGTTGTTCCTTATCAGCTATACGTCAGTATTCTTTTGGGATTACTGATAAATCTGATAAAAACATTATAACGACTAAACTTTATAAATAAGAACGAATACAAAAGCTTAGTAATATTCGTATTTAGGTCATTTTAATGGGAAATATGAAGTGTCAGTCAAAGAGATGACTTTCCCACGAGTCTTCCACCTATATCAGGTGAGTGCATAGTCACTTTCATTAATATGATTTTAATACAAGTATTTATTAAAACCATTAAATATCTGTTGAAAGTTTATACGTGAAATAATTGATTATTATCTGGAATATGTGTTAAACGAATATTTGATAAAATGCGTTGTTTAAACCAGATATGATTATATACATGTTAAGTGTATATATATATGATATTATTATATGATAATCTTAAGAAAATTATTGTTACTTAAAAAGATTAATGTGTATTAAATACCAGACATTTTGTGTTAGATATATATACTGAATTATGACAATGTTATCTGAATATGGTTAGTATTGGAAATTGATTTCAGGGATTATAGTGTAACGCCCCGATCCTGATACGCATTTAATCTAGACAAAACTTCAAAAATGGTCCCTGTGGTTCCCGAAAATCTGAAGTTTGGTCCCTAATTTCCAAAAACCTCACGGATGGTCCCTATGGTTTCAAAACTTTTAATATTTAGTCCTTCCGCCTGACTCCATCAGTTTTCTACCGTTAAGTGAGGGGCATTTTCGTCATTTCAATACCCAGGGACCATTTATGAGCTTTTCTCTTATTATCTTAATTTTTTTATTAAAAAAATGAAAAAATGAAAGAAAGTTAATCTCTCTCTCTCTCTCTCTCTCTCTCTCTCTCTCTCTCTCTCTCTCGATAAGAAGCATCACCCCAATTACCCCTGAACCATTTTCTGCCCTCATTCATTTCTTCTTCTCTGATCGACAAATGCCAAATTCCATTTCTTCACAATCTACATCAGGTAGGGAGCTTCAATTCCAAATCCTATTTCAATTCTTCTTCACAATATACATTTCATAGCATTATATATGTTCTTTCTCACTCACATATCACTAGATTTCCATTTTCTTTACAGTGAGTGAGTGAAAGAGAGACAAAATAGCAGGAGGAGAACGTCTGTACACCGCTTTGCTTTTGGTCCTATCGTTGATTCTCTTGATCGCATTCACCGATTTTGCTCAGGTAACTTCCATTATGTATAAACCAGGTCGAATTAGCTTCGTTTTCCGGCGATCTAGCATACCTAACAGTTTTCAAATGCATTAACGATGATGAATTTTGTCTGCATAACTATGAATCGAACTGATTCATTGATTGGATTTGTTGTACAGATTGTAAACCCAAATGTACATATCGATGCTCTGCAACATCACACAAGAAGCCATGGAGGGGAGGTGGAGAGGTTGGTAAAAAAACGGAGAAGAAAGGGAGGGAAAGAGCAGATCGGAAACAACACAACAGGTGGGGGTTCGTGGGTTTGCTCAGCAACCGAGGGGAGGTGGAGAGGTTGACAACCGATTTTTCCGGTGGGCTCTCTTCCTCGATTGTTAGCTTATCTCACCAGAGTTGTGGCTTCGAGGGAAAGAAGGGGTCGAGCAAAACAACAATAAAGGGTGTCTGGGGTGATGCTTCTTAATAGAGAGAGAGAGACCATTTACATATTAAATTTCATTTTTTATTTTTATTTAAAATAAGAGAAAACCTCATAAATGGTCCCTGGGTATTGAAATGACGAAAATACCCCTCACTTAACGGTAGAAAGCTGATGGAGTTAGGCGGAAGGACTAAACATTAAAAGTTTTGAAACCACAAGGACTATCCGTGAGGTTTTTGTAAATTAAGGACCAAACTTCAGATTTTCGGAAACCACAGGGACCATTTTTGAAGTTTTGTCTTTAATCTATTAAAGTATTCATTTTGTAAGAGCTACCCGACGAGTTGGTAGCCCTAACTCGTCAAGTAGATGCCAGCTTGGTCGCGGGGTTTAAGTGATCTACTCGACGAGTCGAAGCCTGGACTCGACGAGTAGGTCCATCAGGAGGAAACCCTAATATTTAGGGTTTGCACCCTATTTAAACATCATATCTGGCCTCCACCCCAGCCTCTATCACCTCCAAACCCTAGTCTCGAAACCCTAATCCACCTTGAGTGATTTGGAGCTATTGCTTGCCATTTTGAGTGTTATTTGTGCCTTTTGAAGCTTGTGGAAGAAGAAGAAGTTAGAAGGCTCAAAGGGGAAGAAGTAGATCTAGGAACTACACTCCATTTACTGCATATTCTGGTAATCAAGCCCCTAACTTGATCCTTCTTCTCTTAGATCTATTTGTTTTCATTTTAAGAAGGATTTGGTTCAAGAACCTTAGTCCTTGGGATTGGGATGTCCCAAGTGATGTACATCTCAGATCTGGGGTCTAGGAAGGGTTCCATGTCATAAAGGTGCAAACTTTATGACCATGGAGACCCCATGCAAGCTTATATGCAAGAACATGGCCTTTTTAGCTCAAAAAGGCCATGCCTGGGAGGAAAGCTCGGGACTTTATGTGTCCTACAGATGATAAGAGCCTAGATCTATTATATTATGCCTTAGCTTAGGGTATTATGGCTTGTGGACCAAAATTATGTCTTAAAGAAGTTAGGGTTTGGGTTAAACCCATTAGGAAGGACTAAGGACGGGTAAAGTTGGAAACTTTACCCTTAAGAGTGTATTTCCAGTATGTAGATGGAGTTTGGAACATAGATCTGAATGGTAGGAGCTTAATCCATTGAGATGGCTCAATCAGACAGGGGAACTCGACGAATCTAGGGAAGGACTCGACGAGTTGAAGCGGGTTGTCCCGATCATTATAACAGCAAGAACTTGACAAGTCTGTTAAGGGACTCGATGAGTTGACTCAGTTGACCACGAGTTTAAGCATTCATGGACTCGCCGAGTTGGGAGATAAATCGACGAGTTGGGTTGATTGGGAGTTGACCTTGACTCTGACTTTGACTTTGATCATGGGTAAAATGGTCATTTTACCCTAAGGAGGATTAGCAGATTCTGATTAAGTGTTATTATGGAATTGATAGTCGGAGAGTCACCGGAGCAGAAGACAGGGATTCCTCACTCGAGTTTTCAGCATTCAGTTTTGCGAGGTGAGTTTCCTTCAGTAGGAACGAGTCTACGGCACCAAGGTCGGCCCGTATATGCGATATGTTAGTAGCTGAGTGTGGGTGGGGCCCGAATCTCGTAGTAGCTTAGAGTGGGCGGGGCTCGATTCTCATAGTATTATTTGAGTATAAATATGTGATTGTTTGGTAGATATACTTGTTGTCTGTGTGATACTTGTATGCATGTTAGTAGCGGAGTGTGGGCGGGGCCCGAATCTCCTAGACAATGGAGTGTGGGCGGGGCCCGAATCTCCTAGACAACGTAGTGTGGGCGGGGCCCGAATCTCGTAGACAACGGAGTGTGGGTGGGGCCCGAATCTCCATGAGAGTGGGCGGGGCCCGTATCTCCTAGTTGCATGATATTTGTATGGTATATGTGGTAGTTTGGGGAACTCACTAAGCTTCATTCTTACAGTTTTCAGTTTTGGTTTCAGCTACTTCCACTAGCAAGGGGAAGGGCTCGGGATGATCGCATGCCACACACTACAGCTTCAGCCTGGGATGTTTAGACTCTGATATTTTCGTATGATTTTGATACAATATTTTGACACGATGTTTTGAGATACACGATTTATGGTTTTCTTTATGATGATGGATGACTTATGGATTTATTATAAATGATTTTAAAAAGAAATTTTTGGTCTGTATTTTTGGGATGTTTCATATAGTCTCATATAGTTTTAAAGTAAGACGTATAAAGGATTTTTAAATCATGTTAGGTTGGATAAAAGTGTAGTCCTATATTGTATTGTGATAGTATGGTATAAACAAGAAAACAGTTTTAAAAGATGATTATAAGCATTATAGTCTTGCCTAGTGATGAAATAAGACTTATAATGAATGTTTAGTTAGAGTTAAAAGAGTATTAGTTATACCATGTAGTGTAAAGATATCACATAGGCAGGAAATTTGTGTTGATTATGAATATTGTACTCTTGTTTAGTTATACCCAAAGACCTGAAGAGGATGCTTAGTTCAATTAAGTTTAGGTATTGGATAGCATCATATTAAGTGTATACGTGAGATGAGAACGGAGAGTAGAACTCAGTTCAATGATATTGGTGAAGTGGTGGGGTACGGGTGCATACTAGAGTACTATATTAGTATTCCCTTTCCTTTGAGACAGTTAGATAGGGTGCGTATGTATTATACCATTGCAAGGTATGTTTGAGTCATCTAACAGAGTATAAATGATCATCCCTGACCAAACTCAGTCTTGTAGTGTTAATGAATCATACTAATCCAATGAAAAGGGATCGTAGGTTTATTCGCGTACTCTATCCTTCCCATGGTTGCCTTTATTGACTAACTCCTGATGACAAGGAATCCCTAAAGCAGTATAGTCAACACGTTGCTTACAATGATCCTTCAGGATAGATCTTATAAGATCACTATTATAGAATTAATATTTGAGGATCGATGAGATGGGTAACTAAGGGAAAAATGTCTTATAGATATTTATACTATGTTGTTAGATAACAGTTGGTTTTGTAGGTTTAATGATTATAGGTTATTATAATAATAACATTGTGGGGCTGAAAACCCTATGTATCTCACCAGGATTCCCAACCTAACCCACTCAATTTAGATGTATCACAGGTAGTGGAGTTAAGACTGTTAGAGACTTGAATAGGGTGTTGAGGGATTAAATAGAATATCTGCAATAGTGTTCAGGACCGTAGGTCTTTATGTTGTAACATATGTTGTGTATTGAGTATGATATCCTTAGAGTTTTTTTTATTTTGAAAAATTTACTCAAGATATTTTAATAAAACGAAGCAATTTCCGAAAAATGTTTTATTATAATGGGATTTTCTGCAAACAAAGATGTTATGGTTTTTGAAAGCGTAAAGAATTTTTTTTTCTTTTTTTAGGTTATAGAAAATAGGGGATGTCACAGTGTTGGCATGTCAAACTTGTTGAATATGTTTTTATGTTTTTCTATACGAACTTTATAACTTTTTTTCCTAGATTGTTGCTAGTGGCTCTATCTCCACCCACTTTGTGAAATAACCGGTTGCTACTATCAAGAATTTTACATTTCTTCGTGCTTCTCTAAAAACTCATTATTGATGAAATGGACAAGGGCTAGAGATGTTGATCATTTTCGTTGCTGGGAGATCGGGTATTAGGGTATGTTATTGATATTATATGAACCTTTTGGTTAGTTCCTCGACTTTGTATATTGTCGACCAAAATAACCCAAATGGTTTATCTTCTTACCAAACATTTTCTTCCCATAGTGAGATCCATAAATCCCTTCATGATTTTCCTTAAGGATATAATCGGCTTCTTTATGACCCATACAACACAATCATGTCATTAAATGTCATATCTTATAAAACACTCATTATCAGATGTTGAAGTGTGTCGTTGAATCTGACCTTCCTAGTTTCTGCCTTATCTTAGGTTAGAGTGCCATGGGCTAAGTAATCATGGATAAAAGTCATCCATGTGTCCTACTATGGGGTAGTGTTGATGTTATTAATTTTTTTTTACATTGTATTGCGTTCTTATAAGACTTCTACCAACAATTATTGCATGAATCAGGGGTAGTACTTGTTGAACGGGTTGATCAATTATATTTAGACCTCGTAGTGCTCAATTGACCACGAAGTAAATGTGAATATGTTTTTTGCATTAGATGCATGTGAAAGATAAACTATTAGTGTCTCCCAAAGAATTGGGCAAGCTAGAGTTGGGAGTTGCATGAGTGTAGTGAAGGCTTCCTCGGCGTTTTATGTCAGGAAAAAAAATCTTTTTTTTATCAATACATACTTTGAGGATTTTTTGAAAGGTAGTGATTTCTCTGCAGGCTTATCAAAGAATCTAAGATTTTCAGTTTATCATTCAAACCTTGTATCTCTTTTAAAGTTTTTGGAGAACGTAACTTTGCCAACACTTCCACTTTGGTGAGGTTGGCCTGGATTCCCTTGTTTGGTGACTAATTGTGTAACATCCGGAGTCCCAGGTACATCATTTTGGTTATTTATGTTTGAAGTTTATAGTATGACTCGACGAGTTGGTGCAACAACTCGCCGAGTAGTATCGCAAATGGCCACGTGGGTTTAATGACCTACTCGACGAGTCCGAGAGGCGACTCGCCGAGTAGGCGTTGGGATGAGAAACCCTAAATCCCCGGGTTTGGGGCCTATTTAAACGCACTTATAGCCTCATTTGCGGCTACCCTTCCTTGAGAGCAAACCCTAAACGACCTTTGAGCCTAGAGAGAGAGAGAGAGAGAGAGTGATTTGCTAATTGTGAGTGTTTGGTGCATTTTGTGAAGAGAATAGAAGATTTCCAAGTCAAGGGACAAGAGGGTGCTACTAAATATGAGGTTGTTTCTCTTCAGAGCTTCTGGGAAAGGTATAAAGCTTGCACCTTTCTCATTATTTTGTATAGATCTCATGATTTGTGAATCCAGGGTTTTTCCACCCAAATATGAGGACTTTGAGTGTTCCATGCTCATTGAGAGGGTTGAACTTCAGATATGGACCATGTGAGGCCCCTAGAGTCCAAAAGTCCCTGCTTTATCCAACCATAATAATGATCTTGAGTGAAAAACCCTTTTTGGGGTATGATTTGGCATTTTAAGCTCAAAGTGCCATGCATGAACGTAAAGCCTGTGACTTTACGTGATAGATGAGCCTTTGGAGTATAGATCCAGAATTTGGGGAGGTTCTCTGCTTTGAAAACGACCGAATGAGAGATGAGTATGAATGGACTCGCCAAGTCAAGAAGCCGACTCGACGAGTCGGATGGGGTTGTCCCGATGGTTTTGATCGCGCAGCAACTCAGCGAATTGACGGGTCAACTCGGCGAGTTGAGCCAGACTTTTGAGTGATTCTGTGAATGGCGAGCAGACTTGTCGAGTCCCATGAGTGCACTCGACGAGTAGGGTCAACATGGACTGTTGACTTGGGTTTGACTTCTGTTGACTTAGGGTTTGGTCAACCCTGTCTTTGGGAAACCATGAAGGGGTAAAATGGTCTTTCCTACTTCAAGAGAGAGAGAGATAACTTAGTGAAATGTGCAATATTAAGAGTTAAATAGATATACTTATCTTATGTGATTAGGAGGAGGCTAGACTGGTGATTTGTGTGCGAGAGTAATCATTCACCCAGCTTACTTACGAGGTGAGTCTTCTCACTATACTTACCAAGAGTGGTAGCTTTACGTGATTGAGCTGATTATGTGTTTATCTGTGCATTGTTATATTCTACATTATGTCTTGTGATTATTGTTGCTATGAGTTTACTGAGTTAGAATCAGAGGATTTCACTGAGACACATTGATCGGAGGGTCTTACAGAGTTATAGCCTCGAGTGGCTAACGTGCTATATGTGGTATTTTGGGGAACTCACTAAGCTTTATGCTTACCATGTTATGTGTTTCAGGTACCTCCGATGATCGCGGGAAGGCCCCAGCTTGATTGTACACACACACTCGTTTGGGAATATATTTTGGAAGATCCTGGTTTATGTGATAAACAATTTTTGATAAATAAATTGTACCAATGTTGATACTTGAGATTTTCGGAAATTATGATATGTGAATTTTATGTTCAAAAATGAAAATTTTGATTTGAAAATTTTGGTGTTACAAGTTGGTATCAGAGCCTTGGTTTGAGGGATTCGGATGCACCTCCGGGTGTGTTTGGACTCAAACTGAGGATTTGAGAATAATTTTCAAAAGAAATGATTTTTCTAAAATGAGAAAGAGCTTCAAGAGAAAACGAGTTGGAGCGGTGTGTACGATCAGCCAGAGCCCGAAGGTGATTTCTCAAGATACCCTTAATTTGTGTTATGAGATATTTATGAAATATTCTGTTAGGGTTACATGATAGAAATTTGGCTAGGTATTTCATATTCTAGGGCTAGAGCTGCCTGATTTGTGATGCCTTAGCTTAGGAGATGTTCTTGATTAGTGTTACCTGCTATTCACTCTGAGTATGTTCTGAGTTTTAAATCAAGAGATAATCTAGGAATAGATACCTAGATGAGTTTGAGAGGAATCTTCTGAGAGAGTAGTCTATGGATCGTGAGATGTATAGTATTTGTGAATTAGAATCCTATGAGGAGGACTTCGGATGACTGCGGACTTGGTGTGGAAGGTAGTATTGGGCCCGTACTACTGAAAGCACCAGATCTGCAGGCAGCTTAAGTACAAATCCGTAGGGTGCTAAGGAGCGAGTGAGCGAGTGCGAGTATACTCGAGCGAGATTCTGATGATTTTGTGTTGTGTTTCAGAGACATCATGGTGGGTACACGCCACAACCCCAGGAGCAGTGGGACTAGTGATGATGAGCTTCGTAGGATGATTCACGAGGAGGTGGCCGCAGCTATTCGAGCGGAGATTCCGGAGATGTTTGGGTCTATTAAGACCACTTTGATTGAGACTTTTGATGAGCGGTATGATGCTGTTACCGAGGCAGCCGCTGCTGTTGGGTTTTTGTTATAATACAACATCCTATGGTGCACATACAACCCTAAATACCTTGGATCTATGTTTTCACTAATTATACATGCAAATGGTTTCCAAGGTATTGAACCTATAGCTAGCATGCAATTGTCATACAAACTACATAAAATACTAGATAGTGTAACATACCTTTTTGTGTGGCTGGAAGTCTTGATGTATTTGGCCTTAAAAACTTAGCCCCAATAGTGTGGAAGCCTCAAATGAAGTCACAACACATCAAAGACAAAGGTAGGACTTGAGAGAGAATCTCCATGCACTCTAAAACCTTCATGAACTCCAAGAACATGCACACACTCTAGGGTGTGACTAGGGGGTGGCGGTTTTAGGTCATAACATATGTATTTATATGTGTTGAATTCTAAGAGTCATGGGTATAACCCAAACCCATATCCATGGATCTTATGATCCATGGTTCATGTGGCCCAACTCTTTATGTATCCATACATAAACTTGGTCCAACATGGATCCTAAGCCCAACACATATAAATATAACTAATTACCATAATTAGTCCCCATAGTTTTAATTAGTCTCTTTTGATCACTGAATTAATTCCAAATTAATTCTTGATCAATACTATTTAAAACATATGACTTCATAGAGCTTATAATATATTAATAAATCATATATAACCTCTTCTCTCAAAAGTCCATCCTAACAAATTGTCTTGATGATATGCAACCCAAATGGACCATGCTACTCTCGGGTCGAATACATACCAATAATAGTTATGGGCTTAGACACCTAATCCAACAGTCTCCCACTTGGATAAGTCTAAAACTATTATTGCGTATGACTCCAAAACCCGACCAGCAATCGTAGCTCTTAAAGCCGTTGTCGAACTCTGAGCAAATCAATGACGCGTCCATTAGATAAGGGAACATATATTCCTCCATTCTAGATATCTATGGACTGAGACATGGATTATAATCATTCTCTCTGTCCATTTGTTGTTTCCCGATTTCCGATTTATGACGACTGACTAATTGAACAAATCAAATCAGTCCAGGCCCGGCCGAGCACTTACCTTTGTCATCACCAAATCATCGAGGGGCCCACAGATATCGCTTTTATCCCTTTAAGGGTAAAAGGAATGGATAAACTTCGACTAATATGCTTGTTCTACTACTTGTTGAATCATACACAAAGGCACGTTTTATAACATCGAGTTACCAAATGCATTTACGTGCAATCAATGTATGACCAACTCATAGGCAACAAGTCATATCTCTAGGTTTGAAGAATATAAGATATTATCGTCTCATGATCACTCGTGATAAAATCCATGAAGTGAGTCAAATGAGCGTGGGTTTAATCCAATACTCGAATCCTTTTTCCGGGAGTACTCATGAATGTTGTAGTAACTCTTACTATGTCCACTACCTTGGACATCTACAAACCCGATTCATGACAGTCTTGCCTTAATACCTACTTCCAACGTATTATCGACTGTGGATGGTTTGAATAACTTAGTCATTCGGAAAGAATAACTTAGCAATTCTGGAAGTCAAAACATGCAAAGTGAAACACAAGAATAATACTAATCACTCTATGGTCCCAAGCACCTTTGAGAGTAAATAAAACACCTTTTATTTAAACACGATATTGATTACTCATTATTCATTGTATAATGTTTCAAATAATCAACTTTATACTTGAATTAAAACAATAGTTGTCCCATGCTCCAAGCATGTAAACTATGGTTTTCTAAACACTAGTCATGCCATACACCAAGTATGCACACTATGTTTATCTATGATCTTTACTTTGTGAAATAGATCAATTGAACATGATTCCAATGATGCTCATTTCACAATCCCAAATCTTTATCGCAAATGTAAGAATTCCAAATTCCTACCATTTAACGAAATATGTTACATTCTAAACTTATATGCATTGATCCTCTCGTAATGACTATGCACAAAGTCACAAAGACTTGTCAACAGACATTACAGAGTATTCCAATGGAGAGCATTCCATGGAAACGAAGTTTCAAATTCAAAGTACATTGCTTTGAACAACCTTCTTGCATTAAGTTTCCTAATCTTACACAGATTTGAAGAACAACTTCCACCTATGGAAACCTTTCCAGATTCCCATTTTGACTATCACTTCTGAACAAGAGTTACCTCTTTTCAGAATATGTCAATATGGTCCTTTCACAACTAACACTTATACTTCCAACTGTCCATGAGCAACTGATCTTTGGTAAACCTCATATTGTCCTCGACAATTGCTTAATCATTTTAGTCATATCCAAGTCTAGATCTTCTCTCCTCTTAATGCCTTAGGCATTCGGAAAATTTAGAAAGTATAAATATTACAGCACATGCAATCGATCCTATATCCGAAGCATATGGGACACGATTCATGATGTCTCACATAAAGACGTGATCATAGCCCAGTCTTTTGCTACAATATTTTTTATTTGCCATGTTTTCAAAATTTGACTATGAAGAGGGATGCTGTAATCATAATCGAATTTTGAAAACGCAATATATATAGAGTTTCCTTATGTTTGGCCATTCCAACATAAAATTCATATATATATATATATATATATATATATATATATATATATATTCTTGACTAAAGATGATCAAAATCTCAATCTAAGCTTTTAGAATTGAAATGAAGTATAATTTTCTCTCCCTTAATTATAACAAAACAACTTTTCCCAATTGAAACCTTTTGTATTCTATAATTAACACTTAACATAATGATCATGCTCCCACTTACATGATAATTACTAGCATAACACTTATGCTCCCACTAGCTTTGACATGTATCCAGAAATCAGTTGGACTTCTAGAAATCAATACTTTATTGACTTTCTTACCAAAGATCAGACTTCTTGATACAAGATGCTTTGATAAAACCTTGTCAAAAAACATACACCTTTCCTTAGATAACTCATATGAGTGTCTAAACAATTTCAGAACTATGAAGAGGGATGCCGTAATCATAGTCTCAATTGTTTAGACCTTTGCCATTTCTCACAAGTCCATGTTAGTGTGCCGGTTAACCATACACGCTCCACTAACGACTTTGAGAATGCAAATAACACAATTGCTATCTACTTAAAATCTACTTAGTGAAAGCGTTTCCTCACCATCATTTTCATGAATCGGAGAGAAACCTTATGACACTTAGATTTTATGGTGAATGAGTTCCTATCCATGTGAATTTGTCAAAACCATAATCACAAGACAAGGTTAGTGACAAATCCAACCTCATATGGATCGAACTTGTGCAATCTTAATTTCTTGACACTTGGCAGCACAAGGGCCAACCATTTCTTCCAAGTTGTTATGCACCCAATGCAAAACCAACTTTAACTGGAATGGGCACAGAAACAGGAATATGTTAACATGATAGGTTATAAACCTCAAGTCGTGTGCTAGTGATAAACTACAGGTTTTATTCCTGATTAGATCTTGAAACTCTTTCAGGATCTTTTAGACTCCCACTATCCTCTTGACATATAAGACTCTCTTGCCAAGAACCATTCCTTGACAAACAAATATTCAAGGGATAGTGCGGATTCTTATCAAGACAAACACTTCACACAATTGGCCTTAGTTGGTCTTTGTTTTATCCAAAACATCACAACTTACCAATTTCAAATGTACAAGAGTAGGACACCTTTTACTCTTACATTCGACTAGTGTTAATAAACCTTCTTTAAGATGTGTCACTCAAGTTACAATCTTGGAGTATGACTCTAAGACTTGTTATGGAAAGAAGTATGATTCATCTTTTTGATTTTAACCATTTCAACAATCCACGATTTCTCTTCTTAGCCAAACAAATGCACTAAGATGTCCTTAGAGAAACAATTGTGATATGGTTTCATAATCACTAAGATAATCATAAAACAAGATACTCAAGTACTCTCCCATCCTTTCAGATTGAGAAACTTTTATCTTTCTGCCTTATTTGATTCTTCTCATTCGTTCTGCCATACATTGAAACTTTTGCAATGTTTCAGTATTATACTTAACCTTGCAAGTATAATCATATTTACTAAACCTTAGTAATCATGACGAATAGTCTTATCGATCTTTGTGGTGGACTTGACCAATGCACAAGAATGTGTACTCGATCCCTTAGTCCTTCACTTGACTCACATATACATGTAAACAAGGAATTGGTCTTAATTTTCGAAAGATGAAAATTCTCATTCATCATACAACTTGCATGATTCTAAGTTTCTACCCAACTGAAACTTGAGTGATGAGAATCTTTCCTTATTTGGTAAATTATGACACTACCACAGTCGAAAGAATCAAATCCATTTTCCAATATTGCTATCAATGGAAACATATAAACAACAAATTCTCACAAATGCCACTGTAAGGATATTTTAAAATAAAATGAATCCTTTTCTTTTATTTTAGAACTTTGCGGAAAACCTTATCCTTACAATGCAAATGCATGCGAAAAACTATGTTGTTATGTATTCCTAAGCAATCTATCACAACTCTTTAAGTAACAGCTCAAAATTCTTCCTTTAAGCTTCGTCTTCACTTTGGTTCTTAAAACATCAAAATGTGATCTAGTCACACCATGTAATAAGAATCTCCAAATAGGAACTTAATAGAGTTAGATAATGGACTTTACCCGAAGTAGAGTAAAAACTTTTGACTTTACCATCCTTACAGACTATCAGGTAAATTTGGCCAGCTTCGCAACCAATGCCCCTTCCTTTGGCAATAGAAGGTTTGGGAAGTCGATCTTCTAATCAAATTTGCTTTTACCTGTGCTCAAAACCATTGCTGACTCAGCAGCACCAAGCAAATAGGTAAGATCATTAAGGGTCAAGTCATGGTCTGTCACATAGTAGTCCCAAAGGAACTCACTATGTGACTTAGAAAGTGATTGAACATCCAACTTTCTCAAGACTTTGACACCCAACTCTCCCGGCTTGTCAATACGTGACTTCATCGCCAAGATATGATCACACATAGACCTTGCTTGCTAATAGGGCTTGAGTGACCTTGAACTTGTGGGTTAGGAAGAATAATTGGAGGGGGTGGAGGAAGTGAAATTCCAAGAGATTTGGGAAGATCATAGATGTCTAAACTAGACATCTACAATGGGAGATATTCAAGTTAGTTGATTTAAGTCCTTAATATAACACCCAATATGAAATATTAAGGCTAGGACCCAACACAATATTTTACAACTTGGAAGAGGGATGCCGTAATCCAAGCTATAAAATATTTGAAGGTAGGCGAATGACGATTCACCAATTTCCACCATGAAAAACGAAATAATTTATTAGGTTTTAATTGGTTTTGAAACTCCTAGATCTTTTGATATTCATTGAAATTTTCAATGGCATGTTTCAATCTCGATTGTGCCCTCTCAGATTTTGTGACTGGGATGCCGAGGATCACAAAACAAGGTGTGAATAACCATGCAAATTCACTTGGTACCCTTAGTATTATCACCTAATCGATATGCCAGTTAACCACACACGCTCCACCGATCTATGATAAACATTAAGGTACCCTTCGCCACTCTTACTAGTCCATGTTAGTGTGCCGGTTAACCACACACACTCCACTAACGACTTGGTAAGGTACAAAGTGTAAATTTCATGGGTTAGCACCAAATTCACATTTTCCTAAGTAACTAAGATTGGGAATTTATAAGTGTTTAGTTACTTAGTATTTATCATTAATACTTTTAATGAAGGGAGAATTATAGTCCTGTCAAACCCGTTCGGCTAACGACCCTCCACCAGTCAAGGAAGCGGTGGGTGAGAGTGGACACCCATTAAACTGCCATTTTTTAGGCAGTAACCTTATACCCCCTTATAGACCGGCTTCGTGAATGAGGCCTACTAACGGTAAGACTGACTTTTACTCTTATACATATATATAAATATTAAACCTATAATATTATAATAGTATAAGGGTTGAATTTTAAACTATTAAAATTCTAAGGGTTTAACTTGGAACTAAAGTATTCATGGGAGGAAACTTTACAAATTCCAAAACTTGAGGGCAAGTTTTGAACAATTCAAAAACCTTTTCAGTTCCATAACTTATGAATTTAAAGTAGTTTTAATAAAAACTCTTCAAGTTCCATAACTTGAGGACAAGTTATGGAAGACTTTAAAAAAACATTTAAGGAAAAATAAACTCTTCATTTTCATAACCTATGAGTTTAAAGTAGTTTAATGAATAAACTCTTCAAGTTCCATAACTTGAGGACAAGTTATGGAAGACTTTAAAATCATTCAAGAAAATAAGACTCTTCATTTTTCCTAACTTATGGAAATATTATGAGTTTTAAAGGATCATAAATGTGACTTTTCATATAACTTGAGTACAAGTTACAAAACACATTTTATGAGCAACTTTAAGATTAATATGGATTGAAAACAAATTATCACATAACTTTTCTATTAATCTAGACTAACTCATAAGAACAAGACAATTCAAATCAAACTTTTTCATGAAATTAGCCTAACCATTAAACTAATACAAAACATGAATCTATTGACAATTATCTTTGAAATTGGTTTAGCATGAACATTACCACATCAAAAACAGGTTTACAAGTTCAAAAACAGCTTAGGGTAATGTTCCTAGTCCAATTCCAGCCAAAAACATCAAACAACAAGCTGTCAGCACCCAAAACTCGTCGAGTTCCTTGGGGAACTCGTCGAGTTCATGCCCAAAATGATGAACTCGTCGAGTTTTATGGTCTGGACAGTTTCAGCTTTGAAAAAACAAGTTTGCATCAAGTATAAGTGAAAACAAGCCTAGGCTCTGATACCACTGTTGGGTTTTGGTATAATACAACATCCTATGGTGCACATACAACCCTAAATACCTTGGATCTATGTTTTCACTAATTATACATGCAAATGGTTTCCAAGGTATTGAACCTGTAGCTAGCATTCAATTGTCATACAAACTACATAAAATACTAGATAGTGTAACATACCTTTTTGTGTGGCTGGAAGTCTTGATGTATTTGGCCTTAAGAACTTAGCCCCAATAGTGTGGAAGCCTCAAATGAAGTCACAACATATCAAGGACAAAGGTAGGACTTGAGAGAGAATCTCCATGCACTCTAAAACCTTCATGAACTCCAAGAACATGCACACACTCTAGGGTGTGACTAGGGGGTGGCGGTTTTAGGTCATAACATATGTATTTATATGTGTTGAATTCTAAGAGTCATGGGTATAACCCAAACCCATATCCATGGATCTTATGATCCATGGTTCATGTGGCCCAACTCTTTATGTATCCATACATAAACTTGGTCCAACATGGATCATAAGCCCAACACATATAAATATAACTAATTACCATAATTAGTCCCCATAGTTTTAATTAGTCTCTTTTGATCACTAAATTAATTCCAAATTAATTCTTGATCAATACTATTTAAAACATATGACTTCATAGAACTTATAATATATTAATAAATCATATATAACCTCTTCTCTCAAAAGTCCATCCTAACAAATTGTCCTGATGATATGCAACCCAAATGGACCATGCTACTCTCGGGTCGAATACATACCAATAATAGTTATGGGCTTAGACACCTAATCCAACAGCTGCTGCAACCACCGCAGCTCTCGCTGCTGCCAGACCACAGGGAGGTGACTCGTTGCTGTACCGGGAATTCAGCAACACGAAGCCACCAGAGTTTGATGGGGCTCAGGATCCGATTGCGGCGATGAGGTGGATCTCTGATATCGAGGGATGTTTCTATACTTGTTCATGCCCAGAGCATTTGATGGTGCGGTTCGCGCTGAACCAGCTTCGTTTAGGAGCGAAGGACTGGTGGAAATTTGCGACAACCAGCTTTACTACCGCAGAGCATACTGCAGTGACTTGGGAGAGATTTGTTATAATGTTCTGTGATGAGTATGTTCCCCCGGTGGAGAGGGAACAGTTGGCCCAGGAGTTTCTGTCCCTCAGACAGAAGACAGAGTCGGTGACTGAGATTACTCGGATGTTTCACGAGAGGGTGTTGTTCTGCCATGAGCATGTGTCGACTGAGCAGGCACGCATGAGCCGTTATTTGAGCATTTTGAGGAGGGACATTCGAGAGTTCGTGGTGAAATCGTCTTACCGTACATTCGCTGAGCTGCAGGCGAATGCCAGGAGGAGAGAGATCGAGCTGAAGACTCAGGCGAGGGAGGACGTGGAGTCTCAGGGGAGAGACCGGCGACCGGCGCAATCGCAGCCGGCAGCCAAGCGGGCTAAACCCGCTGATCCGAGACCAAGACGCCAGAAGGGCCGCACTTGTGGCAACTGCGGCAAGAGTCACGAGGGATCTTGTCGGGCAGGGATTTGCTACAAATATGGCAAGGAGGGGCATATGGCGAAGGATTACCCCAAGGGTTTTGCAGTCTGTTTTCATTGCAACCAGACCGGCCATCGGAAGGCCGAGTGTCCTCATCTTGTTCAGGGATCAGCCCAGGGTTCCACTCCTGCTGCATTGCGTGTTACTGATGCTAGGCGGGTGAAGGCCGAGGTTCCGAAGGCTCGTGGGAGAGCTTTCCAGCTGACAGCGGAGGAGGTCCGCGCAACACCAGATGTTGTGGCTGGTATGTATTACTCTATTTATCCATTTATTTGCTTTGCGCTTCTTTTATGATTATCATGTGCTATATTTAGGTACATTTCTTGTGATTTCCGTACCTGCTTTAGTGTTATTTGATTCGGGTGCGAGTTGATCCTTCGTATCCATAGCCTTTAGTCATCACATTGGCAACCAGTGTGAGGCGTTGAGTTGACCTCTGAGGGTTTCTATTGCTGATGAGCATGCGGTTTTTGCTACTGAGGTGTTCCGAGGATGTGTGCTGGAGATTTTTGGCGTCAAGTTTCCGATCGACCTGGTACCGATCGCGATGGGAGATGTCTGTGTCATTGTGGGCATGGATTGGTTGAGCCGTTTTGGAGCAGTGATCGACTGCGAGCACCAGTTGGTGACTATACAAGACCCTAGCGGGGAAGTGCTTATAGTGTATGGCGAGGGTACCAGATCTGAGTTAGCTTTCTGCTCTGCCGCCAGGGCAAGGCAGAGTTTGCAGCAGGGTTGTATGGGTTTCTTGGCGTACGTGATGGATACGTGAATTGTTTCAAAGAGGCCGAATTCTATCTCCGAGGTCCCGATAGTGTGCGAGTTTCCTGATGTTTTTCCAGAGGAGTTGTCGGGTGTGCCTCTCGAGAGGCAAGTGGAGTTTCGGATTGATTTGGTCCCGAGAGCAGCGCCTATCGCCAAGGCACCCAATCGCCTTGCGCCACCAGAGAAGCAGGAGTTATCCTCTCAGCTCCAGGAGCTGCTGGGTAAAGGGTTCATTAGACCGAGTAGCTCACCGTGGGGAGCTCCGATCCTTTTTTTCAAGAAAAAGGATGGTTCGCACCGGATGTGCATTGATTACAGGGAGTTGAACAAGTTGACGGTCAAAAACCGTTATCCACTTCTGAGGATCGACGATTTGTTCGATCAGTTGCAGGGGGCATCTTGGTTCTCCAAGATTGATCTGAGCTTCAAATATCATCAGATGAGACTTTGCGAGGAGGATATTCTGAAGACTGCCTTTAGAACCCGTTATGGGCACTATAAGTTTGTGGTGATGCCCTTCGGGCTCACCAACGCACTGGCGACGTTCATGGACCTCATGAACCGGGTGTGTAGGCCCATGTTGGGTCGATCAGTGATCATGTTCATCGATGATATCCTTGTGTACTCGAGATCCAGAGAACAACACGAGGAGCACCTTAGAGAGGTTTTGGGAATTTTGAGATCGGAGAGGCTACATGCCAAATTCTCCAAGTGTGATTTCTGGTTACGAGAGGTCCAGTTCCTAGGACATCTCGTTAATCAGAATGGGATATTGGTTGACCCAGCCAAGACTGAGGCAGTCATGCGATGGGGGGTGCCGAGATCCCCATCCGAGATCAGGAGTTTTCTGGGATTGGCCGGTTACTATCGGAGATTTATCAGGGATTTCTCCAAGATTGCAGTTCCTCTCACCAAATTGACCCGGAAGGGTGTTACTTTCGTTTGGGGGCCTGAGCAGTAGGCATCATTTGAGACCCTCCGCCAGAGATTGTGCGAAGCTCCAGTGTTAGCCCTTCCGGAGGGAGTGGAGGACTTTGTGGTTTATTGCGATGCGTCTATCTCAGGGATGGGTGCAGTGTTGATGCAAAGGGGACACGTGATAGCATATGCGTCGAGGCAACTGAAGCCTCATGAGACGAGGTATCCCACCCATGATTTGGAGTTAAGGGTGGTGGTGTTCGCCCTCAAGATTTGGCGCCACTATCTTTATGGCGTGTAGTGTACTATATACACGGACCACAAGAGTCTGAAGTATCGCATGGATCAACCCAATTTGAATATGAGACAGAGGAGGTGGCTGGATGTGGTGAAAGACTATGACTGTGAGATCCTGTATCATCCGGGCAAAGCTAATGTGGTAGCCGACGCCCTGAGCCGTAGAGCTGAGAGCGCTCCGATCCGAGATGTATGTATGAGGATGACAGTGATGACTCCAGTTTTAGATACCATTCGAGAGGCCCAGGTGGAGGCCGTGAGACCGGAGAACCGCAAGAGGGAGCGGGTGATTGGGCAGGTGCCTGAGCTTGTGATAGACAGTCGTGGGCTTATGACTTTCCGAGGGCGGATTTGGGTGCCATATACTGGCGGAGCTCGCTGTGTCCTGATGGAGGAGGCACATAAATCGAGATTCTCGATCCATCCAAGAGATACTAAGATGTACTTGGACCTAAAGAGGGACTATTGGTGGCCCTGTATGAAGAGGGACGTGGCTTGGGTAGTCGAGAGGTGCTTGACCTGTCGTCGGTTTAAGGCCGAGCACCAGCGTCCTCATGGCAAGCTGCAACCATTGTAGGTTCCCCAGTGGAAGTGGGAACAGATTTCCATGGATTTTATCACCAAATTGCCGAAGACCGCGCGAGGAGTAGATGCAATTTGGGTGATTGTGGACCGGTTGACGAAGAGCGCTCACTTCCTTGCTATTAGTGAGAGTTCTTCTGCGGAGAAACTAGCCGAGGTATATGTAAGAGAGGTGGTAACTCGGCATGGAGTGCCGACGTCGATAGTGTCAGACCGGGATGTGTGTTTTACTTCCAGGTTCTGGAATAAGTTTCATGAGGAGCTGGGTACGAGATTACACTTCAGTACAACTTACCACCCATAGACGGACGAGCAGAGTGAGCGGACGATTCAGACGCTCGAGGACATGCTTCGAGCATGTGTTATCGACTTCGGTGGAAGTTGGGACACATATCTGCCCTTGGCTGAGTTTTCTTACAACAACAACCACCATTCCAGTATCGGTACATCTCCTTTCGAGATTCTTTATGGGAGAAGGTGTCGGACTCCTATCTGTTGGGGAGAGGTGGGGTAACGAGTGATGGGTAGCACTGAGATAGTGCTCAAGACGACTGAGCAGATTCAACAGGTCAAGTAGAGGTTACTGACGGCCCAGAGTCGCCAGAAGAGTTACACAGATAGGCGACGATCCGAGCTTGAGTTTCAGGTTGGAGACTTTGTCCTCCTGAAGGTATCCACTTGGAAAGGGGTGATCCGATTCAGGAAACGGGGCAAGCTTGGGCCCCGATACATCGGTCCTTTCAGGGTGACCACCAGAGTGGGTAGGGTAGCGTACCGTTTGGAGATACCTGCAGAGTTGAGTCAGATTCATAACACCTTCCATGTGTCTCAGCTAAGGAAGTGTGTAGCCGACGAGACGACGGTAGTACCATTAGAAGACATTCAGGTGGATGCGAGCCTGAATTACATTGAGAGACCAATTGCGATCATGGATCAAAATGTGAAGGTTCTGAGGAACAAGGAGGTACCCCTGGTTTAGGTTTAGTGGCAACATCGGAGAGGGTCCGAGTTGACGTGGGAGCTGGAGTCCGATATGCGAGAGCAGTATCCAGAGTTATTTCCCGATCATGACTTCGAGGGCGAAGTCTAATTCTAGTGGGGGAGAATTTTAACATCCGGAGTCCCAGGTACATCATTTTGGTTATTTACGTTTGAAGTTTATAGTATGACTCGACGAGTTGGTGCAACAACTCGCCGAGTAGTATCACAAATGGCCACGTGGGTTTAATGACCTACTCGACGAGTCCGAGAGGCGACTCGCCGAGTAAGCGCTGGGATGAGAAACCCTAAATCCACGGGTTTAGGGCCTATTTAAAGGCACTTATAGCCTCATTTTCGGCTACCCTTCCTTGAGAGAAAAACCTAAACGACCTTTGAGCCTAGAGAGAGAGTGTGTGCTTTGATAATTGTGAGTGTTTGGTGCATTTTATGAAAAGAAGAGAAGATTTACAAGCCAAGGGACAAGAGGGTGCTGCTAGATCTGAGGTTGTTTCACTTTAGAGCTTCTGGGAAAGGTATAAAGCTTGCACCTTTCTCATTATTTTGTATAGATCTCATGATTTGTGAATCTAGGGTTTTTCCACCCAAATATGAGGACTTTGAGTGTTCCATGCTCATTGAGAGGGTTGAACTTCAGATCTGGACCATGTGAGGTCCCTAGAGTCCAAAAGTCCCTGCTTTATCCAACCATAATAGTGATCTTGAGTGAAAAACCCTTTTGGGGTATGCTTTGGCATTTTAAGCTCAAAGTGTCATGCATGAACGTAAAGCCTGTGACTTTGCGTGATAGATGAGCCTTAGGAGTATAGATCCAGAATTTGGGGAGGTTCTCTGCTTTGAAAACAACTGAATGAGAGATGAGTTTGAATGGACTTGCCGAGTCAAGAAGCCGACTCGACGAGTCGGATGGGGTTGTCCCGATGGTTTTGATCGCGCAGCAACTCGGCGAGTTGACGGGTTAACTCGGCAAGTTGAGCCACACTTTTGAGTGATTCTGTGAATGGCGAGCAGACTCGTCGAGTCCCAAGAGTGCACTCGACGAGTAGGGTCAACATGGACTGTTGACTCGAGTTTGACTTCTGTTGACTTAGGGTTTGGTCAACCCTGTCTTTGGGAAACCATGAAGGGGTAAAATGGTCTTTCCTACTGAGAGAGAGAGAGAGATAACTTAGTGAAATGTGCAATATTAATAGTTAATTGGATATACTTATCTTATGTGATTAGGAGGAGGCTAGACTGGTGATTTGTGTGCGAGAGTATTCATTCACTCAGCTTACTTATGAGGTGAGTATTCTCACTATACTTACCAAGAGTGGTAGCTTTACGTAACTGAGCTTATTATGTGTTTATCTGTGCATTGTTATATTCTGCATTATGTATTGTGATTATTGTTGCTATGAGTTTACTGAGTTGGAATCGGGGGATTTCACTGAGACACATTGACCGGAGGGTCTTACAGAGTTATAGCCTCGAGTGGCTAACGAGCTATATGTGGTATTTTGGGGAACTCACTAAGCTTTATGCTTACCCTGTTATGTGTTATGTGTTTCAGGTACTTCCGATGATCGCGGGAAGGCCCCAACTTGATTGTACACACACACACACACTCGTTTGGGAATATATTTTGGAGGATCCTGGTTTATGTGATAAACAATTTTTGATAAATAAATTGTACCAATGTTGATACTTGAGATTTTCGGAAATTATGATATGTGAATTTTATGTTCAAAAATGAAAATGATTTGAAAATTTCGGTGTTACAAATTGACTATGTATCCAAAAAAAATGCCAATTGATGAGTTTTAGCTTCTTCTTCTTTATTTCTTTTAGTCTGGCGAATGTTCTTTGATATTGCTAATAAAATATGACATCGATCTTTAATTGTAGAGAATAAGTTATCAACTTTGTTTCTAAATAATAAATAAAGTTTAAGAATAAAAAGTAAAATTAAAAAATATAATGATTATTTAATTATACATGATAGATTTTGTGTTTTTTTAATAGTTTTTAATTAATCTTTTACATGATTATCTTTCATTCTGAAGTAAAATTTATTTACACATTTTTTATACTATTAATTTGACTAAACTAATGTGCATATTCATGTATGTTGAACAACGACATATATATATATATATATATATATATATATATATATATATATATATATATATATATATAGAGAGAGAGAGAGAGAGAGAACTCATACTTTCCCAAGAACCTAAGAACTAAAGGTGGAATGTTAGATCAAAAAAACGGATGACCAAGATCACTTGTGGCATTTTTGTAAATAATTAGAAACTTATAGGGGCGGGGGTATCTTAACTTAAATGGGCAAGGGTATTATAGGAAATGCAAATTTATTTTAATAATATCCTAAATCACACATCTAAAAATTGAGCTTGAAACATATCACATTCTCTCTCTCCTTCCTTCTTACTCTCTTCTACGATTTGACCTCCAACGACCACCTTCCGGAATCCATGGTCGCCTCCGGTAATTGTCTCGTCATCGATTCATCGCCTTCCTTATCGTATCCTTACTGTCTCCGTCGACCACCCTGATTATCGATAACACACAGTTGGAATCATCTCTCTTCTCTCATCTCCGATGAACAAGTGTGGAATTATCACTTTGCATCTTTATGTTCATTGTTTTCCATGAAATTGATGTGATCTTGAGCATGATTTGCAATTGTTGTGGAGTTATCTATCTTCTTTCATCTAAATTGTTACTATTCTGATTTGGTTGATGACTTGTTGCAGAATCCACAATATCATGTCGCTTGAAGCCATGGACCTGAGTTAACTGATGTCCAGATCTTTTGCTAGCTCCGAGAAGGTCGCTTCATCAACGCCGATTTATCAAAATCGATCAACAACGATCTATCAACATTGATTTATCAAGTGTCTGTAAACATCGATTTTTCATCATTGATCTTCGCCTGGGATCCAAAAGTCAAGAATATGACCATGGAAATTCATTCTGGTATCGATTCATCATCAAGTAAAGATCTATTTATTGAAGTCGTATATCATTGACGATTGGAATATATAGTTTGTACTTTTGATGCTAGTGGTATCATGAACTGAGGTTGGTCTGATTTCTTAATTTTTTTCTGCATTCGATAGCTACAACTACTTGTTTGTTGCTACTGATTTGCTACTTATTTGTTGTTTATATATGAAAATTGTAAAAAAGGGAATGTGTTTGCTGATCATGTATGATATCTGATTGTGTACATTATTCTGTATCATAAATTAGATGTTTGAATTTGTGTTCTTAAGGCTCATATGTGTGATGGTTTTTGTCTTTTGATCTGATTTGGGATGGTTGGCCTTGGATACAAGCTGTTTGATCAAATGCCTAAGAGGAATGTATGTAGTACTTTTATAAGATGCATGTTTTCACTGCTCAAATACAATATACATGTTTTAACAAAATTGTTTCATATTTTTATAATATCAATATCTGAAACTTGCATGGTGGGCTTGAACTCAAGAGGGGTTGATTGTAGGAAATGCAAATTTATTTTAAAAATATCCTAAATCACAGATCTAAAAATTGAGCTTGAAACATATCACGTTCTCTCTCTCCTTCCTTCTTACTCTCTTCTACGATTTGACCTCCAACGACCACCTTCCAGAATCCATGGTCGCCTCCGGTAATTGTCTCGTCATCGATTCATCGCCTTCCTTATCGTATCCTTACTGTCTCCGTCGACCACCCTGATTATCGATAACACACAGTTGGCATCATCTCTCTTCTCTCATCTCCGATGAACAAGTGTGGAATTATCACTTTGCATCTTTATGTTCGTTGTTTTCCATGAAATTGATGTGATCTTGAGCATGATTTGCAATTGTTGCAGAGTTATCTATCTTCTTTCATCTAAATTGTTACTATTCTGATTTGGTTGATGACTTGTTGCAAAATCCACAATATCATGTCGCTTGAAGCCATGGACCTGAGTTAGCTGATGTCCAGATCTTTTGCTAGCTCCGAGAAGGTTGCTTCATCAACGCCGATTTATCAAAATCGATCAACAACGATCTATCAACATTGATTTATCAAGTGTGTGTAAACATCGATTTTTCATCATTGATCTTCGCCTGGGATCAGAAAGTCAAGAATATGACCATGGAAATTCATTCCGGTATCGATTCATCATCAAGTAAAGATCTATTTATTGAAGTCGTATATCATTGACGATTGGAATATATAGTTTGTACTTTTGATGCTAGTGGTATCATGAACTGAGGTTGGTCTAATTTCTTAATTTTTTCTGCATTCGATAGCTACAACTACTTGTTTGCTGCTACTGATTTGCTACTTATTTGTTGTTTATATATGAAAATTGTAAAAAAGGGAATGTGTTTGCTGATCATGTATGATATCTGATTGTGTACATTATTCTGTATCATAAATTAGATGTTTGAATTTGTGTTCTTAAGGCTCATATGTGTGATGGTTTTTGTCTTTTGATCTGATTTGGGATGGTTGGCCTTGCATACAAGCTGTTTGATCAAATGCCTAAGAGGAATGTATGTAGTACTTTCATAAGATGCATGTTTTCACTGCTCAAATACAATATACATGTTTTAACAAAATTGTTTCATATTTTTATAATATCAATATCTGAAACTTGCATGGTGGGCTTGAACTCAAGAGGGGTTGATTGTAGGAAATGCAAATTTATTTTAATAATATCCTAAATCACAGATCTAAAAATTGAGCTTGAAACATATCACGTTCTCTCTCTCCTTCCTTCTTACTCTCTTCTACGATTTGACCTCCAACGACCACCTTCCAGAATCCATGGTCGCCTCCGGTAATTGTCTCGTCATCAATTCATCGCCTTCCTTATCGTATCCTTACTGTCTCCGTCGACCACCCTGATTATCGATAACACACAGTTGGCATCATCTCTCTTCTCTCATCTCCGATGAACAAGTGTGGAATTATCACTTTGCATCTTTATGTTCGTTGTTTTCCATGAAATTGATGTGATCTTGAGCATGATTTGCAATTGTTGCAGAGTTATCTATCTTCTTTCATCTAAATTGTTACTATTCTGATTTGGTTGATGACTTGTTGCAAAATCCACAATATCATGTCGCTTGAAGCCATGGACCTGAGTTAACTGATGTCCAGATCTTTTGCTAGCTCCGAGAAGGTTGCTTCATCAACGCCGATTTATCAAAATCGATCAACAACGATCTATCAACATTGATTTATCAAGTGTGTGTAAACATCGATTTTTCATCATTGATCTTCGCCTGGGATCAGAAAGTCAAGAATATGACCATGGAAATTCATTCCGGTATCGATTCATCATCAAGTAAAGATCTATTTATTGAAGTCGTATATCATTGACGATTGGAATATATAGTTTGTACTTTTGATGCTAGTGGTATCATGAACTGAGGTTGGTCTGATTTCTTAATTTTTTCTGCATTCGATAGCTACAACTACTTGTTTGCTGCTACTGATTTGCTACTTATTTGTTGTTTATATATGAAAATTGTAAAAAAGGGAATGTGTTTGCTGATCATGTATGATATCTGATTGTGTACATTATTTTGTATCATAAATTAGATGTTTGAATTTGTGTTCTTAAGGCTCATATGTGTGATGGTTTTTGTCTTTTGATCTGATTTGGGATGGTTGGCCTTGCATACAAGCTGTTTGATCAAATGCCTAAGAGGAATGTATGTAGTACTTTCATAAGATGCATGTTTTCACTGCTCAAATACAATATACATGTTTTAACAAAATTGTTTCATATTTTTTATAATATCAATATCTGAAACTTGCATGGTGGGCTTGAACTCAATAGGGGTTGATTGTGCTCATGAATTTTTTTTTCAAATTAAGTGGATTCTGCTTCAAGTTTATGGATTTGATTGTTGTAGGGAGCTTTAAGAACACACACTGCACTGCTATTTCTTCACTATCATATGACATACACATACACGATCAACATTACAAACATGAACAACATCACTAAACTAAACCTAAGTTGGTCTAATTTTCACCAAATCATGATGTATAGGCTTGTTATAAGAAATGATGATATTTGGTTGTTATCAATACAAATTTAAGCGTTTAAATGATCTAAAATTCTGCATCATTTTTACATTTTGCTACTACAATACAGGTCATTTTGTGGCGTTTAAGGATGACAACAATTGGAACAACAATGGATCAACAACCTAATACTACTAACAAACATGAATCTACAAATGCTGCTAAAATTCAGAATTCAGCTCCAGGGTTCAAAAGATAGGGAAGAAAAGGTCCATTTATCAGATATTGTGATTTACATGTGAATCACTTGTGATTCACATGTGAATCATTTGTGATTCACATATGAATCACATGTAAATCATCTTAATTATTTATTTTTTTCTAACCATACAGTTTATTTTAATTGCTTCTATATTGAACTTCATGAATCACTTGTGATTTACATGTGAATCACTTGTGATTCACATGTGAATCATTTGTGATTTACATATGAATCACATGTAATTCACATGTAAATCATCTTAATTATTTATTTTTTCTAACCATATAGTTTATTTTAATTTGTTTCATTTTAACAATATATCACAAGTGAATCACATGTAATTTACAAGTAAATCACAAGTGATTTACATATGAATTACATGAGATTCACATGTAAATCACAAGTGAATCACATATGAGTTACATGTGATTTATATGTAATTTATATATAAATCACATGTAATTCACAAGTAAATCACAAGTGATTCACATATGAATTACACGTGGTTCACATGTAATTCACATGTAAATCACGAGTGAATCACATATGAATTACATGTGATTCACATGTAATTTGCATGTAAACTACATGTAACTCACAAGTAAATTTCATATGAATTACATGTGATTCACATAAAAATCACAAGTGAATCACATATGAATTACGTTATATGCACACATGTATTTTTGTGAGTTTTCTTGCATTAATCAATTTTTTTATATTTTTCTTGTAGATTTGGAAGAATTTGTGGAAAATATTGAAGATGTGAAAAATGATAAATTAAAGAAAATATGGAAATCTTGACCCGAAGACATGAAAACGCTTTGAAATTTTGTAGTATTTTTTGTTTTTTTTATATTTTATTTTGTATCGAATAAAATAATTGTACTATTGTGTTTATAGATTATGAAATAAAAATAGATTTTTTTATATGATTACGTACGAATATTATAGTATAAGAAAGATGTATATATGTACTTAAAAAATATGCATATATATGCACCTAAAACGTTGATTTTTTTTTTGTTAAAAAAATTAGAGTTTTTTTTATAAATATTCTAGTTTTTTTTTTAAATTTATTGATTTTTAAAAGTTTACTTTTTAAAAAAACAAATGCAGTTTTATAAAAAAAATAAAGTTTTTTTAAAAAATTGCAGTTTTCTTTGAAAAAATTGTAGTTTTTTTGGAAAAAAATGCAGGTTTTTTTTTTATAAAAAAGTGCAGTTTTTTTTAAAGATGCAGTTTTTTTTTTAAAATATTTTTTTTAATTAAAAAATCTCCTTTTTTTTTGGAAAAAATCGAAATTTATTTAAAAAAAAACAAATCCAAATTTTGATTTATTATGTTAATTTTTAGAACTTTTTATTAATATTCCCAATAACAAAAAAAATAAATAATAAACAGTAAATGAGATCTGTAAGATGACAATCATGTCCTTAATGGGTTAATTTTGATCTAACTTTCGACCTTTAGTTCTCAGGTTCTCGGAAAACTATGAGTTGTTAACGGATCTCACTTTTATATATATATATATATATATATATATATATATATATATATATATATATATATATATATATATATATATATATATATAGTTTTTTTTGAATTTTTGAACTCGTGCCAAACGACATGCTTAATAATATAAAAGGTATGTTAGAAGACTATTTTATTTAGAAAGTAAGATATTAAGATGAATACAAAATATAGAATGCTAGAAACTTCACTCCTAATTAGATATTATTGAATAATAGGTTGTTTATTATGTTAAAGAAATCAGATTATTCGATAATATGTTTCTTTTTTATTATGTTAAAAAATGCATAAGGAATATAAGATAGTATCTGGAAAAAAAAATTATGTTACCTAAAAAAAACACATTAACCATTTGACTTTAATATGGTTGAAATTTCGAACTTCATGAAGAAAATTATTTTTTGTCTTATATATACATTTTACTTTTTGAAAAACAAACTGTCTTATAAAATTTGTTTTGATTTTGTTATAAATAAAAGTTGTAAATAGTACATATGCATTTTATCAAATGAGGCCTTACGTTTATAATCTATGATTTTTTTAAAACTAATTGTGATTTTCTTAAATGGTAAACTATACAAATGCCATTTTCTATTGGCTATAAAGATTTAAAAAAAAAAAAAACCCTTAATTGGAAAACATAACATAAACAATCATAAGTTATGAACAATTATTTCAACGTCATCTCCAGTGAAATATGGTGTCTAACATTGTATTCCTACTATGGAATATGTATTATATTTAAAAAAAAATTATAAATAAAAGCTTTTGATATTACGATTGCTTTAGAAACTACGAATCAAGCTATAAATTTGATGATACTATTATATAAATATAAGTTTTCAGAAAAAAATGAAATATTTATTTATTTGAAATGGTATATTTGGTATTCAAAGTTGATAGAGTTTTAAATATCAATAAATACGAATACTATGGAATATGTATTATATTTTAAAAAAAAATTATAAAAAAAAGTTTTTGATATTACGATTGCTTTAGAAACTACGAATCAAGCTATAAATTTGATGATGCAATTATATAAATATAAGTTTTCAGAAAAAAAATGAAATATTTATATAATATTTATTTATTTGAAATGGTATATATGGTATTCAAAGTTGATAGAGTTTTAAATATCAATAAATACGAATACGATAGGGGAATGATAGTTTTAAAAGGTCCAGGAATGAATGAGAGGCCTTTTTTTTTCAAAATTCAACGGCAGTATAAATTCCTTTTTTTTTTTTTTTTTTTAGCGCCTTTACGAATTTATTTTAATAGTTCATTTTTCATGACTGTTTTAAAATAATAATGTAAACTAGAAGTCCAAGTATTTCGAATGAACTTATCTCATGAGGATTCATTTTTAAGTGGCTCTGGAATTAGGATTTAAGGGCTAGGGGATTTGAAATTTAAAAAGAACAAATGTTTGATAAAATGCTATATTAATTTATTTTCGAATATTTAAATTCCTTAAAATTTAAAATATAAAATATAAAGTATTATCACGGTAAAAAGAGATTTAATTAGTTATAAGGTTTTAATTAATATTTATATTAAGTTAAAATAGATTTAAATAAAATAAAAGGGGTTAGATTGACAGTTAAATTATTAGAGGGGATAAATTGTCAAAAGGAAAGAGAAACAAGTCCAGGGACTAAATGGTTAATTATGTAAAGATGCGATAAATTAAAATAAAACGGAATTTGGGGAAGAAGTGACAAGCACCTAAAATTCAGAGACCAAAAGTGAAACAATCGAAGATTTAGGGTTCTTTAGTTATCCAACCGTATACGTACGTACCTCGACGTATGACGTATCCATTAAGTTTTCACCGTATTTCTCACGTACTTTACGTGAGAACGAGTCATGAACCAAATCTAACACTATATATATACCCTATTACCCCTTTGTGATCGATTGTACGCACAAATACTTCTTAGAATTGCTAATTCTTTTTAGCCTTGAAATTAAGCCACACAAGTGTTGGAATCAAAGTATAAAATACATATGTTTGCAGGAAAGATATATGAAGGAGAAGGAAGAGGATGGGTCTCTACAAAAGTACAAAACTGTAAACTAATGAGCAGTAGGGTTGGTTGATGATTTCCACGTGAAATGTGATCTTTTACATAAGGAAGTTATTGTTTTATTATGGGGGGAGTGGAAGGAATCCTTTTACGATTAGAAAACATGAAAACCTTCCTAATTCAAAACCTTTCCATTTAGACATTCATACCTCCAATTTCCATTGCCATGATGTCTTTTTTAAAGTTCATTAATTTCCGCCATAACATATTTGCTCCAACTTCCATCTGGGTTTTCGCAAAGATAACAATTGAATTGCAAAAAACTCGAAACACGAACTTGTAGATAATTTGGCCTTCTTTCAATAGCTTTTTGAATCTCTTGAATACTAATTTACGAGGAAGCATATATATGATCCAAAATTTGCAGCATGGTTAAGCTGTCCAACACCTTCCTTTTGCCTTTATTCAAAGAACATCAAAAGTAGAACTATTCTCTAGTAAAATCGGACGTTTTGTAATGAAATAATATCTAACTAAAGTGCTACAAAATTGGCCGATCATATCTCCTCAACTAGATTGTTTTGCGTCCCAGGAAAGGTATAACAAGATCATCAATGCCTAAATACTCCATAGTTCGTATATTGTATCAAAGAAAATTTAAAGAAATATGATACAAATATTTGTGTCCTAACAATGGTGAACTCGACAACTTTTATAAACAATAACTGTATGTTATACTTACTTTACTTTGGTGTTTGAATAACTCTATTTTCTAACATTTTTCTATAGTCCCGATTAAGACCATAAAATTATATATATGATCATATTTTTATAAAAAAATCCGAGTTAACCATGCTTTACACACAAACATATATGTATCCTATTTCTTGCATTGTGCTTGGTATTTACAGTTATCTAAGGAAATAGGGAGTATTTGAATGGTACTGATTTTGTTAAAGTCTTTCTTGGGATGAGAAAAAATAAAGTTGGGGAGGTTTGATCCGTTCTTTTGTGCATATTAAACAACATTAAAAAAATTTCTATTTCACTAGAGAACGGTTTTCCCTTTAATGCTTCTTGAATAACTAAGTAGGCGCAAACGAAAGTGACAAAACGAACATATAAATGCAAAAGAAGGTGTTGCACATGTTTTGATCATATCTGACTCCTGGTCACTTTGATTTAGCCATTTAGGCGATTCAAATTGATCCAAAATAAAAAATAAAATTATCTACAAATTTTGTGTTCTGAGTTTGTTTGTAAATTCAGTAGTTATCTTGTTTATAATCAGCATGGAATTAGATGTGATCACTTTGGCCATATTTTTTACTTAAAAGGGATCAAAGGTCATTGAAATTGAAGGCTTAGATTCCTATATAGATAGAAAGGTTTTGAATTAGGAAATGTTTCTCATCCTCTCTAATAAATGAAAATAATTTTGCCACATGTCATTCTCTCATTAACTTGGATACATGGCATTTTTTGGTATTTTTGAATAATTGTTTTTTCCATTTGTCATTTTCTTATTTTTTTCTATTTTCTTAATTAACACATCATATTTACATTTCAACTAATAATTGTCTTAATTGAAAATAACCAATAAATTACAATATTAGTACTCATATAGTATTTAATATGTTTCCTTTTAAATTCAAATTTCAAATTTAAATAAAATTTTGTTTAAACTTACATATTTATTTTTTTGTTTTATCAAACCCGTATAACATACGGGTCTCACACCTAGTTTCTTCTATATGGAGAAGTATTCCATCCCTTTATATATAGCCCTTGCTTAATTACAAAAGAGATCACATTTTGAGGGTGAAAGGGGGGTGACACCACCCTAAATCTACCTCATGACAGTTAAAAACTTTTCTAAAACGTATCCAAACATTCAACAAGGATTTAAAATTATGTTCCTCATGTTCTTCGTGTTCATTACCATCATGTTCGTCTAACATCGTTTAATCGCTTTTTGGGATATCATCAAAGGCTAAGGTTGCGTTTAGTTGCAAAAAAATGGGTTGTTTTCCGGAAAAAATTCCCCAAAAAAATGAGAATTTTGAAAACACGTTTAGTTCGTCTATTTTTCTAAATTTTTCACGAAAGATAAAAATTTTGCGTTTTCTAAAATTACAAAGAAGTTGGAAATTTTTGGAAAACCGATAATCATTGTTTTCCACATTTTTCTAATTCCAAAATTTTTGTAAAATATAAACACACACCCACTCCCACCCCACCCACATTAACACCCCCAACCCACCACACCCCTACCTACCCACACCCACACCCACACCCACCCACTCCCAACTCCCAAGCCCACCCCAACCCTCTCCCCCACACACCCACCCACCCCCACAAACACACACCCACCACCTGTAACATCCCGAGATTTTGCAGGTATTCCAAACCCTCTTCTATCATTAGTTTGTCAATTATAGTCCTTGGGGTTGGAAGTGAAGAGCCAATATAAGTTTAAGGGCCAAGTTTACAAACTTGGGCCAGGAAGGAGTACGTTGCGCGTACATAAGAGTACACTAAGCGTACTAAGGTCCGCCTTAGTATGCTGGGCGTACACTTCTGTACGCTGGGCGTACTAATGTCAGGGTGAAACCCTAATATTTAGGGTTTGGGGCCTATATAAACAACATTATGAGCACCAAACCTTCCCCTACCTCAGCCTCCACTGATTATAGTCGTCTTCCCCAAACCCTAGCCTTTCCTTTGTGTGCTTGAGCTTATTGAGTGTTTTCTTGAGTGCTTTAAGAGGAAGGTATTGCATCAAAGAGTTGGAGAAGAAGATCAAGCTTGTAGATCTGAAGTTAGCTTGTGCCCTAGAAGCTAACTTTATGCATATATGTATAGATCTTTCCATTTTGCTTTAAAAGAACCCTTTCTTGTCCCAAAAAGCCATAAGGTGGTGCATGATGTGATTTGGACGAAAAGGACTGTCCTTCTAGACTCTTGAAGGGACCTTGAGTGATAAAAATGAGGTCCCATTAGCTGAATGTGTCCCATGCATGGAAAAAAGAAGGTTTTAATGGATTAAGACCAAGTATTAAGAGCTTTCTGGACGTCCAAAGTGATGAAGTTCATGACTTTATGGGTCCTAGGCATATTAGGTCACTGGATCTGAAGTTTGGGCTTAAGTTCTTAAGCCATTAAGCACTTAATAAGGTTTTGGCAAACCGTCGAGTACGCCCAGCGTAAATCCAGTACGCCCAGCGTACTGGGTCAACCACCCCGATGGTGGTCAATATCTGGGTACGCCCCGCGTACCAGAGGAGTACACCCCGCGTACGTTCTCTGTTGGGCCTTTGACAAATGTGTTAGGAATTAATCATTAATGATCGAATAGATTAAAACAGGTAAAGAACACAATATGATCAAACTGGTACTGAATGATTAATAGTCATGCCTCAGAAGAACTCGATGAAGAATTGCTTCTGTAGAGGCGTAAATTAGGGTTACAAAATATAATATCAGACTTTACTTAAATACGTAGCATGCATGCACCTTATATACTATAACCCTAGCATTAAATACGAGTGGACAGGCCAACTCGTTTATACAAAATGGACTAGATAACATAGGCCCAATGACGCAACACTAATATCTTCAACAATCTCCCCCTTTTTGTAAATTGAAACCATAGCCATTTTAATTCGTGATTCGCTTCTGCACTTCGTTGACTTTGGGAATGAAACTCAACAACAACTTGCGAACATGAATGTACCAAGTCATCACATCGGTGAAACACTTCACATCATCTTTGTTGTTGCCCTTAAACTTCACAACTAGCTCCAAAATAAACTCCACACAAGAAGTAGTAAAAAAGTGTTTGTCTTCGAGATGAAAGAATAACTTGCGTTGATCTGCTCCTGGACGATCTCTAGTCGTGTATACCACAAACCACCCTTCCTTGTAAATATTTCCTGGCTTGAGCTTCTGGAAGTCTTTCGGAGCTTCTTTTGGAACAACACTCGGTTTTTGCCTCAGAACAGTGGCAATTTCCACATCCATCAATCCAACTTCCTGAATGTAAGACTTGATCAAAAGTTGAAGATGAGAAAACACAGGTTCGTACTTCTCCTTCTCTCGTAACAAAATATTGAATATCACCATCCAGTCATGGGGGTTCAAGCAAGGAAGATCTACGATAGTGAATTCGCAGGCTTGACATGCAGACCCTCTCGCAACTTTAAACTTCGCATTAGGGAAGCTTTCAGTCTCGATTGGACCAGTAACCTTCACTACCACAATCTTGCTCGCACTCCAAGTCTCGAACCGGGGCTTTATATGTTTCAAGTAGAAGGCAAACAGAAGTTGATCCCCAGTGCTGTCTGAGAAAGGTACATTAGCAACCTTTATAAAGGCACAAAACCTGAACGCCTTTGGTGTGATAGGAAGGTCTAACTGCAAATCCTGTGTATTTTGGACATCAAAGGAAGCAATAGGATCCAACCAATACTGACTTGGCATATCCACAACTTGGTTTTGCATGCGCTTCAGGGTCCACTTTGGAAATAATAGCATTTTGCTTTTAAGAGTGGCCTGAGCTTCCTTTTCAGCTCTTTCTTTTTCCTTAGCCTCCTTGACGATACGAGCATTTTCATCCAACTCCGCTTCACGAACCTTCCGCCTTTTAAGCTCAGCTTCATCAGGCTCTTCCTCTTCGTCATTGTCAATAATGGGTTCATTACTGAATAACTTTTCCTTGTCCTTAGGATCTGGCTTGATGACAAGAGGTTTAACTGAGACTTTGAGGTTTTCATCAGGTTTGGAACTACCTTCTCCCCCTTGTTTCGGACAAGACACCGGCGTCGAAACACCCTCCAAACGGTGCAACATTACGAACACCGGCCTTAGCTTTTCAGCCAGATGCTTTCGTACTGTGATGGAAATCATGGGATCACGGGTGTCAGTGATATCAGAGAGCAGTCCATTAACATCAGAAATACAACTTCGCGTGACTACTTTCTCTGCTAGCAAATAATCGACCTTCTTTTCAGTGTAGTGAAGCTTGGTTTCCAACACCTTACACTTTTCCTCCTTGACCGCGAGAGCATCCATGATCTTGTTCTCCATCGCCAACTCTTCTTTAAGCTTTGTGAGTTTCGCATCGATAGAAATCTGGAATGCTTCATGATCGAACTTGAACACGGTGCGAAGTTCAGCAAAGTTCGCCTTTTCTGCTTGGAACATGGCACCAACATTCTGAATAGCCTTGTTCGTTGTTGTGGTATTGGAGTTGTAGGTAACCTGGTAGGCTTCCATGAATTCCCTTGTGTCAGCAATTAGTTTATCGACTTTTTCGGTCGTTTCCTTGCAAACAACAGCAGAGTTAGAAACTGTCTTGGATAAAGTAGAAGTGTTGGAAGTATGTTCCTTTGTGACTCTCTCAAGGATTGACTCAACCGCAGCTTTGGAGTAAGCTTCAGAAGTGGAAACGCTGGATGCGAGAAGCAGCTGATCAAGCTTCTCATGAAGAGATTTGAATTCCGCTTTCGGAGTAGAGACATCATCTTCATTGTCAATCCTTATTTGAAAAGGATCATAAGTGAATCCTTCCAAATCATCAGCGTCATCATCTCCGAAAATCATTTTCGGGTCATCTTTGCAAATGGGAGAGATGGGTGGTGTAACTGTTGGGTTTTGGTATAATACAACATCCTATGGTGCACATACAACCCTAAATACCTTGGATCTATGTTTTCACTAATTATACATGCAAATGGTTTCCAAGGTATTGAACCTATAGCTAGCATGCAATTGTCATACAAACTACATAAAATACTAGATAGTGTAACATACCTTTTTGTGTGGCTGGAAGTCTTGATGTATTTGGCCTTAAGAACTTAGCCCCAATAGTGTGGAAGCCTCAAATGAAGTCACAACACATCAAGGACAAAGGTAGGACTTGAGAGAGAATCTCCATGCACTCTAAAACCTTCATGAACTCCAAGAACATGCACACACTCTAGGGTGTGACTAGGGGTGGCGGTTTTAGGTCATAACATATGTATTTATATGTGTTGAATTCTAAGAGTCATGGGTATAACCCAAACCCATATCCATGGATCTTATGATCCATGGTTCATGTGGCCCAACTCTTTATGTATCCATACATAAACTTGGTCCAACATGGATCATAAGCCCAACACATATAAATATAACTAATTACCATAATTAGTCCCCATAGTTTTAATTAGTCTCTTTTGATCACTAAATTAATTCCAAATTAATTCTTGATCAATACTATTTAAAACATATGACTTCATAGAACTTATAATATATTAATAAATCATATATAACCTCTTCTCTCAAAAGTCCATCCTAACAAATTGTCCTGATGATATGCAACCTAAATGGACCATGCTACTCTCGGGTCGAATACATACCAATAATAGTTATGGGCTTAGACACCTAATCAAACAGTAACATGAGTTGAAAAACCTGAAGTGTTAGCCCCCGTATCAGATACATTGACTGAACTTACAGGTGCAGTAGAGGTTTGAGGTGGAACTGTGGAATCTGTGAAGATAGGTATTGATACTGGAATAGTTATGGGTGTTTGAGTTGATACAGGTGGTGGGAGAGGAGCAATGGTGATTGGTATAGAAGTAGTTGTTTTTGGTGAGGGAGGTGGAGAAGGAACATAATCATTAAGGGGTGGAGTTACCTCACGATTAGGAAACGGGGTCTCAGTGCGAACTTGTTCTTCTTCCTCATTTCGAACGTGTTCTTATTCTTCAGTGCGAATGGGTTCATCTTCTTCATTGCAAACAGGGGGATCCTCCTCAATGCGAATCTCCGACTCGGTATCAGAATCCGAATTTGCGTCTTCACTCTGAGATGGAGCAGGAGTAGGAGACTTTCGCCTTCTAGCGGGTTGCTTCCTTCGCTTTGGTGCAACAGTAGAGGTAGTAGGAGCCTTTCGCTTCTTAGATGGAGGTTTCGGAGCCTCAAAAGTTCCTTCTTTCGTAGAATCTTTCTTGGTAGTTCTCTTGGACCCTTTGCCCCCTTTCTTGGGTTTATCAGCCTCAGCCAAAATGGCTTGGAACTCATCAGTTAAAGGACGAGGTCCTGAAGGAGTAAGAGCGCGATATCCTTCTAGAATTTTACTGGAGGGAGGAACATCACGAAACATCGCTTCCGGAATGGAACCAATGAAAGAAAACTTGGATCTATCTGCCATAATAATACTTGTTGTATGGAATGTCTCAATGAAAGCCATTAGTGCATCAGTCATGACTGTAATTTTGAGCTGCTTAATTGCCCTATTTACAACAACAATCCAAAATCGCGCACAGGAGATCTCACTGTGACGAGTAATAGAGTAAGTGCTCTGGATGAATTGAGCCCAGAGGATAGAAACATAGTCAACGTTTTCACCAGTGTATAGGCCATACATCAGACCCATGAAGAGCTTGCTTGCACAGTCATTGCCTGTGACCCTTTCAGAAAAGGATTTGAACAAGATGGTAAAAAGGGCGTTCCAAGTTGGTGGAAGATTAGGTCTCTTGAACTTGGATACAGCAGTGAGTGTTTCCTTGTACCCCATTTGATAGAACATTTCCAAGATGGTTGCGTTGGGGATGGTTTCCGGATTGATCAGATTGTCAGATTGTGGGAGCCCTAGCAGATTGCAGAAATGGGTCTTGGAAATCGAGGTTGTGTGATTATGGATGTCGAAGTAAATCCGTTGCTCGTCCTTAACATAGTTGGCAGTAGTATATGCTTTAGAGAGAATCGAGAAAGGAACATTCTCAACTTGAGACATAGCAATGGTAAGAGGAGAGTATTCCAAGCACTCAATCAGAGGTAGAAGAAAGGCATCATATTTTACCGGATCCAAATCGATGATGAGATTTTGATGTTGCTTCACTGTAAGAAGTGTTGAATGAGAAGTTTGATCTTGAACAGACTGATTCTCAGCTGAAGCCGCCATTGATGAAGCTTGAACAAGAAGATGAACAGTAGAGAGCTTTTCAATTGCCAGAGATCTTTGAGAGAATTTTGAAAGTGGTAATGAAATAATGAACCGTCAAAATTCTTTTATAATATTTGATTTGGTGAGAGAAATCCAGAGAGAGTATCTCGAGTACTGAACTGTCACCTGGAAAAGCGCGATTTGACAGCTATGACAAGTCAGAGGCTTGCGTCATTCGACATAAGAATAGCTGTCCGTTCAACTTTTTACGCGTCCGTTTGAATTTTGATCTTTTGAAAATTTGCCGCGTCAGCCTATCTTCGTTCGCAGTAAAGAAATCACGTTTAATACATAAGACTGCGAACCTGAAAATTAAATATAACCACGAACAAGACTTTTGAAAATCACAAGGATCTTCGTGCAAGAGTGTCAAAGAAAAAGAAATAAAACAAATTTTATCTGTGGGATGTTGTGATGTCTTACATGTGACATAAAACTATTGATCCCAGGCAAAGATCTCTTTCTTCATAGTCAAGAGAGACTAAGAAGTGTGTGTTTGGTTCCCTGATGAATACGATCAGTTGTTTGATGAGAAACACTGAAAGGCATCTTTTGTGGAAGACTTGTAAAGGTGGTTTATCCGTTAACCAAACTACGAACTTGACATAAGTGCGAAAGTTGGAAAAGATACTCGTGTGACCAGTGTAGTCAGTTAAACGAGTAGGTTGGGAATTTATTGTCATTGACTTGGAACAAAAATTGAAATATCAAAAAAAAATTAAACTGGATCTTTTGGGTAGAAAAGTCTTGGTGTTAGACAATTGCATAAAGATCGCTCAAAAGATAAAAAGAGATTTCATGGTACCTCCCACAAAAGTGGTTTCATTAATCCTTGGGTGAAAACTAGAACATTTGATTGTTCACCGTCAATTCATCGTGGGTATTGAAAATTGGGTTTCACTCTGTTCGTGGTAGAACGAAACTAAGATCATTAACACAGATGTTTGTATAACCATAAACCTCAGTGGTAATTTCTGAGAGTCTCAAGGGTTACATGAATGAATGCGAAAGTGATGGAGAAGAGAGTAGATGGTTACAAGAGAGTGAAAGTACCTTTGCAATGCGAATGTGACCATGCAAATAACTCTTAACTCAATGCGAGAAGAGTAAGGTAGCTCATGACTAATGTGAATTCGCAGCCTAATTGGGAAGAATTGATTGGTGATATC
The DNA here is from genome assembly GCF_052849685.1 of Lactuca virosa. NCBI lineage: Eukaryota > Viridiplantae > Streptophyta > Magnoliopsida > Asterales > Asteraceae > Lactuca > Lactuca virosa. The sequence continues at coordinate 46,401,327 of NC_136433.1, forward strand.
AATGCATTAAGGCGTCACAGTCGAGTCGTTGAGACTTAGGTCAACATGCAGCAACATGCTTCCAGGGACACTTAGCTAATACATAAGTAACGAGAGTCATACCTGCCCCATCACACAAGTAGATAGACGTTGCGAATGTCTTCGTTTATGATCTTGGTGTGCAAAGAAAATGAACAAAAAGTAAAAATATTTTTGTGATTTTGATGTTTCTGAAAAGCAGTAAAATAAAGCAAATAAATTATTTTTGGTTTTTGGAGTTTTTCTGCAAATAAGAAAAATAAGGTAAAAATAGACTGTTAATGAACAGTGGACTGCGAAAGGCTGTGAACGTTCGCACCGATTCGCAATGATAATCAATTTTGAAAATAGAGATAAGATAAGCAATTTAAACTAGAGAAAAGCAAAGATACACAAAATATACAAAAGGATATGTGAAATACCAAACCACGAATGAACAGTGCCCTGCGAACTACTGTGAACGTTCACATTTATTCGCATTGTTAAAACAGACTGGTAATTAATAGTGGACTGCGAAAGCCTGCGAACGTTCGCACCGATTCGCAGTGAAGATTTTATGAATGCGATAGTGGATTTGGTACTGAAGCAGCTTCCATCATTCCCAGCCCTTGAAGGATTCTATTAAATGTTGCTTCATGTAGGGCCTTGGTGAATATGTCAGCCAATTGATCAGCGGATCTTCCGAAATGAATCTCAACATTGCCATCTTCCACATGATCCTTGATAAAGTGATACCTCAGTGCTATGTGTTTCATTTTTTAGTGTTGCACTGGGTTGTGACATATGCGAATGGCACTTTCGGAGTCACAATAGAGAGGAATTCTTTTCATATTCAGGCCATAGTCGCGAAGTTGGTTTTGAATCCAAATGACTTGAGATATGCACGAAGCTGCAGCTATATATTCAGCCTCAGCTGTTGACAACGAAACACATGTTTGTTTCTTTGATTGCCAACTCACCAGCTTGCCATCGAGAAATTGACATCCACCAGTTGTGCTTTTTCTATCTAAACCGCAGCCTCCTAAATCAGCATCTGAAAATGCTTGTACAAAGAAACCTGAGGTCGCAGGATACCAAATTCCAAGAGATGACGTTCGTTTTAGATAACAGAAGATATTCTTGACAGCCACCATATGAGGTTCGCATGGATTTGCTTGGAACCTAGCACAATAACAAACTGAAAACATGATATCTGGTCTACTAGCTGTTAGATACATGAGTGAACCAATCATTTGACGAGAAAGGGTCATATCAGCAGCTGGTTTATCCAGTGAAGGAGTTAGTTTCGTTCCGAATGCCATTGGAACCTTCGTCTTTGAGTCTCCCAACATTCCAAACTTAGCGAGTAGGGTTTTCGTGTAAGCCTCCTGATTGATGAAAATTCCTTCCGGTCCCTGTCTAATGTTTAATCCAAGAAAAAATTAATTGGACCCATTCAGCTCATTTCAAATTTAGTTTCCATCAGCTTTCAGAACTCAGCTGTTAAGCTGGGATTAGTAGATCCGAAGATGATGTCATCAACATAAATTTGTACGATCATCAAGTGGTCACCCTCTTTCTTGCGAAAGAAGGTTGGGTCAACCGAACCTTGCTTGAATTTGGAAATTTTAAGAAAACGAGTAAGTGTTTCATACCAGGCTCTTGGAGCTTGCTTTACACCGTAAACCGCTTTGTCAAGAATGTAACAGTGGTTGGGATATTTTTCATTTATAAACCCAGGCGGTTGCTCCACATAAACGGTCTCTTCCAATTCTCCATTTAAGAATGCACACTTCACATCCATTTGAAAAACTTCAAAGTTTTTGTGTACTGCATATGCCAAGAAGATGCGAACGGATTCCAATCTTGCAACGGGTGTGAAAGTCTCTTCGTAGTCAATCCCTTCTTCCTGGCAGTAACGTTTGACCACCAGTCTAGCTTTGTTTCGGATCACGTTTCCTTCTTTATCCATTTTATTCTGAAACACCCATTTTAAACCAACAACCGATGCATCTGGAGGAGTTGGAATCAATCTCCAAACTCTGTTTCGCTCAAACTCATTGAGTTAATCTTGCATTGCTTGCACCCAATCGGAGCGATCGAGAGAAATGTTGTAGGTTTTGGGTTCAATCTTGGATACGAACGAATTAAACATACAAAATTCTACTTTGGAGAATAATGCAGTTTGTTTCGCTTTCAGTTGAGAACGGGTAAGGACACCTGCAGAGGTTTCACCAAGAACTTGAGCTTTTGGGTGATCTTTTATCCATTTGGTCATAGGAGGATAATTTGGATCTAAGGATGGGTTCAGCTCAGCATTGACTTCTTTAACTTCAGATTGAACAGATTGAGCGTCTGAGTCGTCATTCACTTCTTTATTTTCCCCCTCGAATGAAGCGAACTCGTTGACTTCAGGAATTGAATCATCACCTGCGAATGGGGGTTCATGGGTCAAAGTGGGTGGGGATTTATCTCCATCATAAGGAGACTTAGTAGAAATGGGTGATGCGAAACCCTCCCCCTGTAATTGAGTGTTAGACCCAGAATCCTCCCCCTGGAAATGAGTGCTCGTGTCTTGAGGGTCATTCGCAGTAGAAGGCTTTTGAGGCAAGTCTGTCGCAGCATCATCGATAATCTTCTTAAGTTCGTCGACTTTATTATCCAATGCTTTCGCTTCCGATGAGATGGCTTTCGCAGGTTCATCGAAGAGTAACATGAATTCTTCATAAAGGTTGGACACACGAATAACGGTTGGACTTGGTTTAGGAAAGATTTCTTTGATTTGACTTTTGGTTGACTGAATTTGCTTTAAATACCTGTCGTCAAACGTAACATAGTAGGTTTCTTCCATTTTATTTGAGCGTTTGTTTAGAACCCTATATGCCTTTGATGTTAGTGAATATCCCAAAAATATACCATCGTCAGCTTTCACATCGAATTTGTTCCGTTGTTCTTTGGAGTTGAAGATGAAACATCTGGAGCTAAAATCATGGAAAAACTTAACGTTAGGTTTGCGATTATTTATGATTTCATAAGGAGTGATTGAGAATCGCTTATTTAGGATGGATCGATTTTGGGTAAAACAAGTGGCAGCTATCGCATCAGCCCAGAAATAGAGTGGCAGACATGCGAACGATAACATGGTTTGTGCAGCTTCACACAAGGAACAGTTGCGTCTTTCAACTACGCCGTTCTGTTGTGGAGTGTAGGGAGCAGAGAAATTATGTGTGACTCCCTTTTTAGCAAGAAATTCTTCAAACGCTCGGTTTTTGAATTCAAGCCCATTGTCACTGCGAACGTTGCGAACCAGCTTTCGCAGTTGAACTTCAATCTGCTTGATAAAGTCCTTGAGCTTTGAAGTTGCATAAGATTTTTGTCTAAGAAAGAACACCCAAGTGCAACGAGAAAAATCATCAACAATTACTAGCATATACTTACTACCACCAACGCTTTCAATAGCAGAAGGACCGCAAAGGTCGATGTGTAGAAGTTCCAAAGGTTCGATAACTTTCGTGTTCACGATAGTTGGATGACTTTTTCTACTTTGCTTTCCCATCTCACAAGCGGCACACAAATGATCCTTGTCGAATTTCAATAGAGGAAGTCCTCGCACATGATCACCAAGAACGAGATTGTTGATGTCTTTGAAGTTTAAGTGCGAAAGACGCCTATGCCATAACCAGCTTTCGTCTGAGTGAGCTTTTGGAAGCAGGCAAATGGCAGGCTTTCCTCGTATCGGGTTCAGAGTCAGTGGAAACATTTCACCCTTTCGTTCTGATTTTAGAAGAATGTTTTTGGATTTCTTTTCAATAATTTCTTAACCTTCGTCATCAAATGACACTTTCAATCCTGTTCCCACGATCAACTGCGAGACACTGATAAGGTTGTGCTGCAAGCCTTCAACATAAGCTACTTTACGAATAGAAAATTCCCCATTTGTTATCATGCCATAGCCTTTTATTCTGCCATATGAATTATTTCCGTATTTTAATTTCCACCATCCTTGAGAGACCTGAACTCTCGCAGCTCCTCCTTCCTTCCTGTCATGTGACGAAAACAGCCACTATCGATGTACCATTCAGTGTCGAACTGTTTGTCACAAATAACCTGCAACAATTAAGCAGATTTAGGAACCCAAAGTTTCTTAGGTCCTTGTGAGCTTTTCACACAACTAGGAAAAGTAATATTAAGATTAACCATATATGTTCGTTTTATAAGAGTGGTTTCATCTTTACGTTTGACGGTGAAAACTTTGATTTTGTTATCTTTTGAGTTAGTTTCTATGGAATCAAAACTTTTATTCTTGTTATGGACTTGATTCTTGACGGGCTTCTTTTCAGCTTCCTTGGGATTCGCGTTAGTTTTCTTAGTTAGAGCTTTCGGTTCTGAAAACAGCTTTCCCTTGCCTTTGATGTTAGTATGTGCTGACTGCGTGGAATTAGAGAGACAAGGCTTTGGTTTCTCCATTGGTTGCTTTGCGAAGAAGGGTTGTGGAGTCCCTTTTTGCTGAGAGTCCCTTGGACTATGAGAACAACAGTGCACACATTGAATGGGGTTTATTTGCGAATGAGCTTTCGCTTTAGGATTCTTCCTTCTTTCGTGGCGAACATAATCCAAATTTTGGGATTGCCAAAATTGCTTTCTTTCACTGAGATTTCTTCTATATCTGTCATTTCTTTGTCGTTTTTGATCAGCAAGTTGCTTTGACGACTTATGGATGTTCACCTTAGGATTCGTTTTTCTCATTTCAGGTTCGCTTTTCTTCACGGAGTTGGGTTCGCTACAAACCTCCTTGGTACCACTAGGACTACCTTTTTCAAATGCTGAGCGATTATTTAATGGTTTAGCCACATATCTTCCTTTGAATTTCTAGGAAGTTCTTTCAGATGAACCAACAGTTTCATCAACATTATCTATGGGAGCTGACCAGAAGAATTCATCACATCCGTCTTTGTTTTCTTCGTTGACAATGGTTTTCAGCTCGACGGTTTGAGTTTCTGTTACCCCATTGACTTTAAAAACTTAATTTAGCATTATTTGAATCTTTGGGAAAACAGTTGTTTTTTCTTTCAAAATTTCAGGTTTGTTTTGAACAACCCTTGCGAATTCAACAAAATTTTCAGAAATAAGAGTTTTCGCAGGTTTAGATTCACTTTTAACAAACTCTGAACAGTCAACCTCATCCTCTACAGAAATTACACTCATATCACTATCCTCATCAAATTCAGAAGTACTATCAACATTTATTTTGCTTTCTGAACTTAATTTGGCATTCAATGAATTAAATTTATGCACAGTATTAGATTTGATCTGCTTTTTTTTTCATTCTCACACAAAATTTGTTTCAACATGTTTTTGTGGTCTTTAGACTTAATGTAATTTTCGATACGTTCAAGACCGAATTTGTATGCATCAGAAGTTTCTTCAGACGAAACAATAGATTCGCATTTGTAACAATTTGCGTCTATTTCATCTTCCTTTAATTCGAGAAATGGCAAGATCATTTTATGGATTTTCTTACCGATTTCACAATCAAGGTGCAGTTGAGTGATATTAAAATAAAGCTTTTTTGCAATTAAACAAAAGATGTTTCGCTGTTTCAAAAGCATTAAATTATCTCTCTGTAAATAAATAGATTCATCCCTAGACTTAGATAAATCCGACTCAACCTTCTGGATCCACATACGTCTCTCCTCACTTTTGGATGTTTCCCTGCTCAATTGATCAGTTAGGTTAGAGTTTGATAGCCGAGTTTGCTTTAAACTATTGCTTATACTTGAAAAGGTGAATTTTAGATCATTAAATTATGTTTCGTATCGAGATGTAGGAATATTAAGTGATTCAAGAATGGAATTTACCTTATGATCATCTGTTCGCATTCGTTGATCTGTTCTGGAATAGTCTTTGTCGCGAAACAGCTATTTTCGCTTCTTCCACTCTTACTTGCATTCTCCTGCATCCACGATCCACCTTCAGACACCATCAAGCACCTTCCTGAGAAATGCGAATTTTGTTGTTTCGCAGTGAATGCTCTTCCATGTGTGGGCTTGAGTACTTCTTCATCTTCTGAGTCTGTTGACTAGACTTCCACTCCTCCGAACTCTCCTTGAGCCATGTTTTCCTGTACAATAAAAACAGGCATAGAATTATCGTTAGATTTCTTCTTCTTAATCTCTTCCAGCTTTCGTTTGTGATAGGCCTACTCTTCCTCCTCTTCATTCTTCTCATTGTTCCTTCGCAACATGCACTCCTTAGCAAGATGGTTTTTACCATGACAATAATTGCAATCGTATCCGGAGTCTCCAACTAACTTTTTCTCCTTCTTCTCTTCCTCTTTCTGAGAACCACTTTTGTTTTCTTCTTTCACTTTGTCTGAGCTGTAGCTTCCCTGCCAGTTTCTATTTTTGCTTGACGGAAACTTCTTCCTATTGCAAATCGCTTAGGGTTGGACACCATTAAAGCAAAGTCTTCGTTTGAGAGCTCGTACTCAGAATGATCTGAATCAGATCCGTCATCAGCAACAGTCTTGCCTTTTGCAACTAAGGCTAGAGACCCCATCCCAGACATCACCTTTGCTTCTTTCATTATCTCACTCTCTCGCGCCTTCAGAATTCCCACAAGTTTCGCAAGGGTATAGTTCTTGAACTGTTCGTGTGCCTTAACAGTTGACACTACAACTTGCCACTCTGATCGAAGTCTGTTCATGAACGTGACCTTTTGCTCAATCAGTTCACGTCCAATCCCATGCTTCATCATCTTGCTGAGAATATGATTGTATCGATTGAAAGTAGCACTTAGAGTTTCTTCAGGATTTTGGAGGAATTCGCCAAACTCAGATAACAAGAGCGTTTGAGTTGAGTGTTCTAGATCTGCGTCTGCAGAATAAAGTTCTCTCAACTTATCCCATATATCCTTCGTTGTATCATACGAACTTACAAGACGAAAAGTATTTGCTTGCAATGCGAATCTGATGATCCTCATTCCTTTAATGTTGCTCATGAGTTTTTCTTTTTCATCTTGAGGCACGTCCTTCATATCAAGAAGCAGCTGGTTGTATTCTCTCTGGGTTTTGATTGTTCTTTTGGTCGCTATATGAACAAACAGACCTAGAGTGATTGCTTCCCAGATCAGATACCCATTGTTTTCTGAACCCAAAACATAATCTTCAAAGTGCATCGCCCAAACTTCATATTCTTGAGGAAAGAGAATCGGAATCCTGGTGGTTGATCCGATACTGCTTGAGATATTCAAGGAGTTGATATTTGAGTCTTCGTTCCGCATGGCGATGGTCTTTTAATACCTGAAACTAATCAGACTGTAAACACTTATTAGGTTAATATTGAGATCACAGAGTAACGTCAATAAATCAGTGACGACTCTTAATAGATCCAATATTTGCGGAAACCCTAATAATTTCTTCAAACAGAAGAGATGTGTATTAAGAACATAGTCTCCTGCTCTGATACCAATTGTTAGGAATTAATCCATAATGATCAAATAGATTAAAACAGGTAAAGAACACAATATGATCAAACTGGTACTGAATGATTAATAGTCACGCCTCAGAAGAACTCGATGAAGAATTGCTTCTATAGAGGCGTAAACTAGGGTTACAAAATATAATATCAGACTTTACTTAAATACGTAGCATGCATGAACCTTATATACTATAACCCTAGCATTAAATACGAGTGGACAGGCCCAACTCGTTTATACAAAATGGACTAGATAACATAGGCCCAATGACGCAACACTAATATCTTCAACAAAATGGGCTTCGGGTTTTGGGCTGTTTATGGACTAATGGATTTGGGCTTTTGCTGGACTTTATGAATAATATATTTTGGGCCAAGTAGTGATAATGGATCATGGAATTAGGCCCAATTAGGAAGTTGGGCCCAATTTAGTAAATTGGGCCAACAATGGGCTTTATATATATGGACCTTCAAGTTAAGGACTTGGTATTGGGCCTTGGCCCAATAAAGAGAATGGATTTACTGAGTTGTGTGGACACTTAGTCAAGAAGGTTATTTTGGGTATTAACTTAGTATTTACTATGTAATAGTTCGGGATTCCCGGTGAGACAGCAGTCAGAGATTTACAGTACTTCGGCACTACTTGCGAGGTGAGCTATCCTCACTATACTCAAGTGTCTAAGGCACCAAGGCCGACCCTTTAGATTGTTATCTGGTTATTTTATGCTAGTATTATCTGTTGGATCGGTATCCTGGTAGATAGGATGATATTGTGTGTTATGTGGCTATGATCTGTTAGATCGGTTTATTTGTCTATAGAATGTTATGTGATTATCTGTTATATGTGCACATGTTTGTTTGGCGGTTGAGGTTTACCTACTTATGCGGAGGCCAATAGACTTGGGCATTCCAACCTGTTGGTTGTGGGCCGTGAGTATTCCATCCCGGTGATGATTGGACTCATAGTATGTGGGCATTCCAACCTGTGGTTGTGGGCCTGGGATATTCCATCCCGAGGATGATTGGACCCATAGTATATTGGCATTCCAACCTGTTGGTTGTGGGCCTGGGGTATTCCAACCCGATGGTTGACTGGACCCATAATATGTTGTTTATGATTATATGTGTATTGTTGTGGGTATGGGTATTTTGGGGGAACTCACTAAGCTTTCGGGCTTACAGTTTCAGGTTATTGTTTCAGGTACATCAGGGGATCGCGGCAAGGCAAAGGCGTGATCGTACAGATCCTCATATTTTGTTTATGTTTCTGGGAAAACTCTGATATTAAACATTTTGAAAACAAGTTGTAATGATTTAATGGTCTTGAAATGTTTTTAAAAGTTCAAATTTGGCATGATTTTTATGGGTATTACACCACCACCACCATCGCCTCCACCACCACTATTGTTGCCACCATCAACACCATTTTCACCACCGCCTCTGCCACCACCACCACCGCCTCTTCCACCACCAACACCGCCGCCACTACCACCACCACTGCCACCATTATCGCCACCACCACCACTATCGTCACCCACCACTAGCCGCCATCACCACCACCACCACCACCACTGCCCCACCCTGCATTACCGCCACCCACCACCATCGTTGTCACCAACGCTACCGCCCCACCACCACTGAAACTTTACTATTGTTATAATTTGTATGATGCATTTTTATATATAACTTATAAAACAAGGTAAAATTAAGCTAAAATGACAAAAGGGTATTTCTATCATTTTACAAGGATTTCAAGTCCATTTCATGTGAACCAAACAAAATCTGGAAATGATTCAAATTTCATTTCCTGCCAACCAAACAAGATATGGAATTGAATTTAAATTCACAAATTCCTTTCCCAATTCCAATTGTAATTCCTTCAAAAACATATTGTAAACCAAACAACACATAAGTTTATTAAGTATTTCGAATGGACTTACTCATTAAGGCTTCTTTTTTAAAGTGACCCACCATTTAAAAAAAAATCTATGTTATTGAAAGATGAAATAATTTCATATTGGAATCACAAAAATAGCAAATGATTATATGCAATTTAAGAAAATGACCTATTTTTCTCATTTACAAATATTATCAAGATGTCCGAAACATTGCATTTCAAACAAATCAATTTTGTTTTGTATTGACCAATATGTGTTCAAATGTGACAAAACGCATTCCAAAATTTTGTTTCATCCCCCCTCCCTCCCGATCCATTAACAAGAAAATTGAGTAGCTTGTGATGGGTCAAACGTATGTTGCTTTTATGGTCTCCCATACCTAGAGGATACATACATATAAGGATTCCTTTTGGGTCAAATAGATCCACTCTTATAGACTCGGGTTGGAGTAATATTCTTGGTATTAGGGATAAAATTAGAGAATTCATTGTTTCTCATATCAGTGATTACAATATCTCTCTTTAACTCACTTTGACGCTCTTTCTAATCTGTTGATAAACTCCAACGGATAAATAAGGTTAAAGTTTCCTTCCCTTCTCTATTTAGGTTGGTTTCACTTACTATCCATCCGGAGGAACTTGATATCAGTTAGCATTATCTTGTGTGGTTCTCTCTAAACATCATTCATCATGCATTTATCTTATGGAGGGCCCTAAAAGCCCAATTCAAATTGCATGATAAAATCCACATCGGTGAGCCTACTCATAATATCATCTATATACACTCCATCCTTTGCCCCGATTCTCTCAACCACCTCTTTTTCAACTTCACTTACCCTTCTAAAATCTAGCAAGATTTGAAAACTAAAATGAACCTAGATGTGAATTATAAGCATTTGATTTGGCATGCGGAATTAAAGAAAACAAAGAACACGACGATTTGGGTGCTAAAAGTTGTATTCGATTGTATGAATGAGTACAAAAAGGGTACTAGACTAGAACTTCATAAATATCTCAATCACAATTCACTATGAACTACATCTCTCAAGAACACCTCAACAAGTGGTATGGAACCCAACTTATATAGAGGTGTTTACATGTCTCTCTTTCTCACACACACACACACACACTCTCTCTCTCTCTCATTCTCTATCTATCTCTATCTCATGTCACAAGGCTACTCTACCACATGCAAGTGGGTCTACATGAGTCAAACCATTACAAAGTTATACATGGATAACTTTGCACCCCAACATTTTCCCCTTCAAATTTAGGAATGGGTGACCCGCTTCAAATCTTCCAAAATCGAGCAACTTCACGAACCGAGCCTCAAGCGTGACACATGTACAAATGAACTTCAAATCTTCAATTCTTCAATGACTTTCCAATCTGGGTTCTAGAGTGTCAGACCGTACAAACCGAGCATCAAAAGGCAATTAGGAGTATCCAAATCTCCAAAAAAATTACCCAATTTTGAGCATAAAAGCACACTAAAAAATCTATAATAAATCCAAACCCATCAAGAACCAGGAAAACCCAAATCAATTCCGAATCTCCAATCAAATTATTTCATAAACTTCGTTGCTCAAGGTCACTTCGGTCTTCAAGTACGCGTAATATGAAATATTCAACTTTCGAATTCCCATATTTAAATCGTTCCCCCTTTTTATAATCGAAAAATGATTATAAAACCAAAAAGGAATGAGAAGTGCTCAATTCGGAATTTTCTACCCAAAACTCCCCCTTAACACATGGCATAAACTTTTTTCAAAAATATGGAAAATCCAAAAAATCTCAATTTTCGAATTCGTTCACGGGCCGGGCCGCCTTTGACAAAATTTCACAAATTTGGGTAGAAACTGTCAATTTCGAAATTCTGCAGTGACCGGGTGCGCCCAAAACAGCCTAAGATGCGAAACTCTACCCCAATTGTGAAACTGGGCATAAAGTGTCAATTCGCATTAACTACAGGGGCATGTTTCGAACGACATTCATATCTCAGCCTTCAATGTCAAGAATAAGAACACATCCCATTTCGAAATTAAAACCCAAATCAAGTATGATGTCGACATCAATAGCCCAAATACTACTTGTACAATCCAATTTCACCCTTCAATTCAGAGAATCATCAAATAAAAATCGAATTTGACTTTTTCTGGATTTGACTTATCGAAGTCAAAGATAAACAAACATCAAATTGATGATACTTATACCAAATTTCTGATCAAAAACATGTCCAATCAACTGTTCTTCATCACATTCATGTGTTCTCGACAATATTCATCCAAATCAATAAACCAATTTTCGATTTCTAAACTTTAGCTTGAACAAAATCGATTTTGTCATAGAACAAATCATATGAAATCAACTTACAACTCCAGATTATCAACCAATACTAATCGATAAACAAAAAAACGAGAAAACGAGAACGAGATCTCAAGAACAATCGATTAAGAACTGAGATATATGGAACCGATCGTACAACTGAGTAAAGCGTGCGTACAAGTCGATTGATGAACAACGATTTTTAGAGTAATAACAAATGATATCGAATCAAAACAAATATAATGGGCTTAAGGTAAACCGATGATGAACAATATTGGATTGCAATTTGTGCTCAAAATGATTTCTGAACAGTAAAGATTCAAAAATTGGATCATAAAATGAATTTTGGGCTAAATCAAGTATGATGAACAATAATAAACCCATAGAATCGAATCATATATAGAATGCGTGTTGAACTCAATTTTGATTCAAAACAAAAATTGCGAATTTAGAATCGAATAGAACAAAAGAATATGAGATTGGATCGGGATTGATCAATGAAAAAAAAATATTTAATCATAACAAACGGGTTTTTTAAAAAAAATGATCCAATGAGTCAAAATGATCAAAAATTTCAAGAACGCAAACACGAATCAAAGAGATTTAGAGAGATCATCGACAGACTCACCATAAATGTTCCAATTGTGCTGAATGTAACCAAACCAAGAATAGTTTCTTCAAAAAATCACTTTGATCTTCGAAGACCCGATCTGATACCAATTGATGTGAATTATGAGCATTTGATTTGGCATGAGGAATGAAAGAACACAAAGAACATGGTGATTTGGGTACTAAAAATGTACTCGATCATAGGAATGAGTACAAAAAGGGTACTAAAGAAGAATTTAGGGCTTCTCGTCACCTTTCCGTGGATATAAGGATCTTCGGAATCGGGTTTATAAAGAATAAGTTATGGCCTTCGGAAGTTTCGTGGTTTTCAGGATTAGCCGAGTACGCGGGGCGTATTAGTGAGGAAGGCAGTACGTGGGGCGTACCTTGGAGTACGTTGGACGTACTGACCAGGATGGTCGTGAAGGTTCCCATGAGTACGTTGGGCGTACCATATGTACGGTGGGCGTACTACAGTCAGATCAGAATCATATTTTAGGGTCTTAGACCCTATTTAAGCTCCTTATCTCATAACCTAACCCTAATATCTTCAGCCTCCACCCCTCTAAACCCTAGAAGTCGTCATATATCATCCATGGTGGCATTTTGAGCTTATGGAGTCCATTTTTGGGGTGTTTGATCCATTTTCAAGAAGATGGAGTTTGATGCAAATATGGGAATCAAGGAGGAGCTTATGGATCTGGCCTTTGGGACTCATTCTCAGCTTGATGAAAGTACAAAGTTTTGAACTTGGTCATTAATCTCTTAGATCTACCATTTGTGAGTTTTTGTTCATTTTGGTCCCAAGTATGAGATCTAGTGGCCTTGATTTCATTCCAGGAGCTTTGAGTTGCCCCTCTTAGTGTTTCTGAGTTTCAAGGTCCATAAAGTTGGCGCCTTTAGAGTTTAAGACCATCTATGTTGGAGTTTGAGCCATTTTCATGAAAGTAGAATGCTATTTGGTCTTGTTGGGGCATGAAAAGTCACCAAGTCAGTGACTTTATGGGTTTAGACATTATATGGGACTCAGATCTGTGGTTTGGATTTATGACTTAAAGCATTAAGTGCTTAATGGCAGTAGTGGGACTAGAGGGTAGTACGTTGGGCGTACAAGCCAATACGCGCAGCGTACAAGCCATTTAGCGAGTACGCGCAGTGTACTGCTGAGTACGCCCTGCATACTCAGGCAGGTTAGATTTCGGACTTTGGGCTTCGGGTTGGGGCCATCTGTTTGGGCCTAGATTCTTGGGCCCTAATTGACCATCAGAGTGGCTGTGTTTTAGGCTAATTGAAGGATTGGATCTTAGGTTAAGGCCCAATAAGGAGCATGGGCCCAATTTGGAAAATTGGGCCATTCATGGGCCTTTTATGGATTTTATGGTTTTGGACTTTGTGTTTTGGGCCCTGTTGGGCCATCAGGTCTTGGGGTTGATATTTATTTGTGGATTATTGGGTTTGGGCCCAATTTGGAAATTGGGCCATTAAAGGACTTATGGACATTATAGTGTCAGGCTTTTATTTTGGGATTGGGCCTTAGTTTTAGATGATACTGGGCCAGGGGTAGAATGGTCATTTTACCCCATGCATGGATTAAGTATTATGGTATGGGACCCAATTTCTAATTGGGTATATTGATTGGTAGTGACAGCTCGGGAAGCTGGCGGGGCAGCAGCTAAGGAATTCATGTGGAAAGCTTCTAAAGTGCAAGGTGAGTCTTCTCACCATACCAATGGGTCTAAGGCACCAAGGCCGGACCATTTATTTAGTTGTGATGATTGTTGCGAATGTGCTATTGATACATTATTTATTTATGTGAAGACCATGCGGGGGTTCCCATGGAAAATAGTTATATATGCAATATGCTAGTTGATTGTGTGGTATTTGGTATGCTAGTTGTCTTTGTGATACTTGCATGGAAGACCCCGGGGGGTTCCCGAGGTAGTTGGACATAAGACCATGTAGGGGTTCCCATGGCAGTGGGCTAAGACCATGTGGGGGTTCCAGTGGCACCCGGTGTAAGACCCTGGAGGGTTTCCAGGGCATCCTTATATGTTTGTATGTTTAGTTCATATGTTTGTATGTATAGTTTACATTATGACTTGTTTGGCAGGAAGACCTTGTGGGGGTTCCCAAGGCAGGAAGACCATGTGGGGTTTCCCATGGAAGATAAGACCACGTGGAGCTTCCAGTGGCACTAGGTGTAAGGCCCTGGAGGGTTTCCATGGCTTCCTTATATGATTATATGTAGGGCTTATGTGGTAGAGATAGCTTTTATAGCTAATATGATATGTGTTATGTGGATTGTGTGTGGGGTATGCCTTGGGAGACTTACTAAGCTTTGTGCTTACGGTTTACATTTTTGGTTTAAGGTATCATCGATTTGGAAAAGAAGAGCTCGGATTGATTGCAGTGCACACACCTATGATTTCCACAATGAATGATTTTGGGATGACTCTGATAAATGTTTTACTTAACGATAATTTGAAATAAATGGTATCAATGTTTTAGCTATATTAAAAATGAAAATTTTACCCTTGATTTTTGGGTCGTTACAAGTTGGTATCAGAGCCTTGGTTTGAGGGATTCAGACATACTTTCGGGTGTGTCTGAACTCAAACCGAGGATCTGTAAAGTTTTTAAAGGAAAAATGTTTTCAAGGAAAAGTTTTCTAAGAAAAGAAAGGGTGTGGTGCATGCAATTAGCCGAGCTTAAGTAAGTGCCCGCAGAATACCCAGATATGTTATCTGTTATGACTTGGTTTTTGCATCTGAGAATCGCATGCTAGTTAGGGCTAGGGAAGATGCCTTTATATTTTGTATGAGCTAGTAGACTTGCATGCCAGTGCTGAGTATTCAGCGATAGATTGGCCTGATATGTGATGCTTGTAGCTTTGGAGATACTGTATGCTATGTTGTAATGAGAATGACTATTGGTATTGGTAACTGCTAAGTGTATGTTTTGAAAAATGTATACGGTTAGGATCTTATAGCCTTAGAATAAGTGGTTTGGCTCGTTTCCTGTTCTGTTTACAATTTGCATGCATAAGGCAGCCGACAATGAGGATGGATGGATGTGGATAGGACGAGTTGTGATATGTAGGATGAATGTTCTATGATAGTTCGTTGGATTGGGGTGCTACTGCATGAATGCTGCTTGCTTTGTGCTTTGTGGAACTCTTGAGTGATGGGAGTCAGCTACTAAGTGGATATGATGATATCCAGGAGGTGGATGGCTAGCATCATGGGGAGTTCTTCAGCATCTGATGGTAGGGCGAGGTTGGGAACCTAGGAAAGCCTAGGGTATGCTCCAGTGAGTTAGTGGGGCGATCAGGTGAAGTTAGGAACCTAGGGGGAGCCTAGGATTTGCTTCGATGGGTATTGCACTGCTGTTTAGCAGATATTTGGTGTACCAGTGGAGTAGGTGACTTAGAGGATCCAGGAGGATTGCTGAGGAAAGTATGGATAGGTGTGGAAGGTAGTATGGGCCCGTACTACTGAAAGCATAGGATCCATACTCGAATCAGTGAGAGTCTTGGAAAATCTAAGAAACTTATGGGGAGGAGAATTCTTGGTAATGCTCTGATAGTGAGGATAGCTGCTTTGCCAGATGAGGATGAACACACATGAGGAAGGACCAGGGCTTGGTCCCGGCTCCGGAGGTGAGCCAGTTAGTGGAAGGACTGCCAGGGTTTTGAGTTCGTCGTGGATCTCTTATATCGGACGACACGGATTGATTTTACGTTCTATTACGCTTTCAGGATTGAAGACTATGACTTGGGAGTAGTTCTAGCCTGGGTAGGGCAGAGGTTGTTCCAGCTATTGTAGTTCAGCTGTGGACGATTGCGTTGGTGGGTGTGTCAGGGTGCGAGACCCTAAATAATATGATTTCTGGAGCTGAGAGCGAGGGATTGACTCAGAGCACCTTGAGAAGAGGGGACCAGATCAGGTACATATATTAGAGGGTCCCAGAAGGAGATCCAAGAGTTCGGGTCAGGTAACAACGTAAATTCCAAAACAATTTTTCACTTTTAAAAATATAATTTCATTCATAATTATTATCAATCTCAATGTGTCACATATCAAATCCATAAAATTCATCCCAAGATCACAATACATAAAAACTCCACAAGTGTGTACTGATCATGCCGGCGCCTTCCCGCGATCCTCACAAAACAATGTAAGCATAAATGCTTAGTGAGTTCCCCAAAATACCACATATAACACATATTAGCCACTCGAGGCTATAACTCTGTGGGCCCACTGGCCCTAACTCTGTGGACCCTCTGGTCCTAACTCTGTGGACCTTCCGGTCCTAACTCTGTAAACTCTGGAATACACACAACATAAATCACATAGAAATAATGCAGTGCAACACATCACATACATAGCATACAAGATACTCTGTCACATAACTCTATTTACCACTCAAGGTAAAGTATAGTGAGAAGACTCACCTCGGATAACTCGGTAAACCTCGAACTCGGAAATACTGATCTAGCCTTCGCCTAATCACATAAAATAATTACTCTAATTAATACGACTTTCAACGACTAGGCTAATCCCTCTCTAAGTTCTCTAAGAAGGGTAAAAGACCATTCTACCCCTCCAATGGCTCACAAGTCCAAACATTGACTCAACCCTAAAAGTCAACGAAGTCAACTCTAGTCAACGGTTAAACTTTGACTAGACTCGTCGAGTGCACACAGGTGACTCGGCGAGTCCATACGGATCCTCTGAATCCTTCCAGCCTCACTTGGCACGTCGAGTCATCCCTTCACTCGACGAGTTACGCCTGTCACGAATCGCGGGGCAACCCCGACTCGACTCGTCGAGTCCACTCATGCACTCGGCGAGTTACTTCCATGGCAACACTCAAATGACCTCTTGAGGCCAGATTTGCTTCTCTAACCTATAGATATGACCTTCCCAACCCCGATAATCACGTAAAGATCGAATCTTGGTTCACATGCAACGTACCCAAGGCTTCTTTTGGTGAAATAACTACTAAAATGGCAACATAGTCTCATTCCCTCCATGAACCAACATAAAGCTGGATGGATAAGATCCTCTGGACCTCTAGAGGTCCAGATCCAGAGTCTAACACTCAAAGGGACATCATACTCAACATTTCAATCCAATAAAGGGTATAGAAAACCCTAACATTCAAGGATCTTAAACCAAACAGAGAAAGGGGTCGATTTACTACCTCAAAGTTGCAGATCCAAGCTGGAAATCCACAGAATAGCAATCCCCTTGACCTCCTATTGCTGGAAACACCTTCTTCTTTGCAAAACAACACCAAGAGGGGTTAAAATGGCTTCCTCTCTCACACAACTCGCTCAAGCTCTCTAGGGTTTCTCTCTCTGGACTGGTAGCCGCAAATGAGGGCTATAAGGTCCTTTAAATAGGGCTTAGGCCTGCAGATTTAGGGTTTCTGTCCACAGCGCGGACTCGTCGAGTCCACCCATCGACTCGTCGAGTCCCTTCATTAATCCAGTCAGCAAATCGCGATCCTACTCGACGAGTCTAGGCGTCGACTCGTCGAGTCCCTCCTCAAAACTCAAAATAAATAAACATCATAGAATACCTGGGAATCCGGATGTTACAATTCTCCCCCACCAGAATTAGACTTCGCCCTCGAAGTCTCACTCGACAAACAACTCTGGATGCTGCTCCCGCATCTCTAACTCCGGCTCCCAAGTCAGCTCGGACCCTCTCTTATGCTGCCACTGGACCTGAACCAGGGGCACCTCCTTGTTCCTCAGAACCTTGATCTTCCGATCCAAGATCGCGATCGGTCTCTCAACATAATTCAATCTCGCATCCACCTGAATATCTTCCAGCGGCACCACCACCGACTCGTCGGCTATACACTTCCTCAACTGAGACACGTGGAAGGTATCATGAATCTGACTTAACTCCGCAGGTAGCTCCAAACGGTATGCTACCCTGCCCACCCTCGCGGTCACTCTGAACGGACCGATGTTCCGGGGCCCCAGCTTGCCCCTCTTCCTGAATCGGATCACTCCTTTCCAAGGAGACACCTTCAGGAGTACGAAGTCTCCCACCTGAAACTCAAGCTCGGATCGTCGCCTATCCGCATAACTCTTCTGGCGACTCTGAGCTGTCAACAACCTCTGCCTGACCTGTTGTATCTTCTCAGTCGTCTGAAGCACTATCTCAGTGCTACCCATCATGCGCTGCCCTACCTCTCCCCAGCAAATGGGAGCCCGACACCTCCTCCCATACAACAACTCGAAGGGAGGCATACCAATACTCTAATGGTGGCTGTTGTTATAGGAAAACTCAGCCAACAGCAAGTACGTGTCCCAACTTCCTCCAAAGTCCAACACACATGCTCAAAGCATGTCCTCGAGCGTCTGAATCGTCCGCTCACTCTGCTCGTCCGTCTGTGGGTGGTAGGCGGTACTAAAGTGCAACCTCGTACCCAACTCCTCATGAAACTTCTTCCAGAACCTGGAAGTGAAATGTACATCTCGGTCTGATACAATCGAGATCAGTACTCCATGACGCGATACCACCTCTCTCACATACAACTCGGCCAGCCTCTCTGCAGAAGAGATCTCACTGATAGCAAGGAAGTGAGCGCTCTTCGTCAGCCGGTCGACTATCACCCAAATTGCATCGACGCCCCTCGCGGTCCTCGGCAATTTGGTGATAAAATCCATAGAAATATGTTCCCACTTCCACTGGGGAACCTCAAGTGGCTGTAACTTGCCATGCGGATGCTGGTGCTCGACCTTAACCCTATGACAGGTCAAGCACCTCTCAACAAACCACGCGACATCCTTCTTCATACAGGGCCACCAATACTCTCTCTTCAGGTCCAAATACATCTTAGTGGCCCCGGGATGGATCGAGAATCTCGATCTATGCGCCTCCTCCATCAGAATGGTACGTGTCCCGCCTGCATGCAGCACCCAAATCCGACCTTGAAAGGTCATCATCCCTCGGCTAGCGGTAATGAACTCGGACACCTGCCTGATTACCCGCTCCCTTTTGCGGTTCTCTGGCATCACGGCCTCTGCCTGGGCCTCCCGAATGGTGTCCAACACCGGAGCCATCACCGTCAATCGCATACAAATGTCTCGAATCGGGGCACTCTCCGCCCTACGACTCAGGGCATCGACTACAACGTTAGCCTTGCCCGGGTGGTACAGGATCTCACACTCATAATCCTTTACCACATCCAACCATCTCCTCTGGAGCATATTCAGGTTGGGCTGATCCATCAAATACTTCAAGCTCTTGTGATCCGTGTATATGGTACACCGGACCCCATACAAATAGTGACGCCAGATCTTGAGGGCGAACACCACGGCCCCCAACTCCAGATCGTGCGTAGGATACCTCGCCTCATGAGGCTTCAGCTGCCTCGATGCGTATGCTATCCCATACCCTCTCTGCATCAGTACCACACCCAATCCCGATCTTGACGCGTCACAATACACTACAAAATCCTCCATCCCCTCCGGAAGAGCTAACAACGGGGCTTCGCATAATCTCTGGCGAAGTGTCTCAAACGAGGTCTGCTGCTCCGGACCCCACGAAAAAGTAACGCCCTTCCGGGTCAACCTGGTGAGAGGCACGACGATCTTGGAGAAATCCTTGATAAATCTCCGATAGTAGCCGGCCAACCCCAGAAAACTCCTGATCTCGGTGGGAGATCTCGGCACCTCCCAACTCATCACCGCCTCAATCTTGGCCGGATCGACCAATATCCCCTTCTGATTGACGAGATGCTCCAAGAACTGGACCCCTCGCAACCAGAAATCACACTTGGAGAATTTGGCGTACAGCCTCACCGATCTCAAAACTCCGAGGATCTCCCTCAAATGCTCCTCGAGCTGCTCTCGGGACCTCGAATACACTAGAATATCATCAATGAACACGATCACCGATCGATCCAACATCGGTCTGCACACCCTATTCATGAGATCCATGAACGCTGCTGGTGCATTGGTGAGCCTAAAAGGCATCACCACGAACTCGTAATTCCCATAACGAGTCCTAAACGCCGTCTTCTGGATATCCTCCTCCCGCACTCTCATCAGATGATATCCAGACCTCAAATCTATCTTGGAGAACCAAGACGCTCCCTGCAACTGATCGAACAGATCATCGATCCTCGGTAAGGGGTAACGGTTCTTGACCGTCAACTTGTTCAACTCCCGGTAATCAATGCACATCAGGTGCGAATCATCTTTTTTCTTGACAAAAAGGATCGGCGCTCCCCAAGGCGAGCTACTCGGTCGAATAAAACCCTTCCCCAACAGCTCCTGAAGCTGCGAGGATAACTCTTGCATCTCTGGCGGTGCAAGGCGATAAGGCGCCTTGGCGATAGGCGCTGCCCCCGGAATCAAATCGATGCGAAACTCCACCTGCCTCTCGGGAGGCACACCTGGAAACTCCTCGGGAAATACATCCGGGAACTCACGCAATATCGGCACATCACCAACCGAACCCATCCCCTCTGCGGCCACTCGTGAATCCATCACGTAAGCCACAAACCCGCTACAACCCTGCTGTAGGCTCTGCCTCGCTCTAGCAGCCGAACAAAATGCTGACCCAGAACAGGTACCCTCGCCGTACACCGTAAGAACTCCCCCACTAGGGTCTCGTATGGTCACCAGCTGTCGCTCGCAGTCGATAACCGCTCCAAATCTGCTCAACCAGTCCATGCCCACGATGACACAGACATCTCCCATCGCAATTGGGACCAAATCAATCGGAAAATCAACGCCGAAGATCTCGAGTACACATCCTCGAATCACATCAGTGGCATACACCGCTCTCTTGTCAGCTATGGAAACTCGCAAAGGTCGACTCAACGCCTCTCGACGGATACTGATGTGCTAACTAAAGGCTATTGATACAAAAGATCGACTCGCACCCGAGTCAAATAGCACCAAGGCAGGTACAGAACTCACAAGAAAAGTACCTACGCATATCATAATATAAGCACAATATCTCAACTCAGTATAAATAAATAAAGAATACATACCAGCCACAACATCGGGCGCTGCGCGGACCTCCTCCGCTGTCAACTGGAAGGCTCTCCCTCGTGCCTTCGGTGCCTCAGCCTTCACCCGCTGACTCTCGGTAGCTCGTACAGTAGCAGGGGCAGATCCCTGCGATGCTCCCTGTGCTGACCCCCTCAGCTGTGGACACTCGACCTTCCGGTGTCCGGTCTGGTTACAGTGGAAACAGACTACAAACCCCTTGGGGCAATCCTTGGCCATCTGCCCCTCCTTGCCACATTTGTAGCAAGACCCTGCTCTACAAATCCCCTCATGACCCTTGCCACACTTGCCATAAGTGCGGCCCTTCTGGTTCCCTGATCTCGAATCGGAGGGCTTGGCCCGCTTGGCTGCCGGCTGGGACTGTGCCGGTCGCCGATCCCTCCCCTGAGACTCCGCCTCCTCCCTAGCCTGAGTCTCAAGCTCTATCTCCCTCTTCCGAGCATTCGCCTGAAGCTCGGCAAATGTCCGGTACGACGAGTTCGCCACGAACTCGCGGATGTCTCTCCTCAAAATGCTCAAATACCGACTCATGCGTGCCTGCTCGGAAGACACGTGCTCAGGGCAGAACATCGCCCACTCATGAAACATCCTGGTGATCACAGTAACAGACTCAGTACCCTGCTTGAGGGTCAAGAACTCCTGGGCCAACTGTTCCCTTTCCACCGGGGGAACTTACTCATCACGGAACATAACGGTGAACCTCTCCCAGGTCACTGCGGCAAGCTCTGCAGAAGAATAGTGCGCTGTCACAAACTTCCACCAGTCCTTCGCTCCCAAGCGAAGCTGGTTCAGCACGAACCGAACTCTCAGATGCTTCGGACAAGAACATGTATAGAAGCATCCCTCGATGTCAGAAACCCATCTCATCACAGGAATCAGATCCTGCGTCCCATCAAACTCTGGTGGCTTCGTGTTGCTGAACTCCCGGAACAGCAACGCATCACCACCCTGAGGTCTAGCAGCAGCAACAGCGGCGGTAGCTGCAGCGGCTGCAGCCTCAGTAACCGCTGCGTATCTCTCATCAAAGGTCTCAATCAATGTGGTCTTAATAGACCCAAACATCTCCGGAATCTCTGCGCGGATAGCCGCAACCACCTCCTCGTGAATCATCTGAAGAAGCTCCTCGTCACTCACACCGCTGGTCTCTGGTCTGTGGCGTGTCCCAACCATGATGTCTCTGAAATACAACATAAGAAATATCAGAGACTCGCTCGAGCATACTCACACTCGGCAACTCAACCCTACTTGTTCCTTAGTACCCTAAGGATTCTTACTTGGACTGCGCACTGATCCGGTGTCTTCAGTAGTACGGGCCCAATACTACCGTCCACACCGCATCAGTATTCACCCAAAGTCGTCTTCCTAGGATCCCAAATCCCAAGTACTCTACTCTCACTGTGCGTAGGCTACTCTCTAGCAGACCTCTCATAAGCTCCTCGCTGCTATCTATTCACTCTCAAGCATCTCCTAGCAGCAAAACCCCTAGGCTAAGGCATCACGAATCAGGCCACTCTAGTCCTAATAAGAATACCTAGCCTACCCTAGTATGCATAACATATCATATCATATCTCATAACACATAATATAAGGGTATTTTGGGAAATCACGGTTCGGGCGCTGGCTGATCGTACACACTGCTCTGCTCTGCTCTTTTCAAAACATTTTATTCCTTTAGAAAAATTTTTGTTTGATCTCAAAAAGTTTCTCGAATCCTCAGTTTGAGTTCAAATGCGACCGAAGATGCATCCGAATCCCTCAAACCAAGGCTCTAATACCAACTTGTAACAACGTAAATTCCAAAACAATTTTTCACTTTTAAAAATATAATTTCATTCATAATTATTATCAATCTCAATGTGTCACATATAAAATCCATAAAATTCATCCCAAGATCACAATACATAAAAACTCCACAAGTGTGTACTGATCATGCCGACGCCTTCCCGCGATCCTCACTGGTACCTGAGACACATAACACAAAACACTGTAAGCATAAATGCTTAGTGAGTTCCCCAAAATACCACATATAACACATATTAGCCACTCGAGGCTATAACTCTATGGGCCCACTGGCCCTAACTCTGTGGACCCTCTGGTCCTAACTCTGTGGACCTTCCGGTCCTAACTCTGTAAACTCTGGAATACACACAACATAAATCACATAGAAATAATGCAGTGCAACACATCACATACATAGCATACAAGATACTCTGTCACATAACTCTATTTACCACTCAAGGTAAAGTATAGTGAGAAGACTCACCTCGGATAACTCGGTAAACCTCGAACTCGGAAATACTGATCTAGCCTTCGCCTAATCACATAAAATAATTACTCTAATTAATACGACTTTCAACGACTAGGCTAATCCTTCTCTAAGTTCTCTAAGAAGGGTAAAAGACCATTCTACCCCTCCAATGGCTCACAAGTCCAAACATTGACTCAACCCTAAAAGTCAACGAAGTCAACTCTAGTCAACGGTTAAACTTTGACTAGACTCGTCGAGTGCACACAGGTGACTCGGCGAGTCCATACGGATCCTCTGAATCCTTCCAGCCTCACTTGGCACGTCGAGTCATCCCTTCACTCGACGAGTTACGCCTGTCACGAATCGCGGGGCAACCCCGACTCGACTCGTCGAGTCCACTCATGCACTCGGCGAGTTACTTCCATGGCAACACTCAAATGACCTCCTGAGGTCAGATTTGCTTCTCTAACCTATAGATATGACCTTCCCAACCCCGATAATCACGTAAAGATCGAATCTTGGTTCACATGCAACGTACCCAAGGCTTCTTTTGGTGAAATAACTACTAAAATGGCAACATAGTCTCATTCCCTCCATGAACCAACATAAAGCTGGATGGATAAGGTCCTCTGGACCTCTAGAGGTCCAAATCCATAGTCTAACACTCAAATGGACATCATACTCCACATTTCAATCCAATAAAGGGTATAGAAAACCCTAACATTCAAGGATCTTAAACCAAACAAAGAAAGGGGTCGATTTACTACCTCAAAGTTGCAGATCCAAGCTGGAAATCCACAGAATAGCAATCCCCTTGACCTCCTATTGCTGGAAACACCTTCTTCTTTGCAAAACAACACCAAGAGGGGTTAAAATGGCTTCCTCTCTCACACAACTCCCTCAAGCTCTCTAGGGTTTCTCTCTCTGGACTGGTAGCCGCAAATGAGGGCTATAAGGTCCTTTAAATAGGGCTCAGGCCCGCAGATTTAGGGTTTCTGTCCACAGCGCGGACTCGTCGAGTCCACCCATCGACTCGTCGAGTCCCTTCATTGATCCAGTCAGCAAATCGCGATCCTACTCGACAAGTCTAGGCGTCGACTCGTCGAGTCCCTCCTCAAAACTCAAAATAAATAAACATCATAGAATACCTGGGAATCCGGATGTTACAATTCTCCCCCACTAGAATTAGACTTCGCCCTCGAAGTCTCGCTCGGCAAACAACTCTGGATGCTGCTCCCGCATCTCTAACTCCAGGTCCCAAGTCAGCTCGGACCCTCTCCTATGCTGCCACTGGACCTGAACCAGGGGCACCTCCATGTTCCTCGGAACCTTGATCTTCCGATCCAAGATCGCGATCGGTCTCTCAACATAATTCAATCTCGCATCCACCTGAATATCTTCCAGCGGCACCACCACCGACTCGTCGGCTATACACTTCCTCAACTGAGACACGTGGAAGGTATCATGAATCTGACTCAACTCCGCAGGTAGCTCCAAACGGTACGCTACCCTGCCCACCCTCGCGGTCACTCTGAACGGACCGATGTTCTGGGGCCCCAGCTTGCCCCTCTTCCTGAATCGGATCACTCCTTTCCAAGGAGACACCTTCAGGAGTACGAAGTCTCCCACCTGAAACTCAAGCTCGGATCGTCGCCTATCCGCATAACTCTTCTGGCGACTCTGAGCTGTCAACAACCTCTGCCTGACCTGTTGTATCTTCTCAGTCGTCTGAAGCACTATCTCAGTGCTACCCATCATGCGCTGCCCTACCTCTCCCCAGCAAATGGGAGTCCGACACCTCCTCCCATATAACAACTCGAAGGGAGGCATACCAATACTCTAATGGTGGCTGTTGTTATAGGAAAACTCAGCCAACGGCAAGTACGTGTCCCAACTTCCTCCAAAGTCCAACACACATGCTCGAAGCATGTCCTCGAGCGTTTGAATCGTACGCTCACTCTGCTCGTCCGTCTGTGGGTGGTAGGCGGTACTGAAGTGCAACCTCGTACTCAACTCCTCATGAAACTTCTTCCAGAACCTGGAAGTGAAACGTACATCTCGGTCTGATACAATCGAGATCAGTACTCCATGACGCGATACCACCTCTCTCACATACAACTCGGCCAGCCTCTCTGCGGAAGAGCTCTCACTGATAGCAAGGAAGTGAGCGCTCTTCGTCAGCCGGTCGACTATCACCCAAATTGCATCGACGCCCCTCGCGGTCCTCGGCAATTTGGTGATAAAATCCATAGAAATATGTTCCCACTTCCACTGGGGAACCTCAAGTGGTTGTAACTTGCCATGCGGATGCTGGTGCTCGGCCTTAACCCTGCGACAGGTCAAGCACCTCTCAACAAACCACGCGACATCCTTCTTCATACAGGGCCACCAATACTCTCTCTTCAGGTCCAAATACATCTTAGTGGCCCCAGGATGGATCGAGAATCTCGATCTGTGCGCCTCCTCCATCAGAATGGTATGTGTCCCGCCTGCATACAGCACCCAAATCCGACCTTGAAAGGTCATCATCCCTCGGCTAGCGGTAATGAACTCGGACACCTGCCTGATTACCCGCTCCCTTTTGCGGTTCTCTGGCATCACGGCCTCTGCCTGGGCCTCCCGAATGGTGTCCAACACCGGAGCCATCACCGTCAATCGCAGACAAATGTCTCGAATCGGGGCACTCTCCGCCCTACGACTCAGGGCAGCGGCTACAACGTTAGCCTTGCCCGGGTGGTACAGGATCTCACACTCATAATCCTTTACCACATCCAACCATCTCCTCTGGCGCATATTCAGGTTGGGCTGATCCATCAAATACTTCAAGCTCTTGTGATCCGTGTATTTGGTACACCGGACCCCATACAAATAGTGACGCCGGATCTTGAGGGCGAACACCACGGCCCCCAACTCCAGATCGTGTGTAAGACTACAGGGGATTCGTAGCATTCACTAATGTTCAGCTGGGGTGAAAGTGTTGTAAGACTACGGGGGAGCAGTAGCATTCACTAATGGTCAGTTAGGGTGAAAGTGTTGTAAGACTATGGGGGAGCCGTAGCATTCACTGACGGACAGTTAGGGTATAGTGTTGTAAGATTGTGGGGGATCCATAGCATTCACTAGCAGTAGAAAGTGTTGTAAGACTGCAGGGGTGTCGTAGCGTTCGCGGATTCTTTCAAGTGATTTGGACTAGGGTAGGCTAGTTCGCAAGGTTATGGGGGAGCCACAGCTTAGTTATGATCGGGACCAGAGGTGAATGATCGATCAGTTATCTGGGGGCGAGCCCGGATGGTTATGGGAATTTAGGATGGAACCGGTAGAGACTGATGAGCCAAGGGTTGGATCTTAAGATACAAGATCATTTGGATGAGTATTTCATGTCACAGTAGGGCTACGGCTGGGTAGCCCTGACATTGGATCTCATAGGAACCTGGTGGTTGGACCGGATGCGAGACTGGTAGTCTCAGGGAATCGGCTAAGGGTATTTATTAATCGGTCGAGTAAAGGATGACGGGAAGTCATGGTGCATTATGCAAATTCCGATTCGAGGATCTCTGAATAGGAGCGGAGTATCAGTTCGGTTTTGGGTAGGAACCCGAATCGGAATTCGCGTATGTTTGGTGCAGGATTTTGTTTTAGTGAGATGGGATGTGGGGCATCTATATGCCAAGGGCATCGAGGGCAGAATTCCAGGGTGATGAACGGGTTGGTTTGATGGTAGTTTAAGCCATTATGATGTGTCTCGGGTGGCTCTATCCGTAATAGAGCCATGACAGGTTGGAATCAGGAAACGGTAGGTCGAAGGAGACCGGGTATGATGTAAGACTACAATTATTCTGGTATCATTCACCTTTTTGCGTCGGATTCAGTGGAGACAGGTTGTCAGTCTATCACGATCGGATAGATCAAATGGATTGAAGGAGCCACGAGTGGCGGTATAGACAGGGCAGTTATTGTAAGATGATGTATCCTTTGGAGGTCGCAGGGGACTGATGCGTGTGTTTTTGGCTCAGCAATCGGGTAGGTGTCCGGTGTTCTGGACAGTTGGCAGACAGGTTGGGACCAGGGAGGTCCCCAGTTGTTCTTCAGGAAAGCAGTTATGTGACAGCAAGAGGAATTGGAGCGACTTCAGTAGTTTGGGGTCCGTGTATGAGTTGCTTGTTATTTAGTAGCCGCACTTGACCGCTGATTCTGTTCTTTTGGAAGCCTCAAGTTGTCGGGAAGCTAGGTCAATTTGAAGTTTCGAGTTTCTGAAGGATAGAGGTGGTTTTATTCTAGAAGGTTTCAGGATTCGTTCCTTTTCAGGTTGGTAAGTCATTTTAGGTGTGACATCCCCATTTTCACAGCCAGAAAAGACCGATTTTGTTTATGCTTTATAAAAACCAGAGTACTTCTTTTAACAAAAATGTTGCGGAATTTGTTCCCAGTAAAACATGATAATTACGTTATCAAAGCATTTCCGAAGAAATGTATTTTTATTCGTTTTTAAAACATTTGGGATGTCATCGTCAATACAGAAACATAAGCATAAACAGAACTTACATTCATTATCACTAGTGATTTACATCTCCTTAATCTCTCAGTGTAATGTAACTTCATATCGATACCTGTGATATAAATAAACTGAGTGGGTCAGGTTGGGAAACCTGGTGAGTACATAGGGTTTTCAACCCACAATAATATAGTTATTATGTTTAATCATCAAACAATCAACCCAATTACCCATCCCCATTATCTTCTTTACTCTTAAGGATCTACCCTAAGATTCATCTATTCATTCGTTCTGAAGTCCCTTGCTTCCAGGGTTATAAGGCCGGCACTAAGTCCATAGCTGCCAATGCACTAATTCCATAGCTGCAAAAGTTCCTTCATCGAGTACTAAATCCATAGCTACCAGCGTAGGTACTAAGTCCATAGCTACCAACGTTTATCTAACAGGTACTAAGTCCATAGCTACCAAGTACTAATCCATAGCTACCAACACCTAACAAGTACTAAGTCCATAGCTACCTGTGTTTACCTAATAGGTACTAAGTCCATAGCTACCATCGTTTGTCCAATAGGCACTAAGTCCATAGCTGCCGGTGTTTATTTATCGGGCACTAAGTTTATAGCTGCCAATGTTTACTCACATCATCTTTTATCTCTCATCATTCATCTACCCATGTTATACCCAACATTTTTGTAGATATAAAATACGTATACAGTTTAAATTAGTTAAAACATGTATAAAAACGTTCATCCAGCATAGATAGCAAGTATACATATAATATGCACACATAGCACGTAATTTATATTAAATACTTCATATCTATGTGTAAAATGAAAGTAACTATGCACTCACCTGATAAGGTGGTCACTCGGTACTCGGACAGCGCTTCGTTAATCTTAAAACAATTTCCCTTGGACAAAACCTAGTATAAATACCACTAGGGTTTAGTCTAACGTTAACCGCGACTAATTAATAGTCTAGCTATTATTATTATTATTATATAAGCGTTAAACAACACTCTATATAACTCATAATAATAGCCCAAATAATTATTATAAGGTCCTAATAACATTACTATAATTATTTAAAAGCTATATTAAAAATTTCATAGGCGTAGCTCACTTATAGCGGATTTTAAAGAAAACCGGGCTTCGCTTGGAGCAGCGTTTCCGAACCGAAAGACCCTTTTTCTCGGGACTCCGGGAGTCTCGGGGCTTCCTTCGGGTGCTAGGGATTCTCCTAGACTTTAGGTAGGGTTCAAAACCCTAGAGAGAGAAAGTAGTGTGAGAAGAAATGAAGAAAGGTGTGACAATTTCGGAAAGGCTCGCATGCTATTTATAGGGCCGGAGCTACTGGGAACGCACTGCGCTCCTCGGAGCTACGCTCAGCGTTCCTCGGACGCATGGCGCTCCTCGGCTACGCCCAGCGTTCGTACAAGACAGGTGTCCGAATCCGGGTGGGGTGACGTGGATCATTCCGAGACCAAGAGAATTCGAACGCGGGGCGTTCCCCTCTCATACGCGTTGCGTAGCGAGCCAACTGTCACCCATCCGAGGCGAGTCCGTGATCAACAAGCGACGGCCCAGATCGAGCCACGTCATCATTCTCGCATTAGATTTCGCAAATTCAC
This sequence comes from Lactuca virosa, assembly GCF_052849685.1. Classification (NCBI taxonomy): domain Eukaryota; kingdom Viridiplantae; phylum Streptophyta; class Magnoliopsida; order Asterales; family Asteraceae; genus Lactuca; species Lactuca virosa. The sequence continues at coordinate 46,431,043 of NC_136433.1, forward strand.
TTTCCGACTTCTAAAAATCATAACTTTGGCATACGAGCTCCGTTTTCGACGTTCTTTATATCCACGCATAGGCGGGACCGTACTCTACAACTTTCGTTTAGACTCCATTGGCTAATTTTGATTTATTTTAAATTTTATATTTTTAACCGGTCGGGACAGGATTGGTCCGTTAAAAATCCATAACTTCTTCATCTGACGTCCGTTTTCGTCTGTCTTTTTATCGTTATGCTACTATTAACGAGATCTTCGATTCTCGTTTAGGTTGTGTCGGCTAAAAACCGCTCGATCTAATATTCGAACTTCGGGTTGTACACTGCTAAGCCGAAACTTCGAAAAATCATAACTTCCTCATACGAAGTCATATTTGGGCGTTCTTTTTTTGTATGTTCTCGGTTTAACGTATACTACAACTTCTGTTTAGATTTCTAAGGCTAAAAAGTCCTCCATTGTAAATTCACTATTTACGTCTCCCGGTGTCGTGCCGGTTTTGCCATAAAACTTTGACGGATAATAACTTCTTCGTTATAACTCGGATTTCAACGTTCTTCATATGTACGGAACCCTTGAGACGTATTCTACAAATTGGTTAAGATTATTTATTCTAAGTAATCTTTTGTCAAAAAGTCGTTTTCGACCCCTATTATCTCTAAATTGACTGGCCCGGATCTACGGGCATTACATTAGGGTTGGTATTCGTTGCCTTGGGGAGGCTATATTTATTCCGGATTGTGGGGGTATGGACAGATTGTTGGATGTGCTGGGAAGGAAGGACGGATTTTCAGGACGAAATCTAATTCAAGTGAGGGAGAGTTGTAACATCTTGTTTCGAATCGATTCCTAGTCTGAGGTTATGGCCCGAAGATCGGTCATCATAAGGATTAGGGCTTTTGAAAAGGTAGGATCTAGGCCCATTTGGGTGCGGGTGATGTATTAGAAGTGATCCGGGTGTTCGGTTCATGTTTTGGAGCCTAGGGGTATTTCGGTAAAGTGGTAGTTTGGGCTTTTGTGGAAAATGGACTTTTGTTCGGAAGGTATTAAGGAAGGTATGAGTTGATAGAAGTGTACGTATTTTCGTCACCTTTCCGTGGATATAAGGATCGTCGGAATCGGGTTTATAACGAAGAAGTTATGGCCTTTGGAAGTAACGTGGTTTTCAGGCTTAGCCGAGTACGCGAGGCGTACTAGTGAGGAAGGCAGTACGCGGGGCGTACCTTGGAGTATGTTGGGCGTACTGACCAGGATGACCGCGAAGGTTCCCAGGAGTACGTTGGGCGTACCATATGTATGTTGGGCGTACTCCAGTCAGATAAGAACCCTATTTTAGGGTCTTGGACCCTATTTAAGCTCCTTATCTCATAACCTAACTCTAATATCTTCAGCCTCCACCCCTCTAAACCCTAGAAATCGTCATATATCATCCATGGTGGCATTTTAAGCTTATGGAGTCCATTTTTGGGGTGTTTGATCCATTTTCAAGAAGATGGAGTTTGATGCAAATATGGGAATCAAGGAGGAGCTTATGGATCTGGCCTTTGGGACTCATTCTCAGCTTGATGAAGGTATAAAGCTTTAAACTTGGTCATTCATCTCTTAGATCTACCATTTGTGAGTTTTTGTTCATTTTGGTCCCAAGTATGAGATCTAGTGGCCTTGATTTCATTCCAGGAGCTTTGAGTTGCCCCTCTTAGTGTTTCTGAGTTTCAAGGTCCATAAAGTTGGCGCCTTTAGAGTTTAAGACCATCTATGTTGGAGTTTGAGCCATTTCCATGAAAGTAGAATGCTATTTGGTCTTGTTGGGGAATGAAAAGTCACCAAGTCAGTGACTTTATGGGTTTAGACATTATATGGGACTCAGATCTGTGGTTTGGATTTATGACTTAAAGCATTAAGTGCTTAATGGCAGAAGTGGGACTAGAGGGTAGTACGTTGGGCGTACAAGCCAATACGCGCAGCGTACAAGCCATTTAGCGAGTACGCGCAGTGTACTGCTGAGTACGCCCTGCATACTCAGGCAGGTTAGATTTCGGACTTTGGGCTTCGGGTTGGGGCCATCTGTTTGGGCCTAGATTCTTGGGCCCTAATGGACCATCAAAGTGGTTGTGTTCTGGGCTAATTGAAGGATTGGATCTTAGGTTAAGGCCCAATAAGGAGCGTGGGCCCGATTTGGAAAATTAGGCCACTCATGGGCCTTTATGGATTTTATGGTTTTGGACTTTGTGTTTTGGGCCCTGTTGGGCCATCAGGTTTTAGGGTTGATATTTATTTGTGGACTATTGGGTTTTGGCCCAATTTGGAAATTGGGCCATTTAAGGACTTATGGACATTATAGTGTTGGGCTTTTATTTTGGGATTGGGCCTTAGTTTTGGATCTTACTGGGCTAGGGGTAGAATGGTCATTTTACCCCATGCATGGATTAAGGATTATGGTATGGGGCCCAAGTGCTAATTTGGTATATTGATTGGTAGTGACAGCTCGGGAAGCTGGCGTGGAAGTAGCTAAGGAATTCATGCGGAAAGCTTCTGCAGTGCGAGGTGAGTCTTCTCACCATACCAATAGGTATACGGCACCAAGGCCGGCCCATTTATTTAGTTGTGATGATTGTTGCGTATGTGCTATTGATACATTATGTATTTATGTGAAGACCATGCGGGGGTTCCCATGGAAAATAGTTATATATGCAGTATGCTAGTTGATTGTGTGGTATTTGGTATGCTAGTTGTCTTTGTGATACTTGAATGGAAGACCCCGGGTGGTTCCCGAGGCAGTTGGACATAAGACCATGTGGGGGTTCCCATGGTTTTCCAGGCTAATACAAAGTGGGGGTTCCCATGGCAGTGGGCTAAGAACATGTGGGGGTTCCAGTGGCACCCAGTGTAAGACCCTGGCGGGTTTCCAGGGCATCCTTATATGTTTGTATGTTTAGCTAATATGTTTGTACGTATAGTTTACATTATGAAAAGAAGAGCTCGGATTGATCGTAGTGCACACTAAGCTTTGTTCTTACGATTTACAGTTTTGGAGACTCACTAAGCTTTGTGCTTACGGTTTACAGTTTTGGTTTCAGGTATCATCGATTTGGAAAAGAAGAGCTCGGATTGATCGTAGTGCACACACCTATGATTTCCGCAATGGATGATTTGGGGATGAGTCTGATAAATGTTTTACTTAACGATAATTTGAAATGTTTGAAATAAATGGTATCAATGTTTTAGCTATATTAAAAATGAAATTTTTACCCTTGATTTTTGGGTCGTTACATGTACCCGTGGGTCGAAGGCACCAATGTTGGGCCACTAGTTTTTTTTTTATCATTTATTAGAAGGATACTATAGGGACTGTATGTAGTCATGTAGGATAGCCTGAGGACTCTTGATCTAGGATTTCTTGCCTGTTCCTTATTTGGTTATGGCTCTAGAGTAGGATAACCTGTCCGAGTGACTGTCTCACCTCTAGATGCATATGGTTATGCATTCCTTGGATTATCTGTCATGTATCAGTGTGTATAGGATGTTGTTGTGATGTAGTGATCTGTTATATATATATATATATATATATATATATATATATATATATATATATATATATATATATATATATATATATATATATCCTTGTATGATAGGATGCAGCAGTAGTGGTATGCTGGTTAGAGTACCAATAGGTTGGTTATCGTCTAGTGGAGTGCCCTAGGGGTTGTATGTAGTCATGTAGGATAGTCTGAGAACTCTTGATCTAGGTTTTCTTGCCTATTCCTCGTTTGGTTGTGGCTATAGAGTATGATCATCTATTCGGGTAGCTATCTCACATCTGGTTACTTATGGTTACACATTCCATGGAAGTTAGCTGGTAGCGGAGCAGTATGTTGTGAGAGGTCTAGTAGGCAGTAGTGAATTGTATGATGGATATTGCTTGTATTATGTGCCTACTTGATCCTTGTTTGTTTATATGTCGACATATGGTAGTGGATGAGGTTGAGGCGGTCTTGGTGCTTGTTGTAGGACAAGATACTTGGTGAAGGCCGGCTGCAAGCTGTAGGCACGGTGGCTTGGGAAGAGCGGTTGGGTTGAGGCTGCAGGCCAACAAATCCTAGGTATTCCATTCTGATGACTGATTGGACTCGTTGCATGTTGGCATTCCATTCTGATGGCTGATTACACCAGAGTAATCCAATCCGATGATTGTGGACCCGATATGCATGCTAGTATGTTTGTTGTATGGGGTATTTTGGGGGAAACTCACGAAGCTTTGTGCTTACCCAGTTGTTTATGTTCCTTGTTCTATCGGTGATCGTGGGAAGGAAAAGGCGGGACTGTACACATACATCAGCAACATTAAGGATTTCGCGTTATTTATATTACTCTGATTTTCGATAAATGTAATTTGGAATAAATGGTTTTCTTAAAATGGATTTATAACTGGAAAGTTTTACCTTAATGAAAATGAAAATTTGGTTGTGAAAATGGGACTTTACAAGGTCCTTCAAGCAAAACACTCAGTCCTCCCCCGCTCAGGGCTTACTCCCTTATTGGCGGACGTCTTCCACGTCAAAGCCTAAAATCGGTCCCTCCAAATACCCTCTAACTATGACTCTTTGGTATGAAAAGATGACATCTGAAAATTCTTGAATAATAACCAACATTCGCAAAGAAATCATGTTCCGTAGATGGAGACGTCGTACATTTCCCAACATTACAACTTCCAACGCTTCACGAACAATCCTCATACCTTTTGAATTTTGAAGCACCTTGAAGGCTGAATCCCTGATCCATTAAAACCTACACATGCTAACATAAGGGCTCTAAACATGATAACTATACGAATGACTATCAATTGTTGGCACCACACTAGTCAAGTACATACCCATTCTAGATAAAAATGCAAATAAAATTCATACCTGTGATTTCTTGCGATCCAAAAAATCTTGAGATGAACCGACTGGTAATAGTGTTGGGGCTTGGACTCCCTCTGCTACCCATGCAGGATAGTCGATTTTGAGATGAACCGGCTGGTAATAGTGAAAAAACATCTTACCTTCTTGCAATCACGGACGACATGCCCTTTCTCTCCACACTTGTAGCATTTGAACTTGTGGTAAGCAAACCCGTGGGTCCCACCACACTTTCCGTAGATATCAAAGTCCCCCTGACTTCCAGTACCTAGGTTAGCTACCACGAGCTATCTGTCCGTTGTTGAAAATGTTGAATCATGAGCCCTCTTTCTATTTTCGTGATGCGCTCCCACAATAATATCCCTCCCCCAGATGCTTCAAAAGTATCTTCCACAATCTGAAAGGTTGTAGATCGCTCCTCTAACTTGACAATCAGTATGTCAGTGATGCATCAATGATACCAAGAAACTCTTCCTGTAAAATCTGTGAAACCTCAGTGGAAATCCAATCGCGTAGCCCTATGTCATTTGTGTAAACCTCGGAGGACTCTTCTTCTTGTCTAGACATCGAAATCCTAATAAACAAGACCAAACTGTCATCCCATAACAAAAATTTCATCATTAATCCATCACACTTTACCCACTATACAGAAAACTGCACATAAATCATGTACTGGCTTTTTAGAATCCTCGTGACTTTCCTCGATTCGAGTATGGATCTTGTGTTTCTAGTAGTACGGGCCCAATACTACCTTCCATAACTATCTATACTTTCCTCAAGAATCATATTGAATCTTCTAAGTCACCTCCTCATGATGATACTCCCAAAACCTGCTAAATAGCACACTAATCATACTAAAGCACTTCCTAGGCTTTCCTATGATTCTCAACTCACCCTGCCATCAGCTGCTGAAAGACCCCTACCAATGTTAGCTAAATATTACATAAATACAATTACATGCAACAAAACTTAAATAATATCTCGACTAAAAGACCCAACCCTACAATGGTTAGACTCAAACGAGAGCTACAAAGTAGGGCCAAATCAATCACTTTGAGATTATTTAACCCTTGCAGCATGTAACTTAGCGTATTCATTTAATAATTAACTCACATTAATATGAGTCCTAAAAAGCACAAGCCAATAATATTCGAGAAGTGGAACTCTACATCCAATAAGGCATCATAAAGATCAACCAATCTTCAGCCTACTCACTATCGGGCATATCTACCATTTCACAGATCAGGCATAAAAGGCATATGTGACATCCCCAAATTCACGGTCATTTTAAAAATTTTATTTATGCTTATTTTAAAATCAGTCTAACCTTTTAAAGAAAAGTGTTGCGGAATTTGTTCCCAGAAAAACATGATAAATATGTTATCAAAGCATTTTCGAAGAAATGTATTTTATTCATTTTAAAACTTTGGGATGTCATCGTCAATACAGAAACATAAGCATAAACAGAACTTACATTCATTTACACTAGTGATCTACATCTCTTTAATATTTCAGTGTAGTGTAGCTTTATATCGACACCTGTGATACAAATAAACTAAGTGGGTCAGGTTGGGAAACCTGGTGAGTACATAGGGTTTTCAACCCACAATAATATAGTTATTATGTTTCATCATCAAACAATTAACCCATTTACCCATCCCCATTATCTTCTTTATTCTTAAGTATATCCTCTATGAATCGTCTATCCATCATTATTTATTCCTAAGGATTGTCCTAAGGAATAGTCACGAAGTCCATCGTTGCCAAGGTTTATATAACAGGCACTAAATCCATAGTTGTCAGGGTTCATCTAACAGGTGCTAAGTCCATAGCTTCCAGGGTTTGTCTCATTTATTGACAATATTATTTTAGGGAGTCCACCCGCAATACATGTTAATGGGTTTTTAGAGTACACCGGGTGAACACATCGTTCACCACACCTACAGGTTGCGAGTCTGCCAGTGTTCCACTGGACTATCTAGAATAGTTTGTGGTTGTCATCTATACTCTGCTAGATGACGGGACCATCGCTTGGGTGGCTCATCACTTCTCACTATCTTTTACCACTCATATATCATCGCTAATCGTTCATCTCATTTTTCATCGCTCATCATTGATATCGTCTTTAATCTACCCATCTTTTACCCATCATAATTACAGGTATAAAATACATATATAGTTTAAAACAATTAAAACATGTATTTTTTGTTCATCCAACATAAATATTAAGTACACAGATAATATGCACACATAGCACGTAATTTATATTAAATACTTCATATGTATGTGTAATATGAAAGTAACTATGCACTCACTTGTGAAAGTGACGACTCGAAATTCGAGCAGTGCTTCGCTTCTTAACAATATGATATCCTTCGTAGTCTAATATTTATTGGGACTAATTATTAGTCTAGATTCATCATTAACTCAGAGTCTACTTCATGATCTGTCAAGTAAAGAACAACCAGGTAGGATCATATCGGAGGTAGAGTCCGTTTGGTATACGAAGTATACTGTTTGGAAATCCCACTTTAAACACCTCACTAAATCACAGCCTAGACATCATCCCCGTAAGTAGATCAATCAGTATAACAAATTTGAATCACTGATAAATTTTATTTATAGGTTCATAATAACGATATTATAAGCTATAATTAAAGTAGGGTAACATAACTTACTTAGCTAGGAGTCGGGCTCTGCAGGGGCAGAACTTCGTCGCTGAAACTTTCTAAGAAAGATTCTTATAGCGCTTCAACACTCACCTTACTATACTAAAAACTACAGAAAGAGAAGTTGAATCACGAGGGACCGAAATGCTCGGGGGATAAGAAGAGAAAGACTCTTGAATCAAGAGAATGGTGCAAGAAATATGAGAGCCTAGAAGCTCTTATTTATAGTAATTGAATTTTCAAAAACCACCCTCTATATTTACTTAAATGACTAAACACCCATTTATAATACTATTTTAAATAGATTTAATGATATTTGTACTAAACTAATGTCGAAAGTACTCAACACTAGTCTTATAACGACCGCATCGTCGATACCTTTCTAATGATATATACATATGTATATATATATATATATATATATATATATATATATGTATGTATGTATGTATTTATGTATGTATGTATGTATGTATGTATGTATGTATGTATGTATACATATATATGATTTACACTTTATTTTAATACGTAAATGAGCTATTAAAAATTATAACTCGCTCATACGAACTCCGTTTTTGACGTTCTTTATATCCACGCGTAGCTATCGACGACATCTACAACTTTCGTTTAGACTTCGTGGGCTAATTTTGAATTTATATTTTTGTCCATACTTTTATAAAACTAAATAATTTTTGCTAAAATCATAACTTTCTCGTACGAACTCCGTTTTTGGTATTCTTTTTCTCAAAATTCCTATTTTAAGGAGTACTACGATTTTCTTTTTGGTCACATTAGGTAAAAGTCAACCATTCTCTTCATAGCTTTTTACGTCATAAATTCGTTGTGTGCGTCTGACTTTTATATCTTATAAAAATCATATCTAATTCATACGGATTCGGATTTCGGCGAAATTTATATTTTCAAGATCGGGACGACGTGTACTTCCTATATATATTATATATATATATATATATATATATATATATATATATATATATATATATATATATATATATATATATATATATATATATATATATATATATATATATGTTTGGCGCACTTATTTTTATGATTTACGGACGATTCGACTGATTTTTCCTATTTTATTATATTATAATAATCATGAAACATATAATATTCAAATAATTCTTCTTTATTACGTCAAATAGGTTACAATTGTTAACCCTAACTATTACTTTGGTTAAAATTATTTATCCTAGATAATATTCTATAAAAAAATCATTTTTAACGTTTATTATATCTTAATTGACTGGCCCGAATCCGCGGGTGTTACATCATATCTCCTGAGCAAGCATTTTAGCATGCAACCCTGAGTAGACCCTTATTCTAACTTCTAGCATGTATATCTATCATATCAACAATAAATAAAACAAGTGTGGGTATCTTGGGGAATAATTTCTTGCTACGGTTGATCGTACACATCTCATCCTTCCTTGATCATTTTTTAGAACAATTTTGAAATCATTGTCGAAAACAATTTTGAAAACTTTTATAGATCCTTAGTTTTAGTATGGATTCACACGAATGTTTAATATCCTGTTTCGAGAAGTTTCTTATTTCGGGATTATGGACAATAAATTGATCAAGTAAAGGTCTTGGGCTCCAAGGTAATAAGGTTAAGACACTATTGGATGTTGATAATACTGGTTATGCGATCCAGTCCCTTGGTTGTGTTTTGGATTCAAAGGATAAAATGAGAAAAGTGATGTTTCAGAATTCTTTTATGAATTTAGGATTTTATTTTGATGTGTTTTAAGTCAAAAGTAATTAGATATGGCTGTAAATCCTTTCAAAACCTCTCCATGGGCATAAAGAATGCCAAAATCGGAGTTGGAATGAAGAAGTTATGGTCGTTTGAAGTTTAAATGAAAATCGGGACTTTATCCAGTACGATGGGCGTACACCATGTAGTACATAAGGCATAGTGACTATAGAAGATGCATGATCACTCGATTATGTTGGACGTACTTATAGGTACGTTGGGCGTACGCTGGCAGGAGAAAAACCTTAATTTTTAGGGTTTGGACCCTATTTAAGTATCATTAACTCTTGAAACCCTCCCCATATTTAGCCTCCATCCCTCCTTAACCTATAATCTCGAAACCTTACCATTCTCTCTCTTATTTTGATTCTTGGCACCATTTATGAGCTTAATTCTCCATTAGAAGGTGGGATCTTAAAGAACAAGGTGGTGACAAAGTGTATGGATGAATGATTCAAGCATATATCTAGCACGATTACATCATTTCTGGACCTTTGTGAGTAAAAAGCTTCAAACTTGCTCATTAGTTTCATAGATCTTGCTAATTTTCATATTTGTCAATTTTTGGTCACTTTAGTGCATAACGTTTAGATCTTGAAAGTTTGTAACCTTGTTAAGAATAAAGTTGGAAACTTTATCCATCTAAACATCATATTGATTCAGATCTGAAGGTTGGATACTTGGACTTAATGGATTAAGTTGAGAAAGATGCATTCTGGTCTCTTTGAGACTTAAAGACTAGATCTTGGGTGTTTGGACCATCCTAATGGATAAAGTTGGAAACTTTATCCATTTTGGAGCTAATAGGAAACATAAAAATGTGATCTTGGTCCTTTAATCCCCTCCAAGCAAAAGTTATGAATCTAGGGCTTTGGTTTGGACACCATTAATCCATGCAAAGCCATAAAGTCAGGAACTTTATGACTTAAGACATCTCATATAGGTTATATCTGAGTTTGGACGTTTTGGTCTTAACCATTAAGTTCATAAAGTAGGATTTGGTTACCTAGGGAGTACGTCGGGCGTACGTATGTGTACACTCAGTTTAATGCATGTTTTCTCGATATCATGTTTTGGAAGTTGTACGTTTGGCATCAGTATGTAGTACACGGAGCGTACTTATGAAACTCTGTTTTTGGGCCTTTTGTCCCTGGGTCTTTTCGGAGTTGGGACATGAGTTGTTGGGTCAGATATGGGAAGCGTAAGATGGTCTTTTACCCATTTAAAGGATAGAATATGAATTGGACCTTGGATTTTGGAAATTTCCTTAATTATTGATTAGGGATAATTTGGTTGTGTTCAGTGTAATTAGCCCGGTAGCAGCAACGCGTGTGATTTAGTTATCTCTAGTTTGAGGTGAGTCTCCTCACTGTGTTTAGCAGGTCGAAGGAACCAATTTCGGCCCATGGAGTATTGTTACTAGAATGCTAGATGTATGTGTGACTCTTACATGCATTGCATGTGTTTGTATGTATGTCGGGCAGGGCCTGATCAGTGTGTTGGGCAGGGCCCATCTCATGTTGCTGATAGATTTGTACCAGGCGGGGCTCGATGCCGGGCGGGGTCCAATGGAGGTTGGGCGGGGCTCGATGAATATCAGGCGAGGTCTGATGCCAGGCGGGGCCTGATGGATTGCGGACAGGGCCAGGTGTATGTATATATGTATGGTTTGTGGTATTTTGGGGAACTCACTAAGCTTTGTGCTTACAGTTTTATGGTTATGGTTTCAGGTGCTTCTAGTTCGAGAGGGAAGGGTCCAACTGTTGGGTTTTGAGCATTCTAACACTCCTATGGTGTACATGCAAACCTATAAACCTTGGATCTATGTTTTCTCTATTATACATGCAAATATTAACTATTCCAAGGTTTCATCCTAACTAGCATATTATGAAGCACCTATACTACAAAGTTCTAGTTAGATGACATACCTTTTGATGTAGCTTGATGTCTTCAAGCTTTAAGAGCTTAGCCCCAATAGTGTGGAAGCCTCAAATGGAATCACAAATCACCAAAACACCTTGGAAGAACTTGAGAGAATATATATGCATACTAAAATCGGCTCACTCTTATTTTCACACACTTGTGCCAATTTTGTGAGCCAAGGACCCCTTTATATATTATGGAGGATTAGGGTTACATCCATGTAAACCCTAATACCCATGACCTTTCATTTACATAGGATCCATGGGTTAAAAGCTCCATGGACCATCCATGAAAGCTTAGCCCAACCTAAATGAACTTGGCCCATTCCATATATATAAGAGTCCATATTTAATTAGTTCTTTTTGATCACTTAATTAATTCTAAATTAATTCTTGATCAATACTAATTAAATAATATGATTCCATATTAATATATTAGAACTTATAATATATTAATATAAATCATAAATATACTATCCTTCAAAGACTATCCATATAAATTGTGCCGGTGAAGTGCAACCCAAATGGACCATGCCGGGTCGACTCAAGTACATACCAAATATAGTTATGGACTTAGACATTAATCCAACAGTCTCCCACTTGGATAAGTCTAAAACTATTATTGAGTATGACTTCAAAACCTAATTGGCAATCGTAGCTCTTAAAGCCGTTGTCGAACTCTGACCTTGTCAATGACTTGTCCATTAGATAAGGGATCATATATTCCTCCATTCTAGATATCATATGGACTGAGACATGGATTATAATCATTCTCTCTGTCCATTTGTTGTTTCCCGATTTTCGATTTATGATGACTGACTGATTGAACAAATCAAATCAGTCCTGGCTTGGCCAAGCACTCACATGTGTCATCGCTAAATCATCGAGGGGCCCACAGATATCGCTTTTATCCCGAAGGTAAAAGGAATGGATAAACTTCGACTCATATGGCTTGTTCTACTACTTGTTGAATCATACACAAATGCACATTTTATAACATCGAGTTACCAAATGCGTTTTCGTGCAATCAATGTATAACCAACTCATAGTAACAACTCATATCTCTAGGTTTGAAGAATATAAGATATTATCGTCTCATGATCACTCGTGATAAAATCCATGAAGTGATTCAAATGAGCGCGGGTTGAATCCAATACTCAGAACTTATGAGCACTCATGAGTGTTGTAGCACCACTTTGTCCACCAACTTGGACCTCTACAAACCAACCAATGACAGTCTTGATTCATATCTACTTCCAACATATGACCGACTGTGGATGGTTTGAATAACTTAATCATTCAGGAAGAGCGACTTAGTTATTCTGGAAGTCAAAACATGCAAAGTGAAACACAAGAATAAATGAATCAAATATGGTATCAAACCCTATGAATATAAATAAACACTTTTATTTATCACCATACTGATTACTCATTATTCATTGTTTCGGTTTTATCAACTTTATACTTGAATTAAAAACACTAGTTGTCCCATGCTCCAAGCATGTACACTATGTTTTTCTTAAACAATAGCTTTGCCATACACCAAGTATGCACTCTATGTTTGTCTATGATCCTTACTTTGTGAAATAAACCAATTGAACATAATTTCAATGATTCTAATTTCACACTCCCAAATCCTTATCGAAAAATGTGAGAATTTCAAATTCCTATCATTTATCGAAATCTGTTTAGATTTTAAACTTATATGCACTGACCCTCCTGTAATGAATATGTACAAAGTCACAAAGACTTGTCAACGGTCATTATAAGGTATTCCAATGGAGATCAACTCCATGGAAACTAAGTCTCATATTCAAAGTACATTGCTTTGGACATGCTTCTTACATTAAGTTTTCTAATCTTACACAGATAACTTCCACCTATGGAGACAACTCCATATTCTCATTTTGACTATCACTTCTGAATAAGAGATGCCTCTTTTCAGAATATGTCAATATGGTCCTTCCAAAATTAGCACTATACTTCCAAATGTCCCTGAGCAACCAATCTTTGGTAAACCTCAGATTGTCCTCGACAATTGCTTAATCATTTTAGTCATATCCAATTCTAGACCTTTTCCCTTCTTAATGCCTCTGGGCATTTGGAAAAATTTAGAAATGACAAATATTATAGCACATGCAATCGATCCTATACCCAAAGCAAATGGTACACGATTCATGATGTCTCACATAAAGACATGATTCTAGACCAGTCTTTTGCCATAATATTTTTATTTGCCATGTTTTCAAAATTTGACTATGAAGAGGGATGCCGTAATCATAATCGAATTTTGAGAACGCAATATATAGAATTTCCTTAAGTTGAACCAATCCAACATGAAATTCATATATATATTCTTGACTAAAGATGATTAAGGTCTCAATCTAAGCCTTTAGAACTGAAATGAAGTATATCCTCTCCCTTAATTATAGCAAAACAACTTTTTCAATCCCTGCAGCCTCACAAATTGAAACTTTTGTTTTCTATAATTAACATTGCTAACTTTCAAAACTAACAATAATTATCATGCTCCCACTAACATGATGATTATTAGCATAACACTTATGCTCCCACTAGCTTTGACATGTACTCAGAAATCAGTTGGACTTCTAGAAATCAATACTTTATTGACTTTCTTACCAAAGTTCAGATTTCTGATACGAGATGCTTTGATAAAACTTTATCAAAATCATACACCTTTCCTTAGATAGCATGCATGTGTGTCTAAACAATTTCAGAACTATGAAAAGGGATGCCGTAATCATAGTCTCAATTGTTTAGACCTTTTGCCAACTGCTTCAAATCTACTTGGTGGAAGTGTTTCCTTACCATCATTTTCATGAATCGGAGAGAAACCTTATGACCCTTAGATTTTATGGTGTATGTGTTCTTATCCATGTGAATCGTCAAAACCATATTCACAAGACAAGGATAATGACAAATCCAAACTCATATGGACTGAACTTATGCAATCTTAACTTCTTGCCACCTGGCAGTACAGGGCCTGCCATTGCTTCCAAGTTGTTATGCAACCAATTGAGAACTTTCAGAACTCCTATGCAAAGCCAACTTTAACTGGAATGGGCACAGAATATGTCAACACGATAGGTTATAAACCTCAAGTCGTGTGCTAGTGAAGAACCTCAGGTTTTATTCTTGATTAGTTCTTGAAATTCTTTTTAGGATCTTTAAGACTCCCACTATCCTTTTGACATATAAGACTATCTTGCCAAATATTCAAGAGATAGTGCGGATTCTTTATCAAGACAAACACTTCACACAATTGGCCTTAGTTGGTCTTTGTTTTATCCAAAACATCACAACTTACCAATTTCAACTGTACAAGAGTAGGACACTTTTACTCTTACATTTGACAAATGTTTTAAACCTTTCTTTAAGATATGTCACTCAAGTTACAATCTTGGAGTATGACTCTAAGAATTGTTTTGGAACGAAGTATGACTCATCTTCCTGATCTAACCATTTCAACAATTCATGACTCCTCTTCTTAGTCATAAGAATGCACTAAGATGACCTTTAGAGGACTAATTGTGATATGATTTCTAAATCATTAAGATGATCACAAACATGATACTAAAGTACTCTCCCATCTTTTCAGATTTGAGAAACTTTTATCTTTCTGCCTAATTTGATTCTTCCCATTCGTTCTGCCATACATTGAGAGTTTTCCAATGTTTCAGAATTATACTTAAACTTGTAAGTATAACCATATTTACTAAACTTTAGTAAATCAAATAGTCTTAACGAGCTTTGTGGTGGACATGACTAGTGCACAAGAATGTGTACTCGATCCCTTTAGTCCTTCACTTGACTCACACATCCATGTGAACAAGTAATTAGTCTTGATTTTCCAATGCTTGAAAGTTCTCATTCATCATACTATTCAACTTTCATGATTCCAAGTTTCGGTCCAATTGAAACTTGGGTGATGAGGAACTTTCCTGATTTGGTAAATTTAGACACTACCACAAATGAAAGAATCAAATCAATTTTCCAATATTGCTGTCAGTGGAATCATATAAGTGTTGGGTTATGAGCATTCTAACACTCCTAAGTGTACATGCAACCCTAAATACCTTGGATCTATGTTTTCTCTATTATACATACAATTATGAACATCCAAGGTATTATCCTAATCTAGCATACAAAATAATAAATATAACAAGATAGAATACATACCTCTTTGATGTAGAATGTCTTCATGAAGCTTGAGTGCCTAGTGCCCCAAGTGTGACACCTCAAATGGTTCACACAACACCAAATACACTTGGAATAACTTGAGAGAAACTTGAACACTCCTTGAAATCGTCTAGCCCTCACACTCACACATTAGTGCCCGATTTCTTGAGCCATGGGATTCTTTTATATGGTGGCTATTAGGGTTACACCATGTAACTCATAACTTTACCCATTCCTTATGCTCCATGGATTTTAACCTCCATGGAGTATCCATGGGTCACCCCATGGACTTAGTCCAACATAAGGAATCTTGGATCACAAGCCCACATATATAAGAATGAATGATTTACGCAATCAACCCATATATTTAATTAGTCTCCTTTTGATCACTTAATTAATTCCAAATTAATTCTTGATCAATACTAATTAAATAACCTTATTAATATATATTAGAACTTATAATATATTAACCAACCTTAAGTGTTATTTCTCTCATTATAGTCTATCCAAATGCATGATGCCATGCAACCCAAATGGACCATGCCGGGTCGGGTCAAGTCTTACCAATTATAGTTATGGACTTAGACATTAATCCAACAGTCTCCCACTTGGATAAGTCTAAAACTATTATTGCGTATGACTTCAGGAACCGATCAGCAATCGTAGCTCTCAAAAGCTTATGTCGAACTCTGACCTTGTCGATGAACTCTGACCTTTGTCAATGACTTGTCCATTAGATAAGGGATCATATATTCCTCCATTCTAGATATCTTATGGACTGAGACATGGATTATCAATCATTCTCTCTGTCCATTTGTTGTTTCCCGATTTCCGATTCATGATGACTGACTGATTGAACAAATCAAATCAGTCCTGGCTTGGCCAAGCACTCACATGTATCATCTTTAAATCATCGAGGGGCCCACAGATATCGCTTTTATCCCGAAGGTAAAAGGAATGGATAAACTTCGACTCATATGGCTTGTTCTACTACTTGTTGAATCATACACAAAGGCACGTTTTATAACATCGAGTTACCAATGCGTTTTCGTGCAATCAATGTATAACCAACTCATAGTAACAATTCATATCTCTAGGTTTGAAGAATATAAGATATTATCGTCTCATGATCACTCGTGATAAAATCCATGAAGTGATTCAAATGAGCGCGGTTTGAATCCAATACTCAGAACTTATGAGCACTCATGAGTGTTGTAGCACCACTTTGTCCACCAACTTGGACCTCTACAAACCAACCCATGACAGTCTTGATTCATATCTACGTCCAACATATGACCGATTGTGGATGGTTTGAATAACTTAATCATTCAGGAAGAGCGACTTAGTTATTCTGGAAGTCAAAACATGCAAAGTCAAACACAAGAATAAATGAATCAAATATGGTATCAAACCCTATGAATATAAATAAACACTTTTATTTATCACCATACTGATTACTCATTATTCATTGTTTCGGTTTTATCAACTTTATACTTGAATTTAAAACAATAGTTGTCCCATGCTCCAAGCATGTACACTATGTTTTCTAAACACTAGTCATGCCATACACCAAGTATGCATACTATGTTTGTCTATGATCTTTACTTTGTAAAATAGATCAATTGAACATCACTCCAATGATCCTCTTTTCATAGTCCCAAATCCTTACTGCAAATGCAAGAATTCCAAATTCATGCCATTTACTGAAATCTGTTAGATTCTAAACTTATATGCATTGATCCTCTTAATGATTATGCACAAAGTCAGAAAGACTTGACAACAATCATTACAGAGCATTCCAAAGGAGATCAGCTCCTTGGAAACATCCTTCTTTCATTAAGTTTCCTAATCTTA
Source organism: Lactuca virosa (assembly GCF_052849685.1). Classification (NCBI taxonomy): domain Eukaryota; kingdom Viridiplantae; phylum Streptophyta; class Magnoliopsida; order Asterales; family Asteraceae; genus Lactuca; species Lactuca virosa. Next base: position 46,448,363 of record NC_136433.1, read on the forward strand.
CACAGATTGAATAATTTCTAACTTTGAAGCATTTCCATATTCCATTTTGACTATCACTTCTGAACAAGAGTTGCCTCCTTACAGATTATGTCAATATGGTCCTTCCAGAATTAACATTATACTTCCAACTGTCCTTGAGCAACCAATCTTTGGTAAACCTTAGATTGTCCTCGACAATTGCTTAATCATTTTAGTCATATCCAATTCTAGACCTTTTCCCTTCATAATGCCCCAGGCATTTGGAAAATTTTAGAAGGGATGAATATAGCACATGTAATCGATCCTATATCCGAAGCATATGGGACACGATTCATGATGTCTCACATAAAGACTAAACCAGTCTTTTGCTATAATATTTCCATTTCAATTTGCCAAGTTCTCAAAATTCAGATTATGAAAAGGGATGCCGTAATCATAATCGAATTTTAGAACACAAATAATGGACCCATATATAGAATTTCCTTATGTTAAGCCATTCCAACATGAAATTCATATATATATCCTTGATTAAATACGATTAAAATCTCAATCTAAGCTTTTAGAATTGAAATGAAGTATAATTTCCTTTCCCTTAATTATAGCAAAACAACTTTTTCAACCCCTGCAACCTCACGAATTGAAACTTTTGTTTTCTATAATTAACATTGCTAACTTGCAACCTTTGTCATAATTATCATGCTCCCACTAACATGATGATTATTAGCATAACACTTATGCTCCCACTAGCTTTGACATGTACTCATAAATCAGCTGACTTTCTTACCAAAGTTCAGATTTCTGATACTAGATTGTTTTGATAAAACTTTATCAAAATCATACACCTCTCTTAGATAGCTCACATGTGTGTCTAAACAATTTTAGAACTATGAAAAGGGATGTCGTAATCATAGTCTCAATTGTTTAGACCTTTTGCCATCTGCTTCAAATCTACTTGGTGGAAGTGTTTCCTCACCATCATTTTCATGAATCGGAGAGAAACCTTATGACCCTTAGATTTTATGGTGTATGTGTTCTTATCCATGTGAATCGTCAAAACCATAGTCACAAGACAAGGATAATGACAAATCCAAACTCATATGGACTGAACTTATGCAATCTTAACTTCTTGCCACCTGGCAGTACAGGGCCTGTCATTGCTTCCAAGTTGTTATGCAACCAATTGAGAACTTTCAAAACTCCTATGCAAAGTCAACTTTAACTGGAATGGTCACAGAATATGTCAACACGATAGGTTATAAACCTCAAGTCGTGTGCTAGTGAAGAACCTCAGGTTTTATTCTTGATTAGTTCTTGAAATTCTTTTTAGGATCTTTAAGACTCCCACTATCCTCTTGACATATAAGACTATCTTGCCAAATATTCAAGAGATAGTGCGGATTCTTTATCAAGACAAACACTTCACACAATTGGCCTTAGTTGGTCTTTGTTTTATCCAAAACATCACAACTTACCAATTTCAAATGTACAAGAGTAGGACACTTTTACTCTTACATTTGACAAGTGTTTTAAACCTTTCTTTAAGATATGTCACTCAAGTTACAATCTTGGAGTATGACTCTAAGAATTGTTTTGGAACGAAGTATGACTCATCTTCCTGATCTAACCATTTCAACAATTCATGACTCCTCTTCTTAGTCATAAGAATGCACTAAGAAGACCTTTACAGGACTAATTGTGATATGATTTCTAAATCATTAAGATGATCACAAACATGATACTAAAGTACTCTCCCATCTTTTCAGATTTGAGAAACTTTTATCTTTCTGCCTAATTTGATTCTTCTCATTCGCTCTGCCATACATTGAGACTTTTCCAATGCTACAGACTTATACTTAAACTTATAAGTATAACCATATTTACTGAACTTAAGTAAATCATGACGAATAGTCTTCTTGATCTTTTGTGGTGGACTTGACCAGTGCACAAGAATGTGTACTCGATCCCTTAGTCCTTTCCTTATTCACATAAGGAATTAGTCTTAATTTTCCAAGCTGAAAGTTCTCATTCATCATACTATACAACTTGCATGATTCCAAGTTTCGGTCCAATTGAACCTTGGGTGATGAGAATCTTTCCTTATTTGGTAATATTAGACACTACCACAACCGAAAGAATCAAATCCATTTTTCCAATATTGCTATCAATGGAATCTTATAAGCAACAACTTTTCACAAATGCCATTGTAAGGATACTTAAAATAAATAAAATCAAAACCTTTTTCTTTTATTTTAAAACTTTGCGGAAAAACTTATCCTTACAATCCATATGAAAACCTTGTTGTTATCTATTCCTAAGCAATATAAATATCATAACTCTTAAGTAATAGCCCAAAATTCTAATCACCGAACCATGCGATTGAAATCCATCTTCGCGATCAGAATCAACATGTACTTAATAGAGTTAGACAATGGACTTTACCTGAAGTAGAGCCAAACTTATTGACTTTAACATCCTTAGGTAAATTTGGCAGCTTCGTAACCAACGCCCCTTCCTTTGGCAATAGTTACCTATGGACCCTTGATAATGGGACTATCTCAGACTTCGCTTCTCTCTTTACCATTGGGTCAACCGAGTTGACTATGGCCGATCCCTTTCCATTGGGAAGAGAGAGCTTTACTGGATATCCAATGTCATCATTGTCAATGTCCATAGCATTTTAGGAAGTTGATCTTAGCAAATAGATAAGATCATTAGGGGTCTTGTCTTAGTCTGTTTCATAGGATTCCCAAAAGAACTCACTATGTGACTTAGAAAGTAGTTGAGCCACCAACTTTCTCAAGACTTTGACACCCAACTCTCCCGGCTTGTCAATATGTGACTACATCTCCAAGATGTGATCACACCTAGACCTTGCCTTGCCAATAGGGCTTGAGTGACCTTAAACTTTTTAGGAACTTGTGGGTTAGGCAGAATAATTGGAGGAGGTGAAAGAAGTATGATATCCATGGGACATCATCTTCATTTAGGAAAGCTTGTTTCAAGAGATTTGGGAAGATCATAAATGTCTAGACCAGACATCTTTTTGGGAGATATTCAAGATAGTTGATTTAAAGTCCTTAATATGACACCCAATATGAAATATTAAGGCTAGGACCCAACAAACTATTTTATAACTTAGAAGAGGGATGCCGTAATCCAAGCTATAAAATATTTGAAGGTAGGTGAATGACGATTCACCAATTTCCACCATGAAAAACGAAATAATTTATTAGGTTTTAATTGGATTTGAAAGTCCTAGATCTTTGAGATTCATTGAACTGTTCAAAGGCATGTTTCAATCTCGAGTGTGCCCTTCAGGTTTTGTGACTGGGATGCCGAGGATCACAAAACAAGGTGTGAATAACCATGCAAATATACTTGGTACCCTTAATATTTACCCCTTAATCAGTGTGCCGGTTAACCACACACGCTCCACCGATACTATGATAAATATTAAGTTACCCTTTGCCTACCTTGTTAAGTCCAGGTTAGTGTGCCGGTTAACCACACACGCTCCACTAACGACTTAAGCAAAGTGCAAAGGGTAATTTCATAGGTTAGCACCAAATTCACATTTTCCTAAGTAACTAAGATTGGGTATTAATAAGAGTTTAGTTACTTAGTATTTATCATTAATACTTTTAATGAAAGGAGAATTATAGTCCTTGTCCTACCCGTTCGGCTAACGACCCTCCACCAGTCAAGGAAGCGGTGGGTGAGAGTGGACACCCATTAAACTGCCATTTTATAGGCAGTAACCTTATACCCCCCTTATAGACCGGCTTCGTGAATGAGGCCTACTAACGGTAAGACTGACTTTACTCTTATACATATATATAAATATTATTAACTTATAATATTATAAAGTATAAGGGTTGAATTTTAACTTTTAAAATTCTAAGGGCTAACTTGGAATTAAAGTATTCATAAGTGAAAACTTTTCAAATTCCAAAACTTGAGGGCAAGTTTTGAAACTATTCAAAACTAATTAATTCCATAAGTTATGAGTTTAAAGTAGTTTTAATTAAAAAAAAAAAATAAAAAAAAAAAAAAAAAAAAAACTCTTCAAGTTCCATAACTTGAGGACAAGTTATGGAAGACTTTAAACTAATTAATAAAAAAAATAACTTTTTTTTATTGTAACTTATGGAACTAATTAAGGTTACACTTTTTTTTTTAATTTAATGAAGAGACTCTTGAACCTCCATAACTTGAGGACAAGTTATGGAGTCATAAAACCATTTAATTAGAACTAGACTCTTCATTTTGTAACCTTTGCCAACTTTTATGAGTTTTATGATTCTTAAATGTGACTTTTCATATAACTTGAGGACAAGTTACAAAAACACACTTTGGAATCAACTCTTAGATTAAAATGGATTGAAAACAACTATTTCACACAACTTTTCTATTAATCTAAGAACCTCATAAGAACAAGATAATTCAAATCATCAATCTTCAAGAAATTAGCATGAGCATACAAACTAATACAAATCTTGAAATTATGACAATTATCTTAGAAATTGGATTAGCATGAACATTACCACATCAAAAAAAGGTTTACAAAAACATCTTAGGGTAATGTTCCTAGTCCAATTCCAGCAAAAACAATCGAATATATGCATCCAACTCGATTTTTCAGCTACTTTTGCAAGTATAACAAGAAAACAAGCCTAGGCTCTAATACCACTGTTGGGTTATGAGTATTCTAACACTCCTAAGTGTACATGCAACCCTAAATACCTTGGATCTATGTTTTCTCTATTATACATACAATTATGAACATCCAAGGTATTATCCTAATCTAGCATACAAAATAATAAATATAACAAGATAGAATACATACCTCTTTGATGTAGAATGTCTTCATGAAGCTTGAGTGCCTAGTGCCCCAAGTGTGACACCTCAAATGGTTCACACAACACCAAATACACTTGGAATAACTTGAGAGAAACTTGAACACTCCTTGAAATCGTCTAGCCCTCACACTCACACATTAGTGCCCGATTTCTTGAGCCATGGGATTCTTTTATATGGTGGCTATTAGGGTTACACCATGTAACTCATAACTTTACCCATTCCTTATGCTCCATGGATTTTAACCTCCATGGAGTATCCATGGGTCACCCCATGGACTTAGTCCAACATAAGGAATCTTGGATCACAAGCCCACATATATAAGAATGAATGATTTACACAATCAACCCATATATTTAATTAGTCTCCTTTTGATCACTTAATTAATTCCAAATTAATTCTTGATCAATACTAATTAAATAACCTTATTAATATATATTAGAACTTATAATATATTAACCAACCTTAAGTGTTATTTCTCTCATTATAGTCTATCCAAATGCATGATGCCATGCAACCCAAATGGACCATGCCGGGTCGGGTCAAGTCTTACCAATTATAGTTATGGACTTAGACATTAATCCAACAATAAGCAACAATTTTCCACAAATGTCATTGTAAGGATACTTCAAATAAATAAAATTAAACAATTTTCTTTTATTTTAAAACTTTGCGGAAAAACTTATCCTTACAATCCACATGGAAAATTGTTGTTATCTATTCCTTAGCAATATATCATAACTTCTTAAGCAACTGCTCAAAATTCTGATGCGATCGAAATCCACCTTCGCGATCAGAATCAGCATATACTTCCTTTAAGATTTCTCTCTATTCTTTGATTCTTAAAACATCAACATGTGACCCAGTCACATCGTGTAATGAGGATCTCAGAATAGAACTTAACAGAGTTAGATAATGGGCTCTACCTGATGTAGAGTCAAACTTATTGACTTTAACATCCTTAGGTAAATTTGGCAGCTTTGCAATCAACGCCCTTCCTTTGGCAAAATAAACATATGTACCCTTTGGTAATGGGACTATCTCAAACTTAGCCTTTCTCTTTACCATTTGGTCAACCGGGTTGACTATGGCCAATCCCTTTCCATTGGGAAGATAATGCTTTTTCTGGATTTCTAGTGTCACCATTGTCACTGTCCATAAAGTTTTTGGGAAGTTGATCTTCTAATCAAATTTGCTTTACTATCGTTCCAAATCATTGCTGATTCAGCAGCACCAAGCAAATAGATATGATCATTAAGGTTCATGTCATAGTCTGTTTCATAGTAGTCCCAAAGGAACTCACTATGTGACTTAGAAAGTGATTGAACATCCAACTTTCTCAAGATGTGATCATTAAGGTTCATAGATATGATCATTAAGGTTTATGTCATAGGCTTGTCAATATGTGACTTCATCTCTAAGATGTGATCACACATAGACCTTGCTTGCCATTAGGGCTTGAGTGACCTTGAACTCGTGGGTTAGGGAGAATAATTGGAGGAGGTGGAGGAAGAGAAGTATGACTTCCATGAGCCAAACTCGGGAAGTCATATTCATTAGGAAAGCTTGGTTTGGGAAGATCATTGTTGTCTAAACCAGACATCAACAATGGGAGAAATTCACGTAAAGTTGATTTAAGTCCTTAATATAACACCCAATATGATATAGTAAGGCTAGGACCCAACAAACTATTTTATAACTTGGAAGAGGGATGCCGTAATCCAAGCTATAAAATATTTGAAGGTAGGTGAATGACGATTCACCAATTTCCACCAAGATAAACGAAATGTATTATTAGGTTTTAATTGGTTTTGAAATTCCTAGATTCTTTTGAGATTCATTGAACTTTTCAATGGCATGTTTCAATCTCGAGTGTGCCCTTCAGGTTTTGTGACTGGGATGCCGAGGATCACAAAACAAGGTGTGAAGTAACCACGCAAATATACTTGGTACCCTTAATATTTACCCCTCAATCGATGTGCCGGTTAACCACACACGCTCCAACGATACTATGATAAACATTAAGTTACCCTTTGCCTACCTTGTTAAGTCCAGGTTAGTGTGCCGGTTAACCACACACGCTCCACTAACAGCTTAAACAAAGTGCAAAGTGTAATTTCATGGATTAGCACCTTATTCACATTTTCCTAAGTAACTAAGATTGGGAATTTATAAGTGTTTAGTTACTTAGTATTTATCATTATACTTATAATGAAGGGAGAATTATAGTCCTTGTCCTACCTGTTCGGCTAACGACCCTCCACCGGTCAAGGAAGCGGTGAGTGAGAGTGGACACACATTAAACTGTCATTTTATAGGCAGTAACCTTATACCCCCTTATAGACCGGCTTCGTGAATGAGGCCTACTAATGGTAAGACGACTTGCTCTTATACATATAATATATTAAAATTTTAATATTATAATAGTATAAGGGTGTATTTTAGACATTTAAAATACTTGGTGGTTTAATCTATTAATTAAACTAGACTTTTAATTTAATTAAACTCAAACCATATATTTATGGATTTAATAATACTCTTTTAATTAAACGCTTTAATTAACTATTAATAAAGTCCATAAGAGTTAATTTGAACTATTCAACAAAACATCATAATTCCAATTATTAAACTCGAAATTAAAACCATTTAATTAATTGTTTAAGTTATGAACCGAAGAGTTTTAGAATTCAATTCTTTTTTTCATAAAAAACTTTTCTCAAATTCCAAAACTTGAGGGCAAGTTTTGTAATTCTTGAAAACCTTTGGATTCCATAACTTATGGAATTAATGGTGTTTTATGATGAAACTTTCCATGTTCCATAACTTAAGAACAAGTTATGGAATTCTTTAAAACATTAACACCAAATTTTGTAACTCCATAAAAACTTTGAATCAAATTTTTTTTTTTTAAAAAAAAAAACTTTCATATCCATAACTTATGGAAGTTTCAAAAACCCTTATGATCACAACTTTAAAAAAAACTTTTGAGCTCCAAAATTTTATGACAAAATATATAACTCCTTAAAACATTTAGATCAAACTTTTAAAACTAATAAAATAATCATATCATTTTATCTTTTACTAAATTTGACCTAATTCAACTCATATAACAAATGATTCAAATTTTACAAATAATTCGTTTTTCACAAAACAAGTAATTATCTTAAAATTTGACAAACGTCATGTTTTTTTTTCCTTTTTTTTTCAACTTGAAAATAAAACATTTGCATCAATATAACAGAAAACAACCCATGGCTCTGATACCACTGTTGGGTTTTGAGCATTCTAACACTCCTATGGTGTACATGCAACCCTATAAACCTTGGATCTATGTTTTCTCTATTATACATGCAAATATTAACTATTCTAAGGTTTCATCCTAACTAGCATATTATGAAGCACCTATACTATAAAGTTCTAGTTAGATGACATACCTTTTGATGTAGCTTGATGTCTTCAAGCTTTAAGAGCTTAGCCCCAATAGTGTGGAAGCCTCAAATGGAATCACAAATCACCAAAACACCTTGGAAGAACTTGAGAGAATATGTATGCACACTAAAATCGGCCCACTCTTATTTTCACACACTTGTGCCAATTTTGTGAGCCAAGGACCCCTTTATATATTATGAAGGATTAGGGTTACATCCATGTAAACCCTAATACCCATGACCTTTCATTTACATAGGATCCATGGGTTAAAAGCTCCATGGACCATCCATGAAAGCTTAGCCCAACCTAAATGAACTTGGCCCATTCCATATATATAAGAGTCCATATTTAATTAGTTCTTTTTGATCACTTAATTAATTCTAAATTAATTCTTGATCAATACTAATTAAATAATATGATTCCATATTAATATATTAGAACTTATAATATATTAATATAAATCATAAATATATTATTCTCAAAAGACTATCCATATAAATTGTGCCGGTGAAGTGCAACCCAAATAGACCATGCCGGGTCGGCTCAAGTACATACCAAATATAGTTATGGACTTAGACATTAATCCAACATCAGCTTGATCGTAGCGCATCCACCCATGTTTCCGAACTTTATGATTTTAGGAACTGTACCCTAATAATTATTTTACTTTGACGTACTTCTGATTGGTTATAAGAATAAATGATGTTTTGTGTTAAATTAAAAATGAAAATTTTACCTTATAATTTTCGGGACGTTACAAATTCTCTCAAACCAGGGCTCTGATACCAACTTGTAACATCCCAAAAATCACAATAAAATTTTCATTTTTATATTAAATTAAAATCATTGTTTCAACCAAAACCCAAGTCATAAAAACCAGTGTCAAATACAATTATACCTTAATAAAAGGTATCATAAAATCTCAAAACGTATCACTGATGGATGTGTATGATCACGCCTTCACCTTGTCCTGATCATCTGATGCACTTGAAACCATAAAATCAAATTGTAATCTAAAGCTTAGTGAGTTCCCCCAAAGTACCACACACAACCATACAGATACTGGCATGCATATATGAGCCTTCAGCCAGACTGGACCGCCTCGTAGGGCCTACAACCTATCTGGACCGCTCATCGAGCCTTCATCCTGAGTGAACCGTCTTGTAGGGCCTAAAGCCTATCTGGACCGCTCTCTGGCCCTTCGACTTAATTGGACCACCTCTCGGGCCTTAGATCTATCTGAAATGCCCTGGGTATCTTGGCTTTCAGCACAAAGCAAGACCGCCTCAACCCAAAAAACCATAACATGTCGACATATACAATAACAACCAATAACCAACAAGTACAAGTAATCATATAGATTTACCAGTCTAACACATACTCCATGAACGCAGGTAATCATACAGACCTACCAATCTAACGTATAACATGCTTAATATCAATCCAATATACCAGAATACATAATCCAGTGGACCTTCATTGGTGCCTTCGACCCATAAGTACAATGAGGAAAACTCACCTCACAACCCGAAATGTAGCTGAACAGATCATAGCTCCAACTACTGACTATATTGGTTACCTATACAATAGTTGTGACCCAAGTCTCAATCTACTACTCAAAATATCCAAAATAACCTAAAGTCAAACTTGGTCAAAGTCAACGGTCAATAGTCAATGTTAAAGTCAACTCCAGCTGGTCACCATGGCGTGGCCATGCTATGGTCACTAAATGAAAAAGTAAATGAGTCTTAGCCCAGTCACCATGCCTTTGCAGCCTAGGCCATACCGTGGTCACTGGGCTCCCAACAACTTAATGGGTTAAGTCGCTTTTCTTCGATTCGAAGGGCTCCAAAGCTCAGATCTGGTCTATTCAATGGTCTAAATGGATAAAATTTTCAACTTTATCCTTTAAGACTCTCCAAGAGATAAAGATCTCAACTCTATGGTCCAAAAAGGGCAAAAACACAACTTGGCTTAATCAATAAGCACTTAATCTTGAAGACCACTTGTCTAACAATCCCAGAAAGGTTCTAGCACCATTACTAACATAAAAATCCATGATTTTAAGACATGCATGTCCAAAAGCATGTCTTGAACTCCCGTTAGGTCAAAATGAGGGTTAATGACCAAAAATCCATGCATGACCCCAAAACTCATTTCTAATTCAGATCCAAAGCACCAAATACTCAAAATGCACTGGAGATTCATAAAGTTGCAAACTTTATGAGGTCCCACCACTCAAATCCGTCAAGACATGAAGAAAGGGACAAAATCCATAGATCTAGCAACTTAGAAAGGAAAATGTTGGGTCTTGGACACTCACCAAGGTCCGGATGATGTGCTAGCTAATATAGAGGATGCTTGCAAGGTAAATCACCACACAAAGGCTTCCTTCTCCTTCAAAGATCACCAAAAACACCAAAATGAGTTCACAGTTGTAATGGAGGCTAAGGTTAGGGTTTCTGAGCTTGAGAGGGTGACGGAGGATGAATGATCACGAAATCCTAGCCTTAATGTTCTTTAAATAGGGCCCAAAGATTAGGGTTTTTCTCTAAAAACACCTACCACGACGTAGCACCTATGACCACGCCGTGGCGGATAATTTAAGTCTGCGACCCAAATCAATACTGCCACGCCTTCAGTTCCACCAAGTCGTGGCCACCCAAAGTAAAGGTTTAATTTTTAGAAATTGGCTCAAACCTGGGACAGGAGTTACACACAAGTTCGATGAGTTTGGCCTACGAAATCCAAGGTCCGCACTTCCTTCACGCGGGTAAGAGTTGGAGTAAAACCATAGACACAAGCTTGAAATCCTATCATGCATTCAAGCTTATAAACTCACTTGAGTATGGTCTTTCTACCAATATGGGAGTCATTCCCACACCACCTCTCTTGCCAACTTCTTTTCTAAAATACCCAACTTTGGGTGTCGATATCTCATTCAAATATACTTCATTTTGGACATACGATATATCGTTCCTAAGCTCTCACAGAGAAGAATACAAACTCACTTAGAGTTAATTATATATACAACATATGTATATATTTATATATGTCCAAAGCTAATAAAAATATACATATTTATACTAAAATTTCCAACAGATGGAGGCAAGAGACATATAACAAAGTTTAGTGGATTAGAATATACCATAAAAATGATTAATGGCCAAATAAATAAATAAAATGAACAGTTTGTTAGTTTAGAATGAAATTATCCTTGAAATTTATAATTTATAATTTCCAAGACAATGATTTATATGCATATGTTCATATTAATATAAAAAACATCTCATTTGTCTCCCTTGTGAGTGAGTTCTTAGACAGGTTGGATTCGTTTTATATTTTTCAACTCATGGTTGTTACCGGAGACGAGTTGTGACACAATATTAGACTCTTGGAATACTTTGGTGGTGGGGGTAAGGCAAACAAGTAGTTGTTGAAACTTAAAAAACGGAAACATGATATTATAAGTTGGAGATCTCATATATAGATCATAGAATTTAAAGAATTTTCAATTTTTTTAAAACATATCAATGAATTGGAGATTAAAGCAAAGTCTATAAATCTCTCTTCTCCGAAGAGATGTGCTAGCAAAAAATTGGAAAAGTATGATGTTAGAAATTGATACCATATTACCATCAGAATGTTAGATCTTAGACAAAAGGCGAGAAATAAAATGGAATGTTGAAGGAGATAAAAAATAAAAAAATAAAAAAATCATGAGGTTATAAATGGAAATATAAGGAAAAACAGGATAAACATGCTCATAATTGATGATGAATGATCTATGGATCTAGAAAAAAAAAATTAAAGAGAAGGTTTGGAAGTTTTTCTCTTCAAAATTGAATGAGGTTATCTCGGATAGGCCGAAGTATATAAATTCAAATTTCAAAAAGTTGTTAACCGAAGATCTTGATATTCATTCTCATTTTTTGAAATATAGGAGACGGTTTGGTGTTGTGGAAATGAAAAGGATCTGCAACTTGATGGCTTTCCTTTTAATTTTATAAAGGTCTTGTCATATTTTTTAAAAGTGTTATCTCTAAATATTATTAAAAGAGAATCTTTAATTCACCAATGAAGCAACCAGTACCCTTGATTGCATTTCAATCCTATGTTTTCCACCATTAGATTTGATTGTTGACATCATCTTTTTCAAATAAAATTCAAAAACAATTATCTTTAATTATATAATCTTTAATAATTATAGAATCTTTAAATTCAATAATTACATTATCAATTACAGCATATCATTCTATTTATATACGAGATATCAGTTTCTCTAATTGATATTATTCCTAATTTAACTCCCTTATTTATAGCTTCTGGCTTCAAAATTCAAACCCGTCTAGTTTTTATTTAATTTGGTCATTAACCTATAAAATCTAATCTAATCCTATTAAATTAGAAAAATATTTAAGAGTCAAAAATAAAGTCAATATTATTTATAATTTATCTCCGGGTATATCCCACGTAAAATAAATCAATTTGAGATAATGGTTTTGAATTTACAACTCATTAATTAAGCAAATCAATTATTTTGAAATATTGATTCAATACAAATGATATCATTTTTTTCCAGATGAATAACCGAAAATTTCCAAGATAATATTTTAGGATCCCATTTTTTTGGAAGATAATGATTTCCTTATTGAAAAACAACCTATATATACGATTACATTGAAGTTGTTCTTCTTACGATTTTGGATTGAGTCATATGATTTACAGTGTTCTTCTTCAACGGTCTTATTCTATAATTCTTTTTTCTAGGTTCTTTCTTTACCCTGTTCTCCTTCTTCTTCTATAATTTATTGTATTTACTTTGTTCTTATTACTTGTTATTACTGTATTCTTGTTGAGAGGTCATGAAAAAAATTAATCAATCTACTTTATGTATAATTTTTTTAATATGCTGACTTATGTTTGTCAAGAGAAAGCCATAAAAGTCGTTTTAACGTATGATGGCAAAACTCGTGGAACGGACCAAAAGCAAGATGAAGAAATTTTTTATTGTTACACTTCAACTTGCATGAACAAATACATAAATCTTGTTCTAAGTTTTTCAATAATTCTTTTATACATATTATTATACTCTTTAGTTAAATTTTCTAATTTTATATTACTGTATTTGTTTTCTCTACTCACTTGTACTTATCATCTTGAAGATGAGAAAACATTAACCATGACTATATTGAAAAGTGCCAAAAAGATCATATTGGTCATACCTTTCTGACATGATCTTTAAATGTTCTTTGCTCAATTTTTTGTTTTTTATTTATATCGTTTTTGTGTATTTGATTTTTTCTTCAAGAAACTCGGTTTTCTACTAATTTTGATAAAAAAAATTGTTGAATTAAGCATACTTTTATGACTATAAATTTGTCAATTTTCTATTAATAAATCAAGTGTAAATGAATTTGAACAATTGTTAAATTTCATATTCTATAATGTAATTAATGCACTAATTAGTCAAATAATAATACATGTCCAAGTGGTTGGGTACCTCCAGGACAATAAGTAAACATGCAAATTATAAGCAATTTCACAATATTTATTAATGTTAACCTTTGGCAAATTATGAAACTAATATTATATTTTTGTTCATAACATGTTTTTTTTTCTTGTAATAATTTCTTTGATCAGAATATATATATATATATATATATATATATATATATATATATATATATATATATATATATATATATATATATATATATATATATATATATGGGTGTAGCCTGAAAAATCATATTTTAATTCTTATAAGGAAAAAATACTTTATAAATTAACCAACTTAAAATATCTGAATTTGATGTTTATGGTTATGACAATGCACTTTAACTATAATGTTTATCGAATTTCTTCGCAGAATTTAATGTTGTTGGTACATATAACAACTTATTGTTGCTTTTGGTTTTACAAGGCCAATATGAAAATAGTCATGTGAGCCTCCATGGAGGTTGGTACACCGGACAAAATCAATTTATAAAGCTACTACACAACATGTTTTAATCAAGAAGTCACATCATGTTGTGATAAAACAAAGATCACGTGGATTATTTATGTTAAAAATTACTTTATTAAAAACCAAATTGCTCTAATATAAATATTAAATATTTTTATTTAATAAGTTTGGTTCAAAAAATCTAAAAATGAATCTAACTAACATTTTTTATTAAAATTTCACCTAAAACAATGTTATCTATTAATGTAATATGTATTTAATTTATGTTTCCCGCGTTTAACGCGGGTCATAATCTAGTTTTTATTATAACAAGAACTTTGAATTGATTAGAAAGATTAATAGGGTTGCAAGGCATCTTTTATCTCGCTTATCCCTAAAGTTAGAGATCCCTTATCTTTAAAAAACTTAAGACCGGTGAATCCAATTGGGCGCATACACAAAATTTTGCCTAAAATCTCTGCCTTACGTCCCAAGAAAGTGTTGGGCAAAATTGTAGGACCAAAGCAATCAACTTATATCGAGGGGAGAAGTATCCTTAATGGTCCCTTGGTGATCAATAAATACTACACATGAGCCAAATGGTTTAAAATAAAAACTTGAATATTTAAGGTTGATTTTGATAAAGTGTTTGATTTTCTTAATTGACAATATTTTGACTCGGTTATAAGTCAAATTGAGTTTAGTAAAAAGTGGCAATGTTGGATAAAAAAAGGTTGTCTCTTATCCGGTAGGGCTTCAATCTTTGTTAATGGTTCATTTATGAGAGATTTTGTGATTAGGAGGAGGTGAGAAGCGTGCGATCAACACCTTTTTGAAGGGATTTCTCTTCCTAATCGCGGTCTTCTTTTGTCACATTTAATTTATGCGGATAATGTTACTTTTCTTTGAAATCGATTTTAAATGAACTTTGTCAATCTCAATAGACTTTTGAGATGCTTCTTTATTGCTTTAAATCTTCACAAAAACAAAGTGTTGAGGATTTATGTAGATAAATCCTATGGCGAGCATTCTTTGTTGTAAGCCCGCTAAATTGACTTTTAACTTATCTTGGACCCCTTATTGGGGCCAATATGGAGCTAGCCAATAATTGAATCTCAGTTGTGGCCAGTTTGTAATTGTTGTTACCTTGTCTATGAACATCGTAAATTGATGCTGAAATTCGAAATAAAATATCTGTACTTTTTGAGTAAAAACTCAAAATACAATTACAATTACGTCTAGAAATACACGACATGGTAACAAATAAATCTGCTTATAGTTATGACCAAATAAAGAGGTGGGAGTTTAATTATAGTTTTATTAAAGTATAAAATATTACATTCAGTTACAAAATCAAAGAAATTCAACAAGTACAGATTTCTTCATTCCGTCTTTTCTTTTTATCATGTTATATTGGTAAAATATAAAATACCAATAATTACCTCAAAAATTTATACAAAAATTATTTTTTTTTATACATATAATTGCAAGCCGAAATCAGGAAGTTGAAAATTTATACTCACATCGATCGATTATAACTGTTTATATTACATTATTTGGTCAATTGGATTTGGTCCTCTGTTTTTCATTGGCCATTGTTGATGTGTTGACGTTGTGGAAGCCGGAACCGGAGCTGAGACGCCGGCGACTTGACGGCGACGCCGTGCCAACAGATTCCTCCTCGACACATCTCATGCTCCGCCTCATCGCCGTCACGTGTCACCACCGTGTAAGTCGCAGCTTTACGAGATACATCCCACGTCAAAGCTCCGAGCAACAAAACTCCAATTGCCGCCGTGGATAGAATCAACACCGATGCTCCGCCGTAGCTCCGCCCACTCAGCTGGCCGTATGCTTTGATCGCCGCTATTACCGCCAAGTAGAGCATCATCAAATTGCGAACCACCACATCAGAAACCGCCATCGCAATCAAAGAAATCAACAGAGGAAAATCGATTTCTATTGATTTGAATGCGAAGAACAAACTTAAATTGAAATTTGGGGATTTCAGAAAATCTGGAGGGTATTAATTGCAGAATGTTGGGTGGGTTTTTTTTGGGTTTTCTAGTACCTCACCTCACTCTTATCTACCACAATTTAGGGTTAAATCAATATTTTCAGAGTAAAATATTTCAGTATCAAGGTGAGATATTAAGTTTATGCACGATGTACAAGTAGCTATTGCGTAGTCTTTCTGGATTAGGAAAAACCTTTTCTGAATATTGATTTAAATATTATGTTGGTTACGATGAAATTTCTGATTACACCTCGCATTTTTTTCTCTTTGACAAATTGGATCCAGCAAATAACTTTCTTATTTTATATAAAAAGGAAGAAGATATTTTGTCATTGTCACTTTATTCAAACTAGAGAAGATATTTTCTCATTCCTCTATTATATTAATCATAACAATTTATGAGCATTGATGTGGGTTAATATGATTTTATATGTAAATTGCTGTTATTTCCTATCATGGTTCAAACTTTATAATATCCATTTTAATTTATAAAAGATAAATTATAATTATAATTTTTTATCATTAATATTTCTCTCATCTCTAGAAACGATGAGCGGATTTGTACCTAAGCCAAATATCAACATTGTATTGGACTTTGACTTGTTTTTATGCTCGTTTTGTGAGTTGGCAATTGAATTCGGTTTAAATTTTTTTTTTTTTTTTGTAAATATTCTATGGCTAAGAAAAATATGGTCGAAAATTAGGTATTGGTGGGGGATTAAAGATTTGCACCTTGTGGTTTTGGTCAAATGCGTTTGTAGCATCGTTTTTATTCAATTAGTGCAATGTTGTTATTTGCTCTCATTTTAGTAAGTTTTAAAGATTTTTGGTTTTTTGATAGTTTTGTTGATTGAATCAAATTTTATTGAGTTAAATCGACTCAACTTTTAATAAACCCAATAAAAGGCATATCCAACTATCCAAGAGTGTGTGAACAAATTAAAACTTTCTAATTATGGTATCAAATAGTTTGTATTTGACCGAGTCAGACTCAATAAGAAATATATCAAATAGATCTTATTTAAAGAATCAAATATCTTTGTAATATGGTATTTGCTAATTTAATCTCTAGTAAAATCTTTCAGGTGTTGGAATAAAAAATCCAAAATCTAAAATATTTTTAATAGAATAAATAAAGTTATAGATAAAATTTAAGTTCTTTTAGTATTATTAGTTATTAACAAATGGAATAGAAATAGGAAATGTGTTCATGAGAATCGTTTATCCATCATAGTGGTAACTTCACTTTTGTAAAATATATAATACTCTTTTTTTTTGGTAACATTAAAGGTTACTAAATATTTGTATTCTATTGGTTAAATAGTTGTCATTTATGGTATTTCTTGTGATGTGATAAGAAAAAGTTATTTTGTTTGGGATGTTGATATAAAGTTCAAAGAAGCAAACTGAAACTAATTATTATATGTATACTCACAAGTCACACCATGACAAATATATGGCATAGTCATTTATATATCTCTCATAATGTTAATTTTTTATATCCATCTTGTATTTTATTCTTTATTACTTATTATTTAAATTGATGTTAGTTAACCGATCACATATTTAACCAGATTTAATATAATTTCAATTTAAAGATTTGAACATGCATATATAATAGTATTTTAATACAATTTATCATATCAAGTGTTATTATATACTAAATCAAAATAAAAAGAAGAAACCGAAATGGAAAAAGATTTAATGAATCATAGATATGTTTGTGAATTATTTTTTCATTATAAAAAATAAAAATTATCGATTTAATACATAATTTAATAAATTCTTTTACTAAAACTTACATATTTAAGATGATGAATAATAAGAGAAAGTTATTGTAAATGTATATCAACCTAGAAAACGATGAAGTTATATTCCTTTCTTAAACAATTTAATACTTAAAACTTAGAAGTGTCATATATTTGGATTAATGAAATGTTTTATAAAGTAATATAAATATATAACCGGCATAAAAATTTGAGTTATAAAATCAATTCGAGATTTGTGTTACTCATCGTTTATACATAAATCAGATTCAAAACGTGATGGGAGTATTTTGGATTATTTTAAAGTTGATGGATTGAAAGGTGTAAAACCCAAACATCAAGGGGAAAACTAAAAATTACTACCATAACTGTAAGCGAAGGTGACATCAGCACCGACACATGGACCTTACAGACGTGGTTATCAAACATTTAATAGCGTTTTTTTAGGTTGTTTTGTATTAAATTATGTTATCGTTAGTTGAAAGTGTAACATCTTTAGTTTGAAAGTGTTAATTTATTATGAGATATCTAAAATTATCTTTAACAAAAGGGTAAAATGCTTATCGGCACACGTAAACAATAATTTATTATAAAAAACAATTAAACAATCATAAACATTTTGAATACTATTAATAGAAACAAACAAAACCCAATATTTATACGGTAACATTTCAAAGGATTCCGGAGGAGTTGGATGATATCAAATTTCACATTCAAATTACCACACCAACGACTCTATATTCTCTATAAAGTTCTCTTATACGTACTAGACTTATTCCTCATTCATCTAGGATGTTTATCATTAAGTATCCGATGATTATTTCATATAATCGATAGAATCTAATCATTCATTAGATATTGAATATTGTCAACCAATTCAATCCAATTCGCTATCACGAACCAAATCGAAACAATCCAATTGAAAATTAGATCGGGTCGGTTTTATGGATTGGATATTAATTGTTTGATATTTAATATATCCAATTGTATATATCCCATTTCATCTAATTTTCATAAGTTTTCTATAAAACATTTATTATCACGAGTAAACTGACAAACGGAAACGAGATTTTTAATTTGGGGAGTGATAATAACATTTTTTAAAATGAGGGTGCGAAAAGGGTTTAAAGCAAGAGTAGAGTGAGTAATTTTGGTGACAGGAATACGAGACCCATTTCCGACTAAAACTGATATATTTGAATTAGTGCACTTATTTTTAAAGGACTTGAGACTACCTGAATCAGCATGAAGATGAGCGGTTGCCCCGGTGTCCATGTACCAATCTGCATTGTTTGGATCTTGAAGGGTCATAGTGTTAAATGCTTGCGGTAAAGTGGTCGTTTGATCCATATTATTCGGGTATTGAAACCATTGCCAGTTATGGCTGATTATTGGATTGCTGAGACATGGAGAAAAGAGCATGCTGGTGGGCTAAATTCGAATTGGGCCATTGTTGTTGAGAACTTGAGTGTGCACTATTTGGCCATGGGACTTGCTAATAGATAGAGAAGGCATCAGCCCATGATGCTGTTGTTGACCTTGAACTTGCGACGACGTCAACCAGGGATAATATCCCCCCCCCCCCCCAATTTTGACCGCGAGCAAATCTTTCGCCTCCGGATCGTCCCTGCCTGCCGCCATCTCTCCGGCCGTTCCAACCTCCCCTGCCGCCGCCTCGCTGATTCCGGCCACCACCTCTACCGCCGGAGTTGTTAAATCGAGAATTAGAGGGGTGATTTTGGTGCTCTGTGGCGAGAATGATTGGTGAAGATGCATTGTCTTGATGTGAGGCTTGTACCTAACGGGAGTGATCTTTTGCCATGGACCGTTCTTCAAGGGTTAACATGGAGCGCATCTCAAGGAAGGTGGGAAACGGCTTTTGATATCGAATGGTGGTGACGACATGGGCGAATTTCTGAGATAAACCATTGATGGCATAAAATGAAGAGGTTTCTTTCGGGTACCGGGGATCCAATATTAGCAAGAAGATCAGAGATGGACTTGATACGTGTATAATATTCCATAATTGTAGAATCACCAATGGTGATAGAACGAAGTTCATCATCTAATTACATGGCTTTCGTCTCTTTATTCTCGTGAAACAGGTCTTCAATGGTCTTCCAAACGTCTGCTGCAGTAGCGTTGCGTTTGAGAATAGATTGGAGAACGGATTGAGTAAGTGTTCCATATAACCATTGTTTTACAATATTGTCCACAGTTTCCCATTCTGGATCATCTTCAATTTTAGCAGACCCATCAAGATGACCATATACTTTGTATCCAATGTAGTGAGTTTTAAAAAGCTCTTTCCAGGAATCATAATTCAAGCGGTCGAGATCGATAAGAAGGGGGACATAAGACTCGATATTGGTTATCCCGTAGATTTTATCGTTGGGACTAGGTTTGGAATTAGAAGAATCTCCAGTCATTATAACGAAGGAGAAGGGAGAAGATGTGAAGAGAGTGGGATGAGAAGAAGATGAAGAACAGAGGTGAAAGGGGAGAAGAATACGACCACATGTATGGATCGGCTAGGGTTAGAGGATGGAATAGCCTAATACCATGTTATAGTGAATATTTTCCCATGAATTGGCATTGTGCCTCTTACGTATATTAATACCACAATAATACAAAAAGGGCTACAAATAAGAGTAATGAGCTAAATACAATATTGGGCTGCCCATCTAAATAAAAACTAAATATAAAACATATACATACAGATATATATCTAACAATCCAATTTGATCCATCTGAATTGCAACATGCCAACAGCCACGCATCAATTTGGTTCACTTGAAATGATAACCGACCAAAATAGCTATTGTTGCTTTAACATTAAGTTTTAACCATTTCTTTTTATAAGAAAAAACTCGTGAACTAGGATTTTAGTTATAGTTGCGTTGTAGTTTTGTAATCAACGAGTGGGGTCAACTTGGGGGATTCTCAAAGATTGGGGCTATGTTTGGCATGTTACTTGAAGCTATATTTCCGAACAACTTAAAAAGTAGCTAGTATTGATAAGTTAATAGATAAAAATAGTGTTTAACTAGTGGGTGAGTCCGTAGTGAACCACGGGTCATACTTGTGGTTGTTCTTGCACGCTTATTGAATATGGTATTACTGAGATGTGTCTGGTTTTATTCATAAATGATGACGATGAGAAAACAATGTCAAAATGAAGCCCAAAACGGAAGCACGAATCAGTAGACGGAAAAAGGACAGAAGGAATGTCAAAATGGTCAAATGGACTGAAAGTGAGAAATATTAAAACACGTGTGACCAATCTGTAATGAAAAATAAGTAGTACGACAAAAAAAAGGACAAAAGGAAGACAAAAATGATAAAGTGACTTAAAGTGACAAATATTAAAAGACTTCTGGTCAATCTTTAATTACAACAGCCCAGGGACCAGAATTGTCAAACTATACAAAATATTTTATTCCTGATGACCATGGCTATTAATATATTTCGGTGTTTATTTGGTTTTTTTTTTGAGAATATCAAAGGTGGGGGGACTAAAAGTATCAACTTCACAAAGTAATATGGCAAAAACTTGAGGGGTCACATTTGGTAAATGCAAGGGACCAAGGGACAAACTCTCGAAAACTTTGCGGCTAATCTTATTTATATATATATATATATATATATATATATATATATATATATATATATATAATGCTAGGGAACAAAAGTGGCAAACATAAAATACAAGGGACCAAAAGTGGTAAAATTTTGAAACTTTTGTGGCTAAATTATGAATATATATAAAATGCAAGGGACCAAAAGTGACAAACATAAAATACAAGGGACCAAAATATATATATATATATATATATATATATATATATATATATATATATATATATATATAATGCAAGGGTCAAAAAGTGACAAGCATAAAATACAAGGGACCAAAAGTGGCAAATTCTAAAAACTTTTGTGGCTAAATTCTGAATCATCAAAAAGCCATAAAACTTGATGGGTCACATTTGGTAAATGTAAGGGACCAAGTGGCAAACTCTCGAAACCTTTACGGCTAATCTTTAATATATATAAAATGCAAAGGACCAAAAGTGGCAAATTTTTTAAACTTTTTGGATAAATTATGAATATATATAGAGTAAATTACACGAATGGTCCCTATGGTTTAGGGTAATTTGCACGTTTGGTCCCTAATTTATTTTTTTAACTCGGAAGGTCTCTACTGTTTGTTTTTGTTACGCGCTTGCTCCCTGTCTTACCTAAACAAAACTATTTTTCCCTTGATTTTTAATTTATTTAAATAAACACACCCCAATCTCATCTCTCTCACCTTACCTTACCTACCCCACCATTTTTCCCTATTTAAATAATAGTTTTTTTTAGGTAAGACAGAGATCAAGGGCGTAATAAAAACAAATAGTAGGGACTTTCCGAGTTAAAAAAATAAGTTAGAGATCAAACGTGTAAATTACCCCAAAACCAAGGGACCATTCGTAAAAAAGTCACAAGAACACACACACACACACACACACATATATATATATATATATATATATATATATATATATATATATATATATATATATATATATATATATAGTGCAAGGGATCAAAAGTGGCAAGCATAAAATACAAGGGACCAAAAGTTGCAATTTCTTAAAACTTTTGTGGCTAAATTGGGAATCATCAAAAAGTCACAAGAACTTGAGGGGTCACATTTGGTAAATGCAAGGGACCAAGTGGCAAACTCTCGAAACCTTTACGGCTAATTTTTAATATATATAAAATGCAATGGACCAAAAGTGGCAAACATAAATACAAGGGACCAAAAGTGGCAGATTTTTAAACTTTTGTGGCTAAATTGTGAATATATATTTATAAAATGCAAGGAACTAAAAGTGGCAAACATAAAATACAAGGGACCAAACATTATATATATCAAAGGCAAGGGATCAAAAGTGGCAAGCATAAAATACAAGAGACTAAAAGTGAAAAATTCTTAAAACTTTTGTGTCTAGATTGTGAATCATTAAAAAGTCACTATTCCTAAGTGTAATGGAAATTAATAGTGTATAAATATAAACCAGTTTAAAAAAATGAAATGTAATTATAGACAAATGATTCGATATTACAGTTAATAAATGACATATTTGAGCGAATTTAAAAAATAAAAAATAATTTTTTTTTGTTAAAACGCTAATCAAAATAGTTTTTTTAAATAATAATTCATTTATATAATACTTTTCGATTTACAAAACATTACAACGCTAAAAAAAATGAATTTATAAGCTACTTGCAACATGCCCAACTAAGTTAATACAAAAAGTGTGTTAATATACATTTATTACTTGATTATAGGCACATTATAATATAATTATGAAAACTAATAATATCCAAACTTATACTTAAAATCATTGTTTTTCTTCTTCGTCTCTTTAGAGCTAATGCATTCTCGTAAGGAGTAAAGAACTTTATATATGTTTGCCATGTTACAACTAGATTATAATATAGTGTTATGTATTCTTATAAGTCATAAGAACTAAGGAACTTGAGATATGTTTGATATGTTACAATTGTTGGAAATTATAGTAAAAAATGCAAACTGAGTCAATATATGGTCAATCACTAGAAGGGGGTGGGTAGAGTATTGGGATACCTGAAAAAGGATATTACTTTTGAGTTGACATATTCTTCATCTAACAGGATACTAGAATGTTAATCCGATGCTAGCTGGATAGATCACACCAGTACTTCAAAATCCACAAGTGGTTGGATTTATACTCTAGCTGATGGTGATATTTCTTGGGCGAGCAAGAAACAGACTTGCATAGCTCATTCAACGATGGAAGTTGAGCTAATTGTCTTAGTAGCAGCACGCAAAGAGGCAAAGTGAATTAGAGATCTACTCTTGGATATCCGTTTGTGGGATATCCCAATGCTTTTTATTCCAATGTACTGTGATAGCCAGGTTACACTGTCTAAAGTATACAATGCGGTATATAATGGGAAGTCAAGGCATGTAGGTCTGCGACATAATTTTGTGAGACAATTAACTAAGAGTTGTACCATCAAAGTTGTCTTTGTCAAGACAAGTAGGAACTTGGAAGATCCTCTTACCAAACCTCCGACGAGAGATTTGGTTACATCTAACAAGATTGACATGGGTCTAAAACCACAAGAGAATCATTTGTGATAGAAACCCAACTTGACATTAGTGCTCCTAATTCTCAAATTTTAAGGGTAACACGGAAGTCACAAATGATAGAAGGTATTATCATTAATGGTAGATCCATGTGAGGTGGGATAATACGTCGTTGCCAAGAACAAGGTTGAGTTAAGGCTCTTAACAAAGTTTTGGAGACATCTAAGCAACGAAGATGTTCTAAAAATTTCCATATATAATATAGAGGTGGTGTCGCCTCAAATGAATATTAGTGGTTTATCTTCTAAAGGGTCATGGAAAGGATTTTAGCGCATGACCATATTAGCGCTCAATGAGAACGCAAAGATGGCAGGCGATGTGTGTGGATGTAAACTAGGAGGTCACAAGGTTCTTGGTTTAAACCTATAAGGATACCATAGAATCAGTCTCATCTTGTTTGTCCGCATAAAACAGGGGTTTAATCTTCGTGACATCCAAGTGACATCATATGTCTAAGTGAAAGGAAACTTTCAACCTTGGTGGGGGATTGCTGGAAATTATAGTGGGAAATGTAAGTTAGCTAGTTTCCCATTATCCTACAATTATGGGGGAAGATACATTTAGTAGGTTTGTAATGTTATTCTCTTGATAGGCCTTTAAATGCTTTAAGTTGATCAAGAGATGGGCCAAACTCACACGCGCGCCTAGCCTAGCCGATGTCGCGAATGCATGAAGTGGCACGATTTAGGCTCACTTGGCACTTGGCACGACGCATAATTTATTGGGAGCTGGGGAGATTTTGTTTTTAGAAGGGTTCGGGTCGGCCAGGTCGGACCAACGCGATTCATAGATTTCACACTGCGTTTCTCGGCAGAATATTCTAGAAGGACCAAAAATATGTTGCTTGAAGAGAAAGGCATAACCCTAAGGTTTCTTAGGGTTGGGCATATGGAGGGTTGTTAGCCTTCTGGGGTTTCTGCAACTATAAATACATTTCCCTAGGAGCCATATTTGATATCTAAAGATCAGTAGATCTTCTCTGATATCATCTCTCCCTCTTTGCATTTTTTATTATGCAAAATTCAGTTTCTTCTGTTTTTCCGAGTAATATGCGACATCCTCATTTTTACAGTCATTTTAAAACTTTTTATTTATGCTTATTTAATACAGAGTTTATTCATGAATGCGAAATTTAGTTCCGTAAGAGTATTTCCGAAGAAATGTTTCCATTGATTTATTAAGGTTGGGGATTCCATAACTAATACAAGAAACATAAGCATAAACGGAGACTTACAATGTCTCAATAATCTAACAATATAAATCTCCTAGCAGATACATACATCATTATCCAAGTATCTATATTTAATTAATTGCGATTCAAATACACCGAGTGGGTCAGGTTGGGAAACCCGGTGAGTACATAGGTTTTTCAACCCACAATAATATATTTAATATGTTTAATTATCAAACACTTAACCCAATTACCCATCCCCGTTTTCTTCTATATTTATCCTAAAATCATCTCCTAAAAATGATCACCTACATCGCCATTTCTTATATAATCATCACCTATCATTGTATTGTATATTTTCATCGCTAAAAGCTTCTCCTAATATTTTTCACCAATCATCGTAGTTTATATTTCCATTGCTAAGGACCTTTCCTAATGTTCATCGCCTAATCATCGCATTGAATATACGGTTCTTACATCGCCTAAACTCGTAATTCAATGGTAGAGTACATCGCATGAATACACGATTCTTACATCGCATGAACTCGTAAATTCATCACCTACAGGTTGCAAACATGTCGTTGCTCTTGTTAAGTGACTACATCATTGGTATGCTAGTACCATTTCCTACATCGTTGGCACATTAGTACCATTTCTACATCATTGGCACACTAGTACCAGCTCTATATCGTTAGTACACTAGTACCAGTTTTAAAGTTGTGGTATTTTACCACTGCCTACATCTTTCATCATACTATAACATCTTTCACTACCCTTCGTTATCCAATGTATGATATTTATAAAAATACATATACGGTATAAATCATATAAACTTATCTTTATAACATTTCACATAAGCACATATAACAATTAATTAAATAGATACTTCATATCCATGTGTAAGATGAAAGTAACTATACACTCACCTAACTTAGGTGGGTGACTAGAGAATTCGACAGTGCTCCGCCAAACTCCTTTACTTTTCTTCTGATGTAACCTAGGTTTAATTATCACTAAGTCTTAGTTTATCATTTCTTGCAACTAGTGATAGTCTAGATTCTTCACTAATCTCAATGTCTACATCAAGATCTATCAAGTAAGAAACAACCTGGTACGATCATATCGGAGGTAGGGTCCGTTTGGTATACAGAGTATACTGTTTGGAAATTCTACTTTAAACGCCTCACTAAATCCAGTCTAGACATCATCTCTGTAAGTAGATCAATCAGTATAATGACTTGGAATTACTGGAAAGTCTTATTTATAGATTCATAACAACGACTTATGAATAAAAATATAAATTACACTAACATAATATTGAGTGTAATTTAACTTATAGAGATTCCTTAGACAAAAGTTTCGGGAATTGCACTGGAAGAACTCCGACCTGCTAGCTTCAAGACGTCGGGCTCTCAGGGTCCTCAAGGTTCGCCAGATACTTAAAACTAAGGGGAAATTGGCTCAAAGTTGAGAGAAACTCGAGAAAATGGTGTGAATGTTGAATGAGGGGTTGTTGCCTTTTATAGGCCTGAATTTGATCTGCACGCCGCACATATGACCTGCATGTCACGCATCTGGTCAGGGCAGGTGACGTGGCTCCAACATGTGTGTGACACGTGGCGAAAATCCTGTGATCTATGTCTAAATGTTTGTGCGCACAATGCACCTTATCTATGCGCGGGGGCACACACAAGGATTTTCAGTTTCTTAAAAAGTTTATATCTTCTTCATACGAGCTCTGTTTTCGACGAGTTATATATCCACATGTAGCTATCGATGAGATCTACAACTTTCATTTAGACTTTGTCGTCTAATTTTGACTTTATTTTTAAAGTTATATTTTTAACATGCTTAGACTGCTAGAGTTCGTTAAAAATTCATAACTTTCTCATATGATATTTGTTTTCGACTGTCTTTATATCGACATATAGGTATTAAAGAGATCTTTAACTATCGTTTAGATTGTTTTCCCTAACAATCGACTGATTTAAATTTCAGTTTCTATATCTTACACTATTACACTGAAACTTTTGTAAAATCATAACTTCCTCTCACGAAGTCAGATTTAAGCGTTCTCTATGTGTATGGAATCATTGTCACGTATACTATAACTTTGGTTAAGATTATTTATCCTAAATAATATTCTATCAAAAAGTTATTTAACGCTTATTATACATTAATTGACTAGCCTGAATCTGTAGGTGTTACATAATCACTTCGTGTTTATGCCTCTTCTATACTCGTTGGAACGAAGAATAAACTGCATCAAATCTTGGGTGTTTACGCTAAAGCTTACAGCCTTAGAGCGACATAAAAAAACCTATAAGGCGAGGAGATTCTTCATCTTCGTGTAGTCTACACGAATCAACATCAACTACTATGATGTTGGTTTTACTTTACTATTTCGTCTTTTAATTTCGTCCAATAACGAGACAGTCTACTTCTACCCCTTTCTTATAATCAGATCTGATTACGAAGGATCGATGTGGTTTCTGGACGAAACTCGGTAATCATATTAATAATAATTAAATTTATTATTCGCAACTAATCGACATATAATTTCAATATTATTTATTGGTTTCTTTGTGTGTTTGTTAGATCTAATTTTCAACAACAACTAGATTATAATATAGTGTTTTAACTTTTTATAAAGTTTTCCTATAGATTTTGCAATTATACCTTTTATTATTTATAAAAAAACAATAGTAGAATGTTTCAATGTATTATTGGTCGTTAATAACTATTTTGTATATGGGTTATTCTTTTTGATCAAAACTGGGAACAAAGCTCCCGGGTCGTTTTTTTTTTAACTTTTTGTTCCTTCGTTGTAATAGATTTTACCAAGATTTGCTAATTTATTTTGTGTACAATTCGAAGAAATTTTTGTTTCATGCTTTATTGTGCGTTAGTAACTGTGATGTCAGATATGGCATTGTACTTTTAGAGGTTTGTTTTGATTATATCGGCATCTCTCCTATAGTGAGAAATTAAAAGTGGGCAAAACTATTAGAAAAGTATTTCTTTTTGGACCAAAATTTTTAAGGTAAAGCAAAACATAAAGGGTTTCTAATTCATCGATTAAAAAGCTACAATGTCGAGGGTTTTTTTTAGCAAATAAACATTCAGAAATTCCTGGTCATATACATAACATCATTTATTTTATCAAGTATCATGCTCATTATTAATTTGAAAAAGATGAATATATTAAGAAAGATACTAACAATGTATTTTTATGTAAATCTTCAGAGTTTCATAAAGGGCCCAAACAACATTATGAGCTCTTGGAGACTGTGTGACATAGAAAACCTGTCCAAGACGGAAATCAGACATTGTAAAGATACAAAACTTTATCTATGAATTTAATTATTTGTATGCACACTTACCCCGTTATGAGGTATGCGTTGACCATATGTGTGAGGAAGTAATTGACTGGTAATGTGGTCAACAAATGAATCTGTCACGGTACTTGCATCGCCAAATTCTACATGCACAATGCTTCATTGGACAAAAGTCAATAACAATCGTTTTTAAGCTCTATATTTCTTCTCCATTTGACCTTTAATTCTTTAAATATCGACATCTATCCAATGTATCACTGGATTCTACACTCACACATATTAAAGAAAAATGAGCAAGGGTAATACATTATACAATCTAACAATAACCTATAACAAATTGATTAGATTAAGAGGCTCACATGTCCATTCTTGGTTCAGTCAACCACACCAAAATTGCTATCGATAGCCAAAGTCTTGGTAGGCTAATGGAAAACCAAGAATACATTAATACTAACCCGAAACATTGTAGCGTCCTATTTCTCGTTAGTATTCGGGAAACGAGTTTATTAATTAATATGAATAATTATATAATTATGGAAAAAAAATTCTAAGGAATTATATTGGTGAATAGAACGAGTTAAAGGCATTATAAAAACTTAAAGTGATTAATTGGGAATTTATAATGATTAATTATAATAATAAAATAAATTAATAATAATTAGAAATATTTGCATAAACATATAAGGAATAGTTATATAAGCTGAAAATAAAAATAGTTAAGAGGAGGGTCTCAATAAGTCTAACTTAGAAACCTTGTATTGTAAGACTTTTGATTGAAGGGGTTGTTTCGTCATTATGAGAAAGAACAGGGACCAAAAGAGTATAATTCGGTTTTGTGCCATACAATTGATGGGAGTAGAGTTCGGTCTCGTTCCTTAAGTCCGACTCCACATAATCGAAGACTTGTATCATCAAGTCCAACCATAATCATCCTAGTTGCTTGTGTCATTCAAGATTGAGAGGCAGTTTTTGCGAAACAAAAAGAGGCAGCGACAGGAGTGAAGGTGGTCACCAGATATATTTCTACATGAGGTCTTGTTCAACAAATCTCACAAAACATGACATCAGTAGAAAAATGATGTGCATTTAATAAAAAAATCAGAGTCCCCACCTGACTCCAACCATCGTAGCTATTGTAACATCCCAAAATTCAAGGCCAAAAAATTTATTTTTTGTATAACTAAAACATTGATATCATTTATCCCAAACATTTCAAATCATCATTAAGTATAAATAAGTTATTATAAAACCATAAGTATAAAAACATCCATGAAAACATCTCATGTCAAAACCAAGTGTCAATAGTCAAACGTGTTATCATAAAATAATATCATAGTGTAATCCCAAAGATCTCATGTGCGGAAAACATAGTGTGTGCACTGCGATCAATCTGAGCCCTTCCTTTCCAGAACGATGATACCTGAAACCATAAACAAACCTGTAAGCACGAAGCTTAGTGAGTTCCTGAGAGCATACCACACACACAATCCATATATCACATATCATGTTAGCTATAGAAACTACCTATATCACATAAGCCATGCATACAAAAACCTGTAAGGATGTCGTGGGCTCCCCCCAGGGTCTTACACCATTGTGTCATGGGCTACCCTACATGGTCTTAACCTAGGAATGTCATGGGCTACCCCACATGGTCTTACATCCAATTGTCACGGGCTCCTCCCGGGGTCTTCCATGCAATAACATACATAATCACATAACATATCATAGATCACAGAAATATCTACACATAACATAAACATAAACCTGTAAGGATGTCGTGGGCTCCCCCCAGGGTCTTACACCATTGTGCCATGGGATACCCCACATGGTCTTAACCTAGGAATGTCATGGGCTACCCCACATGGTCTTACATCAAATGTCATTGGCTACCCCACATGGTCTTTACCTAGGAATGTCATGGGCTACCCCACATGGTCTTACATCCAATGCAACGGGCTCCCCCCGGGGTCTTCCATGCAATACACACAATCACATATCATATCAAACCACAGAAATGACTAACACATATACTACAGTCACATAATGGGCCGGCCTTGGTGCCTTAGACCCATGGGTATGGTGAGAAGACTCACCTCACACTGCTGAAGTCCCGCAGACACAATCCCAGCTGCTGGATGACAGATTCCCGAACTGTCAATATCAAAACATCACCCAATTAATAATTGGGTTCCAACACAAAAATCATAAGTCCAAGCTCAGGGTAAAAGACTGCTTTACCCCTATCTTAGCTTGATTCAACTCAAGGCCCAATCCAAAGGCCCAAAAGTTAAACTATGAATCAAAGCCCAACATAGGAAAATTGGGCCCAAACCTTTACATGGTCTTATTCTAAGGCCCAACCATTTAGTCTAGTCCAAACATTTGGCATTTCTAGTGGCCCAACATCTCATAATTATGAAGGCCCAATTATGGCCCATCTATGGCCCAATTTTCCAAATGGGGCCCAAACCCTCACATATGGGCCTTACCCTAAAGCCCATCTAAATATTCTGGTCCATATGATATTCTTGGATGGCCCATCAATATCCCAATCACCAAAGCCCAATAGAAAAGCCCGACTCAAAGCCCAAGTGAAATTAGGGTTTCACATAAAACGACAATTAGGGTTAAGTGTTTCTCACTTAACCCATTAAGGACTTAATCCATAAAGTCCACCACTCTACTAGATAAATCATATGGTGTGATTGGGCTTAATACATAGTCCAATTCCAATGGCCCAAATGTGGGTCCCGATAAGTCCAAAGCCCATAAATCCAATATTAGGGTTTTCTATACCCTAATTAGGGTTTCCAACCCCATCTTAGCCCAATAGGCCCAATAGCTAGGTCTTTTGATCAATTAGGGTTCATTAGGCCCCTTAGTTACATGTTTGGGCTTTTAGGTCAATTAGGGCTTCATTGGGCCCATTAGGGTTTCAGTCCCTTTGTCCAAACATCCCAACTAATCAAACACAACAAGCACACCGCCACCCAACACGGTGGTTGGTGGCGGCAGGAGGCGGCAGCCACCACCCTACGGTGGTGGTTTTAAGATTTCTATTATTATTTTGGGCACCATTTACAATATACAACTCAATAACACACACATACACACTAATATAAACATACACACACACACGTCCACCCTTGTGGTGGTCGGTGGTGGTACACGGTGGCAGCCACCACCTCACGGTGGTGGTGGCCTCCTAGGTTTTCCAGCCACACAAAACTCACACACACTCACTTCATAATACACTCCATCGGAAAAATAAACCCAACACCCACCTATGGTGGGCGGCGACGACAGAAGGTAGAAGGACCGGCGGCAGGCGGCGGTGATTTGCGACGACAGCAGCTCCACGACGGCAGTCTGCAACGGCTGAAGCAACGACTCGAGTAACAGAATCGAGCCATGCAGCGGCGGTGGTCGTGACTGAGAAATGGATACCACCGTGAACGAAGCCACGCCGGAAGCAAGGAATAGAGAAGAGAGGTGGCGTAAGATGGCGGACAGCGGCAACTATATCTTCACCGTCTCAGCGCAACAGGGCAGCAAATCTCGGCGGTTCACTTATCGGTTCTTGTTCCCGGCAATGGTGGCGGCTGGAGGCCACGAATCGGCAACACCCACGACGCCATCTCCTTCTCCAGTCTTCGACTGATGCAGCGCCCTATCCCAGTTTCCATCGATGTCCATTATTGCCGGCGACAGGAGCCGTTGACGGTGCTGGGTGGTCGGAGCTGGCAGCGGTGCCGGAGACGGGTAAGGTGAGAGTGGCGGCTGCATAGAATATTAGGGTTAGGGTTTTAGGGGGCAATGCATGGTGACGGGTTTAATACCCGTATCCCATACAAACTTCATGAGGATTTGACACTTCCAGCTCCTCCCATCCCTAATCTTTTCGAAATGAGTCCGTAATTTACCTTTTTAACCCCTTATTCCAAAAATCTTTACAATATAAATCCATATTTTACATTTTATCCCTTGCTTCCATAATTCCTCTCATATTAAGTCCTAATTGTTACCAAGCAACCCCTGTCTTCAATATTACTTACAAATTAAGTCTGGATTTTACACTTTAACCCCGCCTTCTAGAATTATAACAGTTAACTCGTCGAGACTAGTACCTTGCTATATAATTATTAATTTTAGGGCTACGACTCATTCATTAATTAGTTTTATTTATTTATTAAATAAACGGGGTGTTACAACTCTCCCCCACTTAAATTAGATTTCGTCCTCGAAATCATTCCTTACCATTCCTTACATGCCCAACCACTCTAGTAACATGGTCACCATCATGGGCACACCCTAGCCTTCCCAGGGTAACCGTGACCAATCTCCGCAAGATTCTAGAACCCGAAGATGAACGAATTTCCTGCAACAAGATCACATCTATTCCGTCCGAATTCTGCTGTCTCGAGAGGGTTTGTCTCCCTGACAGACCGCCCGCACTGAATCATTGTCGAATTCATTACACTTATCTCCCAACTAGCTACCCAACTTCTGATAACCTGACGTTCCCACTAGAAAGTAAAGTCACAGACCAAATTTCCTGCAGTACACCTATATCTGACCGAAGCTCAGATAATCCCTCGAAGCAACGGACATCTAACCGATTGTTGAGCCAGAACACACTCAGCAGTCCCACGCGGCCTATGAAGGATACCTCGCCCGACAATAATTGCACTGTCTATACAGCCACTTATGGCTCCTTCAATCCATTTGATCCATCCGATCATGATAGGCTGACAACCTGTCGCCACTGAATCCAACGCGAAAACGTGAATACTACCAGAATACATGTAGTCTTACATCATACCCGGTCTCCTTCGACCTACCGTTTCCTGATTCCAATTATGTTGTGACCTACTCACAACCTTGCAAACTGGCCCACCCTGGCCTAAGTCATCCGAATGAATCCGTGAATGCTGCAGCTACCCTGCAGTCTTTCTACACTTCCCGTACTATCTGACTACTGGTGAATGATACGGCTCCCCCGTAGTCTTACAACACTTTCATACCAACTAACCATTAGTGAATGCTACGGCTGATGGGTTTTATAGAAACGAACGTCCTATGTGCTCATGCAAACCCTAAAGCTTGGATCTAGGTTTCTCTATTGTACATGCAATTCATCCAAGACTTATGAACCCTAGATCTAGCATGAATATTTCGAAAATAACATATGAAAACAGATCTAGATGATTACCTCTTCAACAATGGCTTGAATCTTCTTGTATTGGAGCTTAGAGTCACAAATGTCACTCCTCTAATGGCTTACAAACACCACACAAGCAAGAGCATGATATTGGAGAGAGGGGAGAGGCAAAATTTCGGCTATGGAACTCTCTAGGGTTTCTAGTCGCCGAAATCTGATGCCCTAGGAGTTCTATTTATACTTTCGCTGCTAGGGTTTCATTCAAAACCCTAATTGACAGCTTAGGCCTTAAGCAATCCAAGGAAGCTTCTGGAATAGGGCCCTTATGGCCGAAATTAGGATGTACACATCCCTAATTTCATCCATTCCTAGTCCATAAGGCTTCTCAGCCCAATATTCAACTATCACACATTTGACAGTTTAAGTCCCCGTTATTTAATTAATGTCTTTTAGCCACATAATTAATTCTTAATTAATTCTTGTCTAATATTAATTAAACTATATGATTTCTCCTTTAATATATTATTCATATAATATATTAATAAACCATAATAACCTCTATCTTCATAAATCACCCTGTCAAGTTGCTCTTGTGAAGGCAACCCAAAAGGACCTTGCACAACCGAGTCAAGTACATACCAAATATTGTTACGGGCTTAGACACTAATCCAACAGTCTCCCACTTGGATAAGTCTAGTAACTACAAATGTAAGTACAATCCGATTAGCACTCGTAGCTCTCAAAGACGCTGTCGAACTCTGATCTTATCAGTAACCTGTCCTTTAGATAAGGGATCGTATAGTCCTCCGTTCTAGATATCGTGCGGACAATTACATGGAACATAGTCATACTTATTGTCCAGCAGTTTGTTTCCCGATCTCTGATTCGTTTGACATAGAACTTAATTGAGCACATCAATTCAGTCCTGACCGGGCCCGACATATAAGTCAAACCAAATCATCGAGGGGCCCAGATATCGCTTTTACCCTCTTAGGATAAAAGGAACAGATAAACTTTGACTTATATGCATTTACCATTCATTCATCAAATCATGCACAACAATGCGTTTTATAACATCAAGTTACTGATGCGTTTACGCATTATCAATGCACAAACAACTTGCAAACAATAAACCATATATCTAGGTTTTAAGACCATATGATATTATCGTTTTGCGATCACTCGTGATAAATTCTATGAAGTGATTCCAGCAAGTACGGGTCTAATCCAATGCTCAAATCCAGTTCATAAGCACTCATAAACGTTGCAGCAAACCTTTGCTATGTCTAATACATTTTAGACAATCTACAAACCAATTCATGACAATCTTCTTTCATACCTACTCCCAAAGCATGAGCGACTGTGGAACGTTCGAATAATCTTACTATTCAGGAAGTCAAAACATGCAAAAATGAAACAATAGGTAAATAATTAACATAAGACAGTAACTTTACTCATAAATAATACTCCTTTATTTAATCATCAAATGTCAATTACATTTATCTATTACACGTTTCTAAACTATCTAATCTAAACTAATATCGTCCTTCAGCCTGCTGCCCCTAGCGTGCTGCAAGTGCTTAACCCTACTCAGTCTCTTCGTAAGGGGATCTGCTGGGTTATATTCCGACGATACCCTCTTCACTATGAGGAGTCCTTCTTCTACTCGATGTCTAATGAAATGGTATTTCCTGTCGATATGCATGGATCTGCCATGATCCCTCGGTTCCTTGGTCAAGGCAACCGCTCCTTCATTATCACAGAAAATTTCCATTGGCTCCTTTACGGCTGGCACAACTCCAAGGTCTCCATCGAAGTTCGTCAACCATATTGCCTCCTTTGACGCTTCGCTCGCCGCAATGTACTCTGATTCGCACGTTGAATCAGCTATGGTCTCCTGCTTGGAACTTTTCCAAGTCACTGCTCCTCCATTAAGTGTAAAGACCCAGGCCGGCTGCGAACGGTAGTTGTCCCTGTCAGTTTGAAAACTGGCATCACTATACCTTCGCACCCTTAAGTCATCACTCCCACCGAGGACTAGAAGTCATTCCTTGGTCCTCCGAAGGTACATAAGAATATTCTTGACTGCGGTCCAATGTGCTTTGCCAGGGTTCCCTTGATATCTGTTGACCATGCTCAAAGCGAAGGCCACATCAGGGCGAGTACAAGTCATATCATACATTATTGAGCCAACTGCGGAAGCGTATGGTACTCGGCTCATTTCTGCTATCTCGACTTCGGTACTCGGACTTTGAGTCTTACTCAACTTGGCATTACTTTGGATTGGTAACTCGCCCTTCTTGGAATTCTCCATACTAAAACGTTTTAGCACTTTATCCAAGTAAGTATTTTGACTAAGTCCTATTAGTCTCTTACTTTTGTTTCTCACTATCCTTATTCCCAGAATATAGGCAGCCTCTCCGAGGTCCTTCATAGCGAAACACTTCCCAAGCCAGGACTTAACTTCCTGCAGGGTTGGGATGTCGTTTCCTATGAGTAGTATGTCATCGACATACAATACGAGGAAGCTCACTATACTCCCACTGGCTTTGACATATACACATGATTCATCCTCGCTTCGCAGAAAACCAAACTCTTTGACTTTCTCGTCGAAACAAAGATTCCATCTGCGAGATACTTGCTTCAATCCATAAATGGATTTTTCAAGCTTGCACACTCTATTGGGATGCTTCGCATTGACAAAACCCTCTGGCTGATTCATGTAAACATCCTCAGCCAACTTCCCATTAAGGAAAGCAGTTTTGACATCCATCTGCCATATTTGATAGTCATGAAATGCAGCAATGGCTAGCATCACCCTAATAGACTTTATATGCGCAACTGGTGAGAAGGTCTCATCATAGTCAACTCCGGGAGTTTAAGTAAAGCCCTTCGCAACCAATCGCGCTTTATAAGTGTGCACATTCCCATCCATGTCACTCTTCTTCTTGAAGATCCATTTGTACCCGACTGTCTTACGACCTGGCACATTGTCAACCAAATTCCAAACTTGGTTGTCATACATGGACTGAAACTCGCTGTCCATAGCCTCTTTCCATTTCATATACTCCGGGCCTGCCATGGCTTCCTTGTAGCTGTTAGGTTCATCCAAATTTATTAGTGTACTATCACTAATAAACATATCACCTTCGCTTGTTATATGAAAACCATATAACATAGGCGGAACACTAACTCTACTGGAACGTTTAAGAGGTAAGGATTCGTCAATCGGTTCAACCGGAGTTTCCTCCTCGGCTTGAGCGCCAGTGTTAGAGGTTCCTTCATCGTTCGATTCTTGACGCTCTTCAAGATCGATTTTCCTCCCACTGTCTCCTTGGCTTATGAGTTCTTGCTCTCGGAAAACCCATCTCCTCGCAACGAATACAACATTGTCACTCAGTCTATAGAAGATATAACCAAAGGACTTCTGTGGGTAGCCGATGAAAATACACTGCTCACTACGAGGTTCGAGCTTGTCGTGAGTCTCTCGTCTTATGAAAACCTCGCAACCCCAAAACTTGATGTGTGCCAACGAGGGAGCTTTCCATGTCCACATCTCGTGAGGTGTTTTGGCAACCTTCTTTGTAGGGACTAAGTTAAGGATATGGGCGGCAGTCTCTAAGGCATACCCCCAGAATGAGATAGGAAGCAAAGCACGACTCATCATGGAATGAACCATGTCAAGCAAGGTTCGATTACGCCTCTCAGACACACCATTCAATTGTGGTGTCCTGGGAGGTGTCAATTGTGAAACGATTCCGCATTCCTTGAGGTAGTCGTGGAATTCAAGACTTAGGTACTCTCCACCTCGATCAGATCGAAGCATCTTGATTTTCCTGCCCAACTGATTCTCCACCGCTTGCTTGAACTCTTTGAACTTTTCAAAGGTTTCTGACTTATTCCTGATTAAGTAGATATAGTCATATCTGCTATAATCATCGGTAAAAGTCACGTAGAAGCGGCATGCATCCCTTGTGGTGGATCTAAAAGGTCCACATACATCGGTATGTATGACATCCAATAAACCCTCACCCCTTTCAGAAGAACCAGTGAAGGGTGACTTGGTCATCTTTCCAAGTAAACAAGACTCGCACACGTCATCGTTCCTAAGATCAAATGACTCCAACACTCCATCCTTTTGGAGTTGGGCTATGCGTTTCTTGTTGACATGTCCAAGACGACAATGCCACAAGCATGCTTTATCCAAACTATTGGAAGAATCGATACACAACACATCATTTCCTAAGTTATCTACAACCATCACAGTTTCATATATTCCATTACAAGGCAATGCTTCAAAATAGAAAACACCATTTAGATAAGCATTAATAGAACCCTTTTCATTATCAAATGAATATCTAAACCCTTGTCTATTCAAACCATGAAAAGAAATGATGTTTCTTTCCATATATGGCGAATAGCAAC
Source organism: Lactuca virosa (assembly GCF_052849685.1). Taxonomy (NCBI): domain Eukaryota; kingdom Viridiplantae; phylum Streptophyta; class Magnoliopsida; order Asterales; family Asteraceae; genus Lactuca; species Lactuca virosa. Next base: position 46,486,640 of record NC_136433.1, read on the forward strand.
AGTTATTTAAATCTAATCCTAATCCATTACTAAGCACTAAAGAGTAAACTCTAATCTTGGTGACAGGCGACGATCTTCTGTTCCCCATGATCAAGTTTATCTTCCCATGCTCCACATCCTTATTTCTTCTTAGGCCCTGCATGTCAGAACAAATGTGAAAACCACATCCTGTATCAAGAACCCAAGAAATAGCATGCGATGAATCATTAGATTTAATAGTGTAAATACCTGCGTAGGATGGCTTGATCTTTCCATCCTTGATGTCTTGCGGATATTTCGGGCAACTTCGTTTCCAATGCCCTATTTCGTGGCAGTGATGGCACTCTGCCTCCCTGGGGTTGGAGTTGAGTTTAGCAGAACCAACCTTGGTTCTACTAGAAGAGGTGCCATCATGGGACTTTCCCTTATGATGGATCTTTGAGGGAGCCATCCTCTTCTTACCCTTTCCACGCCCAATTGCCAAGACTGGAGCAGTAGTAGGAGTAGGAGTTGATGCAACAGATTTGTCTTTGAGGTTGCTCTCAGCAGTCCTCAGCAAGCCTTGAAGCTTGCTCAAAGAGGCCTCCTCCTTGTTTATGTGGTAGGTCATGCGGAACTGGTTGTAGCAGGGAGGCAAGGAATGAAAGATGATGTCAATTTCCAGCTCTTCATCAAAGTTAACATTTAACTTTAGCAGGCGATCGACATATCTCTGCATCTTTTGCAGATGAGCAGTAAGGGACTCTCCATTACCCATTTTGGCAGTGATCATCGAAGTGATGATCTCGTACCTTTCTTGCCTAGCGCTTTGGTGGTACCGGTCCAGCAGATCTTGATGCATCTCATAGGGGTACATGTCCTCATAGGACTTCTGGAGTTCTGCACTCATAGTCGCCAGCATGATGCAATGGACTTTCGTAGCATCACGCTCATGGACCTCAAAGGCCGCGATCTCTTCAGCAGAGGCAGTGTTGATGTTGATTTCCTTCAGCTTCTCATCGAGGACATACTCTTTGTCCTCGTAACGAGTAACCATTCAGATGTTGCGAATCCAATCATTGAAATTGGACCTGTCAAATATCACTCTCCCACACAAGTTCATGAGTGAGAACGAGCCAGAGCAATATGAGCCGGAAGCGTTGTTGTTCACGTTAGACATCTGAAATAGAAAAGAGACAAGTTTGATTAGAAATGAATCCCCAATTAAACACCCAAATGAGAAATGAGGGCTAGGATCCAACAACATTATTTACAAATTAGAAGAGGGATGCCGTAATCTAACAAGCAAATAATTTGAAGGTAAGTGAATGACGATTCACTAATTTTCCACCATGAAAAACAAATTAAAGATCAGTTTTAAATGTATTGAAAATTCCTAGATCTTTTGAGATTCATTGAACTTTTCAATGGCATGTTTAAATCTCGATATGCCCCTCAAGTTTGTGACTAGGATGCCGAGGATCACAAATGGTGCCCCCAATGTTACAGTCACCTATTCGACATGCCGGTTAACCACACATGCTCCATCGAACTATGACAAACATCGAGTCACCCTTTGCCACCTTTTCTTAGAGCCCAACTAGTTTGTCGGTTAACCACACACGCTCCACTAACGTCTTAGCAAGGGTGCAAAGTGTAATTTCATGGAATTGCATAAATTCACTTTTTTGAAAAACATTTAGTTACTTTATAAATTCATTATACTTTTAATGAGGAAAGGTTTTCCCTATCCTACCCGTTCGGCTAACGACCCTACACCAATCAAGGAAGTGGTGGGTGAGAGTGGACACCCATTAAACGGCCATTTTATAGGCCATAACCTTATACCCCCCTTATAGATCGGCTTCGTGAATGAGGCCTACTAACGGTAAGACTAGCATTTAAGTTATACATATATAATTATTATTCTTATAATATTATAATAGTATAGGGTGAATTTTAAACTTGTAAAATTCCAGGGTTTGGAATTTAATTATTTCAAAATCAAACTTTTAATCTATGACATCCCCCAATTTCACGGTCAGAAAAGATCGATTTTGTTTATGCTTTATAAAAATCAGAGTACCCTTTTAATAAAAATGTTGCGGAATTTGTTCCCAGAAAATACATGATAAATACTTTATCAAAGCATTTCCGAAGAAATGTATTTTATTCATTTAAAACATTTGGGATGTCATCGTCAATACTGGAAAATAAGCATAAACAAACCTTACATTCATTTACACTAGTGAGCTACATCTCTTTTAAATCTCTCAGTGTAAAGTAGCTTCATATCGACACCTGTGATACAAATAAACTGAGTGGGTCAGGTTGGGAAATCTGGTGAGTACATAGGGTTTTCAACCCACAATAATATAATTATTATATTTAATCATCAAACAATCAACCCAATTACCCATCCCCATTATCTTCTTTAATCTTAAGGATCTACCCTAAGAATCATCTATCCTTCATTCCTAAGGATTGACCTAAGGAATAGGCACAAAGTCCATCGCTGCCAGAGATTTATACAACAAGCACTAAGTCCATAGCTGCCAAGGTAACCAAAGGAATAGGCACTAAGTCCATCGCTGCCCAAGATTTACACAACAAGCACTAAGTCCATAGCTGCCAAGGTAACCAAAGGAATAGGCACGAAGTCCATCGTTGCCCAAGATTTATACAACAAGCACTAAGTCCATAGCTGCCAAGGTACTAATTCCATAGCTACCAATATTTAGCTATACGGTACTAAATCCATAGCTACCAATGTACATCTATACGATACTAAATCTATAGCTACCAACGTACATCTATTCCGTCTTTCATCCCTCATTCGTTATCTACCCATGTTTTACCCAACATATTCGTAGATATAAATACATATACAGTTCAAAAATCTGTATAAAACATTCTTTCATCTACCCATGTTTTACCCAACATATTTGTAGATAAAAAAAAATATACATTTTAAATCATTTTAACCATGTATAAAACATTCATTCAACATCCATCTCAAATAAACAAACAACATATATACACATAGCACGTATTTTATATAAAATACTTCATAACTATGTCTAAGATGAAAGTGACTACACACTCACTTGATAAGACGACGATTGGACATCGCTTCGTCCCTTAAAACAATATTCTTCGATGAAACCGAGATGTTTCTTCAAAACCGGGCTTCACGCGGGCAGAGCTTCGGCTCGAAAAACTCTTTTTCTCGGAAACTTCGGGGCATCGGGACATGCTTCGGGTGTTAGGGACGATACCGGGACTTCGGGGGGTTAAAAGTAGGCTAAAAGAGTGTTTAAAGTGAAAGAGAAATGAGAATTGGTAACATAAACCCGGAGGGCTCGATTTCTATTTATAGGCTGAAAAATCGACTCTCACGTCGTGAACCAGGTATGTTCACGTCGTGACTTTGATCCTGGTTATCCCCTAGGCTTGCCGTGTGTCTTCTAGGCTCGAAACGCGTCGTTCACTGAGTTCACGTCGTGAATACTGTGTTCACGTCGTGAATGCAGTCACATTCTCGAAGTTTGTGCTCCGAACTTCAAAAATCCATATCTTTCGCATACGAGCTCCGTTTTTTACGTTCTTTATATCCACGCGTAGGTGAGATTATGCTCTACAACTTTCATTTAGACTCCGTCGGCTAATTTTAAATTTATTTTTAATATTGTATTATATTATATTTTTAACGGGCCGGGACAGGAAAAGTCCGTTAAAATTTCATAACTTCTTCATCCGATGTCCGTTTTCGTCTGTCTTTTTATCGTTACGCTACTATTAACGAGATCTTTGATTCTCGTTTAGATTTTGTCGGCTAAAAACCGCTCGATCTATTATTCGAATTTCGGGTTGCATACTGCTAAGCCGAAACTTCGAAAAATCATAACTTCCTCATACGTAGTCAGATTTGGGCGTTCTTTTTATGCGCGCTCTCGGTTTAACGTATTCTACGACTTTAGTTTAGATCACTAAGGCCAAATATCGCTCTATCGTAAATTCACTATTTACGTCGCGCTGTGTCGTGTCGGTTCTGTCGCGAAACTTCGACGGGTCATAACTTCTTCTTGATAACTCGGATTTCAGCGTTCTTTATATATACGGAATCCTTGTAACATATACTACAAATTAGTTAAGATTACTCCTTCTAAATAATCTTCCATCAAAAAGTTATTTTTAACGCTCATTGTCCTTAAATTGACTAGTCCGAATCTGCGGGCGTTACATAATCCAAAAATTTTAATTCCAAAACTTGAGGGTAAGTTTTGAACTTTTCAAAACACATAGGGTCAAATAGCAAATAATTTAAATAAAACCTTTAATTTAATAATTATCTAAATTTGACCTATTCCATTTTATTCACAAGATAATTTACCAAATAATTTAAATAATCAAATATTATCATATAAAGAATTTATTATTCAAACAATTGGTAATTATCTTTTGTTTTGGTAAGGATAATCACATAATAATAATAATAAAATTCGGATTTTATTATTCAAAAACAGTTTTGGTAATTATCCTTCAGCAAAACAGCAAGAAATCCCGAGTAACCCTCTGTCTGACTCCCCGACTCGCTGAGTCACTCACTCGACTTGCCGAGTTGGGCCGACTCGCCGAGTCAGGTCGGGCAGAGGCAGAAAAAAATGATTTTCAGTTAGATGAACATACAAGGCATCAATACAATAGAAACCAATCAAGGCTCTGATACCACTGATGGGTTTTATACAACAGAACATCTTATGTGCTCATGCAAACCCTAAAGATTGGATCTAGGTTTCTCTATTGTACATGTAATTCATCTAAGACTTATGAACCCTGGATCTAGCATGAATATTTCAAAAATAACATATGAAAACAGATCTAGATGATTACCTCTTCAACAATGGCTTGAATCTTCTTGTCTTGGAGCTTAGAGTCACAAATGTCACTCCTTTAATGGCTTACAAACACCACACAAGCAAGAGGATGATATTGGAGAGAGGGGAGAGGCACAATTTCGGCTATGGAACTCTCTAGGGTTTATAGTCGCCGAAATCTGATGCCCTAGGGGTTCTATTTATACTTGTACTGCTAGGGTTTCAGTCAAAACCCTAATGGACAGCTTAGGCCTTAAGCAATCCAAGGAAGCTTCTGGAATAGGGCCCTTATGGCCGAAATTATAATGGAAACATCCCTAATATCGTCCATGCCTAGTCCATAAGGCTTCTCAGCCCAATATTCAACTATCACACATCTGCCAGTTTAAGTCCCCGTTATTTAATTAATGTCTTTTAGCCACAGAATTAATTCTTAATTAATTCTTGTCTAATATTAATTAAACTATATGATTTATCCTTTAATATATTATTCATATAATATATTAATAAACCATAATAACCTCTCTCTTCATAAATCACCCTGTCAAGTTGCTCTTGTGAAGGCAACCCAAAAGGACCATGTACAACCGGGTCAAGTACATACCAAATATAGTTACGGGCTTAGACACTAATCCAACAACGGCTCCCCCGTAGTCTTACAACAGTTTCATCCTGACTAACCATTAGTGAATGCTACGGCTCCCCTGTAGTCTTACAACACTTTCATCCTAATACAACTGCAGCCCAATACCTTAACCCTAATCTATCAGTTCAATACGCATGCGGAGTCAATCGCACCCTCGACCGATCACCCGCACTGAACTCAATTCATAAGTGGAGTCCCGATCTGCTTTCCCAAATTCTGTTATAAATCCCCCAAGAAGACGTGATCCACATGACAGGAAGTTTTACCGAACTCCAAACTCACACAACCTCCAACCAAATAGCTACTTTGGCCGTCATTTTCCTCGATGGGGATGAGAAACCGATCCCGGTCTCATACCTGTCCCTGTTCTGAATATCTGCACGATTCTCCCCCACTTAGCTTCGACTAAGTCTTCGCAATATATGAGATTTGAAGGATTCCCGATCCTTCTTACTCTTTAATAACCAACTGTTGACAACCTGTTTCTTGTCCGTGAGAGTGTTCTATTACAGGCCCAAATACCCAAGGACCACGCAACTCCTAAAGATCAGACAAACACTTTCCGAATCCCAGCGAGACTAATAATCTCAGACGCCTTGTGTAACATCCCGTTTAAAATAGAATAATCAAATAATAAACCCGGAATCCTGAGAAGTAATTTTATTATTTTATTTTTATATTATTATTGTCCAAAATTAAATAATAATTAGTGTGGTGTTGGTTTCGGGAAGCTACATGACAAGATTTGAATCTCTAGGGGTTAAAGTGTAATTTTGGGACTTAATTTGTAAAGATTTTCATAAGTCTAGGGGTGTATGGTATTATTTGGACTTAATATGTAAGGATTTATGGAAGCAGGGACTAAAGAGTAAGTTCTGGACCTAAGATGAGAAGATTTTGTAGAGGAGGGGCTGATTGGTTACATATATGGACTTAAGTAGGAAATAATTTGTGAAGGAGGGGTCTGTTAGTAACATCCGGACTGAAATTGAGAAAAGAAGGAGATTGAGGGGCTGAATTTGTCATTATGGTAAAAGGTTGTATGTGACGGGAGTATATAACCCATCACCCGTCTCCTAACCCTAACCCTAATCATACATCGGCCGCCACCCCCCCCCCCCACTCCCTCTTCACCCTCCAGCCGCCACTCTCACCTCGCCCATCTCCGGCGCCGCTGCCACCTCCGACCACCTAGCACCGTCAAACGAACCCTGTCGTCGGCAATAACCGGCACTGATGGAAACCAAAACCATGCGCTGCGTCAGTGAAGATTGGAGAAGAAGATAGCGTCGTGGGTGTCACCGATTCGTGACCTTCTAGCCACTGCCAGCCGAGTCCGTGCGTCGCCGTCGCATTTCTCGGATTGCCGCCGCTGCCGGTCCCATTGTAGGGAAGATGTCACCGACGTGGATTGCTAATGACGACTCCTCGTTGTTGCTGTTCTAGATCGCAAGTAATCGCCGCCACCTCCTTGCCGTGTTTTCTTCTCCATCTCCGTTTCTATTCTGGGTTGGTTGCGCTGTCGATGTGCCCAGTCGTTGAGGAAGAAGAAGACCGGCGTTAGGACGTCGAGAGTAAAGAGGGGCAGCCCTTGCCGCCGTTAGTTGCTGCTGCTGTCCGCGTCTTGGGTCTCCGCTGCCGCCTCACGCCACCAGGTGGGTGGCTGGGGTCGTTTTGTGAACAGATAGGGTGTACGCGACCTTTTTGGCCGGAACTCACGAGAACTGCCACCATGTTCAGCCGCCATAAGGTGGCTAGGTGTGTGCGTGTGTGTTTGTTATTTATGAGTGTGTGTAGCTTAGTGTGTGTTGGTGTGTGTTCGGATATCGTGTTGTAATATTGTAATCGATCAGAATAGTAAGAAAACTCTAAACCACCACCGTAAGGTGGTGGCTGCCGCCTCCTGCCGCCACCAGCCGCCGTGTTGGGTGGCGGTGTGCTTTGATTGCGTTTGGACTTGTTTGGGATGTTTGGACAAAGTGGACCCAATGAAACCCTAGTGGGCCCAATGAGACCTTAGTGGGCCCAAAGAACCCTAATGGGCCCAATGGAGCCCTAATGGGCCCAATGGAGCCCTAATGGACCTAGAAGCCCAACCAATAGACTAATGGGCTAGTATTGGGTTGGAAAACCCTAATTAGGGTTTGGAAAACCCTAATGGCATAAAACCCTAATTTGTGGGAATTGATTGAGACGCACACCGAAATTATTTAATAAACTTAAAATATTAATTAATGATCAATTGCAAATTAACCAAAGCAATATTGGACTTCATGGATTAAGTCCTTAGTGGATTAAGTCCTTAATGGGTTAAGTAGGAACACTTAACTCTAATCGTCATTTCATGTGAAAACCCTAATTTCACATGGGCCTTGAGTTGGGCCTTCCTATTGGGCTTTGGCGATGGGCTATCCAAGAACAAGTTAATGGACCAAAATAATTAGATGGGCTCTAGGATAAGGCCCATGTGAGGACTTGGGCCCAATTTGGAAAATAGGGCCATAGATGGGCCATAATTGAGCCTTTATGATTATGTGATTTTAGACCATGGGAATGGGATTGGAATAATTGGATGGGCCTTAAGGAAAGACCATGTAGAGGTCTGGGCCCAATTTGGAAAATTGGGCCATATGTTGGGCTTTGGCCCATTATTTGACTTTTAGGCTTTTGTAGTGTGAGTTGGACCTTGGGCTTGGAACCCAATTATTAATTGGGTATTGTTTGATGTTGACAGTTCGGGAATCTGTCAACCAGCAGCGGGAGCTTTACCTGCGGGACTTCAGCAGTGCCAGGTGAGTCATCCTTACTATACTAAGGGGTCTAAGGCACCAAGTTCGGCCCATTGGAAATGATATCCTAGTAGTTGGTATTATGTTGAGTATGAGCTAGTTATGCATGCTAGTTTGATATGCTAGAGGGTAGGTCTGTAGGACTACCTGTGATATTGCCTGTTTATTTTTATGTGTACTTATCTGTTATATGTTGACATATTATGTGGGATGGGTTGAGGTGATCCTGCTCCGTGCGGTAACCAACAAACCCAAGAGCATTCCAGATACGAGCTGAGGGCCAGGTGGGGCATGCCAGACTCGTACTGAGGGCTCAGGAGCATTCCAGATACGAGCTGAGGGAGTCTCGTACTGTGGGCTCGATGGCAATCCAGATGTGAGCTGTGGGCCCGGAAGGCAATCCAGACTCACACTGTGGGCCCAGGGGTAATCCAGTCTGCAAAGCTGTGGACCCAGTACATGTTGTTATTTGTATATGTGTTATTTGCAGTGTATCGGTATTTTGGGGGAACTCACTAAGCTTTCGGGCTTATAGTTTCAGTTTATTGTTTCAGGTACATCAGGGGGTCGTGGCAAGGCAAAGGCGAGATCGTACAGCTCCTCACTTTTTATGACTACGTTTCTAGGATACTCTGATATAGAACTGTTTTGAAAACAAGTTGGTAATAACTGTTGGTTCCTAAATGTTTTAAAAAGTTTAAATTTGGCCTAATTTTTATGGGTGTTACACCTTGAAATGATGCCCCACCTATATTTTGAAGTCCAAATAACCGATGCCCAGACCAAAGCCTGAACAGTAAACCACTTCCCCTGACGCTTCCAAAAGCCGACCCAAGCATAATGACTGAGTCACCAATCATGTCCGTAGACCTTCTGCATCCTGTCCCTGAACCGATCTCAACCATAGACCCAGATAACATTGAGGGCTCCAAACCAGCAAAGAGGGAAACAACCTTTCACTAACCACCCCGTAACACACGATATGCAAATGGCATACGACAATTGGTCGAATGTATAGTCCAAACACAAACAGGCCAACACACCCAGAGATACACTTACTAAAACCCTCGAAACGAATACTCCCTCGTGCAGTTTCCCGCAAGTACCGCACTAAATCCGGCCCTGCTGGCCTTACACAACTAACTCAAACCCTTGGGTCCCTTTCCGGGACCCTCCAATGTATGTACCTGATATGATCCCCTCTTCCCGATGTGCTCCAAATCAATCCCTGCTCTCGACCTCTAGAAATCATATCATTTAGGGTCTCACACTGTGACATCCCCATTTTCACGGCCAGAAAAGACCGATTTTGTTTATGCATTGTTTAAAAATCAGAGTAACATTTTAAATAAAAGTGTTGCGGAATTTGTTCCCAAAATAAAATATGATAAAGATTTATCAAAGCATTTCCGTAGAAATGTATTTCATTAAAAACCTCGGGATGTCATGTTCGATACAGATCAAAAGCATAAACAGTACAATATAAGCCTTACTACATTTATTCATATCTATAGGCCTATATCCGTAATCTCTCATCCCAAACATCATATCTATGCTCGTGCGCCACTACCTTTAATACAAGAAACTGAGTGGGTCAGGCTTGGGAGCCTGGTGATCACATAGGGTTTTCAACCCACAATAAATAAGTTTATTAGTTTCATCAACCAACAATAACCTGATTACCCATTCCCGTTATCCTCACATTACGTCCCTAAAACACCTATCATAAGGGACCTATACTAAGGATCAACATCGGGATGGACACTACTGCCAAGGGGTTTCCTCAGCAATAAATGTCCTAAAGGCAACCATGAGGGGGATGGAGTACATCGGTGAACACATCGTTCATAAACACCTACAGGTTGCGAGCCTGCTAGCGTTCCACTGGACTGTCTAGAAGAGTCCGTGGTCGTCATCCATACTCCGCTAGATGACAGAATCAACAACAACAACATCGAGGCCTCTCATCATTTTATCACACATTGTCTATTACATCTACCCATGTTTTACCCCAACATTTTTGTAGATATAAAATACATATACAGTTTAAATCATTTAAAACATGTATAAAAAAATCGTTCATCCAGCATAGATAACAAGTATACAGATAATATGCACACATAGCATGTAATTTATATAAAATACTTCATATCTATGTGTAAGATGAAAGTAACTACGCACTCACTTGTTAAGGTGGTGACTCGGTACTCGGACAGCGCTTCGCTACCTCAAAACAATTTTTCCCTTGACAAAACAAGGGGGCTTTAGCTAGGAGCCGAGCTCTGCAGGGGCAGAACTTCGTCGCTGAATCTTTCTAAGAAAGATTCGTGCAACGCTTCAGCGCTCACATTACTATACTAAAACTACAAAAAGAGAAGTCGAATCACGAGGGACCGAAATGCTCGGGGGATAAACCTAGGACTCAACTTTCCAATCTTCTGAAGAACTTTGAACGGTCCAATAAACCTAGGACTCAACTTTCCTCGTTTCCCGAATCTTATAAGTCCCTTCCACGGTGAGACTTTAAGCAAAACTGAATCTCCAACTTTAAAAGTCATCGGTCGTCTTTTCTTGTCAGCATAGCTATTTTGACGATCCTGAGCTGCTAACATCCTCTCCCTGATTACTTTCAACTTTTCAGCAGTCTCATGGACTATCTCGGGGCCCATAAACTGCTTTTCCCCAGCCTCAAGCCAACAAGACGGCGTACGACACTTCTGTCCGTACAAGGCTTGATAGGGTGCCATCTTGATGCTCGAATGGTAACTGTTGTTGTAGGAAAACTCTACCAGAGGTAAGTGCTCGTCCCATTTACCTTGGAACTCGAGGGTACATGCTCTCAGCATATCTTCCAGTGTTTGAATCGTTCTTTCACCTTGGCCATCAGTCTATGGATGGTAAGCCGTACTCAAACACAACTTCGTACCCAATTCCTCTTGTAGACTTCTCCAAAACCTTGACGTGAAACGACTATCATGATCCGATACAATCGTCAGAGGAACACCGTGAAGTCTTACCACTTCCTTCACGTAAGCATTTGCAAGCTTATCCATAGACCACCTCTCGTTGGCTGCTATGAAGTGTGCACTCTTAGTGAAACGATCCACGACCACCCAAATCATGTCGTGACCGTTCTTCGTCCTGGGCAGTTTAGTCACAAAATCCATGGTGATGTCTTCCCATTTACCCATAGGTACAGGTAAGGGTTCTAAACTCCCATACGGTTTCTGATGTTGTGCCTTAACTCTTGCACAAGTTACACACTCGGCCACATACTTTGCAACATCGAGCTTCATCGTCGGCCACCAGTAGTAGGGTTTTAGGTCCTTATACATTTTAGTGCTACCGGGATGAATCGAGTACATGGTCTTGTGAGCTTCTTCCATCAGAAGATCTCGTATCCCTCCCGTCTTAGGTACCCAAATTCTATCTTGGAATACCTTCAGTCCTTGACTGTTTGTACCGAACACCAACGTTTTACCCAAACGTTCTTCTTTTCAGTCATTCTTCTCTGTAGCTTCTTCTTGAGCTTTCTTTATACTTTCCATAATGGTCGAGACAACTTCTATTCTCAACGCTCTTGGCCTTTTTCTTTCAAGATTGACTTTTCGACTTAGAGCATCAGCAACAACATTTGCTTTACCGGGGTGGTAAAGTATCTCACAGTCGTAGTCCTTGAGTAACTCCAGCCAGCGTCGTTGTCTCATATTCAATTCCTTCTGATTAAAGAGATACTGGAGACTCTTATGATCAGTGAAAAGCTTGCACTTCATGCCATAGAGGTTATGCCTCCATATCTTCAAGGCAAGAACTACCGCTGCCAACTCCAAATCATGAGTGGGGTAGTTCTTCTCATGCTCCTTCAATTGTCGAGATGCATATGCTATCATCTTTTATCTTTGGGTCAGAACACATCCCAACCCGACTCCCGAAGCATCGCTATATACCGCGAAGTCTTCAACTCCATCGGGTAGAGAAAGGATCGGTGCTTCACATAATTTCTTCTTTAGCTTCTCGAATGCTTCTTCGTGCTTCTCACTCCATGTATAAGTAGCTCCTTTGTGGGTCAAAGCTGTTAATGGAGCAGTTATCGAAGAAAAGCCTTGGATAAATCGTCGATAATATCTGGCTAATCCTAGGAAGCTTCGAATCTCCGTGGGACTTTTTGGTCGTTCCCACTTTGTCACCGCTTTGATTTTTGTTGGGTCAACCATTATCCCTTCCTGGTTAACCACATGACCCAAGAATTGGACTTCTCGGATCCAAAAATCACACTTGGAGAACTTTGCATATAGTTTCTCTTTCTTCAAGACTTCTAACACTTCTCGTAGATGCTGGTCATGCTCCTCCTGGCTTTTCGAGTAGATGAGAATGTCATCTATGAACACTATCACGGATTTATCGAGGAATGGTTTACAAACCCTGTTCATCAAATCCATGAACGCTGCTGGAGCATTGGTTAGTCCAAATGACATAACCAAGAACTCGTAGTGTCCATATCTTGTTCTGAATGCAGTCTTCTCAATATCCTGCTCTCTTACCTTTAGCTGATGATATCCTGACCTGAGATCGATTTTTGAGAAATAGCTCGAACCTTGCAGTTGATCGAATAGGTCATCAATCCTTGGCAATGGATACTTGTTCTTCACCGTTGCCTTGTTCAGCTCTCGGTAGTCTATACACATTCTCATGCTTCCGTCTTTCTTCTTCACGAATAGCACCGGAGCTCCTCAGGGTGATGAACTAGTTCGAATGAAACCGTTGTCCAACAACTACTGAAGTTGCGTCATAAGCTCCTTCATCTCCGTCGGTGCTAATCGGTACGGTGCCTTCGCTATCGGTGTTGTTCCTGGTAACAAGTCTATTCTGAAATCTACTTGTCTATCAGGTGGTAATCCGGGAAGATCTTCGGGAAAGACTTCCGGATAATCACACACCACTGGTATACTTTGCACCTCCTTTTTCTCCTTCTTTGCATCGATCACGAATGCCAAGTACGATGCACATCCCTTGGACAAACATTTCCTGGCTTTCATCAGGGAGATGATTCTAGAATTTACTTTGTGTTTGTCCCCGTACACCATGAATGACTCTTTTCCGGGTGGGTTTACTCTTACTATCTTCTTTCAACATAATATCTCGGCATCGTTGGCGCTGAGCCAATCCATTCCCATAACGATGTCGAAACCGTTCAATTCTATGGGTAACAGTTCCTCGTGGAATTCGTTTCCGTTTAAGTTGATGACTATGTTCTTAATACGATCACTAACAGGTACGAACTTGCCACTGGCAACTTCCACAATTAGGGCATTATCAAGTTTTTCTACAGGCAATGCTAATTTTCCTCCAAATCTATGCGATACAAAGGAATAGTTTGCTCCCGAATCAAATAATATATTGGCAGGAAATCCATTTATAAGAAAGGTACCTGAAGCGACGTCTGTTGCCTCCTTTGCAGCCTCGAGCGTCATCTGGAAAGCTCTTGCCTTCGGCTTTGGTGGAATGTTGGGTCTTCCGGCCTCCTTCTTCTTCGGGCAGTCCCTTGAAATGTGCCCTTCCTAGCCACACCCATAACATACTTTCTTGGTGAGGGTGCATTCATTGGCATAGTGCCCGGTCTTTCCACACTTAAAGCAGGTGACTTCTCCGTTGCATTTTCCGGAGTGCTTCTTCTTGCACTTGTCACACCACTTTGCTTCGGCTCCTCCTCCCTTCGAACCGGACTTCGAGAATTTACTTTTCTTGTTGGACCTTGAAGATCCATCGAATTTTCTTTTCTCACCAACCTCGGCTCTCTCCAGACCCCTTTCCTTCTACTGGGTCTCCACATTCTTAGCTGCTCGAACATCTGATTTCAGAGTGGTTGCCATCTTGACTGTCGGGCCAAAGTCGGCTGGCAGTCCATTCGCTAACTTCTCAATTTTGGAGAGTTCGGTTGGCATAGGTATGGAAACAACTTCATCTTTTCCGTGAATGCAGTAGCGTAGTCGTTAACGCTCATTCTCCCCTTCAAGTTTTGGAATTCATTGTTCAGATCAATCAGATCTATCTCTGAACAATACTGCATCTTCAGTTGTTCCAAGAACTCATCCCATGACATCTTCAGGGCTTCTCCTTGCGGTATTGTATCTGCCAGTAACTTCCACCAGCTCAAGACTCCAGTTTTCAGTTGTCTTACTGTGAAGACGGTCTTCTGTTTCTCACTACAGCTGCAGCTCTCAAACACCATCTCTATTTCGGAGATCCAATCCATAATCTCAACAGGCTTTGGGCTTCCTGAGAGACTTGGTGGCTTGGCACCCAATAAATTCTTATACATCCGCCCATCCTTGTCGTTTCCCTTCTCCGGGTCATTCCTTCATTCTCCTTGAGTCCCAACTTGACTCACATGGCGACGACTATAGTTCCCTTCCTACGATTGCTCGGGACTCAGCACGGGTTGCTCAACGGGCATGGTAGGTTCGTCCCTATTCAACATATGCCTCATTTCTTCCCTTTGTTCCGCTAACATAGCCCGAATCATGGCTTGTACTCCAGCCATGGTGATTGGATCGGGTGCAACTTCTACTACAACAGGTATTTGTTGTATCACTGGGGGTTGATTTCTGTTTCCGTTTGCATTCCCGACACCACTTCGGGTTCTCGCCATTTTGATCTATACGCCGAATAAGGTGAATTTAGATCTTTATTTAGGATTGACGTTTAAATCATCCTTATTTCTCCGAAACGTTTACATGTTAGTTCTAATATCGTAGTCGTACGTTTAGAATCCTAAACACATAAGGTTTCCAGATCCGGTCGGCAATAGACCATAGATCCGAACAAATAACAGCATATAAGGCATAAAGCATTTAGCATATAAGGCATATTAGGCATACTTCCTAAATAAGCTAGTGCTCACATCTCACAATCATCGCTTAGCATTTCAAGTTTAAGTCTAGAAATCCTACAAATTCCTAGTTCACTTAAACTAATGCTCTGATACCAATTGTGACATCCCCATATTCACGGCCAGAAAATACCGATTTTGTTTATGCTTTGTTTAAAAATCAGAGTAACATTTTAAATAAAAGTGTTGCGGAATTTGTTCCCAAAATAAAATATGATAAAGATTTATCAAAGCATTTCCGTAGAAATGTATTTCATTAAAAACCTCGGGATGTCATGTTCGATACAGATCAAAAGCATAAACAGTACAATATAAGCCTTACTACATTTATTCATATCTACAGGCCTATATACGTAATCTCTCATCCCAAACATCATATCTATGCTCGTGCGCCACTACCTGTAATATAAGAAACCGAGTGGGTCAGGCTTGGGAGCCTGGTGAGCACATAGGGTTTTCAACCCACAATAAATAAGTTTATTAATTTCATCAACCAACAATAACCCGATTACCCGTTCCTGTTATCCTCACATTACGTCCCTAAAACACCTATCATAAGGGACCTAGACTAAGGATCAACATCGAGATGGACACTACTGCCAAGGGGTTTCCTCAGCAATAAATGTCCTAAAGGCAACCATGAGGGGGATGGAGTACACCGGTGAACACATCGTTCACAAACACCTACAGGTTGCGAGCCTGCTAGCGTTCCACTGGACTGTCTAGAAGAGTCTGTGGTCGTCATCCATACTCCGCTAGATGACAGAATCAACAACAACAACATCGAGGCCTCTCATCATTTTATCACACATTGTATATTACATCTACCCATGTTTTACCCCAACATTTTTGTAGACATAAAATACATATACAGTTTAAATCATTTAAAACATGTATAAAAAAATCGTTCATCCAGCATAGATAACAAGTATACAGATAATATGCACACATAGCACGTAATTTATATAAAATACTTCATATCTATGTGTAAGATGAAAGTAACTACGCACTCACTTGTTAAGGTGGTGACTCGGTACTCGGACAGCGCTTCGTTACCTCAAAACAATTTTTCCCTTGACAAAACAAGGGGGCTTTAGCTAGGAGCCGAGCTCTGCAGGGGCAGAACTTCGTCGCTGAATCTTTCAAAGAAAGATTCGTGCAGCGCTTCAACGCTCACCTTACTATACTAAAACTACAGAAAGAGAAGTCGAATCACGAGGGACCGAAATGCTCGGGGGATAAGAAGAGAAAGACTCTTGAATCAAGAGAATAGTGCAAGAAATATGAGAGCTAGAGGCTCTTATTTATACTAATTGAATTTTCAAAAACTACCCTCCATAATTACTTAATGACCTTATAGTTATATAAACAACTAAACACCCCTTTATAATACTATTTTAAACAGATTTAACGATATTTGTTCTAAACTAATGTCGAAAGAACTCAACATTAGTTTTATAATGTCTGCATCGTCGATACCTTTCTAATGATATATACATATGTATATATATGATTTATACTTTATTTTAATACGTAAATATGCTATTATAATTTGTAACTCGTTCATACGAACTCCGTTTTTGACGTTATTTATATCCACGCGTAGGTGGAGACGTACTCTACAACTTTCATTTAGACTCCGTCGGCTAATTTTGACTTTATTTTTAAAGTTATATTTTTAACAGGCCGGGACTGGATTGGTCCGTTAAAATCTCATAACTTCTTCATCCGATGTCCATTTTCGTCTGTCTTTTTATCGTTACGCTACTAATAACGAGATCTTCGATTCTCGTTTAGGTTGTGTCGGCTAAAAACCGCTCGATCTAATACTCGAACTTCGGGCTGTACACCGCTAAGCCGAAACTTCGAAAAATCATAACTTCCTCATACGAAGTCAGATTTGGGCGTTCTTTTTATGGACGCTCTCGATTTAACATATTCTACGACTTTTGTTTATATCGCTAAGACTAAAAGTCGCTCTATCGTAAATTTACTATTTACGCTTCCCGGTGTCGCGCCGGTTCCGTCGTGAAACTTCGACGGGTCATAACTTCTTCGTTATAACTCGGATTTCAGCGTTCTTTATATCCCCGGAATCCTTGTTTCGACCACTAAAACTTTATGTAAAGATATCGGGCTTATCTCACACTTTAATTTTGACGCTTATTTTTATTCTTTATTTATTACACGTTTATAAATATGTAATAAGCATATAAATTCACATAATTCACATAATACTCAAATATTTCATCTTTATTATCTCAAAAAGTGTTACAATAGCTGACCTATACTATTACATCGTCTAAAAATGCTTAGCCCCGAAACGCGGGCGTTACACACACCTTGGCACACTCACCAACTCAATGTCCATGGTTGAAATGCAGTAGCTGAAGCAATCTCTGCCCTAAACCGGGCTACAAACTACCCCAAGACATAGTATCTAATCCCAAAAGTGCAATCGATCGCACAACTATTCCTTGCCGCCTGATACAAGAGATTTAAGGCAGTCCTTCCGCTATCTGGCTCACCACCGGAGCCGGGACCAAACCTTGGACCTCCCTCATGTGTGCTCATCCTCATCTAGCAAGCAACTATCCCCACTATCAGAGCATTACCAAGAATCCCCTTCCCATCAGGTTCTTAGATTCTCTAAGTCTCTCACTAATTCGAGTATGGATCCTATGCTTTCAGTAGTACGGGCCCATACTACCTTCCACACCTATCCATACTTTCCTCAGCAATCCTCCGGAATCCTCTAAGTCACCTATCCAACTGATGCACCAATATCCGCTAAACAGCAACACAATATCCATCGAAGCACCTCCTAGGCTCCCCCTAGGCTCCTAACCCCACTGAACTGCCCCACTAACTCACTGGAGCATATCCTAGGCTTTCCTAGGTTCCCAAACTCCCCCTGCCATCAGCTGCTGAGGAATTCTTCATGATGCTGACCATCCACCTCCTGGATATCATCATATCCACTTAGCAGCTGCCTCCCATCACTCAAGAGTTCCACAAAGCACAAAGCAAGCATCATTCGTGCAGTAGCACTCCGATCCAAAGAACTGTCATAGAACATTCCGCCCACATATCGCAACTCGTGCTATCCACATCCATCCATCCTCACTGTCGGCTGCCTTATGCATGCAAATTATACACAGAACAGGATCTAATAGACTGTCGAATAATAGATTCTACCCTAGGACCACAACCAGATAAGGAACAGGAAATAAGGCCGAATCAATTATTCTAAGGCTATAAGATCCTAACCGTATACAATTTTTAAAAGCATACACGTAGCAGTTACGAATACCAATAATCATTCTCATTCTAGCATGGCATCAAATATTCCCAAGGCTACAAGCATCACATATCAGGCCAATCTATTGCTGACTACTCAGCACTAACATGCAAGTCTACTAGCTCATACAACATATACAGGCATCTCCCCTAGCCCTAACTAGCATGCGATTCACAGATTTATAATCAAATCATATCAGATAACAAATGTGGGTATTCTGGGGAAACTTACTTGAGCTCGGTTGATTGCATGCACCACACCCTTTCTTGTCTTAGAAAACCTTTTCCTTGAAAACATTTTCTTTTAAAATTTTTTGAAAACTTTACAGATCCTCAGTTTGAGTTCAGACACACCCGAAGGTATACCCGAATCCCTCAAACCAAGGCTCTGATACCAACTTGTAACATCCCAAAATTCAAGGCCAAAAATTACATTTTTAATATAGCTAAAACATTGATACCATTTATCCCAAACATTTCAAATCATCATTAAGTATAAATAAGTTATTATAAAACCATAAGTATAAAAACATCCATGAAAACATCTCATGTCAAAACCAAGTGTCAATAGTCAAACATGTTATCATAAAATAATATCAGAGTGTAATCCCAAAGATCTCATGTGCGGAAAACATAGTGTGTGCACTGCGATCAATCCGAGCCCTTCCTTTCCAAAACGATGATACCTGAAACCATAAATAAACCTGTAAGCACGAAACTTAGTGAGTTCCCCAGAGCATACCATACACACAATCCACATATCACATATCATGTTAGCTATAGAAACTACCTATATCACATAAGCCATGCATGCAAAAACCTGTAAGGATGTCGTGGGCTCCCCCAGGGTCATACACCATTGTGCCATGGGCTACCAAACATGGTCTTAACCTAGGAATGCCATGGGCTACCCCACATGGTATTACATCCAATTGCCACGGGCTCCCCCCGGGGTCTTCCATGCAATAACATACATAATCACATAACATATCATATATCACAGAAATATCTACACATAGCACAAACATAAACCTGTAAGGATGTCGTGGGCTCCCCCCAGAGTCTTACACCATTGTGCCATGGCTACCCCACATGGTCTTAACCTAGGAATGTCATGGGCTACCCCACATGGTCTTACATCCAATGTCATGGGCTACCCCACATGGTCTTACATCCAATGCCACGGGCCCCCCCGAGGTCTTCCATGCAATACACACAATCACATATCATATCAAACCACAGAAATGACTAACACATATACCATAGTCACATAATGGGCCGGCCTTGGTGCCTTAGACCCATGGGTATGGTGAGAAGACTCACCTCACACTGCTGATGTCCCGCAGACACAATCCCAGCTGCTGGATGACAGATTCCCGAACTGTCAATATCAAAACATCACCCAATTAATAATTGGGTTCCAACACAAAAATCATAAGTCCAAGCTCGGGGTAAAAGACTGCTTTACCCCTATCTTAGCTTGATTCAACTCAAGGCCCAATCCAAAGGCCCAAAAGTTAAACTATGAATCAAAGCCCAACATATGGCCCAATTTTCCAAATTGGGCCCAAACCTTTACATGGTCTTATTCTAAGGCCCAACCATTTAGTCCAGTCCAAACATTTGGCATTTCTAGTGGCCCAACATCTCATAATCATGAAGGCCCAATTATGGCCCATTTATGGCCCAATTTTCCAAATTGGGCCCAAACCCTCACATATGGGCCTTACCCTAAAGGTCGTCTAAATATTCTGGTCCATATGATATTCTTGGATGGCCCATCAATATCCCAATCACCAAAGCCCAATAGAAAGCCCAACTCAAAGCCCAAGTGAAATTAGGGTTTCACACAAAACGACAATTAGGGTTAAGTGTTTCTCACTTAACCCATTAAGGACTTAATCCATTAAGTCCACCACTCTACTAGATAAATCATATGGTGTGATTGGGCTTAATACATAGTCCAATTCCAATGGCCCAAATGTGGGTCCCGATAAGTCCGAAGCCCATAAATCCAATATTAGGGTTTTTTAAACCCTAATTAGGGTTTCCAACCCCATCTTAGCCCAATAGGCCCAATAGCTAGGTCTTTTGATCAATTAGGGTTCATTAGGCCCCTTAGTTACATGTTTGGTCTTTCAGGTCAATTAGGGATTTATTGGGCCCATTAGGGTTTCAGTCCCTTTGTCCAAACATCCCAACTAATCAAACACAACAAGCACACCGCCACCTAACACGGTGGTTGGTGGCGGCAGGAGGCGGCAGCCACCACCCTACGGTGGTGGTTTTAAGATTTCTATTATTATTTTGGGCACCATTTACAATATACAACTCAATAACACACACACATACACACTAATATAAACATACACACATACACATCCACCCTTGTGGTGGCCGGTGGTGGTACACGGTGGTGGTGGCCTCCTAGGTTTTCCAGCCACACAAAACTCACACACACTCACTTCATAATACACTCCATCGGAAAAATAAACCCAACACCCACCTATGGTGGGCGGCGACGGCAGAAGGTAGAAGGACTGGCGGCAGGCGGCGGTGATTTGCAACGACAGCAGCTCCACGACGGCAGTCTGTAACGGCTGAAGCAGCGACTCGAGTAACAGAATCGAGCCATGCAGCGGCGATGGTCGTGACTGAGAAACGGAGACCACCGTGAACGAAGCCACGCCGGCAGCAAGGAATAGAGAAGAGAGGTGGCGTGAGATGGCGGACAGCGGCAGCTATATCTTCACCGTCTCAGCGTAACATGGCAGCAAATCTCGGTGGTTCACTTATCGGTTCTTGTTCCTGGCAATGGTGGCGGCTGGAGGCCACGAAACGGCAACACCCACGACGTCATCTCCTTCTCCAGTCTTCGACTGATGCAGCGCCCGATCCCAGTTTCCATCGGTGTCCATTATTGACGGCGACAGGAGTCGTTGACGGTGTTGGGTGGTCGGAGGTCGCAGCGGCGCCGGAGATGGGTAAGGTGAGAGTGGCGGCTGCATAGAATATTAGGGTTAGGGTTTTAGGGGGAAATGCATGGTGATGGGTTTAATACTCGTATCCCATACAAACTTCATGAGGATTTGACACTTCCAGCCCCTCCCATCCCTAATCTTTTCGAAATGAATCCGAAATTTACCTTTTTAACCCCTGATTCCAAAAATCTTTACAATATAAATCCAGAATTTACATTTTATCCCTTGCTTCCATAATTCCTCTCATATTAAGTCCTAATTGTTACCAAGCAGTCCCTTTCTTCAATATTACTTACAAATTAAGTCCGAATTTTACACTTTAACCCCGCCTTCTAGAATTATAATAGTTAACTCATCGAGACCAGCACCTTGCTATATAATTATTAATTTTAGGGCTACGACTTATTCATTAATTTGTTTTATTTATTTGTTAAATAAACGAGGTGTTACATATATCCTAGGTTTTCTTTTAACAGTTGTGGTCTTTTACTCCATAGAATCTAAAAGAAATGAGAGAAGGTGGAAGGAAGCAGAGCAGTGACCTAGTAGAAAGAGACAAAATCAATCGTATTTTAAAGAAGAATGGGAAGTCTCGTACTGGTTTTGGAGGACCCAATTCGACCTCCGGAGAAGCTCCGTCTTTCCACATCCTATTCAAACCATCTCCAAACATATTGAATAAGATTCTCGATCTGAAATTGAAACATAATAGGAAAAAAAGTGAAAGCAATGACTCTAAAGAAGGTAAACCAAAAAAATACCATATAGAAACCAAAATTCATCATAAAAATAGATAAAGTAACGTTACCTCTGACTTGTTGTTCCTAGGGTGTCGCGGATGGTGTTTCCGATTGAAGGAGATAAATGTTCGAAAATAAGTAAATTTATGTGTTGGCCTGGTGAAAGAAATCAATGGATGTGTAGATGTTGTGGAAGAAATTGAGTTGAGCTAAAAGCGGTGAAGGGGTGTAGTTGTACGCGTGTGTCGACGATCGACAAGCAGAGCGAGTAAATAGATCACACCAACTTCAACAGAGATGGAGAATGTGTCTGATGTAATGGTAGTCGGTAGAGGCGGTGTACATTGTGAAAGAGAGACGATTACAAAACACGTGTCGAAAAGGGAAAAACACACCAACCAAAAATTAAGGTCATGGACTAAACTTTTCAATCCCACAAAATATTGGGCCAATAATGTCATTTTCAAAACATTATTGTAGCTAAGGTACCCTCAGTTTTAATATATATACATATATATATATATATATATATATATATATATATATATATATATATATAATAATGTTTTTCATCAAATCTTTGTAAGAATATATATCAGTATCTATGTAACGACCCAATTTTCAAAAGAAAAATTTTCATTTTTAAATATCCAAAACATTTTCCATAAACCATAAAATCGCAAATACAATTGTTTTCAAATTTATGTCAATAACAATATTATTTCAAATCATCAGAGTGTCCCATAAAATCGTCTGAGAGAGAATGCATGTTGCGTCATCAAGCCTTGCCCTTGCCCTTAGGCTCAGATGTACCTGAAACAAATCCACAAACTGTAAGCTAACGCTTAGTGAGTTCCCCAGAGCATACCCCACACAATCCACATAAACACAAAATCATATTAGCTATAAAAGCTACATATACCACAACAACCATGCATACAAACATATAAGGATGTCATGGGCTCCCCCATGGTCTTTAGCTGACAAGCCATGGGCTCCCCCACATGGTCTTTCATCCAATTGTCATGGTCTCCCCCATGGTCTTTAACTGACAAGCCATAGGCTCCCCCACATGGTCTTATATCCAAGTGTCATGGGCTCCCCCATGGTCTTCCCTACAAGTATCATATAAACACTAGCATACCACTTAGCATATAGCTAACTATCATACCACATATCTCTACTTCAACTAGTGCACCACATATCAAAAAATGGGTCGACCTTGGTGCCTTAGACCCATTGGTATGGTGAAGAGACTCACCTCTCGTGAATGCTAAACAGACAAGATAAGATCCAATAATTCCCAACGCACTGCTCCAAATCAACTGCCTATAATCATCATGTGATTACTTATCACAATCCCGAAATACCATAAATGCACTCAAAGTCAACCTTGGTCAAAGTCAAGGTCCACAGCCCATGTTGACCTCAACTCGTCGAGCGCATCCAACAACTCGTCGAGTTACCCGAGTAACTCGTCGAGTTCATCCAGCAACTCGTCGAGTTACCTGAGTAACTCGTCGAGTTACCTGATTAACTCGTCAACTCGCCAATTTACCTATGTAACTCGTCGAGTTCCTTAATGTCCAGAAGACCGAAAACTCATGCAGGCCAAAAAATCTAATCCTTCATTGCATACATTCAGAATCTCGAAAACGGGTAAACTCTACCCGACTCGTCGGGTCGACTAAGGTACTCGACGAGTTCCTTCAGTCCTTTTTGTGTTCAGACATTTTTAAGCTACCCCAAAGCTCCAGATTGTAGATCTAGCCTCCTAAGGCATGGTTTCCACATAAAGTTGCAAACTTTACGTCCATGCAAGCTCTAAATGCCAAAACTGTAACGTCTGGTTCCTAGTATGCATTTAACTCATTTATTTATTCATTTTAAGAGAGGAACTCGACGAGTTGGTTGCCCTAACTCGTCGAGTAGAAGGCAGATTATGCGCGGGGTTTGAGCTATCTACTCGACGAGTAGCTCGGCCGGGATGAAACTCTAATCTCGGGGTTTTGTACCCTATTTAAGCTCCTTAACCCCCACCCATTGGCCTCATTTATAGCCTCCTTGTCCCAAACCCTAATCCACGAAACCCTAGAGCTTTCTTTGAGAGTGTGAGCCATTTGAGTGACCTTTGTGTGCTTTTGAAGATTGTGGAAGAAGAAGAAGAAGATAGGGGGCTCAAGAAGGGAAGAGTAGATCTAGAAGCTACACTCCATTTGCTACATTTTTTGGTAATCAAGCTTCTATCTTGGCTATTAGTTCATTAGATCTATTTATGTCCTCTTTATGTGGGTTTTTGGTCCAAGATTTATAGCTTTTGGGAAATGATCGACCCAAGAGGGTATTCTTCCAGATCTAGTACCTTGACGGGTTGTTATGACATAAAGGTGTAAACTTTATGCCATTGGAGCCCCCATGTAAGCTTTGGAGAGTCATATTGGCCTTTTTAGCCCCAAAAGGCCATGCATGTGTGAAAGGTGGGAACTTTATGTGTCCAAGTAGTGTTAGGGTTTAGATGTGAGGTTGTAAGCTTGAGTTAGGTGTATGGAAGGCTTAAGGACCCAGTTCTAGGTCCCAAGGAATTAGGGTTTGATCTAAACCCTTTAAGAAGTGGTATTAAGGGGTAAAGTCAGAAACTTTACCCTTAAAAAGGACATTTTCGGGGTTATGTGAAGTATGAAGCTTGGATCTGAAGTGTAGCCGCTTAATCCATTAAGATAGCCAAAAAGACAGGAGAACTCGACGAGTTAAAGCCGGGATGTCCCGATCGTATGCCAGGTAGAACTCGACAAGTCTGCGAAGGGACTCGATGAGTTGACTCGGCTGACCACGAGTCTGAGTAGAACAGGAACTCACCGAGTTAGGAGGTAACTCGACGAGTTGGGTTGACTGGGAGTTGACCTTGACTTTGACTTTGACCAGGACGTTGACTTTGACCAGGGGTAAAATGGTCATTTTACCCTAAGAAGAGTAATCAGATTTTTGATTAAGTGTTATTGTCAAATTGATAATCGGGGAGTCGTTGGAGCAGTCGTCAGAGATTCCTCACACGAGATTTCACAGCTATCATTTGAGGTGAGTTTCCTCCAGTAGGAACGGGTCTAAGGCACCGATGTCGGGCGGGGCCCGATGTAGGTTTATATGCTTTTCCGGATTGCGATCCGATGTCGGGGAGGTCCCGAGGAATGCTTGTATGCTTGATGTCTTTGTGATTCTTGCATGTGTTTGTGCTTGTATGCTTCCGGACTTCGGTCCGATGCCGGGGTGGTCCCGAGGAACGTTAGTATGTTTCCGGATTACAGTCCGATGCCGGGCGGGGACCGAGGAAATGTTTTAATGTTACTGACATATGCTTAGGGTTATGTGTATTATTTGAGTATGCTCATATGTATTTTGAGATTTTCTCGATGCCGGGCGGGGCCCGATGCCGAATAGGGTTCGATGCCGGGCGGGGCCCGATGCCGGGAAAGCCGATGTCGAGCTTGACTCGATGTAGCAGGGGCGGGGCCCAAGATATGTTAGGTGTTATGTGTATGGTATGTGGTAGTTGGGGAGACTCACTAAGCTTCGTGCTTACAGTTTTCAGTTTTGGTTTAAGGTATTTCCACTAGCAAGGGGAAGAGCTCGGGATGACTGCATGGCACACACCACAGTTTTAGCCTGGGATGTTTTTAGACTCTGATATTTCGATATGGTTTTGATGCAGTAATTGGATATGATGTTTTGGATACATGATTGGTGATTTTATTATGAAATTGATGGTTTATGGTTTTTCGTAAATGATTTTAAAAAGAAATTTTTGGTCTATATTTTTGGGATGTTTCAAAAACCAAGCTAAGGGAGGGGTTTAAATCAAAGAGAAGGGCCAAAGCTTCATACTTTCTGTAACTTTATAACTCTAAGGACTTAGAGGAGTCCAGATCTGAAGTTGCAACTCCAGATCTTACCAAACACCCGAAAAGCTTCACAAATATACTAAAATGGCCTAAAACCTAAGAAAAGGGGATCTAATGCTAGAATGCTCAAGGTAACAGCTTGTTACCTTCAAATGGATGCCCAAACGTTGTAGATGTTGGATCTACAATCTCCTTCCAGTTCCAAGCTTCTCAACCTTCAAACTCCTACAACAAAATGCACCAAAAGCACCCTTTTAGTCTCACAAACACAAGGAAGCAACAAAGAACGACTAGGGTTGCTTCTCTGGGTAATGAAGTGGTAAGGGAGGCCACAAGAGGAGATTAAGTTCTTTATATAGGGTGCAAACCCTAAAAATTAGGGTTTTCCTTTACAGCACCTATTTGTCGAGTCGGGGCCTTCTGACTCGTCGAGTAGGATCTAAATTCCGCGTCCTCATAAATGATCTCTACTTGACGAGTTGGAGCTCCCCAACTCATCGAGTCCCAGCACAAAATCCTAAAACTTATAAAATTAAATAATACCTGGAACAGGTGTTACAAATCTCCCCCACTTGAACTAGACTTCGTCCTCGAAGTCTGCTGACCCAAATAAGTCCGGGTAGTGATCCCGCAACTCTTCCTCCGGCTCCCATGTCCATTTGGAGCCCCTTCGGTGCTGCCATTGCACCTTTACTAACTTCACCTCCTTGTTTCGAAGAACCTTGGTCTTCCTATCTAGAATCGCAACAGGCCTCTCAATGTAGTTCAGGCTCTCGTCCACCTGAATATCGTCCAGAGAAACGACCGTGGCCTCGTCGGTAACACACTTCCAAAGCTGTGATACATGGAAGGTGTTGTGTATCTGGCTAAGCTCGTCCGGCATATCCAAGTGGTAAGCCACCTTGCCCACTCGGGTCGAAATCCTGAACGGGCCAATATATCGGGGCCCTAGCTTTCCCCTCTTCCGGAACCTGATGAATCCCTTCCATGGCGACACTTTTAATAACACAAAGTCCCCCACCTGGAACTCAAGGTCTGATCGCCGTCGGTTAGCATAAATTTTCTGACGGCTCTGTGCGACTCGCAGTCGGTCGCGCACCTGCTGAATCAGCCCGGTAGTCTTGAGCACTACCTCAGTGCTCCCCATGACTCGGTGTCCAACCTCGCCCCAACTACCTCCAAAATCCAACACGCGTGCCCGAAGTATATCCTCAAGTGTCTGGATCGTCCTCTAGTTTTGGCCATCTGTCTGGGGGTGGTACGTCGTGCTGAAATGCAACTGAGTGCCCAGTTCCTCGTGGAATTTCTTCCTGAATCTAGATGTAAATCGAACATCCCGATCCGAGACTACTGACACTGGCACCCCGTGTTTAGCCACCACCTCTCGCACATAAATATCCGCCAATTTCTCAGCGGATATACTCTCAGAGATCGAAATAAAGTGGGCACTCTTCATCAGTCTATCCATAATAACCTATATGGCGTCCACGCCCCTTGGTGTCCTCGGTAACTTCGTGATGAAGTCCATAGTGATCTCTGTTGGATATAGTGTCTAAGTCCATAACTTTATTTGGTATGTACTTGACCCGACCCGGCATGGTCCATTTGGGTTGCATAACATTGCAATACTTGGATAGACTAAATGAGAGAATAAGGCACTTATGATTATTAATATATTATAAGTTCTAATATATTAATAATAGTATTATTTAATTAGTATTGATCAAGTATTAATCTAGTATTAATTTGGTGATCA
This sequence comes from Lactuca virosa, assembly GCF_052849685.1. Taxonomy (NCBI): domain Eukaryota; kingdom Viridiplantae; phylum Streptophyta; class Magnoliopsida; order Asterales; family Asteraceae; genus Lactuca; species Lactuca virosa. Next base: position 46,514,472 of record NC_136433.1, read on the forward strand.
AAGTGAGACTAATTAAATATATAGGGTTGATTATGACAATCATCAATTCTTTTATGGTGGATTAATGATCCATGGTTTATGGGTTTGGTTATAACCATATGGAGCTCCATGGATAGTCCATGGGAGTTACAAACCCATGGGTCATGAGAAATCAAGAGTCATGACAATTAAGGGCATTCATGTGTAAACCCTAATTATGACAACACTATAAAAGGAACTCTATGGCTAGCAAAATGGTGAGCTAGTGGACCTAGTGTTACTAGAGAGGGCATAACCGATTTTGAGGCTAAGTGACATTCTCTCAAGTTATTCCAAGTCTTGTGGTGTTGTGTGAAGCATTTGAGGCACAACATTTGGGGTGCTAGGCTCACAAAGTCTTGAAGGAATCCAAGCAACAACAAGGTATGTATTTCTACTAGTTTTTATGTTTTATGCAATCCCCATGCCATGCTAGTTAGGAAATAACCTTGAAAAAGAAATTTGCATGTATATAGAGAAAACATAGATTCAAGGTTATTAGGGTTGCATGTACACTTAGGAAGTGTTAGAATGCTCAAAACCCATCAGTGGTATCAGAGCCTAGGATTGTTTTCTGTATACTTGATGCAAAACTGCTTAAAAACCGAAAATTCTGCATTCTGACGACTGGACTCGTCGAGTCCATGGGGAGGACTCGCCGAGTCCATGAACAAATTCATTCTACTCGCCGAGTAGAATAGTGCACTCGGCGAGTAGGAGTGTGCTGGGCAGTTTTTTCGAGTTTTGTTGCTGGAAATGGATTAAGATCATTATCCCAATCTGTTTTGGACTTGTAAAATCTATTTTTCAAAATGATAATGATTATGTTAACCCATTTTACATGACTTTTATCAATTTTCAAGTATTGTATATGTTTATATGATTTCTTGAGATTGCTTGACATGAATTTGTGTTCTTATGAGTTTTTAGAAGATCATAGGAATTATGTGTAACCACCATGTGTGTTTAATTCATGATCTTAATGGCTATGATGGTGTCCATAACTTGTCCTCAAGTTATGGATAACCAAAAGTCACTTCTTTTAATTGTGATTAAAGAACTAAAGAGGTTTCATAAAATGAAGAGTCTTCATTTTTATGAACCATTAAAACTCGTAAGTTACAAATTGAAGAGACTTGGAATAGTTTCAAATCTTGCCCTCAAGTTTTGGAATTTGAAAAGTCTTACACTTTATTACTTTAATTCCAAATTAAACCTTAAATTTTTAAAAAGTTTAAAAATCAACACTTATACTATTATTATAATTTTATTATATAGATATGTATAAGAATATGTCATTCTTACCGTTAGTAGGCCTCATTCACGAAGCCGGTCTATAAGGGGGGTATAAGGTTGTTGCCTATAAAATGGTGACTTAATGGGTGTCCACTCTCACCCACCGCTTCCTTGATCGGTGGAGGGTCGTTAGCCGAACGGGTAGGATACGACTTTAAATACTTGTTAAAAGTATAATGAATTATAAAGTAACTATACATTATAAATTCCCAATCTTAGTTACTTTAGGAAAATGTGAAATTGGTGCTAGCCCATAAAATTACACTTTGTACCTTACCAAGTCGTTAGTGGAGCGTGTGTGGTTAACCGGCACACTAACATGGACTAGTAAGAGTGGCAAATGGTAACTTGACTTTATTATAGATCGGTGGAGCGTGTGTGGTTAACCGGCACATCGATTAGGTAATATTGTTGAGGGTACCAAGTCAATTTGTATGGTTATTCACACCTTGTTTGTGATCCTCGGCATCCCGGTCACAAACTTAAGAGGGCACAATCGAGATTCAAACATGCCATTGAAAAGTTCAATGTATCTCAAAAGATCTAGGAGTTTCAAAACCAATAAAACCTAATAATAAAATATTTCGTTCTTATGGTGGAAATTGGTAAATCGTCATTTACCTACCTTCAAATATTTTATAGTATGGATTACGGCATCACTCTTCCAACTATAAATAGTTTGTTGGATCCTAGCCTTAATATTTCATTTGGGTGAATTATTAAGGATTCCTAATCTAATGAAACTTGTCTTTCTTTCCTTTCAGATGTCTTCCAACAATGCTTCTGGCTCAAACCCAACAGGCTCCTTTTCCCTTATGAACTTGTGTGGTAAGGTCATCTTTGATGGATCCAATTTCAATGAGTGGATCAGAAACATCAGAATGATTACCCGCTATGAGGACAAAGAATATGTCCTCGATAGGGAGCTTAAGGTTGTGAGTGAAGCCACTGCTACTCCTGAAGAGTCTGCGGAGTTTGTTGCACATGAAAAGGATGCTACTAAAGTAGCATGCATCATGATGGCCACCATGACTCCTGAACTTCAAAAATCCTATGAAGATTTCTACCCCTATGAGATGCACCTGGATCTGATGGAAAGGTACCATCAGAGCGCGCGTCAGGAGAGGTATGAAATCATCTCCTCCATGATAACCGCAAGGATGAAGGATGGTGAACCCATCACCGGTCACTTGCAGAAGATGCAAAGGTTCGTTGACCGGTTGCTGAAGCTAAATGTTGACTTTCCTGAGGAAATGGCGATTGACATCATTCTCCATTCCTTACCTCCAAGTTATGATCAGTTTCGTATGACTTATCATATGAACAAGGAGGAAGTCACACTTAGCAAACTTCAAGGACTCTTAAGGACAGCTGAAAATGGCCTTAAGGGTAAAGCGGTTGCTACTTCTACTCCTTCAACAGCCCCTGTTCTGGCTATTGGGCAGGGAAAGGGTAAGAAGAGGAAAAGCCCTTCGAAGGGTACCAAGGGTAAGACTCTTGATGGTTCCTCTTCAAGTGGGACAAAGAAAGGTCCCATTACTCCTTCTTCAAACCCAAAGGAAGCACAGTGCTTCTATTGCCAGGATAAGGGACACTTCAAGCGAAGCTGCCCCAAATATCTGCAAGATCTAAAGGATGGGAAGGTTAAACCCACCCATGCAGGTATTTACACAATATTGTCTAACAACTCATCTAATGCTAATTCTTGGGTGCTTGATACAGGGTGTGGTATTCACATTTGTACTGATTTGCAGGCACTAAGAAGAAGTGAGCAAGTGGAGCACGGGAAGATAAACTTAGTCATGGGCAACAGGAAAGCATCACCTGTTACCAAGATAGGAGTTTATTCTTTATTGCTTAATAATGGGTTAATGTTAGATTTGAATAAGTGTTGTTACTCGCCCGAAATGGCGAGAAATATTATTTCTTTTCATGTCTTGTACAAACAAGGTTTTTCATTTTCATTTGATAATAAAAATGGTGCTATTAATGTTTATTACAATGATGTATTTTACTTTAAAGCATTACCTTGTGATGGTGTATATGAAGCCGTGAATGTTGTAGACAATCTAGGAAATAATGTGTTGTATATTGATTCTTCAGATAGCTTGGATAAAGCATCCTTGTGGCATTGTCGTCTTGGACATGTTAACAAGAAGCGCATAGGCCAACTCCAAAAGGCTGGAGTCTTGGAATCATTTGACCTCAAGTCAGATGATAGTTGCGAGTCTTGTTTACTTGGAAAAATGACAAAGTCACCCTTCACAGGTACTTGTGATAGGGGTGAAGGTTTGTTGGACCTTGTACACACGGATGTGTGTGGGCCCTTCAGAGTTACTACAAGGGATGCTAATCGCTATTATGTGACTTTTACTGATGATTACAGTAGATATGGATATATTTACTTAATCAAGCATAAGTCAGAAACCTTTGAAAAGTTCAAAGAGTTTAAGCAGGAAGTGGAGAATCAATTGGGCAGGAACATCAAGATGCTCCGATCCGATCGGGGAGGAGAGTTTCTTAGCATTGAGTTCCTTGACTATCTTAAGGAATGTGGGATTGTCTCACAATTGACACCTCCCAGAACACCACAGTTGAATGGTGTAGCTGAGAGGCGCAATCGAACCTTGTTGGATATGGTTCGTTCCATGATGAGTCGAGCTTTGTTACCAATCTCTTTCTGGGGGTATGCCTTAGAGACTGCCGCCCATATCCTTAATCTAGTCCCTACTAAAAAGGTTGCCAAAACACCTCACGAGATGTGGACTGGGAAAGTTCCCAATTTGGACCACATCAAGATTTGGGGTTGTGAAGCTTTCGTGAGGCGTGAGACTCATGATAAGCTTGAACCTCGAAGTGAGAGGTGTATTTTCATCGGCTACCCACATAGATCCTTTGGTTACCTCTTCTACAGACCCAGTGATAATGTGGTCTTTGTAGCAAGAAGAGGAGTCTTTCGTGAGAGAGAATTCATAAGCCAAGGGGACAGTGGGAGGCAAATTGACCTTGAAGAGCTTCAAGAATCAAGTGGTGAAGGAACCTCAAATGCTATCGACCAACTTGAGGAGGAAACTCCTGTTGATCCGATAGATGAGTCTGTACCTCCAAGACGTTCCACTAGGGTGAGGAACGCACCTGATTTTTATTATGGTTATCACATCACCACTGAAGGTGATACATTTATTAGTGATAGTACACTAATAGATTTGGATGAACCTAATAATTACAGGGAAGCCATGGCAGGCCCTGAGTCTGCTAAATGGAAGGAGGCTATGGACAGCGAGATTCAGTCCATGTATGACAATCAAGTTTGGAACTTGGTTGACAATGTACCAGGTCGTAAGACAGTTGGGTGCAAATGGTTCTTCAAGAAGAAGACCGACATGGATGGGAAGGTACATACTTACAAAGCGCGACTGGTTGCGAAGGGCTTTACTCAAACTCCGGGAGTTGACTATGATGAGACCTTCTCACCAGTAGCTAAGATTAAGTCTATTAGAGTATTGTTAGCCATAGCTGCATTTCATGATTATGAAATATGGCAAATGGATGTCAAAACCGCTTTCCTTAATGGAAAGTTGGCTGAGGATGTTTACATGGCTCAACCAGAGGGTTTTGTCGATACAAGATACCCTAATAGAGTGTGTAAGCTTGATAAATCCATTTATGGATTGAAACAAGCATCTCGCAGATGGAATCTTTGCTTTGATGAGAAAGTCAAAGAGTTTGGCTTTTCTAGGAGTGAGGATGAGTCTTGTGTGTATGTCAGGGCTAGTGGGAGCATAGTTAGCTTCTTGGTGTTGTATGTGGATGACATACTTCTCATAGGAAACGACGTCTCAACCTTGCAGGAGGTTAAGTCCTGGCTTGGGAAGTGTTTCGCTATGAAGGACCTTGGAGAAGCTGCCTATATCCTAGGGATAAGGATATTGAGAGATAGGAGTAAGAGACTAATTGGACTTAGTCAAAGTACTTACTTGGATAAGGTGCTGAAGAGGTTCAGCATGCAAGAATCCAAGAAAGGAGAATTACCAATCCAGAGTAATGCCAAGCTGAGTAAGACTCAAAGTCCGAGTACAAAGGCTGAGATAGCTTAAATGAGTCATATACCATATGCTTCCGCTGTGGGCTCGATCATGTATGCTATGACTTGTACTCGCCCTGATGTGGCCTTTGCTTTGAGCATGGTCAGTAGATATCAAGGGAACCCTGGCAAGGCACACTGGACAGCGGTAAAGAACATTCTCAAATATCTGCGGAGGACTAAGGATTGGGTCCTTACCCTCGGAGGCAGTGATGACTTGAGAGTGGAAGGATATAGCGATGCTAGCTTCCAGACTGATAGGGATAATTTCCGATCTCAGTCAGGCTGGGTCTTTATCCTAAATGGAGGGGCAATTACTTGGAAAAGTTCCAAGCAGGAGACAGTAGCTGATTCTACTTGTGAATCAGAGTACATAGCAGCAAGTGAAGCAGCTAAGGAGGCGATATGGCTAAAGAACTTCATCGGAGACCTTGGAGTTGTACCAGCTATAAAAGAGCCAATGGAAATTTTATGTGACAGCGAAAGTGCGGTTGCTTTGGCTAAGGAACCAAGAGATCACGGGAGATCTAGGCACATTGACAGAAAATACCATTTCATCAGACATCGAATAGAAGAAGGACTCATCGTGGCTAAGAGGGTATCATCAGATGAGAACCCGGCAGATCCCCTCACGAAGGGACTGAGCAGGGTTAAGCATTTACAGCATGCGAGGCGCATTGGGCTGAAGGATGATATTAGTTTCAATAATTAGATTCCTGAAACTTGTAAAATGTAATTGACATTTGATGATAAATAAAAGTTGTTATTTATTTATGAGTAAGGTGTTACTATCTTGTGTTGATTGTTTACTATGTTTCAATTTTGCATGTTTTTACTTCCAGAATAATTATGTTATTATTCAAACCATCCACAGTCAGTCAAACTTTGGAAGTAAGTATTGATTTAAGACTGTCATGAATTTGGCTTGTATGATTTGTCTAAAAGTGCTTTGGACAATGCAATGGTTGCTACAACATTCATGAGTACTCATAAGGGCTGAGTATTGGATCCAACCCACGCTCACTTGCATCACTTCATGGAATTTATCTCGAGTGATCGTGAGACGGTAATATCATATAAATCTTCAAACCTAGAGATATGAGTTGTTGACTATGAGTTGGTTATTCATTGATTGCACGAAAACGCATTGGTAACTCGATGTCATAAAACGTGCCTTTGTGAATAATTCAACAAGTACTTAGTACAAGCATATCAGTCAAAGTTTTTCTGTTCCTTCTAGAAATAGAAGCGATATCTGGGCCCCTCGATGATTTGGTTTTGACTTATGTACCGGGCCTGATCAGAACCTAATTGATGTGTTCAATTTAGTTCTATGTCGAAACAAATCAGAGATCGAGAAACAAATGCTGGACAATAAGTAAGACCATGTTCCATGTGTTTGTCCGGCTGATATCATGAGAATAAAGGATTATATGATCACTTATCTTAAATGGCGTATCATCATCATCTCAGTTCCGAGAGACTTTGAAAGAGCTACGATTGCTAGTCGGATTTTGAAGTCATATTTGCAAATATAGTTATTAGACTTATCCAAGTGGGAGACTGTTGGATATAGTGTCTAAGTCCATAACTTTATTTGGTATGTACTTGACCCGACCCGGCATGGTCCATTTGGGTTGCATGGCATTGCAATACTTGGATAGACTAAATGAGAGAATAAGGCACTTATGATTATTAATATATTATAAGTTCTAATATATTAATAATAGTATTATTTAATTAGTATTGATCAAGTATTAATCTAGTATTAATTTGGTGATCAAAGTGAGACTAATTAAATATATAGGGTTGATTATGACAATCATCAATTCTTTTATGGTGGATTAATGATCCATGGTTTATGGGTTTGGTTATAACCATATGGAGCTCCATGGATAGTCCATGGGAGTTACAAACCCATGGGTCATGAGAAATCAAGAGTCATGACAATTAAGGGCATTCATGTGTAAACCCTAATTGTGACAACACTATAAAAGGAACCCTATGGCTAGCAAAATGGTGAGCTAGTGGACCTAGTGTTACTAGAGAGGGCATAACCGATTTTGAGGCTAAGTGACATTCTCTCAAGTTATTCCAAGTCTTGTGGTGTTGTGTGAAGCATTTGAGGCACAACATTTGGGGTGCTAGGCTCACAAAGTCTTGAAGGAATCCAAGCAACAACAAGGTATGTATTTCTACTAGTTTTTATGTTTTATGTAATCCCCATGCCATGCTAGTTAGGAAATAACCTTGAAAAAGAAATTTGCATGTATATAGAGAAAACATAGATTCAAGGTTATTAGGGTTGCATGTACACTTAGGAAGTGTTAGAATGCTCAAAACCCATCAATCTCTTCCCACTTCCACATGGGAATGGGTAGCGGCTGAACCTTGCCATGAGGCCGTTGATGCTCGGCCTTGACCTTCCGGCAGGTCAATCACTGCTCCACGAACCAAGCGATCTCCTGCTTCATGCAGGGCCACCAATAGTCCAGTCTCAGATCTCTATACATTTTCGTAGCCCCCTGATGTATAGAGAACTTGGACTTGTGTGCCTCCTCCAATATCTTCTATCTCACTCTTCCAGTGACCGGTACCCACACTCGGCCACACTGTGTCTGGAGACCTCGGCTATCCCGAACAAACAAGGGATACTGACCCCAAATCCGCTCCGTCTTCCAATTCTCTTTCTTCACACCCTCGACCTGAACTTGTTTGATTAAATCAAACAATGGAGAGATCACCGTCATCCTCAAGAAAACTTTCCCAATCGGGGAACATGCTGCCTTGCGGCTCAAAGCATCGGCCACCACGTTGGCCTTCCCTGGGTGGTATAAGATCTCACAATCATAATCTTTCAGCACGTCCAACCACCTCCTCTACCGCATGTTGAGGTTCTGCTGATCCATCAAATACTTCAAACTCTTATGATCAGTATAAATAGTGCACCGTACTCCATACAAGTAGTGCCTCCAAATCTTGAGGGCAAACACTACTGCCCCCAACTCCAGGTCGTGAGTGGGGTAATTCGCCTCATGAGGCTTTAACTGCCTCGAGGCATAAGCAATCACATGCCCCTTCTGCATCAGTACCGCACCTAACCATGAGATCGATTCATCATGTGACATCCCCATTTTCACGGCCAGAAAAGACCGATTTTTGTTTATGCTTTATAAAAATCAGAGTACCTCTTTTTAATAAAAATGTTGCGGAATTTGTTCCCAGAAAACATGATAAATACGTTATCAAAGCATTTCTGAAGAAATGTATTTTTATTCATTTAAAAACATTTGGGATGTCATCGTTAATACAGAAACATAAGCATAAATAGAACTTACATTCATTTACACTAGTGGTTTACATCTCTTTTAAATCTCTTAGTGTAAAGTAGCTTCATATCGACACCTGTGATACAAATAAGCTTGAGTGGGTCAGGTTGGGAAACCTGGTGAGTACATAGGGTTTTCAACCCACAATAATATAATTATTATGTTTAATTATCAAACAATTAACCCAATTACCCATCCCCGTTATCTTCTTTACTCTTAAGGATTTAACCTAAGAATCAGCTATTCCTCGTTCATTCTTTCCTAAGGATTATCCTAAGGAATCGGCACGAAATCCATCGTTGCCACGGTTTATCCAACAGGCACTAAGTCCATAGTCACCATGGTTTAGGCACTAAGTTTGCATAGTCGCCAGGGTTTATACAACAGGCACTAAGTCCATAGTCGCCAGGGTTCAGGCACCAAGTCTGCATAGTCGCCAGGGTTCAGGCACTAAGTCTGCATAGTCGCCAGGGTTTGACAGTATTATTTTCGAGAGTCCACTCGCAATACATGTCAAAAGGTTTTTTAGAGTACACCGGGTGAACACATCGTTCACAACACCTACAGATTGCGAGCCTGCTAGTGTTCCACTGGACTGTCTAGAATAATCTGTGGTTGTCATCCATACTCTGCTAGATGACGGGGCCAACGCTTGGGTAAAAGGCTTCTCTCATTGTTCACCTCTCACCCTAATCTCATGGTCTGTATCACCGCTTATCTCATCATCCAACTCATATTTTATTTACCCATGTCTTACCCAACATATTTTGTAGATATATAATACATATACAGTTTAAATCATTTAAAACATGTATAAAATCGTTCATTCAACATAGACAGCAAGTATTCAGATAATATGCACACATAGCACGTAATTTATATAAAATACTTCATATTTATATGTAATATGAAAGTAACTATGCACTCACTTGTTAAAGTGATGATTCCAAACTCGGACAGCGCTTCACTTCTTAACAATATAATTTCCTTCGACGAAACCTAATATTATTACCACTAGATTTTAGTCTAATATTTTCTGTGACTAATTATTAGTCTTAGCATTATTATTACTATATAAGCGTTTAAACAATATTTTCCAACCACTATGTATAGACAGGGGCGAGACATAAAACACCGGAGGGCAGGACCATTTTGGCATATAGCACTTCTGAAATCCAACAACCCTACGCGACCCTTTAAACCAGATTCCCCGTACCGCGAGTGGTTAAAAAGATATTATAATGACACTTATATAACTCATAATAATAGCCCAAATATTTATTATAAAGTCCTAATAACATTACTATATTTAAATAAAAGTTGTTTAAATAAAACCCTGGTCAAAGTCAAGGTTAACAGTCCATGTTGACCTCAACTCGTCGAGCACATCCAGCTACTCGTCGAGTTACCTGAGTAACTCGTCAACTCGCCTAGTTTCCTATGAAACTCGTCGAGTTCCTTAATGTCCAGAAAACCGAAAACTCATGCAGACCAAAACTCTAATCCTTCATTGCACTCATTCAGAATCTCGAAAACGGGTAAACCCTACCCGACTCGTCGAGTCGACTAAGGGCCTCGACGAGTTCCTTCAGTCCTTTTTGTGTTCAGACGTTTTTAAGCTACCACAAAGCTCCAGATTGCAGATCTAGCCTCCTACGACATGGTTTCCACGTAAAGTTGCAAACTTTACGTGCATGCAAGCTCTTAATGCCAAAACCAAGCTAAGGGAGGGGTTTAAACCAAAGAGAAGGGCCAAAGCTTCATGCTTTCTATAACTTTATAACTCTAAGGACTTAGAGGAGTCCAGATTTGAAGTCGCAACTCCAGATCTTACCCAACACCCGAAAAGCTTCACAAATATACTAAAAATGGCCTAAAATCCAAGAAAAGGGGATCTAATGCTAGAATGCTCAAGGTAACAGCTTGTTACCTTCAAATGGATGCCCAAACGTTGTAGATGTTGGATCTACTATCTCCTTCCAGTTTCAAGCTTCTCAACCTTCAAACTCCTTCAACAAAATGCACCAAAAGCACCCTTTTAGTCTCACAAGCACAAGGAAGCAACAAAGAACGGTTATGGTTCCTTCTAAGAGGCGGATTAAGTTCTTTATATAGGGTGCAAACCCTAAAAATTAGGGTTTTTCTTTACAGCACCTACTCGTCGAGTTGGGGCCTTCTGACTCGTCGAGTAGGATCTAAATCCCACGTCCTCATAAATGATCTCCACTCGACGAGTTGGAGGTCCCCAACTCGTCGAGTCCCAGCACAAAATCCTAAAACTTATAAAATTAAATAATATCTGGAGCAGGTGTTACAATCTAAGTAATGCATTTGATTAAAAAAATGGTTATACATAATTGCTTTTTAAGTCTCCAGGGTATGATACCACACTTTCTACGATTAGACCACACGATGTGCAGTGTACCGCACACTGCAGTATAATGCGGTGTGGGGTAAACACCACACCAACCCCCCATTGAAGAGTGTTGTATGTTTGCCGCGAGTCATGGTTTTGCCGTACATTTTTGTTAATTATTATTTAATCATATATATTAAAATTTTATAATAATATGGAGTATATATCAAAATTCATTGTTTTAAATTCCCTGTAAATAGAGTATAATATTGATATATTGATTATATATATTTAAAATTAAATAAAAATATGGTAAGATATAATATGACATCCATCAATTTTATAGGATAAAAAGAAAAATGATAACAGTGAAATGTATTCTATCTTCTTCCACTCATCATATTTTTTTTACCTATGAAATAGTCTCTCCCTTCCCCTTAGAAATAAAACAAATATTAATTAACTAAAACAATATACTGAACAAATATAATTGAAAACAAAGCATTTCACTAAATTGAAATGGATAATATTTGGATAGGAGGGATGGCCCATGAATATAGAAATGGATTCACATTCATAATTCATCTGTTGGAAGTTAAAGCTGAGCAAGGTGGAGTTAAATTCCCTTATAAATGTAGTCTAAATGTGGGGCACCGCATATAAGATAGTGTTCCCCATTTCACTGCATCGACATCCTCTTCAGTGTACCTCTTCTCCTTTTTATACACCATAGTCTTCATAATAAGGGAAATAGACTCGTTAAAGTAGTTAATTTTTCGGTTTGTTCAAATCTGAATAATTATTATTTTTTTATACACAACTAGGTAACGAACTTTTTGAAAGTGTTCACATATGACTATTATGACCGGTTGTAGCAAGTTACATCCGGTCATAATGGTCATATGTGAACACTTTCAAAAAGTTCGTTACCTAGATGTGTACAAAAAAAAATAGTTAGCCAGATATGAACAAACCGAAAAGTTAATTACCCTGATAATTCAATTTCTCTTATTTTTTATTTTTACCTTCTAATTTTGATTTTCTATAAAGTTTAACCTAAATGATAATATTTTTAAAACCATACCATTTTGCTAAATATCTTTTTAAAATACACTATTTTTTTTAAAAGAATAAAAAATAAAAAAGATAAAAATAAAAATAAAAATAACTCTAGATTTGACATGGAAAAAAACATATCATCGTTTTATAGAATTTTATTGTCTAAGATAATAAATATAAAATTTTAAATTTATTAGAGACTAAAAGTATCAGAAATAGAGACCAATAATATAAAAAAAAAACATATCGTTTGATTTGTATTTCAAATTATGGTTTTCAATTGATCTGGTTCTCCAATTTTTCTTTCTGGTATCAATTTTCTTTTCCTGCAATGATTGTTATGCATTGGGTTGTGGTCGTGGAAACTTCGATAAAGAGATAGTGGGTTGTGCTGTTGTGGTGTTGGTTCGCCGGAGTTGAAGGACCGAAAAAAAAAGATGGTGAAGACGTCGATGTCATTAAAGATGAAAAAGAAGTAGAAGTTGAGGAAGATGATAGATGGGATGGTAACCGGTGGGATCCATATTAAATTTCTCAAATGTTGTTTCAGGTTTAGGGTGAGGAGATACATACATGTAGGGTGTATTAATTTTTTTTAATATATAAAAAATAAATACTTAAATAAGAAAATTAATTAAAAATAAATTAATAAGGGTAGAATAGTCTTTTTAGATAAGACAGCGACCAAGCGCGCAACAAAAATAAACAGTAGGGAACATCTGAGTTAAAAAAATAAGTTAGTGACCAAACACGTAAATTACCCCAAACCATAGGGACCATTCGTGTAATTTACTCTTACCCTTTCGATTTGTTCACATCTCGGTAACTATTTTTTTTGTACACATCTAGGTAACGAACTTTTTGGAAGTGTTTACCTATAACCATTATGGTCGGATGTAACCTGCTACATCCGGTCATAATTGTCCTATATGAACACTTTCAAAAAATTTGTTACCTAAATATATACAATTTTTTTTTACCCAGATGTGAACAAACCGAACAATTAATTACATTTTTTTTAATATCTTTACTACACACTTGAATGTACTTATGTTTTTCTTTATTTTTGTTTTTATTTTTTGATTTTTTTGATTCTTTAAACTAAATATCGGTTTTGAGTTTTTTAATGTTTAACAATTATAAAATTTTGAATAAGAATAATATTAAGGATCATAATATTTTGCGTTCATACTTTTTTTAATCATATTATTTTTGGATAATAAAATTTTGAATCAAATTATTTTGAATCGTAGTTTGAATCAAATCATTTTTGAATCATATGATTTTGGATCAATAATATATTCAATTAAATATAGCTTTTGTTCAAAAAAAAAATTATGGATCATTATATATATTTTGAATCATTTAATTTTGAATCATAAAAGATATAATTAAGAATTATAAAATATTTAAGTATAAATATTTTTAGATCATAACAAATTAAGCATTATAAACAAATTGAATCAAAAGTTTTTTTGAATCATAAATATTTTGAACCATCACATTTTGGATCATATTATGTTCAATATTTTTTTGAAAAAAAAAATAATATTTCTTAATATTAAAAATAAATACTTCAAAAACTTTTTGAAAAATTCTTTTTAGAAAGTCACTAGTATATTGAGTAGAAGTATCCCTTAGATTTTTGGAGAATTTTTTTCTGAGTTTTTTTATAATTTTTTATATAATTTCATGATTGTGCTCATTTTGTAGAGAACTAACTTTGGTTTTTTCAGATTTTTTTTTCAAAGAAAAAAAAAGTTATGCCCAAAAAACAACAAAGTGGGTGGAAAAATACCCCACCAAATGAGAGTTTGACATGTGGCAGAGAGAGAAATATAAGAGAGAGAGAGAGAGAGAGAGAGAGAGAATGACGTTCGAGGGGTTTTTTTTTCTTTCCTTATTTTTTTCCTCTTATCTTTTTTGCTCATTTAACCTCCAAACAATTAACGTTTCTTGGAAAATGTTAAAATCTCCACATAATTACAAAAAACGTCATATCATCTCGCGAGATATTGATGATAAATAAAATCAAATCTCCACATTTTATCTTTTCAATCTTGCAGCAAAGATTTGTCTCGTAGTCTTCATTTATTTTTGAGTCCTCACTCGATCAAACTTCTATATATATTTTATATCTTATATTTTATATTATAAAACATATTAGTCATATCTTGAATTTTAAGAGGTACAAGATACACAACTTTTTATACAAATCAATTATGCATAAACAAATCATTAATACTTGTCAAAAGTTTGAAGACTTGAATTAAGGAAGATTATTAAGAAATTTAATATTGGGCAAAATTACAATTTTAAAATATTAAATTTATCTATATAAATTAATTTATATTTCTTTAACTAGACACCAAAAAAATTAATTTACATAAAATGTATAAACAAACAATATAAGTATAAGTTCTAAACATAAATATTTTATTTAAAAGTACTAATTTTTTATTACATAATAACTAATAATAAAATCTAATAATTATTTTTCCCATAACAAAATTATTCGTCAAAATAGCAATTTATCGTCGCTCATTTGCACGGCACACATCTAATATATATATATATATATATATATATATATATATATATATATATATATATATATATATATATATATATATATATATATATATGAGGTAGCCTCATCGACCGTTTTAGTGATTATTATTTGGAAAAGGTTAATTTTTGGCTATTTAATTAAAAACCATTAGGAAAAATGACTAAATTTATAATTCTGTATTTTATAATACCAGATACACATTATCAGTTTTTTATATCATCCTATATAATTTAAACATTTTTTAACTTTGTTTTTATAATATTTGATAATTAATTTTTTTGGAAATTAAAAAAAAAAAGAATAAGAGGGTGTTTGTATTTGTAAATTATTTTCGCTGTAACTTGAATGTATAAAAAAATATTGAATTTATATGAATTTAAATATTGTTATGTATTTGGTTGGTAAAAGTTTGAATGTAATTAAAGTTTACCTTGACATAAATATCTTTATTTGGTTGATGAATAGAAAATTGCTTTTATAAATAACTATAAAATAAATTACATCAAATTTATCTTAACTTACATCGAATTTGACATATGTTTGTTTGTTATACAAACCACAAATGATAATGGAAACATCAGACTCTTTAAAATATCATAACATAAGCACATGTTTCATCAAGAACACTAACTAATCTCACAATCATTTAATCTTTTTTATTTTCATCTAACTCTTCAAAAAACCTTCAAGTTTGTTTATTACTTATTTATCTTTGTATTATCTCAAAATTTTGTATGTGAAAGAAACCTGAATATCCATTCTTGTGCACCCTCAGACCAAGTGATTCTCCCCACTTGGATTCGATTGCACTCTTCCAATCCAAAAAGAATTTGATGGATACCCAATCCATCCCACTACCTAACAATTCCAATTTATAACAACAAAGGCTTACACAAACTAGCTTCTAATCATCTCTTTTTGTAGTCTTTTAGGGGTGTTAGATTACTTGCTTGAAGGTTATTTTCCTCTATTCATAGCTCCACATAACTCGGACAAGAGGTGAGTCAATTCTTTTGGTTATTTAAGCACTTGATTAGGAAGTTGCATGCTCTTGTACATATGTTTTGTCTATATGATGCTTATATGATGTCATAGTCTGAATGTATGAGATATGTGCAATCTGAATTTGTGAAGTATTGGTAGTAACAATTGGTTTAGGAAACCTTTGGTATGCTATAAACCTTTGGTATGCTATAATTCTTAAATTGATTAGGAAGTTGCATGCTCTGTTACCAGTTTGGTGTGAGGGGTTTTTGAATAATTTTTTGACAAGAAGGGAATAGATGCAAAGTATGTAAAGAGAAAACTGATTAATCAATAAGTGTTTTGGAGTAGGTGTATTACTTACATAGATAGAAACTATTCAAGCCAGCCTGTGTCATCCTTTGGTCTGTGTGGTTGCTTTCCCTGTTGGTCTCATGCCTGCGGTACTGTTGACCATCGTCGACCTGACACTCTGTCACTTACAGGTTTCATGACTCTATTTTGTATGAACACTCAAGTATAACAAAACATGAATTTATTGATAAAAGAGTTCCCAAAACGGGAGTACTCTTACAATATTTTACATCTTCTCCCTTTTAAGGGAGATTTTACTCACAAGACATTAAATTGAAAATTTACAGGATAGAGAGTGTTTTTCTTGCACTCGTTGTCGTGATGATTCTAATGAAAACATAACTCTCAATTTATAGATACATTGAGAGGGTCTAATAATTGCCTATTACGCCAGGCATGACGTTTCTATCCACTCACGATTACATTATTGTGGACAGCTGGAAAAGCTTTTAATAATGTAGGAGGCATTATTTTCTTGAGTGGCGGGGGCCATTTGACGCGTGAAGCATCTTTCTTGAAGATGATGAAGATTTGTCATCTTCAGAGAAGGGACCCTCCTTTGTCGTGGAATCACTGCAATTGCAGTAATTGCAATGATGGTCTTCAAACAACTGCTCCGCATGCTTACAAAAGATTTGTCTTGTAGTGGTAGATGCATCAAAGTTGTTGTTCATGAACTGTTCTCCGAATTTGGATGCTCGTTCAAGGTCTTCGTTACTGGTGTTGCCATAGCTCCAGCTGGTGATTATACAGTGTGAATTTGTATAATTAACTTTTTTCTTTGATCCTGAGATTATCTCAATGATCTTTTCAGAAATTCTTCTAAGGTCGTTGATACCATTTTGATGAAGGATTTCTTCGAATGGGAGATCTTTGTCTTCCGTGGGTCGAGATTGTTCGATATCTTTTTTAGCTTTTGCTAAGCCAATTTCTAGATAGTGATAAGGGGCAAGTGTTGTTTCTTGAATCCATTCTGGAAGAGAGGAGATGACTCTGATGTAAATTGGATCATCTCTTGCTTTGAGAACTTTCTTTCGGAAATTCTTAATGGTTTCTATCATACTGGTTGGGAAGAGGTGAGTCAATGGTATGCTATAATTCTAATCATCTCTTTTTGTAGTCTTTTAGGGGTGTTAGATTACTTGCTTGAAGGTTATTTTCCTCTATTCATAGCTCCACATAACTCGGACAAGAGGTGAGTCAATTCTTTTGGTTATTTAAGCACTATAAAGTGTTTTATTATATTGTAATGCCATTTTTAACAAGGCTCTGATACCAGTTTGGTGTGAGGGGTTTTTGAATAATTTTTTGACAAGAAGGGAATAGATGCAAAGTATGTAAAGAGAAAACTGATTAATCAATAAGTGTTTTGGAGTAGGTGTATTACTTACATAGATAGAAACTATTCAAGCCAGCCTGTGTCATCCTTTGGTCTGTGTGGTTGCTTTCCCTGTTGGTCTCATGCATGCGGTACTGTTGACCATCGTCGACCTGACACTCTGTCACTTATAGGTTTCATGACTCTATTTTGTATGAACACTCAAGTATAACAAAACATGGATTTATTGATAAAAGAGTTCCCAAAACGGGAGTACTCTTACAATATTTTACATCTTCTCCCTTTTAAGGGAGATTTTACTCACAAGACATTAAATTGAAAATTTACAGGATAGAGAGTGTTTTTCTTGCACTCGTTGTCGTGATGATTCTAATGAAAACATAACTCTCAATTTATAGATACATTGAGAGGGTCTAATAATTGCCTATTACGCCAGACATGACGTTTCTATCCACTCACGATTACATTATTGTGGACAACTGGAAAAGCTTTTAATAATGTAGGAGGCATTATTTTCTTGAGTGGCGGGGGCCATTTGACGCGTGAAGCATCTTTCTTGAAGATGATGAAGATTTGTCATCTTCAGAGAAGGGACCCTCCTTTGTCGTGGAATCACTGCAATTGCAGTAATTGCAATGATGGTCTTCAAACAACTGCTCCGCATTCTTACAAAAGATTTGTCTTGTAGTGGTAGATGCATCAAAGTTGTTGTTCATGAACTGTTCTCCGAATTTGGATGCTCGTTCAAGGTCTTCGTTACTGGTGTTGCCATAGCTCCAGCTAGTGATTATACATTGTGAATTTGTATAATTAACTTTTTTCTTTGATCCTGAGATTATCTCAATGATCTTTTCAGAAATTCTTCTAAGTCCGTTGATACGATTTTGATGAAGGATTTCTTCGAATGGGAGATCTTTGTCTTCCGTGGGTCGAGATTGTTCGATGTCTTTTTTCGCTTTTGCTAAGCCAATTTCTAGATAGTGATAAGGGGCAAGTGTTGTTTCTTGAATCCAGTCTGGAAGAGAGGAGATGACTCTGATGTAAATTGGATCATCTCTTGCTTTGAGAACTTTCTTTCGGAAATTCTTAATGGTTTCTATCATACTGGTTGGGAAGAACTTTAGTTCTTGCAAATTGCAGCTTGGATAGATGTTGTCTATTAATCCTGCCGAAAAGGCTTGTTGGATTAATCTTGGATCTCCTCCTTCTAGGAAGTTGTACAGACTTTTGGTTTTCTTATCTGTTGTGAAAAATCTTTCATGGATAAGATCTTCTGGGCATGCCGCTCTAACTTTACTCCAGATTGTTCTGAAATCTTCAAAAGAGATTGCAGGGTTGTTGACTTCATATTCGACGTCATTTGGGATATCAAATCTTTGGTCTCTGTTTTCTTCTTTGATCTTTTGGACTTTCGGCTTTAGAAGAGGTTTTTTGGTTTGATTGGCTTCGTTATTGAAGGTGGCAAAACTAAGTCGTGCACTTGTTTCATTTCTGAACTTCTTGCATGTTACTTTATCGACCTTACAGAAGGTCTCTGTAATTCCCCAGTCTGTATGTATTCCGGCGTGTGGCCCTTTGTAGATTACATAGAATCTTTCAGCTTCTTTGTTAAGAGCCTTTTTGTAATCTGGTTTAAGCTCCTGCACAGATTTGTTAGTAGGTGACAAAATTGTCATTTTACTGATTCCTTCAGTACAAGGGTTGGAATTAACCAACAAGCTAGTTTTTCCATCTGGAAGAGGAGTAGCTGTCTCCTTTATTATGCTTTTAAGCAAAGCATCAGCTTTCAACAGATTTGTTGTTTCTTTACCAGGTGCCGTTTGCACTGGAATAGCCTTTGTTTCTAAGCTTTCGCTTTCCGGTACATCGGTGACCGTTGTTACTTGTTCATACAAGTTGATTTTTTGTTCGATTGTTGATAGCTCTATGAGGAGCATTTGTTTCTTCATCCTCAAGGATTTGAGGTCTTCCATTTTGTAAATTTTTAAACTCTTTTATCCTCCCCCTCTCTTTTTTGTGAGTGAAGTTTGTAAGGAATATGTCGTGGGAATCATATCCTTTTATAGGGCTCGAGAGGAGCAAGTGAGATCATGGATGATGTAAGACATACCTGAAGTCACGGGTGAGACAGTCTGCCAGCACATTTTTATCTCCTGCAAGATATTCTACAGTAAAAGTATATCGAGAGAACCACTCTTGCCAACGTATTAGTCGGCCTAATTTGTTGTCTCCTGAAATTTTAGTTCGGAGAAAATAAGTAAAATTTTTATTATCTGTACGGACCAGGAATTTTACCGGTGTTAAATATACAGAGAATTTTGTAATAACTCTTTTTACAGCGAGTAATTCTTTTTCATTGCTATGATAGTTTTTCTCGGCTGCTTTGAAACTGCCAGAGGTGTACCTGCAAATTTGTTCTTCGTTTTTGGAATTTTTGGCCTTTAAAACTCCTCCCCAAAATTCATCAGAAGCATCAGTTTCAATAATTAAATTGTCTTCAATGTTCAGAAGATAAAGCTTTGGAAAATTGATTAAAATTTTCTTTATCTTTTTGATGTAATCTGTATCAGTATTTGACCAATTCCAAATGACATCTTTTTTTAATTTTGCTTGTAAGGGCTTTCTCATGGCTGCAAGTTTTTCAATATATGTTTCAGCATAAGTTAAAACACCAAGAAATCTTTGCAGTTGTTTTTTGTCTTCTAAAACATTTGGAAAATCATGTAAATGTTCAAGAATATGTTTTTGAGGACAATGAGTGCCTTCATTTATTTCTAAACCCAAAAAATTGATTTTTGTTTTGAAAAGATGAGCTTTCTTTTGTGAAAGTATTATTCCGTATTTTAAAATGGTTCTGAGAACCTGGGTAACATGAACATAGTGTTCTTGTTCATTTTTGCTGAAGACCATGATGTCATCAACGTATAAAGTACATAAACTTTCAAGACCTCGAAGGGCGTTCTGCATGTGTCTTTGAAAAATACTAGGAGCTTGTTTATGCCCAAAGGGTAGTACCTTCCATTGAAAGAGCCCATCAGGACATGTAAAAGCAGTGAGTAGCTGCGATTCTTCATCAAGTAGGACTTGCCAGAAACCAGATTTGCAGTCGAAACTTGAATAAATATTTTTTCCTCGTAGTAGAGTTAAGAGCTCATGCATATTAGGGAGATTATGGGAATCTCCAATGGTTGCATCATTGATTGCCTTGTAGTTGACAACCATGCGTTTCTTTCCTCTTCTTTTCTCTGCTTCTTTGTTAACAAGAAAAGCAGGGGACATATGAGGAGATTTTGATTCTTTGATTAATCTCATATCAAGTAATTCTTTGATTTGTTTGGAGAATTCTTCTCTATCTTGTGGAGAGAAAACCATAGGCTTTTCTCTGACAATTGTTTTAGGATTAATGAGCTTGATTGAAGCCTTCATCCATCCTTTGGTTTTTTTCTGGATCAATAGAATTTTCAGAACAAAATTTTTCAAGAAGATCTTCTATCTTTTTGAAAAGGTTGGTTTGGACAGAAGCAATCCTTTCTCCAATAATTCCTTCTTGGGTTATATTGGTACCCGAAATTTGTTTTTCTTTAGAACCCTTTTTCTGGGTTTCAAGAAAACCTGGTTTTCCTTTACTAAAGGCTTCAGTAACCTTTTTTACAATTACCATATCGTCGTTAAGATGAAAGGAAATTCTATCTATCCATTGTATAAATGGTCCATAGACTTGACAGAAGTTGTTGCCAATTACAACATCAATTCCCGAGTCTTGTTGATAAATAGTGGGAACGTTGAAATGTTCACCTGCAAGCTCGAGATTAATGTTTCTGCAAACTTTATTAATTTTTATAGTGTCACCATTTGCAATAGTAGCGATAATTTCTTTGGGAGCATTTTCCCATAGTTCGTCTGGAATGATGAACTTGTTTGCAAGACATAAGGATGCACCTGTGTCTACAAAGCAGTGTACCCTAAATTTCTTATATCCTTTGAACTTAAGGAAAACAGAAACATAAATAGAGTTTGGATTAGTGAGATTCATAAGAGAATCATTATTTTTCTGGAGGTTTGCACAAAAATGGTTAACTTCTCCCTTCTTAAAAGGTGGGGTCTGTTTAAGGCTAATCTGAGTCATCAGTAATTGATTCATCTTTTTCTGAGGATGACGAGGAATTAGTATCAACATGTAAAATGAAAACATGTTGTGTACCATCGTATTCTTCTTCAAGAGCTTCGTAGCCTCCGTTATTAGCAGTTTGTAATACCTTTACCTTGTCAGGGTACTTTTTCCTATTTGGACATTCATTAGCGTAGTGTCCTTCTTCGTTGCAGATCCAACACCTGCATTTTTTCTTTCCTTGTGGACATAAATTATTCTTTTTAGGTGTTTCTTTCGAAGATTTTTTGAAGTATTTTCCTGGAGAAAATCTTCTCTTTTTCTTCTTCCAAAAAGATTTGTATTTTTTGTTTTTATCTTTATACTTCTTCTTAGTATAAGTTTTCCTTCCGATATCAAAATCTTTGAAATCAGACAGAATGTTACAACAATCTTTGCTTATAGTTTTAAGCTTTTGTTGTTTATATCTGTCTTGACATATTCTGTCAATTTCTTCTTTTGCAATTTTTGTTGCATAAGAAAGACTGGTTTGCTGAATCTCTCCAATGGCTTCTTTTGTCCATCTTTCAGTACAGATTTCTCCAATGATTGGTATTTTCATAAGATAAGCAGATATCCATTGTGAATATTCACTTCTCTGTGGAATATCATAAAGATATGATTCATATCTACATGTGTATTTGTCAAGGAGACAAATATCATGTAACTGGAGTTTTGTCATTGAGACTCTTGCTATGTCGACTTTCTTATTTATAGTGAAGTCTTTATTGGAGACATAATCTAGTCCTAAGAAGATAGTGTAAATGACATTTATAAGACTATCAAAAAGGTCTAATCCATGTAATTCTTCATTCCAATTATTATTTCTAATGAATTTTTGCACAATTCCATCAGTCTTGTGTTCTAAAAGTAGGAGAACATTTTTTGCATTTCCAAATTCATCTGGGTTTGTTTGTAAATTAGTGAAATCTCAGTAACCCATTTTTCTATAATTCTTTCTCTGAGTTTTAAGTCTTGGATACAATCAATATTGAGGACATTGATCGTATTGGGTCCTTTACCACTATTTGGAATACCATTGTGGACAGGCATTTTGAACTCATACTTCTTTTTCTTCTTTCTCTCGCCTCTGTTTGTGGCCATATATGAAGATTTTGCTTCCATTTCTTCGTTGCTATCTGAGTATTCGAACTTGACAGCGTTTATGTTAGGATTGTCTTCCTGTTCTAATTCGATATCATGTTCATTTACTTTGGCTACTTTAAAGTATTGATCAAAAAGTTGTGGCTCTTTTTGATATAGTTCTTCGCATTCTTCAGTTTCCAAGGATAAAAGCTGAATGAGTTTTTGGTCAGGTTTATCATAGTCTTCATACTGAAGATTAAAGAAATATTTCTCGAGTTGCTCGGAGACTTTTTCTTTCATTTTTCTCCTTCCTAAAGATATCAATCTTCTGGGAGTCTTTTAAGCTACCTAAGTCTGGGTTTCCAATACTAGGATTGGGAGGTGAGTATTTCTTAAGACCTGAATATTTTCCAGGTTTGGTTTTTTGCTCTATAATGGAAATATTCTTGATGTGTTCAAGAATATCTTTATTACAAGGGCAAGAATCAATCTTTTCAGATAACTCTTTAGTAACGTCTGCAATAATTTTTGCAGATGCAACTTCTAACTGGGTAGTGGTTACGTATTTATTGACTGTTAAGTCAAAGTTTATGATCAGCCCAACTATTTTTTCTTCAAGGAGGTTGATCAATTTATTGAGCTCGGCTAGCGAGGTCATCCGCTCAGTTGTTTTAACTGGTCTTGTATATTAGTGATCTTAAGGTTGGTTTCCATAAGAGTGCCTTCAATATTTGCCTTTTTGGCAACTTCTTCCACAAACTGATTATTTTTTAAAGAGTTCTCTAGGAGGATAGAATGTTTTTCAATAGATTGGGTTAATTTAATAGTCAACCTATTTTGTTTTTCAATTGTTTCGAGTAATTTTTCAAAATCTTTTTTGACAAAATCATTTTTAAGGGAAGCTAAATCACTTTTAAATTGATTAAAAGGTTTTTTATTTTTTGAAATATTTGTAGAAATATCTTTTGAAACACCAAGGTAATGGCTTATTTTTGAAGTCTTCAAAAGACATCTTGCAATGATCTGGTTGAGATTATTGCAATGATTTACAATTGTTTGAATACTAGCTTTTCCAGAAGTAGAGAAAACGTATTCTTTCTTTTCAGTATTGTCGTCAAGAGTTTTAATTTTGACTGTTTTACCTTTTTTATAAAAATGAGGAAAATCTATTTTATTACTCATTTATAATCTCAGTGATTTGTTTGATATTCTGACGTAGACTATCAATTTTTAAAGACATGTTTCTTATTAAGTTACTATCTTTTCTTTCTGAGCTTTCTCCTACGTGGAGTGAATCCATAGAAATTCTTGGTCTAAGAGTTTATCCTAGGGCTTTTTTATTTCTAGCTATGTTTAAAACCCAAGAGTTTTCTTGAGGATTTATGTCGCAGAATTGCTTATCTTTGACATGGCCAATTTCTGAGAAGACGTCGTCAAGTTCGATGTACTCGTCTTTCTTGTAGTCTATGCTATGGTGACTATTGGTCAAGGCATATCCTATGAGATAGGTTATTGTAAATGGTTTATCACCTGGACTCATAAGGTCACTTCTCTCAAAGTGATGTATAAAAGATAATGTTTTATCTATATTTGCAGATTTCAAATCCAGAGCAAACTTTGGATAGACTGAAAACATAAACTTTTGGTAAGCAAGGTTTCCTTTAGCAGCACCTAAGATGCAGTCCTGTCGGTCAGTGATTCTGTTGTCAATTAAGGCCATTTTTATGGGAGAATTTATTCCTGCTTGGAATTGGGATTTTATCAAAATTTTTCAGCTCCGATATGGACCATTCTAATTTTTTATCTAATCTCAACTGGAATACTTTTCAAGTTATTGTTTATTTGCTCCTTAGTCAAAAGGGGTAGAAAAACAGCTCCTATTGTGTCTTTTATGTCTACAGACATTTCTTTAGTACTAACAAAGTAGAAAATTTCATTTTTCCTCTTGAGAGGGTTTAAAATACTAAGTTTAGAAGGAACATTTTTGAAAATGTTTTCTTTCTTTATTTTTAAATCTGTTTTCTTAACTCGAGAGAGAAGGTCTTGTTTTATTAAAAGGTTTGCATGAAAGTCGTCTTCATCCTCAACATAAGTTAGGATTTGTTTTTCTTCTGATTATTATTTTCTTCATAGTTGTTGAAAATTTCTTTATTCATTTTATGAAATGCTAACAAGTTAAAATCCTTTTTCTAAATTCTGAAACTGAGTTTAAAGCTTTATCAAGGTGTTCTTGATGTATTTTTTGCCTATGAAGGAGATACTTACGTATAGTAACCATGGTTGGTATATATTCGTGAGTATGTTTATTTTGTGCTTGTAGAATTCTGAAATTTATATGCACTAAATTTTTATTATTATTGAAAATCATTTCTTTATGATGAGAAATTTCAACCTCGATATTATGAATTTCTTCAAAAACTTCACTGTAAAGTGTTTTATTATATTGTAATGTCATTTTTAACAAGGCTCTAATACCAGTTTGGTGTGAGGGGTTTTTGAATAATTTTTTGACAAGAAGGGAATAGATGCAAAGTTTGTAAAGAGAAAACTCAGTAATCAATAAGTGTTGAGGACATTGATCGTATTGTGAGGGGTTTTTGAATAGTTTCTATCTATGTAAGTAATACACCTACTCCAAAACACTTATTGATTAATGAGTTTTCTCTTTACATACTTTGCATCTATTCCCTTCTTGTCAAAAAATTATTCAAAAACCCCTCAATAAATGCACTCGTCTTTCTTGTAGTTACTTTATCTTGTTTGGTGTAAGAATTTATTTCTGAGCTTTCTGAGCTTTCTCTTACAAAATTATTGTAAGGATATCCTATAGCATTTAACAATATAATAAAATTTCCCATAGTTTGTCTGGAATGATGAACTTGTTTGCAAGACATAAGGATGCACCTGTGTCTACAAAGCAGTGTAAAATAATGATTCTCTTATGAATCTCACTAATCCAAACTCTATTTATGTTTCTGCTTTCCTTAACTTCAAAGGATATAAGAAATTTAGGGTACACTGTTTTGTAGACACAGGTGCATCCTTATGTCTTGCAAACAAGTTCATCATTCCAGACGAACTATGGGAAAATGCTCCCAAAGAAATTATCGCTACTATTGCAAATGGTGACACTATAAAAATTAATAAAGTTTGCAGAAACATTAATCTCGAGCTTGCAGGTGAACATTTCAACGTTCCCATTATTTATCAACAAGACTCAGGAATTGATGTTGTAATTGGCAACAACTTCTGTCAAGTCTATGGACCATTTATACAATGGATAGATAGAATTGCCTTTCATCTTAACGACGATATGGTAATTGTAAAAAAGGTTACTGAAGCCTTTAGTAAAGGAAAACCAGGTTTTCTTGAAACCCAGAAAAAGGGTTCTAAAGAAAAACAAATTCTGGGTACCAATATAACCCAAGAAGGAATTATCAGAGCCTTTTTGGCAACTTCTTCCACAAACTGATTATTTTTTAAAGAGTTCTCTAGGAGGATAGATTTTATGTTTCTGCTTTCCTTAACTTTAAAGGATATAAGAAATTTAGATAGGTTATAGAAATCTTTATCTATAAATGGTTAATTGGATCAGTAACCATTTACAATAACCTTTTAAGAAGGGAGAAGTTAACCATTATGTCTCCACTAGTATACACAACTGATAAGGCATATCCTATGAGATAGGCATTACAATATAATAAAACATCGGTGACCGTTGTTACTTGTTCATACAAGTTGATTTTGAAAAAAGTTAATTATACAAATTCACACTGTATAATCACCAGCTGGAGCTATGACAACACCAGTAACGAAGACCTTGAACGAGCATCCAAATTTGGAGAACAGTTCATGAACAACAACTTTGATGCATCTACCACTACAAGACAAATCTTCTGTAAGCATGCGGAGCAGTTGTTTGAAGACCATCATTGCAATTACTGCAATTGCAGTGATTCCACGACAAAGGAGGGTCCCTTCTCTGAAGATGACAAATCTTCATCATCTTAAAGAAAGATGCTTCACGCATCAAATGGCCCCCGCCACTCAAGAAAATAATGCCTCCTACATTATTAAAAGCTTTTCCAGCTGTCCACAATAATATTCTCTTATGAATCTCACTAATCCAAACTCTTATAAGGATATAAGAGTACTCCCGTTTTGGGAACTCTTTTATCAATAAATCCATGTTTTGTTATACTTGAGTGTTCATACAAAATAGATTATGAACACTCAAGTATAACAAATGCATCCTTATAATGTTCAAAATTGATTAATCCAAAAACCCCTAAATTTATGAACTCACTCAGCAGGGGCTGACACTTGTATCTTTTCTCTTTTGTGCCTTATGATTGGTTTAGGCAGTTTAGAAGATTGGCCTTGGTGAGAGGGGTTCTTATGGGTAGTAGATTTATATTAACGATACCACTCTGAATAATTTTTTGACAACAGTACCGCAGGCATGAGACCAACAGGGAAAGCAACCACACAGACCAAAGGTGTGAGGGGTTTTTGTAAACTATGTCAAATTTACACTGCTTTGAAACGACACCTGGTAAAGAAACAACAAATCTCTGTACCCTTCTTGTCAAAAACATATTCTTGAACATTTATTTTCCTGCAACGAAGAAGGACACTACGCTAATGAATGTCCAAATAGGAAAAAGTACCCTGACAAGGTCAATGTATTACAAACTGCTAATAACGGAGGCTACGAAGCTCTTGAAGAAGAATACGATGGTACACAACATGTTTTCATTTTACATGTTGATACTAATTCCTCGTCATCCTCAGAAAAAGATGAATCAACTACTGATGACTCAGATTAGCCTTAAACAGACCATGTGAGGGGTTTTTGAATAATTTTTTGACAAGAAGGGAATAGATGCAAAGTATGTAAAGAGAAAACTCATTAATCAATAAGTGTTTTGGAGTAGGTGTATTACTTACATAGATAGAAACTATTCAAGCCAGCCTGTGTCATCCTTTGGTCTGTGTGGTTGTTGTCCCTGTTGGTCTCATGCCTGCGGTACTGTTGACCATCGTCGACCTGACACTCTGTCACTTACAGGTTTCATGACTCTATTTTGTATGAACACTCAAGTATAAAAAAACATGGATTTATTTATAAAAGAGTTCCCAAAATGGGAGTACTCTTACAATATTTTACATCTTCTCCCTTCTAAGGGAGATTTTACTCACAAGACATTAAATTGAAAATTTACAGGATAGAGAGTGTTTTTTCTTGCACTCGTTGTCGTGATGATTCTAATGAAAAAATAACTCTCAATTTATAGATACATTGAGAGGGTCTGATAATTGCCTATTACGTCAGGCATGACGTTTCTATCCACTCACGATTACATTATTGTGGACAGCTGGAAAAGCTTTTAATAATGTAGGAGGCATTATTTTCTTGAGTGGCGGGGGCCATTTGACGCGTGAAGCATCTTTCTTTAAGATGATGAAGATTTGTCATCTTCAGAGAAGGGACCCTCCTTTGTCGTGGAATCACTGCAATTACAGTAATTGCAATGATGGTCTTCAAACAACTGCTGAAAGATTCTATGTAATCTACAAAGGGCCACACGCCGGAATACATACAGACTGGGGAATTACAGAGACCTTCTGTAAGGTCGATAAAGTAACATGCAAGAAGTTCAGAAATGAAACAAGTGCACGACTTAGTATTCCATTACTAGCCAACCTTAGTGACCAAACACATTCCAAAACTAGATGAACACTTCCCAAATTCTCAATGAGCTCAATAATTCCAAGTAATTCACATGATACAACTCCAAGTCCTTACGCCACCTCGGCTCGTGGCATATTTCTATAACTCTTAACCGGAATGGACGGATCATCAATTTAACAACTCACTTGCCGAAGGATCGATGTACTCAAAGTTCGCAAAAAGATACCATTCGATTTCTGTTGACAATCCCAATGAATAAAATAACCCATGCGAACAACACTTTCAAACTAATTAAGAGTAGTACATTACCTCTGCCTAATCCCTATTGATGGTAGTAGTCGACAACTCGAGCTTTACAACGACTAGCTTTCTTTGACCATCAAAACCTATCACTTCTACATTCCAAGACCAGATGATCATTCCAAATACCTCAATGAACTTCAAGGTCCTAAGGCACTTCTCACTGAATCTACTACAAGTCCTTGACGACTAATCGGTTGATGAGGAGCAATATCTCAATATCGAACAAGTACCCAATCTGACCAACCACTTACTAGCGTTTAGAGTAATTTCCTTGTAACCTGCAACTGACCTCGCTCTGAAGGTGTGAACTTGAAAACTACCGATCTTACACCCATAACCGAACCAATTCCTAACCACCTCAAACTCATGAACACCCCTACACATCATGCATTCAACCCGGCGTGCCTAGCTTGCGAAATACTCACGCCTCTTCTAAACATGGCCCACGGTATGCAAAATGGCATATGATAACTTTCCAGATAAAGTAACTATATTACTCATACAGGTACTTTTATTCTTACATAATCAAGGCATAAACATTTCATACACATTAACACTGAATCATAAGCATAATGATTTAAAGCATGAAAGAAAAGAATACGATACATACTTGTAGCATCTTAGGGTCTTGCTCCCCCTTCCTGCGGAAGCACCTGCAATGGAACCTGAACCGCTCCAACCAATAAATGTGGGAAATTTTCCCTGATATGACTAGGCTGATGACAATAAAGACACAATTCTACTCCCAGGATGCATTATTGGCGAAGGTGGCCCCTCCGTCTGCACCTTCCACATTTAGACTTGTCGCGCACACGCTCATGGGTTCCTCCACCCATAGCACAAATGTCATGGCCCCTCAAATCTCCATCACCAGACATGACAACATCAAACTACTCAGATGATGTTAGCAGATTCAGATCACGAGTCTGCTTCCTCTTCCCCAATTGCCTCTCCAAACTAAGTGTATGTTAACGTTACCATGAACGGCCACGTTAAATTTAACGTAAAGTATAAACGAGACGTTATCTCGTCAGGACATTGGCCAAGGACCGACCTTGGCCCAAGCAGTCCAGCATCAGGGTGACAGCTCGTTTCCCTCCACGAGGGACGGATATCCTCCGTGATCTTCTCATTCACTCACGACCAATCAGGACGTGACAAAAAGCTTAGGTGACGCCCAAAACTGACGTCACCAGGCAGTTAGTTAACGTGGGCATATAATTCTCCCAGTTAGAGGAGGCCACTTATGACACTCATTGGACGAGGTCCCCACGATCCGTTAGTAATAGGTACAAAAGAATCTCTTCCGCCTCAATGAAGGGATCCATCTTCTCCCTCACTGAATTTACCCTAAATTCCATCTCTCATAAAACTAACTTGATCATCGGAGTGACGTCCCGGGAGAGCACCCGGTCGTCCTCTAACGGTTCTTCTGTGTTGTGTTCTCAGGAAAGCTTCCAAGACAGGTCCATCATCTAGCGTCCAAAATCCAAGTAAAACTTTTCATTTTCAAAAAGGAAATTACATCCATAAATTGAAACCCCTATAGAGCATGTCACAACAGTGTAACAGCCCAAAATCCAAGTAAAACTTTTCATTTTCAAAAAGGAAATTACATCCATAAATTGTTTCCAAAATCCATTACAACTTAAATATGTTCAATCATCAGAGTAACAATATCAGTAAGTACAGAAAATAGTGAAGAGTAAATGATGTGCCATCAAGCCGGGCTCTTCCCCGTAGTACCAGAAGTACATGAAATCACAATTCAAACTGTAAGCAAAAACTTAGTGAGTTCCCAAAAATACCAAATAACATACAATCACAATGTACCACGCAACATACATATGATTGCCATGGGCTACCCCTATGGTCTTTCCCTTGGAATACAATGGGCTACCCCCATGGTCTGATATTCGAGTGACATGGGGTATCCCATGGTCTTCCATGCCATTGACTACCCCCATGGTCTTTCATACAAGTGTCACGGGCTACCCCCGAGGTCTTCAGACAAGTAAACACATAGACAACTATCATTTCCACATGTCAAGTGATGGGCCGACATTGGTGCCTTCGACCCATTGGTATGGTGAGAGACTCACCTTGAACTACTGAATCACACCCAAAGATCGTTGGCTGCTGGTCTGACAAATCCCCGAGCTATCAATACCAAATAACATCCCATAAATATTTGGATTTCAAATCCATAACCAACAGTCCATAAATAGGGTAAAAAAACCATTTTACCCCTTACCTAGTTTGGTCCAAGACTAAGGCCCAAACCTACAATCCAAATGCCCATTTACCAAAATAATCATCCAAGGCCCATTCATGGCCCAATTTTCCAAATTGGATCCAAACCCTTACATGGGCCTTACCCAAGGCCCAAAAATATTCCTAGTCCAAAACACTTGCATTCAGATGGCCCAACAAAGCCCTAAGCATCTAAGTCCAAAAGAATGGCCCAAACCAAAGCCCGAAATGTCTTACGCCCACTGACTGAGTACGCGGGGCGTACTCAGCTGTACGTTAAACGTACTCAGCTATACGCTAAGCGTACACGCTTTTGGGCTTGTACGCGGTGCATACTGGCTTATACGCCCAACGTACTTCCCCATTCAGCTATCTTCCATTTTTACCCTTAATCCATTAAGACATTGCTCCAAAACATAGATCTGACTTCCTTAAGCTGGATTATCACGTAAAGTTGCTAACTTTACGTTCATGCATGGCTAAATGAAGCTCTTAAAGCTCAAAAGGACTTAATAGACGACTTATTGCATGCATGAGCCAAAAAATCCCATAGAGTTTGCACCTTTATGCTTAAGAAACTCCTAATAAGCTCACATCTAAAAGAATAACCCCTTCAAATGTCCTAACTCATCAAACCAACCCAAAAAGGGACCAAAAGCATAAAAACTAGGACATGAAAATATATAAGCATGGAGAAGACAAGGTTTGGACTTGATACCTCTAGAAGCTTGCAAAATGAGTGATGATTTTGGATCTCTAAACTTCCCACCAAGAAAAGCACCTTCACCTTTCTTCAAATCCTTCAAAATGAGCAAAATAAGCACCAATTTCTTCTCAAAAGCTCAAAGACACAACAATGGAGGCTTAAGGTAGATTTTTATGGTTTAGAAGGTATGGGGTCTGGTAAAGAGGCCAGCCGTAGGGACTTAAGGTCTTTATATAGGGTACAACACCCTAAAATTAGGGTTTCTTAATCTCCGAGTACGCTAAGCGTAACCCTTGTACGCCTAGCGTACGAGGCCTTGCATCTGCGACCAACATCACCTTAGTACGCTAAGTGTACCATGTGGTACACCCCGCGTACTACTCCAAGGACCATTATTGCAACAAATTAAACATAAAGGGAAAATAAGGAACATACCAACATCCAAGTGTTACAATTCTACCCCAATTGAATCAGAATTCATCCTCGAAGTCCGCTGCCCCGAATAACTATGGATAGTGCTCCCTCATCTCATCTTCGGTCTCCCAAGTCCACTCTGATCCCTTGCGGTGCTGCCACTGCACATTTACCAACAGGATAACCTTGTTCATCAAGTTTTTCTTCTTCTGATCCAGAATCGCCACCGGTCTCTCAATATAATTCAAGCGGTCATCCACCTAAATATCCTCCAATGGTACGACTGCGGAATCATCCACTAAGCACTTCTACAGCTGAGAGACATGAAACGTGCTATGAATCTGAATGAGATCATCTGGAAGATCCAAGCAATAAGCAACCCGGCCCACCCAGGCCAAAACCCTGAAAGGACCAATATACATGGGGCCCAGCTTACCCTGCTTCCTGAACCGGATGACACCATTCCAAGGTAACACCTTCAGGAGAACCATATCTCCCACCTGGAAATCTAAATCTGACCAGCGCCTGTCGGCATAACTCTTCTGCAAATTCTGAGTTGTCTGGAGCCTACTCCGAACATGCTAAATCAGCTCAGTGGTCTTCAGTACCACCTCGATACTCCCCATAATCCGCTGACCGATTTCGCCCCAACAAATCGGGCTCCTACACTTCCTCCCATAGAGCATCTCGAAAGGAGGTCGATCAATTCTGGCGTGATAACTGTTGTTATACAAAAATTCCGCTAACGGAAGATATGTATCCCAATTCCCACCGAAATCGAGAACACACGCCCGCAACATATCCTCAAGGGTCTGAATAGTCCACTCACTCTGACCATCGATCTGCGGATAGAATGTTGTGCTGAAATGGAGACGGGTGCCCAACTCGTCATGAAACCTCTTCCAAAACCTGGAAGTGAACCAGACATCTTTGTCAGAAACCACTATTACCGGCACCCCATGACATGACACAACCTCCCTGATATAAATCTCAGCCAACTTCTCAGCAGAAATACTCTCCTGAATCGGGATGAAACGCGCGCTCTTGGTAAAACAATCCATGATGACCCAAATCGAATCCACTATGCGTCCAATCCGGGGTAGCTTCGTGATAAAATCCATGGTAATATCTTCCCATTTCCATACGGGAATCTCCAACGGCTGCATCTTGCCGTGAGATCGCTGATGCTCGGCCTTGACCTTCCTGCAAGTCAAGCATTGTAACGCCCGCAGATTCGAGCTAGTCAATTTAGAGACGATAAGCCTCGAAAATGACTTTTTGATAGAAGATTATTTAGAAGGAGTAATATTAACTAATTTGTAGTATATGTTACAAGGATTCCGTACATATAAAAAACGTTGAAATCCGAGTTATAACAAAGAAGTTATGACCCGTCGAAGTTTTGCGACAGAACCGGCACGACATAGCGCGACGTAAATAGTGAATTTACGATAGAGCGATATTTGGCCTTAGCGATCTAAACGAAAGTCGTAGAATACGTTAAAACGAGAGCGTGCATAAAAAGAACGCCCAAATCTGACTTCGTATGAGGTAGTTATGATTTTTCGAAGTTTCGGCTTAGCAGTATGTAGCCCGAAATTCGAATAATAGATCGAGCGGTTTTTAGCCGACACAACCTAAACGAGAATCGAAGATCTCGTTAATAGTAGCGTAACGATAAAAAGACAGACGAAAACAGACATCGGATGAAGAAGTTATGAAATTTTAACGGACTTTTCCTGTCCCGGCCCGTTAAAAATATAATATTAATATAATATTAAAAATAAAGTCAAAATTAGCCGATGGAGTCTAAACGAAAGTTATAGACCATAATTTCACCTACGCGTGGATATAAAGAATGTCAAAAACGGAGTTTGTAGGCGAAAGATATGAATTTCTGAAGTCCGGAGCACAAACTTCGAGAATTTGACTGCATTCACGACGTGAACACAATGTTCACAACGTGAACTCAGTGAACGACACGTTTCGAGCCTAGAAGACACACGGCAAGCCTAGGGGGTGACCAGGATTGAAATCACGACGTGAACATACATGGTTCACGTCGTGAATCTCAAAATTTCACCCTATACATAGAATAAGAAGCTTTCGGGATTTGTTTGCTAATTCTGATATCTCTCACTCTCTAAACCTTCTTTAGCCCACTTTTACCCCCCCCCCCCCCCCCCGAAGCCCCGGTATCATCCTCGACACCCGAAGCAAGTCCCGACGCCCCGAAGATCCCGAGAAAAAGAGTTTTCGAGTCGATACTCTGCCCGCGTGAAGCCCGGTTTTTGAGAAAACATCCCGGTTTCATCGAAGAATATTGTTTTAAGGGACGAAGTGCTGTCCAATCGTCGTCTTATCAAGTGAGTACATATTATTTTCATCTTACACATAGATATGAAGTATTTTATATAAATTACGTGCTATGTGTGCATATTATATGTATACTTGTTATCTATATTAGATGAACACTATTATACATGTTTTAAATGATTTAAACTGTATATGTATTTTATATCTACAAATATGTTGGGGTAAAACATGGGTAGATGAATTACATGATGTGTGATGAAATAAAAATTGAGGAAAGGTATCGATGTTTAAGATGATCTAGTCATCTAGCAGAGTATAGACAACGACCACAGACTATTCTAGATAGTCCAGTGGAACGTTAGCAGACTCGTAACCTGTAGGTATTTTTGAACTGAGTGTTCATTATGTGTTTTTGAACTATGTGTTCATCAGGTATTTTTGAACTATGTGTTCATCCGATAAGTATCATGTACAAAGTCCTTCTTTTTGACACTATTACGTGTCGGGGTACGGGAGCGTACGAGAGTACTTTATTAGTATTTTCCCTATACTTTTTATTTTGAAGAGCTTTGGAGTCTTTGTTTCTTTTATGAAGTGATCGGACGAGCTTCATGTGTCAGCGTTTCCTTTCACGAAGTAATTGAGGGAAATTCGTAAACTGCCTAATGAAGTGTGTCGGTAATAGACCACTACTAGGTATGTCTGGGGTTATGATGCTAGATAGGGTGAGTCTGGGGGTAAAATACCTCACGATATTCAGATCACTGCTAGGAAAAGTTCGATGCTGGATAGGGTGAGTCTGGGGGTAAAATACCTCACGATATTCAGATCACTGCTAGGCAAAGTTCGATGTTGGATAGGGTGAGTCTGGGGGTAAAATACCTCACGATATTCGGACCACGGCTAGGCATTGTTATCTAGATAACTACCCCTGACTTAATTGTCTTGTGGTTCTTTCTTTTACGAACGAATGTTCGTGGTGAAACTTATTCCATTCCCCTCATTTGATGTCTTTATCGATCCTCGTTTGCTGCTAGGGAATTTCCGAAGCAGCTTCGTCAGTTTGTTGTTCATATCGATCCTTTTGGCTAGATCTTGTAAGATCATTGTATAGGATCAGTACGTGGGGATCGACGTTCGTTAGGGCTAGTAGTATAAACCTCGGGTAGCGATGGACTTCGTGCCTATTCCTTAGGAATGAAGGATAGATGATTCTAAGGGTAGATCCTTAAGATTAAAGAAGATAATGGGGATGGGTAATTGGGTTGATTGTTTGATGATTAAATATAATAATTATATTATTGTGGGTTGGAAACCCTATGTACTCACCAGGTTTCCCAACCTGACCCACTCAAGTTTATTTGTATCACAGGTGTCGATACGAAGCTACTTTACACTAAGAGATTTAAAGGAGATGTAGATCACTAGTGTAAATAAATGTAAGGTCTGTTTATGCTTATGTTTCAGTATTGACGATGACATCCCAAAGTTTTAATATGAACAAAATACATTTCTTCGGAAATGCTTTGATAATATATTTATCATGTTTTTCTGGGAACAAATTCTGCAATATATTTATTTAAAATTATACTCTGATTTTCAAATAAAGCATAAAGAAATCGGTCTTTTCTGGCCGTGAAATTTGGGGATGTCACAAGCATCGCTCCATGTACCAAGCCACATCCCGCTTCATTCAGAGCCACCAATAATCAGGACGAAGATCCCTATACATCTTCGTCGCCCCAGGATGAATGGAGAACCTGGACTTGTGGGCCTCCTCCATCAGAATCTGATGCACACCACCCAAATACGGAACCCAAACTCGCCGATGCAGAGTCAACAATCCACGGCTATCATAATCGAAGGAAGCCACCTGACCCACAATACGTTCGCTCTTCCGGTCATCTTCCTTCATAGCCTCAGTCTGTGCCTCACGAATCCACTCCAACAATGGAGTAATCACAGTCATCCTCAAATATGTGTATCTGATCAGAGTCGCGATTGCCTTGCGGCTAAGAGCATCGACCACCACATTGGCCTTCCCCGGGTGATAAAGGATCTCACAATCATAATCCTTCACCACATCCAACCACCGGCGCTGCCTCATATTCAAATTTGGCTGATCTATCAAGTACCTCAGGCTCTTATGATCCGTGTAAATAGTACAATGGACCCCATAGAGGTAATGCCGCCAAATCATGCGTCGAATAATTCGCCTCATGAGGCTCCAGCTGCCTCGAAGTGTAGGTGATCACACGACCCATCAGTATCAACACTGCCCCTAATCCTGTGATTGAAGCATCACAATAAACCAAGAAATCATCAACACCCTCCGGCAGGGTCAGAATCGGCGCCTCACACAATCATTGTCTCAAAGTCTCAAAATCTGCCTGGTGCTTAGGCCCCCAACGAAATGTAACCGTCTTCTTGGTCAGCCGGGTCAAAGGAACAGCTATCTTGGATAAATCATGGATGAATCTCCGATAATAACCTGCTAAGCCAAGAAAACTCCAAATCTCAGATGGAGACCTCGGAACCTCCCATTAGATCACGACCTCGACCTTGGCCGGATCAACCAGAATGCCATTCTGGTTGACAAGGTGCCCCTGAAACTGCAACTCGCACAACCAGAACTCACACTTGGAGAACTTTGTGA
Organism: Lactuca virosa; assembly: GCF_052849685.1. Classification (NCBI taxonomy): domain Eukaryota; kingdom Viridiplantae; phylum Streptophyta; class Magnoliopsida; order Asterales; family Asteraceae; genus Lactuca; species Lactuca virosa. The sequence goes on from NC_136433.1 coordinate 46,551,439, forward strand.
AAAGTATCTACCTCCATAATATCTCCAACACTTCCCTCAAGTGCTCCTCGTGCTGCTCCCGAGTCTTAGAATAAAACAAGATATCATCAATGAATACAATCACAGACTGATCCAACATCGGTTTTCACACGCGGTTCATGAGATCTATGAATGCAGTTGGAGCATTGGTGAGCCCAAACAACATCACCACGAACTCGTAATGACCATAACGAGTCCGGAAATATGTCTTCTGCACATCCTCATCCCTAATCCTCATCTGATGATAACCCGATCGTAAATCAATCTTGGAAAACCAAGATGCGCCATGAAGCTGGTCAAAAATATCATCAATCCTCGGAAGTGGATAACGGTTCTTCACCGTTACCATATTCAGCTCCCGGTAGTCGATGCACATACGATGAGACTCATCCTTCTTCTTTATGAACATGATCGGTGCTCCCCAAGGTGAACTTCTTGGTCGAATGAAACCCTTGTCTAACAGCTCCTGCAGCTGTATAGACAACTCCTGCATCTCGGGAAGAGCCAACCAATACTATGCTTTGGCTATCGGAGCCGCACCAGGAGCCAAATCAATCATGAACTCAACCTGTCTCTCCGGAGGCACCCCAGGAAAATCCTCCAGAAACACATCCGGGTAATCCCGCACTACATCATCCACAGTCGCCTTACCCTTATCCCGGGTATCCATAACATATGCGACATAACCGGAACAACCCTGCTGAATATAGCGTCTGGCCCTCGCCGCTAAACAAAAAATCGTCCCACGCTGAGATCACTCCCCATGAACCACTAACTCTCCCCCAATTCGGGTCCAAACCCGAACTAACTTTTGCTCACAGTCGATCACTTCCCCCATTAGAGCTCAACCAATCCATGCCCACAATAACCTTGTTCCCATGGAAAGGAATGGGAACCAAATCGACCGGATACTGCTCGCTGAATAACTAGATAGTACAACCCCGATGAACCCTCGCAACCCGAACAGACCTATATCATCTGCAATCTCGACATCTGATGGACAATCCAGCTCCCTCGGAGCTCCAACAAATCTCTTGCTAAGCGCAAGTGATACAAAGGATCGGGTAGCCCCCGAATCAAATAAAACATGAGCTGACAACCCATTGAGCAAAAAGGTCCCTATACAAGATCATAACAAACATAAGAAAAACACAAAACAATAAAAGATAGAGATAAGACACATACCGGTAACGACATCTGGCGTTGCTCATGCCTCATTAGTGGTCAACTGAAACGCTCTGCTCTTCACCGCAGGAGCCTCCGCCTTGCCCTGGCGGCCATCAGTAATCCTCAAGGTGGTTAGCTCAGGCGCCACCACTACTCCACCAGACAACCTCGGATAATCGGCTTTTTTATGGTCGGTCTGGTTGGAGTGAAAAAAAATCAAGCCCTTCTTGGGGCACTCCCTGCTCATGTGACCCGATTGGCCCCAACTGTAACATACCGGACCTGCTACCCGACAGGCCCCATTGTGCGGCTTGTCGCACTTGGCACAACGGCCCTGCCCTGCTGGCCTCTGCTAGGAGCATCACAGGTATTTGGCTTCTTGGCCTACCCCGCTGCTGTCTGAACCTGCTCCGGCTTCCGCTTCGTCCGGAGCTCCAACTCGATTTCCCGCTAATGGGCCTTCTCAATCGTATCATTCATGGTCTTGCACCCTGAGAAACTCACGAACTCCCTGATATCATCCCTCAGCATGACATGATATCTAGTCCTCCGTATCTCCTCATCTGTAGCATACTGCAAAACTAGTAATGCCCTCTCCCTGAATTTGGCGGTGATCTCCGCCACAGTCTCCGTATTCTGGTGAAGGTCCTGGAACTCCCTCACCAGCTGATGCACCTCAATGGCCGGTGCAAACTCCCGATCAAACCTCCGCGTAAAATCCTCCCATGTCATCACTGTCACCCCCGCCGTCCCTACCTTATGGCTAACCTCCTCCCACCAGTCCCTGAAATAACTTTGAAAGCATACACTTAATAAATAACAGAGTCAACATTGATTCCAAGAAATATACGACATTGAATTTTTCTAGGCTATAAGGCATCACAAAAATCAGGCAATTTATCACACAATCCCTGAATGTATCCTTAGTCCTACTCTAGCATGCATTTCACATATCAACATACTAGTTGCAATACATAAGCATGGTTATTTTTTTGGGAAACACTTACTTGAGATCGGACAATCGCATGCATTGCACTTTCCCTTTACTTAAGAAAACTTTTTCAGAAAATTTTGATTCTTTTTCTTTTGAAAAAATAATTATTTCCTCAGTTTGAGTTCTGGCACACCTGAGGGTGTGCCCGAATCCCTCAAACCAAGGCTCTGATACCAACTTGTAACATCCCAAAATCCAAGTAAAACTTCTCATTTTCAAAAGGGAAATTACATCCATAAATTTTTTTCAAAATCCATTACACCTTAAATATGTTCAATTATTAGAGTAACAATATCAGTAAGTGCGGAAAATAGTGGAGAGTAAATGTTGTCCCATCAAGCGGGGCCTTTCCCCTTAGTACCGGAAGTATCAAATCACAATTTAAACTGTAAGCAAAAGCTTAGTGAGTTCCCAAAAATACCAAATAACATAAAATTACAAAGTACCACGCAATATACATATGATTGTCATGGGCTACCCCCATGGTCTTTTCCCTTGGAAATCCATGGGCTACCCCCGTGGTCTTATATTCGAGTGTCATGGGCTACCCCCATGGTCTTTCATACAAGTGCCACGGGCTACCGTCGAGGTCTCTAGACAAGTAAAAACATAGAAAACTATCATTTCCACATGTCAAGTAATGGGCCGACATTGGTGCCTTCGACCCATTGTATGGTGAGAGACTCACCTTGAACTGCTGAATCACACCTAAAGATCTCTGCCTGATGGTCCGACAAATCCCCGAGCTATCAATACCAGATAACATCCAATACATATTTGGATTTTAAATCCATAACCAACAGTCCATAAATACGGTAAAAAAGACCATTTTACCCCTTACCTAGTTTGGTCTAAGACTAAGGCCCAAAACTACAATCCAAAGGCCCATTTACCAAAATAATCATCTAAGGCACATTCATGGCCCAGTATTCCAAATTGGGTCCAAAACATTACATGGGCCTTACCCTAAGGCCCAAAAATATTCCTAGTCCAAAACACTTGCATTCAGATGGCCCAACAAATTCCTAAGCATCTAAGCCCAAAAGAATGGCCCAAACCGAAGCCCAAAATGTCCGAAGCCGACTGACTGAATACGCGAGGCGTACTCAGCTGTAAACTTTCCACCAAGCAAAGCACCTTCACCTATCTTCAAATCCTTCAAGATGAGCAAAATAAGCACCAATTTCTTCTCAAAGGCTTAAAGACACAACAATGGAGGCTTAAGGTCGATTTTTAGGGTTTAGAAGGTATGGGGGCTGGTAAAGTGGCCAGCCTTAGGGACTTAAGGTCTTTATATAGGGTACAAAACCCTAAAATTAGGGTTTCTTAATCTCCAAATATGCTAAGTGTAACCTTCGTACGCCCAACGTACGAGGCCTCGCATCTACGACCATCATCACCTTAGTACGCTAAGTGTACCATGTGGTACACCCTGCGTACTAGCTTCTTAGCTAGTACGCTAAGCGTACCATGTGGTACGCCCCACGTACTGCTCCAAGGAACATTATTGCAACAAATTAAACATAAAAGGGAAAATAAGGAACATACCAACATCCAAGTGTTACACTAAGCTCCTGCTCCCGAGTCACCTCGACCATCCCATCAACTGCCTGAACGGCCGAGATCCATCCTCAAACCTGGCGACCAGTCTATCAGTGACACGACCAATAATGTCAGGTAACTCCTCGTGTAAGGCTCGCGAAACTATAGTGGCAATCCAATCATGGAATCGATCCCCCGGAAGGCATGATGCAGAATCCACCTTCGATCCCTCCTGGAAAGATCTAGCAATAGGGTCCTTCTCCCCGAAAAATTATAAGGCTCCACAAGCCTTGAGCTCCCGATGAGTCCAATTGTTCTGTTGCAATCTCGGCCCGAAAAGCACCAAGACGATAATCCAAGAGTTTCATGATCCCTTCCTTGATGGTACCAAACAACACATGAGTCTACTCCAAAATACTGTGAGTAATCTCCGACGATATAATTTGTAACATACACGTTCAGTAATCGTGTTTTGTTAGTCTATAAATGAATATTATTAAATAATATATGGTTTTGAGCATTGATTTCTAACAAAATAGTTTTATGAGACTTGAAGTAAAACTATGTTTAGAATCATTCGAGAAGTATTGGAAGTCTTATGAGATTCCAATCAAAAGTCAATTATCGAAATTAACGAAAATATAAAGTTGGAAATAAGTAAAAATAATGTTATTGAAAGTTTTAGATTATCTCGTTAGAAACATTTAGGCGAAAACCTCATCGAAATCCGAGTTATAACAAAGAAGTTATGACTCCTTAAAGATTCGCGACAGAACCGCCACAACGTCGAATGACGTATAAAGTGAGTTTTCAATAAACTACTTTTTAGCTTTAGTAATCTAAATTAAAGTCGTAGTATTCGTTAAACCAAGAATTTTCATAAAAAGAACGTCCAAATCTGACTTCGTATGAGGAAGTTGTGATTTTCCTAAGAATCGGCATAGCAGTACACAGCTCCAAACTCGAAATAAAGATCGAGTGATTTTTAGCCGACACAACCTAAACGAGAATCGAAGATCTCGTCAATAGTAGTACAATGGTAAAAAGACAGACGCAAACAGACGTTGGATGAAGAAGTTATGAATTTTTGACGGACTTTTCCTGTCCCGGCCCGTTAAAAATATAACATTAAAAATAAATCAAAATTAGCCGACGGAGTCTAAACGAAAGTTGTAGAGTATAATCTCACCTACGTGTGGATATAAAGAATGTCAAAAACGGAGCTCGTATGCGAAAGATATGGATTTTTTAAGTTTTGGGCACAAACTTCGAGGGTGGTCCGAAGCCGTACGCCCAACGTACACGAGACTACGCCTAGCGTACTTCGCACGTACCCAATCCGGAGTCATCCACGTCGCCCTTTCCTTCGCATAAAGACGCCTATCACCCGTTGATGACATGTCCGAGACCCGGGAACCGAGCAGGTGCCACGCCTCGTACGCCCAACGTAACGAAGTACGCCCAACGTACTCCGAGGCTTCGGCCACCTATAAAAGGGGTGCGAGATCTCCGAGTTTAGTTTACATTTTTGAAATCTCTTTCACTCTTTACTCTGTTTCTAGCCTATCCCAACCCCCCCCCCCCCCCCGAAGCCTAGGGAGCCACCTCAACACCCGAAGCAAGTCCCGGTGCACCGAAGATCCCGAGAAAATAATATTTTCAGTCGAAACTCTGGCCACACAAAGCCCGGTTTTCAGCTAAAACTCCTGGTTTCGTCAAAGAAAGTCATTTTTAGGAACGAAGTGCTGCCCAAATTATCATTTTATCATTCGGTTATTTCACGGTGAGTTCAATATAGGAACAATTATATGTTATGTGTTATATGTGCAATGTGCTTTCCCGTGTTATTCTGATAATGGAGCTATACATTTGACCATGAAGTGAATGACTAAGCATCACATTGGTATTGGTATGTAGCCTTTGGCCATGTAAAGCATGTCTCGTATCACTTTGGTATTGGTTTTGTGCCTTTGGCCATGTAGAGAATGACTCGTATCACTTTGGTATTGGCAGAATGCTAGGTAGGGCTAAAAACCTGTATATTCTAGCAAATTGATAATCAGAAATCGTTTATTTTCTATGCCACTTGGGTTGAAGTATTATTGATATATATCATGTTGAAATTGTTGTATGTCATTGATTGTAAATCTTTGAATCAGATTATTGGTTGATATGGAAAGTCTGTCATATGATACTCATCTGCCTTTGTTGTTCTTTGTCCTTCTTTGTTTATGTCATATTGATATATATATATATATATATATATATATATATATATATATATATGGCATAGCGTTATATTGTAACTGTTATTGAACTCACTAAGCGTCACCCGCTTATCTCTCTCAATGTTTAATTATTGCAGGTGATAAGCATCCAGTATAGTTATATACTGTTAGAAGATGTAGAATAGATAATATTATAGCTTTTGTATTTTGTGTATAAATTCCTGGGAAATTATGTAATATATAAAACTTTGTAAAAACCTCGTTAGTCGGTTTGTATCCAGTCTTTTGTAATAAGACCATATATGTAAAATATGTTTATGAATATGCATGTAGCATATTTGGAGTAATAATGTTAAGTATGAAAGGGGTCTTTCAATCATGGTATCAGAGCAGTAGTTTAAGTTAACTAAATACCACGGGTTGGTATTTAGACTTAAACCGTCGGAAGTTCAATATATGAACAGATTTATAGTGAGTATACGGATACAAACCATAGGAAAGATTTACGTAGGATATATGCCTTAATTAATATTATATGCTAATTGAATTGTTATAGCATGCCTTAGGTTGAATACCTCACTTGCTATAGTGTGCACTAGCATACTTTAAGGGAGATGCCTTATATGCTAATTTGTGCTAAAAGATAAATAAAATACTCGAAAGCGCGAGCACGACTTGGAGATACGTGGTGTCACTCTTTCTCTTCCAAAGCATCCGCATGTCGATAGAACTGTTTCTGTTTCTTCTATTCCATCGGCATGAAACTTTTTGAAGTGATAAGGAGACTTACGATAGTTGACTTCGATGACTTCATAAATAAACGGTCGAGGGATATCGTAAAATAAAACCTATCAAGTGATACCATAAATAGTGTATTAATACCTATAGAGTGGTGTTGTACAAATAATAACACCTTTGGAGAAATGTTGTGTGTTCAAAGTACATTCGGACGAGATGAATGTTTTGGTGTAATCCATGAAGTTGTTCCACTGCTGACCAGATTGAAGCAGTGACTGCTTACAGAGTTAGAAGAGCTGAAAATGGTGATAAATACTTCGACGATATCGAAATTGATGATTATGCAAGATTAAGAAGAATTCAATGGAGATTAAAGGAAAGGCTAACAAAGTTTTCTGACTCAATAGGCCCAGACTTTGTCTAATATTGTGATGTAGTATGCAGTTCAAGTAGTATGATAAGAGCTGATATGTAACCTTATACAAGATGCTCAGACTTAGTATTTAATAATATCGAGTGACAATTGACTCCTATCACATCCTTATGAAAGTTCCATAGTATGTTAAGCCGACTTTAATATACGTGATTAGGATGGTGAAATGAGTCATTTAGTTGTGAAAGGCTAAATGGCTTACTAGTCAGAGTAAGGTAGAGTATATAGTTGAAGAATATATACATTCATAGTGTTGTATGAGAAGAGATGTTGTTGTTAGGAATGATAGAGAACCAAGTCGAAGCTAGTAGAACATGCTGAGATGCAGTTAAAATGCCGACTTCCTAGGATAGATTCCTATGAAGACTTAAAAGATACACCCATGAGAAGAAAATTTTCCCATATAAAGGAATGACGATGTCATGAAAGGATAATGAAATGAATAAATGTGCATAGTGACTTGCATGAGTTAGAAAATGATACTGATAGTTGGAGAATGTTTGTCTTCACACTACTAGGGTAAATTCTGGTATAGTGTGTCTTGCAGAGTAGACACTACCCGAGAAAGAATTTATATGAAGAATTTGGAAGTGAAATTCCTATCGACCTAGAAAAAAAATTAGGATATGCTAGCTCGATCTTATGCATAAAAAGGATTCTAGAAGGTGAATTTAAGAAATTCGAGATATGTTTGATAAAAATGCGAAATCCCTAGTTGAGTCTAAGAGAAATTGTTGTATATACTTGTTTGAACACACTCAGGTGTGAAAAGTTGCTTTGTGAAAACTTTTGAATGGTGACTTGGAAAACTGCGAGACAATACTTGGGACGAGTATGAGTAGGTGTGAATAGTAGTAGAGGCCTATACTACTGGAAGCACAAGACTCACACTTGGATCAGGGAAAGTCACAAGGTTACCAAGAATCTAGTAATCGATTATGTTTTTGTTCAAGTATGTCATTACCTTCGTTTCGGTGATGACTAAGAAAATGATTTTCGTTCAGACCTTAGTGGTCGTAAAGAATCAAGTCCGACTAATATAGATATGAGAAGTGAATTGATTGGTTCAGAGAACCATGTCTTGTGAAGCGACGAAACTTTAGTCGGAAGATTGAAGAAGGAAATGGTCGAGGTAGTCGATAAAAGTATAACAACCTTCATTAAAGGATTAAGCAACCATTAGCTAGAAATACTACTAGCTATGAAGATATTATATCATATTAGAACATGAAGGAATGTTTCTTCTATAATAGTGTTTGACTAATAAAAATAAGGGTATGATTCGTTATGTGTCTTTTGCATTATGAAATCAAAGGTCATTAGAATATGACCATTTGAATTGTTGTTGTAGCAAAAGTGAAGACCTTATCTTGGGTTGAGTCTATAAATCAAATTTAAGAAGGAGCAGGAGTCTGCAATGAGAATTAAGTTTTTAACTTGGAGATTAGGATCGAAGGCCCAATAGAGAATGAAGAGCGAGTGCAGATTTGAGCACCGCCGTCAATTAAGAAGTTTGAAGAGTTTGACAATCGTTTAGTTAAAGGTCGTACATTTCAGATTACCATAGAGGAAGCACACGAGGACCCGAAAGTTATGATTGGTTCATTTCTCGTCAACTCTAGACCTGCTCACATCTTATTTGATTCTGATTCTTTTGTGTCTCATGAAATTGCGCGTTCTTTTCAAATTGCTTGTTATACATTTGCCCAATCATTTCAGGTAGATACCGCGAGAATTGTATCATTACTTGCTGATAAAATCTATAGAGATTGTGTCATAGAAATTGAAGGTTATAGTTTTCTTGATAACCTGATTCATATCTCCTTGCCCAACTTTGAAATTATTCTCGGCATGAATTGGTTGTCAAAGAACCGCACAGAACTCCTGTGTTACGAAAAGATGGTACGCATCCCTATCGAAGGGAAGGATTCTATTTTATGTCTACTGTAAACAAAGACTTAAAATCTTAAAAATAATCTCTTTCCTAAAAACTCGTAAACTTATATAGTAGGGGTATTCTACTTATCTAGCCTATACAGTTGATATCTCAAAATAGGGGAAGAAAAACTGTAAATGATGTTCCCGTTGTTAATGAATATCCTGATGTTTTCCCCACTGATTTGCCTGGACTTCCCCCGGATAGGCAAATAGAATTCTGAACTGACTTTATGTATAGTGTTGCTCCAATTGCCAAAGACTGCTAGACAAAATGATAGCATTTGGGTAATTGTCGACCGACTAACTAAGAGTGCACATTTTCTTGCCATGCGTGAAACGGTTCCAATGGAGAAATACGCACAAGTATACTTGGATGAAACTGTTGCGAGACATGGTGTGCCGCTAAAGATTACTTCCGATCGTGATAGTAGCTTCACTTCTCATTCTCGGTCAAGTATAAAAGCGGCCCAGGATCGACAAAAGTCCTATGCAGAAAAGAGAAGACGACCTATAGAACTCCAGGTGGATGATTTCGTAATATTGAAGGTATCCCCATGGAAAGGCATTATGCGATTTGGGAAGAAAGGAAAACTAAGTCATAGATTTGTTGGTCCTTTCAAAATCATCTAGAGAATTGGTAAACAAACATATCGCTTGGAATTGCCTAAAGATTTGGCAGGTATTCATGATGTGTTTCATGTGAGTTATCTGCGTAAATGTTTGAGCATATATGATGAAACAGTTTCGTTATCCGAGGTGAAACTGGATAATAAATTAAGATATGTAGAAGAGCCTGAAGAAATCGTAAACGAAAGAACGACTGAATTACGTAATAAAGAAGTGGAGTTGCTGCTTGTCAAGTGGAAACACCATCGAGGCCCAAATTATATTTGGGAAACTAAGAATGAGATAAGAACGAAATATCCCCATTTGTTTAAATCGTTGTGATTTCGGGGACGAAATCCTCAAAAGGAGGAGGTATTTGTAACATACACCTTCAGTTATCGTGTTTTGTTAGTCTAAAAATGAATATTATTAAATAATATATGGTTTTGAGCATTGAGTTCTAACAAGATAGTTTTATGAGACATGAAGTAAAACTATGTTTAGAATCATTCGAGAAGTATTGGAAGTCTTATGAGATTCCAATCAAAAGTCAATTATCGAAATTAACGAAAATATAAAGTTGGAAATAAGTAAAAAATAATGTTATTGAAAGTTGTAGATTATCTCGTTAGAAACATTTAAGCGAAAACCTCATCGAAATCCGAGTTGTAACGAAGAAGTTATGACTCCTAAAAGATTCGCAACAGAACCGACACAATGTCGAATGACGTAAAAAAGTGAGTTTTCAATAAACTACTTTTTAGTTTTAGTGATCTAAATGAAAGTCGTAGTATTCGTTAAACCGAGAATTTTCATAAAAAGAACGTCCAAATCTGACTTCGTATGAGAAAGTTATGATTTTCCTAAGAATCGGCGTAGCAGTACACAACCCAAAATTCGAAATAAAGATCGAGTGATTTTTACCCAACACAACCTAAATGAGAATCGAAGATTTCGTCAATAGTAGTACAACGGTAAAAAGACAGACGAAAACGGACGTCGGATGTAGAAGTTATGAATTTTTAACAGACTTTTCCTGTCCCGGCCCGTTAAAAATATAACATTAAAAATAAAGTCGAAATTAGCCGACGAAGTCTAAACGAAAGTTGTAGAGTATAATCTCAACTACGCATGGATATAAAGAACGTAAAAAACGGAGCTTTTATGCGAAAGATATGGATTTTTGAAGTTTTGGGCACAAACTTCAAGGTTGGTCCGAAGTCGTACGCCCAGTGTACACGAGACTACGCCCACCGTACTTCGCACGTACCCGATCCGAAGTCAGCCACGTCCCCCTTTCCTTCGCATGTAGACACCTATCACCCGTTGATGACACGTCCAAGACCCGAGAACCGAGTAGGTGCCACGCCTCGTACGCCCAGCGTACTCCGAGGCTTCGGCCACCTATAAAAGGGGTGCGAGATCTCCGAGTTTAGTTTACATTTTTGAAATCTCTTTCACTCTTTATTCTCTTTCTAGCCTATCCCAACCCCCCCCCCCCCCACCCCGCACCCCGAAGCCTAGGGAACCACCTCAACACCCGAAGCAAGTCCCGGCGTACCGAAGATCCCGAGAAAATAATATTTTCAGTCGAAACTCTGGCCACACAAAGCCCGGTTTTTAGCTAAAACTCTCGGTTTCGTCAAAGAAAGTCATTTTTAGGAATGAAGTGTTGCCCAAATTATCATTTTATCATTCGGTTATTTCACGGTGAGTTCAATATAGGAACAACTATATGTTATGTGTTATATGTGCAATGTGCTTTCCCGTGTTATTATGATAATGAAGCTATACCTTTGACCATGAAGTGAATGACTAAGCATCACTTTGGTATTGGTATGTAGCCTTTGGCCATGTAGAGCATGTCTCGTATCACTTTGGTATTGGCTTTGTGCCTTTGGCCATGTAGAGAATGACTCGTATCACTTTGGTATTGGCAGAATGCTAGGTAGGGCTAAAAGCCTGTATATTCTAGCAAATTGATAATCAGAAATCGTTTATTTTCTATGACACTTGGGCTGAAGTCTTATTGATATATATCATGTTGAAGTTGTTGTATTTCATTGACTGTAAATCTTTGAATCATATTATTGGTTGATATGGAAAGTCTGTCATATGATACTCATCTGCCTTTGTTGTTCTTTGTCCCTCTTTGTTTCTGTCGTATATATATATATATATATATATATATATATATATATATATATATATATATATATATATATATATATATATATGACATAACGTTATATTGTAACTGTTGTTGAACTCACTAAGCGTCACCCGCTTATCCCTCTCAGTGTTTAATTATTGCAGGTGATAAACATCCAGTATAGTTATGTATTGTTAGAAGATGTAGAATAGATAATATTATAGCTTTTGTATTTTGTGTATAAATTCCTGGAAAATTATGTAATATATAAAACTTTGTAAAAACCTCGTTAGTCGGTTTGTATCCAGTCTTTTGTAATAAGACCATATATGTAAAATATGTTTATGAATATGCATGTAGCATATTTGGAGTAATAATGTTAAGTATGAAAGGGGTCTTTCATAAATACTCGCATCCGCTCATTCATCGGCTCAACACCAGCACATAAGGGGGCGTGAAGGCTTTCGTTACAGAATCGAAGGTACACATCAACTTTTCATCTCTAAATGAATTTTGGTTGATTGATCGAGTTCAGTTTTTAAGTCGGAGGATGATTGAAAGATTTTCTTAATTCCAATTTCTCCCTTTAATCATTGATCATTTGTTCCTACTTTACTGTGGTTTATTCTCGAGCTTAGCCGGTTCATATTTCATGGCACGGGGTCGAGAAGAAAAAAATGAGGCTATATGTAGTTTATTATCCAAGTCTAGAAACACATAAGGGGGTGTGAAGAAAAAGAAGTTAAAGATGTTCAATTCATTCAAGTATGTAAAAAATAAAGAAGAATCCATGGCTCGATCAAACTCCACTAACGTAAGTCTTCACTCTCTATAAGTGTATTAAACTATTAATGTTAATACATGTAGTCTCCATGATGCTTTAAATGAATTAATTGTTGGGTATTGGTCATGTATGGAAATCTTTCTTCAGGTTGGTTTACAACAAAGAATAAAGCTTCTTCACGGAAAGGAAAATTTGATTATACTTATTACTTTATGGTATCTTGTGTAGGGAAATGGTTGACTCAATGTGGTTGGTAAAATATATTTTAAATTTATTTTGTTGAATTTGATCATTAAATCTGATTGGGTAATTGATTCCCACATGTATAATGCTAATGGAAAAGTAATAAATTTTTCATGAATCTACGTATGAGAAGGATATCCAGTTCTACATCTATTCCCCTTTCTTGCTTCTCTGTTTACAATACCAAGTCTTTTGAAACCATTACTTGTGTAGTGTTTCAATCAACATCAATAACACTATATATATATATATATATATATATATATATATATATATATATATATATATATATATAGAGAGAGAGAGAGAGAGAGAGGTAGGTTCAAATGTTTCTCACATCTATTGTGTGCTAGAATGCACCAATAGGAATTTAGTATTAATTATATGTATATTAAATGCTATCCATACTTATAACTCATTTTTATGGAAACTAATTAAATTCGTCATTAATGTCAACAATATTATTCTTTCAGAATGAATTCATATCTAGAAGAACGAGAGCGTATTCCAGCGGAATAAGAGTGTATTCTAGTAGAATACACTCTCGTTCTTCATATTCCATGCAACTTTATTATATTTTATGTGTGTGAGTCCTGAAACAAAATACGAATTCATATATAAAAACCTAGATGCGAATTCATTCTGAAAAAATGTTATTGCTGACATTAATGACGGATTTAATTAGTTTTCATAAAAAGAGAATTATAATTATGGATATCATTTAATATACATATAATTATGGAAATCATTTAATATCTATATTTATTTAATTAAATAATTATTTAATTTACTAAATTCATATTTGTGCATTCTAGCACACAATAAATATAATAAACAAAATAAACTAGCCCTATATATATATATATATATATATATATATATATATATATATATATATATATATATATATATATATATATATATATATATATATATATATATATATATGTTATTTTCTGCAGTGTACTCTGTTTTGGGTACTCATTGAAGATTAAGAATGTTGTATTTTTAGGAGTTTTTAGATTATAAGCCCTTTGTAAATTCTAACTTTCCATGTGGTATTTTTTAAAAGATCTAGAAATATTACAATTTACAAGAAATACTAACCGAATAAAATCTATTCCTTCATTTTTTTTAGTTTGTAGTTTTCTTTTATTGTGTTGGTATCATGAATTTATAGTTTTTATTAGATTAGTGTAACTATGTTTGACTTAATGAATTTATAGTTTTTATTAAATTTAGCATCATTGAGTCCCTGTCGTAGCCACTCACCTGTTGTTTCAAATACTTTGAAGTCTATCAACTTATGTTTTGGAAAATAAATTAGGGGTATATTCGTCGTATTTGTCTGTTTGCCTAGACTAAACTTTTGCAATAGTTGTATGGCTTTCAAAAGTCTTTACCATATGAAATTCAATATTCTCAGTCGTAAAATTCCGTTACACAACTAATCCCAACACGTTTCTATCTACATTGTTCACTATAAAGTTTAATGTACTTATTAAAAATATTACAGTTTTTAAAATTTCTATTTTTTCTTGAAGGTGGTAGTTCTAAATTTTAATCGAAGAGCTCTTCCTGATGCTTGCTCTAGATAAAGGGTCTGATTGAAGAGCGCATGTATACAATTTAATTTTTTTATTAATACTTTTTGATGGTGAACATGATAGCAGCATAGTTGTGGAATATAGTTGAACATGATGGTGGTAGAGCTACATAATATAGATTTGTGATAGTTAGCTTTGAAGTCAAAATAATCAAAAAAAAGATTCAACAGAGTTAAATATTTAGCGAGTCTTCCATGGAGCCTATTGTTTATAAGCTCACAAATGAATTAAAACATGAACATGCCCCAGACCTACGCTGCTATTTTGTTTCATCAAAACCTTTCATTTTTTTATTGGATCTTTTTTTTATAAGCAGCAACACGTTTTTTTCCAATAATTTTTATTTTTCTATATTTCGTTAAATTATGTTTATAATTGTTTTGATAGGTTTATATTATTAACTTATGTATTTTCCTATGAATGTTGTTTTTTCTTTTACATTTAGACTATTTATGGCGATAAGAGAGTTGATATGCTTCTGCCAATCCTATCACTGAGTTGATTGATGCGGAAATGGAATGAAGTAACTGAGCAGAAGATGAAAGGTTTGTGACGAGAAGTTGAATGGTAACTCACCTTTCAAAGAACCAAATAAAAATAAAGCTACATTGCTCTTCACATTTGAAAATGTGTTATGAAGCTTTTTGATGAGGCATATACGGATGAGTAGTGCAACCTTTAGGGTTTTTATTTTTGTTTGTATGAATGTTATTTTTTTTTTGTGTTTTGCATTTAAATTTAATATTGTAGTTGTTTCAGTTTCATAGCAATGTTATAACTTATTTATCTTATATATAATGTTGATTCTCCCGTTTTCTTTATTCTTTTTATATTTATATAGAATTAATGAAGAGTACTTCTTGTTTTTTATACATAATGTTGAAATTTGTTTGTATCGGAGAAATATAGAAGATGTTAACAGGTAATAAGGTTTGATGTGATTTACAAATGCATTTGTAGGATTTCTTATGGCTTATTTATTGTTGTAGAGTTTTGCACATTCCTCCTGTATGTCAATATTTTATTTGTTGCTAATCTTTTAAATATACTACAAATAATAACATTTGTTTACCTATAATGACAATCTACTTATGATTTTCATGCAAGTAATAAAGAAGTTCATCTCCTATATTGGAAGATTGGGTCAAGTAAGTTGTTATTATTTGCAATTTGCGCAAAAAAGATGCAGTCATATTTAAAGTCGTTTGATAATGATTTGTCTATTATGAGTTTTAGTTCTATTATGAGTTTTATTTCTCATTATATTCTTAATATGTAAACATATATCCTTTGTTTTTTACTGTTCAAGATTCGACAATTATTGTTAAAATAAACCTCCTGGAATGTCTGTTCAGATGAGCTATTCATGGTATTACAAATTATTGTCATCAATATAACTCCATGTTCAAAAATGTTGCTTTATAGTGTTATATTACAGTTATAAAGTCGCGTTTCTTTAATAGTGGCAAACCAAAAGAGGAGGAAGCTGTTTTTTAATATTTTTTTGGTGAGAAGTTTATGAATCTAATTCAATATATACTTATGTTTATATTTTTATTAGAGTATCCTATTTTATTTATTTGTATTACAAAATTATATTTTCAAATTAAAAAATATTATACCTTGAAAATTTACGAGCTAGGTTATAGCAAAATACTACCATTTTTTGTTATTAAGATAGTACATTTTTGAAAAAAACTACAAAGTTTTAGCAGTGAAAACTACTTTATATTTGGGTAGTTATTAGTGATTGCCAAACAACTATACATTCTAAGAAAATTAGTTATCATGATGAGACCTTAGCCAAGGTAGATCATAATGTCTAAGACATGTTTTAAGTTAAGTTTGGTTATAAATATTTTTCAATATGATTATTAAAAACTACCTTTTTGCTTATAGTGTGTGGTATAATGTATTACAAGAAGGATTTTTTGCTTCACACTTACTCAAATAGAATATTATTATTAGTTATTCTTTCTCAAGTTCTATGTCTAAAAGGATATTAAGGCAAAATTCAAGACATTTGAGTTTATATTCAGCTTCACCGCCACCTTCCATTCTCTTCACACACACACAACCCCCCTCCCCCCTCCCACGGCTCTAAACAATTGTTTAACCAGCTGTCTTTCTTCATCTATTTCTTGAATGTTCGATTATATTTGCAATTTTAGACCATTTTTGCTTCAATTTTGGCATACTTTTTTTTTACTTTTCCTATCTCAGGCAATAGCAAGACCATGTCATAGCATTGTCCTGACTTCTAATGGTTTTGTTTCCACTATTTGGTCTGATAACTCTAACCAACTTGGTTATGAGACAATTTGACTAATTTTAACATAGATCAAAGCAAAACTAAAACATCTTATTGAAATTTTACAGGCTGGTGGACTATTTTCTTTTATTTATTCATTTTTTGGGAAGCTTAATGATGATGGTTAAGGTGAAAAGGTTCAAAATTTATGATAAATACAACTTTGTATGCATACAAGTATTTTTCCAGAAAAGTTGAATCTTTATGTTAGGAGAGTGTAGCCTTCAAGAAAATTTAAAATAAAACTTTATGTGTATTTTGACTTTTGATGCTTCAGAAGGTGATGGTGGTCACTATAAGATATGAAGAAATTGCTTCAAAAGGTCATGCCTCATTAGTTGATTTCTTTTCATGTGCTAAAATTCAAAATCAATTTGTTTATAAACATTACAGGAGCGGTATGACTTAAACAATACCTTCAAGTTTGAATTGGTTCTTAACTTTTAGAAGAAACTTAACATGAAATATTTTGACATCCGAGTGTAAAACCAGAATATTTAAAATCATAAGTTCCTCAATAATATTTATTATGTTTCATGTACTTTATTAATTGCTCATAACATATACTTCAGTCTGATTATTGATTATGTTTTGTCTTCTTTAGCCCTTTGCAGCTTGTAAAAAAGATGTTAAATCATCCAACAACATCATTCGGTCAATAGGAAGGGCAAAAGAATGAGAATAAACATTGTTTTCTTAATATCTAAGGTAAAAATAGGAATGTTTAAGCTGATATAGTGAATAAGTCAGGCCAGGCTCGAGTTGTGGTTGTTGATCGAGTTTAGGCCTAAGTGAGTGTTTTTTTTTTTGTTTGGTTTCTGACTTTGATGAAATAAAGTGAATGTTTTGGATAATAAAACGAATGTGTGTTTTTTTAGATGATATGTGAATGTTTTTTGTTTGGTTTGTGAATTTGACCAAATATGTATTTGTAGTTCGTTTGGTAGCATGGATGACATCTATTGCATATACTTGAGGGATCTAGAGAATAATATAGGCCAAGTGTTAACCAAGCTAGCTAATGATCCCATGTATGTGATCCAAGCTTATAAGGCCATATGAGGTTGTGCCCTATACCTGACTCACTCATAGTGTCCTCCTCAAGGAACTTGAGGGTAGTTTTAGGTTTATAATTTATGATCTCAAGGATTTGTAAGTGTTCTCTCCATACTATTATTACTCCCATGTGTCATGTTATTTACAATAATATGGATGACATTTTAGACATTTTAATTCAATATTGTAAAATGGTGGTTATCCCTGAATGAGTAATGATTTTATGAGGCATAACAACTGATAGCACAATTGTAATTTCTCACAACTCGATGGTTATAAAGTCTAGCTGCTTCAAGTTACTCTTTCATTTTGGTTTGTTTTTTAAAGGCTAAATGCAAAAATATTAATGTGGGAGGAGGCCGTAAAGCTTTACTAAAGTTTGAAGAATAAAAAGATGATGAATACAAAAGCTTCAAGATGAGAATGTATTATTGATACAATGAGAAAGATAATGATGATGTTTTTAGGTACTCTGGAAATGGCATACAATAATGGCATACAATGGTAATATTATTGTGAACATTTTATTTTACTTTATTTATGAAAGTCTCTCAATTGCAATAAAGTTTATGCCGACGGTTGTTCTAATTGGTTGTAAGTTGGTTGTTTTAGTTATTTTGATCCTTTCTATAGCCATGCTATAATATGAATAAATAAAAGTAACATGCTATAAAAGAAATTAAAATTGATCTATTGTTTTTATATCGGTAAATTTGTCCACGAGATGGATATAACACTAGTTTATATAGGCGATGCATTTAATTTGTTACATACTACTATAATTAGTAAAAACAATATATGTATGTTATCATGGGTAAGAAAAATACAAATTAATGAAATTATCATAATAACAACCAATTAGTTTTGGACACTTTAGCGAATAAATGTGTGGCTGTTTATTTGGTACATGAAAATGAAGGGTAGAAAAATTAACAAAAACGCCCACCGTGGGGCTCGAACCCACGACCACAAGGTTAAGAGCCTTGCGCTCTACCAACTGAGCTAGACGGGCTTTTTGTTTCTGATTTTAACTAGGATTTATATATCATTTTATTTCCTTTATAATTTGGATTAGGTATATATTTTAATGCTTTTAAGCACCAAGCAATGGTGTTCACTATTTGATATAAAGCGATGACACCGGCTGAGCCGAATAAAGTTTGTTGATTTGAGAAAAAAAACAATATGTCAATGTTTTAAAAACCGGTTTGAACCGGCCGGTCGAACCGGTTGGACCGGGAACCGGGAGAAGGAGCGGTTTAACCATCACCGGTTTTACATTGATTTCTAAACCGGATTGAACCAGCCGGTTTTTAGAAAAATCCGGTTAAACCGGTCAAAATAAACCGGTTAAACCGAATAAAAACACATGAAAAAGAATCATTTACATAATAAACTTTGGTGATTTTTTTTTTCAAATCTATTTAGTTTTCTCTAAATAAAAACATATGGTAAATGTTATAAAGTTTTTTGAGGTGTTTGTATTCATCTAAAACTATATTTCGTTTCGGTATTATACTTTATTTTCTTTTTGACGTATATGGATTGATGTAAAACACTAAAATTTATGGTTATGTGTTAATTTAATGTATTTGGATTCATCTACAACGTATTTTTATGTGTATTTTTAATGTTTGAACTGATAAATATCAAATTCATACTTTATATATGTATGTATATGTAGGAAAATAGAAAAAAAAAATGAAAACTATAGAAACCAGTTCACCCAGCGGTCGAACCGGTTAAACCGGTTGAACCATGAACCGGTCACCATACCGGTTCAACTAAAAAACCGGTTTTTAAAACATTGCAATATGTTTTTTATTGTTCGATTTGTAGTTTGGCTAAGAGTTTTCCAAAGAACCTAACATAATCAAACGTAAATAACCCTACTTGTAAGTATCTTTTGATGTTGAAATATATATTCCCATGTATAAACTAGTAAGAGAACACGATACGCTATTTAATTATCTTGATTTTACAATGAAATAATCATGTGTAGTTATATTATGTAAATCTTTCCAATATAAAGTCAAAGAGACTAAAACAAACATAAAAGAAAAGGAAAAGTGGTTTGATTTAGTTATAATCGAATATTCGTATTTTAGATATAGTTATGTTTGGTTATTATTCATAGACCTAAGGGCCATGGCTAGCATTTCTAACAATTTATTTTTCACAAATGTACCAGTATCTTTTATACCAACAATCGTATGGCTCATTTGTTAAGGTGAGATATCTTTTTTTAAAGGTTGAAAATTCCAAGTCATGTCGACGTAATTTAATTTAGGAGTAGATTAATGTGTGTTGAGTTTGTTGTTATGAAAAAAAGTAGTATCTTTTATACATGTAGTTATATTTATCTCTTACATTTGTATTAGAAAAGTTTCATGATTGGTCCACGTAGAACATAATCAAATAATCAATCAATCAGTTTATTAAAAATCAATATCGATAGCAAAAAAGCGAACATAAATGGAACTGTTAGTAAATTTCGAGAAAAAAAAACATCAAAATTTGAGACCATAGTGACATTGACTATTGATACAAATCCAGAATCACAATCATCTCAGGGGTTCTAGAACTAGAAAAAATTGATTAAGAGAAGGGGGAGGAGATTAGTATTTGTACCATACTAACATCATTATTTTGGGCCTAAATTTTTTGCAATTTTAGTGGATTTTTTTAGAATAAAAGTAATTAAATTGAATTCGACGAATTAAACTAAAATGTAGAAATAAATAAAATAAATTGTTGTGAGAACGATTAAACTGACCAAAAGCCTTGAGCCTTTGGAAGACCAAACATAAGATTAAAAACAAACTTGAGATGGAGAGACTAAATTTATCAAACTTCAGAAACTTCTATTATTTAGCTAAGATTAAGTACTGACATGTTATGAAAACTAATATTTTGAAGTTTAATTTGAATTTCTTAAGTTGAAAGTGTAAACAGAAGTCGATTATAAGATAATTATGGATAGTTTAGTATTATGTTTCTGTTGTAAATGATAAGGTAGAATAGTTCAAATATTTAGTTATCTTTATTACTGTATAACTTATCTATATATATATATATATATATATATATATATATATATATATATATATGAATACATACCTAAGGGTATTTTATCGGCAATTTACCTTTTCTACTTGGTATCAGAGCACCGATTCCCAAGGGCTCCGTTTTTCACCCTAATTTTATTTCTTCCTTTCTTCTCTTCACCTATCGGCTTCTTGTATCTTCCCAGATTATCTCTATCATGGCCCCTACTTTTGTCAATTCCTCTAAAATTGCCACCGCCATAACTTGCAAATTAAGCCGCACAAACTTCCTGCTTTGGAAGGCACATGTTGTACCTATCCTTAGAGGTTTCCACCTCTATGGTTATCTTGATGGGACTACACCACCTCCTGCAAAGACAACAACTGTGGGATCAAGCACAGATGGAAAAGAGACAGAACCCCCCCAAGAAATCCATTAGCCCAGAGCATGAAGAATGGATAGTCCAGGATCAGGCCATCCTCGGTGGTTTGTTGTCCTCAATGACGGAGGATGTTTTTTCACAGTTAACCCGGTGTGTTGACACATCCAATCAACTATGGACCTCTCTCCAAACTATGTTCTCTGCACAACACAGAGGAAACTCTATTTAAATTCGTATGCAGCTGTCAACAACAAAGAAAGGCAACTTAAGTGCTTCGGAGTACTACCAAAAGATGACAACTTTTGCTCACACCATTGCCAATATTGGTCATCCAATGAACGATGGAGAGGTTATTGGTTACATATTGGCGGGTTTAGGTCCAGGTCATGGTGATTTGTTCACTGCCATAACTGTTCTTGGAAATCAGAGAGCAATGACTTTGCCGGAGTTCTACTCCTACTTGATTGCTCATGAGGCACAATCCACAGCTATGAACCGGTCCACTGATTTTGCAAGTTCTGCCAACAGTGTTACTCGACAAGATCCAAGTGGATCTCGTCGTAACTCCAACAACAATGCGTACAACTCTGGTAATAACAGTGCAAGAGGAAATTATCGGGGACAAGGTGGTAACAGGGACCGTGGGCGTGGACGTGGAAGAAACAATGGATCTGATCCACGCTGTCAGGTATGTGGTATACCTGGTCATGTTGCATTAAATTGCAGAAATCGCTTTAACCACGCCTATCAACCAGAGGAATACAGAGGAGGAAACAGTGCCACCACCGTGCCTTACAATCACTACAATCATTACAATCATGATACCAACTGGTATCTTGACACAGGAGCAACGGATCACTTGACAAGTGACCTTGATCGATTGTCTATCCAGGAGAGATATCAAGGCAAAGACCAGGTTCAAGTGGCTAATGGAACAGGTTTGAATATTTCTCACATTGGTCATTCACATATACCTGTTTCAAACCGATCTTTGTCTCTTAAAAACATCTTATGTATTCCTCAAATTAGCAAACATCTTCTTTCTGCTCACAAACTCGTTTCCGATAACAATATATTCATTGAAATTCATCGTCATTTTTTCTTGGTTAAGGACAAGGTCACGAAGAAAACTCTTCTATTCGGTAAAAGCAAAGGAGGTCTCTACCCGGTGCCACTTAGTCGTTCATCTCCCCCATCAAGTTGCATCCAGTGTCAAAGTGACTCCAGACCAATGGCATCGGCGGCTTGGTCATCCGAGTCCGGCAGTAACCAAGTCAATTTTAAAGTCAAATAAGTTAGATTGTTCTTTTGATAATGTGTTTGTAGTCTGTGATTCGTGTCAACGTGCTAAAAGTCATCAATTACCTTATAAAACTAGTGTTCATGTTACAACATTTCCGCTTGAACTGGTTCATACTGATGTATGGGGTCCCGCTCAAGAATCTAGTGGTGGTTTCAAATACTATGTTAGTTTTTTAGATGATTTCAGTCGCTATATTTGGATCTATCTTATTAAACGTAAATCTGATGTTGAGCAAGTATTTTATGATTTTTAAAACCATGTTGAACGCCTTCTCAATGCTAAAATTCGCACTGTTCATTCTGACTGGGGAGGTGAATATCATAAACTCCATGCATATTTTAAAAGAACAGGCATTACTCATCGGGTCTCATGTCCCCACATATCCCAACAGAATGGAATGGCAGAACGAAAACACAGGCATATCGTTGAAACAGGTCTTGCACTCCTTGCTCATTCTTCTCTTCCATTAAGATTTTGGGATGAAGCTTTTCTCACTGCCTGTTACTTGATTAATCGGATGCCTAGTAGAACAATTAGTAACGCTACTCCCATAACACGTCTCCTAAAAATCACACCAGATTATTCTTTTCTTCGTAATTTTGGGTGTGCTTGTTGGCCTAGTCTACGAAAATATAACACTCATAAACTCAGTTTCAGATCCACATTATATGTTTTCCTAGGCTACAGTTCCATGCACAAAGGATATAAATGCTTGGATAGATCCACCGGTAAAATCTATATCTCTCGAGACGTGATTTTTGATGAGTCTCGTTTTCCATATGCGACTGAATCAGTGTCCACCACACCATCTGATATGAAACTTTTCTCACTGCCTGTTACTTGATTAATCAGATGCCTAGTAGAACAATTAGTAACTCTACTCCCATAACACGTCTCCTAAAAATCACACCAGATTATTCTTTTCTTCGTAATTTTGGGTGTGCTTGTTGGCCTAGTCTACGAAAATATAACACTCATAAACTCAGTTTCAGATCCACATTATGTGTTTTCCTAGGCTACAGTTCCATGCACAAAGGATATAAATGCTTGGATAGATCCACCGGTAAAATCTATATCTCTCGAGACGTGATTTTTGATGAGTCTCGTTTTCCATATGCGACTGAATCAGTGTCCACCACACCATCCGATATGACTGCAATTGTCTCATATCCTCAAACCGAACCAACTCTTGTGAATGACCATTTGAGTAAATATGATTTGTCTTTACTGTTAGCTAACGATTCTGATGCAGCTACAGCACCTACACTACCTGTAATCTCTCCAGCGAGATCTATCGGTGCTAATACACAAGAGATAAATCCTTTTTTGATCACAGCTCCGATGACAAGCTCATCCACTGGTGAAAGTCCTCCACCTGTTACCACAGATACCATTGTTTCTTCCCAGCAGTCTCCAGGTCCGGCATCACCAACGCCTGCATCTCCAGGTCCGGCATCACCAACACCTCTTTCTCCAGTATCTTCACCTTCACAACAAAACTCTCCAGTGACACCAGCTCCATCCGGAATGATTACTAGCGGTCGTGCTGGGAAGACATGTCTTAGAAAATTTACTGATGGTACAGTAATATACAACCCATTTCGAAAGGCTTTCTTTGCTGAACCCACTTCTTATCGCCTGGCCCTTGCCGACCCTGCCTGGCGTACTGCAGTGGAAGCTGAATTCAACGCGTTACAACAAAACAACACATGGAAATTGGTTCCTAGACCGTCTAATGCGAACATTGTGGGGGTGCAAATGGGTTTTTAAAACTAAACAACATGCTGATGGTTCTTTGGATAAAAGAAAAGCAAGGCTAGTGGCCCGTGGCTTCACTCAACAATTTGGGATTGACTATCACGATACGTTCAGTCCGGTAGTCAAACCCGCCACTGTTCGTTTAATTCTTGCTCTTGCTGTATCTCGTGGGTGACATCTTAGACAAATTGATGTGAGCAATGCCTTTCTTCATGGTATTCTAAACGAGGAAGTCTACATGCAACAACCCCCTGGGTTTGAGGATTCTCGGTATCCCCGACATGTGTGCAAGCTTCAAAAGGCTATCTATGGTCTAAAACAATCTCCCCGTGCGTGGTTCTCTAGACTTAGTGACAAACTTCACCAACTTGGTTTTACTTCATCCAAAGCTGATGCATCTCTCTTTGTGTTTCATCATGATGATATTACTTGTTATATGCTGGTATATGTAGATGATATTGTTATTGCTGGTTCATCTCAAACTTTTGTAGATCGCTTGGTTAAACTTTTGTCAGTCTCGTTTCCCATTAAAGATCTTGGTCCCCTACATTATTTTTTGGGTATTGAAGTCATTTCCAATTCAGGGGGAATTACTCTCCTGCAAAACAAGTATGCTTCTGATTTGCTTCGTCGGTCTAACATGGAGAATTGCAAAAGTGTTTCAACCCCAATGTCGGTTGCTGATAAGCTCTCTCTTGAGAATGGAACAACACTTAGTGAGGAAGATGCATTCAAGTACAGAAGTATGGTTAGAGGACTACAATATTTAACTCTCACAAGGCCAGATATTTCATTTGTCGTCAATAAGGTGTGTCAATATTTATCAAAACCTACAGATGTTCATTTGGAAGCAGTCAAGCGTATTCTCAAATATATAAAGGGTACTACGAATACAGGGTTGAGTATTCGAAAGTCTAAGTGTACACTATTGAGTGTATTTACTGATGCTGACTGGGCTGGATGTTTGGACTATCGTAGATCAGCCGGAGGGTTTGCAATATTTCTAGGTCCAAATCTGGTATCATGGAGCTCACGTAAACAACCTACAGTCTCTCGTTCGAGTATTGAAGCGGAATACAAAGCTTTAGCTAATGGCACAGCTGAAGCTACGTGGATTCAATCATTACTCAAGGAGTTAAGAGTGCATCAACCTAGGCCACCTGTCTTGTGGTGTGATAATCTTGGAGCCACATATTTGACAGCGAATCCGGTGTTTCATGCTAGGACTAAGCACATAGAAGTCGATTTTCACTTTGTCAGAGAAAAGGTGGCGATGGGAGCATTGGATGTTCGGTTTATATCCACAAAGAATCAACTTGCAGATGGGTTAACCAAACCTGTTACACGAAACATGTTGGAAAGATTTAAACACAATCTAAACCTTACCACGGTTAAGATTGAGGGGGAATGTAAACAGAAGTCGATTATAAGATAATTATGGATAGTTTAGTATTATGTTTCTGTTGTAAATGATAAGGTAGAATAGTTCAAATATTTAGTTATCTTTATCACTGTATAACTTATCTATATATATGAATACATACCTAAGGGTATTTTATCGGCAATTTACCTTTTCTACTGAAAGTATTACATTAAGGACAAACTTGCCAAATTTGTATCATGAATCTTATTTATCTTATTGTAATGCTCGATTATATATTATGTTTCAATTACTGGATGCCAACTATCGAATACATATAATGAGATAATTATCGTTGATCGCATATTTTTATTTAAGAATGTTATATGGTCCACGCAATATTTACGCACATTATTTAACATTTAAGCTAAATAACATTAATTTGCTAATATAAGAAGCCGTGAGTTTGGATGCAAACGGATTTACTGCAAAGTTAAGTATCTTGCAAGTACAATTACTTTTTTAACACAACCCGTACGATGTA
This sequence comes from Lactuca virosa, assembly GCF_052849685.1. Classification (NCBI taxonomy): domain Eukaryota; kingdom Viridiplantae; phylum Streptophyta; class Magnoliopsida; order Asterales; family Asteraceae; genus Lactuca; species Lactuca virosa. The sequence continues at coordinate 46,577,651 of NC_136433.1, forward strand.
ACAATAACAGTAAAAGAAAACTAGTGAACATTTGATTAGTATATTATTTAGAATAAAATTGCATCTAGCCCGTCTAGCTCAGTTGGTAGAGCGCAAGGCTCTTAACCTTGTGGTCGTGGGTTCGAGCCCCACGGTGGGCGTTTTAAACAATACTTATCCCTTTTAACATCCTTGTTCATTCCGTGCCTTTCTTTTTTTAAATGCAAGGGTTCGAGCCCCACGGTGGGCGTTTTAAACAATACTTATCCCTTTTAACATCCTTGTTCATTCCGTGCCTTTCTTTTTTTAAATGCAAATAATTTGAGCGGAGATCAACTATTTTTTGTTTTAAACATTTTATCATATATACTATGTTTGGGGGTTCTCTAATTTATTCTAAATAGAATAGGGCCCATTTATCCACATAAGCATCCCTTACATATTTTTACGTAGGAATGATCTTTTTAACTACGAATCGAACCCATAATCGTTTGGAACTGGTTAGTGATATTCGGTCAGGTTTTAGGTTTTCCAAATCCATCATTTTTGGTTTTCGGTTATTGTGGTTTCGGTCCAATTCAAGTTGATTCTAGTTCCGAACACCTTCTTAAGTAGCACACTTCTTTGTAGAATCGAATCGGAACCAAAACCGATTGAAACTGGTTAGTGGTATTCGGTTCGGTTCTCGGTTCCCCGTTCACTCCTTAAACGGTTTTCGGTTCTTTCGGTTTCGGTCTGGTTCGGGTCGGTTTTGGACTGGCTTACATCCCTACCCTTATATACTAAAGTTAGAATCTATATCATGACTCCTTCTGTAACATCTGGAACCCTAAGGTATTAACTTTATTCAAATATTGCTTTCTGAGGGTCATCACGACGTGAGATCTTAAGGGTCACGACGTGAGATCTTAAGGGTCACGTCGTGAGTGGCCGTTGACCCGTGTTTTGGAGCCTCACGACGTGAGACATAGGTCTCACGACGTGAGCGTGGCTTAATGACCCCAACCCTAATTTCCGGGTATTTAAGAGAATGAGAGGCTAGGGCTTCCCCATCCTCATTCTCTCTCACCCTCTAAGCCTCTGGAAACCCTAGTTTTCATATCACCTTGAGTTGTAGAGCTTTTTGCTTGTAGAAAGAAAGGAAGAAGAAGTATCTTGGGAAGGAAGTTGATTGGGTTCACCATCATCATCATCTTTCATATTGTTTAGACCATTGTAAGTATCAAGACTCAAGCTTTATTTTCATTTCATGGCTAGATCTAAGCTTTTGGTCCATTTTCTTATGACTTGGCTTGGTTAGAGTTGAGCAAATCCATATAGTTAGCAACTTTATGGATTTAAATAGCCTTTTGAGTCTTATATCCTTCAGATCTGGGTTTTGGTGGAGTAATAGAGTTTGCATGAGAACTTGAGGCCATAATTGCACTTTTTGACCCTAAATGGTGAATGGACATGCATGATGCATGCATGTCCACAAAGCAAGCATTTTTATGGACCATTAGAGTCCCCTTTAGCTTCTGAAGGGGTGGGGGTTAAGGGCTGAATGGATTAAGACCGTTCAAATAGTGATTTTGACTTCAGACCGTGCTCACGACGTGACACATAAGGGTCTCACGACGTGAGGATGGGTCTCCGTCCCCACTGAGTCGTCTGAGTTAGGAACGAGGCATGGATTTAGGATCGGACACGTCTCACGACATGACGAAGGATTGGTCACAACGTGAGGCGGTATTTTGGGCTTTTGGGCCTTATTGGGCCACTAGTTTCTTTCTTTGGGCATTACCGTGTTTGGGGCCTTGAGTGTCATTCGGGAAATTGGGCTTTTTGGGGTTACGCCCATGATGGGTTTCAGGCCTATTTAGGAAAATGGGTCGCTAGTGGGCTTTTGTGTGTTTGACTGGGCCTTACTTTTGAACCAAGTGAGGAGGAGGGTAAAAGGGTCTTTTACACTAAGCCTTGGGCCAGTATGTAACACCCGCATATTCGGGCTAGTCAATAAAGATATAACAAGCGTTAGAAATGATTTTTTTATAGAAGATTATCTAGGATAAATAATCTTAACCAAAGTAATAGTTAGGGTCAACAATTGTAACATATTTGACGTAATAAAGAAGGATTATATGAATATTATGTATTTCATGATTATTATAATATAATAAAATAGCAAAAATCATCCGAATCCTCCGTAAATCGTCAAAATAAGTGTGCCAAAACATATATATATATATATATATATATATATATATATATATATATATATATATATATATATATATAATATTTAGAAAGTACACGGCTTTCCGATTCCGAAAATATAAATTTCGTAGTAATCCGACTCCGTATGAATTAGATATGATTTTTATAAGATATAAAAGTCAGCAGCGCACAACGAATGTATGATGTAAAAAGTTACGAAGATAATGTTTGACTTTTAGCTAAAGTCACCAAAAAGAAAATTGTAGTACTCTTTAAAATAATAATTTTGAGAAAACGAATGTCAAATACGGAGACCGTACGAGAGAGTTATGATTTTAGCAAAATTATTTAATATTATAAAAATTGGAAAAAAAATGAAGTCAAAATTAGCCGACGGAGTCTAAACGAAACTTGTAGATCTCGTTGATAGCTACACGTGGATATAAAGAACGTCAAAAACAGAGTTCGTATGAACGAGTTATAATTTATAATAGCATATTTACGTATTAAAATAAAGTATAAATCGTATATATGTATATATATACATATGTATATATCATTAGAAAGGTATCGATGATGCGGTCGTTATAAGACTAGTGGTGAGTACTTTCGACATTAGTTTAGTACAAATATCGTTAAATCTATTTAAAATAGTATTATAAATGGGTGTTTAGTCATTTAAATAACTATAAGGTCATTAAGTAACTATACATGGTAGTTTTTGAAAATTCAATTACTATAAATAAGCGCCTCTACGCTCTCATATTTATTGCATCATTCTCTTGATTCAAGAGTCGTTCTCTTCTTATCCCCCGAGCATTTCGGTCCCTTGTGATTCGACTTCTCTTACTGTAGTTTTAGTATAGTAAGGTGAGCGTTAAAGCGCTGTAATAATCTTTTTTAGAAAGATTCAGCGATGAAGTTCTGCCCCTACAAAGCCCGGTTCCTAGCCAAACCCCCTTATAGGTAAGTTATGTTTACCCTACTTTAAATATAGCTTATGTTTAAATTTAATATTGTTATTATGAACCTATAAACAATATAATTATTATAAAAAGTGTTATTATAATATATTTTAACTACTCGCGGTACGGGGAATCTAGTTTGAAGGGTCGCATAGGGTTGTTGGATTTCAAAACAACTTAAATGCCAAAATGGTACTGCCCTCCGGTGTTTCATGTCTGGCCCCTGTCTGTACATAGTAGTTGAAAAGTATTGTTTAACACTTATAAAACAATATCGCCCGTAAATAGTCGTAATAAATATTAGACTAAAACTTAGCAATAATAATGTTAGGTTTCGTCGAAGGAAAAGACGATTGTTAGAAGCGAAGCGTTGTCCGAATTTCGAGTCATCACTTTAACAAGTGAGTGCATAGTTACTTTCATCTTACACATATATATGATGTATTTAATATAAATTACGTGCTATATGTGTTCCTAATATCTATGCTAGATGAACGATTTATACATGTATACGTGATTAAACTGTAAATATATTTTTATAAATATATAATGGGTAGAGAATGGTGATGAGAGAAAGGTGATGATAGAAAGGTGATGATAGATAGATGATTATAAATAGGTGATGTGAGATGTGAGGAGATGTCATAATCTTGACCGGCGATGTTGCGATGTAGCGATGTAGTCATCTACCATAGTATAGATGGCAACCACAGACTATTCTAGACAGTCATGTGGAAACACCAGCAGGCTCATAACCTGTAGGTGATGAATTATGAGTTCAGGCAATGTTGTAACTACGTATTCATGCGATGATACTCTAACCTTTACTTTGAATTACGAGTTTAGGCGATGTTGTAACTACGTATTCATGCGATGATACCCAAACTCTTATTGGACACGTATTGGGGGAGTAATCCCCGAATCAGTATTGTCTATGTGATGTAGGAGATGATCCTTAGGAACGAACATATAAGGAAATGCGATGTAAGGAGGTGAGAGGTAAATACGATGTAGGAGATGACCCTTAGGATAAATCTTTAGGGAAGATTAAATGAAGAAAATGGGGATGGGTAATTGGGTTAATTGTTTGACATGAATTATGTGAAGAAACAAATTAACTATATTATTGTGGGTTGAAAACCCTATGTACTCACCAGGTTTTCCAACCTGAACCACTCAGTTTATTTGTATCACAGGTATCGATACGAAGATACATTACACTGAGAGATTAAAGGAGATGTAAATCACTAGTATAAATGAATGTAAGGTTTGTTTATGCTTATGTTTCTGTGTTGACAATGACATACCAAAGTTTTAATATAAAGAAAATACATTTCTTCGGAAATGCTTTGATAATATATTTATCAGGTTTTCTGGGAACAAATTCCGCAATACTACTTTTCAAAAAGGATACTCTGATTTTTACATAAGCATAAATAAAATTTTTAAAATGACCGTGAATTTGGGGATGTCACACAGTAAGTTAGATTTTTATTATGAGTTGAGATCCAGTTAATAAATCAGATATTGTTGATATTGATAACGCGTGGATTTACTGGACCAGCAGCCAAATATTTATTCCAGTGATTCAGCAGCTTGAGGTGAGTCTTCCTCACCATGGTTAGTGGGTCGAAGGCACCAATGCCAACCCATGGTTTATTATCTTAGGGTGTTAGATGTCTGCATGACTCTTGCATGTATATGTGTTTGTGTGCTTGGTGGGCAGGGACCAAAGGGTAATCTGTATGCTATTGTTTGTCATACTTGTATGTTTGTATGATGGGTGGGGCCCGTTATGCGAGTTAAGGCGATGCCCGTTGTACTCAGTAGGTGGGGCCCTTTATGCGAGTTAAAGAGTGGCCTGTTATACTCAATGGGCAGGGCCCGTTATGCGAGTTAGGGCGAGGCCTATTACACTCATCGGTCGTGGCCCATGATATGTTTTATATGTGTGATATGTGGTATTTGGGCGAAAATCACTAAGCTTCATGTTTACGATTTTCAGTTTATGTTTCAGGTACTTCTGGTGCAAAAGGGAAGAGCTCGGGGTGATTGCAGTACACACACGTTATTGTCCAGAAAATCGAAACCTAAGTGATATCTTGAGAGTTTGAGCCTTAAAGTGTGATCGTTGGTGCTTTGTGAAGGAGAAGAAGAAGTGAACCATTTGGAGTGGTGCTTTGAGCTTGAAGATCTGAGATTTGTTCTTCGTTTGCTTTCCTTGTGAGGTAAAAAGCTTTCACCTTGCTAATCCATGATGCTAAATCTAGTTTGGAGCCATTTTGTGCTTTTTGAGTCCATGGTTTGATTGTTAGGCCTCTTGATTCACTTTAGAAGTGATTGATGGTAGATCTAGGGTCCTTTAGGTCCCCTTGTCCATAAAAATGCAAGATTTATGGTATTTGTGGTCTCATTCATGTGTTAAGTCATTTGTTAAGCTCTTTTGAGCTCTAAGAGCCTCATTAAGCCATGCATGCACGTAAAGTTGGCAACTTTACGTGATAAACCACCTTAAGGAAGTCAGATCTAAGTGTTGGAGTGAAGTCTTAACCATTTAAGAGTTGAATGAGAAAGTTGGCTAAGTTGGTGGAGTACGTTGGGCGTACAAGCAGGTACGCTGCGCGTGCAAGCCCTAAAGCGAGTACGCTAAGCGTACAAGCTGAGTACGCCATGTGTACTCAACAGCGGGCTTCAGATTTGTAGGCTTCTCGGTATTAGGCCATGTTGGACTTTTGTTGTTTTGGGCCTTGTTCGGCCATCAAAATTCTCTTTGTTGGGCTGTTGATATTTTATTAGACTCTTTTGGTTGAAGGCCCATGAAAGGGGTTAGGGCCCAATTTGGAAAATTGGGCCATATTTGGGCTTTGGTTGATTCTTTTGGAATTTGGGATTTTGAACAATCGGATTGGGCCTTGGCTTTGGGCCAAGTTAGGGAAAGGGTAAAAAGGTCTTTTACCCTAGTTTGGACTCTTAGTGTGAGTCGGGATCCAATTATTAATTAGATGTTATTTTGTGATTGATAGCATAGGGATTTTAGCGGGCCAGTAGCCAGAGATTTATCCAATGAGATGCAGCAGTGCGAGGTGAGTTTCCTCGCTATATTTAGCGGGTCGAAGGCACCAATGCCGACCCATGATCTGTTATGCTAGAATACTAGATGTTTGTATGACTTTTGTATATGTATGTGCTTGTAAGCTTACTGGACGGGGCCCGATTGTTATTATGTATGCTATTATTTGTTATGCTTATAAGACTTGTATGTGGGCGGGGCTTATTATGCGAGTTTGGGTGTAACATCCATAAAATTCATGTCAAATTTAAACTTTTAAAACATTTCAAATACTCAAAGTTATTACAAAAAGGTTTCCAAAATAGTTTATATCAGAGTATCCCAGAAATCCAAATCAAAATATGAGGAAGTGTACGGTAACGCCTTCGCCTTTCCGCGGTCATCCGCTGAACCTGAAACAATAAACTGATACTGTAAGCTCGAAGGCTTAGTGAGTTACCCCCAAAATGCCAATCTCATATAACCATAATCATATCATATCAACAGTTACAGAACAGTCATGCATCTCGGGTCTACAGTGTGACTGGTCCGCCCGCATCGGGCCTTCAGTCCACCTGGTCCACTCTCTGAGTCTACAGTATGAATGGACCGCCCACACCGGGCCTTTAGTCTATCTAGCCCACTCTCCGAGCCTCGGCACGTCTGGACCGCCCTCTCGGGGCCTTCAGCCTATCCAGACCGCTCGTCGGGCCTTCGGCCTAACTATGTGCCCTCCCGGGTGTGCAGTCTATCCGGTCCGCCCTGGGTATGTTGGCCTACAACACAAAGCAAGACCCACCTCAACCCAACCCCAATCAAACAACCATGTGCACATATAACAGATAATCACATGACAGTCCATAGACAAACAAACCAATCTAGCAGATCATATAGCATAGCAACATCCTAACCAGGATACCGACCTAACCGGTCACTAACATAGCATCATCCTACATACCAAGATAACGAACTAAACCAGTTCACTAACATAGCAACATCCTACATACCAGGATACCGACCTAAACCAGGTCACTAACATAATACCGTCCTAATTACCAGGACGCCGATCTAACAGATCAATAAGCATATCAAACAAATACCAGTATACAATCCGAGAAAGGGTCGGCTTTGGTGCCTTAGACCTTGTTGATATAGTGAGAATAACTCACCTCGCAAAGCCGATCTGAAATGAAGAATCAAACTCCCGAATCACCGACTCGCCAAAAATCCCAACTATCCAAAATAGAGAGCAATAAGTCAAAAATAGGAATATTAATCTTGACCAAGAATCCCACAAATAATATTAGTCCAATTTGCCTTACTCTCATTTGGGCCAAGGCCCAATACCAATCCATGATCTACAAGTCCATATGTGTAAGGCCTAATATTGGTCCAATTTACCAAATTGGGCCCAACTTCCTAAATGGGCCCAAATCCAAGATCCACTATCAAGACTTGGCCCAAAACACCATATCCATAAAATCTAGCAAAGGCCCAAGCCCAACTAGTCCATAAACAGCCCAACACCCGAAGCCCAAATCACCAAAAGCCCACAGAAGGCGTACGATGGGCGTACTGTTAGAAATTTCGTTTAGTGGCACTTGGAAATCTGAGAATGGTGATAAAACACTTTCAAATCGAAGTATTTGGGTGGTACTCCCAAATCCTCAATTGGATAAGACTCAGAGAAAACCAGAGAGAAAGAAAGAGAATGAGATGGTGTAATTTCGTGAGTACCAGAAAACTGACTAAAAATTGGTTATAAACCTTCCTTGTCTCAAAAACTGTCAAAACTGTCATATAAGAGTTTTTCTCAACAGTCAAAACTATTATAAATCCGGGTTTTGTATAAGTATTAATGCCAAGTCAAAAACGGGTCAAATATTCAAAATTTGGATTTTCTAATGCATTTTTAATACAGCTCGACCCCAGCCAGGGGCTCTGCCCCTTGGACCTCGCTCCCAGGGGCGCTGCCCCCAGACCCCCGTTCGTTCAGGGGCTTCGCCCCTAAATGACAGTATACTTTGATACTTGATCAAACTTAAACAAGTGTGTACTCCACACCTTCCTTACTTGTTTAATATTTATCAAGATCATTTTTAGTCAACAAAGTAATCCCATTACACTTAAATAACATTGATGATAAAAAATCACTAACAAACCTCCCCCATTTAAGTGTAATCTTGATTAACTTAAAATGAAACATAACACCAACAAAACTGATGCATAAATGAAATATCGTGACGATTGAATTTCACATTAGTATATTATTCATTCCAAATATTCGAATATTAGGGTGTCACTAAGGATTGAACCCTTTCTATTCTAAGTGAATACGTGAAGATAATATACACAACAGTTTACATTCTCAAAGTTCTAACTTGACACTATATTTTACTAGCTTGTGTCCCATCCTTCAATAAGTATATCAAAGCCAAGTCCTAACTTCTTGAAGCAGCTAAACTTCATGCTTATATAGGTAGTTCTTTTGTTCTTGCACCTGCAAATGCAATTTTTCAAAAAATTATTAAGAAATAAAATTTCAACCTCCTTAACTTGCAGTACTGAACACATACCTTGGGATGATAATAATAATGTGGTCCAATCTTCAAATATCAAGCTTTCCACTTTGAATTCAACATCTAATATTACATTAGATGGGAATTGGGTATCTCAATATAAAAGATTTTAAGTGGACTTTAAACCCATCCCTACAGCCGCCTTGTGCACAAGATCTCTTGCTAACCCTTTGGTTAGATGATCGGCTACATTCAACTGAGTTCTTACAAACTCCACAGATATCACACCAGTCATGATGAGCTCACGAATCATGCTATGTCTAACACCTAAATGTCTAGACTTTCCATTGTACACTTGACTATAAGCCTTAGCCAATGTTGCAGCACTATCACATCTGATAGAAATTGTAGATATCGGTTTGGGCCATAATGGAATTTCATAAATCAAATTCCTTAGCCACTCAGCTTTTTTACCAGCAGCAGACAATGCAACAAACTTAGACTCCATGGTTGAGTTAGTAATACAAGTATGTTTCTTAGATGCCCAAGAAATGACACCTCCTCCAAGAAGAAACACCCAACCACTTGTAGAGGAGTGATCCTCTAAGTTGTTAATCCAGCTGGCATCTGAATAACCTTCCAAAACAGAAGGATATCCGCTATAAGTTAAACCATAATTCATGGTCCCTTTCAAGTACTTGAATACTCTACTCACAGCTTGCCAATGATGTGAACTAGGATTACTAGTATATCTACTAAGCCTTCCCACATCATATGCTATATCAGGCCTAGTACTAATCATGGCATACATTAGACAACCAATAGTCCTTGAGTATTCAAGTTGAGACACTGGAGATCCTTTATTAGGTAGAAGCTTAAGACTAGGATCTATAGGAGTGCTAACAGGACAACAATTCTCAAAGTTAAACTTTTTCAATTGTTGGATTAATGTCTAAGTCCATAACTATATTTGGTATGTACTTGACCCGACCCGGCATGGTCCATTTGGGTTGCACTTCACCGGCACAATTTATATGGATAGTCTTTTGAGAATAGTATATTTATGATTTATATTAATATATTATAAGTTCTAATATATTAATATGGAATCATATTATTTAATTACTATTGATCAAGAATTAATTTAGAATTAATTAAGTGATCAAAAAGAACTAATTAAATATGGACTCTTATATATATGGAATGGGCCAAGTTCATTTAGGTTGGGCTAAGCTTTCATGGATGGTCCATGGAGCTTTTAACCCATGGATCCTATGTAAATGAAAGGTCATGGGTATTAGGGTTTACATGGATGTAACCCTAATCCTCCATAATATATAAAGGGGTCATTGGCTCACAAAATTGGAACAAGTGTGTGAAAATAAGAGTGGGCCGATTTTAGTGTGCATACATATTCTCTCAAGTTCTTCCAAGGTGTTTTGGTGATTTGTGATTCCATTTGAGGCTTCCACACTATTGGGGCTAAGCTCTTAAAGCTTGAAGACATCAAGCTACATCAAAAGGTATGTCATCTAACTAGAACTTTGTAGTATAGGTGCTTCATAATATGCTAGTTAGGATGAAACCTTGGAATAGTTAATATTTGCATGTATAATAGAGAAAACATAGATCCAAGGTTTATAGGGTTGCATGTACACCATAGGAGTGTTAGAATGCTCAAAAACCCAACATCAATATCTTCTCAATATAATGAGATTGAGAAATTGAAATCCCATTGTTTCCTTTTCTAATTCTTATACCAAGAATTACCTCAGCCTCCCCCATGTCTTTCATATCAAAACTAGATGATAAGAATTTATTGGTTTTATCAACTTCTTCTAAATCAGTACCAAAAATCAACATATCATCTACATATAAGCAAATCATGACTCCTTTACCAGAAGTATCAAATTTGCTATATAAACACTTGTCAGCTTGGTTTAATGCAAAACCATTAGACAAGACAACATCATCAAACTTTTGATGCCATTGTTTTGGTGCTTGTTTCAAACCATATAATGATTTCTCCAACTTGCACACTTTGTGTTCATTTCCAGGCATCACAAACCCTTCAGGTTGTTTCATGTATATTTCCTCATCCAAGTCACCATTCAAGAATGCAGTTTTCACATCCATTTGGTGAATCACAAGATTATGTATAGCTGCAAGAGCTAATAATAATCTAATAGTAGAAATTCTGGCAATAGGAGCATAAGTATCAAAGAAATCAATGCCTTCCTTTTGTCTAAAGCCTTGGATAACCAATCTGGCTTTATACTTATCAATAGTGCCATCCACCTTCATTTTTCTTTTGAGGATCCATTTACATCCTAATGCCTTGCAACTAGGAGGTAAATCAGCTAATACCCAAGTATTGTTATGCATGATAGAATCAATCTCATCATGAATTGCCTCTTTCCAGAAATGAACATCCCTAGAAGCCATAACTTCACTGAAAGTCTTTGGATCCTCTTCAATATTAAAACAATATTGATGTTGAGAAATAGTCTCATTCCTTGTTCCTTCAACTAAATATAGTTGAAAATCATATCCAAAAGACTTAGCTTTTCTAGCTCTGGTGCTTTTCCTAAGTTCAGGTACAGAACTTGCACCACCATAAACATTTTCAGCTTGAGTAGTACTCTTGCTGGAAGATTGATGAATCATGTCCCTTGGTCTAGGTACAGATGTAAATATTTCTTCATCAAAGATAGCATCTCTTGACTCTATCACTGTGTTTACAGACACAAAGTCATTAGATTCTAAAACATAAAATCTATATGCTTTGGAACGCTCAGCATATCCAATAAAGATACAATCTATACCTGTCTTACCTAATGTTTTCCTTTTGGGTTCAGTGAGCCTTACAACTGCTCTACAACCCCAAACTTTGAGATAACTCAAATTTGGTACCTTTTTACACCAAAGTTCATAAGGAGTATTCTTACTCCTTTTATTTGGAGTTCTATTCAAGATGTAACATGCAGTTAACATTGCCTCACCCAAAACCCTTCACTTAAACCAGAATATGACAACATGGAATTAACCATTTCTTTCAAAGTCCTATTCTTCCTTTTAGCTACACCATTTTGTTGTGGTGTATATGGAGTTGTGGTTTGATGTATTATTCCAGTTGATTCAAAATAAACTGGATCATAATACTCACCACCTCTATCAGTACGCAATACTTTTATTAATTCATTTTTATGAAGCTCAACTTGTTGTTTATAAATTTTAAATTTATCAAGTGCTTCATCCTTAGAATGTAGCAAATATATATAACAATATCTAGATGCATCATCAATAAAAGTAATAACATAGTTCTTGTTTCCAAGGGAAGGTGTTGCATGGAAATCACATAAATCACTATGTATAAGATCCAACACCTTGCTTTCCCTAACAACATCTTTGAAAGGTTGTCTAGTGATTTTAGTTAGCATGCATGTTTTACATTTTTCATTATTTTGCATATCAAAAGCAGGAATTAAACTCATTTTAGACATGTCTTTTAATCTCTTGTAATGAATGTGTCCTAGTCTAGAATGCCATAATTCAGATTTATAAAAATTATTGCTAGTACTACTAGAAGCCATGCAAACAGAATTATCAGTAGAAGGATAATTAATATTAAGCCTAATCATTCCATTACATATATAGCCAAATCCTATAAAAGAACCATGTCTTGACAAGATATACTTGTCACTTTCTAACACTTGTTTGTAACCATAATTATTTAATACAATTTTAGACACGAGATTCTTACGAATCCCTGCAACATATAAAATATTGTTCAAACACAAACATTTCCCAGAAGTAAAAGTAAGTAAAACAGATCTTATGCCCTTGATTGGTTCAGTTGCAACATTTCCCATCTTCACAACAGATCCATCTTCAATTGGTTGAAAGTCCTTGAACCAATATAGATCTTTGCAAACATGACTTGTTGCTCCTGAATCAACCCACCATGCAACTTTATCATCCTGCACATAAAATGCTTCAGAAATCACATAAATATAATTCTGAATATATTTAGAATTATGCAATGAAACAGAAATCTGACCTTGTTGCTTTTCTGGATCCTTGGATCCACTTGGTCCAGCACCATCCTTATTCACTTTGCAAAGACGACAATCTTTCTTGAAGTGACCCGGTTTGTTACAATTCCAACAAACCAACTTAGCCTTCTTGTTGGAAGACTTGTCATCCTTTCCATTAAACTTCATTTTTCCATTAGACTTCTTGGGATTCTTTGAACTTTCTCCTTCCACCATGTTCACAGAAGAGGAACCAACTTGGTTCTTGCCTTTAGGATTGTTATCAAGTTCTTGAGTCCTTATGGACTCTTCAATCCTTAAATGGCTTCCAATTTGAGTCAAAGTCAATTCCTCTTTGTTATGTTTCAGATTGTGTTTAAAATCCTTCCAGGAAGGGGGGAGTTTGTCAATTATCACAGCCACAGAAATGGCTTCATCCATTTTCAGATTGTGTTGAGCAAACTGTCCCAAAATCCTTAACATTTCATGGAATTGTTCCACAACAGGCCTGGAGTCAATCATCTTGTAACCCATAAAGTTACTAACAAGAAACTTCTTACTAGAAGCATCTTCAGCCATGTACTTAGATTCAAGAGAATCCCATAGTTCTTTTGCAGATTCGAAATTTTGATAGATATCAAAAAGAGAGTCAGACATACCATTGAGAATATGACCACGACATATATAATCATCATTTTCCCACTTTGATCTTCTTCTTGTTGCCTCCAAAGGTTCATCTTCAACAGATTATGGTAAGACTGGCATGGGTGTACTCAGAACATACACCACTTTCAGAGTGGTAAGGAGAAACTTCATCTTCTTCTGCCATCTACGAAAATCTTGCCCTTCAAACTTGTTCAGTTTTTCAAACTTACTTGTCATTTCCTTCACATAATCACCACTTTCCATGATCACAGATTACTTCGATTTTTGTTAGAAATATGGTTTAGTGGCACTTGGAAATCTGAGAATCGTGATAAAACACTTTCAAATCGAAGTATATGGGTGGTACTCCCAAATCCTCAATTGGATAAGACTCAGAGAAAATCAAAGAGAAAGAAAGAGAATGAGATGGTGTAATTTCGTGAGTACCAGAAAACTGACTAAAAATTGGTTATAAACCTTCCTTGTGTGAAAAACTGTCAAAACTGTCATATAACAGTTTTTCTCAACAGTCAAAACTGTTATAAATCCGGGTTTTGTATAAGGATTAATGCTAAGTCAAAAACGGGTCAAATATTCAAAATTTGGATTTTCTGATGCATTTTTAATACAGCTCGACCCCAGCCAGGGGCTCTGCCCCTTGGACCCCGCTCCCAGGGGCGCTGCCCCCGGACCCCCGTTCGTTCAGGGGCTTCGCCCCTAAATGACAGTATACTTTGATACTTGATCAAACCTAAACAAGTGTGTACTCCACACCTTCCTTACTTGTTTAATATTTATCAAGATCATTTTTAGTCAACAAAGTAATACCATTACACTTAAATAACATTGATGATAGCAAATCACCAACACGTACCCCAAGGCTACATGGGGCGTACATGAGTCTCGCGTTGACTGGAAAATGGGGTCATTGTCACACCCCAAAACCAGAATGGCGGAAACGTTCTGGGGTGGAGGACGTCATGTGTAGCATCACAACCAATGAGTAATAGCAATCGTAGCAACACAACCATTACAGTGAATACTTAAATAAAATGTTTACATCAGTTTGAAACTTTGTCTGAAACTTGTTTGAAACACATCAAATAGCTTTGTAAGGTATAAACATAAAACTCTTATTGCTCCAGTTCCTCAAAAATCCAGCAAGTACCTGTCTACTGATTTCCTGAGAATACAAGCAGTTTGAAAAAATATACCAGCATAAAGCTGGTGAGTTCATAAGCGGTAATTTGTAATGAAAACTTGTTGATGAGCTCGTAAAAGTGTTTGTATAGTTTCAAGAAAATCTGATATTTTCTTTAATGAAAATGTAGTGTTCTCAATTCTGTATGAAATCGTGAATGTTTATTACTGAAAACTGTAGTGATGCACGAAAATAATACTTCATGTGACTAACTAATGCTAGTATGATGTATAAGTATTTCGTACGTGAAACCATTGTATGTTCGGTTCTGTTTGAAAACCCTGGAAATCCTCCAGTTGTAGAGTGTATTAGTTCTATTTAATAAAATAAAACTGTTGAAGAATGACAGTTTGTAAACCAAGAGTGATTTATACATATTGTGAGTCGTATAACCATGCTTGATATGACTAGAGACCTTTCCAACGTTCTTCAGGCGTCGAATTAAATGACATTTGTCACCCTAGGCATGCCTGCCCAACTGTAGCTAGCAGTTCGGGTGTGGGATTGTCAGTCCCGAATAGATCTATTCACAAATCTCACGCTCTCCCTCCAGGAGACTCTGGTTATACTATGATAGGATTTATCCCTGTACACCTAAGGGTACAGTATTGAAGCAGCGTCTCACAGTATCGTACAATCTAGTTTACACGTAGTGTAGTAGTGTTCTACCGTAGTGAAAATCCGTATGTATACCGTATGTAGTGATAATTACAGTTATGAAAACCATGATAAAGTAGTGATGTAACTGTAAACTGTTTCTGTCTTAGCGCATATGTTTAGTAGTGAAAGTTTCTGTACTTGTTATGTTTAAAAAATCCCAAACTATACCGATTATAGTTTGCATGTATAACGTAGTGAACAGCGTGTCCGGAAAACTATACAATTTTAGAGAAAACGTCCCTTTTGCTCAACACAGTACAAAAGGGTTAAAATATGAGAATTGCATAAGTTTTATATTATTAAAAACATTTGTGTTTAGCTTGTATTCCCCCTGAAAACATTAAAAACATGGAAAGTGTAGGGGTATGAACTCACCTGCAGTGAGTAGTTTGGATGAAAGAGTGGTATAGGATGCTAGATGCCAAGTGGATACTGGAGTACACACACAGATCCTAATAAGCATACAAGGACACAAATGGATATAATTAGTGTTTACCCCACTAATCAAGTGAGTGAAGCATCTTTGGGCTAGGAAACACTCATATAGAAGTGTTATGACCACAAAGGATTGCATCTAAGGAGTTTAAGGCCAAACTATTGTGTTTACGGCCAGGGTTCACGGCCAGGTGTTCACGGCCAGGTGTTTGCGGTCCATGGGTTTACGTCCCATGTGTTTACGGCCGTAAACACTTGATGAGGAATAAATTTTTGGTGTTTCAAGGTCATTTCTAGCCTCATGGAAATGTTCTAAGCCTCGTGCATAGTTAAAAGGGGAGTTTAAGGTCGATTTTTGACCATTCACTAGGGTTTACGGCTAATGAGGGGTGTACGGCCGTACACAGGGTTTACGGTTGTAAACCCTTCGTGTTCATGTCTTTTGGGTCGATTTTTAGGTGAAAACCCAAAGTTTCTAGCAGATGCCAAGCATAGGGAGTAGTTACTTACTGTAAGAGGCTTGGAATGAGGTTTTTAGCCACCAAGAACTAGTGTGTGTTCTTGGTGTTCTTGGTGAGAGAGAAAATCTAGACAAAGATGAGATTTAATGAGATAGGAACATGGATTTACCACTAGATAGAGGAAGGAAGCAACAATTAGAGGTGAAAAACACTTACAACTTGAAGATCTTGAAGACTTTTCGATGAAGGTAGAGAGAGAGTAGAGAGAGAAAGCTCATGTGATGTGTAACGTGAGAAATGAAGGCCACTCATCCCCTTATATATGGGTGAGTTTACGGCCAAGGGGTTGGTGGGGGTTTACGGCCGTGAACAGGGTTTACGGTCGTAAACAAGGTTTACGGTCGTAAACAGGGTTTGCGGATGTAAACTGAGTTTGCGGCCGTAAACTCCTCTCGAAGGGGGGTGTTTGGCCCGGATGCTATGCTTTGACTTAGGAACCTCAATTTTGAACCCAAAACTTAGTTGGCCCGAGCCTAGAATAGTTAATTAAGCTCAAAATAATGACGGCAAGAGCAGAAATAAATTCCAAATTGATTTATTTTTAACGATTTGAACGAAAGAAATTTCGGGTTGTCACAGTTATTGACCCAGTACGCTGGGCTTACAGAACCTTACGTGGGGCGTTCGTGAGTTTTGCCAAAACTCTAATAAGTGCTTAATGGCTTAAGCACTTAAGCCCAAACCTCAGATTCAGTGACCAAATGTGCCTATGACTCATAAAGTCTCGAACTTTAACACTTTGGACGTCCAGAAAGCTCTTAATATAAGGTCTTAATCCATTAAGACCTTCCTACTACATGCATGGGACATCTTAAGCCATTGAGACCTCATTTTTAACACTCAAAACCCCTTCAAGAGTCTGAATGGACAGCTCATCTCGTCCAAATCATCACATGCACCATTTTGGGACAAGAACTCTTTCATAAAAGCTAAAATGACTAGATCTACCTCATACAAGTGTAAAGTTCCAAGCTTTTTACCTTCTGAAGCTTCTAGGGCACAAACCAACTTCAGATCTACAAGCTTGATCTTCTTCTCTAACTCCTTGATGCAATGTCTTCACCTTTAAGAGCTCAAAATGCACACCAACTCACACTCAATAAGCTCAAACTCACAAGGAAAGGCTAGGGTTCTCTCAAGACTGCTAAGGGAGGTGTGGAGGTTGAATGAGATGAGAGGTTCCTTCCTAAAAGTGTTTAAATACTCCACAAACCCTAAAAGTTAGGGTTCCTTCCTAGAACACGTACGCCCAGCGTACTAGGGCGTGCCCTAGTACGCTTAGCATACCATATGTACGCCCGGCGTACTACTTCACTCCCAAAACTACCATTTCCACTAGGGCCTCTTTTTGCCACTTCCTTCCAAACTAAGGGTCAAAAGTGACATAATCAAAACCCAGGGGATGAATTTTGAAGCTTCTTGAAAAATGGGATGTTACAACTCTCCCCCACTTAAATTCGATTTCGTCCTCAAAATCATTCCTTACCATCCCCGACAACCCGACATCCTAAGGGGCGCCTCCACTACTCGAACTCACAACGACTTCCCAATACGAGCAACCTAGTATTATTCTCTACCTTAAAGACACTCAATTCATAATTCCATGTAATAACCCAAGCCACCTTACCGGAACCCTAAAATATGGAATCCCGAAATCGGTCTGACTTCCGGACAGGCCTCGTCTACTAAACCATTGTCACTTCCATACCACTTACACCAAATCCTGATAATTCGAGGTTCCCTCCATAACAGAACCGCAGATTACCTGCTGCTGCGGCGATTCAATGCATCCATAGATTACCAAACTAACGTACACCGAGCCTTCGGCATGACTCGACCGCCCTTCAGGGCCTACAACCTCCCCCCCGGGCGTTTGTTCTGACTGGGCCGCCTTACCAGGCCTTCAGTCTATCCGGGTCGTCCTGGTCCGCTAACCTCCTACCCCAAATCCTGCTTTTCAACTCAACCCCTGTGCCTACGACTTACCGCCGGCCCACACCGGGTATCTTGGCCTACTGCCTCAATCCTACCGCTCTCCCTGGAACCTGTGTGCCTATGACTCACCGTTGGTCCGCAAAGGGTATCTTAGCCTACTGCATAGCGCAGGACCGCCTCAACCCTACCCACATATATTGTGGCCATAGACGATCAGGATAAAAATCTAATTCAGTTCACAGAACCTGAAAGGCAGGACATTCTGATCCCAAGCCTACCTAAAGTTGATGAATGCCCATTCAAACCTACTCCCAGTCCCCAACGAGAGTATTACCCGATCCAAGAAGATTAATCCTTTGAGACACTCCAAACTGGTGAGATCACCCAGATCCTCTGTACTCCATCCGATCTCTAATAACAACTTCCGATCAAACCAAAAATACACCGGAGTCTTCAGTCTACTCCATCATCATGTTCAGTACTTGGGGAACAGACTTACTGATTGCTATAGCATAGCAGCATACTCAACCCGCACATAGATCTACAAACACCTACAGAGTCTTCAACATGACTGGACCGCCTTACCAGGCCTTCAGCCTATCTGGACCACTCTCAGAACCTTCAACATGTATGGACCGCCTCTCTGGGCCTTCAGCCTGTCTGGACCGTTCTCCGAGCCTTCGCCCTGACTGGTACGCCCCACCGGACTTCAGTCTATCTGGACCGCTCTAAACTGTTGAGCATCCCCCCTGAACCAATCCCTCCTGGTGCTTTCTCCCATGCATCATGTTCTCACCCACTTGGGCTTCGAAATCCTGATCCATTATGTGGACTATAACCCCCGACCTATCCCTAGGCCTCATGACGATCGTCCACCCTCTCGGAAAACCGTGGTCTGTTCCCTGACCCGCGTATCTACCATACACGATAAATAACCTGCATACTCGTGTTGAATGTATTGTCGAGCCCTGGCAGCTAACAAAGCCCTCAACGACTAATGCTCCATCTGATAATTCCTAATTTTCCCCCACTTGGGACACTAACCACTACCTACTAGTGGCGAAATCAAAACACTACTTAACCGTCCAAACCAAGCATTTCCACACTTCACCATAGAATGATGAATCTTGAAACGAACAATCTCCGCAAAACAACCCTCCTGGCATGGAGCAACCGAACTTCAGAAAAACCCGAATCCCAGTTGACACTTCTGCATCTCCAATTCATAATTTTCTGGCCCTGGAATGGTGACCCTATATCCTAACTTCCCGATCTCAAAACATCCCTGGATCCTAACCGTCTACAACCCCTCGCTACTAAATTCCTCAAACCCTCCTATGTCCTAATGTCATATGCTGAAGGAGATGAAAAATTCACAATATAATTACAAAACAATAAGATAAGAGGTAGAAAACATACCAGTAACTGCAGCTGGCGTTGACCTGGCCTTCTCTACTGTAAGCTGGAAGGCACGTCCCTGAGCCCTCGGGGGCTCTGCTCTACCCTGACCCCCGTCAGTAATCCTCAATGTAGCCGACGCTGGAGCCTGCACCGGTCTAGCAACCAGCTGTGGACAGTTGGTCTTTATGTGACCAACCTGATGGCAGTGATAACAAATCCTCATGTCCTGAACCGGGGCCAACTGGCGACAATCCCTCGCATAATGCCCCTCCTTTCCGCACTTGCGACACGCACCACCGGACCTACAAACTCCGGAGTGACTCTTCCCGCACTTCTCACACGTGCGGCCGCTTTGCCCTCTAAACCTAGAATCAGCGGTCTTGGGCCGCTTTGGCACCGGGTGCGACTGCACCGGGGCCTGCCTCTGCTCTCGCAACTATAACTCAATCTCCAGCTCACGCCGTCTAGCGGCCTCCTCTAAGTCCAGCAATGTATCACATCGTTGGGTAGCAACAAACTGTCTAATGTCAGTCTTAAGCATGCTCAAATAACGCGTCGCCTGAGCCTGCTCGGAAGCAAACTCCGGGTAAAACATCTCCCTCTCAGTGAACATACGGGTGATATCTGTCACCGACTCTATACCCTGTCTCAACTCGAAGAACTCCTGAGCTAACCGCTCACGCTCGACTCGCGGAATGTAACGGGAGCAGAACATCTCCCTAAACCGATCCCAAGAAACTGTAGCTCTCTGCTCATCTGAATAAGACCATGTCATCAACCTCCACCAGTCCTTCGCCCCGGACCTCAACATGTTCAGGGCACACCTGACCTTCTGGTCAGCCGGGCAGGAACATGTGAAAAAGCATCCCTCGATGTCCGATAGCCACCTCATAGCTATGATAGGGTCCTGAATCCCATCGAAAGTCGGGGGCTTCGTGTTATCGAAGTCCCGATACTGAAAATCCCGACTGGCTCCTACCCCTGCCGCTGTTACAGCTGTAGTAGCTGCCGCGGCAGCCACCTCTGCAAGGGCTGGATAACGCTCGTCAAAGTACTCGACCATGGCGGTCTTGATAGACCCAAACATCTCTGGTAGCTGTGCCCGAAACATAGCAGCAACCTCATCATGCAGGATCTCTCGAATTCTGGCATCTAGCTCCTTTGTCCCCATATGTACCACAGTCGCGGGTACTGCTGGCCCCTCCTGGGCTCCATCTCCTGATCCTGATCCGGATCCAGTCACCAAGCGTCTCGTAACCACCATTCTGAAAACATACCGAGGAGATATCAAATAATCCGCATAATAATAGGGGACCAACTTCTAACTAAACCCTAGGGGTTGTGACTTCCTTGCTACGCGTATGGGTCATGTGCTTTCAGTAGTACGGGCCCATACTACCTTCCATACCTACCCATATTTGTCTCAAGTATCATCACAACGCCCTAACAATATGCATAACCATATCGAGCGCTCAATCCTCACTCCTAGAGGAATGATAAATATCTCGTAACTGGCCTCCCGGCCTCTCACTACCCACCCATCCATGAAACTTCCACCAACCCTGCAGCACTAGTGTATGCTAGTCATACATAATGTTGGGCCCTATAGACTTTCGAATACCTGATCCTACCCTAAGCCCCTCATCATACAAGAACATGAAATAAGGCCAAACCAAATATTCTCAGGCTATAAGACCTTAATTATGTACAGTCGTGATGCATACACTAAGCAACTACAGTAATGATGTCAATTTCGTATAAGGAAAAGTCTAGGCTATCAGGCATCATGAAATCACGCAATTCTCTCATGCAATTCCTGAAGATACCTAACCTAGTACTAGCATGATGTTCTAACATATCACATAATCAAATAACGGCATGGTATTTTGGGGTCTACTTACTGGCTCCGGCTGATCGTACACTTCACATCCTCTTTTACTTATTTCGAAAACCATTTAAAAATCATTTGAAAAACTTTCCTTGATTTGAGACTGGATTCACACGGGTGTTCCTCCAACTCACTCAAACCAAGACTCTGATACCAACTTGTAACATCCATAAAATTCATGCCAAATTTAAACTTTTAAAACATTTCAAATACTCAAAGTTATTACAAAAAGGTTTCCAAAATAGTTTATATCAGAGTATCCCAGAAATCCAAATCAAAATATGAGGAAGTGTACGGTCACGCCTTCGCCTTTCCGCAGTCATCCGCTGAACCTGAAACAATAAACTGAAACTGTAAGCTCGAAGGCTTAGTGAGTTACCCCCAAAATACCAACCTCATATAACCATAATCATATCATATCAATAATTACAGAACAGCCATGCATCTCGAGTCTACAGTGTGACTGGTCCGCCCGCACCGGGCCTTCAGTCCATATGGTCCACTCTCTGAGTCTACAGTATGACTGGACCGCCCACACGGGGCCTTCAGTCTATCTGGCCCACTCTTCGAGCATCGGCACGTCTGGACCACCCTCTCGGGGCCTTCAGCCTATCCGGACCGCTTGCCGGGCCTTCGGCCTGACTATGTGCCCTCCCAGGTTTGCAGTCTATCCGGTCCTCCCTGGGTATGTTGGCGTACATCACAAAGCAGGAAACGCCTCAACCCAACCCCAATCAAACAACCATGTGCACATATAACAGGTATTCACATAACAGTCCATAGACAAACAAACCGATCTAGCAGATCATATAGCATAGCAACATCCTAACCAGGATACCGACGTAACCGTTCACTAACATAACATCATCCTACATACCAAGATACCGACCTAAACCAGGTCACTAACATAGCAGCATCCTACATACCAGGATACCGACCTAAACCAGGTCACTAACATAATATCGTCCTAATTACCAGGACGTCGATCTAACATATCAATAAGCATATCAAACAAATACCAGTATACAATCCGAGAAAGGGTCGGCCTTGGTGCCTTAGACCCTGTTGATATAGTGAGAATAACTCACCTCGCAAAGCCGATCTGAAATGAAGAATCAAATTCCCGAATCACCGACTCGCCAAAAATCCCAACTATCCAAAATAGCGAGCAATAAGTCAAAAATAGGAATATTAATCTTGACCAAGAATCCCACAAATAATATTAGTCCAATTTTCCTTTTCTCTCATTTGGGCCAAGGCCTAATACCAATCCATGATCTACAAGTCCATATGTGTAAGGCCTAATATTGTCCCAATTTACCAAATTGGGCCCAACTTCCTAAATAGGCCCAACTCCAAGATCCACTATCAAGACTTGGTCCAAAACACCATATCCATAAAATCCAGCAAATGCCCAAGCCCAACTAGTCCATAAACAGCCCAACACCCGAAGCCCAAATCACAAAAAGCCCATAGAAGTCGTACGCTGGGCGTACCCCAAGGCTACGCGGGCGCGTACATGAGTCTCGCGTTGACTAGAAAACGGGGTCATTGACCCAGTACGCTGGGCGTACAGAACCTTACGTGGGGCGTTCGTGAGTTTTGCCAAAACTCTAATAAGTGCTTAATGGCTTAAGCACTTAAGCCCAAACCTCAGATTCAGTGACCAAATGTGCCTAGGACTCATAAAGTCTCGAAATTTAACACTTTGGACGACTAGAAAGCTCTTAATCTAAGGTCTTAATCCATTAAGACCTTCCTACTACATGCATGGGATATCTTAAGCCATTGAGACCTCATTTTTAACACTCAAAACCCCTTCAAGAGTCTGAAAGGACAGCTCATCTCGTCCAAATCATCACATGCACCATTTTGGGACAAGAACTCTTTCATAAAGCTAAAATGACTAGATCTACCTCATACAAGTGTAACGTTCCAAGCTTTTTACCTTCTGGAGCTTCTAGGGCACAAACCAACTTTAGATCTACAAGCTTGATCTTCTTCTCCAACTCCTTGATGCAATGTCTTCACCTTCAAGAGCTCAAAATGCACACCAACTCACACTCAATAAGCTCAAACTCACAAGGAAAGGCTAGGGTTCTCTCAAGACTGCTAAGGGAGGTGTGGAGGCTGAATAAGATGAGAGGGAATGGTCCATAAAGTGTTTAAATACTCCACAAACCCTAAAAGTTAGGGTTCCTTCCTGGAACACGTACACCCAATGTACACATGTGTACGCCCAGCGTACTAGGGCGCGCCCTAGTACGCTTAGCGTACCATATGTACGCCCGACGTACTACTTCACTCCCAAAACTATTGTTTCCACCAGGGCCTCCTTTTGCTACTTCCTTCCAAACTAAGGGTTAAAAGTGACATAATCAAAACTCGGGGGATGAATTTTGAAGCTTCTTGAAAAATGGGATGTTACATTGGGTGGGGTCCGTTATACTCAGTGGGTGGGGCCCGTTATGCGAGTTTAGGTGGGGCCCGTTATACTCAGTGGGTGGGGCCCGTTATAGTTAGTGGGCAGGCCCGTTATACGAGTGTGGGCGGGGCCCGTTACACTCATTGGGCAGGGCCCATTATGTGTTAATTTATGTATGGTATGTAGTATTTTGGGGAACTCACTAAGATTTGGGCTTACGGTTTTCATTTTATGCTTCAGATACTTCCGGATCGAAAGGGAAGAGTCTGGGATGATTGCAGAGCACACACCACCTTTTTCCGCCTTTTGAGATTTACTCTGATATGTTTTGATGTAGTGACATACTTTGGTCTTTTAGGGTTGTATGACAATGTTTGGATTAATGTTTTTATTAAATCAAAATGAAATTTTTGGGTCTTATTTTTGGGACTTTATATAGCATGTCCAATAAGTGCTTAACTCAAGGTCTTATTCCATTAAGACATTCTAAATGATGCATGGGGCAAAACTAACCACTTGGAATCCATTTTTATGACTCAAGACCCTTCCAAGGGTCTGAAAGGATAGCTTAATGGGTCAAGAACATGTTTTGTTCATGAATCATCATTTTGGGAAAAAAAAGTAACTTAATAGAGCAAAAACCTAAATCTACAAGATAAAGGGGGTAAAGATGCAAGCTTTATACCTTCAAGATGTTCCAAACCAAGTAGCAATCCTAGATCCAAGGTGCACTTCAACTCTAACATCTTCTCACCACCTTCTTATTTCTTCCAAACCACACCAAATCTCACTTAAGGCTCAAAGTTGCTTTTCTTTCGCTCTAGGGTTGCTTGGGGGTCGATATTATAAATGGATGCTGAGTAAGAAGAGGGTTTGAGTCTATAATGTTGCTTAATTTGAACCAAAGCCCTAAAATTAGGGTTTGCATGCCACCCTCGTACGCCCAACGTACTAAGGTGCGCCTTAATACGCTTAGCGTACACACATGTATACATGACGTACTCATCCGACTTAATTTCCACTAAAAGCCAATTTGGGCCCCTTTCACTATTTCTCAACTTATGGACCAAAATGCAACATAATAAAATCATAAAGCCCAAGATTAGAAGTGCCTTAACATCGGGATGTTACATGGTCAACATGCGAGTATGCCCAACGTACCAAGGGAGTACGTCCCCGCGTACTCACTCTGTGGTGACTCGGCTGGGTTGACTTGACCAGTTTGACTTTGACCAAGTTTGTCTTAAGGGTATTTTTGGGATTTTGATTGAGATTGGTCATTTGGTTGCAATAGGTGACGATTAGAGCTAAGATTCGGAGTCGAGACCTCATCAGCTTTTGTCCAGTTTGTGAGGTGAGTTTTCCTTACTGTACTTACGGGGCAAAGGCACCAAGGCCGGCTCATTGGATTAGATATCCTGTTATGTGATAGTATGTCATCGTGTTGTAGTGATCTGTTAGATCGGTATCCTGGTATATAGGATGATGTTATGCTTAACGATCCTTTAGATCTGTCTGATTGTTTGTTGACTGGTTATATGTATGTTTATCTGTTATGTATATGTCGGCATGTTGTGTGTGGTTGGGTTGAGGCGAACCAGTGTAGAATGAAGGCCAAGAGACCTAGGGCGTCTCGGATAGACTACAGGTCCGAGAAGCATACCAGTCAGGCCCTAAGGCCCAAAGAACGGTCCAGATAGGTTGAAGGCCCGGTGAGGCGTTCCAGTCATGCTGAAGGTTCTGTGAGCGTTCCAGATAGTCTGTAGGCCGGTGCGGCGTTCCAGTCAGGCTGAAGTCTCTGTATGTATGTTGTTTGTTATTATGTTTATATGGTGGTACTTTGGGGGAACTCACTAAGCGTTGGCTTACAATTTTTAGGTTATGTTTCAGGTACTTCGGATGACCGTGGGAATGCGAAGGCGTGACTGTAGACATCCTCTTATCATGAATTATGATTTTGGGAGACTCTGATGTTTGGAAAAATGTTTTAAAAACTCTGATTTGTAAACAATTTATGAATTTGGGTTGATTTTAAAAGTTTAAATTTATTGTGATTTTTATGGGTGTTACAACTTCTAACTCAGATTGATCCTTGAATTTGATGAATCTGACAAATACAAATCGTTTTCCTAACTTAGATAGCTTTCGAGCAATATAGACATAAGAAACATGCCCATATTGCTCACAGATTGACCAGAGTTTCTTAGAATCAACATCAGGATGGAAATTGGTAAAATAAAATGGAATAGAAACCTTATCAACATTCCATGCACCGTTCTTTTTATTGCCATTCTTCAAATCCCACTTTTCATTCCCCACTATCTGATCGCACCCATGACTGATGATAGGAAACACTCAACGAACTCTTCCAGAACTCTAAACAACAACTATTGGACAAAGGATGATACATCAGACGAAACTAGACGGGGAAACAGACAAAATTGGGCGAAACAGGGGATGACTGACCAACGTTTGATCCCGTCAGGAAGAGGAGCCCGATATCACCGGTTAGGTTATAAAATATATAAAAAATTACCGCCTTAAGTCGCGTTTTAAAAAAAACAATGACTCGTCATGTCACTTAAAGCTTGAGGCGTGAACTCGTCGTCAAATCACGTCTCATATTATTTAGATCGTAATTAACAGATTATTTAATGTTATAATGCTTATTTTTTAAAAATAAAATACTCTAATAAATAATAATTAAAAAAAACTAAATCGTAATAACTTTTATTTTTACTTTTAACCCTTAAATTTTTATAAGAAAACGTTTTTAGCATCAAACAATAAATTGTTAATAAAAGGGATTTTTTTTTTTTTGTTAGATTCACAAGATTGGGTGTTGGGTGTTTCATCGTGTTTTCAGTAGACCCTCACTCACGCCCAATACCCATTCACAAGTCGTTCAAGTCTTCCTTGATGGAGACTTCCAGAAAGAGAGTCCTTTCTTTCCACGTCGTATGAGGTAATTTCACCCAATCAAACACTGCCACGTAACACCAATCTGCAAAAACAGCCGTTAGATCTTCCACGTTGGCATCACCAGCCCTCATCTCACCCTTCATTCCTCGTGGCCTCCCTTTCTCTCTCTCACACACACTCACTCTTCACTGCTTCCCCAGTATAAAATATATTTGCCGAAGCAAACGAAGAGCATTTCGAAACCAAATCTCATAAAACCCACCCAAAATATTAAGAGTAGATCGAGAGAGATCGCAATGAGGAAGTGGACTCTTCCGTCCGTTTTGTTTCTGATATGTCTCCTCTTTCTTCTTCCAGATCAAGGTACGTTTTTAGGGTGTACTTTGTACTTCTACCATTTAATTGTTAATGTATCTTTAGATTCTGTGCGGAGCTTATTTAATTTTGTGTTCATTCGATTTCCATGTATTTAGTAACAAATTAGAAGGTTTGTAATGGGAACTGGGAAGTGTATCGTGAAGAGTTTAGATTTATTGTATACTATGTAACATGTTAACCATTTTAAATTATGTACTACTTATCTGATCACTGTTCTGCTAACAGTTTTTAGAATCGTAACTCAAATCGTTGATCTAGGGTCTTCTGTAATTTAACCTATGCGCTTGTTTGTAAATTGCGAGCGCTTTTTCGGATCAATAGGTTCTGTGATTTTTGAACTATACACTTTAAGGAAGTTGTATGATGTAGCGTAATGGAGGTTTCTCAACTAAATCGAGGCTTAGAATTTATTGCTTTGACGAACAAAGCTATGATATCTGACTAAGGAGGTGTTATCATAGTTATGTGACATTATTTAACAACTAAGCTTCGAATTGAAGAAAAAACACGATTTAGCTAAAGCAATTTCAAGTAAACGAAAGAAAGATCAGTCATTCGCTCTATTTTTAGAGTGTTTAGGATATAAGGTTGTGCAAGATATATGTTGAATATTATGTTCTAGAATTTCATAGTGTTTCTCAATGTCTCCTGGATGTGGTCTAATAATGTTTTTGTTTTTGCTTTATATAGGTCCAAAGTTACATGCGAATGCAGAAGCTGATTCAGATAAATTAGTGGATCCACCCAAGATTGAAGATAAGCTTGGTGCTGTTCCACATGGTTTGTCTACTGATTCGGATGTTGCCAAGAGGTTTGCTTAACCTTTTTTTTTGTATGATTTCCAGTATACCTAATTCATTCATGTGGTGTTTGAAAGCATGGCATCAAACCTTTGACTTTACAACATAACAAACACTTTTGAATTTAGCCGGTATTTGGTACTGTTGAATAGATTAATTCTTTTATTTCATATAAATAAACAATGCATTGCCTTATTGTTAATCATTTTCAGGGAAGCTGAGTCAATGTCCAGGAAAAGCCTCCGCAGCAATGCTGAGAAGTTTGAGTTTCAAGCTGAAGTATCTCGGCTTATGGACATCATTATCAACTCTCTTTACAGCAACAAAGACATTTTCTTGAGGGAAATAATCTCCAATGCATCTGATGTAAGTTTCCATCTTCATTTTTCCTTTTTCTGAAACCTAATTTTGGTACAACAAATCTAATTGTAGTTTCACATTCTTCTTTCTTCTTTCTTTAGGCTCTGGACAAAATTAGATTCCTCTCTCTTACTGACAAGGAGGTATTAGGTGAAGGTGATGACACCAAGCTTGAGATCCAGGTTTGTATATCCTTTATTTCTTCTTCATTTTATCTTTTTTCTTGGAATTCTGAAAACTAATACATGTAATAACATGCAGATTAAGTTAGATAAAGAAAAGAAAATCCTTTCCATCCGTGATAGAGGTGTGGGTATGACAAAGGAGGATCTAATCAAGAACTTAGGAACAATTGCCAAGTCTGGAACTTCAGGTATTGTGTTTAAGCAAACAGATTGACATAAGAGCATTCACTTTGTGTTTTTTAAATTCTTTAACACTGTTCTTATACTCTGTTCTTGTATTAGCTTTTGTGGAGAAAATGCAGACAAGTGGAGATCTTAATCTCATTGGTCAATTCGGTGTTGGGTTTTACTCTGTATATCTTGTTGCTGACTACGTTGAAGTCATCAGCAAACACAATGATGACAAACAGTATGTCTTCATGGTTTTATCCCATTTTAATTGATTTATTTAGATTCGATTTTAGTTTTTTTACTAACTTGTAACCTTTTAGGTATGTTTGGGAGTCAAAGGCTGATGGGGCATTTGCAGTTTCTGAAGATACATACAATGAGCCACTTGGTCGTGGAACTGAAATAAGATTGCACTTAAGGGAAGAAGCTGGAGAATACCTTGAAGAGTCAAAATTGAAGGATTTGGTGAAGAAATATTCTGAATTTATCAACTTCCCAATTTACCTTTGGGCTACCAAAGAGGTTGATGTTGAAGTCCCTGCTGATGAAGATGACTCCAGTGATGATGAAGAAAAACGTAAGTTTTTAATTTCTTTTAAATAAATTACACCATACTTGTAACTTCCATCTTCTAATATACATTTTTTTTTTGACAAATTTATCAGCAGAATCAACAGATGGGGATGAAGAGAAGGAAGAGGAAGACTCTGAAGATGAACCAAAACCAAAAACCAAAACCATTAAAGAAAAAACTTTCGAATGGGAACGTTTGAATGATGTTAAAGCTATTTGGTTGAGAAGCCCAAAGGAAGTAACCGAAGAAGAATACACAAAATTCTATCACTCTCTTGCCAAGGTAATCATCCATTCCATTCCATTCCTTTGTGATTCCATTCCATCATGCCAAATAAGACTCTTAGGGTTTATGGCTTTGTTCTGTATGACAGGATTTTGGTGATGAGAAGCCAATGGCATGGAGTCATTTCAATGCCGAAGGTGATGTTGAATTCAAAGCTGTTCTTTTTGTCCCTCCAAAAGCTCCTCATGATCTATACGAAAGCTACTACAATTCAAACAAATCTAACCTCAAGCTTTATGTTAGAAGAGTATTCATCTCTGATGAATTCGATGAGCTTCTACCCAAATATCTAATGTTCTTAATGGTATATAACAACATACTTCATTCACCTCTCTAATCAATTAACCAAAATCATCTACTATAACTAGTACTCTTTTCTTTCAATCAGGGTCTTGTTGATTCGGACACTTTACCACTTAATGTCTCACGAGAAATGCTTCAACAACACAGCAGTTTGAAAACAATTAAAAAGAAACTCATCAGAAAGGCCCTTGACATGATCCGTAAACTTGCTGAAGAAGACCCTGATGAATCCCATGATAAAGACAAGAAAGATACAGAAGTGGAAGAATCAAAGGAGAATGATGAGAAGAGAGGTCAATACACAAAATTCTGGAATGAATTTGGAAAGTCAATAAAACTTGGAATCATTGAAGATGCAGCAAACAGAAACCGTTTAGCAAAACTTCTCAGATTCGAAACGTAAGAAAAATGGAATATCATTATTTCTTTTTTCCTTTTTCATTTCGAAACGTAAGAAGAATTGATTTAATTATATTATACTATTACAGAACAAAGTCAGATGGGAAGCTGACATCACTGGATCAATACATCTCAAGAATGAAATCTGGACAGAAAGACATCTTCTACATCACAGGAAGCAGCAAAGAGCAGCTTGAAAAATCCCCCTTCCTTGAACGCCTCAAGAAGAAAAACTTTGAAGTGATTCTGTTCACAGATCCTGTTGACGAATACTTGATGCAATATTTAATGGATTTTGAAGACAAAAAATTCCAAAACGTGTCAAAGGAAGGTTTGAAACTCGGGAAGGATTCAAAGGATAAAGAAGTGAAAGAGTCGTTTAAAGAGTTGACAAAATGGTGGAAGGAAGCTCTTGCGAGTGAAAACGTTGATGATGTGAAAATTAGCAACCGTTTAGCTGACACCCCGTGTGTAGTTGTCACATCTAAATACGGATGGAGTGCTAATATGGAAAGAATCATGCAATCTCAGACTCTGTCTGATGCTAGTAAACAAGCGTATATGCGTGGGAAAAGAGTGCTTGAAATTAACGCCAGGCATCCCATTATCAAAGAGCTTCGTGAGCGAGTTGTCAAAAACCCTGAGGTAATTTTACAAAGTAAAAAATGGGTTAAATTAATGTTAATATTATATATATATATATATATATATATATATATATATATATATATATATATATATATATGTGGTTTTTGATTTGTTATGAAAAAATAGGATGAGGGTGTGAAGACAACTGCACAGCTGATGTATCAAACGGCTTTAATGGAGAGTGGGTTTATGTTGAGTGATCCAAAGGAGTTTGCGTCGCGTATATATGATTCTGTGAAGACGAGTTTGAGTATAAGTAAGGATGCGGCAGTAGAAGAAGAGGATGAGGTGGAGGAAGTTGAGGTTGAGACAAGTGGAAAGGAAGAAAGTGAGTCTGGTAGTACTAGTACTAGTACTACACAGGAGGAAGAAGAGTATGATGTGAAGGATGAGCTATAGGAGGAGGTTTTGTGTTTTTGAACAATATTTCATGTCAAGATATTGCAGAGGGAGATATTATATTGTACTCTACACACATAATCTGTTAGGCAGGAAGGATTTTGTGGTGTTTGGATTTACTTGCTAGTTACTACGACGTTCTGAAGTGTTTTAATTATATTCAGGAGGATCAAGTGTTTTTGGTAATTTTTGTATCTTTGCATACTCTACTTGGTTTTAGTTGTGAAAAAAATAATAATCAAACAAACTTTAATAAATTCTTAGTTAGATTTATTTTTAGAGTTTTTGAACAAAATTGATTAAATAAAAATATTTAATATAATAATCAAACAAACTTTAATAAATTCTTAGTTAGATTTATTTTTAGAGTTTTTGAACAAAATTGATTAAATAAAAATATTTAATATTTATATTAGAAGAATTTTATTTTTTAATATAATAATTTTTAACATAAAAGATCTATATGATCTTTGTTTTATCATAACATAATGGTCACTCTTTGATTATTAAAATATGAGCTTTATGATTAATTTTGTTTCAAGTACCTATGGAGGCTCATGATTTTTTTTTTCATTTTGGCAATGTAAAACTAAAATCAACAATAAGTTGTTATATTAAACTCAATAAAGAAATTGGATAAACATTTCAATTTAAATGTATTGTCAAAACATCAAATTCAGATATTGTAATTGGGACAATTTTTAAAGTATGTTTTCCTTTTAAAAATTAAAATGTGATCTTTAAGGCTACCAATCATGTACATATCTTCCTGATCAAAGAAATTATTAAAAAAAAAATGTTAAGAATAACAATGAATTTAAATGCTCACTACATCCAACTAACAAATGAAATTCATTTTAGAGGATCGACTCAAGAAGTGCATCCATAACTTCTTGTAGTTGAATTTGAGGAAATGCTAAAACCTATTAGGATATGAGGGAACTATTTGTGAGACTACGGTTGGTTTCTGGAGGGCAATACAAATTCAAATCGTTAGCACATATCTTTCCTTTCTGTTTCAATTATCAAATTTTGATCAAGATTTTCCAAATCAAATTACAAAAAAAAAAAAAAGGTAATCTAGCACAGTTACATGACCCCCATAGTGAACTCATTTTGCTTCGATCTTGCATGGGGATCGCAGAACTATTCTTTGGCCTGAGAACGTGTCAACCCGTTAAATGACCCCCATAGTGAACTCTTACGAAATAGGGCATTTTCCCTTTCCATCCATGAAGAGGGCTGCCAAGTCTGCTTTGTGTTTTGATAAAGGGTTACGTGGCTCGATTGAGGACATTGTAGTTTGCGGGGTCCGTTCTTTGGAGACCTTCAATGGCGACTGACTTCGTTACCAATTAGGCTCGTGGTTTGGGGTTGTACTCAGCAGTGGAGGCTTCCTCCTATGCTTTTGTGGCCTCACGAGCTCAATCCTGGGTGTTACAAGACCACATCTTGCGAAGTAGCGACATATGTGGTATGGATTCAGATTATGTTTGTGCTTTGACCTGTCTTCGTGATATGATTCTGGGCTTTGATTTCAACGTTTTCAATAATAAGGACAACACCCCTCCAAAAGCCTAACATTCATTGGTGAGTGCCCTTTATAGTAAAATTGTCCAAGACATGGAAGTTCACTTCGACATGACGATTAGGCAGAAAGCAATTTTTGTGTCTAAGGGCCCCACATGCTCAAGATTTTCTTATGACTATTACTATTGACGGTCTTGGCCAGCATATGTTGCCAATGGAGTATCGTGCCTGATGGGTTTTAGGTACAACAAATAAACTAGAAACAATTCCTAAGTTCACATGCAACCTACTTTGGATCTATGTTTTAACTATTGAACATACAACTTTGAATTGCAAAACAAGAACCCTAGAGGAGAGAGGCTATTTTCGAAAATAGTAAACTAGGGTTTAGGGTTTACATACCTTTCAATTGTTATAACAAACAATTGATATTCCCTTGATCTTGATCTTGATCTTCTTGGAAGCTTTAGCACCACAAGTGTAATGCCTCTAATGGAATCACACCCAAACTAGCAAGAAGGAAAGTAGAAGAAGAGAGAGAGGAGGGAGTATGCAAAATCTCGGCCTTAGGGTTTCTTCCAAAGAAAGAGTCCCCAAAATGTGAACCAGGAGGCTCCTTATATAGCTGAGGGATCTAGGGTTTAAGGGAAACCCTAGTTATCCTTTGCTTAGAGCCTAAGCAAACCCAAGGGCCTTATCCAAGCCCCTATGGACGAAATTATTAGGGTTTCCCCTAAAGATTTCGTCCACCCTCTTCCAAGGGGTTCTAGAGCCTTCCACTCAACTATTAGATAATTGCAAACTAGTCCCTGCACCTTATAATTAATTCTTTTAACCCCAAAAT
The DNA here is from genome assembly GCF_052849685.1 of Lactuca virosa. NCBI lineage: Eukaryota > Viridiplantae > Streptophyta > Magnoliopsida > Asterales > Asteraceae > Lactuca > Lactuca virosa. The sequence continues at coordinate 46,611,302 of NC_136433.1, forward strand.
CAATTCTGATTAATTTCTGGCTAACAATTAATTAAACATAATGATTTCTAATTAATATATTAATCCATTAACATATTAATAAATCATTTATATATATATATATATTAATTTATTAATCTTATAAATTAATATCTCTCCTTTCATAATTTCCTTGTCTAGTTGCTAGGTTGAGGGCAACCCAAAAGGACTGTGCTGCTATCAATTCAAGTACATACCAATTATAGTTAAGGGCTTAGACACCTAATCCAACAGTCTCCCACTTGGATAAGTCTGTAACTATAATTGCTAGTATGCCTTCTAAATTTGACCAGCAAATTGTAGCTTCCAAAAAGCTGCTGCCGAACTCTGACCCAGTCAGTTATGTGTCCTAAGATAAGTGATCATATAACCCTTCGTTCTGCTTGATATCCCCAGACAAAAGACATGGAATATAATCAATCTCTTTGTCCAGAATCTATGTTTCCCGATTCCTGATTTGTGATGATGTAGGACTTCTAATTGAACACATCAATTTAGTCCTGGCTGGGCCCAGCACATAAGTCAACACCAAATCATCGAGGGGCCCACAGATATCGCTTTTCCTGTTAGGGCAAAAGGAACGAATAAACGTTGACTCATATGCTTGTATCTTTTACTCATCAAATTATGCATGACAATACGTTTTATAACACCAAGTTACTGATGCGTTTTCGTATCACCAATGCACAACCGACTTGTAAATTACAACTCATATATCTTCGTTTCAAGATTATAAGATATTATCGTCTCAGTATTACTCGTGATGAATTCCATGAAGTAATACTCTGAGCGTGGGTTTATCCAATACTCAAATCTCAATTTCTGAGTACTCATGAACATTGCAGCAATTCTATTGCCATGTCTATCCTTAGACAATCTGCAATCCAATTCATGACAGTCTTAATTCACTACTTACTTCCAAGAGTACGAGCGACTGTGGAGTTTGAATAATCTCATTATTCAGGAAGTAAAACATGCAAAAATGAAACACAATAATAAACAATTGACAAAAGGTAGTAGCCAAACTTATAAATAATACTTTATTATTTAATCACCAAAAGTCAATTACATTTACTTTGTTACAAGTTTCAAAAACTAATCTAACAACTAAAACTAATATCATCTTTCAGTCCTATGCTTCGAGCATGCTGAATATGCTTAGCCCTACTCAGACCCTTTGTGAGAGGATCTGCTGGGTTATCTTCAGATGACACCCTCTTTACTATAAGATGGCCTTCTTCTACTCTATGTCTGATGAAATGGTACTTTCTGTCGATATGTCTGGTCTTACCATGATCTCTCGGTTCCTTTGTCAAGGCAACCGCTCCTTCATTATCGCAGAACAGTTCCATAGGCTCCTGGATGGTTGGAACAACTCTGAGATCCTCGATGAAGTTCCTCAACCAAGCTGCTTCTTTCGACGCTTCACTTGCTGCTATGTACTCTGATTCACAAGTAGAATCAGCCACCGTATTTTGCTTGGAACTCTTCCAAGTAACTGCTCCTCCATTCAGTAAAAACACCCAGCCTGATTGAGAACGGAAGTTATCTCTATCCGTCTGAAAGCTGGCATCACTGTAACCATCTACTCTCAAAGTATCACTGCCACCAAGCACAAGGACCCAGTCCTTTGTCCTTCGCAAATACTTGAGTATATTCTTAACTGCTACCCAATGAGCTCTACTTGGGTTTCCCTGATAGCGACTGACCATGCTCAAAGCAAATGCCACATCAGGGCGAGTACATGTCATAGCGTACCTGATCGATCCGACAGCAGAAGCATAAGGTACACGACTCATGTCATCTATTTCAACATCTGTACTCGGGCATTGAGTCTTACTCAATTTGGTATTGCTCTGAATAGGTAGCTCTCCCTTCTTGGAGTTTTCCATACTAAACCTCTTTAGTACCTTATCCAAGTATGTGCTCTGACTAAGTCCAATTAGTCTCTTCTTTCTATCTCTCAATATTCTAATCCCAAGAATATAGGCAGCTTCTCCAAGGTCTTTCATGGCAAAACACTTTCCAAGCCAAGACTTAACTTCTTTCAAGGTTGGAACATCGTTACCAATGAGTAATATGTCATCGACATATAACACCAGAAAAGTTACTATACTCCCACTAGCCTTGATATACACACAAAACTCATCTTCACTTCTAGAGAAACCAAACTCTTTGACTTTCTCATGGAAGCAAAGATTCCAACTACGAGATGCTTGTTTCAATCCATAAATGGATTTCTCAAGCTTGCACACTCTATTGGGGAACTTTGCATCAACAAAACCCTCTGGCTGACTCATGTAAACATCTTCAGCCAACTTCCCATTAAGGAAAGCAGTTTTGACATCCATTTGCCAGATTTCATAATCATGAAAGGCAGCTATGGCGAGCAATATCCTAATAGATTTAATCTTAGCTACTAGTGAGAAGGTCTCATCATAGTCAACCCCTGGGGTTTGAGTGAAACCTTTTGCAACCAGTCGAGCCTTGAATGCGTGCACATTTCCATCCATGTCTGTCTTCTTCTTGAAGATCCATTTGCACCCAACTGTCTTGCGACCTAGTGCACTATCAACCAAATTCCAAACTTGGTTGTCATACATGGACTTAATCTCGCTGTCCATTGCCTCTTTCCACTTGGAAGCCTCTGGGCCTACCATTGCTTCCTTATAAGTGACTGGTTCATCTAAGTTTACCAGTGTTCTGTCACTTATGAATGTGTCACCATCTGAAGTAATATGAAAACCATACAACTCAGGTGGCACACTCACCCTAGTGGATCTTCTAAGAGGTAATGAGTTAATTGGTTCAACAAGAACTGTTTCCTCTGGTTGAGTGCTAGTGTCATCTAAGGTTCCCTCATTGGCTGACTCTTGAATTTCTTCAAGGTCAATAGTGCTCCCACTGTCCTCTTTGAATATGAGCTCTCTTTCAAGAAAGACTCCTCTTCGTGCTACAAAGACCACGTTCTCACTAGGCCTGTAGAACAAATATCCAAAAGACTGCTTTGGGTAACCAATGAAAACACATTTCTCACTTCTAGCTGCTAGCTTGTCGTGAGTCTCTCGTCTTACGAAAGCTTCACAACCCCAGACTTTAATATGTGCTAACGAGGGAACTTTCCCTGTCCACATTTCGTGAGGTGTTTTGGCTACCTTCTTTGTAGGGACAAGATTGAGGATGTGGGCGGCTGTCTCTAAGGCATACCCCCAGAAGTGAATGGGAAGCGAAGCCCGACTCATCATAGAACGAACCATGTCTAACAAGGTTCGATTGCGCCTCTCAGCTACACCATTTAACTGTGGTGTCCTAGGAGGAGTCAATTGTGAGACTATCCCACATTCTTTCAGATAGTCGTTAAACTCGATACTAAGATACTCCCCGCCTCTATCGGATCTAAGTATCTTTATCTTTCTGCCCAATTGATTTTCGACTTCATGCTTAAACTCTTTGAACTTTTCAAAAGTTTCTGACTTATGCTTGATCAAGTAGATATATCCATATCTGCTATAATCGTCAGTGAAAGTCACATAGAATCGATTAGCATCTCTTGTAGTTGATCTGAAGGGCCCACACACATCTGTGTGTATGAGATCCAACAGACCTTCACCTCTTTCACAAGACCCTGTGAATGGTGATTTTGTCATCTTTCCCAAAAGACAAGATTCACACATATCATCTGACTTTAGGTCAAATGATTCCAACACTCCATCCTTTGGAGTTGGGCTATGCGTTTCTTGTTAATGTGTCCAAGACGACAATGCCACAAGCATGCCTTGTCTACACTATTAGACAAGTCAATATTAAGTACACTATTTCCTAGGCTATCAACACAAGTCACTGTTTCATACACACCATTACAAGGCAAAGCTTCAAACATAAAAACACCATTCTTATAAACAGAAATTGAACCATTCAAATCATTAAAAGAATATGTAAAACCTTGTCTGAACAATGCATGAAATGAAATAATGTTTCTCGTCATCTCAGACGAATAGCAACAATTTATTAAATCTAATCTAACATCATTACTAAGCAGAAGCTGATAAACTCCGATCTTGGTTACTGGTGAAGACTTTCTGTTTCCCATGATCAGGTTTATCCTTCCTCGCTCTATCTCCTCACTTTCCTTTAGACCCTGCAAATCAGAACAGATATGAAAACCACATCCTGTATCAAGGACCCATGAACGAGAAGATAATGAGTTATTAGCAGAAATAGTGTAAATACCTGCCGAAGATGGCTTCACTTTGCCATCCTTGATATCTTGCAGATACTGTGGGCAAGATCTCTTCCAATGCCCCTTTTGGTTGCAGTAAAAGCAAACTGCCTCTTTTGGATCAGAAACATGGGGAGTGGAACCATTGGGCTTAGCCTTTGGGCCATTACTAGATGACCCAGCTTGAGTCTTGCTCTTCCAGTTTTGCTTGGGAGGACCTTTCCTCTTTTTCCCCTTTCCCTGTCCAATAGCCAAAACAGGGGCACTAGCAGGTGTGGAGGGTATACTTTTACCTTTCATCCCTGCCTCAGCTGTCTGCAACAAGTTGTGCAATTGGGCCAAGGTCTGCTCAGTATTGTTCAAATGGTAAGTTAGAATAAACTGACCATAACATTCAGGAAGTGAGTTCAAGACCATGTCAATGGCCAATTCCTCATCAAAGTGAATATTGAGCTTGACCAAACGCTCTATGTAGCGTTGCATTCTTTGCACATGTGACACTACCGACTCCCCATCCTTCATCTTGCAAGCCATGAGTGACTTGACTACTTCGAACTTTTCTTGACGAGCTCGCTTATGGTACTTTTCCATAAGGTCCTTGTTCATCTCGAAAGGCCAGTAGTCCTCATAGTACCTCTGCAGTTCTGGGGACATAGTTGCCACCATGATGCATGCCACTTTGGTAGCATCATCGTAATGTTTCTTGTAGGCAGCAAGATCTTCAGGAGTAGCTTCATTCTCATCAAGCTCTTTGAGCTCCTTTTCAAGAACATATTCTTTGTTCTCGAAACGAAGAGCCATCTTGATGTTGCGCATCCAATCGTTATAGTTTGAGCCATCCATAACGACTTTGGAGCAAATATTGAGCAAAGAGAAGTTTTGGTTGGAGGAGGATGAAGCAGAAGTGTTTCCAGGAGTAGACATCTGAAAAGAAAGAAAGTTTTAGTTAGATTTCAAGATACCTTAATAGAATAACCCAAAGATATAATATCAAGGTTAGGATCCAACTATGAAGATTCACAACTTAGAAATGGGATGCCGAGATCCAAGTGCAAATTTCATAAAGGTAGGCGAATGACGATTCACCAATTCCACCATTAGACGAAACTAACGAAGTGAAATTCCTAATTCTTTTGAGATACATTGAAACTATTCAATGGCATGTTTTATTCTCAGATTATGCTCTTCTATTTGTGACTGGGATGCCGAGGATCACAAACAAGATGTGAATAACCATGCAAATGTGCTTGGTAACCTCATTGTCTTTATCATTAACTATTGATGTGCTGGTAAACCACACACGCTCCATCAAAATGACAATTATGAGATACCCATTACTACTCTTTATTAGTGCCTTTTAGTGTGCTGGTTAACCACACACGCTCCACTAACGACCAATAAAGCATAATGTGCAATTTCATGGATTAGCATACTTTTCACATTTTTCCTAAAGTAACTAGAGTTGGGATTTTGAAAATAATGTTCTAGTACTTTCTTTAATATCATTATACTTTTAATGAGAAGTAGTTGTCCTATCAAATCCGTTCTGCTAACGACCCTCCACTAATCAAGGAAGCAGTGGGTGAGAGTGGACACCCATTCAACTACCATTTTATAGGCAGTTTCCTTATACCCCCCTTATAGATTAGCTTCGTGAATGAGGCATACTTGCGATTTGACTGACCATGTTCTTATACATATATAATATTAAACTTTTAATTATAATATATATATAAGGTGTGTTTTAAAACATTTTAAAACTTCAAGGGTTTATAAATTTCGAAATTTAAGCTATTAAATTTAAATTTAAATAAACCAATTAACTAGATATAATATTTATCTTTTAATTAACTATTAATCAAATTATTAAATCTTGTAAGGATTATCTAATTAAATTAATCCATTAATTTAATCCTAATCCTTATCCCTCTAAATTTCGAAAATTAGGGTAAGGATAATTATCCAATTAATATAATTAAGTAACAATTATCCAAAACAAGAAACCCTAGTTATCCTCTAGCATATTTCGAAATTTACAAGGGAGGAGGCTAGGGTTTTCAAAACCCTAACCCTAATTTCGATTAGGGTTCTTTGGAGGCTAGGGTTTTCGAAAAAAAACCCTTTGATCCAAAACCCTAGAAATCGAAAATTTGGCCTTTAGGGTTTAATAGCTATAAACCCTAATTTGCAATTCAACAATTGTAGCAATTCAATTTAAAACAACAATGTCTCTGATACCACTGATGGGTTTTAGGTACAACAAATAAACTAGAAACAATTCCTAAGTTCACATGCAACCTACTTTGGATCTATGTTTTAACTATTGAACATACAACTTTGAATTGCAAAACAAGAACCCTAGAGGAGAGAGGCTATTTTCGAAAATAGTAAACTAGGGTTTAGGGTTTACATACCTTTCAATTGTTATAGCAAACAATTGATATTCCCTTGATCTTGATCTTGATCTTCTTGGAAGCTTTAGCACCACAAGTGTAATGCCTCTAATGGAATCACACCCAAACTAGCAAGAAGGAAAGTAGAAGAAGAGAGAGAGGAGGGAGTATGCAAAATCTCGGCCTTAGGGTTTCTTCCAAAGAAAGAGTCCCCAAAATGTGAACCAGGAGGCTCCTTATATAGCTGAGGGATCTAGGGTTTAAGGGAAACCCTAGTTATCCTTTGCTTAGGGCCTAAGCAAACCCAAGGGCCTTATCCAAGCCCCTATGGACGAAATTATTAGGGTTTCCCCTAAAGATTTCGTCCACCCTCTTCCAAGGGGTTCTAGAGCCTTCCACTCAACTATTAGATAATTGCAAACTAGTCCCTGCACCTTATAATTAATTCTTTTAACCCCAAAATCAATTCTGATTAATTTCTGGCTAACAATTAATTAAACATAATGATTTCTAATTAATATATTAATCCATTAACATATTAATAAATCATTTATATATATATATATATATATTAATTTATTAATCTTATAAATTAATATCTCTCCTTTCATAATTTCCTTGTCCAGTTGCTAGGTTGAGGGCAACCCAAAAGGACTGTGCTGCTATCAATTCAAGTACATACCAATTATAGTTAAGGGCTTAGACACCTAATCCAACAGTGCCATCCTCAAGTATCGCCTTGTGATCCCTTTATTTCTTGCTGACGAGACTTGCCCTGTTTGTCGCAAGGCATGCTTGGACTCATTTGGGGAGCATGCAGTTCATTGTAAAGAGCTCCCGGGTTTCAAGTACCGACACGATCTAGTTAGGGATGTTCTTTTCGACATATTTAGGCGCGCTGGGGTTTCTGCCAAGAAAGAGACATCTGTGAATTTTCTGACTGACCCATTGGAAGGAAGATCAACACTTAGACCAACTAATGTTTTAGTATTTGGATGAGCTGGAGGAAAACATGTATGCATGGATCTAACAGGGGTTTCCACTTTTGTGGGCTTGGGGAGTGGGGTTTTCACTGTGCGGTAAGCTTCTTTAAAAGTTGCATCAAACAAAGTGGCAAAACATGAGAAAGCGTGCATGGAAAATCAACACACGTTTATACCCTTTGCATTTGATACTTTTGGTTTCCTTGCGCCAACAGCTGTGGAGCTACTCAATAGAGTCCAACGGGTCATGCATAGTAATGTTATGACTCCAAGATCTATAGATGTTGTTTTAAAAAGAATTAGTTTTGTCATCCAAAAATGGGTTGCGGCACAGCTTGTTGCTCGTTTACCCGCTACGTCTATGTAAAACTTTCTTCTTTATTTAATATATAATTAAGTTACAATCTAGCAATTAAACAACATATTCTTCACAAAAATACACATCACAAATCTACAATTTACACTTTATATAATATGCTTAAATTATATATTAACTTTGCATTTTTAATGGTCACTAACACCTCTTATTGCCTTATTGTTGTGACACACATCTATATAACAAATAAGAGAAAGAACCATAGATAACAAATGTTGTCAGAGTGACCCTTCATTAAAAACGCAACAAAATATTCGTGAAGCCGTTGAGATTCCTCTAGATGTAAAATTCAGTTATGCCCAAGTACAACTTCATTACTCCATCTGAACCCTACAATGCAAATTTGTGCATTAGACAACAAACATAAAATAATCAAGAAATATGAATCTTTTGATTCTAGTCCAAACATGACAAAGAGGGCCTAGAATATAACATATTAAGATTATCTCCTTTTTTTTTTTGTCTAATTACATCTTCTGATTATGTTGCTCTTTTTTATTCCTGAAAAGGGACAGAAATACTCATCATAACCACCACCTGTTGCTTTTAGGGACAAGTACTCTTTTTTATTCCTGAAAAGGGACAGAAATACTCATCATAACCACCACCTGTTGCTTTTAGGGACAAGTATGCAAACTGTTGTTAAAATCATCCAACCTAAAATATCTACTATATTTTTTTTGCTTTTTCCCAACTACCTTTTGGCTTCAACTTCCTAGTGCAATTTTTATTAAAATGCAAAAAAAATGTTGAAATGTGAAACATCCAAAAATACAGACCAATTTTTTTTAAATCATCTATAATAAAACCATAAGTCATCCATCATCATAAGAAAACCATAAGTCATGTATCTCAAAACATTGTGTCAAAATATTGTATCAAAATCATATAAGAAAATATCAGAGTCTAAACACCCCAGGCTGAAACTGTGGTGTGTGTCATGCGATCATCCCGAGCCCTTCCCCTTGCTAGTGGAAGTACCTGAAACCAAAACTGAAAACTGTAAGCACGAAGCTTAGTGAGTTCCCCCAAGCTACCACATACCATACACATAATCACATACTGGGCCTAGCCCAGTGCATCGGGCCCCGCCCGACATCGGACGAATCCGGCATCGGGCCCCACCCGGCATCGGACCGAAGTCCGGTACACATATCATATCAACAAGCATAACATAAACATAACATAAACATAACATGAAAGCTAACATTCCTCGGGCTTGCCCCGGTATCAGACCAAAGTCCGGAACACATAATCAGACACATGCAAGAATCAAAAGGACATCAAGCATACTAACTTCCTCGGGCTTGCCCCGACATCAGACCGAAGTCCGGAACATAAAATCTACATCGGGCTAACCCCGGCACATACAATCACACATAAACGGGCCGGCCTTGGTGCCTTAGACCCGTTCCTATAGGAGAAGACTCACCTCTCAAACTGGATGCTAAACTCGTGTGTGAGGAATCTATGCTGGCTGCTCCCACGACTCCCCGGCTAACTCTATACAATAATACTTAGTCAGAAAACTGAGAATCCCTCTAAGGGTAAAATGACCATTTTACCCCTGCTCTAACTTTGGACCATATCCAAGGCCTAATTCCAACTAATCCTTATAAGTTCACTCATGGCGCACTAAGGCCCACTAATGGCCCAATTTTCTAAATTGGGCCCAACTTCTCAAATGGGCCTTCCCTAAGCCCAATCACGTCCTTGGTCCAAAATCTGACTTCTGATGGCCCACTAGGGCCCAATAACTCATAAGTCCAATAGTTGGCCCAAACCGAGGCCCAAAAGGTAAAACCCAATACTGTTGAGTACGCTGGGCGTACTCCTCTGTACGCAGCACGTACCTGCTGTATGGGTTGTACGCTGCGCGTACTAGCTGGTACGCCCAACGTACTACCCTGTTAAACTACTTTTCCCATTAAGCACTTAATACTCAACTCCAGAGGCTAGAACTACAGATCCAAGTCCTTTTCAATGTCTTGATCCAAAAAGTCGATCACTTGGTGGCTTGCAACCCACCAAATGAGCCCAAACATTGAGTAATAGCAACTAACTCCATAAAAATGGCTAGATCTCATGCATGGTTACATAAAGGCCTTAAAGGTTGAAACTTTACTGCTAAAGGAAGGCTTTGAGCTCCAAGGGTGGCAACCCTATGCTCAAAAACGAAGTTGCATGATAAAGATCCAACCTTTGGACCTAAAAAAGGTCCAAAACTCCATAATCCTAGATCTAAGCTTCTAAGAGGAAAGTTATGAGCTTTATACCTCCTTTGAGTGCCAAAAGATGAAATAGTCCCAGATCCTTGAGCTCAAGATACTCAAGTTCTTCTTCTTCGACTCTTCTTCTCTTCTTCCAATCCTTTCTTCACCAAAAATGAGCTCAAAAGGTCAAACACACACAACAATGGAGTACGAGGGCGAATTAGGGTTTTCTGAGGGTAAGGGGCTGGTAAGGAGGCCAGGGGTGGCTATAATGGGGTATTTATATGTCTTAAACCCTAAAAATTAGGGTTTTGTCATCTGCTCAGGTACGTTGCGCGTACGTCTTCCCCCCCCCCCCCCCCCCCCCCCGCGCGTATCCAATGCACGCCTCTACGCCCCGCGTACACCAAGACTACACCCAACATACGTCTTATGGGCGGCCCAATTCTTTGGCCCATTTGCTTAAGTCCAATCCAATAGTCCTTTTTATCCGTATTTGGCCCATCAATAATTTAAGAAATAATTAATAATTAATACCTCAAATGACGGTCGTTACAAAATGACCAAAATACCTTTTTCTTTTCTTGGCGTGAGTTCTTGTACTGTAGATAAAAGTGCATGGGATTCCTATATAAAAGTAATCATTCAAACTCCAACTTTTTATTTTCCTTCCACAAATGCCAAAAATACCATTTGTTGTTACAATCATACATACGACATATTTTTAATCAGATGTTGAAAAGGAGAAGATGCATATTTTATTACCTAAGTAAGGACTATCACACATCTTAATTTTTACTGTTTTAAAAGTAAACCATCCCTCCAAAATACTCCACTTTCTAATTTGACATTGCAAAATAGTTTTTGTTTTTTATTTTAATAAAAGTCATATTAACCGGGCTATAAATTTAACAACCTCATGACCAAAAGATCAAATAAAAACTACTTGATGAACAAAAATCTTGTAAAAATTAACCGTGCGCTAAAAATCATGCTTCAAAAAACCATATGAAGATATAAAATGAGAAATTAAAAGTAAGAGTATATTTGATTTATCATATAAAAATGTCAAAGTAGGATGCTATAATTTTAAACACTTGTGGACCAAAATATCATGTAAAACCACCTGATCACGAAAAAAATATATAAAAACCACCTGATGACCAAAAACCATGTAAAATTTGGTGAATTTAGTTTATAGTTATCTAGTATCATCTTGCTTCATGGTTTCAGGCTGTCACTAGCAACTTTTTACCTATAGACAGCTAAAGGGTGTATATAGTGACAACCGGTGTGACTTCTATGAGAACGCCACCATTTAAAGTAGCAATTTTGATTAATGTAAGTGAAAAAACATTTAAAATGCTTACCAGTCGTGAGTTGTGATTGTTTCCATTTGGCTGTGAACATTGATATTCTTGTAGAGATATTAAACTTCAAATGAATATTACATAGCCAAATCAACAAACATGACAGCGTGGACAATGTGCACTATTATTTGATTAACTAGTGCATAACTTACATTATAGGATATGAAATTTAACAATTGTTCAAATTCATTTACACTTGATTTAACAATAGAAAATGGACAAAAAAAGAACTTGGAAAGATTGAATCTTTATAAGTTTTTTCATCTCATGTGCCAAGAATTGTACACACCCATATTAAAAAATGAAAAAAAAAGTGGAATCTTGATTGGTTATTTAATCTTGCATGTAAAGAATTGTACATGCCCATATCAGAAATGGGCAAAGAAAAAGTTGCAAATCGTAAGTGATCCAAAGAATAAAAAAAGGTCAAAAGGTTAAAAGCATCAAGTGTATTCTTATCGAAAAAATTCTTGACCTGTTGTGAAGAGGTCTTGACCAGTCCCTTCATATTCATCGAAAATATAAAAAAAATATAAAAATCAATAGCATAGATCATGTATAATAAAAAAACATTCAAAACATACATGTTGTAATGGTGAAGATCGAGAGATAACAGAAAGGGGGAAAATTTGGATCCTAATTTGTAATTACAAACTATATCTATTCAAAAGTCAGGGTTAAAATTGTGCAGCAAAGCGGATAAATAGACAGATTGATCAAGATATTTGGAAGGATCATCTTCAACCGATCAAGATTTTCGCTGATTTTTTGTTTCCAAGTTATGGTTATAAATGGCGTTGATACTGAAAGGGGTATATTCGGATCAATTTGCTAACTAATCTTAAAAATCTCAATGATTGTTGATTTATAGGGACTGTTTGTTGAATTTTTGGGATGATATAGTATATCAAATTACATTTAAACTGGATAACTCTTTCCATGTTTTCTTGGTCCTAAAAATCTAATATAAAATCATGGAGAATGAATAAAGAAAATATTTTCCAATAACAATGTCCTTTTCAGTAAAGTTATATGTACCCATTAAAAAACTTGATGAATTGGAAAATTTATACAAAAGATTCAAAATGCATATCTGATGTCTCTCATAAAAGACAAAAAATATGGTGAGTTGAAGCAGTGGCTTAAAAACTATCACCCAACTTATTATTGGCCTCTCTTTTCCCTCATAAAAAAACCAAAAAATATGGTGAACAGAAGCCCATAAATAAGTAAGGTGTTGTTTGTTTTTTGTTTGCAGATCTTCTTGGCCTCTTCTGTCTGCACCGTACAGACCACGCGCAGACATTAGGCTTCGCAGACTGTTTGTTTTTTTTGAAGACTGCAGCCCAAAAAAGGTCTGAGCGTCCTTTTCTTGACGCAGATGTGAACCAGAGTCTTCAAACCCCTTCAGATATCTTCTAACCTAAAAAACACATATACTTTTGTTGTTGTTTTTTGTTTTTATTTTATTTTTTTAAACTTAGGTTTATTCTAACTTTATCTATGATAAATAAATTGGGAAAAGGGTTACAATACTTAATGAAAAAAAAAGGTTCGATAACACAATCATGACCTTTGTGACAAATTTATAAATAAATATTTAATTACAACAATAATTTGTAGAGTTGTTTATATAAATATGTAAAAAAAATCATAATATTGTCTTATTTTTTTTGTACCAAATTTTATAAAACATTATTTAATACAACATCGTTTATTTCTTGGGAAAAATATTTTTGGTTAGTTTTAAATTGATTTAATTGAAAAAGTAAAATAAAAACTTTGAAAATTATCATTTAAAATCAAAGTTTATTTCCATTCATATTATGTATTAAATTATTTTATCCCTAATTACAATGTTTAGGTATAACTTTACGACCAAAGTTTATTGGTTTTTATTAAATATATACGATAGTTCTTACCATTTTATTTTCACTTTTTATACAATAATGCATAAAAGTTAATCTACATTAAATTATCTATAATAAAGTCATAAAATTATCAAAAAAACTCTTTTAAGTTTTTGTTTTTTTTAAATCAATTTAATTATATTTTAGTTTATTTTAACACCGTGCATATGTTAAAAACAAATAGTTTTCTTTCTTTCAGACTGCAGATGTTTGGTCCACCTCTTCTACTGCAGAGGTTTGTAGATATGGTCCGTAGACTGCAGACACTTTGCCTTAGAAAAAATAAACTGCACCTAACATATAACATGAAATATAGAAAATAAATAAAAAAATCTTACACAATAGAAGTCCTTCTAGATCCGTTATGAGCATTTTTTCAAGTTTGTTTCTCTATTTCTCAGGCTTGTATCCCTGTTCTCTATTCTATGTTTCTTATTCTCTAAAATTCAAGAAAAGAAATCATTAATTAACCTGAAAAGTTCATGAAAAAAAAGTCTCAATCTCTTACTCCTTTTAGATCCAAGAAGCTTAACTTTTTAGATGAAACAATTCCACTTTACCCATGATGTTCATACCTATGATATATCCTACATGATCTCTCTTTTTCATCATCTCCTGTGAAACCCGATACTATAATTAAAGCTTAAGAAGATGAGACTCATGAGAACCTGTTTAAATAAACATCTTAAAGAGAAATAAACATAAAAAATTGTAAAGATAATGAGAAAAATCATGGAAATAATAGGAACCACGTATGAGAAGAAATAAAAAAACACATATGAATACATATCTAAATTAACAAAATAACACACTTTTTAAGTAAAAAAATTACAAAAATATGTTTTGGCATGTGAATATTTTCAACGAACAATCAATCTCTCTTTCCAAGCAATCTTCAGTAACCTGTCATGAATAAAGAGATGATAAGGCAAACAAGTTAAAAAAATAGAAAAATTAACACATGATTTTGGGAGATATTTGGAAAAACAACTTTTTAGAAATTACTGAAATGACCCCTTGACCCCTTGTTCCTTGATGTTAGACTAAGCACAACAACACCTACACATTTATGATGCCATAAAGTAAAATCAATAAAAACAGAATTTATGTAAAGAAAAGTCTCGAATAAACATTCACAATCCTTACTTCTTTGTTACTTTCGTATGAAGTGCTTTTCATGGTAACTTTGAAATGTATGAAAACATCAATGTAAACAAAAGAAATATGAGATCATAGTATGTTATCTATGGCCACTCCACACTCAATGAATCTGAACATCAAAACAACAATATAACCAAATTAAACTGAGGTAACATTTTGCCTTATAAAAATATCAAATTTCACCATTTTAGATCCTTTCAAAATTCAAACATACCAATTTCTATCAATCTATATTTTATGAAACATCCCAAAAATACAACCCAAAAATTTCGTTTTAAAAATCATTAATAATACCATAAGTATCGTCAATCATATAAAAAGTCATAATCATGTATCTCGAGAATATAATAACATCCGTCAATGTATCAAAACCATATGTCAAAACATCAGAGTGAATCATCCCAGGCTAAAAACTGTGGTGTGCGCCATGCAATCATCCCGAGCTCTTCCCCTTACTAGCGGAAGTACCTGAAACCAAAACTGAAAACTGTAAGCACGA
Organism: Lactuca virosa; assembly: GCF_052849685.1. Taxonomy (NCBI): domain Eukaryota; kingdom Viridiplantae; phylum Streptophyta; class Magnoliopsida; order Asterales; family Asteraceae; genus Lactuca; species Lactuca virosa. Next base: position 46,626,444 of record NC_136433.1, read on the forward strand.
AGCTTAGTGAGTCTCCCCAAACTACCACATACCATACACATAATCACATAATAACATACATTGGGCCTTACCCGCTACATCGGGCCCCACCCGGCATCGAACCGAAGTCCGGCATCAGGCCCTGCCCGGCATCGGACTGAAGTCTGATATACATATATATCATATCAACAAGCATATAACATAAAACATAACATAAACATATAAACATTCCTCGGGCTTGCCCCGACATCGGACCGAAGCCCGGAACACATAACACATAACATATAAGTTAAAAATTCTTCGGGCTTGCCCCGTCATCGAACCGAAGTCCGGAACATATAAACGAACACATGCAAGAATCACGAAGAAATCAAGTATACAAACATTCCTCGGGCTTGCCCCGACATCGGACCGAAGTCCGGAAGCATATAAACTACATCGGGCTATCCCCAACATCACTAGCATACATAAACGGGCTGACCTTGGTGCCTTAGACCCGTTCCTACTGGAAGAGGACTCACCTCACAAAGCTGGTTGTTGTATCTCTCGGTAAGGAATCTTTATCGGCTGCTCCCACGACTCCCCGAGCTATCATTACCAAATAACACTTAGTCAAAATCCAAACAATCCTTCTTAGGGTAAAATGACCATTTTACCCCTAATCTAAATGGACCCATGACCTAAGCCCAAATCCTTAACATGAAGGCCCAAATCCATATATTCTCACCAAGCCCACTAATGGCCTAATTTTCTAAATTGGGCCCAACTTCTCAAATGGGCCTTCCCTCAAGTCCAATATGCAATAAAATCCATTATCAGCCCAGAATAATAATCTACTAAGGCCCATAATCAACTAGTCCAAGGATATGGCCCAAAAAGGCCCACCGTCGCAACGAACGCTGGGCGTTCGTCCTTGGTTTAGATCGCGAGCTCCAGTGGGAACGCACTGCGTTCCCAAGGCCTACGCAGGGCGTTCGCGTCCAGTTTTCAAAAACGGACCATTAAGCACTTAATGCTTAAGCTATGCTATCCAAACACAAATCCAAGCTATATAGGACCTCTAAAATCATAAAGTCACGGACTTGGTGACTTTGCATGCCCCCTTAAGTCCAAATCTCAAGGAATAGCAACCAAATTCCATAAATGTGGTCCAAACTCTTGCATGAACCCATTAAGACCTCAAAGATCAAAACTTTACTGATGTAGGGACACCATTAACCTCAAGGGTGGAAACCCTAGGCCTATAAACGAATTTAAGTCATAAAGATCCATTCTTGGGACTAAAAGGGCCCAAAACATCATCACACTAGATCTAAGCATGCTTGAGGAAAGTTGTGAACTTTATACCTTCAAAGAGTCCCAAATGATGATGCTATCCCGGATCAATGAGCTCAAGATACTCAAGTTCTTCTTCACTAGCTTCTCCTTCCTTCTTCCAAGCTTCTAAGCTCCAAAACAAGCTTCACAAGGCCACACACACACATGAATGAGAAAATGAGGCTATCTAGGGTTTTCTGAGGTTGAGAGGTTGGTAAGGAGGCCAGGGCTTGAGTCATAATGCTGTTTATATAGGTCCCAAACCCTAAAATTAGGGTTCGCAATTAGCGCGGGAACGCAACGCGTTTCTCAGGGGAACGCCCCGCGTTCAGCCTCCGCCTTCAAAATCTAAGTTTGGCAGAAATGGTCCCTCCTTCCTCCAAATTCCATAATAATAAGGTCCAAAAACAGTAATTCAATATGTAAGGGACTAAAATGTAAATAATACATGGACTGGGTGTTCCATTTTATATGGTGAAACTAATAAAACTAAAAATGCAACAAACCTTGCTTTCAAGTTGAGTGTTCTTAGCATTTGAAGGTGATGATGATGAGCCAACAACAATCGCATCATAAAACTCATCAACAACTAATTTATACTCAAATTCACTAATGGATCCAAGATTAACATATCCTTTTCAATCCACAAAGGTGGGTCACGACTCTAATGTAAGTACATGAATCAATGGGAAACGAAAGTTGAACAAAAAATAACCCAAAGAACCCAAATAAAACAAAATAAAAGTCTTCAAGGGTTTATGGAAAGGATTTACGGGAACCTCTTATTATCATGTAGGTTTTGAAGAGTAGAATTGAGGTCGATTCTATGTTTCATCTCAATTGTTTCTGTCCCCGATCTTGATTAGGAAGAGACATGGAGATGTAAGACCAAAATGGTGGCGGCGACAACCGTGAGCAGTAGTGATATAAGGTTTTTAGTGGTCATTTGACTAGGGGTGTTAACGGCGCGGTTCGGTTCGGATAGTAATAAAATTGTGAACCGTTACCACGGGGCGGGTACCTCATTTGCACTAACCAAAACCGAACCGAATTGGCCAAAAAACCGAACCGAACCGAACCGTATAAAGGCGGGTAACCACGGTTCGGTTCACGGGTACCCGCTAAATATAAAAAATTAAACTCAACTCCAACGATTTCTTTCTGAAAATTAGTAAGTCCAAAAGTTATAAAAACATAATGACGTTCAAATAAAATACATTATAATTGGTATAATAAATATAAAAATAAAAATACAAGAAAACACAATGTAGAAGTGTAAAACTAGGATTGCCAATCATGATTTTTGTTTGGGATGTGGCTAACAGTTTAATGGAAATGAGTATATATATATATATATATATATATATATATATATATATATATATATATATATATATATATATATATATATATATATATATATATATATATATCCTAGCGGTTCGATTCGGTTATCCGCGGATACCTAAGTATCCAAACCAAAACCGACCCGTTGATATCCAGTTTTTTCGGTTTTAGTTTTTTTCAGTTTCGGATCGGCCGGTGCGGCTCGGTTTTTCGGTTTTACGGTTTTTTTGCTCACCCCTACATTTGACGGGTGCACATTGTGGTGAAAGCAATAAATAATGGTCATCGGTGCTAGGCTTTGAGAGAGAAGTGATTGGTGGGTGGTTTGTGGTGGTGAAGGTCGTATGAAGATGTTGATTGGGCGATGATCGAATAAACTCTTTCATTGTAGCACTCACTTAGAAAATGGAAAGGATTGAAACTATTAGAATCCAAAAAGGATTGTTGATTTCAATCCTAAAAAAATCAAGGATTATGACCGTAAGTTAAGAATGTAAGTTACAAAAACGTTGTTTGACCAAAAGTTTGGTCAAGATGATGTCAGCAAAAATGATCTAAAGGTTGAAAACCTATTAATGAAATGCAATCAATGGCCCTTATTGCTTCATTTGTAAATTAAGGTTTCTCTTTTAATATATATTAGAGATTATTTATATTCACATGATTATAATATTTTGAAAGAAGCATTATTAGTAATATCATTTAATTGCAGTTAGGGGTATAAACGAGTCGAGCCGAACTCGGATAGGCTCGGGATCAACTCGTTTAAAATTCATGCTCAGATCGATTCGAGCTTAATTTACAAAGATCGACCTCTACTCGTAAAGGATTTAAAATGCTCGTGTAACAACCCAAAAATGGTGATAAAATTTTCATTTTTTAAAAATTCATCAATCCCAAACATCACATGTCTCAAAATCATCCAAATACTAACTATCCAAAATATCAGAGTAAAAGAAATCATAATTGTAACACCCATAAAATTCAAACCAATTTTAAACTTTTTCAAAACACTTAAAACCGTTTAACATTACATAGTTTGTTTTCAAAATACTAATTATCAGAGTATCCCAGTATCAAATCATAAAATCATAACAGCAGGAGGAGCGGTACGATCATGCCTTCGCCTTCCCGCGATCACCAGAGGTACCTGAAACAACAACTGAAACTGTAAGCCCGAAAGCTTAGTGAGCTACCCCCAAAATACCAACCTCATAATCATATCATATAATCATATAAGCAAACAACATGCATAATGAGCCATCAGTCTGACTGGACCGGATCCCGGTCCTCAGTCTATCTGGACCGCTCTCCGAGCCCTCGGCACGTCTGGACCGCCCTCCTCGGGGCCTTCAGCCTATCCGGACCGCTCGCTGGGCCTTCGGCCTAACTAGATTTGCCCGGCCCGGGCCTGCAGTCTACCTGGTCCGCCCAGAGAGTCTTCGCCTACTACACACAGCAGGGCCTGCAGTCTACCTGGTCCGCCCAGAGAGTCTTCGCCCAGACATGTGCATAAAGGGCGACCTTAGTGTCGTAGACCCCGTTGATATAGTGAGGAGAACTCACCTCACAAATGTCGCACTGAAGTGATAATCTCAACTCTCGGATCACCAACACGAACTCCTCCACCTAAAGTTACCACCAAAACCCTTTTTCATAAATTTCCAAATCACTAAAATACCCCAGAGGTCAACTGGTCAACTCTTGGTCAAAGTCAACGTCCACAGTCAAAGTCAACAGTCCATGTTGACCCGACTCGTCGAGTCCTTCCTGAACTCGAGAAGTCATGAAATCCCTGGCTGACTCGTCGAGTTCCCCTATAACTCTCTGAGTTCATGCGTGGCCAAAGGTTTAGGAAAACCCTAGCCGACTCGCCGAGTCATTCGACTGACTCGTCGAGCCCAAGGCAATCTTCATCGAACTCGCCGAGCTGTTCATCCAACTCATCGAGTACATGCCTAAGTTCATATGACTCGCCGAGTCGACCTTGCGACTCGCCGAGTCCCCTCAATCCTTCAACCATACAGATGCTTTTTCAGCCATGCAACGGCTCCATATTGCAGATCCAAGGTTCTAAGGCATGTTTATCACGTAAAGTTGCAAACTTTACGTGCATACATGGTTCTAAAGGCTCTTAATGACAAATCCAAGCTCATAATGAAGTTATACACTCAAGGAAGGCTTCATACATGACCAAGCTCGAAACTTTATGAACCTAGAACCCCAGAAAGGTCCAGATCTGAAGTTGCAACTTCAGATCTAGCTCATACACCACAATATCATCATAACCAAGCCAAAATAACCCTAAACCTCACCCAAGTGAGATCTATAAATAAAAGAGGTAAAAGGTGACGACTTGATACCTTCAAATGATGCTAACTGAGGAAGATTTCTGATCCCCACACCTTCCTTGCTTCTGAATACTTGATCTCCAAGCTCTTTTCTCCCAAAAATCCTCTTCCAAGCTTAAGAATACACAATTGGAACACACACACTCGATTAGGGTTTGAGAGGGACAAGAAGCAGTAAATGGGAGGCTGGGGGAGGACAATGATCCATTAAATAGGGTGCAATACCCCAGAATTTAGTGTTTCATCTGCCAGCTCCTACTCGTCGAGTCCCTTCTTGGACTCGGCGAGTAGGTCACTAAACACGTGGACCAACCCGCTGCTACTAGACGAGTAGGGAAACCAACTCGTCGAGTAGCCCTTGAAATCAAGAAAATTCTTATATTAATTCAATACCTGGAAATCGGGGTGTTACAATTCTCACCCACTTGAACTAGACTTCGTCCTCGAAGTCTGCCGCGGTGAACAACCTCGGGTAGAGCTCCCGCATCTCTGCCTCCGGCTCCCACGTCCACTCAGATCCCCTCCGATGCTCCCACTGTACCTTCACCAAAGGTACCTCCTTGTTCCGAAGAACTTTCACTTTCCTTTCCAGTATGGTCACATGCCTCTCCACATAATTCAGGCGCTCGTCGACCTGAATATCATCCAGTGATACCACCGCCTCCTGATCCATAATGCACTTTCGCAACTGCGAAACGTGGAAAGTGTTGTGGATCCGACTGAGCTCCTCCGGTAGCTCTAGTCTGTAAGCCACTTTGCCAACCCTGGCAATGATCCTGAACGGTCCAATGTAACGGGGACCTAATTTCCCCCTCTTCCCGAAGCGGATCACACCCTTCCAGGGTGAGACCTTCAGGAGAACCATATCACCCACCTGAAATTATAACTCAGATCGACGCCTGTCGGCGTAACTCTTCTGCCGACTTTGAGCGGTCTGCAGCCGCTGCCTAATCTGCTGAATCTTCTCGGTAGTCTGCAAGACTACCTCCGTCCGACCCATCACCCTGTGACCAACCTCACCCTAACACACCGGGGTGCGACATCTCCGCCCGTACAACAGCTCGAATGGCGGGGCACCAATGTTGGAATGATACCTGTTGTTGTAGGCGAACTCCGCAAGCGGTAGGTGGGAATCCCAACTCCCACCGAAATCAATGACACACGCCCTCAACATGTCCTCGAGGGTCTGAATAGTCCGCTCGCTCTGACCGTCTGTCTGGGGGTGAAATGTTGTGCTGAAGTGCAACCGCGTGCCCAGCTCCTCGTGGAACTTCTGCCAGAAACGGGAGGTAAACCGAACATCCCGGTCGGAGACAATGGAGACCGGAACCCCATGGCGAGCCACGATCTTGCGGACGTACACGTCGGCCAATTTCTCGGCCGATGAGCTCTCCCGTATGGCCAAGAAATGGGCACTCTTGGTCAATCGATCCACGATGACCCATATAGCATCCAACCCCTTCGCTGTTCTCGACAACATGGTAATAAAATCCATCGTGATCTGTTCCCATTTCCACATGGGGATCTCCAGTGGCTGCAGCTTGCCATGCGGCCTCTGATACTCGGCCTTGACCATCCTACAGGTCAAGCACCTCTCGACGTACCAAGCGATCTCTCGCTTCATGCACGGCCACCAGTAGCTCAAACTCAAATCCTGGTACATCTTGGTGGCCCCGGGTGAATGGAGAAGTGAGACTTATGAGCTTCCTCCATGACCGTCTGTCTGATCCCACCAGTCATCGGAACCCACACCCGACCGCATCGGGTTAATAATCCCGGCTATCCTATACAAACCGGGTGTTCTCACCCCTTATCCTCTCCAGCTTCCAGTTCTCTGGCCGCATGCCCTCGACCTGAGCATCTCTGATCAAACCCACAAGCGGAGAATCCACTGCTATCCTCATACATATCGTTGGGGTGTAAGTCCCAGTTGACTTGCGGCTCAGAGCGTCCGCCACCACATTCGCTTTATCGGGGTGGTAAAGGATCTCGCAGTCGTAGTCCTTGACTACATCCAGCCATCTACGCTGCCTCATGTTCAGGTTCGGCTGATCCATGATATGTCTCAGGCTCTTGTGATCCGTGTAAATGGTACAACGGACCCCATATAGGTAATGTCTCCATATCTTGAGAGCGAACACTCATGCGTAGGGTATCTCGTCTCATGCCGCTTCAACTGTCGCAATGCATAAGTTATCACCTGTCCCCTCTAATGAGGACTGCTCCTAGTCCCGTTATGGACGCGTCACAAAACACCACAAAATCCTCAACTCCCTCCGGAAGAGTCAAGACTGGAGCCTCGCATAGACGCTGTCTGAGGGTCTTAAACGCCCTCTGCTGCTCAGGGCCCCACCGGAAATCCACCCCCTTCCACGTCAGACGAGTGAGGGGTACTACAATCTTGGAGAAATCCTGTATGAATCTCCGGTAGTACCCTGTCAATCCCAAAAAGCTCCTGATGTCTGAGGGAGATTTCGGAACCTCCCACTGCATAACTGCTTCGATTTTGGCCGGGTCGACCAAAATCCCCTCCTGGTTAACGAGGTGTCCCAGGAACTGGATCTCTCGTAACCAAAACTCGCATTTCAAGAACTTGGCATAAAGTCGTTCTCGCCTCAGAACGCCCAATAACTCCTGCAGATGCTCCTCATGCTGCTCTCGGGTCTTGGAATACACCAAGATATCGTCGATAAACACTATGACCGAGCGATCGAGCATCTGTCTGCAGACCTGATTCATCAGGTCCATGAATACTGTCGGTGCGTTGGTGAGCCCAAACGACATCACCACGAACTCGTAATGTCCATATCGCGTCCGAAACGCGGTCTTCTCCACGTCCTCCGCCCTTACTCCAACCTGATACCCGGATCTCAAATCGATCTTGGAAAACCAAGATGCACCCTGCAACTGATCGAAAATGTCATCTATCCTCGGGAGTGGGTAACGGGTTTTCACCGTTAACTTGTTCAACTCCCGGTAATCAATGCACATCCAGTGCGAGCCATCCTTCTTCCTGACGAAGAGGATCGGTGCTCCCCATGGGGAACTGCTAGGTCGAATGAACAGCTTGCCCAGCAGTTCTTGCAGTTGTGATGACAGCTCCTGCATCTCTGGTGGTGCCAACCGGTACGGTGCCTTAGCGATAGGAGCCGCACTTGGCACTAGGTCGATCCTGAACTCGACCTGCCTCTCTGGAGGTACTCCGGGTAACTCCTCCGGGACACATCAGCGAATTCCCTGACCACCGGAACATCTGAAACTGAAGCCTGCTCTCTGGCACGCATATCTACCACGTACGCTAGAAACCCGCACATCCGTGCTGAAGGTGCTGTAAAGCCCTAGCAGCCGAATAAAACCCGGACCTAACCTGGTGCCCTCGCCATAAACAATCAGTTCTCCCCCACTTGGGGTTCGAACTACCACCCGCTGACCTTCGTAATCTATCATGGCACCAAAACGGCTAAGCCAATCCATCCCTACAATCACGCACACCTCCCCCATGGGAATCAGTATCAAATCTATCGGAAAAGATACCCTGAAGATCTCCAACTCGCACCCTCGATAAACCGAAGAAGCAGAAACTTCGTGTTCGTTGGCGATAGAGACTCGCAACGGACACTCTAGCTCGCCTACTGGCACTCTGAACTCCCTACTAAATGTCTGAGATACAAAAGACCGACTCGCCCCCGAGTCAAATAAAACCAATGCAGTTAAGGAGTTCACTAGAAACGTACCTAATCACAAGTGCAACAGATAATTATCCTAAGCCAAAACAGCAAGAAAATCGCGAAAAACGCTGCCAGACTCGCTGACTCGTCGAGTCTGCACTGGACTCATCGAGTTCCCAGTGGACTCGGCGAGTTCAGTCATGGACTCGGCGAGTCCAGCCCCAGAAAGTCAAAAATTTTGATTTTCAGGCAATATTCGATCAAATAAGCATCAAATTCATTAACAAACAGCCCTAGTCTATGATACCACTGATGGGTTTTGAGCACTACATCATTCCTATGGTGTACATACAAACCCTAAAGCTTTGGATCTAGTTTGTCTAATGAACATGCAATAATCATCCAAAGCCATAAACCCTAGATCTAACAGTGATAATCGATATTAACATAAGAATAGGGTTTAGATATTACCTTGATTGTTATGTAGCAATAACAATCTCAATTCCTCCTTGTAATTGACTTCTGAAAGCTTAGTGTCACAAATGTCACACCTCTAATGGCTCACAAACACCAAGAGCAAGAGGATGACTTAGGAGGAGAGAAGGAGGCACCCAAATTCGTCTAGAAACCCTAAGGAATCACTTAGCCACGTTTTTAGTGCCCTAGGGGTCCTTATATATGTGAGGGTACTAGGGTTTTGAACTAGGAAACCCTAATCTGACTGCTTAGGCCCTAAGCAGCCCATGGACTCCCTTTAGAACACCCCTTGGACGAATTCCTTATGGGCTTCCCATAGAATTCGTCCAACCTATGTTCCAAGGTGATCCATAGCCCAATTGCAACAATCTTATAATTACAATATCAGCCCCCAAGTTTAATTAAAGTCTTTTAGTCACAAAATCAATTTCCTAATTAATTATTGACTAATATTAATTGAACAATATGATTTCTCTTTTAATATATTATTCACATAATATATTAATAAATCATAATTATTCTCTTTCTCCATAAATCATCCTATCAAGTTGCTTTGGTGAAGACAACCCAAAAGGACCATGCTCGCAATCGGGTCAAGTACATACCAAAATAGTTATGGACTTACACACTAATCCAACAGTCTCCCACTTGGATAAGTCTAATAACTATTATGCGTATGACTTCAGATCCTGATCAGCAATCGTAGCTTTCAAAAGTCGTTGTCAACTCTGATCTTATTAGATACACGTCCTTTAGATAAGGGATCATATATTCCTCCATTCTAGATATCGTATAGACGTGAGACATGGATTGAAATCATTCTCTCAGTCTATGTGTTGTTTCCCGATTTCCGATTTACGACGACTGACTAATTGAACAAATAAAATTAGTCCTAGCCCGGCCGAGCATTTATGTTTGTCATCACTAAATCATCGAGGGGCCCACAGATATCGCTTTTATCCCACATTGGGTAAAAGGAACAGATAAACTTCGACTCAATCCTCGCTTGTACTCACTCACCGAATCACACACAACAATACGTTTTATAACACCAAGTTACTGGTGCGTTTACGTATTATCAATGTGTAACCGATTTGCAAGATACAACTCACACATCTCGGTTTCAAGAATACAAGATATTATCGTCTCACCAATCACTCGTGATAAAATCCATGAAGCGATCCAAGTGAGCGTGGGTTTAATCCAATGCTCAAATCATATTCATAAGCACTCATGAACGTTGTAGCAAACCTTTGCTATGTCTAATACGCTTTAGACAATCTACAAACCAATTCATGACAATCTTCTTTCATACCTACTCCCAAAGTATGAGCGACTGTGGAACATTCGAATAATTCGATTTTTCTCAAATAACTCAATTATTCAGGAAGTCAAAACATGCAAAGTGAAACACAATAATAATCGAATCCAATATGGTCCCAAACTTTTGAGTATTAATAAAACTCCTTTTATTTAATCACCATATTGATTACACATTATTCATTGTATAATGTTTCGGGTAATCAACTTATTACTTGAATTATAACAACAATTGTCCCATGCTTTTAGCATGCACACTATGTTTACCTATGGTCCTTACTTTGTGAAATAGTATAATAACATTTTCAATCACACTCATTTCACAATTCCCAATCCTTACCATAAGTGTAAGAATACCAAATTCTTACCACTTATAGAATATATTAGATTCTAACATCTTATGCAACGATCCTTTCGTAATGTCATAGCGCCAAAGTCACAAAGACTTTGCCAATGAAATTACAAAGGCATCTATTGGAGATTGTTGCAAGACAATTCCATAGACATGAAGTCTCACATTCAAAGTACATTCCTTTGAACATTCTTCTTGTTGGATTAGTGTCTAAGCCCATAACTATTTTGGTATGTACTTGACCCAATTGTGAGCATGGTCCTTTTGGGTTGCCTTCACACAGGTGACTAGACAGGATGACTGTTGAGGAGAGAGGCTGGTTTATTGTTAAGAATAATAAATTGGGGTATAAATATGATTTTTTAATATATTATATGAATAATATATTAATTTGGAATCATATTATTAATTAATATTTAATCAGAAATTAATTAGGAATTAATTTCGGGATTAAAGGAATTAATTAAAAGTATAGGGGTTGTTTTGTAATTATTTGATAGTTGAGACTTTGGGCTATTGGATCACCTTTATTAAGGCTTGAACGAAAATCCTAGAAGGATCTAGGAGTTTTCGTCCAAGGGCTTAAGGAAAGGAGTCCATGGACTTGCTTAGGCCCTAAGCTAAGGGATTAGGGTTTCCACCTTGAAACCCTAGCTAGCCTCAAGTATAAATAGCACCCTAAGGCACTAGAATTCGGCCACCCCTTGGGAAAACCCTACTAGAGCCGAATTTTGGAGCTTAGTACCCTTCCTCATCTCTCTCATATTCATCCTCTCACTCAAAGTGTGTTTGTGAGCCATTAGATGTACTACACTTGTGGTACTTGCTTTCAAGAGCTAAGGAAACTTAAGGAATTAGTTGTTATTACTATATAACAACAAAAAGGTATGTATTCTATTCTCCTATGTCAATTTCGAAAATAGTAGATGCATGCTAGGTTTCCTTTTGTGTTCATAAAGTTGTATGTCTAATAGTGAAAACATAGATCCAATTAGGGTTGCATGCACACATAGGATTGTTTGTATAAAACCCATCAGTGGTATCAGAGCCATTGGTTTTTGTTTTCAATTAGATTTTATACAAATGTATGAATTTGACAAATTAGGGTTTATGGCTAATAAACCCTAGGGCTTGGATTTTCGAAATTAGGGTTACAAAACCCTAGTTTTTGAATTGTATTAGGGTTTCCCAAACCCTTTCCTTAGCCACCAAGATTTCGAAATTAGGGTTGTCTAACCCTAGAATTTCGAAATTTGCATTGTCCCCATGATAAGATTCCCAAATTTTAGGGATTTGGATAATGCCATATCTTGTAGTTATCCCTTAATTGTTTAAATAGATAATTAAAGATCTTTTGAATTATCCCATCCCAAATTTTCGAATTTTAGGGGATAAAGGGATTAGGTTAAAATTAATTGTTTAATTTAATAGCTTATCCTCCAAGATTTAATAATTTAAATTAATTGTTTAATTGAGATAATTATTCAATCAAAGTTTTAATATTTAAGATTTTAAAATTAAAAGGTTTTAATTTTCGAAAAATTTTAAATATGATTAATACCCTAGTATTTTGAAATGTTTAAAATACACCCTTATACTATTATAATATTATAAGATTAATAATTATGTATATGTATAAGATTAAGCTAGTCTTACCGTTAGTAGGCCTCATTCACGAAGTTGATCTATAAGGGGGGTATAAGTTTATGGCCTATAAAATGGCCGTTTAATGGGTGTCCACTCTCACCCACCGCTTCCTTGATTGATGGAGGGTCGTTAGCCGAACGGGTAGGATAGGGCAACTAATTCCTCATTAAAAGTATAATGATTAATAAAGTAACTAAATGCTTTTATTAAATTCCCAATCTTAGTTACTTTAGGCAAAAGTGAATTTGATGCAATTCCATGAAATTACACTTTGTACCCTTGCTAAGACGTTAGTGGAGCGTGTGTGGTTAACCGACACACTAATTGAGTTCTAAGCAAAGGTGGAAAAGGGTGACTCGATGTTTGTCATAGTTCGGTGGAGCGTGTGTGGTTAACCGGCACATCGAATAGGTGACTGTAACATTGGGGGCACCATGTATATTTGCATGGTTATTCACACCCTGTTTTGTGATCCTCGGCATCCCAGTCACAAATCGAGGGGCATATCGAGATTTAAACATGTCATTGAAAAGTTCAATGAATCTCAAAAGATCTAGGAGTTTCAATAAATTTAAAACTTCACCTTATTTTCATTTTTCATGGTGGAAATTGGTAAATCGTCATTTACGTACCTTCAAATGTTCTGCAAGTTGGATTACGGCATCCCTCTTCCAATTTGTAGGATATTGTGTTGGGTCCTAGCCTTAATATCTCATTTGGGTGTTTTATTAAGGACTCAATCAACTAACTTGAATTTTCTCCCGTTTGTAGATGTCAAAGTCTGACAACTATGGTCTTCCTAAATCCGTTGGAAAAGGGTTTTCCACGTGAAGATGATGTTCCACGATTGGATTGTGGAAATGGAAATCATGCTTCACTTCCTCCACCTTCTCCAATAATTCTACCTGGCCCACGTGTTCGAAGACTTGAAAAGTTCAAGGTCACTCATGCCCTATTGGCAATAAGACACAAAGATGGAAAGTCTATGTGTACACACATCTTAAAGATGAAGTCACACATTGACAGGTTAAGGATGTTGGGTGTCGACTTAGTTCTTCAGTCACTTCCCGAATCATATGGTAAGTTCGTTAGAGAGTACTATATGATGAACCATGACATGACCCTCATTGATTTGACTTATTTGCTTATTGCTGCTGAATCATAAACGATTTGGCGCACTGGTCGAGCAATTTTGTCTGATAAATCGATGTCCCAACCTTCTATGGGCAATGGCAACATTGGAAGTCCAGAAAAGTTTTCTCTACGCAAGAGAAAGGCCGAGTCTGAGATAGTCCCGTGTACCATTCCATAAGAATCCATGTGTTTCTACTGCCAAAAGAAGGGGCATTGGTTACGAAGCTGCCCTCACTACCTAAGAGATCTAAGAGATGGGAGAGTCAAGATGTATGACTCTGCTTTAGGTAAAATCCACTATCTAACTCTATTAAGTTCCTATTTGGAGATTCTTAATACATAATGTGATAAGATTATATTTCGATGTTTTGAAGGATCGAAGAAAGGAAAGGAAGCTTAAAGGAATTAGTTGTTATTACTATATAACAACAAATTAGGGATACAAATGCGATCGTAATCCATTTCTTCGCGATCAGACTCAGCTCGCTCCTTCCTTTAAGCTTCCTTTCCTTTCTTCGATCCTTCAAAACATCGAAATGTAATCTTATCACATCATGTATTAGGAATCTCCAAATAGGAACTTAATAGAGTTAGATAGTAGATTTTACCTGAAGTAGAGTCATACATCTTGACTCTCCCATCTCTTAGATCTGCCAGGTAGTCAGGGCAGCTTCGTAACCAATGCCTCTTCTTTTGACAGTAGAAACATATGGATTCTTCTGGAATGGTACACGGAACTATCTCAGACTCAACCTTTCTCTTACGTAGAGAAAACTTTTCTGGACTTCCAATGTTGCCATTGCCCATAGAAGGTTGGGATATTGATTTATCAGACAAATTTGCTCGACCAGTGCGCCAAATCATTTCTGATTCAGCAGCAATAAGCAAATAAGTCAAATAAATGAGGGTCATGTCGTGGTCTATCATATGGTACTCTCTAACGAACTTACCATATGATTCAGGAAGTGACTGAAGAACCAAGTCATCGGCCAACTTCCTTGGGACATTGACACCCAACATTCTTAACATGTCAATGTGTGACTTCATCTTTAAGACGTGTGCACAAACATACTTTCCATCTTTGTGTCTTATTGCCAACATGACATGAGTGACCTTGAACTTTTCAAGTCTTGGAACTCGTGGGTTAGGGAGAATTATTGGAGGAGGTGGAGGAAGTGAAGCATGATTTCCATTTTTACAATCCAATCGTGGAATATCATCTTCACGTGGAAAACTTTTTCCAACGAATTTAGGAAGACCATAGTTATCAGACTTTGACATCTATGAAACGGGAGAAAATTCAAGTTTAGTTGATTGAGTCCTTAATAAAACACCCAAATGAGATATTAAGGCTAGGATCCAACACAATATCCTACAAATTGGAAGAGGGATGTCGTAATCCAACTTGCAGAACATTTGAAGGTAGGTAAATGACGATTTACAAATTTCCACCATGAAAACCGAAAAGAAGGTTAAGTTTTAAATGTATTGAAACTCCTAGATCTTTTGAGATTCATTGAAATTTTCAATGACATGTTTAAATCTCGATATGCCCCTCGATTTGTGACTGGGATGCCGAGGATCACAAAACAGGGTGTGAATAACCATGCAAATATACATGGTGCCCCCAATGTTACAGTCACCTATTCGATGTGCCGGTTAACCACACACGCTCCACCGAACTATGACAAACATCGAGTCACCCTTTGCTACCTTTGCTTAGAGCTCAATTAGTGTGTCGGTTAACCACACACGCTCCACTAACGTCTTAGCAAGGGTACAAAGTGTAATTTCATGGAATTGCATCAAATTCACTTTTGCCTAAAGTAACTAAGATTGAGAATTTAATAAAAGCATTTAGTTACTTTATTAATCATTATACTTTTAATGAGGAATTAGTTGCCCTATCCTACCCGTTCGGCTAACGACCCTCCACCAATCAAGGAAGCAGTGGGTGAGAGTGGACACCCATTAAAAGGCCATTTTATAGGCCATAACCTTATACCCCCCTTATAGATCGGCTTCGTGAATGAGGCCTACTAACGGTAAGACTAGCAGTTTAAGTTATACATATATAATATTAGACTTTTAATGTTATATATAGTATAAGGGTGTATTTTACACTTTTAAAATACTAGGTGGTTTAATTTTATAAATTACACTTTTAATTTAATTAAATATAAACCATATAATTATGGATTTATTAACTCTCTTTTAATTATACTTTTAATTAACTTAATAAAACAATAAGGGTGTAATTTGAACTTTTCAAAAACTAGGGTTTTAGAATTTAAAATTTCAAAAAATTAAAATTTTAATCAAAAAATTTTAATTCCAAAACTTGAGGGCAAGTTTTGAAACATTTCAAAACATTAGGGTTTAGAATTTAAATATTTCAAATTAGACTTTTAAAAAAAAATAAATACCAAAACTTGAGGGCAAATTTTGAAACTTTTCAAAACAGTATCAAGAATATTCTAGATCAACAATTCAAATAAGCCAATTAAAAAATTAATTGGTAGTTATCTAATTTTGACCTAATCCAATTTCTTGCAAGATAATTCATCAAATAATTCAAATAATCTAAATCTTATCTTATAAGGCAACAATAATTTGATTAATTGGTAATTATCTACTCTTTGGTAAAGGATAAACACCCAAAATCAATAAGAATCGGTTTTATCAATTAAAAACGTTTTTGGTAATTATCCTAAGCCAAAACAGCAAGAAAATCGCGAAAAACGCTGCCAGACTCGCTGACTCGTCGAGTCTGCACTGGACTCATCGAGTTCCCAGTGGACTCGGCGAGTTCAGTCATGGACTCGGCGAGTTCAGTCATGGACTCGGCGAGTTCAGTCATGGACTCGGCGAGTCCAGCCCCAACAAGTCAAAAATTTTGATTTTCAGGCAATATTCGATCAAATAAGCATCAAATTCATTAACAAACAGCCCTAGTCTATGATACCACTGATGGGTTTTGAGCACTACATCATTCCTATGGTGTACATACAAACCCTAAAGCTTTGGATCTAGTTTGTCTAATGAACATGCAATAATCATCCAAAGCCATAAACCCTAGATCTAACAGTGATAATCGATATTAACATAAGAATAGGGTTTAGATATTACCTTGATTGTTATGTAGCAATAACAATCTCAATTCCTCCTTGTAATTGACTTCTGAAAGCTTAGTGTCACAAATGTCACACCTCTAATGGCTCACAAACACCAAGAGCAAGAGGATGACTTAGGAGGAGAGAAGGAGGCACCCAAATTCGTCTAGAAACCCTAAGGAATCACTTAGCCACGTTTTTAGTGCCCTAGGGGTCCTTATATATGTGAGGGTACTAGGGTTTTGAACTAGGAAACCCTAATCTGACTGCTTAGGCCCTAAGCAGCCCATGGACTCCCTTTAGAACACCCCTTGGACGAATTCCTTATGGGCTTCCCATAGAATTCGTCCAACCTATGTTCCAAGGTGATCCATAGCCCAATTGCAACAATCTTATAATTACAATATCAGCCCCCAAGTTTAATTAAAGTCTTTTAGTCACAAAATCAATTTCCTAATTAATTATTGACTAATATTAATTGAACAATATGATTTCTCTTTTAATATATTATTCACATAATATATTAATAAATCATAATTATTCTCTTTCTCCATAAATCATCCTATCAAGTTGCTTTGCTGAAGGCAACCCAAAAGGACCATGCTCGCAATCGGGTCAAGTACATACCAAAATAGTTATGGACTTAGACACTAATCCAACAACAACCACATTTGGTGCTGCCCTGGCCTCCTCCCCTGTAAGCTGGAAAGCACGCCCCTGGGCCTTCGGAGGCTCTGCCCTAACTGGCCTCCCATCGGTAATCCTCAATGTAGTCGGCGCTGGAGCCTGTGCCGGCCTGGCTGCGAGTTGTGGACAGTTGGTCTTCACGTGACCAACCTGATGACAGTGGTAGCAGATCCTCATATCTTGAACCGGGGCCGTCTGACGACAATCCCTCGCAAAGTGCCCCTCTTGGCTGCATTTGCGGCATCCGCTACCACTCCTACAAACCCCCGAGTGCCCCTTTCTGCACTTGCCATAAGTACGACTCTGATGTCCCCCTGTCCTGGAATCAGCGGTCTTAGACCACTCTGGCGCCGGCTGCGCCTGTGCCGGGGACCGACCCTGCTCTCTCAGCAGTAACTCAATCTCAAGCTCCCGCCGCCTGGCGGCCTCCTGTAACTCCAGAAGTGTATCACAACGCTGAGTCGCCACCAACTGTTGAATGTCCGTCTTGAGCATGCTCAGATAACGAGTCATCTGAGCTTGCTCAGAAGCAAACTCCGGGCAGAAAATCGCCCTCTCAGTGAACATACGGGTGATCTCTGTCACCGACTCCCGATCCTGTCTCAACTCCAAAAACTCCTGAGCTAACCGTTCCCGCTCAACTCGAGGAATGTAGTGAGCGTGGAACATATCCCTGAACTGCTCCCAAGTAACAACAGCCCGCTGCTCGTCTAATATGACCCAATCATCAATCTCCACCAGTCCTTTGCCCCGGACCTCAGCAAGTTCAGGGCGCATCTGACCTTTTGATCAGTAGGACATAAGCATGTGAAGAAACACCCATCTACGTCCGACAGCCACCTCATGGCTTTGATGTGGTCCTGAGTCCCATCAAAAGTTGGGGGCTTCGTGTTGTCGAAGTCCCGATACTGGAAAGCCCGACCGGCTCCCAACCCTGCTGCTGATACAACTGCTGAAGCTGCTGTGGTAGCCGCCTCAGTGAGGGCTGCGTAACGGTCATCGAAATACTCCACCATAGCGGTCTTAATAGACCTGAACATCTCCCACAACTCGGCCCGGAACAAAGCAGCAACCTCATCATGCAGGATCTCCTGGATCCTATCATCCATCTCGTTTAGCCTCATCTGACCGATGGTCTCGGGCGCTGTCGGCGCCCCCTGTCCGCCCGCTCCCTCTCCCGATCCTGATCCCGAACCGGATCCCGTCACCAGGCGCGTGGTCATCACCATTCTGAAACATAACACAAGGCATAATCCATACAAAGAACTGGGAACCAACTCCCAACAAAGCCCTACGGGTTGTGACTTCTTTGCTACGCGTATGGGTCCTGTGCTTTCAGTAGTACGGGCCCATACTACCTTCCGCACCTACCCATATTTGTCCCAAGTATCATCACAACGCCCCAACAATATACATAATCATAGCGAGCACTCAAACCTCACTCCTAGAGGAAGGCTAAATATCTCGGAGTAGGCGGACTCATTCCCAAACAACCTACCCATCCATGAAACTTCCACCAACCCTTCAGCGCTAGTGTATGCTAGCCATACATAACGTTGGACCCTATAGACTTTCGAATATCCAATCCTACCCTAAGCTCCCAATCAAACAAGAACAGAACATAAGGCCAAATCAAATATTCTCAGGCTATAAGATCTTAATTATGTATAACCGTGATGCATACACTAAGCAACTACAGTAATGATGTCAATCTCATATAAAGGAAACCCTAGGCTAGCAGGCATCATGAAATTAGGCAATTCTATCATGCAATTCCTGAAGATCCCTAGCCTAGTACTAGCATGCGGTTCTAACATATCACAATATCAAATAACTATATGGTATTTTGGGGTCTACTTATTGGCTCCGACTGATCGTACACCTGACATCCTCTTTTACTTATTTTGAAAAAACCATTGTAGAAATTATTTTGAAAATCCTTCCTTGATTTGAGACTGGATTCACATGAATGTTCCTCTAATTCACTCAAACCAAGGCTCTGATACCAACTTGTAACACCCATAAAATTCAAGCCAATTTTAAACTTTTTCAAAACACTTAAAACCGTTTAACATTGCATAGTTTGTTTTCAAAATACTAATTATCAGAGTATCCCAGTATCAAATCATAAAATCATAACAGCAGGAGGAGCGGTACGATCATGCCCTTCGCCTTCCCGCGATCACCAGAGGTACCTGAAACAACAACTGAAACTGTAAGCCCGAAAGCTTAGTGAGCTACCCCCAAAATACCAACCTCATAATCATATCATATAATCATATAAGCAAACAACATGCATATAAGCAAACAACATGCATAATGAGCCTATCCGAACCGCTCGCTGGGCCTTCGGCCTGACCAGATTTGCCCGGCCCGGGCCTGCAGTCTACCCGGTCTGCCCAGGGTGTCTTGGCCTACTGCACACAGCAGGACCTGCCTCAACCCTTTCCCCAAACCAACAAACATGTGCACATATATTTAAACAAGTAAACATGCAGATCTAACAGATCACTAATTATGGCAATCATCCTATAACCAGGATACCAATCTGACCGATCTCTATTATAGCAACCATCCTAAACCAAGATGAAATCTAGCATAGCAATAACATAGCAACCATCCTAAACCAGGATGAAATCTAGCATGGCAATAACATAACAATCATCCTAAACCAGGATGAAATCTAGCATAGCAATAATATAGCAACCATCCTAAACCAGGATGAAATCTAGCATAGCAATAACATAGCAATCATCCTAAACCAGGATGTAAATCATAAAAGGCCGGCCTTTGTGCCGTAGACCCCGTTGATATAGTGAGGAGAACTCACCTCCCAAATGTCGCACTGAAGTGATAATCTCAACTCTCGGATCACCAACACGAACTCCTCCACCTAAAGTTACCACCAAAACCCTTTTTCATAAATTTCCAAATCACCAAAATACCCCAGAGGTCAACTAGTCAGCTCTTGGTCAAAGTCAACGTCCACAGTCAAAGTCAACAGTCCATGTTGACCCGACTCATCGAGTGTAGATCACCGACTCGTCGAGTCCTTCCTGAACTCGAGAAGTCGTGAAATCCCTGGCTGACTCGTCGAGTTCCCCTATAACTCTCCGAGTTCATCGTGGCCAAAGGTTTGGGAAAACCCTAGCCGACTCGCCGATCCCAAGACAATCTTCATCGGACTCGCCGAGCTGTTCATCAAACTCGTCGAGTACATGCCTAAGTTCATATGACCCGCCGAGTCGACCTTGCGACTCGCCGAGTCCCCTCAATCCTTCAACCATACAGATGCTTTTTAAGCCATGCAGCGGCTCCATATTGCAGATCCAAGGTTCTAAGGCATGTTTATCACGTAAAGTTGCAAACTTCATGTGCATACATGGTTCTAAAGGCTCTTAATGACAAATCCAAGCTCATAATGGAGTTATACACTCAAGGAAGGCTTCATACATGACCAAGCTCGAAACTTTATGAACCTAGAACCCCAGAAAGGTCAAGATCTGAAGTTGCAACTTCAGATCTAGCTCATACACCACAATATCATCATAACCAAGCCAAAATAACCCTAAACCTCACCCAAGTGAGATCTAGAAATAAAAGAGGTAAAAGGTGACGACTTGATACCTTCAAATAATGCTAACTGAGGAAGATTTCTGATCCCCACACCTTCCTTGCTTCTGAATACTTGATCTCCAAGCTCTTTTCTCCCAAAAATCCTCTTCTAAGCTTAAGAATACACAATTGGAACACACACACTCGATTAGGGTTTGAGAGGGACAAGAAGCAGTAAAGGGGAGACTGGGGCAGGCCAATGATCCTTTAAATAGGGTGCAATACCCTGAAATTTAGGGTTTCATCTGCCAGCTCCTACTCGTCGAGTCCCTTCTTGGACTCGGCGAGTAGGTCACTAAACACGTGGACCAACCCGCTGCTACTCGACGCATAGGGAAACCAACTCGTCGAGTAGCCCTTGAAATCAAGAAAATTCTTATATTAATTCAATACCTGAGAATCGGGGCGTTACAATAATTGCAGAAACATGAAGGAGGAGAGAATTTTGTGTCATCACGTCGGACCCTTCCTTTTTGTACCGGAAGTACCTGAAATTAAAAAACATAACTTGAAAGCTTTGTAAGCTTCCCCAAAATACCACATACAACATACACACAAATATAATATCACGTGGCTGTGTGAGGTCCGTATCAACCCTATTTAGCAACAAATAGTTGTTCCGGGTCCGTATCAACCCCGAGTCCATAATAACTCCGAGCCTAGATTGGCTCCATGCATATATCATACAATCACATCAGTAATAGTCACATAGTTGCATATATTCTACACATACGAATCAGTAGGCAGACCTTGGTGCCTTCGACCCACTAGTGTGGTGAAAAGACTCACCTCTATCTGAAGATAACCGAATATCACACTCGAGCAGCTACTATCATGGCTCCTCACACTAATCAAACCCCAAATACCACCCTAATTAATATTCAGGGTTTTAACCCATAATCAGTGCTCCAAAACCTATTCGGTATTACTAAGGGAAAAATACCATTTTGCTCTTCCCATGCATGACCAAAAAAGCAACGTCCAAAATCCCTAATGACCCAAGGCCCAAAATGGCCCAAGTGAGTTTCTGGGAGTGCGCTCTGCGTACTGATTTCTACGCCCATCATACAACTTCAAATTGGAGGGTTTACGAGGCTGCAACTCAGTACTCCCAGCATACTCAGGGTTACGCCCAACATACCCTTCAGATGTCCAAATTCTCTTTTTTGGTCTTAATAACTTAAGACTTAACGTTTAAACCTCATATCTAAACCTATTGAACGTATAAAGTCATAAAGTCGTAACCTTTATGCCTTTGCATGGCAAAAGGAAGCTCAAAACCAAAACCCTAACCTATATTACTAACTAAAACTCCATAACTCTTACATGGAAGAAAACTAAGGACCAAGCTAGCATTTTTATGACATTAAACACTCTAAAATGCTTGAAAGGACAACTCAAATGGTCTAGAATGGACAATACTCATGAGACCAAAGTTTTTGGGATAAAAGGTCATAACTTGCAACCTAACAAGATCTAGCAAGGAAAACATCAAGATGTGAACTTTATACCTCCCGAAGATGCACAAAGATGAGAAGAATCTAGATCCAAAAGCTTGAGAACAACACCACAACCTCAAAGGTCTTCCTTCACCACCAAGAACACCAAAATGTCACTCAAAAAGCTTCAAAACTCACAAACAAGAATTAGGGTATCGAGATAGTGGCTGAGAGGAGTGGAGGTTGGTTTTAAGGATGTCCAAGGGTAGTTAATGACCTTAAATAGGGGCCACACCCCGAATTTAGGGTTTTAGGACAAACTCGAGTATGCCCGGCGTACCCACATGTACGCTTCCTATACTCGCCTCAATCTGCGATCCATTAAAAAGGCTTACGCCTGGCGTACACTCCATGTACGCCCAGCGTAAGGGCCTAATTTGCAAGAAATTTAAACTTTTGGGTTGAAAATGAAAAATACTTGGAACGAGTGGTACAGCTCGAGCTCGGCTCGTTTTTCAGGCCTGCTTAAATGAACCAAAAATCGGCTCGGCTAATAGTCAAATATCCAGCTCATTTGTATTTTTAAGCTCGGTAAAAAGTCCGTTTATCATTATTTGATATGTAATATTTAATTATTAACTATAAATTAATATATAAAATTAAAATTAAAAATTATATTATATAAATATGTAACGGATCATTTAGGCTCGCAAGCCTAATCGAGCTCGGGCTCTAGCTCATTTAATAAATGAGTCTGAAACTAAGCTCGAGCTTGACTCGACTTGTTTAATTCAATGTCGAGTCTAGTTTTTAACAAGTAGCTCACGAGTACCTTTCCTTGTTTACATCCCTAATAGTAGTGAAATATCTGACGAACAAAAAGAAGAAAGTTTTATGGACATAAGTAATACATTAAAAGAATCATTTTTTTTAACTTCAAATCTTTTATGTACATTGTAAAACTTTAATTAGCAAACAGTTTTTTACAAACTTCAATCGTTTAGTCCATCTATATTTCTACAGATGTGATCCAAGACTATATATATTTAGGGCGTATTTGGCAATGAGCGTTTGTGAGAGTTTGGGAGCTTATAGCTTCTAGCGTTAGACAAAACGTTCGGTTTTGAACAAAAAACTTTGTTTGACACTACAAACTTTTAGCGTTTAGTTAAAACAAAACGCTCCAATTCTAAAAGTTATCTCACGTAGTGTTTAACAAAACGTTACACGCTACCTACTACCAACTAGTTTTGTCGGACGCACTCTTAATCTCTTAAAAAACAAACAATACTGAACTTACCGAACCAAATCTTTTTAGACACGTTGTAGAATAGTCTTCTTAATTCATACAAAAGCTAACAACATCTAACGGTATGAAAAAAAAATGTAAAAAGGTATTTAATTTCTTTTTTTCAATGTTAAAGAAAGCATGTAATGTGGGGCTATTATTATATATATATATATATATATATATATATATATATATATATTAAAGTTGTGGAACAAAAGAATAGTAAACATGAAATACTTTGTCCAAGTTTGGTCCCTTGATTTATATATCCGGTCCCTGTACTTCTTTAATTAAATTATTCATGTCCTTTTGTTTGTGTTCCATTCAACTTCCCATTTTTTTGGCAGAATTGGTCCCTGTATTATTGTTGGAAGTTAGGAATACTAAATTTGGATGTTTTTTGGCAACTTTGGTCATTATTCTTTACCCATTTTGACACTTTTGGTCCTTGCAATCAATTTTTTTATACTTTTTTGGAACCTTTTAATATTTAAAGTTTGGCCACAAAACTTTAACAGTTTGACAACTTTGATCCCTTTTCTAAAAAGTTGCTAATTCCTACCCCTTTAATTCTTTAGCCATTTTCACACTTCTGGTCCTTGCAGTCAAAACTTTTACATTTTTTGTCCGGGGCAAAGCCCGGACTTTTCATCCTTGCACTTTCTATGTCTGTCATATTTATCAATTCGGAAACAACATTGAAAGCTTCTGACCCCCGCGTAGTGGGGGTAACATTTCTAGTTAATATTAAATGGGGATTTAACCAAACAAGGTTTCATGACAAATAACATTTTTTTGGTAGTCGTGAGTTTTTAATCAAAATGGTGTTTTTGAAAAAAATATTTACCAAATAGATATAGTTTTAATAATATTTACTAAAATGGGTGTTATTTCAAAATTTAATATATTTTTCAAATTTTTTTTTTAATTTCTATCAATGTTTATCAAAAAAAATTTACAAACACCATTATAACCAACAATTTTTTAAATATAATCCAGTAAATCTCTATATGTATTAAAAGAGAAACCTGATTAATCATCTTAAACAATAAGGCTCCTTGATTGTGTTTAATTTATAATTTTTTCACCTTTAGATCAAATCGATGATGACATCATTAAAATTCAAAAAAATCCTTCTATTCATTATTCTTTAGTGCGTTCCTAATTTTTCTACGATTTAAAATTTTAAATAGAAAAATCTCCCAATCTCGCATCCTGATTTCTTGATTTTTCCATAAATTATTACCTTTTCCTTGCAAATCTCCAAACCCTTAAACCTTAAACACCACCCCATGGGATTGCAATTGAAGAAGATGAAGATTTACATTCCTCTTTTGTTCTGGTTTGAAAATCACAATTACATGCACCTCAAAAATGTTATGATTTTCAATAGAAGAGGATCTTGAGGCTGCAGAAGGAATTGGCGATATGGCCTTCACCAAAAAAAAACTTGTTTCAATTTCAATTTTTCCCTTCTTGATTTGATCCCATAAAACCAGTACATCTCCTCTTGTCTAAACCTAGCCGACACTACATTTGTTATTTCAAACCACTACATATCCTCTTCACCAAAAACTTATTTCAATCAGATACACAATGGACAAGCTACCATTCCTTCGATTTGGTCGATCTTCCGATTTCGTGTGTTTTCACCCCCTGATATTGTATGCTATCATCCAATTTTATTGGGTTCTTATTCATCTTCTATCGATCTCGGTTTTTTATTTCATCTAATCAGGCAATTACTTACATGCATTTTCATATTCTATAGCCCTAACTTTCATCCGTTCCCTTTTCCTGTCATTGTTTCATCCGTTCCCCACGATCCCATTATCATTGTGATGAAATTTTTTCGATTTTGATTTTGTTTCTATGATTCAGTATAGGCTGCATGTGTAAAATATGATAATCAAGTTTTTTTATTTTTTTTGTTATGGGTGTGGTCTAGAGAAAACTTGGCAGATTTAGGTTCTTCTGTCTACAACTGAGACAATGTTCAATTTTATGCTTTTTTTCTTAATTTTCTATCTGCAATTATGCATATTTCCAAGTTTGGTCCCGTAGTCTGTTGGTTAATTTTCAATTTTATGCTTTCTAGAAACTCGTCTGTGGAAAATTACAAAATTATCCAAATTGCCACTTTTCTATTCTTTAGAAAATCACCAAATTACCACTTATATGTTTTCTGGAAAAAATAACCAAAATGCCACACTTATGTTATCTAAAAAAAACCTAATTGCCACTTTTTTGTAATCTGGAAAAAATGACCAAATTGCCACTTTTCTATTTTTTTTATATAAATGACCAAAATGAAAAAAATGCTATTTTTAGAGATTTCAAAGTAGTATGCTATTTTGATATATTTTCGAAGTTAGAAAATCTGTTAAAATAACAACCTACTAATGGTTTTGATAATTTTTGACCATTGAACTATTTTTTTTTTTGTCATTTTGGTCATTTTTCTCATTTCAATCAGATAAACATAAAGAAGTTAGTATTTTGTTCACTTTAAATTTGGAATTGCAGGCATAAAAGAATACAGTTGGTCCTTAGTCAAGTTGACCATTTAAGAATATTTTTGTCATTTTCCTCAAAACTCTCATTTTGTTCATTTCAATCAGTCAAAAAATTTAAAATTAGTATTTTGATCATTTTCAACTTTACATTATACGAACAACACAACACATGCAGATTGTTATGCTCAATTTGACTGCTGAAATTTATTTTTGTCATTTTTGTGTCAACAACTTCATAAAGCAACAAGATAATTATACCAACTTTATTAATCTAATGTGATGAAATAACAACTAATATCCTGATGAAATAACAACTAATTCAAGTCAGTATGTGGTAAGTAGATTTATAAATTTGGTGGAAAGTTCCGATTTTAAGAATCAGATATATAATCATAGCTACACATTGATGCATGCTATTACTTTAATACCCTTATTCCCTATTTTTTTAAAACTGAAGTGTACCATTATGGATCCGAATATTCAATTTGTTTCTTGCATTTAGGATTTGCAATGAGGAATGATCTTGGAGCAAACAACACATAAGGATGATTATGCCTTACTACTATAAAAACCATTTTGCTTAATACCATATTTTAGAGCCCAAAGTCAAGCTGTCGCCGGTTATTGAATTTTTTTTAATTATAACTATTTTTTGTTCATTCATAAACCAAATTTAAAGGTTTTGGAAAAACATAACATGTGAAATTAACTTTAGACCACATGTGAGTTATTTTTTGTTAATTTAGTAAGATTTATTAAACAATTGGTTAGTTTTTGCATGTGTATTGTTAGTTTTTTTTTAGTTTATATAATCAAGTATGATAATGTTGTGGAAAATCAGTGCAAAACTTAGAGAAATAAAGTGGTTGTCACCTGTTGCATGTCAAGGATCAAGGTATTACAGTAAATCTTAAATATTTACAATTTATTATTTAGTAAAAAAGCTTGGGATTAAAGTGTTTATTTGTTTTTATTATAGGAATAAAACATATAATACCCACGAAGTTTCATGGATCTTTGTTGGTTATGCGTTACTCCTGCAACAAAGATGGTCCAGGTGCTTTTCATGTTATGGTAACGATGTGTTGAACGTAATTATAGTCTTTCTTTAAACATTCTTTTTGTAAATCAAGGGAATATTTCAAAGGGTTTGTTTAAATATTAGTAAGAAAATCTATGTTTTACTTGAAACGGGCAAACAACGGAATATAGTGATTGAATTCTTTGATTATTGTAGAAAACTTAGATCATGTTGTTGTGGCTTTGAATCTTTGATATTTGAAATCATATGTTCTTGTGATAGACGGAAAGCTCTAATGATTTGAGATATTTTTAGACATGTCATATGTAAATGGTCTTAAGCTTCGTAGAGTGAATGCATACATGAGCGGTCGTTGTAACTTGGAAGGGGTAGTTTTGTAAAATAACAGAGAATCTATGTAAAGTAGTGTTAAAATAGAACATGTAAAATAATGTCAAAATAGAATTTCAAAATGAATTTATTATTTTTTTTAGTTATTTTGTATGGAGAATGAGGTTTAAAACATAATAAAATATTAAAATAGACTCATATACAAGCAATAGGAATAACTTAAATATTTATGATTTTTCATATAATGACCATGACATCAACATTAACTTTAATTTTTGTAATTTAACATTTAATAACCATGTCATCAAACATTTTTTTTTTCCAGTTTATAACAAAAATACATTGCTTTTTGTTGCGTTTATAAGACCATGGCATGTGACATGATTACAAGCATAAACAAATTGTTTTTTTATGTTTGCAACAATAATAGCATCTTACTTCTATTCTTGCCATTAATATAGAGAGTGCATTTTATTTATGCCGACAATAGCAAGTTACTTATATTTCATTTGACCTTTTGAAAAATAAAACATTTATCTTAAAAGCAATTGTAATTTGCCCATGACAATTTTTTTTAAGAAAAAACAGTTATTTGTGAAACTTGAGGGTTTTCTTGACAAATTACAAACAATGTTGCAGGCTACTTCGGTGCATGTGTATTTATGTGAAGAACAAATCAAATAAACTATTATTATTATGTGTTTTAACATAAACAACAATAAATTATTTATTTACTTTCCTATTTTCTTAATAACGATATACATTGTCTCTCATTTATCTTAACTAATACATAAAAAATATTTTCTATGTGGCATGTGTTATAACCTATGTTCTTTTTTCTTCCAAATATATTTTGTTTCTTTTGTTAACATAATGTATGTATATATACAATTGTTCTAGGCCATTTTATATGTTTGGGATAGACACACACCTTCCTGTCAAAGAAGATGAAGTTTGTATTTTTATTTGTTTATTATAACATTCTATTATTACCTATTCTATGATTAATATTTTATTTTAAAGAATTTTATATAGGA
Source organism: Lactuca virosa (assembly GCF_052849685.1). Lineage (NCBI taxonomy): Eukaryota > Viridiplantae > Streptophyta > Magnoliopsida > Asterales > Asteraceae > Lactuca > Lactuca virosa. The sequence continues at coordinate 46,655,106 of NC_136433.1, forward strand.
CACATAGAGACATTATAAGTTGTTTGGAGGCAAGAAGTTAACCCCGCCTGATAAATGAATCTCATTGCTTTCAACGAAGGCAATTCCATGTAGCTGTTTGTTTTGCTATTACCATTAACAAAAGTCAAGGTCAATCATTATCAAATGTTTGATTATATTTGCGTAGACCCGTTTTCACTCATGGTCAGTTATATGTCATTGTTTCTCGCATCATAAGTAAAAAATTGCTTAGAGATACTCATATGTGACGAGGAAGGTCATCCAACTAATAAAATAAAAAATGTTGTCTATAAAGAGGTCATTCAATGATTATGAATATTTTGGCATTTCATTTTTTTCTGACATTTCAATATTACTAATAATGCTAATTTTGCTTCAGTTACTTTATTATTTTTTTAATATTATGTAAGCTCATTATACATTTATATGTACTTTTTTATATGTTTCACGCGTTTTACGCGGGTCATAATCTAGTTATGAATATAAACCAAAATATCATCTTAAATTAACAAACAAGCACTGTCCATTAAAAAAATGTTCACTTATTCGTGTATATATTCATGTCGATGTCCATGGATTGGAAAAAAAAAACTTCAAACTTTGTTTTAAAATTGGATTCATACACCACTGCACCCTTGTACATCAATTGAGTTGGCCTCATTTAAGAAATGCAAATAAATAACTCAGTTTCAAGAAACTGTACGTAAATCTTCCACTATTGTTAGACATTTTCATTTAAGTCTAGTGTTGAAAAAATAATAATAATAATAATAAATAAATAAATAAACATGAAACGATGAAACATGGGAGAAAATAAACAAACTAATGATTTTTAAAGCTTTTAAGATATAATGTATATTAAAAAGGATAACCTTTTGAAAGGAAAGGTTTAATGTTTTTGTCACAATGAATTAAAAAAACCGTAAAACTTAAAGTAATCAAAGTGTAAAGGAAAATGAGAAACCAACCATTTTTTTCTTTTTCTTTTTTATTGTTTGACGTGAGTAAAACATAAAAACACCAATTTTTTATAGCAAAAAGATTTTTAAAAAAAATCCAAAAAAAGTATACTAAAAAAAGCAAAATAATTAAAAATTTTAGAATTTAGAAAAATTAAAATTTTCAAAACTACACCTATGTAGTAAATATTTTTAAAACTATACCTATTTGGTAAATATTTTTTCAAAAACACTCTTTTGGTCAACTCGGTAGTCGTTGATGTCACATTTAACATTTTCTTTCAACTAGAAAGGTTACCCCCGCTACGCGGGGGCCAGAAGCTTTCAATGTTGTTTCCGAATTGATAAATATGACAGACATAGAAAGTGCAAGGATGAAAAGTCCGGGCTTTGCCCCGGACAAAAAATGTAAAAGTTTTGACTACAAGGACCAGAAGTGTGAAAATGGCTAAAGAATTAAAGGGGTAGGAATTAGCAACTTTTTAGAAAAGTGATCAAAGTTGTCAAACCGTTAAAGTTTTGTGGCCAAACTTTAAATATTAAAAGGTTCCAAAAAAGTGTAAAAATATTGATTACAATGACCAAAAATGTCAAAATGGGTCAAGAATAATGAGCAAAGTTGCCAAAAAACACCCAAATTTAGTATTCCTAACTTCCAACAATAATACAGGGACCAATTCTGCCAAAAAAATGGGAAGTTGAATGGAACACAAACAAAAGAACATGAATAAATTAATTAAAGAAGTACAGGGACCGGATATGTAAATCAAGGGGCCAAACCTGGACAAAGTATGCCAACTTCACTATTCCTTTCTTCCACAACTTTAATATATACTAGAAAGGTTACCCCGCTACGCGGGGGCCAAAAGGTTTCAATGTTGTTTCCGAATTGATAAATATGACAGACATAGAAAGTGCAAGGATGAAAAGTCCGGGCTTTGCCCCGGACAAAAAATGTAAAAGTTTTGACTGCAAGGACCAAAAGTGTGAAAATGGCTAAAGAATTAAAGGGGTAGGAATTAGCAACTTTTTAGAAAATGGATCAAACTTGTCAAACCGTTAAAGTTTTGTGGCCAAACTTTAAATATTAAAAGGTTCCAAAAAAGTGTAAAGATATTGATTGCAATGACCAAAAATGTCAAAATTGGTAAAGAATAATAAGCAAAGTTGTCAAAAAAACATCCAAATTTAGTATTCCTAACTTCCAACAATAATACAGGGACCAATTCTGCCAAAAAAATGGGAAGTTGAATGGAACAAAAACAAAAGGACATGAATAAATTAATTAAAGAAGTACAGGGACCGGATATATAAATCAAGGGGCCAAAGCTGGACAAAGTATGTCAACTTTACTATTCATTTCTTCCACAACTTTGATATATATATATATATAATAATATAATAATATCTATGGACCCCGCACACTTATTTATTCGTTCAAGATATAGTTTTTTACATAAAATCATAATACCAAAGTTATAATATTTTTATTTGACCTTTTTGTTGTACAGTTTTGATAAAAAAATCATTCAATTTTTTTTAAATAAAGCTAAAAGTAGAATCATTTTCTAAAAGGTGTGAGAACATAATCCATCATTGAAGTTATTTTGAATATGTTAATAACCTCTTTTTGATGGAATAAATTTATTTAAAATAAAACTCAGGTTTTGATATATATATTTTTAATAAGTTAAAAAAAAGGAAGGGGAAAAACTGAATATATTACACAATGATAGGGGAGTGAAATGAATTTTACACAAAAGAAGAGGCAAATTTCAAGGGAATGGCTTGTCGCCCCTTCCCATTCCCAGTTCCCACCGTCATCGGTTATACGGTACCCCTTTGGTTTTCCTTTTAGCCTTTTCACTCAAAATTTTACATTTTTTTATGTTTTTAATGTGGAACAATTGTAAAATAAGTGTTTTAGTCATTTTAGGCAATTTTTGTTTTAATGTAGATAATGTTACCAAAAGCAAAGTTGTATATACTCTTTTATGTTTTTATACTTTACCAACCTAATAATATTATCGTAAAAAGTTTAGAGGCTCTAAAAACATTTTTGCCCTTTATTAAGATCATATAAAATTAATTTGTATAATTATTTTGTTAATCTACATAAATTTTTGATATCTTGATATAATTTCAATCACAAGGCAATATAATATCATATTTTTTAATATTATTATTGAGGCTCTTTCAAAACTAAATAAATAACAAAGTTATATAGAGTCTGTTTGTTTAGCTCTTAATGCCTCTTAAAAAGAGGTACATCTGAATCTATAAGATTCAGAGCGTTTGGCTAGCACTTAATTTATCATCTTAATTGGAAAAAAAGGTCTGACCGAATCAGATGAAAACTCACGTCTGAAAAGAAAAAAGAGGACGCGTATCTTAATTTTTCCAATCCCTACCTCGCCTCTTCTCTCTGTCATCAAAGAACACCCGCCTCTATCTTTCTTTCTTCTCATCGACGCACCATTCTCGATCTGCTCAGTGTTCCTCTCTGCCATCGTGGGCGTCGTGTCCGGCTCCAACCGTTGAGTTACAACCCTCCAGCGTCTTCGCCGACTGCTGCATCATTCCTCCGGTTGCTACACCATTCCTCCATCCTCAATCTGTTAAGCTTCGATCTTCGGGTAATGTCTTCGATTTTCCTATTTCTCTTGCTATGTAATCGATTTTTGCTTGAAATCAGAGCTTGTTTCTTTTGCTAGCGCATGAAATCAGAGTTCTTTTGCTTCGATTTTTCTATTTTTTTTTTCTAAAATCAGAGATGCAATTAGATGTAAATTTTTTCTATAGACGATACCCAGATGAAATTAGTTGTTAATTTTTTCTGTAGATGTTAATTTTTTCTTTAGACGATACCCAGTTGTAGCCACCATTATGAAGCCTTTGTTTTCTTGATTTCTTGTTATATGCTTGAGATTTCATTTTAGATTCCCAAGGGTACCTTGAATACCAGTCATGGCATAAGTTATTTCACATTTGCAATGGACAATAAAAGGACCTCAAGTGGGAGTTCCTCGTCACTTTACTTGACGTGTTGAATAGGTTGCAATCAAAGATTGAAAGCTAGAGATTTGAGGCAAGAATAAAAGAATGAAAGATTGTATGTTTGTTGGATGTGAAGTTTTTAGTGAATGCAAACATTTATTTATAAGTTAAATTTGTAAGAGATTATTTATTGTTTAATGCAAGCCTTAATGTGGAATTTTTTGGTAAATTTGTGTTTTAAAGTCGTGAACGTATGTAGTGAATTAAATGTATGGTAAAAATTTTATATGTAAATGACTAAATGTGAATTTCTCAAGCTTTTGATGAATTTATTATTATTAATTATTATTTTTTAAACAAAGGGTAAAATGGTTATGTTTATCATTCAGCATAAAAATTCAGATGTTTCAACCAAACAATATGTTAAATGTTCAGATCTTAAAATTTCAGACCCTCTTAGAAATTCAGACCTCTTAAAATTTCAGATCTTAATAATTCAGATCATGTCAAACAGCCCCATACTCTTTTTGATACATTTTCTTTTCATATCTCACTGTATGGATTTTTATCGATTCAAAGCCATTATTTCAATAAAAACATTAAAAAAATATATTCATATGATATAACAAAAAATATTACAAATAATAATTAAATATCATTATTTTATTTATATATATCAAATTATGTTTATTATTGATCAATTTGTCTCTCTCTCTTTTTTAAAAGATGTTGTATCTTCGGTGTTTTAATTCTTGTATAGTTGTATTTGTTTATTTGTATCATCAATCTCAAGGTAATTTCGTCTATAAAAAAAATAAAAAAATATATTTCATAACAATATTTAAATAATTAGTTGACCTTATGTAAATGTCTAGACATCATAATATTTTTAGCTACTATTATTCTCATCCACATATAATATCAAGCTATCAACTAGTAACACCTGTATCATTTTCATAAGTTGTATTCTATTAACGTCTTTACTTTATAAATAACAAAAAATCAATATATGTATTTTTTTTCTTGAATTACTCATGGTATATTGTTGATCTAATAGTCATTTTTAAAGCAAGCTTATGTTGTACATGGCATTTCAATATCGAAGTTGTTTTTTAAACACTCAATATTAACCCAAAGAATAAAACTAAAAAGCCTAGATTAAATTGGTCGTTTTGGACTTTGAGATGATTAGAATATATGCATCAACATGGAAGCTTTGCAATTGTTAGCACAGGTGGAAAAAAAGGATTACCACATCGGTGGAAAAAGAAAAAGAAATGTCCTTTCATACTTATAAAATATGAGAGAACCTTCTAGAAATTATAATTCGAAAAACAACTAAAAGAGTTGAAGGAGGTTTTATTTTTGCTTTAAAGTTATATGATAATGAAGTATTGGTTTCAAAATCCTGACACGATTCCTTGACCATTATTTTTTTACGATTTATTTCTCAGAAAATGGTTAAAAAAACGGATACGACATGATACTATTGGTGTCCCTTAACCATATTTTCACATAAGATGGTTGTTGGTTGCAATTTGATCACTTGTTAGCTTCTACCTTCTAGTACATCAAGACATGACAAACACAATTACATTTAATTCAATTCTATTTTGACTATAAATACAATGTCTTCAACAAAATCTTCTACTTTTCTATCGCCTTACAAAGACAAACGCATTCTTGTTACACCACATATAATGTGGTCCCTTGTTTGTTATTTGACCATTTAATCATTTATCAGCCTCAAATATATCGATACAGACACAATTTGATTTTGTTTGAAATTGGTGTATCATCCCAAGTAAACCTTCCTGGAGTAGGAATGGCAATGGGGCGGGTTCGGGGCGGGGCATGGTTTCTCAAACCCGCCTCGATAACTTTTGGGTAACTTATCGGGACGCCCCATTGGGTTTCGGGTATCTTATTGGGTTTACAACAATTCATAACGAAATCTTTATTTCGTTTTAGGGTACCCCGATGTCTTATAAATAATACATGTTCTAGCATCTCTTTTAAATTAAAAAATATGATACATCAATTTAATAAAATAAACCGGACGTTATATTAAAAATATGATACATCAATTTAATAAAATAAACTAGACGTTATATTAAAAATAATGATCATTCACACCAGATTGTTAATAAGTAAAAAATTGTCCACGATAAGAATTTTATCTTTGAACGTGTGCAATTAACATCAAAAGGTTTCGAACATATTATATATATATATATATAGACACACACATATATAATCGGGGCGGGGCGGGTCGGGGCGAGGATAACCCACTCCCTGCCCCGAACCCGATAAAAAACCCGATAACGACCTGTTACCCGACCCGAAATGATCGGGTTTCGGGTTTCCCCATCGGGTTCGGACTTTTTTGTCATCCCTATCCTGGAGTATTACTAAATAAGGACTTGTCCAATATGTTCTAATTTGGAGCCGTTTATAATGAATTAGATATTTATATATTATTACGAGGATATTTTATTATTGCATAATATCTCAAGGCTCTCGAAAGAAACTTATTTTTTAACATCTTCATTTTCGACATAAAATTCTTACATAGTACAAGTTTAATTCGAACAAAAGTAAAAATATAAATGAATAAATAAAATAAAAAGAAAATAATAATAAGAAAAATTATTAATTAATTTGAAAGGAGGAATACACAATTTAATAAGATTAAATAATTATTTTAGTTAAAACAAAAAATATGTGAAAACAATGATGCTAAAGTTGGGGCACTGGTAGGTGTGTAAACGAGCCGAGCCGAGCCCGAGTCTGACCAAGCTCGAGCTCGGCTCGTTTAATTTTAAGGAAGCTCGAGCTCGATTCGAGCCTTAAAATGAAGCTCGAGCTCGGCTCGTGAACAATTTAGTGGGCTCGCGAGCCTAATCAAGCCTAAACGAGCCTATATATATATATATATATATATATATATATATATATATATATATATGTGTGTGTGTGTGTGTGTGTGTGTGTGTGTAGGCTCGTTTAAGCTCGTTTAGGCTCGCGAGCCCATGAATTGAAGCTCGGCTCGAGCTCGTTTAATAAACGAGCCTCATATTCAGGCTCGAGCTCGGCTCAGGCTCGTTTAATTCGATCTCGAGTAGAGCTTTTAACGAGTCGATCCCGAGTAGCTCACGAGTAGTTCGGCTCACTTACACCCCTAGGCACTGGTGCGATGTAAGCTCTTGCTTCTCTCTCACAGTTGGTGATTTTGAAGGTCATGTGTCCTCGGTTTGTTTGTCGTTGGCTTAGAGATCCATGTTGGATGTTATTATCTTTATTGCTCGGTGTGTGTTTATGCAACTTTAATAATAACTGTGTTTTTTTTATCACACTAGACCAAGATACAACAAGATTTCTAATGACATAGTTACTTTTTTTCATAGGAAGCATAAATGTTCATGTTGTTTGGAATTTATGGCTTTAAAACCCAATTTTAAACATTTCGATGTATTAGGTCTGCTTTTTCAATAGCGCCTTACTAGTGTCTTTTTTTAATGTAATTAAGTTGTTTCGAAAATATTAACACTACGCATTTGACCATGACTTAACATAATATAACCATCTTTAGACCAAAAGTGGTAGCCACATTGTTAGGAGGGATTAGAATTGAAAAATAAAAGTAAGACTAGTCATTTAAGTCAAATTGTGGTCAAAATAGGCAAATACGAGGTTTAGGGGTGTAAATTATCAATGTACCAACGATATGAGCTAGTTACCTTCTTCTTCATTTCTCCCATTTTCAAAAATAAGATTAGACATAGGGAAAGAGAATCAATGATGATTTCAAGCATTTAAAGGACATTAGAAATGTAGATTAAAGCCTTAGTGTTAGGAACTTTGGAAAGGTACAATTCATCACCTTAATTCTATTAATTTCGAGTTAGGGTGTTGGAGAAATCTGCAATTTGAAAATCAAACATATTAGAGATGTTTGAATGAAGTTTTAAGTTAGTCTTGATCATTAGGTTGCTAGTCTTCTTTTATGATAAATATTTCTAACTTGAGTTTGAGCATAAATGAGTTTTTGAAGTTTTAAAACTCTACCAACGGTGGAACTCCGAATTTGAACTTGTTCTCATGAAATAATTGTACTTTTAAAGCTCTCTTTGACGTTTCTAAGCTTTATTTGAGTTAAGAAATCCATCATTTGTTAGTAATCACACCTTATGGATCTAATTTGATGTTTCATGTTTGACTTATGGCTTCAATGAAGTTTCAAGCACTACTTGTGATATAATTTGGATTTGATATATTAAAATTCATTTCAATGTCATATGTTTGATTCACTAAGTCAAATTGAAAGATAGTTTGTTATCATGTATATTTACTAAAGGTTTAGTTAGAATTTAAAGTTTTATGAATCCGTGGAACTAAATCAACCTTTTAGTTGTTCAAAGCATTAGAAAATAAAAAATGTGTACTTATGTTCTCAAATGGTTAATAACATGGAAGTCGTTAAGAACATCATATCTAAATAGTTCCCTTTAAGGTGAGGTGGTAACCATAAGCATTAGTGGTTGCATGCAGTTTGCAAACGTCTGAACCTACAAATTATTAGACCATCAGTTATAACCATATTAATAAAACTAAAACTACAACCAACAAATCTTGTATTAAAATTGAATCTTACCGTGCAACCCATACTCCTAATGCGACAAACAAGAACGCAAAAGTCAAATCAGTCGAAGTCAAATCAATCGCGCTCATTTTAGCCATAGATAAATTATATTTATGGTGGTAAAGATATGTACGTTTAAACCTTAAACGATACATATGCATGAAGAACCAGACTACAAAATGCCAGTTCAGAATAATTATTTGGAATGTCAGACGGACCCCATTTTATATACAATTAGTTATGTCAACAAAAAGTACATCGACAATGTTATCTCTAATTAAAGTTCTAAAATGTCAGATCCTATAACATTTTCTGTCATAATCAATTAGAATCAGTATGATTTCACATAATTTCAGTGTAATTGGAAACATAGTATTTGGAATCACTTGTGGTTTTTCGTAAGCAAATGAAAAGTGGGTCGTATGTATTTATTCTACAATATCTTATGGTATTTCTATGAATTTCTCAAATTTCACTTTAGTAAAAGTAAATCAGTTCTTGCTTTTGGTTATCATTCAATAATTTATAAGAAATGGCTTTCTACATTGTTTTGAGAAAAACAACAGATATTATGTGTCTACCAACATGACAAAATAGATAAACATATCAATGTAGTTAGATTTTCTATTGGATTACAATTTAAACAAAAAATAATTTCCAGTTACATATAACATAATTATAATCTTATAATCATATTAATTCAAATGTTTCTTTAATATTACTTTACATTATTAAAGCATCTATACTTTTGTCTCAATCATTTGTCTTCTCGTTCTATATCCCGAATAGACAATTCACGTTAATTAATAGCTTAACAAAATAAAATATTAATATACTTACAAATATCTAAATATGATAGATCATGATCATCGTTCATCGTTCATCGTTCATCAATATCTGTACTTTACTTAATTACTTCGATGTTGAATATTCAGTACCATGGCTTTGAAATATGGCCAAGTAAATTGCAATTCAGTTTTAAGCTAATCTATGAGCTACTACATATGTACATACAAACAGTCAGACACCAATCTCCACCTCAAACTACCAGCACTGATCTGTTTCCCATCTCCGGCCACTGTATCCGGTGAATTCTCCCGACGACGACGAACTCCTAACAGCCACTTTCTGTCTCCCGAACAGACTCCGATCATAATCGGCTCGTTTTCCTGGATCCGACAACGTAGCGTAGGCAGAATGCACCTTCATGAACTCATCCGCTGACGAATCATGGTCTCTTACATCCGGGTGCAAAACTCTCGCTAATCTCCGGTACGCAGCCTTGATCTCAACCGTATCAGCTCCGATTTGGATCCCGAGCACTTCGTATAGTGACGATTGTTGAGTAGCAATGCGTGAAGATCTGGGAGTGGCGGTTGCGTAAGTGGCTGAAATCCGAGATTTGGCGCTTCTGGCGGAGGTTGACGGCGTTAATGGGTGTTGATTGGCGGAGAAATTGGGGGAAGTGAAGAAGCAAGATGAAGTTGAAAATGCCATATTTTGGAATGTAGATATAAAATTTGTGTGAAGTGAGATGAATTGGATAAGGGTTTGGATTATAATTATATAGATGCGTAGAATCGAATTGTGATGAGTTGGATTTTTAAATGAATATATTCGAGGTTATCCATTCATTCATTTTACATTTATTTGCTGGTATCGATTGGGTTAGGGTTATGGGGTCAGGATGTGAGTCGGCAAACAACGTATGGTAGGGATGAATGATAATGTCGGTATATGAAGAAGAAAATCGACAATTTACTTTTTCTTATATGATCTCATCAAAATTACTTCCAATAGAAGAAAACAAAACACACCCTATTCATTGTACGATAAAAGAATCTTAACCAAAATCGAGTGTATAAAAGTTTAATGTCGACAATGATAATAGATTTTTTTGGGATAATGAATTGAATCACTAATAAACTTTTAATTTTATTTATATTTAGTTACTAATTTTTTTTTCATGTTATATATATATATATATATATATATATATATATATATATATATATATATATATATATATATATATCTTTGAATTATTTGAAATCGTTCATATTTTACTCGTGTGACCGGTTGTAACCAGTCATAAGGGTAAAATGTAAACAGTTTCAAATAATTCAGAGACAAATCAATCACGAAAAAAATTCAATAACTAAAAGTAAACAAAATTAAAAGTTGGGATAATCTTATAAAAACCCAACATATTTTCATCAAAGTCTTAAAAAAACCACTATATTATTTTTTTTGTACGTTAAAACCCTTATATCTTTTAAAATGTATCATTTAAGGCATTGAGCTCGGTAATCCTAGATAGCCAAAAATGTTAGGTAATCGATTTTTAACGTTTCTATTATTACAATTTATTAGATTAAAAAAAATTAAAATATGAGGGTTTAAATGCACTAAAAAGAAATAATATAATGATTTTTTAATCCTTTCATGAAAATAGATTATGTTTTTCTAAGCTTAGAAAACCATAAAGAAGAGTTTTCGAAAATATAAAGGTTTTAGTGTACTAAAAAATAATATCGTGGTTTTTTAAGCATTTGGTGAAAATACGTTGGGTTTTTTTAAGGTTTTCCCTTAAAAGTTTGTTACATTTTCAAGTCATTATCCCTTTTTGTAATCATTTATTTGTTTATTTTGCATATTGGTAACAATTATTTAGATTAATAATTTTGATTTCAGTCATTACGTTTGTTTTGTGTTGTGTTTGTAAGGAATATTACATAACATAATACGTTCCACATAACCATGTTATAGTTCATGGCTTCAGGGACGGACCCAGGATTTTGTAGTAGGTGTTGCCGGTGACACATTTTTCCTTTTATGTAGTGGTACAAAAGTAGAAAAAACGAAAAATTCGAAACTTTTTACACTATATACAAAAAAATAAGGGGTTGTCGGTGCCACTATGGGCACCATAGTGGAACCGTCCCTGCATGGCTTTAATCTTAGTCAATGAGATAAACTTTTAATTATAGTTTCTTTATTCATTCCATGTTTTATGTTTTTTATTTATAATTACAATTTTATAGGGTTATAATGGATTTTTATACAATCACATATTACAATAATTTTTGTACTTTATATATATATATATATATATATATATATATATATATATATATATATATATATATATATATATATATATATATATATATAGAGGGTTAAGATCAGTTGAAAACTCATAGTTTCCCAAAAACCTAATAACTAAAGGTAGAACGTTGGATCAAAATCAAATCATTAAGGGCATGATCGTCATCATACCAATCCCACTTAATTTTTTGTATTATTGTAAATATTAATAAAAAGCTCTCAAATTAACATTATAAAACAAAATTTTGGATTTTTTTTATAAAAAAAATAATTTTCGTTTTTTTTTAAACTGCAGATTTTTTTAATTTTTTTGGAAATCATAAATTTTTAACAAATTAAATTTTTTTTTTCAAAAACTACAATTTTTTCAAGAAAAAACTGTAATTCTTTTGAAAAAAAAACTGTATTTAAAAAAACTGCAAATTTTTTAATAAAACAATAATTTAAAAAAAAAACTGTAATTTTTTGAAAAAAACTGCATTTTTTAATACTGCAATTTTTTTCAAAAAAAGTGCAACTTTTTCAAAAAAAACTACAATTTTTTTTATAAAAACTGCATTTTTTAAAAAAAAATATAAATTTTTAAAAATCAGTAAATTTATATAAAAAAACTAGAATATTTAAAAAAAAAAACTCTAATTTTTTTAACAAAAAAAAATCAACATTTTAGGTGCATATATTCATATTTTTTTCAAATGAATATATGCATATTTCTTATACTATAATATTCGTAAGTAATCATAAAAAAACTCATTTTTATTAATCAATTTATAAACATAATAGTACACGTATTTTATTCGATACAAAATAAAATATAAAAAATAAAAAATGCTACAAAGATTCACAATTTTATCATTTCGTCATATCAAGATTTTCATATTTTCTTCAATTTATCATTTTTCATCTCTTTAATATTTTTCCACAAATTCTTCAAAATCTACAAGAAAATTAAAAAAAAAATGATTAATGCAAGAACACTCACAAAAATGCACATGCATATATCATATAAGATTTACATGTGATTCATATGTGAATTAAATGTGATTTACATGTGAATCACATGTAATTCATATGTGAGTTACATGTTATTTACATGTGAATCACATGTAGTTCTTATGTGATTCACTTGTGATCTACATGTGAATCACATGTAATTTTATATGGGATTCACTTGTGATTATTAGTGCATTATATAATTAGTTTATGTCCAAAAAATAATATAAATATTAGAATGTTTGTAAAGATTCTTTATATCCAAATTATTAGTTGAAAAACTAAAAAAATATAAAAGTACCCAAAATATTCAAGAACCTCAGCAACCTGATCAGCTAAGTCATCAACATATAACAATGGATCATTATATGACATTGCTGCAGCTCCCAACTGCAAAAGCTCTTAAAGATGTATAAAATAAGATAGGAATGCGAATTGTTTTACTATTGAATTGTTTATATATTTAAAAAAGAATAATAAAAATTAAAAATGAGGTTTTGGTTGCTGACCTCATGGCCGGGAGGGCTAATATGGTAAATGAATAAATTATGAATCAGTAAAGAAAATGCTTCAGGGCATAAGAAAAGACCTTGGAAACATGACATATCTCTTCAAACATGCAAACAAATAAGCAAGATTTCATTTATTTTCAACAAATTTTGTTGATTAACGAATGAAAAATAGAATCACTTACGATTTAAAGCTAAATCAGGATATGTAATAAGAACTGGCTTCTCTTGATCTCCATATATGGCAACAGAAACAAATCCACTAGAAGTTTTTACAAGGTGTTCCTGGAAATGAAATTATTAATTTGTGTAACAATGAGAACATGAATTTAAGATATAGATTCAATTCAAATTAGTACACAATGAATAACATGAATCCCTTTTCAAAGAAAACGATGGAGTCATGGAATCACAGATTACCTCAAATGGTTTAGGACAACATGGTAGTTGAGTTTCTCTATTGGTGTCAATACCTCAATATGCTGCAACCATAACCATTTCAAACATTTACAGGATATCTCTTTTTTACTAAGTTTCAATGATTTATGATCCTTTTCTTTTAACTCAATCAATCCAGATAGCTATTATGACTTTCTTTTTTACTTAATCTTAATCTGGACACAATGTATTAATAAGTTAAGTAAAAGAACCACGATTAATGTATCAAGACACTAACATTTTACATATTTGATGAATATCATGAAGATTTATCCAGTCATATAGCACTATAAAAAAACAATAACTCAAATTTCAGCCACTTTAGGTAGAATAATATAGTTAGTACCTGTGTGATGACTTTATTGGCAACGAGTTCATCGACATTTCTGATGTTGACTTGGACAGAAACCTAAATTAGAATTGGTTTATCATTCATGAAGTCAAAAAGAAGTTAACATGTGATATTTCTCATTGAGGCATTTCATCGAACATGTTGAGTGCAAACAAATATCTATATTTTTCAATAACACATGTGTCTACTTTTATACCTACAATCAACACAAGGATTTAACTCTTTATAAAAACATATCGATTAAACAGGTTCAACTTAACGATTAGGCAAAAAAAAATCATAAAGGTTAAACAAAGGTCAGGAGTCAACAATAGAAACAGATGATACCTAAATTTTGATCGACAAGGGATCATCTTCTTCGTTCAGGTCTTCAATCCACAGTGGAGGCCGAGATGAAGTCGGCAATTACAGTGTACTCTGGGGAACGAATTGATGGAGGATAAAACGATTCAAAATCAAAGCATCTTCACTGGAGTTTTTTATATGAATAACGTGAGATCAAGGAGTTCAGCAACAATGAAACTTCGATCGTTGGGGGATTTCAGATTTCATATAGATTGATGATCGATGATGATAGTTTGATCGATTGGGATCTGGAAATCGACGATAAATCATGTTCGTCGTTTATCTTTACCGTATTCGTGTGAGTAGAAGCAATTTCAGAATCGAGAGCATGGAATTTGATGAAGGATTAGAGGCAATTCGACGGAGGTGAGTCGTCGGAGGATGGATCGTAGGTTTGAGCGAGAGAGGAAAACTGGGAGGAGAGAGAGAGAGATGAAATTTATTTTATCAGATATTAGATTTAAGAAATCATTTAATTATACTTTTATTCCTATAATACCCCTGACTGAATTAATTAAGATATCATTCCTTCTTTTTTTGTCTACTTATTTACAAAAACGCCACCTTACATCTCGACCCTTCATTTTTTTTATCCAATGTTCCACCTTTAGTTCTCGGATTCTCGGGAAACTTTGAGTTCTCAAATGATCATTCCTATATATATATATATATATATATATATATATATATTACAAATTGTTATGCTATTGACGATGAAGTGTTGCGACAAAACACTACTTGTGTGCATTCTTATATAAAACATTTGTTTCAAGTTATATCACGAGATATAAAGACGTGAGAGTTCCAACGGACCATTATTAATGGCTTATTAGTTGTGGCATGTTACCACTAAAGGTAATTGCAACAACTCTTGATACCTTTGGCAGCGATATATGTCTCCGCCTTTAAATCTTTTAGTGAAAACAAATATACTTTTTAAATCTTAAAAATTAAACCTTACACCCATATAAAATAATATATTGCAATTTATTAAGAATTCCTTAAATGGAGAACATAACAATATGATTTACCAACGTAAAACCATTTATTTATGGGATAACGACTTGAAAGGATAACAAATTTTCAATTTTGTTCACATTTAGTCACTACACTTTTTTCGTACCTGATTTACCCATGGATGATTTGAATTTGTTCACATTTTACCCTTATGACCGGTTACAACCGGTAATACGGGTAAATTGTGAACAATTTCAAATAACTTGCGGGTAAATCAAGCACGAAAAAAAGTTTAGTGACTACATGTGAATAAAATTGATAGTTTATTACCCTTTCAAGTGATTATCCCAATATTGATTAACAACAACAATAATATACACAATCCAGAAAAATAGGATAAGAGGGAGGTAAAATGTAAATGATAAAACAAAGGGATACTATTTGCATTGATGACCATCGAAATAAAAAATACGAGTTGACAGACGATGTTCTTGCATATGAAAATGTTAATGTGTAATGAATGGTGTGTGGCTAAAGAAAAAAATAAAATAATACAAAGAAAAAAAATAAAATAATACATATTGTAAAGCCAAAGGTAAAAAAGAACAAAAGTAAACAAGTAATATTGTTTGGATACATAGACACTACAAACAAATACTAACAATGAAGTAGAAAACTTGTATTTAGACCTGACAATTGGGTTGGGTTCGAGTTGGCGGGTTGACGAGTCAGAAAACATAAACTCAACTCAACCCATATAATATATGGGTTGGCGGGTCATGAGTTGGTGGGTTGGAAACCTCAACCCAAACCAACCCATATAACCTGTTTAATTATATGGGTCTGTGGCAGGGGCGTAGCTAAGCTTCAACAAGGTAGGTCCTAGGACCTACCTTTTTTTTTTTAAATACAACAAATATATATAGAAAATATGAAGGACCTATTTCATTTTTGCTAAAAGACTCACCTATTTTTGCTAAAAGACCTAACTATTTTAGTTTTATTTATATAAGGAACCATGTGGTTTTTGATTCTAGATTCGTCACTGGTCTGTGGGTTCACAAGCTAATGGATCGGACACAACCCATATAATCCATTAAATAAATAAGCAATGCATTTTCAAAAATGAGGTTTTTTCAACATAAAGTCATAAAGTCATAAAGTGATTAAAGTAATAAACATCAAAAAAAGAGGTTTTCAACATAAATTCATAAAGTCATTAACATTCAAATAAAATTGAAAAATGAAAACATTCATACAAAGTGGATGTGTTATTCATTCATGACTCGTGAGTATCTAAAAAAGACAACATGCATTTATTCTTTTTTTATTAAGGCACCGCAAACGCAGAGTAGCCACATATGAATACAGAAGGAAATTAGGCTTAATTAATAATCAAATATATCTATTTTTTTAAATGTAATATATATATATATATATATATATATATATATATATATATATATGGGTTGACAGGTTGACCCGTGAACCCAAACAGATAACCCAACCCAACCTGTGAAATAAACAGGTTGGTGGGTTGGTGGGTTGATGTGTTGGCGGGTCAAAAGTCCCAACCCAAACTCATCTATTTTCGAGTTGGGTCGGTGTCGGGTTACGGGTTGGTTCGAGAGTTGTCACCCCTACATGTACTACCAATACTAGTTAAAAATAAAGAGAATACAAAAGTAAGACTAATAAAAGGCGAGCATTAGTCACGAACAATGAAAAATGAGCCGGTACATACATTACTCCTATATCATCCCACTTTGACGAAATTTTACTAAAATATCAAGATGTTTGAAAAAAGAGACATTACAAAAAGAAGATTGTGTAACAATATTTTCGATCCAAAAAGAAGTATATTTCATAATGGCAAAATAACCCAACACGTGGTAAGCGCCGTCACATACCAACTTCATTTGCATCATACTTAGACTCGGATTGTCAGTCTAACGAATCCAATCCTTAACCGTATGAATGTGAGAAATATTTAACTCATGCTAATTGTTATTTGCTCCAAAATAAAAACACAATGTGTCATATTGAATTAAGGCAATGATCATATGTTTCAACATGAGAATCAGCGGTGGAACTAGAAAGTTTTGTTAGGGGTAGCACAATTATATTCTTGATAAATGATAATAAGTATTTTTTTTTTAAATATGATTGCATTAGATATATCAAACTAGTCTAAAAGTTTTATATTTTAAAGTTGACATCTTTGTTTATCTATTTTTCGAATACACTCCACCACTTTTATCATTAATATCATTGTCAACATCCAATTTTCTTTTAAAAAGATTTCCAATAAAACCCTACAAACAAAATAACTCATTAGCTAATTTTTTATTTTGATTTGAACAACCAACTTAAACTAAAATAAAAAACATTAAAAATCAATGTAAACTAATTAATAAATGATGCCTATTTCATTTTGGAAAAACAGAAACCAAGCCAAATAAGCGATTAGCCTAGCCTAGCCGTGAGATATTAGGAAAAAGAAGCCTAGATGCAAAATAAGCTCTTTGTGTTGTCCATGCATTTTTTCCTTTGCAGAAATATTGTATGCATTCCACCGGCAAGTGGGCTGCTCCATTAATTTAGTGGTCATTCATTAACCGGAAATAGTTTAGAGCTTTGAACTTTTTACTTAAACTAGGAGCACTATTAAATTTATCAGTACATTATACGTATATATAATAAAAATCCAATTTTTAACATATGTAGAGAGAAATGAGGGGTAGCACGTGCTACCCCTGCCAACCAATTGGTTCCGCCATTGATGAGAATTACAAACCAAAAAAAGTAAAAGGGAAAATTTATCCCTCAATTCTATCTAAATTGCTTCTAGTAGATAACTTGTCCAAATAAAGTCCCCAAACAAAAATATTTACTTTTATAAGAACCATCTTGTTCTATCTCAAAGCTTCTTCCCCATGCCCATAGTAACATCCTTACAGGTTTTAAAACTAACCCAACCATAAACTCACATGTCAATTTTAGAATCCTAACTCCATGTATATGGTTGGCCTGTCAACAAAAGGGATCTATTAAAGCATGCCTATCCTCGAGTTGTTCATATTCGACTATACCCTCAAGTTTATGCTACCAAGACCATTTATATGCTCCATTAGCCAACCAAGAAAGCAAGTCTTTCAATCAAAGCAGATAATCTCGAGATTTTTTTTTATGAAAAAAGACATTTCTCCAAACAAATTTTCCTCCCAAAATATAGTTAACATGCCATTACCATCTTTCTTGTAAATGAAAGGTTGAAAATCGATTCCTTTTCACCGAAGTTGATTAGTATACTGGAAAAAATATCATTGTAAAATCCATGGCTTCTAAGTATTCTTTGGTTGAGACCAAATCCCTATTTGGCTTTGGTTAAAACCCTCCAACGCCATTTAGAACTTAATAAATGATTGAAATCATAAAGAATTCCGATATACCCAAACCACCTTACATATTTTGAAGCCAAAACTTTTTCCATTTTACCCAATAAATTCTCCGTTTTCCACTTCTCCTCCCCAAAATAGCTAACACCTTAATCCTCCCAAGATATTGAGAACTATTTCTGGAGCTCGAAATATTGATATATAATAAATACAAAGACATCCTAACATCAGTAAAAACATGTAATTTTTTTATAAATAAGTTTTGTTGAAAGAAAATAAACTCAACAAACCATAACGTGAAATGTATAGATTTTAAGCCTAACCACCGAAAGAAATTTTAAGTTTAACGATCTCACCCTTTTAAAAACTAGGGCTTGATCGTTTCTTACATTCCTCATGTAAATTTGGTTTCTTATTTGATGTATAAGCGCATAATTTAGCTTTAATTAAATTAAACTTGTGTTTATATTCGGAGAAATTAATTTGTTTCCTACATTTTATGCCTACAAATATTATTACCTATTAAAATTAAAGTTGTGTTTATATTCGGAGAAATTAAATTGTTTCCTATATTTTATGCTTATAAATATTCTTACCCATTAAAATTATGATAAATGTCATCATTCCACCATTCAATTTAATTTTATTTGATATCCCTAATATACTCTTAAGACCGGTGGGTAAGGAGCGGGAAAGGGAACTGCACCCCGAAACACCATATCAGGGTTGCAAGAAAAGGGGTGTGTGGAAAGGGTGAGGGGAGATTACCCCCACTCTCTCTTCTTGTGTGATTTGTCAGTCGTTTTTATTTTTTATCTTTTCAGTTTTTAAATATTTATTAAATTATATATATACTAAAAAATTATAAAAAATATATTAAAAATTATGGTTTTTAATTCCCTAAATTTTTTTTAAAGATAGTGAAAGGTGTCAATTTTTTGTCTTTTGATGAATGAAAGGAGAGTGAAAGAAACCTGACATGACACTTAAAAAGTAAAATATGATTATTGATCATACAATGTGGTCTAATGAGATAATTAAAAAAAATAATAAAATTATTACATTTGTCATAATTTCAAAGGGTAGAAATATTTATATACATAAAATGTATGGTACAATTTAATTTCTCTTATATTCGTTACGTTTGATTTGTCTTTCATTTATCTAATTTAAGTATACATTAAAACATTTTTTACCAATTACAAAAGTGATATTCTTATTTTAATCTCATATATTTTCTCATCCGATACAATGATTTCCTCGACTCCTTAAAAAATTTATATAGGTTTATGAAAAAACAAAGATTTTTTCTAGAAATTACTGTATATAATTTATTAAGGCTGGATGGAGTGGCCTCAGTTAGAGGCTCGACAACCTCGTCGAACATCGGGCCGACCCCTTGGCTTTCGAAGCTCGGTTCGACAATTCAGAGGATTTCCGCCGATGAGAGAGAGTGTGAGATTTAAGTGGTTAAATGCTTGTGACCGTTTTTTGGTCAAATATTCTTGTTTTTTTTCAAAAAAGTTCAAAAAACATAACCGTTTTTTACCCTATATAAAAACAACTATATATCATACTTCATCCCACTTAACATTAAAGTATCTTCTTCAATTTTTCACTCAAAAAGCTCTTTTATTATACAGGGATCAGAAAGGGACGAACTTCAAATTTCTATATGTTTGTAATGTTGTGAAATTGTCAACAAAAAAAATGGCAAGGCGTCGAAACTTCTGAAACGTTTATGGGTGGTTTTTCTAAACGAACCAAAACATCCGAAACGACGCATATTAAATCGTCTGATGCACATGTTAAGATTGACCTCAATGAAGATGAGCCTTTTTAGGTTCCAAGATTCAATCGTCCAATGAGAAGAGATCGAGCCAAAAGGAAAAGCGGCAGCAATGGGTTCGGGTGACATTGAGCAACTAACGACCAAAATGGAAAACTTGAAGTCGTCCTTGGAACAATATTTGGCGGTTGCACAAGAGAACGAAAAAAAAAATGTGCCATGACGATCTTAACGTGAAACACTAGCAATCTCATCGGACGCGAAAAAAAATTGCGAAAAAAAATTACGATAAAAGCAAAAGAAGAAATTGTGAAAAAAATATAACATCTAGGTTTCATTATTTAAGTTTGGTGGTTTTGATATTTAAATTTTTAGGTTCGTAAGTTTAATTCTATGTTTGTTTTTTGGTGTGTTGTAACTTTCTTTTCCAGTTAAATGAAATTTTAGTTTTTTAAAAAAGTAGCATATTTGAAATGTTAATTTTTTGTATTAATTATTTGAAAAAAAATGACATGACAAGTGTTGCAACCCACGTAATGTAATTATTAAAAATTGGAGAGATTGTGACAAATCATAGGTGACGCTTACGTGGACCGTGACAAACTTAACACAATTCTCTCCTTTCTTTTGGTAAGTAAAAGAAAAATAAGAAAAAACTAAGATGACATTAAAAAAGTGAAAGATGATTCTTGACCATACCCTATGGTCTAATGAGATAATTAAAAAAATTATGAAATTTTGATAATTGTCATAATTTTAATAGATAAAAGTATTTAAAGACAAAAGATATCATACAATTTAATCACTTATACTCTTTACGTTTATTTGTCTTTCATTTATCTAATTTAACTATACATTAGCACATTTTTTTACTATTTACAAAAATGACACTTATTTTTGATCTTATTTAGATATTTTCTCATCCGACACAATGATTTCTTGACTCCTTAAAAAAAATTATATAGGTTTATGAAAAAACAAAGATATTCTAGAGATTCCTGTATATAATTTATTAATTGGACAGTGATAATGTAAAAGCAGTTGGACGTTAAGGTGAGTCAGCAAGTTGTCGTTATCTACGTGTGGGTCCATGGAATCGCCACCGCCAATAATACACGTTAGTTGTTTCCACTTTCCATAACACCGTTAATGGAAATTATTATCCGTTCGTTTATAATTTTATAAAGAGTAAATTACAGTTTTGGTCCTTGTAGTTTGGTCAAATTCACATATTCAATCCAATCTTTGAAATTTGACAAGATGCAACCCTGTGGTTTAAAGAAATTACACTGCACATCCTTAATTTACTTAAAAAGACCATTATACCCTTATTATATATATATATATATATAATTGTTTTATTTTCTTTATATTTTTCCGTTTATATTTTATATTTTTTACTTATATTTTTTATGATTTATATATTTTTTTTAAAATTTTATTCAAATATATTTTTAATGTTTTTTATATTTTGTTCGTTTATATTTTTTTGACGTTTTATTTGAATATTTTTTCTAGTTTTGTTTTTATGTCTTGCTCGAATGTATCTTTTAATGTTTTTTGATATTTTGTTTTTTTATATATTTGTAAAGCTTTTTAAAAATATTTTGTGTATAAAAAATATAAAAAGGTTAGTTACATGTGATGCGACATCGGCTCCGACAACCTGCTCTGAGGATGTGCTGCTACGCCGGAGACAGATCTGCGAGGTCACAACAGAGAGACGCGTTAGAGCCGCCCCAGGGACTGTGCCCCGGGAGCGGGCTCCGACGGTCAAGTTAGAGAGAACCATCTTATATCTACCAGATGATCTAACTTGACCGTCGGAGCCCGCTCCCGGGGCACAGTCCCTGGGGCGGCTCTAACACGTCTCTCTGTTGTGACCTCGCAGATCTGTCTCCGGCGTAGCAACACATCCTCAAAGCAGATGGTCGGAGCCGATGTCGCATCATTTGGCGCCATCCCGGATTCGAGCAAATAGCAAAAGCCTCAGTTGGTTTCAAGCTCGTTCTTCCTCACATCTGTTCAGATCTTATGGGTTTTCATCTCAGGTTTGCTCAGATCTGTTAATTTCTAATATCATTTGTTCAGATCTGTTTATTTTTTGCCAATATTTGTTCAAATTTGCTTCACCATCTTTTAGATCTGTAGATTCATCACTTTTTTTAGTTCAGATCTATGGATCTATATGATTTCCTTCACTCAAACGCTCCCCAAGTTTGCAAAAATCTTCTTAGAATCGTTTTTTGGTTCATATTCTGGGGGTTTCTTCAGTATGATGAAGAGAAAACAATTTTTTATGAGTTTTTCGTTCAGATCCATAATCCATTGATCTGCTTAGTTTTTCGTATAAATCTTTTAATCAGCCTATTTTTTCGCTCAGATCTTAAGATTTGTTGAGTTTTTAACTAATCTGAACATTTATGAAGTTTTTCGCTCAGATCTCAAGATCTGTTGAGTTTTTAACTCATCTGAACATTTATTAAGTTTGAAAGACATTTTAGATCTATCAACGTTTTTTGTTCAGATCTTCAGACCTGTACGTTTTTTGTTCACTTAATCACCTCTCAAGTTTAGAAACACCAGCTCAAACCCGTCTTTATTTAAATTTTCGGGGATAAAGGAGGTTTTTATGAGCTTTCTTCCATTTTTGTTCATATTTTGGTGTTTTATGGAAGCAACTTGAGAGTTGAATAACTTTTTGGTAAATACTTACTTTATTTTCAGTTTATTTTATAAAAGAAATCACCTTCAGTTTGTGATTTTCTTTGCAAGACTTCTTTGAAGTTGTTTACTGTCACACCCCGATCCTTGTCGGAATCGATCGAGGCGTGATATATTGTTCAAAGTCTCATGACAACTATGTTATAATATGATTAGATTCAATTAAGTACTAAGTATGCAAACAAGATCCACAACATACAAATACAAATCCAAATATGAACAACATTTATTACATCAAATTTAAATAGTCTTGTGGATTTCTAAGGCACAACCTATTTTTCATCAACTTCATTCTTCAAATCTGCATCATGGGTAAAAACAGGTCAACTACGAGAGTTGGTGAGTAATCTAATTTTAGTAGAGAAAATTGTGAAGTTGAAACATTTATAATTTGAAATCTGTTTTCTTTTGAAGTCGGCAAACAATTGTATTTGAGATAACTGTTTATAAATCAAAAATTGATTAACAAATGATAACAACAACAATAAGTCATCATCCTATATATACATATGTATATATATATATATATATAAATATATATAGGATGGAGCATCTAATCATCATACACACTCAACCACGTGCGATCAATCACCTTAGCGTCCCAAGGCGGGGTGGTCAACCCAATAGCGCTATTATTGTCCATAACGTACCTCAAGAATACGGGCATAGTCATGGAGATTAGACTAAAAATGATAATGCACTACAAGTACATGTAGCGTAAATAAACAATAGTTATACAATTAATGACTCACGTATAAATGTCCCAACAATGTCTCAATTGTGATAAAACAATAAAATGAAGTTGGAATATATTAGAACCACATGATACACCCCAAAAGTATTGAAAATTATAAAGTATGGGGTAGATTACTCACATTAGTCCCAAAACGAAATGCGTGTGTCGTACGATAGACGGTTCGGGTCAAAATGACGTAGAACCTAATATAATTAATAGTTTTGGTTTAGGAACTGCTAAACGAGAACGGAGTATTAATACAAATAATTAGACACATATTATTATATTAGATGAATTAACAATAATTCATTTTGATTATAATATTAAGGTATTTATTTGTTAAATGAATTTTAAATTGAATTACTTACTTTGCATAATTAATTTATATATTCACTTTAGGCCAGATTTTAATAATTTCTTATTAAAATAATAACTTGCCTAATTATAATTATTTACAGATTTTAACAATTATTTATATGAAATAATCATTAAAATGCATTTTTACATGCTTAAATACTTAGGAAAATAGTTTTAAATAGTAAACAGTATTGAAAAATTATGAAATTATTAGGAAATCATTATTTCATACAATATGAATTACCGTAAAATTTGTATATTTTTCTGAACTGTTTTAGTATTTATTTAATATTTTAATGATTAAACAACACAAAATTCGGGAAAAATAGTAAATGATTCTCAAAAAATCTGTAAAATTAACCATAGTTTTATAACATGATGTAGAGCTCAGTATATAAGTTTTAGATATTTGTGACTATGGGAAGTATTTTTTATATATTTCATTATTAATTAATCAATAAAATCATAAATAATAGTAAAAAGTAATATAAATGCATGAAACTTCATATATCATGTTTAATCAGTATACAGGTCATCCCAGAATTTTCTCAGAATTTATTGAATGCAAAAAGTATTTTATGTGAATTATTGCCCTACTTTATTGCAATAATTATAGTAATTCAATAAAAATAAATTATTTTCTGAAAATTTCCAGAACTTCTTATTTTATTGATGAGATTCTGAGAAAAATCAGGTTTATGCATAAAATGAGTTTTAGATATTTTGGTGGATTTAATTTGTTTCTTGTATGAATATGAAACTTTTAACAACATACCTTGATGAATGCTTCAAGAGGGATGAAGATTTGAGTATAATAGATTGTTCTTGGATGGAATATGAGTATTCTTGGAGGAAATTTCGAGATTGAGAGTGAGAGAAAGAATAGAGAAGGTTTAAGTGGTGAAGAGAATAATGTGTTGGGAGAAAAAGGAAAGGAAAGTGGATGGGAGGTGTGAGTAGGAGACCATGGGAATAATGTTTTTGCTTTTGGTGGTCTTCATAATTTCCCACTAACACAAGCATCTTTTATATAATTAATATAAGAGTTTTATAAAATTTAATGTAAAGTTTATAAAAATAGAGTTTTATAAAATTTAATGTAAAGTTTATAAAAATGGAGTTTTATAAAAGATGAGTTATTATTTGATTATAACAATCTACTTTGATTTGAAGTTTAATTATAGCATTCAAGTTTGATTCTTTTAAATTTAATTAGAGCATTATACTTTGATTTGATTTTAATATGGTATCATAATTTAATTTGATTATAGTTATAACGTTGTACTATACTATGTTGCTATTAACGTCAATTTATATCGTAATGTATGAGTTTTGATCCTATTAGCGTCAAGTAATCTTGAGTAGGGTTTGAATGAGATTGAGAGAGGTTTCGTTTGTGATCTTTTTGAGTGTCCGGCTTCGCAACGCAAGGTCCATAGACCCCGTTAAGCCATGATTTAGTGTCCTACACAATCCCGATGATTGTGCAATAGTGTTTTATCGCTTTGGTTCGTTGTTTAGCACTGTTAAGGCTAAGGAATATCAAACACATGAACTTTCCAAATGATGTTTTCTCATTAAAATAGCGAATTGTACAGTGATTACATAACGTAAACCCTAACATACAAGGGTTAATAGAGTTGACCGGTTTAACTTGTTGACTTTGTTTGACTTTGACTTGACCGAAATTTGATGGTTGTCACATTTACTTAGTGTTTTCTCTAAAAGCTTAGAGATAGAGACACAAAATTTCTTCCATATCTGTTCTTGCTCACATCTTGAGAAGGAAAGAAAGTTTAGGGGAAGAAAACCCTATCAAATTCGTTTTTGTTTTGGTGTCTTTCCAGCAAGTTTGATCAGAAAAGAATTTTTGTTGTTTATTTAGTGCTTCTTTGACAATGAGATATTAAAAAAAAAAAAAACCTTGCTAGATCCATTTCGTTTTTAGGATCTACATGATTTTCTTCACTCAAATATTCCCCAAGTTTGCAAGAATCTTCTTAGATTCGTTTTTGTTTATATTTTGGGGGTTTGTTGAGCAAGTTTAGAAGAAAAATAAGTCTTTACAAATTCTTACGAAGATGGTAGTTTCTTGTTCAGATTCGTTTGGCCTTTGCCAAGATTTGTAGATTTACTTCGTTATTTTACTTAGATCTTTCGATTTGCTCCATGTTTCGTTCAAATCTTTAGATCTACTTTCTTTCTCTGATCATATATTTAGATATATTTTCGTTTTTCAACTCAGATCCTTAGATTTGTTTTCGTTTTTAAGTTTAGATCTAAAGATTTGTTCAAGTTTCAGCTCATCTGAGCATTCATGGAGCTTGTAAAGATATTTCAGATCTATTTTTCATTTATAGTTTGGTGGTTTATTGAGAGTCTCAGAAGAAAAGAAGTTTTATGAGTTCTTACTCATATTTCTCAGATCATTAAATCAGGAAAAGAAATCGAGTTTTTACACCACTTTTCATATTTTTGATGTTTTTCCCTTTAGAAGCTTAGAGAAGAAAAACGGAAATTTTTCCAGATCTGTTTCTTGCCAATATCTTCATAGTTTGTTGAACAAGTTGAAAAGAAAAGGAAGTTTTATGAGCAATACTACCTCAGATCTGATTTTTACTTTTAAAATGGGATTTGTTCAGCAAGTGGGGAGAAAAGAAGTTTTTGAAAGTTTTTATCTCATTTTCAGTTCACATATTACCAAGAATCGTTTTTTAACCATGATTTTTGTGTGTAATCTCATCTCTGCAATAGTTGTTTGTATGCCTAGTTGTGTTGCTTGTACACATTTTAAAACCTTCAAAAAAGGAAAAGACGGAGAGAAGAGTTTTTTATGGGTTTTTACTCAAATTTCAGTTCACATCTTTTTAGAATATCTCATGTAGTTTATGATCTTCTGTAGATAAGCTCACTCAAGTTGTTTAGAAATTTGAAGAAAGAAATAAATTTTTTTTAAAAAAAAATTCACCTTCTCAAATTTTTCAAAAAAACACATTTTTATCTCAGATCTGTTGTCATTCTTTTTGATGACTTAGAAAAAACCGAAAAAAAAAACGTTTATGGGTTTTAACTTATTTAGATGCTTTATTCAGCAAAGTGAGGGGAAAAGTAGTTGATGAGTTTTTACCTCACCTTAGTTTATATTGCCAAGAAAATCTATTTGGTTACCCTTAGTTACCATTTCAGTAAATGGTTTTCAAAAAAAAAAAGAGGGAAAGAGGAGGCGTATACTCAAAGTTCATGGATGATTAACTCCTTTTTTATCCCAACACATTGCTGTTTGTCGTACCTTGGCCGACCAAAAAGAAAAAAAAAGGAAGGGGTGGTAACCAGCTATACCACCTACACCTAATACATGCAACTTTTCTGTGCTATTACATACTGGTCCTACAAATACAAACCTATCAAAAGTCAACAGAAAAGACAAAAATCAAGATTGGGACCCACCAGGTCCCGACCTCCCGTCGTGGACTTCATCTTCAGAACAGTCTCATCTCAAGACGACAATTACTGTAGCTGGTCGTCGATCACTGCCGATCTATCTACCATCACCGACTGCTTCTAACTCCGGCAACAATCGCATCCTCTGATGCTCGATACATCGACGAGAGCCAAAGCCAGCGTATCACCAACCGACTATTATCGGTCCCGTTTCCCTCGATTTACCGGCAACAATTGGAATAGTCACATCGTCACCAAATCCTTCACCAATCTCAACCACATCTCTGGTCGCCACCATACAGTTGACAACAACAGTCTTCAAAACCACACGGCCACCCACAAACGACGACCCAACAGCTCCACACCGTCGGACCACCTGCTAATCCCAGTCGCCGATCGTTGTACCCTCACCGCAGTGAACTCCAAACCCATCGGATGACCTCCAATTGACAATTGTTGCTTTCTACTCTGCCGGACGAACACGCCCCTATCTCTGATCCAACCTCGGATCAGCGCCGATCGCTACCATGGCGCCATCACCAGTCACCCTCAAAATCGGTGACCAAGCAAACCCACGTCGCCGGTGAAAACTGCATCTTGAGCCTCCATCTGTGGGTGGCGCCTCCATGTGACAAAAGGTGAGAACGAGATGCGGCTGAAAGTCCTTCGCTCAAAACTTATCATAAAGCGTTACGGGCCCATGTGTGATGTTTTGTGCCCATTACATTTCAAAAGAAGAAGTAAATTCACTTGGGCCGATAATCGAAAGGCTGATTGGGCTCTTAAAGATTTATCTTGGGCTGCTTAATTGTAATGGGTTGTGATACTTATCTTGGGTTTCTCCTAGCCTTTTTATGGACCAACAACAAGAAGTGAGTTAACTTATATGAACTGGGCTTTCTCCAATCAGGATGCAATAATTCATGATATTTTTATTGGGCTGGTTCACGAAAATAACCCAATTATTTGCAAGAATAAATTAACAAGTCATTCGTTTAACGCTCAAGTATCGCGATGTCTTTCAAACAACATACGCCTTCAGAATATTCGCGGAGGTCCATACTCACTAATCATCTTCAAAAAAAAAGTAATAAAAAAAATAAATATAAAGCTCGTATGCTCCAGTCCAATCAAGATAAATCCGATTCTAGAAGATGCGGTCCGATCAGCTTGACATTTTCATATACAAAAAAAAAACAAAGGAGGAAAAAGAGTAGTATGTTACTACTACTCCATGAAGCATTTTAGAATACGACCATGGTGGAAAGGCTCAAGGTCTAATTACTCTTCTCTCTCAAGTAAATTAATATAATATAATATCTCCATTTAGTAAAAACTAAGATATTTACTAAGAAGCTTTATTATGACAACCGTGGCATGACTTTACCTTCAGAGAGTTAAGGTATTTATGCAAAAAATACTAATCTACTACATAGTAGATAATCCTTTTACTACAACATCTTACGCAAGGATGTCACGTTTTGATAATTGAGTTGATAAACAACTTTCGACATAATCAAACCATTTTGTCATCATTAGTTCGCAATTACCAAATGCATACCACTTAAGCATTTTATACAACACGCAAGTAGTCTGTCCATACAAGTTTAAACAAAGACATATGTTGTGAACAATTTCCAAAACTGCATGCACATAAGCTACTTTAGCTGCATTATTAGGCATTTACCTTACTACCATTCACATAGTATGGAGCTAGATAACTTACTATTATTGTTTACAATGGCATGTACAAATGAATCAGGCTCGAACATGCAAGCACAAGCCAACACCATTCTCCGCTCTCCCTGAAAAGGGGAAGTGGAAGGAGTGACACAACATTATGCAGATGTGTTATTTCTATTTCGAATAAAGAGCTAAACTACATAACAAGTTGACGTTATATACGATTGAGCATCCCTTGAAAGAGATTAGTGTCGTTAATGCAGAAGAAACCCCATGGCCCAACACCAAGCATGTAACGCCCGTAGATCCGGGCTAGTCAATTTAGAGACGTTAAGCGTCAAAAATGACTTTTTGATGGAATATTATTTAGAAGGAGTAATCTTAACTAAGTTGTAGTATATGTTACAAGGATTCCGTACATATAAAGAACACCGAAATCCGAGTTATAACGAAGAAGTTATGACATGTCGAAGTTCGCGACAGAACCGACACGACACAGCGCGACGTAAATAGTAAATTTACGATAGAGCGATATTTATCCTTAGTGGTGTAAACTAAAGTCCTAGAGTTCGTTAAACCGAGAGCGTGCATAAAAAGAACGTCTAAATATGACTTCGTATGAGGAAGTTATGATTTTTCTAAGTTTCGACTTAGCGATATGCAGCCCGAAACTCGAATATGAGATTGAGTGATTTTTAGCCGAAACAATCTAAACGAGAATCGAAGATCTCATCGTTAGTAGTCCAACGGTAAAAAGACAGACGAAAACGGACGTCGGATGAAGAAGTTATGATTTTATAACGGAGTTTTCCTGTCCCGGCCTACTAAAAATAATATAATAAAAATAAAGTCAAAATTAGCCAATGGAGTCTAAATGAAAGTTGTAGAACATAGTCTCACCTACGCGTGGATATAAAGAACATCGAAAACGGAGCTCATATGCGAAAGTTATGAATTTTTGAAGTTCGAGGCACGCATACCAAAGCTTATCCGAAGAGTACTCCCAGCGTAACCGAAGTACGCCCAGCGTACTGCTTGTAGAGACATTACGCCCAGCGTAATCAGGATTTACGCCCAGCGTAAATCGGGGTTTCAGCCCCTACAAATAGAAGTCGTGGGCTGGCGAATTTGGTTGCTCATTTCTTTCTCTCTCACTCGTTTTACCTCGTTTTACGTGCAAGCTTTACCCCCGAAGCCCCGGTATCATTCCCGACACCCGAAGCAAGTCCTGAAGCCCCAAGGATCCCGAGAAGTAAAGTTTTCGAGCCGAGACTCTGCCCGCGTAAAGCCCGGTTTTGGAGAAAACGTCCCGGTTTTATCGGAAACGATTGTTTTCAGAGACAAGGTGTTGTCCGATCATCGTCTTATCAAGTGAGTGCATAGTCCCTTTCATGAACATGATTTTAATACAAGTATTGTTCGAATGTATTAAATATATGTTTTGTGTGAGTTATTTGATGATGTTTGAATTAAGTGTTAAAGAACATACCTGATTGTTTATGATAACTTAGGTTAAAGAGTAAACCTAAGGTTTGTTATAATGGTTATGGGGTAGTATCTCTTTATGAGTACGAGTGAGATATATACGGAGAATAGAATTTTAAAATATGTCATTGATCCGGGAGCATGGATTAGACATAGTTATTTGTCCCTAGTCCGAGAGTATGGATTGGACTTAGTTAATTGTCATTAATCCGGTAGTATAGATTAAGACTTAGTCAGTTGTAACGCCCGTATATCTGTATACTAAGTTGTAGTATATGTTACAAGGATTCCGTACATATAAAGAACGCCGAAATCCGAGTTATAACGAAGAAGTTATGACCTGTCGAAGTTTCGCGACAGAACTGGCACGACACAGCGCGACGTAAATAGTAAATTTACGATAGAATGATATATATCCTTAGTGGTCTAAACAAAAGTCGTAGAGTTCATTAAACCGAGAGCGTGCATAAAAAGAACGTCTAAATCTGACTTCGTATGAGGAAGTTATGATTTTTCTAAGTTTCGACTTAGCGGTATACAACCCGAAAATCGAATATGAGATCGAGTGATTTTTAGCCGAAACAATCTAAACGAGAATCGAAGATCTCATCGTTAGTAGTCCAACGGTAAAAAGACAGACGAAAACAGACGTCGGATGAAGAAATTATTATTTTATAACGGAGTTTTCCTGTCCCGGCCTACTAAAAATAATATAATAAAAATAAAGTCAAAATTATCCGACAGAGTCTAAATGAAAGTTGTAGAACATAGTCTCACCTACGCGTGGATATAAAGAACGTCAAAAACGGAGCTCTTATGCGAAAGTTATGAGTTTTTGAAGTTCGAGACACGCATACCAAAGCTTATCCGAAGAGTACGCCCAGCGTAACCGAAGTACGCCCAACGTACTGCTTGTAGAGACATTACGCCCAGCGTAAATCGGGATTTACGCCTAGCGTAAATCGGGGTTTCAGCCCCTACAAATAGAAGTCGTGGGCTGCCGAATTTGGTTGCTCATTTCTTTCTCTCTCACTCGTTTTACCTCGTTTTACGTGCAAGCTTTACCCCCGAAGCCCTGGTATCATTCCCGACACCCGAAGCAAGTCCCGAAGCCCCGAGGATCCCGAGAAGTAAAGTTTCCGAGCCGAGACTTTGCCCGCGTAAAGCCTGGTTTTGGAGAAAACGTCACGGTTTTATCGGAAACGATTGTTTTCAGAGACAAGGTGTTGTCCGATCATCGTCTTATCAAGTGAGTGCATAGTCCCTTTCATGAACATGATTTTAATACAAGTATTGTTCGAATGTATTAAATATATGTTTTGTGTGAGTTATTTGATGATGTTTGAATTAAGTGTTAAAGAACATACCTGATTGTTTATGATAACTTAGGTTAAAGAGTAAACCTAAGGTTTGTTATAATGGTTATGGGGTAGTATCTCTTTATGAGTACGAGTGAGATATATACGGAGAATAGAACTTTAAAATATGTCATTGATCCGGGAGCATGGATTAGACATAATTATTTGTCCCTAGTCCGAGAGTATGGATTGGACTTAGTTAATTGTCATTAATCCGGTAGTATAGATTAAGACTTAGTCAGTTGTCATCAAGGAGTATGGATTAAGACTTAGTTAGTTGTCATTAATCTGGGAGTATGGATTAAGACTTAGTCAGTTGTCATTAATCCGGGAGTATGGATTAAGACTTAGTCAGTTGTTATTAATCCGGGAGTATGGATTAAGACTTAGTCAGTTGTCATTAATCCGGGAATATGGATTAAGACTTAGTCAGTTGTCATTAATCCGGGAGTATGGATTAAGACATAGTCAGTTGCCCTTAGTCCGGGAGTATGGACAGGACATAGTTATTAGATCCGGGAGTATGGATCAGGTCGAGAGGTTAGTTTTAGATCCGGGAGTATGGATCAGGTCGAGAGGTTAGTGTTTTTAGTCTCGTTGAGAGGATTGACGGGGTGGGGGTAAGAGTTGGTTATATATATATATATATATATATATATATATATATATATATATATATATAGAGAGAGAGAGAGAGAGAGAGAAAATTTATATTGTGTGAATTCTAAATTTTATATATATATATATATATATATATATATATATATATATATGTTATAACATTGTGGGATTGAAATCCCTATGTACTCACCAGGTTTTCCAAACCTGACCCACTCAATATTTTTGTATCACAGGTATCGATACAAAGACACATTACACCGAGAGATTAAAGAGGTGTATATCGATAGTGTAAATGAATGTAAGTTCGGTTTATGCTTATGTGTCTATATTGACCAGGACATCCCAACTGTTTTAAAACGAATAAAATACATCTCTTCGGAGATGCTTGGATAAAATATTTATCATGTTTTTTGGTAACAAATTCCGCAATAGTTTTCTTTAAAAGATTACTCTGATTTTATTTTAAAAAGCATAAACGAATTCGGTCTTTTCTGGTCGTGATTTTGGGGATCTCACAAAGCACCAACCATGTTGTCTGGCTATCAACAGTCATGGCGGCCGGCCCCAAGCAGTCTCGCGGCCCGGCTCTCAGTAGTCGTGTTGCTCGGACCCTAGTAGTTATGATGTCCAGCTCTTCCTAGTAACCACGCGGCCTGAATCCTAACAGCCGTGTTGCCTAACTCTCGTCAACTATGATGCACAACTTTTCCCAGCAGTCGTGCTGACTGGTCTTTGGCAGTCTCTTTGATAGCTCTCAACAACTTCATTTCCTGACTATCAGCAGTCATGTTGACCAGCCCCAGGATGTCTCGCTGCTCAGCTCTCACCAGTTGTGTCGAACGGCTCCTACTAGTCTCGCTGCTCAGTTTTCAGCAGTTGTGCTGGCCGGACCTCAGCAGCCACGATGCCAGAATCTTAGCAATCGCGCAACCTGGCCCTCAGCGGCCACGCGATCCAGCCCAGCGGCCGCAAAACCGAGTCATCAGCAGCCACGATGTCGGAGCAGCAGTCACGTTGCCTAGCCCTCGGCAACCGTGCTACCCAACTCTTGCCAATGCTTGCATCGCCTAGCTCTTTCTAGTAGCTATATTGCTCAGTTCTCAGAAGCTGTGCATCCAACATTCTCTCTCTCCGCCTCCCCTAAGAAAAAAAAGGGGGGAGAAGGATTAACACGACACTATGCAGGAGTGGGGGCAGAGTTAAAGTACATGAAGAATTGATGCTATGCATAATAGTGCATTGCCGAAGTGACATAAATACTCCAGATTGAAAGAGCAGCCTCGTAGTTCAACCCTCGGGAGTCTCATTGCACAGCCCTCAGTAATCGTGCTGCTCATCTATCGGTAGTATCTCGTTGCCCAATCCTTAGCGGCATGTTGCTTAACTCTTGACAGCAGCCCCACAGTCATGCTCTCGATAGCCTCGCTGCACAGCTCTTGACAAAGTCATTAGAAGACGAGGCATAAATCATCACTACAGTTAATGATACGGTAGGGCACTAGGTGCCATTACACTTCAGCTGCTCCTGATAACCTGGGCCGAACGCATAGATTGCCAGCCGTTGCGCCCAATCATGCAGGGTTCAACATCCTTGCCTTGAGTCGTCTGGCTCCTCGGCCCTATGCAAAAGTGATTTTTATTCTGAAGAGGCAGAGTTGAAGTGCATGAAGAGATGATGCTATGCATGATAGTGCGCTCCCGAGGTGACGATAATATTCTGGATCGAAAGAGCAGCCTCGTGTTTCAACTCTCAATAGTCGTGTTGCTCATCTATCGCTAGCAGCTCGCTGTTTGGCCCCCCAGCAACCTTGTTGATCAGCTCTCGACAACAGTCTCGCTACATTCCACATGACAACAGCTACATTATCCAGCTCTAAGTAGCATCACTGCGTAACCCTCGACAAACAGCCAAGACAGCGAGACACCAATCGTAGCTATAGTTAGTGATGTAGCAAAGCATCAAGTGCCGTTGCACTTCGGCCCGGACTGATCCCCGAGCCAGATGCATAGATTGTCGGCCGATACGCCCAACTCTGCGAGGTTCAGCACCCTCGCCATGAGTCGTCTGGCTTTTCAGCCCGACTCCACTATAGTGGCAAACTCCGCATGCGAGGTTCAATACCCTCGTCATGAGTCGTTTGGCTTCTCAGCCCGACTCCACTATAGTGGCAAGCTCCGCATGCGAGGTTCAGTACCCTCGCCATGAGTCGTCTGGCTTCTCAGCCCGGCTCCATCATAGCGGCAAGCTCCGCATGCGAGGTTCAGTACATGTGCCTCGGGTCGCCTGGCTTCTTGTCCCGACTCCGTTATAATTGTGGGCTCTGTATGCAAGGTTCAGCATCCTTGCCTTGAGTCGCTTGGCTTCTCAAGCCCGACTCCATTATAGCAGTAGGCTCCGTATGCAAGGTTCAACATCCTTGCCTTGAGTCACTTGGCTTCTCAGCTCGACCCCATCATCAGCATGCTCCACCAACGAGGCTTAAAGGCATACAACCTTTGCCTATATGATTCCACGCAATGCTCTCTCGCATGATGTATCTGTTGGGTTTTGAGCATTCTAACACTCCTATGGTGTACATGCAACCCTATAAACCTTGGATCTATGTTTTCTCTATTATACATGCAAATATTAACTATTCCAAGGTTTCATCCTAACTAGCATATTATGAAGCACCTATACTACAAAGTTCTAGTTAGATGACATACCTTTTGATGTAGCTTGATGTCTTCAAGCTTTAAGAGCTTAGCCCCAATAGTGTGGAAGCCTCAAATGGAATCACAAATCACCAAAACACCTTGGAAGAACTTGAGAGAATATGTATGCATACTAAAATCGGCCCACTCTTATTTTCACACACTTGTGCCAATTTTGTGAGCCAAGGACCCCTTTATATATTATGGAGGATTAGGGTTACATCCATGTAAACCCTAATACCCATGACCTTTCATTTACATAGGATCCATGGGTTAAAAGCTCCATGGACCATCCATGAAAGCTTAGCCCAACCTAAATGAACTTGGCCCATTCCATATATATAAGAGTCCATATTTAATTAGTTCTTTTTGATCACTTAATTAATTCTAAATTAATTCTTGATCAATAGTAATTAAATAATATGATTCCATATTAATATATTAGAACTTATAATATATTAATATAAATCATAAATATACTATTCTCAAAAGACTATCCACATAAATTGTGCCGGTGAAGTGCAACCCAAATGTACCATGTCGGGTCGGGTCAAGTACATACCAAATATAGTTATGGACTTAAACATTAATCTAACAGTCTCCCACTTGGATAAGTCTAAATATTCTCATTTTGACTATCACTTCTGAATAAGAGATGCCTCTTTTCAGAATATGTCAATATGGTCCTTCAAAAATTAGCACTATACTTCCAACTGTCCCTGAGCAACCAATCTTTGGTAAACCTCAGATTGTCCTCGACAATTGCTTAGTCATTTTAGTCATATCCAATTCTAGACCTTTTCCCTTCTTAATGCCTCTGGGCATTTGGAAAATTTTGGAAATGACAAATATTATAGCACATGCAATCGATCCTGTACCCAAAGCAAATGGTACACGATTCATGATGTCTCACATAAAGACATGATTCTAGACCAGTCTTTTGCTACAATATTTTTATTTGCCATGTTTTCAAAATTTGACTATGAAGAGGGATGTCGTAATCATAATCGAATTTTGAGAACGCAATATATAGAATTTCCTTAAGTTGAACCAATCCAACATGAAATTCATATATATATATTCTTGACTAAAGATGATTAAGGTCTCAATCTAAGCCTTTAGAACTGAAATGAAGTATATCCTCTCCCTTAATTATAGCAAAACAACTTTTTCAATCCCTGCAGCCTCACGAATTGAAACTTTTGTTTTCTATAATTAACATTGCTAACTTGCAACACTAACAATAATTATCATGCTCCCACTAACATGATGATTATTAGCATAACACTTATGCTCCCACTAGCTTTGACATGTACTCAGAAATCAGCTGGACTTCTAGAAATCAATACTTTATTGACTTTCTTACCAAAGTTCAGATTTCTGATACGAGATGCTTTGATAAAACTTTATCAAAATCATACACCTTTCCTTAGATAGCATGCATGTGTGTCTAAACAATTTCAGAACTATGAAAAGGGATGTCGTAATCATAGTCTCAATTGTTTAGACCTTTTGCCATCTGCTTCAAATCTACTTGGTGGAAGTGTTTCCTCACCATCATTTTCATGAATCGGAGAGAAACCTTATGACCCTTAGATTTTATGGTGTATGTGTTCTTATCCATGTGAATCGTCAAAACCATAGTCACAAGACAAGGATAATGACAAATCCAAACTCATATGGACTGAACTTATGCAATCTTAACTTCTTGCCACATGGCAGTACAGGGCCTGCCATTGCTTCCAAGTTGTTATGCAACTAATTGAGAACTTTCAGAACTCCTATGCAAAGCCAACTTTAACTGGAATGGGCACAGAATATGTCAACACGATAGGTTATAAACCTCAAGTCGTGTGTTAGTGAAGAACCTCAGGTTTTATTCTTGATTAGTTCTTGAAATTCTTTTTAGGATCTTTAAGACTCCCACTATCCTCTTGACATATAAGACTATCTTGCATAATATTCAAGAGATAGTGCGGATTCTTTATCAAGACAAACACTTCACACAATTGGCCTTAGTTGGTCTTTGTTTTATCCAAAACATCACAACTTACCAATTTCAAATGTACAAGAGTAGGACACTTTTACTCTTACATTTGACAAGTGTTTTAAACCTTTCTTTAAGATATGTCACTCAAGTTACAATCTTGGAGTATGACTCTAAGAATCGTTTTGGAACGAAGTATGACTCATCTTCCTGATCTAACCATTTCAACAATTCATGACTCCTCTTCTTAGTCATAAGAATGCACTAAGATGACCTTTAGAGGACTAATTGTGATATGATTTCTAAATCATTAAGATGATCACAAACATGATACTAAAGTACTCTCCCATCTTTTCAGATTTGAGAAACTTTTATCTTTCTGCCTAATTTGATTCTTCCCATTCGTTCTGCCATACATTGAGACTTTTCCAATGTTTCAGAATTATACTTAAACTTGTAAGTATAACCATATTTACTAAACTTTAGTAAATCAAATAGTCTTAACGAGCTTTGTGGTGGACATGACCAGTGCACAAGAATGTGTACTCGATCCCTTTAGTCCTTCACTTGACTCACACATCCATGTGAACAAGTAATTAGTCTTGATTTTCCAATGCTTGAAAGTTCTCATTCATCATACTATTCAACTTGCATGATTCCAAGTTTCGGTCAAATTGAAACTTGGGTGATGAGGAACTTTCCTGATTTGGTAAATTTAGACACTACCACAAATGAAAGAATCAAATCCATTTTCCAATATTGCTGTCAGTGGAATCATATAAGCAACAATTTTCCACAAATGCCATTGTAAGGATACTTCAAATAAATAAAATCAAAAATTTCATTTTATTTTAAAAACTTTGCGGAAAAACTTATCCTTACAATCCATATGAAAACCTTGTTGTTATATATTCCTAAGCAATGTGTCATAACTCCTAAGTAACAACTTCAAAATTCTGATGCGATCGAAGTCCATCTTCGCGATCAGAAGCACCATATACTTCCTTTAAGCTTTCTCTCTTTTCTTTGATTCTTATAACATCACCATGTGACTCAGTCACATTATGTAATAAGAATCTCCAAATAGGAGCTTAACAGAGTTAGATAATGGGCTCTACCTGATGTAGAGTCAAACTTATTGACTTTAACATCCTTAGGTAAATTTGGCAGTTTTGCAATCAACGCCCCTTCCTTTGGCAAAATAAACATATGGACCCTTTGGTAATGGGACCATCTCAGACTTAGCCTTTCTCTTTACCATTTGGTCAACCAGGTTGACTATGGCCAATCCCTTTCCATTGGGAAGAGAATGCTTTTTCTGGATTTCCAGTGTCACCATTGTCACTGTCCATAAAGTTTTTGGGAAGTTGATCTTCTAATCAAATTTGCTTTACTATCGTTCCAAATCATTGCTGATTCAGCAGCACCAAGCAAATAGATATGATCATTAAGGTTCATGTCATAGTCTGTTTCATAGTAGTCACAAAGGAACTCACTATGTGACTTAGAAAGTGATTGAACATCCAACTTTCTCAAGACTTTGACACCCAACTCTCCCGGCTTGTCAATATGTGACTTCATCTCTAAGATGTGATCACACATAGACCTTGCTTGCCATTAGGGCTTGAGTGACCTTGAACTTGTGGGTTAGGGAGAATAATTGGAGGAGGTGTAGGAAGAGAAGTATGACTTCCATGAGCCAAACTCGGGAAGTCATATTCATTAGGAAAGCTTGGTTTGGGAAGATCATTGTTGTCTAAACCAGACATCAACAATGGGAGAAATTCACGTAAAGTTGATTTAAGTCCTTAATATAACACCCAATATGATATATTAAGGCTAGGACCTAACAAACTATTTTATAACTTGGAAGAGGGATGCCGTAATCCAAGCTATAAAATATTTGAAGGTAGGTGAATGACGATTCACCAATTTCCACCAAGATAAACGAAATGTATTATTAGGTTTTAATTGGTTTTGAAACTCCTAGATTCTTTTGAGATTCATTGAAGTTTTCAATGGCATGTTTCAATCTCGAGTGTGCCCTTCGGGTTTTGTGACCGGGATGCCGA
Source organism: Lactuca virosa (assembly GCF_052849685.1). Taxonomy (NCBI): domain Eukaryota; kingdom Viridiplantae; phylum Streptophyta; class Magnoliopsida; order Asterales; family Asteraceae; genus Lactuca; species Lactuca virosa. The sequence goes on from NC_136433.1 coordinate 46,694,751, forward strand.
GGATCACAAAACAAGGTGTGAAGTAACCATGCAAATATACTTGGTACCCTTAATATTTACTCCTCAATCGATGTGCCGGTTAACCACACACGCTCCAACGATACTATGATAAACATTAAGTTACCCTTTGCCTACCTTGTTAAGTCTAGGTTAGTGTGCCGGTTAACCACACACGCTCCACTAACAACTTAAACAAAGTGCAAAGTGTAATTTCATGGATTAGCACCTTATTCACATTTTCCTAAGTAACTAAGATTGAGAATTTATAAGTGTTTAGTTACTTAGTATTTATCATTATACTTATAATGAAGGGAGAATTATAGTCCTTGTCCTACCTGTTCGGCTAACGACCCTCCACCAGTCAAGGAAGCGGTGGGTGAGAGTGGACACCCATTAAACTGCCATTTTATAGGCAGTAACCTTATACCCCCCTTATAGACCGGCTTTGTGAATGAGGCCTATTAATGGTAAGACGACTTGCTCTTATACATATAATATATTAAACTTTTAATATTATAATAGTATAAGGGTGCATTTTAGACATTTAAAATACTTGGTGGTGTAATCTATTAATTAAACTATACTCTTAATTTAATTAAATTTAAACCATGTCATTATGGAATTATTAATTCTCTTTTAATTAAACACTTTAATTATCTATTAATAAAGTCCATAAGAGTTAATTGAATTATTCAATAAAAACATCATAATTCCGATTATTAAATTCAAAATTAAAACCATTTAATTAATTGTTTAAGTTATGAACCCAAGAGTTTTAGAATTCAATTCTTTTTTTTTTATCATAAAAAACTTTTTCCAAATTCCAAAACTTGAGGGCAAGTTTTGTAACTCTTGAAAACTTTTGGATTCCATAACTTATGGAGTTAAATACTTGTTTTATGATGAAACTTTTCATGTTCCATAACTTAAGAACAAGTTATGGAATTCTTTAAAACATTAAGACCAAGTTTTGTAACTCCATAAAAAACTTTGAATCAATTTTTTTAAAAACCTTTTCATATCCATAACTTATGGAGGTTTCAAAAAACTCTTTAGATCAAACTTTTAAAACTAATAAAATAATCATATCATTTTATCTTTTACTAAATTTGACCTAATTCAACTCATATAGCAAATGATTCAAATTTTACAAATAATTAGTTTTTCACAAAAACAAGTAATTATCTTAAAATTTGACAAACGTCATGTTTTTTTTTCTTTTTTTTTTCAACTTGAAAATAAAACATTTGCATCAATATAACAGAAAACAACCCATGGCTCTGATACCACTGTTGAGTTTTGAGCATTCTAACACTCCTATGGTGTACATGCAACCCTATAAACATTGGATCTATGTTTTCTCTATTATACATGCAAATATTAACTATTCCAAGGTTTCATCCTAACTAGCATATTATGAAGCACCTATACTACAAAGTTCTAGTTAGATGACATACCTTTTGATGTAGCTTGATGTCTTCAAGCTTTAAGAGCTTAGCCCTAATAGTGTGGAAGCCTCAAATGGAATCACAAATCACCAAAACACCTTGGAAGAACTTGAGAGAATATGTATGCATACTAAAATCGGCCCACTCTTATTTTCACACACTTGTGCCAATTTTGTGAGCCAAGGACCCCTTTATATATTATGGAGGATTAGGGTTACATCCATGTAAACCCTAATACCCATGACCTTTCATTTACATAGGATCCATGGGTTAAAAGCTCCATGGACCATCCATGAAAGCTTAGCCCAACCTAAATGAACTTGGCCCATTCCATATATATAAGAGTCCATATTTAATTAGTTCTTTTTGATCACTTAATTAATTATAAATTAATTATTGATCAATACTAATTAAATAATATGATTCCATATTAATATATTAGAACTTATAATATATTAATATAAATCATAAATATACTATTCTCAAAAGACTATCCATATAAATTGTGCCGGTGAAGTGCAACCCAAATGGACCATGCCGGGTCGGGTCAAGTACATACCAAATATAGTTATGGCCTTAGACATTAATCCAACAGTATCTACGATCGCTGGCAGCCGATCCCGATCCATTCCACGCGATGCTCTCCCGCGTGATGTATCTACGATCGCTGGCAGCCAAGCCCGATCCACCCCACGCGATGCTCTCCTGCGTGATAAATCTACATTCGTTGGCAACTAAGTTTGATCTGTTATACGTGATGCTCTCTCGCTTTACATCCCCACGATCACTAACTGCTAAGCCCAAGCTATTCTTCTGAGTCACGCAACATAAGCCACGCATCACCACGTACCATGAGTCACACATCATAAGCCTGTCCCACGCTTTACATCGCACTCTCGACGTTTCCTCTCTCACAGTCATCATGGTTCTCTTGTGCTCGGACGATCGATGAAGCGTTCTCCACATTGCATCCTGATATACTGAGGTTACCTTTCAGCAAGAAGATTATCACGACAACATCCCTACTACCTACAGCCCCTTAGCATCTCTGTTGTCTGGCTCCCGACAACGGTCTCGCTATGCAACCTTAACCTATAGCCTCACTGCTTATCCCACAACGATTCTATTGTCTAGCTATTGGCAATAGTCTCGTCGCGTGATCCTTGATACCAACCTAATCGCCCAACGCCTGGAACCTCTACCATCTGTTACACGGTCAACGACATTACGGCTTATCGGTTTGACAACATCCATCTCGTACAAAAAGTTTTGCCACTTCATCGCGAATTGACATGACAACCTTGCCTTATTTGTCATAGTCTGATCCGACTACCTACGCTACCCACATCAGACTGGGGGGAATCCAGTTAGGTATAGCGAAATTTGGAGACACCTTCAGGACGATTATTAATGCAGACTGTGTAGGTGGTCATCGGCGACATTCCATACACACTAATAACGACAACTGCGTCGGATAACGGTCTTAGAGACTGTATGGCGAGGTTACGCTTCTTAGCTACCTCGGCTCGACACCTCATCGACGTCATTGTCGCATAGCAGCCCCGCTCCGCATAACATTATTAGCAGCCTCACTCTGCATTATCGCAACGACAGTTACGTTGCATCGCACCGATCGACTCACAATCCCCTCAATGAAGGAGTATCACGTCAGCTTAAGCTGTATAAGCAATGTTTGGCTCATCGCACAACCCCACGGCTCTCGTGGGCGAGGTTCGGTCGTTCTCTCTATTATTTTATGTATTGGTGCTTTATATAGTCTGACCCGATTGGCAGCAACCCAATCGCATCAGACTAAGGGGACTTGACGACGCACAGTTTATTTGACTAAGTCCAGTCTGATATCATTGGCCGCATACCAATAACACCGGACTGGGGGGACTTGATGATGTATGGTCTATTAGCATGACCTGGACCGCTCTAGTGTGCCAGCCTTGCCTGGTGCGCTCCCGCCGGCCTGGCCTGGCGCCCCCTTACCAACTTTGCCGGGGACTCCCTTGCCAGCCTCGCTGGGGACTCTCCTGTTGGTTTATATGACTTAGTCCAGTCCAATGTCATTGGCCGCGTACCAATAACATCGGACTGGGGGGACTTGTTGATATATGGTCCATTAGCATGGCCTAGACAGCTCTAGCGCACCAGCCTCGCTTGGCGCTCCCTTGCCAGCCTTGCTGGGGACTCCCTTGCCAGCCTTGCTGGGGACTCTCCCGCCGGCCCGACCTGGCTCTCCCTTGCCAGCCCTGCTGGGGACTCTCCCGCCGGCCTGGCCTGGCGCTCCCTGGTTTGGCGCTCCCTTGCCAGCCTTTCCTGGTGCGCGCCCGCCAGCCTTGCCTGGTGCGCACCCGCCAGCCTCGCCCGACGCCTCCGGGCGACCTCACCCAACTCCTTGCTAGCTGGGCCTGAATTGGGCTGGCCCAAGGCCTGACCTAATTCCCCTTGACCTAATTGTCCCCTATATAATGAATAGTATCTCCTCCATGGAGAGGGATCTTCCCCTAGGCTCAACCGCCACACTATACTCCGACCGGGTGGCTCAGCCGTCACCCGCCGCCGTCAGACACCATACACCACCACCACCACCAAGATGGTTCTCTCTAGCTAAAGAGAATCGTCTCAGATCTACCAGATTATCTAACTTGACCGTCGGAGCCCGCTCCCGGGGCACAGTCCCTGGGGCGGCTCTAACACGTCTCTCTATTGTGACCTCGCAGATCTGTCTCCGGCGTAGCAGCACATCCTCAGAGCAGGTGGTCGGAGCCGATGTCGCATCAACATGAAAATATGATTAACACATATTAGGCATATAATTATTTATTTTAATAGAGTTATTGTATAGGCTAACCAAAATTCAAAACGAGTGACAATATCTTCTAGTTCAATTTTTATAGTTTTAGTATTTTTTTTAGTTCATCCCAAATGGAAAATGCTAATCAGAATTCATATAACTCAAACACATGTGTCAATCTTTCGAGTTCATTTTTATATTTTTAGAAATTTTGCTCGTTTTCGAGTTATATGGTTTTCCAATTAACCTTTATATAACTTGAAACCATTTTCCGAATTTCAATTAGTCTATCTAATAATCTTATTAAAAATATAAATTTATGCCTAATCTAAATTAAAAATATTCACATTTAACGAACTTTTTTTTTACATTTTTTAAGAAAAAATATAAACAAACAAAACATCAAAAAAATTAATATGTATTCAAACAACACGCAAAAAAAACTAAAAAAAATATTCAAAAAAACATCAAAAAAATATATACGAAAAAAATATATAAAACATTTTTTGGTGCGTTGTTTGAATATATTGTTTAATGTTTTTTACATTTTTTTCGTTTATATTTTTATGATGTTTTTTTTGAATAATTTTTTTTAGTTTTTTGGCGTGTTGTTTGAATTCATTTTAATTTTTTTGACGTTTTGTTTGTTTATAATTTTTGCAAAAAATGTTAAAAAAGTTCATTAAATATAAATATTATTAACTTAGATTAGGTATAAAATTATATTTTTAATAAGATTAATAGACAGGCTAACAAAAATACGAAAAAAAGTTTCAAGTTATATCAAGGCTAATTGGAGAACTATATAACTCGAAAACGAACAAAAGTTCTAAAAAAAGAACTAAAAAACATTGACATATGTGTTTGAGTTATATGAATTCTGATTAGCATTTTCCATTCGGAACGAAATGTTCAAAAAAAATTGTAAAACTAAAAAAATTGAATTCGAATCCATTGACACTCGATTTGAATTTCAGTTAGCATATAGTTAGCATATACAATAATCCTATTTAAATAAATAATTATATATCAAATATGTGTTAATCATATTCTCATTTAACTAACTTTTTATATTTTTTATACACAAAATATTTATAAAAAGCTTTAAAAATATATAAAGAAACAAAAGATAGAAAAAAACATTAAAAAATATACTCGAACAAAAAAAAACTAGAAAAATTATCCAAATAAAACGTCAAAAAAATATAAACGAACAAAATATAAAAAACATTAAAAAATATATTCGAATAAAATTTAAAATATATATACAAATCATAAAAAATATAAATAAAATGTAAACGGCAATATATAAAAAAATAAACAATTATATATATATATATATATATCATTATTTTAATAAAAGAATATATATTTATTCTCCTATTGACAAGTGTCATACATTTAGAACTCCTCATTAATAATATATGTCACATATCATGCCACTTGTCAATCTATTAATTATTTATTTAAAATTTAAAATTTAAAATTTTCCACTCTAATTACATTAAATTAATTATTGATTCTCAATTTTAAATTTCAAAATTTAAATTTTCTCAGTCTAATTATATTACATTAATAACATTAGATTAAAAAATAAAATAAAATCAATACAGATTATAAGGTGATATAACTTTGTGTATTTATTTAAAGCAACGATTATTATTTTATATAACTAAAAAATATCTTATAAGTAATAATTTATTTAAAATAACTGTTTATTAATTTTGATTTTTTAATATGAAAGTTTAACTAATTTTATAACTGTGGTTCTCACGGGTTATAAAGTAGTATATATATATATATAAGAAAAAGAAATATATAAAAGTAAGGGTAAATGGTCTTTTTAAGTAGATTAAGAATGTGCATCGTGATTTCTTTAAACCACAAGAATGCTTGTTGTCAAATTTTTAAAAATTGGACTGAATGTGTGAATTTGAGCAAAACACAGGGACCAAAACTGTAATTTACTCTTTTATAAAATACAGATGGCGTTCAACTCTTCTTTTAACAAATATTTTATAAAATTAATATTTAAAATTTTATGTTAGCATATATATATATATATATATATATATATATATATATATATATATAAAATAACGAACCACCTTTCCTAAAGAAGGTTCCACTTACGAAAATATAACTTATATTCTATGTAAAGATATATACTAGAAAATAGATAAGTAGATAACAGCGGCCTTTCAAAAGTTAGAATACTTTATGATGACGATAGAGATATTTCTTATGTTGAGAGATCATCTATGATAATAGATATCCAATAGCTTTAATTGGATAAACGGTTGACATCACACATTAACTTGGTATTATACGAATACGACACGAAATAAAGAATTTTGGATAAAAGATTTCAATCTATTTAAATGAATGAGTTAAACACAATATGACATTACATGAGAAATAAATAAGGTTATGTTCAAGTTGTTTAGACAACCAATTTAATTGAGTCTAACATGATACACTATTATATTTACAATGTCTAAAACAATACCGTGACAAAAAAAAAAAGAAACTTTTGGTAAAAGATTTCAACCCCTTTAAATAAAAGAGGTTGACACACAACACAAAAAAAAAAGCATGTAAGGTTATGGTTAAGTTCTTTCAAGTCGTTTAATGTTTCAATTTGACAGAGCCCAAAATTATTTTTCATGTATTTTTTTAAAAGTAAAATCAAGTTATCATTGATGACTATTTAATGGGTTAAGCAAAACCAAAAACCGAAAAAACAACAAATATGCATGAAATCTTATTCGACAAGCATGCATTTTGATTTAAAATCGACCAAATTTGAGATGTTACAGATAAAAATTTAACTTTTATTGTATCGAATATTGTTTTCAAAGCAAATATAAAAAGGGTAACGTTGGTATTTTTTTATTGAATGATGGAAATGAAAGAAAATAAAAACGGGGATTGTCAAAGGATGAAAAAACGTGTTGAGGAATGTGATTACTTCCTAATAAAAACAATCATTTCAGATAACTAACCAAACATGCCATATATACCCTTCAATGGTTCATTCATTTCCTTCGATCATTATTGCATACCTAACATGCACTCATAGTGAGTCAAACCAAACTGAAAACATATCATATTAGACTTAGGGAATTCCCAAATTAAATTGGAACTTATTTTTTATATGAAATGGTCCCATATTGGAATTGGAAGAGAAGTGGTAAGTTGGGAAATAGTTATAAAAAGAGATCAAGTGGAATGGAAAAGTCAGCAAGTTTTAATGGAAGGTGATGAGTGGTCATTGCTTGCATTTAAAAATGCAAGATGGGTTGTCTGCCTAAATATTTACAACAATTAGCCATCTCTAATCTTATAACCATCTGATCCCTATATTATTCTTATTTTCATTTTAGTTTTATCAATTAAAATTTTTATTCGGAAAACTTTTTTTTTCAAAACTTTTTTTTATTGGAATGCCAGTTTATTATTAGTTGTTATTTGATTTTAAATTAATAATTGAGCAAATCATTACAATGACTTAAAAAGTTTAGGTTGTTTGGCAAAGCTTAAAAAATGAGTTTTTTTGACTTATTACCGGTTTGATATCGCTATAAACCAAAAAAAGTGTTTAGGTAAAAAACAAATTATAGTTGTTGGTAACCTTTAATAAGTCAAAAAGTGATAAGTAATCTACCATTTACTTATTAAAAACTCGTTATTTCACCAAATAAGTTATAAGTCAAAAAGTCATAAGTCTTTTTAAATAAGCTTTGTCAAACAACTCTTAGTATCATCAAAGTTTTTTCAGCTAATATAATATCAAATTGTCCATTTTTTTATTATTATAAAACGACTTGTTTTACAAAAGTTAATTCGTGTTTTGGGAAATCACCTTTCCAGAGATTATATTTCACAAAATTTAGTTTTGCTTATACGAATAATTTGTAGTTTTTTCTAGCACCTTTTGCAAAAGATCGGCATGATTTTTTTTTATGAAAATAATATCATTATTAATGAACTAACATTATTTTTGTGAAAACTTAAAGTTATTTCGTGATTTTTTTTTCCACAAAATATGATGTCATGAAAAATGATTTTGTATATTAGCGGATATTTTTTGTTAAATAAACGGCTATTTTATAATAAATAGTAAAATATATGATTATGAGTATGATATAACTTTTCCATATTTGGTATTTCATTGATATGTTATCAAAATTACAATCTGTTAAGTTCATATTTTATTGATAAAGAACTATCTTTGGGTATAGATTTGGAATTCATGATCTAAATAAAAGTTGTTACGTAATTCGAGAGAAACATCGTTTGACTTATCGTTTAAATCACTAAAATAACAAGTTATAAAAAGGATGTAATCAATTAAAATGTTTTTATTAAGTATGATGATAAGTTGGCCATACAGCCCAAAATTGAGTTAAGACCCAAATCATTATAAAGGCCGAATTCAATGGCATGTTAAGTTTCAAAATACAATTTATGTTTATTACATTAAGAATCTGTCTGTGTTTAAAAAAAACTGTCATAATAAATTGAATCCACTAAACAATAAATATGTCATCTAAAATTAGCCGGTTTAAAATATTTACCATTTTGGACAAAAAAAATTAAACTTGGAATACTTAAGTATCAACTTGACCATCGTGGTAGTGGTGATATGTGTTGTAGAAATAACTACGACCAATAAAAGCCACCTCCACATTTTAATGTGCAACGACTATTTTCTTTAAAAAAAATAAATTAAATTCTTTTAAAAGAAAAACTTAAAACACTATCTTTTATACTTTTTAACACCACAAAATATGTATTTTTTTACAAATTATGATTCGGATGATGATGAGGAGTTTATCACAACATTCTTTGATGTTGTGCAAATCATAGCCGATCATATGAATGTTAGTAATACAAGAACAGTTGTCAGTCGAGATCGACAAGCTGCACATGAACTTTTGATACGTGACTATTTTACCGATAATTGTATTTATAATGATGCAACATCCGGACATCGTTTCCGTCTTAACAAGACATTATTTTTACGTATTAGTGATGTTTTAGTGGCGTGATATGAATATTGCCAGCCAAAACCATATGTTTATGAGTATTTGAAAGTATCTGAGTGGACCACATTTGAGTGTAGATCATTTTTGCGCATGTGTTTATGAGTTTTTTCACAAAGAATATTTGCACAGACCTATTGCGCATGATATTGAGAAATTGAAGTTGGCACATGAAGAGAGGCATACATCACCAAGAGCTTTGATTGTACACATTGGGCGTGGGAAAATGTCCAAATGTGTGGCGCAGTCAATATAACCCAAGTTGATGTAGGCGAACCGACTATGATATTGGAAGTTGTTGCATCTCAAGATTTCTGGATTTGGGACGCGTACTTTAGGGTTGTAAGGTCTAACAATAACCACAATGTTCTTGTCAATTCCCTTATTTTCAATGATATATGGACCAGGAATTTCCTTCATGGTGAACGAGCACGAGTACAAACATGGGTACTTGTAACATCGTAAATTTTCAAACAAAATTTTCATTTTTAACAATCACATAATTCTCATAAACATAGTTCACAAATCTCCAAAATGACAATTTATCAAAAACACATGTTCATAAATTGTTTAAGCACAATCCAGGATCCTCAACATAACTCCGCCTCGTGTGTACAATCAAGTCGGTGCCTTCCCGTGATCTTGAGAAGTACCTGAAACACATAACACATAACACGATAAGCACGAAGCTTAGTGAGTTCCCCAAAATACCACACATAACTCATTAGCCTCTCATGACTATATCTCAAGTAAGACCCTCTGGTCGATGTGTCTCAGTGGAACCCTCCGGTCCCACAACTCGGGTGGACCCTCCGGTCCTAACTCGGTAAAGCTCAACATAATACACATCATAAATTACAAAGACATAATGCAAGATATCACAATACTCAATATAAGCACACAAGACCCTCCGGTTACACGGAATTACCACTCAAGGTAAGTATAGTGAGAAGACTCACCAAGGCCGGTCCTAAGATATTTTAGGCCCGGGGCGAAAACCAAAAAATGCCCTTTCATAAAAAAATAAATTGAGGATAATCACAAAAATTACCATCATAAATATAAATTTACCTCTTTATAGATATTTTTGAGCCATTTGTTGAAATAACCACCATCCTAAATGAGTCGGACTAACTTTATATTACATAAATGAATTTTCCTAACAAAAATATGTTTTGGATATCGAACAAAGCATTTCGAAGAGAAAAAAAACTACTTTTAAATTCCAAGGACAAGTCCAAATTCCGATTAACATTTCAAATTAATGGATTAAAAGAATCTTTTTAAATATTTGATGCAAATGAGAAAAAAATACACTATATATATTAACAAAATCTTGATTTTTTAGTTCGAATTTGATAGTCATTTTGGTAAACCGGTAAAAATTAGATCATTTATACATATTTTCCATAATAATATGATGATTTTTATGTTTATCCCTTTAAATTAAGTTTTAAAATAAATTTAATGTTAAAGTTTGAAATAAGATATTTTAACTAAAAATAAATTATTATAAACAAATAAATTTCACATATAGAAATTTAATTCGTGGAAATGATATACAAAGCAATTAAAAACAAACAAATATTAACCGACTAAGGTCCCGTTTGATAGTTTCTGTCTGGTAAAGTGCTGTCTGGGAAAGTTTTCTGACTGGGAAAGAAACCATGTTGTTTGATTGTACATCTGATTTTGTGCTAAATGATGAAAAAAAGTAATAATTCAATAAAAAATAAATTTTAAAAAAGTTATTTAAAAAAATTAATAATCAAAGAAAGAAAGAAAGAGACGGGGTTTGGTGCATAACTGTCTTTCCAGCCCATTCAGCCAGAAAGATATGATTTTGGGGCTTTCTGGGAAAGACATATCTTACCGGGAAAGACCTTTTTTTTGTGCAAATCAAACAGTCTTTCCGGTCCATTCAGCCAGAAAGATCTGTTTGGACCTGGAAAGATGCGTATCAAACGGGACCTAAACCTAGTTTTATATTTAATTTGTTTAAAACTTTATATTAAGCTAAAAAAAACCTTTTTACTAGACAAGAATCCAACTACATGACATTTTGTTCAAAATTTAAGATACCAATAAACCTAGTGAAGTAGACATACACTGCTATTACACTTACTTAAGTTGTATATATAATAATAATTATTGCTTAAAATAAGACATCATAGAGTCTATAGAAAGATTTGAACGCGCGACCTTCAAAATGGAAAACAAGCCGCTCCGCCATCTCGCCTACAGCAAGTTAATGATAACTTTGTGCATACTTTATATATAATTTTTATATTTCAATATAAATAAATTCATAAATATTAGGGCCCCGAACCATCGTTGGGCCCGGGACGGCTGCCCACCTTGCCCCCCCCCCCCCCCCCTCCCTCTAGGTCAGCGATGAGACCCACCTCGTAAGCAAGCAAAATAAACCTCGTACACGAATCACCGATCTAACCTCCGCCTAACACATATGATAATTATCTCTAATTAACACTCCAATCACAACTCTAAATAAACCAAAGGATATTCTCTCTCTCTCTCTCTCTAACTCCTGGGATGGGTAAAAGACCATTCTACCCCTCCATGGTCTCCATAATCCCTGTCTTGACCAAACCCTAAAGTCAACTGAAGTCAACACTCGAGTCAACAGTCCATGTTGACCCGACTCGTCGAGTGCATCTATGTGACTCGTCATGTCCCCTCGTTCCTTCAAAAAAGTCGCAAAAACCCATCTCAACTCCTCGAGTTGGCTCATCAACTCGGCGAGTCCCTTAAGTCTCTTTTCTCATTCAGAAGTTTTAAGGCAGATTCACAACCCCAAACTCTAGATCTAGCCTCCCAAGGCTGAGATACCACGTAAAGCTACAACCTTTACGTCCATGCATGACACTTAGGGCTTGAAATGCCAAAACAATCTCCATTTAGGGTCTTAAGCATAAAAGCTCCTCTATAGCTGGATAAAGTTGGGACCTTTGGACTCTAGGGACCTCACAAGGTACAGATATGAAGTCTCAATCACTGGGTAAGTTCAACACACTCAAAGTCTCAAGGAAAGATGGAAAAATCCCTAAAACTCCATGAAAATGAGATTTAATCACAATAATGGGAAAGGTGAAGACTTTTTACCTTCAACAGAAGCTTTAGATGAAATAACATCAGATCCAACATCCTCTTCTCGTTCCTTGCCTTGATATTCTCCTCTTATCTTCAAAAGGTGCACTAAAATGCCCAAGGATTAGCTCTCTTTGTCTCTTAGCTCAATATAGACGATTAAGGTTTCACACAGGGGAGTAAGGTGGCTGGTGAGGCAGAAATGAGGTCTTAAGGTCCTTTAAATAGGACCCAACCCCGGAGATTTAGGGTTTCCTCTCACAGCGTCAACTCGCCGAGTTGGTCTCTCCGACTCGTCGAGTTGGTCATAAAACCCACGTGGTCAATCCGCCTTTACTCGACGAGTTGGGGCATCCAACTCGTCGAGTTGCTCTAACAACTCATAAATAAATATATAAATATTATACCTGGGAGTCGGGATGTTACAATACTACCTTTGTGAAGGCATACGCGATACATCGAACTGAAAAAGTACAAATGTTCACCAACGCAATGTGGTTGTGCGTGATGATGAGGTGATAGTGATATTAAACACACCATATTTGTGGTTATTGTTAAGTACTTTGAAAGGCTTAAGATAATATTGTTTCTAAATAATGTACGACGTGACTTCGCGACAATGTCAAGTTTCAAACTTTTTTGAGTCGTGGCGAGTCACGTTGTTTGTAAAGTGTGACTTAAGGCGACAATTTTGTATTTAATTAATATTATATATATATATATATATATATATATATATATATATATATATATATATATATATATATTCCACTATTATTCATTTTTATATACGTATGTGACTTAAAGCGGCGTTTTGTCAAAGTTTGACGGCAATTACAAATCTTGGAGTCATGACGCGCCATAACGAGTTTTTTAGAACCGTATGTTTTTTTAGCACATGAATGATGTTTTCATGTTTGAATTTCAAATGTGATACTAATTTCAGCAACATCAAATGTTTTAAAACAATATCATTGTCAAATATATCAAATCTTGGACGGGAACTTTAATTCTAAAAATATAACAACGACATCAGTTTAGCCTTTATTTTATTTAAAATTATTTATTATACTTAGATTTAGATATTGTTACACTTATTAATACCGATAGAAAATATAAATACATAATTAACTTTCGGATAAACATTTGGTGTTGGTCCCATATCGGAGATGGAAGAGAAACAGTAAGGTGGGGAGTGGCTATAAAAGGGGGGTTAAGGGAAATGGAAAAAACATGATCCTTCAAAGCAAGTTTTAATGGGAAGTGATGAGTGGTTATCGCTCGCAATTAAACATGCGAGATGGGGTGTCTGCCTAAAGCTTTACGACAATTAGGCACTTCCAATCTTAACCATCTGATCCCTATTTTATTATTATTATTTTAATTTTTCTTGTATAAATTTTTATTTTTTATTTTTTGTTATGTCTTTTTTTTGTTTTACAAAGATTAATATTTGTATGCCTCTTGAGTAATACTTCATAAGTTTTAGTTTGGATTATACGAATATAATATGATTTTTTTCTAGTTCCTTTTGAAAATGATCCGCATTTCTTTATGAAAATAATATCACTATTAATGAAATAACATTTGTTTTTTTAAGAACTTATGTTATTTCGTATATTACCAAATCAATGTTTGCTAAATAAACGACTATTTTATAATAAACAATGAAATATATAATTAATGATTATTTTATAATAGATAATGAAATATGGCATACCCCTTTTCGATAGTATGGTTATTTGGCCGGTGGCTTCCAACATGCAACCTGTTTACATAAACAAAAACGTCAAAAACTATTATATCTAGGTCGCACAACGGTATTGATCTTCGATACTTAAGTTAGGACAATATTTGCATGAATTTATTATATGAATAATAAATTCATACTCAAAATAGTTTATTAATATATTATTTGGAAATCATATTATATAATTAGTATTGATCATAAATTAATTTGGTGATCAAAAGAGACTGATTAAATAAAGGGGACTGATATTGTAATTATTTGATAGTTGCAATTGGGCTGATGGATTACCTTGGAATAAGGTTGGACGAATTCTATGAGAAGCCCATAAGGAATTCGTCCAAGGGCTATTCTAGAAGGGGTCCATGGGTTGCTTAAGGCCTAAGCAGTCACATTAGGGTTTCTACCAAAAACCCTAGCAGCCACAAGTATAAATAGACCCCATGTAACACCCATAAAATTCAAGCCAATTTAAAACTTTTTAGAACATTTAAAACCATTAAGTTATTACAGTTTGTTTTCAAAATAGTTTAATCATCAGAGTATCCCAGAATCAAATCATAAAATCATGAACTATGAGGAGCTGTACGATCACGCCTTTGCCTTGCCACGATCCCCTGATGCACCTGAAACAATAAACTGAAACTGTAAGCCCGAAAGCTTAGTGAGTTCCCCCAAAATACCCATACCCACAACAATACACATGTAATCATAACAACATACTATGGGCCCAGTCAACCATCGGGTTGGAATACCCCAGGCCCTCAACCATCCGGTTGGAATGCCAACACACTATGGGTCCAATCATCATCGGGATGGAATACCCCAGGTCTATTGGCTTTCACATAAAGCAGATAAGTCTCAACCGTCAAACAAACATGTGCACATATAACAGATAATCACATAACAGTCTATAGACAACAACTGATCTAACGGATCATACCACATACCACATAATATTATCCTACCCTCTAGGATACCGAACTAGCAGGTGATGCCACACATCACATAATATCATCCTACCCTTTAGGATACCGATCTAACAAATCATACTAGCATATCATAACCAAATAACAATTCAAAGGGCCGACCTTGGTGCCTTAGACCCTTGAGTATAGTGAGTGTGACATCCCCATTTTCACGGCCACAAAAGACCGATTTTGTTTATACTTTATAAAAATCAGAGTACTTCTTTTAACAAAAATGTTGCGGAATTTGTTCCCAGAAAACATGATAAATAGGTTATCAAAGCATTTCCGAGGAAATGTATTTTTATTCATTTTCAAAACATTGGGATGTCATTGTCAATACAGAAACATAAGCATAAACAAAACTTACATTATTTACACTAGTGATCTACATCTCTTTTAAATCTCTCGGTGTAAAGTAGCTTCGTATCGACACCTGTGATACAAATAAGCTTGAGCGGGTCAGGTTGGGAAACCTGGTGAGTACATAGGGTTTTCAACCCACAATAATATAATTATTATGTTTAAACAACAAACAATCAACTCCATTTACCCATCCCCATTATCTTCCTTACTCTCAAGGGTCTACCCTAAGAGCCATCTATTCGTTTATTCCGAAGTCCCTTGCTTCCAGGGTTATAAGGCCGGCACTAAGTCCATAGCTGCCAATGCACTAATTCCATAGCTGCAAAAGTTCCTTCATCGGGTACTAAATCCATAGCTACCAGTGTACGTACTAAGTCCATAGCTACCAACGTTTATCTAACAGGTACTAAGTCCATAGCTACCAGGTACTAAATCCATAGCTACCAGGTACTAAATCCATAGCTACCAACACCTAACAAGTACTAAGTCCATAGCTACCTATGTTTACCTAATAGGTACTAAGTCCATAGCTACCATCGTTTGTCCAATAGGCACTAAGTCCATAGCTGTCGGTGTTTATTTATTGGGCACTAAGTTTATAGCTGCCAATGTTTACTCACATCATCTTTTATCTCTCATCATTCATCTACCCATGTTATACCCAACATATTTGTAGATATAAAATACGTATACAATTTAAATCAGTTAAAACATGTATAAAAACGTTCATCCAGCATAGATAGCAAGTATACAGATAATATGCACACATAGCACGTAATTTATATTAAATACTTCATATCTATTTGTAAGATGAAAGTGACTATGCACTCACTTGAAATGTGGTGACTCGGAACTCGGACAGCGCTTCGTTATCTCAAAACAATTTTCCCTTGACAAAACCTAGTATCAATACCACTAGGGTTTAGTCTAACGTTAACCGAGACTAATTAATAGTCTAGCTGTTATTATTATTATTATATAAGCGTTAAAAAACACTATATAACTCATAATAATAGCCCAAATAATTATTATAAGGTCCTAATAACATTACTATATTAAAACATAAGCTATACTAAAGATAGGTTAGGCGTAGCGCACTTACAGTGGGTTTTTCTCAAAACGGGGCTTCGCTGGACCAGCGTTTCTGAGCCTAAAGGCTCTTTTCTCGGGACTCCGGGAGCCTCGGGGCTTCCTTCGGGTGCTAGGGGTTTACCTAGACTTTAGGGGGGGTTTAGGGGCTAGAGAGAGAGTCTAGAGAGAGAAAGAATGGTTTGGAAATGTGTGAAGAATGAGGGAACCCGACACCTCTATTTATAGGCTGGAAAACAGCTCTACTCGTCGAGTAGGTCCTCTTACTCGTCGAGTCCATGCCACATGTCACCTTCTGGTGGCTTGCCTTGGGGAGAAAGCCTTGGCCCATAATCAGCCACGTCACCCCTTTTGCAGCAGTACCCTGCCGACTTCTAAACCTCGTAACTTTCGCATACGAGCTCCATTTTCGACGTTCTTTTTTTCCACGCGTAGGTAAAAACAAGATCTACAACTTTCATTTAGACTCCATCGGCTAGTTCTTGACCGATCTTAAATTTAACAGTAGGATGAGATTAGACTGTTAAATGACCACTAAGAATTCGTAACTCCTTCATACGGACTCCGTTTTCGTCTGTCTTTTTACCGTTGAGTTCTTATTAATGAGATCTTCAACTCTCATTTAGGTTGCGTAAGCCAAAAACCGCTCGAACTAAAATTCGAGTTTCGGGCCGTGCACTGCTATGCCAAATCTTAGAAAATTCATAACTTCCTCATACGAAGTCAGATTTGGGCGTTCTTTTTATGGATGTTCTCGGTTTAACATATACTAAAACTTTTGTTTAGATCACTAAGGCTAAAAAGTCCTCTATCGTAAATTCACTATTTACGTCTCCCGGTGCCGTGCCGGTTTTTTTGCAGCGAAACTTCGACGGGCCATAACTTCTTCGTTATAACTCGGATTTCCGCGTTCTTTATATGTACGGATACCTTGGAACATATACTACCACTTAGTTAAGATTACTCCTTCTAAATAATCTTCCATCAAAAACTCATTTTTGATGCTCATTGTCTCTAAATTGACTAGCCCGGATCTACGGGCGTTACGGTGAGGATAACTCACCTGGCACTGCCGAAGTCCCGCAGAATAAACTCCAGCTGCTGGTTGACAGATTCCCGAACTGTCAACATCAAACAATACCCAATTAATAATTGGGTTCCAAGCTCAAGGTCCAACTCACACTCCAAAGGCCCAATACTCAACCAATGGGCTAAATCCCAACATATGGCCCAATTTTCCAAATTGGGCCCAGACCTCTACATGGTCTTTCCTTAAGGCCCGTTCAATTATTCTAGTCCAAACTATTTGTATTCCCATGGCCCAATATCACATAATCATAAAGGCCCAATTATGGCCCATCTATGGCCCAAATTTCCAAATTGGGCCCAAGACTCTCACATGGGCCTTATCCTAAAACCCATACAATTATTTATTCCATTTACTTATTCTTGAAAAGCCCATTAATAGTCTAATCACCAAAGCCCAAAAGGAAGGCCCAACTCAAGGCCCAAGTGGAATTAGGGTTTCACATAAAATGATGATTAGGGTTAAGTTTCCAACTTAACCCATTAAGGACTTAATCCACTAATGACTTAATCCATTAAGTCCAATATTGCTTAGATTAATCTTTGCCAGTGATTATTATTTAATATTTTAAACTGTTAAATAATTCCCGCGTGTGTGTCCCGATTAATTCTCAAAATTAGGGTTTTATTGGCATTAGGGTTTTCCAAACCCTAATTAGGGTTTCCAACCCAAATACTAGCCCATTTATCAGTTTGTTGGGCTTTTAGGTCCATTAGGGCTTTATTGGGCCCATTAAAGTCTTATTGGACCCACTAGGGTTTCTTTTGGCCCATTAGGGTTTAGTAGTCCCTTGTCCAAACATCCAAACGAGTCACAAACCAAACAAGGCACACCGCCACCCGACACGGCGGCCGGTGGCGGCAGGAGGCGGCAGCCACCACCCTACGGTGGTAGTTTGTGTTTCTTTTCATTATTTTTCTTTCCGGTTACATTTTATAATGCTAATCTCTAAAATAAAACACACACAACTAGGCTAAACACACACACACACAACCACCCATGGTGGCCGACGGTAGCGAGTGGCGGTAGCCACCACCCTATGGTGGTGGTGATGCCTTTTCGAGCAGTCCAGCCAACACCCATACGCATCATCACGCCTTCAGCTTGGAGAGGGAAGCCAACCACCCATTTGGTGGCGTATGGCGGCGGCAATGGTGATTTCACGTCGGCAGCCACCACCTCGTAGTGGTGACGGTGCTTCCTTTGGGTTCCCAGTCGAACAGCCTCCCCCACACCCGAATCTTGAAGCAGAATCACACCCACATGAACTCACGAAAAGCTGTAGCAACGATTCACGGTGGTGGCTCGACTGGTCTCGGTGGTTTTGGCTAGAGTGAATCGCCGGCGAAGGGAAATGGTGGTGGAACCGTGAGCGACAGAGGCAGTGGACATCGCACTACCGTTGCTCTCCACCCATGCGTTCGCGTTCGAAGCTCCGACTGCAGCGGTTCTCTCTCTCTCTCTCGGATAATAATGATTTTCGGAGGTCGTTGGCCGATCGGGAACGTGGTGGCGGCGGTTGAAGAAGGAGAAGAAGAAGAAGTAGGGTGGTTGTCCGGTAGTGTCGTCGTCGGATGTAGGCCGGAAACAACACAGCGGCGGCGCCTGTGGGGAGGCATAAGGAGATGACGGCTGGAAGGGTTTGCTAGGTTTAGGGTTACAAATCCTTATATACCCGATCCCATTATAAGAGTTTTCCATAATGACCAAAATGGTCCCTCCAGCTCTAATTAATTTCGAAATAGATCCATATTTTACCTTTTTAACCTCATCCATGTAAATCCTTTACAATTTAGGTACGCAATTTACCAAACAGTCCCCCAATGTCTTAATTATAACATATTCAGCCCCTCCACCTCATTTCTTTTTAAAATTATTCTTGGTAATTACCACGGAGCCCCTGTCTTCATAAATATTTATAAAATGAGTCCCAAACTCATGCTTTTAACCCTCGACTTCTAAAAATGTGGCAATTAACTACTCGAACCCAACACCTTGCATATATAATTATTTATTTTAATTATTCTTCTTAAAATGGGATGTTACAACTCTCCCCCACTTAAATTTGATTTCGTCCTCGAAATCGTTTTCGTATCATTCCTTACACGCCAAACAACTTGAACCACTTGGCTACAACCCCGAGCAAAACCCTAGCCTCTCCAAGGCAACCATATCCAACCCTCGCAGGGTCCTAAAGCCAGGAAAATAAACGAATCCCTTACAATATGATCACATTTACTCGATCTGAAATCTGGAGTCTCGAGATGGTCTGGCTTCCTGACAGACTACCCACACCGGGTCATTGTCGAATGCATTGCACTTAACTCCCAACTGGCTACTTGACTTCTGATGACTTGAGGTTCCCACTAAAAAACAGAATCAAAATCCCACACTGCTAACTATGATCCTTTTCTTGACAAGAGATTAAGTACTCCTTCACAAAACTCATTTTGGTAATCGATTCCCAGGGATATAATGAACAACCGGGGGGGTGCAAACTGGGAGATGAACCCCTTTTTGGATCAACAAGACAATGTTTCCTTTAGTTCCCGCACCACATACATATAATAACCGGCTCATAAGCACAAATACTCATACCTGGCCCAATCAGCCTCGGGCTGGAATACCAGGCATGCCTACGACGGGTCCAGTCATCCCTAGGATGGAATACCCTCGTATCACACACATGTTTGGTCCAATCAACCCTCGGGTTGGAATACCAAACACGTCAGGTCCACTCAATCGTAGGGTCCGGTCATCCTCATGATGGAATACCCTAGATTGGAATACCAGTATACATATAACTCGGATCTAATCCATAACTTGAAATCCAAGGACCTATCCTTGCATCTCATCCAATAATCCTCTGATTCGCCACAACCGAGTGACACTCATCTGAAATACCGGGTTCCGGCCCGGTCGCGGAGTTAAAGGTCTCCCACATGGTTGCCTCACACGACTTCCGAACGAAATCCTTCCCTGGAACTAGTTGCCACTAGTTATCATGCCACTGCGACTCTAACAACCTCCTGATCCAACTGATCGGATCCATGCGTCGTATTCGTCGTTACCGAATCCACGGCTAAAAGCAATTGCTACAGGACCAATGGTAGACTTATATCACAAACAACCTTAAGCAACCCATTGCTTCCTTGGTCTCATAACTGTAGTGATGTTTCTACAGTCTTAACGTTGGCTCAACCCTATCCAATCCATCTGGGTAATTCTGAAATCCAATACGTGGGTTTCCATATCCTTACTGCTACACCCGAACTGGCGGTTACTACTGTCCCTTCCGCGTCCTAGCAACGCGCTCATGCTATCTACCAACCTAGTGAATGTTGCGGCTACACCCACAGACTTACATCACTCTAGCACTATCTGTTGCTAGGTGAATGCTACGACTACCCCCGTAGTCTTACCACACTTTCCATACCAACTGATCGCTAGTGAATGCTACGGCTACCCCCGCAGTCTTACAACACTTTCCATACCGGTCGAACACGCACTCGACCTAACACACAACTGAACGTATCTCATGGTTAGAATCCCAACCTGATTCCCCAAATCCTGCTATCAAGCGCCGAGAAGACGCGATTCATATGCTGGGGAGTTTTACCGAACTCCCAACTCACACAACCCTCAAACCAGTCTTTTAGGTTGTCTTCCTTCCTGACATCGATGCGAAACTTATCTCATTTTCAAAACCGCTCCTGCTTGTGAATCCCGGGACGATTCTCCCCCACTTAGATTCGACTAAGTCTTCACAATACATGTAAAAGGGAGACTTCCCAATCTTTCTCACTTTCCAACGGTAGATCTGATAACAACCAACTCCTACTAATTATTGCTCCATTACTGGCCAATCCTAAATGATCACACACTTCTAAGAACTAGAAAAACACTTCCTGAATCCCAGTAAAACCGATAGTCCCTAATGCTTGAATGATCCCACACTCAAATGTTGAAGACCAAAAGACAGATACTCCCACTAATACCTCGGCAACGAGCTACTTCCTTTGGCGATTTCATCCGCCAATCAATAACGGTTACTAAAACCACTGACTTCTGACAATGCTGATTAACCATCATGTGGGACCCTGTCCGCAGACCTCCCACATAATACCCTTCTTCCCACGGTGTTCCAACAATCCTCCCGCTCTCGACTCTAGAACTCATATCATTCAGGGCCTCGCACCCTGACTCACTCACCAGCTCAATCATCCACAGCTGAACTGCAGTAGCTGAAACAGCCTTTGCCCTAAACCAGGCTACAACCACTCCCAAGACATAGTCTACAATCCCAAAAGTGCAATAGGTCGCACAATCAATCATTACCGTCTGATACAAGAGATCCAAGGAGAATCGGATCTCCCAAGATACTTATGTCACCTTGACCCACCCGCGCTCACCAGCGCTGAACTACTGTCGCCAATCCCGGCGACCAATTGAC
This sequence comes from Lactuca virosa, assembly GCF_052849685.1. NCBI lineage: Eukaryota > Viridiplantae > Streptophyta > Magnoliopsida > Asterales > Asteraceae > Lactuca > Lactuca virosa. The sequence continues at coordinate 46,716,868 of NC_136433.1, forward strand.
CCCGAGCTGAAATACAACCTGATTCTGGGGTCACAAGCCTGCTCACTCCTTTGAGCTCGAAAAATATGAGATGGCACAGTTCTTGCCCTACAAAACGACAATCCAATCCATCAATTAACCATTCCACTTCCAGCTGCAAAACCCCAACTGAACATAGTCATCCCTCCTTTCCGGAGTCCCCACAACTCTCATTCCAGCCTCGAGCAAACCCTCGAGCCTCAATTCTAGAAACAGATGTGCTAGACTCTCCCGCTTAAGCCGCAGGATGTAACAAGTACAGAACATCTCCCTGATCCCAAGTAACTGCAACTCTCTACTTGTCGGAATATGTCCCAGTTAACAAGTCTTGATACTGAAAAGCTCGACCAACTCTTCCCCTTGCCGTCGTTATAGCTGATATAGCTGCCGCGACAACCGTCTTGGCAATGGCTGCATAGTGCTCGTCGAAATACTCAACCATGGCGGTCTTAATAGACCGAAACATCCTCAGAAACTGTCCCCAGACAACTCGATCACCTCCTCCCGGATGATGTCACTGACACGGTCCTCTGACAATGCTGGCCTATCCGGGCTGCCAGCTCCCGATCCTAACCTGGATCCGATCTCAAGACGTCTCGTAACCATCATTCTGGTAAAACACCAGAAGGATCACTGATAGCCCATATAGAGACAGGGAACCAACTCCCAACCCAACCCTAGGGGTTGTGACTTCCTTGCTACGCGTATGGGTCCTGTGCTTTCAGTAGTATGGGCCCCTACTACCTTCCACACCTACCCATATTTGTCTCAAGTATCACCACAACACCCTAACACTATACATACACCTGGTGGTCGCTCAACCTCACTCCTAGAGGAAGGCTAACTGTCTCATAACTAACCTACCGGTCTCACACAACCCACCCATCCATGAAACTTCCACCAACCCCGCAGTACTAGTGTATGCTAGCCATACATAACGCTGGACCCTATAGACTTTCGAATATCCAATCCTAACCTAAGCTCCCAATCAAACAAGAACAGAACAAAAGGCCAAATCAAACATTCTCAGGCTATAAGATCTTATTAATGTATAACCGTGATACATACACTAAGCAACTACAGTAATGATGTCAATCTCATATAAAGGAAACCCTAGGCTAGCAGGCATCATGTAATTAGACAATTCTATCATGCAATTCCTGAAGATCCCTAGCCTAGCACTAGCATGCTGTTCTAACATATCATATAATCAAATAACAATATGGTATTTTGGGGTCTACTTACTGGCTTCGGCTGATCGTACACCCTGCATCATCCTTTACTTATTTTGAAAACCATTTGAAAACCATTTTGAAAATCTTTTCCTTGATTTGATACTGGAGTCACACGAGTGCTCCTCCAATTCACTCAAACCAAGGCACTGATACCAACTTGTAACACCCATAAAATTCAAGCCAATTTAAAACTTTTTAGAACATTTAAAACCATTAAGTTATTACAGTTTGTTTTCAAAATAGTTTAATCATCAGAGTATCCCCAGAATCAAATCATAAAATCATGAACTATGAGGACCTGTACGATCACGCCTTTGCCTTGCCACGATCCCCTGATGCACCTGAAACAATAAACTGAAACTGTAAGCCCGAAAGCTTAGTGAGTTCCCCCAAAATACCCATACCCATAACAATACACATGTAATCATAACAGCATACTATGGGTCCAGTCAACCATCGGGTTGGAATACCCCAGACCCTCAACCATCCGGTTGGAATGCCAACACACTATGGGTCCAATACCCCAGGCCCACAACCAACAGATTGGAATGGCCGCATACTATGAGTCCAATCATCCTCGGGATGGAATACTCACGGCCCACAACCAACAAGTTGAAATGCCCACATACTATGAGTCGAATCATCCTCGGGATGGAATACTCACGACCCACAACCAATAGGTTGGAATGCCCAGGTCTATTGGCTTTCACATAAAGCAGATAAGCCTCAACCGTCAAACAAACATGTGCACATATAACAGATAATCACATAACAGTCTATAGACAACAACTGATCTAACGGATCATACCACATACCATATAATATTATCCTACCCTCTAGGATACCGAACTAACAGGTGATGTCACACATCACATAATATCATCCTACCCTCTAGGATACCGATCTAACAAATCATACTAGCATATCATAACCAAATAACAATTCAAAGGGCCGGCCTTGGTGCGTTAGACCCTTGAGTGTAGTGAGGATAACTCACCTGGCACTGCCGAAGTCCTGCAGAATAAACTCCAGCTGCTGGTTGACATATTCCCGAACTGTCAACATCAAACAATACCCAATTAATAATTGGGTTCCAAGCTCAAGGTCCAACTCACACTCCAAAGGCCCAATACTCAACCAATGGGCTAAATCCCAACATATGGCCCAATTTTCCAAATTAGGCCCAGACCTCTACATGGTCTTTCCTTAAGGCCCGTTCAATTATTCTTGTCCAAACTATTTGTATTCCCATGGCCCAATATCACATAATCATAAAGGCCCATCTATGGCAAAATTTTCCAAATTGGGCCCAAGACTCTCACATGGGCCTTATCCTAAAACCCATACAATTATTTAGTCCATTTACTTATTCTTGAAAAGCCCATTAATAGTCCAATCACCAAAGCCCAAAAGGAAGGCCCAACTCAAGGCCCAAGTGGAATTAGGGTTTCACATAAAATGATGATTAGGGTTAAGTTTCCAACTTAACCCATTAAGGACTTAATCCACTAATGACTTAATCCATTAAGTCCAATATTGCTTAGATTAATCTTTGCCAGTGATTATTATTTAATATTTTAAACTGTTAAATAATTCCAACTTAACAGGTGTGTCCCGATTAATTCTCAAAATTAGGGTTTTATTGGCATTAGGGTTTTCCAACCCAAATACTAGCCCATTTATCAGTTTGTTGGGCTTTTAGGTCCATTAGGGCTTTATTGGGCCCATTAAGGTCTCATTGGGCCCACTAGGGTTTCTTTTGGCCCATTAGGGTTTAATAGTCCCTTGTCCAAACATCCAAACGAGTCACAAACCAAACAAGGCACACCGCCACCCGACACGGCGGCCGGTGGCGGCAGGAGGCGGCAGCCACCACCCTACGGTGGTAGTTTGTGTTTCTTTTCATTATTTTTCTTTCCGATTACATTTTACAATGCTAATCTCTAAAATAACACACACACACAACTAGGCTAAACACACACACAACCACCTGTGGTGGCCGACGGTAGCGAGTGGCGGCAGCCACCACCCTATGGTGGTGGTGATGCCTTTTCGAGCAGTCCAGCCAACACCCATACGCATCATCACGCCTTCAGCTTGGAGAGGGAAGCCAACCCACCCATTTGGTGGCGTATGGTGGCGGCAGTGGTGATTTCACGTCGGCAGCTACCACCTCGTGGTGGTAGCGGTGGTTCCTTTGGGTTCCCAGTCGAACAGCCTCCCCCACACCCGAATCTTAAAGCAGAATCACACCCACATGAACTCACGAAAAGCTATAGCAACGATTCACGGTGGTGGCTCGAATGGTCTCGGTGGTTTTGGCTAGAGTGAATCGCCGGCGAAGGGAAATGGTGGTGGAACCGTGAGCGACGGAGGCAGTAGACATCGCACTCCCGTTGCTCTCCACCCATGCGTTCGCGTTCGAAGCTCCGACTGCAACGGTTCTCTCTCTCTCTCGAATAGTAACGATGTTCGGAGGTCGTTGGCTGATCGGGAACGTGGTGGCGGCGGTTAAAGAAGGAGAAGAAGAAGAAGTAGTGTGGTTGTCCGGTGCTGTCGTCGTCGGATGTAGGCCGGAAACAACACATCGGCGGCGCCGGTGGGGAGGCATAAGTAGATGACGGCTGGAAGGGTTTGCTAGGATTAGGGTTACAAATCCTTATATACCCGATCCCATTATAAGAGTTTTCCATAATGACCAAAATGGTCCCTCCAGCTCTAATTAATTTCGAAATAGATCCATATTTTACCTTTTTAACCTCATCCATGTAAATCCTTTACAATTTAGGTACGCAATTTACCAAACAGTCCCCCAATGTCTTAATTATAACATATTCAGCCCCTTCACCTCAATTCTTTTTTAAATAATTCTCGGTAATTACCACGGAGCCCCTGTCTTCATAAATATTTATAAATTGAGTCCCAAACTCACGCTTTTAACCCCCCGACTTCTAAAAATGTGGCAATTAACTCCTCGAACCCAACACCCTGCATATATAATTATTTATTTTAATTATTCTTCTTAAAACGGGATGTTACACCCCATTACAAGGGATTTTCGTCCAAGGCTTCAAGAAACACTTGGGGCACTAGGCTTTCAGAAGTCAAGATCAAGAAGGATTAAACTAGTTATTGCTACATAACAAGAGAGGTAAAGTTTCTAACCTTAATCATATGTCAATTTCGAAATATGTATGCTAGTCATAGGGTTATTGCTTTGGTATTCAATGATGTAGGTTCAAGTTAGAAAAACCTAAATCAAAGCAATTAGGGTTGCATGTACGCCATAGGAATGATGTTATGCTCATAATCCAGTAAATGTCGTTGGTTCGTTCTAAGGTCGACACTTGCATGCTAGACCGGTATGTCAGTGAGTACCATATACCAGTTGTTCATGGTGTTGAGTTACCTCCTCCGTCTGTTTCTATTGTCAAATATCCATTTGGTAAGATTGGTTTTTATCCAAGACATTTAGATTGTGGTTTGAGACTTCCTCCAACTTCATTTTTTTATTGAAGTCTTATCGTATTATGACATTCATTCGACACAACTGTGTCCTAATGTTGTGTCAAAGTCTGCTGCTTTTGAAATATTTTGCGTGTGTTTTCGTATTTCCCTTGACATTTCCTTATTCCGATAATTTTATCATTTGAAGAAATATTCAAATATTTTCAAGTCGTCATTTCCATTTGGTTGACGATCTTCCTAGTACTAATAGTGGATAAAAGATAATTCGACATAACTTTGTCATAATGTTGTGTCAAATGTGGACGCGTCTATTATTTGTTTAGGGAAAAAAGTGTGTGAATCTGAACCGTCCCATAACTGAACCGGAAGTACCTTACTTTTTTCATTGAGAGTTTCGTTTTAATTTATAAAGTTCCAATCTTTTTTGTCAAATTTTTGTTCAAATCTTTTCGTGACAATTACACGTAATCCATTTTTCATTGACAATTTTGACATAACGTTTGACCACGAACTCCTCGTGGATTCGACCCTTACTTACCCCAACTATCTAGTGGTTTTTGAGGTTAAGCTTGATTAAGACAACGACCACGAACACTGCCACGTGTCTATTTTTTGTGGCACCACATGTCACAATTGTGTTGGTCTACACCGGTATGTCGTCCGCCTTCTAAAACATTTCCACGTGTCCATTTTCATGGCGCTACGTGTCACGTCCTTATTGGGCCACATCACTCAGCCGTCTGGAGGAGTCAGATACACCTGACAGGGCCACGTGGCGCGCTTTTAGGCCGCCATGTCATCAGACCAAGTGTTTTACTGAAATCTTCGAACGACCATAACTTCCACATACGAGCTCCATTTTGACGTTCTTTATATTCATGGAATACTCTCGATGAGCTCTACAACTTCCCTTTAGACCTCAATATCTAATTCTCACTCTATTTTAAATTCATATTTTTAGAGAGATTAGATTGTTAAAGTCTATGCGAAAATCATAACTCCTACATACAAACTCCATTCTCAACTGTCTTTATATCGATGAGTTAATATTTATGAGATCTTTAATTCTCGTTTACATTTTTCGGCTAACCATAAACCGATTTTAACTTCGATTTCAGTGTCACGCTTTGTTGTACTTAAACTTCGAAAAATTATCACTTCCTTATACGAAATCAGATTTTGGCATTCTTTATATGTACGCTATCTATTTTACAATTACTATGACTTTCGTTTAGATCACTAAGACTAATAAGCAACTTATCTCTTATTCGTATTTTACAATGCAATTTTCCGTATAGGGTTGAACGCAAAAACTTCGAACAATCATAACTTCTTTATACGGAATCATATTTGAGTGTTCCTTATATCTAGGAATCATCATCGAGGCGTTATTTTTATCCTAAATAATAATCTATCAAAGACGTTATTTTTATCACTTGGTGATAAAAGGTCTATATCGTCCGCAACGCGTACAACTAACAATTAATAAATGAATATTTATTTGTAATAATCACTTAAATCGTCTAACCCTAACTTATGGGCGTTACAATTCTACCCCACTTAGGATGATTACGTCTCGAAATCATACAGTAGAAAAAAACTCTGGATAATGAATCCTAAACAAGGATCTTTTTCTGTACCGCATACCCACATTACTAAATCAACTAACTTACTGGACTTATATTCAACATGGTATCCTAGGTTCTTTTATGACAGCTTATCAACATGTCGACATAGTTTCATCATCGAAACATTTACTTGGTTGTTTTAAAATCTTACTATAACAAAAAAAACTATTTTTCATTGAATCTCCTCACACGAATAATCCTTTATCACTAACGATTAAGATGACAAAGTTCACGATCTATATGGATCCGCGTTTCCTTCGAGTTACAACTTAATCTTCATCAGAGGCTCCTGCCCCTTCTCAAATTGGGTCATAGACTCAACCATAGATAAGTTCCTTTGGCTATAGTAACAAACCAAATGGTCACACTCTAATGACCTTCCATTGCACAACACAACAGATACATAATTGAACTAGACTTGTGTTTCTACGAGTCAAACTCTTATCACAAAAACACCTTCCTTCATGTTCTAATGTGGTACAACCACATCGTAGCAAGTAACATTTCTAACTACTATATGGCTAGCCCTAAAACGAATGTTGCAATATTTCTTTCAATCATCTCGCTCATTTCCTTCTTCAATCCCTCGACTAAAGTCGATTATTACATAAGACGTAGCTCTCTGAACCAATCAATTCACTTCTCAGAATTATCTAAATTGAACTTGGTTCGTTATGACCACTAGGGTTCTGAACAAAAATCATTTTCCTAGTCATCACCATACCGCAGGTAATGATGGAAACAGAAAAAACAAACTCAACTACTAGTGTCTTAGTAACCTTGTGACTCTTCTTGATCCAAGTGCGAGTCGTGTACTTCAGGTAGTATAGGCCTCTACTACCTTTCACACATATTCATACTCGTCCCAAGAATTGCCTTGTAGTTCCGAATTCACTAATTCACAAAGCAACTAATCACACACGGGTGTGTTCAAACAAGTACATACAACAATTTCTCCTATAGTCAACTAGGGATTTTGCGTATCTATCAAGCACATCTTGGCTTTCACAGACTTGCCTTCTACGACCCTTCTTATGAATATGTCCGATCTAGAAAGTTCTAATACTTTTCATAGGTCACTAGGAATTTCATTTCCAAGCTCTTCATATAAATTCTTTCTCGGGTATTGTCTAGTCTACAAGGTACACTATAGCAAAATTTATTCTAGCAGTATGGAGACAAACGCTCTCCAACTACTTGTTTCATCTTCTAACTCATGCAAGTTACCATGCATATCATTTTATTTCTTAATTTCATCATCCTTCCATGACATCGTCATTCCTTTATATGAGTTAATCTTATAAAGTTTGTTTCTCATCGGTATATCTTTCATGTCTACTTCATAGGAGTCAATTCCTAGGAAGTCTGCATTTCAGTTGCATCTCAACATGTTCTACTAGCTTCAACTTGGTTCTCTGTCATTCCTGATACCAACATCTCTTCTCGTGCAATACTATGAGATTATTGCCTCTTCAGCTAAATGTTCTAACTTTACTTAAACAAGTAAGTTCATTAGCATTCCATAAATCAATGGCTAATTTCAGCTAAATGGGATTATTGCCTCTTCAACTAAATTGAGTAATCTAACCCTTATTAAGTGTAATTTTTTGACATAGGCACCCATGGGGCAAATTGATATGAGATTTCACTTATAAACAGATGCGTACTATGTTTGATAATACTGAGGACCATTTGAATCCAGATGCGCCATGAGTCGGCAGTAGACAAATATATACTCTACAAGGATTTGTCTATGCATTTAAGGTATGTACACTATGTTTAATAGGAGTTTTTTTAACAAGTATTGTAACTTTGTTAACTTGGTAAGCTTTTGACATCTTAATTTTGTAGATTTGGATCTTGGAGACATTTCCCAACAGTAGTATAGTGGGTTCCTCTATACCGGGTGTTATTCCTTGGGCATTTGCATACCCTAGGATGAGGCGTTTGCATGCATCTGAGTGTCGATGTATTCTCAATGTTACCAATGTATGTAGTTTACTCCACCTTATAATTTATAAGTTGTTATTACATAAATAACTTAATATTAACCTTTATATATAGTTTTTATGCAGCGTCCCCCAACGAGTTGTTGCAACCTACTACACATGAGCGTGCTGCTAGGTGGTGGATTGAGAGTGTGCAGTGGATAGATGTTGCATATCACGCTAATGTTTGAGTTATGGTTTTCTTTGTCGGTGTTTTAAAACAATTTTCTTTTGAAGATGTTGCAAAAACAAGTTTATGCTTCCGAACAACATTTTGTAGAATATTATGATATCGTACAAACATCACTACAGGTTTTTTAAATCAATAATATCATATTGTTGGGTACCTTTTTGACTAGTGTTTCTACTCTTAGACTTAACGTTACTTTTTCCACTTGACTTGGTACTACTTGAAGATTCACTTTTTGTTGACTCTGCATGAAACAGAGTGTCACAGTTTCTGCTTGTGTGACCGATCCTTTGGCAATGACTACATATTTGGAACAAAAATATACAAAAACCCTAATTCTAGCTCTCCGGAATGTATGGCCGTTCCGACCTTCAGTCTGGAATACAATTTTTCAGTCCGGAACGTACGGAGTGACAGATTCCGGACCAAATTTCCACCAACCGACACCCACTCCGGAATAAGATCATAAATACTCTGGAATATCATATTCCTGATCACATATCCGTAACGAAACTACATGCTCCGGAATATGATATTCCTGATCATGTGGTCAATTTCCAAAAAGAAAAAAATAAATAAATTTGTTGGTTATTTTTATTAAAATGGTTATTTATAAGGTTTAGATTACTCAATTTCCCTTATTATAATCACTTAAATCATTTATACCTAATTACGAAGTCTTAAGAGTTCATTCTTCACCCTAGAGTGTGAGCTCCTCCCCACCCCCGATCATTGCTCATCTCTATTTCTATAGTTTGTGGATGGTGTAGTTGGTTGCTTATTGATTTAATGATTTTTTTGCTAATCTATTGTCATCCTACATATTATAGGATGATTTATTTCTGCTTTTTTTTTTCGTATTTGCTATTTTTGTATTGATATGTTGTCAACATTACAATCTCTTAGGTTCATATAATGAAAGTTGCTACGTAATTTGAGAGTAACATCGTTTGACTTATCATTTTAATCATTAAAATAAAAAAAAATTAAGAACCTATTTAATGCTCTTTTGTAATTTATTAAGAAATGTTTTTTTCATGTTAAAAAAAGTTACCTCTTTTTATGACCTTAATAAAAAAATATTTTCAAATTTGCATGGAGTTTTGTATGAGATAAAATATAAAGGCAATGATCAATTAAAAATGCTATTAGGGACTTATGATGATATGTTTGCCATAGAGCCAAAAATTGAATTAAGACCCAAATCATTATAAAGGCCCAATTCAAGGGCCCATTAGTTGAGAGTTCATGCGACTTTTAAATTCCAAAATACAATTTGTGTTTATTATATTAAAGAATTTGTCTCGGTTTAAAAAATGTCTTAATAAATTGAATCAATAAGCGATAAATATGTCATCCAAAATTAGTCAGTTTAAAATATTACGATTTTTGGACAAAAATGTAAAACTTGGAATACTTAAATATCAACATCATTGACTTTCAATGACTTGATAATATTGCATGTGAAAATATTATAAAACATCATTGAAACTAGGAAAAGGTCCGAACGTTGTACGAGTCATTCTTTTTAGAAAAATACGGTGAAAGTTGTGTGACGAAATTGAGAAACAATAAACAATGGGGACTAAAATTATCAAAACTTGAAAATTATATCGTCAAACTCTAAAAGCAAAAACATTCCTGTTGAAAGAGTTCTTTAAAAAAAAAGACGGTGAAAGTTGTGTGACGAAATTGAGAAAAAATAAACAATGGGGACTAAAATTATCAAAGCTTGAAAATTATGTGGCATTTTTAAAAAAAGACGGTGAAAGTTGTGTGACGAAATTGAGAAAAAATAAACAATGGGGACTAAAATTATCAATGTTTGAAAATTATGTGGCCAAACTCCAAAACAGTTCTTTTAAAAAAAAGATGGTGAAAGTTGTGTGACGAAATTGAGAAAAAATAAACAATGGGGACTAAAATTATCAAAGCTTGAAAATTATTTGGCCTTTTTAAAAAAAAACGGTGAAAGTTGTGTGACGAAATTGAGAAAAAATAAACAATGAGGATTAAAATTATCAAAGTTTGAAAATTATGTGGCCAAACTCCAAAACCAAAAAAATTTCTGTTTGGTGAGGAAGATGATAGGAAGGAGTTAAGAGAAAACCATGTGGAAAGTGAATAATTGAGTAAGCATTTGGGATAAAAGTGTGCAAATATCAATAGACGATGAAAAAATTGAGGGTAAAGTGTGAATTAGCTAAACAAACTGTGCAGTCTTACAAATATATAAAAACCTTGTGACAAAAGTGAGAAATGAAAGAAAATTACTGTTGAAACATGCCATGAGCTTTAATATATATATATATATATATATATATATATATATATATATATATATATATATATATATATATTGGTAATAACTGTTTTTTAACATATGAATGACGTTTTAATGTTTAATTTCAACATGATACTAATTTCAGCAAAGTCAAATGTTTTAAAACAATATCATTGTCAAATAATTAAACTATTAAAGGGAACTTTAAATCTAAAAATATAACAACGAAATTGCCTTTATTTTACCTAAAAACATTTGTTATATTTAGATTATTGAGAAATTAAATATCTTCCTACAATTTGTTCCTATTATACTCCTACCCAAATGAAATGGTGACAAATGGATTAAAATATTATCAATTTCATTAAATGTGTCATGTGACACATGTCAACATTTGATATGATAGGTTAATAAGTAGGAATAAAATTTAGGAGAATATTTAATTTCACTAGATTTATTAACATGTGTGTTTGACATGAAGCTTTTAAAGGCTTCTAGAAGCTTTTAGCTTTTGAAAACGTAGGAAAAAAAGGTTTTGTTTGCCACAATATTTAAAAAAAAAAAAAAACTCAGAGTCTAAAACTACTTCAAGTATATCTTTGGAGTTTTTAACTTTTAGTTTTAACTAATTTTACACATTTAAAATCCGATAACTATTTTCCCAAACACTTTTATATATATATATATATATATATATATATATATATATATATATATATATATATATATATATATATATATATATATATATATATATATATATATATATATATATATATATATAACTTTCAGCTAACAACTATCTAATTTTACCAAACATGCCTGTAGTTTAAACTTTAAGAAGGAAACATTTTTTTGTACATGGTGATCATGTATCGATGATCAAACCGCTTAACTTGGTAACTAAAATGTATTTTCATTAAATAAAAGGCTTGTATCATTTGTAGTATGTGTATAATTTAGTTTCTTATTAGCAATATTTTTACTACTGTATTCTCTTTACATTTTACTAATAATAATATTTTGATTCAGAGATGGTTATACATTTTTCTAATCTTTATGGCAAGAGACAACAAAAATAGTTCTCGCTTTATAGTCACATTCACACCAAAAATTAAATTACAACAAACAAAATCATAAGTTCATAACTCAATACAAACATTATCACTTAAAAAATAATATATATGATTTAACATTAAGTTCGTGGATATTATGACAGTAGGTATTACATTACACTGATTAACACCGATAGAAAATATAAATACATAACTAATTTTCAGATAATATTTACATTTGGTGTTGTGTTGTGTGGTGTATATATATATATATATATATATATATATATATATATATATATATATATATATATATGATACTAGTGAATTTTAGAAGGGCGTGGTAATTTTGAAAATAAAAAATGTGTTGTGCAACATATTGGAAGTATAATGTCTTATGAAAGACAATACTGAAAGTACAACGCTATTATTGGGTAGATGTTAAAAAGTACAATGCCTTACGATAAAAAAATTAGAACAACTCTGCAATCAACATAAATGAAAATAGAATGGTATAACTATAATTCACCAGCAAAATGAAAGTACATTGCTATTTTCTGTAGCTAGCCCTTATATATTGCATAAAGCAAGTAGTACACTAGGGAAAGAAAATAACCTATATACATGGAATTGGAAGGATTGAAGGCGCACACATCTGTTGTTATATTTTGTGCAAGAGATACAAGGATCATTTGTAGTAAGTTGCACCTGATTTGAAGATTATGTCCAATAAATATGCATAAATATTCTGATTGGTTACCTACACATGTATATTGGATAACAATACAATTAAATGTATTGATTTTCTTTTCATTTAGTCCAAATCTCTAAAACTTGCGTTTGAAGTAGGATGCTACAATTAATTAAAAAAAAATCATTGAAAGTAGATTGCCATTTCCTGCGTTTCAAGCATTCTTTTGTGTATAAAGTACCCTCTACAATTTTAAAAATAACAATCACCAACAAGCTGAATCAATCATTCAGTACTTGTAAATTAACATGGAAATGGTATGTTTTTTTACTCAATTGGCTTTATAGTAACAAACAAGACTTAATCTCATAGTTAACTATGTGTATTCCATTTTTATTAAATGTAAAAATAATAATTTTATAGACCAAGGACTTGCTTTCTCATAGGATCTAAACAAAGCATTACATACCTATATGAATTAAAGATTCATCAAACATATAATATCCATCCATTATAGAACCAAATCTTTTATTCATTACAAGAATTATGGAAATAATAACTTTCTTGGTGCCTTTTCAAATGTTGCTAACATCTCCAACAGACAACACACTGATGTGCTTTTTCATGTTCCCAAGTTGCAGACTTCAGAAACTAAAAAGAGTTGATTTTTCAATTTAAGGTCAAACACGAAAAAAAAAACCATATGAATAGATGAATACACCATAATTTTTCATATAATAGATATGCTTGAATAAAGAAAGAGTGCCATATAAAAATGTTCATATTTTATATGGCATGGCATGAATTGTGGACTTTCAATTTTCATTTATTAATTCATATATTTGATTTGTGATAATATAACTAATAGGCCATTAGAATCTACGACATTGTATAATAATATTTGTGGTTTTTTGCTAAACAATAGTTGGGATGTCTTTTTTTATGACGAAATTAATCTACATTATGTAAAGGCGGCTTTTCATTCTGAAAGAGGTAAGATAAAAACTAAAAAAAAAAAAATTACATCTTATAAACATTTTTTCTAAGAATCCTCAAAATCAATACTTCAAAAATAAATAGTTGCTATAACTTAAAAATCATAATAATTAAATTCAAAAAAATACTATATATTTTCATTATGTATTTTAGTGTTTATGTTTGATTTTCTTTCAATAAATGTTATGATTAATAAGTTAAGTTGTGTGTCTATGCCCCATTGAATTGTTATGAACTGGATTTTAAGAACAGATTCAATAGCATAAAATCAACCAAATGATTCTAATATTGACTGAAAAGTGAAAACACTCTATAATACCCCAAAAGATTACAAGAACTAAAGATAGGATAGCGGAACCAATTAATAGCCAGGGGTAGTGCTACCCCTCAAGTTTGTCCGAGAAATGCAACTTTTTTTGCTGAAGAAGACGTGTTACTCCTAGAAAATATATTGTGCTACTCCTTAGCCCAGATTGTTGAAGATGGGGGACAATGAAGATGAAAAAGAGGAGCTGTGAAGTGAAACACGGACATAGGGTTCTCTACTTTACAGCTCAAACTTCCGACTTTTACTTGCTCATCTTCTCAATTGTTGCTTTATTTGCTTTCTGATTTTGTCTGTATTCAATGATGATTTCTAATTTTCTACTAGTGGAAATCATTAAATAGTTTTATAGATTATAACATGTTTCAGGAGTTTTTAATATGGGTTTGATTGTTTAATCTGTGGTCTATGTTTTTTATGAACACCAAGTGTTTGATAAAACTCTTCAATGAAAAACATACATAATGTTGTAACAGGTGATTTGAAACAAAACACATGAATCAATTAGAATCCCCAGGTATTGATTTTATTGAATGTTTTTCTTGAGGACCAATGGAAATGATCAGATCTTTTATACCGCTTTCCATAAGAACTATATCATCTGGTTCAATCACTATATTCGTTCCAGTAGCTATTTTCTTGGTGAGTTTTTATTTTCAAATGTGTTTAGTTTTCCTTGAATTTTTTAAGTTTTATAGGTATAACCCCATGATTTTTAAAATGAATAAATATTATGTTCCTTGCATTTAAGATGGAAATCATATCCTAAAGTTATTTTATGCATATTCAGGTTGGAGTGTGTGCAAAATAAGTTGAGACTTCATGAAGATGAATTCTTGGATTTAGGTTTCATAAAATTATCTATTGACATGCCTGACCAAATGTCCCTTATAGTATGTCTTCATATTGTAGTGTATCCCTCATGACACTATTAAGAGTGTATCCCTCATGACGCTATTAAGAGGTTGGAGGAAAGTGGGAAGCTTACATATACTCTATTTGTTCACATTGTCTATTTTATTTTCAAATTCAACTATACTCTAATTTTCAATTTCTAGTTGTGCCTCATTAAGAGTGATTCTACCTTATATAGTTTCTTAATTAAATAAGAATACTCAAATAACCAACTTAATACCCATCTATATGAACCTTGCAACTATATTTATTGTATTCACTTGTTCTTGTTTCATCTAGACTTGATCTTAGATAACGATCCCAAATCCAAAACTGAGTTTTTTTTTTTTCGGTTTTACCTTTGAGTTTAAGAGGTCCATCTTTAGACCTTACTGGGAAAAAAAAAGAAATTTGTGCCACCCCTAAATTTTTTTTTTTTTGGTTCCGCCACTGACTATCCCACTACCCTCTTATACTATTTGTCATAACAACTAAACAATATAAAATACCCATAATGCCCCTATACTAACAAAATGCTCTTTATTTGATGATTTCCCCAAACTACCCCTATCTAACTTATTTGCCTAATATCAGAGGTATAACATCAACCTCATTAGTCATGACTCTCATGAGACCGTCAAAAAATATAAATGAAATTTACAAAAAGAAGAAAATCCTGGTGAAGCGCTTATTTGAGAATTTAGTTAATACAGGAGATAACAATTGCATGACAACTGAACTTGCAAAGAAACCCCTAAATTTTAAAACCATATTCCAATTTCAATTTCTTTCAGAGGCAATCCTCTTATCAGGAAAGAAAAATATTATTTTCAATCAGTTGCAGATGAACAAAATTCAAATTAAAATTTTTTGTTGACATTCCGAAGCCCTGACACCAACATAAAATAGCACGAAATTGAATAATAAGAGTATTACATGGTTATTTATATTTTTTGGTAAATATATTTTATATACATGATAAAAAAAAATTATATTTTTATTTTTGTCTTTAAAATAAAAAAAGTAAGAAGTGAAACGCATTGCTTTTGTCCTCCCCTAGGAATGGGGAAATGATTATAATATAATATGAAAAG
The DNA here is from genome assembly GCF_052849685.1 of Lactuca virosa. NCBI lineage: Eukaryota > Viridiplantae > Streptophyta > Magnoliopsida > Asterales > Asteraceae > Lactuca > Lactuca virosa. The sequence continues at coordinate 46,732,734 of NC_136433.1, forward strand.
TGATGGAGATTTTGGTTTGTAAAAAGTTCTTGTATCCTGAAAGAAATTTGAATAAAAAGAAATCATAATCTGAAAGGCATTTGGGCAAATAGATTTTTCGTTTTCATTCATATTTGAACATTTCTGTCTATTGTATATATTTCATAATTTTTTTTATGAAGATGTTTTAGTCTAATACTGAATACCTTTCCCCCACTCCTATCAAATATCACGAAACATGAAATTTATTGAATTCCATCCATTTGGAAGCCAAAAAACCAAAGGAATGGATTCCAACCAAATGCTCCCAAACAACATATTGGTAAATACCACTTTGTTATTTTGCCATGTTTTTTTGTTGCAGTTATTGATGCTCAGAGTTTTTGATGGAGAAGATGTTGGCACTCCTCTCCAAACAGGTTTTTTTGTTCAACTCTTGAAGGTTATTATTATTATTATTATTATTATTATTATTATTATTATTATTTATGTTATTTGGTTTTAAGTAAAATTGGAACTGAACTTATCTTTCCATAATCAATGTAGAGAGAATGCAGCAACACCCTGGAAAATATAATTTTGCTCTATAGGGGTAAAAATAAAAAAGACAATAATGACCTCACCCTGGATGTAGAATTGTAAAAATGTGAAATTAGAAATTTATAATGAGAGTGTTAAACTTACTTACTTTGATACGGTAAGACCCAGGAAGTTCTTGTTGGAGAATTATATTATCTCGTGCTCCAGACCAGTTGTCCCAATTGGATCTGTCAAAATAAGTTACATTAAAAAATATGAGTTTTATTCAAAAATGTGGTTTGATAAGGAAAGTAAACCTATTATCTTATCTTGTAGATAGATTTAATAAAACTGATGCACAAAACCAATTAACAAAACAACCATATTCATAGATAATACAAATACAGGGGGTTACCAAATATGTGACCAATGAACAACTAAACAAGGGAAACTTCTTCAAAATCCATTGTAGAAACTGAAGTAACAAAGAGAAAATGACAAGAACCTACGAATCATTCCCTATACAATATTCCACCATACAGTTGATGTTATCCTAATAACTGGTTCAACATGTGAAACATCAAACACAAATTTTGCATAATTTAGGTTTCTTAATTACATAATTTCCACAAAACCTAACCTTATTCCAAGGCTAAATTTGGATTATATAACTGAAATAAAAGCTAATAAATAAAACTCCTTTAAAAAGAGCGGTAATCATCTTCTACTTTATTAAGTATGTTGCATTGCATGCAGATTATTGAAATCATAATCAATTGACCCAAATAATCTAAACTAATAATCAATTTCAAGAGACAGCTTAACCAAGGATTAGAGTTTTGTGCAAACAATAGATTGGAATGAGTCTCGGTCCTTTGACATTCTTATAATGTAATTAATTAAAAACGCATACCTTGGTCGTTCAAAACCAAACGACCGGAGGAGAAGAACTCTCGAAATGGTTTCTTCAAACATCGCCCGACTATGCCTAGTTAACTCGGGAAACTGTCGATTGGAGGAGGCAATGGTGTCAGACATTCTTACCCGATCCAATCTTCTAACCATAGAGAAATTGCAATTGTGAAAGAAAAATAGAAACTGAGACATGAACGTAGGGTGGATGATGTAGCTGTGTAGAAGAATGATTCTTTTTTCGTTACCATCTGAAAATTGATAGAGAAGAAAATGCTATCAAGAAATCATCTATCAAAGTAATTGATTCAAAAACAACAATACCTTTAAAGTATATAAACGTGAAGGCAGACGGTAACTCTCTTGGTGTAAGACGCTCGTAGAAGTTGGAGGGGGTGACTTATCTATAATGAAGGAGAGGTGGCGGTAAAAGAGGGTGTAAGAGTGGCTAGAAAGTTTGGGAGAAACGCCGCCGACAAGAAGGAAAACCCACTACCAAGTCTTTTACCTCATCGTCAGGTCACGCTGACCGGAAGCAAGCAGGCAAGAAGCTTTCATCAGCGCCAAATGGAATCCTAGTGTCACGGAAAGCTGATGCAGGACTGAGGGGGAGTTTAAACAGGCAATTACGTCCAGATCACGGAGGCGTGAGGAGTGGTCGGTGGGGAATCGACGTGGGTAGCTTAATTTTGCAGAAGAAGGTTTAGCATATATGTATATGATGATATGTAATTGGTCCCATATCGAAAGATGGAAGAGAAACAGTAAGGCGAGAAGCGGCTATAAATGGGGGGTTAAGGGAAATGTAAAACGCATGATCCTTCAAAGCAAGTTTTAATGGGAAGTGATGAGTGGTCATCGTTCGCAATTAAACATGCGAGATGGGGTGTCTGCCTAAAGCTTTACGACAATTAGGCACCTCCAATCTTAACCATCTGATCCCTATTATATTATAGTTTCAAATTTTATTTTATTTCATTTCTAAACTTGTTTTGAATGTATAAACTAGGTTTCTTTCATTCAAACCCAACATATATTTTTTTAAAAGATTTTTTCTTTTCTTTACTTATACATAGGGCTATAATAAAACATTAAACCTATAAATATTCGGAAAAATGTTTCAAAAACGACCGACTATAGGCTTTGTATAAAAAACACCAACCAAAGTCTCCAACTTTATCTTTTGTTCAAATCTCACCTAATAGTAAACTGATTCTTGTGGGTTAATCGATGAATTGGATAAAAAAATTATTGAGTTGCCATAAAATTAATGACATGGTATTTATTTATTTAAATCTTACGCCTTGTTTCCGAGTTCTACTTAACGAGGGAAATGGAAGGATACGGAGGGAAAATGAGGGGTGTCGAAGGAAAATTGTGTTCCCGAGTTTTATTAATGAAAGAAAAGTGAGAGGAGGGAAAAGATTTTGGAGCCATATTTTCCTTCCAAATTTTCCTCCCAAATTGGGCGGATTTGGAAAGAAAGTGAGGGGAAAGAAAATTTTAAGTTTTATTTTCTTTTTCTTCCTAACTCGGTAACAAAAAAACTTAAAATTTTCATTTCATTTCATTCGAACTCAGGAACACGGAATAATGAATATTTTCTTTCCATTCCATTTCTTTCTGTCAAATTTTTTTCCCTTTCCTTTATTGAATTTACAAAATAAAACTCGGGAACAAGGTCTTAGGGATACCTCATGTAACGACCCAAAAATCAGGGGTAAAAATTTCATTTTTGTTACAGCTAAAACATTGATACCATTTATTTCAAACATGTCAAATCCTCATTAAGTAAAACATTTATCAGAGTTCATCCCAAAATCAATCATTGCAGAAATCATAGGTGTGTGCACTGCGATCAATCCGAGCCCTTCATTTCCAAATTGATGAAACCTAAAACCAAAACTGTAAACCGTAAGCACAAAGCTTAGTGAGTCCCCCAGAGCATACCTCACACCCACAATGCACATAACACATATCCTGTTAGCTATAAAAGCTACATGTATCACATTTCCTGCTAGAAATAAAAGTTACATATAACACATAAGCCATGCATACCAAAAACCTGTAAGGATGCCGTGGGCTCCCCCCAGGGTCTTACACCATTGTGTCATGGGCTACCCCACATGGTCTTAACCTGAGAATGTCATGGGCTACCCCACATGGTCTTATATCTAATTGCCACGGGCTCCCCCCGGGGTCTTCCATGCAAGTATCACAAAGACAACTAGCATAACACATATCACATAAACATATCATATATCACAGAAATATCTACACATAACACAAATAAACCTGTAAGGATGCCGTGGGCTCCCCCCAGTGTCTTACACCATTGTGCCATGGGCTACCCCACATGGTCTTTACCTAGGAATGCCATGGGCTACCCCACATGGTCTTACATCCAATGCCACGGGCTCCCCCCGGGGTCTTCCATGCATTAGCATACAATCACATATCAAATCACAGAATGACTAACACATTTACCCTAATAACATAATGGGCCGACCTTGGTGCCTTAGACCCATGGGTATTGTGAGAAGACTCACCTCGAATGCAGAAGCTTCCTGAAGAATTCCTTAGTTGCTGCCCCGCCAGCCTCCCGAGCTACCACTACCAATCAATATACCCAATTAGCAATTGGGTCCCATACCATAATCCTTAATCCATGCATGGGGTAAGATGACCATTTTACCCCTGCCCCAATATGGTCCAAAACAAAGGCCCAAACCCAAAACAAAAGCCCAACATTATAATGTCCATAAACCATCAATGGCCCAATTATCCAAATTGGGCCCAGACCTTTCTAGTGGACCTTATACTAAAACCCAATATTCTCCTTAGTCAATAATCCCGACCCAAATGGCCCACGAAGGCCCACAACAATCTAGTCCAAGAATTGGCCCAACCGAGGCCCATAATGCGAAGTTCATTTCTATATTGGGCCACAAGGCCCAATAGGCCCAGCTATTCCATTATTGGCCTAAAGATGCATTCAGGCCCAACTATCAGCAAATCCAGGCCCAAAACCATTAGGGCCTAAAGGTTCGAAGTCCACAAATGGACTGTACGCGCAGCGTACTACATAGTACGCCCAGCATACAAACAGCTCATGCACAACATCCATTAAGTGCTTAATACTTTATCCAACAAGTCCAAATCACAGATCTGAGCTATACCTAACGTCTAAACCCATAAAGTCACTGACTTGGTGACTTTGCATGCCCCAAACAAACCCAAACTCCAAAAATGTCATTCTACTTCCATAAAAGTGACCCTAACTCAAGCATGAACCCATTAAGACCATCAAGATGGCAACTTTTGGTCTTAGGGACTCAAATAGCATCAAGGGTGGCAACCCTAAGCCTAAAAACGGATTTGGAACCATAAAGCTCCATTCTTGGGACCAAAAGATCCAAAAACTAAACATAATAGATCCAAGCATTCAATGGTCAAGTTCAAAGCTTTATACCTTTATCAAGCTGAGAATGAGTCCTAAAAGCCAGATCCACAAGCTCCTCCTTGATTCTCATCTTTGCATCAAACTTCATCTTCTTGAAAATGGGTCAAACACCCCAAAAATGGACTCGATAAGCTCAAAATGCCACCATGGATGATATATGACGATTTCTAGAGTTTAGAGGGGTGGAGGCTGAAGATATTAGGGTTAGGTTATGTGATAAGGAGTTTAAATAGGGTCCATGACCCTAAAATAGGGTTCTGATCTGACTGGAGTACACCCAGCGTACATATGGTACGCCCAGCGTACTCCAAAAGTATGCCAGCGTAATGCCTTCTTCACTAGTACGCCCAACGTACTCCTTGTGTACGCCCAGCGTACTCGGCTAAGCGTGAAACTACTAAACTTCCGAAGGCCATAACTTCTTCGTTATAAATCTGTTTTCGACGATCCTTATATCCACGGAAAGGTAACGAGAAGCCCTACACTTCTATCAACTCATATCTTCCTAAATACCTTCCGAACAAAAGTCCATTTCCACAAAAACCCGAACTGCCATTTTACCGAAATACCCCTAGGCTCCAAAACACGAACCAAACACCTGGATCACTTCTAATACATCACCCGCACCCAAAAGGGGCTAGATCTTACCTTCCCAAGAGCCATAATACTTATAATGACCGACCTTCGAGCCACCGCCTCAGACTAGGAGTCAATTCGGAACAGAGTGTTACAACTCTCCCCCACTTAAATTAGATTTCGTCCCCGAAATCATGCATCACCATTCCCGACATACCAGACAACCTGAGCAACATCGCCACAAACGCATGAATACCACAGCCTACCCAAGCCAACTGAAACCAATCCTCATAAGGTTCCAGAATACGGAGATGAACGAATTCCTTGCAACCTGATCACACCTGCCCCATCTGAAATCTGAAGTCTCGAGATGGTCTGTCACCCTGACAGACTGCCTTCATCGAATCATCATCGAACTGCCTTCACAAAAACCAGTCTAGATAGAATACTTCCCACTCATAATACCTTGAGGCTTCCTAAAGAACAAAATCATCGGTCAACTGTGACTACCGAATATCCAAAAATTCCACATACAGACCCCAAATCACTGAAGTCACTCCTACTCCTCTTGCTGCCACATGGCTGCTTTCCTGGAGAACACCCGGGACCTTCCTGATCCCAACTTGCCTACCAACCATCTGGAACATCGGACACCTTCCCGATTGTTGTGCCAGATTTACACGCTCCACAGTCCCACATGACCTCTGAAGGACACCTCGTCTGACAATAATTGCCCTAGCGATACCTCTTCTCTCGACTCCTTCAATCCCTTGATCCATCCGATCTTGACAGGCTGGCAACCCGTCGCCACTGAATCTGAAGCAAAAATGAACGCTATAAGAACAATTGTGGTATTATATCATACCCGACCTCCCTTGACCTGTCTTTTCCTGGTTCAACATGTCGTGGTCCCATTACTGATAGAACCAACTCGAGTCACATCGTGATGGCTTGAGCTACCATCGAACCAACCCATTCATTACCCTAGTATCCTACATTTGATGCCCTTGGCATCCTTATGCTCCCAAATCCCATCTCACTGCAATAAAACCCTGCATTGAATATGTGCGAACCCCGATTCAGAATCCTTTCCGAAACGAGTCGATACCCCCGCTACTACCTCGAGATCCATAATGCACCATAACTTCCGACATCCCTTACTGTACTGATGAATAGATACCCTTAGCCGATTTCCCCGAGACTACCAGTCTCGTACCCGGTCCAACCACCAGGTTCCCAAGAGATCAAATATCAGGACTACCTAGCCGTAGCCTTACTGCGCCACGTACCACTTATCCACAAGATCCTGCAACTCAACAGCCTCTACCAGTTCCGTCCTAAATTCCCATAACCATCCGGGCTCGCCCCCGGATAACTGATCGGTCAATCACCTCTGGTTCTGATCCTAACTAAGTTGTGGCTCCCCCACAACCATGCGAACTAGTCTACCCTAGTCCAAATCACTTGGAAGAATCCATGAATGCTACGACACCCCCGCAGTCTTACAACACTCTCTACTGCTAGTGAATGCTACGGCTCCCCCGCAGTCTTACAACACTTCCCACACTATCTGACCGATAGTGAATGCTACGGCTCCCCCGTAGTCTTACAACACTTTCCACACTATCCGACTGCTAGTGAATGCTACGGCTCCCCCGTAGTCTTACAACACTTTCACCCTCACATGATCACTGACCATAGCCCTATCGCTCATCTATCAATCCAAACACATCTCAACGTTGAGCGCCCACGTGGTCTATCCTCCCAACTGAACTCAAACACTGACTGGGACTCTACCTGGTTCCCTCCCCCAAAGCCTGCTATATAACATCAGACGACACGATCCAAATGTTTAGGATTTTCCCGAACTCCCATCCTCGATATCCTATATTCAGTCAGCCCCTAAGGCTGACTTTCCTCCCCCAAAGGGGAATGTGAGACGCATCCTCGTCTTACACTCGCTTCTATCCTGGATATCTGAATAAATCTCCCCCACTTAGATTCAACTAAGTCCGCTCAACATAGGAGAATTGAAGGATTCCCTAACCCTCTCTCGTTCCAATGATCAATCTGCTGACGGCCAGTGCTTAACAAAGCTTTAACACCATGAATTACCCTTCCAAAACAACATGATTCCTGAAAACCAGCTAACACTTCTTGAATCCCAACAATGCCAATGACTCTAGCTGTTCAAACTGATATCACACTCAGATCTCAGAGTCCAAAAGTCGGATGCTTCCTACAACACTTCGGCGACCACTTCTCTCTTCCTTTGACAACCCCAAAAGCCTTTCCAAACATAATTTCTAAGGTTACTGGAACCTAGTCATAATTCCCTCGTTCAAGCCCTTGAACCAACCCCGAAAATGACTGGAGCAGGTGCACCCACTGCTCCTCCCCGATCGTCAGACAGTCGACCTCCTTGCCGTCCACGCAACGAAAGAGTAATGGGCTTGCTCCCTATGGCCAATCCCTGATGACGTGGCCAAACCTGCTACACCTGTAGCAACCTGGATCGCTGGACGGATTCCGATAACGACTCGGAGCAATCACGGTACATACGGAATTCGATTCGCAAGATACATCCGCCCGAAGATCTCTCAAAGATTCCTTGACATGCCGAATGGCATCTGCCAACCCTTGCTAACCCAGACAATAGCATAAAACCAACCTGAGATCCAACTCATCACAATTCCCCAAGCGTTACAAATACCCGGTATCCACCGGAAATGGCCGAAGATAGCATATCCACGAACATATGAAGGGTTCCTGACCACCTCCTCATGTGGTAGCCCGACCACCCTGAGAACATAACGTAGTACCTCCTTCCGATCATAATGACAGTTCAACCCTTGGAACGAAACTTCATCGCACAGTTTCTGCAAGCGTTGCACTGGATCCGACCCTGCTGGCCTCTCAAATGCTGATCCAAACTCTTGGGTCTCCTCCCGAGACCCTCCAATAAATTCACCTGACCTGAACCTCTCTCATTGAGGTACTCCTAATCAATCTTCCGCCTCGGGCTCTGGAATCCACATCATCCCGAGTCTCGCTCCCTGACCCACTCACCGGCTCAATTGCCACGACTACACTGCAATAACTGGAGCAATATCTGCTCTAAACCGAGCTACAAACTATCCTTGAGACTTGGTCTACAATCCCGAATGTGTAATCGATCGCACCATCAATCATCGCCGCCTGATACAAGAGATCCAAGGCGAACTCAAAATCCTAGCAGTCCTTCTGCTAACTGGCTCACCATCGGAGCCGGGACCAAACCCTGGTCCTTTCCCTTGCGTGCTCATCCGCATTCTGCACAGCAGCTACCCCCACGATCCAATCATAATCAAAATTTCTCTTTCCTAGGCTTCTTATATTTTCCAAGACTTTCCCCGATTCGAGTATGGATCCTGTGCTTCCAGTAGTATGGGCCCAATACTACCTTCCACACCTATCCATACTTTCCTCCGGAATCACCCCGGATCCTCTAAGTCACCTATCCCACTGATGCGCCAAATATCTGCCAAACAGCAAGCACAATATCCACCGAAACACCTACTAGGCTTCCCCTAGGCTCCCAACCTCACCGAAGCGCCCCGACTAACTCACTGGAGCATATCCTAGGCTTTCCTAGGTTCTCAACCTCGCCCTGCCATCAACTGCTGAGCAACTCCCCATGATGCCAGCCATCCACCTCTTGGATATCATCATATCCGCTTAGTAGCTGAATCCCATCATTCAAGAGTTCCACAAAGCACAAAGCAAGCAGCATTGGTGCAGTAGCACTCCGATCCAAAGAACTATCATAGAACTTTCCGTCCACATGTCGCGACTTGCGCTGTCCACATCCATCCATCCTCACTGTCGGCTGCCTTATGCATGCAAATTATACACAGAACAGGATCTAATAGACTGTCGAATAATTGACTCTACCCTAGGACCACAACCAGACGAGGAACAGGAAATAAGACCAAGTCAATAATTCTAAGGCTATAAGATCCTAACCGTATACAATTTTCAAAACATACACATTGCAGTTACAAATACCAATTATCATTCTCATTCCAGCATGACATCCAATATCCTCATGGCTACAAGCACCACATATCAGGCCAACCTATTGCTGACTACTCAGTACTAGCATGCAAGTCTAAAAGCTCATATAGCATATAAAGGCATCTCTCCTAGCCCTAACTAGCATGCGATATCCAGATTCATAATCAAATCATAACATATAACAGATGTGGGTATTTTGGGGAAACTTACTTGAGCTCGGCTGATTGCATGCACCACACCCTTTCGTTTCTTAGAAAACTTTTCCTTGAAAACATTTTCCTTTAAAACCTTACAGATCCTCAGTTTGAGTTCAGACACACCCGAAAGTATGTCTGCATCCCTCAAACCAAGGCTCTGATACCAACTTGTAACGACCCAAAAATCAGGGGTAAAAATTTCATTTTTGTTACAGCTAAAACATTGATACCATTTATTTCAAACATGTCAAATCCTCATTAAGTAAAACATTTATCAGAGTTCATCCCAAAATCAATCATTGCGGAAATCATAGGTGTGTGCACTGCGATCAATCCGAGCCCTTCATTTCCAAATTGATGAAACCTAAAACCAAAACTGTAAACCGTAAGCACAAAGCTTAGTGAGTCCCCCAGAGCATACCCCACACCCACAATCCACATAACACATATCATGTTAGCTATAAAAGCTACATGTATCACATTTCTTGCTAGCTATAAAAGCTACATATAACACATAAGCCATGCATACCAAAAACCTGTAAGGATGTCGTGGGCTCCCCCCAGGGTCTTACACCATTGTGTCATGGGCTACCCCACATGGTCTTAACCTGAGAATGCCATGGGCTACCCCACATGGTCTTATATCTAATTACCACGGGGTCCCCCCGGGGTCTTCCATGCAAGTATCACAAAGACAACTAGCATAACACATATCACATAAACATATCATATATCACAGAAATATCTACACATAACACCAATAAACCTATAAGGATGCCATGGGCTCCCCCCAGGGTCTTACACCATTGTGTCATGGGCTACCCCACATGGTCTTTACCTAGGAATGCCATGGGCTACCCCACATGGTCTTACATCCAATGCCACGGGCTCCCCCCGGGGTCTTCCATGCATTAACATACAATCACATATCAAATCACAGAATGACTAACACATTTACCCTAATAACATAATGGGCCGACCTTGGTGCCTTAGACCCATGGGTATGGTGAGAAGACTCACCTCGAATGCAGAAGCTTCCTGAAGAATTCCTTAGTTGCTGCCCCGCCAGCCTCCCGAGCTACCACTACCAATCAATATACCCAATTAGCAATTGGGTCCCATACCATAATCCTTAATCCATGCATGGGGTAAGATGACCATTTTACCCCTGCCTCAATATGGTCCAAAACTAAGGCCCAAACCCAAAACAAAAGCCCAACATTATAATGTCCATAAACCATCAATGGCCCAATTTTCCAAATTAGGCCCAGACCTTTCTAGTGGACCTTATACTAAAACCCAATATTCTCCTTAGTCAATAATCCCGACCCAAATGGCCCACGAAGGCCCACAACAATCTAGTCCAAGAATTGGCCCAACCGAGGCCCATAATGTGAAGTTCATTTCTATATTGGGCCACAAGGCTCAATAGGCCCACCTATTCCATTATTGGCCCAAAGATGCATTCAGGCCCAACTATCAGCAAATCCAAGCCCAAAACCATTAGGGCCTAAAGGTCTGAAGTCCACAAAGGCCCAAGTCCTCCTGAGAGCGTACGCCCAGCGTACCTCTTCTGTACGCTTAGCGTACTGAGCAAATGGACTGTATGCGCAGCGTACTACATAGTACGCCCAACGTACAAACAGCTCATGCACAACATCCATTAAGTGCTTAATACTTTATCCAACAAGTCCAAATCACAGATCTGAGCTATACCTAACGTCTAAACCCATAAAGTCACTGACTTGGTGACTTTGCATGCCCCAAACAAACCCAAACTCCAAAAATGGCATTCTACTTCCATAAAAGTGACCCTAACTCAAGCATGAACCCATTAAGACCATCAAGATGGCAACTTTCTGCCTTAGGGACTCAAATAGCATCAAGGGTGGCAACCCCAAGCCTAAAAACGGATTTGGAATCATAAAGCTCCATTATTGGGACCAAAAGATCCAAAAAGTAAACATAATAGATCTAAGCATTCAATGGTCAAGTTCAAAGCTTTATACCTTTATCAAGCTGAGAATGAGTCCTAAAAGCCAGATCCATAAGCTCCTCCTTGATTCTTATCTTTGCATCAAACTTCATCTTCTTGAAAATGGGTCAAACTGATGGGTTTTGAGCATTCTAACACTCCTAAGTGTACATGCAACCCTAAATACCTTGGATCTATGTTTTCTCTATTATACATACAAATATGATTATCCAAGGTATTATCCTAACTAGCATACCAAAACATTGATACTAGGATAATAAAATAGATAGAATACATACCTTGTTGTTGTTGCTTGACTCCATGAAGCTTGAGAGCCTAGTGCCCCAAGTGTGACACCTCAAATGGTTCACACAACATCATGAACTCTTGGAATAACCATGAGAAGAAGACATACATGTTCAAATCGGCTAGCCCTCAAAATATGTATCACTAGTGCAAATTTCTTGAACTAAAGGGGTTCTTATATAGTGTGGCTATTAGGGTTACACCATGTAACTCATGACTTTACCCATTCCTTATGCTCCATGGGTTTTAACCTCCATGGAGTATCCATGGATCACCACATGGGTTAAACCCAACATAAAGGAATCTTGGATCATAAGCCCACATATATAAGAATGAATGATTTACACAATCAATCCCCATATATTTAATTAGTCTCTTTTTGATCACTAAATTAAGTCCAAATTAATTCTTGATCAATACTAATTAAATAACATGATTTCATATTAATATATTAGAACTTATAATATATTAATATGTCACAAAATGTCTTTTCCTCATAAACGGTCTATCCAAATGTTCCGATGCCATGCAACCCAAATGGACCATGCCGAGTCGGGTCAAGTACATATCAATTATAGTTATGGACTTAGACACTAATCCAACACAAACACCCCAAAAATGGACTCCATAAGATCAAAATGCCACCATGGATGATATATGACGATTTCTAGGGTTTAGAGGGGTAGAGGCTGAAGATATTGGGGTTAGGTTATGAGATAAGGAGTTTAAATAGGATCCAAGACCCTAAAATAGGGTTCTGATCTGACTAGAGTACGCCCAGCGTACATATGGTACGCCGAGCGTACTCCGGGGAACATTCGCGATCCTCCTGGTCAGTACGCCCAGCGTAATGCCTTCTTCACTAGTACGCCCAACGTACTCCGTGTGTACGCCCAGCGTACTCGGCTAAGCCTGAAACTACTAAACTTCCGAAGACCATAACTTCTTCGTTATAAATCCGTTTTCGACGATCCTCATATCCACGGAAAGGTAACGAGAAGCCCTACACTTCTATCAACTCATATATTCCTAAATACCTTCCGAACAAAAGTCCGTTTCCACAAAAACCCGAACTGCCATTTTACCGAAATACCCCTAGGCTCCGAAACACGAACCAAACACCTGGATCACTTCTAATACATCACCCGCACCCAAAAGGGACTAGATCTTACCTTCCCAAGAGCCATAATCCTTATAATGACCGACCTTCGAGCCACCGCCTCAAACTAGGAGTCAATTCGGAACAGAGTGTTACACCTCATAATAAAGGAGCGACTTGACTCTCCTGCTTTTCTTCTCCTGCATCGTCTTCTTCTTCGGGTATGTGATGGCTTCATCTTCTTCTAAAAAGTGGGAAGAAATGAGATGAAACAGAATTGAAGTTACTGCAATCCAACTATGATTAGTTTTCACAATCCAATTCTAACCAAATTTTTAAATAATATAATATGTAATTACTTTTATTCTATTAATAACGTTTTTTTATTTATTTTGAAACAAATAAATTATTGTTTATTTAATTATAAAACTATATATATATATATATATATATATATATATATATATATATATATATATAAGATTATTTTATGTAATGGATAAACAAAATTATAATCATAAAATGAAATATAAAACTACAAATATAAAAAATACAAATTATTTAATTATTTATCAATACAACATATATGCTATGTTTCTTCCATTTTTTTTTAATCCATTTGTTGATCCAAAATTGAGTATTTTTTTTTATAACTTCAACTTTGATGCCTTTAATAAGCCTTATTGCACATAGTTATACAACACTTTATTAGAAGCATTACATTTTTACTTTTTTCTTTGTGCTGCATCTCTATATGTTGGGTGTTTAATTGTTAATTTTATTTTTATTTTTCATTTTTTTTCTTTGTGCTACATATTTATTTTTTGGACATTTAATTTTTAAATCAACATCTTTTTTGGAGTTTCTAGGTTGGAATAGACACAATATTCTCTTATTCTATAGTCCTTGATTTTTCCATGTTTGCACCGATCTCTTTATAATCCACTCCACATTCAAGATGGAAACATGTCGGGTCACAATCTAGCTCAAAATCCATTTCGGCTGTTTACACATAACTTCGTTAAAAACAATATTGTCATTAAACTTGTTCCCAACTTGCCTCGTAAATTAGGCTGGAGGGAGTGGTGCCGTGCTCCCTCATTAAACTACACTGACACGTAGACGTCACCTCACCCATTACCACAAAAGTGTGGTCTCATACCACACCCAATGAGTGGTGTCACACTCCTTTAAATTATTTTTATTTTTTAAATAAATAAATTTTTTAGTTTTAAATAAAAACAAAATATTTCATTAATTAAAATTAAAAACCATTACATTACTTAAAAAAAATCCTAGGAAATTAGAAATTAAAAAACTAGAAAGCTTAAACGTACAACTTAAAAAAAACACACACACACACATCAAATAATTAAAAACTTGGAAAACAACTACAAATTAACCACGATTAGCGTAACGTTTTTTCACGTCTTCCTTCATTTGCAAAACGACTTAAAGCGCATCCCCGGTCAAATTCGACGCAGGTCGCTGTCCTTTTGTTTCCGACTCTTTCTATCCGAAGCAAGTTGCAAAAATTTATCCATTCTATCTTTTTGCCCTTGCCTTTGTTTTTTGTTTGTCCCTTCCCATTGGTCGGGGGGTGGTGACACTTGAACGAGCTCATCTTCGTTGAGGTCAAAACCAACACGAGCATCAGATGAAGTGTGTTCCGAGTCGGAAGTTCTTGACCGTTTTGATCCGCTATTAATGTGTTCGTCGCTTGTTTTCAGGTTTTCCCATTTTTTGTTGGTTTTGAGTAGATTCCAAACTTCAAAAAACTTGAAAGTCTTCTTTTGCTCTTTTTGATAAATGTTAAAAGCTTTCTCCAAAACCACTTCGCCACTTTCGCCGCTTTCCCATTGCTGTTTCATGTTGTTATATAAATCGTTAAACAACATCACATCTTTGTTCATCTTTCCCCATTTTGAGTACACCTGATGTTTAGTACGATATGGTTCCAAGTTCATTCCTTTATGGAATCGAGATCTAACGCGCATCCAAAAACGATCATGTTTTTTGTTACTCCCGTCTTCGCGTCCTCTGAAACGTCAATCCATGATTGTGCTACTACTAACTCTTCTTGAGGTTGACCACGCTTTAACTTCTACTTTCTCTTTTCTTTTATTTCCTGGTTGAGAGGGTTGAGTTTGTGGAACAATTTTTGGTTCAGATTCAGAAATGGGTGTTTGTGATTGTGATTGTGTTTCTGGAATAAACTCTGGTTGGGAACCAAAATCAAAAGGATCAAAATCTTGGTCAAATTGTGGCTGTGTTTGTGGAAATAGTAGCGTAGGACGTGGTTGTTGGATATGTTGTGAAAAATAGAAAAGCATACCCCCGTAGTGGTAGGAAGGAGGAGAATAAACTGGTTGATCGAGTGAACGTCTTGGAGTTGTGGGTTTTCTGGTAGGTGTTTTTTTGTTGGTTGGATTTCTGGAGGATGACACTTTTTGTAGGTTTGAAAAGAGAGAAGATGGTAAAATGTTGAAGATGGTAAAATGTTGATGAGTTTTTTTGGTTAGTTTATGTAACGTCCGTGTTTCTAGGCTAGGCATTGATATTGACGTTGTAGTCTAGGTTAACCTTTGTAACTCATTTTGAAGAAATGAAAAGGAATTATGTGAATATTATGTGTATTATGTGTTTTATGCTTAATTACTAGGATTTAATTAATTAAGAATAAAAATGAGCGTCGAAAATAAATATTAGATAAAGCCGATATCTATTAAGAAACTTGTAGTGGGCGTGACAAGGATTACGGATATATAAATAATATCAAAATCCGAGTTATAACAAAGAAGTTATGACATGTCGAAGTTTCGCGACAGAATCGGCACGACGCTGTATGACGTAAAAAGTGAATTTACGATAAAGTGATTTTAGCCTTAGTGATCTTAATGAAAATTGTAACGACCCTAAAATGTCAAACTATATAAGATATATTTGGGCTAAATACATTCAAGGGTAAACCCAAATAGTAAAACGTTAATGTTTTTGTGTTACACCTATTTTTCGATGATAGTTCCCAATTATAATTTTACAATGTTATTTAACGATTATAAATATTATAATATGTAAAACAAAATATATGATGATATTTATAAAATAAATAATAAAAGAAAAACAAGAAACATTGATATTTAAGTTAAAAAGATTTATGATGATTATATAAAGAAAACGTATATATATATATATATATATATATATATATATATATATATATATATATATATATATTTCTTACAAATGAAATATAAATGTTTTAAACTTATCTTAAAACAAAATGGACGAGTCAACTTCTTAAATACGAATGATACGTGTTGATCATATATTTTCCAATTTTGGGATAAGATAAGGATAATAAGTGTTGGATATATAAGTATGTTCATACACATTTTATTAATTGAAGTTTATACGTGTATGGATGACTAAGCTTATTTTCTTTTCTTTTTTCGACGGAAGCTTTGGAAGCCTTGCTTATTTTGTAGTATAAATATCAATAGCCCCTTCTTTTAGTTGATATCATAACACTCAATCAAAAAGAAAAGTTAAAGGAAATATAGATATAATTTTGGAAGGAAAAGCTAAGGTGTTAGAAGAAGTGTTGGCCTAATCATAAGTAATCTATTTTTAACAGGTGAGTGCATAGTTACTTTCATCTTACACATAGATATGAAGTCTTTTATATAAATTACGTGCTACGTGTGCATATTATCTGTATACTTGCTATCTATGCTGGATGAACGATTTTATACTCGTTTTAAATGATTTAAACTGTATATGTATTTTATATCTACAAAATGTGTTGGGTAAAACATGGGTAGATGTAATAGTTGCTGTGTGACAAAATAAAATAATGAGAGACCTCGTTATAGATGTTATTGATGATCCAGTCATCTAGCGGAGTATAGATGACGACCACGGACTATTCTAGACAGTCAAGTGGAACGCTAGCAGGCTCGCAACCTGTAGGTATTTATTTGAACTGTGTGTTTATTTTAACTGTGTGTTTACCAACAGTACTCCATCCCCCACATGGTTGCCTTATTTGACATGAATTGCTAAGGAATCCCCGAATCATGTGTTGTAGCCCCGATGAAAGTCCTTAGACTAGGTCCCTTGAGTTAGATGTTTTAGGGACGTAAAGTGAGGATAACGGGAATGGGTAATCGGGTTTGTTTGGCTTGATAAAGTTAATAAACTTATTTATTGTGGGTTGAAAACCCTATGTGCTCACCAGACTCCCAAGCCTGACCCACTCAGTTTTTTTGTATTACAGGTAGTGGCGCATGAGGATAGATGTTTGGATGAGAGATAAGGGATTATAGGTCTGTAAATACGAAATAATGTAGTAAGGCTTATGTTGTACTGTTTATGCTTTTGATCTGTATCGAACATGACATCCCGAGTCTTTTAATGAAATACATTTCTTTGGAATGCTTTTGATAAATCTTTATCATATTTTGTTTTGGGACAAATTCCGCAACACTTTTATTTAAAATGTTACTCTGATTTTTAAACAAGCATAAACAAAAAAATATCGGTCTTTTCTGGCCGTGAAAATGGGGATGTCGCAGTTTATAAAATATTTATAGTAGTGGTATATATATATATTTGAAAAATCATCGTTTAAAAACGGTAAAGAGAAGAACCAATCGCAATCGAGAAAGGAGTAGACCCCTGGAAGGCCGCAATGCGGCCGAGACCGCACCTGGACCGCACCCAGGGGGCGGTGTGTGTGATGATGTGGCAGGGGAAGCACGGCCTAGACCGCACCCACTCGTCTTAAATGAACTTCATTTTCTAACCATCTTTCATACACATTCCCCTTCTTTTTTTATATGATTCTTGGTATAAACTGAGTTTTAAGGTTTGACCCTAATAATACTATAATCATATATCGTTACAAATTGAATCTTGTGTGACAAATAAAAAAAAATCAACCCACAACATAATCTCATATAATTTTTAGTACACCCACCTCATGTATGTATTACGATATAAGATTATATTATATGATATATACACATATAATTAAGATGCAAAGCATGTGTTGTATCAACAGCTCAAAAAGTTGTACCCAATCCATCCATCTAACCTTGAAATGTATATATATGTACCAAGAGCTCAAAAACTTGTACCCAATCCATCCAAAACATCCAACATATCGGCATTCGTGTACCCTAATTCCCTCCTAGGCGAGCTCCCCATGCTTCGACTCGATCTCGATGCAAAACCCTTCAATCTGTTCTTCTTCACCATCACGAATTCCTGACTTTTGCTGATTCCAGGAACCAACATCCTTCGCTTCATCACCTCCTCCAGAAGATTCCGATCTTCCAATGAGATCTGAATGCGTTGAATCTTTCCAGTATTTTTCAATCGAGATGGATCTACGACAACGCCATTGTTACTCGGTGGAGGTGGAGATCGAGCAGGAACGTATTTTGGAACCTTGTCTCTGAATCTCACAAGGCTTATTAAACGGTGAAGCCAGATGATTAATTCAAGTATGTATCGATCCATTTTCTGTTTATCAGCGTGATAAAGTGTTTGAAGCCGGATAACATTGTTGCTCCCTGTTGTCTTCTTCCCAAAATCATTGCTGTTGAAAAAACGAGTCCAATTAGGTCAAATACGAAAGAGAAAGACATCCAAAATCGATATGCATAAGAATTGATTAGCTTATTACCATGTGTTTGCCCACTCTCCCACCCATCCAAAACCTTGATGCGCTCTATAAACACAAAATTGAACAATTTCAAAGTATTAGGAACACAAATCGAATTGTTTGAAGCATTGGTGTTTATATATCTTGTTAAATACATACTTGGTGGTATCTGTAGCTACTGGAACCAGCCATTGGAGTGTTTTTTCCATTTCTGCCTTGATTTGAGGCATTGTCATCTGAAACAACACACTTTCTCTATAAGAATCACCAATGCAAAGTTTTTGTACTCAAATATAGATAATCTGCTTTTAATTTTCATATATAATACCCCTTCTTTGGTGTCAAGTGCTTGCAAGCGAGATCTTAAAGCTGTCTTGACATTTGTTGGTAAACCGTTGTATAAATTGTCCCTAATATTAGGAGGTAATGAAATAGGGCGAGATGCCTGTAATAATAATCATAATTAATCACAATAATGTTAGTTTAAAGATTAAACTAAAATAAATCATGATTACAAAAATGTGAACAATAATGGAGAATAGCTTACAATGTTGTCCATTTGAGTGATTAAGTTGGCATAATGTAAAGAAAGACCTGCAACACCTAATGTTTCAGGCTTTTTCAGGGCCTCTTTGCCATTCATTGTTGAACTTGGATCTAAAAGTAATAAATAGCATCGTTTAATCAAGGGTTTTATGGGCTAACTTTTGAATTTTATATAAAGAAATATATTTAATACAAGATTTTGATACCATTTTCATCAAAAGCTTCCACAATTGCTTGATGAATGTAGGTGACAACATCTACAAGCTTCTCCACAATCTCTTCCAAACTTTTAGACCAAAGAGATTTCTTTTTCAAGCTTCTCACGAGTTTTCTTTGATGTTTTACATCACTATGTAAGATTGAGAGACTCTCTCCTACAATTTAAAGATGACATATTAACTAAAATAATCAACACCATAATAGAGAAAAAAAAAAGGCAAAAAGACAATTAGAAACTTGCTTAATAACAAAAATTGTTACTATTTTTTATCTATAATTATACGTGTCTAACCTTTTCGGGGAAGATTGAAGGCTTCAACTTCCTCAAGCTTACGTCTGTAATCTTGTTCAAATCTTCCTAAAGCATGATACTCATGATATAATTCCTACAACAAACAAAACAAGATATATAATCTTTTACTTGATGAATAAAACTTACATCATTTTTCTAGCTAAAGATGGACTTATGGAACTAATAACATAAGAAAAAGAAATAACAGATAATTGAAGTTTTCAACTTTTTGATGTATATCAAATAAAGCTTTTGAACTTTTTGATGTATATCGAATAAAGATACTAAAGCTTTGAACTTTGTGATGTATATGGAATAAAACTTTGAACTTATTGATACATATCGAATAAAGTTTTTAACTTTGTAATGTATATCAAAAAATTCTTTTAACATTGTGAATGTATACAGAATAAAGCTTTGAACTTTGTGATGTAAACTGAATAAACCTGTAAATTTTGCAATGTATATCGAATAAATATAAGCAAATTACCGAAGTATATTGAGCAAGATTGGTCAAGTCTTGCATAGTAATTTCCGCCTCCTCTCTTAGCTGTTGATTTGTTAACAGATCTGTATCCAATCTGATTCATCAACAGTCAAAAAGTCAAAATCCAGTTCCAATTTCATAAAAAAAAATGTCAAAATAAACATCGGATTTTTACCTCGAAAAAAACCGACCCAAATTATGCCATTGTGGATCTATACACATATCCCCAAACCTCACAACCTCTCTAGAAAACACATCAAGTTCCTCCCTACAATAACAAAACACCATATCATAATTTATAAAAACAAATATAAAAATTGGTTTAAATGAGACAATAAAGGAAGAAGAAGATGAAAATGAAAATATTACCTCTTGTCAGAAGCTGCAATACGTAACAACTCCTTTGAATCTGTGGAAACTAAAAGCTGAACGCCTTCTGAATGCAAAATCTCTTTTTTAAGAGTCTTGATGTTTTCTTGAGAAAGTGATTGCATTAAATTGGAGCCTTTAACAATGGTGTTAGCTACTTCAAATGCAAGGATTGATACTTTATTTCCTCTTGAAGCCATATTTGATACAAATCCACTATTAGCATTCAAATTTATCATACTACTTCCTAATGTATCCAACACTTCAAGACCTACACTACCCACTTTTCCAAGAAATGTGCTCACATGAGGTGCCTATCAAAATACAAGATCAAGAACACAACTTTAGTACAATTATTGTTTTTTGTAAAGAAACACCTTAAAATGGTTTTTTTATCATATGAATTATTGGTTAAATCTTTAACTTTTAGACAAATAATCAACATTAGAAGTTTATAATGGAGCTTTGAGTCCAAATTTGTAAAAAATAATGTCACCATGTCATATATACAAGATTACGGAGAAGTTGTATGAATATGTTTTTGGATGTATACAAGATTATAGAGAACTTGTATATGGTTTTGTTTCAAATCTAGAAACCAATTTTTTTTCATTCATCTTCAATTCTAGATTTCCCTTTTCATTTTTCAATTTCAATTGCAGGAATCAACATTTAACAGTCATCCTAAAGTTCCAATTTCAGATGATCTTATATGTGTGTGTGTGTGTGTGTGTGTGTGTGTGAGAGAGAGAGAGAGAGAGAGAGAGAGAGAGAGAGAGAGAGAGATTGAACATACAGACCTTGATAGCCCCAACCCTAGCTGGAGTAGATGGTTTCAATTCTCTTGAAATGGAGAACATCAGTTCGCCAGAATCATAAGGAGTTATCCTCCTATGATAAACATCATCATCATCATCATCATCATTATCATGATGTGAATAAGAAGAATATAAACCTGAATCATCATAATCATTCTTCTTCGTCTGCCGACTAAAACTCGTCGCCGATTTCAACTTCCCTGAAAACCCCAAAATCCCCTTATCACCGCCATACTCCGCCGCTACGCTCCGCTTCAACGTTCCACCAGTACAAACCCCTCCCATTTCACACAATTCCGACTACTCTACTGCGTTGTTTTACCTGAAAAATCCGCTTGATTGTTCAACATCGCAGTGTAACCAACCACATCCGAAATTCAAAGAAATCGACGAAGTAGATGAACGAGATGCGAGCTATGTATCACCGCAAAAAGGAGAAGAAAGAACACAGATAAAGAGTTGAGAATATTGGAACGATGATTCGTTGCTATGAAGGCTTATGATATGATTATAAGAACACGCTAATTGATGGGGTTTTTTTATTTTGCCAATTGGGGAATTTGGGTTGAATTGAAAATTCGAGATTTGGATTTTGATTGACGAAAATGATTTAAAAGACAAAAGAGCAATAAGAACACAAGATTAAAGGGTTTGACTCTTCTTTAGTTTACTCTCTCTCTAGAATTTTTCTTCTCAATTTCTCTTTCTAGTTTCTAGATATCTTCCGGGGAGGTATGCAGTTGTGGAATTAATTATGAAAGTCGTCTACTCTTTTTTTAGTTTTGACTAGCATTTATTATCCGATATATAATACTAACACTTTGATTTTTGTCAGATTTTATTTTCGGAAACAACCTTTTTTTCTATTTGGTTTTTTACACCTTGTAGCCTTTGCTTCAATAATTTACTAGGGAGTTTCTTTTACTCTTACATCTTAAGTATTCATCGTATGAAAGAGGATATATCATGTATATAATAATAGTCTGTAAATTAGGTATACAATGGTATGTTATAATCGAAAAACTGATTTCATATTTCAAACCCGAATTATTGATTTTATCTCAAATTCTATACATAAAATCAAAGACAAATTACCTTTTTCTATAACGATTTTAATCTTACTTTTTGTTAATCTAAGTATCATGAAGAAGAATCAAAATCAAACAAAGAAGGTTAGCTGCTTTGTAACACCTGACAGTTTGGTTTTAGTATTTGAAAAACTTGAATTTTCAAGTTTCGATTTGCATTTTTTGTTATAAAAACTGAATCAAACAAAAAAATGAAAAAATATATCATTTTATTTTATGTATAAAAATATAATTTAATGAAATTATGAAATTTTTAGATTACCACTTTGTCCAATACAATCTCACTGTCCTTAATTCCTTCCAAATGACAAGTTGCTGCAATTATAAGGGCTCGCTCCTATAGCTCGACACAATGAGTACTTATCTAAGTTTGACATATGAAGTCATTGATCCCAAAAAAAATTAAAGAACAAATTATTAGAATCGTCCCTATAACATGTCCTTAACTTTTTTATTTGCACTCAGTCCATCCATAGGTTATGGTTTTGTTACATATAAAAAGACTATACTGTCTTTTTCTTTTTCATTTTGTATTTATTTATTTTATTAGGACAAAATTGCAAAAATGGTCCTTGTGGTATGCATTTTTTTGGGGTTTTAGTCCAAACCACGACTTTTTTGGATTGGTGGTCCTTATGAACTAGTTTCGTTGCGTTTTTGGTCCCTCAGAAAACTGAAAAGACTAAAATGCCCTTCTGATACATTTTTTTTTATGGTTTTTACTATTTAATTTAAAGTTTTATTAATAAAAATTATGGGACCCGCCTCTCTCTCTCTCTCTCTCTCTCTCTCTTACAAATCATTTGCAGGACCTATCTTCATCTTCTTCACACTTCTTCATCAAAAACTATTCTTGTCAGAAATGGAATCGGAATACCTGCAACTCGAAACCCAGATGAAGAAAAAACCCACACACAATTTTCGGTTTTTCTTTCTCTATTCACAATACACCTCAAGACCAAACAATTTGGGATCATTCTTCGATCTATGCATCTAGCCTCCCTCTCTCGAAGACTGTAACCCATATGATTAAGACAGAAAGAAGAACTGTTGCTGGGAATTCAAGCTTAAAACTTCTAAAATTGCAAATCTTACATAGAGCTTGCAAAATCATTGAAGGAAGTGATTGTTTCACATTTGAGTTCATCTGTCAAGTCTCCATCGCAAATCTTACATAGAACCTGCAAAAAGAACAAACAACGATCGACTATCAACTTCTCTCTCTCTCTCTCTCTAACCATAGATTTCTTCACAGTGGGTCTTAAGAACAAACACAAGTGTGTTTGGATTTTTGGTTCATCTTCTTTCTAACCACACACACATACACACAAACACCACCGCCACCTTCACCACCATCACTGAAAACTCACAACTCCCTCCATAGATCCCTCATGGTTAATTTTGGTTCTCTAATCACCGTATGAACAATATAGTAACAGAAATTGACTTGCTTTCGAGCCCTAGATCTTGCAGGATATTTTCAATTTCTTATCATTCTCCTCCATAGTGAAGTCCAACGCAACTTTCATCGAGAAAAGAGGTTGAGACGGCCAGGCTACAATTTTTAATTTTGATTTGGTTGCAGGTTGCAATACACTTTTACTATCTGTTATTTGCGGTTGAGGAAACCCCGAGTTCTATTTTCTAGTTCAAGAAACCCTAACTCGATTGTTAAATCCGATAACAACGCCCTTCAGTAATGGAAATGCAGGTGACCAAGGATTTGTATCCTCTTTCATCATTCTCGTTTGCACATCTTTCGCCATTATACTAGAAACACCAGATTTTCATCTTATCCCTCTAAACTGATATTTGATCTTCAAGGTAGATGGAGTGGTGGTAGAGATTGTAAATTATGGTTAACCATTGAATCGATTTTGAAGTTTCGGGTTTTTCTTTTGAAGGAAAAGGATGTTGATGGTGGAGAGAGAGAGAGAGAGAGAGAGAGGTGGACCCGGTTTTATATTTAATAATAATAATAATTTTAAAAAGTGAAAGAAAAATGAAAAATAAATTCATTAAGGGTATAATGGTCTTTTTAGTTTGGACAGGGACCAAAACTGCATGTAAACTAGCTTAAAAGGACCACCAATCCAAAAAAGCCATGGTTTGGACTAAAATCCCAAAAAAATGCATACCACATGGACCATTTTTGCAATTTTGTCTTTTATTAGTTATTTATATTTATATTCTTAACTAATTAAATAGGTCCACCTACTCTATCTCATCCCTACCCATTCCTCATACTTCATCTTCTCGTATGCACGATCAGCTACCACCACCAATGCTGTCTCCATGGCCGACCCCGACTCCTCCACCGCCACCGGCCCACCACCACGTCTGTTTCGTTTCCGTGTACAGGCTCCTCATAAGGAACAGTTACGTCAACGCCCTTGGTCCGTCCGTCAGATCCGTTCTCGAAAACATTCTCAAAATATCTTCAACCCTAATTGATGATCGATGAAAGTTTTCTGGGTGATTTTATGGTGGTGTCGGTGGTAGTTTTTGGGTGATTTTCTATGCTCCTCGGCAGTCTAACAAAGGATTCAGACGAAGGGAAGTTATAGTAGGTCTTTTTTTGAAATCAAAGATGAGTTCCTCTCCCCACCTCTCTTCCATGTATCGTCTTCTACCATAAGGTCAAGCATTCCAACAACCCAGAGATGGTTCCTCTCCACACCTCTCTTATCCGTCTCTTCTTCTAACCTTACATTCAAAATCTGCAACTCAACCTTCCACGTTTCCTGTGCAAGAAATAAAAGGGGTCAATAGATTCATACGAAGGGAAGTTAATTATTGGGGGGTTAACATGGGAAACCACCGAGGAAACCATCTTCGATTACTTCAACAAGTACGACGATGTCAATGGATTACTTATGTTCTCGATTTTGTTCTTAAAGATAAGAATACAATTGAGGGTCGAATTGTAAGAAATTTTTCTCCGTCTTTTATATGTGGTTCTTTGGGTTGAGGGGGTTACATTTATTAAAATTGTTCTTCAATATTTGTATACGCTGGAAATGATTGTAACGGTAGTGTAGTAGTAATTGCAGCTGGAATTTGGAGCTTTGGTTTACAATACCATCAGTAGACAGATCAATTTTAGGTTTTGATTTTGGAGTTTCATACTTCAAGTTGGATATTGAGTCTAATTTCAAGTTTTGATTTTGAGTTTTGGTTTCAGTTTCAGATTCAGGTTTTAGATTTAGCTTTGAGTTTCATATTAGGATTTGATTTTAATAGATTCCAGGTTAGGATTTGAGGTGTTTATTTACAGATTCCGACAAGAGCACCGGTAGATTAACCGGAGAAGACGAAGGTTGGAGGGAAGGACATGTCGGGGGGGGGGGGGGGGGGGGGGAGTGGCTCTTGGTATTTCTAATAACATTTCATTATTTCTTGTATGACCCAAATTAATTAATTGATAATATAAAGATTTTTTTTTCAAAAATTAACATATTAAAAAAATAATAGACAAGGACATGATAGTCTTTTTACATTCAATAGGGACCAAGACCGTAATAAAATCAAACTATAGAAATGATTCGAGTGCAAAAGAAAAATTAGGGACCAAACATGTAATTTTGATCAAACCAGAGAATGATTTTAGTAATTTGTTCAAAAAACATGTACTATCCTTATTAGTCTTCATTTAACACAATATACTCTCAAACATTCTAGAATGCAAAACGTCTTTCAAAAATATTCTTAACAATTAAATATTTTTATCCTTGTTTATTTAGATTATTTTATAATTAAATCTATTTCATCTAATATGTCGTTTCTAATCATACATTATATTTATGGCATAAACCACCAAAAGATTCATAAAGGTTCAACTGACACCTTACACTCTACAGAATCTATGGTAATTGTATCGAAACCCAGCATTGGAGGATGCATCTTGCAAAGTTAGTGGTAAAATAGATCACAAATTCACAATATCATTTTCGCGAATTACATAATGTGGTTATATTGTAATATTCTGGTATTATCTTTGTTTTTTCTTGTGATTAGCACTTTTTTACAATGTTTTAAAAACCGGTTTTTTAGTTGAACCGGTATGGTGACCGGTTCCCGGTTTAACCGGTTCGACCGCCGGGTCAACCGGTTTCTATAGTTTTCATGTTTTTTTCTATTTTCCTACACATACATACATATATAAACCATGAATTTGATGTCTACAAATTCAAACATTAAAAATACACATAAAAATAAGTTGTAGATGAATCCAAATACATTAAACTAACACATAACCATAAGTTTTAGTGTTTTACATCAATCCATATACGTCAAAAAGAAAATAAAGTATAATGCCGTAACGAAATATAATTTTAAATGAATACAAGCACATCAAAAAACTTTATAACATTTACCATATGTTTTTATTTAGAGAAAACTAAATAGATATGAAAAAATAATCACCAAAGTTTATTATGTAAATTGTTCTTTTTCATGTGTGTTTATTCGGTTCAACCGGTTTATTTTGACCGGTATAACCGGTTTTTTCTAAAAACTAAAGTTTAGAAAACAAGAATGCAAAACAAAATAACCAAAATTCACTCTTTGATTAATTGAAAAATCACTCAAAACCAATGTTTTACAATCTATTTTCATAATCATAAACTCGATTATGAACATGTATATATAGCCTAACAAACCAACTTGTATTAGACTAGGAAACTTATGACCAACTTGCCATAAACTAAATTTTCCATAAATTAGATTGCTTGGTCTCCAAGTCCTCATCGACTTAGGATTCCAACAATCACCCCCGAATCTCTAAGTCCTTCTAGAGAATTCTTCAACCCCAATCTGTATTTAAAATACGACTCGTCGTTGTCGTCACATTCTGAAAAATCGCATTCTTTTCGAACCATCTCGATTCTCGACTTTTCCGGACACCCGACCTCCACCTCGGTCACGACTCACGACCACCTTTACCGTCTTCCGTCACCCACAAAACGAACCGAATAAAAGTTGTCCGCTTTACGTCTTCCCGCTCGTTTATTTCGTGCCTTCGGTTAGTCTCTCTCTACCGTAGAACAAGCCCAATCAAGAGAAATCGGGGGTGTTATTGAGATTTTTCAACTCGCGCTAAAAAAACAATCTACACCCCCTTAAACTGAACCTGGTTCCCGTTGCGTCTGTCCCGCAACGAAGGCTACACTTTTCTTGAAACCGACTCTCAAACCGGCACCGTTTTAACCTCTCTCTGATACCAATTAAAGTTTAGAAAACAAGAATGCAAAACAAAATAACCAAAATTCACTCTTTGATTAATTGGAAAATAATTCAAAACCAATGTTTTACAATCTATTTTCATAATCATAAACTCGATTATGAACATGTATATATAGTCTAACAAACCAACTTGTATTAGACTAGGAAACTTATGACCAACTTGTAATAAACTAAATTTTCCATAAATTAGACTGCTTGGTCTCCAAGTCCTCATCGACTTAGGATTCCAACAAAAACCGGCCGGTTCAATCCGGTTCAGAAATCAATGTAAAACCGGTGATAATTGAACCGCTCCCTCCCCCGGTTCCCGGTCCAACCGGTTCGACCGGCCGGTTCAAACCGGTTTTTAAAACATTGCTTTTTTAGCCTTTGAAAGTGACTTGTAAGAGTTTATTACGATGCATGGTAAATATGTTAAACTTGATAAGAATGACAAGTCGGATGTGTTACACAAAGGTTGCTATATCTACATGAACTTGGTTGTGAAAGTCAAAATATAGGTTCGATATTAGGTTTTGAATATGCACATCATTTTTGACCTTCCACGTGGTAATTAACTAATTGGCAGTTTCAACTTTTTACTACTACTTAACTCATGTTGGTTGGGTGTTACATTTGCATGTTAATATCAAACTCTATTTATTAAAAAAAAAACATACGGTGATGAAAATAAATAATAATATTCATTTTTTTAAATGAATAATAAATGTTATAAACAAAGTTTGACTTTTGCTATCTGGCAGCTTCTTGAATAAAAGTAGCCCAGGCATGAAACGAAACCAATACATCAAAAAACATTGGTAGTCAAATTTGTCGATGCATTTGAATCAGTAAAAAGTGGGGCCCAGGAAACATTGCACTCTTTAATGTGAAATCGTGACTTGGTCTGTATACCAATTCCTTCTCCTACGTTAAGATAATTATAAATACAAAAAATTATAAAGATAAAATTGAATAATTAAATTAGATGAAATTGACTATATTGGTCGATGCATTTTAATGTTATTTTAAAACTGGTTTTCGGCACATTAAATTTGAAAGAAAATAATCGTCGGTTAGACACATGAATATTACCGGTTTCTTATTATTATTATTTTTTATTTAGACATGAAACTAGATTATAACCCGCGTTAAACGCGGCGAACACATAAAAAAACATACAAATGTCTGCAGATATTGCATAATAATTATTAAAAAAAAAATTATAGTTATTGATATTATTGAATTGTATAGAAGATACATTGAAATCTATAAATATCTATAATCGTTGAAGGACCTATTTGTAGACAACGTATTTTGTTTTATTAGTTGAACGACATTCATCGTCACATATTAGTACCTTCAAAATCATAGATAATTACATTAGTGTAATTTGACGAAATATTGATGGGTAAATCATAGATAATTACATTAGTATAATATTGATAATTAAAAACATTGAAGGGTAAATGGTAGTTTTCAATCATCAACTATCGTGTAATCCAAACAATCTAGAAAATTTTAATTACGTAAGACACACACACATACATACATACGTACATACATACATACATACATACATACATACAGTTAATCAAAAGTCATTGTGCTTTTCTCATTGGCATTTTATCGAACATGTAGAGTGCAACATCAAATATGTATTTTTTTTATTATCAAAAGTCTATTTATCAAAAGTCATTGTGCTTTTCTCCATACGTAGCCCTGATGTCTAAACTAAGGAATTATAGAATTAATTATGAATGTTTATTACGGTATCGTGTTGTAGTATAGGAAAAACGTTAGTTTGCATGTCTGGTTACTACCAATATGTATAGTATGATCTGTATGAAAACCTTGGCTACCACCAGTATGTATAGTATGTTCTGTTTGAAAACTCTGGCTACCACCAGTATGTATAGTAGTTTCATTACTTAAAATAAAACTAATGAATAATGAAATCCTGTAAACAAATGGTTAGTTTATACTATTTTGAGTCGTATAACCATGATTGATATGACCTAGTGACCGTTACGACGTTCTTCAAGTGTCGGTTAAATGACATTTGTTACCCAGGCATGCCTGCCTAACTGTAGCTAGCAGTTCAGGTGTGGGATTGTCAGTCCGGAATAGATCTATTCACAAATCTCACGCTCTCCCTTCAGTAGACTCTGGTTATACTATGATAAGATTTAACCTGTACCCCGAATGGTACAATTGAAGTGTTGTCTCACAATCCTGTATTAACTAGTTTACGTGTAGTTCTGTATCGATCAACTGTATTTGTACTCGTGTGTATACTGTATAAGATAATAATTATACTTAAATAATTATTACTATTGTAGTAATGTATATCATAAACTAGATCTGTCATAGTTTATATGTTTACCCATGTATGTAATCTGAATCGGTAAAAGTTGTGTATTGAATTCCCCAAACTATACCCATTATAGTTTGCTTGAAATGTTATGTACCTGGTTTGTAAATATGTAACACCCATAAAATTCAAGCAAATTTAAAACTTTTTAAAACATTTAAAACCATTAAGTCATTACAGTTTACTTTCAAAATAATTTAAACATCAGAGTATCCCCAGAATCAATCATGAAAATGTAAGGAGGTGCACGATCACGTCTTCGCCTTCCCGCGATCATCCGAATACCTGAAACAATAATCAATAAATGTAAGCTCGAAGGCTTACTGAGTTACCCCCAAAATACCAACTCCATACAATCATAATCATAACATATAAACCATCAGCATGCATAATGAGCCTTCAGCCTGACTGGACCGCCCTCACCAGGGCCTACAGCCTATCTGGACCGCTCCCGAGCCTTCGGCATGTTTGGACCGCCTCGTAGGGCCTACAGCCTGTCCGGACCGCTCGCTGGGCCTTCGGTCTGACTGACATACCCTCCTGGGTCTGTAGTCTATCCGGACCGCCCTGGGTATGTTAGCCTACAGCACACAGCAGGGCCGCCTCAACCCAACCCCCAATCAAACAAACATGTGCACATAAATATCATACGCTAGCATTCATAACATTCAAACCGATCTAACAGATCAAATAGCATAACACATCCTATAACCAGGATACATACCTAACAGGTCACTAACATAGCATTATCCTATATACCAGGATACCGACCTACCAGGTCAGTAAGCATATTACCATCCTAAATACCAGGATGAAAATCAATAAGCATAGCATGCAATAACCCATATACAGATCCAAAAAGGGTCGGCCTTGGTGCCGTAGACCCTGTTGATATAGTGAGGAGAACTCACCTGGCACTGCTGAAGTCCCGCAGGTACACTCTAGCTGCTGATTGACAGATTCCCGAACTGTCAACATCAAACAATACCCAATTAATAATTGGGTTCCAAGCCCAAGGTCCAACTCACACCACAAAAGTCCAAAAGTAAAATAATGGCCAAAGCCCAACATATGGCCCAATTTTCTAAATTAGGCCCAGACCTCTACACGGTCTTTCCTTAAGGCACATTCGATTATTCCAATCCAATTCCCATGGCCCATTATTACTTAGTCATAAAGGCTCAATTATGGCCCAATTTTCCAAATTGGGCCCCAAGTCCTCACATGGGCCTTATCCTAAAGCCTATGTACTTATTTTGGTCCATTAACTTGTTCTTGGATAACCCATTAATAGTCCAATCACCAAAGCCCACTAGGAAGACCCAACCCAAAGCCCAAGTGAAATTAGGGTTTTCACATGAAATGAGGGCTAGGGTTAAGTGTCCTACTTAACCCATTAAGGACTTAATCCCCTAAGGACTTAATTCATTAAGTCCAATATTGCCTTAGGTTAATTTGCCAGTAATAATTATTTAATATTTCACGTTATTAAATAATCTCGTGTGTGTGCCGATTAATTCTCAAAAATTAGGTTTTTATGCAATTAGGGTTTTCCAAACCCTAATTAGGGTTTCCTACCCAATACTATCCCATTAGTCAACTGGTTGGGTTTTTAGGTCACTTTGGGCCTCATTGGGCCCATTAGGGTTTTATTAGCTCAATTAGGGTTTCCTTGGGCCCATTAGGGCTTCATTGGGCCCACTAGGGTTTCATGCATCCCAAACGAATCAAACACACCAAGGCGAAGCACACCGCCACCCGACACGACGGCCGGTGGCGGCAAGAGGCGGCAGCCACCACCTCACGGTGGTGGTTATGGATTTTTCTATTATTATTCTTATACCGATTACAATTTACAACCCAATCTGAAACATACTCACACACTAATCTAATAAAACACACACACAACCACACTATGGCGGCAGGTGGTGGTAGATGGTGGCAGCCACCACCTCACGGTGGTGGTGGTGGCCTTTCCTTAGCTTTCCGACCAAACAGAATACACACCCACACTTAAGGCTTGAGAAACGGTCCCTGCCACCCACTTGGTGGCTCACAGTGACGACATCGACAACACCAATGGCGGCACACCAGTGGATTGCGGTGACAGCCACCATGGCCGGCTGCCATGGTGGTTCTTCACGACTCCTACTCGACAGAGGCCCACACCTACGAACACAACAACCCCTCGGGGTGACAAACGACGACCGGAACGACAAACTTGAGCCATATGGAAGCGGCGGTCGCGGCTGAGAAATAACACCGAGAGAACGGTGAGGAAGACGAGCGGAGGCTGTCGCCGATCGAAGCAGCGTTGACAGCCGGCTAGTGGCGCCTCGTCTTCAACTGCTGGAGTGTAACGGCGGCAGCGATCACACCCGTAATCTCGTCATCGACTTGTTCTCGCCGGAACTAGGGGCTGTGACACGTTGGCGGATCGGAAACGGGCTAGGCGGTGGCTTCCGGTGGTTGACGACCTCAACCGAGGTGGGGTGCGACTCAACGGAGGAAGGTAACGACGTCGGAAGGGAGGTATAAGGGTGGGAGGCGGCTGAACTCATGGAGGTGGCGGCTGTATTCATTTTAGGGTTAGGGTTGCAAGTGACGGGAATGGTCACAGTTAAATACCCCGACTCCATGCAAACTTGGAGAAAATGACAGAACTGGTCCCTCCCATTCCAAACTCTTCAAACAAAGTCCAATACTTACCATTTAAACTCTGGCTCCTTAAAATACTTTCAACTTTGATCCAATATTTTACCAAATAGCCCCTCTTTCAGAAAACCCTTACAATTCAGGTCCAAAATGCTACCAATTACACCCTGCCTTCTAAAACCCCTTTCAAAATAAGTCTTGAAATTAAACCTTAACCCCCGGAGATTTAATTATTGTCATTTGGCTTCCCGAAACTAAATCCCACCAATTTTTATTTAATTTTGAGCTCTAATAATATAAACTAATAATAAAAATTGCTTCTCGGGGTTCCAGGTTTATCATTTAATTATTTTATTTAAAACGGGATGTTACAACTCTCCCCCACTTAAAATTGATTTCATCCTCGAAATCGTTTCTTATCATTCCTTACACGCCCGACAACCTGAGCTTCATGGTCACAACTACCAGCATAACCCCAACCTTTCCAAGGCAACTGTAACCAACCCTCGCAGGGTTCTAAAACCAAGAAAATAAACGAATCCCTTACAATATGATCACATTTACTCAATCCGAAATCTGGAGTCTCGAGATGATCTGGCTTCCTGATAGACTGCTCATACTGAATCATCTGTAACATCCCCCACTGGCACGTATCACAATATTGTCCGCTTTGGGCTCCTGGCGTGAATTTAAAATCAAAGACCCAATTATCCCTGCAGGTCACTTAGCCTAACCCAAGCAATCTATTATTCCGTCCGTATTTGCAACCCAACACAAATACCAATACTACCCAAAAGCGGAAACTGCCTGCACACTGATCTGCCTGAAGTAGTATGCTGCCATATGATTGCTTTCTAAAATCCACCGAGGCCTTCCTGGCCTCATCTCGTTCGCCAATCATCTGAAATACCGGATCGCGGCTCGGTCACGGAGCTGAAAGGGCTCCCACATAGTTGCCTCACACGACTTCCGAACGAAATCCTTCCCTGGAACTAGTTGCCACTAGTTAACATGCCTCTGCGACTCTAACAACCTCCTGATCCAACCTTTAGGATCTAAGTGTCACATCCTGACGTCACCAAATCCAAGGCTAAAAGTGATTGCTACCTGACCAACGGTAGACTTATATCACAAACGACCTTAAGCAATTCCTTGCTTCCTTGATCTCTTAACTGTAGTGGCGTTCCTACAGTCTTATCGTTGGCATAACCCGGTCTAATCCCTCTAGGGAAACCCCTAAACCCATCCGTGGATTTCCATATCCTCACTGATACACTCGAACTGGTGGTTACTATTGTCCCTTCCGCGTCCTAGCAACGCGCTCATGCTATCTACCAACCTAGTGAATGTTGTGGCTACACCCACAGACTTACATCACTCTAGCACTGTCTGTTGCTAGTGAATGCTACGGCTACCCCCGCAGTCTTACAACACTTTTCATACTAACTGATCGCTAGTGAATGTTACGGCTACCCCCGCAGTCTTACAACACTTTCCATACCGGTCGAGAACGCGCTCGACCTAACACACCACTGAACTTAATTCATGGCTAGAATCCCAACCTGATTTCCCAAGTTCTGCTATCAAGCACCGAGAAGACACAATTTACATGCTGAGGAGTTTTACCGAACTCCCAACTCACACAACACTCAAACCAAGCAGCCACTAGGGTAGTCTTCCTTCCCGAAAACGATGTGTAACTTATCCCAGTTACAAAACCGATCCTGCTTCCGCATTTCGGGACGATTCTCCCCCACTTAGATTCAACTAAGTCTTAACAATACATGAAAATTTGAGAATTCTCAATCCTTCTCACTTTCCAACTATCGATCCGATGACAACCAACTCCTTCCAACTAGTGCTCCATTACTAGAAGTTTAACGGAAACTTAATAAAGTTCAAATTTTATTAACGAAAATCGGTTAACGGAAACGGAAAAAAGGTTCGGGTTGTCACATCATCCCCCCGTTAGAGGGAATTTCGTCCCGAAATTCAGACAAAGAATACAAATCATGGACTCGGAAATAGATGAGGGTACTTCTGTTTCATTGAATTTTCGCGCTCCCAAGTGAATTCAGGTCTCCGCTTGGCATTCCAGCGAACTTTCACTATGGGGATACGACTTTGTTTATACTAACATTTATAATCAAGATTATTCATGCATTCAAATATCACAGTCAAATACAACACTAATGAGAATCAAAAAGTCGAATACAATTAATAAAATTAAGAACAACATATTAAAGAAGAAACTTGGATGACGAACGTTATGTTGCAAAGAGTCTGAAGAAAACATAATGTACGAACAAGAACACATGATTTATACATAACTTTCAACAATGATTATGGAAATGATATCAAATTTCGAATTCTTTGATTATTTGAAATTAAGCGATGATATCCTGTAATTTTGTAGATACGTTTAATATAATAGATGTGAATTGAAAGAATATACGAAAGTTGTCTGCTAAGAACGTGATTTTAATTAGAAATGAATGAAATTTACTTTCAAAAATTATGATGAGGTTTAAATGAGTTGAATATATTCCATTTATAAATGACGTTAACATAAAATCAGTTAGTCAAACGTTCATATTTAGTCAATATCAATTTTAATTTATTTTATTTTAGGATGAAATCATCAAAATGATCTAAGGGTTGAAATTAATCAAGGAAACACAATCAATGACAAATTGACAATGATTGTTGAAGGTGATGTAATAAGTTTCTCTTTTAATATATATATAAAGATGGAATGATATCATTTTGTATTCTTTAAAATTAATCCAGATATGTAGCTTTAGAAAGAAAAAAAAATATACTATTTTTTTATGTGGTTGAACCCCTATTTATTATGCAATAAATACATACAATCACGTCTACTTATAGTATCAACACATGCAACATTTTAAATGGTTGAATTGTGATCGTATCTGTATTATCTAAGTTTTTTGTATTTGGTAAAAGTATGAAAAATTGTTGCATAAACTGTTAAAAGTAGGTATTATTATTGTATACATTATTAAAAGTAACTATTATAATATTAATCAATTTAACAATATTTAATAAATTTAAGATAAGAGGAGTTAAGAGATAAAGGAAGAAATGAAATAGGTAAAAGTGTTAGCTACTTAATACATTATGCAAGATTATTTTTTTGACTTAACTCATTGAAACAAACAAAAATAAAGACAAAAAGAAGAAGAGTCTTTCCGTTATGATTAAGTCAAAAAAAAAAAAACATCAAACGCAAATAAAGACAAACGCAAAAATACAATACACATGAAACAAAAATAAACACAAATAAAGACAAGTAAAACAAGGAGATTCCGTATTAAAATAAGAAAATGACTTATAATGGTAAGGATGTTTTAAAAATGTTCAAAAAATATCATCAAAGTTTTGCATGTTTAAAAAAATCATTTAACTAAAGCCTATGTATAAAAAACACCCTAAACGATTTGTTCAAATATCCCTCATTGGTAACCGGCAGGTGTAGGTTAAGGCCTTACATTTTTACCTGTTAAAAAAATTTTAAGGAAAAAATGTGACATGGATGTAAACGTGGATTAAGGGTCTCCAGGTGGAATAAGGGTTTTGTAAATTGGCTATGTTCTTCTCTGTTCTTGAAATCGATTTCTATCCTCTCCGTTTTCAGTCCAGCAACCACCTAATCTCTCCCCAAGCTTTAGGAAATGGCAGCTGCTCAGTTGAAATTGACTTATTTTCTTCCTTCGTTTGAAGGTCTGAGATAGAAACCACCTAATCGATTGTGGTGTCTTCTCCGTTTAGAAGTTCGACACTCAGGTCAACCTGTAGTCTAGTCGTCAAATTTGCTACTACCGTTGCTCCCAATTACACTCCATTGAAACCATTGGGTGACAGAGTGTTGGTAAAAATCAAAGGTTGTAGAGCAGAAAAGTGCAGGTGGTATATTACTCCCATCCACTGCATAAACGAAGCCTCAAGGTGGTGAGGTTGTTGCAGTTAGAGAAGGCAGGACAATTGACCACAAGCATAACTCAACTTATCTGTAACTACACATGAAGTGAAAATAGAAGCTCCATTCATTTTTGTATGAAGGCTGTAATGGTTGATTCAAGATAATGGAAATGAAACATTAAAAAAACTATGTTCAAATATACATCTTTTTACGACCAAATTGTCCCTATATACAATATGTTATTATATGTAAATTGAT
The DNA here is from genome assembly GCF_052849685.1 of Lactuca virosa. Taxonomy (NCBI): domain Eukaryota; kingdom Viridiplantae; phylum Streptophyta; class Magnoliopsida; order Asterales; family Asteraceae; genus Lactuca; species Lactuca virosa. Next base: position 46,769,759 of record NC_136433.1, read on the forward strand.
AAGAAGTTACAGAATGCAATTTTTTTTGTTCATATTTAAGTTTCTGAATAAAATGGGACAGTGTATGCAATTTTTATGTTCAAAATGAAAGCAAAGTTTTTTTTTTTTTTTTGGTTAAAGTTAACAGATTTTAACAGTAAAAAAACACATATTTTTTTTATCATTAAAAGTTTGTGACTAAAATACCCCTATGACCAAGGTTAAAATTTTCCAAGGTTAAAACTTTCCAACATTGTTGTTATACCCTTGACAAAAATGACAGTTCATATAAGGCAAAAATGATAGTTTTGTCCCTTAATAAACATGATGGTGTAACCCTTCATAGTTTTGTGCCGTGGACTTTAATTGTGAGTGGAATCAGTCATTCCATTCCAGTTGCACACCAAGGAAAAGGTCTTACCTTTCTTACATAAAGATTGGTTCCAAACTACAAGTTTCCAAAATACTACATACTTATACCCATTCCATTTCAAAAATATTACTTTATTACATCATATTAAGTTTAACACATAAGTAAATTTCCATGCCCCTGTTGACAGTTCATAGACAGTTTATGGATCATTTTGCCCATTTTGTTATTATTCAAAAAATACATTGCTATTTCTGGGCATGCCCCTCCATTATTATGGCTTGATGATAGTTTATGGACCATTTTACCTCTACTGTTACATGAACAATATAACTAAAGATTTATACTTTTGCATCCCTTTACACCATTATACTATCAAAGCTCTAAAGTCTAATCTACCCTCTAATATGGTCTCACTATCATCTTCTGGAGTGTTGCGATTTTTTTCCAAACACCAATTCAGAAATTAAACCTAAAAGAACATATTAACAGAAATTGAAGAAGAAGAGAATAGAAAGTAATGATGCAAATCGTTTAATTGTTGTAATGTTAAACTAGAAGTTCTCTGTCGAATACGAATTAAGGAGTCGCAATCGTCTTTTGCCAAGAGTCGCTAAATTCATTCCAAAGCAGAAAGTGGCGACTGATACGCAATTTATAATCGATCAGAATAAAATAAAATTGATTTGGAACATCGATTTCGTAGCGACTAGAACGAATGGAATTACAATTGGAAACGCTTTGAGAATTGAGTTGAGTCGTGACCCAGGTAACTATGCACAGGACCCCAAGAAGAAGACGATGCAGGAGAAGACAAGCAGAATAAGAAGAAATAAGTCGCTCCCTTTCTTTTCTTTGTAGCCCTAAATGTCATGTCATCCCCACTTCACCATGTCATTACTCTTAAACCAAGTCAACAAATTTTAAATCCAAGTCATCAATTACCCACAAAAACCAGTTACATTAGGTGGGATTTAAACAAAATGTATATTTCATTGGTGTTTTTTATACAAATACTTTAGTTAGATGATATTTTTTTAACAGGAAAAACTTCAATGGTCTTTTTTGAACGTTTTTAAAACTTTCTTACCCTTATAAATCATTTTCCCTATTAAAAACTGTCTTTTAAACATATGTTAATAAATTTTTAATCATCAATAGCAATTTTATATAAATTATTGTTACAATAAATCATATTTTTTAAAGCGTAAAAAAATACTTTATCTTGATATGATTTGATGCAAACTCGAGAGATAGCAAATTTATGGTTTTATATAACATTTAGTCACTATTTTTCTTTTTGTACACATTGTAATAATACTCTTTTTTGTTCAACAAATATTATTTTAACCGTTATTGAGACAACAAGTCATGTAGTTGTTGAATTTTTTTGTACACATTATATCAATAAACAGCATACAAACTTTACAACCAAAAACCTTTATTAGACAGCCTATAACAAACTTAAAAACATAATCAATCCGCTACAATAATCCTCAAAGTTTCGAATAAATAAATTCATACATCAATATACATTAATCCAATCCTTTTATAATATTAAAATTACAAAATTTTGATGTTTGCTACAAAGTAAAATTTCTCAGAAAAAATAAAATTCTGTTATAATAATAATTATATTACATAATACTCACACACCATTACAAATTTACGATATGAATCACATTACATATTACTCAAAATCTAATACAATAAACATTACATTTTACTTGAACATCGATTTGGATACTTTTTTGTTGCCTTGAGGTTAACGTTACTTGTGTTTCACAAAGCATTTAACGCAGCGTTATAGCAATTTACATAGAAAGTTTTTAATGGCAGAGTCACCCTAGCACCATTTCTCTAAAACCAAAAGTTGACCATGTCAAAGACCTACTAACCTTATCCAAAATATACCAAAAACTTTCATCAAAATCCTCTAAAGACCCACTGTTATCAATCACAAAATCCGTTTCAGATTTTTTTACATTCAGATTCATCTGAGCATCTATCCTGTTTTGAGCATCTTGTAGATACATTTAATCTATTTCCAAAATTAGCTCAAGCAGTACATTAAATCTATTTCCATTTTGACCTCATACAATAAAAAAACATCAAGGATGATGAACTTAATCATCCATTTATTATAACAACATCCCATAATATGAGATATGAAATATAAGAAGCAAGTATTTAAGAAAATACATATTGAAAAAAAAAAACTGTAGCTTACTTTCAACTAAGAAATTTTCGTCAAATTTTTGTATCATCCTGCAAACATTAATAGCCAATGAACTTTATAAAATTTGACAACATAACATCTTGCACAACTTTTGAGCTCAACAAGCTTCGATCATATAGACTTTGTCAAGCCTTCGAATGTGCTTTTATTTCTTATAAATACATTAACCTAAAAAGAAAATTAATCAAAGTATCAAACGATTATAATATAAAAGGAAAACGAGCCCTCAGATCTCATAGCTATTGATCATGCAAGGATTTACAATTGGTATTAGCTATTCATCCAAAGTCATTAACTTTACCACAATAAAAACATTTTTGTGTGATTTGTGTGATTGTGAAGAAAAAAAAAATTAAGATTCATGGCAAAGAACAACAATGCATAAAAAGATATACCAAAATACCTATTCAAGTATATGATTTTCCATCATTGGGCATTCTTTACATTATTCTACAAAAGCAAAACAAAAAACATATTCTCAAGATTTTATAAGAGTGGAGAAAGGTAAAAAGAAAGAAAGGAGTATGAAACATGGTTTATATTAAAAAAAAAGTGATTGTGAACATATACATCCCCTATGATATCCATAGTTTTTTGAATAAAAACTCATGGGATTTATCACAGAACGAAAATGTTGATATTGGGGAAGCATTCATCCCAACAGGCAATTGAAGAAAACTCCAAGCCAATGAGTCAAATTTGCTACCCTTTCTTACTAAGACGTTTGGTCGATCATACGAACCAAAAATGAATGACATTAAATTAGTCTACTGTTAGAAAACAATGGAATTGAACTGTATCTCAAAAAGATCATTTGAAATTTGGTTAAAATTGCTCCATCCCATTACAAAACTACAAATAATAAATTTTTAGAACTGTTTTGGTTTATTTTCCGATGTACGTTTATAAACTTCATACCTTAACGACTACCTTGACTATAGATTTTACATTGCAGGTTACAGAGATTTAACATACAAACCCTATATTGCATTGGAAACAGGTAAGTCGAGGTAAACAAGAAAATTCAAGCTTTAATATCATCAAAGCAAATAACCAGTAATCATTATTGAAAAAAAAAAGAGGATTTGTTGAATATAAGAAGAAACATAAAGATATAACGGCGAGCATTCAGAATGAGTAGGAGGTTTGATATTCCATTCATGAATTAGTCGGAACACATAAAACAATCATCACTATGCTCGCAACACATCCAACCCCGTGTAACTTCTACGTACGAATAAGAGAAAATTAAAGTAAAAAGTGATTGTAAACCATCAGAACTATTGGATCACTACATCAATTAATCAAACCCTACGAAAAGGCGTGATACTCAGACGACCGTCGTGAGATTAAATCCAAAATCTTCATTTGGGTTGAAACTTCGTAAACTTAGAAGGTAAAATAAGATTAACCGTAACATACCTGGTAGCCGTAAACCCTACAGTCGGCGTTTAGTAGAGACGAGCTTCGTTTCAGTAATGCAGATGGGTTTGGTTTCAGGCGCGGCGTATAAATAACGACGAGATTGTTGAATGTTGATGTAGGTTAAAAACCCTACGCAGTTATGAGTTATGACTCGCAAGGCCCAACTATAGAGCATTTTGGCCCGTTTATCATAACTTGTATAGTGTTTCAAAATGGGATCCAATATGGTTTTATCCTCCAAAATAACAATAGTTAAAAAAAGAACGGTTCAATGGAACATGTGTTTTAAATAGGGGAAATAGCATTTTAGCCTTATAATGTTTTGGGAATTGGTCGAATCAATCCCTAAACATATTTTCTTGTTTATAGGGACATAAGGTTGTTTTTGTGAGGTTGAATTAGTCATTTTGGAAGATGTGAAGGGGTAAACCGGTGACATCTTAATTAGACAAAAACGACAACCCTTTTACTTTATCCATTTCCTTCTTTCGAACTGAAAATCCTTACTCCATTTTCCCTCTTCAAGCATAGGTATACACATCTTTTTCGATTTGCATGTCCAAGGTATCTTTACCAAGTATCTCATACGATACACCGATGGTATTAATCAGAGGCTGTTGAACATCACTTTCGTAGACATGGACAAGGATGGGTGTTATGTTGTAACGTCCCAGAATTCAGAGTAAAAATTACATTTTTAAAACAATAAGTCGTACAAATAAGTCGTTCGAAAATCAATCAACGTAATTACATCATGTAAACATCAAAGTAAAACTCATAAGTAGTCGAAGTGGAAATTATGGAGTGGGGGATGCAGTGCAGTCACGTCGAACCTTTCCCTTTGGAACCGGAAGTACCTGAAATCGTAAACATGAAACCGTAAGCATAAAGCTTAGTGAGTTCCCCAAAGTACCACATACCAAACATACAAATGGGTCTATCCCTAGTGTATATTCCAGCCCAAAATACAATCATGGGCCTAGCCTTGAGGTCTCTTTCAACCCATCACATACTCATAGGCCTAGCCATATGGTTTATTTCAACCCAATCATACAATAATAGGCCTAGCCATGGGTTTATTTCAACTCAATCATACAAACATGTAAGAGTCATAAAGACAGCTAGCATCCTACATACACAACTTAGTAGGTCGGTATTGGTGCCTTCGACCCACAATTATAATGAGCAAACTCACCTGAATCACACAGCCGACTAAAACCCAGCTCAATGTCGCGTCAACCACAACTAACAAATCTCACCGTCAAAAGATGGGTGTTAAACACCTCGTAACAATCCACACATGGTATACCTTAAGTCTTCCTCTAAAAATAGAAATTTGAACAAAATTCAATCCATACCAAAAGTCAACGGTCAAAGTTAACGGCCAACGTTGACTTTAGTTAACCGCCACGTCGTGGCCCTTGTACGACCATACAGATGGTAAATACCCAGTCGCCACGTTGTGGCAACCTATGGCCACGCTGTGGGCGTTGGGTTTCCAGTAACTTAATAGATTAAGCCACTCTCTTCGATTCCAAGAGCTCCAAAGCTCAGATATGGTCCATTATATGGTCTAAATGGACAAAGTTTCAAGTTTATCAATTAAGACACCCAAAGAGATCAATATCTCCAACCCTATGTCCAGAATAAGCCAAATACCACCATGTATTAACTGTTAAGTCCTTAATCTGGAAAAACCTTAACCCAATAGTTCATAAGGGTTTTCAAATATAAAAATTATCATAAAGATGAAAGCTTTATAGGCATGCATGCCAATACATGTCTAGAATCCATTTTAGATTATAATAAGCTAAAAGTGCCCAAAAACTCAAGCAACGATAAGAACTCCAACCAAAGTCTAGATCTACAACATACGATGCTCTTGGGACTCAGGAGAGTTATAAAGTTGCCAACTTTATGAGCTCCTTCTTTAAAATTTGCTCAAACATAAAGAACATTAGACAACATTCTAGATCTAGCCACCTTAAGCCAAAAAGATTAAGTCGTTGACAATTACAATGGTCCAGAAGCTATGTAAGATGATGATGGTGTTGCTTCTGTAACATCCGAAATCTTGAAAATAAATTGTTGAGAATAACCCTATTTCTAGGTCAACTCGACGAATTGGAGGGATCAACTCGTCGTGTTGAAGATGGATGGATCGCGAGGGTTTAATGAACCAACTCGACGAGTTGGCAGCTGGGAATAAAACCCTAATTTTTAGGGTCTTGCACCCTATTTAAAGTCCTTAAGTCCTTTTTATGGCCTCCTTATCAGCCTCCATTGTTTTCCAAACCCTAAATCGATTTGTAGCCTCCATTATCAAGTTTTTGGAGCCTTGGAAGGAAATTTAGTGTTCATTTTGTGCATTTACTGCAGTCACTTTAAGGTATCAAGTTCATACCTTGACTTATGGATGATTATATCTCCTTATTTTGGGTTTTGTTGTGTTTTGGCCTCTTTTTGAGGATGATGATGGAGTAAAGTCGTTTTAGGGGTGTTCCTTCATATATGAGTTGGTTTTGGTACCCTTGAGCTTAAAGGTGCAAACTTTATGAGGATTTTGGTGTCATGCATGCATTAAGTCAATTATTAAGTCCATTCCAAGCTTAAGAGCTTCATTTAGACATGCATGAACGTAAAGTTGACAACTTTACGTGGTTTTCCAGCTCAAGGAAGTCAGATTTATGTTTTGGAGTCATGTCCTCATGTATTAAGTGTTTAATGTGTTAAGAGGTGGGTTCCTAGCGAACTCGACGAGTTTGTTTGGATAAACTCGGCGAGTTGGCTTAGTTTTCCCTGACATTTTCAGATTGATAGAGGAACTCGGCGAGTTGGTGGGTCAACTCGGCGAGTTGACCTGGTTTTTCCCGATTTGTGCAGATTAATGGAGAAACTCGGCGAGTTGAAGGACAACTCGACTAGTTGGGTCAACTTGGTCCGTTGACTTTGACTTCTGAATTATGTCTTTAACCAAGTTTGTCCCAAGGGATGCTTGAAGTAATCATAATTGTAATAAGGAAAATTATGGGCTTAGGCTAAGGCCCATATGGGGTTGGGCCCAATTTGGAAAATTGGGCCATTAGTGGGCCTTTGTGGATCTTTTCGTTTTGGGCCTCAGTTTTGGTTCATGTTGGGTCAGGGGTAAAATGGTCATTTTACCCCAAGTATGGATTATGGATTATAGCATGGAACCCGATTGCTATTTTGGTGTGTTGTTGGTATTGATAGCTCGGGAAGCCGGCAGGGCAGCAACTAAGGATTTTCTTTCGGAGAGCTTCTACATTTGAGGTGAGTTGTCCTTGATGGGTTTAGGCCATAAGAACATCCTATGTGCTCATACAAAACCTAATGCTTGGATCTAGGTTTCTCTATTGTACATGCAATTCATCCAAGAATTTAAACCCTAGATCTAGCATGTGATAATCAATATTAACATATGAATTTGGGTTTAGATCATACCTTGATTGTTATGTAGCAACAACAATCTCAAACCCTCCTTGTAATGGCTTTAAAAAGCTTAGAGTCACAAGTGTCACTCCTCTAATGGCTCACAAACACCAAGAGCAAGAGGATGAAGAATAAGGAGAGAGGAGGCTGCCCAAAACGTCCAGAAACCCTAGTAGAACTCTTCACAATGTTTTTGGGGCTTAAGGGTACTATATATACATGTAGGCTATTAGGGTTTTCAACTAGGAAACCCTAATCTGACTGCTTAAGCCCTAAGCAGCCCATGGACCCTTTTAGAATATCCCTTGGGCGATTTCTAATGGGTTTCCCCATAGAATTCGTCTAACCTATTATTCCAAGGTGATCCATAGCCCAGATGCAATTATCTTATAATTACAGTTCCAGTCCCTTAAGTTTAATTAATCTATTTTAGCCACAAAATTAATTATCAATTAATTCTTGACTAATATTAATTAAACAATATGATTTCTCCTTTAATATATTATTCTCATAATATATTAATAAATCATAATTAATCCTTTATCTCCATAATTCATCCTATCAAGTTGCTTTGGTGAAGGCAACCCAAAAGGACAATGCACCATCGGGTCAAGTACATACCAAAATAGTTATGGACTTAGACACTAATCCAACAGTCTCCCACTTGGATAAGTCTAATAACTATTCTGCGTATGACTTCAGATCCTGATCTGCAATCGTAGCTTTCAAAAACCGCTGTCAACTCTGATTCTATCAGAAGTGTGTCCTTTAGATAAGGGATCATATATTCCTCCATTCTAGATATCGTATAGACTGAGACATGGATTTAAATCATTCTCTCTGTCTATGTGTTGTTTCCCGATTTCCGATTTATGACGACTGACAACAGACTACAATTGAACACATCAAATTAGTCCCGGCTTGGCCAAGCGCTTAGTTGTCATCACTAAATCATCGAGGGGCCCACAAATATCGCTTTCATCCTACTTTGGATAAAAGGAACGGATAAAATTTGATTCAATGCTTGCTTGCACTCACTTACCGAATCACACACAACAATATGTTTTATGACACCAAGTTACTGGTGCGTTTACATATTATCAATGTGTAACCGACTCACAAGATACAACTCACACATCTCGGTTTCAAGAATATAAGATATTATCGTCTCACCAGTCACTCGTGATAAAATCCATGAAGTGATCCAAGTGAGCGTGGGTTTAATCCAATGCTCAAATCATATTCATAAGCACTCATGAACGTTGCAGCAAACATTTGCTTATGTCTAATACACTTTAGACAATCTACAAACCAATTCATGACAGTCTTCATTCATACCTACTTCCAACATATGAACGACTGTGGACCATTCGAATAATTTGATTATTCTTAAATAATTTAATTATTCAGGAAGTCAAAACATGCAAAGTGAAACACAAGAATAATACTAATCCCATATGGCCCCAAACTCTGGGTATAAATAAAACATTTTATTTAATCACCATATTGATTACTCATTATTTGTTATTTCGGGTAATCAACTTCTTACTTGAATTATTACTACACTTGTCCCATGCTCTCAGCATGCACACAATGTTTACCTATGGTCCTTTCTTTGTGAAATAGATCAAATGAACACATTTCCAATCATATTCATTTCACAACTCCCAATCCTTATCACAAGTATAAGAATATCAAATTCTTGTTACTTATGCTAGATTCTAACATTTTATGCAATGATTCTTTCGTAAAGTCACAGCTCAAAATCATCAAGACTCGGCCAATCTCTATCAGAAACAATTCTATAGATATGATGTCTCTCACTCAAAGTACATTCCTTTGAACATCCTTCTTGCATAAAAGTTTCTAGTCTAGACATAGATTCTTAATATCTAACTCCCAATATGGAAACATTTCCATATTTGGCATATGACAATTCATTCTTAATAGAATCTTATCTATTCATAATAATGTCATCCAATACCATACTTTCAACTACTCACAAGCGACCAATCCTCAGCGAGCTTTAGATCGTCCTTTGATAGTTGTTTAATTATTTTAGTCAAAACCGATTCTAGTCCTTTTCCCTCTAAATGCGCTAGACATTTTGAAAATTTTAGAATGGTCAAATATTATAGCACTTGCAATCGATCCTATACCCGAAGCGTATGGAACACGATGCATAATGTCTTACATAAAGATATGATGCTTTATCCATCTTCTGTCATAATATTTTATGTGTCTCGTTCTTACAATTCGAACTATGAAGAGGGATGCCGTAATCATAATCGAAATTTAAGAACACACTATGTATCCTTTGACTAAATTTATTAAAATTTCTCAATCTAAGCTTTAGATTTTGAAATGAAGTACAATATTTTCTCCCTTAATTATAGCAAAACAACTATTCAACCCTTACGACTTTGCAAAGTATGACTCTTGTTTTCTATAATTAATATTGTTAACTTGCAATACTTGCCTTAATAATCATACAAGCACAACATTTATGCTCCCACTATCATGATGATTATTATCATATAAGCATAACACTTATGCTCCCACTAGCTTTGACATGTTTTAGAAAACAACTGAACTTCCAGAAAATAATACTTATTGAATTTCTGAAGTTCATATTTCTAATACCTAATGCTTTGATAATCCTTTATCTAAGCTTCTTAAACTTATACACCTTTGCCTTAGATAGCTCATATGTGTGTCTAAACAATCCAGACTAATTGCCAAATCTCACAATCGAATTATGGAAAGGGATGTCGTAACCATAATAGAATTCGAGAATACAATTTCACAATCACTATCTTCTTAAAATCTCTCTTAGTGAAATCATTTCCTCACAGTCATTTTCATGAAGGAGGGAATCTTATGACACTTAGATTTTAATGGTGTATGTGTTCCTATCCATGCGAATTTGTCAAAACCAAAGTTTGCGACAAATCCAAACTCATATGGACTGAACTTTCTCAATCTTGATTTCTTGCCTTATGGTAACACGAGTGCCCACCATGTGTTCCAAGTAGTTAAGCAGCTCACCCTTTCATATCAACGTACTTTTCATTGATCAAGGTGCTTGCCTTTTATGCGTTCAAATGAGAACTCATAGAACTCACATGCATAATTAACTTAATTGGAATGGCACAGAAACAAAATAATGTCAACACGATAGGTTGTAAACCTCAAGTCGTGTGCTAGTGATGATCGATAAGGTTTATTATCGATTAGTTCTTGAAACTTTTCAAGACCATTAAGACTCCCACTGACTCCTTGACATATAAGATTCTTTTGTCAATAAACATTTCTCGACAAACAAATATTCAAGAGTTAGTGTAGTTTTTATCAAGACAAAACACTTCACTAAATTGGCCCTAGTTGGTCTTTGTCTTATCCAAGACATCACAAATTTCCAATTGTGCAAGAATAAGAAAACCTTTTCAAATTTCACATTTGATGAATGTTATAAACCTTCTTAAGACTTGTCACTCAATTCACAATCTTAACTCTAAGACTTGGTTTTGGAACGAAGTATGATTGACTTCTTGATTTAACCATTTCTTCAATTCTTGATTCCTCTTCTCAGACATACAATTGCACTAAGACTCACTTAGAGGATCAATTGAGATATGGTTCTTAATCATTAAGACCTATCATAAAACATAATAAAAAGGTACTCTCCCTTCTTCTTAGAATAGAGAAACTTTTATCTTTCTGCCTACTTGATTCTTCTTATTCGTTCTGTTATTTATTGAAACTCTTTCAATCAATTGAGAATTACACTTAATCTCATAAGTATAATCATATTTACTTAACCTTAGTAAATCATGACGAATATCTTTGTTACTCTTGTGGTGGAGTTGATCAACACACAACCTTGTGTACTCGATCTCCTAGTCCTTCACTTGACACTTTGTCAATGAATTAGTCTAATTTCCAAATATGAAATTTCTCATTCATCATGCAACCAAGTTGTATGATTCCAAGTTTCTGTCAAATTGAAACTTGGGCGATGAGAAACTTTCCCTATTTGGTAAATTCTTGACCTTTCCACAAATAACATAATTAAGAATCAAATCCATTATTGCTAATAATAGAAACCTACATCAATTTTTCATACATGCCATTGCAAGGATAAATAAATAATATAAAATCAAAATTTATATTATTGCGGAAAAATTTGTCCTTACAATGCAATTCAACTGAAAAACTATGTTGTTAAATATTCTTAAGCAATCGATTCTAACTCCAAGTAGTAGCTTAAGATTCTAATCTTCAAGTAATGCGATCGAAATCCATTTCTTCACGATTAGATTCCGCTCACTTCTTCCCTTAAGATTCCTCTCTTTTCTTCGATCCTACAAAACATCGAAATGTAATCTTATCACATTATGTATTAAGAATCTAGAATAGGAACTTAAAAGAGTTAGTTAATGGATTTTACCTAAAGTAGAGCCATACGTTTTTGACTCTCCCATCTCTTAGATCTCTTAGGTAAATAGGGCAACTTCGTCTCCAATGCCCCTTCTCTTGGCAATAAAAGCAAATTGACTCTTTTGGAACAACACACGAAACTACTTCTGACTTTGCCTTTCTCTTATGATCAAACTTTTCGATCATGGCATGCCTTTCGTTGCCATTGCCTATATCCATAGAGGTCTGGAAGGCAGATCCACCAATCAACTTTGCTTTTCCAGTGCGCCAAATCATTGTTGATTCAGCAGCAATAAGCATATAGGTGAGATCGATGAGGGTTACGTCGTGGTTCATCATATAGTACTCTCTTACGAACTCACTATATGAGTCAGGAAGTGACTGAAGAACCCAGTCAACAGCCAGCTCCTCACAGACAACAGATCCCAACATTCTTAACCTATCAATGTGCGACTTCATCTCTAGGACGTGTGTACACACTGACTTTCCTTCTTCATGTTTACTTGCCAAAAGGGCTTGAGTGAGTTTGAACTTTTCAACCTTTTGAACTTGTGGGTTAGGGAGAACAATAGGAGGAGGTGGAGGAAGTGAAGCATGATCTCGTGTTTCTCTATCGAATCGTGGAATATCATCTTCATGTGAAAAGCTTGTTCCACGGGATTTGGGAAGACCATAGTTGTCATACTTTGACATCTACAAAACGGGAGAAAAATTCAAGTTAGTTGATTGATTGAGTCCTTAATAAATCACCCAAATGAGATATTAAGGCTAGGACCCAACACAATACTCTACAACTTGGGAGAGGGATGCCGTAACCCAAATTGCAGAACATTTGAAGGTAAGTGAATGACGATTCACTAATTTCCACCATGAAAAACGAAAAAGAAATTTAAGTTTTAAATCTATTGAAAATTCCTAGATCTTTTGAGATTCATTGAACATTTCAATGACATGTTTAAATCTCGATATGCCCCTCGATTTGTGACTAGGATGCCGAGGATCACAAAACAGGGTGTGAATAACCATGCAAACTTACATGGTGCCCCCAATGTTACAGTCACCTATTCGATGTGCCGGTTAACCACACACGCTCCACCGAACTATGACAAACAATGAGTCACCCTTTGCTACCTTTGCTTAGTACCATTTAGTGTGTCGGTTAGCCATATACGCTCCACTAATGTCTTCGCAAGGGCACAAAGTGTAATTCCATGGAATTGCATCAATTCACTTTTGTCTAAAGTAACTAAGATTGGGAATTTTGTATAAGACATTTAGTTACTTAATACTTCATTATACTTTTAATGGAAAGGGTTTGCCCTATCCTACCCGTTCGGCTAACGACCCTCCACTAGTCAAGAGTGCGGTGGGTAAGAGTGGATACCCATTCAATCGCCATTTTATAGGCAATTTCCTTAAACACCCCTTATAGACTAGCTTCGTGAATGAGGCCTACTAACGGTAAGACTGACTGTTTACTCATACATATATATAATACTAGACTTTTAATGTTATATATAGTATAGGGTGTATTTTACACTTTTAAAATACTAGGTGGTCTAATTTAACAAAACATACTTTTAATTTAATTAAATGTAAACCATATCACTATGGATTTATTAACTCTCTTTTAATTATACACTTAATTAATTTAATAAAACCATAAGGGTGTGATTTGAACTTTTCAAAAACAATACTAGGGTTTTAGAATCTAACATTTCTAAATTAAACTTTTAATCAACTTTTAAATTCCAAAACTTGAGGGCAAGTTTTGAAACATTTCAAAACATTAGGGTTTAGAATTTAAATATTTCAAATCAAACCTTTTAATCAAAATTTAAATTCCAAAACTTGAGGGCAAGTATTTGAAACATTTCAAAAACACAAGGATCAAATAGCAAATAATTTAAATTAAACAATTAATTTAATGAGTATCTAAATTTGACCTAATTTCAATTTCTTGCAAGATAAGTTATCCAATTAATACAAATAATTAATCTTTAATCATATAAGGAAGTAATTATCTAATCAATTGGTAATTATCTTTTGTTTAATCAAGGATATTCTCAAATATAAGATAAAATTCGAATATTAAAGACCCAAAACAATTAAGGCAAGTATCCTCAAGCAAAATAGCAAGAAATCCTGAAATCTGCTCTTACTGACGCTCGAACTCGCCGAGTTCCTCTATGGACTCGCCGAGTTCCTCTATGGACTCGCCGAGTTGGAGCAACTCGCCGAGTCCACATTGGAACTCGCCGAGTTCATCAGTCAGGGAGCCAAAAAAATCGATTTTGAAGCTTGAACAAATAACCAAGGCATCAATACAATAGAAACCAATCAAGGCTCTGATACCACTGATGGGTTTAGGCCATAAGAACATCCTATGTGCTCATACAAACCCTAATGCTTGGATCTAGGTTTCTCTATTGTACATGCAATTCATCCAAGACTTTAAACCCTAGATCTAGCATGTGATAATCAATATTAACATATGAATTTGGGTTTAGATCATACCTTGATTGTTATGTAGCAACAACAATCTCAAACCCTCCTTGTAATGGCTTTAAAAAGCTTAGAGTCACAAGTGTCACTCCTCTAATGGATCACAAACACCAAGAGCAAGAGGATGAAGAATAAGGAGAGAGGAGGTTGCCCAAAACGTCCAAAAACCCTAGTAGAACTCTTCACAATGTTTTTGGGGCTTAAGGGTACTATATATACATGTAGGCTATTAGGGTTTTCAACTAGGAAACCCTAATCTGACTGCTTAAGCCCTAAGCAGCCCATGGACCCTTTTAGAATATCCCTTGGGCGATTTCTAATGGGGTTCCCCATAGAATTCGTCCAACCTATTATTCCAAGGTGATCCATAGCCCAAATGCAATTATCTTATAATTACAGTTCCAGTCCCTTAAGTTTAATTAATCTCTTTTAGCCACAAAATTAATTATCAATTAATTCTTGACTAATATTAATTAAACAATATGATTTCTCCTTTAATATATTATTCTCATAATATATTAATAAATCATAATTAATCCTTTCTCTCCATAATTCATCCTATCAAGTTGCTTTGATGAAGGCAACCCAAAAGGACCATGCACCATCGGGTCAAGTACATACCAAAATAGTTATGGACTTAGACACTAATCCAACAGTCCTTATTGTACTTGTGGGTCGAAGGCACCAACGCCGGTCCACTGGATTGATATCCTGTTATGCATGCTATTGTATTGTTATGATCTGTCAGATCAGTATCCTGGTAGATAGGATGTTGTTATGTTGTTATGATCTGTTAGATCGGTATCATGGTAGATAGGATGTTGTTATGCTTAGTGATATGTAGATCTGCTTGTCTGGCTGCAGACTGTTATATGATTCTCTGTTATATGTGCATATGTTTAGTTGATGGCTGAGTCTTCACTGCTTTGTGCGTAAGCCAACAAGCCAGGGCATTTCAACCCAATAGTTGAATGGGCCCGAGGGTATTCCATCCCGAGGATGATTGGACCCATAGTATGTTGACATTCCAACCCTATGGTTGAGGGCCTGGGTATTCCAACCTGATGGTTGACTGGACCCATAGTATGTTGGCATTCCAACCCGATAGGTGATGACCTGGGGTATTCCAACCCGATGGTTGACTGGACCCATAGTACGTTGGCATTCAACCCAATGGTTGATTGGACCCATAGTATGTTGTTATTTGTATATGTTATCTGTTTGGGTGTTGGTACTTTGGAGGAACTCACTAAGCTTCGTGCTTACAGTTTTGGTTTATATTTTCAGGTACTTCAGTGGACCGTGTCAATGTGAAGGCGTGACTGTACACATCCTCGCGTTTTGGACTTATGATTTATGGGAAACTCTGATAATGTGAATGTTTTGAAAACTATGTTGAAAGAGATTCTGGTTTTTAAATAATGTTTTGGAAACATTGGTTTTGTAAACACTTCTTTGGAAAAAGGGTTGTTTTGAAAATTTTAAATTTTATGAAATTTTGTGGATGTTACAAGTTGGTATCAGAGCCTTGGTTTGAGTGAATTGGAGGAACACACGTGTGAATCCAGTCTCAAACTAAGGAAAAATGATTTTCAAATGATTTTCAAAATACTTAAGGAGGATGCGATGTGTATGATCAGCCGAAGCCAGTAAGTAGACCCCAAAATAACATACTGTTATTTGAAATTGTGATATGTTAGAACAACATGCTAGTAATAGGCTAAGGATCTTCAGGAGTTGCATGATAGAACTGTCTGATTATGTGATGCCTTAGTTCATATAGAGTTCCCTTGTTTGGCTATTATATGACTCTTTCGCGTGTGAACTGGCTATTGAGTGGATATGCTAAGTCACATGCTACATGGTTTAAAGGATCTTAGGTTGAAGGGTTTGGTCCTGCTTCGCAGCTATTGTCTGAGTCCAACCGTTGTGGGATTGAATCTTTTAGTCTAAGATTGTTTAAATTGTGGGGCATGTGACTGTATTCATGCGATAGTCGTCTGGCACCAATGGAGAGTCGTGTGGCAATTGTGGTATAATGAGTCGTATGGGTTTTTCCGGCCAGTAGCGTTATTGGATGAGGTAGCGGTGGTTTCCCTGGTTTGGGTGTGGTTCATAGCAGGTCGACATGAGGAAGGATTAGACACTCTCGAGATAGTGACGGCAGGGAGAAGATGCGTGTGAGATGCTGGGAGTCTGAGATTGAGGATTTCATAGGAGGATCTGTCAGATCTTATTGCATTTTAGTGTCAGTCGGCTCCTCTGCATGAATGTTGCTTGCTTTGTGCTTTGTGGAACTCATGAGTGATGTGAGTTAGCCATTAAGTGGATATGTCAAGTCACATGTGAAAAAGGTTGGATAATCTCAGAGTGACGGATGTGACCCTGTTGCGCAGCTCTTGTATGAGTCCAACCGTTGTAGGGATGAGTCTGTTACTCGAAGGATTATCTGAGCTTTGTTGCATGCGATTGTATCTATGGAATGGTTAATTGACATTGTGAGGAGTTCTTTAGCAGCTTATGGCAGAGAAGTGTGGAACCCTAGGATAGCCTAGGGAGTTCTTTAGTGCGGTTGTTTCGCTGTTGAGCAGGTTTCAAGAATATTTTGTGACTGAGTCGTAGAGGACCCAAGATAATTCTTGAGAAAAGTATGAATAGGTGTGGAAGGTAGTATTGGGTCCGTACTACTGAAAGCACATGATCCATACTCGATTCAAGGAAGATTTCGGGAAAGGGCTGGTTAGTGAAGATAACACGGTTGGATACCATGGTTCAAGGCAGTGGTTCCGTATCTTTCGATCTTTTGGCTTGGGTTGCTCATGTGAGGATGGGTTTTGTGTTTGTTAAGGCCTTATGGCGAAATTGATGTGGGATGAGTGGTTCAGACCCAGATGAGTATGTTGATTGGAAGTCTCGAGGGTTTTGTTAGAGGTCGTGCTTAATGTGTTAAGACGTAGGTTTCTGGCGAACTCGACGAGCTTGTTGGATAAACACGGCGAGTTGGCTCGATTTTCCCGACATTTTCAGATTGATAGAGGAACTCGGCGAGTTGGTGGGTCAACTCGGCAAGTTGACCTGGTTTTTCCCGATCTGTGCAGATTAATGGAGAAATTCGATGAGTTGAAGGACAACTCGGCGAGTTGGGTCAACTTGGACCGTTGACTTTGACTTCCGATTTATGTATTTGACCAAGTTTGTCCCAAGGGGTGCTTGAAGTAATCATAATTGTAATAAGGAAAATTATGGGCTTAGGATAAGGCCCATATGGGGTTGGGCCCAATTTGGAAAATTCGGCCATTAGTGGGCCTTTGTGGATATTTTGGTTTTGGGCCTCAGTTTTGGTTCATGTTGGGTTAGGGGTAAAATGGTCATTTTATCCCAAGTATGGATTATGGATTATAACATGGAACCCAATTGCTAATTTGGTGTGTTGTTGGTATTGATAGCTCGGGAAGCCGGCATTGCAGCAACTAAGGATTTTCTTTCGGAGAGCTTCTACATTCGAGGTGAGTTGTCCTCCCTATAGACTTTCGAATACCCGGTCCTACCCTAAGCCCTTCATCAAACAAGAACAGGAAATAAGGCCAAACCAAACATTCTCAGGCTATAAGATCTTAATTATGTACAGCCGTAATGCATACACTAAGCAACTACAGTAATGATGTCAATTTCATATGAGGAAAACCCTAGGCTACCATGCATTATATAATCAAGCAATTCTATCATGCAATTCCTGAAGATCCCTAGCCTAGTACTAACATGTTGTTCTAACATATCACATAATCAAATAATCCGTAAGGTATTTTGGGGTCTATCCACGAGCTCCGGCTGATCGTACACTTGCATCCTCCTTTATTATTTTGAAAACATTTTTAAGAAAACCATTTTAAAATCTTGTCCTCAGTTTGAGACTGGAGACACACGAGTGTTTCCTCCAATTCACTCAAACCAAGGCTCTGATACCAACTTGTAACATCCATAAAAATCATGCCAAATTTAAACTTTTTAAAACATTTCAAAACCCATGATTATTAAAAAACTTGTTTTCAAAATAGTATATTGTCAGAGTATCCCAGAATCAAAACATAAAATCATAAAGTGTGAGGAGCGGTACGATCACGCCTTCGCCTTCCCGCGATCATCAGAAGTACCTGAAACAATAATCGATAAATGTAAGCTCGAAGGCTTAGTGAGTTACCCTCAAAATACCAACGCCATATAATCATAACCATATCATAATAACATATAAGCAAACAGCATGCATAATGAGCTTTCAGCCTGACTGGACCGACTCGCAGGCCTTCAGCCTATCTGTACTGCTCTCCGAGCCTTCGGCACATCTGGACCGCCTCGCAGGGCCTTCAGCCTATCCGGACCGCTCGCCGGGCCTTCGGTCTGACTGACATGCCCTCCTGGGCCTGTAGTCTATCCGGACCGCCCTGGGTATGTTGGCCTTCAGCACAAAGCAAGACCACCTCAACCCAACCCACAATCAAACAAACATGTGCACATAAATATCATACACTAGCATATATAACAGTCAAACCGATCTAACAGATCATCAATCATAGCAACATCCTATAATCCAGGATACAGACCTAACCGGTCCCTAACATAGCATCATCCTATATACCAGGATACCGACCTAACCAGGTCACTAAGCATATCACCATCCTAACTACCATTATGTAAATCAATAAGCATATCATGCAATAAACTCGGATACAAATCCGATAAGGGTCGGCATTGGTGCCTTAGATCCTTTTGATATAGTGAGGAGAACTCACCTCTCAAGTAGCTCGAATCGATAAATCAGACTCCTCCAATTGCAGCTCCCAATCCAACACCTACAATCACCGATGACTCCCTTCCATAAATTCCTAAATTACCAAAAATACCTCCAGAGGTCAAACTGGTCAACCCTTGGTCCAAGTCAAAGCCAACAGTCCAAGTCAACAGTCCATGTTGACCCAACTCGTCGAGTGCAGCTAGCAACTCATCGAGTTCCTTAAGTGTTCGGAAGGTCATAAAAAAACCTCACTGACTCGCCGAGTTGCCGACCAACTCGTCGATTCTATACGTGTCCAGAAGTCAGGGAAACCCTAACTGACTCGTCGAGTCCTCTGCTGACTCGCCGAGTCCATGCAGAAACCAACCAACGGGAAAACCATTCATGACTCGTCGAGTCCCTTATCCGACTCGTCGAGTTCATAAAGTCTACTTCTTGTACAGATGATTTTGAGCCATTCCAAAGCTCCAAATGGTAGATCTATCCTCCTAGGGCCTAGTTATCACGTAAAGTTGCAAACTTTACGTGCATGCAAACTTTACTGATGTCGTTGAGTTTATAAACTTTACGCCAGTATTGACCGCTCTCCTTTCGAGATGCTTTACGGGAGGAAGTGTAGGACCCCGATCTGTTGGAGCGAGGTCGGTCAGAGAGTCATGGGGAGCACAGAGGTGGTGCTTAAGACCACAGAGTTGATTCAACAGGTTCGTAGCCGGCTCCAAACTGGTCAGAGTCGGTAGAAGAGTTACGCCGATAGGAGGCGTTCTGATTTGGAGTTTCAGGTAGGCGATATGGTCCTCCTGAAAGTGTCACCCTGGAAGGGTGTCATCAGGTTCCGGAAGAGGGGCAAGTTGGGCCCCAGGTTCATTGGTCCCTTTAGGGTTTTGGCCCGGGTGGGTCGGGTTGCCTACCGTTTGGATCTTCCAGCAGAGCTTAGCCAGATCCACAACACTTTCCACGTCTCTTAGTTGCGGAAGTGTTTGGTGGATGAGTCAGCAGTGGTACCATTGGAGGATATTCAGGTTGATAGCAGCCTGAATTACATTGAGAGGCCAGTTGCGATCTTGGATCGAAAGACGAAGACCTTAAGGAACAAGGTGGTTCAGCTAGTGAAAGTGCAGTGGCAGCATCAGAAGGGTTCAGAATGGACATGGGAGACCGACGAGGAGATGAGGGAGCATTATCCGGAGTTATTTTCGGATTCAGAAGCATCAGACTTCGAGGACGAAGTCTAAGATAAGTGGGGGAGAATTGTAACGCCCCGTTCCTGGTACGCATTTTTAATTATTATTCTTCTTGTTTTAGAAGCTATTCAACGAGTCAGTAGCCCTAACTCATCGAGTAGCAGCGAGTCTGCACGTGGTTTGAGCGTGCCGACTCGACGAGTCGGTTATTCCCGACTCGGCGAGTCAGCGAGTCTGGTTGAAACCCTAAATTCCAGGGTTTGTACCCTATTTAAACGTCATTATAGCCTCCCACCCCAGCCTCCAGCACCTTTAGAGCATTTCTCTGTAAAACCCTAGTCCCCATTATTGAGTTTGAGTGTTTTGTGGTAGATTGGGAGTTGTAGAAGAGAAGGAAGAAAAGAAGATCTATAGAAGAGAAAAGAGATCCAAGAGCTAGCTTCCGTCTGCTTCATATTCTGGTAATAAAGTTATTACCTTGCTTATTCTTCCATTAAACCCTCTTTATGCTTGTTTATGTCTCTTTTGGAGCTTTTTATGACTCAAACTCGAGATTTGAGCTCTCCTTTGGACGGAGACCATAGATCTGGATGTTATTGAGCTCTAGGAACTCAATATAACTACCTTTATGCAATTATAGCCTTGTTCCAAACCCTAAGTACTTGTGTTGGGTGATTTTGGTGTTTTAGCCCCATTCTCGTGTGCATGCACGTAAAGTTGGAAACTTTATGTGCAAAACCAGCCCTAGATGCCCAGATCTATGAACTGGATGCACTGAAATCGACTGTATAAGAATGCATGCAAGAGACTCGTCTAGTCCATGCCATGACTCGGCGAGTCCAAGGCAATCTTCTTGCCTCAAGAACAGACTCGACGAGTTGTTCATACAACTCGGCGAGTCACAGTCTGGACGTGTTCATATGATGAAGGAGAACTCGACGAGTTGTTCATACAACTCGGCGAGTCGGATGAAGTTAGAATTCGACGGTAGTACGGGAGAAGAACTCGCCGAGTTGTTGCCAAACTCGACGAGTTGAAGCGAGTAGAGGATTAGAAAAGGTGTTAGGGACTCGGCGAGTTGGCGGCCCAACTCGGTGAGTCCGGTCAACTGAAAGTTGACTTTGACCAGGGGGTTGACTTTGACCAAGGGTAAATTAGTCATTTTACCCTGAGAACAGTTATCCGTATCTGATTTAGTGTTTATGGAATTTGTAGCCGGGGAGTTCCGGAGCAGCAGTCAGCCAGTTTCAGATTTAGCATCTCAGCAGCCAGCATTACGAAGTGAGTTTTCCTTCCAGTAGAAGCGGGTCTACGGCCACAATGCCGGACCGTTTAGTTAGCAGTAGTTTCGGATTTCGGTCCGATGCAGTAGTTCAGTGTGCTTGATGTCTTCGTGACACAAGCATGTATTAAGTTATGAGTTCCGGACTTCGGTCCGACGCAGTTTGCAGTATATGTGTTTATGTTAGTAGTTATGATTGTGCTATGCTATGTTCAGTTAGTTCCGGACTTCGGTCCGATGCAGTTTCCGGACTTCGGTCTGATGCAGAGGGCAAGGCCCTGGTTAGTTCCGGACTTCGATCCGATGCAGTTTCCGGACTCCGGTCCGATGCAGTTTTCCGGACTTCGGTCCGATGCAGTGGGCAAGGCCTAGTAGTTGCTTTATATGTTATTGTATGGTATGTGGTAGTTTGGGGGAGCTCACTAAGCTTTGTGCTTACAGTTTCAGTTTTGGTTTCAGGTACTTCTGCTAGCAAGGGGAAGAGCTCGGTATGATGGCATGGCACACCCCATAGTTACAGTTTTAGCCTGGGAGTTGTACTCTGATGTCTTGATATGATTTGGCACTAGTTTCTATTTGATAAGTGACATTTTGAGATACACGATTCATGGTTTTATCTTTTAATATTTGATATTATGGATTAGTAAAGTTTTCAAACAAAAATTTTTGTGTTGCATTTTGGGATGTTTCACCATGGACCGTAAACCCATGGACCGTGAACTCCATGACCGTAAGGTCATTGGACCTTAAACACTAAGACCGTGAACACTTGGACCGTGAAATCCAATGGTCATACCTCTTTGACCGTAAACTCTATAGGGTGACCATATACCCTAGTTATGCAATCATATGTGATTGTATCCCATAAATCTTAGAGTTTCCTAGCCAATAAGAGTGTTACCCTTCTTATTTAGTCGTCTATACACCAAATTCATACACATACATGTCTATATGTGTCTATTAGGATCGTTGTGTGCTCAAAGTTACACCTGACACTCTGCACTCCTCTTCCAACCACACGTCAGAACCACTCAATACAGGTGAGTTCATACCCCAACATTTTCCGTGTTTTTAATGTTTTCAGGGGGGAATACAAGCCAAACTCAAAGTATTTTATTAAGTTTTAAACTTATTAATACAACTCAACGATTTCCATGTTTAATAACTTACTCGGA
The DNA here is from genome assembly GCF_052849685.1 of Lactuca virosa. Lineage (NCBI taxonomy): Eukaryota > Viridiplantae > Streptophyta > Magnoliopsida > Asterales > Asteraceae > Lactuca > Lactuca virosa. The sequence goes on from NC_136433.1 coordinate 46,792,597, forward strand.
TATTTTATCCCTTTTGTAATATGTTGAGCATAAGGGAAATTGTTATTTTGGAAATCTCACTTCATAACTTTCAGAAAGGTTTTACAAAACATTTTCCATAACAACACTAGTAAACTATAATAGGTATAGTTTGGGATAACCCTCTAGGCAGTTTCTACCAAATCAGATTTCATGAATAAACATGTATAAACTATAGCAGATTTAGTTTATGTTATATATTTTCTCATGAGTATAAAGTACTATTATTCAAGGTTAATTATTGTTTTATACTGTTTCTCGCTTGTAAACTAGATTATACAGAATTGTGAGGCTCTACTTAAATACTGTACCCTTTAGTGTACGGAACTAAATCCTATCATAGTATTGTTGGATAAGGTGTATAAGTCCATAACTATTTCTGGTATGTACTTGACCCGACCCGGCATGGTCCATTTGGGTTGCATGGCACCATGCAATTGGATAAACTAAAATGAGAGAAATAACACTTATGGTTTATTAATATATTATAAGTTCTAATATATCAATAATATTATTTAATTAGTTTGATCAAGAATTAATTTAGAATTAATTAAGTGATCAAAAGATAACTAATTAAATATATGGGTAGATTATGTAAATCTTCCATATCTTATATAGTGGGCTAAGAGGCTCCATGGATTATCAAGTTGGGTTCCACCCATAGGATGCTCCATGGATGCTCCATGGGAGTTACAAACCCATGGGTCATGGAAATGAAGAGTCATGACACATTAGGGTTTACATGGTGTAACCCTAGATGTGTCAACACTATATAAGAAACCCATTCTCCACCAAAATCGGCTACACATAAGAAACAAGAGGGCTAGGCCGATTTTAGAAGTGTGTATTCTCTCTAAAGTCATTCCAAAAGCATTTGGTGTTGTGTGAAGCATTTGAGGCATCACACTTGGGGTGCTAGGCTCACAAGGTTTCAAGGATCATAAGCAACAACAAGGTAAGTTATTCTATCTTTCATGCAAGTTAAAATTTGTTCCCCATGTATGCTAGATAGGAATATAACCTTAGAATTCAACTTTGCATGATAATTAGACAAACATAGATCCAAGGTTATTAGGGTTGCATGTACACTTAGGAAGTGTTAGAATGCTCAAAACCCATCAGTGGTATCAGAGCATGGTTCGTTTGTTTTTTTTTTTTGTGCAAACAGCTTGAAAAAAAATCGTTTTTCTGTTTTCTGCTCGTATGAAAGTTTGCACATTTGTTGCTGGAAATGGACTAGAAACATTACCCTAAACTGTTTTGATGTTTTAAAGCTTGTTTTAGATGGTGTAATGTTTATGCTAATCCATTTACAATGACAATTATTAAAATTACAAGTTTTTTTTAAGTGTAATTTTTTATTCTTGAAAGTGTTCATATTCATGTTCTTGAACTTATGAAGATTAGATGATCATAGGAATTGTTTGTAACCTTCATGGTAGTTAATTCATGATCATAATGTGTTTTAATGGAGTCCATAACTTGTCCTCAAGTTATGGAAAACCAAAAGTCTCACTTTTATTAAAGCCATTAAAAGAACACAAGAGTTATAAAAATGAAGAGTCTTCATTTTTATTACTCAATTAATTCATAAGTTATAAGAAATGAAAAGTTTTGGAAGTTTACAAAACTTGCCCTCAAGTTTTGGAACATGTAAAGTCTTGATTAAAACTTTAGTTCCAACCCTTAGAATTTTAAAAGTTAAAATTCAACCCTTATACTTTATAATATTATAAGTTACTAATATATATATGTATAACGTCAAGTCGTCTTACCGCTAGTACGCCTCATTCACGAAGCCGGTCTATAAGGGGGGTATAAGGTTGTTGCCTATAAAATGGCAACTTAATGGGTGTCCACTCTCACCCACCGCTTCCTTGATCGGTGGAGGGTTGTTAGCCGAACGGGTAAGACAAGGACTTATAAATTCTCATTAAAAGTATGATGAATATTATAAAGTAACTAAATGCTTTTATTAAATTCCCAATCTTAGTTACTTTAGGAAAATGTGAATAAGGTGTTAATCCATGAAATTACACTTTACACTTTGTTTAAGTCATTGGTGGAGCGTGTGTGGTTAACCGGCACACTAACTTGGACTTAACAAGGTAGGTAAAGGGTGACTTAAGGTTTACCATAGCATCGGTGGAGCGTGTGTGGTTTACCGGCACATCGATTGAGTGATAAACCTTGAGGGTACCAAGTGATTTGCATGGTTACTTCACACCTCGTTTTGTGATCCTCGGTATCCCAGTCACAAAACTTGGAGGGCACACTCGAGATTGAAACATGCCTTTGAAAAGTTCATTGAATCTCAAAAGAATCTAGGAATTTCTAAGAACCAATTAAAAACCTAATATTTATATTTCGTTTTTCATGGTGGAAATTGGTGAATCGTCATTCACCTACCTTTCAAATATGTTATAGCTTGGATTACGGCATACCTCTTCTAAGTTATAATATATCGTGATTGGATCCTAGCCTTAATATTACATTTGGGTGTTTTATTAAGGACTCTCTTAATATCTAAACTAATCTTGTTCTCTTCTTTCAGATGTCTTCAAACAATGCTGTTTCTGGCTCTAATCCTAATGGCTCCTTTACCCTTATGAACTTGTGTGGGAAAGTCACTTTTGATGGATCCAACTTCAATGAATGGATCAGAAACATCAGGATGATTACCCGCTACGAGGACAAAGAATATGTCCTTGACAAGGAGATTGATGAGACCACTGCAACTCCCAAGGAGATCGCTGACTTCCGGGCACATGAAAGGGATGCTACAAAAGTGGCATGCATCATGTTGGCCACCATGACAGCGGAACTCCAAAAGTCCTATGAGGACTTCTACCCTTTTGAAATGCACCAAGATCTGATGGAAAGATACCATCAAAGTGCACGACAAGAGAGGTATGAAATCATATGCTCTATCATAACAACCATGATGAAGGACGGGGAATCCGTCACGAGCCACATGCAGAAAATGCAAAGGTATGTGGATCGGTTGCTGAAGCTTAATGTGAACTTCCCTGAGGAGCTTGCAATAGATATCATTTTGCACTCCTTACCATCGTGCTATGATCAATTCCGCATGACATATCACATGAATAAGGAAGAGGTCACACTCAGCAAACTTTAGGGACTCCTCAAGACCGCAGAAACAGGTCTTAAGGGTAAGTTGGTTGTTAACACTCCTACTCCAAACTCCGCCCCGGTTTTGGCAATCGGGAAAGGTAGAGGGAAGAAGAGGAAGAGCTCTTCGAAGGGTACCAAGGCTAGGACCCTTGATGGCTCTTCTTCAAGTGGAACCAAGAAAGGTTTTGTCACTCCTTCTTCTGACCCTAAAGAGGCTGAATGCTTCTATTGCCATGAAAAGTCACATTGGAAGCGGAACTGCACAAAGTACCAGCAAGATGTGAAGGATGGGAAAGTTAAACCCAACCATGCAGGTATTTATACTATCTTATCTAATAACTCACCCCATTCTAACTCTTGGGTCCTTGATACCGGTTGTGGTATTCATATCTGTTCTGATTTGCAGGGACTAAGAAGAAGTGAGAATGTGGAGCATGGAAGAATAAACTTAATCATGGGGAATAGGAAAGCTTTACCTGTCACCAAGATTGGAGTTTATACTTTATCGCTAAGTAGTGGGTTTAGTTTAGATTTGAATAAATGTTGTTATTCGCCAGAAATGGCAAGAAATATTATTTCCTTTCATGCATTGTATAAACAAGGTTTCACCTTTTCATTTGATAATGAAGTTAGTTCGATTAATGCTTTATTTAATAATGTTCTTTATTTTAAAGCATTACCTTGTGATGGTGTGTATGAAACTGTATATGTGGTTGATAACTTAGGAAATAATGTATTGTGGTCTTTGTAGCTAGGAGGGCTTTCTTTCGAGAGAGAGAGAGAGTTCATAAGCCAAGGAGACAGTGGGAGGCAAGTTGACCTTGAAGAAATTCAAGAGTCAAGTGGTGAAGGAACTTCAAACCCTAGCACTCAACTTGAGGAGGAAACTCCTGTTGAGCCAATTGACAAGTTTGTACCTCTGAGGCGTTCCACAAGGGTTAGGAATGCACCTGAGCATTACTATGGATTCCATATTACTCCTCGTGGCAAAGAGGGTATCATCGGATGAGAATCCAGTAGATCCCCTCACGAAGGGAATGACTCGGGTTAAGCATCTCCAGCATGCTCGGAGCATAGGGCTGAAGGATGATATTAGATTTAGTAGTTAGATAACCTTGAAATTTGTAAAGTGTAATTGACATTAGATGATGAATAAAAGGTGTTTTATTTATGAGTAAAGTGTTGCTATCTCTTGTCGATTGTTTACTATATTTCTTTTGCATGTTTTGACTTCCAGAATAATTATGTTTGGTATATCATATTATTCGAACCTCCACAGTCGGTCATATGTCAGAAGTAGGTATGAATTAAGACTGTCATGATTGGTTGCAGAGGTCTAAGTTGTTGGACATGGCTACAACACTCATGAGTGCTCATAAGTTCTAATCATTGGACTCAACTCACGCTCACTGGAATCACTTCATGGAATTTATCTCGAGTGATCGTGAGACAGTAATATCATATAAGTCTTCAAACCTAGAGATATGATTTGTTACTTATGAGTTGGTTATGCATTGATTGTACGTTAACGCATTGGTAACTCGATGTTATAAAACGTGCTTTTGTGTATAATTCAATAAGTGGTAAAACAAACATATGAGTCGAAGTTTATCTGTTCCTTCTTGGATTAGAAGCTGATATCTGGGCCCCTCGATGATTTTGTTTTGACCTATGTACCGGGCCCGGTCAGAACTAAGTTGATGTGTTCAATTAAGTTCTTTGTCAAACAAATCAGAAATCGGGAAACAAACTGCTGGACAATAAGTAAGACATTGTTCCATGTATTTGTCCGGCTGATATCTAGAACAGAGGATTATATGATCACTTATCTTAAATGGCGTATCATCATCTTCTCAGTTCCGAGAGACCTTGAAAGAGCTACGATTGCCGATCGGTTCCTGAAGTATTGCAGTTATAGTTATTAGACTTATCCAAGTGGGAGACTGTTGGATAAGGTGTATAAGTCCATAACTATTTCTGGTATGTACTTGACCCGACCCGGCATGGTCCATTTGGGTTGCATGGCACCATGCAATTGGATAAACTAAAATGAGAGAAATAACACTTATGGTTTATTAATATATTATAAGTTCTAATATATTAATAATATTATTTAATTAGTTTGATCAAGAATTAATTTAGAATTAATTAAGTGATCAAAAGATAACTAATTAAATATATGGGTAGATTATGTAAATCTTCCATATCTTATATAGTGGGCTAAGAGGCTCCATGGATTATCAAGTTGGGTTCCACCCATATGATGCTCCATGGATGCTCCATGGGAGTTACAAACCCATGGGTCATGGATATGAAGAGTCATGACACATTAGGGTTTACATGGTGTAACCCTAGATGTGTCAACACTATATAAGAAACCCATTCTCCACCAAAATCGGCTACACATAAGAAACAAGAGGGCTAGGCCGATTTTAGAAGTGTGTATTCTCTCTAAAGTCATTCCAAAAGCATTTGGTGTTGTGTGAAGCATTTGAGGCATCACACTTGGGGTGCTAGGCTCACAAGGTTTCAAGGATCATAAGCAACAACAAGGTAAGTTATTCTATCTTTCATGCAAGTTAAAATTTGTTCCCCATGTATGCTAGATAGGAATATAACCTTGGAATTCAACTTTGCATGATAATTAGACAAACATAGATCCAAGGTTATTAGGGTTGCATGTACACTTAGGAAGTGTTAGAATGCTCAAAACCCATCAAGTATAACCAAAGTCTCCTGGAGGGAGAGCGTGAGATTTGTGAATAGATCTATTCGGGACTGACAATCCCACACCTGAACTGCTAGCTACAGTTAGGCGGGCACGCATGTGGTGGACAAATGTCATTTAGCTTAAACGCCTGAAGAGCGTTATAAAGGTCTCTAGGTCATATCAAGTATGGTTATACGACTCGCAAATAAGTATAAACTAACTTTGGTTTACGGACTCTACCCTTCATTTGTTTTATTTTTAGTAATAAAACTACCTTCATATATACACTAATAGTAATCAGGGATTTCTAAACTTACATCTCTACCTCTAGGACGGATAACTTGTTTTTAGGGAAAATATGGGATTTTCTCAGTATAACACTGGCATTTCTAAACAGATGATTTATCTACTACTAATAGATACTCTTACAACACTACTTTTCATCAGAAAATATAGGATTTTTGTAGCACCTGGTTCCTGGTATGTATTTTATTTAAGTATTTTGCATTTCTGGCCTGGGACTCGGCGAGTTGAAGGACCAACTCGTCGAGTAGAAACGGATTTGATCCGGGATTTAAATGATGGACTCGTCGAGTCGGCTTCCAGACTCGATGAGTAGACTCTAACTGGACAAAACCCTAATCTAAGGGTTTGCACGCTATTTAAACATCTCATTCAGCCACCCTTCGTCCCTATTGCTTCCAGAGAACCCCCATAGCAAACCCTAACTGTTTGTATAATAAGCTAAGGCATTTGTGGTGCTTTTTGGTGATTTTGAACTCAAAGAAGAAGGAAAAGCTTGGAGGAATCAAGAGAAGACCAAGGGAGTTCAAGTTTGTGCATCATTTGCAGTTCCCAGAAGGTATAAAGTCGATACTTTGCTTGTTCATTTGTTAGATTCCTCTTTGGGGGAGATTTAGGGATTTTTAAGCCATTTTTGGTAACCAACCATGATTGCAAGCATGGTTGGGGGTTGAGGCTTCGGATCTAGGTCCATGAAGGAGTTACAAGGCAGATAAGGGATGCTTTTGCACCCATGGAAGCCCCCATGCAACCCAAGAGTCTCTTTTAGAGCCTTTTAGGCTCAAAGTCCCATGCATGCACGTAAAGTTCGTAACTTTATGTGCTAGATCGAGTTTAGGGACCTAGATCTATCATTTGGACAAGAGTTGTACACCAAAAATCGAAGAAATAAGACTTGGACTGTATCGACTAGGCGAGTCGTTCTTGGGACTCGGCGAGTCCGAGGTTAGACTTCCCTTTTCTGTTATGGGTCAAGGAGACCCAGTAGAGTGCTGGAAAGGTTTTAGAGGGTCCGGAGGAGTGACCCAACGTATTGGGATAAGCCATAGTCCTGGAGTTCATAGGACTCGGCGAGTACATGAACAGACTCGGCGAGTCCAAGGCAATCTCCCAACTCTTGAGGATGAACTCGACAAGTTGTTCATACAACTCGGCGAGTCGAGGGCAGTACTTGTTCATAGGATGGGGATGAACTCGACGAGTTGTTCATACAACTCGGCGAGTCGGATGAAGGTTCAGTCGAGGATATTTTAGAAGGAGGACTCGTCGAGTCGTTGCTAAACTCGACGAGTAGGGGCGTGAAGAAGGGTAGATGAAAGGATAGGGACTCGACGAGTTGGCGGCCCAACTCGACGAGTCAGGTCAACTGGAAGTTGACTTTGACTTTGACTTTGATTTGGTCAGGGGTAAAATAGTCATTTTACCCTAAGAGTAGTTAGCAGTGTCTGATTAAGTGTTTTATGGATTTATAGCCGGAGGATCACCGAAGCAGCAGTCAGACATCTGCCGATCAGTTTTTCAGCAATCAGCCTTGCGAGGTGAGTTACCTTCCAGTAGCGGTGGGTCTACGTCCACAATGCCAGCCCACCAGTAGGAGTTGTATGTTAGATGATTGTCTTTGTGATATTCATCTAGGGTTGCTACTACCTGATATGTTTATGTGCTAGTATGATATGATGTTTATGGAATAGTCCTCGTATGTCGTCGTAAGGACCGACGGGTAAGTCAAGCACCCCAGAATGGCTTGACCTGGGTAGTCAGGCACCCCAGAATTGCCTGGCAGTAAGTGTGTGTTATATGGTAGTAGTAGGGGGTGAAATAGTCCCCGGTAGTCGGGCGAAATAGACCGACGGGTAAGTCAAGCACCCCAGAATGGCTTGACCAGGGTAACTCAAGCACCCCAGAATGGCTTGACCTGGGTAGTCAGGCACCCTAGAATTGCCTGACAGTATATTATTGTATGGTTTGTGGTATGATGGGGGAACTCACTAAGCTTCGTGCTTACAGGTTTCAGTTTTTTTTCAGGTACCTCTTCAGCAAAGGGGAAAGAGCCGGCACGGTAACTGCACATCACACACACATGTTGGATTTCCGCATTACGAGATTCTTGGGATTGTACTCTGACATTATTATATTTATGGTTGGGTTTTCAGACATGTAATATTGTTCTTATGAAATGATATGTCTTTACTATGTTTTCTTATGGAAGTTTTATAAATCAATTAATTAAAAATGAAATTTTTGGACTCGGAATTTGGGATGTTACAAGTTGGTATCAGAGCCTTGGTTTGAGGAATTCGGACACACCCTCGGGGGTGTCTGGACTCAAACCGAGGAATTAAAATCTTTTACAAGAAAATGGTTTTCTAAAAGATAAGTTAAAGGAGTTTTGAGAAAGAACGAAGTGTGTGATGTGCGCGACCGGCCGGGCTCAAGTAAGTATTCCCCAAAGTACCCATACAAGTTTATGATTATGTTTATCGGCTTCAGTAGAACAGCATGCTAGATTAGGACTAAGGATCTAGGAGGATGCCTTATGTGCCTGTTATATGTTTATGAGCCTTATGAATTGCATGCTAGTATAGATTCCTGAGTAAAGGATAGAGCATTATAATTGGATCATGTGGTTAGGTTTCCCTTCGTCTAAATGCTACTTGCTTTGTGCTTTGTGGGACTCTGAGTGATGGGAGTTAGCCATTAGGTGAATACGTTAAGTCACATGTGATCAAGGTTGAATAATCTCAGAGTGCTGGAATTGGCCCTATTGCGTAGCTCTCGTTTGAGTCTAACCGTTGTAGGGACGGGTCCCTTACCCGAAGGATTATCCGAGCCTCGTCACATGTGATGATGTTCAGGTAGCGGCTAATTGGCATCATGAGGATACCTTCAGTAGCTGAGGACCGAGTTTGGATTGGTGATTACCCTAGGGCAAGCCTAGGAAGAGAATAACAGAGATCAGTAGCAGTAGAAGGGACTTGGTGGAGTCAAGGCCGTTTCGAGGAAAGTACGGATATATGTGGAAGGTAGTATGGGCCCGTACTACCGAAAGCAGAGGATCCGTACTTGAGTCGAGGAAGGCCGAGACAAAACCAGGAAACTTGTGATAGATGTGATCCCTCTAGATGTATCAGTATCACTGACGATTGTCATTATGTGTTGCAGAATGGTGGTATTACGTCCGAGGCCAGCAGTTGGCAGTTCAGGAGAGGGATCGGGTTCAGGTTCAGGTTCCGAACCAGTGGATGAGAGTCTACGCTAGTTCATCGCGTCCGAGATCACTAGAGGCATTCTTGATGCGACCCCGGTCATCTTTGGGTCGATAGAGGAAGGGATCATCGAGCTGATGGAGGATCGCCTCAGGGCGTTCAGGAGCGACATGGCGGCTAGCCAGTCAGGATCACGCACACTGTCCTTTAAGGACTTCAGGGGCAGTGGTGCGCCATATTTCCACGGGGCGAAGGACCCTATTGCTGCCAGACGATGGATTGCAGACATTGAGTCTGCCCAGTTGACTAGCTTCTGCCCCGAGGGGTCGAAGGTGCGATATGCAGCAGGATGCTTGAGAGACCGGGCCAGGGATTGGTGGGAGTCGGTTGGTGACTCTCTGGGAGCCTCGACTATTGAGGCTATGACATGGCCGGATTTTGTGACCCGATTCAGAGCTGAGTTCGCGCCTGCGGTGGAGCTCCAGCAGTTGGCCCGGGAGTTCCTGGATATGAGGCAGATGACGGAGACAGTGGCGGAGATCACCGCCAAGTTCCGAGAGAGGGCGTTACTAGTACCCCAGTATGCGGGAGACGAGGATATGAGGAGGACCCGCTACCATGACATGCTGCGAGCCGACATTCGGGAGCATGTCAGTTTTTCAGCTTGCCCTACCCTGGAGTCCATGATTGCCAGTGCAAGGGAGAGAGAGTTTGATTTGGAGCACATCCGTAAGAGGAAGGCCGAGGAGGGACAGGTGACTGGGGCTTCGGGGAAGAAGCCCAAGGGAGCAGACACTAGGCCGAAGGGCCAGTCGGGACAGGGCCGCTGCAGGAAATGCGGCAGGGCTCATAAGGGAGTTTACAGGATGGGATCATCGGGCTGTGATGATATATGGTCCATTGGCATGGCCTAGACTGCTCTAGCGCGCCAGCCTGGCCTGGTGCGCTCCTGCCAGCCCTGCCTGGCGTTCCCTTGCGAGCCTTGCTGGGGACTCCCTTGCCAGCCTTGCTGGGGACTCTCCTGCCGGCCCGGCCAGGCGCTCCCTCGCCTGGCACTCCCTTGTCATCCCTTCCTGGTGCGCGCCCGCCAGCCCCGCCCGACGCCTTTGGGCGGCCTTGCCCAACTCCTTACTAGTTGGGCCTGAATTGGGCTGGCCCAAGGCCTGACCTAATTGCCCCTATATAATGAATAGTATCTCCTCCATGGAGAGGGATCTTCCCCCAAGGCTCAGCCGCCACTATACTCCGGCCGGGTGGCTCAGCCGCCACCCGCCGCCGTCAGCCACCATACACCAGCACCAGCACCAAGATGGTCCTCTCTAGCTAAAGAGAGCCATCTCAGATCTTCTAGTTGATCTAACTTGACCGTCGGAGTCCGCTCCCGGGGCACAGTCCCTGGGACGGCTCTAACGACTTTGCACTGTGATGTCCAGATCTCCGTAGTAGCAGAAGACTAGAAGACTCGCCGGAGGTCGATGTCGCATCATTTGGCGCCATCCCGGACTTGAACAAGCAGCCATCACCTTGTTCTTTCCAGATCTGTTCAGATCTGTTGAGTTCCACATCAGGTTTTCTCAGATCTGTCCATTCTCACCCCTCATTTGATCAGATCTGTTCGGTTCTTGGCAAGATCTTTTCAGATCTGGCTAACCATCGTTTAGATCTCAAGATTTACTTCATTTTCAGTTCAACTCTAGATCTATTTTCGTTCTCATGCTCAGATCTGTAGATATGTTTTCGTCTTGAAACTTAGATCCCAAGATCTGTTGAGTTTTTAACTCATCTGAAAAGTTATGAAGCTTGCAAAAACCTTCTTAGATCCGTTTTTGTTTTCATTTTGGGGGTTTGTTGAGCAATTTCAGAAGAAAATAAAATTTTATGAGTTTCTACCTCATTTTAGTGCATATATTTTCTAAAAATCGTTTTCTAGTTAAGATTTTATGTGATAACTTCAATACATGCATCAGCTGTTTGTAAGCACAGCTGAGATGTTTGTACATTTCAAAAAAAAAATCTGAGTTTTTTCTTTTGTTCATATTTTTGGTGTTTATCTCCAGAAATTTAGAGAAGGAAAACGAAAATCTTTTCAGATATGTTCCTTTGCTTATGTTTTGATGGTTTGTTGAGCAAACTGAAAAGAAAAGAAAGTTTTATGAGGAGTGAGCCTCATCAGATTTCGTTTTTGTTTATATCTTGAGGTTTCTCAGCAAGTCTGAGAAGAAAAGAAAATTTTTATGAGTTTTTTACACATCTCTAGCCCATATTACAAGTAGATCGTTTTTATCAAGAGATTTTCTGTTTATACCTTCCATTCTTGAAACAGCTGTTTGTAAGCACAGTTGTGTTGGTTGTACATCTCCACAAAAAAAATTTTAAGGTCTTTGTTCATATCTTAATATGTTCCTCAGTAACCTTTTAAAAAAAAAGAGAAAGAGGCTTTTAAGAGTTGTGCCCATATTTTGATGGTTTTGCTCAATCTTGAAAAAAAATTCTTATGATTGTTTACCATCCATGTCAGCTCATATATTATGAAAAGTTTGTTTCAGTAATGATTTAAAGATACGAGTTTGTTTAAATTTTGCTGTAATGCTTATACATTTCAAAATATTGGTAAAAGTCACTTTTATCCATGGATTTACCATTTTAGTTAATGGTTTTTTAAAAAAAAAAAGATGGAGAGGAGTTCTACTAAAAGAGTAGCTCTGTAAAAAGAGATTCATACAAAAGTAAGAGGTCGTACAAAAAAAAGAGGAGATATTTTTACAGTTCACATTTACAGCAGACTGTACAAAATATTACAGCAATGAGCTGTCAATTCTAATCCTAAAATCGACAAAAGAAGAAAAAAGAGAGTAATGGGTGTATACAGTGCACACCACGAACCAAAGGACAAAAGCATTTGCAGTGGGACCCGCCTGGTCCAATTCTCGACATAAACAAAGTCAAACACACCCGACCCCACCTGGATCTCCTCCTCCAAATCCCGCTCAGTGACCATTGGTAAACAAACCAAAGCAGCTTGAACGCAAACCACCTTCAACATTGAGACCAAACAAGGCAGCGTCGCCGGGGAAATCTCAGCCCCGGTCTCCATCTACAGGCGGCGGCCCCACCGAAGTGCCTCCAAAAGTAACTCTCACACCCAATACCAGAAGTTATAGTCGTCTCCATTTTCTTGATTCACCGCCAGTAGCTAGAGCATCGCTGGTATTGGCCCCGACGACTAGGAGACCAGCGCCGGAAACGCTGCGCCGGTCGCCCTCAGCCAATCGACGACAGCCTGCACGAAGCATCTCCGCCATCACCAACAACCTATGGCTCCGCGAGCGAGCTCTGGCGGCAACAGTCTCATCGGCGACCCAAAACAATCTCCGGCCCCTGCGTTTTTTGTTTAATCGTTAGTGGCTGAAATTCCAACACCGCCACTCCACCTCCGTGCCCCTGTATCCAATTAACCACTGCACCCGCCGGCCGGTCGAAGAACCTCAGTCGCTAAGAGCTGCTCCCTCTGCAGTCAACATTACTCGACGAAGAGCCCCACACCGCTAGCCGTCGTTTCCTTTCTTCTTTGTGGAATCCTTGGAACAGATCGTGTGAGTAAGGGGGAAAAGCAGCTGTAAAATAAAAGCCAAACACACTTGATACCTATGGGCATTCAAACGGACGGTGACACACAAAAAGAGAGTTTGGGCTACAGCTTCAAAACCCTAACGGGTTGCATAGGTGTATTTGGGCTATAACATTTGACTTGGGTCTCTCATATATTTTGGTATTTGAGCCACTTAAAAAACAATTAAAATGGCCCAGTTTCTGGATGAACAAATTAGCCAATCGGTCAACTCACAAGTATTGTGATTTCGATAAATAAACCTGATTCTAGAAGACGCGTTACATCTCAAACCACTCAGTGCGTTTAAAAAAAAACAAAAGATAGAAAAGGATATGAACTTGGGTTAATCATCTTTTAAGTGGGCTCTAGCATATTTTGGGCTTCTAGCAAATTGGCATGACACAATATTGGGCCACCTTAACAACAAATAGCCCACGAACTTTACAAGGAAAAAAAAATCAGTCATTTAATACTCGCGCACCGCAAGCTCCGCTCAACGTTCACAAGCCGCAAGCCCCGCTCAGCAAATACATTTTAGAATACGCTTGGTATTTTCAAAAAAAAAAAGGAGGGGAGAAGAGTAGTACACTACTACTGCTACTCGTGAAGCATTTCGAAATAGCCCTCAACAATTGTGTTGCTCGGCTATCAGCAGCTGTGTTGACCAACTTCAGGCAGCCTTGCCACTCCGCTCTCGCCACTCATGTTGACCGGCCCTCGCTAGTCTCGCTGCTTAGCCCTCAGCAGTTGCGCTACCTGGCTCTCAGCGGTTGCACAGCCTGACTCTCAGTAGCGATGCGGCCCAGCTCAGTAGCTGCAAGGCCTAGCCATCAGTAGTCACGTTGTTGGACTAGCAGTCGCGCTGCCTAGCTCTCGGCAGCCGCGCCAACCTAGTTCTTGTTAGTACTTGGGTCGCCTAGCTCTTTCCAGCAACTATGTATCTCAGCTTTTAACGGCTATACATCCAGCTCTTTGCCTCCTCTAAGAAAAAAAAGGGGGGAGGGCTGGCATGACACTATGCAAAAGTGATTTCTATTCCGAAGGGGCAGAGTTAAAGTACATGAAGAGCTGATGTTATGCATGATAGTGCACTCCCGAGGTGACATTAATATTCTGGGTCGAAAGATAAGCCTCGTGGTTCAACCCTTGGTAGTCTCACTGCCCAGCTCTCAGATGTCGTGCTACCCATCTATCGCTAGCAGCTCGATGCTCAGTTCTCAGCGTCCCTGATGAGCAGCTCTCGACGGCGGTCTCGCTACGCACCACTTGACGGCAGCTACACTATCCAGCTCTAAGTAGCATCGCCGCATAACCCTCTGCAGACAGCCAAGATAGCATGGCACCAACTATCACTACAACTAATGATGCAACAAAGCATCAGGCGCCATTACACTTCAACCTGGAATGATCACCCAGGCCACACATACATACATAGATTGCGGGCTGCTACGCCCAGTCATGCGAGGTTCAGCACCCTCGCCCCGAGTCGTCTGGCTTCCCAGCCCGACTCCATTATAGCGGCAAGCTCCGCATGCGAGGTTCAGTGCCCTCGCCTCGAGTCGCTTGGCTTCTCAGCCCGACTCCATTATAGCGGCAAGCTCCGCATGCGAGGTTCAGTACCCTTGCCTCGAGTCGCCTGGCTTCTCAGCCCGACTCCATTATAGCGGCAAGCTCCACATGCGAGGTTCAGTACCCTCGCCTCGAGTCGCCTGGCTTCTCAGCCCGACTCCATTATAGCGGCAAGCTCCGCATGCGAGGTTCAGTATCCTCGCCTCGAGTCGCCTGGCTTCTCAGTCCGACTCCATTATAGAGGCAAGCTCCGCATGCGAGGTTCAGTACCCTCGCCTCGAGTCGCCTGACTTCTCAGCATGACTCCATTATAGCGGCAAGCTCCGCATGCGAGGTTCAGTACCTTTGCCTCGAGTCGCCTGGCTTCTTAGCCTGACTCCATTATAGCAACATGCTCCGACCATTCCACGCGATGCTCTTCCGCGTAACATCTCCATGATCATTGGCTGCTAAGCCCAAGCTACTCTCCTAAGTCGCACAACATAAGTCACGCATCGTCGCGCACCATAAGTCGCGCATCACAAGCTTATTCCACACCATGATCTTGGTGCTTCCTTTCTCACAGTCATCATGGTTCCCTTGTGCTCGGACGATCGATGAAGTGTTATCTACATTACACCATGCTATAGTGAGGATACTCTCCAGCAAGAAGGTCATCCCGACAGTGGCCCTGCTACCTACGACCTCACAGCATCTCTGTTTCCTGGCTCTCGGAAATGGTCTCGCTGTGCAACCCTACTTGTAGCCTCGCCGTATACCCCACATCATCTCTGTTTCCTGGCTCTCGGAAATGGTCTCGGTGTGCAACCCTACTTGTAGCCTCGCCGCATACCCCACAGCAACTCTGTTTCCTGGCTCTCGGAAATGGTCTCGCTGTGCAACCCTACCTGTAGCCTCGCCGCGTACCCCACAACATCCTTGTTTCCTGGCTCTCGGAAATGGTCTCGCTGTGCAACCCTTCCTGTAGCCTCGCCGCGTACCCCACAGCACCTCTGTTTTCTGGCTCTCGGAAATGGTCTCGCTGTGCAACCCTACCTGTAGCCTCGCCGCGTACCCCACAGCACCTCTGTTTCCTGGCTCTCGGAAACGGTCTTGCTATGCAACCCCAACCTATAGCCTCAATGCCTATCCCTCAACAATTCTGTTGTCTGGCTATCGATAATAGTCTCGCTATGTGACCCTTGCTAGCAACCTAGCTGCACAGCTCTTGGAATCTCTTCCACTTATATTATGGCTAACAACCTTACGGTTTATTGGCTTGACAACATAGTCTGACACGGCTACCTACGCTACCCACATCAGACTGGGGGGAATCCAGCTAGGTGTAGCCCGAGCAAGAAAGACCCTCAAGACGGTTATTAATGCAGACTATGTAGATGGTTACTGGTGACATCCCATCTGCGCATGGATACCACAACAATCACGTCGGATAACAGTCTCAGGGACTAAATGTCAAGCTTACGCTTCTTAGCTACCCCGCCCCGACATTCCATCGACATCAGTGTCGTGTAACACTCTTTAGCAGCCTCGGTCTGCATTATCGCAGCAACAGTTACGCTGCGTTACACCGATCAGCTCACACTCCTCTCAATGAAGGAGTAACAGGTCAGCTCAAGCCGCATAAGCAATGTTTGGCTCTTCGCACAACCCCACGACTCTCGTGGGCGAGGTTCAGTCATTTCTCTTTATTATTTATTGTATTGGTGCTTTATCTAGTCCGATCCGATTGTCAGCAACCCAATCGCATCAGACTAGGGGGACTTGACGACGCACAGTTTATATGACTAGTTCCAGTCCGATGTCATTGGCCGCGTACCAATAACACCAGACTGGGGGGACTTGATGATATATGGTCCACTAGCATGGCCCAGACTGCTCTAGCGAGACATCCTAGCCTGGCGCGCTCCTGCCAGCCTTGTCTGGCGTTCTCCTGCCAACCTTGCTGGGGACTCCCTTGCCAGCCTCGCTGGGGAATCTCCTGTTGGTTTATATGACTAGTTCCAGTCCGATGTCATTGGCCGCGTACCAATAACACCATACTGGGGGGACTTGATGATATATGGTCCATTGGCATGGCCTAGACTGCTCTAGCGCGCCAGCCTGGCCTGGTGCGCTCCTGCCAGCCCTGCCTGGCGTTCCCTTGCGAGCCTAGCTGGGGACTCCCTTGCCAGCCTTGCTGGGGACTCTCCTGCCGGCCCGGCCAGGCGCTCCCTCGCCTGGCACTCCCTTGTCATCCCTTCCTGGTGCGCGCCCGCCAGCCCCGCCCGACGCCTTCGGGCGGCCTTGCCCAACTCCTTACTAGTTGGGCCTGAATTGGGCTGGCCCAAGGCCTAACCTAATTGCCCCCTATATAATGAATAGTATCTCCTCCATGGAGAGGGATCTTCCCCTAGGGCTCATCCGCCACTATACTCCGGCCGGGTGGCTTAACCGTCACCCGCCGCCATCAGCCACCATACACCAGCACCAGCACCAAGATGGTCCTCTCTATCTAAAGAGAGCCATCTCAGATCTTCTAGCTGATCTAACTTGACCGTCGGAGTCCGCTCCCGGGGCACAGTCCCTGGGACGGCTCTAACGACTTTGCCCTGTGATGTCCAGATCTCCGCAGCAGCAGAAGACTAGGAGACTCGCCGGAGGTCGATGTCGCATCAGGCTGCTACAAGTGCGGCAAGACGGGGCACTTTAGCAGAGGATGTACCGCCCCTACGCCCACTTTCCAGACATCGGAGTTGCTGTGCTTTCACTGCAACCAGCGAGGCCATAAAAAGGCCAATTGCCCTCAGTTGACAGCAGTAGCGCCAGTGAAGGCGCCAGCTCCAGCGACCCTGCGGATCACTGATGGTCGGCAGGGAAAGGCTGAGACTCCAGTGGTGAGGAGCCGAGCCTTTCAGTTGACTACTGAGGAGGCACGCGCCGCACCCGATGTGGTGACGGGTATGATTTCTTCTCCCTAGCTTTTACTTCATGTTGCTTATGATATTGATGTGCCATATGATATGTCTTGTTTAGGATCGTTCCATGTGAACGGTATCCCAGTTCAGGTGTTGTTTGATTCGGGCGCTACCCGATCATTTGTCTCTCTTGCGCTTAGCAAGAGGTTCCCTGAGTCTTCAGGCATGTTGGATTGCCCTTTGGAGGTTGAGATTGCGGACGACCGGTCAGTGCGAGCATCAGAGGTCTATCGAGATTGTGTTTTGAGGCTGTTCGAGGAGCGTTACCTGGTAGACTTGGTTCCCATTCCGTTGTGTGGGAACAAGGTGATTATAGGCATGGATTGGTTGAGCCCTAGGGGAGGTGATAGACTGCACACAACAGTTAGTGCGAGTCAGGACCCCAAGCGGGGGAGAGTTGGTGATCCACGGCGAGAGGCCACAACGTGGCCCCACATTATGTTCAGCAGCAAGGGCTAGGCGCTACCTTCAGCAGGGTTGTGCTGGGTATGTCGCCTATGTTATGGATACCCGGGAGGCGGGTAAGGCGACGGTGAGCGATGTTCCAGTGGTGCGGGACTATGCGGATGTGTTCCCAAAGGAGCTTCCTGGGATACCTCCGGAGCGGCAGGTGGAGTTCAGGATCGACCTAGTCCCTGGTGCGGCTCCGATAGGCAGGGCACCGTATCGGTTGGCTCCTCCCGAGATGCAGGAGTTGTCTACACAGCTGCAGGAGCTGTTAGACAAGGGATTCATTAGACCGAGCAGTTCACCCTGGGGAGCCCCGCTTATGTTCGTGAAAAATAAGGACGGGTCGCATCGGATGTGTATAGATTATAGGGAGCTGAATAAGGTAACGGTGAAGAACCGTTACCCACTCCCGAGGATTGATGACCTCTTCGACCAGCTACAGGGAGCATCTTGGTTCTCCAAGATTGATTTGCGTTCAGGGTATCATCAGATGAGGGTCAAAGAGGAGGATGTGCAGAAGACTGCGTTTCAGACGCGTTATGGCCACTATGAGTTCGTGGTGATGCCTTTCGGGCTCACCAATGCTCTTGCCGCGTTCATGGAACTCATGAACCGCGTGTGTAGACCGATGCTGGATCGGTCCGTGATAGTTTTCATTGATGACATCTTGGTCTATTCCAAGACGCAGGAGCAGCATGAGGAGCATCTGCGAGAGGTTTTGGATACTTTGAGGAGAGAGAGCTTGTACGCCAAGTTCTCCAAGTGTGAGTTTTGGTTGCGCGAGGTGCAGTTTCTTGGGCACCTTGTCAACCACAACGGTATTCTGGTCGACCCGGCCAAGATGGAGGCCGTGATGAGATGGGAGGTTCCAAAGTCTCCATCTGAGATTCGGAGTTTCCTGGGATTGGCCGGTTACTATCGGAGATTCATCCAGGATTTCTCCAAGATAGCCGTACCCTTGACGCGGCTGACGAAGAAAACCGTAGTCTTTCGTTGGGGGCCTGAGCAGCAGGCAGCGTTTGAGACACTGAGACAGAGATTGTGCGAGGCGCCGATCTTAGCCCTGCCAGAGGGCGTAGAGGATTTTGTTGTGTACTGCGACACGTCTATTTCGGGTTTGGGAGCGGTATTGATGCAGAGAGGGCATGTCATCACCTACGCTTCGAGGCAGCTGACGCCTCACGAGGCGAACTATCTGACGCATGATTTGGAATTGGGGGCTGTTGTGTTCGTCCTCAAGATTTGGCGTCATTACCTTTATGGGATCCGTTGTACCATTTACACGGACCACAAGAGTTTGAGGTACCTCGTGGATCAGCCGAATCTGAACATGAGGCAGCGTCGGTGGTTGGACGTAGTGAAGGATTATGATTGCGAGATCCTTTACCACCAGGGGAAGGCCAATGTGGTGGCAGACGTGCTTAGCCGCAAGGCAGCACCGATCAGGGATGTCTGTATGCGGATGACCGTGGTAACTCCGCTGCTGGAGCAGATCCGAGAGGCCCAGCAGGAGGCTATGAAGGAGGAACATCGGAAGAGCGAGCGTATTGTGGGTCAGGTTTCCTCCTTCGACTATGATAGCCGAGGGCTGTTGACCCTCCACCGTAGGGTGTGGGTCCCCTATCATGGAGGTGCGCGCCAGCATTTGATGGAGGAGGCGCACAAATCCAGGTTTTTTATCCATCCCGGGGCGACGAAGATGTATAGGGATCTTCGTCTTGACTATTGGTGGCCCTGCATGAAGCGGTATGTGGCATGGTACGTGGAGCGGTGCTTGACCTGCAGGAAGGTCAAGGCCGAGCATCAGAGACCACACGGCTTGATGCAGCCGTTAGATATTCCCATGTGGAAATGGGAAGACGTTATAATGGATTTTATCACGAAGCTTCCCAGGACCGCGCGAGGCGTATATTCGATTTGGGTCATTGTCGATCGATTGACCAAGAGCGCCCATTTTATTCTGATCCAGGAGAGTATTTCGGCCGAAAGGTTGGCCGATATCTACATCAGAGAGGTGGTGGCGAGGCACGGGGTGCCAGTTTCGGTGATTTCAGACAGGGATGTGCGGTTCACTTCCAGGTTTTGGAAGAAGTTTCGTGACGAGCTGGGTACTCGTCTGCACTTTAGCACTACATTTCACCCACAGACAGATGGTCAGAGCGAGCGGACCATCCAGACTCTGGAGGATATGCTGCGGGCGTGTGTGCTAGATTTCGGTGGTAGTTGGGATACTTACCTCCCATTGGCTGAATTCTCGTACAACAACAGCTACCACGCGAGTATTGACCGTCCTCCCTTCAAGATGTTATACAGGAGGAAGTGCAGGACCCCGATATGTTGGGGTGATGTTGGCCATAGGGTCATGGGGAGCACCGAAGTGGTGCTCAAGACGACAGAGAGGATTCAGCAGGTTCGGAGCAGGCTTCAGACTGCTCAGAGTCGGCAGAAAAGTTATGACGACAAGCGCCGATCAGACCTGGAGTTTCAGGTCGGGGATATGGTTCTCCTGAAGGTGTCTCCATGGATGGGCGTCATCCGATTCAGGAAGCGGGGCAAGTTGGGTCCCAGGTATATTGGACCCTTCAGGGTTATAGCCCGGGTGGGCAAAGTGGCGTATAGGCTGGACCTGCCAGCCGAACTCAGTCAGATTCATAGCACTTTTCACGTCTCCCAGTTACGGAAATGTTTGGTGGACGATTTGGCAATAGTACCATTAGAGGATATTTAGGTCGATGACAGCCTGAATTACATCGAGCGACCTGTAACGATCCTCGACCGGAACTCGAAAGATCTGAGGAACAAGAGGGTCGAGCTGGTAAAGGTGCAATGGCAGCACCGGAAGGGCTCGGAATGGACTTGGGAGCCGGTGGATGAGATGATGGAGCATTACCCAGAGCTTTTCCAGGAACGAGCAGCAGACTTCGAGGTCGAAGTCTAAAATAAGTGGGGGAGATTTGTAGCACCTGGTTCCTGGTATGTATTTTATTTAAGTATTTTGCATTTCTGGCCTGGGGCTCGGCGAGTTGAAGGACCAACTCGTCGAGTAGAAACGGATTTGATCCGGGATTTAAATGATGGACTCGTCGAGTCGGATTCCAGACTCGACGACTAGACTCTGACTGGACAAAACCCTAATCTAAGGGTTTGCACCCTATTTAAACATCTCATTCAGCCACCCTTCGTCCCTATTGCTTCCAGAGAACCCCCATAGCAAACCCTAACCATTTGTATAACAAGCTAAGGTATTTGTGGTGCTTTTTGGTGATTTTGAACTCAAAGAAGAAGGAAAAGCTTGGAGGAATCAAGAGAAGACCAAGGGAGTTCAAGTTTGTGCATCATTTGCAGTTCCCAGAAGGTATAAAGTCGATACCTTGCTTGTTCATTTGTTAGATCCCTCTTTGGGGGAGATTTAGGGCTTTTTAAGCCATTTTTGGTAACCAACCATGATTGCAAGCATGGTTGGGGGTTGAGGCTTCGGATCTAGGTCCATGAAGGAGTTACAAGGCAGATAAGGGCTACTTTTGCACCCATGGAAGCCCCCATGCAACCCAAGAGTCTCTTTTAGAGCCTTTTAGGCTCAAAGTCCCATGCATGCACGTAAAGTTTGTAACTTTATGTGCTAGATCGAGTTTATGGACCTAGATCTATCATTTGGACAAGAGTTGTACACCAGAAATCGAAGAAATAAGACTTGGACTATATCGACTCGGCGAGTCGTTCTTGGGACTCAGCGAGTCCGAGGTTAGACTCCCCTTTTCTGTTATGGGTCAAGGAGACCCAGTAGAGTGCTGGAAAGGTTGTAGAGGGCCCGGAGGAGTGACCCAACATATTGGGATAAGCCATAGTCCTGGAGTTCATAAGACTCGGTGAGTACATGAACAGACTCGGCGAGTCCAAGGCAATCTCCCAACTCTTGAGGATGAACTCAACAAGTTGTTTATATAACTCGGCGAGTCGAGGGCAGGACTTGTTCATAGGATGGGGATGAACTCGACGAGTTGTTCATACAACTCGGCGAGTCGGATGAAGGTTTAGTCGAGGATATTTTAGAAGGAGGACTCGTCGAGTCGTTGCTAAACTCGACGAGTAGGGGCGTGAAGAAGGGCAGATGAAAGGATAGGGACTAGACGAGTTGGCGGCCCAACTCGACGAGTCAGGTCAACTGGAAGTTGACTTTGACTTTGACTTTGACTTTGATTTGGTCAAGGGTAAAATAGTCATTTTACCCTAAGAGTAGTTATCTGTGTCTGATTAAGTGTTTTGTGGATTTATAGTCGGAGGATCACCGAAGCAGCAGTCAGACATCTGCCGATCGGTTTTTCAGCAATCAGCCTTGCGAGGTGAGTTACCTTCCAGTAGCGGTGGGTCTACGGCCACAATGTCGGCCCACCAGTAGGAGTTGTATGTTAGATGATTGTCTTTGTGATATTCATCTAGGGTTGCTACTACCTGATATGTTTATGTGCTAGTATGATATGATATTATGTGATAGTAGTAGGAGGTGGAATAGTCCTCGTATGTCGGTCGTAAGGACCGACGGGTAAGTCAAGCACCCCAGAATGGCTTGACCTGGGTAGTCAGGCACCCCAGAATTGCCTGGCAGTACGTGTGTATTATATGGTAGTAGTAGGAGGTGAAATATTCCCCGGTAGTCGGGCGAAATAGACCGACGGGTAAGTCAAGCACCCCAAAATGGCTTGACCAGGGTAAGTCAAGCACCCCAGAATGGCTTGACCTGGGTAGTCAGGCACCCCAGAATTGCCTGACAGTATGTTATTGTATGGTGTGTGGTATGATGGGGGAACTCACTAAGCTTCGTGCTTACAGGTTTCAGTTTTGTTTCAGGTACCTCTTCAGCAAAGGGGAAAGAGTCGGCGCGGTATCTGCACATCACACACACACACACATGTTGGATTTCCGCATTACGAGTTTCTTAGGATTGTACTCTGACATTATTATATTTATGGTTGGGTTTTCAGACATGGAATATTGTTCTTATGAAATGATATGTCTTTACTATGTTTTCTTATGGAAGTTTTATAAATCAATTAATTAAAAATGAAATTTTTGGACTCGGAATTTGGGATGTTACAATTTTCTTGAGGAACACTATTCAAAATGGATCAAATAAACATTTTCCACAAAAAACTAAATACTTATGAACTCACCAGCTTATGTTGATATTCTTTCAAAACTGCTTGTATTCTCAGGAAATCAGTAGACAGGTACCAGGTGGACTTTGAGAAGCTGGAGCAATAAGAGTCTTATGTTTATGTTTTTCATACTTTGGATGTACCTAAAACAAGATTTAAAACTGATGTAAACATTTTACTTATGTATATGTATCCACTGTATTGGTTGTGTTGCTATGTTTCCTATTATTCATTGGTTGTGATGCTAAACATGACGTCCTCCGCCCCCGAACGTTTCCGCCGTTCCGGTTTTGGGGTGTAACAGATTGGTATCAGAGCCCTTGTTTATAGCGAACTAAGTATACCGAACCTTACATGGTATACAACTATAAATATTAAGGGGCCCAAGTGCTCTAAACTAAAAGTATACTTTCAAAATATAAGTATTTTATTAAAAAGTATACAAGTATACCTAAGTACCTGAATCAGTGTCATAAATACAACAAAACAAAAATATTTGGATGTTGGGACGCTGCAGTTAAGCCTGGGCAGTTGTGTAATCATGTCTGGGGTGAATATAGCCTGATCAGCTATATTCAGTCAAGACATGACCAACATGTGCTTGGGAGTGATTGTGGTGTTACACCAAGCCTAAAACTTACCAAAAAAATATTCGTCATAAAATACTATAGGAGTATTTTAGCTAGAGCCAAATTCAGTATACAGATTTATTCCAAGTGTTGATACCACTTTTTTCTTAAGTGAAAACTTACTTGCGTTAGTAACCTTTCGGTGCTTATCGCTCGGTAGTATACTTTTATTATCAGGATGATATATATATCTTGTTTTATATATCTCGAGGACTTACCATCCTCTTCTTCATGATTGTTTCTAGAACAAGATGCCTCCCCGACCAAGACCCATCAGAAGAAATGACGACACTCCACCACCACCACCACCCCCTCAGTTCGACCGCGTCATGTTCCAGGCAGCAGTTACCGCCGCTGTAACCGCATCAATGGCACAAGTGAACGCTGGTGGGGCTGG
Organism: Lactuca virosa; assembly: GCF_052849685.1. Lineage (NCBI taxonomy): Eukaryota > Viridiplantae > Streptophyta > Magnoliopsida > Asterales > Asteraceae > Lactuca > Lactuca virosa. The sequence goes on from NC_136433.1 coordinate 46,816,731, forward strand.
AGGTGGAACCGACCCCCAACGGCAAGACGGAAGTCAGGGACATCAAAAGGAGTGTTCCTACAAGGACTTCATGAACGCAAAACCCAAGCCCTTCGACAGAAAAGGAGGTGTTATCGCTCTAACTCGATGGTTCGAGAAGATTGAATCCATCTTCGAAATTTGCGCCTGTTCCGAAGCTGTGACAACCCGAAACTTTTTCCGTTATCCTTACCCAGTTTCCGTTTATAAAATTTGGGATTTAGTTAATTTCGTCAAATTCCTTAATTTGGGAAGGACCTTACTTTCTAAATAAATCCGAATTGATTTATTTCCGTTCACGTTAGTATTATTTTGGTCTAAAGGAATATTCTAAACTCAATCCGATCGAGCTTCGTATTCGAAAACGAGGTTTTCTAAGTCAAAGCATAGCATCCGGGCCAAACGACCCTTCGAGAGGAGTTTACGGCCGCAAACTCAGTTTACGGACGTAAACCCTGTTTACGACCGTAAACCCCGTTCACGGCCGTAAACCCTCCACCCCACCCCTTGACCGTAAACTCACCCCTATATAAGGGATGAGTGGCCTTCATTTCTCACTTTACACACTCCATAAGCTTTCTCTCTCTCTTTCTCTCTCTACAAACTTCGAATTATCTCCAAGATCTTCAACAAGTAAGTGTTTTTCCACCTTGAATGTTGTTTCAAATCCATTTCTAATGGTAAATCCATGTTCCTATCTCATGAATCTCATCTTTTCTTGATTTTCTCTCTCACCAAGAACGCACACTAGTTCTTGGTGGCTAAAAACCTCATTTCAAGCTTATACTACGTAAGTACACTACCCCTAGCTTGTTGGATACTAGAATCACTTGTTAAACACCTAGAAATCGTGACCAGAAGGGTGTTTACGGTCAAGGCAATCTCCCTTGACCGTAAACTCTATTTTATAGGGTGAAAAGTTGCCACAACACCCTCTTAAACCTAAAAACGAGGTTTAGAACACTTCCAGAAGGCTAGAAAGGACCTTGAAACACCAAAAATCGCACTTTTAACCAAAGTGTTTACGGCCGTAAACACCTGGGCCGTAAACCCATGGACCGTAAACACCTGGGCCGTAAACCCATGGACCGTAAACACCTGGACCGTAAACTCCTGATTACAGCCACAAACTCCCCTCTTCAAACACATGTGATTCTAACACTTAGTTTTAAGTGTTTCCTAGTCCCTAAGGTGGTTTCCTTCCATAACAAATAGTGTTATTCCCTCACCTAATGTATATATGTACTTTTACATGCTAAATAGGATCCGTTTGTGCCCTAGGCTTTATTTGACACTCATAAATTCCTAGCAACTTACACTCGAATCCCACGTCAAACAGTGAGTTCATACCCCTACGCTTTTCTGAGTTTTCATGTTTTCAAGGGGGGGAATACAAGAAAAAGTATAAGGAAACTTGTGCTCAAGTATATTATTTTGTTTAAAATAATTATATGTTCAGTATGCTTTTAACACATAAAACAGTTTTACCAAACGATTAAGAAATCAACTAGTAGAAACAGTTTTCAAAACTAAAGCAAGGAACTTGTGAATCTTGTCATAAAATGCTATATTTTGCAAAGGATTCCTAAAAAACGTAAACAGGATTTTCAGTATTATTACTTGTAAATTTGTTAGGCTAAGTTTTGAGACACGTCCTTGGTAACACTCCACCGGATTCGAGAGTGTAGGACTAACCCTTGTAACCAGAATCTGTTGGAGGGAGAGCGTGACTATTGTGTATAGATCTATATGGGACTGACTATCCCGCACCTTCGCTGCCAGCTACAGCGGGACCGTTAGGTTTAGGGGTGACAAAGTCATAAAAAGATACTGGCCCCCGTTACGTGCCTTATCCAGTCTAAGTACGGTTATGACACTCACAACTTAGGTAGCAAAAATTTACTTTTGTAATAATGAAACAAGTGAACTAACCTCAAAGTAATAACCGATTTGATTACTAGAGGGCATTAGTAATACCCTTAGGATCTAGTTCACTACTTATTTATTAGTTTTATTTATGTAATAAGGCTAATACATCTCACCGAGAACAAACAGGGTTTTTCAAGGAAACTACATGTAACGATACAAGTATGGTAGATACTTGTACACCTCATACCAGAACAGATAACCAACTATCAACTTTTAAGGAAAATATAGGATTTTCCTGGGATAACTCAACCTTACATAAACAGGTTGTTAAACACATAACGAATGGATAATCAAACCTCTTTCATAAGAAAATATAGGATTTTCATGGGAAACACTTTTCAAAGGATCAAAGAAACATTTCTTTCACCAGAACTAAATGCTTATGAACTCACCAACTTTATGCTGATATTTTAAAAACTGCTTGTATTCTCAGGGCATCAATAGACAGGTACTCTTGCCAACTTTTGGAGAAGACGGAGCATTTTGGAGTCACGTCTTTTACTTTTGTTATATACTGTTATGTATAAAACATTTTTTCAAACAATGTAAATATTCTTATTATAATGTAATGGTTGTGTTTACTTCGCTTACTATGATACAACTGTTATGATACTACACATGACGTCCTCCGCCCCGGAACGTTTCCGCCATCGGTTTCGGGGTGTGACAGATTGGTATCATAGCTATTGTTTATAGTGAACTAAGTATACCGAACCTTACATGGTATACAACTATAAACATTAAGGGGCCTAAGTGCTCTAAACTAAAAGTATACTTTCAAAAATATAAGTATTTTTATAGCAAAGTATACAAGTATACCCGAGTACCAGAATCCGTGTCATAAGTAGAGCAAAATAAAAGTATTTGAGTGTTGGATATCGTGGTTAAACCTGGGCAGTTATGTAATCATGTCTAGGGTCAATATAGCTTGATCAACTATATTCATTCGAGACATGACCAACATGTGGTTGGGAGTGACTGTGCTGTTGCAGCAAGCCTAAAACTTACCTAGATACCAGAAACGTTATAGAACCAAACATGGAGATTAAAATACTATAGGAGTATTTTAGGAGGTTATAACGACTAAACTAGAAATTTACCCAAGGATCCATTCCTCAAGGATCAATCGTGTAGCTATAATACATTGGAAGTATTATTAGATTCAATGCCTATTAACTATCCATTAACATCACCTCGCGTAGATAGTATGGTTGGATTCCATCTTCCTGGCGACCCGTACTTTCCCAACCAAGGAGATGGTGGATAGATCGAACCAGAACCAGAAGGAAACCATGAAATTCGTTTGGACGATGGCTTTGTCGAACCATTTCACGAAGAGACTGACTCGGAACCCGAAGTCGAGAACCTACCCCAAGTGACCTCAATGCCAAATCCTAACCCTCAAGTTGGATTCCAAGGTCCAACGCCCATGTGGGTCGGAAGCTCGAATAGGTGGAGCAATGAGCAAGGCCAACCCCTCCCATACAACGGTAACCGCAACTTCTACAATCTGGATGGAGGAGGTCCTGCAGACAGGCCCTTCCAATCCTGATATGCCGAGTGGCTCGCAATGTGAAGCTAGGTGTAGCAACCCTTCAGCGAACTATGGAACTTGAAGCAGACTCGGATGCCAACACAAGCCACATTCGTAATCTTGAAGTTGCTCACGGGAGAACTATGAGGGACAACGAAGCTCTGCAGCGAGAGTTAGCTACAACCCGAGCCGAGGTCATAGAGGTCCGAGCCCGCCAGTCAGAGTATGAAGGACGCTTGCTTGACGTAGAGCGACAGCTGGCCGAATTAGGGTTTCACTTTAGGAGTGCCCGTCGTCAATAGAGGACCACTCTACTCGTTCTTCCTTTCTGGCATAAGGAATAACTTTCATGTTTATGTTCTGAGTAGCCCTGTAACACCCATAAAAATTGAGCCAAATTAAAACATTTTAATTCATTCAAAAACCATTAACTTCATACACCTCGTTTTCAAAATAGTTTATTATCAGAGTATCCCCCATAACCATATCACATAAAATATAAAACATGAGGAGCGGTACGATCACGCCTTCGCCTTGCCACGATCTCCTGAAGTACCTGAAACAATACACTGAAACTGTAAGCCCGGAAGCTTAGCGATTACCCCCAAAATACCAACCACACATAAACATACTCATAACATATCACAAATAGAACAGCCATGCACATCGGGTCTACTGTGTGACTGGTCCACCCGCACCGGGCCTTCAGTCCACCTGGTCCACCCTCCGAGTCTAGCCATGTACATCGAGTCTATAGTGTGATTGGTCCGCCCGCACCGGGCCTTCAATCCACCTGGTCCACTCTTTGAGTCTATAGTATGACTGGTCCGCCCACACTGGGCCTTCAGTCGGCCTGGTCCACTCTCCGAGCCTCGGCACGTCTGGTCCGCCCTCTTGGTGCCTTCAGCCTATCCGGACCGCTCGCTGGGCCTTCGGAATATCCGGTCCGCCCTGGGTATGTTGGCCTACAGCACAAAGCAGGACCCGCCTCAACCCAACCCCCGTCAAACAACCATGTGCACATAAAACAACTAATCACATAACAACCCTTAACCAGACAAACAGTCTAACATATCACATAGCATATCAACATCCTAACCAGGATTCCGACCTAACCGGTCACTAGCATATCATTACCCTATATACCGGGTACCGACCTTAACCAGGTCACTAACATAACACCATACTAAATACCAGGATGCAGATCTAGCAAAGCAATAACATAACAAACAATACTCGGATTTCCATCCGATAAAGGGCCGGCCTTGGTGCCGTAGACCCTGTCGATATAGTGAGGATAACTCACCTGAAATTGCCGACTGAAAGGATAAGATCAGCTGCTCCGACCACCGACACGAACTCCACCACCGAACACTACCAAAGAACCAATTCCATAAATACCAAAATCACCAAACTATCCTTGGTAGACAAACTGGTCAACTCTTGGTCAAAGTCAAAGTCCTCAATCAAAGTCAACTTCCCTGACTGACTCTACTCGCCGAGTCGACCCGTCGACTCGTCGAGTCCCTATACTCAGAAACTCCCATAACACGACTCTACTCGCCGAGTCACCCCAAGACTCGTCGAGTCCAACGATCTCCGAGTCCCATTCTACTCAACTCACCGAGTCACCTCCCGACTCACTGCTTCAAGGTTTAACCAGAAAAGATTGGGGTTCTACGACCAGACTCATCGAGTCCAAGAACAGACTCGCTGAGTCCAAGACAATCTTCAACGGACTCGCCGAGTTGTTCTTCCACTCGCCGAGTCCATGCACATGTTCATACGACTCGTCGAGTACACCCATGTGACTCGCCGAGTCCCTTCAGTTCTTAATCCATACAGAGGCTTTTCGAGCCATGCAGAGGCTCCAATCCATAGATCCACTCTTCTACAACCTAACCCTCACATAAAGTTGCAAACTTTACGTGAAACCAAGGAGATATAAGTCCAAAACACTCTAGGGCTAGGGTTTATGTCAAAGGGGCTTCACCAACAACTCAAAGACTGATGCTTTATGACTTTCTGGACCAACACAAGTCTAGATCTGAAGTAGCAACCTCAGATCTAAGCTTCTAACTCGAAATAGCTCACAAACAAGTTATGGAACTCCACATCAACCACCAAGGATGAACCAAAAAGGAAATCAGCATAAGATTATGGCTTTTTACCTCTGAAATGTGCCCAAACAGATGTAGATCCCAGATCCACACAAGCCCCTTGATGTTAGCCTTTGATTCCTCAAGCTCTTTTCACCAATTTCCTCTTCCAAGCTCCAATCTCCTCAATAATGAAGCCTCACACGAAAATTAGGGTTTCTGGAACTCTCAGGGGGATTAGGAGGCTGGGAGAAGGACATAAAGTCCTTTAAATAGGTTGCAACCCTCGGGATTACGGTTTTCTTTCTACAGCACCAACTCGTCGAGTCCAAGTCTCTAACTCGGCGAGTTGGCCACTTAAACCCTGATAGAATCCTGCTCCGACTCGGCGAGTAGACGGACCTACTCGTCGAGTCCCATTCCTAAATTTACACTTTGCACCCTCCAACTTCTTGATTCCGAACTTGGGATGTTACAATTCTCCCCCACTTAAATTAGGCTTCGTCCCCGAAGCCTACTGCAGTATACGCTTCAGAACAAACCCCTTGTACTGCAGACTCCGATTTCTCATTTAACTCAGGTTCTTGCAAACCCTATTACCGCATCTCTCTTCTAACGACTTCTTCTCGCGTGGTATCCTTGCCACTACTCCAAGCCGACCATTGGCCTTTCAACTCAATAACACCACGTATCACCCACGTATCACCCGATGACACTATCCCTTCATATCAGGGACGTACCTCCGCGCCCTGCTAGCACTAGCTACCATAATCACCCACTGAACTCTGTTGAGACACTAATCTATTTTCCTTCGCCCAAAGTTGGCGATAACCCTGATAACTCGCAACCCGGAACAAATCCGGTTCCACCCTCTGGTTCTATCCCTTACGCGCTGACAGGATACTACATCCCTCAGCTCCCGCAACCCATCAACCAATCATATCGCGTAACCACTTGTACCTGGCCTAATCAGCCTCGGGCTGGAATACCAACACACCAGGTCCAATCAATCATAGGTTCCGGTCATCCTCATGATGAAATACCCCAGATTGAAATACCTCCTCATACACAACTCAAGCCTACAACCATACTCGGAACCAAGGACCTTGTCCTTGCGTCACCCTCGAACCCTTCGGTTCGACACAACGGAGTGCAATCCACTCACACCTGCCTATCACGATCTCTAGGTCCTTGACCTCCGACTGTAATATCCTTATGCAGTCCTCATCACCGGTCCAGACTACTCTCGAGTCTGTTAACCTGCTGTCTCACCTTCCTCTGTCCCAATCTCCAATCAGGAATCTCTCTCCTTCTCCTCTTCCAAGGAGACCGAAAACATGCATGCACATCATCCAACATTGCCACAACCTCAACGGGCATCCAACCGTATGTGCTTCCATATATCTGGTACAATTCCAGTGCTTGCTACCAAGCACTTTCGATCATCCATTTTCTCTGCTGACTTCCCCTCAGAGGACCCACGCTCCTTCCGGAGCTACATACCTTCCCTTTCCAGGAAGTCTACTCAACAACCCTTACCGCACCTATAAGTGCCACATAGCTAAACTCCACTCTACACTATCCATGTAGAGCAACCGTTATTCTCTAACTCCCATATACTCTGAATCCGATCACATAACTAACAAGGCCCACGTACGGCCTCCAACCATCTCCATCATCATGATCAATACTTGGGGCCAGACCATATCGATTACTATTGCATGGCGACATATTTACTCATTCTCCTCATATCGATCCACTATCACATACAGAGTCTTTAGCATGACTGGACTGCCTTTCCAGGCCTTCAGCCTATCTGGACCACTCTCAGAACCTTCAGCATGTCTGGACCGCCCTCCTGGGCCTTCAGCCTATCTGGACCGTTCTCAGAACCTTCAGCATGTCTGGACCGCCCTCCTGGGCCTTCAGCCTATCTGGACTGTTCCCCGAGCCTTCGGCCTGACTGGTACGCCCACCGGCCTTCAGTCTATCCGGACCGCTCAAAGACTGTCGCACATCACCCTGATCCATTCTTCCCGGGAATCTCTCCCATGCAGTCTGTTCTAGCCCTCTTGGGTTCCGAACTCCAGTTCCATTCCCGGAATCCTTTCCATGGCCTAAACCCAGGCCTCACATCAACCAACTACCCTAACTGAAACCATGGTCTGTTCCCTGCCCCACTTGTCTATCACTTGCTCTAATCATGACACACTCTCGGCTAACAACACTGATAAATCTAAACAGCTAACCAACCCTGGATACTGGCTGTTTTTACCGGAGAATTTTCCAATTCTCCCCACTTAGTGTACCAACTACTAACTTCCACTGACAAACCGTCATAACTCGATCGACCTTACTTGATAAAGTTCTCTCTCATCTCCCGGAACTAAATCCCTCCGAAGTGAGCAACCTTCACAGAATACTCTCCCGTCATCGCACATCCCGAACTCCAAGGAAGTTCGAATCCCAACTGAACACTTCTTGCATCGCAGTCGCTATTCCTAGCAACGAGATCATATACCTTATCTTTCGACCAAGAGTCCTCCTGAATGCTAACTACAACTCCTAACCACTAAGATCCTCAATCTTACTACAAAACATGCGGACAATGCAGACAGATTTACAATACCACACAAATAACAAGATAACAATATGGAAACATACCCGCAGCTGCATCTGGCTCTGTCCTGACCTCCTCTGCTGTAAGCTGGAATGCGCGTCCCTGAGCCCTCGGAGGCTCCGCTCCACCCTGACCTCCACCCGTAATCCTCAAAGTGGCCGGCGCTGGAGCCTGCACCGGTCTTGCAACAAGTTGTGGACAGTTGGCCCTCAAGTGTCCAACCTGATGGCAGTGATAACAAATCCTCATATCCTGTACCGGGGCTGACTGACGGCAATCCCTTCTTGGATTAATGTCTAAGTCCATAACTATATTTGGTATGTACTTGACCCGACCCGGCATGGTCCATTTGGGTTGCACTTCACCGGCACAATTTATATGGATAGTCTTTTGAGAATAGTATATTTATGATTTATATTAATATATTATAAGTTCTAATATATTAATATGGAATCATATTATTTAATTAGTATTGATCAAGAATTAATTTAGAATTAATTAAGTGATAAAAAAGAACTAATTAAATATGGACTCTTATATATATGGAATGGGCCAAGTTCATTTAGGTTGGGCTAAGCTTTCATGGATGGTCCATGGAGCTTTTAACCCATGGATCCTATATAAATGAAAGGTCATGGGTATTAGGGTTTACATGGATGTAACCCTAATCCTCCATAATATATAAAGGGGTCCTTGGCTCACAAAATTGGCACAAGTGTGTGAAAATAAGAGTGGGCCGATTTTAGTGTGCATACATATTCTCTCAAGTTCTTCCAAGGTGTTTTGGTGATTTGTGATTCCATTTGAGGCTTCCACACTATTGGGGCTAAGCTCTTAAAGCTTGAAGACATCAAGCTACATCAAAAGGTATGTCATCTAACTAGAACTTTGTAGTATAGGTGCTTCATAATATGCTAGTTAGGATGAAACCTTGGAATAGTTAATATTTGCATGTATAATAGAGAAAACATAGATCCAAGGTTTATAGGGTTGCATGTACACCATAGGAGTGTTAGAATGCTCAAAACCCAACAGTGGTATCAGAGCAAGGTTGTTTTCTGTTATATTGATGCAAATGTTTTATTTTCAAGTTGAAAAAAAAGGAAAAAAAAACATGACGTTTGTCAAATTTTAAGATAATTACTTGTTTTGTGAAAAACAAATTATTTGTAAAATATGAATCATTTGTTATATGAGTTGAATTAGGTCAAATTTCGTAAAAGATAAAATGATATGATTATTTTATTAGTTTTAAAAGTTTGATCTAAATGTTTTAAGGAGTTACATATTTTGTCATAAAATTTTGGAGCTCAAAAGTTTTTTTTTTAAAGTTGTGATCTTAAGAGTTTTGAAACTTCCATAAGTTATGGATATGAAAGTTTTTTTTAATAAAAAAAAATTTTGATTCAAAGTTTTTATGGAGTTACAAAACTTGGTGTTAATGTTTTAAAGAATTCCATAACTTGTTCTTAAGTTATGGAACATGGAAAGTTTCATCATAAAACACCATTAATTCCATAAGTTATGGAATCCAAAGGTTTTCAAGAGTTACAAAACTTGCCCTCAAGTTTTGGAATTGGAAAAAAGTTTTTTATGAAAAAAAAAAGAATTGAATTCTAAGACTCTTGGGTTCATAACTTAAACAATTAATTAAATGGTTTTAATTTTGAGTTTAATAATTGGAATTATGATGTTTTGTTGAATAGTTCAAATTAACTCTTATGGACTTTATTAATAGTTAATTAAAGCGTTTAATTAAAAGAGTATTATTAAATCCATAAATATATGGTTTGAGTTTAATTAAATTAAAAGTCTAGTTTAATTAATAGATTAAACCACCAAGTATTTTAAATGTCTAAAATACACCCTTATACTATTATAATATTAAAAGTTTAATATATTATATGTATAAGAGCAAGTCGTCTTACCATTAGTAGGCCTCATTCACGAAGCCGGTCTATAAGGGGGGTATAAGGTTACTGCCTATAAAATTGCAGTTTAATGGGTGTCCACTCTCACTCACCGCTTCCTTGACCGGTGGAGGGTCGTTAGCCGAACAGGTAGGACAAGGACTATAATTCTCCCTTCATTATAAGTATAATGATAAATACTAAGTAACTAAACACTTATAAATTCTCAATCTTAGTTACTTAGGAAAATGTGAATAAGGTGCTAATCCATGAAATTACACTTTGCACTTTGTTTAAGCTGTTAGTGGAGCGTGTGTGGTTAACCGGCACACTAACCTGGACTTAACAAGGTAGGCAAAGGGTAACTTAATGATTATCATAGTATCGTTGGAGCGTGTGTGGTTAACCGACACATCGATTGAGGGATAAATATTAAGGGTACCAAGTATATTTGCATGGTTACTTCACACCTTGTTTTGTGATCCTCGGCATCCCAGTCACAAAACCTGAAGGGCACACTCGAGATTGAAACATGCCATTGAAAATTTCAATGAATCTCAAAAGAATCTAGGAGTTTCATGATGGGTTTTGAGCATTCTAACACTTCCTAAGTGTACATGCAACCCTAATAACCTTGGATCTATGTTTGTCTAATAATCATGCAAAGTTGAATTCCAAGGTTATATTCCTATCTAGCATACATGGGGAACATTTTTAACTTGAATGAAAGATAGAATAACTTACCTTGTTGTTGATTATGATCCTTGAAACCTTGTGAGCCTAGCACCCCAAGTGTGATGCCTCAAATGCTTCACACAACACCAAATGCAAAGGAGTAAACTTTGAGAGAATCTTACACTTGCAAAATCGGCTCTAGCCCTCTTGTTTCTTAGTGTCGCCGATTTTGGTGGAGAACATGTTGCTTATATAGTGTGTCACATCTAGGGTTACACCATGTAAACCCTAATGTGGCATGACTCTTCATTTCCATGACCCATGGGTTTGTAACTCCCATGGAGCCTCCATGGAGCATCCTATGGGTGGAACCCTACTTGATAATCCATGGAGCCTCTTAGCCCACTATATAAGATATGGAAGATTTACATAATCTACCCATATATTTAATTAGTTATCTTTTGATCACTTAATTAATTCTAAATTAATTCTTGATCAAACTAATTAAATAATATTATTAATATATTAGAACTTATAATATATTAATAAACCATAAGTGTTATTTCTCTCATTTTAGTTTATCCAATTGCATGGTGCCATGCAACCCAAATGGACCATGCCGGGTCGGGTCAAGTACATACCAGAAATAGTTATGGACTTATACACCTTATCCAACAATCTCCCACTTGGATAAGTCTAATAACTATAACTGCAATACTTCAGGAACCGATCGGCAATCGTAGCTCTTTCAAGGTCTCTCGGAACTGAGAAGATGATGATACGCCATTTAAGATAAGTGATCATATAATCCTCTATTCTAGATATCAGCCGGACAAATACATGGAACAATGTCTTACTTATTGTCCAGCAGTTTGTTTCCCGATTTCCGATTTGTTTGACAAAGAACTTAATTGAACACATCAACTTAGTTCTGACCGGGCCCGGTACATAGGTCAAAACAAAATCATCGAGGGGCCCAGATATCGGCTTCTAATCCAAGAAGGAACAGATAAACTTCGACTCATATATTTGTTCTACCACTCATTGAATTATACACAAAAGCACGTTTTATAACATCGAGTTACCAATGCGTTAACGTACAATCAATGCATAACCAACTCATAAGTAACAAATCATATCTCTAGGTTTGAAGACTTATATGATATTACCGTCTCACGATCACTCGAGATAAATTCCATGAAGTGATTCCAGTGAGCGTGGGTTGAGTCCAATGCTCAGAACTTATGAGCACTCATGAGTGTTGTAGCCATGTCCAACAACTTAGACCTCTGCAACCAATCATGACAGTCTTGATTCATACCTACTTCCGACATATGACCGACTGTGGAGGTTCGAATAATATGATATACCAAACATAATTATTCTGGAAGTCAAAACATGCAAAAGAAATATAGTAAACGATCGACAAGAGATAGCAACACTTTACTCATAAATATAACACCTTTTATTCATCATCTAATGTCAATTACACTTTACAAATTTCAAGGTTATCTAACTACTAAATCTAATATCATCCTTCAGCCCTATGCTCCGAGCATGCTGGAGATGCTTATCCCGAGTCAGTCCCTTCGTAAGGGGATCTGCTGGATTCTCATCCGATGATACCCTCTTTGCCACGAGGAGTCCTTCTTCTATTCGATGTCTGATGAAATGGTATTTTCTGTCGATGTGTCTGGATCTCCCGTGATCCCTTGGTTCCTTGGCTAAGGCAACTGCACTTTCACTATCACAGAAAATTTCCATTGGCTCTTTAATAGCTGGTACAACTCCAAGGTCTCCAATGAAGTTCTTCAGCCATATCGCCTCCTTTGCTGCCTCGCTAGCTGCTATATACTCTGATTCGCAAGTTGAATCAGCCACTGTCTCTTGCTTGGAACTCTTCCAAGAAATTGCTCCTCCATTTAAGGTAAAGACCCAGCCTGACTGAGAGCGGAAATTATCCCTATCAGTCTGAAAGCTAGCATCACTATACCCTACAACTCTCAAGTCTTCACTCCCACCGAGGGTAAGGACCCAGTCCTTAGTCCTCCGTAGGTACTTGAGGATATTCTTTACCGCAGTCTAGTGTGCCTTGCCAGGGTTCCCCTGATACCTGCTAACCATGCTCAAAGAAAAGGTTACATCAGGTCGAGTACACGTCATAGCATACATGATCGATCCTACAGCCGAAGCATAAGGTATTCGACTCATTTCTGCTATCTCAGCCTCAGTACTAGGGCTTTGTGTATTACTCAATCTGGCGTTACTCTGGATGGGTAACTCTCCTTTCTTGGAGTCCTGCATGCCGAATCTCTTCAGCACCTTATCCAAGTAGGTACTCTGACTAAGTCCAATTAGTCTTTTACTCCGGTCTCTCAAGATCCTTATCCCTAGAATATAGGCAGCTTCTCCTAGGTCGTTCATAGAGAAACACTTCCCAAGCCAGGACTTAACTTCCTGCAGAGTTGGGATGTCATTTCCTATGAGTAGTATGTCATCCACATACAATACCAAAAAGCTAACTATACTCCCACTAGCCTTGACATATACACAAGATTCATCTTCACTCCTAGAAAAGCCAAATTCTTTGACTTTCTCATCAAAGCAAAGATTCCATCTGCGAGGTGCTTGCTTTAACCCATAAATGGATTTCTCAAGCTTACACACTTTATTAGGGTACTCGGTATTGACAAAACCCTCTGGCTGACTCATGTAAACATCCTCAGCCAACTTTCCATTAAGGAAAGCGGTTTTGACATCCATTTGCCATATTTCATAGTCATGAAATGCACCTATGGCTAACAGAACCCTAATAGACTTAATCTTGGCCACTGGACAAAAGGTCTCATCATAATCAACTCCCGGAGTTTGTGAGAAACCCTTTGCAACCAGTCGTACCTTATAAGTGTGTACATTACCATCCATGTCGGTCTTCTTCTTGAAGATCCATTTGCACCCTATAGTCTTACGACCTGGTACATTCTCAACCAAGTTCCAAACTTGATTGTCATACATGGACTGTATCTCGCTGTCCATTGCCTCTTTCCACTTGGCTGACTCAGGGCCTGCCATGGCTTCCGCGTAACTGTTAGGTTCATCCAGACCTATCAGTGTCTCATCACTGATAAGTGTATCACCTTCCGCAGTAATATGGAATCCATAGTAATGCTCAGGTGCATTCCTAACCCTTGTGGAACGCCTCAGAGGTACAGACTTGTCAATTGGCTCAACAGGAGTTTCCTCCTCAAGTTGAGTGCTAGGGTTTGAAGTTCCTTCACCACTTGACTCTTGAATTTCTTCAAGGTCAACTTGCCTCCCACTGTCTCCTTGGCTTATGAACTCTCTCTCTCTCGAAAAAGAAAGCCCTCCTAGCTACAAAGACCACAATACATTATTTCCTAAGTTATCAACCACAGATACAGTTTCATACACACCATCACAAGGTAATGCTTTAAAATAAAGAACATTATTAAAGAAAGCATTAATCGAACCAACTTCATTATCAAATGAAAAGGTGAAACCTTATTTATACAATGCATGAAAGGAAATAATATTTCTTGCCATTTCTGGCGAATAACATTTATTCAAATCTAAACTAAACCCACTACTTAGCGATAAATTATAAACTCCAATCTTGGTGACAGGTAAAGCTTTCCTATTCCCCATGATTAAGTTTATTCTTCCATGCTCCACATTCTCACTTCTTCTTAGTCCCTGCAAATCAGAACATATATGAATACCACAACCGGTATCAAGGACCCAAGAGTTAGAATGGGGTGAGTTATTAGATAAGATAGTGTAAATACCTGCATGGTTGGGTTTAACTTTCCCATCCTTCACATCTTGCTGGTACTTTGGGCAGTTCCGCTTCCAATGTGACTTTTCATGGCAATAGAAGCATTCAGCCTCTTTAGGGTCAGAAGAAGGAGTGACAAAACCTTTCTTGGTTCCACTTGAAGAAGAGCCATCAAGGGTCCTAGCCTTGGTACCCTTCGAAGAGCTCTTCCTCTTCTTCCCTCTACCTTTCCCGATTGCCAAAACCGGGGCGGAGTTTGGAGTAGGAGTGTTAACAACCGACTTACCCTTAAGACCTGTTTCTGCGGTCTTGAGGAGTCCCTGAAGTTTGCTGAGTGTGACCTCTTCCTTATTCATGTGATATGTCATGCGGAATTGATCATAGCACGATGGTAAGGAGTGCAGAATGATATCTATTGCAAGCTCCTCAGGGAAGTTCACATTAAGCTTCAGCAACCGATCCACATACCTTTGCATTTTCTGCATGTGGCTCGTGACGGATTCCCCGTCCTTCATCATGGTTGTTATGATAGAGCATATGATTTCATACCTCTCTTGTCGTGCACTTTGATGGTATCTTTCCATCAGATCTTGGTGCATTTCAAAAGGGTAGAAGTCCTCATAGGACTTTTGGAGTTCCGCTGTCATGGTGGCCAACATGATGCATGCCACTTTTGTAGCATCCCTTTCATGTGCCCGGAAGTCAGCGATCTCCTTGGGAGTTGCAGTGGTCTCATCAATCTCCTTGTCAAGGACATATTCTTTGTCCTCGTAGCGGGTAATCATCCTGATGTTTCTGATCCATTCATTGAAGTTGGATCCATCAAAAGTGACTTTCCCACACAAGTTCATAAGGGTAAAGGAGCCATTAGGATTAGAGCCAGAAGCAGCATTGTTTGAAGACATCTGAAAGAAGAGGACAAGATTAGTTTAGATATTAAGAGAGTCCTTAATAAAACACCCAAATGTAATATTAAGGCTAGGATCCAATCACAATATATTATAACTTAGAAGAGGTATGCCGTAATCCAAGCTATAACATATTTGAAAGGTAGGTGAATGACGATTCACCAATTTCCACCATGAAAAACGAAATTTAAATATTAGGTTTTTAATTGGTTCTTAGAAATTCCTAGATTCTTTTGAGATTCAATGAACTTTTCAAAGGCATGTTTCAGTCTCGAGTGTGCCCTCCAAATTTTGTGACTGGGATACCGAGGATCACAAAACGAGGTGTGAAGTAACCATGCAAATCACTTGGTACCCTCAAGGTTTATCACTCAATCGATGTGCCGGTAAACCACACACGCTCCACCGATGCTATGGTAAACCTTAAGTCACCCTTTACCTACCTTGTTAAGTCCAAGTTAGTGTGCCGGTTAACCACACACGCTCCACCAACGACTTAAACAAAGTGTAAAGTGTAATTTCATGGATTAGCACCTTATTCACATTTTCCTAAAGTAACTAAGATTGAGAATTTAATAAAAGCATTTAGTTACTTTATAATATTCATCATACTTTTAATGAGAATTTATAAGTCCTTGTCTTACCCGTTCGGCTAACAACCCTCCACCGATCAAGGAAGCGGTGGGTGAGAGTGGACACCCATTAAGTTGCCATTTTATAGGCAACAACCTTATACCCCCCCTTATAGACCGGCTTCGTGAATGAGGCGTACTAGCGGTAAGACGACTTGACGTTATACATATATATATATTAGTAACTTATAATATTATAAAGTATAAGGGTTGAATTTTAACTTTTAAAATTCTAAGGGTTGGAACTAAAGTTTTAATCAAGACTTTACATGTTTCAAAACTTGAGGGCAAGTTTTGTAAACTTCCAAAACTTTTCATTTCTTATAACTTATGAATTAATTGAGTAATAAAAATGAAGACTCTTCATTTTTATAACTCTTGTGTTCTTTTAATGGCTTTAATAAAAGTGAGACTTTTGGTTTTCCATAACTTGAGGACAAGTTATGGACTCCATTAAAACACATTATGATCATGAATTAAACTACCATGAAGGTTACAAACAATTCCTATGATCATCTAATCTTCATAAGTTCAAGAACATGAATATGAACACTTTCAAGAATCAAAAATTACACTTAAAAAAAACTTGTAATTTTAATAATTGCCATTGTAAATGGATTAGCATAAACATTACACCATCTAAAACAAGCTTTAAAACATCAAAACAGTTTAGGGTAATGTTTCTAGTCCATTTCCAGCAACAAATGTGCAAACTTTCATACGAGCAGAAAACAGAAAAACGATTTTTTTCCAAGCTGTTTGCACACAAAAAAAAACAACAAACAAACCTAGTCTCTGATACCATTGATAGGTTTTAAGCATTCTAACACTTCCTAAGTGTACATGCAACCCTAATAACCTTGGATCTATGTTTGTCTAATAATCATGCAAAGTTGAATTCCAAGGTTATATTCCTATCTAGCATACATGGGGAACATTTTTAACTTGAATGAAAGATAGAATAACTTACCTTGTTGTTGATTATGATCCTTGAAACCTTGTGAGCCTAGCACCCCAAGTGTGATGCCTCAAATGCTTCACACAACACCAAATGCAAAGGAGTAAACTTTGAGAGAATCTTACACTTGCAAAATCGGCTCTAGCCCTCTTGTTTCTTTGTGTCGTCGATTTTGGTGGATAACATTTTCTTATATAGTGTGTCACATCTAGGGTTACACCATGTAAACCCTAATGTGGCATGACTCTTCATTTCCATGACCCATGGGTTTGTAACTCCCATGGAGCCTCCATGGAGCATCCTATGGGTGGAACCCAACTTGATAATCCATGGAGCCTCTTAGCCCACTATATAAGATATGGAAGATTTACATAATCTACCCATATATTTAATTAGTTATCTTTTGTGGCTGCTCTGACTTCCAATCCTAGAGTCAACTTGATAATCCATGGAGCACTTGCGGCACGCACCACCAGACCTACAAACTCCGGTATGACCCTTCCCACACCTCTCACAAGTGTGGCTGCTCTGACTTCCAATCCTAGAGTCAACGGTCTTAGGCCGTTTCGGCGCTGGCTGCGACTGCACCGAGGCCTGCCTCTGCTCTCGTAACTGCAACTCCATCTCTAACTCACGCCGCCTGGCGGCCTCCTGCAACTCTAACAAGGTATCACACCTCTGCGTGGACACAAACTGACTGATGTCCCTCTTTAGCATACTTAGATATCGGGACATCTGAGCCTGCTCTGAAGCAAACTCTGGGCAAAACATCGCCCTCTCAGTAAACATCCTGGTGATCTCCGTCACCGACTCTGAATCCTGCTTCAACTCCAGGAACTCCTGAGCCAACCTCTCTCTCTCAACCCGTGGAACATAACGGGTACTGAACATTTCCCGGAACTGATCCCACGTAACCGCAGCCCGCTGCGCGTCAGAATAAGATCTCGTAGTCAACCTCCACCAATCCTTCGCTCCGAGCCTCAAAAGGTTCAGAGCACACCTCACCCTCTGATCCGCAGGGCATGAACACGTGAAAAAACAACCCTCCACATCTGACAACCATCTCACAGCGATGATAGGATCCTGAACTCCATCAAAGGTAGGGGGCTTCGTATTATCGAAGTCCCGATACTGAAAGCCTCGACCGGATCCTCCCCCTGCCGCTGTTACAGCCGCTGTAGCTGCCGCGGCAGCCGTCTCAGTAAGAGCTGCATAACGATCATCGAAGTACTCTCTCATAGCGGACTTAATAGTCCCAAACAACTCCGGGATCTGACCCCGGACAATCTCGACCACCTCCTCGCGGATGATCTCCCTGACCCGGTCCTCTGTCAACATTGGCCCCTCCTGGCCGATAATCTCAGGTGCCACTGGGGCCTCCTGCTCACCCTGTCCTGGTCCCGATCCGGATCCAGTCATGAAACGCCTCGCATCCGCCATACTGCAATACACCAACAAGATCCTCAGATACCTCGCATAACCTCCGAGAACTAACCTTTAACCAACAACCTAGGGGTTGTGACTTCCTTGACATGCGTATGGGTCCTGTGCTTTCAGTAGTACGGGCCCATACTACCTTCCACACCTACCCATATTTGTCTCAAGTATCACCACAACACCCTAATATTATACATCACACAACGAATGCTCAATATCTCATAACTGGCCTCCCGGCCTCACACAACCCACCCATCCATGAAACTTCCACCAACCCTGCAGCACTAGTGTATGCTAGCCATACATGACGCTGGACCCTATAGACTTTCGAATATCTAATCCTACCCTAAGCTCCCAATCAAACAATAACAGAACATAAGGCCAAATCAAACATTCTCAGGCTATAAGATCTTAATTATACACAGCCGTGATGCATACACAAGTAATTACAGTAATGATGTCAATCTCCTATAAAGGAAACCCTAGGATAGCAGGCATCATGTAATAAGGCAATTCTATCATGCAAATTCTTGAAGATCCCTAGCCTAGTACTAGCATGTTGTTCTAACATATCACATAATCAAATAACTTGTATGGTATTTTGGGGTCTACTTACTGGCTCTGGCTGATCGTACCCTCTGCATCCTCCTTTACTTATTTTGAAAACCATTTTGAATATCCCTCCTTGATTTGAGACTGGATTCACACGAATGTTCCTCCAATTCACTCAAACCAAGGCTCTGATACCAACTTGTAACACCCATAAAAATTAAGCCAAATTAAAACATTTTAATTCATTCAAAAACCATTAACTTCATACACCTCGTTTTCAAAATAGTTTATTATCAGAGTATCCCCCATAACCATATCACATAAATCATAAAACATGAGGAGCAGTACGATCACGCCTTCACCTTGCCACGATCTCTTGAAGTACCTGAAACAATACACTGAAACTGTAAGCCCGAAAGCTTAGTGAGTTACCCCCAAAATACCAACCACACATAAATATACTCATAACATATCACAAATAGAACATCCATGCACATCGGGTCTACTGTGTGACTGGTCCGCCCGCACCGGGCCTTCAGTCCACCTGGTCCACCCTCCGAGTCTAGCCATGTACATCGAGTCTACAGTGTGATTGGTCCGCCCGCACCTGGCCTTCAATCCACCTGGTCCACTCTCTGAGTCTACAGTGTGACTGGTCCGCCCACACCGGGCCTTCAGTCGGCCTGGTCCACTCTCCGAGCCTCGGCATGTCTGGTCCGCCCTCTTGGGGCCTTCAGCCTATCCGGACCGCTCGCTGGGCCTTCGGAATATCCGGTCCGCCCTGGGTATGTTGGCCTACAGCACAAAGCAGGACCCGCCTCAACCCAACCCCCGTCAAACAACCATGTGCTCATAAAACAACTAATCACATAACAACCCTTAAACCAGACAAACAGTCTAACATATCACATAGCATATCAACATCCTAACCAGGATTCCGACCTAACCGGTCACTAGCATATCATTACCCTATATACCGGGTACCGACCTTAACCAGGTCACTAACATAACACCATACTAAATACCAGGATGCAGATCTAGCAAAGCAATAACATAACAAACAATACTCGGATTTCCATCCGATAAAGGGCCGGCCTTGGTGCCGTAGACCCTGTCGATATAGTGAGGATAACTCACCTGAAATTGCCGACTGAAAGGATAAGATCAGCTGCTCCGACCACCGACACGAACTCCACCACCGAACACTACCAAAGAACCAATTCCATAAATACCAAAATCACCAAACTATCCTTGGTAGACAAACTGGTCAACTCTTGGTCAAAGTCAAAGTCCTCAATCAAAGTCAACTTCCCTGACTGACTCTACTCGCCGAGTCGACCCGTCGACTCGTCGAGTCCCTATACTCAGAAACTCCCATAACACGACTCTACTCGCCGAGTCACCCCAAGACTCGTCGAGTCCAACGATCTCCGAGTCCCATTCTACTCAACTCACCTAGTCACCTCCCGACTCACTGCTTCAAGGTTTAACCAGAAAAGATTGGGGTTCTGCGACCAGACTCGTCGAGTCCAAGAACAGACTCGCCGAGTCCAAGACAATCTTCAACGGACTCGCCGAGTTGTTCTTCCACTCGCCGAGTCCATGCACATGTTCATACGACTCGTCGAGTACACCCATGTGACTCGCCGAGTCCCTTCAGTTCTCAATCCATACAGAGGCTTTTCGAGCCATGCAGAGGCTCCAATCCATAGATCCACTCTTCTACAACCTAACCCTCACATAAAGTTGCAAACTTTACGTGAAACCAAGGAGATATAAGTCCAAAACACTCTAGGGCTAGGGTTTATGACAAAGGGGGTTCACCAACAACTCAAAGACTGATGCTTTATGACTTTCTGGACCAACACAAGTCTAGATCTGAAGTAGCAACCTCAGATCTAAGCTTCTAACTCGAAATAGCTCACAAACAAGCTATGGAACTCCACATCAACCACCAAGGATGAACCAAAAAGGAAATCAGCATAAGATTATGGCTTTTTACCTCTGAAATGTGCCCAAACAGATGTAGATCCCAGATCCACACAAGCCCCTTGATGTTAGCCTTTGATTCCTCAAGCTCTTTTCACCAATTTCCTCTTCCAAGCTCCAATCTCCTCAATAATGAAGCCTCACACGAAAATTAGGGTTTCTGGAACTCTCAGGGGGATTAGGAGGCTGGGAGAAGGACATAAAGTCCTTTAAATAGGGTGCAACCCTCGGGATTAGGGTTTTCTTCCTACAGCACCAACTCGTCGAGTCCAAGTCTCCGACTCGTCGAGTTGGCCACTTAAACCCTGATAGAATCCTGCTCCGACTCGGCGAGTAGACGGACCTACTCGTCGAGTCCCTTTCCTAAATTTACACTTTGCACCCTCCAATTTCTTGCTTCCGAACTTGGGATGTTACAAGCCCTTTTCTGTAAACCTCTCAGTCTTCCATATTGCCGAATTTTTCTCTTTAATATCAGGACTTAGACCTATTGTTAGGTCCTGAGTTCCGAAATATGAAATCTCAGTTTCAGTTATGATGACAACAATCGTATTTCAGTTAAAGCATGTATCATAGGATGTGCTCTTACCTTAGACGATCATTCCTTTTCCCCAATCGATTTCATATCAGTATCCATGAAAAGCTTCAATGTCCTAATCGGCATAGGACGAATGAGCCTCACATCGTGCCAATGTCCTTTGCTTCGAGAAAGCGATTCGTCTCAATCGTCCCTCTGACGGAGTCCTCACTGGTTTCAGTGATAAGATCGTTCAAACCCTCGTATCATTTCTTGCGTCAAAGCCTAGGAGCATCTACGAAAGGAATGTTATGCATTCCTGGCTCGTGTTGTCAATGAGACACAAAAAGTTAAAGACCTCGAGAGCATTTCCGAAGTCCGCAACTTTCTCGATGTCTTCCCCAAAGACATTCCAGGGATTTCTCCCGAGCATCAAGTTGAATCCCGTATCGACTTGATACCCATAACTACTCTTATAGCTAACCCTTCATCTCATCCGGAGCCGAAGGAACGGGAGAGTTACTCCGCCAGCCCGATGGGCTGAGCAAAAAAGAGTTCTTAATATTATTTTATGTGAACCTTGTGTGCTCAAATCTTTTCTATCCTTGCTAAGACCACATCATGGGGACGTGGGTCGAATCAGAGAGAGTCAGTAGCAAAACAGGAAATATCAATACATAGACAAACATTTAGGATACATCCAGAGGCAACCATTGTTGCTCACAAACTCTTTTTCTTGGCATATAGCAGATCATGCCTCTGAAAAAATAGAACCAATCCACCAGTAAGGCACCAATCCTCCAGATGAACTCAGCTACGTTCCAAGCTACCGTCACATTAGCCGTAGCAGCCGCTCTAGCTGTTCTTAATGCTAACGACCTAAATGGGAATGGGTGTGTAACAACACACCAGGAAATCAACAAGGGCCTGTCCAAGAGAACATTCCAGCTCCCAAACCTAAGAGCGCCAAACGGAAATTTTGGTCCGAGAGGAAGAACAAGTCGTCTCAGAAACTTGCCAAGAAACGACAACTTGAGATAACTTCTACAACCGCCACATCCACCCAACCAGTGCCAACGCCAGTGCGGCAATATGCTGGAAAACTTCCAAGTTGCGATAAATGCAACTTCCACTACGTAGGAAAGTGCCGTAAACTTCGATGTAAGAACTGCAACAGGCAAGGACACACCACACGATACTGTAGAGCACCTGCACAACCAAACACCTCGATTTCTGGTGTAAGAATGAACCAAGTTTGCTACAATTGTGGCGAACCCGGACATTACAAGAGAAATTGTCCAAGGATTAAGGATGACCAGGAAACTTGTTCCGTACAGACCCCAACCCAACACATCACTTCCACTACTGATGCTAGCATAGTCCAAGTGTGCAGCGTATGTGGCGAAATGGGACATCTCAAAAGAGATTGCCCAACAGAGAAGAACAATGAGGAAACAGGAGGAGCCTAACCTCCGAGAGTGAGGAAGCATCGAAGGACCCTGCCACATTTTGGTACGTTTTCGAAAGCCCTGAAAATTGTTCATAATTGTGATTACTTTCTCGTCCGGATTAAATCACGAAATCTTTTTTTTAAGGTTTAAAGCCCTAATGAGCAAATGATGATTGCTTAGTGAATACACTAGGGTCAGTTGTAATTATACACGACTTGCGTACACCGAACAATCATAGGGAGATCTAGTAAGAACCATTTCATGAAAGTTCATAACTTCGAAACATCAGGACCCTCGTCTTAGTAGTACCTGTTAACTTCGAGTCAAACACAGAAAACACCATAGACATTCACCCAGGGGCATCAATGTTCTAAACAAAACGATCCTTCCAAACCAACTTAACGTGAGATTCTACGACGACATCCTGTTTGGTCCGACTGGGTCTATGTTATACCAAACCATGTTGTCTTAAATCGTGTTATCGCAAAACTCTCGTCACTCGTAACGACAAATTAGATGCGAACTTCAAAAAAATTCATCACTCTTCGAAGAACCCGAAAGTATTCATACAAAGGGTGCCACCCACAAGGACATGGACAAAGTAAGAGGGTTATCCGGACAATTGGAAATACGTCATGGGACACTCAACTACTCTTAGTTGAACCTTCTCGCAACAAATGGCGACCTATCCAGCATCAAGGCTGCGCCGTTCAAAGCTCCCTATGGCCGCAAGTGCAGATCCCCTCTGTGCTGGGCTGAGGTAGGCGACACGCACTTAGCCAAGGGGCAAGTCCCTGACAACACTCTCACTGGCCCAGAAATCATTCGCGAAACCACATAAAAGATTGTACAAATTCAAGAACGACTTAAGGCCTCACGAGATATACAAAAGAGCTACGCCAATAAACGACGAAAACCCTTGGAGTTCCAGGTTGGAGACCGTGTTCTGTTGAAGGTCTCAACCTGGAAAGGCGTGATACGATTCGGAAAGTGTGGAAAGCTAAACCCAAGATACATAGGACCATTCGAGATCCTCGCTAGGATCGGTCCCGTAGCCTACAAACTTCGTTTACCGTAAGAACTTAACAACATTCATCCTGTCTTTCACGTTTCGAATCTTAAGAAATGCGTATCCGACGAAACCCTTACGATTCCTCTCGACGAGATTCAGATCAACGAGAACCTAAACTTTGTGGAAGAACCAGTCGAAGTCATGGATAGAGAGATCAAACGAACGAAACAAAGTCGCATCCCGATAGTGAAGGTACGCTGGAATGCCAAGCGGGGACCTGAATTCACTTGGGAGCGCGAAGACCAAATGAAACAGAAGTATCCGCATCTCTTTTCTAATCCATGATTTGTATCCTATGTTCGAATTTCGGGACAAAATTTCCTCTAACGGGGGGATGATGTGACAACCCGAAACTTTTTCCGTTATCCTTACCCAGTTTCCGTTTATAAAATTTGAGTTTTAGTTAATTCCGTCAAATTCCTTAATTTGGGAAGGACCTTACTTTCTAAATAAATCCGAATTGATTTATTTCCGTTCACGTTAGTATTATTTTTGGTCTAAAGGAATATTCTAAACTCAATCCGATCGAGCTTCGTATTCGAAAACGAGGTTTTTTAAGTCAAAGCATAGCATCCGGGCCAAACGACCCTTCGAGAGGAGTTCACGGCCGCAAATTCAGTTTACGGCCATAAACCTTGTTTACGGCCGTAAACCCTGTTTACGACCGTAAACCCTGTTCACGGCCGTAAACCCTCCACCCCACCCCTTGACCATAAACTCACCCCTATATAAGGGATGAGTGGCCTTCATTTCTCACTTTACAAACTCCAGAAGCTTTCTCTCTCTACTCTCTCTCTCTTTCTCTCTCTACAAACTTCAAATTCTCTCCAAGATCTTCAAGAAGTAAGTGTTTTTCCACCTTGAATGTTGTTTCAAATCCATTTCTAGTGGTAAATCCATGTTCCTATCTCATGAATCTCATCTTTACTAGATTTTCTCTCTCACCAAGAACACACACTAGTTCTTGGTGGCTAAAAACCTCATTTCAAGCTTCTACTATGTAAGTACACTACCCCTAGCTTGTTGGATACAAGAATCACTTGTTAAACACCTAGAAATCGTGACCAGAAGGGTGTTTACGGTCAAGGCAATCTCCCTTGACAGTAAACTCTATTTTATAGGGTGAAAAGTTGCCACAACACCCTCTTAAGCCTAAAAACGAGGTTTAGAACACTTCCAGAAGGCTAGAAAGGACCTTGAAACACCAAAAATCGCACTTTTCGCCAAAGTGTTTACGGTCGTAAACACCTGGGCCGTAAACCCATGGACCGTAAACACCTAGGCCGTAAACCCGTGGACCGTAAACACTTGGGTCGTAAACCAATGGACCGTAAACTCCTGATTACGGCCGCAAACTCCCCTCTTCAAACACATGTGATTCTAACACTTAGTTTTAAGTGTTTCCTAGTCCCTAAGGTGGTTTCCTTCCATAACAAATAGTGTTATGCCCTCACCTAATGTATATATGTACTTTTACATGCTAAATAGGATCCGTTTGTGCCCGAGGCTTTATTTGACACTCAGAAATTCCTAGCAACTTACACTCGAATCCCACGTCAAACAGTGAGTTCATACCCGTACGCTTTTCCGAGTTTTCATGTTTTCAAGCGGGGGAATACAAGCAAAAGTACAAGGAAACTTGTGCTCAAGTATATTATTTTGTTTAAAATAATTATATGTTCAGTATGCTTTTAACACATAAAACAGTTTTACCAAACGATTAAGAAATCAACTAGTAGAAACAGTTTTCAAAACTAAAGCAAGGAACTTGTGAATCTTGTCATAAAATACTATATTTTGCAAAGGATTCCTAAAAAACGTAAACAGGATTTTCAGTATTATTACTTGTAAATTTGTTAGGCTAAGTTTTGAGACACGTCCTTGGTAACACTCCACCGGATTCGAGAGTGTAGGACTAACCCTTGTAACCAGAATCTCTTGGAGGGAGAGCGTGACTATTGTGTATAGATCTATATGGGACTGACTATCCCGCACCTTCGCTGCCAGCTACAGCGGGACCGTTAGGTTTAGGGGTGACAAAGTCATAAAAAGATACTGGCCCCCGTTACGTGCCTTATCCAGTCTAAGTACGGTTATGACACTCACAACTTAGGTAGCGAAAATTTACTTTTGTAATAATGAAACAAGTGAACTAACCTCAAAGTAATAACCGATTTGATTACTATAGGGCATTAGTAATACCCTTAGGATCTAGTTCACTACTTATTTATTAGTTTTATTTATGTAATAAGGCTAATACATCTCACCAAGAACAAACAGGGTTTTTCAAGGAAACTACATGTAACGATACAAGTATGGTAGATACTTGTACACATCATACCAGAACAGATAACCAACTATCAACTTTTAAGGAAAATATAGGATTTTCCTGGGATAACTCAACCTTACATAAACAGGTTGTTAAACACATAACGAATGGATAATCAAACCTCTTTCATAAGAAAATATAGGATTTTCTTGGGAAACACTTTTCAAAGGATCAAAGAAACATTTCTTTCACCAGAACTAAATGCTTATGAACTCACCAGTTTTATGCTGATATTTTAAAACTGCTTGTATTCTCAGGGCATCAATAGATAGGTACTCTTGCCAACGTTTGGAGAAGACGGAGCATTTTGGAGTCACATCTTTTACTTTTGTTATATACTGTTATGTATAAACCATGTTTTCAAACAATGTAAATATTCTTATTATAATGTAATGGTTGTGTTTACTTCGCTTACTATGATACAACTGTTGTGATACTGCACATGACGTCCTCCGCCCCGGAACGTTTCCACCATCGGTTTCGGGGTGTGACAGAAGCCAACAAGGTGAGGTTTGCCGCCTGCACCTTCACCGACAGAGGCTTGACTTGGTGGAATGGTCGAGTCAAAACCCTAACCCTGCCTGTGGCTAATGCCATGGGTTGGGAAAGACTAAAGGAATTTATGCTTGCGGAATACTGCCCGAGGGGCGAAGTGTAGAAGTTGGAACACGAACTCTGGAACCTGAAGATGAAGGGTTCCGACATCGCTGCCTACACCGCTAGATTCTGTGATCTGGCTCTCCTCTGTCCGGGAATGGTCACCCCGGAAAGCAAGAAAATCGAGAGGTACATCTGGGGACTGACACAACCAACCAAAGGAAATGTCTTGGCTGCTAGACCGGCCACGTTTGAGAGCCCCAAGGATCTGGCACAGACTCTGATCGATCATGGGATCGATCTGGATGAGGCATCAGCGGTCGCCGAGCCACAGAAGGAGAGTGGCGAGAAGAAGAAGAAATTTTGGAACAAACGCAAGGGCCAGTCTCCTCAGGAACCCTCCAAGAAGCAACAAATAGTGGCAGTCCACGCTGCTACTACTCCTACTGTTGCTCCCACTGCTGTTCCAACCATCCAAGCTCCTACCGGTGGTTATTCAGGGAAACTACCTTTGTGCAACAAGTGTACCTTTCATCATCACAGACCTTGCCGTGATTTGATTTGCAACAACTGTGGAAGGAAGGGACACACGACCCGATACTGCAAAGCACCAGCCCAACCAACTAATCTGACTCCTGGTGCGGGTGCCAGCCAAGCCTGCTATGGATGTGGGGAAGTTGGGCATTTCAAAAGAAACTGCCCCAAGGCGACAACGGGCAGTAATATAGGAAGAGTGCTGGCGATGGGCCAGGAGGAAGCGGTTGCTGATCCTACCATTGTTACGGGTACGTTCCTCCTTAACAACTCTTATGCATGCATTCTTTTCGATTCTGGTGCGGAGAGAAGTTTTGTTAGTCATGCATTCAAACATCTAATCAAGTGTAAATCCCAACCTCTAACCGATTACCGTCGAGATGGATAACGGAAAGAAGGAGAGCACTAACGATATATTCATAGGCTGTACTCTTACTCTAGATGGTCATTCCTTTTCCATCAACCTTATGCCTGTATCCATTAAGAGTTTCGATGTCATTATCGGCATGGATTGGTTAAGCCCCAATCGTACTGATATCCTCTGCTACGAGAAGGCTATCCGTCTCAATCTTCCCTCTGGCGAAGCCCTCACTATTTTCGGTGATAAACTCAGTTCGAGCCTTCGTATCATTTCATGCATCAAGGCCCAGAAGTATCTGCGGAAGGAGTGCCATGCATTCCTAGCTCATGTTGTCGATGAGACGCAAAAAGTTAAAGACCTCGAGAGCATCCCCGAAGTCTGTAACTTTCCTGATGTTTTCCCCGAAGACCTCCCAGGAATTCCTCCCGAGCGTCAACTCGAGTTCCGTATCGATCTAATCCCTGGAGCTACTCCTGTAGCTAAATCTCCCTATCGTTTAGCGCCTGCAGAAATGCAAGAATTATCCAGCCAGCTCAATGAGCTGATCAGCAAAGGATTCATAAGACCGAGTTCCTCACCATGGGGAGCCCCGATTTTATTCGTAAAGAAGAAAGATGGATCCTTTCGGATGTGCATCGACTACCGAGAGCTGAACAAGCTTACCATCAAGAACCATTATCCCCTACCCAGAATCGACGACCTCTTCGATCAACTTCAGGGAGCCAGTTACTTTTCGAAGATAAACCTAAGATCAGGGTATCATCAGTTGCCAGTTCACGAGAATGATGTGCCCAAGACAGCATTCCGAACTCGCTATGGACACTAAGAGTTTGTAGTAATGCCCTTTGGTCTAACCAACGCACCGGGAATATTCATGGACCTGATGAATCGGGTGTGCCGCCCTTTCCTAAACAAGTTCGTGATCGTGTTCATTGACGACATACTTGTTTATTCGCGGAGCGAAGATGATCATAAACAACACTTGCGGCAGGTACTCGAAACACTGAGGGCGGAGAAGCTATATGCAAAATTCTCAAAGTGTGAGTTCTGGATCAGGAAGGTAACTTTCCTCGGTCACGTGGTTAGCGAGGAAGGCATACATGTAGACCCTTCCAAAATCAAAGCGATGAAGAATTGGTCGGCACCAAAGACACCCACAGAAATCCGACAATTCTTGGGTCTCGCTGGCTATTATCGCAGGTTTATCCAAAACTTTTCCAAAATCGCTAAGCCTTTAACCACCCTGACACAAAAAGGTGTAACCTTTAGTTGGGGAGAAAAACAAGACACTGCGTTTGAAACATTGAAGCAGGCCCTATGCAGCGCACCTATCTTGTCCCTGCTCGAAGGGACGGAAGACTTTGTTGTCTACTGTGATGCATCCAATCAGGGCCCAGGTTGTGTGCTCATGCAGCGAGGAAAGGTTATTGCCTATGCTTCGAGGCAGTTGAAAACACACGAAATCAATTACACAACTCACGATCTAGAATTGGGAGCAGTGGTCTTCGCGTTAAAGATCTGGAGACACTACCTCTACGGAACCAAGTGCACCATTTTCACCGACCATAAGAGCTTGCAACATATCTTTGATCAGAAGGAGTTAAACACGAGACAACGGCGATGGGTAGAGCTACTCAGTGACTACGAGTGCGAAATTCGCTACCATCCCGGCAAGGCCAATGTGGTAGCAGATGCCCTCAGCCGCAAGGAGTATTCAGGTCGTATAGTGAAGGAATTGACTATGACCATCCATTCCCGATTACCCACACAAATCCGAGAAGCTCAGCTGGAAGCCTTAAAACCAGAAAACACGTCGGATGAAGCCTTGAGAGGAATGGAAAAGAACTTAGCGGTCAAGGGAGGCGGAGTTTACTATTTCATGGACCGTATATGGACCCCGAAGTATGGTGGTTACAGAGAAATTGTCATGAACGAAGCTCACAAGACGAGATACTCCGTTCACCCAGGTTCAGATAAAATGTATATGGATCTCAAACAACTCTATTGGTGGCCGAACATGAAAGCAGAAATTGCTACCTTCGTGGGCAAGTGCCTGACTTGTGCCAAGGTAAAAGTAGAATATCAAAGGCCCTCAGGTTTGCTTCAGCAATCGAAAATACCTGAGTGGAAGTGGGAAATGATCACCATGGATTTTATCACCAAGTTACCCAGATCTCCGAGTGGGCACAACGCTATCTGGGTGATTGTTGATCGGTTGACTAAATCCGCCCACTTCCTGCCAATCAAAGAAAATTTCAAGATAGAGAGACTCACGCGGATCTACATTCGAGAAATAGTTCGCCTTCATTGGGTACCTGTATCCATTATCTCCGACCGAGATAGCAGGTTCACCTCGAGATTTTGGCAATCGCTACAGAAGGCTCTTGGAACTAAGTTGGATATGAGCACGACTTATCATCCTCAGACGGATGGACAGAGTGAGAGAACAATTCAGACATTGGAAGATATGTTGAGAGCCTGCGTCATCGACTTCGTCACGTCATGGGACACTCATCTTCCTTTGGTTGAATTTTCCTACAACAACAGCTACCATACCAGCATCAAGGCTGCGCCATTTGAAGCCCTCTATGGTCGTAAGTGCAGATCCCCTTTGTGCTGGGCTGAAGTGGGTGACACGCAGCTAGCCAAGGGTCAAGTCCCTGACAGCACTCTCACTGGTCCTGAGATCATCCGAGAGATGACTGAAAAGATCGTACAAATCCGAGAACGACTGAAGGCCTCACGAGATAGACAAAAGAGCTACGCCGATAAACGACGAAAACCCTTAGAGTTCCAGGTTGAAGACCATGTCCTGCTAAAGGTCTCACCCTGGAAGGGCATGATACGCTTTGGAAAGCGTGGAAAGCTAAATCCAAGATACATAGGACCCTTCGAGATCCTCGCTAGGATCGGTCCCGTAGCCTACAAACTTCGTCTACCCCGAGAACTTAACAACATTCATCCTGTCTTCCACGTTTCGAATCTTAAGAAATGCTTATCCGACGAAACCCTTGTAGTCCCTCTCGATGAGATTGAGATCAACGAGAACCTAAACTTTGTGGAAGAACCGGTCGAAATCATGGATAGAGAAATCAAACGAACGAAACAAAGTCGCATCCCGATATAGAAGGTTTGCTGGAATGCCAAGCGGGGACCTGAGTTCACTTGGGAGCGCGAAGATCAGATGAAACAGAAGTATCCACATCTCTTTCCTAATTCATGATTTGTATTCTATGTTCGAATTTCGGGATGAAATTCCCTCTAACGGGGGGATGATGTGACAACCCGAAACTTTTCCCGTTATCCTTACCCAGTTTCCGTTAATAAAATTTGTGTTTTTATTTAATTTCGTCTAATTTCTTAATTTGGGAAGGACCTTAAGTTTTAAATAAATAATATGTATTTTATACGATTCGTAATAAACCGGGAATCACGCGAAAAACTTGAAACTTCCTCGAAAATCACCAAGTTTACGGTCAGGACGAGTTTACGACCGTAAACTCGTGTAGACCGTAAGCCTGTTTACGGTCAGGTGGACCCCCTTTTTGACCGAGAACTCTACCCTATATATAGAGTATTTGGCCTTCATTTCACACTTTAAACACTTCAAAGGCTTTCTCTCTCTACTCTCTCTCTACCTTGATCGAGTTTCCTCCAAGACCTTCAAAGATCCTCAAGAACACGGTTGTGTTTTGGACCGAAAACACCTTATTTGCCTTCAAAAACCGTAAGTATCATCTTCCCCTTCATGAATCGAGTTAAAATCCTCCATTTTGGACTTAAGATCATCACTCTTTGCTGAAACAAAAGAGTTTACGGTTCTATGAATCGTCATAGACCGTAAACCCTTATAAAGGGTGTTCTTATAGCCTTTACCCTTCCTAAGGCTAAGCATGGTCCCTAGAATCCGATGCCTTTGAATGAAGCCCTTGAAAACCATCATTTGTGCAAGATTGATGAGTTTACTGTTGAATCTCCTTAGACCGTACACCCTTCAATGACCGTATATTCATGGGCCGTAAACCTATGAACCGTAAACCAATTAACCGTAAACCCATGGACCGTAAACCCATGGACCATGAACTCCATGACCGTAAGGTCATTGGACCATAAACACTAAGACCGTAAACATTAAGACCGTGAACACTTGGACCGTGAACTCCAATGGTCATACCTCTTTGACCGTAAACTCTATAGGGTGGCCATATACCCTAGTTATGCAATCATATGTGATTGTATCCCATAAATCATAGAGTTTCCTAGCCAATAAGGGTGTTACCCTTCTTATTTAGTCGTCTATACACCAAATTCATACACATACATGTCTATATGTGTCTATTAGGATCGTTGTGTGCTCAAAGTTACACCTGACACTCTGCACTCCTCTTCCAACCACACGTCAGAACCACTCAATACAGGTGAGTTCATACCCCTACATTTTCCGTGTTTTTAATGTTTTCAGGGGGGGAATACAAGCCAAACTCAAAGTATTTTATTAAGTTTTAAACTTATTAATACAACTCAACGATTTCCATGTTTAATAACTTACTCGGATATTTTATCCCTTTTGTAATATGTTGAGCATAAGGGAAATTGTTATTTTGGAAATCTCACTTCATAGCTTTCAGAAAGGTTTTACAAAACATTTTCCATAACAACACTAGTAAACTATAATGGGTATAGTTTGGGATAACCCTCTAGGCAGTTTCTACCAAATCAGATTTCATGAATAAACATGTATAAACTATGGCAGATTTAGTTTATGTTATATATTTTCTCACGAGTATAAAGTACTATTATTCAAGGTTAATTATTGTTTTATACTGTTTCTCGCTAGTAAACTAGATTATACAGAATTGTGAGGCTCTACTTCAATACTATACCCTTTAGTGTACAGAACTAAATCCTATCATAGTATAACCAGAGTCTCCTGGAGGGAGAGCGTGAGATTTGTGAATAGATCTATTCGGGACTAACAATACCACACCTGAACTGCTAGCTACAGTTAGGCGGGCACGCCTGTGGTGGACAAATGTCATTTAGCTTAAACGCCTGAAGAACATTATAAAGGTCTCTAGGTCATATCAAGTATGGTTATACGACTCGCAAATAAGTATAAACTAACTTTGGTTTACGGACTCTACCCTTCATTTGTTTTATTTTTAGTAATAAAACTACCTTCATATATACACTGATAGTAATCAGGGATTTCTAAACTTACATCTCTACCTCTAAGACGGATAACTTGTTTTTAGGGAAAATATGGGATTTTCCCAGGATAACACTGGCATTTCTAAAACTGATGATTTATCTACTACTAATAGATACTCTTACAACACTGCTTTTCATAAGAAAATATAGGATTTTCTTGAGGAACACTATTCAAAAAGGATCAAAGAAACATTTTCCACAAAAACTAAATACTTATGAACTCACCAGCTTTATGCTGATATTCTTTCAAAACTGCTTGTATTCTCAGGAAATCAGTAGACAGGTACCTGCTGGACTTTAAGAAGTTGGAGCAATAAGAGTCTTATGTTTATGTTTTTCATACTTTGGATGTACCTAAAACAAGATTTCAAACTGATGTAAACATTTTAATTATGTATATGTATCCACTGTATTGGTTGTGTTGCTATGTTTCCTATTATTCATTGGTTGTGATGCTAAACATGACGTCCTCCGCCCCCGAACGTTTCTACCGTTCCGGTTTGGGGGTGTGACACCAGGTGATGCTGAGATGAAGTAGAACTCGGATCCACAACCTCTTTTTGATCCAACTTCTTGCACTTCAAGCTCTTCCCTCCACAATCTTCATTCCAATCTTAAATCACACCAAAATGAAGTGTAAGCAGCGATTTAGGGTTTCTGGACTCACAAGGGGGCTGTAAGGGAGGATAAGGGGGTAAGTGACCCTTAAATAGGGTGCAAAACCCCGAGGATTAGGGTTTCTCATTCCAGCTCCAACTCGCCGAGTCGGGTTCACCGACTCGTCGAGTTGGTCACTTAAACCATGTGGCCAATCGTGCCCTTACTCGACGAGTCTAGGCACCAACTCGTTGAGTAGATCTTCTGAGATAGACATAAAACTATAAAGTTATGTACCTGGGACTCGGGGTGTTACAATGCACTCACCACATGCACATCCGTCTTGCCCTGACGGCCATAAGTAATCCGTAGAGTCGCTGGAGCGGGTGCTACCACTGGTCCTGCTGCTTCCAAACTCGGACAATTGGCTTTTTATGGCCCCTCTGATTGCAATGGAAGCAAATCAGATCAGATAATGGGGTGGTGGTGGTAGTAGTAGTGCAATCCCTGCTAATATGACTCGTTCGACCACACTTGAAGCAACTAGAACCACCCACCATGCACGCCCCATCATGCGTCCTGCCGTACTTGCTACAACGGCTCTGGATCTGCTGGCCTATAGATCTCGAATCAAATACCTTGGGCCTCTTTCCCTCACCCCCTGAACTCTGAGCCTGATCCGACTTCCTCTTCCTCTTCATCTCTAAATCAATCTTCCTCTCCCTGGCCATCGATATCATATCATTCAATGTCTTACAACTATATCGGTCCACAAACTGCCAGATATCACTCCTCAACATCTCATGGTATCTCGCCTTCTTCATTTCATCATCCCCCACATATTGCGGAACCAACAATGCCCTCTCGCGGAACATAGCGGTGATCTCGGCCACCGTCTCAGTAGTATGGTGAAGGTCTTGGAACTCCCTATCCAACTATTGCACCTCAATCACCGGTGCAAAATCAGCTCGAAATCTAGTCACAAAATCATCCCATGTCATCGAGTCAACCGCCGCATCACCTAAGGAGCGCCCAACCTCCTCCCACCAATCTCGAGCGCTTAACATCCTCTAACTAGCTCACAAATACAATTACATATCACCAACACCAGATAATTCTTCGAATGAAGGTCTCATACTACAACGGTTGGACTCAAAAAAGAGCTACGCAAAAGAGTTAAAACCTAAATTTCTGAAATTATTTAGTCTCAACAACATGTAACTTAGTATATTCTCTTACTAGTTAGCTGAAGTTAACGGAAACTCCTAAAGCACAAAGCAAGCAGCATTCGAGCATCGAGTAATCGGAACAACCATAACCAAAACATGCCATCCTATCACTGACTAATCAGCAGTAGCATGCAAGTCTACAAGTGTAACATCCCGAAATTTGACAGGTATTCCCGTACCCTCTTCTATCATTACCTTGTCATTTATGGTCCTTGGAATTGGAAGTGAAGAGCCAAGATAAGTTTAAGGACCAATTTTGCAAACTTGGGCCTAAAAGGGAATACGATGCGCATACATAGGAGTACGCTAAGCGTATTAAGGTCCGCCTTAGTACGCTGGGCGTACACTTGTGTACGCTGGGCGTACTAATGTCTGGGTGAAACCCTAATATTTAGGGTTTGGGGCCTATATAAACATCATTATGAGCATCAGGACCCCCTTACCTCAGCCTCCACAACTTACATTCATCCTCCACAACTTGGTGTGTTCTTGAGTGCTTTAAAAGGAAGTTATTGCATCAAAGAGTTGGAGGAGAAGATCTAGCTTGTGGATCTGAAGTTAGCCTGTGCCCAAGAAGCTCCAAAAGGTATAAAGCTCCAAACTTTATGCATATATGAATAGATCTCACCAATTTGATTTAAAAGAATCATTTCTTGTCCCAAAAACCACAAGGTGGTGTATGTTGAGATTTGGACAAAAAGGACTGTCCTTCTAGACTCTTGAAGGGACCTTGAGTGATAAAAATGAGGTCTCATTAGCTGTATGTGTCCCATGCATGGAGAAATAAGGTATTAATGGATTAAGACCAAGCATTAAGAACTTTATGGATGTCCAAAGCGATAAAGTTCATGACTTTATGGATCCTAGGCATGTTAGGTCTCTGGATCTGAAGTGTGGGCTTAAGTGCTTAAGCCATTAAGCACTTAATCAGGTTTTGGCAAACTGTTGAGTATGCCCAGCGTAAATCCAGTACGCCCAGTGTACTATTGGCAAACTTGTGAGGTGAGTTATCCTCACTATACTCAAGGGTCTGAGGCACCAAGGCCGACCCTTTGGATTGTTATCTGGTTATGTTATGCTAATATGATATGTTAGATCGGTATCCTAAAGGGTAGGATAGTATTATGTGGTATGTGGTATGATCTGTTAGATCGGTATCCTAGTAGATAGGATGGTTTTATGTGCTATGTGGTATGATCCGTTAGATCAGTTGTTGTCTATATATTGCTATATGATTATTTGTTATATGTGCACATGTTTGTTTGGCGGTTGAGGCTTATCTACTTTGTGCGGAGGCCAATAAACCTGGGCATTCCAACCTGTTGGTTATGGGCTGTGAGTATTCCATCCCGAGGATGATTGGACTCATAGTATGTTGGCATTCCAACCTGTTGGTTGTGGGCCTGGGGTATTCCATCCGGAGGATGATTGGACCCATAGTATGTTGGCATTCCAACATGTTGGTTTTGGGCCTGGGGTATTCCAACCCGATGGTTGATTGGACCCATAGTATGTTGTTTATGATTATATGTGTATTGTGGTGGGTATGGGTATTTTGGGGAATTTACTAAGCTTTCGGGCTTACAGTTTCAATTTATTGTTTCAGGTACATCTGGGGATCGCGGCAAGGCAAAGGCGTGATCGTACAACTCCTCATGTTTTATTTATGTTTCTGGGATGAACTCTGATATTACACTATTTTGAAAACAAATTTGTAATAACTGTTGGTTTTAAATGTTTTGGAAAGTTTTAAATTGGCTTGAACTTTATGGGTGTTACAAGTTGGTATCAGAGCCTTTGTTTGAGTGAATTGGAGGAACACTTGTGTGAATCCAGTCTCAAACCAAGGAAAAGATTTTCAAAATGATTTTTTTAAAAGGTTTTCAAAATATCAAAGGATGATGCAGGGTGTACGATCAGCCGGAGCCAGTAAGTAGATCCCAAAATACCATACAGTTATTTGATACTGCAATATGTTAGAACATCATGCTAGTACTAGGCTAGGGATCTCAGGAATTGCATGATAGATTTGCCTGACTACATGATGACTGTTAGCCTAGGGTTTTCTCTATATGTAATTGACATCATTACTGTAGTTGCTTAGTGTGTGCATCACGGTCGTACATAACTAAGATCTTATAGCCTGAGAATTTTTGGTATGGCCTTATTTCCTATTCTTGTTTGATGAAGGGCTTAGGGTAGGATCAGGTATTCGAAAGTCTATAGGGTCCAGTGTTATGTATGATTAGCATACACTAGTACTGCAGGGTTGGTGGAAGTTTCGTGGAAGAGTGAGTTGTGTGAGGCCAGTAGGTCGATGTGAGACAGTTAGCCTTCCTCTAGGAGTGAGGATTGAGCGACCACCATGTGAACGTATATTGTTAGGGTGTTATGATGATGCTTGAGACAAATATAGGTAGGTGTGGAAGGTAGTATGGGCCCGTACTACTGAAAGCACAGGACCCATACACATAGCAAGGAAGTCACAACCCCTAGGGTTTAGTCGGGAGTTGGTTCCCCGTTATTTATGCAGATTTTCTGATATCTTCCTGTTATATTTTTCAGTATGGTGGTTACGAGGCGTTTTGTGACTGGATCTGGGTCGGGATCGGGTCTGGGTGATCAGGGCGCTCCGACAGAGCCTGAGATTATCGGCCAGGAGGGGCCAGCAGTGTTGACAGAGGATCGTGTCAGGGAGATCATCCGCGAGGAGGTGGTCGGGATTGTCTGGGGTCAGATTCCAGAGTTGTTTGGGACTATCAAGTCCGCTATGAGGGAGTACTTCGATGACAGATACGCAGCCCTTGCTGAGACGGCTGCCGCAGCAGCTACAACGGCTGTAACAACGACAGGAGGAGGAGGAGGAGGAGCTAGTCGGGCTTTCCAGTACAGGGACTTCGATAACACGAAGACCCCTACTTTTGATGGGACTTAGGATCCCATAGTCCATGAGGTGGATTTTTGATGTGGAGGGATGCTTCTTTACTTGCTCGTGTCCCACTGACCAGAGGGTCAGATGTGCCCAAAAACCTGTTGAGGCTCGGGGCCAAGGACTAGTGGAGATTGACGACAGGGTCGTACACTGATGATCAGAGAGCTGCTCCTACTTGGGAGCAGTTCAGGGATATGTTCCGCGCTCGATACATTCCTCGGGTGGAGCGAGAACGGTTGGCTCATGAGTTTTTGAGTTTGAGACAGTATGGAGAGTCGGTGACGGAGATCACCAACATGTTCACTGAGAGGGCGATGTTCTGCCCAGAGTTTGCCTCGGAGCAGGCCTAGATGACACGTTATCTGAGCATGCTCAAGACTGACATTCGTCAGTTTATTGCCACACAGCGATGTGACACTTTACTGAATTTACAGGAGGCCGCTAGGCGGCGTGAGTTGGAGATTGAGCTGCAGTTGAGGGAGCAGTGGTAGGCCCCGACGCAGTCACAGTCGACGCCGAAGCAGTCTAAGACCGCTGATACCAGGACCGGGGGACAGTCAGGCCGCACTTGTGGGAAGTGCGGAAAGGCTCATTCAGGGTTGTGCCGATCAGGGAGTAGGTGCCACCGATGTGGCAAACAGGGCCATCTGGCTAGGGATTGCAGGCAGCAGACTCCGGCTCCCGGAGTCCGACTTTGTTATCATTGTGAGCAGGTGGGCCATGTGAAGGCCCAATGCCCTTTATTAGCCGCCAAGTCGGCACAGGTTCCAGCACCGGCTACATTGAGGATTGCAGATGGGAGGCCAGTTAAGGCAGAGCCTCCGAAGGCTCAGGGCGTGCCTTCCAGCTTACAGCCGAGGAGGCCAGGGCAGCATCGGTTGTGGTTGCTGGTATGTTTCTATCCTTTATCTCATTTATTATACATGTTTTATGCTTATCTGTTGTACATGTGTTTAGGTACGTTTTTAGTGAACTCCTTTCATGAATTGGTTTTATTTGACTCGGGGGCGAGTCGGTCTTTCGTATCTCAGACTTTTAGTAGGGAGTTCAGTGTGCCAGTAGGCGAGCTAGGGTGTCCGTTGCGAGTTTCTATCGCCAACAAACACAGAGTATCTGCTTATTCGGTCTACCGAGGATGCGAGTTGGAGATCTTCGGAGTGTCCTTTCCGATAGATTTGATTCTGATTCCCATAAGAAAGGTGTGCGTGATTGTGGAAATGGATTGACTTAGTCGATTTGGTGCTATGATAGATTACGAGGGCCAGCGGGTGGTAGTTCGCATCCCAAGTAGGGGAGAACTGATTGTATATGGCGAGGACACCAGAGTGGGATCAGGGTTCTGTTCAACTGTCAGGGCTCGGCAGTATATTCAACACGGGTGTGCGGGTTATCTAGCGTATGTGGTGGATACGCGAGTCAGGGATCCGACTCCAGTTTTAGAGGTTCTAGTGGTTAGAGAGTTTGCTGACGTGTTTCCGGAGGAGTTACCAGGAGTACCTCCGAAGAGGCAGGTCGAGTTCCGGATTGACCTGGTGCCGGGTGCGCCTCCTATCGCCAAGGCGCCGTACCGATTGGCGCCACCCGAGATGCAGGAGCTGTCATCACAGCTGCAGGAACTGTTGGGTAAGCAGTTCTTTCGACATAGCAGTTCTCCATGGGGAGCACCGATCCTCTTCGTCATGAAGAAGGACGGTTCGCACCGGATGTGCATTAATTATAGGGAGTTGAACAAGTTAACGGTGAAGAACCGTTATCCACTCACGAGGATAGTTGATCTCTTCGATCAGTTACACGGTGCATCTTTTTTCTCCAAGATAGATTTGAGGTCGGGGTATCATCAGGTCCGGGTCAGAGAGGAGGACGTGGAGAAGACCATGTTTCGTACTCGTTTATGGTCGAGTTCGTGGTGATGCCGTTTGGGCTCACCAAAGCGCCAGCAGTATTCATGGACCTGATGAATCGGGTCTGCAGATCGATGCTTGACCGCTCGATCATAGTGTTTATTGATGATATCTTGGTATATTCCAAGACTCGAGAGCAGCACGAGGAGCACCTCAGGGAATTGTTGGGAGTTCTAAGACAAGAACTACAATATGCCAAGTTCTCGAAGTGTGATTTTTGGTTACGGGAGGTCTAGTTCCCCGGGTACCTCGTTAACCAGGATGGGATTTTGGTCGAGCCGGCCAAAATCGAGGCAGTCATGCAGTGGGAGGTTCCAAAATCTCCCCCAGATATCAGGAGTTTTCTGGGATTGGCAGGGTACTACCGAAGGTTCATACGAGATTTCTCCAAGATTGCAGTACCCCTCACTCGTCTGACGAGGAAGAGGGTGGATTTCCGGTGGGGCCCTGAGCAGTAGAGGGCGTTTGAGACCCTCCGTCAGTGTTTGTGCGAGGCTCCAGTTTTGACTCTCCCGGAGGGAGTTGAGGATTTTGTGGTGTTCTGTGATGCATCCATCACAGGCTTGGGGGCGGTCCTCATGCAGAGAGGACGAGTAATAGCCTACGCGTCGCGGCAGCTGAAGCCGAATGAGACGAGATACCCTACGCATGATTTAGAGTTGGGAGCGGTGGTGTTCGCTCTCAAGATATGGAGACATTACCTATATGGGGTCCGTTGTACCATATACAAGGATCACAAGAGCTTGAGACATATCATGGATCAGCCGAACCTGAATATGAGGCAGCGCCGGTGGCTGGATGTAGTCAAGGACTACGATTGCAAGATCCTTTACCACCCCGGTAAAGCGAATGTGGTGGTGGACGCCTTGAGCCGTAAGTCAGCTGGGTCTTCCACCCTAGTGATATGTATGAGGATAGCGGTGGATTCTCCTCTTGTGAGTTTGATCAGAGATGCTCAAGTTGAGAGCATGCGACCAGAGAACTGAAAGCTGGAGAGGATCAGGGGTGAGAACACCCGGTTTGTGCAGGATAGTCGGGGATTATTGACCCGATGCGGTCGGGTATGGGTTCTGTTGTCTGGTGGGGCGAGACAGATAGTCATGGAGGAGGCTCATAAGTCTCACTTCTTTATTCACCAGAGGGCCACCAAAATGTACAGAGACCTGAGTTTGAGTTACTGGTGGCCATGTATGAAGCGAGAAATCGCTTGGTACGTCGAGAGGTGCTTGGCATGTAGGATGGTCAAGGCCGAGCATCAGAGGCCGCATGGTAAGCTGCAGCCCCTAAAGATTCCCATGTGGAAATGGGAACAGATCACGATGGATTTCATTACCAAACTGTCGAGGACGGTGAAGGGGTTTGATGCCATATGGGTCATCGTAGACCGATTGACCAAGAGTGCCCATTTCTTGGCTATACGGGAGAGTTCTTCGGCTGAGAAGTTGATTACGTGTATGTTCGCGAGATCTTCGCTCTCCATGGGGTTCCGGTCTCCATCGTTTCTGACCGAGATGTTAGATTTACCTCCCGTTTCTGCAGAAGTTCCACGAGGAATTGGGTACGCGGCTGCATTTTAGTATAACATTTCATCCGCAGACCGACGGTCAGAGTGAGCGGACCATCCATACCCTCGAGGATATGTTGAGGGGGTGTGTCATTGACTTCGGTGGGAGCTGGGATTCCCACCTACCCCTTGCAGAGTTCGCCTACAACAACAGCTATCATTCCAACATTGGCGCCCCGCCTTTCGAGCTGTTGTATGGGCGGAGATGTGGCACCCCGGTTTGTTGGGGTGAGGTTGGACACAGGGTGATGGGCGGACGGAAGTAGTCTTGTAGACTACCGAGAAGATTCAGCAGATTAGGCAGCGGCCGCAGAATGCTCAGAGTCGGCAGAAGAGTTACGCCGACAGACACCGATCTGAGTTGGGTGATATGGTACTCCTGAAGGTCTCACCCTGGAAGGGTGTGATCCGCTTCAGGAAGAGGGGGAAATTGGGTCCCCGTTACATTGGGCCGTTCAGGATCGTTGCCAGGGTTGTCAAGGTGGCATACAGGCTAGAGCTACCGGAGGAGCTTAGTCGGATCCACAGCACTTTCCACGTTTCGCAATTGCGAAAGTGCAATATGGATCAGGAGGCAGTGGTATCATTGGATGACATTCAGGTCGATGAGCGCTTGAATTATGTGGAGAGGCTTGTGGCCATATTGGAGAGGAAGATAAAGGTTCTAAGGAACAAAGAGGTACCTTTGGTAAAGGTACAGTGGGAACATCGTAGGGGATCCGAGTGGACGTGGGAGCCCGAGTCCGAGATGCGGGAGCATCACCCGGATTTATTTTCCGCAACAGACTTCGAGGGCGAAGTCTAAGTCAAGTGGGGGAGAATTGTAACATCCCGAAATTTGACAGGTATTCCCGTACCCTCTTCTATCATTACCTTGTCATTTATGGTCCTTGGGATTGGAAGTGAAGAGCCAAGATAAGTTTAAGGACCAAGTTTGCAAACTTTGGCCAAAAAGGGAGTACGTTGCGCGTACATAGGAGTACGCTAAGCGTATTAAGGTCCGCCTTAGTACGCTGGGCATACACTTATGTACGCTGGGCGTACTAATGTATGGGTGAAACCCTAATATTTAGGGTTTGGGGCCTATATAAACATCATTATGAGCACAAGAACCCCTCTTACATCAGCCTCCACAACTTACATTCGTCCTCCCCAAACCCTATCCTCTCCTTTGTGTGTTTAAGCTTATTTGGTGAGTTATTGAGTGCTTTAAGAGGAAGTTATTGCATCAAAGAGTTGGAGGAGAAGATCTAGCTTGTGGATCTGAAGTTAGCCTGTGCCCAAGAAGCTCCAAAAGGTATAAAGCTCCAAACTTTATGCATATATGAATAGATCTCACCAATTTGATTTAAAAGAATCATTTCTTGTCCCAAAAACCACAAGGTGGTGTATGTTGAGATTTGGACAAAAAGGACTGTCATTCTAGACTCTTGAAGGGACCTTGAGTGATAAAAATGAGGTCCCATTAGTTGTATGTGTCCCATGCATGGAGAAATAAGGTCTTAATGGATTAAGACCAAGCATTAAGAACTTTATGGACGTCCAAAGCGATAAAGTTCATGACTTTATGGATCCTAGGCATGTTAGGTCTCTGGATCTGAAGTTTGGGCTTAAGTGCTTAAGCCATTAAGCACCTAATCAGGTTTTGGCAAACTGTTGAGTACGCCTAGCGTAAATCCAGTACGTCCACCGTACTGGGTCAACCACCCCGATGGTGGTCAACATCTGGTCGAGTACGCCCCGCGTACGTCCTCTGTTGGGCCTTTGTCTAATGGGCTTCGGGTTTTGGGCTGTTTATGGACTAAATGGATTTTGGCCTTTGATGGACTTTGTAAATAAGATGTTTTGGGCCAGTTACTGGTAGTGGATCATGGGGTTAGGCCCAACTAGGAGGTTGGGCCCAATTTAGTAAATTGGGTCAATAATGGGCTTTTTATATATATGGACCTTCAAGTTAAGGACTTGGTGATTGGGCCTTGGCCCAATTAAGAGAATGGACTTAATGAGTGGTGTAGACACTTAGTCAAGGAGGTTATTTTGGGAACTAACTTAGTAATTATTATGTGATAGTTCGGGATTCCCGGTGAGACAACACTCAGAGATTTGCAGTATTTCAGCACTACTTGTGAGGTGAGTTATCCTCACTATACTCAAGGGTCTAAGGCACCAAGGCATGCCCTTTGGATTGTTATCTGGTTATGTTATGCTAGTATGATCTGTTAGATCGGTATCCTAAAGGGTAGGATAGTATTATGTGGTATGTGGTATGATCTGTTAGATCGGTATCCTAGTAGATAAGATGGTTTTATTTGCTATGTGGTATGATCTGTTAGATCAGTTGTTTTCTATATATTGCTATATGATTATCTGTTATACGTGCACATGTTTTTTTGGCGGTTGAGGCTTATCTGCTTTGTGCGGAGGCCAATAGACCTGGGCATTCCAACCTGTTGGTTGTGGGTCGTGAGTATTCCATCCCGAGGATGATTAGACTCATAGTATGTTGGCATTCCAACCTGTTGGTTGTGGGCCTGGGGTATTCCATCCGGAGGATGATTGGACCCATAATATGTTGGCATTCCAACCTGTTGGTTGTGGGTCTGGGGTATTCCAACCCGATGGTTGATTGGACCCATAGTATGTTGTTTATGATTATATGTGTATTGTGGTGGGTATGGGTATTTTGGGGAACTTACTAAGCTTTTGGGCTTACAGTTTCAATTTATTGTTTCAGGTACATCAGGGGATCGCGATAAGGCGTAGGCGTGATCGTACAGCTCCTCATGTTTTATTTATGTTTCTGGGATGAACTCTGATATTAGACTATTTTGAAAACAAAATTGTAATAACTGTTGGTTTTGAATGTTTTGAAAAGTTTTATATTGGCTTGAATTTTATGGGTGTTACATCCTTTTTATTTTGGGAAGACTTACTTGATTTCGGTCGATTTCATGCACCACATCCTTTTTATTTTATTAGAAAAACCTTTTTTTATAAAACATTTATTTTTGTGAAAAAAAATCTACCAAACCCTCAGTGTGATTTCAGACACACCAGAGAGTATACCCGAATCCCTCAGACTAAGGCTCTGATATCAACTTGTAATGTCTCAAAAATTAAGACCAAAAATTTCGATTTTTATATTAATAAAACTATCATCCATAACAATATCATAAAACCATAGTGAAACCAGAGTATATCAAATAACATCCAAGTACAATCAGAGTCATATAAAATACAAAATAACATGGTGTGTGCACTGCAATCAACCCGAGCTCTTCCCCTTCAAACCAGAAGTACCTAAAACATAAACTGAAAATCGTAAGCACAAAGTTTAGTGGGTTCCCCAAAATATCACATACCATACATATCAAACATATAATGGTCCCCACCCGACATCAAGCCCCGCTCGGAACAGATCTGT
Organism: Lactuca virosa; assembly: GCF_052849685.1. NCBI lineage: Eukaryota > Viridiplantae > Streptophyta > Magnoliopsida > Asterales > Asteraceae > Lactuca > Lactuca virosa. The sequence continues at coordinate 46,861,507 of NC_136433.1, forward strand.
CAGTCATCAGGCCTCGCCTGGCATCGAGCCCCACCCGATATACATGCAAACATTTAAACACATGCAAAAACCATAAAGACAAATAACATACAATATAATCATCAGGCCTCGCCCGGTAAACATATTATAAAACATACATGCATAGTCATGCATACAACTAGTATCCTACTCATAATAAACCATGGGCCGGCATTAGTACCTTCGACCCGCTAAACAAAGTGAGGAAACTCACCTCAAGCTGCTGAATCTCTCAGATAAAATCTTGGTTTGTTGATCCGGAAAATCCCCGTGCTAACGTCATCAAATAATATCCAATTAATAATTAGATCTCGATCCATAATCAAGAGTCTAAATTACTTGTCCAACATCTAGAGTAAAAGACCATTTTACCCTTTTCTTACTTGGCCCAAAACCAAGGCCCAACCCATTTACTCAAAAGGCCCAAATTCCTAAATGGCATCCTAAGGCCCAATATGGCCCAACTTCCTAATTGAGCCCATAAAATCATCATGGACCTAATTCCATGAAAGCCCATAGTCTATCCATAAAACAAAGTCAGAAGTCCAATGGCCCAATAATGCCCAAACCCTAAAAGCCCAAAATATGGACCAAACCCGTTAAAGTCAACCCAAAAGTCAAACTGTTGAGTACGCTGGGCGTACTCAAGCTTACGCTTAGCGTACTCCTACCAGGGCCAGTACGTGCAACGTACAAGCCGAGTACGACCCGCGTAGTCCGTAGACAACCAATCCAACCAATTAAGCACTTAATCGTTTAAGCCATTATGCCAAAACTCTTAGATCTGATCCAAAATGGTGACTTAACATGTAAAGTTGGCAACTTTACTCTCATGCATGTCTTAATAAGACCAAAAACTCAAGGAAAACCATAACAAGGAACCCAACACATGCATGGACCAAAATAACTCAGTTGCATTTTTATGGACAAGGGACCTCAAATGTGCTAATATCTAACATCCATGGCTTCTGGGTTAGACCATAACCTCAAATATGGCTTAAAAGACCCAAAAATGCATAAATAACACCCTAAGTTGGATCTAGCATAAAGAATCATCAATACGACAACTTTTTACTTCAAATGGCTTGCTAAGATGAAGATGACTCTAGATCTACAAGCTCAAACCACTCCCAAGCAACCTCCAAGTGTTCTTTTTCTTCTACTTCACCAAAAACACCACCAAAACTCACTTTCAAGCTCAAATCTCACAAATGACACTTAGGTTTTCAATATTAGGGTCAGGAGAGATGTAGGTTGTTCATTAGAAGGTCAAAGGGTGTTATAAGTTACTTAAATAAGGCACAAACCCTAAAAAATTGGTTTGCCCCTGCATTACGTATGCCATGCATACTCCTACGTACACCCCGCGTACATAGGTGAACCCGCGATCCTGAAATGAGCTAGTACGCTAAGCGTACTCATAGAGTACGCCCCGCGTACTAGCTAGGTACTAAATTGAGAGGAGATTTTGCATTAAGGGGTTAAAAAGGAAACATACAAAATCTCGAATGTTACACATACAAACATATAAAATACATGAAAGAGTCACACAGACAACTAACATCCTAATAACAATAGTCAATGGGCCGACATTAGTGCCTTTGACCCGCCAAACACTGTGAGAACACTCACCTCAATCTGATGATAAGCAATCACACGCAAGTTGTTTTCACAACGGCTCCTCACACTGAACACATTCAAACAAAACCTAATCACTATGTAGGGTAATAAACCACAACCAAAACCCAAATCATAATCCCTATGATAAAGGGTAAAAGACCATTTTACCTTTCCTACCCTAGGCCCAACAAGCCATAAACCATAATGGACTGAACCAACCCCAAGGCCGAAAATGGCCCAATCTAACCCCAAGGTCCAAATAATGACCCAAAAGTCCTTTGGTGAGTATGCTATGCGTACCACCCTGCTAAGCTCTGCGTACAAGTTCTAACAGCAAGGGAAAAACAGGGTTGAACACAATACACTAAGTGTACTCATATTTACGCCCTGCGTACTTCCCTGATGGCCAAAAACCACATTAAGCACTTAATACCTTAAGTCTAAACGTCCAAATCATATATCTTGCTCTTGGGAAACTTCTTAATTGATAAAGTCATCAACTTTATGCCTTTTCATGGCTCAAATATGCCCAACACCTATTTTTAACATTCTAACTCCATAATATGAACACCAACTCTTGCATGGTTGAGCTAAATCCATCAAGATGCTATTTGTATGCATTAGGGACCTCAAAAACATCAATATCGACTGTCCTAAGCTTCTCGAGTACCTTATACTAACATGAATCAACTTAAGGGACCAAAATATGCCAAAAACCCTAAACTAACTAGATCTAAGAGATGATTCATTATGTTACAAAAATCATTTATACAAACAATCGAAATGTCATCTTATCTGTTTGAAGAACAATATATAAGAAAATATGCACTCAACTAAACAAATTATAAATGCAGGATCAAAACGACATCATTCTCTCAAGGGTTTCTAATGGATTTCTTCCACCAAATCAATCTCCACATTACCATACTCCTGCCATTTACAAGCTACTTCTTCATTACATACCACACGTACATGAGACAGCTCCACCACAGAATTTGGCAGCTTATTTGCTCAGCTGCAACCTTTCATATAAATTGTCCTTAAACCCCTCAATTACCCTAATTTTTTCGACAACCCACTCAAGTTCAAACAATCAGAAATATCTTTGGGCCCCTCGGTGATTTTTCAACATGAGACAACTCATCAATGTACATAAGTCGGTTGTACATTGGTATTGCGAAAACACATCAATAACTTGATGTTATAAAACGTAGTGCCATGTACGATTTGGTGAGTAAAATATAAAACCATATGAGTCAAAGTTTATTCGTTCCTTTTTCCCTGACGGGAAAAGCGATATCTTTGGGATCCTCGGTGATTTGGTGTTGACTTATAGTGTTGGGCCCAACCAGGTTTAAATTGATGTGCTCAATTATAAGTCTTATGACGTCATCAAAAATCATAAATCATGAAACAAAGTTTGGATAATGAGATTGATTTTGATCCATGTCTCATGTCCGTATGATATCTTGAAAACGGAGGAATATTTGATCACTTATCTAAGGACCAATAGCTAATCATATCAGAGTTCGACAGTTGCTTTGGATAGCACACTTTGTTGTTTGATTTAGAAGTTATACTTGTAATTTAGTTTTAGACTTATCTAAGTGGGATATTGTTGGATTAGGTGTCTAAGCCAATAACTAAATTAGTATAATATTGAATTATTAGCAAAGTCCTTTTGGGTTGCCCTCAAACCTAGTAATTGACTAGAATGCTTTTTGGAGAGAGAGATTGATTTATTAATTTATTATATGATTAATAAATTAACTAGAAATCAAAATAAACGAATTATTAATATATTATGAGAATAATATATTAATTAGAAATAATATTGTTTAATTAATAATTAATTATAAATTACTTGGAATTAATTAGATTAATTAAAGTATAAGGACTAAAGGTGACAATGTTCAAAAGTTGAAAATTTACCAATTCTAGAACCTCCCAAGAGAAGGACGGCTCTAAAGGGGTTTCTAGAGGATTTCTTGGGCTTTAAGGAAACTTATAATGCCTTAGGGAGGAAACAATAGAGTTAGAGTTATCTAAAAGGAAACATGCCTTACATAAAACATTCCTAACACATATATAAACCCCTAAGGGTTTGGAATTTCGGAATTCACCTCTCTAAGAGCGTTCGATATGAAATTCTTCATTCCCTCCTCTCTCCTATAAAGCTTCTATTTTTTAGGGTTTAGGTGTGAGCCATTAGAGGCACTAGACTCCTGGTGCTTGCTTTCTAAAGACCAATCAAGAAGGAATAATTGTTTATTTGCTATAATAAACAAAAGGTATATAATTTCTATAAACCCTTTTTTAATTTTGAAAATATCAATATACTAATAGGGTTCTTGACAATCAATTGCTTGTTGCAAAACACATTGAGAACATATATCCATTAGGTTGCATGCGAACTTAGGGTTTAAGTTTTTTCTGCCAAAATAAGATATTTGTAACCTATAAAACCTTTCAAAATATGTGTTAGGAAATTCATTAGTACGAGTTTATTTATATGTGATAGAAATTAAGTAATATGTGATTTATTACTTAAAGTTTATATGTGTTATGTGTATTGCATATGATCTATATAATGGGTGAGTGTTAAGCCTTAGGCTTACAGTTGTTACTATATATTTTTAGTTGCAAGGTCCTTCCGGTTTGAAGGGCAAGGGGCTGGCATGATTGTGATATCTGGACATTCTCGGAAGGACATGACTTCTAGCTCATCTACTCTATATAATGATATGGTATTCAAAACAAGACTTAGCTTCCACATTTTTCTACGATCATGTTGATGTAACGTTAAAGGTAAATCTATGATTTATTAATGTTTATGTATAAAACCTTTTGGTAAACATATACTCTGATTTTATAAAAATTTAAGGTTGGATTTTTGGGATGTTACATGTAGTGGTAGCACCGGAAGGGTTATGAGTGGACTTGGGAACCCGAGGAGGAAATGCGCATCCACTATCTTGCTCTATTCGAGGCCGAGGAGTTTGAGGGCGAAGACTGATTCTAGTAGGGGATATTTGTAACACCCATATCCGTATGTATGAATTTCTGTGGGTTTAAAATTTTGGATTATTATTGCATTTTATGTCCTACGCGGGGCATAGGATGGTGTCCTACGTTGAGCGTCGGAGGAAGACTTCATGTTAGGGTTTAAAGACTTATGCGGGGCGTAAATATATCTACACAGAGCGTAATGCGCAGGATCAAAATCCCTAATTATCGGGATTTGGAACCTATTTAAAGGCTCTAACTCCTTGAGGGGCTCTTTTTACCCAACCTCCATCCTCCTATCCAGTCCCTTCGAAACCCTAACCATTTTTGCGAGAATTTGAGGTCTTAACGTGTTCTTGTGTTCACCTTTAAAGAAGAAGACCATTGGAGAACCATTTAGGAGCTCCAAGCCTTGAAGATACAGATCCTTGATCTTGTTTTCTGCCTCCAGAAGGTATAAATTCCCATATTGGAATCTCTCATGCTAGATCTAGTTAGTTATTTATGCTTTTTGTCCAATAACTTTGGTTATTGTGAGTATGATCAGCTCCGGACCATTTGAAGACCATTTCTTGTTGTTTTTGGGGTTGTTAAATCATAAAAATGAGAGCTTGATCACTCTCATCTACCCCATGCATGAGATATTGAGCTTTAGTGCACTTCATAGACTTAGGGTTTGGTCGTGTTGCTAACTAATGGCATGCAAATGGATAAAGTCAGAAACTTTATCCATTAGGACTTTCTTTTGGTTGGGATCTGGAAGTTTGGGGAACTAACTTTATGTATTAAGAACTTAATGAGACTTTTGGCAAGCAGACGATTATGCAGGGTGTAATTCCTCCTACGCGGGGTGTATGTTAGTTTTGGTCCGTAACCACCTAGAGCTCTACCCCATGCGTAGAGCAGCTTGTATGCAGGGTGTAGGAGGGTTAGTCGTTGACTTTTGGTCAAAATTAGGTTTTAGAGTATAGGATGAGATGGGTATTTCTTTATTACTGTTAGGTGACTTGTTGTACATGTCTTCTCTGTGTGAGCTGTTGTGTTTAGCTGCTATTTGTGAGGTGAGTCTTCTCACTACATTTACCTGTGTGGTATTTATGTTTGTGACCAAGTGGGTCTTAATTGTTAAATGCTGTTATACTTGAATGAATTGCTTTTATTTTTGGGATTGATGAGAATCCTTAGGGTTCTTGATAACCCCTGAAATGTGTTGGTAATCTACATGGAGCGTTGTTAGGCCACTGAGATTGCTGATAATCCTCAGGGTTGCTGATAACCTATATTTGTTTATTATGATGTGCTATATGAATATTTTGGGAAGGACTCACTAAGCTTTGTGCTTACAGTTGTGGATTAAATGTGTTTCACGTACTTCTGATGATCGCGGGAAGACGAAGGCTTGACTGTACACCCCGACTCTAAATTTTGATGATTTCTGCATTTTTGATACTCTGATTTGGGTGATTGTACTTGACGTGCCTGATATTTTATTTCGACTTAGTTTTATAACATATGAGGGTTTCTATATTAAAAATGAAAAATTTTGTTGAAAATTTGGGTGGTTACAATGTTGTTGTTATTATTTGAATGAAACTCCTACCCATGCTTATGATAAATTGATGCTTAATTTTTGTTATGATCATATTCAAAAGGACCATTGATGATCAGTTAGTTAGTTGTGAGAAAACAAACTAAAGACATTAAATAAGTCATTATAGAGTTAAGTCATAAGGTAATGGTTGATGTTTTCATAGTGTTTATTTGAACTCATGGAACATTAAGAACTTAAACCATTAAGTTTCATGCAACACATTTTTTTAAACAAGCTAATATTTTATATAAACCTAATATATTAAACTAAAATTTTCATTAAAATACCAAGAACAAGTACACTTTGAATTAAAAGACAATGAACTTAAAATTAAAAAACACACAAGACACTTGAAGTTAAAACACACGAAACATTAAAAACAAGCTTCAAATTAAAGTAAAATACAACACAAGTTCATTGGACATATTTACGTTATTTGTCGCTCCCCCTCACAACTTGCCAAAACTCAACAAACTGGAAATGTTTGTTAGTTTCTTCACAAAAAGCCTCAAGAGCATTGACCAAAAAAATTCATTCATTTTCACCATTCATTGCTTCACCCTCATCCTAAGAAATACAATGTGAAACTGTACTTGAACTGCGTTTGCATGTCTCCATTGGGAGAAAAGGATTTTTTTTTTTTTTAATTTTAAATGTTGGAACGATGAGATTTTATTAGAATACTAGCAAGAAGCTAGCAAAATGCCATAATAGAACAAGATAAAGAAGGGTTATGTAACTAACCAACCCAATGTACTTTATATTTCCTACACCTATTAAAAACCCAAAAAATATGACCTATCCATAACATCATAAAAAATGGTTGATTTCTTAAGTGCACGCGTACCAAAAACTGTGGAATACCTAAAATTCCATATAAACCCAAAAAGAACTTATAACAACAGTATCAAACGCCTTCCGAGGTCCCGCACAAAGTATAATTGAGTCATACCACACAACAAGAGACTACATATAAAGATGGGTAAGAATCTGAACTCCCCATAAAATAGCAATTCGAGACCATAACTCTAATAACTCTGAACACCCTACAAAAAGATGGTCCATCGACTCTATTGGTCTCGAGCAAATAGGACACAAAATAGACTCCACCATAATATCCCTAGAAGAAAGGCGTTCCCTCGTAGGGATACATATTAGACTGATACACCAGATGAGGATATATAACTTGATAAGAACCCAATTATTTAGTATAGTCTCACAACCCCCATTAGGGAGAGAACCGCTATCCATAAAACTCCAAGCAGTGGCGACAGAGAAATAGTTCGACACATCTAAAGTCCACCCCAATCTATCCGAACGACCAGACAAATGGACCCTTGCATCAAAACAAGAGAAGATTCCCATTGGGAAAGCTCGACACCACTCATCGAAAATCTCCTAAGAGAATCAAGCGACCAACCTATAGAAAACCGATCTGCCACCGATATATCATTATGAAAAGCTAAAGCAAAAACCGATTAAAATCAGTCACTAAAACCTGACCCCCGATCCAACTCCCCTGCCATTTGTCAATCCTCTTATCATCTCCAATATGTGAATGACAGAACTGCTGAAGATCTAAACCTCGGTCTCTCAACTGCCATATGGACCTAATAATACCGCTTTAAGGACCATGAGGACATCCAGATGAAATGAAGAACTACAACACCCATCAATACCATAGATAACTTTCACAACCTTAATCCATTAAAGCATTCGTATTGTGAAAGAACCTCCGCATATCTTTAGGCGACTCTCGTCGAGAAAGTAGACGCATCTATTACGTTGATGTTGATTAGCTATTCAGTTACATCAACCCATGCGCGAGCCAACATGATCTCTTCATCCGTGATCTAAAGATGAGCCATTTTTTTAGATATGAAAGTTTGAAGATGATCGAAAATAAAAAATATTAGGAGAGTTGAATGAATAACGTTTGAATGTGGTGAAAATTAAAAGAGGATGTTTGATATTTATAGTAGTTGATGAAATGTTTAAAATTTGAAATGTATATAAAAAATGATTATATTTTGAAAAATTGGGAATTTTTTTTTGAAAAATATAGTATTTATTTAAAGTGGTAAAAAAGAACACCTACCGTCTCTCATAAGGGATAATGACTTAAAAGGGTAATATATTTTTCGATTTGTACACATTTAGTCACTGAGTTTTTTTTTCGTCCACATTTACCCCTTCAACTTGTTAAACTGTACACATTCAGTCCTTATGACCGGTTACTCCAAGTTAGCCAGGAAAAATAACATAATAAGGTAATATATTTCTCATTTTGTACACATTTAGTCCTTAATATTTTTGTACACATTTAAGGGCTGTTTGGCAGGATCTGAACTTTTAAGATCTGAATTTTTAAGAGGTCTGAATTTCTAAGAGGGTATGAAATTTTAAGATGAAAGAACCCCTTTCTAAACTTTCGTATTTCTGAAAGTTGTTACTCCAAAACATGCTACATGCATATTTATAAAACAATATCTTACATTGATAAAGTGATTACAAAAGATTGCATACAAACCGACTATATTTTAATATTTTACATAACTACTCAGGATATTGTAATTTTATACATACATAAACCGAAGTACAAAAATAATAGTAAAAACTATTCTACATCTTCTGACAGTATATAACCATACTGGTTACTTATCTCCTACAAATTTGTTAAACATTGAGAGGGTAAGCGGTGACGCTTAGTGAGTTCAATAATAGATACAATATAACGTTATGTCATATATATACTTCAATATGGCAGAAGCAAAGAGGAACACGGAACAACAAAGGCATAATGCGAAAAGCTTTCCATATCAATCAATGAGACATAACAATTTTCATACTTGATATACAATCAATAAAGTTTCAGCACAAATGACACAGAAAATATTCAGGAATATCATTTTGCTAGAATATTTAGGCTTTCAGCCTTATCTTAGCATACTACCGAAGCTAAAGTGATGCCTATGTCATACACTTCATGGTCAACTGTTCATACCAATACCCAAGTGACGCCTATGTCATACACTTCGTGGTCAGAGGTACAACCTTGCTATAAAAATAGCAGAAATAATAACTCGAGATGATAACATGGAAAAGCACATAGCACATATAACACATAACATACAATTGTTCCTATATATTAAACTCACCGTGAAATAACCGGGGGTTAAAATAGTAATTTGGGCAGCACTTCGGCTCTAAATATGACTTTATTTGTTGAAAACCGAGAGATTTTTTGAAAACCGGGCTCTGCGAAGGTAGAGCTTCGAAACGGAAAAGATAAATTTTTCGGGCTTCTCGAGCACTTCGGAACGTATTTCAGGTGTTTGGTATGATCTCGGGGCTTCGGGGGAAGTCAGAATGAAAGAAATATAGGTTAAGGGGTGAAATTTGCCAATTCTCTAACATTTTCTCGGGAGGGTTCGCAGGCACTATTTATAGTGCGAGGGTCGGATCCGAAGCAAGAGGGAAGGAGGGCAGGTGGCAGCTTCGCAGGTGGGGACACGGAGTTGATGCGAGGCGTCTTACGAGCCGTCTTAGACGTCGCCTAGGACGCCAGGCGCGTCGCATGCGCAGTGGACCTCGCTTCGGTCCAATCAGAGGGGAACACGGGTCAGCAGCGAGAAGGGTGACGTGGCATTTCCGGATAAGGCTTATCCATGCAAAAATTCTCGAAAAATGTGCCCAAATCTTCTAAAATCCATAGCTTTCGCATACGGGCTCCGTTTTTGACGTTCTTTATATGCACGCGTAGGTAAAATTACGCTCTACAACTTTCGTTTAGACTTTGTCGGCTAATTTAGACTTTAATTTTTATATTATTATTTTTAACAGACCGGGACAGGAAAATCCGTTAAAAATTCATAACTTCTTCATCCGACATCCGTTTTCGTCAAACTTTTTACCATTGTAATACTATTGACGAGATCTTCAATTCTCGTTTAGGTTGTTTCGGATAAAAATCACTCGATCTAAAATTCGAGTTTTTAGCTGTCTACTGCTAAGCTGAAACTTAGAAAAATCATAACTTCTTCATACGAAGTCAGATTTTGGCGTTCTTTTTATCGAACTTCTCGGTTTAACGAATACTACGACTTTTATTTAGATCACGAAGGCTAAAAAGTAGTTTATCAAAAACTCACTTTTTACTTCATTCGGCGCCGTGTCGGTTTTGTCGCGAATCTGCGATTGGTCATAACTTCTTCGTTATAACTCAGATTTCGACGAGGCTTTCGCCTAAATGTTTCTAACGAGATTCTTTAAAACTTTAAATAATAAAATTTCACTTATTTCAAATTTTATATTTTCGCTAAATTTCACTATTTGGCTTTTAATTGGAATCTCATAAGACTTCCAATATTTTATGAGTGATTCTAAACATAGTTTTACTTCATTTCTAGTAAAAACTATCTGTTAGAACTCAACACTCAATTTCACATAATATTTCATAATATTATTAACTTTTCAAATTACATAACACGATTTCAAAACGTGTATGTTACAAATACCTCCTCCTTTTGAGGATTTCGTCCTCGAAATTACATCGATTAAAATAAATGGGGATATTTTGCTCTTATCTTGTTCTTATTCTCCCAAGTATAGTTCGGGCCTCGATGGTGTTTCCACTTGACAAGCACCAACTCTACTTCTTTATTACGTAGCTCAGTCGTTCTTTCGTTTACGATTTCTTCAGGCTCTTCTACATAAGTTAACTTATTATCCAGTTTCACCTCGGATAATGGAACTGCTTCATCATACATGCTTAAGCATTTGCGCAGATAACTCACATGAAAGACATCATGAATACCTGCCAAATCTTCAGGCAATTCCAAGCGGTATGCTTGTTTACCAATCCTCTGGAGGATTTTGAAAGGACCAACAAATCTAGGACTTAGTTTTCCTTTCTTTCCAAATCGCATAAGACCTTTCCATGGGGATACCTTCAACATTACGAAATCCCCCACCTGGAATTCTATTGGTCGTCTCCTCTTTTCTGTATAGGACTTTTGTCGATCCTGGGCCGCTTTCATTCTTTCTTGTACAATTTGAATCTTGTCGGTGGTGTCTTGAATCATTTCAGGGCCTCCAAGGATCTTCTGTCCTATGTCACGCCAACATAATGGAGTACGACACTTGCGAACATATAATGCCTCATATGGTGGCATTTTGATTGAAGCGTGGTAACTGTTATTATACGAGAATTCGACAAGAGGTAAGTATTTATCCCAGTTACCACCGAACTCCAAGACACATGCACGAAGCATATCTTCTACTGTATGGATTGTTCTCTCCGTCTGACCATCTGTCTGGGGATGATAAGCTGTGCTGAGAGCAACTCGAGATCCCAATTCACGTTGCATACTCGCCCAAAAGTGAGAAGTGAAGCGAGTATCACGATCGGAAATGATCTTTAGTGGCACACCATGTCTTGCAACAATTTCATCCAAGTATACTTGTGCGTATTTCTCCATTAGAGCCGTTTCACGCATGGCAAGAAAATGAGCGCTTTTAGTCAGGCGGTCGACGATTACCCAAATGCTATCATACTGTCTAGCAGTCTTTGGCAATTTGGTAATAAAATCCATGGACAGTTCTTCCCATTTCCATACAGGAACACTAAGACTTTCTGGGGTTCCGTAAGGCTTTTGGTGTTCTGCTTTGACTTGTAAGCACACTAAGCATTCATGTACATATCTTCCAATGTCTCTCTTTAATCCAGGCCACCAATAATCAGCTCTTACATCATAGTACATTTTACTTGTACCAGGATGTATTGACAATTTAGATTTATGGGCTTCATCTAAAATCTTCTGTCTTAATCCACCAATCTTTGGAATCCATAGCCGATTCTTGAATACCTTCAATCCTCTTGGATCAATAAGCAAAACATCAATATAATGTACCATCCCTTCTTTCTTCACATTTTCTGGCTTTAGGGCCTCTTCTTGCCATTTCTCTAGTTCATCTAGAATAGTGAACTTTACTGTAGTGTGAGTAATAGCATAACACATACTATTACGATAAACCTTTCTGCTAAGTGCATCGGCAACTACATTAGCCTTTCCAGGATGATACAGGATTTCACAGTCATAGTCTTTGATTAGCTCCATGGCTCGTTGTTGTCTCATATTCAAAGTTTGCTGACTGAATATGTACTTGAGACTCTTATGGTCGGTATACAATTGACATTTTGTACCAAAAAGGTAATGTCTCCAAAGTTTTAGGGCAAATACCACCGCAGCGAGTTCGAGATCATGGGTGGGATAATTCTTCTCATAATCTTTCAGTTGTCTTGAGGCATAGGCTATCACTTTACCACATTGCATCAACACACAACCGAGTCCTAATCTTGAAGCATCGCTATATACGGAGAAATCATCATCACCTTCTGGGAGTGATAAGATTGGAGCATGAGTCAAAAGATCTTTTAAAGTCGAGAAAGCTTTTTCTTGGGCTTCACCCCATTCGAACTTCACTTCCTTTCGTGTAAGACTCGTAAGAGGTACGACTATACAAGAAAAGTATTTAATGAATCTCCGGTAATATCCCGCGAGACCCAAGAAACTACGAATTTCGGAAGCATTACGGGGCACTTCCTAATTTTGAATGGCTTCGATTTTAGTAGGATCTACGGATACACCGTCACCAGAAATAACATGGCCGAGAAATTGAACTTGGCGAAGCCAAAATTCACATTTCGAGATTTTAGCATATAGTTTCTCCTTTCGAAGAAGTTCCAATACCGCACGAATATGAATGGCATGATCAGCTTCAGACTTGGAATAGATTAGAATATCGTCAATGAATACGATGACAGATTTATCGAGCATTGGGCGGCATACCCGATTCATCATATCCATGAATATAGCAGGAGCATTTGTTAAACCAAACGGCATGACAAGGAATTCATAATGCCCATATAGAGTACGAAAAGCAGTCTTCGGTACATCCTGCTCGTGAACTTTCAACTGATGATAGCCAGATCTTAGATCAATCTTTGAGAAATATCTAACACCCTGAAGTTGATCGAACAAATCGTCGATGCGAGGTAGTGGGTACTTGTTCTTGATAGTCACCTTATTCAGCTCATGATAATCAATGCACATCCGCATCGATCCATCTTTCTTCTTGACAAACAGTACCGGAGCACCCCAGGGAGAGGTACTCGGTCGAATGAAACCTTTGTCAAGTAGTTCCTGTAGTTGGATCATCATTTCTTTCATCTCAGCTGGCGCAAGACGATAAGGAGTCTTTGCAATCAGAGTAGCACCAGGCACAAGGTCAATTCAGAATTCTACTTGCCTGTCCGGAGGAAGTCCAGGCAATTCTTCGGGAAAAACATCTGGATATTCTTTAGCAATGGGAACATCATTCACCGTTTTCTTCTCCTCTTTTGAGACATCGACTGTGTAGGCCAGATAGATAGAACACCCTTTCGATATGAATTTACGAGCTTTGAGGAAAGATATTATTTTTAAGGTTCCTTGTTCACCATAGACATAGATAGGATTCTCCCCTTCAATGGGAATACGTACTATCTTTTCATAGCACAAGAGTTCTGCGTGGTTCTTTGACAACCAATCCATGCCGAGAATAATGTCAAAGTTGGGCAAGGAGATAGGGATCAGGTTAGCAAGAAAATTATAGCCGTCAATTTCTATACTACAATCCCTATAGACTTTATCAGCAAGTAATGATATACTTCCCGCAGTATCTACGTGAAATGGTTGCGCGAGTACATAGCAAGCAATTTGAAAGGAATGCGCAAATTCATAAGACACAAAAGAATCTGAGGCGCCAGAATCAAATAAGATGTGAGCAGGTCTAGAGTTAACAAGAAATGTACCCGTCACAACATTCGAGTCCTCGCGTGCCTCCTCTGAGGTAATCTGGAATGCACGGCCCTTAGCTTTTGGCACCTCCTCCTTTTTAGTTGGAGTACCCTTTGATTGTTGAACAGGGGCTTGACTTCTTGCCGGTTGTTGAACAGAAGCTTGACTCCCCACCCTTTGACTAGTAAGAGTAGGGCAGAAACGCTTCCTGTAGCCAGTAACACCACATGCAAAGCATGTAACACCTTTCATTGGACATACGGGCTTCTTGTGGCCTATTTCTCCACATCCAAAACAGACCACAGATCCTTCCTCTGGTCTGCATTCGCCCGGATGATTCTTTCCACAATTTCGACAAGCTGGCGACTGAAGAGAAAAAGATTGTGACCTGCCGCGGCCACGAAAAGTACTCTGAGATTGTACTTGCTTGCTAGGTTCAGATCGAACGGATTGAGTTGGTGGAATAGGGGAAGCAGGAGCAGTTCTTTCAGTACGTGGATGCTTCGGAACAGTAAGAGTGGCACCACGTATCTCTAAGTCATGATCACGCTTTCGAGCATACTCAACAGCTTTATCAAACGACAGCACATCCCGATTGGCAACGAAATCATGGATTTCGTGTCGTAGTCCCTCCATGAATAACTAAATCTTCTCGTCTTCAGTTGGAATATACTTTGTAGCAAACCTTTCTCTTTGATTAAACTGAGTTTCATACTCATTCACAGTCATTCCTCCCTGTTTAAGTTCGAGGAATTCCTTCTCCAATCTCCTCCTCATGTCTAGAGGACAATACTTCTCTAGCAAACGAGTTTTGAACATTTCCCAGGCTAAATTCTCCTGGTCAAACCCGTTTAGAGCTTCATATGTTGCTTCCCACCAGACCAATGCTTCTCCGATGAGCATTGTAGAAGCATAGTTAGCTTTGTCTTCATTATCCACATGAGAAATACGAAACACTTTCTCTGTGTTCTGGATCCAGGTAAGAACAACAATGGGATTAAGAACACCAGAAAACTCTGTAGCACCACTACTCTTGAAATCTTTGAACGAGGGACGCTTCACCTCCCCTTTTGAAGATTCTCCAGTGGCTTTCTCTTTTCCTTTATCACCATTCTTTTTGTGTTCTTCGAGAGTCTGTCGAATAACACCGGTAAGTCTACCCAAGAGTCGCTCCTCACGAGGAGATACTGGAGTATTCACTTCCTCAGGTTGAGGACCTCCACCAACCTCAGGGGTATGGCTACTAACCTGTTCAACCATTGCTCTGCAATATGGAGTAACGTTGTATTTTAGAATATATTAGGGTTTATCCTTACCTAATACTTTTACTTAAATATTTCCTATGGTTTGTATCCCTATACTTACAATGATTAAGTTCATATATTGAACTTCCAATAGTTTAAGTCTAAATACCAATCCGTGGAGTTTAGTTCATTTAAACCACTGCTCTGATATCATGATTGAAAGAACCCCTTTCTAAACTTTCGTATTTCTGAAAGCTGTTACTCCAAAACATGCTACATGCATATTTATAAAACAACATCTTACATTGATAAAGTGATTACAAAAGATTGCATACAAACCGACTATATTTTAATATTTTACATAACTACCCAGGATATTGTAATTTTATACATACATAAACCGAAGTACAAAAATAATAGTAAAAACTATTCTACATCTTCTGACAGTATATAACCATACTGGTTACTTATCTCCTACAAATTTGTTAAACATTGAGAGGGTAAGCGGTGACGCTTAGTGAGTTCAATAATAGATACAATATAACGTTATGCCATATATATACTTCAATATGGCAGAAGCAAAGAGGAACACGGAACAACAAAGGCATAATGCGAAAAGCTTTCCATATCAATCAATGAGACATAACAATTTCCATACTTGATATACAATCAATAAAGTTTCAGCACAAATGACACAGAAAATATTCAGGAATATCATTTTGCTAGAATATTTAGGCTTTCAGCCTTATCTTAGCATACTACCGAAGCTAAAGTGATGCCTATGTCATACACTTCATGGTCAACTGTTCATACCAATACCCAAGTGATGCCTATGTCATACACTTCGTGGTCAGAGGTACAGCCTTGCTATAAAAATAGCAGAAATAATAACTCGAGATGATAACATGGAAAAGCACATAGCACATATAACACATAACATACAATTGTTCCTATATATTAAACTCACCGTGAAATAACCGGGGGTTAAAATAGTAATTTGGGCAGCACTTCGGCTCTAAATATGACTTTATTTGTTGAAAACCGAGAGATTTTTTGAAAACCGAGCTCTGCGAAGGTAGAGCTTCGAAACTGAAAAGATAAATTTTTCGGGCTTCTCGAGCACTTCGGAACGTATTTCAGGTGTTTGGTATGATCTCGGGGCTTCGGGGGAAGTCAGAATGAAAGAAATATAGGTTAAGGGGTGAAATTTGCCAATTCTCTAACATTTTCTCGGGGGGTTCGCAGGCACTATTTATAGTGCGAGGGTCGGATCCGAAAGCAAGAGGGAAGGAGGGCAGGTGGCAGCTTCGCAGGTGGGGACACGGAGCTGATGCGAGGCGTCTTACGAGCCGTCTTAGACGTCGCCTAGGACGTCAGGCGCGTCGCATGCGCAGTGGACCTCGCTTCGGTCCAATCAGAGGGGAACACGGGTCAGCAGCGAGAAGGGCGACGTGGCATTTCCGGATAAGGCTTATCCATGCAAAAATTCTCGAAAAATGTGCCCAAATCTTCTAAAATCCATAGCTTTCGCATACGGGCTCCGTTTTTGACGTTCTTTATATGCACGCGTAGGTAAAATTACGCTCTACAACTTTCGTTTAGACTTCGTCGGCTAATTTAGACTTTAATTTTTATATTATTATTTTTAACAGACCGGGACAGGAAAATCCGTTAAAAATTCATAACTTCTTCATCCGACATCCGTTTTCGTCAAACTTTTTACTGTTGTAATACTATTGACGAGATCTTCAATTCTCGTTTAGGTTGTTTCGGATAAAAATCACTCGATCTAAAATTCGAGTTTTTAGCTGTCTACTGCTAAGCTGAAACTTAGAAAAATCATAACTTCTTCATACGAAGTCAGATTTTGGCGTTCTTTTTATCGAACTTCTCGGTTTAACGAATACTACGACTTTTATTTAGATCACGAAGGCTAAAAAGTAGTTTATCAAAAACTCACTTTTTACTTCATTCGGCGCCGTGTCGGTTTTGTCGCGAATCTTCGATTGGTCATAACTTCTTCGTTATAACTCAGATTTCGACGAGGCTTTCGCCTAAATGTTTCTAACGAGATTCTTTAAAACTTTAAAGAATAAAATTTTACTTATTTCAAATTTTATATTTTCGCTAAATTTCACTATTTGGCTTTTAATTGGAATCTCATAAGACTTCCAATATTTTATGAGTGATTCTAAACATAGTTTTACTTCATTTCTAGTAAAAACTATCTGTTAGAACTCAACACTCAATTTCACATAATATTTCATAATATTATTAACTTTTCAAATTACATAACACGATTTCAAAACGTGTATGTTACAAATACCTCCTCCTTTTGAGGATTTCGTCCTCGAAATTACATCGATTAAAATAAATGGGGATATTTTGCTCTTATCTTGTTCTTATTCTCCCAAGTATAGTTCGGGCCTCGATGGTGTTTCCACTTGACAAGCACCAACTCTACTTCTTTATTACGTAGCTCAGTCGTTCTTTCGTTTACGATTTCTTCAGGCTCTTCTACATAAGTTAACTTATTATCCAGTTTCACCTCGGATAATGGAACTGCTTCATCATACATGCTTAAGCATTTGCGCAGATAACTCACATGAAAGACATCATGAATACCTGCCAAATCTTCAGGCAATTCCAAGCGGTATGCTTGTTTACCAATCCTCTGGAGGATTTTGAAAGGACCAACAAATCTAGGACTTAGTTTTCCTTTCTTTCCAAATCGCATAAGACCTTTCCATGGGGATACCTTCAACATTACGAAATCCCCCACCTGGAATTCTATTGGTCGTCTCCTCTTTTCTGTATAGGACTTTTGTCGATCCTGGGCCGCTTTCATTCTTTCTCGTACAATTTGAATCTTGTCGGTGGTGTCTTGAATCATTTCAGGGCCTCCAAGGATCTTCTGTCCTATGTCACGCCAACATAATGGAGTACGACACTTGCGAACATATAATGCCTCATATGGTGGCATTTTGATTGAAGCGTGGTAACTGTTATTATACGAGAATTCGACAAGAGGTAAGTATTTATCCCAGTTACCACCGAACTCCAAGACACATGCACGAAGCATATCTTCTACTGTATGGATTGTTCTCTCCGTCTGACCATCTGTCTGGGGATGATAAGCTGTGCTGAGAGCAACTCGAGATCCCAATTCACGTTGCATACTCGCCCAAAAGTGAGAAGTGAAGCGAGTATCACGATCGGAAATGATCTTTAGTGGCACACCATGTCTTGCAACAATTTCATCCAAGTATACTTGTGCGTATTTCTCCATTAGAGCCGTTTCACGCATGGCAAGAAAATGAGCGCTTTTAGTCAGGCGGTCGACGATTACCCAAATGCTATCATACTGTCTAGCAGTCTTTGGCAATTTGGTAATAAAATCCATGGACAGTTCTTCCCATTTCCATACAGGAACACTAAGACTTTCTGGGGTTCCGTAAGGCTTTTGGTGTTCTGCTTTGACTTGTAAGCACACTAAGCATTCATGTACATATCTTCCAATGTCTCTCTTTAATCCAGGCCACCAATAATCAGCTCTTACATCATAGTACATTTTACTTGTACCAGGATGTATTGACAATTTAGATTTATGGGCTTCATCTAAAATCTTCTGTCTTAATCCACCAATCTTTGGAATCCATAGCCGATTCTTGAATACCTTCAATCCTCTTGGATCAATAAGCAAAACATCAATATAATGTACCATCCCTTCTTTCTTCACATTTTCTGGCTTTAGGGCCTCTTCTTGCCATTTCTCTAGTTCATCTAGAATAGTGAACTTTACTGTAGTGTGAGTAATAGCATAACACATACTATTACGATAAACCTTTCTGCTAAGTGCATCGGCAACTACATTAGCCTTTCCAGGATGATACAGGATTTCACAGTCATAGTCTTTGATTAGCTCCATGGCTCGTTGTTGTCTCATATTCAAAGTTTGCTGACTGAATATGTACTTGAGACTCTTATGGTCGGTATACAATTGACATTTTGTACCAAAAAGGTAATGTCTCCAAAGTTTTAGGGCAAATACCACCGCAGCGAGTTCGAGATCATGGGTGGGATAATTCTTCTCATAATCTTTCAGTTGTCTTGAGGCATAGGCTATCACTTTACCACATTGCATCAACACACAACCGAGTCCTAATCTTGAAGCATCGCTATATACGGAGAAATCATCATCACCTTCTGGGAGTGATAAGATTGGAGCATGAGTCAAAAGATCTTTTAAAGTCGAGAAAGCTTTTTCTTGGGCTTCACCCCATTCGAACTTCACTTCCTTTCGTGTAAGACTCGTAAGAGGTACGGCTATACAAGAAAAGTATTTAATGAATCTCCGGTAATATCCCGCGAGACCTAAGAAACTACGAATTTCGGAAGCTTTACGGGGCACTTCCTAATTTTGAATGGCTTCGATTTTAGTAGGATCTACGGATACACCGTCACCAGAAATAACATGGCCGAGAAATTGAACTTGGCGAAGCCAAAATTCACATTTCGAGATTTTAGCATATAGTTTCTCCTTTCGAAGAAGTTCCAATACCGCACGAATATGAATGGCATGATCAGCTTCAGACTTGGAATAGATTAGAATATCGTCAATGAATACGATGACAGATTTATCGAGCATTGGGCGGCATACCCGATTCATCATATCCATGAATATAGCAGGAGCATTTGTTAAACCAAACGGCATGACAAGGAATTCATAATGCCCATATAGAGTACGAAAAGCAGTCTTCGGTACATCCTGCTCGTGAACTTTCAACTGATGATAGCCAGATCTTAGATCAATCTTTGAGAAATAGCTAACACCCTGAAGTTGATCGAACAAATCGTCGATGCGAGGTAGTGGGTACTTGTTCTTGATAGTCACCTTATTCAGCTCACGATAATCAATGCACATCCGCATCAATCCATCTTTCTTCTTGACAAACAGTACCGGAGCACCCCAGGGAGAGGTACTCGGTCGAATGAAACCTTTGTCAAGTAGTTCCTGTAGTTGGATCATCATTTCTTTCATCTCAGCTGGCGCAAGACGATAAGGAGTCTTTGCAATCAGAGTAGCACCAGGCACAAGGTCAATTCAGAATTCTACTTGCCTGTCCGGAGGAAGTCCAGGCAATTCTTCGGGAAAAACATCTGGATATTCTTTAGCAATGGGAACATCATTCACCGTTTTCTTCTCCTCTTTTGAGACATCGACTGTGTAGGCCAGATAGATAGAACACCCTTTCGATATGAATTTACGAGCTTTGAGGAAAGATATTATTTTTAAGGTTCCTTGTTCACCATAGACATAGATAGGATTCTCCCCTTCAATGGGAATACGTACTATCTTTTCATAGCACAAGAGTTCTGCGTGGTTCTTTGACAACCAATCCATGCCGAGAATAATGTCAAAGTTGGGCAAGGAGATAGGGATCAGGTTAGCAAGAAAATTATAGCCGTCAATTTCTATACTACAATCCCTATAGACTTTATCAGCAAGTAATGATATACTTCCCGCAGTATCTACGTGAAATGGTTGCGCGAGTACATAGCAAGCAATTTGAAAGGAATGCGCAAATTCATAAGACACAAAAGAATCTGAGGCGCCAGAATCAAATAAGATGTGAGCAGGTCTAGAGTTAACAAGAAATGTACCCGTCACAACATTCGAGTCCTCGCGTGCCTCCTCTGAGGTAATCTGGAATGCACGGCCCTTAGCTTTTGGCACCTCCTCCTTTTTAGTTGGAGTACCCTTTGATTGTTGAACAGGGGCTTGACTTCTTGCCGGTTGTTGAACAGAAGCTTGACTCCCCACCCTTTGACTAGTAAGAGTAGGGCAGAAACGCTTCCTGTAGCCAGTAACACCACATGCAAAGCATGTAACACCTTTCATTGGACATACGGGCTTCTTGTGGCCTATTTCTCCACATCCAAAACAGACCACAGATCCTTCCTCTGGTCTGCATTCGCCCGGATGATTCTTTCCACAATTTCGACAAGCTGGCGACTGAAGAGAAAAAGATTGTGACCTGCCGCGGCCACGAAAAGTACTCTGAGATTGTACTTGCTTGCTAGGTTCAGATCGAACGGATTGAGTTGGTGGAATAGGGGAAGCAGGAGCAGTTCTTTCAGTACGTGGATGCTTCGGAACAGTAAGAGTGGCACCACGTATCTCTAAGTCATGATCACGCTTTCGAGCATACTCAACAGCTTTATCAAACGACAGCACATCCCGATTGGCAACGAAATCATGGATTTCGTGTCGTAGTCCCTCCATGAATAACTAAATCTTCTCGTCTTCAGTTGGAATATACTTTGTAGCAAACCTTTCTCTTTGATTAAACTGAGTTTCATACTCATTCACAGTCATTCCTCCCTGTTTAAGTTCGAGGAATTCCTTCTCCAATCTCCTCCTCATGTCTAGAGGACAATACTTCTCTAGAAAACGAGTTTTGAACATTTCCCAGGCTAAATTCTCCTGGTCAAACCCGTTTAGAGCTTCATATGTTGCTTCCCACCAGACCAATGCTTCTCCGATGAGCATTGTAGAAGCATAGTTAGCTTTGTCTTCATTATCCACATGAGAAATACGAAACACTTTCTCTG
The DNA here is from genome assembly GCF_052849685.1 of Lactuca virosa. Lineage (NCBI taxonomy): Eukaryota > Viridiplantae > Streptophyta > Magnoliopsida > Asterales > Asteraceae > Lactuca > Lactuca virosa. The sequence continues at coordinate 46,883,442 of NC_136433.1, forward strand.
TGTTCTGGATCCAGGTAAGAACAACAATGGGATTAAGAACACCAGAAAACTCTGTAGCACCACTACTCTTGAAATCTTTGAACGAGGGACGCTTCACCTCCCCTTTTGAAGATTCTCAAGTGGCTTTCTCTTTTCCTTTATCACCATTCTTTTTGTGTTCTTCGAGAGTCTGTCGAATAACACCGGTAAGTCTACCCAAGAGTCGCTCCTCACGAGGAGATACTGGAGTATTCACTTCCTCAGGTTGAGGACCTCCACCAACCTCAGGGGTATGGCTACTAACCTGTTCAACCATTGCTCTGCAATATGGAGTAACGTTGTATTTTAGAATATATTAGGGTTTATCCTTACCTAATACTTTTACTTAAATATTTCCTATGGTTTGTATCCCTATACTTACAATGATTAAGTTCATATATTGAACTTCCAATAGTTTAAGTCTAAATACCAATCCGTGGAGTTTAGTTCATTTAAACCACTGCTCTGATATCATGATTGAAAGAACCCCTTTCTAAACTTTCGTATTTCTGAAAGCTGTTACTCCAAAACATGCTACATGCATATTTATAAAACAACATCTTACATTGATAAAGTGATTACAAAAGATTGCATACAAACCGACTATATTTTAATATTTTACATAACTACCCAGGATATTGTAATTTTATACATACATAAACCGAAGTACAAAAATAATAGTAAAAACTATTCTACATCTTCTGACAGTATATAACCATACTGGTTACTTATCTCCTACAAATTTGTTAAACATTGAGAGGGTAAGCGGTGACGCTTAGTGAATTTAATAATAGATACAATATAACGTTATGCCATATATATACTTCAATATGGCAGAAGCAAAGAGGAACAAGGAACAACAAATGCATAATGCGAAAAGCTTTCCATATCAATCAATGAGACATAACAATTTCCATACTTGATATACAATCAATAAAGTTTCAGCACAAATGGAACATAAAATATTCAGGAATATCATTTTGCTAGAATATTTAGGCTTTCAGCCTTATCTTAGCATACTACCGAAGCCAAAGTGATGCCTATGTCATACACTTCATGGTCAACGGTTTATACCAATACCCAAGTGATGCCTATGTCATACACTTCGTGGTCAGAGGTACAACCTTGCTATAAAAATAGCAGAAATAATAACTCGAGATGATAACATGGAAAAGTACATAGCACATATAACACATAACATACAATTGTTCCTATATATTAAACTCACCGTGAAATAACCAGGGGTTAAAATAGTAATCTGGGCAGCACTTCGGCTCTAAATATGACTTTATTTGTTGAAAACCGAGAGATTTCTTGAAAACCGGGCTCTGCGAAGGTAGAGCTTCGAAACCGAAAAGATAAATTTTTCGGGCTTCTCGAGCACTTCGGAACGTATTTCAGGTGTTTGGTATGATCTCGGGGCTTCGGGGGAAGTCAGAATGAAAGAAATATAGGTTAAGGGGTGAAATTTGCCAATTCTCTAACATTTTCTCGGGAGGGTTCGCATGCACTATTTATAGTGCGAGGGTCGGATCCGAAGCAAGAGGGAAGGAGGGCAGGTGGCAACTTCGCAGGTGGGACACGGAGCTGATGCGAGGCGTCTTACGAGCCGTCTTAGACGTCGCCTAGGACGCCAGGCGCGTCGCATGAGCAGTGGACCTCGCTGCGGTCCAATCAGAGGGGAACACGGGTCAGCAGCGAGAAGGGCGACGTGGCATTTCCGGATAAGGCTTATCCATGCAAAAATTCTCGAAAAATGTGCCCAAATCTTCTAAAATCCATAGCTTTCGCATACGGGCTCCGTTTTTGACGTTCTTTATATGCACGCGTAGGTAAAATTACGCTCTACAACTTTCGTTTAGACTTCGTCGGCTAATTTAGACTTTAATTTTTATATTATTATTTTTAACAGACCGGGACAGGAAAATCCGTTAAAAATTCATAACTTCTTCATCCGACATCCGTTTTCGTCAAACTTTTTACTGTTGTAATACTATTGACGAGATCTTCAATTCTCGTTTAGGTTGTTTCGGATAAAAATCACTCGATCTAAAATTCGAGTTTTTAGCTGTCTACTGCTAAGCTGAAACTTAGAAAAATCATAACTTCTTCATACGAAGTCAGATTTTGGCGTTCTTTTTATCGAACTTCTCGGTTTAACGAATACTACGACTTTTATTTAGATAACTAAGGCTAAAAAGTAGTTTATCAAAAACTCACTTTTTACTTCATTCGGCGTCGTGTTGGTTTTGTCGCGGATCTTCGATTGGTCATAACTTCTTCGTTATAACTCAGATTTCGACGAGGCTTTCGCCTAAATGTTTCTAACGATATTATTTACAACTTTAAATAATAAAATTTTACTTATTTCAAATTTTATATTTTCGCTAAATTTCACTATTTGGCTTTTAATTGGAATCTCATAAGACTTTCAATATTTTATGAGTGATTCTAAACATAGTTTTACTTCATTTCTAGTAAAAACTATATGTTAGAACTCAACACTCAATTTCACATAATATTTCATAATATTATTAAACTTTCAAATTACATAACACGATTTCAAAACGTGTATGTTACATAAGATCTGAATTTCTAACATGTTGTTTGGTTGAAACCTCTGAATTGTTATGTTGGATGATAAAAATGACCATTTTACCCTTCTATATGATTTATTTCAATTACTAGGATTTTACTTTCAATTACAACAATGTTCTTTCAATATTTTCCTTATTAAGACATGGTAACTTGAAAACTATAACCACTGCTTTCAATTTTATCTCAACCATCAAAGAATCAAACATGCATTACTTCACAGAAATTGCATAATCAAACAACAATGTTCATATTGATAGAAAAATGTAACAGATCACATAAGCACCACATTTAATTCAATGTTTCTATCTTAATCGCTCTCTAATTAGTCTAAACAACACTATTTAAATGTAGATCATTCGTTGATGCTTCAGTACACCATCAATCCACACAAAAACCTACAAATCACAGAAGCAGTAACCAAATCGTAAACAAAACAATTACCAAATCTGAATCTAATCCTTCATCAGATTATCTTGGCTATTGAATTAAAAAGCAAATAGAAAATAATGACCCATAAATCGGAAATCCAAAATCGAAAATGATGAGAACGATGACATCATGTGACTGGAAAAAAGAACAGCCATAACAATGAACATTAGAGCAAAGCATATAATTTCAAGCAAAGAATCTAATTTCTACCAACATCACCTCCATTCCAGAGAAAATAATTGAGTTTTAGGGGAAAAAAACTTACCAAGAGCGGTGTTTTCGACGAGGGACCCGGAGGGCTTTGCTTCCGGCGACGATTGTCGGAGGTGGAGACGGAGTCGATGCAGCGCAGCAGTCGGAGCTCGAGGAAGAGAGGACGTCGATGATTACGATGGAGGGGAGGGACAAAGCTTCAGTCGATCGGGGATGAACGTTTTGTGTGTGTGTGCGTCGATGAAAATAAAACAGTGGAGGCGTGATATTGAGAAACCTAGGGCACTTCGATCCTTTTTTTTTTCAGATGCGCTTTGAAGTCTGAATTTTTAAGAGGTATTTTTTAAATTCAGATGTGTTTTATAAGAGGGTACCAAACATGCTATATCTGAATTTTTAAGATGTTACCTCTTAATTTTTCAATTAAGAGGTAAACAAACAGGGCCTTAGTCATTAATATTTTTTTGTTTCAAAATAAGTCATTTTTGTATTTGTGCTCATTCAGTATTTATGAATGCGGAACAATCATTGATGAAGTGTGTGGGGTTGTTAATGAGTAATATAAGAAACGCGGAATCCTTAATACTGTTGATGAGTGTGTACAGTCATGTCTTCGCATTCCCACGATCAACGATAGAACCTGAAAACATAAACAACCGGGTAAGCACAAAGTTTAGTGAGTTTCCCCCAAAATACTCGATAAAACAAACATATTATCATGCATAACAGACCCACACTCATCATATTGGAATACCTTGGCCTAATCAGTCATCAGACTGGAATGCCAACATGCAACCGGTCCAATCAGTCATCGGACTGGAATGCCAACATGCAACAGCTCCAATCAGTCATCGGACTGGAATACCTAGGGTTTGTCGACATGCCGCCTTAACCCAATCGCTCTTCTCGAGCCTCCGTGCCTACAACTTACAACCGACCCGCACCATGTATCTTGGCCTACAACATATAGCAGGACCACCTCAACCTATCCCACCACCATATGGCTATCCCACGTAAGATGTCGCGAGAAAACCTAAAGAAATCATTTAAAAGTACTGAATGAATACAAAAACAAAAATGACTTATTTTGCAACAAAAAAAAAATATTAAGAACTAAATGTGTACAAAAATATTAATGACTAAATGTGTACAAAGTGATAAATATATTACCTTATTAAGTCATTTTTACCGGCTAACCTGGAGTAGCCGGTTATAAGGACTAAATATGTACAGTTTAACAAGTTGAAAGGGCAAATATGGAAATATGTAAAAATCAAATAATATATTGCTTTTTTAAATCATTATCCCCTCTCATAGGTAGCTCAATGCCGCATTTCTCCACCGAACTCGTCATCCTAAGTCGAGACGAGTCCGTATAGCCTAAGGTTAAAGTCAAATGAGCTAAATGGCAACGTTCAAAGTTTATGCTTGATGGTCATTTTTATAGAAAAGGTAAAAAGTGAAAGATTGGTGGCTACAAAGTACAAAGTACCAAATAGCTCCTAAATCAAACCACGTTTTTTCTTTTTTGGGTTTTCTACGATTACGTCATACGGTGGATTAATTACACCGTTGAAGCCCCTCTGGTGACGCAGAGCTAAACCCAAAATTGATCGGTGGAATTCGACGACGGACCAAAATCACACACCATCTGGAGACCATGGCGGTTGATAGTATGCCTCCGATCATCTACGCACAACTCAATTACCTCCTCACTCATTCTCCTCACTCCATCAAGGTACGCGATTTCCGCATTTAGGGTTACATCAAGCTTTACAACTGAACTTTAAAAACCCTAAGTCAGATTCAAAGGTTCGTGTTTCTCCTTTGATTAATTGTCTCGTTTTCTGCAGGTTGAGCAAATGTGGTCTGGTTCCAAAAATCCTGGTTTCCTTGATCGATTTACCTTGGCAATCCCTTTTTGTCTCGATTACATCAAATGTCAGTTTACTAGTTTCCTTTTTGCATTTTCAGTTGATTTGTTATTCAGTAGAAACCGATTCTTTTGCCCGTGATGTACTCTCTGCATTTAGAATAGAAAAAAACATGTTTCCTTTTGTGATCAGAAATATCCTCTCACATTCATGCGGATTTTGTATTCAGATTTGGTGTTGTAATTACAGGGGATGTTATCTACAATGCACAATTCCCATTGTTGGCACCAGATATCATTTTTGGACCTGAAGATGAAAGCTTCAGACCATACCACGCTGGTGGAGAAGGAGACCTGAAACCCAAGAACAGTTTATCTGATTGGAATTGCAAAGATCCAACTAAGCTATTGTCTCTGATTCATGAACTTAGGTATTTGCATTATGGATAATTTCCCATTTAGTATACATAAATGATTATGTTCTCCACTGCAGAAATTTATACATGGCATACCAGAAAAAACGTGTTGGAAATGTTGATGATGAAAGACTAAAGTTTGAAATCAACACTATTTATTCTCAAGAGGGAATCGAAATGTATATGAGCTCTGGTTTTGACAAGGTATTTTGATTTTCATATGAGTTATATATACTTTTATTTCATTATGAAAATTTTAAATTTTGTAATGATGTTATCATTCAACTGTAGTGTAGCCAGAAGAGGTAAAATTTGCAGTGCCTTTGTTGGAGATGGATTTGAACAAAATGGTTGCAGGGTCCACCTGGCGTCATCAACAGAAGATATACTTACAGGTAAAATCTTGTTTATGTTTTTATATTTATATATATATTTTTTATTATCATTTCTCTTTTTTGTGTTGAATCAATTCAGGTTATATATCCTGTGGGTAGAAAGTATTCAGCAATGAGTTCAGCTCCACGTTTAAAATTAGTATCTACCCCTGAGTTGAAGACTTTATTCTCCATTGATGACTTCAGACTTCCTCCTTGGTTGGAAGGAATGTAAGCCCCTGTTTCTTTTTTCTTAAATGACTATTTTACCCTAAAAGAAACAACACCTAAGACATTTGAATATTGTTTTTTTGATTTTGTTTAAAGGTGCATGGCTGAATATCTTCCAAATTTAGAGGAGATTCTTCAATCACAGGTTAATATTTTATTCTCTTCTATTTCAATTTACCAATTCTATTACAACATTGTACATTCAAGAAATATCAACATACTTTCATTACCTGTTTTTGTTTTTTAATTTTTTATTAATTTTATAGATAAGAGATGCTATTTCATTAATTGAAGTTAGAAGAAAGTTCATCACAGCATTAGCTATTCCTTTTGGAAGGCCACTAGAAGCTGATCCAGTATGTAAATTTTTTACATTTTGAATTTAATAAACTTTTTTTTATTCGATTCAAAATCTTATATTTTATATTTGTTTTACCAGGTATTTTGCAGGAAGGCAACATTTCTAGCTTGCTCTGGCGCATTCACATTTCTGGTATTATCAATTATGACAGTTTTATAAAGTTATAAAATTTCTGGTTTTATAATTTTATAAAGTCATAAAATAAATGTCATATTTTATGTTTTATAGGTGCACTTTTCACTTCCACTTCAGTTCCCTAGGCAACAACCTGCTCTCATTCTTCAAAGTTCTCAGGTTCCATATCCCTTTAAAAATAGCAATGTACTATCTGACATGTTTTTTATTTTTATTTTTATTTTTTATTTTTTATTTTTTTGAAGCATTTTCACTCTCCACCTGGTAATGCACCCATAAAGTCAGCTACTTTACAAGATTATCCATGGAGTCCGAGGTGGGATGTGGCAGAAATGACAGAGAGAATCTTGTAAGTTTTTTTTTTTTTTTTTTTTTTTTTTTTTTTTTTTTTTAATAAAAGTTTTATATAATTTATACAATGATATGTTCTCATGAAGTTTGCTGATTCTAACAGTGAGTATCTTATGGAAGAATGTTTAAATTTCAAGAAGTATTGCAATGAAGTACTCCTTCAGCAGCGTTAGTGATATTTATTATTTACTTCAATTTCTTGTATTATTCGTGTAATGTAATATGAGTTTTTAAAAATTGTCCTTTTATTTCCAGATTTAATTCGTGATGATATGTTTGTAATGTTGAATTAAGTAGTTAAAGACTTTAACATAATTTGGTAAATATGCTTTTTTATTTGTATGATGAATTGTAGATTTAAGTCGTTTTAACATTTTTGGTTAGCTTTTGCTAAAATAAATAAAAGTGATACATTTATAAAAGTCGTATGTTAATATTAGTAAATAGACTTTTTTATAAAATCTAGCAATTCGAATATGAAGCATTTTGTTTATACACAAACTAGCCACCGAATAAGTCAAAGGCAGGCTGCAGGCCATGGGTCAAATGCCCAATACGAATTTATTTTATCATATGGTTTCTTTAATCAGAAATATAAATTGATTTTTTATATATAATAAATATATACTGTTTTTATATTCTTTACAAATAATAAATCTTCTTTTATTTATTTTGTCCACAATGATTGATTAATTTCACTAAGCTTTTTATAATTTAATATTAGAGTGAACAATCAACACACGTTCACACCTTGTATTTATGGCATGTTAAATATTATTCCACCGACTTTACATATTTCCAACTTTAGTTCTTCATTTGTTTTACTTTTACCATTCAACTGGTTGGATCATCCCTATTGGTTTACTACATTCACGAGATTGAGTGTGATCTTTATCAATAAAAAACGATTTGCTATTATTACATATTTTCTCAGTTCATTCATTCTATAAATATTTTTATTCTATTAACGCGAATTGGATCTTTATAATATTCCCAAATCATTCAATTTATCAATCATTCTATAAATATATTTTTTCAAACATGATCTTTTGTAGAGAAAACAATAGTTGAGGGGTGAGAGTTGCAATTAGGGAAAGTTTTAAACCTGAAAAGCATATTCAATATCAATACCCTGGCGCCATTTGGGCCCTCAATTTCCTACCACCGTCAACCCCCATCATCCACGATCCTTTCAACTCCGATTCTCTCTCTCTCTCTCCCACCGCTTTTAGATCTATCGATCAGTTCCTTCATCACTATATATCCAACCGCAATCTCGTTCTCGCATCATCTTCTCCAGAAATCATGAGAGAAATCTTGCACATTCAAGGAGGCCAATGCGGCAACCAAATCGGTACAAAGTTCTGGGAAGTTATCTGTGATGAACACGGCATTGATCACACCGGAAGTTACAGTGGAACCACTGCTGATCTGCAACTTGAACGTATCAACGTTTACTTCAATGAAGCGTCCGGTGGCCGGTATGTTCCTCGGGCTGTGCTTATGGATCTCGAGCCTGGGACTATGGAGAGTATTAGATCTGGCTCCAATGGGCAGATCTTTCGGCCGGATAACTTTGTGTTCGGGCAATCCGGTGCCGGAAATAATTGGGCTAAAGGACATTACACTGAAGGCGCTGAGTTGATTGATTCAGTTCTCGACGTTGTTCGTAAGGAGGCTGAGAATTGCGATTCGTTGCAAGGTATATGATAATATTTCACTCCGTATACAATTCGAATCCCGATCTCTAGATACTATTCATTTCGAAACGCATTTTTTTGTGTTTACCGACATCAGTATTGATTTGAATTTTTGTGTGTAAAACGGTAAATCGTCATAAATTGTGTGTTCGTGTTTGATCTCATGTTGAATTTGCTTTGTGTGATTTTTGTTTGATCCAATTTTGCAGGTTTTCAGGTCTGCCATTCGCTCGGTGGAGGTACAGGTTCAGGCATGGGAACACTTTTGATTTCGAAGATCAGAGAGGAATATCCCGATCGAATGATGCTTACGTTCTCAGTTTTTCCTTCACCAAAAGTCTCTGACACAGTTGTCGAACCCTACAATGCAACACTCTCGGTGCACCAGTTGATCGAAAATGCCGATGAATGTATGGTTCTCGACAACGAAGCACTGTACGACATCTGTTTCAGAACATTGAAACTCAGCAATCCAAGTTGTAAGTTCGTTTTTTCATCAATTCGTTTACGATACATCGTTTTATTTCTTCAATTTGCTTTACAGTCGGTGATCTCAACCACTTGATCTCTGCAACAATGAGCGGCGTAACTTGCTGTTTGAGGTTTCCCGGCCAACTGAACTCCGATCTCCGGAAGCTAGCAGTTAATCTAATCCCATTCCCTCGTCTCCATTTCTTCATGGTCGGTTTCGCACCTCTCACATCTCGTGGGTCCCAGCAATACACCTCACTCACCGTTCCAGAATTGACTCAACAAATGTGGGATTCCAAAAACATGATGTGCGCAGCAGATCCACGTCACGGACGCTACCTGACGGCGTCCGCCATGTTCAGGGGGAAGATGAGCACGAAGGAGGTGGATGAACAGATGATGAACGTTCAAAACAAGAACTCATCTTACTTTGTGGAATGGATTCCGAACAACGTGAAATCCAGCGTCTGTGACATTCCACCGACCGGACTGAAAATGAGTTCGACGTTCATCGGAAACTCGACTTCGATTCAGGAGATGTTCAGACGAGTGAGCGAGCAGTTCACGGCGATGTTTAGGCGGAAGGCGTTCTTGCATTGGTACACCGGTGAAGGAATGGATGAAATGGAATTCACTGAAGCGGAGAGTAACATGAATGATTTGGTGGCGGAGTATCAACAATACCAAGATGCTACGGTGGAGGAGGACGAGGAGGAGGAGGAGGAATACGACGGCGGCGTGGAGGAGTAAACTGTAAACTGGTAAAGTTTCACTTTTTGTTGTCGTTTTGCTATGTGATGCGATTTCGATTGTACTTTTTACTGTTTTGGTGGTTGATTGAGTTTTTTCGTATGATCTTTATGGGTGATTTTTACTTTTTGTAAGTATTTTAAGATTTTTTTTTTCATTTTTTATTATTTTTAATAGAATGGTTAATGAAGTGTAGTGAGGTTACCCTACATGATGGGTGATTGGCAGCAAAGGGACAAAATGCTGGACTTTTTGAACCAATTAAAAAATGTGGATGTGTATTTTTCACACCTTTCTAAAAACCAACTTCTCTCTAATAATGGAAATAATTTGTTAAAATATAACCAAATTATTTAATCTTTTTATGTGTATTATGGGGTATGCTAAACTAATAATAATAAATTAATAATAATAAATTCTTAAACTAAAACAGTGGACCTCGAATGATAATTCATACTAGTCGAATACGCGGCCAATCTCAATCAAATTAAGATTGGGAAGCGATTTGGTTTTTATTTGGTATATTCATATCAACGACATGGAGAAGCTATTTACACGTCTTTGTGATACTTGGATCAGAAATTTTAGAATGTTTGCAACTAAGACAAAGTTTGGGAGAAAGGTTTCCGTGCATGAATCTCGTACACGTTATGGGAAAGTGGTGAAACATCAACATCATAATCAAAATGATACCATCTTTATATGAGATGGTATGTGTTATGCTAATTGTTGGAAATTCTGGAAGGAGTAAATTAAGTTGGCAAATTTTTTTCCCATACACGTGAGATGAAGAGCATTTTTGTGAGGCTTTAAGGCTTTCCTTCACTTAACCTTTTAAAGGGAGGTTAAAAGCTTGCCTAGGAGTGACGAATCTAGAACTGAAAACCACATGGTTTTGTGAAACTGAAAAAAATAAAAGAGTAAAAAATACTAGTGGCTGATCGGGCTGTATAAATAATTTTTTTTAAACATATCAATAATTATATTAAATTTCTTACAATTATACATGACGATGTCCTATATCTTGAAATATATTCATTGTATCGTTATCGATACTTTCTAAAAAATATTTTTTTAGTAACTATTGAACTAACCATTCTAATTGTAACTAACAACATTGATTTCAAAATAGTCACTAACCGTAACTAGCAAACATAACATTAATTTGATATACACAATATTTTTCGGTAGCAATATAACGATTTAATATACTTATGTTTAATACTTATAATGCATAAACAAATTCATAAGGTAAGTAGTAATTAAGTAATATATTGTTTTGTACCTTCACTTGTGACGGATGAGTTGGGACATCGATTTTGAAGGCTAAATGATGAAATATCAGTTTAGAACTTTAGAACCAACATACGTTTTATTATCAATCAAATATTCTCAAATCTCAACTAATTGTATAAATTGGAAATAGACAAACGTCAAAAACTTGTGGGCTGTGGGATGGAAGCTGGAGGTAGGTCCTTTAAAACTTCTAAGGTAGTTCTTAATTTTTTCTGGGTATAATTTATAATATAAGTTGCAAAATTAGGTGGGTCCTAGGACCCACCTTAGCACTATGTACATACACCCCTATTGCCTAGTCGAGTCGAGGACACTGATATGAGGTTCACGAAATGGGGAAATTTAGTTAGGCGTGCACGTTGAAACTTCATATCAGTCGTTCCGTCTTAGCCAAAATGCGTGACACGCCTAACCTAAATATCGAGATCCCCTCTCGACCTTAAATCGCCCCTTTTCTAGTTGATATAATCATGAAGCAGGAAAGGAACCAATCTGAAATAAATTTTCGATCTATGAAAACCGAGGGTTGTGGCTGTACATAGAGAATCTGAGTGATTATGCGTTACCACATAAATAATTTCTTATTTAACACCTTTATGACATGTACATATCGGTCACATATCCCAAAGAGCTATAGAAAGCCTCGGAGCTCAAGTATATGCCACATGAGAAAGGTCTAACAAGTAATTTGCGCCAAAGTACTTAGACATCCAAATAAAGACCAATCTTGGAGCATGTAGTTTTTGATCTTACTCAACAAGTTGACTATGCTTTCCATCTCTCTATCAGAACTCTTCCAGGTGTGTGTGATTATTGCACACACTCTAGGAAAGATTTCTCTAAGAGTGGGTGTAATTATTGCACACCCTCTTAGAAAGATTTTCACTAAGAGAATGATCACACAAATATAAGGACTGCTCATCAGATGATTTGTTGAAGCGCCTACGATTTGAGGATGATGATTGCACAAATATGATGATTACTCTGGCCAAAAGAGCAAATCTAGGTTAAAAAAAGAACAACTTTGAACCATGAAGCGAGAGTTCAAGAATCACAACCATCAACAAGAATCCACCACCAAAAACCAACTAAAGAGTACCAAAAATTGGCATGCATGCGAAGAAACCAATCACTATATATGAGTGCCCAGTGAAGAGTTGTCTAGTTGTGTGTCACACCCCCAAACCAAGGATGGCGGAAACGTCCGGGGGTGGAGGACTTCATGTATAGTATCACAAAAACGAGTATAATAGTGCTCAAAGTAAATACAACCATCATAAATATAATTGAAAAGGTTACATCATAGTATATGTTTACATGTTTCAAAATCAATTACATTATGATGACAAAATGAACTGTTTGACGATTTAACGTCCCATCCTCAAAATGCTGTTGGTTTCCTGTTTCACTGATTTCCTGAGAATACAAGTAGTTTTGAAAAGTGTCAACAATTAAGTTGTTGAGTTCATAAGAGTTTTGTTTGAGGAAAAAGCCGTTTTCCTTGTAAAAGCGATAGAGTATGATTCCAGAAAATCCAATATTTTCTTTGTTAAGTGTAAAATGAATGCTCCTATGTTATGCGACAATGAACCCTAGAAAGACCTGTAGGTTCCTTCTATAATCACCCAACGTATATAAGTTATATAAAATTTAAGTTAAATAAACCGTTGAATATAATGGGTATGCCCTAGGTCCACAACCAAACAAGGAACAGGAGATAAGGCGGACCTACCAATTCTAAGTCGATTTCAATTCAATTTTATATGACTCTAACATGTACACTTAGCAATTATAGTTGAAAACTAACAATTCTAATGATATGTAGTTTTAATACCATAAAACCATTTTGTGTAAACCCGGTGCTTTGTATTCGTACCCCGTTTATATGAAAACCCGGTACTTTGTAATGTACCCCTGTTTGTGTAAACCCGGTACTTTGTATTTGTACCCCGTTTCGTGTAAACCCGACACTTTGTATTTGTACCCCTTTTGGTGTAAACCCGGTACTTTGTATTTGTACCCCGTTTTGTGTAAACCCGGTACTTTGTATTTGTACCCCTTTTTGTGTAAACCCGGTACTTTGTAATGCACCCCTTTTTGTGTAAACCCGGTACTTTGTATTTGTACCCTATAAATGAAAGTCTTTTGTAATGAGTTTGAAATGTAAATGAAACATAAACTACACCTATTATAGTTTATCAACATGTTTGTAATGTATATGCAACCTAACTATACCTATTATAGTTTAACATGTTTGTTTGTGGTGTATAAGAACCCTTTTCTATGTAAGTCGAATGTATAGCAAAAATATAACTATGTTTATCATGCCTTGTTTTGTACTATTGATAATGATGGAGGATTCTTACAATTCAGTGAGTATTTTCTGTTATACAATTATCCCACAACAAGAAACACACGTAAGATATGAAATTCTCAAAGATTAACACTTTGCTCAACATGTTACAAAGTGTGATGCAAGTTATAAGATGTTAACTAGTTTTTGACCTTTCTACACTGTTTTAGAAAAATTATAGAAAAATCATACGAAGTCGAAAACTGAATCCGTAAATTCTGAGAGTTCACAAAATGTGTCTAGTTTATTCATAATTTTTATTATGATTTTTAGAAGTCTTTAACTTGTGTTAAAATGTTCATATTCACAGACTGGTCCGAATTCGTTTCTGAAATGATAGGCAGTTTTGTAAAAATCACCATAAATCGTAGAAAAATCGTATGGAGATGTGCAAGTAGTCATTTTAAAGGTATGAACCTGAACTATTTTCATATTAAACAGTTTTGAAAGATATTAAGTTTAAGATAGTCAAAACAGTCCGTGAATAAGACTCAACTTTTCTGATGAAAGCTGTTGTTTGAGTTTAGTTAAGTTTTTGGTGTTTTAACTTGTATTCCCCTCCTAAAACTTGAAGAAAACATGAAAATGTAGGGGTGTGAACTCACCTTGAGTGATTTCAGTAGATGGATGAGGGAGAAAAGAAGTGTTCAACTCAAGAACACTTGGGAGATGCTTGAAGATTTGAAGATCTAACAATAATTATGACGATATTTGTGTAAGCAATCCATGATTTGGATGAAGGATAGTAGAATATCTAAGTGTAGGAGGAATATACTTACCAAATGTGGAGGAAAAACTCAAGACCAGCCTTTAAATCTCGAATTTTAGAGAGAAAAAGTGAAAGAGATGTGTTTGTTTTCCTTGAGAAAGAGTCAATAAAGTAGGAGGAGAGATAAGGGTTTTTTCTATCCTTGTGACAAGGTACATGGCTGGAAAGAGTGCGGAAAAAGGACAATGAAATGACCAGATATGGTGTAATAGTAACTAGGGATGGTCTTGGAGTGAGTATGGGAGGTGACTTGTGTCTTTGCCCAAAGGGTAAGTCAACACTCCACCCATAAATCTTACCTACTAGATTTTATTCTTAGGCAAGGATTTTCCCCAAAATATAATTAAAATATGGATATTTAGGGTTTATTATGTTAAAATACGAGTTTGGGTGAAAATCCCGCGTTAAAATCACGAAAAACGAGCTTAAAACGAAGTTTGGGTAAAAAACCGGCAATATGGACCAAACCTGCGAGGTTCGGCTCTAAGAGGGTGAGAACCGAGAGAAGGGAAGGAAGGAACCGAGAGAAGAGAAGGGGACCGAAGGTGCGAGGGGGGAGGGACCGAAGGTCCGAGGTTCGGTTCGGTTTGCTGAGCTTCGGTCCGAGAGGGTGTAGTTCGCTTCTGACACCTTCGCTTTTGACAAGTTCGGTTCCTAAGAGGTTCGGCTCCTTAAGAGGTTTCGTCTCCTTAAGGCTGTTTTTCGCGTAGACTTCCGTTTTCGAGCTGTTTTCGTCTAATTCGAGGGTCGGGATGCCCCGAGTGATTATAAAAAGTTGAGAGAGATTTGGGAGAGATTTCATATACTTGGAGAGATTTCTCATACAGGGAGAGATTTCACACGCTTGGAAAGATTTCTCATATAGAGAGAGATGTGGGAGAGATTTCACATACTTGGAGAGATTTCTCATATAGGGAGAGATTTCTCATACAGAGAGAGATTTGGGAGAGATTTCACATACTTGGAGAGATTTCTCATACAGAGAGAGATTTGGGAGAGATTTCACACGCTTGGAGAGATTTCTCATACATAGAGAGATTTGGGAGAGATTTCACATGCTTGGAGAGATTTCTCATACATAGAGAGATTTGGGAGAGATTTCACACACTTGGAGAGATTTCTCATACAGAGAGAGATTTGGGAGAGATTTCACACACTTGGAGAGATTTCTCATACAGAGAGAGATTTGGGAGAGATTTCACATACTTGGAGAGATTTCTCATACAAAGAGAGATTTGGGAGAGATTTCACATACTTGGAGAGATTTCTCATACAGAGAGAGATTTGGGAGAGATTTCACATACTTGGAGAGATTTCTCATACAGAGAGAGATTTAGGAGAGATTTCACATACTTGCAGAGATTTCTCATACAGAGAGAGATTTGGGAGAGATTTGAGAGAGATCTCGTTTGCGACCTTTTTGAGTGTTTGGCTTCGTAACGCAAGGTTTGTACATCCCGTTAAGTCTCGTTATGATTGTTATATGCCCCCGAGGGTTAAGGAATAATGTTTTATCGAATAGTTTCATCACTTGCCCTGATTAGGGTTTAGAATTTCCGAACACGTGAAAACTCTAAGTGATACTTTGTATTAAGATAGCGAGTAGTACAATAAGAATCATAATGGAAACCCTAATAATATACAAGGGTTAGATGAGTTGACCGGTTTGTCCTGTTGACTTTGGTTGACTTTGACTTGACCAAAAATTGACGGTTGTCACATTGTGTTTTGCTAAAGACATCCCCACCACTTGAAGCATCATGTCTTCTTTCCATTGGTAACAAACCCTTATTGAAATGTTGGATGATGAGTTGTTCGAGAATTTGATAATGTAGGCAACCCATAGACTATTAAACCTCTCCCAATAATCATGAAAAGTTTCATTTTGGACTTGGCAGATTCCACAAATCTCGTTTCTATGTTTTAAGACTCTAGAAATGGGATATAATTTATCTAAGAAAGCTCCAGCCATGTCAGTCCAAGTGTTTATCAACCCCGATAGAAGATAAAAAATCAATCTTTTTTGCTCTGTCAGCCGAATAAGGTGCGTCTATATCAAACCACTGCTAGGTATTTCTGAGTCATCTAACAGAGTATAGATGGATGCCCCTGACTAAACTCAATCTTGTGGTATTAATGAATTATATTGATCCAAATAAATAGGATTGTATGTTCATTCAATGTACTCCATCCCCCCATGGTTGTCTTTACTGACTTATTGTCAACCCTGAGACAATTTAGTCTACTCGTTGCTTACAAAGGATCCATCAGGTTAGATCTTAAAGGATCTTTGTATAGGTGTGAGGATCGACGAGACGAGTAACTAAATGTATAGTGTCTTATAGATATTATTGAAATATTATTTGCTAAAAGTTGGCTTTGCAGGTTTGTTAAATATGGAATAGTGCCATTGTAACACTTGAATCCTGGTAAGTTTCTTCTTTGTCCTTATTGTTATTTATATTGCATTATTGGTCCTTGAGTTATACGCGGGGCGTACCACATGGTACGCTTAGCGTACAAGCTGTAAAGCGAGTATGCGGGGCATACCACATGGTACGCTTAGCGTACTCATGCGAGGCGAGATCGGGAATTTGGGCACGTATGTTGGGCGTACATCCTTGTTGATGGGTTTTGATCATAAGAACATCCTATGTGCTCATACAAACCCTAATGCTTGGATCTAGGTTTCTCTATTGTACATGCAAGTCATCCAAGACTATAAACCCTAGATCTAGTATATGATAATCAATATAACATATAAATTAGGGTTTAGATCATACCTTAATTGTTATGTAGCAATAACAATCTCAAATCCTTCTTGTATTGACTTTAGAAAGCTTAGAGTCACAAATGTCACTCCTCTAATGGTTCACAAACACCAAGAGCAAGAGGATGAAGAGGAGAAGAGAAGGAGGCTCTAAAAAACGTATGGAAACCCTAGAAGGAAGCTTGTCCACGTTTTTGAGGCATAAGGGCTCTATATATAGTGAGGCTATTAGGGTTATCTAACAAGGAAACCCTAATTTGGATGCTTAAGCCCTAAGCAACCCATGAACTCCTTTCCTTAAGGGCCTTGGACGATTTCTAATGGGTTTCCCCATAGAATTCGTCCACTCCTTAATATAAGGCAATCCATAGCCCAAATTGCAATTATCTTATAATTACAATTCCAGTCCCTTAAGTTTAATTAATCTCTTTTAGTTACAAAACTAATTACTAATTAATTCTTGACTAATATTAATTAAACAATATGATTTCTCCTTTAATATATTATTCTCATAATATATTAATAAATCATATTTAATCCTTTCTCTCCATAATTCATCCTATCAAGTTGCTTTGGTGAAGGCAACCCAAAAGGACCATGCACCATCGGGTCAAGTACATACCAAAATAGTTATGGACTTAGACACTAATCCAACAGTCTCCCACTTGGATAAGTCTAATAACTATTCTGTGTATGACTTCAGATCCTGATCTGCAATCGTAGCTTTCCAAAGCCGCTGTCAACTCTGATCCTATCAGATACGCGTGTCCTTTAGATAAGGGATCATATATTCCTCCATTCTAGATATCGTAAGACATGATTTATAATCATTCTTTCTGTACTATTTCTCGACTTCCGATTTATGACGACTGACTAATTGAACAAATCAAATTAGCCCTAGCCCGGCCGAGCATTTACGTTTGTCATCACTAAATCATCGAGGGGCCCAAAGATATCGCTTTTATCCTTCTTTGGATAAAAGGAACGGATATACTTTGATTCAATGCTCGCTTGCACTTACTCACCGAATCACACACAACAATATGTTTTATAACACCAAGTTACTAGTGCGTTTACATATTATCAATGTGCAACCGATTTGCAAGATACAACTCACACATCTTGGTTTCAAGAATATAAGATGTTATCTTCTCACCAATCACTCGTGATACAATTCATGTAGTGATCCAAGTGAGCGTGGGTTTAATCCAATGCTCAAATCATATTCATAAGCACTCATGAACGTTGCAGCAAACATTTGCTTATGTCTAATACTCTTTAGACAATCCACACACCAATTCACGACAGTCTTTATTCATACCTACTTCCAACATATGAACGACTGTGGCCCGTTCGAATAATTTGACTGTTCTTAACCAATTAAATCATTCAGGAAGTCAAAACATGCAAAGTGAAACACAAGAATAATACTAATCCCATATGGCCTCAAACCTTTGAGCATAAATAAAACACCTTTTATTTATCACCATATCGATTACTCATTATTTGTTGTTTCGGGTAATCAACTTCTTACTTGAATTATTACAACACTTGTCCCATGCTCTTAGTATGCACACAATGTTTACCTATGGTTCTTACTTTGTGAAATAGATCAAATGAACACATTTCCAATCATACTCATTTCACAACTCCCAATCCTTTTTCACAAGTGAAAGAATATCAAATCCTTGCCACTTATGGAATATGCTAGATTCTAACATTTTATGCAACGATCCTTTTGTAATGTCACTGCACTAAAGTCACAATGACTATTGCCAATGAAATTACAAAGTCCTCTATCGGTGATTGTTACAAGACAATTCCTTAGATGTGATGTCTCTCACTCAAAGTACATTCCTTTGAACATCCTTTTGCATAAAAGTTTCTAATCTAGACATAGATTTTCAATATTCAATTCCCAATATGGACATGTTTCCATATTTTCCATATGACAACTCATTCTTAATAGAATCTTATCTATTTATAATAATGTCGATATGTTCCATCCAATACTATACTTCCAACTACTCACAAGCGACCAATCCTCGGCGAACTTTGGATTGTCCTTTGATAGTTGTTTAATTATCTTAGTCAAAACCGATTCTTGTCCTTTTTCCCTCTAAATGCGCTAGACATTTGGAAAATTTTAGAATGGTCAAATATTATAGCATTTGCAATCGATCCTATACCCGAAGCGTATGGGACACGATGCATAACGTCTTACATAAAGATTTGATACTTTATCAATCTTCTGCCATAATATTTTATGTGCTACGTTCTCAAAATTCGAACTATGAAGAGGAATGCCGTAATCATAATCGAAAATTGTGAACACACTATGTTTCCTTGACTAAATTATTAACATTCCACAACCTAAGCCTTTAGATTTGAAATGAAGCATAATATTCTCTCCCTTAATTATAGCAAAACAACTTTTCAACTCTTGCAACTTTGCAAAGTATAACTATTGTTTTCTATAATTAATATTGCTAACTTGCAATACTTTCCATAATAATCATACAATCATAACATTTATGCTCCCATTATCATGATGATTATTATAAACATAACACTTATGCTCCCACTAGCTTTGACATGTATTCAGAAACCAACTTAACTTGCAGAAAAACAATACTTGTTGAATTTCTTAAGTTCATGTTTCTAATACCTAATGCTTTGATAATCCTTTATCTAAGCTTATACACCTTTTCTTTAGATAGTTCATATGTGTGTCTTGCCAAATCTCACAATTCGAATCATGGAAAGGGATACCGTAACCATAATCGAATTCGAGAATTCAATTTCACTATCTTCTTAAAATCTTTCTTAGTGAAAGCATTTCCTCACAGTCATTTTCACTTAGATTTTAATGGTGTATGTGTTCCTATCCATGTGAATTTGTCAAAACCAAAGTTTACGACAAATTCAAACTCATATGGACCTAACTTTCTTAATCTTGACTTCTTGCCTTATGGTAACACAGCTGCCCACCATGTCTTCCAAGTAGTTAAGCAGCTCACCCTTTCCTATCAATGTACTTTCATTGATCAAGGTCCTTGCCTTTTATGCATTCAAACGAGAACTCATAGGACTCACATGCATAATTAACTCAATTGGAATGGCACAGAAACAAAATAGTGTCAACACGATAGGTTGTAAACCTCAACTCGTGTGCTAGTGATGATCGATAAGGTTTATTTTGATTTGTTCTTGAAACCTTTCAAGACCATTGAGACTCCCACTGACTCCTTGACGTATAAGATTCTCTTGTCAATAAACATTTCTTGACAAACAAATATTCAAGAGTTAGTGTAGTTTTTATCAAAACAAAACACTTCATAAAATTGGTCCTAGTTGGTCTTTTGTCTTGTCCAAGACATCATAACTTTCCACATTTGATGAATGTTATAAACCTTCTTAAGACTTGTCACTCATTGTCACAATCTTAACTCTAAGACTTGTTTGGAACGAAGTATGATTGACTTTTTGATTTAACCATTTCTTCAATTCTTGATTCCTCTTCTTAGACATGCAATTGTACTAAGACTCACTTAGAGGATTAATTGAGATATGGTTCTTAATCATTAAGACTTATAAAACATAAAAGGTACTCTCCCTTCTTCTTAGAATGGAGAAACTTTTATCTTTCTGCCTACTTGATTCTTCTTATTCGTTCTGCTATTGATTTAAACATTTTCAATCAATTCAGAATTACACTTAATCTTATAAGTATAATCATCTTTAGTAAATCATGACGAACATATTTGCTACTCTTATGGTGGACTTTGATCAACACACAACTTTGTGTACTCGTTCTCCTAGTCCTTCACTTGACACTTTGTCAATGAATTAGTCTAATTTCGAAATATGAAATTTCTCATTCATCATGCAACCAAGTTGCGTGATTCCAAATTTCTGTCCAACTAAAACTTGGGCGATGAGAAACTCTCCTTTTTTGGTAAATTTTCGACATTTCCATAATTAAGAATCAAATCCATTATTGCTAATCAATTTTTCATACACGCCATTGCAAGGATAAATAAATAATATAAAGTCAAAATTTATTTTATTGCGGAAAATTTTTGTCCTTACAATGCAATTCATTGAAAAACTATGCTAATACATATTTCTTAGCAATCTAATTCTAACTCTAAGTAGTAGCTCAAGAATCTAATCTTCAAGTAATGCGATCAAAATCCATTTCTTCACGGTTAGATTCTGCTTACTTCTTCCCTTAAGCTTCCTCTCTTTTCTTCGATCCTACAAAACATCAATTGTAATCTTATCACATTATGTATTAAGAATCTAGAATAGGAGTTTAAAAAAGTTAGTCAATGGATTTTACCTAAAGCAGAGCCATACGTTTTGACTCTCCCATCTCTTAGATCTCTTAGGTAAATAGGGCAACTTCGTCTCCAATGCCCCTTCTCTTGGCAATAAAAGCAAATCGACTCTTTCGGAACAGGACATGGAACTACTTCAGACATTGCCTTTCTCTTATGATCAAACTTTTCGATCATAGCATGTCTTTCGTTGCCATTGTCTATATCCATAGAGGTCTTGAAGGCAGATTCACCAATCAACTTTGCTTTTCCATTGCGCCAAACCATTGCTGATTCAGCAGCAATAAGCATATAGGTGAGATCTATAATGGTCACGTAGTAGTTCATCATATAGTACTCTCTTACGAACTCACTATATGAGTTAGGAAGTGACTGAAGAACCCAATCAACAGCCATCTCCTCACAAACAACGGATCCCAACATTCTTAACCTATCAATGTGTGACTTCATCCCTAGGACGTGTGCACACACTGACTTTCCTTCTATATGTTTGCTTGCCAAAAGGGCTTGAGTGAGCTTGAACTTTTCAAGCCTTCGAACTTGTGGGTTAGGGAGAATAATTGGAGGAGGTGGAGGAAGTGAAGCATGATTTCTTGTTCCTCGATCGAATCGTGGAATATCATCTTCATGTGGAAAGCTTGTTCCATGGGATTTGGGAAGACCATAGTTGTCGAACTTTGACATCTACAAAACGGGAGAAAACAAATTCAAGTTAGTTGATTGATTGAGTCCTTAGTAAATCACCCAAATGAGATACTAAGGCTAGGACCCAACACAATACGCTACAACCTAGAAAAGGGATGCCGTAATCTAGTTGCAGAATATTTGAAGGTAAGTGAATGACGATTCACTAATTTCCACCACGAAAAACGAAAGAAAAAAAAAATTTAAGTTTTTAAATCTATGAAAACTCCTAGATCCTTTGAGATTCATTGAACATTTCAATGGCATGTTTAAATCTCGATATGCCCCTCTAGTTTGTGACTGGGATGCCGAGGATCACAAAGCGGGTGTGAATAACCATGCAAACTTACATGGTGCCCTCACATGTTACAGTCACCTATTCGATGTGCCGGTAAACCACACACGCTCCACCGAACTATGACAAACATTGAGTCACCCTTTGCTACCTTTGCTTAGAACCATTTAGTGTGCCGGTAAACCACACACGCTCCACTAACGTCTTCGCAAGGGCACAAAGTGTAATTTCATGGAATTGCATCAATTCACTTTTGCCTAAGTAACTAAGATTGGGAATTTGTAAAACATTTAGTTACTTTTGTACTTCATTATACTTATAATGGAAGGTTTTGTCCTATCCTACCTGTTCGGCTAACGACCCTCCACTAGTCAAGAGTGCGGTGGGTAAGAGTGGATACCCATTCAATCGCCATTTTATAGGCAATTTCCTTAAACACTCCTTATAGACCAGCTTTGTGAATGAGGCCTACTAACGGTAAGACTGACTTTTACTCATACATATATATAATGTTAGACTTTTAATGTTATATATAGTATAGGGTGTATTTTACACTTTTAAAATACTAGGTGGTCAAATTTAACGATTATACTTTTAATTCAATTAAATTGTAAACCAAAACTTTTATGGATTTATTAAACCTCTTTTAATTATACACCTTAATTAATTAATAAAACCATAAGGGTGTGATTTGAACTTTTCAAAAACAATGCTAGGGTTTTAGAATTTAACATTCCTAAATTAAACTTTTAATCAACTTTTAAATTCCAAAACTTGAAGGCAAGTTTTGAAACATTTCAAAAACTTAGGGTTTAGAATTTAAATATACATCAAAATTAAACTTTTAATCAAAATTTAAATTCCAAAACTTGAGGACAAGTTTTGAAACCTTTTCAAAACATTAGGGTTTCAACTATTTAAATTTCAAAACTAAACTTTTGAGTTTAAATTTAAAACTATAAAACCTAAAGGGATTAATTTGAAACTATTCCAAACTTTGTCAAGAATATTCTAGATCACATAATTCAAATAAGGCAATTAACTATAATTGGTGGTTATCTAATTAGATCTAGTTCAAATTCTTGCAAGATAATGATCAAATAATTTCCATAACTTAACATATATCAAATAAGGTAACAATTATCTAATTAGATGACCAAAATCTTTTATTTTGACAAGGATAATCATAAGGGATTAACAAAATTCGAATTTTATTAAGTTTAAACAATTATGGCAATTATCCTAAGTCAAAATAGGTAAAAAAATCCTGAAAATCCGCCTGTCTGACAGCTAAACTCGCCGAGTAGGGGCCTACTCGCCGAGTCCACAATGGGACTCGCCGAGTACATCAGGCAGGAGGCAAAAAAACGATTTTTTCAAGCATGAACAAATTAACAAGGCATCAATACAATAGAAACCAATCTAGGCTCTGATACCACTGATGGGTTTTGATCATAAGAACATCCTATGTGCTCATACAAACCCTAATGCTTGGATCTAGGTTTCTCTATTGTACATGCAAGTCATCCAAGACTATAAACCCTAGATCTAGTATATGATAATCAATATAACATATAAATTAGGGTTTAGATCATACCTTAATTGTTATGTAGCAATAACAATCTCAAATCCTTCTTGTATTGACTTTAGAAAGCTTAGAGTCACAAATGTCACTCCTCTAATGGTTCACAAACACCAAGAGCAAGAGGATGAAGAGGAGAAGAGAAGGAGGCTCTCAAAAACGTATGGAAACCCTAGAAGGAAGCTTGTCCACGTTTTTGAGGCATAAGGGCTCTATATATAGTGAGGCTATTAGGGTTATCTAACAAGGAAACCCTAATTTGGATGCTTAAGCCCTAAGCAACCCATAGACTCCTTTCCTTAAGGGCCTTGGACGATTTCTAATGGGTTTCCCCATAGAATTCGTCCACTCCTTAATATAAGGCAATCCATAGCCCAAATTGCAATTATCTTATAATTACAATTCCAGTCCCTTAAGTTTAATTAATCTCTTTTAGTTACAAAACTAATTACTAATTAATTCTTGACTAATATTAATTAAACAATATGATTTCTCCTTTAATATATTATTCTCATAATATATTAATAAATCATATTTAATCTTTTCTCTCCATAATTCATCCTATCAAGTTGCTTTGGTGAAGGCAACCCAAAAGGACCATGCACCATCGGGTCAAGTACATACCAAAATAGTTATGGACTTAGACACTAATCCAACACTTGTAACCGGGGCGTACGTGCGAGATATTGAAACCCTAATCTAGGGTGTTGTACCCTATATAAAGATCTTAAGTCCTTATGACTGGTCTCCTTACCAGCCTCCAATGCCACAAAAACCCTAAATTCGATCCTTAAGTCTTTTGGTGGTGTTCTTGAGCTAGTAGAAGTTCTTGGTGCCTATTTTTGGTCTTAGTGAAGGAAGTGGTGAACCTTGAAGTTGTGTTTCATGGTGGAAAGGCCTTAGATCCAGAATCATCTCCTCTTGTGCAAGATTTCTAAGGTATCAAGTTTGAACCTTGACTTGTGAATGTATAGATCTCTTCATTTTGTGCTTTGTTATGCTTTTGGTCCATTTTGGGTTGATAAGAGAGTGAAATTGTTTTAAGGGCTTATTATTCTAGATCTAAGTTGGTATTGGACTCTTTGAGCATAAAGGTGCAATCTTTATGAGTTATTTGGTCACATGCATGCATTAATTCACTCATTAAGTCCCTTTTAAGCTTAAGAGCTTCATTTAGAAATGCATGAACGTAAAGTTGGCAACATTACGTGGTTTTCCAGCTCAAGGAAGTCAGATATGTGTTTTGGGGCTATGTCTTAAAGGATTAAGGACTGAAATGGAGTTTTGGCTAAAGGGGTAAGTACGTTGGGTGTACAAGCAGATACACTTAGCGTACAAGCCCTCAAGCGAGTACGCTGCACGTACGTGCTGAGTACGCCCCGCGTACTCAGTCAGATAGGCTTTGTGTATTTGGGCTTCGGAATTGGGCTTGTCCTTGGGTCTAGTGGCTTGTGGCCTTGTTGGGCCACCTGAAAATAAGAGTTTGGAGATGGGAAAAATTAGTGGGCCTTAGGGTAAGGCCCATGTAGAGATTTGGGCCAAATTTGGAAAATTGGGCCATAATTGGGCCTTGCTTGATTATTGGGCTTTTGGGCCTTTTAGGTTGTGGGTTTGGGCCTTAGTCATGGACCAAGCTAGGTTAGGGGTAAAATGGTCTTTTTACCTCAAGTATGGATTTATGGAAGTGGTTTGGGACCGAAGTGTTAATTGGGTGTTGTTTTGGTATTGTTTAGCTCGGGGATTCGCTACACCAGTAGCCAAGGATTTTGCAGTGAGACTCAACAGTCGAGGTGATTTTCCTCACCATGTTAGCGGGTCGAAGGCACCAATATCGACCCATGATCTATTCTGTTAGATTACTCGTTGTCTGGGTGACCGTAACATCCTGTTTCGGATCGTTCTGTGATTTAAAGGTAGTGGGCCGTAATTCGGGTATGAGAAGGTTTTGAGGCTACAAAGGAGAAAGGTTGAGGCCCTTTTTGGATATGGATAAGGTAGGTTGTGTGATAAAAGAGTTCGAGTTGTGCTTTAGAGCCCAAGGGTGTCGGTAAAGGCGCTGGCTAGGTCTTTTAAGGATTTTGGGTTTTGTTCGGGAAGTTTTAAGGCTATGGTGTGTCGTTAGAAGCATAGGGCTTCTCGCCACCTTTCAGTGGATATAAAGTTGGTTGGAAACAGACCTAAGACGAGGAAGTTATGACAATTTGAAATAATTGGCAGAATTGGTCCTTAATGGAAAAAGCTTGCAATTCAGTCCCATTCGTGCATGGAGGAGGGCACGTGCCTGGGAAAGTACACCAGCGTAAGCTGGGGGTACGACCAACGTAATGGACAGAGTGCCAAACCATATTTTTTAGGGTTTGGGCACTATATATACATCATTATAACCTCAAGACTCCCATTTATCAGCCTCCTTTGTCCTTAAACCCTAATTTCGAATCCTAGCCTCATCCAAGAGTGTTGTGAGCTCATTGTGTGCATCTTTGGTGGGTTTTGGTGATTAATCAAGAAGTGGAATCTTGGTGCAAGGTGGTGTATCAAGGGAAGGCTTATGGATCTGGACTCTCTTCTTCATCTCCAGTTCATTAAAGGTATAAAGCTCTAACCTTGCTCATTTGAAGCTTAGATCTATCATTATATGAGTTTTGGTCCCATTTTGGTCTCATGGGTGAGATCTAGTGGTTTGACACCACTCTAGGAGCTTTAAGTTGCTACTCTTTGTATTTCTGAGGTTATTAGTTCATAAAAATGCTTGCTTGATGTTTAAGATTAGTCCATGCATGATCTAGTTGGATTAGAATGAGTCTTAATGGATGATGTAACGCCCGCAAATTCGGGCTAGTCAATTTAGAGACAATAAGCATCAAAAATGAGTTTTTGATGGAAGATTATTTATAAGGATTAATCTTTTCCAAGTGGTAGTATATGTTACAAGGGTTCCATACATATAAAGAACGTCGAAATCCGAGTTATAACAAAGAAGTTATGACCCGTCAAAGTTTTTCGGCAAAACCGACATGGCACTGGGAGACGTAAATAGTGAATTTACAATGGAGGACTTTTTAGCCTTATAAATCTAAGCAAAAGTTGTAGTATACATTAAACCGAGAACATACAAAAAAAGAACGCCCAAATCTGACATCGTATGAGGAAGTTATGAATTTTCTAAGATTTGGCATAGCAATGCACGACCCGAAACTCGAATTATAGATCGAGCAGTTTTTGGCCTACGCGACCTAAATGAGAATTGAAGATCTCATTAATAGGAACTCAACGGTAAAAAGACAGACGAAAACGGAGTCCGTATGTAGAAGTTATGAATTTTACGCGGACATTTAACAGTATAATCTCCTCGTACTGTTAAATTTAAGATCGGTCAAGAATTAGCCGACGGAGTCAAAATGAAAGTTGTAGATCTTATTTTTACCTACGCGTGGATATAAAGAACGTCGAAAACGGAGCTCATATACTAAAGTTACGGGGTATAGAAGTCGGCAAGGTGTTGCTGCAAAAGGGGTGACGTGGCACAATCTTGGCCATTACTTTCTCCCCAAGGCTTGCCACTAGATGGTGACATGTGGCACTAATTTCAGCCATATTTCACCCTATAAATACAACCCCTTCCACCCTCATTTTTTCACACCTCCACCCTTCTCTCTCTACTCTCTCTCTAAACCTCCCAAAACTCCCCTAGCGCTAGAAGAAAACCCCGGAGCGCTCGACGGCTCCGAGACGAAGAGCTTTTGGCACGGAAGTTCTGCCCCTGCAGAGCCCGGCTTCTAGCCAAACCTCCTCGTAGGTAAGATACGTGTACCCTATTTTAAATATAGCTTTTATTTAAATATAGTATTGTTATTAGGAACTTATAATAAATATTTGGGCTAGTATTATGAGTTATATAAGTGTCGTTATAATATCTTTTTAACCACTTGCGGTACGGGGAATCTGGTTTAAAGGGCCGCATAGGATTGTTGGATTTCAGAAGTGCTATATGCCAAAATGGTCCTGCCCTCCGGTGTTTTATGTCTGACCCCTGTCTGTACATAGTGGGTGAAGAGTATTGTTTAACGCTTATATAATAGTAATAATAGCTAGACTATTAATTAGTTTCGGTGAATATTAGACTAAACTCTAGTGGTAATGATACTAGGTTTCGTCGAAAGAAAATAAATTAATAGAAGCGAAGCGCTGTCTGAGTTCGGAATCACCACCTTAACAAGTGAGTGCATAGTTACTTTCATCTTACACATAAATATGAAGTATTTTATATAAATTATGTGGTATGTGTGCATATTATTTGAATACTTGCTTTCTATGCTGGATGAACGATTTTATACATGTTTTATATAATTTAAAATGTATATGTATTTTATATCTACGAATATGTTGGGTAAAACATGGGTAGATGAATGATGAGAGATGAAAGATGATATGAGTGAACATTGGCAGCTATAGACTTAGTGCCTAACAAATAACATCGGCAGCTATGGACTTAGTGCCTATAGAATAAACATTGGTAGCTATGGACTTAGTACCTGTTAAATAAACGTTGGTAGCTATGGATTTAGTACCTATTAGTTGAACACCGGTAGCTATGGATTTAGTACCCGATGAATGAACTTTAGCAGCTATGGAATTAGTGCTTTACGAACAAGAATTGGCAGCTATGGACTTAGTGCCTATCATATAAACCCTGGAAGCAATGGGCTTCGAAATGAACGAATGCAGGATAGATGATTCTTAGGGTAGATCCTTAAGAGTAAGGAAGATAATGGGGATGGGTAATTGGGTTGATTGTTTGATGTTTAAACATAATAATGAAATTATTGTGGGTTGAAAACCCTATGTACTCACCAGGTTTCCCAACCTGACCCACTCAAGCTTATTGGTTTTCTAACTCAAGCACGTTTTGGGCCGAGCAGTACTTGCGCTTAAAGTGCACCAAGAACTCTGCCCAAGTCATTTGCAGTGGCTCATTAGGGCTTAGGGTTTTCCCCAATGTATTCCACCAACGAGCAGCACTACCCCTGAACTGACGTACTGCAAAAGTGGTTTGTAACTTGCCTTGGCAATCACAAGTCATGAAAGCCAATTCCATTTCCGAGATCCAATCCATTACTCCGACAGGATCTTCTTTTCCAGTGAAAGTCGATGGCTTGCAAGTCATAAAGTCCTTATACTTGCACCCATTTCTCTCCACTCTATCCTCGTGGTTATTTCTCCCAACCACAAGCGGTTCACTATAACCAATCGATCTGATGTTGTTTCTGTTGGGTTTTGAGCATTCTAACACTCCTATGGTGTACATGCAACCCTATAAACCTTGGATCTATGTTTTCTCTATTATACATGCAAATATTAACTATTCCAAGGTTTCATCCTAACTAGCATATTATGAAGCACCTATACTACAAAGTTCTAGTTAGATGACATACCTTTTGGTGTAGCTTGATGTCTTCAAGCTTTAAGAGCTTAGCCCTAATAGTGTGGAAGCCTCAAATGGAATCACAAATCACCAAAACACCTTGGAAGAACTTGAGAGAATATGTATGCACACTAAAATCGGCCCACTCTTATTTTCACACACTTGTGCCAATTTTGTGAGCCAATGACCCCTTTATATATTATGGAGGATGAGGGTTACATCCATGTAAACCCTAATACCCATGACCTTTCATTTACATAGGATCCATGGGTTAAAAGCTCCATGGACCATCCATGAAAGCTTAGCCCAACCTAAATGAACTTGGCCCATTCCATATATATAAGAGTCCATATTTAATTAGTTCTTTTTGATCACTTAATTAATTCTAAATTAATTCTTGATCAATACTACTTAAATAATATGATTCCATATTAATATATTAGAACTTATAATATATTAATATAAATCATAAATATACTATTCTCAAAAGACTATCCATATAAATTGTGCCGGTGAAGTGCAACCCAAATGGACCATGTCGGGTCGGGTCAAGTACGTGCCAAATATAGTTATGGACTTAGACATTAATCCAACAGTCTCCCACTTGGATAAGTCTAAAACTATTATTGAGTATGACTTCAAAACCTAACTGGCAATCGTAGCTCTTAAAGTCGTTGTCGAACTCTGACCTTGTCAATGACTTGTCTATTAGATAAGGGATCATATATTCCTCCATTCTAGATATTATATGGACCGAGACATGGATTATAATCATTCTCTCTGTCCATTTGTTGTTTCCCGATTTTCGATTTATGATGACTGACTGATTGAACAAATCAAATCAGTCCTGGCTTGGCCAAGCACTCACATGTGTCATCGCTAAATCATCGACGGGCCCACAGATATCGCTTTTATCCCGAAGGTAAAAGGAATGGATAAACTTCGACTCATATGGCTTGTTCTGCTACTTGTTGAATCATACACAAAGGCACGTTTTATAACATCGAGTTACCAAATGCGTTTTTGTGCAATCAATGTATAACCAACTCATAGTAACAACTCATATCTCTAGGTTTGAAGAATATAAGATATTATCGTCTCATGATCACTCGTGATAAAATCCATGAAGTGATTCAAATGAGCGCGAGTTGAATCCAATACTCAGAACTTATGAGCACTCATGAGTGTTGTAGCACCACTTTGTCCACCAACTTGGACCTCTACAAACCAACCCATGACAGTCTTGATTCATATCTACTTCCAACATATGACCGACTGTGGATGGTTTGAATAACTTAATCATTCATGAAGAGCGACTTAGTTATTCTGGAAGTCAAAACATGCAAAGTGAAACACAAGAATAAATGAATCAAATATGGTATCAAACCCTATGAATATAAATAAACACTTTTATTTATCACCATACTGATTACTCATTATTCATTGTTTCGGTTTTATCAACTTTATACTTGAATTAAAAACACTAGTTGTCCCATGTTCCAAGCATGTACACTATGTTTTTCTTAAACAATAGCTTTGCCATACACCAAGTATGCACTCTATGTTTGTCTATGATCCTTACTTTGTGAAATAAACCAATTGAACATAATTTCAATGATTCTAATTTCACACTCCCAAATCCTTATCGAAAAATGTGAGAATTTCAAATTCCTATCATTTATCGAAATCTGTTTAGATTTTAAACTTATATGCACTGACCCTCCTGTAATGAATATGTACAAAGTCATAAAGACTTGTCAACAGTCATTATAAGGTATTCCAATGGAGATCAACTCCATGGAAACTAAGTCTCATATTCAAAGTACATTGCTTTGGACATGCTTCTTGCATTAAGTTTTCTAATCTTACACAGATAACTTCCACCTATGGAGACAACTCCATATTCTCATTTTGACTATCACTTCTGAATAAGAGATGCCTCTTTTCAGAATATGTCAATATGGTCCTTCCAAAATTAACACTATACTTCCAACTGTCCCTGAGCAACCAATCTTTGGTAAACCTCAAATTGTCCTCAACAATTGCTTAATCATTTTAGTCATATCCAATTCTAGACCTTTTCCCTTCTTAATGCCTCTGGACATTTGGAAAAATTTAGAAATGACAAATATTATAGCACATGCAATCGATCATGTACCCAAAGCAAATGGTACACGATTCATGATGTCTCACATAAAGACATGATTCTAGACCAGTCTTTTGCTACAATATTTTTATTTGCCATGTTTTCAAAATTTAACTATGAAGAGGGATGCCGTAATCATAATCGAATTTTGAGAACGCAATATATAGAATTTCCTTAAGTTGAACCAATCCAACATGAAATTCATATATATATTCTTGACTAAAGATGATTAAGGTCTCAATCTAAGCCTTTAGAACTGAAATGAAGTATATCCTCTCCCTTAATTATAGCAAAACAACTTTTTCAATCCCTGCAGCCTCACGAATTGAAACTTTTGTTTTCTATAATTAACATTGCTAACTTGCAACACTAACAATAATTATCATGATCCCACTAACATGATGATTATTAGCATAACACTTATGCTCCCACTAGCTTTGACATGTACTCAGAAATCAGCTGGACTTCTAGAAATCAATACTTTATTGACTTTCTTACCAAAGTTCAGATTTCTGATACGAGATGCTTTGACAAAACTTTATCAAAATCATACACCTTTCCTTAGATAGCATGCATGTGTGTCTAAACAATTTCAGAACTATGAAAAGGGATGCCGTAATCATAGTCTCAATTGTTTAGACCTTTTGCCATCTGCTTCAAATCTACTTGGTGGAAGTGTTTCCTCACCATCATTTTCATGAATCGGAGAGAAACCTTATGACCCTTAGATTTTATGGTGTATGTGTTCTTATCCATGTGAATCGTCAAAACCATAGTCACAAGACAAGGATAATGACAAATCCAAACTCATATGGACTGAACTTATGCAATCTTAACTTCTTGCCACCTGGCAGTACAGGGCCTGCCATTGCTTCCAAGTTGTTATGCAACCAATTGAGAACTTTCAGAACTCCTATGCAAAGCCAACTTTAACTGGAATGGGCACAGAATATGTCAACACGATAGGTTATAAACCTCAAGTCGTGTGCTAGTGAAGAACCTCATGTTTTATTCTTGATTAGTTCTTGAAATTCTTTTTAGGATCTTTAAGACTCCCACTATCCTCTTGACATATAAGACTATCTTGCCAAATATTCAAGAGATAGTGCGGATTCTTTATCAAGACAAACACTTCACACAATTGGCCTTAGTTGGTCTTTGTTTTATCCAAAACATCACAACTTACCAATTTCAAATGTACAAGAGTAGGACACTTTTACTCTTACATTTGACAAGTGTTTTAAACCTTTCTTTAAGATATGTCACTCAAGTTACAATCTTGGAGTATGACTCTAAGAATTGTTTTGGAACGAAGTATGACTCATCTTCCTGATCTAACCATTTCAACAATTCATGACTCCTCTTCTTAGTCATAAGAATGCACTAAGATGACCTTTAGAGGACTAATTGTGATATGATTTCTAAATCATTAAGATGATCACAAACATGATACTAAAGTACTCTCCCATCTTTTCAGATTTGAGAAACTTTTATCTTTCTGCCTAATTTGATTCTTCCCATTCGTTCTGCCATACATTGAGACTTTTCCAATGTTTCAGAATTATACTTAAACTTGTAAGTATAACCATATTTACTAAACTTTAGTAAATCAAATAGTCTTAACGAGCTTTGTGGTGGACATGACCAGTGCACAAGAATGTGTACTCGATCCCTTTAGTCCTTCACTTGACTCACACATCCATGTGAACAAGTAATTAGTCTTGATTTTCCAATGCTTGAAAGTTCTCATTCATCATACTATTCAACTTGCATGATTCCAAGTTTCGGTCCAATTGAAACTTGGGTGATGAGGAACTTTCCTGATTTGGTAAATTTAGACACTACCACAAATGAAAGAATCAAATCCATTTTCCAATATTGCTGTCAGTGGAATCATATAAGCAACAATTTTCCACAAATGTCATTGTAAGGATACTTCAAATAAATAAAATTAAACAATTTTCTTTTATTTTAAAACTTTGCGGAAAAACTTATCCTTACAATCCACATGGAAAATTGTTGTTATCTATTCCTTAGCAATATATCATAACTTCTTAAGCAACTGCTCAAAATTCTGATGCGATCGAAATCCACCTTCGCGATCAGAATCAACATATACTTTCTTTAAGATTTCTCTCTATTCTTTGATTCTTAAAACATCAACATGTGACCCAGTCACATCAAGTAATGAGGATCTCATAATAGAACTTAACAGAGTTAGATAATGGGCTCTACCTGATGTAGAGTCAAACTTATTGACTTTAACATCCTTAGGTAAATTTTGCAGCTTTGCAATCAACGCCCCTTCCTTTGGCAAAATAAACATATGGACCCTTTGGTAATGGGACTATCTCAGACTTAGCCTTTCTCTTTACCATTTGGTCAACCGGGTTGACTATGGCCAATCCCTTTCCATTGGGAAGAGAATGCTTTTTCTGGATTTCCAGTGTCACCATTGTCACTGTCCATAAAGTTTTTGGGAAGTTGATCTTATAATCAAATTTGCTTTACTATCGTTCCAAATCATTGCTGATTCAGCAGCACCAAGCAAATAGATATGATCATTAAGGTTCATGTCATAGTCTGTTTCATAGTAGTCCCAAAGGAACTCACTATGTGACTTAGAAAGTGATTGAACATCCAACTTTCTCAAGACTTTGACACCCAACTCTCTCGGCTTGTCAATATGTGACTTCATCTCTAAGATGTGATCACACATAGACCTTGCTTGCCATTAGGGCTTGAGTGACCTTGAACTTGTGGGTTAGGGAGAATAATTGGAGGAGGTGGAGGAAGAGAAGTATGACTTCCATGAGCCAAACTCGGGAAGTCATATTCATTAGGAAAGCTTGGTTTGGGAAGATCATTGTTGTCTAAACCAGACATCAACAATGGGAGAAATTCACGTAAAGTTGATTTAAGTCCTTAATATAACACCCAATATGATATATTAAGGCTAGGACCCAACAAACTATTTTATAACTTGGAAGAGGGATGCCGTAATCCAAGCTATAAAATATTTGAAGGTAGGTGAATGACGATTCACCAATTTCCACCAAGATAAACGAAATGTATTATTAGGTTTTAATTGGTTTTGAAACTCCTAGATTCTTTTGAGATTCATTGAACTTTTCAATGGCATGTTTCAATCTCGAGTGTGCCCTTCAGGTTTTGTGACTGGGATGCCGAGGATCACAAAACAAGGTGTAAAGTAACCATGCAAATATACTTGGTATCCTTAGTATTTACCCCTCAATCGATGTACCGGTTAACCACACACGCTCCAACGATACTATGATAAACATTAAGTTACCCTTTTCCTACCTTGTTAAGTCCAGGTTAGTGTGCCGGTTAACCACACACGCTCCACTAACAGCTTAAACAAAGTGCAAAGTGTAATTTCATGGATTAGCACCTTATTCACATTTTCCTAAGTAACTAAGATTGGGAATTTATAAGTGTTTAGTTACTTAGTATTTATCATTATACTTATAATGAAGGGAGAATTATAGTCCTTGTCCTACCTGTTAGGCTAACGACCCTCCACCAGTCAAGGAAGCGGTGGGTGAGAGTGGACACCCATTAAACTGCCATTTTATAGGCAGTAACCTTATACCCCCCTTATAGACCGGCTTCGTGAATGAGGCCTACGAATGGTAAGACGACTTGCTCTTATACATATAATATATTAAACTTTTAATATTATAATAGTATAAGGGTGTATTTTAGACATTTAAAATACTTGGTGGTTTAATCTATTAATTAAACTATACTCTTAATTTAATTAAATTTAAACCATGTTATTATGGAATTATTAATTCTCTTTTAATTAAACACTTTAATTATCTATTAATAAAGTCCATAAGAGTTAATTGAATTATTCAATAAAAACATCATAATTCCAATTATTAAATTCAAAATTAAAACCATTTAATTAATTGTTTAAGTTATGAACCCAAGAGTTTTAGAATTCAATTCTTTTTTTTTTATCATAAAAAACTTTTTCCAAATTCCAAAACTTGAGGGCAAGTTTTGTAACTCTTGAAAACTTTTGGATTCCATAACTTATGGAGTTAAATACTTGTTTTATGATGAAACTTTTCATGTTCCATAACTTAAGAACAAGTTATGGAATTCTTTAAAACATTAAGACCAAGTTTTGTAACTCCATAAAAAATTTTGAATCAATTTTTTTAAAAACCTTTTCATATCCATAACTTATGGAGGTTTCAAAAAACTCTTTAGATCAAACTTTTAAAACTAATAAAATAATCATATCATTTTATCTTTTACTAAATTTGACCTAATTCAACTCATATAGCAAATGATTCAAATTTTACAAATAATTAGTTTTTCACAAAAACAAGTAATTATCTTAAAATTTGACAAACGTCATGTTTTTTTTCCTTTTTTTTTCCAACTTGAAAATAAAACATTTGCATCAATATAATAGAAAACAACCCATGGCTCTGATACCACTGATGGGTTTTGAGCATTCTAACACTCCTATGGTGTACATGCAACCCTATAAACCTTGGATCTATGTTTTCTCTATTATACATGCAAATATTAACTATTCCAAGGTTTCATCCTAACTAGCATATCATGAAGCACCTATACTACAAAGTTCTAGTTAGATGACATACCTTTTGATGTAGCTTGATGTCTTCAAGCTTTAAGAGCTTAGCCCCAATAGTGTGGAAGCCTCAAATGGAATCACAAATCACCAAAACACCTTGGAAGAACTTAAGAGAATATGTATGCACACTAAAATCGGCCCACTCTTATTTTCACACACTTGTGCCAATTTTGTGAGCCAATGACCCCTTTATATATTATGGAGGATGAGGGTTACATACATGTAAACCCTAATACCCATGACCTTTCATTTACATAGGATCCATGGGTTAAAAGCTCCATGGACCATCCATGAAAGCTTAGCCCAACCTAAATGAACTTGGCCCATTCCATATATATAAGAGTCCATATTTAATTAGTTCTTTTTGATCACTTAATTAATTCTAAATTAATTCTTGATCAATACTAATTAAATAATATGATTCCATATTAATATATTAGAACTTATAATATATTAATATAAATCATAAATATACTATTCTCAAAAGACTATCCATATAAATTGTGCCGGTGAAGTGCAACCCAAATGGACCATGCCGGGTCGGCTCAAGTACATACCAAATATAGTTATGGACTTAGACATTAATCCAACAGTAACTGGATATACGCCCAACGTACTGATTTGAAGTCGCGACCAGGGTTCATCGGGTACGCCCAACGTAGCTAAGCGTACGCCCCGTATTCGTCGTGGAGTTGGGCTTGGTGTGTTTTTGGGCTTTACGATTTGGGCCACTTTATTGGACATGTTGTTCGGGCCTTCGGGCCATCTGAGATCATCTATTGGACTAACGAAAGTTTTAGGCTTTTAGATGAGGCCCATATGGGGTTGGGCCCAATATAGAAAAATGGGTCATTAGCGGATCTTTATGGATCTTTTGGATTGGGCCTTAGTGGGCCCAATGGTCTTGGGGCATTTGTGGGCTGGATTAGTGGGCCGTCTTTAGACTTAATGTTTGGACTTAGTCTTAGATCCTAATTAAGTTTAGTTGTGGGTTGGCTCAGTGTTTGGGGCCGGTGTGCAGCAACAACAATTGTAGGATCTGTTCATCATCCGAGGTGAGTCTTCTCACTATACTTACCTGTGTGGTAATTTATGTGTGACCGGAGGGTCTTATTTGTGTTATTGACCAGAGGGTCTTATTTCGTGTTATTGACCGGAGGGTCTTATTTACATTATTGACCGGAGGGTCTTATTACATTATTGACGAGAGTGTCTTATTTTCTTTTACTGAGATATCTGTTATTATGCATCCTGTCTTTGTGACTTATGCTGTTATATTATTCTTTATATATATATATATATATATATATATATATATATATATATATATATATATATATATATATTGAGTTATGACCGGAGGGTCCATACCGAGACGTGGGACCGGAGGGTCTTCACTGAGACACATGACCGGAGGGTCCTTATCGAGATTTAGCCATGAGTGGCTAATTATTTGTGTATGTGGTATTTTGGGAACTCGCTAAGCTTCGTTCTTACAATGTTGATTTAAATGTGTTTCAGGTACTTTTATAGATTCAGTGAAGGCGGAGGCATGATTGTACACATTTGCTGGCTTATGGTGTCGTGTGGATTTTGGGAGACTCTGATATTGTTTTTGTTGACTTGGATTTATGAATAATGTTTTGTGAATTAAAAATGAAAAAAATTGTTGTGAAATTTGAGTTGTTACAATTTGGTATCAAAGCCTTAGTTTGAAGGATTCGGGCACACCCTCAGGTATGTTTGGACTCAAACTGAGGAGTTGGTAACTTTTCAAAAGAAAGGATTTTCATCATACAGTTTTCAAAGGAAATTAAAGAGTTTTGAAAGCAGGTCCGAAGCGGTGTGTACAATCAGCCAGAGCCTGAGCGGTGATTTCCCAAAATACCCTTACTTGATTATGTGCTGTGATGGGTTGTTATTATGAGATGATAGAATTGCATGCTAGTGTGCCTGCTTAGGAGAGATGCCTCCATGCATGTATGTCAGATGGTAGTGATGCATGGTTATAATTAGTGGTCTCTAGGAGTTGTGAGGTAGGATTTCATGAGTTCGATGATGCATTTTGTGCAGTAGTTAGAAAAGTTGGGGTTGTATGCTAGTGTGATTCCATGTGTTAGTTTAGTTAGCCTATGAGGTTATGTGGTGACAGAGGTTGCTTGATGCCCGAATTCTGCTTGCTTTGTGCTTTTAGAGACTTCCATTAATATCGACTAACTATTAATCGAATACGTTAGGTTGCATGTTACGGGGATTATATAATTTTATAAGGTTAG
This sequence comes from Lactuca virosa, assembly GCF_052849685.1. Taxonomy (NCBI): domain Eukaryota; kingdom Viridiplantae; phylum Streptophyta; class Magnoliopsida; order Asterales; family Asteraceae; genus Lactuca; species Lactuca virosa. The sequence goes on from NC_136433.1 coordinate 46,921,937, forward strand.
ATTTAGCTCTATTGCTCAGCTCTTGTCTAATTCCAACCGTTGTAGGGTAGGATCTTGCAGTCGAAGAATTATCTAGTGCATGTAGCATGTAACTGTATTCAAGAAGTAGTTAGTAGGTATTAAAGGGAGTTCCTTTTGCAAGTGATGGCGGAGATAGGAGTGAAGGGAGTCCTAGGAGAGCCTAGGGATCATTTTCAGTCCGATGAGTGCGCTGTTTAGCGGTGAGTATTCGCTGGAGAGCGGGTATGTGGAAATGGGTTGGTTGATAGTGGAGTTGAGTAGCTACTTAGAAAATCTGGAACGATTCTCGAGGAAAGTATGGATAGATGTGGAAAGTAGTATTGGGCCCGTACTACTGAAAGCAGAGGATCCATACTCGAATCGAGGAGAATTCTAGGGGTTCTAAGTAGCAGGTTGAGGGTGGATAATATGTGTCACACCCCAAAACCGAAACGGCGGAAACGTTCGGGGGTGGAGGACGTCATGTTTAGTATCACAAGACATGCATCATAGTAATCAAAGTAATGAACAACCATATCATTAGAAAGAAAGTGTTTACAAAGTGTGTATTCACAAAACATAGAATACATAAGCAAATAACAAAACAAGACTTGAAGCTATTATGCTCCATCTTCTGAATTCCCAGCGCGAGTACCTGTCTACTAGGCTCCTGAGAATACAAGCTATTTGAAAGAGTTGATCAGCAATTAAGCTGGTGAGTTCATAAGATTTTAGTGATGTAAGTAAGTTGTAGAAAGTTGTTGTAAAATGTTGTTGAAAATGTAGTTGAAAATTGTAGTAAGTTGTAAGTTCTGTTTAGAAAAGTTCGCATGTTCCTCTTAGAAAATCCTATATTCCCTACTTTGATGAAAGATACGTAAAAATGATTCTACAATCCTTTCTATGAGTAGTAATTGGATACAAGCGATATAAAACTCAGAGTAAACAAACAATCGACTGTGCGCATATGCCCTAAGCTCACAACCAAACAAGGAACAGGAAGTAAGGCGGATAGCACACATCCCATTGTTTGTTAGATCATTGTTGTATATAACCCTGGCGTATTCACTTGTTACTCATGGAGTTAATTGTAATGGTTCCTTTATATTTAACGAAAAGATTCTTTAAGAAAACCCTTATTCCTTATAATAAAATGGTGACCACAGTGATTACTTCTATAATCATTTAGTTTATACTGGCTATATATGATCTAATATCGAATAGATAGTTAATTGGGTGAATCTGTCCTAAGCCTACAACCAAACAAGGAACAGGAAATAAGGCGGAAAGCACACATCTAACTACCTATTGGGTATTAATGATATATAACCATGATGTATAAACTCAGGTATTATAGAGTTAATCACCTAAGGTCCTTTAAGTTTATACTGGTCTAATAAAATGGATTAAACCCTTAACTGGTAAGTTTCTAGTTTTGTATACTAAAAGTTCTGATTTGGAAAGTATGTTTTGTACTAGAAAACTGTGCATTGACTCTGTGTCCTATGACTTGACCCATACCTGGTACCCTTATGATGACTTAATGTGTACTGAACGTATATATATCTAGAATCGAATAGAAAACGGACTGGGTGAATCCGTTCCAAGCCCACAACCAAACAAGGAACAGGAAATGATGCGGAGAGCACACATCCTATTACCTGTCGGATCCTATTGATATATGTATATCCTTTGATGTATACATTAAGGAATCATAAGGTTAGCATTATGGTCCTTTCTATTAAACGTAGCCTTCTACCAAGGCATCTAATGTTATGTATGATTGTTTCTTGTATGAGTGTGTATTTTCCCAAGTGAGACTATCATTAACCAAAAATATAGTTTTTACATTACCGTTTATTGTGAGAAGATCACAATGTGAATGAAATGGCGAAATAATAATAGTGCTGTAGTGTTGTATTATAGTAACTACTGTTGTACTACCTACCTTAAACCAATTGTTATTTAAGGTATAATGTGATATGATTGCACCATACTATCGACTAATAACACGACGATGAAAGACGTCGGAAGAAATGACATTTGGCACCCGTAGACTTGCAAATCCCACTGTAGCGAACAGCAAGGTGTAGGATAGTCAATCCAGTATATATTTATACCCAAATTCACGCTCTCCCTCTAGGAGACTCTGGCTACAAATCGAGCCATGACAGGTGATGTCATGCCTCGAAATAGTGATTCACATTTATGTTATAGTATACTTGTATATGTATTGTATGTACTAGATGTATTGTATGTTCTCTCTGTCTAGTATGTAGTATGTTCTCTTTGTTTCTCATCATAGTATGTTCTCTTAGTTTCTCATAATAGTATGCTTTGACTCATGTATGAACTGACTCTTTGTATGCTTCATTGTAATAGAAGTAATGAGTAGTGTCTTCCTAAACTATACATATTATATTTTACTAATGTTTTACTTGAACTGTTATTGAAAAGACTCATTTATCTACTAAGTTATGCTTGTACTTTAAAAACGGAGTTTTGTAAAACTATAAAGTAACATAACTTTAAAAGAGTTTTTGAAATGTTTTGATCACTTATAAAAAACATAAGCAATCTTTTGAAAGATGTTTATAGCAAACAATTACACAATTATCATTGTGTTCAACTTGTATTCCCCCCTTAAAAGCATTTAAAACAGTTAAAAGATTCATTTCGGGGTATGAACTCACCTGATGTGGGTGATTCAACGAATACGCATGTAAGGATGAGAAGTTCCACGAATGAAGTCCCGAGATACAACAAGTCTTAAATGACATATATTGGCATATACTGACATAAATATAGTGTTTGGAAGCAACCCAATGCAAGGAAACACCTCACGGGACTAGGAAACACTTTGAGCAAGTGTTGGAATCACATGTGATTCATCAAAGGAAAGTGGAATGGCACTACCATGAGTTTACGACCATGGGTTTACGGCCAAGGGAGTTTAAGGCCGTAAACTTATGGTCAAACATGCATAAGAGGGTGTTTGAAGGCTAGGGAAACTTGAAGGACCATTGCTCTACACAAGGATGATAAAGATCATCCTAATGGAGGCTTTTGATGAGTTTACGGCCAAGCAAGGAGTTTACGGCCGTAAACTCATGGTCATTATGCAATTGAGAGTGGTTTAAGGTCCTATTTTCATCAAGGAAGGGTTCTAGGTCACAAGCTTTGCATCTAGGAGGGTTTATGGCCAAAATGGCACCCTTATAGGGGTTTACGGCCATGGGAGATGGATTGGCCGTAAACTCCTTTTGTTCTTGCATTTTTGATGGTTTTCAAGGCTCTAAGTCCATCACGATGTGACCCATGGGTGGCCATGTCTTGGCAATCAGTTGGGGATATCTTTGACCATTGAATTTTGATCTCAGTTGAATTTTTGTTAAATTAAGGCTTTAGGGTGTAGACTGAGAGGGTACTCCTTTATTACTGTTAGGCGACTCGTTGTACCTGTCTACCCTGTGTGAGCTGTTGTGTGTTAGCAGCTATTCGCGAGGTGAGTCTTCTCACTATATTTACATGTGTGGTAGTGTATGTGTATTGACCAGATGGGTCCTAATTATTGATTGTTGTTATATGTGAAATAGGGATTGCTGATAATCCCTAAGGTTGCTGATAACCCCTGAAACATGTTGTTGATCTACATGGCGTGCTATTAGCCCATTCGGATTGTTGATAATCCCCCTGGCTGCTAATAACCCATAGTTTCTTAGTATGTTGTGGTGTATGTGATATTTTGTGAAACTCACTAAGCTCCATGATTATAGTTGTGAATTAAATGTGTTTCATATACTTTTGATGATCGCAGGAAGGCGAAAGCTTAATTGTACACTTCGGCTTGCAGATTTTTTATGATTTTCGCCTTTTGATACTCTAATCTGGGATGATTGTACTAGTTACACCTGAGATTTTATTGATTTGGTTTTTATGATAATTGAGATTTTTCCATATTGAAAATGAAAAATTTTGTGGTAAATTTGGGATGTTACACCCTATGTACTAAAGTTATGGTCCGATTTTAAATTTGAGTTATACTAATGTGAATTCATCTCCATTTGATCGTCACCTAAAGATATTGGATGAAAAGTTTTATTTAGGTTACATATTGATTATGAAAAATTTCAAGGAGATTTTTGGAATTTTTTTCTGAAAATTCATTCTAACAGATGTGTCCATTGAATTTGACAGATTATGGTCTAAGTTCTGGAAAAATGAGGATTGTTTAGTTTAAAAAGTTTGCGATATTTATTCAAATATGACATAAGATTCCTATTCATATGTACCTTAAAAGTAATTGATTTCTCATTTAAATATGCTATCTTTCTCAAAAAAACTATGATAACTTTTAAAGTTGGCCCAAAGTAAAATATATTGATGTTTTGAAAAAAAATGTAAATAATGGTCTTCCTGGATTATTTCAAAATAAATTTAGAATTTTCTACTTTGATATGATTTAAATCCATATTATATTTATTGTCAATAATTTTTATTCGGGTGAAAGGAGTTTTTTTTTCTTTTTTTTTTTTGATAAGTTTTCAATCTAACTTTATTTCTTTTAAATAATACAAACCATAGCTATTTGTAATATGTTTTGTCCTTATTGCAAAATCGTTTAACTCAAATTATTTTTACAGCTAATGAGACATGTTTATCATGATGTTACGAGGGTTCCAAATGCTTAGAAATTAATGGATTCTTCTTATGTTCAGGTGAGTTTAAGTTTTATTTAGAATCCCATGATTTTGTGAATTATATGAATTGAAACTCTTTAATAGTTCTTATTTTTTTTTACATGTTTGCATGACAAATAGTTTTAAAGTTGTGTTCTTGAATCCAAGACCACAAACAAGAGCTTATAGTGGTTCAAGCAACGGTTGCATAAGTTGTGAAGAGGTTTGCAACAGAACCATTCTATATATATGTTAATATAATCGAATTATATTATTGAAAAAGTTTTAGAATTAGGGATTTTGGTAGAGGTATTGAAATGATAGCAATTGTGTTGTTCGGCAAAATGGTATTGAAGTGAGAGGAATTATGTTGATTTGATAACAAACATTTCTGTTTTACTTTTTTTTTTGTAGTTGAACCTGGTCCGAGGAGTTGAGGAGCAAGCTAAAAGAGTTTCTTTAAAAAAATGCAACACTAGATTTAAGAGCGAGAGCACTTGGTAGAAAAATTAATGATGAAGAGTCGTTGATTCTAGAAAATGTTGCTCAAAGCAAATCTCATATATGACATCACTTCTCAGCAGCCGAAGTTATTTGAAATGTTTATCATCTACATTATTCATGCACTGCATTAAAGATTTTTTTTACTATTTATATCAATATTTCACATATATCTCTGATATCAGGTGTCATCAGTATTTTTGCAGATCAACCATTTTGACCCTGTTATATATTTGGTCAAAATGAGTTATTTGGTAAAACTCTATGAATGGTTTTCTTTGAATAAATAAAGTTGAAGTTCTTAGACTTCAAAATTGGTGAAAATATTGTACTCTTTCTGTTATTTGTACGTTTTCTTAAATTGTTGTCCAGTTCTAGTAATACTTATGGTATGTATGCTAATAGCAATGTATTTTTATTGGGTTTACTAATCTCTTTTAGTTTTTTGATGTCCTTCAAGGAATGTGTGCAATTTGAGAAATGCAAAGAAAAAGGTAATACTGAAATTTAAAACTAATCTTTAACGTAACATCCAATTTTCCATATAATTTGATTAGGGAAAGTTTGTTTGTAGGTGGATAAAATGGAAGAAATCGTAAAACTAAAAGCTAAAGAGGAGTGAATAAGATTCGAATCAGAGATGAATTTTTTGTCCCCGTAGTGTTAAATTTTTGTAACATGACCATTTTTCCCCTAAAATTACCTTTGGTAACACTTTTTGTCCCTTGGGTGTTAAATTACCCAAAGTTTTAAGATTGTGTGCAACCTTTTTAGCTTGCTTTTGATGATTACTTTGGTGAATTTTATATTAAAACTCCATTTTTTTTCTACCACATGATATTGAATTACAACATCAACTAATTTAAAATCTTTTGGTTTAGAATATTTTCCCTATTTTCTTTAGGCTTTTTTTTTATTCTATGTTTTTGTGGGACAAAGTATTTAGAATCGACTATTGTTATTATCGGTATACACTTTTTTTGGAATCAATCGTTCTTACTGTGTAAAGATCTATTAGTGTTTCTTTCTTTGATTCTTCTATGTTTTCTATTTATGTTGTAGGTTTGATGGGAATAAGTTCGTGTTTGACCAAGATCTGAACTTTGGAAACCTTAAGATATTAAAATTAACAATGGTCTTCCATTGACAATGCAAGAATCTGCAGGGGAAAAAGGTTAATTTTTGTAAAGGACAACGAGGCATATGATACATGAGTTGATTAGATGTGTTTTTATGCGTTTACCGGATGTTGAGAATAAGGAAGATGACGTTACTATTGAGGTAAGTTGATTTTTTTTTCAGTTAAAAGAGTTTAAATGCTATGTTATGAGATAAATATTTGAATTGATTTGTTAAATAAGGGTACTGATGCACTCTATGTAAGTTAATCTATTGGATGATATCTCAAGTGTTCTTGGTGAGGTTCATCTTAAAAGTACAATGCCAAAATTAGATATATTTTCAAATCACTTACCAATTTACACAAACATTCAACAATTTTATTTTCTTGATTTGTAATACAAAAATAGTTGAATATAAGAAATAGCAACGTTTTTTTCGTACATTATATTTACAAAATTTTGATTTCATTTTGCTATATATACTAAGCCTCCACGATTTTGTTAAATTTATTCGAACCCGCGCCAATGGTGCGAGGCTTTTTTTTTTATTTTTTTTTACTATTTAAAAATTAAAACTACATCCGTAACCAAAAGATATGAAAAAGTCTATTATAATTTAGACATCTCTTATACAAAACCATACTAAATCACCCCTAATGCCTAACCCATAAAAACCCTAACTATCCATTTTAAGGGGTGTTTGGTGTTACTTATTAAAAACGATTTATGCTTTTTAGTAAAACAACTTATTACCGAAACGTACCAATAAGTTATTTTTTGTGTTTGACAAATGATGCTTATATGTATAATTAGGAAATAATTTATCAAAACTTCTTAAATAAGACAATAACTGGAAGCGACTTATCAAAAATTAATTATTTAAGTCAACCCGTTAATGAAATATTCTTATCCAAATTCTAAAATTCTTTATTATTGGTGTTAAACTGCAATAAATCAATAAACACTTCAGATAAACAAATCTCAAATACCCCTAAGAATATAAAGTTGAAAAGAAAGAAATAATGAGTTTCTAAGAAAATGAAGTTGAAAAGAAAGCCAAAAAAATGCATATATTCTCCATTCATTTAATAATATTTTTTATCGACGATCAAAAATAAAATATAACCCTTAAACCTTATAACGTTTAAACAAAAAGAGCTAAATTCCTTAAAATTTATACTAAATATGCCAACAAAAATTTACATGAGAAATCTCCAATAAAGTCCTAAAAGTCCTAAAAACTGGCGAAAGTTTGCATTTTGACCCTTTTTGACCGGTTGGAACCGGAAAAAAATTAATTTGAGATTATTTCGTAAACTTAACCAAAATATTGTGACTTTTCTGCAAACAAAAATATTAGAACTTTTTTACAAACAAAAACATTATTATTATTATTATTATTATTATTATTATAAGTAAGTATACTATTTTTTAAATTCGTTGTTATTAATATTTTTAATAATACATATAAATACGTTTAAATGAAAAAAAAATATTAAAAACATTTTTAATGGTGAAGGTAGAGGGGATGGTGATACTTTAAGCATTGAAATCATGAATGTTTGTTTGTATATATTCTCAATTTGTATATGGTTATTTCATATTTGTTATTATTGTTTTCTATTGAAAATATTAACACTTAACATTTTAAAAGAAATTGCCTATTTGTAAAATTGTTTATAAATAGTTTAAGGTAGAAGGATTTCCCACGTTGTATATAAAATTGTTTAAGGTGGAAGGATTTCTTTTCACATCCAACAGATCAACTACAAACGTCTGATGGGTTATTAGGGTTACATCTATAATGCCATCAACGGAAAAACAATTAAACAATTCAATTGATTAGGGCACATGCAACCTAATTGGATCTATGTCTTTCACATGTAGCAACATACTATGAACATTAGATACAAAACATTCCTATGAACAAACTAATTCATAAGACAAGAAAACTAACCTTTAAGATTGTTATTGCAAACAATCTTGAATTCCTCCTTGAAAGACTCTTGGAAGAAATTAAATAGGATAGCTAATATACCAATTATATTTATGGGCTTAGACATCTAATCCAACAACGTCTACATAGGAGCCATATCAAAATTCAAAAGTATTAATTACAATATATTGTTTAATAAAAAGTAATATGACATGTTTTGTTTTATCACACTATATTTGTTATGTTTCAAAAAACCACATAAATATAGTAATGAAAAAGAGCAACATACATGTTGGTAATTCAAATACTTACACACAAGACATACACACATAACACACACTCATACACTAATACATATGGTAGAAGACCCAATCATAAACTTGACTTGATCCTAGTTGCGGTTACAAACTCGATTCAAGAAAATATATATAAGAAATGTCTGCTTAGAAGTTGAGAATGATAAACAAAAAAACTGAGAATTTAATGATAATATTGATAGTCCATGACGCAAAATCACTATCTATAATCAATTTGAAAAATATGCAACTTCTTTTTGTTGGATTAGGTGTCTAAGCCCATAACTATAATTGGTATGTACTTGAATTGATAGCAGCACAGTCCTTTTGGGTTGCCCTCAACCTAGCAACTGGACAAGGAAATTATGAAAGGAGAGATATTAATTTATAAGATTAATGAATTAATATAAATGATTTATTAATATGTTAAAAGATTAATATATTAATTATAAATCATTATGTTTAATTAATAGTCAGCCAGAAATTAATCAGAATTAATTTTGGGGTTAAAAGAATTAATTATAAAGTGCAGGGACTAGTTTGCAATTAACTAATAGTTGAGTGGAAGGTTCCAGAACCCCCTTGGAAGGAGGTGGACGAAATTATTAGGGGAAACCCTAGAGATTTCGTCCAAGGGGTCCAAATAAGGCCTTTGGATCTTGCTTAGGCCCTAAGCAAAGGATAACTAGGGTTTTCCCTAAACCCTAGATCCCTCAGCTATTTAAGGAGCCTCCTGGCTCACATTTGAGGCCACTGATTTCTTTGGAAGAAACCCTAAGGCCGAAATTGCATACTCTCTCCATCCTCTCTCCTCCAAGTTTCCTTCTTGCTAGTTCTTGGGTGTGATTCCATTAGAGGCATTACATTTGTGGTGCTAAGCTTACAACAAGATCAAGATCAAGATCAAGATCAAGAGGATTATCAATTGTTTGCTATAACAATTGAAAGGTATGTAACTCCTAAACCCTAGTTTGTTAATTTCGAAATTAGCCTCTCTCCTCTAGGGTTCTTGTTTTGCAAGTCAAAGTTATATGTTCAATAGTTAAAACATAGATCCAAAGTAGGTTGCATGTGAACTTAGGAATTGTTTTCTAGTTTATTTGTTTTACCTAAAACCCATCAGTGGTATCAGAGCCATTGTTTGTTTTAAATTGAATTGCTATAATTGTTGAATTGCAAATTAGGGTTTATAGTTATTAAACCCTAAAGGCCAAATTTTCGATTTCTAGGGTTTTGGATGAAAAGGGTTTTTCGAAAAACCCTAGGCTCCAAAGAGCCCTAATCGAAATTAGGGTTAGGGTTTTGAAAACCCTAGCCTAATCCCTTGTGAATTTCGAAATATGCTAGAGGATAACTAGGGTTTCTTGTTTTGGATAATTGTTACTTAATTAGATTAATTGGATAATTATCCTTACCCTATTTTTCGAAATTTAGAGGGATAAGGATTAGGATTAAATTAATGGATTAATTTAATTAGATAATCCTTACAAGATTTAATAATTTGATTAATAGTTAATTAAAAGATAAATATTAAATCTAGTTAATTGGTTTATTTAAATTTAAATTTAATAGCTTAAATTTCGAAATTTATAAACCCTTGAAGTTTTAAAATGTTTTAAAACACACCTTATATATTATAATTAAAAGTTTAATATTATATATGTATAAGAATATGGTCAGTCAAACGCTAGTATGCCTCATTCACGAAGCTAATCTATAAGGGGGGTATAAGGAAACTGCCTATAAAATGGTAGTTGAATGGGTGTCCACTCTCACCCACCGCTTCCTTGATTAGTGGAGGGTCGTTAGCAGAACGGATTTGATAGGACAACTACTTCTCATTAAAAGTATAATGATATTAAAGAAAGTACTAGAACATTATTTTCAAAATCCCAACTCTAGTTACTTTGGGAAAAATGTGAAAAGTATGCTAATCCATGAAATTGCACATTATGCTTTATTGGTCGTTAGTGGAGCGTGTGTGGTTAACCAGCACACTAAAAGACACTAATAAAGAGTAGTAATGGGTATCTCATAATTGTCATTTTGATGGAGCGTGTGTGGTTTACCAGCACATCAATAGTTAATGATAAAGAGAATGAGGTTGCCAAGCACATTTGCATGGTTATTCACATCTTGTTTGTGATCCTCGGCATCCCAGTCACAAATAGAAGAGCATAATCTGAGATTAAAACATGCCATTGAATAGTTTCAATGTATCTCAAAAGAATTAGGAATTTCACTTTGTTTGTTTCGTCTAATGGTGGAATTGGTGAATCGTCATTCACCTACCTTTATGAAATTTGCACTTGGATCTCGGCATCCCATTTCTAAGTTGTGAATCTTCATAGTTGGATCCTAACCTTGATATTATATCTTTGGGTTATTCTATTAAGGTATCTTGAAATCTAACTAAAACTTTCTTTCTTTTCAGATGTCTACTCCTGGAAACACTTCTGCTTCGTCCTCCTCCAACCAAAACTTCTCTTTGCTCAATATATGCTCCAAAGTCGTTATGGATGGCTCAAACTATAACGATTGGATGCGCAACATCAAGATGGCTCTTCGTTTCGAGAACAAAGAATATGTTCTTGAAAAGGAGCTCAAAGAGCTTGATGAGAATGAAGCTACTCCTGAAGATCTTGCTGCCTACAAGAAACATTACGATGATGCTACCAAAGTGGCATGCATCATGGTGGCAACTATGTCCCCAGAACTGCAGAGGTACTATGAGGACTACTGGCCTTTCGAGATGAAGAAGGACCTTATGGAAAAGTACCATAAGCGAGCTCGTCAAGAAAAGTTCGAAGTAGTCAAGTCACTCATGGCTTGCAAGATGAAAGTGTTGGATATAGTGTCTAAGTCCATAACTTTATTTGGTATGTACTTGACCCGACCCGGCATGGTCCATTTGGGTTGCATGGCATTGCAATACTTGGATAGACTAAATGAGAGAATAAGGCACTTATGATTATTAATATATTATAAGTTCTAATATATTAATAATAGTATTATTTAATTAATATTGATCAAGTATTAATCTAGTATTAATTTGGTGATCAAAGTGAGACTGATTAAATATATAGGGTTGATTATGACAATCATCAATTCTTTTATGGTGGATTAATGATCCATGGTTTATGGGTTTGGTTATAACCATATGGAGCTCCATGGATAGTCCATGGGAGTTACAAATCCATGGGTCATGGGAAATCAAGAGTCATGACAATTAAGGGCATTCATGTGTAAACCCTAATTGTGACAACACTATAAAAGGAACCCTATGGCTAGCAAAATGGTGACCTAGTGTTTCTAGAGAGGGCATAACCGATTTTGAGGCTAAGTGACATTCTCTCAAGTTATTCCAAGTCTTGTGGTGTTGTGTGAAGCATTTGAGGCACAACATTTGGGGTGCTAGGCTCACAAAGTCTTGAAGGAATCCAATCAACAACAAGGTATGTATTTCTACTAGTTTTATGTTCTATGTAATCCCCATGCCATGCTAGTTAGGAAATAACCTTGAAAATAAATTTACATGTATATAGAGAAAACATAGATTCAAGGTTATTAGGGTTGCATGTACACTTAGGAAGTGTTAGAATGCTCAAAAACCCATCAGTGGTATCAGAGCCTAGGATTGTTTTCTGTATACTTGATGCAAAACTGCTTAAAAATCGAAAATTCTGCACTCTGACGACTGGACTCGCCGAGTCCATGGGGAGGGCTCGCCGAGTCCATGAACAAATTCATCCTACTCGACGAGTAGAATAGTGCACTCGGCGAGTAGGAGCGTGCTGGGCAGTTTTTTCGAGTTTTGTTGCTGGAAATGGATTAAGATCATTATCCCAATCTGTTTTGGACTTGTAAAATCTGTTTTTCAAAATGGTAATGATTATGTTAACCCATTTTACATGGCTTTTATCAATTTTCAAGTATTGTATATGTTTATATGATTTCTTGAAATTGCTTGACATGAATTTGTGTTCTTATGAGTTTTTAGAAGATCATAGGAATTATATGTAACCTCCATGTATGTTTAATTCATGATCTTAATGGCAATGATGGTGTCCATAACGTGTCCTCAAGTTATGGATAACCAAGAGTCACTTCTTTAAATTGTGATTAAATAACTAAAGAAGTTTCATAAAATGAAGAGTCTTCATTTTTATGAACCATTAAAACTCATAAGTTACAAATTGAAGAGACTTGGAATAGTTTCAAATCTTGCCCTCAAGTTTTGGAATTTGAAAAGTCTTACACTCTAATACTTTAATTCCAAATTAAACCTTAGATTTTTAAAAAGTTTAAAAATCAACACTTATACTATTATTATAATTTTATTATATAGATATGTATAAGAATATGTCATTCTTACCGTTAGTAGGCCTCATTCACGAAACCGGTCTATAAGGGGGGGGGGGTATAAGGTTGTTGCCTATAAAATGGTGACTTAATGGGTGTCCACTCTCACCCACCGCTTCCTTGATCGGTGGAGGGTCGTTAGCCGAACGGGTAGGATACGACTTTAAATACTCGTTAAAAGTATAATGAATTATAAAGTAACTATACATTATAAATTCCCAATCTTAGTTACTTTAGGAAAATGTGAAATTGGTGCTAGCCCATAAAATTACACTTTGTACCTTACCAAGTCGTTAGTGGAGCGTGTGTGGTTAACCGGCACACTAACATGGACTAGTAAGAGTGGCAAAGGGTACCTTGACTTTATTATAGATCGGTGGAGCGTGTGTGGTTAACCGGCACATCGATTAGGTAATATTGTTGAGGGTACCAAGTCAATTTGTATGGTTATTCACACCTTGTTTGTGATCATCGGCATCCCAGTCACAAACTTGAGAGGGCACAATCGAGATTCAAACATGCCATTGAAAGTTCAATGTGTCTCAAAAGATCTAGGAGTTTCAAATCCAATTAAAACTTAATTATATTTCGTTTTTCATGGTGGAAATTGGTAAATCGTCATTTACCTACCTTTAACTATTTTATAATTTGGATTACGGCATCCCTCTTCTAGTTATAAATAGGTTATTGGGTCCTAGCCTTAATATTTCATATTGGGTGTTATATTAAGGACTTTAAATCAACTAACTTGAATTTCTCCCATTATAGATGTCTAGTTTAGACAGCTATGGTCTTCCCAAATCTTTAGGAAGAAGCTTTCTAAAGAAGATGATATCCCGAATGGCAATAAAGGTGAAAGATCAATCCCTTTGTTATGCATTAGTGGGACTGAAAATCATACTTCACTTCCTCCACCTACTCCAATAAATCTCCCTATCCCACAAGTTTCAAGACATGATAAGTTCTAAGTCACTCAATCCCTATTGACAAACAAAGTCTATATGTGCTTAGGTCTTGGAGATTAAGTCACATATTGACAAGCCGGGAGAGTCGGGTGTCGAAGTCTCAAGGTAGCTGGTTGTTGACTTGGTCACTCCCTGATAACAGATCACGACATGACCCTTAATTATCTTACCTATTTGCTTGATGATGCTGAATCAGCAATGATTTGGAGCATTGGTAAAGCAAAATTTGATTGGAAGATCAACTTCCCACACTTCCATGGACATTGACAATGGTAACATTGGAAGTCTAGAAAAACTTTCTCTTCCCAATTGAAAGGGATTGGCCATAGTCAACTCGGTTGACCAAATGGTAAAGAGAAAGGCTAAGTCTGTGATAGTCCCGTGTACCGTTTCCAAAGAGTCCATATGTTTCTGTTGCCAAAGGAAGGGGCATTGGTTGCGAAGCTGCCAAATTTACCTAAAAGTCCATAAGGATAGTAAAGTCAAAGGTTTGACTCTACTTCAGGTAAAGTCCATTGTCTAACTCTATTAAGTTTCTATTCTGAGATTCGTATGGCATGATGTGACTGGGTCACATGTTGATGTTTTAAGAATCAAAGAAAAGTGAAGAAACCTAAAGAAAGTATATGTTGATTCTGATCGCGAAGAGGGATTTTGATCGCATGGTTCGGAGATCAGAATTTTGAGCCATTACTTAAGAGTTGAGACATATTGCTTAGGAATAGATAACGACAAGGTTTTCATATGGGTTGTAAGGATAAGTTTTCCGCAAAGTTTTAAAATAAAGAAAAGTTTTGATTTTATTTATTTTAAGTATCCTTACAATGGCATTTGTGAAAAAATTGTTGATTATATGTTTCCATTAATAGCAATATTTGAAAATGGATTTGATTCTTTCATTTGTGGTAGTATCATAATTTACCAAATAAGGAAAGATTCTCATCGCCCAAGTTTCAGTTAGATAGAAACTTGGAATCATGCAACTTGTATTGTATGATGAATGAGAAGTTTTCGTCTTTGGGAAATTAAGACTAATTCCTTGTTCACATGTACATGTGAGTGAAGTGAAGGACTAAATGATTGGGTACACTTGGTTGTGTGTTGGTCAGGTCCACCACAAAGGTAGATAAGATTATTCGTTATGATTTACTAAAGTTTAGTAAATATGGTTATGCTTACGAGTTTAAGTGTAATTCTGAAACATTGGAAAAGTTTCAATGTATGGCAGAATGAATAAGAAGAATCAAATAAGGCAGAAAGATAAAATTTTCTCCAATCTGAAGAGATGGGAGAGTACTTGTGTATTTTGTTTTATGATTATCTTAGTGATTATGGAACCATATCACAATTGATCCTCTAAGGACACCTTAGTGTGTTTGTTGCCTGAGGAGAGGAATCGTGAATTGTTGAAATGGTTAAATCAAAAGATAATTCATACTTCGTGCCAAAAACAAATCCTGGAGTTATACTCCAAGATTGTAACTTGAGTAACATAGTCTTTAGAAAGTTCATAACACTTGTCAAATGTAGAGTAAGATGTTTCCTGTTCTTGTACATTTGAGATTGGTAAGTTGTGATGTTTTGGATAAAACAAAGACCAGCTAAGACCAATACTGAGAAGTGTTTAACTTGATAAGAATCCGCACTAGCTCTTGAATATTTGTATTGTCAAGGAATGGTTCTTGACAAAGAGAAGTCTTATATGTCAAGAGGATAGTGGGAGTCTAAATGATTCTGAAATAGTTTCAAGAACTAAATCAAGAGTTTTGTTAATCACTAGCCCACGACTTGAGGTTTGTAACCTATCGTGTTGACATATTCTTGTTTCTGTGTCTATTCCAGTTGAAAGTTGATTATGCTTGTGAGTTCTATGAGTTCTCAATTGTTTGCATAACAACCCGGAAGTAATGATGGGCATTGTGCTACCAGGTGGCAAGAAACTAAGATTGCACAAGTTCAGTCCATATGAATTTGGAAGTGTCACTAACCTAGTCCTGTGATTATGGTTATGACAAATTCACATGGATAGGAACACATACACCATAAAATCTAAGTGTCATAAGGTTTCTCTTCGATTCATGAAAATGATGGTAAGGAAACGCTTCCACTAAGAAGATTTTAAGTAGATAGCGGTTGTGATATTTGCATTCTCATATAGTTAGTGGAGCGTGTGTGGTTAACCGGCACACTAACTAGTGAGAATTGCAAAAGGTCTAGACAAACATGTGAGCTATCTAAGGAAAGGTGTATGTTTTTGATAAAGTCTTATCAAAGCAATCTAGTATCAGAAATATGAACTTTGGTAAGAAAGTCAATAAAGTATTGATTTCTAGAAGTCCAGTTGATTTCTGAGTACATGTCAAAGCTAGTGGGAGCATAAAGTGTTATGCTGGTAATCATTATGCTAGTGGGAGCATGACGATTATGTTAAATATTGCAGGTTAGCAATGTTAATTATAGAAAACAAAAGTTTCAATTTGCTTTGAAAAGTTGTTTGCTATAATTAAGGGAGAGGATTTTATACTTCATTCCAATTTTACCAGCTTAGATTGAGTTTTATCAACTTTAGTCAAGGATATATGTGAATGTTATGTTGGAATTGTTCAACATAAGGAATTTCTATATATGTTGCGTTCTCAAAATTCGATTATGATTACGGCATCCCTCTTCATAGTTCGAATTATGAAAACATGGCAAATAAAAAATTTTATAGCATAAATCATGTCCCATATGCTTTGGGTATAAGTTTGATTACAGGTGCTATAATATTCATCCATTCTAAATTTTCCAAATGCCTAGGGCATTAAGATGGAAAAAAGGAATAGAACTGGAAATGACTAAAATGATTAAGCAAAGTTGTCGAGGACAATCTGAGGTTTACCAAAGATTGGTTGCTCATGGACAATTAGAAGTATAGAGTAAGGACCATATTGCCATATTTTGAAAAGAGACAACTCTTGTTCAGAAGTGATGGTCAAAATGGTAATATGGAATTGTCTCCATAGGTGGAAGTTATTCTTTGAATCTGTGTAAGATTAAAGAACTTAATGCTAAGAAGGATGTTCAAAGGAATGTACTTTGAATTTGAGACTTCATTTCCATGGAATTGTTTTCCATTGGAATACTTTGTAATTTCTGTTGCCAAGTCTTTGTGACTTCTGTGCATAGTCATTACAAGGGGATCATTGCATATAAGTTTAGAATCTAACAGATTACAGTAGATGGCAAGAGTTTGGTATTCTTTCATTTACAACGAGGATTGGAATTGTGAAATGAGCATCATTGGAATATTGTCAATTGATCTATTTCACAAAGAGAGGACCATATGTAAACATAGTATGCATACTTGGAGTATGGCATAATTGTTGTTTGGAAAAACATAGTGTACATGCTTGGAGCATGGGACAACTAATGTTTTAATTCAAGCATAAAGTTGATTAATCGAAACATAAATAATGAGTAATCAATATGGTGCTTAAATAAAAGGTGCTTTTATTTACACTCAAAGTGTTGGGGCCATATAAGATTAGTATTATTCTTGTGTTTCACTTTGCATGTTTTGACTTCCAGAATAATTATGTTATGGTATATATCATATTATTCAAACCATCCACAGTCAGTCATATGTTGGAAGTAGATATGAATCAAGACTGTCATGAATTTGGCTTGTATGATTTGTCTAAAGTGCTTTAGACAATGC
The DNA here is from genome assembly GCF_052849685.1 of Lactuca virosa. Classification (NCBI taxonomy): domain Eukaryota; kingdom Viridiplantae; phylum Streptophyta; class Magnoliopsida; order Asterales; family Asteraceae; genus Lactuca; species Lactuca virosa. The sequence continues at coordinate 46,939,497 of NC_136433.1, forward strand.
AATGGTTGCTACAACATTCATGAGTACTCATAAGGGCTGAGTATTGGATTCAACCCACGCTCACTTGCATCACTTCATGGAATTTATCTCGAGTGATCGTGAGACGGTAATATCATATAAATCTTCAAACCTAGAGATATGAGTTGTTGACTATGAGTTGGTTATTCATTGATTGTACGAAAACGCATTGGTAACTCGATGTCATAAAACGTGCCTTTGTGAATAATTCAACAAGTAGTTAGTACAAGCATATCAGTCGAAGTTTATCTGTTCCTTCTAGAAATAGAAGCGATATCTGGGCCCCTCGATGATTTGGTTTTGAACTATGTACCGGGCCCGGTCAGAACCTAATTGATGTGTTCAATTTAGTTCTATGTCGAACAAATCAGAGATCGAGAAACAAATGCTGGACAATAAGTAAGACCATGTTCCATGTGTTTGTCCGGCTGATATCATGAGAACAGAGGATTATATGATCGCTTATCTTAAATGGCGTATCATCATCATCTCAGTTCCGAGAGACTTTGAAAGAGCTACGATTGCTAGTCGGATTTTGAAGTCATATTTGCAAATATAGTTATTAGACTTATCCAAGTGGGAGACTGTTGGATATAGTGTCTAAGTCCATAACTTTATTTGGTATGTACTTGACCCGACCCGGCATGGTCCATTTGGGTTGCATGGCATTGCAATACTTGGATAGACTAAATGAGAGAATAAGGCACTTATGATTATTAATATATTATAAGTTCTAATATATTAATAATAGTATTATTTAATTAGTATTGATCAAGTATTAATCTAGTATTAATTTGGTGATCAAAGTGAGACTGATTAAATATATAGGGTTGATTATGACAATCATCAATTCTTTTATGGTGGATTAATGATCCATGGTTTATGGGTTTGGTTATAACCATATGGAGCTCCATGGATAGTCCATGGGAGTTACAAATCCATGGGTCATGGGAAATCAAGAGTCATGACAATTAAGGGCATTCATGTGTAAACCCTAATTGTGACAACACTATAAAAGGAACCCTATGGCTAGCAAAATGGTGACCTAGTGTTTCTAGAGAGGGCATAACCGATTTTGAGGCTAAGTGACATTCTCTCAAGTTATTCCAAGTCTTGTGGTGTTGTGTGAAGCATTTGAGGCACAACATTTGGGGTGCTAGGCTCACAAAGTCTTGAAGGAATCCAATCAACAACAAGGTATGTATTTCTACTAGTTTTATGTTCTATGTAATCCCCATGCCATGCTAGTTAGGAAATAACCTTGAAAAGAAATTTGCATGTATATAGAGAAAACATAGATTCAAGGTTATTAGGGTTGCATGTACACTTAGGAAGTGTTAGAATGCTCAAAAACCCATCAGAAAGATGGGGAGTCGGTTGTGTCACATGTGCAAAGAATGCAACGCTACATAGAGCGTTTGGTCAAGCTCAATATTCACTTTGATGAGGAATTGGCCATTGACATGGTCTTGAACTCACTTCCTGAATGTTATGGTCAGTTTATTCTAACTTACCATTTGAACAATACTGAGCAGACCTTGGCCCAATTGCACAACTTGTTGCAGACAGCTGAGGCAGGGATGAAGGGTAAAAGTATACCCTCCACACCTACGAGTGCCCCTGTTTTGGCTATTGGACAGGGAAAGGGGAAAAAGAGGAAAGGTCCTCCCAAACAAAATTGGAAGAGCAAGGCTCAAGCTGGGTCATCTAGTAATGGCCTAAAGGCTAAGCCCAATGGTTCCACTCCCCATGTTTCTGATCCAAAAGAGGCAGTTTGCTTTTACTGCAACCAAAAGGGGCATTGGAAGAGATCTTGCCCACAATATCTGCAAGATATCAAGGATGGCAAAGTGAAGCCATCTTCGGCAGGTATTTACACTATTTCTGCTAATAACTCATTATCTTCTCGTTCATGGGTCCTTGATACAGGATGTGGTTTTCATATCTGTTCTGATTTGCAGGGTCTAAAGGAAAGTGAGGAAGGATAAACCTGATCATGGGAAACAGAAAGTCTTCACCAGTAACCAAGATCGGAGTTTATCAGCTTCTGCTTAGTAATGATGTTAGATTAGATTTAATAAATTGTTGCTATTCGTCTGAGATGACGAGAAACATTATTTCATTTCATGCATTGTTCAGACAAGGTTTTACATATTCTTTTAATGATTTGAATGGTTCAATTTCTGTTTATAAGAATGGTGTTTTTATGTTTGAAGCTTTGCCTTGTAATGGTGTGTATGAAACAGTGACTTGTGTTGATAGCCTAGGAAATAGTGTACTTAATATTGACTTGTCTAATAGTGTAGACAAGGCATGCTTGTGGCATTGTCGTCTTGGACACATTAACAAGAAACGCATAGCCCAACTCCAAAAGGATGGAGTGTTGGAATCATTTGACCTAAAGTCAGATGATATGTGTGAATCTTGTCTTTTGGGAAAGATGACAAAATCACCATTCACAGGGTCTTGTGAAAGAGGTGAAGGTCTGTTGGATCTCATACACACGGATGTGTGTGGGCCCTTCAGATCAACTACAAGAGATGCTAATCGATTCTATGTGACTTTCACTGACGATTATAGCAGATATGGATATATCTACTTGATCAAGCATAAGTCAGAAACTTTTGAAAAGTTCAAAGAGTTTAAGCATGAAGTCGAAAATCAATTGGGCAGAAAGATAAAGATACTTAGATCCGATAGAGGCGGGGAGTATCTTAGTATCGAGTTTCACGACTATCTGAAAGAATGTGGGATAGTCTCACAGTTGACTCCTCCTAGGACACCACAGTTAAATGGTGTAGCTGAGAGGCGTAATCGAACCTTGTTAGACATGGTTCGTTCTATGATGAGTCGGCCTTCGCTTCCTATTCACTTCTGGGGGTATGCCTTAGAGACAGCCGCCCACATCCTCAATCTTGTCCCTACAAAGAAGGTTGCCAAAACACCTCACGAAATGTGGACGGGGAAAGTTCCCTCGTTGGCACATATTAAAGTCTGGGGTTGTGAAGCTTTCGTAAGACGAGAGACTCACGACAAGCTAGCAGCTAGAAGTGAGAAATGTGTTTTCATTGGTTACCCAAAGCAGTCTTTTGGATATTTGTTCTACAGGCCTAGTGAGAACGTGGTCTTTGTAGCACGAAGAGGAGTCTTTCTTGAAAGAGAGCTCATATTCAAAGAGGACAGTGGGAGCACTATTGACCTTGAAGAAATTCAAGAGTCAGCCAATGAAGGAACCTTAGATGACACTAGCACTCAACCAGAGGAAACAGTTCCTGTTGAGCCAATTGATAACTCATTACCTCTTAGAAGATACACTAGGGTGAGTGTGCCACCTGAGTTGTATGGTTTACATATTACTTCAGATGGTGACACATTCATAAGTGACAGAACACTAGTAAACTTAGATGAACCAGTCACTTATAAGGAAGCAATGGCAGGCCCAGAGGCTTCCAAGTGGAAAGAGGCAATGGACAGCGAGATTAAGTCCATGTATGACAACCAAGTTTGGAATTTGGTTGATAGTGCACCAGGTCGTAAGACAGTTGGGTGCAAATGGATCTTCAAGAAGAAGACAGACATGGATGGAAATGTGCACACATTCAAGGCTCGACTGGTTGCAAAAGGTTTCACTCAAACCCCAGGGGTTGACTATGATGAGACCTTCTCGCCAGTGGCTAAGATTAAATCTATTAGGATATTGCTCGCCATAGCTGCCTTTCATGATTATGAAATCTGGCAGATGGATGTCAAAACTGCTTTCCTTAATGGGAAGTTGGCTGAAGATGTTTACATGAGTCAGCCAGAGGGTTTTGTTGATGCAAAGTTCCCCAATAGAGTGTGCAAGCTTGAGAAATCCATTTATGGATTGAAACAAGCATCTCGCAGTTGGAATCTTTGCTTCCATGAAAAAGTCAAAGAGTTTGGTTTCTCTAGAAGTGAAGATGAGTTCTGTGTGTATATCAAGGCTAGTGGGAGTATAGTAACTTTTCTGGTGTTGTATGTCGATGACATATTACTCATTGGTAACGACGTTCCAACCTTGAAAGAAGTTAAGTCTTGGCTTGGAAAGTGTTTTGCCATGAAAGACCTTGGAGAAGCTGCCTATATTCTTGGGATTAGAATATTGAGAGATAGAAAGAAGAGACTAATTGGACTTAGTCAGAGCACATACTTGGATAAGGTACTAAAGAGGTTTAGTATGGAAAATTCCAAGAAGGGAGAGCTACCTATCCAGAGCAATACCAAATTGAGTAAGACTCAATGCCCGAGTACAGATGTTGAAATAGATGACATGAGTCGTGTACCTTATGCTTCCGCTGTCGGATCGATCATGTACGCTATGACATGTACTCGCCCTGATGTGGCATTTGCTTTGAGCATGGTCAGTCGCTATCAGGGAAACCCAGGTAGAGCTCATTGGATAGCAGTTAAGAATATACTCAAGTATTTGCGAAGGACAAAGGACTGGGTCCTTGTGCTTGGTGGCAGTGATACTTTGAGAGTAGATAGTTACAGTGATGCCAGCTTTCAGACGGATAGAGATAACTTCCGTTCTTAGTCGGGCTGGGTATTTTTACTGAATGGAGGAGCAGTTACTTGGAAGAGTTCCAAGCAAAATACGGTGGCTGATTCTACTTGTGAATCATAGTACATAGCGGCAAGTGAAGCGTCGAAAGAAGCAGCTTGGTTGAGGAATTTCATCGGGGATCTCGGAGTTGTTCCAACCATCCAGGAGCCTATGGAACTGTTCTGCGATAATGAAGGAGCGGTTGCCTTGACAAAGGAACCGAGAGATCATGGTAAGACCAGACATATCGACAGAAAGTACCATTTCATCAGACATAGAGTTGAAGAAGGCCATCTTATAGTAAAGAGGGTATCATCTGAAGATAACCCAGTAGATCCCCTCACAAAGGGTCTGAGTAGGGCTAAGCATATTCAGCATGCTCGGAGCATAGGACTGAAAGATGATCTTAGTTTTAGTAGTTAGATTAGTTTTTTGAAACTTGTAACAAAGTAAATGTAATTGACTTTTGGTGATTAAATAATAAAGTATTATTTATAAGTTTGGCTACTACCTTTTGTCAATTGTTTATTATTGTGTTTCATTTTTTGCATGTTTTACTTCCCGAATAATAAGATTATTCAAACTCCACAGTCGCTCGTACTTTTGGAAGTAAGTAGTGAATCAAGATTGTCATGAACTGGATTGTAGATTGTCTAAAGGATAGACATGGCAATAGAATTGCTGCAACGTTCATGAGTACTCAGAAATTGAGATTTGAGTATTGGATAAACCCTCGCTCAGAGTATTACTTCATGGAATTCATCACGAGTAATACTGAGACGATAATATCTTATAATCTTGAAACGAAGATATATGAGTTGTAATTTACAAGTCGGTTGTGCATTGGTGATACGAAAACGCATCAGTAACTTGATGTTATAAAACATATTGTCATGCATAATTTGATGAGTAAAAGATACAAGCATATGAGTCAACGTATATTCGTTCCTTTTGCCCTAACAGGAAAATCGATATTTGTGGGCCCCTCGATGATTTGGTGTTGACTTATGTGCTGGGCCCAGCCAGGACTAAATTGATGTGTTCGATTAGAAGTCCTACATCATCACAAATCAGGAATCGGGAAACATAGATTCTGGACAAAGAGATTGATTACATTCCATGTCTTTTGTCTGGGGATATCAAGCAGAACGAAGGGTTATATGATCACTTATCTTAGGACACGTAACTGACTGGGTCAGAGTTCGGCAGCAGTTTTTTGGAAGCTACAATTTGCTGGTCAAATTTAGAAGGCATACTAGCAATTATAGTTACAGACTTATCCAAGTGGGAGACTGTTGGATTAGGTGTCTAAGCCCATAACTATAATTGGTCCGAGGAGTTGAGGAGCAAGCTAAAAGAGTTTCTTTAAAAAAATGCAACACTAGATTTAAGAGCGAGAGCACTTGGTAGAAAAATTAATGATGAAGAGTCGTTGATTCTAGAAAATGTTGCTCAAAGCAAATCTCATATATGACATCACTTCTCAGCAGCCGAAGTTATTTGAAATGTTTATCATCTACATTATTCATGCACTGCATTAAAGATTTTTTTTACTATTTATATCAATATTTCACATATATCTCTGATATCAGGTGTCATCAGTATTTTTGCAGATCAACCATTTTGACCCTGTTATATATTTGGTCAAAATGAGTTATTTGGTAAAACTCTATGAATGGTTTTCTTTGAATAAATAAAGTTGAAGTGCTTAGACTTCAAAATTGGTGAAAATATTGTACTCTTTCTGTTATTTGTACGTTTTCTTAAATTGTTGTCCAGTTCTAGTAATACTTATGGTATGTATGCTAATAGCAATGTACTTTTATTGGGTTTACTAATCTCTTTTAGTTTTTTGATGTCCTTCAAGGAATGTGTGCAATTTGAGAAATGCAAAGAAAAAGGTAATACTGAAATTTGAAACTAATCTTTAACGTAACATCCAATTTTCCATATAATTTGATTAGGGAAAGTTTGTTTGTAGGTGGATAAAATGGAAGAAATCGTAAAACTAAAAGCTAAAGAGGAGTGAATAAGATTCGAATCAGAGATGAATTTTTTGTCCCCGTGGTGTTAAATTTTTGTAACATGACCATTTTTCCCCTAAAATTACCTTTGGTAACACTTTTTGTCCCTTGGGTGTTAAATTACCCAAAGTTTTAAGATTGTGTGCAACCTTTTTAGCTTGCTTTTGATGATTACTTTGGTGAATTTTATATTAAAACTCCATTTTTTTTCTACCACATGATATTGAATTACAACATCAACTAATTTAAAATCTTTTGGTTTAGAATATTTTCCCTATTTTCTTTAGGCTTTTTTTTTATTCTATGTTTTTGTGGGACAAAGTATTTAGAATCGACTATTGTTATTATCGGTATACACTTTTTTTGGAATCAATCGTTCTTACTGTGTAAAGATCTATTAGTGTTTCTTTCTTTGATTCTTCCATGTTTTCTATTTATGTTGTAGGTTTGATGGGAATAAGTTCGTGTTTGACCAAGATCTGAACTTTGGAAACCTTAAGATATTAAAATTAACAATGGTCTTCCATTGACAATGCAAGAATCTGCAGGGGAAAAAGGTTAATTTTTGTAAAGGACAACGAGGCATATGATACATGAGTTGATTAGATGTGTTTTTATGCGTTTACCGGATGTTGAGAATAAGGAAGATGAGGTTACTATTGAGGTAAGTTGATTTTTTTTTCAGTTAAAAGAGTTTAAATGCTATGTTATGAGATAAATATTTGAATTGATTTGTTAAATAAGGGTACTGATGCACTCTATGTAAGTTAATCTATTGGATGATATCTCAAGTGTTCTTGGTGAGGTTCATCTTAAAAGTACAATGCCAAAATTAGATATATTTTCAAATCACTTACCAATTTACACAAACATTCAACAATTTTATTTTCTTGATTTGTAATACAAAAATAGTTGAATATAAGAAATAGCAACGTTTTTTTCGTACATTATATTTACAAAATTTTGATTTCATTTTGCTATATATACTAAGCCTCCACGATTTTGTTAAATTTATTCGAACCCGCGCCAATGGTGCGAGGCTTTTTTTTTATTTTTTTTTACTATTTAAAAATTAAAACTACATCCGTAACCAAAAAATATGAAAAAGTCTATTATAATTTAGACATCTCTTATACAAAAACATACTAAATCACCCCTAATGCATAACCCATAAAAACCCTAACTATCCATTTTAAGGGGTGTTTGGTGTTACTTATTAAAAACGATTTATGCTTTTTAGTAAAACAACTTATTACCGAAACGTACCAATAAGTTATTTTTTGTGTTTGACAAATGATGCTTATATGTATAATTAGGAAATAATTTATCAAAACTTCTTAAATAAGACAATAACTGGAAGCGACTTATCAAAAATTAATTATTTAAGTCAACCCGTTAATGAAATATTCTTATCCAAATTCTAAAATTATTTATTATTGGTGTTAAACTGCAATAAATCAATAAACACTTCAGATAAACAAATCTCAAATACCCCTAAGAATATAAAGTTGAAAAGAAAGAAATAATGAGTTTCTAAGAAAATGAAGTTGAAAAGAAAGCCAAAAAAATGCATATATTCTCCATTCATTTAATAATATTTTTTATCGACGATCAAAAATAAAATATAACCCTTAAACCTTATAACGTTTAAACAAAAAGAGCTAAATTCCTTAAAATTTATACTAAATATGCCAACAAAAATTTACATGAGAAATCTCCAATAAAGTCCTAAAATTTTGGCCCAGTTTACGTTTTAGTCCTAAATTTATTTTTGTTTACGAAAAAGTCCTAAAAACTGGCGAAAGTTTGCATTTTGACCCTTTTTGACCGGTTGGAACCGGTAAAAAAATAATTTGAGATTATTTCGTAAACTTAACCAAAATATTGTGACTTTTCTGCAAACAAAAATATTAGAACTTTTCTACAAACAAAAACATTATTATTATTATTATTATTATTATAAGTAAGTATACTATTTTTTAAATTCGTTGTTATTAATATTTTTAATAATACATATAAATACGTTTAAATGAAAAAAAAAATATTAAAAGCATTTTTAAGGGTGAAGGTAGAGGGGATGATGATACTTTAAGCATTGAAATCATGAATGTTTGTTTGTATATATTCTCACTTTGTATATGGTTATTTCATATTTGTTATTATTGTTTTCTATTGAAAATATTAACACTTAACATTTTAAAAGAAATTGTCTATTTGTAAAATTGTTTATAAATAGTTTAAGGTAGAAGGATTTCTCACGTTGTATATAAAATTGTTTAAGGTGGAAGGATTTCTTTTCACATCCAACAGATCAACTACAAACGTCTGATGGGTTATTAGGGTTACATCTATAATGCCATCAACGGAAAAACAATTAAACAATTCAATTGATTAGGGCACATGCAACCTAATTGGATCTATGTCTTTCACATATAGCAACATACTATGAACATTAGATACAAAACATTCCTATGAACAAACTAATTCATAAGACAAGAAAACTAACCTTTAAGATTGTTATTGCAAACAATCTTGAATTCCTCCTTGAAAGACTCTTGGAAGAAATTAAATAGGATAGCTAATATACCAATTATATTTATGGGCTTAGACATCTAATCCACCAACGTCTACATAGGAGCCATATCAAAATTCAAAAGTATTAATTACAATATATTGTTTAATAAAAAGTAATATGACATGTTTTGTTTTATCACACTATATTTGTTATGTTTCAAAAAACCACATAAATATAGTAATGAAAAAGAGCAACATACATGTTGGTAATTCAAATACTTACACACAAGACATACACACATAACACATACTCATACACTAATACATATGGTAGAAGACCCAATCATAAACTTGACTTGATCCTAGTTGCGGTTACAAACTCGATTCAAGAAAATATATATAAGAAATGTCTGCTTAGAAGTTGAGAATGATAAACAAAAAAACTGAGAATTTAATGATAATATTGATAGTCCATGACGCAAAATCACTATCTATAATCAATTTGAAAAATATGCAACTTTTTTTTGTTGGATTAGGTGTCTAAGCCCATAACTATAATTGGTATGTACTTGAATTGATAGCAGCACAGTCCTTTTGGGTTGCCCTCAACCTAGCAACTGGACAAGGAAATTATGAAAGGAGAGATATTAATTTATAAGATTAATGAATTAATATAAATGATTTATTAATATGTTAAAAGATTAATATATTAATTATAAATCATTATGTTTAATTAATAGTTAGCCAGAAATTAATCAGAATTAATTTTGGGGTTAAAAGAATTAATTATAAAGTGCAGGGACTAGTTTGCAATTAACTAATAGTTGAGTGGAAGGTTCCAGAACCCCCTTGGAAGGAGGTGGACGAAATTCTTAGGGGAAACCCTAGAGATTTCGTCCAAGGGGTCCAAATAAGGCCTTTGGATCTTGCTTAGGCCCTAAGCAAAGGATAACTAGGGTTTTCCCTAAACCCTAGATCCCTCAGCTATTTAAGGAGCCTCCTGGCTCACATTTGAGGTCACTGATTTCTTTGGAAGAAACCCTAAGGCCGAAATTGCATACTCTCTCCATCCTCTCTCCTCCAAGTTTCCTTCTTGCTAGTTCTTGGGTGTGATTCCATTAGAGGCATTACATTTGTGGTGTTAAGCTTATAACAAGATCAAGATCAAGATCAAGAGGATTATCAATTGTTTGCTATAACAATTGAAAGGTATGTAACTCCTAAACCCTAGTTTGTTAATTTCGAAATTAGCCTCTCTCCTCTAGGGTTCTTGTTTTGCAAGTCAAAGTTATATGTTCAATAGTTAAAACATAGATCCAAAGTAGGTTGCATGTGAACTTAGGAATTGTTTTCTAGTTTATTTGTTTTACCTAAAACCCATCACTTTTAAATTGTTAATTGTTAATATTCTCAATTGAAAACAATAATAACAAATGTAAAATGACCATATACAAAGTGAGAATATAGAAGCAGACATTCATGATTTCAATGCTTAAAACATTACCATAGTTCCACATTCACCCTTAAAAAAATACATTTAACATTCTTTTTTCATTTAAACGTATTTATATGTATTATTAACAATATTAATAATAACGAATTTAAAAAAATATATACTTATTTATATTTTTCTATATAGTAGTAGTAGTAGTAGTAGTAATAATAATAATAATAATAATAATAATAATAATAATAATAATAATAATAATAACTAGAAAGGTTACCCCCGCTACGCGGGGGCCAGAAGCTTTCAATGTTGTTTCCGAATTGATAAATATGACAGACATAGAAAGTGCAAGGATGAAAAGTACGGGCTTTGCCCCGGACAAAAAATGTAAAAGTTTTGACTGCAATGACCAAAAGTGTGAAAATGGCTAAAGAATTAAAGGGGTAGTAATTAACAACTTTTTAGAAAAGGGATCAAAGTTGTCAAACCGTTAAAGTTTTGTGGCCAAACTTTAAATATTAAAAGGTTCCAAAAAAGTGTAAAAATATTGATTGAAAGGACCAAAAATGTCAAAATGGGTAAAGAATAATGAGCAAAGTTGTCAAAAAAACATCCAAATTTAGTATTCCTAACTTCCAACAATAATACAGGGACCAATTCTGCAAAAAAAAATGGGAAGTTGAATGGAACACAAACAAAAGGACATGAATAAATTAATTAAAGAAGTACATGGACCAGATATGTAAATCAATGGGCCAAAGCTGGACAAAGTATGTCAACTTACTATTCCTTTCTTCCACAACTTTAATATATATATAATAATAATAATAATAATAATAAGGTTTTTGTTTGCAGAAAAGTTTTAATATTTGTGTTTGCAGAAAAATCATAATATTTTAGACCAGTTTACAAAGTAGTCCAAAATTAATTTGCTACCGGTTCCAACCGGTCAAAAATGGTCGGAATGTAAACTTTTGTCAGTTTTAAAGATTTTTTTGTAAACAAAAATTAATTAATGACTAAAACGTAAACTGAACCAAAATTTTGGGAGTTTATCGGAGATTTCCCAAATTTAAATTCAAGAATAATCTTTAGAGTAGTTTACCGGTGGATCATTACAATAACATTCGTAACCTAAAAACAGGCAAACAGTCTATTGTAATTTTTCATCTCTTAGATAAAATTACCAAATCAACCTAACCAATGAAAACTCTAACTATCCATTTCTAAGAATATAAAGACAGAGAGAAGAATAATCGAATTTCTAAAATATAAAGTTGAAGAGAAAGAAACAATGCTTATTGTGTTTAGTAACCAAAATATGTGACAACACACGCCAATATATTTTCTTTATAATTTCTCCCCGTTTTAAAATACTTTTTATTGACATTAAGAACAAAATATGATCATTAAACTAGATTATATTTTATAAAACCTTTAAACAGAATGAGCCACATCCCTTAAAATCTAATGAAATACACAAATAGAATTTTTAATTCTATTTTAAATTTAAGAAAAAACTTTAAACTAGTTCATCAATAGATCATCACAACATCATCCATAATCCAAAAAAAATGGCAAAAAATCAATAGTAATTTAGACATATCTGAGATGAAATTACCAAATCATCCATATCCAATAAAAACTGTAACTATCCATTTCTAAGAATATAAAGCAGAATACAAACAAAAATAAACGAGTTTCTAAAAATATGAAGTTAAAGGACATGACAACATACACGAAGATATTTTCCTTATATTTTGCGTCCGTTTTATTTTTTTATTGACTTCAAAAGTAAAATATAACCCTTAAACTAGATTGAATTTTATAAAAACTTTTAAACAAAATGAGTCACATTCAACCACATCCCTAACCCAAAAATAGAAAAACAAAATTAATTTGGATATCTATTGTTAGAGTACCAAAGGGCTTCTGCCCAACGGTATCTGGTGTTGCCCTCCCTCCTTGAGGTTGAGGGTTCAAGTCTCGTCGTGGACATAGGTGGATTTAAAGTGTAGTTTAGGAGTAGGTTAGATTTGCCGTTTCAAAAACATCTATTGTTAGAGAGTCAAACTCAACAAATAATACAAGTACAGTAGACTTCAAATACACTGTAATAATGCACTGAAAATGTGGTACAAGTCAAGCATTGGTCGATCCAATGGTTTACACTTTTTTGCGTAAGGTACTTTCATTGCGAAAAGGGGGATTTTGTTTGAAAATATAAATAACAATCCAATTTCAAAGCATGCAAAAAATTAAATAGATTTGTTGAAACTTTTATAGTTCTAGTTTTCAATGTTGTCATTTATCCTGATTATGCCTTGATGCAATTCATGATCACTATTATATGTTGGTACTGAAAGATACTAACACGCTCTAATACCTCTCGGTTGCCAAATTATCCAATCAAAACACATTCTTTGATTAAACCTAACTTCACTAATTCAACCTAAACACCACTCTTAGATTGTATTGAAAAACCACATTAAGTTTGGTACAAGCTTTCCAATAATGTTCATTTCTTCTTATATGCCCGAAAGTGTGAAAACATTTGATATATGTTCTACAATAAAAAAAACTTATTGCTTGTTACCTGACATTAACTTTATAGAATGATTAGGTGTCCTAAAAGTTAATTAACTACACATGAATTCAATTCATATAAGTAGCCAATCAAACACAAATCAAATTCAAGGATTCTAGTTAAAAACAGAAACATTAGCACTAGAATAGAATCATAAACCAAACATCAAGTCATATGCTTCAAGTCAAACGATCAACATGTTTTGAACAATAACTAGAAACTAGGGGTTTTAGCCACACATGACTAAAAACAAATCAAACAAAGAGATGCAATTGGAAATGTTTAATGCTCTTACAAATTGAAATTACTAATGTTTGCAATGATTAGACGCCTTCAAAAATCTCCCAAAATCGCTCACACAAGCTCCAAAAATCGTCTATATGTGAAATGAACCAAATTTATCCATTTTAGCACAAATAGTAACCGCTCTTGGGTGAAACACACGGTCATGCGTTGATTGTGCCTTTTGAACTAATGCCCATGAGTTTTTGCAGCAGACTGCGTTTATTACTGAAACTTCAGTGACCTTTGATCTTCATTCCACTTTCATTTTATCTTCAACCTAAGTCGTGTTCCTAAAATATATGATGAAAATGACAAGCACAACTCATGTCGGTGTAATGCGGATCGCGTTTTAAACGTAGTCATTTACTATGATGAAGTGCAACAACTTGGGTTATATTTTCATGTTTTCTTCCGTGACACGTTTGATTCATCTTTTCTTCATGCTCCATGCTCCATACTCGCCTCCATAGCTTCTTGCTCCGCATACCCGCTATGCCTACATAATAATTCAAAAAATGTGATCTGAATAAAACATACAAGTGCCTCCAAATATTAACTAAATGCAAGAATTAAGAAGTAAAATACAATGAAATGACGAAATTAAACATGCAAAATAGGTGCATAAATGCACCTAACTATATGCTCAAATTACAAAATCAGGTATAATCAATAAAAACCTTAACTATCCGCTTCTAAGAATATAATGTTAGAAGAGAAAAAATAAATGAGTTTTTTTAAATACGAAGGGGAAGAGAAAGAAACAATGTTTTATAGTGTTTAGAAACAAAATACGTGACAACATACATATTAATATTTTCCTTAGGTCATCCGTTATACCCACCACTAACCACTATAGTGGTGGGTGTTACATCATCACCAGTAACCTTCACTAAACATATGGGATACCTACCACTAAACACATCACTCCCCCTCATTTTTTAATTAAATTTAAATAAAAAATACAAAAAAATGATACATTTTTTTTAAATACTAGTTTTTCATTAATTTAAAATACCAAATTACATTAAATAAAAACTACATTAATTAAAATAAAAAAAATTACATTAAAAATAAAAATTACATTAATTAAAATAAAAAAATAAAAAAAAACATTAAAAACTAAAAACCTAAAAATACCAAACTTCTGATTTTTGTTTTAAGCAATGTTATTCTATTTTGGGGAATTCTTCAACTTTTGTCAAGCTTTGGCATGTCCAAAACGTTTATGATTTGTGTTTTCATATTGCTCAATGACCACATTAACCGGATTGACATCGGCTTCGTATACGTTGTTTATAACAAAGTTGTAAATTTCATTGAACTCAGAACATTTGACCCTCATATCGCGCCACTTCGAGCATATTTCATCAACATTTCGAATTGCACAACCCACTAAACCATGGAAAACACTTTTCAATATTTCTCCAAAAAGAACTAGACGTTTGACTAGCGCCTTCTTCCGAAACCGTCACCCATGCTTGTGCTAATTTCTCTTCTTCATTTTCTGACCATTTCTTATTTTTGGGAGGCATGGTTTTTAAAAGATCAAACAACAAAAATGTATGATGACTAAAGGAAGAAGAAATGTGTGAAAATTAAGAAGATGGGTGGTAATATTTATAGGTAAATATTGAAGGAGGAAAAATAAATTGAAAGTAGCCGTTAGGAGGTCAAACGAGATTTAAAGGAAGAAATGAATTGATTGGGCGTTTGAAATCGTTGTCCGAAGCACGAAGAGCCACGACCACGAGCCACCGGGATGGTGTGCACGGTCGTTGTTATGGCCACCGAGACCACGACCTTGTTCGTGGCCACCGGCCACCATACCTGAAGTCTTATAATTCTCTTTCCGTTTTGAAATATATTGTATTGACGTCAAAAGTAAAATATTAAACTAGATTAATTTTTTATAAAACTTTAAATAGAATGAGCCACATCCTTAAAATTTAAATAACATGCAGAAACAGAATTTTAAATTTAAATATATTTTTTTTAACTAGTTCACGGATGGGTCAATATAATCGTATAGACATCTCTGAGATGAACTTACCCAATCACCCAATCACCCCTAACCAATAAACACTCACACTCTGTTCCTACAAATATATAAAGTTGAAGAGAAAATATAAATGATTTTGTAGGAATATTAAGGTGAAGAGAAAGAAATACTGCTTGATTAAAAAACCAAAATACTTGACAGCATCACGAAAATATTTTTTTTATAATTCTTGCTCCATTTTAAAATATATATTTTTATAGACTTCAAATATAAAATATGACATTTAAACAAAACTTATAAACTAAATGAAGCCCAGATTTAAATGAAATAGGCACATAGAATTTTAAAATTCAATAATAATCTTTAAACTAGTTGTGAATGGATCATTACAACTCTACCCATGACCCGAAAAATAGGCAAAAATAATCTATTGTAATTTAGCCATCTCTTTAAGTGAAATTACCAAATCACCCCTGTCAAGAAAAAAACCTAATCGCCGGCCATCGTCATCTACACCCTCTCGACAATTTCATCGCCGACGAAGAGTTCTTGTTCTCTTTCATCCTCATAAACCGATACCTTCTTGCCTCTGCTGCACTTCTGACCCTTTGATCATTATCCATCGCTAAATATTTACTCTGATCCAACGGCTGAGATGGAGTCATGAAATCAAAAGTCTCCCCTTGAATCTTGACACGTGCATCAATCTGATTGAAGAAATCAAATCTACCACCATTGTTACTGTTACCGGAGCAACTCACCGCCACCACTTTGCCGTTGTTCGGATCCACCATAAATTGTTGACAATGCTGCTGTAATTGTGACGGCGCCGCCGCCGGAGGAGGGGCATACATGGTAATTTGTTGTTGTTGTTGACGATGATAATGTTGTTGATCACGATTCATTCTCATAGAGTTATTCCATAAGTGAAGATCATCCATGTTTCTCGTATTTATCTGCAAATTTAATTAAATAATTTAATCAGAAAACAATGGGTTTTAATTAAATTAATTCAAGAGGGTAATATTATTCTTATTATCATTATTAATTACCTCTTGTCTTTTTCGTTTCAACTCCAGATTTTGAGCGATGAGTTCTTCACGATGATTCTCCATGGCTTTTATTTTCTGTTTAATCAATTAATTAAATCAATTAAGATGAAAAAAGATTTCAAGAACAAAGTCAAAGTCGAAATTATGAAATTACTGCATACCTTGACGAGGATTTCTCTTTCTTGTTGCATTTCGTGATATCTCTCAATCAAATCATTCGTTGCCTGTAAAAATCATGGAAAAAAGTTTAAGAAAACTGAATCTTAGGATAAAGAACACAAAAAAAATATAATGTAAAAATCGACGATTATCCAGATGTCAGATTTTCAATCGAACAGAATCCCAAATTTCAATGTTCTCACCAAATCAAAAATATCGTTCAAGATTTGTATGATTTACAACAATTCCATCTCAACCACCAATGAATATGAAAGGAACTTCAACACCCAAATGTAAAATTGAAGATGAATCGTTACCCAAAACAAAATTAGATTAAACAATCATACAAAAGAAGCAAGAAGTTGAAAATATAGATGTAAATCGTTACCCAAATGTAAGATTGAAGATGAATCGTTACCCATAAATCTAATATGTAAGAACCCTAACAAAATCATCTGATAATTAATTGAATTTCAACTAAAAAACGCTGTAAGTACCTTTCTCTTTGAATGTTTCTTCGAAGATGAGTGTTGTTTAGGCTTATCAGCAGCACCGTCGCTTCCGCTGCCACTAGGTAAGAAACACAGCGGTGTTGAAGGGCTTTTATCATCTTCGGCCGCCTTTACTTTCTCCGGTCTACTCTCATTAATTTGACGGTGAGTTGACGGAGACGATTCCGATTTCGAAACCAACACAGATCTTTTCTTCTTTCGACCCCAAGTAAAACTGTATTTACTAAGCAACTCCGATTTCGAAATTAGATTCGGTAGATTGATCAAAATACTAATAACTTCAACCTCATCTTCACTCGGAATTTTCAACCCACGGCCACCACACACGCCTCCGCCTCCACCGCCGTTGATACTCTGTTTCATTGCAAGTTTAAAGCAAGTGAATCAATCTCGTTTATCAGAGAAAACGATTAGAAACCAAGATTACGAGAATTAGATATATAAGATGGATGAACGAAGAGATGAGGGGGGTAGAAAGAGAGAGATGAGTTGTATTGTATGTTGCTTGGAGAAGAGGGGGATAGAAAAATAAGAAAATCCGGGTAAAAAAAGGAAAGATGGAGTGGCTGATGCCACGTGTCTAGATGGTAGAGAAGGAGGGGCGTCTTATTAGGGTTTATGGGTATGATGATTTACTTGGAAAGATTTAGAATCATATTGAAGTTGAACAATCGAATGGAAAATCTTGTGCCTTGTGACTTCTCTCTAATCTTTTCATTTTTATGCCATTTCGGATTCTTTGATTTCTTTCGTACCATAATTAGTTTGGATGAAAAGATTGAGAAAAAGGTTGAGAGTAACAATAGATTCAAATAATAATAAGATGATTATAATTATTTAGCAAGGGTAAATTATTGAAATTGTTCATGTTGTTTGGTCAAAATTATGTTTTTGGTTTCTAACATTTTTTTGTATAGTTCTTGTAGTATGATTTTGTTGAGTTTTAGGCCTTGAAAATATATATAAAAAAAAACTATATTGTTCTTTATATTTATCTTTTCAGTTTTTTTAGTTGTTTATTATTTATTACTTAAAAAATTAATTACATAATAGATATGTGAGACCCACTCTCACCACCAACACCTTCATTGCTAAAAGAACCGGCAACCATAAGTCACCATCCACCAACCACATAAAAATCAAATCCATCACTACACCCCTGTGAGAAACATGACCGTCAACACCATCTCAGCCATCACACCGTTGCCAGTGTCATCCACCACATACACTCCCCTTCTCACTTCTCTTACACATGCATCCCCTTTCTTCACAACTCCTACATCTCCTCAGTACCACCAACACCCACCATTCCTCCACCCCCCCCCCCCTTTATTTACCTCTTACCTACATCTCTTTTTTCCAATAATTAAACCTCATAAAATGAAGATCATTCCTCAAGTATACTAATCGAGAATATTTGGTATCGAAATTGGTGAAAAAACAATACTGGATCGAACTAAAGTTAATGGTACTTGTACCACCAGGTATGATATTGGTTTTTGGTACGAGCATCTATACCCACCATACACAATCTTAAATTTCATGATTTTAGAGTACCGAGTACCGTCCTGTATGAACATAAGTGGTGCCGACATTAGACTTTTTCTCACCCTATCATCTTTATCATCCTTCACCTATGCCTTCTGCCTCAGCTTCTCCCACTATATGTCAGAGCTTTTCACTGGAGAAACCATATCGGGAACTGCGTATTATGATAGTTTTCGTCTTGATGTTACGGTGGAAGTGGATCAGGAACCGTACATGGTGGTGGTGGTTTTCCTTATGGTCGTCAGTTTCAATGGAAGCTGGTTGAAGATCACTGAATTGTGTTTTGGAGCCAAAAAAGGGTAACATGGGACTCTTTGCATGTATTAATGGATTGTGTTTTGGAGCCAAAATAAGCCCTTGAATTGTGTTTTGGAGCCAAAAAGGATAAAATGGAAAAAATTGATATTTTGGGACTCTTTGCTTGTCTTAATGAATTAAGTTCAATATACATTAAGTAATAAGTTATTAGATAGAATTGTATGGCTTGTTAATACCTTTTCATGCATGTAAGGATCACCAAAAATAGATTTGAAACGAGGTAGTTATGATCGTTTAAAGTTGGAAGGAATCAACAAAAGCCTGTCACCACGACATGGTGAGTTGTGCAGCCCAAGCCCATAAAATTAGGGGTTTCCCTATATTTAAGGACCTTACCTCCATGTAGGTCATTTTACTGCCTCAATCACATCAAGAGCTCCTTGGGAGCAAACCCTAGCCTTCCTTTTCATAGTTTGAGCTCATCCTCTCTCCTTGAACCTCTTTTGGTGTATATTTAGGTGTTTTGGTAAAGAAAGCTAGAAAGGCTATGCTTGGAAGCTTGTAGCTTGTGGGTCTCTACCATCTCTACTTTTTTGGACCCTTGTAAGTTATAAAGATCCATGCTTTATTGTGTTTCATCTTTGGATCTAAGATTTTTTGGAGTTTTACTGCTATATATGCTTGTTTTGGCCCTTTTGATGGATTTGATTTGGAGTTTGGAAAACTCCCCGGTTAAAGGTCAAATCTTTAAGTATTCTAGACCCATTATGGTGCTAAGATATGGACTTCATCTTCATTTAAGTGGTATGCATGGTCTTGGTGATATTTCGGGTCCCTTTAAGAGTTAGGGTTAAAGATCTCAATGTTGTGAGACTTTTGAATGGATAAAGTTGGAAACTTTATCCATGATAATCATTAGAAGTATTAGATATGAGCTTTAAGGATCTGGACTTGGTGTTTAAGAGCTTAATGGAATAAGTTGTTATGGGCGTTCACCATGGCGTAGTGGTCTGCGTACCCCACATATGTTTTGTCCTCTAGTGACCACGGTGCGACCAAGGGGATTAGCCGCGGCATGGTGGTCGATGGTTGGTTGACCGTTGATCGTTGACTTTTTAGTCAAGTTTGACTTTTGATCAAACTTTGGTATAATTGAGTATTTGACTAAGGAATGATCTCAGTTTGGAATTAGATAGCTTGGGTTAGTTGTTCTGTTATTGAGGTTGTTGTTGAGCTTCTGTTGAGTAGTTCAGGTGAGTATTCTCACTATACTATTTAGATGTTTGTTGTCTTTGTGACTCTTCCATGAATGTTTATACGTATGTTTGGCATGGCTCGTTATTATGTTTTTTTGGGTGTGACCCGTGGGCGAGGCTCGTTGGGTGAGACCACATATATTATTGGGCGAGGCCAATGGATGGGGCTCGTTATGTATGTTGGGTGAGATACATATTGGTATGTGGTATCTTGGGAAATTTACTAAGTTTTGTGCTTATGGTTTTAAGTTTAAATGATGCATATCTTTTTGGCAATACGAGAAGAGCTCGACATGATTGCATTGCATATGTTGTTATGTTTCCAAAATGTTTCGCATTATAATGTTAATACTCTTATTTATGTTTTCGAAACAATTAAATATTTACTTTCATGAATGAGTGACATGGTTTCCTTTAATTTTAAAATGAAAGTTTTGGTTAAAAAATTGAAAAGTTACACATAAAAAAAAGAATAAACATACCAAAATCTCTCTCTCTCTCTCTCTCTCTATATATATATATATATATATATATATATATATATATATATATATATATATATATAATCGTATATATTTTGTACAAAATAAGATTTTAAATGTTTTTGTGTCGCAACTCGTTGGTTATTTACATGCAAATGACTAATGTACCCTAACACCTGATATTAGATCTAGAAATTGATTAATTAACGACAATCATTGATATATTCATATTCATATATTCATAAGTGAACCTTATTTGTCATTCACAAATGAATGACATTCTATCAATCATATACGAATGACCAAATAGCTTGTATAAATATTAGCTATATTAACCATTCATGTCTTAGTAACTCAAAATATAATATAAACCCAAACACTAGTTCTTGTTCTTCACATGTAGATAACTCGGGAGCTACAAAATATGGATTAATGGTTAATTCACATTTGAATAATAACGAAAATCGATTTAAAAAAAATCTGTGTCTTTTTTAAATCAAAATATCATATTTGTCCGGTATTTTCTTATAATTATCAACCCAAGGCCACCACATTCGCCTTCTTCGTGCTAAAAATCTGTTTCATTGCAGCTTTACAACAATTGAATCAATCTCGTTTATCAAAGAAAACGACTAGAAACCAAGATAAGAGAATTAGATATATGATTTGAAGAAAAAGATGGATGAACGAAGAGATGGAGGAGAAATAAAAAGATAAGTTGTATGTTTTTTGGAAAGGAAGGGGATATAAAAATAAGGTTACACTGTATACTTAATTTTCATTATGCGGTCTGCTGACTAGGACAATAAACCGTATCCAGAAACACCACACCCTCGATGCGGTTTATGTGAAAAGTTTCCCCGCATGTGGTAGCTTTCTCTCACTCTTCTCCTTCTTTGATTGGTCAACAACAATTTTTTCTTTTTTCTTTTAGTTTTTATTAAATTATATATATAGACACACACTAAAATATTAATTAAAATTTATGGTTTTTAATTTCTTATAAAAAAGTATCATATTTATATAAAATATATTTAGGAAATAAAAAAATAAAATGAAGCGAAAGGCAACCATTTTTTAGGTTTTAAAAATAAAACAAGAATTGATTAAAAAAAAATGAAAGATGAAAGTCTAAAAAAAATTGATAAAAAAATGCTAATACCACGTGTGTGGATGTTAGGGATGGGGGTATCTTAGGATTTTTGGAGCATGATTTATTTGGAAACTTTTACAATCACATTCAACCATATCAAACGGAAGATCATGTACCTTCTTACTTCCCTGCCCTTTACATTTTTATGTCATTTCAAATTCTTTCTTACCATATATATACATAGAGAAATAGTTTGGTTCAAATAGGATTGATAACGAGGTTTAAAATGTAACTAAATCTAAAGAGACAATTGGACTCAAACAATAATAACATTAGTCAAGTTATTTTAAAAAAAATACATGATTTATGTAATTTTAACAATATGCTTTAAGGGTAAACTACACTTGCTGATTAGTATATGTTCTTAAATTGCAGTAATCATTTGGTTAATAGTATATATATATATATATATATATATATATATATATATATATATATATATATATATATATATATATATATATATATATATATATATATATATATATGGAGAGTTCTGAGACAATGAGAAAAATTGACCAAATTTTAACCACTCATCTCAGATAATTAATGGCTATGAATAAAACATAAAAACAGTATAAAAAATTGATGTAGGCGATGACAATTTTGAAAATATTATCATTAACTACGTGATTTGCTTCTTCTTTCTCCCCTAAACTTTTTTTTGATCTAGATTTTTCTCAATCGTAATTTCACAGAATATGAAATCGATCAAAATCTTCTCAATCTTATTCCACAAAACCCTAAAAATTTGCCCCATCAACGAGAAATCGCAACAAAAAAACCTAGTTCTTGTTTTGTATCAATGCAACAAAAATCCATAGTCACAACCCTAATTAACGAGATTTATTGCTTTAATACATTGATTTATGCAGATCAAACATCGATCAAGGTTGTTTCAAACACAAAAACCTCTCAAAATGAGAAAATTACATCTATTACAGGTTTTTTAGGTTTTATATTTTGAAAAATTAGATTTTATCTTCTCTGAATATCTTAATAGTATATGAAATGACTCTTTGATTATTAATTTGTTTAAATTTTGATGTTAATTTGTTGATTAATCACATAATATAACACTACATTAGCAAAATATAGTTTGATAGATTAATATTATGTTTTGATGAAATTGTGTTTTTTTTTAAGATACTCTGTAATGGAATCTATTGGTTTTACAATATAATACATTACTTGATGATATTCTGTTTTATGCTTCTGATTATAATACGTTTTGGAATTTGAGAATTTATTATTCTATTTTGAAATAATCGAATTCACCTCTCTCTATTTCTAGTTCAACAATATCGGATTTAGATTCAGATTCTAGATAATATAGATTCTACGTCATCTCTTGTAATAGGCTTCGAGAAGTTGTTGTTCTATTTATTCTAATTTGCGAATTATTTTTCTGAAAATGTTTATTGCATTTATGGTTAGTATTTGATCAAGATTCACTATAGTTTGGGTTAGGAATGGACTTGCTTATTGTCGTTTTGGTTAAATGTTTTTGGAAATTGTTTACCATAGCTATGATTAGTGTTTGATACACATTGAAATATAGTGAAATTGTTTGTTTAGGTTGGTGGTGGCTGTTAACCTAAAGGTCTAATTAGGTTATCTGATCTTTTGTATTTTATATAGTATTAAATCTCTTCTCGAAATTATAGTAGATGTTACTAATCGAAGTTAAATAAATTTGTGCTTAATAACCTGTATTTATACATATTCTGAGTTGATAACTCAGATCTTGCTTCTTTTTTTAGATATTATTTTGTTAGAAACTACTTTCTTAAAACCTTTACAATGAATTGATGTGAAATATTCTGGAATTATGTGTAATATTACAATTTTAGACATTATGATTTTGTTGGAAACGAGTTGCTTTGATCTTTTTTGTTAAATGATGTGTAATATCCTATTTTAGACATTCTTCTTTTGTTGGAAACAACTTTGCTTTGAAGCTTTTTGTGAAGTATTGTGATAGTACTTGATTAATAATGAAGCAATATCATATATTCTGAAACTATGTGTCATATTCCGATTTAAAATATGTAGTATTCTAAGTATATGATTAGTAAAATTTGAGTTCTAATGTTATTCTGTTGATTAATTAGATAATGCAGTATACATACATTGAAATAAGGTTTAATACATAAATATTCTAGGCATTCTAATTTAACAAAAATTTATGATTTCTTCTCATTTGGATTTTCAACCTTGTGATTCTGATTCTGAAAACCAGATCAAGTTGCGGATCATCAACCATTCCTAAATCAAAGAAATTGAAGCTTGTTATTCCAGCAAATGACTTATTCTACACAATCCGATTCATATTTTGCATCTAGAGCTATTCTAGGTAATGTATAATACTATAATCTCTTTACAGTTTTACCTTAGTGTGTGATTTTGACTTAATGTGTTAAAATCATCGAATTTATCTCTTTGTATGATTTTGAGTTAATGTATTCATTTATGAAATATTTTATGAAACTCTTGTTCTGGTTATAGTATAGCTTTTAGCCAAAATATTGAAGCAATGTCATATATTCTGAAATTATATGTCATTCTGATTTAAAATATGCAATATTCTAAGTACTATGATTAGTAAAATTTGAGTTCTAATGTTATTACGTTGATTAATTAGATAATGCAATACACATATACTATTAAAATAAGGTTTAACACATAAATATTTTACGCATTCTGATTTAAAACAATATCTGATTCCTTCTCGTTTGGATTTTCAACCATGTGGTTCTGATTTTGAAACCGAATCAATTTTCCGGTCATCAACCATTCCTAAATCAAAGAAACTAAAGCTTGTTATTCGAGCAAATGGCTTATTCTACACAATCAAATTCAGATTTTGCATCTAGAGTTGTTCTAGGTAACGTATAATACTATAATCTCTTCACGGTTTTATGTTAGTGTTTGATTTTTGAGTTAATGTGTTGTTATCGTCAAATTTATCTCTCTGTATGATTTTGAGTTGATGTATGCATCTATGAAATATTCTATAAAACTTTGTGTTCTGATTATAGTATAGTTTTTAGTCAAAAGCATTGTGTATCTTTCATGATGTATTCTAATTGAGATAATTTACTATAGAGTTATCTCTAAAAGTCACAATGTAATGGAATATGTGAAATCATGAACATATTTGCATGTAGATGTTAACTCTATAGGTAACTCAAAACTGTTATGATTATAGATTTTGAGTTATTATGAAAACTCAAAATCAGAAAAAGTGTTCTAATACTCAAACTAATTGTTTATGATTTCATTAGACTTTACATTATTATTTTTATTCTAAAAAAATTAGAACAAAATTCTATTGTTAACTTTTCTTAGAATGTTACAAAATTTTTATGTTTGTTGTTAATTGAATGTAGTTTGTATATTCTGGATATTTTATTCTGATAAATATTTGTTTACATTGATTTTACTTTTCATGATGCAGACAAATTGAAAGGTAACCTACATATGAACTAACTGAACAATCTATGGAGTTTTCAAAATATTATTGAGCAAAACATCTTAACCTGGTGCAAGAAGGGATAAATGGAATAAGGATTGTTGATCGAATTTATAAAATATTTGCAAGAGTTTAATCATTATTAGGAGTATTATTCTCTTTGAATATTGGCTATAATATCTATATTTTGAACAATATGTATGGTTGAATGTTTGGTAAACAATAGTTATGGTTTGAAGGTTTGAAGATTGGTGGAAGTTTAATAAAATAATATTATGGTTGGATAATAGCTATATGTTAAACAATAATACATGTAATGTTATAGTTTATGTCATGTAGTGGAAGTAATATCTTTCACATATTTAATGAGTTTAAAATTAAAGGTTGTACGTATAATATTCTATTAGAATAATATTCTATTAGAATGATGTTTTCTGTTTTCTGTTATAATAAGTATATGTATAATATTCTAATAGAATAATATTATATGTTGCTTGTTATCATAAATTGATGTTTATGTTTTGTTTAGAATTTACATAATAAGTCAAGCTAAATTTTATAAGTAGAGTGTACGATGTTTAAAATCATTAGAATGCTACAGTTTATTATGTATGATGTTGATAATATAATAAAATAATATTCTAGGTTTTTTCTTAAATAAGTTAATTTATTTACATGAAAATATTGTGTATATGTAGAATATTCTAATACAATAATGTTATATGTTGTATGTTTTCGAATAATGATGTAGGTTTTCGAGTGAATAAGTTGATTTATTACATGAAAACAATACGTACATGTAGAATATTCTAATAGAATGATGTTACATGTTGTATATTTTCATAATCTATATGTAGAATATTTCAATAGAATAATGGTCCATGGTTTTCTAAATTATAAGTAGAATCATTCCTAATAAATAAAGAACTTTTTGCCACTTGTCACATTCTCATTGATTTGGTCACATGTCATTTTGTGGTTATTTTCAATTAAATTTTTTCCACATGACATTTTATGGTTGTTTCATTTTTATTAAATGTATTAATTGCAATAAATATAAGAATAAAGGCATTTCAATTTCATTAATTGACTTTTCTTTTAATTTCAAAATTTCTAAATTAAAGTCCATTAGTAATTTAATAATTTAATATTTTTCTATTTTTTTTTATAAATTCAACTTCTCAAATATTTGTAATATTATAAATTTTTTAAATGAACCCATGTAATACATGTGTCATACACCTAGTATTCTAATACATCAATGCGTAATTAAATTTAGGTTTCTTAATACTCATTGGCATGATATTATTCTAGATATTCCAATTATTCAATATTCAATATTGTGTTGCTAATATGTCATATTATGAAATTATGCGTAATATTATGAAATTATGTTGTAATATGTAAAATTAACTTATATTGTGTAAGATTCTAACATTATATGTTGTAATATGTAAAACTGGAAACAGGAGAGGATCAGGGGTGAGATCGATAGGTTTGTCACTGATAGTCGAGGGTTATTGACCTAGTGTGGTCGGGTGTGGGTTCCAGTTTCAGGCGGGATCAGGCAGATAGTGTTGAAGGAGGCTCATAAGTCTCTCTTTTCCATACACCCGGGGGCCACCAAGATGTATCTGGATTGAAGATTGAGTTATTCCTGGTCGTGTATGAAGAGGAAGATAGCCTGGTATGTCTAGAGGTTCTTGACCTGCAGGATGGTCAAGGCCGAGCATCAGAGGCGGCATGGCAAGATGCAGCCTCTGGGGGTTCCCATGTGGAAGTGGGAACAGATCATCATGGATTTTATCACCAAGTTACTGAAGACGGCCAAGGGTTTTGATTCTATATGGGTCATCGTGGATCAATTGACCAAGAGTGCCCACTTTTTAGCCATCAAGGAGAGCTCTTCGGCCGAAAAGTTGGCCGATGTGTATGTTCGGGAGATTGTTGCTCTTCATGGGGCTCCGGTCTCTATTGTTTCAGACCAAGATGTTTAATTCACTTCCCGTTTTTAGCAGAAGTTCCACGAGGAACTGGACAGCGTGGTAGTGGTTCCGTTGGATGATATTCAAGTCGATGAGCGTCTGAACTATGTTGAGAGACCGGTGGCTATTTTGGAAAAGAAGATGAAGGTCCTATGCAACTAGGAGATACCTTTGGTAAAGGTACAGTGGCAGCATCGGAGCGGCTCCAAGTGGACCTAGGAGCCGGAGGCTGAGATGCGGGAGCATTATCCTGAGTTATTCGCAGCATCCGACTTCAAGGACGAAGTCTAGATCAAGTGGGGGAGAGTTGTAACATCCCGATGATAAGGTACTTCTAATTTTTACCCTATAATTTTATTACACTACAATTTTGACCCTAAGTAAAAGAAAGAGTGCAATGAAGGCCCTAGTGGCATTTTCGTAATTTGGGTGTTGGGGAAGTACGTCATGCTTAGGTGTGTACGCTGAGCGTACTAGGGCGCGACCTAGTACGCTAGGCATACATATGTACGCAGGGTGTACGTGTCAGGCATGCAAACCCTAATTTTTAGGGTTTTGCTCATATTTAAACCCCATTATAGCCTCATTTCCCCTCACTTCATCAGCCTCCATCCTCTTGAAATGTTTTTGCGACCCTAATCCATCTTGTGAAGCATTTCTAAGCTTGAGTGTGTATGTTTTGTGTTTTTGAAGAAGAAGGAAGGAAGGAGAGACCACCTTGGAGGAGTGAAGCTCTTTAGATCCAGGATCACACTACCTTTTGGCACCATTTGGAGGTATAAATTTCTGAACTTGGTGAAGTTTCATTTAGATCTTGTGTTAGAATGATTTTTGGTCCTTTTTGTCCCAAATGTGGAGATTCGTGAACATAGCATGTTCTTGACCCATTAAGTCATCCTTTCAGACCTTTGGAAGGGTCTTGAGTCATAAAAATGGGTTCCAAATGGTTGGTTTTGCTTCATGCATCATTTAGAAGGTCTTAATGGATTAAGAAGTTGAGTTAAGCACTTAATGGACATGCAAAGTCATAAAGTTCGAAACTTTATGACTCTTGAGGGTATTTTAGCCATGGATCTGAAAGATGGAAGTGAGAGCTTAAGCCATTAAGCTCTTAATGAGAATTTGGTAATTTGGGAGTACGCCCCGCGTACCTGGCGTACGCATCGCATATAAGGTCAACCATGCCACTGGTGGTCAACATTCGAGTACGCCCAACGTATATTTGGAGTACGCCCCACGTACTCACTCTGTGTTGACTCAGTTGGGTTGACTCGGCTGGGTTGACCCAGTTGATTTGACCAGTTTGACATTGACCTTGACCAAGTTTGACTTTAAGGGTATTTTGGGTATTTTGATTGAGATTGGTCATTTGGTTGGATAGGTGACGGTTAGAGCTGAGATTCGGAGTCGGGACCTCGTCAGCTTTTGTCCAGATTATGAGGTGAGTCTTCCTCACTGTACTTACAGTTCGAAGGCACCAAGGTCGGCCCGTTGGATTGATATCTAGCTATACATTGATATGCTGAGTATGGATTAGATCAGCATGATTATATGCTAGTTGCCGATATGCTAGTCTGGTAGATCTGTAGGACTACCTGTGATTCTATATGCATGATTATATGTATATGTTTGTTATCTGTTATATGTTGACATATTGTGTAGGGTTGAGGTTGTATTGCTTTGTGTTGTAGCCAACAAACCTTGGAGCATTCCAGATATATGAGCTGAGGGTCGGGTAGGGCATGTCAGACTCATACTAAGGGCTCAGGAGCATTCCAGATACGAGCTGAGGGTCGGGTAGGGTATGTCAGACTCGTACTGAGGGCTTGAGGGTATATCAGTCCAATGACTGATTGGGTCAGGGAGCAGGCCATACATAAGTTGCGGGGCCCGAGGGCAATCCAAACTTATGTTGTGGGCTCAGGGATAATCCAGTCTTTTAGCTGTGGACCTAGTACATGTTGTTATTGTATATGTTATTTGTTTATGTGTTGGTACTTTAGGGGAACTCACTAAGCTTTGGCTTACGGTTTTTAGTTGTGGTTTCAGACACTTCAGATAATCGCGGGAATGCGAAGGCGTGACCGTAACACATCATCTGTTTATGTACTCTTGATCTATTGGATACTCTGATATAGAAAAATATTTTGAAAAGGGCTAATGCTATAAAAACCCTCAAGTTTTTAGTATTTTGTCGGTTTTACCCAAAGTTGGATTTTATGTTCATTTATGCCTCAAACTTGCATTAATTTGTTCATTTTTACCCCATGACCGGTTTTTACCTTCAGAAGCCGGTCACCCCTTATCTGATTGGATGCACTTGCTGACTGGGATGCCAAGTCAGCGTTGCTGATTTAAGCCTTCAAGGGAAAAAGAAACGTGAATTTGGAGCTTAGGGGAATCGAACCCGGCTCTCCCACTTCAAAGGAAGGAGCTTTAACCATTAAGCTAGGAGAAGTTTTGTGGTATAACTTCTAACTTAAAATATTTCATGTGTATTTTTCTTGAATTTTTAAATAATAATAATAATAATAATAATAATAATAATTATTATTATTATTATTATTATTATTATTATTATGAACTTATACATTAAATGTGTAAATATAACTTTAAAGGTAAAAAATATTTTTTAAATGTGTAAATATATTTAAATTTAAAACGTGTGTAAACATTTAACAACGTATTTATACATTTGAAAGTGTATGTATACCTTCAAATAAATATGAAAACGTTTTTAAAATATATAAATACATATAAATACGGTTTTAAATTATTAATATGTTTTTTATACGTATAAATATGTCTTTCTATAAATACGTTTTTTTTATACATATGCATACATATAAAACGTCTTCCTATATTCTAACAACATATTATATGTATTTTAAAAACATATAGAAATACGTAATAAAACGATTCAATACACATATTAAAAAACATATATATATATATATATATATATATATATATATATATATATATATAAATGAATTTGCTAAAAACGTTTTTGTACATAATGTATACATATGAATATGTATTTTAAAAACATATTTATATACGTTTTTTTACTAAAACAAAAAAAAAATGTTTGTTAAGCCATTTGTATATTTATACATTTGAAAGTGTATGTATACCTTCAAGAATAGCAAAAAAGTATATATATTTATTTCTTCTTTTTATACAAACGGCGGGAAAAACATAAATTTTTTATATGTTAGCCGGTTGCGTGTTCGAAACTCGTGCGGATTCGAAACTCGGCCTCTTCATTTTCTCTGCGTTTAGCCATTTTTTCAAAAGCCACCAACTCATCGCCTATGTGGCCTTGCCTCTGTCTAGTCAACGCTTATGTAGTCAACCGGCTAGCAACCGGAAAACGTGACAAAAAGGGTAAAACTGAAAAAGAAATTACAAGTTGGAGGCATAAATGAATATAAAATCCAACTTTAAATAAAACCGACAAAATGCTAAAAACTTGAGGGTTTTTATAGCATTAGCCATTTTGAAAACAATGATTTTGTAAACATTCTATGATTTGGGGTTGTTTTAAAAAGTTTAAATTTCTTGTTTTAAACAATAACCAAAAAGTATTTTGGTTTTCCATTTTACAAACCAATATATACCAAATGCTTAATTTACTTTTATGTTTTGTACGGTATAAGTTTTCCAATTCAATTGTATTTCATTTTCCCCTTGATTACATTTAAATTCAAATTTTGTTATTTTTTACTAATTAAATTATTTTATTAAATATCTAATAATATTGCATTTATAAAATGTTAGATATTAGTATCTAGTAATACCTTTTATTAAAATATCACGTGTTTAAAAACGATAAATAAAATAAGAGGTTTCTATATCGAAAGAGGTTAATCATTGGACAAGATTCTTAGTCAATGGAAAGACAATGTGACAATAATTTAAAAATTGTTAGCCACTGCAGATGATGTTATATAAATGAAAGACCAGTATATTTTGCATATGAGCTTAATCAAATGAGCTACTTATATCGATGGATTTACTATCTATACAAGCGTAGCCTAGCCTGCTATGCTAAAAAGGTAAAAATATTGAGCTAATGAGGAAATGTCTCCTCAATGGCCCTTCCTCATCTGACTTGAACCTACATATACAAAGTTATAAGTACACATGAAACAACTCCAGCCTTTTACAGCAACATAAGAATAAATTACATATCCATAAACATAAACCTACTGAATGCTCAAAATTCAGAATCCAAATTAAGAAACAAGTTGAAGGTACGATACTATAATCATGTGGATTAAAAAGTTTAAAGTACAATGCTTTCTAGTAATTCATATTTGCTATTTCTTGCAAACATTTGAGTGTACATTGTGGGACTAAAAGCACAATGCTTTCTTAAAGGCATAAGAATCGTTGGTATACTTTCTAGTCTAATTATTCACTTAATATCGTGATCTAAAGAATATGTAGTTATTATGATTATTATTATAACATTGTTTGAGTATTTATGATTTAAAAGGAAACTAACCGATATATTGTTGATCACGGAACGAATGCGAATACAAATACCTCTGTTCTAACTGCAAACAGCCAAATAATTAGCATCCTACTTTCATTTCTTTTTATCAAGGCATTGCAATCTCAAGAATAAGCAAGGCATATTTCTTTCAATATAATTGCTAACACCAAGTTCTAAAATTTACACTTTACCTTATGGTATCAAAAATGAATTTTAGTGAAAAAAAAAATGTTCCAACCACCAACCAACCTATACCCGTTAAGAAGAGGATTCCGCTTCCGCTTCCGCTTCTGTTTCTGGTTCTCCCGTGGATTCTCTCCTGGGAAGCGCGTCGTAGTCTACAAAATCAGGGTATCTGATCTTCATCTCCTCCTTAGGCTCCCAAGTCCGCCTTCTCCCATGAGTATGCTTCCATTTCACAAGCACAAGTTCAACATCTTTGTTCCCAAACTTTTTTGTCCTTGCTTCTAGAACACTTTCCGGGTCTTCATATATTTTGTTGGAGGATTCCACTTTCAAGTCCGATACTGGGATCACCCCACACTCTTTCCCATCGTACTTTTTCAAAAAACTTACATGAAACGTGTCGTGTATTCCTTTCAGTTCCTCCGGTAAATCCAGTTTACAGAATTGAGATCCCACGGTTTTCAACACTTTGAATGGTCCGATGTGGTTAGGAGACAATTTGGCTCCGGTTCGAAATCTCATTACACCTTTCAGAGGCGACACCTTTAACATCACCAGATCATCCACTTTTAAATCGTAGGGTATTTGTTGCTTTTCTTCCGTTGCTTTCTTTCTCCTTCTCCTTTTCTTCTTTGCTTTTGCTAGTTTGCGAGCTAACAAAGACTTGTTTTTCCTCTTCTTGTTACCGGAGATTACATCATTGCCATAAATTTGGGGTGTTTTGTTTTTGTTCCTGTTTTTGACATTCTCTTTCAATCTTAAAAGCCTCATCTTTCTAGCAAGTGCTGCTGGGTTAATGGGGGTTAGATCAATATCCACATCCACATTGGGTGTTGGATCATCATTAGGGAGAGAGGAGGAGGAGTTGTTCTTGTCCTTGTTTTTCTGTTTCAACCTCATAAGCCGAAACCTTCTAGCAAGTGCTGCTGCATTCACATTGGGTCTTGCATGATTAAGTAAAGGGAAAGAGGAGGAAGTGTTGTTGTTGTTGTCCTTGTTTTTCTGTTTCAACTTCATAAGCTGATACCTTCTAGCACGTGCAGCTGCTGCTCTTCTGGGATTTGGATCATTATGGAAAAAGTAGGAGATGTTGTTGTTGTTGTTGTTGTTGTCGTCCTTGTTTTTCTCTTTCAACTTCATAATCCGATACCTTCTGGCATCTGCTGCTGCTGCTCTTCTGAGGATTGGATCATGAGACCAAATGTGGTTGTCATGAGTTTTGCCAGGTGGATCCAACTGATAGGAGGAACTCACTCCCACCACATTCCCTTTGTTGGGATCTGCCATAGACTTTTCACAATGCTGCTGTGATGATGATGGTGCTGCTGGTGTTGCTGGTGGAGGTGATGATGGTGCTGCTGCTGGTGGAGGTGATGATGGTGGTGGTGGTGGTGGAGGTGGTGGTGGTGGTGTTGTTGCTGGTGGAGGTGATGATGGTGGTGGTGGTGGGACTGGGGGTAATGATGGTGGTGGTGTTGGGTGTGGGGGTAAAGACTTTGCAGGTGGTGGTGCTGGTGCTGGTGCTGGGTGTGGGGGTAAAGATTTTGATGTTGATGGTGGTGGTGGTGGTGGAGGGCCGTGGTGGGGTAAAAATTTCAACATGGTAATTCTCCTACTGGTGCGAGTGAACACTTTTCCTTTTTTGGGTTCTACCATAGATTTTTGACAGTGCTGCTGTGATGGTGGTGGTGGTGGTGGAGGATAGGGCGGCTTGGGAATAATTCTCCTATATCTTTGTTTGGGTTGTACCATAGATTTTTGACAGTGCTGCTGTGATGGCTGTAGTGATGGTTGTAGTGGTGGTTGTGGTGACAATGATGGTGGCGGTGGTGGGGGTAAAGATTTTGATGGTGGTGGTGGAGGGCTGTTGTGGTGGGGTAAAAATTGCAACATGGTAAGTCTCCTACTTGTGCTAGTGAACACTTTTCCTTTTTTGGGTTCTACCATAGATTTTTGACAGTGCTGCTGTGATGGCTGTAGTGATGGCTGTAATGATGGTTGTAGTGGTGGTTGTGGTGACAATGATGGTGGCAGTGGTGGGGGTAAAGATTTTGATGGTGGGGGTGGAAGTGAAGGTGGGAGTGGGAATAAAAATGTTGATGGCAGCGGCTGTGGTGGTGGTGGGGGTAAAGATTTTGATGGTGGTGATGGGGGTGGGAGTGGGGGTAAAGATGTTGATGGCGGCAGTGGTGGTGGTGGGAGTGGGGGTAAAGATTTTGATGGTGGTGATGGGGGTGGGAGTGGGGGTAAAGATGTTGATAGTTGTGATGGGGGTAAAGATGTTGATGGCGGCGGTGGTGGTGGTGGGGGTGGGAGTAAAGATGTTGATAGCGGCGGTGGTGGTGGGAGTGGGGGTAAAGATGTTGATGGCGGCGGTGGTGGGAGTGGGGGTAAAGATGTTGATGGCGGCGGTGGTGGGGGTGGGGGTGGGAGTAAAGATATTGATGGCGGCGGTGGTGGTGGTGGTGGTGATGATGATGATGGTGGTGTTGGGTGTGGGGGTAAAGATTTTGATGGTAGTGTTGGGTGTTGGGGTAAAGATGTTGATGGTGGTGGTAGGGGTGGGGGTGGGAATAAAGATTTTGATGACGGTGGCGGTGGCGGTGGTGGTGGTGGTGGTGTTGGGTGTGTGGGTAAAGATTTTGATGGTGGTGTTGGGTGTGGGGGTAAAGATGTTGATGGAGGTGGGGAAGGCCTTATAATTCTGTTACTGGAGCCTTTGTTGGGATGCAGCATAGATTGTTTACGATTCTTCTTTTCTGGTTCTAGCCATGGCAGTGGCACTATTGTTGGTGGTTGTGGTGGTGGAGAGGCAGGCCTTGTAATTTTGTTTTTGGAGCGAGTCAGTTGCACCACTTTGCCTTTGCCTTTGCCTTTGTTGGGATGCAGCACAGATTGTTTACGATTCTTCTTTTCTGGTAGTAGCCATGGCAGTGGCACTAGTGTTGGTGGTTGTGGTGGTGGAGGGGCAGGCCTTGTAATTTTGTTAGTCAGTTGCACCACTTCGCCTTTGCCTTTATTGGGATGCAGCATAGATTGTTTACGATTCTTCTGTACTGGCGGTGGCAGTGGTGTTGGTGGTGGTGGAGGGGCAGACCAAGGCCTCGCCTCTACCGGGGCGTACCAGGTTGGGATGTACCATAAATAGTTGGGCTGTACCATAAATTGTGGTGGTGGTGGTGGTGGCGGCCGTGGAGGGGCAGAGCTGGTATTTCTGTTACACGCGCAAGTCGGCGCCTCCACTTTGTCATTGTTGGGATCTACTGGTGGTGGTGGTGGTGGTGGTGGAGGGGCAAACTTGAATCTTTTCCGATGATATTGTAGTTGATAACGATTTGGTTTTACAGAATTAATGTTGCCAGCTGGATCACCAACACCACCACTGTTACTGGAATGAGTCACTGCCACCGCTTTGCCATTGTTGGGATCTAGTGTAGAGTGTTGACAAGGCTGCTGTAATTGTTGTTGTGGTGGTGGTGGTGGAGGGGCAGAGTTGGTAATTTGTTGATGATTGCGATTGACTTTTACAAAATGAATCTTGCCACGTGGATCAACCATATTCACAAAACTAGATCTACCATTACCACCAAGGTTACTGATACTGGACTGTGTCACCGCCACCATTTTGCTTTTCTTGGAACCTGCCACGGATGATGATGGTGGTGATGGTGGTGGTGGTGGTGGTGGTGGAGGGGCAGGCCTGGTAATATGTTGTTGATCACGAGTTTTTACATAGTGAACATGGACAAGTGGATCAACCACATTAGCAGAACCAGATCTACCAACAATGTTACCATTATTGGAGCAAGTGATTGCCACCACTTTGCCATTGTTGGGATTTACCCAAAACTTTTGAAAATGCTGTTGTGATTGTTGTTGTTGTTGTGGTGGTGGTGGTGGTGGTGGTGGTGGACGTGGTGGTCGTGTAGATGGTGGTGGTGGCCGTGGTGGTCGTCGGGGTGGGGGTGGTGGTGGTGGTGGAAGGACCTCTTGTCTTTTTGCTTTCGCCTTAAGTACTTTTGCTTTCAACTCCTGTTTTTTTGCTGGTGGGGGTGGTGGTGGAGGGGGTGGTGGTGGTGGTGGAGGGGCATCCATCTTTCTCTTTTCTATCTGCAATTAATTAAAGAGATTTTGATTAAATAATTCAATAAGAATCAGAACAAATTGGATTTGATCAAATAAATTGAATATTACCTCTTGTCTTTTTGCTTTCACTTCAAGTATTTTTGCATCCAACCCCAGACTTTGACCTCGTTTTTTTGGTTTCAACTCCAGTCCTTTTGCTGCTGCTGCTGCTGCTGGTGGTGGTGGTGGGGGTGGTGGTGGTGGTGGTGGAGGTGGAGGTGGAGGTGGAGGGGCATCCATTTTTCTCTTTTCTATCTGTAATTAATTAAAGAAATTTTAATTAAATAATTCAATAAAAATTAGAGCAAATAAATTGAAGATTACCTCTTGTCTTTTTGCTTTCACCTCCAATATTTTTGCATCTAACCCCAAATTTTGACCTCGTTTGTTTGCTTTCAACTCTAGTCTTTTTGCTGGTGGAGATGGTGGTGGGGGTGGGGGTGGGGGTGGTGGTGGTGGTGGAGGGGCATCCATTTTTCTCTTCTCTATCTGCAAATAATTAAAGAAATTTTAATTAAATATTTCAATAAAGATCAGAACAAATAAATATTACCTCTTGTCTTTTAGATTTCACCTCCAGTATTTTTGCATCCAATCCCAGATTTTGAGCTCGTTTTTTTGCTTTCAAGTCCACTCTTTTTGCTGGTGGTGGTGGTGGTGGTGGTGCTCGTTTTTTTGCTTTCAAGTCCACTCTTTTTGCTGGTGAGGATGGTGGTGGTGGTGGTGGTGGTGGTGGTGGTGGAGGTGGAGGGGCATCCATTTTTCTCTTTTCTATCTGCAATTAGTTAAAGATATGTTCATTAAATAATACAATAACAATAAGAACATATAAATTGAAGATTACCTCTTGTCTTTTTGCTTTCACTTCCAGTATTTTTGCATCCAACCCCAGACTTTGACCTCGTTTTTTTGCTTTCAACTCCCGTCTTTTTGCTGGTGGGGATGGTGGTGGGGGTGGTGGTGGAGGGGCATCCATTTTTCTCTTTTCTATCTGCAATTAATTATAGATATTTAATAATTCAATAAGAATCAAAACAAATGGGATTTGATCAAATTAATTGAAGATTACCTTTTGTCTTTTTGCTTTCATCTCCAGTATTTTTGCATCCAACCCCAGATTTTTAGCTGGTTTTTTTGCTTTCAACTCCAGTCTTTTTGCTTCTAACTGCAGATTTTGAGCTCTACGTTTTTCATGTAGGGTATCCGTGGCTCTTATTTTCTGACGTTTCATCGTTCTTATTTTTCTGCTATCCATGGCTTCTATTTTCTATTTAATCAATTCATTAAATCAGATTTAGGGGAAAAGGATTTTAAGAAGAAAGTCAAATTCAAAGTTATGAGATTATTTCATACCCTCCTTGCCATGATTTCTTTTTGCATTTCATTGTATCTCTGAATCAAATCATCTGTTGCCTGTATATATATGAATAAAGTTTAAAGAAGGGGAATTAAGTGAATCTAGGGTAAAAAAATGAGAAAGATCATAAAAATCGATAATGATTTGGATGTTAGGTTTTCAATCGAACACAATCCCCAATTTTCAATGTTATCGTTGAAGACTTGTATGAATTACAGCATTTCGATCACAACAACTAAGAAATAAGAAAAGAACTTGAAAAAACCTATGATAATCAGTAAGAACCCTAACAAAGTCATCGAATTATTTATGGAAATTGAAGTAAATATCACAACATGTACCTTTCTCTTTGATAATTTCTTCGAAGATGACTGTTGTTTAGGGCTCTCAGCAGCACCGTCGTTTCCGGTACCACTGCGTAATAAACAAAGCGTCGTTGAAGGCCCTTCATCATCATCTTCCGCCGCCCTTACTTCCTCCGGTGACGCTTTCGATGTCGAAGCCAACACAGATCTTTTCTTCTTCCGGTCCCAGGTAAAAGTGGATTTATTTATCAACTCCGATTGCTCAACTACATCCGGTAGATTGATCAAAATATCCGCAATTTCACCCTCATCTTCCTTCGCAATTCTACTCCTACCACCACCGCCTCTGCCACCCTTTCTACGCCGTTTCATATCCGCTTTACAGCAAGTGCATCAATTCCGTTAATCAGAGAAGATGATGGAACTATGAAGATCAAAGTGTATTAGATACGAGATTTTGAAAGGAAGATGGGTGAACGAAGGAGATGAGAGAGAGATGAGTTGTCGTTGATAGAAAAATAAGGGAAAATAAAATGTGGGTAAAGAAAAAAAAAATGGAAGAATTGGAGAAAGACTAGCTATGCCACGTGTCAGTATACGGCGCACTTTAGGGTTTATATACGAGTATGACTTATATTGATAACTTTTACAAGTCACTAATAGTAATTTTTATATTTATTAACTTTGATTTGATTTTGATTTCCAGGTTTCATTCAAAAAAAAATTATTATGAACTCTTTATTCTTCGTGATATTGACCACGTGTCAAATTCCTGTAGCAAGAGCCTTTTTTTTCAACCGTTGGATTTCTTCTAGATCGGACGCTCCACAGGTTACACGCGTTATTCTCTTGTTTCCCCTATTCTTCCACATGTCTCCTGCTCCTTGAAGTATACATCTTATATTTCTTCTTCATAGTTTATAGAAATCGATTACATAGTGGGATTTTAGGGTTTAAAAGTTTTTGAAACCTTAATGCCCTAATTATTTCTTCTACCCAATTACGCTATTCAAAATTATTTGTTAAAACGGGACAAGTATAATTTGCCCTTTTGCATTGGTTTTAGAAATTGTATCAAATTCATACACCAAATACAACTCCAACTAAAAACAATTGTCACTACAATACAAGGTCCAGAATTTAACCAAAATACTAAAAATCCCAAAATCAAGCCACTTTTGGTTTCTTGATCTTTCTACTTATAACAAAATCATCATCAGATTCATTATCACTGTCTTCCAAAATCTTTATTTTCTTTGGTTGCACAGATGAATTAGATGAATCGGTTTTTTTCTTCTTTTCAGTTGAAATAGTCTTTTTCTTAATCGATACAGACGAAACACTTTTCTTCTTAACAGTGACTACTGTTGTCATTGGTGCCCCAAGTTTTAGCTGTTGAGCTTTCTTCTGTTTCTTCTCAAATAACTTCTTGGCCACATCTTTTGGCAGCAACCCAGTTTCCATCATCCTACAAATGCATTTGGTTACATGTTTTTTACTTTTTGCCAAATACCCAAAATACCCTTTAGGGGATTAAGCCCAATACTTACCAAAATGCAGCCATTTCGCTAGTAGGTATTTGTTCGTACAAGCTTTCATAGAAAATTCTTAATGGATCTCTCTAAATAAATTCATAACAAAAAATTTTCATTAATTTCATAAAATAACAAGGGCATTTACGTCTTTTTCACGGACAAGAGGTTGAGAGTGAGTCAATGTCTCACTTTTTTGTATAGGACAAAAAGTTGCACTTTTTTGTCTCGTTGACATAGTCATAGACTCTGTGTGGGACAAACACGGTACAATTTGTTCTGTCTGTCTTGTCCTGTATACGCAAATGATTGTAAAAAAGTTTTGTATACCTCTTCGGGTGGGTCCCGCTTTTGACCAGGCATTTCATACACCTTCTTTTCCTTCTTCTTAACATCTTCTCCTTTACCACTCTTTCTCTTTTCTTCTTTCTTCTTCCCATTTTTCTCACTTGAATTTACCACTTTTTTCTTAATTCATTATAAGCAAAATTAATCATTTAAAGAATATAAATATTATGCAAAACAATACAATGCTTGAAGCAATTGGTGGCTATAAATTTGTGTCCATTGAATATCAATTTGTGAATTAACATTATGGTCTTCATAAACTATCAAGAAACTAGTGATTACAGCTAATAGGACTGTTTTTTACAAAAGTTGAACGATATGATATATCAGTTTATATGTTTTGATGTCTAATCCCACTTCAAAAATACAAAATGTGCTAAATTTTACAAAAAAGTTTAAGAATTTATACCACATACCTTATCAGAATTTCCAGTTTTTTCCTTCTTGACCTCACTGATTGGTGTCTTCTTCTGCGTCAAAATACGAAATTTCAAAAACAAAAATTCCACAAGAAAAACAACACCCATATAGAATATCAAGAAAAATAGTTTAAATTAAAATGTATCACAAACCGTATTAGCATTTCCAGCTTCCTCCTTCTTCACCTTGTTGATGGGTGTCTTCTTCTGTATGAGAAATCGAAACATTAAGCAACCATAAACAAGGAAAACCCTACAAAAGAAAGTTGAAAAAAGAAAAGGATAAATGCATCGTCAACCGTTTCAGCACTTCCGGTTACTTCTTTCTTGGGTTTATCATTGTTGGGTGTTTTCTTCTTGGGCGTGAAATCGTCATCAGATTGTTCTTCTTTCTTCACTTTCGATTCTGATTTCTTTAACTTGGCATCCTTGAGAGAAAGCGATTTGGTGGAGTTAGGTTTTTTGGGCTTGTTTTTAAGGATTGAGCTGAGGGATTTCTCGTCATTGTCATCGTCGTCTACTTCATTCTTTAGAGAAAGTGATTTGGCGCTGCCGTTGGGTTTTTTGTTCTTGTTTTTAAGGAGTAGACTGAGGGATTTTTCGTCGTTTTCATCGTCGTCTACTTCACTCTTGACAGGTTTTGCATCTTCAGAAGACATTTCTGTTCTTGGGAATGTGTTTGGGAATACAGAATTGAGAGGAAGGCCGAGGGTTTTGGGGGGGATTTGGGAAGCAGAAAGATGAAATTTTTGGGAAGAAAAGGGGGAAAACTGAAAAGGATGAGATACGTTGCAATTTGGAATATGGGCTAAAAATGTTCTAATAGTACATGGCCCAATTAGTAGTTGCGTAAGCCATAATGTCTACTTATGGGCTTATGGCTAGTTTATGGCTAGTGTAGTTTCCATCTTTAACCAAATGACAAAAATAAACCAACCAAATTCATTGTCCTTATAAATTAGATTCACGATTAAAAGATACACATTTTCCAGCAAGGAACTAGGGTATAGAACAATTTTATTTATTTATTATTTTCTTGATCAATAAGATAATTTGAAACAATAATTGTATAGAGATATATGTACAAGTATATTAAAAGGGATGAGTGAAGCAACTTGATGGCTCATCAACTCATGGCTGACAGTTGATCCCACATTAATGGAGTGAAGCAACATAGCAACATGGGTTTACGAACAAAATGGGAGCTAAGGAAGCAAAGAGATGAATCTGTTTTAGGGTGTCGCTTGTAGACCGACATGAGTCTAACTCGGAAATGCTTTCGGGCTGGATTGAGATCGACAATTTGCTAAAAATGGTGATTGCACTTGGGTTGGTGATCTAGACTAAAGTTGGACTTTAGTTTGGTCCTTAGACTTTTTTGGGAATAAGACCAGTTTATTTGTCCGGGTCTATTCCATATACATATTTGGTCATTTAATTTGTTTTTGGTGCACGATTAACTTGTTTTAGAATAATTCAATGTTACCGATTATTTTAAAACTAACATCTTTGGTGACATCTCTGTCGAGTCTAGTAATACTTAATAATTTTATTTAGATATTATGTATACTTATTTTTCATCTAAAACATAAGGTTTATCTACTTTATAAATTCTTGTCCAAAATGTTGTTTTCGTAAATACTATTTCTCTGGAATTGATCTGCTAAAATCTTGCTTCTTGTTCATAAAAAAGGAAAAATCTTTGTTGAGAAACAAGATGCAAAACTTATGTCTCAAGATACATGATGTATGTTATCATGTTATAATTGACTTTAAAAAATCTCATGAAACAATGAGGAATATGAAAACAACTCAATGTACATATGCATAACAAGACGAATGACATCTTATAAATCACATGTTCAAGTTGAACTTGTCATTGTGTTCCTTGATCACCCATATATGCAAATAAACATATAAGTATTTCTGATGCAAGAGAACTTTAAGATGACCACAAACTCATCAAAGTTGTTAAGGTTAACGAGAATGTCACTAGAGTGCAAACAAGACCTAAAAAATGGTTAGGCCTAAGTCATATTTATCATCTTTTTTTTCAAAATCCATTCCTAAGCCTAGTGGTTTAAGTTTATGCAATACTCTAAATATCTAGTTCATTTAAACCAAAGCTTTAGTACCAATTGAAACACTACTCGTATAAGCAATTTTAAAATATATTTAAAAATGTAATAAATCATTTAAAAAACATTTTTGAAGATAAGGTACCAAACATTTAAGTCTTTAACAATTTAGGTGGTGTTTGGGATTTCATTTAAAAACAACTTATTAACTTATTGGTTTTTTTAAAAATCAATAAGTTAAAAAAAATGTTTGACAATGTAATAAGGACTTTTAAAATAACTGCACATAAACCTTTCAAAAAAGAGATTCTAATAAGTTAGGATTTCTAACTTTTCAAAACTCCTTATAACTTTTTGGGTTATAAAAGTCATATTCTCCTTAAAACATGTATAAACTAAGACAAACACTTTTTAACTTATTGAATTATTCATTTTCTCACGACAGAGCTAATTCAAACACTTTTTAAAAAACTCATTTCCTTACCACCATAATTCAATAAGTCTTTTTTTCCTAAAATTCATTTTAAGGTTCAAAATTAAATCAGAATAACAAAATATACGAGGGTGTAACAAAGTAATCAATCGATAAAGATAAATTAAACGTTATCTTGTACATCAAAATAAAATGTCTTCTAGATTTCATTATTCTCTTCGACCTTTAATATTTAACTACAACTCCTAATATGAACTCATGTAAAAATAATATGTTAGAATTGGAAACTTAATGAACGTTATTGGAGTTATAGATGTTTAGTAAGTCCGCATAGAATGGAAAACCCCGTGAAAACTTATAAAGTTTAATGAACATTCAATATATGGGGAAAAACATTACAAGTATTAATAATTTGTTATAATTATTAATAAATCTCAATAAACACCAAAACAAAAAAGTATAGACAATTGAAATGCATGATATGGATCTAAAACATAAAAATCCAACTTATATCAATTCCAAAAACATCTTACAATTGATAGCTAAATAGAGCTCGTGTAAATATAACATAAAGCACATGAAACACTCCTCATGCTCAATTCAAACTATGTATCAGTAAGCCATCACACATGTACCATACATGATGTTGCAAATCCCATGTGTAAGTGTTGTCGTATAGAATGATGTCATAAACATCTCAATTTTCTCTATACAAGTCATCTCAAGTGGCCACACAAAGTCTCAATCCCATCCTATAATGAATGCACATTATTATTATTATCAAATGTAAATTAAACAATAAATTTTGTCCTCATTTCACAACTCTTTTGTAAAAACATTTTATGAATGTAACATATTAACACATAACACAATGAAATTGTTTTTAAGTATAATAGTATAATAGGGGACATGTGTGCATATCTAAGGAATTCACCTTAAGCGTGTGAACTATTATCCAACTAAGTTTTTGAAGGATTGTAAAATAACTACTACTTCATAACAAACCAAGTACCATTAGTACTAAACATAAATCAAAGTATCAAACAAAACATCCAAAGTTAGTACTGTAATGTCATATAAAATTTTGCAAAGACCTTATAACTAGATCCACAATGCCTTACAAACTGATCTGCAAGGCCTTACAAACCTACAGTTAATGACACCTATTGGCTATATGATGACAATTTAGAAACTTTAAACACTTAATTATCATGATTTGAATTAAAATGGCTAAATGGTTATGTTATGCACAGTGGCGGACCGCTTCAAAAAAAATCATGTTGAAAATAATGAAATTGATCTTAGTACACTAGAACAAGATACTGGTTTGCGTAAGCAAATTTATGATTATCCAGTAAATTAACGAGATACTATTATACGAGCATATATTAACCATGATCCCTTTCAACAAAAACTTTTTGTATATCCAAAATCTGGTCCAGAAACCCATAAACGCAGTGGCGAATCTAGAACCAAAAACCACGTGGTTCCTTATATAAGTGAAACCAAAAAAATGCGAGAATAAATAATACTAGTGGCAGGCTGGCGTCTGGCAAAGCGGCGGCGATTACGATGGTCGGACGACGAATGACACAGGGCGAAACTGGTGGCCGGGTGGGAGTGATTATCAGGGTAACATTGTATGATGCTTCAGAGATGTTGATCACACCTCAGCCCAAGCGACGTTTCACATTTCAAGCATTTTTGTTATTTTTTTCTTTTTTTTTTGTTTAATCTTAAATGGACTAGGCTATTGCCTAATGATTAAATTTTAAGCGGATTGAGTCATTGAATTATTTTAAATGGATTGAAATATAAACTTTAGGTTTCATACATTTTGTTCCATTTTTCTTTTGGCAAAGTTTATAAGGCAGGTCCTTAAAAATTTATAAGGTAGTTCCTAATTTTTTTCATACATAACTTATACTAAGTTTTAAAAAAATAGGTGGGTCCTAGGACCCACCCTCAATATAACTAGATACGCCCATGCATAAACGTAGTTTTCAAGCTTCTTGGTTTAAGTTATATCCGTGGCTTGGATATTCAGAGATCTTTGATGTTGCATTTTGTTTTCCATGTTTTATATTCAACAAGTCTTCTGGAATTGGACACTACGGCCAACGAGCATTTACTATAGATGGATTTCAGAACCGGAAGAAAGTTGGTGGAAAAAGTTGTGCCTTTTTGCATCACATAGGGACTGATTGCACATCTTTTCACAATGTTGCACAAAAATCATGTGATGATTTGTTAAATGAGGCGCATGATATACGAAATGTGTTTGAGACATTTACAGAATAAGAGCATAAAAACAATAGAATGA
The DNA here is from genome assembly GCF_052849685.1 of Lactuca virosa. Lineage (NCBI taxonomy): Eukaryota > Viridiplantae > Streptophyta > Magnoliopsida > Asterales > Asteraceae > Lactuca > Lactuca virosa. The sequence continues at coordinate 46,984,428 of NC_136433.1, forward strand.
GATTGAAGGCTACTATTTATACAATCCGTTTGTGTGCCTTTCAAGGAATTGCATATAGAGGTCACGATGAAGGATCAGATTCCATAAACAAAGGAAATTTCCGTGAAATCTTGAAGGCAATTGGCGATTTTAACACAGAGATGAAAGAATTGTTCCGTACTGCTCCTAAACATGCATTATATACATCACCGTCAATTCAAAAAGAGATTCTAAACCTTATATCAACTAGGGTGAGGAGGATGATTTGTGAGGAGATTAATGGTGGAAATTTTTGTTTAGTTGTTGATGAAGCACGTGACCAGTCTAATAAAGAATAAATGTCAATTGTTTTGAGAGTTTTAAATAAAGATGACTTTATTATGGAGCGTTTCTTTGGGCTTGTTCATGTACCTGACACTACATCGCAAACTCTTAAGAATGCAATTTATTCTATATTGTCACATAATAATCTTGATCTTAAGTCAATCTGTGGTCAAGGGTATGATGGCGCAAGCAATATACGGGGTCATTTCAAGGGTTTTGCAAGCATTGATTTCAAATGATTGTCCATATGTGTATTATGTTCATTGTTTTGCCCATCGATTACAATTAGCATTAATGGTTGCGTCATAAGGAGTTGTTGCATTACAAAAGTTTTTTACTCGATTATCTTTTGTTATCAATGTTGTTGGCGCTTCCTCCAAGCGTACCGACCAACTTAGAAATGCACAAGCTGATGAAATTGCATATAAGATTTCTATTGACGAGTTAGAGACAAGTAGAGGGCTTAATCAAATTGGTACATTACAACGAGCTGGTGATACTCGATGGAGTTCTCACCTCAAATCAGTTTCGAGCTTAATCAAAATGTTTAGTCCAACTTGTGAGTTTTTACTTAAAATTATTAAGGATGACACTGGTCCAATCAAAGGCGACGCAGATTCAGCATATGAGTCTATTACTACATTTGAGTTCATTTTTGTTCTTCATCTCGAGCAAGAAATAATAGAGATCACTGATTTACTTTGTCAAGCTTTACAAAGACAATCTGAACATATTTGTAATGCGTTGAGGCTAGTTTCACCCACCAAATTTTTATTGCAAAAAAATGAAAGATGAAAGATGGGATGGTTTGTTGTCTCTTGTTACGTCGTTTTGTCAAGAACGTAACATTGATATCCCTGATATGACTTCTCCATACTTTACTAGAAGGGCTCGAGCGCGTAATGAGTTTAGTGATCATACACTAGAATGTGACATCCCCATTTTCACGGCCAGAAAAGACTAATTTGTTTATGTTTTATTTTGAAAATCAGAGTAACCTTTTAAAGAAAAGAGTTGCGGAATTTGTTCCCAAAAAAACATGATAAATACGTTATTAAAGCATCTCCGAAGAAATGTATTTTATTCATTTTAAAACATTGGGATGTCATCGTCAATACAGAAACATAAGCATAAACAAAACTTACATTCATTATCACTAGTGATTTATGTCTTCTTAATCTCTCAGTGTAATGTAACTTCATATCGACACCTGTGATACAAATAAACTGAGTGGGTTAGGTTGGGAAACCTGGTGAGTACATAGGGTTTTCAACCCACAATAATATAATTATTATGTTTAATCATCAAACAATTAACCCAATTACTCATCCCCATTATCTTCGTTATTCTTAAGGGTCTACCCTAAGAATCATCTATCCTGCATTCGTTCATTCCGAAGTCCATCGCTTCCAAGGTTTATATGACAGATACTAAGTTCATAGCTGTCAATGCTCGTTCGTAAAGCACTAAATCCATAGCTGTTGATCTTCATTTATCGGGCACTAAGTCCATAGCTACCAGCGTTTATCTAACAGGCACTAAGTGTGACATCCTCATTTTCACGGCCAGAAAAGATCGATTTTGTTTGTTTAAAAATCAAAGTAACATTTTAAATAAAAGTGTTGCGGAATTTGTTCCCAAAATAAAATATGATAAAGATTTATCAAAGCATTTCCGTAGAAATGTATTTCATTAAAAACCTCGGGATGTCATGTTCGATACAGATCAAAAGCATAAACAGTACAATATAAGCTTTACTACATTTATTCATATCTACAGACCTATATCCGTAATCTCTCATCCCAAACATCATATTTATGCTCGTGCACCACTACCTGTAATACAAGAAACTGAGTGGGTCAGGCTTGGGAGCCTGGTGAGCACATAGGGTTTTCAACCCACAATAAATAAGTTTATTAATTTCATCAACCAACAATAACCCGATTACCCGTTCCCGTTATCCTCACTTTACGTCCCTAAACACCTATCATAAGGGACCTAGCCTAAGGATCATCATCGGGATGGACACTACTGCTAAGGGGGTTCCTCAGCAATAAATGTCCTAAAGGCAACCATGAGGGGGATGGAGTACACCGGTGAACACATCGTTCACAAACATCTACAGGTTGCGAGCCTGCTAGCGTTCCACTGGACTGTCTAGAAGAGTCTGTGGTCGTCATCTATACTTCGCTAGATGACTGGATCACCAACAACATCGAGGCCTCTCATCATTTTATCACACATCGTCTTATTACATCTACCCATGTTTTACCCCAACATTTTTGTAGATATAAAATACATATACATTTTAAATCATGAAAAACGTGTATAAAAATCATTCATCCAACATAGATAGCAAGTATTCAGATAATATGCACACATAGCACATAATTTATATAAAATACTTCATATCTATGTGTAAGATGAAAATAACTATGCACTCACCTGATTAGGTGGTGACTCGGTACTCGGACAGCACTTCGTTATCTCAAAACAATTTTCCCTTGACAAAACCTAGTATCAATACCACTAGGGTTTAGTCTAACGTTAACCGCGACTAATTAATAGTCTAGCTATTATTATCGTTATATAAGCGTTAAACAACACTCTATATAACTCATAATAATAGCCCAAATAATTATTTTAAGTTCCTAATAATGTTATTATAATTAAATAAAAGCTATATTAAAAATAGCGTAGGCGTAGCTCACTTACAGCGGGTTTTATAGAAAACCGGGCTTCGCTTGGATCAGCGTTTCCGAACCGAAAGACCCTTTTTCTCGGGACTCCGGGAGCCTCGGGGCTTCCTTCGGGTGCCAGGGGGTTTACCTAGACTTTAAGGGGGGGGGGGGGGGTTAGGGGGCTTAGAGAGAGAAACTAGTGAGAGAGAAAAGAATGGGAAAGGTGTGAAAAAAATGAGGGTGGGAGAGGTTCTATTTATAGGGTGAAATATGGCTGAACTTGGTGCCACATGTCACCATCTGGTGGCAAGACTTGGGGAGAAAGCAATGGCCAATATTGTGTCACGTCACCCATTTTCGCACAACACACTTCCGACTTCTAAAATTCGTAACTTTCACATACGAGCTCCGTTTTTGACGTTCTTTATATCCACGCGTAGGTAAAAATAAGATCTATAATTTTTATTTTTACTCCGTTGGCTAATTCTTGACCGATCTTAAATTTAACAGTACGAGGAGATTATACTGTTAAATGTCCGCGTAAAATTCATAACTTCTTCTACATACGGACTCCATTTTCGTCTGTCTTTTTACCGTTGAGTTCCTATTAATGAGATCTTCAATTCTCATTTAGGTCGCGTAGGCCAAAAACCGCTCGATCTAAAATTCGAGTTTCGGGTTGTGCACTGCTAAGCCAAATCTTAGAAAAATCATAACTTCCTCATATGAAGTCAGATTTGGGCGTTTTTTTTATGCACGCTCTTGGTTTAACGTATACTACAACTTTGGTTTAGATTAATAAGGCCAAAAAGTCCTCTATCGTAAATTCACTATTTACGTCACACAGCGTCGTGCCGGTTTTGTCGTGAAACTTCGACAGGTCATAACTTCTTCGTTATAACTCGGATTTCGGCGTTCTTTATATTTCCGGAATCCTTGTCACGACCAATACAACTTTATTCATCGATATTGGGTTTATCTAACACTTTATTTTTTGACGCTTATTTTTATCATTTATTTATTATATCATTATAAATAAATAATAAGCATATAAAAGCACATAATTCACATAATAATCAAATATTTAATCTTTATTATCTCAAAAGAGTTACAATAGTTGACCTAGACTATTACATCATCTGATAATGCTTAGCCCCGAAACCTGGGCGTTACAATTCTCCCCCCCTTAGGATGATTCCGTCCCGGAATCATGCATCAGCAAACAGATGCGGATAGCGACTCATCATATCACTCTCTGTTTCCCAGGTGAGATTCGGCCCATTCGAATGTTTCCATCGGACTAGCACTAAATCGACCATCTTGCGTCGTAACTTCTTAGTCTTACGATCAACAATTGCATCGGGCTCTTCGATTAGCCTCTTGTTCTCATCCATCCTTAACTCTGAGATTGGAATTATGTCAGGAACTTCTCCTGTGAACTTTCTCAGATAACACACATGGAAGGTGTTATGAATACCATCTAGTTCTTCGGGTAATTCGAGCTTGTAAGCTTGGTTCCCAATTCTCTGAAGAACTTTAAACAATCCAATAAACCTTGGACTTAGCTTTCCTCGTTTACCGAATCTTATAAGTCCCTTCCACGGTGAGACTTTAAGCAAAACCGAATCCCCAACTTCGAAGGTCATCGGTCGTCTTTTCTTGTCAGCATAGCTCTTCTGACGATCCTGAGCTGCTAACATTCTTCCCCTAATCACCTTCAGCTTCTCAACAGTCTCATGGACTATCTCGGGGCCCATAAACTGCTTTTCTCCAGCCTCAAGCCAACAAGACGGCGTACGACACTTCTGTCCGTACAAAGCTTGATAGGGTGCCATGTTGATGCTCGAGTGGAAACTATTGTTGTAGGAAAATTCTACTAGAGGTAAGTGTTCATCCCAGTTACCTTGGAACTCCAGGGTACATGCTCTAAGCATATCTTCTAGTGTTTGAATCGTTCTTTCGCTCTGACCATCAGTCTGCGGATGGTAAGCTGTACTCAAACACAACTTCGTACCCAATTCCTCTTGTAGACTTCTCCAAAATCGTGACGTGAAACGACTATCACGATCTGATACAATCGTTAGAGGAACACCGTGAAGTCTTACTATCTCCTTCACGTAAGCATTTGCGAGCTTATCCATAGACCACCTTTCGTTGGCTGCTATGAAGTGTGCACTCTTAGTGAAACGATCCACGACCACCCAAATCATGTCGTGACCGTTCTTCGTCCTGGGCATTTTAGTCACAAAATCCATGGTGATGTCTTCCCATTTACCCATGGGTACAGGTAAGGGTTCTAAACTCCCATACGGTTTCTGATGTTGTGCCTTAACTCTTGCACAAGTTACACACTCAGCCACATACTTTGCAACATCGAGTTTCATCGTCGGCCACCAGTAGTAGGGTTTTAGGTCCCTATACATTTTAGTGCTACTGGGATGAATCGAGTACATGGTCTTGTGAGCTTCTTCCATCATAAGATCTCGTATCCCTCCCGTCTTAGGTACCCAAATTCTATCTTGGAATACCTTCAGTCCTTGACTGTTTGTACCAAACACCAACGTTTTACCCAAACGTTCTTCTTTTCAGTCATTCTTCTCTATAGATTCTTCTTGAGCTTTCTTTATACTTTCCACAATGGTCGAGACAACTTCTATTCTCAACGCTCTTGGCCTTTTTCTTTCAAGATTGACTTTTCGACTTAGAGCATCAGCAACAACATTTGCTTTACCGGGGTGGTAAAGTATCTCACAGTCGTAGTCCTTGAGTAACTCTAGCCAGCGTCGTTGCCTCATGTTCAACTTCTTCTGATTAAAGAGATATTGGAGACTCTTATGATCAGTGAAAAGTTTGCACTTCGTTCCATAGAGGTAATGCCTCCATATCTTTAGAGCAAAAACTACCGCTGCCAACTCCAAATCGTGAGTGCGGTAGTTCTTTTCGTGCCCCTTCAATTGTCGAGATGCGTATGCTATCACCTTTTCTCTTTGGGTCAGAACACAACCCAACCCGACTCCAGATGCCTCACTATAGACCGCGAAGTCTTTAACTCCATCGGGTAGAGAAAGAATCGGTGCTTCACATAACTTCTTCTTTAGCTTCTCGAATGCTTCTTCGTGCTTCTCGATCCATGTATAAGTAGCTCCTTTGTGGGTCAAAGTTGCCAATGGAGCAGCTATCGGAGAAAAGCCTTGGATAAACCTTCGGTAATATCCAGCTAATCCAAGAAAGCTTCGAATCTCTGTGGGACTCTTTGGACGTTCCCACTTCATCACAGCTTCGATTTTTGCTGGGTCAACCATTATTCCCTCCTGGTTAACCACATGACCCAAGAATTATACTTCTCGGATCCAAAAATCGCACTTGGAGAACTTTGCATACTACTTCTCATTCTTCAAGACTTCCAACACTTATCGTAGATGCTTGCCATGCTCCTCTTGGCTTTTCGAGTAGATCAGAATGTCGTCGATGAACACTATCACGGATTTATCGAGGAATGGTTTACAAACCTTGTTCATCAAATCCATGAATGCTGCTGGAGCATTGGTTAGTCCAAACGACATAACCAATAACTCGTAGTGTCCATATCTTGTTCTGAATGCAGTCTTCTCGATATCCTGCTCTCTCACCTTCAGCTGATGATATCCTGACCTAAGATTGATCTTTGAGAAATAGCTCGAACCTTGTAGCTGATCGAATAGGTCATCAATCCTCGGCAATGGTTATTTGTTCTTCACTGTTGCCTTGTTCAACTCTCTGTAAATCTATGCACATCCTCATGCTTCCGTCTTTCTTCTTCACGAATAGCACCAGAGCTCCCCAGGGTGATGAACTAGGTCGAATGAAACCGTTGTCCAACAACTCCTGAAGTTGCGTCATGAGCTCCTTCATCTCTGTCGGTGCTAATCGGTATGGTGCTTTTGCTATTGGTGTCGTTCCTGGTAGCAAGTCTATTCGGAACTCTACTTGTCTATTAGGCGGTAATCCGGGAAGATCTTCGGGAAAGACTTCCGGATAATCACACACCACTGGTATACTCTGCACCTCCTTCTTTTCCTTCTTAGCATCGATAACAAATGCCAAGTATGATGCACATCCCTTGGAAAAAAACATTTTCTGGCTTTCATCAGGGAGATGATTCCAGAATTTACTCTGCGTTTGTCCCCGTACACCATGAATGACTCCTTTACGGGTGGGTTCACCCTTACTATCTTCTTTCGGCATAATATCTCAGCATCGTTGGCGCTGAGCCAATCCATTCCCAGAACGATGTCGAAACCATTCAATTCTATGGGTAACAGCTCTTCATGGAATTCGTTTCCGTTTAAGTCGATGACTATGTTCTTAATATGATTACTAACAGGTATGAATTTGCCACTGGCAACTTCTACAATCAGGGCATTATCAAGTTTTTCTACGGGCAATGCTAGTTTCCCACCAAACTTATGTGACACAAAGGAGTAGTTTGCTCCGGAATCAAACAGTATATTGGCAGGCATACCATTTACAAGGAAGGTACCTGAAGCGACATCTGATGCCTCCTTTGCAGCTTCGAGCGTCATCTGGAAGGCTCTTGCCTCCGGCTTCGGTGGAATGCTGGGTCTTCCTGCCTCCTTCTTCTTCGGGCAGTCCCTCGAAATGTGCCCTTCCACATTGCACTCATAACAGACCTTCTTAGCGAACGTGCACTCATTGGCATAGTGTTCGGGCTTTCCACACTTTAAACAGGTGACCTGTAACGCCCGCAGATCCGGGCTAGTCAATTTAGAGATAATAGGGGTTGAAAACGACTTTTCGACAAAATATTATTTAGAATAAATAATCTTAACCAATTTGTAGAATGTGTCTCAAGGGTTCCGTATATATAAAGAACGCCGAAATCCGAGTTATAACGAAGAAGTTATGGCCCGTCGAAGTTTCGCGACGGAACCGACACGACACCGGGAAACGTAAATAGTGAATTTACGATGGAGCGATATTCAGCTTTAGCGATCTAAACGAAAGTCGTAGAATACGTTAAACCGAGAGCGTCCATAAAAAAAGAACGCCCAAATCTGACTTTGTATGAGGAAGTTATGATTTTTCGAAGTTTCGGCTTAGCAGTGTACAACCCGAAATTCGAATATTAGATCGAGTGGTTTTTAGCTGACAAAACCTAAACGAGAATCGAAGATCTCGTTAATAGTAGCATAACGATAAAAAGACAGACAAAAACGGACGTCGGATGAAGAAGTTATGAATTTTTAACGGACCAATCCTGTCCCGACCTGTTAAAAATATAACTTTTAAAATAAATTCAGAATTAGCCGACGGAGTCTAAACGAAAGTTGTAGAGTACGTTCCTGCCTTCGCGTGGATATAAAGAACGTCAAAAACAGAGCTCGTATGCGAAAGATACAAATTTTTAAAGTTTGTAGTCGAAATTGCGAAGTCTGATAAGAACTTGATGACGTGGCAGCATCTGGGCCGTCCGATGTTGGTTTAGGAGTCGCTTCGGATCACGCCACGTAGCCCTCGCAGTACGCCCCACGTCCGAAGAAGTTACGCCCCGCGTAGCTCCGGTCTGATCCATCCGATGGAGCGAGACAGCTGGCTTCGGCTGGCATTCTAATCCGAGGACTACGCCTCGCATAACCTCCCTACGCCCAGCGTTCCGAGAGGCTTCGCGCCCCTATAAATAGATGCGAGGGTCTCCGGATTTTTCACACCATTCTCTTTCTCTCTCTAAATTACTTTCTCTCTCTAAGGGTTTTAACCCTCCCCTAAGCCTAGGTGATCCCCTAGCACCCTAAGGAAGCCCCGAGGCTCCCGGAGTCCCGAGAAAAAGGGTCTTTCGGTTTCGGAAACGCTGCTCCGAGCAAAGCCCGGTTTTCTTTAAAATCCGCTGTAAGTAAACTACGCTTACACAATTTTTAATATAGCTTTCAAATAATTATAGTAATGTTATTAGGTCCTTAAAATAATTATTTGGACTATTATTATGAGTTATATCGAGTGTTATTTAACGCTTATATAATAGTAATAATAGTCAGACTATTAATTTGTCGCGGTTATCGTTAGACTAAACCCTAGTGGTATTGATACTAGGTTTTATCGAAGGAAAATTGTTTTGAGAGTATCGAAGCGTTGTCCGAGTGCTGAGTCACCACCTTAACAAGTGAGTGCATAGTTACTTTCAGCTTACACATAGATATGAAGTATTCTATATAAATTACGTGTTGTGTGTGCATATTATCTGTATACTTGCTATCTATGTTGGATGAACAATTTTATACCCGATTTAAATGATTTAAACCGTATATGTATTTTATATCTACAAAATGTGTTGGGTAAAACATGGGTAGATGAAATATGAGTTGAATGATGAGATGAGGGATGAATTAGACCATGAGGTGAAGGTGAGAGGTGGACGATGCGAGAAGCGTTTTTCAAATGATGGCCCCGTCATTCAGCAGAGTATGGATGACAACCACAGACTATTCTAGACAGTCCAGTGGAACACTAGCAGGCTCGCAACCTGTAGGTGTTGTGAACGATGTGTTCACCCGGTGTACTCTAAACCCTGGTGATCATGCAGACTTGATGCCTAAACCTTGGTGATCATGCAGACTTGATGCCTAAACCCTGACGACTATGCAGACTTAGTGCCTGTTGTGTAAACCGTGGCAACGATGGACTTCGTGCCGATTCCTTAGGATGATCCTTAGGAATGAATGAACGAGGAATAGCTGATTCTTAGGGTAGATCCTTAAGAGTAAAGAAGATAATGGGGATGGGTAATTGGGTTAATTGTTTGATGATTAAACATAATAATTATATTATTGTGGGTTGAAAACCCTATGTACTCACCAGGTTTCCCAACCTGACCCACTCAGTTTATTTGTATCACAGGTGTCGATGTGAAGTTACTTTACACTGAGAGATTTAAAAGAGATGTAGATCACTAGTGTAAATGAATGTAAGTTCTGTTTATGCTTATGTTTCTGACGATGACATCCCAAATGTTTTAAAATGAACAAAAATACATTTCTTCGGAAATGCTTTGATAACGTATTTATCATGTTTTTTTGGGAACAAATTCCGCAAGATTTTTATTAAAAGAAGTACTCTGATTTTTATAAAGCATAAACAAAATCGGTCTTTTCTGGCCGTGAAAATGGGGATGTCACAGTTGGTATTAGAGCATTAGTTTAAGCGAACTAGGAATATGGATTTATTTCTAGACTTAAACTTAGATTGCTAAGTGATGATCGTGAGGAGTGTGTCTAATAAATTTAGGTAATACACCTGAATAGACACAAGCACTAGCTTATTTAGGAAGATGCCTAATATGATTTATGTGCTAAATGATTTATGCCTTATATGATGTTACTTGTTCGGATCTATGGTCTGTTGCTGACCGGATCTGGAAACCTTATGTGTTCAGGATTCTAAACGTACGACTACGATAATAGAACTAACATGTAAACGTTTCGGAGTGATAAGGACGGTTTAAACATCTATCCTAAATAAGGATCTAAATTCACCGTATTCGGTGTATAGATCAAGATGGCAAGAACCCGCAGTGGATCTGGAAATGCGAATGGGAATAGGAATCAACCCCCAGTGATTCAGCAAATACCTGTTATAGTTGAAGTTGCACCCGAACCAATCACTATGACTGGAGTACAAGCCATGATTCGGGCCATGTTAGCAGAACAAAGGGAAGAAATGAGGCAGATGTTGAATAGGGACGAACCTACCAGGCCCGTTGAGCAACCCGAGCTGAGTCCCGAACAATCGGAGGAAGGGAACTATAGCCGCCATATGAGTCAAGTTGGGACTCAAGGAGAACGAAGGAATGACCCGGAGAGGGGAAACGACAAGGATGGGCGGATGTATAAGAATTTCTTGGGTGCCAAGCCACCAAGTCTTTCTGGAAGCCCGAAGCCGTTTGAGATTATGGACTGAATCTCCGAAATGGAGATGGTGTTTGAGAGCTGTGACTGTAGCGACAAGCAAAAGACCGTCTTTGCAGTCAGACAACTAAAGACTGGAGTGCTAAGTTGGTGGAAGTTGTTGGCAGATACAATGCCACGAGGAGAAGCCATGCGAATGTCTTGGGAAGCATTCATGGAGCAATTGAAAATGCAATACTGCTCAGAGATAGATCTGATAGACCTAAACAACGAATTTCAGAACCTGAAGAAGGGAAAGATGAGTGTGGATGAGTATGTCATCGCATTCACCGAGAGGATGAAGCTATTCCCCTATTTGGTGCCTACTGAACTCTCCAAGATCGATAGATTTGCTAACGGTCTGCCCATAGACTTTGGCCCAACAGTCAAAATGGCAACTACCTTGAAAACAGCCGTTAGAGCAGCTAGGAATGTTGAGACCCAGATTAGGGAAAAAGGTCTGGAGAGAGCTGAAGTTGGCGAGAAAAGGAAGTACGAAGGATCTTCGAAATCCAACAAAGAAAGGAAATTCTCGAAGACTGAAGGAGGAGGAGGAGGTGAAGCTAAGTGATGCGAGAAGTGTAAAAAGAAACACTTCGGGAAATGTAGCGAGGAGGTGACTTGCTACAAATGTGGAAAGACAGGGCATTACGCCAGCAAGTGTACATCCAAGAAAAGGGTGTGCTATAGATGTAACAAAGAGGAGCATGTTTCTAAAAACTGCCCGAAGAAAAACGAGGCAGCAAGGCCAGAAACACCACCAAGGCCAAGGGCATTCCACATGATCCTCGATGAAGCAGACAACAACGCGAGGAATCAAGGATGAGGACTTCATATCCGAAGATCGAGTTATGCAGTAGCCATAATATCGTATGATGTAGCCTGTTAGAGGCATAGTCTAGGGTGAACTTGAACACCTATGTAATCGTTTCAAGGAATAATATAAAACCTTCGTTTTGCTATCTGATGTGTTAAGTTGTTATGTGATTGTCTTGTATGGTGACTTGGAAAACTGCGAGACAATACTTGGGACGAGTATGAGTAGGTGTGAAAGGTAGTAGATGCATATACTACCAGAAGCACAGGACTCACGCTTGGATCAGGGAAAGTCACAAGGTTACCAAGAAGCTAGTAATTGATACCGTTTTATTCAAATATGTTGTTACTATCGTTTCAGTAATGACTAAGAAGATTGTTGTTATTCCGACCCTAGTGGTCATATCGAATTGAGTCCAACTACGATGAGTATGTTACGTGGTTCAGAGAACCAAGTTCGACGTAGCATCTGACTTAAGCCAAAAGATTGAAGTGAAAGATAATCGAAGCGATCAATAGAAGTATCGCGCTCATTGTTAAAGGAGTTGATAGCTAAAAGTGCTACATGTTGAGATGTGATTATAACACATTAGAACATGAAGGAAGGTATATGTCATTCTGGAATTTGACTCTAAGAGACCTGAGTCTAAACGTGCATCACATGATGATAGGTCATAATTTGGAGTCTAACCTGAGATAGAGAGCAGGTGCACGATCGAGTATTGCTTGCAGTCTAAGAGATAGACTCGAAGGAATATAGAAGTTATAATTATTACCTAGGATGAAGATATGACGTATGGAGTTATTATACGAGCCATGTTTCGTTGATGATTCCGGGACGTAATCATCCTAAGGGGGAGATAATTGTAACGCCCGCAGATCCGGGCTAGTCAATTTAAAGATAATAGGGGTCGAAAACGACTTTTCGACAAAATATTATTTAGAATAAATAATCTTAACCAAGTTGTAGAATGCGTCTCAAGGGTTCCGTACATATAAAGAACGCCGAAATCCGAGTTATAACGAAGAAGTTATGGCCCGTCGAAGTTTCGCGACGGAACCGGCACGACACCGGGAAACGTAAATAGTGAATTTACGATAGAGCAATATTCAGCTTTAGCGATCTAAACGAAATTCGTAGAATACGTTAAACCGAGAGCGTCCATAAAAAAAGAACGCCCAAATCTGACTTTGTATGAGGAAGTTATGATTTTTCGAAGTTTCGGCTTAGCAGTGTACAACCCGAAATTCGAATATTAGATCAAGTGGTTTTTAGCTGACACAGCCTAAACGAGAATCGAAGATCTCGTTAATAGTAGCATAACGATAAAAAGACAGACAAAAACGGACGTCGGATGAAGAAGTTATGAATTTTTAACGGACCAATCCTGTCCCGGCCTGTTAAAAATATAACTTTTAAAATAAATTCAGAATTAGCCGACGGAGTCTAAACAAAAGTTGTAGAGTACGTTCCTGCCTTCGCGCGGATATAAAGAACGTCAAAAACGGAGCTCGTATGCGAAAGATACAAAATTTTAAAGTTTGTAGTCGAAATTGCGAAGTCTGATAAGAACTTGATGACGTGGCAGCATCTGGGCCGTCCGATGTTGGTTCAGGAGTCGCTTCGGATCACGCCACGTAGCCCTCGCAGTACGCCCCACGTCCGAAGAAGTTACGCCCCGCGTAGCTCCGGTCTGATCCATCCAATGATGCGAGACAGCTGGCTTCGGTTGGCATTCTTATCCGAGGACTACGCCCCACGTAACCTCCCTACGCCCAACGTTCCGAGAGGCTTCGCGCCCCTATAAATAGATGCGAGGGTCTCCGGATTTTTCACACCATTCTCTTTCTCTCTCTAAATTACTTTCTCTCTCTAAGGGTTTTAACCCTCCCCTAAGCCTAGGTGATCCCCTAGCACCCTAAGGAAGCCCCGAGGCTCCCGGAGTCCCGAGAAAAAGGGTCTTTCGGTTTTGGAAACGCTGCTCCGAGCAAAGCCCGGTTTTCTTTAAAATCCGATGTAAGTAAGCTACGCTTACACAATTTTTAATATAGCTTTCAAATAATTATAGTAATGTTATTAGGTCCTTAAAATAATTATTTGGACTATTATTATGAGTTATATCGAGTGTTATTTAACGCTTATATAATAGTAATAATAGTCAGACTATTAATTTGTCGCGGTTATCGTTAGACTAAACCCTAGTGGTATTGATACTAGGTTTTATCGAAGGAAAATTGTTTTGAGAGTATCGAAGCGCTGTCCGAGTGCTGAGTCACCACCTTAACAAGTGAGTGCATAGTTACTTTCAGCTTACACATAGATATGAAGTATTCTATATAAATTACGTGTTGTGTGTGCATATTATCTGTATACTTGCTATCTATGTTGGATGAACAATTTTATACCTGATTTAAATGATTTAAACCGTATATGTATTTTATATCTACAAAATGTGTTGGGTAAAACATGGGTAGATGAAATATGAGTTGAATGATGAGATGAGGGATGAATTAGACCATGAGGTGAGGGTGAGAGGTGGACGATGCGAGAAGCCTTTTTCAAATGATGGCCCCGTCATTCAGCAGAGTATGGATGACAACCACAGACTATTCTAGACAGCAAGTGGAACACTAGCAGGCTCGCAACCTGTAGGTGTTGTGAACGATGTGTTCACCCGGTGTACTCTAAACCCTGGTGATCATGCAAACTTGATGCCTAAACCTTGGTGATCATGCAGACTTGATGCCTAAACCCTGACGACTATGCAGACTTAGTGCCTGTTGTGTAAACCGTGGCAACGATGGACTTCGTGCCGATTCCTTAGGATGATCCTTAGGAATGAATGAACGAGGAATAGCTGATTCTTAGGGTAGATCCTTAAGAGTAAAGAAGATAATGGGGATGGGTAATTGGGTTAATTGTTTGATGATTAAACATAATAATTATACTATTGTGGGTTGAAAACCCTATGTACTCACCAGGTTTCCCAACCTGACCCACTCAGTTTATTTGTATCACAGGTGTCGATGTGAAGTTACTTTACACTGAGAGATTTAAAAGAGATGTAGATCACTAGTGTAAATGAATGTAAGTTCTGTTTATGCTTATGTTTCTGACGATGACATCCCAAATGTTTTAAAATGAATAAAAATACATTTCTTCGGAAATGCTTTGATAACGTATTTATCATGTTTTTTTGGGAACAAATTCCGCAAGATTTTTATTAAAAGAAGTACTCTGATTTTTATAAAGCATAAACAAAATCGGTCTTTTCTGGCCGTGAAAATGGGGATGTCACAGGTGACTCCTCCGTTACATTTTCCTTGGTGCTTCTTCTTGCATTTGTCGCACCATTTTGCTTCAGCTCCTCCTCCTCTCGAACCAGACTTCGAGAATTTACTCTTCTTGCTGGACCTCGAGGATCCATCGAATTTCCTTTTCTCACCAACCTCAGCCCTCTCCAGACCCCTTTCCTTCTGTTGGGTCTCTACATTCTTAGCTGCTCGAATCGCTGAGTTCAGAGTGGTTGCCATCTTGACCGTCGGGCCAAAGTCGGCTGGCAGTCCATTTGCGAACCTCTCAATTTTGGAGAGTTCGGTTGGCACCAGGTATGGAAATAACTTCATCTTCTCAGTGAATGCAGTAGCATAGTCGTCAATGCTCATTCTCCCTTTCTTCAAGTTTTGGAACTCATTGTTCAAATCAATTAGATCTATCTCTGAACAACACTTCATCTTCAGTTGTTCCAAGAACTCATCCCATGACATCTTCAGGACTTTTCCTCGCGGCATTGTATCTGCCAATAACTTCCACCAGCTCAAGACTCCGGTCTTCAGTTGCCTAAATGCAAAGACAGTCTTCTGTTTCTCGCTACAGTTGCAGCTCTCGAACACCATCTCCATTTCGGAGATCCAATCCATAATCTCAACAGGCTTTGGGCTTCCTGAAAGACTTGGTGGCTTGGCACCCAAGAAATTCTTATACACCCGCCCATCCTTGAGTCCCAACTTGACTCACATGGCGGCTATAGTTCCCTTCCTCTGATTGCTCGGGAATCAGCTCGGGTTGCTCAATGGGCATGGTAGGTTCGTCCCTATTTTCGTGCAACATCTGCCTCATTTCCTCCCTTTGTTCTGCTAACATAGCCCGAATCATAGCTTGTACTCCATCAATGGTGATTGGATCGGGTGCAACTTCTACTACAACAGGTATTTGCTGAATCACTGGGGGTTGATTCCTATTCCCAATCGCATTCCCAGCTCCACTGCGGGTTCTTGCCATTTTGATATATACACCGAATAAGGTGAATTTAGATCTTTATTTAGGATAGACGTTTAAATCATCATTATCTCTCCGAAACGTTTACATACTAGTTCTAATATCGTAGTCGTACGTTTAGAATCCTGCTAGCGTTCCACTGGACTGTCTATAAGAGTCTGTGGTCGTCGCCTATACTCCGCTACATGACTAGATCACCAACAACATCGAGGCCACTCATCATTTTATCACACATCGTCTTATTACATCTACCCATGTTTTACCCCAACATTTTTGTAGATATAAAATACATATACAGTTTAAATCATGAAAAATGTGTATAAAAATCATTCATCCAACATAGACAGCAAGTATTCAGATAATATGCACACATAGCACGTAATTTATATAAAATACTTCATATCTATGTGTAAGATGAAAGTAACTATCCACTCACCTGATTAGGTGGTGATTCGGTACTCGGACAACACTTCGTTATCTCAAAATAATTTTCCCTTGACAAAACCTAGTATCAATACCACTAGGGTTTAGTCTAACGTTAACCGCGACTAATTAATAGTCTAGCTATTATTACTGTTATATAAGCGTTAAACAACACTTTATATAACTCATAATAATAGCCCAAATAATTATTTTAAGTTCCTAATAATGTTACTATAATTAAATAAAAGCTATATTAAAAATAGCGTAGGCGTAGCTCACTTACAGCGGGTTTTATAGAAAATCGGGTTTCGCTTGGAGCAGCGTTTCCGAACCGAAAGACCCTTTTTCTCGGGCTTCCTTCGGGTGCTAGGGGGTTTACCTAGACTTTAGGGGGGGGGGGGTTAGGGGGCTTAGAGAGAGAAACTAGTGAGAGAGAAAAGAATGGGAAAGGTGTGAAGAAAATGAGGGTGGGAGAGGTTCTATTTATAGGGTGAAATATGGCTGAACTTGGTGCCACATGTCACCATCTGGTGGCAAGACTTGGGGAGAAAGCAATGGCCAATATTGTGTCACGTCACCCATTTTCGCACAACACACTTCCGACTTCTAAAATTCGTAACTTTCACATACGAGCTCCGTTTTTGACGTTCTTTATATCCACGCGTAGGTAAAAATAAGATCTACAATTTTTATTTTTACTCCGTTGGCTAATTCTTGACCGATCTTAAATTTAACAGTACGAGGAGATTATACTATTAAATGTCCGCGTAAAATTCATAACTTCTACATACGGACTCCATTTTCGTCTGTCTTTTTACCGTTGAATTCCTATTAATGAGATCTTCAATTCTCATTTAGGTCGCGTAGGCCAAAAACCGCTCGATCTAAAATTCGAGTTTCGGGTTGTGCACTGCTAAGCCAAATCTTAGAAAAATCATAACTTCCTCATATGAAGTCAGATTTGGGCGTTTTTTTTATGCACGCTCTTGGTTTAACGTATACTACAACTTTGGTTTAGATTAATAAGGCCAAAAAGTCCTCTATCGTAAATTCACTATTTACGTCACACAGCGTCGTGTCGGTTTTGTCGTGAAACTTCGACAGGTCATAACTTCTTCGTTATAACTCGGATTTCGGCGTTCTTTATATTTCCGGAATCCTTGTCACGACCAATACAACTTTATTCATCGATATTGGGTTTATCTAACACTTTATTTTTTGACGCTTATTTTTATCATTTATTTATTATATCATTATAAATAAATAATAAGCATATAAAGGCACATAATTCACATAATAATCAAATATTTCATCTTTATTATCTCAAAAGAGTTACAATAGTTGACCTAGACTATTACATCATCTGATAATGCTTAGCCCCGAAACCTGGGCGTTACACTAAGTCCATAGCTACCAGTGTTTATCTAATATGCACTAAGTCCATAGTTGCCGATGTTATTTATTAGGCACTAAGTCTATAGTTGTCAATGTTTACTCATACTATCTTTCATCTCTCATCGTTCATTTAGCCGTGTTTTACCCAACATATTTGTAGATATAAAATACATATACAATTTAAATCATTTAAAACATGTATAAAATCGTTCATCCAGCATAGAAATCAAGTATTCAAATAATATGCACACATAGCACGTAATTTATATAAAATACTTCATATCTATGTGTAAGATGAAAGTAACTATGCACTCACTTGTTAAAGTGATGATTCCAAACTCGGACAGCGTTTCGCTTCTTAACAATATAATTTCCTTCGACGAAACCTAGTATTATTACCACTAGATTTTAGTCTAATATTTATCGTGACTAATTATTAGTCTTAGCATTATTATTATTATATAAGCGTTTAAACAATATTTTCCAACCACTATGTACGGACAGGGGCCAGACATAAAACACCGGAGGGCGGGACCATTTTGACATATAGCACTTCTGAAATCCAACAACCATATGCGGCCCTTTAAACCAGATTTCTCGTACCGCGAGTAGTTAAAAAGATATTATAACGACACTTATATAAGTCACAATAATAGCCCAAATATTTATTATAAGTTCATAATAACAATACTAATATTAAATATAAGCTATATTTAAAATAGGGTAAACATAACTTACTTACAATGGAGTTTTAGCTAAGAGTCGCGTTCTGCAGGGGTAGAACTTCGTCGCTGAATCTTTCTAAGAAAGATTTTTGCAGCGCTTCAGCGCTCACCTTACTATACTAAAACTATAGAAAGAGAAGTCGAATCACGAAGGACCGAAATGCTCGGGGATAAGAAGAAAAAGACTCTTGAATCAAGAGAATGGTGCACGAAATATGAGAGCCTAGAGGCTCTTATTTATAGTAACTGAATTTTCAAAAACCACCATCTATATTTACTTAAATGACTAAACACCCCCTTATATACTATTTTAAATAGATTTAATGATATTTGTACTAAACTAATATCGAAAGTACTCAACACTAGTCTTATAACGACCGCATCGTCGATACCTTTCTAATGATATATACATATGTATATATATGTATACGTATATATGATTTACACTTTATTTTAATACGTAAATGTGTTATTAAAAATTATAACTCGTTCATACGAACTCCGTTTTTGACGTTCTTTATATCCACGCGTAGCTATCGACGAGATCTACAACTTTCGTTTAGACTCCGTCGGCTAATTTTGAATTTATATTTTTGTCCATGTTTTTATAAAATTAAATGATTTTGCTGAAATCATAACACTCTCGTACGGACTCCGTTTTTGACATTCTTTTTCTCAAAATTCCTATTTTAAGGAGTACTATGATTTTCTTTTTCGTCGCATTAGCTAAAAGTCAACTATTCTCTTCGTAGCTTTTTATGTCATACATTCGTTGTGCGCGGCTGACTTTTATATCTTATAAAAATCATATCTAATTCATATGGATTCGGATTTTGACGAAATTTATATTTTTGGGATCGGGACGACGTGTACTTCCTAAATATTATATATATATATATATATATATATATATATATATATATATATATATATATATATGTTTTGGCGCACTTATTTTTACGATTTACGGACGATTCGACTGATTTTTCCTATTTTATTATGTTATAATAATCATGAAACATATAATATTCAAATAATTTATCTCTATTAGGTCAAATATGTTACAATTGTTAACCCTAACTATTACTTTGGTTAAGATTATTTATCCTAGATAATATTCTATAAAAAATCATTTTTAACGCTTATTATATCTTAATTGACTAGCCCGAATCTGCGGGTGTTACATAGACCATCATTACCGAGTGGATATATTTTACGAAGCAATTAATGGAAATAAATCATCGATTCGGTGATAGATCAACAGAGTTGCTTCGACTTTCAACAACTTTAGATCCTAAAAGTGTTGATGAGCCTTTTCGAAGTAGCGATGTAATTAAGTTAGTAGAGAAGTTTTATCCTGAAGATTTTTAATGAACAAGAGAAAGTAGTTTTGAAGATACAACTTCAACATTATGAGATTGATGTCGTTCAACATGCAGATTATAAACTATTGACATCTATATCAGAATTGTGCCAATGGTTGATAAAGACTATAAGAGTAGCGAACTTTCATCTTATTTATCGAGTAGCTAGTCTCATACTTACTCTTTCAGTTTCTACTGCTACAACGGAGAGGTCATTTTCAGCAATGAACCTCATTAAAACAAGGTTACGGAATAAAATGGAAGACGTGTTTTTGAATGACTCGTTGGTTTTGCACTTCGAGCGGGAACTTGCTGAAAAGATTAGTTTAGAGACGGTTATAGAAGACTTTAAAAATCCGAAAGATCGTCGCATTCCACTTTGATAAACGATGTAACAATCTATTAGTTTTATTGTTTACACTTTTGATATGTCATAATTTTGAAATAAATAAAATTTCTTTACATATTTCAATTATGAAGTTTTGATTTCGGCCCCCTAGTTGTAGTGAGTGTGTTCCGCCCCTAGTTATGCATCTTTGATGGTCATTCAAATCAAAAGTCATAAAGTTTAAGTCAACTTATGTTATTCGACTAATTTTTTTGAAATGTCAACTCATAATTTCAAGCAATGAAAACCAAGGTTCAAAAATACGGAAACGAGCCTCGAGGAGTTTGCCCTCCGCTTCACGAGGCGTAAGCCTCGAGGCGAAACGAGGCGTGACCTTGAGGCGGATAATAAAATTAATTATAAAATATTATATAACTTATAAAAAAACAATATAAAAGTCCAAACCAAACTTAAATAATCATAGATCATATGTCAATTAATGTTTTCATCCCAAAAACTAATAGTTATTGTTTTGATCCTAAAAATGAAAATACTAGGAAGTCTTAAACAGGTCAACTTAATCCAAATCACATAATGCAAACATCATCATCATCTTCCACGTCCTCTTCATCAATCAAATGAAATTCAACATCCTTCCTCATTCTTGATGTTGAACATTCACCTCCATCACCAATTTCTCCACCAATTTCTCCGCCATTTTCACTTTCACCACCATTGTCGGCTTCATCATCATTTGGGTCGGCTACCCATTCATCATCAGAAGGCAATTCTTCAACAAGTAGGGGATCAACTTCATCCGATAGCTTTTTCTTCTTGATAAACTTATTTTTCAGCTTCTTGTTGTACATGATGTACACCAAACTATTCATTTTACTCGTGGTCAACCGATTTCTTCGTTTTGTGTGTACTTGATTAAATGTACTCCAGTTTCGCTCACAAGCCGAAGCCGAACATATTAGGCCTAAAATTTTTGTTGCAAAGGCCTTGAGTTTGGGAACCTCATCTCCGAAGTTGTCCCACCATTCAACTGCAGTAATAAAACAACATTAATAGTCTAGTTAAGCAGTAAAAAAACAGCACTAAACAGTGCACTAAATGCAGAAAAACTGCACTATAGACTGTGACTAAAAACAACAACCAACCCGGTGGACATGTCATGTATGATGTCAAGGATGCCATGTATCCGAACAATCCTCGTTTGTATTTATAAACATCAAGTTGAGAATCGATCTTTATATAAGTGTCTCGATTCCTAACGAGTCTTTCCATGCACTTATACAAACCCATTTTTATCTCGGGATGCTCAGAGACATCGGGACTCCATCTAAAACGGGGATTCAAGTAATAGGCCGCGGGATGTAAGTCACGGTGCATTTGTAATTCCCATTTAATATCCCATATTTCCTTGTATTGAGACGCGTCCCCGTTAAAATTACTTGCTATTTGCACTTTACATTCATCCATTACACCATAAATATATTCCATCGCCGGCTCCCTTTCACCATCAACAATCCTCAAAACATGAACAAGTGGCTTTGAGGTTTTAATGAAATAAACCACACTAGGCCAAAAGGTTTTCTCGTCCATGACAATCTTTTTGACAACTTTTCCATCATCCTTTTTTGCCTAAGCACAATTTGACCACTCTCTTGAAACAAACATACTTTGTAGTGGTTGCTTTAATCCATGCATACTTTCCAATGTCAAAAATGATGTCTCGAATCGTGTGGTAGCCGGTCGAAGAAGATCTTTCTCAGCAAACTTTCTTGTTAAACTCAAAACCCATTGATGGTTATGGATGAAATTGCTGACTTTTTTTGCTTTTAGCAAAGCATATTTATTTTGTGGCAAATCTCCAATCTTCTCAAGCATCAAATCGAAGCAATGAGCAGCACGAGGGGTCCAATACAAACCCTTTCTCTTCTCCATCAATAGTGCACCAACAGCTTTATAGGCACTAGCATTATCAGTCACAACTTGAACCACAAGTTCTTCTCCAATCTCTTCTATGACCGCATCAAGTAACTCGAATAATTTTTGTACGTTTTTGATACAATCTGAGGCATCAACAGACTTCAAAAAAACAGTCCCATATTGATTGTTTACAAGAAAATTTATAAGACTTCTATTTCGTATATCGGACCAGCCATCCGACATCAAAGTAACACCGGTTTTTTTCCAAGTTGCTTTTATATCATTAACTATTGTTGTAGTTGTCTTGACTTCTTCATTTAATATCCAAGTCCTCAACTCGTAGGAAGTAGGTGGTTTCAAGTCCCTACCATATTGGCCAATGGAACGCACCATACCTATAAAAGAAGGACGTGTTGCCACGTTAAATGAGATCCCATTCTCGTAGAAGCATCTCCCGATACCCAAGCAAACTCTATTCCTGTGTTCTTTAGCACTTGCTGGTGTCATCTTCTCACCCGATACGATACGGTTCCTTGCTCATCATCTTTTGTAGTCCCCAAAAATCGATCCATAGGTCCTCTAACTCCCCTATCGTTTACATTTGGAGAAGAACTAATGTTGTGATTCACAAAGTATGCACCACATTCCACATTCTCTTCAAAATTTCGTTGGGCCATAAATTTTGTAGTTTCAAAGGTCTTCAAATATTGACAGATTTCCTCCTTCACCTCATCGGGAACATTAGGACAAGGTGAAACATCTTTGTGAGTGTATGCAAGATGTTCCTTCACTCTCTTCACTCCCCCCTTGATGACTTTACTACAAAACTTACATTTTAGGTATTTATAACCTTTTTTTCCACCCTCAATTGGTATTTCTATACTACACGACCATGCAGGATCCTTTTGTGACCCTTTAGTAGCCATCCTAATAAACGAAATTTGATGAAACAACCCTAAACAGTGAGCAAAACGACTAAACAGTGAGCAAAAAGACTAAACAGTGAACAAAAACACTGCAAACAAACAAAAAAAAACAGAAAACAAACAGAAAGAAAACTATATGAAAATAGCAAGAAATAAACAAAATATATGGATGTATGAAGTATGAACTATGAACTATGAAGCAAACAGAAAGAAAACCACATTAAATAGCAAAAAAGACTGCAAACAAGTGAACAAAAACACTGCAAACAAAAAAAAAAAAAAACAGAAAACAAACAGAAAGAAACCTACATAAAAACAACAAGAAATAAACAAAATATATGGATGTATGAACTATGAACTATGAAGCAAACAGAAAGAAAACCACATTAAATAGCAAAAAAGACTGCAAACAAGCAACAAAATAAGGCATTGAAATCCAAAAGCTGTATGCTAATTCGTGTAACAGCCAAGAAAAATTCTTGCATTTATGACATTAAACACATAATAAATGCATGTATGCAGTAAATAATAAATGACAATAAATAAACACATGGATCACAAACTCACAAAATAATAAGTTGACTGAATGAATAACAAATAAACACAACAGAAAGAGCTAATAATACTAGAGAAGAATAGGCAAAAAGAAAGATAAAGAAAACGGGATGTAACCTGATGAGGTCTTCAATGGTTGAAGATACAATGGTATGAGATTTTCTTGCAAAAAATATGGAAGATTTATGTGATACGGAATGGATATGTTGACTTTGAATAAAGAAGAAGAAAAAAAAGGAAGATCAAAGTAACAGGCAACATATCATTATAGACTAGGTCAAAAAGTGTGAAATTTGATATTTTGGGAAGTTTCAGAACTCACTTTCTTGCAGAAGTAAAAGTAAAAACAAAGCTGATGAAAAACAGCTGTAAAAAACGTTAAAAAATAGGGTTAGAAGACAAAATCTGCTCTTGAACGCCTCCACATAAAACGCACCGCCTCCCTCTTTTTTCATCCGCTTCTCTCCGCCTCAAAAATCAGAGGCGATGCCCTAAACCAGACTGTAGAATCGGCGCCTCATACTCGTTTCAGGCTCGAATCGTTTTGAGGCGTATGCCTTGACCGCTTTTTTAAACAATGATGAAAACTTCATTTAAAACCTTTTTATTTAATATTTTATCTAATTATTATTATTTAATTTAAATTTAAAACTAATTTATTTGTCGAAATTTACATTTAAAATCAAAACTAATAGCCCAAATATATGAACGCTACAAGCCTACAACTATGAACTATCATCCGTCATAAAAATTAAAATGCACAACATGAGAAGGCCCAAAGGAATACCTCCCACCAACCGGAAGTACATCATGTAAACTTTCAGCCAAAATTAACAATATTTAATTTTTATTTATTGGACCTACTTAAAATCTGGTTAAACTTTTTAATAGGTCAAAACGTCTTTCGTAAAAATGAGAAAAATATGTATCAATCATAGTTTATATATATTTTTTTAACTACAAATAATTTAAATATCTCCTCTATTTCTAATTGAACCCAAGATCTCCTAGTTAATTGTTAGATTAGAAGCGTCCTTGTTAGCCAAGTGAATCATAGTTCACGTGATATGATATTATGTATATCATACATTTACATTTATGAGTCAACTCAAGTAATTCGACTCGCTCAATGACCCGTTTTTTCAGTGTATAACTTTCGTACATCGGTACATGTACTTGTGTACATATATGTAATTTCTTTTCCAGATGAACTTTTGTGAAATCCAGACCAATATTCCCATATTGACTTGTACCATATGCTTCGAAATTTGTATAAAGGGAAAAGCCGTACATATATATACTCGCGAAGAGAGAGAGAGAGAGAGAGAGAGAGAGAGAGAGATCACATTGTTGTAGTGTGTGATTTATTTCTGCAGCTTCTCTTTCTTATTCCTCTCATTATTCA
Source organism: Lactuca virosa (assembly GCF_052849685.1). NCBI lineage: Eukaryota > Viridiplantae > Streptophyta > Magnoliopsida > Asterales > Asteraceae > Lactuca > Lactuca virosa. The sequence continues at coordinate 47,009,500 of NC_136433.1, forward strand.
TCATCTGTTACAGATCATGGAGATATCATCTACTGTCAGTGAGAGAATAATCTAATATATGATTTTAATGATGCGATATTGATCTTCCATCAATGCGTTGATTTTATTTGATTACACCATAAAAAACCATCATTCTTCAGTGCAAATTTCAAAATATTCCTTTCTATCTGGTAAATTGTTGATTCTGTTCTTCTCCATCCATTCCAGATGTGAGTTCTCTGTTCCTTTTTTTTTTTAAATTAGTTTTTTTAATAACCTTCGATTGTTGTATGAATTTGGCTTACAGTTGCGTAATTCTTTCATGTATTGAGCAAATCATGTCTCTTTCTTTCTGAAATTTTGTATATGAAATGTGAGATCCAGTGTAGCTCTTGAATTTCTTCCTTTGCGTGTGCATCTCTACATCATCACTGTGTGTGAGAAAGAGACTGATCGCTTTATTTCATGAAGAACGTGATTCTCTGAGCACAAAAGCGTTTTCTACCAATTGATCAGAAATTGAAATCTAAAATTTTCTGATTACTTTCTCACATTTTCGAAATGGTTTTTGATGATCGATAGAGTTTGATTATTAACTGCAATCCAAATTTCTGTGTTTGACATTGTATTTGATCTTCCAAATTAACATAATTTCAGAAATGGAGAAAGGTCATGGAGGATCAAGTCGATTATCAACTCATATGCGACACACAGGTAAGAATTTTGTATCCCCATTCTTTCACATATTTAACGTCTTTCCTTTAAATTTCAAACCAACTCTTCTTCAATCAGTAAATGTAAAAGAAACACTACATGATCAAGAATTAACTCATCCATCAAAAATCAAAATTTGTCTGCATTATTGAAATAGGTTTGGATCACAACGTTTACTTGAGTAAATCATCAAAGAAAGAGAAGCTTAGAAGATTGAATTCTATCGGTATACATGGTGAAATCGATCATCTTTCCCAATACTTTATTTATTTATTTATCTATTGCCATTCTATATAATGGGTTTATAATTACGTTTACAGCAATTAAAAAACGAGAAACTGAAACTCAAAAATCAAACGATTGTACAAAAGATGAAGAAGAAGTAGCTGAGGCTCTATTTGCATTGGCTCAAACATTCAACAAAACTTCAGAATTAGAACCAGTAGAAACTTTACACGTGGAACCACCTCCAAAAGAAGCTGACGTCATCACTACTCATAGGATCAACAATTCACGAAAGAGATGTTGGGTTCATGTTTACATATGTCATTTTATTAAAGCTGACGTCACCAGTGTAAATGGCATATGTATATCTAACAAACAAGACTTGCAATAAGCTTCTGAAAATTGTTCTTGTTAACTTGTGTAAATATAGTAAGAGTAACAATATATGGTAACTTAGTAATTATTGTACTTCATGCAATGAAAGTTGTATCCCTCAAAAGGTTTCAAATATTTCATTTACGAAAATCAAAAGGTACAATACAATAGTCATGAATAAAATCAAAAATGTATGAAAATACAGATATTCCAAGAAGACCACTAGAAAAAAAAAAAAACGCATCTCACTCCTGCTTTTCCAATTCTCCCATCCTCTCTATGATTGCCTATGAATTCAAAAAAAAAAAAAAAAAAAACACAATTAATAAATAAATATAAGATAAGATATTTTACCCTTTTGAGCCAATAAATATATAGATATAAGATATAGTATATATTATACCTTTTTGCTTGTTTCTTGAAATTCTCCAGCAAGAATGAACTCGTCTAAAATCAGATACACCTTTTTACAAATAAGAATTATGTCAATAACAAAATATAATATTTTTTTGAAAATGAGGAATGAAAATATAAATTATTAGTACCTTATGGAAGTTGAAGACCAAATCTAGTTCACAGACATTACTGAAGAAGTGATCGAGTATTTCAACAAATAAATGGATGCCCTCCAAATAAGCAAGCTCATTATCCGTTATATCAACACAAAGTGAGAAAAAAAGTCCAGCATATCTCCTGTATATAACTTTGTGTGTACGAAACTGCAACAACAAATATATATAAAAACCAAAAACTTTATAAAACAAGTTCAATTTTATGTTTTATCAATGTATTTTGTTCATATATATGAAACTTGCAGAGGTGATTAAGAGATATCAGATGATGCATAAGGTGGTTTTTACTTTTTCCACACAAGGATTACAGCTGAATTCATATTTGGTCAAAGATTTGAACTTGTGATATCCATGATCACTAATTGGTCCTTTATTACAATTCTAATTGTAAATTTGAAAAGTAACAAGTTAAAACCCTAATTCAAAGTGTAACTCTCCCTATTACTTTCCTAAATCGAAAATACAGATGATAGGAAGATCGGTAAGTACCTCAACAAAGTTAGTGAATTTGGGATCTCTGTTTACGACCAATCGATGAACCTAAACACACAATTATGCACACAAATTTGCAAAATCAGATTAAGTTGACTGAAAAGAGAATCAAAATCGAAATTTTCATCTTTTTTCTAGGGTTACCTCGTATTCGACCTTGTGCTTTTCGGATTCTTCAAGAGGAATGTAATACTTAGCGAGACGAGTCTTCCCTTGCCTATTCTGAAGCAGAATGAATCGGATCTGTCCATTACAAAAAATAAATGCAAGATCAGAGCAATAATTTAGACAAGAGATACAAAACTTGTACGATATTATAATTTGTAACAAGGGCGTTGATCAAGAAAGTGTGAAAACGCACCATTATCGCGCGATTCGAGCAGTAAGAAGAAAATGATCGGTTCTTCAAAGTCGGGGGAATTGCGAAAAGCTTCAAGTTTAAGGGTGAATTTTCGACTACCGAAGACCAAATTGCTAGAAAAAGTTCTAAAAACGCCAAGTTCTAAAAACGCCCCCGCAGTTTTGTGGAAGTTTAAGATGCCTGGCTATTTCTCACACCGTTAACTATTTGGATAAAACTGAATTGTTCAATTAGATTATTTGGATCGGATTTTCGAACTTTTGGATTAGATTTCACCAAAACCGAATTATTTTTTTGGATTTTGGATTAGTTTTGGTTTATAAAATAAGAACCGAATAGTCCAAAAAAACCGAATAATAATTTATTATATATTTATTTTTAATATATCTATAATTATTTATTAATTTTATAATTTTTTTTAAAGTTCAAAAGGTTTCACCTAATAAAAAAATTAATATGCATTTTCTCTAAAAACTTTTTTATCAATTAAATATTAAATTATAATATATCTTCTAGTAGTTGTTTATAAATTTTAAATTACAACTAAATAATTTGTTTTTGTTTCTTCTGTAAAAATTGGATAATATTATAATTATATATCGCTTTAAAATGTTATGCTTTTTGAAAACCGAATTATAAAAACCGATTCAACCGAATTGTAATTGAATTGGATCGGATCAAACCGATCCATCCAAACGAACACCCCTAGCTATTTCTGGTCAAATAAAATTTAATATTATATATTCGCATGTTTGTCAAAAGTGTTTGAGTATTTCTAAAATTTAGCTTTTAATAAAATGTGATCGATTTAAACAAAAAATTAATTTTTACTCTAAATAAAACAATTTAAATCTAAAAGTTACTTATATATTGTATAAGAAAAATTATTAAGCTTTTCAATCAATTTTCTAAATTGACATTTTTATTTATTATGTTTCACATTTAGCTTTTAGACAAATGTTTTTTAATGGAATAATTTCGTATATACACTTGTCAATATTCAAAATATCTTATTTTTTCATCTTTAAATCTAAATATCATATATATCCTTGTTAACCTTTAAAATATCGTATTTGTTCAAATTTATTTTTAAAATATATTTTAAAATCTTTTAATCATTTTTCATAATTTATAATCATTTTAACTTAAAAAAAACTAATTGACCAAATTGCCCTTTGATCTTGGAACATTTTTGCCTTAACCTGGATAGATCATGGGCGTATTCGGCAAAACTAGCTGGTAGCGGATAGCTTGTAGCAAGTAGCGGGTAGCGTGTAGCTTGTAGCGTTTTGTTAAACGCTACATGAAATAACATTTGGATTTGGAGCGTTTTGATTAAACTAAACGCTAGAAGCTTGTAGTGTCAAACGAGACTTTCTGTTTTAAACGGAACGTTTTGTTAAACGCTAGAAGCTAGAAGCTCTCAAACGCTCCAAAACGCTCCGTACCGAACACGCCCCATATTGCCCAAAATTGTGTTGCTATCAACTTGAAACAAACTAAAGTAAAAGTACAAAGATTAAGCAATTCCATTCATTTTCCAAATAAATAATCCAAGAAAACTAACCCGATCAAGCTGTAATAGCCGGTCCAGTGACCTTTTAGACAAAAAAAAAACTAACATTGTGACTCTATAAAGCCAAAAAAAAAGTTCGGGGATCAAATTATACCAAAAAAACTCTCATTTTCCTCTAAAGCCGATTCACACTCAATTTGTACCCTCCAAAGAAATCGACCGCTACTCTTCTTTCCGTCTCAACCCTCGATCATCACACACACTCACCGAAGATCACAATCCTCTTCCCCGTTTAAACGATTCTCGATCACAACCCCTTCCACTATTTTCTTTGATTCGATTTAAGGTCTTCGAGGAATTGACCCCTTCTTCCTTCTTCTCTATTCAAAATTGCACAAACTACCTCTCCTTCACCCTCCGAGTTGCAGGTTTGATGGATGCGATGTTGAGAAGGATACGTAGGTTTGATGAGGTTCACAAAGAAAATGAGAGTCAGTCTCTTTTTTTCTTCGATTTGCAGGTGATTGCTTATGGTGGCTGACTAGTGGTTTTTGTGGATTATGGGTGCTCTAATGGTGGCTTATTTTACGAGACAAATGGGAGGAATAAAGGTGTTTGAATTGGGTTGTTGTGATATTGATTCGATGGTGATTAAGGTGCGTTATGGTGGCTGTAAGGGCTAAATAAAATGTTGTTGAGCATTTGGTTCAGGAGGGTATGAATCGAGTGTGAATCGAATTTTGAAGAAAATGAGAGTTTTTTTGGTACGAATTGATCCCCAAACTTATTTTTTTGGCTTTATTGGGGCACAATGTGAGTTTTTTTGGTCTAAAAGGTCACTGAACCAGCTATTACAGATTGACAGGGACTAAAAGAGCAAGTCATATCCTAGTTTAGGGACCCATAAAGCCCGACAAAAACTTTAGGGACTCAACGAGTAAACCCTAGAAAGTTTTTAGGGCATTTGTGTCATTTTCCCATAATGTTTATTTTAGTTCTTTAGAAAATAAATTTACTATGCAAAACCATCACCAAAGTAAAATAGGTGATCATCCAAAATTTGAAACCGATAAAAATCGGATTTAAGACAACTCTTTCAAGAGATGACCTACTACTACAGTAGTAGAAAATTAAGAGCGATTAAACTTGAGATTTTTTATGGTTAGTGCTATTTATGGATAATTAATAATAATAATAATAAATCCCTCAAAGGCACCTCCAACTAGGGATGAGAATTTGGTCCGAAAACCCAAACCGAACCGAACCAAATTAGACCCGAATAAGCAATTCGATTCGGTTTTCGGGTATCTATATTAGGCTTATTCGGTTTTCGGGTTTTTCGGTCCGGGTTACCCGAATAAGGGCTTATTCGGTCCAAAAGGACCGAACCGAATATGAAAAGTCACATTTTTTTTCCTAACACGATTGCTTATTTGGTCTTCTTTTCTATCGATCGTTACCCAACAAAACCCACGTAATACACCAACAAAAATCAACGAAATCGAATTCGATCATCCGTATTACACCAAATCGACAGTAGCGTATTACACCAAATCGACGAGTCGACGACATTACTCTTTGATCGATTGAGGTTTTTATCATCCTTGCGACATTACTCTTTGATCGACGATTGCAGCTTCTGCCCTTGCGACTTGCGATAACCTGGACTCATTGATCAATCATCACTAGTTCAAAGTTCAAACTTCAAAGTCCATTCACGATAAGAAAAAAAAAGTCAGCCTTTGCATCTGGAAAAAATAATCGTCTCCTCATCCTTGTTTTCTAGTTTCTAGTGTGATCAAACTCCATTCAAGTCATGAAAAATTGGGTTCCAAATCAAGAAACTCAAGTAAGTATTTGTATCTTAATCTACTACTCAATCTTTCAATGTGTTATTATGTATGTTACTCATTGAAATTTGAATGTGTTAATCTACTACTCAATCTTTTAATTTGTTTCTTTAAAAGATTTGTTATGAAATCATAAGCTACAAAAGTCATACAAAATACAATATTTATAATCACATTCTAAATGTTATTTGGGTTATTCGGGTTATTCGGCTCCTTAATCATCTTATAAATGTTATTTGGGTTATTCGGGTCGGAACCGAACCGAACTGAATAATACCCGAACTGAACCGAACCCGTATTGCTTATTTGGTTCGGTTTTCGGTTCATACAATTACCTTTATTCGGTTTTCAGTTTATTCGGGTTCGGGTTCGGGTCGGTTCGGTTCGGTTCCGACCCGAATAACATCCCTACCTCCAACTATAAAAACATAATACAGAATCCCAAATATTGAAATGTTATACAAGCGGACCAATGCAATTTCAAAACCAATGCTTTAGGGTTTATGTTATACTCGTTTCAAATTCAAACTATTCTACACACGGTATTATGCCTTTTTTCAAGAATATGTGTCCATTAACAGTTCAACTTAATTCTGATGACTTATTGTTGGAAATTTTAGTATAAATATGTGTATTTTTGCTAACTTTGGACATATATAAATATATACATATGTTGTATACATAATTAATTCTAAGTGAGTTTGTGTTCTACTCCGTGAGAGCTTTGAAACGATATATCGTATGTCCAAAATGGAGTATATGTAAATGAGATATCATTACTCTAAGTTGGGTATTTGATAATTGAAGTTAACAAAAGAGAGGGACTGAATCCCACATTGGTAGGAAGACCATACTAAGCTTGAATGTACGATAGGTTTACATGTTTGTGTCTATGATTTTACACCAACTTTTACCTGCGCGTAGGGGGTGCGAATCTTGAATTTCGTAGGCCAAATTCAACGAACTTGTGCATGGGCGCGACCTGCGGACACAAATGCAGCTCCGAAAACTCGAGCCTGCACAACCATCATTTTTGCTAAACTTTACAGTTTTGGTCATTTGTTTGAATTTTCATAACTCATGCATTCCTTGTGTATTTAATAACATTTATTGGCACAATCAATTCCTCAATGACGAATTGATTTCTTGTATAAAAACGGAACACTGCTACCTCATTCGATAAACAAATGCAAATACTCATCTTCTTCCTCATTTTCTCTGCAACTATTTACGACAACTTTTTTAGGCAAGTAGCCATATCCGACGGTCTGGAAAACAAACGACGAATCTGTTTAAGGGAATCGAGTCCAACTCGAGCCTCAACCACTGCGTTTGTTTCTAACGTTTTTGTCTTGCAGATTATTCGATTCAAACATAGTTTTATTGATTCAAGAAAAGGAGCCCATTAACTAACACTTATGGTACATATACTTCGAAAATTCTTAGAACAATAATATAAATGCATAAACGAAAAAGCAATACAAGAAAATGAGGACATGATTTTATCATTATTCTTCAGGATAATTAGTCCACACTATAATTATTGTTAGATTTAAATGACTAAGATCCTCCTAAGACCTCCTTGGTTCTAAGAATTACTAGCAACAATTCCTAGAATTCTTCCCATGAACATTTTCTATGATTATGGTTGAAGAATGTGAAAAGATAAACACCAAAAACGAGGGTAAAACTTATGTTTTTATAATCGAAATTCCCAACAATTTTGTCCCTTAGTGAACAGTCACAACGGTTAAAAAAAATGAAATTCAGTTTTCTCTCCAAAATTAACTTAAAATTTGTTAACAAAAATGTTAACTTTCCATTAAATTTTAGGACAAAAAATGTAATAAATTTATGTGGAAAGTGTTAAGTGATAGTCTTTGATTATTAGTATATAGTCTTTAGACTATATAACATAGTAAAAAACCCTTAGACCTAGCCATCTTTTATGTTCCTTCCGAATTATTTTACAAAGAATTCAAATGTGTTGCAACTTATTAACCTACCAAAGGTTTCTTCACTCACCCATTTAAGATACATTGTTAGAGGAGGAAAACTAACAACCATATACAAATTTGTGAAATATACTACTTGTTTCAATAAAAATAAGTATGCATGTGAAATTTGTCTAGCGATCATTCTAGAAACTGCCGCTAAGGGGTGTTGTGATATGTCAAACTTCCTTGTTACTTAAGACTGCATTTTTTCCAAACTTGTAAAAATCGGGATCTAACTATCATCATTTTTCGTTTAGCAAGATCGTGACCGTAAGATCGAATTAAATCGTAAGATCTTATCAAAATCTTTTTAAAACATAAAAAATACATTTTTCATTCATCAATTAATCATTCGATTAATGTTAAATAGTTTAAACTATGGTTCATGGTTGTCAAAATCACGATCCTAATCGTAGGATCGTAGGATCCTACGTAGGTATGAAAAACGATACGGGTCGTAAATGGATCGTATTTGGGGTAGGATCGTATCCGATCCTACCTTTCCTTTTTTTTTTTGCAAATGAAAGTTATTTTTACCATTTTATGTCTTTTACCCTTTACCAATTTACCGTTTAACATTTTGTTTTGTAACTTATGACTAATATTTTGATGTTTTTATAACTTTTGAACATAAAATTAAATGTTTGAAATATTTTCCATGTTTAAAAATTATAAATTAAAATTATGTTTTATTTTGCGGGATCTTAAGATCCCGATCCCGATTTTGCAAACCCAAAAATGATCATACGTAGGGTCCTGATCTTGACAACCTTGGTTTAAACATAAAAAAAATACATATTCAATACATCATCTAGTAATAAACAAATGAAAATGGGCATTCTACGTAGTTAGCTCAATAAAAAGTATTAGAATTGTTTAGAAAATAATAACGATCTTACGATCCTACCGTGATCTTACCGAACAACAATCAAAATAAGACCAGAATCGATGAATCGATTTAACTATGGGGAATCGTAGGATCTGTAACGTCCCAAAAATTAAGACCAAAAATTTCATTTTAATTATAATAAGACCATCAACCCAAACGTGTTTTATAAAACCATAATAGAATCAAAGTGTAGTCAAAACATCCAGATACATCAAAGTCAAATAAATGCGGAAAAATGTGGTGTGTGTGATGCGATCATCCCTAGCTCTTCCCTTGAATCCAAAAGTAGCTGAAACATAAACTGAAAACCGTAAGCATGAAGCTTAGTGAGTTCCCCAAAACACCACATACCATGCATATCAAACATATAATCGGCCACACCCATCATCGGGCCCCGCCTGACATCGAGCCCCGCTCGGAACATATATGTCAGTAACATGAGATGAGCCCCGCCTCATCATATTCATCAGGCCCCGCCCGGTATACATATAGACATATAAACACATGCAAGAATTACAAAGATAAATAACACACAATATAGTCATCAGACCACGCCTGACATCGAGTTGTGCCCAATATACGTATCACATATAACACATGCAAGAGTCACACAGACAACTAACATCCTATCCATAGCAAATCATGGGTCGACATTGGTGCCTTCGACTCATCAAGCACAGTGAGGAAACTCACCTTAAGCTGCTGAATATCTCAGATAAAGCTCGGACTGCTGATCCGGAAAAATCTTTGTGCTAGCATCATCAATAATACCCAATTAATAATTTAGTCTTAACCCATAATCAAGAATCTTGTAACATCCAAAAAATACGGTCCAAAATTTTCATTTTTAATATAATAATTATAAAACCATTTGTCTGAAAACAACCATAGGACCAATTCAAATCAAAACCAAAGTATCAATAGTCAAACATGTCATGATAAAACAACATTAGAGTATAACTCCCAAAGATCTCGTGTGTGGAAAATGTAGTGTGATGCGATGCGATCATGCCAAATCCTTTCCCTTCGAAGAGGAAGTACCTGAAACCAAAATTGTACACCGTAAGCACAAAGCTTAGTGAGTTCCCCCATCATACCACATACCATACAATAACATACTGCCTAGCATATCTGGGTGTTGGCCTACCCCTTCGGTCTCTTTCAACTGTAACTGCCTAGTATATTTGGGTGCTGGGCTACCCCTTCGGTCTCTTTCAACCGGTAACTACGTAGCATATCTGGGTGCTGGTCTACCCCTTCGTTCTCTTTCAACCAGTAACTGGGGACTATTTCACCCCTACCACTACCACATAATATCCTAACATATATACATAAACCACATATTACCTAGCATATATGGGTGCTGGCCTACCCCTTCGGTCCTTTCGACCGGTAACGGGGTCTATCCCACCCCTCCTACCATTATCACATAATATCATAACATACTAGCACATAAAGGATAATAGATAGTGGCATACCGGACAGTTATCACAAAGACAATCATCTCAACTATAATCAACTACTAGTGGGCTGACATTGGTGCCTTCGACCCACTTCTACTGGAAGGTAACTCACCTCATTCTGCTGAAGTTCTCTGCAAGAAATCCTTAGTTGCTGCCCTGGCAACTCCTCAAGCTATCAATACCAAAACATCACCCAATTAGCAAATAGGGTCCCAACCCATGATCCAAAATCATATTTGGGGTAAAATGACCATTTTACACCTGGCCCAACAAGATCCATAACTAAGGCCCAAGCCCAAAACCATACAAGTCCAAAACTCCAAAATTCATACAACCCACTAATGGCCCATTTTTCCAAATTGGGCCCAACCGTTGCATGGGCCTTACCCTAAAGCCCATTAACTGATACCCAATCAAAACATACCTCCTTAGCTGGCCCAACAATCCACAAAACCCAAATAATAGCCCAAACCCGAAATGCCCCACAAGGCCCAATTATGTTTGTAATGATCCATGACATACCTGCATATAAACAACCAATAATAGAGTCAAGATCTAATGTTAAAAAAGAAAGAATAATAAATGCAACCTTTTGTTCAAAAGGAAAAAACCCAACAAATCAAGATCAAATCCAAAATAAACAAATGTGTATGTGTCTGTGAACGCATATATGGTGGAATTAACAACACGCTCAACTTTTTTTCAAGCACCTCCAGTCTGACTTCTGAAACAGATCTGATACACATAAAGTCATATATATAGAGCGAGATTTATAAAGAGAGATGAAGACCTTTATGGTCGTGGATATAGAGATAAAGAAAGACCTTTGTGTTCGTGAATAGAGAGAGAGAGAGAGAGAGAGAGAGAGAGAGAGGCATTAAATTACTTACTGTTGCAATCATACCAAGAAATGAGAATCGATTAAGGCCTTTCATAAAGAGAAGACCGACGAGATTTTGTGGAATTGGAGGAGCACATCATCGTAAATTGGAGGATGTAAAGTTAACAAATATAGGGGAAGGCAGGCCAGATTCGAGAGATATCTGCAGAGATCGACGGAAAATTTGGATTCAACATTGAATATAACAGTAACTCCTAAAATTTTGGTATGAATAGGTCATCACAAGCTATTTTCAATCTGACTCCTAATTCTTAGCTTGACTTTTTCAAATGTCGACTGGATTTGATTTCACAACATAAAATCATTGTACATGATGCAGTAATGGCTTGTACCTCTTGATTTTCAGCCTTTATCGCTAAATGCTTTTATATATATATATATATATATATATATATATATATATATATATATATATATATATATATATATATATATATATATATATATAGAGAGAGAGAGAGAGAGAGAGAGAATTGTTAGATTAGATTTGTAAGGTTTATAGGCTTTTGCATTAGTTTTACAAGATGGAAATGTCATAAAAAATATAAATATGAATATCATGCGAGGGATCTTCATTTTTTAGTCATCTTCATTATCTTACAAATCTTTCTTTCTATTATTTTTACTACCAATTATGTAAACTTTTCTTTTTAATTTGTAGCTTATTCCACGATCATCCAAAGTCAATGAAAAAGAAAAGAGAGACCAATTCTGAAGACTAAATTAACATGTATTTTTCTTTGATTATGTTATTTTCTTTATTGATTATTTAACATAGATGTTATTTAACTTTTCTAATAGACCATATTATAAGTTTGGGGATAGAGATCCAAGATTGGTAGGAATTAGAGGTATTGATTTTATAATGTTTACTTATGGATTGTATTAGATCATATTTTACATATATAAAATGTGAAATACGGTAAATTTAAAAATATGAAACAATCAAATTGGTTGAATTGGTTTGAAGTCAATTATTTTGTATTTAGATAGTTACAAAATTTTAAATTATTTTAATAGTAAATAAATTAAATAAGAATTTTAACAATATAGTTTTTCTAATACAAAGAAAAGCTATTATTATTTATTAACTCATAAATGGGAAAAAAATAGTGACCGGTGGACCGATTGGCTATTACAAAGTTAAATGTTTTGTGTAATATTTAAACTAGTTGTGAGACTCATGTATTACATGAGTTAATTTAAAAAAAAATTAAATATAAAAGTCTAAATATTTGAAAACTTTGAATTTATAAGAAAATAAGAAAAATAATAAATTATTATAATGGAAATGTTTTTTATCTTTTAAATTTAAATAAATAAATAAATAACTAATGAACTTTAATTTTAAAAATTTTAAAATTAAACGGTAAGTTTATTAATGACATTGATACCTATTTATTAGTATATTTATTGTAATTATTACATTAAAATATTATGTGGAATTTCAAAAAATAGAAAAAATTTATAAAATAACATTTGAAAAAAAAGATTCAAAATAACCACAAAATTACATTTGACAAATTAAATGAGAGTGTGACAAGTGACAAAAAAAATAACATTTATTTATTAGAATAGAATCAAATACCTTCTTTGTCCCAAAATTATTGTCCACACATAAAAAACATAAAGATTAAGATTAATTAACAGTAACTTTATTAAATAAAATAACAGTTTTACCCATTTGTTGTATTTAATTCCATTATAGTTGCTTTAATTCTATGGTAGTTAAGTAATAAATTGAAGAGTATTTTGGTAAAACAAATATTTATTTTTAAAAATAGACTATTATTTTGGATTAATCAAAAATAAAACATGGACTATTAATATAAGACGGAAGGAGTAATAGTTGAATTTGAGTGTTTGAATTGGAGTTAAGAGTCTCCTAGATGAGAATTAAACATTATTTTTGAATAATAAAAAGTATGTTATTTCTTTTGAGATATTATACCCCGATTAAAATTATGGGCATTTAAACCCTAATATAGTTCGAGTGTTTGAATTGGAGTTAAGAGATTTCTAGAGGACATTTAAACCCTAATATAGTTTGAGTGTTTGAATTGGAGTTAAGAGATTTCTAGACGACAATAAAGCATTATTATTGCCTTATTGGCTAATAAAAAAATATGTTAGCTGCTTTGAGATATTATAGCTCGATTAAAATTGTGGGCATTTAAATATGAGGAATGAACTAAATCTAGTTTTCATCTTTTATTGAATTTTGTAATTTTGTCCGACTTCCCATGCTTTTTTATTTCTTGAATAAAATTTAGCTATCATTTTAAATTAGAAAATAGTGTTAAGAGGTATGAGTGTGAGAAATAAATAAAAGTGAGGGTCGTAGACTGTAATTATAATGAATATATCCTTATAAAAAATCAATCTTTTAAAGTTTCTAAACTTTATTTATTCAAAGAAGATGTTCTTTAAAGTCTCAACTATTTGTATTATGCCAAATATTCATGAAATTAACACAGACATGAGCTAAACCCAACATCTTTCCTTAAATTACGCCATAATGCATCACTAAAAGCTTGATTAAACTTAAATTTATAACATGCGATAAATAAATTAAAAATTGACTTTTTGAAAAAAAAAAAAAATCATCTTCCTAATTAAGCTTGAACACACAATACTTCTCTAATTTCTTAAAAATAAAAATGTTCAATGCTGGTTTACTTCTCCCTTCTGTTTTGAAGTATTAAAACTAGCCCTACCCCAATTTGCAAATGAAAGGGAAAAAGGCTGTTTATGCCTTTTCTGAATTCGCTGGGGCCTTACGATTTAAACAGAAGATGGGCTAACTTAAATCATAAACCGGACTGCTTTTTCCATTATTTGACCCAATAAGAAATTTTAACAATTCATTTCTACCAAGTTCTATCTATCTTATGTTTTATGAAAATCACATTACAATTTACATCACTGTTTTAACAGCAATTACAAGATCATAAGATTAGCTAATTATTTGACTATAATAAGGCTGAATTTCCAAACCTAGTAAAACTCAAGTTTTGTGTTACATTTATCATTTCATCTTAAATACATTTCTGTTTATATTATCAAACAAAAAAAAAAAAAAAAATAGAAACCTTATGTAAAATACGTTTTTTAACAGCGGAACCAATTATATTAAAAAATAAAACTAGTAAGAAACTAACACAAAAAATACAAGTAGAGAATTCAAAATGACTTTTTATGGGCTTTATATAACAAAAAAATAATAAAACGACCATCAAAAGATGGTGTTTTTCCTTTATAAGAACAAAGTTTAGCTTTAAGTATCTCTACAACCGAATACCAATCCTTGGTAGCTTCATATTTGAATCAATTGGCATGCCAAGATACGTGAAAGGAAAACTGGAAACTTCACAACTTAAATAATTAGCTAACCCCACCAAGTTCTATATCATCCACTCCAATACCATAAAATTTACCACCCTCCTAATCACTATTTTAAAACGAATTGAAAGAACTTTGGATATGCCTTTCACAAGCAACCTATGAGACTAATGGGACGATTATCGGATGACATATATTATCGGATTTTTTAGAGAAGAATTTCCAAAAAAAATTTATCACCGTTGGATCAAGTTGCCACATATTGTCTATAGATTTTCTTTTCCATTTATAATTCCATGAAAATATTGTGTTTTCGTTCCCCTATATGTCCCACTTAATACACGACTTTTGTTTAAGATAAAGTTTCTTTGAGTCCTCGATTTTCAGCAATTTTACTTTCCAGATTTTTCTGTCTTCTATCTCGGCATCAGTAAGAAGTAAGAACCCTCGATTCTGCCAAGAGTTCAATGGCTGCCCTACTAGACCTCCAATCTTTTAATCGTCATCTTAACAGCTTGCAACTTCCTAAGCCAGATAAGATCCGCACTTCCATCACTCGGACAGGATAACCACGAGTTTATAAATAAAAAAAACTAAACTTCGAAAGGAAACAACACATTTATGTAAACCCATTCCCTATAACTTCTCCAAATTATTTTAAGTAGTCATTGAAATTTTCAGCTCAAAGCCCCACACATTAGACACATCACAGAGATTAGGGGTGTGTGTATCTATATATAATTACACGTATCAACATATATAATAAAACTGAAAAAAAAAACATATCTAAAAAGATAAAACCATTATCATCCACAAAATAATGCGTTGTCCACTAATTTGGTGGATACTCTGAATACAAAATATAATCTTACAACATTTATATTGTTATGAGTAACTACACTTATGAATATGGTCATGTCATATTCGTATATATTTTTAACATGTACAAGTAAAACTTTTTTTTTTTTTTTTGTATGGACTTAAAAATCTTGATTTTTTTTTTCTTAAATTGAGAGAATCTTTGTTGATGCTTATATCAAGATGGAGGTGCTTTAACATGTGTTGGCACTTAGAAATTCAATGATATTAAAGTATGAACTAATGTGCTTCATTTATTAGCTCGAACTTTCATTACATTCAAAATGATCTTGGTAATCATAAAACCCAAAACCCATGCAATGTTTTTGTCTTGAATGAGTAACGCTGTGGTTTCTTGATATTCTTTTTTTAAAGGCATTTGATAACTTTTGTAACTTTTTATATTTTTATAAATTAACTTTTAATGAAAAAATATAATCAGTGAGAAAGTGACGAATTCGACTAAAAATGGGTGGAGTCATTTATAATTTACAATGAGATACTTTTAATAATTTTAAAAAATAAAACTATAATTTAATTACAATCTTGAATATTTTTAAAAAATTACATGCTTAAAGATTCTATAAATTAAAATGGGTTTCACTGCATATAATTTATATTTTATACCATTTCATACCATTATACCCATGATAGAAGGGAAAAAAAACTTAAAAAGATAAGATATTTTCGATTTTGTATATATTTAGTCACTGTTTATTTTTTTCCACATTTGTCCATTAAACTTGTTATCTTGTACACAGTCAATCCTTAAGACCGGTTGATATGAGTTTAACCGATCCCGGCAAAACTCCGATCAATTACTTTGGCGAGTTTCCGGTCATAAACACAAAAAGCACCAAAAAACACACACAAACACAAAAACACTTAGATTCGTGTATTTTTTCCTCCAAATACAAGTTTGTTCAAGAATGGTGGTGCTTTTGCTCATTACTCAATTGAAATCGGAAATCATGTTCATCCCTTCAACCCCATCAACCAAAAAATTCTTCAACCCATAAAATGAGTTTCGACGTCAAAAATTTGAAAGATGATAAGATAAATTGAGTTAAATGTGACATTTGATTCGGAAAATAATGTTAGTAGACACTTCCAAATGACAATTTCACACATGAAGAGATTTTTTTTTTAAATTTGTTTGGTGCCAACGAGGAAAAAATACAAATTATATTATTTAATCAGTCTGTGACGACAAATTCATGACAAAATGGTTATTTTTCCGAAACACAAAAATCCTGATCTCTTTAATTAATTAATTTATTCATAATAGTCATTTTTGTGCATATACAATGTTATTAGTATTTTGTAAAATAAAAACATTAATAATTATGTGGGACCACACATTCAACTACCCACCTTATCCATTCCTATTATGACAACCCTAACCACATTCTTAACCCTTTCACTCACTTTTCTCCTTTCGGCCACCACTGACCATCGACCACCATTATTTCCCGTTCATCTCCTGCCTTTGTCGATCTATCCCGGTTGGTGGTCGATCTGCCTTAGACGACTTGTAGATAATAGCGCTCGCAGACCTAAAAAGATCTATACGTCTTCTTCTTTAAGCAAACAATGACTAAAGTCTTCTCACCTCTTCTAACCTTAAAAAACCTTTACGCGTCAATTTTTATTCATACATGATTTCAATTTTGTTGACCATGTATTTAAAAAGAATTTCAGAAAAAAAAAACTATGCATACATGATTTCAATTTTTTTTTCATTCTTCTTCGTAATAGACAACGTATGGTTAAGAAGCTTGTTCTTAATTTTGACCATTATATTTAAAAATGATTTTCGAATTAAAAAAAATACTAACACCATTAAAATTAACTTATAATTAATAAAGCATATATACATAAGGAAAATTCAGTTTATTTAAATTTTAGAGTTAGATTTTTTAACTTAAATGACAAGCTAGCTAATTTTGAAATCAATTTAAATTCTACATGCACGTCAAAAAGGTGATAATATTGAAGTCAATTTAAAACTTTGATGTTTTAGTAATGATATATAATTTTTTTGGAAATGAAACTTACCTAACGAGGTTTCTGTGTCAGTTTAAGCGTACCAAGTAATCCTCCGCTGCAAACATGAGGTATGATTCATGTTCTTAAATCAGTGTAAACGAACCTCCAATATAACATGGGCTAATTAGTTTTTTATAAAAACTATTTAAAATTTACCTTTTTAAGTTTGCCACAACTCAAATCGAAGGTAGAAGTGCCTTGTCAAACATAATCATAATATTATGGATATGATTGGTATAACTAGTTGTTAATTGGAAAGCTATTTATATGTTTTTTTTTGTTAACTCCTTTCCTCCATATTTCAATGTATGTTATACCCTGAAATAAATAATTGTTCCGATGGAACCTTCATCTTTTATCTTTCACCCATTTTTTTAATATTAATATAAAAAAACCAAATATAAGAGAAAAGATAAGAGAAAACAGATAGTCGCGATAGAGAATTTGTGGTGTGGCACGCGCCAACAACCCGACGTGTTGTTCCTGTGGGGGAACGAAGTTGCCAAATCAAATCCTGTTGTGATTGAAATGACCATAATACTTGGTCTAAATTATAACTGAAAACTGAAAACTGATAACCATAATATATATAGATTTTATTTGTAAAGACCTGTTCAACCAATATATTACATACTTTTGAAAATTAAAATGAAAGTTAAAAAAGTAACAAAATCATAAAAGCATTAAAAATAATTTGAAATAGCTATTGTGTAATTAGTTTTCTTTAAATAAAATGTTTAACTTGTAGTTCTGAATATATATTTTTTCCCTTTCTGTTTGAGCTATTTATTAAAAACATAAAATCAATTTCAAAAAGGTTGTTACTAAACATAACATAATGATACCTTTCTTTTAACTCTCGACAATATCTAATCTAATAAGTTAATATAAGATAGTTTGCACCATAAAAAGAATGGAATGTCACATATAATATACCCTTTTAACATCAAAATATCCGACCAATCTAAATAAGATACAGGATTTCTGTATTTGCAAAAAGCAACTACCACTTACACTATAAATCAACAATGACAAATAAAAGGGCCTTTTCTTTTCCTTTTAGTCCGAAATTCTGACACATTTTTACCAATTTTTATACATGATTTATACAAAATCGCTAGTCCCCATGAACAATGATCAATTTGATTGCTAGGGATACAAATAAAAAAAATGTACCAAGTACGAACTCATTTAATTTTATATACAAAGTGGAAGATTATAATAATGTCACCATAATTTTAGCTTCCCATTAATCCAAAATTAGAAATTAAAAAAATCTTAAGCCCACATTAATTAAAAAAAAAAAAGAAGATGACATCAGCTTTCCATTGCCTTGTAAATAACCACGAAACAGGGTAGTATGGCCCTCGGATTACAAACGTACAGCTCCTCAATATTCGAGTATGACCCGGGATACCCGGCCATCGAATCATACGCTCCATCTTCCTCCGGCGGCGCGTTCCCTGCCACGCGCTTCACTTTCCCCGCAATCACTCGACAAACCAGCATCGCCCTCAGCCCACGCGCCTCAACCCCAAGAGAGTCATGCGCCTTACCACTACTCGCGGTGGTGCACACCCCTTTCTTTCCAGCTTCGCCGGACTTTGGGTTTTGGAAACCGTGGCGGATGATCGTGCAGACGCCGCAGCCAGGGACGGAGCCGCAGAGGCTGGAGGAGCCGTGGGAGCCTAGAGAGCAGGCAAGTGTGGTGCAGTGGAAGCGAAGGAGCTCGTTGCCGTCGGCGGCACAGCGAGAGGCGGTGGCAGTGGCGGTTGCTCGGATCTTGATAGTGTCACGGCAGTCCTCGAAACGTTGGATAGTCCGACGAGTGTTGTTGACTTTTAAGATCCGTTCGATTGTGAAGATCGGATGGTCCTTATTTTGCCAGCTGGACTTGAATATTATCTCCACAATATTTCGACCCGAATCTTCGAGTCCGAGCTCCGATACTATAAAAATCAAACCAAACAAAAATAATTTACATTAATGGTCCTTATACAATTCATAAATACGTTTAACACCCTATGATTGTTGTAGAATATGGACCTAAGACCTAACTTGTTTTTTTTTGGGCAAATTTTCAACATCCAAGACTTTTATATTACATAAAACAATAAATGGTTTGAGAATTACTCATGAACAAACAAATCAACCTTATAAATACATTGCACATGCAAAATCTCAACTTTTTTTACATGATATTGACATTTCAATCGACATATATTGTATTTTCTTTGGTATGAAGGCAAATCTAATATTAATATAAATGGTCCCAAAAGGAATGTGGTTACATGATTACCCCATGGGAACAAAGGCTCACACTTGTCTACGGTAAAGACATAAAAGTCACTTGATTTTAGCTTTTTGGTCAGTCATTCATCATCTTCAGATAAACACAATAAAAAATATAAACGTTGTTATCCTTAGGGTAAAAAATATACATATGATATTGTATATAGGTATGTGTCACTAAAACTCACATGTACACTCGGTTTTAATGAACTTTTGACACATAATTAGTACTTTCAAAATGGCACTACTATCAGTTAGCTTTTCGCAAACATAACCTCAAACTTTTTTTTTCTTTTTTTTAATTATGTTAACTAAAATTTTATGATTAAAATGATTATAAAATTTATACCAGCATGCTTAATAGCTTGATGATGCTCCAAACTTTCCATTTTTGGGAAGACTTCTCCACATTCTGAACATACACAAATTGTACTTCTTGGAATTGCTTGTCTGCATGGTCAAAACAAATGTCAAAGTTATTTATACTGTATTAAAAGTATGACATTTTAAGTAAATAGGGCCAATATGCTACTTCAATGTTAAACACCATCCATCATTTGAATTATCAAATTAAGTTCATTAAATTAACATTTTAGAAAAAATAAGCACACAAACTTGTTTAGTTTCTGTATTTCTAGAACGAATGAGCTACGGATCTATAGAAAATATTTTACATTTATCTTTTCTGATATGAGAAAACTAAAACATTAACCTATTCTGATTTGTCTTTTAGTGTTTATATTTTTCGGAGAAATATATTATATAATGAAATTATGAAAATAACAAATTAATGTCGTAGAAGAAACAAAAATGAAAGATGAAAGAAGAAAGAAGTGAGAGTGACCTTGCAGGATCAACAATGGCATGGCATTCATAGCACCCAGAAAGTTTCCTCAATTGCATGCCTCTGGAAGATGACGTGTAACCACCTTGACCATTGGATCTAACTGAACCAGTTACAGACCTAGTAGAAGAAGAAGAAGAAGCACCATTACTAAGGTGTTTCTTCCTTCGGAGTAAGCCGGATTCCTGACCAACGCTGCTACTTTCCGGCGAGTTATCCGCCCTATGAACAACCCTCGTATTCCCATTAGCAACATCCTTGAAACTGCATATGGAGCCACAAGAACTCAACTTCGAGTACCCATTGGTGTTCCTTGATGCGTCTTGTTGGATCTTCTGATCCGACCCGGAAACATCCATCTGTTTGCACTTCAACAGATTCTTGATTTGGTCCCATGATGATGATGATGATGATGGTGGTGGTGATGATGAGTGTTGGTGTTTGAGTTTAGGGTTTTGTGGGTGATGTTGTCTTCTACGCTTTGTGGGTTGTACCTTGTGGGTTTCAGAAGGTGTAGGCGTAAGAACCGCCATGAAAGGAGGAGGAGGGTACTAGAGTTGTTGCAGGAAAACGTTCATGGAAGAAAGAGAGATGCTTTTGAAAGGCGTTTTGCTTCTTTTAATGAGGAGTGGATCTGAGGTAAATTTGAGGAGGGAAAAAGGGTTGGTGAAATTTATTATTTTAGCCCTCTTTATTTTAGTATTTTATTTATTTTCCAAAATTACTTTTCCATTATTTTAGTTTCAATGTTTTAAGGGTTTATGGAAATAATTGTTTTTGGAACGATTAGAAATTATTATTAAAACTAGTAAAGTGTTTGAAAATAAAAGATTAAATGTCATATTAACCCATCGAACTTTTCGCGTTTTTTTTAAAAGGTCATTAAATTATTTTTTTTGCACATTAAAGGAATATACTTTCATTTGACCGTTTAATTACATCATTTCATTGATTGTAAAATGTTTATCCCATATTTTCGTGACATGTGGCACCACCGTGGAATATTACTGCTGTAATCTTGGTCCCCAAGAATTGCCAAGTCATCGTAATGGTCCCTCTTATAAATCCGTCTTCCCCACCACTTTGTTACCCTAATCCGTAACCTTCACATAATACCACCGACTTCGTTTTTTTCCACCTATAAGTCAAGGAGATGGCCTCAGAACAAAGCTTCTCTTATGGTGGTTTCAGAGCTTCGGAACTAGACTTACCAACTGATTCCGAACTTCACGCCATGGAAATCGAAGTGCAGATGGAGGAATTGAGAGATGAGGTACGACAACAGCTTGGCGATTTTAGGGAGGAGATACGCTACTTGAAAAGGATAGTGAGCATGATGGGTGTTGTTGGAGTTGCAGTGATGTCGTTGATCGGGGTTCGTGTTTGCGTCGACTGCAGTGGATGGGGATTTTGGTGGGTGTAGTTTAGTTCGTAGCTAGCACGATGTCGATTAGTCTCTTTTGGGTTATCAGGGTTGTCGAAGGTTGTTTCTTTTTGTCTAATTTCATCATCTGCTAGTATTATATGTATGTATTAGGTTATGTGTTGCTGGTTATTTTGACTAGTGGTGCCCATTGACGATGTATTGGTTTTTAGAACCAAATTTTTGGGGGTTTTTGGTAAGACAATAACCTCAGTTGTAATGGATGAATGAAATGAAATGTAGTTCCTATTATAACCATTGTTTTGCTTTGCATATGATGTTATGCTTTGTAATGAAATGTGCCCATGTGCTACCACATTGTTATGTGGAAGTACATTGTTATATGATTGTTATTTGTTATGTCGAATTACCTTGGAAGTACAATTATAAACAAACATTCATGTTATGTTTTAAACTAAAGAAACTAACATTCATGTTTCAAATGAATAACAAACATCATACATCCATGCATTCATTAATGTCATAACTTGGTGTTTTAAAGACACGTTAACAAACTAAACAAGACCATAACATCAAGACACATTTAATAAAGACCTTACATTGTAACTAACATACTCCAAAAACAAAACAGCTTTAATCCAAGTCCATTGGTTTGCTTGATGTATCACCTTCACCGTTTTTGCCTACAACTTTTTTTGCAAATTTTTTCTTTAGTATCCTCTCTGACTTTTTCCTTAATTTTAATGTACCTACTTCTTTACCATTCTTCTTAGTCACACCACTTGTTGACCCACATTCACCTTCTCCCGTTTTGAAACCAATTCCACTTCCAGTATCACCTTCACCCTTTCCTTTTTCCCCCTTTGCCCTTTGCCCTTGACCCTTCCTTTTCATTAATGCACTAGTTTCACCTTCACCTTCTGCCTTCCTTTTTTTTGACCTGACTTTTTTGGGCCTTTGACACTGCATCACAGGTTGACTTATTGTGGCCTGATTTCTTACAAACACCACAGACCATCTTTTTCCCTGCCTTGGATACTCTGTGTGATCCACTAACCTCAATAATGTCCCTCTTTCTCTTACAAACACCACAAACCTTTAAAAAAACACGAAAAGTTCGATGGGCTAATATGACATTTGCCCAAAATAAAATACATCATCGAAAAAGAAATAGACAAAGACAACACTAAGTATTCTGGTTTAGGCTAAACTATTTGCCATGATGACTAATCCAAACGTAAAGATTAGCTAAAACTCATCTACAATTAGTAGTCATGAAACTCCGACCTATAAACACTAACCAAATTTTTTACTTCATTTTACATAATAGTATTATCATATTAATCTTCTACGTTTAAGAAAATAGTTCCATAGGCGCCAAAGCATCAAATATTGGCAACTTAGGAGTATTGGATCGTCAACATGATGATTAGAAAATGAAGAAGGAACACATCATATTGGATATCGGAAATTGAAAATCGGACTAAGGAAGGAGCTACCAAAAGGGAGAAATGATATCAAATGGGAAATTAAATCTTACTTATTGCTATATGGAAGTAAGGGTACACCCCTTTGGATGGTTGTCTATCCCAAAAGTTCTAACGGAAAGAAATAAATGATTTTTGTATTTAAGGGTTGAATCATGCTCAAAGTTCTCAAATCTCCTTTCATTCCGGTAAGCAGAATTCGATATTATGATTTGTTTGTTTTACATCTCATTTTTGATTATATAATCCATGGTTAATAATAGTTTCTAGATTATCTTATTATCTATGTAACATCCCAACCTTCAGGTATCATTATTTTTGTTCCATTATGATTTCATGTTTTAAGGTATACTAGACGAGTTGACGCTGTGACTTGTCGAGTAGCAGCGGGTTAGGACACGTCATTTAATGAGTGACTCGGCGAGTCGGCATGGGGGACTCGACGAGTAGGAGCTAGCAGTGGAAACCCTAAATTTCAGGGTTTTTGCACCCTATATATTGGACCATTAGTGCCTCCCACTGTCCTCTATCACCCCTTGAGAGCTAGAAACCCTAATTTCCGTGAGTGTGAGCTTGGAGAGTGTTTTGGAGCTTTGAGAAGTGATTTTTGTGAAGGAAACTTGTAGATCAAGAGGCTAGCATCAAGGATTTCGTGTGCATCCAGAGTCTACTTCAGCTTGGGCACGTTTTGGAGGTAACAAGCTGTTACCTTGACCTCTTTTCTTCTAGAATCTTTCATATGTGAAGACTAGGGATTTCTTTAGCTATTCATGAAGGGATTATGGTATGGGAGCTAGATCTGAAGTTGAAACTTCAGATCTGAACCTCTTTTGAGTCCTAAGTCCATAAAGTTCTTAATAGGGTCATGAAGGAACCCTTGTTTATGAGTAAAGTCCCATTCAAAGCTTAGATGTAGATTTTGAGTCATGCTAATACGTAAAGGTAGCAACTTTACGTTGCTAATGCACTCTAGGGACCTAGATCTACTGTTTGGATCAAAGGGGTAGTTCAGAATCGCTTGATCATGAGAGTATGCGTATGGACTCGGCGAGTCTGGAAGACGACTCGGCGAGTCGGGTAGGGTTTTGTCCAAATTAGTCCCGCTTGGACTCGCCGAGGTCTGGGAAATGACTCGGCGAGTCAGTTTGGACTTCCAAGCTGAGTCGCGTATCGACTCGGCGAGTCTGCTAGAGACTTGGCGAGTCGAGTCGAGAAATTCTGGAAGCAGGAGGGGCTCGAAACAGAGAAAGTTATATTCAGCAAACAGGTCAACATGGACTATTGACCATTGACTAGAGACTTGACTTGACTGTGGGATGTCTTGTACCTCCTAAGGGCATTTTGGTAATTTGAGTAATTATTGTGTGGACCACTTATGGGTACAGACGAGGTGGTTGGAGCTATATCGGGAGGTGTGGACAGTATCATTCCGAGCTACTAGCAAGGTGAGTTATCCTCACTATATCAATAGGGTCTAAGGCACCAAGGCCGGCCCTTTTAGTTGTTATCTTGGTTATAGTATGCTACATGTGGTTATGATCAGTTAGATCGGTATCAGGATAGACAATATGTTGTTATGCTCTTATGATCCGTTAGGATTGGTATGTTAGTGACCTGGTTAGGTCGGTGCTCTGGTTATGAGAGATTGCTATGATCGATGATCTGTGATATAGTTATATTTGATACCTGTTATGCCAGTATATGTTAGTTATGCGCACATGGTTATTTGCTTGATGTTTGGGTTGAGGCGGTCCTGCTTTGTGCTGAAGGCCAACATACCCTATGA
The DNA here is from genome assembly GCF_052849685.1 of Lactuca virosa. NCBI lineage: Eukaryota > Viridiplantae > Streptophyta > Magnoliopsida > Asterales > Asteraceae > Lactuca > Lactuca virosa. The sequence continues at coordinate 47,034,876 of NC_136433.1, forward strand.
GCAGTCCGGATAGACTGTAGGCCCGTATGGCGGTCCAGTCATACCAAAGGCTCGGGATAGATCCAGATAGACTGTAGGCCCTGCAGGGCGGTCCAGTCAGGCCGAAGGCCCAGTATGCATGTTGTTGACTATCTGTTATTGATATGGTATTATCGGTGTGGTATTGGTATTTTAGGGGTAGCTCACTAAGCCCTCGGACTTACAGTTTCAGTTTATTGTTTCAGGTACTTCCGGAGATCGTGGCAAGGCGATGGCTTAACCGTACCGCTCCTCATCCATGTGATTATACTTCTGGGACACTCTGATGAATAATATTTTGAAAACATTTTTGTAAAACTCTATTTGGTTTTATGGTTGAAAAAGTTTAAATTTGGCTTAAAATTTTGGATGTTACAATCTAGATGAATTTGAATGTGTAACTTTGTTCTACATCAACATTTTGTTTTTTATTTTGTTTAGGATCAAAATGTCTAATGATTTATCATATAAGTTCATGTTTTAACCATCATTCAAAAACTTACTCATCTAGTCCTTTCCCATCACATATTATGACACAACTAGACCTATATCTATGCAATGCACATTATAAAATTATATGGCTAAAACAATATTTTTTGGTCAATCATTTTGTTAATTCTCTTAACAATATACCCATAAGCATCTAAAATGACTATGTCTTTGTATTTTTTTTCCTAAGAAACTTCCATATATATTTAACGATGTATAAAAAATTCTTTGGGTAGATAAATAGAAATGGACCACTACATCACAAATTTGTTATTATACTTCAGCTGCAGATGATAAATAAAAAAGACATTAGCTTATAGAAAAGATACGACATTTTTATAAAAAAAAATTTGTATGTTTGGATGGATTTTGTAGACATACACACAGGTATGCCATTTGTTTAACTTCATTAATGCATTATATATATATATATATATATATATATATATATATATATATATATATATATATATATATATATATATAAATAACTGATGTTGTCTGATAAATTTAAGTGCATGATAAATTTTCTCCATTTTTAAAATTTATAATATATTATCATTTAATGAAGTAAAAAAGTTACTAATTTGGTTCACCCAAAATATTTGAGTCAAGACAGTTTTCAAATATCAACTAAACTAAGATTTAAATTGAATTTACTCATATAAAGCTATGGTCAACCTTATATAACTTACATTATTTTAGAATCGATCTCAACAGTTACCCGTTAATTGTATATTAAATGTTTTTAGATTTTTAATGACAATTACTTTATTCACAATATATATTTCTTATGGGTAAAAATCTAACATGCTCTTAACTAATAATTCAATTTAAATAGGAATAATAAAAAGTAGTAGTTACAAAACACATATATATATATATATATATATATATATATATATATATATATATATATATATATATATATAATTGTTGACACCCATACGTGTAAACCACGGTTAGGTCGTTAAATTTTTAGTTTTAACTGATTTTATATTATCATATAGTTTAAATTATTATATAATTTTGTATCAAATTTGTATAATTTTTTATATGTTATAGATAATGACAACAAAGTAATTATTTTTAATCAAACTTATATTTATATTTGTATCTATATAATTTGTGGTTAAAGTTAAATCATTTATTGACAATATTTATTTATTTATTTATTTATTGACTTCCATACTTGATGCATAAAAAATTAATTATATAACACTCTTTCTTGTTTATGTTTGCTGAGTTTTTATATGAAAAGTTATAAATAATTTAAACATGATTAAGACTATTGTAACATCCCGACTCTCAGGTATAAATTTTAAAAGTTTTGTATTCATTTTATTGTGGGAACTCGACGAGTTGGAGGCCCCAACTCGTCATGTCGAACCTAGTCAGCCCGCGTGGTCCATGGCATCTACTCGACGAGTTGGAGGACCCCAACTCGGGGAATAGAGGTTGTGCATGAGAACCTTAATTTTTAGGGTTTGCACCCTATTTAAAGGACCTTAAGTCCTTTCCTCTAGCCTCCTTACCACCTTTTGACGGCCAGAAGCAACCCTAATCGATCTAAACCCTATTCTTGAGTGTGTGAGAGGCTAAAAGTGTGTTTTGGTGCATTTGTTGAAGAAACTTGAAGATTAAGAAGCTTGGAACGAGGGGAAGCTTGTAGATCCAGTATCTACATCTTGTTGGCATCCAGTAGAAGGTAAAAAGTCTTTACCTTGGCCTTCCATTTCTTACATCTCTTCTTTTGTTGGAATATGGGCATTTTGGTACAAAATGGAGTCACCTTCGGGTTTGAGGTCATCACAAGGGCATGGTTTCAGATCTGGACGCCTCTAGTCCCTTATGGACATAAAGCCTGAAGCTTTGGCCCTCCTCCATGTCCAAAACCTTCTTCTAAGGCTAGTTATGAGTGTTTAAGCATCATGGAGCCTTGCATGCACGTAAAGTTAGCAACTTTACGTGATAACAACACCCTAGGAGCCTAAATCTGCAGTTTGGAGCTTTTGTTTCACTTAAAAGCATCTGAATGAGAAATGGACGAAAGGAACTCGACGAGTTGCATAGTCAACTCGACGAGTTAAATGTGGGTTTCACGCCTTCTGGATTTTGCATGAACTCAGCGAGTTGGAGAGGTAACTCGACGAGTTGGTTAGGGTTTTCCCGACATTCTGGACACTGCATGGACTTGACGAGTTGTCTGGAAACTCGGCGAGTCGACTGGGGTTTTCACGATTCTTGAGTTATGAAGGAACTCGACGAGTCAGTAAGCTATGCTCGACGAGTTGGGTCAACATGGACTGTTGACCTTGACCGTTGACTTTGACTTTGACTTTGACCAAGGGTTGACCAGTTTGACTTTTGAGGGTATTTTAGTAATTTGGGAATTTATGGAAGTGGATCATTGATGGATGTAGGTGTTGGTATTTGGAGCCATATTTCGGGAGTTTGATACTTCAGTTCCGATCGACATTGTGAGGTGAGTTCTTCTCAATATTTCAACAGGGTCTACGGCACCAAGGCCGACCCTTTATGGTTTGTATCCTGGTTATAGGATTATGCTATGTTAGAGATCAGTTAGATCTGTATCCTGGTTATAGGATTATGCTATGTTGGAGATCGGTTAGATCTGTATCCTGGGTATAGGATGATGCTATGTTAGTGATCTGTTAGATCAGTATCCTGGTATATAGGATGATGTTATGATTAGTGATCTGTTAGATCTGTATGACTATTTGTACATGCTAGCTAGCGTATGATATTTGTGTGCACATTATTGTTTGATTGGGGGTTTGGGTTGAGGCGGTCCTGCTTTGTGCTGTGTGCCAACATACCCACGGTGGCCCGGATAGACTGCAGACCCGGTAAGGGCGTACTAGTCAGGCCGAAGGCCCGACTAGCGGTCCGGATAGGCTGTAGGCCCTACGAGGAAGTCCAAACGTGTCGATGGCTTGGAGAGCGATCCAGATAGGTTGCAGGCCCTAAGAGGCGGTTCAGTCAGACTGATGGCTCATTATGCATGGTGTTTGCTATGATATTGTTTTGATTGTATGTCGTTGGTATTTTGGGGGCACTCACTAAGCTTCGGGCTTACAATTGTTGATTTTGTTTCAGGTACTTCAGATGATCGCGGGAAGGCGAAGGCGTGATCGTGCACTTCCTTGGATTTTTATGATTTGATTTCTGGGATACTCTGACATGAAACTATTTTGAAAACAAATTTGTAATAACTATTGGATTTTGAATGTCTTAAAAAGTTTTAAACTTACATGATTTTTGAATGTCGATAAATGAGAGCTATGGACTTAGCGCCCGTTGGATGAACCCTGTCAACTATGGATTTAGTGTATGTTGTATAAACCCTAGCGACGATGGACTTCGTGCTCATTCCTTAGGATAATCCTTAGGAATGAATGAATAAAGAGTAGCTGATTCTTAGGGTAGATCCTTAAGAAACAAAGAAGATAATGAGGATGGGTAATTGGGTTAATTGTTTGATGATAAAACCTAATAACTTCATTATTGTGGGGTTGAAAACCCTATGTACTCACCAGGTTTCCAAACCTGACCCACTCAGTTTATTTGTATCACATGTGTCGATGTAAAGCTACACTACACCAAGAGATTAAAGAGATGTAAATCGTTAGTGTAAATGAATGTAAGTTCTGTTTCTGTATTGACGATGACATCCCAAAGTTTTAAAATGAATAAAATACATTTCTTCGGAAATGTTTTGATAACATAGTTATCATGTTTTCTGGGAACAAATTCCGCAACACTTTTCTTTAAAAAGTTACTTTGATTTGATAATAAAGCATAAACAAATCGGTCTTTTTCTGGCCGTGAAAATGGGGATGTCACATACGTGCAACCAACAATATGATGATCTACACTTTTGACCATTTAATGCTTTGTATCATTGTCTATCTTATATGGTATCAAAGCCAATTTTCTAACACCCTTACGACTTAACATGTCATTTATATCCTCATAGAGTCTCTATCTCTGAAGGGTAATGTTAGATTGTCCTATATCGGTTAGACACGATCGTGAATGTCTCTATATAAGTTGGAGTCTACCCCTATACTTCATTACTTCATTAGAGTCTATAAGAATGACTATTGAGCATTTCTTTGGGATTGTTTCTAAGTTTTAGTTTATCCCCTAGTTATAGAGTATGTGTTTCACCTTTGATTACAATGCAAGCTCATCTTATTCTAAAATCTTGGCTCCACTCAAAATAAACATTTAAGATCATCGACATTAGAGTTGTCAAACCTTATTATTGCCTTGTTGACCACATATTTCAAACACTCCTCCCCGATTGGACATTAAAATCCTTACGTCAATCAACAAACTGTTGGATTAATGTCTAAGTCCATAACTATATTTGGTATGTACTTGACCCGACCCGGCATGGTCCATTTGGGTTGCACTTCACCGACACAATTTATATGGATAGTCTTTTGAGAATAGTATATTTATGATTTATATTAATATATTATAAGTTCTAATATATTAATATATAATCATATTATTTAATTAGTATTGATCAAGAATTAATTTATAATTAATTAAGTGATCAAAAGGAACTAATTAAATATGGACTCTTAGATATATATGTGTAGTGGGCCAAGTTCATTTAGGTTGGGCCAAGTCTTCATGGATAGTCCATGGAGCTTTAACCCATGGATCCTAGGAAATGAAAGGTCATGGGTATTAGGGTTTAACCCTAATCCTCCACACTATATAAAGGGTCTTATGGTTCATGAAATTAGGCTAGTGGCTAGTGTGGATACACTAAAGAGGGCAATAACCAATTTCATAAGTGTGAGCCAAGTATCCATATTCTCTAAAGGTTTTCCAAGGTGTTTTGGTGATTTGTGATTCCACTTGAGGCTTCCACACTATTGGGGCTAAGCTCTTAAAGTTCAAGACTTCAAGCTTCATTAAAAGGTATGTATTCTAACTTGTTATATTACCCAAGTATCAAGGATTGTATGCTATATAGGGTAATACCTTGGAATATTCATATTTGCATGTATAATAGAGAAAACATAGATCCAAGGTATTTAGGGTTGCATGTACACTTAGGAGTGTTAGAATGCTCAAAAACCCAACAGTGGTATCAGAGCCATGGGTTGTTTTATGTTATATTCATGCAAATGTTTGATTTTCAAAGTTGAAAAAAAAAAAAGAAAAAAAAACATGAAGTTTGTCAAATTTTAAGATAATTACTTGTTTTGTGAAAAACTAATTATTTGTAAAATTTGAATCATTTGTTATATGATTTGAATTAGGTCAATTTTAGTAAAAGATAAAATGATATGATTATTTTATTAGTTTTAAAAGTTTGATCTAAATGTTTTAAGGAGTTACAAATTTTGTCATAAAATTTTGGAGATCAAAAGTTTTTTTAAAGTTGTGATCTTAAGTGTTTTGAAACCTCCATAAGTTATGGATATGAAAAGGTTTTAAAAAAAAATTGATTCAAAGTTTTTATGGAGTTACAAAATTTGGTGTTAATGTTTTAAAGAATTCCATAACTTATTCTTAAGTTGTGGAACATGAAAAGTTTCATCATAAAACAAGCATTTAACTCCATAAGTTATGGATTACCAAAAGTGTTTATGTTTCCTTGATTTATGAGTTAGTTTAGATTAATGGAAAAAAAGTTGTGTTTTAGTTGTTTTCAATCTTAATTAATCTAGAGGTAGTTCATAAAATGTGTTTTTGTAACTTGTCATCAAGTTACATAAAAGGTCACATTTATGAATCTTAAAACTCATAAAAGTGCCATAGGTTACATAAAAAAAAATGAAGAGTCTTTTTCATTAAATAGTATTATTACTCCATAACTTGTCCTCAAGTTATGGATGTTTAAGAGTCACTTCTTTAAAAATGTTATTAAAGAATAAGAGGTTACATAAAAAGTGAAGAGTCTTCATTTTAATGAACCATTAAACTCATAAGTTATGAAATGAAAAGTTTGAATAGTTTCAAAAACTTGCCCTCAAGTTTTGGAATTTGTAAAGTTTTCACTTATGAATACTTTAATTCCAAGTTAAGCCCTTTGAATTTTAAAAGTTAAAATTCAACCCTTATACTTTATAATATTATAAGTTAATAATATTTATATATATGTATAAGAGTAAAGCCGTCTTACCATTAGTAGGCCTCATTCACGAAGCCGGTCTATAAGGGGGGTATAAGGTTACTGCCTATAAAATGGCAGTTTAATGGGTGTCCACTCTCACCCACCGCTTCCTTGACCGGTGGAGGGTCGTTAGCCGAACGGTTAGGACAACTACTATAATTCTCCCTTCATTAAAAGTATTAATGATAAATACTAAGTAACTAAACTCTTAATAATACCCAATCTTAGTTACTTAGGAAAATGTGAATTTGGTGTTAACCCATGAAATTACACTTTGCACTTTGCTTAAGTCAGTTAGTGGAGCGTGTGTGGTTAACCGGCACACTAGCTTGATTTAACAAGGTAGGCGAATGGTAACTTAATGTTTATCATAGTATCGGTGGAGCGTGTGTGGTTAACCGACACATCGATTGAGGGGAAAATATTAAGGGTATCAAGTATATTTGCATGGTTATTCACACCTTGTTTTGTGATCCTCGGCATCCCAGTCACAAAACCTGAAGGGCACACTCGAGATTGAAACATGCCTTTGAAAAGTTCAATGAATCTCAAAAGAATCTAGGAGTTTCAAAACCAATTAAAACCTAATAATACATTTCGTTTATCTTGGTGGAAATTGGTGAATCGTCATTCACCTACCTTCAAATATTTTATAGCTTGGATTTCGGCATCCCTCTTCCAAGTTATAAAATAGTTTGTTGGGTCCTAGCCTTAATATTTCACATTGGGTGTTATATTAAGGACTTTAGATCAACTATCTTGAATATCTCCCAAAAAGATGTCTGGTTCAGACATCTATGATCCTCCCAAATCTCTTGGAACTTCACTTCCTCCACCTCCTCCAATTATTCTCCCTAACCCACAAGTTCAAGGCCACTCAAGCCCTATTGGCAAGCAAGGTCTATGTGTGATCGCATCTTGGAGATGAAGTCACATATTGACAAGCCGGGAGAGTTGGGTGTCAAACTCTTGAGAAAGTTGGTGGTTCAATCACTTTCTAAGTCACATAGTGAATTCCTTTGGGACTACTATGAAACAGACTATGACATGACCCTTAATGATCTTATCTATTTGCTTGGTGCTGCTGAATCAACAATAATTTGGAGCACTGGGAGAGCAAATTTGATTAGTATATCAACTTCCCAAGCTACCATGGACATTAACAATGGTAACATTGGATATCTAGAAAAGCCTTCTCTTCCCAAGGAAAGGGATTGACCATAGTCAACTAGGTTGACCAAATGGTAAAGAGAAAGACTAAGTCTGCGATAGTCCCATGTACCATTCCCAAAGAGTCCCTATGTTTCTCTTGCCAAAGGAAGGGGCATTGATTGCGAAGCAGCCTATTTACCTGAAAGATCATAAGGTTGATCAAGTCAAGAAGATTGACTCTACTTCAGGTAAAGTCCACTATCTAACTCTGTTAAATTTCTATTCTGAGATTCTTGTTACATGATGTGACTGGGTCACATGTTGATGTTTTAAGAATCAAAGAAAAGTGAAGAAACTTAAAGGAAGTATATGCTGATTCTGATCGCGAAGATGGATCTCGATCGCATGGTTCTGTGATCAGAATTTTGAGCTGTTGCTTAGGAGTTATGATATATTGCTTAGGAATAGATAACAACAAAGTTTTTCATGTGCTTTTGCACTGTAAGGATAGTTTTTTCCTCAAACTTTTTAAAATAAAAGGAAAAAAAATTGATTTTATTTATTTTAAAATATCCTTACAATGGCATTTGTGAAAAGGAAAAAAAAATTGTTGCTTATATGATTCCATTAATAGCAAGAGTGGAAATATGAATTTGATTCTTTCATTTGTGGTAGTGTCTAAATTTTCCAAATAACGAAAGATTTTCATCACCCAAGTTTCAGTTGGATAGAAACTTGGAATCATGCAAGTTGTATAGTATGATGAATAAGAACTTTCAAGCATTGGAAAATTAAGACTAATTACTTGTTCACATGGATGTATGAGTCAAGTAAAGGACTAAGGGATCGAGTACACATTCTTGTGCACTGATCAAGCCCACCACAAATGTAACTTGAGTGACACATCTTAAAGAAGGTTTATTAACACTAGTGAAATGTAAGAGTAAAAGGTTTTCTACTCTTGTACATTTGAATTTGGTAAGTTGTGACGTTTTGGATATAACAGAGACCAACTTAGGCCAATTGTGTTAAGTGTTTGTTGTGATTAGAATCCACACTATCTCTTGAATATTTGGCAAGAAAGTCTTATAGGTCAAGGAGACAGTGGGAGTCTAAAAGATCCTGAAAGGGTTTCAAGAAGTAATCAAGAATAAAACATGTATTTCATCACTAGCACACAACTAGAGATTTATAACCTATCGTGTTGACATTTCTGTGCCCATTCCAGTTAAGTTGGCTATACATTTGAGTTCTACATGTTCTCAATTGTTTGCATAGCTACTTGGAAGCAATGTCAGGCCCTTAAGCTGCCAGGTGGCAAGAAGTTAAGATTGCACAAGTTCAATCCATATGAGTTAGGATTTGTCACTAACCTAGTCTTGTGATTATGGTTTGACAAATTCACATGGATAAGAACACATACACCATAAAATCTAAGTGTCATAAGGTTTCTCTCCGATTCATGAAATTGATGGTGAGGAAATTCTTTCACTAGGTAGATTTTAAGTAGATAGCAATTGTGATATTTGCAGTTCTCAAAGTCGTTAGTGGAGCGTGCGTGGTTAACCGGCACACTAACATGGACTTATGAGAAATGGCAAAAGGTCTAAACAATTGAGACTATGATTATGGCATCCCTTTTCATAGTTCTGAAATTGTTTAGACACACCTGTGATCTATCTAAGATAAGGTGTATGATTTTGATAAAGTCTTATCAAAGCAATCTAGTATCAGAAATCTGAACTTTGGTGAGAATGTTAATAAAGTATTGACTTCTAGAGGTCCAGCTGTTTTCTGGATACATGCCAAAGCTAGTGGGAGCATAAGTGTTATGCTAATAATCATCATGTTAGTGGGAGCATGATAATTATGATAAGTATTGCAAGTTAGCAATGTTAATTATAGAAAACAAAAGTTTCAATTCGTGAGGTTGCAGGGGTTGAAAAAGTTGTTTTGCTATAATTAAGGGAGAGGAAATTATACTTCATTTCAATTCTAAAAAGCTTAGATTGAGTTTATAATCATTCTAAAGAGCTTATATTGAGATTTTAATCACCTTTAGTCAAGAATATATATATGAATTTCATGTTGGATTGGTTCAACTTAAGAAAATTCTATATATCGCGTTCTCAAAATTCGATTATGATTACGACATCCCTTTTCATAGTCAAATTTTGAGAATATGGCAAACAAAAAATTATTATGAAAAAAGACTGGTCTAGAACCATGTCTTTATGTGAAACATCATGAATCGTGTCCCATTTACTTTGGGTACAAGATCGATTACATGTGCTATAATATTTATCCTTTCTGAATTTTCCAAATGCCTTGGGGCATTAAGGGGAACAATGTCTAGAATTGGATATGACTAAAGTGATTAAGCAATTGTCAAGGACAATCTAAGGTTTACCAAAGATTGGTTGCTCAAGGACAGTGGGAAGTATACTGTTAATATTGGAAGGACCATATTGACATAGTCTGAAAAGAGGCAACGCTTGTGTTGGATTAGTGTCTAAGCCTGTAACCATATTTGGTAAGTACTTGACCCGATTGTGCATGGTCCTTTTGGGTTGCCTTCACCAAAGCAACTTGACTGGAGAAATAATAGAGAAAGAGGTTATTATGATTTATTAATATGTTATAAGAATAATATATTAAAGGAGAAATCATATTTGTTTAATTAATATTGGTCAATAATTAATTAGGAATTAATTTTGTGATCAAGTGTAATTAATTAAACTAGAGGGGCTGAATTGTAATTATGTGATAGTTACAAAATAGGGTAATGATTATCCTTGATATGGGTTGGACGAATTCAAGGGATAAGATATCCTTGAAATCGTCCAAAGGATAAAGGATAAGGGATTTCAAGGCTTATCTTATGATTGCTTGGTGGGCAAGCAACTAGATAAGGATAAGGACTGAAACCCTAATCTTTACACCTATATAAACACCCATTTGGCTCATGAATTCGTCCATACCTTCCCAAGGCTTCTTAGGGACGAATTTTTATACCTCTCCTCTCTCTCTATATCATCTCCAATTGCTTGTGGTGTTTGTGAGCCATTAGAGGTACTACACTTGTGGTACTTGCTTTCAAAGACAAGAAGATTCAAGATTTAAGTTGTTATTACAATATAACAACAAGAGGTATGTAATCTAACCTTTTTGGTTAATTTCGAAATTCTTAGAAGCCTTTTAGGGTTCTTCAAGTGTTCATAATGTTGTGTATCTAATAGTGAAAACATAGATCCAATTCTAGGGTTGCATGCACACATAAGATTGTTTGTACAAAACCCAACAATGGTATCAGAGCCTTTGGTTTTTGTTTTCAATTAGCATTATACAATTGTATGACCTTGACATATTAGGGTTTATTGCCAATAAACCCTAGGAGGCAAGAAATTTCGAGATTAGGGTTTCTATACCCTAATTTGCGAAAATTTGAAAGGGTTTTCAAATCCTTTCCTTAAGCCTCAAGATTTCGAAATCTAGGGTTTGAAAAACCCCATGATTTTCGAAATTAGCCTCCTCCCCTAGATAAGATCCTAAATTTTAGGGATTTGGATTATCCTATATCTTGTAATTATCCTTTAATGGTTATATATGGTAATTAAAGATTTTGAATTATCCTATCCCATGATTTTCGAATTTTAGAGGGATTAAAAGGATTAGGATAAATTAATTGTTTAATTGGTAATTATCCTTCATGATTTAGATAATCCCTTATGATTTAATAATTTAAATTAATAGTTTAATTCAAGATAATTATTAAATCAAGAGTTTTAATATTTAAAATTTTAATTTAAATAGTATTAAATTTCGAAAATTTTAAAGTGAAATTAAAACCTAATTGTTTTGAAAAGTTTCAAAACTTGCCCTCAAGTTTTGGAATTTAAATTGTTTGATTAAAAGGTTTAATTTTGAAAAAGTCTAAATTCTAAAACCCTAATTTTGAAAAGTTCATATTACACCCTTATGGTTTTATTAAATTAGTTAAGTGTATAATTAAAAGAGAGTTAATAAATCCATAATGATATGGTTTATATTTAATTAAATTAAAAGTGTAATTTATAAAATTAAACCACCTAGTATTTTAAAAGTGTAAAACACACCCTATACTATATATAGCATTAAAAGTCTAACATTATATATATGTATAAGTAAATGCTAGTCTTACCGTTAGTAGGCCTCATTCACGAAGCCGGTCTATAAGGGGGGTATAAGGTTATGGCCTATAAAATGGCCGTTTAATGGGTGTCCACTCTCACCCACCGCTTCCTTGATTGGTGGAGGGTCGTTAGCCGAACGGGTAGGATAGGGCAAACCCTTTCCATTAAAAGTATAATGAAGTATAAAGTAACTAAATGTTTTTACAAAATTCCCAATCTTAGTTACTTTAGGCAAAAGTGAATTGATGCAATCCCATTAAAATTACACTTTGTGCCCTTGCGAAGACGTTAGTGGAGCGCGTGTGGTTAACCGGCACACTAAATGGTTCTAAGCAAAGGTAGCAAAGGATGACTCATTGTTTGTCATAGTTCGGTGGAGCGTGTGTGGTTAACCGGCACATCGAATAGGTGACTGTAACATTGGGGGCACCATGTAAGTTTGCATGGTTATTCACACCCTGTTTTGTGATCCTCGGCATCCCAGTCACAAATCGAGGGGCATATCAAGATTTAAACATGCCATTGAAAAGTTCAATGAATCTCAAAAGATCTAGGAATTTTCAATAGATTTAAAACTTAAATTTTTTTTTTTGTTTTTCAAGGTGGAAATCAGTGAATCGTCATTCACTTACCTTCAAATGTTCTGCAATTTGGGTTATGGCATCCCTCTCCCAAATTGTAGAATATTGTGTTGGGTCCTAGCCTTAATATCTCATTTGGGTGATTTATTAAGGATTCAATCAATCAACTAACTTGAATTTTTCTCCCGTTTTGTAGATGTCAAAGTATGACAACTATGGTCTTCCCAAATCCCGTGGAACAAGCTTTTCACATGAAGATGATATTCCACGATTCGATCGGAGAACAAGAGATCATGCTTCACTTCCTCCACCTCCTCCTATTATTCTCCCTAACCCACAAGTTCAAAAGATTGAAAAGTTCAAACTCACTCAAGTCCTTTTGGCAAGTAAACATGAAGAAGGAAAGTCAGTGTGTGCACACGTCCTAGAGATGAAGTCACACATTGATAGGTTAAGAATGTTGGGATATGTTGTCTGTGAGGAGCTGGCTGTTGACTGGGTCCTTCAGTCACTTCCTGAATCATGTAGTGAGTTCGTTAGAGAGTACTATATGATGCATCACAACGTGACCCTCATTGATCTCACCTATTTACTTATAGCTGTTGAATCAGCAATGATTTGGCGTGTTGGTCAAGCAAATTTGTCTGGTGAGTAAAACTCCCAAACTGCAATGGGCACTGGCAACATCGGAAGTCTAGAAAGAACTAAGTCTATGATTGTCCGATGTGCTGTGCCAAAGGAGTCCATTTGATTTTATTGCCAAGAGAAGGGACATTGGAGACGAAGCTGCCCTAACTACCTGAGAAATCTAAGAGATGGGAGAGTCAAGATGCATGGCTCTACTTCAGGTAAAATCCATTAACTAACTCTTTTAAGTTCCTATTCTAGATTCTTAATACATGATGTAATAAGATTACATTTTGATGTTTTATAGGATCGAAGAAAAGAGAGGAAGCTTAAGGGAAGAAGTGAGCTGAATCTAATCGTGAAGAAATGGATTTCGATCGCATTGCTTGAAGATTAGAATTTTGAGCTACTACTTGGAGTTAGAATAGATTGCTATGAAATATGTATTAACATATTTTTCAATTAAATTGCATTGTAAGGACAAATTTTTCCGCAATAAAATAAATTTTGATTTTATATTATTTATCCTTGCAATGGCGTGTATAAAAAAATTGATGTTTGTAAGTTATTAGCAATAATGGATTTGATTCTTAATTGTATTATTTGTGGAAAGGTCAAGAATTTACCAAATAGGGAAAGTTTCTCATCGCCCAAGTTTCAATTGGATAGAAACTTGGAATCATACAACTTGATTGCATGATGAATGAGAAATTTCATATTTGGAAATTTAGACAAATTCTTTGACAAAGTGTCAAGTGTAGGACTAGGAGATCGAGTACACAAAGTTGTGTGTTGATCAAATCCACCACAAGAGTAATAAAGATATTCGTCATGATTTACTAAGGTTAAGTAAATATGATTATACTCATAAGATTAAGTGTAATTTTGAGTTGATTGAAAGAGCTTCAATCAATAGCAGAACGAATAAGAAGAATCAAGTAAGCAGAAAGATAAAAGTTTCTCTATTCTAAGAAGAAGGGAGAGTACCTTTTAATTATGTTTTATGATAGGTCTTAATGATGAAGAACCATATCTCAATTAATCCTCTAAGTGAGTCTTAGTGCAACTGTATGTCTGAGAAGAGGAATCAAGAATTGAAGAAATGGTTAAATCAAGAAGTCAATCATACTTCGTTCCAAAAACAAGTCTTAGAGTTAAGATTGTGACATTGAGTGACAAGTCTTAAGAAGGTTTATAACATTCATCAAATGTGGAAAGTTGTGATAAGACAAAGACCAACTAGGACCAATTTTGTGAAGTGTTTTGTCTTGATAAAAGCTACACTAACTCTTGAATATTTGTTTGTCGAGAAATGTTTATTGACAAGAGAATCTTATATGTCAAGGAGTCAGTGGGAGTCTTAATGGTCTTGAAAGGTTTCAAGAACAAATCAAGAATAAACCTTATCATTCATCACTAGCACATGACTTGAGGTTTACAACCTATCGTGTTGACACTAATTTTATTTCTGTGCCATTCCAATCGAGTTAATTATGCATGTGAGTTCTACGAGTTCTCAATGGATTGTATAGGGGCAAGACACCTTGTTAAATGGAAAGTACATTGAAACGAAGGGGTGAGCTGCTCAATAACTTGGAAGTAATGGTGGGACCCTTGATGGCAAGAAATTAAGAAGAACAAGTTCTATCCATAAGAGTTTGGATTTGTCACTAACATTATCTTGTGATTATGGTTATGACAAATTCACATGGATAAGAACGAATACACCACAAAATCTAAGTGTCATAAGGTTTCTTTCATTCATAAGAATGATTGTAAGGAAACGCTTTCACTAAGAGAGATTTTGAAGATAGCATTATGTAATTTGGGTTTCTCAAATTCAACTATGATTACGACATTCCTCTTCATAGTTCCAATTGTGGGAAATGGCAAATGGGTCTGAACATTTTAGACTTGTTGATATGAGTCCTAGAATCGTTTAGACATATACATATGAGTTGTCCATGGAAAAGTGTATGAGTTTGAGAAGCTTAGATAAAGTCTTATCAAAGCATCTAGTATTAGAAATATGAACTTAAGAAATTGTTTTCTAGAAGTTCAGCTAATTTCTGAATACATGTCGAAGCTAGTGGGAGCATAAGTGTTATGCTGGTAAAGAAATAATCATCATGTAAGTGGGAGCATGATTATTATGGTAAGTATTGCCAGTTAGCAATATTAATTATAGAAAACAAGAGTTATACTTTGCAAAGTTGTAAGGGTTGAAAAGTTGTTTTGCTATAATTAAGGGAGAGAATATTGTGCTTCATTTCAAATCTAAAGCTTAGATTGAGAAATTTTAATAAATTTAGTCAAAGGATACATAGTGTCTTCTTAAACTTCGATTATGATTACGGTATCCCTCTTCATAGTTCGAATTGTAAGAACGTGACACATAAAATATTATGGCAGAAGATTGATAGAGTATCGTATCTTTATGTAAGACGTTATGCATCGTGTCCCATACGCTTCGGGTAAAGGATCGATTGCAATTGCTATAATATTTGACCATTCTAAAATTTTCCAAATGTCTAGCGCATTAAGAAGGGAAAAGGACAAGAATTGGTATTGACTAAGATAATTAAACAACTATCAAAGGACGACTCAAAAGTTCCATGAGGATTGGTCGCTTGTGAGTAGTTGGAAGTATGGTATTGAATGGATCATATCGACATTATTATGAATAGATAAGATTCTATTAAGAATGAGTTATCATATGGTAAATATGGAAATGTTTCCATAATTGGGAGTTGGAAATTAAGAATTTACATGATTAGAAAATTTTATGCAAAAGGATGTTCAAAGGAATGTACTTTGAGTGAGAGACATCACATCTATAGAATTGTTCTGTAACAATTTTGATAGAGTACCTTGTGATTTCGTTGGCCGAGTCTTTGTGATTTTTGTGCCGTGACTTCACAAGAGGATCATTGCATAAAATATTAGAATTTGACATATTCTAAAAGGTGGCAAGAATTTGATATTCTTACACTAATAAAAGGATTGGGGATTGTGAAATGAGTTGCATTTGAAAAGTTTCAATTAATCTATTTCACAAAGTATGGACCATAGGAAACCAAAGTGTGCATGCTTTGAGCATGGGATAATTGTGGTTATGATTCGAGTTATAAAGTTGATTATCTGAAACATTAAACAATGGATAATGAGTAATCGATATGGTGATAAATAAAAGGTGTTTTATTTATACTCAAAGGTTTGAGACCATATAGGATTAGTATTATTCTTGTGTTTCTCTTTGTATGTTTTGACTTCCAGAATAATTGAGTTTATTAAGAATAATCGAATTATTCAAACGGTCCGCAGTCGTTCATATGTTGGAAGTAGGTATGAATGAAGACTGTCATGAATTGGTTTGTAGATTGTCTAAAGTGTATTAGACATAGCAAAGGTTTGCTGCAACGTTCATGAGTGCTTATGAATATGATTTTGAGCATTGGATTAAACCTACGCTCACTTGGATCGCTTCATGGATTTTATCACGAGCGATTGGTGAGACGATAATATCTTGTATTCTTGAAACCGAGATGTGTGAGTTGTATCTTGCGAATCGGTTACACATTGATAATATGTAAACGCACCAGTAACTTGGTGTTATAAAACTTATTGTTGTGTGTGATTTGGTGAGTGAGTGCAAGCAAACATTGAGTCAAAGTTTATCCGTTCCTTTTATCCAAAGTGGGATAAAAGCGATATATGTGGGCCCCTCGATGATTTAGTGATGACAAACGTAAATGCTCGGCCGGGCTAGGGCTAATTTGATTTGTTCAATTAGTCAGTCGTCGTAAATCGGAAATCGAGAAACAACACATAGACTGAGAGAATGATTTCAATCCATGTCTCGTGTCTATACGATATCTAGAATGGAGGAATATATGATCCCTTATCTAAAGGACAGGTTGCTGATAAGATCAGAGTTTGACAGCGTCTTTGAGAGCTACGATTGCTAATCGAGTTGTACTTACATTTGTGGTTACTAGACTTATCCAAGTGGGAGACTGTTGGATTAGTGTCTAAGCCTGTAACCATATTTGGTAAGTACTTGACCCGATTGTGCATGGTCCTTTTGGGTTGCCTTCACCAAAGCAACTTGACTGGAGAAATAATAGAGAAAGAGGTTATTATGATTTATTAATATGTTATAAGAATAATATATTAAAGGAGAAATCATATTTGTTTAATTAATATTGGTCAATAATTAATTAGGAATTAATTTTGTGATCAAGTGTAATTAATTAAACTAGAGGGGCTGAATTGTAATTATGTGATAGTTACAAAATAGGGTAATGATTATCCTTGATATGGGTTGGACGAATTCAAGGGATAAGATATCCTTGAAATCGTCCAAAGGATAAAGGATAAGGGATTTCAAGGCTTATCTTATGATTGCTTGGTGGGCAAGCAACTAGATAAGGATAAGGACTGAAACCCTAATCTTTACACCTATATAAACACCCATTTGGCTCATGAATTCGTCCATACCTTCCCAAGGCTTCTTAGGGACGAATTTTTATACCTCTCCTCTCTCTCTATATCATCTCCAATTGCTTGTGGTGTTTGTGAGCCATTAGAGGTACTACACTTGTGGTACTTGCTTTCAAAGACAAGAAGATTCAAGATTTAAGTTGTTATTACAATATAACAACAAGAGGTATGTAATCTAACCTTTTTGGTTAATTTCGAAATTCTTAGAAGCCTTTTAGGGTTCTTCAAGTGTTCATAATGTTGTGTATCTAATAGTGAAAACATAGATCCAATTCTAGGGTTGCATGCACACATAGGATTGTTTGTACAAAACCCAACAGCTTGTTCAGAAGTGGTAGTCAAAATGGGAATATAGAGTTGCCTTCATAGGTGGAAGCAATCTGTGTAAGGTTAAAGAAACTTAATGCAAGAAGCATGTTCAAAGCAATGCGCTTTGAATTTGAGACATCGTTTCCATGGAATTGCTCTCCATTGGAATACTCTGTAATGATTGTTGCCAAGTCTTCATGGCTTTGTGCATAATCATTACAAGAGGAACAGTGCATATAAGTTTAAAATCTAAACAGATTTCGATAAATGTTAGGAATTCTTACATTTACGACAAGGATTTGGGAGTGTGAAAAGAGAATCATTGAAATTATGTTCAATTGATCTAGTTCACAAAGAAAAGGATCATAGACAAACATGGAAAAGCTATTGTTTAGAAAAACATAGTGTACATGCTTGGAGCATGGGACAACTAGTGTTTTTAATTCAGGTATAAAGTTGATAAAACCGAAACAATGAATAATGAGTAATCAGTATGGTGATAAATAAAAGTGGTCTATTTATATTCATAAGGTTTGATACCATATTTGATTCATTTATTCTTGTGTTTCACTTTGCATGTTTTGACTTCCATAATAACTAGGTTATTCTTCCGGAATGACTAAGTTATTCAAACCATCCACAGTCGGTCATATGTTGGAAGTAGATATGAATCAAGACTGTCATGGGTTGGCTTGTAGAGGTCCAAGTTGGTGGACAAAGTTGTGCTACAACACTCATGAGTGCTCATAAGTTCTGAGTATTGGATTCAACCCGCACTCATTTGAATCACTTCATGGATTTTATCACGAGTGATCATGAGAAGATAATATTTTATATTCTTCAAACCTAGAGATATGAGTTGGTTGTACATTGATTGCACGAAAACGCATTCGGTAACTCGATGTTATAAAACATGCCTTTGTGTATGATTCAACAAGTAGTAGAACAAGCCATATGAGTCGAAGTTTATCCATTCCTTTTACCTTCGGGATAAAAGCGATATCTGTGGGCCCCTCGATGATTTAGTGATGACACATGTGAGTGCTTGGCCAAGCCAGGACTGATTTGATTTGTTCAATCAGTCAGTCATCATAAATCGGAAATCGGGAAACAACAAATGGACAGAGAGAATGATTGATAATCCATGTCTCAGTCCATATGATATCTAGAATGGAGAAATATATGATCCCTTATCTAATGGACAAGTCATTGACAAAGTTCAGAGTTCGTTGACAAGATCAGAGTTCGACAGCGGCTTTAAGAGCTACGATTTCCAGTTGGTTTTTGAAGTCATACTCAATAATAGTTTTAGATTTATCCAAGTGGGAGACTGTTGGATTAATGTCTAAGTCCATAACTATATTTTGTATGTACTTGACCCGACCCGGCATGGTCCATTTGGGTTGCACTTCACCGGCACAATTTATATGGATAGTCTTTTGAGAATAGTATATTTATGATTTATATTAATATATTATAAGTTCTAATATATTAATATATAATCATATTATTTAATTAGTATTGATCAAGAATTAATTTATAATTAATTAAGTGATCAAAATGAACTAATTAAATATGGACTCTTAGATATATATGTGTAGTGGGCCAAGTTCATTTAGGTTGGGCTAAGTCTTCATGGATAGTCCATGGAGCTTTAACCCATGGATCCTAGGAAATGAAAGGTCATGGGTATTAGGGTTTAACCCTAATCCTTCACACTATATAAAGGGTCTTATGGTTCACGAAATTAGGCTAGTGGCTAGTGTGTATACACTAAAGAGGGCAATAACCGATTTCATAAGTGTGAGCCAAGTATCCATATTCTCTAAAGGTTTTCCAAGGTGTTTTGGTGATTTGTGATTCCAGTTGAGGCTTCCACACTATTGGGGCTAAGCTCTTAAAGTTCAAGACTTCAAGCCTCATTAAAATGTATGTATTCTAACTTGTTATATTACCCAAGTATCAAGGATTGTATACTAGATAGGGTAATACCTTGGAATATTCATATTTGCATGTATAATAGAGAAAACATAGATCCAAGGTATTTAGGGTTGCATGTACACTTAGGAGTGTTAGAATGCTCAAAAACCCAACACAAACATCCACCCCTCCCGAGATGCCATCACTCCAATACCAATCTCGACAAAAAAAGAAAAGAGAACAACATATATGAAACTGTTGAATTATAGATAGAATCAACAGATTAATTCTTGATATCTAAATCGAATCAGTGGAGTCCCTAGACACTTGCCTAACTCTTGGGCAACGACTCGAAAAGTCATCAATAAATTATCATGTTTTCTTTCTTTCTTATTTTGTGATATTTTGAAATTTAACGTATTAATCATATATTTATATTAAGTTATAGATCAATCAACTACTTAATTTCTATAGACAAATAGATGATTGCATTTACTTCTAAATCAAACTTCGTGATTCTTTAGAGGGATGGAGTAATATTTAAATTGAATGGATTCGTATATAAAAAGAAAGTTGTAGCATTCAAAAACACCTAAACGTCATTATTTTATTAGAATACAAGTTAATTCAAATATCACATTTTTTTTTTCATAAAGTGATTTAATTATAGATTTAAAAAGTACACTGTGTGATTTTGATTTTGATTGTGGATTTAAAAAAGTACCCTGTGTAGATCTTAATACTAAAAAGGCGTCGAAACTATGGTTAATTTTAATAAATTTTTACATTATATGATCCCTATTCTAATAAATGAATAGTTTTAATCTTTTTTTGACAAGTGTCATTTTAATACAACTCCTCATTAATATTATGTTATGTGTCATGTAGATATATTAGACAACTCATTTCAAAAATTAAATTTACACTTTCTAATTATATGTTAAATTTGAAGTTATAATAACTTTAAAATTTTGATATATCTCTTAATTAATAATTTATTTAAAATGACTTATTTAAAATAATTGATTAATAATTATAAATTTTTATTATAAAAATTTAATTAATTTCATAACCGTGATTTTCACGTGTTATAAACTAGTTAATTAATATATAAAAAATGTGAATATATTGGGAGGGGTGAGTATAAGAAATACTATTAATTTATAACAAGGAGGAGATTCTTTCCCAACGTCTTTGGATGTGCATTACCCGCTTGTACGTGTAAGTGGGTAATGCATAATTGCATATTTAGAAATTCCCCCAAAAGCCCATAACCTAGTGTCATTTTTATGAAAAACATAATAACTTTTCTTTTAAGTTTCTTTCACCTTTTTAGATATTAAAAATAAGCAAATTATAAGACTCCCTAGATTTCATAATAATTAGAATGCAATCATATATTTTATTAATATTAAAAAAAACATTTTTTTTTTTTAGTTTTAACACACATTCACATAATGCAATGATGTAATGTCTATGTTAGACTTTCACAAAATAAATTCTACAAGGAGTCAAGGATTAACCAAAAGATATAAAACCACTCTAATTACAAAATAACTTATATAAAACATATTGTTGTTAATGCGTATTTGATTATTCATCAACCGTCTAAAAGACTTTTACAGAGACAAAAAAGCCCGTAGATCTATTTTAAGGTTACTAAAGAATGTTTAAAGATTAAAATCTCAGAAGAAAATAAAAGGCCGTATTGTTTAAATAATACTATAAAATACTTTGTTAAACATGATACTTATTCTATTAATGAAGACGTGATTTAGATAGGGTCATCATTTATATATGTAACAAAAGTACATATATCTTTATTAATTTGTATAGCAACATAAATTTTTATTAAATTAAATAGTTATGTTTAATATTTTTAAGAATTTTAACAAATTTTTGCATCTGATTTATTAGCATAACGATAACAAATAACAAACGTAAATATAACTACATAAATTCCTAAAATTTGATAATAAATTGGTTAAAATATAACTATATTAAATAAGTGTTTTACCCTATAAATTATAATGTTATGCATCGATTTGGTGGGTAATAAGCAAGCTCATTTTGAATGTAGTTCCTTATAGTTTTTATATATGTTTTTTTTTTCACAACATGATTACGTTGATTATTGTTCAATAATTACCAGCCACGTTCCTATATTTGTTAAAAGAACATTTTAAATATTTAACCACAAGTTAAATTTATTTTTATTGAATTATATGTCAATCATATACTCCAATCCCAAACAAAGATAACATGACATGAAAACTTTTTTTTGACTTTTGTGAAGGAGAGAGTAAAATAATTTAGTTTTTGTTTGGAGCTTGAGTCATTAACAGTTAATGTCAAAATCAAGCAAGCAAGAATTTCATTATAACGGAGACATCAAGCAATTTGTAAAATATATTAAAAGTCAAATATAAATATAGAGAATTAAGAAAATCTTCATAACTTGTAAAGATCTTTCTATAGCTTTCAACCTTTCACTTACAATTCATCTTTAAAAAAAAAAAGAGAGAAATTAAATCTCATCCTACATTTTCCTCTTACCCATCTTCCTATTCATATAAAATAATGACAAATGTCACATTTTGATAAAATTAATACTTCATCCGTCCCAAAATTATTGTACACAGACAAAAAAAATACAAATTAAGGAAACATTAATTATCACTAAATTTATTAAATGAAATGACATTAATACCTTTTTGTTGCATTTAATTTTATTATTTTTGTTGCATTTAATTCCATGATAAGTTAACTAATAATGAAAGTATTTTGGTAAAAGTAAGTTATTATTTTGGGACAAATCAAAAAGAAAACATAGACTATTAATATGGGACGAAGAAAATAATATTTTAAGACAGTTGTAATTATTTTACGTAGATAGAAATATAAATAGGAAAAGAAAAATAGGACATTTAATTATCTTAAAAAATACACATCTCAACATATCATATAGAGTTTGCTTTTGCTTACATGAAGTCTTAAATTGACAGATTTTACAAAAGATTTTACAAAATATATTAGTATAAAAATGAGACAAAATGAAAAAAATTAGCTTTAAATATGGAAGACCTACTTTGTATTGTCCGAAGTTGGATTTTATTGAAAGATTTAAATGTTAGATAACTTTTATAAAAAACTATTAAATTTGTCTTTTTATTTTTACTTAAGAGAAAATTCGGACAATAACCAAAAAATGAGATTGGTTTGAAGAAAATAACCAAGGAAAATCAAAATTTGGAAAATGACCACAGGATCCGCAGAGCACCCTCTGCGGAACCATTAAATGCTCTGCGGATCCTCTACAGCTCTGCAGAATTGCTGTTTTTGATTTTTTTTAATTTTTTTTTTCGTTTTTTTTTTGCTTTCATTTTCGTTTATTAATATTAATTTTTTAATACACTAATACCCTATGTGATTATGTAAATAATTTGACAAAAAAGGTTAAAAATAATGAACTTATGTTTGATATCAGTCCATAGAACTCTTTGGGAATCCACCCTCTGCGGATCCATTAAAGTCTCTGTGGATCCAGCTACAGCTCTGCGGAATGTTGGTTTTTTAATTTTTTTTCGTTTTTTTTGCGTTCATTTTCGTTTATTAATATATATTTTTTTAAAATACACTTATACCTTATGTGATTATTATGTAAAAAATTTGACAAAAAAAGTTAAAAATAATGAAATGTTTTATGTAATACATTTGCTACTTATGTATGTTTTCATGTATTTGTACTTATAAATAACGTAATACAAACCGGTGCATATAAATAACCTAATTAAAATTATATAAATATTCCATGTTTTTTATAGGTTACAAAACATACCTTAGAAAACATAAACATACAACCTTCATAGAAAACATAAACATACAACCTTCATAATAAACATACTTTGAAATAAACTTCATTCATTCAAATCGAACCACGAAAACTTTGATCTATTTTCGTATTCCGTCCATGGGTTATCTGTTGCTTGTGTCCCTAGGTTTACTGTCTCTTGCGTCCATTGGTTATCTGGCTCTTGTTGCCATTGGTACTCGGTGCAACCCTGCCATTGGTTCTGTGGCTCTTCCTGCGGTTGGTATACGGTCTCTTGCGCCCATTGGTTATGTGGCTCCTGCTGCCATTGATTTCGGTCTGTTGTGTCCATTGGTTGTCTGGATGCTGCTGCCATTGATGTTCGGTCTGTTGTGTCCATTGGTTGTCTGGATGCTGCTGCCATTGATGTTCGGTCTGTTGTGTCCATTGGTTGTTTGGCTGCTGCTGCCATTGTTGTTCGGTATGTTGCGTCCATTGGTTCTCTGGCTCATGCTGCCATTGGTTTTCGGTCGCTTGCGTCGGTTCCTCTTCTGTCGCTTTTGTCCCGCTCCCTGACGCCCCGGTATGTTTTTTAGTTTTACTTTGGTTCTTTGGAACGATTTCCTTACATGTCCTTGCATTATGAGTTGTGCTATGGCATCTAGTACACCTTCTTATTTTTGGTTCCTCACCTTGAGATGGAATACGATTGGTGTTTTTTGGTCTACCAGATTGACGTATTTTCATCACAGGAGGGTTAACAACCATAAGGTCATCCGGAACCTCCCAATCACTAAGTTCTGAAAGAGGGTATACGGCCTGCTCGTACGTTCTTCGATATGTTTCAAATGCGTTAAAACCATTATCACATGACCACATGACAAACCAGTTAGTTGCCAATATCTGCAAGAACAAGTCTTTTCCCTCAAATTCACTATGCCGCCGCTTTTGAAGTCATGCACTTGATATGTTGTATTGTCAACACCGGATACCGACCATCCTTGAATCCCCTCTTTATTTTTTTTAACCATATCTTCAGCCCACTTCGTTAGTATTGTTGTACTTTTTTCTGTTAAAACAAACATATATTATTATATATGACAATACGCATTATTTGAGGTCATATAATCATACCTCGTGGTAGGGCAATACGCTCTGGTCCATTTCTCACGTGGAATTTGACTGAGATATGTCGCTACATCATCTCTTATATTACGAAGTCTCCCCCAATAGAATTCAAACTCAGTGGTTTTGTAAGCTCTTAACAGCTTCCAAAACAAAATTGCTGTTTTTTTTGTTTTTTCCAAAGGTGTGGACTATGTTTCCTATTAGAAGAAAACCACACAATCCATGTTGAGCATTTGGAAAAACATTTTGAATACTTACAACAATTGCGGGTGCTCTATCTGTGACCATTGTCAGACCTTCCACATCACCAATGCATTCATGTAGTTTTTCAAGAAACCATGTCCAAGAATCTGTAGTCTCTTTTGGGAAAATTCCATACCCAATAGGCAAGATCTGATTGTTGCCATCCATGGCTACTGCATGCAAGATGGTGCCTTTGTACTTTCCCTTCAAATGAGCACCATCCATAATAATAACTTTTCTACAACACTCTCTGAAAGCACGTATCTGCAACAACAATATAAAAACCATTAATATATCAACAATATAAATTGTTTATAAACATTTAAGATAATAACAAATATATTTAAAAATATATTACCGCGCATCCAATAGCGAAAAAGCAATACTCAAAATGATCCTCCGAATCAGTTTTTATGTACACCACAGTACCAGGATTATGTTTCTTCAGATTGTGAAAATAAATTGGAAGTTTGGAGAAACTTTCTTCGGGGGTCCCCATCATCAATCCCAAAGCAAATTCTCTAGCATGCCACGCTTGTGAATAACTCATATTTATTTGTAGCAAAGCATTCATATCTCTAATTATATCATTAGGCTTCCAAACTCTCAAACTTCCTTGACCCATAATGTTATGTATTATGGTTCCAACAACTTCGCTATTTGCTTGCCTATGATTTGGGTGTATAAGCAATGAAGAACATGTATGCTTGTCATTAAACGTCTTAATTTCAAACATTTATGTTCCTTTAATGACACATGCGTATAAACGCCAATGACAGTTTTCTTGCATACAAACAACCTGGTACCGAGATTTTGAAGATTTTTCAACCTTTATCTGAAACTTTTCTCTAACGGCTTTGAATTTAATAGCAAATGCTAGCTCTTTTTTGGTGTTATAGGTTTGATTGACAATTAATTTATCATTCGGACCTAAACTGTGAAATGGTCCAGGTTCAAGAATAGGTTCTGGACAATCAGGAATAGAAGGAATACAATACCATGGATTAAAAGCAGTTTTTCGTTGCGTGTACTCATCATCCGACCACCCTTCATTTGATTTTACCTCACATCTTCGATCATCAATTTCAGGAACTTCTCCAAACTCGAACAAATTTTCACGTTGTAATTCAGTCATGCCCACTTTTGGTTCTTTATCATTATCTGATACAAAAGTGTCATTTCCTCTTCCCCTTGAACGGTTTCCATCACATTGGCTTTCTCTACGACCTCTATTAGTTTTTTTTGGATTAAACTGGTTGTTAACCACTGCTTGTTCTTCATCTTCTTCACCTACCACCGTGAAATACAAATGCACCGTCTTCTTTGATTCAGACATTACATGTCTCAATTGAAATACATCAGTTTCATCTCCAAGCTCCATGACATATCCTAACTCCGGGTGTTTAAAAGACAAACATATATGACTATTTAACACACCGCCTTACTTCTAACCATTTGTAATAACATTTCATGGTCAATGTTAGGAGGAAGATTTAAACCATAGTTTTTCACATTATTTCTAACGTAAACCTCAACTCCATTAACTAACTGCCACGACCCTCCCGTACACAAAATAATAAAACTCATTTTACAAATCACTCTCTACAAACACAACGAAAAAACAACTTCTACTAGTAATTGAAACTCACAAACTCACAAATAACCACTTAAATACGTCTATAACTTCTATAACTGATCCGCAGAGGTGTACACTGATCCTTAGAGGTGTGCACTGATCCGCAGAGGTGTACACTGATCCTTAGAGGCGTGCACTGATCCGCAGAGGTGTATACTGATCCTTAGAGGTGCGCACTGGTCCGCAGAGGTGTACACTGATCCTTAGAGATGTGCACAGATCCGCAGAGCTATACACTGATCCTTAGAGGTGTGTACTGCTCCGCAGAGGTGTACACTGATTCTTATAAGTGTATTTAAAAAAAAAATTAATAAAACATTTCATTATTTTTAACCTTTTTTTGTCAATTTTTTTACATAATAATCACATAAGGTATAAGTGTATTTAAAAAAAAAATTAATAAACGAAAAAAATTAAAAAAATTAAAAAACCAATATTCCGCAGAGCTGTAGCTGGATCCGCATAGCTTTAATGGATCCGCAGATGGTGGATTCCCAAAGAGTTCTGTGGACTGATATCAAACATAAGTTCATTATTTTTTACCTTTTTTTGTCAAATTATTTACATAATCACATAAGTTATTAGTGCATTTAAAAAAAATTAATATTAATAAACGAAAATGAACGCAAAAAAAAAAAAAAAACGAAAAAAAAAATTAAAAAAAATCAAAAAACAGCAATTCCGCTGAGCTGTAGAGGATCCGCAGAGCATTTAATGGTTCCGCAGAGGGTGCTCTGCGGATCCTGTGGTCATTTTCCAAAATTTGATTTTTCTTGATTATTTTCTTCAAATCAATTCCTTTTTTGGTTATTATCCGAATTTTCTCTAATCTTATTATCATAAAACAATATATGGTATCTAATGTTGATATGAAGTCACTCAATCCAAGACGTTAAGGGTTTTATGTGATAATGATGTAAGTCAAGAGTAGATTCAGAAAATATATCCACGTTTTGGAAAGAAAAAATAAAATTTATTGATAACCGTTTTATATAGGAGACTAATAAATCTTTAAAAATAACTTCGAAAAGCAAATTCATCAAAGTTAAATTCATTCATTTGCAACTCATTTAAATTTCTTTTTTCTTCTTTTATAAACAGTCTAACAAATATATTTAATTCGGTGTTCACTGGAGGATGTTTTAAAAATATCTTTGTTAATTTAGATATCAAACAAATTATATTAGTTATTCTAAAACGAAAGTGATGTCTTTCATTATCTTCTTCATTTATGGATTCATACAAAACTAGGTGTGAGACCCATGTATTATATGAGTTAAATAAAAATTTAATATCAAAATGCAAACATTAAATATTTTTTAAAATTAAATTTTAAAATAAGGAAGGAAAAAACATACTTATTGCAATTTATATCATATTTATTACATTTAATAATTTCTTATATAACTATATATATATTATGTGACTTTTTTATTTTAAAAATTAAAAAAAAAACCTAAAAATTGACATGTGGATACTATTAATTTCAAAAATACCACAAAATGACAAGTATCAAAACTTATGAGAGATTGACACGTGACAAAATTAATCTTTAATTTATTAGAGTAGATGATATCAAATGAAATATAATTATAACTCATTATGTAAAAAATAAAAACTTATATGTTAATTTTTTTACATGAAAGTAATGGATTAAATATTAAATACCACGCTTGCAAAGAAAGTCAAAATCTCAAAGAAGTATTCACGAAAAGGAACCTCAAAGTAGTTGACTGAATATGGTAGAAATGGTCACATATGAAAGCACTGAGTTAATGCAGTGTCTTACATCGGGTATTCAAGCATTAATATACCAAAACTAATTGATAAACCAGACACACCCGACCCAAAGATTTGGCCATGTGCAAAAATTAAATTAAGGCCCATATGTTTCTTGTAAAATATTATTAAAGAAATTTTTTACTAAAAAAAAGTCAACTACTTGATCACAAATCAAAATTCTATAAAAAGAAAGTGA
This sequence comes from Lactuca virosa, assembly GCF_052849685.1. Taxonomy (NCBI): domain Eukaryota; kingdom Viridiplantae; phylum Streptophyta; class Magnoliopsida; order Asterales; family Asteraceae; genus Lactuca; species Lactuca virosa. The sequence continues at coordinate 47,063,606 of NC_136433.1, forward strand.
TAACACCTTCATTGTGGTCTTTTTCAAAGATTGAACATTATCAAAATTATTTTCAAATACATTTTACAGACTAAACAGACTCTTCGTTATAATGACATTTTAACGTTTTTTTCTATAATATAACCAGTCGAACCTAATAATCTCACTCTTGTTGTATCTTCAAAACTAAAATTGTGGCCCTTTTCATATATTTAATTTGACCTTATAACCAAATACACTTTCAAAATTTGAGTTAGGCTTTGGAGCTTTACTTTCGTATTTTATATGTTTATATATCGGTGTTAGATTCTAATTGATATTGATAACATATTTAACAAACATAATTTTTATTGTTAATAATATAGATGAGATTTGTAACATGTAATTATATTTTAAATAACATATTATTATTTTCTTCTAATTTTTTTAGTAACATAACATAAAGAAATTTCTCAATCGGATGCCCCTTACAATTGGAGGCCCTGTGCGACCGCACACCTGTACAACCCAGAGCCGCCACTAAAAATAGATGACATATGTAAAATGACATAAAAAAATATATTCGTATGTATAATTAAAAACAAGCTAACACCAAATTTTGCTAATAGATTATAATTAAAAAAACGCTAGTATATAAAAACGATTAAAAAAATTATAAAAGATGATTGTATAAGAGGACATTGGTAAAATTTTGTAAAATAATTGTAAAAGGATTATAAAATAAATTGTAAAAATGAAGTTTCATACAACATTTAAAAACAAAATTGTAAAAACAAAAAAGTCAAATCTATAAATTTTGTGGAAAAGCCCAAGAGCTTATCTCAAACAGTCTTTTTTTTTTAATAAATTAGATTATAAACTATTTTAATGTTCTCATCAAACGGCATATTATAAAGAAAAAGGAAAATGACATTCTAGCGCTAATTACTTATGTTTTTTTGGTATTTTAGGGGCATAAAGTTAAATTTACCTATTAAAAAGATATGAAGCTTTTTTTGTCCGGTTTTACAAGTAAAAAAGATGATGTGTCTATTTATGTGGTACCTCTGTGCTTTGGGGTTGTATATCTCGACATGCAACCCTAGATGTCAATATACACCATGACGTTTTCTTCCGATACACTGTGACATTTTCTTCCATCTTCTCCCTTCTTTCCTTTCTTCCATCGCCATCAGCATCGAGAACCCTAAACTCACTCCCTTTTGTGTGAACTAAGATACCAAGCAGAAGTATTTCCCTCTCTTTATTCCATTGACACCACAATTGCCACCAACAATGACCACATACACCTCTCGTGCTTCAACCTCCCCTTTCTTTTTGATGCATGACCGTTTGAGTTAAAAGCAGATGAAATGGAGGTTGCATCTGCTGCTTATCAGGGTAAGGTTTTAATTACTGCGTTTTTTTAGATAATTCTCTAGATTTATTTTTTTGGTCATCGCATTTTGTTTAACTTTGATAAAAATGAAGTAAGAAATTAAAATCAAAAGGCTTTCCAAAGTTTCGAGTCCTCGGCCTAATCAGTTGCTGATGGTGGTCTTTCAATTTTTTCTCTTCTTGATAGTGGTCTTTCAATTGAGAAGTAATGGGTTTATGGTGGGTTCAAGACGGGTGATGGTGTTAGATTGAGATGATTGTGTATAAAGGATGCAATGATTTTGATTTAGGGTTGTGCGAAGTTGATGATGGTCCAGAGCTTGGTACAGAAGATAATAAATAATGGTGACACTAACACTTGGCTGACTAAACAAAAGATGACCGGTTCACCCTTTCATCTGGTTTAAAATGACTTTTTTTTAAACATCTAAATTGGACTTTAAGCCCTAAACTACCAAAAAAAGAAAACATAAAAGACCTTTTAAAACATAACCAAAAAGTATGTAGGGCTAGATCATCATTTTCCTTATAATAAACTCAAAAAACTAAAATAGCGTATTAGCTGGATTATAAGCGTCAAACACAACCTTAAATAATGGACTTTATCTCTTCACCATTATAACAAACTCAATGTAACGAGAAAAATTTCTACTTAAGTGATCATCCCTAATTAAAATAATCTATACAATGTTTATCCAGAGAGTTGTAATGTGACTTGTTATATTTGGGTGGCTAAAAGAATATGAGACTTTATCTCAATTTATTTTGCAGAAAAAAATATCAATCGACACATAATTTGATAGGAGAAAGTAACTAAAGATGATGTGGTGGTTCTCGACCATCATCCAACAAACTTCGAGCTAACCAAGATTACAATGTTATGACTGGAATGGAAAGCTTTGATTTATCTCTAAGGAGAGAATACATATTGTAACACACCTCGCAATAGCCTATTTGAGTTTGCCTTTAATCAAATCTTTTAAAATCTTTTCAGAGTTTTAGTTTGCTGAAAAATAGTCCCAACTTTAATTCAAAATATTTTACAGAGTTCAAAGGCGGATAACGACCCCAATTAAAAACTTCCAAACATTTAATGGTTTAATAAAATCATTTTCTGCGAGATTCGTGGGTTCCCATTTATCGATTGGATTGGTGCGGAAAGATAATATCAAGAAGATAATCGTGTGTAAACTGTAGTGAATATATAGAGAGATACAACATATTACATGAAGAACACTCATGGCTAGGGAGAATTCCCCAACCAACTCTCTCTCATCTAATGTCTACATGGGTGCACACTCATAAAACAAATGACCACTCACATCCACTTTATATACTAGTGGAGTGAAAATGTTCTCATAAAGACTATTCGAACCTAATAAATCACTCATCATTGTGGAGCATTTCTTGCTCCAACAATCTCTTGCTAAATGCTTGGAAATGATGAGGATAAAAATTAGTGATAAAAGGCAGAGCATCCGACAGATAGGTTTTGGTGCTGAAGTATCTCAAAAAATCTGAAGTTGTCGTGATCTCAGAATCTGGCAATGGAATCTCTAGCATCAAAGAACATACAGAGGAACCAACTCTGAATAAAAATATGAAATCCTAATCTTCGAAACTAATTAGTCCCCAAAAACCGATCACGTTCAAAGTCTCCCCCCTCGACTGTTGAACCGAAGAGCTCAATATTGGATCACACAACGACTTTAACATTTCGAACTCGAGTTATAATGCACCAAAAAATATCGGGAGAATAACCTGCTAAAAATATGAAGCATCCCAAAGTGAAGTCCGAATAACAAATAATATGAATCCGAAGAAAGGTCTAGCAATGCCAAAATTTTGATCAGAATATCAAAAATCAGTGTCACGTCGCATCGCCAAAAGAATCTTCGCCTCCAAAGTATCACAAATCTACACTCGAGCAATCATAATATCTGATCCGGATGCTAACACAAATGAGACATCCCAAAAGAGATTCAGAATATAAATAGTCATATTTCGAAGAACATCTAGTAATGCCAAAATATTGATCTATAAAGATAAAAAATCAGTGCTACATCACATTACTAAATCAATATTCGTCTTCAAATGTCTCTAAAATCCAAACTCCAATAATAAAATCATAATGGATGCTCATTATTATCCCCTATTTTTGATTGGCAATGCAATAAAGATAAAAAATAATCATGAAACCGGGAAAGAGAATATGTCGGATATGATGGAGCATTACACACTCGCCCTGAGGATATTATTTTCTGGGTCATGGGTAGACTTGGTGATGTATTGCTGAGTTGAACAAACACTGTATAATATATATGATAAAACTCGCTACTGAAGAATCGTAGTGCTGAACTGAAGTGATGCTGATAACTGAAATGCAAACCCGAACTCCTGAAGCACGACCAATGACTCGTCAATCAAGTTTGAAATGAACTGGTCTAGACCTTTAATCTGAAGATCGTTGGTCCAAATGATGGTCTGATACCTTATGTAACTAGTCCGAAGGAAGTAAAAATGCGAACCTCAGAAAGATCCAAATGTCGGAAAACTAATATTATCAGACAAGTTTCTGAATAAAAATATATGGATCCTAATCTCTGAAGCATATAAATCTAAGGCTGCAAATGCGAGTTGCTTGGTAGAATGAAGAACACACAAATAATAATCTTTGAAACAACTATGTCTTCACTCGAAATCAACAAAAAGAATGAACTCGTGCATCATAGGGCTAAAATTGATGTTGAAAAAATAATTGGTTTTAATTAAAAACCAATTGGGAAAAAAATCAAAAATAAACGGAAAAATTGGTTGGTTTTAAATAAATAAAGAAAATTGGTTTAAAAAAATAGGTCAGAAACAAAATTGGATGAATTAATTTCGGACGAAATGAGTTGTCGAAAAAAAATGAATTCGAATTCAAATAAATTGGATCATATGGATCCGAGATTGAATCCAAATTAATTGGTGCGGAAAGATAATATCAAGAAGATAATCGTGTATGAATATGAAGAAAAAAACATGTGAGTAAATTGTAGTGAATAGATAGAGAGATACAACATATTACATGAAGAACACTCATGGGTAGGGAGAATTCCCCAGCCAACTCTCTCTCATCTAATGTCTACATGGGTGCACACTCATAAAATAAATGACCATTCACCTCCACTTTATATACTAGTATAGGGAATATGCTCTCATATAAAGGAACATTTTAACCTATTAAATCACTCATCATTGTAGAGCATTTCTTGCTCCAACAAGAGTGTTACAACATATATCAAAACAAGGTTTAAGAAACATTACAGACCAAATGTCTTCTAAATATCCAAAGCTTATGAGTCTTCTAAGCTTCTGACAATATCTATTAACCTGAAAATTTATTTTATCAATAAGTAGGTTAGGCTATGGGGGAGCCTAGTGAGTACAAATCTCGGGGTTTGACATTATACCGATAGTGTATGATTGAACACTCAACTTATACACATATGTAAAAACCCATACATTCTCAAAACAACAAAACATCAATATTCAATTTGGGGCAAAATATAACTTTTAACAAAGTACATTGTCATTTATGACAATTTCCATACAAACTTCACTGTCAAATAAACAATACCAAGTGGGTGTACCTTGAGTAGCACCTTACAATAATCAAGATCCAAAGGAAATTGGATAAACCAATAAGTACTCATGTGAGCTATAACGGAGGTAGAAATCCTGTTTTACAAAAATTCTAGATTTCCAAAACTATCAAAGTATATACAACAATTTGAGTATATTAGCTCAAAATCAAAACAAGGGTCTTAATTTCCCAAAAGATGTACTTTAAACATTTTAGTTTACAAAAAGAGACAAATAAGTCCCACAATATTCAAAGGGTTAAAACAATATCAATCATAATAGGTAAGATGTAATGCATGAAACTATTCCCAACCTCTTGTCAATCTCAAAGTCCAACTCACAAGAAATATCGAATGCGAAGTACTCAGTACATAAAACCAACTTTTGTGCTCACATCGGACAATAAAATAATGAGGGTCGGGTGTGAAGAACGCATGACAGATGAAATTGTCGATTAGCCTTTACACTCACAAACAAGGTACTAGGGGTCATCAAACCTAGGCCACACGAGGGGTAGCGAGCCTCTACTCGTGCATGTGAGGATTATATAGTAATCTACTCATGGATAAATAAAAAGCAATAAAAAATTGTCCACTTAGGTACGCGGGACCACAAATTCACACCTGTACTAGCATGATATGCACATATGGATGCTCAAACCAAATTTCCAAAAATAAAGCCTTTTTGCTTTAAGTATCAAATCATTTCCAAAAGTTACATTTCATGAATGAACACATAGTTCAAGTAGCAATCAGGTTTTACACATAATATCATGTAATAAAAACCAACAAGGTTTATCCATGGGCGAATTTAAGAAGGGCTTAGGTGGGTCCTAGGACCAACCTAAAATTTTCAAATTATTTATAGACATTGTAGAAAAAAATTAGGACCTACCTTTAAAAAATTTTAGGACCTACCTTTTGTTGATAAAAAGTTAAAATGAAGAAAAAGTTCACTCCTAGTTCAGTTGGTAAGTTGTTTGTGTTTTGTAACTTGAAGATTCGGGTTCTATCCTTGTTAGATGAGTGCTTTTTTTAAATTAGTCAAACATTTTCCAATAATCTTATATAACTGTTATAAGTGATTTATAGTTTTAATGTTAGTCATTATTTTCTCCAACAAAAATCTTAATTTTCATTTGTAAACCTGTAATCAACCCACATGTTACATAACTTTCCATAAAAATCAATAGAAAATTATGTATTTTTGTTCTCGTTAGCTTTGGAGAAATGAATCGAATTAGATAATGCATATATTTTTCTTGAGGATATTGCATGTATTTAAATTGGTTCCTTATTGAAGAACATGTCATTCCGGGATAAACTTATTATTTCTATTTAAAATTTGGCAATTTGAATATAGTTTTTTTGGTAATTTAAAGGGCGTCTTAATTGTTTTTGCATAAGACCTTGAATCTACGAACACTGGCTCTGGGTATACGACCGACCGTCACTAGTATTGTTATCTCTTTTATTTCTATCGGCTTCACTTAATTAGGAACCACGTTGTTTTCTATTCCAGATTCGCCACTGGGTTTATCTGTGACATCCCCATTTTCACAGCCAGAAAATACCGATTTAATTATGCTTATTTCATTTCAGAGTATCCTTTTTTTAAAGAATTATAATGCATAAATTCGTTCCTAAGAATGTGATAATATTGTTACCAAGCATTTCCGAAGAAATGCGTTTCAATAATAACTTCATGATGTCATCGTCAATACAGAAACATAAGCATAACGAAAATATTACAGGCCTTACAATAGTTTATTACACTCTGGCCTACAATCATCCATAAATCACTCAATATCCTTGGGCCTTCGTGTCGCTACCTGTGATACAAAGAAACTGAGTGGGTCATGCTTGGGAGCCTGGTGAGCACATAGGGTTTTCAACCCATAATAATTAAGTTCTTTAATTATATATTTCACATCAAATAATTTACCGATTACCCATTCCCGTTATCCTTACATATTGATCCTAATATATACTGATCTCAATGGATCTATCCTAAGGATCATCATCATCAATGACTAGACAATACCACTTAGGGGATTCCCTTAGCAATATATGCACATAAGGCAACCATATGGGGCACAAAGTACATCAATGAACATACAATTCACTAACACCTACAGGCTGCGAGCCTGCCAGCGTCCCACTGGACTGTCTAGAATAGGTCGTGGTCGTCGTCTATACTCTGCTAGATGACTGGTTCATCAAAAGTCAAGTCCTCTCATCATCATCTCATCATTTTCATCACCCATCACTACCCAATATGTAAGACCCACATTTCCGATAATAATTGTATATTTATTTTAACGTTAATTTTTGGTAGGTCATAAAATAATTATATTTTTGATATATGTTACGACTTATACCAAGTGATATTTATCGTAATTATATATTTAACCAAATGAATTTATATATCTTAATGAAAACAATCCATATATTAACACCACAAGTAATATGATTTATAATATTCTTTCGGCAACAAAAGAAAAACCAAATTTGTGTATTAAAATAAGAAGTAACGATATATATATATATAGTCAAATTAATTATATTACTTATTTGCAAAGTAACTATTATATCATATTTAAGGAAATTAGGATATGAATGAAAGTGCACTACGTCACCATTATTGATAAAAAAATAATAATAATATTACTATTATTCATACGTGGAAGAATTATGATGAGAAGGAATTTGATGCATGCGATTTAGACGAATTTAAATCAATAGATAAGATCATATAACAAAACTATGATACGTGGCTCAAGGAGGTGAGTTTGTACAAAGAAGAGACTATGTGGTAAGAAATTTTGATACGTGTTTGTACGTTGTATGCACGTCATCACTCAAGACACAAACAAACTATAAATACGAATGTTCGCATTACATTTATACCATTCTCACTCATAAAATTTTGAAATAGCGAGAGGGAAATATTACGAATTTTCGGTGAGTTATCTCACTAGACTATGTATTGCAATATATATCCATATATGTTAGGATAGAAAGCTAGTAGAATAAAAATATAGTCTTTATGTGTTTTTATGTTATTATATTTGAGTCATTGAGTAGAGCCGAAAATATAGTCTCTATGTGCTTATTGTTACTATACTTGAACTAGTAGAAAAAGCGTAATCTCTATGTGTATTTATGTTATTATACTTGAGTCATTGAGTAGAGCCGAAAATATAGTCTCTATGTGCTTATTGTTACTATACTTGAACTAGTAGAATAAACGTAATCTCTATGTGTTTAAATGTTATTATATTTAAATTATTACGGTTAAGTTAGGGGTTGACGGCGGAACGACGACAGGTTAGGAGCCTATAGACCCGTGTGTTGACGACGAAATGGCAAGTAGGCCGTAAGTCTAGATACACATTTATTTGGTGGATCGGCGAAAGGTCGTGAGCCATTGATTGTATGCATGTATATGTAGTGTGATATATGGTATTTTGGGAAAACTCACTAAGCCTCGGCTTACAGTTGTTGAATAACTATTTTTCAGGATGTTCTTCTGATCGTGGAAAGGCTCCAGTATGACTGTACTCGCATCGAAGAAATTAATAATGTTTTTAGACTTTCGCTAAAACTCTCTTTTATGTTTAATAAATGTATGACAATGATATTTCAATAAATATGGGCTTTTGGACATATTTTCTATATGTTTAAAAAAAAATTGTTGAAAATCGGGACGTAACACAATATAATTTATTTAAAAATATGAAAATACATATATGAATAATCAAGTAAAATCATATAATTCATTTAACACAGATATCAAGTAATACAAATAATAGGTACACATATCATTTAATCATCTAGATACTTTATATCGATGCGTAAGCTGAAAGTAACTATGCACTCACTTGATAAAGTGATGACTTGGAAATCAGACAGCGCTTCGCTTCAGCACTTGGTTTTTTCTTTGATGTGACCTAGGTTCAATTATTAACAAGTCTTAGTTTAATATTTCTTATGACTATTTAATAATCTAGATTCCTCAACAATCACAATATCTACATCAAGATCTATCAAGTAATGAACAACTAGGTAAGATCATATCGGAGGTAGGGTCCGTTTGGTATATAGAGTAACGAACAACTAGGTAAGATCATATCGGAGGTAGGGTCCGTTTGGTATATAGAGTATACTGTTTGGAAATCCCACTTTAAACACCTCACTAAATCTGGCCTAGGCATCACCCCCGTAAGTAGATCAATCAGTATAGCGACATTGAATTATTGATAAATCTTATTTACAGGTTCATAATAACGACTTACGACCATAAATATAAGTTACACAGAAAAGACTAGAGTGTAGCTTAACTTACAGAGATTCTCCTAGACAAAAGCCCGAAAATAGCACTTGCGGAGCTTCTACTTGATCTACTACTAGTTGGGCACTCCAGGGATCACAGAGCTTCGCCAGGATACCAGAATCTAAGGGAAAATGGATCTAGTGCAGAGAGAACTTGAGAGAATAAGGTGTAGGGGCGATTTTTGAGCAGCATATACAGAATGCAAGCTATTTATAAGAAAACCAAAATTTTGCACGCTGCGCAAAAAAGTGCGCGCCACAGATTTTGTCAGATCGGGTGACGTGGCAATTCCTGAGTGGTGACACGTGTCGCAATTTGGGTGGGGTGTCAGATGCGCGACGTGCATTTGGTCTGTACGCGCGGCTACGCGTAAAATTTTCTGATTTCTAAGAAAATTCATATCTTCTTCATACGAGCTCCGTTTTCGACGGGTTTTATATCCACGCGTATCTATCGACGAGATCTACAACTTTCGTTTAGACTCCGTCGGCAGATTTTGATTTTATTTTTAAATTTATATTTTTAATGGGCTTAGACTGTTAAAGTCCGTTAAAAATTCATAACTCTCTCATCCGACGTCCGTTCTTGACTGTCTTTATATCGAAGGATTCTTATTAATGAGATCTTTGATTCTCGTTTAGATTGTTTTGGCTAACAATCAACCGATCTAAAATTCGATTTATGTGCTAACACAGTTACACTGAAATGTAACACCCTCAAAAAAATCATGTCAATTTAAAACTTTTTAAAACATTTAAAAGCCAATAATTATTACAAATTTGTTTTCAAAATAGTATAATGTTAGAGTATCCCCACAATCAAATCATAAAAACATAAGGAGGCGCACGATCACGCCTTCGCCTTCCCGCGATCATCAGAAGTACCTGAAACATAATAAAAAACTATAATCCCGAAGCTTAGTGAGTTCCCCCAAAATACCAATGCCATACAAATATAACCATATCATATAAACAACAACATGCATAATGAGCCATCAGCCTGAGTGGAGCGCCTCGCAGGCCATCAGTCTATTTGGACCACTCTACGAGCCATCGGCAAGTCTGTACCGCCTCGCGGGCCTTCAGCCTGACTAGTATGCCCTAACCGGGTCTGCAGCCTATCCGGTCCGCCCTGGGTATATTGGCACAATCACAAAGCATGACCGCCTCAAACCAAACCCCCAATCAAACAATCATGTGCACATAAATATCATACGCAAGCTAGCATGTACAGATAGTCATACAGATCTAACAGATCACTAACATAGCAACCATCCTCTAACCAGGATACCAATCTAACATATCACTAACATAGAAACCATCCTATAACCAGGATACCGATGTAACAGATCACTAATATAGCAACCGTCCTATAACCAGGATATCGATCTAACAGATCACTAATATAGCAACCATCCTATAACCAGGATACAATCATAAAGGGTCGGCCTTGGTGTCGTAGACCCTGTTGATATAGTAAGAAGAACTCACCTCATGATGTCGAACTGTAGTGATAAATCAAACTCCCGAATCACAGCCACGAACTCAACCACCTATAACCACCATATGACCAAGTCCATCAAAATTCCAAATTACCAAAATACCCTTAGAAGTCCAACTGGTCAACCCTCGATCAAAGTCAAAGTCAACAGTCAAGGTCAACAGTCCATGTTGACCCAACTCGTCGAGTGTAGCCCACTGACTCATCGAGTTCTTCTAGAACTCGAGAAATCGTGAAAACCCTATTTGACCCGCCGAGTTTCCAGAGAAACCGTCGAGTCCAATGCAGTGTACGAATGTCAGGAAAAATCCTAACTAACTCGCCGAGTCCATGCGGAATCCAAAAACGGCCAATCTTCATCTGACTCATCGAGTTGACCATGCAACTCGTCGAGTCCCTTCGGTCCATTTCTCATTCAGACGCTTTTAAGCTAACCCAAAGCTCTAAATTGTAGATCTAACTTCCTAAGGCATAGTTACCACGTAAAGTTGAAAACTTTACGTGCATGCAAGGTCTTAAAGGCCAAAACCAAGCTAAGGAAGAGGTTTTAGGTAATGAGAAGGCCATAACTTGCTAAAGACTAGAACTTTATGACTATAAGGGGCTAGAGGAGTCCAGATCTGAAGTTACCACTTCAGATCATGCCCAAAACCAGAGATAACTCCATAACCAACTAAAAATGACCCTAAACCTTTGCATGAAGAAATTTAGCTAGAGAGAAGTCAAGGTAACGACTTGTTACCTTCAAGATGATGCTAAGATGAAGTATAAATCAGATCTACATGCTTCTCCTTGCTCCAAGCTCCTTATACTTCAAGCTTCCTTCATAAAATCCACCTTCCAAGCTTCTTAACACACAAAAATGGAGAGTAGGCGCGATTAGGGTTTTCTGAGCTCAAAGGGAACGGTAAGGGATGCAGAGGGAGGCTAATGATCCTTTAAATAGGGTGTAAAACCCTGGAATTTAGGGTTTCATTTGCCAGCTCCTACTCGTCGAGTAGACCTCATAAATCCCGCGGCCAGAACCGCTTCTACATGACGAGTTGGGGCATCCAACTCGTCGAGTAGGTCTAAGAATGTGAACATAAACTTTAAGTTTTATACCTGGGAGTCGAGGTGTTACATGAAATATTATAAAAATCATAACTTCTTCTCATGAAGTTAGATTTAGACGTTCTGTATATGCACGCTCTCGGTTTTACGATTACAATGACTTTCGTTTAGATCTATTAGGCTAATAAGCGATCTATCTCCTATCTCCTATTCACTATTTACGACTCTCGTTGTCGTCTTGGGTCAATTGACAAACTTCAACGAATCGTAACTTCTTCATTATAAGTCGGATTGGAGTGTTCTTTATATCTCCAGAATCCTCACTACGACCACTTCCTCTTTCATCAAGGCTATTCGTCATAATTATTATTCTATTTTAGACGTGTATTTTATTCCTATTTTATTATATCGATTTAAGTACGCGTACTGCATATAATTACACATAAATCACATAATACTCAAATGATTATCTTTATTTATTCTTAGAACAATTGCAATTTTTGACCATTACAATTATATTATTTTATTAATGTTTAGCGAGAAATGCGGGCGTTACATTATCATATCCACAAAAATAAATCAGAGAATGTATTCCCGAAGGTTTTAAAACAGGAAGTAAAAAAATATATGAATTATTACTATCAAAGAATAAGGTAAATCCTCTTAAATGCAAAACATTTCCAAAACATGCCATTTATTTAATTAATGACGTCCCCGAATTATAAAATATAATATCAAGTAGTGAAAAACACTTAAGAGATATATAGATTCGAAACCATATTTATATGCAAACTTTTACTTTAAATAATGAGAAACACATATAACATATTCATATAGTAGGGTAGTGTTCCAAGGTAAAATTACTCACCTTATTCCTAAGCTTCCAACACCAAGCTCTTTTTTTTACTTAAGTTACACCACTCGAACTCAATCTAATTGAATCACCTTAAATTAATTCCAAGCTATTCTTCCTTCCTTTAAGCTTGGGTACCTCTTAGACACCACTTATTTTCAATTACAAGTATTCATTTCCAAAATGACCAAAATACCCTTATAAGATTTTTATCATTTAGACTTTCCCCATAAGTTTATATACTTCCTATGAATGTATATATGCTATTATTTTTTAAAACCAAAATGGTCTATTAAGTCAATTATTAATTTTTTAATTCCAAAACTTAGTTTTTATTGTTTAAAAACCTTCCTCGTGTTAAAACAAGAACGCAGGTGAAAACTATGCACGATTTCGAGTCCAGATGAAAAAGTTATGACTAAAACAAGTTTTTCTGTTTGTGACGTGAAATCAAAACACCGAATGTAACACCCGATTTTTGGGTATGACTTTTGACACTTAAATCTTGAGGAATTTTTGTGGCCACAACGTGGTGGGGAGCATCACCACGACGTGACAACCACTTTTGGGCCGCAATCATTTTAAGTGGCTACGATGTGGTCATGTATTGGCCACGACGTGGCGACGTCCCATGCTCAAACCCTAATTTTTCAGGCTTAAGGCCCTATTTAAAGGATATGATGGCTAGGGCTTCGTCCACCCTTGTTAGGCGTGTCAAACCCAACAAATAAAGGGGTACGATATACTCCAAATGAATCCCACTATATTGCACTAAAAGCTAGTACAAGGCAAGTATGGTCGATCCACAGAGAGACGGGATAATCAGTCTACACCTCTTTGCACAAGGTACTATGGTCACCAACAGTAAAAAGGTGGGGGGGGGGGGTTTAGAATGCAATGATTAAAATAAACAATTAAAAACACAAGTAATCAGCTAAATGAGTGAATTAAATTCAGAATTTATAAGGGCTCCAACTCTATGTATGACAACTTAGCAATGCGATTCCAAGATAACATGATATTTGCTCAATTCTATCTAAGTTGGTACTTGGAAGTGTTAACAAGCTCTAACACTTTCCATTCACCACATTACTTAACCAAAACAAGCTCTTTGATTAACCCTAACCATACTAACCTAATCTAAACAAGCTCTTAGAATTAGATTAAAAGATTGCATTAAGCTTTATGTGAATGTTGCCAACAACACCCAATACTCCTCACAAGCTCAGGAGTGTAAAAGTGTGTGAAATGATTTACACTAAATTCATTCAATGGAAATCAATTTAATGCTTGTTACTTAGTCCAATTCACAAAACAATTACGGATTTTTCAAAATGAATAACTTGAATGACCTAACCCTAATTCAAATGGCCAATAAGAATCACAATTAGAATCAAACATTCAATTGAAGCAAAATCAATTTCACTAGATAGAAATTAAAAGCAAACATCAAGTCATATGATTGAAATCACAACCAAGAAGTCAAAACATGAAGTTGGAGAAACTAGGGTTCTAGCCACACATGGATAAAACAAAATCACAAGTTGTAAAGATGGAAATGATGTGTAATTACAACTTACAATTAAGGGAAATAATGTTTCCAAATGATAACCGATTAAATCCTTGCAAAAACCTTCGAAATTCCTTCACCCAATGTGCTCTGGTATCATGTGTGTATGTAAAAATGACCCAATTCCCGTGATATGAAAAATAGGAAAAACTGCCAAAAGGCAGTTTTTGGGTCGAACACGGCCCGTGTACCCTTCTGACTCCAATTCCAAACTTCATTTTTTCAACTTTTCCGCTCTTCGCCCGATCATCCCGAAATCTTCACTAATGCTTCCCGACACCTTCCAAAGCGCGTTCCAACCTCCGGTTTACCTGAAAAAGACATGAAAGTGTGCAAATAAGGTTGTTCTAGAGACTAAAATGAATATGATAAAATGCAAGAAGAATGAAATGTAACTAAGCTAAATAGATGCATAAAAAGGGACTAAAAAGTGTGCAAAAAGGTGCACAAAATGCACCTAACAACCCTCAACCTCCATCACCCTCCAAGTCTAAAAATCAAACCCTAATCCCTTGATTCCTCATTTGAGCTCATTTTGGTGTTCTTGGTGATATTTGAAGGAAGAAGAATAACTTTGAGGTGAAGGGAACCTCTTGGAAAGCTTAAGGATTTCATTTGAGCAACTTCTGGACATATGTAAGTCTTCTATTTCAGATCTTGATGGTTGGTTTATTGTAGACGTAGGATTTAAGAACTTTTGGCCCATTTGGTGAAGTTTAAATGGTTGGTTACCTTAAAGTTTACAACTTTATGGGCCTTGGGAATTCTAAATACCTTATATGTTTCAGATCTGAACTCTTATGAAGTTTTAGTGCCATGTATGGAGTTTGGACTTCATTTCTTACCTTTTTGACCTAGTTTGAGTGAAGGACATGCATGGGTCATGCATGTCCATAAAGTTCAGATTTTTATGAACCTTTAAGGTCCCAAGAAGCCTTTTGGAAAGTTTGAGCAAGTGACTTAACAGACTTTGAGCTTAATCAATTAAGCTATCTCCATCCAGAAACCACGACGTGGCATGTTGCTCGCCATGACGTCGTGAAAGGGTTTTCACGACCGATTTGTCATGTTGCTACCACGACGTGGTGACATGTTTGCTACAACATGGTGGCGGAGCTGGTCGCGATTGTTTTGTCGGAGAATAGCTACGACGTGGTCAATAATTGGCTACGATGTAGTAACCATTGGCTTTTTGACATGGTTGAATTTTGGTCAACTGAGTGGTTTTAGATGATAGACTAAGGTTTGGACTTGAATGTTTCATTAGGTGGGTAGCACCAGATGAAATGCTTTTCGTCTATGAGAGATTTGGTACTTTCGATTTCGATTGTGAGGTGAGTCTTCTCACTATACTGCATAAGATGCTAGACTGTCTTTATGATTCTTGCATGTATGTTTGGCGGGGCCCGTTATGTATGTTAAGAGGGTCCCGTGATGCATGTATGGAGGGGCCCGTTATGTGAGTTGGGCGGGACCCATTATGTTTGTGGGCGGGACCCATATGGTTATTTGGTATTTTGGGGAACTCACTAAGCTTTGTGCTTACGTTGTTATGTTTAAATGCTTCAGGTAAGGAGCGTGGAACTTTTTATATTGATCTATACGGGTTGACAGCCCTGCCTGTGGTTGCTATCTACAACCTACGTATGACGAGTCGAAACGGGCGTTAATGTTCATTCTCTACACTTTTCACGGCATCGAAGAAGCATTGGTGATGTTCTCAACACGACTCTTTGTAGTGCTTTTTCAGAGGCTTTCTCGTCCAGTAGCTCGATTATAGGTTCATTATAGACCCATAGTAAACTCTAAAAGAAACTCATATCGAATTGAATACGAATTCATAAGTTGCTAGAAGCCTCGTATAGAATTGAAATAAGATTTATACGATGATGTTCCTCGTATAGAAATGAAATAAGACTTATACGATGTTGTTCCTCGTATAGAATTGAAATAAGATTTATACGATGTTGTTCCTCCTATAGAATTAAAATAAGATATATACATAGCAGATAATCATACAAGTTGAAATAGGACTGTATGTATCTTGAATACATGCTCGATGATTTGTGAGTATCGACATATTATCTAAGTATGACAAATACTTAATAATATGCGACACAAACTATTATTTTAACAACTTAAACTTAATAAGTTACACGATATAAACAATATATTGTTTTTTTTATTCAAAAATAGTTTCAAAAACTTAAAGATGGCAACATAAGACTTTGATTTTTGAACAAAATAAAACTAGCTTATACCCACCAATGATCATTTTGAAAGAACTTAGAAAGATTAAACATAACCAAAGAATAAGAAAGTGAAACAAACTTTGAAGACTTTGGTTCCTTTAATTCAATTAAGAAGTTGATGAAGATGGAAAAAGCTCCCAAGAAGAATCTCTCTACAGATATCTACCAACAATTTGTCAACTTGCTAAGATGCTAGTATTGTATATTCTTGTAATAATAGAACACTCTTGAGCTTTAAGTTAAACCCCAAGTATTAACTTAAAGAGAGTTTCAAGTATGATCTTCCATCTTATATGAACTTAACACTTTAAGGAACTAGAGAGAAAGAGGAAGAAAAGAGCATGGATTCAGATTTTCTCTAGCAAGAAAGAAGGGAAGACAACTAGCTTATAAGTCCTTCACTTTATGCCTTTACCCCATGGGTCTTAACACTTTAAGACCCATGCTTCATGATTTTGTTTTTCCTAACTTTAGAAGTATGTTCCTAACATTATAATAATAAAAATAAGAACTAGTCTATAATCTTATGTACTCACGTTTTTGGTTGGAAAAAGTAAGAGATTTTTATACAAAATCTCTTATGCTTTTATAACTTATAAACCTTTATCCAATTATCAAAAAGACAAAAGTCTTTCTAGTCCCAAAAGATGTACATGACATAATAATTCATACCTTATGATATATTATGATATATATATATATATATATATATATATATATATATTGATACTTAAAATTGAAAATTAATATTTCCATGAAATAAATAATTTCCCATAATTATATTTATTTATCAAGGATTAAATACTTATAAATAATATAATTGCATCAAGTTGTTTTTAGTGTGACCATTGAGGATCATATATTATCTAGCAATATTATTCTATAATGACTCTTGGGCATATAGATTTTTCAATCTCCCACTTGCACAAGACTCATCATAGATTGATATAGACAATAGTGAACGTCTAGCAATATTTCACCGCCCCCCAATAATATATGACTTAGTGCCATTCTGTCAACATCCAATTCCCAAAAAATAAAGCTTCAATTGATGTATAATGTAAGTTTATCAATTATCCCATTGTTACAAACATCCTATTGAACATGAGACTTGGATTGCAATCAATCTCATTTGGTGTTCAACTTTGAGTAACGCGCATTAGATGTCTAGCTCTCAACACATAAGAGGAACAAATTCCATCTTGAATACACAAGCATCTTGTATAGTTCATACCTTACCTGAAAATGGCTTTTACAACTGGTCGTTTAAGGATCAACAATTGACCATATCTAAGCACAACATTCCCTATACTTAAGTCCTACCATGTATCTCAGGTGTTAAGGATAAAAATATAATACATTTTAATCAAGTGTCACTCACGAAATCGATCCATGAGGTGATCTTGATACGGGTCCGTTTAGCAGTTCTATGACAAGTAACTATGAAACTTGGTTACAACCACTTGCTTACTTTCATCTGGTGAGAGTCAACCAATCCAATTCATATTAGTCATACTTCGTAATGAATCCCACAATTATAACCGACTATGAACTTTTAGAACAATAAGATTATTCATGAATTAAACATGTTAATATAGAACACAACAAGTATTGATATTATGATCATATCTCAATATATGAAAACAATATAATAGTTGTTGTCTTAATGTTCCAATATCTAATTACTAAACTCAAATCAAAATCCCATTTCTAGAATAATTAAGTCCTATAGTTGAAGTGTGACCACTCACACCTAGCTTAAAATGGAAGGAATTTATTAATGGGTCTGACTAAATTTAATTTGTGTGAATTTTGAGAATACTATCATCTCCATATTTTGACTTTAATCTAAGTATAGTTAAATATCTTGGAGAATACGATTGGTGTTCTTACCTGACATAGAGTCGGTTAGCTTGATTAAGTATACTCTCGAAGTCACAAAGATTTGTATATCATCCTTGAATGGCACAAGTCAACATAGTTTATCAATGAACTCATTCATCCAATCATATTTGATTTCAACTTCTAAAGTAGTAGTGTATTATTATTTAGTAGACTTTGTAATTTAGTTTTGCTTGGACCTCATTCCTACAAAACTTACTCTTCATTCCATAACGAACTCATAATCTAATTATAATTCACAATTATATATATATATATATATATATATATATATATATATATATATATATATGTGTGTGTTTTGAAGTTAGCATCTTGTGTAGCTCTTTACATAAAGATCTTCTTCTAAACTCATTATCTCATGTACATTCTTTTAGTTCTTCTTAAGTACTTTTAGAATGTTCTCAAAGTCATCCAGTGACTTACACATGTATATAATTGGTATCCTATGATATGTTCATGACATAATCATATACCTAGTTTTGTGCATAATATGATATAAATGATGAGTTCATTTGCCAAACAAACTGAATATGAAAATTTTTATATAGCTTAAACCTATGTGCTTGGTCCTTTTGAGACTAGCTCAAAATTAGTGCCACGTGGCAATGCCAAAAGTCCTCCAAAGGATTCTTGTATCTTGATTTATTTCAAGACATTGTCAATATATGTATAAACATTTTAAAACTTTAACATTCATCTTTGTCTATATCCATAGATTTTACATTCCAAGAATGTATCTTGTCAATCATAAGTCTTTCATCTTAGAAACACATTCCGAGTCAAGGTGAAAAAAACAGGCATGGTTAGAATGTAATTTCTCATGAGCAAGTATGTCTCATTTATACAAGATTACGAATATCACTATGCTCCCACTAGTTCTTAGTAAACACAAATGTCATCTTCATTTTGATCCAAAAGTACATCTCGTATTTTCATATTAATTTGAGGATTCTAACATTGAGATGTTTGTTTTATATCCACAAGTGGATCTTAAGCTTTTCACATGTTGTTAGGATAACTAGGATTAAGAAAACCTCCAGACTAAGCTATATAGACACCTTCTAGTAGATGTCTATTAAGAAAAGCGTTTTTTCTTGAAATCTAATTGCTATATCTCATATTAAGAATATGAAGTTGTAGTAAATAATATGTTTGTTGATCTAATCATAGATACTTTTGATGTCGGTACTCCCCATGACTCATTGACCGACCTCACCCCAACAAATCAGGGTCTTGCATTTCCTCCCATAGAGCATCTCAAAATGAGGTCGATCAATGTTGGTGTGATAACTGTTGTTATATGAAAATTCCGCTAACGGAAGATACGTATCCCAAATCCCTCCGAAATCTAAATCACACGCTCAAAGCATATCCTCCAAGGTCTGAATAGTCTACTCGCTCTGACCGTTAGTCTGTGGATGGAAAGTCGTGCTGAAATGCAGACGAGTGCCCAAATCGTCATGGAACCTCTTCCAAAATCGAGAAGTGTATCGGACGTCCCTGTCTGAAACCACAGAAACCGACACCCCATGCCGTGCCACAACCTCCCTGATGAATACCTCAACCAACTTCTCTGCAGAGATACTCTCCTGAATCGGGATAAAATGCGCGCTCTTGGTCAATCGATTCACGATGATCCAAATCAAATCCACTCCGCGTGAAGTCCGAGGCAACTTCTTAATGAAATCCATGGTAATCTCCTCCCATTTCCAATCGGGAATATCCAATGGTTGCATCTTGCCGTGAGGTCGCTGACGCTCGGCCTTGAATTTCCTGTAAGTGAAGCACCTCTCCACATACGAAGCTACATCCCACTTCTCGCACGGCCACCAATAATCAGGACGAATATCTCTATACATCTTTATCGCCCCGAGATGAATGGATAATCTCGATTTGTATGCCTCCTCCATCAGAACCTGACACACACCACCCCAATATGGAACCCATAACCTCTGATGAAGAGTCAATAACCCTCGACTATCATAATCAAAGGAAGCCGCCGAACCCACTATGCCCTCACTCTTCCGGTGCTCTTCTTTCATAGCCTCAATCTGTGCCTCTCGAATCTGCTCCAAAAGCGGAGTAATCACGGTCATCCTCAAACAAATATCCCTGATCGGAGCCGCGACCTCCTTTCGGCTAAGAGCATCAGCCACAACATTGGCCTTCCCCGGATGGTAAAGGATCTCACAATCATAATCCTTCACCACATCCAACCACCGGCGCTGCCTCATGTTCAGATTAGGCTGATCTATCAGATACCTCAGGCTCTTGTGATCCGTGTAAATAGTACAGCGGGCCCGATAGAGGTAATGTCGCCAGATATTGAAGGCAAAAACCACGACCCCCAACTCTAAATGATGCGTCAGATAATTCGCCTCATGAGGCTTCAGCTGCCTCGAAGCGTAAGCGATCACGCAACCCCTATGCATCAGAACTGCACCCAAACCCATGATCGAAGCATCACAATAAACCAAGAAGTCCTCAACACCCTCCAACAGGGTCAAAATCGGCGCCTCACAAAACCTCTGCCCGAGGGCCTCAAAAGCTGCCTGCTGCTCAGGCCCCTAGCGAAAGTGACGGTATTCTTCGTCAACCGAGTTAGAGGAACCGCTATCTTGGAGAAATCCTGAATGAACCTCCAATAATAGCCTATCAACCCAAGGAGACTCTGAATCTCAGATGGAGATCTCGGAACCTCCCACCCCATCCCGACCTCTACCTTGGCCGGATCGACCAGAATACCGTACTGGTTGACAAGGTTCCCCAGAACTGCACCTAGCGCAACCAAAACTCACATTTCGAGAACTTCGCAAAAATTCTCTCCCTCCTCATAGTCTCCAAAACCTCTCTCAAGTGCTCCTTATGCAACTCCGGGGTCTTGGAATAGACCAAGATATCATCAATGACTACAATCACAGACCGATCCAACATTGGCCTGGATACGCGGTTCATGAGGTCCATGAACGCGGCTGGAGCATTGGTGAGCCCGAAAGGCATCACCACGAACTCGTAATGACCATAATGAGTCTGAAAGGCCGTCTTCAGCACATGCTCCTTTCTGACTCTCATCTGATGGTAACCTAAACGCAAATCAGTCTTGGAAAACCAAGCTGCACCTTGAAGTTGGTCAAACAAATCATCAATCCTCAGGAGTGGATAACAGTTCTTCTTCATCAGCTTATCCAACTCCCGGTAATCAATACACATCTGATGAGACCTATCCTTCTTCTTCACAAATAGGATCGATGCTCCCCATGGCGAACTGTTTGTCGAATGAACCCCTTGTCTAACAGCTCCTACAGCTGTGTAGACAAGTCCTGCATCTCTAGAGGAGCTAACTGATACGGTGCCTTGACTACCGGAGCCGCACCAGGAACCAGGTCAGTCCTAAACTCCACCTGCCTCTTTGGAGGCATTGTAGGCAAATCCTCCGGAAACACATACAAGTACTCCCGTACAATCGACACATCATCCACGGTCGCCTTACCCTTATCCCGGATATCCATAACATAAGCGAAAAATGCGGAACAACCCTGATGAAGATAGTGTCTGACTCTAGCCACTGAATATAGAGTCGGCCCATACCGAGCTCTCTCTTCCAGAACCACCAAATCTCCCCCACTTGGGGTCCGAATACGCACCAACAGATGCTCACAAGCGATCATCGCCCCATTGGGGCTTAACCAGTCCATCCCTATGATAACCTTGTTCCCGCGTAAATGAATGAGAACCATATCAATCGGATACTACTCTTCGGACATCTGAAGAACACAACCCTGCTGAACCCTCGATACCCGGACATATCGATCATCTACAATCTTAACGTATAAAGGATAATCCAGCTCCACCGGAGCTCCAGCAAACCTCTTGCTAAGCGCAAGTGATACAAAAGATCAGGTAGCCCACACATCAAATAATACCAAGGCAGAAATATCGTTCACGAGGAACGCTCCTAAAA
This sequence comes from Lactuca virosa, assembly GCF_052849685.1. Taxonomy (NCBI): domain Eukaryota; kingdom Viridiplantae; phylum Streptophyta; class Magnoliopsida; order Asterales; family Asteraceae; genus Lactuca; species Lactuca virosa. Next base: position 47,086,018 of record NC_136433.1, read on the forward strand.
TAAAACACACAAATATAAGCAGGCAATTCAATATAAATAAAGAGATAAGGAGAAGATACCTACCCGTCACCACATCAGGTGTTGCACGAGCCTCCTCGGCCGTCAGCTGAAAAGCCCTGCTCTTCACAATAGGCCCATCCGCCTTGCCCTGACGGCCATCAATAATACTCAGCTTCGTTGGAGCGGGTGCTACCACTGGTCTCGTTGCTGCCAAACTCGAACAATGAGCCTTCTTGTGGCCCCTCTGATTACAAAGGAAGTAAATCAGATAAGATATTGGGGTGGTGGTGGAAGTAGTAGCAGTACAATCCCTGCTAATATGAGCCGTCCGACCGCACTTGAAGCAACCAGAACCACCCACCATGCACGCCCCATCGTGTGTCTTGCCGCACTTGCCATAGCGACTCCGGTCTTGCTGGCTTCTCGACCTCAAATAAAATACCTTGGGCCTCTTGCCCGAATCCCCGAAACCTGAGCCTGATCTGGCTTTCTCTTCTTCTCTATTTCAAGATCAATCTCCATCTCTCCGGCTCTCGCAATCATATCCTCTAGTGTCTTGCAAATGGATCGGCTCACAAATTGCCGAATATCACTCCTCAGTATCTCATGGTATCTCGCCTTCTTCATCTCCTCGTCTGCCACATACTGCGGAACCAACAACGCCCTCTCACGGAACATCGCAGTGATCTCAGCCACCGTCTTAGTAGTCTGGCGAAGGTCCTGGAACTCCCTTGCCAGCTGCTACACCTCAATCACTGGTGCAAACTCAGCTCAGAATCTATTCACAAAATCATCCCATGTCATCGAGTCAACTGTATCATCACCAACGGAGTGCCCAACCTCATCCCACCAATCTCGAGCTCTATCTTTTAGAAGACAGGAAACAAGTACGACCTTTGCCCCATCGGGACAACTGCTAGTGCGAAAGGCGTTAGCGACATCCGCTAACCAACGCCTGCTCGCGATTGGGTCCTTCTCCCCGAAGTACTTCGGAGCCCCACTTGCCTGAAACTCCCCGAAAGTTAATGAACGTGCCCCAATGAAATCCACCATCTCAGAATGGAAAAGAGGGCAATCGCTCCTCCAACACCTCCATGATACCCTCCTTGATCGTACCAAAGATCACATGAGTCTGCTCAAGTATGCTGTGGGTAATCTTAGATGAAATGAACTCCTGCGTCTAATTATCCAACTTCCAGCCTCCAGAACCCGATCATGAACCCTCACCAACACCAGAACCAGCAACCAGTCTGCGTCGAAGACTCACCATACTGAAAATAGACCATATAAACCATCAGAATACGCATATATATATATATATATATATATATATATATTGATGAGTCTTATAGTCTACAAGTTTCCTGGTTTCATCGCAGTTCTCCTTGACTCGTGTAACGCCGACAGATTCGGGCCAGTCAATTTAGAGACAATGAGCATCAAAAATGACTTTTTGATGGAAGATTATTCAAAAGGAATAATCTTAACCAAGTTATAGTATATGTCACAAAGGTTCCATACATATAAAGAACGCTGAAATCCGAGTTATAACAAAGAAGTTATGACCCGTCGAAGTTTTACCGCTAAACCGGCACGACACCGCGTAACGTAAAAAGTGAATTTTTGATAAATTACTTTTTAGCCTTAGATATCTAAACGAAAGTCGTAGTATACATTAAACCGAGAACATGCATAAAAAGAACGTCCAAATCTGACTTCGTATGAGGAAGTTATGATTTTTCTATGATTTCAGATAGTAGTATACAGCCTGGAAATCGAATTTTAGATTGAGCAATTTTTAGTCGACACAACCTAATTGATAATTGAAGATCTAATTAATAGGAGTTCAACGATAAAAAGACAGTCGAAAACGGAGTCCGTATGTAGAAGTTATTAATTTTACACGGTCGTTAACAATGTAATCTTCTCATACTGTTAAATTTAAAATCGGCCGAGAATTAGTCGATGGAGTCAAAAGGAGAGTTTTAGATATTGTCAATACCTATGTGTGGATATAAAGAACGTCGAAAACAGAGCTCATACGCAAAAGTTACGAAATTTAGAAGTCGGAAGGGTGCTGCTGCGAAAAGGGTGACGTGGCTTAATCTGGACCATTGCTTTCTCCCCACGCCTTGCCACCAGATGGTGACATGTGGCGCCAAATCAATGAGTTGGAGGCTCAAACTCGACGAGTTGAACAATATTTCAGCCTATAAATCGGATGCGAGAGCACCCCATTTTCTTCACACCAAAAGCCTTTCTCTCTCTCTCTCTCTCTCTAACTTCTCTCTAAGCCCTCCCAAAGCCCTAGTAACTTCTAAGTGCTAGAGGAAAGCCCTGGAGCGTCCGAAGGATCTGAGAAAAAGATCTTTTTGGCTTCGAAACTCTGCCCTCGTAGAGCCCGATTCCTAGACAAACCTCCCGGTAAGTGAGTTATGCTTACCCTACTCTAAGTATAGCTTATGTTTAAGTTTATTATTGTTATTATGAACTTATAAACAATATATATTATAAAATATAATATAAAAAGTGTTATTATAATATCTTTTAACTACTCACGGTACGAAGAATCTGGTTTGAAGGGCCGCATAGGGTTGTTTGATTTCAGAAGTGCTATAATGCGAAAATGGTCCTGCCTCCGGTGTTTCATGTCCGGCCCCTGTCTGTACATAGTAGTTGAAAAGTATTGTTTAACACTTATAAAAAAATAACGATCGTAGACCTTGAGTTAATTAAGTCGTAAAAATTATTCGACTAAAACTTAGCAATAATAATGCTAGGTTTCGTCGAAGGAAAAGACGATTGTTAGAACCAAAGCGTTGTCTGAATTTCGAGTCATCACTTTAACAAGTGAGTGCATAGTCCCTTTCATGAACATGCTTTTAATACAAGTATTGATTAAAGTATTAAATATATGTTTGTGTGTGAAATATTTGTTATTGCCCGAAATACGTGTTAAGAGCATATTTGATAATATATGATGATTTAGGGTACAAAACAAATCTAAATTAATTGAGATGGATATCGGGTAGTATCTACTTATGAGTATGGGTGAGATATACATGGAGAGTCGAACTTTAAGATTTTTCATTGATCCGAGAGCATGGATTAGACATTGTCAATTTCCCCTAGTCCGAGAGTATGGAAAGGACGTTGTTATTTGTTATTAATCCAAGAGGCTGGATTGGACATAGTCATTTCTCCTTAATCCGAGAGTATGGAGAGGACATAGTTATTTGTCATTAATCCGGGAGCATGGATTATACATAGCCAATTGTCCCTAGTCCGAGAGTATGGAATGGGCATAGTTATTGATCTGAGAGCATGGATTAGATATACCTGATCCGGGAGTATGGATTAGGTAAAGAGGTTAATTTTAGATCCGAGAGTATAGATCGTGTCGTTGTGAAGATCGACGGGGTGGGGTAAAATTGCTTATATGAGGTGAAATTGTATATGTTGTGAGTTCTAAAACATATATATGATATAACAATATGGGATTGAAATCTCTATGTACTCACCATGTTTCCCAACCTGAACCATTAAGTTTATTTGTATCACATGCATTGATACGAAGCTACTTTACATTGAGAGATTAAAGGAGATGTAGATCACTAGTGTAAATGAATGTAAGGTCTGTTTATGCTTATGTTTTTGTATCGACGATGACATCCCAAAGTTTTAATATGAACACAATACATTTCTTAATGCTTTGATAATATATTTCTCATGTTTTCTGGGAACAAATTCCGCAATATTATTCTTAAAAAATGATACTCTGATTTTCAAATAAGCATAAATAAAAATTTTAAAATGACCGCGAATTTGGGGATGTCACAGTTGGTATCAGAGCATTAGTTTAAGTGAACTAGGAATAAGGATTTATTTCTAGAGTTAAACTTAGAATGCTAAGCGATGATCATGAGGAGTGTGTCTAATATATTTTCGGAAGTACACGTGAATTGACACTAGCACTAGCTCATTTAGGGAAGATTCCTTAATTACTTTATGTGCTAAATTATTTATGATGCTTTATGATGCCATTATTTGATCAGATCTATGGTCTGTTGTCGACCGGATCTGGAAACTTTATGTGTTCAGAATTCTAAACGTTTAACTATGATATTAGAGCTGGCATATAACTTTTCAGAGTAATAAGGAGGATTACGCGTCTAAACCTTCTCTATCTTAAATTTCTCGTCTTGAGCAACTATTACGGTGTATGGAACGACATGATAAGGACTCGTAGAGGATTGATGTAACATCCCAACCGTCAGGTATCATTATTTTTCCATTATGATTTCATGTTTTAAGGTCTACTCGACGAGTTGACGTTGTGACTCATCGAGTAGCAGCGGGTCAGGACACGTCATTTAATGAGTGACTCGGCGAGTCGGCATGGGGGACTCGACGAGTAGGAGCTGGCAGTGGAAACCCTAAATTCCAGGGTTTTTGCACCCTATATATTGGACCGTTAGCGCCTCCCGCTGTCCTCTATCACCCCTTGAGAGCCAGAAACCCTAATTTCCGTGAGTGTGAGCTTGGAGAGTGTTTTGGAGCTTTGAGAAGTGATTTTTGTGAAGGAAACTTGTAGATCAAGAGGCTAGCATCAAGGATTTCGTGTGGATCCCGAGTCTACTTCAGCTTGGGCACGTTTTTGAGGTAACAAGCTGTTACCTTTACCTCTTTTCTTCTAGAATCTTTCATATGTGAAGACTAGGGCTTTCTTTAGCTATTCATGAAGGGATTATGGTATGGGAGTTAGATCTGAAGTTGAAACTTCAGGTCTGAACCTCTTTTGAGTCCTAAGTCCATAAAGTTCTTAATAGGGTCATAAAGGAACCCTTGTTTATGAGTAAAGTCCCATTCAAAGCTTAGATGTGGATTTTGAGTCATGCAAATACGTAAAGGTAGCAACTTTACGTTGCTAATGCACTCTAGGGAACTAGATCTACTGTTTGGATCAAAGGGGTAGTTCATAATCGCTTGATCATGAGAGTATGCGTATGGACTCGGTGAGTCTGGAAGATGACTCGGCGAGTCGGGTAGGGTTTTGTCCAAATTAGTCCCGCTTTGACTCGGCGAGGTCTGGGAAATGACTTGGCGAGTCAGTTTGGACTTCCAAACTAAGTCGCGTATCGACTCGGCGAGTCTGCTAGAGACTCGGCGAGTCGAGTCGAGAAATTCTGGAAGCAGGAGGGGCTCGAAACAGAGAAAGTTATATTCAGCAAACAGGTCAACATGGACTATTGACCATTGACCAGAGACTTGACTTGACTGTGGGATGTCTTGTACCTCCTAAGGGCATTTTGGTAATTTGAGTAATTATTGTGTGGACCACTTATGGGTACAGGCGAGGTGGTTGGAGCTATATCGGGAGGTGTAGACAGTATCATTCCGAGCTACTAGCAAGGTGAGTTATCCTCACTATATCAATAGGGTCTAAGGCACCAAGGCCGGCCCTTTTAGTTGTTATCTTGGTTATAGTATGCTACATGTGGTTATGATCTGTTAGATCGGTATCAGGATAGACAATATGTTGTTATGCTCTTATGATCCGTTAGGATCGGTATGTTAGTGACCTGGTTAGGTCGGCGCTTTGGTTATGAGAGATTGCTGTGATCGATGATCTGTGAGATCGTTATATTTGATATCTGTATATGATAGTATATGTTAGTCATGTGCACATGGTTATTTGCTTGATGTTTGGGTTGAGGCGATCCTGCTTTGTGCTGAAGGTCAACATACCCTACGAGCGGTCCGAATAGACTGTAGGCCCGTATGGCGGTCCAGTCACATCGAAGGCTCGGGATAGATCCAGATAGATTGTAGGCCCTGCAGGGTGGTCCAGTCAGGCCGAAGGCCCAGTACACATGTTGATTATCTGTTATTGATATGGTATTATCGGTGTGGTATTGGTATTTTCGGGGTAACTCACTAAGCCCTCGGGCTTACAGTTTCAGTTTATTGTTTCACGTACTTCCGGAGATCGTGGCAAGGCGATGGCTTTACCGTACCGCTCCTCATCCATATGATTATACTTCTGGGACACTCTGATGAATAATATTTTGAAAACATTTTTGTAAAACTCTATTTGGTATTATGGTTGAAAAAGTTTAAATTTGGCTTAAAATTTTTGGATGTTACAAGTTGGTATCAGAGCCTTGGTTTGAGTGAATTGGAGGAACACTTGTGTGAATCCAGTCTCAAATCAAGGAAAGTTTTAGAATAAATTCTAAAGTGGTTTTCAAAATAAGGGATGGAGGATGCAGAGGGTACGATCAGCCATAGCCAGTAAGTAGACCCCAAAATACCATACAGTTATTTGATATTATGATCTGTTAGAACAGTATGCTAGTGCTAGGCTAGGGATCTTCAGGAATTGCATGATAGACTTGCCTGATTATATGATGCCTACTAGCCTAGGGTTTCTTTTACATCATTACTGTAGTTGTTTAGTGTATGCATCACGGCTGTGCATAATCAAGATCTTATAGCCTGAGAATGTTTGATTCGACCTTAGGGTAGGATTGGATATTCGAAAGTCTATCGGGTCCAGCGTTATGTGTGGCTAACATACACTAATGCTGCAGGGTTGGTGGAAGTTTCATAGATGGATGGGTCGAGAGAAGCTGTGAGGCCAGTTGTGAGATAGTTTCACATACCTCTAGGAGTGAGGGTTGAGCGCTTGCTATGATGATGTCTATTGTTGGGGCAGTGTGGTGATACTTGAGACAAATATGGGTAGGTGTGGAAGGTAGTATGGGCCCGTACTACTGGAAGCACAGGACCCATACACGTAGCAAGGAAGTCACAATCCTTAGTGTTTGTGGGAATTGGTCTCCCGATTTTATGTTGTTTATCTGACGTCTTGGGCATATTTTCAGTATGGTGATGATGAGACGCTTTACGACCGGATCAGGATCAGGATCAGGATCAGGGGGCGGAGGCCCGAATGAGCCCATAACACCTAAGCTCGTGGTGCAGATAGGGACAGAGGAGTTGGATGCTAGGATTCGAGAGATCCTGCATGATGAGATTGCTGCTGCGTTTCGAGCGCAACTACCAGAGATGTTTGGGTCGATCAAGACCGCTATGGTCTACTACTTTGATGAGTGTTATGCAGCCTTAGCAGAGACGGCTGCCGCTGCAGCCATGTCGGCTGTAACATCGGCAGGGGGTGGAGGAGGAGCCAGCCGGGCTTTCCAGTATCGGGACTTCGATAACACGAAGCCCCCGGCGTTTGATGGTACACAGGATGCGATCAGGGCTATGAGGTGGTTATCTGACATGGAGGGCTGTTTCTTCACGTGCTCTTGTCCTACTGACCAGAAGGTCAGGTGTGCCCTGAACCTGTTGAGGCTTGGGGCCAAGGACTGGTGGAGACTGACGACTGGGTCGTACACTGATGATCAGAGAGCTGCTATTACTTGGGAGCAGTTCAGGGATATGTTCCGCACCCGCTACGTTCCACGCGTGGAGCAGGAGCGGCTTGATCAAGAGTTTTTAACATTGAGGCAGGATGGAGAGTCGGTGATGGAGATCACCCGCATGTTCACGGAGAGGGCTATGTTTTGCCCGGAGTTTGTGTCACACCCCCAAACCAAGGATGGCGGAAACGTCCGGGGGTGGATGACTTCATGTATAGTATCACAACAACGAGTATAATAGTGCTCAAAGTAAATACAACCATCATAAATATAATTGAAAAGGTTACACCATTGTATATGTTTACATGTTTCAAAATCAATTACATTATGATGACAAAATGAACTGTTTGACGATTTAACGTCCCTCAAAATGTTGTTGGTTTCCTGTTTCACTGACTTCCTGAGAATACAAGTAGTTTTGAAAAGTGTCAACAATTAAGTTGGTGAGTTCATAAGAGTTTTGTTTGAGGAAGAAACCGTTTTCCTTGTAAAAGCGACAGAGTATGTTTTCCAGAAAATCCAATATTTTCTTTATTGGGTGTGAAATGAATGATCCTATGTTATGCGATAATGTACCCTAGAAGGAGCCGTAGATTCCTTCTATAATTACCCAGTGTATATAAGTTATATAAAATTTAAGTTAAATAAACTGTCGAATATAATGGGTCTGCCCTAGGTCCACAACCAAACAAGGAACAGGAAGTAAGGCGGGCCCACCATTTCTAAGTCGATTGTGATTAGATTCTTACATAACTCTAGCATATACACTTAGCAATTATAGCCGAAGTCTAACAATTCTAGATGAAATGTAGTTTCAATAGAAATATGTTTCCAAAGAAAATCCAATATTTTCCTTATAAAAGTCATGTAGTCTTAAATGTCAAGACCGAGAATATGTGTGTGTTTTATACTTCTAATGTTCATAATGGTAATGTGTTTCCAAAGAAAATCCAATATTTTCCTTATAAAAGTCATGTAGTCTTAAATGTCAAGACCGAAATGTACAAGTATTTTTCCATACTAGAAGTAATTCATGTAAGTTTAAATCGACATAAACTCGTTTAATTTAGAAGTAAAACCCCTTTTCAAAGTAGAATTTTCCCTGTAAACTTGAAAGATTGTTAACTCCCTATGTGAGTCGTTATAACCATACTACGACCGGATGACCTGCTGCGACGTTCTTCAGACGTCGGAATGTTAATGACATTTGTCACCCTCGATCGGCCGATCGGACTTATGCAAGCAGCATGGGTGTGGGTTGTCAACCCCAATATAGATCTATACACAATTATCACGCTCTCCCTACAAGAGACTCTGGTTATAACTAATTCAGGATTTTTAACCAGTACTCAAAGAGTACAATGAAGACGTGTCTCACAATTTATGTTAACTAGTTTACATATAGTTTGAGTATTAAACCCCTTCCGTGGTGGAAGTGAAATCACCTTTTATGAAAATGGATTAGTTATATGAATCCATAAACTATTACTATTATAGTTTATCAAGTACTATGTTGTGACAATCCGGAATTTTTATCTTATACACATATTCAAATCAATGAAGGTCAGACTCGTTTTTGCTATTTTCTAGCACTGTTCGGAGTCAAATAGAGTGTTTAAAACCTAGTATAATCAGGGTATGAGTCGTGGGATGATTATTATGGGTGTAACACCTTGCAAATGAGCCAAAGACACCAACACAAGGTGTGTGCGGCCGCACACCCGAGTGTGCGGCCACACACCCATCCCAACCGCACACTCTCCCCTATATATTCTAGACTTAGTCATTTTTGAACACTTTTCCACTTCTTCAAAGCTAGAACTCGAAATCCTCTCAAGTATCATCCAAATCTTCATCTTGATCTTCATAAAAGGTAGTAATCCTTCCTTTTTATTTGTTGATACACGACCCTAACTAGCAAAACCCTTTGGTTTGATCCATGAAAACATCCATTTTTAGCCAAGAACACCAAGAACACCAAGAACACACACTAGTTTTGGACCTTAATCACCCTTTCAAGCCTCTATAACGTGTATACACTTATCATAACTTGTTATATGCTAAGAACACTTGATGATATACTAGAAAAACAAGATTTTATCATCTTCATAAAGGGTGTGCGGCCACACACATCATGGTGGCCGCACACACCCTTTTTAGGTCCAAAAATGGCAATGAACTTCTTATAAGGCTAAAGCATGAAGTAAGAAACCTTCCTAGATGAGTCCTAAAGCCTTAAAATACGTTTTGGCACATTTCATAGGGAGTGTGCGGCCGCACACACACCCTGGCCGCACACCCTGGCCGCACACACCCAAATATTGTGCATTTTGACCATACACTCCCTTGTATAGCCAAATACCCATTATATACAATCATATGTGGTGGTAACACTTAATTCTAAGTGTTTTTATGTCCCTAAGGCGTGTCCCTATCTCCTTTTGCGGTTATTTACATTAAATATATTCATATATGTGAAATTATATGTTAAATAGGATTCGTTTGTGCTCAAGACTCCAATTGACACCCAACAATCTTATATCGATCTTTCATTCGAGTTACTCACTAACAGGTGAGTTCATACCCCTTAATTAACCTTTTAAGTGTTTTTAAATGCTTTTATGGGGGGGGGGGGATACAAGTTGAACTATTATAGTTATTATATCAATCACATGTGATTAATAACTACCAAACAAGTGGATTTCTTACTTTTCAAACTGTGTTATCAAACTGTTTTACTTCAAACTGTTTTACAAACTCTTTTACATCAAATACTTTTATTAAACTCTTTTAAACTTATATTCTGTTAAATGTGTATCTATATAGATATAGTTATATAAGTAGGGTTGAAAGGACTTAGGACTGATAGCTCACCTTACTTCCTGTTCCTTGTTTGGTTGTGGACTTAGGGTATTCAGGTTATTTGTCCGAAGGTCGTTTGAATCCTAGTTATATATTATGTATATGTATATAGATATAAAAGTTCCTTCTTTCATTCAGTTCAATACCTTTGGGTAGCAAAGGTATACACACATGTTCATTCATTCAAACAACATTACTAGTAAGCTATAATAGGTATAGTTTAGGGAGATACTAATACTATTACTAGATTCAGTTCATACATGAGTCAATACCATACAGAGAGAACATACATACATGCTAGACAGGGAGAGAACACACAATACAGCTAGCACATACATATACAAGAACATTACTACAGTTATGTGAGCCACGTAACGAGGCATGGCATCACCTGTCATGGCCCGTTTTATATCCAGAATCTCCTTAAGTGGGGAGCGTATGAGTTTGTGTATAGATCTATACTGGATTGACTATCCTACACCTTGCTGCTCGCTACAGTGGGACTTGCAAGTCTACGGGTGCCAAACGTCATTTTTACGACGTCTTACATCGTTGTGTTTATAGTCGGTAGCAGGATACAGGCCGATCACATGGTACTTTAAATAACAATTGGTTTAAGGTAGTTAGTACAGCAGTAGTTACTTAATACAACACTACATTACTATTTCATTTTCCCATTTGCATTCAATTTGTGACCTTCACACAATAAACAGTAATGTAAAAACTATATTTTTGGTTAATGATAGTCAGATTTGGGAAAATACATACTCTTACAAGAGATACACACACATATACTAGATGCCTTGGTAGAAGGCTACTTTTAGTAGGAAGCATAGGGTTTTCTAGGGGAGTTCAAACAATTACAAACATCGTACAAACTTTTACAAACTTATACATTACAGACTTACAAACACTTTCATACAAATACAGACACTAAAATACTTATGAACTCACCAGCTTTAAAGCTGATAAACTCTTTCAAAATAACTTGTATTCTCAGGTCACCAGTAGACAGGTACCGGTGCCAGGTTTTGAGAAGATGGAGCTCGTTCAATACTCATCTTTTATTTTGATTTATATTTTTGGTGTCTATATAAAATTTTGACAGAACACACTTGTATTAAATTATATTATTAATGCAATGGATGATGTTGTTGCTTGTTTACTACTTTGCATTGTTGTGATACTGTACATGACGTCCTCCACCCCCGAACGTTTCCGCCGTTCCGGTTTTGGGGTGTGACATATGTGAAAAACCCATTTGTTTTGAGAGTAAAAACCTTGTTCATGTAGTAAAAACCCATAAACTATGCTTATAGTAGTTTATTATATGTGTTCGAAATGAATGAAGAGTCCTTATCATGAATGACTAAATTTCAGTTTATGATGATAAACCAACAAGAAAATACATTCAATATTTAGAACTTATTGTTATGCAGTTTGCTCAACATACTACAAAGTGTTATGAAAGTTGTAAGCTGTTAACTAGTTTTTAACCTTTCTGCACTGTTTTAGAAAAATCATACGAAGTTGAAAACTGAATCCGTAAATTCTTAGAGTTTAGAAAATGTGTCTAGTTTATTCATAATTTTTATTATGATTTTTATAAGTCTTTAACTTGTGTGAAAACGTTCATATTCACAGACTGGTCCGAATTCGTTTCTAAAATGATAGGCAGTTTTGTAAAAATCACCATAAATGGTAGAAAATTCCTATGGAGATGTGCAAGTAGTCATTTTAAAGGTATGAACCTGAACTATTTGCGTATTAAACAGTTTGGAATGATATTAAGTTTAAGATGGTCAAAACAGTCCGTGAATAAGACTTAACTTTTCTGATGAAAGCTGTTGTTTGAATTTAGTTAAGTTTTTGGTATTTTAACTTGTATTCCCCCCCCCCCCTAAAACTTGAAGAAAACATGAAAATGTAGGGTTATGAACTCACCTTGAGTGATTTCAGTAGATGGATGATGAAGAAAAGAAGTGGTCAACTCAAGAACACTTGGGAGATGCTTGAAGATTCGAAGATCTAACAACAAATATGATGGTATTTGTGTAAGGAACTCTTGAATTGAGTGAAGAGGTGTAAGATAATCAAGTGTAGGATGAAGGTACTTACCAAAAGTAAAGAAAGAACTCAAGAACAACGCTTGAATCTCGAGTTTTGGAGAGAGGAAGTGAGAGAGAAATGGGTTTGATTCTTCTTGAGAAAGAGTGAATAATGTGGGAAGTGAAGTGAAGATTTCCAGCCCTTTGATCTGATTATGGGCTGGTGAAATAGTGTGAAAGGACAACTAATTGACTACGTATGGAGGAATAGTGACTGAGTATGGCCCTGGAGTGGGTGTGGTGGGTTGCTTGTGTCATAACTCAATGGCAAAGTCAACACTCTATCACCAAATCTTACCCACTAGATATTATTCCTAGACTAAGATTTTCCATAAAAATGATTAAAATATGATTATATAGGGTCTTATATGTCAAAATACGAATTTGGGTGAAAGTCCCGCGTTAAAATCATGAAAAACGAGCTTAAAACGAAGTCGGGGTCGAAAACCGGGAAAAAGCTGCGAACATCCGAAGTCTGGGCCGGAGGTTCGGTCCTTGGTGCTTAGAACCGAAGGGAGTGTTCGGCTGATGGTCTCGCAGGCGAAGCCGTCAGAGGGAACCGAAAGCGAATGGAGCGAGGCGAAGGCGAAGGCGAAGGGTAGTTCGGGTTCGGTCTATGCGAGGTTCGGTCCCATATGCAGTTTCGGTCTCATACAGGTTCGGTCCTCCTAGTTCGGTTCTTAAGGCTGCATTCGGTCCTCGCAAGGGGTTTCGGTCCAAGGGGCTTCTTAGGGCTTCGCTTCTTAGGGTTTCGCCTCTAAGAGGGTTTTGCTTCTATAGAGCTGTTTCATTGATACTCTTCCCGTTTCGCGTGATTTTTGGCTCCGTTATGGGTCGGGATGTCCCCAAATGATTATAAAAAGTTGAGGGAGATTTTGAGAGAGATTTCGGAGAGATTTGACATACTTGGAGAGATTTGAGGTAGAGAGAGATAGGGCGAAAGAGATTGAGAGAGATTTCATTTGCGACCTTCTTGAGTGTTTGGCTTCGTAACACAAGGTTCGTAATCCCGTTAAGCCTCGTTATGAATGTTATACGCCCTCGAGGGGTATGGAATAATGTTTTGTCGAGTAGTTTCATCACTTACCCTGATTAGGTTTTAGAATTTCCGAACACGTGAAAAATCTAAGTGATACTTTGTATTAAGATCGCGAGTTGTACAATAGGAAACATAACGGAAACCCTAACAAACAAGGGTTAATGGAGTTGGCCGGTTTGACTTGTTGACTTTATTTGACTTTGACTTGAACGGAAATTGACGGTTGTCACATCATCCCCCCGTTAGAAGGAATTTTTGTCCCGAAATTAGCGTTTTGACTGGGACTACGAGGGTTTGGGGAAAAGATGTGGGTACTTTTCGTAGCACATGGAATTGATATGGTAAGGACCAAGCCATCTTGCGTTAATTGACGACGTTTGGACATCTTATTGTAACTGGTGTTAGGTCGATTAAAAGCTACAAGTGATTGTTTCGGGGTGATGGTGTATTCTATGAATATGCCTTTACGTTGTCCGCTTTATAATGTAATTAGTGAGTTCTAGTAGTACGAGTGCTTCGACAATTTATGACGAAATTTGCAATATAAGTCCTACCAGATCTTTTATAATCGCTTGGTGTAAAATAGTCGTATATCATTAAGATTGCAAGGGCATTCGGATGAGTGACCCCGCCTCAAGCCCACAACCAAACAAGGAACATGAAATAAGGCGGAATTACACATCCTAAGTCTATGGAATCTTAATGATATATAACCATGATGTTTACACTAGCAATCATAGATTCACCAGTATGCTTTAATCGATGCTAGATTTAGTAAAAAAAATTAAAATCTAAACGTTGATGTTAGAACATGTACCGATATTTACGGGCGGTTCTGGGGTGGTCTCTCCTGCGGTGATCATAAGTACCCTTCCACCATCACCAACATTCCTTGCTCTTGGACAGTCTCTTTTAAAGAGTCCCGTTTCGCCGCACTCGTAACAGGCCGGGCTTACTCCAGTGCCAGGGACCTGGGTGATGGGTTGTGCCGGTGCCTTACAGAAACGGACAGTGTGCCCCTTTCTGTTGCAATTTTTGCAATGCATCTCCCGGCAAACCCCAGTGTGATGGAAGTTACACTTGTTGCATTTCAGAAGGGTTCCAACGTATTGATTTATGGGTGCTGGTGTGGCATGGGCTGTGGCAGCATGAACAACAACAATCTGTTGCTTCTTAGGGTAGTCCTGGGCCGGTTGGCCCTTCTTGTTGTTCCAAAACTTCCTTTTGTTGTTTTCCCCTCTTGTCTGCTCAGGGGTGGTTGTCACAGTGTCATGGTTGGCCCTATGGTCGATGAGTTGTTGCACCAACTCCTTGGCACTGTCAAAGGCAGTTGGTCTTGAGGCCAACACGCTATCTTGAATTTGAGAGGACAATCCCCAGAGGTATCGCTCCAACTTTTTGTCTTTCGGGGTGACCATAGCGGGACAAAGGAGTGCTAGGTCACAGAATTAGACGGTATAAGTTGCAAGGTCAGAGCCTGTCATTTTGAGGTCCCACAGTTCTTGCTCTAGCTTTTGCACTTCGCCCCTGGGGCAATACTCTTTCAGCATCATTGCCTTCAAGTCCTCCCAGCTTATCAAGTTAGCCACTGTAAGCGTTAGTGACTTAACGTGGCCGTTCCACCAAGTAAGGGTCCGGCCGGAGAAAGTGCGAGCTGCAAATTTGACTTTGTTCGCTTCGGGGCACGCACAGATCTCGAAGACAGATTCGGTCTTCTCGAACCATTGCATCAAATCGATGACTCCCCCACTACCATTGAACGAATCGGGTTTCCATTAGTGAAGTCCTTAAAGGAACTTTCTCTCGGACGCCCTTGGCTATCTCCTTGAGTGGAGTTATTAGCACCGCTCCCTGTCCTCCTGGCACCATCAGTGCTGATTTGGGACATAGCAGCTGTTACCGTGGCCGTGACCGCAGGTTGGAACATAACAGGATCATATTGGGGAGGCGGCGGTGGTGGATTTGTTTGCGTTCCGGTAGTGCGTCTAGCAGACCTACGAGGCGGCATTTCTCTGTTATAGAATTTCAAAGACAAAATGAGTATAAGTGTTTTAGTAATGGTTATTAGTCGGGCGTCGTAAAACTAGGTTATTAGTTTTCAAGTATAGTATTTCCCGATTTTTCGAATGTGGCAATCAATTCATAGTAGAGGTCTATATAAATAAACTTATGAATTTAGTTGTAATAACTCGAATGTACTCTTGTGATTTGTTCCATGCCTGATCCACTCCTAAGATCACCCGATGTATACCAGTTGTGTGTAATTAAGGTCCAATAGGCCGTTAAACTTAATGAGTCTGCCCTAAGCCCACAACCAGACAAGGAACAGGACCTGAGGCGGACTCATCATTTCTAAGTCGATCGTCTCTTGATTACACATAATCTTGAGGTATACATTAAGCAATCTTAGAGTCACCATAAGCAAATCGTTTGTAATACCAGGTTATGAAGTATGTGGTAAACTCTCAATGAAATAAAATTCATGCCAATTTTATTGATATAATCTAGTTCATAGAGTTCAGGAAAGTTTGACCTTATATTAGGTCTATATTTCGTTGATGTAAGGAAAAACTTTGACGGTGACACGACCCCTTGAATAGTGTAGTCTCTAAATTTGAAGGGTCGAATTTATGTATATGACGGGGCAGTGCTCAAACGCATGCCAGGAGTTTGAGTCTGTAATGGTATGTCAGTAGTGTACACACTACTCGTGGCGGGTGATGTTCCGTGGGCCATAGAATGAAGACATGAAAGTTTGCATTGCCCTAAACCTTGCCCTGGCTTCTGCCATTTGATGTTCTATTTTTACCACGTGTTTTCTCTAACGCTGTTTGACGTTCCCGATATTCTCTAATCTTGGCTCGAGTTGTGGTCACTTCCCTCTGAAGGCTTTGATGTGGTTTCTGATCTGTTCGTGGCCTCCATCCAGGTGACAAAGGCGAATTTCAGTGATCTTGGTGGTAGCGCCAACCTCTATGATTTCGGCTGACCGTTGCTCGTGTTTGTACGCTTCAAGTGAGGGATGCGGCGTACTATGACAAGGAGATCTCTGTCTACTAATCCTCCTCTTGTTGAGGTTGTAAAATCCTCATCCATGTCATAGGGAGGGGGTTAACCTTGTTCCTAACTCCGTCTCTGTAAATCTACAGCTTATCGAGGCGTCGGACCATGGAAGCCTCGTCGGGTCTTCTCCTATTTCTTCTTTTCCTTTGTTTTCCTTCGGTTTCTCTTCCTCTTGCCCCTCTTCCGAACTCCTCTTTGATCCAACCACCATTTTCCTGGTTAGGAAGAATGGGGTCTCTTGGTAGTTGAGCTCCCGTCACGTCGCTCGTGCGAGAATAGGGGTAGAAGAGATAATTAATAGACGCCTAATCCTATAATTACTTATAGGGGTGATCCTTATTAGTCACGTCTATAATCACATAGTGCATACCAGTTATACATAATCTGAGATAGAATAGACCTTCGAATAAATGACTCTACTCTAAGCCCACAACCAAACAAGGAACAGGAAGTAGAGCAATAGTCATAGATTTTGAGTCTATAATATCTTTAATTATGTATAACCTTAGCGTATATACTCAGTCATTATAGACCTACTAATAGGGGTCTTTAGTTTTCACATAAGTTGGTTATAGTATCACCAAATACTCCTATAGTATTTTAATGTTTGTCTTATGTTTTCAATGCTTCTTTGTAGATAGAGTTGGTAAGTTTTTAGACTTGTTGCAACACCACAACCATTCCCGGGCATATGCTAATCACTTCTAGGATAGACATAGTTGATCAGGCTATGTCATTCCCAGACCTGACTATACATCCCCAAGCCTACTTGTGCCATTCAACAATCACCACTTTTGTTTTGTTCTAGTATGATGCTGACCTTATTATGTATGCATGCATGTATACTTTTAACAAGAAACTATTTATTTCTAAAAGTATAGTTATTTGAAAATATTTAATCAGAGACTTTAGTCCCGATGCATTTATAGTTTGTATATCTTATATGGTTCGATATACTTAGTTCACTATAAACAATGCTCTGATACCAATCTGTCACACCCCCAAACCAAAGATGGCGGAAACGTCCGGGGGTGGAGGACTTCATGTATAGTATCACAACAACAAGTATAATAGTGCTCAAAGTAAATACAACCATCATAAATATAATTGAAAAAGTTACACCATAGTATATGTTTACATGTTTCAAAATCAATTACATTATGATGACAAAATGAACTGTTTGACGATTTAACGTCCCATCCTCAAAATGCTGTTGGTTTCCTATTTCACTGACTTCCTGAGAATACAAGTATTTTTGAAAAGTGTCAACAATTAAGTTGGTGAGTTCATAAGAGTTTTGTTTGAGGAAGAAACCATTTTCCTTGTAAAAGCGACAGAGTATGTTTTCCAGAAAATCCAATATTTTCTTTATTGGGTGTGAAATGAATGCTCCTATGTTATGCGATAATGTACCCTAGAAAGACCCATAGATTCCTTCTATAATCACCCAGTGTATATAAGTTATATAAAATTTAAGTTAAATAAACCGTCGAATATAATGGGTCTGCCCTAGGTCCACAACTAAACAAGGAACAGGAAGTAAGGCGGGCCCACCATTTCTAAGTCGATTGTGACTAGATTCTTACATAACTCTAGCATATACACTTAGCAATTATAGCCGAAGTCTAACAGTTCTAGATGAAATGTAGTTTCAATAGAAATATGTTTCCAAAGAAAATCCAATATTTTCCTTATAAAAGTCATGTAGTCTTAAATGTCAAGACCGAGAATATGTGTGTGTTTTATACTTATAATGTTCATAATGGTAATGTGTTTCCAAAGAAAATCCAATATTTTCCTTATAAAAGTCGTGTAGTCTTAAATGTCAAGACCGAAATGTACAAGTATTTTTCCATACTTAAAGTAATTCATGTAAGTTTAAATCGACATAAACTCGTTTAATTTAGAAGTAAAACCCCTTTTCAAAGTAGAATTTTCCCTGTAAACTTGAAAGATTGTTAACTCCCTATGTGAGTCGTTATAACCATACTACGACCGGATGACCTGCTGCGACGTTCTTCAGACGTCGGAATGTTAATGACATTTGTCACCCCCGATCGGCCGATCGGACTTATGCAAGCAGCATGGGTGTGGGTTGTCAACCCCAATATAGATCTATACACAATTATCACGCTCTCCCTACAAGAGACTCTGGTTATAACTAATTAAGGATTTTTAACCAGTACTCAAAGAGTACAATGAAGACGTGTCTCACAATTTACGTTAACTAGTTTACATATAGTTTGAGTATTAAACTCCTTCCGTTGTGGAAGTGAAAACACCTTTTATGAAAATGGATTAATAATATGAATCCATAAACTATTACTATTATAGTTTATCAAGTACTATGTGAAAAACCCATTTGTTTTGAGAGTAAAAACCTTGTTCATGTAGTTTATAGTCGTGTTTATAGTCGGTAGCAGGATACAGGCCGATCACATGGTACTTTAAATAACAATTGGTTTAAGGTAGTTAGTACAACAGTAGTTACTTAATACAACACTACAGTACTATTTCATTTTTCCATTTGCATTCAATTTGTGACCTTCACACAATAAACAGTAATGTAAAAACTCTATTTTTGGTTAATGATAGTCAGATTTGGGAAAATACATACTCTTACAAGAGATACACACACAGATACTAGATGCATTGGTAGAAGGCTAGTTTTAGTAGGAAGCATAGGGTTTTCTAGGGGAGTTCAAACAATTACAAACATCGTACAAACTTTTACAAACTTATACATTACAGACTTACAAACACTTTCATACAAATACAGACACTAAAATACTTATGAACTCACCAACTTTAAAGCTGATAAACTCTTTCAAAATAACTTGTATTCTCAGGTCACCAGTAGACAGGTACCGGTGCTAGGTTTTGAGAAGATGGAGCTCGTTCAAGACTCATCTTTTATTTCGATTTATATTTTTGGTGTCTATATAAAATTTTGACAGAACACACTTGTATTAAATTATATTATTAATGCAATGGATGATGTTGTTGCTTGTTTACTACTTTGCATTGTTGTGATACTGTACATGACGTCCTCCACCCCCGAACGTTTCGCCGTTCCGGTTTTGGGGTGTGACATATGTGAAAAACCCATTTGTTTTGAGAGTAAAAACCTTGTTCATGTAGTAAAAACCCATAAACTATGCTTATAGTAGTTTATTATATGTGTTCGAAATGAATGAAGAGTCCTTATCATGAATGACTAAATTTCAGTTTATGATGATAAACCAACAAGAAAATACATTCAATATTTAGAACTTATTGTTATGCAGTTTGCTCAACATACTACAAAGTGTTATGAAAGTTGTAAGCTGTTAACTAGTTTTTAACCTTTCTGCACTGTTTTAGAAAAATCATACGAAGTTGAAAACTGAATCCGTAAATTCTTAGAGTTTAGAAAATGTGTCTAGTTTATTCATAATTTTTATTATGATTTTTATAAGTCTTTAACTTGTGTGAAAACGTTCATATTCACAGACTGGTCCGAATTCGTTTCTAAAATGATAGGCAGTTTTGTAAAAATCACCATAAATGGTAGAAAACTCCTATGGAGATGTGCAAGTAGTCATTTTAAAGGTATGAACCTGAACTATTTGCGTATTAAACAGTTTGGAATGATATTAAGTTTAAGATGGTCAAAACAGTCCGTGAATAAGACTCAACTTTTCTGATGAAAGCTGTTGTTTGAATTTAGTTAAGTTTTTGGTATTTTAACTTGTATTCCCCCCCCTAAAACTTGAAGAAAACATGAAAATTTAGGGGTATGAACTCACCTTGAGTGATTTCAGTAGATGGATGATGAAGAAAAGAAGTGGTCAACTCAAGAACACTTGGGAGATGCTTGAAGATTCGAAGATCTAATAACAAATATGATGGTATTTGTGTAAGGAACTCTTGAATTGAGTGAAGAGGTGTAAGATAATCAAGTGTAGGATGAAGGTACTTACCAAAAGTGAAGAAAGAACTCAAGAACAGCCCTTGAATCTCGAGTTTTGGAGAGAGGAAGTGAGAGAGAAATGGGCTTGATTCTTCTTGAGAAAGAGTGAATAATGTGGGAAGTGAAGTGAAGATTTCCAGACCTTTGATCTGATTATGGGCTGGTGAAATAGTGTGAAAGGACAACTAATTGACTAAGTATGGAGGAATAGTGACTGAGTATGGCCCTGGAGTGGGTGTGGTGGGTTGCTTGTGTCATAACTCAATGGCAAAGTCAACACTCTATCACCAAATCTTACCCACTAGATATTATTCCTAGACTAAGATTTTCCCTAAAAATGATTAAAATATGATTATATAGGGTCTCATATGTCAAAATACGAGTTTGGGTGAAAGTCCCGCGTTAAAATCATGAAAAACGAGCTTAAAACGAAGTCGGGGTCGAAAAACGGGAAAAAGCTGCGAACATCCGAAGTCTGGGCCGGAGGTTCGGTCCTTGGTGCTTAGAACCGAAGGGAGTGTTCGGTTGATGGTCTCGCAGGCGAAGCCGTCAGAGGGAACCGAAAGCGAATGGAGCGAGGCGAAGGCGAAGGGTAGTTCGGGTTCGATCTATGCGAGGTTCGGTCCCATATGCAGTTTCGGTCTCATACAGGTTCGGTCCTCCTAGTTCGGTTCTTAAGGCTGCATTCGGTCCTCGCAAGGGGTTTCGGTCCAAGGGGCTTCTTAGGGCTTCGCTTCTTAGGGTTTCGCCTCTAAGAGGGTTTTGCTTCTATAGAGCTGTTTCATTGATACTCTTCCCATTTCGCGCGGTTTTTGGCTCCGTTATGGGTCCGGATGTCCCCAAATGATTATAAAAAGTTGAGGGAGATTTTGAGAGAGATTTGGGAGAGATTTGACATACTTGGAGAGATTTGGGAGAGATTTGAGGTAGAGAGAGATAGGGCGAAAGAGATTGAGAGAGATTTCGTTTGCGACCTTCTTGAGTGTTTGGCTTCGTAACACAAGGTTCGTAAATCCCGTTAAGCCTCGTTATGAATGTTATACGCCCTCGGGGGGTATGGAATAATGTTTTGTCGAGTAGTTTCATCACTTAACCTGATTAGGTATGGAATAACGTTTTGTCGAGTAGTTTCATCACTTACCCTCGTTATGAATGTTATACGTCCTCGAGGGGTATGGAATAATGTTTTAACGGTTGTCACAGTTTGCTTCCGATCAGTCTCAGATGACCCGTTATCTGAGTATGCTCAAGACAGATATCTGTCAGTTTGTTGGTACGCAACGTTGTGATACTCTTCTGGATCTTCAGGAAGCCGCGAGGCGGCGTGAGTTATAGATAGAGTTGCAGTTGAAGGAGCAGAGTCAGGTTCCGGCTCAGTCTCAGCCGACACCTAAGCGGTCTAAGACCGCTGATACTAGGACCGGAGGTCAGTAGAGCCGCACTTGTGGAAAGTGTGGCAGGGGTCATTCTGGAGTTTGTCGAGCAGGTGGTGGTTACTACAAATGTGGCAAGGAGGGGCACTATGCCAGGGACTGTCGCCAGTCCGCCCCTCCGACGGATATGAGGATATGTTATCATTGTCATCAGGTTGGTCATGTGAAGACCAACTGTCCGCTGCTCGCCGCCAAGTCGGCGCAGATTCCCACACCAGCTACGTTGAGGATTGCGGATGGGAGGCCAGTCAAGACGGAGCCTCCGAAGGCCCAGGGACGTGCTTTCCAGCTCACAGCCGAGGAGGCCAAGTGTCACACCCCCAAACCAGAACGGCGGAAACGTTCGGGGGCGGAGGACTTAAGGTAAGTATCACAACACATGTAACATTGTAATCAAAGTACAAACAACCATTGCATTAATAAGTATAAGTTTTACATAAGTGTTTAAACATTACATATTCAAACACTAAAGTAGGTACAGTAGAAGACAAGAGTCGCAGTACGGTACTAGGTAGTCTTCTCAAACGCTTCTGAAGTGTACCTGTCTACTGGATTCCTGAGAATACAAGTTATTTGAAAATAGTAGATCAGCATTTAAGCTGGTGAGTTCATAAGTATTTTAGTTCTGTTAAGTATACCCTAAGTTCTTTGAATAAGTTCACTGGTTTCTCCAGGAAATCCTATATTTCCTGAGATGCTAGATTGATAACCTCAATAGTTTCCCTCTGTAATTACTTAGTTTATACTGATTATATATAACACAATATCGAACTGACAGTCAAATGGGTGTATCTGCCCTAAGCCCACAACCAAACAAGGAACAGGAAGTAAGGCGGAAGTCACACATTTCACTGTCAATCGGACATTACTTATGTACAACTATGATGTAATAACTAAGGAATTATAGAATTAACCACTAAAGGTCTTTATGTTATACTAGTTTACATAGATTGAGTGACTACGTTCCATTGGATAAGTGGTTTAATCCCATAAGCCGTTTCCGTGGTTTAATTCCATGAATCGTTTCATTTGTAAAAGTGGTTTAATCCCATAAACCGTTTCCTTTGTATACGTGGTTTAATTCCATGAATCGTTTCATTTGTAAAAGTGGTTTAATCCCATAAACTGTTTCCTTTGTAAAAGTGGTTCTTAGTTATATCTGTTCTATAGTAAAAACCTTAGTATTAATCCTGGAAAATATTGTATTATCCATAATACAGCCTTGTGGTCTTAAATGTTCAAAACCAGAAGTACAATACTTGATTTCATGATACGTAGCTTTTACTGTAAGTAAAAACTACTGAAGGTATATCTGGTTGGGATGTAATTAGCTTTTCTTATTGTTATAAGAGAAGTATATTACTTTGTAATTCACTCATTGTTTTATCCATGTGAGTCCTATCAACCATACTAATATGACGGAAATGCCTGCTGCGACGTTCTTCAGGCGTCGGAATGGTATGATATTTGACACCCTAGGCCTGCCGGCCAAACTGTAGCGAACAGTAGAGGTGCAGGATTGTCAGTCCCATATAGATCTATACACAAATTCACGCTCTCCCTACAAGAGATTCTGGCTAATAGTTCAGGACTTAAAAGGTCGTACTTAGATAAGCACACCGTGAAGAGTCTCACAAATTTATTGTTTCAACGAGATTTACGATGTATTATTATTACCACGTGTTTGCTAACTCTGGTACTCTGTATCGTACCCTTGGTTAATGCAAATCCGATATAATGTATTATTACCTCGTGTTTGCTAACTCGGGTACTCTGTATCATACCTTTGCTAATGCAAACCCGGCAGAATGTATTATTACCTCGTGTTTGCTAACTCGGGTACTCTGTATCGTACCTTTGCTAATGCAAACCCGGCAGACTGTATTATTACCTCGTGTTTGCTAGCTCGGGTACTCTGTATAGTACCATTGCTAATGCAAACCCGAAATTGTGTATTATTACCTTGTGTTTGCTAACTCGGGTACTCTGTATAGTACCTTTGCTAATGCAAACCCGGCAGGATGTATCTTTACTTCTTTAATATGTTGTTCGTATATTAAAGGTATTATACATATCTTGTTATAGTTGAATGTGCCTTGGTAATTTCCTTGGAAAGTATACAGTCGTGAATTATACTTGTATCTTTAGTTTTGAATCATAAATTATACCTATTATAATTTATATGTTCTATCTGATTAGCATGGTTTCTCATGGATGAACACCTTTGCTCAGCCTGATACAAAGGTGATGATACCAAAAGGAGTAACCTTTTGTACTCATATATGTATAATATATATAATTGAGAAGAAAACGACCTTCGGACAAATAACACCACCTTAACTCCACATCCAAACAAGGAAAAGGAAACAAGGTAATTCATTAGTCCTAAGTCCTTCAAATCTTATTTATATACTTATACATATATAATCATGATTTTGGTGATTTTAATTTGAAATAGTTTATAAAAACCTTTTTCAAAGAATTTTACGGAGTTTACATGACTTTAAAGATTTAACATGGCTTTAAGTCATTTTGGATGTATTTGGTAATTCTTAAAAGCATACGGAAACTTTCTGTGTGATTAATATCATATACAGATATTAACACAATTTAATATTGTGTTAAACTTGTATTCCCCCCCCCCCCTAAAAAGCATTTAAAAACCATTGAAAAGGTAAATTATAGGGGTATGAACTCACTTTGATAAGCGGTGATTCGAGCAGCGTTTCGTTTCCCGGAAAAGAGTTTGTTTGACGAAAAACCGGCTCAAACCGGGCAGAGTTTCGACAGGAGAGAGGATGAATTCTCGAGAATTCTGGGGCTCCAGGGCTTGCTTCGGCTTTTAGACGTGATACCGGGGCCTTCGGGGGTCGTGAGAAAGTTTACGGGGCTAAAATGTGAAAAAGGGGAAATTTTGGGGTGAAAAACCTCTCAAATCCGAGAAGTCTCGCACCCTTTATATAGGGGTGCGAGGGTGCGGTCCGAGGTGGTGAGTCAGCAGCCACCTGGCGAGGGCGAGGAGTCAGCATGACACGCGTCGGACATGCGGAGTGTACACGTGCGAGGCTCGGACCCGGTGGCGAGGCGGTGGCTTCGGTTCGGGTAGGCGGTTCGGATCTGTCAGCTTCGGATTGGACCGGACTTCGGTCCAATGGGAGGAGGATAATGACGACTTCGGACCAATCAGGAGCTGCCACGCGAAGGTTCGGTCCTATCAGCAGGTGACATGTGGCAGCCTCGCATGCGAGGGATGACGTGTCCGAAGGGTGACATGCGGAATTTCTCGGTTATCCACAAATTCTCGATTTTTGTGCCAAAAACTTACGAAATTCATAACTTTCGCATACGAGCTCCGTTTTTGACGTTCTTTATATGCACCCGTAGGTAAAATCATACTCTACGACTTTCATTTAGACATCATCGGGTGATTTTGACTTTATTTTTAATATTATTATTTTAAACAGACCAGGACGGGAATCCGTTAAAATTTCATAACTTCTTCATCCGACGTCCGTTTTCGTCTGTCTTTTTACCGTTGTGCTACTTTTGACGAGAACTTCGATTCTCGTTTAATTTGCATCCGCTAAATATCGATCGATTTATATTTCAAATTTTTAGCTGTCTAGTACTAAACCGAAACTTCGAAAAATCATAACTTCCTCATATGAAGTCAGATTTTGACGTTCTTTTTATGAACGTTCTCAGTTTAACATATTCTACAAGTTTCATTTAGATTTTTAAGGCTAAAAATCCTTTTATCGAAAATTCAGTTTTTACACTGAACAGTGTTTTACCGGTTTTGACGCGGATTTTCGATTGGTCATAACTTCTTCGTTATAACTCGGATTTCAGTGTTCTTTATGTTTTTGGAAACCTTGTTACAAACTCTACCACTTGGTTTATCCCAATTAAGATTATTGATCAATTTATTTTTGACCAAAATTTGACTGGTGTCAGATTATCCCCCCGTTAGAGGGAATTTCGTCCCGAAATTAAGTCTAAAGTGATACTCATGGACTAGGTCTAATCTTTCCTTCCCAAGTGAATTCAGGTCCCTGGTTTGTAATCCAGCGAACCTTCACTAACGGGATAAGACTTAGCGTGGTTCTTCAGATTTCCCTATCCATGGTTTTTATTGGTTCTTCTACAGAGTGTAGACTTTTATTTATCTTGATTTCATCGAGTGAAATAACAAGTGTTTTATCGGATAGACACCTCTTTAGATTTGATATGTGAAAGATGGGATGAATGTTATTAAGTTTTTGTGGTAGTTTAAGTTTAAAAGTACAAGACCGATTCTGATAAGAATCTCAAATGGTCTTATGTACCTTGAACTTTGTATTCCATGCTTTCACAAGCGCATCTTGTCCTTCCAGGGTGAGACCTTCATATGATAAGGTCATCAATCCTGGAATTCCAAGGGTTTTCTTTTATCGAAGTCGTAGCTTCTCTGGTTAACTCTGGAAGCTTTATGGCGCTTCCCGATTCGTATTTTGTTTTTGGTAGTTTCTCGGTGAATTCCAGATCAGCGAGGGTGCTGTGTGGAAATTGGATCTCTAGCTAGTTGCGTATTACCTAATTTAGTCTAGTGCAGATAGGATCTGCACTTATGACTACAGAAGGTTCTGAATGGAGTAACTTGAATGCTAGTGTGATAAAGGACTCGACTAATTGGTAACTGGGTATCCCATTCTTTACCATAGTCGATCCCATAGAATCATGAATAATCTGGTTCCTAGAGATTTTAGGGTGACGACGTGAACTGGGAGATGATTCTATTATCTCAGTGGAGATAACAGATATTGGCATACCGTGCACTCACACGTTCTAGTTATTTTCTCTACTTGCCACATTTTCAGGTTTCAAGGCTTCCTATTGAGCCTCCTTACTTTGTGTGGAGAGATTTGAAAGGGTTATCATAGTCCGTGAGTGGCACTATGACCTGGGTACTCTTTCCAACTTAGGGTGTCAGCTACTATATTGGCTTTGTCGAGATGATAACGAATTTCAAATTCGTAGTCATTTAGTAGCTCGACCCACTGTCGTGGTCTCATGTTAAATTCTACCTGGTAGAATACATGATGCTGGATTTTGCTCCGAAGTTCATGATATGGCTCATACTTGGCTCATCCACTATCACCTCGTGTATACAAGTCGTATATAATTTAGATTTCACAAAACGTCCGGATGGGTGACTCTGCCCCAGATCCACAACCAAACAAGGAACAGGAGATAGGGCGGAATCACACATCCTTAATCTTGTTAAGTCTAACTTATATACCACTCTCGTGTATTCACTTAGCAGCGATAGATTTGCTTAATGAGTTCTTAGTCTCTATTCTTGAACTTGACCTGCGGTACAATGATTTTCCTACGAGATCTATTGGTGTACTTCGGTAGTTACTGACTTCTATGACTACTTCGGTGCTTTTCGTTTGAAGTTTCCTATCTACTGAGTAGGCTAGAATGGTGTGGTACCCTTCGCATGGGTACTTCTGAAGTTTTGAAATGAGAGACAACCTAAGGGCTTTGCGTTATGGATTGGAAGAATTTCATCTTACGGCTGATTAAGGAAAAGTTCTCTTATACAGCATAAGAATTTTCATATGGTAAAGGCCAGGCCAAACCATGTCGAATGAGAATGTCAGAATTTTCTCGATGAAATAGATATTAAATCGTTCTGGGACGAATGATTACTAGGACGATATCTTATGAACCTAAGTTTTCAGCGCTTCTAGTTTTATTCTGTTATTATCACTACGTAACCCTTTTTGATTCGAAATTGGCGGGTACTACCAATACGAGGGTTCTGATAATTTGAAATTATGAACTTTCATGAAACGATCCTTACTAGATCTGTCTATAATCGCTTGGTGTATACAAGTCATGTATAATTAAGATTGGTAAGACCTTTGACTGAGCAACCCTGCCCTAAATCCACAACCAAACAAGGAACAGGAAATGAGGCTGGATTACTCACTCTAAGTCTACAAATCTTAATTATAAATGACCCTTATGTATACACTAAGTCATCATAGCTTACCTGTTAGGGTTTCAAATTTTATATAAGTGTTATGATTTAATTTGAACGGAAGAGTAATCATAATTATAGATAGTTATCGGGGTTTGGAAGCGTACCAAAATATAGCAGGGTTCTTTGATGCTTTCCCATGTGTTGGGATCAAAATCCTCCTGCGCCCCCGTCGTTCTTCTCTGTTGGACAGTCCCTCTTGTAATGTCCTATCTCACCACAAAGGTGACATATGGGAATGGTTCCAACATCGGTAGTTGAAGTGATGAACTCGACCAGAGTTCTACAGATACGGGCGGTATGCCCCTTCATGTTGCATCTATTGCAATGCAGCTCTCGGCAAACTCCATGATGATGGTAGTTGCACTTGCTGCAGTGTGGGAGGTTTCCTAATTATGGCTTAGTTGGTGCTAGAATAACAGGGCTGATGGGGGTATTGACTGCCCCGATTCGTTGCCCTCTGTTAGGTTCTTGAGTTGAACAACTCCCTTCCTTGTTCTCGAACTTTCGTTTAAGGATATTAGGCTTAAGGTTCAAGGTGTTCTTACAAGTAGGTGCTCGTTGCTGTACTTGGCCATCACCACGATCGGGGTTACCGATGGCATTACTACTAACATTTGCATTGTTAGCATTCAGGTGTGCCATGACAGCTGCTGTGACCACAGCTTGAAACGTAGCCGCATCTATCTGAAGGATTTGTGTTTCGCTGGTGGGTTGGTTACACTTCTTTGGAGGCATGATTCTGTTACATGATAAGAAAATGAGTTCGTGAGTGATTATCGTGTCTCTAGATGTATTCTAACCATTTGTATCTACATATAAACCTTTTGTTTTTTATATTGTTCTCAATGATTCGACCTGCATCCCTATGATGCAGTCCTGGTAAGGAACATAATTAAGTTTCTAGAGTGGTTATGAACCGAGTATCATCCAAACTAAGTTACCTTCGTTTGGTGGATATCGTTTCCCAATTTTCAAAAATATTCGAAAATAATTCATAACAGTGACTACATAAAATAGACTTATGAATTTGGGAAGTAATCACTATCAATTAAGATTCCATGATCTGATTTATTGTCATTAGCTGTGACAGGAAAAGAGGATAAGCTCAAAACCTAATGTGAGTAATGAAATCACTAACTCACTAGGTTGAACCGATTTACTAGTTATTACTTAGATGAAAAGGTGCTCGAACACTTCACATGAATCATGCGTGGTTTTCCTTTGTTCTATTCTGGGTGGTAATGATTTGTTCTCTCCTGGTATCTATAGGGTGTCCTTCTCCTCTGTAGGTATATTGAATTCCCGGGCTGTCTTACTTCCGATTCTGACACTGATTCCCATTACTTCGAAATGAAGATTTTGAATCTCGGAAGTTCATGCGAATATCTCATTGGTGTCCTTAATAGGGTAAAGACACTAAATGATTTCTATAGTTTGTTTACTTCTCTTATGTTTCTTTCTTGGGATTCTCCTAATGGAATTCTGTTGGATTCTCCTTGACTCTTCTATTGATTGCTGGAGTAACTATGTTTATCTAACGGGTGTATACGAGAATGGGAATGTCTAAAGAATTTATGAGAAAATTTAAATTCTTACGAAGGTGATCCTTCCTGGTCCTCCTATAATCACATGGTGTGTACCGATTATATATAATCCAGATCAAATAGACCTTTGAATAGGTAATCCTACTCTAAAACCACATCCAAACAAGGAAAAGGAAGTAGAGTGAAAATCACATATTCTAAGTCCATAAAATCTCAGTTATATATAACCTTAACGTATCCACTTAGAAATTATGGATGCCGAGGACGGCGAAGGGGTTCGATGCTATATGGGTCATCATGGATCGATTGACCAAGAGTGCCCATTTCTTGGCTATTCGGGAGAGTTCGTCGGCCGAGGAATTGGCCGACATGTACGTCCGCGAGATTGTCTCTCGCCATGGGGTTCCGGCCTCCATCGTTTCTGACCGGGGTGTCAGGTTTACCTCCCGTTTCTGGCAGAAGTTCCATGAGGAACTGGGTACGCGCCTGAACCTTAGTACAACGTTTCATCCTCAGACCGACGGGTAGAGTGAGCGGACCATTCAGACCCTCGAGGATATGTTGAGGGCGTGTGCTATTGACTTCGGAGGGAGTTGGGATTCCCATCTACCTCTTGCAGAGTTTGCTTACAACAACAGCTATCATTCCAGTATTGGCGCCCCGCCTTTTGAGTTGTTGTATGGTCGGAAATGTAGAACCCCGGTCTGTTGGGGTGAGGGTTGGCACAAAGTGTTGGGTCGGATGGAGGTAGTTTTACAGACTACCGAAAAGATCCAGCAGATTAGACAGCGACTACAGTCCGCCCAGAGTCGGCAAAAGAGTTACGCTGATAGACGCCGATCGGATTTGGAGTTTCAGGTTGATGATATGGTACTCTTGAAGGTCTCACCCTGGAAGGGCGTGATTCGCTTCAGAAAAAAGGGGAAAATTGGGTCCCCGCTATATAGGGTCGTTCAGGGTCATTGCCAGGATTGGTAAAGTGGCGTACAGGCTAGAACTACCGGATGAGCTCAGCCGGATTCACAACACCTTTCATGTTTTGCAATTGCAAAAGTGCATTGTGGACCCGGAGGCAGTGGTGCCACTGGATGACATTCAGGTTGATGAGCGCCTGAATTATATTGAGAGGCCGGTTGCCGTTTTGGAAAGGAAAGTGAAAGTCCTACGCAACAAGGAGGTCCCGTTGGTGAAGATACAATAGGAGCATCGGAAGGGATCCGAGTGGACATGGGAGTTGGAGGTTGAGATGCGAGAGCATTACCCGGAGTTATTCGCTACAGCAGACTTTGAGGGCGAAGTCTAAGTTAAGTGGGGGAGAATTGTAACATCC
This sequence comes from Lactuca virosa, assembly GCF_052849685.1. NCBI lineage: Eukaryota > Viridiplantae > Streptophyta > Magnoliopsida > Asterales > Asteraceae > Lactuca > Lactuca virosa. Next base: position 47,116,813 of record NC_136433.1, read on the forward strand.
CAACCGTCAGATATCATTATTTTTCCATTATGATTTCATGTTTTAAGGTCTACTCGACGAGTTGACGCTGTGACTCGTCGAGTAGCAGCGGGTCAGGACACGTCATTTAATGAGTGACTCGGCGAGTCGGCATGGGGGACTCGACGAGTAGGAGCTGGCAGTGGAAACCCTAAATTCCAGGGTTTTTGCACCCTATATATTGGACCATTAGCGCCTCCTGCTGTCCTCTATCACCCATTGAGAGCCAGAAACCCTAATTTCCGTGAGTGTGAGCTTGGAGAGTGTTTTGGAGCTTTAAGAAGTAATTTTTGTGAAAGAAACTTGTAGATCAAGAGGCTAGCATCAAGGATTTCGTGTGGATCCCGAGTCTACTTCAGCTTGGGCACGTTTTGTTGGATATAGTGTCTAAGTCCATAACTATATTTGGTATGTACTTGACCCGACCCGGCATGGTCCATTTGGGTTGCACTTCACCCGAACAATTTACGGATAATCTTTTGAGAATAGTATAAGTTATGATTTATTAATATATTATAAGTTCTAATATATTAATATAAAATCATATTATTTAATTAGTATTGATCTATAATTAATCTAGGATTAATTTAGAGATCAAAAGTATGACTAATTAAATATGGGCTCTTGTATTTATATAGTGTGGGCTAATGCTTATTTGGAATGGGCTAGGCTTGCATGGAAAGTCCATGGTTCTTGAAATCACACTAGTTGTGGTGAGTAAAGTAAGAGGGCCGATTTCAAGAAAGGTGATTACTATTCTCTCAAAATTCCAAGTTTGTGGTGATTTGTGATTTCCATTTGAGGCATCCACACTATTGGTGCTAGGCTCTAAAACTCCAAGCAATCAACTACAACTACAAGGTAAGTAATTCTACTAGCTTTATTTGATTCAAGTTCCCCATGCAATGCTAGATAGGATAAGAACCTTGGAAAAATAATTATTTGCATGTATCTTAGTCAAACATAGATCCAAGGTTTCTAGGGGTGCATGTACACCATAGGAGTGTTAGAATGCTCAAAACCCATCACGTTTTGTAGGGTACAGTGATGCTAGCTTTCAGACTGACAGGGATAATTTCCGCTCTCAGTCGGGCTGGGTCTTTACTCTAAACGGAGGGGCAATTACTTGGAAAAGTTCCAAGCAGGAGACAGTGGCTGATTCCACTTGTGAATCAGAGTATATAGCAGCAAGCGAGGCAGTAAAGGAGGCTATATGGCTAAAGAACTTCATCGGAGACCTTGGAGTTGTACCAGCTATAAAGGAACCAATGGAGATTTTCTGTGACAGCAATAGTGCGGTTGCCTTAGCCAAGGAACCAAGAGATCATGGGAGATCCAGACACATTGACAGAAAATATCACTTCATCAGACATCAAATAGAAGAAGGAATCCTCGTGGCAAAGAGGGTATCATCGGATGAGAACCCAGCAGATCCCCTCACGAAGGGACTGACTCGGGCTAAGCATCTCCAGCATGCTCGGAGCATAGGGCTGAAGGATGATATTAGTTTTAGTAGTTAGATAATCTTGAAATTTGTAAAATGTAATTGACATTTGATGATAAATAAAAGCTGTTATTTATGAGTAAAGTGTTGCTATCTCTTGTCAATCGTTTACTATTATTTCTTTTTGCATGTTTTGACTTCCAGAATAATTATGTTATGGTTTATATCATATTATTCAAACTCTCCACAGTCGGTCATATGTTGGAAGTAGATATGAATCAAGACTGTCATGGGTTGGCTTGTAGAGGTCTAAGATGTTAGACAAAGCGGGGCTACAACACTCATGAGTGCTCATAAGTTCTGAGTATTGGATTCAACCCACGCTCACTGGCATCACTTCATGGAATTTATCTCGAGTGATCGTGAGACGGTATATCATATAAGTCTTCAAACCTAGACATATGATTTGTTACCTATGAGTTGGTTATGCATTGATTATACGAAAACGCATTGGTAACTCGATGTTATAAAACGTACCTTTATGTGTAATTCAACAAGTAGTAGAGCAAACATATGAGTCGAAGTTTATCTGTTCCTTCTTGGATTAGAAGCGATATCTGGGCCCCTCGATGATTTTGTTTTGACCTATGTGTCGGGCCCGATCAGAACTAAATTGATGTGTTCAGTTAAGTTCTATGTCAAACAAATCAGAAATCGGGAAACAAATGTTGGACAATAAGCAAGACCTTGTTCCATGTATTTGTCCGGCTGATATCTAGAACAGAGGATTGTATGATCACTTATCTAAAATGGCGCTTCATAGTTCAACAGAGTTTAAAGAGCTACGATTGCTGACCGGTTCCTGAAGTCATACTTGCAACTATAGTTATTAGACTTATCCAAGTGGGAGACTGTTGGATATAGTGTCTAAGTCCATAACTATATTTGGTATGTACTTGACCCGACCCGGCATGGTCCATTTGGGTTGCACTTCACCCGAACAATTTACGGATAATCTTTTGAGAATAGTATAAGTTATGATTTATTAATATATTATAAGTTCTAATATATTAATATAAAATCATATTATTAAATTAGTATTGATCTATAATTAATCTAGGATTAATTTAGAGATCAAAAGTATGACTAATTAAATATGGGCTCTTGTATTTATATAGTGTGGGCTAATGCTTATTTGGAATGGGCTAGGCTTGCATGGAAAGTCCATGGATACTCCATGGAGCTTTAACCCATGGATCTCATGGAAATGAAAAGACATGGGTATTAGGGTTTACATGGATGTAACCCAAATCCACCATACTATATAGAGGAGGCTTTGGTTCTTGAAATCACACTAGTTGTGGTGAGTAAAGTAAGAGGGCCGATTTCAAGAAAGGTGATTACTATTCTCTCAAAATTCCAAGTTTGTGGTGATTTGTGATTTCCATTTGAGGCATCCACACTATTGGTGCTAGGCTCTAAAACTCCAAGCAATCAACTACAACTACAAGGTAAGTAATCTACTAGCTTTATTTGATTCAAGTTCCCCATGCCATGCTAGATAGGATAAGAACCTTGGAAAAATAATTATTTGCATGTATCTTAGTCAAACATAGATCCAAGGTTTCTAGGGGTGCATGTACACCATAGGAGTGTTAGAATGCTCAAAACCCATCAGTGGTATCAGAGCCAGGTTTGTTTATTTGATACTTGATGCAAAAAAAAAAAACTTGAAAATCGAAGTTTTGTTCAAAAGCTCGTATCAAAATTTCAAGTTTTGTATATGTACTTACGATTCTTGAAATTTTTGATATGAACATTCATAAACATATGAGTTTAGAAGATCATAGAAATTATGTGCTAATAATTGATTAGATTAATTCTTGATCTTTATGTGTTTTAATGGAGTCCATAACTAGTTCTTAAGTTATGGATAACCAAAAGTCACATTTATAAATAACCATTAAAAGAACACATAGGTTACAAAAAATGAAGAGTCTTCATTTTTAATAACCATTAACTCATAAGTTATGAGAAATGAAAAGTTTTCAAAGTTTACAAAACTTGCCCTCAAGTTTTGGAACATGTAAAGTCATATTAAAAACTTTAGTTCCAACCCCTAGAATTTTAAAAGTTAAAATTCAACCCTTATACTTTATAATATTATAAGTTTAATAATATTTATATATGTATAAGATCAAGTCGTCTTACCGCTAGTACGCCTCATTCACGAAGCCGGTCTATAAGGGGGTATAAGGTTGTTGCCTATAAAATGGCAACTTAATGGGTGTCCACTCTCACCCACCGCTTCCTTGATCGGTGGAGGGTCGTTAGCCGAACGGGTAGGACAAGGACTTATAAATTCTCATTAAAAGTATAATGATAATACTAAAGTAACTAAACTTTATTGAATTCCCAATCTTAGTTATTTTAGGAAAATGTGAATAAGGTGCTAATCCATGAAATTACACTTTACACTTTGTTTAAGTCGTTGGTGGAGCGTGTGTGGTTAACCGGCACACTAACTTGAACTTAACAAGGTAGGTAAAGGGTGACTTAATGTTTATCATAGTATCGATGGAGCGTGTGTGGTTAACCGGCACATCGATTGAGGGGTAATACATTAAGGGTACCAAGTAATTTGTATGGTTACTTCACACCTTGTTTTGTTATCCTCGGCATCCCAATCACAAAACTTGAAGGGCACACTCGAGATTGAAACATGCCATTGAAGAAAGCTCAATGAATCTCAAAGAATCTAGGAGTTTCTAAACCAATTAAAACCTAATTAAATATTTCGTTTTTCATGGTGGAAATTGGTGAATCGTCATTCACCTACCTTCAAATATCTTATAGCTTAGATTACGGCATCCCTCTTCTAAGTTATAAAATATTGTGTTGGGTCCTAGCCTTAATATTACATTTGGGTGTTTTGTTAAGGACTATCTCTATATCTAATCTAATCTATTCCCTATTCTTTTCAGATGTCTTCCAATAACAATGCTTCTGGCTCAAACCCTACTAGCTCCTTCTCTCTCATGAATCTTTGTGGGAGAGTCATCTTTGATGGGTCCAACTTTACAGATTGGATCAGAAACATCAGGATGGTCACTCGGTATGAGAACAAAGAATATGTTCTCGATAAGGAGCTGAAGGTACCCGAGCCAACTGCTACTCCTGAAGAGCTTGCTGAATATGAGGTACATGAAAGAGATGCTACAAAAGTGGCATGCATCATGATGGCCACCATGACAGCCGAGCTCCAAAAGTCCTATGAGGACTATTATCCTTTTGAGATGCACCAGGACTTGATGGACCGCTACCATAAAAGTGCTCGTCAAGAGCGATATGAAATAATCTCCTCCATGATAACAACCCGAATGAAGGATGGTGAACCCATCACGGGCCACATGCAGAAAATGCAAAGGTATGTGGACCGTTTACTGAAGCTGAATGTGAACTTCCCCGAGGAGTTAGCAATAGACATTATTTTGCACTCCTTACCATCGTGTTATGATCAATTCCGCATGACATATCACATGAACAAGGAAGAGGTCACCCTCAGCAAACTTCAAGGACTCTTGAAGACCGCCGAAAGTGGTCTAAAGGGTAAGTCGGTCGTTACTACTCCTACTCCTACTCCAACTGCGGCCAATGTCTTGGCAATCGGGCATGGCAAAGGGAAGAAGAGAAAGAACCCTTCTAAGGGTACCAAGGGTAAGACCCTTGAAGGCTCCTCTTCAAGCAAAACCAAGAAAGGTTTTGTCACTCCTTCTGCTAACCCTAATTAGGCTGAATGCTTCTATTGTCATGAAAAATCGCACTGGAAGCGAAACTGCCCAAAGTACCAGCAAGATTTGAAGGATGGGAAAGTAAAACCCAACCATGAAGGTATATACACTATATTGTCTAATAACTCACCTCATTCTAAGTCTTGGGTCCTTGATACAGGTTGTGGTATTCACATATGTTGTGATTTGCAGGGACTAAGAAGAAGTGAGAATGTGGAGCAAGGAAAGATAAACTTGATCATGGGAAACAGGAAAGCTTCACCTGTCACCAAGATAGGAGTTTATTACTTAGTGCTAAATAGTGGGTTTACATTAGATTTGAATAAATGTTATTATTCGCCAGAAATGGCAAGAAATGTTGTTTCCTTTCATGCATTGTATAAACAAGGTTTTACCTTTTATTTTGATAATAATAATGGTAGTATTGATGCTTTCTTTAATAATGTTCTTTATTTTAAAGCATTACCTTGTGATGGTGTGTATGAAACTGTATCTGTTGTAGATAATCTAGGAAATAATGTATTGTGTATTGACTCTTCCACTAGCTTAGATAAAGCATCTTTATGGCATTGTCGTCTTGGACATGTAAGCAAGAAACGCATAGGCCAACTCCAAAAGGATGGAGTCTTGGATTCATTTGACCTAAAGTGAGATGATAGTTGTGAATCTTGTTTGCTTGGTAAAATGACAAAGTCACCTTTTACTGGCACTTGTGCTAGGGGTGAAGGTTTGTTGGACCTCATACATACGGATGTGTGTGGACCCTTCATAACTGCCACAAGAGATGCTAATCGTTTCTATGTGACTTTTACTGATGATTTTAGTAGATATGGATATGTCTACTTAATCAAGCATAAGTCAGAAACCTTTGAGAAATTCAAAGAGTTTAAGCAAGAAGTGGAGAATCAGTTGGGCAGGAACATTAAGATGCTTCAATCCGATCGTGGTGGTGAGTATCTTAGTACTGAGTTCCTTGACTATCTTAAGGAATGTGGGATTGTCTCACAATTGACACCTCCTAGGACACCACAGTTGAATGGTGTAGCTGAGAGGCGCAATCGGACCTTGTTGGACATGGTTCGTTCCATGATGAGTCGACCTTCGCTACCAATCTCATTTTGGGGGTATGCCTTAGAGACTGCCGCCCATATCCTTAATCTAGTCCCTACAAAGAAGGTTGCCAAAACACCTCACGAGTTGTGGACTGGAAAAGTTCCCAATCTAGACCACATCAAGATTTGGGGTTGCGAGGCTTTCGTGAGACGCGAGACTCACGATAAGCTCGAACCCCAAAGCGAAAGGTGTGTTTTCATCGGCTACCCACAGAAATCCTTTGGTTACATCTTCTACAGACCCAATGATAATGTGGTCTTTGTAGCAAGAAGAGGATTCTTTCGAGAGAGAGAATTTATGAGCCAAGGAGACAGTGGGAGGCAAATTGACCTTGAGGAAATTCAAGAGTCAAGTGGTGAAGGAACCTCAAACCCTAGCCCTCAACCTGAGGAGGAAACTTCTGTTGAGCCGACTGAAGAATCTATACCTCTGAGGCGTTCCACCAGAGTTAGGAATGCACCTGAGCATTATTATGGTTTTCATATTACTGCAGAAGGTGAGACACTTATCAGTGATAACACACTGGTAAATCTGGATGAGCCTAACAGCTACACGGAAGCCATGGCAGGCCCTGAGGCAGCTAAATGGAAAGACGCTATGGATAGCGAGATACAGTCCATGTATGACAATCAAGTTTGGAACTTGGTTGACAATGTACCTGATCGTAAGATAGTTGGGTGCAAATGGATCTTCAAGAAGAAGACCGACATGGATGGTAATGTACACACTTATAAGGCACGACTGGTTGCAAAGGGTTATTCTCAAACTCCGGGAGTTGATTATGATGAGACCTTTTCACCAATGGCCAAGATTAAGTCTATTAGGGTTCTGTTAGCCATTGCTGCATTTCATGATTATGAAATATGGCAAATGGATGTCAAAACCGCTTTCCTTAATGGAAACTTGGCTGAAGATGTTTACATGGTTCAGCTAGAGGGTTTTGTTAGTACAGAGTACCCCAGTAGAGTGTGTAAGCTCGAGAAATCCATTTATGGATTAAAACAGGCACCTCGCAGATGGAATCTTTGCTTTGATGAGAAAGTCAAAGAATTTGGCTTTTCAAGGAGTGAAGATGAATCTTGTGTCTATATCAAGGCTAGTGGGAGTATAGTCAGCTTTTTGGTACTGTATGTGGATGACATACTACTCATAGGAAATGTCATCCCAACCCTGTAGGAAGTAAAGTCCTGGCTTGGGAAGTGTTTCTCTACGAAGGACCTTGGAGAAGCTGCCTATATCCTAGGGATAAGGATTTTGAGAAACAGGAGTAAAAGACTAATTGGACTTAGTCAAAGCACCTATGTGGACAAAGTGTTGAAAAGGTTCAACATGCATAACTCCAAGAAAGGAGAGTTACCCATCCAGAGTAATGCCAGATTGAGTAAGACACAAAGCCCTAGTACTGAGGCTGAGATAGCAGAAATGAGTCGAATACCTTATGCTTCAGCTGTAGGATCGATCATGTATGTTATGACGTGTACTCGACCTGATGTAGCCTTTGCTTTGAGCATGGTTAGCAGGTATCAGGGGAACCCTGGCAAGGCACACTGGACTGCGGTAAAGAATATCCTCAAGTACCTACGGAGGACTAAGGACTGGGTCCTTACCCTCGGTGGCAGTGAGGACTTGAGAGTTGTAGGGTACAGTGATGCTAGCTTTCAGACTGACAGGGATAATTTCTGCTCTCAGTCGGGCTGGGTCTTTACTCTAAACGGAGGGGCAATTACTTGGAAAAGTTCCAAGCAGGAGACAGTGGCTGATTCCACTTGTGAATCAGAGTATATAGCAGCAAGCGAGGCAGTAAAGGAGGCTATATGGCTAAAGAACTTCATCGGAGACCTTGGAGTTGTACCAGCTATAAAGGAACCAATGGAGATTTTCTGTGACAGCAATAGTGCGGTTGCCTTAGCCAAGGAACCAAGAGATCATGGGAGATCCAGACACATTGACAGAAAATATCACTTCATCAGACATCGAATAGAAGAAGGAATCCTCGTGGCAAAGAGGGTATCATCGGATGAGAACCCAGCAGATCCCCTCACGAAGGGACTGACTCGGGCTAAGCATCTCCAGCATGCTCGGAGCATAGGGCTGAAGGATGATATTAGTTTTAGTAGTTAGATAATCTTGAAATTTGTAAAATGTAATTGACATTTGATGATAAATAAAAGCTGTTATTTATGAGTAAAGTGTTGCTATCTCTTGTCAATCGTTTACTATTATTTCTTTTTGCATGTTTTGACTTCCAGAATAATTATGTTATGGTTTATATCATATTATTCAAACTCTCCACAGTCGGTCATATGTTGGAAGTAGATATGAATCAAGACTGTCATGGGTTGGCTTGTAGAGGTCTAAGATGTTAGACAAAGCGGGGCTACAACACTCATGAGTGCTCATAAGTTCTGAGTATTGGATTCAACCCACGCTCACTGGCATCACTTCATGGAATTTATCTCGAGTGATCGTGAGACGGTATATCATATAAGTCTTCAAACCTAGACATATGATTTGTTACCTATGAGTTGGTTATGCATTGATTATACGAAAACGCATTGGTAACTCGATGTTATAAAACGTACCTTTATGTGTAATTCAACAAGTAGTAGAGCAAACATATGAGTCGAAGTTTATCTGTTCCTTCTTGGATTAGAAGCGATATCTGGGCCCCTCGATGATTTTGTTTTGACCTATGTGTCGGGCCCGGTCAGAACTAAATTGATGTGTTCAGTTAAGTTCTATGTCAAACAAATCAGAAATCGGGAAACAAATGTTGGACAATAAGCAAGACCTTGTTCCATGTATTTGTCCGGCTGATATCTAGAACAGAGGATTGTATGATCACTTATCTAAAATGGCGCTTCATAGTTCAACAGAGTTTAAAGAGCTACGATTGCTGATCGGTTCCTGAAGTCATACTTGCAACTATAGTTATTAGACTTATCCAAGTGGGAGACTGTTGGATATAGTGTCTAAGTCCATAACTATATTTGGTATGTACTTGACCCGACCCGGCATGGTCCATTTGGGTTGCACTTCACCCGAACAATTTACGGATAATCTTTTGAGAATAGTATAAGTTATGATTTATTAATATATTATAAGTTCTAATATATTAATATAAAATCATATTATTTAATTAGTATTGATCTATAATTAATCTAGGATTAATTTAGAGATCAAAAGTATGACTAATTAAATATGGGCTCTTGTATTTATATAGTGTGGGCTAATGCTTATTTGGAATGGGCTAGGCTTGCATGGAAAGTCCATGGATACTCCATGGAGCTTTAACCCATGGATCTCATGGAAATGAAAAGACATGGGTATTAGGGTTTACATGGATGTAACCCTAATCCACCACACTATATAGAGGAGGCTTTGGTTCTTGACATCACACTAGTTGTGGTGAGTAAAGTAAGAGGGCCGATTTCAAGAAAGGTGATTACTATTCTCTCAAAATTCCAAGTTTGTGGTGATTTGTGATTTCCATTTGAGGCATCCACACTATTGGTGCTAGGCTCTAAAACTCCAAGCAATCAACTACAACTACAAGGTAAGTAATTCTACTAGCTTTATTTGATTCAAGTTCCCCATGCCATGCTAGATAGGATAAGAACCTTGGAAAAATAATTATTTGCATGTATCTTAGTCAAACATAGATCCAAGGTTTCTAGGGGTGCATGTACACCATAGGAGTGTTAGAATGCTCAAAACCCATCACGTTTTGGAGGTAACAAGCTGTTACCTTGACCTCTTTTCTTCTAGAATCTTTCATATGTGAAGACTAGGGCTTTCTTTAGCTATTTATGAAGGGATTATGGTATAGGAGTTAGATCTGAAGTTGAAACTTCAGATCTGAACCTCTTTTGAGTCCTAAGTTATGACATCCCCAATTTTCTCGGCCAGAAAAGACCGATTTGTTTATGCTTTGTTTTATAAATCAGAGTAATCTTTTAAAGAAAACGGTTGCGGAATTTGTTCCCAAATAAGATATGATAAAAATTTATCAAAACATTTCTCAAAGAGAATGTACTTTTTATTAAATAATAAAATCTCGGGATGTCATGTTCCGATATAGACCAAAAGCATAAACAGTACCATATAGGCCTTACAACATTTATTTATATCTATGGCCTATAATCCAAACTCTCTCGTCAAGTCCACCAACTTATACTCTTGTGCCATTACCTGTAATGCAAAGAAAACTTAGTGGGTCAGGCTTGGGAGCCTGGTGAGCATATAGGGTTTTCAACCCACAATAATATAATTTTTATATTTAATCATCAAACAAACAATCCAATTACCCATCCCCATTATCTTCTTTATTTCTTAAATTCTTACCTTAAGAATCCACTATCATTCATTCGTTCGTTCCTAAGGATTGACCTAAGGAATTGGCACAAAGTCCATTGCTGCCCGAGGTTCATCTACGCAGTACTAAATCCATAGCTACCAAGGTTCATCCATACAGTACTAAATCCATAGCTACCAAGGTTCATCTATACGGTACTAAATCCATAGCTACCAAGGTTCATCTATACGGTACTAAATCCATAGCTACCAAGGTTCATCTATACGGTACTAAATCCATAGCTACCAAGGTTCATCTATACGGTACCAAATCCATAGCTACCAAGGTTCATCTATACGGTACTAAATCCATAGCTACCAAGGTTTTTAGAGTACACCGGTGAACACATCGTTCACAACACCTACAAGTTGCAAGCTTGCTAGTGTTCCACAGGACTGTCTAGAATAGTCCGTGGTTGTCATCCCCACTCTGCTGAATGACGGGAGCCATCGTTTGGGTAACGGTTTCACTCATTTTTCACCTGTCACCCTCATCTCATGATCTATATCATCTTTCGTCTCATCCTCAAACAAATCTTTCATCACTCACCAACTATTTCATCTACCCATGTTCTACCCAACATATTTGTAGATATAAATTACGTATATAGTTTAAATCATATACAAACCTGTATAAAACATTCATCCAACATCCATCTCAATATATATATATATATATATATATATATATATATATATATATATATATATATATATATATATATATATATATATAAACACATAACACGTATTTCATAGCAAATACTTTATATCTATGTGTTAGAAGAAAGTAACTATACACTCACTTGATAACACGATGATCGGACAGCACCTCGTCTCTTAGAATAATATTTTCTGATAAAACCGGGACGTTTTCTCCAAAACCGGGCTTTACGCGGGCAGAGTCTCGGCTCGGAAACTTTGCTTCTTGGGATCTTCGGGGCTTCGGGACTTGCTTCGAGGCTCGGGAATGATACCGGGGCTTCGGGGTAAAAGTTGCACGCAAAACGATGCAAAACGGGAGAGAGAGAAGAGAATTTGAGCAAAAGGATCGGCTGCCCTCGCATTGCCTTTTATAGAGGCTGAAGCCTCGCATTACGCTGGTCGTAATGCTTCGGTACGCGGGGCGTAATGCTTCGGAAACGTCATCGCTTACGTCATCGGAGCACTCGAGTCCGAGGCGGTTCATGCACCGAAGTACGATGGGCGTACTCAAAGGTTACGCGGGGCGTACCCTTCGGATAAGCTTTGGTATGCGTGCCACGATCTTCAAAAATTCATAACTTTCGCATACGAGCTCCGTTTTCAACGTTCTTTATATCCACGCATAGGTGAGATTATGCGCTACAACTTTCATTTAGACTCCGTCGGCTAATTTTGACTTTATTTTTATTATATTATTTTTAGTTGGCCGGGACAGGAAAACTTCGTTATACAATCATAACTTCTTCATCTGACGTCCGTTTTCGTCTGTCTTTTTACCGCTGGACTACTAACGACGAGATCTTCGATTCTCGTTTAGATTGTTTCGGCCAAATATCACTCGATCTCAATTTCGAGATTTGGGCTACATACCGCTAAGTCGAAACTTAGAAAAATCATAACTTCCTCATACGAAGTCAGATTTAGACGTTCTTTTTATGCACACTCTCGGTTTAACGTATTCTACGACTTTCGTTTAGATCACTAAGGCCAAATATCGCTCTAACGTAAATTCACTATTTACGTCGCGCTGTGTCGTGCCGGTTTTGTCGCGAAACTTCGACAGGTCATAACTTCTCCGTTATAACTCGGATTTCGGCATTCTTTATATTTTCGGAAACCTTGTCACATATACCTCAACTTGGTTAAGATTATTCATTCTAAATAAACTTCCATCAAAAAGTCATTTTTGATGCTTATCGTCTCTAAATTGACTAGCCCGGATCTACGGGCGTTACAATTATCTCCCCCTTAGGATGATTACGTCCCGGAATCATCAACGAAATAGGGCTTGTTTAATGATTCCATACGTTATCCTTCCATCCTAAGTAATAACCGTAACTTCTATGTTTCCTCGAAAGAGTATTTAACTCTAGGGCTTCCTGACTGCGGACGATGCTCAATCTTGCATCTGCTTTTCGTACTATGCTGGACTTTCAATCATAACTTTCAAGTTACACAATAAGTCCTTATTGTGGACTCCTTCTTCTTCTTAGGATAAATACTTTCCTTTATCTATTGTAACAGACCGATGGGTCGTGTTCTAATGACCTCTCATCGCATGATGCTACGCGTAGACTCAGGTCTTTTAGAGTTAAATTCCAGAATGGGATATACCTTCCTTCATATTCTAATGCGATATAACCACACTTTAACATGTAGCATTTCCAGCTACAAACTTCATTAATAACGAGCGTGTTACCAATGATCGCATTGATTTCAATCTTCTGACTTCAGTCAAATGCTACATCGAACTCGGTTCTCGGAACCTCGTAACAAACTCATCGTAGTCGGACTCAATTTGATATGACCACTAGGGTCGGAATAACAACCATCTCACTAATCATTACCGAAACAAGGGTAATGACATACTCGAATAAAACGAAATCAATCACCAGCTTCTTGGTAACCTTGTGACTTTCCCTGATCCAAGTGCGAGTCCTGTGCTTCCGGTAGTATAGGCCTCTACTACCATTCACACCTACTCATACTCGTCCCAAGTATTGTCCCGCAGTCCCCAAGTCCTAAAATCACAAAACAATTTAACACATATGAATGTGTCCACATAATCATATAAGTTTCCTTAGACTCTACTAGGATTTCTTCCATGTGTATCTCCAGTCATCAATCCTGCTTCAACTTGGTTGGTGGTGGAAAGTTCATCCGATGGGACAACTTCATGAATAACACCAATATTCCATCATCCTGCCAATCGAAGGTGTACTTCAGACGTACCGTACTCTTCTAAACGTACTGCTTGACATATACTAACGACAAGACACCACTCTTACGATATCTTCCGATAGGTGTCATTCACTATCATAAGCCTTTTTCATTTCCTCCATTTACTCAACTCTCTATGAGTTTTCATCATGACGTTATTTTCACATAAGCATGCATTCCTTGCATCAAGACGAAAATATAGATAGAGAAGATTTAGACGCGTAATCCTCCTTATTACTCCAAAAAGTTATATGCCAGTTCTAATATCGTAATTAAACGTTTAGAAACCTGAGCACATAAAATTTCCAGATCCGGTCGGCAACAGACCATAGATCCGAACAAATAATATCATATATGGCAAACATATAACATTTAGCACATAAAAGCATTTTAGACAATTTTCCTAAAATAAACTAGTGCTCGCATCTCAAAATCATCGCTTAGCATTCTAAGTTTAAGTCTAGAAATCCTACAAATTCCTAGTTCGCTTAAAGTAATGCTCTGATACCAACAATGACATCCCCAATTTTCTCGGCCAGAAAAGACCGATTTGTTTATGCTTTGTTTTATAAATCAGAGTAATCTTTTAAAGAAAACGGTTGCGGAATTTGTTCCCAAATAAGATATGATAAAAATTTATCAAAACATTTCTCAAAGAGAATGTACTTTTCATTAAATAATAAAATCTCGGGATGTCATGTTCCGATACAGACCAAAAGCATAAACAGTACCATATAGGCCTTACAACATTTATTTATATCTAATGGCCTATAATCCAAACTCTCTCGTCAAGTCCACCAACTTATACTCTTGTGCCATTACCTGTAATGCAAAGAAAACTGAGTGGGTCAGGCTTGGGAGCCTGGTGAGCATATAGGGTTTTCAACCCACAATAATATAATTTTTATATTTAATCATCAAACAAACAATCCAATTACCCATCCCCATTATCTTCTTTATTTCTTAAATTCTTACCTTAAGAATCCACTATCATTCATTCGTTCGTTCCTAAGGATTGACCTAAGGAATTGGCACAAAGTCCATTGCTGCCCGAGGTTCATCTACGCAGTACTAAATCCATAGCTACCAAGGTTCATCCATACAGTACTAAATCCATAGCTACCAAGGTTCATCTATACGGTACTAAATCCATAGCTACCAAGGTTCATCTATACGATACTAAATCCATAGCTACCAAGGTTCATCTATACGGTACTAAATCCATAGCTACCAAGGTTCATCTATACGGTACTAAATCCATAGCTACCAAGGTTCATCTATACGGTACTAAATCCATAGCTACCAAGGTTCATCTATACGGTACTAAATCCATAGCTACCAAGGTTCATCTATACGGTACTAAATCCATAGCTACCAAGGTTTTTAGAGTACACCGGTGAACACATCGTTCACAACACCTACAAGTTGCGAGCTTGCTAGTGTTCCACAGGACTGTCTAGAATAGTCCGTGGTTGTCATCCCCACTCTGCTGAATGACGGGGGCCATCGTTTGGGTAACGATTTCACTCATTTTTCACCTGTCACCCTCATCTCATGATCTATATCATCTTTCGTCTCATCCTCAAACAAATCTTTCATCACTCACCAACTATTTCATCTACCCATGTTCTACCCAACATATTTGTAGATATAATTACGTATATAGTTTAAATCATATACAAACCTGTATAAAACATTCATCCAACATCCATCTCAAAAAATATATATATATATATATATATATATATATATATATATATATATATATATATATATATATAAACACATAACACGTATTTCATAGCAAATACTTCATATCTATGTGTTAGAAGAAAGTAACTATACACTCACTTGATAACACGATGATCGGACATCACCTCGTCTCTTAGAATAATCTTTTCCGATAAAACCGGGACGTTTTCTCCAAAACCGGGCTTTACGCGGTCAGAGTCTCGGCTCGGAAACTTTGCTTCTCGGGATCTTCGGGGCTTCGGGACTTGCTTCGGGGCTCGGGAATGATACCGGGGCTTCGGGGTAAAAGTTGCATTACGCTGAAGCCTCGCATTACGCTGGGCGTAATGCTTCGGTACGCGGGGCGTAATGCTTCGGAAATGTCATCGCTTACGTCATCGGAGCACTCGAGTCCGAGGCGGTTCATGCACCGAAGTACGCTGGGCGTACTCAAAGGTTACGCGGGGCGTACCCTTCGGATAAGCTTTGGTATGCGTGTCACGATCTTCAAAAATTCATTACTTTCGCATACGAGCTCCGTTTTCGACGTTTTTTATATCCACGCGTGGGTGAGATTATGCTCTACAACTTTCATTTAGACTCCGTCGGCTAATTTTGACTTTATTTTTATTATATTATTTTTAGTAGGCCGGGACAGGAAAACTTCGTTATAAAATGATAACTTCTTCATCCGACGTCCGTTTTCGTCTGTCTTTTTACCGCTGGACTACTAACGACGAGATCTTCGATTCTCGTTTAGATTGTTTCGGTCAAATATCACTCAATCTCAATTTCGAGATTTGGGCTGCATACCGCTAAGTCGAAACTTAGAAAAATCATAACTTCCTCATACGAAGTCAGATTTAGACGTTATTTTTATGCACGCTCTCGGTTTAACGTATTCTACGACTTTCGTTTAGATCGCTAAAGCCAAATATCGCTCTAACGTAAATTCACTATTTACGTCGCGCTGTGTCGTGCCGGTTTTGTCGCGAAACTTCGACAGGTCATAACTTCTCCGTTATAACTCGGATTTTGGCATTCTTTATATTTTCGGAAACCTTGTGACATATACCTCAACTTGGTTAAGATTATTCATTCTAAATAAACTTCCATCAAAAAGTCATTTTGATGCTTATCGTCTCTAAATTGACTAGCCCGGATCTACGGGCGTTACATAAGTCCATAAAGTTCTTAATAGGGTCATGAAGGAACCCTTGTTTATGAGTAAAGTCCCATTCAAATCTTAGATGTGGATTTTGAGTCATGCAAATACGTAAAGGTAGCAACTTTACGTTGCTAATGCACTCTAGGGACCTAGATCTACTGTTTGGA
The DNA here is from genome assembly GCF_052849685.1 of Lactuca virosa. NCBI lineage: Eukaryota > Viridiplantae > Streptophyta > Magnoliopsida > Asterales > Asteraceae > Lactuca > Lactuca virosa. The sequence continues at coordinate 47,133,523 of NC_136433.1, forward strand.
TCAAAGGGGTAGTTCAGAATCGCTTGATCATGAGAGTATGCGTATGGACTCGGCGAGTCTGGAAGATGACTCGGCGAGTCGGGTAGGGTTTTGTCCAAATTAGTCCCGCTTGGAATCGGCGAAGTCTGGGAAATGACTCAGCGAGTCAGTTTGGACTTCCAAGCTGAGTCGCGTATCGACTCGGCGAGTCGAGTCGAGAAATTCTGGAATCAGGAGGGGCTCGAAACAGAGAAAGCTATATTCAGCAAATAGCTCAACATGGACTGTTGACCATTGACCAAAGACTTGACTTGACTGTGGGATGTCTTGTACCTCCTAAGGGCATTTTGGTAATTTGAGTGATTATTGTGTGGACCACTTATAGGTACAGGTGAGGTGGTTGGAGCTATATCGGGAGGTGTGGACAGTATCATTCCGAGCTACTAGCAAGTTGAGTTATCCTCACTATATCAATAGGGTCTAAGGCACCAAGGCCGGCCCTTTTAGTTGTTATCTTGGTTATAGTATGCTACATGTGGTTATGATCAGTTAGATCGGTATCAGGATAGACAGTATGTTGTTATGCTCTTATGATCCGTTAGGATCGGTATGTTAGTGACCTGGTTAGGTCGGCGCTCTGGTTATGAGAGATTGCTATGATCGATGATTTGTGAGATAGTTATATCTGATATCTGTATATGCTAGTATATGTTAGTCATGTGCACATGGTTATTTGCTTGATGTTTGGGTTGAGGCGGTCCTGCTTTGTGCTGAAGGCCAACATACCCTACGAGCGGTCCGAATAGACTGTAGGCCTGTATGGCGGTCCAGTCACACCGAAGGCTCGGGATAGATCCAGATAGACTCTAGGCCCTGCAGGGTGGTCCAGTCAGGCCGAAGGCCCAATATGCATGTTGTTGATTATCTGTTATTGATATGGTATTATCGGTGTGGTATTAGTATTTTGGGGGTAGCTCACTAAGCCCTCGGGCTTACAGTTTCAGTTTATTGTTTCAGGTACTTCCGGAGATCGTGGCAAGGCGATGGCTTGACCGTACCGCTCCTCATCCATATGATTATACTTCTAGGATACTCTGATGAATAATATTTTGAAAACATTTTTGTAAAACTCTATTTGGTTTTATGGTTGAAAAAGTTTAAATTTGGCTTAAAATTTTTGGATGTTACAATTGAGCAAATGGAGGAAATGAGAAGGATTACGATAGCAAATGATACCTATCAGAAGATATCGAAAGATTGGTATCTTACCTTTAGAATACGTCTGATAAAATAACAGTACGTCTAGAGGAGTACAGTACGTCTAGAGGAGTACAGTACGTCCGAAGTACACATTCAATTGGCGGGATGATAAAATGATTGGCGTAATTCCTGAAGTTTCCTCATTGTTTGGCGTTTCAACCTCCAACCGAGTTGAAGAAGAATTGATGATTGAATATACGCATGGAAGGAGTCCTAGTAGAGTCTAGGAAAATTTTATGATTGTTTGGACACAGTTATATGTGTTAAAATTGATTTTATGATAATAACTTGGAGAACTGCGAGACAATACTTGGGACGAGTATGAGTAGGTGTGAAAGGTACTAGAGGCCTATACTACCGGAAGCACAGGACTCGCAATTGGATCATGGAAAATCACAAGGTTACCAAGAAGCTAGTAATTGATTCCGTTTTGTTTAAGTATGTCATTACCATCGTTTCGGTAATGGCTAAGCAGATGATTATTATTCCGACCCTAGTGTTCACATAAAATCAAGTCCGACTAAGACGAGTATGTTACGTGGTTCAGAGGACCAAGATCGATGTAGCATCTGACTTAAGCCAGAAGATCGAAATAAAAGATAATCGAAGCGATCAGTAGAAGTATCGCGATCGTTGTTAAAATAAGAACTTATAGCTAGAAGTGCTACATGCTATTGTGTGATTATATCACATTAGAACATGAAGGAAGGTATATTCCATTCTGGAATTCGACTCTAAAAGACCCGAGTCTAAGCATTGCACCATACGATGAGAGGTCATTAGAACATGAACCATTGGTCTGTTACGATAACTGAAGTAATAGACCTATATTAAGTTAAGTATGAGTCTCCAATAAGGTTTGATTTTGTAACTCGAAGGTTACAATTTAAAGTCCAACATATGATAGAGAGCAGATGCAAGATTGAGCATCGCCAGCAGTCAAGAAGTCCAATACTAATTCGAAGGAACATAGAAGTTATGGTTATTACCTAGGAAGAAGAGATAACGTATAGAGTCATTATACAAGCCCTGTTTTATTGATGATTCCGGGACGTAATCATCCTAAGGGGGAGATAATTGTAACACCCGCAGATTCGGGCCAGTCAATTTAGAGACAATGAGCGTCAAAAATGACTTTTTTATGGAAGATTATTTAGAAGGAATAATCTTAACCAAGTTATAGTATATGTCACAAGGGTTCCGTACATATAAAGAGCACATAAATCCGAGTTATAACGAAGAAGTTATGACCCGTCGAAGTTTTACGGCTCAACCAACACGACACCGCGTAACGTAAAAAGTGAATTTTTGATAAATTACTTTTTAGCCTTAGTGATCTAAACAAAATTCGTATTATACGTTAAACCGAGAATGTGCATAAAAAACGTCCAAATCTAATTTCTTATGAGGAAGTTATGATATTTCTAAGATTTCGCATAGCAGTATACAACTCGGAAATCAAATTTTAGATCGAGCGATTTTTAGCCAAAACAAACTAAATGAGAATTTAATACCTCATTAATAGGAGTTCACCGATATAAAGTCAGTCGAAAACGGAGTCCGTATGTAGAAGTTATGAATTTTACACGGTCGTTAACAATGTAATCTTCTGATACTGTTAAATTTATAATCGGCCGAAAAGTAGCCAATGGAGTCAAAAGGAAAGTTTTAGATCTTGTCAATACCTATGTGTGGAGTTAAAGAACGTCGAAAACGGAGCTCGTATGCAAAAGTTATGGAATTTAGTAGACAGGATGGTGCTGGTGTGAAAGGGGTGACGTGGCTTAATCTGGACCATTGCTTTCTCCCCACGTCTTGCCACTAGATGGTGACATGTGGCACCAACTCGAGGAGTTGGAGGCTAAAACTCGACGAGTTGAGCCATATTTCAGCCAATAAATAGGATGCGAGATGTAACGCCCGCATTTCCAGGCTAGACATTATTGTTGATGTAATAGTCTAGGTTAACCTTTATAACTCTTTTGAAGTATTAATGATGAAATGTTTGAGTATTATGTGCTTTGTGCTTAATTGTGTGTCTTAATTGAATTAAGTATGAAAATAAACCTCAAAATGAAATGTTAGATAAAGCCGATATCTATGGATAATGTTGTAGTAGTTGAAATCAGGTTTCCGAATATATAAAGAATGCCGAAATCCGAATTATCACGAAGAAGTTATGATCTGTCGAAGTTTCGCGACAGAACCGGCACGACGCTGAATGACGTAAAATATGAATTTAAGATAGAGCGATATCTAGCCTTAGTGATCTAAACGAAATTTGTAGATTTCGTTAAACCGAGAGCGTGCATAAAAAGAACGCCCAAATCTGACTTCGTATGAGGAAGTTATGATTTTCCGAAGTTTCGACTTAGCGGTATACAGCCCGAATACTCGATTTGAGATCGAGCGGTTTATAGCCGAAACAATCTAAACGAGAATCAAAGATCTCGTCGATAGTAGTGCAACGGTAAAAAGACAGACGAAAATGGATGTCGGATGAAGAAGTTATGAATTTCTAACGGAGTTTTCCTGTCCCGGCCTACTAAAAATAATATAATAAAAATATAATAAAAATAAAGTCAAAATTAGCCGACGGAGTCTAAACGAGAGTTGTAGAGCATAATCTCACCTATGCGTCGATATAAAGAACGTCGAAAGCAGAGTTCGTATGCGAAAGTTATGAATTTCTGAAGTTCAGGGCGCGAAACCCCAAAACTGTCAGAGACCACGACGTGGAAACAGTGGCCACGACGTGGCAGGGCTTCTGACGCCTTCCGGAGCCTGACAGATCAAGTGGACGATGATGCATGCAATGACGTTCAAGCCCACGACGTGGGAGAAGTGCCCATGACGTGGAAAATGAGAAAACAGCCCTATAAATAGATTTGAAGGAGGAGCCGTTTGTGGTTGCCAAATATCTTCTCTCTCACCCATATTACCTCGATTTACGTGCAAAGAAGTACTCCCGAAGCCCCGGTATCATCCCGAGACCCGAAGCAAGTCCCGAAGCCCGAAGATCCCGAGAAGAAAAGAGTTTCCGAGCTGAAGCTCTGCCCGCGAGAAGCCCGGTGTGTGAAGTGATCCCGGTTTCACCGAAGAATACTACTTCTACAAGCCGTAGTGCTGTCCGATCATCTTCTGATCAAGTGAGTGTGTAGTTACTTTCTTCTAATACATAAATACGAAGTATTTACTATGAAATACGTGTTATGTGTTTATATATTGGTGTTGATTTGAAGGGGGTACATAATCTCTTTCAAATGCACGATTTTATACAAGTATCGATTTAACGTACTAAGTATATGTGTTATGTGAGTGTATCGATGTTATCTTCTAATCTCATAGATATGATTTATTCTCTATGAAATACGTGCTATGTTTATGTGTCTCATCTTTTATCTGGAATGTGTTTTGAATGAACATACTATACAGGTTTTAAACTATGTATAAAAATGTATATTTTATTTATTAAAATGTTGGGTAGAACATGGGTAGATAGTTGTCTTGTGATAAAAAGATGAGAGACCTCGATGTTGTTTTTGATTTAATCATCTAACGGAGTTTAGATGACGACCACAGACTTTTCTAGACAGTTATGTGGAACGCTAGCAGGTTCGCCACCTGTAGGTGTTAATGAACTTGGGTGTTCATTCGCTGTACTCCATCCCCCTCATGGTTGCCTTATTTGACTTATATTGCTGAGGAACCCCCGAAGCATGTGTTGTCGCCCCGATGAAATATTCTTAGACTAGGTCCCTTATGTTAGTTGTCTTAGGGACGTAAAGTGAGAATAACGGGAATGAGTAATTGGGTTATTGTTGGTTGGTGGAATTAAATATAATTATTTATTGTGGGTTGAAAACTCCTATTAGAACCCTGTAACTAGCTCACGAATACAATTACATATCACGGACACTAGATAATTCTTCAATTTTAAGGTCTCACACTACAACAGTTGGACTCAAACAAGAGCTGCACAATAGAGTTAAAACCTAACCTTCTAAAATTATTTAGTTTCCGTAATATTTAACTTAGCATATTCTGTTTCGAGTTAGCTGAAGTTAGTGAGAACTCCTAAAAAGTATAAAGCAAGCAACATTCGAGCATTGAGTAATAGGAATCAAGCATAACCTAAACATGTCATCCTATCACTGACTGATCAGTACTAGCATGCAAGTTTACAAGCTCATACAGTAGGCATACAAAGGCATCTCTCCTAACATTCTATCATGCAAATCTTGAGCAGATCCTTAGTCCTAACTAGCATGTGATTCACAGATTCATAAATCAAAGCTTATCATAAAACATGTATGGGTATTTTGGGAAAACTTACTTGAGCTCGGTCGATTGCATACACCACACCATTTTCTTTTATTAGAAACCCTTTTATTATAAAACGTTTCTTTTTGAAAAATTCTACCAAACCCTCTGTTTGAGTTCAGCCACACCCGAGAGTATGTCCGAATCCCTCAAACCAAGGCTCTGATACCAACTTGTAACGTCCCAAAAATTAAGACAAAAAATTTTCGTTTTTAATTTAATAAAACTATAATCCATAACATCGTCATAAAAATCATGGTGAAACAAAGTATATCAACTACATCACAAAACATCAGAGCAACATAAAATGCAGAACGAGGTGGTGTATGCAATCATCCCGGGCTCTTCCCCTTCGAACCAGAAGTACCTGTTGGGTCAAAATTTGGTTTATACTTTGCTTTTCTAGGCAATTGAATTTTTCTGTTAAGTAATATGTGTTTATGGTTGTGTTTACGGCCGTGAACAGATTTACGTTAGTGAACCTGTTCACGGCCCATGTCTCATATATATAGGGTGAGGAGTGCATGTGATGAAAGAGGCTAGAGAAGGTGAGAACGTATTATAGAGAGAGAAAACTAGAGAGAAGAATAGTGTGTGTGAGAGAATCTAATGTGTATGGAGCATCATTCTATTCATTGAATACATCATAGATTCAAGTTATTCTTTTTCTCATTCTCTTCTATTTTGATCTGGCATCATCCGTTTGATTGGGATTCCGCACCATCAAACGAATCTGATTGATACTCAAGCAGATTGGGGACTTACAAGTGGTATCAGAGCTTGGTTGTATCAATCAATTTTATCAGATCTGGAGCGTATTTGATCTTAATTTTGAAGGAGTTTTTACGTTTTTGGATAGATCTTTGAAAATTAAGGGGGGTTTGTTCTTTGCATTTTTCATAAAAACGAATTTTTGATCGAGTTTTGGAGCAAAAAGAGTGAAAAACGTCGTTTTTTTTCGCGAAACGTTGAAGGGTTCTCGGCCACCGAAGCACTGTTCACGGTCATCGGTGGGTTCACGGACCGAAGCTCGTATACGACCGTGATGTGTTTGCGGTCCGAGGACTTCGCTGGTTCACGGTCAGCTTCGTTTTGCGGTCAGCAGCCTCGTGTGTCCGGCTTCGACGACTTCGGATAGATCTCGGCCAGCAGGAGTCCTCGCAGAAGCGTACGCTCATTAAAAAAAATTATGGGGCTTGCTAGGATTCGAACTCGCACCATCTATTTCATCAGCCAAGCGTCTTCCCAGTTGGACTAGGAAGCCTCATGTTACATTCCTCCCGGATTTAATTCAAAAGGACTACATTCCGAACCTAATTTCGTAACTTTGTCACTTTTAACCCAAAAAATCAATTTCTTTTATTTTTAAATTCCATTTTCTTCCAAAAATTTTAGTTTTTAATTTTTGACATTTAATTTTGACTTTTTACTTAAAATTTTGACTTTTACTTTCAAGTTTGACCTTTGACTTTAAACTTTGATTTTTTCGTTTATCTTTTAAATTTTCAAATTTAGCTTTTCGGTTTGACTTTTCAAGTTTGACTTTTTAAATTTGACTTTTAAGGTTGACTTTTGAGGTTTTAAGTCAAAGGGCATATTTTTAAACAATGAGTTCCTCAAACATTCCGGTCAATGAAGTTTCTTGTTCTCAAACTTGCCTTAAAACAATTAAAAATTTACGTGAACACATCGATTTATTAAAAAGAGAAAATGAGGAACTTAAATATGAAGGGTACCAACTTAGGAAAGGCCAGAAACCGTTGAAAGAACAATTAGAGGCCAAGACTAATGACTTTAAGAAATTACAGTCAGAGTATAGTGACAAATGCGTTCATTATAGATATCTTAAGAAAGATTTTGATGCTGTGACTGCCGAACTTGATACATTAAAAGCAAAATATAAAGATGCTGAATTCAATTTTAAGAAATTTGATGTGTCAAGTGAGGTAGTTGTGTCCATGATAGAAAAACAATTAACATTTAAAGATAATCAAAACAAGGGTCTAGGGTATCATGATGTTCCACCTCCTTTCAATGATCACTACACTGTTACTCCTTTGACCCAGGAAGAAATAGATAGAAAACCATTTATGGTGTATGGCAAACCTGCTGTGGTTGTGCCAGAAAGTGTTGAGGTGAAGAATTCTAATAATTCTACTTCTTGTGCAGGTAAAGTAGCGGAAGATGAGAACAAGGAGAATACTGTTGAACAAACCAATATCTCCTTGAACTCTGAATCTGTTGTTTCTAGCTCAGTCACTCCTAACAAATCTGCTGTTGAGAAATACAGGCCACCAATTCCAGTGAAACAGAGTGAATGTTGCAAGTGTGCTTGTGGGAACAACCAGAAATAGGGCAAGGGTACGCCACCAGGGGAAGGAAGAAACAACTTCTTAGTGAAGAAAAAGACTTGCTTTCACTGTGGAACACCTGGACACATTGCCAGAAATTGTCCTAATCGCGCATACTTTCCCTACTACGCATAAGGATGGAAAAATGGGCCAAGAGGGAGATACTCCAAAGGAAATCATTCGAGATCACAATCACGAAATGGCGACTGGAATGCCCAGAAGGCCAAGAATCAAACCCACAAGGCCAAGAATCCAAATCCCAAGGGAAAGAAGGGAATGCTAGCCAAGAAGCCAAATCCAAGAGATGCTCCCGTGAAGCCAAAATCAAAGTCATCTCAACGGCCAGCTTCAAGTTCAAAAGCAAGAGACAAGGCTGTTGGATAAGGTGTCTAAGTCCATAACTATTTCTGGTATGTACTTGACCCGACCCGACATGGTCCATTTGGGTGGATAAACTAAAATGAGAGAAATAACACTTATGGTTTATTAATATATTATAAGTTCTAATATATTAATAATATTATTTAATTAGTTTGATCAAGAATTAATTTAGAATTAATTAAGTGATCAAAAGATAACTAATTAAATATATGGGTAGATTATGTAAATCTTCCATATCTTATATAGTGGGCTAAGAGGCTCCATGGATTATCAAGTTGGGTTCCACCCATAGGATGCTCCATGGAGGCTCCATGGGAGTTACAAACCCATGGGTCATGGAAATGAAGAGTCATGCCACATTAGGGTTTACATGGTGTAACCCTAGATGTGACACACTATATAAGCAACATGTTCTCCACCAAAATCGGCGACACTAAGAAATAAGAGGGCTAGAGCCGATTTTGCAAGTGTAAGATTCTCTCAAAGTTTACTCCTTTGCATTTGGTGTTGTGTGAAGCATTTGAGGCATCATACTTGGGGTGCTAGGCTCACAAGGTTTCAAGGATCATAATCAACAACAAGGTAAGTTATTCTATCTTTCATTCAAGTTAAAAATGTTCCCCATGTATGCTAGATAGGAATATAACCTTGGAATTCAACTTTCCATGATTATTAGACAAACATAGATCCAAGGTTATTAGGGTTGCATGTACACTTAGGAAGTGTTAGAAAGCTCAAAACCCATCAGTGGTGTCAGAGCCTAGGTTTGTTTGTTGTTTTTTTTTTGTGTGCAAACAGCTTGAAAAAAAATTGTTTTTCTGTTTTCTGCTCGTATGAAAGTTTGCACATTTGTTGCTGGAAATGGACTAGAAACATTACCCTAAACTGTTTTGATGTTTTAAAGCTTGTTTTAGATGGTGTAATGTTTATGCTAATCCATTTACAATGGCAATTATTAAAATTACAAGTTTTTTTAAGTGTAATTTTTGATTCTTGAAAGTGTTCATATTCATGTTCTTGAACTTATGAAGAGTAGATGATCATAGGAATTGTTTGTAACCTTCATGGTAGTTTAATTCATGATCATAATGTGTTTTAATGGAGTCCATAACTTGTCCTCAAGTTATGGAAAACCAAAAGTCTCACTTTTATTAAAGCCATTAAAAGAACACAAGAGTTATAAAAATGAAGAGTCTGCATTTTTATTACTCAATTAATTCATAAGTTATAAGAAATGAAAAGTTTTGGAAGTTTACAAAACTTGCCCTCAAGTTTTGGAACATGTAAAGTCTTGATTAAAACTTTAGTTCCAACCCTTAGAATTTTAAAAGTTAAAATTCAACCCTTATACTTTATAATATTATAAGTTACTAATATATATATGTATAACGTCAAGTCGACTTACCGCTAGTACTCCTCATTCACGAAGCCGATCTATAAGGGGGGTAAAAGGTTGTTGCCTATAAAATGGCAACTTAATGGGTGTCCACTCTCACCCACCGCTTCCTTGATCGGTGGAGGGTCGTTATCCGAACGGGTAAAACAAGGACTTATAAATTCTCATTAAAAGTATGATGAGTATTATAAAGTAACTAAATGCTTTTATTAAATTCCCAATCTTAGTTACTTTAGGAAAATGTGAATAAGGTGCTAATCCATGAAATTACACTTTACACTTTGTTTAAGTCGTTGGTGGAGCGTGTGTGGTTAACCGGCACACTAACTTGGACTTAACAAGGTAGGTAAAGGGTGACTTAAGGTTTACCATAGCATTGGTGGAGCGTGTGTGGTTTACCGGCACATCGATTGAGTGATAAACCTTGAGGGTACCAAGTGATTTGCATGGTTACTTCACACCTCGTTTTGTGATCCTCGGTATCCCAGTCACAAAACTTGGAGGGCACACTCGAGATCGAAACATGCCTTTGAAAAGTTCATTGAATCTCAAAAGAATCTAGGAATTTCTAAGAACCAATTAAAAACCTAATATTTATATTTCGTTTTTCATGGTGGAAATTGGTGAATTGTCATTCACCTACCTTTCAAATATGTTATAGCTTGGATTACGGCATACCTCTTCTAAGTTATAATATATTGTGATTGGATTCTAGCCTTAATATTACATTTGGGTGGTTTATTAAGGACTCTCTTAATATCTAAACTAATCTTGTTCTCTTCTTTCAGATGTCTTCAAACAATGCTGCTTCTGGCTCTAATCCTAATGGCTCCTTTACCCTTATGAACTTGTGTGGGAAAGTCACTTTTGATGGATCCAACTTCAATGAATGGATCAGAAACATCAGGATGATTACCCGCTACGAGGACAAAGAATATGTCCTTGACAAGGAGCTTAAGGAGATTGATGAGACCACTGCAACTCCCCAGGAGATCGCTGACTTCCGGGCACATTAAAGGGATGCTACAAAAGTGGCATGTATCATGTTGGCCACCATGACAGCGGAACTCCAAAAGTCCTATGAGGACTTCTACCCTTTTGAAATGCACCAAGATCTGATGGAAAGATACCATCAAAGTGCACGACAATAGAGGTATGAAATCATATGCTCTATCATAACAACCATGATGAAGGACGGGGAATCCGTCACGAGCCACATGCAGAAAATGCAAAGGTATGTGGATCGGTTGCTGAAGCTTAATGTGAACTTCCCTGAGGAGCTTGCAATAGATATCATTTTGCACTCCTTACCATCGTGCTATGATCAATTCCGCATGACATATCACATGAATAAGGAAGAGGTCACACTCAGCAAACTTCAGGGACTCCTCAAGACCGCAGAAACAGGTCTTAAGGGTAAGTCGGTTGTTAACACTCCTACTCCAAACTCCGCCCCGGTTTTGGCAATCGGGAAATGTAGAGGGAAGAAGAGGAAGAGCTCTTCGAAGGGTACCAAGGCTAGGACCCTTGATGGCTCTTCTTCAAGTGGAACCAAGAAAGGTTTCGTCACTCCTTCTTCTGACCCAAAAGAGGCTGAATGCTTCTATTGCCATGAAAAGTCACATTGGAAGCAGAACTGCCCAAAATACCAGCAAGATGTGAAGGATGGGAAAGTTAAACCCAACCATGCAGGTATTTACACTATCTTATCTAATAACTCACCCCATTCTAACTCTTGGGTCCTTGATACCGGTTGTGGTATTCATATCTGTTCTGATTTGCAGGGACTAAGAAGAAGTGAGAATGTGGAGCATGGAAGAATAAACTTAATCATGGGGAATAGGAAAGCTTTACCTGTCACCAAGATTAGAGTTTATACTTTATTGCTAAGTAGTGGGTTTAGTTTAGATTTGAATAAGTGTTGTTATTCGCCAGAAATGGCAAGAAACATTATTTCCTTTCATGCATTGTATAAACAAGGTTTCACCTTTTCATTTGATAATGAAGTTGGTTCGATTAATGCTTTCTTTAATAATGTTCTTTATTTTAAAGCATTACCTTGTGATGGCGTGTATGAAACTGTATCTGTGGTTGATAACTTAGGAAATAATGTATTGTGTATTGATTCTGTTAATAATAATAACTTGGATAAAGCATCATTATGGCATTGTCGTCTTGGACATATAAGCAAGAAACGCATAGGCCAACTCCAAAAGGATGGAGTCTTGGAGTCATTTGACCTAAAGTCAGATGATAGTTGCGAATCATGCTTACTTGGAAAAATGACAAAGTCACCCTTCACAGGTTCTTGTGAGAGGGGTGAAGGTTTGTTGGATCTTATACACACGGATGTGTGTGGGCCCTTCAAACATGCCACAAGGGATGTTAATCGTTATTATTTGACTTTTACTGATGATTACAGTAGATATGGATATGTCTACTTAATCAAGCATAAGTCAGAGACTTTTGAGAGGTTTAAAGAGTTTAAACAGGAAGTCGAGAATCAATTGGGCAGGAACATTAAGATGCTTCGATCCGATCGAGGTGGTGGGTATCTTAGTTCAGAGTTCCTCGACTATCTTAGGGAATGTGGGATTGTCTCACAATTGACACCTCCCAGGACACCGCACTTGAATGGTGTAGCTGAGAGGCGTAATCGAACCTTGTTGGATATGGTTCGTTCCATGATGAGTCGAGCTTCGCTACCAATCTCATTTTGGGGGTATGCCTTAGAGACTGCCGCCCATATCCTTAATCTAGTTCCCACAAAGAAAGTTGCCAAAACTCCTAATGAGATGTGGACTGGTAAAGTACCCAAACTAGACCACATTAAGATTTGGGGTTGCGAGGCTTTCGTGAGACGCGAGACTCATGATAAGCTCGAACCTCGAAGTGAGAGGTGTATTTTCATTGGCTACCCATAGAAATCCTTTGGTTACCTCTTCTACAGACCTAGTGAGAATATGGTCTTTGTAGCTAGGAGGGCTTTCTTTCGAGAGAGAGAGTTCATAAGCCAAGGAGACAGTGGGAGGCAAGTTGACCTTGAAGAAATTCAAGAGTCAAGTGGTGAAGGAACTTCAAACCCTAGCACTCAACTTGAGGAGGAAACTCCTGTTGAGCCAATTGACAAGTCTGTACCTCTGAGGCGTTCCACAAGGGTTAGGAATGCACCTGAGCATTACTATGGATTCCATATTACTGCGGAAGGTGATACACTTATCAGTGATGAGACACTGATAGGTCTGGATGAACCTAACAGTTACACGGAAGCCATGGCAGGCCCTGAGTCAGCCAAGTGGAAAGAGGCAATGGACAGCGAGATACAGTCCATGTATGGCAATCAAGTTTGGAACTTGGTTGAGAATGTACCATGTCGTAAGACTATAGGGTGCAAATGGATCTTCAAGAAGAAGACCGACATGGATGGTAATGTACACACTTATAAGGCACGACTGGTTGCAAAGGGTTTCTCACAAACTCCGGGAGTTGATTATGATGAGACCTTTTCTCCAGTGGCCAAGATTAAGTCTATTAGGGTTCTGTTAGCCATAGCTGCATTTCATGACTATGAAATATGGCAAATGGATGTCAAAACCGCTTTCCTTAATGGAAACTTGGCTGAAGATGTTTACATGGTTCAGCTAGAGGGTTTTGTTAGTACAGAGTACCCCAGTAGAGTGTATAAGCTCGAGAAATCCATTTATGGATTAAAACAGGCACCTCGCAGATGGAATCTTTGCTTTGATGAGAAAGTCAAAGAATTTGGCTTTTCAAGGAGTGAAGATGAATCTTGTGTCTATATCAAGGCTAGTGGGAGTATAGTCAGCTTTTTGGTATTGTATGTGGATGACATACTACTCATAGGAAATGACATCCCAACTCTGCAGGAAGTTAAGTCCTGGCTTGGGAAGTGTTTCTCTATGAAGGACCTAGGAGAAGCTGCCTATATTCTAGGGATAAGGATCTTGAGAGACCGGAGTAAAAGACTAATTGGACTTAGTCAGAGTACCTACTTGGATAAGGTGCTGAAGAGATTCGGCATGCAGGACTCCAAGAAAGGAGAGTTACCCATACAGAGTAACGCCAGATTGAGTAAGACACAAAGCCCTAGTACTGAGGCTGAGATAGCAGAAATGAGTCGAATACCTTATGCTTCGGCTGTAGGATCGATCATGTATGCTATGACGTGTACTCGACCTGATGTAGCCTTTTCTTTGAGCATGGTTAGCAGGTATCAGGGGAACCCTGGCAAGGCACACTGGATTGCGGTAAAGAATATCCTCAAGTACCTACGGAGGACTAAGGACTGGGTCCTTACCCTCGGTGGGAGTGAAGACTTGAGAGTTGTAGGGTATAGTGATGCTAGCTTTCAGACTGATAGGGATAATTTCCGCTCTCAGTCAGGCTGGGTCTTTACCTTAAATGGAGGAGCAATTTCTTGGAAGAGTTCCAAACAAGAGACAGTGGCTGATTCAACTTGCGAATCATAGTATATAGCAGCTAGCGAGGCAGCAAAGGAGGCGATATGGCTGAAGAACTTCATTGGAGACCTTGGAGTTGTACCAGCTATTAAAGAGCCAATGGAAATTTTCTGTGATAGTGAAAGTGCAGTTGCCTTAGCCAAGGAACCAAGGGGTCACGGGAGATCCAGACACATCGACAGAAAATACCATTTCATCAGATATCGAATTGAAGAAGGACTCCTCGTGGCAAAGAGGGTATCATCGGATGAGAATCCAGCAGATCCCCTCACGAAGGGACTGACTCGGGTTAAGCATCTCCAGCATGCTCGGAGCATAGGGCTGAAGGATGATATTAGATTTAGTAGTTAGATAACCTTGAAATTTGTAAAGTGTAATTGACATTAGATGATGAATAAAAGGTGTTTTATTTATGAGTAAAGTGTTGCTATCTCTTGTCGATCGTTTACTATATTTCTTTTGCATGTTTTGACTTCCAGAATAATTATGTTTGGTATATCATATTATTCGAACCTCCACAGTCGGTCATATGTCGGAAGTAGGTATGAATCAAGACTGTCATGATTGGTTGCAGAGGTCTAAGTTGTTGGACATGGCTACAACACTCATGAGTGCTCATAAGTTCTGAGCATTGGACTCAACCCACGCTCACTGGAATCACTTCATGGAATTTATCTCGAGTGATCGTGAGACGGCAATATCATATAAGTCTTCAAACCTAGATATATGATTTGTTACTTATGAGTTGGTTATGCATTGATTGTACGAAAACGCATTGGTAACTCGATGTTATAAAACGTGCTCTTGTGTATAATTCAATGAGTAGTAGAACAAACATATGAGTCGAAGTTTATCTGTTCCTTCTTGGATTAGAAGTTGATATCTGGGCCCCTCGATGATTTTGTTTTGACCTATGTACCGGGCCCGGTCAGAACTAAGTTGATGTGTTCAATTAAGTTCTTTGTCAAACAAATCGGAAATCGGGAAACAAACTGCTGGACAATAAGTAAGACATTGTTCCATGTATTTGTCCGGCTGATATCTAGAACAGAGGATTATATGATCACTTATCTTAAATGGCGTATCATCATCTTCTCAGTTCCGAGAGACCTTGAAAGAGCTACGATTGCCGATCGGTTCTTGAAGTATTGCAGTTATAGTTATTAGACTTATCCAAGTGGGAGACTGTTGGATAAGGTGTCTAAGTCCATAACTATTTCTGGTATGTACTTGACCCGACCCGGCATGGTCCATTTGGGTTGCATGGCACCATGCAATTGGATAAACTAAAATGAGAGAAATAACACTTATGGTTTATTAATATATTATAAGTTCTAATATATTAATAATATTATTTAATTAGTTTGATCAAGAATTAATTTAGAATTAATTAAGTGATCAAAAGATAACTAATTAAATATATGGGTAGATTATGTAAATCTTCCATATCTTATATAGTGGGCTAAGAGGCTCCATGGATTATCAAGTTGGGTTCCACCCATAGGATGCTCCATGGAGGCTCCATGGGAGTTACAAACCCATGGGTCATGGAAATGAAGAGTCATGCCACATTAGGGTTTACATGGTGTAACCCTAGATGTGACACACTATATAAGCAACATGTTCTCCACCAAAATCGGCGACACTAAGAAACAAGAGGGCTAGAGCCGATTTTGCAAGTGTAAGATTCTCTCAAAGTTTACTCCTTTGCATTTGGTGTTGTGTGAAGCATTTGAGGCATCACACTTGGGGTGCTAGGCTCACAAGGTTTCAAGGATCATAATCAACAACAAGGTAAGTTATTCTATCTTTCATTCAAGTTAAAAATGTTCCCCATGTATGCTAGATAGGAATATAACCTTGGAATTCAACTTTCCATGATTATTAGACAAACATAGATCCAAGGTTATTAGGGTTGCATGTACACTTAGGAAGTGTTAGAATGCTCAAAACCCATCAAAGGCACCCATCGGATCGAACAAGAAATGGGTTAAACCCGACTATAGATGGGTACCAAAGGTTCAATCTCCCAAATCACCTAATGAATCTAATATTTCTTCATCTTCTGTTTGTGATAAACAGGATATGTCATGGGAGAGAGTTCCTTGCACAGATGACAAAGGTCAATACAGTTTCAAAATGGACTGGGTTCCAAAGACCAACTAATCCCGCTCTGTGTCGGAGCAGCTATGGAGGCATATCATCAAACTTCGGTTTGTTGGTAGTGGCTGTTCCAGGCACATGATAAGAGGCATTTCTCAACTATACAACATTCAGAACATTGTTTGAGAGTATGTGTCCTTTGCGGGAAAGAAAGAAAGGAAGGGATCACTCATGGGGTTTGTGCTTAACGATGTGAAGAATTTTCGGATCTGTTATGAGATTATGCGTGCTGTTCTCAGACCTTCTGGATGCAAATTCAATCGGTGAATTACGGTTTTAGTTTTCTTATCGATACTCCTGAGTTTTTGTTACATTGATTCGTTTTAAAGTTAATCTTTTATTTTGTTATAGTTTTTCGTTAGTAGGTATTGTTTGGGAAGTGATATCAAGAAAGTGATAATGGGCAGTCTAAACTAGTGTAAGGGATTGAATCTGAATTGTCTAGATTCTGTGTTCAATGTGCTGGTAGGCACAAAGGATTTGACAGTGTGGATTTAGATAGGATTGTTTGGACTGACCATACGACGCTCGGGTAGATTAAGCAGTGAGATAAACACGGGAACCTACATGATACACTAAATTAACACACATCTAGAACTGTGATTCAACTTTTCCTTGATGTACGGACTTATGTCCTTAATTCTGGTTCTG
Source organism: Lactuca virosa (assembly GCF_052849685.1). Taxonomy (NCBI): domain Eukaryota; kingdom Viridiplantae; phylum Streptophyta; class Magnoliopsida; order Asterales; family Asteraceae; genus Lactuca; species Lactuca virosa. The sequence goes on from NC_136433.1 coordinate 47,150,508, forward strand.
ATAGGGCGACTGGGGGTTCTGATAAAGTAGGTCTGTAGGAAATTATTTTCTTGCTTTCTATCTGTCAGTCATATGTTGCTTCCTCTGCGTGATTGGAAGAGATCCGACCTGGATTGCAACATATGCAACTCTATTTCTACGCACCTCCTTATCTATGAAATTCTTTCTATCTGTTAGCCATATGTTGTCCCCTATGCGTGATCGGAAAATCCGACCTAGGACACAACATATAAACCCTATTATCTCTATAAACCCCTATCTATGTTAGTCATATGTTGTTCCCTCTGTGTGATTGGAAGACATTCGACCTGGGATACAACATATGCACTTCTATATCTGACTTCTTTCTTAATGATTGAATACTCACCTAAAGTAAGGAGTTCCTTGGAAGTTCTTGATTACCTGGTATATCGGGAAGTGGGAAACATGTTCTAGTACATCTAAATTGAACCATTTAATAGGTTATCTGTAGATCTTGCTGCTTAATTTAAGTGGACAACAATATCCTTGGTCGTCGTTAGCTAAATGTCCATTTAGGAATATATATCACAATGACTTGTCACTTATAATCTGTCCAAATTGTCAACATCCTTTGTGTTTAAGTGGACCACAATACCGGTGATTGACCAGATCTAGACATGCAGGTGTGTGCTGATAAACGATATTGGATTGCTTGACAACTTTGATCCCAAATATTTTTGTTTTTGTTAAATTTGTTCATAGTTTTCCTCTATGCACAAATTTAGGGGGAGAATTAAATTAAAAATATCAAAATTCAAACAAAAATCAGAAAATTCAAAAATCAAATAAAAATCAGAAAATTCAAAATCCAAAAATAGTGTTATTTCTGTTTTATTTCTTGTTCAGAAAAAAATCAAAAATCCAAAAATATTTTTGTTTCTGTTTTAGAAAATATGAAAAATACAAAAATATTGTGTGCTAAGTTTTCTTTTAGTTTTGTTTTGTCTTGAAAAGTGAATTCAGATGTTGATGAGACTCATGGACTCTGAATCGAAAATTTCCGAGCCAAGGCTTCATCCGTGATCATCGAAGAATTCTCATTCGAAGGAGCAAGAAATGAAGCCTATTATTTCAACATTCAATTTTTCTACCCCAAAAGCAAAGTGAAGCTGACTTGAAGATTATGTGACAGATTGCATTGAAGCCTCCTCAATCAATTTGTTGTTATTCTTGAAACTGCTGAAGTGATCCAGAAGATTAGTTCTCTCTGTTGTTCTCTCTGAAGATTCTCAAGCTGAAAGCGCTATCTTTCAAGAATCTTATCAAGAAGCCTCCTCACCCAATGTGCGTTCAGAGTCAAATTTTGAAGAAAAGCCCAACTACTCGAGATGAAGTCATTTATTGAAGATTCGTATGTTCATCTTGAAGTCGTGAAGAAATTGAAGATTAAAGTTGGAGCCAAGCTCCCATTGAAGATTGACAAGAAAAGCCAACTACTTTTTAGGGGGAGCTTGTTGGGTCAATTAGAAAAGAAAGTTATAAACCAAGGGAGAGATTGTTGGGTCAAAATTTGGTTTATACTTTGCTTTTCTAGGCAATTGTATTTTTTTGTTAAGTAATATGTATTTACGGTTGTGTTTACGGCCGTGAACAGGTTTACGGCCGTGAACCTGTTGACGGCCCATGTCTCATATATATAGGGTGAGGAGTGCATGTGATGAAAGAGGCTAGAGAATGTGAGAGTATATTGTAGAGAGAGAAAACTAGAGAGAAGAATAGTGTGTGAGAGAGAATCTAATGTGTATGGAGCATCATTCTATTCATTGAATACATCATAAATTCAAGTTATTCTTCTTCTCCTTCTCTTCTATTTTGATCTGGCATCATCCGTTTGATTGGGATTTCGCACCATCAAACGGATCTGATTGATACTCAAGCAGATTGGGGACTTACAGTACCTGAAAACATAAACTGAAAACCATAAGCACAAAGCTTAGTGAGTCCCTCAAAATACCACATACCATACATAATAAACATATAATGGGCCCCACTCGGTATACAAATCTGTCAGTCATGGGGCCCTGCCCGGCATCGGGCCCAGCCCGGTATACATATAATCATATAAACAGATAAACACATAACACATGCAATAATCACAAAGATAAATAGCATACATAATATTCATCGGGCCCCGCCCGGTAAACATACAAACACATAACATATGCAAGAGTCACGCAGACATCTAGCATCCTAAACATAGCAATCCATGGGGCGACATTCGTGCCTTCGACCCGCTAAACACAGTGAGGAAACTCACCTCTAGCTGCCGAAACACTCAAATGAATCTCGGTCTGCTGGTCCGGAAAATCCCCGTGCTATCATCATCAAAATAATATCCAATTAATTTATTGTGACATCCCCAAATTTCTCGGCCAGAAAAGACCGATTTAATTTATGCTTTTTAAAATAAAATCAGAGAAATCTTTTTAAAAGATGTTGCGGAATTTGTTCCCAAAACAAAACATGATAAAAGTTTGTCAAAACCTTTCTTTAAGAAATATAAAATTTCCTTTTATAACAAAACCTCGGGATGTCATGTTCCGATACAGATCAAAAGCATAAACAAGACAATATAAGCCTTACAACAGTTATTTATAACTACTGGCCTATAATCCAAAAATCACTCATCATCATCATCCGACTATGCTCGGGGTCCACTACCTGTAATCATAAAAAGCTGAGTGGGTCAGGCTTGGAAGCCCGGTGAGCATATAGGGTTTTCAACCCACAATACATAATTTAATATGCTTAAACATCAATCAATCAACCGAATTACCCCAACCCCATTATCTTATTTATTTCTTAAGGGTTTACCCTAAGAATCAACTATCACTCCTTCCTAAGGATTCATCCTAAGGAATAGACACAAAGTCACCTTGTCACCGGGGTTTATACAACGGGCACTAAGTCCATAGCTGCCAAGGTTTATTCAACATATGCTAAGTTCATAGCTCTCATTTATCGACAATATTATTTACAGGTATTCCCCCCTGCAATACATGTCAATGGGTTTTTAGAGTACAACAAATGAACATATAGTTCATTACACCTATAGGTTGCGGGCCTGCTAGTGTTCCACAGACTGTCTAGAATAGTCCATGGTTGTCATCCATACTCTGCTGAATGACGGGGGCCCACGTTTGGGTAAGGGCTTTTCTCATATTGCACCACTCACGCCAATGTTTGGGTAAGGGCTTCACCCCTCACTATCAACTCATGATCTCATTTCACCACTCCCTCTCAACTCATGATCTCATTTCACCACTCACTCTCAACTCATGATCAATATTACTGATCATCTACTTTGTCCAACTCATCTTTCATCACACCCACTATTTCTTCTACCCATGTTTTACCCAACATTTTTCGTAGATAAAAATACATATACAGTTTAAATTATTTAAAAACCTGTATAAATCATTCCTTCAACACCCATCTCAAATAAACAAACAATATATATTCACACAACACGTATTTTATATAAAATACTTCATATCTATGTGTGAGGTGAAAGTAACTACACACTCACCTGATTTAATGAAAATCGGGCAGCAATTCGTTTCCTAAAACGATCGTTTCTAATAAAACCGGGAGTTTTATTGAGAAACCGGGCTCTGCGAAGGGTCGGGCTTCGAAACTGAAAAGATAAATTTTTCGGGCTTCTCGGGCACTTCGTGGCGTATTCCGGGGGTTATAATTGATACCGGGGCTTCGAGGGAAGTTGAAATGAAAGAAATATTGAAAAAAGGGCTAAGCTGAAACTTCGAAAAATCATAACTTCCTCATACGAAGTCAGATTTGGGCGTTCTTTTTATCGAACTTCTCGGTTTAACGAATACTACGAGTTTCGTTTAGATTACTAAGGCTAAAAAGTAGTTTATCAAAAACTCACTTTTTAAGACATTCGGCACCGTGCCGGTTTGTTGCGAAACTTCGACATGTCATAACTTCCTCGTTATAACTCGGATTTCGGCATTCTTTATATATCTGTAATCCTTGTCACGCCCACCACAAGTTTCTTAATAGATATCGGCTTTATCTAAAATTTAATTTTTGACGCTCATTTTTATTCTTAATTATTTAAACCCTAATAATTAAGCATAAAACACATAAAACACATAATATTCACATAATTCCTTTTCATTTCTCCAAAATGAGTCACAAAGGTTAACCTAGACCATTATGTCAATATTAATGCCTAGCCTAGAAACACGGGCGTTACAACTCTCTCCCCCTTAGGATGATTCCGTCCCCGGAATCACACAACGATAAACAACTACGGGTAGCGACTCACCATGTCACTCTCCGTTTCCCAGGTGAGATTTGGTCCATTTATATGTTTCCAACGCACAAGCACTAAATCAACTATCTTACGTTACAACTTCTTAGTCTTACGGTCAACGATTGCCTCAGGTTCTCCAATTAACCTCTTGCTCTCATCCAACCTTAATTCAGAAATGGGAATTATGTCGGGCACACCTCCCGTGAACTTCCTCAAATAACACACATGAAATGTGTTATGAATACCCTCCAGTTCTTCCGGTAATTCTAGCTTGTAAGCTTGATTCCCGATCCTCCGAAGAACTTTAAATGGTCCAATAAACCTTGGACTCAACTTTCCCCTTCTACCAAACCTTATAAGTCCCTTCCATGACGAGACTTTAAGTAAAACTGAATCTCCAACTTCGAATGATATCGGTTGTCTTTTCTTGTCAGCATAGCTCTTTTGAGCAGCTAACATCCTTTCCCTAATCACTTTCAACTTTCCAGCAGTCTGATGGACCATTTCAAGTCCCATAAGCTGCTTTTCCCCAGCTTCCAGTCACCATGACGACATTCAACACTTTTCCCCATACAAAGCGAGATAAGGTGCCATCTTGATGCTTGAGTGGAAACTATTACCCTAGAAAAATTCTACTAAAGGCAAATGTTCATCCCAGTTACCTTGGAATTCCAGGGTACAGGTTCTCAGCATATCCTTCAACGTTTGAATCGTTTATTCGCTCTGACCATCGGTTTGCGGATGGTAAGTCGTATTCAAACACAACTTGGTACCCGATTCCTATTACAGACTCCTCCAACACCTTGAGGTAAAACGGCTGTTACGATCGGTTACAATCGTTAACGGAACACCGTGAAGCCTCACAATTTCTTTCACATAAGAATTCACAAGTTTATCCATAGACCATTTCTCGTTGGCTGCTATGAAATGCGCACTCTTAGTGAAGTGATCAACGACCACCTAAATCATGTCGTGACCGTTCCTTGTTCTGGGCAGTTTAGTCACAAAATCCATAGTGATGTCTTCCCATTTGCCCATGGGTATAGGCAAAGGTTCTAAACTCCCATACGGTTTCTGATGTTGTGCCTTAACCCTAGCACAGGTTACACACTCGTCCACATACTTTGCAACATCGAGCTTCATCGTCGCCCACCAGTAATAGGGTTTTAGATCCCTATACATTTTCGTACTACCGGGATGAATCGAGTACATGGTTTTGTGAGCTTCTTCCATCAGAAGACCTTTTACTCCTCCCGCCTTAGGTACCCAAATCCTATCTTTGAATACCTTCAGTCCTTGACCGTTTGTATCAAACACCAACGTTTTGCCCAAACGTTCCTCCTTTCGGTCATTTCTCTCTAAAGCTTCCTCTTGAGCTTTCTATATACTTTCCACAACTGTCGAGACAACTTCAATTCTCAACGCTCTTGGCCTTTTCTTTTCAAGATTTACCTTCCGACTGAGAGCATTAGCAACAACATTTGCTTTACCAGGGTGGTAAAGTATCTCACAGTCGTAGTCCTTGAGTAACTTTAGCCAGCGTCGTTGCCTCATGTTCAATTCCTTCTCCATACCTTTAAGGCGAATACTACCACTGCCAACTCCAGACCATGATTGAGGTAGTTCTTTTCATGCTCTTTCAATTGCCTCGATGCATACGCTATCATTTTATCCCTTTGGGTCAGAACACAACCTAACCCAACTCCATAGGCATTATTATAAAATGTGAAGTCATCAACTCCTTCAGGTAACGAAAGAATCGGTGCTTCACACAACTTCTTCTTTGACTTCTCAAAGCTTCCTATGCTTCTTATTCCAAGTATAGACAGCTCCTTTGTGGGTCAAAGCTGTCAATGGAGTCGCGATCGAAGAAAAGCCTTGGATAAATTAGCGATAATATCCAGCTAATCCTAAAAAGCTTCAGATCTCCATAGGACTTTCAATCGTAACCTTCGAGTTACAAAATAAATCCTTATTGAGGACTCCTTCTTCTTCTTAGAATAAGTATTTTCCTTCGTTTATTGTAACAGACCGATGGGTCATGTTCTAATGATCTCTCATTGTATACTGCACTACTTAGACTCAGATCTCCTAGGGACAAATTTCGGAGCAAACTATACCTTCCTTCATGTTCTAATGTGATACAATCACAGTTCAACATGTATCATTTCTAACTACCTACTTCTTTAACAATGAGTGCGATACTTCTATTGATTGCTTTGATCATTTCTCACTTCAATCTTCTGGCTTAAGTCAAATACTACATCGAACGTGGTTCTCTGAACCACATAATAAACTCATCTTAGTCGGACTCGATTCGATATGACCTCTAAGGTCGGAATAACAATCATCTTCTTAGTCATTACCGAAACGATGGTAACGACAGACTAGAATAAGACGGAATCAATTACTAGCTCCTTGGTAACCTTGTGACTTTCCCTGATCCAAGTGTGAGTCCTGTGCTTCCAGTAGTATAGATCTCTACTACTATTCACACCTACTCATACTCGTCCCAAGTACGGTCTCGCATTCCCCAAGTCCTAAAATCACAAAACAATTTAACACATACGAATGTGTCCAATTAATCATAAAATTTTCCTAGACTCTACTAGGACTTCTTCCATGCGTATCTTCAATCATCAATTCTACTTCAACTTGGTTGGTGATGGAAATTCCAGATGATGGGACAACTTCAAGAATTACACCAACCATTCCATTCATCAGATGACAAAACCAGGTTTTATATTATTTCCTTGAAACGATTACACAAAGGTTCAAGTTTACCCTATACTATGCCTCTAATAGGCTAAACCACTTGTTACTATTCACATTACTACTTTGTAACTTGATCTTTGGGTATCAAGTCTTTACTTCTACTTCCTAGCGTTATTAATCGCTTCGTCAAGTATATTCTGAAATTCCCTTGGCGTTGGCGGTGCACTTGGCCTTGTTACTTCATTGTTCCTCGGACAGTTCTTAGAAATATGGCCTTCTTCTTTACATATATAACACACCCCCTTGAGAATCGTACACTGATTGGCGTAATGCCCTATTTCTCCACACCTAAAGCACTTCACCTTCCCGTCACAATTCCCAGAGTGTTTATTTTTGCACTTCCCGCACCATTTTCCTTTATCTCTTCTTTTGCCAGACCTTGAGGATATGTTGCTCTTGTTGGGCCTTGAAGACCCCTCAAGTTTCCTCTTTTTGTCAACTTCAACCTTGTTGGCGGTCTTGTCATTGATCATTTCTTCAATAGACTTAGCAACCCTAATAGTTGCCTCAAGAACAGATGCCTGACATACTGGCACAGTAAGTTCATCCTCACTTTGTTGAAGTAAACGTTTTGTTTCTTCCATCTGTTCATCTAACATCGTACGCACCATTGCCTGCACACCATCCATCGTGATTGGATCAGGCTGCGGATTATCGTTTCCAGATTCACTTTGCGTACTTGCCATTTCGATCTATACACCAATCGTAGGTGATTTTAGATCTTTATTTTCGATAGACGCTAAATCTTCGTTATTACTCCGAAACGTTTATATGTTAGTTCTAATATCGTAATCATACGTTTAGAATCCTACACACATAAGGTTTCCAGATCCGGTCGGCAACAGACCATATATCCGAACAAATAATGGCATATATGACAAACATATATCATTTAGCAGATAAAAGCATTTTAGACATCTTTCCTAAAATAAACTAGCGCTCGTGTGTAAAATATGGCAGACACTCATCTCACAATCATCACTTAGCATTCTAAGTTTAAGTCTATAAATCCTACAATTTCTTAGTTCGCTTAAACTAATGCTCTGATACCAACTGTGACATCCCCTAATTTCTCGGCCAGAAAAAACCGATTTAATTTATGCTTTTTAAAATAAAATCAGAGAAATCTTTTTAAAAGATGTTGCGGAATTTGTTCCCAAAACAAAACATGATAAAAGTTTGTCAAAACCTTTCTTTAAGAAATATAAAATTTCCTTTTATAACAAAACCTCGGGATGTCATGTTCCGATACAGATCAAAAGCATAAACAAGACATTATAAGCCTTACAACAGTTATTTATAACTACTGGCCTATAATCCAAAAATCACTCATCATCATCATCCGACTATGCTCGGGGTCCACTACCTGTAATCATAAAAATCTGAGTGGGTCAGGCTTGGAAGCCCGGTGAGCATATAGGGTTTTCAACCCACAATACATAATTTAATATGCTTAAACATCAATCAATCAACCGAATTACCCCAACCCCATTATCTTATTTATTTCTTAAGGGTTTACCCTAAGAATCAACTATCACTCCTTCCTAAGGATTCATCCTAAGGAATAGACACAAAGTCACCTTGTCACCGGGGTTTATACAACAGGCACTAAGTCCATAGCTGCCAAGGTTTATTCAACATATGCTAAGTTCATAGCTCTCATTTATCGACAATATTATTTATAGGTATTCCCCCCTGTAATACATGTCAATGGGTTTTTAGAGTACAGCAAATGAACATATAGTTCATTACACCTATAGGTTGCGGGCCTGCTAGTGTTCCACAGACTGTCTAGAATAGTCCATGGTTGTCATCCATACTCTGCTGAATGACGGGGGCCCACGTTTGGGTAAGGGCTTTTCTCATATTGCACCACTCACGCCAACGTTTGGGTAAGGGCTTCACCCCTCACTATCAACTCATGATCTCATTTCACCACTCCCTCTCAACTCATGATCTCATTTCACCACTCACTCTCAACTCATGATCAATATTACTGATCATCTCCTTTGTCCAACTCACCTTTCATCACACCCACTATTTCATCTACCCATGTTTTACCCAACATTTTTCGTAGATAAAAATACATATACAGTTTAAATTATTTAAAAACCTGTGTAAATCATTCCTTCAACACCCATCTCAAATAAACAAACAATATATATTCACACAACACGTATTTTATATAAAATACTTCATATCTATGTGTAAGGTGAAAGTAACTACACACTCACCTGATTTAATGAAAATCGGGCAGCAATTCGTTTCCTAAAACGATCGTTTCTAATAAAACCGGGAGTTTTATTGAGAAACCGGGCTCTGCGAAGGGTCGGGCTTCGAAACCGAAAAGATAAATTTTCTGGGCTTCTCGGGCACTTCGTGGCGTATTCCGGGGGTTATAATTGATACCGGGGCTTCGAGGGAAGTTGAAATGAAAGAAATATTTAAAAAAGGGCTAAAAATGACAAGTTTTCAAAGTTTACCCGGGAGGTCTCGCACCCTCCTATTTATTGGGCCGAGCCTCCTGATCCAACGGCTGAGAAGAAGCCACGCATAGCAGATCCGAGGGCTCGCAGGGAAGGCTCGCACGTGGGCTCGCACATGGCTGCGCATGCGAGGGCCTCGCTGGAGGCTTCTGATTGGACCGCTTCGGACAGCTGGTGCGACACGCGTCGGGGCGAGGTAAGGCGGCTTCAGATGGAGGAGTCACCTGGCACGCGTCGGACTTTCGGCTGCACACGCGTCACTCCTCGGATGCTTCCACGACTTCGGTGACTCATCAGAATTTCGAACACGTGGCACCTGCGAGGCGAGGACACGTGGCCGAAGTCCACCTATGCGAAATTCCTCGGTTTTGGGGATTTTTTCTCGTTTTTCGTGCCAAAACTTCTAAAATCCATAACTTTCGCATACGAGCTCCGTTTTTGACGTTCTTTATATGCACGCGTAGGTAAAATTACGCTCTACAACTTTCATTTAAACTTCGTCGGCTAGTTTTGACTTTAATTTTTATATTATTATTTTTAACAGACCGGGACAGGAAATCCGTTAAAAATTCATAACTTCTTCATCTGACGTCCGTTTTTGTCAGACTTTTTACCGTTGTGCTACTAATGACGAGACCTTCGATTCTCGTTTAGGTCGTGTCGGCTAAAAATCACTCGATCTAAAATTCGAGTTTTTAGCTATCTACTGCTAAGCTGAAACTTCGAAAAATCATAACTTCCTCATACGAAGTCAGATTTGGGCGTTCTTTTTATCGAACTTCTTGGTTTAACGAATACTACGAGTTTCGTTTAGATTACTAAGGCTAAAAAGTAGTTTATCAAAAACTCACTTTTTACGACATTCGGCACCGTGCCGGTTTGTTGTGAAACTTCGACAGGTCATAACTTCTTCGTTATAACTCGGATTTCGGCATTCTTTATATATCCGTAATCCTTGTCACGTCCACCACAAGTTTCTTAGTAGATATCGGCTTTATCTAAAATTTAATTTTTGACGCTCATTTTTATTCTTAATTATTTAAACCCTAATAATTAAGCGTAAAACACATAAAACACATAATATTCACATAATTCCTTTTCATTTCTCCAAAATGAGTCACAAAGGTTAACCTAGACCATTATGTCAATATTAATGCCTAGCCTAGAAATACGGGCGTTACATTTATGGATCTCGACCCATAACCAATAATCTAAGCTACTTAGCCCATAACCTGGGTAAAAGACCATTTTACCCTTTCTCTTACTTGGCCCAAAATTAAGGCCCAACCCAACTACTCAAAAGGCCCAAATTCTAAATGGCAACCCAAAGTCCAATATGGTCCAATCTTCCAAATTGGGCCCAAAACCAATCATGGGCCTAACTCTAAGGAAGCCCAATATACTAGTCAAAAGCCCAAATCAGAAGTCTAATGGCCCATCAAGGCCCATAACCGTGAATGCCAAGCCTAAAAGCCCACATGCTGAGTACGGGGGCGTACTCAGCTCGTACGCTTAGCGTACTCCGTCCGGGGTCAGTACGTGCAACGTACCAGCTGGGTACGCCCAGCGTACTCCACAGACTACCAAACCACTTCATTAAGCACTTAATCGGCAAAGACAATATGTCAAACTCTCAGATCTGATTCTATAAGGCAACTTATCACCAGTGGCGGACGCATAATGTTTTAATAGGGGTGTCACTCGTATTTTATGTCGGTGCACCTAATAGAAAAAACAATTTTTTTTACACTACGTCCCGGAATTAGAGCAGTGACCCGGGACCCCTCGGGCTCCACTAAGGTCCGCCCCCGCTTATCACGTAAAGTTGGAAACTTTACACTCATGCATGGCTTAAAGGGACTCAACGCTCATAAAGGAGCTTAATAAAGATCTTAATACTTGCATGGACCAATATCCTCCATAAAGTTTAAATTTTTATGAACATGGGGCCTTAATGGAGCTAAGATCTAACATTCATAGCTTCTAGAGTAGAACAAAAGCTCAATTTTAACTCAAAAGACTAAAAAATGCATAAATGACACAATGAAATAGATCTAGCACAAATGGCCATCAACGTGTGAGCTTTTTACCTTAAAAGGCTTGCAAAGGTGAAGGTAACTCTAGATCTACAAGCTCAAGCTATCCCTCCAAGTGTTCCTCTTCTTCATCATCATCACAAAACACCAACAAACTCACTTTCAATCTCAAATCTCACCAAATGCACTTAGGGTTTTGATATTAGGGAAAAAGATGATGGAGGCTTATCAATAAATGTCCAAGAGGTGGGTTAAGATGTTTAAATAGGGTGAAAACCCTATAAATTAGGGTTTTCCCCTGCACAACGCACGTGATGTGTACTCTACGTACGCCCCGCGTGATCGATGTCGTTGTATCAATAAAAAATAAACCAACTAACCTACGTAAACAGGGTAAGTCGGTTCGAATCCACAAGGAGTTCGTGGTCAAACTATGTGTCAAAATATTTAATGGAAAATAGATTACTTGTAATCGTGACAAAAAGGTTTAAACAATTATTAACCAAAAAAAATACTTGAAACTATATTAGTTAAAATAAAACTTTAAATGAGAAAAGTAAGGTACTCCCGGTTCAGTTGTCGGCCAATTCAGATTCACACACTTTCTTCCCTAGAATCCTAGTTCAATTACTTAGATGTAATTGGGGTTTATGATCTTGCAACCCATAAATTTGGGTACACAATATGTTCATTCAACTAGTTGTCTTACTCCCTATGTCTATTTGGATTAAGAACAATGAGTGAATTGACAATAAAACGTCTTGTAACTACCTATTACAATATTAAGATTTAATATCACAAGCTGGAATAACACATGTGGATTCAACCAATTGTCTTTGTTCCTAAACTACTTGAACTTGGAACAATTGGTGAATTGACAATGCAATATCTTAATTATGACATCAAACAATTCATACAACCCAATTTCAATTATTATTACCAAAAGATTATCATATGAAATATAAAATAACAATTGAGATTAACTAGAATCAATTAATAATCAAGTGTGTTCATCCAAAAGTCCTAAACATCCCCGGAAGTAACCCTAATGATTTAGCCTTCCATTGAGTTCATAAAAACACTAATTTGGATGAAATAAATGAAATGCATAATAGAATTCATAATCAAAATTAGAATCATAAAACAAATGTAGCCTAATGATTATCAAAGTATGAAACAAATAAACATTGGAGAAGAAGTAATCGTTTCTGAAAATTACTAGAATTGATAAGAATCACCGTTTGAATGATCTTCCAATGTAGTTTGATGTTGAAATTGATGAACTCTTGACTTGAATCCGGATTGAAATGGAATGGATTTGTGTTTCCAAGGGCTTAGAAGCCTCAAAAACGCAGGAAAAAGCTCTGAAAATCGAAGGGTGGAACCCTACAAACGAAGGCATAGGTTCCTATTTATAGTGTGTGACAAAAAAATAATGAAATCGGGCAATGTGGGACGTTGGACGTCCTCAGAGACGTCTTAGATGTCGTGTATAACGCCCAGGCATTCTTCATACGTCTTTGCATGCCTTCTGACGTCCTTGAAATACACTAAAAATTGGCCAAAAGCTTTTGACGTCTTAGGCGACGTCTTAGACGCGTTCTAGGACGTCCTTCCTTGATTTCTTTGCTTTCCGAGACACGCCGTTCCAACACGGGACGCCCCTAAAATGCCAAGACATCCTAGGGGACGTCTTAGATGTCATGTAGGACGCCGACGGGGGTCCTTCCTTCTTTCATGCTCAGAAATTTACCCAGACGTTAACTGTTTGACTTGGACGTCCTAGTGGACGTCTTAGACGCCTTGAGGCGTCCTTCATCTTCCGTGCAAGTTTTGGTGGTCAAAACGACATAACTAGTAGAAACACAAAACACGAAAGTTGTAGCAAATCTTGTCTAGTTTCCAGAACGTCTTTACTCATGTCAATCGGAGCTTCAGAACTTGAGATATGACCAAAACATTGAAGCGTTGTGAGTTTTCCCAGCAACGTTTCTTCATTCCTTTAGCAATTCGTTTTACTTGCAGGTTCCGCCCACTTTTAGTTCAATATATTGATCTGCATATGAAGTCCAACAACTCATCAAAGTAGTGCCATTCTTGGACAATTATACATCAATTCAGCAGATTTATGACAATTTAGTACATTCATAAAATAGACTTATCAAACCTCCCCAACTTTATTCCAAACTCGTCCCGAGATTGGCCTAAAATAATCAGTGTAGTCTTACTCTCTCATCCTAAGAAAAACTCAATGGAATCATGAATTCCGTACATTTTATCACAATATTTGATAGCAAAATATATTGATTTGGGGGATTATTAGTTGCTTATCCGAACTTTTAAACTCAAAAGACATGTTATGCTTATTTTACTTTGTTGTTCAAAATCCTTCATTTTTTGAACCCTTTCCAATAATCAACCTCATGAGTAATCAGTTGAACTCATTGCCAAAGTCCCGTTTTCAAGGTTCACTAACATAGTAAGCACGGTCGGTAACACTTAATGGACCAACCAATACACTCCTGCTATCGATGGGTCACATATTGTTTCACACAATGTCTTTAACTTGAACTTTTCTTCATATTTATATTGATTGTGCATTCTTCAAGTTTTTTGATATCTTTATCGGATTTGATCATCTTTGTATTTGACTTGATCTTGAATATATATACTTGGAAGTTCTTCAATGTCTTCTGATGCTTTTTGGTTGTGTGAAAACAATAATAGTCCCCTCCCAACCCCAAAGGCGCAGGAGTAAGTAAGACCAAGTACTCAGAGCATGATGACACATATTGTTCGGTTGGGTCCTCAATTGAAAGATCGTAGGCTCGAGCCAAAAACCTTCATTTTTCACACTTGGGTATTTCACATAACAATTTTTAAATAAATATAAGTATTTCCAAACCGGCTGAGCAACCCACAAAATCAATATTACATAGATCTTATGACTCGATGTACGAAACTCCTATCATTTTCCATCTTGATGAGTTACGTTCAAGATATAGAAAAGCTACTAACTCATCACATACTTCATGGTGACCAACTTCAGGATAAGATAATTAAAGATAGAGTTTAAGATAGCAGTACATTCATCCTAAGTTGATTATCCAAAAAAAAAATTCATCAAAGTTACTGTAAAAGAAATTAAAAATATGGAGGACGACACACCTGATGGTACTGATAGTAGAGGCGGTTTTGATTTCCAAAAAATTTCACTAGTTGGAGGTATTTGCATAATGTTTTGTCACACCCCCAAACAAGAATGGCGGAAACATTCGGGGGCGGGTGACTTCACGTAGTATCATAACAGTTGAATATTTGTAAAGAAAGTAAACACAACCATCATAAATATAATTTAAAAGTTACATTGTTGCATGTGATACATGTCTCAAAAGAATATTACAAATATGATGATTTAAAATGTTTTGATAACTGACGCCTTAGCGTTCCTTCTCCAAAAGCTGGTGTTTACCTGTATTACTGATTTCCTGAGAAATACAAGTAGTTTAGAAAAAGTGTCAACAATTAAGTTGGTGAGTTCATAAGCGTTTTTGTACTAAAATTGTATGCCTTTTGGTAAAAATAACTGAGCGTGTTTCTAGAAAATCCAGTATTTTCCATGTATGTGTGGTAGTTTGAAAAAGTTCCAAAGACTGGGATGCATAAGTGTCTTCCGTACTAAAAATAGTGTAAGTGGATTTATATATATATAATGTAATTACTGAATGCATTTAATAGTATCGTAAATCAAAGATATTTCGATACTCCATGTGAGTTTTATAACCATGCTATTGACCCAGACTGCCTGTAACAACGTTCTTCAGGCGTTGCAGTGTTATGACGTTTGTCACCCCAGACCTGCCGGTCTAACTGTAGCAAACAGTTTAGGTGTGGGATTGTCAATCCCGTATAGATCTATACACAAGTATCACGCTCTCCCTACAAGAGATTATGGTTTATAATACATGACTTGAAATGCGTACTTGATAGTACGGTGAAGCCGGATGTCTCACAAAACTTAGTATCAATAGATTTACGGAATGAAAAGTCCACATTTCTTGTAAATGAAAGTAATTCCTTTTTACAGTGTTTATGTAAAGATTTCATGAATATCTTGTAAACTATACCCATTATAGTTTTTCAAAAGTGTGTTCCATTTGGTGATAAAAACTCGATGTAATACCAACTTTGCATGTAAAGTGTAACGTTGGTATTAATGTTGTTTAACATTTATGAACAAAACATAGGTAAAGTATTTGAAACCATATGTAACTGTTGAGAGAAAAACTTAGAGACACACTTGAACAAACGTTAGAACAAGTATATTGCGAAATAGTTAATCTCGAAGGATCTAAAAGCTCAACAATAATATTAATAAGTTAGAGTTAGATAGTTAGAGAGTTAGTTGCGGAAAAGTAAAGAAATAGAAATGACAACAATTGTTATATCAAGTATACACATAAGTTGATTCATAACAAGGAATGCATTCAAACCAAGTTAATAAGGAAGATCAAACTTAGTGATTAAGTCACAAAAGACTTGCTCCGAAGAGAGGTTATAATCAGTTGTATTCTAGTAAGATTTGAGAGTAAGAAGGGATGCGTAGTGAAATAGAGAGATAGAAAAGATAATTTCAGCGATGTGTATTCAAGAGAATGAACTCTATTTATAGAGACACGAAGTACACTAGATTACATCTCTAACATTAGCCATGCAAGGCATATTGGACAATAGAGAGTATTACAATACAAGACAAGTAAAGTAATCTAGTAAAGAGATTGCGGTAGGTAGAGACTCCGGATGCGGTTGCTGATGAAGGAGCTTGACTGCGGGTGCTTGACGGCTGCGGTAGCTGAAGTTCAAGAGGGTCACTTTTTATGATTCAACAATTTCCCCCTAAGTGACCTCTTTAACTTTTGTTCAGCTATCAAGTTGAAGAAAGTTGATCAGGATCCACCAAAACTTCCTGATGTTTTCCAACCAGATGATTCTCCTTAACATTTCGAACTTGACTTCTGCAGTAGTGTGCTTCGATTTTTCAACTGCGGTTCGGCAGATATCAAGTTGCTTCCTGGTGAGGCGATGTATGGCAGTCATAGGAATGAAGTATTTGACATTATCGATCTTCCTTTTGAAAATGACTCCAAGTTCAGGAAAGTTGGTTGCACCTAAGGATCTTTCTTGATAGCCTTTGGTAGGCATTGGTGTAGGGTCGAGTGGTGGCAGATCAAATTTCTTGGCAATGGTGGGGTAGATGTCTGCATCGATTTTAGCAAAATCGCAAACAGTTTCCTTCAAGAAAATATTAGCCCTTTCAAGCGCAATCTTCATCTTCGGATGCTTCTCCGACTTGTTCTGTAACACCTTTGCAATGAGAAAGACTTCTTCCGGATTCATACAAGGGAAGTCAGCTTGGGTGCGAACATAGTCGTGTCCCCTTCTGGTGAGGGTGTACTGGATGAAGTCAGCCTTCATGAACTTCCGAATCTTGTAGTTCTTGACTGCGGATGGTCTATCGTTAGACCATATTTTCTCAATGGGAGAGGCATGCTTAGCATAAAAAAGACTAAGTCTCTCAAATTCCATTGGTAGTCTTTTGTGGTCTGGAAGGTTGCGGTCGAATTGCTCAAACACTGTGAAGTATTTGGCATTAGGGGAGATTGGAACATCCCAGTAGCCATCCGAAGGAGGTTCAACATAGGTGAGGTGAGGTCTGTAATCTTCATCCAGCAGTCTGCGGTGAGGATTGATCCAAGAGTTTATCAAGGATTCGTCCATGATGGTATCAAAACCGCATTCTCTCCAAATGAGCTCCGCAAGTTTAGCTGCCTTCCAATCTTTTTTCCTTTGGGTGGTGGCAGGAGAGTCGTTTGAGCTTGGAGAGGACATGTGCTCAACCAGGTTTTTGAAGTGAGTGGGAGTCTCTGGTTTCTCAGGATTGATCTCCTCTTGCGGTGGAGTGTTATGATGAGGTGGAGTATGATGAGATGGTTGCGGTGAGGGTTGCGGTGTAGGAATTTTTTCGGTGATGATGGGGGGACTCTGATGCTGTGAGATGGAGTGATTTGAATGATGGACTTCTTCTTCACTTCCCCCTCTTGAGGAATGCAACCCAGGAGCTTCCTCAAGCCATTGTCGAAGGCCATCAACTTTGGCAAAAACATTTTGAAATTGAGCTTTGAGGGCATCGGCCAACTGTTGATTATTGGTAATGGTGGAGTTGAAGAGAAGTCTATGAATTTCCTTGGTGAGCTGAAGAATCTCGGGACCATGGAAGTTGGAGGACAAGGATCGTTGCAGTCTATTGATTGTGGCTTGAAGAACTGAGATAGTGGACTCATACGCAGTGTGAGTCTCAACTATCAGTTTTTGAGACTGTGTGGCTTGATCCGTGATGGCTGCTTGGAGATCTTTCTTGATTGCGGTCACCTCAGAGATGAGGCGTTCCGCAGCAGCCATGAAGTCCTTGTGATCTGCCTGTCGATTGTTGTCAAGGGACCGGATTCCCATTTCAACTTTGAGAGAAATTCTCTCAGCAACCAATCGCTCACGCGTTTCCAGACGCTCTATTCGTTCGATCAATGACTGCGGTCTGGGGGTGTCTTCTGGTTGCGGTTGAGTTGGCTTGACCGCAGCTAGAATTTGATCAACTTTTGCTTGTAAGCTCAGAAATTCTTTTCTCGTGACAACATTCTTCTTTTTTTTCTTCTTCTCTTTGGGTTTTGTAGTGGAATGGTGAGAGCCACTGGATTCCTCTTCTTCATCGAACATCATAAGGTCACATCAGAAGGACTGGGCTTATTTACCTCCTGAATGTCATCATCATCAAGACCGAAGGTGGGAGCAGAACTGACTTCTATTATGGTTCCTTCGTCTTGTGATTCATGAACTGTTGGAGTTGGAATTGGATTTGGAGTTGGAGTTGGAGTTGGAGTTACTCTGGAGGGGCCTGCACCTTCACATGTTGCTTGAGCTTTAAGGATTGTTTCAGCCATCTCGGTCATCCAGTCTTGAACCTTCTGAATGGTGGCTACAGTATTGGCATTATTGATTGCATCTGCCCAATACTTTGCCACTGACTGGATTTCTTGTTCCTTTTGTTGTTGTTGCTTGATCTGTTGTTCCTTGCGTGCTTGGAATGCCCTTCTGAAAGTGGCATATTTCTTGATTTCTTACTCAATTACTGGAGTGTAGCGTAACCATGATTCGTTTGATTCATCTCCGTCAAATCCTTGGAAGCGCACCGAAGTGTCCTTCGAGTTCACGGATCCTTGCACATTTGTGCTCACCGTGCCTAAACCACCTGCTGCGGATGTAAGCAGAGTAGGATTTCCTGAGCTTCCTTGGTCTCCTTGACCCGTAGTCAAGTTTGGCATCGGCTCAGTTCTGGCTAGGGCGGAAGAAGTGCCCTGCGGTTGGGGAGGTGTTTGAAGTGTTTGGGTTATGTTCAAGAGGATGGAGTTCAACTCCTCAGAAGAAAAGAAATGCAGTCGGGAAGCCCAGGAGACCTTAGGGTGTGCACCAGTGTCATCCTCGTAGGAGTGAACTGGGGGGGAGTCTCCACGATGTGGTGAATCAGACTCACTTTCTGAGTCTGATTGGAAAATGATAGTGGTATTGAATGGGTCTGCGGCCACCCCAAGGACTACCGGAGCCTTTTGAGTGGCTGAGGTATCAGTCCGGTCACGCATATGGCCAGTGGGATTGGTTTTTCGTTTCTTAAGGATGGCAATGGGTTGCGCATCCTCATCTGAATCAATGTCATGTGTGGTTGCGGTAGGTTTAGTTTTGCGTTTCTTGGAGGGTGCGGTTGGTTTGGGACCATCCTTCTTAGTAGTTCTTTGTTTCTTCTTGGACAGAATGACCAAAGAATCGTTAACCAGGTTAAGATGAACTTCTTGTGGGTTTTCGAGTGGGCGATAGGCTGAGAAGGCACATTTGAATAGGGTTGAGATTGGGACAACGTCTGTGAAAGCATCGAAGGGGCCAAACAGGGGGTGATTCTTCAGAAACTTGATCATCAGCTTTATCGGAGCATTGTAGGATGAATGATCTTCGAACACTGCTCTGAAGTTGCTTGAAGCAATCGTGGGAGAGTCTAAACCAGTAGGGTTCACTGATCCAGATGCCTTGGATTGTTTCTTGGATACACCGGATTTCACCATTGTAGGAGCTTTGAGAGAAAGAGTAGAAAACAGAGTGCTTGAAAGAATTTGAGAGGGAAGGTTCAATGTTCAGAGAGCGTAAAGGGATTTTGGGGAAGAAGAAGGGTTTATATAGGGATGAATTGGAACAGTAACTGTTTTTTACCCTAGATAAAAAGAAAGGATAAGGTAAAAGATCGTTTGGGGGGAATCTTTTGAATTGGAAATTAAATCTCAGCCACATAAACTGAAACGGTTTAAAAAAGTTTTTGAGATTTTACCAAAAGGGATTTGCATTTAATGAAAAGTCAGACGTACATCATCACGTCAGGTGATCGTGTGGAGAGGGGAAAAGAAGTTGTAACGGATGGGACGTGTTGGGTAAGTGGAAAAGACAGATTAAGGATGTGTTTATGGAAAAACGTTCTTTTTGTCATCATACCTAAAATAGGTCTGACACAAGGTTTATTCAAAAAGAGAATGAGACAGTTTCTCAAGGAATGTTTTTTAATTTAATGTTTTATTTAATGAAGAATCATTAAATGGCACACCATGATTCAAGGGTTGATGAAACAGTTGAGAAATTATCAATGTGATTGCGGATGGAAACTTCATTGGGGATGAACAGATGTCATTGCGGATGAGCATATGTATGTCTGAAGTATAGGAACTAAGGAGAGCACTTGTACAAAAAGTTAGTAATAACAAACAATAAGGACCCATGAAAGATAAGTATGATATATGGTTGCGGTACATAGACTGCGGTACCAAAACCATCTATCATAAGTAACTTTCAGTTAGAACCGCAACGGAGACCAAGGATGGTCTGCGGTATCTAACAATTCAAAAAGAATTGCGGGTCTGGATTCATCATTCCTAACATTTGTAGGAAGGTGTTAAGTTTTGTGGAGTCGAGCGCTTTTGTGAACACATCAGCAATCTCTTCATGAGTATGGACAAAGATGAGTTCAATGTTACCTTTCAGGATGTGGTCTTTGATGAAGTGATACCGTAGTTCAATATGTTTGGTCTTGGAGTGCTGAATAGGATTATGAGAAATCGCTATAGCACTTTCAGAGTCGCAGTAAATTGGTATCCGCAACATTCTGTATCCGTAGTCCATAAGTTGTGTCTTCATCCATGGGACTTGTGAACAACAGCTGGCTACGGCCACATATTCAGCTTCTGCGGTAGACAGAGATACACAACTTTGTTTCCTTGATGACCAGCTGACGAGTCTTCCACCCAGAAATTGACATCCACCTGAAGTGCTTTTTCGATCTAGTCTGCATCCGGCGTGATCCGCATCTGTGAATGCTTGAAGGCTGAAATCATTGCCTGCGGGGTACCATAATCCAAGAGACTTGCTTCCTTTCAGGTACCGTAGTATTTGTTTGGCTGCGGTCATATGTGACACTTTTGGGTCAGCCTGATACCTTGCGCATACACCTGTTGCAAAGACAATGTCTAGCCTGCTTGAGGTGAGGTACATCAAAGAGCCTATGATACCTCTATAAGTCTTGTGATCCACAGATTCTCCTGAGGAATCAGCAGAGATCTTATATCTGAAGGCCATGGGGACCTTAGCCGAAGAACAGTTGTCCATAGAATATTTCTTTAACAGTTTAGTGGTGTATTTCTCTTGATGAATGAATATCCCTTGCGGAACTTGTTTCACTTGAAGTCCTAGAAAGAAGTTAATCTCTCTATTCATGCTCATTTTGAACTTGTTGGTCATGAGCTTAGCAAATTCATCCACCATTCCTTGATCAGTCGATCCGAAGATGATATCATCCACATATATTCGTACAAGAATAAGGTGGTCACAATTTGCTTTTCTAAATAAAATGGGATCAAGCACTCCTCTTTTGTATCCGGACGAGACAAGAAATTCAGAGAGAGTCTCGTACCATGCTCTTGGGGGTTGCTTCAGACCGTAGACTGCTTTTTCAAGTTTGTAGCAGTGGTCTGGGAATTCAATACTTTCAAAGCCTGGAGGTTGCTGAAGATAAACCTCTTCTTTTAATTCCCCATTGAGAAATGCACTCTTAACGTCCATTTGGTGTACCTTGATATTTTTGTGGGCTGCGTATGCTAAGAAGATTCGGATGGCTTCCATTCGTGCCACCGGAGCATACGTTTCATCATAGTCAACACCTTCAAGTTGATTGTAGCCCTTTGCAACTAGCCTTGCCTTGTTTCTGACTACCACACCAGATTCATCCAGCTTGTTTTTGAATACCCATCTAGTACCAACAATGGTGTGACCGTGTGGCTTCGGGATGAGCTTCCACACTTTGTTCCTTTTGAATTCTTCTAGCTCTTCTTGCATAGCGGATATCCAATCAGGTTCTAGTAATGCTTCTTTGATCGTTCGGGGCTCGACTGAGGACATAAATGTTGCGTAGTGACAATGATCAGATAAGTCCTTGGAAGATCGAGTCTGGATACCTGCGGATGGGTTGCCAACGATTTGACCTGGTGGGTGGTCCTTCATCCATACGTGTAGACGGGGTTGTAGATGATCAGCAGCTGCAGTAGAGGGAATATCTTCAATATCAGAAGATTCTGCGGTTGGAGATGGCAGTTCCCCCTGGACTTGAGAACATCCTGCGGAATCATCTTGGTTTGTTGGAACGAGAATGGAATTTTCTTGAGCAGTTGGAAGAGGTTCCCCCTGGATTGCTGATGGGAGTTCCTCTGGAACCTGAGAAGGTTCCCCCTGGACTGCGGATGGAAGATTGATAATCCTTGAATCGGTTCTTGTGTCAATGTTCTCTATGAGTTCATCATACGAATCCGAAGATACGTTTGATGGTAATGATTCTCTACGGGTAGGAACTTGAGCAGCATCAAGTACTGGAACCTCGACGGTTGTTGCTTGTTCTTGATCTGGAGTAGAGCTTTCCCCCTCAACCGGAGAGGTGAAAGTATTGAGAGATGCTACTTCGGATAGTGATGGACCAGAAACATCAGCGTGTTGTTGTTGAGCTGCCTGTGACACAAGAACTGTGGATAGTTTTTCCGTTTTAACAGGGTTGAAAAGATCGTCATAATTGACTTCAACTAGATTTAAAGGACCTGAAGAGGCAGGAATATCGCTTTCCATGAATGCGGTGGTTTCAGTGGATGGAGGGGCATTGCGGATGTGAGAATCATCAAATTTCACATCGAAGCTTTCAATGATTAGCCTTGTACGTCTGATGAGGACCCTCTAAGCAACTTTGTTAGTGGAATTGCCAAGGAAGATGCCTTCATCAGACTTCGGTGCAAACTTGTTAAGCTGATCTCGGTTGTTGATCCCGAAACATCTACACCCAAAGATATGAAAGAAGCGAACATTTGGCTTGCGGTTGTTAAGGCCCTCATACGGTGTTTTGTTGAGACGTTTGCACACAATGCTTCGGTTTTGTACAAAGCATGCAGTGGCTACAGCTTCAGCCCAGAAGTAGAGAGGAAGGTGTGCGAAGTTGAGCATGGATCTGGCTGCTTCTACTAGAGTGTGGTTCCTTCTCTCTACTACTCCATTTTGTTGTGGTGTATAAGGAGCTGAGAAGTTGTGAGTGATGCCTTTGGAAACCAAGAAACTGTTAAGAAGATGATTAGTAAACTTGGTTCCATTATCACCGCGGATACGTCTTACTGGAAGCTTGATCTGAAGTTCTATTTCCTTGATGAAATTGATGAGAATCTGCGGTGTTTCTGACTTGAGTCTAAGGAAGAAGACCCATGTGAAGCGTGTAAAGTCATCTACAATAACCAGTATGTATTTCTTGTGATAGAGACTGGCTACGGTGGATGGACCACAGAGATCAATGTGGAGGAGCTCTAGTGGTTCAGAAATTGAAGAGTCAATCACCATGGGGTGACTTGCTTTGGATTGCTTCCCACATTCACAAGCCGGACATAGAGTATCGTTTCTGAATCTAAGAATAGGGAGACCTCTGACTAGTTCTCCGGTGACCAAATTGTTGATGTATCTGAAGTTGAGATGAGCTAGCTTGCGGTGCCATAGCCAGCTGACTTCGGATACGACTTTGGATAGGAAGCACAACTGCGGTCTACCAATGATCAGAGAGACATCCAAAGGATACATGGTACCTTCGGATCGGGATTTGATCAGACACGTGTTCCTATCACTTGTAATTACATAGCAAAATTGATCATCAAATTCAACTCGATGTCCTGCCTTACATAGTTGGCCAACACTGATAAGATTGTGTTTAAGGCTTTCTACATAAGCAACCTTCTGAATAGAAAAGTTCCCTGTAGTGAGAACACCGTAACCTCGGATGACTCCATTCACATTGTTGCCGAATGTGACATTTCCACCATTGCAAATTGGCCTGAAATCCTGAAGGTATTCTAACCTTCCGGTCATGTGCAAGGAGCAGGCACTGTCAATTAACCATTCATCTTCTTGTTCCTCCTTACACAAAGCCTGAGAATTACACGGTTAGTTTAGGCATCCAAACTAGTTTGGAGCCTGGGGCAACAGATGAGTTTCTGAATGATGCATAGACCGAGGTTGCAGGGACGGGTCTCTTGTCAACTTTTAATCCTAGTCCTAGGTGTTTGTGCAGATTTGGAGTGTTGTGAGTTTTTGAAAAAGTACGAGGTTTCTGACTCCGACTAGATTTGACATAGGATGAATCCTTCTGACAACTACACTAACATTTACAAAAAGAGATTTTGTCTTTTGATCTGACACTATGCTTGGTCAGCGGTCTAAAGGATGAATTGGACTTGTTATCGGTCCGAGGTTGGTAATCCCTGACATGAGTGTTGTTGGGTTTTGAAAAAGTTTATTTTTGAAAAGGTTTAGCGCGTGTAGGTCTTTGAGTTCTTTTTGGTGGAGTTGGTAGAATACCCTTCCACTTTTTGAAATTTTGACGTGACTTTAAAAGTGTTGGAGTGAGTAAGATACCCTTCCATTTTGGGTCATCTGAGGAATAGACTTGAAAACCATTGTTTTGAAAAGACTTTGCACCTTTTTGGGTTTTGTCAGCTGAATTAGGAATGACTGATGAAACTTGACGTTCCTTTTTGTGTGTTTTCTTGATAGGAGAGTTTTTTGAAAAGTAGTGTGAGAAAACAAATTTTTCTGGACTCTTGGACTTTGGAAATCTGACATGCTTCTTGTTTTTCGAAAAAGTTTGTCTATTTGTGCCACGGGATCGAATTTCCTCTTTGAAAGCCTTTTTAGCTAAGGATTTTGGTGAACCGCGGTCTCTGTTGTTCAACTGCGGTTTCCTAGAACCCTTTGAAAATTTGTGAAAACGAGGGCTTGAGTCATCAGAATTTGAAGATTCAGGGATTTGAGAGCATTGTCCCACTTCAAAGTTTTCTATGGGTAATTCGTGATGAATTGTTTAAAGAGTGGCAAAACTTTTGTTCGAAGACTGCGGTAGGGATGACTTGACTACCACAGAGTAAGTCTTAGTTGGGACTGCAGTGAGACTTTTGTGGGACTTTTGGCTACAGTGAGAAACATTGCGGTCTGAGGGCAGAGATGGAAAGTCTTTCGAGACTTTGGGGCCCTCAATGATAATTTCTTCATCAACTACGGATGAGGTTTGAGAATTTGGGTAAATGGTGCCACAGATAGGAATTTGATCACATGTGTGACCTGAAACCTCAGACACAATTTCCTCAATGACACAATTATTGCTTAGATTATGCAGTCTACCGAAGTGAGTTTTGATGTCTTCAGGAAAGGTCATGTCATTGACTGGGAAATGAAATTCTCGGTCTGGAGGGACATACAGTCTGTCTTTGTTGAACCGAAGGTTTGTTGAACTGAAGTTACGGTTGAATGGAGGTTTGTTGAACTGTTGATTCTTGCGGAAGGAAGGAGGTGGTAGTCGGTTGAACTGTTGGCTAACCAGAGCTATAGCCTTCTGAAATTCTTCTTCATCGTCATACTCTGAGTCAGCTTCGTATGACTGCGGTGGAGTGTCATACGAGGAAGAGTAAGATTGATTATGTGGAGCTTGTGCTATGAGAGCAAGTGGTCCTCCGAAGTCAGCACAGTCTTTGAGTACAGTGGATTCTTGTGCTTGCAGTTCTCCATAGAGCTTGTAGAGTGACAAAGAATGAATCTTTCTATCGCCTTGGACTATCATCTTAGCCGTAGTCCAATGTCTTCCCAAACCATTAAGAAACTGAAGATTTGTTTCATGGTTACTGCGGATGGTGCCCGCATTGGATAACTTGGTGACAATCAGGTTGAACCTTTTGAAGGAGTCTTCCAGGCTTTCGCCGGTATGAGCTTTGAAGTTGTTGAACTCATTGAGTGCGGTAGTAAGCTTCTTGTCTTGTGCTTGTTCTGAGCCTTCGTACAAATTCTTGAGAACTTCCCAGATCTCTTTTGCTGATTTGCAGTTTATGATAATATCGAAGTTGTCAGGAGCAACTCCACGGGAGATTTCATAAAAAGCAACAACATCATTTTCCATTTTATCGAGATCATCCTTGGTGGGACGGCTCATGACTGGTTGACCTCCTCCTAGTCTGGTTGTAGCGCCGTCAGTTTGGACTGGTGTAAGGACTGGGACATGTGGTCCTTCTCCTACGGATCGCCATACATCTCTACCAAGTCTCCTTAAGTATCTTTCCATTCTTTGTGACCAGTGATGATATTCATTTGCTACCAGTATTGGGGCTCGGTTAGAACCACCAACACTGTTGGAAACATTTAGAGATAACGATTGTGCCATTTTTTTGAAGTTTTTTTTTTAAGAAATGAGCTTCAGTGGTATAGAAGGCCCTTTGAAAATCAGAGTTCCGTTTTCAAAAAGCAACCACTATGGCTCTGATACCAATTGTTGAGAGAAAAACTTAGAGACACACTTGAACAAACGTTAGAACAAGTATATTGCGGAATAGTTAATCTCGAAGGATCTAAAAGCTCAACAATAATATTAATAAGTTAGAGTTAGATAGTTAGAGAGTTAGTTGCGGAAAAGTAAAGAAATGGAAATGACAACAATTGTTATATCAAGTATACACATAAGTTGATTCATAACAAGGAATGCATTCAAACCAAGTTAATAAGGAAGATCAAACTTAGTGATTAAGTCACAAAAGACTTGCTCCGAAGAGAGGTTATAATCAGTTGTATTCTAGTAAGATTTGAGAGTAAGAAGGGATGCGTAGTGAAATAGAGAGATAGAAAAGATAATTTCAGAGATGTGTATTCAGAATAGATAGATGCATTTTCAATACAAGAGAATGAGCTCTATTTATAGAGACACGAAGTACACTAGATTACATCTCTAACATTAGCCATGCAAGACATACTGGACAATAGAGAGTATTACAATACAAGACAAGTAAAGTAATCTAGTAAAGAGACTGCGGTAGGTAGAGACTCCGGATGCGGTTACTGATGAAGGAGCTTGACTGCGGGTGCTTGACGGCTGCGGTAGCTGAAGTTCAAGAGGGTCACTTTTTATGATTCAACAGTAACGATGCGTATTTTAACATAAGTTTTTCTCGTGTCTCACTTGTATTTCCCCCCTAAAACATGAAAAAGACGTGAAAATGTAGGGGTATGAACTCACTTGGAAAGTGTGGTGATTTGAAGAAAACGAGATTTTCTCGGGTAGCACTTCAACCGGAAAGTGGTATATTCCTCGGGAATCTCGGGGCTTCGGGCCTTCGTCGGGACTTGGATACGGAACCGGGGCGTCGGGGGAGTCTCGAGGGGGTAGAAGTATGAAATTTGGGAGAGAAGGTGGTAAATTTTCAATTAAAAGTCGGAACCCTCGCATCCTATTTATATGGGTGGAAGCTGGCCTCGTACGCTGGGCGTACGCCGAAGTACGCGGGGCGTACCTTGTACGCTGGGCCTACCCTCGTACGTGGGGCGTACGTCAGCGATGACGTCACCGGTCGCCGGTCTTCGGATGGGACGGGAGTAGAGGGTATAGGGGCAACGTGGCCGATCCGAGGCAGTGCATTGGGTACGCTGGGCGTACTCCGAAGCACGCGGGGCGTAACCCTTCGGATAAGCTTCGAAGTGTGTGCCCAAATCTTTGAAAATCCGTAACTTTCGCATACCAGCTCCGTTTTCCACGTTCTTTATATCCACGTGTAGGTGAGAATATAATCTACAACTTTCATTTAGACTCCGTCGGCAAATTTTGACTTTATTTTTAATTATATAATTTTTAATAGGCCGGGACAGGATAAATCCGATAAAATTCATAACTTCTTCATCCGATGTCTGTTTTCGTCTGTCTTTTTACCGTTGTACTACTATTGTCGAGATCTTCAATTCTCGTTTAGGTTGCGTCGGCTAAAAATCGTTCGATCTATATTTCGAATTTTTAGCTGTCTACTACTGTTCTGAAACTTAGAAAAATCATAACTTCCTCATACGAAGTCAGATTTGGACATTCTTTTTATGCATGCTCACAGTTTGTTATTATCTACGATTTTCGTTTAGATACTTAAGGCTAAAAAGTCTTTTATTGAAATTTCACTTTTTATGCTTAACAGTGTTTTACCGGTTGTGTCACGGATTTTCGATTGGTCATAACTTCTTCGTTATAACTCGGATTTGAGTGTTCTTTATATTTCTGAAAACCTTGATACGATATCTAACATTTTATGTATCCCAATTGAGATTTTTGAACAATTCGTTTTTGACGCTATTTTTATTGATTCCAAAATAGCTTATAATATTTGATTTTTGAACATTACATTGACTTGAAATATCGGGTTGTCACATGTTTCGTTATGCCCGAATAAACATCGAATAATTTTTTTTTAAAATCACTTTTTCTTCATTCCTCCATCTTTTTCTTGTGTACACCCCTCCCCAACTTTGAGTCTTGCATCATCCTCGATGCATCCAAAGACAAATTCCTAAAATAATAACAAAAAAACTACAAACACACAAATCAAATCAAATAAAAATAAATCACACTAACTAGCCCTCAATTTCGTCGGGGTCCACGATTGCACTTGGCACGTGCAACAAGCCTTTTAAACCTCTAGGTTACCCCTAGTGGACGAGTGAAGTCTCGTGAGGGTTTGCAGTGAACACGCCCATAAAGTTCCAAAATTGCCAAATTTAACGCCATTAGCGGGACAGGTTACCTCGACCGATGTCTATGGAGGATCATATGTTAGTTGAATTCCTTGAAAGCCAACCATTAGGTCACTCACCTTATTTTGAGGAACCGGATCATGTGGCAAGCCTTTTTTGGCCTTGTGTAAATCAACTATTTTGCGTTTAATCCTTCCATGATGATGCTTAAACCTTGTTTTGAAGAGCCATGCATCTTTCCATCTAGTAAACTTCTTTAATCGATACTTGATATCATGTAACACTTTCATTTTTGATTTTTGAGAGTGTGTGTAATCATGCTTCTTATTCCCTAATCTTCTTTTCTTGTGTTGACTCATGCAATCATCTAGTTCTTTTGACCTGTTACATGATAAAATTTTCTCCAAATTGTGGGTGGTGCTACAGAGCATATTTGCGGTATGCTCATAAACATAATCATGAATAGTATTGATTACAAACAGGTCACCACTGGTTGGAGGATCATTAGTAGGTCCAACCAAAATAAATATTACTTTATGGTTTCCACATGTCACATTTATCGCACCTTCTCGATAACTTATATGAGAATAGATGGTTGCCAAAAAGGGACGATAAATGATTATATATATTTGTTTGTATTTGGACAATCTTTTAGAATCGATTAAATCACAAAGTTGTATTTCCGATTTTTCAAAATTGTTGGGTAGGGGGTGGTATTAGCCTTCAAGGACCCCTCCCCAACTTTTGATGCTTCTGATTTAAAGAAAATTTCATTAGACTTTTTCAATTCAGTTACAGCTTCTTTAATTTCAAATACGCTTTGGGTATCATTATCATTTATAGGTATATCATCCTCCACTACAACCTCAAGTTCGAGTATTGTAGGATTATGCACAATGTTATCATTGCATAGAAAACTTACCTCATTATCTTGCGTAGTGTCTGAAAGATTATCCGGTGGTTGTTGATTTAGCTGCTCTCTTATTTGTTCCAATTGTTTTTCAAGAGCGGAAATTGATTTGGTGTTTTCTTCCTCTTTATTGAAGGTTTCATTCAAAATGTCCAACATTTGATCCAACTTCTTGCTAAATGAAGATTCATCTGATTCTAGGTTGTCCGGGAAACAAGATGATTCATGATGTTGGTTTTGAGTCGGTTCGTTAGTCCACCAATAATCATCATCATATGCATCATCATATGGATCATCATTATGTGATTCATTGTATTGATCATTATTGTATTGATATTGGCCCGAATTTTCGCTCCCCCACCATATGTCTTGATTCATGTAAATGTTTTCCTCCATTCACTACTATCCCTACACAAAAACTAGTAAAAGAGTGAAGATTCTAAAAATAATAATAATAAAAAGAAAATGTAATGACTACTTCAACACAATAGTTTAAGCGCACAATCTCCCCGGCAACGGCGCCTAATTTTGATCGATGTCGTTGTATCAATCAAAAATAAACCAACTAACCTACATATAAGCCAGGTCGAATCCACAAGGAGTTCGTGGTCAAACTATGTGTCAAAATATTTAATGGAAAATAGATTACTTGTAATCGTGACAAAAAGGTTTAAACAATTATTAACCAAAAAAAATACTTGAAACTATATTAGTTAAAATAAAACTTTAAATGAGAAAAGTAAGGTACTCCCGGTTCAGTTGTCGGCCAATTCAGATTCACACACTTTCTTCCCTAGAATCCTAGTTCAATTACTTAGATGTAATTGGGGTTTATGATCTTGCAACCCATAAATTTGGGTACACAATATGTTCATTCAACTAGTTGTCTTACTCCCTATGTCTATTTGGATTAAGAACAATGAGTGAATTGACAATAAAATGTCTTGTAACTACCTATTACAATATTAAGATTTAATATCACAAGTTGGAATAACACATGTGGATTCAACCAATTGTCTTTGTTCCTAAACTACTTGAACTTGGAACAATTGGTGAATTGACAATGCACTATCTTAATTATGACATGAAACAATTCATACAACCCAATTTCAATTATTATTACCAAAAGATTATCATATGAAATATAAAATAACAATTGAGATTAACTAGAATCAATTAATAATCAAGTGTGTTCATCCAAAAGTCCTAAACATCCCCGGAAGTAACCCTAATGATTTAGCCTTCCATTGAGTTCATAAAAACACTAACTTGGATGAAATAAATGAAATGCATAATAGAATTCATAATCAAAATTAGAATCATAAAACAAATGTAGCCTAATGATTATCAAAGTATGAAACAAATAAACATTGGAGAAGAAGTAATCGTTTCTGAAAATTACTAGAATTGATAAGAATCACCGGTTGAGTGATCTTCCAATGTAGTTTGATGTTGAAATTGATGAACTCTTGACTTGAATCCGGATTGAAATGGAATGGATTTGTGTTTCCAAGGGTTTAGAAGCCTAAAAAACGCAGGAAAAAGCTCTGAAAATCGAAGGGTGGAACCCTACAAACGAAGGCATAGGTTCCTATTTATAGTGTGTGACTAAAAAATAATGAAAATCGATGTGGGATGTTAGACGCCCTAAGAGACGTCTTAGACGTCGTGTATAGCGCCCAGGAGTTCTTCGTACGTCTTTGCATGCCTTCTGACGTCCTTGAAATACACTAAAAATTGGCAAAAAAACGCTTGACGTCTTAGGGGACGTCTTAGACGCGTTCTAGGATGTCCTTCCTTGATTTCTTTGCTTTCCGAGACACGCCGTTCCAACACGGGACGCCCCTAAAATGCCAAGATGTCCTAGGGGATGTCTTAGACGTCATGTAAGACACCGACAGGGGTCCTTCCTTCTTTCCTGCTCCGAAATTTGCCCAGACGTTGACTGTTTGACTTGGACGTCCTAGGGGACGTCTTAGACGCCTGGAGGCGTCCTTCATTGTAACAACGTAAATTTTCAAAACAATTTTTCATTTTTCAACATAATAAAAACTCATATAATATTCTCAAATCTCATGTATCAAATGTCATCATAATAAAACATATCCCAGAATCTCAAAAACATAATCCTCTGACAGTGTGTACAAATCATGTCGGTGCCTTCCCGCGATCCTCTGAGGTACCTGAAACACATTACACATAACACGGTAAGCACGAAGCTTAGTGAGTTCCCCAAAATACCACATACAGCACATAAGCCACTCGAGGCTATTACTCGGTATGACCTTCCCGTCAATGTGTCTCAGCGGGACCCTCCAGTTCCGTAGCTCGTTGGACCCTCCGGTCCGGTCTAGTTCGTTGGACCCTCCGGTCCGGTCTAAATCGTTGGACCCTCAGGTCCGGTCTAAATCGTTGGACCCTCCAGTCCGGTCTAAATCGTTGGACCCTCAGGTCCGGTCTAAATCGTTGGACCCCCCGGTCCGGTCTAAAACGTTGGACACTCTGGTCCGGTCTATATAACACATAGCATACATATATCACAATGCACAAAAACTCAAACATACACATAACTCATAAGACCCTCCGGTCTGCACATAGATACCACTCTAGGTAATGTATAGTGAGAAGACTCACCTCGATGATGTTTGGTAAACTCTCGTGCTCGATATCCCCGATCTAGCCTCCGCCTATCAAAATGATAATATCTCTAATCAATACTCTCTTTATATCCTCATCTCTAAAGAATGGGTAGAAGACCATTCTACTCCTCCATAGCCTCTCTTAAATCAGTTTGACCAAACCCTAAGGTCAACTGAAATCAACTCCAGTCAATGGTATAACTTTGACCAGACTCGCCGAGTGCACTCAGGTGACTCGGCGAGTCCATGCGTGTCCGCAAACTCCTCCTAAGGCTCCACTCGACTCGTCGAGTTAACCTCTC
Organism: Lactuca virosa; assembly: GCF_052849685.1. Classification (NCBI taxonomy): domain Eukaryota; kingdom Viridiplantae; phylum Streptophyta; class Magnoliopsida; order Asterales; family Asteraceae; genus Lactuca; species Lactuca virosa. The sequence goes on from NC_136433.1 coordinate 47,183,161, forward strand.
ACTCGACGGGTTTCTACTGATCACGAATCGCGGGGCAACACGATCCGACTCGTCGAGTCCTCTCATGGACTCGGCGAGTTTCCTCCATGGCAACACTCATTTGACCTTCTGAGGTCAGATCTGTTTCTCTAACTTATAGATCTGGCCTTCTAGCACCCAAAAGTTACGTAAAGGTCTGATATTGATGTCCATGCATGGCATATTTCGCTCAATATGCCATTTAGACTCCATTAAAGCTTCCTAACCTCCAAACCCCATGGTTGCACAACAATGGCTTTCTACTTTCTAACTTCCTAGACCTTACAAGGTCCAGATCTATGCTACCAGCTCAGAAGAGGGGTTTGATGCAATCAAAACCCCACCAAGAAGATAATACAAGCCCTAATCCTCAAAAGGAAGATCTACACAATTAGGGAAGAAAAGGGGTCCAAATTGATACCTCCAACTAATGCTCTTAGGTTGTAAATCGCGGATCTACAACCTCCTCTGCCCCTTTTAGCTTGAAACCTCCTTCTTCCTTGCAAACCATCCACCAAGAAGCTCAAAATGGCTCTCTCTCTTGCCCAAAACACTAAGGACTCGTTTAGGGTTATCTCTTCTGAAAGGTAGCCACAATAGGAGGCCTTAAGAGCCTTTAAATAGGCCCAGACCCGAGAGAATTAGGGTTTCTGTCAACAACACCGACTCAGCGAGTCATCTCTCCGACTCGTCGAGTCCATTCATTAACCACGTCACCAAGTCGTGACCCTACTCGACGAGTTAAGGCACCGACTCGTCGAGTCCCTCCAAAGTCCTTGAATTAAATATTCAAAACAATATACCTGGTAAACCGGATGTTACAATTCTCCCCCACTTGAATTAGATTTCGCCCTCGAAATCGCTCCTCAACAACATATAGATCTAATCCAATAACCGAACAGCACCATCGAAAGGATCTCATACCACACAGAAATCTTCCTCTCTGGGCACCTGAATCCAAACAGGAACTCCTCCCTGGAAAAGGACAGACCCACTGCCACTACGCTACCCCTCCTAACTCTCAAGAATCTGGAAACTCTAGTAGCCTGACACACAGCCAGACCGCTCTCTCCAGATGTCACCACGTTATTCGCTCCTCGAATAATAAACCCCGATAGCTCAGTGCACCTCTGATTCTCTGGTGGGGACCGATAAAAACAAGTCCATGCCCAAAAATGGCTACCGATCACTCGTCCCAGACATGATAAATAACCCAGATCATATACCAATGAATGAAAGGATCACATCACACTAGGGACTCATCCACTGTACTGCAATCACAACCCTTCTGAACACGAACCCTCAACATCTTGACCTTAGGCACGAAAAATGATCATGCTTGTTCAGAAGCGTCCCCCGTCATCTGACAAACATAACCTCGGCTCCCTTCTCAATATTCCTTTCAAGGCTGAGCACCAGGTCATCTCCCGACCCAACAATTGAACCCCCAAAGGTTACCCATTGCATGTACCAAAACGTCTCACTGACTTCCTTATCAATACAACTATCTCAGCCCAGTGCGACACACAAGTCGCGAAGTTCGCTTTACCTCAAGCGAATACGAAATTTGACTCACTCTCGATCTCTGCCGTCTACTACTCATTAGTTCCATGCGTTTTGCGGTTTTCTCATACCAACGAATTGACCCACTCCGGTCTAAGACACCAGATGGAACAATACCCCCTTCCAAATGAAATGCATATCTGAATCTGGAATCTTATTCTGTCTACTCAATACACCACTAGAATCGAACTCAACTTGAGAGTCTGAACCGGCACAGAATTGGAACCACTCATCCCAACGAACCACTCAACTCATGACTCATGACCCGCAACTCATGCGTTCCTCACTTATCCACTTCCCTTTGGTTGCGACAACCATTACTCAATTCAGAATATAACGACTCCCGAAAAATATGGAGACCCCAGTCTCGCCCCTGGTTCGACCACCAGGCTCCCACAAACTCAAATATTAGGGCTACCCAAGCCTAAAACTCTTATGCGTCACGCTCTGATCAGAGAGTACTTCGTCACAACATTCTCTTGCTAACTAGTGGGTACTACGGCTCCCCGCAGTATCACAACGACCTCTCACTGATTAGTGAGTACTACGGCTACCCGCAGCATCACAACAACCTCTCACTGATTAGTGAGTACTACGGCTCCCCGTAGCATCACCACAACCCCTCACTGAATAGTGAGTACTACGGCTCCCCGTAGCATCACCATAACCTCTCACTGAATAGTGAGTACTACGGCTCCTCGTAGAATCACCACAACCTTGTTGGATTAATGTCTAACTCCATAACTATATTTGGTATGTACTTGACCCGACCCGGCATGGTCCATTTGGGTTGCACTTCACCGGCACAATTTATATGGATAGTCTTTTGAGAATAGTATATTTATGATTTATATTAATATATTATAAGTTCTAATATATTAATATGGAATCATATTATTTAATTAGTATTGATCAATATCTAATTTAGAATTAATTAAGTGATCAAAAAGAACTAATTAAATATGAACTCTTATATATATGGAATGGGCCAAGTTCATTTAGGTTGGGCTAAGCTTTCATGGATGGTCCATGGAGCTTTTAACCCATGGACATGTAAATGAAAGGTCATGGGTATTAGGGTTTACATGGATGTAACCCTAATCCTCCATAATATATAAAGGGGTCATTGGCTCACAAAATTGGCACAAGTGTGTGAAAATAAGAGTGGGCCGATTTTAGTGTGCATACATATTCTCTCAAGTTCTTCCAATGTGTTTTGGTGATTTGTGATTCCATTTGAGGCTTCCACACTATTGGGGCTAAGCTCTTAAAGGTTGAAGACATCAAGCTACATCAAAAGGTATGTCATCTAACTAGAACTTTGTAGTATAGGTGCTTCATAATATGCTAGTTAGGATGAGAATAGTTAATATTTGCATGTATAATAGAGAAAACATAGATCCAAGGTTTATAGGGTTGCATGTACACCATAGGAGTGTTAGAATGCTCAAAACCCAACAGTGGTATCAGAGCCATGGGTTGTTTTCTGTTATATTGATGCAAATGTTTTATTTTCAAAGTTGGAAAAAAAAGAAAAAAAAACATGACGTTTGTCAAATTTTAAGATAATTACTTGTTTTTGTGAAAAACTAATTATTTGTAAAATTTGAATCATTTGTTATATGAGTTGAATTAGGTCAAATTTAGTAAAAGATAAAATGATATGATTATTTTATTAGTTTTAAAAGTTTGATCTAAAGAGGTTTTTGAAACCTCCATAAGTTATGGATATGAAAAGGTTTTTAAAAAAATTGATTCAAAGTTTTTTTATGGAGTTACAAAACTTGGTCTTAATGTTTTAAAGAATTCCATAACTTGTTCTTAAGTTATGGAACATGAAAAGTTTCATCATAAAACAAGTATTTAACTCCATAAGTTATGGAATCCAAAAGTTTTCAAGAGTTACAAAACTTGCCCTCAAGTTTTGGAATTTGGAAAAAGTTTTTTTTTATGATAAAAAAAAGAATTGAATTCTAAAACTCTTGGGTTCATAACTTAAACAATTAATTAAATGGTTTTAATTTTGAATTTAATAATTGGAATTATGATGTTTTATTGAATAATTCAATTAACTCTTATGGACTTTATTAATAGATAATTAAAGTGTTTAATTAAAAGAGAATTAATAATTCCATAATGACATGGTTTAAATTTAATTAAATTAAGAGTATAGTTTAATTAATAGATTAAACCACCAAGTATTTTAAATGTCTAAAATACACCCTTATACTATTATAATATTAAAAGTTTAATATATTATATGTATAAGAGCAAGTCGTCTTACCATTAGTAGGCCTCATTCACGAAGCCGGTCTATAAGGGGGGTATAAGGTTACTGCCTATAAAATGGCAGTTTAATGGGTGTCCACTCTCACTCACCGCTTCCTTGACCGGTGGAGGGTCGTTAGCCGAACCGGTAGGACAAGGACTATAATTCTCCCTTCATTATAAGTATAATGATAAATACTAAGTAACTAAACACTTATAAATTCCCAATCTTAGTTACTTAGGAAAATGTGAATAAGGTGCTAATCCATGAAATTACACTTTGCACTTTGTTTAAGCTGTTAGTGGAGTGTGTGTGGTTAACCGGCACACTAACCTGGACTTAACAAGGTAGGCAAAGGGTAACTTAATGTTTATCATAGTATCGTTGAAGCGTGTGTGGTTAACCGGCACATCGATTGAGGGGTAAATATTAAGGGTACCAAGTATATTTGCATGGTTACTTCACACCTTGTTTTGTGATCCTCGGCATCCTAGTCACAAAACCTGAAGGGCACACTCGAGATTGAAACATGTCATTGAAAAGTTCAATGAATCTCAAAAGAATCTAGGAGTTTCAAAACCAATTAAAACCTAATAATACATTTCGTTTATCTTGGTGGAAATTGGTGAATCGTCATTCACCTACCTTCAAATATTTTATAGCTTGGATTACGGCATCCCTCTTCCAAGTTATAAAATAGTTTGTTGGGTCCTAGCCTTAATATATCATATTGGGTGTTATATTAAGGACTTAAATCAACTTTACGTGAATTTCTCCCGTTGTTGATGTCTGGTTTAGACAACAATGATCTTCCCAAACTAAGCTTTCCTAATGAATATGACTTCCCGAGTTTGGCTCATGGAAGTCATACTTCTCTTCCTCCACCTCCTCCAATTATTCTCCCTAACCCACAAGTTCAAGGTCACTCAAGCCCTAATGGCAAGCAAGGTCTATGTGTGATCACATCTTAGAGATGAAGTCACATATTGACAAGCCGGGAGAGTTGGGTGTCAAAGTCTTGAGAAAGTTGGATGTTCAATCACTTTCTAAGTCACATAGTGAGTTCCTTTGGGACTACTATGAAACAGACTATGGCATGAACCTTAATGATCATATCTATTTGCTTGGTGCTGCTGAATCAGCAATGATTTGGAACGATAGTAAAGCAAATTTGATTAGAAGATCAACTTCCCAAAAACTTTATGGACAGTGACAATGGTGACACTGGAAATCCAGAAAAAGCATTCTCTTCCCAATGGAAAGGGATTGGCCATAGTCAACCCGGTTGACCAAATGGTAAAGAGAAAGGCTAAGTCTGAGATAGTCCCATTACCAAAGGGTCCATATGTTTATTTTGCCAAAGGAAGGGGCGTTGATTGCAAAGCTGCCAAATTTACCTAAGGATGTTAAAGTCAATAAGTTTGACTCTACATCAGGTAGAGCCCATTATCTAACTCTGTTAAGTTCTATTCTGAGATCCTCATTACATGATATGACTGGGTCACATGTTGATGTTTTAAGAATCAAATAATAGAGAGAAATCTTAAAGGAAGTATATGCTGATTCTGATCGCGAAGGTGGATTTCGATCGCATCAGAATTTTAAGCAGTTGCTTAAGAAGTTATGATATATTGCTAAGGAATAGATAACAACAATTTTCCATGTGGATTGTAAGGATAAGTTTTTCCGCAAAGTTTTAAAATAAAAGAAAATTGTTTAATTTTATTTATTTGAAGTATCCTTACAATGGGATTTGTGGAAAATTGTTGCTTATATGATTCCACTGACAGCAATATTGGAAAATGGATTTGATTCTTTCATTTGTGGTAGTGTCTAAATTTACCAAATCAGGAAAGTTCCTCATCACCCAAGTTTCAATTGGACCGAAACTTGGAATCATGCAAGTTGAATAGTATAATGAATGAGAACTTTCAAGCATTGGAAAATCAAGACTAATTACTTGTTCACATGGATGTGTGAGTCAAGTGAAGGACTAAAGGGATCGAGTACACATTCTTGTGCACTGGTCATGTCCACCACAAAGCTCGTTAAGACTATTTGATTTACTAAAGTTTAGTAAATATGGTTATACTTACAAGTTTAAGTATAATTCTGAAACATTGGAAAAGTCTCAATGTATGGCAGAACGAATGGGAAGAATCAAATTAGGCAGAAAGATAAAAGTTTCTCAAATCTGAAAAGATGGGATAGTACTTTAGTATCATGTTTGTGATCATCTTAATGATTTAGAAATCATATCACAATTAGTCCTCTAAAGGTCATCTTAGTGCATTATTATGACTAAGAAGAGGAGTCATGAATTGTTGAAATGGTTAGATCAGGAAGATGAGTCATACTTCGTTCCAAAACAATTCTTAGAGTCATACTCCAAGATTGTAACTTGAGTGACATATCTTAAAGAAAGGTTTAAAACACTTGTCAAATGTAAGAGTAAAAGTGTCCTACTCTTGTACATTTGAAATTGGTAAGTTGTGATGTTTTGGATAAAACAAAGACCAACTAAGGCCAATTGTGTGAAGTGTTTGTCTTGATAAAGAATCCGCACTATCTCTTGAATATTTGGCAAGATAGTCTTATATGTCAAGAGGATAGTGGGAGTCTTAAAGATCCTAAAAAGAATTTCAAGAACTAATCAAGAATAAAATATGAGGTTCTTCACTAGCACACGACTTGAGGTTTATAACCTATCGTGTTGACATATTCTGTGCCCATTCCAGTTAAAGTTGGCTTTGCATAAGAGTTCTGAAAGTTCTCAATTGGTTGCATAACAACTTGGAAGCAATGGCAGGCCCTGTACTGCCAGGTGGCAAGAAGTTCATATTGCATAAGTTCAGTCCATATGAGTTTGGATTTGTCATTATCCTTGTCTTGTGACTATGGTTTTGACGATTCACATGGATAAGAATACATACACCATAAAATCTAAGGGTCATAAGGTTTCTCTCCGATTCATGAAAATGATAGTGAGGAAACACTTCCACCAAGTAGATTTGAAGCAAATGGCAAAAGGTCTAAACAATTGAGACTATGATTACGACATCCCTTTTCATAGTTCTGAAATTGTTTAGACACACATGCATGCTATCTAAGGAAAGGTGTATGATTTTGATAAAGTTTTATCAAAGCATCTCGTATCAGAAATCTGAACTTTGGTAAGAAAGTCAATAAAGTATTGATTTCTAGAAGTCCAGCTGATTTCTGAGTATATGTCAAAGCTAGTGGGAGCATAAGTGTTATGCTAATAATCATCATGTTAGTGGGAGCATGATAATTATTGTTAGTGTTGCAAGTTAGCAATGTTAATTATAGAAAACAAAAGTTTCAATTCGTGAGGCTGCAGGGATTGAAAAAGTTGTTTTGCTATAATTAAGGGAGATGATATACTTCATTTCAGTTCTAAAGGCTTAGATTGAGACCTTAATCATCTTTAGTCAAGAATATATATATGAATTTCATGTTGGATTGGTTCAACTTAAGGAAATTCTATATATTGCGTTCTCAAAATTCGATTATGATTACGGCATCCCTCTTCATAGTCAAATTTTGAAAACATGGCAAATAAAAATATTGTAGCAAAAGACTGGTCTAGAATCATGTCTTTATGTGAGACATCATGAATCGTGTACCATTTGCTTTGGGTACAGGATCGATTGCATGTGCTATAATATTTGTCATTTCTAAATGTTTCCAAATGCCCAGAGGCATTAAGAAGGGAAAAGGTCTAGAATTGGGTTTGACTAAAATGATTAAGCAAATGTCGAGGACAATCTGAGGTTTACCAAAGATTGGTTGCTCAGGGACAGTTGGAAGTATAGTGCTAATTTTGGAAGGACCATATTGACATATTCTGAAAAGAGGCATCTCTTATTCAGAAGTGATAGTCAAAATGAGAATATGGAGTTGTCTCCATAGGTGGAATTTATATGTGTAAGATTAGAAAACTTAATGCAAGAAGCATGTCCAAAGTAATGTACTTTGAATATGAGACTTAGTTTCCATGGAGTTGATCTCCATTGGAATACCTTATAATGACTGTTGACAAGTCTTTGTGACTTTGTACATATTCATTACAGGAGGGTCAGTGCATATAAGTTTAAAATCTAAACAGATTTCGATAAATGATAGGAATTTGAAATTCTCACATTTTTCGATAAGGATTTGGGAGTGTGAAATTAGAATCATTGAAATTATGTTCAATTGGTTTATTTCACAAAGTAAGGATCATAGACAAACATAGAGTGCATACTTGGTGTATGGCAAAGCTATTGTTTAAGAAAAACATAGTGTACATGCTTGGAGCATGGGACAACTAGTGTTTTTAATTCAAGTATAAAGTTGATAAAACCGAAACAATGAATAATGAGTAATCAGTATGGTGATAAATAAAAGTGTTTATTTATATTCATAGGGTTTGATACCATATTTGATTCATTTATTCTTGTGTTTCACTTTGCATGTTTTGACTTCCAGAATAACTAAGTCGCTCTTCCTGAATGATTAAGTTATTCAAACCATCCACAGTCGGTCATATGTTGGAAGTAGATATGAATCAAGACTATCATGGGTTGGTTTGTAGAGGTCCAAGTTGGTGGACAAAGTCGTGCTACAACACTCATGAGTGCTCATAAGTTCTGAGTATTGGATTCAACCCACGCTCATTTGAATCACTTCATGGATTTTATCACGAGTGATCATGAGACGATAATATCTTATATTCTTAAAACCTAGAGATATGAGTTGTTACTATGAGTTGGTTATACATTGATTGCACGAAAACGCATTGGTAACTCGATGTTATAAAACATGCCTTTGTGTATGATTCAACAAGTAGTAGAACAAGCCATATGAGTCGAAGTTTATCCATTCCTTTTACCTTCGGGATAAAAGCGATATCTGTGGGCCCCTCGATGATTTAGCGATGACACATGTGAGTTCTTGGCCAAGCCAGGACTGATTTGATTTGTTCAATCAGTCAGTCATCATAAATAAAAAATCGGGAAACAACAAATGGACAGAGAGAATGATTATAATCCATGTCTCAGTCCATATGATATCTAGAATGGAGGAATATATGATCCCTTATCTAATGGACAAGTCATTGACAAGGTCAGAGTTCGACAGCGGCTTTAAGAGCTATGATTGCCAGTTAGGTTTTGAAGTCATACTCAATAATAGTTTTAGACTTATCCAAGTGGGAGACTGTTGGATTAATGTCTAAGTCCATAACTATATTTGGTATGTACTTGACCCGACCCGGCATGGTCCGTTTGGGTTGCACTTCACCGGCACAATTTATATGGATAGTCTTTTGAGAATAGTATATTTATGATTTATATTAATATATTATAAGTTCTAATATATTAATATGGAATCATATTATTTAATTAGTATTGATCAAGAATTAATTTAGAATTAATTAAGTGATCAAAAAGAACTAATTAAATATGGACTCTTATATATATGGAATGGGCCAAGTTCATTTAGGTTGGGCTAAGCTTTCGTGGATGGTCCATGGAGCTTTTAACCCATGGATCCTATGTAAATGAAAGGTCATGGGTATTAGGGTTTACATGGATGTAACCCTAATCCTCCATAATATATAAAGGGGTCCTTGGCTTACAAAATTGGCACAAGTGTGTGAAAATAAGAGTGGGCCGATTTTAGTGTGCATACATATTCTCTCAAGTTCTTTCAAGGTGTTTTGGTGATTTGTGATTCCATTTGAGGCTTCCACACTATTGGGGCTAAGCTCTTAAAGCTTGAAGACATCAAGCTACATCAAAAGGTATGTCATCTAACTAGAACTTTGTAGTATAGGTGCTTCATAATATGCTAGTTAGGATGAAACCTTGGAATAGTTAATATTTGCATGTATAATAGAGAAAACATAGATCCAAGGTTTATAGGGTTGCATGTACACCATAGGAGTGTTAGAATGCTCAAAACCCAACAAACCTCTCACTGAATAGTGAGTACTACGCCTCCCCGTAGCATCACCACAACGTCTCACTGAATAGTGAGTACTACGGCTCCCCGTAGCATCACCACAACCTCTCACTGAATAGTGAGTACTACGGCTCCCCGTAGCATCACCACAACCTCTAACTGATTAGTGAGTACTACGGCACAACCTCTCACTGAATAGTGAGTACTACGGATCCCCGTAGCATCACCACAACCTCTCACTAAATAGTGAGTACTACGGCTCCCCGTAGCATCACCGCCCTTGCTCTTACCACTTCACAATCTCATCCTCAGGTCGACGCCACACTGCGATCATTAACTCATGCCCTGCGGACCAACCATAGGTGTACACACTTACCCAAATTATGCATTGCTATTTCTGACGACATCCGCCTTAACAAAACACCTTTCCCTGCTGCAATCCACATTCTCGAATAATCCCACTTGATGTCAATTAGCTGAAAGGGCTCCTACTGGAACCGTAGACACTTGATACACCACTCGTCATCCCATAACTCAAGTCTCAAAATAATATGAAATTTAGAACATCATACTCGGATACCTCGGTACACCATCACAGAACCTCATGATGTCCTGTCTCAACCACTGATCTCCTACTTACCGCATCATACACAGATACAACAATGCGTTCCTTCAGGATTCACCACTAATCTTCATGCCACACACGGTCTTCGACCGACAGCCACCTGCCGTGGAGACACTCATCCTTTCCTTAACGCGTACAACATGCATTATCTCGATCTGCCCTCGCCTTGACCACCAGTAACTCTGGTCTCATGAATCCATAGTGCATATCTCTATCCAGCTCCCTAACCGCTCTTGAACAAATCTCTGATCCCCTCAAAAAATACCCGGTTCTCCCCCACTCGGGGTTCGAACCATCACCAATTGGCGCACCAATAATCATTTCCACAGACTGTTTCCACCAGGAACATCACACTTACTATTGGAAGGTACTACACAATGCTCGGTGGTCTCCCCGATAGAGACCCCGCAACTCCAAATACCCCGAATCTCAGATGAAATCCTCAGAACTTCTTATCATGATTACCTCTAATCATACAGAATCTCATACCATCCCATTACCGGACATCTCAACTGTCCAGTAGTAACTCTGACTCTTAATCTGAAAATAATGAACTATCATACTCCTCATTCTCGACTCCTCAACCAACGTTCCTTCACGTGGGTTGTAATAGGAGCGGAGTCCTCATTACCACACTCGATACTCATCATAGACAATAAGAGCCACCGCCCCAATATCCTTTTCTTGATCGTCTGCCGCTGCAGCTAATACATGCCCTACTATGCTCAAGTAGGGTGTATCCTTGTCCTTAACCATCTCAGTCCCCACTGACAACCTGCTCATACTCTGACATTACCTCTCAGCAGACATACTGCCTAAATACTCTGATGGGAGGTCGCCATCAATGCTAACCCGCAGGGTTTTACCCCCAAGCTCAGAAACCGAAATCTCAACACCTCCTATGTTTCCCACAGGAAACAGAAATAATACCACCCAGGTCACAGAAGGTGACATCTCCGCTATCGGCTGATTGCTCAACTCATGCCGCAATCCTCTATAAACGCCATCTCTACTCATCCTTGAGCCTTGCGACTTCATCTGACATCTCACCAAAAATACCTTGGAATCATCTCAACTTCCCTCACAAGGGATGCTTCGTTGAAACTCGTTCAACATGGACCTCTGGCCCCATACTCTTTCACATCTGATCTCAGGCTAACTAATCACAACAGAATATCTGGTAAACCAGAAGCACTAACCGCCACGAGTCATGGTACTCGAACCATGTGGCCACCTCTCGATCTGCTATGAATCATGGTACCCGAACCACGTTATCTCTTCTCAATCCGCTACAATCATGGTACTCGAACCATGTTCTATCTTCTTAATCCGTTACGAATCATGATACTCGAACCATGACATCACCTCTCGATCTGCTGCAAATCTTGGTACTCGAACCATGAAATCACCACTCGATCTGCTACAAATCATGGTACTCGAACCATGAGATCACCTCTCGATCTGCCACAAATCATGGTACTCGAACCATGACATCACCTCTCGATCGGCTACAAATCATGGTACTCGAACCATGAAATCACCTCTCGATCTGCTGCAAATCATGGTACCCGACCATGACATTACCTCTCGATCTGCTACAAATCATGGTACTCGAACCATGAAATCACCTCTCGATCTGCTACAAATCATGGTACTTGAACCATGAAATCACCTCTCGATCTACTACTTAAAACCTCCGGAATGTTCCCTTGTAACGAGTATGGGTCCTCTGTTTTCAGTAGTACGGGCCCATACTACCTGCCACATCTACCCATACTTTCTACACGGACCATCCCCGAGTTCCTAAGTAGCTGTTCAACCTTCTTGATCACCAATCCCGTCACGCGTGTTCGCTCCTCTGCGTAATGCTCTACTCTGTCAGCATACTCATCTGACTAGGGTCACCCTTTCCTAGGCTCATCCTAGGTTCTCACACTTCTCCGCCATCAGCTGCTATAGAACTCCTTATGATGCCAACCATCTACCTCCTGAATATCTTCATATTCACTTAGTAGCTAACTCTCATCATCAAGAGTTCCACAAAGCACGAAGCAAGCAGCATTCGGGCATCGAATAATCTCTACCAACATGTAAAACCACTCTAGGTTATTACCCGCTTGCTCTTCTCATACTCAAAGGATATCACCGAACTCAAGCAACTTTACCCCACGCGGGCATCTGACTAATCTCTCAGTAGACTCCTCAAATGCTCATCTAGGTATCTCTCCTAGATTACTCCTCTGCTCAAATCCCTCTCCAGAGGATTCCTGCTGTGTACTCTTACTCAGCACATACTCGAAAGCACATCACATATAACAGCAACTCCTAGGCTAAGGCATCACAAATCAGGCCACTCTAGTCCTAAATTATGAATTACCTAGCCTATCTCTTGCATGCATGATATCTCATAAATATCTCTTAACACAAAAGTAAGGGTATTTTGGGAAATCACCGTTCGGGCTCTGGCTGATTGTACACACTGCTCCAACTCGTTTTCTCTTAAATTCTTTCTCATTTTTAGAAAAATTATCTCTTTTGAAAATTTCTCTCAAATCCTCAGTTTGAGTCCAGATTTACTCGAAGGCACATCCGAATCCCTCAAACCAAGGCTCTGATACCAACTTGTAACAACGTAAATTTTCAAAAACATTTTTCATTTTTCAACATAATAAAAACTCATATAATATTCTCAAATCTCATGTATCAAATGTCATCATAATAAAACATATCCCAGAATCTCAAAAACATAATCCTCTGACAGTGTGTACAAATCATGTCGGTGCCTTCCCACGATCCTCTGAGGTACCTGAAACACATTACACATAACACGGTAAGCACGAAGCTTAGTGAGTTCCCCAAAATACCACATACAACACATAAGCCACTCGAGGCTATAACTCGGTATGACCTTCCGGTCAATGTGTCTCAGCGGGACCCTCCAGTCCCGTAGCTCGTTGGACCCTCCGGTCCGGTCTAGTTTGTTGGACCCTCCGGTCCGGTCTAAATCGTTGGACCCTCAGGTCCGGTCTAAATCGTTGGACCCTCCGATCCGGTCTAAATCGTTGGACCCTCCGGTCCGATCTATATAACACATAGCATACATATATCACAATGCACATAAACTCAAACATACACATAACTCATAAGACCCTCCGGTCTACACATAGATACCACTCTAGGTAATGTATAGTGAGAAGACTCACCTCGATGATGTCTAGTAAACTCTCGTGCTCGATATCCCCGATCTAGCCTCCGCCTATCAAAATGATAATATCTCTAATCAATACTCTCTTTATATCCTCATCTCTAAAGAATGGGTAGAAGACCATTCTACTCCTCCATAGCCTCTCTTGAATCAGTTTGACCAAACCCTAAGGTCAACTGAAATCAACTCCAGTCAATGGTCTAACTTTGACCAGACTCGCCGAGTGCACTTAGGTGACTCGGCGAGTCCATGCGTGTCCTCAGACTCCTCCTAAGGCCCCACTCGACTCGTCGAGTTAACCTCTCACTCGACGGGTTTCTACTGATCACGAATCGCGGCGCAACACGATCCGAATCGTCGAGTCCTCTCATGGACTCGGCGAGTTTCCTCCATGGCAACACTCATTTGACCTTCTGAGGTCAGATCTGTTTCTCTAACTTATAGATCTGGCCTTCTAGCGCCCAAAAGTTACGTAAAGGTCTGATCTTGATGTCCATGCATGGCATATTTCGCTCAATATGCCATTTAGACTCCATTAAAGCTTCCTAACCTCCAAACCCCATGGTTGCACAACAATAGCTTTCTACCATCTGACTTTCTGGACCTTACAAGGTCCAGATCTACGCTACCAACTCACAAGAGGGGTTTGATGCAATCAAAACCCCACCAAGAAGATAATACAAGCCCTAATCCTCAAAAGGAAGATCTACACAATTAGGGAAGAAAAGGGGTCTGAATTGATACCTCCAACTGATGCTCCTAGGTTGTAAATCGCGGATCTACAACCTCCTCTGCCCCTTTTAGCTTGAAACCTCCTTCTTCCTTGCAAACCATCCACCAAGAAGCTCAAAATGGCTCTCTCTCTTGCCCAAAACACTAAGGACTCGTTTAGGGTTCTCTCTTCTGAAAGGTAGCCGCAATAGGAGGCCTTAAGAGCCTTTAAATAGTCCCAGGCCCGAGAGAATTAGGGTTTCTGTCAACAGCGCTGACTCGGCGAGTCATCTCTCCGACTCGTCGAGTCCATTCATTAACCACGTCACCAAGTCGCGACCCTACTCGACGAGTTGAGGCACCAACTCGTCGAGTCCCTCCAAAGTCCTTGAATTAAATACTCAAAACAATATACCTGGTAAACCGGATGTTACATTCATCTTACGTGCAAGTTTTGGTGGTCAAAACGGCATAACTCGCAGAAACACAAAACACGAAAGTTGTAGAAATCTTGTCTAGTTTCCAGAACTTCTTTACTCATGTCAATCGGAGCTCCAGAACTTGAGATATGACCAAAACATTGAAGTGTGGTGAATTTTCCTAACAACGTTTCTTCATTCCTTTAGCAATTCGTTTTACTTGCAGGTTCCACCCACTTTTAGTACAATATATTGACCTGCATATGAAGTCCAACAACTCATAAAAGTAGTGCCATTCTTGGACAATTATACATCAATTCAACAGATTTATGACAATTTAGTACATTCATAAAATAGACTTATCACCGCGTACGTGGGTGAAACCCGCGATCAAGAATGGGCTAGTATGCTAAGCGTACTTATAGAGTACTCCCCGCGTACTAGCAAGGGACCAAATTGTTAACAAATTTACATTGAGGGGATAAAAGGGAACATACCGAATTGTGAATGTTACAGTAAAGGTATTCCATAAACTTTGAGCCTCTTAGAGCACACATGGTGACTCTTTTCAACCTTGCATTTTCCATTGCTTGAACTGCCTTAAAACAAAATATCACTATATTGTAGGAATATTTGCATAACCTATTATATTTTCATATATACATCTATATTATCCAAGGCTTCCTGGAAGTCAGGAATAATTGTTCCTAGTGTGATAGTAGAAGCATCTTAAGCATCACAATTAGGTATCATGTTCAGGTCTATTGCTCAAAAAAAGTTGTTTAGGAATAGGTCCTTTATGAGTGTACAATTTCCGGTTTCTCAAAACATGAACCCATTCATTGAAATTGTATTAATTGAATGTTATTGTTTTTCAGATCATTTAGAAAATGATGATTCATGGTAATGAGAATGGATTATATATATATATATATATATATATATATATATATATATATATATATATATATATATATATATATATATATATATATATATATATAATTTTTTAACAAAATTCATTTAGTATTTTCGATATTTAATCTTCAACAATTAATACCCTTTCAGTTTCCAAAACATTAATTATCAAAGTTTAGGATCCAAGTTGCAAAACAAATAAATAGTTAAGTGTCGTTTATCCCATCCATTTGAATCCAACTAGCAGGACCGGTAATGAGGATTCAAATGCCCAGGACGATCCAAAAAAAAAGTCCTTAGAATTGCAAGCAACTTTCACATAGTAAAAAAATTGATTTGGAAAAGCATTGCAAGAAACTTTTACATAGTAAAAAAAAAGTGGAAATATTGAATGTAAATTGATCAACGATTCTAGTAAAAGGATACCCAAGAACTTTCACCTAGTAAAAGAAATTCACATAGTAAATAAAAATGGAAATATGGAGTGTAAATTGATCAGATGATTCTTGTAAAAAGGATACCCAAGAACTTTTACATAGTAATAAGTTGGCACTTTCACATACTCAAAACAAAAGCTACAAATTTTCTATTATGATGTAAATTGATCAGATGATTCTTCTAAAAAGGATACCCAAGAACTTTTACATAGTAATAAACTCACACTTTCACATAGTCAAAACTCAAAAGCTACAAATTTTCAATTATCTTGTTATATGCAGATTGCTTTTTTCACATAGTAAAATACTACACTTTCACATAGTAAAAATTAGAGATATAATCGATTAGAGTATTTATATTTGTAAAAGAGATAACTATGTAGGAGATAGTTGTAATATTGGAAAGATAATGTTTATTGTAAACTTGATTTGATAAGCTATGAGGTTAATTTCTTCATTTTTATAAAACAATCGGAAAGGAATTTGAAAACTTTGATCTTACCTAAAGAATGAGCAATTCACGTGGATGTGGAATCTGATGGAAAATTTTGGAAATTCCATTCCCTTCATTTTTTTTCATCTAAACACCATTTTATAGGAATTTAGATCCCAATTCCACCACATTCCTTTAGAACCGGTGATCCAAACACACGCAAAGTGTTCAATTCAACTCAAGTATTCAATTAGAATCTGACAATGGACATTATGATTAGTGATTTCCGTATCTGATAATGATAATCAACATTCAATTACAAAATGATAATTCAACTCAATTACTCAGTAATTGAAATTCTGATTTCGACATTCAATTACAAACTGATAATTCAACTCAAGTATTCAATTAATTGTCTACTTACCTGATTAGCATAATAGAATAACATGCTCGAATCCTCCACAGGATTGCTAGTCGCTGCTGCCACTGAAACGTGAATGATCGATGATCGATATGTTCTGGTGCGATCGATGCTACCTTCTCGTGTGTGGACTACTTGGAAGATTGGGTTGAAGAGGAATATAGTAAAATAAAATAAAATTGAGCTCCTGAAAAAATAGGCCTTGCGCACCGGTCCTTCTTGCCCCCTTATCACCGGCCATGCCAATTAGGTAGATAGCGATTATCAATTATATACTAGTATATAATTCCTAGTTTTATGGGATCACTAATAACAAAACTTAATAGACATGTTTGATCTCATCTATGCCTCATAACTCTCTTGATTATGTATCCTTTATCACAAAAGATTTCTGATTAAATCATCCAATTTGAACAAATTTTGTAATCGATCTATAACTTGATTATAAAAAATCGCATAGATTTGAGGTTTTAAGGGGACTTTGATGTTTTTTATAATTCTTGTCTAAAAAACATATTCTATCATGGTTATTGCATACATCCAATAACCATGATATACCTTTTAAAAATCTTATATTATGTAAAATCACATTTTAACAATGTTCTTTTATAAAACCCCGTTTCTAATTGACTCGATCAAATTTTAATAGCTAGTATTAAGTTACCATTTGAGCGCTTTAGAATATTTGTAAACCTATTAATAAAACTTTTGTTTATAAAATAAGGTTTGGAATTTGATAAGTTTATAAATCTCTATTTTAAACTTATATATTTTTAATCCTAAAATTTTACCGGTTACCGGTTTTAATAAATAAAGGGAAAATTTTATTAAAACCAAACTCTTTTTTGATGTTATTTATGTTCAAATATTATTTATCATTTGAAAACTAATTATCAACCATAACATAATAATAACAACAACACAAATATAAAACAACACAAACATGCAAAAAACATATGTGCATAAACCAACCATCTAATGACATATTGTGAACCATTACAAAATGCCAACTCCATTACCAAAAGGACATTTAAAGGGACCAAACACTTCTAGTAATGTTGTTGATGTTCTCACTTGAGAAAACATTCATTGCTTGCAAAAATTTGAAAAACTTATTGAAAGGTGATATTTCAGCAACATGCAACACATCGTGAAAGTGTTGCCTTAGGGCATCACTATAAGGATTCTGATGAAGCACTAGGCAGACATCAACACTTTAAGCAACACTTTTAAGAAAATGTTACTTTTGCCCCTGCACTAAAGAAGTTGCAAAAAATCACCCCATTTGATCTTCAAAAATCGCTCAGTCTTTCATTTCTTGTTACATTTTTGTACAAAATAAATTATTTCTAAAACTGATCTATTACTTATAAAGATAAACAAAGAAAAATAACTATTTAATTATTACATACCATATAAATAAATAAATAAATAATTACAACCATTTTAAACAAATCAACACAAACAACAACACAAGGGTCGAAGACTAGTTTATGCACACCATACATATATATACATACACACACAAATATATATATATATATATATATATATATATATATATATATATATATATATATATATATACTCAAAGTTATATAAAACAACTCTTTGTTTTTCTAAAACAACTTATGTGACAAAAAATACATGTAAACTTTTGTCATCAAAAAATTATAATTATAAAGTTGTTAAAGAAAATATGTATGAATTTTTCTTGTAAAGAGAAAATCATCTATGTTTTCCAAAAATAAAGATTTCATCAACTTAACAAATAATCAAACTAATCTTGCAAAAAAATCTCTGATACCAATTGTTGAGTTTTTTTTATTCTTGTTCAAAAATAATTTTAAAAACATAAAGACAGCAACGGAAAGACTTTGATTTTTGAACAAAATAAAACTAGTTTATACCCATCAAAACATAAAGATGGAAACGAAATACTTTGATTTTTCAAAAATATTATATGATGATTATGCTAATAAAGTACTCTTATCCTCTTGCGTAGTAAGGTATCAAGTACGGGCCCAATATGTTTAATGTGTGAGACAACATTGTAGTACGAAAAAAAACAGAACTATCATCTTCTTTTGTTGTAAGGTATAGGTCCAATATGTTTTGTTCTCACAACATCATGATATTATTTGTTAATAGTTAACACTCAACTCCCATCCACTTATAAATCTTAGCACGTTATAATTTGTTTACGATAAATAATGTTACCTATGGAGTTTTGTTGTTTATTATAATATTATAATAAGAGTAAATTACAGTTTTGGTCCCTGTGGTTTGGTTAAATTCGTATATCCAGTCAACCTTTGAAAATTTGACAAGTTGTATCCCTGTGGTTTAAAGAAATTGTAATGCACATCCTTAATCCGTTTAAAAAGACCATTTTACCCTTACTTTTATATACTACTTTTTCATATATATATATATATATATATATATATATATATATAATTGTTTAATTTTTTTTTATATTTTTCCGCTTATATTTTAATTTATATATTTATATTTTTTCTGATTTATATATATATATATATATATATATATATATATATATATATATATATATATATATATATATATATTAAATTTTATTCAAATATATTTTTAATGTTTTTTTTATATTTTGTTCGTTTATATTTTTTTTGACGTTTTATTTGAATAATTTTTCTAGTTTTTTTTCTTTTTTTTTGATGTTTTGTTCGAATATATCTTTTAATGTTTTTTTGATCTTTTGTTTGTTTTATATACTTGTAAAGCTTTATATATATATATATATATATATATATATATATATATATATATATATATATATATATATATATATATATATAGGGGATAGTGAATATACATTACAACCCCACCTAAGCTTAGGTACTAAATCTCTAAAATATGTCGTTTTAACATGCTAAATATACCCGGTTTGGTTTCACTTGGTAAATATATCATCCTCCATAACATTTCTTTCTTTCATTATCGTTTTACCATCTCTGTTTTCTTTCCTCAATTATCGTTTATTACTTTACCCAAGTGAACATTACTAAACCCTAAACCTAAACCCTAAACCCTAAATTTAAACCCTAAACGCTAAACCCTAAATCTAAACCCTAAACCCTAAACCCTAAACCCTAACCCTAAACCTAAACCCTAAACCCTAAACCTAAACCCTAAACCCTAAACCCTATTGTGTCGATCTTGAATTTACATTTTGAAGTATTAATCGTGAATCCATTAACCGTAATTTTATATAGTAAAACAATGTATTTTCAAAAGGTTTAGTACCTAAGCTTAGGTGGGGTTGTAATGTATATTCCCTTTTCCCATATATATATATATATATATATATATATATATATATATATATATATATAAGTAAGGGTAAAATGGTCTTTTTAAGTGGATTAAGGATGTGCAGTGCAATTTCTTTAAACCATAAGGATGCATCTTGTCAGATTTTTAAAGATTGGACTAAATTTGCGAATTTGACCAAACAATATGGACCAAAACTGTAATTTACCATTATAATAATAAATACGCCTTCAAGTATTCTTTTTTCACCTTTTTCTTTAACTAAAAGTAAACTCAACCCTTTTCCCTCTCCCAATCCCACTCCTTTTTCAATCTCTTTAAAAGTTCATTTTCTTACTCTTTCCTACTTAATTAGTGGTTAAAATTTAAAACAATAAACTCTAGTTTAGTATGTTATTAATCTAATATGGCTTTCTTCTTACATCATATACTACATTACAACGGTCATAATTTATGATATATAAAACAATTTCTATATTCATGCGATGAAATACAAATGGGGATTCTCAGTTTACAAAACAAGTTGTAAATATGATGATAGACTGAAGAAAGTCGAAGTTGACCTTTTTCTAGTCAACAAATGTAAAAATATGTTAGTGAAGCCTGTTATATTGAAACAATGTTATGAGAAGTTAAATGTAAGCCTGTCTGGAACCTAAGGCTAAGGGTGATTGAGAACGTGATAAACAGTGTATAGTATACGAAGATAAAACTAATGTGCATCTATTAACTTAAACCATATCGTTTTATAAATTGATATGAACTTCTAAGAATCCAAAGAATGTTATTCAAAAGACTACAGGTGAAATTTTTTTATGAGATTCTAGGAGGCAAACGGATTCTTCAATCTATATTTTAACTTATTTACTGTGGTCAGGTTTTTTGGATCTATAATACACAAAACAAAAATTATAATTTTGTAATGATGAAAATCCTTGGTCCTTAATTAGTAACCTAAGTTCCCGTCGGGGAAGGTGATAATGATGCATATTATTCAATAGCGATAGTGTGGGTATGGTGATAGCGATTGGGATCTCCGGTGCTCCCATGCAACACTTGCCATCTTTATGTTAAACTATCTCTACTATCAGAGACTATGTAGTAGAATTCTATAACGGATGTCTCGGTTTTTAAACGTGTACACACTTCATTGTTTTTTTGTGTTGAACAATACATCCCTGCTGCATATTTATTTTTATTGTAAATTATGAAAATATGACATATTAAGGAGTTACTAGATGGTTATCAGGACTTCATTTATTTAGTAATGTTTGCGATTTATAAATGTTATTGGAGTATTATTATAATATCTGCAACACTAGTATATAAAGTATCTAGATGTTATTTTTTCATTCATTCATTATAGATAAAGTTGCATACAGTACAAAAAAACAAGTGTTAGCCCAGCTGAACGAGTTAATAAAAGTTGCATACAGTCAAAGAGGAAAATGTATAATTATCGATGAGTCAACAATTCACTTTATGACAAATCATACAATAACAACCTTTATCACATACATACATTTCCATTTGTTATCACCAAAAGTATAATTTATCACATATCACCAACTTCATCTTTTAATATTACACAATTCGTCAAATATCATCAAATTCATCTTTTACAATATACTTCACCAAATATCACCAATTTCATCTTTTATTATATAGTTCCCCAAATATCACCAAAATATAACCTGCCAAATATCACCAAAATCATCTTTTTCACCAAAGGTACTTTATGATAAGCATGCGTCTCTTAGTGCTTCATAACCTAAGCAAACTACCCATTCACTACTTGTGTGCCTACGCTGTCGAATGCTCTAAGTGGCTCATGACTTCCAACCGAAACACCAACCCCGAGATCTCCACTTTTTTTGCACTGAATTTGCGAAACACAAGTATTTTGCGATGTTATCTAGGATTTACATTGTCATATATCCATAACACCTCCCAATCCAACGTGATATTTGTATTAGTCCACCTCGGTTGGAGCACACCACTCCAGTCCATGAATATTGTAGCGACAGTGCACGTGTAACATGTGTCGTATGATCTTCTAGATATACCAGATGACTTAAACCTTAGTGGCTTAAGCTCTTTTATATAAGGTCCTCTTTCAACATAATAGATTCTTGAAAATATCCATATAAGGTTTTAGGCAAAATATCATATACTAACCAAACCCACTATGCATCAACCCGTAAAATTTCAACAATTCATCATTTTGAGCATACAATCTCAACAATTAACAAATATCATAATATTCACCAAATTCAGCAACAAATCACCAAATCATGGCCAACTAGTCATATTTTCAATCAAATTTATGTTAGTCTGTTAGCATACCATAGTCATCATAATCATCATAATGGAGTCAACATATCAATTTAGACCCTAAGCATGGCTACTAGTATACAAGCATATGAAGCTAACACATCATATACATATACAAAACAGTGGCCAATTTCGTCATAGAGTGAATCAATTATCCTTATATGAAATGTACTTTTCAACTTATGCACATTTAGTGAGTAAAACTACGAACTTACATTTGTCACAAAAACGTTTTTCCCACTTCAATTCTCGTAAACACTTGGGGTTATCACGGTCTCCCTAATACAACACAAACAATCATATTACTAGGTGTTTTCAAGTTTACTACTTTCACAAATATAGTTTTAATATTACAATTAGGTTCATGCTCATTTTATTAGAGTTTTGGAATTTCCCAACATGACCCATGTTAAGTGTTTTGAGTATAAAGCATAATCTACATCTATAAATGGACTGATACAGGAGTCCCTGGACACTAGACTCGATTCACTACAACTTTGTATCTCAAGTGATTTTGTCTAATTCGGAGCAGATGGGCTCTACAGCCCTCGCAAGACATGTCAACAGTTATGTCCATATTTCCAACATTTGCTAAAGAATCACCATATTTGTGCATAAACTCAACAACTATCGATTCCTACTGAACCAAAACAAGAAAACGCGTTGAGGAGTAATTTCTTACCTCCTAAACTTTAGAGGACACAAAGGAACAAGATGGAGAGAAGAAACCAATCACTACACCACTAAAATCGTTAAAAAAAATGCAACGCTTATTCATTTGAATCACACTTGATTAATAGGAAATGAACTTCATTTAGAACTAACTTAAGCTATGTGTTGTTGGCTGCAAATAGGGTTACAAACCTGTCTGTTAGGGTTAGCCTCCCTAAATAGGTTATAAGTTACATTTTTGGCACTTCAATTATTGTTCAAATACCAATTAGACCGATGTATAGGTTCAAGGTTTATTTTTTACACTTTCGTCAATTGAATACCAACTTACAAGAAAGTAAAGTTCAATTTAATAAATAAGCATAATGGAACATGAATCTCGTTAACTGTAGAAAATTTGGGTCGTTATGTTGATCCCGACAGAGGTAGAGTCACATGTCGAAAAACAGTTTCTCTGTGACTGATGGCTAAATAACTCATGAAGATGCAAACACATTTACCCAATCTATATCATGGAAAAATCATTGGAATTTCATATATGTCTTTAAAATTTATAAAAGAAATCTTATGATCATTTTTTGTCTATAAACGATGTACAAAAGAATCCGTGCACCTCGAAAAACGAATCCAACCAATTATATACAATGTTTGTCAAACTTAAAAAAAGTCAAAGCTTTTAAACCCCAAATACTAGGAATGTTTGAAACAACCTCGCGTAAGAGGAAACCTAAATCAAATATTTTCAATAAAGAAATCAAAGTTATTAAACTTGATGGGTTTTGAATTTAAATCTTCAAAATCAATTTGTATATACATATAGACAAATCTAAACCAAAGTTGTGTGTGAAGGAAATCAAAATCGTATTGTTCCTCTAAATTTGGTATTTTGTCATTTGAAAAAGAAGGCTTTCTTTGAGTGGGAAAAGACTTAATAATGCTTTATCCTGAAACCCTTGGTCAGAGGAAACTCATTCTATCGACTTGGTCACTTGGGATATTAATGATTCCAACCAGTGGCGAATCTAGAATAGAAAACCACATGGTTCCTAATAAGATGTCTTTTAAATTACCAAAAATCGCTTACCAACTAAGATGTCCTTTAAATTACCAAAAAACTATATTTAAATTGCCAAATTTTAAATACAAATAACAAGTTTATTGTGGGATGATACGATCTAAGTATCATTCTTCATGAAGGAACCAATTTAAATACTTTCAATATATTCAAGAAAAACATATGTTGCATTATCTCATTCGATTCATTTCTCCAAAGCTAACAAGAACATAAATACATAATTTTCTATTGATTTTTACGGAAAGTCATAAACAAGTGGGTCGATTACAAGTTTACAAATGAAAATTAAGTTTTTTATTAGACAAAATGATGACAAAATTGAAACTATAAACCACTTATCACAGTTTATATAGGAGTATTGCAAAATGTTTAAGTAAATTAAAGAACAATCATCTGATGTAGGGATGAAAGTGGGTCCAAACCCGGACCGGATGGACCCGGACCCGGAAAACCCGGAACCAGTTAACGAGATTTTTTAGAACTGGAAACTGGACCGGTATATAGGAATCGGTTCCGGTTCGGTTCGGGTACGGTACCGGGTAAAGTGGGTCTAGAACCGGAAAACCCGGAAACATCAAAGTGGGTAGGTTGGAACCGGATAAAGTGGATTTAAAACCGAAAAACCCGGAAAAGCCGGAATTTTTTGGTAATTACTTACTACTTAGTGGGTTGAACTTTGAAAATTTTCATATTGATATTCCGACTTTGGGGGATTGTAACTCATTGAATATGAAACCAAAATTGACAAAATTATAGTCTAAAATCATGTACAAATTCTAATCTATACTCTGGAAAAAATCGCATGTCAATCCGACTTTAAACGAATGAGATATGCATGTGTTAACATTTTCACGGAATACAAAGTACAAAAACAAATAGCTTAAAAGTTGAAAATTTCCAGTTTTGATATCCCGACTTTGGAGGACTGTAAATCATTGAATATTAAACCAAAAATGACAAAATTATAGTCTAAACTCATGTACAAACTCTAAACTACAAGTTAGAAAAAACCACATGTCAATCCGACTTCAAATGAATTAGATATGCATGTTTTAAAACATTCATAGATTACAAAAAAACTGAAAAACTAAAAACTTTCAGCTTTGATATCTCGACTTTGGGGGACTGTAACTCAATGAATATAAAACTAAAAATGGCAAATTTATAGTCTAAAATCATGTACAAACTCTAAACTACACGTTTTAAACGATTCACAAAAACCCGTTCCGGCCCTAAAAGTGGTTCCGGTTCCTAACACCGGTTCCGGGTTTTAGACCCGGTTTACCCGGACCTGATGGACTCAAACCCGGATTACCCGGAACCCGGATAAAGCCATTTTTTAAACCCAGAACCGGAACTGGTTCTATATATTCCGGTTCTAACGGTTCCGGCTCCGGTCCGATTCCGGTTTCGGTCCGGTTTTCCGATTCTAAATCTCATCCATAATCTGATGGGATAGAACCCAAGTCTCCAGGTTACAAAATTTCACGCTAACCAACTGACTAGGAATAATTTTTTATTTATTTTAACTTTCCAGAAACATAAGGTAGTTCCTCAAAATTTTCAAAGGTGGGTCCTAAGTTTTTTTCTATAATAGTTATATATAATTTTAAAAATTTAGGTGGGTCATAGGACCCACCTAAGCCCTTCTTACATTCGCCATTGATTCCAAATCTCCACCGCCTAACCCAATGATGCGTTGCAAAAGGTGAGTAGTAAGGGGAGATACGAATAAAATGTCATAACTCATAAACTTTGCAAATCAGACATCACCTTGTTCTTGTAGTTAGAATTAATCATCGGTGTGTCGGTCGATAATGGGGTTCACTTAATAGAGAAAGAGGAAGGGGAGAGAGATGATTTGGTGATGACATTAGGGGAAGAATATGGTTCGTAGTTTAATGGAGATAGTGACCGACGATAGCCACATCGATTTGGAGGTGATCTGTCACACCCCAAAACCAAGAACGGCGGAAACGTTCAGGGGTGGAGGACGTCATGTAAAGTATCATAACAGTGCAAAGTAGTAAACAAGTAACAACATCATCCATTGCATTAAAAGTAAAGTTTTTAATACATGAGTGTTCTATCATAGTAATAAGACACCAAAATATGTAATCAAAATAAAAGACGAGTCTTGTCTGTGCTCCGTCTTCTCAAAACCTGGTCATCGTACCTGTCTACTGGTGACCTGAGAATACAAGTTATTTTGAAAGCGTAGATCAGCATAAAGCTGGTGAATTCATAAGTATTATGGTGTCATTGATTGGAAAAGCTGATATGAAAGACTTGTAAATGTTTAATAAAACATTTAGTATAAGTGTGAAAACCCTAGAAAATCCCATATTTCCTACTAGTATAAAAGGTAGTCTTCTACCAAGACCTGAATGCTTTGAAAGTTGCATTTCTGTATCAATGAAAGTTTTTCCCATGTGTGACTATTATTATAAATATATAGTCTACCTCATCGTTTATGTGAATGTGTCACAAAATAAAAGTAAAAGGGAAATTATATAATCATTTAATTATTATCCTTTGGTACTAGGATAAACACGGCATAGTAATTGCCGAATAGTATTAACCGTAGACATCTGTCGATGTGCATTTTCCCTCTGTAGCTAACAGTTGGATGTAGAATGGTTAGTCTCGTACATATATAATAGTATCTACACATATAATATGTAATAGTATCTCATCATATATAGTATCTATGTAATAGTATCCATGTAAAAGTATCCATGTAATAGTATCTCTTCATATTGTATGTAATGTATTAGTAGAGACTCATGAATGAACCGACTCTTGTGTAATTCCTTGTAATATGAATAGTAGTTTGTATCCCCTAAACTATACCTATAATAGTTTACTGGAATGTAAATTGAATGTCCAAGTAGGTTTATACACCCTTGCTACACAAGAGTGTTGGAACTGAAGAAAGAATGAAAGCTCTCATATCAATACATATGTATATGAAACATAAGTGTATATATATGGTTTTTAACAATAAGTTGAAAGAGGTTTTGTAAAACATTTAAGAGTTTTGAACAATAAATAATGATGACTTGATGTCAGTTTATAAAATAATTCAAAAGTAAATCATTTGATAACAAAGTATAAAACAACCGAAAACTATTGTATTTATCACATTTTGAAGTATGTGAAATCAGATGGTTGAAAACACAGTTATAAATCACATGTGATTGATTCTATAACTTCCTGTTTTCTACTTGTATTCCCCCCATGAAAGTATTTAAAATCATTTAAAAGATTGATTAAGGGGTATGAACTCACCTGTAGTGGGTGGTTGTGGAAGAACTGAATGATGTAGGATCCTAAGTGTCAAGTGAAGACTTGTACACACACAATGATCCTAGTTAACATATAATCACATATATGTATCCAATTAGTCATAAAACAACTAATTAACCAAGTTTAAGACATCCTAAGACATGTAAAACACTTGATTTAAGTGCTATAAGTCATAAGGATTGCATCTAAGGGTGGTAGGACCTTGCTATTGAGTTTGGGGTTCAAGGGTAAACTCCCTTGGAGTTTACGGTTTTGTGACCATAACTCCTTGAGTTTACGGTCGTAAACCCATGAGTTTACGGCCGTAAACTCATGTTTCTTTGACCATTTTGTGTTTTGAAGCCTTAAAGATCACAAGAAGCATTCCTACTTCATGTTTAAGCCTTAGGAAGAGATTAGGGCACCATTTCACTCCTTTAGGGAGTTTACGGTCCTTGGACCATTTGTCTTTGGGTTTACGGCCGTAAACCCAAATGATTTATGGTCTTTTGATGTTTTCAAGTACTAAACACTTTAAGGAAGGGGGTCTAGACTAGTTTCCAAGGCTTAGAAGCAACTAGGGCACACTTTGGCACCCTTAATAGGGTTTACGGTCCAAGGTGTTCTTGGACCGTAAACACCTTTGATCCTTTGTTTCTTGGGTGTTTTGTTGATGTTTAGAAGTGTAACAAGCCTTATAACACACTAGGGTAGGAGTACTTACTAGGTAGAAGCTTGAAAAGGTGCTAAAAGTCCAAGAACACTAGTGTGTGTTCTTGGTGTTCTTGGTGAAACTTGAAGATCTACACTTTTGGAATGATTTCACGGATGGAATCATGTTAGATCACTAGATTAGGGTAGATATCAACTTATTAGGGCTAGAAACACTTACAAGTTGAAGATCTTGAAGAAATGTTGGATGATACTTGAGAGAGAATTTGGTTTTGGATCTTGAAAATGTGAAAAGTGGTAAAATATGACTAAGTGTCATATTTATACCCCCTTTTTAGGGTTTACGGCCGTAAACACATTTGTTTAGGCCGTAAACTCCAAACTCTTGGAGTTTTGGGACATTATTGTTGCACAATAAACCCTAGGGCATCCTCTCACCTGTCATCTCCTGATTTACTAACTTCAAAACACTAGAACTTAATCCAAAAAGCCTGAAAGTTAGCAGAAACTGTTCTGACTCTTATTGAAGTGAGAGGTTGTACAGAATAGAAATTTCAGGTTGTCACATCATCCCCCCGTTAGAAGGAATTTCGTCCCTAAATTAGAATTTAAGCAAATAAGTAGTTACAAAGAACTAAGTAAAAAGATGAGGATATTTCAGTTTCATCTGATCCTCTCGCTCCCAAGTGAATTCAGGTCCTCGCTTGGCGTTCCAGCGAACCTTCACTATCGGGATACAGCTTTGTTTCGTTTGCTTGACCTCCTGGTCCATGATCTCTACAGGTTCTTCCACGAAGTTGAGGCTCTCGTTGATCTCAATCTCGTCGAGTGGGATTACAAGAGCCTCGTCATACAGACACTTTTTAAAGTTCGAGACGTGGAAAGTGGAGTGTACGTTACTGAGTTCGCGTGGCAAGTTATGTTTGTAAGCTACAGGGCCGATTCTTGCGAGAATCTCGAAAGGCCCTATGTACCTTGGATTTAGCTTTCCACGCTTTCCGAAGCGTATCAAGCCCTTCCAGGGTGAGACCTTCAATAGAACACGGTCACCCACCTGGAATTGCAACGGTTTCCTTCGCTTATCAGCGTAGCTTTTCTGTCGGTCTCTAGAGGCTTTCAATCGTTCACGAATCTGAACGATCTTCTCTGTCGTTTCCCGAATGATCTTCGGACCTGTGAGAGTGCTTTCAGGAACTTGTCCTTTAGCTAACTGGGTATCACCCACCTCAGCCCAACACAGAGGGGATCTGCACTTTCGGCCATAGAGGGCTTCGAATGGAGCAGCCTTTATGCTCGTGTGATAATTGTTGTTGTAGGAAAATTAGACAAGGGCTAAATGAGTATCCCATGCCTTCCCAAAGTCGATCACACAGGCTCGCAACATATCTTCCAAGGTTTGGATAGTTCTCTCACTTTGTCCGTCGGTCTGTGGATGGTAGGCTGTACTCATGTCCAACCTAGTTCCTAGGGAACTTTGTAGCGACTGCCAGAACCTCGAAGTGAATCTACTATCTCTGTCCGAGATAATGGATATGGGAACACCGTGCAGTCGTACAATCTCCCGAATGTAGATTCTTGTAAGCTTCTCCATCTTGTCTGTTTCTTTGATAGGCAGGAAGTGTGCGGACTTGGTCAATCTGTCGACGATGACCCATATGGTATCAAGTCCACCCGTTGTCTTGGGCAACTTGGTTATGAAGTCCATAGTGATCCGCTCCCACTTCCATTCCGGTATCTCTAGTTGTTGTAGAAGACCGGAGGGTTTCTGGTATTCGACCTTGACCTTGGTGCAAGTAAGGCATTTACTTACGAAGGTAGCAATCTCTGCTTTCATGTTAGGCCACCAGTATAGCTTTTTAAGATCCAGATACATCTTATCTGAACCTGGGTGGACGGAATAACGAGTGTTGTGTGCCTCAGTCATGACCAAGTCTCTGAAGCCACCGTGTTTCGGTGTCTAGATCCGATCCATGAGGTATAAGGCTCCGCCACCCTTGACTTCCAAGTTCTTATCCATCCCTCTTAGGGATTCACTCGCCACATTTTCAGGTTTCAAAGCGTCGAGCTGAGCCTCCTTAATTTGCGTGGACAAGTGTGAATGGATAGTTAGAGTCAAAGATTTGACTCTACGACCAGAGTATTCTTTCCGACTTAGGGCGTCGGCTACTACGTTGGCTTTACCTGGATGATAACGAATTTCACATTCGTAATCACTGAGTAGCTCGACCCACCGTCGTTGTCTCATGTTGAGCTCCTTCTGGTCGAATATATGTTGTAGGCTTTTGTGATCTGTAAAGATAGTACTTTTTGTACCATACAGGTAGTGTCTCCAGATCTTCAGAGCAAACACGACTGCTCCTAGCTCAAGATCATGTGTGGTGTAGTTGACCTCATGTGTTTTCAGCTGTCTTGAGGCATAGGCGATGACCTTACCTCGCTGCATCAGAACACATCCGAGTCCTTGATTTGACGCATCGCAATAGACAACGAAGTCTTCTATCCCTTCGGGGAGGGATAGTATTGGTGCGGTGCACAAGGCTCGCTTGAGCGTTTCGAACGCTCTCTCCTGCTTCTCTTCCCAGTCAAAGGCCACGCCCTTCTGGGTCAGTGTTGTAAGAGGTTTCGCTATGCGGGAGAAGTTCTGAATGAACCTGCGATAGTAGCCAGCGAGACCTAGAAATTGACGAATTTATGTAGGTGTCTTAGGTGCTGACCAGTTCTCAATGGCCTTGATTTTGGAAGGGTCCACGTGAATTCCCTCTTCACTAACTACGTGGCCCAAGAATTCGACTCTTCGAATCCAAAATTCGCACTTGGGGAACTTCGCATAGAGCTTCTCCGATCTTAATGTTTCTAAGACTTGACGAAGATGTTGACTATGTTCCTCCTTACTACGAGAGTAGACGAGTATGTCATCGATGAAGACGATGACGAACTGATCCAAGTAAGGCCGACGCACCCTATTCATTAAATCCATGAATACTGCGGGCGCGTTAGTTAATCCGAATGGCATCACTACGAATTCGTAGTGCCCATAACGAGTTCGGAAGGCTGTCTTGGGAACATCCTCCTCTAACACTCGTAGTTGGTGGTATCCGGATCGTAGATCTATCTTCGAGAAGTAGTTGGCTCCTTGAAGTTGATCAAATAAATCGTCAATGCGGGGTAAGGGATAACGATTTTTAATGGTAAGCTTGTTGAGTTCCCTGTAGTCGATGCACATACGAAACGATCCGTCTTTCTTCTTGACGAACAAGACCGGTGCTCCCCATGGTGAGAAGCTTGGCCTAATGAATCCCTTCTGGAGAAGTTCGTTAAGCTGACTGGAAAGTTCCTGCATCTCCGCTGGTGCCAGACGATATGGAGATTTAGTTACTGGAGTAGCTCCTGGCACTAAGTCGATTCTGAACTCGACTTGGCGTTGGGGTGGTAATCCTGGAAGTTCTTCTAGAAAGATGTCGAGAAAGTCGCGTACTTCTGGGATGTTCTGAATATCTTTCACTTCTTGACTCGTATCGACGATGTGTACGAGGAATGCATGATATTCCTTTCGCAAGCACTTCTGAGCTTGTATGCACGAAATGATGCGAAGGTTCGTACTAGGTTTGTCGCCGTAGATAACTAGAGTTTCGTTGTTAGGAAGGTTAAGACGAACTGCTTTTTCAAAGCACAAGATGTCGGCGCGATGAAGACTCAACCAATCCATGCCGATAATGACGTCGAAACTTTTAATCGGGACCGGCATGAGGTCTATCTTGAAAGTATGGCCATCTAAAGTTAGAGTACAACTTACGTATGTGCAGTTAGTACTTTCCGTTTTCCTGTTTTCCATTTCTACAGTGAATGATTTATCTAATGCACGTGGTTTTTGTTTAAGCAAGTGTGCAAATTTCTGGTTTACGAAGCTTTTCTCCGCTCCACTGTCGAAAAGTATGCAAGCATATGAGTTATCGAGGAGAAACGTACCAGTAACTATTGTAGGATCAGCTACGGCTTCCTCGTGGCCTATGGCCAGAACTCTTCCTACTCCGCCAGCTATCCCTGCCTTAGGGCAGTTCCTCTTGTAGTGGCCCACTTCGCCACAACCGTAGCAAGCTTGGCCCACACCGGCGTTAGGAACTTGAGCGATCGGCCTTGATGGAGTCTTGCAGAAACGGGCAGTATGCCCCCTTCTGTTGCAGTTAGTGCACTGTATTTCCCGGCAAGGTCCGTTGTGATGGAAGGTGCATTTGTTGCACCTCGGAAGATTACCGGCATAAGGCTTCGCTGGTAAGGGATTAGCAGGGACAACATGAGTTACTGTGGCAGCATTGATTGTAACTAGTTGTTGTCTCTTTGAGGATTCTTGCGAAGCCCCGCTTTTCCTCTTATTCCACCCCTTTTTCTTGTTGTTGTTGTTGTTGTTGTTTCCCTTTTGTTGCTTAGGTGTAGAAATTGTTGGGTTCTGGTGGTTTCCGTGATCTATAAGAGATTGTGCCAGCTCTTTGGCGCTGTCAAAAGTAACAGGCCTAGATGCTAACACACTTGACTGGATCTGGGGCGACAGTCCCCAAAAATATCTCTCTATTTTCTTGCTCTCAAGAGCAACCATATCAGGGCAAAGAATTCCCAGATCACAGAATCTATTAGTATAAGTTGATATGTCAGAACCAACCATTTCAAGACCCCAGAGTTCCTGTTCGAGTTTTTGAATTTCCCCTCGTGGACAGTACTCTCTCATCAGCATGGCTTTCAAGTTTTCCCAACTTATCGAATTTGCCACTATTAGAGTCAGTGACTTAACGTGGCCATTCCACCAAGTTAAAGCCCTGTCAGAAAAGGTACAAGTAGCAAACTTGACCTTATTGTTCTCTGGGCAGGCGCAGATTTCAAAGACTGCTTCTGTCTTTTCTATCCACTGCCTTAAGATCATAACCCCTCCAGTTCCATTGAAATTTCTGGGTTTGGCATTCGTAAAATCCTTGTAGGTGCATTCTCGGGGGCGCCCATGGCTCTCGCCATGGTTAGAAATAGGTGCACCAGTTCCTGATCCGCTAGGGACAGGAGTATTGATGTGTGACATGGCAGCCGCTACGGCCGCCGTGACAGCTGCTTGGAACATAGCAGCGTCGAACAGAGGAGGTGGTGGTATCGGTGTTTCGTTATTATTGTTACGCCTCGGATTTCTGCGAGGAGGCATCTTTTAACTATAAGTTTAGAAAGATGAAGATATTGATAAGAATTCAATAGGAAAGTTGATGAAAATGACTCATGGACTAACTCTTCATAGTCCTACAGCGCGATTGAATGAAGATCTAGAACTAACAGATGATAGCATTTGGATAATAATTTCCATGAGATCAGGTACCTGTCAATATTACTGGAATTACAGATGTAACAAGTTCGGGAAAAACGGCCTAGTAGGAGGCCTTACATCAACCAAGATGGAAAATTTTGATAGGACTACGACCTAATCAAGACCTAACAGGTCTAAGATTTAAAAAGATAGGAAATTAGACCAGAGTTTTACATAACTAGGTTATATCCAAAAGAGAAGTCGATGAGATTCTATTGGCGACGAGAACTACTAGAGTGAGTTCTTGATTCCGACAGAAGGCGTTCTATGTCCCTCACACGCCTGTCAGATCTTACTTGCTGAGCTCGAAGTTCCCTGACTTCAGCTTGGGTTCCAGCAAGTTCTCTCTGCAGAGCTGCATTGTGGACCAGAGTCCTTTCATGAGCAGACTCTAGTTGGCGAATGCGGACTGTGTTAACGCCAGAGTTGGCGTCAATCTCCATGACTCGGTCGATAGCGGCTCGACCCTGTTCGGTGTTCCGGGAAATCCTACGAACCATGATGGGTAGGACCCTGTCAGCTGAACCTCCCTCAGTGAGGTTGTAGAAGCTTCTGTCTCCATTGTAGGGGATGGGTTGACTCTGTTCCTGACTCCATCTATTCAATTTTGTGGCCCACAGAGGTGTGGGTCCTTGAAATGCTGGACAAGGGTTTGGGTCATGAGCAGCTGGGGGTAGATTGTTGACTTCTGGTTCTGAGTCAGAACTATCAGAAAAGCCTTCAGCTTCGTGATCATCCAAAGGAATTGGGTGATCATTCTCTGGCTCTTCTCCGAGCCATCCAGCATTGTCGTGGTTAGGGTAGTACGGGTCACCGTGGGGATGGAATCCAGTCATGATATCTACGCGAGAAAAGGGATATAAGAAGAAATTAATAGACGTACTAACTAAGATAATTATAAGATGATTTTTATCAGTTACTTCAATACTTGTTTAGTGCATACCAGTTATATGTACTCAGGACAGGATAGACCTTCGAATAAGTGACCCTGACTCTAAGCCTACAACCAAACAAGGACAAGAAGTAAAGCAAAGATTGACAGATTCTAAGTCTATGACGTCCTAGATACATATAATCTTAGTGTATCCACTCAGCAACCATTGACCTACTGATAAAGACCTTTTAGTTCTCAAATAAGTAATTATAGTAACACCAAATACCCCTATGGTATTTCATTGTGGTAATGTTGGTAAGTTTTTAGACTTGTTGCCATATCACAACCATTCTTGGGCATATGCTAATCATTCCTCGGACCAGCATAGTTGATTAGGCTATGCCACTCCCAGGACTGACCATACATCCCCGAGCTTACCTGTGATATCCAACAATCGTAATACTTTTGTTTTTGTCGTTGTGACACTGATTTTAGTATAAATGCAGGCATGTATACTTAATTAAATATTTTATTATTTAAAAGTATAAACTCTTGGTCAGAGTATTTTAATCCCATTGTATTTATAGTTAGTATATCTTTTATGGGTTGATATACTCAATTCACTATAAACAAAGCTCTGATACCAATATGTCACACCCCAAAACCAAGAACGGCGGAAACGTTCAGGGGTGGAGGACGTCATGTAAAGTATCATAACAGTGCAAAGTAGTAAACAAGTAACAACATCATCCATTGCATTAAAAGTAAAGTTTTTAATACATGAGTGTTCTATCATAGTAATAAGACACCAAAATATGTAATCAAAATAAAAGACGAGTCTTGTCGGTGCTCCGTCTTCTTAAAACCTGGTCATCGTACCTGTCTACTGGTGACCTGAGAATACAAGTTATTTTGAAAGCGTAGATCATCATAAAGCTGGTGAATTCATAAGTATTATGGTGTCATTGATTCGAAAAGCTGTTATGAAAGACTTGTAAATGTTTAATAAAACATTTAGTATAAGTGTGAAAACCCTAGAAAATCCCATATTTCCTACTAGTATAAAAGGTAGTCTTCTACCAAGACCTGAATGCTTTGAAAGTTGCATTTCTGTATCAATGAAAGTTTTTCCCATGTGTGACTATTATTATAAATATATAGTCTACCTCATCGTTTATGTGAATGTGTCACAAAATAAAAGTAAAAGGGAAATTATATAATCATTTAAGTATTATCCTTTGGTACTAGGATAAACACGGCATAGTAATTGCCGAATAGTATTAACCGTAGACATCCGTCGATGTGCATTTTCCCTCTGTAGCTAACAGTTGGGTGTAGAATGGTTAGTCCCGTACATATATAATAGTATCTACACATATAATATGTAATAGTATCTCATCATATATAGTATCTATGTAATAGTATCCATGTAAAAGTATCCATGTAATAGTATCTCTTCATATTGTATGTAGTGTATTAGTATAGACTCATGAATGAACTGACTCTTGTGTAATTCCTTGTAATAGGAATAGTAGTTTGTATCCCCTAAACTATACCTATAAAAGTTTACTGGAATGTAAATTGAATGTCCAAGTAGGTTTATACACCCTTGCTACACAAGAGTGTTGGAACGGAAGAAAGAATGAAATCTCTCATATCAATACATATGTATATGAAACATAAGTGTATAGATATGGTTTTTAACAATAAGTTGAAAGAGGTTTTGTAAAACATTTAAGAGTTTTGAACAATAAATAATGATGACCTGATGTCAGTTTATAAAATAATTCAAAAGTAAATCATTTGATAACAAAGTATAAAACAACCGAAAACTATTGTATTTATCACATTTTGAAGTATGTGAAATCAGTTGGTTGAAAACACAGTTATAAATCACATGTGATTGATTCTATAACTTCCTGTTTTCTACTTGTATTCCCCCCCATGAAAGCATTTAAAATCATTTAAAAGATTTATTAAGGGGTATGAACTCACATGTAGTGGGTGGTTGTGGATGAACTGAATGATGTAGGATCCTAAGTGTCAAGTGAAGACTTGTACACACACAATGATCTTAGGTAACATATAATCACATATATGTATCCAATTAGTCATAAAACAACTAATTAACCAAGTTTAAGACATCCTAAGACATGTAAAACACTTGATTTAAGTGCTATAAGTCATAAGGATTGCATCTAAGGGTGGTAGGACCTTGCTATTGAGTTTGGGGTTCAAGGGTAAACTCCCTTGGAGTTTACGGTTTTGTGACCATAACTCCTTGAGTTTACGGTCGTAAACCCATGAGTTTACGGCCGTAAACTCATGTTTCTTTGACCATTTTGTGTTTTGAAGCCTTAAAGATCACAAGAAGCATTCCTACTTCATGTTTAAGCCTTAGGAAGAGATTAGGGCACCATTTCACTCCTTTAGGGAGTTTACGGTCCTTGGACCATTTGTCTTTGGGTTTACGGCCGTAAACCCAAATGATTTATGGTCTTTTGATGTTTTCAAGTACTAAACACTTTAAGGAAGGGGGTATAGACTAGTTTCCAAGGCTTAGAAGCAACTAGGGCACACTTTGGCACCCTTAATAGGGTTTACGGTCCAAGGTGTTCTTGGACCGTAAACACCTTTGATCCTTTGTTTCTTGGGTGTTTTGTTGATGTTTAGAAGTGTAACAAGCCTTATAACACACTAGGGTAGGAGTACTTACTAGGTAGAAGCTTGAAAAGGTGCTAAAAGTCCAAGAACACTAGTGTGTGTTCTTGGTGTTCTTGGTGAAACTTGAAGATCTACACTTTTGGAATGATTTCACGGATGGAATCATGTTAGATCACTAGATTAGGGTAGATATCAACTTATTAGGGCTAGAAACACCTACAAGTTGAAGATCTTGAAGAAATGTTGGATGATACTTGAGAGAGAATTTGGTTTTGGATCTTGAAAATGTGAAAAGTGGTAAAATATGACTAAGTGTCATATTTATACCCCCTTTTTAGGGTTTACGGCCGTAAACACATTTGTTTAGGCCGTAAACTCCAAACTCTTGGAGTTTTGGGACATTATTGTTGCACAATTAACCCTAGGGCATCCTCTCACCTGTCATCTCCTGAATTACTAACTTTAAAACACTAGAACTTAATCCAAAAAGCCTGAAAGTTAGCAGAAACTGTTCTGACTCTTATTGAAGTGAGAGGTTGTACAGAATAGAAATTTCAGGTTGTCACATGATCCTTCCAATTTGAGGGAGGGAGTCAATATGAGGAAGAGAATAAGGTGGGGATGTGAGGTGTGTGTTGTCTTTTATTTAAGAAACATTATTATTAATTAAAAAGTATATATTAAAATTGAATAAAAATAAGATTATGTGTAAAATAATAATTTTATATTAAATATGAAACAAAATAAAACTATAGGGACCAACCATTCAAGAAATCGAAACCACAGGGACAATACACATAAAAAAAATAGAGGATGAACCTATGCCTTTGTTAAACCATATGGACCGTTTATGTAAATTTGTCTAAGCATAATATTGAATCATATTTTTCCCATTTGAGTATAGGGAAAATAACACAAAAGTCACCATGTTTACACCAAAATTCTAATTTGACACTGTGTTTTTCTTTTTTTGCCTCAAATTTGACACTGTGTTTTCTAATTTGTTACAATTCTGACCACTTGACTAGTCAACCTGGTTGTTTGCTGACGTGACATTATAACGTGTCAGTTTTGATGACGTGGCATGCTGACGTGTCAAAATTGATTTTTTTTTTCCACAAAAGACACTAAGTTTTCACTTTTTTTCAATTTTGACACTAAGTTTTATTTTTTTCAATTTTGACACTCTATTTTTTTTGTTCCAAATCGAACATCATTTTTTCCAATTTTGTTCAATGTTAACCATTTCTCATTTGAAACCGTATAAATATTTTTTTGTTACATTTTAACCGTCTAAATATATATTTTTTTCATTTAAAAACCACGTTTTTGTATAAGTACAATGTTTTTATATTCAAACCATGTATAAATATGTATTAGTTATATAAAAACAATATTTTACTTATTTATTAGTTCTTCATTTTCAAGGG
The DNA here is from genome assembly GCF_052849685.1 of Lactuca virosa. Classification (NCBI taxonomy): domain Eukaryota; kingdom Viridiplantae; phylum Streptophyta; class Magnoliopsida; order Asterales; family Asteraceae; genus Lactuca; species Lactuca virosa. The sequence continues at coordinate 47,221,806 of NC_136433.1, forward strand.
AAAATTACGCTTGACTTTATATATTAGTTTAGGATGTTGCTAAAAAATCCCTTAATGATAAGATATGTGTTTGTGTGTGTGGGCTTGTGGCGTATGTATAGTCCCATACATATATATGTCACATCATTAGTAGTTAAATATCCTCTAAATTTAACATATATTGTAATAGTTTATGTCTAAGAATCCCTAATCGGAACAATATAAGATAATTAATTCATATCATGAGAACCAAACTAACCATAAACATTGAACAAGAATAACAAAATTTTATCAATTAGCGCATATGAAATATCATTTAATTTTTTTGTTGTAGATTTTACACATATTTTTATTTACAATTAAATAATTCTATTATGTATATATTAATATTGCATCTAATGTTGGTTTGAAGCATTGAAGAATAGGTGAGAAATATACAACAAAATATACAAATTTAATGAGAATACTAAAATAGATGTAATAATGGCGACATTTATCCTTCATAAATATTTTTTAATGTAAAAAAAATCTTGTGTTTATACAAAAATGAGGTTTTTAAATGAAAAAAAATGAATTTATACGGTTTAAAATGTAATAAAAGTTATTTATATGGTTTCAAATGGAAAATTTTATACATTGAACAAAATAGGAAAAAATGATGTTTGATTTGGAACAAAAAAAAAAGAGTGTCAAAATTAAAATAAAAATAATAAAAACTTAGTGTTAAATTTGAAAAAAGTGAAAACTTAGTGTCTTTTGTGGAAAAAAAATTCACTTTTGACACACCAGCATGTCACGTCAGCATTCCACGACATCAAAACCGACACATCTTCATGTCGCGTTAGTAGACAACCGAGTTGACCGGTTAAGTGGTCAGAATTGTAACAAATTAAAAAAACACCGTGTCAAATTTGAGACAAAAAAAACACAATGTCAATTTATAATTTTGGTGTAAACTTAATGACTTTTGTGTTATCTTCCCTTGAGTATAATCAAATTTTCTTCTACAATTCACCTTCAAAGTTAATTTAAAATTCAAATACTCATTGGTAATTTGTTATTATAATTATTATTGTTTTTATTATTTTTTTTTTGTCATTTCACCTTGCCATAACCATATATCTATAAGTGATCGATAATAAGTTTTGGTTTATAAATTTGTATCTTTTTCATCTACAAATTTAATCCATCACTTAGTATACTGATGGGGTTTCAAGTCCACCAAGCAAATTATATCATTTATTCACAAATAAAACGTAATATAATGGTAAAAAGGGGTATCGATCCTCGGGAAAATGGTTGTATTCAATCATCAATGCAATTCAATAGAACTAGTGTAATAAAACTAACTAACTACAATTAAACTAAGGGGGGGGGGGGGCTGTTGTGATTGCTTGAAAACTAAAAGACTTAAATAAGTAAAGAGCTTGCAATTAAGCAAGATGGTGAGATGCTCAGATATTCGGGAGAATTGGTCAACCAAGGCAATTCAACACAATGAACATTTGTGTGTTTATCATTAGGATTCAATATGAAACTTATCATTCATCCCAAATTGGTTATAGCGATCATGAAGCATGAAATGCCAAGATTCCTCATAGGTAGTATGGAGGTTGGGGAAGCCCACAACACACCTTCTTAATCAAAATCAAGGTTTCAATTGAAGCAATTGAACCCAAGAAAGTTGATTAGCCTTAAGAATGAAGGAATCTCCAATTCCTAGAGGATGTCAATGCTTACACATCCATAAAGGAGTCATGATTCATAAGCTAGAGATGATTTCTACCATCATAAAGACCTTGTTCTAAGTAAATGCAATGATTCAATGCTAAACCAAAGAAATAAACCAACAATTGATCATTCAAGTCCCAAGCTCATGATCAAAGTATTAAACAAGCATAAGAAATATGAAATAGAATCATAAACATAAGATAAATGAAAATTAAGCATGAATCCTTCAAATCCCACAAATATCCAAGGGTTTTAGCCAAAGTTAACCAAAATAGAGAAACTAGCCACTCATGGCAACAAAATAACAATCACAAAAGTGTTTTTGCATCAAGAAACTAACAATTACTTTGAAAGATGAGAAGAATGTGTATCAAGCTCCCAAAAATTGCCTCCAATGGTCTCTAATGGTGGAAAATCAAAGTATCAACTGCTAGACCTAACCCCCAAAGTAAATGGTGAGAAAAATGACCAAAATGACCAAAAGTGTACAGTTGCGCGGGTACCCTCACAAGTGTTACGCGACTGAGACTCCACCCTCGCAAATATTGCTGAAATGCTATTGGCTTATTTTTCTCCACTACACACCCCACTACCCAAGATTCCATTGGTCCCCTCCACACCTCACATGATTCAAATTTGACCAATCATCTTCACGCTTTAAATATGGATAATCCAAGCCCAAAATAAGAACCCATGACCTATCTTCACAAGCCCACTTCATCCAAGTCTTCAACTTTTTAAGCCCAAATCTCCTTTGATGGATCTGTAAAGCCCAATAATGCATCGAAAATCCCACCAAGCCCAACTGCAGTCAAACCGCAACCGCAACGAGCTCCAAAACCCTGCAAAATATCTCATGCAAAATAAAAAGTACCCGACACGATCCATGATAAAGAAAATAAAGAATATACAATGCAATACCAATAAAAAAGACCTAAAATTTCTAAAATAAATTAATAAAAAGAAGGAAATAAAATAAACTATCAAATCATTCCAAGCTTAAACCGAACTTGTCCTCAAGTTAGAACAAGACTAAAATGAGCTCGGGATGAGCTAAAATAAAAAGGAAAAAGAAAGATACCATAGAACTTGGTCAACGTCAGTCAACATGGTCAGAATCAGTCTTGCATGGACCCTACGCATCTTCAAAGTGTTCCCTGCTTTAGATCCATAAACCACATTCTCGAACCACTTTAAGGGCGAATAGATCACGTCTGGATGTAGTCGCGGTGTGCAAGACAAAGGAAACAGAGGATGTGCCCAGTGGGGGCACTTTAAATCACCAATGCAGACCATAATGCATGAAGGAAAGGCGCCTCTTCACACACAATGATTCCTACATTTGTCAAGCTAAAGTGTATAGTAACGAAATATGGTTTTGCAGCACGGCCTCCGGGTAAACATTCGGATTCAGGGGCTTCGCCCTTGTACCGTCCTTTACAATATACTCTCTCATCTTCATTTCCTTTTCTCACCAAAATCAAAAATAAAATAAAATAATAAAAAAATCTACTTAACCTAAATCTAAACCTAACAACTTAAATCTTCAATCTTGAACTTCTGTTATTTGGTCTTTAGTTTCCTTGCTGCTTGATCTCCTGTCTTCTTATTTCTCTTTTTTTATTGATTATTATTATTATTTTTTGGAGAGAAGTCTTGAACTTGGATTCTTGTTCTTCTTTTGTGTTGCTCGTTTTTCTTCATTTTTCTTCTTTGTTTTTGTTGCTTTTCTTTAATTTTCTTCATTTTCTTTTTTTGAGTTTTCTTCTTGTCTTTCTTCTTGGAAGGTCTAAGGAATTTCACCATATAACATAGGACTCCAATAGTGAAAATGGCGTAATAGATAGAGGCTAACATGAACACTTAATGATCATTGACAATATGTCAAGATCTACTAAAAAGGGTGGGAAATGACTCAAACATGGGTGTTACCGAAAAAACTTGGTCCAAAAAATGTGAATTGGGGGACCCGCCTCAAAGTTCATCAAGCACCTCAATGCAAGGTGTGATAAACAAAATCTATCTAACTATCTACTCTAGAACCCTAGAAAAATTATGACTTATAGAATCTAACTAAGTAAGGCTCGGACGAGACTCGAGAGTACTAAGGGGTATTCCCCCCAAAACAAAGATGCGAGTCTGCAATGTCTTCAAAATACCTTACCAGACTAATCTTTGCTCGTACACATTGGCTTGACCAACCACATCCCTCTGCACCTAGACCCAATCAAGCTACCTGCATCTGACCCCCACACAAGAGGTCTCAAAGTGGTCTGTGAGGCTCAAAGCGTGTCCCATTTATCCAATAGAAGGAATTCCATATCAAGAACTGAGACCAATCTATGATTCAATACTTATGACTCAGCGTTATGGTACCTGTAAGGTTGATAAGACAAGAGAGAACAAAAATGCATGAAACTTAAACTAGAATGCATCTAAAAAGTATGAAAATTAGAAAAGAAAGAAAGAAAATATGCAATATTTTTAGATTTTTTTATGCAATTTTTATGAGCGGCGTAAATGACTTACTATAAATGCAACTATATACAACCTAAATGCAATCAAAAAAATAAAAGATAAGAATACCTCACCCCAAGCTTAAAATTAAGCATTGTCCTCAATGCTTAGGATGAGAGTAAGGAAGGATCATACCAGGATCAAGGTCGTAGAGGCCCGCGAGGACGGTATGGAAGCAACACATGGGTCGCACAATGATGCTTGGGTGGAGTTCTTGGCCGCCTAAATACACACTGGTGAAAGCATGGTCGCGCAAAGGAAGCCGGTGCAATGGCTCGAAATTTTATTATGAAGTGGCAGATTTGCGCGGGTACCCTCGCAGATTGTTACGCGGGTGAGGGGGCAGTCTCGCAGATCGTTGCGCGGGTGAGGGGGCAGTCTCACAAACTTTGCACGGGTGGGGAATCAGCCGCGCGCGGACATCAGAATGTACCTCGTGTTGGAGTAATTTTTAGCTCAGATTTGCGCGGGTAAGGCCATCAGGCCGCACAAATTGCAGATTTTTGACACCTTTTTGCAATTTTCGCTCCACAAGCTCCGGTTTTCTTCCAAACCTCAACAAAATCATTGCTAAACCTCAAGATGCTTATTTTTGACCAACTTCAAGCCTAGAATCATCCAAACTTCAAGCGGAGATTATTTATCCACAATGCATTTATTTAACGTCTTTGCCAAGACTTAGTTTCGCTTCCTTCAACTTTCATAAATCGGAGTTTCCAATGTTACGTTGTCGAATTCTCCCGTGTCAAATCCTTCATAAAATGGTTTCAAACGGTGCCCATTCACTTTGAAGATTTGGTTCGTTTCCAAACTCTTGATTTCAACAACACCATGATCAAACACTTTTAAAACAACGAAAGGTCCATGCCATCGAGATCGTAATTTTCCCGCAAATAACTTCAAGCGTGAATGATAAAGAAGAACTTTTTGACCTGAAATAAAGTTTTTTTGGGTTATGTGCTTGTCATGAAATGCCTTTTTCTTCTCTTTGCACCTTTTAAACCTTCTAATTATCTTCTTTTTGACCACTTCCATCATTGGGGATTCAATCTTCTTTGAGACTCTCTCCTATGCTTGCAATAATCTTCCATCAGAATCTTGTGTGTGCATACATTAGGGCTTACCCCGTTTATTGGCTCAATCACATCAACTCGATACAATGGAGAAATGTTGCTAGGGTACCTCATTGCTTCAAAGATGTTGAAGTCAATGGTTTATCCATCAACTTCCATAGTGATATTTCCTTTGTGGACATCAATGATTGTGTGAGCAATATTCATGAAAGGTCTTCCAAGGAGGATCATAGATGATTTGGAAGGAGTCTTCTCTTCAATATCAATGACATAAAAATTCGCAGGAAAAACAAGTTGATTAACTTGTACTAACACATACTCCAAAACTCCTTATGAGACACACTTGAATTGTTAGCTAATTGAATGATTACTTCGATTTCTTCCAAAGGTCCAACATTGAGAGATTGAAAAACTGAATATGGCATCAGATTGATCGAGGCTCCAAGACCTAACATGTCATTTTCGACATGAAAATCACCAATACTGCAAGGGATGGAAAATATTCCTGGATCCTTTCATTTGGGAGGTAACTTCTTCTGGATAACCGCAGACACGTTTGCATTGACTTGAATCTTTTCATTTTCCTTGAATTTCCTCTTCTTGGTGCACAAATCCTTGAGGAATTTTACATAACTTGGAATTTGCTTAATAGCATTCAATAGTGGAATGTTTATTTGGACCATGCGGAAAGTTTCAAATAATTCATTTTCTTCCTCTTTCTTCTTCAAAATGGCTAACCGAGAAGGAAAGGGTGGTGGTATGACCAATGGCTTGATGGTCTTGTTGGAAGATTCGGGTTGCTTAATGATCGTCACAACCGGTTCCTTTGGAGGAACTCCCACCTTTGTAGGCTCAACAACAATAACCTCGTCTTCTTCTTCTCTTGAAACTCTTTTGGGGTTACTTTCTCAAAGTGTTTTCCCACTTTTCAAGGTGATTGCACTCACATTAGGATTTTTCTCGGTTTGAGATGGAAGTTTACCCCTTTGTTCTATCTTGTTGAGAGTGGTGGCCAAGTCTCTAATTTGTGCTTGAATGTTGGAGAAGGTGTTCTTGGTCTCTTGTTTAAATTGGGTTTGGCTTTGAGCAAGAGAAGTAACGAGTTCTTGAAGATTCATTTGATGGTTACCACTTGATTGGCCTTGTAGTTGAGGTTGTTGGGAATTTGGAGGGGTATAATATGTTTGTGGATATGGAGGTTTTTGGGAAGGATATTGTGGATATTGGGGTCTCATCATAACATTTGGTGGGTTTTGATTTGGTGGGTATGGATTGTTTGGATTATTCCTCCAATTTAGGTTGTATGTGTTTTGAAATCCCATGGGTCTTGGTTGACCTTGATATCCTTCCATGACATTAACATCCTCCGGTTCACTTCCAAGTGTGGGACACTTATCCTTATAATGCCCCGTTATTGCACAAATACCACACACCATCAATTGTTGACCACTTCCCACCACCATTTGACTCAACACTTTAGTCAAATCCAAGAGTTTTTATTCCAAGTGTTGGGTGTTGCTAACTTCACCAAGCACTTGTGGACAATTTCTCTTCATTTCATTTTGAGGCCCGAAGTTTCTTTGATTTTGAGAAATGGTACCAAAAAGTAATCTTATCTCTTGAGGTGTCTTGTTGAAGATGTCACTACCACTTGAAGCATCAATCATCATTCGATCTTTTTCATTCATACCCTCATAAAATTGTTGAATAAGTAATTGTTCGGGTATATTGTATTGAGGGAAACTTGTACACAAGTTGTTGAATCGCTCCCAAAAATCATCAAAAGTCTCATTCCCCCTTGACGAATCCCCAAAATGTCACTTCTTTGACTTGATATCCCGGAAGTGGGATAGAACTTGCTATTAAAGGCTTTGAGTAACTCTTCCCATGTGAGAATAAATCCCGGTGGTAAGTTGAATAACCACTGTCTAGCTTTATGTTCTGTAACACCCTGACTCTAAGGTATAAACTTTACAGTCTTATATTCATTTTGAAAGGTCTACTCGACGAGTTGGATGCCCTGACTCGTCGAGTAGAAACGGTTTTGGTCGCGTGTCTTAAGTGACCAACTCGACGAGTTGGAGCTGGATGATGAATGCCTAATTTCTGGGGTTTTGCACCCTATTTAAGGGGTCATTAGCCTCCCTTAGCCTCCCCTTATAGCCCCCTGAGCTCAGATACCCTAAATCGTGTTTTCTCTCCATATTTGTGTGTTATTAAGCTTGGAAGGTGGATCTTGGTGAGAAGAGCTTGAATTCCAAAGAGCTTGGAGCAAGGAAAAGTTGTGGATCTGAATTCTACTTCATTTCAGCATCACTTGAAGGTAACAAGTCGTTACCTTGAACTTCCTTCTAACTAGATATCTTCATGCTTGAGATTAGGGCCATTTTAGCATGCTAGTGATTCATTTCGGGTATTAGACATGATCTGAAGTTGCAACTTTAGATCTAGGCTCATCTTGATTCTTATAGTCATAAAGCTTTAGCCTCTAGCAAGATAATGCCTTTTCCTCACTTAGAACCTCTTCTTTAGCTTGATTTTGGCCCTTAGCACCTTGCATGTACGTAAAGTTTGCAACTTTACGTAGGAAGTACGCCCTAGGCACTTAGATCTGCAATATGGAGCTTTGGGGTGGCTTATAAGCATCTGAATGGAGAAAGGACTGAAGGGACACGACGAGTTGCATGGCCGACTTGGCGAGTCCGATGAAGATTAGCCTTGAGGGTTTCTGCATGAACTCGACGAGCCAGTTAGGGTTTTCTCGACTGTGAACACGCATGGACTCGACGAGTTGTCTGGAAACTCGACGAGTCAACTGGGGGTTTCACGACTTCTCAAGTTCTGGAAGGACTCGACGAGTTAGTGAGCTGCACTCGACGAGTTGGGTCAACATGGACTGTTGACCTTGACCGTTGACCTTGACTTTGACCAAGGGTTGACTAGTTTGACTTCTGGGGGTATTTTGGTAAATTGGAAATTTATGGAAATGGTTTTATGGCAATTATAGGTGGTGGAGTCCGTGGCTGTGATTCGAGAGTTTGAGCTTATCACTTCTGTATGACATTTGTGGGGTGAGTTATCCTCACTATACTAAGGGGTCGAAGGCACCAATGTCGGCCCATTAGATCTGATATCCTAGTAGTTGGTGTTATGTTGAGTATGAATTAGTTATGGATGCTAGTTGCTATGCCAGTTAGTAGATCTGTAGGACTACCTGTTTTACTATCTGATTATATATATGTGCATTAGTTATGTTATATGTCGACATGTTATGTGGGATGGGTTGAGGTTGTACTGCTCCGTGCGGTAGCCAACAAACCCAGGAGCATTCCAGATACGAGCTGAGGACCAGACAGGGCATACCAGACTCGTACTGTGGGCTCAGTGGCAAGCCAGATGTGAGTTGTGGGCCTGGAAGGCAAGCCAGACTCACACTGTGGGCCTAGAGGTAACCCAGTCTGTAAAGTTGTGGACCCATTACATGTTGTTATTTGTATATGTGCTATTTGTTGTGTATCAGTATTTTGGGGGAACTCATTAAGCTTCGGGCTTACAGTTTCACTTTGGGTTTCATGTACCTCAGATGATCGCAGGAAGGCAAAGGCGTGATCGTACAACTCCTCACATTTTATGACTATGTTTCTGGGATACTTTGATATAGAACTGTTTTGAAAACAAATTTGTAATAACTGTTGGTTTCTAAATGTTTTAAAAAGTTTAAATATGGCATGACACATATCATATGAAAGTACTTCAAATGCCTTTGAGGATCTTCTCTATCCAAACCATGGAACTTGGTGAGTTGATGTATGAAACTTGACTTCAACTCAATCCCTCGGCGGTTTGCGGGATAAACAATACCAAGATGTGTGTGAGTAACTGCAACATACACGTTTAGTTATCGTGTTTTGTAATAAATAATATTATGAAATATTTTATGAAATTTGAGTATTGAGTTCTAACAGATGGTTTTTACTAGAAATGAAGTAAAACTATGTTTAGAATCACTCGGAAAATATTGGAAGTCTTATGAGATTCCAATCAAAAGGCAAATGTTGAAATTTAACGAAAATATAAAATTTGAAATAAATAGAATTTTATTATTGAAAGTTGTAGATAATTTCGTTAGAAACATCTAGGCGAAAACCTATCGAAATCAGAGTTATAACGAAGAAGTTATGACCAATCGAAGATCCGCGACAAAACCGGCACGGCGCCGAATGACGTAAAATGTGAGTTTTTGATAAACTACTTTTTAGCCTTGGTGATCTAAATGAAATTCGTAGTATTTGTTAAACCGAGAATTTTCATAAAAAGAACGTCCAAATCTGACTTCGTATGATGAAGTTATGATTTTTCTAAGTTTCGGAATAGAAGTAGACAGCTAAAAACTCGAAATAAAGATCGAGTGATTTCTAGCCGACGCAACCTAAACGAGAATCGAATGTCTCGTCAATAGTAGTACAACGGTAAAAAGACAGACGAAAACGAACATCGGATGAAGAAGTTATGAATTTTTAACGGATTTTCCTTTCCCGGTCTGTTAAAAATAATAAAATTAAAAATAAAGTCAAAATTAGCCAACAGAGTCTAAACGAAAGTTATAGATCATAATTTCGCCTACGTGTGCATATAAAGAACGTCAAAAACGGAGCTCGTATGCGAAAGTTATGGATTTTAGAAGTTTGGGACACAAAAATCGAGAAAATCCCGAAAACCGAGAAAAATCACATGGACCTTATCCGGCCACGTCACCTCGCACACGAAGATGCCCGGTGTCCGACGCGCGTCCCCCTCTCCTCGCACCGAAGGCGCGGTCCTCTCCTGATCCGACGCGTGGCTAAGCGTTGGCGCCTTCCGAGCTTCGCCATCTATCCCCTCTCGCATGCGAGCCACGTGCTCGCTTCTCCTTGCTTCGGATCCGAGGCTCGCACCTATATAAAGGGTGCGAGACCTCCCGGGTAATTTTGGAAATTTTGCACTTTTTACCCCTGAATCCAATTTTTAGCTATTTCAACTTCCCCTGAAGCCCCGTGATCATTCCCAACACCCGAAACACCTCCCAAAGTGCCCCAAAGAGCCCGGGAAATTTATCTTTTCGGTTTGAAGCTCAACCCTCGCAGGGCCCGGTTTTCAATAAAGCTCCCGGTTTTCAGCGAAGAAAGCTATTTATTATAACGAAGTGCTGCACAATTTACTATTTTAACCCCCGATTAATTCACGGTGAGTTCAATATATAGGAACAATTGTATGTTATGTGTTATATGTGCTATGTGCTTTTCCGTTGTTATTATTTCCGCTATTTATGATAGCAAAGCTATATCTTTGGCCATGTGATCAGTGAAAGGACTTAGATTCACAATGGTATTGGTATGTAGCCTCTGGCCATGTAGAGCATGTCTCGTAAGAGAATGACTTCTATTCTATGGCATTGGCAGAAGGTTAGACAGGGCTGAAAGCCTGAAATCTACCAAAATGTTTAATCTGAAATTGTATGTCTTCTGTGCCATTTGGGCCGAAGCTTTATTGATGTATATCAAGTATTGAAATTGTTATGCCTTGTTGGTTGAATATCTTTGAATCAAATCATCATTTGATATGGAAAACTTGTCGCATGATTCATATATGTCTTTGTTGTTCCTCTTTGCTTCTGCCATATTGATGTATATATATGGCATAACGTTGTATTGTATCTATTATTGAACTCACTAAGCGTCACCGCTTATCCCTCTCAGTGTTTAACTATTGCAGGTATTAAGGATCCAGTATAGACATATACTGTTAGAAGATTTTGAATAGTTTAAAACTATTACTTTTGTATTTAGTACTCATGTATGTATAAATTATAGTATCCTGGGAGTTATGTAATATATAACACTTTTTAATAGTCGATTTGTATCCAGTTTTGTGTAACCACATTATCAATGTAAAATATTATTTATAAATATGCATGTAGCATGTTTTGGAGTAACAATATTGTGAAGTATGAAAGCTTGGGTCTTTCAGAAATACGAAAGTTAGGTTCTTTCAATCATGGTATCAGAGCAATAGTTTAAGTGAACTAAATACCACGGATTGGTATTTAGAATTAAACCGTTGGAAGTTCAATATATGAACGGATTCATTAGGAGTATATGGATACAAAGCATAGGAAAGATTTAAGTGGGGTATTGGGTAGTGATAAACTCTAGTATTCTAAAATATTAAGTTACTTCAAAATTTTCAAAGAATTAGTTTAAGTGAACTAGGAATTTTGAGAATTTCTAGACTTAAAAATGGATTGCTAAGGGATGATGATACAACGTGTATCTAGTATATTTTAAGTTGAATACCTAAATGGACACAAGCACTAGAATATTAGAGGAGATATGCCTTATATTCTAATATGTGCTAAATGATAAATGAATATAGCATGCCTTAGGTTGCTTGCTTATATTGCTATTACTTGAGAGAGTTTAAGGTTTGTTGCTGACCTTGGTCTGGAAGAAGAAATTTTAAGTATTCCAGATTCTAAAATTTTCGTGTTATAACTGATAAGGAACTTTTCGAATTGATAAAAAGACTTATGATAGTCGACACCGATAATTTTATAGATAAACAATCGAGGGATATTGTAAAATAATATTTATGAAGTATTATCGTAAATAGTATATTAATACCTATAGAGTGGTGTTGTACATTCGAACTATGTTTAATGAAATAATAACACCGTTGGAAGAATCTTGTGTATTCGAAGTACATTCGGATGAGATGAATGTTTTGGCATAATCGATGAAGTTGTTCCACCGTTGTCCAGATTGAAGCAGTGATTACTTATAGAGTCAGAAGAACCGAAGATGATGATCAATACTTCGGCAGTATCGCAATTGATGTTATGTAAGATTTAGAAGAATTAAATGAAGATCAAAGGAAAGGCTAATGAAGTTTTCAGACTCAATAGGCCAATACTTTGCCTAAACATTTTGATGTAGTAGTTCAAGTAGTAACCCTATACAGGATGCTCAGACTTAGTATATAATAATACTGAGTGACGATTGACTTCTATCACATCCTTATAGAAGTTCCATTGTGTGTTAAGCCGACTTTAGCATACATGATCAGGATGGTGAATTAAGTCATCTAGTGGTAAAAGGCTAAGTAACTTACTTGTCTAAGTAAGGTAGAATGCTTAGTTGAAGATGGAATACACCCATAGCATTGTATGAGAAGAGATGTTGTAGTTAGGAATGAAAGAGAACCAAGTTGAAACTAGTAGAACATGCTGAGATGCAGCTATAATGCAGACTTCTTTAAATAGACTCCTATGAAGAAGACTTAAAAGATACAACCATGAGAAGAAGACTTACTCAGATACAAGAATAACGATGTCACGAAAGGATAATGAAAGGAACAAACGTGCATGATGGTTTGCATGAGTTAGAAGATGATGCAGGTAGTTGGAGACCATTTGTCTCCATGCTGCTAGAGTAAATTCTGGTATAGTGTGTCTTGTAGAGTAGACACTACCCGAGAAAGAATTTGGATGAAGAATTTGGAAGTAAAATTCCTATCGACCTATGAAAAAGTATTAGGATATGCTAGATCGAGCATATGCGTGAAAATGATTCTAGAAGACGAGTATAAGAAATCCAAGATATATTTGATAGAATTGCGAAATCCCCAGTTGAGTCAAGGAGAAATTGTTATATATACTTGTTTGAACACACTCAGGTGTGAAAAGTCGCTTTGCGAAAACTTTTGAATGGTGACTTTGGAACTGCGAGACAATACTTGGGACGAGTATGAGTAGGTGTGAATAGTAGTAGAAGCCTATACTACTAGAAGCACAAGACTCACACTTGGATCAGGGAAAGTCACAAGGTTACCAAGAAGCTAGTAATCGATTCTGTTTTTGTTCGATTATGTCATTACCTTCGTTTCGGTGATGACCAAGATGATAATTTTCGTTTAGACCTTAGTGGTCGTAAAGAATCGAGTCTAACTAAAATAAATCTGCGAAGTGAATTGATTGGTTCAGAGAACCATGTCTCGTGTAGTGACGAAATTTCAGTCAGAGAATTGAAGAAGGAGATGGTCAAGGTAGTCGATAGAAATATAACAATATTCATTAAAGGATTGAGCAACCATTAGCCAGAGATGCTACCTGTTATGAAGACGATGAAAATTTAGTTATTCATGGAAGGATTATGGTATGAAATCCGTGAATTCATAATTAATCAAAATATTCTATCGTTCGACAAAGTTGTTGAGTATGCACGAAAGCGTGATCATGACTTAGAAATACGTGGTGCCACTCTTCCTGTTCCGAAGCATCCACGTGTTGATCAAACTGTCTCTGTTTTCTCTATTCCATCAGCTCGATCTGATTCTAATACAAGAGTATGGTTCGTTATGTGTCTTTTGCGTTATAAAATCAAAGGTCATTAGAATATGACCATTCGAGTTGTTGTTGTTGTAACAAAAGTTAAGATCTTATCTTGGGTTGAGTCTATAAACCAAGAAGGAGTAGAATTCTACAATGAGAATTAAGTTTTTAACTCGGAGATTAGAACCGAAGTCCCAATAGAGAAATGAAGAGCAAGTGCAAGTTTGAGCACCGCTATTAATTAAGAAGTTAGAAGAATTTCACAATCATTTGGCAAACCAAAAAGCTAAAAGTCGTACATTTTAGATTACCACAGAGGAGGTACGTTAGGACCCGAATGTTGTGACTGGTACTTTTATCGTCAAATTCTAGACCTGCTCACATCTTATTTGATTCCGATGCCTCAGATTCTTTTGTGTCTCATGAATTCGCGTATTCCTTCCAAATTGCTTGTTAATCATTCGCCCAATCACTTCATGTAGATACCGCGGGAAGTATATCATTACTTGCTGATAAAGTTTATAGAAATTGTGTCATAGAAATTGAAGGTTATAGTTTTCTTGCTAACCTAATTCCTATCTCTTTGCTCAACTTTGAAATTATTCTCGGCATGAATTGGTTGTCAAAGAACCGCACAGAACTCTTGTGTTACGAAAAGATGGTACACATCCTTATCGAAGGGAAGGATTCTATTTTATGTCTTCGATAAACAAGGCTTAAAATCTTACAAATAATCTCTTTCCTAAAAACTTGTAAACTTATATTGAAGGAGTATTCTACTTATCTAGCCTATACAGTTGATATCTCAAAAGAGGAGAAGAAAACTGTAAATGATATTCTCGAATATCCTGACGCTTTCCCCGATGATTTGCCTAGACTACCCCGAATATTTCCAATGGAGAAATACGCACAAGTGTACTTGGATGAAATTGTTGCAAGACATGGTGTGCTGTTAAAGATTATTTCTGATAGTGATAGTAGCTATACTTCTTATTTTTGGACAAGTATGCAATGCGAATTAAGATCTTGTGTCACTATCAGCACAACTTGTTATCTCCAAACAGATGGTCAGACGGAGAGAACAATCCAAATAGTAGAAAATATACTTAAGGTATATGAAGAACTATATGAGCGTAAATGTCATTCTTCCTTATGTTGGCGTGATGTAGGACAGAAGATCCTTGGAGGCCCTGAAATGATTCAAGACACCACCGACAAGATTCGAATTGTACGAGAAAGAATGAAAGCGGCCCAGGATCGACAGAAGTCCTATGCAAAAAAGAGGAGACGACCCATAGAATTCCAGGTGGGTGATTTCGTAATGCTGAAGGTATCCCCATGGAAAGGCATTATGCGATTTGGGAAGAAAGGAAAACTAAGTCCTAGATTTGTTGGTCCTTTCAAAATCATCCAGAGAATTGGTAAACAAGCATACCGCTTGGAATTGCTGGAAGATTTGGCAGGTATTCATGATGTGTTTCATGTGAGTTATCTGCGTAAATGTTTAAGCATATATGATGAAGCGGTTATGTTATCTGAGGTGAAGCTGGATAATAAGTTAACATATGTAGAAGAGCCTGAAGAGATCGTAAACGAAAGAACGACTAATCTACATAATAAATAAGTGGAGTTGGTGCTTGTCAAGTGGAAACACCATCGAGGCCCAAATTATACTTGGGAAAATAAGAATCAGATAAGAGCTAAATATCCCCATTTATTTAAATCGATGTAATTTTGGGGACGAAATTCTCAAAAGGAGGAGGTATTTGTAACATACACGTTTAGTTATCGTGTTTTATAATAAATAATATTATGAAATATTTTATGAAATTTGAGTATTGAGTTCTAACAGATGGTTTTTACTAGAAATGAAGTAAAACTATGTTTAGAATCACTCGGAAAATATTGGAAGTCTTATGAGATTCCAATCAAAAGGCAAATGTTGAAATTTAACGAAAATATAAAATTTGAAATAAATAGAATTTTATTATTGAAAGTTGTAGATAATTTCGGTTTGAAGCTCAACCCTCGCAGGGCCCGGTTTTCAATAAAGCTCCCGATTTTCAGCGAAGAAAGCTATCTATTATAACGAAGTGCTGTACAAATTACTATTTTAACCCCCGATTAATTCACGGTGAGTTCAATATATAGGAACAATTGTATGTTATGTGTTATATGTGCTATGTGCTTTTCCGTTGTTATTATTTCCGCTATTTATGATAGCAAAGCTATATCTTTGGCCATATGATCAGTGAAAGGACTTAGATTCACAGTGGTATTGGTATGTAGCCTCTGGCCATGTAGAGCATGTCTCGTAAGAGAATGACTTCTATTCTATGGCATTGGCAGAAGTTTAGACAGGGCTGAAAGCCAGAAATCTACCAAAATGTTTAATCTGAAAGTGTATGTCTTCTGTGCCATTTGGGCCGAAACTTTATTGATGTATATCAATTATTGAAATTGTTATGTCTCATTGGTTGAATATCTTTGAATCAAATCATCATTTGATATGGAAAACTTGTCGCATGATTCATATATGTCTTTGTTGTTCCTCTTTGCTTCTGCCATATTGATATATATATATGGCATAACGTTATATTGTCACACCCCCAAACCAAGGATGGTGGAAATGTCCGGGGGTGGAGGACTTCATGTATAGTATCACAACAACGAGTATAATAGCGCTCAAAGTAAATACAACCATCATAAATATAATTGAAAAGGTTACACCATAGTATATGTTTACATGTTTCAAAATCAATTACATTATGATGACAAAATGAACTGTTTGACGATTTAACATCCCATCCTCAAGATGTTGTTGGTTTCCTGTTTCACTGATTTCCTGAGAATACAAGTAGTTTTGAAAAGTGTCAACAATTAAGTTGGTGAGTTCATAAGAGTTTTGTTTGAGGAAAAAACTGTTTTCCTTGTAAAAGCGATAGAGTATGATTCCAGAAAATTCAATATTTTCTTTGTTAAGTGTGAAATGAATGATCCTATGTTATGCGATAATGAACCCTAGAAAGACCCGTAGAATATAATGGGTCTGCCCTAGGTCCACAACCAAACAAGGAACAGGAAGTAAGGCGGGCCCACCAATTCTAAGTCGATTGTGACTAGATTCTTACGTAACTCTAGCATATACACATAGCAATTATAGCTGAAGTCTAACAATTCTAGATGAAATGTAGTTTCAATAGAAATATGTTTCCAAAGAAAGTCCAATATTTTCCTTATAAAAGTCATGTAGTCTTAAATGTCAAGACCGAGAATATGTGTGTGTTTTATACTTATAATGTTCGTAATGGTAATGTGTTTCCAAAGAAAATCAAATATTTTCCTTATAAAAGTCATGTAGTCTTAAATGTCAAGACCGAAATGTACAAGTATTTTTCCATACTTAAAGTAATTCATGTAAGTTTAAATCGACATAAACTCGTTTAATTTAGAAGTAAAACCCTTTTCAAAGTAGAATTTTCCCTGTAAACTTGAAAGATTGTTAACTCCCTATGTGAGTCGTTATAACCATACTACGACCGGATGACCTGCTGCGACGTTCTTCAGACGTCGGAATGTTAATGACATTTGTCACCCCCGATCGGCCGATCGGACTTATGCAAGCAGCATGGGTGTGGGTTGTCAACCCCAATATAGATCTATACACAATTATCACGCTCTCCCTACAAGAGACTCTGGTTATAACTAATTCAGAATTTTTAACCAGTACTCAAAGAGTACAATGAAGACGTGTCTCACAATTTACGTTAACTAGTTTACATATAGGTTGAGTATTAAACCCCTTCCGTGGTGGAAGTGGAATCCTTTTATGAAAATGGATTAGTTATATGAATCCATAAACTATTACTATTATAGTTTATCAAGTACTATGTGAAAACCCCATTTGTTTTGAGAGCAAAAACCTTTTTCATATAGTAAAAATCCATAAACTATGCTTATAGTAGTTTATTATATGTGTTCGAAATGAATGAAGAGTCCTTATCATGAATGACTAAATTTCAGTTTATGATGATGAACTAACAAGAAATACATTCAATATTTAGAACTTATTGTTATGCACTTTGCTCAACATACTACAAAGTGTTATGAAAGTTGTAAGCTGTTAACTAGCTTTTAACCTTTCTGCACTTTTTTAGAAATATCATAGCAAAAATCATACGAAGTCGAAAACTGAATCCGTAAATTATGAGAGTTTAGAAAATGTGTCTAGTTTATTCATAATGTTTATTATGATTTTTATAAGTCTTTAACTTGTGTGAAAACGTTCATATTCACAGACTGGTCCGAATTCTTTTCGGAAATGATAGGCAGTTTTGTAAAAATCACCATAAATCTTAGAAAAATCGTATGGAGATGTGAAAGTAGTCATTTTAAAGGTATAAACCTGAGCTATTTTCATATTAAACAGTTTTGAAAGATATTAAGTTTAAGATAGTCAAAACAGTCCGTGAATAAGACTCAAATTTTCTGATGAAAACTATTGTTTGAGTTTAGTTAAGTTTTTGGTATTTTAACTTGTATTCCCCCCCCCCCCCCCCCTTAAAACTTGAAGAAAACATGAAAATGTAGGGGTATGAACTCACCTTGAGTGATTTCAGTAGATGGATGATGAAGAAAAGAAGTGTTCAACTCAAGAACACTTGGAAGATGCTTGAAGATTCGAAGATCGAACAACAAATATGATGATATATGTGTAAGGAACTCTTGATTTGAGTGAAGAAGTGTAAGATAATCAAGTGTAGAATGAAGTTACTTACCAAGAGTGGATGAGAAGTTCAAAACTTCCTGGAGGATCTCAAAATCTTGGAGAGAATATAAGAGGAAGTAAAAGTGTATCTTGGGAGGAGGAGTGTGACATCCCCAAATTCACGGCCAGAAAAGACCAGTTTAATTTATGCTTTTTAAAATAATTTCAGAGTAATCATTTGATTAAAAGTGTTGCGGAATTTGTTCCCAGAAAAACATGATAAAAATGTTATCAAATCATTTCCGAAGAAATGTATTTTATTCACTAAAACCATTGGGATGTCATTGTCAATACAAAAACATAAGCATAAACAAAACTTACATTCATTTACACTAGTGATCTACTCCTCTTTTAATCTCTCAGTGTAAAGCAACTTCGTATCGATACCTGCGATACAATTAAACTGAGTGGGTCAGGCTTGGAAGCCTGGTGAGCATATAGGGTTTTCAACCCACAATAAATAATAAACTTATTAAGTTCTCAGTCAACAATAAATTTATTAATTTCATCAACCAAATATAACCCTAATTACCCATTCCCATTATCCTCACTTTACGTCCCTAAAACAACTATCACAAGGGACCTAGCCTAAGGATTTTCACTAGGGGTGATAACATTGCTTTCCTCAGCAATTTATGTCAAACAAGACATCCTAACATAAAACAACAAACAAGGTGACAACATTGCTTTCCTATGCAATTTATGTCAAATAAGACAAACATCGGGGTGACAACATTGCTTTCCCTCAGCAATTTATGTCAAATAGGTACGAAGTCACATCGTCACCATATGCTAAGTCCATAGCTCTTATTTATCGACAATATTTCCCACGGGAGTCCCCCCCCCCCCCCCGCAATACATGTCAATGGGTTTTTAGAGTAGGTAATCGACAGTATTTCCCACGGGAGTCCCTCCCGCAATACATGTCAATGGGTTTTTAGAGTACAGCTGATGAACATATAGTTCACACACTTACAGGTCGACAGTATTTCCCACGGGAATCCCTCCCGCAATACAAGTCTGCTAGTGTTCCACAGACCGTCTAGAATACTCCGTGGTTGTCATCCATACTCTGCTGAATGACGGGGTTATCGACAGTGTTTCCCACGGGAATCCCTCCCGCAATACATGTCAATGGGTTATCGACAGTATTTCCCACGGGAATCCCTCGCGCGATACATGTCAATGGTTTATCGACAGTATTTCCCACGGGAATCCCTCCCGCAATACATGTCAATGGGTTTTTAGAGTACGTTTGGGTAAGGGCTTTTCTCATATTTCACCACTTACTCTCAACCCATGATCTCTATCACTGATCATCTCATCTATCCAATTCACCTTTTATCACACACCCACTATTTCATCTACCCATGTTTTACCCAATATTTTTGTAGATAAAATACATATACAGTTTAAATTATTTAAAAACATGTATAAATCATTCCTTCAACATCCATCTTAAATAAACAAACAATATATATTCACACAGCACGTATTTTATATAAAATACTTCATATCTATGTGTAAGGTGAAAGTAACTACACACTCACTTAATTTAACGATAACCGGGCAGCACTTCGTTGCCTAAAACGATCGTTTCTAATAAAACCGGGAGTTTTATTAAGAAACCGGGGTCTGCAAGGGTCGGGTTTCGAAACCGAAAAGATAAATTTTCCGACTTTTCGGGCACTTCGGGACGTGTTTCGGGTGCTATAATCGATACCGGGGCTTCGGGGGATGTCGAAATAGTAAAAATATTGAAAAATGGGTGAAAAATGAAAATTTTGGAATTCCACCTGGAAGATCTCGCAGCCCTTTTATTTATAGGGCCGAGGTTCGGACTCTGGAGGCTGGGAAGCGAGCACGTGGCAGCAGCAGAGAGCCTCGGACGCGGCAGCTGGCACGCTTCGGACGCGAGGAGTCATCGGCTTCGGATGCGTCATCGGCTGGGTCTCCGGCTCGGACACCTGTGCGACACGCGTCGGATGTGCGAGGGCCGAGACTTCGGTCGAATACAGAAGCGACACGCGACTGCCAGCTACTCGGATGACTCAACCATTTCGGACACGTGGCACATTTTGGGCGAGGGTGACGTGGCCGAAGCCAGCTATGCGAAATTTCTCGATTTTTGTGCAAAAACTTCTAAAATCCATAACTTTCGCATACGAGCTCCGTTTTTGATGTTCTTTATATGCACGCGTAGGTAAAGTTACGCTCTACAACTTTCGTTTAGACTTCGTCGGCTAATTTTGACTTTAATTTTTATATTATTATTTTTAACAGACCGGGACAGGAAATCCATTAAAAATTCATAACTTCTTCATCCGACGTCCGTTTTCGTCTGTCTTTTTACCGTTGTGCTACTATTGACGAGACCTTCGATTCTAGTTTAGGTCGTGTCGGCTAAAAATCACTCGATCTAAAATTCGAGTTTTTAGCTGTCTACTGCTAAGCCGGAACTTAGCAAAATCATAACTTCCTCATATGAAGTCAGATTTGGGCGTTCTTTTTATACCTACTCTCGGTTTAACGAACACTACGACTTTCGTTTAGATCGCTAAGGCTAAAAAGTAGTTTATCAAAAACTCACTTTTTACGACATTCGGCACCGTGCCGGTTTTGTCGCGAAACTTCGACAGGTCATAACTTCTTCGTTATAACTCAGATTTCGGCATTCTTTATATATTCATAATCCTTGTCACGCCCACTACAAGTTTCATAATAGATATCGGCTTTATCTAATATTTAATTTTGACGCTCATTTTTATTCTTAATTAATTAAACCCTAATAATTAAGCATAAAACACATAGTTCACATAATATTCACATAATTCTTTTTCATTTCTTCAAAATGAGTTACAAAGGTTAACCTAGACTATTATGTCAATATTAATGGCTAGCCTAGAAACACGGGCGTTACAATTCTCTCCCCCTTAGGATGATTCCGTCCCCGGAATCACAAATCAGCAAACAAATGCGGGTAGCGACTCATCATGTCACTCTCCGTTTCCCAGGTGAGATTTGGCCCATTCGTATGTTTCCAACGCACAAGCACTAAATCGACCATCTTGCGTCGCAACTTCTTAGTCTTACGGTCAACGATTGCCTCAGGTTCTTTAATCAACCTCTTGTTTTCATCCAACCTTAATTCAGAAATGGGAATTATGTCGGGCACATCTCCCGTGAATTTTCTCAAATAACACACATGAAAGGTGTTATGAATACCCTCCAGTTCTTCCGGTAATTTTAGCTTGTAAGCTTGATTCCCGATCCTCTGAAGAACTTTAAATGGTCCAATAAATCTTGGACTCAACTTTTCCCTTCTACCAAATCTTATAAGTCCCTTCCACGGCGAGACTTTAAGTAAAACCGAATCTCCAACTTTGAATGATATCGGTTGTCTTTTCTTGTCAGCATAGCTCTTTTGACGATCTTGAGCTGCTAACATCCTTTCCCTAATCACTTTCAGCTTTTCAGCAGTCTGATGGAATATTTCAAGTCCCATAAACTGCTTTTCCCCAGCTTCCAGCCAACATGACGGCATTCGACACTTTTCTCCCTACAAAGCGTGGTATGGTGCCATCTTGATGTTCGAGTGGAAACTATCATTATAGGAAAATTCTACTAAAGGTAAGTGTTTACCCCAGTTACCTTGGAATTCTAGGGTACATGCTCTCAGCATATCCTCTAATGTTTGAATTGTTCGCTCGCTCTGACCATCGTTTTGCGGATGGTAAGCTGTATTCAAACACAACTTGGTACCCAATTCCTCTTACAGACTCCTCCAAAACCTTGAGGTAAAACGGCTGTCACGATCCGATACAATCGTTAACGGAACATCGTGAAGCCTCACAATTTCCTTTACGTAAGAATTCGCAAGTTTATCCATAGACCATTTCTCGTTGGCTGCTATGAAATGCGCACTCTTAGTGAAGCGATCAACGACCACCCAAATCATGTCGTGACCGTTCCTTGTTCTGGGCAATTTAGTCACAAAATCCATGGTAATACCTTCCTATTTACCCATGGGTACAGGTAAAGGTTCTAAACTCCCATACGGTTTCTGATGTTGTGCCTTAACCCTAGCACATGTTACACACTCGGCCACATACTTAGCAACATCGAGCTTCATCGTCGGCCACCAGTAATAGGGGTTTAGATCCTTATACATTTTCGTACTGCCGGGATGAATCGAGTACATGGTTTTGTGAGCTTCTTCCATCATAAGATCTCTTACTCCTCCCGTCTTAGGTACCCAAATCCTATCCTTGAATACCTTCATTCCTTGACCGTTTGTATCAAACACCAACGTTTTATCCCAAACGTTCTTCCGTTCGGTCATTTTTCTCTAAAGCTTCCTCTTGAGCTTTCTTTATACTTTCCATAATTGTCGAGACAACTTCAATCCTCTACGCTCTTGGCCTTTTCTTTTCAAGATTTACCTTCCGACTGAGAGCATCAGCAACAACATTTGCTTTACCAGGGTGGTAAAGTATCTCACAGTCGTAGTCCTTGAGTAATTCTAGCCAGCGTTGTTGCCTCATGTTCAATTCCTTCTCCATATCTTTAAGGAGAATACTACCGCTGCCAACTCCAGATCATGAGTGGGGTAGTTCTTTTCATGCTCTTTCAATTGCCTCAATGCATACGCTATCACTTTATCCCTTTGGGTCAGAACACAACCTAACCCAACTTCATTAACAACGAACGCGATACTTCTATTGATCGCTTTGATCATCCTTTACTTCAATTCGGCTTAAGTCAACTACTACATCGAACTTGGTTCTCTGAACCACGTAACAAACTCATCATAGTCGGACTCAATTTGATATGACCACTAGGGTCGGAATAACAATCATCTTCTTAGTCATTACCGAAACGATGGTAACGACAAACTAGAATAAGACGGAATCAATTACTAGTTCCTTGATAACCTTGTGACTTTCCCTGATCCAAGTGTGAGTCATGTGCTTCCAATAGTATAGATTTCTACTACTATTCATACCTACTCATACTCGTCCCAAGTACTGTCTCGCAGTCCCCAAGTCCTAAAATCACAAAACAATTTAACACATACGAATGTGTCCAATTAATCATAAAATTTTCCTAGACTCTACTAGGACTTCTTCCATGCGTATCTTCACTCATCAATTCTACTTCAACTTGGTTGGTGATGGAAATTCCAAACGATGGGACAACTTCAAGAATTACACCAATCATTCCATCATCCTGCCAATCGAAGGTGTACTTCAGACGTACCATACCCCTCTAAACATTCCGTTATTTTATTAGACATATTCTTAAGGCAAGATACCACTCTTACGATATCTTCTGATAGGTATCATTCACTATCATAAGCTTTTCATTTCCTCCATCTACTCAATTCTCTACAAGTCTTCACCATAACGTTTTGTACACCCAAACAGACGTTCGGTGTACCGGGCGAGAATTTAAGATAGGAAAGCTTTATTTACGATAGACTTATAAATCTCCTTATCACTTCGAAACGTTTACATGTTAGTTCTAATCTTGTAATCATACGCTTAGAATCCTACACACATAAGGTTTCCAGATCCGGTCGGCAACAGACCATAGATCCGAACAAATAATAGCATATAAGGCATCTTTATAGCTATATCATAAAATATTTAACACATAAAACATTTTAGGCATCTCTCCTAAAATAAACTTGTGCTCGTGTCTAAAATATGGTAGACACTCATCTCACAATCATCACTTAGCATTCTAAGTTTAAGTCTAGAAATCCTACAATTTCTTAGTTCGCTTAAACTAATGCTCTGATACCAACTATCACATCCCCAAATTCACAGCCAGAAAAGACCGGTTTAATTTATGCTTTTTAAAATAATTTCTGAGTAATCATTTGATTAAAAGTGTTGCGGAATTTGTTCCCAGAAAAACATGATAAAAATGTTATCAAATCATTTCTGAAGAAATGTATTTTATTCACTAAAACCATTGGGATGTCATTATCAATACAAAAACATAAGCATAAACAAAACTTACATTCATTTACACTAGTGATCTACTCCTCTTTTAATCTCTCAGTGTAAAGCAACTTCGTATCGATACCTGCGATACAATTAAACTGAGTGGGTCAGGCTTGGAAGCCTGGTGAGCATATAGAGTTTTCAACCCACAATAAATAATAAACTTATTAAGTTCTCGGTCAACAATAAAATTATTAATTTCATCAACCAAAAATAACCCTGATTACCCATTCCCATTATCCTCACTTTACGTCCCTAAAACAACTATCACAAGGAACCTAGCCTAAGGATTTTCACTAGGGGTGATAACAATGCTTTCCTCGGCAATTTATGTCAAACAAGACATCCTAACATAAAACAACCAACAAGGTGACAACATTGCTTTCCTATGCAATTTATGTCAAATAAGACAAACATCGGGGTGACAACATTGCTTTCCCTCAGCAATTTATGTCAAATAGGTACGAAGTCACATCGTCACCATATGCTAAGTCCATAGCTCTTATTTATCGACAATATTTCCCACGGGAGTCCCCCCCCCCCCCCCCCCGCAATACATGTCAATGGGTTTTTAGAGTAGGTAATCGACAGTATTTCCCACGGGAGTCCCTCCCGCAATACATGTCAATGGGTTTTTAGAGTACAGCTGATGAACATATAGTTCACACACTTACAGGTCGACAGTATTTCCCACGGGAATCCCTCCCGCAATACAAGTCTGCTAGTGTTCCACAGACCGTCTAGAATACTCCGTGGTTGTCATCCATACTCTGCTGAATGACGGGGTTATCGACAGTGTTTCCCACGGGAATCCCTCCCGCAATACATGTCAATGGGTTATCGACAGTATTTCCCACGGGAATCCCTCCCGCGATACATGTCAATGGTTTATCGACAGTATTTCCCACGGGAATCCCTCCCGCAATACATGTCAATGGGTTTTTAGAGTACGTTTGGGTAAGGGCTTTTCTCATATTTCACCACTTACTCTCAACCCATGATCTCTATCACTGATCATCTCATCTATCCAATTCACCTTTTATCACACACCCACTATTTCATCTACCCATGTTTTACCCAATATTTTTGTAGATAAAATACATATACAGTTTAAATTATTTAAAAACATGTATAAATCATTCCTTCAACATCCATCTTAAATAAACAAACAATATATATTCACACAGCACGTATTTTATATAAAATACTTCATATCTATGTGTAAGGTGAAAGTAACTACACACTCACTTAATTTAACGATAACCGGGCAGCACTTCGTTGCCTAAAACGATCGTTTCTAATAAAACCGGGAGTTTTATTAAGAAACCGGGCTCTGCAAGGGTCGGGTTTCGAAACCGAAAAGATAAATTTTCCGACTTTTCGGGCACTTCGGGACGTGTTTCGGGTGCTATAATCGATACCGGGGCTTCGGGGGATGTCGAAATAGTAAAAATATTGAAAAATGGGTGAAAAATGAAAATTTTGGAATTCCACCTGGAAGATCTCGCAGCCCTTCTATTTATAGGGCCGAGGTTCGGACTCTGGAGGCTGGGAAGCGAGCACGTGGCAGCAGCAGAGAGCCTCGGACGCGGCAGCTGGCACGCTTCGGACGCGAGGAGTCATCGGCTTCGGATGCGTCATCGGCTGGGTCTCCGGCTCGGACACCTGTGCGACACGCGTCGGATGTGCGAGGGCCGAGACTTCGGTCGAATACAGAAGCGACACGCGACTGCCAGCTACTCGGATGACTCAACCATTTCGGACACGTGGCACATTTTGGGCGAGGGTGACGTGGCCGAAGCCAGCTATGCGAAATTTCTCGATTTTTGTGCAAAAACTTCGAAAATCCATAACTTTCGCATACGAGCTCCGTTTTTGACGTTCTTTATATGCATGCGTAGGTAAAATTACGCTCTACAACTTTCGTTTAGACTTCATCGGCTAATTTTGACGTTAATTTTTATATTATTATTTTTAACAGACCGGGACAGGAAATCCGTTAAAAATTCATAACTTTTTCATCCGACGTCCGTTTTCGTCTGTCTTTTTACCGTTGTGCTACTATTGATGACACCTTCGATTCTTGTTTAGGTCGTGTCGGCTAAAAATCACTCGATCTGAAATTCGAGTTTTTAGTTGTCTACTGCTAAGCCGGAACTTAGAAAAATCATAACTTCCTCATACGAAGTCAGATTTGGGCGTTCTTTTTATACCTACTCTCGGTTTAACGAACTCTAAGACTTTCGTTTAGATCCCTAAGGCTAAAAAGTAGTTTATCAAAAACTCACTTTTTACGACATTCGGCACCGTGCCGGTTTTGTCGCGAAACTTCGACAGGTCATAACTTCTTCGTTATAACTCAGATTTCGGCATTCTTTATATATCCGTAATCCTTGTCACGCCCACTACAAGTTTCATAATAGATATCAGTTTCTCTTCCTCTCGCCCCTCTTCCGAATTCCTCTCTGATCCAACCACCATTTTCCTGGGTAGGAAGAATGGGGCCTCTTGGTAGTTGAGCTTCCGTCACGTTGCTTGTGCGAGAATAGGGGTAGAAGAGATAATTAATAGGCGTCTAATCCTATAATTACTTATAGGAAGAGTGATCCTTATTAGTCACGTCTATAAATCACGTAGTGCATACCAGTTATACATAATCTGAGATGGAATAGACCTTCGAATAAATGACTCTACTCTAAGTCCACAACCAAACAAGGAACAGGAAGTAGAGCAATAGTCATAGATTCTGAGTCTATAATATCTTTAATGATGTATAACCTTAGCGCATGCACTTAGTCATTATAGACCTACTAATATGGGTCTTTAGTTTTCACATATGTTGATTATAGTATCACCAAATACTCCTATAGTATTTTAATGTTTGTCTTATATTTTTCAATGTTTCTTTGTAGATTGAGTTGGTAAGTTTTTAGACTTGTTGCAACACCACAACCATTCCCGGGCATATGCTAATCACTTCTGGGATAGACATAGTTGATCAGGCTATGTCATTCCCAGACCTGACTATACATCCCCAAGATTACTTGTGCCGTTCAACAATCACCACTTTTGTTTTGTTCTAGTATGATGCTGACCTTAGCATGTATGCATGCATGTATACTTTTAACAAGAAACTATTTATTTCTAAAAGTATAGTTATTTGAAAATGTTTAATCAGAGACTTTAGTCCCGATGCATTTATAGTTTGTATATCTTATGTGGTTCGATATACTTAGTTCACTATAAACAATGCTCTGATACCAATCTATCACACCCCCAAACCAAGTATGGCGGAAACGTCCGGGGGTGGAGGACTTCATGTATAGTATCACAACAACGAGTATAATAGTGCTCAAAGTAAATACAATCATCATAAATATAATTGAAAAGGTTACATCATAGTATATGTTTACATGTTTCAAAATCAATTACATTATGGTGACAAAATGAACTGTTTGACGATTTAACGTCCCATCCTCAAGATGCTGTTGGTTTCCTGTTTCACTGATTTCCTGAGAATACAAGTAGTTTTGAAAAGTGTCAACAATTAAGTTGGTGAGTTCATAAGAGTTTTGTTTGAGGAAAAAGGCGTTTTCCTTGTAAAAGCGACAGAGTATGTTTTCCAGAAAATCCAATATTTTCTTTATTGGGTGTGAAATGAATGCTCCTATGTTATGCGATAATGAACCCTAGAAAGACCCGTAGATTCCTTCTATAATCACCCAGTGTATATAAGTTATACAAAATTTAAGTTAAATAAACCGTCGAATATAATGGGTCTGCCCTAGGTCCACAACCAAACAAGGAACAGGAAGTAAGGCGGGCCCACCAATTCTAAGTCGATTGTGACTAGATTCTTACGTAACTCTAGCATATACACATAGCAATTATAGCTGAAGTCTAACAATTCTAGATGAAATGTAGTTTCAATAGAAATATGTTTCCAAAGAAAATCCAATATTTTCCTTATAAAAGTCATGTAGTCTTACATGTCAAGACCGACAATATGTGTGTGTTTTATACTTATAATGCTCGTAATGGTAATGTGTTTCCAAAGAAAATCCAATATTTTCCTTATAAAAGTCATGTAGTCTTAAATGTCAAGACCGAAATGTACACGTATTTTTCCATACTTAAAGTAATTCATGTAAGTTTAAATCGACATAAACTCGTTTAATTTAGAAGTAAAACCCCTTTTCAAAGTAGAATTTTCCCTGTAAACTTGAAAGATTGTTAACTCCCTATGTGAGTCGTTATAACCATATTACGACCGGATGACCTGCTGCGACGTTCTTCAGACGTCGGAATGTTAATGACATTTGTCACCCCCGATCGGCCGATCGGACTTATGCAAGCAGCATGGGTGTGGGTTGTCAGCCCCAATATAGATCTATACACAATTATCACGCTCTCCCTACAAGAGACTCTGGTTATAACTAATTCAGGATTTTTAACCAGTACTCAAAGAGTACAATGAAGACGTGTCTCACAATTTACGTTAACTAGTTTACATATAGGTTGAGTATTAAACCCCTTCCGTGGTGGAAGTGGAATCCTTTTATGAAAATGGATTAGTTATATGAATCCATAAACTATTACTATTATATTTTATCAAGTACTATGTGAAAAACCCATTTGTTTTGAGAGTAAAAACCTTTTTCATGTAGTAAAAATCCATAAACTATGCTTATAGTAGTTTATTATATGTGTTCGAAATGAATGAAGAGTCCTTATCATGAATGACTAAATTTCAGTTTATGATGATGAACTAACAAGAAATACATTCAATATTTAGAACTTATTGTTATGCACTTTGCTCAATATACTACAAAGTGTTATGAAAGTTGTAAGCTGTTAACTAGTTTTTAACCTTTCTGCACTTTTTTAGAAAAATCATAGAAAAATTATACGAAGTCAAAAACTGAATCCGTAAATTCTGATAGTTTAGAAAATGTGTCTAGGTTATTCATAATTTTTATTATGATTTTTATAAGTCTTTAACTTGTGTGAAAACGTTCATATTCACAGACTAGTCCGAATTCGTTTCTGAAATGATAGGCAGTTTTGTAAAAATCACCATAAATCGTAGAAAATCGTATGGAGATGTGAAAGTAGTCATTTTAAAGGTATAAACCTGAGATATTTTCATATTAAATAGTTTTGAAAGACATTAAGTTTAAGATAGTCAAAACAGTCCGTGAATAAGAATCAACTTTTCTGATGAAAACTGTTGTTTGAGTTTAGTTAAGTTTTTGGTATTTTAACTAGTATCCCCCCCCCCCCCCCTTAAAACTTGAAGAAAACATGAAAATGTAGGGGTATGAACTCACCTTGAGTGATTTCAGTAGATGGATGATGAAGAAAAGAAGTGTTCAACTCAAGAACACTTGGAAGATGCTTGAAGATTCGAAGATCTAACAACAAATATGATGATATATGTGTAAGGAACTCTTGATTTGAGTGAAGAAGTGTAAGATAATCAAGTGTAGAATGGATGAGAAGTTCAAAACTTCCTGGAGGATCTCGAAATCTTGGAGAGAATATAAGAGGAAGTAAAAGTGTATCTTGGGAGGAGGAGAGTGGGGTTTTATAGATGGAAGAGTGAGGGATTAGAGAGTGGCTGATGGAAGAGATTTGATGGAGGTATGGGAAGATCTCGACTTGACTAGAGCAAGGTGGGAATAGTGACATGGAGTGGGTATGGGAGGTTGCTTGTGTCATAACTCAAAGGTAAAGTCAACACTCCACCTCTAAGCCATACCCACTAGATTTTATTCC
This sequence comes from Lactuca virosa, assembly GCF_052849685.1. NCBI lineage: Eukaryota > Viridiplantae > Streptophyta > Magnoliopsida > Asterales > Asteraceae > Lactuca > Lactuca virosa. The sequence continues at coordinate 47,252,028 of NC_136433.1, forward strand.
TAAATAAAGATTTCCCTAAAAATGTGTTTAAATTATGAATATATAGGGTTTTATATGTCAAAATATGAGTTTGGGTGAAAGTCCCACGTTAAAATAATAAAAAACGGGCTTAAAACGAAGATTGGGTCAAAAAAACCAGGAAGAAAATGCTAATTTCCGAAGTCTGGCCGAAGTTTCGGTCCTTAGAGGGTCAGAACTGAAGGCTAGTTCGGTTGATGAATTAGAACCGAGAGGGAGGGGTTCGGTCCGAGCAGGTCTCGCAGGCGAAGCCGTCAGAGGGAACCGAAAGCGAATGGAGCGAGGCGAAGGCGAAGGGTAGTTCGGGTTCGGTCTATGCGAGGTTCGGTCCCATATGCAGTTTCGGTCTCATATAGGTTCGGTCCTCCTTGTTCGGTTCTTAAGGCTGCCTTCGGTCCTCGCAAGGGGTTTCTTAGGGTTTCGCTTCTAAGAGGGTTTTGCTTCTATAGAGCTGTTTCATTGATACTCTTCCCGTTTCGCGCGGTTTTTGGTTCCGTTATAGGTCGGGATGTCCCCAAATGATTATAAAAAGTTGAGGGGGATTTTGAGAGAGATTTCACATACTTGGAGAGATTTCACATACTTAGAGAGATTTGGGAGAGATTTCACATACTTGGAGAGATTTCACATACTTAAAGAGATTTGGGAGAGGTTTCACATACTTGGAGAGATTTCACATACTTGGAGAGATTTCACATACTTAGAGAGATTTGGGAGAGATTTCACATACTTGGAGAGATTTCACATACTTAGAGAGGTTTGGGAGGGATTTCACATACTTGGAGAGATTTGGGAGAGATTTGAGGTAGAGAGAGATAGAGCGAAAGAGATTGAGAGAGATTTCGTTTGCGACCTTTTTGAGTGTTTGGCTTCGTAACAGAAGGTTCGTAAATCCCGTTAAGCCTCGTTATGAATGTTATACGCCTTCGAGGGGTGTGGAATAATGTTTTGTCGAGTAGTTTCATCACTTACCTTGATTAGGTTTTAGAATTTCCGAACATGTGAAAAATATAAGTGATACCTTGTATTAAGATCGCGAGTTGTACAATAGGAAACATAACGGAAACCCTAATATACAAGGGTTAGATGAGTTGACCAGTTTGACTCGTAGACTTTAGTTGACTTTGACTTGACCAAAAATTGAGAGTTGTCACATATATTGTATCTATTATTGAACTCACTAAGCGTCACCGCTTATCCCTCTCATTGTTTAACTATTGCAGGTATTAAGGATCCAGTATAGACATATACTGTTAGAAGATTTTGAATAGTTTAAAACTATTACTTTTGTATTTAGTACTCATGTATGTATAAATTATAGTATCCTGGGGAGTTATGTAATATATAACACTTTTTAATAGTCGATTTGTATCCAGTCTTGTGTAACCACATTATCAATGTAAAATATTATTTATAAATATGCATGTAGCATGTTTTGGAGTAACAATATTGTGAAGTATGAAAGTTTGGGTCTTTCAGAAATACGAAAGTTAGGTTCTTTCAGTAACATCCATCTCCATCATTTGTCGAAGTGTCAACTCTTGAGGGGGATTGGATGGATTGGGATTATTGGGATATTGTTGCATGTAATTGGGAGGTTGTTGGTAAGGTGGGTATGGGTATTGTTGGTGATTGTGCATTTGTGGTGGATAAAGTTGGTAGTTAGGATATTGGTTGTAGGGGGTTGTTGTTGTGGGTACATTGGGTGTTGGTACATTGGAGGGTGTTGGTAATTGGGTTGATTTGGGTGATGCGCTTGTTGTTGTTGAACTTGAAAAGCATTGTTTTGAGGTTGGATGTTTTGGTGGACGTTTTGGTTTTGTGGTTGTGCTTGTTGATAATTGGGTTTATTTGATTGATGAGGGGGTTGATTCCAAGGTGGCATATCTATGAGAGGTTCTTGGTGTTGTTGTTGTTGTCTTGGTTGTTGGGGTGGTGTATTGGCATATTTATTGTTTGGGTTTGGGTTGGGATTATGAGGTGGAGTGTGATTCATGGCTATGTAGTTTTCAGACGGAATGTCTTGAAAGAAATGACCAACAAATGGAGAAATCGGTTCGGTTTCGGTATCACTTGAAGTATGAACTTGATCTTCTATGTTGATTAATGGAGAAGAGGAAGAAGCTTGAACGAGTTGTTGTTGATTTGCTTGTTTGGCTAACTTCTTCAACCTTTTTGCTTCTTTTTCAATCTCCGGATTGTAGAGTAGTTCACCGGTTCTTGTAGACCTAGGTATAAACAATCAAATAACAATAACCAATTTCCCCGGCAACGGAGCCAAAACTGGTGGGATGTCAAGTCCACCAAGCAAATTACACCTTTTGTTTGCAAATAAAACGTAATATAATGGTAAAAAGGGGTATCGATCCTCGGGGAAATGGTTGTATTCAATCACCAATGCAATCCAATAGAACTAGTGTAATAAAACTAACTAACTACAATTAAAGTAAAAGGGGGGTTTTGTGATTGCTTGAAAACTAAAAGACTTGAATAACTAAAGAGCTTGCAATTAAGCAAGATAGTGAGATGCTCAAATATTGGGGAGAATTGGTTAACCAAGGCAATTCAACACAATGAACATTTGTGTGTTCATCATTAGGATTCAATATGAAGCTTATCATTCATCCCAAATTGGTTATAGCAATTATTAAGCATGAAATGCCAAGATTCCTCATAGGTAGTATGGAGGTTGGGGAAGCCCGCAACACACCTTCTTAATCAAAATAAAGGTTTCAACTGAAGCAATTGAACCCAAGAAAGTTGATTAGCATTAAGAATGAAGGAATCCCCAATTCCTAGAGGATGTCGATGCTTACACATCCATAAAGGAGTCATGATTCATAAGTGTCACACCCCCGAACCAGAACGGCGGAAACGTCCGGAGGCGGGTGACGTCATTGTGCAGTATCATAACAATTGAATATAAATGAAACATAGCAAATCCAAACATCATACATTAAGATAACAAACTTACATTGTTTTACATCATGTATTTGTTCTCAAATTACACACAAAAGAGACAATAGTAAGTAAATGCCAAACTATAGCAAAATAATCCTGAGTCCGCGTTCCATAAACCTGCTTACTGATTTCCTGAGAATACAAGTAGTTTGAAAAGCGTCAACATAAAATATGTTGGTGAGTTCATAAGCATTTTTGTATAAAAATTTGTGATAGTTTAGAAAACCAGAAAATCCAATATTTTCTTGTCAAAACAGTTGTAAGTCTTGTTTCCAATCAAGTATAGTTGCATGTGTGTTTTAGTTTATCGTTTTCGAAATCGTATAAAATCGTTTACTCCAGAAAATCCTATATTTTCTGATGTACAAAATAGTAGTCTTAAAACCCTAAGACTTGTATGGTAAAAGCTTCGTTTAAAGTATCCAAACAATTGTTGTTTATAATCGAAAGGTGTAACTTGCGTAAATTTCTAAATAATATTGTTATATTCTAAGTGAGTCGTTATAACCATACTAATATGACGGAGTGCCTGTCTAGACGTTCTTCAGGCGCCAGATTCGTTTAAGACATTTGACACCCTAGACTGGCCGTTCTAGCTGTAGCGAACAGCGAAGGTGCGGGGTGTCAACCCCGTATAGATCTATACACAAATTCCCGCTCTCCCTCCAGGAGACTCTGGTTATAACTCTTACAGGACTTTAAACGTACACTAATATATATAGGTACGGTGAAGATGCGTCTGACTAGAATACTAACAGATATTTGTGCAAATCGTTGAAATCAGTTATTTATTAAATAAATAACAATAGTTGTACTCGTGACTAGATATTTCGTTTTCGTTTTTTGAAAATAATCCACTTTGAATCATATTTGTCAAAAATGACCCAATATTATCGATGTTGGCAAAAATGGCCCTTCTTTTTATAAATTATCAAATAAGACCCATATTTGTCAAAAGGTGTCATAAGTGGTTCAAAACTATGTGAATTGTTGAAAATGGCCAATTTCTTCTAAAATGCTCATTTTAGACTTATATTTATGAAAATGTTCAAAAAGGCCCTTATTTATCCCATAATTCCATTTTTGGTCCTTAATAAATCGAAGTGTTCAATAATTACTCAAATTTATTCCATGTTCCAAGAATGATTTATATATATATATATATATATATATATATATATATATATATATATATATATATATATATATATATATATATATATATATATATATATATATATGGCCGAAAATGGCTCAAGATATTAATATTTTCATAACTTAACATCTTCAAAATATTATGTCCAACCTCTTATTTAAACAATTTCTTTGAGAAAATCCTTGTGATTTTTGACATAAGGTTTTATGAATGATAGTCATATGAACACTAGTTTTCACTTTTAATCAACAATAATTTGTGGAATTTAGTCCAAACCCTTGAGACTTAACCAAAAATCTCGAGTTTTGGACTTCTATAGGAGGTTTCATAATCTTAAACATATACACCACAACATACAAATATAGACAAGCAGTTATACCATGATTTCACAAGACCCTTGACTTATATCCTCCCCCAAAAACAATGAAAAACTCAAAAGAGGGGTATGAAGCTCACCTTGGGTAGGAGAAAGTGTCGTTGAAGGGGTGAGGTGAATATTGGAGCCTAAAACACTTGAAGTGTTGGATGAACCTCTTGAGGATTTTTGCTAGCATAAGGTTATGAACACATAAAGTTATATGTGAGTAGAAGATTTAAAATAACTAAATGTATGAATAATTTAACTAGGCATAAATTACTTACCAAGATATTAGGAAGAATTGTGAAGAAAATGGTTTCTGGAACTTGGCTAAATGCTTGAGAGAGTTTACGGAGGTTCTCAGAATGTGAAAATGAGTTTTGGTGAAATGAGAATGGGGTTTACACTCCTTCATATGGGATAAGGAATTGATTTGATATTTTCTTGGTTTACTGTTGGGTAATGACTATTACTAAGGGTTAATGCATGTTTTACTGGGATTTGCCTTGGGACTTTACGCATTACAGCTCACCATCACCGTAAACACCCTTGAATTGGAAGGGGTTTACGGCCTAAATGGACCTTAAACTAAGGTTTATGGTCAAATGGAGGTCCACCAAAGGTGGTTTACGGCCTAGAGGAGGTCAACTATGGAGTTTACGGCCTAAAGGTTGCCTATAATTGTGTTCATGGTCAATCCTCATGCCTTAAGGGTGTTCACGGTCACGGATTTGATATTTAGGGTGGTTCACGGCCAAAGTGGCTCATTGGAAGTAGTTCACGGCTAACTAATGCCCAAGAAGTATGGTTCACGGACTTGGGTGCTTCATAGGGAAGTGTTCATGGTCAAGAATGCATATAAACTTTAATGTATTTGTTTTATGTAATATGACTAATATCTTGACGTAACTTAAATTTCTTATTTGTTTGCATTGGCTTAGGAGACTTTAGGGTAGTACATTTCTCAAAAATTACATTACCATAACATAATAATAGTGTAGCTATAACTATTACATATACGAGACTCCTTTGGCTTGGTTTTTCGGACTTGAAATTTCTAGTTGTGACAATAAGCTAGAGATGATTTCTACCATCATAAAGCCCTTGTTCTAAGTAAATTCAATGATTCAATGCTAAACGAAAGAAATAAACCAACAACTGCTCATTCAAGTACCAAGCTCATGATCAAAGTATTAAAAGAGCATAAGAAATATGAACTAGAATCATAAACATAAGATAAATGACAGTTAAGCATGAATCCTTCAAATCCCACAAATATCCAAGGGTTTTAGCCAAAGTTAACTAAAATAAAGAAACTAGCCACCCATGGGAACAAAATAACAATCACAAAAGTGTTTTTGCATCAAGAAACTAACAATTACTTTAAAAGATGAGAAGAATGTGTATCAAACTCCCAAAAATCGCCTCCAATGGTCTCTAATGGTGGAAAATTGAAGTATGAGCTGCTAGACCTAACCCCCAAAGTAAATGGTGAGCAAAATGACCAAAATACCCAAAAGTGTGCAGTTGCGCGGGTACCCTCGCAAGTGTTGCGCGACTGAGACTCCACCCTCGCAAAAATTGTTGGAATGCTATTGGCTCATTTTTCTCCACTACACACCCCATTACCCAAGATTCCATTGGTCCCCTCCACACCTCACATGATTCAAATTTGACCAATCATCTTTAAGCTTTAAATATGGATAGTCCAAGCCCAAAATAAGAATCCATTACCCATCTTCACAAGCCCACTTCATCCAAGTCTTCAACTTTTTAAGCCCAAATCTCCTTTCATGGATCCGTAAAGCCCAATAATGCATCGAAAAACCCACCAAGCCCAACTGCAGTCAAACCGCAACCGCAACGAGCTCCAAAACCCTGCAAAATATCTCATGCAAAATAGAAAGTACCCGACACAATCCATGATAAAGAAAATAAAGAATATACAATGTAATACCAATAAAAAGACCTAAATATTCTAAAATAAACTAATAAAAAGAAGGAAATAAAATAAAATATCATATACCTAGTTAGGACATACTGACATCGGCTCTCTATTGGGGAGGTCCCAAATTCAAATCTACGGGGCTTCAACTAGGGGTGTTATTCGGTTCTGTTTTTGGTTTTCGTTTAAATCGGTTTAGTTTTATTGTTTTTTATATATTTTAAATCCAACTATAATCAAACCAAATAAGGTTCGGTTTAACTGGTTTCGGTTTTTTCGGGTACGGTTTACTGGTTAAACCGAATAAAATTCGCACTTAAAAATAAAACTTAAACTAAAAGAAAAAAACTTACTAATTACCATGTATAGAAAATACACTAATATATAACATGTTATATGCAATCTTTAACGATGTATTGTCTTGAAGAGTCGATGCAAACAGACAAGTTATAGAGATGAGTTAATATAGCTTTAGTCGTATATGAAGAGAATAGAAATGACCGAAACTTAATTGGTATTTGGTTAAATTGTTTTTTCTTTTTAATACAAAATATAAAACAATTATAAATTTATAATGGTTAGTATTAATAATTAAATATTAATTTATGAAAATTTTAGTAACTAATTGTAAGGTTCAAAGTCTTCCATGGATGATGACAAGGGGACTCCTTTTATGGCATGTGGGTTAATTATCTAGACTTGTTTTGTACCCTATAAATAGAGAAGTTGTATTCCTTTTTTAGTGGTGGCAAAATGTAGTCCTTGAATGAAATGAGATTTCTTAGCTAGATTAGTTAGATTGCAATATTTCCTTTTTGTGTAGTTTCCTCTTCATAGTTGAATAAAATATTTTTTTCACCAAATTCATCTTCATGATTGTGTTCATTCTTACGTTCTGCAACATCAAATCATGATTCTTCTTTTTCCCAACAAGTGGTATCAGAACGGGTTTTTGAAGATCAAAGTGATTTTTGAAGTATCGGTTCTGGATTTGATGAATTTCTACACAAGTTATTGAATATCATTGTATTTTGGTGTTATGAAATCATGCTTCAAATTCAAGCTACTGTTCATGGAGATTTATGAAGTTTGTTATTTTTCATCATGGTGATTTCAATCCAGTTCTCTTTTTATTCATAATTTGCTTTTTTGGATCTGATCTGTTTTCTAACTCAAAGCCAAATCATCGAGCCCAATTATTTTTGATCCATATTCTAGATCTGATCACTATTCATTTACATATACCTTATTATTTCTTTTCACTGTTCATTCATTTTTTTGAGCCTATAGTTGTTGATTACTGTTCATTTGTTTAGCCCACATCTTGTTCTTTGAAATCGTATGTTTTGAATCACAAAAGTTGACTCATCTTGTATCTTGAAATCCTTTGTTCAAATTAAGCGATTCATGTCTAGTAGTGGGATTTGAGTGGAGCCACCCACTCGACGATTTCACCAATATCAAATTACATGCGACTTACATATACCGCTCGACCATAAAGTGATCTGTCAGGAATCATGATATCAAGTATCATTGCTAGCTATCAGAACACACTCACTACCAGTGCTAGACGTTGTGGTAGGAATCATCTGCACTAATAATAACATCGAACGAAACGGAACACACTGAAAAGAAACACAAGATACTCTATCACCCTAATGAGCACTTCTTACGAATACAGCTTAACACATGTTTTACCTAAAAAGATATTGTTGTCGTCATTCGATTTCAATTGATATAGTCCTCACTTTCCTGACTAAACGGCTACGAAAAGACCTTTCACCTAATCTCGAAAAACCTTTGTCCCTCATACACACAAATCCAACACAGAACCCCGGGCCATCTCTCGCTGCGAAACCCCAAAAAGACTCACCAGAGGAGTATTATACCTTCTGAAACCTTACCACAAGTATTTACAGAAGACCCTTTCGGGAATGTCACGCATGCAGCAGATAAGGTTCAAGCACAGAAGCTTGGGACGAGTACGGTTAGTCTACCACTACTACGTGTATACGCGAGGATAATGTATAATTAAGATTCTACGGACATTGGATGTGTGCTTCCGCCCTATTTCCTGTTCCTTGTCTGGTTGTGGACTTGGGGCAGAGTCACCCATCCAACTGTCTCACCAACCTTAATTACATACGACCTATATGCGCAAGTTGATGATAGATGGACCAGGTACGAGTCCTACCATGAATTTCGGGACCAGGTTACCCAGGAGTGCAAGTGAACGCCCTATCATCCGAATAAGTCTAATCGTGTAAACCGAACCCATATGTTCCCTACCGATCCAATCAAACGAGAAACACTAAAGCGGACCCTATGCAGCGCTCCGAGGAGAAGTTATCACTTATGACTTAGTACAAATTCGAGAAAGGCTGAAAGCATCTCGAGAACACGGCAAAACACAAATAATTCTTATCATCTATATAAAAACGCAGGGTTTTTACTAGTAAATCTGTGATGGCTAGTGTAAACATTATGGTCATATATCAATAAGATTGTATGGACTTAGGATGTGTGATTCCGCCTCATTTCCTGTCCTTGTTTGGTTGTGGGCTTAAGGCGGGGTCACCCATCCGAATGCCTTGCAATCCTAATGATATACGACTAGTTTACATCAAGTGATTATAAAGGAACTGGTAGGACTTATAATGCGAATTTCATCACAATTTGGTAAAACATTCGTAATACTGGAACTCGCTAACTACATTATAAAATATTCATAGAGGTAATACCAAGTATAAAGCGGAGAGCATAAAGGCACACGTAGAATACACATCATTCCAAAACAATAACTCCTTTAAATCGACTCAGCTCAAGTTACAATAAGAAATTCCAAGGTCGTCATTTAACATCAGGCGGGTTGTTCCCCACCATATCAATTTCTTATACTACGAAAAGTTCCCCCATCTTTCCTCCAAATTCTTGAAGCCCCAGTCGAAACACTAATTTCGGGACGAAATTCTTTCTAACGGGGGGATAATGTGACAACCGTCAATTTTGGCCAAGTCAAAGTCAACTAAAGTCAACAAGTCACACCGGTCAACTCATCTAACCCTTGTATATTAGGGTTTCCATTATGTTTCTTATTGAACAACTCACAATCTTAATATAAAGTATCACTTAGAGTTTTCACGTGTTCGGAAATTCTAAACCCTAATCAGGGCAAGTGATGAAACTACTCGATAAAACATTATTCCTTGACCCTCGGGGGCATATAACAATCATAACAAGACTTAACGGGGTTTACGAACCTTGAATTACAGAGCCAAACACTCAAAAAGGTCACAAAAGAAGTCTCTCCTAATCTCATTCACTCTATATCTCCTAAATCTCTCTCTGCATGAGAAATCTCTCTAAGAATGTGAAATCTCTCCCAAATCTCTCTCTGTATGAGAAATCTCTCCAAGGATGTGAAATCTCTCCCAAATCTCTCCAAGTATGCCAAATCTCTCCAACTATGTCAAATCTCTCCCAAATCTCTCCAAGTATGCCAAATCTCTCCAAGTATCTCAAATCTCTCCCAAATCTCTCTCAAAACCTCTTTTGATTTATTTTAATCATTTGGGGCATCCCGACACTTGACTTGGTGAAAAACCATTCGAAACGGGAAGATACATTGGAAAATAGCCTTTTAGGGTCGAAGTCCCTCTTGAGGGGCGAACCCTCCTAAGAACCGAAGGTCCCTATAGGAACCGAACTGCTGAAGAACCGAGACCACAAGGACCGAACCCGAAGCTCCTGCGAACCGAACCTCCCTTCGGACCGAGCCTCCTCTTCACCTTCGCTCCATTTCGCCTTCGGGCTATTTCGGGGCATCTCACCGTCGGTCCATGACCAGAAGGGACCGAACCTCGGCCCACAACCGAGAGGTCTCGCAGAATGGCCTAGTTCACCCGGTTTTCGACCACAACTTCATTTTAGGCCCGTTTTTTCATTACTTTTGCGTGGGATTTTCACCCAAAATTATATTTTAACATATAAGACCCCTAAATTCATAATTAATCACGTTTTTTAGTGTAAATCTTATCCAAGGTTAGTGGGTAGGATATTTTGGGTGGAGTGTTGACTTTACTTTAGTTTATGACACAAGCAACCACCCACACCCACTCCATGACCAGCCCACACCCCCCCACCATACCTGGTCGTTCATCGTCCTTTTCCCATCATTTCCCAACCCCATTCCTTGTCTAAGGCTGAAATCTATCCTCTCTCCTAACACTCTCTCTCATTTTCTCATTCTTCCACCAAAGATCAAACACATTTTCTCTCTCAACTCTCTCACTAAAATTCGAGATTCAAGGGCCTTCTTCCAAGATTTTCTTCCACTTTTGGTAAGTATATTCATCCCCCATATAATTATTTCACTTCCTTCTACTCCAATCATAGTTTTTCTTACACAAACTCCATCATATTTGTGTTAGATTCTCGAAATCTTCAAGGCATCTTCTTAGTGTTCTTGAGTAGAACACTTCTTTTCTTCAACATCCATCCACTAAGAACACACAAGGTGAGTTCATACCCCTATCTTTTCATGTTTTTCTTAAGTTTTAAGGGGGGGATACAAGTTAAAACACCAAGAACACAACAAAACTCATTTAACACCATTCATCAGAAAAGTTCAATTCCATTCACGGACTGTTTTGGTCAACTTAAACATTTTAGTTTTCAAAAATGTATTAGGAGCAAATCTTTAAGGTTCATACCTTTAAAATGACTACTTGCACATCACCATATGATTTTTCTACGATTTATGGTGATTTTTACAAAACTGTCTATCATTTCAAAAACGAATTCGGACCAGTCTGTGAATATGAACATTTTAACACAAGTTAAAGACTTCCAAAAATCATAATAAAAATTATGAACAAACTAGACACATTTTATGAACTCTCAGAATTTACGTATTTAGTTTTTGACTTCGTATGATTTTTATATGATTTCTCTAAAACAGTGTTGAAAGGTTAAAAACTAGTTAACAGCTTATAACTTTCATAACACTTTGTAGTATGTTGAGCAAAGTGTATAACCATAAGTTCTAAATATTTAATGTATTTTCTTGTTAGTTTATCATCATAAACTAAAATTTAGTCATTCATGATAAGGTTTACTCATTCATTTCGAATACATATAATAAACTTCAATAAACATAGTTTATGGATTTTTACTTCATGAAAAAGGTTTTACTCTCAAAACAAATGGGTTTTTCATATCCAACGTGATAAACTATAATAGTAATAGTTTAAGGATTTCATATCACTAATTTATTCAGAAAAAGTGATTTTTCTTCCTCCACGGAAGAGGTTTTAATATCAAACTATGTGTAAACTAGTTAACTTAGGTTGTGAGGCAATTCTCTCCCCGTACGTTCGAGTACGGGATCCCAATTCCTATAAGTTATAACCAGAGTCTCTTGTAGGGAGAGCGTGATAATTGTGTATAGATCTATATTGGGTTTGACACCCCACACCTTGCTGCTAGCTACAGTGGGACCTGCAGGTCTACGGGTGACAAGAGTCATAGTATCTTAACGTCTGAAAAACGTTGTGCAGGTTATTTCTCGTCATAGTATGGTTATAGCGACTCACGTAGGTAGTTAACAATCTTTCAAGTTTACATGGAAAATTCTACTTTGAAAAGGGGTTTACTTCTAAATCAACAAGTTTATGTCGATTTAAACTTGCATGAATTACTTTAAGTATGGAAAAATACTTGTTCAGTCTCGGTCCTGGGATTTAGGACTACATAACTTTTATAAGGAAAATATAGGATTTTCTTTGGAACATATTTCTATTAAAACTACATAAAGCTAGAATTGTTAGACTTCAACTATAATTGCTAAGTGTATGTGATAGAGTTATATAAGAATCTAGTCACAATCGACTTAGAATTGGTGGGCCCGCCTCATCTCCTGTTCCTTGTTTGGTTGTGGACCTAGGGCAGACCCATTACATTCAACGGTTTATTTAACTTGAATTTTATATAACTTATATACGCTTGGCGATTATAGGAGGAATCTACGGGTCGTTCTAGGGTTCATTATCGCATAACATAGGAGCATTCATTCCACACTTAACTAAGAAAATATTGGATTTTCTGGAAATCATACTCTATCGCTTTTACAAGGAAAATGGTTTCTTCCTCAAACAAAACTCTTATGAACTCACCAACTTAATTGTTGACACTTTTTCAAAACTACTTGTATTCTCAGGAAATCAGTGAAACAGGAAAACCAACAGCATTTTGAGGATGGGACGATAAATCGTCAAACAGTTCATTTTGTCATCATAATGTAATTGATTTGAATCATGTAAACATATACTTTGGTGTAACTTTTTCAATTATATTTATGATGGTTGTATTTACTTTGAGCACTATTATACTCATTGTTGTGATACTATACATGAAGTCCTCCACCCCCGGACGTTTCCGTCATCCTTGGTTTGGGGGTGTGACAGATTGGTATCAGAGCATTGTTTATAGTGAACTAAGTATATCGAACCAAATAAGATATACAAACTATAAATGCATTGGGACTAAGGTCTCTGATTTAACATTTTTCAAATAACTATACTTTTAGAAATAAATAGTTTCTTGTTAAAAGTATACATGCATGCATACATACTAAGGTCAGCATCATTCTAGAACAAAACAAAAGTAATGATTGTTGAATGGCACAAGTAGGCTTGGGGATGTATAGTCAGGTCTGGGAATGACATAGCCTGATCAACTATGTCTAAACCAGAGGTAATTAGCATATGCCCGGGAATGGTTGTGGCGTTGCAACAAGTCTAGAAACTTACCAAATCTATCTACAAACAAACATTGAAAAGCATAAGTCAAACATTAAAATACTATAGGAGTATTTTGTGATACCATAACCAACTTATGTGAAAACTAAAGACCCTTATTAGTAGGTCTTTAACGACTGAGTGCATAAGCCAATGTTATACATAATTAAAGATATTATAGACTCAGAATCTATGACTATTGCTCTACTTCCTGTTCCTTGTTTGGTTGTGGACTTAGAGTAGAGTCATTTATTCGAAGGTCTATTCTATCTCAGACTATGTATAACTGGTATGCACTATGTGATTATAGACGTGACTGATAAGGATCACCCCCTATAAGTAATTATAGGATTAGACGCCTATTAATTATCTCTTCCACTCCTATTCACGCACGTATAACATAGCAAGATCCTACTTACCAGGCGACCCTTATTTTCCCAACCAGGGAAGTGGTGGATGGTTATGAGAAGAATCAGAACCGGAACCGGAGGTAATCAACCCTCCATGCATAGCCAGGGTTCCCGCGAACCGTTTCGACTACATCGAACCTGTGCCCCGTTGGGCAACCGTGATTGAGGGCTGGAGTCGACGGCAATGACAGCAATCACCATGTGGAGACCAACGAGGGTGCTATGACCTCAACACGGGGGACCGACTGACACCCCGACAAAGACTCGGCGGATCGCGAACATCGGGGATTAAAACAGGGAGACTGCAAACCGAGTTCGAAAACTGCGCGCTACTACAGACCCTACCGTCTCACGTACCCGAGACTCGGAAAGAGACTACTATTTCAAAGACCAACTTTCTTTTTAAGACCTTATCGTCGCTCGGGCAGAGGCAAAAGAGTAGCAGGGTAGGCACACGGCATTCGAAGAGAGAATGGTTGCAGCCAAGCGTCGATTGGCAGAGCTGCAAGGTGCATCGACTTTGCCTCAGGCATCGCAAGGGACGGATCGCCGTGAGTAGAGTTCATACCGCTCACAAGACCTTGTAAATTAGGTTCATGAGTATGCGTTGGTGCTATTCTGTTCTATGGGTAAGCACAACACTGCGATTTAAACGGTTATACTAATCGAGAGATCTATTTGCTATCAAAACTGTTCCTTGCATGGATGTGAGGTATACCTGCATCGAGGTCAAAATTTTCTCCGAAACCATAATTACTAGAATCATATTAACAAGACGGGCTTAGGACATACCTAACAGACTCGAAGGTCTATTTAGTCTTAATTATATAACTAAGCATACATCAATTGGTCGTAAGAAGGACCTAGCTTGGATCAAATTACAAGGTTTCACTTGGATACAGAACTACTAAAATACATGAGTTTATCATATATAGACTCTCGTTATGAACTGTTTTCAGAACACCATAAACAACCGAAATACGTTACAAATTGAACTAAGATAAACTTAGTTAGAAAACTCGCGACGTATAGCCATTCTAAAAACTCATTATCGTCTCACCTTTAAACATTTTGGTGGAAAGTTGCCTTCTTCGTAGACCTATAGGGTGCGATCATACGAGCGCTAATACACCGGGTCCCATCAAAACTCCTCAGCTAAGTGTGTTAGGACAAACATGATCCTAAGATGAGTAAAGCTTAACGCCTGTACGAAACCTACTTCTACCCACTACCATAACTCCGTCTCAGGAACGTTAGCAGAAACACTAAGAATAGTACAACAATGTGCAAAAAATTATATATGTGAATATAAATCGTAAGAATGCACTTGAGATAATTATCCCCACTCACAAAGTCGTTTTTCATCGTGAAACAGAGCTATGTCTTCACCAAGAGGCAACCAACCAACTAGCAAGGCGCCAACCCTGCAGATAGACTTTGCTACTTTTCAAGCTGCAGTCACGGCAGCCGTGACAGCCGTCATGGCGCAACTCAATGCTAACAACGCCAGCAGAGATGGAAGCGGTACCGACAATATAAATCGTTGTAACAAACAGGAACACCGGCAGGTGTCTGCCAATGAAGGCGCCTCAGGCCACAAACCTACGAACAAGAAGTGAAAGTTTTGGAACAAAAAGGAGCGCAACCAATCTCAAAGATTCGCTAAAAGACAACAACCCATGGCCACCCCTACAATTACGACAGCAGTTACAACACATGCCTCGACATCAGCCACAACATCTATCGCTCAAGCACCAGACAGGCAATATATGGGAACACTTCCAAAGTGTAACAAGTGTAACTACCATCACACAGGAGCTTGCCGAATTCCACGCTGTATCAACTGCAACAAGAAAGGGCATACCGTCCGCTTCTGCAAGACCCTGACCCAGCGCATCGCTTCAACCACCAATACTGGTGTAAGTCCAGTATGCTCCCTATGTGGTGAAACGGGACACTTCAAGAGAGACTGTCCAACCGAGAAGAATGACGGAGGAGCAGGAGGAGTGTGACAACTGAACCAGCGGAAGCCTATTAGGACTTTTGTAATGTTTCCAACGACAAAAAAGTTTAAGTACCATATGTTTGTAATGAATTTGGTATGATTGCTAAAATTACCGTCTTTCTAAAAGTAGTTAAAATACTCTCTCGTTCGAATCAAATTAAAGACATTCATATATGACCTTAGGATCATTACCTGTAAGCTGTGATGACTTTGTGCATACATCGGGGTTAATTATCATCAAAATACTAAAGACTTAAAGCAAATAATTCCATCCTGACTCCTGTTCCATGTCTAGTAGTGGGATTTGAGTGGAGCCACCCACTCGACGATTTCACCAATATCAAATTACATGCGACTTACATATACCGCTCGACCATAGAGTGATCTGTCAGGGATCATGATATCAAGTATTATTGCTAGCTATCAGAACACACTCACTACCAGTGCTAGACGCTGTGGTAGGAATCATCTGCAGTAATAATAACATCGAACGAAACGGAACACACTGAAAAGAAACACAAGATACTCTATCACCCTAATGAGCACTTCTTACGAATACAGCTTAACACATGTTTTACCTAAAAAGATATTGTTGTCGTCATTCGATTTCAATTGATATAGTCCTCACTTTCCTGACTAAACGGCTACGAAAAGACCTTTCACCTAATCTCGAAAAACCTTTGTCCCTCATAAACACAAATCCAACACAGACCCCCGGGACATCTCTCGTTGCGAAACCCCAAAAAGACTCACCAGAGGAGTATTATACCTTCTGAAACCTTACCACAAGTATTTACAGAAGACCCTTTCGGGAATGTCACGCATGCAGCAGATAAGGTTCAAGCACAGAAGCTTGGGACGAGTACGGTTAGTCTACCACTACTACGTGTATACGCGAGCATAATATATAATTAAGATTCTACGGACATTGGATGTGTGCTTCCGCCCTATTTCCTGTTCCTTGTCTGGTTGTGGACTTGGGGCAGAGTCACCCATCCAACTGTCTCACCAACCTTAATTACATACGACCTATATGCGCAAGTTGATAATAGATGGACCAGGTACGAGTCCTACCATGAACTTCGGGACCAGGTTACCCAGGAGTGCAAGTGAACGCCCTATCATCCGAATAAGTCTAATCGTGTAAACCGAACCCATATGTTCCCTACCGATCTAATCAAACGAGAAACACTAAAGCAGACCCTATGCAGCGCTCCGAGGAGAAGTTATCACTTATGACTTAGTACAAATTCGAGAAAGGCTGAAAGCATCTCGAGAACACGGCAAAACACAAATAATTCTTATCATCTATATAAAAACGCAGGGTTTTTACTAGTAAATCTGTGATGGCTAGTGTAAACATTATGGTCATATATCAATAAGATTCTATGGACTTAGGATGTGTGATTCCGCCTCATTTCCTGTCCTTGTTTGGTTGTGGGCTTAAAGGCGGGGTCACCCATCCGAATGCCTTGCAATCCTAATGATATACGACTAGTTTACATCAAGTGATTATAAAGGAACTGGTAGGACTTATAATGCGAATTTCATCACAATTTGTTGAAACATTCGTAATACTGGAACTCGCTAACTACATTATAAAATATTCATAGGGGTAATACCAAGTATAAAGCGGAGAGCATAAAGGCACAGGTAGAATACACTATCATTCCAAAACAATAACTCCTTTAAATCGACTCAGCTCAAGTTACAATAAGAAATTCCAAGGTCGTCATTTAACATCAGGCGGGTTGTTCCCCACCATATCAATTTCTTATACTACGAAAAGTTCCCCCATCTTTCCTCCAAATTCTTGAAGCCCCAGTCGAAACACTAATTTCGGGACGAAATTCTTTCTAACGGGGGGATAATGTGACAACCGTCAATTTTGGCCAAGTCAAAGTCAACTAAAGTCAACAAGTCACACCGGTCAACTCATCTAACCCTTGTATATTAGGGTTTCCATTATGTTTCTTATTGAACAACTCACAATCTTAATATAAAGTATCACTTAGAGTTTTCACGTGTTCGGAAATTCTAAACCCTAATCAGGGCAAGTGATGAAACTACTCGATAAAACATTATTCCTTGACCCTCGGGGGCATATAACAATCATAACAAGACTTAACGGGGTTTACGAACCTTGAATTACAGAGCCAAACACTCAAAAAGGTCACAAAAGAAGTCTCTCCTAATCTCTTTCACTCTATATCTCCCAAATCTCTCTCTGCATGAGAAATCTCTCTAAGAATGTGAAATCTCTCCCAAATCTCTCTCTGTATGAGAAATCTCTCCAAGGATGTGAAATCTCTCCCAAATCTCTCCAAGTATGCCAAATCTCTCCAACTATGTCAAATCTCTCCAAGTATGCCAAATCTCTCCAAGTATCTCAAATCTCTCCCAAATCTCTCTCAAAACCTCTTTTGATTTATTTTAATCATTTGGGGCATCCCGACACTTGACTTGGTGAAAAACCATTCGAAACGGGAAGATACATTGGAAAATAGCCTTTTAGGGCCGAAGTCCCTCTTGAGGGGCGAACCCTCCTAAGAACCGAAGATCCCTATAGGAACCGAACTGCTGAAGAACCGAGACCACAAGGACCGAACCCGAAGCTCCTGCGAACCGAACCTCCCTTCGGACCGAGCCTCCTCTTCACCTTCGCTCCATTTCGCCTTCGGGCTATTTCGGGGCATCTCACCGTCGGTCCATGACCAGAAGGGACCGAACCTCGGCCCACAACCGAGAGGTCTCGCAGAATGGCCTAGTTCACCCGGTTTTCGACCACAACTTCATTTTAGGCCCGTTTTTTCATTACTTTTGCGTGGGATTTTCACCCAAAATTATATTTTAACATATAAGACCCCTAAATTCATAATTAATCACGTTTTTTAGTGTAAATCTTATCCAAGGTTAGTGGGTAGGATATTTTGGGTGGAGTGTTGACTTTACTTTAGTTTATGACACAAGCAACCACCCACACCCACTCCATGACCAGCCCACACCCCCCCACCATACCTGGTCGTTCATCGTCCTTTTCCCATCATTTCCCAACCCCATTCCTTGTCTAAGGCTGAAATCTATCCTCTCTCCTAACACTCTCTCTCATTTTCTCATTCTTCCACCAAAGATCAAACACATTTTCTCTCTCAACTCTCTCACTAAAATTCGAGATTCAAGGGCCTTCTTCCAAGATTTTCTTCCACTTTTGGTAAGTATATTCATCCCCCATATAATTATTTCACTTCCTTCTACTCCAATCATAGTTTTTCTTACACAAACTCCATCATATTTGTGTTAGATTCTCGAAATCTTCAAGGCATCTTCTTAGTGTTCTTGAGTAGAACACTTCTTTTCTTCAACATCCATCCACTAAGAACACACAAGGTGAGTTCATACCCCTATCTTTTCTTGTTTTTCTTAAGTTTTAAGGGGGGGAATACAAGTTAAAACACCAAGAACACAACTAAACTCATTTAACAGCGTTCATCAAAAAAGTTCAACTCCATTCACGGACTGTTTTGGTCAACTTAAACATTTTAGTTTTCAAAAATGTATTAGGTGAAAATCTTTCAGGTTCATACCTTTAAAATGACTACTTGCATATCACCATATGATTTTTCTACGATTTATGGTGATTTTTACAAAACTGCCTATCATTTCAAAAACGAATTCGGACCAGTCTGTGAATATGAACATTTTAACACAAGTTAAAGACTTCCAAAAATCATAATAAAAATTATGAACAAACTAGGCACATTGTATGAACTCTTAGAATTTACGGATTTAGTTTTTGACTTCGTATGATTTTTATATGATTTTTCTAAAACAGTGCTGAAAGGTTAAAAACTAGTTAACAGCTTATAACTTTCATAACACTTTGTAGTATGTTGAGCAAAGTGTATAACCATAAGTTCTAAATATTGAATGTATTTTCTTGTTAGTTTATCATCATAAACTAAAATTTAGTCATTCATGATAAGGTTTACTCATTCATTTCGAATACATATAATAAACTTCAATAAACATAGTTTATGGATTTTTACTTCATGAAAAAGGTTTTACTCTCAAAACAAATGGGTTTTTCATATCCTACGTGATAAACTATAATAGTAATAGTTTAAGGATTTCATATCACTAATTTATTCAGAAAAAGTGATTTTTCTTCCTCCACGGAAGAGGTTTTAATATCAAACTATGTGTAAACTAGTTAACTTAGGTTGTGAGGCAATTCTCTCCCCGTACGTTCGAGTACGGGATCCCAATTCCTATAAGTTATAACCAGAGTCTCTTGTAGGGAGAGCGTGATAATTGTGTATAGATCTATATTGGGTTTGACACCCCACACCTTGCTGCTAGCTACAGTGGGACCTGCAGGTCTACGGGTGACAAGAGTCATAGTATCTTAACGTCTGAAAAACGTTGTGCAGGTTATTTCTCGTCATAGTATGGTTATAGCGACTCACGTAGGTAGTTAACAATCTTTCAAGTTTACATGGAAAATTCTACTTTGAAAAGGGGTTTACTTCTAAATCAACAAGTTTATGTCGATTTAAACTTGCATGAATTACTTTAAGTATGGAAAAATACTTGTTCAGTCTCGGTCCTGGGATTTAGGACTACATAACTTTTATAAGGAAAATATAGGATTTTCTTTGGAACATATTTCTATTAAAACTACATAAAGCTAGAATTGTTAGACTTCAACTATAATTGCTAAGTGTATGTGATAGAGTTATATAAGAATCTAGTCACAATCGACTTAGAATTGGTGGGCCCGCCTCATCTCCTGTTCCTTGTTTGGTTGTGGACCTAGGGCAGACCCATTACATTCAACGGTTTATTTAACTTGAATTTTATATAACTTATATACGCTTGGCGATTATAGGAGGAATCTACGGGTCGTTCTAGGGTTCATTATCGCATAACATAGGAGCATTCATTCCACACTTAACTAAGAAAATATTGGATTTTCTGGAAATCATACTCTATCGCTTTTACAAGGAAAACGGTTTCTTCCTCAAACAAAACTCTTATGAACTCACCAACTTAATTGTTGACACTTTTTCAAAACTACTTGTATTCTCAGGAAATCAGTGAAACAGGAAAACCAACAGCATTTTGAGGATGGGACGATAAATCGTCA
This sequence comes from Lactuca virosa, assembly GCF_052849685.1. Taxonomy (NCBI): domain Eukaryota; kingdom Viridiplantae; phylum Streptophyta; class Magnoliopsida; order Asterales; family Asteraceae; genus Lactuca; species Lactuca virosa. Next base: position 47,272,824 of record NC_136433.1, read on the forward strand.
AACAGTTCATTTTGTCATCATAATGTAATTGATTTGAATCATGTAAACATATACTTTGGTGTAACTTTTTCAATTATATTTATGATGGTTGTATTTACTTTGAGCACTATTATACTCGTTGTTGTGATACTATACATGAAGTCCTCCACCCCCGGACGTTTCCGTCATCCTTGGTTTGGGGGTGTGACAGATTGGTATCAGAGCATTGTTTATAGTGAACTAAGTATATCGAACCACATAAGATATACAAACTATAAATGCATTGGGACTAAGGTCTCTGATTTAACATTTTTCAAATAACTATACTTTTAGAAATAAATAGTTTCTTGTTAAAAGTATACATGCATGCATACATACTAAGGTCAGCATCATTCTAGAACAAAACAAAAGTAATGATTGTTGAATGGCACAAGTAGGCTTGGGGATGTATAGTCAGGTCTGGGAATGACATAGCCTGATCAACTATGTCTAACCCAGAGGTGATTAGCATATGCCCGGGAATGGTTGTGGCGTTGCAACAAGTCTAGAAACTTACCAATTCTATCTACAAACAAACATTGAAAAGCATAAGTCAAACATTAAAATACTATAGGAGTATTTTGTGATACCATAACCAACTTATGTGAAAACTAAAGACTCTTATTAGTAGGTCTTTAACGACTAAGTGCATAAGCCAAGGTTATACATAATTAAAGATATTATAGACTCAGAATCTATGACTATTGCTCTACTTCCTGTTCCTTGTTTGGTTGTGGACTTAGAGTAGAGTCATTTATTCGAATGTCTATTCTATCTCAGACTATGTATAACTGGTATGCACTATGTGATTATAGACGTGACTGATAAGGATCACCCCCTATAAGTAATTATAGGATTAGACGTCTATTAATTATCTCTTCCACTCCTATTCACGCACGTATAACATAGCAAGATCCTACTTACCAGGCGACCCTTATTTTCCCAACCAGGGAAGTGGTGGATGGTTATGAGAAGAATCAGAAGCGGAACCGGAGGTAATCAACCCTCCATGCATAGCCAGGGTTCCCGCGAACCGTTTCGACTACATCGGACCTGTGCCCCGTTGGGCAACCGTGATCGAGGGTTGGAGTCGACGGCAATGACAGCAATCACCATGTGGAGACCAACGAGGGTGCTACGACCTCAACCACGGGGGACCGACTGACAGAGCCCTCCCGGCAAAGACTCGGCGGATCGCGAACATCGGGGATTAAAACAGGGAGACTGCAAACCGAGTTCGAAAACTGCGCGCTACTACAGACCCTACCGTCTCACGTACCCGAGACTCGGAAAGAGACTACTATTTCAAAGACCAACTTTCTTTTTAAGACCTTATCGCCGCTCGGGCAGATACAAAAGAGTAGCAGGGTAGGCACACGACATTCGAAGAGAGAATGGTTGCAGCCAAGCGTCGATTAGCAGAGCTGCAAGGTGCATCGACTTTGCCTCAGGCATCGCAAGGGACGGATCGTCGTGAGTAGAGTTCATACCGCTCACAAGACCTTGTAAATTAGGTTCATGAGTATGCGTTGGTGCTATTCTGTTCTATGGGGTAAGCACAACACTGCGATTTAAACGGTTATACTAATCGAGAGATCTATTTGCTATCAAAACTTTTCCTTGCATGGATGTGAGGTATACCTGCATCGAGGTCAAAATTTTCTCCGAAACCATAATTACTAGAATCATATTAACAAGACGAGCTTAGGACATACCTAACAGACTCGAAGGTCTATTTAGTCTTAATTATATAACTAAGCATACATCAATTGGTCGTAAGAAGGACCTAGCTTGGATCAAATTACAAGGTTTCACTTGGATACAGAACTACTAAAATACATGAGTTTATCATATATAGACTCTCGTTATGAACTGTTTTCAGAACACCATAAACAACCGTAATACGTTACAAATTGAACTAAGATAAACTTAGTTAGAAAACTCGCGACGTATAGCCATTCTAAAAACTCATTATCGTCTCACCTTTAAACATTTTGGTGGAAAGTTGCCTTCTTCGTAGACCTATAGGGTGCGATCATACGAGCGCTAATACACCGGGTCCCATCAAAACTCCTCAGCTAAGTGTGTTAGGACAAACATGATCCTAAGATGAGTAAAGCTTAACGCCTGTACGAAACCTACTTCTACCCACTACCATAACTCCGTCTCAGGAACGTTAGCAGAAACACTAAGAATAGTACAACAATGTGCAAAAAATTATATATGTGAATATAAATCGTAAGAATGCACTTGAGATAATTATCCCCACTCACGAAGTCGTTTTTCATCGTGAAACAGAGTTATGTCTTCACCAAGAGGCAACCAACCAACTAGCAAGGCGCCAACCCTGCAGATAGACTTTGCTACTTTTCAAGCTGCAGTCACGGCAGCCGTGACAGCCGTCATGGCGCAACTCAATGCTAACAACGCCAGCAGAGATGGAAGCGGTACCGACAATATAAATCGTTGTAACAAACAGGAACACCGGCGGGTGTCTGCCAATGAAGGCGCCTCAGGCCACAAACCTACGAACAAGAAGCGAAAGTTTTGGAACAAAAAGGAGCGCAACCAATCTCAAAGATTCGCTAAAAGACAACAACCCATGGCCACCCCTACAATTACGACAGCAGTTACAACACATGCCTCGACATCAGCCACAACATCTATCGCTCAAGCACCAGACAGGCAATATATGGGAACACTTCCAAAGTGTAACAAGTGTAACTACTATCACACAGGAGCTTGCCGAATTCCACGCTGTATCAACTGCAACAAGAAAGGGCATACCGTCCGCTTCTGCAGGACCCCGACCCAGCGCATCGCTTCAACCACCAATACTGGTGTAAGTCCAGTATGCTCCCTATGTGGTGAAACGGGACACTTCAAGAGAGACTGTCCAACCGAGAAGAATGACGGAGGAGCAGGAGGAGTGTGACAACTGAACCAGCGGAAGCCTATTAGGACTTTTGTAATGTTTCCAACGACAAAAAAGTTTAAGTACCATATGTTTGTAATGAATTTGGTATGATTGCTAAAATTACCGTCTTTCTAAAAGTAGTTAAAATACTCTCTCGTTCGAATCAAATCAAAGACATTCATATATGACCTTAGGATCATTACCTGTAAGCTGTGATGACTTTGTGCATACATCGGGGTTAATTATAATCAAAATAATAAAGACTTAAAGCAAATAATTCCATCCTGACTCCTGTTCCATGTCTAGTAGTGGGATTTGAGTGGAGCCACCCACTCGACGATTTCACCAATATCAAATTACATGCGACTTACATATACCGCTCGACCATAGAGTGATCTGTCAGGGATCATGATATCAAGTATTATTGCTAGCTATCAGAACACACTCACTACCAGTGCTAGACGCTGTGGTAGGAATCATCTGCAGTAATAATAACATCGAACGAAACGGAACACACTGAAAAGAAACACAAGATACTCTATCACCCTAATGAGCACTTCTTACGAATACAGCTTAACACATGTTTTACCTAAAAAGATATTGTTGTCGTCATTCGATTTCAATTGATATAGTCCTCACTTTCCTGACTAAACGGCTACGAAAAGACCTTTCACCTAATCTCGAAAAACCTTTGTCCCTCATAAACACAAATCCAACACAGACCCCCGAGACATCTCTCGCTGCGAAACCCCAAAAAGACTCACCAGAGGAGTATTATACCTTCTGAAACCTTACCACAAGTATTTACAGAAGACCCTTTCGGGAATGTCATGCATGCAGCAAATAAGGTTCAAGCACAGAAGCTTGGGACGAGTACGGTTAGTCTACCACTACTACGTGTATACGCGAGGATAATATATAATTAAGATTCTACGGACATTGGATGTGTGCTTCCGCCCTATTTCCTGTTCCTTGTCTGGTTGTGGACTTGGAGCAGAGTCACCCATCCAACTGTCTCACCAACCTTAATTACATACGACCTATATGCGCAAGTTGATGATAGATGGACCAGGTACGAGTCCTACCATGAACTTCGGGACCAGGTTACCCAGGAGTGCAAGTGAACGCCCTATCATCCGAATAAGTCTAATCGTGTAAACCGAACCCATATGTTCCCTACCGATCTAATCAAACGAGAAACACTAAAGCAGACCCTATGCAGCGCTCCGAGGAGAAGTTATCACTTATGACTTAGTACAAATTCGAGAAAGGCTGAAAGCATCTAGAGAACACGGCAAAACACAAATAATTCTTATCATCTATATAAAAACGCAGGGTTTTTACTAGTAAATATGTGATGGCTAGTGTAAACATTATGGTCATATATCAATAAGATTCTATGGACTTAGGATGTGTGATTCCGCCTCATTTCCTGTCCTTGTTTGGTTGTGGGCTTAAAGGCGGGGTCACCCATCCGAATGCCTTGCAATCCTAATGATATACGACTAGTTTACATCAAGTGATTATAAAGGAACTGGTAGGACTTATAATGCGAATTTCATCACAATTTGTTGAAACATTCGTAATACTGGAACTCGCTAACTACATTATAAAATATTCATAGGGGTAATACCAAGTATAAAGCGGAGAGCATAAAGGCACACGTAGAATACACTATCATTCCAAAACAATAACTCCTTTAAATCGACTCAGCTCAAGTTACAATAAGAAATTCCAAGGTCGTCATTTAACATCAGGCGGGTTGTTCCCCACCATATCAATTTCTTATACTACGAAAAGTTCCCCCATCTTTCCTCCAAATTCTTGAAGCCCCAGTCGAAACACTAATTTCGGGACGAAATTCTTTCTAACTGGGGGATAATGTGACAACCGTCAATTTTGGCCAAGTCAAAGTCAACTAAAGTCAACAAGTCACACCGGTCAACTCATCTAACCCTTGTATATTAGGGTTTCCATTATGTTTCTTATTGAACAACTCACAATCGTAATACAAAGTATCACTTAGAGTTTTCACGTGTTCGGAAATTCTAAACCCTAATCAGGGCAAGTGATGAAACTACTCGATAAAACATTATTCCTTGACCCTCGGGGGCATATAACAATCATAACAAGACTTAACGGGGTTTACGAACCTTGAATTACAGAGCCAGACACTCAAAAAGGTCACAAAAGAAGTCTCTCCTAATCTCTTTCACTCTATCTCTCCCAAATCTCTCTCTGCATGAGAAATCTCTCTAAGAATGTGAAATCTCTCCCAAATCTCTCTCTGTATGAGAAATCTCTCCAAGGATGTGAAATCTCTCCAAGTATGCCAAATCTCTCCAACTATGTCAAATCTCTCCCAAATCTCTCCAAGTATGCCAAATCTCTCCAAGTATCTCAAATCTCTCCCAAATCTCTCTCAAAACCTCTTTTGATTTATTTTAATCATTTGGGGCATCCCGACACTTGACTTGGTGAAAAACCATTCGAAACGGGAAGATACATTGGAAAATAGCCTTTTAGGGCCGAAGTCCCTCTTGAGGGGCGAACCCTCCTAAGAACCGAAGGTCCCTATAGGAACCGAACTGCTGAAGAACCGAGACCACAAGGACCGAACCCGAAGCTCCTGCGAACCGAACCTCCCTTCGGACCGAGCCTCCTCTTCACCTTCGCTCCATTTCGCCTTCGGGCTATTTCGGGGCATCTCACCTTCGGTCCATGACCAGAAGGGACCGAACCTCGGCCCACAACCGAGAGGTCTCGCAGAATGGCCTAGTTCACCCGGTTTTCGACCACAACTTCATTTTAGGCCCGTTTTTTCATTATTTTTGCGTGGGATTTTCACCCAAAATTATATTTTAACATATAAGACCCCTAAATTCATAATTAATCACGTTTTTTAGTGTAAATCTTATCCAAGGTTAGTGGGTAGGATATTTTGGGTGGAGTGTTGACTTTACTTTAGTTTATGACACAAGCAACCACCCACACCCACTCCATGACCAGCCCACACCCCCCCCACCATACCTGGTCGTTCATCGTCCTTTTCCCATCATTTCCCAACCCCATTCCTTGTCTAAGGCTGAAATCTATCCTCTCTCCTAACACTCTCTCTCATTCTCTCATTCTTCCACCAAAGATCAAACACATTTTCTCTCTCAACTCTCTCACTAAAATTCGAGATTCAAGGGCCTTCTTCCAAGATTTTCTTCCACTTTTGGTAAGTATATTCATCCCCCATATAATTATTTCACTTCCTTCTACTCCAATCATAGTTTTTCTTACACAAACTCCATCATATTTGTGTTAGATTCTCGAAATCTTCGAGGCATCTTCTTAGTGTTCTTGAGTAGAACACTTCTTTTCTTCAACATCCATCCACTAAGAACACACAAGGTGAGTTCAGACCCCTATCTTTTCTTGTTTTTCTTAAGTTTTAAGGGAGGGAATACAAGTTAAAACACCAAGAACACAACTAAACTCATTTAACAGCGTTCATCAGAAAAGTTCAACTCCATTCACGGACTGTTTTGGTCAACTTAAACATTTTAGTTTTCAAAAATGTATTAGGTGAAAATCTTTCAGGTTCATACCTTTAAAATGACTACTTGCACATCACCATATGATTTTTCTACGATTTATGGTGATTTTTACAAAACTGTCTATCATTTCAAAAACGAATTCGGACCAGTCTGTGAATATGAACATTTTAACACAAGTTAAAGACTTCCAAAAATCATAATAAAAATTATGAACAAACTAGGCACATTGTATGAACTCTTAGAATTTACGGATTTAGTTTTTGACTTCGTATGATTTTTATATGATTTCTCTAAAACAGTGCTGAAAGGTTAAAAACTAGTTAACAGCTTATAACTTTCATAACACTTTGTAGTATGTTGAGCAAAGTGTATAACCATAAGTTCTAAATATTGAATGTATTTTCTTGTTAGTTTATCATCATAAACTAAAATTTAGTCATTCATGATAAGGTTTACTCATTCATTTCGAATACATATAATAAACTTCAATAAACATAGTTTATGGATTTTTACTTCATGAAAAAGGTTTTACTCTCAAAACAAATGGGTTTTTCATATCCTACGTGATAAACTATAATAGTAATAGTTTAAGGATTTCATATCACTAATTTATTCAGAAAAAGTGATTTTTCTTCCTCCACGGAAGAGGTTTTAATATCAAACTATGTGTAAACTAGTTAACTTAGGTTGTGAGGCAATTCTCTCCCCGTACGTTCGAGTACGGGATCCCAATTCCTATAAGTTATAACCAGAGTCTCTTGTAGGGAGAGCGTGATAATTGTGTATAGATCTATATTGGGTTTGACACCCCACACCTTGCTGCTAGCTACAGTGGGACCTGCAGGTCTACGGGTGACAAGAGTCATAGTATCTTAACGTCTGAAAAACGTTGTGCAGGTTATTTCTCGTCATAGTATGGTTATAGCGACTCACGTAGGTAGTTAACAATCTTTCAAGTTTACATGGAAAATTCTACTTTGAAAAGGGGTTTACTTCTAAATCAACAAGTTTATGTCGATTTAAACTTGCATGAATTACTTTAAGTATGGAAAAATACTTGTTCAGTCTCGGTCCTGGGATTTAGGACTACATAACTTTTATAAGGAAAATATAGGATTTTCTTTGGAACATATTTCTATTAAAACTACATAAAGCTAGAATTGTTAGACTTCAACTATAATTGCTAAGTGTATGTGATAGAGTTATATAAGAATCTAGTCACAATCGACTTAGAATTGGTGGGCCCGCCTCATCTCCTGTTCCTTGTTTGGTTGTGGACCTAGGGCAGACCCATTACATTCAACGGTTTATTTAACTTGAATTTTATATAACTTATATACGCTTGGCGATTATAGGAGGAATCTACGGGTCGTTCTAGGGTTCATTATCGCATAACATAGGAGCATTCATTCCACACTTAACTAAGAAAATATTGGATTTTCTGGAAATCGTACTCTATCGCTTTTACAAGGAAAATGGTTTCTTCCTCAAACAAAACTCTTATGAACTCACCAACTTAATTGTTGACACTTTTTCAAAACTACTTGTATTCTCAGGAAATCAGTGAAACAGGAAAACCAACAGCATTTTGAGGATGGGACGATAAATCGTCAAACAGTTCATTTTGTCATCATAATGTAATTGATTTGAATCATGTAAACATATACTTTGGTGTAACTTTTTCAATTATATTTATGATGGTTGTATTTACTTTGAGCACTATTATACTCGTTGTTGTGATACTATACATGAAGTCCTCCACCCCCGGACGTTTCCGTCATCCTTGATTTGGGGGTGTGACAATTTTTCTGGATACTATTGAACATGAATCGTCTCTTGTTGTTATTATGTTCAATTGTGATCTTGGAATTTAAAAATGTCATTCGATGTTTTGAGTTTGAAGAATTTGATAAAGAATGGATGAAGATGAAGAACAGATGGAGTTGGTGATGTTTATTGATTGAATCAACTTGTTTGATCTGGAAATCAATTTGAGAAATTCAATTTGGTGTATGTTAAGTATTGGTTATAGATGGTCTCACAATTGGAAGGTCGTATTTCGCAAAAAAGTCAAAAATTTTCGAATATTTCAAATTTCAAGCTTCAATGTTTATTCTATTTTGTCGAGGGGGAGCATAGCAATGATTTATCCAATTCAAGTTCATTCTCATGACCACATGAATGTTTTATAATCATTTTTTATTATAAAAAGGGGGAGAATTTGATATGGCCATTCGAAATTGGATTGTGATTTTTCAAATTCGAGATTTTTGATGAAGCTTATGGTAAGAGATATGAAAGTGGTATCAAAGCAGGAGATAGTGTAATCTAATCGCTATTCTTCTGTCGAGTTGAGGGTTTTCATTGAGGTTTTTCAGTTTAGATTTATTCATGTTATCTAAATCATTTCCGCATTTTGAAAACCTGTTTGTTGCAAATTGATTGTAGATCTCATATCTAAATCTCTCGTTTTCCCTTGAACTCGATTCAAGCTTACACATCTGATTCTATATTTTGTTTCATTGAATTTTCGCTAAAATGCCTAACGACGATCTTCATTCTCTCTCATTCAATCTCCCTAGCAACATTGGATCAACAAGGATTCCTATACTTTTTCCTGAAGATTACGAGGTTTGGGCTCTTCATTTTGAAGATTATGTGTTGGGAATCGAAACACATGGATCTAGCATTTGGCATGCTATGACGGTTGAAACGTAAAAGTATTCCGGTACCAGAGAAGCAGTCAAAACTCAGGCTGACTATGATGCAATCATTGCTGAAAATACAGAAATTCCAAATGATGAGAAGGACAAACTACTGTGTAATTTGAAGGCAATGAGAATCATTCGGTTTGCTCTTCCTTCTGACACATTCTGTCTTGTCAATTCATACGACACTGCAAAAGGAATCTGGGACAGACTGAAGGAATTATATTTAGGTGATGACAACTTGGAACATTCTCTGCAAATGACATTTTTGTCAGATTTTGGATCCTTTGTGCAGAAACCAAATGAGAATCTAGATCAGACTGTCAATCGCTTTAATCACTTGTTAAGCAAAATGCTTAAATACAAGCTTAAACGACAAGTAATTGAATAAATTGTAACATTCATGAATGGTCTGAATGGAAATCAATAGTTTGTACGGTTAAGGCTCATGAACAGTTCAAAAACTATTGTCTGACAAAACTGGTGGGAATACTGAAATCTCATGAAGATGAAGTCACAAAAGAAGCGAAGCTAGTATCTGGTGTTGGATCATTGGCGTTGGTTGCTACAGGTGATAAGCAAAAGAAATCAGTTGTTGAGGATTCCGAATCTGACATTTCTGATGATGATCTCTCTAAGGAAGATAAAGCACTGATGGTGTCTAACCCAAAGAAATTCTTTAAGAAGATTTTTTCTCGTTTCCGAAACAAGTATAAGCAGGGCAATTCCAATTACGAGAAGCCAAGAGAGGAGAGTTATAAGAACTCTCAGAATGATGATAAGAAGAAAGAGAAGAAGTTGCTACGTGATTCTGGACATGACTATAACTATTGCCATGGCAATAATCATTTCGCAAAAGAGTGCATGCTACGTAAACAGAATGAGAAGAAGGAGAATAATAAAGATGAAGCTTACTACACTCAGAAAATCAAAGAACTCTGAAAGATGCAACAAATGCGAAACTTGTGCTGAGGATAGTGATGATGGATAAGTTGAATTGTGGTCCACTGACTCAGAAGATGATGAAGTAAGGAAACCTGCTCATGGTGAGTGTTTCATGGTGAAATCCGAAAAACAAGTCTAGCTAATTAACCCACATGCCATAAACGAAGGCCCATTGTCATCATCCATGGAAGACTTTGAACCTTACATTAATTTATAAATAAAATATTATATATATATATATATATATATATATATATATATATATATATATATAGTTTATTCGGTTTTTTGGGTTTAACCAAAACAATGAAAAATTAACCAAAAATCAAACCAAATAAGATATCCTTATTCAGTTAACCAAACCAAATAACCCGAACCAAATAAATCAAACATCTTTTGGTTCGGTTTGGTTATTTGGTTTTGATTTTTATCACACCCTTGGCTTCAACTAAGGGTAAAGAGTACGTCGCAACATTGTTCGACAGACGTATTAGAATGTACATTTTCTCAGGGAGCCCGTAAAAATTAAAAATAATTAATCGTATAACAAAGTTGATACTCAAGCTCTAAATAATTAATTATAATTTTGTAAGGATGTTAACATCTATGCATGGACGTCTTAAAAGTTAAAACACTAGAGACAAGTTCTTTAAATAATAATAAAAAAAGTTTACAAATCGTTAAAACAATATGGGTGTAAAATATAAATTTGATAATTCCAAATTTCTATGTTTGCACAGTAGACACATGAAAAATGTTAATAAGTCATGTCTAACATGGAATGTGATTATCATGTGCTCTGCCACTAAAATGAGTTATAAGCATGAAAGGGACGTGTTCTCCATATAACATGTTCTCATTGTCCACATGAATTTTACTCATCTTCGATTTCTATTTTCTCCTTATTCGCCCATGTGAATATACGATGACGCTTCAGAATATTAACCTCCGATTCGAAAGTAAAATCGTTAAGCACATTGGCACTCAACTGGAAACAAACATCTATACAAATCTTACAGAAATTTCTCGGACTTCAATAAATCCCCAAATAAAATCATAACTCGGATAGCACGACGAATAACATTAACTTGGGGGATATTCACCTCAAGTCCTCAAGAACCAGCACTTTTGATAAACAAATATCATATAATGGGAATATTTTCTTAAAAAAAAAAATACTTGCCATGTTCATGAAATTTTTTTACCATGTTCAGAATTTCGATCGATTTTTTCTGAAAAAGGTAGTCTGAAAACCATAATAGAGTCAAAAAGTCAACCATAGCAATTTTTGAAATTGTTTTGTATCATAAATCAAAATCTTGAAAATCTACTTGGAGTTCGAAAATTATGAAGGAATTCGAAACTTTTAGAAAAACATTTTTTTTAAAATACTTTATGTTAAAAATCAAAATATTGACATATTAACATGTACTGCAATATAAATAGTTAATTTAACAATATAGAAATTACAACAATTTATAATCATACAATTTTTGTCATTTGTAACATAAAGAGATGAAAGTTGATCCATAGACATAGTGACATGTCCTGCAATAAATATCATATGATTATATAAGATAAATATTGTAACAATTATAAAATAATAAGTCATTAATTGTACCTTATTCATCATAAAATTCATATTTTTCTTAACCACATTAGATGTATTAACGCAAAATCCATACCCTTAAAAAACCAAAAACAACCACAAAATTCATACTAGAATAGTAACATAAAGTAGTGTTCTTACGTTCTCACATTAAATAGTATTCTCATTTGAACTTAACCTATATATATATATATATATATATATATATATATATATATATATATATATATATATATATATATATATATATATATATATATATAACCAAAATCAAATAAGAAAAAAAAATTATATACATATTCTTTTAGCAAACAAACAAAATGAATCATTAAAAAATAAGATGATTCATGATAAAAAATTCCAAAAAAACATTATCATGATTCATTTTTAAGTAATCAAGAAAAAAAAATCATTTTTATGACAGTTTTATAACAAAATCATCATAAAAATGAATCATCGAAATGTTTTTTCGGGTTTTTTTTTACGAATCATGTTATTTTTTATTCATCTAGTGATTCATTTGTTTTATTCGACAAAAAATATGCCGAAAAAAAATTTCTTACTTTCCTATCAAAAATTTTTTTTACCAGATATATATATATATATATATATATATATATATATATATATATATATATATATATATATATATGAACCGAACTCACGCCCTAGAAAATTAACTTAGAAAAATTAATCGAAAGTAATCACTACCTTGTTTAAGAATATGGAATAATATGATTCTGTAGAGAAAATGAGCATTGTGTGGATATTCAAATTAAAAATAACGCAATTCATCTTGTTGGAAATTTAATGGAATTTGCAAGTTGGCGAGTTTTCTTATCCACATTGATTGGGGAAGAAACATTTAGTGAGTTTATAATGTTTTTTCTTGATAGGCCTTCAAATGTTACTTGTCCGTATCTTGTGTATCTATTTGATTTGATATTCAACAATTCACATACAATTTTATAACTTGAGGATTTTGTTTGTTTGAGAAGTTCTGTTTTATCATTTAATGAAAACTAGATGGGAATCATGCATTTTATTTTTTCTTAAATCAGGTTTGGATGTTGGTCCAGTCTAGTACGAGGGATGTTCATATCAGTTACATAGCAACAACTACATTAGCAACAGATGGTTTATATTAGCTCTATTTTTACCCCTCCAACTTCTCTTTCTTGTTTCTTTGGCCCCTGCAAGAAACAGAGATAATAAATGAATATATAAATAATTATTGTAGGAAATGAAAAAAAAATGTCAAAAGGGTAATATTGATATATTATGTTAAAGATTTGACTTTCGTTATAACTGATTTTAGTCAGACCAATATTTTTTAAAATAATTAAGATTACAAATTAGTTTGGTTTCCAAAAGGGTAATATTGACATATTACGTCGAGATCAGAGGATTTGTAGCTTTGCCAGAAACTCGTAGTCAAAACAATGACTATGAAACCAATACCAAGATTGGCAAAATCATTACCGGAATGGTGGTCATTAAACTGACTATGATTCTCCTTTGCCAATGCGAAATCCGTCACCATGCCCTCCATGTAATTATTTATGTCTTGATAAGACATTTTTTTCACTTGAGTTTGTCAAACAGTTTAGGTGAAACCTGCAACCAACAGCCAAAACTGTCTCAGCAGAAACAGTATGGGAGTTCCAATAGCCAAAACTGTCTCAGCAGAAACAGTATGGGAGTTCCAATTTCAATACAGATTGGGTTTTTTTTATGGGCAATGAGCTTTTATATAGTCTTAGGAATATGTTGATGTAGAACGGCATGTAAAGAAAGTATGAAAAATAAAGCACATGATACTTTCTTCTTGCTCATACGTTGGTGTATTTGGGGAACTCATAAAACTATCACTGAATCTTGTGGCTGAATATTGGTCTGCTTTCACTGTCAGGAAAGAAATTGTAATTATATATATATACCGTTAATAAAAAGAAATTTAATTATAAAATACAAAGGGTGAAATTATTCAATTTTCATTATTAATCTTCATCTAAATTAAATGTCAACTAAACACAGTGGCAGATTATAATTCTTATAAATTCAATTATCTATTAAGCACACACATACTTAGAAAACCAAAACCTTAAATTCATCCAAAATATATAAGTTGCGAAAGTATGTGAACACCAGAATCGATTAAATCCCATAACTGAAATCAACAAACCATAAGATTAAAAAATATTAAGGGACAATCATCAAATTAGAAAATATTAGGCTATATAGATACTCAAGTTGCAGACATCATCTCTATTCTTTGACGATCAGATAAACAGGCGACGGACATCATCTGTACATTCCAAAAAAAATAATAATAATAACGCTTAGATAATCAAACCAACTCAAAATTAGTGGGATGTGAGATATCCAAAAACTAAAATGATAACCTGAGATTCAAAAAGAAACATAGCTGTTTGACTTCAAATCGCTATAAACTTGAATCAATGGTCTTCAAATCTCCCATTTCAAGAAACCAACTACCAACTTATGTTTGAAGAGATCTGCAAGAAAAGGTTATTAAAGAAACAAAGGAATGAGTTGAAAATAACAGGGGATTACCTCTGAGTTGGAAATCTTAGCGAATGTTGCAACCATTTGTCGGTTGAAGTTTGTTTCTCAATTTCTCATGGTGGTGAGGAACCCAACAATCTATTTTAATATTGCAAAGAAACTATAAATCATCAATTAAACATTTTAAGCTAATTTTGGAAGGATGAAGAAGATGCAAATGAAATCTAGATTCAGTAAAAGATTTAACCTGTGATTTTTATTTTATTTTATTTGTAGACTAATAGAACCACCCTAATGAAATGTTAAGGAAAAGGAAACAATGCCAGTCTTAAGTTTTACATTCCATCTGCTTCTAATAACCCCTTAGCTGGTGCACAGATCACTCATGGTCCTCATCCATCGAGGTTTTACAATCGACAACTTTGAAAACAGGTGACAACTAAAGTTGCAGTGAGATGAAAAAAAATAAGCTTACCGATTCTTTCAGTCATTTCATCAAGTGGTTGGTGTGCATCTTCGAACCTGCCAACTTTGAACAAAAAAAAGTATCTAATAAGGGACAAATTAGTTTCTTTTTCATAGAGCAGGTGTCTCCAAAATTGGAATAGGGAATATGAAATTCGGTTGAATAGGAAAGGCCTACCAACATTTTTGTCATATGAGTGATGAATAAGAGAAAGCAACCGTCGTTTTCCAGCACACGACATCACAGTAACACAGTTGCAGCAAGGTTCAGTTGGTGTGCGGTGGTGACTGATAAATGAAGAGGACACGAAGAAATAACGTTATTGAAAGCTTATGTGAAAGCTTAACCTGATGGCGATAATTGGAGGAAACGATGAAGGTGTCGTCGTAGCGGAAGGAACCATAAAGCCCTAATAAAAAACCAAGAAGAAATTAAAATCCTAAATATGGGAAAGACGGGGGAATAGGAGAAAGAGAAACATTGGTGGGTTTAGGGTTCGTTGCTCATGCTTGACACTGACCTAATGACCTCCGTTGCACAGAAGCCACTCGGGACAGGTGAAAATTACCCGGTTCGAAAAAGACGTCGGGTCCAAAAGATTACAGACGGAGGTATATTAAAAGCTCCGTCGACTGACCTGCCCTGCATCGCCTCCACATCGGCACGTCCACATGACCGATTCCAGCGGCGTCACCAAATCCATCGCAGGCATTGAAGCGACCGTAGTAGAAAGAGCAAAGAGATGAAGAAATTAATAGAAAGAAGGGATGAAGAGGTGGATTCGGTGAATCCTTGGCGGTGGCGATATCAACAGAGAACGGATGAGGAAGTCTGATTGGTTAAAGAAGGCGGTACAGGATAAGATGGAAAGGAAAAATGGGGCGCTTTTATGAAAAGGAAAACTTGAGTGGAACCGGTGTGGCCAAAGTATCAAATGTAGGAAAAAATGTGGCAGAAATGAGAATTGTAAAAGTTTCCTGTTCCTCAACATTTTAACAATTAATAATATATATAATTGTTGTGCGATTAAACAAACATGGTTCAGTATAACAAGTATTGTCAAGTATTGTCACTTGTATACGTAATTATTAATGGGGCAAAAAATGCTCCCTCTGTCTACGATTCATTAAGATTCTTTCTCAAAATGTAAACACTGCAAGCTTTTCTAGTTGACTATTGATATAATCTCTTCAAGAGCACTTCCAATTTCTACGGGCAAAACAAAATATTATTAATTTCTCATAACTATTCAAGCTCATGGAAAAACAATACCGTAAAAAAAAGGTTGATTCATCGTTACGCAAAAACTTTTTGCATTGCGCCCATCTTTCTCCTTGATTCGCTTATTTTTCACCTTGATTTATGAGTTGCTCAAACCCAAAGAAAAATTAAGACGAACGGATTTAAAAGACGAAAACATGGTTGAATTTTCAATTATGTAATCGAACTCAATAAGATAATTATTGTCATTTGGTGTAAAACTTGTTTCTCAATTATGCATCAAACATGTTATTGTTTGATCACGAAAATAAAACCAAAGACAAGGAATTAGACAAAATCCAACCCAAAAATGGTTTAAGAATGCCAAACATAGTTGTTCACAACCTACTCCGGCGATTTCGGAATTCACCTCTTGATCAACGGCGTAGCATTCCGGCTCAGCCCTTCTTCTCCGGCGAGAGCAAACGTCGGCAGGGCTTGGGCTAGGTCTCTTCTTCTGATTGGGTTTTTGTTGGGGTGATCCTGGTTTTTTCGACTCTGGGGAGATTTACATAACCTAGTGAAGTTATTTCCAAAATTGATTGATCTGATGGTCTCTAATCAGTCACGTTCCTGGTCTGGTGAGGGTTGGAAGAAGAACAAGAATCACGTTCAAAAGACCTCTAACGAAAGAATCCATGCAACATCCAGGTCTCAGTCACATTCGTTTTATATTACAAATTTCCCAGATTATATTATTCATTCCGATATATGGCGTACATGTTCTCGGTTTGGAAAAGTTTGTGATGTATTTATCTCCAAAAGTTGTCACGTATGGGGAAACGTTTTGGTTTTGTAAGATTTCCGGGCAATGTTAACGTTGATCATACGATTAAGAATCTTTGTGAAGTGTGGTTCGGGTATCACAAGTTGTTTGCTTCTATCCCTCGTATTCATAAGAAAGAGCCTAATTTCCATAGGGAACCACCTAAGGTGGAGAAGAAACGGGAGAATTTTTCTGTTTCATATGCAAATGTAGTAAGAGGTGGTCATAGTGAGAAATCTTTATCTGACAAAGAAGAATTAGCCATTGTTCTTGAATCTGGGAATTTTGTTATTGACAACAAAAAATTAGCGTGTTTAGCTAAGGCCCGTGACTTTAGTACTCTTCCTAATTTGGGTATGTTGTGCCATTTTGAAGGTTTTGATAACTTTATTATTCGATATGTGGGTGGCTTGTGGGTGATGTTTGAATTTAAATCCAAAGAAGCATGTAAAAACTTTTTATCTTGTGATGCGGTTAATCATTGGATCACTGAAAAAAGAAAATGGGACAAAAACTTTATGCCATCTGATCGTATTGTGTGGGTTGATGTTGAAGGTCTTCCCCTACGTGCTTGGAGTAAGAATTCTTTTAGACATATTTTGGCCAAATGGGGTTCAATTGCTCATCTTGATGATAACATTGGAGAAGACGTGTACAAATCACGTGTATGTATTATCACATCGTTTCTTGGTATAATTTCTGAAGTGATTAAAGTTTGTATTGATGGTGAAATATTCCCCATTCGTATCAAAGAAGCTCCCGGTTGGAATCCTACATTCATGTGTGAGTTCAACAATATTGATAATGATAGTGTTGATGCTATTCACCGATTTGAACAAGAACAAGTTGGTAGCAATGATTCATTAATTGATAAGGAAGATGTCTCACTTGATCCTTTTGGTATTTATGATGTAATGAAAAAAATGGATAATGAAGAGGAATTAAAAAAACCAACCAAGCTGCAAAAGAGTTCATTCCAGGGGCACTTTCGGAATTCTGCTACAATAAATGAAAACTCAAACTTACAGGGGCCACCTCATGTTGCTGGTCCTGGTCCAGCTCATGCTGATCAACAGACTCCCGATAAATATGACCCAGCACAACCCTATTCACAGGTTGAAGTCTTGCCGACAGCAGCTTAAGTTGCGCCTGATGCTGTCAAAATTGTGGCAGCAGCTCCTGTTGCTATCAAAAATGTGACAGCAGCTCCTGCTGCTGTTCCAGATGCTACCTTGACAGCTTCAACTCCTATTTTATCTTCTCACCTTCAAAAAAAATCTGAAGTTAATTAGAATTCAGGGGGTAAGAATGATGTTCTTATTGAAAACTT
Organism: Lactuca virosa; assembly: GCF_052849685.1. Classification (NCBI taxonomy): domain Eukaryota; kingdom Viridiplantae; phylum Streptophyta; class Magnoliopsida; order Asterales; family Asteraceae; genus Lactuca; species Lactuca virosa. Next base: position 47,290,917 of record NC_136433.1, read on the forward strand.
TCCTTCTAAGGATCGGGTTCATAGTAAACCAGTGGGTTTTTTCTGGAGGTTTTGGACGAGTCTCGGGTATTAATTGTTCTGAAGATGATCTCTCTCATCCCCCGGGTTTCTCGAATCAGTGGTTTTCTTTTTCAGGTAACAATCAAAGTATTTCAGATAGCATTGATAAAAATAATTCATTTCTAAATGAATTACAAAAAACTATTGCAATGGGAGAATCGTTGGGGTATAATATGGACGGTTGCATGGATCGTGTTACATAGATTTTAAAAGGGCACGTTGAGAGGCAAGTTCCAAAATGAATTGTTTATCAATAAATATTTAAAGGGCGGGCTCCTAAGATAAGAGGAGTTGGATAAAAAAATTGTGTAATCGTCATAAAGTTAACTTTTTAGCAATTCAAGAAACTAAGTTAGAGAACATTGACTTAGTTATGGCTAGATCTTTTGGGGTAATTCATCTTTTATGCACGCTTTTTCTCCTTCTCGTGGAGCTTCTGGGGGTATTCTTGTTATTTGGGATGTTGATTTGATTTCTCAAAGTCTAGTTTGCGTTCACGATGGCTTTGTTGTTATTGAGGCGGTTTGGGTTCGTTCGGGTCTCCAAGTGAATTTTATTGTTGTCTATGCTCCTTAAGGGTTAAATAATAAAAGACTTCTTTGGAATGATATTTATAATATTATCTCCAATTCATCGGGGGAATATATTGTTATGGGTGACTTCAATGAAGTTAGAGATGAGTCTGAGAGATTGGGATCGAATTTCAATATGTCTTTTGCGAGAGTTTTTAATGATTTTATTAATTCTCTAGATCTTGAGGATGTTCCTTTGGGTGGACCTCGATTCACTTGGAGCGATAAATGGGGTTCCAAATTCAACAAGATTGATAGATTTTTGGTCACGGAGGGTTTTTTGGATTCTTTTCCTCATCTTTCAGCTATTGTCTTGGAAAAGAATATTCCTGATCACCGTCTTATTCTTCTGTTGAAATATCGGGTAGATTATGGTCCGACACCTTTTCGTTTATTTCATTCTTGGTTTGATATGGAGGGGTTTGATAATATTGTTCGGGAGGCTTGGGCTACCTCGTTGGTGGGGATGGAGTTGACTAACCCTTGGGTCATTTTTAAGAAAAAACTTAAGTTTCTTAAATCTAAACTCATGGAGTGGAACTCTAAACACCGGGACATGGTGGGTAGTAAAAGGAAGAATTTGCAAGAGTTATTAGAGTCTATTGATATTAGGCTCATGGAGGATAAAGGGTCTGCTAACTTGAGAGAGCAAAGAGTTTCTTTATTGAAGGAGTTGTCGGATCATGATCATCTAGTTCAAGTCGATCTTGCTCAAAAGGCTAAAGTTCAGTGGGACATTGAAGGGGATGAGAACTCTAGATTTTCCATGGAATGCTTAATCGTAAAAGGAGACAAATAGCTATTCGTGGTCTGATGATTGATGGCGTGTGGTTGGATAATCCGGTCCAGGTTAAAGAGGGGTTTCATGATTATTTTCAATCTTTATTTCAGAAGAGTTCTTCGTGGAGACCTGTAACAGATGGTGCTCTTTTTAGTAACTTATCCCAATTGCAGGTTGATTATTTCTAGTCTCCGTTTTCCTATGAGGAGATAAAAAGGGCAGTTTGGGATTGTGGATCTACTAAAGCCCCTGGTCCTGATGGTTTTACTTTCGGGTTTTTAAAGAGATATTGGGATCTTGTTGCAACCGATGTTGAGGCGTTTGTTCACCATTTCTTCCATCATTCAGTCATCCCAAAGGGGTGTAATGCCTCTTTTTTCACTATTATCCCAAAAGTCAGAGATCCGAAGACTCCAAAAGATTTTAGACCAATTAGTCTTATTGGTTGCCAATACAAAATTATTGGTAAACTTCTGGCTAATCGTCTAGTGGAGGTTATTCATAGTGTTGTTAGCCTTGAGCAATCTGCTTTTATCAAAGGCAGACAGATCTTGGATGGTCCTTTTCTTCTGAATGAATTGGTTGCTTGGAGCAAGTCTTCCAAAAATCCTATGATGCTTCTTAAGGTGGATTTTGAGAAGGCTTATGACTCCTTATCTTGGGATTACTTATTGGAAATTATGTCCATTATGGGATTTGGGTCTATGTGGTGTCGGTGGATTAAGGAGCTTTTGTCGCCTGTTAGGGCTTCTGTGTTGATTAATGGTTCCCCGACTGACGAATTCCAAATTCACCGTGGGTTGAGACAGGGTGACTCGTTATCCCCTTTTCTTTTTATTTTGGCTATGGAGGGTCTTCATGTTGCTTTGATGAGGGCTCGAGCTGGGAATGCTTTCACAGGGGTTTCTATTTCAGGAATTGAGATTTCTCATCTCCTTTATGCTGATGATGTTATGTTGGTCACTCCTTGGGATCCTGAGAATGCAAATTGTCTTCTTCGTATTCTTAGGTGTTTTTATTTGGCTTCAGGGCTTAAAGTTGATTGGTGTGGGAATTTCTTCTTCCCAAGTTCTTACAGTGGCTAACATGATTGGTTGTGCAGCTTCTACGCTCCCTTTTTCTCATCCTGGTATCCCAGTGGGCCAGCCTATGACTCGAATGTACTCTTGGGTTTATATTATTGATAGATTTCGTTCTAAGCTTTCAAATTGGAAGGCTAAGTTTCTTTCGTTTGGAGGTCGCCTTACTTTGGTGAAGTTTGTCTTGGGCTCGTTAGGGAGTTACTTGATGTCTGTCTTTCTTGCTCCGCTTTCGGTTTTGAAGGATCTTAAAGGAATGAGGGCGAGATTTTTTTGGGGTGCAGACAGGGATGAACGTCGTATGCATTGGGTTAGATGGGACAAAGTTTTAGCCTCCATGGATGAAGGAGGATTGGGGATAGGTAGTCTTTTCTCTTTTAATAGGGCTATGATATTTCGGTGGTAGTGGAGGTTTTATCACTACCCCGATCTTCTGTGGGTTAGAGTGATAAAATCTATATATGGTTTGGATGGTGCATGTAGGAATTTGAGATATCTTATTACTGGCCAAGGCCCTTGGGGTGGGGTTGTTCGTATGTTCTCCCAGTTACGCCAGAAAAATATTGATCTTCTATCTCTTTGCCCCATTAGAGTTGGAGATGGTACTCACACTTCTTTTTGGCATGATGTTTGGAGGGGTGAAATGCCTTTGTCTGCCTATTTCCCTAGAATTTATGTGGTGGACTTGCATAGACATGTTTCTATTACTGATAGGTTGTCTATGGGATTGGGGGTTAATACCCTTAGACGTGGCCCTAGAGGTGGAACGGAACAAGAGCAATGAAATAACTTTATTTTTCTTCTGCAAGATTTCTAACTCAGGCCGGTTCCAGATAGACTGGGTTGGGTTAATGATTTGTCATATACTTTTTCTATTTCTTCGGCTCGAAATTTTTTGGATGGTTTTATGCTTAGTAACGGAGGTATTTCTACTCGTTGGAATAATTGGGTTCCAATTAAGATTAATATTCTTATTTGAAGGATTAGATTGTCTAGTATCCCTACTAAAGAGCGATTATCTTATAGGGGTATCCTGGTGGATTCTATTCTTTGTCCTGTTTGCTCTTCTAGAGTGGAGACTGTTGACCATATTTTTGCAGAATGCTATGATTTGATTGCTTTATGGTCCCGTATTGCAATTTGGTGGGGTATTAATTGTCCTTCTCAGTTGATTGTGGACTCTCTTATCAATTGGTCTGCTACAACCTCCTGGAGAATTGGTCAGCGCAAAGCTTTTGATGCAATGATCTTGACTACCTTTTGGTGCATTTGGAATTTCAGGAACGGTTTGATTTTTAGAACGGATACGCCAAAGAAATCTATGATTTTTGATGATGTTGTTCATAAATCTTATGTTTGGATTTCTAGTAGGTGTAGTAAAGCCAAGTTTAGTTGGTCCTCTTGACTTCATAATCCTATTTCAGTTACTATTTTGATATAATTCTTTTTCTAGCATCTTGCTAGCCTTAATAATATTCCGCCGTTCCAAAAAAAAGAATGCCAAACATGGTTGATTTGTCTTCTTTCTTATTAGAGAGTACTATATTAGAATTCAATATTATAGTATTAGTATTAGCATAGAAGTCTTGGTTGTTTGTAGAGAGAAGAGGATTGAGACAGTTGTGACTTGTGAGAAAAAGATTTGGGATCTAGTTTTTGTGATCAGTGATAGAAAAGGAAAAAGTGGAATCCTTCATTTTTTAAAAGCTTCGATTGCATAGATTTTTTTTAATAGTAGAGACTATTATGAACAAAGAAGAAAAGACATCCAACGGGAATTTGGACCAAAAACAATCAGCTTGAAATCCACGATTTAAATGACCTAGAGCTAAGTCAATACAAAAAGAGTAACAAAATACTCGTTACAATGGAAAATAACCACTAAGAAAAGGAGGCACACTCCAGCTAAAACATATTACAACGCACTTTGATTCAACCTTTTAAAATAGCAACGAACGTTATAAAGCTTGAAGCAGCAACAACTTAGATGGAGTAGCTATGGGATAACATCGAAATTAATAAAACTATCCATCATGCCATGGCATTCATGTGCGCCTACTCTGAAGCCTTTGAAGCCAAGTATTAACCCTAACACCAACATTCTCCATGACAATTAAGAAGCATTCATGTATAAACTTTTAGAGAAAATCCATGAGGAACCAGAATTAGGGAATTGTCAAACCATCTCGGAGCATACTACCCAGAGGTTGGGTAAAGACACAAGCAGCAACAATCTTTTACAACGTCAATATCAATATAAAATTAACTCTAAACAAGAAACTCTTAAAGTTACAATAAGTCCACCCAAAGTGCATTTGATTGTGATATTCAAACTTAGTGAACGATAAAACTCAAGTTACACCTTTTCACACTTATTTGTTTGTTCAATTAACTTAAATGAACAAAAATGATGTTCATTTTCATTTGATTCATTACAACCCAACATCAAAGAACACATATTACCGGTTTAGCCTGTCATTAATGATTTATATTGTTGATATAACCAAAATAAATTGTTTTATTATATATCAAATATAATTAAATGCGAATATACTAAATTAGGGTATGATTGTCGCGTTTCGCCGCGGATATAAATATGAAATAAGGTAACATTATCCTGAAAAGCAACAACTGTAAATATATATTATATATACAATACAAAGATGAAAACTATAATTATCCTAAATTACATATAATATAGGGACGAAAAATATAATTAACATATCATATAGGGACTAAAGTAGTCATTAGCCTAAATTGTAAGGACTAAAACTATATCATATACTATAATATAATGCCTAAAAATGACATAAACATAAACTATAAGGACTAAACTATCATTAGCTTAAACTTGCAGCAGCAGCAAGCTACCAACAACAAGAATTGCTTTTGTTCTCACAACTATAGAAACTAAAAGAAAACAATAATAAATCATGTAGATAAACTCAATTCAGAACGGTGTTTGAGATTTTTATTTGAAATCTAAAAATGGTTTAGGACAAAAGTGTCGATGGCAAAAAGAGGTTGTACAAAAATGTGTGGATTAATTTTTGTGGTGAAAAAAACCAATAAATCAATAAATTAGAAGTGTTAGGCTTAAAATTTCAAATTTAAAGTTATTATGGTTAAAAAACTCAAAAATTATTTCAAAAAGTCAAGTTTTACAATTTTTTTTTAATATCCATTTTTCAAACTAATAGAAAAGCTATTTTGAAAAGTGATTTTAGTTTGCCAAAAACACTTTTTTTTTTCTTATTGGTTTTTCGAAAAACTAATAAGCTAATAAGTTGTTTTGAAAAATAATTCCAAACAACCCCTTACGAATTTGTATGCCTATTATGGTGCAACTGAGTCGAGTCAACTCGTGAGATATTTGAGACCGACTCACAAAATACTCGGTTCAAGTTAAGTCGAACTACTCGAGTAATTATCGAGTTGAACTCAAGTATTGGAATACCTTATCGTGAAACGCACGAGCTTAATCGAGCATAGTTATATTTACAATTTTACCATTTGTTTTATTCATATTTACATATTATAGAAGCAATCGAATCGAACGCGCGAGCTTAATCATAATTCTATTACAATTTAATATAATTTTATTTATTTAATACCTAATCGAATCTAGGCTCCAAAGTATTATTACTTTATAGAGCTCGAGGTTGAGCTTGAAAATTAAGACTGGAGCCGAGTTTCGAGCTAGAGTATTTTAGTTGAATCGAGTTTCGAGCTTGATAATACTCGATTCGACTCGGCTCGAATACACCCCTTAATGCCAATCAAAAGCTTTGTAAGAACGATCTCACAACACAAAGTCGTTATCACTCAACAAGCTTCAAAAGGGTTATCGAATAACATAAGCCCGGTTTAATTTCATCTTGTTCATTGACAACATGGTTAGATCGACATCCAAATGAAAATCAAAAGCAAAGAAACTAATACACTCCACAGTTTATAAAACAACTTCTTCATTTATTTACCCATAACGACGTTTGATTGGTGATCTTAGAGATGGATGCAGAAGCAACGGTGAAGGTGAGAGAGACGAGTTGGAGGAACGACCCAATTTTGAGTACTGGGTCGGAGTCTTTGTTGGGTCTTCAAGTACTTCTACACGTTCAATCTTCTTGCAACTAAACACGTTTGTAATTTTGCGCCATAGTGATCGTTTCTGTTTTGGTTTTGGATTGAACCAAGCTTCTGGTTGTGAGGAAGAAGTGTTATATGCCATGAGAACGATCTTGGAGCTCCAATGGCGGTGAGTTTCAGAAGTTCACATATGGTGTTGTGGCGGAGGGCTTACGCTAATACTTTTAGATTTTAAATGGAAATTCTACTTACTCCAATATATAAATTGGAATCATATGTTGATATAATAGAATAAAATGTTGTATGCCATAATCATGCTGTTTTCTTTTTGTTGCTCTTTTAATAAATCCACCCAAGTAGAACGCTTGCTTAGATCATGAAAGTATTTTTATGTATCAAGAAATGTTATCTCTATATAGGAATGATCTAAAATTTGGAGTTATTCTATTGTTGTTTTCTTTAATAGGAATGATGTAAAATTTGGAGTTATGCTATTGTTATTTGTGCCTAAAGTCGTCCGTAAAAGGATAGTGGTTATGAATCCATATTAAAACTGGAGGTTATTAGTTGCTATGAACTTATAATTATTATTTTTATATGATATTGTATGTTTTATATACCGCCACACCAAAATTCCAAGTAGGTCTGACAATTCTTGATACGACCCGCGATAAATGGGTTTGAGTTGAGTTTTTCAACCCGTCAACTCACTAACCCGCCAAACTATCAACCCATTTATTAAACAGGTCTTATATGAGTTTGTCAAAAAATATACGAGTTGACCCGTCAACCCGTTTAGAATTTTAATAAAAAACTTATATATTTTTTAAATATATTAAGCATTATTCGTAGGAATGTAGGATACTAGGATATGATACTACTGTGTGTTTTAACATTGCATATTACTTTAAGGTTAAAGTTCATCGTAAAGTAGAAAATTATGTTGGAGAATTTGACTTTGTTTTTTGGGAGAAAAAAATGGTATTGTGGCTATTACATTAGTACTTGAATTTATCTATGTTTGTATTAATGTTTTAGTTTGAATATGTTTTCATGAATGTTTTTTAATTTTCATTTGCATCTACAATTTATTCGTGTTTAATTATCAATTTTATTTATGGAATCTGATCCACGAACGCAAATCTGATCCACAAACTTAAATCTGACCCACGAACCCACCAACCTGTGAACCCGTATAAATAAGTGGGTTGACAGGTCGTATATTGCTTTATGTTCCAAACCCGTCAACCCGTGACTTGTATAGTTAAATGGGTTGTGTTCGGGTTGGTATATATTTTGACCCACCAACCCAAACACGACACAATTGTAACAACCCTAATTCCAAGTCTTTTATAGGATGTTCATCAAACCATATAAACCTTTTTTGTTGCATGGTGTGAGCGATTCCCCTCGGAGTCAATTACATGGTCTTTAAGTTAACAAGTTATTAGGATTTTTTTATTTAATTTATGAGTTTTAAGATCCTTAGGATATTTTGTACGATCTAAAAAATAAAACATATTTTTTTTAACGGTAAATAATTATTTTTTCTATTCTCCCAGGCATTGAACCTGGAACTCCTAGTTAGTTGTTAGTTTAACATCTCTTTATTAGCCAAGTGAGTTAGCCCCAACTTTTATATATATATATATATATATATATATATATATATATATATATATATATTTTGACCCATCTTATGACCCAACAACTTAGATAGTGAAAACGACATCGTTTTATTTGAACGTGCTTCTTACTTTTGCCTTTCTTTTAGGTGCCTCTATCCATATTCCTCTGCTCTCATAGGGTTGAAGAGTCATCAATCCATAGCCTTGTACTCCACTTGCCTGTTATGGACACCTGTTTTCCACCGTATTGTTGACCACTCATAGGATATAGGGTGTCTTCCACAATTGCATTTCCCCGAGAAGCCCTTAGATATCAACAAAGAGGTTTGGTTCATTGTTTTTCTATTTTTATTGTAGAGCTTCTTTCTTTCTCTTCCACTTTCGCTGTCTCCTCCGAACCCTGTCGATTAAGGATGGATTTCATTCTTATCGTTACCACTCCAAGACCATCTCTGGATCATCATTTCTCTTCTTTAACCTGATGTATAAGGTCGTGATTCTTAAGTAAGGAGGCTATTTCCTAATTTCTCTGTAAGGTGTTACCATTCTTAATGATGTTTGTTTTCTTTTTTTGTATATAAAAGTGTAACATCCTGAGATTTGGCAGGTATTCCCGAACCCTCTTCTATCTTTTCCTTGTCATTATGATCCTTGGAGGTTGGAAGTGAAGATCTAAAATAAGATTAAGGACCAAGTTGCAACTTGAGCCAAAATAGAGTACGCCGCGTGTACTTAAGGATACGCTAAGCGTATTAAGGTCCGCCTTAGTACACTGGACGTACTAATGACTGGATGAAACCCTAATATTTAGGGTTTGGGGCCTATATAACCAACATGATGAGCACCCACACCTCTTTTACCTCAGCCTCCACAACCCAAACTCGTCTCTCTCAAACCCTAGACTCCCCTTTCGTGTGTTAAGCTTATTTTGTGTGTTTTTGAGTGCTTAAAGAGGAAAACCATTGCATCAAGAGTTGGAGGAAGAGATCAAGCTTGTAGATCTGAAGTTAGCTTGTGTTCAAGAAGCTCCAGAAGGTATAAAGTTCCAAACTTTATGCATGTATACATAGATCTCATCATTTTACTTTATTAGGAGCATTTCTTGTCCTAAAAGCCATAAAATGGTGCATGTTGTGATTTGGTCAAAAAGAGTTGTCCTTCCAGGCTCTTGAAGGGACATTGAATGATAAAAATAAGGTCTCATTTGTTGTATGTATCCCATGCATGAGAAATAAGGTCTTAATGGATTAAGACCAAGCAATAAGAACTTTATAGGTGTCCAAAATGATAAAGTTCATGACTTTATGGATCCTAGGCATGTTAGGTCTCTGGATCTGAGGTTTGGGCTTAATAGCTTAAGCCATTAAACACTTAATAAGGTTTTGGCAAAACGCAGCGTACGCCCGACGTAAATCCAGTACGCCAGCGTACTGGGTCAACCACCCCGATGGGGGTCAACGTTGGATGAGTACGCCCCGCGTACCTCCTCTGTTGGGCTTTTGTCTAATGGACTTCGGGCTTGGACCGTTAATGGACTAAATGGATTTGGGCCGTTGCTGGACTCTGTAAATAAGGTGTTTTGGGCCAGGTAGTGATAGTAGATCATGGGTTTAGGCCCAATTAGGAGGATGGGCCCAATTTAGTAAATTGGGCCAATAGTGGACTTTATATTTAGACTTTCAAGTCAAGGACTTAGTGTTGGGCCTTGGCCCAATAAAGAGAATGGACTAAATAAGGAATGTGGACACTCAGTCAAGAGAGTTATGTTAGGTATTAACCTAGTACTTATTATGTGTCAGTTCAGGATTTCCGGTGAGACAACAGTCAGAGAGTTTCAGACTCAGCACTACCAACGAGGTGAGTTATCCTCACTATATCAACAGGGTCTAAGGCACCAAGGCCGGCCCTTTATAGATTTGTGTCCGGATTATTACATGATATGTTCTGCATCCTGGTAGTTAGGATGGTGATATGTTTATGCTTAGTGACCTGGTTTGGTCGGTATCCTGGTTATAGGATTATACTATGTTAGTGACCTGGGTAGGTCGGTGTCCTGGTTATAGGATGTTGCTATGCTATTTGATCTGCTAGATCGGTTTGACTGTTATTATGATAATGTATGATATGTATGTGCACATGTTTGTTGATTGGGGGTTGGGTTGAGGCGGTACTGCTTTGTGCTGAAGGCCAACATACCCAGGGCGGACCGGATAGACTACAAACCCAAAAAGGGTATGGTAGTCAGACCGAAGGCCCGGCGAGCGGTCCGGATAGGCTGAAGGCCCTGAGAGGCGGTCCAGACGTGCCGAAGGCTCGGAGAGCGGTCCAGATAGACTGAAGGCCTGCGAGACGGTCCAGTCAGGTTGTAGGCTCATGATGCATGCTGATATGTATATATATATATATATATATATATATATATATATATATATATATATATATATATATATACTTTTGTTGATATGATATGATTATGGTTATATGAGGCTGGTATTTTGGGGGTAGCTCACTAAGCTCTCGGGCTTACAGTTTCAATTGTTGTTTCAGGTACCTCTGGTGATCGCGGGAAGGCGAATGCATGATCGTACCGCTCCTCCTGTTGTCATGATTTTATGTTTTTGAAACTGGGACACTGTGATAATTATTATTTTGAAAACAAACTATGTAATGTTAAATGGTTTTAAGTGTTTCGAAAAAGTTTAAAATTGGCTTGAAATTTTTGGGTGTTACAAAAAGATTTGTTTAAAATTAGCTTCCAAGTTCCGACAACGCAATCTAACTTTCTCTACCTCTCTCATTCTTTCTCCCTTCATCTCACAAATATTCTTTTCAATTTAGGTTTTGTCTATCGTCATGAAATTTTGTGGAGATCGAAAAGACAATTTAAAGGCAAATGCTAGGGAAAACTCCTGAACTGGATGGAAAGCTACTGAACTGGTGGAATCAAATGCTAGGGAATTTCTTTTTCCCTATTAGCTTCTACTCTGTTCTACTGAACTGGATGGAAACCTTCCACCTCTACCGTCTTGTTATTTTTTTCTTCACTTATCAGTTTGCTTTTGCCATTTGTAACTGTGAAATTTCTGTACACCAATGTTTCAGTTGAGATTTCTCTATTTCCTCTGGTTCAAAACTTCAAAGGCAAGTTGAAATTATATAATGTTTTGTAAGTTTTCAAAAGAGTCCACAGATGCTGGTGAGGTAGAAATCCGATTTAACCTGATCTAGAAAAAATGGATGATGATAATAGTGTAAGTTTCACTATTTTAACCATTTTTTATCTAACAAAATAGATTTTTGAATTACTTGTTAATATTTTTTCGTAGAGACAGGGAGATTGGAATGACCAAATAGGAATTAACTCAACTTCTGTGGAACTATTGCTCAATGTTTTTTATGAGGATTTAGTAGACCGTTGTGGAAATATTGCATACTGGTTCATTGGATGGAATGAATGGAATCCCAATTACATGGTAATTTTTCTATCATTTTGTGTCTTATTTAGCAAAAATAGATAGTTGGTTGCTCTATTGTTCGTACCATATTTATTATCATTTGTTTTTTTCATATTAATAAGGGCCCTCTCATGGAAGTTATTTAAGCTGGCAACACCAAATGAAAATTGCACTTCAGGTATTTCTATTAACGTGTGATTTTTGGAGGAAAGTGGAGGCTCATGAATTAACGTGTGATTTTTGTTGGATTAATGATGAATTTTTTTGATTTTTTTTCATTTTAGAAAGAGGGCAACTCATACAAGGTGGCTTCGAGGAATTATGTGGATTTATTTTCTATTAATCTATAAAAAAAAAACGTCAAGTTTAAGTATGATGCCACATCAGCCTAAGAAAGAAAAATAATACTGAAAATCTTTGTGGGTCAGATCTCATGGGCTCCGTCAGCTTAACTTAGCCTTTTTTTTAGATCTTTATTTCATCAGTCTAACTATTGCGTGCATAAGATCGACGATTCTTTAATGCAAGTTTTACTAGCTGGCGTGCATTTTTCTACTAATGTCTTTTATATGAGCGACACATGTCTTCTCTACCTTCATACAATTGCCACCTGCTTTTGTTTCCCAAATCCCAATACACTCGACTACCCTCTCAATTAGTCAATTGTCTCTCCTTTTTTCTTCGTTTTTTTTCAAAAACCACCGCCCCAAAATAACCTTCTTCCTCTCATGCTTTGTTCTCTGTCACCGACAAAACTCCTGTCTTCCCTCCATGCCATCTGCATCGAAGGTTTTCATTTTCTTTATCCCCTTGCAAACTCCCTCACGACCACTGTACCACAACATCCTAAACGTTGTTGCATGAGAGGTACGCTCTTTATTTTCTTTCATTCGGTTTCATAATTGGGAATTAGGTTTATGTTATATGATTGAGTTTACTTGGGCTTTGGGCTTAATATAATCGGATTAATTGCAAGGACATATCTAAATGGGTCTTGTGTAAAATAGACATGTACACTAGATAGAACATATACCTTATATATAAATTCAATAATGTTTAGCTTCATTATTTTAGTCGACTAGTTAATATAGTTACTTTCAGTTTAATTCAGCAAACAAACATTATAGGGATGATGACTGTATTAGTGGACATGTATAATTTGTTTTACCTATTAGTTATATAAATTCTAAGCTATACGGTTTAGTTATTAGAAAAATGGACGACGGATTGGAAAACTAAGTTTAAATTGTTTTTAACCAATAAAATTTTGTTTTTCTACCTGATTTTTACTATATTGGTTGAGGTATCCAAATCGGGTTTCCGGGAAGATTTTAGCCCGGATGGGAACAATTTTCAGTTTCTGGTTCGGGGAAGGGATTGCATGCCACGCTACCCATTGTCATTCCTAATTTAAACAGAGGAATAACATATGATTAATAGAATAACAGGGACTATCATGGATCCGCCTGTTGACTTCTGATCAACGGTCAACGTGCACCCCACTTGACTTCCGGGTTGGATCCGCCACTAAGCGCCACTCATCATGACCAACATTTCTCGTGCTCTGCCACATACAACCATCATTTATGATGGTAAGAAAGTAAAGATTATTGCTATAAATATTCATTTTAGCTCACATGCTCTTATCTTGTCAAAATGGGTATTTTTTATAAATGTCTTATTATTATTATTTTTTTTACTTTGATGATTACTGATGTTGTCGGATAAGTAGAATTATTCCCAAAATTCTTCATTTTGTTAACTAAACATGTGGAAATGCTGATTCTTACATGGGTGTTTCTGTTTCCCACCTTGTGTTCGATCATTTGCCTGTGTTAATTTGAATCTGGTAGAAATCTCATATGAATGTGTATTATGTGTATTTGATTGTTTATTATTATTGGAAGATGTATTTAGATTAGGCTTTTTTGGTTTTGAAGAATTCCTCCGCCTCTCTCCTCCCTGAATTCACTCCAGATCGATTCTTTGTTCTATCATTGTCGTTACTTTGTACCAACTCTTCCCAAGATGGGCTACTTAATCATGAACCGAATATGTTGGAAGTTTATGCAAATACATTTTAAAATGATACATTTAAATCCATATATTTTTTTATAAATTAAAAGTTGAATGACTTGTATTTTCCCAAGATGTCTAATGCTTCACTTGGTCAACATCTTGGTTATGTTGTGATAGGAAAATGGAACCCAATCTATGGCGGAGGTTGATCGGGACTTTGACAACAACTGTCTATTTTTTTCATCAGTTTTGGGTTAATATCCAAGATGTTTGAAAGTACACTTGACATATTGCTAGCAGTTGTTGAAATTTTTGCATTGGAACAATGCAAATGAAAAAAAGTTCTAATTTGTTTCTCCTATGATATGATTATTTAGTCCGTTACTACATAATTTTACAAGGACTTCAATTTATGGTCAGATTGAACTATTGTCGTGTAGTAGCTTTGTTTATATGGAGTCTCTAGAATAATGCATGGGCTTTGGTGCCTACAATTGGATGCTTGTTCTTAAAGTTCATGTAAATTTATATCTATATTTTTTGGTTTATATTTAAAGTTACGATTATCTCACGTACTCTGGTGGTTTCTTATTTTCAAATAAACATCAGTTCTACCTTTACAAGCTGTTGTTTATGGCGGTTGGAAAGCTTGTCCTGAAGTTGATGGACATGTTCAATTTCTGTGGTTTAATTGTAACTTTTTCGTCAAGAATAAATAAAGCATCATTGAAATTTTTACGCCTTCTTTTGTTTATTTACACACTTATAAAAAAAACTTGTCAATATTATTCCAATTAACGTTATTACATACTCTACATGTTACTGTGTATGAACTTGAGATATCATCCGTATTCTCAACTTCAACAACTCTTTAAGCATGTGGTACTTCAAGAAATATCAATATAATTCTTTATTTTTTTTTAATTTTCCATACTGTTCTAATTATCATCTAATGAAACTTGCAGGGTTGAGATGGGTTACGATTGTAAATGAACAGGGATAACAAAGGCATGTTTTTTCTTCCTTTGTCAAATTTTGCATTTTAGCCCCTGAACTTTATAAACAAGAAAAAAAAAATTGGTCAATGTAGTCAAATTTTGTTAATAGAAAGTTATAAAATCTTTCATAATTTGATGGAGGGATTGAAGTGAAACGAATGGTATTTATAAAATTCCAGCATTCAAAATTGATTAATGATATAAAATAAAAACTTATCTTTGGTGCAATTCTTCAATGCCGACGAAGATGCCGATGCCGGTATTCGTATTCCATGTTTATAGTGTCTGTATACGAGAATCGTGAAGATGCCGACGCAACTGATTTGACGATGATAACAATTCCTAAAAAATATAAGAGCAAAAATAAGGGATAATCATTCTTTGATGTATATAATTAAGATTATGCAACTACTTTATAAGCCTTTTGATGATTTCTTGGACGGTCTATTTTCTTTTTTTCTTGTTTTGGCTAATTTATTTGCACATAATTATAATTTTTAATCTTAGAATTGTTGGTAAAACCAAAATTCTATTTTATATAAGTTTGTCCAACACTATAAAGGTACAAATTTGACATTCACTTTTTCCAAGGAGAGGAATGTGTGTAATCCATGCAAATGGTGCATGGGATCCTTTATGCATAAAACTCTTTTCATAAGTTTGTTGGTCTTTTATTAGTTTCTTTTCTTCTTACCCCTAAACATAGGCTACTCGGTTAGGAAATTGATGACTTTGTCTTATTTTATCCAAACCCATATAGTTATTTGTATATATGTTTTTTAACATATATGCAAGAACAAGCACCATACACTGTCATACTTTTTCCTGTTTCATTGTTGGAATATTTTTCATCCTCTTGGAAACATTATAGAGATTATGAACAGTATAGCATGAGCTCCCAAAGACATAATGAAAGTTGATTGAAATTTGATTACGTGCAATTTGATCCTGAGTCAAACCAAATGACTCCTCCCATAGTTCTCCATAAAAACTATTTTTACTATAGTGAATTTTATAAATTTTTGTGTAGGTAATGTTAGGTTTACAATATTGGAATGAAGCAATCAAGCCTTTTGTTTCCAGGTACTACTATTGGTTGTGATCTTGCATGCTATACTCATTTCATTTTTTCTATTTATGGTCATAATTTGCAAGATAATGTTTAAAATATATTTGAAAAAGTAATGGCATGCTTGGAATTATACAGGTAGATAGGATTGCTGATGTGTATTTTGATGATATGCAAGAGGTTATGGTTTGAAATATAAATGGCAGTCATAGAAAACAACATGGTTGCTTCTTGATTTCAAGTTGAAATACATTGGCAAATTGGAAAACAATTCTTCGGCGGCACAACTTCCATTTAGTCTTCATATAATGTTATTGAAATTTCTTTGTAGTAACAAAAAATATTGTTTTAGGGATTCTAATATACTAATTCATGTTCATGGAGGAACTGGTTACTGGTAATAGTTAAATCTCATTCTAAAAATGGGATATTTGTATCTAGTTCAAATGTAAAAATATAGCAATGTACTTTCAAGGAAATCATCTTCTGACAATGGTTAAGGAAATACCCTAATTACTCTTCGGGTATGATATATGACCGACACTAGGTCGTGCTTAGCACGGGCCTCCGACGTTCCTAGTATATATATATATATATATATATATATATATATATATATATATATATATATATATATATATATATATATATATCCTCTCCCTATTCTAATAAAAGAATAGTTTTATTCTCCTTTAAACATGTGTCATCCTATTAGGCATATTAATTAATGTCACGCCACTTGTCAACCTATTGATTCTCCATTTTAAATTTCAAAATTTAAATTTCTCACTCTAATTACAGTCCCGTTTGATAGTTTCTGTCTGGGAAAGTGTTGTATGGTAAAGTGCTGTCTGGAAAAGTTTTCTGACTGGGAAAGAAACCATGTTGTTTGATTGTACATCTGATTAACTGTGTTGAATGATGAAAAATGACCATATTACCTTAATGTTCTATACTGTGATGGATGAAATTGTTGAATAATTATAAAAACATACAAATTGTAATACAAAATCAAAATTACACAATAATCATTTAAAAATCTAAATACAAAATGCCATACAAAGTAATTAAACATCAATCAATTAAAATCTAAATAGAATGTGGATTAGGTTGTTTGTACTTAATTATTTTTCAGGTTGATGTTACATTGTTATTCTTTCTAGCTCTTTTAGTTTTTTTATAACCCAACGTGTGATTCTTGACTCGGTTTATGTCCGATAGTGGTGGGATGGATGTGATTTTTTAAAATAAATTAGGATGCTGATGGTGTTGTCCAAAAAAAAAGAATTAATTCAATAAAAATGAATTAAAAAAATTAACTAAAAGAAATTAATAATCCAATAAAGTTATATTTATTAATATATAAATATTATATATTATAAATAATATTTATGAATATATAATAATCCAATAAAAAGAATTAATCCATAAAAAGGAAATTAAAAAAAAAGAATTATTTAAAAGAAATTTATAATCTAATAAAATAATATTTATTAATACATAAATATTATATATTAAAAATAATATTTCTTGACATAAAATAATACATTAAAGAAGTAATAATTCAATAAAAAATAAATTTAAACAAATTTATTTAAAAAAAAATTAATAATCCAAGAAAGAAAGAAAGATGCGGAGTTGGGGAATTGTTTTAGGTTGTTTGTACTTTATTATTTTTCAGGTTGATGTTACATTGTTATTCTTTCTAGCTCTTTTAGTTTTTTTATAACCCAACGTGTGATTCTTGACCCGGTTTATGTCCGATAGTGGTGGGATGGATCAAATTTTTTAAAATAAATTAGGATGGTGGTGGTGTTGTCCAAAAAAAAAAGAATTAATCCAATAAAAATGAATTAAAAAAATTAACTAAAAGAAATTAATAATCAAATCAAGTTATATTTATTAATATATAAATATTATATATTATAAATAATATTTATGAATATATAATAATCCAATAAAAAGAATTAATCCATAAAAAGGAAATTAAAAAAAAAGAATTATTTAAAAGAAATTAATAATCTAATAAAATAATATTTATTAATACATAAATATTATATATTAAAAATAATATTTCTTGACATAAAATAATACATTAAAGAAGTAATAATTCAAAAAAAAAAATTTTAAAAATTATTTAAAAAAAATTAATAATCCAAGAAAGAAAGAAAGATGCGGGGTTGGGGGCATAATTGTCTTTCCAACCCATTCAGCAAGAAAGATATGATTTTGGGGCTTTCTGGGAAAGACATATCTTACCGGGAAAGACCCATTTTTTTGTGCAAATCAAACAGTCTTTCCGGTCCATTAAGCCAGAAAGATCTGTTTGGACCTAGAAAGATGTCTATCAAACGGGGCCTACATTAAATTAATAACATTAGAATAAAAATTAAAATAAAATTAATACAGATTATAAGGTGATATAATTTCACGTATTTATTTAAATCAACGATTATAATTTTATATAACCAAAAAAATATATTTTAATTAATAATTTTTATTAAATAATTGATTAATAATTTTGAGTTTTTAATATGGAAGTTTAATTAGTTTTGTAACGTGGTTGTCACGGGTTATAAACTAGTATATATATATATATATATATATATATATATATATATATATATATATATATATATATATATAGGCTTAGGTTATTCTGTTAAAACTAATTATTGTGTTATTGTATACATAAATGTGGGCCAATCATTTTACTTATTTTAAGAAAGTGATTAATACATATTATTGAATTAAAAATAATTGAAAAATATCATCCAATTTAACTAGAAGAGTATTTTAGTCAATTAATACATATTTAATAAAGGAAATTTGCATATTTTAAGGGATCATAGATTCTATTAATTTTAAAAATCCGATTTTTACTAATTATAAGGTTTTTAATTCGGACATTCTGACAGAATATGTTTGAGTATGTTCAAAAATAATAATATTCTAGAATAACAAATTTTCTTGATCATGACTTTAAAAATTTCTTGTAGAATAACAAATTCTCAAACCAGCAATTGAAGAATTAAAACAAAAATTACATTAATTCTTATAGAATACATGTAACAATTGTTAAGAATTACATTTATTGTTAAAAAATAAAACTAAAAAACTTTCAAATCGGGAAAAAAAACATCAAAATCTAACAAATACACTAATTCATTCTAAAAGAATAATGTTGCTAAGAAACACTTTTAATTTTGTTGTCCGTTCTTCAAGCATCAACTTCTTCAAGTATCAACTTCTGTGAAAACAAATCCAATTGTAGTTTAGAATCCAATAACGCATTAGCAAATGATAAATAAAAAACTATATTCTTTTGGAAAAATAAGCGGACTTGTTAACTGCACCAAAACCAATAACCAAAAATTATAGAACATGTATAATCAATGAGAAAAAAATCCATATTCCATTCCAACAGAATTAGAATTCGTGTTTCCATTCCGATAGAATTTGAATTCGTGATTCTATTCCGATAATCGTTGATCCTTTTGGCCATTTCCTTTACATCTTTTTCAGCTTTCTTGATGCTTGTGGAATATGTCCCCAATCCCTGCATAAGTCTTCATCAATTCAGTTGCGATAAATAGAACATTTCAACCAACACAAACTATCAACTCAAACGTTTCTCTATAATGTCCATGAACTCTAGTAAAATGCAAGATAAAGATCAAACTATCCTAAGTTCCTAACAGCTGAAGGCATTTAAAAATCAATTTTAAATCAAATTGTATTAAATCGCAGCAATTCATCAGCTTTAATAACTTCTTCTCCACTAAAATCGACGCAGTAGAGGGAGACTTGCCTTCTTACCCTTTTGAGCCTACCAGACGAGATACTTCTGAAAGTTAGATGATTCCTGCCATTCTCGATTATTTCTGCCTTTTTAGGAGTCAAACACCTTCCTTTTTCTCCCCTAAAAACCGTGAAGAATTAGAGAGAGGGTGTGGGTGGATTGTGTGTGTGTTTTGCGTGCGACTGGAATCGAGAGAGGGAGAGAAGCTGAGAGTGAGAACGAGGAAGAGTCCATGGATTCTCATACAAGCGGTGTTGATCGAGAAGTGGTATCGCAAGAGAGAATAAGAAAACGGGTTTCAAGTTGATGTTCAAGGAATTCCTGATTTGTGTGTGTGAAAAAGATTTCCAGCAACCCCAAATTGATATAATAAGAACCCTAATCGAAAATCATACCTGGATCGTGAAAAGGGGATAAATCGTAGCCGAGATCGACATGATGCAGGGGCTTCTTAGGCTTGCTTTTTCGTCAAGATAGGAGGGTCGGTGAGGCTTGATTGGAGGCAGCAGCCTCCGGTTTCTTCTTTGGTTTTTCCAGCGAACAATAAAGATGACGATAGAGAGAGAGAGAGAGAGAGAGAGAGAGAGCTTCTCCAAAACGTCTATTGAAAGTCGGTAAAAGGGGATGTGTTGTTGGCTTTCTCCAATCTCGCCATCTGGTTGGGACAGAAGGGCGGTGGATACAGTGGTCGGAGGAGCAAGAGGGTAGGGTGGCGGCCGGTAGTGGGAGGCATAAGGATGGAGGTGACGGCTGGAGATGGTTTGATTAGGGTTACGGTGGTTTTAAAAAGCCTAGTAGCTGAAGTCAATGGTTACCATAATTATAGGATATTATTTGTGGAAACTAATTATCAAATTACCTATTTACCCTTATTTATTTATTTAATTATTTATTATATTCTAAATTTTGATTGGCCCACATTTATGCATACAATAACACAATACTTACTTAAAACACATGAATCTCTCTCTCTCTCTCTCTCTCTTTATATATATATATATATATATATATATATATATATATATATATATATATATATATATATATATATATATATATATATATATATATATATATATATATATATATCCATTTCTTTTGCGTTGTGGTTCATGCAAGGTTACCACTAAGTTATATTTGTGTTATTGGTTATTTTTATGGTTTCCATTTATCATCATCGTTATAAAAATTTGTAACATAACCAACTTCACAAACCTTTATACCCAAATCGATTTTCACTTAACCTAGTGATTCATAACTAATACTACCACCGTCCCATATTTATTGTCCACTTCGACTTTTGAAGTCATTATTTATTTTTCTTTATGATATATAATACTTGATGCAAAATATATGAATGTATTGTGTTTTAAATATATTTTCATTGTTATAAGTTTCATCAAGTAATATATAATACAAATAAAAATATTTAAGGTCAAAGTTGAAAAATAAAGATTTCAAAAGTCAAAAGTGGACAATAAATATGAGACGGATGGAGTATGTCATTAAATGGGACAACTTGATTCTGCTGTCTAAGATATCCCTCTTGATATCTACTTGAGTCAGCGTAAGCGGCTCATAATACCAAGGAGTTAGCCACTTTTCGGGTGAGAGCAAAACTAGACCAAGTTAAATGGCATTTCCGAAAAGAAAAAAAAGAATGGAGCTATTAAATAGTTAACTCAAAGTTGGGATGGGAATGTGTCACAAAAAGGAAGTGGTGAACTTGGTGATTGTTGCATGTTAGTGTTAGATATTTCTAAGATTCAGCGTAGCAGTGTACAGCTCAGAAATAGAATTTTAGATGGATCTATTATTAGCCGACACAATCTAAAAAATAATTGAGGACCTCGTTAATAGGAGCTCAACAATATAAAGGCATTCGAAAACGGACGTCTGATGACAAAGTTATGAATTTTTAACGGACTTTAACTGTCTAAGCCTGTTAAAATATAAATTTAAAAATAAATTCAAAATTAGCCAACGGAGTCTAAATGAAAGTTGTAGATCTTATCGATAGCTACGCGTGGATATAAAGAATGTCAAAAACGGAGCTCGTATGCGAAATTTATGGATTTTACAAAATAATTAATTTTCGGATTATAAAG
Organism: Lactuca virosa; assembly: GCF_052849685.1. Classification (NCBI taxonomy): domain Eukaryota; kingdom Viridiplantae; phylum Streptophyta; class Magnoliopsida; order Asterales; family Asteraceae; genus Lactuca; species Lactuca virosa. The sequence continues at coordinate 47,312,577 of NC_136433.1, forward strand.
AGGGCGACACGGGTCGCGATCTGGTGCACCCCCTTCCTCCCCACGGCTTGCCATCAGATGCTGACATGTGGCACATTACGCTGGGCGTAATTTTTATGTACGCCTAACGTAATGTTGCATACTCCCAGCGTATTGGGCTCATTTCAACGTATAAATAGACGCCGAATTTCACTCTTTTCCTCACACTTTTCCACTTTATTCTCTCCCAACCCCCCCCCCTGAGGCCCTACGCTTTGATTCTAGCACTTCCTAAGGGTTAGTAGCAAACCTCCAGAGTGCCATAAAGCCCCGAGAAATAGAACTTTCGGTTTAGAATTTCTGCCCGCGCATAGTCTTGTTTTTCGCTAAACCACATGTAAGTTGAGTTATGCTTATCGTGCTTAAGTATAACTTATGTTTAAGTTCAGTATCGTTATTATGAACCTATGAACAAGATTTACCAATGATTCTAAGTCGTTATACTGATTGATCTACTTACGAGGATGATATCTAGGCTGGATTTAGTGAGGTGTTTAAAGTTGGATTTCCAAACAGTATACTTTGTTTACCAAACAGACCCTACCTCCGATATGATCCTACCTGGTTGTCCTTTATCATATATATATTAGTAGAATTTGAATTAATGATGAATCTAGACTAATATTTAGTCATAATAAATATTAAGCTAAGACTTAGTAATAATGATACTAGGTTACGTCAAAGGAAAAGACAGTTGCTAGAAGCGAAGCGTTGTCCGAATTTCGAGTTGTCACTTTAACAAGTGAGTGCAAAGTTAGTTTCATCTTACACATAGATATAAAGTATTTAATAAAAATTACATGCTATATGTGCCTATTATCTGTGTTCCTAATATATATGTTGGATGAACGATTTATACATGTTTTACTTGATTTAAAATGTATATGTATTTTATACCTATAAATATGTTGGGTAAAGATGGGTAGATGAAAGATGATATAGATGATGAAAGATGAAAGATGAGATAATTGATGAGAGACATTGACTTTAAAGATGATCCAGTCGTCTATCGGAGTATAAATGACGACCACTGGCTCTTCTAGACAGATCAGTGCAATACTAGTAGGCTCGCAACCTGTAGGTGTTTTTGAACTAAGTGTTTACCAGGCATATTCCATCCCGCCATGGTTGCCTTATTGACATAAATTGCTAACGAATCTCCTAAGCATTATTGTTTATCCAGAAGATAATCCTTAGGACAGGTCCATTGAATTAGATGCTTTAGGGACAGAGAGTGAGGATAATGGGAACGGGTAATCGGGTTGAATGATTTGATGAAAATAAAGAATTTAATTATTATGGGTTGAAAACCCTATGTGCTCACCAGGCTCCCTAGCTTGACCCACTCAATTTCTTGTATTGCATGTAGTGGCACGAGAGCATATGTGTGATGATTAGATGAGAGATTTATGGATTATAGACTAGTAGAATAATAGATGTTTGTAAGGCCTATGTTATTTCCGTTTATGCTTATGTACTGTATTGACGATGACATCCCAACGTTTTTAATATAATTAAAATGCATTTCTTTGGAAATTCTTTGATAATATCTTTATCATATTTTTGGGAACAAATTCCGCAATATTATTCTTCAAAATGATACTCTGATTTATAAATAAAGCATAAACAAATTGGTCTTTTCTGGCCGTGAAATTGGGGATGTCACAAAAGGAGATTTGGAATCATTCATAATACATGATATTTCAGTGTGGGTTGAACCTTTTTGGAGTTTCCGGTCGTTGTCATTTCTGTTTTTTATGCATTATAGACATTGTTTCGGATGATCCATAATGTTTGGAAGGTAGCACATACCTTTAGAGGATTTTGGTTTGGAAGTGTTGAGATCTCGAGATCATATCACTTGTATAATGAAAAAAACCATTTGAAGATCGTTCGCCTTGTTCAAGTATTTGACTTTGTAAGATATTCTTTTCTATTACTTGATTGTTTGTACCTATTATGGGAGCGGAGCCTAATGGAAGAGGTGTGGAATTCCACACATGCGATCTAGGGTTCAAACCATAGAACGTATAAAATATTGCTAATGTTCTGCGATTGATCTCCCACATAGGCCTTGCGATGAGTTTATATAAGTTTCTCAGATGGTGCAGTTTACTTTAAATATATTTTGGCATAATTGATATTGTAACATATTTTGCGGTATTTGGCCTGCTAGACACTTTTCTTTGTTGAACGACGTATAGATCGCACAACAATCGGTTTTAAGTTTTTACTTCTCTAATTTCTCATTTCTAGTTTTGGATAAAGCTTTATTTTACTGAGGTACAAGTTTAGTATGTGAGTGCATTGTAGAGCATGTTATATGCTATGGTATGTAGACCATTTAAGTAGTTTGGAATCGGTATTTGGGTACTTTAGTTTGAAGGTTCTGAATTGGTGGCATTGGGTAATTTTCTTATATCACCATATTTTTCGTCTATGTCATTCGAGAAAAATTAATCATTTGTGACTTTTGGCACTACTTGATTTCATGAAGGTTTGTAGTTCCTACTGTTGAAGATGGAATGTGTCTCTATGTGAAGTTTTGCATGGTGTGAGCCAATTTCCCCCATGGATGGAGTTGTTTTCTTGGTTTCCACGTTACCAAGTTATAATAATGCCTCCTTTTGTAACGCCCCGATTCTCAGATATGGTTTAAATAAGATTTATTGGGTGAAGCTCTACTCGACGAGTTGGTTGACCTACTCGTCGAGTAGCAGCGGGGTGGGATCGCGTGTTAAGTGACCTACTCGACGAGTCCATATTGGGACTCGGCGACTAGGAGCTGGCAGATGACACCCTAAATCCCGGGGTTTTGCACCCTATTTAAGGAAGCATAAGCCTCCTTTGGCCTCTTTGCAGTCTTTGAGAGCTCCTTAAAAACCCTAATTTGTGTGGTATTCCATTTTGGTGTGTCCTAAGCTTGGAAAGAAGGTTGGCTAGAAGAGAAAAGCTAGAAGTCCAAAGGAATTGAAGCAAGGAAGGTGTGGGAAGCAGAAATTTCCTCAGCTAGCATCCCTTGGAGGTATCAAGTTGCCATCCTTACTTCCCTTTTTCCTTTTGTTGAAGTTTTGGGGGTTTTCATGGATTTTGAGGTTGATAAGGTGGGCTATGGGCTAGATCTGAAGTTGTAACTTCAGATCTGGACCCTCCTTAAGTTTTAGAATCATAAAGTTGTTGTATTGGTCGTGATTGAGGTCCCTCTTGGACATGAAGCCCCATTAAGAACTTAGATTTGGCATTTAGAACCTTTGTAGCTATGCATGCACGTAAAGTTTGCAACTTTACGTGAAAAACATGCCCTAGAAGCTTGGATCTGTGATTTGGAGCCGTTGCATGGCTCAAAACAAGTCTGTATGGAAAAAGGACTGAATGGACTCGGCGAGTCGCAAGGTTGACTCGGTGAGTCACATGAAGATGGCCGTGAACTCGACGAGTTGGATGAACAACTCGGCGAGTCCGATGAAGATCACCATAAGACTCGACGAGTTGAAGAACAACTCGGCGAGTCGGATGAGTTTTCCCTAGGATATGTATGTGTGTGTGCCCGTCGAGTGGCAAGGAGGGAACTCGACGGGTGGTCTTAAAGTTTGAACGGGAATCGAAGGAACTCGACGAGTCACCCCGATGACTCGGCGAGTGGAATGTGCTTCGAGGAACTCGGCGAGTAGCCAAGGGTAATCGGCGAGTTGGGGGTCAACATGGACTATTGACCTTGACTGAGGACTTTGACTTTGACCAGGGGTTGACTGGTGGGTTATGGAATACCTTATAGATTTAAGGACTTATGAGTATATTGTACTATGGTCATAGGTGGTGGAGCCTGTGTCAAGTGATCCGAGAATTGGAGTTTACCTTTCGTGTCGGCATCTGCGAGGTGAGTTATCCTCACTATATCGATAGGGTCTACGGAACCAAGGCCGGCCCTTTAGTTGTTATTGTTATGGTATGCTACATATGGTTTGGTCTGCTAGATCGGAATCAGGGTAGACAGTATGTTATGCTTTATGATCCGTAAGGATTGGTATGTTAGTGACCTGCTAGGTCGGTACTCTAGTTACGAGAGGATTCTATGGTTGATGATCAGTATGACATATATGTTTGATGTTTGTATATGCCAGTATATAATAGTTTTGTGAACTTGGTTATTTTCTTATTGGTTGGGTTGAGGCGGTCCTGCTTTGTGCTGAAGGCCAACATACCCTATGAGCGGTCCGAGGAGACTGCAGGCCCACGAGGCGGACCAGTCATGCCGAAGGCTCGGGATAGATTCTGATAGACTGTAGGCCCGGTAGGGCGGTCCAGTCAGGCCGATGGCCCAATATGCATGAATAGATTCAGATAGACTGTAGGCCCGATAGGGCGGACCAGCCAGGCCGATGGCCTAGTATGCATGATTGATTGATTGATTGTTACTGATATGGTATTGTCAGTGTGGTATTGGTATTTTGGGGGTAGCTCACTAAGCCCTCGGGCTTACAATTTTTAGTTTATTGTTTCAGGTACTTCGGGAGATCGTGGCAAGGCGAAGGCGTGACCGTACCGCTCCTCATCCTTATGTTATGATTTTGGGACACTCTGATGGATATTGATTTGAAAACATTTTGTAAACAATACTATTTGACTTTTATTTATGATTTAAAAAGTTTGAATTTGGCGTGAAATTTATGGACGTTACAAGTTGGTATCAGAGCCTTGGTTTGAGTGAATTGGAGGAACACTCGTGTGAATCCAGTCTCAAACCAAGGAGATTTTTGGGAAGTAAGTTTTAAAAATGGTTTTCAAAAGAAAGGATGGAGGATGCAGAGGGTACGATCAGCCGGAGCCTGTAAGTAAACCCCAAAATACCATACAGTTATTTGATATTCTGATATGTTAGAACAACATGCTAGTGCTAGGCTAGGGATCTTCAGGAATCGCATGATAGATTTGCCTGATTATATGATACCTATTAGCCTAGGGTTTCTTGTATATGGGATTGACATCATAATTGTAGATGTTTAGTGTATGCATCACGGCCGTGTATAGTTAAGATCTTATAGCCTCAGAATGTCTGACTCGACCTTAGGGTAGGGTTGGATATTCGAAAGTCTATCGGGTCCAGCATTATGTGCGGCTAGCATACACTAGCGCTGCAGGGGCTGATGGAAGTTCCATGAAGGTGTGAGTTGTGCAAAGTTGTGGGATCAGTAGTGAGATAGGCGATGTCCCCTAGTAGTGAGGGTTGAGCGCACATTATATTGAGTATAGTATTAGGGAGTTGTGGTGATACTGGAGACAAATATGGGTAGGTGTGGAAGGTAGTATGGGCCCGTACTACTGGAAACACAGGACCCATACGCGTAGCAAGGAAGTCACAACCCCTAGGATTTGTGAGTTTTGGTCTCCCGATATTATGTTGTGTATCTGATGTCTTGAACGTATCTTTCAGTATGGTGGTGACGAGAAGTTTTGCTGCTGGGTCCGGATCAGGATCGGGATCCGGATCAGGGTCGGGACAGGGGGACGGAGGGCCAGAGGTGCCGGTAGCACCTGAGCCCGTGGTTCAGATGGGGACTGATGAGCTGGATGCCAGGATCCGGGAGATTCTGCACGATGAGGTCGCTGCGGCTTTCCGAGCGCAGCTACCAGAGATGTTTGGGTCGATCAAGACCGCGATGGTCGAGTATTTTGATGAGCGATATGCAGCTCTGGCAGAGACAGCAGCCGCTGCAGCCACTTCGGCTGTAACTGCGGCAGGGGTTGGAGGAGGAGCCGGCAGGGCTTTCCAGTACCGGGACTTCGATAATACGAAGCCCCCGACATTTGATGGTACTCAGCATGCGATCAGGGCTATGCGGTGGTTGTCTGACGTGGAGGGTTGTTTCTTCACGTGCTCATGTCCTGCTGACCAGAAGGTCAGGTGTGCTCTGAACCTGCTTAGGCTCGGGGCAAAGGACTGGTGGAGATTGACGACAGGTTCATATTCTGATGATCAGCGGGCTGCTGTTACTTGGGAGCAGTTCCGGGATATGTTTCGCACCCGCTACGTTCCGCGCGTGGAATGGGAGCGGCTTGCTCAAGAGTTTTTGACATTGAGACAGGATGGGGAGTCTGTGATGGAGATTACCCGGATGTTCACGGAGAGGGCTATGTTTTGCCCGGAGTTTGCGTCGGAGCAGTCTCAGATGACTCGTTATCTGAGTATGCTCAAGACGGATATACGACAGTTTGTGGCTACACAGCGTTGTGAGACCCTCCTGGATCTACAGGAAGCCGCGAGGCGGCGTAAGTTGGAGATAGAGCTGCAGCTGAAGGAGCAGCATCAGGCACCGACACAGTCTCAGCCGGAGCCTAAGCGGTCTAAGACCGCTGATGCACGGTCTGGGGGTCAGCAGAGCCACACTTGTGGAAAGTGTGGCAGGGTTCATTCGGGAGTGTGTAGAGCAGGAGGGGGGTGCCACAAATGTGGCAAGGAGGGGCACTATGCCAGGGACTGCCGTCAGTCCGCCCCTCCAGCAGATATGAGGATTTGTTACCATTGTCATCAGGTTGGTCATGTGAAGACCAACTGTCCGCAGCTCGCCGCCAAGTCGGCGTAGGGTCCCGCGCCAGCCACTGTGAGGATTGGAGATGGGAGACCAGGCAGGGTGGAGCCTCCGAAGGCTCAGGGTCGCGCCTTCCAGCTCATGGCCGAGGAGGCCAAGACAGCGCAGGATGTGGTTGCTGGTACGTTTCTATTCTCTGTCTCAGTTATTGTATTGGTGTTATGCTTATTGATTGTACCTGTGGTTAGGTACGTTTTTAGTGAATTCTTTGCCCGCTTTGGTATTATTTGACTCGAGGGCGAGTCGGTCGTTTGTATCTCAGACTTTCTCTAGAGGGTTCAGTGTGCCGATAGGTGATCTTGAGTGTCCGTTACGAGTTTCGATCGCCAACGAGCACGGGGTTTCTGCTTCTTCGGTTTACCGGGGATGCGAGTTGGAGATTTTCGGGGTGTCCTTCCCGATAGATTTGATTTCTATCCCCATGGGGGATGTAGGCGTGATTGTAGGGATGGATTGGCTTAGCCGTTTCGGCGCCATGATCGACAGTGAGAGGCAGCGGGTGGTGGTTCGAACCCCAAGTGGGGGAGAACTGGTAGTATATGGCGAGGGCACCAGGTTGGGATCAGGGTTTTGTTCGGCAGCCAGGGCTCGACAGTATATACAGCACGGGTGTGCCGGTTATTTGGCGTATATAGTAGATACGCGGGTTAAGGAGCAGCTCTCAGTTTCAGAGGTTCCGGTGGTTAGAGAGTTTGCTGATGTGTTTCCGGAGGAGTTACCCGGAGTGCCTCCGGAGAGGCAGGTTGAGTTTAGGATTGATCTAGTGCCGAGTGCGGCCCCTATCGCTAAGGCGTCGTACCGACTGGCACTGCCAGAGATGCAGGAGTTGTCGTCTCAGTTGCAGGAGCTGCTGGGTAAGCAGTTTATTCGTCCGAGTAGTTCACCCTGGGGAGCACCGATCCTGTTCGTCAGGAAGAAGGACGGTTCACACAGGATGTGCATTGACTATAGGGAGTTGAACAAGTTAACGGTGAAGAACCGTTATCCGCTTCCGAGGATAGACGATCTTTTTGATCAGCTGCAGGGTGCATCTTGGTTTTCCAAGATTGATTTGAGATTAGGATACTACCAGGTCAAGGTGAGGGAGGAGAACGTGGAGAAGACCGCGTTTCAGACTCGTTATGGTCATTACGAGTTCGTGGTGATGTCGTTTGGGCTCACCAACGCGCCAACAGTGTTCATGGATCTGATGAACCGAGTCTACAGACCGATGCTTGATCGATCGGTCATTGTGTTCATAGATGACATCTTGGTATATTCCAAGACTCGAGAGCAGCATGAGGAGCATCTCAAGGAGCTGCTGGAGGTACTGCGACGAGAACGGCTGTATGCCAAGTTCTCGAAGTGTGAGTTTTGGTTACGAGAGGTTCAGTTCCTCGTACATCTCGTTAACCAGGATGGGATTTTGGTCAATCCGGCCAAGGTGGAGGCGGTTATGCAGTGGGAGACTCCGAGATCTCCCTCAGACATTAGGAGTTTCTTGGGTTTAACAGGGTATTATCGGAGATTCATTCGTGATTTCTCCAAGGTTGTCGTACCTCTCACTCGTCTAACGAGGAAAGGAGTGGATTTCCGGTGGGGCCCTGAGCAGCAGAGGGCGTTGAGACCCTCCGGCAGCGGTTATGCGAGGCGCCAGTGTTGACACTCCCCGAGGGAGTGGAGGATTTCGTGGTATTTTGTGATGCGTCCATCACAGGCTTAGGGGCAGTCCTCATGCAGAGGGGACGAGTGATAGCTTATGCATCGCGGCAGTTAAAGCCGCATGAGACGAGACACCCCACGCACGATCTTGAGTTGGGAGCGGTGGTCTTCGCTCTCAAGATTTGGAGGCACTATCTGTACGGGGTCCGTTGTACCATATACACGGATCACAAGAGTTTGAGGCACATTATGGATCAGCCAAACCTGAATATGAAGCAGCGCAGGTGGCTGGATGTAGTCAATGACTATGATTGTGAGATCCTTTACCATCCTGGTAAAGCGAACGTGGTTGTGGATGCTCTGAGCCGCAAGTCAGCTGGGTTCTCGACCCCAGCCAAGTGTATGAGGATAGCGGTGGATTCCCCGCTGGTGGGTCTGGTCAGGGATCCTCAGATTGAGGGTATGAGACCAGAGAACTGGAAGTTGGAGAAGATTAAGGGCGAAAGCGCCCGGTTTGTTCAGGATAGCCGCAGATTGTTGACCCGTTACGGTCGGGTTTGGGTTCCGATGACCGGAGGGGTCCGGCAGACAGTGATGGAGGAGGCTCATAAGTCTCGCTTCTCTATTCATCCGGGAGCCACCAAGATGTACCGTAATCTAAGTTTGAGTTATTGGTGGCCGGGCATGAAGCGAGATATCGCTTGGTTTGTTGAGAGGTGCTTGACCTGTAGGATGGTCAAGGCCGAGCACCAGAGGCCGCATGGTAAGCTGCATCCCCTAGAGATTCCCATGTGGAAATGGGAACGGATCACGATGGATTTCATCACGAAGTTGCCAAAGACGGCAAAGGGTTTCGATGCTATATGGGTCATCGTGGATCGATTGACCAAGAGTGCCCATTTCCTAGCTATACAGGAGAGTTCGTCGGCGGAGAAGTTGGCCGACCTGTACGTCCGCGAGATTGTCTCTCGCCATGGGGTTCCAATTTCCATAGTTTCCGACCGGGATGTCCGATTTACTTCCCGTTTTTGGCAGAAGTTCCATGAGGAACTAGGTACGAGGTTGCATTTTAGTACAGCGTTCCATCCGCAGACTGATGGGCAGAGTGAGCGGACCATACAGACCCTCGAGGATATGTTGAGGGCGTGCGTCATTGATTTCGGTGGGAGTTGGGATTCCCACCTACCGCTTGTAGAGTTCGCCTACAACAACAGCTATCATTCCAGTATTGGCGCCCCGCCTTTGGAGCTGTTGTATGGGCGGAAGTGTAGGACCCCAGTCTGCTGGGGCGAGGTTGGGCACAGAGTGATGGGTCGGACAGAGGTAGTTCTGCAAACTACCGAGATGATACAGCAGATTAGACAGCGACTGCAGACCGCTCAGAGTCGGCAGAAAAGTTATGCCGACCGACGCCGATCTGAGATGGAGTTTCAAGTGGATGACATGGTTCTCCTGAAGGTTTCACCCTGGAAGGGAGTGATCCGCTTCAGGAAGAGGGGAAAATTGGGTCCCCGCTACATCGGGTCGTTCAGGATTGTTGCCAGGGTTGGGAGGGTGGCTTATAGGCTAGAGCTTCCGGAGGAGCTTAGCCGGATCCACAGCACGTTTCATGTTTCGCAATTGCGAAAGTGCATTATGGACCAGCAGACAGTGGTATCGTTGGACGACATTCAGGTCGATGAACGCCTGAACTATGTGGAGAGGCCGGTGGCTATTTTGGAAAGGAAGAAGAAGATTCTGCGGAACAAGGAAATACCTTTGGTAAAGGTACAGTGGGAACATCGGAGGGGATCCGAGTGGACATGGGAGCTGGAAGCGGAGATGCGCGAGCATTACCCGACATTGTTTATTCCGACGGACTTCGAGGGCGAAGTCTAGTTCAAGTGGGGGAGAGTTGTAACGCCCCGATTCTCAGGTATGGTTTAAATAAGATTTATTGGGTGAAGCTCTACTCGACGAGTTGGTTGACCTACTCGTCGAGTAGCAGCGGGGTGGGATCGCGTGTTAAGTGACCTACTCGACGAGTCCATATTGGGACTCGGCGAGTAGGAGCTGGCAGATGAAACCCTAAATCCTGGGGTTTTGCACCCTATTTAAGGAAGCATAAGCCTCCTTTGGCCTCTTTGCAGTCTTTGAGAGCTCCTTAAAAACCCTAATTCGTGTGGTATTCCATTTTGGTGTGTCCTAAGCTTGGAAAGAAGGTTGGCTAGAAGAGAAAAGCTATACGTGCAAAGGAATTGAAGCAAGGAAGGTGTGGGAAGCAGAAATTTCCTCAGCTAGCATCCCTTGGAGGTATCAAGTTGCCATCCTTACTTCCCTTTTTCCTTTTGTTGAAGTTTTGGGGGTTTTCATGGATTTTGAGGTTGATAAGGTGGGCTATGGGCTAGATCTGAAGTTGTAACTTCAGATCTGGACCCTCCTTAAGTTTTAGAATCATAAAGTTGTTGTATTGGTCGTGATTGAGGTCCCTTTTGGACATGAAGCCCCATTAAGAACTTAGATTTGGCATTTAGAACCTTTGTAGCTATGCATGCACGTAAAGTTTGCAACTTTACGTGAAAAGCATGCCCTAGAAGCTTGGATCTGTGATTTGGAGCCGCTGCATGGCTCAAAACAAGTCTGTATGGAAAAAGGACTGAATGGACTCGGCGAGTCGCAAGGTTGACTCGGCGAGTCACATGAAGATGGCCGTGAACTCGACGAGTTGGATGAACAACTCGGCGAGTCCGATGAAGATCACCATAAGACTCGACGAGTTGAAGAACAACTCGGCGAGTCGGATGAGTTTTCCCTAGGATATGTATGCGTGTGTGCCCGTCGAGTGGCAAGGAGGGAACTCGACGGGTGGTCTTAGAGTTTGAACGGGAATCGAAGGAACTCGACGAGTCACCTCGATGACTCGGCGAGTGGAATTTGCTTCGAGGAACTCGGCGAGTACCCAAGGGTACTCGGCGAGTTGGGGGTCAACATGGACTGTTGACCTTGACTGAGGACTTTGACTTTGACCAGGGGTTGACTGGTGGGTTATGGAGTACCTTATAGATTTAGGGACTTATGAGTATATTGTACTATGGTCATAGGTGGTGGAGCCTATGTCAAGTGATCCGAGAATTGGAGTTTACCTTTCGTGTCGGCATCTGCGAGGTGAGTTATCCTTACTATATCGATAGGGTCTACGGCACCAAGGCCGGCCCTTTAGTTGTTATTGTTATGGTATGCTACATATGGTTTGGTCTGCTAGATCGGAATCAGAGTAGACAGTATGTTATGCTTTATGATCCGTAAGGATTGGTATGTTAGTGACCTGCTAGGTCGGTACTCTAGTTACGAGAGGATTCTATGGTTGATGATCAGTATGACAGATATGTTTGATGTTTGTATATGCCAGTATATGATAGTTATGCGAACTTGGTTATTTGCTTATTGGTTGGGTTGAGGCAGTCCTGCTTTGTGTTGAAGGCCAACATACCCTATGAGCGGTCCGGGGAGACTGCAGGCCCACGAGGAGGACCAGTCATGCCGAAGGCTCGGGATAGATTCTGATAGACTGTATGTAACGACGTAAATTTTTAAAACAATTTTTCATTTTTCAAACATAATAAAACTCATATAATATTCTCAAAATCTCATATATCAATGTCATCACCATAAAACATATCCTAGAATCTCAACACTAAATCTTCTGCCAGTGTGTACAAATCATGCCGGCACCTTCCCGCGACTCTCGCTGGTACCTAAAACACATATCACATAACACGGTAAGCATAAATGCTTCGTGAGTTCCCCAAAATACCACGTACAACACATACGCCACTCGAGGCTACAGTACGACCCTCCGGTCGATGTGTCTCAGCTGGACCCTCCAGTCCCGTAGCTCGTTGGACCCTCTGGTCCGGTCATAGCTCGTCGGACCCTTCGGTCCAGTCTGTGTCGTTGGACCCTTCGGTCCGGTCTATATCGTTGGGTCCTCCGACCCGGTCTATATCGTTGGGCCCTCCGGCCCGGTCTGTTCAATACATAGCATACATATAATACAATGCACATAATCTCATATATACACATAGCATACAAGACCCTCCGGTCTACACATAAATACCACTCTAGGTAATGTATAGTGAGAATACTCACCTCGGGTAACTCGGATAATCTCGCACACGGATATACGGATCTAGCCCTTCCTAATCACATAAACAATATCCTCAAATAAATAATGGATCTCAAAGGCTAGATTAAATCCCTTTCTACAATCCCACATAAGGGTAAAAGACCATTTTACCCCTCCTTGACCCAAAAGTCCAAATGTTGACTAAAACCCTAAAAGTCAACAAAAGTCAACAGGGGGCAGTACGCGGTGCGTACCGGCTCTTGTACGCGGGGGGTACTCCGGCGATCCAGAATCGGGGTCTCAAACCCTTACGCGGCGCGTATTGGGATTACGCCCAGCGTAAGTCCCAGTTTCCTACTTTCTTCATTTTTGGTCTGAAAAGATTAAGACCTAGGCTCATAACTCAGATCTAAGCTCCCTACTGCCCCTTAAGTCATAAAGTCGGAACCTTTAAGCCCTTGCATGGCTGTAAAGGTCACCAATCACTTCAAACATATATCCTCTTTTCCCATTAAGCCCTAATCTCATGCATGACTTAATCTCAACGTCCAAGATTGGATTTTTATGAACCTACAACACATATTACACTGGAATAGGGCAGATCTAAGCTTATGGAGACCCTTTGCTCATAAAGTCTCCACCTTGGGACCAAAAACCCTAAAAATGGGTCCATAAAGCACAAATCAAAGATGACAAGGAAAGCTTTGAGCTTTTTACCTCCAGGTGAAGCTCCAACCTCTATAGAACTCGGATCTAAGCTTGCCCTCTAACTTCTAGCTTCCACCATGGCCTCCTCTTCTTCTTCACCATCACAAAATGACACTTTCAAGCTTAAGAACACACACATAAGCTTATAACAGGTTTTTGCTCTCTTAGGGTTTCACTCTCTGTAATATGGTGGCTGGGGTAAGGACCATATCATTCCTTTTATAGTCCTCAAGTCTCATTTAGGGTTTTGCATCTGAGCCAGTTACGCCCAGCGTAACTTTGGTACGTCCAGCGTACCTAATTGAGTCTGCGTCCATAATAAGCACATGTGTACGCGCAGCGTACTCTTCAGTACGCCCAGCGTACTCGTTTGCAACACTTTTCACTTAGGGGCTAAACTTGACAGTTTGGTAAATAGAAAGGGTTCAATAGATGTACTTAAATTTCGGGATGTTACAATTCTCCCCCACTTAAATAGATTTCGCCCTCGAAATCGCTTCTTGACCACACATAGCTCGAACCTAAATCGAGAAGCACCACTGAAAAGACCTCATATCCCGCCACTACCTTTCCATGGACGCCTGAGTCCAAACAGGAACTCCCAACTCTAGAACCCAAACCGACCCTTCTGCCGCTAAGATACCCCTTTCTGACTTTCCCAAATTCGGGAAATTCTAGTGGCATGGCCCGCCGCCAGACCGCCCACTCATGCTATCACCATGATAATCGCCCCTCGAATATCAAACCCTGATAACTCACTGCTCCTTTGGTTCTCACAAGACAAAATTTAACAATCGGTTATCGATCATTCATACCAATGTACCAAATAATCTGGATCACGCCCCAAGGAACGGAAGGGTTCACATCCCACCAGGGCGCATCCACTGAACTGCTATATTAACCCATCCGAATAGTGAATTCTCAACACTCTGCCTTCAGACAAAAGAAAATAATCATGCTCGCTCAGAAGTGTCCTCAGACATGAAAATAACCATAAGCCTCAGCTCCATTTCACATACCCCACAATATGGAATTCATCTCTGAATCCGGTATCTCATTCCATCTACTCAATACACCACTAGAATTAAACTCAACTCGAGAGTCTGGTCTGGCACAAAATTGGAACCACACGTCCCAACGAACACTCAACTCGCGACCCATGACCCGCAACCCACGCGTACCTCACTGATCCACTTCCTTTTGGTCACGAAAACCACCACTCAAATCAGAATATAATGACTTCCGACAATCATGGAGACCCCAGTCTCGCCCCTGGTTCGACCCCAGGCTTCCACAAACTCAAATATTAGGGCTACCCAAGCCTAAAACTCTTCTGCGTCAAGCTCTGATCAGAGAGCACTTCATCACAACATTTTCTTGCTGACCAGTGGGTACTGCGGCTCCCTGCAGTATCACGACGACCTCTCACTAAATAGTGAATACTATGGCTCCCCTTAGCATCACCACAACCTCTCACTGAATAGTGAGTACTACGGCTCCCCCTAGCATCACCGCAACCTCTCACTGAACAGTGAGTACTACGGCTCCCCGTAGCATCACCGCAACCTCCCACTGAACAGTGAGTACTACGGCTCCCCGTAGCATCACCGCAACCTCCCACTGAACAGTGAGTACTACGGCTCCCCGTAGCATCACCGCAACCTCCCACTGAACAGTGAGTACTACGGCTCCCCGTAGCATCACCGCAACCTCCCACTGAACAGTGAGTACTACGGCTCCCCGTAGCATCACCGCAACCTCCCACTGAACAGTGAGTACTACGGCTCCCCGTAGCATCACCACAACCTCCCACTGAACAGTGAGTACTACGGCTCCCCGTAGCATCACCATAACCTCCCACTGAACAGTGAGTACTACGGCTCCCCGTAGCATCACCACAACCTCCCACTGAACAGTGAGTACTACGGCTCCCCGTAGCATCACCACAACCTCCCACTGAACAGTGAGTACTACGGCTCCCCGTAGCATCACCACAACCTCTCACTGAACAGTGAGTACTACGGCTCCCCGTAGCATCACCACAACCTCCCACTGAATAGTGAGTACTACGGCTCCCCGTAGCATCACCACAACCTCTCTGCACTGACTCATTGAAACTGCAGCTCCCCGCAGTCTTACCGCACTTACTCTTACCACTTCACAATCTCATCCTCAGGTTGACATCACACTGCGATCATTAACTCATGCTTTGCGGCCCAGCATAGATAGGTACACACACACACCCATCCAGGCTAAGAATCACTACTTCGGACGACCACCGTCGTGACAAAAACCTCTTTTTCTTGCTGCAGTTCACATTCTCAAATAAATCCATTTGAGGTCAATTAGCTGAAGGGCCCCCACCGAAACCATAAACACCCAATACACCACTTGTCATCTCAAACTCAAACTCAAAATAATCCGAGATTTAGGACATTAAACTCGGATACCCCAGAATATTCCATTTCCCAAATTAAAACACGAAGAAATTGCCGACGACTCAGAACACGAAGATGACAATCCGAAACTTCCTCCTCTATTGCTCAAAACTCATGCAAGAATACTCATAACAACCCTGAAGTTGATCGCTCAATCAACTTATTTCCTTCCCATACTGCATATAATAGCCCATACTCTGAACCAGAAACTCTCAACCGCCGAACTAACCTCACAAGCCAACCATCTCGAATTCACCATTTTAACCTTGAAGGATTCCTAACCACCACCAGGTCCCAGACCAACGGCCACTTGCCGTGGGGACACTCATCCTTTCTCAAACACGTACCACATGCACTATCTCACTCTGCATCTCTCCTTGACCAACAATAACCCTGGTCTCAGGAATCCGCACCGCATGCCTCTCTATCCAGTTCTCTAACCGCTCTTGAACAAGTCTACGATCTCCTCATAAGTACCCGGTTCTCCCCCACTCAGGGTTCGAACCATCACCAATTGGTCCGTCAACAATCTAACCCACATACTGTTTTTACCAATAATATCGCACCTACTCTTGGAAGGTGATACACAATGCTCGATGACCTCCCGATGGAAGTCAAGCAATCCCAAATTCCCCGAATCTCCGATGAAATCCTCATAAACTTCTCATCATGACTACCTCTAGTCATTCAGAAACTCGTACCATCCTACTGCCGGACATCTCAACTGTCCAGTCGTAACCCTGACTCTCAGTCTGAAAATAACGAACTAACATATTCCTCATCCTCGACTCTTCAACCAACGTTCCATCACGTGGGTTGTAGTAAGAGTGGAGTCCCCATTACCACACTCGATACTCATCATAGACAATAAGAGCCACCGCCCCAATGTCCTCTTCTTGATCGTCTGCCGCTGCAGCTAATACATGCCCTACTATGCT
This sequence comes from Lactuca virosa, assembly GCF_052849685.1. Lineage (NCBI taxonomy): Eukaryota > Viridiplantae > Streptophyta > Magnoliopsida > Asterales > Asteraceae > Lactuca > Lactuca virosa. The sequence goes on from NC_136433.1 coordinate 47,329,012, forward strand.
CAAATAGGGTTTATCTTTGTCCTTAACCATCTCAGTCCCCGCTGACAACCTGCTCAGGCTCTAACATCACCTCTCGGCAGACATACTGCCCAAATACTCTGATGAAAGATCGTAACCAAAGCTACCCCACAGGGCTCGCCCCCAACTTTGGAAACCGAAAATCTCAATACCTCTCATGTTTCCCACAGGAACAGAAATAGCACCGCTCAGGTCACAGAAAATGACATCTCCACCATCGGCCGGTTGCTCAGCCCAGACCGTATTCTCCCATAACTCACCATCTCTACTCATCCCTGAGTCTTGCGACTCCAACTGGCATCTCACCAACACTCCCTTGGAGCTAACTCGATTTCCCTTTTAAGGGATGATCGTTCATCATGGCCCTCCGTCCCCCCTATTCTTTCACATCTGATCTCAGTCTAGATAATCACAACGGAATAACTGGTAAAACCAGTAACACTAACCGCCACGGGTCATGGTACTCGAACCATGTGGCCACCTCTCGATCTGCTATGAATCATGATACCCGAACCACGTTACCTCTTCTCAATCTGCTACGAACCATGGTACTCGAACCATGACATCACCTCTCGATCTGCTACAAATCATGGTACTCGAACCATGAAATCACCTCTCGACCTGCTACAAATCATGGTACTCGAACCATGAAATCACCTCTCGACCTGCTACAAATCATGGTACTCGAACCATGACATCACTTCTCAATCTGCTACCAATCATGGTACTCGAACCATGACATCCCTTATCGATCTGCTACCAATCATGGTACTCGAACCATGACATCACTTCTCGATCTGCTACCAATCATGGTACTCGAACCATGACATCACTTCTCGATCTGCTACCAATCATGGTACTCGAACCATGACATCACTTCTCGATCTGCTACCAATCATGGTACTCGAACCATGACATCACTTCTCAATCTGCTACTTAGAATCCTCCGGTATGCCCCCTGCATCGAGTATGGGTCCTATGCTTTCAGTAGTACGGGCCCATACTACCTGCCACATCTACCCATACTTTCCACACGAACCATCCCAGAGTTCCTAAGTAGCTGCTCAACCTTCTCGATTATAAATCTCTTTACGTGTGCTCGCTTTCCAGCGAAATGCTCTACTCTGTCAGCGCACTCATCCGACCATGATCACCCCCTAGGCTCTTCCTAGGTCCTCACACTTCTCCGCAATCAGCTGCTGAAAAACTCCTAATGATGGCAGCCATCTACCTCCTGAATATCGTCATATTCACTTAGTAGTTGACTCCCATCATCGAGAGTCCCACAAAGCACAAAGCAAGCAACATTCGGGCATCGAATAGTCTCCACTAGCACATAAAACCTCTTCAGGTCATGATCCCACTTGCTCTCCTCATACTCGGAGGATATCACCGAACTCATGCAACTCCGCCCCATGCGGCCATCTGTCTACTCTCTCTGTAGACTCCACACGTGCTCATCTAGGTATCTCCCCTAGATTACTCCCCTACTCAGATCCCTCTCTAAAAGGATTCATGTTGGATACTCATACTCAGCACATACTCGAAGGCACATCGCATATAACAGCAACTCCTAGGCTAAGGCATCACAGATCAGGCCACTCTAGTCCTAAAATATGAAATACCTAGCCTATCTTTAGCATGCATAGCATATCACATAATATCTCATAGCACATAATGTAAGGGTATTTTGGGAAATCACCGTTCGGGCGCTGGCTGATCGTACACACTGCTCCGTTCTGATTTTCTCAAAAATCTTTCTCTTTTAGAAAAATTGTTTCTTTTATGAAAATTTCCTCAAATCCTCAGTTTGAGTTCAGATACGCCCGAAGGTGCATCCGAATCCCTCAAACCAAGGCTCTGATACCAACTTGTAACGACGTAAATTTTTAAAACAATTTTTCATCTTTCAAACATAATAAAACTCATATAATATTCTCAAAATCTCATATATCAATGTCATCACCATAAAACATATCCCAGAATCTCAACACTTAATCTTCTGCCAGTGTGTACAAATCATGTCGGCGCCTTCCCGCGACTCTCGCTGGTACCTGAAACACATATCACATAACACGGTAAGCATAAATGCTTCGTGAGTTCCCCAAAATACCACGTACAACACATACGCCACTCAAGGCTACAGTACGACCCTCCGGTCGATGTGTCTCAGTGGGACCCTCCAGTCCCGTAGCTCGTTGGACCCTCTGGTCCGGTCATAGCTCGTCGGACCCTTCGGTCCAGTCTGTGTCGTTGGACCCTTCGGTCCGGTCTATATCGTTGGGTCCTCCGACCCGGTCTATATCGTTGGGCCCTCCGGCCCGGTCTGTTCAACACATAGCATACATATAACACAATGCACATAATCTCATATATACACATAGCATACAAGACCCTCCGGTCTACACATAAATACCACTCTAGGTAATGTATAGTGAGAATACTCACCTCGGGTAACTCGGATAATCTCGCACACGGATATACGGATCTAGCCCCCGCCTAATTACATAAACAATATCCTTAAATAAATAATGGCTCTCAAAGGCTAGATTAAATCCCTTTCTACAATCCCACAGAAGGGTAAAAGACCATTTTACCCCTCCTTGACCCAAAAGTCCAAATGTTGACTAAAACCCTAAAAGTCAACAAAAGTCAACAGGGGGCAGTACGCGGCGTGTACCGGCTCTTGTACGCGGGGCGTACTCCAGCGATCCAGAATCGGGGTCTCAAACCCTTACGCGGCGCGTACTGGGATTACGCCCAGCGTAAGTCCCAGTTTCCTACTTTCTTCATTTTTGGTCTGAAAAGATTAAGACCTAGGCTCATAACTCAGATCTAAGCTCCCTACTGCCCCTTAAGTCATAAAGTCGGAACCTTTAAGCCCTTGCATGGCTGTAAAGGTCACCAATCACTTCAAACATATATCCTCTTTTCCCATTAAGCCCTAATCTCATGCATGACTTAATCTCAACGTCCAAGATTGGATTTTTATGAACCTATAACACATATTACACTGGAATAGGGCAGATCTAAGCTTATGGAGACTCTTTGCTCATAAAGTCTCCACCTTGGGACCAAAAACCCTAAAAATGGGTCCATAAAGCACAAATCAAAGATGACAAGGAAAGCTTTGAGCTTTTTACCTCCAGGTGAAGCTCCAACCTCTATAGAACTCGGATCTAAGCTTGCCCTCTAACTTCTAGCTTCCACCATGGCCTCCTCTTCTTCTTCACCATCACAAAATGACACTTTCAAGCTTAAGAACACACACATAAGCTTATAACGGGTTTTTGCTCTCTTAGGGTTTCACTCTCTGTAATATGGTGGCTGGGGTAAGGGCCATATCATTCATTTTATAGTCCTCAAGTCTCATTTAGGGTTTTGCATCTGAGCCAGTTACGCCCAGCGTAACTTTGGTACGCCCAGCGTACCTAATTGAGTCCGCGTCCATAATAAGCACATGTGTACGCGCAGCGTACTCGTTTGCAACACTTTTCACTTAGGGGCTAAACTTGACAGTTTGGTAAATAGAAAGGGTTCAATAGATGTACTTAAATTTCGGGATGTTACACTGTAGGCCCGGTAGGGCGGTCCAGTCAGGCCGATGGCCCAGTATGCATGAATAGATTCAGATAGACTGTAGGCCCGGTAGCGCGGACCAGTCAGGCCGATGGCCCAGTATGCATGATTGATTGATTGATTGTTACTGATATGGTATTGTCAGTGTGGTATTGATATTTTGGGGGTAGCTCACTAAGCCCTCGGGCTTACAGTTTTCAGTTTATTGTTTCAGGTACTTCAGGAGATCGTGGCAAGGCGAAGGCGTGACCGTACCGCTCCTCATCCTTATGTTATGATTTTGGGACACTCTGATGGATATTGATTTGAAAACATTTTGTAAACAATACTATTTGACTTTTATTTATGATTTAAAAAGTTTGAATTTGGCATGAAATTTATGGACGTTACACCTTTTATATAGGATCTTTAGGATTCTTTATACAATACTATAAATAAAGCCTTTCTAGTAAGTAGTTGTTGTTCATTCCTTTATCTCCTCGCTCATTATTGTCGAATCTATAACCATGTAATCCTTTCTTTTCATTGGAGATTTTATAATTCCAAGTTCTTATACCTTGTGGTTGTTCCTACAAGAACTTCCACCCAATTATACTTGTATTCTTGGTGGTATTTTGTACTTCCGTTTATAATCATGTTTGTAAAACTTTGAGCATCCTCAAACACCATGTCCAAGCGTCCCTAGACTCCATCTTCCCCACTTAGAATGCTAAAGGGGGTATTTTGTTCTATCATCCATAACAGCCATAATAAATATGGTGTATAAGTACTTGCCTTTCAAATAGGCATCATCTATAATGATCAATAGTCGCATATGATTCTTGAATGTATGAATCTAAAATTGATAGAGGTTATAGTAGTAATGTCATTAGAATGATGTTAGTTAAATTATAGTTTCCCACACAACCGGGCGATAAAGAATAATTGGAATCGATCTTGGCCATTTGATATGGGTCATAGTGTCAGGATTTGCCAACTCTAGGTTGTGACAATACCCCAGGAAAAGACTCTTCAGCGGTACGATTTAGCAGGTCGAGAGTATGGCTCTTCGATTTTGACTGCCCTAATACGTTATATTCATAGTTTTCATAAAGACATATGGCCTCAAACATGTTTTTGCATGACTTTATGGTCTTATATTGAAAACCTTCTTCAATGCAGTTTAAATCCCAACGTTAGATTCAATACTCCTTCGTCCTTGAATATTTTTTGAAGTAATACGCATGCAATAGGCTCATACATCAGTGGTAATCCAAGCTTAATATCAAGTTTCCGATTAGGCATCAAGAGAACCATAAACTAATAGTCATTTATATGTATATAACCATTACCTGCTTTTCTATCATCATAATTATAGTCATTATTCATTAATTCTAATGTCTTAATCTACCGAATCACCAACAATGTTCTCCTCCTATGATATACCTTTAGAATATTAATAATTATCCCCAAATAGAGATGTTTTACCATATCTATCCAATACATCTTCACTTGCAATCCTAAATGCACGAATTTCATGTAGTACATTTTTACCTTTACGATGGTTAATATACTAAAAAATAGTGGTATGCAAAACCATTATAGTTGGAACTTGATTGCTTCTAGGTGTCGATTCCTTTCCATTAGATCCCATGCCACCTGAATGATACGCACAAAGTTCGACAACATATAGAATAAAAATATGTAGATACACATAATGAACAATATCTAAATAGTCATTTACCTCATCATCGTCATTTATATAGACAACAATGCCAATAATCAGATATATATAGGATAGTTAATCTAATTATAAGTTATACGTAATTTTCTAGATACCAAACTAATCAACCACATATAGGTTATACTTATATATTATTGTTACATTCGCTGGCATGTACTCCAAAACAAAGGTTATAAGAGAACCGAACGTTCAATGAATATTTCGTGAAACGTGAGGCAAAAAGTTCGTTTATGTTTGTTTATTTAAAGATGAATGAACATAAACACAATGTTTTGTTCGTTTAGTTAAAGGAACAAATACGAACAATGGTCTTCTTCCTTCATTCATGTTCGTGAACGTTTGTTTATATGCGGTTATTATAGTACATTAAATATATAAATTTAATTTTATATAACCAGTAAAAGGACCGAAAATGGAGTTTCTAAAAGTGTTAAATTTTAAAACTTTTAGATTTGATAGAAATATAATAAAAAAAATGCACCACTAAGTATGAGCAACATATAAGAAGTGTCGACCATCAAGTTCTATTGTTCTTGATTTGGATGTTTATGCTCATTTGTGTTCATTTATTTTTGTTTATTTTCATATATGTTCGTTTATTTTGTGTGTGTTTATTGCGTCTTGTTTATAATTGTTTATGTTTTTTTAACATCTTAATGAATATAAATGAACGAACTAACAAGATAACTTGATAAACAAACAAAAATTAACAAGAAAAATTCGTTCGTTTATTCGTTCATATTCGTTCGTTTATTCTCTTTACTTAAACTAGTGCATGTATTCTTGTTCGTTCGCCCTTTACAACCCTACAAACACCATTAAGGCCTATGTATGGAGTTTGGACTTGGGCTTAACCCTGAAAATGGGTCCAGTTATGTTTAACAAAAGTTTACTTGTTATACTAATTTGAATTCCAACGAGTGATGTGCAACCAACTTAAAAGGCATGGCAATGGGCGGTTAGAGAATATTATTCTTTTGACTTTTTGTATTTTAATAAAACAATAAGTCATTTAATATTTATTTTTAGGGATAATGACTTGATAGGGTAAGATACTTTTTGAAATGTATACATTTAGTCCTTATTCTTTTTTTTTTGTAAAATAAACCTTTATACTTTATTTTTGTAACAATGCAATCCTTATAACCGGCTATACCCGGTATACCAGTCATATACGAATTTTCTTTTAGGGAAAATGACTTGATAGGGTAAGATACTTTTTGAATTGTACACATTTAGTCCTTATTCTTTTTTTTTTGTAAAATAAACCCTTATACTTTATTAATATGTACACATTAGGTCATTTTCACCGGATTCTACAGGTTTTGCTGATGTGGAAGCACAAGTGGCACTAAATAGCAATTAATTAGCTTAGTCACCGGAGGTGGGTGATCCTCCAGCAACAAGAAAAGCACGGCGACCCTTCTCTTTCTCGTCTCTCTTCCTTCCGGTCGAACAGCAACAGCCAAACACCCTTTACCTGTTGTGTTTCTCCGATTTGTCTCTCTTTGCCTCCATCTTTGAGATATGTTGCCAGAAAAAGAAGAAAGAATCGACGAGGGGGCTATCAGAGCAGCTCCTCGCCGCCAACTACCATCTCTACTTCCTCCTGCCTCCCCGTTCGACCTTGTTGTTTTTGCCATCATTCCTCCTTGCTACCAGTGATGTGTAGGAACACACAAAGGAGTAGCCGGAGATCGGGGTTCTCCCTCTTTTTCATGATGAATAAAAGTTGGAAAAATCTCGTTGTGGATATGTGGATGCCACCTGAGTATTTCATTTCAACAAAATAAAAGAAAGGGAAAATGACTTGATAGGGTAAAATACTTTTTGAAATGTACACATTTAGTCCTTATTCTTTTTTTTTTGTAAAATAAACCCTTCCACGTCAGCAAAACCTGTAGAATCCGGTGAAAATGACCTAATGTGTACATATTAATAAAGTATAAGGGTTTATTTTACAAAAAAAAAAAATAAGGACTAAATATGTACATTTCAAAAAGTATCTTACCCTATCAAGTCATTATCCCTTATTTTTAACAGCATGTCATCTAAAGTTTATGAGATTTAAACCTAAAAGGCTAAAACTCACTCTTCGACCATTAACCAAGATATTATGGAAAATAGAGAACAAAAAAGAAAATACATTTAACATCAATAATACATCAATATCCAACTCCCATTTTCCAAACGTATATATTTAGAAAAAGATAAGACTTATTATTATTATCATCATCTCCCACATTCACTGAAGCGATGTTGCTTTCCTTAACCTAGCACGTGTCACCCTCACACTCTCCTTAGCCTCTTCCATCACAATTTCTTTTTTACTTTCTTTTTCTTTTGTCAAAACATCAGAATCCGGCAATGGAGGGTCTTGTGTGGGCCCTGCATCCGGTTTCTCTGTTTCACCTGTATCTGTACCTGTATTTGAACCTGATGATGATGATGAGCTGGCAACAGGAGATGATGGCTCTTTGGTTTCCTCATGAGCTACTACCTTTTGTGCTTTAAGATTCAAATCATGCTGACGTGTACTATTATCAGGTTGAGGTTTTGGTGTTGATTGTGAAGCAACATATTGAAGAATATCAAAAGTTTTTGTTTGGATATAATTTGCAGCCCTTTGCCAGTATAAAACTGCAGCATCTACAGCCATTGTTCTTAGTTCCATTAAACTCCTGTCAATCTCTCTTTCATGCTTTGAAATATATGGTCTAAAAAACGAATCATATACATATCCTGTACCCTGTAATTATCAAATATAAACATGAATATCAAAAAAAGTTTTTTTTTTTTTTTTTAAAAAGAAAAAAGAAAAAAGTTTACCTTTGTTTTGGGGTACCACAAGTATATGAAAAACGCCAACTTTGCTTCACTATACATTGGAACCCTTCACAAGTCCAAAACATGAAAGAAATATAAAAATATAAAAATAAAAATAAAAAAGAAGAAGGTGAAGATAAGAATTTATCAGGTTGATTTTTTTTTTTTTTTTACCATGAAATAAATGTGTCACCAATTCGTTCAGAAACAGTTAATACAGCAACCAAGATCCTGAAAATAAACATGTTATGAGGGTTTTAAGGATAAAGATTGTGATATATATATATATATATATATATATATATATATATATATATATATATATATATATATATATATATATTATTACATGATGCTGAGTGGCATAATGGTAATAATAATGATAATGATAATAAATACCAGTATTGGCACCAAAAGCGGAGTTGATCGATGTCAGGTTTATTCTTTTCAACTGATTTGAAGCATTCATAGGCTGGATATGCATAGCCAAACACCATTCTGTGTTTAATTGAGTAGTTTTTGTCATTAGAGAAACTGAGAGTGAATTGAAATTTTGTGACAATTGAAAAAAGAAAAAGTTTTGATTAACTTACACAAGTGCTCTAGTAAGAAAAGATCCAATCATCCTGTAAGCCTGTTAGAAACAATGAACACAATTTCCCACATATCACATCATGTATGAATACGATAGAAGAAATTTAAAGAAGAAACATGGAAATGGTGAATTGAAAAGTATGTAGTCACAAACTATGAGAAGAAGAAATCAGAAACATGTGCAAGTTTCTTCATATCTACTGAAGCTTAAACTAGGAAAAAGAGGATATATCCTACTGAAAGTGACACAGCTCATGTATATTGCAATCTAAGCATACAAATTGCTAATTTCTGTGAATGATAACAAAAGCCACAAACACAGAAAAGTGAAGTTGAAGCTTTCTTCATCTTTACTCACATTAATCAAATTTAAACACCACAAGCATAATTGTGAGAGACTGGAATCACTTTCTGTTCTATACACAATTTAGGAAAATTTTTGTAAGACAAGAAGCAGATGCTCACCTCTATGAGAAGCAGCAAGCTTATATTAACAAGAAGATGCTCTGCAACCTAACTCAAGCAATCTTAGATTCGTAGGTGCCACATTTAGGAGATGATAATATTCAAAATTGAACTTGAATTACAAAATTACATCTCTAGGTAAAAGTATAAGCATCGAGAACTCTAACAAAAACAACACAAAAGTAACATTGTTCAAAAACCTAGAAATCCGGAATTGATATAACAAGTTGCGATAGAAATCATAGCAATCAACCGAAACTGTGACGACAAAGTATATCACGAATAGCATCATACAGTACAACAATGATTAAGAACCTTCAAAAAGACGTAATGTACGAGCATATGAATGAAAATTTACCGAGAGTTTTAGTGATTACCTTTAAGTAGATGCAACTGAGGAAGTAAAATAGCAAAATGCAGTACTCTGGTAACTGATATCGGTCGAAGTTCTGCTACGGATCTCGGAACTATCGACGTACGAGAAGGACAAAAGGAAGCCCCGCCGCCGTTACGCGACGGCGAACGGTTGCGAGGTTTGATGAAGGAGAGATAAGAACAGTACACGATTTTTGCGTAGTTTGAAATTTATTCTATTTTTCTCCCTCTTTTGGCTCAGTTTTTAAGCAATATATTTTTGAATATTCTATTTGAAATAATAATAAATGGTCTGCTCAACCAATTAAACCTAATGATTTATATAAATATATTTTTAATATCCATATTAAGTTTCATTTATATATTTTTCTTATCTCAAAATTAATATAACAACTTTTTATCAAATATTTCAAAATAATCATTTTTATTTTAGATAATCAATAATAATCAACTAAATTACTATCATTTTGTTGATTCATATTATATTTGGTAAAAGAACACTTTGAATATTTGTCAGATAGTAATACATTTCACTTGTACTAGGGATGGAATTAGTAATACATTTCACTTGTATTAGGGATGGAATTGATACAGTAACTAATATTTTTTTTATACCATTTGTTGTACCAATTATAGTTTATATAAAAAAATTGTTATGATTACCATACCAAATATAATCGGTATCAACTTGTTTAGTTAACAATAAGTTCGGTTGTTTTATGTTGATAATAATATATACAAACAAATATATGGTTTTATAAATGAAGATTTTTCATGTGCTCTTGAACATTATAAAATGTGAATAAGGCTTTTATGGATGATAGTTTTGTAAATGGCTGACACTAAAAACTTGATTGAATTTTTTTTATATTAATTTCTACAATGAGATTAAATTTTAAAGTAATGAATGAAAATGGTACATGTCAATCTGAGTTTAAAAATTAAAATTTCTTATTTATCCAAAAAAAATTACCATTATTTTGTATATATATACTGAAATATTCTAACAGAATTTTACGTATAATATTCTAGTAGATTATTAAAATATTCTAACAATTCTATTTGAATATTTATAATGAAATATATAGTAAAATATTATAATATTCTAACAATTAAAAAAAAATCCATATAATGTAAAGAAAATTGTAATTTTTTTAATTTTCTTTAATAAAAAAGAGAAGAAAATAATATTTAAATAAAAAATTTCGAAAATTTTCATTTATTTTGCTTTTTAGAATATATTTTTTAATCTCCAAAATGAGTGTGTAGAATTGCGTCTTTATGTCTCACAAAATCTCATTGTCTAATGGTACTGTACTATTAATTAAACATGTTGGCTAACAAACATATTGATTACTAACATTATTTGTTCGGTTGTTAGCATGTGATTTTCTATGATACATATTTGTGAACCCTACTTTAGACGAGATGTAGTTCACTTATTTTTACTGTATCAACTTATCGTTCCGTCATTTTTTCTTCATTCTCCCTTAACTTAAGAAATGGTAATCATTCACTTTCTCAGAATTTATTTTTTTAATAAAAATTAAACAATAGTATAATGTATTGTACACGTTGCTAAATCATAAAAAGTAAAAAGGAGATAAAATAAGGTGCGGTGTGTACCACCCGGATTTCAGGTATGATTTATATATTCCAATTTGTAAGAATTCTGATGGCCACGACGTGATGAAGGGATCACCACGACTTAGCATTCGTCTAGGATCACGTATTTTATTAAATGCTTGCAACGACGTGGTGATTCGTTTTTGGCAAAACCTAAATTCCAGGCTTAAAGACCTATTTAAAGGAAGTGATTGTTAGGTTTTCCTCCACTCTTAGCCTCCATCACCTCCAAAGCACCTTTGATAAACCCTAGCCTCCCTTTTGTACTTCTTGATTCATTTTTGGTAGTTTTGTGATCTTGGAAGGAAGAAGAAAGAGTTCTTGTGCATAGATCATCAAGCAACTAGTCTCTACTCCTTATGTTCACCTTCTGGACTCTTTGTAAGACTTCAAGTCTCCACCTTTTTGGTTCTCTCTTCATAGATCTAGGTTTTATAGCATGTTTTGGCTCATTTTTTAGTATGGGTTGGTGAGATGAGATAAAGTTTGCAACTTTATGGCTCACCTTGGTCCCTTGGTCACTATATCTTCTTGATCTAAAAGTTGAATGGGTTTTGAGAGCCATGTATGAGTTTTAGGTAATTTTCTCATCATTTTGACCTAGTTGGGGTGAAGGAAATGCATGGGTCATGCATATCCATAAAGTTTGGATTTTTATGGACCATTAGGGTCCCAAAAAGCTTACTGGAAAGTATGAACAAGGAGCTTTACGGATTAAGGGAACAATCCATTAAGTTGTCCTAGTGTAGTAGCCACGACGTGGCAAGATAGGTGCCACGACGTGGTGGAGGAGGATGTTGCGACAGTTTTGTCTGGACTCTGCCATGGTGTGGTGGCATGCCTGCCATGACGTGGTACCGGATGTTGATCGTGATCAAGTTTGTAACAATTGGTAATGTTAGGTCAAAGTTTGTCGGTCGAACCACCGCGAACCCTTTTATATTAAGACCTAATGTAAGTAATTATGTGTTAATAAACTATATTAAATATATTATACTCATAATTACTTTCAGAATGTCTCAAATTTTCTCAACAAGCGTTTATCGCTAAAGACAAAACAAAAACCACAAAAATTATTATGTGTTGGAAATAAAAGTTTTGCATCGAGTATACTTAGGACTAATTTATGATCAAATTGGATAGATTATACTCTTAGAACTTTGAGGATATAAAAAACATCAAAAATGGAGGTCATGTGCAAAAGTTACATCCATTTTAAGAAACCAAATCAGTATAATACTGGTTTTCTTGATAAACGAAAACTGAATTGATCCGTTGATGTACTTACACATCTCATATTGAAATTTCGAGAACATTTTTGAAATCATACATAGGTCTAATATTTGATTTCATAATCACAATATTTTTAACCCGTAAATTTATCAAAGTTGAGAAAACTTTCGAATCGGTACGAACTAAACGTGAAACTCTAAACGACCTTTCCCCAAGTTCTACATATTAGATTTAGGATCCGTCTGAGTTTTTAGAATCCTTGAACTCGAGACTATCATTTGTCACATTCATAAAAATTATTAGGTGTCGGGAATTGGGCATGCGAATCGAGAAAGCTATTTTAAGGCATTTTTGATGTCACAAGTGTGACATCACCTTTTGTTGTACTATTAGGACATGCACTTGAATCAAATGACCAACTAAAATCCATGCAACCATGCTCTCCTTTCCTCCCCCAAGTTTTCTTCTACTCTCTCTCACCCTCTCTCAAAAGTACACTCGTAACTGAAAGATTACGACTTTTGCTTCCAATTCTCACTCAAGGTACTAGTTTATTTGACTTTAAAAAGCCTATCCATCAGGTAAAAGAGCTTCATACACTCTTTCTCTTCTTTCCCCATGTTTTTCTTCTAACCTCTCTCACACCATCTTACACCCATGAAATAGACTTAGTACATGCATGATGAAAAGGTAATGAAATTGCTTTTAAATCTCAATCAAAGTATACTCATAATCGAGCATAAATGTCCAGCCACATTTAAGTTTTCATTCACAACTGAGTAGTCTCAAATCACACTCAAACCCTCTCCATTTCTCTATTCTTTTTCTACTTCGTAGACAACCAAGAACACCTCCACATGAGGTGTTATTTTCTCGATAATCAACAAGAGGCAGCATCCTCTTGTCCCCTCCTTCCTGTCGATTAAACCAACTAAACACCCCCTGGATCGTTGTTTCTTCCTGACCCCTTTCTCCCTTGTTGTTTCCTATCAAAACAGAAAAGAAGGAACAATAAGGAAGCTACCGGAGCAACCCCTCGCCACCCTCTATCGAAGACAGCCTCCTTGGTTGTCTTCGTGGTTCCTTTCCTTTCCTTTTTTGAAGTTGATCAACCATTTTCCTCTCATTATCGTTGGTTTTCAAAAGCTAAAACAGTCTCGGGTCTTCTTTGGTGTTTGATAGCGGTTTCTCACGAAAACAAAAAAAATCTTGAGCCTAGATCAAGATCACGCATCAAAGGTGCGTCTTTATGGCCTTATTTTATGTTTTTATTGATTTTACGGGAAGATACATACTTATTTTTCTAAATATGAAAGTTTGATGTTATTTAGTGTTCATATCATATTGCGTAATTAAATGAGTTCTTGCAATGTTATTATGATCATTTTGGGTTATATTTACCTAAGAGTTATGATAAAATGCAAATAAATATGTTATGAATCATATAAACAAAATGTGTGACATGTTATGTGTATATTATGCCATAATATTGTAACACCCTGTATCTAGATGGCCGACTAAGGAAAGGAAAATATTTAATTAGAAAGCCAACTCGTCGAGTCCAAGGGGGAGAACTCAACGTGTTGGAAACTTGTCAAGCGTGTTTTTGGAAGACCAACTCGACGAGTTGGAGGGGACCAACTCGACGAGTTGAACGGGGTTTGGGAAACCCTAATTTTGGGACTTTGCACCCTATTTAAATGACTTAAACCCAATAAGTTAGCCTCATTTCCAGCCTCCACTGCCCCAAACCATAACTTCGAAACCCTAATGCATTTTTGAGTGATTGTAAGCTAATTTGAGTACTTTGTGAGTGTTTGAAGCCATTGGAAGAAAGGAAAATCTTAGAGGAACAAGGAAGAGCAGCTAGATCCAGAAACCTCACTCTATTTTCGCCACTTTCTGGTAATCAAGTCTCAAACTTGCCTAATATTTGATTAGATCTCCTTTTTAGCACCTTTTTGCTTGTTTTGGTCCAAGTATGATGGTTGATGGGATTTGGACGCCCCATTTGGGCAAACACTTCATATCTAGTGTCTAGAGGGGCTCTCATGGCGTAAAGGTGCCAACTTTATGGCCATGGAAGTCCCATGCAACCTCTAAGCTTCTATTTTGGCCTTTCTAGCTCCAAATGGCCATGCATGTGGATAAAGCTTAAAGCTTTACGTGATCTTTTAGTCCCTACAGTCCATATCTATGACCTTGTGGTCTATTGTGACATCCCCATTTTCACGGCCAGAAAAGACCGATTTGTTTATGCTTTGTTTTATAAAATCAGAGTAATCCTTTGATTAAAAGAATTGCGGAATTTGTTCCCAAAACAAAATATGATAAGAATTTATCAAATCATTTCTCAAAGAGAATGTATTTTCATTAAATAATAAAACCTCGGGATGTCATGTTCCGTTACAGACCAAAAACATAAACAATATAAAATAGACCTTACAACAATTATTTATAACTACTGATCTATAATCCAAAATCTCTCATCAAGTCCACCAACTTATACCCTTGTGCCATTACCTGTAATGCAAATAAAACTGAGTGGGTCAGGCTTGGGAGCCTGGTGAGCATATAGGGTTTTCAACCCACAATAATATATTTATTATATTCAATCATCAAACAATCAACCCAATTACCCATCCCCATATCTCCTTTATTTCTTAAGGGTTTACCCTAAGAACCAATTATCCTTCATTCATTCATTCCTAAGGATTTACCTAAGGAATTGGCACGAAGTCCATTGCTGCCAAAGTTTATCTATCAGATACTAAATCCATAGCTATCTGGCGCTAACTCCATAGTCACCAAGGTTTACTCAACAGGCACGAAGTCACATCGTCACCAAGTTTTATCAAATAGGCACGAAGTCGCTTCGTCGCCAAAGCTTACTCAATAGGCACGAAGTCGCATCGTCACCAAGGCTTACTTAATAGGTACGAAGTCACATCGTCACCAAGGCTTACTCAATAGGCACGAAGTCACATCGTCACCAAGTCTTACTCAATAGGCACGAAGTCGCATCGTCACCAAGGCTTACTTAATAGGTACGAAGTCACATAGTCACCAAGGCTTACTCAATAGGCACGAAGTCACATCGTCACCAAGGCTTACTCAATAGGCACGAAGTCGCATCGTCACCAACTATTCCATCTACCCATGTTCTACCCAACATTTTTGTAGATATAAATACAAACACAGTTTAAATCATTTAACACCCATATAAAAACATCAATTCCAAGCCCGTCTCAAATAGACAAATAATATATAACACATAACACGTATTTCATAGCTAACACTTTATATTTATGTGTTAAAAGAAAGTAACTATACACTCACTTGATAAGACGATGATCGAACAGCACCTCGTCTCTTAAAATAATCTTTTCCGATAAAACCGGGACGTTTTCTCCAAAACCGGGCTTTACGCGGGCAGAGTTTCGGCTCGGAAACTTTACTTCTTGGGATCCTTGGGACTTCGGGACTTGCTTCGGGTCTCGGGATTAATATCGGGGCTTCGGGATATTTCTTGCACGTAAAACTATGCAAAAACGAGAGAGAAGGAAATAAAATGAGCAAAGAACTCGGCTGTCTTCGACTTCTATTTATAGGGGCTGAAACCTCGAGTTACGCTGGGCGTAACCCCAAATTACATTGGGCGTAATCCTCCGTCGACATGTACGCTGGGCGTACATCTAGGTACGTTGGGCGTACCGGGTGGATAGGGCCGGATGAGTCACGGGTTTGGTATTATCCGATTTTATAATTAAATAAATATATTTTAATTATTTAAAAACTTCAGAAATTCATATCTTCTTCATACGAACTCCGTTTTCGACGTTCTTTATATACACGCGTAGGTGAGACTATTCTCTACAACTTTCGTTTAGACTCCATCGGCTAATTTTGACTTTATTTTTATTATATTATATTTAGTAGGTCGGGACACGAAATGTTCGTTAAAAATTCATAACTCCTTCATCCGACATCCGTTTCCGTCTATCTTTTAACTGTTGGACTACTATCGACGAGATCTTCGATTCTTGTTTAGATTGTTTCGGCCAAATATCACTCGATCTTTATTTCGAGATTTGGGCTGCACACTGCTAAGTCGAAACTTCGAAAATCATAACTTCTTCATACGAAGTCCGATTTAGACGTTCTTCTTATGCACGCTCTCGGTTTAACTTATTCTACGACTTCCGTTTAGATCACTAAGGCTAAATATCGCTCTGTGACAACCCGAAACTTTTCCCGTTTCCGTTTCGTGATTTCCGTTAATAAAATTTCAAATTCGTTAACTTTTCCGTCAAACTTTTGGTTTAGAAAATAATCTAGTTATATTTAATTAAATTATTTACGAGTCGGAGCCAAAATCGCACGGAAACCCGTTTATTTCGAAAAATCAACATTTCCGGTCTAAGTGAGGATTACGACCGTAAACTCGTTTACGACCGTAAACTTGTTTACGGTCAGTAACGAGTGGACCCCCCCCCCACCTCACTCCTATAAGTACGATGCCTCCACCTTCATTATAACATTTATGGCCAAAAACTCTCTCCTTCTCTCTCTAAGAACCTTAACCGTAAACACTCAAAACGCCTTCAAACTTCGGAAATCATCAAGAAACCACGTTTGGAGTCACTAGGGAACGCCTGGAAACGATTATCTCATCAAAATCAGCAATCATAACCATTTTTCTTGAGTTTACGGTCCGAGCCTTCAAGAACCGTAAACTATGTTCTTGAGTTTACGGTCCGAGCCTTCAAGAACCGTAAACTCTGTTCTTGAGTTTACGGCCGTAAACTCACCGAGCCTTCAGGAACCGTAAACCCCTCTTCGACCGTAAACACCTTTTTGGTGGTGCTTTTGACTGAAAACTCACTCTCTTTGATTCGATCAAGTCCCGGTAACATTCCTCAACCGAATACAAGTGTTCTTATGACACTTTATCTATCGAAATCGCTAATGTAGATACATATATGTATTTATTTGATAACAGGATTTCGTTAAGTGTCACGTGCAACAACTCAAGGATCTTCATTTCAGTCAACGATTTCACAACAAGAACTGTGAGTTCATACCCCTACATTTTCCGTATTTTTAATGTTTTCAGGGGGGAAATACAAGCTAAACATAAATGTTTTCAAAACTCATGAAATTCTCATACTTTAACCCTTTTGTACTGTGTTGAGCATAAGGGACGTTTTCACTAAAATTGCATAGTTTTTCGGATTCGCTATTCACTACATTATACATGCAAACTATAATAGGTATAGTTTGGGATTTTTCTAAAACATATTAAGTATAGAAACTTTCACTACTAAACATATGTGCTGAAACAGAAACCGTTTACAATTTACATCACTACTTTATCATGGTATTCATAACTGAAATTATCACTATATACGGTATACATACGGATTTTCACTATTGTAGAACGCTACTACACTACATGTAAACTAGATTGTACGATACTGTGAGGCGCTACTTCACTACTGTACCCTTAGGTGTACAGGGATAAATCCTACCACTGTATAACCAGAGTCTCCTGGAGGGAGAGCGTGAGATTTGTGAATAGATCTATTCGGGACTGACAATCCCACATCTGGACTGCTAGCTACAGTTAGGCGGGCACGCCTGAGATGTACAAATGTCATTTAACTCGACGCCTGAAGAACGTTGGAAAGGTCTCTAGTCATATCAAGCATGGTTATACGACTCACAATATGTATAAATCACCTTTAGTTTACAACTTACCACTCTTCAACAGTTCTATTTTTGCTAAATAGAACTGATACACACTACGTATACTGGCTAAAGCCAGGGTTTTTCAAACAGAACAGATTATGCAATGGTTTCACATACAAAAATACTTGCACTTCATGATTAGTTTTAGCTAGTCACATGAGGTAGTATTTTCGCATATCATTACAGTTTTCAGTAACGAACATTCATGGTTTTATACGAAATCGATAACGCTACCTTTTCATTAAAGAAAATATCGGATTTTCTTGGAAACATACAGATATTCATGGTTTATTACAGAATTGATAACACTACATTTTCACTAAGGAAAATATCGGATCTTCTTGAAACTATACAAATATTTTTCGAACTCATCAACGATTTTCACTACAAACCACCGCTTATGAACTCACCAGCGTTATGCTGATACTCTTTTAAACTGCTTGTATTCTCAGGAAATCAATAGACAGGTACCTGCTGGGTTTTTGAAGAGTTGAAGCAATAAGAGTTTAATGTTTATATTCATACAAGTTATATGATGTAATTCAAACAAGTTTCAGCATTGATGTAAACATTTTTACTTAAGTATTCACTGTAATGGTTGTGTTGCTATGATTGTTGTTATTCATTGGTTGTGATGCTACACATGACGTCCTCCACCCCGGAACGTTTCCGACTTTCTGGTTTCGGGGTGTGACAGATTGGTATCAGAGCCCTTGTTTATAGCGAACTAGTATACAGAACCTTACTTGGTATACAACTATAAACACTAAGGGGCCTAAGTGCTCTACGCTAAAAGCATACTTTCAAAATATAAAGTATTTTTATAAAAAGTATACGAGCATGCATACATAACAAAGTTCATGTCTCTAGTAGAAAAAAACAAAAAGTATTTGGATGTTGGAACGCTGCGGTTAAACCTGGGCAGTTATGTAATCATGTGTAGGGTGAATATAGCATGATCAACTATATTCAGTCGAGACATGACCAACATGAGTTTGGGAGTGACTGTGGTGCTACAGCAGGCCTAAAACTTACCAAAAACATCTCACATAAAATACTATAGGAGTATTTTCGCTAGAACCAAACTCAGTATACAGATTCACTCTAAGTGTTGCTACCTCTCCTTCCTTAAGCGATAACTTACTTGTATTAGTAACATTTCTGTGTTTATCGCTCGGTAGAATACTTTCATTATCAGGATGAGATATATTTTGTTTTTATATCTCGAGGACTTACCATCCTCTTCTTCCTGATTGTTTCTAGAACAAGATGCCTCCTTGACCAAGACCCATCAGAAGGAACGACGACACTCCGCCACCACCACCACCTCCTCAGTTCGACCCTGTCATGTTTCAGGCTACAGTTACCGCCGCCGTGACTGCAACAATGGCACAAGTGAATGCTGGTGGGGCTGGAGGTGGAACCGACCCCCAGAGACAAGATGGAAGTCAGGGACATCAAAAAGAGTGTTCCTACAAGGACTTCATGACTGCGAAACCCAAGTCCTTCGACGGAAATGGAGGTGTCATCGCCCTGACTCGATGGTTCGAGAAGATCGAGACCATCTTCGAAATTTGCGTTTGTTCTGAAGCAAACAAGGTGAAGTTCGCCGCCTGCACCTTCACCGGCAGAGCCTTGACCTGGTGGAATGGTCGAGTCAAAACCCTAACCCTGCCAGTGGCTAATGCCATGGGTTGGGAAAGACTGAAGGAGGTCATGCTCGCGGAGTACTGCCCGAGGGGCGAAGTGCAAAAGTTGGAGCACGAACTATGGAACTTGAAGATGAAGGGTTCCGACATCGCTGCCTACACTGCTAGATTCTGTGATCTGGCGCTTCTCTGTCCGGGAATGGTCACCCCGGAAAGCAAGAAAATCGAAAGGTACATCTGGGGACTGACACGACCAACAAAGGGGAATGTCTTGGCTGCTAGGCCAATTACTTTTGAAAGCGCCAAGGATCTGGCACAGACTCTGATCGACCATGGAATCGATCTGGATGAGGTGGCAGCTATCTCCGAGCCACAAAAGGAAAGCGGTGGGAAGAAGAAGAAGTTTGGTAACAAACGAAAGGGACAATCTTCGCAGGAGCCCTCCAAGAAACAACAAATAGTGGCAGTTCATGCTGTTGCTGCTCCCACTACTGTTCCAACCACCCAATCTCCTACCGGTGGTTATGCTGGAAAACTACCTCTGTGCAACAAGTGTAACTTCCATCATCACGGACCCTGCCGTGAGCTGAATTGCAACAACTGTGGAAGGAAGGGACACACAGTTCGATACTGCAAGACACCGGCTCAACCAACCAACCTGGCACCGGGAGTGTTCGCTGGTCAAACTTGTTATGGATGTGGAGAGACTGGGCACTTCAGGAGAAACTGCCCCAAGGCAACAACTGGTGGCAATACAGGGAGAGTTCTGGTGATGGGCCAGGAGGAAGCAGTTGCTGATCCTACCGTTGTTACGGGTACGTTCCTCCTTGACAACTCTTATGCATGCATTCTCTTCGATTCTGGTGCGGAGAGATGTTTTGTTAGTCATACATTCAAACATCTAATCAAATGTAAATCCCAACCTCTAACCGAAACATTTACCGTCGAGATGGCTAACGGAAAGAAGGAGAGCACTAACGACATATTCATAGGCTGTACTCTTACTCTAGATAATTATCTGTTTCCCATCGACCTTATGCATGTGTCCATCAAGAGTTTCAACGTCATTATCGGCATGGACTGGTTAAGCTCCAATCATGCTGATATTCTTTGCTTCAAGAAGGCTATCCGTCTCAATCTTCCCTCTGGCGAAACCCTCATGATTTACGGAGATAAGCCTAGCTCGAACCTCCGTATCATTTCGTGCATCAAAGCTCAGAAGTATCTTCGGAAGGAGTGTCATGCGTTCCTAGCTCATGTTGTCGACAAAACGCAAAAATTTAAAGACTTTGAGAGCATCCCCGAAGTCTGCAACTTTCCTGACGTTTTCCCTGAAGATCTTCCAGGAATCCCTCCCGAGCGCCAAGTCGAGTTTCGTATCGACCTGATCCCCGAAGCTACTCCGGTAGCCAAATCTCCTTACCGTTTAGCACCAGCGGAGATGCAAGAATTATCCAGTCAGCTCAATGAGCTGATCAGCAAAGGATTCATAAGGCCGAGTTCCTCACCCTGGGGAGCTCCGATCTTATTTGTGAAAAAGAAAGATGGATCCTTTCGGATGTGCATTGACTACCGAGAGCTGAATAAGCTTACCATCAAGAACCGATATCCCTTACCCAGAATCGACGATCTCTTTGACCAACTTCAGGGAGCCAGTTATTTCTCAAAGATCGATCTGAGATCAGGGTACCATCAGTTGCGAGTTCATGAAAATGATGTGCCCAAAACAGCATTCCGAACTCGCTATGGACACTACGAGTTTGTAGTAATGCCGTTTGGTCTAACCAACGCACCGACAATATTCATGGACTTGATGAATCAGGTGTGCCGCCCTTTCTTAGACAAGTTTTTGATTGTGTTCATCGACGATATACTTGTCTATTCGCGGAGTGAGGATGATCATAAACAACACTTAAGGCAGGTGTTGGAAACATTAAGGGCAGAAAATCTATACGCGAAATTCTCAAAGTGCGAATTCTGGATCAGGAAGGTAAATTTCCTAGGACACGTGATTAGAAAGGAAGGAATACACATGGACCCTTCCAAGATCAAAGCAATTGAGAATTGGTCTGCACCAAAGACACCCACAGAAATCCGGCAATTATTGGGTCTCGCGGACTACTATCGCAGATTCATCCAGAACTTCTCCATAAATCGCTAAGCCCTTAACTACCCTGACGCAAAAAGGGGTAACCTTTAATTGGGGAGTCAAGCAAGACACTGCGTTTCAAACATTGAAGCAGGCCCTATGCAGCGCACCTATCTTGTCCCTGCCCGAAGGGACAGAAGACTTCGTGGTCTACTGCAATGCATCCAATCAGGGCCTAGGGTGTGTGCTCATGCAGAGAGGAAAGGTCATCGCCTATGCCTCGAGACAACTGAAAGTACACGAAGTCAACTACACAACGCACGACCTGGAGTTGGGAGTAGTGGTCTTCGCATTGAAGATATGGAGACATTATCTCTACGGAACCAAGTGCACTATCTTCACTGACCATAAAAGCCTACATCACATTTTCGATCAAAAGGAGCTGAACATGCGACAACGGCGTTGGGTCGAGCTACTCAGCGATTACGAGTGCGAAATCTGCTACCGTCCCGGCAAAGCCAATGTGGTAGCAGACGCCCTCAGTCGAAAGGAGTATTCAGGACGTAAGGTGAAGGCACTAACAATAACCATCCATTCCCATCTATCCGCGCAAATCAAGGAGGCTCAGCTGGAAGCCTTAAAACCAGAGAACATGCCGGGTGAAGCCTTGAGGGGAATGGAAAAGAATCTGGAAATCAAGGGAGACGGAGCCTATTATTTCATGGACCGGATCTGGACCCCAAAGTTCGGTGGTTACAGAGAAGTGGTCATGAACGAAGCTCACAAGACGAAATACTCCGTTCACCCAGGTTCGGACAAGATGTACTTGGATCTCAAACAGCTCTATTGGTGGCCAAACATGAAAGCAGAGATCGCTACCTTCGTGGGCAAGTGCCTGACTTGCGCCAAGGTGAAGGTCGAATATCAGAAGCCCTCGGGTCTACTTCAACAGCCGGAAATACCTGAGTGGAAGTGGGAAAGGATAACCATGGATTTTATCACCAAGTTACCCAGATCTCCGAGTGGGCACGATGCTATCTGGGTAATTGTCGATCGATTGACAAAATCCGCCCACTTCCTACCAATCAAAGAAAACTTCAAGATGGAGAGACTCACCCGAATCTACATTCAAGAGATAGTTCGCCTTCATGGGGTACCTGCATCTATTATCTCCGACCGAGATAGCAGGTTTACCTCGAGATTCTGGCAATCACTACAGAAGGCTCTTAGAACTAAATTGGATATGAGCACGACTTATCATCCGCAGACTGATGGACAGAGTGAGAGAACAATTCAGACCTTGGAAGATATGTTGAGAGCCTGCGTCATCGATTTCGACGCGTCATGGGACACTCATCTTCCTTTGGTTGAATTTTCCTATAACAACAGCTACCATACCAGCATCAAGGCTGCGCCGTTTGAAGCCCTCTATGGCCGTAAGTGCAGATCCCCTATGTGCTGGGCTGAGGTGGGTGACACTCAGCTAGCCAGGGGTCAAGTCCCCGACAGTACTCTCACTGGTCCTGAAATTATCCGAGAGACAACTGAAAGGATTGTGCAAATCCGAGAACGACTGAAAGCCTCACGAGATAGACAAAAGAGCTACGCCGATAAGAGACGAAAACCCTTGGAGTTTCAGGTTGGTGACCGCGTCCTTCTGAAGGTCTCACCCTGGAAAGGCATGATACGTTTTGGGAGGCATGGAAAGCTAAACCCAAGGTACATTGGACCGTTCGAAATCCTTGCTAGGATCGGTCCCGTAGCATACAAACTCCAATTACCACGAGAGCTCAGCAACATCCATCCTGTCTTCAACGTATCGAACCTAAAGAAGTGTCTGTCCGATGAGACACTTGTGATGCCTCTCGACGAGATTGAAATCAACGGAAACCTCAACTTCGTGGAAGAACCTGTCGAAATCATGGATCGGGAAGTCAAACGAACGAAACAAAGTCGCATCCCGATAGTGAAGGTTCGCTGGAATGCCAAGCGCGGACCTGAATTCACTTGGGAGCGCGAAGATCAGATGAAACAGAAATATCTGCATCCCTTTCCTAATCCATGATTTGTATTTCTAGGTTTGAATTTCGAGACGAAATTCCCTCTAACGGGGGGATGATGTGACAACCCGAAACTTTTCCCGTTTCCGTTTCGTGATTTCCGTTAATAAAATTTCAAATTCGTTAACTTTTCCGTCAAACTTTTGGTTTACAAAATAATCAAGCTATATTTAATTAAATTATTTACGAGTCGGAGCCAAAATCGCACGAGAAACCCGTTTATTTCTAAAAATAAACATTTCCGATCTAAGTGAGGATTACGACCGTAAACTCGTTTACGACTGTAAACCTGTTTACGGTCAGTAACGAGTGGACCCCCCCACCTCACTCCTATAAATACGATGCCTCCACCTTCATTATAACATTTCTGGCCAAAAACTCTCTCCTTCTCTCTCTAAGAACCTTAACCGTAAACACTCAAAACGCCTTCAAACTTCGGAAATCATCAAGAAACCACGTTTGGAGTCACTAGGGAACGCCTGGAAACGATTATCTCATCAAAATCAGCAATCATAACCATTTTTCTTGAGTTTACGGTCCAAGCCTTCAAGAACCGTAAACTCTGTTCTTGAGTTTACGGTCCGAGCCTTCAAGAACCGTAAACTCTGTTCTTGAGTTTACGGCCGTAAACTCACCGAGCCTTCAGGAACCGTAAACCCCTCTTCAACCGTAAACACCTTTTTGGTGGTGCTTTTGACTGAAAACTCACTCTCTTTGATTCGATCAAGTCCCTGTAACATTCTTCAACCGAATACAAGTGTTCTTATGACACTTTATCTATCGAAATCGCTAATGTAGATACATATATGTATTTATTTGATAATAGGATTTCATTAAGTGTCACGTGCAACAACTCAAGGATCTTCATTTCAGTCAACGATTTCACAACAAGAACTGTGAGTTCATACCCCTACATTTTCCGTATTTTTAATGTTTTCAGGGGGGGAATACAAGCTAAACATAAATGTTTTCAAAACTCATGAAATTCTCATACTTTAACCCTTTTGTACTGTTGAGCATAAGGGACGTTTTCACTAAAATTGCATAGTTTTCCGGATTCGCTATTCACTACATTATACATGCAAACTATAATCGGTATAGCTTGGGATTTTTCTAAAACATATCAAGTATAGAAACTTTCACTACTAAACATATGTGCTGAAACAGAAACCGTTTACAGTTTACATCACTACTTTATCATGGTATTCATAACTGAAATTATCACTATATACGGTATACATACGGATTTTCACTATGGTAGAACGCTACTACACTACATGTAAACTAGATTGTACGATACTGTGAGGCGCTACTTCACTACTGTACCCTTAGGTGTACAGGGATAAATCCTACCACTGTATAACCAGAGTCTCCTGGAGGGAGAGCGTGAGATTTGTGAATAGATCTATTCGGGACTGACAATCCCACATCTGGACTGCTAGCTACAGTTAGGCAGGCGCGCCTGAGATGTACAAATGTCATTTAACTCGACGCCTGAAGAACGTTGGAAAGGTCTCTAGTCTTATCAAGCATGGTTATACGACTCACAATATGTATAAATCACCTTTAGTTTACAACTTAACACTCTTCAACAGTTCTATTTTTGCTAAATAGAACTGATACACACTACGTATACTGGCTAAAGCCAGGGTTTTTCAAACAGAACCGATTATGCAATGGTTTCACATACAAAAATACTTGCACTTCATGATTAGTTTTAGCTAGTCACATGAGGTAGTATTTTCGCATATCATTACAGTTTTCAGTAACGAACATTCATGGTTTTATACGAAATCGATAACGCTACCTTTTCACTAAAGAAAATATCGGATTTTCTTAGAAACATACAGATATTCATGGTTTATTACAGAAATTGATAACACTACATTTTCACTAAGGAAAATATCGGATCTTCTTGAAACTATACAAATATTTTCCGAACTCATCAACGATTTTCACTACAAACCACCGCTTATGAACTCACCAGCGTTATGCTGATACTCTTTTAAACTGCTTGTATTCTCAGGAAATCAGTACACAGGTACCTGCTGGGTTTTTGAAGAGTTGAAGCAATAAGAGTTTAATGTTTATATTCATACAAGTTATATGATGTAATTCAAACAAGTTTCAGCATTGATGTAAACATTTTTACTTAAGTATTCACTGTAATGGTTGTGTTGCTATGATTATTGTTATTCATTGGTTGTGATGCTACACATGACGTCCTCCACCCCAGAACGTTTCCGCCTTTCTGGTTTCGGGGTGTGACACGCTCTAGCGTAAATTCACTATTTACGTCACGCAGTGTCGCGCCGGTTCTGTCGCGAAACTTCGACAGGTCATAACTTCTTCGTTATAACTCGGATTTCGGCATTCTTTATATATTCGGAAACCTTGTGATGACCACTAAAACTTAGTTAAGATTAATCCTTCTAAATAATCTTCCATCAAAAAGTCATTTTTGATGCTTATCGTCTCTAAATTGACTAGCCCGGATCTACGGGCGTTACATCTATCTTGTAGCCTTGGTGGGTTTTGGATTAAGACCTTGGCCTTTTAGGTCTAGGGTTAAAGCTTATTCCTTCTAGAATGAATTTTAATGGGTAAAGTTTGAAACTTTACCCTCCAAAATGTATTTTCAGCCTAGATTTGGAATATGGGACTTAGATGTGAAGAATAATGGCTGAGTGGATTAAGAAGGGTTAGCAGACTGAAGAACTCGATGAGTTGAGTCGATGTGTCTCGATTCTTTTAACAGGAAGAACTCGACGAGTTCAGGGAGGACTCGATGAGTTGATTCGAAAAGCTACGATTTTGTGATTTACGGAAACTCGCCGAGTTGAAGGATAACTCGACGAGTTGAGTCAACTCAGAATGTTGACTTTGACTTTGACTTGGATGTTGACTTTGACCAAGTTTACTTCTGAGGGCATTTTGGGTATTTCGGGATCTTGATGGGTTGATCACTTGGGTCAGGGATTGAGTAGAGTCGATTTCAGGATAGAGACGTTTCAGCCATCATTCGACTTTCGAGGTGAGTTTCCTCCTGTTTGAACGGGTCGAAGGCACCAATGTCGGTTCGTATATATATGTTTATATGTTTTCTGGATTACGATCCGATGTCGGGCAGTGCCCGAGGAATGTTTATATGTGTCTGATGCCAAGCGGTGCCCGAGGAATGTTTATATATATGTGTGTTTCCGGACTACGGTTCGATGCCAGGTGGTACCCGATGACTATGTGCGTGTTAGATTATATGCGTGATACTTGTATGCGCCTGGTAGGGAAGTAAGTGTGGGCGGGGTCCCGTATCTCATCACTAGCTGAGTGTGGACGGGGTTCCATATCTCATCATTAGCAGAGTAGGGTGGGGCCCATGATAGGCGAGGCCTTAGAACTTGAGCAATTAGTAATGTGTATGATTCTTTATGTTTTAGCATGATTATATGATATTGTTTGTATGTGTATAGCGGGTGAGGCCCAGTGACAGGCGGGGCCTGGAAGAAACAGATCTATATACCGAGCGGGGCCTAATGTCGGGCGGGGCCCGAGGAAGGGGCGGGGGCCCAGTATATGCGGTTATATGTATGGTATGTGGTAGTATAGGGAACTCACTAAGCTTCGTGCTTACGGTTTCAGTTTTGGTTTCAAGTACTTCCAGTTGCAAAGGGAAGAGCTTTGGATGACTGCATTGCACACACCATGATGTTTAGCCTGGGATGTTTACTCCGATGTTTTGTTTTAAAAACTCTGATAATAATGTTTTGAAATACTTTGACTCGTGTTTTGATGAAATGTTTTGATTACTATGATTTTATTTAATAACGAAAAATGAAATTTTTGAGACAGTATTTTATGGGTGTTACAAATATGTTAATAAATAAGTTGTTAGTTAAATAACTAGCTTAAAAATATTCACATGCTCTTTTACATCATTTTATGCAAAACGATAGGCATTATATATCTATATAAGTTATAAACACTCAAATACTTTTAAAATATATTTTGAACATAAAATGACAACCTAATGAAAAATAGACTTAAAAGGGCTTGTGGCTAAATGAAATAAAGCCTAGAATGTAAAAACATGGATGATTGTTAAAAATATGTATTTCGTGTATTTACATATAAGACTTGAGAAATATTTGTCAAAATAAGATTTTTGTATAAAAAGAATTATGATGTAATATAAAATTGGGTTTTATACAAAAGAGGTCCATAAAAGTTTTATATGGGTTTTAATATAATATCAATGACAAATTATGTTCATAGAAGTTTTAATATAAAAATGGGATTTTAGAAGTGCAACGCTTGTTATAACGATGTATATGTATATATTTACATTTTTGCTAAAATGTATATTATATATGTATATATTAAACAGGGCCGGCCCATAGGCCTGGGCAAGCTGGGCGATCGCCCCGGGCCACAAATGCCAAAGGGCCCCATATTTATACATGTTATTGGGTTATATTAGTGACAATCCATATTTTTTAAGCCTTATGGACTAGTTTTGGCCCACTATTATCACTTATGAGGTGTCGATCCAAATCCAAATTGAAGAAGTGTGCGGCGTGCCTACTGACCTACTGCGTTTCCGACTTCCAATGCCAATTTAATCTCTTCAATAATCAATCTTCCGCTTCACTTGAATCGCTTCCATGGAAAATCCAAACGACACCATTGTCCATCTCTACAACGCCCGAACGGTTAGTTCTCATTCTTCTATCTCTAGTTCAAGTTAATCAGTTCTTGTATCTTTTATGATTTTCTGAATTCGTTGCGCAATACACAGTTGACAATACTCATTCCTTATTTTCTAATTTCTGATTTCATTTAACTGAAATAGCAGTGGCAACAATCGAGATTAGTGGAAATTAGATTTCTTTTGATAGTTGAGACTCGATATTAGTGCAACACTAATTGGATTTGTTTCAATCTTTCTAATCGTTTTCGTCTGAAGTCTCTAATTTTTGCATCTGTGTAGTCTCTAATTTTTTAATTTGTGGACTGTGAATCGATTTTGTTAAATTCTTTCAATCCTTCTGATTTCGTTTTTTCATTAAGATTTAAGAATTTGCAAAATTGATTCTGTTATGAATCATTGTTCATGATTGAAATAGACTTTTCTGATTTCGAGTTTGTATAAATCATTGCTTAATTTGATTTCTCTGTTTAACTATTTTCTAAACTTCTGACTTCTCATTTCAATTGGGCTGCTCAATAAAATATATCTCTGCAAAATCGATTTCTCTGTTTCACAGGTACTCTCTTTTTAATTTTCTTTCTGTTAATTTGTTTTTTGTGATTTCGATGAATTCAAAAGTTCTGAATTGTAAATATGATTTTGTTTTAATTTGATATCTTTGTTTTCTAATCTTCATATTTTCATTTATGTTTTCAGCTCAAATGACTGAGGATATAACCAGCCAAAAGAGAGCTGACTAACTGCAGCTAGTCTCTTCTCACTTTATTTTGTTAATTTGTTTTTTTATTTTGTGAATGTGTGAGATTGATTGTTGATATGTTTTCTTGATTGTTATGAATTGAAAAAGATTTGATAAATAATATTGAACTTGATTCTATAACTGATAATCTGGCATCTGAAAAAGTTAGTAAATGTATTTTTTTTAGTTTTTCTTCGCTATGTTTATGTATTAGGATTCAGAGCATGTTTAAGCGTTTTTATTTTGTTGTTTTGTATTAATATTTTCTTGGTTGTAAGGTTTATGGGGCTGTCCCGAAGCTTTTTTTTCAATAGGTGGGAGTCCCAAAGCCTTGGTTGTATGGTTTCTGGGGCGGTCCTCTTTTACAAAAAAAGATATATAAGGGATTAAGGGCCTCAATTTTTTATTTTGCCCCGGGCCCCAAAATATCTAGGACCGGCCCTGATATTAAAGTGTTAGCAAAATTTAACAATAAATAAAGTTTATGCACGAATCGATAATTTGATCATATATTTATATATTAATAAGAGTAAATTACACGAATGGTCCCTATGTTTTGGGGCAATTTGCGCGATTGGTCCCTAACTTATTTTTTTTACTCGTAAGGTCCTTACTATTTGTTTTTGTTACGCACTTGGTCCTTACTGTTTGTTTTTGTTACGCGTTTGATCACTGTCTTACCTAAAAAAACTATTATTTAAATAAGAAAAAATGGTGGGTAAGGTAAGGTGAGGGAGTGGGGGTGGGGTTGGGGTTGGGGTTGGAGGTGTGTTTATTTAAATAAATTAAAAAATCAAGGGCAAAATAGTCTGTTTAGGTAAGACAAAGACCAATTGTGTAACAAAAACAAACAGTAGGGACCTTCCGAGTTAAAAAAATAAGTTAGGGACCAAACACATAAATTACCCTAAAACATAGGGACCATTCGTGTAATTCACTCAATCATGATATATATAAATATGTAGATTAGTATTTATTGAATCATGATATATATATATATATATATATATATATATATATATATATATATATATATATATATACACACACACGATGTGTTTGATACTGCATGGATTTATGTTTTGCAGGTTCAGGTTGTAGCAGCCGGTGTACCATAAGAGAAGGTCAGAGCATAAAGAAGACATAGATAGTAGGTTGCTATTAATGTATACCCTTATTGTTATTTTATGTAACATACTGATTTTTTTTTTGTAAACCCATGATTTATTCTGGGATGTAAAAGTGTTAATTAGAGTAAATTTTTTGCAAAGTATAAATAAAAATCTGATAAATCCCATGGATTATATGTATAGAAATACGGGTGTTACATGTATAACAAATATCTGATCCGTAATCTTAGTGATTAGGATCAGACCTTTACTTAGATAGGTATACATCCCTCAATTAGTGGGATATTTGTTACTGTAATCTTATATAATCAACATTAGGGTGAAACCCTAATGTAAGTCTTGGTGATCGTCTTTGTGACCTCGTTCTCTTTGTGGGAACATTCTTTCTTAGTGAAAGTATCTTTGTGATTACTTGTGTTCTGTCATTTTTGTGTTTAATCTTTGCTTAGTTTGTTTGTTCTTTGTTATTCACACTTGAGTGTATCCAATTGATACAAACCTTCAATTGGTATCAAAGCAGGTTTACGATACACTGAAGGGTTCATGTCGACCTCCTATAACCCCAAGTCATCTGCTCTCAACAAGATCCCTCCTTTCGATGAACTCAACCTTGCTCCTTGGAAATCAAAGGCCATGAATGTTCTTGAGATCATGGACTATGACTTGCTTGATTTCATCAACAAGGGTCCCATCGTCTCTATGCATCGATTCTCCAATGACAATGCATCCGGTAGTGAACTAAAGCAGAAATCTATGCCGGATACAACAAGGAAGAGAAAAGAGTTCTAAATCTTGATGTGAAGGCGAGGATGGCTATTGGAAACTCTTTTCCTTATCATGTCTATCATTTGGTTCAAAACTGCTCAACTGTACAAGAGATGATGATCACCCTGTCCGTCCCTTTTGACAGAGAAGGACTTTATGATGATGAAGTTACAAAAGGTAAGTGTCTCATGGCTCAAATCATCGAGTCTCATGCTGAAGCACCGATGGACAACACCAGTACTTTTAACATTGACCTTTCTCAAGCCGATACAAACTCTAAGTCTCAGGACTGGGACTCAGCCTCAATGTGTCAGGTAAAGAACTTCATTAACTATTCATTTATTGAAAAGACTGATATGTTTGATCATTTACATTTCGATCTCTCTATTTCCAATAAAGAAAAATCTTCTCTCAAAATTGAGTTAAAAAAACTTAAAGAAAAAATCTATTTTTCTGAGGACTCACTTTCTCGTTTAAAAAAGAAAATCACTTGTATCTCACTGACCAAAAAATTTTGTCACATTGAAAAGGAAAACGTTGTCGACCATGCAAGAAGCATTTAGCTTATTTTAACTAACTGGGATTCTTCACACTGTAGTGTCACAAGAGTTATTAATGATCAGATTCCTTATCAGTGTGAAAAAATCCTTGGGGTGAGGTTGAAGGCGTTGTGTCCATAATCAGAAAGTTTAAGACTAAACAAACTTTTTATAACACTGATAGTCTCGAGAAAGATTTTAAAAACATATTTGTAAGTACCTATTACATAAATCAAAGTCTGATTAATACACTGTAACGCCCCGTTCATGGTACACATTTTTAATTATTATTCTTCTTGTTTTAGAAGCTACTCAACGAGTTTGTAGCCCTAACTCGTCGAGTAGCAGCGGGTCTGCACGTGGATTGAGCGTGGCGACTCGACGAGTCTGTTATTCCCGACTCGGCGAGTCCGCCAGTCTGGATGAAACCCTAATTCTAAGGGTTTGTACCCTATTTAAACGTCCTTATAGCCCCCATCTCAACCCCCAGCACCTCTAGAACGTTCCCCCTCGAAACCCTAACCCTCCATTGGTGATTTTGATGGGTTTTGAGCATTCTAACACTCCTAAGTGTACATGCAACCCTAAATACCTTGGATCTATGTTTTTTCTATTATACA
Organism: Lactuca virosa; assembly: GCF_052849685.1. Taxonomy (NCBI): domain Eukaryota; kingdom Viridiplantae; phylum Streptophyta; class Magnoliopsida; order Asterales; family Asteraceae; genus Lactuca; species Lactuca virosa. The sequence goes on from NC_136433.1 coordinate 47,361,501, forward strand.
TGCAATTATGAACTTTCCAAGGTATTACCCTATCTAGCATACAATACTTGATACTTGGGTAATCAAATGGATAGAATACATACCTTTGTTTGATGTAGCTTGTCTCCATGAAGCTTGAGTGCCTAGTGCCCCAAGTGTGACACCTCAAATGGTTCACACAACACCAAATGCACATGGAATGACTTGAGAGAAATGGAACACTCCTTGAAATTGTCTAGCCCTCATATTCACACATTAGTGCACGATTTCTTGAGCCATGGGATTCTTTTATATGGTGGCTATTAGGATTACACCATGTAACTCATAACTTTACCCATTCCTTATGCTCCATGGATTTTAACCTCCATGGAGTATCCATGGGTCACCCCATGGACTTAGTCCAACATAAGGAATCTTGGATCACAAGCCCACATATATAAGAATGAATGATTTACACAATTAACCCATATATTTAATTAGTCTCCTTTTGATCACTTAATTAATTCCAAATTAATTCTTGATCAATACTAATTAAATAACCTTATTAATATATTAGAACTTATAATATATTAACCAACCTTAAGTGTTATTTCTCTCATTATAGTCTATCCAAATGCAAGATGCCATGCAACCCAAATGGACCATGTCGGGTCGGGTCAAGTCTTACCAATTATAGTTATGGACTTACACATTAATCCAACAGTCTCCCACTTGGATAAGTCTAAAACTATTATTGCGTATGACTTCAGGAACCGATCAGCAATCGTAGCTCTCAAAAGCTTATGTCGAACTCTGACCTTGTCGATGAACTCTGACCTTTGTCAATGACTTGTCCATTAGATAAGGGATCATATATTCCTCCATTCTAGATATCATATGGACTGAGACATGGATTATCAATCATTCTCTCTGTCCATTTGTTGTTTCCCGATTTCCGATTCATGATGACTGACTGATTGAACAAATCAAATCAGTCCTGGCTTGGCCAAGCACTCACATGTATCATCTTTAAATCATCGAGGGGCCACAGATATCGCTTTTATCCCGAAGGTAAAAGGAATGGATAAACTTGGACTCATATGGTTTGTTCTACTACTTGTTGAATCATACACAAAGGCACGTTTTATAACATCGAGTTACCGAATGCGTTTTCGTGCAATCAATGTACAACCAACTCATAGTAACAACTCATATCTCTAGGTTTGAAGAATATAAGATTTCATCGTCTCATGATCACTCGTGATAAAATCCATGAAGTGATTCAAATGAGCGCGGGTTGAATCCAGTACTCAGAACTTATGAGCACTCATGAGTGTTGTAGCACAACTTTGTCCACCAACTTGGACCTCTACAAGCCAACCCATGACAGTCTTGATTCATATCTACTTCCAACATATGACCGACTGTGGATGGTTTGAATAACTTAATCATTCAGGAAGAGCGACTTAGTTATTCTGGAAGTCAAAACATGCAAAGAGAAACACAAGAATAAATGAATCAAATATGGTATCAAACCCTATGAATATAAATAAACACTTTTATTTATCACCATACTGATTACTCATTATTCATTGTTTCGGTTTTATCAACTTTATACTTGAATTAAAAACACTAGTTGTCCCATGCTCCAAGCATGTACACTATGTTTTTTCTTAAACAATAGCTTTGCCATACACCAAGTATGCACTCTATGTTTGTCTATGATCCTTACTTTGTGAACTATATCGATTGAACATACTTTCAATGATTCTCTTTTCACACTCCCAAATCCTTATCAAAAAATGTAAGAATTCCAAATTCCTATCATTTATCGAAATTTGTTTAGATTTTAAACTTATATGCACTGACCTCTTGTAATGAATATGTACAAAGTCACAAAGACTTGTCAACAGTCATTATAAGGTATTCCAATGGAGATCCACTCCATGGAAACTAAGTCTCATATTCAAAGTACATTGCTTTGAACATGCTTCTTGCATTAAGTTTTCTAATCTTACACAGATAACTTCCACCTATGGAGACAACTCCATATTCTCATTTTGACTATCACTTTTGAACAAGAGATGCCTCTTTTTTCAGAATATGTCAATATGGTCCTTCCAATATTAACAGTATACTTCCAACTGTCCTTGAGCAACCAATCTTTGGTAAACCTTAGATTGTCCTCGACAATTGCTTAATCCTTTTAGTCATATCCAATTCTAGACCTTTTCCCTTCTTAATGCCCCAGACATTTGGAAAATTTTAGAAAGGACAAATATTATAGCACATGCAATCGATCCTGTACCCAAAGCAAATGGGACACGATTCATGATGTCTCACATAAAGACATGATTCTAGACCAGTCTTTTGCTACAATATTTTTATTTGCCATGTTTTCAAAATTTGATTATGAAGAGGGATGTCGTAATCATAATCGAATTTTGAGAATCCAATATATAGAATTTCCTTAAGTTGAACCAATCCAACATGAAATTCGTATCTATATTCTTGACTAAAGATGATTAAGGTCTCAATCTAAGCCTTTAGAACTGAAATGAAGTATATCCTCTCCCTTAATTATAGCAAAACAACTTTTTCAACCCCTGCAACTTCACGAATTGAAACTTTTGTTTTCTATAATTAACATTGCTAACTTGCAATACTTATCATAATTATCATGCTCCCACTAACATGATGATTATTAGCATAACACTTATGCTCCCACTAGCTTTGACATGTACTCAGAAATCAGCTGGACTTCTAGAAATCAATACTTTATTGACTTCCTTACCAAAGTTCAAATTTCTGATACGAGATGGTTTGATAAAACTTTATCAAAATCATACACCTTTCCTTAGATAGCATGCATGTGTGTCTAAACAATTTCAGAACTATGAAAAGGGATGCCGTAATCATAGTCTCAATTGTTTAGACCTTTTGCCATCTGCTTCAAATCTACTTGGTGGAAGTGTTTCCTCACCATCATTTTCATGAATCGGAGAGAAACCTTATGACCCTTAGATTTTATGGTGTATGTGTTCTTATCCATGTGAATCGTCAAAACCATAGTCACAAGACAAGGATAATGACAAATCCAAACTCATATGGACTGAACTTATGCAATCTTAACTTCTTGCCACCTGGCAGTACAGGGCCTGCCATTGATTCCAAGTTGTTATGCAACCAATTGAGAACTTTCAGAACTCCTATGCAAAGCCAACTTTAACTGGAATGGGCACATAATATGTCAACAAGATAGGTTATAAACCTCAAGTCGTGTGCTAGTGAAGAACCTCAGGTTTTATTCTTGATTAGTTCTTGAAATTCTTTTTAGGATCTTTAAGACTCCCACTGTCCTCTTGACATATAAGACTATCTTGCCAAATATTCAAGAGATAGTGCGGATTCTTTATCAAGACAAACACTTCACACAATTGGCCTTAGTTGGTCTTTGTTTTATCCAAAACATCACAACTTACCAATTTCAAATGTACAAGAGTATGACACTTTTACTCTTACATTTGACAAGTGTTTTAAACCTTTCTTTAAGATATGTCACTCAAGTTACAATCTTGGAGTATGACTCTAAGAATTGTTTTGGAACGAAATATGACTCATCTTCCTGATCTAACCATTTCAACAATTCATGACTCATCTTCTTAGTCATAAGAATGCACTAAGATGACCTTTAGAGGACTAATTTTGATATGATTTCTAAATCATTAAGATGATCACAAACATGATACTAAAGTACTCTCCCATCTTTTCAGATTTGAGAAAACTTTTATCTTTCTGCCTAATTTGATTCTTCTCATTCGTTCTGCCATACATTGAGACTTTTCCAATGTTTCAGAATTATACTTAAACTTGTAAGTATAACCATATTTACTAAACTTTAGTAAATCAAATAGTCTTAACGAGCTTTGTGGTGGACATGACCAGTGCACAAGAATGTGTACTCGATCCCTTTAGTCCTTCACTTGACTCACACATCCATGTGAACAAGTAATTAGTCTTGATTTTCCAATGCTTGAAAGTTCTCATTCATCATACTATTCAACTTGCATGATTCCAAGTTTCGGTCCAATTGAAACTTGGGCGATGAGGAACTTTCCTGATTTGGTAAATTTAGACGCTACCACAAATGAAAGAATCAAATCCATTTTCCAATATTGCTGTCAGTGGAATCATATAAGCAACAATTTTCCACAAATGCCATTGTAAGGATACTTCAAATAAATAAAATTAAACAATTTTCTTTTATTTTAAAACTTTGCGGAAAAACTTATCCTTACAATCCACATGGAAAATTGTTGTTATCTATTCCTTAGCAATATATCATAACTTCTTAAGCAACTGCTCAAAATTCTGATGCGATCGAAATCCACCTTCGCGATCAGAATCAGCATATACTTCCTTTAAGATTTCTCTCTATTCTTTGATTCTTAAAACATCAACATGTGACCCAGTCACATCATGTAATGAGGATCTCAGAATAGAACTTAACAGAGTTAGATAATGGGCTCTACCTGATGTAGAGTCAAACTTATTGACTTTAACATCCTTAGGTAAATTTGGCAGCTTTGCAATCAACGCCCCTTCCTTTGGCAAAATAAACATATGGACCCTTTGGTAATGGGACTATCTCAGACTTAGCCTTTCTCTTTACCATTTGGTCAACCGGGTTGACTATGGCCAATCCCTTTCCATTGGGAAGAGAATGCTTTTTCTGGATTTCCAGTGTCACCATTGTCACTGTCCATAAAGTTTTTGGGAAGTTGATCTTCTAATCAAATTTGCTTTACTATCGTTCCAAATCATTGCTGATTCAGCAGCACCAAACAAATAGATATGATCATTAAGGTTCATGTCATAGTCTGTTTCATAGTAGTCCTAAAGGAACTCACTATGTGACTTAGAAAGTGATTGAACATCCAACTTTCTCAAGACTTTGACACCCAACTCTCCCAGCTTGTCAATATGTGACTTCATCTCTAAGATGTGATCACACATAGACCTTGCTTGCCATTAGGGCTTGAGTGACCTTGAACTTGTGGGTTAGGGAGAATAATTGGAGGAGGTGGAGGAAGTAAAGTTCCAAGAGATTTGGGAAGATCATAGATGTCTGAACTAGACATCTTTTGGGAGATATTCAAGATAGTTGATCTAAAGTCCTTAATATAACACCCAATATGAAATATTAAGGCTAGGATCCAACAACCTATTTATAACTGGAAGAGGGATGCCGTAATCCGAGTTATAAAATAGTTGAAGGTAGGTAAATGACGATTTACCAATTTCCACCATGAAAAACGAAATAATGTAATTAGGTTTTTTAATTGGATTTGAAACTCCTAGATCTTTTGAGATTCATTGAACTTTTCAATGGCATGTTTCAATCTCGAGTGTGCCCTTCAGGTTTTGTGACTGGGATGCTGAGGATCACAAAACAAGGTGTGAAGTAACCATGCAAATATACTTGGTACCCTTAATATTTACCCCTCAATCGATGTGCCGGTTAACCACACGAGCTCCACCGATACTATGATAAATATTAAGTTACCCTTTGCCTACTTTGTTAAATCCAGGTTAGTGTGCCGGTTAACCACACACGCTCCACTAACGGTTTAAACAAAGTGCAAAGTGTAATTTCATGGATTAGCACCTTATTCACATTTTCCTAAGTAACTAAGATTGGGAATTTATAAGTGTTTAGTTACTTAGTATTTATCATTAATACTTTTAATGAAGAGAGAATTATAGTCCTTGTCCTACCCGTTCGGCTAACGACCCTCCACCAGTCAAGGAAGCGGTGGGTGAGAGTGGACACCCATTAAACTGCTATTTTATAGGCAGTAACCTTATACCCCCCTTATAGACCGGTTTCGTGAATGAGGCCTACTAATGGTAAGACTGACTTGCTCTTATACATATATTTATTATTAACTTATAATACTATAAAGTATAAGGGTTGAATTTTAACTTTTAAAATTCTAAGGGCTAACTTGGAATTAAAGTATTCATGGGGAAAACTTTACAATTTCCAAAACTTGAGGGCAAGTTTTGAAAATATTCAAAACTAATTAATTCCATAACTTATGTGTTTAAAGTAGTTTTAATTAAAAAAACTCTTCAAGTTCCATAACTTGAGGACAAGTTATGGAAGATTTTAAACTAATAAAAGAATGTAACTTTTTCTTTATTTTTGTAACTTATGGAACTAATTAAGGTTACACATTTTATCATTTAATGAAGTGACTCTTGAACCTCCATAACTTGAGGAAAAGTTATGGAGTCATAAAACCATTTAATGAGGACAAGACTCTTCATTTTTGTAACCATTGCCAACTTTTTATGAGTTTTATGAAACTTAAATGTGACTTTTCATATAACTTGAGGACAAGTTACAAAAACACATTTTAGAATCAACTCTTAGATTAAAATGGATTGAAAACACATAATCAATTAACTTTTCTATTAATCTAAGAAACTCATATGAACAAAGATAATTCACATCAATTTTTTTTCAAGTAATTAGCATAACTTTTAAACTAATACAAAACATGAATCTATTGACAATTATCTTTGAAATTGGATTAGCATGAACATTACCACATCAAAAACAAGTTTATAAGTCCAAAAACATCTAAGGGTAATGTTCCTAGTCCATTTCTAGCCAAAACAGTCGAATATATGCTGTCAGGGGTTCCAAAATTCGATTTTTCAGCTAATTTTGCAAGTATAACAAGAAAACAAGCCTTGGCTCTGACACCACTGATGGGTTTTGAGAATTTTAACACTCCTAAGTGTACATGCAACCCTAAATACCTTGGATCTATGTTTTCTCTATTATACATGCAATTATGAACTTTCCAAGGTATTACCCTATCTAGCATACAATACTTGATACTTGGGTAATCAAATGGATAGAATACATACCTTTGTTTGATGTAGCTTGTCTCCATGAAGCTTGAGTGCCTAGTGCCCCAAGTGTGACACCTCAAATGGTTCATACAACACCAAATGCACATGGAATGACTTGAGAGAAATGGAACACTCCTTGAAATCGTCTAGCCCTCATATTCACACATTAGTGCACGATTTCTTGAGCCATGGGATTCTTTTATATGGTGGCTATTAGGGTTACACCATGTAACTCATAACTTTACCCATTCCTTATGCTCCATGGATTTTAACCTCCATGGAGTATCCATGGGTCACCCCATGGACTTAGTCCAACATAAGGAATCTTGGATCACAAGCCCACATATATAATAATGAATGATTTACACAATCAACCCATATATTTAATTAGTCTCCTTTTGATCACTTAATTAATTCCAAATTAATTATTGATCAATACTAATTAAATAACCTTATTAATATATTAGAACTTATAATATATTAACCAACTTTAAGTGTTATTTCTCTCATTATAGTCTATCCAAATGCATGATGCCATGCAACCCAAATGGACCATGCCGGGTCGGGTCAAGTCTTACCAATTATAGTTATGGACTTACACATTAATCCAACAGATTTTGAGTGATTTTTGTGCTTTCTTGAAGTGGTAGAGAAGAAGGAAGGAGACAAGGTTCAAAGGAGAAGAAGTAGATCCAGAAGCTAGCCCTCTTTTGCTACACTTTCTGGTAATCAAGCTTAACACTTGACTTATAGTTCTATACATCTCCTTTTTGCCACTTTTATGGAGTTTTGGGTCCAACAAGCTTAATCCTTAAGACCTGGTAGTCCCAAGTCGATTCACCTTCAGATCTAGGTTCTGGAATCGAGAACATGGCATGAGAATGAAAGCTTTATGGCCATGATAGCCCATGCACTCCTTTAGACCTCATTTTTTGGGTCCTTTAAGCCTATACTCCCATGCATGCACGTAAAGTTCATAACTTTACATGCTAGATTGATCTTAGAAGCCCAGATCTAGCTTTTGGATAAGTGTTGTACGACAGAAATCGAAATATAAGGCATGGACATTATCGACTCGGCAAGTCGTTCTTGGGACTCGACGAGTCCAGGGTATTGAGTCCCCTTTCTGTTGTGGTTCAAAGGAACCCCAATTGAGTATTAACAAGGTCGGACAGGTCCTGAGGAGTGCTTCGATGTATTAAGATATAGCCATAATCTAGGAATCATGGGACTCGACGAGTGCAAGAACACACTCGGCGAGTCCAAGACAATTTCCTTACCCGCAAGAACAGACTCGACGAGTTGTTTATACAACTCGGCGAGTCGTAGACTGGATGTGTTCATATGATGAAGGAGAACTCGACGAGTTGTTCATACAACTCGGCGAGTCAGATGAAGGATGACTCGATGTTATCAGAGAAGGAGAACTCGTCGAGTCTTTGCTAAACTCGACGAGTAGAGTCGGGTTGAGAAATAGAAGAAAGGATAGGGACTCGGCGAGTTGGTGGCCCAACTCGGCGAGTCGGGTCATTTAAAAGCTGACTTTGACCAGTATGTTGACTTTGGCCAGGGGTAAAATAGTCACCCTAAGATTAGTAATCAGTGTTTGATTAAGTGTCTTTATGGGAATTGTAGCCGGAGAGTTACCATAGCAGCAGCCAGACATTTCCCGCCCAGCACTCCAGCAGTCAGCTTTACGAGGTGAGTTTCCTTCCAGTAGAAACAGGTCTACGGCCACAATTCCGGCCTGTTTAGATGATAGTAGTTCCGGACCTCGGTCCGATGCCGGGCGGGGACCGATGCACTAGTATGTATGATTGATGTCTTCGTGATTCATGCATGATTGTGATATGTGTTACATGATCCAGACTTCGGTCCGATGCAGTATGTGATTATGCTATATGTCCTTGTTATGTTATGTTCAGCTTATTCTGGACTTTGGTCTGATGTCGGGCGGGGCCCGATGCAGTAGGCGGGGCCCAAATTATTCCGAACTTCGGTTTGATGTCGGGCGGGGCCCGATGCAGTGGGTGGGGCCCAGATTATGTCGGACTTCGGTCCGATGCCGGGCGGGGCCCGATGCAGTGGGCAAGGCCCAATATTTGTTATATGTGTTATTGTATGGTATGTGGTAGTTTGGGGGAGCTCATTAAGCTTTGTGGTTATAGTTTTCAGTTTTGGTTACAGGTACTTCCACTAGCAAAGGGAAGGGCTCGGGTTGATTGCATGGCATACACCACAGTCACAGCCCGGCAGTTCACTCTGATGATTTGATATGAGATTTTGATTTGAGACAGATACTATGATGTTTATGATACATGATTATGATTTTACTTATGATTTTGGATGGTTGATGGTTTTAATAATGTTTTAAAAACGAAATTTTTGGGTTGTATTTTTGGGATGTTTCAAGTTGGTATCGGAGCCTTTTTTTGAGGGATTCGGGCACACTTTCGAGTGCGTCTGAACTCAAACTAAGGAGATGGTATAGAAAATTTTCAAAAAGAACATCATTTTTACAAAAAGGATTTTGAAAATAGAAAAGAACTTCGAACAGAGAAAAGGGTGTGGTGCATGCAATCAGCCGAGCTCAAGTAAGTACTCCCAAATTACCCATACAAGACTATGTTATGTTATGATTATCAACTTTATTAGAACAGCATGCTAGATTAGGACTAAGGATCTAGGAAGGATGCCTTATGTGCCTGTTATATGTGTTCAGCTTTATGAGAACTGCATGCTAGTACAGATTAGTCAGTATGATAGCCTGATTAGTATATGTTTGATTATGTGCACTCGATGTCCGAATGCCGCTTGCTTTGTGCTTTTAGGAGTTCTAGATGACTTTCACTAACTAGTAAACAAATATGTTAAGTTACATATTGCAAGGGCTAAATAATTTCAGAAGGTTAGGTCTAACCCTATTTCGCAGCTCTTGTTTGAGTCCAACCGTTGTAGGGTAGGAACTCTCATTCGAAGAATTATATAGTCTGAGTGATATGTAATAGTATTTGCGAGCTAGTTAGGGGAAGAAAGCAGGGACTTCTTACGCAGCTGATGACGGATAGTGTGACAACTGTCAAATTCAGGTCATTCTCGGACTCATGCATCTTTTTATAAAAACCATACATGCACAACATGCCATGGCCTAGTAGTATAAATTAGGTCAAAATCTTGCATGAACTAGGATCCAACTAAAATCTAGGACTAATATACTTGACTCTTACGATTCTAGTAAGTTGTTTAGCTACTATAGGAAATGTCGATATCCGAATTAGAATAAACTCCAAACGTTTGTTACAATTGAAAAAGAGTATCAAAACCTTAAAAATAAATTAAAATTTTCTAATTTCATTTCATTATGATGGTAAATATCTAACAAAGTTCCAAAAGCCCTAAAGAGCCCAAAAATCCAAATTTATAAACTTTAAAACCTAAAAACTATATAAAATTTGTTATGAACCTCATTATATCAAATTTAAATAATTAAGTTATGGGATATAATGAAAGACATAAAAATTTAATTATCAAACATTAATCATAATTTATTAGTTAAAAACAAAGATTTTTAAATAAATCAAGAATTACATAAAGAAGCATTTTTATAAAAATTAGGGTTTTATAAAAATTGAAGAGGGAATGCATATAATTTGAATTTTAAGAGAGAGGGAGCCTCTCTCACTCATAAAATCGGCCACCTCCTCCAAGGCACCCCTTTTCCCCAAAAATCTTAATCATTTTATCCCTCTCTTACACTTCAACTTCCCCTTCACTCTCTCTCACACTCCACTCTTTACAACACTCAAACTCTCTCTTCCTCTCTCCAAACCCACGAAAATCTCCAGCCAAGAACACCTCTCAACAGTCAAATCTTCATCTTCTAAGGTTGTTCTTCAAGGTATTCACGAAAATCCCTCATCTTCCCTCACTTTTCTTTCTTGTTTTAAAGAGTTTTCTTGCACTTTTCATTCTTCTACACCATTCTTTATGAAAATTCATGAACATATCCATGAATGTCGAGTTTGATGATGATGGTGGTAGGGTTTCACCCAAGAACAACATGCATGTTGTTTAATGGTGAAATCCAAGGACCAAAACCTATGTCAAACACTAAAATACGGATTTTTACAAGTTTTAAAGGTTCATATACCTTATGCATTCAAGTATTTCCTTTGAAAACATCACTATGACCAACATATGTCCATGCATGGTCTTCAAACCGTGATGCATGTGATGAACACCAAACTAAAGAGCTTGATGATCAAAGTACATTGTTAATAGTGCATGTAAATGATTTTATTTATAAAAAAATCTAAAAATTCTTTTCAGTTCGTAATAAAATTTCCCCAGATTCCCAGTGAGATGATATGAATATCTGGAAAATCCCAAGAGTTTTTATCATTTCCTTGATTTATTAAAATTGTTACAAGAAAACAAGGGCATAAATCACATAAAATAATTTCTGAGGTCTATAAATCCTAGATAAATTCGTGGATGACCCCTAAAGTAAATGATGACACCTCATTAAGTTTCATTGATTTATGTTGCTGTTTAGTATGACTTTTGATTTTCTTTTTTGTTTGGTTCCAATAAATCACATAACCACTTTAGAGAGTGTGAAAATGGTATCTAACAATTTTTGCAGCTCTTACCAGAGGTGGAAAACTCAGAAAAATAATTTCATAATTTTTTATAATGCATTTCTATTTTTCCCCGATTTTTGTATTTAGAATGGCCTAAAAATAGAAAAAATAGTTCTGCTCATCCAAAATTCATGAAAATTTACCAGAACACTTTGTAGTACATTAGGAGGCTACATAAATATTTTTATGATTTTTCTCTTCTGTATACTATTTTTCTCCTATTTTCTAAGATTAAATGCACTTAAATACACAAAATCGGATTACACTATATGAAAACCACTTTTGGTATTTTTCCCAGATTATTTACACTGTAAATGAAGTTTAGAAAAATTTTGGTAATTTACTTTAACTGTTTATTATTTATTCTCCAATTAATGATTATTTAAGAGGATAAAACAAAGAAAATAGAAAGACCAACTGAAAAATATCTTTTATATTTTTCACAGCTTTTGTATGTATATTAACAGTGTTACAAAAATTTTGGGTAATTTTGGAAACTGTTTTCTATTTATTTCAATTTTTATTAGAATAAATGCTCAAAAATCATAAAATTGTGTTAAACAGTTTAGAAATCCATTTTTATATTTTTCCTAGTTTAATAATGCTTAATAACAAGTAATAGAAAAAGTTTGGGTAGTTTTGGAAACTGTTTTCTATTTATTTCAATTTGTATTAGAATAAATACACAAAAATCATAAAATTGGGTTAAACAGTTTAGAAATCCATTTTTATATTTTTTCCAGCTCAAGTATGTCTCATGGCAGTATTATAAAAAGTTTGGGAATTTTTATGCTTTTAATACTATTTTTCATGAATTTATGTTGTTATGAAGGCTTAAAAATTTAGAAAAATAGTTAATCATATCAAAAATTCAAGAGAAATTTTCTGGAAGACCTCTACTGTATTTAGAATGAAAATACAAGGTTTGACAATTTTTGGAAACTGTTTGATAATATTTTACATTTTTAGGAGTTTAAAACACCTTTAAATGTGTTGAAATACCCTAAATTAATATTACTAAATCTGGAAAATTAATATCCAAAATTGTCTTAATCACATGAGTTATAGAATTTCACAATTTCAGAAAAATTGTAACCAATTAATATAAAACCAATATTAGAACATAAATTTAGCATTTCTCTATATGTAGAGTTTAGTATATTAGCATTAGATTTCGACATGGAAACTCACTAGTGTGTGTTTGATGTCGTAGGATCCCTGTAGTAAGGCGTTGGTGTATTCCGAGGCACCACTTGTACCTACTCGAAACATTGTGAGTATTCATGCACTCCCCTATTTTCAATTTTTTTTTATGTTTTGGGGTGGAAAAGCATGTCCCGAAAAACTATTATTTGAATGTTGTATTTAAATTGATTTGTATCAAACATGATTGCTATTTTATTGCTATATCTCTCTATGTATGTCTATGCAACACGGAACATGAGAACTTATCGTATTAAGGAGCTTCCCTTATCTCTAACCATTAACTCTTTGAGCCAATGGTCATTATGGATAGCGCTATTAGGAATTGACAACTCCTCACTCGCCCTATTGCTGGAGTGCATGATACCATATTAATTTATGGAACGATAAGCATAGATCTTGATAGGGCTTCAGTCATAGGTTTGGTTGAGAACTCATTGTTTGCTCATACACATACAAACTTGTTATTTATTATGGCGATAAACCCGTTTATCAATTATAGCAATCAACTTTGGTTCTCATTATAGCAATGAACTTGGTTTCTCATTAAAGCAATGTACTTGTATTTATGAAAAGTCTTATACCAAATCTTGATTTTATAAACTTGTGAACTCACCAACTATTTTCATAGTTGACGCTCATTTTACATGCTTTTTCAGGAAATAATTAGTAAGTGGATATAAAGATTCATCATCATAGAGCATGTTGCATCGTGTGGAAGTTATTTTATGAAGTTATATTTTGAACAATGTCATTTTGGAAAACTTGTACTTTGTTTTGTTTAAGCTATGGGTTGTAAACTTTTAAATATTGCTATGGTGATGTATCTTTATCTTTTGCAATGAAACCTTTATCGCTGTCATATCTTGCGTTTCCGCTTTAGCGGGGTGTGATAGATAGTGGGTCGGTGATTACCCTAGGGCAAGCCTAGGATGAGAGTAGCAGAGATCAGTAGCAGTAGAAGGGACTTGGTGGAGTCAAGGCAGTTCTTGAGGAAAGTACGGATAGATGTGGAAGGTAGTATGGGCCCGTACTACTGAAATCATAGGATCCGTACTCGAATAAAGGAAGGTTGAGACAAGACCAAGAAACTTGTGGTAGAAGTGATCCATCTAGTTATGTCAGTATTTCTGATGATTATTGCTATGTGTTGCAGAATGGTGGTTTTACGCCCTAGACCAGCAGTCGGCAGTTCAGGTGCCGGAGAGGGATCAGGTTCAGGCTCGGGAGCCGAGCATTTGGATGAGCAGACCAGAGAGTTCATCTCTTCAGAGGTCACACGCAGCATACTAGACCAGACTCCTGTGATTTTTGGATAGGTCAAGGAGGGTATCCTAGAGCTTTTGGATGAGAAGTTGGGCGTGTTCCGTACTGAGATAGCGGACATGATGGGATCACGCACATTGACGTTCAGGGAGTTCAAAGCTTGTGGAGCTCCCGACTATCATGGGGCTTGGGACCCCATTGCGAGTACCAGGTGGTTGGCAGATGTTGCCAACGCGTTCCGCACCAGCCGGTGTCCCGAGGGGGACAAGGTCAGATTAGCATCCTGTCTTCTGAAGGACAAGGCACGAGATTGGTGGGAGGAGATCGGGAGAGCTATTGGAGATGACACTGTGTTGGATGCTATGACCTGGAGTGATTTCACAACCAGGTTCAGAGCCAAGTTCGCACCTGTTATTGAGGTGCAGCAGCTTGCTAGGGAGTTTCAGGACCTCCTGCAGACGACAGAGACTGTGGCGGAGATTACCGCCAAGTTCAGGGAGAGGGCCCTCCTCGTTCCGCAGTATGTGGCGGACGACGAAATGAAGAAGGCCCAATATCATGAGATGTTGCGGAGTGATATCCTCCAGTTTGTGAGCCGCTCCAGCTGCAAGACGCTGGAGGACATGATTACGAGGGCTCGTGAGAGGGAGATTGATCTAGAGATGGAGAGGAAGAGGAAGCCATAGGTGACGTCTGGCGCAGGAGGTTCGGGAAAAAAGCCCAAGGTGTCCGAACACAGGTCTAGGGACAGTAGAGCCACGGTCGGTGTGGCAAGTGTGGCAGGTCGCACGATGGGGTGTGCAAGGCGGGGAGTTCCGGCTGCTTCAAGTGCGGTCGGACTGGGCATATGAGTAGGGATTGCACAGCTACTACCACTACCACCACAGCATCTGATCTGATTTGCTTCCATTGCAATCATAGGGGACACAAGAAGTCCCAGTGTCCGAGTTTTGCACCCGCATGACATGTGGTGGTACCCGCTCCTACCACACTGAGGATTACAGACGGCCGACAGGGTCGTGCAGAGGCGCCAGTAGCGAAGAGTAGAGCTTTCCAGTTGACGGCAGAGGAGGCGCGAGCGACTCCTGATGTAGTTGTTGGTATGTATTTTTTTCTCCATTTTCTCTCTATTACTCTTGATTATTGCTCATGTTTACATGTTGTTTATAGGGTCGTTCCTAGTGAACGACATTTCAGCCATGGTATTGTTTGATTCGGGGGCTAGTCGATCGTTTGTGTCGCTTGCACTTAGCAAGCGATTTAGCAGAGCTCCGGGGGAGCTGGATTGTCCACTCGACGTTGAGATAGCAGATGATAGGACCGTCAAGGCCGCGAGAGTTCATAGAGGATGTACACTACAGTTATTTGATGAGCAGTTCTCAGTAGACTTGGTTCCTATTCCCCTGCGAGGGAATAAGGTTATAGTGGGTATGGATTGGCTGAGTTCCAATGGAGCAGTGATTGATTGTGAGCTACAGTTGGTGAGGGTTCGCACTCCTAGTGGGGGAGAGTTAGTGATTCAGGGCGAAGGGCCACAGCGTGGACCGGTTCTTTGTTCGGCAGCGAGGGCGAGACGCTATTTTCAGCAAGGTTGTGCGGGATATGTTGCTTATGTCACGGACACCCGGGATAAGGGTAAGACGACAGTCGATGATGTGCCAGTAGTACGAGAGTACCCGAACGTATTCCCAGAGGATTTTACTGGAATACCTCCGGAGAGGCAGGTTGAGTTTCGGATTGATCTGGTTCCTGGTGCGGCTCCGATAGCCAAGGCACCGTATCGGTTGGCTCCTCCTGAGATGCAGGAGTTGTCTATGCAGCTGCAAGAGCTGCTACACAAGAGTTTTATCAGATCGATCAGTTCACCACGGGGAGCCCCGATCCTGTTTGTGAAGAAGAAGGACGGGTCGCACCATATGTGCATTGATTATTGGGAGCTGAATAAGGTAACGGTGAAGAACCGTTACCCACTCCCGAGGATAGATAATTTGTTCGATCAGCTTCAGGGAGCGTCTTGGTTTTCCAAGATTGATCTACGGTCCGGGTATCACCAGATGCGGGTCAAAGAGGATGATGTGCAGAAGATCGCTTTTAGGACCCGCTATGGTCATTATGAGTTCGTGGTGATGCCGTTTGGGCTCACCAACGCTCCAGCCGCGTTCATGGACCTCATGAACCGTGTGTGCAGGGCGATGTTGGATCGGTCTGTGATAGTGTTCATTGATGATATCTTGGTGTATTCCAAGACTCAGGAGCAGCATGAGGAGCACTTGAGGGAGGTGCTTGAGACCTTGAGGAGGGAAAGGCTTTTCGCCAAGTTCTCCAAGTGCGAGTTCTGGTTGCGCGAGGTGCAGTTTCTGGGGCACCTTGTCAACCAGAAGGGTATACTAGTAGATCCGGCCAAGATTGAGGCCGTGATGCAGTGGGAGGTCCCGAGGTCTCCATCCGAGATTCGGAGCTTCCTGGGCCTGGCAGGGTACTACAGGAGATTCATCCAGGATTTATCCAAGATAGCAGTACCATTAAACCTACTGACCAAGAAGTCGGTAGTGTTTTGGCTGGGGTCCTGAGCAGCAGGCAGCCTTTGAGACGCTCAGGCAGCGACTATGCGAGGCGCCGATTCTTACCCTGCCAGAGGGAGTAGATGACTTTGTAGTCTACTGTGACGTTTCGATCACAGGTATGGGAGCAGTGCTGATGCAACGGGGGCATGTGTTAGCCTATGCCTCGAGACAGTTGAAGCCTCACGAGGCTAACTACCCGACGCATGATTTGGAGTTGGGGGCTGTAGTATTCGCCCTCAAGATTTGGCGGCATTACCTCTATGGGGTCCGGTGTACTATTTACACGGACTACAAAAGTTTGAGGTACCTCATGGATCAGCCGAATCTGAACATGAGGCAGCGTCGGTGGTTAGACGTGGTAAAGGATTACGATTGTGAGATCCTCTACAACCCGGGCAAGGCCAACGTAGTGGCCGACGCCCTGAGCCGCAAGGCGGTAGCAGCTCCGATTCGAGATATCTGCTTGAGGATGACAGTAGTTACTCCACTGTTGGAGAAGATTAGGGAGGTGCAGGTCGAGGGCCTGAAGGAGGAGCGCCAAAAGTGCGAGAGGATAGTTGGCCGAGTGGCTTCGTTTGATTATGACAGTCGGGGATTGTTGACCCTGCATGGGAGGGTCTAGGTACCGTACTGGGGAGGAGTACGGCAAGTGTTGATGGATGAGGCCCACAAGTCTCGGTTCTCCATCCACCCAGGGGCGACGAAGATGTACAGAGATCTTTGCTCGGATTATTGGTGGCCCTACATGAAGCGGGACGTCGCCTGGTATGTTGAGAGGTGCCTGACCTGCAGGAAGGTCAAGGCGGAACACCAGAGGCCGCACGGCAAGATGCAGCCGTTGGATATTCCCGTGTGGAAATAGGAGGATATCACTATGGATTTTATTACAAAGCTTCCTAGGACCACACATGGGGTTGATTCGATATGGGTCATTGTGGATCGATTGATCAAGAGCGCTCACTTTATACCAATCCAGGAGAGTATCTCGGTCGAGAAGTTGGCCGAGATTTACGTGCGAGAGGTAGTGGCACGTCATGGAGTGCCTGTCTCGGTGGTGTCAGACCGAGATGTATGGTTTACTTCCAGATTTTGGAAGCGGTTTCACGATGAAATGGGTACTCGTCTCCATTTCAGCACCGCTTTCCACCCTCAGACTGACGGGCAGAGCAAGAGGACGATTCAGACTCTCGAAGACATGCTTCAGGCATGTGTGCTAGACTTCGGTGGCAGTTGGGATACGTATCTTCGGTTAGCCGAGTTTTCGTATAACAACAACTACCACTCCAGTATAGACCGACCTCCCTTCGAGATGCTCTACGGGAGGAAGTGTAGGACCCCAATCTGTTGGGGTGAGGTCGGTCAGTGAGTCATGGGGAGTACAGAGGTGGTACTCAAGACTACAGAGCGAATTCAGCAAGTCCGGAGCAGGCTCCAGACTGCTCAGAGTCGACAGAAGAGTTACGCCGACAAGCGGCGTTCGGACTTGGAGTTTCAGGTGGGTGATATGGTCCTCCTGAAGGTGTCACCCTGGAAGGGTGTTATCAGATTTCGGAAGCGGGGCAAGCTGGGCCCCAGGTTCATTGGTCCGTTTAGGTTTTTGGCCCGAGTGGGTCGGGTTGCTTATCGACTAGATCTTCCAGCAAAGCTCAGCCAGATCCACAACACTTTCCATGTTTCTCAGTTGCGGAAGTGCTTGGCGGATAAGTCAGCAGTTGTACCATTGGAGGATATTCAGGTTGATGATAGCCTGAATTACATCGAGAGACCCATTGCGGTTTTGGATCGGAAGATGAAGACCTTGAGGAACAAGGTGGTCCAGCTAGTGAAGGTGCAGTGGCAGCACCGGAAAGGTTCAGAGTGAACATGGGAGCCTGAGGAGGAGATGAGGGAGCACTATCCTGAGATGTTTACAGAGGCAGCAGACTTCGAGGACGAAGTCTAAGATAAGTGGGGGAGAATTGTAACGCCCCGTTCCTGGTACGCATTTTTAATTATTATTCTTCTTGTTTTAGAAGCTACTCGACGAGTCTGTAGCCCTAACTCGTCGAGTAGCAGCGGGTCTGCACGTGGATTAAGCGTGGTGACTCGACGAGTCTGTTATTCCCGACTCGGCGAGTCCGCCAGTCTGGATGAAACCCTAATTCTAAGGGTTTGTACCCTATTTAAACGTCCTTATATCCCCCATCTCAGCCCCCAACACCTCTAGAACGTTCCCCCTCGAAACGCTAACCCTCCATTGGTGATTTTGAGTGATTTTTGTGCTTTCTTGAAGTGGTAGAGAAGAAGGAAGGAGACAAGGTTCAAAGGAGAAGAAGTAGATCCAGAAGCTAGCCCTCTTTTGCTACACTTTCTGGTAATCAAGCTTAAAACTTGACTTATAGTTCTATACATCTCCTTTTTGTCACTTTTATGGAGTTTTGGGTCCAACAAGCTTAATCCTTAAGACTTGGTCGTCCCAAGTCGATTCACCTTCAGATATAGGTTCTGGAATCGAGAACATGGCATGAGAATGCAAGCTTTATGGCCATGATAGCCCATGCACCCCTTTAGACCTCATTTTTGGGTCCTTTAAGCCTATACTCCCATGCATGCATGTAAAGTTCGTAACTTTACGTGCTATATCGATCTTAGAAGCCCAAATCTACCTTTTGGGTAAGTGTTGTACGACAGAAATCGAAATATAAGGAATGGACATTATCGACTCGACGAGTCGTTCTTGGGACTCGGCGAGTCCAGGGTATTGAGTCCCCTTTCTGTTGTGGTTCAAAAGAACCCCAATTGAGTATTAACAAGGTCGGGCAGGTCCTGAGGAGTGCTTCGATGTATTAAGATATAGCCATAATCTAGGAATCATGGGACTCGACGAGTGCAAGAACACACTCGGCGAGTCCAAGACAATCTCCTTACCCGCAAGAACAGACTCGACGAGTTGTTCATACAACTCGGAGAGTCGTAGACTGGATGTGTTCATATAGGCAGTAACCTTATACCCCCCTTATAGACCGGTTTCGTGAATGAGGCCTACTAACGGTAAGACTGACTTGCTCTTATACATATATTTATTATTAACTTATAATACTATAAAGTATAAGGGTTGAATTTTAACTTTTAAAATTATAAGGGCTAACTTGGAATTAAATTATTCATGGGGAAAACTTTACAAATTCCAAAACTTGAGTGCAAGTTTTGAAAATATTCAAAACTAATTAATTCCATAACTTATGTGTTTAAAGTAGTTTTAATTAAAAAAACTCTTCAAGTTCCATAACTTGAGGACAAGTTATGGAAGACTTTAAACTAATAAAAGAATGTAACTTTTTCTTTATTTTTGTAACTTATGGAACTAATTAAGGTTACACATTTTATCATTTAATGAAGTGACTCTTGAACCTCCATAACTTGAGGAAAAGTTATGGAGTCATAAAACCATTTAATGAGGACAAGACTCTTCATTTTTGTAACCATTGCCAACTTTTTATGAGTTTTATGAAACTTAAATGTGACTTTTCATATAACTTGAGGACAAGTTACAAAAACACATTTTAGAATCAACTCTTAGATTAAAATGGATTGAAAACACATAATCAATTAACTTTTCTATTAATATAAGAAACTCATATGAACAAAGATAATTCACATCAAATTTTTTTCAAGTAATTAGCATAACTTTTAAACTAATACAAAACATGAATCTATTGACAATTATCTTTGAAATTGGATTAGCATGAACATTACCACATCAAAAACAAGTTTATAAGTCCAAAAACATCTAAGGGTAATGTTCCTAGTCCATTTCTAGCCAAAACAGTCGAATATATGCTGTCAGGGGTTCCAAAATTCGATTTTTCAGCTAATTTTGCAAGTATAACAAGAAAACAAGCCTTGGCCCTGACACCACTGATGGGTTTTGAGCATTTTAACACTCCTAAGTGTACATGCAACCCTAAATACCTTGGATCTATGTTTTCTCTATTATACATGCAATTATGAACTTTCCAAGGTATTACCCTATCTAGCATACAATACTTGATACTTGGGTAATCAAATGGATAGAATACATACCTTTGTTTGATGTAGCTTGTCTCCATGAAGCTTGAGTGCCTAGTGCCCCAAGTGTGACACCTCAAATGGTTCACACAACACCAAATGCACATGGAATGACTTGAGAGAAATGGAACACTCCTTGAAATCGTCTAGCCCTCATATTCACACATTAGTGCACGATTTCTTGAGCCATGGGATTCTTTTATATGGTGGCTATTAGGGTTACACCATGTAACTCATAACTTTACCCATTCCTTATGCTCCATGGATTTTAACCTCCATGGAGTATCCATGGGTCACCCCATGGACTTAGTCCAACATAAGGAATCTTGGATCACAAGCCCACATATATAATAATGAATGATTTACACAATCAACCCATATATTTAATTAGTCTCCTTTTGATCACTTAATTAATTCCAAATTAATTCTTGATCAATACTAATTAAATAACCTTATTAATATATTAGAACTTATAATATATTAACCAACCTTAAGTGTTATTTCTCTCATTATAGTCTATCCAAATGCATGATGCCATGCAACCCAAATGGACCATGCCGGGTCGGGTCAAGTCTTACCAGTTATAGTTATGGACTTACACATTAATCCAACAGATTTTGAGTGATTTTTGTGCTTTCTTGAAGTGGTAGAGAAGAAGGAAGGAGACAAGGTTCAAAGGAGAAGAAGTAGATCCAGAAGCTAGCCCTCTTTTGCTACACTTTCTGGTAATCAAGCTTAACACTTGACTTATAGTTCTATACATCTCCTTTTTGTCACTTTTATGGAGTTTTGGGTCCAACAGGCTTAATCCTTAAGACCTGGTCGTCCCAAGTCGATTCACCTTCAGATCTAGGTTCTGGAATCGAGAACATGGCATGAGAATGAAAGCTTTATGGCCATGATAGCCCATGCACTCCTTTAGACCTCATTTTTTGGGTCCTTTAAGCCTATACTCCCATGCATGCACGTAAAGTTCGTAACTTTACATGCTAGATTGATCTTAGAAGCCCAGATCTAGCTTTTGGATAAGTGTTGTACGACAGAAATCGAAATATAAGGCATGGACATTATCGACTCGGCAAGTCGTTCTTGGGACTCGACGAGTCCAGGGTATTGAGTCCCCTTTCTGTTGTGGTTGAAAAGAACCCCAATTGAGTATTAACAAGGTCGGACAGGTCCTGAGGAGTGCTTCGATGTATTAAGATATAGCCATAATCTAGGAATCATGGGACTCGACGAGTGCAAGAACACACTCGGCGAGTCCAAGACAATCTCCTTACCCGCAAGAACAGACTCGACGAGTTGTTCATACAACTCGGCGAGTCGTAGACTGGATGTGTTCATATGATGAAGGAGAACTCGACGAGTTGTTCATACAACTCGGCGAGTCAGATGAAGGATGACTCGATGTTATCAGAGAAGGAGAACTCGTCGAGTCTTTGCTAAACTCGACGAGTAGAGTCGAGTTGAGAAATAGAAGAAAGGATAGGGACTCGGCGAGTTGGTGGCCCAACTCAGCGAGTCGGGTCAATTAAAAGCTGACTTTGACCAGGATGTTGACTTTGGCCAGGGGTAAAATAGTCACCCTAAGATTAGTAATCAGTGTTTGATTAAGTGTCTTTATGGGAATTGTAACCGGAGAGTTACCGGAGCAGCAGCCAGACATTTCCCGCCCAGCACTCCAGCAGTCAGCTTTACGAGGTGAGTTTCCTTCCAATAGGAACGGGTTTACGGCGACAATTCCGGCCCATTTAGATGTTAGTAGTTCAGGACCTCGGTCCGATGCCGGGCGGGGCCCGATGCAGTAGTATGTATGCTAGATGTCTTCGTGATTCTTGCATGATTGTGATATGTGTTACATGATCTGGACTTCGGTCCGATGCAATATGTGATTATGCTATATGTCCTTGTTATGTTATGTTCAGCTTATTCCGGACTTCGGTCTGATGTCGGGCGGGGCCCAAGTTATTCCGGACTTCGGTCTGATGCCGAGCGGGGCCCGATGCAGTGGGCGGGGCCCAGATTATGCCGGACTTCAGTCCGATGCCGGGCGGGGCCCGATGCAGTGGGCAAGGCCCAGTATTTGTTATATGTGTTATTGTATGGTATGTGGTAGTTTGGGGGAGCTCACTAAGCTTTGTGCTTACAGTTTTCAGTTTTGGTTACAGGTACTTCCACTATCAAAGGGAAGGGCTCGGGTTGATCGCATGGCACACACCACAGTCACAACCTGGGAGTTCACTCTGATGATTTGATATGAGATTTTGATTTGAGACAGATATTATGATGTTTATGATACATGATTATGATTTTACTTATGATTTTGGATGGTTGATGGTTTTAATAATGTTTTAAAAACGAAATTTTTGGGTTGTATTTTTGGGATGTTTCATACACATTGTACTACCAACTTTAATGGTAATACCAAATGTGTATCTCGTTTATCTGCTCTCGATCCTTCTCTTCAACCTCCTCATCATCAATATGTTTTGCCTCCACCAAGATCTTACTGAAACTTCTTATTTCCAATGGCGAAGTTCATTCTGTAAACGAAATTCTCAGCATGTTTCCTTAGTGTTCTGTTAGCAACACTGAATCTGGAGATCAATCAAAGCTTTCTACTTCAGACGATCCATTAATCTCATATGTGACACATGACAAAGTTTCATCTGGGCATACCATCAATGACACTCCTTGGTCGTCACAACCCGAAAATTTTATTCTTATAAAAGTCAACTATGGTCAAACTTATTCCTTCTATTATCTTAAAATAGAGGGATTTTTGGATTATAAGTATTGAAGCCTTGAAACTAAGTGTGTTTTAGTTTGGAGGGAAAAGCCTTAGGAACCGAGAACCCTCCCATGGACCACAAAACCCTCGCAGCCATGAGCCTCCGAAGTCGTGAACACCGAGCCGTGAACTCCAAGCCGTGAACACCAAGCCGTGAACCTCGCAGTCGTGAACTCGGACCGTGAATCCTCAGACCGTGAACTAGTCCTTATATGTATGAGATGGATTCATTTTTCATTCATTTCTCTTCTTCTGGCCGTGATCCTCTCATTCTCTCTCAAGTATCATATTCAAGAAACCCCTTTTCTTCCCTTAAACACCCCTTTTCCTTTGTATCTCCTTAGAATACAACTTAGGATCTTCAAACACTTGCCAACCACCAAAAATCTTTAAGTGTTCTTCATGTTCTTGGGCCGTGAACCACTCATAAGGCCGTGAAACCTTCATCAGGGTCGTGAACCCTTCAACATGGGCCGTGAACACTCATTTGTTCTTGGGCCGTGATCACTCCTTAGGGCCGTGAACACCCTTTCAGCCTTCTAACTTGCTTCTAGCACTCTTTTGGTGAGTTATTCTTGCATCCTTGGTTGTCTCCTAAACACCTTTGTAGTATATTCACTAACTATATATATACATGTGTAATAATATGCTAATTAGAACTCATTTGTGTCTCGGCACTTCGTTTCGTGGAACCTATCACCCTATATCGAGCCTTCAATTGAATCAACACATAAGGTGAGTTCATACCCCCATGTCTTTTTCCAACTTTTTAAATGTTTTATGGGGGGGGGGTCGGGGGAATACAAGTATAACACAAGAAATGTTGTGTTTTGAAATATAAATTTGCTTATTATGTCTTAGTACCAATGAACTGTATTTAGAACATGAAACTTTGAATAGAACATAGAAATAATCTTATAAATTTTAATAAGCTTAACTTAAGGAACAAAATGATCTTTTTATAAACTTATCTGTTAATTTTAAAAAGGGTTTTTCCACCTTATTACTTGTAAAGTCGTTAATCTAGCTTGTGAGACACGACTTCAAGTACTCATATAAGTACCAATGAAAGTCTACCCTTACGACCAGAGTCTCCTGGAGGGAGAGCGTGAATTTGTGTATAGATCTATACGGGATTGACAATCCCGCACCTTGCTGTTAGCTACAGCCGGACCGGCAGGTTTGCGGGTGACAAATGTCATATTCTTTTCGAAGTCTACAATACGTCGTGTTTTACACTAGTCAAATTAGTATGGTCGTAAAACTCATTATAGATAACAGCGATATATTTACGTAGTAATATACTTTTCTTAAACATTCTCAAGGGATATTAACTATGTGATTACCCAGTATATACCATAGGGTTAGATAAAATTGAAACCCGATAGACAGTGGAATGTGTGACTTCCGCCTCACTTCTTGTTCCTTGTTTGGTTGTGGGCTTGGGGCAGATTCACCGATTCAACTATCGATTCAACTATCTGTTCGGTCTTGGTTATATACAACTCGTATGTATTAAGTGATCATAGGAGGGTAGTATCGCCGTATGAAGCTTTCAGGGTAAACAAGTCTTTATTCAGTTTAACATATCAACAAAACTAGATATCATTAAAGTAAGTATATTTGGCTATACTTGTACTTTTCAATCTTGGAACAACATAGACAACCAATCGGTTTAAGGGTAAACATTATTATTTTATAGAAAATATAGGATTTTCTATGGTAAACATCATTCTTTTAAGATAAACAGCTTTCGATAGAACTTTCTGAAAACAATAGCATTTTTACCAAAATCAATGTTTCACAGTAGAGTTAGTGAAACTAGAAACTTATCTATAAAAGGTTTAATTCGTATTATTAAACTAGTATAACATAAAGGACCTGAAATGGTAAATTCTATAATTCTTTAGTTTATACATCAGAGTTATATATAATTAATATGTGATAGGCAGTGGAATGTGTGAATTTCGCCTCATTTCCTGTTCCTTGTTTGGTTGTGGGCTTAGGGCAGATTCACACATTTAATTGTCCGTAGAAATTAGATTATATATAACTAGTATAAACTAAGTGATTATAAAAGGATCTATTGTGATTACCAATTTACTAAAGAAAATATATGATTTTCTTAAAAGAATATTTTCATCAAATCTAAAAGAACTATTACAGTTAACTCCGTAAGTACCTACTGAATACACCATGGTTATATACAATGAAGATCTAACAAACAATGGGATGTGTGACTTCCGCCTCATTTCCTGTTCCTTGTTTGGTTGTGGGCTTAGGGCAGATTCGCACAATCGATTGTCTGTTTACTCTGGATTTTATATAACTTGTATTTATTAAGTACTCATAGAAGGAATTGTAGAGTCGGTTTTTACTTATCATGTTATCATATCAGAAAACATGGGATTTTATGGAGGAACAGGAGAACTTTTCTAAAGAACTTAGAGTATACTTTTTATAACAAAAATGTTTATGAACTCACCAGCTTAAATGCTGATCTACTCTTTCAAAATAACTTGTATTCTCAGGAAACTAGTAGACAGGTACGCGCACCGGGATTCAGAAGATGGAGCATAGTAGCTTCATGTCTTTGTTTTGTTATGTACTTTTGGAGTCAATCTTTTGTGAATCTAATACATTGTAAACACTTTAATATTAATGAAATGGTTGTTTGTTACTTTGATTACTATGATGCATGTGTTGTGATACTGAGCATGACGTCCTCCGCCCCCGAACGTTTCCCCCGTTCCGGTTTGGGGGTGTGACATTGGTCCAGAACTAAAGCAAGAGTTTTTAAATCTAATGATCAAGATTCTTCAGATTCTATTGTTAAAGGCAAACAAAGTTCTAATGCTAAAAGAAAGAATTCTAGAACCATAGTTTGTTATCGGTGTGTTTATGCTTCTCACAGAGTCGGCAAATGTACATTTGAAAAGAGCTTTGTTCACGCTGACAGCATCATGACTCGAAATGATAAGTGGATCAAAAAGGGGAACTCATTGAATTGTCTACCGGATTATTGTTATCACATTTTCTCTTAAGTGACCCATTGCAAGATGGGTCAGTGTATACTAATTGTACATTTTATTTTTTTAGGGTAAATAACATATTTGGTACTTAGATAGTGGTTGTTCAAGAGACATGACATGATTCAAGTTACTTCTAGATGATGTTGTAAGAAAGGATGGTCCAACTGTTACATATAGAGACAGTGGCAAGGGAGCTACAAAGGGATATGGAACCATCAAATGCAATTCTATTATATTAAAGAACATTTCATACGTAAAAGGTCTTAGGTACAATATCATGTCAATCAACCAACTGTGTGATGTTGACTATGAAGTTAACTTTAACAAGAAGGAATGAAAGGTTGTTGATCAAAAGAATGTCACTGTACTAACTGTACAACGACAAAATGACATCTATGTTTTGGACATGTTTTCTGCTAACAACTCTCTTCGATGCTAGTTCTTTTATTCTGCTCAGTCTCATCTGAATTGGTTGTGGCACAAGAGACTATCTCACTTGAACTTCAAGAACATATCAAAGATTTTCGGGAATCAGCTTGTGCGAGGAATTCGTAAGATGCAGTTTGTCAAAGATGAACTATGTTCAGCGTGTGAAAAAAGAAAGAAAACTAAGTCTTCCTTAAAGCCAAATTGTTGTTCCTCCATCATCAAACCCTTTCATCTCCTCCATATGGACCTTTCTGGATCGGTCCCAATTAAGTCAAGAGATGGGAAGAAGTTCACTCTCATCATCGCAGATGAATATTCAAGATTTACGTGGGTAATATTTTTGAGAAAGAAAATTCATGTTGTTGATGAAATCATATCACTCATTATGCAATGGGAAGTTCTTTATGATTATAAAGTCAGACAATTACGCGGTGATCATGGCACTGAATTCAGAAACTCCTCCCTACAAGACTTTTTCTCAAATTCAAGAATCTCTCAAAACTTCTTTGTTGTTAGAACCCCCCAACAAAATGACATTACTGAAAGTAGAAATAGAACTCTCATTGAAGTAGAGAGAGAACTATAGTTGTTGAAGCTGGTCTTCGTCTATCCTTTTGGGCAGAAGCTATGAACACAACGTGTTACACTCAAAATTGTTCCATCATTGTAAAGCATCATGGGAAGGCTGCATGTGATCTTCTTAAGGGGAGAAAACCAGACATCTCTTACTTTCATGTGTTTGGGTGTGTCTGCTACATTTTGAATCAAAGAGATCAATGCTCAAAGTTCAAAGTTAGAGTTGATGAATGAGTGTTTCCAAGGCCTTCAGGGTATTCAATCTTTCAAGGTAAACATTTAAGGAAACTACTCATGTCACGTTCGATGAAGACTCATTCATCCATGATCGGATTGATCATCCTTCTTCCATTATGAGTAAACTTACTTTCAGTCCTTCAGACCATGTAGCCGAGTTCTTAACAAATGTCATTGAGCCTATTATTCCCAATATTGATCAAATTGTCAACTCTCATTCTGACTCTAAAGATCAGGTTGTCATCTATAAAGAAGCTAAGCTATCTAACTCCTCAAATCATAAAGATTCAGTTTCGAACAAAACGAATGAAAATACTAATCCTAAAATTCTTCAAGATCATCTTGAATCTCAAATCATTGGAGATGTCAATTATGGGATTCTCACTCGTACCAAAGTCAACAACAACTTTTGTATGTTTGTGAATTTTATCTCGATGATTGAACCAAAGAATATTGTTGATGCCCTCAAGGAAGCTGATTGGATTAAAGCTATGCAAAACGAGCTGAATGAGTTTGAACATCATCGTGTGTGGACTCTAGTTCTCATGCCTCAAGGAAGAACCATCATTGGTACTCGATGGGTGTTCATAAACAAGATGGATGAAGATGGAATCATCATTAGAAAAAAGGCAAGACTTGTAGCCCAAGGATTTTGTCAACTGGAAGGGTTAGACTATGACGAAACCTTTGCCCATGTTGCTAGACTTGAAGCAATTCATTTGTTCCTTGCTTTTGCTTCATTCAAGAACTTCAAATTCTATCATATGGACGTAAAGACCTCCTTCTTAAATATGGATGTTCAAGAAGAAGTCTTTCTAAAACAACCTCCAGGGTTTGAAAGTGAAGAAATTCCCAATCATGTATATTGTCTTGATAAAGTTGTCTATGGTTTGAAGCAGGCACCTAGGGCATGCTATGACACATTGGCTAGTTATCATCTGGAGAGTGGATACAAACGAGGAAAAATTGACAAGACTTTATGTTGGGTTTTGAGCATTCTAACACTCCTATGGTGTACATGCAACCCTAGAAACCTTGGATCTATGTTTTACTATGATACATGCAAATTTGATTTCCAAGGTTCATAACCTATCTAGCATAGCATGGGGAACTTTTAAACATAAATGCTAGTTGTAGAACATACCTTATGTTGTTTGGATTCCTTGAAAACCTTTTGAGCCTAGCACCTCAAGTGTGATGCCTCAAATGTCTCACACAACACCACAATACTTGGAATAACCTTGAGAGAAGTTCACTAACACCTCAAAACTTCCTTCCTTGTACAAGTCCGATTTTGCTAGTCTAGGGATCCTTTTATAGTTGTGGCACAATTAGGGTTACACCATGTAAACCCTAATTGTCATGGCTTTCCATATTCCATGATCCATGGGTTTGTAACCTCCATAGACTATCCATGGAGCACCTTATGGGTTTTAGCCCAATCCAACAAACCATGGATCATTAGCCCACTATACAAGAATATATGATTTACACAATCAACCCCATATATTTAATTAGTCTCTTTTTGATCACTTAATTAATTCCAAATTAATTCTTTGATCAATACTAATTAAATAATATTATTAATATATTAGAACTTATAATATATTAATAAACCTTAAGTGTCCTTTCTCTCATTTTGGTCTATCCAAGCATTGCAATGCCATGCAACCCAAATGGACCATGCCAACTGGGTCAAGTACATACCAGAAATAGTTATGGACTTAGACACCTTATCCAACAGTCTCCCACTTGGATAAGTCTAATAACAATAACTGCAAGTATGACTTCAGGAACCGATCAGCAATCGTAGCTCTTTCAAGGTCTCGTGGAACTGAGATGATGATGATACGCCATTTAAGATAAGTGATCATATAATCATCTGCTCTCAAGATATCAGCCGGACAAATACATTGAACATGGTCTTACTTATTGTCCAACATTTGTTTCTCGAGCTCTGATCTGTTTGACATAGAACTAAATTGAACACATCAATTAGGTTCTGACCGGGCCCGGTACATAGGTCAAAACAAAATCATCGAGGGCCCAGATATCGCTTCTAATCCTAGAAGGAACAGATAAACTTTGACTCATATGCTTGTACTGACTACTTGTTGAATTATGCACAAAAGCACGTTTTATAGCATCGAGTTACCAATGCGTTTTCGTACAATCAATGCATAACCAACTCATAGTGAACAACTCATATCTCTAGGTTTGAAGATTTATATGATATTACTGTCTCACGGTCACTCGAGATAAATTCCATGAAGTGATACAAATGAGCGTGGGTTGAGTCCAATACTCAGGCCTTATGAGCACTCATGAATGTTGCAGCAACCATTGCTATGTCTAATACACCTTAGACAATCTACAAACCCAATTCATGACAATCTTAATTCAATACCTACTTCCAAAGTATGACTGACTGTGGAGAGTTTGAATAATATAATTATTCTGGAAGTCAAAACATGCAAAGTTGAAACAATAGTAAACGATTAACATAAGATAGTAACACTTTACTCATAAATAAATAACAACTTTTATTTAATCATCAAATGTCAATTACACTTTACAAGTTTCAAAAACTATCTAATGAAATGGTATTTTCTATCAATGTGTCTAGATCTCCCGTGATCCCTTGGTTCCTTAGCTAAAGCAACCGCACTTTCGCCGTCACAGAAAATTTCCATTGGCTCTTTTATAGCTGCTACAACTCCAAGGTCTCCAATGAAGTTCTTTAGCCATATCGCCTCTTTTGCTGCCTCGCTTGCTGCTATATAATCTGATTCACAAGTTGAATCAGCTACCGTCTCCTGCTTGGAACTTTTCCAAGTAATTGCTCCTCCATTTAGGATAAACACCCACCCTGACTGAGAGTGGAAATTATCCATATCAGTCTGAAAGCTAGCATCGCTATATCCTGCCACGCTCAAGTCATCACTGCCACCAAGGGTAAGGACCCAGTCCTTAGTCCTTTGCAAATACTTGATAATGTTCTTTACCGCAGTCCAGTGAGCCTTGCCAGGGTCCCTTGATATCTACTGACCATGCTCAAGGCAAAGGCCACATCAGGGCGAGTACAAGTCATAGCATACATGATCGATCCCACAGCGGAAGCATATGGTACATGACTCATCTCAGCTATCTCAACCTCTGTACTCGGACTCTGAGTCTTACTCAGTTTGGTGTTACTCTGGATCGGTAATTCCCCTTTCTTGGAATCCTGCATACTGAACCTCTTCAGCACCTTATCTAAGTAAGTACTCTGACTAAGTCCAATTAGACTTTTACTCCTATCTCTCAAAATCCTTATCCCTAGGATATAGGCAGCTTCTCCAAGGTCCTTCATAGCGAAACACTTCCCAAGCCAGGACTTAACCTCCTGCATGGTTGGGATGTCATTTCCTATGAGTAGTATGTCATCCACATACAACACCAAAAAGCTAACTATACTCTCACTAGCCCTAACATATACACAGGACTCATCCTCGCTCCTCGAAAAGCTAAACTCTTTGACTTTCTCATCGAAGCAAAGATTCCATATGCGAGGTGCTTGCTTTAATCGATAGATGGATTTTTTAAGCTTACACACTCTATTCGGGTACTCTGCACTGCTAAAACCCTCTGGCTGGCTCATGTAAACATCCGCAGCCAACTTTCCATTAAGGAAAGCGGTTTTGACATCCATTTGCCATATTTCATAGTCATGAAATGCAGCAATGGCTAGCATAACCCTAATAGACTTAATCTTTGCTACTGGTGAAAAGATCTCATCATAATCAACTCCCGGAGTTTGTGAAAAGCCCTTTGCAACCAATCGCGCCTTATAAGTGTGTACATTACCATCCATGTTGGTCTTCTTCTTGAAGATCCATTTGCACCCGACTGTCTCGCGACCTGATACATTGTCAACCAAGTAGCAATTGTCATACATGGACTGTATCTCGCTGTCCATAGCCTCTTTCCATTTAGCAGCCTCAAGACCTGCCATGACTTCTGTGTAGCTGTTAGGTTCATCCAGACTTACCAGTGTACTATCACTGATAAGCGTATCACCTTCCGCAGTAATACGGAAACCATAGTAATGCTCAGGTACATTCCTAACTCTCGTGGAACGCCTCAGAGGTATGGGCTCGTCAGTCGGATCAACAGGAGTTTCGTCCTCAGGTTGATTGCTCGGGTTTGAGGTTCCTTCACCACTTGACTCTTGAATTTCTTCAAGGTCAATTTGCCTTCCACTGTTTCCTTGGCTTATGAATTCTTTCTCTCTAAAGACTCCTCTCCTTGCTACAAAGACCATATTATCACTGGGTCTGTAGAAGAGGTAAGCAAAGGATCTCTGTGGGTAGCTGATAAAAATACACCTCTCACTTCGAGGTTCAAGCTTATCGTGAGTCTCGTGCCTCACGAAAGCCTCACAACCCCAAATCTTGATGTGGTCCAAATTGGGAACTTTCCCAGTCCACATCTCATGAGGTGTTTTGGCAACCTTTTTAGTAGGGACTAGATTCAGGATATGGGTGACAGTCTCTAAGGCATACCCCCAGAATGAGATTGGTAACGAAGCTCGACTCATCATGGAACGAACCATGTCCAACAAGGTTCGATTGCGCCTCTCAGCCACACCATTCAGCTGTGGTGTCCTAGGAGGTGTCATTTGTGAGACAATCCCACATTCCTTAAGATAGTCAAGGAACTCGATACTAAGATACTCTCCTCCCCGACCGGATCAGAGCATCTTGATGTTCCTGCCCAGTTGATTCTCCACTTCCTGCTTAAACTCTTTGAACTTTTCAAAGGTTTTTGACTTATGCTTTATTAAGTAGATATATCCATATCCACTATAATCATCAGTAAAAGTCACATAATAGCGATTAGCATCTCTTGTGGCGGTTTTGAAGGGTCCACACACATCAGTGTGTATGAGGTCCAACAAACCCTCACCCCTCTCACAAGTACCAGTGAAGGGTGACTTTGTCATTTTTCCAAGTAAACAAGACTCGCAACTATCATCCGACTTTAGGTCAAATGATTCCAAAACTCCAGCCTTTTGGAGTTGGCCCATGCGCTTCCTGTTAACATGTCCAAGATGACAATGCCACAAGTATGCTTTGTCTAAACTATTTGAAGAATCAATATACAACACATTATTTCCTAGATTATCTACAACATTCACAGCTTCATATACACCATCATAAGGTAATGCTTTAAAGTAAAATACATCATTGTAATAAACATTAATAGCACCATTATCATTATCAAATGAAAAAGTAAACCCTTGTTTGTACAAGCCATGAAAGGAAATAATATTTCTCGCCATTTCAGATGAGTAACAACATTTATTCAAATCTAACATTAACCCATTATTAAGCAATAAAGAATAAACTCCTATATTGGTAACATGTGATGCTTTCCTATTCCCCATGATTAAGTTTATCTTCCCGTGCTCCACTTTCTCACTTCTTCTTAGGCCCTGCAAATCAGTACAAATGTGAATACCACAACCTGTATCAAGCACCCAAGAATTAGTATGCAATGAGTTATTAGACAATATAGTGTAAATACATGCATGGGTGGGTTTAACTTTCTCATCCTTTACATCCTGCAAGTATTTGGGGCAGCTTCGCTTCCAGTGCCCCTTTTCCTGGCAGTAGAAGCACTGTGCTTCCTTTGGGTTTGAAGAAGGAGGAATGGAACCTTTCTTGGTTCCACTTGAAGAGGAGCCAGCAAGAGACTTTCCCTTGGTACCCTTAGAAGGGGTCTTCCTCTTTTTCCCCTTTCCTTGCCCAATTGCCAGGACAGGAGCAGTAGTAGGAGTAGGAGTAACAACTGATTTACTTTAAAGACCGCTTTCAGCGGTCCTTAAAAGTCCTTGAAGCTTACTTAGTGTGACTTCCTCCTTGTTCAAATGATAAGTCATATGAAACTGATCATAACTTGGAGTTAAGGAATGGAGAATGATGTCAATCGTCATGTCCTCAGGGAAGTCCACATTAAGCTTCAATAACCGGTCCACAAACCTGTGCATTTTCTACAAGTGACCGTTGAGGGATTCTCCATCCTTCATCCTAGCTGTTATCATGGATGAAATGATTTCATACCTTTCCTGACGAGCACTCTGATGGTACCTATCCATCAGATCCTGGTGCATCTCAAAAGGGTAGAAATCTTCATAGGATTTCTGGAGTTCTGCTGTCATGGTGGCCAACACGATGCAAGACACCTTAGTGGCATCTTTCTCATGGGTAGTGTACTCAGCAATCTCCTCAGTATTAGCAGTCGACTCATCGATAACCTTTAGCTCCTTATCTAGGACATACCATTTGCCCTCATAACGAGTAATCATTTTGATGTTCCTAATCCATTCATTGAAATTGGAACCATCAAAAGTGACTTTCCCACACAAGTTTATTAGAGAAAAGGAGCCTGTAGGGTTTGAGCCAGTAGCAGTGTTGGAAGACATCTGAAAGAAATAAAGACAAGTTTTATTAGATAAAGAGTCCTTAATAATTCACCCAAAATGAAATATTAAGGTTAGGACCCAACAAACTATTTATAGTTGGAAGAGGGATGCCGTAATCCAAGCTATAAAATATTTGAAGGTAGGTAAATGACGATTTACCAATTTCCACCACAAAAACGAAATAGACTACTAAGTTTTATTGGATTTGAAATTCCTAGATCTTTTGAGATACATTGAACTTTCAATGGCATGTTTGAATCTCGATTGTGCCCTCTCAAGTTTGTGACTGGGATGTCGAGGATCACAAACAAGGTGTGAATAACCATGCAAATTGACTTGGTACCCTTAACTTTTATCACCTAATCAATGTGCCGGTTAACCACACGCGCTCCACCGATCTATGATAAAATTAATTTACCCTTTTCCACTCTTACTAGTCCTTGTTATTGTGCCGGTTAACCACACACGCTCCACTAACGACTTGGTAAGGTACAAAGTGTAATTTCATGGGCTAGCACCTATTTCACATTTTTCCTAAAGTAACTAAGATTGAGAATTATTAAAATATAGTTAATTTATAATTTCATTATACTTTTAATGAGCATTAAGGTCCTATCCTACCCGTTCGGCTAACGATCCTCCACCAGTCAAGGAAGCGGTGGGTGAGAGTGGACACCCATTAAGCTGTCATTTTATAGGCAACAACCTTATACCCCCTTATAGACCGGCTTCGTGAATGAGGCCTACTAACGGTAAGACTGACTTATTCTTATACATATCTATATACTTAAACTTTTACTATAATAATAGTATAAGGGTTCAATTTTAAACTTTTAAAACTCTAAGGTTCAATTTGAAATTATAGTATTAGGGTGTAAGACTTTACAAATTCCAAAACTTGAGGGCAAGTGTTGAAACTATTCAAGACTTTTCATTTCATAACTTATGAGTTTAATGGTCCATTAAAATGAAGACTCTTCGTTTTATGTAACCTCTTATTCTTTAATGACACTTTTAAAGAAGTGACTTTTGGTTATCCATAACTTGAGGACAAGTTATGGACTCCATCATTAGGCATTAAGATCAAGAATCATATTAACAAGCAAGTTACACATAATTCATATGATCTTCTAAAACTCATAAGAACATGAACATTCATATCAAAATTTCAAGAATCATATTAACACATATAAAACATGGAATTTTGATATTAGCCATTGTAAATGGATTAGCATAAGCATTACACAATCTAAAACAAGTTTTAAAACACCAAAACAGTTTAGGGTAATGTTTCTAGTCCATTTCCAGCAACAAAACTCGAAAATCTGCATTCAGGGCCTCCTACTCGTCGGGTGCAAGAACCTACTCGACGAGTAGGATGAATTAACTCATGGACTCGTCGAGTCCCCCCATGGACTCGGCGAGTTCATGCTGCAGAATGCAGAAAACTAAGTTTTTTCAACAAGTTTGCATCAAGTATCAAACAAACAAGCCTAGTCTCTGATACTACTGTTGGGTTTTGAGCATTCTAACACTCCTATGGTGTACATGCAACCCTAGAAACCTTGGATCTATGTTTTACTATGATACATGCAAATTTGATTTCCAAGGTTCATAACCTATCTAGCATAGCATGGGGAACTTTTAAACATAAATGCTAGTTGTAGAACATACCTTATGTTGTTTGGATTCCTTGAAAACCTTGTGAGCCTAGCACCTCAAGTGTGATGCCTCAAATGTCTCACACAACACCACAATACTTGGAATAACCTTGAGAGAAGTTCACTAACACCTCAAAATCGGCTAGCCCTCTTCCTTCCTTATACAAGTCCGATTTTGCTAGTCTAGGGATCCTTTTATAGTTGTGGCACAATTAGGGTTACACGATGTAAACCCTAATTGTCATGGCTTTCCATATTCCATGATCCATGGGTTTGTAACCTCCATGGAATATCCATGGAGCACCTTATGGGTTTTAGCCTAATCTAACAAACCATGGATCATTAGCCCACTATACAAGAATAGATGATTTACACAATCAACCCCATATATTTAATTAGTCTCTTTTTGATCACTTAATTAATTCCAAATTAATTCTTTGATCAATACTAATTAAATAATATTATTAATATATTAGAACTTATAATATATTAATAAACCTTAAGTGTCCTTTCTCTCATTTTGGTCTATCCAAGCATTGCAATGCCATGCAACCCAAATGGACCATGCCAACCGGGTCAAGTACATACCAGAAATAGTTATGGACTTAGACACCTTATCCAACACTTTATTCATCAAGAATTCAGGATCTCACATCATCCTTGCTCAAGTGTATGTTGATGATATCATTTTCGGATCCACTAACGAGAAGCTGAGTTCTGAGTTCACTGAGGTTATGGATAAAAAATTTGAAATGATCATGATGGGTGAACTAACTTTCTTTTTAGGTATGCAACTTAAACAACTCACTGATGGAATATTTTTCTATCAAGATAAATATATTGCAAACATACTAAAGAAGTTTGGCTTTTCTAATATCAAACTAGCAAAGACTCTAATGTCTTCATCAGCATCTATATCTGCTGATCCAAATGGCAATGATGTGAATGCAACCCTGTATCATGGAATGATAGGATTGCTGCTCTATCTTATTTCCAGTCGCCCTGACATTATGTTTGTCACCATATTGTGTGCTCGATATCAAGCCTATCGTAAGGAGTCTCGTCTTCTCGTTGTAAAAAGGATCTTTCGTTACATGAAATATACACCCAATCTTGGGTTATGGTATCCTCGTGATTATGAGTTCAAGCTGGTAGGATACACTGATTCAGATCATCATGGATGTGGTATTGATCGTAAAAGTACCTCAGGAGGGGCTCACATGCTGGGAAATGGATTGGTGAGTTGGTCTAGCAAGAATCATACATCAGTTGCTTGCTCTACAGCTGAAGCTGAATATGTAGCCACTGGAAGATGTTGTGCTCAGATTCTTTGGATTCAGAATCAGATCTTAGACTACCGTTTCAACTTCTCAAAGACTCTTATCTGTTGTGACAACACCAGCGCTATTTAGATGATACAAAATTCGGTGCATCATTCTAAGACCAAGCACATCGGTATTCGTCATCACTTCATCAGGTACATAGTTCAAAAAGGAAAAGTGGAGTTGTTCTACATTCCATCCACTGATCAACTGACTGACATTTTCACTAAGGCATTGGATGAAAAGACCCTAAATAAATTGATTGTAGATTTTGACATGCTTTCAATGACTTAATCCTTTTCTAACTTGCTTGAAAAACTTTGCTTTTTTTTTTTGCTTTCTTAAAACACAGAAAAAAAAGGTGCTTCATTTATCATGCTTTCGTCAAATAAGTTTACATAGTTTGCTTAAAGTTTTGTATCTAATGTTTACAAGTGCTTTCTTTTCTCTCTACTCTCTCTTTCAGGTATATCAATCTTCTATCTACAGTTGATCCGCATCTCTTCCTTCTGGAGTTCGAAAGAGCTGAGACCGTTCAGAATGTTCTGAATGCTCTAGTTGTTAAGAGGAATATTGGCATCATTTCTTATTCTTTTTGACAATGCCATCTTTCTCTTCCGCTTATTGTTGTGGATGCAAGAAGCCACCATAAAATAC
This sequence comes from Lactuca virosa, assembly GCF_052849685.1. Classification (NCBI taxonomy): domain Eukaryota; kingdom Viridiplantae; phylum Streptophyta; class Magnoliopsida; order Asterales; family Asteraceae; genus Lactuca; species Lactuca virosa. The sequence goes on from NC_136433.1 coordinate 47,399,280, forward strand.
AATGAGTCTTACTTTCATCTACTGACTCCTAGTCTGATAAAACCTCAAGTGCCCTCGTGTTGATCTTGTCAACTCGATGGTTATACAGATTAGAGACCATTAGCTCATTGGTTATAAATATTGTTTCATGTTCTTCTCTTGTTCTTGGTGAACATGAAACTTGGAAGTTATCTGCAACACCTCAATAATTAAAGACATCTTCACTCTTGGTTTGTTGTGAATTATATTTTGTATTGATACTTTTGTTCTTGTTTGTATACTCTTTTATAGACTGTATTGAGGGGGAGATATCTCAAAGTAAGGATACTAGTTCATGAGCTTTTAAATCAAAAGATTTTCTAGCATCAGTTTTATGATTCTCCTGAAAAAGGCTACGTAAAGGTCCTCTGAAAAAGTTGTATATTCCTTTTTTAACTATTCATTTGTTGAACATCTCCTACACTATTATTTCCTTATCATTTTTTTCTTGTACCATATTAAGTGAATTGATGGAGAATTATAAATTCTAGACTGAAACTTAAATTTATGATATAGAAGATAAACCACTTCTCGTTGATAAGTTTACACTGTTTATGATTCACGCTGATTCCACCTCAGCGTGATTGAAACATTTCATTCTCTCCTTAATCTCTTCTTAATAAAACTTAACGATTCATTGTGATATAGCACACACTGATAAAAGTTTGAAACTTTGTGCCGATGGTTAATCTATGTACCGTAGGCTATCACACACACTAATCCCTTCTTGCCCATAATTTTTTCTTAAAAGCTTAATAATTCAGCGTAACATGCCATACGCTGGTGAGAGCTTGAAAAATCTATGCCGATAGTTAAGCTATGTACCATAGCTTATCACACGCACCAATCCATTCTTACCATACATTCTTCTTTAGAAATTTATGATTCGGCGTATAAAGCCAGATGCTGATGAGAATTCGAAAAATCTATGTCGATGAGTATATCATTGTCCATGATGTATTACATGCACGTACCCATTCTCTCCCAACAAATCTTCTATTAAAGAAGTTAATGATTCATTGTATTTTCCATACACTGATAAAAATTTGACACTCTTTGTCGATGGGTACATTTCATACCGGAATGTATTACACACATCATTCCATTCTCTCCTTTTATTCTTCTAATAAAAGAAGTTGATGATTCAACATATAAAACCATACGCTGATGAGACCTTGAAATACTATGTTAATGAGAGATATAGTTAAAACCCATACTATCAGAATACATCAAAATCTCACTTGATTGTCAGCTGCATTCTTGATCCGCCGATGAAGTAAATCAGATACGTTGATCACTTGCGCTAATACCACAATGTTGCTGATGTCAAAAAGGGGGACAAATACTTTGTCGTTATATTCCTATTTTCAGGGGGGAGATACCAACACTACCAACACTCTTCTTTTGCTCAAGGGGAGATTGTAACATACACGTTCAATTATCGTGTTATGTAATTTTAAAAGTGAATAATATAATGAAATATTATATGAATTTGAGCGTTGAGTTCTAACAGATAGTTTTTACTAGAAATGAAGTAAAACTATGTTTAGATTCACTCGGAAAATATTGGAAGTCGTATGAGATTCCAATCTAATGTCAAATATCGAAATTAACGAAAATATAAAGTTGGAAATAAGTAAAAATAATGTTATCAAAATTTGTAAAGAATCTCGTTAGAAACGTTTAGGCGAAAACCTCATCGAAATCTGAGTTATAACGAAGAAGTTATGACTTATTGAAGTTTCGCGACAGAACCGAAACGACGCTGTATGATGTAAAAAGTGAGTTTTCGATAAACTACTTTTTAGCCTTTATAATCTAAATGAAAGTCGTAGTATTCGTTAAACCGGGAATTTTCATAAAAAGAACGTCAAAATCTGACTGTGTATGGGGAAGTTATGATTTTTCTAAGTTTCGGTATAGCAGTAGACAGCTAAAAACTCGAAATAAAGATCGAGTGATTTTTAGCCGACACAACCTAAACGAGAATCGAAGATCTCGTCGATTGTAGTTCAATGGTAAAAAGACAGACGAAAACGGACGTCGGATGAAGAAGTTATGAATTTTTAACGGACTTTTCCTGTCCCGGCCCGTTAAAAATATAATATTAAAAATGAAGTCAAAATTAGCCGATGGAGTCTAAATGAAAGTTATAGAGCATAATATCACCTACGCGTGGATATAAAGAACGTCAAAAACGGAGATCATATGCGAAAGATATGAAAATTTGAAGTTCGGAGCACAAACTTCGAGAATTTGACTGCATTCACGACGTGAACACAGTGTTCACGACGTGAACTCAGTGAACGACGCGTTTCGAGCCTAGAAGACACACGGAAAGCCTAGGGGATGACCAGGATCAAAGTCACGACGTGAACATACATGGTTCACGACGTGAGAGTCGAATTTTCAGCCTATAAATAGAAATCGAGCCCTCCGGGTTTATGTTACAAATTCTTACTCTCTTTCACTCTCTAGCCTCTCTCAAGCCCCTCTAACACCACCCGAAGTCCCGGTATCATCCCCGACACCCGAAGCAAGTCCCGACGCTCCGAAGTTCCCGAGAAAATCATATTTTCAAGTCGAAACTCTGCCCGCGTAAAGTCCGGATTTTAACTAAAATCCTCGGTTTCATCAAAGAAAGTTAATTCCTAGAAACGAAGTGCTGTCCGAATTGTCATTTCATTATTCGTTTGATTAAGGTGAGTTCAATATATAGGAACAATTGTATGTTATGTGTTATATGTGCTATGTGCTTTTCCGTGTTATTATGTCTGCTATTTTGATAGCAAAGTTGTACCTTTGGCCATGTGATCAGTGAAAGGACTTAGATTCACAGTGGTATTGGTATGTAGCCTCTGGCCATGTAGAGCATGTCTCGTAAGAGAATGACTTCTATTCTATGGCATTGGCAGAAGGTTAGATAGGGCTGAAAGCCTGAAATCTACCAAAATATTTAATCAGAAATCGTATGTCTTTTGTGCCATTTGTGCCTCTGTGTTATCTTGATTTTTACATCATTGATCATGTAGAGCATGTTTCGTATCACTTCTGGTATTGGCTTTGAGCCTTTGGCCATGTAGAGCATGTCTCGTATTATTCTGGTATCGGATTTATGTCTTTGGCCAGGTAGAGCATGTCTCGTATCACTTCTGGTATTGGCTTTGTGCCTTTGGCCATGTAGAGCATGACTCGTATCACTTCTGGTATTGGCATAGGGCTATGTAGGGCTGAAAGCCTGTATATTCTAGCAAAATGATAATCTGAAATTGTATGTCTTCTGTGCCATTTGGGCCGAAGTATTATTGATGTTTATCAAGTGTGGAAATTGTTAAGTCTCTATGACTGTATATCTTTGAATCAAATCATCGATTGATATGGAAAGCTTGTCGCATTTCACATATGCCTTTGTTGTTCCTTGTACCCCTTTGCTTCTGCCATATTAAAGTATATATATGGCATAACGTTATATTGTATCTATTATTGAACTCACTAAGTGTCACCGCTTACCCTTCTCAGTGTTTAACATTTTCAGGAAATAAGCATCCAGTATAGTCATATACTGTTGGAAGATTTAGAATAGTTTATACTATTACTTTTGTATTTGGGTTTATGTTTGTATAAAAATTATAATATCCTGGGTAGTTATGTAATATACTAAAACTTAGTCGGTTTGTATCCAATCTTTTGTAATCAAATTATCAATGTAAAATATTATTTATTAATATGAATGTAGTATGTTTTGGAGTGACAATGTCTTTAGTACGAAAGTTAGGGTCTTTCAGAGATATTTTCCGTCTTCGACATATGAACCTCCATATGCTGTCTTCGACATATTTTCATTTGTGACCAGACAAATATCTCTAAGTGAAGAATCGACCATGTCATCAAATTTAAGAAAGGAAGTTCTCATATTCAGGGGGAGAAACTGCTAAAGAACTTGTTAAAGATTAGCTTTGGCATCATCAGATAGGGGGAATGTACGGTCACACCTTATGATCTGATGAGTCAAACACTACATGTTGACCACCAGCGCCAGTGCGAACACCAACACCACATCTTATCAGCATCAATGTGAACCGGTGATCTTGGTGACCGTATGTATATTAGGCTGTTATACATACATACATACATACATACATACATACATACATACATACACACACACACACATATATATATATATATATATATATATATATATATATATATATATATATATATATATATATATATAGGTTGTAAAAATCGTTCGACGTTAGCTAGTTGGTGGACTGGGGTTAAGGGATTAATCGGCTAGACAGAGATTATCGGGGACCATTAATTGCTAATTTGTTAGATTTTAAAAAATTAAATATGACTAATATCATATAAAAGTTCGTAAATGCCACTAATATCATAACAAAATAGGTTAATATGATAAATACAACACTAATCGTACCTCAAATAGTTTTTATTGAAATATAACTTCTTCAAAATGTTAAATTTTCATTGGGTTCTTCTGTTTTAGTCATTGTGTATGCATGGATTAATCGCTAGACGCTCTCTAATCGGTCGAGTAGTGCCTAAGGATTAATCGAGACCTAATCGAGATTTTTACAACACTGATATATATATATATATATATATATATATATATATATAATAGATATCTGATCTGTAATCTTAATGATTAGGATCAGGCATTTACTTAGATAGGTATACATCCCTTAATTAGTGGGATATTTGTTACTGTAATCGTATATAACCAACATTAGGGTGAAACCCTAATGTAAGTCTTGGTGACCGTCTTTGTGACCTCGTTCTCTTTGTGAGAACATTCTTTCTTACTGAAAGTATCTTTGTGAATACTTGTATTCTTTCGTTTTTCTGTTTAATATTTGTTTAGTTTCTTTCTTTTTTGTTATTTACACTTAAGTGTATCCGATCGATACAAACCTTCAGTTTCAAAAGCAAAATTTTTTATTTAATATTTTTGGGATATTACACTGTGAGCTTCAGTCTCACGGTGGATGTCATCGTATTTTTTTATATCCATAGTATAGTGTTATCGCACTTTTCAATACAATATAGCAAAAATATTGTAAACATTTGTTTGAAACTCTCAAAAACTTGAACTTCTTTTTTAATTTAATACATCAAACTCTTTTATTATTCTAATTTAATCCTTGTTCCACACTTTTCAATATAATATAGCAAAAAAATAATTTGATACTTAATATTATTTTTTAATGAGACGACTTTATAATTTTTAATCTAATATATTTAATTTGTTAGTTTAAATATGTTGTTAAGTTTAAAACATAAATCAAAATATCATATAACCTTGAAAATAATATCTAAAATTGTTTTTTTAATAATTAAAAAAAATAATATACATTAAATATAAAACATATATTGGAATGTCAAATTAAAAAAAATACAAAAATTTATTTTTATAATAATTAAAAATTTTAAAAGTGGTATTATTTTTATTAACTAGAAATAATAAAAGTTGTAATAAAATTAAAATTTTAAAAATATCATACGATATATTGAAAAAAAACCGATATTTTAATTAATAAACATAGTATGTTATTCTTGAAAAATGACTAATATTTTAAATAATAACTAAAAATGAAATAAAAAAATATATATTCAAATAAGTTATTTTGAAAAAAAAATATAATAATAGTTAAAAATAATATTAAATAAAAAGTTGAAGTCAATTTTATTCACACGCATCTTATATATAGGTACTATTAAAATGATACAAACACATAAGATATTTATATAAATTGATTATTATTCATCATAATAGTTAAAAATAACAATATATAAAAAATTATATTTATTTTTATTAATGTATAGATAGAAGCTGTTGCGATGATTTAATTTTAATATGTATCTTTATTGTCAAGCACATGGCAACATCATATAAGCTCTATCCATGGAAATCCCTAGCCATTTAAAACTTGTGCCCTCAATTTCATCTGGAAAATAACCACTCTCTCGAGTGAAAAATGTTTCATTTTAGTAGCAAAAGAGTTCACCAAATGGGTAGAAACATATTCACTACTGTTTCTAGGGTCTACTAAAAAGTAGTAGTCTTAATCGGTTAACTAAAAGTCTATCTCACGCCCTTTCCTCCTAGCTCTAGTTATCCAAATCCAACCTCGTGTCTTACTCTACCATGTCTCTTCTGAAGGCCTTTGTCAATAGGGTTGTTTAAGATTAGACTATAAACCTTCTTTCATCAAAGCAGCAAGCCGAGAACTACGATGTTAAATAGCAGTTACAAATCGAGGATAAAGGGAGACCCCTTTGACTTTGATCTTTCACTTCAATCAAATGTGAAGAGTTCGATCATCAACTAACATATATAAATTCTAACATGCGGATCATCAACATATATAAATTCTAACATGAGGATCATCAACACATTATCGTTTATTTAAAATGATTACAACTTTTACAACAATTTAATGTAAGAATTATTATTACAAAGTTAATGATAACGATATAGTTATTTATTAATAACATGTATTTGTCAACACTTTTGTTATATCATTGCATTTTTACTCAAACATTCGTCTAGCGGTATGATAATATTGACTTAATTATAAAATTATTCAATTTCTTTAGTGATGAATATTTCAATATTTGAACACATACCTAAACGTTTTTATTGATGTGATTATTTATGATCTCTAAGTTGAGATGAATGTTTGTGTAAAAACCATGTTTTTAGTTGAAATGGTTCCGGGAACCGGTTTCTAAAATTTTCATTTTTTTCATGCTATAGAAAAAAACTTATCAAATATTCAATACATAAGAGTTCTTTGCCATTTCAAGGGTTTACAAAGTTAGCCAATATAAACATTAGAAATCAAATCAAATGTCATATGATTATTTCATATTTAAAGGGTTCTCATGTTCATTTTTTGAATTGCAAATAATGGATTTGGAATTGGGCATCAAACAAAAGATGGATACAACATTAAAAGAAATCTAAGTAGATATGAAAAAGATATGAAAAAGACCATCAAAGTTTGTTATGTAAAATGTTTCATTTTTATGTGTTTTTATTTATTTTAACCAGTTCAACCGAGTTTTAACGGTTCAGTTTAAACTATTCAACCGAGTTTTTGTAAAAATCGGACGATTCGTTTTGGTTCAGAAATGGACATAAAAACGGTGTCAGTTAAACAACTCTCTTCCCTAGTTTTTGAAACCGATTAGAACCGGTTTTTTAAACATTATTTTTAATTCATTCTATAACTTATATTTATTTTTTTTACACAATAATCATACAAAATTCGTTATTGTTATATTTTACTGAAGTCAATAGTTTAAATTAAAATTAAAATAATACCTATAAACCAAAACCATCACCTCTCATTAAGTAGTCAACACTTATTGTGAGAGCACAAACATTCATTCAATCAACTTTATATCAATTTCCATGTTTTACAAAAGCAAAAAGGGGAACACAATTATGAAGATGTTGAATAAATAATAAAGGAAGGTACGTAATGAGACATTTTCCCAACCATATTACCAAAAGCTTCTAGCATAACAATATAACGTGTTGTTTTTCTTTTTTGAGGTTGAAAGTTCAAGTCCCCTTTGAAAAATAGATAGATTAATGAGTAGTTTAATAGTAGGTTGCATGTGTCGTTAAAAAAACCACATGTTTCGGACTATATATATATATATATATATATATATATATATATATATATATATATATATATATATATATAACTTTATTACGATTTTTTTTAAGATATTTATCAAAAACATCACCTTTTATAAATTTTTAACATTTTATAAATATATTTTGATATAAATACATTTTGATATGTATTTTGTCAACAAGATTGGACATGACATTAGTTCGCAATCCTATGAATAAAATCAAATGTTTTCTTTAAACTTTAATGTTTAAAGTTATCAAGAACACCGGAAAAAACAATAACAAGAAAATCAAGTGAATTATAAGTCAAAATGGAAAAGATAGTCAAAATAAAAAGTTTGACAAATGCGAGCCTTTTTTCGAATTTTTTTGAAGGTTTTTCCAAAAAAAAAAAGACGTGTAAACGAGAAGATTATGGGTAAACCTCCTAAAAGAACAAATCGAAAAATAAAGTTTTTTTTATGAAAAAATAAGTTTAGGGTTAAATAAATGAAATGAAAAAAGGTTTTTTCTTACACTTAACCTAATTTTTGAAAGAGGCCCTCGTAATATATATATATATATATATATATATATATATATATATATATATATATATATATATATATATATATATATAGTAGGTTACAACCCGTGGAAACCACGGTGTAAAAAAGAAAAATAATATTGATAATTAAAAATGGTGATGAAAAATCAAAGATTCATAAGATTTTAATAAATAAATAAGATATAATTAAAAATGTTGCCGTTTAGGTTATTATTATTATTATTTGCTAATTTGGTTTAACTAATAGTGTGTTGTCGTTTAGGTTAAAAAGGAAATTATTTTGCTAATTTGCGTTAACTAATAGGTTGATGCTAGTTTGGATTAAAAAACCGTATGTTGGTATGCTTAAAAATATAAATAAATAAATAAGTTAATTTTTATTTTATATACTTTTTATTAAGAATTGGTAAAAAAGAATTAGAAAATGTATCTATCAATATAAATATTGAAAATTTAGCTCCAATCAAATCCAACAACATTTTTAACAAAGAGCATAGAGGAGGTAGCATTAATTGTGGTATGAATTCAAGAATTGGTTGAAAAGATGATGATGAAGCCTCATCAGATTGTTTATAAAGACCTTAAACAACCTCAAAGGAACATAACCTCCTCCAGAAGAATCATTAATCCCATATTCTTGTCCATACTGTGCGTTTTAAATACCTTGTTGCTTGCAATTTTCAAAATATCGGCAAATAAATTGTGCTTTTTACAAAACTCAGGGAATTTTCACAGCTTTCACTTTGTAGTTTTGTAGTGATCAACATGTACTTCGATTAAGTTTTGGCAAGGAAATATAGCCTGCAAACAATAATTCAGAAAACTGATTAGTTAAGTTAAATATTGGGTTTAATCAGAACTTAGAATTTAGAACTTGAATAACCGATTTGCTTGCTAAGAACCTGCCAAACCAGATAATTTTTCAGATGAGAAATGCTAAGTACCTTCATGAACCAGAAGTAATCCAAATAAACACAAAGCAATTAAAAAAAGATCGGTACAAAACAAATAAAATATATGTGGAACTCTTGAACCAATACATTGCCCTGGTTGTATATCTTCTTGATTTGATACATATATACTCCATTTTCTTGCTCTGAACCCTAAAAGTAATACCTTGGCACCGATCGACAAAAGATGTCGAACCCAAAAACCTACTGATTAAAACATTTAGTACATGCAGAACACGCAAAAAAAATAAAAAATAAAAAAATAATCCCTTTCGGAAGCGGAATGGATCGATTTGTGGAAGAACAAAATAATTTTCAATTTTAAGGAATGAATCTCGGTGAGTTGGGAGAAATATTGTGACATTACCTTCATCATTTATGCAGATCTTGTTAATCAAGACGAAATTTCGGTAAACTGGGAGCTGATTTCTAGGGTTGAAGTTGAAAATCTAACTTGTTTCTGCTTTGTGCAGGAATGAGACAGGACAAATTGAGTATTTGGTAAAAAAAACTTTGAGCAGGATTATAAATAGGATTATTAATCGGATATATGGTTAGATGGGCAAATTTGGAACTCTACTTTGAAAACATATGGGTTAAGGAGATGACAGGTGACAAAAATGGATTCTTTTATTAAGACAGGGATATATATATATATATATATATATATATATATATATATATATATATATATATATATATATATATATATATATATATATATATATACTAGTTTATAACCCGTGGGAACCACGGTTACAAAATTAATTAAATTTTAATAGTAAAAACTCAAAATTATTAATCACTTATTTTAAATAAATTATTAACTAAGAGATTTTTTTAGTTATATAAAATTATAATCATTGATTTAAATAAATATGTAGAATTATATCACTTTATAATTTGTATTACTTTTATTTTAATGTTATTAATTTAATGTAATTAGAGTGAGAAATTTAAAATTTAAAATTTAAAATGGGGAATCAATAGGTTGACAAGTGACATGCATTAATTAAGAGACATAATAGGGTGACACATGTCAAAAGAAAAATAAAATATGCATTAATTATGAGGCCTAATATTGTGACACATGTCAAAATGAAAATAAAACTATTCTTTTATTAGAATAAGAATATATATATATATATATATATATATATATATATATATATATATATATATATATATATATATATATAATACTATGTCATTAAACCGTTATAACGGATATCATAATTTAAAGATATGAAATCCCAAAAAAGCCCCTCACCTTCTCAGACAAAAGTTTCTTTTCTGTGGATGTCACTTCAAGCTTTCCTTGGTGCTCAATTAGTTCTTTGTCCTAAGGTTTTAGTTCAGCACGAACCTTTGCAACTTCTTCTCTGAATTTCTCAGTTTCAACTATTAAAAAAAACAATAAATAAATATTTTTCACACTCTAAAAGTATAAATCATGTTAATATGATTATTAGTAATTATTAGTAATGAAAGTTGGTGAATAAGCATATAATCAAGAAAGCATGTTATAAGTTATAACCTCTGCACCTCTAGGTTTTCTCTTTCTTTGTCTGTAATTGCTAATCTCTTAAGGGCATCAACAAGTGACTTGTATGGATGTTCAATATTTAGAGCAAAGGGCATAACCGACAATTTTTCAAAGTATGATGTATTATAAGAAAAGAACTTAAAATTAGGATGTTTAATAGAAAAAAAAATTGAAAATATGGTGCTATATTACACTTTTTTTAGAGTAGAAGAAGACAACGACGAAGAAGATAATCTTTTTGATTGTGATTAGCATCTTAAGGTAATTACTCATTTTACCCCTTTGAATTTATTGTACTTTTATCAATTTCTACATAATTGTTTTTGAAATTTACTGTTATAACTTTATTTCTTAACCAAAAGAGCAACATACTTGCATTGTTTTTACCAATAATAATGTTGCTATTATGGGTTACATATAATTATCGGAGGGACAATATCTGTAAAGTCACTATTATGCAGGGACCATTTATGTAACTTTTATAAGCACATGGGTCATTTCTGTAAATTCTCTAAAAGGCATGGACAAATTCTGTTTTTTTTATGAAACGCATGGACCATATATGTTGTCTTCCGATTAACCAGGTACCATTTCTGTAATTATTGCACGACTTCCATAATGTGCCCCCAAATTATACATGAAGGTTATTGTAGTCATTCAAGTGTTTATCCCAAAGTTATATTGTATTGGTAAAATGACCGAATGAATAATGATCATTTTCACCAGTGTTGTTGCTTGATTAATATTGTCCAACTATAAAAAGGTGTAACAAAAGACGTAAATGCCCTTGTTATCCATAATCTTTTGTCCCAAAATTCATATCTTTTGACCGAGACTCGTTTCAATAGGACAAAACTAGCAATTTTTTGTCCCAGGCAGAAAGATGGGACAAAAGACCTAAATGCCCTTTTGATTCAACACAACATGAAAGTAGTGTTTGTAGTAACTAAACTATAAATGTTTGATATCATTAACTAAAAGTAGATATTTACAGGTTTTGAAATGTATCAAAGGAATGGAATCGGTCAAAGGAATTGGAATTTGAAGAAATTGAAATGTGTCACGTGTTTGGTTAGAAGAGTTTGTAAGGAGAATGGAATTAAATTCAACTCCGTTCGCCTGTAAATATCTACTTTTAGTTAACTAAACTATAAATGTTTGCTATATGATGGTATTGGTTGTGTTAAATTCACACATATTGATTGTTTTAAAGAATGGATGAAAAATGATGACGTGTTATTAATATTCTAGGTGTTATTATATATTAGTATGTTATATTGTTTGAACAGCTGAATATTATATATTAAATTGTCACTAGTAGGAAGCTATTGAAACAAAAGCAATTTAAAATCTGATCTTGGAAATATAGAAATCGAAAGAGGTTATATGTAAATAATATATAAATGGAAAAGGTGATATATGTAAATAATATATAACTTAAAGGGGTGTTATATAAAATTACCTCTAAATTGAAAAGAAAAATAACAAAGCTGTACACCAAATTTGTCTGTGATGTGAATATTTTGTTTTGACGCGTAGTAAATCCCCCCATACCTCATGGCCTTAAGGGCAAATTAGTAAATCTACACAAATCTACTTCCTCCCCAATCCCAAATTAGAGGTATCACGTTCAAAAGATCGCATCTCTCCCTCTCTCAACCTGTCGCCGCTGTTGCTTAGCCATCATCACGCCGGTCGTTGCTACTCACAGCATTCTGATTTGTCAATCGCCGATTGTTAGGAATTGAGACAGGGTACACGCAGCGGAAACACTATCACACACACAAACACACGAAGGAAATAAAGCAAGAAGGAACACAAGGATTTTACGTGGTTCAGATTCGGTGTAAATCCTATGTCCACGGGCGCAACTAGATTTTATATTAACTCACTATAAGATTACAAATGGTAATATCACTCGGCACTTTTGTTGTTCTGCGCTACGCTGCTGCACACTTTCTTCTTGCAATACATACACACATATATATATATATATATATATATATATATATATATATATATATATATATATATATATATATATATATATATATATATATGTTTGTGAGCCGCAATTTGCACATGAAATTGAGCCGCCATATTTGAATTGAAATATATGCCGTCCAAAACTATTCCACCTAAAATGTGCGTCCATTCAATATTCAATAATTGAACCACCGTCCATTTTTTCATTAAACAATACAATTAAATTGTTTAATTTGCTAAGTTACATTTATGGCCCTTGAACTTTTAGAAACTTGTCAATTTGTTCATGACTCCATAAATCTTAACAATCTCCCACTTGAAGGCTTGAACAAATTAGTCTTTGCCCATGTCTTAAAAATAGAGGAAAGTGGGTCTTGAGATTTAATTGGGATTTTTGGATGATTTATGCTGGAATTATGGTGATTTTTTTTTGTAGTTCCACCTCAGCATCAAGACAAAAGTGGATAAGTCGGGTCGGATATTGGGCAGTGGATAATAGATACAAATTTGGGTTGCTGTGTGTTTTGGGCTCCTGTGTTCACGCCAGTTTCCGACTCATCTAATGATCCAATAGCTAGATAAGCAATGTGACGTGATTTAGCAGTTCACCGTCATTTCCTTTACCAATGACAGCTGTATATTCTTCCCCCACAAGATTGCCACGTTTTTATCACCGCTCAAAATATCTTCTCTCTTTTCGATTGTCTTTCTTCGTCGGTTTCCCTTGCCACTGCCTCTAACATTCTCTCCCTCTGTGATTCATTCTCTCTTCATATGAAATTAGGGCTTTTTACCACCACCGCCATCTAGAGAAGCCAGTGTTCCATACCAATCTGCAAGTTATCTTTTACTTTATTTATTCCGGTTATGTCGCTACTCTCCGCCTCCTTCTTTTCACTCCATGTTTGATGCTTCTATTTCCAACCACCGCTTCAATTTCATCGGTTCTGGTCAAAGTTTCAACGTCAAAATGGAACGCTTCCTTCTTTTCTTACAGGTTTTATCTCCCCCTCTCAAATGCTAATAATCACTTTATCGAGCATCTTCATCTTCTTTTTTACTAATTGTGGATTCCTTTGTAGTTGTGGTGGCTGGATGTCATTTCTGAAAGGTGTTTACGCAATTTAGATTACATACCAAACCCAATCCTAATTTTGCTGTTTTTCCAAGTTTCTCTCGACCTTTATGAGAACTTCCAAAGTCTTTGATTTCAGTTGACTCCTAACCATATGTTCATTATGCTATAGCTTTACTTATTGGTTTTGATAGACGAATCATAGAAGATATTTAACGACTTATCTGATTTGAGCTAAGGACGTGTGTTGGTATCGAGAGAACGACGTAAATTTTTTTTTTCTTTTTATTTTTGTCATTTATCCTTTTTCCTTTTCACTATCCTGACTTCTTTCTCCTGTTCTTGAACATTAGCTATCGGTAAGCTTGATGTTTGTAATACCGCATAGTTTTCAGCCAACGATGGTTTGATATACAACAGTGGTCACGAAAGTTGTATATTATTTGCGTTTGTTTTTAATTTTTTATTTTGGTTTTCTTGAATTTCGTTTTTCATCTATTTGGTTTTTTTTATAACGTATATCAGTAATCTTCTTTCACCTCTTCTTTTATTAATTTTAGTTTTTGAATCTCTTGACGTTTTTTTCTCCAAATTACTACTAAAAAGAATTACCGCTAGACCTAGACCGAATATTTAGAAATCTCCCTCTTTATATTGATCGTTCCACGTTTAAAATTGCAGGTTTGTAGATTCCAAAGTGGAATAGATAGCAAATTGTAAGCCCGTTGATCTTCTAAAGATGTTACTAGAATGTTAGAGCTCTTGAAAGTGAAGAAAATTCAACTTTCTAATGATATTGAAGAATGAAGATCTTAATGATTTTTTAGTGAAATTTGAAATTGAACATATGATGTTATTGAAGATCTTAATGATTTTTTAGTGAAATTTGAAATTGAACAAATGACTGCAATTTGTATTTGGGCCTATTATGTAATTGTATGACATCGTCAATGTAATTGTTTGAATAAGAGTCGTCAAATCTTATGTTGAGATGTTGGTCGTGTTAGTTTTTGTTACTTTTTGATATCAATTTCAAATTATCATGAACAAATGAGTGTAGAACTCAATCCTATTAGGAAGAAATTAGATTGCCACAAACCCTGACGAGGGAAAATTGGTTATGAAGATGTGTTTTGTACGACATTAATCAGATGCTTGGTTTTATGCAGATGGAGTGGCTTGTTGGTTGATGCACTAAAAGCTATTGGAGTTGTAACTTTCTACTGTCCATGTGAGTTTCCTCAAAAAAAAAAAAACAATCTTAGCTAAGGGTGCTTATAACTTTGAATCCTATTACATTGTGAGGTTGTCTAAAAATAGCTGTTAGTGATATTGCTGGAATAAAACCTCTTCCCAAAGTAGGAAAACTGGTTGAGTTTCACTTATTTTTTGTCAAAAATATTGTTGCCAGGTTCCCTAAACATCCTTTTCTATTGGTTGGAAAATCCATGGGTATGACTATCATTCGTTAGAATGTTAAATCATAATTCTTTTGTTGATGAAGAGGTAAGTTCGTATCTTTTTTATTTTTTAAATTCTTTTTAGTTGAATTTAGTCACCTTCCCAAATGAAAGGTTAGTAGTCAAAATCTAAGCTTAGGAAGATCTCTGGATTTCTTTCTGCTGACAAGGCATAAGAGCCGTTACCAATGGACGGTGTGGTGTTGGAATTACCCAATGAATGCTTTACATTTTCACGCACACCAACATACCAGATGACAAAAAAATACAAGGTGCTATTTTCTTAACATGTTTGGTAATAAATTCATGGACTTATCCAATTATCATTTTTTTAGATCGACTATTAGTGGTTGCTTTTGTATATGAAATGGGTATATTGATTGTTGATTTAAGTGCGCCATTTTTTTTTTATTGGTGATTGTTTGTGTATATGAGATTGATTCAAAACATCCTTATAATTTAAATGCAGGGACCAAATGTAGACTTTCGGTGTAAAAAGGGAATTGCTCGTGTTCATTTTTTTTGGTGTGTTTGTTTGTGATTCGAACAACAAAGAAGGAAAGATCAAATGTTACTGTTAAAACATGTGATTTAGTTTTCACCCGTTTATATCATTGCAATTTAGCTGCATATCAGGTGTTTGAGGAAATGTCTAAAAGAAAGTTTAATGCAAGCTGTGTAGCTTCGGTATCAATTTCTATGCCGTTTACAATTGGGTTGCGTAATTTCTTTCTTTAATTTGATAATTTCTCTCTTTCATAGTGCTGAAAAAATCTACTCATGGCTTCTGATTTGGTATTTTCTCCCTTGAACAAGGCACTGAAACCGTGAGCAATGAGGAAGAGATTATAAAGAAGGATGTAGAGTGCAATCCATAGAACCTTGTTCTGCAATGCTGTCTTTGATGAAGAATTTGTACTGGTCTTGGAAGACATTTTATGGGGTGAAAGAGAAAAGCCATGTCATCAGGTAACTATTCCACTTCATTACATCTACGGGATATCCATACTGATAACAGGGTTTATTTATCCTTTTCCGAGTTTTAGGTGTGTTGTGGTTATTCTTCAAAAAAAAATGATCCACTGAAAATTCTTATTTTGCCTTCTTGGTGCAGGATTACAAGTGTCCTGGAGTTGCAGATGATATAGGATTACATGTATTCTGCAGTTGCAAATGATACAAGTGTTCTTTAAGAAGATTAAATGACAAATTATCCATTGTACAAAATGATATATCATTATCAACTGAAGGATTAAAGCGATGTTTACTTGAAGAGGGAACAAGTGAAATAGCTGTACAAGACTATCAGCAGATTATGCTCATAGAATTTTCAGAAATACAAGAGCAAGGCAGAGTTCTTTGTGAAGATCGCTTAAGTTTGATTGAAACCTTGTGCCAGCTAGAGGTAAATTTTCTTCACTTTTTTCGGTTAAAAAATGACATACATATCCTAAATACCAGATAAGTTTATTGTATTAAATTTTAAATCAAACCATCAGTGCTATGTAGATTGTTATTAAGGCTTACTATAAACAACTGTCTATTTTATACCTGATTCTATATGCATATACTAATAAATTTGTTTAATTATCAGCCAAATATTTGGAAATAGTGGGAATGTGTTTTTGAAACCTTTTAGTTTTACTCATTTGCTTTCTATCAAATCCATTCCAATGTAATCCTTGGAAATGGTGGGTGACAAGATGGATTTCATTTCTTATTTAAATAATAATATAATAAAAAAAATATTTTTTTGTGAGTTTCGACTTTTGTGGTATAGTCGTTACTACTTATGGTCTATTGATTAAAGACAATGTTGTAAAAGATCCCAACAATCGTGATCGTTTTTAAATCTCTGCATTTTAGCCAAGTGTGGAAATAGAATGTGAGGTAATAAAATTGTTTAAGTTTATTAGATATGTAATTTGTTTTTTGAAAAGCTTTTGAGTTTTGAACACGTTTGAAATTTTGAATTGCAATATGGTGGTCATCTTTTCCTTTGAAGCAAATCAATTGATGTTTTCAGATCCTTACAAGATTTCTGACTTTAACTATTGGGCTTCACCTTACCATGATAGGGATGCTGAGGAGGTTCGTAGTAATAAAATATAACAACTTGAAGTTGCTGACCTTTTTACCCCTGTAATCTTTTATTATGATGTGTGATATTGTATTTGTGCAGGTTGTGTGAAAAAACACTAGCCTTAATACATGGTGATCTCCATAAGGTTAATGTCTCCTATTTGCATGATAATCCATGAAACATGAAACAAGAGGAAGGAGATGTCGTAGCTTGGGGTAATTATTACGAACTACATGGTTCGGTACAAAGTCAAAATTATAACTCTATTTTACTTTTATGCATCAAGGCTTGCCGTGGTCATTGTTAAGGATAGAAAAGACTCGAAACTATGTAAATATGAAGGAAAAAAACCTATTTTAATTCGTAGTATATGTGTAAGTTTCCTCATTCATAAGGGCTAAAAGCGGTAAATAGCAATGTACTTTTAATTATTTGTGTACTATAGCATTGCACTTTGGTTTCTTTTTACTATGACGACTTTGTACATTGGAAATCTAGCCAATTACAACAATTTACTTCCAGCTTTTTTTTTATTAGCACTATAAATTTGACAATGGTGAAAAAAAATTACCCAAATAACCTTCCGTGGGTCGTGCTTAGCACGTCCTTGAGACTTCCCTAGTATATATATATAAAAGTTACAAAAAATAGATTTTTAGTACGAAAAAGGAAAGTGATTGTAACATCTTCAAAATGGGCTTAGAAATTTTTTCCCTTTGTCTCGAAGAAGGTGACTGAGGTGACTTACCTCTGTGCATATTCCTTGGTGGTGGCAAAAGATCCCCCGATCCATCAAATAAATAAAGCATGTTGTTTATTCGCCAATGACTCTGATTACTCGACTGGTCAATATGTGAGGGAAACACTATATTTGGGTGCAAGCCTTATCAATGGTCATGTAAACACATATTTAATTAACAAACTATATAATCTAATACATAATGTTGACAATTAAGAGTAAATAATCTTACTTCATTGAATGAGATAATCTCCTTATAATTTGCAGAGGAAAGTTTCATAATATGTGTCCATTTCTTACGATCATAGTGATACTTATAAATAAGGGATGTGTCTATTATATACATATATGTCATTTATGAAAAATAAAGAATATCAACCAATATCATGTTTATATTATTAAATAATAATTAATAATACAAACATTTCATCAAACCTTAAGGGCCTATGATAATCTCGTGATGGTATACTTGAGTTGTTGGTCAAATATTATATTTACAATAAGCCTTTTGATTTTTATCAAATGCCTTCCTGCTTCCAAATGTGAGTACCACATGTGTACGCGCACATAATAATTAACAACGTGATTGAAAAATTTTTGTTGAAAGAAATTAGCATTGTACATATCGAGAAACAAGAAGTAGCTCGGATTCTGAAGTGTGATTTCATGGTGGGTTCGGATCCTAGATGCTTATCATGGGATTATTCTTTGGTGCTCAAGTATGATTAGGCCTTTTGGAGGTTGCTTTGTATTTTCATATATCCTAGAACCCGGTTTTTGAGACTATTGAAGTTTGTGATTTTGGGTCATTCTGCTATTGTTTCTCATCGACGTGTCACATTTGGATTTGATTTTGCTAGTTGCTGGTTTGGAACTTAAAGCCTCAATTTTTGAGAGTCATGTCATCTATTCCAAGAATCTAAGGGGAGATCGTTGCGGTTGCAATGATTTGCATGGAAGATGACAAATAGGCTTGTAATATTCCCTTCTGCTTATGCATAATATTTCCTTACAGTTACGAGTTCCTCTATATATTGTGTTGATGCATTAATTTGTAGAGTAGAGCTCCATATATAAAAAGTCATAAATAGTATAGAGAAATTAATTAGTTTATTAATAAAGTTGATTATGTCGTTCTTATTCTATAATGTCAAATTTTGAATTCAACCATACATAGTAAATTGCTTCACCGCAGAGATTAGTTTCCTTTCGATTGGTGGAAAATATTTTTATTTCAACAAATAGTTTCCTTTCGGATATTTTTTTCCTTTAGAAACGTGTCATATTCCAAAGAACACGTAATTTATCGAGAAATGTGATCCACAAATGGAGTAATTATCACTTAAAACATTCCAATAATAGAAAACAAGTACAATTTGTAACCTTAAATCAACACTCTTATCAGAAAATTGGTCCCATAACTCGGTTACGTATAATGAAACTTAAAATCACTTTGTCCATATTATGCATATGTGATATCTAATCTACTTCAATTTGGTTTTATTATAGCATATTTTTTTTTTCCAGAATTAACAATTATTAAATAATTACAGTTATGCTTTAAACATACTAAAGAAATTGAAAATAATAATTAATTTGCTTACAACTTGTTAGCTATGAACAATGTAACGACCCGATTTTCGTGTTCATCATCAAGGTTAGTTTCTGTTATGTTCTCTTGTTAAGTTAACTTTTTATCATGTCTAGGGTTAAGTTACAAGGGCTAAAGTGCAGAAAATGATTATTGATCATGTATATGGGTCATGGGGTAATTTTCTCATTCTTGAAGGGCTTAGTTTGTAACTAATGATGTATTAAAGCTAACCTAACTGTAAAATATGGGAATCTCATCCCATTTGCATCCAACAATCAGTTTGTGAGAGTTCCATTCTTGGAGTGTTGGTGAAGATTTTGTGGCCATTTTTGGTGGATGTTAGAGTGGTGTTCTTGGATTGCTTATTCTCTTGTCTCATTCAGTGGAAGCCATAAATTTACAGAAGGTATGTGAATGAATCCTTGAGTCTACTTCTGTTTCTTTAAAGCACGCTCAAGAGGAAGCCATGGATAGTGAAAAACCCATGGTGTAAGAGTGTTTGTTGGATTCTTATAGTGTTTTAGCTGCCTTGAACACTTGGTTATGGTCTTGGGGGGTTAGAATCATCCCAAAGGAAGTGTCAGTCGGACCTGGATTGGACATGAGATCACAAATTATAGGAAATCATTTTTGTGATTGTCTACCTTCCCTTGGCATGGTAGATTGTTAATCGGGGCACGATAACGAGATTCACGTTTTCCCAATCGCGACTAGGTGATGAAACCGCGATGTGGCCCTCTATTACCCACGACGCGTTTCCTAGGCAGAGTACCCATTTTTTGTTTTGTGGTTTATTTTTGATAGAGCTCTTGTGCAATCTTTTAGGGTGCTTAATTGCTTGTTGGAGGGTGTTCTTCCTCTGTTTATAACTCTACATATCTTGGACTAGAGGTAAGTCACCTCATATTGAAAATATAGTACTTTGTTAGGAATTTCATATCCTAGAATGTGTGAATCAAACCTAGGTTGTTGTAAGATTCATGTATCCTGATTATGACTGGTATGTATTAGAAATGTTGATTCCTTTATGTGATTAAAAGTCTAGGATGTATTCCATGCAAAATTCTTGACATGATGCTTTGGTGATAAGAATGTAGGTAGGTTCATGAGAGAAATAGGGATATGTTTTGATTGTGTGTGATGTTATTTTTACATGTTATGCTTCTGGAAATATGTTAGTTAATAAGAAGGTGAATTGCATGCTAGTGATGTAAAATGCTTAAACTTCATATGATATGTTTGCATGTTTACATAGTGAGGAAATTTTAAAGTAATATGCCATAAAATATTATAAAATAAATGAACATGATTACTTAGGGAGGATAGAAAAGAATATTGTTTAACCATTGTGTGATGAATTAATAATACATTAATTAAAAAGGGGAATACACTCAGTTGTAAGCTTTCTATATACTTCCTAGATTAATTATGTAGCAGCGGAAATAAACAACTTTAGTCTAAGGCAAGCAAATTCTAAAACCTACAAGGATCTTAACTTAATTGAGATTAACAACTATACGAGGGATATAAGTTTACTAACATTTAGAAAATCCAATTTTCTTGTAGACCTTTGATGTGGATCGAATTCAACAAGCCAGGGAAGAGTAACCAAAGTAGATTACCTCTAATGGTTCACATCCAACAATACCAAACTATTTGATGTTAGAAAATAATCATTGGAACAATAGAGAATAAGCAAGGAGCTAAAGAGATAAGATAATATCTAATCATCATAGAGTAGGACAAATTTTAGGAGTGTCTTGGAAAAGGGTATTTATAGTTTCCAGTTGCTTGCAAAGAAAGCAAATTTGAATAATTAAATAATCAAATTTAATTCAAATTCAAATCCTTTCTTGTACACACCCTTGGACGAAAATTCAAGGGTTTATCCCTTAGAATTTCATTCACCCTCTTAAGGGATCCAAAATGTTCCAATTATTAAACTATTGAACAATTAACATTTAGTCCCTACACCTTTTAATTAGTGCAAATTAATTCTAGATTAATTCAAATTAATTCCAATTAATATCAAAATAGTTTCTTAATCAATCATCACATGAATAGTTAATAAATTATTTATATCTCTCTTATAACATCAAATACTATTTGGTTCATTGAGGGAAACCCAAAAAGGACACTGCTATTAATGGATAATATTACTAGTTTAGTTATGTCATTGGACACTATTCCAACAGTCTCCCACATGGACAAGTCATCAACTACAATTGGTCACAAGGCTCTCACTTAATCAGTAAAGCGTGCTTCCTTAGCAACTATCGAACTCTAAATCATATTCTTAGAGACAACCCTTAAGATAAGTGATCAATTATTCCTTCGTTCTATAAGATATCGTATGGACATGTGACAGTGATATGAATCAATCTCATATTCCAAGATTATGTTTCCTGATTTCCGATTTATGATGACCTTATTAGATTTACAAGATTGAGCACATCAATATGAAAGGTATAGTATGCTCAAGAGTCATATTAAAATGATATTGCTAATTAACATATGATACTAATGGGTCACACTAACAACAACTTGATACAATTGATTATTTATTAGAATTTAATTTTAATAAATATTCAATAAAACTCTTATAATTAAATTGGAAATTATTTATTTCATGGAAATAATAATTTTTATTAGCAAGTAACATTATATAACTCAAATGGTATGAATTAATAAATCACACACAACTTTTTGGACTAGTTGAAACTCTTTTGTCTTTTACCAAAAGACAAAGTTTATATTTTATAAAACTTGAGTTTATAAAATTTAAACAAACTTTTCTCTTTTATATATAATTTACGAAAATTAGATGAAGGAAAAGAGTTATGGGCTTTCCATTAGTTTATTTAAAAGTAGAAGCATGGGAGAAGGCATGCTTGGACATGTTTATGACATGGGGACATATGTGCTTAGAGTGTTAAGACTTAATGGTTAATACTTTCACTATATGCATCTATGTTTGAGGCTTGCATTTTGGCTAGTGATTCTTTCCTTCCCTTGATGAAATGGCCGAAACTTGTTCCCTCTCTCTCACTCTCTCTAGTTTGGTTAGAAAACTTGAAGAACACTTGCATCTTTTGCTCTCTTTGTGTTCTTATTTTGATAAGAACATAAAACTTAAGAGTTAAGAGTTTTGGACTAGCAGCTACATCAAGTTGAGTCATTGTTGGTGTCTCAAATGATCCACATTCTTCATCAACTTCCAAGCCTCCCAAGAGGATCCAAAGAACAACAAATGTTGTTATTTCTTCATCCTTTCTATGGTTGATATTTTATCTTTCTATAACCTGCAAGAAGATCCTTGATGGGTATAAAATGTTATGACATGTTCAAAAATTGAAGTCTTTCGTCTGTCGTATTTTCTAGTTAATGAAACTATTTTTGAACTAAAACCCAACAATTGGTATCAAGAGCCACCATGCAAGCTTGGTTAATTTTTTTTTTGATTTTTGAAAATCTTAGTTTTTGGAGAATATGGATAACTTGTTTTTGTATAAAAATAAGTTCATACATATTTTCTATGACAACTTTATATTTGTTATTTTATGTGACAAAAGTTTCATGCATCTGCATAAACTAGCCAATGACCATTATGATTGTTGTGTTGTTGTGTTTGTTGTTTTTGTTGTAAAAATGGTTGTAATAATTTATTTATTCATATGGTATGTAATAATTAAATAGATTAGTTTTTCTTGTTTATTTTTGTAAATTAATAGATTATTTTTTAGAAATAATTTATTTGTACAAAGATGTTAGAGCCATTTTTTGAAGAAAAAAGGGAAAATTTCGAGTTCATCATGTGCTGGGCAGAAAGATGACACTTTCTGAAAAAGTGTCATGAATGCTACACATGTGTTATACATGTGCTGAATAGAAAGATGACACGTTCAGAAAAGTGTCATGAAAGCTGAAATATTTCCTTTAAAGAAGCCTTTCAAATCTTTTGCAAGCAATGAGTGTTTAATCAAGTGGGAGCTTCTAAAACAACATTACAAGAAGATTTTTGGTTCCCTTAAATGTCCCTTTAGGAATGGACTCGACATCTTTTGTGTTGGCTCACAAAAAAGTGTCATTAGTTGGTTATGTTTATGCACATATCTTTTTATGTATGTTTGTGTTGTTTATTTTATGCATTTATTATGTGTGGTTGATAAATTAGTTTTTCACATGCTAAAATAATTTTGGACAAAATAAACATCACATGGAGTTTGGGTTTTCAAAATTGGACATAAGATGTAACAAGTTATAATTTAATAAAAAAAATCCGGTTTTATAAAATCGTTAATAACGGCAAATTTTGAAATACTCCATTATAAGTTTTAAAATGGTGATTTTTGTAACTTATACAAACTCCAAATATATAAGTAATAAAATGAAGTTTTATTAAAGATATAAAAGGTTCAAATGTACTCAAAATTAATATCGGTTATTAAAATTGAATTGCGTCAAATTATATAAAAACTAGTTTTTTATATAGAACCTTTAAAAGTGATTTTCTTTTGAAAATTGATACCATGGTTTATTATATGCATGTAATAACCATGATATCATACGTTTTTAAACTAGAATAATAAAACATATAAAGACCCTTTTTTTACAAACCTCAAATCTATGCAATCCTTTTGAAGAACACTCACACATCTCTTGTATGCACTAGTGGGATACATGATACCTAACCGCTTAGTGTTATCTTTTGATGGCCGGAGTGTCTTCGCGATTTCTATAATCAAGTTATAGGCCGATTACACATGTTTTTCAAATTGGATGATTTGATCGGAAATCTTTTGTGATAAAGGATACATAAGCAAGAGAGATCCAAGGCATAGATGGGATCAAACATGTCTAATTGAATTTGTTATTAGCGATCCCATAAATCTAGGAATTATATAGTGAGATATAATTGATAATCGATATCTACCGGGCCTAATTCAAATGGATCGGATAAAGGATACCTAACCATTTATTTGTTTTGCAACTTGGATCCTAGACTTTGATAATTAATGTTTTTGGAAAATGAAAGGGTATTAATTATTGAAGATTAAATATTGAAAATACCAAATGAATTTTGTTAAAAATTTTGAAGTTAAATAATCTATTCTCATTATCATGAATTGTCATTTTCTTTAATGACTTAATGAAACAATAACATTCAATAGATACAAATTCAATGAATGAGTTCATGTCTTAAGAGAGAATCTCGTGAGAGATATGAAATTGTACGCACTTAAAGGTCGTAGTCCTAAACTATTTGCTTTGAGCAATAAACCTGAAAATGATACCTAGTAAAGGCATCGCTATGATGCTAAAGATGCTTCTAACATCAAGATAGGAATAGTTATTCATGACTTATAGGAAGTGTTGGATAATTTAAACATATATCTGATGATATAACAGGTCAAGCAATATTCCAATAAATACAATGATATTTTATTTAAAGCTGGTTTAAACATTGGAATAATACAAAGCTAAAAGAACCACCTTGTGTGATTCAGGAGGCCCATTTTTATGGACCGAACACCTTTAATCCCAAGAAATCTACTAAAGCCCACATAGATGGATCTTGTTTCTTTTGTGAAGAAACTAGACACTGGAAGAGGATTTACTCCTCTTATTTGGAAAGAAAGTCTGGAAGAGACTAGTACTTCTTGTATCTACTAGATAGAACTCATACTTTTCATATAACACTTAGGTACTTGGTACTTAAATTTTTATCTAATATTTGCAAATGGCTTGCAAATATTTACTGAAGAGTACCCGTTGAGCACAATCAAGTTGGAACTACACTCTCGGAGTTTAGTTTATTATTTATGCTTAGAACAAAAAGTACTTGTAATGTAAAACAATATTTGTTTTGGAACAATGAATGTTTTAATTTAGCATGTCTAAATTTATGTCTTAGTCATTTTATTCAAATGTTTGATAATTTACTCAATCGTTTTTTCATAACGATAATATTCATATTCTGAAATGATTAACTTCTATTTATGATACTAGATCTCTTAATAGAATGGTGAAGTAAATATCAACATTTTATAAATAAAATCAAGTTCTATATACAAGCAATTTTGACTTAAACTTGTTTTAAATCAAACTCATCTTTGCTATTGTTATCTTTATTATATAAATGGCATTCACATATTCTAACTTCAAGAAAAGGATATTTGAAGGCAAATAAGGTAGTTTATTTGACATATGTGAACCTTATTTATATGTAAAGGATTCCTAATGATATTTTCACTAAGGTGTAGAGAAAATAATTAAGGAACCATACACTTTGGTGTATGACTTCCTTTCTAATGAATGTCTGAGATTAAGCACAAGATACCAAATCAACTTTATTAACAACTATAGTAGTTTTAATTATATTTTACGCGGTAAAGCATAATTGTGAAATCTTTGTTGAAGGTTTCAAAAGTTGAGATGCAAACCTGTAAGAACCATCTAAGGCCTTAATGATAATAAATGATGAATTAAATCTTACTTGGTATGATTTACTTTCTAATTGGTAGAAATATGTGACAACCCGAAATTTCTATCTGGTAAAGCCAATCAATTCAATCAAAAGTCAGACTTATTTCTGTTAACTTTTAGCTTTGTTAAGGGTTTGTTTGAGAGTTCTAAGCCTAGTACACTCAAGGATTCTGTGTTAGGAAGTATTGACTTGAGATCATTGGGTTGCAATCGAGTCGGAAACACCTTCACAAGGAGTTCACGGCCGTGAACCCAAGTTTGGCCGTGAACGCCTCTTCTTATACATGATGTTCCTTCATTATTTCTTCATTTATCACATCTTCAAGTCAAGAATTCTCTTTTCTATCTCAAGTATCATCAAGGATATCCTCCTTGATCTTCAAAAGTGTAAGTGATTCTTCCATATTTACTTGATATCCTTCTTATTCAAATGAAACCCTTTGATTTCATCCATGAATTCAACTCTTTTGGGTTTAGATCTTCAAATCACCATCTTTTTCACCAAGAACACCAAGAACACACACTTGTTCTTGGGCTGTGAACACCTTCAAGACTTCCATTAAGTAAGTATCCTTTCCATACAGTTGTTATCCATTAGAAGCTCTTGAATCTCCATGAAACAAACACCCAGATGCATGATCTTCAAGAGTTCACGGCCATGAACCCTTCATCCATGGCCGTAAACCCTTCATAAGATCTTGATGTGGTTGTGAACCCTTCATAGGATCAAGCCTTGGGTCGTAAACACTTCATGTGTGGCCGTAAACTCTTCTATGGCGTAAACACTTATAGTGTGGCCGTGAACACCCTTTCATACAATCATATGTGATTGTAACACTTCATTTCAAGTGTTTCCTAGTACCTAAGGTTGTTCCCTTACATGATTAGTTGTTATATACACTAATTGTATACATATATGTGTCATTATATGCTTAATAGGATCCGTTTGTGCTCGAGACTTCACTTGGCATACTTAGCATCCTATATCGATCATTCATTAGAATCACTCACTACAGGTGAGTTCATACCCCTACAACTATACCTTTAAATGCTTTTTAAATGCTTTCAGGGGGAATACAAGTATAACACAATAAGATTGTGTTAAATCATTTATATGTGAAAACTACATTCAAAAGGATTTCTTATACTCAAACTTGTTGAAAACTCTTTTAAAGCTTTTATAAACTTCTTTTATATCAAATCATATCCGTCTATATATTTACGTATAAGTATGTTTTAACAGACTTAGGACTATTGCTAGATACCTTGAATCATGTTCCTTGTTTGGTTGTGGGCTCGGGGTAGGATCACTAGTCTGAATGTCGGTTAAATCATTGTTATACTTATTAAATACATATGTGGATATTAAACCCATTTTTAAGGTTCATTCTTAACTTAGTTGCTTGGTGAGTAATTGAGTCTTTTCTATACATAAGTATTAGTCAAACAATCATACTAGTAAACTACAATAGGTATAGTTTAGAGGATTACTACTTACTACTTCTAGAACAGTGAAACTTACAAGAGTCAGTTCATACATGAGTCAGTTCAAACATACTATAACTAGAACAGAAGGAACATACTATAACTAGAACAGAAGGAACATACTAATACAAGAACAAGATAACATTAATGTGAGCCACTACTTCATGGCATGTCAATTTACTGTTGTGTCACGTTTTGTAACCAGAGTCTCCTGGAGGGAGAGCGTGAGTTTGTGTATAGATCTATACGGGATTGACCATCCTACACCTTGCTGCTAGCTACAGTGGGACCTGCAGGTCTACGGGTGACGAATGTCATACCATTTCGACGTCTTTTGATCGTCGTGTTTTATACTTGTCAATCAAGCATGGTTATAACCTCATCACATTTTACCTTAATTAAACAAATTGGTTTTAAGGTAGTTAGTACTTCAGTAGTTACTTTATACAATACTAATGTACATCTTCATTTTCCCATTACATTCATATAGTGATCTTCTCACATAAAAGGTAATGTAAACTATTTTCTGGTAATGAAAGTCATACCCTTGGGAAAACATTCATTTTTACAAAAGAACAAACATGCAAAACAGTCGGGTCTTGGTAGAAGGCTACTTTCCGTTTTAGAAGAAAATATAGGATTTTCTAGGAAGTATACAAACATTTACATCAAACACTTACAAACTTTACATCAAACACTTACAAACATTTTCATCAAACTTATACAAACATTTGACACTAAAATACTTATGAACTCACCAGCTTTAATGCTGATCTACTCTTTCAAAATAACTTGTATTCTCAGGTCACCAGTAGACAGGTACACTGGACCAGGTTTTGAGAAGACGGAGCACATTCAAGACTCGTCTTTTATTTTGATTCATATTTTGGTGTCTTTCAAACTTTAATCAGAACAAGCTTGTATTAAATTATATTATTAATGCAATGGATGATGTTGTTGCTTGTTTTACTATTGTGCATTGTTATGATACTGTACATGACGTCCTCCGCCCCCGAATGTTTCCGCCATTATGGTTTGGGGGTGTGACAAAATATTCTCCTTTAATATTTTTGGGATAATACTTCAATCACTATTAATTGTATATTGAATACAAATACCAACTAATAAGTAGATTAAACACTTTATAAGGTTTAGTATGGAAAGGCTCCATCCTTATCTTACTTAATGTTTTGTGGATTTGAAGTCGATGTTGGACTAAAGCTTCTAAACCCAAAATCTACTAAACACATATTTGTATAATACTCTAAATGTGGCTTAGATTATCATATGCAAGCCCACTAAGAATAAGTTCTTTTATTCTTGTGAAAGCTAAGTTAGTAGAAAGCAAGCTTCTAATGACAAAGCAAGTGGGAGGTACATGGAACTTGAAACAGCTCAAGAACCATAACCTTATGTAGTAATAGTTGACACTAGTTTTAACAAGGATTGTTAAACTTGAATAATAGCTATTTGTTCGCATTAGTGGTAGAGATCATCTATGACTTGAGAAATGTGGAATATCTCATTGATGAGCTTTTATTGATGGTTTCTGGAAAATCCATCAAACACCAAGATGATATGTCAGATCTCAAATCTGATAAATGACTTAGAGTCATGAACATGAGATGTAATCCATGTATGAGAATCAAGTATGGTCTTGATTAAAATTTATCCCTATAGTAAGGCTAGAAGGAGTAAATGATTCTTCTAGATAGAATAAATTACATGGATAACCATACACATTTAAAGCAAGACTTGTTGTAAAAGGATTTTCTCATACTCATGTCATTGACTATGGTCCTCATCATACTCATGACATTGATTGTGGTCAAACCTTTTTCACAAATTGCTATTATTAGATCAATAAGGATATTAGTTACTATAAATTCATATTCTTAATATGAGATATAGTAAATACATTTCAAGAAAGACCGCTTTTTCTAATAGACATCTACTGGAAGATATCTATATAGATTAGCCTGGAGGTTTTCTTAATCTATGTTATCCTAAATGTTAGAACAAAGTTCTAGTAGGATCGATTGATTCTAAGCAGAAAAGCAATAAATAACATAATAAAGAACACAAGAATGGTTTAACTGATGTCGAATGATTAAGCTTTAACACCTCAGAAGAGCTCGATTAAGAACTTCGACTGTAGAGGTGTTTAGGGTTACAAAGCAATAATAATAATAATGCCGATCGTATCTAAGGCATACATGCATGCACTATATATAGCTTAACCCTAATCAATAATCACGGATGGACATGCCCAATCCGGATATACAAAAACAAAGCCCTTGACGCAACACAAAATATCCAACAATCTCCCCCTTTGCGTCAATGGAGCCGATAGCTCAGTTTGGTTGAGCTATAGAAGACTTCTTAATGGTCTTTAACACCTTCGGTATAATGGCCAGTAGAGTATGACGAAAAGTAATATACCACCAAAGCATGTCAGTGAAGTTCTTCTTGTCTGACTCATTGTTGTGCTTGCATCGATGGATAATATTGATTATGTGCTCCAAGCAGTCCGTTGAGAACAGATGCTTATCAACAAGAGCGAAAAGAAATCTGTTAGCTTCGCCTCTTGTGAACATCACTATGAGATGTGTAGAATCAATTTGACCCAGCTGCATCTTGTTCACATCTCCAGGCTTTACGGTTGGCTTCATAGTTGGTTTCTTCTTCAAAACACTAGCAATCTCCTGATCCATTGTAGCAACTTCATGGACATAGGAAGCCAACATCCTCTTCAGATGATCTAGGATCGGCTCATACTCCTTCGCATTAGTGAGCAAAATGTTGTACAATAATATCCAATCATGAGGATTTAAGTTAGGAAGATCTGCCAGGGAAATCATAGAAACCGAGTTGTCTGAACCTCGGGTTATCTTGAAATTAACATTAACAAATTTCCCTACAGGCGAAGGTTTCAACACCTTGACTGTTGTAATCTTCTCTGCACTCCAAGTCAGATACTACGGCTGACCGAACTTGAGATAATAATCAATAAGTTCACGATCAACTTGAGGGTGAGGAGAGGGAACTTGAACTGTTGAATCAAAACAGTGAAAAGTAAATGCCTTTCATGTTATAGGCATATCAAACTGTGAGTCCCTCGTATTCTCACAATCAAACGAAGCTACAGGTTCCAGCCAGTACATGCTTGGAAACTCTATCGCTTCTTTGATCAGCGTTTCCCTAGTCCAAGGAGGAAACAAAGCCTTTTTGCAAATTAGGGCATCGTGCTCTTCCTTCTTCTTTCGCTCCCTCTCTTCTTCTTCCTTTGCAACCCAAATGTTTTCATCTAACTCCTGATCCCTTTCCTTCCGTTTCAGGGCATCAACAATAGTTTCTTGATCTTCATCACTATCATCATGTTCATCAGCAAGACCTTTATTCTTTTCTTGATTACCAGAACCCGAAGCTACATTACCCTTCGGTTATGTTTTGACAATGACCTTTGGTTCAATAGGAGTAGTTTTCTGAGCACCTTCTCCCCCTTGTTGCGGAGTAACCAATCGCTCCGTAACACCCTTCATTTCACGTAGAAGTTCAATTGCAGGAAGAAGCTTGGAGGTCAGGTGATTCCGGATTGTCAGTGTAAGAATTGGATCATGAGCATGAAGAACATTGTGCAGCATATTAAGAACGTCACCAACACAACTTCGAAAAACGACACGCTCAGTTTTCAACAAAGAAATTTACCGATCGGCTTGAGCCAGTTGAACCTTCTGGACTTCAACGGTAGTGGTTTGACGAGCAAGATCATCCATCAATTTGCTCTCCTTTGCTAAATCAGCATGGAGCTTTTCAAGATGAGAATTCACTGAGCTAAGAAGAGAAGTGTTCTCAGCTTGAATCTCAGAACGAACAGTCTCGAATTTGGCTTGCTCCCCTTGAAGTGACTTTGAGAGAGAGTCAACCGATGCATTCACCTTAGCTGCATTCGCATCAGCATGACCCTTAAGGGATTCAAGAAAGATATGGGAATTGTGAATGAGTTCCGCAACATCGGTTGTAGCCTTCCGGTATGAAGATGTGGATGCTTCAACCGCCTTCGTTGATTTATCAATTGCTCATGTATACTGTTCAAAAGCAGTGTCCAGGAAAGCCTTCAGCACAACATCATTGTACTTCGAAGAAGAGGCGAGCAATCGATCAAGCTTATCATCGAGACTCTGCACTAGTTGTTTGGTTACCGGAGCCTCTTCATCTTCATCAGTGGGAAGTCTATAAGGACTGTAATAGGTTGAGTCAAACTCAAAATTGTCACCACCGAGAGTAGGACCAGAATCAGTTGAGGGTGAGGGTGAAAGAGGTTTAGATGTAATAGGGGTTTCGGTTTCAGTATTAGCCCCCGTATCAGATATGTTGACGTTTACTAGAGGTTCGGTTGTAGTTGTGGTAGTTGCTTGTGAAAAAATGGGAGGTGGTAAAGGAGTTGTAGAGATTGGTACTGTACTAACTGTTGGATTAGGTGTCTAAGCCCATAACTATAATTGGTATGTACTTGAATTGATAGCAGCACAGTCCTTTTGGGTTGACCTCAACTTAGCAACTGGATAAGGAAATTATGAAAGGAGAGATATTAATTTATAAGATTAATAAATTAATATATATATATAAATGATTTATTAATATGTTAATGGATTAATATATTAATTAGAAATCATTATGTTTAATTAATTGTTAGCCAGAAATTAATCAGAATTGATTTTGGGGTTAAAAGAATTAATTATAAGGTGCAGGGACTAGTTTGCAATTATCTAATAGTTGAGTGGAAGGCTCTAGAACCCCCTTGGAAGATGGTGGACGAAATCTTTAGGGGAAACCCTAATAATTTCGTCCATAGGGGCTTGGATAAGGCCCTTGGGTTTGCTTAGGCCCTAAGCAAAGGATAACTAGGGTTTCCCTTAAACCCTAGATCCCTCAGCTATATAAGGAGCCTCCTGGTTCACATTTTGGTCACTCTTTCTTTTGAAGAAACCCTAAGGCCGAGATTTTGCATACTCCCTCTCCCCTCTCTCTTCTACTTTCCTTCTTGCTAGTTTGGGTGTGATTCCATTAGAGGCATTACACTTGTGGTGCTAAAGCTTCCAAGAAGATCAAGATCAAGATCAAGGGAATATCAATTGTTTGCTATAACAATTGAAAGGTATGTAAACCCTAAACCCTAGTTTGTTAATTTTTAAATTAGCCTCTCTCCTCTAGGGTTCTTGTTTTGCAATTCAAAGTTGTATGTTCAATAGTTAAAACATAGATCCAAAGTAGGTTGCATGTGAACTTAGGAATTGTTTCTAGTTTATTTGTTTTACCTAAAACCCATCAGTGGTATCAGAGCCATTGTTGTTTTAAATTGAATTGCTACAATTGTTGAATTGCAAATTAGGGTTTATAGCTATTAAACCCTAAAGGCCAATTTTTCGATTTCTAGGGTTTTGGATCAAAGGTTTTTTTTTCGAAAACCCTAGCCTCCAAAGAACCCTAATCGAAATTAGGGTTAGGGTTTTGAAAACCCTAGCCTCCTCCCTTATGAATTTCGAAATATGCTAAGAGGATAACTAGGGTTTCTTGTTTTTGGATAATTGTTACTTAATTAGATTAATTGGATAATTATCCTTACCCTATTTTTCGAAATTAGAGGGATAAGGATTAGGATTAAATTAATTGATTAATTTAATTAGATAATCCTTACAAGATTTAATAATTTGATTAATAGTTAATTAATAGATAAATATTAAATCTAGTTAATTGGTTTATTTAAATGTTAATTTAACAGCTTAAATTTCGAAATTTATATAAACCCTTGAAGTTTTAAAAAGTTTTAAAACACACCTTATATATATATTATAATTAAAGGTTTAATATTATATGTATAAGAATATGGTCAGTCAAATCGCTAGTATGCCTCATTCACGAAGCTAATCTATAAGGGGGGTATAAGGAAACTGCCTATAAAATGGTAGTTGAATGGGTGTCCACTCTCACCCACCGCTTCCTTGATTAGTGGAGGGTCGTTAGCAGAACGGATTTGA
This sequence comes from Lactuca virosa, assembly GCF_052849685.1. Taxonomy (NCBI): domain Eukaryota; kingdom Viridiplantae; phylum Streptophyta; class Magnoliopsida; order Asterales; family Asteraceae; genus Lactuca; species Lactuca virosa. Next base: position 47,432,965 of record NC_136433.1, read on the forward strand.
TAGGACAACTACTTCTCATTAAAAGTATAATGATATTAAAGGTACTAGAACATTATTTTCAAAAATCCCAACTCTAGTTACTTTAGGAAAAATGTGAAAAGTATGCTAATCCATGAAATTGCACATTATGCTTTATTGGTCGTTAGTGGAGCGTGTGTGGTTAACCAGCACACTAAAAGGCACTAATAAAGAGTAGTAATGGGTATCTCATAATTGTCATTTTGATGGAGCGTGTGTGGTTTACCAGCACATCAATAGTTAATGATAAAGACAATGAGGTTACCAAGCACATTTGCATGGTTATTCACATCTTGTTTGTGATCCTCGGCATCCCAGTCACAAATAGAAGAGCATAATCTGAGACTAAAACATGCCATTGAATAGTTTCAATGTATCTCAAAAGAATTAGGAATTTCACTTCGTTTGTTTCGTCTAAATGGTGGAATTGGTGAATCGTCATTCACCTACCTTTATGAAATTTGCACTTGGATCTCGGCATCCCATTTCTGAGTTGTGAATCTTCATAGTTGGATCCTAACCTTGATATTATATCTTTGGGTTATTTTATTAAGGTATCTTGAAATCTAACTAAAACTTTCTTTCTTTTCAGATGTCTACTCCTGGAAACACTTCTGCTTCGTCCTCCTCCAACCAAAACTTCTCTTTGCTCAATATCTACTCCAAAGTCGTTATGGATGGCTCAAACTATAACGATTGGATGCGCAACATCAAGATGGCTCTTCGTTTCGAGAACAAAGAATATGTTCTTGAAAAGGAGCTCAAAGAGCTTGATGAGAATGAAGCTACTCCTGAAGATCTTGCTGCCTACAAGAAACATTACGATGATGCTACCAAAGTGGCATGCATCATGGTGGCAACTATGTCCCCAGAACTGCAGAGGTACTATGAGGACTACTGGCCTTTCGAGATGAACAAGGACCTTATGGAAAAGTACCATAAGCGAGCTCGTCAAGAAAAGTTCGAAGTAGTCAAGTCACTCATGGCTTGCAAGATGAAAGATGGGGAGTCGGTTGTGTCACATGTGCAAAGAATGCAACGCTACATAGAGCGTTTGGTCAAGCTCAATATTCACTTTGATGAGGAATTGGCCATTGACATGGTCTTGAACTCACTTCCTGAATGTTATGGTCAGTTTATTCTAACTTACCATTTGAACAATACTGAGCAGACCTTGGCCCAATTGCACAACTTGTTGCAGACAGCTGAGGCAGGAATGAAGGGTAAAAGTATACCCTCCACGCCTACAAGTGCCCCTGTGTTGGCTATTGGACAGGGAAAGGGGAAAAAGAGGAAAAGTCCTCCCAAGCAAAACTGGAAGAGCAAGGCTCAAGCTGGGTCATCTAGTAATGGCCCAAAGGCTAAGCCCAATGGTTCCACTCCCCATGTTTCTGATCCAAAAGAGGCAGTTTGCTTTTACTGCAACCAAAAGGGGCATTGGAAGAGATCTTGCCCACAATATCTGCAAGATATCAAGGATGGCAAAGTGAAGACATCTTCGGCAGGTATTTACACTATTTCTGCTAATAACTCATTATCTTCTCGTTCATGGATCCTTGATACAGGATGTGGTTTTCATATCTGTTCTGATTTGCAGGGTCTAAAGGAAAGTGAGGAGATAGAGCGAGGAAGGATAAACCTGATCATGGGAAACAGAAAGTCTTCACCAGTAACCAAGATCGGAGTTTATCAGCTTCTGCTTAGTAATGATGTTAGATTAGATTTAATAAATCGTTGCTATTCGTCTGAGATGACGAGAAACATTATTTCATTTCATGCATTATTCAGACAAGGTTTTACATATTCTTTTAATGATTTGAATGGTTCAATTTCTGTTTATAAGAATGGTGTTTTTATGTTTGAAGCTTTGCCTTATAATGGTGTGTATGAAACAGTGACTTGTGTTGATAGCCTAGGAAATAGTGTACTTAATATTGACTTGTCTAATAGTGTAGACAAGGCATGCTTGTGGCATTGTCGTCTTGGACACATCAACAAGAAACGCATAGCCCAACTCCAAAAGGATGGAGTGTTGGAATCATTTGACCTAAAGTCAGATGACATGTGTGAATCTTGTCTTTTGGGAAAGATGACAAAATCACCATTCACATGGTCTTGTGAAAGAGGTGAAGGTCTGTTGGATCTCATACACACGGATGTGTGTGGGCCCTTCAGATCAACTACAAGAGATGCTAATCGATTCTATGTGACTTTCACTGACGATTATAGCAGATATGGATATATCTACTTGATCAAGCATAAGTCAGAAACTTTTGAAAAGTTCAAAGAGTTTAAGCATGAAGTCGAAAATCAATTGGGCAGAAAGATAAAGATACTTAGATCCGATAGAGGCGGGGAGTATCTTAGTATCGAGTTTAACGACTATCTGAAAGAATGTGGGATAGTCTCACAATTGACTCCTCCTAGGACACCACAGTTAAATGGTGTAGCTGAGAGGCGCAATCGAACCTTGTTAGACATGGTTCGTTCTATGATGAGTCGGGCTTCGCTTCCTATTCACTTCTGGGGGTATGCCTTAGAGATAGCCGCCCACATCCTCAATCTTGTCCCTACAAAGAAGGTTGCCAAAACACCTCACGAAATGTGGACAGGGAAAGTTCCCTCGTTAGCACATATTAAAGTCTGGGGTTGTGAAGCTTTCGTAAGACGAGAGACTCACGACAAGCTAGCAGCTAGAAGTGAGAAATGTGTTTTCATTGGTTACCCAAAGCAGTCTTTTGGATATTTGTTCTACAGGCCTAGTGAGAACGTGGTCTTTGTAGCACGAAGAGGAGTCTTTCTTGAAAGAGAGATCATATTCAAAGAGGACAGTGGGAGCACTATTGACCTTGAAGAAATTCAAGAGTCAGCCAATGAAGGAACCTTAGATGACACTAGCACTCAACCAGAGGAAACAGTTCCTGTTGAACCAATTGATAACTCATTGCCTCTTAGAAGATCCACTAGGGTGAGTGTGCCACCTGAATTGTATGGTTTTGATATTACTTCAGATGGTGACACATTCATAAGTGACAGAACACTGGTAAACTTAGATGAACCAGTCACTTATAAGGAAGCAATGGCAGGCCCAGAGGCTTCCAAGTGGAAAGAGGCAATGGACAGCGAGATTAAGTCCATGTATGACAACCAAGTTTGGAATTTGGTTGATAGTGCACCAGGTCGTAAGACAGTTGGGTGCAAATGGATCTTCAAGAAGAAGACAGACATGGATGGAAATGTGCACACATTCAAGGCTCGACTGGTTGCAAAAGGTTTCACTCAAACCCCAGGGGTTGACTATGATGAGACCTTCTCACCAGTAGCTAAGATTAAATCTATTAGGATATTGCTCGCCATAGCTGCCTTTCATGATTATGAAATCTGGCAGATGGATGTCAAAATTGCTTTCCTTAATGGGAAGTTGGCTGAAGATGTTTACATGAGTCAGCCAGAGGGTTTTGTTGATGCAAAGTTCCCCAATAGAGTGTGCAAGCTTGAGAAATCCATTTATGGATTGAAACAAGCATCTCGCAGTTGGAATCTTTGCTTCCATGAGAAAGTCAAAGAGTTTGGTTTCTCTAGAAGTGAAGATGAGTTCTGTGTGTATATCAAGGCTAGGGAACTTGAACTGTTGAATCAAAACAGTGAAAAGTAAATGCCTTTCATGTTATAGGCATATCAAACTGTGAGTCCCTCGTATTCTCACAATCAAACGAAGCTACAGGTTCCAGCCAGTACATGCTTGGAAACTCTATCGCTTCTTTGATCAGCGTTTCCCTAGTCCAAGGAGGAAACAAAGCCTTTTTGCAAATTAGGGCATCGTGCTCTTCCTTCTTCTTTCGCTCCCTCTCTTCTTCTTCCTTTGCAACCCAAATGTTTTCATCTAACTCCTGATCCCTTTCCTTCCGTTTCAGGGCATCAACAATAGTTTCTTGATCTTCATCACTATCATCATGTTCATCAGCAAGACCTTTATTCTTTTCTTGATTACCAGAACCCGAAGCTACATTACCCTTCGGTTATGTTTTGACAATGACCTTTGGTTCAATAGGAGTAGTTTTCTGAGCACCTTCTCCCCCTTGTTGCGGAGTAACCAATCGCTCCGTAACACCCTTCATTTCACGTAGAAGTTCAATTGCAGGAAGAAGCTTGGAGGTCAGGTGATTCCGGATTGTCAGTGTAAGAATTGGATCATGAGCATGAAGAACATTGTGCAGCATATTAAGAACGTCACCAACACAACTTTGAAAAACGGCACGCTCAGTTTTCAACAAAGAAATTTACCGATCGACTTGAGCCAGTTGAACCTTCTGGACTTCAACGGTAGTGGTTTGACGAACAAGATCATCCATCAATTTGCTCTCCTTTGCTAAATCAGCATGGAGCTTTTCAAGATGAGAATTCACTGAGCTAAGAAGAGAAGTGTTCTCAGCTTGAATCTCAGAACGAACAGTCTCGAATTTGGCTTGCTCCCCTTGAAGTGACTTTGAGAGAGAGTCAACCGATGCATTCACCTTAGCTGCATTCGCATCAGCATGACCCTTAAGGGATTCAAGAAAGATATGGGAATTGTGAATGAGTTCCGCAACATCGGTTGTAGCCTTCCGGTATGAAGATGTGGATGCTTCAACCGCCTTCGTTGATTTATCAATTGCTCATGTATACTGTTCAAAAGCAGTGTCCAGGAAAGCCTTCAGCACAACATCATTGTACTTCGAAGAAGAGGCGAGCAATCGATCAAGCTTATCATCGAGACTCTGCACTAGTTGTTTGGTTACCGGAGCCTCTTCATCTTCATCAGTGGGAAGTCTATAAGGACTGTAATAGGTTGAGTCAAACTCAAAATTGTCACCACCGAGAGTAGGACCAGAATCAGTTGAGGGTGAGGGTGAAAGAGGTTTAGATGTAACAGGGGTTTCGGTTTCAGTATTAGCCCCCGTATCAGATATGTTGACGTTTACTAGAGGTTCGGTTGTAGTTGTGGTAGTTGCTTGTGAAAAAATGGGAGGTGGTAAAGGAGTTGTAGAGATTGGTACTGTACTAACTGTTGGATTAGGTGTCTAAGCCCATAACTATAATTGGTATGTACTTGAATTGATAGCAGCACAGTCCTTTTGGGTTGACCTCAACTTAGCAACTGGATAAGGAAATTATGAAAGGAGAGATATTAATTTATAAGATTAATAAATTAATATATATATATAAATGATTTATTAATATGTTAATGGATTAATATATTAATTAGAAATCATTATGTTTAATTAATTGTTAGCCAGAAATTAATCAGAATTGATTTTGGGGTTAAAAGAATTAATTATAAGGTGCAGGGACTAGTTTGCAATTATCTAATAGTTGAGTGGAAGGCTCTAGAACCCCCTTGGAAGATGGTGGACGAAATCTTTAGGGGAAACCCTAATAATTTCGTCCATAGGGGCTTGGATAAGGCCCTTGGGTTTGCTTAGGCCCTAAGCAAAGGATAACTAGGGTTTCCCTTAAACCCTAGATCCCTCAGCTATATAAGGAGCCTCCTGGTTCACATTTTGGTCACTCTTTCTTTTGAAGAAACCCTAAGGCCGAGATTTTGCATACTCCCTCTCCCCTCTCTCTTCTACTTTCCTTCTTGCTAGTTTGGGTGTGATTCCATTAGAGGCATTACACTTGTGGTGCTAAAGCTTCCAAGAAGATCAAGATCAAGATCAAGGGAATATCAATTGTTTGCTATAACAATTGAAAGGTATGTAAACCCTAAACCCTAGTTTGTTAATTTTTAAATTAGCCTCTCTCCTCTAGGGTTCTTGTTTTGCAATTCAAAGTTGTATGTTCAATAGTTAAAACATAGATCCAAAGTAGGTTGCATGTGAACTTAGGAATTGTTTCTAGTTTATTTGTTTTACCTAAAACCCATCACTAACTGGTGGTGGTGGTGGAACAGTAGTGGTAGGTTGAGTTGTAGGAGTTGGTGGAATTGGAGCAACCGAAACTGGAACAGTAGTCTTCGGTGGAGATGGAGGAGGAGTTGGAATTTTGTCATTGAGTTGTTCAGTAGGAGTTGGAGAATGAGGAGGTGTATTACCTCTTGGTAAACCGTCATGCAGAACTTCTTCTTCCTCATCAGCCGATTTCTCCTCATCATGTTCTGAGCTTGAAGGGGTAGGACCCTTTGGTTTCCTTGCCATTTGCTTGACTTTCTTTGGAGCCGAAGAATCAGCCTTTTCAGCCTTTCGCTTTTTGGACTTGACAGGCTTAGAAGAAGGACCTTCGGTTTCCACCTTCTTGGTATCTGCCCTCTTCCCTCGCTTTGCTGGCTTTTCCACAACATCTAAGGCAGCCTGCTGTTCAGGAGTCAGTTCTCTTGGGCCCTTGGGAGTAAGCTTCCGGTAGTCAGCCATCACATGACTTTCGCTCGACACACACCTGTACATTGTTTCAGGTATCGAACCATTGTGAGAAAATTTGGTGGCATCTAAGAAGATAATATTCTTTGTATGAAAAGTAGCCACAGAGGAGAGCATTGCATCTTTCATAACTGGAATCTGTAAGTTCTCAATGGCCCGTCGGGTGATGATGGTCCAGAAACGACCACAGAAAATCTCTGAATGTCTCGTTGAGGAGTTGAGACTTTGCACCAGTTGCGACCAAATAATAGAGCCATAATCCAGGTTAATACCATTGTAGAGACCATATAGAATGGTCATAAAACCCTTACTCGTACCATCTGACCCAGCTACCCGTTCCGCCAAACTCTTGTTGATAAGAGTAAGTAACCCATTCCATTGCGGCGGCAAAGATGACTTCTTAAACTTTGTCACTGTTGTAAGGACATCAGTATACCCCATCTCATAAAACATCATAAACAACTGGGTTGTGGTGATGAAATCAGGAGAGATGACAGAAGCATCGACGGCAAGTCCTAACAGGGAGCAGAATCGGGCTTTCGAAATAGATGCCTTGTGAGTGAAAATTTGAAAATAGATCCTCTCCATAGTCTCCTACAAGCTTGCTTTCTTTCTTGTCGTCATCCTTTTGAGAGGTGTTCTTCGTTTCTTCTTTCACCTTCTCAGAACTGTAACTTCCTTGCCAGTTTCGGTTCTTATTGACAGGGAACTTCTTTCGTGCAAACTTCTTTGGGTTGGTGACCATCATTGCATATTCTTCGCCAGTAAGGTTACACCCAAACATATCTGAATCCTCCTCTTCTTCTGCTACACTTTTTCCTTTTGAGACAAGGGCCAGCGATCCCACACCTGAAACTACCTTTGCCTCCTTGGTTACCACGCTTTCATGGGATTTAAGAATACCCATCAGTTTCGCTAGCGAGTATGATTTAAACTGTTCATGAGCTTTCACCGTTGAAACCACCGCCATCCATTCTGGTCTTAAACCATTCATGAAGGTCACCTTTTGCTCAATCAATTTTCTTTCAATACCATGCTTGATCATCTTGCTGAGGAGATGATTGAAGCGATCGAAGGTGTGTATCAGTTTCTCTTCAGGTTTCTGTTCGAAAGCTCCAAATTCTGAGAGCAACAAGGTTTGGATCGAGTGTTCTAGATCATCATCTTGCTGAGGAGATGATTAGCCGTCATGCATGAACCGAATAAACGAAAAGTGTCAGATTGCAATGCGAATTTGATCATTCTCATGGCTTTCACGTTACATAGCAGCTTATCCTTTTCATCTTGTGGAATCTTCTCTACGTCCACCAAAAGCTGATTATATTCTTTTTGAGTCTTCACTGTCATGTTCGTTCCAGAATGAACAAACGGCCCAATCGTGATAGCTTCCCAGATGAGATAACCATTATCTTCAGATCCAACTACGTAATCTTCAAAGTGATGCGCCCACACTTCATAGTCTTGAGTGTAAAGAATGGGAACCCTTGTAGTGGATCCAATGTTGTTGGAGATGTTGATGGGATTAGTTTGAGAATCGTCGTGAGACATGATGAGCCTTTCCTTGGAACTGCTAGAATCAGACCTGTAAACTTGAGATTAGGGTTTTATCAAACACAAGAGTTACCGTCGACAGGAAGAAGACGGCTTCTTTATATTCGATAAAAGCGGAAACCCAAAAGAATTCTTCAAACAGAAGGAATGTGTATTGATTACACAGTCTCCTGCTCTGATACCAATTGTTAGAACAAAGTTCTAGTAGGATCGATTGATTCTAAGCAGAAAAGCAATAAATAACGTAATAAAGAACACATGAATGGTTTAACTAATGTCGAATGATTAAGCTTTAACACCTCAGAAGAGCTCGACTAAGAACTTCGACTGTAGAGGTGTTTAGGGTTACAAAGCAATAATAATAATAATGACGATCGTATCTAAGGCATACATGCATGCACTATATATAGCTTAACCCTAATCAATAATCACGGATGGACAGGCCCAATCCGGATATACAAAAACAAAGCCCATGACGCAACACAAAATACCCAACACTAAACAAAATGTGTGGAGCTTGAGATCCACTTGTGGATATGAAACACACATCTAAATGTTATAATCATCATTTTATGTAAAACCACAAGGTGTGTTTTTATATCAAAATGAATAAAACATGTGTGTTTACTAGGAACTAGTGGGAGCATAGTGAAATTCCTAATCTTGTATAAATGAGACATACTTAATCATTTGAAATCACATTTTGACTAAGCAAGGTCGTTTTCACCTTGACTCAGAAAGTGTTTCTAAATTGAAAGACTTAGGAATGAGAAGATACATTCTTGGAATGTAAAATCTATAAGGGATAGATAAAATGAATGTTAAAAGTTTCATGTCCTTATACATATATTGGCAATATCTTGAAAGGGATCAAGACACAAGATTCTTTTGGAGAATTATTGACATTGTCATATGGCACCATTTTGAGCTAGCCTCAAAAGTACATGGCTCATAGGATTGAACTAGATGAAATGATTTATATTATATTTTCTTGGCAAATGAATTCATCATTTACGCCATATTATGCATAGGAAATGGTATTTGATCATGTTGTAAGCATGTCATAGGATACTAATTAAATACATGGTTAAGTCACCGGATGACTAAGAGAGCATTCTAAGAGTACTTTAGAAGAACTAAGAGAATGTATATGGGACAATCATTTTAGAAAGGATCTTTATAGAAAGAGCTACATAAGATGTTAATTTGTAAACATATATAAATAATTATGAATTATAATTGGATTTTGACTTCATTATGAAATGAAGGGTAAGTTCTGTTGGAATGAGGTCCAAGTAAAACACAATGACACAATATACTACAAAATAAGAATATACTGCTTTAGAAGTTGAATTCAAATATGATTGGATGAATGGGATCATTGAAAAACTATGTTGATTTCTGCCATTCAAGGATCACATAGAAATCTTTGTGACTTCAAAAGTATACTTAATCAAGCTAAGAGAATCTATGTCATGAAAGAACATCAATCATATTCTCCAAGATATTTAACTATACTTAGAGTAAAGTTAAGTATGGAGATGATAGTATTCACAGAATTCACACAAATTAAATTTTGTCGATCCATTGATAAGTCCATTCTTTTGAGCTAAATATGAATGGTCACACTTCAACTATAGGACTTTATTATTCTAGAAATGGATTTTTGATTTGGATTTAGTATTTGGATATTGGAGCATTAGAACAACAAATATTAGATAATTTTATGATATATTGTGATATAGTCATCACATTAATACTTGTTGTGTTCTATATTAACATGTTTAATCCATGAATAATGTTATTATTCTAAAAGTTCATAGTCGGTTATAATTGTGGGAGAAACTATGAAGTAAGACTAGTATGAATTGGATTGGTTGACTCTCACTAGATGAAAGTAGGCAAGTGGTTGTAACCAAGTTTCATAGGTACTTGTCAGAGAACTAGTATTGAACTGATCCGCATCAAGATCATATCATGGATCGCTATCATGAATGATACTTGATTAAAAGGTACTATCTTTGTATCCTTAACACATGAGATACATAGTGGGAGTTAAGTGTAGGGTGTACTACGCTTTGATATGGTCAAATGTTGTTCCTTAACCGGACAGTTATAAAAGCCATTTTCAGGTATGGTGTGAACTATGCAAGAGGCTTATGTAGTCAAGATGGAATTTGTTCCTCTTATGTGTTGAGAGTTAGACATCTAAGGCGCCTTACCAAAAGTTGAACGACTAATGAGATTGATCGCGACCCGTATCTCATGTTCAATATGATGTATGTAGCAAAGGGATAATTGATAAACTTACCTTATACACCAATTGTAGCTTTGAGCTTTTAGGGAATTGGCGTTGATAGAATGGCACAAAGTCGTATGTTGATGGGGGCAGTGAAATGTTGCTAGATGTTCACCACTGTCTATATCAGTATAATATGAGTCTTGTGCAAGTGGGAGATTGAAAGGTCTAGTATGCTCAAGAGTCATATTAAAGTGATATTGCTAATTAACATATGATACTAATGCGTCACACTAACAACAACTTGATACAACTGATTATTTATTAGAAATTGATTTTAATAAATATTCAATAAAACTCTTATAATTAAATTGGAAATTATTTATTTCATGGAAATAATAATTTTCATTAGCAAGTAACATTACATAATTCATATGGTGTGAATTAGTAAGTCATGCACAACTTTTTGGACTAGTTGAAACTCTTTTGTCTTTTACCAAAAGACAAAGTTTATATTTTATAAAACTTGAGTTTATAAAATTTAAACAAACTTTTCTCTTTTATATATAATTTCCGAAAAATAGATAAAGGAAAAGAGTTATGGGTTTTCCATTAGTTTATTCAAAAGTAGAAGCACGGGAGAAGGCATGCTTGGACATGTTTATGACATGAGGACATATGTGCTTAAAGTGTTAAGACCTAATGGTTAATACTTTCGATTTATGCATATAAGTTTGAGGCTTGCATTTTGGCTAGTGATTCTTTCCTTCCCTTGATGAAATGTGTGACAACCCGATATTTCAAGTCAATGTAATGTTCTAAAATCAAGTATTGTAACCTATTTTTGAAATAATAAAAGTAGTGTCAAAAATGAAATGTTCAAAAATCTCAATTGGGATATATAAAGTGATAGATATGGTAACAAGGTTTTCAGAAATATAAGAACACTAAAATCCAAGTTATAACGAAGAAGATATGACCAATCAAAGATTCGCGACAAAACCGGTAAAACACTGTTAAGCGTAAAAAGTGAAATTCCAATAAAAGACTTTTTAGCCTTAAGTATCTAAACGAAAGTCGTAGATAATAACAAACCGTGAGCGTTCAGAAAAAGAACGTCCAAATCTGATTTCGTATGAGGAAGTTATGATTTTTCTAAGTTTCAGAACAGCAGTAGACAGCCAAAAAACTCGAAATAAAAATCGAACGATTTTAGCCGACGCAACCTAAACGAGAATTGAAGGTCTCAACAATAGTAGTACAACGGTAAAAAGACAGACGGAAACGGACATCGGATGAAGAAGTTATGAATTTTTAACGGATTTTTCCTGTCCCGGCCTATTAAAAGATATATAATTAAAAATAAAGTCAAAATTTGCCGACGAAGTCTAAATGAAAGTTGTAGAGTATATTCTCACCTACGCGTGGATATAAAGAACGTTGAAAAACGGAGCTCGTGTGCGAAAGTTATGAATTTTTGAAGTTCGAGGCACGCATACCAAAACGTATCCAAAGAGTACGCCCAGCGTACTGCTTGTAGAGGGAGTACGCCCAGCGTACTCTGAAGTTACGCCCAGTGTAAATCGGGGTTTCAGCCCCTATAAATAGGATGCGAGGGCTGCCCGGGTTTGGTTGCTTTACTCTCATTTCTTTCACCTTAAAACACCTCTCAAGCCCCTCTAAACCACCCCGAAGCCCCGGTAACACCCCTAGCACACGACGCAAGTCCCGACGCCCGAAGTTCCCGAGAAAAACAGTCTTTCTAGTCGAAGTACTGCCCGCGTGAAGCCCGGTTTTTCACCAGAAACCCGCTGTTTCGTCAAGAACAATCCTTCCTAGAAACGAAACGATGCCCGATTCACCACTTATCAAGTGAGTTCATACCCCTACGCTTTTTCGAGTTTTTCATGTTTTTAGGGGGGAATACAAGCAAAAGCACAAGTAATCTTGGGCTCAAAGTATATTATTTTGTTTAAGATAATTATATTTTCAATATACTTTTAACATGGAAAATAGTTTTACCAAATGGGTTAAGAAATCAACTCGCAGAAACAGTTTTCAAAACTAAGGCAATGAACTTATGAATCATGAAGTAAAAGATATCATTTTATAAAGGATTCATGTTAATTACAAAAAGGGTTTTCAACATTATTACTTGTAAATTTGTTAGTCTAAGTTGGAGACACGTCCTTGGTAACACTCACCACCGAAACAGAGTGTAGGACTAGCACTTATGACCAGAATCTCTTATAGGGAGAGCGTGACTGTTGTGTATAGATCTATACGGGACTGACTATCCCGCACCTCGCTTCTAGCTACAGTGGGACCGGCAGGTCTACGGGTGACAAAGGCATAAAGGATACTGGCCCCGATACGTGCCATATCAAGTTAATGTATGGTTATAAAACTCTCAATGTAGATAACAGCGATTTACTTACGTATTAATGGATCGAGTGAACTAACCTCAGAGTAATAATCAATTGGTTACTAGAGGATATTAATAATACCTTTAGGATTTAGTCACCACGTTTTTATTAGTTTTATTTATGTAATAAGGTTAATATACCTCACTGGGAGTAACCAGGATTTTTCAAAGAAAACTACATTTAACGATATAAGTATGGTAGATACTTGTATACTTCATTTTAGAACGGATAACCAACAACCTACTTTTAGGGAAAATATAGGATTTTCCCAGGATAACACGGTATTTTCATAAACGGATGGTTTAACATTGAACTAATGGATATTCATATTTATTCCATGACTCCTTGGATTGTACGTTTCTGTATGAATCTGGAAGTCATGAAAGGAATGGGTTTCAAACATGCTTTTATTAAGAAAATATGGGATTTTCTTGAGGAACACTTTTCAAAAGGATCAAAGAACATTTTCCACCAAAACTAAATGCTTATGAACTCAACAGCTTTATGCTGATATTCTTTCAAAACTGCTTGTATTCTCAGGGATTCAGTAATACAGGTAAATCTTCAGCTTTTGGAGAAGGGACGCTAAGACGTCAGTCTTAAAACTTATTAAATCATCATATTGTAATTTATTTTGAGACATGTATTGTATTCAACAATGTAACTTTTAAATTATATTTATGATGGTTGTGTTTACTTTCTTTACAAATATTCAACTGTTATGATACTACATTGTAACGCCCGTAGATCCGGGCTAGTCAATTTAGAGATTATAGGGGGTCAAAAACGACTTTTCGACAAAAGATTATTTAGAATAAATAATCTTAACCAAGTTGTAGAATATGTCTCAAGGGTTCCGTACATATAAAGAACGCCGAAATCCGAGTTATAACGAAGAAGTTATGGCCCATCGAAGTTTTACGGCAAAACCGGCACGACGCCGGGAGACGTAAATAGTGAATTTGCGATAGAGTGATTTTTGGCCTTAGTAATCTAAACAGAAGTTGTAGTATACGTTAAACCGAGAGCGTCCATAAAAAGAACGCCCAAATCTGACTTCGTATGAGGAAGTTATGATTTTTCTAAGATTTAGCTTAGCAGTGCACGGCCCGAAACTCGAATTTTAGATCGAGCGGTTTTTGGCCTACGCGACCTAAATGAGAATTGAAGATCTCATTAATAGGAACTGAACGGTAAAAAGACAGACAAAAACAGAGTCCGTATGTAGAAGTTATGAATTTTACGCGGACATTTAACAGTATAATCTCCTCGTACTGTTAAATTTAAGATCGGTCGAGAATTACCGACGGAGTCAAAATGAAAGTTGTAGATCTTATTTTTACCTACGCGTGGATATAAAGAACGTCGAAAACGGAGCTCGTATGCGAGAGTTATGAATTTTTGAAAATCAGCTGATTTCCACCATGTGTTCGGCGCCACGTGTCAGCACCAGGCGCAGCCTTGGAGCCTACGCAACACAACGACGTGGTGAGAGGCACCACGATGTGTTGACGCCCTAGGCAGCCTATAAATAGAGGTGTCGGGTGAAGCTCATTCCTCACACCTTCCAACTTCTTCCCTCTCTCTCTAGAACCTCTCTCTAGCCCCCAAACCCCCCCCCCCCCCCCCAAAAAAAAAGCCTAGGGAACTCCCTAGCACGAGGCGGAAGCCCCAGAGCGCCCGACGACTCCGAGAAGAAGAGCCTTTCGGCTCGGGAACGTTGCTCCAGCGAAGCCCGGTTTTCGAGAAAACCCGCTGTAAGTGAGCTACGCCTAACCTATCTTTAGTATAGCTTATGTTCTAATATAGTAATGTTATTAGGAACTTATAATAAGTACTTGGGCTATTATTATGGGTTATATAAGTATTGTTTAATGCTTATATAATAGTAATAATAGCTAGACTGTTAATTAGTCTCGGTGAATATTAGACTAAACTCTAGTGGTAATGATACTAGGTTTTGTCCGAGGGAAATTGTTTTAACAATAACGAAGTGCTGTCCGAGTGCCGAGTCACCACCTTTTCAAGTGAGTGCATAGTCCCTTTCATGAATATGATTTTAATACAAGTATTGATTGAAGTATTAATTATATGTTTATGTGCGAGTTAATTGGTGTTGCCTGAAATACGTGTTAAAGAACATACCTGATTATATATGATGATTTAGGATAAAGAGTAAACCTAAATTAATTATGAGGAATATTGGGTAGTATTTTTCTTACGAGTACAAGTGAGTTATACTCAGAGAATAGAACTTTAGTATATGTCATTGATCCGAGAGCATGGATTAGACATAGTCATTGTCCCTAGTCCGAGAGTATGGATTGGACATAGTCAACTGTCATTAATCCGGGAGTATGGATTAAGACATAGTCAGTTGTCCTTAATCCGGGAGTATGGATTAAGACATAGTCAGTTGTCCTTAGTCCAAGAGTATGGATTAAGACATAGTCAGTTGTCCTTAGTCCGGGAGTATGGATTAAGACATAGTCAGTCGTCCTCAGTCCGGGAGTATGGATAGGACATAGTCATTCGTCGTTAATCCGGGAGAATGGATTTACACATAGACACTTGTCCCTAATTCGAGAGTATGGAATGGGCACAATTATTGATCCGAGAGCATGAATTAGATCCGAGAGTATGGGTTAAGTAAGAGGTAAAATTTAAGGTCCGAGAGTATGGATAGTCTCGTTGTAAGGATTAACGGGGTGGGGTAAGAGTTGCTTATATATATATATATATATATATATATATATATATATATATATATATATATATATATATATATATGGTGAAATTGTATATTTTGTGAGTTCTAAATTATATATATGATATAACATTGTGGGATTGAAATCCCTATGTACTCAGCAGGTTTCCCAACCTGACCCACTCAAGCTTATTTGTATCACAGGTTTCGATACGAAGTTACATTACACTAAGAGATTTAAGAGATGTAGGTCACTAGTGTAAATGAATGTAAGTTCTGTTTATGCTTATGTTTCTGTATTGACGATGACATCCCAAATGTTTTAAAATGAATAAAAATACATTTCTTCGGAAATGATTTGATAACGTATTTATCATGTTTTACTGGGAACAAATTCCGCAACATTTTCACTAAAAGAGGTACTCTGATTTTTATAAAGCATAAACAAAATCGGTCTTTTCTGGCCGTAAAAATGGGGATGTCACATACATGAAGTCATCCGCCCCCGAATGTTTCCGCCATTCTGGTTTGGGGGTGTGACAAAATGGCCGAAACTTGTTCCCTATCTCTCTCACTCTCTCTAGTTTTGGTTAGAAAACTTGAAGAACATTTGCATCTTTTGCTCTCTTTGTGTTCTTATTTTGATAAGAACATAGAGCTTAAGAGTTAAGAGTTTTGGACTAGCATCTACATCAAGTTAAGTCATTGTTGCTGTCTCAAATG
This sequence comes from Lactuca virosa, assembly GCF_052849685.1. Classification (NCBI taxonomy): domain Eukaryota; kingdom Viridiplantae; phylum Streptophyta; class Magnoliopsida; order Asterales; family Asteraceae; genus Lactuca; species Lactuca virosa. The sequence continues at coordinate 47,449,024 of NC_136433.1, forward strand.
TTCCACATTCTTCATCAACCTCCAAGCCTCCCAAGAGGATCCAAAGAACAACAAAGGTTGTTAGTTCTTCATCTTTCTATAGTTGATATTTTAACTTTCTATAACTTGCAAGAAGATCCTTGGTGGGTATAAAATGTTATGTTATGTTCAAAATTTTAAGTCTTCCATTTGTCATATTTTCTAGTTTATGAAACTATTTTTGAACTAAAACTCAACACAATCTAATCCAGGTTGGTCTTAAGACTATAATGTCAACATCAAATCACCGAAGGCCCTAAAGATATCTCTTTTCCTATTAAGGAAAAAGGAAAGAATAAAATTTAACTACATAATCATAATCGACTCATCATGTCATACATGGACATACATTTTATAAAATCTATTTACGGTTGTGTTTATGTAATACCAATGCATAACCGAATTGTAAATTATAACTTATGCATCTCCGCTTAAAGAATAAAAGATATTATCATCTTAGAATGTGTCGTGATTGAATCCATGAAGTAATCTATAAGTGTGAGTTTTCCAATACTTAAAATCCCCATTTAAGTATTCATGAGTGTTAGTCGCAATCTCTATTCTATGTTCAATCACCATGAACAATCTACTAACACTCCATGACATGATTTAATCACTGATTACTCCCAATACTATGACTAATTATGGACTTTTGGGTAACTTAATACCAGGGAAGTGGATTCTAAACATACAAAAGGAGAACATAGTGATAAGCCAATGAAATGACTGGTCTTTATCATATATTAAGATATCCACTTAGTAATCTCCAAATCAGATAAAGCCTTATACTACTTAAGTTATTAAATTTAAAACAAACTATTCTAAGTGTGCTCGAGTTAGATATTTACAAATCAAAATGCCTTATGCCTTATGACTTATGAAGAAACCCCGATGCATTTCCTGGGCAGAGTACTCCATTTCTATTTTGTGGTTTATTTTTAATAGAGCTTTTGTTCAATATTTTAGGGTGTTTAATTGCTTGTTGGGGGGGGGGGGGTCCTCCTATGTTCATAACTCCACATATCTTGGACTAGAGGTGAGTCACCTCATGTTTCAAATCTAGTACTTTGTTAGGGGAGTTTCATATCCTTTAATGTGTGAACTGAACCTAGATTGTTGTAGGATTCATGTACCCTGATTATGAATGGTATGTATGCTATAAATATTGATTCCTTTATGTGATTAAAAGTCTAGGATGTATTGCATACTAGATTCTTGACATGATGCTTTAGTGACAAGTGTGTAGGTAGGTTCATGAGAGAAAGAGGGATATGTTTTGATTGTGTGTGATGTTATTTTTGCATGCTATGCTTCTGAAAATATGTTTGTTTAATAAGTACGTAAACTGCATGCTAGTGATGTAAAATGCTTAAAGTTAGTATGATATGTTTGCATGTTTACATAGTGAGGAATTTTGGAAGTAAAATGACTTAAAATATTATAAAATAAATGAGCATGATTACTTAGGGAGGATAGAAAAAATGTTGTGTAAGCCTTGTGTGATGAATTAGTAATATATTAATTAAAATGGGGAACACACTTAGTGGGGGAAAAGGGTTGTAACCTAGACTTAGGTGTGTACCATATTCGGATTGTGTGATGGCCTAATACGTTGAAAGAATGCCTATAGGTATAGAGCTTAAGACAATAGCAAATTCGAGAGGTTTTTCTAGACAACCATTCGGTACATGGTCCATGGTTGCGAGGACTGGAGTGATGTTAGCAATGGTCGGACGCAAATACAAACATCACATTTGAGTGGGAAATATATAAGGCTGGAAAAGATAATAATAAGTACCATTCTCGAACGACAACACATGCACATGTATATGCATCATCAGATTAGCGTACGTAACATGCCGGGGGAAATATTATGAGTGAGAGTCGTGCCTGACTTAAGTGCAATGGGTTGATTCGGTCACATTAGTAGTGAATGGGGTATCTACATTTTAGGTTAGTGATGAGCATAAAGACCCGTGATAGTGAAGATTAATATCTATAAATATCAAGGTGATAAATAGTAAAGAACGATTATAAAGGTGAATAGTGACGGTAATTATTAATGAAGACTTAAATGAAGATTAATATATTATAGTGATGATTATATGATGTATGTGATGTTATGAGATGTGTGTAATTTAATGCATGCGATGTGATGATTGTTTGACCCGTTTTGGCATATGCATGTTCCATGAATATTATACTTATGGTTGACTCACTTAGCATTTGCTGACACTTGTTATTTGCTTGTTGCTTTCGCATTGCATTGGTTCATGTAGCTTGATCAGTTGGCTTGGTGAGGATGGGACTTTGGGTAGTTGATATTACCCAAATTATTTATATACTTAGGGGTATTTATCTTAATGTTTAGTTGAAGTACAATTAGTTATAGGCATTGTGGCAAGTTGGGCCACAAGCAGTCGGGGTGTAAGAGTGTTGAACCACTCTGCTTCAACTGCCGTCAGACAGGATATATGAGTGGCCATTTTCCGAATTCTAAAGTTTATCTAGGTGGCAGTGGGAAAAAGAATTATGCACCAAAGGTGAAAGATATTGCATTTCAAATGACCGCCGAGGAGGCCAAAAGTGAGGATGAGGTTATTCTAAAATTTTTTATTGTTAATGATATGCCTACAAGAGTTTTATTTGATGTTAGTGCTAGTAGATTTTTTATCTCCTGTATTTTGTGATATTGCCTCGAAGTTCTCCTGTATTTTGTGCTAATGATATGCCTACAAGAATGATATTGCCTCGGAGTTCTCTGGGTTATGTGTTAGATATTAAGGAATCCTTTTTTAGTTCAGGAGAAGTTTGATGGGTGTTCTATTGTGCTTTCCGAGCACACTTTTCCTCTGACTTTGATTCCGATATGGATCAAGTCGCTTGGCATCATCATTGGAATGGATTGGTTGTTTGTCAACCGAGATGAGATTATTTGTGCTGATAAGCACATTCTTATTCCATTTTCCATAGCGGATCCTATTTATGTTAGTGTGGCGAAGTTGTTAGGATCTCTTCCTATCATTTCAAAGATGAAGGCACGCAAGTGCCTAGTGAATGGTTGTGCGGTTTTCTTGGCTCGTGCGATGGAGAGTCCCAAGAAGACTGTGAGTCTCTATAATGTAGAGGTGGTTAGGGAGTATGATGATGTTTTCCTTGACTAGTTTCCTGGTTTTCCACCAACACACCAGGTAGATTTCCAGATAGATCTTATTATGGGTACGAATCTGATTGCCAAGGCGCCCTATAGGTTTGCTCCTTCGAAAAATGATGGAGATGATGTCACAGCTTCAAGATCTGTTAGAGCACGGGTTTATTCGACCGAGTTCCTCGCCTTGGGGAGAACTGGTCATCTTTGTGAAAGATAAGGATGGTTCCATGAGGATGTGCATCGATTATTAAGAGTTGAGTAAGGTTACCATGAAGAATAAGTATCCTTTCCCTATGACTGATGGCCTTTTCGTTCAGTTATAGGGAGCTTGTTATTTTTTGAAGAACGATCTGCGATCGAGGTATCATTAGGTGCAGGTCAGTGAGCAGGATATACCCAAGACCACATTCAGGACCTGCTATGGACATTATGAGTTCTTAGTGATGCCCTTTGGATTAACGAATGCTCCAATGATTTTTATAAATGCGATGAATATCATTTAGTCATATCACTTCCATTGCATTCTAACCAGTTCCCATATACTCTAAGTTTATTATCAAATCCACTATGGTGTACTACTGTTGGGTTATGAGCATTACATCAATCCTATGGTGTACATGCAAACCCTAATGCTTGGATCTATTTTTTATAATTGTACATGCAATAATGTCCAAGACTTGCAAACCCTAATCTAGCATACAATAAAAAATCGAAATCAACATAATTAAACTAGTAAGGATGTTACCTTTGATTGTAGCTTGATGATCTTAAGCTTTTGAGAACCTAGCACCTCAAATGCGATGCCTCTAATGAATCACAAACACCAAAGCAATTGGATGATCTTGGAAAGAGAGGGGAATGGCTCAAAATCGGCTCTATGATCTCTAGGGTTCAAGTGGTAGCTGAAATTATGAAGCCTAGGGTCCTTTATATAGGTGAGGAATTAGGGTTTCAGTCAAAGACCTCATCCGTTTGCTTAGGCTCTAAGCAGCCCACAAGAATCTTCCAGAACCTTAGCCCCTTGGACGAAATCCTTATGGGCTCCCATAAGATTTCGTCCAACCCTTTCCAAAGGGTTCCTCAGCCTATTATGCAATTATCTTATAATTACAACTTCAGTCCCTTTTATTTAATTAACCTCTTTTGACCACAAAATTAATTCTAAATTGAGTCTTGACCAATGTTAATTAAATAATATGATTTCTCTTTTAATATATTATTCATATAATATATTAATAAATCATAATAACTTCTTTCTCCATTATTCATCCAGTCAAGTTGCTCTGGTGAAAGCAACCCAAAAAGGACCATGCTACAACCGGGTCAAGTACATACCAAATATATTTATGGGCTTAGACACCTAATCCAATAGTCTCCCACTTGGATAAGTCTAATAACTATGAATGCAAGTACGACTTCAAAATCCGATTAGCAATCGTAGCTCTCAAAAGTTGTTGTCGAACTCTAACACATCCTTTAGATAAGGGATCGTATAGTCCTCCGTTCTCAAGATAGCGTGCGGACAATCACATGGAACATAGTCATACTTATTGTCCAGCAGTTTGTTTCTCGATCTCTGATTTGTCTGGCATAGAACTTAATTGAACACATCAATTTAGTCCTGACTTGGTCCAACATATAATTCAGAACAAAATCATCGAGGGGCCCAGATATCGCTTTTAACCTCGTAGGATAAAAGGAACAGATAAACTTCGACTTATATGCTTGTACTATTTACTCATCAAATTGTACACAACAATGCGTTTTATAACATCAAGTTACTGATGCATTTACGCATTATCAATGCACAACCGAATCGTAAACAACAACTCATATATCTAGGTTTCAAGACTTATATGATATTATCATCTCACAATCACCCGTGATTAATTCCATGAAGTGATTCATGTGAGTGCGGGTGCGATCCAATACTCAAATCATATTTCATCAGCACTCATGAATGTTGCAGCAAACCTTTGCTATGTCTAAACGCTTAGACAATCTACAAGCCAATTCATGACAGTCTTCTTTCATACTTACTTCCAACGTATGATCGACTGTGGATAGTTTAAATAATCTTATTATTTAGGAAGTCAAAACATGCAAACCAAAACAATAGTAAATAATTAACATAAGACAATAACATTACTTATAAATAATACTGCTTTATTTAATCATCAAATGTTAATTACAATTTATCTATTACAAGTTTCGAAGGCTATCCAATTACTAAAACTAATATCGTCCTTCAGCCCAATGCTCCTAGCGTGCTGCAAGTGCTTAACCCTATTCAGTCCCTTCGTAAGGGGATCTGTTGGGTTAGCCTCTGACGATACCCTATTTACTACGAGGAGTCCCTCTTCTACCCGATGTCTAATAAAATGATATTTTCTGTCGATATGCCTGGATCTGCCATGATCCCTTGGTTCCTTGGTCAAGGCAACCGCACCTTCGTTATCGCAGAAAATCTCCATACGCTCCTTTATGTCAGGTACAACTCCAAGGTCTCCGATGAAGTTCTTTATCCATATTGTCTCCTTTGACGCTTCGCTCGCTGCTATGTACTCTGATTCGCACGTTGAATCAGCTACGGTCTCCTTCTTGGAACTTTTCCATGTCACTGCTCCTCCATTTAGGGTAAAGACCCATCCCGACTGAGAGCGGAAATTATCTCTGTCGATCTGAAAAATGGCGTCACTATACCCTCACACTCTCAAGTCATCACTCCCACCGAGGATAAGAAACCAGTCCTTAGTCCTCCGCAGGTACTTAAGAATGTTCTTTAATGCGGTCCAATGAGCTCTACCAGGATTCCTTTGATATCTGCTGACCATGCTCAAAGCGAAGGCCACATCATGGCGAGTACATGTCATAGCGTACATGATTGAGCCAACTGCGGAAGCATAAGGTACTCTGCTCATCTCTGCTATCTCGGCATCTGTACTCGGGCTCTGAGTCTTACTCAGTTTGGTATTGCTTTGGATTGGTAACTCCCCTTTCTTTGGAATTTTCCATGCTAAAACGTTTTAATACTTTATCCAAGTAAGTACTTTGACTAAGTCCTATTAGTCTCTTACTCCTATTTCTCATTATCCTTATCCCTAGAATATAAGCAGCTTCTCCGAGGTCCTTCATAGCGAAGCACTTCCCAAGCCAGGACTTAACTTCCTGCAAGGTTGGGATGTCGTTTCCTATGAGCAGTATGTCATCCAAATACAAAACGAGAAAGCTAACTATACTCCCACTGGCTTTGACATATACACAGGAATCATCCTCGCTTCTTGTGAAACCAAACTCTTTGACTTTCTTATCGAAACAAAGATTCCATCTGCGAGATGCTTGTTTCAATCCATAGATGGATTTCTCAAGCTTACACACTCTATTAGGGTGATTCGCATCGACAAAACCCTCTGGCTGATTCTTGTAAACATCTTCAGCCAACTTCCCATTAAGGAAAACGGTTTTGACATCCATCTGCCATATTTCATAATCATGAAATGCAACTATGGCTAGCATGACCCTTATAGATTTAATCTTCGCTACTGGTGAGAAGGTCTCATCACAGTCAACTCCAGGAGTTTGAGTAAAGCCCTTCGCAACCAATCGCGCCTTATACGTGTGCACTTTCCCATCTATGTCAGTCTTCTTCTTGAAGATCCATTTGCACCCGACCGTCTTACGACCTGGCACATTGTCAACCAAGTTCCAAACTTGATTGTCATACATGGACTGAATCTCGCTGTCCATAGCCTCTTTCCATTTTGCAGACTCCGGGCCCGCCATGGCTTCCTTATAGTTGTTAGGTTCATCCAAATTTATTAGCGTACTATCACTAATAAACGTAACACCCTCAACAGTTATATGGAAACCATATAATTCGGGTGGAACACTAACTCTACTGGAATGTCTAAGAGGTAGGGACTCGTCAACTGGTTCAACAGGAGTTTCCTCCTCGGGTTGGGCGCCAGTGTTAGAAGTTCCTTCATCGCTTGAATGTTGAAGCTCTTCAAGGTCAATTTGCCTCCTACTGTACTCTTGGCATATCAGTTCTGGCTCTCGGAAACCCCTCTCCTCGCAAAGAAGACAACATTGTCACTCGGTCTATAGAAGAGATATCCAAAGGACTTATGCGGATAGCCGATGAAAATACATCGCTCACTACGAGGCTCGAGTTTGCCATGAGTCTCTCGTCTTACGAAAGCCTCGCAACCCCAAACCTTGATATGTGCCAACGAGGGAACTTTCCCTATCCACATCTCGTGAGGTGTTTCGGCAACCTTCTTAGTAGGGACTAGATTAAGGATATGGGCGGCAGTCTCTAAGGCATACCCCCAGAATGAGATAGGTAACGAAGCTCGAATCATCATGGAACGAACCATGTCCAACAAGGCTTGATTGCACCTCTCAGCCACACCATTCAACTGCGGTGTCCTAGGCGGCGTCAGTTGCGAAACGATTCCGCATTCCTTGAGGTAGTCGTCGAATTCAATACTAAGGTACTCACCACTTCGATCGGATCGGAGCATCTTAATTTTTCTGCCCAGCTGATTCTCCACTTCTTGCTTAAATTCTTTGAACTTTTCAAAGGTTTCTGACTTGTGCTTGATTAAGTAGATATACCCATATCTGCTATAATCATCAGTAAAAGTCACATAGAAGCGGGTCGCATCCCTTGTGGTGGATCTAAAAGGTCCACATACATCCGTATGTATGAGATCCAATAAACCCTCACCCCTTTCACAAGTACCAGTGAAGGGTGACTTGGTCATCTTTCCAAGCAAACAAGACTCGCACGTGTCATCGTCCCTAAGGTCGAATGACTCCAACACTCCATCCTTTTGGAGTTGGGCTATGCGTTTCTTTTTGACATGTCCAAGACGACAATGCCACAAGCATGTTTTGTCCAAACCTTTGGACGAATCGATGTGCAACACATTATTTCCTAAGTTATCTACAATATTCACAGTTTTATATACTCCATTACAAGGCAATGCTTCAAAATAGAAAGTACAATTTAAGAAAGCATTAATAGAACCAATTTCATTATTAAACGAAAATCTAAAACCTTGTCTGTACAAACCATGAAAAGAAATAATGTTTCTCACCACTTCTGACGAGTAACAACAATCATTTAAATCTAATCCTAACCTACTACTAAGCACTAAAGAGTAAACTCCAATCTTGGTGACATGCGACGCTTTCGTATTCCCCATGATCAGGTTCATCTTCCCATGCTCCACATCCCTACTTCTTCTTAGACTCTTCAAAGACGAACAAATGTAAAAACCACATCATGTATCAAGGACCCAAGAAATATCATGTGATGAGTTGTTAGATTGAATAGTATAAATACCTGGGAAGGATGTTTTTATCTTTCCATCCTTGATGTCCTGCAGATATTTCGGGCAACTTCTTTTCCAATGCCCTTTGTCGTGACAGTAGAAGCACTCTGCTTCCTTAGGGTTGGAAGAGGGGGGTAGCAGAACCAGCTTTGGTCCCACTAGAACAGGATCCATCGTAGGGTTTACCCTTGTGGCTCTTAGAAGGAGCCTTCCTCTTCTTTCCCTTTCCTTGCCCAATAGCCAAGACAAGGGCATCAGCAGTAGGAGTAGATGCAGTAGATTTGCCTTTCAGACTACTCTCAGAAGTCCTTAGCAGGCCTTGAAGCTTGCTCAGAGTGACCTCCTCCTTGTTCATATGATAGGTCATATGAAACTGGTCGTAACAAGGAGGCATCGAGTGTAGAATGATATCTATGGCCAACTCCTCGTCGAAGTTCACATTCAACTTTAGCAGACGGTCCACAAACCTTTTCATTTTCTGCAAGTGGGCCGAGACGGATTCTTCGTCCTTTATTTTGGTAGTGATCATCGAGGCGGTGATCTCGTGCCTCTCCTGCCTGGCACTTTGATGGTAACGTTCCATCAAATCTTGGTGCATCTAGTAGGGATAGTAGTCCACGTAGGACTTTTGGAGTTCAGCGGTCATTGTTACGAGCATGATGCAATGTACCTTCGTTGCATCCCTTTCATGAGTTTCGTACGCAACAATTTCCTCGGGAGTAGTAGTGTTTGGGTTAACCTCTTTCAGCGCCTTGTTGAGAACATACTCTTTGTCCTCGTAGCGGGTGACCATGCGAATGTTGCGGATCCAATCATTGAAATTGGTCCCATCAAATATCACCCTCCCACACAAGTTCATGAGTGAGAATGAGCCAAAAGGGTCGAGCCAGAAGCGTTGTTTTGAGTAGACATCTGAAATAGAAAAGGAACAAAGTTTAGATTAGATAATAACCCCTAAGTAAACACCCAAATGAGAAATTAGGGCTAGGATCCAACATAATTATTTACAATTCAGAAGAGGGATGTCGTAATCTAATTGCAAATAATATGAAGGTAGGTAAATGACGATTTACCAATTTTCACCATGAAAAAACGAAAAGACAATTAAGTTTTAAATGTATTGAAACTCCTAGATCTTTTGAGATTCATTGAACTTTTCAATGGCATGTTTAAATCTTGATTGTGCCCTTCAAGTTTGTGAGTGGGATACTGAGGATCACAAACACAGTGTGATTTCGTGTGATTCAATCGTACAAATAGTGGTTTTCATCATGGGGTAAAACCTTAATGTTTTCACTAGATTAGATGTAACTTGATGATTTCGTGTGATTCAATCGTACGAATATTGGTTTTATTTAATATATTATGTTTGTTTGATCAAAATCCTTTTGTATTATTACTTATTGCTAAAGTTAGTAGAACTTAGACTATCAATCTAGTTTTATTGCCTTGTTTCATAGTTGTTTTATGACGGTTAAATAATCATGTATATTGTTTTGACCAAAACCTAGGGTTAGGTAGTAAAATCATGAACTTTAATGTATAAGGAAGCGTTTGTGAACAACTTATGCTAATAATTGACTTTCATGACCATTGAAGTTAATTTCCAGATCAAATCTCTTATAATACAAACTTAATTATAAATGTTTATATAGTTAATTGCATGATCATTGTGTTAATCGTCTTTATAATTATACAACTTAGTTAATCGGATCAAGATAACTAATACATTAGAAATCGGTAAATAAGAACTAATACTTATTGCACTCAATTGGAATCCACCATATTTTAAGGTGAAATCAAAATCTATGTGAAAACATCTTTATATATTTTGTTTCTAAATATATTCTCTAGTTTTGTTAGTTTTAATTAAGTTTAATTGAATTGAATCAAAAATCCTTTTACTTTATTGGTTATAGTTTAATTAGCATTGGAATATATCTGAATTGAATTCTCAGCCTCCCTATGATCGAAACCCTTACTTATCAAAACTATACTATATTTGATCGGGTCCACTGCCTGTTAGTGTGTTACTATGTGGTTATTTTAAATAAGGATTTACAATTTAAAACAAAATAAATTATATATATATATATATATATATATATATGTGTGTGTGTGTGTGTGTGTGTGTGTGTGTATACACACACATCAAGTTTTTGACGCTGTTGTCGGGGACTTGCTATTTTTATAAAACTAAACTAAACACATCAGTAATCATGTTTTGATATTTATTTAGTGTTTGATATCATCTTGGACATATTGTTTGAGTTTTCATTACTGTTGGTTTTGAAAACTTTAACTTTGTTGGGGGTTGTTTTTTATAATAAAGTAACGTTGGTGATATTTTCGTAATAACTGTTAAATAAGACTTTCACTAACGTATTATGTTAAAATAACATTTTAAAAATAAAAAAAAAAATGAGGTGAAAACTCATAGCGTTACAAAGAACGAATGCCATGAGAAGAAAAAGATAAAGAAACTTAAAGTAATGAGGAAAATCATACTATTAGAGATGACATCGGTTTCTCTAAAAGGAGGATTCCAAATAAAAATATAACATAAATTTTATGCAAATTTTCACGTGCTTACCATGTCCAAACTAAGATCGTATGGGAAAGAACATGTTTTTGAACTTTTAATGTCGTGAATGTGGTACTGGGGAGGAAGATCAGAAATTGTGAACATTTAAAAAGCTAAAGTAATCCAAGAAAAACTCTAAGTAATTAAGAGGATACTATTACAAAAACAAAGAGAAAATAGAGAAATTTTTTTTGAATCATAGAATCAATACCTTGGCCTTGTTCAATAAAACATGTTAAACCCTATAACCATACAATCAACATTAGAGCATAGCATTTCATGAGCTGGAGAAGAAACATTTAAATATTGGTTAACAGAGAGATAGATAGATAAAACAAGAGAGGAAAAAAAACAGATATAGATGAAGAAATAGACAAAGAGAGATTAGAGCTTCATAGAGAAATGGAAATTATGGGATGTAACATATTTCAAAATTTGAAAGACCTGTATGAAATGCGCCTAAAATGAGCTTAATTTGTGTGGACTTTATCAATACTTATTGATAGTACGATACTCTACTTGTGAATATGTTGGCCTAGACTATGTATATGGATAGTTAGAAGAACATCTTGAGCGTGGGGTACTCGTAGACACTAAAAACTATTTTTTTTTCTAACGATCGTGGCGAAGTGTACTTCCATGTCCCATAAAAAATTTACTAATCGTCAATGCATGGTGGGCTTTAGTGGAGGCACTGTTCTTGTTAGTGAAACCTCCAAAGTCGAAGCTTGAAATCATATGATGAAGACAAGCCAAAGCGTAAACATAATCATGATCCATACTATATATGTCACCGTTGTAACACCCGTTTTCCAGAAGTATCTGGTAAAGGCTTAAAGGGATCAAAATAGGGTTTTTGGAGAAAAACTCTCTGCCACGACATGGTACATGTGTGCCCACGATGTGGCATGGATTAAATGAAACACGTTCTCTTGATGAGCTTCACGATGTGGCAAGAGGAGGGCCACGATGTGGCAGCTGCTGCAACCCAAGCCCACAATTTTTAGGGGTTCTTCTGTATTTAAAGCCTTTAACTCAGAGTCTAGGGTATCCTCTTTAGCCTCCAACTTCCCAAAGTGAAACCCTAGCCTACTTGAAGCTTTTGGAGCTCATTTTGGTGTTCTTGGTACCCTTGAAGGTTGAAGAAGGTCTTTGTGATGTAGAGAGCATCTTGGCAAGCTTAGAGATTTCGTTTGAGCACCTCCTGGACTTTTATAAGTCATCAATACTTGATCTTTTTGTGTCATCTACTATAGATCTAGGTTTATTGCATGTTTTGGTCCCTTGTTAAGTTTAGAATGGTGGAATGAGATAAAGTTTGCAACTTTATGGCTCATCAAGGTCCTTTGAGCCCCATATCTTCTGGATCTAGAAATTTGTATGTGAATTGACAGTCTTGCATGACTTTTAGTTCATATTCTTGCCTTTTGACCTAGAAAAGTGGAAGACATGCATATGACATGTATGTCCTTAAAGATTGGATTTTTATGGACCATTAGGGTCCCTAGAAGCCTACTGGAAAGTATGAGTTGAGGGCTTAATGAATTAAGGACAAATCCATTAAGTTGTCCATGCACGGAAACCACGACGTGGCGAGTTGGCTGCCACGACGTAGGGAATGAAGGGATTCGAGATTGTTTTAGGCGGACTCTCCAACGACGTGGTGAAATGTTTACCACGACGTAGAAATGGATGTATGTGACTGAGTTTGACCTTGATTGAGTTTCTGATCCGGACTGAGTTCATTGGCCACGACGTGACCTTGGGTAGGAAATGACGTGGAGATCAACTAACATTGACTTTGACCATTGACTTTTGACCTGAGTTGACTTTTAGTCAAATTGCTAGTTTTAAAAGGTGGACTAAGGGTTTACTTTGTATGGTTTATTAGGAGGTGTGTAACACCCACCTTTCAACCATGTGAGCATATAACTTTGGATTGCGATTGTGAGGAGAGTCTTCTCACTATACTATGTAGGATGCAAGTTGTATTTGTGATACTTGCATGGAAGACCATGGGGGTAGTCCATGGAAACTGCATGAAAGACCATGGGGTAACTCATAACAATTATATGTAAGACCGAGATTTGGCCGTCAACATTGCAAGGAAAGACCATGAGGGTAGCCTATGCCACTTGGATGTAAGATCATGGGGGTAGCCCATGACATTTCAAGGAAATACCATGGGGGTAGCCCATGATATTGTAATCATCGTTGATCAGTACGAAGAATATACGACCCTTCAAGAATGTATCACGTTGGGAATTCCAACAATTTGTTTAATCGATACAAATTGTGACCCCGATCTCGCAGATATTTCGATTCTAGCCAATGATGACGCTATATCTTCAATCCGATTAATTCTTAACAAATAAGTATTTGCAATTTGTGAAGGTCGTTCTGGGGACGTATATAGAATTAATTGAACAAGCAGGTACAAAAGGAATTCAAGTGCAAATTGCAGGACGTATCGTATGGTATGTGGTATTTTGGGGATCTGACTATGCTTTGTGCTTACGATTTATATTTAAAATGTTTTCAGGTACTTCTGGTTACGAAGGGAAGAACCAGACTTGATCGCACTGTATTCCCTGGAGATTTATTCCGCATTAACTGTTTATGATTTTACTATAATGTTTTGAGAATACTTTTACTCTGAATGTTTTTGAAGCAAACTAATGAATGTTTTTGGTTGATCTAAAATGAAATTTTTACTTAGTATTTTTGGGACGTTACAACTATCCCATAGACGTGCTCTTATAACACCAAAAATTAATCTCTTAAGATACAAACACATATGATGAATCCTTTATTGTCAGAGTATAAGCCAAGACCATCAAACCTAATGGGTACAGAAGCAAATAACCATTAGATGTATCTAAATAAAGGACCTTCATAAACAATCATGTCCTCAATCGAGTTGCATAATCCTTTGTCAAAAACAATAACGTCTCCTCCATATGTAAGACTTGACATGTCCTTAAACCAATTTATTATTATTATTATTATTATTATTATTATTATTATTATTATTATTATTGGAAATACCCATACAAGATCAAAGAAAAAGAAGGTCACGTTGCGGGTCACTGAATCGTGGAAGAAAAGGCATCACATCGACAATGTTGGAAGATATCTTCATTTTTAACCCACGGAAATAAGCCCATACAAAACTTCTTACCATCACATGAATACCAAAATAACTCAGTTTTCCTACTATTCAGTTCAAAGCCCAACCACCTAATGATTTCTAACACTCTAACCATCTCTTTTGAATCTCTGATAATTGTCTCATTATCAAAATATGATGCATGAAAAAGAACCTTGTAGTTGTTTCTAATACAATGCACATACGAGCACAGTATAAAAGCAAAAAAAGAAGTGGTCCAAAGGGGGCCGCCTTGGTGTACCCCAATGATAACCCATATATGTTTGTCTTCTAGAAACAGTCTATATGCCTATCATTATAAGGATTCTACCCACGAAGAAATAAAAAGACACATCAACATATGAGCCCATGAATATATTGTAAAAAATGGAATCTATAAACCAAACAAAAATATTGAATAGAATGAAATGAAATACGATTCTGAGTTTTCTAGCCAAACGTATGACAAAATTGAATTTCTTCAAATTTCAATTCGTTTAAAAGATTTGACATCCCTTATAAAATGGATAAACCTAGCATTTACTTAATTAATTACGTTGATTTTTTTTTCATGATTCCAAGTTTGTGCTTCTTAATAGCGGGCCTGGCTGGCGCTGTGCTATACTGCTATGTGCTTGCAAGCCCACATTATACACGCATTTGTGCGATGTCAAACTCGGCCAAGCCAAATTTGCTGATTTGCATCTAGTTTTCGATTTTTTTTTTTTAAATCACTAAAAATTTAATACTTAAATAGTTCATAATAATAACTTTATGCGTTCACAAATTACACTATAAATCTTAATTTTAGAATTATAAATCGTAGACCACTTTTTGAGTTTTTTTAATTTCTTAAAATGAATGTTTATTACAACAAAATTTAGAATCAAGATTACTGAAATGCCTGAATAAATTATAATATTATTTTGGAGGTAAAGACCACGGTAAATGTTGTCATGACGAATTATATTGTTTTATCACGTAAATAATGAAAAGAAGGATGTAATTAAGAAAATTCGTATTATGTTTTCTTTTTAGATTTGATTGAAGTAGACAAAAAGCATGTGCACCAAGTGGATATCGTGTTTGGCGTTATGGTAAAATGGTATGGGCAAAGAAAAATCCAATTTCGTGGTCAAGAAGACAAATCGATTAATATGTTTAATATTTAGAATTTTTAACGAACTATTGAACAATTTTTACATCGAAGTGGAAGAAAAACAGGTAAGTGGCAACAAACTACATCGTTAAATATTTTTGGATGACAAAACTAATATTAAAAGAAAAAAAAAACTTGTATCTATAAATCTAAGGTAACATTATTACGTAATGAATATATTGTTTTGCAGATCTTATAAAATGTTACATGAGATAGCAGTGGTTACGAATTCAATTTTGAAATAAAAGTGAGTTTTTCAACTATACGAAAGTGATGTTCCTTGCGAGAGGTAAGTTACCCGTATAAAAGTGAAATTGTAGAAATAGACCATGTGGTCTTACATTTTGCAGAAAAAAGCCTTTTATATTGGTCTATTCAATTGAAAATGACCTTTTTTATTATTAAAATAATTCAAAAAATAAAGTTAATTCTTGAACTTTCTCTTTAAATGATTTGTCAAAATTAAATATTTAACGATTGAGGGTAGTGGGTGTGGTGGTGTTGGTGAGGGGTATGGATGGGTATGCATGGGTGTATGCTGGGGGGTGAGGGTTAGGGGATGAGTATATGTGTGTGGTTAGTGTAACATCCCAAAATTGAAGACCAAAAATTTCGTTTTTAATTAAGTTATTACAAAACCAACAATATAAAAACATTCATAATAACATCTCATGTCAAAACCAAAGTGTCAATAATCAAAACATGTTATCATAAAACAACATCAGAGTGTAATCTCAAAGATCTCATGTGCGGAAAACATAGTGTGATGCGCTGCGATCGCCGACTCCTTTCCCTTGAAAACGAAGTACCTGAAACCAAAACGGAAAATCGTAAGCACGAAGCTTAGTGAGTTCCCCAAATACCACATACCATACATATCAACATGTTGCCTAGCATATCAGGGTGCTGGCCTACCCCTTCGGTCTCTGTCGACCATATACTACCACACATAACTGTAAGCCATACAAATTAATCATATATCATAATCAAATAAGATTCTATGTGCCAAAACATAGTCTTTCCATTTTGCCATGGGCCGCCACGTGGTCTTTCTTGCCAAGCCAGGGGCCACCCCTTCAGTCTTACAGACAAGTGCCAAGAGCCACCTCCGGATCTTCCATGCAAGCATCACAACGACAACTAGCATACATACTGTTCTACTTAGCTAATCAGCATACAGTGTGCCTGGAGCCACCTCCTGGCCTTTCATACATAATGCCTAGGGTTAACCCCCGGGTCTTCCTACCATACATAATAGCATACAGTGTGCCAGGAGCCACCTCCTGGTCTTTCATACATATTGCCTAGGGCTAACCCCCGAGTCTTCCTACCATACATAAACTAAATGGGTCGGCATTGGTACCTTAGACCCATTGTAACATCCCGAAATTCAGGTATATCTATTTAACCCTTCTTCTTTTCCAAGTTGTCAAGTTTAACCCTTAAAGGAAATATTATGGCAAATGAGTACGCTGGGCGTACTGAAGAGTAGGTTGTGCGTACTCATGCGCTTAATTTGGACGCGGACACGCCTAGGTACGTTGGGCGTACCCAGGGTTACGCTGGGCGTAGCGGGCCCAGATGCAAACCCTAATTTGTGGCTTGTGCCCTATAAAAGGAATGTTAAGGCCTTATCCTCAGCCACCATTTCAGAGAGTGAAACCCTAATAGAGAGCTACCCTTCGTTCCTAGCTTGTGTGTGTGTGTTCTAAGCTTCAAAGTATCATTTCAAGGTGGTGGAAGAGAAGAGGAGGCCATTTTAGGAGTTAGAAGTTGGTGGACAAGAGTAGATCTGAGTTCTACAGAGGTTGGAGCTTCTTTCTGAGGTAAAAAGCTCAAAGCTTTCCTTGTTATTTGTGATTTGTGCTTCTTGGACCAATTTTTAGGGTTTTTGGTCCCAAGGTGGAGACTTTATGAGCAAATGATCTCCATTGGCCTAGATCTGCCATATTTCAGGGTAATATGAGTTGTATGTTCATAAAAATCCAATCTTGGACGTGAATATTGAGCCATGCATGAGATCTAGACCTTATGAGGAAGAAGGAAAGGTGTTAGAGTGATTAGGGACCTTTACAGCCATGCAAAGGCTTAAAGGTCTCGACTTTATGGATTAAGTGATCTTAGAGAAGTCATCTAGAGTTTGAGTTTATGTCTTAACCGTTTAAGACCAAAATCCAAGAAAGGCTGAAACTGAGACTTACGCTGGGCGTAAATCTCAGTACGCGCAGCGTAAGGGTCTGAGACCCCGATTCTGGATCGCCGGAGTACGCCCCGCGTACAAGAGCTGGTACGCGCCGCGTACTGCCTCTGTTGACTTTCGTTGACTTTTAGGGTTTTGGTCAACATTTGGACTTTTGGGTCAGGGAGGTGTAAAATGGTCTTTTACCCTTCTGTCGGATTGTAGGAATGGATGTAATCTAGCCTTTGAGAGCCATTATTTATTCGAGAGTACTGTTTATGTGTTTAGGCGGGGGCTAGATCAGGGTTTTCGTGTGCGAGATTATCCGAGATACCCGAGGTGAGTCTTCTCACTATACTTTACCTAGAGTGGTAATTAGAGTATGTGACAGAGTATGTTGTATGCTATTATATGATGTGATATCTATGTGATTCTGTGTTATGTGTGATTCAGAGTTTACAGAGTTAGGACCGAAAGGTCCACAAAGTTAGGACCAGAGGGTCCACAGAGTTATGGGACTGGAGGGTCCCACTGAGACACTTTGACCAAAGGGTCATACAGAGTTATAGCCTCGAGTGGCTAATATGTGTAGTATGTGGTATTTTGGGGAACTCACTAAGCATTTCTGCTTACAGTGTTTTGTGTTATGTGTTTCAGGTACCAGTGAGGATCGCGGGAAGGCGCCGGCATGATCAGTACACACTTATGGAGTTTATGTTTTGTGATCTTGGGATATGTTTTGTTTGATGACAATTGTTGAACATGAGATTTGAGAGTGTTTAAATGAAAATCATGTTGTTTGAAAAATGAAAAATTGTTTTGAAAATTTACGTTGTTACACCCATACAAACATTGAGGAGACTCACCTCGCACTGCTGAAGTCCCGCGAATAAATCACTGGTTGTTGGCTGACAGATCCCCAAACTGTCAATCATCAAAACAGCACCCAATTAATGATTGGGTTTCAAATGCATAACCATAAGTCCATACTTGGGGTAATAAGATCATTTTACCCCTAACCTAGCTTGGTCCAAAGCCAAGGCCCAAACTCAAACTCTGGAGGCCCAAAAGCCAAATAATAATTCAAGGCCCAGTATATGGCCCAATTTTCCAAACTGGGCCCAAACCCCTTACATGGGCCTTACCCTAAAGCCCATCCATATATCCTATCCATATACCTGCTCTCAGATGGCCCAACAAAATCCAAACACCTAGTCCCAAAAAGGAAGACCCAACTCAAAGCCCAAACGGAATTAGGGTTTCAAATAAAATGACGATTAGGGTTAAGTGTTCTTACTTAACCCATTAAGGAATTAATCTATTAATTCCAATATTGCGTTAAGTTAATTTCAAAGGATTAATAATTAATATTTTAAGTCTGATAAATAGCTTCAATGCGGGTCCCGTTAACTTCCAAATTAGGGTTTCATGACATTAGGGTTTTCTAAACCCTAATTAGGGTTTACAACTCATAAATTAGTTAATTATTTAATTAATTAAATATATATGTTTTTATAAATCGGGCATCACCCACTGCCACCTCGAGCAGTGGTGGTCGACGGCGGTCGAAGGCACGGGTTTAAGTCCCGTGTTTTCCTTTCAAACTTAAATCAATTTTTTTCACTTTTGATCCCTCATTCATAAAGGTCTTTCACTTTAAGTCCATAAATTACCCTTTAATCCAATATTTACCATTCAGCCTCTTTCTTCAAGATTTTCTTTCAATTTAAATCCAGAATTTACCAAACAACCCTCGACCTCCAAAATTCTTTACAAACTAATCCGGAAATCACATTTTAACCCCCAAACTCTCAATTATGACTTTTTAACCCCCAAAACCAACGCCTTGCTAAATTATTCCGCATTTAGGGCCACTATTCATTTATTAATTTTATCTATTTATTTATTTAATAAACGGGGTGTTACAACTCTCTTTCACTTAAATTAGATTTCGTCCTCGAAATCATTCTTTACCATTCCTGTCACGCCAAACCACTCAAGTGACATGACCACAATCCCGTGCACACCCTAGCCTTCCCAGAGTGACCAAAACCATCCCTCGTAAGGTTCTAAAACCCGATGATGAACGATTTCCTTGCAACATGATCACCTCTACTCAGTTTGAAATCTGTAGACTCGAGATGGTCTGACTCCCTGACAGATCACCCATACTGAATCATCATTGTTGAATCCAGTCCACTTATTTCTCAACTAACTATTCAACTTCTGATAACTGGAGGTTCCCACTGGAAAACAGAATCACAGACCTAATTATCCTTGTATATTACTCATACTTGACAGAAGGTTCGGATAATCCTTCGAGTCAGAGATTCTTCCCTGTAACGGTTAGACTCAGACGAGAGCTGCGCAACAGGGTCAAATCTATTACTTTGAGATTATTTAATCCAAACTACAAGTGACTTAGCACTTTCGATCGATGAGGTACTCCATACATACGAATCCCCAAATCACTACTTCTGTCCGAAGCAACACACTGCCCCCTCTCTGCTTCCCATCGACAATCGAGACCTCCCTGGTCCCCAACTTATCTGCCAACTATCTGGAATATTGGATTCCTGCTCGGTTGCTGAGCCAAATAACAACCTCACAGTCGCTCCACGCGACTTCCGAAAGAGAACTTCGGCTATCAAAATCTTCCCTAACCATATTGCCACTCATGGCTCCATTATTCCTTCTGATCTTCCTGATCATGACAGTCCGACTACCTGTCGCCATCGAATCTAATACGAAAAGTGAATGCTACCAGAATCACTGTAGTCTTACATCATGCCTGGTCTCCAACGACCTACCGTTTTTCGGATATGATCATACTGTGGCCTACTCACAATTATGCGGCTGACCCGCCCCGTACAAAATCATCTGAAGGAATCCGTGAGTGAATCACAAATCTATCACACTCTCATTGTCGAATATGGACTGTGAATGCTACGGGCCACCCCGCAGTCTTACAAAACTCCCATACTAACTGACCACTAGTGAATGATACGGGACACCCCCGCAGCCTTACTATACCACTATACTAACGACCAACTAACAAATGTTACGGGTCACCCCCGCAGTCTACTCTATCTGCTAACTAATGAATGCTACGGGCCACACCGCAATCTTACCACACTCCTACACTGACCGCTAACTAGTGAATGTTACAGGCCACCCCGCAGTCTTACAACACTCCTACAGTGTCCTCTAACTAATGCTACGAGCCACCCCGCAGTCTTACCACATTCCCATGATATCTAGCCATTGGTGAATGCTACGACTATCCCCCAGTCTTACATCACTTCCCATGCTAACTCAACCGCTGAACATGGTCTTGCTGCTGGTTACTAATCCGAACACACCCAAAGTCGAGCACCCACGCGATCTAACATCCCACACTGAACTCATGTCCTGACTGGGATTCTCAACCCGGATTCCCATAGTTTGCTACCCATCAGTCAGATGTGGTCCTAAAGTCGGAGGTTTCCCGAACTTCCAATTCACATTATCCCTATACTGGCAGTCACTTGGGCTACCTTTTCCTTTTCTGAAGGGGATACGAGCTCATCCCCATTTCATGCTTGCTTCTGTCCTGGGTACCTGAACGTTTCTCCTCCACTTCGATCCGACTAAGTCTCCCCGATATACGATAAATGGAAGGATTCCCGATCCTTCCTACCTTCCAATAAGCGGTCTGCTGACAACTGGCGCTTACCAATGATAGCGACCTATTACTAGGCTAACTTAAAAGACCATACAAACCCTGAAGACTAGATAAACACTTTCTGATCTCCGGAAATCCTGATAACTCATACATGAGCAAGGAAATGAATCAGGTATATGCTTTACCCGAACTAATGCAAGATTCCATCAACCATAAGCACATATATAAATAACCTGAAAGAAGGCAAAAGATACATACCTGTAGAACTCAAATCCTCTCTGTTGGGGCTCCTGCCCTACCCTCTCATCCATCGGTGATCCTCAAGGAATCCGGAGCAGACACACTCACTGCTCCTCCCCTCAATGTCGGACAGTCGGCCTTCTTGTGGCCCACCCGATCATAGTGAAAACATAATGGGCTTACCCCCTGAGGGCAATCCCTGCTGACGTGACCAACCCTGCCACACTTATAGCAGTCCAAACCCCTGGAGCAACAAACTCCACCGTGCAGTTTCCCGCACGTGCTGCACGGAATCCGGTCCTGCTGGCCTCTCAAAACCTGATCGAAAGTCTTGGGTCTCTTTCCGGGACCTTCCAAAGTATGCACCTGATCTGACCTCCTCTTCTCAATGTGCTCCAAATCAATCTCCCGCTCCCGGGCTCTAGAGATCATATCATTCAGGGTCTCGCACCCTGAAATATTCACGAATTTCCTGATGTCATCCCGCAGCATATCGTGATACCTCACTTTCTTCATCTCCTCATCTGCTACATACAGCGGTACCAATAAAGCCCTTTCCCGAAACTTGGCTGTGATCTCTGCCACCGTCTCAGTAGTCTGGCGGAGATCCAGGAACTCTCGCGCCAACTGCTGCACCTCAATCGCCGGTGCAAACTCAGCTCGGAGCCTGGTCGAGAAATCATCCCATGTCATAGAATTGACCGCATCATCACCCAACTCACTACCGATCTCCTCCCACCAATCACGTGCCCGATCCTTCAACAGGCAGGAAGCATATCTGACCTTCGCCTCCTCGGGGCAGAAACTCGTCCTGAACGCGTTAGCCATATCTTCTAACCACCTCCTATTGACAATGGGGTCCCTCTCCCCATGGAACGCAGGAGCTCCACAAGCACGGAACTCCTGGAAAGTCAGTGTGCGAGCTCCAATGATAGCCATAACCTCCGCACGGAACGCGCTCAAGCGCTCATCTACTATCTCCGTAACACATCGAGAAATCTCCGATGAAATAAACTCTTGCAACTGCTCGCTAATCTGCTCAGCACCTGCACCTGAGCCAGAACCCAAACCTGAACCATTTCCCTGCGAGCTCATCTCCAAATTGAAAAGCAACAAACCAATAATCAGAACATACTCAAGAATCCACCTCTCATAAGCTTCTTAGATTTTTCAAGACTCTTACCGATTCGAGTATGGATCCTGTGCTTTCAGTAGTACGGGCCCAATACTACCTCCCACACCTATCCATACTTTCCTCAGCAATCCTCCTGAATCCTCTAAGTCACTTCCTCAAACTGATGCACCCAGAGCTCACTAAACCGTACCACTAACCCACTGCAGCGTATACTAGGCTTCCCTAGGTTTCCAAACCCACTTAGTCCTCAGCTGCTGAAGGATTCCCATTAATGTCAACTAGCTTCCTCATGAATATAGCTACATGTAACAGAGATCAGATAATCCTTCGAGTAAAAGACTCATCCCTAGAACAGTTGAACTCAGACAAGAGCTGCGCAATAGGGTCAAATCCATCACTCTGAGATTATCCAGCCTGTGCCACATGTGACTTAGCATATTCACTTAGCAGCTAGCACACATTGCTATGAGTCCCACAAAGCACAAAGCAAGTAGCATTCAGACAATGCAAAATCTAACCAACATACTCCAATCAAACCATTCTATCCTCCTGTCAGGAGTCTATACTAGCATGCAATTCTAAGGATCATACACTCATGCATAACCTAAACATGCCATCATGTCACTGACTAATCAATACTAGAATGCAATTCAGTAAACACATAGAGTAGGCATATAAGGCATCCTTCCTATATCCTTAGCCCTAATCTAGCATGAGAATGACATAATCATATCATATCACGTAACAAACATGTATTGGTATTTTGGGAACCACTTACTTCAGCTCGGCTGATTGCACGCATCACACTCCTTGTTCTTTAATAAAACCCTTGATTTTAATTTTAGAAAAGAATTATTTTTCTTGTAAAAATCTCAAACCCTAGATTTGAGTCCAGACGCACCCGAGAGTGTGTCCGAATCCCACAAACCAGGGCTCTGATACCAACTTGTAACATCCCAAAATCTAAGACCAAAAATTTCGTTTTTAATTAAGTTATTACAAAACCAACAATATAAAAACATTCATAATAACATCTCATGTCAAAACCAAAGTGTCAATAATCAAAACATGTTATCATAAAACAACATCAGAGTGTAATCGCAATGATCTCATGTGCGGAAAACATAGTGTGATGCACGCGATCGCCGGCTCCTTTCCCTTGAAAACGAAGTACCTGAAACCAAAACTGAAAATCGTAAGCACGAAGCTTAGTGAGTTCCCCAAATACTACATACCATACATATCAACATGCTGCCTAGCATATATGGGTGCTGGCCTACCCCTTTGGTCTCTGTCGACCGGATACTACCATACATAACTATGAGCCATACAAATCAATCATATATCATAATCAAATAAGACGCTATGTGCCAAAACATAGTCTTGCCATTTTGCCACGGGCCGCCACGTGGTCTTTCTTGCCAAGCCGGGGGCCACCCCTTCGGTCTTACAGACAAGTGCCAAGAGCCACTTCCGGATCTTCCATGCAAGCATCACAACGACAACTAGCATACATACTATTCTACTTAGCTAATCAGCATATAGTGTGCCTGGAGCCACCTCTTGGTCTTTCATACATAATGGCTAGGGCTAACTCCCGGGTCTTCCTACCATACATAATATCATACATTGTGCCAAGAGCCACCTCCTGGTGTTTCATACATATTGCCTAGGGCTAACCCCCGGGTCTTCCTACCATACATAAACTAAATGGGCCGACATTGGTGCCTTAGACCCATACAAACAGTGAGGAGACTCACCTCGCACTGCTGAAGTCCCGCGAATAAATCACTGGTTGTTGGCTGACAGATCCCAAACTGTCAATCATCAAAACAACACCCAATTAATAATTGGGTTTCAAATGCATAACCATAAGTCCATACTTAGGGTAAAAAGATCATTTTACCCCTAACCTAGCTTGGTCCAAAGCCAAGGCCCAAACTCAAACTCTGGAGGCCCAAAAGCCAAATAATAATTCAAGGCCCAGTATATGGCCCAATTTTCCAAATTGGGCCCAAACCCCTTACATGGGCCTTACCCTAAAGCCCATCCATATACCTGCTCTCAGATGTCCCAACAAAACCCAAATAACTAGGCCCAAAAAGGAAGGCCCAACTCAAAGCCCAAACGGAATTAGGGTTTCACATAAAATGGCGATTAGGGTTAAGTGCTCTTACTTAAACCATTAAGGACTTAATCTATTAATTCCAATATTGTGTTAAGTTAATTTCAAAGGATTAATAATTAATATTTTAAGTCTGATAAATAGCTTCAATGCGGGTCCCGTTAACTTCCAAATTAGGGTTTCATGACATTAGGTTTTTCTAAACCTTAATTAGGGTTTACAACTCATAAATTAGTTAATTATTTAATTAATTAAATATATATGTTTTTATAAATCGGGCACCAACCACTGCCACCTCGGGCAGTGGTGGTCGGCGGAGGGAGGCGACAACCACCATTCTTATGGCGGGAGTTATTGGTTTTGGGTCCAAACGCACACACACAAGCACACGGCCACCTCAAAGTGGCGGCTGGTGGCGGAAAACGGTGGCATGAGGTGGCAACCACCACCTCATGGTGGTGGTAGGGGGGGGTTCATAGATTTTGCAGCCTAGAATCGCTCCTACAGCTGCTTACAAGCAAAACACACGCATACAAACATTATATCACACTCACATCCACCCATACACGGAGGCTAAGGGTGGCAGAAAAGAAACTAGTGGCGGCAGCCACCATGGTTGGCAGCCATAGTGGTTTTCTCGGGTTTTCCGGGCAACTAGCACACACACACGCAAATCCAAAGATCACCACGACCCACCTTCACGTGAACGTACACCCACTGTTGGTCCTTCCTCACGGTGGTGAATCTCGACCGGAACAACCGAATGTGAGTTGTACTAGCGGTGTGGGACGAGCTCAGAAGCGAAAGGTGGTCGGAACGGCACCGGCATCGTTGACTGATCTTTGCCGGAAGATAACGTTGCTATGCTCGGTGGCTCGACTGGTCAGAAAAACTAGCGAAACAGGTGGTGGCGGCTGAGAGGAGAGCACAAGGTGGCGGCGGTTCGTTTTAGGGTTAGGGTTGGACGATGATACCTTCAACCGGGAAGGGAAGGCACGGGTTTAAGTCCCGTGTTTTCCTTTCAAACTTAAATCATTTTTTTCACTTTTGATCCCTCCTTCATAAAGATTTTTCACTTTAAGTCCATAAATTACCCTTTAGCCCCTGCCTCCATAAAATCTTTTCAACTTTAATCCTATATTTACCATTCAACCCCTTTCTTCAAGATTTTCTTTCAATTTAAATCCAGAAATTACCAAACAACCCTCGACCTCCAAATTATATACAAACTAATTCGAAAATCACATTTTAACCCCAAAACTCTCAATTATGACTTTTTAACCCCCAAAAACCAACGCCTTGCTAAATTATTCCGCATTTAGGGCCACTATTCATTTATTTAACAAACGGGGTGTTACAGTTTGGGTGGGCGTATAAGTATAAGTGTAGATAAGGATATGTAATGTGAATAAGGTGGGGTATAAGTGAAGGTGGATATAATTAAGGGAAATGTATGAGGGTATATGTGAGACTAGGGGTATGGGTGTGCAGTGGCGTAGCCAGGATTTTATTTTAGGGTAGGCCAAAAAATTTACAATGTATGAACGAGATATGGGATCTAAAGTTTTGAATTAGGGTAGGCCAAATAATTTACAAAGTATGAGCCAGATATGGGATCTGAAGTTTTGAATGAGATGAATTAATTCCTTTTATTTAACAGAAATATTACACACACACACACAAATATATATATATATATATATATATATATATATATATATATATATATATATATATATATATATATATATATATATATATATATATATATATATAAACTTGAACTTTTGTGGGGTGGGCCAAGGCCCGCCTTTGCCTCTATGTGGCTACGCCACTGTGGGTGTGGGTGTAGATATCTCGGTGAGTATGATATGGGGATGGGTGTGGATGTAGGTGGGATGGGGGTATTAGATGGAAATATAGATGTGGATAGGGTAGGAGTGTGGGTCTGGGTGTGATGGTGGGTTTAGGTATAGATGTGGGGTAAGGATGGGTGGGGCATGTGGGTGTATGTGTGTAAAGGGTTTATATTTTAGAAAAAAATAGAAATTAGAAATATATGGAAAACAACAATTATCACTTTTTCAAGTTATATGTAGTTTAGACCTTCCATGTCTACAAATTTCTCTCGTTCAAGTGCTATTTCTTGAATTTTTGGATACACTGCACATACCGTTGCAAAAAATAATGAAGTAACCTCCTATTGTGTATCATTTTTCCTATATTTTAACATGTATGTACCATTCTGTGAAGTCCACGGTATCTCCAGGTATTGAATTGACAAACATTATTGTCCTAAAAAGTCACCACAATGCGATGTGTTACAACCACGCACATGCATATCATGGCCAACTTATATAAAGTTCAAAGTTCAAACTTCATTCTCTCAACCATACCATTTCATCTTATATATAGAGGAATTACAATGCCGTTGTCTATGTAACACTTGAATCCTGGTATGTTTCTTATTTTGCCATTGTTATTAAAAAAAATTGCATTTTGGTCCGTGGGCAGTACGCGGTGCGTACCACTTGGTACACTTAGCATACAAGCTGTAAAGTGAGTGTGCCGGGCGTACCAGTTGGTATGCTTAGCGTACTGGTGCGAGGTTGGGACGGGACTCCGGACAAGTAAGCTGGGCGTACATTTATGTACGCGGGGCGTACGTGAGTTATGTTAAAACCCTAATTTAGGGTGTTGTACCCTATATAAAGGCCTTAAGTCCTCATGGTTGGCCTCCTTACCAGCCTCCATTGCCATAAAAACCCTAAAATCGACCCTTAAGCGTCTTTGTGGTGTTCTTGAACTATTAAGAAGACTTTGGTGCCCATTTTTGCCTTTGTGAAGGAAATGGAGAAGCTTGAAGTTGCTTTTCTTGGTGAGAAGGTTTTGGATCCAAAATCATCATCTTGTGTGCAAGCTTTCTGAGGTATCAAGTTTGCATCTTGGCTTTTAAATGTTTAGATCCCTTCATAGTTTGTTTTGTTATGCCTTTGGTCCCTTTTGGGTTGATGGACTAGTTAAGTCGTTTTAAGGCTTGTTCTTTTATATCTGAGTTTGTATTGGACTCCTTAAGCATAAAGGTTCAAGCTTTATGAGATTTTTGGTTACATGCATGTGTAAAGTCACTTATTAAGTCCCTTTTAAGCTTAATAGCTTCATTTAGCCATGTATAAACGTAAAGTTTACTCATTGGGCAGGGCCCGTTATGCGAGTTAAGGCGGTGCCCGTTATACTCATTGGGCAGGGCCCGTTATATGAGTTAGGGTGGGGCCCGTTATACTCTTTGGGCGGGGTCGTTATGTGTTATATGTTTGGTATGCGGTATATTGGGGAACTTACTAAGCTTTGTGCTTACGGTTTTCAGTTTATGTTTCAGGTACTTCCAGTTCCAATGGGAAGGACTCGGGATGATTGTAGAGCACACACCACCTCGTTCCGCTTTTTGTGTTTTACTCTGATTGTTATGATGTTTGACACATTATTTTGTTTGGCTTGTATTGATGATGTTTTGAAAATACTGGTTTTACTAAATAAAAATGAAATTTCCGGGTCTTACTTTTGGGACGTTTCAGTCTAACTCTACCAAGATGAATGATCACTATCACATGTTCACCAATAACAAAATTACCAATCCCGATTGAAAATTCCTCTACATGTTCAGCCCACATAGTACAATGAATATGTTCCGGACTAACTAGAAAGAAAACAATGATTAATATTAGTATGTGTCTTATGATTTATCCAAATAAAAGTGAATACATTAGTCTAACTAATTGTGACCCCCACATCTTACAACTCAAACGACACCCTCTTAGTAGACGGAGCATCCTTCATCGTCAACATTAAATCAGTATACCTTGTCATGACACCAATTACATCTATAGAACAATATACCATTTATATCAGATATGATGTGACATACAACAAACAGATAAAAATAAGTGTGTATTTGATAACAGTGGATACTTACCAATTGCACACTCCTCCCCAACATAATCTGAAATGATGTCTCCAAACTTTGTAATACCAAAAGAACTCAAAGCATGCGGGAAGCCAACTATCATGGCCTTAGCCAATGTATTTTTGTGAAAAAATATTTTAAATCCATGTCTTACTATTTTCAAACAGGCAATGTTATCACCAAAAAAGAAATTTGAAAGGCATACACATTCTCGTCCTTCAACAATCAACCAAACTTACGAATTAGACTCTATTTTATGGTAGCATATATATGGTTTTCTGACATTATTTGTACAAAAAACGGAGGATAAAAACCATACCAATGCAAACAAAAGTAGAAAATTTAGTTGTGGAATACTAATCCCTTTCACATCCATTAAAACCATATCAATTTTCTTCAATACATACAACTTTAAGTAAACATGTTGCTTCTATAAACGAACAACCCATTCCACAAAACTTCTAGCCGTCAGTATCAGTGTTTACCTAACTAATCAAATAATATCGTGAACCCATTTCAATTAATATCACACTTCCAATAAATTATATCTATAATTAATAGACACAAACCTCATTTATATAGACAATAAAAAACATGTTACATAATAAATTAATAAGGAGGCAAATGAACAACCAAAACGTTACAAACCAACTTGATGGAACTATGAATCGGACAACATGAGAATATCCAAAAAGGCCAACTAGAAGATCAAAATTTTCCATTAAACAACCAAATACAACATGTAACCATTGCCAACCGAAGAGACACCCTAATCGACACCACATTGGAAAACTGTAATACCTATTTTCTGTTATGATGTAACCTAAACTTTGTATGTATGTTGTATCACTATTTTCATGTCTTCCCACATATGAATCTTCTTGTTACATAAGAACAAGTGGTAAAAGTCATGGTTTGAAAGTACATTTCCATTAATGACTAGTGATGAATGGAGAAGTAATGGAAAATCAAAAAGGGAATTAATTGTGACATCCCCAATTTCACGGCTAGAAAAGACCGATTTGTTTATGCTTATTTAAAATCAGAGTACATTTTTTGAGGAATAATATTGCAGAATTTGTTCCCAAAAACATGATAATGTTATTATCAAAGCATTTTCGAAGAAATTTATTTTATTTATATTAAAACGTTGGGATGTTGTGACAACCCGAAAATTTCTACCTTGTAAGTCAATCCAATCAACCAAAAGTCAGACTCGTTTCTATTGCCTTTTAGCCTTGTTAAGGGTCATTCTAATGAGTTCTAAGCCTAGTACACTTAAGGATTGAGTGTTTTGAAGTATTAGCTCGAGATCAGAAGGCTACACCCGAAGCAGATAATCCAACACATGAGGTTCACGGCCGTAAACCATGTTCACGGCCGTGAACACTCTTCTAGTCGTGAACCCTTCATTACTTAGATAGATTTCCTTCATTTCTCTTCATTTCTCACATCTTTCATCCAAGAACACTAAAACTCTCTCAAGTATCATCAAGGGAATCCATCCTTTCTTTTCAAAATCGTAAGCGATTCATCCATTTTACTAGTTAATCTTCTTGATTATATGGTCCCTTTGAATCACATCCTTGAATGCATCACCTTTTCTTCAAGATCTTCAAGTGTTCATCTTTTCACCAAGAACACCAAGAACACCCACTTGTTTATTGGGCCGTGAACACCTTCAAGACTTGCATTTAGTAAGTATCTTTTCCATACACTTGTTATCCATTAGAAGCTCTTGAATCCCCATGAAACAAACACCTTTTAAGCAACATATAAGCATCATCTTCAAGAGTTCACGGCCGTGAACCCTTCATGTGGCCGTGAACCCTTCAAGTGATCTTGCTAGGGCCGTAAACCCTTCTTAGACTAAGATTTGGCCGTAAACACTCCAAGCATTCTTGGCCGTGAACACTTCTTGGCCGTGAACACATCCTTGTGTGGCCGTGAACTCCTTTCATACAATCATATGTGATTGTAACACTTCATTACAAGTGTTTCCTAGTCCCTTAAGGTTGTTTCCTTGCATGTTAGTTGTTTTAAACACTAATTACATGCCTTTATATGCCATTATATGTCATTTAGGACTCGTTTGTGTCTCGGGACTTCATTCGTGGATCTTGTCATCCTTACTCGAATCTTCAATTGAATCACCCACATAAGGCGAGTTCATACCCCTATAATCAATCTTTTAAATGTTTTAAATGCTTTTAAGGGGGGGGGATACAAGTTGAACACAATGATATTGTGTAAATGTTTATCTGTGATAACCATCACATTAAAAGATTTCTTATGCTTTTATAAGTGATCAAATCAATTCAAAAACTCTTTTAAGTTATGTTACTTTGTTGTTTATAAAACTCTGTTTTAAAGTACAAGCATAACTCAGTAGATAATCGAGTCTTTTCTACAAATCAGGGACAGTACCAAACAAACATACTAGTAAACTATAATAGGTATAGTTTAGGGGTTCAGAACATACTATAACTAGAACAGGGAGGAACATACTAAAACAAGAACAGGAAGGAACATACGATAACAAGAACAAGATAACAATAATGTGAAACCACTACTTCACGGCTTAGCAATATATTTGTTAGGTCGCGTTTTGTAACCAGAGTCTCCTGGATGGAGAGCGGGCATTGTGTGTATAGATCTATACGGGACTGACAATCCCGCATCCCGACTATTCGCTACAGTTTGGCTGGCAGGCCAAGGGATGACAAATGACACATCAGTTTCGACGCCAGAAGGTCGTCGTGTTAAACACTCGTCAATCAGCATGGTTATAACCACATCACATTTTAACCTTAATTAACAAACTAGTTTTTAAGGTAGTTAGTGCTTCAGTAGTCACTTTATACAACATTACTGAATACTTTCATTTTCCCATTACATTCATATAGTGATCTTCTCACATAAAAGGTAATGCAAACTATTTTCTAGTAAAGATAGTCTTAAACTTGGGAAAACTTACATCATTACAAAAGACAAACAGAACAGTCGAGTCTTAGTACATTCAGTTAGAAGGAGGCCTATAATGCTAACTTTATGATTCCTCGGTAGATACAGCAGGGATATATATTAATCGGGTCCGGTAGACAGTAGGATGTGTGCTTTCCGCTTCATTTTCTGTTCCTTGTTTGGTTGTGGGCTTAGAGCAAATTCACCCAGTCTACTATATATTCGATCTTAGCTATATATATATATATATATATATATATATATATATATATATATATATATATATATTCTGTATACACCAAGTAATCATAGGGAGTAACAGGTATGGTTCAGGTCATAGCATACAAATTCAGTAAACCGTTTTCTAGTACAAAACATACTTTTCAGATAGAACACTTAGTAAACTAAACTAGAAAGTTACCAGTAAAAGGTTTAATCCATTTTATTAAACCAGTATAACTTAAAGGAACTTTTAGTAGTTAATTCTATAATACCTTAGTTTATACATCGGGGTTATATATAATTAATACTCGAAAGGCAATTGGATGTGTGTTTTCCTCCTCATTTCCTGTTCCTTGTTTGGTTGTGGGCTTAGGGCAGATTCACACAATTAACTGTCTGTTTGATATTATATTATATATAGCTAGTATAAACTAAGTGATTATAGAAGGAACTATTGTGGTTACCATTTTATTAAAGGAAATATAGGTTTTAATATAAAGGAACTATTACAGTTAACTCCGTAAGTACCAAATGAATACACCAGGGTTATATACAATGAAGATCTAACAAACAATGGGATGTGTGACTTCCGCCTCATTTCCTGTTCCTTGTTTGGTTGTAGGCTAGGGCAGATTCACACAACCGATTGTCTGTTTGATCTGGATTGTATATAACTTGTATCCATTTAGTACTCACAGAAGGAATTGTAGAGTCATTTTTACTTTCATTCATCATATCAGAAAATATAGGATTTTCTGGAGGAACATGCAAACTTTTCTAAAAGAACTTACAACTTACTTTTCATCACTTAAATACTTATGAACTCTTCAACTTAAATGATGATCTACTCTTTCAAAATAACTTGTATTCTCAGGAAACTAGTAGACAGGTACGCGCACTGGGATTCAGAAGATGGAGCATAGTAGCTTCATGTCTTGTTTTGTTATTTACTTTTGGAGTCAATCTTATGTGAATCACATACTTTGTAAACACTTTCATATTTAATAAAATGGTTGTTTGTTACTTTGATTACTATGATGCATGTGTTGTGATACTAAACATGACGTCCTCCGCCCCCGAAAGTTTCTGCCGTTCTGGTTTGGGGGTGTGACAGATGTCATCGTCAATACAGAAACATACGCATAACGAAATATTACAAGCCTTGCAGTAATTAAAATAGTGGCCTAATACTCCTTGAATCTCTCACCGGAATGTATCTTTTATATCGCTACCTGTGATACAATAAACTGAGTGGGTCAGGTTGGGAAACCTGGTGAGTACATAGGGATTTCAATCCCACAATGTTATAACATGTATATATTTTAGAACTCGCAAGATACAATTTCACCTCATATAAGATATTTACTTCACCCCGTCGATCCTCACAAAACGACACGATCCATAATTTCGGATCTAAAATGAATGGCTTTACCTAATCCGTACTCTCGGATCAGGTATGAACGACTATGTCTAATCCATGCTCTCGGATCAATGAAAAATGACTATGCCCACTCCATACTCTCGGACTAGGGACAAATGACTATGTCTAATCCATGCTCACGGATCAAAGAAAAATGTTAGATTTCTACCCTCCGTGTATATCTCACCCGTACTCTTAAGGAGATACTACCAGATATTCATCTTAATTAATTTAGGTCTATTCTGTAAGTCCTAAATCATCATATATTATCTAATATGTTCTTAACACGTATTCCAGGTAATAGAAAATATCTCACACATAACTCTTTAACAAATATTTAATACTTTAATTAATAATTATATTATAATCATGTTCATGAAAGGGACTATGCACTCACTTGTTAAAGTGATGACTCGAAACTGGGACAACGCTTCGCTCCTAGCAACTGTCTTTTCCTTCGACGTAACATAGTATTATTATCACTGAGTCTTAGTCTAATATTTCTTGCAACTATTTATTAGTCTAGATTCATAATTAATTCAAAGTCTACTTCAAGATATATCAAGTAAGGATTAGCCAGGGAGGACAGTCGGGAGGCATGATCATTTCGGCGTATAGCTTTTCTGAAATCCAACAACCAAGCCAACATGACCATTCTAGACACCTCTTCCGTAAGTAGATCAATCGGTATAATGACTTGGAATCAGTGATAAATTTTTTTTATCGGTTCATAATAATGATAATGAACTTAAACATAAGTTATACTTAAAGTACGGTAAGCATAACTCAACTTACAGGTGGTTTAGCGAGAAAACGGACTGTGCGCGGGCATAACTTCTAAACCGAAAGCTCTATTTCTTGGGGCTTTCTGGCACTCCGGTGCTTTGCTACTAACACTTAGGAAGTTCTAGAGAAAGGGGTTGAGGCCTTTGAGGGGGGGGGGGAGAATAAAATGGAAATGTGTGAGGAAAAGAGTGAAATTCGGCCTCTATTTATAGCCTGAAATGTGCTCAGTACGTTGGGCGTACGCAACATTATGTTGGGCGTAATGGGTTAAATTGGGTTATGTTGGGCGTACATAAACATTACGTTGGGCGTAATTTTCCACATGTCAGCAGCTGGTGGCAAGCCGTGGGGAGGAAGGTGGGTGTCAGATAGCGACATGTGTCGCCCTCTTGTTAATCCAAAAATTAATTATCTTGTAAAATCCATAACTTTCACATACGAGCTCTGTTTTTGACGTTATTTATATGCATGTGTATCTATCGACGAGATCTACAACTTTCGTTAGACTCCGTCGGCTAATTTTGACTTTATTTTTAAAATTGTATTTTAACAGGCTTAGAAAGTTAAAGTCCGTTAAAAATTCATAACTTTGTCATCCGCTGTCCGTTTTTGACTGTCTTTATATTATTGATCCCCTATTAACGAGATCTTCAATTCTCGTTTAGATTGTGTCGGCTAATAATCGATCGATCATTGTACATTGCAATGCTGAATCTTAGAAAAATCATAACTTCCTCTAATTAAGTCAGATTTGGACGTTCTCTATATACACGCTCTCGGTTTAACAACTATTACGACTTTTGTTTAGATCAATAAGACTAAAAAGTAATTTATCAAAAATTTAGTTTTTACGATACGCCGAGCCGTCCCGGTTTAATCGCGAAACTTCGACGGGTCATAACTTCTTCGTTATAAGTCGGATTTTAGTGTTTTTTATATGTATGAAATCCTTGTGACATATACTATTACTTTGGTTAAGATTATTTATCCTAAATAATCTTCTATCAAAAAGTCATTTTAACGTTTATTATCTCTAAATTGACCAACCCGAATATGCAGACGTTATATTAACGGAGGGACACGACACGTCCAAGTAAGGAGTGCGGTGTACTCCCGAGAACATGTTAAAAAAATAACTTGTCTCTTAATATCCATTTTAGTCCATTCACTCTCCAAAGCACACTTAAGGTGCGATTTCACCTAACGACTTTAGGGGAAGGCTTGGAGCAAGGAGATTTCAAAGATTTGTCCATTATTCCATTGAATCAAGGTAAGATATCATGATTTCATCATCTAGTTCTTGGGTTGGTTAGTGAAACTTAAGGTTTTCATGAACTAAATGTTGGATTAGGTGTCTAAGCCATAACTATAATTGGTATGTACTTGACCTGATAGTAGCATGGTCCATTTTGGGTTGCATTCACCAGAACAATTTGACAGGATGGATATTTAAGAAAGTGGTTATTTGTGATTTATTAATATATTATAAGTATAATATATTAATTGAGAAATCATATTATTTAATTAGTACTGATCAAGAATTAATTTGGAATTAATTTAGTGATCAAAAGAGACTGATTAAATTAACGGGGACTGATTATGTAAGAATTAGGGTTTACAAGTGACTCTTGGAATTCTACACTATATATGTAACCACTAAGCCCCTAAAATCGGGACCAAGAGTATTCTAAGAGGATATAGCCAATTTTTGGTGCTCCAAGCTCTCTCTCATTGTCATCCAATTGTTGGTGGTGTTTTATGAAACATTTGAGGCATCACACTTGAGGTGCTAAGCTCTTGAAAGGCCAACTTCTACAAGCTACAACAATAGGTAATCATCTAACTAGTTTTTTATGATTCAAATATCAAATTTGTATGCTAGTTAGGCTTCATGCTTTGGAAAAAGAATATTGCATGTATAACTAGAGAAAACTTAGATCCAAAGCATTAGGGTTGTATGTGCACCATAGGGATGTTATAGTGCTCAAAACTTATCAGTCGTATCAGAGACTAGGGTGTTTTCTATTATATTGATGCAACTGGTTATTTTTCAAAGGTGAAAAAATGTGATTTTTGGCCACTGACTGCTGGACTCGTCGAGTCCCATAAGGGAAATCGACGAGTTGGATCATATGGTGATGAACTCGACGAGTCCATAGCCTGGCTCGACGAGTTGGATCATCAGATGGCAGATTTTCGGGTTTCTTGGCCAAAATTGGATTAGGAACATTGCCATAAACTGTTTTGTATCATAAAATTCGTTTTTTTATATGGTGATGATTATACTCATCCAATTAAAAGACAATTATCAAATTTTAAGATAAAAAGTTGATTATTTGTATTATTTGATTTGAATTGTCTTGCTTTATGAGTTAAATTAGGTCAATTTGGTAAATAATAAATTATATGATAATTTTATTAGTTAAATTTGATCTAAATGTTTCTTGAAGAATTTCATAACTTGTCCTCAAGTTATGGAATATGAAAAGTCTCATTCATAAAACATTAACTCCTTAAGTTATGGAATTCAAAAGGTTTTGAAGAGTTTCAAAACTTGCCCTCAAGTTTTGGAATTTGAAAAGTCTCATTTATGAAACATTAAAATTCCAAACCCTAGAATTTTAAAAGTTTAAAATTCAACCCTTATACTATTATAATATTAAAAGATTAATACTTATATATATGTATAAGACAAGTCAGTCTTACCATTATTAGGCCTCATTCACGAAGTTGGTCTATAAGGGGGGTATAAGGAAATTGCCTATAAAATGGTGATTGAATGGGTGTCCACTCTCACCCATCGCTTCCTCGTTAAAAAGTATAATGATAATTATAAAAGTAACTAAATGTTTTTATAAATTCCCAATCTTAGTTACTTTAGGAAAAATGTGAAATTGGTGCTATTCCATGAAATTGCATTTTGCACCTTGCCAAGTCGTTAGTGGAGCGTGTATGGTTAACCGGCACACTAACTTGCACTAGCAAGGGTGGAAAAGGGTAGCTTGATGTTTATCATAGATCAATGGAGCGTGTGTGGTTAACTAGCACATTGATTAGGTGATAAATGACATCGAGAGTACCAATCACATTTGCATGGTTATTCACACCTTGTTTGTGATCCTCGGTATCCCAGTCACAAACTTGAAGGGCATAATCGAGATTTAAACATGCCATTGAAAAGTTCAATGAATCTCAAAAGAATCTACGAATTTCAATTCATTTAAAACTTAATCCTCAATTTCGTTTTTCATGGTGGAAATTGGTAAATTGTCATTTACCTACCTTCAAATATTTTGCAATTGGATTACGGTATCCCTCTTCCGAATTGTGAAATATTGTGTTGGGTCCTAGCCTTAATATTTCATTTGGGTGTTATATTAAGGATTCTTATCTAATCTAAACTTTGTCTTTCTTTTCAGATGTCTACCCCAAACGCTGCTGGCTCCAACCCTTCCGACTCTTTCTCCCTCATGAACTTATGAGGGAGGGTGATTTTCGATGGGTCGAATTTCAATGACTGGATTCGAAACATTCGGATGGTCACTCATTACGAGGATAAGGAATATGTCCTCGATAAAGAGCTAAAGGAGGTTGATGAAGCGACTACTACTCCTGAAGAAATTGCTGAATATAGGGCTCATGAGAAGGACGCGACAAAGGTGTCGTGTGTCATGCTTTCCACTATGACAGCTGAACTCCAAAAGTCCTATGAGGACTAATATCCTTTCGAGATGCACCAAGACTTGATGGAAAGGTACCATCAAAGTGTCTGATAGGAAATGTATGAAACCATTTCCTCCATGATAGCAACAAAAATGAAGGATAGAGAGTCCATCACGACCCACTTGCAGAAGATGCAGAGATATGTGGACCGCTTGCTTAAGTTGAATGTCCATTTCGAAGAAGAGTTGGCTATTGACATTATGCTGCACTCTTTACCTTCTTGTTATGATCAGTTTAGAATGACTTATCATATGAACAAGGAGGAGGCCACTCTAAACAAGCTTTAAGGCCTACTGAGAACTGCTGAAAGTAGTTTGAAAGGCAAATCTGTTGTTCTTATTCCTGCTGCTGCTGCCCCGGTCCTGGCAATTGGACATAGGAAAGGGAAGAAGAGGAAGGCTCCTTCTAAGAGCCACAAGGGAAAGTCCCATGATGGATCCTCTTCTAGTGGGACCAAAGGTGGTCCTGCAACTCCCTCTTCCAACCCTAAAGAAGCCGAGTGCTTCTATTGTCATGACAAATGGCACTGGAAGCGAAGCTTCCCCAAATACTTGCAGGACATCAAGGATGGGAAGATAAAGCCCACCCATGTAGGTATTTACACTATTTTGTCTAATAACTCATCACATGCTAATTCTTGGGTCCTTGATACAGGATGTGGTTTTCACATTTGTTCTTGTTTGCAGGGACTACAAAGAATTAGGGATGTGGAGCACGGGAAGATGAACTTGATCATGGGGAATAGGAAAGTGTCGTCTGTCACCAAGATTGGATTTTATTCTTTATTGCTTAGTAGTGGGTTAGAATTAGATTTGAATAATTGTTGCTACTCGTCCGATATGGAGAGAAACATTATTTCCTTTCATGGTTTGTATAAAAAAGGTTTTAGATTTTCATTTAATAATGATATTGGTTCTATTAATGCTTTTTATAATGGTATCTTTATTTTGAAGCATTGCCTTGTAATGGTGTATATGAAACTGTGATGGTTGTAGACAACTTAGGAAATAATGTATTGCATATTGATTCGTCCAAAGGTTTGGACAAGGCATGCTTGTGGCATTATCGTCTTGGACATGTCAACAAGAAGCGCATAGCCCAACTCCAAAAGGATGGAGTGTTGGAGTCATTTGACTTAAAGTCGGATGACACATGCGAATCTTGTCTGCTTGGAAAGATGACCAAGTCACCCTTCAATGGTTCTTGTGAAAGAGGTGAGGTTTGTTGGATCTCATACACACCGATGTGTGTGGACCCTTCTGATCCGCCACAAGGGATGCTAACCGCTTCTATGTGACTTTTACTGATGATTATAGCAGATATGGGTATATCTACTTAATCAAGCATAAGTCAGAAACCTTTGAAAAGTTCAAAGAGTTTAAACAAGAAGTGGAGAATCAGTTGGGCAGGAAAATTAAGATGCTCCGATCCGATCGAGGTGGTGAATATCTTAGTATTGAGTTCCACGACTATCTTAAGGAATGTGGAATCGTTTCACAATTGACGCCACCTAGGACACCGCAGCTTAATGGTGTGGCCGATAGGCGCAATCGAACCTTGTTAGACATGGTTCGTTCCATGATGAGTC
Source organism: Lactuca virosa (assembly GCF_052849685.1). Taxonomy (NCBI): domain Eukaryota; kingdom Viridiplantae; phylum Streptophyta; class Magnoliopsida; order Asterales; family Asteraceae; genus Lactuca; species Lactuca virosa. The sequence continues at coordinate 47,488,436 of NC_136433.1, forward strand.
GAGCTTTGTTACCTATCTCATTCTGGGGGTATGCCTTAGAGACTACCGCCCATATCCTTAATCTAGTCCCAACTAAGAAGGTTACCAAAACACCTCACGAGATGTGGACAAGGAAGGTTCCCTCGTTGGCACATATCAAGGTTTGGGGTTGCGAGGCTTTCGTAAGATGAGAGACTCACGACAAGCTCGAACCTCGTAGTGAGCGTTGTATTTTCATCAGCAACCCACATAAGTCCTTTGGATATCTCTTCTATAGACCGAGTGACAATGTTGTCTTCGTTGCGAGGAGATGGGTTTTCCGCGAAAGAGAACTTATATGTCAAGAGAACAGTGGGAGGCAAATTGACCTTGAAGAGCTTCAAGAGTTAAGTGATGAAGGAACCTCAAACACTAGCACTCAACATGAGGAGGAAACTCCTGTTGAACCAGTTAACGAGTCCTTACCTCTGAGACGTTCCAGTAGAGTTAGAATGGCACCTGAGTTTTATGGTTTCCATATTATGAAAGATGGTGATACGTTTATCAGTGATAGTACACTGGTAAATTTGGATGAGCCTAATAACTACAAGGAAGCCATGGCGGGCCCCGAGTCTGCAAAATAGAAAGAGGCTATGGACAGCGAGATTCAGTCCATGTATAACAATCAAGTTTGGAACTTGGTTGACAATGTACCTGGTCATAAGACGGTCGGGTGCAAATGGATCTTCAAGAAGAAGACTGACATGGATGGGAAGGTACACACATTTGGTTGCGAAGGGCTTTACTCAAACTCCAGGAGTTGAATATGACGAGATCTTTTCACCAGTAGCCAAAATCAAATCTATAAGGGTTATGCTAGCCATAGCTGCATTTAATGATTATGAAATATGGCAAATGGATGTCAAAACCGCTTTCCTAAATGGGAAGTTGGCTGAAGATGTATACATGAGTCAGCCAGAGGGTTTTGTCAATGCGAAGTACCCTAATAGAGTGTGTAAGCTTGAGAAATCCATTTATGGATTGAAACAAGTATCTCGCAGACGGAATATTTGTTTTGATGAGAAATTCAAAGAGTTTGGTTTTTCGAGAAGCGAGGATGATTCCTGCGTGTATGTCAAGGCTAGTGGGAGTATAGTTAGCTTTCTGGTATTGTATGTGGATGACATACTTCTCATAGGAAACGACGTTCTAACCTTGCAGGAGGTTAAGTCATGGCTTGGAAAGTGTTTCGCTATGAAGGACCTTGGAGAGGCTGCTTACATTCTAGGGATAAGGATATTGAGAAATAGGAGTAAAAGACTAATAGAACTTAGTCAAAGTACCTACTTGGACAAGGTGTTGAAACGTTTCAACATGGAGAATTCCAAGAAAGGAGAATTAGCTATCCAGAGCAATACCAAATTGAGTAAGACTCAAAGCCCGAGTACCGATGCCGAGATAGCAGAGATGAGTCGAGTACCATATGCTTTCGCAGTTGGCTCGATCATGTATGCTATGACATGCAATCGCCCTGATGTGGCCTTTGCTTTGAGCATGGTCATCAGATATCAAGGGAATCCTGGTAGAGCTCACTAGACTGTAGTAAAGAACATTCTTAAGTACATGCGGAGGACTAAGGACTGGGTCCTTACCCTCGGTGGGAGTGATGACTTGAGAGTGACAGGGTATAATGACGCCAGTTTTCAGACCGACATAGATAATTTCCGCTCTTAGTTGGGCTGGGTGTTTACCCTAAATGGAGGAGCAGTACCATGGAAAGGTTCCAAACAGGAGACTGTAGCTGATTCAATGTGCGAATCAGAGTACATAGCATCAAGTGAAGCGTCGAAGGAGGCGATATGGCTAAAGAACTTCATCGCAGACCTTGGATCCGTACCAGCTGTAAAGGAGCCTATGGATATTTTCTGTGATAGCGAGAGTGCGGTCGCCTTAACCAAGGAACCAAGGGATCATGGCAGATCCATGCACATCGACAGAAAATATCACTTCATAAGACATCGAATAGAAGAATGACTCCTTGTAGTAAAGAGGGTATCGTCACAGGAGAACTAGATAGATCTCCATTCGAAGGGACTGAATAGGGTTAAGCACTTGCATCATGCTAGGAGTATTGGGCTGAAGGACAATATTAGTTTTAGTGATTAGATAGTTGTTTAGAAACTTGTAATAGATAAAATGTAATTGACATTTGATGATTGAATAAAAAGAGTTTTATTTATGAGTAAGGTTACTATCTTGTGTCAATTGTTTACTATTGTTTCAATTTGCATGTTTTGACTTCCAGAATAATAATATTATTCAAACCATCCACAGACGATCATATTTATGGAAGTAGGCTATGAGGTTAGACTGTCATGAATTGGCTTGTAGATTGTCTAAGGTGTTTAGACATAGCAAAAGTTTGCTACAACGTTCATGAGTTTTCATGAAATAAGATTTGAGTATTGGATTAAACCCACGCTCAAATGAATCACTTCATGGAATTTTATCACGAGTGATTGTGAGACGATAATATCATATGATCTTCAAACCAAGATATATGAGTTGTTGATTACGAGTTGGCTGTGCATTGATAGTGCAAAAACGCATCAGTAACTTGATGTTATAAAGCGTGTTGTTGTGTATAATTTAACAAGTAATTAGTACAAGTATATAAGTCGAAGTGTATCTGTTCCTTTTATCCTAGGAGGATTAAAAGTGATATCTTGGGCCCTCGATGATTTTGTCTTGACTTATGTGTCGGGCCCGGTCAGGACTCAATTGATGTGTTTAATTAAGTTCTATGTCAAACAAATCAGAAATCGGGAAACAAACTGCTGGACAATAAGTATGACTATGTTCCATGTATTTGTCCACATGATATCTTGAAGAACAGAGGATTATATGATCCCTTATCTAAAGGATATGTCAGAATTCGACAGCGGCTTTTGAGAGATACGATTGCTAATCGGATTTTGAAGTTGCATTGGCATTTATAGTTATTAGACTTATCCAAGTGGGAGACTGTTGGATTAGGTGTCTAAGCCCATAACTATAATTGGTATGTACTTGACCCGCTAGTAGCATGGTCCATTTTGGGTTGCATTCACCAGAAAAATTTTATAGGATGGATATTTGAGAAAGAGGTTATTTGTGATTTATTAATATATTATAAGTATAATATGTTAATTGTGAAATCATATTATTTAATTAGTACTGATCAAGAATTAATTTGGAATTAATTTAGTGATCAAAAGAGACTGATTAAATTAACGGAGACTGATTATGTAAATCAATGATACATATGGTTTGGGCTAATGATCCATGATTGATTTGTGATGGACTAAGCTTATGAGATAGTCCATGAAGTGTTAGTCCAAATCAATTGTTGGATCATAAGCCTAAGTGTAAGAATTAGGGTTTACAAGTGACTCTTGGAATTCTACACTATATATGTAACCACTAAGCCCCTAAAATCGGGACCAAGAGTATTCTAAGAGGATATAGCCAATTTTTGGTGCTCCAAGCTCTCTCTCATTGTCATCCAATTGTTGGTGATGTTTTGTGAAACATTTGAGGCATCATACTTGAGGTGCTAAGCTCTTGAAAGGCCAACTTCTATAAGCTACAACAAGAGGTAATCATCTAACTACTTTTTATGATTTAAATATCAAATTTGTATGCTAGTTAGGCTTCATGCTTTGGAAAAAGAATATTTCATGTATAACTAGAGAAAACTTAGACCCAAAGGATTAGGGTTGTATGTGCACCATAGGGATGTTATAGTGCTCAAAACCCATCACTAAAACGGGAATATGAAAATCATAGATGGAATTGGTGCTTTAGAGAGATATAATAGCTCAAATAGCTTTAGTAACATACATGCATGTAGTTTTTATGATGTTTCAAAGAGGTAAATTGATGAACTCAAACTTGGTAACTCTTTCATGTCTAGATTAAGACCATAGTTTAGTGAATCAAGTGATTTTAAGTTTTAACAGATGTTATGATGAAAGAATAACTGAAGTTTGAGAGGTCATTAAGCTGGATGGAAATAGAACTTAATATGTGAAGAGCTGGAATATGTCATCAACGCGACACGTCAATATATGGTGAATGGTGCACTTAATATTTGAAGAGCTGGAATACGTCATATAAGCGACACGTCGATGTATGGTGTGCGGCGTGTACCAGCTCCAAACATAATCCAATTTTCTGTTAATAGTGTATATATGACAAATATGTGATTAATAAGAGTTTTACATGTATTTATATGTATATTGTAGTAGGTGAAGCATAAGAGCTAAACAAAGAAGTCAAGAGCTTGATATATCATCCTCATAGACCTTAACAAGGTGAGTAGCTTTATATAGATGGAGTGTCATGATGATGATAGTATGTGTTCTTGTATGTTTAGACTTTATATGTTAGTTTCTATAACTTGAATGTATATCTTATTAGTTAGGCTTATGGATGTTGTAAGGCTTCGCTCTTAAGGGTGTTTAATTAATTGTGGATATTGCAAGTAATATGTCAAAATACTTGTTGATGTTGCAAGTATTAGTGTATATGTATTATACTTGTGTGGCCCATTTGTATAAGATTATTAGCCCATGTATCTTATATATCCCAATACTTTATATTTGTATATATATATATATATATATATATATATATATATATATATATATATATATATATATATATATATATATATATATATATATATATATATATATATATATATATTCCATTATTAAATGGAGATCTCGTTATGGGAAAATACCATTCTATCAAGGTATCAGACTAATTCATAGAAACCCTACTTTCCTTATTCTTCTTTTTTCGATCCTCCTGCTGTCAGACTCAAACCTAGCTGCCGCCGGCCTTACCACCCTATCTTCTGCAATCATCTCTTCCATATTCCCCTCGTCTCCTAAACCATGGTTGGTGAAACTTCAAATCCCTCAAATGAAAAACCGTATGGTGCTCTCAATATCAAGACTTATGTACCAATAATTCTTGATCTCAATGAACTCAATTATGATGCATGGTGGGAGTTATTTGAAACCCACTATCGAGACTCCGGTGTTCGTGATTTCATCACTGGTGATTCCAAACCCACTTCAGATAAAGATGAAGACTGGTTCAAGCTTGACTCTGTGGTTAAAAATTGGATATATGGAACCCTCACACAATCTCTTCTCAACATGATTCTCACAAAGAATTCCACACCCCACACGGTTTGGCTAATCCTTGAAAATATCTTCCGGGATAACAAAGATGATAGAGAAATTGAACTTGAAAATGAACTCAGGGGCATGACACTAGGCGATCTTACCGTTGCACAATATTGCCAAAGAATGAAGTCAATATCAAATCTCCTGACGAATATTGACAACCCTATACCCGATAAAACTCTTGTTGCTCACCTTCTCAATGGCCTCTCTCCTTAATATGAACACATTGCCACTCTCCTCCTCCACCTGGATCCTCTACCCACCTTTCTTCAAGCTCACTCCAAGTTGTTAGTTGAAGAACAAAGGCTTAAGAACTCTCGCCCTCCTTAAGCATCACACACATATCATTCATCATCTCCATCTGTTTTACTTACTGGTCACAACAACCGCAACAACTCCGCCTCATCCCATGGGAACCGCCGCCCTAATCAGCAGTGGAGACATACCAGCCACAACAACGATCAATAGCAGCGCAGTCACCCTCCTGTTGCGTCTTCCGAAGGCCATCAGCAATAGCAGCTTCCTTGGCAGCCTTACCAACTACCTTGGCAACCCTTTCCATAGACTTATCCTTCCTTCTGGCCCGACTTGAGAGCCAAAAACTTCGTTTATCAACAGCCTCGTCGCTCCACTTCCCCGTCTTCAGCGACTACTCAATAGTCGAGCATTCTTGGACCTCCACCAACATCCTCATCTGTTGCTACTCATGCTCTCCATGCTTCGGTCTCGCCTACCCTCCAACCTACATGGAAATGGTTTCTCCAAATGGCTCAAGATCAACCAACTGATTTGGATCAAGCCTTCAACTTCATGCCAGTGAATGATAGGACAGATGCAAATTGGTATATGGATATGGGAGCAACATCACATCTTGCCTCCGATACAGGTAGTCTTTCGTCTATTACCAATAATTGCATTATAAATTCTATTCTTGCTGGCGATGGTCAATCTATTCCTGTTACTCACTCTGGCCACTCTAAATTACACACTCCTCATAGACCATTACATCTTCATAACATCCTTGTCACACCTAATATTGTCAAAAACTTAATATTTGTGCGTCGATTTACATATGATAATAAAGTATCCATTGAATTTGACCCTTTCGGCTTTTTTGTGAAGGATTTGGCAACCCATCAGGTCCTGCTTAGGTGTGACAATTCTAGCGACCTATATCCTGCTTCTCTATCTCTCCAGTCTTCCATTGCCCTCATCACCAATAATTCTTCCTTATGCCACCAACGCCTCGGACACCCTGGTGCTAGTGTTTTCAATAAATTAGTTTCCAGTCATTTTATTTCATGTAATAAGACATCGTATAATATTAATTGTTCTGCTTGTCAGCTTGGAAAACACATTTGATTACCGTTTATTAAATCAAACTCGAGTGTTTATGCTTGCTTTGATATTATACATTCTGATTTATGGGAATCTCCAATTCCAAGTATTAGTGGTATAAAATACTATATTATTTTTCTTGATCATTTCTCCCACTTTATATGGGTTTACCCGTTACGACATAAATCTGATGTGTTTAGCAAATTCTTACACTTTCGTGCTTACATTCAAAACCAATTTCAAACTGAAATCAAACAATTTCAATGTGGTCACGGGGGTGAATTTGATAACACACCTTTTCATAACCTTTTTGACCAACATGGAATCTCGTTTCGTTTTCATGCCCTCGCACTTCCCAACAAAATGGAAAGTCGGAACGTATGATTCGGACTATAAATAACATAATTCGTACCCTATTTTTCCAAGCTCACCTTCCACCCACGTTTTGGGTTGATGCCCTTCACATGGCCACCCACCTTCTTAACATCACACCCTCATCCTCCATAACTAATGTCATATCATTTACCAAATTATACCACAAAGCCCCCCCCACCCCCCCTCCCCCCCCAAATTCTCTCATCTTCGTGGCTTTGGTTTCTTATGCTATCCTCATATTCCAACTCCTCACAAACTTGCTCCAAGATCCGGTCCATGCATTTTCCTTGGTTATCCATCAAATCACTGTGGATTTCGATGTTTCGATCTCTCTACTCGAATTTTTTTAATCTCTCGTCATGTAAGTAATATGTCGAACTACTTGTGGATGTTGTGAGTATTATAATAAAACTCGTGGATGATGCAAGTAAACATTAAACATTAGTGTGACTTGTGGATGTTACAAGTCAATATACAATTTGGTGTTTAGCATTAATTAAGTTGATTTCTTTGGCATTATTGTTGGATGTTACATGACCTAATAATAATGATAAAGGGAAGGTGTCATGGAGTGATCGAGAATAAAAGTCGTTTATGCTTTTAGTTGTACAACTCTGTAAACCGACTTGATCATTGGCATATTTTGTGTGTTTGGATTTGTGCTAACTACTTGTACTTGTGGCTTAATCTAAACTTACACCATATTATGTATTAAAATGATGATTTTTTTTGGTGCACTTTATGTTAAATTGTTGGATGTTACAAGTTGGTATCATATATGTTGTTTAGGTGAAATTAGGAATTTGTAGAAAAAATCCCTACAATTAAACCGCGAAGAAAGTATGATTAATCCATCCGTAAGATAGGGTAGTTACTCTGATTGTATTATGCTCATAATAGGTGTTAAAATTGTGATGTACATGATATGTTCTAATATACTAATTTGATAAATTATGATGTCGATGAACTAATTCATTTAAGTTCAAGTCTTTAGATGGTGGATACTCGAAGTATAGGTGGATCACGAGGAAGGGGTGGTGCTTGCCGCAGACGGTCGAGGTTGCGAAGTTCGGTGTGTCAAATTGGAAATGAAAATCCACCTGAGTAACCACGAAACATCAGAGAAACAATTGTTGAAGAAGTAGCAAAAGCTATTCGTGATATTCTGCCTACACTCCTTGATGCACGAGAAGAGGCAAATAAGAAGCGAAACAATGAGCAACCACCTGTTGAGGCTATTATTCTCAAGAGCTCAATTAGACGCACTACATAGCTTAGAAATCCTCTCCTTGCGACAAACTAACGAAAATCGCCAGAAGTTATATATATGATACCTAGACACTTCTATGAAATAAAATATCCGAGTTTCATGTGTTAAAGTTAGATAAACTATCTGAGTTTTCTGTAACGCAAAGTTAGATAAAATATATGAGTTTCTGTAATGATAAAATTAGATCAAATATATGAGTTCTCTATAATGACATTACCCAATTGATCAAATAGCTTCGATGGTACTCAAAATACAATAGGTATAGTGTAATTTTGTAAAACAACCTATAAGTCCAATAATAATATTTTAAACAATGTAACACCAACAATACAAGTTATCAAGTTCAATAATACTTTTTTAAATCATGTAATTTCAAATGTTTTTACTTTACAGTGACTCCAAAGTAAGATGTTCTCTCCCAGCATATAATGGGTCAAACTTTGAAATTATTTCTCTCCAAATTGAGTGAAACGGTGATATAAGCATGGTTGTATCCAAATTAGATTAAATAAGCGATCCAATTTTGTAAAACAAAACCGTTGAAAATTTGAACTTAATCTAAAATAAAATGGAAAAATATAATAGTAATTTAATAAAAAAAATTGATATACATGATATCAAAAGGAAAGTTGGATGTTTTTTTCTTGATATTTCTATAATTACAGACTTTAAAAAAGCTACATAATTATTCTTATCTATTAAATGAAAAGGATGGAACTATCGTTGGAAGTTGGTTAGGGGGAAAGATATAAAAAAGATAAGTGAGGGAAGGTTGGTGGTGTTGGGCCACTTTGATTTCCAAGAATGTTTATGGTCAAAATAATTGAGAAAAAGTCAGCTGATCAAAAGCACCAAAGTGTCAACCACCTTTCAAAAGCCTATTGGCTCATGAAACCTTTATCTTTCCAAATGCTTTTAGTTAATCACTTACTCCCTACATATAATGCCTTCATTTTTCATGTTTTCTTTAACAATTAACTCATATAATTTTTAATCTTACTTTTAAATGTAAAGATTTATCAACCGAAGTATATCTTTCCAACACTTCTAATATTGTTACGCCAGTAACCATAGGCCCTTTAATACTCATTTTTATATAACTTGCTTTCGTTCTTACAACCCATCTAGGCATCTACCATATTATACATATATAGGTACCATCTACAGTCATACCATTGTTTTGCCTCACCATATAATGATCTTCCATATTAATTGAAGATTAGAAGCAACAGGGAGAGACTCAAAATAAAATGTCAGGTGTAGCACGCCAGAAAAATTATATTATACTGAAAAATTTCTCAAAAAATTTCCACTGCACAAAAAGTAAAAGGTAGCACGGGCTACCTGTCAATGAGAAACAATCTAAAGTTGCAATAAAAAATCTATTTTACTTCCAAAAATGATTCAACTAAAATTATCATATATGAATAATCGTTCTGATAATGATGTAACAAATAATCAACACTCAAAATGGAGCCACAACTATAAGTCCATGCTTTTACTTCTTATTTAGTGGAAAATTTAAGTTTCCATTCCACGACCTAACTTTGTTACACGATACCTTTTTGACAATTCTTATCAAAACGATCAGGAGGGTTTTGTTAAGACCTTTGCCATTGTTATATATTGATCGAAGTGTGTGACAGAAATTAGGTTCTTTTCTGGTATAACTTTTTTTTTAATTATATGTTCTTTGTTACAACTAAGCAGTAATCTCATACATAAAAAATCTCAATACATGCTTAATATATATTCTTGTTCACACACAAATATATATATATATATATATATATATATATATATATATATATATATATATATATATATATATATATATATATATATATGCTTAGGTTTTTCTATTGGGAAAATATTGGCAATAGTCAAAAAATGGGGAATATTTTCAAAATTTAAACATGAAAATGGACATTTCCGGGTATAGACATTCTTCCGCGGAGGTAGCTCCGCGGAATGGCAAAATCGTAAAAAAATTAGTGTATTTAAAAAAAAAAAACTGAAGATCCATTCCGCGGAGCTCCGAGGAATGGATCTTTAGTTTTTTTTTTTTTTTTTTTTTTTTTTTTTTTTTTTTAAATCGATTCTTCGGGGTTTATATTCATTCCCCAAACTAATTATTTTCAAGATAGTATGAATTTTTTCTTGACAATGTTTGGAATGAATGTGAGGTGGAAAAAAATTAGTCTTTTAATTAGAGATCATTACATAAAAGAAACATTGGAGGAGTTTTTTTTTTTTTTCCTGAAGATCCATTCCTCGGAGCTACCTCCGTGGAGCTCCGCGGAATCCACTGTAGCTCCACAGGTTGGATCTTGAGTTTTTTTTTTTTTTTAATTTCATCATTTATTTACGATTTTGCCATTCCGCAGAGTTACAGTGGATTCCGCGGAGCTACCTCCGCGGAATCCATGTCTATACCCGGAAATTCAAAATTTTGTGTCTATATTTTGGAATTCAACCCCAAATAATGTCTATACCCGATATTTTCCCTATTCTATTCTAACTAATTATTGTGCGGACATATGGACAATGTTATTCTTTGAGAATGATAAAGAAAATATGTTGTTTGATAATATAAATACGTTCAATCTTACATAACTATTGTCATTAACACACATTCTCACTAATTAAATCGTCTATAAGATTATTATACACTTATTATTATTTTTCTCATTTCTGTCAGAATGTTGTCAGAATGTTTACTGGGTCGTATTCTGTCAGAATGAAAATGAGTGAAAAACGATGTGTGAGAACAAAAATAAATAATAATTAGCGAGAATGAATGAAAATGACGATATTTTTGTAAGGTTGAACGTATTCGCATTGCTAAACAACTTATTCTCTTAATAATTTTCATAGGATAACATTGTCCACACATCCGCACAATAAATAGTTAAAATACTTGAACCTAGCTCTCTCTCTCTCTCTCTCTCTCTCTCTATATATATATATATATATATATATATATATATATATATATCTATATATATATATATATATATATATATATATATATATATATATATATATATATATATATATATAATAAAAGAACAATGTCGGATCAGTTTATTTTGCATCATATTCATGTTATTTCCATATGTTTCTAACCGTACTTTTTCGACTACTCACCAACACTTGCACATGCATACCACCATCTACTACACTCGCACTTTGCAGTTGTGTCTTGTTGCTTTCATCTACACAAACAAAATCAAACATGCATCTTCTTAAAACTATCTTTACTATAAAATCTTAGCATACCATTATAATACATAAATACATAAGTCAGATACATCCTATTCTTGTAACTAGTAGTTGTTTTAATTTAACCATATTAAGTGTTTATCAGTAACTTACTGCACAATGAGTGATAGAAAATAATTGTTTTGTTATGGTAATTATAAAAAAAATCAGTTGGTTATTTTTATATTAAACATGACAAAAAAGTTCATAATTGTTCTTTAAGTTTATTGTTATAAGTTGAATGTTATCAATAAATATATAGTATATCGTATAACCATACAAATTCCTTGTCGCATTTATAAACTATTCAACCCAACCTAGAAGTTTGGGACATAGTCTCCTTAAGATCGTAGATTCAATGCATCACCATATGAATTGCATGCAACAAGTTGTGGATTGGACATAGGGGTGAGCATTTGGACTGGTGGACCGGACCGGACCGGACCGTTTTTTTGGACCCCCGGGCCGGTTCTCGGTTCTAATATTTCTATCCGGTCCGGTCCGGTTTTTACCGGGTTTAGAACCGGTTGGACATGTTTAAGATTTCTGTGACGTTTTTTAAACACTCATAACTCATTCGTTTTAAGTCGGATTGACCTGCGGTTTTTTCCAACATTTAGTTTACAGTTTGTAGATGAATTTAGATTATAATTTTGTTTATTTTGGTATTATATTCAATGAGTTACAATCCTTCAAAGTAGAGCTATCAAAGCTGAAAAAATTCAGCTTTTCAGCAAGATTTTGTAATCTGTGACGTTTTTTAAACACCCATAACTCATTCGTTTTAAGTCGGATTGACATGCGGTTTTTTCCAACATTTAATTTACAGTTTGTAGATGAATTTAGACTATAATTTTGTTTATTTTGGTATTATATTCACTGAGTTACAATCCTTCAAAGTAGAGGTATCAAAGCTGAAAAAATTCAGCTTTTCAGCAAGATTTTGTAATCTGTGACGTTTTTTAAACACCCATAACTCATTCGTTTTAAGTCGGATTGACCTGCGGTTTTTTCCAACATTTAGTTTACAGTTTGTAGATGAATTTAGATTATAATTTTGTTTATTTTGGTATTATATTCAATGAGTTACAATCCTTCAAAGTGGAGCTATCAAAGCTGAAAAAATTCAGCTTTTCAGCAAGATTTTGTAATCTGTGACGTTTTTTAAACACCCATAACTCATTCGTTTTAAGTCGGATTGACATGCGGTTTTTTCCAACATTTAATTTACAGTTTGTAGATGAATTTAGACTATAATTTTGTTTATTTTGGTATTATATTCACTGAGTTACAATCCTTCAAAGTAGAGCTATCAAAGCTGAAAAAATTCAGCTTTTCAGCAAGATTTTGTAATCTGTGACGTTTTTTAAACACCCATAACTCATTCGTTTTAAGTCGGATTGACCTGCGGTTTTTTCCAACATTTAGTTTACAGTTTGTAGATGAATTTAGACTATAATTTCGTTTATTTTGGTATTTTATTCACTGAGTTACAATCCTTCAAAGTAGAGCTATCAAAGCTGAAAAAATTCAGCTTTTCAGCAAGATTTTGTAATCTGTGACGTTTTTTAAACACCCATAACTCATTCGTTTTAAGTCGGATTGACCTGCGGTTTTTTCCAACATTTAGTTTACAGTTTGTAGATGAATTTTGACTATAATTTTGTTTATTTTTGTATTATATTCACTGAGTTACAATCCTTCAAAGTAGAGCTATCAAAGCTGAAAAAATTCAGCTTTTCAGCAAGATTTTGTAATCTGTGACATTTTTTAAACACCCATAACTCATTCGTTTTAAGTCAGATTGACCTTCGGTTTTTTCCAACATTTATTTGCTTTTATTTGGAAAATTAATTTTTGCAAATTGCAAGTTATAATATTATACATCAATATAGATTAGTTATGCATGAAACGGAAACGTATTAATTTTGCAAGTTATAATATTCTACATCAATGTAGATTACTTATACTCTATGCAAAGTTGTACCGGTCCAAACGGGTCTAAAAACCGGAAAACCCGGACAAGGATATGGACACGACTCATCCGGTCCGGTCCATGGTCCACAAAATTCTCAATAACCGGTCCGGTCCAAATGCTCACCCCTAATTGGACATGTACGTTTCATTGATTAACCAATATAACGATTTGATAAGGACATAAAACTGTATGATTTGTAAGTGAAGCTTGTGAATCCCATTTATAACAATTGTAATTTTATTTGAAATAATAAATAATTCACAACAACGCATGTGAAATTTATATATAATTATGAGTCGCCCATGAGAAAATAAATGTATTCCATGTACATATATCTATATTTTTCGTCAACATTCATACGTACTAACATTATATTACTTATTCTTTTTATTTTTTGCATTTTTTTTGAGCAATTCTTCAAAACTTTATAAGTGCATATTTGTGGTGTTTTGATCCAAAACTATAATTGAGAAAAGAAAGTTCTTAGTTTCTATGAATTTTTGAGTTCTCATTTTATCTTTTGACTATATATAATTCCGGCCACTTATTGTTTCCTTCAATAGGTTAGAGAGTGGTTTTTACATTTATCACCAAATTTTTACTTCTTAGTTGATCAAGTTTATATAAACGAAAGGGAAAAGAGCATGAAACTACACGTAGGACTTCCGTAGATGTTCTGGGAAGATGTCGTAAATACCGCAACATTCTTAATGAATAGAGAATTGTCAATCCCCCTAGGGTTCAAAATTTATGGAAGAGGAATGGCAAGGTGTAATGCCCGTGTTTCTAGGCTAGGCATTAATATTGACATTATAGTCTAGGTTAACCTTTGTAACTCATTTTGAAGAAATGAAAAGGAATTATGTGAATATTATGTGAATTATGTGTTTTATGCTTAATTATTAGGGTTTAATTAATTAAGAATAAAAATGAGCGTCAAAAATTAAATTTTAGATAAAGCCGATATCTATTAAGAAACTTGTAGTGGGCGTGACAAGGATTACGGCTATATAAAGAATGCCGAAATCCGAGTTATAACGAAGAAGTTATGACCTGTCGAAGTTTCGCGACAAATCGGCACGGGGCCGAATGTCGTAAAAAGTGAGTTTTCGATAAAATACTTTTTGGCCTTAGTGATCTAAACGAAACTCGTAGTGTTCGTTAAACCGAGAGTAAGTATAAAAAGAACGCCCAAATCTGACTTCGTATGAGGAAGTTATGATTTTTCGAAGTTTCAGCTAAGTAGTAGACAGCTAAAAACTCGAATTTTAGATCGAGTGATTTTTAGCCGACACGACCTAAACGAGAATCGAAGGTCTCGTTATTAGTAGCACAACGGTAAAAAGTCTGACGAAAACGGACGTCGGATGAAGAAGTTATGAATTTTTAACGGATTTCCTGTCCCGGTCTGTTAAAAATAATAATATAAAAACTAAAGTCAAAATTAGCCGACGAAGTCTAAACGAAAGTTGTAGAGTGTAATTTTACCTACGCGTGCATATAAAGAACGTCAAAAACGGAGCTCGTATGCGAAAGTTATGGATTTTAGAAGTTTTTGCACAAAAATCGAGAAAATTCGCATAGTCACGTTTTTGCCACGTCACCCTCGCTTAGATTGTGCCACGTGTCCGAAATTGGTGAGTCATGCGAGCCACGTGTCCGAGCTGCTGAGTCATCCGATCTCGTGGGCTGATCCGAAGGGGTCCACTAGGAGTCCGACGCGTGTCCTATTCCTCGTGTCCGAGCCTTCGCGAGAGTGCCACGAACCCTCTACTTCGGACCCTAGGCCGCGGTCCAATCAGGAGGCGACACCGAGGCTTCGCATGCGCAGATCACGTGCGAGCACATGCGCACCCTCGCCCAGCTGCTGCCGCGTGGCCTTCGCTCCTGATGCCACCTGCCTTCGTATGTTGACTCCTCTCCTTCTAAGACCGACTTCGGACCCTATAAATAGAAGGGTCATGCGAGCCTTCTCGGTTACTTTTGGAGTTTTGCCATTTTAAGCCCCTTTCTTCATATTTTCTTCATCTTAACATCCCCCAAAGCCCCGGTATCGATCATAACCCCCGGAATACGCCACGAAGAGCCCGTGAAGCCCGAAAAATTTATCTTTTCGGTTTCGAAGCCCGACCCTCGCAGAGCCCGGTTTCTGAATAAAACTTCCGGTTTTATTAGAAACGAACGTTTTAGGAAACGAATTGCTGCCCGATTTTCATCAAAACATGTGAGTGTATAGTCACTTTCATTTTACACATAGATATGAAGTATTTACCTTATAATACGTGCTATGTGTAAATATATTAATTATTTATTTGAGGTGACTGTTGAGTTGATGTTTTATACAAGTTTTAATCTGTATAAGTATTTTTATCTACAAATATGTTGGGTAGAACATGGGTAGATAGTGATGTGTAATAAAATAAAAGTGATGAGAGGCCTCGATGTGATTTGTGATTCAGTCATCTAGCGGAGTTTGGATGACGACCACGGACTTTCTAGACAGTCCAGTGGGAAACATTAGCAGGTCCGCAACCTGTAGGTGTTAATGAACTAGAGTGTTCATTCACTGTACTCCATCCCCCTCATGGTTGCCTTTAGGACATGTATGGCTGAGGAAACCCCTTAGCAGTAGTGTCCATCCCGATGATATTCTTTAGGCTAGGTCCCTTGTGATAAGTGTTTAGGGACGTAAAGTGAGGATAACGGGAACGGGTAATCAGGGTTATTGTTGATTGGTGAACTTAATAAGTTTATTATTACCGTGGGTTGAAAACCCTATATGCTCACCAGGCTCCCAAGCCTGACCCACTCAGTTTTTTTATGATTACAGGTAGTGGACCCCGAGCATAGTCGGAGGATGACGTGAGATTTTTGGATTATAGGCCAGTAGTTGTAAATAACTGTAGTAAGGCTTATAATGTCTTGTTTATGCTTTTGATCTGTATCGGAACATGACATCCCGAGGTTTTGATATATATGGAAAATATATACCTTCTTAATGAAGGGTTTTGATAAACTTTTATCATATGTTGTTTGGGGACCAATTCCGCAACATCTTTTGAAAAGATTTCTCTGATTTTATTTTAAAAAGCATAAATTAAATCGGTCTTTTCTAGCCGAGAAATTAGGGGATGTCCCAGTTGGTATCAGAGCATTAGTTTAAGCGAACTAAGAAATTATAGGATTTCTAGACTTAAACTTAGAATGCTAACTGATGATTGTGAGATGAGTGTCTACCATATTTTAGACACGAGCACTAGTTTATTTTAGGAAAGATGCCTAAAATGCCCTTATGTGCTAAATGCTATGTGTTTGCCATGTGTGCCATTATTTGTTCGGATCTATGGTCTGTTGCCGACCGGATCTGGAAACCTTATATGTGTAGGATTCTAACCGTACAATTACGAGATTAGAACTAACATGTAAACGTTTCGGAGTGATAAGGGAATTGAAATGTCTAACAAGGATAAACACCTAAATTCGCCTTATTCGGTATATAGATTGTAATGGCAAGAACTCGTAGTGGAGTTGCAAATGCAAACGGAAACAGGGATCAACAGCCTCAACCTCAAGTAGTTGAGCAAGTACCTGTTGTAGGAGCTGCACCTGAGCCAATGACGATGGCTGGGGTACAAGCAATGATGCAGATGATGTTAGATCGCCAGATGGAGGAGACAAGGCGATTACTACAACAGCATAGGGAAGAGACTACGATACCTGTTGAACAGCCCGTAGTGAATGAAGGGCAATCAGTAGGAGGGAACTACAGTGGGACTCTTGGTCAAGCCAACCCACCGATAGTTAGACAAGACAACCAGGATGGAGGAGTTGATGGATGCGGGTGCAAATATAAAGATTTCATGGCATCTAAACCACCGTATCTATCTGAGAGTCCGACGCCGGTGGAAGTCATGAATTGGATCTCCGAAATGGAGACGATGTTTGAAAGTTGTGAGTGCAGCGAAAAACAAAAGACCGCACTTGCAATTCCTCTGTTAAAGTCTGGTGTGTTGAGCTGGTGGAAGTTACTAGCTGATTCGATGCCCAAGGGAGAAGCTAGTAAGATGTCATGGGAAGACTTTGTGCACTTGAAAGTGTTTAGACATGCTTCGTATGTCAAAGTTAAAGACAGTGAAAGAGACAAAACAAAGGCAAAAAGTGCTACTTTATTGGCTACAAAATTGATGACATGCAGGGGTACTGTTTTGGGATAGCCATAATAAAAGGGTTGTTCAGATCTGGGATGCGACATTCAAAAAAGGTGCCTTGTATAAGGAAAACTTTGTTGAATTTAACAAAAGAAAAAATCTCAAAGTTCGAAACCAGAACTCTGGAACAAGTAGTCAAGTGGTGTTTGAAGGGATTGAAGAAGAAGAAGATCTTGCAAGAACATCAGATATCAATAAAAATTATGAAGAATATTGAAGTAGTAGAGCGGAGATACATATGGTAATAGCAGAGCGAGTGGGAGTGAATATGGAGACAGTGAAATCTCAAAAAGTGATTTTGATAATGGCAATGATGAAGCCGGTGATTCCGAAGCAACACCTTCAATCATTCAGAGATCCACTCGTGTTAGGTATCCTTTGGTATGATATGTTCCTTCAGTAAATTACCTATTGCTGACTAAGAATGGTGAACCAGAATCTTATATGGAAGCCTTAAAATTGAAATATCCAGTATAATAGTAAAAGGAAATGGTGGATGAATTACGCTCACTTAACAATAACAATAGTTGGTCTCTTGTCAAGTTACCAGCAAAGAAAAAGGTACTTCAAAATAAATGGGTATTCAGAGTCAAGGATGAAACCGATCGCAACAAACGATACAAGGCTAATTGGTGAAGGGGTTACAACTGAAAGATGGGATTATGTACAATGAGACGTTCTCCCTAGTTGTGAAGATGACCATAATCCAGACTTTCCTTTGGTATTGTTGCTTCGAGAGATTTACATATAGAGAAGTTAGACGTAAAGACTACATTTTTGCATAGTGATATTGACTTGGATATCTTAATGGCACATGTAACACCGGGAATCTAGAAGGCCGGTTAAGGAAAGAGAATCTTCATTTCTAAAGGGAAACTCGTCGAGTTTGGGCAAGAAACTCGACGTGTTGGAAAGTTGGGCCGCGTATTTTTGGAAGACCAACTCGATGAGTTGGGGATGATCAACTCGACGAGTTGGAATGGGTTTGGTAAACCCTAAAATCGGGACTTTGCACCCTATTTAAACAACTTATGTTCTAGGGTTTGGCCTCATTTCCAGCCTCCACTGTCCAAAACCCTAATCACGAAACCCTAAGCCATTTTTGGTGATTGTGAGCTAACTTTGTGCATTCTTGGTGAGTTTGAAGAAGAAGAAGCATGAAGGAGGAGCAAGGACGTGTGGGAGGATAGTAGATCCAGAAGTTGGGCTTCATTTCTGAATCATCTGAGGTATAAAGCTTCAACCTTGTCTATGACATGCTTTGATCTAGTTTTAGGATGCTTTCTTTCATGTTTTGGTCCAAGTATGTTGATGGTTGGGATTTAGACGTCCCACTTGGGCAAACCCTTCAGATTTAGGGTCTTGAGGGGACTTCATGGCATAAAGGTGCCAACTTTATGGCCATGGAAGTACCATGCAACTTTTAGACCATCTTTTTGGTCTTTTAGGCCCTATTAGGTCATGCATGCAAGAAAAGATGGGAGCTTTATGTCACACCCCCGAACCAGGACGGCGTAAACGTTCGGGGGCGGATGACGTCATTGTATAGTATCATAACAATTGAATATGAATGAAACATAGCAACCAAACATCATACATTAAAAGATACCAACATACATTTTTTACAGATTGTATTTGTTCACAAATTTACACAAAAGTGACATAAAATATGATGTTCCAAAATGTAGCAAATATCCAAAATCCATAGCCCATATACCCGCTCACTGAGTCCCTGAGAATACAAGTCGTTTTGAAAAGCGTCAACTAAAACGTTGGTGAGTTCATAAGCATATTTGTATAAAAAACTTTATAACATCTTTGATTGTAAAAATTTGTAAAACTTCAGAAAATCCGATATTTTCTATGGAAAATGGTTTGTAAGTCTCGTTCTAAAACTGTGAATAATTGCATGTGTGTCCTTTGTTTTCTCTTATTTGTAATTAGAGAGAGAGAGAGAGAGAGAGAGAGAGAGCGTGTTCCCAGAAAATCCCATATTTCTTGTTTTATGAAAAATTGTAGTCTTAAAACCCTAAGACTGGGGTAGTGATATTAATGTACAAGAATATGAGCGTAGTTTTATATTTTATAAAACCAGTGAAGTGTATAATTTCGTAAATCCAAAATAACATTGTTAATCCCTATGTGAGTCGTTACAACCATGCTTGATACGACTAAAATGCCTGTCATGACGTTCTTCAGGCGTCGGTTTCGGTAAGATATTTGTCACCCTAGACTGGCCTCATCTAGCTGTAGCAAACAGCTCAGGTGTGGGGGTCTCAACCCCGTATAGATCTATACACAATTACCTCGCTCTCCCTCCAAGAGACTCTGGTTATAACTACAGGACTTACGGTGTACGCTACGTAGGTACGGCGAAGGAAAGTCTCACAAGTGACTTAACAGATTTACGCGAACTTTGACTCCCATTATTGAATAATGAAAATAACATTACTAGTGTAAATTCGTGACTGGAGTTTTATGACACGCGTTTTACAGCTTTATGACATACAGCTTATACTTGTACTTTTAAAAGCTTTATGATGGTCAGATTATGACACACAGATTTTTCTGTCGTAATAACTCTGTTTTGTATACTGTTTTGGTTAAATTATTTATAACACTTTTTATAAATAATCATTTATGGACTTGTCTACTTGTAAAATATGTTGTGTAAATAGCATAATCCTCTAAGTTTTTAACCCACCAAAAATGGTGACATCATATTACGACTATCTTGCTAGTAAAAATTATTCTTAGTAAAACAATCAAGTTTTGTAGTTTGCTTAACACACCAAATTTAGTTTAAGAGTTTTGTAACACCAAAAATACCATTTTGTTGTGACTCTAGCTTATCATGATTTTCACCAAAATAAACATAAAATCTTGAAATTTATTACATCCAAATATTTGTGTAAGTATAAGTGTTAAAAATGCATATGTCCAAAGTTAACCATTTTTGAGTGTAACACCCATATTTTCGCCATTTTAGATGTTTTAACATGACCCCACAAACTTTTATAACATAAATATGTTGTTAACATTGTCTTTGATTTTTAACATACATTAAGTACCTTTTTTTATTTAAGAACTTGTTTTATCTTCAACTCATAACCATGATACATGAAACTTTACAAATGATAGATTTACTCTAGCCTCATGAGGCTTGTAAATCTCGTGTTTATGGAGTGTGAGCATGAGATATTCAACATTTCACTCACGAGTAGTTACATAAACACACAAGTGCATGCAAATACCCAAAGATTTAAACAAAACTTGACTTGTATTCCCCCCCCCAAGGATGAAAAACACGAAAATAGTGGGGTATGAAGCTCACCTTTGTTGATTTTCGAGATGTAGAAGAAGAAGGAGAAAATTTTCGAGCCTAGCCTTGTTTCTTGGAGAGATTCTCGAAAATGGTGGTGTTCTAAGAGACTACACACAAAAATGGTGTGTAAACATGAAGTTCTTAACTTAGATATGTATAGAAATCACATACGTTTACAAGAAACTTACCTAGTTTTTGAGTGTTGCTTGAAGAAACCCTTACCAAACACACATATGCACATGAAGTTTTTTGGAGAGAATGAGAGGAACTTGAGAGATTTGTGGGAGTGTGGGAGGGTGAGGTTCGGCTGAGAGATAGGAGGGAGAAAGGGAGAAAGAGTTGACTTTAGAAAGTTGATGGGATGCTTGCCTTGATACATGGAGGATTATAGCCTTGTTACATGAGAGGTAATTGTGAGGTGGCAATGCATTTTTCTTATATTTTCCCTTTCTTTTGTTTAAGACATAACCAAACCCTAGGGTTGTCGACCCAAAGGGTGGCCCAAAAAGTGTGGGTTTCGATTTTTGGGTTGGCCCAATAGGATTTTCCGGTCCATTAAGCCCAAAGGTAGGAGTTTTCGGCCCAATAAGGTCTGAGGAAGGGATTTCGGCCCAATGGAAAGCCCATTATAAGCTTTCGGCCTAATGGGGCCCAAAGAAGGATTTTCGGCCCATTAAGGCCCAATGAATGAGTTATCGGCCCAATAGGGCCTAATGAAGAAGTCTTGGTCTAATAGGGGTTTTGGGCCGAGAATTCTTGGCCTAAGGCCCAAAATTGCTTGGACTTAGCTATTGGATCGAGTTTTGGACTTGCATGAGACTATTTCAACTTGGTTCACAATGTATGCACATATGAACTTAAATAGCATTGTAGTTTTGAATTTCACTAATTGGGTGTTGCAAGGGTTACATGGAGGAAATTGTTTCGTACAAGAATCACAATCTCAACCCTAATTTGTTAGTTGTGACATCATCCCCCTGTTAGAAGGAATTTCGTCCCGAAATTTGTGCTGGAGTAACCTTCAAGAAATAGGGAAAAGATGGGGGTATTTTTGCATCATCTGGTCTTCGCGTTCCCAGGTGAACTCTGGTCCTCGTTTGGCGCTCCATCGGACCTTCACAATGGGAATGCGACTTTGCTTTGTTCGTTTCACTTCTCTATCCATGATTTCAACTGGTTCCTCAACGAAATGGGGATTTTCATTCACCTCAATCTCGTTAAGCGGGACAATGAGAGTTTCGTCAGATAAGCATTTCTTTAGGTTTGACACATGAAAGACGGGGTGTACATTGCTGAGCTCTGGTGGTAACTGCAGCTTGTAAGCCACCAGATTAATCCTGGCAAGGATTTCGAATGGTCTGATGTATCTTGGATTCAATTTTCCCCGCCTTCCAAAGCGTATCATCCCTTTCCATGGAGAGACCTTTAGCAGTACGCGATCACCGACTTAGAACTCTAGGGGTTTCCGTTGTCTGTCAACATAGCTCTTCTGTCGGTCTCGAGATGCCTGGAGTCGCTCCTTGATTTTAACGATCTTCTCAGTTGTTTCCTTGATAATCTCGGGCCCAGTAAGAGTGATGTTGGGTACTAGTCCCTTTGCCAATTGTGTGTCTCCTACCTCTGCCCAACAGAGAGGTGATCGACATTTTCGTCCATAAAGCGCCTCAAAGGGAGCGACCTTGATGCTTGTGTGATAGCTATTGTTGTACGATAATTAAATCAGTGGCAAGTAGATGTCCCATGCCTTGTTGAAGTCTATCATACAGGCCCTTAGCATATCCTCCAATGTTTGCATGTTCCTCTCACTTTGCCGATCTGGCTGGGGATGGTAGGCTGTGCTCATATCGAGCTGGGTTCCCAACGACCTCTGTAGCGACTGCCAAAACCGAGAGGTAAACCTACTATCTCTGTCTGAGATAATAGATATTGGCACACTATGTAATCTCACAACCTCCTTTATGTAGATACGGGTCAGCTTTTCCATTTTATACGTTTCCTTTATTGGCAGGAAATGGGCGGATTTGGTCAACCGATCGACAATTACCCAGATGGCATCTAGTCCGTCTGCCGTCTTGGGTAATTTCGTTATGAAAGCCATCGTTATTCTCTCCCATTTCCACTCAGGTATCTCCGGTTGTTGAAGGAGTCCCAAGGGATTTTGATATTCTACCTTCATCTTGGCGCAAGTCAGGCACTTGCCCACGTAGGTAGCAATTTCAGCTTTCATATTCGACCACCAATAATGTTGTTTGAGATCCAGATACATCTTGTCGGACCCCGGATGGACGGAGTATCGTATCTTGTGGGCTTCATTCATGACCACGTCTCTGAACCCACCAAATTTTAGGGTCCAGATCCGGTCCATGAGGTAGTAAGCTCCGTCCTCTTTGACCGTAAGATTCTTGTCCACCCCACGTAAGGCTTCGTTCGCGATGTTCTCCAGCTTCAAGGCTTCCAGTTGAGCCTCCTTGATTTGCAAAGACAAGTGGGAATGGATGGTCATCGTCAGTTTTCTTACCCGGTGACCCGAGTATTTTTTTCTGCTTAGGGCATCGACCACCACATTGGCCTTGCCCGGATGGTACCTGATCTCACATTCATAGTCATTCAACAGCTCAACCCATCGCTGCTGCCTCATGTTTAGTTCCTTATGGTTCAGGATATGCTGGAGGATTTTGTGGTCTGTGAAAATGGTGCACTTCATCCCGGAGAGATGTGCCTCCAAATCTTTAAAGCGAAGACCACATCTCCCAACTCAAGATCATGAGTGGTATAGTTTACTTCATGGGTCTTCAGTTGTCTGGATGCATAGGCTATAACTTTCCCGCGTTGCATAAGCACACAGCCTAACCCTTGATTTGAAGCGTCTCAATATACCACGAAGTCTTATATTCCCTCTGGAAGAGACAACACCAAAGCACTGCAGAGGGCTTGTTTCAGAGTTTGGAAGGCAGCCTCTTGTTTCGTCTCCCAGATGAAAGGCACACCCTTCTGGGTTAGAGCGGTGAGTGGCTTCACAATCTTGGAGAAATTCTGAATGAACCTCCGGTAATAACCAGCGAGGCCTAAGAATTACCTGATTTTCGTCGGGGTTCTCAGGGTTGCCCAGCCCTCAATCGCTTTGATCTTGGAAGGGTCCACATGTATCCCCTCTTCACTGACTACGTGTCCCAGAAAATCCACTCTGCGAATCTAGAACTCGCACTTGGAGAATTTCGCGTATAGCTTTTTCGCTCTGAGTGTTTCCAAAACCTGTCGTAGATGTTGGTTGTGCTCTTTCTTTCTCCGAGAATAAACCAGTATGTCGTCGATAAATACTATTACGAAGTTGTCAAGGAAAGTTCGGCATACTCGGTTCATCGGGTCCATAAATGATGCAGGCGCATTAGTTAGACCAAAGGGCATTACCACGAATTCATAGTGCCCGTAACGAGTCCGGAAAGCGGTTTTGGGGACATCTTCTTCTCGGACTCGCAGTTGATGATATCCAGACCTCAGATCTATTTTTGAGAAGTAACTGGCTCCTTGTAACTGGTCAAATAGATCATCGATCCTAGGAAGAGGGTATCGATTCTTGACAGTGAGCTTGTTGAGTTCACGGTAATCGATACACATGCGAAAGGAACCATCTTTATTTTTGACAAACAAGACCGGAGCTCCCCAAGGAGAGAAGCTCGGTCTTATGGACCCTTTGTCTAGTAACTCGTTCAATTGGCTGGAGAGCTCTTGCATTTCTGTAGGGGCTAATCTATAGGGTGATTTGGCAATTGGCGTGGCTCCGAGTACCAGGTCGATCCGAAATTCGACCTGTTGTTCAATTGGTATTCCCGGGAGGTCTTCAGGAAACACATCTGGAAAATCGCATACCTCCGGGATATCCTTGATGCTCTTCTCTTCCTTCTTTTTATCCACCACGTGGGCTAGGAAGGCTTGGTTCTTTTTGTGCAAGCACTTTTGTGCCTTGATGCACGAGATGAGAAGGAGGTTTGCACCGGGTTTATCACCGTAGATAATTAGGGTTTCGTCGTTGGGTAGGTGAAGGCGAACGACCTTCTCGCAGCACATAATATCGGCATGGTAGAGGCTTAACCAATCCATACTGATGATCACATCAAAGCTTCTAATAGTGACCGACATTAAGTTGATTTGAAATGAGTGATTATTTAGTGTTAACGTGCACCTTAGAAATACGTCGTTGGTTATTTCAATTTTCCCATTAGCCATTTCCACCGTGAAGGTTTCGTTTAACTTTTGGGGACTTTGATTTAGTAAGTGCTTAAATTTACAGCTCACGAAACTTTGTTCCGCCCCACTATAAAATAAGATGCATGCATAGATGTTGTTGAGGAGGAACGTACCGGTGACTACCGTTGGATCCTGTACAGCCTCCCCTTGTCCCATTGCTGGGACTCTGCTTTTTCCTCCTGCATTCCGATTGTTGGCCTTGGGACAGTTTCGTTTTAATGGCCAGTCTCCCCGCTCCCGTAGCATGCTTGACTTGCTCCAGCATTGTTGGGTTGGCTGCTTTGTTGTGGTGGTGCTCTGTAATACTGGGAGGTGTGCCCTCTTCGGTTACAGTTGGTGCACTGCAGATCTCGGCATGTGCCGTTATGGTGGAAATTACACTTATCGCATCTTGGGAGAGAGCATGCATATGGCTTTGCAGGTGTTGGTGCGGCTGATGCTGGTGTAGCAGGAGTGGTAGCAGCGTGAACTGCTATGATTTGTTGCTTCTTCCCCGACTCTTGAGTTTGTTGTCCCTTTCTCTTCTTTCCCCAGTTTTTCTTGTTATCATCCCCCTTCTTTGATTCAGTGACAACAGTCTTCGTGCCCTTTGGTTCTCCATGGTCGTAAAGCTTTTGCGCCAGGCGCTTGGCACTATCGAAGGTTGAGGGGTTAGCAACAATCACGTTCCCCTGAATTGGGGGAGTTAGTCCCCAGATGAATCGTTCGACTTTATTGCTCTCGGAGGTAATCATTCCCAGGCATAAGAGCGCCAGATTACTGAACCTAGAGATGTAAGCTTCAATGTCGGAATCCTTTACAGTAACATTCCATAGCTCTTGTTCAAGCTTCTGCACTTCACCCCTGGGGAAATACTCGTCAAGCATCAGGTTTTTGAGTCCCCCCCACGCCATGGAGTTTGCTACTGGTAGAGTCAGATCCTTGAGGTGGTTGTTCCACCATGAGAGCGCCCTTTCGGAAAATGTACAAGCTGCAAACTTCACTTTACTTTCTTCAGGACAGCCGCAGATTACAAAGACAGACTCAATCTTTTCAAACCATCGGGTGAGAGCTATCACCCCTCCGCTCCCATTAAACGGTCTTGGCTTTCCGTTGGTGAAATCCTTATATGTGCATGTTCTCTGATGTCCTGGATTATATCCGTGATTGGAGCTCCCCATCCCATTTCTGTTTCCTCCTCCGTTTGTGCCATTTTTGATATGTGCCAGCGCTGTGGTAACTACAGCTGAGACTGTCGCCTGGAATGCAGCAGAATTCGTTTCTGGTGGAGACAGCGGTGGTGGTGGTGCTGTTGTGGTGTTTTTACGAATGTACCTTCTGGGCATTTCCTGCTATGAAGTAGGAATGACAATGAGTTTATGGAAACCCTTTGTTTTTAGCGGTTACGGTGGTTCAACTGTACAAATAATTGAAAGTGTATGATATCAAATAAAAATGAAAAGAGAGAACATAGCAGATAACAACATCACGAATAAAACGATTAATCGTTTCATTAATTACAACGTTTTAGTACATAATGCATGAAGATTGACCTTTTAAAAAGGTCTACAGTACATCAAGGATAAAATCTGACAGCATAACGACCCTGCGAGTAGTGTAAGCACTTAAACGTAGGGTCGATCCAACATACATAGAAAAAAGAAAAAGGGTAGCACCAACACATACCCATAACTAAATCTATAGCAAGTTGTTGGTATGATAAGTCCTACTCACGACGAGTGATCCCTGGTGGTGCCTGCGATAAAGTGGAAGCGCCCTGAAGCTCGGCGAGTCGGCGCTCGGTGATCCGCACCCTCTCCTCCAGAGCAGCATGTCGCTCCTGGTACTCCCTTACCTCTGCTCGCGCAATGGTAAGATCCTCCATGAGTCACTCCATCGGATAGTAGTCCCACTCGAGGTCTCGTGTGCGGGCGTCTGTAAGCACAACTGCAGATCTCATCTCCACGACTCTATTCGCCGTCGTCTGAGCCTGGTCGCCGATGTCGGAGATGCGACGGATCATAACCGGTAAGGCTCGGTCGGCGGGTCCTCCGAGGCGAAGGTCATAGAACCCTCGCTCCAACCCGAACGGTGGACGCTGTCCCTGGTGCCTGCTCCATCGCTCTAAGTCGTATGCCAACGGGGGTGTAGGGCCATTTGGGCCCAAACGATGCGCCGATACCCTCTCCATGTTGGGAGGGTCGATGACTTCGGACTCGACGTCCGAATCATCGTCCTCCTCATCCTCATCGCCAACCTCTTCGTCTATCTCCTCCTCTTCGAACTCTTCCTCCTCGATCTCTTCCCGATCCTCCTCGGGATCCTCTTCAATCCATCCCCCATTTCGCTGATTGGGGAAGTACGGGTCCCCTGGGTGATGGAAGCCAACCATAGTGTCTGCACGAGAATATATAAGTACGAGAAGATAGATATAATGTTAAAATACCCCTAGGTATTTTATGTCTTTTAGCTTTGTTCTTAGACCCTTTTGATTTACAGTTGATGAGTTTTAGATTTGTTGTCCACCTTGACCACTCCTAGACACATGTTGGTCATATCTCAAATAAATATGGCTGATCAGGCTATACTTACCCTAGATATGGTTACATGACTGTCTAAGTTTAGTCACGATGTCCAACCCTTCTTATTATTTTCTAATATGCATGTATGTGTGTACACTTTGGTAAAATGTTTATATTTTTAAAGTATACTTTTAATGAGAGTGTTTTAGTCCCATTGTATTTATAGTTGTATATCTTGTATGGTTAGATATACTAGTTCAATATAAACAATGCTCTGATACCAATCTATCACATCCCCGAACCACGACGGCGGAAACGTCTGGGGGTGGATGATGTCATTGTATAGTATCATAACAATTGAATATGAATGAAACATAGCAACCAAACATCATACATTTTTTTACAGATTGTATTTGTTCACAAATTTACACAAAAGTGACATAAAATATGATGTTCCAAAATGTAGAAAATATCCAAAATCCATAGCCCATATACCTGCTCACTGAGTCCCTGAGAATACAAGTCGTTTTGAAAAGCGTCAACTAAAAAGTTGGCGAGTTCATAAGCATATTTGTATAAAAAGCTTTGTAACATCTTTGATTGTAAAAATTTGTAAAACTCCAGAAAATCCGATATTTTCTGTGGAAAATGGTTTGTAAGTCTCGTTCTAAAACTGTGAATAATTGCATGCGTGTCCTTTTTTTTCTTTTTTTGTAATTAGAGAGAGAGAGTGTGTGTTCCCATAAAATCCCATATTTCCTGTTTTATGAAAAATTGTAGTCTTAAAACCCTAAGACTGGGGTGGTGATATTAATGTACAAGAATATGAGCGTAGTTTTATATTTTATAAAACCAGTGAAGTGTATAATTTCGTAAATCCAAAATAACATTGTTAATCCCTATGTGAGTCGTTATAACAATGTTTGATATGACTAAAATGCATGTCATGATGTTCTTCAGGCGTCAGTTTCGATAAGATATTTGTCACCCTAGAGTGGCCCCGTCTAGCTGTAGCGAACAACTCAGGTGTGGGGGTGTCACCCTAGACTGGACTCCCATTATTGAATAATGAAAATAACATTACTAGTGTAAATTCGTGACTGAGTTTTATGACACGCGTTTTACAGCTTTATGACATACAGCTTATACTTGTACTTTTAAAAGCTTTATGATGGACAGATTATGACACGCAGATTTTTCTATCGTAATAACTCTGTTTTGTATACCGTTTTGGTTAAATTATTTATAACACTTTTTATAAATAATCATTTATGGACTTGTCTACTTGTAAAATATGTTGTGTAAATAGCATAATACTCTATGTTTTTAAACCACCAAAAATGGTGACATCATATTACGACTATCTTGCTAGTAAAAATTATTTTTAGTAAAACAATCAAGTTTTGTAGTTTGCTTAACACACCAAATTTAGTTTAAGAGTTTTGTAACACCAAAAATACCATTTTGTTGTGACTCTAGCATATCACGATTTTCACCAAAATACACATAAAATCTTGAAATTTATTTCATCCAAATATTTGTGTAAGTATAAGTGTTAAAAATGCACATGTCCAAAGTTAACCATTTTTTAGTGTAACACCCATATTTTCGCCATTTTAGGTGTTTTAACATGACCCCACAAACTTTTATAACACTAATATGTTGTTAACATTGTATTTGATTTTTAACATACATTAAGCACCCTTTTTATTTGAGAACTTGTTTTATCTTCAACTCATAACCATGATACATGAAACTTTCCAAAGGATAGATTTACTCTAGCCTCATGCGGCTTGTAAATCTCGTGTTTATGGAGTGTTAGCATGAGGTATTCAACATTTCAACCACGAGTAGTTACATAAACACACAAGTGCATGCAAATATTCAAAGATTTAAACAAAACCTGACTTGTATTCCTCCCCCCCCCCCCCAAAAAAAAAAGGATGAAAAACACGAAAATAGTGGGGTACGAAACTCACCTTGGTTGATTTTCGGGATGTAGAAGAAGAAGGAGAAAATTTTCGAGCCTAGCCTTGTGTCTTGGAGAGATTCTCCAAAATGGTGGTGTTCTAAGAGACTAGACACAAAAATGGTGTGTAAACATGAAGTTCTTGACTTAGATATGTATAGAAATCACTTAAGTTTACAAGATACTTACCTAGTTTTTGAGTTTTGCTTGAAGAAACCCTTACCAAACACACATATACACACGAAATATTTTGGAGAGAATGAGACTTGAGAGAGTGGTGAGTGAGAGAGTTGTGGGAGTGTGGGAGGGTGAGGTTCGGCCGAGAGATAGGAGGGAGAGAGAGAGAAAT
This sequence comes from Lactuca virosa, assembly GCF_052849685.1. Taxonomy (NCBI): domain Eukaryota; kingdom Viridiplantae; phylum Streptophyta; class Magnoliopsida; order Asterales; family Asteraceae; genus Lactuca; species Lactuca virosa. Next base: position 47,518,456 of record NC_136433.1, read on the forward strand.
AGTTGACTTGTAGAAAGTTGATGGGATGCTTGCCTTGATACATGGAGGATTATAGCCTTGTTACATGGGAGGCAATTGTGAGGTGGCAATGCATTTTCCTTATCTTTTCCTTTTTCTTTTGTTTAAGCCATAACAACCCTAGGGTTCTCGGCCCAAAGGGTGGCCCAAAAAGAGTGGGTTTTGATTTTTTGCTTGGCCAATAGGAGTTTTCGGTCCATTAAGCCCAAAGGTAGGAGTTTTCGACCCAATAAGACCTCATGAACGGTTTTCGGCCCAATGGAAAGCCCAATAGAAGCTTTCGGCCCAATGGGGCCCAAAGAAGGGTTTTGGGCCCATTAAAGCCCAATGAATGAGTTATCGGCCCAATAGGGCCTAATGAAGAAGTCTTGGTCCAATAGGGGTTTTGGGCAAAGAATTCTTCGGCAAAGTCCCAAAATTGCTTGGACTTAGCTATTGGATCGAGTTTTGGACTTGTATGAGACTATTTCAACTTGGTTCACAATGTATGCACATATGAACTTAAATCACATTGTAGTTTTGAATTTCACTAATTGGGTGTTACAAGGGTTACGTGGAGGAAATTGTTTCGAATCACAATCTCAACCCTAATTTGCTAGTTGTGACACTTTACTTGACCAAATTGTCCCTTGAGTCCAGATTTATGACCTCATGGTCTATCTTGAAGTATTGATGGCCTTTGGAGTTGGATCTAAGTCATTTTGGGGTTAAGGTTTAAGTTTTATGCGTTGGGAGAGGTCCTTAATGGGTAAAGTTGGAAACTTTACCCTTCTAGACGGTATTTCCAGCTTCGATCCAGAAGATAGGGCCTTGATTTGAAGAATAGGGACTTAATGCATTAAGAAGTGGTAACAGACTGAAGAACTCAACGAGTTCAGGGAAGGACTCGACGAGTTGTATTGAGGAATCCCAATTCTGTTGAAAAGGAAGAACTCGACGAGTTCATGGAAGAACTCGACGAGTTGGATCGCGACTTCACGATTTTGTGATTCTTGGGAACTCGACGAGTTGAAGGGCAAACTCGACGAGTTGGGTCAACTCGGAGCGTTGACTTTGACTTTGACTTGGATGTTGACTTTGACCTTGACTTGACTTTGACCAAGGTTGACCCCTGTTGGGTTATGAAGTACGAAATGGGTTCTAAAGGATAGTTTCTTGTAAGGGTTTAGGCCCAATTTGGAAAATTGGGCAATCGATGGGTTTTTAGGGATTTTATAGTTTTTGGCCTCTTTGGTCTTGGGCTTGGGCCTTCACTATGAATCTTGTTGGGACAAGGGGTAAAATGGTCATTTTACCCCAAGTACGGATCATGGATCACGGGTTGGGACCTAATTTCTAATTGGGTGATATTTTGGTAATAATAGTTCGAGGAGTTGCCAGGGTAGCAACTAAGGATTTCTTGCAGGGAACTTCAGCAGTGCGAGGTGAGTTACCTTCCCGGTAGCAGTGGGTCTAAGGCACCAAGGCCGACCCACTAGTAGGAGTTTGTAGTTAGATGGTTGTCTTTGTGATAATTATCTGGTATGCCGCTACCTGCTATGATTTATGTGTTAGTATGCTATGATATTATGTGATAGTGGTAGGGGTGAAATAGATCCCATATCCGGTCGGTTAGACGGAAGGGGTAGATCGGGCACCCAGATATGCCTGACTTTATGATTATGTATGCTATTATTTGGTAGTGGTAGGGGGCGAAATAGACCCCGTAACTAGTTGAAAGAGACCGAAGGGGTAGAACGACACCCAGATATGCTAGGCAGTTATCGGTTGAAAGAGACCAAACGGGTAGGCAAGCACCCTGATATGCTAGGCAGTTACCGATTGAAAGAGACCGAAGGGATATGCCAGCACCGTGATATGCTAGGAAGTTACCGGTTGAAAGACACCGAAAGGGTAGTCCAGCACCCGGATATGCTAGGCAATATGTGTATCGTATGGTATGTAGTATGATGGGGGAACTCACTAAGCTCTGTGCTTACGGTTTACAGTTTTGGTTTCAATTACTTCTACTTCGAAAGGAAAGGAGCCGACATGATCGCAACGCATCACACCATGATTTCCACACATGAGATCTTTGGTAGTTATACTCTAATGTTGTTTTATCATTATATGTTTTGATTATCGATATACTGGTTTTGATATGGGATGACACTATGGATGTCTTCAAACTATTGGTTTATGAATTAAATAATTAAAAATGAAATTTTTGGTCTTGAATTTTGGGATGTTACAAGTTGGTATCAGAGCCTTGGTTTGAGGGATTCGGACACACTTTCGGGGGTGTCTGGACTCAAATCGAGGGGTTGAAAGGTTTTTACAAGAAAAATAATTTTTCTAAAAATTAAAAATTAAGGGTTTTATAAAAGAAAAAGGAGTGTGATGCGTGCAATCGGAGTAGGATGAGAATAGTGCAGGGAACAGTAGTAGTGAAAGGGACTTGGTGGATTCAAGGCAATTCTTAAGGAAAGTATAGATAGATGTGGAAGGTAGTATGGGCCCGTACTACCGAAAGCAGAGGATCGGTACTCGATTCAAGGAGGGTTACGATGAGACCAGGAAACTTGTAGTGCGTATGTGATCCCTCGATATTGGATGAGTATTCTGATGGTTGTTGTGGTATGTTTCGAGCATGGTGACACTACGTGGTAGACCAGATGGTAGTTCTGGTGCCGGAAAGGGATCAGGCTCGGACTCTGGAGCCGGGCAGTCATTGATCAGTTGAGGAAGTTTATTCCAGCTGAGATTACGTGCAGTATCATTGACCAGACTTTTGTGATCGTCAAGGAGGGCATTTTAGAGGTCCTTGATGAGAGGATGAGCGCATTTCGCTCTGAGGCGATGACTATGATAGGGACGCACGCGATGATGTTTCAGGAGTTCCGAGCTTGTGGAGTTCCATACTATCATAGGGAGAGGGACCCCATTGTCAGTAGGAGGTGGTAGGAGATATGGCTAACGTGTTCAGAACAACTTTATGCCCCAAGGAGACGAAGGTCAGATACACTTCCTGCCTGTTGAAGGATCGAGCACGTGATTGGTGGGAAGAGATCGATAGTGAGTTGGCTGATGATGCGATCGATGCTATGTCATGGGATGACTTCTCGACCAGGTTCCGAGCTAAGTTTGACCAGTGATCGAGGTACAACAGTTGGCGCGAGAGTTTCTGGATCTCTTCCAAACTATGGAGACTGTGGCAGAGATCACTGCCATGATCCGGGAAAGGGCTTTGTGGGTACCGCAGTATGCAACAGATGAGGAGATGAAGAAAATGAGGAATCATGATATGCTGCGGGATAATATCAAGGAGTTCGTGAGTATTTCGGGGTGCAAGACCCTGAATGATATGATTTCTAGAGCATGTAAGTGGGAGATAGATCGGGAGCACATTGGTGAGAGATGGGTCAGACCAGGTACAAACATTGGAGGGTCCCGGGAAGAGACCCAAGATTTCTGATCAGCGCATGAAAGGCCAGCAGGGCCGGAGTCTATGCAGCATGTGAGGGAAACTGCACGAGGGGACTTGTTGTTCCATAAGTTTGGACTGCTACAAGTGTGGCAGGTTTGGTCATGTTAGTAGGGATAGTCCTCAGGGGACAAGCCCGTTATGACTCCTTTACGAACAGGTGAGCCACAAGAAGGCCGACTGTCCGATGTTGAGGGGAGGAGCAGTGACTATGCCTGCTCCAGCTACTTGAGGATCATGGAGGGACGAGAGGGTAGGGCAGGAGCCCCAACAGAGAGGAGTCGGGCTTTGCAGTGTCAGACAAAGGAGCACAAGACTCTAGCAGGCGACATTGCGGGGACGTTATTTGTTTCTCTCTTTAGGGTTTTATCAGTATGAAGTGTTACATGCTATTTGCATACCATGAGTCGTTGGTGGGTTAGTAAGGGGTCGTATCTTGTATAACGGGTTCCAAGTGTGCGGTTGATATTTTGGGTTGAAGTCGGGATTGGCTCAGGGGTATTATGGGGAAGGTCTGTGATTAGCTTCATCGGGCTAGTTCTCATGCAACATTGGGAGTATAGTGGTTTCATCATCTGTTATGGTAGGATCGGTGGTGGCCTATGGGAGAACTTCTGGGTTCTAGCATTACCGTTGCTAGGAGAGGGGTTGTAGCAGAAAGATACTAGTGTTAGTCGCATGGGTTGTTTGGCCACTGGATGTTTCAAGGGGATTATATTCTCGCATGGGTCGTGTTCGGTTAGAGTTCAACGGTTCCGTAAGAATGGAAGTTGGAGCGAGGATTCGTCAGCCGGGGTAAAGGTTAAGGCTTCTAGTCGCTAGCATGGGAGCTCAAGGAGTTAGTATAGTATCATGGGAGGAGGAATGAGGTATCGGACTGGACCAGATTTCAAGAGTACTCTTCAAGATTTCAGAGGATGAGCGATCTTAGGGTTTGACTGGTACTTGATCACTACCAATGGTAAGCACAGGTTGTCAACAGTTGGATTTTAGAGGGTAAGAAGGATTGAGAATCCTTCAATTTTCACGTGCCATGAAGACTTAGTCGAACCCAAGTGGGGGAGAATCGCACATGTATTCAGGATCAGAAGCGGTTTTGAAGCTTGAGTAAGTTCCACATCCTGGTCAGTAAGAGACGATCCACGTGGCCGTTAGGGTTTCGGTTGTGTAAGTGGGAGTTCAAGAAACTTCCAAGAGCTGGTCGACACATTCGTGGTAGGACCATGGTTGGTAGATAGTGATAGAGTGTTGTAGGACTGCGGGGGTAGCCGTAGCATTCACTAGGTTGGTAGATAACATGGAAATGTTGTTAGATCGCGGGAAGAACAGTATCATCCACCAGTTCTGGTGTAGCAGTGAGGGCATGGCAAATCCACGAATTGGGTGACGGATTTCCCCAGATGGATGAGACCTGCTGAGCCAGTGATAAGACCGTAGGGACACCACTGCAGTCAGGGGATCAAGGAAGCGACAGATCGTATAAGGTCGTTGTGATATAACGCCACTTTTGGTCATGTAGCATTCACTTTTAGCCTTGGAATTGGTGATGTCAGGATTCGACGTAGGGACCCGATCGATTGGTCAGAAGGTCATTAGAGCCACAGTGGGCAAGATAGTTAATGGCAACTATAGACATATAGGGATTTCATTCGAAAGGCATGTGGGGCGACTGTGTGGGAGTCTTTTGGCTCAGCAACCGGGATGGAACCTGACATTTCAGATGAATGGCAGATGAATTGAGACCAAGGAGGTCTCGGTGGATTTTGGAAAGCAACCAAGAGGCAGCATGCTATTTCGGACAAGTTCTAGTGTTTTGGGAAATATCCGGTCAGGTTAGACCGAAGGGGTAGGTCGAGCATCCAGATATGCTCGACAATATCTGGTCGGGTTAGACCGAAGGGGTAGGTCGAGCACCCAGATATGCTCGGCAGTATCTGGTTGAAATAAACCGAAGGGGAGGCCAACACCCAGGTATGCTTGGCAGTATTAGTGTTTTAGGATTTCATGTATGGATGGGTAACTGATTGCTTGGGTAATGCTAAGTCACTCACAATGGGATTGAATAATCTAAGAGTAAATGATTTGACCCTGTTGCGCAGCTCTCATCTGAGTCTAACCGTTGCAGGGATGAATCTGTTACTCGAAGGATTATCTGAGCTTTTTGTCAAGTATGAGTGTTCTGTAGCAGTATATGGTCGGTGGTTTTACTCTGTTCGAGATAGCAGGGTGAGCAGGGATTGGAAGCAATTTGTGTGGTACGAGACTCTATGAGGATGGTTTGGTGGCAGATCTGACAGGGTGTCAGGCCATTGAGACTTCGGCTTCGAATTTCAGGTGAAGTAGGATTGGTTTTATTCGAGAGATTGATGATTCGTTCTTCACCGAGTTTGAAGAATTATTCTAAGGATTCATGGTATGATCAGAGTTGGAAGGGTTATGATTGGTTTGCCATCAGTTGAGAGATTGACAGAGAGTTGTTTCAGCACGGGCGAGCTGTCGGGAAGCCTAGTTATGGTAGATTTCAGGTCTTAGAAGGTAGAAATGGCTTGCAAGGGTTGAAGGTTCGGGTGTTATTTATAGGATAGAAGTTTCGGTTGCCTTGGGAAGGCCATTGATTGTGCGAGGTGATGGTTGTACCCTCGGGATGGCGGGTGCCAGTACTCATAGGAAACATCAGTTGGTTCATGAAAAATAGTGGGAGTCGCGGCCTTAGCGCGTGAGCTGTTTTCGGGGTAGGTGATTAGTGGACTTCGAGGACGAAATCTAGTATAAGTGGGGGAGAGTTGTCACACCCGGAATCTAGAAGGCTAACTAAGGAAAGATAATCTTCATTTCTAAAGGGAAACTCGTCGATTTTGGGAAAGAAACTCGACGTGTTGGAAAGTTGGGCCGCATGTTTTTGGAAGACCAACTCGACGAGTTGGACTGGCTTTGGGAAACCCTACAATTGGGACTTTGCACCCTATTTAAACAACTTATGCTCTAGGGTTTTTCCTCATTTCCAACCTCCACTGTCCAAAATCCTAATCACGAAACCCTAAGCCGTTTTTGGTGATTGTAAGCTAACTTTGTGCATTCCTGGTGAGTTTGAAGAAGAAGAAGCTTGAAGGAGGAGCAAGGACGTGTAGGAGGAGAGTAGATCCAGAAGTTGAGCTTCATTTATGAATCATCTGAGGTATAAAGCTTCAACCTTGTCCATGACATGCTTAGATCTAGTTTTAGGATGCTCTCTTTTATGTTTTGGTCCAAGTATGTTGATGGTTGGGATTTGGACGTCCAACTTGGGCAAACCCTTCAGATCTAGGGTCTTGGGGGACTTCATGGCATAAAGGTGCCAACATTACTGCCATGGAAGTCCCATGCAACTTTTAGACCATCTTTTTGGTCTTTTAAGCCCTATTAGGTCATGCATGCAAGAAAAGATGGGAGCTTTACGTGACCAAATCGTCCCTTGAGTCCAGATCTATGACCTCGTGGTCTATCTTGAAGTATTGATGGCCTTTGGAGTTAGATCAAAGTCATTTTGGGGTTAGGGTTTGAGTTTTATGCGTTGGTACAGGTCCTTAATGGGTCAAGTTGGAAACTTTACCCATCTAGACGTATTTCCAGCTTGGATCCAGAAGATAGGGCCTTGATTTGAAGAATAGGGACTTAATGCATTAAGAAGTGTTAACAGACTGAAGAACTCGATGAGTTCAGGGAAGGACTCGACGAGTTGTATTAAGGAATCCCGATTCTGTTGAAAAGGAAGAACTCGACGAGTTGGATCGCGAATTCACGATTTTGTGATTCTTGGGAACTCGGCGAGTTGAAGGGTAAACTCGACGAGTTGAGTCAACTCGGAGTGTTGACTTTGACTTTGACTTGGATGTTGACTTTGACCTTGACTTGACTTTGACCAAGGTTGACCACTGTAGGGTTATGAAGTACGGAATGGGTTCTAAAAGATAGTTTCTTGTAAGGGTTTAGGCCTAATTTGGAAAATTCGGCCATCGATGGGCTTTTAGGGATTTTACAGTTTTGGGCCTCTTTGGTCTTGGGCTTGGGCCTTAGCTATGAATCTTGTTGGGACAGGGGGTAAAATGGTCATTTTACCCCAAGTACGAATTATGGATCATGGGTTGGGACCCAATTGCTAATTGGGTGATATTTTGGTATTGATAGTTCGAGGAGTTGCCAGGGCAACAACTAAGGATTTCTTGCAGGGAACTTCAGCAGTGCGAGGTGAGTTACCTTCCCGGTAGCAGTGGGTCTTAGGCACTAAGGCCGACCCACAAGTAGGAGTTTGTAGTTAGATGATTGTATTTTTTATAATTATCTGGTATGCCACTACCTTCTATGATTTATGTGTTAGTATGCTATGATGTCATGTGATAGTGGTAGGGGTGAAATAGACCCCATATCCGGTCGATTAGACCGAAGAGGTAGGCTGGGCACCCAGATATGCCTGACAGTATGATTACGTATGTTATTATGTGGTAGTGGTAGGGGTAGGTACAACACCCAGATATGTTAGGCAGTTACCGGTTCAAAGAGACTGAAGGGGTAGGCCAGCACCCTTATATGATAGGCAGTTACCGGTTGAAAGATACCGAATGGGTAGGTCAACACCCTGATATGATAGGCTGTTACCAGTTGAAAGAGACCGAAAGGGTAGGCCAACATCCTGATATGCTAGGCGGTTACCGGTTGATAGAGACCGAAGGGGTAGGCTAGCACTCAGATATGCTAGGCAGTATGTGTATCTTATGGTATGTGGTATGATGGGGGAACTCACTAAGCTTCTTGCTTATGGTTTACAGTTTTGGTTTCAGGTACTTCTACTTCGAAAGGAAAGGAGCTGGCATGATCGCAGCGCATCACACCATGATTTCCGCAGATGAGATCTTTGGGAGTTATACTCTGATGTTGTTTTATCATTATATGTTTTGATTATCGATATACTGGTTTTGATATGGGATGGCACTATGGATGTTTTCAAACTATTGGTTTATGAATTATTTAATTAAAAATGAAATTTTTGGTCTTGAATTTTGGGATGTTACAAGTTGGTATCAGAGCCTTGGTTTAAGGGATTCGGACACACTTTCGGGGGTGTCTGGACTCAAATCGAGGGTTTGAAAGGTTTTTACAAGAAAAATAATTTTTCTAAAAATTAAAAAGTAAGGGTTTTAAGAAAGAACAAGGAGTGTGATGCATGCAATCGGCCGAGCTCAAGTAAGTTTTCACCAAGATACGTATACATGTTTGTTATGATATATGATATAATTATGAGAATTGCATGCTAAATTAGGGCTAAGTATCTAGGAAGGATGCCTTATATGCCTATTGTATGTGTATGAGAATTGCATGCTAGATTAGGGCTAAGGATCTAGGAAGGATGCCTTGTATGCCTACTGTATGAGCTTATTGAACTGCATGCTAGTACTGATTAGTCAGTAATATGATGGCCTGATTAGGATATGCTTAGTTTTGGTTACTCAATGCTTGAATGTTGCTTGCTTTGTGCCTTTAGGAGTTCTAGTTATCTTCAATTAACTAGTAAACAAATACGTTAAGTTACATATTATGAGGACTAAATACTTTCAGAAGGTTAGGTTTAGCCCTATTTCACAGCTCTTGTCTGAGTCCAACCGTTGTAGGGTAGGACCTCTCATTCGAAGAATTATCTAGTCTTAGTAATATGTAATGGTATTCGCAAGCTAGTTAGGGAAAGGTAGCAGACACTTCTTATGCATCTGATGAAAGAGAGTGGGTCGGAGATTACCCTAGGGTAAGCCTAGGATGAGAATAGTGCAGGGAACAGTAATAGTGAAAGGGACTTGGTGGAGTCAAGGCAATTATTGAGGAAAGTACGGATAGATGTGGAAGGTAGTATGGGCCCGTACTATTGAAAGCAGAGGATCCGTACTCGATTCAAGGAGGGTTGCGATGAGACCAGGAAACTTGTAGTGCGTATGTGATTCCTAGATATTGGATGAGTATTTGGAAGGCTGTTATGGTATGTTTCCAGCATGGTGACGCTATGTGATAGACCAGATGGCAGTTCTAGTGCCGACAAGGGATCAGGCTCGGACTCTGGAGCCGGGCAGCTCGATGATCAGATGAGGTAGTTTATTCCAGCTGATATTACATGCAATATCATTGACCAGACTCCTGTGATATTCGGTACGATCAAGGAGGGCATTTTAGAGGTCCTTGATGAGAGGATGATCACATTTCACTCTGAGGCGATGACTATGATAAGGACACGCGCAATGATATTTCGGGAGTTCCGAGCTTGTGGAGCTCCAGACTATCATGGGGAGAGGGACCCCATTATCAGTAGGAGGTGGTAGTAGATATGGCTAACATGTTCAGAACGAGTTTCTGCCCCGAGGAGGCGAAGGTCAGAAACGCTTCCTGCCTGTTGAAGGATCGGGCACGTGATTGGTGGGAAGAGATCGATAGTGAGTTGAGTGATGATGCGGTCGATGCTATGTCATGGGATGACTTATCGACCAGCTTCCGAGCTAAGTTTTCACCAGCGATCGAGGTACATCAGTTGGTGCGAGAGTTTTTGGATCTCCGCCAAACTACGGAGACTTTGGCAGAGATCACTGCCAAGTTCCAGGAAAGGGCTTTTTGGTACCGCAATATGCAACAGATGAGGAGATAAAGAAAGTGAGGAATCATGATATGCTGCGGGATGATATCAGGGAGTTCGTGAGTATTTCGGGGTGCAAGACCCTGAATGAGGGACTTAGGATGTCGATTCTCAAAATAAAGTCACACATATTGGAATATTGGACCATTTTTGCCACAATGCAAAATTGGAGGGTGGGAGTTGTAAAATCTGAAAATAAGAAACATTCCCTTCTCATTTAAGAACTTGGATCTATTGGAGAGGAAGAAAAAGGAGGAACTAGCAATTTTTATGAAGATCACCTCTTAGATACGAATCAATGCTAACTAAAGTTCATTTGGCAGAAAGGCTGAAGAAAACGAGGGTTCTAAGGTATAACTCTACCCCCTTACACCTTGATTTGGGTTTTAAGTTGTGAAAATTGATACCCCATGAGGTTTTGACCATTTAAGCAAAGTAGGGTGTCAAAAAAGGGGAAACATGTGTACAACACATTTTACGAGGGTCGTGTGGCATTGTGAAGGAATTTCATGAGGGTCGCAGGCATAAAACTGTTTGTTTAAACTTGAAATTTGTAACTTTTTCATTACGAGTCTGTTTGACCTCTAGTCTTTTCCACAACTCTTATATATGGTTGTAATGTGTATTCAAACCATAAAATTTGGTATTTAAACACTAGGGGTATTTTGTTCATTATTAGTAACATACTTTAAATTATTATAGGTAGCGATTAAAGGAAGTTCTACATTAAAGAAGAAGTGATGTGAGAATCTATAAGTTGAGGTGAGTTACCTGGAACACACATCCCATATCTTACTTTTATGATTTTGATAAGTTTTGTTGGTTTTTATTACATGTAAACCTTAATTACAATGTGAATTCATGAAATGACTTTTAGGGTGTCAAACCCAACAAATAAAGGGGTACAAAAGACTCCAAATACTCTATTACTTTGCACTAGGAAAGTAGTATAAGGCAAGTAGGGCCAATCCTCAGAGACATATGGCAAATGCTTATACCTTTTTTTTGTAAGGCACTTTAAGTCACAAAACCAAGTGAAGTTTGTCTAATTGCAAGATTGACTAATAAGCATGAACAATAGAATGTAAGAAATCAATTAACTAAGATTTTAGGTTATGTAAACAACTCATGCGTTATGTAATTTCACCTTGAAATTATGTTTTGTCACATTCTATGTAAGTTGGTACTGGAAACACTAATAAGCTCTAACTTTTCCATTCACTAAATTGTTTAATCAAAATAAGCTCTTTGAATTAAACCTAGATTTACTAACCTAATCTAAACAAGCTCTTAGAATTAGATTAAAAAACCACATTAAGTTTTATTTGAATATTCCCAATCACATTTTATTCTTCTCATAAGATCGAAAGCGTGAAAATGTGCAATTCTAGTTTACCTTAAAGTTAATCCCATCATAGAACTAATTCAATCAGTGGTACTTAACTTCAATTCATAAAACAATTATAGATTCTATAAATTTAACAACAAGAATGAATGAATCCTAATTCTAGTGGCCAACATGAATCAATATGAAAGAAAAAGTTAGGTTAAAACAAAACTAGAATTGCAAGATAGAAACATGAACACAACATCAAGTCATATGATTAAAGCATAACAAGAGTGTACTACACCACTGAAATGAGTAAGGGTTTAGCCTAACATGACTAAAACCCCAAAATTCAAAGTCTTGGAAAGAAAATTAGTTCACAAGAACAACTTACAATAAAACCAAATCAATGTTTCCAAATGATCTCCCAAATATTAGTAGCTAAAAAAGCTGATAAAAATCGCCCCTAAGTTGTCTGGAAATGAGATGATATGTAAAATGGCTCAAAAATCCTGAAATAAGGTATCAAAGGAAACTGCTAAAAAGCGGTTACATGACTGACACGGCCCACGTTAGTTTTGCCTTGGATGACATGGCCCCATGTCACTTGAAAGTACAATTCCCTCTTCTGAATAGTCTTCAAAGAACATTGCTAAAAACTATCGAAGTCTTCATGGGACATGACCCAGTGTCGAGTTTGCCAAAGATGAGATGACTTGTGTCGGGTCTTTTGTAATGAAACTTTAATTTCTTCATTTTGGCTCCAAAAGTTCCACAAACTTGTCCCGAACACTTTGTCACCATCCTTGATCATCTCTAACCTATAAAACAACCTAAAATGACACAAAAACTATGGAAATGAAAAGCGCCAAAAATTATCTGAAAGCAAGTAAAATGCATATGTAATTACTATAATGTAATGAAACATTATGTACTAATCATGCTAAAAATGTGCATAAAATTCACCTCACAATGACATTTTTGGAAATGGTTTGATTATAAAAGAAAAAAAGGTTTATATGTTTGGAAATCGTTTAAAGCATCCTACTTGTGCATATCATGCTAGGATGAGTTGTGACTGTGAGATCTCAGGTACCCAATTTATTGTCCATTCACTGTTTATGAGTAGAATTCTAGATAATCCTTACGTGCATATTTGGGTTAGCTAAACCTTGTGTGGTGTAGGGTGGTGGTTCCCCTATTTTCCTAGCGTTTGGTTTTAAGGATAACAGTTAGTAGTGGTCCCTTGATGGCACTAGCCATGAGTCCAGATTTATAAACCACTATCTATGCGATTTGGACTTTGAGACTGACAAAGGGTTGAGAGTAGTTGCATTCATTGCATTATACTCATGGTACAAATCTGTTTGACCCCTTTTGAAACTCTTCGATCATAATTTCTCTTTGCCTTAGAAATTAATGTTGTTTCAAACGTAATTCTTTGGGCATATAAGACCCATTTTGTTTTGATTCTAGTTATTTAACCTAAATGCTTGTTATTTTTGTTGATTTTAGAGGCTTGGTTCGAGTAAGATTGGATTTTTATCCCTTACTCTGAATGAACCAACCTCAGGTAACTCACTTGGAAATTCCATTACCTAACTTATTTTCATGTGTGTTCAGATTGAAGACCCTAGCATGAGTTAGGGATTAGCTTGGACTTTTAGAAGGCCACATAATGTGTGGCGATCTTGAATCTTGTTTTGATATGTTTATTCTTAAGTATGTAACGTCCCATTTTCAAAAACAAAATTTTCATTTTTAATTAAGGTAGAATACCATTTTCATAAAACCCAGGATAAGGAAACTCATTTGTTCAAAAATACAATTGTTTAAAAATCAGAGTAATATAATATATATATATATATATATATATATATATATATATATATATATATATATATATATATATATATATATGGTATATCAAATGTTGCTGATGAGAGTGTACAGTTACACCTTTGCCTTACCATGATCACCAATGGTATCTTAAAAATATTTAATCCACAACTATAAGCCAAAGCTTAGCGAGTTCCTCCAAAATACCACACACCACAATACACATACAATGCATGTACACACACGAGCCTTATCTCTGACTGGACCACCTCACAAGGCCTACATACACCTGTATTGGTATCCCTCCCATGCCTACAACATACAGCTGGTCCGTACCTGGTCTACAACACTCCGTTGTCCTGCTCGGGTATCTTGGCATACTGTACAAAGCAGGACCGCCTTAACCCACCACATGATATGTCGACATATAAACCAAACAAGCAATCAAATAAGAACATAAACACAAGCAACTATGTATACTAGTCTACCTGTCTAACAACTCACTAAAACATACCAAGCCTCATACAATACTATACGTCACTACGAGGAGATCACTAATGAATACATAGCTATATGTAATCAGGTAAGATAGATAGTCGAACAGGTGATCCCACTCTAGAGCCACAACCAAACAAGGAACAGGCAAGAAATCCTAGATCAAAAGTTCTCAAGTTATCCTACATGACTAGATACAACCCTTAGGGAACTCAGCTAGACGATCACCGATCCCTGGTACTCTAACTAGCATACCACTACTCCTATATCCTAACATACAATGATATATTTGATAACACGTAGTATAGTGAGGATACTCACCTGAATCGAAGAGCCAAGGAAACACAGCAATGCCCTTACTTCCTGCACCCATCGTCCCCGCAAACCGAGTAGAACCAAACAAGATAGTTCCTTAATCAATAAGAAAAGTCCTTCATGTTTGACTCAAAGTCAAGATGGTTAAAATTCAATGGTTAAAGGTCAACAAAAGTCAACGGACAACTAGGTCAACGCTCACCACGACGTGAAGGCCTCTTGGCCACGCCGTGGGCATGTTAGGACAAAACAGTTGACATATAGGACCTTGCCACGTCGTGACAATCCCTTGGCTACTTTGTGGATCATGGTATAATACAATACTCTTCTTTAAGTGCTTAACAATTACATATCTAAACCCATAACTTCAGATCTGGTCTATTTCATTGACTCAATGGATAAAGTTTCCAACTTTATCCATTAGGACTCTACCACAAGTCAAATCTACAATTTTATGTCCAATAAGTCCTTAATGTGACCCAAACTTTTGCATGGACTCAAGATGACCCTAACATGGCTCTTTTCTCAATTATAAGAAGCTTAGAGACCATAAGAAGACCCTAACAAGCTCTGGAGTTCCTCAAAATCCAAGAGCATCCATGGAAGGGACCAAAACTACCAAAAATGATCCTAAACTTGAATCTAGAAGATGAAATGACAAGGTATGAACTTTATACCTCAAATAACTCAAAAATCAGAAGAGAGTGATGGATCCAAACCAGATCCTTGCTTCCTTGCACCAATGTGAACTTCTTTCATCCTCAAGCTTCACTAAAATCCAAAGAATAAGCTCCAAATTAAGAATATAGTCTCTAAAACACGGATGAAGGCTAGGGTTTTGTGTTTAGGGTTGGAGGCTGAAGAGGATGCCCTAATCCTTGAGTTTAGGGGCTTCAATATGGAAGAAACCCCAAAAATCATAAGCTTGGCCTGCAGCCGCTGCCATGTCATGGTCTTCCTCTTTCCATGTCGTGGCATCCATCCAGACACGCGTTTCATGCATTTAGCATGCCACATCGTGGTGCTCCATTCACCACGTCATGGCACAAGGTTTTTCCCAAAAACCTTAACTTTGATCCTTTAAATCCCTCCACCGATCCTTCCTAAAAAACAGGTGTTACGATGTATGATTTCAAATAGGCCCTAGCGAGGGGTGTTACTATTTTGCAGATTCTGATTTGGTGAAAGCAACACTAATTATATATTTAAAATTGGAGAAACAACAATTAGTTGGATTTGAAGACTATATATATAAGAGTGTTTCTCTTTCAACTACGAAAGTAGAGTATATGGATTTAGTGGCAGCCAGTAAAGAGCTTATTTAGTTCAAGAACTTCAATTTAGAATTAGGCTTAAATCAAGAAGGTTAGGTGTTGCATTGTGATAATAAAAGTGCAGTTCATATTGCAAAGAATCTGGTGTTTCATTCAAGAATGGAACACATAAAAATAAGATATCCGTTCATTAGACAACTCATTAGTGAATGTATGCTCAATAAAAAGAAGATCCTTGGTGCGAAGAATCCTTTAGATATGTTCACCAAGGCAGTGACATTGGAAAAGTTGAGGGTATGTATGGCTTCAACTAGTCTTCCTTAGATTTAGAGTTGAAGACTCAATCTAAAGAGGATTTGGGTTAGATCTGATAGTTTATTTTATTTACTTCGTTCATGTAGTTTATTTTAGCATTTTTAGACTTTTTTGTTATTTTTGAATTGCATATGTTATCCTTTCTTTATTTTGGATCATATCGGGTGCTTTCTGTTTTGTATAAGGTGTTTTGAAGGTTTTTGGAATCTCATTGCGGTTACGGATTATCGTGTTACTGAGTTCTTGGGCTTGGTTGAATTTTGAGGAGCTATTAGGCTTTACTGGATCCATATTGGAAGTTTTGGGCTTGGTCTTTTGAAGACTTTGATGGGTCATGGATAATTAAAGATGGACTTGGACTATCCATTCGACGTACTAGAAGATGATTGGGCAAAATTTGTATCATGTAAGGTGTGAAGGGGACCAAGAGAATCTATGGTACTAGGATGGAGTAGTGGAAGAATCAACCAATGACATTTCAACATCTTTTGTGTGGGTGAGGTCTCCACCCGTGCAGCTCTGTGCGCCCACATGTACAACTACCATTTGATCCATCATTTACTTCGAGGGTTACGTATTGCAGCCCCTAGATCGATCATTGACACCATTGGAGTAGCATGGGGCGTTATTGTAGAGCTAGAGCATTCATCATCTCATTCTTCTAGTATTTTTTTAAATCCTTTATGTTAAAACACTTTTATGATCATTGTCTTGTTGCTATGAGTGGCTAGTTACTTTATTTTGGTTGAATTGGGCTAGAACCCTTGGATATTTGTAAGTTTTGAAGGATTCATGTTTGGTTATCATTTATCTTATGTTTATGATTCTTTGTTCTTAATTCTTATGATTATTAATACTTTGATCATGAGCTTGGTACTTGATGAGAAATTGATGGTCTTTTTATTTGATTTAGTAATGAGTCATTGAATTTACTTATAACAATAGCTTTTTGATAGTAGAAATCATCTATAGCTTATGGATCATGACTCCTTTATGGTTGTGTAAGCATTGACATCCTCCAGGAATTGGGAATTCCTTTTTACTATTATATTACATTTTATTTGCAAGCAAAATGATGTAATTTTCTTGGTGGCTTGACATCCTATCAACATCATGGATGAAAAACGAAGTTGCTTTGTAGTTTAACCTCTAAGTAGAGATTGTTGATGTTAGATTAGGTGTCTAAGCCCATAACTATAATTGGTATATACTTAAATTGATAATAGCATAGTCCTTTTGGGTTGCCCTCAAAACTAGCAACTGGGAAGGATGATTTTGGAGAAAGAGGTTGATTTATTATTTTATTAATAAATTGAAATAAATAATTTGTTAATATATTATGAGAATAATATATTAATTAGAAATAGTAATATTTGATTAATATTTAATCATAAATTAACTGGAATTAATTTTGGGATTAAAAGAATTAATTAAAAGTGCAGGGACTGAATTGTAATTGTTCAATAGTTGAGTAAAAGGCAATCTAGAACCATCCATACGCTATGGAAGGTTTCTTAAGGGTTAAGGGATTCTAGAATAGTCTCTAATAGATAATCAGGAAAGTGGATAATTACCCGGTTTAAGATAATCTTGGATTTGGGCTTATCTAGGGTTTCCTATCTGCACTATAAATAGGGTCATAACCCTACAATTTCCAGCCACTTGTTTTCCAAGAGATCCAGCCGAAAATTTGAAGCCTCTTTCCTCCTTCTCAATCATCTTCCATTACTAGTGTTGGGTATGAACCACTAGAGGCGTGACAATTGTGACGCTTGCTCTTAAGGCTTCAACAACACATTTAGGATTTGCATTGTTATTGCTATATAACAATCAAGGTATGTTTTATAACCCTAATTATGTATTTTGATTATATACTAGTGTTCTAGGGTTTCTACATTGTTGTTCATATTGTATGTTCAGTTAGAGAAAACGCAGATCAAAATTATTTAGGGTTGCATACACACATAGGATTATATGTTTTGCATAATACCCCTCGGTTGAGATGTAAAGTCTAAATGAAATGTCCGAAAAACATACTGTTGACTCCCTGAAACATCCCAAAAAATAGCCCAAAAATTTCATTTTAATTCATTAATAAAAACGATAAATATCATCCATCATATAAAAGTCATAAATCGTGTATCTCGAAACATCATAATATCTGTCAATGTATCAAAATCATATATCAAAACATCGGAGTGAATCCTCCCAGGCTAAAAACTATGGTGTGTGCCATGCAGTTATCCCGAGCTCTTCCCCTTACAAGCGGAAGTACCTGAAACCAAAACTGAAAACTGTAAGCACGAAGCTTAGTGAGTCTCCCCAAACTACCACATACCATACACATAATCACATAATCGCATACGTTGGGCCCCACCCCACTACATCGGGCACTGCTCGGCATCGGCTTGTCCGACATCGAGCCCCGCCCGGCATCAGACCGCATCTAGCATCGGGCCCTGCCCGGCATCGAGCACAGCTCGGCATACATATAACTACTAATACACATAACATAATCATAACCACTTAACTATAAACATATAAACATTTCCTCAGGCCCCGCCCAACATCGGACCGAAATCCGGAAACATACAAACATTCCTCGGGAACCGCCCCGGCATCAGACCGTAGTCTGGAAACACACAAATACATTTGCATGCAAGAATCACAAATACATCAAGCATACTAACATCCTTCGGGTACCGTCCCGACATCAAATCAAAATCCAGAAAAACATATAAAACTACATCGGGCCCCGCCCGACATCGGATCTTAATCCGGAACATACTAACATACATAAACGGGTCGGCCTTGGTGCCTTAGACTCGTTCCTACTGGAGGAAAACTTACCTTAAATGTCGAGTGAAGTAGCTGAACGTCTCGGCTCCTGCAACCGGCTCTACTCACTCCCTATACAAAATAACCCCTTAGATACCATTCCTTATGTCAAGACCCCTTCACGGGTCAACGTTGGTCAAGTCAATGTCCCAGTCAGAGTCAACACTCAGTCAAAGTCAAAGTCAACAATTTGATTTGACTCAACTCATCGAGTCAATCCCATGACTCGCCGAGTTCCTTACCTACTCTTAGGCGTGAGAACACAAACTAGCTCGTCGAATCCCTTCACAGACTCGTCGAGTTCCACCTTGTACATGATCGGTACAAACCAACTCAACTCGTCGAGTCCCTCCATGGACTCGCCGAGTTCCTCTGTCTGTTTGATCTATCTCAATGGCTTAAAGTTTGCACCTTTATGCCTTAACAACCCTCAATGATTCCAGATCTAAAGGGGTCCTTGCTTGGGACGTCCATATCCCAAGCACTAAGCTTCTCGGACCAAAAACCCCCATAAAATGCAAATAAGGAGATCTATCAAATTACTAAGCAAGGTTGGAACTTTCTTACCAAAAAATAAAGAGAATGAGATGTTGTTTCTGGATCTAAAATCTTCTCCTGGAGTCCTCAAGCTTCTTCTTCTTCTTCTACAAGCTTCAAATCACACAAAGTTCACTTTAAAATGGCTAACACTCTCACACAAAGCTCTAGGGTTTCGTGGATTAGAGTTTGGGACTTGGAGGCTGGAAATGAGGCCACAAGGTGAGGATTAAGATGTTTAAATAGGGTGCAAAACCCCGAAATTAGGGTTTCATTCTGGCAGACCGACTCGCCGAGTCGAGGCTCTCAACTCGTCGAGGAGGTGGCCTAAGATCCCGCGTCCAATCTCGTTTCTACTCGACGAGTCTGGGGTTCCCAACTCGTCGAGTCGCTCTTTAAAAATGAATAATTTATAATTAATTGCGTACCAGGAATCAGGTGTTACACTCCCGACATATCATAATATTAGAGAATGGATTGTAACACATTAGAATACCTTGGAAGAGAATTATCCGGAAGGCAGAATATTCTGAAAGTTAGGAGGTTCCTAAAGACAAAAGGATTGGAAGCCAAGAGACTATAGAAGACAAAGGATCCAAAATTTTAGGAATTTTGAAAATGTTCTTAGCATAAAATAAGTTTCTTTGGATCATAGTGGATGTCTGGAATTTCGCCTTACCTTGGAGGACACGTTGGCTTTACACCATATCTTTTTGTCAGATGTCCCATGGGCCCAATCTTGTTTCTTAGGTCTCTCTCTCTCTCTCTCTCTCTCTCTCTCTATATATATATATATATATATATATATATATATATATATATATATATATATATATATATATATATATATATATATATATATATAGAGAGAGAGAGAGAGGGAGAAAGAGAGAGAGTGTGTGTGTGTGTTGGGGGGGGGGGGTCATAAGAAGACGCATGAACACTAAAAACCCTAAAAAACATTTAGAACTTTAGAAATAAATAAATAAAATACTTTGAGATATATATTTTTTTGACTTTATAAACAATAAAATCGCATATATATATATATATATATATATATATATATATATATATATATATATATATATATATATATATATATATATATATATAAAGATTTTAATTGTTTTTTTTTTTATTTTTTTCACCGAATTTATATGTGTGTGTGTATATATATATATATATATATATATATATATATATATATATATATATATATATATATATATATATATATATATATATATATAATATACAATTTTAATGTTTATAAAATAAAAAAAAATTTAGAAATCTCAAAATATTTTTTATGTATTTCTATTGGTATTAAATGTTTTCTAGAGTTTTTAGGGTTCATGCACCACTATTGTATTAACATTCAAATATAATAAATATATGAGAAGAAAGTATATGAGAGTGGGTGCACTAGGGATGAGTTTTAGAATCGGACCGATTCGAAACCGGAACCGGTTTTCCTATATTATAAGAACCGGGAACCGGACCGGCGGTTCTAGCATCGGTTCCAGTTCCGGTTCCGGTTTTCCAGTTATTTTTCAAACAAGAACCGGTTGAAATGTTGTAAACGATATTTTATATTCCGGAGCTTGTAAATGGTTCAATATTTTACCAAATTATGACTTTTTACATTCTAAATTGAAGTACAAACACTAAATTACATGATGAAAAAAGAATCAAGTAATTTTGACTTCATATGAGTGAGTTATGCGCATTTTAAAAGCGAGACAGATTAAAAAAAAATGTTGAAACAAAAAATACGCAACATTGATAGGCTGTCTTCCAGGGTCTATAGCTGATTCAATATCTAACCAAAATAGATGTTTCTACAGTCTAAAATGAAGTACAAATACCAAGTTACATGTTGGAAAAAAAAATGAAGTAATTCCGACGTCATATGAATGAGTTATGCACATTTAAAAAACGGAACAAATTAAAAAAAAAACAAAAAAATGTTGAAATAGAAAAAACGCAGCATCGATATTTCTTTCTTTCGGGGCATGTGTCTGATTCAATATCTAACCAAAATACATGTTTGTACAGTCAAAAATGAATTACAAACTCCAAATTACATGTTGGAAAAAAATCAACTAACTCCGACTTCATATGAGTGAGTTATGCGCATTTTAAAAAACGTAAAAAATGTCAAATCGGTTCCGGTTTTTAGAACCAGGACCGGTTTTCATAAAACTTGAGAACCGGTAACCGGACCTTATTTCCGATTCCGATTTCGGTCCGGTTCCAGTTCCGACGGTTCTAATGCTCATCCCTAAAGTGCACCTAATGCGCTACAATTGTATTAGCATTCAAATATAATAATTAAAATTTCTCTAATTTCCCATAGACGTAGCTTGATTATTAATACTTGTCTTGGTTGTTATTATTTGCATTCTATTATTCAATGTTTATAGCTTTATGGTATTTTAATCCAAACAATAATATTTAGTTTACAACTACAACGACCGACTTTCAGATAATTTTGCCAAATACACACAAAATTTCATAGCTAAGTGGACTCACACACCCTATTGGGGTAATGTGAATACATAAAAATATGTACAATATGAATTTATTTGAATGGTAATTATATTTATCGTTATTTTAATTATAAAAATGCTTTTAGAATTTTTTTTTTTTTTTTTTTGGGGGGGGGGGGGGGGGGGGTACTATTTAGCCAGTATAATTTCGTCTATTGTTCAATCGATTTTTAATAATTTAAAATTAACAATAACTAAACAAAGTAAAATTCCAATTAATTGGTTTCAGATTATTTGATTCCTAGGTAAACCAAGATTTCATGTGTTTTAAGTTAACCAAATGTAGACTAAATTATGTATAATGTACAATAAATTGATTTAAAGTTATAACGGATAATAAATAGAAATACTATTATTGTACAAAGTTAAATTCAAATGAGCAAAATATATTGACAAAGTGGCGAAGCTGTTTCTTTATTAAGTCAACGTGCGATCTCTGATTTTGCAGTAAAACCTAATTGTTGTTCCATTTCCCAACTCAACTTAGCTGCCATTCCTTTGTGATCTGGTACATATTCCTTCACACAAACAAGTTCATAAAACGACAATAATTTTCAATTTGTCCCGAATAAATCAAAATACATTCCTTATGTTCGCAATTATTTTAAACAACATAATATCTTTTTTGTCATAAAAATTTTCTTGTTTGTTTTTTTTTTTTTTTTTTTTTTGTTTTTTTTTTAGCTTTTACTTATAATAAAAGATTTTAATTTATACCTCAAGCTTCGAAATTAGTTCATGGGCAGTTGGAGTAGACACAATAATACTTCGAGCAATGGGTGTGATGAAGCCTTCATCAACAGCCTTGTCTATGAAAGATAATAACGAGTCGTAGTATCCATCCACGTTTAACAATCCTACCTGCACAGGGATTTTTTTTTTTTTTTTTTTTTATATTTGTTAATTTTTCTTAACGATGGAATTTATTTTAATTATATATGCCATAAAATCTTATTTGAAATAAATTAA
The DNA here is from genome assembly GCF_052849685.1 of Lactuca virosa. Classification (NCBI taxonomy): domain Eukaryota; kingdom Viridiplantae; phylum Streptophyta; class Magnoliopsida; order Asterales; family Asteraceae; genus Lactuca; species Lactuca virosa. The sequence goes on from NC_136433.1 coordinate 47,541,047, forward strand.
TAAGTTGTTGGTGGATTTTAAATAAACCAACACTTCTAATTGTTACTTTGAAATGAAGTCATGTGATATCCACATATGGTGTAGTCAACATGGACCCAATATGAAAGCAATAATGTGTTATGTCTGTAAATTGTCTTTTTGTGTAGGTTTAGTGAAATTTTATTTTAAAAGAAAAAAAGAGATCAATTCTCAATACAAAAAGGATAATGGAATCCAATCTTAATAACTAATTATAAATGAAAGTTTTGTTTGTTTTTAAAAAATATCAAAAGGTTTTAAAAGATATATTCCATAATCAAAAGTTTTTTTTTTTCTAAATTAAAAAAAGGTTATATATAGACAATTTTATGTATGCAGTATATTTAATTTGTTTAGATGTCTTGGGGTGAAATAATTGTAATAGTCGTAGAAAGTGTGATCCATGTAATTTACAAATATAACAATTTTTAAATATACTAATTACCGGTTTTTCATGGATTCCAAGTTGTGCCCATGTGATAACTTCAAGAAGTTCTTCTAGTGTTCCATAGCCACCTGCAAATAGCAATATTTTAATATTTAATTTCAATTTAATGGACTACATATTAAAAGAAAATTTATCTATAAACGAAAATTCCATGTATTACAATCTCATGTACTATGTCAGTTTCCCGTTGTCTTTTTATTAATGCAAGTTTCTACTGTTAAAAATGTTCTATAAATATTATACCAGGCAAGGCTATAAATGCGTCAGCTTGACGAGCCATTTCAGCTTTTCTTTGGTGCATATCGGACACTGGTCTTACTTCTCCGATAGTTTCTCCGGTGATCTGAAATTCTAAATAACATTTTCTGTTATTATAATTAAAAAATGATAATTAGATTTATTAAAACAATCGAATATAAATCGATTACCTCTTTGGTCATAAGGGACTTAGGTATAACCCTGTCAAAACAAATATCTTCCACGTAAATCCAATAATCTTTGATGACAAGTATTCATGCCTAAATTATAACTTTCTAACAAACTCTTGTCACTTTCGCCATTAAGTATAATTCTTTATGTTATAATACTTGCTTTTTATTTTATAATTAGATATAATTTTTTTATATGTACAAAATAGATGTTTATTTGACTTTTAAAATGAATAAGAATAAGAAAATAATATACCCAATGACGTGGCGACCACCATCGTAAACAGCTTGAGAGATGAGACCCATCAACCCGATGCTTCCTCCTCCGTAGACCAAGTCTATGTTCCTTTCAACCTGCACTTAAATTATTTTGAATTAAATTCGTATTTTTTAGAACAATAATGGATAATAAATCATTATTTTTGGTAGTTCATTTATTCAAGTCCACTAAGCACTATCTAGCATTTCTTTTTAATAACTATAATAATAATAATAATTACAACTATACACTTTCGATTTATATTCAATATTTTAGTTCCATATCTAACAAAAGCATGCAATCCGTGGATTCAGATCAAAATTCTCCACAATAAGAAATGCAAGAAGATCATGCGTACGCAAACTGTGATATATAGTATTATAATTATTGAAACAATCATCATTTTTTAACATCTAACTTAATATAAATACTTATTTTTAATAAAAACATATTTAAAAAAAATATGTCTCATCATTAGGGTGTTAATTTTTGGAGTCGTTTGTATGAAATAGATTTTGATCAATAATTCAATACTATAAGTTTCTCTGTAACTATGTTAATTAAACTCTAATAAACATCATTCAAAAAATATTACAATATTCATGAACAAATAAAATTTCACTTGATGGCTACCGTCAATTCAAGAAACAAGTGAAAAGAGTAGTACCAATTGGTTGCCAAGTTGGACGGCAGCAAGGCGGTAGATGGGGTTCTTGCCGGGGCTGCTACCGCAGAAAACACAAATACGTTTAAATCTTGATGGTTTCACCACCGTTCCCCCGCCTGGTTTGTTGCTTTCCATTTTTGCAAAAACTTCACCTCTTCTTATTTTTTCCCCCAAGTTTGAATAGGAATACAAGCAGAGTTTCTTCCTTGGGGTATACTAGAAAGTGAAGGTGGGGGATGCGGGTTGCGGATGGAATGAATATATATATATATATATATATATATATATATATATATATATATATATATATATATATATATAATGTGGATGAACAATTATTGTGTGGACGTGTGAACAGTGCTATTCTATGTGAATTATTAAGAGAATAACTTGTTTAGTAGTGCGGATACGTTAAATCTTACAAAATATCGTCATTTTCATACATTCTCACTAATTCTTATTTATTTTTGTGTCAAACATCGTTTTTCACTCATTTTCATTCTGACAGAATACGACTCAATTAATATTCTGACAACATTCTGACAGAATGGGAATAATAATAAAAAGTCTATAATAACCTTATAAACGATTTAAAGAGTGAGAATGCATGTTAATTACAATAGTTATGTAAAATAGAACGTATTCATATTATCAAACAACTTATTTTCTTTGTTATTCTCACAGAATAGCATTGTCCACACGACCACACAATAGATGTCAATCCACATTTGAACCTAAGTCTCTCTCTCTCTCTCTCTCTCTCTATATATATATATATATATATATATATATATATATATATATATATATATATATATATATATATATATGAGACAGTTCATTTAAGATTAAAAAAAATAGTAGAGACTATTTCTAATTTGTCGCTCTAACGCTCCAACGTACCTACAACAGCAGGGTATGCCTAATCATAAATGATTATATGGCAGAGATGTATAATCATATATGAGTATACATGTTTATACGTATATGTCTAATCATAAATGATTATACATATATGTTTGTTTACAGACTGACTAATCATAAATAATTATGACAGTTGGTGGCAAAAGATGTGGTGGTGACAGAGGTGGCGGTGGTATAAGTGACGAAGGTGATAGTGGTGGGGCCAGCTCGGGTCAGAGGTGGTGGTAGTGGTGGTGGCGGTGGCGGTTGTGGTGGTGGGGATGGTGGCAGAGGAGAAAGGAACGGGCGGCGCTATATAATCATTTATGATTATAACAGGCCTGTCGCGCAGGTACACCAGAAGGTTAGAGCGACAGATGTGAAATATATGGTTGAGGTTCAGGGTCGGTCCTGAGAATGTAAATATTCTCAAATGTCCTGGACGGGTTAGAAAAAAATGGCCCCTATCGATATTATAAGGTTTTATTTTTAAATAAAAGTTTACATAATGTATAATTAAAAAATTGGACTCTATGCAGCTGCCCTCTTTGCCCCTCTTAAAGCCCCCATGTTGAAGTTGAATCTCAATATCTCTTTTTATTTTTAATCTTAACGGAACTTACCTATATATATATATATATATATATATATATATATATATATATATATATATATATATATATATATATATAAGACTATCATATTTTGTGAGACATGAGGACGCAATCATAGCCATTCATTTTGTGATAAATGGGGATACGATCATGGCCACTCATCTTGGAGATAATCTATATATATATATATATATATATATATATATATATATATATATATATATATATATATATATATATATATATATATATATATATATATATAATGCAAAATAAAAGGAAAAATCGAAAAATTATTTTTTTAAATAATACTTTCGTTATTTAATTTATCCAAAAAAAATAATAATAAATAATAAATAATAAAAAAATAATAATAATAATTATCGTTTTTTTTTCCGAAATATATGTGAAATATTCTAATAGAATATTACACTTAAATAATCAAATCGAATTTTTAGAATGTTAGTATATTCTAATATTCTACTAAAACTGATAGACATGTTAAATCTTCTAATATTCTACTAGAATTGTTAGATTTTTTAGAATATTCTAATATTCTATTAGAATTTTTTGAATATTTATAGTTTAATAATCTACTAGAATATTCGAACATTCTAAAAATTCGATTTGAATATTTGCAGTATAATATTCTATTGGAATATTTAATGTATATTTTGAAAAAAATGATAATTTTTTTGTTATTTTTTATGGATAATATAAATGACGAAAATAAACCGAAATCGGTGAGTCATGCGAGCCACGTGTCCGAGCCGAAGACCCAGCCGATGACGCGTCGCCTTCTGATTCGTCCGAGCAGCGGTCCAATACGCGTCCGACGCGACTCGCTTCTGACTCAGCATCCTCGCTTCGCAGGTCCAATCCGAGGGCGCCCCGTGTCCGACGCGTGTCTTCCTCCCGATCCGAGTACGTGGTATTCGCTGCTGCTGCCACCTGCCTCGCTGACTCGCCCTTCTGATCAACCGACTTCGGACCTCGCAGCCTATAAATAGAAGGCATGCGAGCCTTCCCGGGTAATTTTGGGAAATTGCCCATTTTTACCCCTTTTTCAATATTTGGTTATTTTGACCTCCCCCGATGCCCCGAGATCATTTCCAACGCCCGGAACACGTCCCGAAATGCCCGAGAAGCCCGGGAAATTTATTTTTTCGGTTTTGAAGCCCGACCCTCGCAGAGCCCGGTTTCTCAATAAAACTCCCGGTTTTATTAGAAACAATCGTTTTAGGCAACAAAGTGCTGCCCGGTTATCGTTAAATCATGTGAGTGTATAGTAACTTTCACCTTACACATATATATGAAGTATTTTCTTTAAAATACGTGTTATGTGTAAATATATTAATTTTTTAATTAAGGTGACTGTTGAATAGATGTTTTATAAAAGTTTTAAACTGTTTATGTATTTTTATCTACGAATATGTTGGGTAAAACATGGGTAGATAAATTAGATGATGTGTGATGAAATAAAAGTGATGAGAGATATCGATATTTAAGATGATCTAGTCATCTAACAGAGTATCGACAACGACCATAGACTATTTTAGATAGTCCTGTGGAACGTTAGCAGACTTGTAATCGGTAGATATGTTTGAACTATATGTTCATAAGGTGTTCTCGAACTATATGTTCATTAGGTGTTTTTGAACTATGTGTTCATCCGTTAGTTCTTCTTTTTGACACTATTACGTGTCAGGGTATGGGAGCGTACGGGAGTACTTTATCAGTATTTTCCCTATACTTTTATTTTGAAGAGGTTTGGAGTCTTTGTTTCTTTTATGAAGTGGTCGGACGAGCTTCATGAGTCAGTGATATAGATCATGAGTTAAATAGTGGGTGTGTGATGAAAGGTGAGTTGGATAGATGAGATGATCGGTGATATAGATCATGAGTTGAGAGTGAGTGGTGAAATATGAGAAAAGCCATACCCAAACGTTGGCGTGAGTGGTGCAATATGAGAAAAGCCCTTACCCAAACGTTGGCCCCCGTCATTCCGCAGAGTAGGGATGACAACCATGGATTATTCTAGACGGTCTGTGGAACACTAGCAGACTTGCAACCTGTAGGTGTTAATGAACTTGAGTGTTCATTCGCTGTACTCTATCCCCTTCATGGTTGCCTTTAGGGCATGTATGGCTGAGGAAACCCCTTAGTATGTTCATCAGCTGCACTCTAAGAACCCATTGACATGTATTGCGGGGGGGACTCCCGTGGGAAATACCGTCGATGAATAAGAGCTATGGGCTTAGCACATAGCGACGATGTGACTTCGTGCCTATTTGACAGAAATTGCTGAAGGAAAGCAATGTTGTCACCCTGATGTTTGTCTTATCTAACATATATTGCAGAGGGAAGCAATGTTGTCACTTTATAGGTTGTATTATGTTAGGATGTCTTCTTTGACATAAATTGCTGAGGAAAGTAATGCTTTCACCCCTTGTGAAAATCCTGAGGCTAGGTCCCTTGTGATAGTTGTTTTAGGGACGTAAAGTGAGGATAATGGGAATGGGTAATTAGGGTTATTTTGGTTGATGAAATTAATAAATTTATTGTTGATTTAGAACTTAATAAGTTTATTATTTATTATGGGTTGAAAACCTTATATGCTCATCAGGCTTCCAAGCCTGACCCACTCAGTTTAATTGTATCACAGGTATCGATACGAAGTTGCTTTACACTGAGAGATTAAAAGAGAAGTAGATCACTAGTGTAAATGAATGTAAGTTTTGTTTATGCTTATGTTTTTGTATTGAAAATGACATCCCAATGGTTTAAGTGAATAAAATACATTTCTTCGGAAATGATTTAATAACATATTTATCATGTTTTTCTGGGAACAAATTCTGCAACACTTTTGTAACATCCGGATTCCCAGGTATATTATTTTATTATTTTATTTTGGAATTTGTTGAGGGACTCGGCGAGTTGGTGCTTAGACTCGCCGAGTAGGGTCGCGATTTCTCATCCGGATTAATGACCGGACTCGGCGAGTCCATGAGTGGACTCGGCGAGTCCACGCTGTTTAATGAAACCCTAATTTTTCCGGGTTTGGGACCTATTTAAAGGCCCTTATGGCCGTCTTTTGCGGCCATCAACCCCCAGAGAGAAACCCTAAGTGATCTAGAGTGCTTGTGAGGAAGGAGAGGCCAATCTTGAACTTTTGTGGGTATATTTGCAAGAAGGAAGTGTTCAAGGCAAGAGGAAGCTGAAGGAAGTGCGGTTTTGGTGGTTTTTAAGCTCATAGAGATTGTATTGAGGTATTATTCTCGGACCTTCTTCAGTTTTGGTGTTGATTCTTAGTGTTAGGGTTTTCTAACCCTTTTAGAGGATGATTAAGTGGAGTATTTGGCCCCTTCTCGAGTTTGTGTTCTGGATCTGGACCCAAGGGGGTCCAGAGACCTTAACCCTTGGAGCTTTATGAGTCATTGTGGGAGTCATGACCTTAGAATGTCATTTTTGGGGCTAAATCATCATTTTGGACCATTTAGATGTTATATGTGTGTCAAGGTCCGAACTTTACGTGATTATCATGCTGGGGGAGGCCAGATCTATGATTGTATGGAACAGATCTGACCTCAGAAGTTGTTTTGAGTTGTGCATGGCATGAACTCGCCGAGTGCAAAGAACAGACTTAGCGAGTAGTATGAAGGTTGCCCGTTAATCACTCAGTGAGTGGACTTGTCGAGTTGGGGGAATGACTCGGTGAGTCAGGGAGGGTCAGGAGTCCGAGTTCAAGTTGGAACTCACCGAGTTGTTCTTGAGACTCGGCGAGTTGAGTCGGGGTGGCCCCGCGATTCATGCCAGGTGGGACTCGTCGAGTCAAGGGAAGTACTCGACGTGCCAAGAGAGGATCTAAGAGAGTCAGTGGATACGTGTAGACTCGCCGAGTTGCCCAAGTGCACTCGGCGAGTCTGGTCAAAGTTTGACCGTTGACTTTTATTGACTTTTAAGGTTTGGTCAACTTTAGGGTCTTTGAGCCATGAGAGGGGTAAAATGGTCTTTTACCCTTCTGAGAGTACTAAGAGGAGGAATAGTCTAGCCTTGAGAGATGTATTGATTCAGAGTGTTTATTTCATATGATTAGGCGGAGGCTAGACCCGACTTTACAGAGTTCGAGCTTTACCGAGTTAACCGACGTGAGTCTTCTCACTATACTTTACCTAGAGTGATAACTAGAGTTATGAGACAGAGTATTGTGTATGTTTTTGCATGATGTGATTTCTATGTGTTATATGCTATGTATGTTACAGAGTTTTCAGAGTTAGGACCGGAAGGTCCACAGAGTTAGGGTCAGAGGACCCATAGAGTTAGGGCCAGAGGGCCCACAGAGTTATGGGACTGGGGGGGGGGGGGGGTCCCACAAAGACACTTTGACCAGAGTGTCAAACAGAGTTATAGCCTCGAGTGGCTAATATGTGTTATGTGTGGTATTTTGGGGAACTCACTAGGCATTTATGCTTACAGTGTTGTGTTGTGTTATGTGTCTCAGGTACCAGCGAGGATCGCGGGAAGGCGCCGGCTTAATCAGTACACACGCGGGGAGATTTTATTATGATCTTGGGATATGATGTTATGTGATACAATGGTGTTTTTATAACGATTATGAATGAAAACGTGTTTTATAAAATGTGAAAAATTGTTTTAAAAATTTGGGTGTTACAAGTTGGTATCAGAGCCTTGGTTTGAGGGATTCGGATTCATCTTCGGGCGTATCTGAACTCAAACTGAGGATTTCAGAGAAATTTTGATGACTAAAAACTTTTTAAAAGAGTAAAAAGAGTTTTGAGACAAACAGAGCAGAGCCGTGTGTACGATCAACCAGCGCCCGAACGGTGATTTCCCAAAATACCCTTGTAATTAGTGTTATGAGATATATTATGTTATGATATATGATGAGTTATGCTATGCATGCTAGAGTAGACTAGGTATTCTTATTATGTTATGATATATGATGAGTTATGCTATGCATGCTACTGAAGACACCGGAGCAGTACGCACCCTAAGTAAGAATCCATTGGGTACTAAGGAACAAGTAGGGTGGAGTTATCGAGTGCGAGTATACTCGAGCGAGTCCCTGATATTTATTATGTTGTATTTCAGAGACATCATGGTTGGGACACGCCACACACCAGAGAGCAGCGGTACTAGTGATGAGGAGATCCGTAGGATCATTCATAAGGAGGTGGCTGCGGCCATCAGGGCAGAGATACCAGAGATGTTCGGGTCTATCAAGACCACACTGATAGAGACATTTGACGAGAGATACGCTGCTCTTTCTGAGGCTGCGGTTGCTGCGGCCACTGCAGCTATAGCTGCGACTAGGCCGCAGGGTGGTGATGCGTTGCTGTTTCGTGAGTTCAGCAACACAAAACCACCGGAGTTTGATGGGACCCAGGACCCGATTGCAGCGATGAGGTGGATATCAGACATTGAGGGGTGTTTCTTTACTTGCTCATCTCCAGAGCATTTGAGAGTCCGATTCGCGTTGAACCAGCTTCGTTTGGGAGCGAAGGACTGGTGGAAGTTTGTGACGACACACTATTCGCCTACTGAGCTTGTTGCAGTGACCTGGGAGAGGTTCACTGCTATGTTCCGAGAAGAGTACGTTCCCCAGGTGGAGAGGGAGCGTTTGGCCCAGGAGTTTTTGACCCTCAAGCAGGGTACAGAGTCTGTTACAGTGATCACCAAGATGTTCCATGAGCGGGCGATGTTCTGCCCAGAGCACGTGTCCTCCGAGCAGGCACGTATGAGCCGATATCTGAGCATTTTGAGGAGGGATATACGAGAGTTCGTGGCGAACTCGACGTACCGGACATTTACCGAGCTTCAGGCGAATGCCCGGAAGAGGGAGATAGAGCTGGAGACTCAGGCTAGGGAGGAGGCGGAGTCTCAGGGGATGGATCAGCGACCGGCACAGTCTCAGCCGGCAGCCAAGCGGACCAAGCCCGCCGATTCGAGATTAGGGAGCTAGAGGGGCCGCACTTGTGGCAAGTGCGGCAAGACTCATGATGGAGTGTGCAGAGCAGGGTCTTGCTACAAATGTGGCAAGGAGGGGCATATGGCCAAGGATTGCCCCAAGGGGTTTGCAGGCTGTTTTCACTGCAACCAGACCGGACACCGGAAGGCCGAGTGTCCGCAGTTACGAGGGTCAGCTCAGGGAGCTTCTCAGGGATCTGCTCCTGCTGCTGTTCGAGCTACAGAGAGTCGGCCGGCGAAGGCTGAGGCGCCGAAGGCTCGCGGGAGAGCCTTTCAGTTGACAACGGAGGAGGTCCGCGCAGCACCCGATGTGGTAGCTGGTACATTTCTTGTGTGTTCTGTACCTGCCTTGGTGTTATTTGACTCGGGTGCGAGTCGGTCTTTTGTGTCACTAGCGTTTAGTCAGCACATCAGTACCCAGCGTGAGGCGTTGAGTCGACCTCTACGAGTTTCCATAGCTGACGAGCGAGCGGTGTATGCTACTGATGTGATTCGAGGATGTGTACTCAAGATCTTCGGTGTCGAGTTTCCGATAGATCTGGTCCCGATTGCTATGGGGGACGTATGTGTCATAGTGGGCATGGATTGGTTGAGCCGTTTCGGAGCTGTGATTGACTGTGAGCGACAGTTGATGACGATACGAGACCCCAGTGGGGGAGTACTTAAGGTGTACGGCGAGGGTTCCCGTTCTGGGTCAGCATTTTGTTCGGCCGCTAGAGCGAGACAGAGTTTACAGCAGGGCTGTAGTGGGTTTGTGGCTTATGTGGTGGATACGAGAGTAGATGCAGAGAGACCGAGGTCGATCGATGAGGTCCCGATAGTGCGCGAGTTCCCGGATGTTTTCCCCGAGGAGTTGCCGGGTGTGCCTCCCGAGAGGCAGGTAGAGTTCCGTATTGATTTGGTTCCGGGGGCAGCGCCTATCGCCAAGGCGCCCTATCGCCTTGCGCCACCAGAGATGCAGGAGTTATCCTCGCAGCTTCAGGAGCTGCTGGGGAAGGGGTTTATACGGCCGAGTAGCTCGCCGTGGGGAGCGCCGATCCTTTTTGTCAAGAAAAAGGATGGTTCACACCGGATGTGCATTGATTACCTGGAGCTGAACAAACTGACGGTCAAGAACCGTTACCCCTTACTGAGGATCGACGATTTATTCGATCAGTTGCATGGAGCGTCTTGGTTTTCCAAGATCGACTTGAGGTCTGGATATCATCAGATGAGAGTATGAGATGAGGATATCCAGAAGACAGCGTTCAGGACTCGTTACAGGCATTACGAGTTCGTGGTGATGCCTTTCGGGCTCACCAATGCACCAGCGGCGTTCATGGATCTCATGAACAGGGTATGCAGACCGATGTTGGACCGTTCGGTGATCGTGTTCATCGATGATATACTGGTGTATTCGAGATCCAGAGAGCAGCATGAGGAGCACTTGAGAGAGTTACTTGGAGTTTTGAGATCGGAGAGGTTTTATGCCAAATTCTCCAAGTGTGATTTCTGGTTACGAGAGGTCCAGTTCCTAGGGCACCTCATTAACCAGAATGGGATATTGGTCGACCCGGCCAAGATTGAAGCGGTTATGAGTTGGGAGGTGCCGAGATCCCCCACCGAGATCAGGAGTTTCTTAGGGTTGGCTGGCTATTATCGGAGATTTATCAGGGATTTCTCCAAGATCGCCGTGCCACTCACTAGGTTGACCCGGAAGGGTGTTGCTTTTTCATAGGGCCCAGAGCAGCAGGCCTCCTTCGAGACACTTCGCCAGAGACTGTGCGAAGCCCCAGTGTTAGCCCTTCCGGAGGGGATGGAGGACTTTGTGGTGTACTGTGATGCATCGATATCGGGGCTGGGAGCGGTGCTGATGCAGAGAGGGCATGTGATAGCATACGCATCGAGGCAGCTGAAGCCTCACGAGACGAGGTATCCCACCCACGATCTGGAGCTGGGGGCAGTGGTGTTCGCCCTCAAGATCTGGCGTCATTATCTGTACGGGGTTCGGTGTACTATATACACAGACCACAAGAGTTTGAAGTACTTGGTGGATCAGCCCAACCTGAATATGCGTCAGAGGAGATGGTTGGACGTGGTAAATGATTACGATTGTGAGATCCTGTACCACCCGGGCAAGGCTAACGTTGTAGCCGATGCCCTGAGTCGCAGAGCGGAGAGTGCCCCTATACGAGACGTATGTATGAGATTGACAGTGATGACTTCGGTGTTGGACACCATTCGAGGGGCCCAGGCTGAGGCCGTGAGACCGGAGAACCGGAAGAGAGAGCGAGTTGTCGGATATGTATCGGAGTTCGTTACTGATGGTCGAGGACTTATGACCTTTCAGGGTCGGATTTGGGTACCGTTTGTGGGCGGAACGCGTACCATCTTGATGGAGGAGGCGCACCGATCGAGGTTCTCGATCCATCCCGGGACCACTAAGATGTATTTGGACCTGAAGAGAGAGTATTGGTGGCCCTGTATGAAAAGGGATGTTGCATGGTTCGTTGAGAGGTGTTTGACCTGTCGCAGGGTTAAGGCCGAGCACCAGAGACCGCATGGTAAGTTGCAGCCGTTGGAGGTTCCCGAGTGGAAGTGGGAACAGATTACCATGGACTTCATCACCAAATTGCCGAGGACTGTGAGGGGCGTCGATGCAATTTGGGTGATTGTGGATAGGTTGACGAAGAGCGCTCACTTTCTTGCTATCAGTGAGAGCTCTTCCGCTGAGAGGTTGGCAGAGTTGTACGTGAGAGAGGTGGTATCACGGCATGGAGTGCCGATCTCGATCGTCTCAGATCGAGATGTACGTTTCACTTCCAGATTCTGGAAGAAGTTTCACGAGGAGTTGGGTATGAGACTGCATTTTAGCACTGCATACCACCCCCAGACAGATGGGCAGAGTGAGCGGACGATTCAGACGCTCGAGGACATGCTCCGGGCATGTGTGTTGGATTTCAGAGGGAGTTGGGACACGTATTTGCCATTGGCTGAGTTTTCCTATAACAACAGCCATCATTCGAGCATCGGTATGCCACCCTTTGAGCTGTTGTATGGGAGGAAGTGTCGGACTCCCATTTGCTGGGGCGAGGTCGGGCAACGTGTGATGGGTAGTACGGAGATTGTGCTTCAGACGACCGAGCAGATTCAGCAGGTCAGGCAGAGGTTACTGACAGCTCAGAGCCGTCAGAATAGTTATGCGGATAGACGTCGGTCAGAGCTCGAGTTCCAGGTCCGCGATTTCGTACTCCTGAAGGTATCTCCCTGGAAGGGAGTGATCCGATTCAGGAAGAGGGGTAAGTTGGGACCTCGGTATATTGGTCCTTTCAAGGTGACTGCCAGGGTGGGCAGGGTAGCGTATCGTTTGGAGCTACCTACGGAGCTGAGCCAGATTCATGACACTTTTCACGTGTCTCAGTTGAGGAAGTGTATCGCTGATGAGTCAGCAGTGGTGCCCTTAGAGGATATTCAGGTGGATGCGAGCCTGAATTATGTGGAGAGACCGGTTGCGGTTGTGGATTGAAAGATCAAGGTTCTGAGGAACAAGGAAGTGCCCCTGGTGCAGGTCCGGTGGCAACACCGGAGAGGGTCAGAGTTGACCTGGGAGCCGGAGCGAGAGATGCGTGAGCAGCATCCAGAGTTGTTTGCAGAGTAAGACTTAGAGGGCGAAGTCTGATTTTAGTGGGGGAGAATTGTAACATCCGGATTCCCAGGTATATTATTTTATTATTTTATTTTGGAATTTGTTGAGGGACTCGGCGAGTTGGTGCTTAGACTTGCCGAGTAGTGTCGCGATTTCTCATCCGGATTAATGACCGGACTCGGCGAGTCCATGAGTGGACTCGGCGAGTCCACGCTGTTTAATGAAACCCTAATTTTTCCGGGTTTGGGACCTATTTAAAGGCCCTTATGGCCGTCTTTTGCGGCCATCAACCCCCAGAGAGAAACCCTAAGTGATCTAGAGTGCTTGTGAGGAAGGAGAGGCCAATCTTGAACTTTTGTGGGTATTTTTGCAAGAAGGAAGTGTTCAAGGCAAGAGGAAGCTGAAGGAAGTGCGGTTTTGGTGGTTTTTGAGCTCATAGAGATTGTATTGAGGTATTATTCTCGGACCTTCTTCAGTTTTGGTGTTGATTCTTAGTGTTAGGGTTTTCTAACCCTTTTAGAGGATGATTAAGTGGAGTATTTGGCCCCTTCTCGAGTTTGTGTTCTGGATTTGGACCCAAGGGGGTCCAGAGACCTTAACCCTTGGAGCTTTATGAGTCATTGTGGGAGTCATGAGCTTAGAATGTCATTTTTGGGGCTAAATCATCATTTTGGACCATTTAGATGTTATATGTGTGTCAAGGTCCGAACTTTACGTGATTATCATGCTGGGGGAGGCCAGATCTATGATTGTATGGAACAGATCTGACCTCAGAAGTTGTTTTGAGTTGTGCATGGCATGAACTCGCCGAGTGCAAAGAACAGACTGTTGCCCGTTAATCACTCAGTGAGTGGACTTGTCGAGTTGGGGGAATGACTCGGTGAGTCAGGGAGGGTCAGGAGTCCGAGTTCAAGTTGGAACTCGCCGAGTTGTTCTTGAGACTCGGCGAGTTGAGTCGGGGTGGCCCCGCGATTCATGCCAGGTGGGACTCGTCGAGTCAAGGGAAGTACTCGACGTGCCAAGAGAGGATCTAAGAGAGTCAGTGGACACGTGTAGACTCGTCGAGTTGCCCAAGTGCACTCGCCGAGTCGGGTCAAAGTTTGACCGTTGACTTTTATTGACTTTTAGGGTTTGGTCAACTTTAGGGTCTTTGAGCCATGAGAGGGGTAAAATGGTCTTTTACCCTTCTGAGAGTACTAAGAGGAGGAATAGTCTAGCCTTGAGAGATGTATTGATTCAGAGTGTTTATTTCATATGATTAGGCGGAGGCTAGACCCGACTTTACAGAGTTCGAGCTTTACCGAGTTAACCGAGGTGAGTCTTCTCACTATACTTTACCTAGAGTGGCAACTAGAGTTATGAGACAGAGTATTGTGTATGTTTTTGCATGATGTGATTTCTATGTGTTATATGCTATGTATGTTACAGAGTTTTCAGAGTTAGGACCGGAAGGTCCACAGAGTTAGGGTCAGAGGACCCATAGAGTTAGGACCAGAGGGCCCACAGAGTTATGGGACTGGGGGGGGGGGGGGGTCCCACAGAGACACTTTGACCAGAGTGTCAAACAGAGTTATAGCCTCGAGTGGCTAATATGTGTTATGTGTGGTATTTTGGGGAACTCACTAGGCATTTATGCTTACAGTGTTGTGTTATGTGTCTCAGGTACCAGCGAGGATCGCGGGAAGGCGCCGGCTTGATCAGTACACACGCGGGGAGATTTTATTATGATCTTGGGATATGATGTTATGTGATACAATGGTGTTTTTATAACGATTATGAATGAAAACGTGTTTTATAAAATGTGAAAAATTGTTTTAAAAATTTGGGTGTTACAACTTTTAATCAAATGATTACTCTGAAATTTTTTTAAAAGCATAAATTCAACCGGTCTTTTCTGGCCGTGAAATTGGGGATGTCACAGTTGGTATCAGAGCATTAGTTTAAGCGAACTAGGAATTTGTAGGATTTCTAGACTTAAACTTAGAATGCTAAGCGATGATTGTGAGTTGAGTGTGTCTATTATATTTTAGGTAGTACACCTAAATTGACACAAACAGTAGTTTATTTTAGGAAGGATGCCTAAAATGCTTTTATGTGCTAAATGTTTTGTGTTATAGCTATAATGATGCTATTATATGTTTGGATCTATGGTTTGTTGCCAACCGGATCTGGAAACCTTTTGTGTGTAGGATTCTAAGCGTATGATTACGAGATTAGAACTAACATGTAAACGTTTCGAAGTGATATGGAAATTTATACGTCGATCGTAAATAAAGATTTCCTATCTTAAGTTCTTGCCTAGTACACCGAACGTCTGCTTGGGTGTACAAAACATTATGGTGAAGACTCGTAGAGAATTGAGTAGATGGAGGAAATGAAAAGCTTATGATAGTGAATGATACCTATCAGGAGATATCGTAAGAATGGTATCTTGCCTTTAGAATATGTCTAATAAAATAACAGAACGTTTAGAGGGGTACGGTACGTCTGAAGTACACCTCCGATTGCCAGGATGATGAATGGTTGGTGTAATTCTTGAAGTTATTCCATCGTCTGGAATTTCCATCACCAACCAAGTTGAAGTAGAATTGATGATTGAAGATACACGTGGAAGAATTCCTAGTAGAGTCTAGGAAAATTTTATGATTACTTGGACACATTCGTATGTGTTAAATTGTTTTGTGATTTTAGGACTTGGGGACTGCGAGACAGTACTTGGGACGAGTATGAGTAGGTGTGAATAGTAGTAGAGATCTATACTACTGGAAGCACAAGACTCACACTTGGATCAGGGAAAGTCACAAGGTTACCAAGGAACTAGTAATTGATTCCGTCTTATTCTAGTCTGTCGTTACCATCGTTTCGGTAATGACTAAGAAGATGATTGTTATTCCGACCCTAGTGGTCATATCAAATTGAGTCCGACTACGATGAGTTTGTTACGTGGTTCAGAGAACCAAGTTCGATGTAGCAGTTGACTTAAGCCGAATTGAAGTGAAGGATGATCAAAGCGATCAATAGAAGTATCGCGTTTGTTGTTAAAGAAATTGGGTTAGGTTGTGTTCTGGCCCAAAGGGATAAAGTGACAGCGTATGCATTGAGGTAATTGAAGGAGCATGAAAAGAACTACCCCACTCATGACCTGGAGTTGGCAGTGGTAGTATTCTCCTTAAAGATAGGGAGGCACTATCCTTATGGTACTAAATGCAAACTTTTCACTGATCATAAGCGTCTTCAATATCTCTTTAATCAGAAGGAATTGAACATGAGGCAACGGTGCTGGCTAGAGTTAATCAAGGACTACGACTGTGAGATACTTTACCACCCTGGTAAAGCAAATGTTGTTGCTGATGCTCTCAGTCGAAAGGTAAACCTTGAAAAGAAACGGCCAAGAGCGTTGAGAATTGAAGTTGTCTCGACCATGGGAAAAACGTTGGTGTTTGATACAAACGGTCAATGATTGAAGGTATTCAAAGATAGGATTTGGGTACCTAAGATGGGAGGAGTAAGAGGTCTTCTGATGGAAAAAGCTCACAAAACCATGTACTCGATTCATCCCGGCAGTGCGAAAATGTATATGGATCTAAAACCCTATTACTGGTGGCCGACGATGAAGCTTGATGTTGCTAAGTATGTGGCCGAGTGTGTAACATGTGCTAGGGATAAGGCACAACATCAGAAACCGTATGGGAGTTTAGAACATTTACCTGTACCCATGGGTAAACAGGAAGGTATCATTATGGATTTTGTGACTAAACTGCCCAGAACAAGGAACGGTCACGACATGATTTGGGTATTCGTTGATCGCTTCACTAAGAGTGCGCATTTCATAACAGCCAACGAGAAATGGTCTATGGATAAACTGGCGAATTCTGACGTGAAGGAAAGTGTGAGGCTTCACGGTGTTTCGTTAACGATTGTATCCGATCGTGACAGCCATTTTACCTCAAGGTTTTGGAGGAGTCTATAAGCGGAATTGGGTACCAAGTTGTGTTTGAATACAGCTTACCATCCACGAACCGATGGTCAGACCGAACGAACAATTCAAACATTGGAGGATATGCTGAGAGCACGTACCTTGGAATTCCAAGGTAACTGGGATGAACAATTACCTCTAATAGTATTCTCCTATAATGATAGTTTCCACTCGAACATCTAGATGGCACCTTATCACGCTTTGTATGGAGAAAAGTGTCGAACGCCATCATGTTGACTGGAAGCTGGGGAAAAGCAGTTTATGGGACTTGAAATAGTCCATCAGACTGCTGAAAAGTTGAAAGTGATTAGGGAAAAGATGTTAGCCGCTCAAGAGAGCTATGCTGACAATAAAAGACAACCGATATCATTCGAAGTTGGAGATTCGGTTTTACTTAAAGTCTCGCCGTGAAAGAGACTTATAAGGTTTGGTAGAAGGGAAAAATTGAGTCCAAGGTTTATTGGACCATTTAAAGTTCTTCAGAGGATCGGGAATCAAGCTTACAAGCTAGAACTACCGGAAGAACTGGAGGATATTCATAATACCTTTCATGTGTGTTATTTGAGAAAGTTCACGGGAGATGTGCCCGACATAATTCCCATTTCTGAATTAAGGTTGGATGAAAACAATAGGTTGATTGAAGAACCTGAGGCAATCGTTGACCGTAAGACTAAGAAGTTGTGATACAAAGTGGTCGATTTAGTGCTTGTGCATTGGAAACATACGAATGGGCCAAATCTCACCTGAGAAACGGAGAGTGACATGATGAGTCGCTACCCGTATTTGTTTGCTGATGTGTGATTCCGGGGACGGAATCATTCTAAGGGGGAGAGAATTGTAACGCCCGCGTTTCTAGGCTAGGCATTAATATTGACATAATAGTCTAGGTTAACCTTTGTAACTCATTTAGAAGAAATGAAAAGGAATTATGTGAATATTATGTGTTTTTTGCTTAATTATTAGGGTTTAATTAATTAAGAATAAAAATGAGCATCAAAAATAAATATTAGATAAAGCCGATATCTATTAAGAAACTTGTAGTGGGCGTGACAAGGATTACGGATATATAAAGAATGCCGAAATCCGAGTTATAACGAAGAAGTTATGACCTGTCGAAGTTTCGCGACAAAACCGGCACGGTGCCGAATGTCGTAAAAAGTGAGTTTTTGATAAACTACTTTTTAGCCTTAGTAATCTAAACGAAACTCGTAGTGTTCGTTAAACCGAGACTAGGTATAAAAAGAACGCTCAAATCTGACTTCGTATGAGGAAGTTATATTTTTCGAAGTTTCAGCTTAGCAGTAGACAGCTAAAAACTCGAATTTTAGATCGAGTGATTTTTAACCGACACGACCTAAATGAGAATCGAAGGTCTCGTCAATAGCAGTACAACGGTAAAAAGTCTGACGAAAACGGACGTCGGATGAAGAAGTTATGAATTTTTAACGGATTTCCTGTCCCGGTCTGTTAAAAATAATAATATAAAAATTAAAGTCAAAATTAGCCGATGAAGATTAAACGAAAGTTGTAGAGCGTAATTTTACCTACGCGTGCATATAAATAACGTCAAAAACGGAGCTCGTATGCGAAAGTTATGAATTTTAGAAGATTTTGGCACAAAATTCGAGAAATTTCGCATGGATGAGCTTCACCCGGAAATGTCACGTCACCTTCGCTAGTAGCGTGCCACGTGTACGAAATCGGTGAGTCATGCGAGCCACGTGTCCGAGCCGAAGACCCAGCAGAGGACGCATCGCCTTCTGATTCGTCCGAGCAGCGGTCCAATGCGTGTCCGACGCGCCTCGCTTCTGACTCAGCATCCTCGCTTCGCAGGTCCAATCCGAGGGCGCCCCGTGTCCGACGCGTGTCTTCCTCCCGATCCGAGTACGTGGCATTCGCTGCTGCTGCCACCTGCCTCGCTGACTCGCCCTTCTGATCAACCGACTTCGGACCTCGCAGCCTATAAATAGAAGGCATGCGAGCCTTCCCGGGTAATTTTGGGAAATTGCCCATTTTTACCCCTTTTTCAATATTTGGTTATTTTGACCTCCCCCGATGCCCCGAGATCATTTCCAACGCCCGGAACACGTCCCGAAATGCCCGAGAAGCCCGGGAAATTTATTTTTTCGGTTTTGAAGCCCGACCCTCGCAGAGCCCGGTTTCTCAATAAAACTCCCGGTTTTATTAGAAACAATCGTTTTAGGCAACAAAGTGCTGCCCGGTTATCGTTAAATCATGTGAGTGTGTAGTAACTTTCACCTTACACATATATATGAAGTATTTTCTTTAAAATACGTGTTATATGTAAATATATTAATTTTTTAATTAAGGTGACTGTTGAATAGATGTTTTATACAAGTTTTAAACTGTGTATGTATTTTTATCTACGAATATGTTGGGTTAAACATGGGTAGATAAATTAGATGATGTGTGATGAAATAAAAGTGATGAGAGATATCGATATTTAAGATGATCTAGTCATCTAACAGAGTATCGACAACGGCCATAGACTATTTTAGATAGTCCTGTGGAACGTTAGCAGACTTGTAATCGGTAGATATGTTTGAACTATATGTTCATAAGGTGTTCTCGAACTATATGTTCATTAGGTGTTTTTGAACTATGTGTTCATCCGTTAGTTCTTCTTTTTGACACTATTACGTGTCGGGCTACAGGAGCGTACGGGAGTACTTTATCAGTATTTTCCCTATACTTTTATTTTGAAGAGGTTTGGAGTCTTTGTTTCTTTTATGAAGTGGTCGGACGAGCTTCATGAGTCAGTGATATAGATCATGAGTTAAATAGTGGGTGTGTGATGAAAGGTGAGTTGGATAGATGAGATGATCAGTGATATAGATCATGAGTTGAGAGTGAGTGGTGAAATATGAGAAAAGCCATACCCAAACGTTGGCGTGAGTGGTGCAATATGAGAAAAGCCCTTACCCAAACGTTGGCCCCCGTCATTCCGCAGAGTAGGGATGACAACCATGGATTATTCTAGACGGTCTGTGGAACACTAGCAGGCTTGCAACCTGTAGGTGTTAATGAACTTGAGTGTTCATTCGCTGTACTCTATCCCCTTCATGGTTGCCTTTATGTGACACCAGTCAAGTTTTGGTCAAAAATAAATTGATCAATAATCGTAATTGGGATGAACCAAGTGGTAGAGTTTGTAACAAGGTTTCCAAAAACATAAAGAACACTGAAATCCGAGTTATAACGAAGAAGTTATGACCAATCAAAAATCTGCGGTAAAACCGGCAAAATACTGTTCAGTGTAAAAAGTGAATTTTCGATAAAAGGTTTTTTAGCCTAAACAATCTAAATAAAACTTGTAGAATATGTTAAACCGAGAACGTTCATAAAAAGAACGTCAAAATCTGACTTCGTATGAGGAAGTTATGATTTTTCGAAATTTCGGTTTAGCAGTAGACAGCTAAAAATTCGAAATATAAATCGATCGATATTTAGCCGACGCAACTTAAATGAGAATCGAAGGTCTCGTCAAAATTAGCACAACGGTAAAAAGACAGACGAAAACGGACGTCGGATGAAGAAGTTATGAATTTTTAACGGATTCCCGTCCCGGTCTGTTTAAAATAATAATATTAAAAATAAAGTCAAAATCAGCCGACGAAGTCTAAACGAAAGTCGTAGAGTATGATTTTACCTACGTATGCCTATAAAGAACGTCAAAAACGAAGCTCGTATGCGAAAGTTATGATTTTCGCAAGTTTTTGGCACGAAAATCAAGAAAATCTTGAAACCGGGAAATTTCGCAGGTCACTCTTCGGACACGTCATCATCACGTGCGAACCTCCACGTGTCATCCTCTGGTTGGACCGCAGTTCACGTGCCACCTCCTGAGTGGACCGCAGCCGAGGTCCAATAATCCTCGGACACCTTCGCATCGGACACCCCTTCGCATGCGTGGCCTTCTCCCATTGGACCGAAGGATGGTCAAATCCGAAGCCTCCATCTGTCCGAGGCACGTGCCTCGCACCGGGTCAGAAGCTCCACCGCCTTAACCTTCGCACGTGGGCTTCGCTCCTTCCGACGCATGTGCTGCTGACTCACCCCTCGCCTCGCCACCTGTCCCCCTTCGGCCGAACCCTCGCACCCCTATATAAAGGGTGCGAGCCTTCTCGGATGGAAGGGTTTTTCACCCCATTTTTCACCCATTTTGCACCATTTCACCCCCCTCGACTTTCTCACGACCCCCGAAGGCCCCGGTATCACGTCTAAAGCCCGAAGCAAGCCCCGGATCCCCGGAATTCTCGAGAATTCATCCTCTCTCCTGTCGAAACGCTGTCCAGTTTGAGCCGATTTTTCGTCAAACAAACTCTTTTCCGGGAAACGAAACGCTGCCCGAATCACCGCTTATCAAAGTGAGTTCATACCCCTATAATTTACCTTTTCAATGATTTTTAAATACTTTTTAGGGGGGGAATACAAGTTTAACACAATATTAAATTGTGTTAATAACTATAAGTGATAATAATCACACAAAATGATTCCGTATGCTTTTAAGAATTATCAAATACTTCCAAAATAACGTGAAGCCATGTTAAATCTTTAAAGTCATGTAAAAACTCCGTTCAATTCTTTGAAAAATGTTTTATAAGCTATTTCAAAGTATAAATGCCAAAATCATGTTTATATATGTATAAATATATAAATAAGATTTGAAGGGCTTAGGACTAATGAATTATCCTATATCCTTTTCCTTGTTTGGATGTGGAATTAGAGTTGTATTGTTTGTCCGAAGGTCGTTTCCTTCTTAATTATATATATTATACATATATGAGTACCAAAGGTTACTCCTTTTGGTATCTTCACCTTTGTATCAGGCTGAGCAAAGGTGTTCATCCATGAGAAACCATGCTAATCAGATAGAACATATAAATTATAATAGGTATAATTTATCATCCAAAACTAAAGATACAAGTATGATTTACAACTGTATACTTTCCAAGGAAATTACCAAAATTCATTCAACTATACCAAGATATGTATAATACCTTTAATATACGAACAACATATTAAAGAAGTAAAGATACATCATACCTAGTTTGCATTAACAAAGGTACGATACAGAGTACCAGGGTTAGCAAACACGTGGTAATGCCGGGTTGCATTAACAAAGGTACGATATACAGAGTACCAGAGTTAGCAATCACGAGTAATAATACATCATACCGGGTTTGCATTAACAAAGGTACGATATACAGAGTACCAGAGTTAGCAATCACGGGTAATAATACATTCTGCCGGGTTGGCATTAGCAAAGGTACTATACAGAGTACCCGAGTTAGCGAACTCGAGGTAATAATACATCTTACCGGGTTTGCATTAACCAAGGGTACGATACAAGGTACCAGAGTTAGCATTCATCGGGTAATAATAATAATACATCGGAAATCTCGTTGAAACAATAAATTTGTGAGACCCTTCACGGTGTACTTATCTAAGTACGACCTTGTTAAGTCCTGAACTATTAGCCAAAATCTTTTGTAGGGAGAGCGTGAATTTGTGTATAGATCTATATGGGACTGACAATCCCGCACCTCTACTGTTCGCTACAGTTTGGCCGGCAGGCCTAGGGTGTCAAATATCATACCATTCCGATGCCTGAAGAACGTCGCAACAGGCATTTCCGTCATATTAGTATGGTTGATAGGACTCACATGGATAAAACAACGAGTGAATTACAAAGTAATATACTTCTCTTATAACAGTAAGAAAAGTTAATTACATTCCGACCAAGTATACCTTCAGTAGCTTTTACTTACAGTAAGAGCTACGTATCATGAAATCAAGTATTGTACTTCTGGTTTGAACATTTAAAACCACAAGGCAGTATTATGGATAACAGAATACTCTCCATAATTAATACTAAGGTTTTTACTGTAGAACAGATATAACTAAGAACACTTTTACAAATGAACGATTTATGGGATTAAACCACTTATACAAAGGAAACGATTTATGGAATTAAACCACTTATCAAATGAAACTTAGTCATTCAATCTTTGTAAACTAGTATAACATAAAAGACCTTTAGTGGTTAATTCTATAATTCCTTAGTTATTACATCAGAGTTGTACATAAGTAATATCCGATTAACAGTGAAATGTGTGACTTCCGCCTTACTTCCTGTTCCTTGTTTGGTTGTGGGCTTAGTGCAGATACACCCATTTGATTGTCCATTCGATATTGGGTTATATATAATCAGTATAAACTAAGTAATTACAGAGGGAAACTATTGAGGTTATCAGTTAATCACCTCAGGAAATATAGGATTTCCTGGAGAAACCAGTGAACTTATTCAAAGAACTTAGGGTATACTTAACAGAACTAAAATACTTATGAAATCACCAGCTTAAATGCTGATCTACTCTTTTCAAATAACTTGTATTCTCAGGAATCCAGTAGACAGGTACACTCCCGAAGCTCTTGAGAAGACTACCTAGTACCGTACAGCGACGCTTGTCTTCTGCTGTACCTACTTTAGTGTTTGAATATGTAATGTTTAAACACTTATGTAAAACTTATACTTATTAATACAATGGTTGTTTGTACTTTGATTACTATATTGCATGTGTTGTGATACTTACCTAAAGTCCTCCGCCCCCGAACGTTTCCGCCGTTCTGGTTTGGGGGTGCGACACTTTAGGGCATGTATGGCTGAGGAAACCCCTTAGTATGTTCATCAGCTGTACTCTAAGAACCCATTGACATGTATTGCGGGGGGGAACTCTCGTGGGAAATACCGTCGATGAATAAGAGCTATGGTCTTAGCACATGGCGACGATGTGACTTCGTGCCTATTTGACATAAATTGCTGAAGGAAAGCAATGTTGTCACCCTGATGTTTGTCTTATCTGACATATATTGCAGAGGGAAGCAATGTTGTCACTTTATAGGTTGTATTATGTTAGGATGTCTTCTTTGACATAAATTGCTGAGGAAAGCAGTGATGTCACCCCTTGTGAAAATCCTGAGGCTAGGTCCCTTGTGATAGTTGTTTTAGGGACGTAAAGTGAGGATAATGGGAATGGGTAATTAGGGTTATTTTGGTTGATGAAATTAATAAATTTATTGTTGATTTAGAACTTAATAAGTTTATTATTTATTGTGGGTTGAAAACCCTATATGATCACCAGGCTTCCAAGCCTGACCCACTCAGTTTAATTGTATCACAGGTATCGATACGAAGTTGCTTTACACTGAGAGATTAAAAGAGAAGTAGATCACTAGTGTAAATGAATATAAGTTTTGTTTATGCTTATGTTTTTGTATTGACAATGACATCCCAATGGTTTAAGTGAATAAAATACATTTCTTCGGAAATGATTTAATAACATATTTATCATGTTTTTCCGGGAACAAATTCCGCAACACTTTTAATCAAATGATTACTCTGAAATTATTTTAAAAGCATAAATTAAACCGGTCTTTTCTGGCCGTGAAATTGGGGATGTCACATTTGGTTATTCACACACAAAACCAACGACACCCCACTTTGATCCTGCCCTCCACCCAACACCGCCTCCTCCTGCTAATCGCATAGACACCATCAATCACTAGCGGAGATTACCACCGTTGGAATCGAGAAGCCGATATTCGATGAAATCGAGAAGCTAATTGAAGTATTGGATCAACCGAAAAGGAAAAGGATTTAAGACACATAAGCCCAAACGTAGGTATGGCTATTGAATGGCTGCATGAGAATGTGAGTAAACTGGTGTCGTGTGGTTCATTGGAGAAAGTAATTTCGGATAACATGCCACCTATTCGAATGAACCAGAGACAAGGTACATTTCTTTTTTAATTCTGTATATTCGCACTTGAAATTTCATTTTAGTATTAGGTTTTAACATTTGTGATCAATGGAACTTCATTTGTAATTAATTTTCAATTTTATGACACTGTAAGAAGAGTAGTACTTCTTTTGGATCATTTTTCTGATGGAAACGAAGAAGAAACGAATCTATTGTTGATTTCTTCACATTCTCCAATAGATCAAACTGAATTTGACCCTAAGTTGAGTTGCAAGCCCTTAGGTTCCATGGATTTTTCAAGATGAAATTAAGAAAACAGAAGACGAAGTATAAAAAATGAATTGGGGATTTTTTATAGACGTGCAGAAAAACTAGTATTGTGTGTTGAATGTGATCAGAAAGATTAAAGTAAACTTTCATTTTTGTTATGCAAGTTCTGTATGCAGGATATAACACACTTTAGAAATTTTGTTTTATAAAAAACACACTTTATAAATTTTGTTTTATTAAAATATATATCAACTTGCTCCAGTTCTTCAATGTTTGTTGTTTTTCTTTAACTTCATTCGGATTTAATATTGATCAAGTGCTTATTTCTGTCAGTACCAATTGTTTAGATGATAGGTACTCTACAACATGTGGCAGAGATGAAACTCTCTCCCTATTCCTCGCCTCTGGAAATCTCTCCATAAAAAAAGAGAAAAAGAGAACGTGACTACATCTGGTATGCTAAATTGCTAGTTTCTTTAACCTAAAACTACTTTATTACCCTTATGTTGTACGGTTTTTGTAACATCCCAAAAATCACAATAAATTTTAACTTTTAAAAAACAACCCATTTCATCCACAAAGTGTTTACAAAACCAATGTTTCAAAATTATTATTCAAAATCAGAGTATCCCAATATCCAATTTCATAAAAACAAGAAGATGTACACAATCATGCCTTCGCTTTCCCACAATCTTCTGAAGTACCTCAAACAATAAACTGAAACCGTAATCCAAAGCTTAGTGAGTTCCCCCAAAGTACCATCACACAACATAACAAACAACTGATGGGTTTTGAGCATTATAACAATCCTATGGTGCACATACAACCCTAATGCTTTGAATCTAAGTTTTCTCAAGTTATACATGCAATTTTCATTTATCCAAAGCATGAACCCTAACTAGCATACAAACTTGAGATTTACAACATAAAACAAGTTAGATGAATACCTCTTTGTTGTAGCTTGTAGAACTTGGCCTTTCAAGAGCTTAATACCTCAAATGGTATACCTCAAATAAGTCACAAACACCAAGAACAATGGAGGATAATGTGAGAGAGGCTAGGAGGCACCAAAAATCGGCTAGGGTTTCTTCTTGGAAGTCTTGGCCGATTTTAGGAGTGTTATGGGTTAATTTTATAGTGTGGAATTCCTAGGGTTTGAGCTTGTAAACCCTAATCCATTTACTTAGGACTTTAAGCAATCTAATAACTCATTTGATAGGACCTTTGGACTAAATCTTCATGGACTCTCACATAGATTTAATTCATCCCTAATCAATAAGGATCATTAGCCCAAACTATTATTATTACTAATTTACATAATCAGTCCCCATTAATTTAATCAGTCTCTTTTGATCACTAAATTAATTCCAAATTAACTCCTGATCAATACCAATTAAATAGTATGATTTGTCAATTAATATATTGTTCTTATAATATATTAATAACCTCTTTCTCAAATATCCATCCTATCAAATTTCTCTGGTGAAGGCAACCCAAAAGGACCATGCTACTATCGGGTCAAGTACATACTGATTATAGTTATGGGATTAGACACCTAATCCAACAGTCTCCCACTTGGATAAGTCTAATAACTATAACTGCCAATGTAACTTCAAAATCTGATTAGCAATCGTAGCTCTCAAAAGTCGTTGTCGAACTCTGACCTAGTCAATGACGCGTCCTTTAGATAAGGGATCATATAATCCTTTGTTCTACAAGATATCGTGTGGACAAAGACATGGAATAAAGTCATACTCACTGTCCAGCTATTTGTTTCCCGATTTCTGATTTGTTTGGCATAGAACTTAATTGAACACATCAATTGAGTCCTGACCGGGCCCGACACATATAAGTCAACACAAAATCATCGAGGGGCCCAAGATATCTCTTTTAATCCTCTTAGGATAAAATGAACAAATAAACTTCGACTTATATGCTTTTACTAATTACTTGTTAAATTATACACAACAACACGTTTTATAACATCAAGTTACTGATGCGTTTTTGTACTATCAATGCACAAACAACTCGTAATCAACAACTCATATATCTTGGTTTGAAGACTATACGATATTATCGTCTCACAATCACTCGTGATGAATTCCATGAAGTGATTCATGTGAGCGTGGGTTTAATCCAATACTCAAATCTTATTTCAAGAGCACTCATGAACGTTGTAGCAAAATTTTGCTATGTCTAAACACTTAGACAATCTACAAGCCAATTCATGACAGTCTAACCACATAACCTACTTCCAAAGTACGATTGACTGTGGATAGTTCGAATAATCATATTATTCTGGAAGTCAAAACATGCAAAAAGTGAAACATAAAATAAAACAATTGAAAGAAGACAGTAAACTTTACTTATAAATAAAACCCTTATTACTTAATCATCAAATGTCAATTACATTTATTTATTACAAGTATCTAACTGCCTATCTAATCACTAAAACTAATATCGTCCCTTATGCCAATGCTCTTAGCATGCTACAAATGCTTAACCCTACACAGTCCCTTCGTAAGGGGATCTGATGGGCTATCCTATGACGATATCCTCTTCACTATGAGGAGTCCCTCTTCTACTTGATGTCTTATGAAGTGATATTTTCTGTTGATGTGCCTGGATCTGCCATGATCCATCGGTTCCTTGGTTAAGGTGATCGCACCCTCGTTGTCACAGAAAATCTCCTTAGGCTCCTTTACAGCTGATACAACTCCAAGGTCTCCGATGAAGTTCTTAAGCCATATTGCCTCCTTCGACGCTTCGCTTGCTGCTATGTACTCTGATTCGCACGTTGAATCAGCTACAGTCTCCGGTTTGGAACTTTTCCATCTTTGTCGGTTTGAAAGTTGGCGTCACTATACCCTATCACTCTCAAGTCATCACTCCCACCGAGGGTAAGGACCCAACCCTTAGTCCTCCGTATGTACTTAAGAATATTCTTTACCGCTATCCAGTGAGCTCTACCAGGATTCCCTTGATATCGAATAACCATGCTCAAAGCAAAAGCTACATCAGGGCGAGTAAATGTCATATCATACATGATCGAGCCAACGGAGGAAGCATACGGTACTCGACTCATTTATGCTATTTCGGCATCGGTACTCGGACTCTGAGTCTTACTCAGTTTGGTATTGCTCTGGATAGGCAGTTCTCCTTTGTTGGAATTCTCCATGTTGAAACGTTTCAACACCTTGTCCAAGTAGGTACTTTGGCTAAGTCATATTAGTCTTTTACTCCTATTTCTAAATATCCTTATCCCTAGAATGTAAGCAGCTTCCCCGAGGTCCTTCATAGCGAAACACTTCCCAAGCCAGGACTTAACTTCCTGCAAGGTTGGAACGTCATTTCCTATGAGCAGTATGTCATCCACATACAATACCAGAAAGCTAACTATACTCCCACTAGCTTTGACATATATGCAGGACTCATCCTCGCTTCTCGAAAACCCAAACTCTTTGACTTTCTCATCGATACAAAGATTCCATCTGCGAGATGCTTGCTTTAGTCCATAAATGGATTTCTCAAGCTTACACACTCTATTAGGGTACTTCGCATCTACAAAACCCTATGGCTGACTCATGTAAACATCTTCAGCCAACTTCCCATTAAGGAAAGCGATTTTGACATTCATATGCCATATTTCATAATCATGAAACGCAGCTATGGCTAGCATAACCCTTATAGATTTGATCTTTGCTAATGGTGAGAAGGTCTCGTCATACTCAACTCTAGGAATTTGAGTAAAGCCCTTCGCAACCAATCGCGCCTTATATGTGTGTACTTTCCCATCCTTGTTGGTCTTCCTCTTGAAGAGCCACTTGCACCCGACCGTCTTACGACCTGATACATTGTTAACCAAGTTCCAAACTTGATTGTCATACATGGACTGAATCTCACTGTCCATTGCCTCTTTCCACTTTGCAGACTCTTGGCCCGCCATGGATTCCTTGTAGTTGTTAGGTTCATCCAAATTTATCAGTGTGCTATCATTGATAAACGTATCACCTTCACTTGTTATATGAAAACCATACAACACAGGTGGTACACTAACTCTACTGGAACGTCTCAGAGGTAAGGACTTGTCAATTGGTTCAACAGGAGTCTCATTCCCAGGTTGAGCGCTAGTGTTAGAGGTTCTTTCATCGCTTAACTCTTGAAGCTCTTCAAGGTCAATTTGCCTCCCACTTTCCTCTTGGCATATGAGCTCTCTCTCGCGAAAGACTCCTCTCCTCGCAACGAAGACAACATTGTCACTTGGTCTGTAGAAGATATATCCAAAGGACGTCTGTGGATAGCAGATGAAAATACGACGCTCACTACGAGGTTTGAGCTTCTCGTGAGTCTCTTGTCTTACGAAAGCCTCGCAACCCCAAACCTTGATATGTTCCAACAAGGAACCTTCCATGTCCACATTTCGTGAGGTGTTTTGGAAACCTTCTTAGTTGGGACTAGATTAAGGATATGGGTGGCAGTCTCTAAGGTATACCCCCAAAATGAGATAGGTAACGAAGCTCGACTCATCATGGAACGAACCATGCCCAACAAGGTTCGATTGCGCCTCTCAGCCACACCATTAAGTTGCGGTGTCCTAGGTGGCGTCAATTGTGAAACAATTCCACATTCTTCAAGATAGTCGTGGAACTCAATACTAAGATACTCACCACCTCGATCGGATCGGAGCATCTTTATCTTCTTGCCCAATTGATTCTCCACTTCTTGCTTAAACTCTTTGAACTTTTCAAAGGTTTCCGACTTGTGCTTGATTAAGTAGATATATCCATATCTACTATAATCGTCGGTAAAGGTTACATAGAAGCGGCTAGCATCCCTTGTGGCGGATCTGAAGGGTCCACACACATCGGTGTGTATGAGATCCAACAAACCATCACCTCTTTCACAAGTACCAGTGAAAGGTGACTTGGTCATCTTTCCAAGTAAACAAGATTCGCATGTGTCATCCGACTTTAAGTCAAATGACTCTAACACTCCATCCTTTTGGAGTTGGGTTATGCGCTTCTTGTTGACATGTCCAAGACGACAATGCCACAGTGTAAGGTCCTTGATGGAAGGATCTATACCAATGATCAATCAAGCATAAGAAAACAAAGAAGAAATCGAGTAGAAGTGGAATGAAACTTGAGCTTGCATACAATTCACACACGAAATTGTCAGATACAACTCAATGGACCGAAAAAACCAAATGAACAACTACGGATCAACAACTTTCTACTGTCAACCTGACAAGACTATATATACCCAACTGGACTGAAAACAGGTTTCGGTCAGGCAGACCGAAAACCTGTTTTCGATCACTTCCCAACCGAAAGCTTGCCTAGACCGAAAACGTCAAACACACACAATAGACTCCAAAATACATTGTCAAATGCCCTAACTCATCTATACATTGTTGCCTAGCCCAAACCATATATATTGGCCCTTCAATCTCCCCCTTGGTTTGCGGCTAGCATGAATCAGTCTTTATCAATAATGAGCACATGTTGTAGATGGAGGAGTCTCTGTGGTTTGAGTTGGGTTAGGAAAAATTACTCCCACCCTTGGATCAATTCTGCGTCTTTTCATCGGGGGCTGGGAGGTGAGGACTATCTGGGTATCACTTGTAATTGGCTCGGATGTAGGAACCACATTATGAAGGGGAAGAATCCCTGATGATGTGTCCATATGAGTTGAAGAATCAGCCACTTGAACGGTAACCGGAGGCTCAATCTCTTGCTCGTCAGCTTTCTCCCTTATCTCCGGTGTTTGATTGGCACCATCATCGATATCTTTGAAGAAGTCATCGAGGTCTTCGTTGGACAACGGGTGCTCAGTTCCAGATGGAGGGTCAACTCGAACAAAATCACACACAAAAAATTTCGAGACTTAGAGAGGATTGAGAGGGTATTCGGTCAGTAGAAGAAAAATGAGAGAAGAACCGAAATCGGTGTCCCCATTTCTTTATATACCCGGTTCAAAACCCTGTTCAAACCTAGTGGGCTGCACCCGAAAATGATGAGGCCCAATACCCAAAACTATTTTGAAAACATAACTCTTGGAGGATTAATTTCAAATAAAATAAAATAAAATTTTCTAAATTTTACCAATCCTAAAAATTTAAAGAATAAAAATAAAAATAATAATAATAAAATAAAATAAAATAAAAATACTAAAATTTTAATTCAAACTAAATTTAATCCTTTATCTTGAAATTTATTAACCTTTTGTGATAAGGGATCAAAGTTGTTAGACAATCATTTTCCATTTATCAGTACCTCTCCTTTCATGAATAGATCTGGTCGATCGCCGGTATTGTGGTCCACTTAAGCATGAAAAATTGTGACAATTTTTAGAAATTCT
The DNA here is from genome assembly GCF_052849685.1 of Lactuca virosa. Taxonomy (NCBI): domain Eukaryota; kingdom Viridiplantae; phylum Streptophyta; class Magnoliopsida; order Asterales; family Asteraceae; genus Lactuca; species Lactuca virosa. The sequence continues at coordinate 47,572,387 of NC_136433.1, forward strand.
GTCAGTGACAGGACAGATTGATCCTAAGTTGCTAGATAAAAATACCTAAGGACCATTTATCTAACGACGACCAAGGATATTGTTGTCCACCTAAATTGAGCAGCGAGATCTACAGACAATCTAGAATTGTTCAATTTTAAGTGTACTAGAACATGTTTCCCGCTTCCTGATATACCCCAATAATCAAGAACTTCCGAGATACTCCTTACTTTAGGTGAGCAGACTATTATTCATAGAAAGGATAGATTTAGATTGCATATGCTGTACACTCAGGTCGGATCTTTCAATCACGCAGAGAGTGAAACATATGACTGACTAGAATTTCAGAGGGATTGAGAAGTAGAAGGTTGCATATGCTGTGTAGCAGGTCGGATTGTTAATCACGCAAAGGAGACATCATATGGCTAACAGATAGGAAGAATTGCATAGATAGAAGATGCAGAGAGACAGAGTTGCATATGTTGCAGTCCAGGTCGGATCTTTCGATCACACAGAGGAGGCAACATATGACTAAAAGTAGGAGAGAAAGAAAATAATTTCCTACAGACCTACTTTATCGGAATTCCCCAGTCGCTCCGTCAATACCAGAATTAAGGACAGAATCCATACATCGAGGAAAAGTTAAACCACAGTTCTAGATACGGGTTCTTTAATGTAACTGGTGGATTCTCATGTATATCTCCCTGCTCAACCTATCCGAGTGTCGTATTGTCAGGCTAAATGGAACTATCTAGGTCAGAATTTATCAAGTCTCTAGATTCCTTAAGTTCATCTGCACCTAGTCAAGTCCATTAAATTTTTCGTGCCTACCAGCGCATCGAACACAGAGCCTAGACAATTCAGCTTTGGTACTTTACACAGACTCAGATTGTCTGTTATCACAAGCTGATATCACTTCCCATAACATCACTTCTCAGTAATATTTTTGATTTTTCTGTTTTTCTAATGTTTTTGGGTTTTCAGATTTTCTATTGTTTTTGGATTTTTAATTTTCTAATTTTTGTTTGGTTTTTGTTTATTTCTCCCCCTAAATTTGTGCATGGGTGAGAATGAGATATAAATGCACAAATTTAAACTAACCTAAACAAAAATTAATCCTCAAAGCGAATCATTTTCAAAAAGTTTACCAACACATCGAATCGAGCTTTGTTAAACGGCTTGGTGAACAGATCCGCCACATTATTAGCAGTGGGAACTTGTTCTAACCGAATGAGCGAGCGCTCATAACAATCTCTGATAAAATGAACTTTGATGTCGATGTGCTTGGTTTTTGAGTGCTGGACCGGATTTTTAGCAATTTGGATCGCAGCCTCATTATCACAGAATATAGGGGTTTCTTGAAAGTTCAAACCGTAATCCAACAGCTGATGTTGGATCCATATGACTTGAGAGCAACAGGCAGATGTAGCCACATACTCCGCTTCTGCTGTTGAGGTCGAGACAGTATTCTGCTTCTTGCACTGCCATGACACCAACCTATCTCCTAGAATATGACATCCCCCTGAAGTCGATTTCCTGTCAAGCTCGCAGCCTCCGTAATTGCTGTCTGTAAAAGCATAAAGATCAAATTCAGAATTTTTCGGATACCAAAGACCCAGTTTTGGGCTGCCTTTGAGGTACCGAAAAATCCTTTTAACAGCAATAAGATGAGACAGTTTAGGATTAGCCTGGTAGCGCACGCATTGACAGACCGCAAACATAATGTCTGGGCGACTTGCAGTCAGATACATCAGCGATCCGATCATCGATCTGTAGTACGTTTGATCTACGGATCCGCCTTCAAGATCAGGAGTCAGCAGTGGTCTCTCCGCCATGGGCGTCAAGGCAGGTTTAGCGTCTCTGAACCCGAACTTCTCGAGCATATCGTCCACATATTTGGCTTGATGAATCAGGATTCCGGCTGAAGATTGTTTGACCTGAAGCACCAAAAACGTGGTCATTTCCCCCAACGAACTCATCTCGAACCGCTTTTTCATGACGTCCTCGAACTCCTTGCATAGCTGAGGACTCGTCGACCCGAAAATGATATTGTCCACATATATTTGGACAAGAATTTGATCTGGACCGACATGCTTGATGAATAGGGTCTGATCGATAGTGCCGCGGGAATAGCCATGGTTGAGCAAGTGCTGTGTGAGGGTAGCATACCAGGCTCTGGGAGCTTGATGCAGCCCATACAAAGCCTTGTCTAACTTGTAGACATGGTTAGGAAGTTTTGAGTTAAAAAACCCAAGAGGTTGGTCAACATAAATCTCCTCCTTCACCTTGCCGTACAAGAAAGCCGTCTTGACGTCCATTTGGTAGACGGTGAAGTTCATGTAGGAAGCATAGGCGAGGAAGATACGAATAGCCTCCAAGCACGCCATCGGAGCATAGACTTCTGTATAATCAAGACCCTCAATTTGCCTGAACCCACGGACCACCAATCTCGCCTTATTACGGACAATGACACCCGAATCGTCTTGTTTGTTCCGAAACACCCATCTGGTGTCGAGAGATTTCTTGCCTTTAGGCAGCTCCACCAACTTCCAAACCCCGAGCTTTTCGAATTGATTGAGCTCGTCATGCATGGCATCCACCCACCTGGGCTCATTCAAAGCCATTTCGACGTTCTTGGGCTCTATTTGAGAAATGAAGCAAGAATAGAGACATGTGTTGACGTCTCCACTCTGGCTTCTCGTTCGAACTCCGTCGCCCAACTGGCCAATGATGTTTTCTATCGGATGATCGCGCTATATGCAAGAGGGGATTTCGTGACTGATGTCATTGAATGAAACGGGAAGATTATGGATATTAATAGCTCCGTCATGTGCTGAAGAATCCACGGTAGATGTACCAGCTTCGTTTGGTGGATTTGCTACAAACTCATCAGCGATTCGTTCGGGAAAGAGAAGTTCCATCAAATTTTGAGTGACAACGGAAGTATCTTGGTTCATGAACTCTCTTTCAACCGGAGTAAGAGGAGTAGCATCAGCATCTGGAGTAGGTTGTTGTGTTGATGACTCAGGAGAAGCGATTGGAACAGTAGACTCCACCGGAGGATCAGTAGCAGAAACCAATGGTGGTCTGTAGAAAACCTCTTCATCTTCGTCTTCAATGATATTCTTCGAGCCAGAGGTAGAACCAGCTTGGTTATCAGTCGACACACTAAAATATTTGAATAGTGATGTGTAGTCAAATAGCCAATCAGGACCCACCCTAGCGTCCGTCTCATTCTCTTCAAGCCAGCGAACATCGAAAGACTCCACGATTTGTTTCGTCTTCTTGTTGTATACCCTGTAAGCAGTACGAGCAGCGTATCCGACAAAGTAGCAATCATCAACTTTTGCATTGAAATTTGGGTTGGATTCCAAGTGGAGAAGGGTGCAAGGGCAACCAAATACTCGGAAGTGGCTGACAGATGGCTTGTGTCCATATACAATCTCGTACGGGGTTTTCATCTGGGCTTTGTTGATCAGGACATGATTTTGAACGTAGCAAGCCGTGTTAATCGCCTCCGCCCAAAAGAAAACTGGAAGTTTAGAATCACACAGCATCGTCCTTGCGGCATCTTGTAATGTCCGATTCCTCCGCTCAGCAACACCGTTTTGTTGTGGTGTCCGAACAGAACTGAATTGACGCACAATACCCTTCTCAGCGCAGAAATGATCAAGAACAACATTCTTAAATTCTGTTCCATTGTCTGTACGAAGCGCTTTCACTCGGTTGTTGGTTTGGTTCTCGATCATTACAATGAACTTCTTGATGAGGTCATCGATCCCAGCTTTGTTGGACAGAAAGAAGACCCACGTGAAACGAGAGAAATCGTCTATCACAACGAGACAATACGAATTTCGGTTGATGATGAGGACGTTGACCGGACCAAACAAATCCATATGCAACAATTGGAGCACCTGACTGATAGAGTTGACCTGCTTTGGCAGATGTGGTTTCCGATGATGTTTTCCTTGAGCACAGGAAACACATTTTTCAAAATTAATAAAATCTCTGATAGGTAGACCGCAGGCCATTTCGTTCTTGGCAAGACGGTTCAGATTCTTTGCATTTGCATGGCCGAGTCGACGATGCCACAACATAGCGTTTTGTTCTGAGACTTTCGAAAAGAGACAAGTGACTTCATCGGGTACATTGTTGTTCATGTCGATAATATAGGCATTCCCATCCCGCTTTGATTTTACGAGAATCCACTCCTCCAGAATGACAATGCCTGGCTTTAAGATTAGACATTCTTTATCGGTGAAGTGTGTCGAGTAACCCTTGTCGCAGATTTGAGAAACATTCAGCAGACTGGGCTTAAGCTCAGGAGCATAGTTGACATTTTCAAAACTTAGCATTCCATTGGTCACCGTTCCCTTTTGTGTGATCTTTCCGCCTTCTCCGCCCGCAAAGGAGACATATCCCCCGTTAAATGTCTGAATGTCGCGCAGTTGGGAGATATCTCCAGTCATGTGCCGGGAGCAGCTGCTGTCGACATACCACGGTCTGACGACACTCCTCCGCAACTGTCCCTGCACAATGAGCGGAATTATTTAGATTTAGGGACCCAGGTCATCACAGTCCTGGGTTGACCCTTTACTTTCACAGATTTTTCCTTTGATTTCACTTTTTCAATAGGTACAGAGGATGATGATGACTGATCAGATTTTAATTTTGGCACCCATTGATAATTAGGTTTTGAAACAATATTCTTTTCAGTCTGCTTTGAGCAGGTGGGTTTTCTACCCGAAGAGGTTGAAGATCCAGACCGGCTATTTGACGAAATCGACTTTGGCTTAGCTTGGGTCGATTTTGGCAAACTGTTTGTGAATTTATTAAAAACCTGTTTGTTCTTTTGAAAAACTGCCAATTTCTTGTTCTGATTTGCTTTCCAGTCATCATCTCGAGAGCGAGTTCTGGAGGATGTTCTAATTAAAGATCGTCCTCTAGACTCATTCTCTCCTCTGTGTGACAAATGGTGCACAAACATTTGATTTAAACAATTTCTGGCAATATGGCCAGCAGTACCACAATTGAAGCAAATTTGTTTATTATCATTGGATTAGGTACTGCTCTTGTCAGATTTTTGGCTTTTATTAACATTTCTAGCATTTTCACATTTGCAAGAACAAGCACAAGATTGTGTAGCAAACGTAAAATATATAGAAGCACTCGAATCAGATTTAGCAACTTTATCAGAAACAACACCATTATTTTCAAAATTATCAGTCTGAAACAACACACCACCAGAAACAAAAACATTAGTGTTTGAGTTTAACACAGATTCATCACAAAATTCAACACCAAATTTAGACACAGAATTATTCGACTCAGACTTTTCAGCTTCTTACTCCCCCTGAACTACTGACATATCTGCACTTGAGGTAGAAATGTTAGTATCCAAAATTTTATCATTAGACCGTGAACGCAAACTGAAGATTCATCATCTCTTCTTCTGGGTCTCTCTCTGCTTCTTCCTCCACACAATCCTTGATTTGGGCCAGATGTGTGTTTTCAGGTCCTGAAATATTCAGAGCCTGAATTTGATCTTCCCAATCAAAGGATTGGGCCACCATCGCCAAGTTAGCAGTTTGATTGCTTGAAGATGATCCTCTGTTGACATTGTTGTTGGATTAGTGTCTAAGTTCATAACTATTTTGGTATGTACTTGACCCGATAGTGCATGGTCCTTTTGGGTTGTCTTCACCAAAAGCAACTTGATAGGATGAATTATGGAGAGAGAGGATTAATTATGATTTATTAATATATTATATGAATAATATATTAAAGGAGAAATCATATTGTTTAATTAATATTGGTCAATAATTAATTAAGAATTAATTTTGTGGCTAAAAGATATTAATTAAACTTAGGGGACTAGAACTATCAATTGTGTGATAGTTGAATATTGGGCTAATAGACTTCTTATTAGAGGGGTGGACGAATTCTATGGGGAAACCCATTAGAAATCGTCCAAGGCCTCTAAAGGAAGAGTCCATGGGTTGCTTAGGGCCTAAGCAGTCAAATTAGGGTTTCCTTGTTAGATAACCCTAATAGCCTCACTATTTAAGCACCCCTAGGGCACCAAAAACGTGGCCATCTGATTCCTTAGGGTTTCTAGACGTTTTTTTAGTATCTCTCCTCTTCTCCTTCTTCATCCTCTTGCTCTTGGTGTTTGTGAGCCATTAGAGGAGTGACATTTGTGACTCTAAGCTTTTAGAAGCCAATTACTAGAAGGAATAGATTGTTATTACTACATAACAATCAAGGTATAATCTAAACCCTATTCTTATGTTAATATTGATTATCACATGCTAGATCTAGGGTTTATGGCTTTGGATGATTATTGCATGTTCATTAGAAAAACTAGATCCAAAGCTTTAGGGTTTGCATGTACACCATAGGAATGTTGTAGTGCTCATAACCCAACAGTAGTATCAGAGCCTAGGCTGTTTGTATGATGAATTGATGCTTAATTGTTCATTGCTTGCTTAAAAAATTGATTTTTCTGGGTTCTGACTGCCAGACTCGCCGTGTAACGCCCGGGTTTCGGGGCTAAGCATTTTTAGACGATGTAATAGTCTAGGTCAACTATTGTAACTCTTTTTGGATGTAACAAAGATGAAATGTTTAAATACTATGTGAATTATGTGTATTTGTGTGCTTAATATTTAATTATAAATGTATAATTAATAAATAATAAAAATAAGCGTCAAAATTAAAGTATGAGATAAGCCCGATATCTTTACATAAATTTGAAGTGGTCGAAACAAGGATTCCGGAGATATAAAGAACGCCGAAATCCGAGTTATAACGAAGAAGTTATGACCCGTCGAAGTTTCACGACCAAACCGGCACGACACCGGGAAGCGTGAATAGTGAATTTACGATAGATCGAGTTTTAGCCTTAGCGATCTAAACGAAAGTCATAGAAAACGTTAAACCGAGAGCGTCCATAAAAAGAACGCCCAAATTTGACTTCGTATGAAGAAGTTATGATTTTTCGAAGTTTCGGCTTAGCAGTGTACAGCCCGAAGTTCGAATATTAGATCGAGCGGTTTTAGCCGACACAACCTAAACGAGAATCGAAGATCTCGTTAATAGTAGCACAACGATAAAAAGACAGACGAAAACGGACGTCGGATGAAGAAGTTATGAATTTTTAACGGACCAATCCTGTCCCGGCCTGTTAAAAATATAACTTTTAAAATAAAGTCAAAATTCGCTGACGGAGTCTAAACGAAAGTTGTAGAGTGCGTTCCCGCCTACGCGTGGATATAAAGAACGTCGAAAACGGAGCTCGTATGTGAAAGTTACGAATTTTTAAAGTCGAGAGTGCAATTTGCGAAATCTAATGCAAGACGCGATGACGTGGCTCAATCCTAGCCGTAACTTGCTCCCCACGGTCTCGCTTCGGATGAAGGACACGTCGCCCCTTCGCTACGCCCCGCATCCGAAATTGAGTACGCCCGGGCTATTGATCTTATCCTTTCCGAGTCCGAGTGCGAGCCAGCTGGTGCGAGCTGGCACCTTATCCGAAGTTACGCCCCGCGTAACTTGCTGAACGCACAGCGTAGGTCCGAAGTTCCAACGGCTATAAATACCTGCGAAGGCTGCCGAGCAAATCACACCAAAAACCCTTCTCTCTCTAAATTCTTTCTCTCTCTAAGGTTCCAAACCACTCCTAAACCCTAGGAAAAATCCCTAGCACCCTAGGGAAGCCCCGAGGCTCCCGGAGTCCCGAGAAAAAGGGTCTTTCGGTTTCGGAAACGCTGCTCCGAGCAAAGCCCGGTTTTTAATAAAACCCGCTGTAAGTGAGCTAAGACTACGCAATTTTTAATATAACTTTTAAATAATTATAGTAATGTTATTAGGTCCTTAAAATAATTATTTGGGCTATTATTATGAGTTATATTGAGTGTTATTTAACGCTTATATAATAATAATAGCCAGACTATTAATTAGTCGCGGTTAACGTTAAAACTAAACTCTAGTGGTATTAATACTAGGTTTTGATCAAGGAAAAATTGTTTTGAGATAACGAAGTGCTGTTCGAGTACCGAGTCACCACCTAATCAGGTGAGTGCATAGTTACTTTCATCTTACACATAGATATGAAGTATTTTATATAAATTACGTGCTACGTGTGCATATTATATGTATACTTGCTATCTATGCTGGACGAACGATTTTAGACATGTTTTAAATGATTTAAACTGTATATGTATTTTATATCTACAAAATGTGTTGGGTAAAACATGGGTAGATGTAATAGTTGTTGTGTGACAAAATAAAATAATGAGAGGCCTCGATATAGATGTTTTGATGATCCAGTCATCTAGTGGAGTATAGATGACGACCACAGACTTTTCTAGACAGTCCAGTGGAACGCTAGCAGGCTCGCAACCTGTAGGTGTTTATTTGAACTATGTGTTTATTTGATCTGTGTAAAGTACTCCATCCCCCACATGGTTGCCTTAATTGACATGCATTGCTGAGGAACCCCCGAAGCATGTATCGTCACCCCGATGAAAATCCTTAGACTAGGTCCCTTGTGTTAGATGTTTTAGGGACGTAAAGTGAGGATAACGGGAATGGGTAATCGGGTTTGTTTGGTTTGATAAAGTTAATAAACTTATTTATTGTGGGTTGAAAACCCTATGTGCTCACGAGGCTCCCAAGCCTGACCCACTCAGTTTCTTGTATTACAGGTAGTGGCGCATGAGCATAGATGTGATGTCTTGGGATGAGAGATTAAGGGATTTTAGGCCTGTAAATACGGAATAATGTAGTAAAGCCTATGCTGTATTGTTTATGCTTATGATCTGTATCGAACATGACATCCCGAGTCTTTTTAATGAAATACATTTCTATGGAAATGCTTTTGATAAATCTTTATCATATTTTGTTTTGGGACAAATTCCGCAACACTTTTATTTAAAATGTTACTCTGATTTTCAAACAAAGCATAAACAAAATCGGTCTTTTCTGGCCGTGAAAATGGGGATGTCACAGTTGGTATCAGAGCATTAGTTTAAGCGAACTAGGAATTTGTAGGATTTCTAGACTTAAACATAGAATGCTAAGCGATGATCGTGAGTTGTGAGCACTAGCTTATTTTAGGAATTATGCCTAAAATGCTTTTATGTGCTAAATGCTTTGTGCCTGATATGCTGTTATTTGTTCGGATCTATGGTCTGTTGCCGACCAGATCTGGAAACCTTATGTGTTTAGGATTCTAAACGTACGACTACGATATTAGAACTAACATGTAAACGTTTCGGAGTGATAAGGACGGTTTAAACGACTATCCTAATTAAAGATCTAAATTCACCTTATTCGGTGTATAGATCAAGATGGCAAGGACCCGTAGCGGAAACGTGAATGCAAATGGGAACAGAAACCAACCCCCAGTAATTGAGCAAATACCGGTTGTGGTAGCCGCCGCTGAGCCAATAACGATGGCCGGAGTGCAAGCGATGATCCAGGCGATGTTCGATCGTCAAATGGAGGAAACCAGACGTTTGCTCCAACAAAATCGAGAGGAAGCGACCATACAGATCGAACAGCCCGAGTTGAACGAAGGGCAGACTGAGGAGGGGAACTACAGTGGAACCGTTGGTCAAGTCAACCCACCAATAGTTCGACAAAACAACCAAGATGACGGAGTCGAGAGGAATGGATGCAAGTACAAGGATTTTATGACTTGCAAGCCATCGACTTTCACTGGAAAGGAAGATCCAATCGGAGTCATGGATTGGATCTCGGAGATGGAGTTAGCTTTCATGACGTGCAGTTGCAGAGGAAAACTACAGACCACGTTTGCAGTGCGTCAGTTCCGAGGAGGCGTTGTGCGTTGGTGGAATACCCTGGGGAAGACTTTGAGCCCCAATGAGCCCCTGCAACTAACATGGGCAGAATTTTTGGTGCAGTTCAAACGTAAGTACTGCTCATCCCAAAACCTACTCGAGCTAGAAAACCAGTTCCTAACCCTAAAGAAAGGAAGCATGTCCATTGATGAGTACACTAACAACTTCACAGAGAAAATGGAGTTTGCCTTGCGTCTTGTCCCGGATGAGCTGACAAAGATCGACAAGTATGCTAAGGGACTCCCATGGGAGTATGCGGTGCCGGTACGTCAGGCACATACTCTGGAGGCGGCTATCTGGGCTGCCAAGTCTGTGGAGGAAATGATCAAGGGAAGAGCTGCCAGCAAGGTTGAGGTTGGCGAGAAGAGAAAATTTGAAGGGTCTGCTAAACCCAACAATAAGAAGAGCAAGTTCGGTTCGAAGAAGTTCGGGGGAGGAAATGAATCAAAATGGTGCGAGAAGTGCAAGAAGAAGCACTCGGGAAAATGTAGCGAGGAAGTGACATGCTACAAATGTGGGAAAACGGGGCACTATGCAAATGAGTGCACCATCAACAAATGGGTGTGCTACGAGTGTCGTGAAGAAGGGCACATTGCTAAGGATTGCCTAAAGAAGAAAGATGCGGCAAGGCCCAACATTCCACCAAAGCCGAAGGCGAGAGCCTTCCAGATGACGCTCGAGGCTGCGAAGGAGGCAGCAGACGTCGCTTCAGGTACCTTTCTTGTAAATGGTTTGCCTGCGAATATACTATTTGATTCCGGAGCCAACTACTCCTTTGTGTCACATAAATTTGGTGGGAAATTAGCATTGCCTATAGAAAAACTTGATAATGCCCTAATTGTGGAAGTTGCCAGTGGCAAATTCGTACCTGTTAGTAATCATGTTAAGAACGTCGTCATCGACTTAAACGGAAATGAATTCGACGAAGAGTTATTGCCCATAGAGTTGAACGGTTTTGACATCGTTTTGGGAATGGATTGGCTTAGCGCCAACGATGCTGAGATTCAATGCCGAAAGAAGATAGTAAGGGTAAACCCACCCGGAAAAGAGTCATTTATGGTGTACGGAGACAAACGCAGAGTGAATTCTAGAATCATCTCCCTGATGAAAGCCAGAAAATGTTTATCCAAAGGATGTGCATCATATTTGGCATTCGTTATCGATGCTAAGAAGGAAAAGAAGGAGGTGCAGAGTATACCAGTCATGTGTCATTATCCGGAAGTGTTTCCCGAAGATCTTCCCGGATTACCACCTGATAGACAAGTGGAGTTTCGTATAGACTTGTTACCAGGAACGACACCGATAGCAAAGGCACCTTACCGATTAGCACCAACGGAGATGAAGGAGCTTATGGCGCAACTTCAGGAGTTGTTGGACAACGGTTTCATTCGACCTAGTTCATCACCCTGGGGAGCTCTGGTGTTATTCGTAAAGAAGAAAGACGGAAGCATGAGAATGTGTATAGACTACAGAGAGTTGAACAAGGAAACGGTGAAGAACAAGTATCCATTGCCGAGGATTGATGACCTATTCGATCAGCTGCAAGGTTCGAGCTATTTCTCAAAGATCGATCTTAGGTCAGGATATCATCAGCTAAAAGTAAGAGAGCAGGATATCGAGAAGACTGCGTTCAGAACGAGATATGGACACTATGAGTTCTTGGTTATGTCGTTTGGACTAACCAATGCTCCAGCAGCATTCATGGATTTAATGAATAGGGTTTGTAAACCATTCCTCGATAAATCTGTGATAGTGTTCATCGACGACATTCTGATCTACTCGAAAAGCTAGGAGGAGCATGGCAAGCATCTACGAGAAGTGTTGGAAGTCTTGAAGAAGGAGAAGCTTTATGCTAAGTTCTCCAAATGTGATTTTTGGATCCGAGAAGTCCAATTCCTGGGTCATGCGGTTAACCAGGAGGGAATAATGGTTGACCCAGCAAAAATCGAAGCTGTAATGAAGTGGGAACGTCCAAAGAGTCCCACTGAGATTCGAAGCTTTCTAGGATTAGCCGGATATTACCGATGATTTATCCAAGGCTTTTCTTCGATAGCTGCTCCATTGACAGCTTTGACCCACAAAGGAGCTACTTATATATGGAGTGAGAAACACGAAGAAGCATTCGAGAAGCTAAAGAAGAAGTTATGTGAAGCACCGATTCTTTCTCTACCCGTTGGAGTTGAAGACTTCGCGGTCTATAGTGACGTATCCGGAGTCGGGTTGGGTTGTGTTCTGACCCAAAGGGAAAAGGTGATAGCATACGTATCTCGACAATTGAAGGAGCACGAAAAGAACTACTCCACTCACGATTTGGAGTTGGCAGCGGTAGTTTTTGCTCTAAAGATATGGAAGCATTACCTCTATGGAATGAAGTGCAAACTTTTCACTGATCATAAGAGTCTCCAGTATCTCTTTAATCAGAAGGAGTTGAACATGAGGCAACGATGCTGACTAGAGTTACTCAAGGACTACGACTGTGATATACTTTACCACCCCGGTAAAGCAAATGTTGTTGCTGATGCTCTAAGTCGAAAAGTCAATCTTGAAAGAAAAAGGCCAAGGGGGTTGAGAATAGAAGTTGTCTCGACAATTGTGGAAAGTATCAAGAAAGCTCAAGAAGAAGCTTCAGAAAAGAATGACCGAAAGGAAGAACGTCTGGGAAGAAAGTTGGTATTCGGTACAAACCATCAAGGACTGAAGGTATTCCAAGATCGGATTTGGGTACCTAAGACAGGAGGAATAAGAGATCTTCTGATGGAAGAAGCTCACAAGACCATGTACTCGATTCATCCTGGTAGCACTAAAATGTATAGGGACCTAAATGTTGGGTGTTGAGCATTCTAACACTCCTATGGTGTACATGCAACCCTATAAACCTTGGATCTATGTTTTCTCTATTATACATGCAAATATTAATTATTCCAAGGTTTCATCCTAACTAGCATATTATGAAGCACCTATACTACAAAGTTATAGTTAGATGACATACCTTTTGATGTAGCTTGATGTCTTCAAGCTTTAAGAGCTTAGCCCCAATAGTGTGGAAGCCTCAAATGGAATCACAAATCACCAAAACACCTTGGAAGAACTTGAGAGAATATATATGCACACTAAAATCGGCCCCCTCTTATTTTCACACACTTGTGCCAATTTTGTGAGCCAAGGACCCCTTTATATATTATGGAGGATTAGGGTTACATCCATGTAAACCCTAATACCCATGACCTTTTATTTACATAGGATCCATGGGTTAAAAGCTCCATGGACCATCCATGAAAGCTTAGCCCAACCTAAATGAACTTGGCCCATTCCATATATATAAGAGTCCATATTTAATTAGTTCTTTTTGATCACTTAATTAATTCTAAATTAATTCTTGATCAATACTAATTAAATAATATGATTCCATATTAATATATTAGAACTTATAATATATTAATATAAATCATAAATACACTATTCTCAAAAGACTATCCATATAAATTGTGCCGGTGAAGTGCAACCCAAATGGACCATGCCGGGTCGGGTCAAGTACATACCAAATATAGTTATGGACTTAGACATTAATCCAACAGTCTCCCACTTGGATAAGTCTAAAACTATTATTGAGTATGACTTCAAAACCTAACTGGCAATCGTAGCTCTTAAAGCCGCTGTCGAACTCTGACCTTGTCAATGACTTGTCCATTAGATAAGGGATCATATATTCCTCCATTCTAGATATCATATGGACTGAGACATGGATTATAATCATTCTCTCTGTCCATTTGTTGTTTCCCGATTTTCGATTTATGATGACTGACTGATTGAACAAATCAAATCAGTCCTGGCTTGGCCAAGCACTCACATGTGTCATCGCTAAATCATCGAGGGGCCCACAGATATCGCTTTTATCCCGAAGGTAAAAGGAATGGATAAACTTCGACTCATATGGCTTGGTCTACTACTTGTTGAATCATACACAAAGGCACGTTTTATAACATCAAGTTACCAATGTGTTTTAGTGAAATCAATGTATAACCAACTCATAGTAACAACTCATATCTCTAGGTTTTAAGAATATAAGATATTATCGTCTCATGATCACTCGTGATAAAATCCATGAAGTGATTCAAATGAGCGTGGGTTGAATCCAATACTCAGAACTTATGAGAACTCATGAGTGTTGTAGCACCACTTTGTCCACCAACTTGGACCTCTACAAACCAACCCATGACAGTCTTGATTCATATCTACTTCCAACATATGACCGACTGTGGATGGTTTGAATAACTTAATCATTCAAGAAGAGCAACTTAGTTATTCTGGAAGTCAAAACATGCAAAGTGAAACACAAGAATAAATGAATCAAATATGGTATCAAACCCTATGAATATAAATAAACACTTTTATTTATCACCATACTGATTACTCATTATTCATTGTTTCGGTTTTATCAACTTTATACTTGAATTAAAAACACTAGTTGTCCCATGCACCAAGCATGTACACTATGTTTTTCTTAAACAATAGCTTTGCCATACACCAAGTATGCACTCTATGTTTGTCTATGATCCTTACTTTGTGAAATAAACCAATTGAACATAATTTCAATGATTCTAATTTCACACTCCCAAATCCTTATCGAAAAATGTGAGAATTTCAAATTCCTATCATTTATCGAAATCTGTTTAGATTTTAAACTTATATGCACTAACCCTCCTGTAATGAATATGTACAAAGTCACAAAGACTTGTCAACAGTCATTATAAGGTATTCCAATGGAGATCAACTCCATGGAAACTAAGTCTCATATTCAAAGTACATTGCTTTGGACATGCTTCTTGCATTAAATTTTCTAATCTTACATAGATAACTTCCACCTATGGAGACAACTCCATATTCTCATTTTGACTATCACTTCTGAATAAGAGATTCCTCTTTTCAAAATATGTCAATATGGTCCTTCCAAAATTAGCACTATACTTCCAACTGTCCCTGAGCAACCAATCTTTGGTAAACCTCAGATTGTCCTCGACAATTGCTTAATCATTTTAGTCATGTCCAATTCTAGACCTTTTCCCTTCTTAATGCCTCTGGGCATTTGGAAAAATTTAGAAATGACAAATATTATAGCACATGCAATCGATCCTGTACCCAAAGCAAATGGAACACGATTCATGATGTCTCACATAAAGACATGATTCTAGACCAGTCTTTTGCTACAATATTTTTATTTTCCAAGTTTTCAAAATTTGACTATGAAGAGGGATGTCGTAATCATAATCAAATTTTGAGAACGCAATATATAGAATTTCCTTAAGTTGAACCAATCCAACATGAAATTCATATATATATATTCTTGACTAAAGATGATTAAGGTCTCAATCTAAGCCTTTAGAACTGAAATGAAGTATATCCTCTCCCTTAATTATAGCAAAGCAACTTTTTCAATCCCTGCAGCCTCATGAATTGAAACTTTTGTTTTCTATAATTAACATTGCTAACTTACAACACTAACAATAATTATCATGCTCCCACTTACATGATGATTATTAGCATAACACTTATGCTCCCACTAGCTTTGACATGTACTCAGAAATCAGCTGGACTTCTAGAAATCAATACTTTATTGACTTTCTTACCAAAGTTCAGATTTCTGATACGAGATGCTTTGATAAAGCTTTATCAAAATCATACACCTTTCCTTAGATAGCATGCATGTGTGTCTAAACAATTTCAAAACTATGAAAAGGGATGCCGTAATCATAGTCTCAATTGTTTAGACCTTTTGCCATCTGCTTCAAATCTACTTGGTGGAAGTGTTTCCTCACCATCATTTTCATGAATCGGAGAGAAACCTTATGACCCTTAGATTTTATGGTGTATGTGTTCTTATCCATGTGAATCGTCAAAACCATAGTCATAAGACAAAGATAATGACAAATCCAAACTCATACGGACTGAACTTATGCAATCTTAACTTCTTGCCACCTGGCAGTAAGGGCCTGCCATTGCTTCCAAGTTGTTATGCAACCAATTGAGAACTTTCAGAACTCCTATGCAAAGCCAACTTTAACTGGAATGGGCGCATAATATGTCAACACGATAGGTTATAAACCTCAAGTCGTGTGCTAGTGAAGAACCTCAGGTTTTATTCTTGATTAGTTCTTGAAATTCTTTTTAGGATCTTTAAGACTCCCACTATCCTCTTGACATATAAGACTATCTTGCCAAATATTCAAGAGATAGTGCGGATTCTTTATCAAGACAAACACTTCACACAATTGGCCTTAGTTGGTCTTTGTTTTATCCAAAACATCACAACTTACCAACTTCAAATGTACAAGAGTAGGACACTTTTACTCTTATTTTAAAACTTTACGGAAAAACTTATCCTTACAATCCACATGGAAAATTGTTGTTATCTATTCCTTAGCAATATATCATAACTTCTTAAGCAACTGCTCAAAATTCTGATGCGATCGAAATCCACCTTCGCGATCAGAATCAGCATATACTTCCTTTAATATTTCTCTCTATTCTTTGATTCTTAAAACATCAACATGTGACCCAGTCACATCATGTAATGAGGATCTCAGAATAGAACTTAACAGAGTTAGATAATGGGCTCTACCTGATGTAGAGTCAAACTTATTGACTTTAACATCCTTAGGTAAATTTGGCAGCTTTGCAAACAACTCCCCTTCCTCTGGCAAAATAAACATATGGACCCTTTGGTAATGGGACTATCTCAGACTTAGCCTTTCTCTTTACCATTTGGTCAACCGGGTTGACTATGGCCAATCCCTTTCCATTGGGAAGAGAATGCTTTTTCTGGATTTCCAGTGTCACCATTGTCACTGTCCATAAAGTTTTTGGGAAGTTGATTTTCTAATCAAATTTGCTTTACTATCGTTCCAAATCATTGCTGATTCAGCATCACCAAGCAAATAGATATGATCATTAAGGTTCGTGTCATAGTCTGTTTCATAGTAGTCCCAAAGGAACTCACTATGTGACTTAGAAAGTGATTGAACATCCAACTTTCTCAAGACTTTGACACCCAACTCTCCCGGCTTGTCAATATGTGACTTCATCTCTAAGATGTGATCACACATAGACCTTGCTTGCCATTAGGGCTTGAGTGACCTTGAACTTGTGGGTTAGGGAGAATAATTGGAGGAGGTGGAGGAAAAGAAGTATGACTTCCATGAGCCAAAATCGGGAAGTCATATTAATTAGGAAAGCTTGGTTTGGGAAGATCATTGTTGTCTAAACCAGACATCAACAATGGGAGAAATTCACGTAAAGTTGATTTAAGTCCTTAATATAACACCCAATATGATATATTAAGGCTAGGACCCAACAAACTATTTTATAACTTGGAAGAGGGATGCCGTAATCCAAGCTATAAAATATTTAAAGGTAGGTGAATGACGATTCACCAATTTCCACCAAGATAAACGAAATGTATTATTAGGTTTTAATTGGTTTTGAAACTCCTAGATTCTTTTGAGATTCATTGAACTTTTCAATGGCATGTTTCAATCTCGAGTGTGCGCTTCAGGTTTTGTGACTGGGATGCCGAGGATCACAAAACAAGGTGTGAAGTAACCATGCAAATATACTTGGTACCCTTAATATTTACCCCTCAATCGATGTGCCGGTTAACCACACACGCTCCAACGATACTATGATAAACATTAAGTTACCCTTTGCCTACCTTGTTAAGTCCAGGTTAGTGTGCCGGTTAACCACACATGCTCCACTAACAGCTTAAACAAAGTGCAAAGTGTAATTTCATGGACTAGCACCTTATTCATATTTTCCTAAATAACTAAGATTGGGAATTTATAAGTGTTTAGTTACTTAGTATTTATCATTATACTTATAATGAAGGGAGAATTATAGTCCTTGTCCTACCTGTTCGGCTAACGACCCTCCACCGGTCAAGGAAGCGGTGAGTGAGAGTGGACACCCATTAAACTGCCATTTTATAGGCAGTAACCTTATACCCCCCTTATAGACCGGCTTCGTGAATGAGGCCTACTAATGGTAAGACGACTTGCTCTTATACATATAATATATTAAACTTTTAATATTATAATAGTATAAGGGTGTATTTTAGACATTTAAAATACTTGGTGGTTTAATCTATTAATTAAACTAGACTTTTAATTTAATTAAACTCAAACCATATATTTATGGATTAATAATACTCTTTTAATTAAACGCTTTAATTAACTATTAATAAGTGTCCATAAGAGTTAATTTGAACTATTCAACAAAACATCATAATTCCAATTATTAAACTCAAAATTAAAACCATTTAATTAATTGTTTAAGTTATGAACCCAAGAGTTTTAGAATTCAATTCTTTTTTTTCATAAAAAACTTTTCTCAAATTCCAAAACTTGAGGGCAAGTTTTGTAATTCTTGAAAACCTTTGGATTCCATAACTTATGGAATTAATGGTGTTTTATGATGAAACTTTCCATGTTCCATAACTTAAGAACAAGTTATGGAATTCTTTAAAACATTAACACCAAATTTTGTAACTCCATAAAAACTTTGAATCAAATTTTTTTTTTTTAAAAAAAAAACTTTCATATCCATAACTTATGGAAGTTTTAAAAACCCTTAAGATCACAACTTTAAAAAAAAACTTTTGATCTCCAAAATTTTATGACAAAATATGTAACTCCTTAAAACATTTAGATCAAACTTTTAAAACTAATAAAATAATCATATCATTTTATCTTTTACTAAATTTGACCTAATTTAACTCATATAACAAATGATTCAAATTTTACAAATAATTCGTTTTTCACAAAACAAGTAATTATCTTAAAATTTGACAAACGTCATGTTTTTTTTTCCTTTTTTTTCAACTTGAAAATAAAACATTTGCATCAATATAACAGAAAACAACCCATGGCTCTGATACCACTGTTGGGTTTTGAGCATTCTAACACTCCTATGGTGTACATGCAAATATTAACTATTCCAAGGTTTCATCCTAACTAGCATATTATGAAGCACCTATACTACAAAGTTCTAGTTAGATGACATACCTTTTGATGTAGCTTGATGTCTTCAAGCTTTAAGAGCTTAGCCCCAATAGTGTGGAAGCCTCAAATGGAATCACAAATCACCAAAACACCTTGGAAGAACTTGAGAGAATATATATGCACACTAAAATCGGCCCACTCTTATTTTCACACACTTGTGCCAATTTTGTGAGCCAAGGACCCCTTTATATATTATGGAGGATTAGGGTTACATCCATGTAAACCCTAATACCCATGACCTTTCATTTACATAGGATCCATAGGTTAAAAGCTCCATGGACCATCCATGAAAGCTTAGCCCAACCTAAATGAACTTGGCCCATTCCATATATATAAGAGTCCATATTTAATTAGTTCTTTTTGATCACTTAATTAATTCTAAATTAATTCTTGATCAATACTAAT
Organism: Lactuca virosa; assembly: GCF_052849685.1. Classification (NCBI taxonomy): domain Eukaryota; kingdom Viridiplantae; phylum Streptophyta; class Magnoliopsida; order Asterales; family Asteraceae; genus Lactuca; species Lactuca virosa. The sequence goes on from NC_136433.1 coordinate 47,591,690, forward strand.
TAAATAATATGATTCCATATTAATATATTAGAACTTATAATATATTAATATAAATCATAAATATACTATTCTCAAAAGACTATCCATATAAATTGTGCCGGTGAAGTGCAACCCAAATGGACCATGCCGGGTCGGGTCGAGTACATACCAAATATAGTTATGGACTTAGACATTAATCCAACACTAAAACCCTACTACTGGTGGCCGACGATGAAGCTCGATGTTGCGAAGTATGTGGCCGAGTGTGTGACATGTGCGAGAGTTAAGGCACAACATCAGAAACCGTATGGGAGTTTAGAACCCTTACCTGTTCCCATGGGTAAATGGGAAGACGTCACCATGGATTTTGTGACTAAACTGCCCTGGACGAAGAACGGACACGACATGATTTGGGTGGTCGTGGATCGTTTCACTAAGAGTGCACACTTCATAGCGGCCAACGAGAAGTGGTCTATGGATAAGCTTGCAAATGCTTACCTGAAGGAAATTGTGAGACTTCACGGTGTTCCTCTTACAATTGTATCGGATCGTGATAGTCGTTTCACGTCAAGGTTTTGGAGAAGTCTACAAGAGGAACTGGGTACGAAGTTGTGAGAGTACGGCTTACCATCCGCAGACTAATGGTCAGAGCGAAAGACCAATTCAAACGCTTGAAGATATGTTGAGAGCATGTACCCTCGAGTTCCAAGGTAACTGGGATGAGCACTTACCTTTGGTAGAATTTTCCTACAACAACAGTTTCCACTCGAGCATCAAGATGGCACCTTATCAAGCTTTGTACGGACAGAAGTGTCGTACGCCGTCTTGTTGGCTTGAGGCCGGAGAGAAGCAGTTTATGGGCCCCGAGATAGTCCATGAGACTGCTGAGAAGTTGAAAGTTATTAGGGAAAGGATGTTAGCAGCTCAAGATCGTCAGAAGAGCTATGCTGACAAGAAGAGACGACCGATGACCTTCGAAATTGGGGATTCGGTTTTGCTTAAAGTCTCACCATGGAAGGGACTTATAAGATTCGGGAAACAAGGAAAGCTAAATCCAAGGTTTATTGGACCGTTCAAAGTTCTTTAGAAGATTGGGAACCAAGCTTACAAGCTGGAATTGCCCGAAGAACTCGATGGTATTCATAACACCTTCCATGTGTGTTATCTGAGGAAATTCACGGGAGAAGTTCCCGACATAATTCCAATCTCAGAGTTAAGGATGGATGAGAATAAAATGCTGATTGAAGAGCCCGAGGCAATTGTTGACCGTAAGACTAAGAAGTTACGACGCAAGATGGTCGACTTAGTGCTAGTCTAATGGAAACATTCGAATGGGCCGAATCTCACTTGGGAAACAGAGGATGACATGATGAGTCGCTATCCGCATCTGTTTGCTGACGCATGATTCCGGGACGGAATCATCCTAAGGGGGAGAGAATTGTAACGCCCGGGTTTCGGGGCTAAGCATTTTTAAACGATATAATAGTCTAGGTCAACTATTGTAACTCTTTTTGGATGTAATAAAGATGAAATGTTTAAATACTATGTGAATTATGTGTATTTGTGTGCTTAATATTTAATTATAAATGTATAATTAATAAATAATAAAAATAAGCGTCAAAATTAAAGTATGAGATAAACCCGATATCTTTACATAAAGTTGTAGTGGTCGAAACAAGGATTCCGGAGATATAAAGAACGCCGAAATCCGAGTTATAACGAAGAAGTTATAACTCGTCGAAGTTTCACGACCAAACCGGCACGACACCGGGAAGCGTGAATAGTGAATTTACGATAGATCGAGTTTTAGCCTTAGTGATCTAAACGAAAGTCGTAGAAAACGTTAAACCGAGAGCGTCCATAAAAAGAACGCCCAAATCTGACTTCGTATGAAGAAGTTATGATTTTTCGAAGTTTCGGCTTAGCAGTGTACAGCCCGAAGTTCGAATATTAGATCGAGCGGTTTTAGCCGACACAACCTAAACGAGAATCGAAGATCTCGTTAATAGTAGCACAACGATAAAAAGACAGACGAAAACGGACGTCGGATGAAGAAGTTATGAATTTTTAACGAACTAATCCTGTCCCGGCCTGTTAAAAATATAACTTTTAAAATAAAGTCAAAATTCACCGATGGAGTCTAAACGAAAGTTGTAGAGTGCGTTCCCGCCTACGCGTGGATATAAAGAACGTTGAAAACGGAGCTCGTATGTGAAAGTTACGAATTTTTAAAGTCGAGAGTGCAATTTGCGAAATCTGATGCAAGACGCGATGACGTGGCTCAATCCTAGCCGTAGCTTGCTCCCCACGGTCTCGCTTCGGATGAAGGACACGTCGCCCCTTCGCTACGCCGCGCGTCTGAAATTGAGTACGCCCGGCGTATTGATCTTATCCTTTCTGAGTCCGAGTGCGAGCCAGCTGGTGCGAGCTGGCACCTTATCCGAAGTTACGCCCCGCGTAACTTGCTGAACGCGCAGCGTAGGTCCGAAGTTCCAGCGGCTATAAATAGCTGCGAAGGCTGCCGAGCAAATCACACCAAAAACCCTTCTCTCTCTAAATTCTTTCTCTCTCTAAGGTTCCAAACCACTCCTAAACCCTAGGAAAAATCCCTAGCACCCTAGGGAAGCCCCGAGGCTCCCGGAGTCCCGAGAAAAAGGATCTTTCGGTTTCGGAAACGCTGCGCCGAGCAAAGCCCGGTGTTTAATAAAACCCGCTGTAAGTGAGCTACGACTACGCAATTTTTAATATAACTTTTAAATAATTATAGTAATGTTATTAGGTCCTTAAAATAATTATTTGGGCTATTATTATGAGTTATATTGAGTGTTATTTAACGCTTATATAATAATAATAGCCAGACTATTAATTAGTCGCGGTTAACGTTAAAACTAAACTCTAGTGGTATTAATACTAGGTTTTGATCAAGGAAAAATTGTTTTGAGATAACGAAGTGCTGTTCGAGTACCGAGTCACCACCTAATCAGGTGAGTGCATAGTTACTTTCATCTTACACATAGATATGAAGTATTTTATATAAATTACGTGCTACGTGTGCATATTATCTGTATACTTGCTATCTATGCTGGACGAACGATTTTATACATGTTTTAAATGATTTAAACTGTATATGTATTTTATATCTACAAAATGTGTTGGGTAAAACATGGGTAGATGTAATAGTTGTTGTGTGACAAAATAAAATAATGAGAGGCCTCGATATAAATGTTTTGATGATCCAGTCATCTAGTGGAGTATAGATGACGACCACAGACTTTTCTAGACAGTCCAGTGGAACGCTAGCAGGCTCGCAACCTGTAGGTGTTTATTTGAACTATGTGTTTATTTGAACTGTGTAAAGTACTCCATCCCCCACATGGTTGCCTTAATTGACATGCATTGCTGAGGAACCCCCGAAGCATGTATCGTCACCCCGATGAAAATCCTTAGACTAGGTCCCTTGTGTTAGATGTTTTAGGGACGTAAAGTGAGGATAACGGGAATGGGTAATCAGGTTTGTTTGGTTTGATAAAGTTAATAAACTTATTTATTGTGGGTTGAAAACCCTATGTGCTCACCAGGCTCCCAAGCCTGACCCACTCAGTTTCTTGTATTACAGGTAGTGGCGCATGAGCATAGATGTGATGTCTTGGGATGAGAGATTAAGGGATTTTAGGCCTGTAAATACGGAATAATGTAGTAAAGCCTATGCTGTATTGTTTATGCTTATGATCTGTATCGAACATGACATCCCGAGTCTTTTTAATGAAATACATTTCTATGGAAATGCTTTTGATAAATCTTTATCATATTTTGTTTTGGGACAAATTCCGCAACACTTTTATTTAAAATGTTACTCTGATTTTCAAACAAAGCATAAACAAAATCGGTCTTTTCTGGCCGTGAAAATGAGGATGTCACACGCCGAGTCCATGAATGGACTCAACGAGTAGGTCCTACTCCACGAGTTCCATTGTGGACTCGACGAGTCCAAGGGTCTGTCAGCTTAATTTCGCGATTTTCTTGCCTTTTTGGCTTGGGATAATTACCATAAACGTTTTTAATTAGTAAAATCCGATTTTTATTGATTTTGGGTGAATATCCTTTCCAAAATAGTAGATAATTGCCAATTAATCAAATATTTGTTGCCTTATATGATAATGTATAATTATTTTAGTTATTTGGTGAATTGTCTTGCAAGTAATTGGACTAGGTCAAAATTAGATAAACAAATTAATTGTTAATTGCCTTATTTGAATTGTTGATCTAGAATGTTCTTGATAAAATTTGAAAAGTTTCAATTTTCTCCCTTTAGGTTTCATAGTTTTAAATTTCAACTTTAAAAGTTTTAGTTTTGAAATTTAAATAGTTAAACCATAATATTTTGATATGTTTCAAAACTTGCCCTCAAGTTTTGGAATTTAAATTTTGATTAAAAGTTTGATTTTAAAATGTTAAATTCTAAAACCCTAGTTTTGAAAAAGTTCAAATTACACCCTTATGGTTTTATTAAGTTAATTAAAGGTATAATTAAAAGAAAGTTAATAAATCCATTTTGACATGGTTTATGTTTAATTAAATTAAAAGGTATAATTTATTAAATTAACACATCTAGTATTTTAAAAAGTGTAAAATACACCCTATACTATATATAACATTAAAGGTCTAATATTATATATGTATAACTTAAACTGCTAGTCTTACCGTTAGTAGGCCTCATTCACGAAGCTGGTCTACAAAGGGTGTTTAAGGAAATTGCCTATAAAATGGCGATTGAATGGGTATCCACTCTTACCCACCGCACTCTTGACTAGTGGAGGGTCGTTAGCCGAAAGGGTAGGATAGGGCGAACCCTCTCATCATTAAAAGTATAATGAATAAAGTAACTAAATGTTTTATAAAATTCCCAAATCTTAGTTACTTTAGGAAAAAGTGAAATCGATGCAATTCCATGGAATTACACTTTGTACCCTTGTCGAGACAATTAGTGGAGCTTTATGGTTAACCGGCACACTAAGTTAGGTTTAGCATTGGTAGCGAAGGATGACTCGATGTTTGTCATAGATCGATGGAGCGTGTGTGGTTAACCGGCACGTCGATTAGGTGACTGTAACATTGAGGGCACCACGTACATTCGCATGGTTATTCACACCTTATTTGTGATCCTCGGCATCCCAGTCACAAATGAAGGGCATAATCGAGATTAAACATGACATTGAAAAGTTCAATGAATCTCAACAGATCTAGGAGTTTTAATTCATTTAAAACTTAACCTTCTTTTCGTTTTTCATGGTGGAAATTGGTAAATCGTCATTTACCTACCTTCAAATGTTCTGCGAGTTCGATTACGGCATCCCTCTTCCAATTTGTAGGATATTGTGTTGGGTCCTAGCCTTAATATCTCATTTGGGTGTTTTATTAAGGACTCAATCAACTAAACTTGAATTTTTTCCCGTTTCATAGATGTCAAAGTCTGACAACTATGGTCTTCCTAAATCCGTTGGAAAAAGTTTTCCACATGAAGATGATGTTCCACGATTGGATTGTGGAAAGAGAAATCATGCTTATCTTCCTCCACCTCCTCCAATAATTCTCCCTGACCCACGTGTTCGAAGACTTGAAAAGTTCAAGGTCACTCAAACCCTATTAGCAAAAGACATGAAAATGGAAAGTCTATATGTGCTCATGTCTTGAATAAAAGGTAACATATTGATAGTTTGGGAATGTTAGGTATCAATGTCTCAAGGAAGTTGGTTGTTGACTTGGTTCTTCAGTCACTTCCCGAATCATATGTAAGTTCGTTAGAGAGTACTATATGATGAACCACAACATGACCGTTATTGATTTGACTTATTTGCTTATTTGCTGCTAAATCAGGAATGATTTGGCGCACTGGTCGGCAAACTTGTCTGGTAAATCAATATCCCAACCCTCTATGAGAAATGGTAACATTGGAATTCCATAAAAGTTTTCTCTACGCAAGAGAAAGGCCGAGTCTGAGATAGTCTCGTGTACCATTCCAAGAAGAATCCATATGTTTAAACTGCCAAAAGAGGGGGCATTGGATATGAAGCTGCCCTGACTACCTGAGAGATCTAAGAGATGGGAGAGTCAAAATGTATGACTCTACGTCAGGTAAAATCCACTATCTAACTCTATTAAGTTCTTTTTAGATTCTTAATACATGATGTGATAAGATTACATTTGGTGTTTTGTAGAATCAAAGAAGAAGGAAGCTTAAAAGGAAAGAAGTGAGCTAAATCTGGTCATGAAGAAATGGATCTTAATCGCATGACTCAAAGATCGGATTGTTTGAGCTACTACTTTTGAGTTAGGATAGATTGCTAAGTAATATTTACATAGTTTTCATTTGTAATCGCATTGTAAGGACAATATTTTTCCGCAATAAAATAAATTTTGATTTATCTTGTTTATATTTCCTTGCGATGAATTTTATGAAAATTGGTATTTGAATAGTTCTATTGTTAGCAATATTGTGAATGGATTTGATTCTTAGTTACATTATTTGTGGTAATGTCAGAAGTTTACCAAATGAGGAAAGTTTCTCATCACTCAAGTTTCAATTGGACAGAAACTTGGAATCATGCAACTGGTATTGTGTGATGAATGAAAACCTTCGTATTTGGGAAATTGAAACTAATTATTTGTTCACATAAGTATGTGAGTCAAGTGAAGGACTAGGAGATCTGGTACACAATGTTGTGCACTGGTCAAGTCCACCACAAAGAACGATAAGTTTATTCGTCATGATTTACTAAAAGTCTAGTAAACGTGATTATGCTTACAAGATTAAGTGTAATTCTGAATCATTGAAAAGTTTCAATGAATAGCAGAACGAATAAGAAGAATCAATTAGGCAGAAAGATAAAAGTTTCTCCAATCTAAGAAGAAGGGAGAGTACTTTTGTATCGTGTTTTATGATCATCTTGGTTATTGTAGGAACCATATTACAATCCATCCTCTAAGGATACCTTAGTGCACTAGTTTGGCTAAGAAGAGGAATGGTGAATTGTAGAAATGGTTAAGTCAATAAGATGTATCGTACTTCGTTCCAATATCAAGTCTTAGAGTCATACTCCAAGACTGTGAATTGAGTGACATAATCTTAAGTAGGAATTTTCTACATTTGCACATTTTGGTAAGTTGTGATGTCTTGGATAAGACAAAGACCAGCTAATACCAAATTGTGTGTAGGTTTGTCTTGATAAAGACATACACTGACTCTTGAATATTTGTTATGTCAAGAAATGTTTCTCGACAAGAGAATCTTATATGTCGAGAGGTCAGTGGGAGTCTAAAGATCTTGGAAAGTTTCAAGAACAAATCAAGAAGTAAACCTATTAAACACTAGCACACGACTTGAGGATTGTAACCTATCGTGTTGATAAAAATTTTTATTTCTGTGCCAATCCAGTTGAGTGATTATGCATATGAGTTCTACGAGTTCTCAATTGAATGCATAAGGGCAAACACCTTGATCAATGAAAGTACATTGACTGGCATAGGTGAGCTGCTAAATAACTTGGAAGCAATGGTGGGACCCTTGATGGCAAGAAATTAAGAATGAACAAGTTCTGTCCATAAGAGGTTGAATTTGTCACAAACATTATCTTACGATTATGCTTATGACAAATTTGCATGGATAGGAACACATGCACCATAAAATCTAAGTGTCATAAGGTTTCTCTCCTTCATGAAAATGATTGTGAGGAAACGCTTTCACTAAGAGAGATTTTAAGGAGATAGAGATTATGTAAATTGCATTCTCAAATTCGATTATGATTACAGCATCCCTTTTCATAGTTCGAATTGTGAGATTTGGCAATTAGTTTGAACAATCGAGACTTATTGCTATAAGTTCTGGAATTGGTTAGACATACATGTGAGTTGTCTAAAGTAAGGTGTATGAGTTTGAGATGCTTAGATCAAAGCTTATCAAAGCATAACGTATTGGAAATATGAACTTTGGAAAGTCGATAAGTATTGTCTTTTAGAAGTCCAACTGTTTTCTGAATACGTGTCAAAGCTAGTGGGAGTATAAATGTTATACTAGTATGGATATAATCATCATGTTAGTGGGAGCATGATTATTATTGCAAGTTAGCAATATTAATTATAGAAAACAAAAGTTTCACTTTGCAAAGTTGCATAGGTTGAAAAGTTGTTTTGCTATAATTAAGGGAGAGAATGTTATACTTCGTTTCAAATCTAAAGGTTTAGATCGAGAAATTTTAATAAAATTTAGTCAAAAAGATATATGAATGTTATGTTGAAAGGATTCAACGTAAGAGAATTCTATATATATATATATATATATATATATATATATATATATATATATATATATATATATATGGAAATATTTGTTGCGTTCTCACACTCGATTATGATTACGGCATCCATTTTCATAGTTCGAATCGGGAGAACATGGCAAATAAAAATATTATAGCAAAAGACTGGTAAAGTATCATGTCGTAGTAATATTCGACCGTTCTAAAATTTTCCAATTGCCTAGGGCATTAAGAAGGAAAGAGGACTAGAATCGGATTTGACTGAATTAGTTAAACAACTGTCAAGGATAATCTAAGGTTCGCCAAGGATTGGTCGATTGTGAACAGTTGGAAGTATAGTAATGGAAGGACCATATTGACATTATTATTATTAGATATGATTCTATTAATAATGAGTTGTCATATGGCAAATATGGAAATGTTTCCTTATTGGGAGTTGGACGTTAAGGATCTATGTCTAGATTAGAAACTTTTATGCAAGAAGGATATTCAAAGGAATGTACTTTGAATGTGAGACTTCATGACTATGGAATTGTCTTGCAACAATCTCCAATAGAAGACTTTGTAATTTCATTGGCCGAGTCTTGGTGATTTTTGTGCCATGACATTACGAAAGGACCATTGCATAAAGTGTTAGAATCTAACATATTCTATAAGTGGCAAGAATTTGGTATTCTTACACTTGTGGTTAGGATTGGGAATTGTAAAATAAGTGTGATTGAAAATGTTATTCAATTATACTATTTCACAGAGTAAGGACTATAAGTAAACATAGTGTGCATGCTAAGAGCATGGGACAATTGTCGTTATAATTCAAGTAAGAAGTTGATTAACCGAAACAACAAATAACGAGTAATCAATATGGTGATTAAATAAAAGGTGTTTATTTATACTCAAAGGTTTGGGCCATATAAGATTAGTATTATTCTTGTGTTTCAATTTGCATGTTTTGACTTCCTAAAAATTGAGTTATTTGAGAATAATTGAATTATTTGAATGTTCCACAGTCGCTCATACTTTGGGAGTAGGTATGAAAGAAGATTGTCATGAATTGGTATGTAGACTGTCTAAAGTGTATTAGACATAGCAAAGGTTTGCTACAACGTTCATGAGTGCTTACGAATATGATTTGAGCATTGGATTAAACCCACGCTCACTTGGATCACTTCATGGATTTTATCACTAGTGATTGGTGAGATGATAATATCTTATATTCTTGAAACCAAGATGTGTGAGTTGTATCTTGCGAGTCGGTTATACATTGATAATATGTAAACGCACCAGTAACTTGGTGTTATAAAACGTATTGTTGTGTGTGATTCGGTGAGTAAGTACAAGCGAGCATTGAGTCGAAGTTTATCCGTTCCTTTTACCCAATGTGGGATAAAAGCGATATCTGTGGGCCCCTCGATGATTTAGTGATAACAAAGGAAAGTGCTCGCCCGGGCCAGGGCTAATTTGATTTGTTCAATTAGTCAGTCGTCGTAAATCAGAAATCGGGAAACAGCACATAGACTGAGAGAATGATTTCAATCCATGTCTCACGTCTATATGGTATCTAGAACGGAGGAATATATGATTCCTTGTCTAAAGGACGCGTATCTGATAAGATCAGAGTTGACATCGGCTTTTGAAAGCTACGATTGCGGATCAGGATCTGAAGTCATACGCAGAATAGTTATTAGACTTATCCAAGTGGGAGACTGTTGGATTAGTGTCTAAGTTCATAACTATTTTGGTATGTACTTGACCCGATGGTGCATGGTCCTTTTGGGTTGCCTTCACCAAAGCAACTTGATAGGATGAATTATGGAGAGAGAGGATTAATTATGATTTATTAATATATTATATGAATAATATATTAAAGGAGAAATCATATTGTTTAATTAATATTGGTCAATAATTAATTAAGAATTAATTTTGTGGCTAAAAGATATTAATTAAACTTAGGGGACTAATACTATCAATTGTGTGATAGTTGAATATTGGGCTAATAGACTTCTTATTAGAGGGGTGGACGAATTCTATGGGGAAACCCATTAGAAATCATCCAAGGCCTCTAAAGGAGGAGTCCATGGGTTGCTTAGGGCCTAAGCAGTCAAATTAGGGTTTCCTTGTTAGATAACCCTAATAGCCTCACTATTTAAGCACCCCTAGGGCACCAAAAACGTGGCCATCTGATTCCTTAGGGTTTCTAGACGTTTTTGAGTATCTCTCCTCTTCTCCTTCTTCATCCTCTTGCTCTTGGTGTTTGTGAGCCATTAGAGGAGTGACATTTGTGACTCTAAGCTTTTAGAAGCCAATTACTAGAAGGAATAGATTGTTATTACTACATAACAATCAAGGTATGATCTAAACCCTATTCTTATGTTAATATTGATTATCACATGCTAGATCTAGGGTTTATGGCTTTGGATGATTATTGCATGTTCATTAGACAAACTAGATCCAAAGCTTTAGGGTTTGCATGTACACCATAGGAATGTTGTAGTGCTCATAACCCAACAATTGTTCACCGGCACCATGGTTTGCTCAGAATTCTCTCTTCGGTCTGGCTTTGGACACTCCCGGGCAAAATGACCAGGCTCATGGAAGTTGTAACATCGCAGCTTCCCTTTGTTGAATCCCACTTTCTTGTCGGAATTCACACTCCAATTGTTCTTTCCTGTTTTCTTGGAGAACTGCTTTGCCCTAAAAACAGCCATGGCCATTTGCCAGGTGATCTCCATCTCCTCCACATCCTCTGGATGGATCTGGTCTAGGTCATCAAAAGACAGTTATGGGGAAAGCTCTCCGGCCACAAAAGCATTGTAGCAGTTTACCAAACCAGTGGCGAGGGCCAGATTTTCTTCCTTCTCTTTTAAAGATGAAGCTTGAGAACTGATTCCATGAGATTGAATGGGTGCAACTGAAGATGAACCAACACTAGAACCAACTTGTTGAGGTAAAGTTTGAGGTTGAGGAACTTGAATGTGTTGCATTTGAGGGATCACGTATGAGGTAGGCTGATGAGTCACATAGGGTTGAACTTGTGGAACATGAGAAACTGGAGGAGCTTGAGGGGTAGAAAAGCTTGAGAAAGCAGTGTTGTTGGTGGTTTGGATCCCAAGATTTGCTGTGGAGTATGAATTGACATGGTTAATCTCCCTCTGCTTATCATCGAGATCGCAAGCCTTGATGATCGCCATTGCCAAACTCAACCTGTTCAAATCTTTGGTCTTTTTGATCACTGAGACATTCATATCCCAGGATTTTGGTAGAGAGTTTAGCAGCTTCTTGTTTATCTCTGACCTAGTCACCATAACACCAGCAGAGCTCATTTCTGTGGTAAGTGTGATAAACCTCTGCAACTGATTCTCAAGTGTTTCTCCCAAGACATGGTTAAACATATTGAACTTTTGTCGCAGCATGTCTTGGCGACTCTGTTTCATGTCTTTGTTGCCTTCATAGACTTCTAACAGTGCTTCCCATAAGGCCTTTGCTGATGTATACTCACGGAAACCTTGAGCGATTTCCGGAGATAATGCCATGGTAAGTGTAGCAAGAGCCTTTTCCTGCTCCTCGACTCTCTCAAAATCATCGTCTGTGTAATTTTCAACCTGCTTGTCAGTTATGGTTCCATCTTCCAATGTGATTGTGATGCGGATTGGACCTCTAAGAATGCTTCGCCATATCTTGAAATCCTTCATTTTGATGTACTTCTCGATCCGATATTTCCATTCTGGAAATCCTTCTGCGGATAAAAGTCGTGGAATTCGAGAAGTGGTTCCCATAATGGCATCTAATTCATGATGAGCTGACATGCTTTGAGATTCCATTTTTGTTTTTGATTTTTGTTGTTTTTTTTATTTTTAAATTTTTTTAATAAAAATTAACTTGAAAAACAAACAAAAGGATCAAGAAAATAGGATTTTCGGTTGAGTGGTGATGACCGAAAATAAGGAATTCGGTTGAAAGGAGAAACAAGATAAAAGGGGTTTTCGGTTTAAGGGAGTTTTCGGTTTATGAATGATAATGAGTTTTCGGTTTATGAAGATTAAGAGATTTAGGTTTATTAATGGTGTTCGGTTTCTGAATGTTTTATGGGTTTTCGGTTCTTGAAGATTCAAAGAAAATGAATTCGGTTGAAGAACTTTGAAGTTTTCCGGATGAAAAACTGATTTCGGTTTCTAAAGAACTTGAAGAATAGTTTTCGGTTTATGAAGATTGAACCAAAAACTAGTAATTTCAATGATAAAACTTGGTTTTTCGATCTTGAAATGATTTCCACACACTGAAAACTTCAAACACAGCTTCCAAACAACTTTGATCTTAACAGAAAACGATTTAAGATATGTTTTCGGTTGATGAAGATCCAACCGAAAACAATAAGAGTTTAACTGAAAATATGAATTCCAATTAGATCTCTATTCCACACGATGCAAATTGTGATCTGATCTTCAAAACTCGAGCAAACAATGAGCTTCTAGATACCGAAAATGTGAAGAACACGGCTGTGAAGCACCGAAAACTGAAAAAACACACTTGATTGACACCGGACTAGCTCTGATACCAATTGTAAGGTCCTTGATGGAAGGATCTATACCAATGATCAATCAAGCATAAGAAAACAAAGAAGAAATCGAGTAGAAGTGGAATGAAACTTGAGCTTGCATACAATTCACACACGAAATTGTCGGATACAACTCAATGGACCGAAAACACCAAATGAACCACTACGGATCAACAACTTTCTACTGTCAACCTGACAAGACTATATATACCCAACTGGACCGAAAACAGGTTTCGGTCAGGCAGACCGAAAACCTGTTTTCGGTCACTTCCCAACCGAAAGCTTGCCTAGACCGAAAACTTCAAACACACACAATAGACTCCAAAATACATTGTCAAATGCCCTAACTCATCTATACATTATTGCCTAGCCCAAACCATATATATTGGCCCTTCACACAGGCATGCCTTGTCCAAACCATTGGACGAATCAATATGCAATACATTATTTCCTAAGTTGTCTACAACCATCACAATTTCATATATACCATTACAAGGCAATGCTTCAAAATAAAATTTACCATTATAAAAAGCATTAATAGAACCAATTTCATTGTTAAATGAAAATCTAAAACCTTGTTTATACAAACCATGAAAAGAAATACTGTTTCTCGCCATTTCTGACGAGTAGCAACAATCGTTCAGATCTGACCCTAACCCATTACTAAGCAATAAAGAATAAACTCCAATCTTGGTGACATGCGACTCTTTCATATTCCCCATGATCAAGTTCATCTTCCTGTGCTCCACATCCCTACTTCTTCTTAGACCCTGCAATTCAGAAAAAATGTGAAAACCACATCCTGTATCCAGGAACCAAGAACTAGTATGTGATGAGTTTTTAGATTGAATAGTGTAAATACCTGCGAAGGTGGGTTTTATCTTCCCATCCTTAATCACCTGCAAGTATTTAGGGCAACTTCATTTCCAATGACCCTTTTCATGACAATAGAAGCACTATGCTTCCTTTGGATTGGATGAGGGAGTAGCAGAACCAGCTTTGGACCCACTGGAAGAGGATCCATCATGAGACTTTCCCTTGTGATTCTTTGAAGGAACTTTCGTTTTCTTCCCTTTCCCATGTCCAATTTCCAGGACTGGGGTAGCAGCAGTAGGAGTGGGTACAACAGACTTGCCTTTTAAACTACTTTCAGCAGTTTTTAGATGGCCTTGGAGCTTGCTTAGAGTGACTTCCTCCTTGTTCATATGATACGTCATTCTGAACTGATCATAACAAGGAGGTAAAGAGTGTAGGATAATGTCGATAGCCAACTCTTTGTCAAAATTGACATTCAAGTTTAGCAAGCGATCCACATATCTTTGCATCTTTTGCAAGTGGGCCGTGATGGACTCTCCATCCTTCATTTTTGTTGTTATCATGGAGGCAATGATTTCATACCTTTCTTGTCGAGCATTATGATGGTACCTTTCCATCAAGTATTGGTGCATCTCGAAAGGCCAGAAGTCATAGTGGCTAGCATGATTCACGACACCTTTGTCGCGTCCTTCTCATGAGCCCTATACTCAGCCAGTTGCTCAGGAGTAGCAGTTTCTTCATCAATCTCCTTTAGCTCTTTGTCGAGGACATATTCATTTTCCTCCTATCGAATGGCCATGCGAATGTTTCGAATCCAGTCATTGAAATTCGACCCATCGAAAATGACACTCCCACATAAGTTCATGAGGGAGAAAGAGTCGGAAGAGTTTGAGTTTGAAGCGTTGTTTGAGGTAGACATCTGAAAACGAAAGACAAGTTTCATTAGATAGAAATTCTTTAATATAACACCCAAATGAAATATTAAGGCTAGGACCCAAACACAATAATTCACAACTTAGAAAAGGGATTCCATAATCTAATTGCAAATTATTTGAAGGGAGGTAAATGACGATTTACCAATTTTCACCACCCAAAACCAAAAATTAAAAGAATTAAGTTTTATGACATTCCTAGATCTTTGAGATTCATTAAACCTTTCAATGACATGTTTAATCTCGATTATGCCCTTCAAGTTTGTGACTGGGATACCGAGGATCACAAACAAGGTGTGAATAACAATGCAAATATGTGTGGTACTCTCAATGTCATTTATCACCTAATATCAATGTGCCGGTGAACCACACATGCTCCATTGATCTATGACAAACATCAAGCTACCCTTTGCCACCCTTGTTAGTCCAAATTAGTGTGCCGGTAAACCACACACGCTCCACTAACGACTTGGCAATGTGCAAAGTGAAATTTCATGGAATAGCACAAATTTCACATTTTTCCTAAAGTAACTAAGATTGGGAATTTAGAAAAACATTTAGTTACTTCTGATAACTATCATTATACTTTTTAATGAGAATTAATGTCCTATCCTACCCGTTCGGCTAATGACTCTCCACTAGTCAAGGAAGCGGTGGGTGAGAGTGGACACCCATTCAATCACCATTTTATAGGCAATTTCCTTATACCCCCTTATAGATCAGCTTCGTGAATGAGGCCTACTAACGGTAAGATAGTATGTCTCATATATATATATATATATATATATATATATATATATATATATATATATATATATATATATATATATATATATATATATATATATATATATAAGTATTAAGTTATTAATATTATAATAGTATAAGGGTTGAATTTTAAACTTTTAAAACTCTAGGGTTTAGAATTTAAATATTTCAAAATCAAAACATTTTAATCAAATTTTAAATTCCAAAACTTGAAGGAAAGTTTTTGAAACTTTTCAAAACCTCTTAGATCAAATTTGAAAACAATTAAATTAATCATATAATTTATCTATATCACAAAACTTGACCTAATCTAATTTCATATAGAAAGATAATTCAAATCAAATTCTACAAATAATTAATTTATCACATAATCAAGTAATTAACTCAAAATTTGACAATTATCCTCCAATTGGATGAGGATAATCATTACCTTATCATAAAAAAACAAATTTTATCACCAAGAGAGCAGATTTCAATTTGCTTTAGCTTTGAACAATTAACCAATGCATCAATATAACAGAAAACACCCTAGGCTCTGATACCACTGATGGGTTTTGAGCACTATAACAATCCTATGGTGCACATACAACCCTAATACTTTGGATTTAAGTTTTCTCAAGTTATACATGCAATTTTCATTTATCCAAAACATGAACCCTAACTAGCATACAAACTTGATATTTACAACATAAAAACAAGTTAGATGAATACCTCTTTGTTGTAGCTTGTAGAACTTGGCCTTTCAAGAGCTTAGTACCTCAAATAAGTCACAAACACCAAGAACAATGGAGGATAATGTGAGAGAGGCTAGGATGCACCAAAAATTGGCTAGGATTTCTTCTTGGAAGTCTTGGCCGATTTTAGGAGTGCTAGGGGTTACTTTTATAGTGTGGAATTCCTAGGGTTTTAGCTTGTAAACCCTAATCCATTTACTTAGGCCTTTAAGCAATCCAATAAATCATTTTATAGGCCCTTTGGACTAAATATTCATGGACTCTCACATGGATTTAGTCCATCCCTAATCAACATGGATCATTAGCCCAAACTATAAGTATTACTGATTTACATAATCAATCCCTGTTAATTTAATCAGTCTCTTTTGATCACTAAATTAAATCCAAATTAATTCCTGATCAATACCAATTAAATAATATGATTTCTAAATTAATATATTATTCTTATAATATATTAATAACCTCTTTCTCAAATATCCATCCTATCAAATTGCTCTGGTGAAGGCAACCCAAAAGGACCATGCTACTATCGGGTCAAGTACATATTAATTATAGTTATGGGCTTAGACACCTAATCCAACAACAACAACATAAAATTATGAGCCTTCAGCCTGACTGGACTGCCTCACAGGACCTACAGCCTATCTGGACCACTCTCCGAGCCTTCGGCATGACTGGACCGCCTCGCAGGGCCTACAGCTTATCCGGATCGCTCTTCGGGCCTTCGACCTGATTGGACTGCCTCGCAGGGCCTACAGCCTATCCAGACCGCCCCGGGTATCTTGGCCTTCAGCACAAAGCAAGACCTCCTCAACCCCTCCAAAATTTGTCGATATATACAACAGATAAACATAAGCACATATCCAACAGATACAGGTAATCATGCATATCTACTAATCTATCATATAACTAGCATAACATCATCCTATATACTAGGATACATAACCTAGTGGGCCGACATTGGTGCCTTCGACCCACGAGTACAGTGAGGAAAAATCACCTGAACCACTTGGCAAAAGCCCAACAGCTACCTCAGCATCAAAACAACCAATCCACACTTCCTAAAACCAAAACGAGACCAATCGTTAGTCAAATACTCAATTCTACCCAATTTTGACAAAAAGTCAAATTGGTCAAAAAGTCAAAGGTCAAAGTCAACGTCACGTCGTGAGAATGAAATGACAAAACAATCATGACTCTGGGCAACGTAATCTCAGAATGGTCCAAACAACCAAGATCCAGTCTTTAAGTCTCAAAGGGACCGTTCAACCGGAAGTCGCACCCGATTTAAACAAATAAAATTTTCACTGCTATTTGCACTAAAAATATAGCACAAGTAAGCAGGGTCGAATCCTCAGGGACACAACTTCGGGGGCGGATGACTTCATGTAGTATCATAACAGTTGAAAATTTTATTTGTTTTGCATCAGACACATTCTAGTCAAAACAGAAATTATTAAGAAAGGGGTTTTTAAATTAAACTAAAAACTAAAATTACAGTGAAAATAAACTAAACGAAAATCAATAATAAAAACGATTTCAGCTCTGCTGGGACTTTCCTAATCATACAATCAGTTCAGATCTGGTTATTTGAGATGCGTTCTATCTAAGCTGGTACTGAGAAAAACTAACAAGCTCTAGTATAATCTCTTTTACCTAAATTAGTTAACCAAAACAAGCTCTTTGAATTAAGCCTAACGTTTTACTGTTCAATTAAACAAGATCTTAATTAAATCAGAAAAGCAACTTTATGATCTGTGTAAAATTCCCACCAATACCCAATACTTCTCACAATCTCGGAAGCGTAAAGATATGATTTTTACAGTTTATATCAGAGTTAAATGCCAACACTGAACCAATCTGATACTTGTTACTTATTACCAGTTGATAAGAATAATTACGGATTCTATTAACCGATTAACTGGAATGATAAAACCCTAGCTAGGTGATCAGACTAACAAGAATTTAAAACCAAACGTTCATTAAGCTCAAAACTGAAAATTATAGATAGAAACACAAAAAGAAAACTAGATATGAAAACTAATCACATGAAAAGTACTAGTCTATGTAGAACTGAAAACTAGGTTTTAGCTAGATATGGCTAAAAACGAAACTAAACTAGTAAAAAGAAACATTTACTGATAAATTTAGGTAAACTAAACGAATGAGATGATTCGCAGTCTTCAGATCTCCAAAAGTCGCTGAAAGGTATCAGAAATCGTCTTCACAAGGGTATTCTGTCGTCTGGAATCGTCTCCCTCCCCCCCCCCCGATCTGATAATGAGGGTCGTATTTATATCCAAGATGGAAACTTTCGGAGAACGAAACCGAAAAATATGTCACACCCCCAAACCAGAATGGCGGAAACATTCGGGGGCGGATGACTTCATGTAGTTTTTCTCAATACAACCATCATAAATATAATTTAAAAGTTACATTATTGAATACAATACATGTCTCAAAATAAATTACAATATGATGATTTAGTAAGTTTTAATACTGACGTCTTAGCGTCCCTTCTCCAAAAGCTGAAGATTTACCTGTATTACTGAACCCCTGAGAATACAAGCAGTTTTGAAAGAATATCAGCATAAAGCTGGTGAGTTCATAAGCATTTAGTTTTGGTGGAAAATATTCTTTGATCCTTTTGAAAAATGTTCCTCAAGAAAATCCCATATTTTCTTAATAAAAGCATGTTTGTAACCCATTCCTTCCATGACTTCCAGATTCATACAGAAACGTACAATCTAAGGAGTCATGGAATGAATATGAATATCCATTAGTTCGATGTTAAACCATCCGTTTATGAAAATATTGTGTTATCCTGGGAAAATCCTTTATTTTCCCTATAAGTAGGTTGTTGATTATCCGTTCTAAAATGAAGTATACAAATATCTACCATACTTATATCGTTAAACGTAGTTTTCTTTGAAAAATCCTAGTTACTCCCAGTGAGGTATATTAGCCTTATTACATAAATAAAACTAATAAAAACGTGGTGACTAAATCCTAAAGGTATTATTAATATCCTCTAGTAATCAATTGATTATTACTCTGAGGTTAGTTCACTCGATCCATTAATACGTAAGTAAATCGCTGTTATCTACATTGTGAGTTTTATAACCATACATTAACTTGATATGGCACGTATCGGGGCCAGTATCCTTTATGACTTTGTCACCCGTAGACCTGTCGGTCCCACTGTAGCTAGCAATGAGGTGCGGGATAGTCAGTCCCGTATAGATCTATACACAACAATCACGCTCTCCCTACAAGAGATTCTGGTCATAAGTGCTAGTCCTACACTCTGTTTCGGTGGTGAGTGTTACCAAGGACGTGTCTCCAACTTAGACAAACAAATTTACAAGTAATAATGCTGAAAACCCTTTTTGTAATTAACATGAATCCTTTATAAAATGATATCTTTTACTTCATGATTCATAAGTTCATTGCCTTAGTTTTGAAAATTGTTTTTGCGAGTTGATTTCTTAACCCATTTGGTAAAACTGTTTTCCATGTTAAAAGTATATTGAAAATATAATTATCTTAAACAAAATAATATACTTTGAGCCCAAGATTACTTGTGCTTTTGCTTGTATCCCCCCCTGAAAACATGAAAAACTCGGAAAAGCGTAGGGGTATGAACTCACCTGATAAGTGGTGAATCGGGCAGCGTTTCGTTTCTAGGAGGGATTGTTCTTGACGAAACAGCGGGTTTCTGGTGAAAAACCGGGCTTCACGCGGGCAGTACCTCGACTGGAAAGACTGTTTTTCGCGGGAACTTCGGGCGTCGGGACTTGCGTCATGTGCTAGGGGTGTTACCGGGGCCTCGGGGTGTAAGTTGTACGTAAAACGAGGCAATAATGAGAGATAGAGAGAGAAGAGCTTGAGTACCAAAACTCGGCAGCCCACGGCATCTATTTATAGGGTGCTGGTCATCGGGTTACGCTGGGCGTAACTTCCATGTGCGAGGGGCGTAACACCTCTTTCATGCGTACGCTGGGCGTACGAAGATCTACGCGGGGCGTAGTTCGGATAAGCTTTGGTATGCGTGCCTCGAACTTCAAAAATTCATAACTTTCGCATACAAGCTCCGTTTTTGACGTTCTTTATATCCACGCGTAGGTGAGAATATGCTCTACAATTTTGGTTTAGACTCCGTCGGCTGATTTTGAATTTGTTTTTAATATTATATTTTTAACCGCCGGGACAGGAAAAGTCCGTTAAAAATCCATAACTTCTTCATCCGACGTCCGTTTTCGTCTGTCTTTTCACCGTTGTACTACTATTGTCGGGATCTTCGGTTCTCGTTAAGGTTGCGTCTGCTAAAAGTCGCTCGATCTCTATTTCGAGGTTTTAGCTGTCTACTGCTGTATCCGAAACTTAGAAAAATCATAACTTCCTCATACGAAGTCAGATTTGAACGTTCTTTTTATGTACGCTCACGGTTTGTTATTATCTACGACTTTCGTTTTGATTCTTAAGGCTAAAAAGCGTTTTATTTAAATTTCATTTTTATGCTTAACAGTGTTTTACCGGTTTTGTCGCGAATCTTTGATTGGTCATAACTTCTTCGTTATAACTTGGATTTTAGTGTTCTTTATATTTCTGAAAACCTTGTTACGATATCTATCACTTTATATTTCCCAATTGAGATTTTTGAACATTTCATTTTTTATGCTACTTTTATTATTTCAAAAATAGGTTACAATAATTGATTTTAGAACATTACATTGACTTGAAATATCGGGTTGTCACATCATCCCCCCGTTAGATGGAATTTCGTCCCGAAATTAATTCTAAATTAAGTATTTTATGGACTATGGAAAAGATGCGGGTATTATTGTTTCTTCTGACCTTCGCGCTCCCAGGTGTATTCAGGTCCTCGCTTGGCATTCCAGCGGACCTTCACAATGGGTATGCGACTTTGTTTTGTTCTTATTATTTCCCTACGCATTATTTCTACCGGTTCTTCTACGAAGTGGAGACTCTTGTTGATTTCGATTTCGTCCAGAGGGACAATGAGGGTCTCATCGGATAAGCACTTCTTTAAGTTTGACACATGAAAGGTAGGATGTACGTTATTTAGTTCCTGCGGTAATCGAAGCTTGTGTGCTACCGGGCCGATCCTGGCAAGGATCTCGAATGGTCCGATATATCTTGGATTTAGTTTCCCATGTTTTTCCAAAACGTATTAATCCCTTCCAGGGTGAGACCTTCAACCGTACTCGGTCTCCAACCTGAAATTCCAAGGGCTTCCGTCTTTTGTCCGCATAACTCTTTTGTCTGTCTCTTGAAGCTTTTAGTCGTTCCCGGATTTGGACAGTCTTCTCGGTAGTTTCCCTTATGATTTACGGGTCAGTGAGGGTGTTGTTAGGTACTTGCCCTCTAGCTAGTTGCGTGTCACCCACTTCAGCCCAGCATAGAGGTAATCTGCACTTGCGGCCATAGAGGGCTTTGAATGGAGCAACCTTGATGCTAGTGTGATAGCTATTGTTGTACGAGAACTCGACCAATGGTAAATGGGTATCCCATGCTTTACCAAAATCGATCACACAAGCTCTTAGCATATCTTCCAATGTTTGAATGGTCCTTTCACTTTGTTCGTCGGTTTGTGGGTGATAAGCGGTACTCATGTCTAGTCTCGTTCCTAGAGATTTTTGTAATGACTGCCAGAACCGCGAGGTGAATCTACTATCTCTGTCTGAGATAATGGATATTGGTACCCCATGCAGTCGCACAATCTCCCTGATGTATGTTCTAGTTAGTTTCTCCAGCTTGTCTGTTTCCTTTGTTGGTAGGAAGTGTGCGGATTTGGTTAACCTGTCGACGATCACCCAAAATGGCATCAAGTCCACCTGTTGCCTTGGTAACTTGATTCTTAAGCCCATTGTAATCCGCTACCACTCCCACTCAGGTATTTCCGGTTGTTATAGTAAGCTTGCGGGTTTTTTCTCTGAAGTTCAAGATAAGACTCATCCTTGGCTCATCCATCCTCACCTCGTGTATACGAGTTGTATATAATTTAAATCGACAAAATGTTCAGTTAGGTGGTTCTGCCCCAAGTCCACAACCAGACAAGGAACAGGAAGTAGGGCAGAATCACACATCCTAAATCTTGTTGAGTCTAAATTATATGCCACTCTTGCATATACACCTAGCAGCGATAGATTAACGTAATGAGTTCTTCTACTCTATTCTTGAACTTGACCTGCAGTACAAGTGGTCTTCCTCGGAGATCTCTTGGGTATACAACGGGTGGTTACTAACTTTTGAGACTTTTTTGGTGCTTTCTGTTTCAAGTTTTCTATCTATTGAGCAGGCTAGAAGGTGTGGTACCCCTCGCATGGGTACTTCTGAAGTTTTGAAGTGAGAGATGATATAAAGGTTTGTGTTATGGATTGGAAGAATTTCATCTGACAACTGATTAAGGAAAAAGTTCTTTTACACGGCATAAAAAAAAATTGGCATGGTAAGGATCAAGCCAAACCATGTCGGATGAGGATGTCAGAACTTCTCAGCGAAGTAGATATTAAGTTATTCTGGAAGAGATGATTACTAGGATGACGAACAATTCTATGTACATAAGTTTTCAGCGCCTTCAGTTTTATTCTGTTATTTTGCTACGAATCCCCTTTTTAATTCAAAATTTGGCGGATACTACTAATACGAGGGTTCTGATAAATTTTGAAACTATGAACTTTCATGGAATGACTCCTACTAGGTCTCACTATCATCGCTTGGTGCACACAAGTCATGTATAATTAAGATTGGTAAGACAGTTGACTGAGCAACCCTGCCCTAAATCCACAACCAAACAAGGAACAGGAAATGAGGCGGGATCACTCACTTTAAATCTACAAATCTTAATTATAAATGTCCCTAATGCTTACACTAAGCCATCATAGCTTACCTGATAGGATTCTCAGTTTTATATGAGTGCTGTGATTTGGTTCGAATGAGAGAGTAATTATAATTATAATTAAATTATTGGGGTTTCGAAGCATACCAAACTATAGCAGGGTTCTTTTATGTTTCCCCATTCTCTGGGGTCAAATTCCTCCTGCTCACCCGTCGTTCTTCTCTGTTGGACAGTCCCTCTTGTAATGTCCTTTCTCACCACAAAGATGACATATTGGACTTGTTCCAACGTTGGTAGTTGAAGTGATGAATTTGATCGGAGTCCTACAGAAACGGGCGGTGTGCCCCTTTATGTTGCATCTATTGCAATGCAGTACTCGGCAGACTCCATGATGATGGTAGTTGCACTTGCTGCAGTGTGGGAGGTTTCCTAAGTACGGTGTGGTCGGTGTTAGGATAGCAGGGTTGATGGGGGTATTGACTGCCCCAGCTTGTTGCCCTTCTGTAGGTCCTTGAGTTGAACAACTCCCTTTCTTGTTCTCGAACTTTCGTTTCAGAAAATTAGGTTTGAGGTTCGGAGTGTCTTTACCAGTAGGCACTTGTTGCTGAAATTGATGATCACTACGATCGGGATTGCCGATCACATTTCTACTAACATTTGCGTTGTTAGCATTAAGGTGAGCCATGACAGCTGCTACGGCTGATGTGACTGCAGCTTGAAACGTAGCCGCATCTATCTGAAGGATTTGTGTTTTATCGGAGGGTTGGTTACGTTTCTTCGGAGGCATGATTCTGATACAAAATGAGAAAATGGGCTCGTAAGCGATTATGGTTGGCTTTAGATGTATTCCAATAATTCATATTAATATAATTTTTTTTTGTTTCGTCATACTGATCTCAAAGATTTGACCTACATCCCTATGATGCAGTCCTGGTAAAAGAGTAGAATGAAGTTTCTAGAATGGTTACCAGACGAGTGTCATCCAAACGAAGTTATCTTTGGTTGGTGGATATTATGATTCAATTTTCGAAAAGATTTGAAAGTAATTCATAATAGAGTCTACAATAAATCGACTTATGAATTTGAGAAGTAATCACTCTCGATTGAGATTTTGTGATCCAAATTATTGTTATTAGCCAATACAGGAAAAAGACGATAAGTTCGAATCCTAAGGTGAGTAATGTATTCATTAACTCACTAGGTTGCATTATTTATTAGTTATTATTGTGACGAAAAGGCACTCAAACACTTCACATGTAACACGCGTGGTCCTCCTCCGTTCTCTGTTTTATTCTGGGTGATAATGATTTGTTCTCTCCTGATATTTATAGGGTGTCCTTCTCCTTCGTAGGTATATTGAATTTCTGTGCCATCTTACTTCCGATTCTTACACTCATCTCCATTACTTCATAATGAAGAGTTCGAATCCCGGAAGTTCATGCGAATGTAAGTTTTTCTTTTTGTTATACTGTTCTCGATGATTCAACCTGCATATATGTTATGTTTCTATAGTACTGCAAAAGCATTTAAGTTATTAAGACAGAATATTGACGTTAACATCTTAAGTTGGTTCGGTTTTTACGC
Source organism: Lactuca virosa (assembly GCF_052849685.1). NCBI lineage: Eukaryota > Viridiplantae > Streptophyta > Magnoliopsida > Asterales > Asteraceae > Lactuca > Lactuca virosa. Next base: position 47,616,226 of record NC_136433.1, read on the forward strand.
GGAGGCATCTTTTACTATAAAGGTTAAAAGATGAAACGATTGTAAGATATCAAGAATGAACATGAATTTGATATCTCATAACTAAAACACTTAGTACGATAGGGATCTTGTAAGGAATTGGAATTAGAAGTTCAATACAAGTACAACTTGTAACAGAATAATGTGAAATTGAGTGGTTATTTTTCAAAACGTAAGAAGTAAATGTCGATTGTATAGGTGTATTTAGTACATAGAGTTTGGAAAACTTGACCTTAAACAGGTCTATAACACACCACAATCCTGTGAAAAATATCGACATTAAAATGACCTACCGAAAATGGATTTTTGTGGTCGAACTGAAAAAGTATGAAAATAACTCTAAGACATCTCCGAAGACTTAGACTTTAACCAAAAGAGTAAACAGAGGGCGAGTAGAGTATGATCTACTTCCTACTAATTTCGGCCCTGGGTTTGGCTAACTGGCGTTCTATTTTGAATATACTCCTATCTTGTATATCACGATGTTTTCGTAATCGTTGCACTTCGGCTTGCGAAGCCACCAGTTCTTCCTGCAAGAAGTTGGTACGATCCCTTATTGCGTTATGACTGTCTTCCAGGTTGCTAAGACGAACAGCGTCGACACCAGTGGTAGCCTCAATCTGCACCACTCGGTCGATGATAGCTCTTCCCTGTTCCGTATTGCAAGAAACACGACGAACCAACACAGGAAGTGCTCTATCTGCTGAACCTCCGGCGTCTAGATTGTAGAAAGCTTCGGTATCCTTGGTAGGGGAAATTTTGACCTTGTTCATGACTCCACCTGTCTAGGTTTATGGCCCACAGAGGCGTCGGGCCTTGAACGTTCTGACGAGGGTTAGAGTTCTGAGCAACTGGAGGTGGATTATAAGCTTCTGATCTGGAGTCGTCATCCTCGTGAAAGACTTCAGCATAATCATCGTCGAGGGGAAATTGCAAGCTCATCTTTTGGTTCGGCACCGAGCCAACCAACATTCTCTTGATTAGGAAAGTACGGATCTCTGGGAGGATGGAATCCAGTCATTTTTATCTAAGCGAGAATAGGGATAAGAGAAATATAAATATAACTTAAGGGTAAGAAGGTAATTTTTGTGATAAGACCTACACCGGGTCTTCCTATAATTACCTAGTGTATACTAATCACATACAATCTAGATCGAATAGGCTGTTAGATAAGTAGCTTCACTTTAAGTCCGCATCCAAACAAGGAAAAGGGCCTAAAGCGAAATCATAAATCCTAAGCCTATAAAATCTCAATCATGTGTAACTTTAAAGTATGCACTTTGCAATTATAGACCTGCCAGTGAAGGTTTTTAGTTTTTGAATAAGATTCTACTTATTTGACGATTCCTAGTTCTAACTAAATATCGAGGTTCGCATGATTATTACGGTTCTTATAGTACTATGAAATACTCCTATAGTATTTCGAATTCGTAAGTTTGATTCTAGTATTTCCTTTGGTAAGTTTTTGACTTGTTGTTCACTATTACTATTCCTCAGCATACGTTGGTCACATCTTGGATAAATATAGTTGATCAGGCTATATTCATCCTCGATCTGATTACATACTCTGAGGCCTAATCGTAGTGTTCAACTTGTCTTAATACTTTAGTATAGTTTTGACTATGATACTAGACCGATGCATGCATGTGCTTATACTTTTATAAATCTAGCATTTTAATTTATTAAAAGTATAGTTTGTGAAAACGTTTTGTCAGAAGGTTTTAGTCCCTTTGCATTTATAGTTTGTATATCTTATGTGGTTCGATATACTTAGTTCACTATAAACAATTTTCTGATACCAATCTGTCATACCCCCAAACCAGAATGGCGGAGTCATTCGGGGGCGGATGACTTCATGTAGTATCATAACGGTTGAATATTTGTAAAGAAAGTAAATACAACCATCATAAATATAATTTAAAAGTTACATTATTGAATACAATACATGTCTCAAAATAAATTACAATATGATTTTCTAGTAAGTTTTAAGACTGACGTCTTAGCGTCCCTTCTCCAAAAGCTGAAGATTTACCTGTATTACTGAACCCCTGAGAATACAAGCAGTTTTGAAAGAATATCAGCATAAAGCTGGTGAGTTCATAAGCATTTAGTTTTGGTGGAAAATATTCTTTGATCCTTTTGAAAAGTGTTCCTCAAGGAAATCCCATATTTTCTTAATAAAAGCATGTTTGAAACCCTTTCCTTCCATGACTTCCAGATTCATACAGAAACGTACAATCTAAGGAGTCATGGAATGAATATGAATATCCATTAGTTCGATGTTAAACCATCCGTTTATGAAAATACCGTGTTATCCTGGGAAAATCCTATATTTTCCCTATAAGTAGGTTGTTGATTATCCGTTCTAAAATGAAGTATACAAGTATCTACCATACTTATATTGTTAAACGTAGTTTTCTTTGAAAAATCCTGGTTACTCCCAGTGAGGTATATTAACCTTATTACATAAATAAAACTAATAAAAACGTGGTGACTAAATCCTAAAGGTATTATTAATATCCTCTAGTAATCAATTGATTATTACTCTGAGGTTAGTTCACTCGATCCATTAATACGTAAGTAAATCGCTGTTATCTACATTGTGAGTTTTATAACCATACATTAACTTGATATGGCACGTATCGGGGCCAATATCCTTTATGACTTTGTCACCCGTAGACCTGTCGGTCCCACTGTAGCTAGCAGCGAGGTGCGGGATAGTCAGTCCCGTATAGATCTATACACAACAGTCACGCTTTCCCTACAAGAGATCCTGGTCATAAGTGCTAGTCCTACACTCTGTTTCGGTGGTGAGTGTTACCAAGGACGTGTCTCCAACTTAGACTAACAAATTTACAAGTAATAATGCTGAAAACCCTTTTTGTAATTAACATGAATCCTTTATAAAATGATATCTTTTACTTCATGATTCATAAGTTCATTGCCTTAGTTTTGAAAACTGTTTCTGCGAGTTGATTTCTTAACCCATTTGGTAAAACTGTTTTCCATGTTAAAAGTATATTGAAAATATAATTATCTTAAACAAAATAATATACTTTGAGCCCAAGATTACTTGTGCTTTTGCTTGTATCCCCCCTGAAAACATGAAAAACTCGGAAAAGCGTAGGGGTATGAACTCACCTGATAAGTGGTGAATCGGGCAGCGTGTCGTTTCTAGGAGGGATTGTTCTTGACGAAACAGCGGGTTTCTGGTGAAAAATCGGGCTTCACGCGGGCAGTACCTCGACTTGAAAGACCGTTTTTCTCGGGAACTTCGGGCGTCGGGACTTGCGTCGTGTGCTAGGGGTGTTACCAGGGCCTCGGGGTGTAAGTTGTACGCAAAACGAGGCAATAATGAGAGATAGAGAGAGAAGAGCTTGAGCACCAAAACTCGCCAGCCCACGACATCTATTTATAGGGTGCTGGTCATCGGGTTACGCTGGGCGTAACTTCCATGTGCGAGGGGCGTAACGCCTCTTTCATGCGTACGCTGGGCGTACGAAGATCTACGCGGGGCGTAGTTCAGATAAGCTTTGGTATGCGTGCCTCGAACTTCAAAAATTCATAACTTTCGCATACAAGCTCCATTTTTGACGTTCTTTATATCCACGCGTAGGTGAGAATATGCTCTACAACTTTTGTTTAGACTTCGTCGGCTGATTTTGACATTGTTTTTAATATTATATTTTTAACGGGCCGGGACAGGAAATGTCCGTTAAAAATCCATAACTTCTTCATCCGACGTCCGTTTTCGTCTGTCTTTTCACCGTTGTACTACTATTGTCGGGATCTTCGGTTCTCGTTAATGTTGCGTCTGCTAAAAGTCGCTCGATCTCTATTTCGAGGTTTTAGTTGTCTACTGCTGTATCCGAAACTTAGAAAAATCATAACTTCCTCATACGAAGTCAGATTTGAACGTTCTTTTTATGTACGCTCACGGTTTGTTATTATCTACGACTTTCGTTTTGATACTTAAGGCTAAAAAGCGTTTTATTGAAATTTCACTTTTTATGCTTAACAGTGTTTTACTTGTTTTGTCGCGAATCTTTGATTAGTCATAACTTCTTCGTTATAACTCGGATTTTAGTGTTCTTTATATTTCTGAAAACCTTGTTACGATATCTATCACTTTATATTTCCCAATTGAGATTTTTGAACATTTCATTTTTGACGCTACTTTTATTATTTCAAAAATAGGTTACAATAATTGATTTTAGAACATTACATTGACTTGAAATATCGGGTTGTCACAAAATATGATCGCATGTTGACTATATGTGATCACATATTTTGCAATTTTTTCCAGATTTGCCCGTAAATGATGCAGGATGCAAGTTTCGACGTTTTCTAGACTTCGGGCCATTTATGCGATCGCAGGTATAGGTTTATGTGATCGCATTTTTTTTCAAAAATCTTCCAGAATTGAATCTGAACGAAGTACAAAGCCAAATTTGAAGTTTCTGGAGTTGCAACAAGAAAATGTGATCGCATAAATGCTTTATGCGATTGCATATTCGGTATTTTCTGCTCAGATGGCCTATATAGGACTTATTTCGACCCTGGGAAACTTCATGGCAAAAATGCGATCACGGATACTGGAAATGCAATCGCAGATCTAGGTTCCTGGCTCGTTTCGCACGCGATACTTTAGTTTAAGCACTCCTTGTTATTCCTTAGCATCCTTCTTCAATTCCAGCTCCATTTATGCTCTAAATATGCATCCAACTACTCCCAAAGTATTGCTCCACTCGAACTATCTGAAATTTGACACGAACAATATTAGCAGTACGGGAATTCTGATAAAATACACGAGCTAAACATTATTTAAACAAATGACATGCAAATGTACAAAATATTATGTTAAATGATAATAAAAACTACCTTAAAAGATGCATAAAATGACATCTAACCAATCTCCCCAAGCTTAAACCTTAGTTGCCCTCAAGTAAGAAAAATAATTAAACATTATAAATAAATGAAAAAATGTAGATGACCTAAAAAGAATTTAGAATAAAATAAAGGAAAATAAAAATACTTCACTCTATTTTTTTCTCACATGATCAGATTTTATACCGAGGAAGCTTCAATGAAATCACTACCTAGACAACAGTCTCAATACCTTTATTTCATATTCAAAATTTATATTTAATAAATTAAACCAAGCTTGAGTAAATAATTTTTACGCCGAATTAAATTTATGAAAACAGTGTATTTTTAAAAATAATTTCATGAAAATTCGTTTATAAAAACTTAGCTTGACCAACCCCTCATTTTATTCTGAACCCGTCCAGTAAACGCGATAAGCTCCATTATGGACAGAAAATCCAAGCTTACCCCTATGATTCCACTATCAAGGGATCTATCTCATTATACCACACATCTTCTTTGTCTTGATCAAATCTTCAATTTAAGTTGTTTGCTTTTTGATTTTGACTTGAACTTGACTTGGATTTTACTTGGAATTTCAGATTTCTTCAAGTTGCTTGACGTACCATTCCTATTATATATATATATATATATATATATATATATATATATATATATATATATATATATATATATATATATATATATAATGGGCGTGAATTTCACTTTGTGGCCCACCATATCTTCAATACTTCAAAATAATAATAAATTGTGGGTATAACAAGAGTTCCCTCCTAACATAAAAAGACGCAAAAACTATAGGGTTCAGTACTTCAAGGAACGATAAGGGTTATCCAATCTAGGTTCTTTTTAAGGCATTTAAGGAAACTATTTCTAAAACATTGTTCGTTTTTCCATCTCATACTTCCATTATAAAAATTATTCGACTCATATGTTGATTCATATTGAAAACATTTAAAACACTTGAGAAGATAATTTTTAAAATTGATTGTAATGAGACTGTTATTTTCGGTTACTATTACACTTCATTTTAACAAAACTATCGAATGTAAAAAAGATATCATCATCTCATGTAAAAAAAAATTATTATATTTTTATTTTTTCGAATTTTTTACTGATGCAGAAAATAAAAAAAAAGAAACTAAAATAACTAGAAATAAAATCTTTTTGGGTTTTTTTCTTTATGAATGCAGAAAAATAAAAAGGAAAATATTTTTTTGAAATTTTCAAATTTTTATATGCAAATGCAATGCAAAAAAAAAACAATAAAATTTGAAAATTTTATCCTAAAAAAAACTGAAAATTAAACATTTTTAACAAAAAACAAAATGCAAATTTTTTTACAGTAACTCCCTCATCAAGCTTAAAATGATGCATTGTCCTCAATGTTCATAGCTGAATGAACAACTCAATAAAGCATATAAAAGGAGAAAGGGTGCAGCTAGGAAAGATTGTACCCGATAAGTTTGTAGAAATTCTGATTTTGATGATGATGTTGACGAAAAAACTGAATTTCAGCAACTCTGAAGATCCTCAGATTTCCCGAAGCTTGCTTGGAACTGCGACCATCTCTTTATTGACTTCATATAAAACTAAAAAATACTCCTCGGGTTGCCTCCCGGAAAGCCATCTATTTTTAAAGTTGTTGGCTCGACTTTGTCCAACGATATTTGCTAACTGGTGTGGTTGAGACTTCTTTGAAGCTCAACTCTCTTCCTTGTCACTACAGACCCCTTCAAATATGGCAATATGGGTGGATCTGGAACTTGTTCAGCAAACTGGATAGACTCCAGATTGTCTTCAGATAAGTCTTTCATATTTTTAAACTTCTTTCTCTTTCTGATCTTCTGCTTTCCAGAATTCTTCTCCTTCTTCTCTTCATATTTTCTTCTTTTTAAATTTTTCTTTTTAGAAGCTTTCTCAACATAAATCATCACTTTTTCTTGAATCCTTTTTCCAGAAATTCTCTTTTCTTCCTCCCCAAGCTTATCTCTGATCAGCTCCATCTCAGCCCCTTCAGATAACTTCTTTTCAGCAGTTAATTTTTCTTCCCAAAGATTTCCCTTTTTCATCATTTCTAATGTGTCTGATAAATTCATATCTACAAATATTCCTTGCACAGAGATATTAGAAAACATACAACAACCCTCAGATAAAGGACTGTTGGTACCCAGATAATTAACATAAATATTATCAGAAGGAAAATTATCATCATTAATTTTAAAATTAACTACTTCCTCATCAAACTTCATTGAAATCATGTCATTAAAAACATATATTTTTGTTTTTGCATTTTTCATAAATCGCCTTCCCAAATGATAGAATTTTTATCTAAAGTGTCCAAATTACTCATGTTAATAATACAAAAATCAGCGGGAAAGATCAGATTATCCACTTGGACAACAACATTCTCCAGTACACCTTTTGGGTGTACTGTCGAGTGGTTATCCAACTAGATAATTGTCCCGGTCTTTTGTAAAGTTCCCATTTTTAATTTTTCAAAAACAGAAAAGGGAATGACATTGACTGAGGCTCCTAAGTCAAAAATGGCTTTTCGAAAATAAGGTTCCCCAATTTACAAGGAACTGAGAAAATTCTCGGGTCCTTGCAGTTTGGAGGTAAACCTTTTTACAAAATGGCAGAAATATTTTCGTCGGCTTTGATAATTTCATTTTTTTTTCTTTGAACTACATAAATCTTTCAGAAACTTAGCAATCGATGGATGTGTTGGATAACATCTAAAAGTGGGATATTTACCTCAACCTTATGAAAAATTTCCATAATGTCCTCATCCTCTCTTTTGCGCTTCATATTCTTCAGTCTTGATGGGAATGGAGGTAAAGGCTTGTATCCTTTCAGATTCGGCTTAGCTGGTTGTGGAGTTTCTTTTTCTTCCAGCTTTTCAGATTCTTCTTCAACCAACACCTCTTCATGCACTTCCTCTTCTTTTTCTGTTTCTTTTACGTCTTCTTCTTCTACCAGAAATTCTTCATCATCTTCTTTTGCTTGTTCAGATACGCTAGGACCTCCACAACTTTTCTCACTTCTCAAGGAAATAACACTCACATTGTGCTTTGGATTATTTTCAGTGTGTCCTGGTACCTTTCCTTGAGATTCTAGACAACCTTATGCGTACGCGTCTGAGGTCCCGACTATGCGAGGGTCGTAAGTACATCGGGCGTACTGATTGGTACGCTGAGCGTACTCTTTAGAGTGGACTTTAGGCTTTATTTCGGGCCATATGTCGGACTTAGGAACTTTGGGCCCTAGTTGGGCCGTAAGCTTTTCTACAATGGGCATTTGGCTTGGCCCATTTTAGATATACATTATATTTTGGGCTTCGTAGCTAGTAGCACTTGGTCCTTGATGGGTGATAGCTTCATTTTATTTACTTCTTTTTACAGTTTATTTTAGCACATTTCATTCGCATTTTAGTTAATTTTCATGCATATTTTCCTTTTTTTTATTTTATGACCATTTCGAGTACTTTCTAGTTTCTTGAGCATTGTTGCAGATTTTTTTGGAGACTAGCGGAGCGGGATTCTTGGGAAGCGATTGGACTTGAAGGGCAATGAGAATTTTGGGCTTGATGGCTATGGAGGTGATTCATGGAGTGGGCTTGTCAGTTGCTTGAAGGCTTGGAAGATTTGAACATTAAATTTGCAAGACGCGGGAGAATTTTCGAGTGTGCGGAGATCGATAATCGGGAGTTTGCGGAAGCTATGAGTGATTTGGAGAAGGCAAATTGGGCTCAAATTGATGAAATCTTAAAGAAAAATGGGCTAGAAGTTGATTAGACTCGAACTGGGCCAATGGAATAGTTGTGGGGGCCCAAGACTTGAAGAAGCCCAAAACTCCGTCGTAGTCACGCGGTTTGCGTAAGATTTCCACGCGGCCCGCGTGGATTCCTGCAGGGGCAAATTCGGGATTTTATTTGGAGCTCTATATTGGGAAGGTTGGTGTGCCTCTTTAGCTTTATCTTGAACATCCGATTTTGACACATTCTCTCTGGAGTTTTGGATCACTTTGAAGACCAAAAACCTTGAAGAACTTCAGTCTCTTGATTCTTGTCAAATGTTTGGTACAATCTTATCTAACTTTGTTTTCTTGAGTTTAGCCATGCTTGGCTAAACAAATCTTGGTTGACTTTTGTTGAATCCTTTGAACTTTTGTTGAATGTTGAAGATTCCATGAACTTGTGTTTGAATCTTTATGAGAATGTTTTGAGTTTTAAGATCTTGTCACTACTTATATGTTTTTATTCATGAGTTTAAATGTGTTTGTGGTGATTAGTTGGCTAATTTCTTGATTAAGTAAATGATCTCCAAATTAGCATGCAACAAGTGATTTTTGTGTTGGTTTTACTTCACACAATCATAAAAACATTTTCTCCAACATGGTAGTGGAAGTTTTTGACTCCTCTTGCATTTGGTGACTTTTTGGTTCTTAATGCTAGTTGACTTTCACTAATTACATGCTTAATGGAAATTGTGACTTTGACTAAGAAAATTGTTATGAGCTTCTCTAACCATTTTAATAATTAAGAAAAGTCTAGGTAATCTCAAGCTTCTTGGATTACTATAGCCAAATTAAGGATTTAAAGCAAGTATTGCACCATTGGATTCTAATGATACGTTCATCAAAAGCCAAAGTGAGGAAACCTTAAGTCAACCATCCTTACCTTATTGATTTTACATCAAACTCTTATTCTTGTTGAAATTGTCCATTTAAATCTTAGTTTAATTCTAGTTTGTTTCAAGTATTTCAAAACACCAAGCCCCCATTTTTATATTTATATATTTTTTACAAGTGTTTTTACAAAGAGGATTTTCATAGAGTTATAAAATTGAACCAGTCTCCGTGGATTCGACCCCTTTACCGCTATGCACTAAATTAGTGTAAAAGATTTAGGGTTATTAATTTTGTTGGCCTCGACAACCACCAAATTTTGGCGCCGTTGCCGGGGATTGGTTTATTTTTAATCATTTTGTTTCTCTATGCCCAGATCTCAACGTACAGGTGCTTTGATTTATAATCCTGAAATTGAAAAAGAAGCAAGACGTTTGGCAAAGGAAAAGAGAATAGAACGTGGTCAAACTTCAAATCCTCACGGGGATCCAGAGGTTGAAACCGCTTCATCAAGTGACACGGAACCCGATTCTAGTCTCGACCCTCGCTAAGAAATTCCCGAAACACCACCCCTACAACAAAATCCACCCATTATTGAACCTATTGCAATGGCGGACGGAGGAGAAGCTCCCGAAAGAACTTTTAGGCAAATGATGGAAACCGATGTTACACAAACTCCAACCGGTATCAATTACCTGGTTTTGGAAGGAGGTTCGGAATTGAAGTCAAGTTTAGTCCATCACCTTCCAACTTTTCATGGATTAGAGAATGAAGACCCTCATAAGCATTTGAAGATGTTCCACATTATTTTCACTAGTATGAAGCCACAAGGGTCAACCGATGACCAAATCAAATTAAGGGCATTCCCCTTCTCATTGGCCGATAGAGCAAAGGATTGGTTATTCTATCTTCCCCTGGGGTCAATCAACTCATGGACCGACATGGCAAGAGCTTTTCTTGACAAGTTCTATCCCACTTCAAGAGTCTCAAGTCTTAGAAATGAGATTTGTGGAATCCGCCAAGGTCAAAATGAGACTTTTCATGATTATTGGGAGAGGTTCAACAACTTGTGCTATATTTTTCCACCACATCAAATTCCGGAACAACTCCTCATTCAACACTTCTATGAGGGATTGTTGCCAATGGAGAGAAGACTAGTTGATGAATCAAGTGGTGCTGATGTCTTTAGTAAAACTCCACAACAAACAAGACAACTTTTCAATACCATAGCCACGAACTCCCAACATTTTGGCCCGCGCCAAGATATGAAGAGAGAGGCACAACACAAAGTCAATGAAGTGGGAACATCAAATCTCGAGTCTCAAATCAAAGACTTAACCTCCGTTGTTCAAAATTTAGCCATGGGACAAACTCCACAAGTGATGGTTTGTGGAATATGTGCAATAATGGGACATCCTACGGATATGTGTCCCATTCTTCAAGAAGATGCGGAACATGTAAACGCCACGGGAGAGTTCCAAAATTACCACAACAAGCCATCCGGTTACCAAAATGCTTACAATTCAAGTTGGAAGCCAAATCCCAACATGAGCTACAACCCAAGACCATTGCCTCAAAATGCATTGGTTAGACCTTCCTATCCACCACCACAACCTCATTACCAACATCCACAACCACACTATCAACCAAAACCGCACCCTCCACATTATCACCACCAACCTCCTCAATCCCAACCGAGTAGCTCCGGAATGTACCTTGAAGACATTGTCAAATCCTTAGCCACTAGTACCCAACAATTCCAAAAAGTGACAAGAACTAGTATCTCCAACCTTGAAGCACAAATGGGTGATATAGTTTCATCCATAAGCAAGTTGGAGTCCCGTGGAAAGTTGCCTTCTCAAACTAAAAAGAACCCAAATATCAATGTGGTGACCTTGAGAAGTGGCAAACAAACCGGAGAGAGTAGTTCAAAGAAGAAGCCAAGGGAAGAAAAGGAAGAAATAGAAGTCATTCCCACTGAAGAACCTATAGTCAAGAACGATGCACAAGCCGGAGTTCCAAAGAAGACTATTCCCCTCGTAACACCAATAGCCACTCAACCGCCATTCCCCTCCCGACTTGCAACTTCAAAGAAGAATATGGAGGAGAAAGAGATTTTGGACACCTTTCGAAAGGTGGAAGTAAACATCCCTCTACTTGATGCAATCAAGCAAATCCCTAGATATGCAAAGTTTTTGAAGGAACTTTGTACCAACAAGAGGAAGTTGAAGGGAAGCGAGAAAATCTCAATGAATGAAAATGCATCCGCGATTTTACAAAGGAAACTTCCACCCAAATGCAAAGATCCTAGAATGTTTACGGTTCCTTGCAAGATTGGGGATGTCACTTTTAGTAGTGTCATGCTCGATCTTGGTGCTTCTATCAATGTCATGCCCTATTTGGTGTATGAATCATTGAATGTCGGACCTCTAAGTGAAACCGGTGTCATAATCTCTCTTGCGGATAAGTCGAGTGTCTTTCCTAGAGGTGTTCTAAAAGATGTTTTGGTGCAAGTGAATCAATTGGTCTTTCCGGCGGATTTCTATGTGATTAATCTAGATGAGCAAGTATCCTCCAAATCGGCTCTAATCTTGCTTGGGAGACCGTTTCTGAAGACGGCTAGGACGAAAATCGATGTGTATGCGGGAAGTTTGACAATGGATTTTGATGGTGAAACAATAAGTTTTAATATTTATGATGCCATGAGATATCCTAGTGATGTTTCATCTTTGTACTTTGTTGATGTTGTTGAGCCAATAACCCAAGAATTGTTCAAGTTGTCTAATGGTGATGTGTTGGAAATGGTTTTAAGCAAAGGGTTTGATTGTGGGAAGCTAGCCGAGCAATTAAAGCTTTATTCTTTGGATCCGGAGATTGAGAGGTTGGTCAATAATTTAGAGGTGAAGAAATCTACAAGATTTGATGTCAAGCAAATTGAGTTGCCCCCAACCCACACGAAGTTGCCGCCATCCCTTGTTCAACCACCCGAATTGGAATTGAAAGTCCTACCTCAACACTTAAAGTATGCTTATTTAGGAAAGAATGAAACCCTTCCGGTTATTATTTCAACTCAGTTAACCGAATGTGAAGAAGAGCAACTCATCAAGGTGTTGAAGGAGCACAAAGAAGCCATGGGCTGGACAATCGCGGATATTAAGGGATTGAGCCCCTCCACTTGTAAGCACAAGATCTTGATGGAGGATGAATGCAAGCCAAGCCGGGACACGCAAAGAAGATTGAACCCGCCTATGATGGAAGTTGTGAAAAAAGAGATTTTGAAGCTCCTTGATGCGGGGATGATCTATCCAATCTCGGATAGCAAGTGGGTGATCCCGGTGCAAGTCGTTCCAAAGAAGACAAGAATCACGGTGGTCGAGAACAACAAAGGTTTGATGGTCCCCACCCGCGTGCAAAACGGGTGGAGAGTATGTATTGATTACCGCAAACTCAATTCAAGCATAAGAAAATATCATTTTCCATTACCTTTCATCGACCAAATGTTAGAAAGGTTGGCCGGGAAATCTCACTATTGTTGTCTCGACGGGTACTCCGTTTTCACCAAATCCCAATGGCACCGGAAGACCAAGAAAAGACAACATTTACATGTCCATTTGGCACTTTTGCATACCGGAGAATGCCATTCGGATTGTGTAACGCCCCGGCCACTTTCCAACGTTGCATGGTTATTATCTTTTCAGAATATGTTGAAAACATAATTGAGGTGTTTATAGATGATTTTACGGTATATGGCAACTCCTTTCAAGAATGTTTGACCAATCTCACCAAGATTTTAAAAAGATGCATTGAAACAAATTTGGTTTTAAATTTTGAGAAATGTCATTTTATGGTGAGTCAAGGTCTTATTTTGGGTCACATTGTGTCAAAGAAAGGAATTGAGGTAGATAAGGCCAAAACTAATGTTATTCAAAGCTTACCTTACCCGACTTGTGTTCGGGAAGTTCGTTCTTTTTTGGGCCATGCAGGGTTCTACCAACGATTCATCAAGGACTTTTCAAAGATAACAAGACCAATGTGCCAACTCTTGCAAAAAGAGGTTGATTTCGAGTTCAATGAGGCGTGCAAAGAAGCTTTCGACAAGCTCAAGGAATTGCTTACATCCGCCCCCATCATACAAGCACCAAATTGGGATCTCCCCTTCGAGATCATGTGTGATGCAAGCAACTATGCTATTGGCGTCGTTTTGGGTCAAAAGAATGGAAGAGCCTCCCATGTGATCTACTATGCATCGAGAACGCTAGACAATGCCCAAAGCAACTACTCTACCACGGAGAATGAGCTATTGGCCATAGTATTCGCTTTGGAGAAGTTTAGGCAATATCTACTTGGCACCAAAGTTATAGTGTATTCAGATCATGCGGCTCTCAAGTACTTGATGACAAAGAAAGATGCAAATCCAAGACTCATCCGGTGGATCTTATTATTGCAAGAATTTGATTTGGAAATTCGGGACAAGAGTGGATACGAGAACCTTGTTGCCGACCACCTAAGCCGGATCATTTCAAATGAAACTCCTCTCCCGTTGCGGGATGAGTTTCCGGATGAGCATCTATTTTCCCTTACTCAATCTACTCCTTGGTATGCCGATATCGTTAACTTTTTGGTCACAAAAAGGTATCCCGATACATTCTCACATGCTCAAAAAGACAAATTAAAAAGTGATGCAAAATACTATGTGTGGGATGAACCTTATTTTTGGAAACATTGTCCCGATCAAATTATTAGGCGATGTGTGCCCCAACAAGAGCATCAATCCATTTTGCAATTTTTTCATGAATTTGCTTGTGGGGGACACTTCGGGCCTAGCTGAACTTTGAGAAAGTTCTTGAGTGTGGACTATTTTGGCCAACCATGTCACGCAATTGTTATATGTTTTGTAAAAGTTGTGAGTGGTGCCAAAGAACAGGAAACATTTCACAAAAGAACCAAATGCCACAAAATCCCATCCTTGTTTGTGAAGTTTTTGACGTATGGGGGATTGATATCATGGGCCCATTTCCCGTCTCATTTGGCAATGTATACATCTTGCTCGCGGTTGACTATGTTTCTAAGTGGGTTGAAGCCAAAGCCACACGATCAGATGATGCCAAAACGGTTATCGACTTTTTAAAATCTAATGTCTTTGTGAGATTTAGTGTGCCTAGGGCGTTGATTAGTGATTGAGGGATGCATTTCTGCAAGAAGATGATGGAGGCTTTATTGAAGAAGTACAACGTAACTCATCGTGTTTCAACTGCCTACCACCCTCAAACGAACGGTCAAGCGGAAGTTTCAAATCGTGAGGTGAAGAGTATTCTTGAGAAAACAGTGAATCCGACGAGAAAGGATTGTAGTTTGAGTCTTGATGATGCCTTATGGGCCTATCGAACCGCTTACAAGACCCCGATAGGAATGTCCCCATTTAGGTTGGTTTTTGGAAAGCGATGTCATCTACCCGTCGAATTAGAGCATCGTGCATTTTGGGTGGTCAAGCAATGTAATTACAATATTGATGAGGCGGGAAGACATAGGAAGCTTCAAATCCAAGAGCTAGAAGAATTGAGAAATGACTCCTATGAGAACTCAAGGATTTATAAGGAGAAAACGAAGCTCTTCCATGACAAGTCCATCACCCGGAAGCATTTTGAACCGGGGCATAGGATCTTACTTTACCATTCACGATTGAAGTTATTTCCAGGCAAGCTAAGGTCAAGATGGATTGGACCTTTTGTTGTGATAAAGACCTTTGACCATGGGGCGGTGGAAATTCAAAGCGAAAAGACGGGACAAATTTTCAAAGTCAATGGGCACCGTTTGAAGCCATTCTATGAAGGTTTCAATGCTAATGCTCTTGAAATCATCCATTTGGATGTCCCGATGTGTTGAAGCAAGCAAGGAAGACGTCTCGCCAAAGACGTTAAAGAAGGGAATTTTTGGAAAGCATTGTGCTTTCACTTTTTCCATATCCAAATAAATCATTTTAAAAGGCGTTTTCGGGATTTTGAAAATAAATTTTTGAAAGGTTTCACCCTTCGCTCCCTGTTTTATTCCAAGCTTTTGTCAAAATTTTGAAACTGGGCCTTGCGGGGATCATTTTGAGCTAAAAATCAAGTTTTTAGAAAAATCAAATTTTTGATCCACAGGAAGGGCCCTCGGCCCGCGTGAGGATTGTGGAAGAAATCCCGCGTCCCGCGTGCATCGATGGTGCAGATATCGTTCAGCAAGCACGGCCAGCACGCGGCCCGCGCCTAGCCCGCGTGAAGGATCAGTGCATTTTCGAGTGAACTAGACGCGGCCAGCGTGCGGCCCGCGTGCAGCCCGCATGAGAGTTTCCAACACTTGGCATATTTTCCACCATTTCAGCTCCCGCGGTCACCATGCGGCCCAAGTCGTACCCGCGTAATGGTTCAGAATTCTTTGAGAAGAGTAGACGCGGCCAGCATGCGGCCCGCGCCTTACCCGCGTGTTGGTCGTTGACTGGATTTTAAGTTGTTGACTTGTATTGACTTTCGTTGACCAGGAGTTTAATGATTTGACCAAACATTAACCGGTTGTTGACCACCCTTGACCATAGATTAAACACTTCCAGCCACTCATCTTCTCCATTCTAACCCTAACCATTTCCACCATTTCCTCTCTAGAAGCTCAAGAACACATAACCCACTTCTCACAAAAATCCGATTTCCTGAAGTTCTACCGGTCGTAATCCCGCGAAACCACGGCCATTCTTCACCATTTTTCATCCTCTACAAACCCCAACCAAAATCCGGTCCGATCTGTGGCCGGAATTCCGGGCGCCACCACCACCCACCGCCGCCTTCTTTCGCATTTTCCGGCCAACTCCAGCCACCATTGGAGATTCTGAGCATGGGGTTTTGTTTCTCTAATCAAGGGCTTTCTGACCCTACCAATTTTCCTCCAAAAACTCACCAAAAGTTTTCACCCGATTCCAAGTGCCGCCACTCTACTCGCCGGAAAATCGCCTTGAAGCTCGTATGTGGGGTCGTTCTAACAATTCAAGTGTCAAACACGGAGAAAAATCATAAGCTTGGGGTGTGCCTTGGAGATTCTTTTTGGTGGTTCTAATTCCGCTTCCACAATCCTTCGCGAGTTTAAGCAAATTGGGTACCCTCATTCCTTTAACTTGATTATTTGTTTGTTAAATACCCGTTTGCTGTTGGAATTGAGTCATCACTCGTGTGGTCTTCGGTGTGATTTTAATATTATTATTGTCACATTTTTGTCCCGATTCAATGTCTAAGTGTGCCAAAACAGGACCTAGTTCATCTAAGGGTGGGTCGAAAGGCAAATCCAATGACCCCCCATTTCGTTTGTTGAATCGTGACGACCGCAAAACATATGACTTTCTTGTTTCCAACAAGCGTAAGGTCAAATCAACCAAGTTTCTCCATCGAGAGTCTTTTGAAACTCTCGGAGTACTTGAGGGAGTTCAAGCACTTTTTAACAACATTGGCTGGGGTTAGTTTCTTCATAATCGTGCAGCGACCTACGTTGAGCCGAATTTGGAATTCCTCTCCACATTCTGCATGGATGATGATACGAACACCATCACCTTCCAAATGCTAGGCGAGAGTAGGTCATTTCCATTTCGGGTCTTCAATGCTTTAATGGGTACCCCGGTGGACCACACTTACTCCCAACAGGATCCTTGGCCCGCCACCTTTAACGAACACCATTTTTGGCAGCAAATCACTCACGAGCCACGATACTCATCATCTTCCTCCAAGGCTTCCTCAATCATTCATCCATGTTTATGCCTGGCCCACCGAGTCCTTACATGCACCATTTTTGCCCGCTCTGAAGTGGGTTAAATTTCCAAAGCCGAATTATTCTTTCTATAGTGCATGACTCGCGAAAACGGACCCAACCCGGATTTTGCCCGCTCTGAAGTGGGTTAAATTTCCAAAGCTGAATTATTCTTTCTATGGTGCATGACTCGCGAAAACGGACCCAACCCGGATTTTGCCACCTTCTTCTTCACCAAATGCTACAATCTCACCACTATGGACACCGGGGACATTTTCATCGGCGGCTTGATCACACTCATTGCATCTAGACACCCACTTCAGCTCCTTCTCTCCACCCTCCAACTTGAAAAGGCGACCGGACCCTCTCGCCTTGACATCCTTGCACTCCGGCAGATGCAAATCATCCGCGAATCAGTCGGTGGTCACATTTGGAACCTTGATAATCAACCATACCTCATTCTTCCTCACGAGTATATAGGGTGTTTCGAACCAACCGACCCCGAACAATGGGTCATTCCATCCGACTACCCTCCTCCTGTGGATGATGAAGATGACCAGTTTCAGCCTCCACAACGTTTTGCCCAGCCTCAATTTCAGCCACAGCAGCAAGGGGGACACGAGATCCCACCATACTTCCCCCTAACTTCTTCGACCAGTTCGCCATAATGTTTTGCACTATCTAGCGAATCGATACTCAGACGCAGGAGAACACTCGGGCCATCTAGGATGTGGTGACCCGTGTTGATCAACTAGAGCAGTCCACCGCGCCCACTCCCCGCCATGTCCAGGATATGTGGGATTACCACTACCGCCACGGACACTTTCCGCCGCCCGACCCTCCGATTTAGGTCATTTCCGCCCTTTCCTTAAGCATTGAGGACAATGCTTGTTCTTAAGCTTAGGGTGGGGCATTTCCCTTTTGCTTTTACTTTTTTCATGCATTTCTTTAGCTGGGTTGCATTTCATTTTAGTTTTAAGCTAATTTGCATTCATTTTTTTTTGCAAAAATTCCAAAAATATTTTATTTTCTTCTTTTCTACTTTCTATTTTTTGCATAACATTTAGCTTAGGGCATTAGCATTCATGCATTTTTGTTATCTGTTTATTCTCACCCCCCTTGGATGCCATGGAACAGGTTCACATTTATTGTATCATTATTGGTCCAGGATCTTGTTGCTATCTCACCCATCGAACCGGGACCACTAGCTGCAGTTTGGGACTTCATACTTGGGATCAGATGCTGGAAGCTTAAAGGGGTAAGTGATCATGGCCAGGTAGTTTCATGAAGAATTACACATGCAATACTAACAACTGTAGGATATACTATAGCAATGGATGTTCTTAGCCTTGCGGTCCATACCGCCGAGAGGATCACACTTGATCATGTTTGAACCGTTAGGATGAAGCACTAGTGCTTGTCCCCGAGTAGAATCCATATCCGGTCTCTTTACATCAACATATTCTTTTTGCGATTTACTTAGGATTTTAGAGTCTTTTATCCCACATTTGGGCATTTTCATTATTTTTGAAAAATCGCAAGTTTGAAAAGGAGCTTACATCTTTACGCTCCACACATGGTCATTTTCACATTTAGACCATTCATATTATATTATTATCCCCCCCCCCCCCCCGGTTCCACTTACATACTCTTGGGAATCAAATTTTGAGTCAAAAAGTTGTCTTGACAAAAAGCAAAAATTCAATATCTTAGTGAAGTACCTTCAAGTTTGCTAGTATATGTTTAACAAAAAAAAAACCCCTCAAGAAAATTCCAAGCGGCGATTATCTTAGATGGGTAACCGGTTCAATTATTAAACAAACTTTCCTACATTTTGGTCATCCGACGTCTGATATTTATTCATTTATTTAGGTATGTTTTATTGTATATAGATCGAGTTGTTTTTCGCAAATTGGTGATGTTAGGGAGACTGTTGAGTCGGATACTACAGGAGGTTTGGGCCAACACTAAGTGAACTGATTCCTACAATGGTGCCCGAGCGATGAAACCCAATCACATTTGAGAGTGGCCAACAGACGTGAGATCACGCAACTTTCGTGATAAGAGTGTGCACTTAAAGAAGAGCTCCACACGAGCCCATCCAACTGCTTTCTCCCTACTACAGATGTTCTTCATTGTATACATGTTCCATTGGGGCTGCGACTGACCATCCCTCCTTACTCACCTAAAGGAGTTGTCCTAGCTGTGGTTTATGGTCCCATTGTCATCGGATGAAAAAGCAATGAGATAATAGCAAGATCAATTCTGACCATGTTGACTAACAGTGATCAGGTTCCGCGGTTCTATCCATTCTTTTTATTTTTCTTAGGATAGTTCATCCCGAGTTCATTTTAGTCTTGTCTTACTTGAGGACAAGTAAGGCTTAAGCTTGGGGTGATTTGATAGCTTCATTTTATTTACTTCTTTTTATAGTTTATCTTAGCACATTTCATTTGCATTTTAGTTAATTTTCATGCATATTTTCTTTATTGTTATTTTATGACCATTTCGGGTACTTTCTAGTTTCTTGAGCATTATTGCAGATTTTTTTCGAGACTAGCAAAGCGGGATTCTTGGGAAGCGATTGGACTTGAAGGGCAATGAGGATTTTGGGTTTGATGGCTATGGAGGTGATTCATGGAGTGGGCTTGTCAGTTGCTTGAAGGCTTAGAAGATTTGAACATTAAATTTGCAAGACGCGGGAGAATTTTCGAGTGTGCGGAGATCGATAATCGGGAGTTTGCGGAAGCTATGAGTGATTTGGAGAAGGCAAATTGGGCTCAAATTTATGAAATCTTGAAGAAAAATAGGCTAGAAGTTGATTAGACTCGAACTGGGCCAATGGAATAGTTGTGGGGGTCCAAGACTTGAAGAAGCCCAAAACTCCGTCGTAGTCACGCGGCCCGTGTGGATTCCAACATAGGCAAATTCGGGATTTTATTTGGAGCTCTATATTGGGAAGGTTGGTGTGCCTCTTTAGCCTTATCTTGAACATCCGATTTTGACACATTCTCTCTGGAGTTTTGGAGCACTTTGAAGACCAAAAACCTTGAAGAACTTCATCTTTTCATCTCTTGATTCTTGTCAAATGTTTGGTACAATCTTATCTAACTTTGTTTTCTTGTGTTTAGTCATGCTTGGGTAAACAAATCTTGGTTGACTTTCGTTGAATCCTTTGAACTTTTGTTGAATGTTAAAGATTCCATGAACTTGTTTTTGAATCTTTATGAGAATATTTTGAGTTTTAAGATCTTGTCACGACTTATATGTTTTTATTCATGAGTTTAAATGTGTTTGTGGTGATTAGTTGGCTAATTTCTTGATTAAGTAAATGATCTCCAAATTAGCAAGCAACAAGTGATTTTTGTGTTGGTTTTACTTTACACAATCATAAAAACATTTTCTCCAACATGGTAGTGGAAGTTTTTGACTCCTATTGGATTTGGTGACTTTTTGGTTCTTAATGCTAGTTGACTTTCACTAATAACATGCTTAATGGAAATTGTGACTTTGACTAAGGAAATTGTTATGAGCTTCTCTAACTATTTTAACAATTATGAAAAGTCTAGGTAATCTCAAGCTTCTTGGATTACTATAGCCAAATTAAGGATTTAAAGCAAGTATTGCACCATTGGATTCTAATGATATGTTCATCAAAAGTCAAAGTGAGGAAACCTTAAGTCAACCATCCTTCCCTTATTGATTTTACATCAAACTCTTATTCTTATTGAAATTGTCCATTTAAATCTTAGTTTAATTCTAGTTTGTTTCAAGTATTTCAAAACACCAAACCCCCATTTTTAGTTTTATTGTTTTTTTACAAGTGTTTTTACAAAGAGGATTTTCATAGAGTTATAAAATTGAACCAGTCTCTGTGGATTCGACCCCTTTACCGCTATGCACTAAATTAGTGTAAAAGATTTAGGGTTATTAATTTTGTTGGCCTCGACAACCACCAAATTTTGGTGCCATTTCCGGGGACTGGTTTATTTTTAATCAATTTGTTTCTCTATGCCCAGATCTCAACGTACAGGTGCTTTGATTTATAATCCTGAAATTGAAAAAGAAGCAAGAAGTTTAGCGAAGGAAAAGAGAATAGAACGTGGTCAATCTTCAAATCCTCACGGGGATCCGGAGGTTGAAACCACTTCATCAAGTGACACGGAACCCGATTCTAGTCCCAACCCTCGCCAAGAAAGTCCCGAAACACCACCCCTACAACAAAATCTACCCATTATTGAACCAATTGCAATGGCGGACGGATGAGAAGCTCCCAAAAGAACTTTTAGGCAAATGATGGAAACCGATGTTACACTAACTCAACCGGTATCAATTACCCGGTTTTGGAAGGAGGTTCAGAATTGAAGTCAAGTTTAGTCCATCACCTTCCAACTTTTCATGGATTAGAGAATGAAGACCCTTATAAGGATTTGAAGATGTTCCACATTATTTGCACTAGTATGAAGCCACAAGGGTCAACCGATGACCAAATCAAATTAAGGGCATTCCCCTTCTCATTGGCCGATAGAGCAAAGGATTGGTTATTCTATCATCCCTCGGGGTCAATCAACTCATGGAACGACATGGCAAGAGCTTTTCTTGACAAGTTCTATCCCGCTTCAAGAGTCTCAAGTCTTATAAATGAGATTTGTGGAATCCGCCAAGGTCAAAATGAGACTTTTCATGATTATTGGGAGAGGTTCAACAACTTGTGCTATAGTTGTCCACAACATCAAATTCCGGAACAACTCCTCATTCAACACTTCTATGAGGGATTGTTCCCAATGGAGAGAAGACTAGTTGATGCCTCAAGTGGTAGTGATGTCTTTAGTAAAACTCATTTACTATAGTAGCACTTGGGCCTTGATGGGCTAGGCCAAATAAGGCGAGAAATAAGTAACTTTTTTCCTTAAGGCCAGGATTTAGGGTTTGGACTTGTGGGTTGGATTATCAACCTAATTTACAATTAGGGTTTCTTTACTTGTGATTTCAGCAGCCCGATCATTTGTTTGACTGTCAGCAGACTGATGTGAGTTTGATCACTATACTTTAGGACACTAGGATATTTTATTTGCTTGTAGTCTTTGTGACTCCTATTATATGTGTTTTATGTCTTTGTTCCTGTTTGCTATATGTATGTGGGGTGAAATAGACCCGGTACAGACTTGTGCTGACATATGAGTTGAAATGGACTTGGGGGTGAAATAGACCCGGTACGGCTTGGGCCGTCGCATGAGTTGAAATAGACTCGGAGGTGAAATAGACCCGACACAACCTTGAGTTGGCAGATATGTATGGTATGCGGTATTTTGGGGAACTCACTAAGCTTGGTGCTTACGGTTTTCAGTTTATGTTTCAGGTACTTACAGATTGAAGGGGAGGGGCTCGGGATGATCGCATTACACACACTATGTTGTTCCGCATTTTGTTGAATTCATGTATTTGGATAATTATTGACATACTCTGATTTTCTTTTATGGTTTTATGAAAATGTTTTGGATGATGGTTTTGTTATTATAAAAATGAAAATTTTGGTCTTATATTTTTGGGACGTTACATCTTAATTATTCAGATTAAGAGTGTTTGGTTGTGTATGAATAAAAGCCTATGAATCTTTTAAATGCCTATTAAGATTTCATACTTCGGCTTATATTTGAATTCAAAAGAAACACACTCTTCCCTCTTTTTCCCTCATACACATTTGTCCATCAAACATACACCCTTCTTCATCATCCCTCCGGTCTCCTCCCACATCCGACACACTCCAACGCCGATCGTCTACTCCCACCTCCTCCCATAATTGACCTCGCACAACAACACCCACCCCCCATCGTCGACCTCACACACACGCGTTTCTCATAGCTTCTAATATAGAATCCTACCACCAAGGTCAGACCTCCGAAGCCAATCTCCGACAACACCACCTTTGCCAATGCTGGTATTCGCCCTCGACAGCGCCACCGACCGCTATTGAACCATCGTCATGTACCAGGTTTGTTTTTCTCTAATTTTCCAAAAATCGAATTCTGTGAAATTTGTTCTTGAAATCTTTTGAAGACTGATGGTTTTTAGGGTTGTTAGATCGTTTCTGTGAAATCTACACACAAAATACTTTTTTCCCTTAATTTGTTGTTAGCTTTGATACATGACTTTGAACACTGATCAACTATTAGGGTTGTTAGATACCTTTCAATTTTGATGTTAGTTTATTGATTTATGATTAAATATGTTGTTCATTTGCTTAAATATGTTGCTGGTCTTGCTGAAATATCATACTGATTTGTGTTGAAATATGATTTATGATCTTGCTGAATTATGTGTTAATTTTATGAAAATGTGTTCCTCGTTCTTTTTTTTGTACTGAATTTTGTTAAGTGTTGAATTGGTGTTGAAATTATACTAGACATGGCACATGTTAATGGGTAAGAGTCGTGATAGGTTTTTGGAGGCTGTCCCCGCTTATGAGTCTGAATTGGAATTATCTTTCTTTGATCCAACTAAATTTGATATGGAAGGCTTCATTTTGCGATGCACAAAATGGTGAACAAGGAGATGGAAAAGGATATAGTAAATGAGGTGATAGTGCGTGGTGGTGGTATGGAGAAGATACTGGAAAAACCAACATATGTGGTTGCAAAGAGGGAGAGGCTTCAAAAGAGTATCAATTTGCCCCAGGAATCAAAAGAAATAATCAAACAAGTGATGGATGGTATTTTAGCTATAAAGGAATTTTTTTTCTATCATTTTCTGTATTAAAAGGGTAATTTCTATAAGTTGAATTTGTAAAAGATTATATCTTGTTTCATCGTAATCCTAATTTGGAATTTTAGGTGAATTTGTATTTAAAAGTTGTGAACATATGTAGTGGATTAAAAGTAGTGATTTCCTTAAATCTTTTATGGTTTTATTAATATTTATTATTACTTTTAAACAAAAGAGTAAAATGGTCATTTTCATCTTTCAGCACAACAATTCAGTGGTTCCAACCAAACAACATTTTAAAATTCAGATCTTAAAAATTCAGATCCTCTTAGAAATTCAGACCTTTTAAAAATTCAGATCCTGCCAAATAACCCCTTTGTGAATATGCACAAATCAAATTTTGATTAAAATAAATAAATAGACCCTATTTTAATATTAAAGAATTGCAAATACATTCAAAGTACAATGTTATTTCAAAGAAAATATGAAGAAAGATTAAAGTAGGATAATACAATGCACACATCAATGATAATATAACATACTTGACATGCTGAGGGAAGGATGGAAGAAAACTTTAAAAGAAGGATCATATCGAAATAGAAAAAAAAGATGAATTTCATGATTATGCATGCACAAACAGCTAATAATACAAAATTTACGAAATATAAACGACTAACCTGATTATCTTTGGTGTCTTTGTTGCAGTGTTCGTGGTGATTGAAGATGTAAGCAAAAAAAGTATTCTCAATTAGAATGAAGGGTTGAGCCATGTTAATGAGATACATGTTAATAGGAGTATGATGGCTATAGCAGATATGGTCAATAATGTATCCCTGATTTTTTGGGATACACTAAGAACCTGACAGATTTAATATGCTATATAATTGATAAGATAACAAAGAATTCAATTTTTAATTTAGGATATGATTTTTGTTTCAAATTTTGAATCATGAATTTAAATTGAAACCAAAAATAGATGAATTGAATTAACAATATGATACATTAAAACCTCAAAGATTTAAAATTCATATTGAAATGATAAGATAACAATTAATTTAAACTTCAATTTAGGATATGATTTTTCTTTATAATTTTCAAGCATTAATTCAAATGATAACCAAAAATAGAGGAATGGAATTAATTAGTGCGGGAAGAAAAGAGAAGCAACCTTAGAAGGAAGCCATGTAGCAAATAAGAAGGCTAGAAAGAGGATATGTGGCAAACTTAACTTTTGTTTATTAGAAGAGATAGATTAGAAGAGATTAATTTAATAAACAAACATGAACATGATTTTTTGTTCGTTTAGTTGAACAAACGAATACCAACAATGACCTTGTTCATTAATTTATGTTTTTTCGTTAATTATCATTTATGTTCGTTAGTTTATATTCGTTAATGTCCCTTTTTATGTTTGTTGATTTTATATAAAACATTCGGAACTCACGCTACTAGATGA
This sequence comes from Lactuca virosa, assembly GCF_052849685.1. Classification (NCBI taxonomy): domain Eukaryota; kingdom Viridiplantae; phylum Streptophyta; class Magnoliopsida; order Asterales; family Asteraceae; genus Lactuca; species Lactuca virosa. Next base: position 47,641,682 of record NC_136433.1, read on the forward strand.
TGAAACTCTTCATTAGATTTTAAAGAAGACACTTGGATAAAGTTGAAAATAGTTAGAATCGTGGATTTTTTGATGTTCTATACTATAGAATTTTGCATATAATACTTTTAGTTACGTGTGAGTTTTCATTTGGATGTTTATATTTGTATATGTTCATTTATGCTTACTTATTAATATTTGTTCTCTCATGTTGTTTAACATCTTAGCGAATAAACTTGAACAAATAATTGGTTGTTTATATCTGTGTACGTTTGTTAACTTGTTTGGTAAAATTTAAACGGATGAACTTGAGCAATCCGATGTTCATATTTGTTCGGTGAGATTCCTACTCTATCTCTTAAAAATTTCCAAAACATCTAAAAAGCATCATCAACGAAAAGTTGTCCATGTAATGTACTTAGGGACGATTTGAAGTCTTACGAAGGTCGTCTCTGAATGCCAATTTTATTGTAGTTTAGTGTTTAGGTTATTGTTGAGAGAGAGAGAGAGAGAGAGAGAGAGAGCGAAAAGGAGAGAGAGAGAGAGAGAGAGAGAGAGAGAGAGCGAAAAGGAGATATATATATATATATATATATATATATATATATATATATATATATATATATATATATATATAGAGAGAGAGAGAGAGAGGACAAACTTGGTTTAAGTATGATACCATGTAGAATGGTTATTTTCCCATTAACCATGCATTATTAGGGGTTTTCATTTGGATGGATCGGTTTGATCCGATCCAATCAAGTGAATCCGAATTGATTTCGGTTTACAAAACATGAATCCGAATAGTCCTAACTAAATCCAAATCCGATCCGAACCAACCAAATTACAATTCGGTTAGATCGGTTTTTACAATTCGGTTTTCAACAGGCGGTACATTTAAGAAAATATATAACATGAATATTAGTCAACTCTAAACAAAAAAATTTTTTTGTTGGGAATTAAAATTTATGAACAACTATTGATACACAATTTATATACTAATTTTTAATTTATAAAACAAACTATCTAAGCTAGCTAAATGCGATAGGCAGTGTACCTAATCGAATAGTAGTATAATAAGAAAGTAGGGTGTCGAACACAAGGGGAATGAGAATGATTAAGATCTAATTTATCTACTAAAAGTTAACTAATTTAAAAGCAATTAAATATGGGTTTTTCTCTGGTTTTACAGGTCCATATTACTTAAAAATAACTATCACCAAAAACGAGTTAACTAACAAAAAGCAATCTAAATTAAGGTTTAAAACAAGATATTAAAGAGACTTCTATTTAGATACGATTCACACTACTCCTATGGTTGATTTCTTGGAAAGTGCAATGGATTAAGTTGTTGTTGCTTACCAATTCCTAAGTTGATTAGAATTTATGATCAAAAGACTAATCCTTTAGTAAAACTAATTCATTAGTTCATTGATTAGGTGGACAAAAAAACCAAAATACTAGTGTTAAATTCTAGTTATGCTAGACTTGAACTAATGATTGACATTAATGGATAATAACATCAATTCAATACATGAATGACCATCATATATTAGCTTCCATATTAATTTATCCGCTATTCTATTTAACCCTAGGTTTATGATCAAAACACTAGTCTTATAACTTTGATGATCACAAATTCATAAGATACAAGCCTACCAAAACAGAATGATCATCTAATTTCAGTAGAACTCATCAATAAAAAGAAAAAAATAGTTATCATTAACACAAAAAGAGTCTTTAACAAGCCTTCATAAAAATTAGCAACTAACAACAATCCAAGATCCAATCAATCAACACAAAATCATAATGATCCTCTACTCTAAACAGAAGTTAGGGTTTTTAGCTCATAATTAATAGAAACAAACAATCAAAATCGAAGTTCACCTTGGAAACATGATGAAAAACAAAGCAAACAAAGGCTTAGAAGTGTTATTGCCTTAAAATCTCTTCAAAACTAAGCTTAAATCAAAATCAAATCTCCTTTTTTCTTCCAATACGTCCCTGACCTCCAAAATTCGAAAATAACTTGAAGCATATGGTAAATTTGAAGGAATAAACGATATATTTATAGTTTCCATAATCTGCTTCCCACGGTGTGGCTAATAGCCTCCACGCCGTGGCGGTCTTTTACCACACATATTCCCCAAGTCGTTTATATGATCATAAATATTCCTCTCACCACGGCGTGGCTAAGGATCTCCACGTCGTGGGCTTTAGAGTTCTTGGAGTTTTTACTTTGGTTGACTTGATCCAATTTTCTCGCTTCTAGTTCCGCATTTTGCTTCCTTTTAATCTCGAGCATGTCTTCGCTGCTACAAAACATATTTTAAACATATTAAGTACTTTTTTGTCCTAAAATGAACATAATTGTAGTTACAAATATTAAGATAATGCATAAAATATATGAATAAATATGCACATATCAAAATACTTCACACTTGACCCCAAGCAAAACTAATTTTTATTATCATCATACCATCACATCAAAACCCTAGCCACCAACATCGCACAAGACAATCCATTTTGAGCTTATCCATTTCATCACGACCGAAATGCATATATTTGTGTTATTCCTAAGAACTTCTCCAATCCTAAATACTCACAATCCTCATAAATACTTCCCACTCAATTTGAACAACATTCATTTTTGACATTCTTACCTCCTATATTTTTTTTATTTACCTCATTTTGTCTCAAAAGTTATTGTCAAATTCCAAGTGACTCAATTTTAAAAGAAAAATACTATGTAAAATAATTATCCTAAAAATATAACTACACTTTTATTGTTGCAACTTTATATTTTTGTGGAACTTTTTTTCTTTTTTTTTCACTTTTTTTTCATTTTTTTTTATTTTTATTTTTTTAATCTTTTCTCAATATTTCAACTTTCAATTATCACACATAAGCAAATAATTAACTTAAACTTAAACTTAGTTTCAACTTTACTAATACTTTAGTTCGTGACTTTCTAAGGTCTTTATTGGAGTACTCGGAATCCATTAGGTCACTAATGAGACCCATGACTTTCTATGAAACCCTTTAAACAATATTTCTCCCATCCATCTCATCTTATATAATTAGGTGGATAGACATATAAAATGCCCTCGGAGAGAATACTCATCGAGTTCCAAAGGCCACAGATTGGTCTCACTCCTGAACTGTTACTTATTTTTATATATAACTAGACTCAACAATGCAGAAAAGTAAACAAATAAACTTGGAAAATTGACTCACTTTATTTTGATAGAGAGGACCTAGAAGATAAACCAGTCACTGGTAGGTTTTTTTTATTAGGTCTTGTTTTTTCCAAAGCAAAAATTATTACATCCCTCAAACTAGGCAAGGTTGTGTTTTTGTCTCATGATTTCACTACAGGGAAGCCACAAATACACTAGAACATATATTGGCTCAAATAAACATCAAAGTTCGCATTGGATCGTCCTACACAACAGTAGCAGCCTAGGTCCCAACACAACAACATGGCAATTTTTTTAACTAGATTCATATTTAGACCATTATTTCAAGTCTCTCTAACTTTTTTTAATCCCAGTCATTTTTCATTATTTTTCAGTATGCTTGTATTCCTATATTTGACCCCCTAACCCACACTTAATTCATGCAATGTCCTCAATGCATGCTTAACACAATTAAAGAACATAAAAGTAAATAGAGAAATTGGAACAGACTATCCTAGGATAGAAGTGGCGAGGTCGAAATCAAAAGTTGTGTGGTTGACATCTCGTAAAATGGCTGGAAAACAGTACTTCTGGACTTCAGCAGGAATAATCTTGAAATGCACCATGAAAAAGGACTCTAAATAGTGTTAAAATGAACAATCAATAAGTACATTCGAGGCTCCCCCTGCCATGGCAGAGCGTAGCCACGCTGTGGGCTTCAAATAATGTAAGGCGTGAATAGAAAAAATCTCTGTGGCCACACCGTAGTCTTGTATGGCTACGTTGTGGCTGCTAGTAATTTAGAAAATTAATGCTTTTGTCCACTGCGATTTCAGGTGAGGAAAGGCAATGTCGGGATGACATATCCTTCTATTGTGATGTTGGATCAAATTCTTCAGTTATTAGGTCGATAGGACTCGAAAATTCTTTCAAAAACTCTTCTCGATCACATGTCGTACCCCTCACTTAAGCTCTCGTCACGTTTCTCGGGAAACAAAATCGCACTCTCCTATCAAACCGCTGAACTTAATGCCAACACAAATTTTGAAACAAAAAAAAACAAAACACGTAATAAAAAGGAAAACATAAAACAAATACTACAATTATCCTAAATTACAAAAATATCGACACACCAAAAACAAAAATAAACATAGTCTAAATCACACCAAACGAAAATAAACATACATCAAGGATAATCACTATTCTTCCTCATCATCTCCATCTCCAGCTCCATTAGTGCCCACACCTCCTCTATGCTTGGCCCAACGCTCCTCCCAAGCTGGTATGTGAGTGGAATGGGCAGGTGCTCCAGTCGAAGGTGTGATCGCGAGATGATGCATAATTCCCTCCAAGCTATATCCCACATAATTCAGACCCCTGCCCACAACATTATCATATTGTCTACCCATAATGTGATATGGATCCATAGGTAGCACGTCACCCACATGTGCATCTCTAGGATCCCGCTCCTCTACCCTCAGCCTTACATTCCTACGACCTGCTGGAACCTCAACTGCATCATCCACCGATACTGAATAGGTGTCGTTTCCCATGTCCTTTACTATTTGAGCGGTCTTGAATAACGGGGCTGCAACGGATGACCCTCCATCCTCATCAGAAACCCAGCATCAGGCTCATCAAATATACCAAAAGATCTAGCTAGTTTGGTGACCAACATACCACCATAAATAGGAGCCCCAACCCTGCTCTCTTTGTTAAAAAGTCTGCAACACAGTACGGGAGGTGACATAATACATTCGGTGTAATGATACACCATAGAAAAACACATCCAGTTGAGGAATCCGGCCCCCTTCCTTCTTTTGGTTGATGGAAAATGTGATCAGCCGATGAATAAATCAATGTACCGCCTTTCTGATTTTCCCTTCATTTACAGTTCCTGCTATGTAAGACCCATTAGCAGTTGTAGTCCAATACCCAACCTCAGTAACTTCTGCCGAAAATCTTTTGTAACAATGATCCAAAAATGTGGTGAACTCAAGAGATGTTGCCTCTGATCAGTTGTACAAATCCAACTACCAAGCTAGCTCAGTAAGACTTAGTTCCCTCCTTTGTCCCCCAAGACAAAAGGTGAAATTACCAGGATCATTAACATCGTTTCGTCTCCTAAATTTAACCATAGCGAAAAATTCCACGCAAATTTCCACATATACAGGCTCTTGTAGCCTAAACAACCGTCTCCATCCCGTCCAAGTAACTCGCACTCCATCTTGCACAAACAACTTCATTAGATATGGCTCAACTTCTTCCAAGAGCCCTGCACCTTGAATCCAATTCCAACCCAAAATGGGTGGAATGTCAATGTATGTCATACGTAGCCAGGCCGACTTGTTTTTACATTCCAAATACACAATGACACCACTACTTCTGGAAAGTACTACCACGGGAAATCCCTTTGTGAACCACGTTGTATCTGGGAACCCATACCTGAAAAATCAGACAACAAAAACACAGCCAAAAACATACCACAAATTAGAAAAATAAGAAAGTATTTTTCCTCCTGCCTAGTGCCCACGTTGTGGTCTCGTAGGTCCACATCGTGGCATATGAACAGCAAGAACAGATCGGGCATAATCGTTGTCGAAAATCTATTTCACTCACTGGGGTTCTATGTAGGCCATATATCAAGAGTATAAAACACAAGTTAAGCCACAATAATTGTCGAAATCGAGCAAAGTTCGACCGGACTATCAAACCCTAGATTTTTCTAATCTTTGAAATTGGCCTAAATATTCAAATTAAGGCACCCACAACATGTTATATGCAATAATTAGCGGTTTAGAGTAAGAAACCACTAACCTTTTTGGATGAATCGAACTAAACTCAAAGAAAACTGAAGAGATTTGGAGAAAAGGAAAAATATTTGCCGTGAGGGAGGCTTGACAGTGTGGGGAGCGTTTGTGTAGGGTAAAAGATGAAAAATAAGTTTGATTAGGGTTTAAAAGTTTTCCCGGCGTAAAAATCGGCATGAGAACACCTCATCCATGCCTTGGCTACTGTAATTCAAATAAAAAAATTAATTTTCAAACAAAAATTCACCACACCCCACACTTGTTCGTTACTTGCCCTCAGAGAAACAATTTATGACAATGACTAAAAAGTGAAAATCCTTGGAAAAGCAAACTAAAAAGGAAGAAAATAAAACAAAACGCAAAAGTAAAACGAAAAGAAAATGCATACCACGGGTGGCCCCCCATAATCGCTTCTTTTTTAGGAGTCTTGAGATGGACTCCTTCCCGCTCTACGTTGCAGCAGTTTTTTAAATACCACGTCCTTTTTTTCCCTATCTTCCTTTGGCATCCCTTCTTCGTAATGCTTTACTCAATGTCCATTGAAATAAAACCTTGTCCCATATCCTTTATATAGCTCAATATTTCCATGTGGAAAGGTTTCCATAACAACTAATGTTCCATACCAATGTGTCTTCAATTTTCCCAGAAAGAGCTTCATCCTCGAGTTGAAAAGTAAGACCTTTTGACCAGTTTTGAAATCCTTATTCCCTCTTAACCTAGCATCATGCCATTTTTTTGTCCATATAGATCAAAGAGTTAGTGTATGCTTCATTTCTTAACTCCTCTAGGGCATTCTTCTACATCAAATGGTTAGTGCACAATTCGGATAATTCAAAGTTACAAGTCTTTAAAACCCAAAATGCCTTGTATTCGATTTCGACCGACAAGTTACAATTTTTACCAAAAACTAGCCTATAGGTCGTAGTACCAATTGAACTTTTAAAAGCGGTTCGAAACTCCCATAATGCATCATCAAGTTTGTCGGACCATACCTTTTTATTACTTCCTACCGACCTTTCGATAATTCTTTTTAGTGCCCGATTTGTTTTTGGTTTGCCCACTGTTTTGAGGATGATAAGGTGTTGCAAACCTATGTTGTACACCATATTTTTGTAACACCTTTGCAAGTTTTTCATTGCAAAAGTGGGTTCCCTGATCACTAATTAATGCTCAAGGCATGCCAAAACGAGAAAATATTTTTTTTAGAAATTTAACGAAAACATGTGCGTCATTAGTGAGTAAAGCTTGCGCTTCCACTCACTTCTACACGTAATCAACTGCTACTAGTATGTACTTGTTACCTCGTGAAGCCGGAAATGGTCCCATAAAGTCGATCCCCCAAATATTAAACACCTTACAAAATTGAATGATATTTTGAGGCATTTCATTGTGTGAAGAGATCTTTCCTGATCTGACACGAATCACATTCCTTGACAAAGGTTGTTGCATTATTGAATATGGTAGGCCAAAAAAATCCCGCATCGAAGAATTTCTTTCCCGTGTAGTGTGCTCCATGTTGTCCTCCGGTAAGTCCACTATCACAATGATATAATATGTATGTAGCTTCTTTCCCAAAAACACATCTACTAATGATCCCGTCGGCGCAACTTCTAAATAGATATGGCTCGCCCCAAAAATAGTACTTGAGTTCAGAAAATAGCTTTTTCTTTTGTTGATAGGAAAGTCCTTTTGGAAGGTAATTGCTTAAAAGGTAATTCACGATGTCCGCAAACCAAGGCTCTTCTCCCTCGATCACCATCAAGTATTCATTCGGAAAGTTGTCATCAATCTCTTCTTCTTTCAACTCCTTGAGTTTCGGGTTTTCTAATCTCGAGAGATGATCGGCCGCCACGTTCTCCAATCCTTTCTTGTCTTTTATTTCAATGTCAAACTCTTGAAGTAATAACACCCATCATATCAACTTTGATCTGGCATCTTGTTTGCTAAACAAAATTTTCAAGGCAGAATGGTCACTAAACACAATTGTTTTAGACAAGATTAAGTAAGGTCGAAATTTATCAAAAGCATAAACAACAACTAATACTTCCTTTTCCGTGGTGTTGTAGTTTTCTTGATCCAGGTTGAGTTTTTTTCTTGCATAGTAAATTGGGTGAAAACGGTTTTTAACCCTTTGCCCTAAAATTGCTCCTAATGCAAAGTCACTAGCATCACACATCAACTCAAATGAAAGGTTCCAATTCGGTGCGATCATAATTTGGGTGGTTGTCAATTTTTCCTTAAGAAGTTCAAAAGCTTTCAAACAATCGTTAGAAAAATCAAAAGTAGCATATTTCAAAAGTAATGGAGTCAAAGGTCTTGTTATTTTTGAAAATCTTTTATAAATCGGCGGTAAAATCCCGCATGAACCAAAAAAACTCTGCACCCTTTTTACGTTTGTTGGAGGAGGCAAGGTCAAAATTGTGTCGACTTTTGCTCGATCTACCTCTATACCCGCCTTGGAAACCTTATGTACTAGCACTATTCCTTCTCTAACCATGAAATGACATTTTTCCTAATTCAAGACCAAGTTGGTCTCTTCACACCTAGCAAGCATTAAATCAAGGTTAGATAGACAATTATCGAATGAATGACCAAAAACAGAAAAAATTTCCATGAAGACTTCCCTGAACTTCTCCACCATGTCATGAAAGATAGCGGTCATGCATCTTTGAAAGGTGGCCGATGTATTTCATAAACCGAAGGGCATTCGTCGATAAGAAAAAGTCCTGCTTGGACATGTGAATGTGGTATTCTCTTGGTCTCTTGGATCAATCGGAATTTGAAAGTAACCTGAAAAACCATATAAAAAGCAATAGAAAAGGTGATCGGATAAACGTTCGAGCATTTAATTGCAACATCCACCTCTGGCACGTAGCACAATATTGTCCGCTTTGGGCTCCCGGCACAAAAACTTCCCAAGGGGTCACCCATCCCTGAATTGCTCTCACCCGGACATGCTTAACTGTAGATTTCTTATGGGATCTGTTGCCCTCACGACTTTAAAATGCGTTGTGACAAGGAAGGTATCCACATCCCTTATAAGGAAATGTTTCGTTCTCCTTCCAAGCCGATGTGGGATCAGGTGCAACCCTTCTTCCCCCCCCCCCCATTATAGGGTTCGACGTCCCTGTCGAACACATAGACCCGTGCCCTAGATCTGATACCATTTGTAACATCCCCCTCTGGCACGTATGAAAATATTGTCCGCTTTGGGCTCCCGGCACAAAAACTTCCCGGGGGGGGGGGGGGGGGGGTCACCCATCCCTGAATTGCTCTCGCCCGGGCACGCTTAACTGCATAATTCTTATGGGATCTGCTACCCTCATGACTTTAAAATGCATTGTGACAATGAAGGTATCCACATCCCTTATAAGGAAATGTTTCATTCTCCTTCCAAGCCGATGTGGGATCAGGTGCAACCCACCTTCAAGGTGGGTTGCACCTGATCCCACATCGGCTTGGAAGGAGAACGAAACATTTCCTTATAAAGGGGTGTGGATACCTTCCTTGTCACAACGCGTTTTAAAGTTGTGAGGGCAGCAGATCCCATAAGAACTCTGCATTTAAGCGTGCTCGGGTGGGAGTAGTACCGGGATGGGTGACCCCTGGGAAGTCCTCGTTCTGAGTGGCCCGAAGCGGACAATATTGTGATACGCGCTAGAGGGGGATGTTACAAATGGTATCAGAGACAAGAGACGAGTCGATGTGTTCGACGGGGACGTCGAACCCTATAATGGGGGGGGGGGTGAAGGTGGGTTGCACCTGATCCCACATCGGCTTGGAAGGAGAACGAAACATTTCCTTATAAAGGGGTGTGGATACCTTCCTCGTCACAACGTGTTTTAAAGCCGTGAGGGCAGCAGATCCCATAAGAACTCTGCAGTTAAGCGTGCTCGGGTGGGACTAGTACCGGGATGGGTGACCCCCTGGGAAGTCCTCGTGCTGAGTGGTCCAAAGCGGACAATATTGTGATACGTGCCAGAGGGGGATGTTACATTAATCAATAAAAGGTAAAGGAAAATGGTTCTTGCAATTAGCATCGTTTAACTTGCGATAATCGATGCACACTCGCCAACTGGTTACCGTCCTAGTAGGAATGAGCTCGTTCTTCTCGTTTGTCATCACCTTCATCCCTCCTTTCTTTGGAACCACATGAACCGGACTCACCATTGGCTATCCGAAATCGAGTAAATAATCCCGTAATCCAATAATTTCATCACCTCTTGCATGTTCGGATTTAGTCTACGTTGTGGCTGAACTACATGTTTCGAGCCTTCTTCCATAATGATCTTATGCGAGCAATACGAAGGGATTATCCCCTTGATGTCGGAAATCATCCATGCAATGACATTCTTTCGTTCTTTCAACACCTTTATAAGCTTTTCTTCTCTTTAGGCTTTAAATCCAATGCTATGATCACGGGCTTCTGTTCATTATCTTCCAGGAAGGCGTACTCTAAATGATCGGGTAAGGGCTTGAGACTTGGTTTTTGGCTCTGCTCAGTGGCCATGGTGTCGGCTTCTGATTACCATGTCGTGGGGCTTCTTTTCTCCCCATCACATAGAGGATTTTCTGACTCCCACGTCGTGGATACTGTTTGGCCACGACGTGGGGCTTCTTCATAAAGCCTATTTTCTCTTTATAATCGTTTTCTTCCAGTAGCTTTTCTAGTTCTTCAAGGTCATGTTCGGAATCAAAATCATCCTCCTTAAGAGTCATGTAACCATCTATCTCATTCTATTTCCATTCTTTCATTTCTTTCTTCATGAATGAGTCGAACGTGTCAACCGAAAGGACCATGTCATCGCTAATCTTTAATATGCTTCCTTGCTCGACCAACACCAAATGTTATTGCATATTCTCCAACCCGAAGTGTGAGCTTTGATTCTCTAATGTCCACTAGAGCTTGCACGGTGCTAAGAAATGGTCTTCCAAGAATATTAGGGACTTGATTCTCCTCCCCCATGTCAAGTACTATGAAATCTACAGGAAAGACAAACTTATCAATCTTAAACAAAAGATCTTCACAAATAACTCTCGGGAATGTCACCATCTTGTTGGCTAGATGAATTTCCATGCGTATTGGTCTTGGCTCCGGGAGATTCAACTTCTTGTAGAATGAATAGGGCATTAAATTCACACATGCTCCCAAATCGGCAAGAGCATGACTCGTTGTTAGATTCCCGAATTGAAAAGGAAGTGTCAAGCTTCCCGGATCTCCTATCTTCTTTGGCAACTTGTTAAGCATAGCCGCTGAGCAATTCTCGTTCAATATCACATTTGACACTTCCTCCATCTTCTTTCGGTTTGTGAGAAGGTCTTTCAAGAACTAGGCATATTTTGGTATTTGTGAAACAGCTTCAATAAATGGGATATTAATTTGTAGAGCCTTGATGTGTTCCAGAAACTTCTTGTAGTCCTCAGCTTGTTTGTCTTGCTTAGCCCGACTCGGATACGGAAGAGGTGGCTGATATTCTTTTATAGGAGGAGTTTTCTTTTCTTCATCTGATGGCCATGCCGTGGCTACTGGGCAGTGGCTTTTTCTTGGTCGTTTTCTTCTTCCGGCTGCTGCACATTTGATGAATCATTGTCAGTTAGAGGAATCAAAGGGTTTATAATTTTACCACTCCTTTTTATTACGGCCTTGACGTGAGCTTTGGGATTGGTCTCCGTGTTGCTTGGAAGTGAGCCCAGAAGACGTTCGTTGAATTACCTTGAAAGTTGACCTATTTGTTGCTCGATGTTACAGATCGAGGCTTGCTGATTTCGGAGGACAACATCAGTTTCATCATGTCTTTTTTCAGATGCGACTGCAAATCGAGCAATCATTGCTTCAAAATCGTTCTACTTTTCGGGAGGCGGTTGCTCCTTTTGATAAAAACTGCAACCTTGTTGCTTGTACTTCTCCTCTTTTACCTTTCTATACTCATCATACGGCATCCAATCCTTCTTCGGTTTCCGCCAATCTTCATCGTACTTGTCGCCAATAGAGTAATAAGCTTGACCATTCTGGTTTCCATTCTAGTCGAGGTCACAGTCTTTGGTCAAGTGAGGCCCGCTACAATTATCACACCCAACACGAATTAAATGGATGGATTGATCCATCTGATGGGTTTTGAGCATTCTAACACTCCTAAGGTGTACATGCAACCCTAAATACCTTGGATCTATGTTTTCTCTATTATACATGCAAACTTTCATTTTCCAAGGTATTACCCTAACTAGCATACAAAACTTTGATACTTGGGTAATAAAACAAGTTAGATAACATACCTTTTGTTGTAGCTTGTTGCCCTTGATGTATTTGGCCTTTAAGAACTTAGTACCAATAGTATGAATGCCTCAAATGGAATCACAACACACCTAGGACAAAGGATAACTTGAGAGAGAATGACTTGCTCTAGAAATCGGCTCTATGACTCTTCCAAAGATCACTAGTCCACTTTTCACCAACCAAGGGGCTTCTTATATAGTGTGGCACAACTAGGGTTACACCATGCAAACCCTAATGTGCATGACTTTCCACATTCCTTAGGCTTCATGGGTTTTAACCTCCATGGAGTATCCATGGGTCACCACATGGGTTTATCCCAACATAAAGAACTATGGATGATAAGCCCACTTTATAAGAATGAATGATTTACACAATCAATCCCCGTATATTTAATTAGTCTCTTTTGATCACTAAATTAATTCCAAATTAATTCTTTATCAATACTAATTAAATAATATGATTTCATATTAATATATTAGAACTTATAATATATTAATAAATCATAAATAACCTCTTCTCAAAAGTCCATCCTATCAAATTGTCCTGATGATATGCAACCCAAATGGACCATGCTACTCTCGGGTCAAGTACATACCAATTATAGTTATGGACTTAGACACTAATCCAACAGTCTCCCACTTGGATAAGTCTAATAACTATTATTGCAAGTACGACTCCACAACCCGACTAGCAATTGTAGCTCTTAAAAGCCGTTGTCAAACTCTGATCTAGTCAATGACGCGTCCATTAGATAAGGGATCATATATTCTTCCATTCTACAAGATATCATATGGACTGAGGCATGTATTATGATCATTCTGTCTTTCCATCTGTTGTTTCCCAATTTTCGATTTATAACGACCGACTAACTGAAAAAATCAAATCAGTCCAGGCTCGGCCGAGCGCTTAGGGTTGTCATCACTAAATCATCGAGGGGCCCACAGATATCGCTTTTATCCCTCCAAGGGTAAAAGGAATGGATAAACTTCGACTCAAATGCTTGCTTGTACTTACTCATCAAATTACACATAACGATATGTTTTATAACACCAAGTTACTGATGCGTTTACATATGTCAATGTGCAACCAACTTGTAAATTACAACTCACATGTCTTGGTTTTAAGAATATAAGATATTATCGTCTCACTAATCACTCGTGATAAAATCCATGAAGTGATTCAGATGAGCGTGGGTTTAATCCAATACTCGAATCTTATTCCATGAGCACTCATGAACACTGCAGCTATGTCCTAGACAAACTATAGACCCATTCATGGCAGTCTTGCTTCAATACCTACTTCCAAAGTATGATCGACTGTCGATGGTTTGAATAACCTAGTTATTCAGGAATTCAAAACATGCAAAGTGAAACATAGTAATAATACTAATCCTATATGGCCCAAAACTTTTGAGTCATATTGATTACTCATTATTCATTGTATAATGTTTCGAATAATCAACTTAATACTTGAATTAAAACAATAGTTGTGCCATGCTCCAAGCATGCACACTATGTTTGTCTAAACAATAGTTATGCCATGCTCCATGCATGCACACTATGTTTGTCTATGGTCCTTACTTTGTGAAATAGATCAATTGAACACATCTTCAATGAAACTCATTTCACAATTCCAAATCTTTATCACCAGTGTAAGAATCCAAAATTCTTGTCACTACCAGAATGTGTTAGATTCTAAACTATCATGCTATGATTCCTTTGTAATGTCTAGGTATCAAAAGTCACGGAGACTTAACAACAGACATTACAAAGTATTCCAATGGAGAGTGTTACAAGACAATTCTATGGAAGCGAAGTCTCAAATTCAAAGCACATTCCTTTGAACATCCTTCTTGCATAAAAGTTTCTAACCTTACACGGATTTAAAGAATAACTTGCACTTATGGAAACATTTCCATATTCCCATTTTGACCATCACTTCTGAACAAGAGTTACCTCTTCTCAGAGTATGTCAATATGGTCCTTTCCAAAATTTAAAATATACTTCCAACTGTCCATGAGCAACCAATCTTTGGTAAACCTCAGATTGTCCTCGACAATTGCCTAACCATTTTAGTCATATCCGGTTCTAGACCTTTTTCCCTCTTAATGCCCTAGGCATTTGGAAAATTTAGAAGGGATGAATATTATAGCACATGTAATCGATCCTATACCTGAAGCATATAGGACACGATTCATGAAGTCTTACATGAAGACATGATACTTGATCAGCCTTTTGCTATAATATTTCTATTTGCCATGTTCTCATCATTCGAATTATGAAAAGGGATGTCGTAATCATAGTCGAATTTTTGAGAACGCAATTAACACATCCATATATAGAATTTCCTTATGTTGAAAAATTCCAACATACCATTCATATATATATTTGACTATATCTGATTAAAACCTCAATCTAAGCTTTTAGATTTGCAATGAAGTGTGAATTCCTCTCCCTTAATTATAGCAAAACAACTTTTCAAACCCTGCAACTTGCGAATTGAAACTTTTGTTTTCTATAATTAACATTGCTAACTTGCAACATTCATCATAATTCATTATGCTCCCATTAGCATAATAATCATTACTTTTGCTAGCATAACATTTATGCTCCCACTAGCTATGACATGTACCCAGAAATCAGCCGGACTTCTATAAATCAATACTTATTGACTTTCTTACCAAAGTTCAGATTTCTAATACGAGATGCTTTGATAAGACTTTATCTAGGCTTCTCAAACTCATACACCTTTCCTTAGATAGCTCACATGTGTGTCTAAACAATTTAAGAACTTACAGCAATAAGTCTCAAGTGTTTAGACTTTTTGCCATTCCTCACAATTCGAATTATGAAACAGTATGCCGTAATCATAATCAAATTTGAGAATACAAATATCACAACTGCTATCTCCTTAAAATCTACTTAGTGAAAGCGTTTCCTCACCTTCATTTTCATGAATCGGAGAGAAACCTTATGACACTTAGATTTTATGGTGTATGTGTTCCTATCCATGTAAATTTGTCAAACCATAATCAAAAGACAAGGTTAGTGACAAATCCAAACTCATATGGATTGAACTAGTTCAATCTTAATTTCTTGCCACTTGGCAGCACAAGGGCCTACCATTGCTCCCAGGTTGTTATGCAAACAATTGAGAACTCATAGAACTCACATGCATAGTCAACTTTAACTGGAATGGGCACAGAAATAAGAATATGTCAACACGATAGGTTACAAACCTCAAGTCGTGTGCTAGTGTTTAACAATAGGTTTGCTCTTGATTAGTTCTTGAAACTTTCAAGATCTTTAAGACTCCCACTGACCTCTTGACATATAAGATTCTCTGTCAAGAACCATTCCTTGACAAAACAAATATTCAAGAATTAGTGTGGATTCTTATCAAGAAAACACTTCACACAATTGGCCTTAGTTGGTTTTTGTTTTATCCAAAACATCACAACTTACCAATTTCAAATGTACAAGAGTAAAAAAAAAACTTTTACTCTACATTTGATAAGTGTTTTAAACATTTCTTAAGATTATGTCACTCAAGGTTACAATCTTGGAGTATGACTCTAAGACTTGTTTTGGGAACGAAGTATGATTCATCTTCTTGATTTAAACTATTTCAACAATTCATGATTCCTCTTCTTAGCCATACAAATGCACTAATATGTCTTTAGAGGATCAATTGTGATATGGCTTTACCATAAACATTTAGATGATCATAAAACACGATACTAAAGTACTCTCCCATCTTTTTAGATTGGAGAAACTTTTATCTTTCTGCCTAATTTGATTCTTCTCATTCGTTCTGCCATACATTGAACCTTTTCGAATGTTTCAGAATTATACTTAAACTTTTAAGCATAACCATGTTTACTAAACTTTAGTAGATCATGACGAATAGTCTTATTGATCTTTGTGGTGGATCTTGACCAGCGCACACCCTGTGTACCCGATCCCCTAATCCTTCACTTGACTCACATATACATGTGAACAAGGAATTAGTCTTAATTTCCCAAAGATGAAGGTTCTCATTCATCACACACTACGAGTTGCATGATTCCAAGTTTCTATCCAATTGAAACTTGGTTGATGAGAATCTTTCCTTATTTGGTAAACTATGACACTACCACAACCGAAAGAATCAAATACATATTCCAATATTGCTATCAATGGAAACATATAAGCAACAATTTTTCACAAATGCCATTGTAAGGAAATTTTAAAAATAAGATAAATTTCAAAATTTTTCTTTATTTATAAAATTGCGGAAAACTTATCCTTACAATGCAAATACAAGTGAAAATATGTTGTTATCTATTCCTAAGCAATCTATCATAACTCTTAAGCAACAGATCACAAATCTGATCATCGAACCATGCGATCGAAATCCATCTCTTCGCGATCAGACTCATCATACTCTTCTTTTAAGCTTCCTTTCATTTCTTCGATTCTTCAAAACATCAAAATGTAATTACATTACATCATGTATTAAGAATCTCCAAATAGGATCTTAATAGAGTTAGATAGTGGACTTACCTGAAGCAGAGACATACACTCTGACTTTACCATCCTTGTGGTCCTTCAGGTAGATACGGCAGCTTCGCAACCAATGCCTCTTCTCTTGGCAAAAGAAATATATGGACTCTTTGGAATGGTACACGAGACTATATCAGACTTAGCGTTTCTCTTTACCATATGGTCAAATGACTTGACCATGGTTGATCCCTTTCCATTGGGAAGAGAAAGCTTTTCTGGACTTCCAATGTTACCATTTTCAATGTCCATGGAAGTTTGGGGAGTAGATCCTCCAGTCAAATTTGCTTTACCATTGCACCAAGTCCTTGCTGATTCAGCAGCAACAAGAAAATAGGTAAGATCGATAAGGGTCATGTCGTGGTCTGTCACGTAGTAGTCCTTAAAGAACCCGCTATATGACTTAGGAAGTGATTGAAGAACCCAGTCAACAGCCAACTTCCTTGAGACTTTGGCACCCAACTCTCCCAGCTTGTCAATACGTAACTTCATCTCCAAGACGTGAGCACATACAAACTTTCCTTCCTGCCAATAGGGATTTGAGTGACCTAGAACTTGTGGGTTAGGGAGAATAATTGGAGAAGGTTGAGGAAGTGAAGTTCCACTAAAGCACAAAGAAGGGATTAATCTTTCACCTTGATTGCCTTGTGGAAAATCATCTTTATAAAGAAAGTTTTTTTTTCAAAAGATTCGTGAAGACCATAGTTGTCTGAACTTAGACATTTATGAGGGAGAAATTCAAGTTTAGTTTATTTCAGTCCTTAATATAACACCCAAATGAAATATTAAGACCAGGATCCAACACAATATTTTACAATTCGGAAGAGGGATGCTGTAATCCTATTGCAAAATATTTGAAGGTAGGTAAATGACGATTTACCAATTTCCACCACGAAAAACGAAATTGATTATTAAGTTTTAAATGGATTGAAACTCCTAGATCCTTTGAGATTCATTGAACAATTCAATGGTATGTTTAAATCTCGATTGTGCCCTTCAAGTTTGTGACTAGGATGCCGAGGATCACAAACAAGGTGTGAATAACCATGCAAATTAGCTCGGTACGCCCAATGTTACAACCACCTAATCAATGTGCCGGTTAACCACACACGCTCCATTGATCTATGATTAACATCAAGCTACCCTTTGCCACTCACTGTCAGTCCCAGATTAGTGCGCCAGTTAACCACACACGCTCCACTAACGACTTAACAAGGTGCAAAGTGCAATTTCATGGGTTAGCACCAATTTCACATTTTTCCTAAGTAACTAAGATTGGGAATTTATGAGTGTTTAGTTACTTAGTATTTTATTATACTTTTAATGAGAATTTAAATGTCCTGTCAAACCCGTTCGGCTAACGACCCTCCACCAGTCAAGGAAGCGGTGGGTGAGAATGCACACCCATTAAACTGCCATTTTATAGGCAGTAATCTTATACCCCCCTTATAGACCGGCTTCGTGAATGAGGCATACTAACGGTAAGACTGACTTTACTCTTATACAATATATATATAAATACTAAACATATAATATTATAATAGTATAGGGTTGGATTTTAAACTTTTAAAACTCTAGGGTTTGGAACTAAAGTATTCAAAAAGTGAAACTTTACAAATTCCAAAACTTGAGGGCAAGTTTTGAACTATTCAAAAACTTTTGGAATCCATAACATATGAGTTTAATATATACTTTAATGAAAAGACTCTTGAAAATCCATAACTTGAGGACAAGTTATGGAGTTTATAAAAACATTTATGTAAAAAGACTATTCAAGACCATAACCTATGAGTTTAATGAACTCTTTAAAAGAAAAACTTTTCACATTCCATAACTTGAGGACAAGTTATGGGGTACATTAAAGGCCATAAATATCATCAAATAAACTAACAAGCATGTCAAATAATGTCCATGATCCAGATTAAACTCATATGAACAAGATAATTCATATCAAACAAATTTCATGTAATTAACATAATCATATAAACTAATACAAAACATGAAACTTTGACAATTATCTTATAAATTGGATAATCATGATCATTACCACATCAAAAACATGTTTATAAGTTCAAAAACAGCTTAGGGTAATAATCCTAGTCCAATTCTAGCCAAAAACCTCGAAAATCTGCATTTTGGAGCATCAACTCGTCGAGTGCAAGAACAAACTCGGCGAGTTGGTCAGAATTGTGCTTGGACTTGGTGAGTCCCCCAGTGGACTCGGCGGGTCCACTGTCCAGAACAGCAACAAATCGATTTTTTAAGCTTAAACAACAAGTAGCATCAAGTATAATTGAAAACAACCCTAGGCTCTGATACCACTGATGGGTTTTGAGAATTCTAACACTCCTAAGGTGTACATGCAACCCTAAATACCTTGGATCTATGTTTTCTCTATTATACATGCAAACTTTCATTTTCCAAGGTATTACCCTAACTAGCATACAAAAATTTGATACTTGGGTAATAAAACAAGTTAGATAACATACCTTTTGTTGTAGCTTGTTGCCCTTGATGTATTTGGCCTTTAAGAACTTAGTACCAATAGTATGAATGCCTCAAATGGAATCACAACACACCTAGGACAAAGGATAACTTGAGAGAGAATGACTTGCTCTAGAAATCGGCTCTATGACTCTTCCAAAGATCACTAGTCCACTTTTCACCAACCAAGGGGCTTCTTATATAGTGTGGCACAACTAGGGTTACACCATGCAAACCCTAATGTGCATGACTTTCCACATTCCTTAGGCTTCATGGGTTTTAACCTCCATGGAGTATCCATGGGTCACCACATGGGTTTATCCCAACATAAAGAACTATGGATCATAAGCCCACTCTATAAGAATGAATAATTTACACAATCAATCCCCATATATTTAATTAGTCTCTTTTGATCACTAAATTAATTCCAAATTAATTCTTGATCAATACTAATTAAATAATATGATTTCATATTAATATATTAGAACTTATAATATATTAATAAATCATAAATAACCTCTTCTCAAAAGTCCATCCTATCAAATTGTCCTTATGATATGCAACCGAAATGGACCATGCTACTCTCGGGTCAAGTACATACCAATTATAGTTATGGACTTAGACACTAATCTAACACCATATTCGTCATCCTTTGGTCCATTGACTCAAACTTTTCCATCACCGCATCCAAATCTTCTGAAGCTCCATTGTCATATTTGTATCCTCTTGTCTTGTCTTCTCGAGGGTTGTTATATTCCATTGAATGTTTGGAGAACTCCTCAATTAGCTCATTGATTTTTG
The DNA here is from genome assembly GCF_052849685.1 of Lactuca virosa. NCBI lineage: Eukaryota > Viridiplantae > Streptophyta > Magnoliopsida > Asterales > Asteraceae > Lactuca > Lactuca virosa. Next base: position 47,661,751 of record NC_136433.1, read on the forward strand.
TTGTAGCCTTCTTTGTTAGTGGTCCTTGAGAGTCAAGGAGTTGTTACGTGGTCACGTTTACCCCATCATAGAAGATTGAGACCTCTTGTTGCACATTTAGGTCGTGTTTTGGGCAATTTATAAGTAACCCCTTCTACCTTTCCCACGCTTCATATAAAGATTCTCCACCTTGTTGTTCGAAGTTAATGATGTTCTTCTTCAAATTTGCAACCTTTGATGGTGGGTTGAATTGTTGGATGAACTCTTCACGAAGTTGTGCCTATGTTGTGATAGCGCCAGGCAGAAGTGCTTTGAGCCAATCTTTTTCCACCCCTCTAAAAGTGACTGGAAGCAATCGTAATAACACCATTTCTCATGTGACATTGGGAACATTGATGTACTTCGCAATGTCTTTCACTTCATCGATATGCATGTATGCATCCTCGTGATCTTTCCCGTAGAATGGGATATCTTTCAACATAGCAAGTATGTGCCCCTTTAGCTCGAAGTTGACTGTGTTTAGAATTTCGGGTTGCACAAGACTTGGCCCGTTGTCACGCATCCGTTTCTTGTATTCCTCCATGGTCATGTTCGTAATGTTGGTTATCTCGGCTTCTGGTTCGTTTTCCTTTTTAGATTCTGAATCGGTCACGTATTCGCTCTCTACTTCGTTCGGTTTGACTTCTCCTTTTGGATTGTCTTTTTCTTCTCTCCTTTCTTTGTTGCTTTTGTGAAAAATGGACTCGGGATTTTTCAAACCAGGTATTGTATTAGATGAAGATACTCAGATTATATACTCACTGAAACAAAACAGGAATCAAACGTGTAAAACGAATGAAAATAATTAAACTGAAACCTGTTCGCACAGTGACCACGGCGTGGCCAATCGTGACCACGACGTGGCTAACTAGAAAATAGAAAAAAATTCGAAAACCAAAACAGTAAAATACCTTTGTATGCAATAAATTACACACAAAGGATCGATAACAAATAGCAGAATAAATTTACTAATAATGAAACTGTTCCCCGACAACGACGCCAAAAACTTGATACACAAGTTATATACTAGTTTTTAATTTATAAACCAAACTATCTAAGCAAGCTAAATGTGATATGCAGTGTACCTAATCGAATAGTAGTATAGTAAGAAAGCAGGGTGTCGAACACAAGGGGAACGAAAATGATTAAGAGCTAATTTATCTACTAAAAGTTAACTAATTTTAAAACAATTAAATAGGGGTTTTCTCTGGTTTTACAAGTCCATATCACTTAAAAACAATTATCACCAAAAACGAGTTAACTAACAAAAAACAATCTAAATTAAGGCTTAGAACAAGATATTTAAAGAGACATCCATTTAGATACGATTCACACTACTCCTATGGTTGATTTCTTGGAAAGTGCAATGGATTAAGTTGTTGTTGCTTACTGATTCCTAAGTTGATTAAAATTTAAGATCAAAAGACTGATCCTTTAGTAAAACTAATTCATTCATTCATTGATCAGGTGGACAAACAAACCATAATACTAGTGTTAAAATCGAGTTATGGTAGACTTGAACTAATGATTGACATTAATGGATAATAACATCAGTTCAATACATTAATTATCATCACATATTAGCTTCCACATTAATTTACCCACTTTTCTATTTAACCCTAGGTTTATGATCAAAACACTAGTCTTGTAACTTTGATGATCACAAATTCATAAGATACAAGCCTACTAAAACAGAATGATCATCTAATTTCAGTAAAACTCATCAATAAAAAGAAAAAGTAGTTATCATTAACACAAAAGGAACTTTAACAAGCTCTCATAAGAAATAAAGAACTAGCAACAATCCAAGATCCAATCAATCAACGCATAGTCATAATGATCCTCTATTCTAAACAGAAGTTAGGGTTTTTAGCCCATAATTATTGGAAACAAACAATCAAAATCGAAGCTCACCTTGGAAAACATGATGAAAAACAAAGTAAACTAAGGGGCTATTTGGCAGGATCTGAATTTTTAAGTTTTGAATTTTTAAGAGATCTGAATTTCTAAGAGGGTCTGAACTTTTAATATCTGAATTTTTAACATGTTGTTTGGTTGGAGCCTTTGAATGGTTGTGCTGAATTATAAAAATGATCATTTTACCCTTCTGTATTATTTTTTGCAGAATTATAAAAACACCATACAAAATCCAAAATTAAACATAACTCAAAAATTAAATAAAAAAACAAATCAAACATAAATATTTGACAAATCTACCCAACTATATCAATCAAAATTGCATTGTTTTTGGATGATATTCCCTTAACTAAATAGTTTTTTCAAAATACAACGGTGTAATCAGATCTGTATGATGCTATAATAAAGAAATCAATAAAAAAAACATTGGGATGTCATACAAACAAATGATACAAACAATTTTTATCATAGTAAAAACTCATCCATTATCACCCTTCTTGATAGAATCCATATGGAATCCTTGGTTATTATCAATAGCCTATATCAACCAAACAAATGATAAAAACAGTTTTTATCATCCAATGTTTCTTTTCTGCAAAAAGATTAAAGACAAAGAAATTTAAATAAATTAGAAATTGAAACAATTTCATTGAGGCATTTCATCGAATGGTTCATATGCAAGTAAAATAAACATGGAAATCGATTTCATACAAATATCAAATTAACAAAACCATAAAGATGATAACGATTTCAACATTAAAACATTATAAGGGTTGTTTGGAATTCAGTTTTAAGACTCCATGGAAATCGATTTAAAATTGGAGAAGAAAAGCTTATCGGCGGCGTGGATGGAGGATGGCGTTGGAGTGACAGTGCTGGCGGAGGAAAGCACTGGAGTGGCGGAGGAAGGCATTGAAATGGCCGGAGGTGGGGTTCGATGTACCTTAGTTGCCTTGACAGACGACGATGATGAGGAAGGAGCAGGTGGCGGCGGTTGGAGTGCGAGGGGAAGAAGGAGGCGACAGACTGACGGTTGGAGAGGAGGAAGAAGCAGCACCGATGATGTTTGTCGTGGAGAAAGAAGATCGCTTCAAGAAGAAAATGAGGCGTGCGTATGGAAGAAAAGGGGGAGGCGTGTTTTATCAGGGCACGTAAGTCTTTTTTTCTTTTTCAGATGCGGCTGTATTTCTGATTTTTTAAGAGGCATTTATCAAATTAAGAGACATTTTATAAGAAGCTACCAAACATAACATATCTGAATTTTTAAGTGGCTACCTCTTAAATTTCAATTAAGAGGTAAACAAACAACCCCTAAGGTTTAGAAGTGTATTGCCTTAAAATCTCTTCAAAACTAAGCTTCAATCGAAATCAGATCTCCTTTTGTCTTCCAATACGTCACTGGCCTCCAAAAGTCGAAAATAATTTGAAGCATAAGGTAGGGTTGAAGGAATAATGCGATATATTTATAGTTTCCATAATCTGATTCCCACGTCGTGGCTAATAGCCTCCACCGCATGGCGGTTTTTTTCTACGCGTATTCCCCAAGTCAGTCATATGATCGTGAATATTCCTCTCATCACGACATGGCTAAGGATCTCCACGTTGTGGGCTTTAGAGTTCGTGAAGTTTTTGACTTTGGTTGAGTTGATCCAATTTTTCTGCTTCCAGCTTCGCATTTTGCTTCTTTTTAATGATGAGCATGTCTTCGCTGCTACAAAACAGATTTTAAACATATTAAGTGCTTTTGTGTCCTAAAATGAACATAATTGTAGTTAAAAATATTAAGATAATGCATAAAATATATGAATAAATATGCACATATCAACTATTCAAAAAATATATTATAATTTTTTCTTTTATAGATAAAAACCTTTTGAGAAGTACACATTAAGGTATTTTATTGGATAATACATTCTAATCTATTTAAAAATACTCTTAGTAAATTAATAAATAATTAAAAGATGTATTTTGGAAACATATATATATATATATATATATATATATATATATATATATATATATATATATATATATATATATATATATATATATATAATAAACTCTTAATCGGTTTTTTTTGGACTATGTTTTAATTTTATAAACCGTAAACGACCCAAAATCTAAAAGAATAATTCGATTTTGCTGATAACCCATCCTATAATCTGAATAATAAACAGCCCTATCCTTATTGAACTTTGATTAGTAACAAGAAAACGCATGACAAAGGTAGAGACCCAAGTTTGGACATCTGAAATGAATCATATCATCTAATGTCATGGATTACACCAATTTTGCACAAACTAGAGAATTTGAATATGGAAATAAACTAGGCACCATAACTTTAGCCCAATAAAGATCGAACAATAAAGTTTGAGAAAAAAATAATAATCTTAATGACACATCACGAGACGCTAAATAAACAATGGGCAGCCAAAGAAGTAATGTTCGACCCTCTCTATCGAGTGCTAAACACCGGAAATAAAAAAGGTACGGTTTGACTATAATGATTTATATGTTCATACGCTTGCAAAGATATCATTGTATCAAAAATCTTGATTGTTTAAATAATCAAATGATATCTTTGCAAGAAAAATAGAAAATAATACTTGATAAAATAGTACTTAAATAGAAAATAGTTTTGTCACATTTATAAAGACTTGTTTAATTCATGTACAAGTGTAATGGTCCTTGCACCTACCATATATGTCAAGAAAGAAAGGGTAATTATAAGTTTATTATACTTGATAAAATAGTTTTTATATAGAATATATTTTTATCAATTATAAGTTTATAACAAATAGAGTGAGTCATGAGATAACATTTATGTTCAAGATTACGATCTTGTTACTGAGCCCATATTTACCATTTATATTGGATTTTTGGCCCATTAGAAGAAGGCAAAGGCCCGTCCGTCTATGCCATTAGACCTAGGAAAACGGTTCATCTGTGGTCAACAAAAAATACAACTATAAATTTTGAATATGCCTAGTTCTTGAAAGTTTGAAACATTGCATGAAAGGTTTTGATGTCCAAACGATCGGATGGAATGGTCACACAACCACAAAGAACTAAAAGATAACTTCAAAAGTGATTCTTAATTGATAATCTAAAAATTGTTTAACAAAGGAAACGAAATACATATAAGAAGGAGAAGATAAGTTTCAATTCTTAACACTAGTAGATCAGAATTGATTAGGATAAAATTCCTAATCAATTAACTAAATCAAATCTCACAAAATAAAGTTGTGGAAGATAAGAAAAATAGAAATACAATTCAATTTGTTATCCCAAAAAGTATATTCATAGAATATTCTTTTTGCAAATTATATATATTGTCAAATACACCTCTTTTACTGATTAACTTTTGACATATATATGATCTATCTTTTTTCATGACAATAATATTAAATAAATAAGATTATATTTATGAATAGTTTGTACTACATGACATAATGACTAATAAACAATCGCAAAACGTTATCATGTTTTAAAATTTCAATATGTATTTAAATTTTTATATGAATTTGATATACAAAAAATAAACTTTATATTTATAATTAAATAATATAATTTGATATATAACAAAATATTATAAATATTAAATATTACATTTAAATTATAACTAATAAATAAAAATAAACTAAAAATGTAAAAATATATAAAAATAAGGAATAAAACCGACAACTGAAAGTTCATCATCATTTTAGATGGAATGATTATTATACTCCATTTTTGTGTAATATTATTCATATCTCCAAAATAGGGAACATATGAGGTAAGATAAGAAAAGAATGGAGGAAGTTGGGTCCTTTGACCCACCAAAATTTTCAACATTATTATAAATTATATATCCAAAAAATTAGAACATGTCTTAACAAATTTGAGGGATCTACCTTGTTTTGATAAATAAAAAAAAGGAAAAAAAAGAGTATTAGTTAAAAAAAAAAGGAATATGATTGAATCTTTTCTTTGATTTAGAAACATATATTTACCCCTTATAGTTAGTCTCACATGGACTAACTAAACTAGAGGAAACTTTAAAGTACCATTGTGCTTAATGGCTACTTATGACTTATGATGTGTTTCTCACAATTACTTTATTTTTTGAGTTTTTTTTAGTATCATGTTTGACAAGCTAAAAAGTGGTTTATAAGCTAGTTTTTTTTTTAAACTACATAGACTAGGTTTTCAGAAGTTTTTAACTTTTTTTTTTCTAAATATACTATTGATTAATTATAAAAAATATTTTTCTAAATGTCATTTTATGTTAACTTATACTCCATCTTTTAGCTAGCTTATTAACTAGTTTTATCAAAAGTTATTTTTTATCAGCTAATTTTTCAACTACAACTAGCTTTTCATATAACAACTAGTTTTTCAGATATCAACTAATTTTTCAGCTAACAACATGTTTTTTAGCTAGTCGCCAAATATAGACCTAACTAATAAGTTAAAAGTCAATTAGTCAGGAAGGTTTTTTTTTTTTTTTTTTAAATTGGCTTCTGCTTTGTTTTAATAAAAAGTTAATACCTATATTTATATAAACATGTTTTTTGAAAGGTCAAACTGGTCCAATTGAACTGTTTTTTTTCTTTGGCAAACCGGTTGGTTCCCACTGTTTGCTTAACAAACAATTTTATGGAGATTAAAAAACCGATAACCTGAACGATTCTTGGTTCAACAGATTGAACCGCCGGTGCGGTTCAGTTTCATAACCATACTTGTATCGATACAGTTGAACCTTGTTAGTGATCACAGTGATTTTTTATTTAGATTCTGCCACTTCTGAAAATAAAGAAACAAGAGGATTCGGACTTGGTAGCATTTTTTATACCGATTGAAATGGCGATGATCTTTTTTCTGTAAGCCCAATTATTTTATGGGTTAAGTTGATTAAAACAATTAAATTGGATAATGGGCTTTTCCAAAATGGTATTAGAAGAATAATTATAAACACTTCTTGACTTCTTGTGTCCAGCTGGTTAAAAACCATTGGAAGGATTGATTTTGATTTTGGTATGGCTACTTATATCATATGATTCGAAAAGTAGGTAATTGTGACAATATGGAGTTTTGGACTGATGTTTATCATGGTGTTATTCCTTTATCTTCCCGATTTCCATGATTATTAGCTCTTTGTCAGTTTTATTTTATTAAATTGGACCAATTATTTCTTTAGAAATTATTATTTTAATATAAACAGTTACAACTCACAAGAATAGACTCATATCTCAATGTTTAACATAATTTTTCTTTTTTAACTAGCTCCTGTTGAAATCCAAAGATTTTTTCTTTTGAGTTTTCATTTTATTGAGGTGTTACTTTTCGCTAGATGAGTCATGTGTTAGCCATGTGGATACAATATGAATGCGGCATAACAAGATTGACCGAGTGAATCCCTTGAAAAGCTTTTTGAAAATATGGGGGAGGACATAGAAGAAAAAGTTTGATGATTTGAATTAGACAATTAAAAATATACATTAATTGTAATGTAATGATTTAGGTTTTTTTTTAAGAAGAATTTTTTGATCTTTATGCGTAGATGTTTCATTTTGCAGACTGTTTATTTTTAGAATACCGCAAACTTAAAAAGATATGTATGTCATCTTCTTGGAGTAGACATGAGCCGCCTCTTAAATTTAGTCTAATTCCCTAAAAGAACAATGTTTCTTTTTAATAGAATTTTAGTTCAAATTTATATATTTGTTCACTAAAATTGATTTAGAAAAACATCTTGATATTGTTTTTCAGCATGTTTTTTTCAAGTACATTTTGTTATAAATGATAATAATAATAATAATAATAATAATAATAATAAATTACGAAATAATTTAGTCAAGCTAAATGTTTCTTTTTAAATAAAAAAATATCATTTTTTGCAAATTTCAAACTGTATTTATTGAAATACGACTAGTATTCATTGTGGCAACTTTATTGGATGAGAGTGAAAGAAACACTTGTTTTGTCTTTTACAAGAGAAGATAGTGCAGTGATCTTTGTACGTATTTAGTTAGACCGACAGTACATGTGATTGACGTGTATGGCTGAGGTACGTCGTCAGTCCTTTGGTTTGCCCTTATTTCACGGATTGGGCTGCTAATGGGCCCAATATATATACATTTATTACACTTCCAAAACTCAAATTTATCGATTAAAATGCACATATTTTATTCACTTCGTTTATTTGAGGATCAAGCACGATCAAAACGAGATGTGATATATCACTGAGATATTGTTTTTTGGAAGATATAATAAAATATCAATTTGTTAAACAAAATGTATCTTGTGGAGTATCGTTTGAAACGGTATATTTGGCAATATTAGAACATGCAAAATATGGTGCTATTTTTCGAAAGACTATATTTCTAGGTTTATGAATTATTTAGATTAATTAACATATAGTTTTAAGTGTGAGCTTCTTGTCTACCCGAACCTGGTTTGTAACCAGAACTGATATAATCGAATCAAGAGAATCAAAAACTGAAGTGGTAACACTACATAGGTCTTGGTGTCGTTCTCGGTTTTCGGGCCAAATACTCAGTTGGATTTGATACATGTTCATTATGCAGTTGGTACAAGTAGATAAAGCTCTATATGTTTTTTTTTTCGAAAGAGATAAAGCTCTATATGTTAAATGAACTAGTCAATGCTTTGAGCCTATTAGTGTTTGAATACGCCTCACCAATTCATAAACCTAACAACTTGCAGAAAGCAACCTTGGTAACTGCTGTTTTGTGCCCTTGAACCTCAAAGTTCATCACATCCATCTTCTTATTGTAGTTTGCAGTAGAAGAAGCCAAAACTAGGGCTGAAAGAGGAACATCTTCATGATAGGTCAATGCCTTCTTCAAAATTGAATGATTCAAACATTCAATTAGGGGTTGAACTTCCATAGAATACTTCGAAGCATCAAGATCAACAATCATATTCTGATTCTGCATGACCACAAGATAAAGAGATGAAGCAGATTGATCGATGAATGAAACATGATCAACAGAAGACTCAATTTATAATCGACTGAAATAAGCACATAGAGAATTGAAGAATAATGAAGAATGCCTTGTAAAGCTCTTAAATCGTCTGAAAGCGTAAAGAGGCTAACTGTAGACAATTTTGGTATTTATATGGATTGGGAATTGGAAACGTTTAATTTGAATTTGAAAAGTCTGGGATTATAAGTGAGAGAAACCGCCAAATTCACGCCATAAATGCCTGTCCAATCCCACGTCACTCTTGCATCCCACGCCCATCATCACGTTAAAGAGGTCCAATGAGAACTTTCTAGCTCAACATTTCTTCAGCAGAAATAAAACGGCTGTTCACCAATATGTTCGTAGAAAAGTTTTCGCATAATAACCACAAAAGACCTTCTCACAATATCGAAACATGGAATTTTAGTTTGTAGCAGTTTCGTAATCACTAAGTCTACCCTCCAATATTGCTTATATTGAAATAGTATCTATTGGAATTACGACCAGTATTACGCCAAAGAAATTTTCTTTTCATAACCAGAACCAGGCTAAGGTTTGTGGCTTCCATCACAACCATGTTGACAATGGTAGAATCATAAACACAAAATTGTTAAAATCTTGTTTCAAGTTGTTTTTACTTGAAACCTCAATGATTTTAAGTGTATTTGTGTGATTAGGTGAGAGAAATTTATAAAAAGAAGTAGGTATTGATAGGAATCTCATATATACCATGGTTAAAATGATATATAATTGTAACGTCCCAAAAATTACAAAGAGATTTTTCATTTTCAAAATAAATTAACCAATTAAAACTTTTATCTCAAAAATCATTAAGTAACATTCGTTTGATTGAAACCGTACATTATCAAAATTAATTTTCAAAACCGCAGAAAAGAATATCTTCGATGCGTGTATACAATCCCGCCGAACTCTTCTCACGAACAACCTGCAAAACATTTAATCCACAACTGTAAGCATAAGCTTAGTGAGTTCCCAAGTATACCACATATTCTACCATACATACAATGCATCCACATAAAGTCATCGACTCTAGCGTCGACCTATTAACACACATACATCATACATATAAATACAACACGATTGAATGATGTGGTTCTCCCACGATCTTACATACGGCTGCCATGGTCCTCCCATGGTCTTTCATGCAATTACCACGGGCCAAATCTTTGTCTTTCATACATTACATAAAGTCATATGGAGTCATAGACCAAATAGACAGTCGAACAGATGATCCACCCGAGAGCGAATAATCTGACCATAACATCACAATAAGGCATTAGACCAAGAGTCCTCAGGCTATCCAACATAAATTACATAGAATAATTACTATCATTTCCCTATCCATTCGTGACTATACATGTGATATGATCCAACCATAGTCTTTTATATAGATGTTGTGATCCAACCACAGTCTTCCATACAGCCGTTGGGATCCAACCACAGTCTTTCATACAGGTGATGTGATCCAACCACATTCTTTCATACAAAAATTCCCAAAGACAATCTAGCATAACATGACACTAAGTGTCCTACACTACACATACATAGCAAGAAGCTATCCTAGTCAAATAACATACTTATATTCTAACAATACCTTTATCCTACCCGTGAGAAACTCACCTGAACTGAAGAACCATAGAAGCACATCAACACTCTCACACCTTGCATTACTCAAACCCGCAAACCGACTCCAATGGTCTAGAAACCAGAAGAATATGATGGGTCTAGACTTGCTCTATGCTTTCTTGCACCAAGAAGGAGTTCTTTTCTTCACAATCTTCACCAAATCAAGAAGAACAGCCTCAAACCCAAATAAACAAGCTCTTAATCTTTCATGCAGGATAGAGTTTAAAAATGGAGAGGTAAAGGTTAAAGAAGACGCCCTAAACCAAGAGTTATAGCCTTTAAATATGGGGAAAAAACTAAAAATCATGGGCTTGGGCTGCAATAGATGCCACGTCGTGGCCATCACTTTGCCACACTGTGGCAAATGAGCCAGACGCATTTTCATTAACTTCCATGCTACGTTGTGGTATTCAACCCACCACGCCGTGACATGTGGTTTTCTAAAAAAACCATAACTTTGAACCATTAAGTCTTTAGTTGATCCATTCTGAAAATGGGTGTTACAACTCGCCCCCATTTAAATTAGATTTTGTCCTCGAAATATGCCCTTACCAGTTACTCTTAAACACCCTCTAAGCCCATTGAGGGTTTTTTTTTCCAAATTTACTCACTTCAGCACGAGCCGACACCAACCTGAATGCATGAATTTGTGGCTACTCACACAAGGATCTTAGAACTAGGCGCATAAGCTATACCCCAAACGGAAGCTTCCAAAGGTCGAAATCACATCCACAACAATGTTGGAATAATGCTTTAAGCAGACACTTCCTTAAAACCCAAGATTCGATTCAATCCATAGAAATAAATACACGACCTAACGAAGAACTGGGCACTTACACATCATGACTAATCGATATCGAAGGTTTCAAGATCATGCCTGACTTCCAGGAAGACAGAGCCATCCCACACAACCACCATGATGACCAAAATTCACTGATTTCTACAACCAAAATCTCCTTGTCCTCACGCCGTCTTATAGATAACTGAAGAATGGAATCCACAACCAACCATTGGAACCGACAACTTCACATACATATACGAAAGTGAAACTCCAAAGGAAAAAGGCTAACCCAACCTATACGTCAACACGGCTCTAAAATCCCCTAAGTCTAAACAGGGGAATGCCTAAACAAATAATGACAAGTCTGATCCAACCTATGTGAATGCTATGATCCAACCATAGTCTTATAGTCACTTCCGCTGCTACAATCCAACTGCATTCTTTCCTGCCATGATTAAACAATGGTGTTCCATATGAGAATGTTGTGATCCAACCATAGTCTTACAATCACTTTCGTTGCTACAACCCAATTGTAGTCTTTACTACCATGATCTAACCATCGTCTTCCATATGTGAATTCTATGATCCAACCATAGTCTTACAATCACTTATGTTCCTACAGCCCATCTACAGTCTTTCCTTCCATGATCCAACCATGGTCTTCCATATGCGAATGCTATGATCCAACCATACTCTTACAATCACTCCCGACCTATTTCAACCAAGTGAATGTTACGAGCCAAATCTTAGTCTTACAACACCCTTGAAATTGCCATGGGCTCCCCCATGGTCTTTCAAAAAAATCTACAAAGATAGCAAGAAAAGTTGACAAAAGACGGACTCCTAGTCTACTAGACCCCATCAGGTGTTTGGTTTGTGCTTCGAACCCCAAAGCCTTCATCAGACAATAATAGGCAGAGAGGCCCTCATAGCACCCTCAACCCGATCCTAGACACTAACCCAAGCTTGCGTCGCTGCCAATGCTTCAAGTCTTAGATGATATAACCTTGAATCCTTAACATTTGCTTCCATGATCACAAACTGACCGTTGAACAACATTTCTTGCTAAAGCTTGAATTCAACCAGCAATCATAACAATATATACTCCTATCCTTGAATATGAAACTCCGGGATGACATGCTCTCAGAAATATTTTCATCCGACGAAGCGATTCTCCCCCACTCGGAACTGGCTAACCTCTAAAGACTTCGTAACCTTTCAAAATTGCAAGCCAATCAAATAAATCCACCACATGTTCCTAAAAACCACGCCTGACATTTCCAAGCATAAAGAAATCTAAATTCTTCAAACAAAATTCAAGAGCTCCAACAAATGACTACAACCCATACGACAAAATCCAAAAGCATTCCAACATACATTTACCACCTCACAACAACAACAATCCAAATATACGTAATCATTCAATATAGAGTTAATTAAGACATTACTACTCAACAAATCATTCAAGATTACAACTGAAACAATAAAAACAAAACAAAAGAGATACTGATGACACCAACGAATGTTGTACCCAAACGTACTGAAGAAATGTCAACTCAAACCCTAGCCCTAGGGCCTCCAACTGTCCCATGTCGCCCATCTGGTATCCACCAAGCCAAAGGTGTTGGATCCAAAACCACACCATCTGCTGTCATAGGACAATCAACTTTAACATGGTCTGGATGACAACAAAAGAAACATATCCTCGACTCCCCCGACTATAATCCCGATTGTAGTGACCCTACTGACCGCACCTAAAACATCCAGAAACTGGTGTGCAGAAAATACCCCAATGAGCCAAACCACACCTAATGCAAAACTCGCGAGCCTCTCGATCTCTTAACCGGAAGTCAGCCACTTTGGCCTTCTTGATTGCGGTTGCTGATGCATGAATTTGATCCTGCTTCCTCTTCCTCTGATGGGAATCCAACTCCAACTATCTTTCCCTGGCTGCCTCCCCCAAAACGGAAAGAGTCTTATGACTCGAGATACTCACGTGCTCTCGGATCTCCGTTCTCAACATGTCATGGTAGCGAGTCAACCTTATTTCCTCTGTAGCCGCATACTGAAGGCAAAGAAGTGCTCTCTCTCTGAAGTTGGCAGTGATCTCATCCACCATCTCTATAGTCTGCTTATGCGCCTGAAAGAACCCCTTTCTATACTTTCATATTTCTGAAAGACCTAAACTTTCATACTTGACAATTTAGTTATTCCGAAACATGCTACATGCATATTCATAAAACAATATTTTATATTGATAAAGCGGTTACAAACTACTAGATACAAACCCACTATTTCATAGTGTTATATATTACATAACTCCCCAGGATACTATAGTTCTATACATATGGGAGTGCAAAATACAATAGTTTCAAACTATTCGAAAATCTTCTATCAAAACAATAGTCTCAAACTATTCAAAAATCTTCTACCAGTATATAACTATACTGGATGCTTATCTCCTGTAAATTAGTTAAACATTGAGAGACGTAAGCGGTGACGCTTAGTGAGTTCAATAATAGATACAATATAACGTTATGCCATATATATACTTCACTATGGCAGAGGCAAGGAGGATCAAGGAAGAACAAAGGCATATGTGAATCATGTGACAAACTTTCCATATCAATCATTGATTTGATTCAAAAATATACAATCAATGAGACATAACAATTACCATACTTGATATACATCAATAAAGCTTTGGCCCAATTGGCACAAAAGACATACAACTTCGGATTAACCTTTTGGTAGATTTCAGGTTTTCACGCACTGTCTAACCATCTGCCAATACCACAGAATAGAAATCATTCTCTTACGGAGACATGTTCTACATGGCCAGAGGCTACGTACCAGTACCAATATGAATCTAAGTCCTTTCACTGATCACATGGTCAAAGGTATTACTTTGCTATTAAACATAGTGAATAAAATTAACACGGGAAAATAAACCGGAATAATAACACTGAAAAGCACATAGCACATATAACACATAACATACAATTGTTCCTATATATTAAACTCACCATGAAATAACCGGGGGTCAAAATAGTAATTCGGGCAGCACTTCGGCTCTAAATATGACTTTCTCCGTTGAAAACCGGGCTCTGCGAAGGTAGAGCTTCGAAAACGAAAAGATAAATTTTTCGGGTCTTCGGGCACTTCGGGGCGTGTTTCGGGTGCTAAAAGTGATATCAGGGCTTCGGGGGATGTCGAGATAGTAAAAATATCAAAAAGGGGGGTGAAAGTGGCAAATTTCTCAAACTACCTGGGAAGGCTCGCATGGGTCTTATTTATAGGGGAGGAGGACCGAAGGCTCGGATCCGAGGCTGGGAAGCGAGAGGCTCGGTTCGGACACATGCTCGCTTCGGATTGGGCCTCCTCCTCGGTCGAATCAGAAGCCTACACGCGGGTCGGATCACGTGGGTTGCATGCGAGGATCACGTGGCTTCTTCGGACACCTGTGCGACATGCGTCGCTTCTCGGACATGCCACGCAGCAGCTTCGGACACGTGGCCAGCTCCGAGCGAGGGTGACGTGGCAATCACTATTCATGCGATTTTTCTCGAAAATTGTGCCAAATCTTGTAAAATCCATAACTTTCTCATACGGGCTCCGTTTTTGACGTTCTTTATATGCACGCGTAGAGAAAATTATGCTCTACAACTTTCGTTTAGACTTCGTCGGAAAATTTTGACTTTATTTTTATATTATTATTTTTAACAGACCGGGACTGGTTAATCCGTTAAAAATTCATAACTTCTTCATCCGACGTCCGTTTTCGTCAGACTTTTTACCGTTGTACTACTAATGACGAGACCTTCGATTCTCGTTTAGGTTGTGTTGGCTAAAAATCACTCGATCTAAAATTCGAGTTTTTAGCTGTCTACTGCTAAGCTGAAACTTAGAAAAATCATAACTTCCTCATACGAAGTCAGATTTTGGCGTTCTTTTTATCGAACTTCTCGGTTTAACGAATACTACGAATTTCATTTAGATCACTAAGGCTAAAAAGTAGTTTATCAAAAACTCACTTTTTACGTCATTCGGCACCGTGCCGGTTTTGTCGCGGATCTTTGATTGGTCATAACTTCTTCGTTATAACTCGGATTTCGATGAGGTTTTCGCCTATAAATTTCTAACGAGATTATCTACAACTTTCAACAATAAAATTTTACTTATTTCAAATAAGGTAAAACTAAACATAGTTTTACCTTATTTCTAGTAAAAACTATCTGTTAGAACTCAATACTCAATATCACATAATATTTCATAATATTATTTATTTAAAACACGATTTCAAAACATGTATGTTACAGCGCCAGATACTCCCGAGTCACCCGATGAACTTTAATAGCTGGCACAAACTCTTTCTTGAATCTAGTGACAAAATCCTCCCATGACATAGACTCAACCGCATCAGGTTTGAGGCCATGATCAACCTCACACCACCAATCCCTAGCTCTGTCGCGCATAATACATGTCACAACTCAGACCTTGGCCTCCGTCGGATAGAAGATTGCATGAAAGGTACTCTCCATGTCGGCAATCCAACGTGTACTGATGACAGGTTCCTTTCCTCTAAAGAAGCGAGGAGCTCTACAAGCATCAAACTCCATAAAGAAAACATCTCGATTTACAATTCAACTGGCCTCTAAATCAGTTCGAAGAAGCCTAAGGCGCTCATCCATCACAAAAATCAAATCCTCCCAGAATGAGCTGATCAACCTAGGCAAATCCTCTATCAAGAATCTTGAAATCTCTGCAGCTATGATGTCGCGAAGAATTATCTAGTCTTAGTGATATGTAATAGTATTCACAAGCTAGTTAAGGGGAGATAGCAGGCACTTCTTATGCAACTGATAGCGGAGAGTGGGTTGGTGATTACCCTAGGGCAAGCCTAGGATGAGTTTAGCATGAGATCAACAGCAGTAGTAGAAGGGACTTGGTGGAGTCGAGGCATTTCTTAAGGAAAGTACGAATATATATGGAAGGTAGTATGGGCCCGTACTACTAAAAGCAGAGGATCCGTACTCGAATCAAGGGAGGCTGAGATGAATCCATGAAACTTGTAGTATGTTAGATTCCTTGAGATATGATGAGTATAATGATGTTTGTTATGGTGTATTTTCAGTATGGTGATGCTACGCACTAGGCCAGTTGGCACTTCAGGCACTGGTGAGGGATCAGGCTCGGGCTCTGGAGTCGGGCAGATAGATAAGCAGACGAGGGAGTTCATTTCATCTAAGATCACGCACAACATTTTAGAGCAGACTTCTGTGATCTTTGGTTCGGTCAAGGAGGGTATTTTGGAGTTTCTGGATGAGAAGTTGAGCGCATTCCGTACTGAGGTGGCGGCCATGACGGGGTCGCGCACACTGACTTTCCAGGAGTTCAAGGCGTGTGGAGCTCCCGACTATCATGGGGCACGGGTTCCGTTGCTAGCACCAGATGGTTGGCTGATGTCGCCAACGCGTTCCGCACCAGCAGATGTCCCAAGGGGGACAAGGTTAGACTAGCATCCTGTCTTCTGAAGGACAGAGCATGTGACTGGTGGGAGGAGGTTGGGAGATCCATTGGGCATGATGCACTTTTAGATGCTATGACATGGGGTGACTTCTCGGCCAGGTTCAAGGCCGAGTTTGCACCAGTTATTGAGGTGCAACAGTTAGCACAGGTGTTTCAGGACCTCCAGCAGACTACAGAGACAGTGGCGGAGATCACCGCTAAGTTCAGAGAGAGAGCCCTTCTTGTTCCGCAGTATGTGGCAGACGAGGAGATGAAGAAGGCTCGGTACCACGAGATGCTGAGGAGCGACATTAGACAGTTTGTGAGCCGCTCCAACTGCAAGACGCTGGAGGACATGATTTCTAGGGCTCAAGAGAGAGAGAGAGAGAGAGAGAGAGATAGATTTAGAGATGGAGCGGAAGAGTGATGCGGGCCCTAGTGTGGAGGATCGGCCACTTGCGTTCCTAGAGGCCCGCGATCGTGTGACTAAAGGGGCTTCACGGAAACAGCCATAACTTTGGCTATGGATCTCCGTTTTGGGCCTAAGACCAGTCAAATCGAAGCTTGAAGCAAGGAGCATGTCTAGATAAGTTCCCAAAGGGGACTTACCCATTTTTGAGTCCAGAAATTGCTTTCTAAATTGGACTTATGGACATTTTTGTGTTTTTTTCATAATTTTTGGACTTTGTTTTTGGGTTTGTGTTTGGCCCATGTCTCTTTAAGGTTTATTTTAAAAATTTGCTTCTTATTTAAGTCTTTCTGATGTAATTTGGATGGTCATTGATCAGTTTAATGAACTTTCATTTTTCTCTCAAAATTTCGTGTGTGTTTAACGAATTTTGAAGCCAATCCCATGGTATTCATAGAATCAACGTGGTTTGGGCAAGATTATCATGGGTATTCTTCTAGAATCAACAGTTTTGATCTTTGGTCATTTGTTCTCTGCATCAAAGAGGAAACCAGAGGGGGGTTAGTCAGGGAGTTCGGGCAAGAAGCCCAAGGTATCAGATCACAGATCTCGGAGCCAGCAGATCCACGGTCGTTGTGGCAAATGCGGCAGGATAAATGAGGTAACGTGCAAGGAGGGGAGTTTGGGCTGCTACAAGTCCGTCCGAACTGGTCATGTGAGTCGATATTGCACAACCACTACCACCACCACGACAACATCAGATCTGATTTGCTCTCAGTGCAATTAGAGGGGACACAAGCGGTACCAATGCCTAAGTTTAGCAGCAACAGGGAAGGTGGTAGCACCTTTTCCTTCCACATTGAAGATTACAGATGGCCGCCAGGGCCGGGCTGAGGCGCCTAAGGCGCGGAGCAGGGCTTTCCAGCTCACTGCAGAGGAGGCACGAGCAGCTCCTGACGTGGTGATGGGTATGTATCTTTCTCTTATCTCTTTATTGATATTGTTTGTTACTTATGTTTATAGGTTTTGTTATATGATTGTTCTTAGTGAACGGTATATCAGCTTTGGTACTATTTGATTCCTGTGCCACCCGATCTTTTGTGTCGCTCGCGCTTAGCAAGCGATTTAGTAGAGCTCCAGGGGAGCTGGATTGCCCACTTGATGTCGAGATAGCAGATGACAGGACCGTCTAGGTTACGAGGGTTCACAGAGGTTGTACACTTTAGTTATTCGATGAGCAGTTTTCAGTAAATCTGGTTCCTATTCCCCTGCGAGGGAATAAGGTTATAGTAGGTATGGATTGGTTGATCCCCAATGGGGTAGTGATCGACTGCGAGCAGCAGCTAGTGAGGATTCGGACCCCTAGCAGAACCAGGTTAGTGATTCAGGGCGAGAGGCCACAACGCGGACCGGTCTTATGTTCAACAGCGAGGGTGAGGCGTTACCTTCGGTAGGGTTGTGCAGGTTATGTCGCTTATGTGATGGATACCCGGGATAAGGGTAAGGCGACAGTTGATGATGTATCGGTAGTGCGAGAGTACCCGGACGTATTCCCGGAGGATTTACCTGGGATACCTCCGGAGAGACAGGTTGATTTCAGGATTGACCTAGTCCCTGGTGCGGCTCCGATAGCCAAGGCACCATATCGGTTGGCTCCTCCCGAGATGCAGGAGTTGTCTACGCAGCTGCAAGAGCTGCTAGACAAGGGTTTTATCAGGCCGAGCAGTTCACCATGGGGATCCCCGATCCTGTTTGTGAAGAAGAAGGACGGGACACATCACATGTATATAGACTATCGGGAGCTGAACAAGGTAACTGTGAATAACCGTTACCCACTTCCGAGGATAGATGATTTGTTTGATCAACTTCAGGGAGCATCTTGGTTCTCTAAGATTGATCTATGGTCAGGGTATCACCAGATGCGAGTCAGGGACGATGATGTGCATAAGACAACTTTTAGGACTCGCTATGGTCATTATGAGTTTGTGGTGATGCCGTTTGGGCTCACTAATGCTCCAGCCGCGTTCATGGACCTCATGAACCGCGTGTGCAGAACAATGCTGGATCGGTCTGTAATAGTCTTCATTGATGACATCTTGGTTAACTCCAAGACTCAGGCGCAACATGAGGAGCACCTGAGGGAGGTGCTGGAGACATTGAGGAGGGAGAGACTTTTTTCGAAGTTCTCCAAGTGTGGGTTCTGGTTGGGCGAGGTGCGGCTCCTTGGGCATCTCGTCAAACAGAAGGGTATTCTGGTCGATCCGGCCAAGATAGAGGTTGTGATGCAGTGGGAGGTTCCGAGGTCTCCAACCGAGATTCGGAGTTTCCTGGGTCTAGCGGGTTTGTAACGTCCCAAAATTCAAGCCCAAAAATTTCATTTTTAAATTAATAATTTTTAAAACATTTTACCAAAACACTGTCAACAAAGCAACACATTACAAAATCATAATGTTGTGTCCCAAACCATGACATCAAAAATAAGGAAAATCAGAGTACAATCCCAGAAAGTCCGATGCGGAATCATGTGTGTGTGTGTGTGATGCGATGCTACGCCGTCGGCTCCTTCCCCTTAGACGAAGAGGTACCTGAAACCAAAACCGAAACCGTAAGCACAAAGCTTAGTGAGTTCCCCCATCATACCACATACCATACAATATCATCGGTATCTTTCAACCGGTAATCATCGTCGGTATCTTTCAACCGGTAATCATCCTCGGTATCTTTCAACCGGTAATCATCATCGGTATCTTTCAACCGGTAACTGTCATCGGTATCTTTCAACCGATAACTGGGGACTATTCCACCCCCTACCACTAGCATACAACAACAAGATATAAACATACATGAACCTTCTTTACGAACATCAATGAACCTTCATCTGACTCGCCGAGTCGTATGAACAACTCGTCGAGTTCACCTTCAACTGATGAACAAGTCCTGACCTTGACTCGCCGAGTTGTATGAACAACTCGTCGAGTTCATCTTCAAACATAAGGAGATTGCCTTGGACTCGCCGAGTCTGTTCTAGCACTCGTCGAGTCCCATGAACTCCAGGTCTAAAACTAAGTCCAATGCGTTGGGTCACTCTTTCTGTCCTGCTACAACCCTTCTAACACCCAACTGAGTCTTTGACCCTCAACAGATATAGGACTTCAAAGCCTTGGACTCGTCGAGTCCCAAGAACAGACTCGCCGGGTCGATAACGTCCACACCCTAAATCCACGATTTCTGATGTACAACACTTGACCAAATGATAGATCCAAGCCCCTAAGCTCTATCTAGCACGTAAAGTTACGAACTTTACGTGCATGCATGGGACTTTTGAGCCAAAAAGGCTGTAAAATGGCTCTTTTGTTGCATGGGGCCTTCCTTGGGTGCAAAAGCAACCCAAATCTGCCTTGTGACTCTCCCCAAGTGCTAGATCCGAAGTCTTGACCCCCAACCATGTTTGCAAATCATGGTTGGTCACCTCATATGGCTTAAAAGCCCTAAATCCTCCCCAAAAAGGGATCTAACAAACAAGTAAGCAAGGTACAGACTTTATACCTTTCAAAGACTACAAATGACGAACCAAACTCGGATCCTTCAGTTTCCTCTTGATCCTTCTATGCTCTTCCTTCTTCCTTGTGAACAAAACCACCAAAATCACCACAAATGCCTTTAGATCTTCACACACTCGGCTAGGGTTTGCTATGGAGGGTCTTTGGGAGCAATAGGGGCGAGTGGTGGCTGAAAGAGATGATTAAATAGGGTGCAAACCCTCAGATTAGGGTTTTGTCCAGTCAGAGCCTACTCGTCGAGTCTGGCCGTCAACTCGACGAGTCCATCACTTAAGTACCGCGTCCAATCTCACTCCTACTCGACGAGTTGGGCCTTCAACTCGCCAAGTCCTAGGCCAAAATGAAAAATACAACAAAATAAATTAGATACCAGGAACCGAGTGCTACAGGGTTATTACCTGATCAGCAGGCAGCCTTCGAGACTCTTAGACAGCGGTTATGCGAGGCACCGATTCTGACCTTGCCAGAGGGAGTTGATGACTTCGTAGTTTACTGTGATGCTTCGATCACATGAATGAGAGCAGTTTTGATGCAGCGGGGCCATGTAATAGCTTATGCATCGAGGCAACTAAAGCCTCACGAGGCTAACTATCCAACCCACGATTTAGAGTTGGGGGCTTTTCGCCCTCAAGATTTGGCACCATTACCTCTATGGGGTCCGTTGTACCATTTACACGGACCACAAGAGTTTGAGGTACCTCATGGATCAGCCGAATCTGAACATGAGGCGGCGTAGGTGGTTGGATGTGGTGAAGGATTATGACTGTGAGATCCTTTACCACCCAGGCAAGGCCAATCTGGTGGCTGATACCTTGAGCTGCAAGGCGGTAGCGGCCCCGATTTGAAACATTTATCTGAGGATGATAGTGATTACTCCATTGTTGGAGCAGATTAGAGAGGCGCATGTGGAGGGCCTGAAGGAAGAGCGCCAGAAGTACGAGAGGATTGTGGGCCGGGTGGCCTTATTTGATTATGATAGCCGAGGGTTGTTAACCCTGCATGGGAGGGTCTGGGTTCCATAATGGGGTGGAGTATGGCAGGTTCTGATGGATGAGGCCCATAAGTCGAGGTTCTCCATCCATCCTGGGGCAACGAAGATGTACAGAGATCTTCGACCCGATTACTGGTGGCTCTGCATGAAGCGAGATATAGCTTGGTACGTAGAGAGATGCCTGACCTTCAGGAAGGTCAAGGCAGAGCACCAGAGGCCTCACGGCAAGATGCAGCTGTTAGACATTCCCGTGTGGAAGTGGGAGGACATTACTATGGATTTCATCACTAAGCTTCCCAGGACCGCACGTGGGGTTGATTCGATATGGGTCATCGTGGATCGGTTGACCAAGAGTGTGCACTTTATCCCGATACAGGATAGCATATCGGCCGAGATTTATGTGCGAGAGGTAGTGGCGCAACATGGAGTGCCTGTCTCGGTGGTGTCAGACTGAGATGTCCGTTTCACTTCCAGATTTTGGAAGCGGTTTCACGAGGAGATGGGTACTCGTCTCCATTTCAGCACTGCTTTCCACCCTCAGACAGACGGACAGAGCGAGAGGACGATACAAAATATCTAGGACATGCTATGCGCATGTGTTTTGGATTTCGGTGGCAGTTGGGTTATGTATCTTCCGTTAGCGGAATTTTCATATAACAACAGTTACCACGCCAGTATGGACCGGCCTCCCTTCGAGATGCTCTATGGGAGGAAGTGTAGAACCCTAATCTGTTGGGGTGAGGTCGGTTAGAGGGTCATGGGGAGTACGGAGGTAGTACTCAAGACCACATAGTGGATCCAACAGGTCCAGAGCAGGCTCCAGACTGCTCAGAGTCGGCAAAAGAGTTACACCGACAAGCGGCGTTCAGACTTGGAGTTTCAGGTGGGCGACATGGTCCTCCTGAAGGTGTCACCTTGGAAAGGTATCATCCAGTTCCGAAAGCGGGGCAAGTTGGGCCCTAGGTATATCGGTCCTTTCAGGGTTATAGCCCGGGTGGGCAAGGTGTCATATCGACTGGATCTTCCGGCAGATCCCAGCCACATCCACAACACTTTCCATGTTTCTCAGCTGCGGAAGTGCTTAGTGGATGAGTCAACAGTTGTGCCTTTAGAGGATATTTAGGTGGATGACATCCTGAACTACATCGAGAGACTAGTAGCTATCCTCGACAGGAAGACGAAGGAGCTGAGGAAAAAGAGAGTGAAGCTGGTGAAGATGCAGTGGCATCACCGCAAGGGCTCAAAGTGGAACTGGGAGCCCGAGGAGGAGATGAGGGAGCACTACCCAGAGTTGTTTCCGGATGCAGCAGACTTCGAGGACGAAGTCTAATTCAAGTGGGGGTGAATTGTAACGACCGTCATTTGAGATATTAATTATTAAATATTTCTTAATTTATTTGATGGGCTAAATATGGATAGAAGGATTAAGGGATTGGACTTAAGAAAGTAGGCCGAGGACTTGGGTCTCCCATAAGATGTACGCTGGGCATAGCCTTAGTGTACGCGGGGCATAGAGGCGCATTGGATACGGGGGACGCCTTCACGTACACGCAACGTACCAAGGAGTGCGTGCAACGTACGTGAGCAGATTCCAAAACCCTAATTTTTAGGGTTTCAGCCATATAAATACCCCATTATAGCCCAACCCTGGCCTCCTTACCAACCCCTCACCCTCAAAAACCCTAAATACCCTCTCTTACTCCGTTCTTGTTGTGTTTGGCCTTTTGAAGCTTAGTTTGGTGAAAAAGAGCTTGGAAGAAGAGAAGAGAAGTTGGAGAAGAAGAACTTGAGTATCTTGAGCTCAAGGATCTGGGATTATCTCATCTTTTTGCACTCATTTGAGGTAAAAAGCTTCCAACTTTCCTCATGTGTGCTTAGATCTAGGGTAGAGATGTTTTGGATCTTTTTAGTCCCAAGAATGGATCTTTATGACTCAAACTCGTTTCTAGGTCTAGGGTTGCCACCCTTAGAGACATATGAGTCCCTTAAGTAGTAATGTTTTAATCTTTAAGGTCTGTTTGTAACCATGCATGAGATATAGCCATTTCCATGGAAGTTTGTTGCTATATTCCAAGTTTGGGTCCATTTGGTGGGTTGGAAGCCACCAAGTAATCGACTTTATGGATTAAGACATTAAAGTGGTTTTGGATCTGTGATTATAGCCTCTGGAGTAAGGTATTAAGTGCTTAATGGGAAAAGTGGCTTAATAGGGTAGTACGTTGGGCGTACCAGCTAGTACGCGCAGCATATAAGCCACACAGCAGGTACGCGCTGCGTATAGAAGAGTACGCCCTGCGTACTCAACAGAGTTGGGCTTTTCATCTTTTGGGCCTCAGATTGGGCCAACCTTTGGACTTGTCAGCTATTGGGCCTTAGTGGGCCATCAGAAGTCAGATTTTTGGACTAAAGACATGTTATGCTGTGTGTATGTCGGGGTAAGCCCGATGTCGGGGCAAGCCCGATACCGGGGTGAGCCCGATGCCAGACGTGGTCTGATGCCAGGGTGAGCCCGATGTCGGGCAGGAGTCTGATGCCGGGTAAGCCGATGTCGGGTTCGTCCCGATGCAGCTGGGCGGCGTCCCAAAGTTTATGTTACATGTTATTTGTTATGTGTATGGTATGTGGTAGGTTGGGGGAGCTCACTAAGCTTCGTGCTTATAGTTTTCAGTTTGGTTTCAGGTACTTCAGCTAGCAAAGGGAAGGGCTCGGGATGATCGCATGGCACACACCACAGTTTTCTAGCCTGGGAGATTGACTCTGATATTTTTATATGATTTTGATACAGTATTCAATATGATGTTTTTGAGATACACGATTTATGGTTTTTCTATATGATGATGGTTGAATTGTGGTTTTATTAATGAATTTAAAAAGAAATTTTTGGACCGTATTTTTGGGATGTTTCACAGTATTTGACATGGTGTTTTGTGATAGATGACTCTTGATTTTCTTTATGATGATGGATGAATTATGGTTTTATTATAAGTTTCTAAAACGAAATTTTTGTACTGTATTTTTTGGGATGTTTCACTTTGGAACTAGATAGAGTTTCCTTTTTGACGATGTTAGCTTCTTCGGCCCTTAACATATCGGAAAGCTCCCTTCGAGTAACCTTGAGGTTCTTCATGTGGAAATCCGTTACAAACTATTTGTAAGAATCTGGGAGCGAAATTAGAATCAAATATATAACAAAATCCACATGAAACTCACCACCCATGTTGCCCAGTCTGTCAATGTATGTTTTAACTTTATCGAAAAACAAACATAAATAAGTTCCTTCATCGTAATTACATGCAAGTAAGGCTTTGTTCATATCAAATCTCACGAGCCTCATAATAATAGAAAAGAGTGAGGGTTGCTCAATAGGAAGTTTTGAGTGGGTGGATTATGAGGAGCAGGAGGAAGATCACCACTTCCAGACATCTTTAGACACGAGACAAGATTTTAGTTAGTTGATTATCCTTAAATATTTTAACCCAAATTAATATTCAAGGCTAGGATCCAAAAATACAATTCGAAATTAAGAAGTGGGATGCCGTAATCTAATTGAGAATTTATTTAAGGTAGGTAAGGCACTTTACCAATTTCAATATATTACGAAATTCCTAGATCTCTCGAGATTTATTGAACTTTTCAATGGCATGTTTAAATATCAGATTATGCTCTTCAATTTGTGACTGGGATGCCAAGGATTACAAAAAGGATGTGAACAACCATGCAAACTCGCGTGACAACCTCGTTCCCATTTATGATATCACATTGACGTGCCAGTTAACTATACACGCTCCATCAACAACCATGAACTCGAGTTGTGCCATTTTCAACTTTGTAATCCCCAATTTAGTGTGTCGGTTAACCACATACGCTCCACTAACGACTCACAAAGAACCAATATGTGTTTTGATGGATTAGCATACAGTTTCACATTTTTATCCTAAGTAACTAGAGTGGGATTTTGGAAGGTTCTAGTACTTTATATATTATACTTTTAATATGATTATGTCATATCAAACCCGTTTGGCTAACGACCCTCCACCATACAAAGAAGCGGTGGATGAAAAGGACACCCATTCAACGGTCATTTTATATGTCGTTTCCTTATACCTCTCTTAGAGCGTGACTTCATGAATGAGGCCTACTATTGATTTGACTGACTTTTATTTTTACATATAGTATTAATAATCTCATACATATGTATATGGTGTATTTTAAAACCTTTTGAAAATACAAGGTTTAAATTTTATTATCTTGATTAAAAATTAATTAATTAATCTTTTAAACCATCTTGATTTAATATTTATCTTTTAATTAACCAATTAATTAAATCATTTAGGTATTAAACAATTATCTTTAATTAAACCATTAGTTAATTAATTCTATTTAATCTTAATCCTTTCATTCTTTTCGAAATTAGAGTTAGGTTAATTAGTTTTAGTTCTTCAAATTTTAAGGCAATTAAAATAACAAATAACTAAACTAGAAAACTCTACCAAAACCTAGCAATTTTTGGAAAAGGAAGGAGGCAATGAAATTTCGAAAAACCCTAGAGGGCTAGGATTTTCGATTTTCCTGGTTTCTTTTAAGGTTTCACAAATGTGCAAATTATAGAATAATCCTTAGGATCGGATACCACTGATGGGTTTTCTATATTACTTTAATGTACTTGCAGAATTTCACATTACTAACTTATGGGCACATGCAATCCTAGAAGATTCTATGTCTTTTCGCATAATAGCAACATACTTTAAAACTACTAAATAACCTAGCTAAAATCGAAAATCACAAAGGTTTAAACCATATACCTTATTGCTATTATCGCAAATAGAAATGTACTTTGAAGAAACATTCTTGTAATGCTAGCCCCAATAGTGTTTAAGTCTCTAATGAATCACACTCAAACCCTAGGAAAACCGTTGGATCGAAATAAGAGAAGGGAGAGGGGAATTTTGAAATTGCCTTATGTTGTGAAGAATTCTTGGGTCTTATAGAGGTCCCTATTTATAATTGTAGGAAACCTTGGTTTGAATTCGGTATATTAATAAAATATCCCTAATCCTTATCAGTTTTCTTATCAACCAAGTGAGCTTCCAAAACACTCCCAAGAGGGCTCCAAAACCATCCCTTCCAATGGAGGTTCTAGAATGCTTCCTTGTTCAACTTTTGAACAATTTCACTCTAACCCTTAGACCCATTAATTAATTCTAATTAATCCTTACAATTAATTAAATTAACTCTAATTAATTCCTAATTAATTACTTCTACTTCTAATTAATATATTAATCTAATAATATATTAACAAATTATTTATCTCTCTCTTATTATCAATCTATGCCATTACTCGGTTATGAGGCAAACTAAGAAGGACTTTACTATTATTCAACCAATTATACCAATTTAATCAAGACCTTAGACACTCTAATCCAACAGTAGTAAGCTTCATCTTTTTCTTTCTCTTTCTTGTCATTCTGTTTTCTCAGCATGCATTATTTTGCAAATGACTTTTATCGTTATAATAATTAAATCAAACCTAGAGTCTCCAACTAACTTCTTTTCTTCCTTTTCATTTTCTTTTTGATATCTGTTGTATCCCTCACTCTTATTTTTCTCAGAACTTGGATTACTTCCCTTGAAACCATTCCCCCATTAACATTTCTTCCAAAGTTGCTATTTTTTAACCTTGAGAAATTTTTCTTGATAAATGTCTTAGGTTTACTAACCATCAAATCCTTCTCCTCGCTGGTGAACTCATCGTCTGTAGCATCCGAGTATGAATCATCATAATTTACTTTAGATTTCTCTACTTTTCCACTCTCTTCTTTAGCAAAAAATGCTAGAGAACATGCATTAGGAATTGGCTTCACTTCTCCCATGACTTCATTGTCATGTGACTTTAGAATACCAACCACTCGAGCAAGATTGTAATTTTTTAATTTCTCATGAGATTTAACAGTGGATATAATCAATTTTCATTCTGATCATAAAGCATTCATGAAGCTCTCTTTCTGCTTACTAATTGATCTTTTTTAACATTCTACTAAGAAAATGATTGAATCTATTAGAAACTTGATCAATAGATTCATCAGACTTCTGTTTGAACGATCTAATTTCTGAAAGAAGATTTATTTGAATTTAATGTGTTTGATTTGCATCTCCTGAGTAGAGTTCCTTCGGTCTTTTCCAAATATCATTTGCAGTTTCCGTAGAACTCATGAGTCTAAATGTATATGGTGGTAGAGAAAAACGTAGATGTCTTTTAGTATTTAAGTTGTTTTGAAGTCTCTATTTCTCATCTGTGGTTAAATCTTTGTTATCAGCAATCAAATGATCTAAATCAGGCTGAATTTTGATTTCTTCTTTTGATTTTGAACATTAATGAGGACCTTTGGTGATTGCATGCTAGATGCTTGAACCTTGATTTTTAATTTTAGTAATATAATCTTCGAAGTTCATAACCCATACTTCATAATCTTTTGGAAACGAAATTGGAATTCTAGTAGTAGATCTAATGCTACTAGATAGATTTAAAGAAATGGGGTGAGAATAGTCTTTAGACATAATTTTAGAGAAATTGAGTAAGAATCAAATCAATGAGCCAATACTGGTTTCAAATCTAAATAAGTAATTTGAACAAAGAATTTCAGATCAAATTGCAAAAGAATTGCAAAATGCGGAATAGATCGAGGAAATTCAAAGTCGAAAAGCAAGAAACTCGATGAACATGAACATATTTGAGATTTGAAAACGAATTCATAGAGATTCTTGCTCTAATACCATTTATTGGACCTTAGGCACTACCAACTCTCTGAAAACCAATTGGTGTTAGGAAAGGCGCTATGTTTGTACATATAGCACATTCAGCCCTCTAGTGCCTATGGCATTCGATTGCGACTATGAAACCTTCCCTACGCATAATGGAGACTGAGCCATTTCTGACCCCAATAATCCCCCACGGAAATTGCATCTTGAGAGAATCGAACCTATGACCCTAGCTCTGATACCACTTGTAGGATCGATAGATTCTATAAGAATGAAATCATAAAGACGAAATTTTAAGAGCACCTCAAAGTAAATAAGATCTGATTTGCATTAGAGAGTAAGGCACTCGATTACACTGATGTAAGAATGCTCTGAAAATATACTCTCTCTCTCTCTCTCTCCCTCACTCTCTCTCTAATTATCTTCCCTTATATAGTGAATACAAGGAAGCCGGTTAGGCACTAACCAATGAAGTCAAGACACCTAAGCTAAGACAATTGTTGAAACAAACTAACACAAATTGCGAAGCCTATGTATAAAATATAAAAACATAAACATATGAAACCTAACACAATATTTCGCATCTACACATGAAGACTAAAACATACAAATTATGAAATCGCTTTCGTATAAGAACTCAAACACAACACCATCTAATCTGCGAGACCCAACTGTTTCTTATACTTACATAAGAAGTCGGTATATTTTTTTCTTATATAATATGTCAAATATAGCAGGATCAAAACCAATTATAGATCAATTTATTAAACAAAACTATATGATTGAAAGGTAAAGACTTTTTTGGTAGGAGAAGATAGTTACTTTGATTAGAACATGATGGGGAGGTCTTGAGATCTATTATATTTAAAGGGCCAAAGGGAGTTCTTAATTTATTTGACTCTTTGGGATCAATATTTTTTTGGTAGAGGAGGTAAGAGAAAAAAATGTGTTTGGTGAAGTACAATAAGGTTTTACTACCTAAAAATATGGTGTACAAATGTGTAGGAAAGTTGTTCATCCCCAAGTGGTAGAAGGTTTAAGTCTAGTCGTGGACAAATATATAGAAATAGAAGTAGGATAAGAGATTGTGTGTGTTTGTCGTTAAAAAAAATGGATGGTGTTTTGGGAATTAGAAGTCTATTGTTTTAAGTGATGGTAGGGATTTTTTGCCTTATTCCATGCGGGTTTCAATTTATAAAGCAATTCAATGAGTAAATAATGAGTTTGTAGAGGATAATAAATGATTAAAGGTTCAAGTCATGTGGAACAACATCATCCGGTCTTTTACTCAACTGCGATTAAAGGTATTAACTTGGACGTGTATCCTCAAAGAAGGGAAGTCAATGTATCATCTACTAGATTTTGGAAGTGGACCAGAAAAGTCATTTTTTGAAAAAAAAATCCATCGAAGTTATGTGATGGAAAATGAAAAAATTTGCATGGTGGGTGATTGGTATCAGGATGCTATTGGGGTGTTTAGTTGGGGTCGATAGTCTCTAGAGGAGTCATAATGGCTTGATTTGAAAACCCTCCTTCATCATTTCATTTTGACTGCACATGATAACCGATGGAAGTGGGGTTTGGAGTCATCGAGTTCTTACTCGGTGGCTTTGGCAAGGAACTCTATTGAGGTAAGAAATATGGTGGCCGGGAAGACGTTACTATATGACATAATCTTGTCCCCATTAAACTCAATATTTTGGTTTGAATAAGTTTTTCAGATTGAATTCCAAGTAGACTTACTTCAGAGAAAATGGGTTTGGATGTGGACACTCTTTTTTTGTCCCATTTGCAATCTAAACATGAATCCAATGAGTTAGAAGTTAAGTGTGCCTAGAGAGTTATTCCACGATTGCCTCTCTTGGGTCGATCAATACTTTTGGGTTTGCTGGTTGCAAAATCCAAAATTTGATATTTATTTGATGTAGTTGTTTCATACTACCTCCTTACTAGATTTTTTATTTTATTTTAATTTCTACCATTCGAAAAATAGACTAGTTTGTTGTAGTTGTTTACTTTGTTTCAATGTTACAGTTTTATACAATTACAGTAACGGTTGATTATATATTGGATCAAAACTTCCATGTCGCTAGCTATTTCCCGATTATGGAGTGTTACAAGTAAGTTATAATTTTTTAAGTCAAACCCACTATATTATGAGTTATTGGGTTAACCAACCTCGACTTGAGTTGAATCGAAGTATGGATCTCAACATGACAATTTAAACATGTGATAAGTTTACATTTTATGATTGTACCATCTGCCGGTACATAAAGTAAGTAGCGAGGTTGGAGTTTTAAATTAACATCAACTTGGGTCATTCATGATAGTGAACCATAAAGTTAATTAGAAATAAATAGTATGCAGTTCAATATAACTTTCTAATTAATAGTAAATGCTCAACTATGTTACAATCTTATCATTTTCTTTCTTGCATTATGTCCATAACTCGTATGCAAAAAAAGTATAAGTAAAAATTGAGCAACCAATTATGCCCAACAAGAAGATAATATTTATCCAAGTATATATCTAAAATTTTTGGTATGAAATGAATCATTTTTATATAGAAAAATATTGAATGAAATGAGTATTAACTACATGATTATTGCACTATCAAAATCAAATATGAACATGATAAAATAAATGTAGCAGTGACATCAAGAAGTATTATTTTGTATTAGATCAGTCCTTTAACACTCAGATATACTAATAATGCATCTATTACCCTTTCTCAATCATACAAAAAGAATTCGTTGTAGTCTCAATAAAAGAATGTCCTATTAGGTGGAAGCCAAAAGAAAATGTTAGTCAAACATAACTTTCAGATCAATAAATTGAACTTTCCTTATTTGTTTTTGCAAATTTTCTAACAAAATATTATTGTTCAAATAACAAAATGGGAAAATAGAGATAAATAAACACAATAAAAGAGGATATTAAAAATAAGTACATATGTATCTTTGATAAAAGAAAACAATGTTATAGAAATTATCACATGTGACACACTAACATGTGTCAATTTTTAACAACTGAAATAGTTTTTTTAATAGTTAAGTGTCTTTGTAAATTTCTATCAAAATAGGACTTTATTTACTTTTTAACCCTAAATAAGGAATGAATACCTTTTCTAATTATGGAAGAATACAAGTCTTTCGGTCAAATGGTACACTAGAGATATTGACACTAATACAAAAGTCATTTGTTGGTACGATGAGTTTTTTTTTTTATTGATGTGGTTTTACTATTAGACCGTATTATTATACCATAAAATTCTGATTTCGCATCAATAGAAAAAGGAACCACACCACTTAAATAGTTTGTTGGTGCGGTTTCAACACAAAACATTAAAAATGTTTTTCTTAGTGTCGTTTTAAACAAACACACCATTAAACCCACTCTTTTGATGTGGATTTTATAATACACACCTTTAAACAAGATTTTTTTTTAGAAAAAGCAAAATTATATTAAAATGAATCCCAACTAGTAAGAAACTAGAAGGGAGGAGGAACATAAAAAGAAAAAAGACATATAGATAGTAGTTGTAAGTAAAGAAAAATACATAGGCAAACTAGGAAAAATGGAAAGGAGATGATGATCACACGTTCCATTCACTTAAACCGCCTTTTCCACTACATTTGATCTAGAGATACACGAAGGATTTTATCTGCTCAGCTCCGCAAAAGGTACTGATGAATATCAGATTAAAAGTCCGGTCATTTCTATATTTCCAGAGGTTCCATATAAGCCCATAACATATCATCATGAGCCTTTTTTTCTTTTTTGAACACCGACCCCAGCTTGTAGCAAAACATATTAGATCACTGACATTGTGAAATGTTTGGTGCTTGATACCACACCAGTCAAATATTCTGTCTCTTATTGCACTCGCATACGGGCATGTTACTAAAATGTGATCGACACATTCATCACCAGCAAAGCAAGCACCACAACATGTCGAGTCGAACTCCACTCCCCGTGATCTTAAAGCCATCATAGAAGGGATTTTATTTTGTAGTGCTCTCCAAATAAAGAAGTTCACCTTGACGGTGCATCCCTGTGCCATAGCATAGGTGGTAGTATCTGACTTGGACTAGATTTTTTATCGATTAACCTCCATAGTGCCCCAACCGTATAGCGACCATCTACATCAAGTCTACTTTTTCATTGATCACACCCGCTCGCCAAATTACTGTGGACAATTCATTCGTTAGGATGTCCAAATCCTCGAATAGTCCAAATTCAATAGGACAAGAATTCCAATGACCTATAAAACATCCGTCAATGATTATGTCCGCTACTTTGCATCTTTTCCTTGTCTCCAGGTTGAACAGGTCGGGGTATTTGTTCTTCAGTTGGTCACCATCGGTCCATTTGTCATACCAGAACTGGGTGTTGTCACCGGATCTGAGTTGTAGTCCGAACACATCCCCTATTTCCAGGTCACGCCTCTTGAGATTCTTCTTTATGGTTGCAATGTTATGCCAGACGCCATTGATGTACCTGCTAGAAAAATAATCGTGAGGTTTGTTGTATAACTTGTGTATACCTTTTATTGTGCGCCCCCATATTGAGTCCTCCTCTTTTTTCATACGCCACCACCATTTGACTATTAGGCTGACATTCAACGCACATATTGATCCTACGCCAAGCCCACCATCAGATTTCGAAGCTATTACTTTATCCCATGCCACCCAATGTATTTTCCGTTTGTCTTCATCTCCGCCCCAAAGGAATCTGCGTCTAAGTTGTTCCAGAGTCTCAGTGACCGCCACCGATGCTGTGAATAATGAGAATTAGTAAGTGGGAAGATTGCCTAGAACTGAGGTGATCAATGTCAGTCGACCACCAAAGGAGAGGGATTTCGATTTCCATGATGATAGTTTGGATTGAAACTTGTCGATTATTGGTTTCCAGTTTTTTATAAGATTCATGTTCGCGCCAACAGGAACACCAAGATATTTGAAGGGAAAAGATCCTACTTCACATCCTAAAATACTAGCCCAATTTGTAATTTCTCCTTCCGTCACCCCAATTCCAAACACTCTAGATTTGTGAAAGCTTACTTTTAGACCAGATGATACGTGAAAGCATCTAAGAATCTGTGCTAGATTTTTTAGATTGGATCTTGACCATTCACCTACAAATAAAGCGTCGTCTGCGTAGAAAAAATGTGAAAGAATAGGGCCACCGTTTGGGATTTAAACTCCTTTGAATAATCCTTTGTCTTTGGCAGCCTCTATTGCTGCATTGAGACCTTCCATTGCTATAATGAAAAGAAATGGTGAGAGCGGGTCACCTTGACGCACACCTTTGGAAAATTTGAATTCATTCGTTGGAGACCCGTTTACAATGACAGAGGCGTGAGAGGAGTTCAGACAACCCCTAATCCAAAGACGCCATTTAGAGCCAAAGCCCATCTGTGTGAGTATGGAATCAAGATATTCCCAATTTATTGAGTCAAATTCTTTATCAAAGTCTACTTTGAATAATAGGATCCTCTTTTTTATTTTCTTCACCCACGAGTAGAGTTCCTTTATCACTAATGGTCCATCTAGAATGTTCATGCCTTCTATGTAAGCTGATTGGACATCTCCAATGACTCCACCAATAACTATTTTGAGCCTTAATGCAAGCACCTTTGAAATGATCTTGTACATGCATCCGATTAGGCTGATAGGTCGATAATCAGACAGCGAAGAGGGGTCTTTTACCTTATACACAAGGGTGATGAAAGATGAGTTACATCCCCATGCTAAGGTACCGAATTTGTCGAAGTGAAGGATGAAGTTCATCACGTTAGTTTTCACGATATCCTAGTAGGTTTTGATGAATTTAAAAGTAAAACTGTCTGGGCCAGGGGCCTTGTCACTGCCACATTCCCACACCGCGGTTTTTACTTCTTCAAGTGTGAAGGGGGCTTCAAGTTTTATAGCTTCCATCATCGAAATAGATTTGATGTAGGGGCTGATGAGTTTTGGTCTAGAAACCAAAGTTTCAGTGAAATTGTTCTTAAAAAATCTAAGTGCTTCACTTTTTACTTCTTCAGCCGATGACACCCATTTACCATTCACCATTAACCCATGTATTGTGTTTCTCCTGTGTTTGTTGTTGATGTAACCATGAAAGCATTTCGTGTTCTCATCGCCCTCCACAGTCTATTTTACCCTTGCTCTTTGTTTTAAATCTAACACCGCGAGTTTTTCTATTTCAAGGATTTTCCTAAGACCTTCATTTCGTGAACCGAGTTTTGCATCTGTGAGTAATCTTGTTGGTCATAAACACTTACCATTTGTTGCAAAATGATTTCGTGAACCGAGTTCTGCATCTGTAAGAAATAGAGTATCATTTGTTGCAAAATGATATTGTGCCTAATTACACTTGTTGGTCAAGACATGGAGAATCACTACTTGATTGTAGCACATCGTTGGAAAATTTACATAGTGATGGTAATACATTCAACATCGAATCACATCTTGATGATGATGATCACCATTCAAAGGACCCTAATGAGAATTTTAATGAAATGTTTGATGCCATAGAGACTAATATGGGTGGTATTGAACAAGAAAAAATACATCGCCTATTTAATGAAGCAAAAACACTATTATATAAGGGTTCTAAATTTATGAAACTTATTGATGTGTTGATGTTGATTAAAGTAAAGTTGAAAAACGGATGAAGCGATAAAAGTTTCACAAGTCTATTATAACTTTTGCATGACATTCTTCCGGAAGACAATGTATTACCAATTTCGACATACCAAGCAAAAAAGTTAATTTTTCCAATCGGATTGGAAGGTGAAAGAATACATGCATGTCGGAATAGTTGTATGTTGTTTAGAAATTAGTTCAAAGATAAACATAATTGTGTTTCTTGCGGTGCATCGAGGTATAAACGGAAAAATGATTCGGATGAAGTGACAACAAATGGACCACCGATTAATATGTTATGGTGTATCCCTATTATATCAACACTAAAAAGGTTATTTTAAAATGAAAAGGAAGCAAAGTTACTTTGTTGGCATTCGGAAAAATGTGTAATTGACGAAAAAATGAGTCATGTTACAGATTCACCTCAGTAGATAAACATTGATAAGAAGTATCAAGAATTTGGAAAGGAGATGAGAAACATACGGTTTGGGCTTAGTTCAGACGAGATTAACCCTTTTGGAAACATAAGCAGTCGTCATAATATGTGGCCAATTCTTTTTTGCATATACAATCTTCTACCGTGGTTATGCATGAAACGAAAATACATTATGATGTCGTTTTTTATTCAGGGTCCAAGACCGCCTCGTAACAACATTGGTGTCTTTTTGTCTCCTTTGATTGATGACTTAAAAAATCTTTGGAGTTTGGGTGTAGATGTATATGATGCTTATAAAAAAGAACACTTTCAATTGCAGACCAAGATTTTTGGTACTATAAGTGATTTTCCAGCATATGATAACTTGTCAGAAAACAAATTAATGGGTAAGAAACCTTGTCCTGTTTGTGAAGATAATACAAGCTCAATATGGTTAACAAATTGCAAAAAAAATGTATACATGGGATATCAAATATTCCTTACAAAGGGTCAACGTTTTAGGAAGAAAATAAGTGAGTTTGATGTAAGTACCGAGATCAGAAATATGAGGAAACAATTTGATGCATTTTCACGTTGAAAATGTAAAGGTTGTGCTGGGAAAAAGATTTCGGGTTGATAAAGATGCCATTTGGAAAAAAAAAGTCATTTTTATTAATTGCCTTACTTCACACATTTAGATGTTAGACATTGTCGAGATGTTATGCATATATAAAAAAGCATATACACGAGCTTGATAGGCTTATTATTAGATATTAAGCATAAAACTAAAGATGGGGTTAATGTCCGAAATGACATGGTCGAGATGGGAATACATGAAGATCTTGCCCCCGAACAAACAGCCAACAGTATTTATTTGTCAGCTGCTTGTTATAATACATTAAAAGAAGAAAACAGAAAGTTTTGTCAATGTTTACATGATATTAAGTTTCCATCAACTTATTCAGCAAACATTAAAAGATTTGCGTCGATGAAAGATTATAAATTGCTTGGAATGAAATCTCATGATTTTCATATTTTAATGACACATATGACTCCTATAGCAATTCGTGGAATTTTACAAGATAAAATTTGACATACAATGTAACGACCCAGAATTTCTATTTCTGTCACCAAGGTTAGTTTATGTTATGTCTCCTTCTTAAGTTACCTCTTTTCTAGGTTGAACTTAACTTTTAGGGGCCAAATGTGCAAGGAAATGATACTTGATCATATATATATATATATATATATATATATATATATATATATATATATATATATATATATATATATATATATATATATATATGGGTCATGGAGGAATTCCTCAACTTTGGAGGGA
Organism: Lactuca virosa; assembly: GCF_052849685.1. Lineage (NCBI taxonomy): Eukaryota > Viridiplantae > Streptophyta > Magnoliopsida > Asterales > Asteraceae > Lactuca > Lactuca virosa. Next base: position 47,698,716 of record NC_136433.1, read on the forward strand.
TTAAAATGAAAGTTATCAAGTATTTAAAGAGGATAAACCCTAAAATCTGTGAATCATATCATTTTCAGCCACAAAACCCTAATTAGTAGCCTCCAAGCGCCTTTGAAGTGAGTTCTTAAGTGTGGTTTCCATACTTGAAGATTTGGTGAAGATTCAAGAAGTTGGTGTGGTGATTTTGGTGATTTCAAGTAGAGATAATTCCTTGTAAATATCAAAACTTCTTCCTTGATTCTTCTCCTAAAAATTCATCATATTTCTAGAGGTATAAATGACTTTTTCTTACCTATCCATTTCTATTTTCGAGTCCTTGTCTAAATCCTTTAAGTATTTGGTGATGTTTGTCAAAAGTTAGAAATATGGACATAATTGTTGATATGTTTTGTGAGGGTTGTAGAGCTCAATCTGCTCCGAATTAGACAATTCCCGAGATAGATGAAATTGTAGGAAACCGATTCTAGTTTCCATAAAGTCTGATAACATCCCGTTTGGAGTTGTAGATTTTATTTTACACTCAAAACACTGAACATAGGTCGGGCTGTGAAACTTCAAAATATGAAACTTAGACTTTGTTTTCTGTTTTTATTCGTTGTTTCTAATTGGGATTCTATGCAAACTTTTAGGGTTCTTAGTGGTCTCTTGGAGAGTGTCTTCCTCAATTCACTGCTTCCTATAACTTGGATTTGAGGTAAGTCTTTCTTTGTGGTTGTTTTACTACATGAGTTATGGGGATTTGCATGTATTGTTACAAGTCTTTTTTTATAAGATTTTATTTGTGATGATTTAATATGATTATGTGTGAAATATGAGCAGCAAGTCATGTTATTTTCTATGAAATATGTAACTAGGATGATTAATATGCTAGATGTCATAATATGTGGGTTTATGCATGTTTTGAGTGGTTAAGTTCATGCTAGAAGTGAGGAAAGGAATTGTTGTGATAATGAAGAGTAGTGCATGTGATGGGTTTTTAGCATAACATCATTCATATGGTGTACATGCAACCCTAATTGCTTTGGATCTAGGTTTTTCTAATTTGAACATACAACTATGAATACCAAAGCAATAACCCTATGACTAGCATACATATATCGAAAATCACATATGATTAGGGTTAGAATCTTTTCCTCTCTTGTTATGTAGTAATAAGAAGTTTAATCCTTCTTGATCTTGACTTCTGAAAGCCTAGTGCCCCAAGTGTTTCACCTCTAATGGAGTCACAAACACCCAATGCAAGAAGAATGACTTAGGAGAGAAGGATTTTGGCTATGGTTTCTTTCTTGAATGCTTAGACCGAAAATACCCTTGTATGGGATCTTATATATAGTTGTGGCTGCTAGGGTTTTCAGGTGGAAACCCTAATACCTAACTTAGTCAACAAGCAGCCCATGAATTCCTTCCTTAGAGCCCATGGACGAAATCTTATGGGCTTCCCCATAAATTTCGTCCACTCCACTCTATGGAGTCAATCAGCCCAATTATGCAACTATCAATGATTTCCATATTATTTTCTGATCAATACTAATTAAATAATATGATTTCCAAATAATATATTAATCTTGTAATATATTAACAAAACCATTTTGAGTACCAATTTATTATTCACATAATAAATTCTACTCTCTATCCTCTTGTCATCCTATCAAGTTACATGAGTGAAGGCAACCCAAAAGGACCATGCTCATAATCAAATCAAGTACATACCAAAAATAGTTATGGGCTTAGACACCTAATCCAACAGTCTCCCACTTGGATAAGTCTAATAACTATTATTTCAAGTACGACTTCAGAATCTGATTAGCAATCATAGCTTTCAAAAGCCGATGTCGAACTCTGATCTTATCAGCAACACATCCTTTAGATAAAGGATCATATGTTCCTCCATTCACAAGATATCGTATAGACATGAGACATGGATTATAATCATTCTCTCTGTCTATATGTTGTTTCCTGATTTCCGATTTAAGACGACTGGAAATAGACTTCAGTTGAACACATCAACTTAGTCCAAGCTTGGCCAAGCGCTTTAGGGTGTCATCACTAAATCATCGAGGGGCCCACAAATATTTCTTTTATCCCTCTTAGGGTAAAAGGAACGGATAAACTTCGACTCATATGCTTGTACTATTTACTCATCAAATCACACACACCAATACGTTTTATAACATCAAGTTAATGATGCGTTTACATATTATCAATGTGCAACCGACTCGCAAACAACAACTCATATCTCTTCGTTTCAAGAATATAAGATATTATCGTCTCACAATCACTCGTGATAAAATCCATGAAGTGATTCATGTGAGCGTGGGTTTAATCCAATACTCAAATCTTATTTCAGGAGCACTCATGAACATTGCAACAAACTTTTGCTATGTCTAAACGCTTTAGACAGTCTACAAACCAATTCATGAAAGTCTTGCCTCAATACCTACTTCCAACGTATGATCGACTATGGATGTTTGAATAATCTTATTATTCGGGAAGTCAAAACATGCGAAGTGAAACACAAGAATAATCGAATACTGTATGGCCTCAACACTTTGAGTATAAATAAAACATCTTTTATTTAATCACCATATCGATTACACATTATTCATTATATAATGTTTCGGATAATCAACTTAATACTTGTAAGTCCCAAATTCTCCTACGTATCAATTGGATTCACTTTGATGGTGCGGAATCCCAATCAAAGTGTATAATGCAAGACAAAGATGAACAAGAACAAGATAATTAATCTTCAATGCACACGATATATTGATTAATCGTCTGGTACAGAAGATTCTGATTACACACTGTTTTCTCTCTAGATCTCTCCAAAACACGTCCTTAGCATATGGCAGCCCCTTGAACGTCCAACTCTTCTATCTAGGATAAAATAACACTATTTATACCTACACCAAATAACAAAGGCCAAGCCTAAAACCCAAACAAGCCAACATTAAGCCTAACCAAAATCACATGTGATTTTGGTCCAAACAACACCAAAACATGGTGTTTTCGGTCCTAGACCGAGAACTCTAATATCTTATGAAAAGGAAAGTATAAACCACAATTTATGACCTAACAATCTCCCCCTTGGTTTATAGCTTTCTTTTCACTTACAATAAACCATAATTTAGTCCTAACAATCTCCCCATTGGTTTATTGCTTTCTTTTCTTTTCAGTCTTCCTTGATTTTTAGCTTTCATATCTAATCTTTGATTTCTTCACAACTTCAAGATGAACATATGAATGTCTGCATGAATGACTTTATCTTGAACAGTTGGACTTCTTTTAAAGATATTGACATTGAATGCACAGTGGGTGTAAAGGCTTCTTGTAAATTGATATATAGCAGCAAATTGATTGAGGAGACTTCAATGCAATCTGTCACATAACTTCAAATACAGCTTCACCTTGCTTCTGGGTTGAAAATTTGAATGTTGAAAAATAATCTTCACTTCTTGTTCCTTCGAATGAGTATTCTTTAACAATCACCGTTGCGCCTTGAAAAGTAACAAATGAATAGAAAGTCCCTGTGGATCACAGAATCATAAAGACCCTTCTCACCACAGTTGTTCAAGGACCCAACCTTGGCTCAGAAGGAGACTACTCGCAGTATCTGTGTGAACACGGAGGAACGCACTGCGATTTGTTGAGTATCGGAGAACTACTCATGGCTAGGTTGATGTTAGCCCCTGCATATCCTAGATCAAAGTCTCAATACAGTTTTTCAAGTTAACAAGTTAACTTGGCCCTTAGCGAGACGTTCAGCGATACCTATTTCCCTGTTGGGTGAATCGCCCTGGTGTCGTGACAGTTCTTAGGTAAAGAAAGCTGATAAGACCAATTTGACAATCTGTACAGTTTCAGACTTCCAATTCCTTAAATACGACAGTTCTTAGAAAGAAACTGCCTAACTGACATTTTGTACAGTGTCACACCAGGTATGAACCATTATCCGTTAATTTCATGGGTGAAAATATCTAGAACATTAAAATGTTCACCGTCAATTCAGAAATGGATGGATTTCAGATTTTGGGTTTCATTTAGAATCATGGTGACAATGACTTCTAAGATCATGAACACAAAATTTTTGGTAACCGTCAACCGATTTGTTTTATACTCGAACCTCAAGGGGTACAGTACGTGGAAGTGATTTAATGGAGAAATTTTAGATATGGGTGAAGAATGGTTGGGTGTTTCACAGTGGTCATGGTGAAAATGACCTTTGATCATTAACATTTGATGTGAAGACTCCTATTAAGACTGGTATATGTCTCAATATGGAAGAGTCTATCATTCGCATTTGAATTTTCCGTCAATTCCTTTCCAACTTTCTTCTCCTTGCTCAGAAAATTCCGATACAGTCTCCTTGAGTCTCTTATTCTTTTGAATCCACGTTTTAGATACAGCCTCCTTGAGTCTCTTCTTATTTTAAATTCACGTTTCAAGACAAAAGAAATTTTGAGATAAAAATAAAATAAAAATAAACTTAGCACACGATAGAAATAACTAAGAAATAAATAAAAGTAAAATACACACAAAAGTAAAAATAAAATATTTTTGGATTTTTAATTTTCTGAAAAGGAAATAAAACAGAAATAAATATATTTTTGGATTTTTAAATTTTATGAAAAGAAATAAAAATAGAAATAAACATATGTTTGGATTTTTGAAAATTTATGATTTTTGTTTTGTTTTTTTTAATTGTCCCCCTAAATTTGCGCATAGAGGAAAACTATGAACAAATTTAACAAAAACAAAAAATAAAATACAAAATGTACAAAACAAAAACTTTTGGGATCAAAGTTGTCAGACAATTTAACTTGCCCTTTATCACAAGACTTCATATCACTTCCCAAGAGTATTAAAGAAAAACATATTTTTGTATTTTTGATTTTTATAATTTTTTCGTATTTTGATTTCTCCCCCTTAATTTGTGCATAGGGAAGAAAGAAAATAAAATAAATGCGCAAAAATAAATGTTTGTCTTCAAAACGAATCATTTTAAGAAAAACTTAGAAGAATTGAGAAGAAAACTCAAACCGTAATTCACCAATTGAAGTTGCATCCAGATGATCTGAGAACAACACGCAGATGCAACAACATATTCAACCTTAGATGTGTTTCATTTCTGGAACAGATCCAAAAATTCTTCACATCGTTAAGTACAATCCCCATTTGTGATCCTCTTCTTTCTTCATTCCCGCAAAAGATACATGATCTCAATTAAAGTTCTGAATGCAATGTAGTTGAGAGATGTCTCCTATCATGTGCCTGGAACAGCCACTATCAACAAACCGAAGTTTTATGATATTCCTCCATAGCTGCTCTGACACAGAGTGCAGGATTAGTTAGCTTTTGGAACCCAATCCATTTTGAAACTGGGTTGACCTTTATCATCTATGCAAGGTACTCTCTCCCATGACATATCCTGTTTGTCACACACAAAAGATGAAGATATGTTAGAATCATTAGGTGACTTGGGAGTATGAACCTTTGGTACCCATCTGTAGTTGGGTTTAACCCATTTCTTGTTTTATTTGATAGATGCCTTATCACTCGCTTTAGAACTTGATACTGACGACCGAGATGTCTTTGACCTAACCGATATTGTTTTAACTGGACCATCTCTTGAATTTAGCTTATTGTCCGTCATTCCCTTCTTGTCCTTGGGAGTTTGATTCTTGTCCTTCTTCGCGTTCCAGTCAACATTGCGTGATTGTGACCTGGAAGGATTTCTTCTGAAAGATCTCCCTCTTGGCGCGTTCTGCCAACCTTGTGCATAGTAGGGAACATATGCATGATATGGGCAATTTCTGGCAATGTGAACGGGAGTCCCACAGTTAAAGCAAGTCTGTCTTTTCATATAGATGAGATTGTGACTTGGTCCTTGTCCAACTGAAGTTCGTTTCGAAGAACTTCCCCAAGAACAAGCACAAGAACATTTGTTAGACTGCTTGGCAGATTTTTGTGGCTTGGATTTTCAACAGTGGGAGTGTCATCATTACAGGCTTTTGAAACACTTTCAGCAGACTCAGAATTGATTTTGATCTGCTCACTCCCATATTGCACTGCTTCTTTATCTGCACATGAAGTAGATGTTACATTAATGTCTAAGTCCATAACTATATTTGGTATGTACTTGACCCGACCCGGCATGGTCCATTTGGGTTGCACTTCACCGGCACAATTTATATGGATAGTCTTTTGAGAATAGTATATTTATGATTTATATTAATATATTATAAGTTCTAATATATTAATATGGAATCATATTATTTAATTAGTATTGATCAAGAATTAATTTAGAATTAATTAAGTGATCAAAAAGAACTAATTAAATATGGACTCTTATATATATGGAATGGGCCAAGTTCATTTAGGTTGGGCTAAGCTTTCATGGATGGTCCATGGAGCTTTTAACCCATGGATCCTATGTAAATGAAAGGTCATGGGTATTAGGGTTTACATGGATGTAACCCTAATCCTCCATAATATATATAGGAGTCCTTGGCTCACAAAATTGACACAAGTGTGTGAAAATAAGAGTGGGCCGATTTTAGTATGCATACATATTCTCTCAAGTTCTTCCAAGGTGTTTTGGTGATTTGTGATTCCATTTGAGGCTTCCACACTATTGGGGCTAAACTATTAAAGCTTGAAGGCATCAAGATACATCAAAATGTATGTCATCTAACTAGAACTTTGTAGTATAGGTGCTTCATAATATGCTAGTTAGGATGAAACCTTGGAATATTTAATATTTGTATGTATAATAGAGAAAACATAGATCCAAGGTTTATAGGGTTGCATGTACACCATAGGAGTGTTAGAATGCTCAAAACCCAACAGTGGTATCAGAGCCATGGGTTGTTTTTTGTTATATTGATGCAAATGTTTTATTTTCAAGTTGAAAAAAAAGGAAAAAAAAACATGACGTTTGTCAAATTTTAAGATAATTACTTGTTGTGTGAAAAACTAATTATTTGTAAAATTTGAATCATTTGCTATATGAGTTGAATTAGGTCAAATTTAGTAAAAGACAAAATGATATGATTATTTTATTAGTTTTAAAAGTTTGATCTAAATGTTTTAAGGAGTTATAAATTTTGTCATAAAATTTTGGAGCTCAAAAGTTTTTTTTAAAGTTGTGATCTTAAGTGTTTTGAAACCTCCATAAGTTATGGATATGAAAGTTTTTTTAAAAAAAATTTGATTTAAAGTTTTTAAGGAGTTATAAAATTTGGAGTTAATGTTTTAAAGAATTCCATAACTTGTTCTTAAGTTATGGAACATGAAATTTTTCATCATAAAACAAGTATTTAACTCCATAAGTTATGGAATCCAAAGGTTTTCAAGAGTTACAAAACTTGCCCTCAAGTTTTGGAATTTGGAAAAAGCTTTTTATGAAAAAAAAGAATTGAATTCTAAAACTCTTGGGTTCATAACTTAAACAATTAATTAAATGGTTTTAATTTTGAATTTAATAATTAGAATTATGATGTTTTATTGAATAATTCAAATTAACTCTTATGGACTTTATTAATAGTTAATTAAAGCGTTTAATTAAAAGAGTATTATTAAATCCATAAATAAAGATATGGTTTGAGTTTAATTAAGTTAAAAGTTTAGTTTAATTAATAGATTAAACCACCAAGTATTTTAAATGTCTAAAATACACCCTTATACTATTATAATATTAAAAGTTTAATATATTATATGTATAAGAGCAAGTCGTCTTACCAATAGTAGGCCTCATTCACGAAGCCGGTCTATAAGGGGGGGTATAAGGTTACTGCCTATAAAATGGCAGTTTAATGGGTGTCTACTCTCACCCACCGCTTCCTTGACCGGTGGAGGGTCGTTAGCCGAACGGGTAGGACAAGGACTATAATTCTCCCTTCATTAAAAGTATTAATGATAAATACTAAGTAACTAAACTCTTAATAATACCCAATCTTAGTTACTTAGGAAAATGTGAATTTGGTGCTAACCCATGAAATTACACTTTGCACTTTGCTTAAGTCAGTTAGTGGAGCGTGTGTGGTTAACCGGCACACTAGCTTGATTTAACAAGGTAGGAAAAGGGTAACTTAATGTTTATCATAGTATCGGTGGAGCGTGTGTGGTTAACCGGCACATCGATTGAGGGGTAAATATTAAGGGTACCAAGTATATTTGCATGGTTATTCACACCTTGTTTTGTGATCCTCGGTATCCCAGTCACAAAACCTGAAGGGCACACTCGAGATTGAAACATGCCTTTGAAAAGTTCAATGAATCTCAAAAGAATCTAGGAGTTTCAAAACCAATTAAAACCTAATAATACATTTCGTTTATCTTGGTGGAAATTGGTGAATCGTCATTCACCTACCTTCAAATATTTTATAGCTTGGATTACGGCATCCCTCTTCCAAGTTATAAAATAGTTTGCTGGGTCCTAGCCTTAATATTTCATATTGGGTGTTATATTAAGGACTTTAGATCAACTATCTTGAATCTCTCCCAAAAAGATGTCTGGTTCAGACATCTATGATCCTCCCAAATCTCTTGGAACTTCACTTCCTCCACCTCCTCCAATTATTCTCCCTAACCCACAACTTCAAGGTCACTCAAGCCCTATTGGCAAGCAAGGTCTATGTGTGATCGCATCTTGGAGATGAAGTCACATATTGACAAGCCGGGAGAGTTGGGTGTCAAACTCTTGAGAAAGTTGGTGGTTCAATCACTTTCTAAGTCACATAGTGAATTCCTTTGGGACTACTATGAAACAGACTATGACATGACCCTTAATGATCTTATCTATTTGCTTGGTGCTGCTGAATCAGCAATAATTTGGAGCACTGGGAGAGCAAATTTGATTAGTAGATCAACTTCCCAAACTACCATGGACATTGACAATGGTAACATTGGATATCTAGAAAAGCCTTCTCTTCCCAAGGAAAGGGATTGACCATAGTCAACTAGGTTGACCAAATGGTAAAGAGAAAGGCTAAGTCTGCGATAGTCTCATGTACCATTCCCAAAGAGTCCCTATGTTTCTCTTGCCAAAGGAAGGGGCATTGATTGTGAAGCAGCCTATTTACTTGAAAGATCATAAGGTTGATCAAGTCAAGAATTTGACTCTACTTCAGTTAAAGTCCACTATCTAACTCTGTTAAGTTTCTATTTCTAGATTCTTGTTACATGATGTGACTGGGTCACATGTTGATGTTTTAAGAATCAAAGAAAAGTGAAGAAACTTAAAGGAAGTATATGTTGATTCTGATCGTGAAGATGGATCTCGATCTCATGGTTCTGTGATCAGAATGTTGAGTTGTTGCTTAGGAGTTATGATATATTGCTTAGGAATAGATAACAACAAAGTTTTTCATGTGCTTTTGCACTGTAAGGATAGTTTTTCGGCAAAGTTTTTAAAATAAAAGAAAAAATATTTTGATTTTATTTATTTTAAAATATCCTTACAATGGCATTTGTGAAAAGGAAAAAAATTGTTGCTTATATGATTCCATTAATAGCAAGAGTGGAAATATGAATTTGATTCTTTCATTTGTGGTAGTGTCTAAATTTTCCAAATAATGAAAGATTCTCATCACCCAAGTTTCAGTTGGATAGAAACTTGGAATCATGCAAGTTGTATAGTATGATGAATGAGAACTTTCAAGCATTGGAAAATTAAGACTAATTACTTGTTCACATGGATGTGTGAGTCAAGTAAAGGACTAAGGGATCGAGTACACATTCTTGTGCACTGATCAAGCCCACCACAAATGTAACTTGAGTGACACATCTTAAAGAAGGTTTATTAACACTAGTGAAATGTAAGAGTAAAAGGTTTTCTACTCTTGTACATTTGAGTTTGGTAAGTTGTGATGTTTTGGATAAAACAGAGACCAACTTAGGCCAATTGTGTTAAGTGTTTGTCTTGATTAGAATCCACACTATCTCTTGAATATTTGGCAAGAAAGTCTTATAGGTCAAGGAGACAGTGGGAGTCTAAAAGATCCTGAAAGGGTTTCAAGAAGTAATCAAGAATAAAACATGTATTTCATCACTAGCACACAACTAGAGGTTTATAACCTATCGTGTTGACATTTCTGTGCCCATTCCAGTTAAGTTGGCTATATATATTTGAGTTCTACATGTTCTCAATTGTTTGCATAACTACTTGGAAGCAATGGCAGGCCCTTGTGCTGCCAGGTGGCAAGAGGTTAAGATTGCACAAGTTCAATCCATATGAGTTAGGATTTGTCACTAACCTAGTCTTGTGATTATGGTTTGACAAATTCACATGGATAAGAACACATACACCATAAAATCTAAGTGTCATAAGGTTTCTCTCCGATTCATGAAAATGATGGTGAGGAAATTCTTTCACTAAGTAGATTTTAAGTAGATAGCAATTGTGATATTTGCAGTTCTCAAAGTCGTTAGTGGAGCGTGCGTGGTTAACCGGCACACTAACATTGACTTATGAGAAATGGCAAAAGGTCTAAACAATTGAGACTATGATTATGGCATCCCTTTTCATAGTTCTGAAATTGTTTAGACACACCTGTGATCTATCTAAGATAAGGTGTATGATTTTGATAAAGTCTTATCAAAGCAATCTAGTATCAGAAATCTAAACTTTGGTAAGAATGTCAATAAAGTATTGACTTCTAGAAGTCCAGCTGTTTTCTGGATACATGTCAAAGCTAGTGGGAGCATGAGTGTTATGCTAATAATCATCATGTTAGTGAGAGCATGATAATTATGATAAGTATTGCAAGTTAGCAATGTTAATTATAGAAAAAAAAAGTTTCAATTCGTGAGGTTTCAGGGGTTGAAAAAGTTGTTTTGCTATAATTAAGGGAGAGGATATTATACTTCATGTCAATTCTAAAAGGCTTAGAGTGAGATTTTAAGCTTAGATTGAGATTTTAATCATCTTTAGTCAAGAATATATATATATATATATATATATATATATATATATATATATATATATATATATATATATATATGAATTTCATGTTGGATTGGTTCAACTTAAGGAAATTCTATATATTGCGTTCTCAAAATTCGATTATGATTACGGCATCCCTGTTCATAGTCAAATTTTGAGAATATGGCAAACAAAAAATTATTATGGCAAAAGACTAGAACCATGTCTTTATGTGAAACATCATGAATCGTGTCCCATTTACTTTGGGTACAAGATCGATTACATGTGCTATAATATTTACCCTTTCTGAATTTTCCAAATGCCTTGGGGAATTAAGGGGAACAATGTCTAGAATTAGATATGACTAAAGTGATTAAGCAATTGTCGAGGACAATCTAAGGTTTACTAAAGATTGGTTGCTCAAGGACAGTTGGAAGTATACTGTTTAATATTGGAAGGACCATATTGACATAGTCTGAAAAGAGGCAACTCTTGTTCAGAAGCGGTAGTCAAAATGGGAATATTGAGTTGTCTTCATAGGTGGAAGCAATCTGTGTAAGGTTAAAGAAACTTAATGCAAGAAGCATGTCCAAAGCAATGCGCTTTGAGTTTGAGACATCGTTTCCATGGAATTGATCTCCATTGGGATACTCTGTAATGATTGTTGCCAAGCCTTTGTGGCTTTGTGCATAATCATTACAAGAGGAACATTGCATATAAGTTTAAAATCTAAACAGATTTCGATAAATGATAGGAATTTGGAATTCTTACATTTAAGACAAGGATTTGGGAGTGTGAAAAGAGAATCATTGAAATTATGTTCAATTGATCTAGTTCACAAAGAAAAGGATCATAGACAAACATAGAGTTCATACTTGGTGTATGGCAAAGCTATTGTTTAAGAAAAACATAGTGTACATGCTTGGTGCATGGGACAACTAGTGTTTTTAATTCAAGTATAAAGTTGATAAAACCGAAACAATGAATAATGAGTAATCGGTATGGTGATAAATAAAAGTGTTTATTTATATTCATAGGGTTTGATACCATATTTGATTCATTTATTCTTGTGTTTCACTTTGCATGTTTTGACTTCCAGAATAACTAAGTCGCTCTTCCTGAATGATTAAGTTATTTAAACCATCCACAGTCGGTCATATGTTGGAAGTAGATATGAATCAAGACTGTCATGGGTTGGTTTGTAGAGGTCCAAGTTGGTGGACAAAGTGGTGCTACAACACTCATGAGTGCTCATAAGTTCTGAGTATTGGATTCAACCCACGCTCATTTAAATTACTTCATGGATTTTATCACGAGTGATCATGAGACGATAATATCTTATATTCTTCAAACCTAGAGATATGAGTTGTTATTATGAGTTGGTTATACATTGATTGCACGAAAACACATTTGGTAACTCGATGTTATAAAACGTGCCTTTGTGTATGATTCAACAAGTAGTAGAACAAGCCATATGAGTCGAAGTTTATCCATTCCTTTTACCTTCGGGATAAAAGCAATATCTGTGGGCCCCTCGATGATTTAGCGATGACACATGTGAGTGCTTGGCCAAGCCAGGACTGATTTGATTTGTTCAATCAGTCAGTCATCATAAATCGAAAATCGAGAAACAACAAATGGACAGAGAGAATGATTATAATCCATGTCTCAGTCCATATGATATCTAGAATGGAGGAATATATGATCCCTTATCTAATGGACAAGTCATTGACAAGGTCAGAGTTCGACAACGGCTTTAAGAGCTACGATTGCCAGTTAGGTTTTGAAGTCATACTCAATAATAGTTTTAGACTTATCCAAGTGGGAGACTGTTAGATTAATGTCTAAGTCCATAACTATATTTGGTATGTACTTGACCCGACCCGGCATGGTCCATTTGAGTTGCACTTCACCGACACAATTTATATGGATAGTCTTTTGAGAATAGTATATTTATGATTTATATTAATATATTATAAGTTCTAATATATTAATATGGAATCATATTATTTAATTAGTATTGATCAAGAATTAATTTAGAATTAATTAAGTGATCAAAAAGAACTAATTAAATATGGACTCTTATATATATGGAATGGGCCAAGTTCATTTAGGTTGGGCTAAGCTTTCATGGATGGTCCATGGAGCTTTTAACCCATGGATCCTATGTAAATGAAAGGTCATGGGTATTAGGGTTTACATGGATGTAACCCTAATCCTCCATAATATATAAAGGAGTCATTGGCTCACAAAATTGACACAAGTGTGTGAAAATAAGAGTGGGCCGATTTTAGTGTGCATACATATTCTCTCATGTTCTTCCAAGGTGTTTTGGTGATTTGTGATTCCATTTGAGGCTTCCACACTATTGGGGCTAAACTCTTAAAGCTTGAAGACATCAAGCTACATCAAAAGGTATGTCATCTAACTAGAACTTTGTAGTATAGGTGCTTCATAATATGCTAGTTAGGATGAAACCTTGGAATATTTAATATTTGTATGTATAATAGAGAAAACATAGATCCAAGGTTTATAGGGTTGCATGTACACCATAGGAGTGTTAGAATGCTCAAAACCCAATAGTAGAAGCATTAGAATTGTTCGCCTCATCACAAGCTTTTGAACCACTATCAGCAGAACAAGAATTATTTGTGTTCTGCTCATGCCTATCATGCACTTTGACCTGCTCTGCACATGAGGTAGAAGCATTAGTATCATTCACCTCAATATTCTCAGTTGGACTAGATTGTTCAGTCTTAACTGAAGCTGGTACAAGGGTTTGGCCATATTGAGCAGGTATCTCTACCTCATTGGTTTCAAGGGGTGGGGTATAGTTGTCATTGAAGGGTGGTGGAACACTGTGATACCCTAGACCCTTATTCTGATTATCTTTAAATCTTAATTGTTTTTCTATCATGGACACAACTACCTCACTTGACACGTCAAATTTCTTAAAGTTAAAATCAACATCTTTATATTTAGCTTTTAATGCATCAAGTTCGACAGTTAATTCTGCAATTTTTACTTTAGCATAATCATAATGTTCACACTTTGTGTTGTATTCTTCTTGAAGTTTTCTAAAGTCTTTGGTTTTGGACTCTAATTGATTTTTTAAGGGTTTTTGTCCCTTCCCGAGAGTGTATCCTTCATACCTAAGGTCCTCATTGTCTCTACGTAATATATCAATTTGATCACGAAGAAATTTAATTGTATCACTACAGGCTTGAGAACCAAGAAGTTTCATTGACCTCTTTTGTGATTGATGAACTCATTATTCACAAAAAATATTTTACCAAAAATAGAACTGATTATGAAGCCAAGAAAAATCCCCTTTGACTTGAAACCTCGAAAGTCAAACTTAAAAAGTCAAACTTGAAAAGTGAAACGTGAAAGCTTGAAAGTAAAACGAGAAAGTCAAAGTTGAGAGTCAAAATTCAAACTTGAAGGTCAAAAGTCAAATTTAAAAGTCAAAGGTCAAACTTGAAAGTCAAATATCAAATTTGAAAAATCAAAGGTGAAAGTCAATCCTTTTGACCAAAAAAAAACCTTGACTGAAAACAAAAATTTCTAAACCGAAAACAAAAATTTCTAGACCAAAACCAAGAATATTTGACCAAAAACGAGAGTATTTGACCAAATACGGGTCTTTTTGATCAAATATGAGGACTAAGGACCAAAACCGAAATTATTGGATCGAAAATATGGCAATTTGACCAAAAATAAGCCAAATTATGGAAATTCCGAAATTATAGCCGAAATTGCGAGGCTGATATATCCGAATCCGAGAAAAAGGGGCGAAATCCGAAGCCGAGAACAAGTGAACCGGAATCCGAACCGAAAAAGAAGAACCGAGAATAGGAACCGAGAACGCGATGCGTGAACTTCGGTCCGGAAACGAGGACTTCGCTGCAGACTGAGAACCGGGAGCTGCTGACTGAGAACCTGCGAAGCCGTGTCCGAGATTTCGCTGCTGAGCTTCGAAAACTCCGCTGAGTCCGAAATCACTGCTGGCCGCCTAGGGTTTGACCGAGACCAAGGGTTTCCGCCTAGATCTCGCAAATATTAACCTAAAATGCCCAAAACTTGCCAAAAACACGGGATTTTCAAAATTTTAATGCCAAACTCGATCTAAACTCAAAAAATATGAAGAACACGAAGAACAATGGCCAAAAATTCATAAAATATAAATCAAAAACACCAAGAAACTCCAAGAAAAACCGTTTGCAATGACCCGATTGATATCGATCCAAGCTCCGATACCACTTGTAAGTCCCCAAAAATGTTTTGATGTATCAATCGAATTCACTTGATGGTGCGGAATCCCAATCAAGTGAATGAATCAAGAAATAAGATGAATAAGAACAAGATAATTAATCTTCAATGCACACGATATATTGATTAATCGTCCGGTACATAAGATTACGATTACACACCGTTTTCTCTCTAGATCTCTCCAAAACACGTCCTTAGCATATGGCAGCCCCTTGAACGTCCAACTCTTCTATCTAGGCTAAAATAACACTATTTATACCTAGACCTAATAACAAAGCCCAAGCCCAAAACCCCAACAAGCCAACATTAAGCCTAACCAAAATCACATGTGATTTTGGTCCAAACAACACCAAAACATGGTGTTTTCGGTCCTAGACCGAGAACTCTAATATCTTATGAAAATCAAAGTATAAACCACAATTTATGACCAAACAATACTAGAATTGAAACAATAGTCATCCCATGCGCCAAGCATGCACACTATGTTTACCTATGGTCCCTACTTTGTGAAAATAAATCAATTGAACACATTTCCAGTGATGCTCATTTCATAATTCCCAATCCTTATCACAAGTGTAAGAATACCAAATTCTTGCCACTATTAGAATATGTTAGATTCTAAAATTTACGCAATGATCCTTTTGTAATGACATAACACCAAATTCACAAAGACTTTGCCAATGATATTACAAAGCGCTCTATTGGAGATTGTTACAAGACAACTCCACAGATATGTAGTCTCATATTCAAAATACATTCCTTTGAACATCCTTCTTCCATAAAAGTTTCTAATCTACATAGATTCTTGAGTAAATTACAGGAATGGTCCCTAAGGCTTGGGGTAATTTCCACGCTTGGTCCCTAACTTATTTTTTTAACTCGGAAGGTCCCTACTGTTTCTTTTTGTTGCACGCTTGGTCCCTACTATTTGTTTTTGTTATGCTTTTGGTCCTTGTCTTACCTAAAAAGACTATTATTTAAATAGGGAAAAATGATGGGGTAGGTAAGGTAAGGTGAGGGAGTGGGTTTGGGTTGTTTTTATTTTAATAAATAAAAAAATAAAGGGAAAAATAGTCTTTTTAGGTAAGACAGGGACCAAGCGTGTAACAAAAACAAACAGTAGGTACCTTCCGAGTTAAAAAAATAAGTTAGGGACCAAACATGCAAATTACCCTAAATCATAGGGACCATTCGTGTAATTTACTCTAGATTCTTAATATCCAACTCCCATTATGGAAACATTTCCATATTTGCCATATGACAACTCATTCTTAATAGAATCCTATCTATTCATAATAATGTTAGTATGTTCCATTCAATACTTTACTTCCATCTACCCACAAGCGACCAATCCTTAGCAAACCTTAGATCGTCCTTGACAGTTGTTTAACTACTTTAGCCATATCCGGTTTTGGTCCTTTTCCTTCTTAATGCTTTAGGCACTTGGAAAATCAGAACGGTTGAATATCGCAACATATGCAATCGATCCTATACCCGAAGCGTATGAGATACGATTCATAATGTCTTACATAAAGACATGATACTTTACCAGTCTCGTGCTATAATATTGCCATATATAGAATTTCCTTATGTTGAACCTTTTCAACATAACGTTCATATATGTCCTTTGACTAAATTTGATTAAAATTTCTCGATCTAAGCTTTTAGATTTGAAATGAAGTATAAGTTCCTCTCCCTTAATTACAGCAAAACAACTTTTCAACCTCTGCAACATTGCGAATTGAAACTTTTGTTTTCTATAATTAATATTGCTAACTCGCAACACTTAATATAATAATCATGCTCTCACCAACATGATAATTATATCCTTACCAGCATAACACTTATGCTCCCACTAGCTTTGACATGTATTCAGAAATCAGCTGGCCTTCTAGAAATCAATATTTATTGACTTCTTTACCAAAGTTCAGATTTATAATACGATATGCTTCGATAAGCTTTATCTAAGCTCATACACCTTTTATTAGAAAGCTCATATGTGTGTCTAAACTATTTCAGATCTTATAGCAGTAAGTCCCAAATGTTTAAACCTTTTGCCGTTTCTCACAATTCGAACTATGATGAGGGATGCCGTAATCATAATCGAATTTGAGAATGCAATTTACACAATTGCTATCTCCTTAAAATCTTCTTAGTGAAAGTGTTTCCTCACAATCATTTTCATGAAGCGGAGAGAAACCTTAGCATTTAGATTTTATGGTGTATGCGTTCCTATCTATGTGAATTTTTCATAACCATTATCACAAGACAATGTTTGTGACAAATCCAAACTCATATGGACTGAACTTGTTCAATCTTTATTTCTTGCCATCTGGCAGCATAAGTGCATACCCTGTCTTCCAAGTAGTCAAGCAGCTCACCCATACAAATCAATGAACTTTCATCAATCAAGGTGCTTTGCCTTATGCAATCAATTGAGAACTCTTAGGACTCACATGCATAGTTAACTGAACTAGAATGGCACAGAAAACAAGAATATGTCAACACGATAGGTTATACACCTCAAGTCGTGTGCTAGTGATAGACAATAGTTTTACTCTTGATAAGTTCCTGAAATCTTTTTCAAGATCTTTAAGACTCCCACTGACCTCTTGACATATAAGATTCTCTTGTCAAGAAACATTCCTTGACAACCAAATATTCAAGAGTTAGTGTAGGTTCTTATCAAGACAAACACTTCACACAATTGGTCTTAGTTGGTTTTTGTCTTATCCAAGACATCACAACTTACCAATTTCAAATGTGCAGGAGTAAGAAACTTTTCTACTCCAAATTTGATGAATGTTATAAACCTTCTTAAGATGATGTCACTCAAGTCACAATCTTGCAGTACAACTCTAAGACTTGATTTTGGAACGAAGTATGATTCACCTTTTGATTTAACCATTTCAACAATTTCCAATTCCACTTCTTAGCCATACTAGTGCACTAAGGTGTCCTTGGAGGATCAATCGTGACACAGTTTCATAATCACTAAGTTAATTTATAAAACACGATACATAAGTACTCTCCCTTCCTTTCAGATTGGAGAAACTTTTATCTTTCTGCCTAATTGATTCTTCTTATTCGTTTTTCCATACATTGAAACTTTTCAATGATTCAGAATTACACTTAATCTTGTAAGCATAACCATATTTACTAAACTTTTTAGCAAATCATGACGAATATTCTTATCCTCCTTTGTGGTGGACTTGACCTAGTGCACAACAATGAGTACTAGATCCTTTAGTCCTTCACATGACTCACATACTTATGTGAATAAGGAATTAGTCTTAATTTCCCGAATACGAAGGTTCTCATTCATCACACAATACCAGTTGCATGATTCCAAGTTTCTGTCCGATTGAAACTTGGGTGATGAGAATCATTCCTTATTTGGTAAATTTTCGACACTACCACAAACAACATAACTAAGAATCACATCCATTTTCAATATTTCTAACAATAGAAACATACAAACATCAATTTTCACAAAAGTCATTGCAAGGATATATATAAATAAGACAAAAAATCAAAATTTATTTTATTTATAAAAATGCGGAAAAACTTGTCCTTGCAACGCAATTACAAATGAAAACTATGTTACTAAATATTCCTAAGCAATCTATTTAACTCCTAAGTAACAACTCAAAAATCCAATTATCGAACCATGCGATCGAAATCCATCTCTCCGTGATCAGACTCAGCTCACTCTTCCTTTAAGATCCTTTCTTTTCTTTGATCCTACAAAACATCAAAATGCAATCTTATCACATCATGTATTAAGAATCTATAAATAGGAACTTAATAGAGTTAGATAGTGCACTTTACCTGAAGTAGAACCATACAATTTGTTTTTACCATCTCTTAGATATCTCAGGTAGTCAGGGCAGTTTCGCAACCAATGCCCATTTTCTTGGCAGTAGAAACAAACAGACTCTTTTGCAATAGCACATGGGACAATTTCAGATTTAGCCTTTCTCTTTACCAATTGGTCAAACGGTTTGACCTTGGCCGATCCCTTTTCATTGGGAAGAGAAGACTTTTCTGGACTTCCAATGTTGCCATTGTCAATATCCATGGAAGTTTGGGAGGTTGATCTACCAGACGAATTTGCTCGACCAATGCGCCAAATCATTACTGATTGAGAAGCAATTAGCAAATAGGTAAGATCGATAAGGGTCACGTCGTGGTATTTCATATAGTAATCTTTTATGAACTCACTATATGAGCCAGGAAGTGATTGAAGAACCAAGTCAACAGCCAGCTTCCTCGAGACATCGACACCCAACATTCCCAACTTGTCAATATGCAACTTTATCCCTAAGATGTGAGCACATATAGACTTTCCATCTTCGTGTTTGCTTGCCAATAGGGCTTGAGTGACCTTGAACTTTTCAAGTCGAATAACACGTGGGTCAGGGAGAATTATTGGAGGAGGTGGAGGAAGTGAAGAACGATTTCCATTTCCACGATCCAATCGTGGAATATCATCTTCATGTGGAAAGCTTTTTCCCAAGGATTCGAGAAGACCATAGTTGTTAGAATTTGGCATCTACAAAAAAGGGAGAAATTCAAGTTAGTTGATTCAATCCTTAATATAACACCCAAATGAAATATCTAGGCTAGGACCCAACACAATATTCTACAACTCGGAAGAGGGATGCCGTAATCCGGTTGCAAAATATTTGAAGGTATGTAAATGACGATTTACCAATTTTCACCATGAAAAATGAAAAAGAACATTATGTTTTAAATGAATTGAAATTCCTAGATCATTTGAGATTCATTGAACTTTTCAATGACATGTTTAATCTCGATTATGTCCTTCAAGTTTGTGACTGGGATACCGAAGATCACAAACAAGGTGTGAATAACCATGCAAATTAGCTTGGTACTCTCGAAGACATCTATCACCTAATCAATGTGCCGGTTAACCACACACGCTCCATTGATCTATGACAATCTATGAGCTACCCATTGCCATCCTTCATTATCCCCATATTAGTGTGTCGGTTAACCACACACGCTCCACTAACGACCAATAAGGTGCAATGTGCAATTTCATGGATAAGCACCAAATTCACATATTTCCTAAAGTAACTAAGATTTGGGAATTTATAAAAGTGTTTAGTTACTTCGTATTTCATTATACTTATAATGGAAGGTTGTGTCCTATCCTACCCGTTTGGCTAACGACCCTCCACTAGTCAAGGGTGTGGTGGGTAAGAGTGGATACCCAATGACGGTCATTTTACAGGCCGCTTCCTTAAACACCCCTTATAGACCAGCTTCGTGAATGAGGCCTACTAACGGTACGACTGGCCTTTTACTTATACATATAATATATTAAACTTTTAATTTTATATAGTATAAGGGTGTATTTTATACATTTAAAATACTAAGTGGTTTAATCTATTAATAAATTATACTTTTAATTTGATTTAAACTTAAACCATATTATTATGGATTTATTAATTCTCTCTTTTAATTAAACACTTAATTAATTTAATAAAATCAATAAGGGTGTAATTTGAACTTTTCAAAATATTAGGGTTTTAGAATTTAATATTTCAAAATTAATACCTTTCAATTAAATTTTAAATTCCAAAACTTGAGGACAAATTTTGAAACTTTTCAAAATATTAGGGTTTAACTATTTAAATTTCAAAAACTAAAACTTTTAATTTCAAATTTAAACTATAAAACCTAAAGGGTGTAATTTAAAACCTTTTCAAAAGTACGAGGTTACATATTTGAATTAAAATAATCATATCTTATCCATATTTAACCAAATCCACCAATTTTGATAAGGATATCTCATACCAATCATAAAAATCGATTTTAGGCAAGAAAAATGAGTTTTGGTAATAATCCTAATAAAAAACTGGCCAAAAAATCGAAAATCCCGGCAACTAAACACTAGACTCGTCGAGTCCACTATGGAACTCGTCGAGTTCATGCAACTCGTCGAGTCCATACATGGACTCGTCGAGTAGACCTGTCAGACAGCAAAATTCTCAATTTTTTGATCTTTTGGCAGTTCACTTTTGCATCTATTCAATAGAAAAACGACCTAGTCTCTGATACCACTGATGAGTTTTGAGCATAACATCATTCATATGGTGTACATGCAACCCTAATTGCTTTGGATCTAGGTTTTTCTAATTTGAACATACAACTATGAATACCAAAGCAATAGCCCCTATGACTAGCATACATATATCGAAAATCACATATGATTAGGGTTAGAATCATTACCTCTCTTGTTATGTAGTAATAACAAGTTTAATCCTTCTTGATCTTGACTTCTGAAAGCCTAGTACCCCAAATGTTTCACCTCTAATGGAGTCACAAACACCCAATGCAAGAAGAATGGCTTAGGAGAGAAGGATTTCGGATAGGGTTTCTTTATTGAATGCTTAGGCCGAAAATCCCCTTGTATGGGATCCTATATATAGTTGTGGCTGCTAGGGTTTTCAGGTGGAAACCCTAATACCTAACTTAGGCAACAAGCAGCCCATGGACGAAATCTTATCGGCTTCCCCATAAATTTCGTCCACTCCACTCTATGGAGTCAATCAGCCCAATTATGCAACTATCAATGATTTGCATAAAAGTCCCCAAATTATTTAATCAGTCTCTTTTGACCACTAAATTAAGTCCATATTAATTTCTGATCAATACTAATTGAAAGACCCTCATTTTCGTAACTTTTCGTATTTCTGAAGACATTGCCACACCAAAACATGCTACATGCATATTCATAAAAACAATATCTTACATTGATAAAGTGATTACAAAAGATTGGATACAAACCGACTATGTTTTAGTGTTTTACATAACTACCCAGGATATTGTAATTTTATACAAACATAAACCGAAATACAAAAGTAATATTACAACTATTCTAAACCTTCCAACAGCATATGACTATACTGGTTACTTATTCCCTGCAAATTTGTTAAACATTGAGAGGGTAAGTGGTGATGCTTAGTGAGTTCAATAATAGATACAATATAACGTTATGCCATATATATACTTCAATACGGCAGAAACAAAGAGGAACAAGGAACAACAAAGGCATACGTGAATCATGTGACAAACTTTCCATACTTGATATACATCAATAAAGCTTTGGCCCAAATGGCACAGAAGACATACAACTTCGGATTAACATTTTGGTAGATTTCCGGCTTATAGCCTTGTCTAACCTTTTGCCAATACCATAGAATAGAAATCATTCTCTTACGGAGATATGTTCTACATGGCCAGAGGCTACATACCAGTACCAATATGAATCTAAGTCCTTTCACTGATCACATGGTCAAAGGTATTTCTTTTGCTATTAAAAA
The DNA here is from genome assembly GCF_052849685.1 of Lactuca virosa. Lineage (NCBI taxonomy): Eukaryota > Viridiplantae > Streptophyta > Magnoliopsida > Asterales > Asteraceae > Lactuca > Lactuca virosa. The sequence continues at coordinate 47,721,258 of NC_136433.1, forward strand.
TAACGAATAAAAATAACACGGAAAATACTCAGGAATATCATTTTGCTAGAATATTCAGGCTTTCAGCCTTATTTTAGAATACTGCCGAAGCCAAAGTGATGCCTGTGTCATACACTTCATGGTCAACGGTTCATACCAATACCCACGTGATGCCTATGTCATACACTTCGTGGTCAGAGGTACAACCTTGCTATAAAAATAGCAGAAATAATAACACGAGATGATAACATGGAAAAACACATAGCACATATAACACATAACATATAATTGTTCCTATATATTAAACTCACCTTGAAATAACCGGGGGTCCAAATAATAATTTGTGCAGCATTTCGGCTCTAAAACCGGGAGATTTATTGAAAACCGGGCTCTGCGAAGGTAGAGCTTCAAAACCGAAAAGATAAATTTTTTGGGCTTCTCGGGAATTTCGGGGCGTGTTTCGGGTGCTAAAAATGATATCGGGGCTTCGGGGGATATCGAGATAGTAAAAATATTGAAAAGGGGGGTGAAAGTGGCAAATTTCCCATTTTTCTCGGGAGGGTTCGCAGCCACCACTATATATAGCAGCGAGGGTTGGATCCGAAGCGAGGAGGGAGGGGCACGTGTATGCGAGGCTTGGACCAGGTGGCAGCAGGGCGAGGCTCGGACGGACAGCTGCGAGCTTCGGATTGGTCGGGTGACGCGGCTACTACTTCGGATCGGGTCAGCAGACTTGGTCGAATCAGGAGGCTACACGCGGGTCGGATCACGAGGGAAGCATGCGAGATCACGTGACGACTTCGGACACCTGTGCGACACGCGTTGCTTCTCAGATGCGCCACGCAGCAGCTTCGGACACGTGGCCAACTCAGAACGAGGGTGACGTGGCTGGTACTACTCATGCGAATTTTCTCGAAAATTGTGCCCAATCTTGTAAAATCCATAACTTTCTCATACGGGCTCCGTTTTTGACGTTCTTTATATGCACGCGTAGAGAAAATTATGCTCTACAACTTTCGTTTAGACTTCGTCGGAAAATTTTTACTTTATTTTTATATTATTATTTTTAACAGACCGGGACTAGTAAATCCGTTAAAAATTCATAACTTCTTCATCCGACGTCCGTTTTCGTCAGACTTTTTACCGTTGTACTGCTAATGACGAGACCTTCGATTCTCGTTTAGGTTGTGTCGGCTAAAAATCACTCGATCTAAAATTCGAGTTTTGAGTTGTCTACTGCTAAGCTGAAACTTAGAAAAATCATAACTTCCTCATACGAAGTCAGATTTTGGCGTTCTTTTTATCGAACTTCTCAGTTTAACGAATACTACGAATTTCATTTAGATCACTAAGGCTAAAAAGTAGTTTATCAAAAACTCACTTTTTACGTCATTCGGCACCGTGCCGGTTTGTCGCGGATCTTCGACTAGTCATAACTTCTTCGTTATAACTCGGATTTCGACGAGGTTTTCGCCTATGTGTTTCTAACGAGATTATCTACAACTTTCAATAATAAAATTTTACTTATTTCAAATTTTATATTTTCGCTAAATTTTTTTATTTGGCTTTTAATTGGAATCTCATAAGACTTCCAATATTTTATGAGTGATTCTAAACATAGTTTTACTTCATTTCTAGTAAAAACTATCTGTTAGAACTCAACACTCAATTTCACATAATATTTCATAATATTATTAACTTTTTAAATTACATAACACAATTTCAAAACGTGTATGTTACAAATACCTCCTCCTTTTGAGGATTTCGTCCCCGAAATCACAATGATTTAGACAAATGAGGATATTTCGCTCTTATCTCATTCTTATTTTCCCTAAGTATAATTTGAATCTTATCAGTGGTGTCTTGAATCATTTCAGGACCACCAAGGATTTTCTGTCCTACATTATGTCAACATAATGGTGTTCACAGTTACTACCGAACTCTAAGACAGATGCACGAAGCATATCTTCTACTGTTTGGATTGTTCTCTCCGTCTAACCATCTGTCTGGGGATGATAAGCTGTGTTGGGAGCAACTCGAGATCCCAATTCATTTTTCATACTCGCCCAAAAGTGAGAAGTGAAGCGAGTATCACGATCGGAAATAATCTTTAGTGGCACACCATGTCTCGCCACAATTTCGTCTAAGTAAACTTGTGCGTATTTCTCCATTAGAACCGTTGTACGTATGGCGAGAAAATATGCACTCTTAATCAGTCGGTCGATAATTATCCAAATGCTATCATTCACAGTTTTCTTCTCCTCTTTTAAGGTATTAACTGTATAAGCCGGATAAATAGAATATCCCTTCGATATAAATTTACGAGTTTTTAAGAAAAAAATTTATTATTTTCACCGTTGACATAAAAGAATCCTTCCTTTCGATAGGGATGCATATCATCTCTTCGTAGAACAAGAGATCTGTGTAGTTCTTTGACAATCGATTCATGTCGAGAATAATATCAAAGTTGGGAAAGAAGATAGGAATTAGGTTAGCAGGAAGATTATAACTTTCAATTCCTATGACACTATTTCTATAGACTTTATTAGCAAGTAATGATATATTTCCTATGTTATCTATATGAAATGATTGGACAATTGCGTAACAAGCAATTTGAAAAGAATGCGCGAATTTATAAGGCACGAAAGAATCTGGGGCATCACAATCAAATAAGATGTGAGCAGATCTAAAGTTTACGAGAAATTACTAGTCACAACATTCGAGTCCTAACTTACTTCTTCTGTGGTAATCTGAAATGTACGATATTTAACTTTTGGTTTGCCAAAAGATTTTCAAACTCTTCCAAACTTCCTAATTACTAGCAGTGCTCAAACCTCCACCCGCTAATCATTCTCTATTGGGCCTTCGATCCTAATCTTTGAGTTAAAACTCAATTCTCATTGCAGACTCCTGCTCCTTCTTGGTTTATAGACTAAACCCAAGATAAGGCCTTTACTTTTGCTATAACAACAACTCGTATGGTCTTGTTTTAATGACCTTTGATTTTATAACGCACAAAACACATAACGAACCAAACTCTTGAATTAGAATCGGATCGAATAAATCGAGCTGATGGAATAAAGAAAACAAAAAGAGTTTGATCAACACGTGGATGCTTCGGAACAAAAAGAATAGCACCACGTATCTCTAATTCGTACTTTCGGACATATACATCAATTTTGTCAAATGATAGAATATTTCGATTGATTACTAAATCACGGATTTCATACTGTAATCCTTCCATGAATAGCTAAATTCTTCATCGCCTTCATAACAGGTAACATCTCTAGTTAAGGGTTGCTCAATTCTTTAATGAAGATTGTTATATTTCTATCAACCATCTCGACCGTCTCCTTCTTGACTGAAGTTTCGTCATTACTCAATACATGGCTTTCTAAACCAATCAACTTTATCTTTGTAGATTTATATTAATCGGACTCCACTCTTTATGACCTTAAGATTTGAACGATAATTATCTTCTTAGTCATTACCGAAACGAAGGCAACGACACACATAAATAAAACAGAATCATTTATTAGCTTCTCGGTAACCTTGTGACTTTCCCTGATCCAAGCGTGAGTCCTGTGCTTCCAGTAGTATAGGCCTCTACTACTATTCACACCTACTCATACTCGTCCAAAGTATTGTCTCGCAGTTCCCAAGTCACCATTCAAAAGTTTTTACAAAGCAACTTTTCACATCTTAGTGTGTTCAAACAAGTACATTTCTAAAATTTTTGAAGTAACTTAATATCTTAGAATACTAGGGTTTATCACTACCCAATACCCCACTTAAGTATTTCCTATGGTTTGTATCCATATATTTACAATGATTCAGTTCATATATTGAACTTCTAATAGTTTAAGTCTAAATACCAATCCATGGAATTTAGTTCACTTAAACCACTGCTCTGATACCATGATTGAAAGACCCTCATTTTCGTAACTTTTCGTATTTCTGAATACATTGCCACACCAAAACATGCTACATGCATATTCATAAAAACAATATCTTACATTGATAAAGTGATTACAAAAGATTGGATACAAACCGACTATGTTTTAATGTTTTACATAACTACCTAGGATATTGTAATTTTATACAAACATAAACCGAAATACAAAAGTAATATTACAACTATTCTAAACCTTCCAACAATATATGACTATAATGGTTACTTATTCCCTGCAAATTTGTTAAACATTGAGAGGGTAAGCGGTGACGCTTAGTGAGTTCAATAATAGATACAATATAACGTTATGCCATATATATACTTCAATATGGCAGAAGCAAAGAGGAATAAGGAACAACAAAGGCATACGTGAATCATGTGACAAACTTTCCATACTTGGTATACATCAATAAAGCTTTGGCCCAAATGGCACAGAAGACATACAACTTCGGATTAACATTTTGGTACATTTCCGGCTTATAGCACTGTCTAACCTTTTGCCAATACCATAGAATAGAAATCATTCTCTTACGGAGACATGTTCTACATGGCCAGAGGCTACATACCAGTACCAATATGAATCTAAGTCCTTTCACTGATCACATGGTCAAAGGTATTTCTTTTGCTATTAAAAATAACGAATAAAAATAACACGGAAAATACTCAGGAATATCATTTTGCTAGAATATTCAGGCTTTCGGCCTTATTTTAGAATACTGTCGAAGCCAAAGTGATGCCTATGTCATACACTTCATGGTCAACGGTTCATACCAATACCCAAGTGATGCCTATGTCATACACTTCGTGGTCAGAGGTACAGCCTTGCTATAAAAATAGCAGAAATAATAACACGAGATGATAACATGGAAAAGCACATAGCACATATAACACATAGCATATAATTGTTCATATATATTAAACTCACCTTGAAATAACCGGGGGTCCAAATAATAATTTGTGCAGCATTTCGGCTCTAAATATGACTTTATTCGTTGAAAACCGGGAGATTTATTGAAAACCGGGCTCTGCGAAGGTAGAGCTTCAAAACCGAAAAAATAAAATTTTTGGGCTTCTCGAGAATTTCGGGGCCTGTTTCGGGTGCTAAAAATGATATCGGGGCTTCGGGGGATGTCGAGATAGTAAAAATATTGAAAAGGGGGGTGAAAGTGGCAAATTTCCCATTTTTCTCGGGAGGGTTCGCAGCCACCACTATATATAGCAGCGAGGGTTGGATCCGAAGCGAGGAGCGAGGGGCGCGTGTCTGCGAGGCTCGGACCAGGTGGAAGCAGGGCGAGGCTCGGACGGACAGCTACGAGCTTCGGATTGGTCGGGTGACGCGGCTACTGATTCGGATCGGGTCAACAGCCTTGGTCGAATCAGGAGGCTACACGCGGGTCGGATCACGAGGGAAGCATGCGAGATCACGTGACGACTTCGGACACCTGTGCGACACACGTCGCTTCTCGGATGCGCCACGCAGCAGCTTCGGACACGTGGCCAACTCAGAACGAGGGTGACGTGGCTGGTACTATTCATGCGAATTTTCTTGAAAATTGTGTCCAATCTTCTAAAATCCATAACTTTCTCATACGGGCTCCGTTTTTGACGTTCTTTATATGCACGCGTAGAGAAAATTATGCTTTACAACTTTCGTTTAGACTTCGTCGGAAAAGTTTGACTTTATTTTTATATTATTATTTTTAACAGACCGGGACTAGTAAATCTGTTAAAAATTCATAACTTCTTCATCCGACGTCCGTTTTCGTCAGACTTTTTACCGTTGTACTGCTAATGACGAGACCTTCGATTCTCGTTTAGGTTGTGTCGGCTAAAAATCACTTGATCTAAAATTCGAGTTTTTAGCTGTCTACTGCTAAGCTGAAACTTAGAAAAATCATAACTCCTCATACGAAGTCAGATTTTGGCGTTCTTTTTATCAAACTTCTCGGTTTAACGAATACTACGAATTTCATTTAGATCACTAAGGCTAAAAAGTAGTTTATCAAAAACTCACTTTTTACGTCATTCGGCACCGTGCCGGTTTGTCGCTGATGTGAATATTTGATGCACTAGTTTTTTATTTATAATTCCTATTTTATCGCATCTAAACCACACCTTACAGGCAGTGAACCTGATCGAGTATAGTATAGATTTGATAAGCAAGGGTGTCGAACTCAAGGGGAACGGTAGTGAATTAATTTAAAATGTTTGATTATAGGTTACAAAAAACACACAAAAGCAGTAAAGAAAGTGTTTATTAAATCTCAAAAGAACAACTAAATAGCAAATCTCGATAAACTGACAGGAAGACAAATCTCTTTAGGTACTTTGGTTTAGATAGATTACATCTTAAAATCATAGATAATTGCACACACAGATTTATTTATTCATGTTCACCGATTTCTAAAATGATTAGATTCATGTTCACTATTACTAATCCTTTAGCAAACAAGTCAATTCAAGCAGTGATCAATTGATTAAACTAACATGTGTCCTAGTGTTCAGTTCGTATCAAGCAAGACTTGTAATAATAGTTAATTAAATTTGTCAATTAATTCAACTTATATGTGGTGTTCATCACACATGCTCACACATTAACTTACTTATTTTCTAGTTAACCCTAGTTTCATGTTCACTGTTCCTAGGCATATAATGTTATGTTCATCAAAATCATAAGAGGCAAGCAATCAAGCAGATGTTCATACAACTCGATATACTTAATAATTAACAGAAAATAATTGTCATTAACACATAAGGATCTTTTAACAAGCTTAACAAGATAAATTAAACACAAATAAAACAATCCAAATAGCAATTAATCCATAAATCAAGGTTTCATCTAATCATAAACACAAAGCAAATAGTTTTAACACAAAAATCAGAAAGTAAACACATAGTGGTATCACAATGGAATGCTAAACATGGTCACGATAACAAACCACATGATTACCGACATGAATCCGCTCTCCAATCCCTTAGATCTTTGCTCCATATTAGCTTAACGGCCTTCCGGCCGCCTTCTAGACCCTCAAAACGGCAGCTCTGAAGATTTCTTGTCGCATAAGTCGAAGTGGAATATCATAGATTATTAAAATGGGTGAATGATATGGGGTATTTATAGTTTAATGGATATGGAATTAATATGGAATATTATAGTTGGATAGGAATAAGGAAACTAATGTTGGCTTAGGGATTAAGCAAATAAAAATAAGGGAAGTGGTGCTTGGGGAATAAGTAACTTGGAGGGAATTTCCGTCCAGCTTTTATGCTTCATCTTCAAGGCCGATTTTGGATAAGATAAATCCCGAATTAGCAAAAAGGCCCTCTCACATAAGTCGTAGGAAATTTCGTCTAGTTTTTAGAACATTTTGAATTTCGTCAATTGGACTTACGAGTCATCAGATATACCCGAAACACTGAAGAATGGTCAATCTGCCAGCAATATCCTTTTTGCATCTTTTCAGCTCCATTCGCCTCCTTTTGAATTCCAGCTCCCATTTTAACTGTAATTGAATATTTTCAAAGCATATTAAGTATCTTTTAGTTCTAGTTAGCATAAAACATAGTATTAAATAATAAGAAAACATCATAAATATATGCATAAAATAGACGTTATCAAACTACCTCACACTAGCCTTTTGTTTGCCCTCAAGCAAAACTGATTTTATTATCTCACCAATATTGCATAGAATAATCCATTTCAAACCCAACCATTATCCCAAGACCACAATGCATGTATTTGTGTCTACAATTCCTAAGAACTTCCCACTCCTAAATACTCACAATCTTTATGAACCTTCACCCCTTAACTTATACGACATTCATTTTTGCAACCCTCTGAATCAATCCTTAGAAATATTTCTTAACCTCAAGGTATTTTTGGTTAAACTACGAAGCATACATAAACTCTAGAAATAATTACACTTTGATGCCACAATGGAGCTCTTGGAATTCATCTCTTCTTTGATATTTGCTTTGGTTTCTTTGAATTCACCACCTTTTTGTTTGATTTTTGGTATCTTCAACTTTTTGATTCTTCAGAATTTTGATCTTTGGATTTCATACTTGACTGCTCCAAAATTCTTTCAACTTTTTGGTAATTTCTCTCTCTCTTTTTTTTAACATGTAACTCACTTTTTTTTTCACTCAATACCTACATGCTTAAGCAAGGAGCTTAACTTCAACCTTTATTAGTTAAGGTATTAGTCTAAGTGCAATGACTACATAAGCTCTCCTGGATAGATTTCAGGTTTAGGCTGCAGAACATATTATGTCATATAAACTACCAGATTACCTTTCATACCTCATGACTTTTCACTAGGAAATGGGAAGCCACAAATACACTATAACATGTGTTGGCTCAAGTAAACATTTGGGTTCTCATCGGATCATCCCACACAATATTAGCAAAAAAAATTAATTATTACTAGATTTCCTAAATAAACTATTATTTCAACTTTTCAAAATTTTAAAATTTCCTAATCTAGCAATTTTTAATTTTCCAATTTAAATTCCTTTTTCGACCCCTACCCCACACTTATTTCATACAATGCCCTCATTGTATGCATAAAACTAATTAATCACATAAAAATAGTAAAAAAGAGAGAAAAAGGAACAGACACCCATGAGGTAGTAGTGGCGAGATCGACTGGGGCTGCTAAAAGTTGCTCCATAAATGTGTTGGAAGATAGAAAACTGGAATTGCTGCTTCTGAATGTGCCAGAAAATAAAATCAAGAACACCGACTTCTGAAATGTGGTGCAAAGAATTGCAAACTAATGCAATGTGTAGTGTCCATGACGTGGGAAAGTGTCGACCACGTCGTGTCGTCGAGTGAAGTAAAATCTATATTACGAATAATAGCATAGCCACGACGTGGTAATTGGTGACCACATTGTGGTATCGAGAATGGCAGCCTCCTTTCGCGATGAAAAACTCCCCCACGACATAGGAAAGTGTCAACCATGTCGTGGCATCCGGGACAATAATTATGCTTTGCGTCAAAATAAAACTTCATGGTGTGGGAACAGCTCATCCATGCCATAGGAATCAATGTATGGTAGAAATGCCACTCTTTTATATAATAAACTCTCACAATATCGACACGCACCCCACACTTATTAAAATTCATGGCTCCCGATTGTCAACTTCAAACTCTCTCACGACTTTTTTCGCGTGACAAATCAACATTAGACCCCAATTGTTGAAATTTATGAGAGCATCCGAAGGGAAAAAATTCTGCAAAGGTCTGAAACATCAAAAGCATCAACATGGAAAACATAATTTAAACAAACTAAAAATAAAAATAAAAATAAAAACTCACTAAAATAACAAAAAAAATAGCAAACCAAAATAACTAAAAAGGATATCACGATCACTCGTCTTCGTCGAAATCAAGCAACAATTGTTGATTAAATCCCTTGCATGCAAGAGGTGGTTTGTGAAAACAAAAACTTTCGGGACCTGTCAGACTATTTCCTTTGTTTTCTTTGCACCATTAACTAATAAGTAGAACAAGAGTTGACCAAACTAGTCAAGAACAGCAAGAGCTCGGTCTTCCACTTAACCACCACAATACGCCTTGCTATACTGCACCTCATGGATTGAGTCGGACAAATCACCAAAGTAGTAGACTAAACAAGTCAAGAATTTCCTAATCGCTTGCAATCTCGAAACCCATGCAAAAAGTAAAACCAAGCAATGCATATGATCACGAATTCCTGCACATAAAAACAAAAACCTTCCCGACAAGTGACATGATATCAACGAAAATAAAAATAAACATAAACATAAAATAAAACTAAAAATGAAAAACAAATAACGAATAATCAAACAAACTAAACTAATTGAAAATCATTCCCCGACAACGGCGCCAAAAACATGATGTGCACAAAAGTACCCACTAATTTTAATATTTATAACCTAACAAACTTAGACCAACTATGCACCTATAGGCAGTGTACCTAGTCAGATTATAGTATAGCTTGGGTAAGTCGGATATCGATCACAGGGAACGGTGTTACTAATTAATCTACTTGTTATCAATTTAACCTAATTATTAACAAGTTTAAAAGGGGTTTTATCTGATTTTACAAGATCAGACGAACTTAGCTCAAATTCAATCAATAAGTAAAAGCACTCTTGTTTAGTTCGAATCCACTTCGTCCTTATGGCTAGCCAATAGTTATGGATTATTGAGTTGGTTATTATTATATTAGTAATTTAAGTCTAACTTTACTAATAATTAATTAATTCATGTAAGACTATGTATGGTCACACATAATTAAACACATAACCAATTATGATTATGAATATGCTATGTAAGATTTATCATGCAAACGCAATTATGGTCATAATCTACGTTCTCTAGCACAACTAAATATATTTACTCTAATTACTAACTAAGATTGGTCAATCCTAGCTCTAACAATTTAATGTTCACTAAATCATCGTAAACAAGTTCATGCAGTTAATGGTCACTAAGCTACACAGAACATGGAATCAAGCAACTAAAGAAACAACTAATTAAATCCATATAAAATTAAGCTATTCATAAGTTAGAAGCTTCATCTAGCTAAACAAGAGTAGCTAGATTCAGCTGCTCATAATAGCAACTAACATCCTAAGACAAATCAAAGTATAAGGAAACATGTTCATAAGTATCAAATAAGTGAACTAAATGATGGACCTTCACTCTTTTGGTGTTGAAACCTTTTTCCAGAACCTTACTTCTGCTGTAAATCGTCTTCTGGAAACCCTTCAATCAGCCAAAAAGTCCCCAAGTCGTAATGGGCAAGGGAATTTATAGTTTTCTGATTTCCCGAGTTCATGTCGTGAACAATATAGATTCACGTCGTGAATGAGATCTTTTCGTATTCGACAAGGACTCTTCCACCCGGATGTAAATCTTCTGGAATACTCTTCTCACGTCGTGAATCATGAACAATTCACGTCGTGAAAACGTTCTTTTGCTGAGTTTTTCATCCTTCTTCCCTTCAAGCCTCCAAAGTTCCAAATATTGTCAATTCTGGTCCCTTACTTCGAAAATGCCTCTATTTTGGCTGCAAATAACAATTTATCCTTATAAGTACCATTTTCCTATGCAATTAACCAAAATATTTATAAAAATATAAACAAATATTGCCTAAAAATATGAATAAGGATCTTCGACTGGTCATAACTTCTTCGTTATAACTCGGATTTCGACGAGGTTTTCGCCTACGTGTTTCTAACGAGATTATCTACAACTTTGAATAATAAAATTTTACTTATTTCAAATTTCCTTATTTGGCTTTTAATTGGAATCTCATAAGACTTCCAATATTTTATTAGTGATTCTAAACATAGTTTTACTTCATTTCTAGTAAAAACTATTTGTTAGAACTCAACACTCAATTTCACATAATATTTCATAATATTATTAACTTTTTAAATTACATAACACGATTTCAAAACATGTATGTTACACTAATTAAATAATATGATTTCCAAATAATATATTAATCGTGTAATATATTAACAAAACCATTTTGAGTACCAATTTATTATTCACATAATAAATTCTACTCTCTCTCCTCTTGTCATCCTATCAAGTTGAATGAGTGAAGGTAGCCCAAAAGGACCATGATCATAATCAAATCAAGTACATACCAAAAATAGTTATGGACTTAGACACCTGATCCAACAACATGTTGTTAATCTGTTATGATATATCATGTATGTTTAGGAAATGCATGCTAGAAAGTATATTGTCAAAAGATGAATTTGTTACATGCATTTGTATGATGTTATGTGGTGATTTTTGATTACATGCTTTGGTAGTATGATTATTATGACTTGAATTGTTAAATTAAATATATGCATGAATACATACTGTGAATGGCGAGGTGTGTGTATACCTCATGTGAGTGAATTAATTAATTAAAGATTAAATAAAAAATGGGGAATAAATATAACAGGGGTAATTGGGTAATAACTGGAGCTTAGGTGCGTACTATATCTAGATATTTATAAGGAAGAATATCTTTGGACAAGTGCTTAAAAGCGTGGTCGAGTGATTTTCTAGATAACCATTTCGAAACATGGTACCAATACACAACGGTGTACGGGGACTGGAGTGATGTTGGCTACGTGTAGACAGCGGATCAAGATTCATGTTTGAGTTAGGGTATAAGCGTGTAAACCAAATGTACCAATCTCGAACGACAATGCATCGTACTTGTACCTGCAATGAAAGAGTAGCAAACACAATGAATCAGTGGAAATGTTACGAGTGAGAGTCACGCCTCACTTAATGCATTGGGTCGGTCGGTCACGTTAGTAGCAAACATGGTCTTCTATGGTGGAAATTAGTGATGATTAGACCCATGATAGCAATGGACATATGAGTAATTATAGCGATGACAAGAAGTAAATTATTACCATAAAGAAATGTCAATAATTAATATATTCATAATATATTTATAAACCTGACCGGTGAATGATGATTGGTAGGAATATGTAGTGTGGCTTTTTATATGAATAAATGTCTTGTATGATATATGCATGTTTCCATACCTATGTAATTGAGATTGACTCACTCTGTTGATGTTAAGACTTGTTTCTTTGCTTGTTGTTTTTTGGTCTTGCATTGGAACATGCAGCTTGATTTGTTGGCTTGGTGAGGTTGAGTCCACTTTTGAGGTAATTACTTTTAGTATCATGTTAGCGATGATCCTGTTTGTACATGTCGTGATGTTTCGTTTACATTTGGTTTTGAAACTTGTTTTGGAAACCGTTTTACAAACTATATTTTGATGGGTTGGTTTTAAAGTTTTGAAATAAGTAATGTTGGTGATATTTTCTAAATAATTAATTAAGACTTTCGTTGCTCTAACCTATTAAATGATGTTTTAAATAAAAAAAAATGAGGTGAAAAATCACAACGTCACATACAATCATAATTGTTTGTTTTTTAACAACATTCACTCAAAGGTTATTCATGTAGAAGATTTGGATCAATGGTAGAAGATGTTTATGTTACACTTTGTGAACTACAGATTCACTTTCCACCCTCATTTTTTTTTGATATAATGGTTCACATGATATCTCATATCATGCAAGAAATAAAGGCGTGTGGTCATGTATTCCTATGATACATGTACCCTTTTGAAAGATACATACGTGTCTTAAAATGTTATGTAAGAAATCATAATCGACCAGATGGCAGTATTGTTGAAGGGTGTACATCTGAAGAGGTGATTGAGTTCTGCCAAGGTAATCCTATCAATAATATATTACCATAATAATAATATATAATATATTACATATATTAGTGCTAAATTTCAATATAATAGTTTGTTTTTTTCACATACTATAGAGAAGGTTTCGAAAGTGTTGGTGTTCCTAAAACTCGTCATTCGTGTCGAGCACGAGGCGATCACGTACGGTATGCGAGATCATAGGTCCTACTCAGGTTTACAATGAATTGTTTAAAAGTGTGAACCGTGATCATAGTTCATGCTCAGTACAATTGGTTGACACGAGCCCAACCTTTCGTGACTCCAGTGGTGGGTCTGGTAGACCGTGTGTCGACTATCCACCTATACATGTAATATATTATATTTTTTAAAGCTATATTAGATTTTCAGCTTTTTTTTATATTTTATATTATGTGAAAATTTTGAAACATGGATATTTCATTCATTTGAATTCAAATTGGCATGTTGTTTTTCCTACGTGTAGTTTACAGCCTGTACATAATTTTAGACTAAATTTTTATTGTTTTTGGCATTATATTCAATAACTTACAATCCTTCGAATTTGAGATTTTCATTTTTTTAACTATATTTTTAATAAATGTTGTCTGGTTTGCAGATCAGGACTGCATGTGAGTTGCTTATCAAGGTTGTTGACTCGTAATTAATGGTGGCTTCTAGTAGAACATGGCCAACCTCATAAACGATCATACTTTAGAAATAAATTAAGGAGGGTTATGTCAAAGTTAAAGTTAATGATATCAATGAAATATATGAGAACTTGCATGTCCACGCTGTAACAAATATTGATGAAGTTCATATTGTTAAAGATATGATTCATTCCGTCATTCAGTGACCGAGATATGCACTGAAGGCAAGGTTGTAGAACTCGCTACTCGGTACCTGCTCGACCGACTGGGGAGTAGCGAGTACTCGGGAGTACTCGGGGAGTACTCGGATTCGGTAATTCATGTAGAAATATTTTTTGGAAAATTATATATGCCAAAATCATAAGCTAGAATCATAATTTGATTGACATATATAACCAAAGTTAGATACATGTGAATACATAAAAACTGAAATACACACAATTGTCTCACTACGTGAATAATTACTGAAAATTTAAGATATATATGTAGTAATAATCACATGTGTGTGTTAAATAATAAATCATTAAGTGCGTAATACATATTAATCTTGAAATTCTTGATTTTTTTCTCTTTTTATGACAATTTTGACCCTTTGACCGAGTTTGACCGATTTTGACCAAGTTGGCCGAGTTTGACCGAGTAGGCCCGAGTAAGACCGAGTAGGCCCGAGTTTGACCGAGTTTGACCGATTTTGACCGAGTTTGACTGAATCCGAGTTTTTTGGCCGAGTTCACATTACTCGCCTAGGTGGAGTGCCGATTCCGAGTACTCGGCCGAGTAGGCCGAGTTTTGCAACACTGACTGAAGGTATATTTCTATTTAAATATTACAATATATTTTAGTATATTTTTATTTAAATATTACGATATATTTTACCTTGCGACCGAAGAGACACCGAACAAATTAACTAGTCTCGTAATAATCGACTTGATTCCTTCCTCGCCACAAGGAGACATCGTTGTGACTTCAATATATTTTCCAGAGGTAGTCGTCCCAGAGGTAGTCATTGTGGGATAAGTAATTCTGACTTGGTCCTTTGTTGACCTTGTCTAAAGGAATAAGTGGTGTAGCTGCCAGCTATTTAGGAGGACACGTTTTTTGTCAGTTTCTTAGCTTAACAGTTTTCCTTTGTTTATTATTTAAAGCCTTGTAAGTTTTTGTTTCCATTATCCTAAATCAATAAGAAGAAAATTGGGAATCTTTCCCTGCAACTCTTTGGTTTGCTTTATTTGGGTATAAGCTTAAAGTGATCTGAACAGGGGCCTATACCAACACTTGGTATCAGAGCTTTCCATTTTATGCCCAAATACATAAGATACGACAACATAACAGGTTCCAGTCAACAGGTACCAAAAGATAACGGTGGGGGTGTCGTTCCAGTGTCCATTGTTGACTTCAACAAACTATACCATGTGGGAAATCAAGATGGAGGCTATCATGGATGCTCAAGGTGTTTGGGAATCCATAGAACCAACAGTCGGAGTGACTGTTGACGAGAAGAAGAACAAGATGGCACGAGCCTACATCTTCCAAGCAATACCAGAGGACATTCTCATGCAGGTAGCAAAGAAGAAAACCGCAAAAGAGGTGTGGCAATCTTTGAAAATCTGGCACCTGGGTGCAGATCGAGTGCAAAAGGCGAGGTTACACTCACTCAAGAGTGAGTTTGATGCACTGAGGATGAAAGAAGGAGAGACCATAGATGAATTCGCAGGAAAGTTGAGTGGGATTAACTCAAAATACATCAGTCTTGGTGTAACAATAGAAGATAGCACTTTGGTGAGAAAGTTGCTTGATTCTATCTCAGAAAAATTTCTACAACTTGTGGCGTCGATAGAACAATATTCAGACTTGGATACAATGCCATTTGAAGAAGCTATTGGCAGACTCAAAGCCTATGAAGATCGACTACGAGTTCGTGGTGAAAACTCGAATGCTGAAGCGGGTTTGTTGCTGACTCAATCTGAAGGGCAAATGGGTCAAAAATCACAAAAGGGCCCTCCTAGTACAGCAGGAAGAGGTCGTGGATCTTCTAATGAAAGGGGAGGTCGAGGAGGTTATCGACGAAGAGGCTCAAGGGGTAGAGGCGGTCAAGGCAATCATCAATCATTCCGAGATACAAGTAATGGTCGAGGAAAGGGAAGAGACAAAAGTCACATAAAATGTTTTAATTGTGACTTGTTTGGACACTTTGCATCGGAGTGCCCAAATCCCAAGAGAAAGGAAGTTGATGTCAATCTAACATAGGTGCAAGAAGAATAATATGCTCTACTGTTAACTGTATGGGGTGAGGATAAAGATCATTGGGTATTGCTGAATGAAGATAAAGTGTTCCCACCAACAAAAGGAAATGAGAAGGATACATGGTACTTGGATAATGGAGCCAGTAACCACATGACAGGGGTGCGTGAGTACTTTGCAGAACTTGATGAAAGAGTAACAGGGCACGTGCATTTTGGGGACGGGTCCAAAGTTCAGATCAAAGGAAGGGGTACAATTCTCTTGGAATGCAAAAATGGAGAGCCACAAGTCATCTCTGAGGTATATTACATCCCAGCCTTACAAAGTAATATACCTAGCCTAGGACAGATGGCAGAAGTGGGATACAAGATCGAGATGCTTCATGAATTCTTAAGGGTTCATGATGCTAGCAATAGGTTGATAATGAAGGTACAATGTTCAAAGAACAGGTTGTACAAGATTGTCTTGCACACAACACAACCTGTGTGCCTTAGTGCCAGCTTAGATGATACGACATGGCTGTGGCACGCAAGATTGGGTCACGTAAACTTCCGTGTGATCGAGTCTATGGTGGTAAAGGACATGGTGCGGGGAGTGCCAAGAATTCACCATCCCACACAGATCTATGAGGGATGTCTAGTTGCCAAACAGACCAGATATCCGTTCCCGAAAGAAGCAGAGTGGCGTGCAAGCTCTCCACTTGAATTGATTCATGCAGATTTGTGCGGCCCTATAACTCCCCAAACACTAGCTGGCAATCGATACTTTCTCCTCATTGTAGATGACTACATCAGGTTCATGTGGGTGTCGATGATTAAATCCAAAAGTGAAACTCTCACTGCCTTCAAGAGGTTCAAGAATCGAGTAGAAGGTGAAGGGAAATACAAGCTAAAAATGTTGCGCACTGATCGTGGTGGTGAATTCACGTCAAATGAATTCACTGAATTCTGGAATCAGGAAGGAATCAAGAGGCAATTAACCGCACCCTACTCCCCTCAACAGAATGGGGTAGTAGAACACCAGAATCACACAATCCTTGAAGTCACCAGGTCTTTGTTGAAAGCAATGGACGTTCCAGAAACACTTTGGGGGGAAGCCGTTCGCCACGCTGTGCAGATTCTAAATCGAGTCCCAACAAGAGGAGTGAAAGATATGACTCCATATGAAGGCATACAGGGGAAAAAACCCACACTTGAACACTTTAAAGTGTTTGGCTGTGTCGCTCACGCAAAGGTGCCATCAAACAAGCTCACAAAATTGAGCGATAGGAGTAAGAAACTGGTGTATTTGGGAAACGAGGAAGGGAGTAAGGCATTCCGTTTATATTGCCCTGAAAGAAAAAAAATAAGTGTAACAAGAGACGTCGTATTCGAAGAGAAGAGAAAGTGGGACTGGGCTAAGGTCCAAGATGAAGGCCCAATTTTAAGCAACAATTGGGTTAGATTTCCCAGTGAAGGAGTAGCCCAAGAGACTGTGGGAGAATTCGATCCAACACAAGTCGAGATTGGAAGCCCTAATCCACAGTCAAACGAAAGTCACTCACAATCGACATCACCTGGCCAATTACAAGCTGGAAACGAATCACCAAGCTCAATTGCGGATACCTTATCTCCATCATCAGACGAAGTTCCCAGGGAAACATACGACGACACGCCAGTTCGTGGCTTTCGGTCCCTGACCGATATATATGAAGAAACTGTAATGCCCGTGTTTCTAGGCTAGGCATTAATATTGACATGATAATCTAGGTTAACCTTTGTGACTCATTTTAGAGAAATGAAAAGGAATTATGTGAATATTATGTGTTTTATGTGTTTTATGCTTAATTATTAGGGTTTAAGCCAGAAGATTGAAGTGAAAGATGATCAAAGCGATCAATAGAAGTATCGCACTCATTGTTAAAGAAGTTGGAGATTCGGTTTTATTTAAAGTCTCGCCGTGCAAGGGACTTATAAGGTTTGGTAGAAAGGGAAAGTTGAGTCCAAGGGTTATTGGACCATTTAAAGTTCTTCTGAGGATTGGGAATCAAGCTTACAAGCTAGAATTACAGGAAGAACTTGAGGGTATTCATAACACCTTTCGTGTGTGTTATTTAAGAAAGTTTACGGGAGATGTGCCCGACATAATTCCCATTTCTGAATTAAGGTTGGATGAAAACAAGAGGTTAATTGGAGAACCCGAGGCAATCGTTGACCGTAAGACTAAGAAGTTGTAACGTAAGATAGTCGATTTAATGCTTATGCGTTGGAAACATACGAATAGGCCAAACCTCACCTGGGGAAATGGAGAGTGACATGGTGAGTCGCTACCCGTATTTGTTTGCTGATGTGTGATTCCGGGGACGGAATCATTCTAAGGGGGAGAGAATTGTAATGCCCGTGTTTCTAGGCTAGGCATTAATATTGACATGATAGTCTAGGTTAACCTTTGTGACTCATTTTGGAGAAATGAAAAGGAATTATGTGAATATTATGTGTTTTATGCTTAATTATTAGGGTTTAAATAATTAAGAATAAAAATGAGCGTCAAAAATGAAAATTTAGATAAAGACGATATCTATTAAGAAAGTTGTAGTGGTCGTGACAAGGATTACGGATATATAAAGAATGCCGAAATCCGAGTTATAACAAAGAAGTTATGACCTGTCGAAGTTTCACAACAAAACCGGCTCGGTGCTGAATGTCGTAAAAAGTGAGTTTTTGATAAACTACTTTTTAGCCTTAGTGATCTAAACGAAACTCGTAGTGTTCGTTAAACCGAGAGTAGGTATAAAAATAACACCCAAATCTGACTTCGTATGAGGAAGTTATGATTTTTCGAAGTTTCAGCTTAGCAGTAGACAGCTAAAAATCACTCGATCTTGTAATGCCCGTGTTTCTAGGCTAGGCATTAATATTGACATGATAGTTTAGGTTAACCTTTGTGACTCATTTTGGAGAAATGAAAAGGATTATTTGAATATTATGTGTTTTATGTGTTTTATGCTTAATTATTAGGGTTTAAATAATTAAGAATAAAAATGAGCGTCAAAAATAAAATTTTAGATAAAGTCGATATCTATTAAGAAAGTTGTAGTGGTCGTGACAAGGATTACGGATATATAAAGAATGCCGAAATCCGAGTTATAATGAAGAAGTTATGACCTGTCGAAGTTTCACGACAAAACCGGCTCGGTGCTGAATGTCGTAAAAAGTGAGTTTTTGATAAACTACTTTTTAGCCTTAGTGATCTAAACAAAACTCGTATTGTTCGTTAAACCGAGAGTAGGTATAAAAAGAACACCCAAATCTGACTTCGTATGAGGAAGTTATGATTTTTCGAAGTTTCAGCTTAGTAGTAGACAGCTAAAAACTCGAATTTTAGATCGAGTGATTTTTAGCCGACATGACCTAAACGAGAATCGAAGGTCTCGTAATTAGTAGCACAACGGTAAAAAGACAGACGAAAACGGACGTCGGATGAAGAAGTTATGAATTTTTAACGGATTTCCTGTCCCGGTCTGTTAAAAATAATAATATAAAAATTAAACTCAAAATTAGCCGACGAAGTCTAAACGAAAGTTGTAGAGCGTAATTTTACCTACGCGTGCATATAAAGAACGTCAAAAACGGAGCTTGTATGCGAAAGTTATGGATTTTAGAAGTATTTGCACAAAAATCGAGAAAATTCGCATAGTCACGTTTTTGCCATGTCACCCTCGCTTAGAACGTGCCACGTGTCCGAAATTGGTGAGTCATGCGAGCCACGTGTCTGAGCTGCTGAGTCATCCGAGCTCCTGACCTGATCCGAAGTGGTCCACTGAGAAGGCGACACGTACCCTTTTCCTCGTGACCGAACCCTCGCAATGAGCCACGGACCCTAGACCTCGGTCCAGTAAGAAGCTGCCAGCAGCCACTTCGCACGTGCAGCCCATGTGCGAGCCTTCCCTGCGAGCCCTCGGATCAGCACCACCTGGAAGCTTCTCAGTCGTCCGATCAGAAGCTCCTACCTATAAATAGAAGGCTGCGAGCCTTCCCGGGTAACTTTGGAAATTTGCCACCTTTCACCCTAAATTTCATATTTCTTTCATTCTAACTTCCCCCGAAGCCCCGGTATCGATTATAACCCCCAGAATACGCCACGAAGTGCCCGAGAAGCCCGAAAAATTTATCTTTTCGGTTTCGATGTCTGACCCTCGCAGATCCCGGTTTCTCAATAAAACTCCCGGTTTTATTAGAAACGATCGTTTTAGGAAACGAATTGCTGCCCGGTTTTCATTAAATCAGGTGAGTCTGTAGTTATTTTCACCGTACACATAGATATGAAGTATTTTACATAAAATACGTGTTGTGTGAATATATATTGTTTGTTTATTTGAGATGGGTGTTGAAGGAATGATTTATACAGGTTTTTAAATAATTTAATCTGTATATGTATTTTTATCTACGAAAAATGTTGGGTAAAACATGGGTAGATGAAATAGTGGGTGTGATGAAATGTGAGTTGGATAAAGGAGATGATCAGTAATATTGATCATGAGTTGAGGGTGAGTGGTGAAATTTGAGAGAATCACTTACCCAAAATGTTGGCCCCCGTCATTCAGCAGAGTATGGATGACAACCATGGACTATTCTAGATGGACTATGGAACACTAGCAGGCCCGCAACCTGTAGGTGTAATGAACTATATGTTCATTTGTTGTACTCTAAAAACCCATTGACATGTATTGCAGGGGGGGAATACCTGTAAATAATACTGTCGATAAATGAGAGCTATGGACTTAGCACATGTTGAATAAACCTTGGCAGCTATGGACTTAGTGCCTGTTGTATAAACCCTGGTGATGGTGTGACCTTGTGCCTATTGCTTAGGATGAATCCTTAGGAAGGAGTGATAGTTGATTCCTAGGTTAAGCCCTTAAGAAATAAATAAGATAATGGGGTTGGGGTAATTGGGTTGATTGTTTGATGTTTAAGCATAATAAATTATGTATTGTGGGTTGAAAACCCTATATGCTCACCAGGCTTCCAAGCCTGACCCACTCAGCTGTTTATATTACAGGTAGAGGACCCCGAGCATAGTCGGATGATGATGATGAGTGATTTTTGGATTATAGGCCAGTAGTTATAAATAACTATTGTAAGGCTTATAAGGTCTTGTTTATGCTTTTGATCTGTATCGGAACATGACATCCCGAGGTTTTGATATAAAAGGAAATTATATATTTCTTAAAGAAAGGTTTTGACAAACTTTTATCATGTTTTGTTTTGGGGACCAATTCCACAACATCTTTTAAAAAGATTTCTATGATTTTATTTTAAAAAGCATAAATTAAATCGGTCTTTTCTGGCCGAGAAATTAGGGGATGTCACAGTTGGTATCAGAGCATTAGTTTAAGCGAACTAAGAAATTGTAGGATTTCTAGACTTAAACTTAGAATGCTAAGTGATGATTGTGAGATGAGTGCCTACCATATTTTAGACACGAGCACTAGTTTATTTTAGGAAAGATGCCTAAAATGCTTTTACGTGCTAAATGCTATATGTTTGCCATATATGCCATTATTTGTTCGGATCTATGGTCTGTTGCCGACCGGATCTGGAAACCTTATGTGTGTAGGATTCTAAACGTATGACTACGATATTAGAACTAACATATAAACGTTTCGGAGTAATAACGAAGATTTAACGTCTATCGAAAATAAAGATCTAAAATCACCTACGATTGGTGTATAGATCGAAATGGCGAGTACACAAAGTGAATTCGGAAACGATAATCCGCAGCCTGAGCCAATCACGATGATTAGGGTGCAGGCAATGGTGCGTACGATGTTGGATCAACAGATGAAAGAAACAAAACGTTTACTTCAACAAAGTAAGGATGAACTTACTGTGCCAATACGTCAGGCATCTGTTCTTGAGGCAACTACCAGGGTTGCTAAGTCTATTGAAGAAATGATCAATGATAGGACCGCCAACAAGGTTGAAGTTGGCAAGAAGAGGAAATTTGAGGGGTCTTCAAGGCCCAACAAGAGCAACATATTCTCAAAGTCTGGAGGAGGAGAAGGCGAAGCAAAATGGTGCGAGAAGTGCAAAAAGAAGCACTTCGGGAAATGTAGCGAAGAAGTGACCTGCTACAAGTGTGGGAACACTGGGCATTATGCCAACGAGTGTACGTCCAACAAGAGGATGTGCTATCGATGTAACGAGGAAGGGCACATTTTGAAAAACTGCCCAAAGAAGAAAGAGGCAGCAAGTCCCAACGCTCCACCAAAACCAAAACCAAAGGCATTCCAAATGATCCTTAATGAAGCAGATGGAAAAATAAGGGATTAGGAGTAAGGAGCTTATATTCCCAAAGCCAAGATATAAAGTAGCAATGTAGTTAGTAACTTGTGGTGTAGCCTATTAGAGGCGTAGTATAGGGTAAACTCGAACCTCTGTGTAATTATTTCAAGGAAATAATATAAACCATGGTTTTGTCATCTGATGAATGAATGGTTGGTGTAATTCTTGAAGTTGTCCCATCGTCTGGAATTTCCATCACCAACCAAGTTGAAGTAGAATTGATCATTGAAGATACGCATGGAAGAAGTCCTAGTAGAGTCTAGGAAAATTTTATGATTAATTGGACACATTCGTATGTGTTAAATTGTTTTGTGATTTTAGGACTTGGGGACTGCGAGACAGTACTTGGGACGAGTATGAGTAGGTGTGAATAGTAGTAGAGATCTATACTACTGGAAGCACAGGACTAACACTTGGATCAGGGAAAGTCATAAGGTTACCAAGAAACTAGTAATTGATTCCGTCTTATTCTAGTCTGTCGTTACCATCGTTTCGGTAATGACTAAGAAGATGATTGTTATTCCGACCTCAGAGGTCATATTGAATCGAGTCTGACTACGATGAGTATGTAACGTGGTTAAGAGAACCAAATTCCATGTAGCATTTGACTTAAGCCAGAAGATTGAAGTGAAAGATGATCAAAGCGATCAATAGAAGTATCGCACTCATTGTTAAAGAAGTTGGAGATTCGGTTTTATTTAAAGTCTCGCCGTGCAAGGGACTTATAAGGTTTGGTAGAAAGGGAAAGTTGAGTCCAAGGGTTATTGGACCATTTAAAGTTCTTCTGAGGATTGGGAATCAAGCTTACAAGCTAGAATTACAGGAAGAACTAGAGGGTATTCATAACACCTTTCGTGTGTGTTATTTAAGAAAGTTTACGGGAGATGTGCCCGACATAATTCCCATTTCTGAATTAAGGTTGGATGAAAACAAGAGGTTAATTGGAGAACCCGAGGCAATTGTTGACCGTAAGACTAAGAAGTTGTAACGTAAGATAGTCGATTTAATGCTTATGCGTTGGAAACATACGAATAGGCCAAACCTCACCTGGGGAAATGGAGAGTGACATGGTGAGTCGCTACCCGTATTTGTTTGCTAATGTGTGATTCCGGGGACGGAATCATTCTAAGGGGGAGAGAATTGTAATGCCCGTGTTTCTAGGCTAGGCATTAATATTGACATGATAGTCTAGGTTAACCTTTGTGACTCATTTTGGAGAAATGAAAAGGAATTATGTGAATATTATGTCTTTTATCTGTTTTATGCTTAATTATTAGGGTTTAAATAATTAAGAATAAAAATGAGCGTCAAAAATGAAATTTTAGATAAAGCTGATATCTATTAAGAAAGTTGTAGTGGTCGTGACAAGGATTACGGATATATAAAGAATGCCGAAATCCGAGTTATAACGAAGAAGTTATGACCTGTCGAAGTTTCACGACAAAACCGGCTCGGTGCTGAATGTCGTAAAAAGTGAGTTTTTGATAAACTACTTTTTTGCCTTAGTGATCAAAACGAAACTCGTAGTGTTCGTTAAACCGAGAGTAGGTATAAAAAGATTATCCAAATCTGACTTCGTATGAGGAAGTTATGATTTTTCGAAGTTTCAGCTTAGCAGTAGACAGCTAAAAACTCGAATTTTAGATCGAGTGATTTTTAGCCGACACGACCTAAATGAGAATCGAAGGTCTCGTCATTAGTAGCACAACAGTAAAAAGACAGACGAAAACGGACGTCGGATGAAGAAGCTATGAATTTTTAACGGATTTCCTGTCCCGGTCTGTTAAAAATAATAATATAAAAATTAAATTCAAAATTAGCCGACGAAGTCTAAACGAAAGTTGTAGAGCGTAACTTTACCTACGTGTGCATATAAAGAACATTAAAAACGGAGCTCGTATGCGAAAGTTATGGATTTTAGAAGTTTTTGCACAAAATCGAGAAAATTCGCATAGTCACGTTTTTGCCACGTCACCCTTGCTTAGAACGTGCCACGTGTCCGGAATTGGTGAGTCATGCGAGCCATGTGTCCGAGCTGCTGAGTCATCCGAGCTCCTGACCTGATCCGGAGTGGTCCACTGAGAAGGCGACACGTACCCTTTTCCTCGTGACCGAACCCTCGCAATGAGCCACGGACCCCTCTACTTCGGACCCTAGACCTCGGTCCAGTAAGAAGCTGCCAGCAGCCACTTCGCACGCGCAGCCCATGTGCGAGCCTTCCCTGCGAGCCCTCGGATCAGCACCACCTGGAGGCTTCTCAGCCGTCCGATCAGAAGCTCCTCCCTATAAATAGAAGGCTGCGAGCCTTCCCGGGTAACTTTGGAAATTTGCCACCTTTCACCCTAAATTTCATATTTCTTTCATTCTAACTTCCCCCGAAGCCCCAGTATCGATTATAACCCCCGGAATACGCCACGAAGTGCCCGAGAAGCCCGAAAAATTTATCTTTTCGGTTTCGAAGCCCGACCCTCGCAGAGCCCGGTTTCTCAATAAAACTCCCGGTTTTATTAGAAACGATCGTTTTAGGAAACAAATTGCTGCCCAATTTTCATTAAATCAGGTGAGTGTGTAGTTACTTTCACCTTACACATAGATATGAAGTATTTTACATAAAATACGTGCTGTGTGAATATATATTGTTTGTTTATTTGAGATGGGTGTTGAAGGAATGATTTATACAGGTTTTTAAATAATTTAAACTGTATATGTATTTTTATCTACGAAAAATGTTGGGTAAAACATGGGTAGATGAAATAGTGGGTGTGATGAAAGGTGAGTTGGATAAAGGAGATGATCAGTAATATTGATCATGAGTTGAGGGTGAGTGGTGAAATTTGAGAGAATCACTTACCCAAAATGTTGGCCCCCGTCATTCAGCAGAGTATGGATGACAACCATGGACTATTCTAGATGGACTATGGAACACTAGCAGGCCCGCAACCTGTAGGTGTAATGAACTATATGTTCATTTGCTGTACTCTAAAAACCCATTGACATGTATTGCAGGGGGGAATACCTGTAAATAATATTGTCGATAAATGAGAGCTATGGACTTAGCACATGTTGAATAAACCTTGGCAGCTATGGACTTAGTACCTGTTGTATAAACCCTGGTGATGGTGTGACCTTGTGCCTATTGCTTAGGATGAATCCTTAGGAAGGAGTGATAGTTGATTCCTAGGTTAAGCCCTTAAGAAATAAATAAGATAATGGGGTTGGGGTAATTGGGTTGATTGTTTGATGTTTAAGCATAATAAATTATGTATTGTGGGTTGAAAACCCCATATGCTCACAATGGTGCTTCCAAGCCTGACCCACTCAGCTATTTATATTACAGGTAGAAGACCCCGAGCATAGTCGGATGATGATGATGAGTGATTTTTGGATTATAGGCCAGTAGTTATAAATAACTATTGTAAGGCTTATAAGGTCTTGTTTATGCTTTTGATCTGTATCGGAACATGACATCCCGAGGTTTTGATATAAAAGGAAATTATATATTTCTTAAAGAAAGGTTTTGACAAACTTTTATCATGTTTTGTTTTGGGGACCAATTTCGCAACATCTTTTAAAAAGATTTCTATGATTTTATTTTAAAAAGCATAAATTAAATCGGTCTTTTCTGGCCGAGAAATTAGAGAAATTAGGGGATGTCACAGAAACGCAAGTCCTGCAAGAAGATTCGGAAGTCCTGATGTGTGCAGGTGAAGAACCCACCACGTATGAAGAAGCTTCAGGTGACAAAGAATGGAGAACCGCAATGAAATAGGAGTTGGACTCTGTTGAAAAGAACGAAACTTGGAGATTAACCCATCTTCCCAAAGGGCATAAGGCAATAGGGCTGAAGTGGGTGTTTAAATTGAAGAAGGATGCAGAAGGAAAAGTAACCAAATACAAGGCAAGAATCGTAGCAAAGGGATATGTACAGTAAAAGGGTGTCGGTTTCGATGAAGTTTTTGCTCCAGTGGCACGTTTGGAAACAATACGGACCTTGTTGGCTTTGGCTGCAAGTGAAGGATGGAAGGTTCATCACTTGGATGTAAAATCAGCCTTCTTAAATGGGATTCTGTAAGAAGAAGTGTATGTCACACAACCAACCGATTTTGTTATCGCAGGAAAGGAGAGCATGGTGTACAGGTTGAACAAGGCTCTCTATGGTGTACGTCAGGCTCCAAGGGCATAGAATGATAGGCTTGATAAAACATTGAAAGAAATGGGATTCCAGAGATGTCCACAGGAATATGCTGTGTATGAACTCCAAAAGTCAAACAGGTCGTTGATTGTCGGGGTCTATGTGGACGACCTGATTGTGACAGGTTCAAGTGAAGAACTAGCTGCTGAGTTTAAGAGAAGGATGTTGAAGTTTTTTGACATGAGTGACTTGGGAATTTTATCCTACTATTTAGGGATAGAAGTTCACCAAGGCAAAGATGGCATCACAATAAGTCAAACAGGGTATGCTAAGAAGATTCTACAAATAGCAGGAATGGGAGAGTGTAACCCGACTTAATACCCAATGGAACCACGGCTACGCTTAACAAAGGATGAAGACGGAGTTCCGGTTAATGCTACTGAGTACCGGCGACTTATTGGAAGCCTTCGTTACCTCATTCACTCGAGACCGGATCTTTGCTACTCAGTTGGAGTAGTGAGCAGGTACATGGAATCTCCAAAGGAAAGCCACCTTAAGGCAGTCAAACATATTTTAAGGTACATAAAGGGAACAACCAACTTTGGTTTAGTATACAAGAAAGGCGGAGATAGAAAGCTTATTGGATTCAGTGATAGCAGCTATGGAATGGATATTGATGGTAGAAAGGGTACAACAGGAATGATTTTCTACTATTCAGGAAATCCAATTACTTGGTCATCTCAGAAGCAACATACGGTGGCTTTATCTTCCTGCGAGGCATAATTTATGGCAGCAACAGCCACATCATGTCAAGCCTTATGGCTAACGACTTTACTAAAAGAGTTGATTAGCTTGAAAGAAGAAAGTGTCAGGATGTATGTAGACAACAAATCTGCCATAGCCCTTATGCAGAATTGTAACATCCGGATTCCCAGGTATCTTATTTTAGTTATTTATTTTGGGTTTTATGGAGGGACTCGGCGAGTAGACGTTCAGACTCGCCGAGTAGGATCGCGAGTTCTTGACTGGATTAATGACCGGACTCGACGAGTAGATACGTGGACTCGACGAGTCCGCGTTGTAAAGTGAAACCCTAAATCCCCGGGCCTGTGCCCTATTTAAAGGCCTTTATGGCCTCCATTTGCGGCCAATGCACCCCAGAGAAACCCTAGAGAGAGCAGTGAAAGAGTTGAGAGGAAGAAGAGGGTAATACATCACTTTTGGTGTAGTATTTCTAGAAGGAAGAAGGAAACACCCATCTAGAGCGTGAAGGGAGCTTGGATCTGGGCTAATCATCTTGAGAGTTCATCTCTGGAGGTATAATCCCTTCTATTTCGTGTTGATATGATAGATTTCATGATTTTAGGGTTTTTATCTCCATTTTATGTAAGATCTAGTGAGTATGAGGCCCCCTTTGTGTTAATAGCATCATATCTGGACCATGAGAGGTCCATAGAGTCACTATCCCTTAGCTTTATGCAAGCAAATGAAAGATTGGGGACTAGGTTGCCATTTTTAGAGTTATTTATCCATTTATGACTTGTTGTGGGTTGCATGCACGTAAAGGTTGCACCTTTATGTGACATTTGAACATTTGAAGGGTAGATCTGATAGTTAGGGAAGCAGATCTGACCTTAGGGGGTCATTTGAGGATGAACATGGAGGCAACTCGCCGAGTCCATAAGTGGACTCGACGAGTCGAGTCGGGGTTGCCCCGCGATTCGTGACAAGTGTAACCCGTCGAGTGGAAGGATGACTCGACGAGCCAAGAGAGGCTGAAAGGATTCAGAGGACCCGCATGGACTCGCCGAGTCGCCTTTGTGCACTCGACGAGTAGGGTCAAAGTTGACCGTTGACTTTCGTTGAATTTAGGGTTCTGGTCAAGACTGATTCAGGAGAGTTCAGGGAAGGGTAGAATGGCCTTCTACCCAATCTGTAGAGATAAGATCATGAGTGAATATTGATCGGGGATGTTATCTGAATAATAGGAGGAGGCTAAGTCGGGACGTTGAGCACGAGAGTTTATCCGATTTCATTGAGGTGAGTCTTCTCACTATACATTACCTAGAGTGCTATCTATGTATAGACCGGAGGGTCTTGTGTGCTATGTGTATGTATGAGGTTATGTGCATTGTGATATATGTATGCTATGTGTTGTATAGACCGGACCGGAGGGTCCAACGATATAGACCGGACCGAAGGGTCCAACGATACAGACCGGACCGAAGGGTCCAACGAGCTAGATCGGACTGGAGGGTCCAACGAGCTACGGGACTGGAGGGTCCCGCTGAGACACATTGACCAGAGGGTCATACCGAGTTATAGCCTCGAGTGGCTTTTGTGTTGTATGTGGTATTTTGGGGAACTCACTAAGCATTTATGCTTACAGTTGTTGTGTTATGTGTTTCAGGTACTAGCGAGGATCGCGGGAAGGCGCCGGCATGATCCGTACACACTGAGAGGATTTATGTATTTGAGGATCTTGGGATTTGTTTATTGATATAACATGTGTTACATTGGATTACTATGATATTTTATGAATGAGAGTATGTTTTTAAAATGAAAAATTGTTTTGGAAATTTACATTGTTACAAGTTGGTATCAGAGCCTTGGTTTGAGAGACTCGGATACACCTCCGGGCGTATCTGAACTCAAACTGAGGATTTAAGATAATTTTTCATAAAAGAAACAATTTTTCCAAAATAGTAAAGGACTTTTGAGAAAAGCGGAACGGAGCAGTGTGTACGATCAGTCAGCGCCCGAACGATGATTTCCCAAAATACCCTTACATTATGTGATATTATGTGATATGTTATGCATGCTAGAGTAGGCTAGGTATTCATGGTTAGGACTAGAGTGGGCCTGATTTGTGATGCCTTAGCCTAGGAGTTACTGCTACTATGAGATACTTCGAGAGTAAGTAGGTAGCAGCAAGGAACTTATGAGTGGCTACCAGAGAGTAGCCTGAGTTTAGTGAGATATAGAGTACTTGTGATCTGGGATCCTAGGAGGAGGACTTGGGGTGAATACCGATGCGTTGTGGAAGGTAGTATAAGGGACCCGTACTACTGGAAACACCGGATCGGTGAGCAGTCCAAGTAAGAATCCTCAGGGTACTAAAGAACAAGTAGGGTTGAGTATCGAGTGCGAGTATACTCGAAGGCGTCTCTGATTCTTTTGTGTTGTATTTCAGAGACATCATGGTTGGGACGCGCCACCACCCAGGAGGCAGTGGTACCAGTGGTACCAGCGATGAGGAGATTCGTAGATTGATTCACGAGGAGGTGGTTGCGGCCATTCGAGCTGAGATACCAGAGATGTTTGGGTCTATCAAGACCACGCTGATCGAGACTTTTGATGAGCGGTACGCTGCTCTTATTGAGGCTGCTGTTGCTGCGGCCACCGCAGCTGTCGCTGCTGCCAGGCCCCAGGGAGGTGACTCGTTACTGTACCGAGAGTTCAGCAACACGAAGCCACCAGAGTTTGATGGGACGCAGGACCCGATTTCTGCGATGAGGTGGATTTCTGACATCGAGGGATGCTTCTACACCTGCTCGTGTCCGGAGCATCTGAGGGTTAGGTTTGCGCTTAACCAGCTTCGCTTGGGAGCAAAGGATTGGTGGAAGTTTGTGACGGCAGACTTCACTACGGCAGAGCTTACTGCAGTGACCTGGAAGAGGTTCACCATGATGTTTCGAGATGAGTATGTTCCCCCTGTGGAGAGGGAACGTCTAGCCCAGAAGTTCTTATCCCTCAAGCACGGAACTGAGTCTGTGACGGTGATTACGAGGATGTTTCACGAGAGGACGTTGTTTTGCCCTGAGCACGTGTCGACTGAGCAGGCACATATGAGTCGGTACTTGAGCATACTGAGGAGGGATATCCGTGAGTTCGTGGCGAACTCGTCATACCGGACTTTTTCCGAGCTTCAGGCAAATGCCCGGAAGAGAGAGATTAAGCTGGAGACTCAAGTCAGGGAGGAGGCCGAGTCTCAGAGGAGGGACAGGCGACCGGCACAGGCGCAGCCGGCAGCCAAGCGGGCAAAGCCCGCTGATTCGAGATCTGGGGGTCCGAAGGGCCGCACTTGTGGGAAGTGCGGCAAGAGTCACGAGGGGGTGTGCAGAGCTGGGGTGTGTTACAAGTGTGGAATGAGGGGCATTTCGCGAGGGATTGCCCCAAGGGATTCTCGGTTTGCTTTCATTGCAACCAGACCGGCCATCGGAAGGTCGAGTGCCCTCAGCTACTATAGGGATCAACACAGGGGTCTACACCTGCTGCTAGAGCTATCGAGGTCCGGCCAGCGAAGGCCGAGGAACCGAAGGCTAACGGGAGAGCCTTCCAGTTGACAGCGGAGGAGGTCCGCGCAGCGCCCGATGTCGTGGCCGGTATGTATTCTTTTACTTACCTATTTTGAGTTTGAGATTTTGTGCTTATATTGTGCTATGCTTAGGTACTTTTCTTGTGAGTTATGTACCTGTGTTGGTGTTATTCGACTCGGGTGCGAGTCGATCTTTCGTGTCATTAGCATTTAGTCAGCACATCAGTGTTCAGCGAGAGGCGTTGAGTCGACCACTACGAGTTTCTATAGCCGACGAGCGAGCGGTGTATGCTACTGATGTGATCCGAGGATGTGTACTCGAGATCTTCGGCGTTGAGTTTCCGATTGATTTGGTCCCGATTGCGATGGGAGATGTCTGTGTCATCGTGGGCATGGACTGGTTGAGCAGGTTTGGACTGGTTATCGACTGCGAGCGACAGTTAGTGACCATACGAGACCCTAGTGGGGGAGTTCTTACGGTGTACGGCGAGGGTACCCGTTCAGGGTCAGCATTCTGTTTGGCTGCTAGAGCGAGGCAGAGTCTACAGCAGGGTTGTAGTGGGTTTGTGGCCTACGTGATGGACACACGAGTAGCAGCGGAGAGGCCTAGTTCTGTTGATGATGTGCCGATAGTGCGTGAGTTCCCGGACATTTTCCCCGAGGAGTTGTCGGGTGTGCCTCCTGAGAGGCAGGTGGAGTTTCGCATCGATTTGGTTCCGGGAGCGGCGCCTATCGCCAAGGCGCCCTATCGCCTTGCGCCACCAGAGATGCATGAGTTATCCTCACAGCTTCAGGAGTTGTTGGGGAAGGGATTTATCAGACCGAGTAGCTCGCCATGGGGAGCGCCGATCCTTTTTGTCAAGAAAAAGGATGGTTCACACCGAATGTGCATTGATTACCGGGAGTTGAACAAGTTAACGGTCAAGAACCGTTACCCACTGCCGAGGATTGATGATCTGTTTGATCAGTTGCAGGGAGCGTCTTGGTTCTCCAAGATTGATCTGAGGTGTGGATATCATCAGATGAGAGTGTGTGATGAGGATGTCCAGAAGACGGCGTTCATGACTCGTTACGGGAATTACGAGTTCGTGGTGATGCCTTTCGGGCTCACCAATGCACCGGCAGCGTTCATGGATCTCATGAACAGGGTGTGTAGGCCAATGTTGGATCGATCGGTGATCGTGTTCATCGATGACATATTGGTGTATTCGAGATCCAGAGAGCAGCATGAGGAGCATTTGAGGGAGATCCTCGGAGTTCTGAGATCGGAGAGGCTTTACGCCAAATTCTCCAAGTGTGATTTCTGGTTACGAGAGGTCCAGTTCCTGGGACATCTCCTTAATCAGAATGGGATATTGTTCGATCCGGCCAAGATTGAGGCGGTGCTGAGTTGGGAGGTGCCGAGATCCCCCACCGAGATCAGGAGTTTCCTGGGGTTGGCCGGCTATTATAGGAGATTTATTAAAGATTTCTCCAAGATCGTCGTGCCTCTCACCAGGTTGACCCGGAAGGGCGTTACTTTTTCGTGGGGTCCTGAGCAGCAGGCCTCGTTTGAGACTCTTCGCCAGAGGTTGTGCGAAGCCCCGGTGTTATCCCTTCCAGAGGGAATGGAGGATTTTGTGGTGTACTGCGACGCATCGATATCAGGGTTGGGTGTTGTGCTTATGCAGAGAGGGCATGTGATAGCGTATGCATCGAGGCAGCTGAAGCCTCATGAGACGAGGTATCCCACCCACGATCTGGAGTTGGGGGCAGTGGTGTTTGCCCTCAAGATCTGGCGCCATTACTTGTATGGGGTCGGTGTACCATATACACGGACCACAAGAGTTTGAAGTATCTGATGGATCAGCCCAACCTGAATATGCGCCAGAGGAGATGGTTGGATGTGGTAAAGGATTACGATTGTGAGATCCTGTACCACCAGGGCAAAGCTAATGTTGTAGCTGATGCGCTGAGTCGTAGGGCGGAGAGTGCCCCGATTCGAGACACTTGTATGCGATTGACAGTGATGACTCCGGTGTTGGACACCATTCGGGAGGCCCAGGCAGAGGCCGTGAGACCGGAGAACCGCAAGAGAGAGCTGGTGATTGGGCAGGTACCTGAGTTTGTTACCGATAGTCGTGGGCTGATGACCTTTCAGGGTCGGATTTGGGTGTCGTATGCAGGTGGGACGCGCACCACTTTGATGGAGGAGGCGCACCGATCGAGGTTCTCGATCCATCCCGGGGCCACTAAGATGTATTTGGACCTGAAGAGGGACTATTGGTGGCCCTGTATGAAGAGGGATGTAGCATGGTTTGTTGAGAGGTGCTTGACCCGTCGCAGGGTTAAGGCCGAGCACCAGCGTCCGCATGGCAAGTTGCAGCCACTTGAGATTCCCCAATGGAAGTGGGAACATATTTCTATGGATTTCATCACCAAATTGCCGAGGACCGCACGAGGTGTCGACGCAATTTGGGTGATCGTCGACCGGCTGACGAAGAGCGCGCATTTTCTTGCTATCAGTGAGAGCTCTTCTGCTGAGAGGCTGGCAGAGTTGTATGTGAGGGAGGTGGTATCGCGGCACGGGGTGCCGATCTCGATTGTGTCAGATCGAGATGTACGTTTCACTTCCAGGTTCTGGAAGAAGTTCCACAAGGAGTTGGGTACGAGGTTGCATTTCAGTACCGCCTACCACCCCCAGACGGACGGACAGAGTGAGCGGACGATTCAGACACTCGAGGACATGCTTCGAGCATGTGTGTTGGACTTCGGGGGAAGTTGGGACACGTACTTGCCGTTGGCTGAGTTTTCCTACAACAACAGCCACCATTCGAGTATTGGTATGCCTCCCTTCGTGTTGTTGTATGGGAGGAGGTGTCGGACTCCCATTTGCTGGGGAGAGGTAGGGCAGCGTGTGATGGGTAGCACCGAGATAGTGCTTCAGACGACAGAGCAGATACAACAGGTTAGACAGAGGTTATTGACGGCTCAGAGTCGTCAGAAGAGTTATGAGGATAGGCGACGGTCTGAGCTTGAGTTCCAGGTGGGAGACTTCGTACTCCTGAAGGTGTCTCCTTGGAAAGGAGTGATTCGGTTAAGGAAGAGGGGCAAGTTGGGGCCCCGGTACATCGGTCCGTTCAGAGTGACCGCGAGAGTGGGCAGGGTAGCGTATCCTTTGGAGCTACCTGCGAAGTTGAGCCAGATTCATGATACCTTCCATGTGTCTCAGTTGAGGAGGTGTATATCCGATGAGTCAGCGGTAGTGCCGCTGGAGGACATTCAGGTAGACGGAGGCTGAATTATGTTGAGAAACCGATCGCGATTTTGGATTGGAAGATCAAGGTTCTGAGGAACAAGGAGGTGCCCCTGGTTCAGGTCTAGTGGCAACATCGGAGAGGGTCCGAGCTGACTTGGGAGCCGAAGTTGGAGATGCGGGAGCAGCATCCAGAGTTGTTTGTGGGGCAAGACTTCGAGGGCGAAGTCTGATTCTAGTGGGGGAGAATTGTAACATTCGGATTCCTAGGTATCTTATTTTAGTTATTTATTTTGGGTTTTATGGAGGGACTCGGCGAGTAGACGCTCAGACTCGCCGAGTAGGATCGCGAGTTCTTGACTGGATTAATGACCGGACTCGACGAGTAGATACGTGGACTCGACGAGTCCGCGCTGTAAAGTGAAACCCTAAATCCCTGGGCCTGTGCCCTATTTAAAGGCCTTTATGGCCTCCATTTGCGGCCAATGCACCCCAGAGAAACCCTAGAGAGAGCAGTGAAAGAGTTGAGAGCAAGAAGAGGCTAATACATCACTTTTGGTGTAGTATTACTAGAAGGAAGAAGGAAACACCCATCTAGAGCGTGAAGGGAGCTTGGATCTGGGCTAATCATCTTGAGAGTTCATCTCTGGAGGTATAATCCCTTCTATTTCGTGTTGATATGATAGATTTCATGATTTTAGGGTTTTTACCTCCATTTTATGTAAGATCTAGTGAGTATGACGCCCCCTTTGTGTTAATAGCATCAGATCTGGACCATGAGAGGTCCATAGAGTCACTATCCCTCAGCTTTATGCAAGCAAATGAAAGATTGGGGACTAGGTTGCCATATTTAGAGTTATTTCTCCATTTATGACTTGTTGTGGGTTGCATTCACGTAAAGGTTGCACCTTTACGTGACATTTGAACATTTGAAGGGTAGATCTGATAGTTAGGGAAGCAGATCTGACCTTAGGAGGTCATTTGAGGATGAACATGGAGACAACTCGCCGAGTCCATAAATGGACTCGACGAGTCGAGTCGGGGTTGCCCCGCGATTCGTGACAGGTGTAACCTGTCGAGTGGAAGGATGACTCGACGAGCCAAGAGAGGCTGAAAAGATTCAGAGGACCCGCATGGACTCGTCGAGTCGCCCTTGTGCACTCGACGAGTAGGGTCAAAGTTGACCGTTGACTTTCGTTGAATTTAGGGTTCTGGTCAAGACTGATTCAGGAGAGTTCAGGGAAGGGTAGAATGGCCTTCTACCCAATCTGTAGAGATGCGATCATGAGTGAATATTGATCGGGGATGTTATCTGAATAATAGGAGGAGGCTAAGTCGGAACGTTGAGCACGAGAGTTTATCCGATTTCATTGAGGTCAGTCTTCTCACTATACATTACCTAGAGTGGTATCTATGTGTAGACCAGAGGGTCTTGTGTGCTATGTGTATGTATGAGGTTATGTGCATTGTGATATATGTATGCTATGTGTTGTATAGACCGGACCGGAGGGTCCAACGATATAGACCGGACCGAAGGGTCCAACGATACAGACCGGACCGAAGGGTCCAACGAGCTAGACCGGACTGGAGGGTCCAACGAGCTACGGGACTGGAGGGTCCCGCTGAGACACATTGACCGGAGGGTCATACCGAGTTATAGCCTCGAGTGGCTTATGTGTTGTATGTGGTATTTTGGGGAACTCACTAAGCATTTATGCTTACAGTTGTTGTGTTATGTGTTTCAGGTACTAGCGAGGATCGCGGGAAGGCGCCGGCATGATCCGTACACACTGAGATGATTTATGTATTTGAGGATCTTGGGATTTGTTTATTGAGATATCATGTGTTACATTGGATTACTATGATATTTTATGAATGAGAGTATGTTTTTAAAATGAAAAATTGTTTTGGAAATTTACATTGTTACAAGAATCCAGTCTTTCACGGAAGGAGCAAGCATATTGATACTAAATTCCATTTCATACGTGGATGTATTGAAAGGAATCAAATTGAGGTGAAGCACATTAGTGGTGAAGGAGAGAGAGCAGACCCCTTAACAAAAGCCCTGCCTAGACTCAAGTTTATAGAGATGAGGCATCTCTTGGGAGTTGTGAAGCTTGAAGACAAAGATCAGAATTAAGGGGGAGCCTGTGGGATAAGTAATTCTGACTTGGTCCTTTGTTGACCTTGTCTAAAGGAATAAGTGGTGTAGCTGCCACCTATTTAGGACGACACATTTTTTGTCAGTTTCTTAGCTTAGCAGTTTTCCTTTGTTTATTATTTAAAGCCTTGTAAGTTTTTGTTTCCATTATCCGAAATCAATAAGAAGAAAATTGGGAATCTTTCCCTGCAACTCTGTGGTTTGCTTTATTTGGGTATAAGCTTAAAGTGATCTGAACAGGGGCCTATACCAACGGTCATCCCAATTACTCTTTTTTTTATTAATTTAGTTTGATTTGTTAATGTTATACAAATTTGTTTGTTATTTTTGTTTGATGAAAATCAGAGTCCAATTCAAATGGAACTTAATCCTCCTTTTCAAGGCGTTTTTACAAATTTGGTTAGTCTTCAAAATCTTTATATATATATATATATATATATATATATATATATATATATATATATATATATATATATATATATATATATATATATCTTCAAATATAACTACTCTTTTTGGAGATGAATTTCTTATTAAAATTTTATCACCTCAAGGGTTGTATCCAGACAGGGTTCATTTTGCAGTCTCATATATTGAGGTTTTACGACTACTTTTAAATTAATGGCTTGATGTCGGCATAATACGTTGGGTTGGAATGTAAGTTGTTATTATTGTTTTAATGTTGTACAATATAATGAAATTTATTAACTTTATATTTTATATTTAAGGTATGTCTATGGGTTGCCGAACAATTCCCAATTCGTTTTCATTGATTCGAACTACATTACTGATCCAAAGTGCCAAACAAATAAGTCAGACGCCAGAAAACACATCCAAGAAGTATTTTTGCTTCATGCATACAAAAAATATTTCCTTGCACCATACATAAAGGAGTAAGATATATATTTTTCCATAATACATACACATACATATAAACACTAAACATAAATTGCTTAATTATTTTATAATTTCTATTTTTGTAGGAAACACTGGATGCTTTTTACCCTTGGTCGAGAGACCGAAATTACATATATTATTGATTCTTTAATATGTCCTGTTAATATAAAAAACTACCCCCTTGCCTCTTTATCGAAACAGTTTTCCCGAAGAAATATACATAGATGAATGTAATGGTATGATTTATATTTTGTTGAGAGAAAAACTTGATAAGAATTAGTAACGAGATAATAAGTTGTGGAATAATAAGTTAATGTCAATGGATCTTGTTAGCTCAACAATAAAAGTTAGATAAGTTAGATTGCGAAAATGTAAGGAAAGTGAATAGCAACAAGTTCATATCAATAAGCATTAAATAAGTAGACACTTAATTGAACCGTAACATGGTTTGCATGCAAACACAAATTAGCATATGATGAACATAAGCGAAGAGGGACGCGGTTTAAGTATCAGTAAGATAACTTGAGATATAGAGATGAAAGATCTTATATTGATAAGCTCTGAATTGATAAGTAAACATGAAGTGGGAAGCTCTATTTATAGAGTCCCAAAAGTTACACGAAAGTATTAAACTAACATAAAGTATCTGACTTCGGTGACCGTGAATGGTACACCGGATAATACTATGATTACAAGCAAAGTCAGTAAAAAGGTAACTTGTGACAGTCTTCATGTTACGTTCATCTACGGGTCTTCTTCACGTCTACGGGTTCATATGATGACAAAACAGTCTTCGGGTAAGTCTTCTTCGGTTCACAAGGCATTGAGGTCTTCGGGTCCATCTTAGCTGAAGAGGGTCACTTTCTTATTTCAACAATTTCCCTCAAAGTGGCCTCTCAGCTAAGTTCTTCAATGATTTAACTTGAGAAACTTGATGATAATCCACCAAAAGTTCTTGACTTCAAAAATCCATTTGATCCTCCTTGAAATTTCAAACTTCACCTCTTCAAAGTTGTGTTTGGATCTTTGCACCGAGGTCAAGGTGATATCCAGTTGCTTCTTAGTTAGGCGATGAATTGTTGTTACTAGAATGAAGAATTTTAGACTATCCTGAGACTTCTTATACACGATCCCAAGCTCTAGAAAGCTTGTTGCACCAAGGTTCATCTCTTGAAATCCCTCAGTGATAGTTGGAACATGATCAAACGGAGGAAAATCAAACTTTTGAGCAAGAATAGGATGAATATAGGCGTCTATCTTTCCAAAGTCGCAGACCAAGGCCTTAAGGAATTCACATGCCCTTTTGAAAGAAATCTTCATTTTGGATACTTTTCTGCCTTTAGTTGGAACAACCGAGCAATCAGGAAAATCTCTTCAGGATTCATGCAAACGAAGTCTGCTTGTAATCTGACGTAATCACTTCCTCTCCGGGACAGAGTGTATTGAAAGAATTCATTCTTCATGAATTTCCTGATCTTGTAGTTCTTCAACCCTTCTGGTCTGTCGTTTGACTAGATGTCTTTAAATTTCCCACTGTTCTTGGCATGGAAAAGATTCATACGCTCAAACTCCGTGGGGAGCCTTCTCTATTCGGGAATGGTGGGGTCAAAATATTGAAATATTGGGAAGTATTTGGAGTTTGGAGAGATTGAAATGTCCCAGTAGCCATCGGATGGAGGTTCTGCACATGTAAGAACTGGAATGTAATCGGAGTCTAGGAGTCTTCGGGTAGGGTTTACCCATGAATTGATTAGAGTTTCATCGAATGTGGTATCAAACCTTTGTGCTCTCCAGATCTCGTCTGCGAATTTCGCAGCCCTCAAGTCTTGTTTCTTTTGTGTAGTGGTTGGGGAGTCATCAGTGTGATTTGATGTCATTTCTTCCTCTAGATTCTGCAGGTGAGGAGGAGTTTGTTTCCGAGGAGAAGAATATGGAGTTGATTGCCGAGGAGAACCCTGAGGAGTTGGATGCCAAGGAGAACCCTGAGGAGTTGGATCTTTGAGGTGCTCTGAGGAGGGTGGATCCTGAGGAGGAGGAGTGATGGAATGATTATCAGAGTGAGTCTTTGACTTGGAGGATTTAGAAACCGTTTCAATTCTTACTTCCTTGTTCTGATTTTCCCCCTTTTGACGAAGCAGGCTCCACCTAATCCTCAAACCAATGCTTCAAATCATCCAACTTCTGAAAAGTTGTGTCGAACTTCTTTTCCATGTGTGCATACACAACCTTGTTGGTTGGAATCTCAGGGTTAGAAAGTGTTTGATAAATCCCTTTGGTAAGACGAAGGATTTCATCGACACTTGCTTTGGAAGATAAGGATTGCCTCAAACCGTTGATTCTTTCTTGAAGAACTGAAAACCCTGATTTGAAAGCACTGTGATTTTCCTCAATGAGTTGTGTAACAACGTGAATTTTCAAAACAATTTTTCATTTTAAAACATACTTTCATTCGTACGATAATCATCAAAACATAATGTGTCCACTGTAACATAACAAAACATGTCCCAAGATCTCATATACATAAATCCTCTCAGTGTGTACGAATCATGCCGGCACCTTCCCGCGATCCTCGCTAGTACATGAAACACATAACACAACAACTGTAAGCATAAATGCTTAGTGAGTTCCCCAAAATACCACATACAACACATACGCCACTCGAGGCTATAATACGACCCTTCGGTCGATGTGTCTCAGTGGGACCCCCCCAGTCCCGTAGCTCGTCGGACCCTCTGGTCCAGTCATAGCTCGTTGGACCCATCGGTCCGGTTTGTATCGTTGGACCCTTCGGTCCGGTCTGTACAACACATATCATACATATATAACAATGCACATAATCTCATACAACACATAGCACACAAGACCCTCCGGTCTACACATAGATACCACTCTAGGTAATGTATAGTGAGAAGACTCACCTCGTATGATGTCTAGTAACTCACGTGCTCGATATCCCTGAATCTCGAAACAACGACCTAGCCCCGCCTAATCACATAAAGTAATTATTTCAAATCATTAACGGCTCTCAATGCTAGACTACATCCCTTTTCTACAATCCCACAGAAGGGTAAAAGACCATTTTACCCCTCCCTGACCCAAAGTCCAAATGTTGACCAAAACCTTAAAAGTCAACAAAAGTCAACTCTCTGGGTTACGCTGCGCGTACCAACCTGTACGCTGGGCGTACCCGGCAACCTCACAGAATCGGGGAATGCAATCCCCTACGCCGCGCGTACTGGGATTACGCCCAACGTAATTCCCAGTTTTAGACTTCTTAGCTTTTAGGGTCTTAATCAGTTAAGACTCACGTCCAACTTCTAGATCTGACCTTTTTTAAACCTCTTAATCCATAAAGTTGGTGACTTTAAGCCTTTGCATGGCTGGACAAGTCACTAACACCCATAACATTCCATTTCCCAACTCTAGAAAGCTCATAACTCAAGCATGACTTCATAACAACGACCAAGATGGAAACTTTATGGATCTATAACTCATATATCACTGAAAAGGGACAGATCTAGGTCTATGGAGTCCTTTATGCTCATAAAGTCTCCACCTTTGGGACTTTAACCCTAGAAATGGTCCATGAAGCACAAATCAAAATAACAAGGAAAGCTTTGAGCTTTATACCTCCAAGTGAAGCTCTTCCCTCTGTAGAACTCAGATCCAAGGCTTGCACTCCAACTTCTAGCCTTCACAAGAATCTCCTCTTCTTCCTTACTAACACACAAAGGCACTTTAGTTCCCAAAACACTCACACAAGCTTAGAACGAAGGTTGGCTCTCTTTTAGGGTTTCACTCACTCAAATGGTGGCTGAGGATAAGGCCATAACCTTCTTTATATAGGGCTCAAGTCTAAATTAGGGTTTTGCATCTGGGCCGGTTACGCCCAGCGTAACCTTGGTACCCCCAGCGTACCTCTAAGGGTCCGCGTCCATTTCAAGTGCATGAGTACGCGCAGCGTACCCTTGAGTACGCCCAGCGTACTCATTTGCTACAACTTTTCATTCAAGGGCTAACTTTGACAATTTGACAAAAGAGAAGGGTTAAATAGCTGTACCTGAATTTCGGGATGTTACAAGTTGCTTTGATTTGCCTTCTTGAATTTGTAGGGTTTGTTGAAGTTCGTTCTTGAGCTCTTTCACCTCTTTGATAAGATCCTTAGCATTGGAGATAAATTCCTTGTGATCCAGAGTACGTTGATTATCAAGTTGTCTGATCCCCATCTCTATGCATAGAAGCGTCCTCTCTGTAGTAAGTTTTTTTTCTAGTTTCTAACACTTCAATTCGATCAAGTAAATATTGTGTAGTGGGGGCTTCAGTGGTCTGCGGGTTTGCAGAAGTAACTGCAGCCAAAATCTGATCAACTTTTTATTAAAGATCGAGGAATTCCTTTCGAGACACAGCTAGTTTCTTCTTCTTCTTCTTTTGTTTGGGCTTAGAAGTGGAATGTTGTGATCCACTAGAATCTTCGTCATCAAGTACCATGATGAAGTCATCGGAAGTGAGAGGCTGTTGGACTTCATCATTGTTGTTGTCATCCAAGTCAAAGGTTGGTGCAGAGCTGATTTCAATTACAGTGCCATCTTCATTTGAGTCATGGTCTTCAGTGTTGGGAGGATGAGGAGTCTTGGAAGCACCTGCTTAATCGTTCATCTCTTCGCCTCTTTGAACTGTCTTTTCCATGTCCGACATCCAATTTTGAATTGTGAGAATGTCGTGCACGGTTTTAGCGTTGTTGAAGACAGTGGCCCAATACTTAGCCACATGAAGAAGAGATTCTTCCTTCTGTTGTTGTTGCTGAACTTGTTGAGTTTTTCTTTCCTGAAGAGCCTTCTTGAATGCTTCAAATTTTCTCAGCCCTGATTCTGTTGTAGGGCGATATTGAGACCAAGAGTCATCTAATGTGTAGCCGTCAAATTCTTGTTCCACCGAGGTGTCCCTCGGGTTCATGGATCCTTGCATATTGGTACTCACCACGCCTAAACCGCTTGAATGTAATGTTGGCGGTATAGGATTTCCAGAGCTTCCTTGGTCTCCTTAGTCTAAAACCAAGTTTGGCCTCGACTATGTTCTGGCTAGAGCCTCTGAAAAAGGGCCATGCATTGCAACTGGTGTTTGTTGTGTTTGTGTGACACGAAAAAGAATGGAGTTCAGCTCCTCGGGAGAGAGAAAGTGCAGACGTGAAGC
This sequence comes from Lactuca virosa, assembly GCF_052849685.1. Taxonomy (NCBI): domain Eukaryota; kingdom Viridiplantae; phylum Streptophyta; class Magnoliopsida; order Asterales; family Asteraceae; genus Lactuca; species Lactuca virosa. Next base: position 47,763,575 of record NC_136433.1, read on the forward strand.
CCTGGAGACCTTAGGGCGAACATCGACATCTGGATTCACTTGGAATCCAGATTTGGTTTTGTCTCTATGTTGCGATGAAACTGATACACTTATTGTATCAGAGTGGTTAGATTTGATCTCTACGGGTGAGTCGGCATTGACTCGAATGACTGCAGGTGTGAAGCGATGGGACCTGGTAGGGTTTGTAGGAGCAGACGACACAAAAATGGCAAATTGAATGAGAAAATCGATTGTTTTGTGAATGATTCCCAGTTGAGATTGTTGGGTTTAGGAAAGTTTGACGTTGGAGAGGAGAGGTGGAGTTACGGGTGCACTGTTTGAGATCTAGAGAGGTGGGAGAGAAGATGGGGACGAGGGTTTTGCTTAATCCAGGTTAATTTTAAACATAATTCTATAACGAACGCTCCGATGGTGAAGATAAAAAGGTGGTTGTCAGAGTTGTTGATACAGTTGAGATGAGAGAATCAGAGGTTGGTGAAAAACGGAGGGAAAAATAAAGGTTAGAGGGGAATAATGATAACCATTTAATAATTTATTAAGAGTTTATAAATATATTTGAAGAAATAATATCAATAAATACTTCTAGTTCACATAGTAAGGTGTCCGGTTTGTGAGTGGCAGGCCAAGTGTTTGACTCCCCCACCCACTCTTATCGCCTAAAATTTTGATTTTTTTTCTTTGTAAAGAAAGTGCATGCCACCTAAGATGCCATGTCAACCTAACAGTCTATTTGGCAGGCCAGGTCATCAGGTAACCTGCTGAAAAGGTAAAAAGGGTAAGAGTGATTACCATAGCCGATTTCTAGTTTTTTCATTAATAAAATTTAATTTATGACTATATCATATATTGACTCAAAATTTTAGGACTTTTCTTAAGATTTTCCTAAAAACTTCTAATTTATTACAATTTTATCAATTAGTTTCTTAACTAATCAGTATATGAGTATGTCAAACATATTAACAGATGACCTGGTGATTGTTATTTTAAACTAGAGGTGGCAATGGGTCGACCTGGGTTGGGTTCAGGTTCAACCCATTTAATAATTGGGTTGAAAATTTCAACCCAACCCAACCTGTTTATTTAAATGGGTTGATTTTTCCAACCTAACCCAACCTTTTAAATAAATGGGCTGTCATTGGGTTGACCTGTTTATGTAGTTCCCGATCCAATCTATTAAATAAATTGGTTAAACTTGGGTTAACCCATTTAAAATCAATTAAATAAATTATATATTTAAATATTATACCACTTAAATTATAAAACATAAATAAAACTTCATAATTATGACAAAAGCACAATCCTAATTCATAAATACAAATAAATTGTTCATATAACATTAAATAGGTTTAGTTTCACAGTGAATTTGGAGAGTGACCAGTATTATCGACGCTAAAAAAGGATGGAAATTAGAATTAAATTTTATTAAGCATAGATAATAATAATGCAACATTATAATTTACAAATTACTACTTTGATTAATACATGATAATATTCAAATAATATTAAATTAAAGATATATATTAAAGTTAAATGGGTTGACGGGTTGAAAACGGGTTGATAATTTTTACCCAACCCAACCTATTTAAGTAAATGGGTTAGACAGGTTGACTCATTTAAGTTAAATAGGTTGAAAATCTCAACCCAACCCGCTAATTTTGGGTTGGGTTCGGGTTGGGTTGGCGGATTGGATCGATTTTTGCCAGCTTTATTTTAAACATCCTAAAGACATTTTAACACATTATCTCTTATACTTATTTTATAAAATTAAGTATTTAAATATAACTACTTAATATTATATAATTATTACAATGCACATAGAAAGCCTTCTTTTTTATATTAGCAGGATGTGTGTATGTGTGTGTTTGTTTTAAAATAAGTTAAAAGGTTGACAGAGAAGTATGTTATTTAAAACAAGAGTAATAAATGGTATGTAGAGAGGGGATGGGGTCATGATGTCTTGATAAACCGCAACAAAGGGAAATAAACCCAATGCAATATTTAACATTTAGCATCCAACATCTTTAGAATTACCCTTTCGCCCCCCAACACTCTCACATGCCTTTGCCCTCCCCTCTGCTCAACTAAAAACATATAAACCACTTGAATTAGGAGTATCTTTTAAGTTTGAATTTATACAAGTGATATTATATAATTTTGAATATCTGCATGGATAACATAATTCTTTTCATAGATTGTGCACATATTAATTGAGCCAAATATGAGATACTCTTTCTTAAGTTACATATAATTTGACTGCTCTCATACTAAAATCATTTAGCTGTCTACTATAGTTTTTCCCACCATTTTTAACAAGGTCTATAAAAACTTTACTGTTTTATATATTGGCTAAGTCATAAGTGCTCAAGTCAAAAAATATACGATAAAAAGTTGATATAATTATAAGACATGTTAGATCAAAAGCTATTAAAGTTAGATCTCAACACTTATCCATTATACCAACACTTAATAGTTAATATAAAGCTTGTCACTGTTAAGGCCTAACTAATATGGGCATTTGTCACAAACACATAAGATTATTCTTTCTAACAGCCTAAAAGTTGCAGATTTAAATCCTGAAATATGGAATGACTTATTACATATGAGATAAATAAATCAATGACCTAAATTCACTTTTAAACATATTAACTATCTGTTGTTTAGTTTCTTTAGAAAAACAAAAACACGAGCCAAATTTGATTAATACAATAGATAAAGAAATTGATAATATTAGCAACCCACATTCAAAGAGATTTTATTTTTTCTTAATTTATATTACATACTATTTTAGAATATGCATGTAATCGATGAATATGACTTTCACATCCATTAATTCACACTTATAGATAAGCTAGATTGAATTTGGCTTCGAATAACTGAACTTATGTGTGAATTTGTATATGATAATTTAAAAAAAAAAAAAAAAAAAAAAAAAAAAAACACGCATACATGAATGCATGCATACATATCAAACCTCAGTCATCAGTTTTTTCATTAGTGAATGGTCAAATAGTGTCTCCACCCGCCCCGGTCCAGGGAAGGTGTGTGATTGTGTGAAATATTCCTCTCACGTTCAAGGTCAAATAATTTATTTGATATATATATATATATATATATATATATATATATATATATATATATATATATATATATATATATATATATATATATATATATATATAAGCCAGTTTATACAGCATCCTATATATAGTAACCTTTTCATTTGACACACACACCACCTTTTCTTTTACAATCTCTCTCTCTCTCTCTCTCTCTCTCTCTCTCTCTCTCTCTCTCTCTCTCTCTCTCTCTCTCTCTCTCTCTCTCTCTCTCTCTCTCTCTCTCTCTCCAAACCAAAAGGCCAAAATAGTGACATATAATTTCCCAAAATGGCCTTGAAGAAGTCATCAAACAAGCTCTCACAAGCTGCACTTGTTAAGCATATCATGAAGAGGTGCTCAAGCTTAGGAAAGAAACAACATTATGATGACGTACCCAAGGGCCATTTCGTCGTTTACGTTGGCGAAAACCGCAGCCGCTATATCATACCAATTTCATTCCTATCGAGGCCAGAGTTCCAAAGTCTACTCAGGCAAGCGGAAGAAGAGTTTGGGTTCGATCATGACATGGGGCTAACCATCCCTTGTGAAGAAGAAGTCTTTCAATCACTTACTTCCTTGCTTCGGTTCTGAGTGAATTAGCAAGATTTACTAATATTATTTTCCATTTTTTTTGTTTTACTTCAGTTACTTATGTTAGATTTACTCTAATCATGCTTTAAAAAATTATTTGAAGAAAAACCCACAACTTGAAATGGGCCTTTTCAACTAATTTTGTAAATTTTAAAGCATTTTTCTCACAATATTTTTTTGATTTTTTTGCTTATTATTTGAAATTTATATTTGTCCGTTAGTCATTTAAATAATGTTAATGGTCACTTAATTACCTTCACTTAGCTTCAAAAAAACATTCTTTCTTTGTGTTCGACGATTAGAATTGCATGTTTCTGCTAGCCCTAGGGAAGCATAGACATTGTAGACTAGTTGAAACAAAAATGATAGATATGAAAGTTTAGAAAAGAAAAAGTTAATTAGATTAATAAATCTTTAGTATGTTTATCTGTAAATGTAAAGGAGTTGATTTCTTAGTAAAAAATTAACAGCTAAATCTTCAACAGTTACTGTATTCCTACGCTATAAGGCTACAGGGAGTCGTGTCACGTTTGCCACACTAGAAGTGTTGTCATGTAAGCGTAACATAGAATTTGTTACACTGTTTCAAAAGTTTGTTATTAAAGGACATGAGTTGCCATTTTTGTCATGTTAATTATTTTTAACTAAATTTAATTTATATAAAAAATAATCAATTTAAACAAATAATTTTTATTAAAATTTTAAATTTCACTAACTTAAAAGGAAATTACAACACACTTAAAAATATACAGTATAGAAAAAAAACACAAGACACTTCAAATTAAATAAAAACAACACTTGAAATTAAAATAAAACATAAAACACTTCAACTTAAAACAAACTTCAAATTAAAATAACATACAAGACAACTTCATTTGAAATATCGACGTCATTTGTCGGATCTATTTATAACTTGCCAAAACTTACCAAACCGGAAATGTTTTTACTTTCTACACGGAAAGTTCGAAGAGCGTTTGCAAACAACATTTCATCATTTTCACTATTTGCTTAATTATGCATCAACCTACTAAACACAGTGTGAAACTGTACTGCCACTACGTTTGTTGATCTCCATTTAGCGAAGATTTGATCCTTACTTCATTGGCTCCCTACAGCTGCATCGTAGTTGTACCGTTGGTGATCCTTTTCTAGAAAGTATTCCAATCTAGGTAGTTGATGTGATTTGATCTTCATTTACATCGACCCATGCACGAGCCAAAATTATATCTTCATCTATGCTCCACATACGGGCCATTTTTGAGAGATGAAGAAGATTAGAAGATGATTGAAAATATAAAAGGGTAGGAGAGTTGAATGAATAAGGTTTGAATGTAGTGAAAATGAAGAATGATGTTGGTATTTATAGCAAATGATGGAAGGTTTAAAATTTAAAATTTTAAACCTAAAAAACGGTTATATTTTGAAAATGGGGTTTTTTTTTTTTTTGAAAAATGTGGTGTTTTTTGAAACTATAATATTTTTTTAAATGATAAAAAAAATCACAACGATCTCTTTCTCATCGGTATACCTTCACTGAGTTTGGCCACCAAAATGGGTGTGTCGGGTTAGTGGTACGGTGTTTACCGAGGCCAGCTCAAACATGCCATAGCCCACTCCGTCTAGCCTAAAAGACACTAAAAACAATATTATTTCGGTCTTGAACATATAAAAGTAATATATGTAGTTATTTATTGTTTTCCTTCTAGAAAATTCAACAATATCTAAAATGTTATATATATATATATATATATATATATATATATATATATATATATATATATATATATATATATATATATATATATATATATTAGGTTCTATGGAAAACAAAAAACCCTAAAAATCATAAAAGTGCATAAAAAAAACTACTTAGAGATCACAAAAAATTTTTTTGAATTTTTTTTATAAAAAATCGCAGTTTTTTTTAAAATTCGTTGAAAAAAAAATAAAAAATCAATTTTTTTTTATAAATTTTTTTTTTCAAAATTTTTGTCAGCGAATTTCTTTAAAAACCTACGATTTTTTCATAAAAAATATCAAAAAAAAGTTTTGTGATCTCTAGATATTTTGTTTATGCATTTTTATGATTTTTAGGGTTTTTTTAGGGTTTTTTTGTTTTCCAAATAACCCTTCCCTATATATATATATATATATATATATATATATATATATATATATATATATATATATATATATATATATATATATATATATATATATATATATATATATATATATATATTGTATTGGTTTCCTAGAGAGACAACAACAAACCGTGTAAATTCCATTAGAATGGGATATAAGCGAATGCTTCAACGAAATGGTGTGTCATATAGATGACTAACATGGACGTAATCGAGAACCTACAAATGAGGCAAACAAGATGAAAGTAAGTCGAAGACTGTTGTAAGGAAAATACATGAGTAAATCATAAAACAAAAAAAAAATGAGTCTTAGAACTTGCAAATGAGGTCAAACAAGAAAAGAAAAGGAATATATTAATGTGAGCAGTAAAACATGTTTTATAAAAAAAATACACACATACGAGCACGAAGCATGTATCAACAATAAAGATTAGAAAAAAAAAAAAAAAAAAAAAAGAAAAAAAAAAAAACCACAAAGGGCTAAGATACTCATAGACCATGCTCTTATAGCCTCAACACCCTCATATCTAAGGTCATCTCCTCAGAAAGAGCAAATATATCTATGATGTTGTTTGTTTTTCGAAACTAAAACATATGTCGTTTGCAGACCAAATTTACAACCTTCTGCAGTAGAAGAGGTGAACTAAACGTCTGAAACTGCAATAAAAAATATGTTTATATTTTAATGTCAGCGGGCTGCTGACATAAATTGAAATTAACCATACAATAGTTAAAAATAATTCTAAATCATAAATTTATTTAGTTTTAATCATATTTAAATTGAATATAAAGATCATTATGATGATATGATTTTTAAAGACGTTTATATAAAATAATTAAACATACTAATTGCTAAATAACAATAAATAAAATTGTTAGTTTAACGAAAAACATATTCATTTTGTTAAATTTTCCAAAACTATGATTATTTCTTCGATTAGCTTCAATAGATTTAGTAATTTTGTTGATTAACTTTATAATTTATTAATATTTTGTTATACACAATATAACACAAAAAGTATTTATATTAAATTTACCAAATGGTTTAAAATTATGTAAAGTATACCTGAATTGTTTATAATATCCTTCATAATATTATTAAAATAATAAACACGTTGAAAAAATTAAAACAAATTTATGTTGAATAATATAATTTAAAGTAAGGAGGGAAGTGGTTTGAAGATGATGGTCCAGTGTTGCGCCATGCAATAGTTTTTAAGTAAAAAGTATTTTAAAAACAAATAGCTACAAAGAGTCAATTGATGCGTGTGTTCTGGGCGATGCAACCAGAAGTGGTCAAAAGCGATTTAAAAAAAAAAAAAAGAACAAACAACCCTATGTTTAGCTTCATGGTATCCTCCCACATCCCCAGAGGACGTCATATTCTCCTCTTACCATCAATCATCATTGTCTCTACCCTCTTCACCATCATTGATGGTAGCCTCTTTCAGACGTGTCCATGTCATTGCATTCAACTTTCCTTTAAATTTTTAGTAATGCTTACCACTCTTAATGTATTTCTTATCAATTTATTTGATATTCTATCCAATAAAGTTGTACCACAAATTCATCTCAACATCTTTATTTATGCTACTTCCTTCTTCTACTTGCGATCCTTTATACTCGGCTACCATTCAGATCCATACAACATGTCATGCCTAATAGCTACTTTATAAAACTTCTCTTTTAGTTTCATCAGGAGCTTCCTATCATATGGGACTCACAATGTCGTCCTCTACTTTCGCCAACCCTCATTTATGTGATGGGTTACATCTACCTCCACATGCACCACTCTATTGTTGATGTGAGGTTGTGTAGCATCACATCTGGTTAAGAAAACCAATTCGGCTATATACCATAAAACTGTAGAAGAGATAACTAGATGCTAGGTTATGTAACATCGTGTTTATTTCAGCAAACCAAATCGGTTTTATGTTTGGAAGGTCGATGACTAAGGTGATTCACCTCCTTATAAGCCTTATAGATAAATATAGATAAATAAATAGTATTCTTTATATTGTGTTCTATCGACTTATAGAAAGAATATAATAATGTACCTTAAAAGACAATTTTGTTTCCTAGAGAGAGGACTTGAATATTTTAAAATAAGGCATTGATAATGATTAACCAATAAACATATATATTTTTATTTTACATAATCAATTTTAATTTATTCCAACAAAATCTTTTTATTACCAATTTTCTTTGTTATATAATATTTTCAAGAACACCATTGTTCTTGTTAGCGATGTTAAGCCTCTTGCCTTCCATTGGCTTAAAATTAGAGTTAGGAGATGTTGTATGTTAAATTGGAATAACTAATATTTAGATTCGAAGACTGAATGTCTTAATATTTTGTAATCTTAGCTTCTCGTTAGCTTTATCCTTAGAATGAAAACTTACTTATTTTTATCATTAGTGATCATTAATGTTTTAAACGTGTCTTATTTGATTTGTCATTTCTAAAATATATGTCATATTTCAAAATATGATGTTTTAGAAAGAAAAAAAAATATTTGACGTCAATATTCAGATAGATATACTATAATAAACAATTATATCGAATTTTAGTTTTGGAAATATAAATGATAATAAAATTATTATGTTTATAGTTATAAATATTAAAAAGAATCAAAATATTTTATAATAATCGGTAATTTAATATTTGATATTGGAGAATAAAAGAAATTTTGTTTAATATTTAATAAGACCAGGGTTTGGACCGTCCACACGATGTTGCGGAAGCCCGATATGTTGAAAAACGCAGGTCGACATGGATAAGGTTTTGGGAAAAATTTTGAGACAACTTTCAACATATTTACTTTCAACCATAGCCCAAAATTGCAAACTACAATATTATTTCCTAACAAAATGATGCTAATTTATACAGTTTATAGTGACGATCTTTCGCCAAATTAAACAACAGAACAACTATAATTACATTCAAAGGTTTGTTAATATTTTATCATCTTCAAAAAAATAAGAACATAAGTAGGGTGCAAAAAAAAATTAGAGGTCCCAAGGTAACTTTTTGCAAATTGTACTATAAAAATATAAAAATAAAGTTTCTATCTTAACAATTATGTATAGAAGAGGTGGACAAAAATAAAATTTGAAATATATCATATTTGGTACAATACTACAAGACAATTAATAAAAATTAAAATAATTAATAAAAATAAATATTAATGAAAATGAATACTATAAAAACAGACGAAAAACGTAACTTTAGAATATAATAAGGGACTGAACTTGCAACTTAAAAAATACAAATTATATAACTTTATAATAATTAGGGATGAAAACTATTATTTCAAAATTAGTTGAGGGGAAAATGCATAAATATAACAGTTAGCTATAAAAAAGAGTCAAAATTGATATTTCAAAATATAACCTTATTTGAATTTTGTATTAAATGTTTTAACAATTATAATATAATCTAAATTTGGTAGTTTTGGCTCTGAAAAATGTAAAACCAAAGGAATGGTGATTTCCTCTGATAAACTGATTTTGGTATTTAATATATACTAGGGTATGGACTGTCCGCGTAATGCTGCGGAAGCACAGTATGTTGAAAAACGCAAGTCGACATGGATAAAGTCTTATGAGAAATTTTGAGTCAACTTTCAACATAGTTACTTTCAACCATAGCCCAAAATTGCAAACTACAATGTTATTTCCTACCATAATGATGCTAATTTATGCGGTTTTATGGTGACGAAATTGAGCCAAATCAAACAACAGAACAACTATAATTACATTCAAACTTTTGTTAATCTTTTATCGTCTTCAAAAAAAAAATAACATAAGCTGGGAGCTAAAAATATTAGAGGTCCCAAGATAACCTTTTGCAAATTGTACCACAAAAGTATAAAAATAAAGTTTCTATATTAACAATTATGTATAGAGGAGACAGACAAAAAATAAAATGTAACATACACGTTCGGTTATCGTGTTTTGTTAGTCTAAAAATGAATATTATTAAATAATATATGGTTTTGAGCATTGAGTTCTAACAAGATAGTTTTATGAGAATTGAAGTAAAACTATGTTTAGAATCATTCGGGAAGTATTTGAAGTCTTATTAGATTCCAATCAAAAGTCAAATATTGAAATTAATGAAAATGTGAAATTTAAGTTGGAAATAAGTAAAATAATGTTATTGAAAGTTATAGATTATCTCGTTAGAGACATTTAGACGAAAACCTCATCGAAATCCGAGTTATAACGAAGAAGTTATGACTCCTTAAAGATTCGCGACAGAACGGGCACAACGTCGTATGACGTAAAAAGTGAGTTTACGATAAACAACTTTTTAGCTTAAGTGATCTAAATGGAAGTCGTAGTATTCGTTAAACCGAGAATTTTCATAAAAATAACCTTCAAATCTGACTTCATATGAAGAAGTTATGATTTTTCTAAGATTCGGCATAGCAGTACACAGCCCGAAACTCGAAATAAACATCGAGTGATTTTTAGCCGACACAACCTAAACGAGAATCTAAGATCTCGTCAATAGTAGTTCAACGGTAAAAGGACAGACGAAAACAGACGTCGGATGAAGAAGTTCTGAATTTTTAACGGACTTTTCCTGTCCCGGCCAAAATATAACTTTAAAAATAAAGTCAAAATTTGCCGACGGAGTCTAAACGAAAGTTATAGAGCATAATTTCACCTACGCGTGGATATAAAAAACGTCAAAAACGGAGCTCGTATGCGAAATATATATGAAAATTTGAAGTTTATGGCACAAATTATGAGGCTGGACCGAAGAAGTACGCCCAGCGTACTACGAAGACATGTATCAGCCACCAAGCGCCTTCGCATGACGACGCGTGTCCTAACTCAGCCACGTCCGAGGCCCGGGTTCCGAACCATTGCCACGTCTCGTACGCCCAATGTACCGAAGTTACGTTCAGTGTAGAACACCGCCACGCAGTACGCCCAGCGTACCGAGGAGTTACGCCCAGCGTAGTGCTGAGCTTCGGGTACTATAAATAGAGAGCGAGGTTCTACGAATTTTGGTTACTACTTTCACTTTCTTTCACCCTTTATTCTCTCTCAATTTACCCTAACACCCCCCGAAGCCTAGGAAACATCCCCGACACCCTAAGCAAGTCCCGACACACTTAAGATCCCGAGAAAATAATATTTTCAGTCAAAACTCTGCCCACGCAAGGCCCGTTTTTCAACTAAAATCTCCGGTTTTGTCAAAGAAAGTCATTTTTAGACGCGAAGTGCTGCCCAAATTATCATTTTATCATTCGGCTATTTCACGGTGAGTTCAATATAGGGACAATTGTATGTTATGTGTTATATGTGCAATGTGCTTTCCCGTGTTATTATGATAATGAGCTATACCTTTGAATTGAAGTAAATGACTAAGCATCACTTGGGTATTGGTATGTAGCCTTTGACCAAGAAGTGAATGATTAAGCATTCCTTTGGCATTGGCAGAAGGCTAGGCAGGGCTGAAAGCCTATAAATTGCTAGCCAAAATGTTTATTCAGAAATCGTTTATTTTTTCATGCCACATGGGCAGAAGTCTTATTGATGTATATCAAGTTGAAATTGTTATGTATCATTGATTGTAAATCTTTGAATCAGATTATTCGTTGATATGGAAAGCATGTCATATGATACTCATCTGCTTTTGTTGTTCTTTGTCCCCCTTTGCTTCTGATATATATATATATATATATATATATATATATATATATATATATATATATATATATGGCATAACGTTATATTGTAACTGTTATTGAACTCACTGAGCGTCACCGCTTATCCCTCTCAGTGTTTAATTATTGCAGGTGTTATGCATCCAGTATAGTTATGTATTGTTGGAAGATGTAGAATAGATAATATTATAACTTTTCTATATAGTTTATAAATTCTTTGGAAACTATGTAATATATAAAACTTTGTAAAAACCTCGTTAGTCGGTTTGTATCCAGTATTTTGTAACAAGACCATATATGTAAAATATGTTTATGAATATGCATGTAGCATGTTTGGAATAATATTGTAAAGCTTAGAAAGGGGTTCTTTCAGTCATGGTATCAGAGCAGTAGTTTAAGTCACCGATTGGTATTTAGACTTAAACCGTCGGAAGTTCAAAATATGAACGGATTTATAGGAGTATATGGATACAAACCATAGGAAAGAATTAAGTGGATATTGGATAATGATAAATCTTAATATTATAAAGTACTAAGCTACTTCAAAAAAAATTAAGAGCATTAGTTTAAGCGAACTAGGAATTGTAAGGATTTCTAGGCTTAAACTTGAAATTGCTAAGTAATGATGGTACGATGTGTGCCTAGTATACTTTAGGTTGAATACCTCACTTTCTATAGTGTGCGCTAGCATACTTTAAGGGGATGCATTATATGCTAGTATGTGCTAAAAGATAAATAATATACCCGAAAGCGCAAGCACGACTTGGAGATACATGGTGCCACTCTTTCTGTTCCGAAGCATCCACATGTCGATAGAACTGTTTCTGTTTCTTCTGTTCCATCGGCATGAAACTTTTCGAGGTAATAAGGAGACTTACGATAGTTGACATCGATAACCAGTCAAAGGATATCGTAAAATAAAATCTATCATGTGATACCGTAAATAGTGTATTAATACCTATAGAGTGGTGTTGTACATTCAAACTATGTTTGATAAAATAATAACACCTTTGAAGGAATGTTGTGTGTTCAAAGTACATTCAGATGAGATGAATGTTTTGGTGTAATCCATGAAGTTGTTCCACCGCTGACTAGATTGAAGCAGTGATTGCTTACAGAGTTAAAAGAGCTGAAGATGGTGATAAATACTTCGACAATATCGAAATTGATGTTGTGCACGATTTAGAAGAATTCAATGAAGATCAAAGGAAAGGCTAACAAAGTTTTCAGATTCAATAGGCTAAGACCTTGCCTAACATTGTGATGTAGTATGCAGTTCGAGTAGTATGGTAAGAGCTGATATGTAACCCTATACAAGATGCTCAGACTTAGTATTTAATAATACCGAGTGACAATTAATTTCTATCACATCTTTATGAAAGTTCCATAGTGTGTTAACCCGACTTTAACATACAAGATCAGGGTGGTGAAATAAGTTATTGGATGGTAAAAGGCTGAGTAATTTACTAGTCAGAGTAAGGTAGAGTATATGGTTGAAGAAGATATACACTCATAGTATTGTATGATAAGAGATGTTGCTATCAGGAACGACAGAAAAAGAAGTTGAAGCTAGTAGAACATGCTAAGATACAACTAAAATGCAGACTTCCTAGGATAGATTCATATGAAGTAAACTTAAAAGATACACCCATGAGAAGAAAATTCTCATATAAAGGAATGACGATGTCATGAAAGGATAATGAAATGAATAAATGTGCATGGTGACTAGCATGAATTAGATGATGATACAGATAGTTGGAGACCGTTTATCTCCATACTACTAGAGTAAATTCTGGTATAGTGGGTCTTGCAGACTAGACACTACCCGAGAAAGAATTTATATGAAGAATTTGGAAGTAAAATTCCTATCGACCTAGGAAAAGTATTAGGATATGCTAGTTCGAACATATGCATAAAAAGGATTCTAGAAGGCGGGTATAAGAAATCCAAGATACGTTTGATAGAAACGTAAAATCCCTAGTTGAGTCTAGGAGAAATTGTTGTATGTACTTGTTTGAACACACTCAGGTGTGAAAAGTTGCCTTGTGAAAACTTTAGAATGGTGACTTGGAAACCTGCGAGACAATACTTGGGACGAGTATGAGTAGGTGTGAATAGTAGTAGAGGCCTATACTACTGGAAGCACAGGACTCACACTTGGATCAGGGAAAGTCACAAGGTTACCAAGAAGCTAGAAATTGATTCCGTTTTTGTTCGAGTATGTCATTACCTTCGTTTCGGTGATGACTAAGAAGATGATTTTCTTTTAGACCTTAGTGGTCATAAAGAATCGAGTCCGATTAATATAAATCTGCGAAGTGAGTTGATTGGTTCAGAGAACCATGTCTTGTGTAGCGACGAAACTTCAGTCGGAAGATTGAAGAAGGAGATGGTCGAGGTAGTCGATAAAAGTATAACAGCCTTCATTAAAGGATTAAACAACTATTAGCTAGAAATGCTACTAGTTATGAAGACATTATATCACATTAGAACATGAAGGAAGGTTTCTTCTATGATAGTGTTTGACTAATAGAAATAAGAGTATGATTCGTTATATGTCTTTTGCATTATGAAATTAAAGGTCATTAGAATATGACCATTCGAGTTGTTGTTGTAGCAAAAGTGAAGTCCTTATCTTGGGTTGAGTCTATAAATCGAATTTAAAAAGGAGCAAGAGTCTACAATGAGAATTGAGTTTTTAACTCGGAGATTAGGACCGAAAGCCCAATAGAGAATGAAGAGCGAGTGCAGGTTTAAGCACTACCATCAATTAAGAAGTTTGAAGAGTTTGACAATCGTTTAGTTAAAGGTCGTACATTTCAGATTACCATAGAAGAGGCACACGAGGACCCGAATGTTGTGACTGATTCATTTCTCGTCAACTCTAGACCTGCTCACATCTTATTTGATTCTGATGCCTCAGATTCTTTTGCATCTCATGAAATTGCGCATTCTTTTCAAATTGCTTGTTATACATTCGCCCAATCATTTCATGTAGATACCGCGGGAAGTATATCATTACTTGCTGATAAAGTCTATAGAGATTGTGTCATAGAAATTAAAGGTTATAGTTTTCTTGCTAACCTGATTCCTATCTCTTTGCCCAACATTGAAATTATTCTCGGCATGAATTGGTTGTCAAAAAACCGCACAGAACTCTTGTGTTACGAAAAGATGGTACGCATCCCTATCGAAGGGGAAGGATTCTATATTCTGTCTACTGTAAACAAAGACTTAAAATCTTAAAAATAATCTCCTTCCTAAAAACTCGTAAACTTATATCGAAGGGGTATTCTACTTATCTAGGCTATACAGTTGATATCTCAAAAGAGGGGAAGAAAACTGTAAATGATGTTCCCGTTGTTAATGAATATCCTGAAGTTTTCCCCGATGATTTGCCTGGACTTCCCCCAGATAGACAAATAGAATTCTGAACTGACTTTATGCCTAATGCTGTTCCAATTTCCAAAGATTGCTATACAGAATAATAGTATTTGGATAATTGTCGTCCGACTAACTAAGAGTGCACATTTTCTTGCCATGCGTGAAATAGCTCCAATGGAGAAATACACACAAGTATACTTCGATGAAACTATTGTGAGACATGGTGTGCCGTTAAATATTACTTCCGATCGTGATAGTAGCTTCACTTCTCATTCTTGGACAAATATGCAATGTGAATTGGGATCTCGTGTCACTCTCAACACAACTTATTATCCCCAAACAGATGATCAGACGAAGAGAACAATCCAAACAGTAGAAAATATACTGAAGGTATATGAAGCACTATATGGGCGTAAATGTCGTACTCGATTATGTTGGCGTATTATAGGACAGAAAGTCCTTGGTGGCCCTTAAATGATTCAAGACACCACTGACAAGATTCAAATTGTACGAGAAAGAATGAAAGTGGCCCAGGATTGACAGAAGTCCTATGCAGAAAAGAGGAGGCGACCCATAGAATTCCAGTTTGGTGATTTCATAATGCTAAAAATATCCCCAAAGAAAGGAATTATGTGATTTGGGAAGAAAGGAAAACTAAGTCCTAGACTTGTTGGTCCTTTCAAAATCATCCAGAGAATTGGTAAACAAGCATACCGCTTGGAATTGCCTGAAGATTTGGCAAGTATTCATGATGTGTTTCATATGAGTTATCTGTGTAAATGTTTGAGCATGTATGATGAAACAGTTTCGTTATCCGAGGTGAAAGTGGATAATAAATTAAGATATGTAGAAGAGCATGAAGAAATCGTAAACGAAAGAACGACTGAATTACGTAATAAAGAAGTGGAGTTGGTGCTTGTCAAGTGGAAACACCATCGAGGCCCAAATTATACTTGGGAAAATAAGAATAAGATAAGAACGAAATATCCCCATTTGTTTAAATTGTGGTGATCTCGGAGACGAAATCCTCAAAAGGAGGAGGTATTTGTAACATACACGTTCGGTTATCGTGTTTTGTTAGTATAAAAATGAATATTATTAAATAATATATGGTTTTGAGCATTGAGTTCTAGCAAGATAGTTTTATGTGAATTGAAGTAAAACTATGTTTAGAATCATTCCGGAAGTATTGCAAGTCTTATGAAATTCCAATCAAAAGTCAAATATTGAAATTAACGAAAATGTGAAATTTAAGTTGGAAATAAGTAAAAATAATGTTATTGAAAGTTGTAGATTATCTCGTTAGAAACATTTAGACGAAAACCTCATCGAAATCCGAGTTATAACGAAGAAGTTATGACTCCTTAAAGATTTGAGACAGAACCGACACAACGTCGAATGACGTAAAAAGTGAGTTTACGATAAACAACTTTTTAGCTAAATTGATCTAAATGGAAGTCGTTGTATTCGTTAAACCGAGAATTTTCATAAAAAGAACGTCCAAATCTGACTTCGTATGAGGAAGTTATGATTTTTCTAAGATTCGGCATAGCAGTACACAGCCCGAAACTCGAAACAAAGATCGAGTGATTTTTAGCCAACACAACCTAAACAATAATCGAAGATCTCGTCAATAGTAGTTCAACGGTAAAAAGACAGACGAAAACAGACGTCGGATGAAGACGTTATGAATTTTTAACCGACTTTTCCTGCCCGGCCCGTTAAAAATATAATTTTAAAAATAAAGTCAAAGTTTGCCGACGGAGTCTGAACGAAAGTTGTAGAGAATAATTTCATCTACGCGTGGATATAAAGAACGTCAAAAACGGAGCTCGTATGCGTAAGAAATGAAATATTGAAGTTTATAGCACAAATTACGAGGCTGGACCGGAGAAGTACGTCCAGCGTACTACGAAGACACGTATCACCCACCAAGCACCTTCGCATGACGACGCATGTCCTAACTCAGCCATGTCCGAGGCCCGGAGTCCGAACCATTGCCACGTCTCGTTCGCCCAGCGTACCGAAGTTACGCTCAACGCAGAACACCGCCACGCAGTACGCCCAACGTACCGAGGAGTTGCGCTCAACGTAATGCTGAGCTTCGGGTACTATAAATAGAGAGTGAGGTTCTCCGAATTTTGGCTACAACTTTCACTTTCTTTCACCCTTTATTCTCTCTCAATTTACCCTAACACCCCACGAAGCCTAGGAAACATCCCCGACACCCGAAGCAAGTCCCGACGCACCGAAGATCCCGAAAAAATAATATTTTCAGTCGAAACTCTGCCCATGCAAGGCCCGGTTTTCAACTAAAATCCCCGGTTTTGTCAAATAAAGTCATTTTTAGAGGCGAAGTGCTGCCAAAATTATCATTTTATCATTCGGCTATTTCACGGTGAGTTCAATATAGGGACAACTGTATGTTATGTGTTATATGAGCAATGTGCTTTCCCGTGTTATTATGATAATGAGCTATACCTTTCACTTGAAGTGAATGACTAAGCATCACTTGGGTATTGGTATGTAGCCTTTAACCATGAAGTGAATGATTAAGCATTCCTTTGGCATTGGAAGAAGGCTAGGCACGGCTGAAAGCCTATAAATTGCTAGCCAAAATGTTTATTCAGAAATCGTTTATTTTTCCATGCCACATGGGCAGAAGTCTTATTGATGTATATCAAGTTGAAATTGTTATGTCTCATTGATTGTAAATCTTTGAATCAGATTATTCGTTGATATGGAAAGCATGCCATATGATACTTATCTGCTTTTATTGTTCTTTGTCCCCCTTTGCTTCTGACATATTGATATATATACGGCATAACGTTATATTGTAACTGTTATTGAACTCAGTAAGCGTCACTGATTATCTCTCTCAGTGTTTAATTATTGCAGGTGTTATGCATCCAGTATAGTTATATACTGTTAGAAGATATAGAATAGATAATATTATAACATTTGTATATAGTTTATAAATTCCTGGGAAATTATGTAATATATAAAACTTTGTAAAAACCTCGTTAGTTGGTTTGTATCCAGTCTTTTGTAATAAGACCATATATGTAAAATATGTTTATGAATATGCATGTAGCATGTTTGGAATAATATTGTAAAGTTTAGAAAGGGGTTCTTTCATAAAATTTAAAATATATCGTATTTGGTACAATACTACAAGACAATTAATAAAAATTAATATAATTAATAAAAATTAATATTAATGGAAACGAATACTATAAAAACAAATTATGTAAGGGATTAAAATATAACTTTTAAATATAATAAAGAACCAAAATCACAACTTACAAATTACTAATTACATAACTTTATAATAATTAGGGTATTATTTCAAAATTAGTCGAAGGGAAAATGTGTAAATGTAACACATCGGTTTTCAGGCATTTTCAAATTCATCTCTTGGTTTTAAAGTATGTCATTTTGGTCCTTGTTTTGGAAGGAATTGGTCGCAAGAAGCCTTAGTGGCAAAATGGTAATTTTGGGAGAGGGTGTGGAATGCTAAGCGTACATGTGAGTATGCTAAGTGTACTAGGGTGTGCCCTAGTATGCTGGGCGTACACATATGTACGTTGGGCGTACACTTATCTGAAAGAAACCCTAAGTTTTAAGGTTTGTGGCGTATTTAAGCACCTTTTGTTGGGTTTTGAGCATTCTAACACTCCTATGGTGTACATGCAACTCCAAATACCTTGGATCTATGTTTTCTCTATTATACATGCAAATATCAATTTCCAAGGTATTGTTCTAACTAGCATAATATAAAGTACATATAATATAAAATCTGGTAGAATTACATACCTCTTGTTTGGTGCTTGATTCCATGGAGCTCAAGAGCCTAGTGCCCCAAGTGTGACACCTAAAATGTTTCACACAACACCATGAACATTTGGAATAACCATGAGCGAAAGTAGAACACTTCTAAAAATCGGTTTGCCCTCCACACATAGACTTAGTGGCCGATTTTCACAAGAATGATATGTTTATATAGTGTGACACTATTATGGTAAACCCTAATTGTCATGGCTTTCCATTTCCTTGGATCCATGGGTTCAAATACACCATGGAGCATCCATGGAGCATCCTATGGGTTTTAGCCCAACTTGATAATCCACCGATCTATAATAAGGTCAAGTTACCCTTTGCCACTCTTACTAGTCCTTATTAGCGTGCCGGTTAACCACACACGCTCCACTAATCGACTTGGTAAGGTACAAAGTGTAATTTCATGGGTTAGCACCTATTTCACATTTTCCTAAGTAACTAAGATTGGGAATTTATAAGTGTTTAGTTACTTAGTATTTTTCATTATACTTTTAATGAAGGGAGAATTATAGTCCTTTCCTACCCGTTCGGCTAACGACCCTCCACCAGTCAAGGAAGCGGTGGGTGAGAGTGGACACCCATTAAACTGTCATTTTATAGGCAGTAACCTTATACCCCCTTATAGACCGGCTTCGTGAATGAGACCTACTAATGGTAAGATTGACTTTATCTTATACATATCTATATAATTAAAATTATAATAATAGTATAAGGGTGTATTTTAAACATTTAAAATACTTGGTGGTTTAATCAATTAATTAAACTATACTCTTAATTTAATTAAACTTAAACCATGTCTTTATGGAATTATTAACTCTTTTAATTAAACACTTTAATTAATTTAATGAAGTCCATAAAGTTTGAATTTTAACTTTTAAAATTGTAGATATTGGAATTAAAGCATCAATGTGTGTGAGACTTTACAAATTCCAAAACTTGAGGGCAAGTTTTGAAACTATTCAGAACCTTTTATTTCATAACTTATGAGTTTAATGGTTCATTAAAATGAAGACTCTTCATTTTTATGTAACCTCTTATTTTTTTAATAACACTTTTAAAGAAGTGACCCTTAAACATCCATAACTTGAGGACAAGTTATGGAGTCATAAAACAATTTAATGAAAAAGAATCTTCATTTTTGTGTAACCTATGACACTTTTATGAGTTTTAAGATTCATAAATATGACTTTTCATGTGACTTGAAGACAAGTTACAAAAACACCTTTTATGAACTTCTCTAGATTAATTTGGATTGAAAACAACTAAAACACAATTTTTTTCATTAATCTAAACTAACTCATAAATCAAGGAAACATAAAAAAACCTTTTGGTAATCCATAACTTGAGGACAAGTTATGGACTCCATACAATTTCATTGAGATCAAGAATTATACTAACAAACAATTTGCACATAATTCCTATGATCTACCAAAACTCATATGCATGAACATTCATAATCAACAATTTTCAAGAATTACATAAACATATATAAACTTGAAACTTCGATTATAGCATTGAAATTGGTTTAACACAATCATTACCACATTAAAAACAGGTTTTATAAGACCAAAACAATCAAAGGTAATGATTCTAGACCAATTCCAACACCAAAACTCGAAGATATGTTGTTTGGGGTTCCAACTCGTCGAGTGCATGAACCAACTCGGCGAGTTGGATGCATTTTGTCTTGGACTCGTCGAGTCCCCTGTTCAGACATCACAAAACTTCATTTTTTAAGCAGTTTGCATCAAGTATAAGTGAAAACAAGCCTAGGCTCTGATACCACTGTTGGGTTTTGAGCATTCTAACACTCCTATGGTGTACATGCAACTCTAAATACCTTGGATCTATGTTTTCTCTATTATACATGCAAATATCAATTTCCAAGGTATTGTTCTAACTAGTATAATATAAAGTACATATAATATAAAATCTGGTAGAATTACATACCTCTTGTTTGGTGCTTGATTCCATGGAGATCAAGAGCCTAGTGCCCCAAGTGTGACACCTCAAATGGTTCACACAACACCATGAACATTTGGAATAACCATGAGCGAAAGTAGAACACTTTTAAAAATCGGTTTGCCTTCCACACATAGACTTAGTGGCCGATTTTCACAAGAATGATATGTTTATATAGTGTGACACTATTAGGGTAAACCCTAATTGTCATGGCTTTCCATTTCATTGGATCCATGGGTTCAAATACACCATGGAGCATCCTATGGGTTTTAGCCCAACTTGATAATCCATGGAGTATTAGCCTACTATATAAGTATGGATGATTTACACAATCAACCCATATATTTAATTAGTCTTCTTTTGATCACTTAATTAATTCTAGATTAATTCTTGATCAATACTAATTAAATAATCTTATTAATATATTAGAACTTATAATATATTAATAAACCTTAAGTGTTATTTCTCTCATTTTAGTCTATCCAAATGCATGATGCCATGCAACCCAAATGGACCATGTCGGGTCGGGTCAAGTATATACCAATTATAGTTATGGACTTAGACACTAATCCAACAGTCTCTCACTTGGATAAGTCTAATAACTATTATTGCAAGTACGCGTTCACAACATGACCAGCAATCTTAGCTCTTAAAAGCTGCTGCCGAACTCTGAACAAATCAATGACGCGTCCATTAGATAAGTGATCATATATTCCTCCATTCTAGATATCATATGGACTGAGACATGGATTATAATCATTCTCTCTGCCCATTTGTTGTTTCCCGATTTCCGATTTGTGACGACTGACTAATTGAACATATCAAATCAGTCCAGGCCCGGCCGAGCACTTACATTTTGTCATCACTAAATCATCGAGGGGCCCACAGATATCGCTTTTATCCCTTTGAGGGTAAAAGGAATGGATAAACTTCGACTCATATGCTTGTACTAACTACTTGTTGAATCATACACAAAGGTACGTTTTATAACATCGAGTTACCAATGCGTTTACATGCAATTAATGTATAACCAACTCATAGTCAACAACTCATATCTCTAGGTTTGAAGAATATAAGATATTATCGTCTCACGATCCACTCGTGATAGAATCCATGAAGTGAATCTAAATGAGCGTGGGTTGAATCCAATACTCAGAACTTATGAGCACTCATGAATGTTGTAGCAACTATTGCTATGACTAATGCACATTAGACTAATCTTACAAGCCAGATTCATGACAGTCTTGACTATTTCCAACATATGACCGACTGTGGATGGTTTGAATAACTTAGTCATTCGGGAAGAATGACCTAGTTATTCTGGAAGTCAAAACATGCAAAGTGAAACACAAAAATAATACTAATCCTGTATGTCCCAACACTTTGAGTGTAAATAAAAACACCTTTTATCTAAGCACCATATGATTACTCATTATTCATGTTTCGATTAATCAACTTAATACTTGAATTGAAACAATAATCATGCCATGCTCCAAGCATGCTCACTATGTTCGTCCAAACAATAGCTATGCCATACTCCAAGTATGCACACTATGTTTACATGTGGTCCTCTCTTTGTGAAACAGATCGATTGACAGCATTTCAATGATGCTCATTTCACAATCCCAAATCCTTTACAATAAATGTAAGAACACCAAATTCTTGTCATTTACCGTAATCTTGTTAGATTCTAAACTTATATGCAATGATCCTCTTGTAATGAATATGCACACAAGTCACAAAGACTTGGCAACAGACATTACAAGGTATTCCAATGGAAAGCAATTCCATGGAAATGAAGTCTCAAATTCAAAGTACATTCCTTTGAACATCCTTCTTTGCATTAAGTTCTTTAATCTTACATAGATTCAAAGAATAACTTCCACCTATGGAAACAATTCCATATTACCATTTTGACCATGACTTCTGAACAAGAGTTGCCTCTTTTCAAAATATGTCAATATGGTCCTTACTCTATACTTCTAATTGTCCATGAGCAATCAATCTTTGGTAAACCTCAGATTGTCCTCGACAATTTGCTTAATCATTTTAGTCATATCCAGTTCTAATCCCTTTTCCCCTCTTAATGCCCTAAGCATTAGGAAAATTTAGAAAGGATAACTATTATGGCTCATGTAATCGATCCTGTACCCGAAGCATATAGGACACGATTCATGCTATAAATTTTTATTTGCCATCTTCTCACAATTCGAACTATGAAGAGGTATGCCGTAATCATAATCGAAATTTTGAGAACGCAACATATATAGAATTTCCTTATGTTGAACCATTCCAACATAACATTCATATATATCTTTGACTAAATTTGATTAAAATCTCAATCTAAGCTTGTAGAATTGGAATGAAGTATAAAATCCTCTCCCTTAATTATAGGGAAACAACTTTTTCAAAGCGAATTGAAACTTTTGTTTTCTATAATTAACATTGCTAACTTGCAACATAATCATCATGCTCCCACTTGCACAATGATTATTATCTTACTAGCATAACACTTATGCTCCTACTAGCTTTGACATGTACTCAGAAATCAGCTGGGCTTCTAGAAAAACAATATTTTATTGACTTTCTTACGAAAGTTCAGATTTCTAATACGAGATGCTTTTATAAAAATCATACACCTTTCCTTAGATAGCTCACTTGTATGTCTAAACAATTATGAAGGGGGATGTCGTAATCATAATGTTTAGACCTTTTGACATTCTCACAATTGCTATCTACTTAAAATCTACTTAGTGAAAGAGTTTCCTCACCATCATTTTCATGAATCGGAGAGAAACCTTATGACCCTTAGATTTTATGGTGTAAGTGTTCCTATCCATGTGAATTTGTCATAACCATAATCACAAGACAAGGTTAGTGGCACATCCAAACACATATGGACTGAACTTGTTCAATCTTAATTTCTTGCCACCCGGCAGCACAAGGGCCTACCATTGCTTCCAGGTTGTTATGCAAACAATTGAGAACTCATAGAACTCACAAGCATAGTCAACTTTTAACTGGAATAGACACAAAAATAAGAATATGTCAACATGATAGCTTACAAACCTCAAGTCGTGGGCTAGTGATTAACAAAACTCTTGATTATTTCTTGAACCTATCTTAAGATCTTTTAGACTCCCACTGTCCTCTTGACATATAAGACTCTCTTGCCAAATATTCAAGAGATAGTGCGGATTCTTTTACAAACACGTCACACAATTGGCCTTAGTTGGTCTTTGTTTTATCCAAAACATCAAAACTTACCAATTTCAAATGTACAAGAGTAAGAAAACATTTTACTCAAGTGTTTTATACCTTTCTTAAGATCATGTCACTCAAGGCTCAATCTTGGAGTATGACTCTAAGATTTGATTTTGGAACAAAGTATGATTTATCTTTTGATTTAACCATTTCAACAATTCATGATTCCTCTCCTTAGCCAACAAATGCACTAAGGTGTCCTTAGAGGATCAATTGTGATATGGTTCCATAATCACTAAGATAATCATAAAACAAGATACAAAAGTACTCTCCCATCTCTTCAGATTGGAGAAACTTTTATCTTTCTGCCTTATTTGATTCTTCTTATTCATTCTGCCATATATTGAAACTTTTCCAATGTTTCAGCAATACACTTAAACTTGTAAGCATAATCATATTTACTAAACTTTTAGTAAATCATAACGAATAATCTTATCAACCTTTGTGGTGGACCTGACTAGTGCACAACCTAATGTACCCGATCCTTTAGTCCTTCGCTTGACTCACATGCGAATGTGAATAAGGAATTAGTCTTAATTTACCAAAGATGAAAAATCTCATTCATCACACAATACAACTTGCATGATTCCAAGTTTCTATCCAACTGAAACTTGGGTGATGAGAATTTTTTCCTTATTTGATAAATTATGACACTACCACAAACGAAAGAATCAAATTTATTTTTCCAATATTGCTTATCAATGGAAACATATAAACAACAATTTTTCACAAATGCCTTTGTAAGGATACTTAAAATAAATAAAATCAAAAATTTTCTTTTATTTTTAAAACTTGCGGAAAAACTTATCCTTACAATGCAAATTCATATGAAAACTTTGTTGTTATCTATTCCTAAGCAATATCTCATAACTCTTATGCAGTGGCTCAAAATTCTGGTCATCGAACCATACGATCAGAATCAGCACACCTTTTCTTTAAGCTTCCTTCGATTCTTCAAAAACATCAAAATGTAATTTCATTACATCATGTATTAAGAATCTCCAAAAGAGACTTAATAGAGTTAGATAACAGACTTTACCTGGAGTAGAGTCAAACTTTTGACTTTACCATCCTTATGAGGTTTCAGGTAAATTTGGCAGCTTCACAACCAATGCCCCTTTCCTTTGGCAATAGGCACATATGGACTCTTTGGGAATGGTACATGAGACTATCTCAGACTTAGCCTTTCTCTTTACCATTTGGTCAACCGAGTTGACTATGGCCGATCCCTTTCAATTGGGAAGATAAAGTTTTTCTGGATTTCCAGTGTCACCATTGTCAATGTCCATGAAGTTTTGGGAAGTTGATCTTCTAATCAAATTTGCTTTACCAGTGTTCCAAATCATTGCTGATTCAGCAGCACCAAGCAAATAGATAAGATCATTAAAGGGTCATGTCGTGATCTATCATCAGGGAGTGACTGAAGAACCAGGTCAACAGCCAACTACCTCGAGACTTCGACACCCGACTCTCCCGGCTTGTCAATATGTGACTTAATCTCCAAGACCTAAGCACATATAAACTTTGTTTGCCAATAGGGATTGAGTGACTTACAACTTGTCAAGTTTTGAAACTTGTGGGATAGGGAGATTTATTGGAGGAGGTGGAGGAAGTGAAGTATGATTTCCAGTCCCACTAATGCACAACAAAAGGATTGATCTTTCACCTTGATTGCCATTTGGGATATCATCTTCATTAGGATAGCTTGTTCCTAAAGATTTGGGAAGACCATAGCTGTCTAAACTAGACATCTATAAGGGAGAAATTCAAGTTAGTTGATTTAAAGTCCTTAATATAACACCCAATATGAAATATTAAGGCTAGGATCCAACAACCTATTTATAACTGGAAGAGGGATGCCGTAATCCGAGTTATAAAATAGTTGAAGGTAGGTAAATGAAGATTTACCAATTTCCACCATGAAAAACAAAATATAATTAAGTTTTAATTGGATTTGAAACTCCTAGATCTTTTGAGATACATTGAACTTTCAATGGCATGTTTTAATCTCGATTGTGCCCTCTCAAGTTTGTGACTGGGATGCCAAGGATCACAAACAAGGTGTGAATAACCATGCAAATTGACTTGGTACCCTTAACTTTATCTCCTAATCGATGTGCCGGTTAGCCACACAGCTCCACCGATCTATAATAAGGTCAAGTTACCCTTTCCACTCTTACTAGTCCTTATTAGCGTGCCGGTTAACCACACACGCTCCACTAATTGACTTGGTAAGGTACAAAGTGTAATTTCATGGGTTAGCACCTATTTCACATTTTCCTAAGTAACTAAGATTGGGAATTTATAAGTGTTTAGTTACTTAGTATTTTTCATTATACTTTTAATGAAGGGAGAATTATAGTCATTTCCAACCCGTTCGGCTAACGACCCTCCACCTGTCAAGGAAGCGGTGGGTGAGAGTGGACACCCATTAAACTGCCATTTTATAGGCAGTAACCTTATACCCCCCTTATAGACCGGCTTCGTGAATGAGGCCTACTAATGGTAAGATTGACTTTATCTTATACATATCTATATAATTAAAATTATAATAATAGTATAAGGGTGTATTTTAAACATTTAAAATACTTGGTGGTTTAATCAATTAATTAAACTATACTCTTAATTTAATTAAACTTAAACCATGTCTTTATGGAATTATTAACTCTTTTAATTAAACACTTTAATTAATTTAATGAAGTCCATAAAGTTTGAATTTTAACTTTTAAAATTGTAGAGATTGGAATTAAAGCATCAATGTGTGTGAGACTTTACAAATTCCAAAACTTGAGGGCAAGTTTTGAAACTATTCAAAACCTTTTATTTCATAACTTATGAGTTTAATGGTTCATTAAAATGAAGACTCTTCATTTTTATGTAACCTCTTATTTTTTTAATAACACTTTTAAAGAAGTGACTCTTAAACATCCATAACTTGAGGACAAGTTATGGAGTCATAAAACAATTTAATGAAAAAGACTCTTCATTTTTGTGTAACCTATGACACTTTTATGAGTTTTAAGATTCATAAATATGACTTTTCATGTGACTTGAAGACAAGTTACAAAAACACCTTTTATGAACTTCTCTAGATTAATTTGGATTGAAAACAACTAAAACACAATTTTTTCATTAATCTAAACTAACTCATAAATCAAGGAAACATAAAAAAAACTTTTGGTAATCCATAACTTGAGGACAAGTTATCGACTCCATACAATTTCATTGAGATCAAGAATTATACTAACAAACAATTTGCACATAATTCCTATGATCTACCAAAACTCATATGCATGAACATTCATAATCAACAATTTTCAAGAATTACATAAACATATATATACTTGAAACTTCGATTATAGCATTGAAATTGGTTTAACACAATCGATTATAGCATTGAAACATATATATACTTGAAACTTCGATTATAAAACACGTTTTATAAGACCAAAACAATCAAAGGTAATGATTCTAGACCAATTCCAACACCAAAACTCGAAGATATGCTGTTTGGGGTTCCAACTCGTCGAGTGCATGAACCAACTCGGCGAGTTGGATGCATTTTGTCTTGGACTCGTCGAGTCCCCTGTTCAGACAGCACAAAACTTCGTTTTTTAAGCAGTTTGCATCAAGTATAAGTGAAAACAAGCCTAGGCTCTGATACCACTGTTGGGTTTTAAGCATTCTAACACTCCTATGGTGTACATGCAACTCTAAATACCTTGGATCTATGTTTTCTCTATTATACATGCAAATATCAATTTCCAAGGTATTGTTCTAACTAGCATAATATAAAGTACATATAATATAAAATCTGGTAGAATTACATACCTCTTGTTTGGTGCTTGATTCCATGGAGCTCAAGAGCCTAGTGCCCCAAGTGTGACACCTCAAATGGTTCACACAACACCATGAACATTTGGAATAACCATGAGCGAAAGTAGAACACTTATAAAAATCAGTTTTCCCTCCACACATAGACTTAGTGGCCGATTTTCACAAGAATGATATGTTTATATAGTGTGACACTATTAGGGTAAACCCTAATTGTCATGGCTTTCCATTTCATTGGATCCATGGGTTCAAATACACCATGGAGCATCCATGGAGCATCCTATGGGTTTTAGCCCAACTTGATAATCCATGGAGCGTTAGCCCACTATATAAGTATGGATGATTTACATAATCAACCCATATATTTAATTAGTCTTCTTTTGATCACTTAATTAATTCTAGATTAATTCTTGATCAATACTAATTAAATAATCTTATTAATATATTAGAACTTATAATATATTAATAAACCTTAAGTGTTATTTCTCTCATTTTAGTCTATCCAAATGCTTGATGCCATGCAACCCAAATGGACCACACCGGGTCGGGTCAAGTATATACCAATTATAGTTATGGACTTAGACACTAATCCAACACCTTTATGGATCATTTAGCCTCATCTTTTCAGCCTCCAAGTCCTTGAGTCGTTTTTAGCAAATCCTAACCCCATAAGAGAGTGTCTTGAGCTAAAAGTTTGTTCTTTGTGTGCTTAATGAAGAAGGAGTTGCATCAAGGAGATTAGTAGTTGAAGCAAGCCTTTGGATCTTGGATCATCACCTTCTTGGGAAGCTCCAGAAGGTAAAAAGTTTCTACCTTTATGATTTGTTTGCTTTGATCTCATTTTGGGAGCTTTATGATGTTCTTTTTGTCCCAAAAGTCCCATTGTTATGCATGTATGGTTTTGGGTATTTTGGGTTGTCCTTTCAGGCCCTAGGAAGGGTTCTAAGCCATAAAAATGAGGTCCCTTTAGCAAGTTTGGCTCCATGCTTCTTGTAGAAGGTCTTAATGGATTAAGACCATGTATTAAAGACTTTTTGGATGTCTAAAGTCATAAAGTTGGAGACTTTATCACCCTGGAGTGCATTTGGATCATGGATCTTAAGTTTGGGCTTAAATGAAGCACTTATGAAGAAATTAAGTCTTGCGAGGGTACGCCCCACGTAGGGAGGTGTACGCCCCGCGTACTCAATCTGCCACCCCGATGATGGATTCTGCACAGCCTCGTGTACGCTGAGCGTTCCTCCGGAGTACGCCCTGGGTATGCGACAGTCTTGGGCCTCTTCATTTTGGGCTTCGGTTTTGGACTCGGATTGTCTTGGCCCATGTTGGGCCACCTGGATTTTATGGTTTGGGCTTTTATTTTGATGGAAATTCTTGGGTGTAGGCTCAAGAAAGGAATTGGGACCAATTTGGAAAATTAGGCCATATTTAGGCCTTAGATGTTTGTTTTCGATTTTGGGCCTTTGGTCTTCTAGTTTGGGCCTTAACTGTAGGCCAATCTTGAGAAGGATAAAAAGTTCTTTTACCCTAATTTGGGCTCATAGCGTGAGTCAGGGGCTAGATGTTGATGGGTTGTCTTTGTGGTAATTGATAGCGCGTGGATCATAGCGGATCTGCAGTCAGAGATTATTTGTCGGATCAACTGTGATGAGGTGTTGTCTTGATATTGGCAGTTCAGGGATCTGGGAGCCAGTAGCCAGGGATCATCTTTATGTTCTGCAATGCGAGGTGAGTTTTCCTCACTATACCTTCGGGTCAAAGGCACCAAGGTCGGCCCTTTGGTTTGATAACCTGATATTGTTGATATGTTGAGTATGGAATATATATGCATGCTAGTCTTGATATGTTATTCTGGTAGATCTGTAGGACTACCTATGATGATGTCTGCACAATTATATGTTGTGCTGTTATCTGTCGGCATATTGTGTTGTGTTGAGGTTGTACTGCTTCGTGCTGTAGCCAACAAACCCCAGTAGCATTCCATATACGAGCTGAGGACCCTGTTAATATGTCAAACTCGTACTGAGGGCTTGAGGGTATTGTAGCAATCCAGATATGAGCTGAGGGTCGGGTAGGACATGCCCGACTCATACTGAGGGCTCAGTAGCATCCCATATACGAGCTGTGGACCGGTTGGTATGCCAGACTCGTACTGAGGGCTGAAAATTGTTATTCTAGTCCGATGACTGATTGAGTTGGGAGCAATCAAGAAATAAGCTGTTGGCCACCGGGGCAAGCCAGTCTTGTGTTGTGGGCTCAAGAGCAGGCCAGATATGAGTTGTGGGCCTGATAGGCAAGCCAGACTCATACTGTGGGCTAAGGGGTACTCCCGTCTTTTAGCTGCGGACCCAGTACATGTTGTTATTTATGTGCTATCTGTTTGTGCGGTGGTATTTTAGGGGAACTCACTAAGATTTGTGCTTACAGTTTGTTTATGGTTTCAGGTTCTTCAGATGATTCGTGGCAAGGCGAAGGGGTGACCATATACATCCTTGGTTTTACAATGGATTGGATCTTAGGAGACTCTGATTTTAAATCATGTTTTGGAGACAATGTTTTTGTAAACACTTTTGTTAATAAATGGGTTGTTTTGAAAGGTTTTAATTTGTTGAAATTTTTGTGATGTTACAAGTTGGTATTAGAGCCTTGGTTTCAGTGAATTGGAGGAACACTCGTGTGAATCCAGTCTCAAACTAAGGAAAAAGGGTTTTAAAAATAATTTGCAAAGTAAAGGTTTTAAAAATAACTTTCAAAGTTGCTTTCAAAATAAAGAGGATGTGATGTGTACGATCAGTCGGAGCCAGTAAGTTGACCCAAAATTTCCACCTTATTCTTTGATATTGTAATATATTAGAACAACATGCTAGTGATAGGCTAAGGATCTTCAAGAGTTGCATGGTAGAATTGCCTGATTATATGATGCCCGATAGCCTAGGGTTCTTTCTTATATGAAATTGACATTATTACTGTAGTTTCTTAGTGTATGCATCATAGTTGTACATAACTAAGATTCTATAGCCTGAGAATATATGGTTTGGCCTTATTTCCTGTTCCTTGTCTGGTTGTGGGCTTAGGGTAGGATCGAGTATTCGATTATCTAAAGGATCCAGTGTTATGTATGGCTAGCATATAGGAATGTTGTAGGGTTGGTGGAAGTTTCATGAGTGGGTGCAGTGTATAGCGGGTCAGCGCAAGGAGTGATTAGTTACTATAGGGAGAGTGAGAGAAAGAAGGAGGTGCACCTGTGGTTCGGGGAGTTTGAGATCAAGGATTTTGTATGAAGATCTATCTGATTTTATTATGTTAGTGTCAGTCGACTTCTCTGCTTGAATGTTGCTTGCTTTGTGCTTTGTGGGACCCATGTTAATGAGAGTTAACCATCAACTGAATACAATAAAATCACATGCTATGAAGGTTAAATAATCTTAGAATGAAGGACTCGAACCTATTTCTCAGCTCTTGTTGTAGTCCAAACATTATATGGATGGGCCCTTTAGTCGAAGGATTATTTAAGCTTGGTTGCATGTGATTGTAGTAAGGAAGTGGTTAACTGGCGTTGGTAGGGGTTCTTCAGCAGCTGATGGCAGAGGGGGTGTGGCCGAGTGTTAGGGTAGCCTATGGAGTATTTAGTGCGATTATTTAGCTGAGGAGTAGCTTTCCGAAGTATTTTAGGACTAGGACTTAGAAAAACCGAAATGATTCTTGAGGAAAGTACGGATAAGTGTGGAAGGTAGTATTGGGCCCGTACTACTGGAAGCATAGGATCCATACTCGAATCTAGGAAGATTTTGGGGATTCTAAGGGCTGATCAGGTAAGATAGCATGGTTGGATACCATGATTTTCGACAGTGTTTATGTTCCTGTTAATCTTTCGGTTGTGGCTGTTCAGGCATGCAGATGGATCTGGTAAGTGTTTTGAGCGCCAGTGGCTTTATTGAATTGGGTTGTTTGGTGCAGACCTGTAACACCTGATTCCTGGTACGCAGTTAATTCAAGCATTTCTTCTGTTTTTCTCTAGGACTCGACGAGTTGGAGGCCCTACTCGTCGAGTAGAGTCGAGATCCGCGGACAGTTTAAGTGACCTACTCGACGAGTCGGGATACTGACTCGACGAGTAGGTGCTGGTTGAGTGAAACCCTAAATCTAAGGGTTTTCACCCTATTTAAACACCTTATCTCAGCCTCCATCGCCCTTATTTTTGGATAAGGTGTCTAAGTCCATAACTTATCTGGTATATACTTGACCCGACCCGGCATGGTCCATTTGGGTTGCACTTCACCCGAACTATTTATATGGATAACATTATGAGAAGAGTATATTTGCGGCTTATTAATATATTATAAGTTATAATATATTAATATGAAATTGTATTATTTAATTAGTATTCGTCTTAAATTAATTATGAATTAATTTAGTGATCAAATGGTGACTAATTAAACATGGGCTATTATATTTATATAGTGTGGGCTAACACTCATTATGGTAATGGGCTAAGCTTATATGGGAGTCCATGGATGATCCATGGAGCTCTTAACCCATGGATCCTTGGAAAGGAAAAGACATGGGTTATTAGGGTTTACCCTAATCATGTGCACTATATAAACAAGCTTGTGATGCATGAAATGACACCCTAGTGTGTGTGAAGAAAGGTGGCCGATTTCTAGAGCATAGATATACTCTCTCATAAGTTTTCCAAGTTTGTGGTGATTTGTGATTTCCATTTGAGGCATTCACATTATTGGTGCTTGGCTCTCAAACTCCTAAGGAATCAATTCACAAACAAAGGTATGTAATTCATCTAGTTCTTTTATGTTTAAAAGTTCCCCATGCCATGCTAGATAAGTTATAAACCTTGGAAAACAAATTTTGCATGTATTTTAGATAAACATAGATCCAAGGTTTATTAGGGTTGCATGTACACTTAGGAAGTGTTAGAATGATCAAAATCCAACAGTGGTATCAGAGCCTAGGCTTGTTTGTTGATACTTGATGCAAAATTGTGTTAAAAAATCGAAATTGTTTGCTGTCTGAACAGTGGACTTGCCGAGTCCATGGGGGGACTCGACGAGTCCAAGTGAAAATTCATCCTACTCGTCGAGTAGGTTCGTGCACTCGACGAGTAGAATGAACTGACAGCAGATTTTCGACTTTTGTTGCTGGAAATGGACTAGAAACATTACCCTAAACTGTTTTGGTGTTTTAAAACCTGTTTTACATGGTGTAATGTTTATGCTAATCCATTTACAATGGCTTATATCAAAATTCCATGATTTTATGTGATCATATAATTCTTGAAATCTTGATGATCATGTTCATGTTCTTATGAGTTTACAAAAATGATAGGAATTATTTGCTGAATTGTTTATCATTAATTCTTGATCATTTATGTGTTTTAATGGAGTCCATAATTTGTCCTCAACTTATGGATATCCAAAGGTCACTTTCTTTTAAACACACATTTAAACACATAAGTTACATAAAAATGAAGAGTCTTCATTTTTATGAACCCTTAACTCATAAGTTATGAAATGAAAAGTTTTGAAAAGTTTCAAAACTTGCCCTCAAGTTTTGGAATTTGTAAAGTTACACACACTTTAATATACTTTAATTCCAACCCTTAGAGTTTTAAAAGTTAAAATTCAACCCTTATACTATTTATAACATTAATGGTTAATTATTATATATATGTATAAGATCAAGTCGTTTTACCGTTAGTAGGCCTCATTCATGAAGCCGGTCTATAAGGGGGGTATAAGGTTGTTGCGTATAAAATGGTAACTTAATGGGTGTCCATTCTCACCCACCACTTCCTTGATCGGTGGAGGGTCGTTAGCCAAACGGGTAGGACAATGACTTTAAATTCTCATTAAAAGTATAATGAATATTATAAAGTAACTAAACCTTTTATAAATTCCCAATCTTAGTTACTTTAGGAAAATGTGAATATGGTGCTAACCCATGAAATTCATACTTTGTACCTTACCAAGTCGTTGGTGGAGCGTGTGTGGTTAAACGGCACACTAACTTGGACTAGTAAGGATCACGAAGGGTGACTTAATGTTTATCATAGATCGGTGGAGCGTGTGTGGTTAACCGGCACATCGATTAGGTGATAATATTAAGGGTACCAAGTGAGTTTGCATGGTTATTCACACCTTGTTTTGTGATCCTCGGCATCCCAGTCACAAAACCTAAAGGGCACAATCGAGATTGAAACATGCCATTGAAAGTTCAATGAATCTCAAAAGATCTAGGAGTTTCAAATCCAATTAAAACTTAATAATTTATTTCATTTTTCATGGTGGAAATTGGTGAATCGTCATTCACCTACCTTCAAATATTTTATAGCTTGGATTACGGCATCCCTCTTCCAAGGTATAAAATATTGTGTTGGGTCCTAGCCTTAATATTTCATATTGGGTGTTATATTAAGGACTTAAAATCAACTAACTTTAATATCCCCCATTGTAGATGTCTGGTTTAGACAACTGTGATCTTCCCAAATCTCATGGAAATCATACTTCTCTACCTCCACCTCCTCCATTTATTCTCCCTGACCCACAAGCTCGAAGACTTGAAAAATTCAAGGTCACTCAAGCCCTACTAGCAATTAAACATAAAGATGGAAGACCTGTGTGCACTCATGTCTTAGGAATGAAGTCACACTTTGACAGGTTGAGAATGTTGGGTTTCGTTGTCCCAAGGAAGTTGGCTATTAACTGGGTTCTTCAGTCACTTCCATAGTCATATAGTGAGTTCATTCAGAACTACTATGTGATAAATCACGACATGACCCTAATAGATCTATCTTATTTGCTTGTTGCTGCTGAGTCAGAAATGATGTGGCGCAATGGTCAAGCAAATATGGGTGGAAGGTCTATTTCTCAAACTTCCATGGACATGGACAATGGTAACATTGGAAGTCCAGAAAAGCCTTTTCTTCCCAATGGAAAGGGATCGGCCTTGGTCGACCCTGTTGACCAAAAGGCAAAGGGAAAGGCTAAGTCTGTGATAATCTCGTGTACCATTCCCAAAGAGTCTATATGTTTTTATTGTCATGAGAAGGGACATTGGAAGCGAAGCTGCCCTGAATACCTAAAAGATCTGAAAGCAAGTAGAAACAAAAGGTTTGACTCTGCTTCAGGTAAGTCCACTATCTAACTCTGTTAAGTTCCTTATTGATGATTCTTAATACAAAATGTGACTCGGTTACATTTTGGTGTCTGGCAGGATCAAGCAAAGGGAAGGACACTTAATAAAAGGAGTATGCTGAATCTGATAGCGAATATGGATGGTTCGAAGATCGGATTCTTGAGTTGCTACATTAGAGTTATGATAGATTGCTAGAAGATATGTAATAGCATAGTTTTCATTTAAAGTTGCATTGTAAGGAAAAAGTTTTTCCGCATTTATAAATAAATAAAATTTTGTTTTATTTTATTATATCTCCTTGCAATGGCATTTTATGAAAAATTGATGTTTGTATGGTTCTAACAATAATGGAAATGTGCATTTGATTCTTTTATTAGTGGTAGTGTCTAAATTTATCAAATAAGGAAAGATTCTCATCACCCAAGATTTCAATTGGACTGAAACTTGGAATCATGCAGGTTGTATTGCATGATGAATGAGAATTTTCATTTTTGGAAAGTTAAGACTAATTCCCTGACCACATGTATATGTGAGACAGGCGAAAGACTAAAGGATCGGGTACACTGGGTGTGTGCAGGTCAAAGTCCACCACAAAGATCGATAAGACTATTCGTCATGATTTACTAAAGTTTAGTAAATATGGTTGTACCTACAAGTTGAAGTACAATTCTGAAACATTGGAAAAGTTTCAATGTATGGCAGGACGAATGGGAAGAATCAAATTGGGCAGAAAGATAAAAGTTTCTCAAATCTGAAAAGATG
The DNA here is from genome assembly GCF_052849685.1 of Lactuca virosa. Taxonomy (NCBI): domain Eukaryota; kingdom Viridiplantae; phylum Streptophyta; class Magnoliopsida; order Asterales; family Asteraceae; genus Lactuca; species Lactuca virosa. Next base: position 47,799,290 of record NC_136433.1, read on the forward strand.
GGAGAGTACTTTAGTATCTTGTTTTATGATCATCTTAATGATTAAGAAACCATGTCACAATTCATCCTCTAAGGACATCTTAGTGAATTTTATGGCTAAGAAGAGGATTCATGAATTGTTGGAATGCTTAAAATCAAGAAGATGAATCATACTTCGTTCCAAAAACAAGTCTTAGAGTCATACTCCAAGATTGTAACTTGAGTGACACATCTTAAAGAAGGTTTATAACACTTGTCAAATGTAAGATTAAAATGTTTTCTACTCTTGTACATTTAAAATTGGTAAGTTGTGATGTTTTGGATAAAACAAAGACCAACTGACATCAATTGTGTGAAGTGTTTATCTTGATAAGAATTCGCACGGACTCTTGAATGTTTGTTTGGTTGTCAAGGAATGATTCTTGACAAAGAGAAACTTGCATGTCAAGAGGACAGTGGGAGTCTTAAAGGTCTTCAGAGTTTCAAGAGCTAATCAAGGATAAAACCTATAGTTTATCGCTAGCACACGGCTTGAGGTTTGTAACCTATCGTGTTGACATAATTCTTATTCCTGTGCCTATTCCGGTAAAGTTGACTATGTATGTGAGTTCTGTGAGTTCTCAATTGTGTGCGTAACAACTTGGAAGCAATGGTGGGCCCTTGGGCTACCAAGAGGCAAGAAATCAAGATTGAACAAGTTCAATCCATATGTTTTGAGTTTGTCACTAACCTTGTCTTTTGATTACGGTTTTGACAAATTCATATGGATAGGAACACATACATCATAAAATCTAAGTGTCATAAGGTTTTTTCCGATTCATGAAAATGATGGTGAGGAAACGCTTTCACTAAGTAGATTTTAAGTAGATAGCAATTGTGTTGTTTGCATTCTCAAAGTCGTTAGTGGAGCGTGTGTGGTTAACCGGCACACTAACATGGACTTGTGAGAAATGGCAAACAGGTCTAAACATTATGATTACGACATCCCTCTTCATAATTGTTTAGACACACATATGAGCTATCTAAAGAAAGATGTATGAGTCTGAGAAGCTTAGATAAATTTTTTTCGAAGCATCTCGTATCAGAAGTCTGAACTTTGGTGATGAAAGTCAATAAAGTATTGATTTCTAGAAGTCGATTTTTAAGTACATGTCAAAGCTAGTGGGAGCATAATTGTTGTGCTAAATAATTATTACGCTAGTGGGAGCATAATCAATTATGATGAGTATTGTTAATTATAGAAAACAAGAATTTCACTTGGAAAAGGTTGTTTTGCTATAATTAAGAGAGAGAAGATTATACTTCATTTCAATCCTAAAAGTTTAGATTGAGATTTCAATCATCTTTACTCAAGGATATATATATATATATATATATATATATATATATATATATATATATATATATATATATATATAGATATATATATATATGAATTTTATGTTGGAATGGTTCAGCATAAGGAAATTCTATATATATTGCGTTCTCAAATTCGATTATGATTACGACATCCCTCTTCATAGTCGATTTTTGAAAACATGGAAAATAAAAAAATATTGTAGCAAAAGACTGATCTAGTATCAGGTCTTTATGTGAGACATCGTGAATCGTGTCCCATATGCTTCGGGTATAGGATCGGTTACATGTTCTATAATTGGATAAGACTAAAATGATTAAGCAATTGTCGAGGACAATCTAAGGTTCACCAAAGATTGGTTGCTCAAGGACAGTTGAAAGTATAGTGTTAAATTTTGGAAGGACCATATGGATATATTCTGAAAAGAGGTAGCTCTTGTTCAGATATGATAATCAAAATGGGAATATGGAAATTTTCCATATTGGGAGTTGGATATTAAGAATCTATGAGAAAGTTAGAAACTTTTATGCAAGAAGGATGTTCAAAGAAATGTACTTTGAATATGAGAGTTCGTTTCCATAGAAGTGATCTCCTTTGGAATACTCTGTAATGACTGTTGACAAGTTTTGTAACTTTTGTGCATAGTCATTGCAAGAGGATCAATGCATATAAATTTGGAATCTAACAGATTACAGTAAATGACAAGAATTTGGTATTCTTTCATTTACGGTAAGGATTTGGGACTGTGAAATGAGCATCATTGGAATCATGTTCAATCGATCTACTTCACAAAGTAAAGATCATAGACAAACATAGTGTGCATACTTGGTGTATGACATGACTATTGTTTAGAAAACATAGTGTACATGCTTGGAGCATGGGACAACTATTGTTTTAATTCAAGTGTTAAGTTGATAAATCGAAACAGAATAATGTGGAATCAATATGGTGATGAACAAAAGGTGTTTTATTTATATTCATAAGGGCTGAGACCATATGGGATTCAATTATTCTTGTGTTTCACTTTGCATGTTTTGAATTCCATAATAACTAGGTTATTCTTTCCGAATAATTAAGTTATTCAAACCATCCACAGTCGGTTATATGTTGGAAGTAGATATGAATCAAGACTGTCATGAGTTGGTTGTAGAGGTCTAAGATGTTGGACATGGCTACAACACTCATGAGTGCTGATAAGTTATGAGTATTGGATTTAACCCACGTTCACTTGCATCACTTCATGGAATTCATCTCGAGTGATCGTGAGACGGTAATATCATATAAGTCTTCAAATCTAGAGATATGAGTTGTTACCTATGAGTTGGTTGTACATTGATTGCACGAAAACGCATCAGTAACTTGATGTTATAAAACGTGCCTTTGTGTATAATTCAACAAGTAGTAGAAACAAGTATATGAGTCGAAGTTTATCTGTTCCTTCTAGTCCTTGGAGGATTAGAAGCGATATCTGGGGCCCTCGATGATTTTGTTTTGACCTATGTACCGGGCCCGGTCAGAACTAAATTGATGTGTTCGATTAAGTTCTTTGTCAAAAAAATCGGAAATCGGGAAACAAACTGCTGGACAATAAGCAAGACATTGTTCCATGTATTTGTCCGGCTGATATCATGAGAGCAGAGGATTATATGATCACTTATCTAAAATGGCGCTTCATAGTTCAACAGAGTTTTTGAGAGCTACGATTGTCGGTTGGTTCCTGAAGTCATATAGGCAAATATAGTTATTAGACTTATCCAAGTGGGAGACTGTTGGATAAGGTGTCTAAGTCCATAACTTATTTGGTATATACTTGACCCGACCCGGCATGGTCCATTTGGGTTGCACTTCACCCGAACTATTTATATGGATAACATTATGAGAAGAGTATATTTGCGGCTTATTAATATATTATAAGTTATAATATATTAATATGAAATTGTATTATTTAATTAGTATTCGTCTTAAATTAATTATGAATTAATTTAGTGATCAAATGGTGACTAATTAAACATGGGCTATTATATTTATATAGTGTGGGCTAACACTCATTATGGTAATGGGCTAAGCTTATATGGGAGTCCATGGATGATCCATGGAGCTCTTAACCCATGGATCCTTGGAAAGGAAAAGACATGGGTTATTAGGGTTTACCCTAATCATGTGCACTATATAAACAAGCTTGTGATGCATGAAATGACGCCCTAGTGTGTGTGAAGAAAGGTGGCCGATTTCTAGAGCATAGATATACTCTCTCATAAGTTTTCCAAGTTTGTGGTGATTTGTGATTTCCATTTGAGGCATTCACATTATTGGTGCTTGGCTCTCAAACTCCTAAGGAATCAATTCACAAACAAAGGTATGTAATTCATCTAGTTCTTTTATGTTTAAAAGTTCCCCATGCCATGCTAGATAAGTTATAAACCTTGGAAAACAAATTTTGCATGTATTTTAGACAAACATAGATCCAAGGTTTATTAGGGTTGCATGTACACTTAAGAAGTGTTAGAATGCTCAAAACCCAACACTTATCACTCCCAGAAAGCTGTGGAACAAAACCCTAGCCGTTTTTGTGTGTTCTAAGGCCATTTTGGTACATTTGGTGGTTTGTGTAGCTTGCAGAAGAAGAAAGAAGCTTAAGAGTTCGAGTTGGGGATTAGCGATGCAGGGATCTAGTTCCATTTTCAGCTCAATCAAGGTAAAATGCCCTTGTCTTGGTCTTCTATGTGTTTATTCATCTTTGGACTTGGGTTTTGGGTACATTTAGGGCTTTCCAAGCCATATTCGGATTTGTGGAGTGTTATATGTGGTCTTGACTTCATATCTGAGTCATTGGAAGGGTCTCATGGCATAAAGGTGCCAACTTTATGGCCATGAGAGCCCCATGCACCTTGTAGAGCACCTTTTATGGCTTTTAGAGCCAAAACCCCCCATGAATGTGCTCCAAGTTTGGAGCTTTACGTATAAAATGGACATTAGGGGGCCAGATCTATGGTTTTGGTGTGTTAAGACCCATTTAAATCGACTGTATAGTGTTGTTCAAGGATGGACTCGACGAGTTGTTCTTGGGACTCGGCGAGTCGAGATGTATTGACCACCAAATCCTTTCTGTGGATGGACCAGTTGTTAGGGAGGAAGTACCGTGGATGTTTAGACACGAAAAGGGACCTGGGAATCATGGGACTCGACAAGTGTATGAGTAGGCTCGGCGAGTCCAAGGCAATCTCCCAATCTTTGAAGATGGACTCGATGAGTTGTTCATACAACTCGTCGAGTCGTAGACCAGACACATTCTTATGAGGGAGATGAGCTCGCCGAGGTCAAAGAGGAACTCGACGAGTCGGATGAAGTGATGGGTTTTCAACATTCTAACCCTCCTATGGTGTACATGCAACCCTAGAAACCTTGGATCTATGGTTGACTAAGATACATGCAAATAATTATTTTTCCAAGGTTCTTATCCTAACTAGCATGGCATGGGGTACTTGAATCAAATAAAACTAGTAGAATTACTTACCTTGTAGTAGTAGTTGTTTGCTTGGAGTTTGAGAGCCTAGCACCAATAATGTGGATGCCTCAAATGGAAGTCACAAATCACCACAAACTTGGAAACTTGAGAGAATGGTAACAACCTTCTTGAAATCGGCCCTCTTAGTATACTCACTACCACTAGTGTGATTTCAAGAACCAAAGCCTCCTTTATATAGTGTGGTGGATTAGGGTTACATCCATGTAAACCCTAATACCCATGTCTTTTCATTTCCATGAGATCCATGGGTTAAAGCTCCATGGAGTATCCATGGACTTTCCATGCAAGCCTAGCCCATTCCAAATAAGCATTAGCCCACACTATATAAATACAAGAGCCCATATTTAATTAGTCATACTTTTGATCTCTAAATTAATTCTAGATTAATTATAGATCAATACTAATTAAATAATATGATTTTATATTAATATATTAGAACTTATAATATATTAATAAATCATAACTTATACTATTCTCAAAAGATTAACCATAAATTGTTCGGGTGAAGTGCAACCCAAATGGACCATGCCGAGTCGGGTCAAGTACATACCAAATATAGTTATGGACTTAGACACTATATCCAACAGTCTCCCACTTGGATAAGTCTAATAACTATAGTTGCAAGTATGACTTCAGGAACCGATCAGCAATCGTAGCTCTTTAAACTCTGTTGAACTATGAAGCGCCATTTTAGATAAGTGATCATATAATCCTCTGTTCTAGATATCAGCTGGACAAATACATGGAACATGGTCTTGCTAATTGTCCAGCATTTGTTTCCCGATTTCTGATTTGTTTGACATAGAACTTAACTGAACACATCAATTTAGTTCTGACCGGGCCCGGTACATAGGTCAAAACAAAATCATTGAGGGGCCCAGATATCGCTTCTAATCCTAGAAGGAACAGATAAACTTCGACTCATATGTTTGCTCTACTACTTGTTGAATTACACACAAAAACACGGTTTATAACATCGAGTTACCAATACGTTTTCGTGCAATCAATGCATAACCAACTCATAGGCAACAAATCATATCTCTAGGTTTGAAGACTTATATGATATTACCGTCTCACGATCACTCGAGATAAATTCCATGAAGTGATACAAGTGAGTGTGGGTTGAATCCAATACTCAGAACTTATGAGCACTCATGAGTGTTGTAGCCCCGCTTTGTCTAACATCTTAGACCTCTACAAGCCAACCCATGACAGTCTTGACTCATATCTACTTCCAACATATGACCGACTGTGGAGAGTTTGAATAATATGATATAAACCATAACATAATTATTCTGGAAGTCAAAACATGCAAAAAGAAATAATAGTAAACGATTGACAAGAGATAGCAACACTTTACTCATAAATAACAACTTTTATTTATCATCAAATGTCAATTACATTTTACAAATTTCAAGATTATCTAACTACTAAAACTAATATCATCCTTCAGCCCTATGCTCCGAGCATGCTGGAGATGCTTAGCCCGAGTCAGTCCCTTCGTGAGGGGATCTGCTGGGTTCTCATCCGATGATACCCTCTTTGCCACGAGGATTCCTTCTTCTATTCGATGTCTGATGAAGTGATATTTTCTGTCAATGTGTCTGGATCTCCCATGATCTCTTGGTTCCTTGGCTAAGGCAACCGCACTATTGCTGTCACAGAAAATCTCCATTGGCTCCTTTATAGCTGGTACAACTCCAAGGTCTCCGATGAAGTTCTTTAGCCATATAGCCTCCTTTGCTGCCTCGCTTGCTGCTATATACTCTGATTCATAAGTGGAATCAGCCACTGTCTCCTGCTTGGAACTTTTCCAAGTAATTGCCCCTCTGTTTAGAGTAAAGACCCAGCCCGACTGAGAGCGGAAATTATCCCTGTCAGTCTGAAAGCTAGCATCACTATACCCTACAACTCTCAAGTCCTCACTGCCACCGAGGGTAAGGACCCAGTCCTTAGTCCTCCGTAGGTACTTGAGGATATTCTTTACCGCAATCCAGTGTGCCTTGCCAGGGTTCCCCTGATACCTGCTAACCATGGTCAAAGGAAAGGCTACATCAGGTCGAGTACACGTCATAGCATACATGATCGATCCTACAGCTGAAGCATAAGGTATTCGACTCATTTCTGCTATCTCAACCTCAGTACTAGGGCTTTGTGTCTTACTCAATCTGGCGTTACTCTGGATGGGTAACTCTCCTTTCTTGGAGTTATGCATGTTGAACCTTTTCAACACTTTGTCCACATAGGTGCTTTAACTAAGTCCAATTAGTCTTTTACTACTGTTTCTCAAAATCCTTATCCCTAGGATATAGGCAGCTTCTCCAAGGTCCTTCATAACGAAACACTTCCCAAGCCAAGACTTTACTTCCTGCAGGGTTGGGATGTTATTTCCTATGAGTAGTATGTCATCCACATACAGTACCAAAAAGCTGACTATACTCCCACTAGCCTTGATATAGACACAAGATTCATCTTCACTCCTTGAAAAGACAAATTCTTTGACTTTCTCATCAAAGCAAAGATTCCATCTGCGAGGTGCCTGTTTTAATCCATAAATGGATTTCTCGAGCTTACACACTCTACTGGGGTACTCTGTACTGACAAAACCCTCTGGCTGAACCATGTAAACATCTTCAGCCAACTTTCCATTAAGGAAAGCGGTTTTGACATCCATTTGCCATGTTTTATAATCATGAAATGCAGCAATGGCTAACAGAACCCTAATAGACTTAATCTTGGCCACTGGTGAAAAGGTCTCATCATAATCAACTCCCGGAGTTTGAGAATAACCCTTTGCAACCAGTCGTGCCTTATAAGTGTGTACATTACCATCCATGTCGGTCTTCTTCTTGAAGATCCATTTGCACCCAACTATCTTACGATCAGGTACATTGTCAACCAAGTTCCAAACTTGATTGTCATACATGGACTGTATCTCGCTATCCATAGCCTCTTTCCATTTAGCAGCCTCAGGGCCTGCCATGGCTTCCGTGTAGCTGTTAGGCTCATCCAGATTTACCAGTGTGTTATCACTGATAAGTGTCTCACCTTCTGCAGTAATATGAAAACCATAATAATGCTCAGGTGCATTCCTAACTCTGGTGGAACGCCTCAGAGGTATAGATTCTTCAGTCGGCTCAACAGGAGTTTCCTCCTCAGGTTGAGGGCTAGGGTTTGAGGTTCCTTCACCACTTGACTCTTGAATTTCCTCAAGGTCAATTTGCCTCCCACTGTCTCCTTGGCTCATGAATTCTCTCTCTCGAAAGAATCCTCTTCTTGTTATAAAGACCACATTATCACTTGGTCTGTAGAAGATGTAACCAAAGGATTTCTGTGGGTAGCCGATGAAAATACACCTTTCGCTTCGGGGTTCGAGCTTATCGTGAGTCTCGCGTCTCACGAAAGCCTCGCAACCCCAAATCTTGATGTGGTCTAGATTGGGAACTTTTCCAGTCCACAACTCGTGAGGTGTTTTGGCAACCTTCTTTGTAGGGACTAGATTAAGGATATGGGCGGCAGTCTCTAAGGCATAGCCCCAAAATGAGATTGGTAGCGAAGCTCGACTCATCATGGAACGAACCATGTCCAACAAGGTCCGATTGCGCCTCTCAGCTACACCATTCAACTGTGGTGTCCTAGGAGGTGTCAATTGTGAGACAATCCCACATTCCTTAAGATAGTCAAGGAACTCAGTACTAAGATACTCACCACCACGATCGGATCGAAGCATCTTAATGTTCCTGCCCAACTGATTCTCCACTTTTTGCTTAAACTCTTTGAATTTCTCAAAGGTTTCTGACTTATGCTTGATTAGGTAGACATATCCATATCTACTAAAATCATCAGTAAAAGTCACATAGAACCGATTAGCATCTCTTGTGGCGGTTCTGAAGGGTCCACACACATCCGTGTGTATGAGGTCCAACAAACCTTCACCCCTAGCACAAGTGCCAGTAAAAGGTGACTTTGTCATTTTACCAAGCAAACAAGATTCACAACTATCATCTGACTTTAGGTCAAATGACTCCAAGACTCCATCCTTTTGGAGTTGGCCTATGCGTTTCTTGCTTACATGTCCAAGACGACAATGCCATAAGGATGCTTTATCTAAGCTAGTGGAAGATTTAATACACAATACATTATTTCCTAGATTATCTACAACAGATACAGTTTCATACACGCCATCACAAGGTAATGCTTTAAAATAAAGAACATTATTAAAGAAAGCATCAATACTACCATTATTATTAGCAAAATAAAAGGTAAAACCTTGTTTATACAATGCATGAAAGGAAATAACATTTCTTGCCATTTCTGGCGAATAACAACATTTATTCAAATCTAATGTAAACCCACTATTTAGCACTAAGGAATAAACTCCTATCTTGGTGACAGGTGAAGCTTTCCTGTTTCCCATGATCAAGTTTATCTTTCCCTGCTCCACATTCTCACTTCTTTTTAGTCCCTGCAAATCACAACATATGTGAATACCACAACCTGTATCAAGGACCCAAGACTTAGAATGAGGTGAGTTATTAGACAATATAGTGTATATAACTGCATGGTTGGGTTTTACTTTCCCATCCTTCAAATCTTGCTGGTACTTTGGGCAGTTTCGCTTCCAATGCGACTTTTCATGGCAATAGAAGCATTCAGCCTCATTAGGGTTAGCAGAAGGAGTGACAAAACCTTTCTTGGTTTTGCTTGAAGAGGAGCCTTCAAGGGTCTTACCCTTGGTACCCTTAGAAGGGTTTTTTCTCTTCTTCCCTTTGCCATGCCCGATTGCCAAGACATTAGCCGCAGTTGGAGTGGGAGTAGGAGTAGTAACAACCGACTTACCCTTTAGACCACTTTCGGCGGTCTTCAAGAGTCCTTGAAGTTTGCTGAGGGTGACTTCTTCCTTGTTCATGTGATATGTCATGCGGAATTGATCATAACACGATGGCAAGGAGTGCAAAATGATGTCTATTGCTAACTCCTCAGGGAAGTTCACATTCAGCTTCAGTAAACGGTCCACATACCTTTGCATTTTCTGCATGTGGCCCGTGATGGGTTCACCATCCTTCATTCGGGTTGTTATCATGGAGGAGATTATTTATATCGCTCTTGACGAGCACTTTGATGGTAGCGGTCCATCAAGTCCTGGTGCATCTCAAAAGGATAATAGTCCTCATAGGACTTTTAGAGCTCGGTTGTCATGGTGGCCATCATGATGCATGCCACTTTTGTAGCATCTCTTTCATGTACCTCATATTCAGCAAGCTCTTCAGGAGTAGCAGTTGGCTCGGGTACCTTCAGCTCCTTGTGGAGAACATATTCTTTGTTCTCATACCGAGTGACCATCCTGATGTTTCTGATCCAATCTGTAAAGTTTGACCCATCAAAGATGACTCTCCCACAAAGATTCATGAGAGAGAAGGAGCTAGTAGGGTTTGAGCCAGAAGCATTGTTATTGGAAGACATCTGAAAAGAAGAGGGAATATATTAGATTAGATATAGAGATAGTCCTTAACAAAACACCCAAATGTAATATTAAGGCTAGGACCCAACACAATATTTTATAACTTAGAAGAGGGATGCCGTAATCTAAGCTATAAGATATTTGAAGGTAGGTGAATGACGATTCACCGATTTCCACCATGAAAAACGAAATATTTAGGTTTTAATTGGTTTAGAAACTCCTAGATTCTTTGAGATTCATTGAACTTTCTTCAATGGCATGTTTCAATCTCGAGTGTGCCCTTCAAGTTTTGTGACTGGGATGCCGAGGATCACAAAACAAGGTGTGAAGTAACCATGCAAATTACTTGGTACCCTTAATGTATTACCCCTCAATCGATGTGCCGGTTAACCACACACGCTCCATCGATACTATGATAAACATTAAGTCACCCTTTACCTACCTTGTTAAGTTCAAGTTAGTGTGCGGGTTAACCACACACGCTCCACTAACGACTTAAACAAAGTGTAAAGTGTAATTTCATGGATTAGCACCTTATTCACATTTTCCTAAAATAACTAAGATTGGGAATTCAATAAAGTTTAGTTACTTTAGTATTATCATTATACTTTTAATGAGAATTTATAAGTCCTTATCCTACTTGTTCGGCTAACGACCCTCCACCGATCAAGGAAGCGGTGGGTGAGAGTGGACACCCATTAAGTTGCCATTTTATAGGCAACAACCTTATACCCCCCTTATAGACCGGCTTCGTGAATGAGGCGTACTAGCGGTAAGACGACGACTTGATCTTATACATATATAAATATTATTAAACTTATAATATTATAAAGTATAAGGGTTGAATTTTAACTTTTAAAATTCTAGGGGTTGGAACTAAAGTTTTTAATATGACTTTACATGTTCCAAAACTTGAGGGCAAGTTTTGTAAACTTTCAAAACTTTTCATTTCTCATAACTTATGAGTTAATGGTTATTAAAATGAAGACTCTTCATTTTTTTGTAACCTATGTGTTCTTTTAATGGTTATTTATAAATGTGACTTTTGGTTATCCATAACTTAAGAACTAGTTATGGACTCCATTAAAACACATAAAGATCAAGAATTAATCTAATCAATTATTAGCACATAATTTCTATGATCTTCTAAACTCATATGTTTATGAATGTTCATATCAAAAATTTCAAGAATCGTAAGTACATATACAAAACTTGAAATTTTGATACGAGCTTTTGAACAAAACTTCGATTTTCAAGTTTTTTTTTTTTTTTTTTTTTGCATCAAGTATCAAATAAACAAACCAGGCTCTGATACCACTGATGGGTTTTCAACATTCTAACACTCCTATGGTGTACATGCAACCCTAGAAACCTTGGATCTATGGTTGACTAAGATACATGAAAATAATTATTTTTCCAAGGTTCTTATCCTAACTAGCATGGCATGGGGTACTTGAATCAAATAAAACTAGTAGAATTATTTACCTTGTAGTAGTAGTTGATTGCTTGGAGTTTGAGAGCCTAGCACCAATAATGTGGATGCCTCAAATGGAAGTCACAAATCACCACAAACTTGGAAACTTGAGAGAATGGTAACAACCTTCTTGAAATCGGCCCTCTTAGTATACTCACTACCACTAGTGTGATTTCAAGAACCAAAGCCTCCTTTATATAGTGTGGTGGATTAGGGTTACATCCATGTAAACCCTAATACCCATGTCTTTTCATTTCCATGAGATCCATGGGTTAAAGCTCCATGGAGTATCCATGGACTTTCCATGCAAGCCTAGCCCATTCCAAATAAGCATTAGCCCACACTATATAAATACAAGAGCCCATATTTAATTAGCCATACTTTTGATCTCTAAATTAATTCTAGATTAATTATAGATCAATACTAATTAAATAATATGATTTTATATTAATATCTTAGAACTTATAATATATTAATAAATCATAACTTATACTATTCTCAAAAGATTAACCATAAATTGTTCGGGTGAAGTGCAACCCAAATGGACCATGCCGAGTCGGGTCAAGTACATACCAAATATAATTATGGACTTAGACACTATATCCAACATGAAGATGATCCCGATGGTTTGGATGAAGGAGAACCCGTCGAGTTCTTGCTAGACTCGACGAGTGAAGTCGGGGTTGGTTCGGGTTAGTGGGCATGGACTCGACGAGTTGGTAGAACAACTCGGTGAGTCAGGTCAACTGGGTGTTGACTTTGACCAATGTTGACTTTTCCTGGTTTTGGTATTGACCCTGGTTAGGGTTTTATGTTCGGTTTGATGACTTGAGGATTTTCGTGTAGGGATTGAGGAGTCGAGGAGAGCCGACCTTCACGTAGAGGACAGTTTAGACACTACACGACATCGAGGTGAGTTACCTTCCAGTAGAAGTGGGTCTAAGGCACCAAGGCCGACCCACTAGTAGTTGTTTAGCTGAGATGATTGTCTTTGTGATAATTGTCTGGGCTGCTATTGCTTGATATGCGAGTATGTTAGTTTGCTTGAGATGTGACTAAGCTAGTTTGCTATGTTATGTGAGATAGTATCAGTAGTAGGGGACTAGTCCCTGAATCGGTCGTTAGGACCAACGGGTAGGTCGGACACCCCAGATATGTCTAACAACATGATTGAGATATGATATTATGTGTTAGCAGTAGGGGGTGAAATAGTCCCCGTGTTCGGTTGATAGACCGGAGGGTAGGTCGGCACCCCAGCATAGCCTAACATGGGTAGGTCAGCACCCCAGAATGGCTCGACATGGGTAGGTCAGCACCCCAGAATGGCTTGACATGGATAGGTCAGCATCCCAGAATGGCTTGACATGGGTAGGACGGGCGTCCCAGAATTGCCCGACAGTATGTATGTTACGTAATTATATGGTATGTGGTATGATGGGGGAACTCACTAAGCTTTATGCTTACAATTTTAGTTTTGGTTTCAGGTACGTCTTCGTCTAAGGGGAAGGATCCGACAGTGTAGCAGCGCATCACACACACACACATGGTTTCCGCATGGAGTTTTCTGGGAATGTACTCTGATTTATTTTACTTTTGACTATATGATTTTCAGACACATTGTTAAGTTTCTTTTTACAAATGACATGGCATGGGAAATGTTTTGGTAAACTATGTTGTGAATTACTTAATTAAAAATGAAATTTTTGGGCTTGAAATTTGGGATGTTACAAGTTGGTATCAGAGTCCTGGTTTGAGGGATTCGGACACCCTCGGGGGGGGGGGGGGGGGTGTCTGGACTCAAACCGAGGGATTAAAAGATTTTTATAAGGAAAATGGTTTTCAAAAATCTGAGTCAAAGAGTTTTGAGAAAGAACAAGGTGTGTGATGCGTGCGACCGACCGAGCTCAAGTAAGTTTTCCCCAAGATACCCATACTTGCTATGATAAGTTATATGATATATGATTCTGAGAAACTCCATGCTAGATTAGGGCTGAGGATCTAGGAGGATGCCTTGTATGTCTGATATATATATATATATATATATATATATATATATATATATATATATATATATATATATATATATATATATATATATATATATATATATATATATATATATATATGGTTCTGAGAACTGCATGATAGAGTAGGGCTAAGGATCTAAGAAGGATGCCTTATATGCCTGTTGTATGAGCTGTATGCTAGGACTGTTTAGTCAGCAGTAGGATGGCCAGTATAGGTTATGCCTGAATTGGTTACTCAATGCACGAATGTTGCTTGCTTTGTGCTATAAGGGTTCTGCCTAACTTTAACTATCTAGTGAGCGAATATGTAACAGTATTAGCAAGCTAGATAGGGAAGGATAGAGGGGACCCCTTGTGCAGCTGATGGCGGAGAGTAGGTCGGAGGGTGCCCTAGGAGAACCTAGGACGAGATTAGTGGAAAAGGGTATCGGTAAGGGACTTGGTGAAGTTGAAGAAATCCTTGAGGAAAGTACGAATAGATGTGGAAGGTAGTATAGGCCCGTACTATTGGAAGCAGAGGATCCGTACTCGAGTCAGGGAGGGCCGAGATGGAACCAGTGAACTTGGAGAGTGTGTGAGACCTCTCGAGAGCATGTATGATCCTGACGTTTATGTGTTCATTTGCAGTATGGAAATCACACGACATGGAGCGGGAGGTTTAGGATCAGGATCAGGATCAGGCTTGGGTGCAGGATCCGAGCAGGATGATGATGGGCTACACGAGTTCATCGCGTTTGAGATCACAAGAGGCATCCTTGAGTCAACCCCGGTTATTTTCGGGTCGATCAAGGAAGGGATTGTTGAGCTGATGGAGGATCGCCTCCGAGCATTCAGTAGTGACTTAGCGACCAGCCAGTCGGGTACGCGCACACTGTCCTTTAAGGACTTCGGAGGGAGTGGCGCACCGTATTTTACGCGGTGAAGAACCCCATTGCTGTCAGGAGATGGATCGCAGACATTGAGTCTGCGCAGTTGACGAGCTTCTGCCCGGAAGGGTCGAAGGCCCGCTTTGCTGCGGGATGTTTGAGGGATAGAGCTAGAGACTGGTGGGAGTCGGTTGGTGACTCGTTGGGAGCCCCAGCCGTCGAGGCTATGACTTGGTCAGATTTCGTGACCAAATTCAGGGCTGAGTTTGCGCCGGCTGTGGAGCTTCAGCAGCTGGCCAGGGAGTTTTTGGATATGAGGCAGACGAATGAGACAGCGGCGGAGTTCACCGCCAAGTTCAGGGAGAGGGCCCTGTTGGTACCCCAGTATCCGGGGGATGAGGAGATGCGGTAGACCCGCTACCATGATATGTTGAGGGCTGATATTCGGGAGCATATCAGCTATTCAGCCTGCCCGACCCTGGAGTCCATGATTGCCAGGGCGCGGGAGAGGGAGCTCCATTTGGAGCACGTCAGCAAGAGGAAAGCATAGTCTGAGCAGTTGAAAAGGGTTTTGGGGAAGAAACCCAAAAGATCCGATGTTAGGTCGAAGGGCCAGCCGGGCCAGAGCCGCTGCAGGAAATACGGCAGGCGCATGAGGGAGCTTGTATAACGGGATCGTCAGGCTGCTACAAGTGCGGCAAGACGGGGCACTTTGGCAGGGATTGTACTGCCCCCGCCCTCACAGTGCAGATGTCAGACCTAATTTGCTTCCATTGCAATCAGAGGGGCCATAAAAAGGCCAACTGCCCTAGATTGACAGCAGCGTCAGCAGCAGCGCCAGCGGTGGCGCCGACTCCAGTGACAACGCGAGTTACAGATGGCCGAAAGGCCAAGGCAGAGGCTCCAGTGGTGAGGAGCCGAGCATTTCAGTTGACAGCCGAGGAGGCACGCGCCGCACCCGATGTGGTAACGGGTACGATTTCTTTCTTATGCTTTTATGTTATGACGTATGATTTTGATATGTTATGTATGTGCATTGTTTAGGATCGTTCCATGTGAACGGTATCCCAGTTCAGGTATTGTTTGATTCGGGTGCTACCCGATCGTTTGTCTCTCTTGCGCTTAGCAAGAAGTTTCCTGAGTCTTCGGGCATGTTGGATTGCCCTCTAGAGGTCGAGATTGCGGACGACCGATCAGTGCGAGCATCAGAGGTCTAACGAGATTGTGTTTTGCGGTTGTTCGAGGAGCATTACCTGGTAGACTTGGTTCCCATACCTTTACGGGGGAACAAGGTTATTATTGGTATGGACTGGTTGAGCCCCAATGGGGCGGTGATCAACTGCGCGCAACAGTTGGTGCGGATCAGGACCCCAAGTGGGGGAGAACTGGTGATTCAGGGCGAGAGGCCACAACGAGGGCCAACTTTATGTTTAGCAGCGAGGGCTAGGCGCTACTTTCAGCAGGGTTGCGCAGGATATGTCGCCTATGTTGTGGACACCCGGGGGGTGGGTAAGGCGACGGTGGGCGATGTGCCAGTAGTGCGAGAGTTCACGGATGTATTCCCCGAGGAGTTGCCTGGGATACCTCCGGAACGGCAGGCAGAGTTCAGGATCGACCTAGTCCCTGGTGCGGCTCCGATAGCCAAGGCACCGTATCGGTTGGCTCCTCTTGAAATGCAGGAGTTGTCTACACAGTTGCAGGAGCTGTTAGACAAGAGATTCATTAGACCGAGCAGTTCACCCTGGGGAGCCCCGATTCTATTCGTGAAAAAGAAGGACGGGTCGTAGCGGATGTGTATAGACTATAGGGAGCTGAATAAGGCAACGGTGAAGAACCGTTGCCCACTCCCGAGGATTGATGACCTCTTTGACCAGCTACAGGGAGCATCTTGATTCTCCAAGATTGATTTGCGTTCAAGGTATCATCAGATGAGGGTTAGAGAGGAGGATGTGCAGAAGACTGCGTTTCGGACGCGTTATGGCCACTATGAGTTCATGCTGATGCCTTTCGGGCTCACCAATGCTCCTGCCGCGTTCATGGACCTCATGAACCGCGTGTGCAGACCGATGTTGGATCGGTCTGTGATAGTTTTCATCGATGACATCTTGGTTTATTCCAAGACGCGAGAGCAGCATGAGGAGCACTTGCGAGAGGTTTTGGGTACTTTGAGGAGGGAGAGCTTGTATGCTAAGTTCTCCAAGTGTGAGTTCTGGTTACACGAGATGCAGTTTCTTGGGCACCTTGTCAACCAGGATGGGATATCGGTTGATCCGGCCAAGGTTGAGGCCGTGATGAGGTGGGAGGTTCCGAGGTCTCCATCTGAAATTCGGAGCTTCCTGGGATTGGCAGGCTACTATCGGAAATTCATTCAGGACTTCTCCAAGATAGTCGTGCCCCTGACCAGGCTGACAAGGAAAGTCGTGGTCTTTCGCTGGGGGCCTGACCAGCAGGCTGCGTTTGAGACATTGAGACAGAGATTGTGCGAGGCGCCAATCTTAGCCCTGCCGGAGGGCATGGAGGATTTTGTTGTATACTGCGACGCGTCCATCTTAGGTTTGGGAGCAGTACTGATGCAGAGGAGGCATGTTATTGCTTACGCTTCGAGGCAGCTGAAGCCTCACAAGGCGAATTATCCGACGCACGATTTGGAGCTGGGGGCTGTTGTTTTCTCCCTCAAGATTTGGCGTCATTACCTCTATGGGGTTCGTTGTACCATTTACACGGACCACAAGAGCCTGCGGTATCTCATGGACTAGCCAAATCTGAATATGAGGCAGCGTCGGTGGCTTGATGTGGTGAAGGATTATGATTGTGAGATCCTCTACCACCCGGGGAAGGCCAATGTCGTGGACGATGCGCTTAGCCGCAAGGCAGCGCCGATCAGGGACATCTGTCTGAGGATGACAGTTGTGACTCCGCTGTTGGAGCAGATTTGGGAGGCCCAACAGGAGGCCATGAAGGAGGAACATCGAAAGAGTGAGCGAATTGTGGGTCAGGTTTCCTCCTTCGACTATGATAGCCGGGGATTGTTGACGGTAGGTATTGATGGCAGAGGCGCACAAATCCAGGTTCTCTATCCATCCCAGGGCGACGAAGATGTACAGGGATCTTCGTCTCGATTATTGGTGGCCCTGTATGAAGAGGGACGTAGCCTGGGTTGTGGAGAGGTGTCTGACCTACAGGAAGGTCAAGGCTGAGCACCAGAGACCTCACGGCAAGGTCCAGCCGTTGGATATCCCGCTGTGGAAGTGGGAGGATATTACGATGGACTTCATTACGAAGCTTCCCATGACCGCGCGTGGAGTGGATTCGATTTGGGTCATCGTTGATCGGTTGACCAAGAGCGCCCATTTTATTCCGATTTAGGAGAGTATTTTGGCTGAAAAGTTGGCCGACATCTACATCAGAGAGGTAGTGGCGCGACAAGGGGTGCCAGATTCAGTGATTTCCGACAGGGATGTGCGGTTCACTTCCAGGTTTTGGAAGAAGTTTCATGACGAGTTGGGTACTCGTCTGCATTTTAGTACCGCCTTTCACCCGCAGACGGATGGTCAGAGCGAGCGGACCATCCAGACGCTAGAGGATATGCTGCGGGCGTGTGTTTTAGATTTCGGAGGTAGTTGGGATACTTATCTTTTGTTGGCAGAGTTCTCTTATAATAATAGCTATCATGCAAGCATCGACAGTCCTCCTTTCGAGATGTTGTATAGGAGGAAGTGCAGGACCCCGATATGCTGGGGAGAGGTCGGACAGAGAGTCATGAGAAGTACCGAAGTGGTACTCAAGACTACGGAGAGGATCCAACAGGTTCGGAGCAGGCTTCAGACTACTCAGAGTCGGCAGAAAAGCTATGCCGACAAGCGTCGATCGGACCTGGAGTTCCAGGTCGGTGATATGGTGCTCCTGAAGGTGTCTCCTTGGAAGGGCGTCATTCGATTCAGGAAGCGGGGAAAGCTGGGCCCCAAGTATATTGGACCCTTCAGGGTTGCGGCCCGGGTGGGCAAGATGGCATATAGGCTGGATCTGCTAGCCGAACTCAGTCAGATTCATAGCACATTTCATGTCTCCCAGTTGCGGAAATGCCTGGTAGACGGTTCGGCGGTGGTGCTTCTAGAGGATATTCAGGTTGATGACAGCGTAAACTACATCGAGCAGCCAGTGGCAATCCTTGACAGGAAGTCAAGGGATCTGAGGAACAAGAGGGTGGAGCTGGTAAAGGTGCAGTGGCAGCACCGCAAGGGCTCGGAATGGACCTGGGAGCCGGAGGACGAGATGAGGGAACATTACCCCGAGCTTTTTCCGGATTCAGCGGCAGACTTCGAGGACAAAGTCTAAGATAAGTGGGGGAGATTTGTAACACCCGATTCTTGGTACGCCGTTAATTCAAGCATTTCTTGTGTTTTTCTCTGGGACTCAACGAGTTGGAGGCCCGAATCGTCGAGTAGAGTCGAGATCCGCGGACAGTTTAAGTGACCTACTTGACGAGTCGGGATACTGACTCAGCGAGTAGTTGCTAGTTGAGTGAAACCCTAAATCTGAGGGTTTGCACCCTATTTAAACACCTTATCTCAGCCTCCATCGCCCTTATCACTCCCAGAAAGCTGTGTAACGAAACCCTAGCCGTTTTTGTGTGTTCTAAGGCCATTTTGGTATATTTGGTGATTTGTGTAGCTTGGAGAAGAAGAAAGAAGCTTGAGAATTCGAGTTGGGGCTTAGAGATTCAGGGATCTAGTTCCATTTTTAGCTCAATCAAGGTAAAATGTCCCTGTCTTGGTCTTCTATGTGTTTATTCATCTTTGGACTTGGGTTTTGGGCACATTTAGGGCTTTCCGTGCCATATTCGAATTTGTGGAGTGTTATATGAGGTCTTGACTTCAGATCTGAGTCATTGGAAGGGTCTCATGGCATAAAGGTGCCAACTTTATGGCCATGAGAGCCCCATGCACCTTGTAGAGCACCTTTTATGGCTTTTAGAGCCAAAACCCCCATGCATGTGCTCCAAGTTTGGAGCTTTACGTATAAAATGGACATTAGGGGGCCAAATCTATGGTTTTGGTGTGTTAAGACCCATTTAAATCGACTGTATAGTGTTGGTCAAGGATGGACTCGACGGGTTGTTCTTGGGACTCGGCGAGTCGAGATGTATTGACCACCAAATCCTTTCTGTGGATGGACCAGTTGTTAGTGAGGAAGTACCGTGGATGTTTAGACATGAAAAGGGACCTGGGAATCATGGGACTCGACGAGTGTATGAGCAGGCTCGACGAGTGAAGTCGGGGTTGGTTCAGGTTAGTGGGGCATGGACTCGACGAGTTGGTAGAACAACTCGGCGAGTCAGGTCAACTGGGTGTTGACTTTGACCAATGTTGACTTTTCCTGGTTTTGGTATTGACCCTGGTTAGGGTTGTATGTTTGATTTGATGACTTGAGGATTGTCGTGTAGGGATTGAGGAGTCGAGGAGAGCTGACCTTCACGAAGAGGACGGTTCAGACATTACACGACATCGAGGTGAGTTACCTTCCAGTAGAAGTGGGTCTAAGGCACCAAGGCCGGCGCACTAGTAGTTGTTTAGCTGAGATGATTGTCTTTGTGATAATTGTCTGGTATGCTATTGCTTGATATGCGAGTATGTTAGTTTGCTTGAGATGTGACTAAGCTAGTTTTCTATGTTATGTGAGATAGTATCAATAGTAGGGGACTAGTCCCCGAATCGGTCGTTAGGACCAACGAGTAGGTCGGACACCCCAGATATGTCTGACAGCATGATTGAGATATGATATTATGTGTTAGCAGTAGGGGGGTGAAATAGTCCCCGTGTTCGGTTGAAAGACCGGAGGGTAGGTCGGCACCCCAGAATTGCCTGACATGGGTAGGTCAGCACCCCAGAATGGCTCGACATGGGTAGGTCAGCACCCCAGAATGGCTTGACATGGGTAGGTCAGCACCCCAGAATGGCTTGACATGGGTAGGTCAGCACCCCAGAATGGCTTGACATGGGTAGGACGGGCGCCCCAGAATTGCCCGGCAGTATGTATGTTATGTGATTGTATGGTATGTGGTATGATAGGGGAACTCACTAAGCTTTGTGCTTACAGTTTTAGTTTTGGTTTCAGGTACCTCTGCGTCTAAGGGGAAGGAGCCGGCGGTGTAGCAGCGCATCACGCACACACACACACATGGTTTCCGCATGGAGTTTTTTGGGTATGTACTCTGATTTATTTTACTTTTGACGATATGACTTTTAGACACATTGTTAAGTTTCTTTTTACAAATGACATGGCATGGGAAATGTTTTGGTAAACTATGTTGTGAATTACTTAATTAAAAATGAAATTTTTGAGCTTGAAATTTGGGATGTTACAAGACCTAGTGAGCTTTATGGTTTGAGGCCTCGTGGGTTTTGCTCAAGGACAGGTATTCGAGTCGCGAGACTCAAGAAGGGGGCGATGGCTATGATCGGCTTGGGTTTTGTAGCTGGAAGTGAGATGGTCAGCTGATGGATTGGAATGTCGTTATCTATGGCATGGGTTATGCCCTTTCAGTTTTCCGAGTCTGGGGAAGGAGTGAGCAGGCTGGTAACTTCCAGGGTTAGGAAGGTTAGTACCTGCTTAAGTTGGTTTGAGTTATGATTTGGTTTTAGTGCCAGCAAGTGGTAGTTCGAGCCCTAAGTGGGGGAGAACCAGGATTCTCGTGTTGAGTATTTTAGCCGTTGAGGGATTTGCCAGTTCGTTGTCGGATTGCTATTTTTAGATTAGTTTGCCAGATGTTGATCAGTGGGTCTTTCCAGGAGCGGGTATGCTCAGTTCCATGTGGGTCTTGATTGTATGGATTAAGTGTCAATGTGTTATGACCTCTGGTCGTGGGGTCAACGAAGGTTCTCTCGAAAGTTTAATTGTGGCAGTCGAGATTCAGTGATCGGGCCAATCTGTCATCAAGTTCAGTATGTTCTATGTTCTTTGGACCTTCGGGCATGTTTACCCTCAAGGGCGGAGTGGGAATTTGGTTCATAGCAGACTCAGGTATTTGCAACCTTCGATATTTGTGGCAGTCTTATCGAGCTATTTGTGTAGTGGTGGGATCCGTTCAGTCTCAATCAAGTATGGGATCTTGTTTGACTACTTGTGAGGATGTTTTTTGTTATTGATTGAGCAGTTATTTCGATTCTTGCTGGTGTTTCTTCTCTCCCTTTGGATAAGATTATGGGTGGTGGTGTTTCATGCAATCTGGGAAAGATAACATTGGAGCACTTGGTTTGAATTATGCGCATGGTTCTTTTGGGTCTTAGCCTTCGAATTGGACCAAGAGTGCAACCGTTATCCTATTCTTGGGTCGTGTGTGACCATGTTGTCGTAAGGTTCTACCTTGGTAGCAGCATAGTTGTGCTTAGTTGGCGTTGTGAGGGAGTTGACTAGGTCCCTTCAATGCAATAGAATGAAGTGAGTATCTT
Source organism: Lactuca virosa (assembly GCF_052849685.1). NCBI lineage: Eukaryota > Viridiplantae > Streptophyta > Magnoliopsida > Asterales > Asteraceae > Lactuca > Lactuca virosa. The sequence continues at coordinate 47,821,427 of NC_136433.1, forward strand.
CAGGTCTGGAGAGTTAGGCGATCGATGCGATGGCGTCAAGGTCGGTGTGATATCAGGAGCATTCCAGACATGGGCTGAGGGCCAGGGAGGGGATTCCAAACTCATATTGTGGGCTCGGAGGCAATCCAGACCTATGTTGAGGACCTTGTAGGGGTATTCCAGTCATAGGTTGAGCGCCTAGTGAACATGGTTGTTCATTTCTTCTGCTTGTGGTGCTTTCGGTGTCGACGTACTGATGGGAGACGAGCGAGTCGTAAATCGGTTGGTTGGATAAAGGAAACAGTAAGGGTTGTGGGGAGTATCAGTCAAGAATCATAAAGTCCTTGTGAGATGTATGCATTATATTTCAGGTTGTTCGCAAGCTGTTGCTAGAGTGTTGGTTTTCAAGTTGGGATTGGTTGGGAAGTCGCAAGTCGTAAAGTTCTTTATGATTGTCTCAAGTTATTGTCCAGCTGGGGGTACGCCTGAGTGTATAAGGGGTTGGATGTAACACGGAAATTCTTGGATTGATCTTCTTTGCTCGAAGAAGCAGTGGTTGGTGATGGCATAGTATAGAGTCAAGGGTTATTAAGGTTTTGGTGCATCATATGGTTTGGTTTTGGGTGAAGATCGCAGTCGGTGGGTTTTGAGGATCAGTTATGCATGTTTCTATTAATGTCTCCAGCCAGAGACTGGGGGTAGATTCATTAGTGGATGCTCATCAGATGTAGGGAATGGTCCTCGAGAAGAATATGAGTGGCCATATTCGAGTGGGTTTTTGGTGAAAACTCGCGTTGGGAATCGCAAGTGTATCCATACAAGGACTGTGCTCAGAAAGATGTGGATCAAGAAATTTGGATGTCAAAGACCTCAGCTGGAGGGTTTAGGATTTAGTTTATGTGTCTGTGCTCAGGGATGGTTCTACCTATGTACAGGTCGGGCAAGTGATGAGGTTTCAGTATTATAGTTACAGCATGCCGGTTCGTCAGTTAAGGAAATCAGAATTTGTAGCCATTATGTTCACGGAAATTGTTATCTTCAGGATGAGAATTCTCTCGAAGGAATATATATCCCTTCTGGTCGAGCGGAGGGTTGTCGGTAGAAACAATTGTTCTGCGGTTCTGCTTTCTAGTAGGAACCGCAGGTGAGCAGGAGCCGAGTAGATAGTTCGATGGATACGTATTATGGTTTTAGCATTGGTTCAGTATGGGCGGTCTGTCAGGGAGTCAGACCGATTCAAGACTTCAGGCTTCAGATAAGTTTATTGGGTTTCTTCAATGGATTGTAGAATTGCCTTCTTCGAGTGGAGTTTTCTGCTGGGTTCAGTTGCCTTGGTAATGTAATTGTATGATCAAGGTTGTGGTTGTGCCCCTCAAGCCGTCGGGCTTGCCGGGGATGAAAGGAATGATTTCAAGGACGAAATCAAATTTAAGTGAGGGAGAAAAATATAACTTTTAATTATAATAAAGGACCAAAATCACAACTTACAACATACTAATTATATAACTTTATAATAATTAGGGATGAAAACTATTATTTGAAAATTAGTTGAGGGGAAAATGTGTAAATGTAACCCCCCGGTTTTCAGGCATTTTTAAATTCATCTCTTGGTTTTAAAGTATGTCATTTTGGTCCTTGTTTTGGAAGGATGTGGTCGCAAGAATCCTTAGTGGCAAAATGGTAATTTTGGGAGAAGGTGTGGAATGCTAAGCGTACATGTGAGTACGCTAAGCATACTAGGGTGTGCCCTAGTATGCTGGGCGTACATATATGTACGTTGGGCGTACTCTTCTCCGAAAGAAACCCTAAGTTTTAGGGTTTGTGGCATATTTAAGCACATTTATGGATCATTTAGCCTCATCTTTTCAGCCTCCAAGCCCTTGAGTCGTTTTTCGCAAACCCTAACCCCATAAGATAGTGTCTTGAGCTAAAAGTGTGTTCTTTGTGTGCTTAATGAAGAAGGAGTTGCATCAAGGAGATTAGTAGTTGAAGCAAGCCTTTGGATCTTGGATCATCACCTTCTTGGGAAGCTCCAGAAGGTAAAAAGTTACTACCTTTATGCTTTGTTTTCTTGGATCTCATTTTGGTAGCTTTATGATGTTCTTTTTGTCCGAAAAGTCCCATTGTTATGCGTTTATGGTTTTAGTCGTTTTAGGTTGTCTTTTCAGACCCCAGGAAAGGTTCCAAGCCATAAAAATGAGGTCCCTTTAGCTAGTTTGGCTCCATGCTTCTTGTAAAAGGTCTTAATGGACTAAGACCATGTATTAAGGACTCTTTGGACGTCTAAAGTCATAAAGTTGGAGAGTTCATGACCTTGTAGTGCATTTGGATCATGGATCTGAAGTTTGGGCTTAAGTGCTTAAGCCATTAAGCACTTATGAAGAAATTGAGTTTTACGAGGGTACGCCCCGTGTAAGGAGGTGTACGCCCCGCGTACCCAATCTGCCACCCCGATGATGAATTATGCGCAGCCTCGTGTACGTTGAGCGTACCTCTGGAGTACGCCCCGCGTATGCGACAGTCTTGGGTCTCTTCGTTTTGGGCTTCGGTTTTGGACTCAGATTGTTTTGGGCCATGTTGGGCCACCTGGATTTTATGGTTTGGGCATTTCTTTTGATGGACTTTTTTGGGTGTAGGCTCACGAAAGGAATTGGGCCCAATTTGCAAAATTGGGCCATATTTGGGCCTTATATGTTTTTTTTGGATTTTGGGCCTTTGGTCATCTAGTTTAGGCCTTAGCTTTGGGCTAAGCTTGAGAAGGGTAAAAAGGTCTTTTACGCTAATTTGGACTCATAACATGATTCAAGGGCTAGATGTTGATGGGTTGTCTATGTGGTAATTGATAGCGCGTGGATCATAACGGATCTGCAGTCAGAGATTATTTGTGGGATCAGCTGTGGTGAGGTGCTTTCTTTATATTGGCAGTTCGGGGATCTAGCAGCTAGCAGCCAGGGATCATCTTTATGTTCTGCATTGCGATGTGAGTTTTCCTCACTATACCTTCTTTTCGAAGGCACCAAGGTTAGACATTTGGTTTGATAACCTGATATTGTTGATATGCTGAGTATGGAATAGATATGCATGCTAGTGTTGATATGCTAGTCTGGTAGATCTGTAGCACTACCTATGCTGATGTCTGCATGATTATCTGTTGTGTTGTTATCTGTCGGCATATTGTGGTGGGTTGAGATTGTACTGCTTCGTGTTGTAGCCAACAAAACCCAGTAGCATTCCAGATATGAGTTGAGGACTCGGTTGGTATGCCAGACTCGTGCTGAGGGCTTGTGGGTATTGGAGCAATCCAGATATGAGCTGAGGGCCGGGTAGGGCATCCCGGACTCATACTGAGGGCTCAGTGGCACTCCAGATACGAGCTGTGGACCGGTTGGTATGCATGACTCGTATTGAGGGCTGAACATTGGTATTCTAGTTTGATGACTGATTGAGTTGGGAGTAATCCAGACATAAGCTGTGGGCCCCGGGGGCTCACGAATGGAATTGGGCCCAATTTGCAAAATTGGGCCATATTTGGGCCTTATATGTTTTTTTTGGATTTTGGGCCTTTGGTCATCTAGTTTGGGCCTTAGCTTTGGGCTAAGCTTGAGAAGGGTAAAAAGGTCTTTTACGCTAATTTGGACTCATAACATGATTCAAGGGCTAGATGTTGATGGGTTGTCTATGTGGTAATTGATAGCGCGTGGATCATAGCGGATCTGCAGTCAGAGATTATTTGTGGGATCAGGTGCGGTGAGGTGTTTTCTTTATATTGGCAGTTCGGGGATCTAGTAGCCAGCAGTCAGGGATCATCTTTATATTCTGCAGTGCGATGTGAGTTTTCCTCACTAGACCTTCTTTTCCAAGGCACCAAGGTTGGACCTTTTGTTTGATAACCTGATATTGTTGATATGCTGAGTATGGAATAGATATGCATGCTAGTGTTCATATGCTAGTCTGGTAGATCTGTAGCACTACCTATGCTGATGTCTGCATGATTATCTGTTGTGTTGTTATCTGTCGGCATATTGTGGTGGGTTGAGATTGTACTGCTTCGTGTTCTAGCCAACAAACCCCAGTAGCATTCCAGATATGAGTTGAGGACTCGGTTGGTATGCCAGACTCGTACTGAGGGCTTGTGGGTATTGGAGCAATCCAGATATGAGCTGAGGGCCGGGTAGGGCATCCCGGACTCATACTGAGGGCTCAGTGGCACTCCAGATACGAGCTGTGGACCGGTTGGTATGCATGACTCGTATTGAGGGCTGAACATTGGTATTCTAGTTTGATGACTGATTGAGTTGGGAGTAATCCAGACATAAGCTGTGGGCCCCGGGGGCTCACGAATGGAATTGGGCCCAATTTGCAAAATTGGGCCATATTTGGGCATTATATGTTTTTTTTGGATTTTGGGCCTTTGGGCCTTTGGTCATCTACTTTAGGCCTTAGCTTTGGGCCAAGCTTGGGAATGGTAAAAAGGTCTTTTACGCTAATTTGGACTCATAACATGATTCAACGGCTAGATGTTGATGGGTTGTCTATGTGGTAATTGATAGCGTGTAGATCATAGCGGATCTGTAGTCAGAGATTATTTGTGGGATCAGCTGCGGTGAGGTGTTTTCTTTATATTGGCAGTTCGGGGATCTAGTAGCCAGCAGTCAGGGATCATCTTTATGTTCTGCAGTGCGATGTGAGTTTTCCTCACTATACCTTCTTTTCCAAGGCACCAAGGTTGGACCTTTTGTTTGATAACCTGATATTGTTGATATGCTGAGTATGGAATAGATATGCATGCTAGTGTTGATATGCTAGTCTGGTAGATCTGTAGCACTACCTATGATGATGTCTGCATGATTATCTGTTGTGTTGTTATCTGTCGGCATATTGTGGTGGGTTGAGATTGTACTGCTTCGTGCTGTAGCCAACAAATCCCAGTAGCATTCCAGATACGAGTTGAGGACTCGGTTGGTATGCCAGAATCGTACTGAGGGCTTGTGGGTATTGGAGCAATCCAGATATGAGCTGAGGACGGGGTAGGGCATCCCGGACTCATACTGAGGGCTCAGTGGCATTCCAGATACGAGCTGTGGACCGGTTGGTATGCATGACTCGTATTGAGGGATGAACATTGGTATTCTAGTCTGATGACTGATTGAGTTGGGAGTAATCCATACATAAGCTGTGGGCCCCGGGGGCAAGCCGGACTTATGTTGTGGGCTCAAGATCAGTCCAAAGATGAGTTGTGGGCCTGATAGGCAAGCCAGACTCATACTGTGGGTTCAGGGCTAATCCAGTCTTTTAGCTGCGGACCCAGTACATGCTCTTGTTATTTATGTGTTATCTGTTTGTGCGGTGGTATTTTGGGGGAACTCGCTAAGCTTCGTTCTTAAAGTTTGTTTATGGTTTCAGGTTCTATAGATGATTTGTGGCAAGGCGAAGGCGTGACCATACACATCCTCGGTTTTACAATGGATTGGATCTTAGGAGACTCTGATTTTAAATCATGTTTTGGAGACAATGTTTTTGTAAACACTTTTGTTAATAAATTGGTTGTTTTGAAAGGTTTAAATTTGTTGAAATTTTTGTGATGTTACAGTAAATATAAAAGTTTGTTATAAGAAGAGTCGAAATTGTTATTTCAAAATATAACCTTACTTGAATTTTGTACTAAATGCTTTAAAAATTATAATATGATCTGAATTTGATAGTTTTGGTTCTAGAAAATATAAGACCAAATGAATAGTGATTTTCTCTTACAAACTCATTTTGGTATTTAATATATATAATAGGTTATTAGTGAAGTAATAATAAAGATTTGAAACTTACTATAAGTAGAAAAGAAACTAAAATAAAGTTGAATAAATAGTTTTGACATAAAACACATAAAAACTAATAATTAATAACTAGTAAATTATTGAGGGTTAATTGAGTTGTCATTTCATTGACACTCATTGCTCATTTAATGTGCGATGGAGGTACTTGAATTTAATTCGTGAATTCGGTTACCAAAAATTAATATTGTTTTGACGAATCTTGCTTGGTCAATTGAGATGTTCTTTCATTGGCACTTCTACCTCATTCAAGCGGTGATGTAGGTTTTTTTGGAATCGGGAAAAGTTATTAAACAAGAAAAAACCCCACCTAGCAAGATGCTAGAGGGAAGAAGGTACAAGATAAAGGAGGAATTACATACAACTAAAGGGGCGAACACACCATTCTACCCACCGAAGAGAGCAATGATTCCTCCTATACTTAGTCCATAAAAATACATTATTTTTTACCAAATCAACAACTTTGGCACGGGAGGATCTAAGTTTCTGAAAATCCAGTCACATCTTGCCTTCTAGATATGCCAAATGGTTCCATAAGATGTGAGTTAAGCCTTTTCGTTTCTTTGGACATGTCCCCCATTGAGCTATAAAATTCACCACTTCGTCAATGTTGTGAAATTGGTAATCAGGTATGCCACACCACTGAAGTACCCATTCCTAGAGTTTGGCTTCCATTGGACAATGAAATAGGACGTGGGCGACATCTTCGTCTTCAGCTTCACAGTAGGTACATGTGGGGGAAGCGACTTGTATACCCCTTTTTATTAAGGCGCATGCAGTTGGGATTCGATCCAGATAAGCTCTCCACATAAAACAATTAACCTTTAGGGGGACATCATGTGTCAAAGTTATTGCTATTTCTCCGGCTGTCAGGGGCGAATCTTATATAAAGCAATTAACCATTAGGTACAACCCCCCCCCCCCCCTCCCTGATTTTTTTGCATAAGTAGTCTCTATACTTTAGTTTCATACATATTAGGCCCAAAAATATAAAATTTTAATTATGGCCCCCCTGTTCACAAATTTTTATACAAATTATATTTTTGCCCCCCCCCCCCTAAATGAAAGATTGAAGCTCCGCCACTGCCGGCTGTCATATCTCTCTAATCGATACGCATTCTAAGGGCATCCATATCAAAGACTCCATCATTGGAGAGCTTACAAACCCATCTATCATTCCTTGTCGCTAATTGAATATTTCGGACCCTGTTAAAAAGCAGTTCAGCTTCACTTACGTATTTAGCCGAAGAGATGTCCGCTTTCCGATCCCAACTAGGACCCCCAGGTTGTATCCCATCGCTAACTTTGCAGTATTTGTGTCGCTCCAGTTTGTACATCTATGGGAAGGAAGCTTTTAAGGTCGTATTTCCGATCCGCCTGTTATGCCAAAACAATGTTTTTTCTCTTGTACCAACCTCCTTTAGAATTACATCATCTATATCAATTCCCACCTTCTCTAATTCCCCTCTTACTTGAGTCACGTTCTTCCATACCCTCGTAGTTGATTTTTTGGACATGTAATCTGTCGGCTTGTTCTTAAGGTTGTGGATGCCTTCAATAACTCTGCTACATAGATTCGTGCGTTCCACTCTCAACCTCCACCACCATTTCGAAATTAGGGAGAGATTGAGAGCCTTTAACGAGCCCAATCCCAAACCATGGTTTTCTTTCAAAGCTGTCACCTTTTCCCACGAAACCCAATTGATCTTCCTTGATTACTCCGACCCACCCCAAAGGAACCGTCTCCTTATCTTTTCTAATGTTTTTAGGATACCTGTAGGAGAAAGAAACAAAGAAAAATAGAGAGTTGGAAGGCTGCCAATGACAACTTTGGTAAGAGTTAGGCGTCCCCCTAAGGACAATTTTTATCATTTCCAGGAGCTTAGCCTTAATTGGAAATTTTCAATCACCGCTTTCCAATATTTTTTTAACTTCATGTTTGCCCCAACTGGAACACCCAGATATGTGAATGGAAGTTTTGCAGGTTTGCACCCTAATGGTGTAGCAAGGGATAGAACTTCTTGTGGGTCAATCCCAATTCCAAAAACTCTTGACTTTTTGAAGTTGACTTTGAGTCCTGATGATACATGAAAGCATCACATGATTCTAGCAAGATTCTTAATTTTATCTTCACTCCAATCTTCCACGAAGAGTGCATCATCTGTGTAGAATAGATGTGACACAGTCAAATCATTATTCGATATTTTTTACCTTTGAAGATAACTTTCTCACATGCACCTTTCATAGCAATATTTAGACCCTCCATTGCTATTATGAACAGGAATGGCGATAAGGGATTTCCTTGTCTGATTCCCCTACTAATATCAAATTCCTTTGTTGGGGATCCGTTCACGAGAATCGAAGCTCTTGATGATCTTAGACAACCATGTATCCAACGCTTCCATCTTTTGCCGAACCCCATTTGAATTTGAATATGGTCAAGGAATTCCCAGTTAACCGAATCCAAAGCTTTATTAAGATCTACCTTGAAAAGTATCATCTTTTCTTTCGCCTTCTTAGCCTACAAGCAAAGTTCATTGATTATTAAGGGCCCATCAAGGATATTTATGCCCTCCAGGAACGCCGACTGAACATCACCAATACACGCACCAATCACCTGTTTCAATCTAATGGATAGGGCATGTACATTGATCTTGTACATACTACCGATGAGACTTATGGGTCGGAAGTCGCCAACTGTAAGCGGATCTTTTGTCTTAGGGACAAGGGTGAGGAATGAAGTGTTGCAACCTTTTTCTATCCTTCCAGACCTCTCAAACTGTTTAACAACATTAACAATGTCGACTTTTAATAAGTCCCAATATATTTTTAGGAATTTAAATGTGAAACCATCAGGACCGGGGGATTTCGAATTTTGGACAAATACATCTTTTAAATTTAAATATTATTTAAATGGTGATTTTAAATTTGAATATTTAAATTAATTTATATATTATTCATAATAGTGACTTATAAATTTAACATTAAATTAATATTAATTATTAACATTGCATCCTCGAATGTTAATTTGAATTAATAAAAGATACTTAAATTTAAAGGTTTAAATTTACCTATATATTAGAAAAAGTATTTATATATTTAAGACATTTACAACACGCGTCCTCGCATGTTTAATAAAACATTGTCAGTCTTACCTCGACTATGCTCACTTACTTAATGTTATAAGAAAGGTCTAAGGAGTTCTATATGATTCCTAATGAGTTTGGTTTTTAAAAGCTCATTGCTTACCACCCTTACTGTCTCTCTGGATTTTGAGAGTGGAGTTAGCGAAAGGATTTGATAGGATGATGTTCAATTTAAAAGTATTAACTTGAAGTATTGAAAAAAATCATGTTTTATATAAGTAAAAACATGAGTCATATGATACCCATGAAAAACACACATTTTCTTTATAATCTATTGATGGAGCATGTGAAGTTTTCTGGCACATCAAATTGATATTATAGTTGAAAATGATGTGTTGGGGATCACACGGTTTTCGCATAGCTGATTTACCATCTAATATATGATCCACGACTTCCCTGGCCTGGAATGAAATTAGCATAATCCAAGATTAACATGCCATTGACCCTAGTCAATGAACCTCAAAAGATCTAGGCGTTTCATAGTGATTGAAAATAGAAAAGAGTATTTCTTACCTAAATAACTCCATGGTGTGTTTACGGCATCCCTTTACATATCACAAAGACAAATATGAATCTTAGCATTGTTAAATAGTTTTTGGGTAAATAATTTTTAATAATTAATCAAATCAAACTAATTAAGACCTTTTCTTTTGTAGATGGTTGGTCCTAATGAAAATAATAACAACAACAACAACAATCCTCTTCCTCCTCTACCACCTCACTCGAACTTCTCGTTCCAATCAGTATTGTCAAGAGAAAAGCTCATCAGGCCTAATGATCTCGATCGGATCCACACCTTGAGGATCAAAGTGAGGTACGAGAACAAGGACTATGTTCTCGATGAGGATCTCCTAGAAATTACTATGAATGTATTGATAATGAAGTGGTTGCTTATAACAAACAGTATGATGAGTCAACTAAAGTTGCTTGGCTTATGTTGGAAACCATGTCCTCTGAGCTCTAAAAAGGCTTTGAGAACTGGGGTGCATATGAAATAAACTACCAACTCAAGGAAATGTTCCAAGAGCAAGTTATGCAAGAACGATTAGAGATCATAAAGTTCCTCATGGCGTGTAAACTACAAGCTGGAGAATCTATGTGTATGCATGTTCAGAAACTGAAATCATACGTAAGCAGACTGGAGAATCTTGGTTTCCAGTTCCCAAAGGAGCTATCAATGGACATGGTTCTGAACTCGCTTTCTAGTTCTTATTAATAACTCATCATGAACTATAATATGAACAATTTGGATAAGACCATGATGAAGCTGCATGGCATGTTGAAATTTGTCGAAGCGGGTATACAGAAACTCATAACATCAACTCCACTGCTCTCATCTTGGCCATTGGCCATTGTACTACTAAAAGGAAAGAGGTTTCTCATCCAAAAAGAAAGGGAAAGACCAAGTCAAGACAGTCTAACCAAATTCTTACAAGAAAGGTCGATTCTGAGATAGGTCCTACCAGTTACTCAAATGAGGCCATATGTTTCTACTATCAGTCAAAGGGACACTACAAATGTAACTCTCCTAAATACCTAGAGGATCTAAAGAAAGGAAAATTCAAGGAGACTTACACCTCAGGGACTAAAGGAAAATAGGAATCTAAAGCATGGGGAGCTCAAACTAATCATGGGAAACAAGTGCATTGCAACTGTTACAAGGATTAGGGATTACGAGCTCGTGCTTAGTAGTGTTGTGCATATTAGATTATTGAATTTTTGCTTTTCGCTTAATATGGAACGAAACATTATTTCTTTTCATGCATTGTATAAGGATAGTCGTCTCTTTTCTTTTGATAATGAAAATGGTGACATTTTGGTTTATAAGAATTGTTGTTTTATTTTTAAAGCTAATCCTTGCAATGGTGTATGTGAGAATGTTGTTTGCGTGAGTAAAATTGATAATATAATATTAAATATTGATTCTTCTAAAGGTGTATTAGATAAATCAAGTTTGTGGCATTGTCTTTTTGGCCATATAAACAAGAAACACATCACCAAGCTTCAATTGGATGCGATCTTGGAATCATTTGACTTAGAATCAGATGATGTATGTGAATTTTGCTTACTTGGGAAAATGACAAAGGTGCCATTCACATGTAGTTGTGAAAGAGATGAGAATTTGTTGGACCTTATATGTATAGATGTTTATGGGACGTTCAGATCCGCCATAAGGCATGGTGAAGGATACTTTGTGACCTTCACTAATGATTTTAGTACATATAGGTATATATATCAGATCAAACTGAAGTCATAAAATTTTGAAGTGTTCAAAGAGTTTCAGAATGATATAGAGAATCAATTAGGCAGAAAGATCAAGATGCTCTGATCCGATAGGGGTGGAGAATATCTAAGTCTCTAATTCTACGATAATTTAAATAATTATGGAATAGTTTCACAATTGTCTCCTCCCAGGACATCACTACTTAATGGTGTTGGTGAGAGAAGAAATTGAACGTTATTTGTTAAATCGTTGTCACGCATTATTTAAACAAATAAAATAGCACTACTGGTTGTATTAATGGGTAGCATAGGGAAGCATGGTCGAATCATCAGGGACACAACCTAATGGTTGATGCCTCTTTGTGTAAGGCACATTCTAGTTATTTTCCAAAAAAATAATAAAAAGGGGGGGGGGGGGGCTTTGATTTAAAACTAAAACTTAAAACTGGAGTGAAATTAAACTAAAAAAACTCAGTATTAAAAATGAATTCAGTTCTTCTGTGATTTTCCTAATCATGCAATCAGCCCAAATATGGTTATTAAAAATGTGTTCTATCTAAGCTGGTACTGAGAAGACTAACAAGCTCTAGCATAATCTCTTTTACGTAGTTAAATTAGCCAAAAACAAGCTCTTCAGTTAACCCTAACTTTTTACAGTCCAATTAAACAAGCTCTTAATTAAGATCAGAAAATTTGAATTAAGTTATGTGTAAAATTCCCAGCAATACCCAATACTTCTCACAAGCTCAGAAGCGTAAAGATATGAAATTTCAGTTTATATCAGAGTTAAATCCCAACACGGAACCAATCTGATACTTGTTACTTATTAGCAATTGACAAGAACAATTATGGATATTATTAACTGATTAACTAGAATGATTAAACCCTAGTTAGGTGATCAGACTAACAAAATTTAAAATCAAACATTCATTAGGCTCAAAACTGAAACAATTAGTGTAACGCCCCGATTCTCAGGTATTAATATTATGGCTTTAATTTTCAAGTTTCAAGGCCTACTCGACGAGTTGGATGCCCTGACTCATCGAGTAGTAGCGGGTTTGGGACACGTGAGTAAGTGACCAACTCGCCGAGTCGGAAGAATGACTCGACGAGTTGGAGCTGGAGGGTGAAACCCTAATTTCTGGGGTTTTGCACCCTATTTAAACAATCATAAGCCTCCTTCAGCCTCTTTGCAGTCCCTTGAGAGCTCAGCAAAACCCTAATACGTGTTTGTGTGTACTCCATTGTGTTTTAAGCTTTGGAAGAGGATTCTTAGGGAGAAGAGCTTGGGGAAAACAAGGGGATTGAAGCAAGGAACTCGTGGGAATCAAGATCTACTTCAGTTGGCATCTTTTGGGAAGGTATTAAGCTGTTATCTTAACCCCTTTTCATTCTAGATCCATTTTCGGTGGATTTTAGGGCTTTTCTAGCTTATTAGGAAGCCTTTCTTTTGTTTGAGCTCAGATCTGAGGTTGCAACCTCAGATCTGAACTCTTTTGGATCTCTAAGTCCATAAAGTTTCCAACTCTTGCAAGAATGAGACTCTCCTAAGGTGTAAAGCCCCATTAGAAGCTTATATTGGCCATTTAGAGTCTCTAGGGCCTTGCATGCACGTAAAGTTTGCAACTTTACGTGATAAACATGCCTTAGAAGCTTGGATCTGCAATATGGAGTCGTTGCATGGCTTAAAAAGTACATGTATGGATGCAGGTCTGAAGGGACTCGGCGAGTTGCATAGTCAACTCGGCAAGCCACATGAAAATGGTCCTGTACTCGACGAGTTGGATGAACAACTCGGCGATTCCGATGAAGATTGCCTTGGGCTCGGCGAGTTAGTCGAATGACTCGGCGAGTCGGCTAAGGTTTCTCCCAACCTTTGGACACGCATGAACTCGACGAGTTATAGGGGAACTCGACGAGTCAACCAAGGATTTCACGACTTCTCGAGTTCAGGAAGGACTCGACGAGTCGGTGAACTACACTCGACGAGTCGGGCCAACATGGACTGTTGACTTTGACTGTGGACTTTGACTTTGGGCAAGGGTTGACTATTGAACTTCTGGAAGTATCTTGAGAACCTATGAACTTTGTGATGTGTTAAATATAGGTGGTGGAGTTTTTGGTGGTGATCTGAGAGTTGAGCTTTCTAGTTTCAGACAACAGTTGCGAGGTGAGTTCTCCTCACTATATCAACAGGGTCTAAGGCACCAATGCCGGCCCTTATTGGATTTGTATTCGAGTTTATTGCATGATATGCTTATTGATGTACATCCTGGTAGTTAGGATGGTGTTATGCTTAGTGACCTGGTTAGGTCGGTATCCTGTTATATAGGATGATGCTATGTTAGTGACTGGTTAGGTCTATATGCTGATTATAGGATGTTGCTATGATTGATGATCTGTTAGATCGGTTTGACTGTTATATATGCTAGCGTATGATATTATGTGCACGTGTTGTTTGATTGGGGGTTGGGTTGAGGCGGACCTGCTTTGTGCTGAAGGCCAACATACCCAGCGCGGTTCGGATAGACTACAAGCCTATGAGGGCATGTCAGTCAGACCGAAGGCCCGACGAGCGGTCCGGATAGGCTGTAGGCCCTGCGAGGCGGTCCAGACATGCCGAAGGCTCAGAGAGCGGTCCAGATGGGCTGAAGGCCTGCGAGACGGTCCAGGCAGGCTGAAGGCTCATTATGCATGCTGATGATTTATATGTTATGATTATGATTGTATGGTGTTGTTATTTTGGGGGTAACTCACTAAGCCTTCGAGCTTACATTTATCGATTATTGTTTCAGGTACTTCTGATGATCACGGGAAGGGGAAGGCGTGATCGTACCGCTCCTCACATTTTATGATTTTATGATTTGATTCTGGGATACTCTGACAATATACTATTTTGAAAACAAGTTTGTAATAATCATGTCTTTTGAAATGTTTTAAAACGTTTTAAATTGGCTCGAATTTTATGGATGTTACAAGTTGGTATCAGAGCCTTGGTTTGAGTGAATTGGAGGAACAACCGTGTGACTCCAGTCTCAAATCAAGGAAAAGATTTAAAAATGATTTTTTCTAAAACGGTTTTCAAAATCAGTAAAAGAGGATGCAAAGTGTACGATCAGCCGGAGCTAGTAACTAGACCCCAAAATACCATACAGTTATTTGAGTGATGAGATATGATTAGAATAGCATGCTAGTACTAGGCTAGGGATCTTCAGGAATTGCATGATAGAATTTCCTGATTATATGATGTCTGATAGCCTAGGATTTTCCTTATATGAAATTGACATCATTAATGTAGTTGCTTAGTGTATGCATCACGACTATACATAATTAAGATCTTATAACCTGAGAATGTTTGGTTTGGCTTTATTTCCTGTTCCTTGTCTGGTTGTGGGCTTAAAGTAGGACCGAGTATTCGAAAGTCTATAGGGTCCACCGTTATGTATGGTTAGCATACACGAGTGCTGCAGGGTTGGTGGAAGTTTCATGGATGGGTAGGTTATTTGGGATGAGTCCGCCGATTACGAGATATTTAGCCTTCCTCTAGGAGTGAGGCTTGAGTGCTCGCTTTGATTATGTATAATGTTGGGGCGTTGTGATGATACTTGGGACAAATATGGGTAGGTGTGGAAGGTAGTATGGGCCCGTACTACTGAAAGCACAAGACCCATACGCGTAGCAAGGAAGTCACAACCCCTAGGGTTTGTTCGGGAGTTGGTTCCCAGTTCTTTGTATGGATTATCTGATACCTTGTGTTATCTTTCAGAATGGTGATGACCAGGCGCTTTGTGACTGGATCCGGTTCGAGATCAGGATCAGGAGAGGGAGAAGGCGGACAGGGGGTGCCGATAGCGCCTGAGACTATCGGCCGAATGAGGCCATATGAGATGGATGACAGGATCTGGGAATTTCTGCATGATGAGGTTGCTGCTTTGTTCCGGGGCGAGTTGCCGGAGATGTTCGGGTCTATTAAGACCGCTATGGTGGGGTATTTCGATGAGCGCTATGCAGCCCTCACTGAGGCGGCTGCCGCAGCAGCTACAACAGCTGTATCAGCGGAGCCGGTCGGGCTTTTCAGTATCGGGACTTCGACAACACGAAGCCCCCTACTTTTGATGGGACTCAGGACCCCATCAAAGCCATGAGGTGGCTTTCTGACGTGGAGGGATGTTTCTTCACATGCTTATGTCCTACTAACCAGAAGGTCAGATGTTCCCAGAACTTGCTAAGGTCCGGGGAAAAGGACTTGTGGAGGTTGATGACTGGGTCGTATTCAGATGAGCAGAGAGCTACTGTTACGTAGGAGAAGTTCAGGGATATGTTCCGCACTCGATACATTTCTCGGGTTGAGCGGGAACGGTTGGCATAGGAGTTTTTGAGTTTGAGACAGGAGGGGGAGTCGGTGACGGAGATCACCTAGATGTTCACAAAGAGGGCGATGTTCTGCCCAGAGTTTGCATCAGAGCAGGCCCAGATGACACGTTATCTGAGCATGCTCAAAACTGACATTCGTCAGTTTGTTGCCACACAACGATGTGATACTCTATTGGAGTTACAGGAGGCCGCTAGCCGGCGTGAGTTGGAGATTGAGCTGCACATGAGGGAGCAACGACATGCACCGACACAGTCATAGCCGACGCCAAAGCAGTCTAAGACCGCTGATTCTAGGGTTGGGGGCCAGCAGGGCCGCACTTGTGGAAAGTGCGGCAAGGGTCATTCGGGAGCCTGTCGAGCGAGTAGTGGGTGCCACAAGTGTGGTAGGGAGGGGCACTATGCGAGGGACTGTCGCCAGTCCGCCCCTGCATCGGATATGAGGATATGTTATCATTGTCATCAGGTTGGTCACGTGAAGACCAATTGTCCGCAGCTCGCAGCTAGGCCGGCGCAGGTTCCAGTGCCGCCTACATTGAGGATTACCGATGGGAGACCAGTTAGAGCAGAGCCTCTGAAGGCTCAGGGGCTTGCCTTCCAGCTTACATCAGAGGAGGCCAGGGCAGCACCAGATGTGGTTGCGGGTATGTTTCTATCCTTTATCTCATTTATTATATCTGTCTTATGCTTATCTGTTGTACCTGTGGTTAGGTACGTTCTTAGTGAACTCCTTTCCCGCCTTAGTTTTATTTGACTCGGGGGCGAGTCGGTCTTTCGTATCTGAGACTTTTAGTAGGGAGTTTGGTGTGCTAGCAGGCGAGCTAGAGTGTCCGTTGCGAGTCTCTATCGCCAACGAACACGGGGTTTCTGCTTCTTCAATCTACCGAGGGTGTGAGATGGAGATCTTCAGGATACCTTTTCCGATAGACTTGATTCTGATCCCCATGGGGGATGTACACGTGATTGTGGGGATGGACTGGCTCAGTCGTTTCGGTGCCATGATTGATTGCGAGGGTCAGCGGGTAGTGGTTCGAACCCCAAGTGGGGGAGAGTTGATTGTATATGGTGAGGGAACCAGAGTGGGATCAGGGTTTTGTTCAGCTGCCAGGGCTCGGCAGTATATTCAGCACGGGTGTGCGGGTTACCTAGCGTATATATTAGATACACGAGCCAGGGATCAGACTTCAATTTCATATGTTCCTGTAGTCAGGGAGTGTGCAGATGTGTTCCCGGAGGAGTTGTCAGGGATACCTCCGGAGAGGCAGGTCGAGTTTCGGATCGACCTGGTGCCCGGTGCGGCCCCTATCGCCAAGGCGCCATACCGATTAGTGCCACCCGAGATGCAGGAGCTGTCGTCACAGCTGCAGGAACTGATGGGCAAGCAGTTCATCCGAACTAGCAGTTCTCCGTGGGGGGCATCGATTCTTTTTGTCCAGAAGGATGGTTCGCACCGTATGTGCATCGACTATCGGGAGTTGAACAAGTTAACGGTGAAGAACCGTTATCCACTCCCGAGGATATATGATCTCTTCGATCAGTTGCAGGGTGCGTCTTGGTTTTCCAAGATCGATTTGAGATCCGGGTATCATCAGGTTAGAGTGAGGGAGGAGGACGTGGAGAAGACCGCGTTTCGGATGCGTTATGGAGATTACGAGTTCGTGGTGATGCCGTTCGGGCTCACCAACGTGCCAACATTATTTATGGATCTGATGAATCGGGTCTGCAGACCGATGCTCGATCGCTCGGTCATAGTATTTATCGACGATATATTGGTGTATTCCAAGACCCGAGAGCAGCATGAGGAGCATCTACGGGAATTATTGGGCGTTCTTAGGCGAGAACGGCTTTATGCCAAGTTCTCGAAATGCGAGTTTTGGTTACGAGAGGTCCAGTTCCTGGGGCACCTCGTTAACCAGGATGGGATTTTGGTCGACTCGGCCAAAATCGAGGCGGTCATGTAGTGGGAGGTTCCAAAATCTCCCTCAGACATCAAGATCTTTTTAGGATTGGCAGGGTACTACCGGAGATTCATACAGGATTTCTCCAAGATTGCAATACCCCTCACTCGCCTGAAGAGGAAGGGGGTGGATTTCCGATGGGGCCCTAAGCAGCAGAGGGTGTTTGAGACCCTCAGACAGCGTCTATGCGAGGCTCCAGTCTTGACTCTCCCGGAGGGAGTTGAGGATTTTGTGGTGTTCTGTGATGCATCCATCACGGGACTAGGAGCGGTCTTCGTGTAGAGGGGACGGGTGATAGCTTATGCATCGCGGCAGTTGAAGCCGCATTAGACGAGATACCCTACGCATGATTTAGAGTTGGGAGCGGTGGTGTTTGCTCTCAAGATATGGAGACATTACCTATATGGGGTCCGTTATACCATTTACACGGATCACAAGAGCTTAAGACATATCATGGATCAGTCGAACCTGAACATGAGGCAGCGCAGGTGGCTGGATGTAGTCAAGGACTACGATTGCGAGATCCTTTACCACCCTGGTAAAGCGAATGTGGTTGCGGATGTCTTGAGCCGCAAGTCAGTTGGGTCTTCCACCCCAGCAATATGTATGAGGATAGCGGTGGATTCTCCGCTGGTGAGTTTGATCAAAGATGCCCAGGTCGAAGGCATGCGACCAGAGAACTGGAAGCTGGAGAGGATCAGGGGTGAGAAGACCCGGTTTGTGCAGGATAGTCGGGGATTATTAACTCGATGCGGTCGGGTGTGGGTTCTGATGTCTGGTGGGGTCAGACAGACAGTCATGGAGGAGGCTCATAAGTCTCACTTCTCTATTCACCCGGGGGCCACCAAGATGTACCGGGATTTGAGTTGGAGCTACTGGTGGCCGTGCATGAAGCGAGAAATCACTTGGTACGTCGAGAGGTGCTTGACCTGTAGGATGGTCAAGGCCGAACATCAGAGGCCGCATGGCAAGCTGCAGCCCGTGGAGATTCCCATGTGGAAATGGGAACAGATCACGATGGATTTTATTACCAAACTGCCGAGAACGGCGAAGGGGTTTGATGCTATATGGGTCATCGTGGATCGATTGACCAAGAGTGCTCATTTCTTGGCCATACGGGAGAGTTCGTCGGCCGAGAAGTTGGCCGACATATATGTCCGCGAGATCGTTGCTCGCCATGGGGTTCCGGTCTCCATTATCTCTGACCGGGATGTTCGGTTTACCTCCCGTTTCTGGCAGAAGTTTCACGAGGAGCTGGGCACGCGGTTGCACTTCAGCACAGCATATCATCCGCAGACCGATGTTCAGAGTGAGCGGACTATTCGGACCCTAGAGTACATGTTGAGGGCTTGTGTTATTGACTTCGGTGGGAGCTGGGATTCCCACCTACCCTTTGCATAGTTCGCCTACAACAACAGCTACCATTCCAGCATTGGCGCTCCGCCTTTCGAGCTGTTGTATGGGCGGAGATGTCGCACCCCGGTTTGTTGGGGTGAGGTCGGGCACAGAGTGATGGGTCGGACGGAGGTAATCCTGCAGACTACCGAGAAGATTCAGCAGATTAGGCAGTGGCTGTAGACCGCTCAGAGTCGGCAGAAGAGTTACGCCGACCGACGCCGATCCGAGTTAGAATTTCAGGTCGGTGATATGGTACTCCTGAAGGTCTCGCTCTGGAAGGGTGTGATCCGCTTCAGGAAGAGGGGAAAATTGGGTCCCCGATATATTGGGCCGTTCAGAATCATTTCCAGGCTTGGCAAGGTGGCTTACAGGCTAGAGCTACCGGAGGATCTTAGTCCGATCCACAACACTTTCCACGTTTCGCAGTTGCGAAAGTGCATTATGGATCAGGAGGCGGTGGTGTCGCTGGATGATATTCAGGTCGATGAGCGCCTGAATTACGTGGAGAGGCCTGTGGCCATACTAGAGAGAAAGATGAAGATTCTGAGGAACAAGGAGACATCGTTGGTAAAGGTGCAATGGGAACATCGTAGGGGGTCCGAGTAGACATGGGAGCCAGAGGCAGGGATACGGGAGCACTATCCGGAGTTGTTCATTGCAGCGGACTTCGAGGACGGAGTCTAGTTCAAGTGGGGGAGAAGTGTAACGCCCCGCTTCTCAGTTATTAATATTATGGCTTTAATTTTCAAGTTTCAAGGCCTACTCGACGAGTTGGATGCCCTGGCTCGTCGAGTAGTAGCGGGTTTGGGACACGTGAGTAAGTGACCAACTCGCCGAGTCGGAAGAGTGACTCGACGAGTTGGAGCTGGAGGGTGAAACCCTAATTTTTGGGGTTTTGCACCCTAATTAAAGAATCATAAGCCTCCTTCGGCCTCTTTACAGTCCCTTGAGAGCTCAGCAAAACCCTAATACGTGTGTGTCTGTGTACTCCATTGTGTTTTAAGCTTTGGAAGAGGATTCTTGGGGAGAAGAGCTTGGGGAAAACAATGGGATTGAAGCAAGGAACTCGTGGGAATCAAGATCTACTTCAGTTGGCATCTTTTGGGAAGGTATTATGTAACACCCATGAAATTCAAGCCAATTTAAAACATTTTAACCCATTCAGAAACCATTAAGTTATTACAACTTGTTTTCAAAATAGTGTAAGCATCAGAGTATCCCCAGAACCAAATCACAAAATCATGAAATATGAGGAGCGGTACGATCACGCCTTTGCCTTGCCACGATCTCCTGATGTACCTGAAACAATAAACTGAAACTGTAAGCCCGAAAGCTTAGTGAGTTTCCCCCAAAATACCAACCACATACAACCATAGTCATATCATATCATATCATAATACAGAGCAGCCATGCATATCGGGTCTACAGTGTGACTGGTCCACCCGCACCGGGCCTTCAGTCCACCTGGTCCACCCTCTGAGTCTACAGTATGACTGGTCCGCCCGCACCGGGCCTTCAGTCTGTCTGGCCCACTCTCCGAGTCTCGGCACGTCTGGACCGCCCTCTTGGGGCCTTCAGCCTATCCGGACCGCTCGTTGGGCCTTCGGTCTATCCGGACCGCCCTGGGTATGTTGGCCTACAGCACAAAGCAGGACCCGCCTCAACCCAACCCTAATCAAACAACCATGTGCACATAAACAGGTAATCACATAACTATCCACAACTAAACAACCGATCCAGCAGATCATATAGTATAGCAACATCCTAACCAGGATACCGACCTAACCGGTCACTAGCATAGCATCATCTTATATACCAGGATACCGACCTAAACCAGGTCACTAGCATAGCATCATCCTATATACCAGGATACCGACCTAAACCAGGTCACTAACATAATACCATCCTAATTACCAGGATGCAGATCTAACAAATCAAAACATATCAAACAGTTACCCGGATTCAAATCCGATAAAGGGCCGGCCTTGGTGCCTTAGACTCTGTTGATATAGTGAGTATAACTCACCTTGCAACTGCCAAACCGAACCATGAAAGCACTGGCCCGAAGCACTGCTCCAAACTCCAACACCTGATGTCATCAATGGACCATGACATAAATATCCAAAATACCATAACACCCCTGACGGTCAAACGGGTCAAAGACCAAGTCCTTGCCAAAGTCAACCTTCCTGATTGACTCTACTCGCCGAGTCAACCCGTCGACTAGTCGAGTTCTTATACTCAGAAAACTCCCATAACACGACTCAACTCGCCGAGTCGCCCCAAGACTCGTCGAGTTCAACGATCTCTGAATTACATCCTGTCCAACTCACTGAGTCGCCAACCGACTCGCTGATCCGAAGCTTAACCAAATGAGGTTGGGGTTCTGCGACCTGACTCGCCGAGTCCAAGGCAATCTTCAACAGACTCGCCGAGTTGTTCTTCCAACTCGTCGAGTCCATGCCCATATTCATATGACTCGCCGAGTCCACCCATGTGACTCGCCGAGTCCCTTCAGTCCTTCATCCATACAGAGGCTTTTCGAGCCATGCAGGGGCTCCAAACTGTAGATCCACTCTTCTAGGGCATAACCCCTACGTAAAGTTGCAAACTCTACGTGAAACCAAGGAGTTAAAGGTCCAAATCAATCTAGGGCTTGGGTTTAAGACAAAGGGGCTTCACCAACAACTCATTGACTGATGCTTTATGACATTCTGGACCAACACAAGTCTAGATCTGAAGTAGCAACCTCAGATCTAAACTCCAAACCCGAAATAGATCTCAAACATACCAAAATGGCCCAAATCTCTTTCATGAATAGATCTAGATGCAAAAGTGTGAAGGTAACAGCTTATTACCTCCAAGATGTGCCCAAACTGAAGTAGATTCTGGATCTACACCGCTCCCTTGATGCAAGCCCTTTTTGATCTTCAAGTTTCTTCCACAAAAGACAACTTCCAAAGCTTCAATCTCCCTCCAAAGGCCTTACACACGAGTTTAGGGTTTTCTGGTTCTCAAGGGCAATAGGGAGGCTAAGAGAAGGACATAAAGTCCTTTAAATATGGTGCAACCCTCGAGATTAGGGTTTTCTCATTCCAGCACCAACTCGTCGAGTCCAGCTTCCGACTCGGCGAGTTGGACACTTAACTCGCGACCAAATCCCGCTCCGACTCGACGAGTAAGAATACCTACTCGTCGAGTAGCTTCCTTAATTTACACTTTAAGCCCTTCAATCATACTTCTGGAATTTGGGGTGTTACAACTCTCCCCCACTTAAATTAGGCTTCGTCCTCGAAGCCTACTGCAATATACGATACTGAATAAACCTCTTGCACTGCAGACTCCGATTTTCCAACCAACTCAGGTCCTTCCAGACCCTACCACTGCACCCCCTTTAAAATAACTTCTTCTCGCGTGGCATCCTTGCCAATTATTCTAGGCCGACCACCAGCCTTTTCTACTTGATGTCAAAAACACATCAACCCAAGTATCACCTGATGATACTGCCACCTTCCAGTCATGAACACACCTTCGCGACTTGCGAATGTTAGATACCACAATAATTCACTGGGTCCTCTCACATTGCTAGACTATCATTCCCCTTCCAAGACTGGCGATACCCCGGGTAACTCGCAATATTGGAAGTCGTCCTGACCCCTCCCTAGATCTATTCCCTTTTCGCGCTGACAGGCTGATACTTCCTTCAGCTTCTAGAAATTTCCATGAACCGACCCGCTATATCACATAACCATTCATACCCAAATGTACCTACAACAATACTCTCATAAAACCAACACTCACACCTGGCCCAATCAGCCTCGGGCTGGAATACCAGGCGTGCCAACGACGGGTCCGGTCATCCCTAGGATGAAATACCACTACATACATCACCCATGACTATAACCATACTTGGAATCCAAGGATCTATCCTTGCATCTTTTCCGAGATCCTCTTATTCAACACCACCGATAATCATTCCACAACCTCAACAGACACCCAACCCAGATGTGCTCCCATATAACTACTATAATCCCAATGTTCACTGCCCATAACTGAAATACTTTCGATCATCCATTCACACTACTGTTTTTCCTTCAGTTGACCAACACTCCTTCCCGGAGCTACATACCTTTCCCTTCCATTATTCAAGGAAGTCTACTCGACGACCTTTACCACATTAACACGTGCCACGGTGCTAAAACTTCACTCTACACTATCCATTTGTAGAGCAACTGCTACTCCGAAACTCCCATATACTCAGAATCTGATCACCTAACTAACAAGGCCCACACATAGCCTTCAGCTAGCTCCATTCTCATGATCAATACTTGGGGCCAGACTTACTGATTGCTATTGCATAGCAACATACTCAGTCAATCTCCGCATACAGGTTTACTAACACATACAAAGTCTTCAGCATGACTGGACCGCCTTACCAGGCCTTCAGCCTATCTGGACCACTCTCAGAACCTTCAGCATGTCTGGACCGCCCTCTTGGGCCTTCAGCCTGTCTGGACCGTCCTTCGAGCCTTCGGCCTGACTGGTACGCCCGTCGGCCTTCAGTCTATCTGGACCGCTTAAAACTGTTGTACACCACCCTGAACCATTCTTCCTTGGAACCTCTCCCATGTAGACTTTTCTAGCCCTCTTGGGGTTCCGAACTCCAGATCCATTCTAAGAATTTTAACCCCGGCCTAACCCCAGGCCTCATGTCAATCAACCACCTTATCTGAAACCATGATCTGCTCCTTGCCCCACGTGTCTATCACCTGCTCTAATCAGATCACACTCTCAGCTAAAGACATTGTTGAATCCAAATAGCTAACCAACCTCGGATGCTTGCGGTTTCACCTGAGAATTTTCCAATTCTCCCCAACTAGTGCACCAACTACTAACTACCGATGGCGAAACCTGCATAGCTCAAACGTCCCTACTTGATATATTCCCCCTTATCCATGAACTGCTTCCCTCAGGAGTGAGCAACCTTCACAGAACAACCCTCCCGTTATCGCACATCTGAAATCTAAGGAAGTTCGAATCTCAGCTGAACACCTCTCACATCGCAGATGCTATACCTAGCAAAGAGATCAAATAACCCATCTTCCGATCATCTAAACTCCTGGGAATTAACCGTTTACAACTCCTAACTATCAAAATCCTCAAATCTACTATGAATCATGCTGAAAAGACGGAAAGATTTACAATACCACACAATAACAAGATATCAAGATAGAAACATACCAGCAGCTGCATCTGGCTCTGACCTGACCTCCTCTGCTGTAAGCTGGACAGTGCATCCCTGAGTCCTCGGAGGCTCCGCTCCACCCTGACCCCCGCCAATAATCCTCAAAGTGGCCGGTGCTGGAGCCTGCACCGGTCTTGCAACAAGCTGCGGACAGTTGGCCCTCATGTGACCAACCTGATGGCAGTGATAACAAATACTCACATCCCGAACCGGGGCCGACTGACGGCAATCCCTCTCATAATGACCCTCTCTCCCGCACTTGCGGCACGTACCACCAGACCTACAAAATCCGGTATGACCCTTCCCACACTTTTCACAAGTGCGACTGCTCTGCCCTCCAATCCTAGAGTCAACGGTCTTGGACCGTTTCGGTGCCGGCTGCGACTGCACCGGGGCCTGCCTCTGCTCTCGCAACTGCAACTCAATCTCCAACTCGCATCGCCTGGCGGCCTCCTGCAACTCCAACAAGGTATCACATCTCTGCGTGGACACAAACTGCCTGATATCCCTCTTGAGCATACTTAGATACCGGGACATCTGAGCCTGCTCCGAAGCAAACTCAGGGTAAAACATTGCCCTCTTCGTGAACATCCTGGTGATCTCCGTCACCGACTCTGAATCCTGCTTCAGCTCCAAGAACTCCTGGGCCAACCTCTCTCTCTCAACCCGCGGAACATAACGAGTACTGAACATATCCCGGAACTGATCCCAAGTAACCGCAGCCCGCTGCGCATCAGAATAAGATCCCGTAGTCAACCTCCACCAATCCTTCGCACCGAGCCTCAAAAGGTTCAGAGCACACCTCACCCTCTGCTCAGCAGGGCACGAACACGTGAAGAAACATCCCTCCACGTCCGACAACCATCTCATCGCAACAATCGGATCCTGAACTCCGTCAAAGGTAGGGGGCTTCGTATTATCGAAGTCCCGGTACTGGAAGCCCCGACCGGCTCCTCCCCCTGCCGCTGTTACAGCCGCTGTAGCTGTCGTGGCAGCCGTCTCAGTAAGAGCTGCATAACGATCAGCGGAGTACTCCCTCATAGCGGACTTAATAGTCCCAAACAACTCTGGAATCTGACCCCGGACAATCTCAACCACCTCCTCGCGGATGATCTCCCTGACCTGATCCTCTGTCAACATTGGTCCCTCCTGACCGATAATCTCAGGTGTCGCTGGGGCCCCCTGATCACCCTGACCTGATCCCGATCCGGATCCAGTCACAACACGCCTCGTAACCACCATACTGAAAATAGAAGAGGAAAATATCAGACAATCCGCTTAGATAACCGGGGACCAACTCCCTTCTAAACCCTAGGGGTTGTGACTTCCTTGCTACGCGTATGGGTCCTGTGCTTTCAGTAGTACGGTCCCATACTACCTTCCACACCTACCCATATTTGTCTCAAGTATCACCACAACACCCTAATAATATACATCACACAACGAATGCTCAATCCTCACTATTAGAGGAATGCTAAATATCTCATAACTGGCCTCCCGGCCTCACACAACCCACCCATCCATGAAACTTCCACTAACCCTGCAGCACTAGTGTATGCTAGCCATACATGATGGTGGACCCTATAGACTTTCGAATATCCAATCCTACCCTAAGCTCTCAATCAAACAAGAACAGAACATATGGCCAAATCAAACATTCTCAGGCTATAACATCTTAATTATACACAGTCGTGATGCATACACAAGTAACTACAGCAATGATGTCAATCTCATATAAAGGAAACCCTAGGCTAACAGGCATCATGTAATCAGGCAATTCTATCATGCAATTCCTGAAGATCCCTAGCCTAGTACTAGCATGTTGTTCCAATCATATCACATAACCAAATAACTTGTATGGTATTTTGGGGTCTACTTACTGGCTCCGGCTGATCGTACCCTCTGCACCCTCCTTTACTTATCTTGAAAACCTTTTGAAAACTATTTTAGAAATCATTTTGAAAACTCCCCTTGGTTTGAGACTGGATTCACATGAATGTTCCTCCAATTCACTCAAACCAAGGCTCTGATACCAACTTGTAACACCCATGAAATTCAAGCCAATTTAAAACATTTTAACCCATTCAGAAACCATTAAGTTATTACAACTTGTTTTCAAAATAGTCTAAACATCAGAGTATCCCCAGAACCAAATCACAAAATCATGAAATATGAGGAGCGGTACGATCACGCCTTTGCCTTGCCACGATCTCCTGATGTACCTAAAACAATAAACTGAAACTGTAAGCCCGAAAGCTTACTGAGTTTCCCCCAAAATACCAACCACATACAACCATAGTCATATCATATCATATAACAATACAGAGCAGCCATGCATATCGGGTCTACAGTGTGACTGCTCCGCCCGCACCGGGCCTTCAGTCCACCTGGTCCACCCTCTGAGTCTACAGTATGACTGGTCCGCCCGCACCGGGCCTTCAGTCTGTCTGGCCCACTCTCCGAGCCTCGGCACGTCTGGACCGCCCTCTTGGGGCCTTCAGCCTATCCGGACCGCTCGCTGGGCCTTCGGCCTATCCGGTCCGCCCTGGGTATGTTGGCCTACAACACAAAGCAGGACCCGCCTCAACCCAACCCTAATCAAACAACCATGTGCACATAAACAGGTAATCACATAACTATCCACAACTAAACAACCGATCCAGCAGATCATATAGCATAGCAACATCCTAACCAGGATACCGACCTAACCGGTCACTAGCATAGCATCATCTTATATACCAGGATACCGACCTAAACTAGGTCACTAGCATAGCATCATCCTATATACCAGGATACCGACCTAAACCAGGTCACTAACATAATACCATCCTAATTACCAGGATGCAGATCTAACAAATCAAAACATATCAAACAGTTACCCGGATTCAAATCCGATAAAGGGTCGGCCTTGGTGCCTCAGACCCTGTTGATATAGTGAGTATAACTCACCTTGCAACTGCCGAACCGAACCACGAACGCACTGGCCCGAAGCACTGCTCCAAACTCCAACATCTGATGTCATCAATGGACCATGACATAAATATCCAAAATACCATAACACCCCTGACGGTCAAACGGGTCAAAGACCAAGTCCTTGCCAAAGTCAACCTTCCTGATTGACTCTACTCGCCGAGTCAACCCGTCGACTAGTCGAGTTCTTATACTCAGAAAACTCCCATAACACGACTCAACTCGCCGAGTCGCCCCAAGACTCGTCGAGTTCAACGATCTCTGAATTACATCCTGTCCAACTCACTGAGTCGCCAACCGACTCGCTGATCCGAAGCTTAACCAAATGAGGTTGGGGTTCTACGACCTGACTCGCCGAGTCCAAGAACAGACTCGCCGAGTCCAAGGCAATCTTCAACAGACTCGCCGCGTTGTTCTTCCAACTCGTCGAGTCCATGCCCATCTTCATATGACTCGCCGAGTCCACCCATGTGACTCGCCGAGTCCCTTCAGTCCTTCATCCATACAGAGGCTTTTTGAGCGATGCAGGGGCTCCAAACTGTAGATGCACTCTTCTAGGGCATAACCCCTACGTAAAGTTGCAAACTTTACGTGAAACCAAGGAGTTAAAGGTCCAAATCAATCTAGGGCTTGGGTTTAAGACAAAGGGGCTTCACCAAAAACTCATTGACTGATGCTTTATGACATTCTGGACCAACACAAGTCTAGATCTGAAGTAGCAACCTCAGATCTAAACTTCAAACCCGAAATAGATCTCAAACATACCAAAATGGCCCCAAATCTCTTTCATGAATAGATCTAGATGCAAAAGTGTGAAGGTAACAGCTTATTACCTCCAAGATGTGCCCAAACTGAAGTAGATTCTGGATCTAGACCGCTCCCTTGATGCAAGCCCTTTTTGATCTTCAAGTTTCTTCCACAAAAGACAACTTCCAAAGCTTCAATCTCCCTCCAAAGGCCTCACACACACGAGTTTAGGGTTTTCTGGTTCTCAAGGGCAATAGGGAGGCTGAGAGAAGGACATAAAGTCCTTTAAATATGGTGCAACCCTCGAGATTAGGGTTTTCTCATTCCAGCACCAACTCGTCGAGTCCAGCTTCCGACTCAGCGAGTTAGCCACTTAACTCGCGACCAAATCCCGCTCCGACTCGACGAGTAAGAATACCTACTCGTCGAGTAGCTTCCTTAATTTCCACTTTAAGCTCCGACTCGACGAGTAAGAATACCTACTCGTCGAGTAGCTTCCTTAATTTACACACTTTAAGGGCGGTCCGGATAGACTACAGGCCCAGGAGGGCATGTCAGTTAGACCGAAGGCGCGGCGAGCGGTCCGGATAGGCTGTAGGCCTTGCGAAGCGGTCCAGAAGTGTCAAAGGCTCGGAGAGCGGTCCAGATGGGCTAAAGGCCTGCGAGACGGTCCAGTCAGGCTGAAGGCTCATTATGCATGCTAATGATTTATATGTTATGAGTATGATTGTATGGCGTTGGTATTTTGGGGGTAACTCACTAAGCCTTCGAGCTTACATTTATTGATTATTGTTTTAGGTACTTCTGATGATCGCGGGAAGGCGAAGGTGTGATCGTACCGCTCCTCACATTTTATGATTTGATTCTGGGATACTCTGACAATATACTATTTTGAAAACAAGTTTGTAATAATCATGTGTTTTGAAATGTTTTAAAAAGTTTTAAATTGGCTCGAATTTTATGGATGTTACAATTAGATAGAAGCACACAATGAAAACCAAATCTGATAACTGATCACATGAAAAGTACTAGCCTATTGTAGAACTGAAAACTAGGGATTTAGCCAGACATGGCTAAAAACGAATTAAAACTAATAAAAAATAAACTAACTGATTAATTTTGCTAAACTAAGTAGAGGAGATGATTCACAGCCTACAGATCTTCAGAAAGTGCTGAAAATATCAGAAATTGCCTTCAGATGGGTTTTTCGTCGTCTGGAATGGTCTGCCCCTCAAATCTAATCACGAGGGTCATATTTATATGCAAGCAGGTAACCTCCGGACCAAGATTATGAAAAATGCGATCGCAGAATTCGAAAATACGATCACATTTTTTACCAAATTTTCGAATTGCCTTTTAATGAAGTATGATGCTATTTCTGGCTTATTTTCAACCTTGACACAAAAATGCAATCATTTATGCCATCTCATTTTTTCCCATATGATCTTATTTTTCTAAATTTTTTCCCAGGTGATATATTTCGACCTTGCAAATCCTCGATCAACAAATGCGATCGCAGATGTCCAAAAATGCGATCACATTTTTGGCTTTTCAGCACGTTTTGGTCACAATTCTTCAGTTTAAGCATTCGAAGTCATTCATCAACATCCGTCTTCATTTCCAAGTCCATTTAAGCTCCAGATATGCATCCAGTTTCTCCCAAAGTACCGCTCCACTCGAATTATCTGAAAACGACTCAAAAGCGCTAGCACTATGGGAATTCTGACGAAAGACGTGAGCTAAACATTATTTAAACTAATGACATGAAAATGTGTAAAATATGATGCTAAATACTAATAAAAACTATCCTAAAATATGCATAAAATGGCATTTATCAATATTAATTATGGTTTGATATATGATGAGTCAAGTTACACTTCCAATAAGTTTATAGGGTTATACTTTAGAGACAGTTGCCCACATTCTAAACCTCATACAAACTAAGAAGGTTGCTAAGACTCCCTATGAAATTTGGAGTTGGAAATGTCCATCTCTATCACATGTTAAAGTATGGGGTTGTAAGGTCTTCGTTTGTCACGATCCATAAAAGAAACTATAACCCACGTCAGGGAAGTGTTATTTCGTTGGTTATCCCCAAAAGTCTTTTGGATACTTGTTTTACAAGCCTTCCAAATAGAAGGTGTTTGTGGATAAAATGGTCTTCTTCCTCATGATGGATTTGATATCTAAAGAAGCCAGTAGGAGTCAAATTGATCTTGAAGTGATTCAAAATCCAACCTAAGTAGAACCTATAGTTGATACTAGCACTCAACCTAAGGTTGAACCACCTGTTGAGCAAACTGATGTATCTCCACCTCCTCTTCGTATATCCAATCAATTTCGTCTTCCTCATAAGTTCTATGGCTTCCATATTACTGCAGAAGGTGACATACATATTAATGATGAGCCATTGGTCTTTATGGATGAGCCATCAAACTAAAAGAAAGCGATGGTAGGACCATAAGTTGCCAAATAGAAAGAGATGATGGAGAGGAGGTTCAATCCATTTATGATAACCAATTTTGGAATTTGGTTGGTCCTACACTTGACATTAAAACCGTTGGGTGCAAGTGGATCTTCAAGAAGAAGACCAACATGGATGGGAATGTGCACACGTACAAGGCTAGACTGGTCGCAAAGACTTGTACTCAAACTCAAGGGATTAATTATAAGGAAACCATATCACCAGTAGCCAAGATCAAGTCTATTATGATATTACTTGCCATATTTACCTTCTATGATTATAAATCATGGCAAATGGATGTGAAGACGACTTTCCTTAATGGAAAACTCATAGAGGATCTGTATATGGCACAAACTAGGGGTTTCATAAATCCTAAATATCCAAATAGAGTGTGTAAGCTTGAGAGGTCCATCTATGGGCTCAAACAAGCATCTCGTAGCTGGAATCTTTGCTTTCATGAAAAGGTCAAAGATTTTGGAGTTTCTAGAAGTGTAGATGAGTCCTATGGCAAAGCTAGTGGGAGTATTGTAGTCTTCCTACTATTTTATGTTGATAACATACTGCTCATAGGAAACGATGTCCCAACATTGCAAAGTGTGAACACTTGGCTTGGGATATTTTTTTGCCATGAAGGATCTAGTAGATGTTGCATACATACTTGGTATAAGGATCTACAGAGATAGATCAAATCATCTAATTGGACTTAGCCAAAGTATATACTTGGATAAGATCTTGAAGAGGTTTAAGATGCAAGATTCCAAGAAAGGGTTTCGACCCATGCAACATGACATAAGATTAAGCAAATATTACTGTCCCAAGACTATGGAAGAATTGGACATAATGAGTTGGGTCCCATATGCTTTTTCTATAGGATCGGTCATGTATATCATGACATGCACTCGACCAAATGTCTCATATGCTTTAAGCATGGTGAGTCGTTATCAGAAAAACCTTAGTGATATTCATTGGATGGTAGTAAAGAACATCCTCAAATATCTAAGAAGAAGAAAGGATATTTTCTTAGTATAAGGAGGCGAAGAAGAGTTAAGAGTTACAGGTACAGTGATGCAAGTTTTCGAACTGACGGAGATGACTCTTGTTCAAAGTCAAAACGAGTGTTTTTAATCAATATATGAGCACTAACTTGGAAAAGTTCCAAGCAGAATACAATGTCAGACTCTGCTTCCGAGTATATAGTGTATAGTGAAGCTGCAAAAAATGTTACATGGTTAAAGAACTTCATCGGTGATCTTGGTGTTGTCCCTAACATCAATGATCTCATGGGAATCTTCTATGATAACGAGGGTGCAGTCACATTGATTAAGGAACCTAAGGATCATGGGAAGTCAAGACATATACTCAGGAAGTATCCTACATTCGGAATCAAGCCGAGGATGGAGATATTATAGTGAATAGAGTATCATCAGAAGTGAATATGGTTGATCCCTTCATGAAGGCATTATCGAGGACCAAGCATGATAGTCATACGAGGTCCATAGGCATTAGATTTTAAAATTGTATGGAATAATTGTTTAGGTGTTAGTTTGATATTTTGAAACATATAAACAGTATGAATTGTAACCGATTTGGTGATTCTTTTGGCAACTTAATAATAAGTTGGTTTCCTACCATTTTGTGTTAGTTTATTACTATATTTCATTTTGCATGTTTGGAACCCACTTCCCAAGTATTAACTTACTCGAACCTCCATAGTCAGTCATACTCTTGGAAGTATGTAGTGATTTAAGACTGTCATGCAGTGCTAGTAGACTGTCTATAGTAAATCGACATAGCATAAAGATTGTAACTAACACTCATGAGTACTTAATGGTTATTTAAGTATTGGATCAAATTGTACTAAGAGATTACTTCATGGATATAGTAACGGGTAATTCTAAGATGATAATATATCTTATTCTTTAAATAGCGGTACATGAGGGATTTTTTTTTACAAGTCTGTTGTGCATCAGTCTACTCCAACGTTGTCTGTAACTAGCAGTAATACAGAGTATGTCAATGTATGATATAATGAGTACACATAAACTATGTTGTCAAAGTTTATTTGTTCCTTTTTTCTAATAGGCAAAGTGATATCTATGGGCCCCTCGATGATTTGGTGATGACATATAAAGTGTTTGGCCGATCTCTGACTAAAATTGATGTGTTCAGTTTTAGTAGTCAGATATAGTCGTAACAAATATTTATCGGGAACCATAATATTAACCACTGTGATTGATCTTTATCTATGTATCAGGTTCATACAGATATCTTGTAGAATAAAGGAATAATTGATCACTTATCTATGGTTTGAATCTTGATTTGATCAAAGTTCGGTAGTTGCATTGGATGCCATACTCTATGTTGATTATTAGAGAAGTAATAGACCTCATATTGTTGTTGACTTGTCTGAGTGGGAGACTATTGGAAAGAGTGTCGAAGATCATTAACTAATTTTAATATTTCTAATAATAGTAGGGTCCTTTTGGGTTGCTCTCATGTCCCATTTGAGCAAAAAGAAATTAGGAGCAATTAGTTTATTGATTTATCATGGCTTCATAAATTAATTAGAAAATATTTTGGACTTAATTAATTCAAGGGGTTGAATGTTAATTAATTGGGAAGTTCTAGAAACCCTAAAGGGATAGGGTGAGCCAAATTTTAGAGACTTATCCAAAGGGTTTTGGAGTTACTTTGGAACTAAGCAACTGAAGCCTATATAATAGGGTGTGTAACGACCCCACTTTCCCAATCTTGTCATCCAGGTTATTTCCGTTATGTTTTCCATTAAATCATAATTTTGTCTTGTTAAAGTCAAATTATGATGACTAAAAGTGTAGGAAAACAATATTTGATCATGTATATAGGTCATGAGGTCATTTTCACACACTTGAAGGGTCTAGTTTATAACTTGTGTTGTATTTAAGGACACTTAACCTTAAAATGTGGGATTAAAATCACATTTGCAGACAAAAACTCTATTTCCAGCCTCCATCTCACTTTGAGAGGAGTTTCTAAGTGTGTTTGCCATTTGTGAAGAGAAGTGGGTGGTCTTGTAAAGAAGGAGTGAAGATTTTAGCATTTTTCTGGTGGAGTATTTGGAGTTCCTCCCTTATAGAAATTCTCTTGGAGTTATCTGAGATCTTCCAGGAGGTATAAATCACTTTCCTATCATTCATTTCAATGTTGAAATCATTAGAAGTCATGTAGGTGTTAGCAATGAATTGTGGTTGCGTTTTGGTGATGTTTTAGTGATGTTTTTGGGGGTGTTTGTTCTCCTTTATGCCACCACCAACTTCCCAATTGATCCTAGCATCTTCATATGCTTCCTGCTGGTCAAAATCACCTATAAGTGGGATTGAAACTGATTTGGAACACTGGAAGTTGAAGATTCCCGAGAGCATGTAACCGTAAAAGTGTGACGCGCCCTACCTTCGCGCGACATGCCTGGCGAACAGGCCACTGCAGTTTTGATGTTTAGTTTCATTTCAGATCAAATATTTGTGTGATGTTCTAGGGTACTTAACACTTGCTGGAAGGCGCCTCTCCTCTGTTCATAACCCCATATATCGTGGACAAGAGGCGAGTCAATCCTTGTGGAAATCTAAGTACTTTGTTAGCGAATATCATATCCTAGAATGGTTGGAATGAACCTAGCTTGTGTAGGATGCATGTACCCTAATTGTGTATGGTATGCTTGTGGTAAATGATGATTCCTTTTTATGATTGGTTGTTTAGGATGTTGTGCCATGCTAGACTTTGGAGTTAATATTATGATGTGACAGGTGAGATAGGTCCATGATAGAAAGAGGGATTTGTGATGATTGGGTGTGACGAATGCATTCTACGAATTTCTGGATATATTTGTCTATGATGGTAAGGGGAATGCATGATAGTGATATGATATGCTCTAGTGATGAAATGAGGATATGGGCATGATTATATGATGTTGTAAAATGCTTGACTTGTTCCATGTTTACATAATGACTGGATCGGAAATGAATTGTAACATCCCAAGATTTGTTATTTATAGTCCCTGGGGATAGAGGGGTGAAGCCATGAAAAGCCTAAGGGCAAAATTACAATTTTGGGATCAGGAGGAGTACGATGCGCGTACATAAGGGTACGCTGAGCGTACTAGGCGCGCCCTAGTACGTTGGGCGTACACTTGTGTGCGCTGGGCGTACACTTGTGTACGGTGGACGTACTCATGACAAAAGGAAACCCTAATATTTAGGGTTTGGGTGCTATAAAAACGTCCTTATGAGCTCAAAACCCTCCCTTACCTCAACCTCCACAGTTTAGAGCCGTTTTCCCTAAACCCTAATCCTTTCCTTGAGTGTGTGAGCTTATAGAGTGTGTTTTGAGAAGTTGGAGAAGAAGGTGTTGCATCAAGGAGTTGGAGAAGGAGGACAAGCTTGTAGATCTGAAGTTCCTTTATGCTCTAGAAGCTCCAGAAGGTAAAAAGCTTCAAACTTTATGCTTGTATGATATAGATCTTGCCATGGTAGCTTTATGGAACCTTCTCTTGTCCCAAAAACCCCCAATATGGTGCATGATGCTTTTTGTCATATTAAGTTGTCCTTCCAGACCCTAGAAAGGGTCCTAAGTGATAAAAATGATGTCCCAATAGTTGAATGTGTCCCATGCATGGAGTAGAAAGGTCTTAATGGGTTAAGACCATATATTAAGAACTTTATGGACGTCTAAAGTCTTAAAGTTCAAGACTTTATGAGTCTTAGGCACATTTGGTCGATGGATCTGAAGTTTAAGCTCAAGTGCTTAATCCCTTAAGCACTTATGGAAGTTTTAAGACCTGAAAGGTTACGCCCCGCGTAATTTCTGTACGCCCAGCGTACTGGGTCAACCACCCCGATGGTGGTCAACACGAGAAGGAGTACGCCCCGCGTACCAGAGGAGTACGCCCAGCGTACGACCCCCTGTTGGGCTTTTGCGATCTGGGCTTCGGGATTTGGCCACCTTTGGACTAGTTAGACTTGGGCCTTGATGGGCCCTCTGGATAAGGGTCTTTTGGACCAGTTTTGGTAGTGAGCCTTTGAATGAGGCCCAATTAGGGAGTTGGGCCCAATTTGGAAAATTGGGCCATTAATGGGCTTATGTATTTTGACTTTTGGATAGTGAATTTGATATTGGGCCTTGGCCCTAATTAGAAATAGACTATGTGGATTCTTAGTCAAGATTAATACTCTCATTTATTGACTTATTATTCGTTACTTTGGATAGTTCGGGATTTTTGGTGAGGCAGTGATTCGGGAGTTCGATTCTCAGTTCAGATCGACATTGCAAGGTGAGTTATCCTCACTATACTCAAGGGTCTAAGGCACCAAGGTCGGCCCTTTGAATTGTTATTTGGAATTGTTACTGTTGTGATATGTTAGCTCGGTATCCTGGTAGATAGGATGGTTATATGCTAGTATGATCTGTTAGATCGGTATCCTGATAGATAGGATGTGGTTATGCTTAGAGACCTGTAGTTGGTATGACTGTCTGTATATTGTTAGATGATTACCTGTTATATGTGCACATTCTTGTTATGGTAGTTGAGGGTATTTCATCACGAGGCTGAGTGGACTCTAGTATGTTGTCTTTATAGATCGTTGTATGATTATCTGATATAGGTGCACATGTTTGATTGGTTGTGGGCATTCCAACCCGATGGTTGTAGGCCGAGAGTATTCCATCCTGATGGATGATTAGACTCGTAGTATGTGGGCATTCCATCCCGATGGTTGTGGGCCGAGAGTATTCCATCCCGATGGATGATTGGACTCGTAGTATGTGGGCATTCCAACCCGATGGTTGAGGGGCCTGGGGTATTCCATCCCGATGGATGATTGGACCCATAGTACTGTTATATATGTATTGTGTGTGGGCATTCCAACCCGATGGTTGTGGGCCGAGAGTATTCCATCCCGAGGATGATTGGACTCATAGCATGTGGGCATTCCAACCCGATGGTTGAGGGCCTGGGTATTCCATCCCGATGGATGATTGGACCCATAGTATGTCGTTTGTTATTATATGTGTATGGTTGTGTGTATGGTTATTTTGGGGGTAACTCACTAAGCCTTCGAGCTTACATTTATCGATTATTGTTTCCGGTACAGCGGATGACAGCGGGAAGGCGAAGGCGTGATCGTACAACTTCCTTGATTTATGATTATGATTTCTGGGAACTCTGATGTTTAAACTATTTTGAAAACAAATTGTAATAACTGAATGGTTTTAAGTGTTTTAAAAAGTTTTAAATTGGCTCGAATTTTTATGGATGTTACATGAATGTAATTTAATAATAAAATAAATTGATCATAATCACTTGGGGAGGCTTGTAGTGTAATCCTTAAATGATGATTTAATAATATATTAATTAAAATTGGAATGCACTTAGTGTTGGAGGTAACGGGGTAGCAATCTAGACTTAGGTATTTGTACCCTATATGGATTTTTGTGAGGGCCTAAAGGATAAGAGCTTAAGCTAATAGTGACGCCGAGTGGTTTTTCTAAACCACCGTTCCAAACATGGTCCATGTTGCAGGGACTGAAGTGATATTGGCGTGGTGATGCGGCTAGGTCAAATACCATGTTTAGGTGGGAAGTCCTAGTGATGGGTAGTAACAAATAAGTACCACTCTCAAATGGAAACGCGTGTACTTTTACTTGCATTGTCGGAGTATCGAACACAACACATTGGGGGTAATGTTATGGGTGAGAGGCGCGCCTCACTTGATGCATCTAGTCGAGCCGGTCACGTTAGTAGTAAATGAGGTATTTACCTCTTGGGTTAGTAATGTACCTAGTGGGGAGGGGTTGGCTCGATCACTTACTAGTGCATGGGCCTTGCTTTTGGGTTGGTGATGGGCCTACGAGTGGGTGTCTACCTTGCGGTTTAGTGGTGGGCCCTAAGGAGGGTATAGTGATAATTAATATTTAATAAATATTAAAAGATGAATAATAAAGGCAGACCATAATGAAAGCTCTTATGATGAAAATGTGAATAATGCGATGATGTCCAATGTGCATAATTGTGTTCTTTCTATGTGATAATTATTGACCACTCTGGGATATGCATGTTTCTTATCATTGTACTTCTGGTTTACTCACTTAGCACTTGTTGACACTTGTTTCGTGCTTGATTTCGCCTTGCATTGGTACATGTAGCATGATTGATGGCTTGGTAAGGATTGGGGACTTTTGGGTAGTTGCTTTCTAGATTGATACTTTAGTGATAATATCATTTTGGACATGTCATTGAGTTTTCATTTACATTTTGTTTTGAGAACTTTTTTTGGTGTTGGTTTTGCAAACTTATACACTGATGTGGGTTGTTTTTGAAATGTTTTGGTAATGTTGGTGATGTTTTGAATAAAAGTAAAATAAGTATTCCGCTATCGTATTCTGTTTAAAAGTATTTAAAAATAAAAAGAAAATTTGGGGTGAAAATCACGATGTTACAAGGTGCTAGGGATCAAACCATATTGCTCATTCCAAGGCTTTGAAATTTTTGGCCTCTCCCTTCTTCCTATCATAAGGACGAATTCTTAACCCTCTCTAGGGTTTGTAGTATTTTGATCCCCTGTTCTACTTTTCTTTTGTTGTGTGCTTTGGTGTTTTTGGGTGTAAACCAAAAGAGGAATTCTGGTTTGAGTCCTATCATCCAAGCAAGGTGGAAAGGAAAAGGTCTCAAGCAATGATATCATTTATATCAAATAAGGTGTATATTTTTTTCTTGTTTTCTTGTAGCAGTAGCAGTAATAGCATGAAATTTAGATCCTCTTGGTTGCATGAACACATATAAATTATTATATTTCCGTTGCGCATAATCGTGTGTTTAGATGTAGAAATCCTATTACTAATAACAAGTTCTACAAATAGATGCTATAAGTTCCTTTTGTCATAAATTAGTTGCCATATTGTCTTACCAAACTAAGTATCAAAAATACATTTATTATGTATTATGTTTCATAATTATTCCAAACTATGCGTCTAATAAGATATTTTATCAACATTACTCAATTATAAAGTGTTTAGAGTACATACTACCATTTATGCATAGGAGATTATAATTAATGTAGATTCTACATATTATACATCCATACAAGCCAATTCAAATGACTATAAGATCTCAACTGATTAAAGATTCTTTGTTTTTTTCCTTGTTCTTCTTGTCTGTATCGAACTCAGAAAGAGAGAAGAATGAGGTTGATCTATGTTTCCCTATTAACGTTAATATTTCTTTAAATATTTTTTCTTCATAGACAAGTCTTCCAAAACCTTCTAATAGTCCATTATATAAAGTAGGGTTGTAAACGAACTGAACGTTCGGCGAACTGTTTGTGAACCGTTCAATAGGAAGTTCGTTTATTTAATAAATGAATGATCAAAAACACAAATTCACGTTCTTTTAGTTAAATGAACGAATATGAACAAGGATCTCGTTCGTTCAATTATGTTCATGAACGTTCATTTATGTTGTTTGTTTAAGTTCGTTTATGTTTGTTCATATAAGTTTTTTTTTATGTTCATATATGCTTAATAGTGTTTGATTTCATTACTATATTATATGTTCATATATGTTCAATTATGTTTGTTTATCTTTGTTCATTTATGTTCGTTTGTTTATGTTCGTTTAGCATGTTCACGAACATAAACGAACGGACATGAACAAGAAAGCTCGTTTGTTTATATGTTCGTGTTCGTTCATTTTTCGGCTAACTTAAACGAACAAACATGAATAAGCCCCCGTTCGCGTTCGTTCGGTTCGTTTACAGTCCTAATATAAATTACGTGCATAACAAAAGTTGAAATTAATACAACCTTTTAGTAATTATTAAATAATCATTTTATTAATTCTATGACAAATAAATAAATGAAATAAAACCTTTCTTTCTTTATTTATATTAATTTGATAAATAATAAAATCTATCAAATATATATTTATTATTCATTATGGGTCTTTTATAACTTTTACTATGTGACCTCATAATCGCACACATAACGAGTAGGAAAGTAATTTGTTTATTCATTGCACATATTCCAACATCATATCGAGTTTAGACATTTTATGAACCTTATGTAAAAGAACACACTATTTATATACAAATGTAAAAACCTCATGCCACTTCAAATATAAACTAAAAACATCATCAAGTTAATTTGGGAAAAATATTGCAAAGAAGATTAGTACATTGTTATTAACATCGTAAAAATCAGAAAGGCAACAATATACAAGTACTCAATGCAATATACGGGAAAATAGCCCAAAACCCCAAGTTATTTTTCATCTTATACTCTAACATTCTTAATGCATTGGTGGTAAAGTTGACTGCATAGTTAAGTTAGCACAAAACACCATTACCTACAATGAATCAACATTGCTAACAACCTACTCATTCTCAATCGTTCTTAACCATTCTCAACAATCTCAATCATTCAAAAAAATGTCAGTAATTATTAACATGATCAATCATTCTCAAACATTATTATCATTCATAAGATTCTTGTAACACCCATTTTTCAGAATGGATCAGCTAAAGACTTAATGGGGTCAAAAATAATATTTTTGGGGAAAACATTATGCCAGGACGTGGCATGACACCTAAATGGAAGGCGACGCTGGATGGATACCACAACGTGGTAAGAGGGACGCCACAACGTGGTGGTTCTTGCAGCCCAAATCCAATATTTTAGGGTTTCTCTCATATTTAAATGCATTAACTCCAGATTTAGGGCATCCTCTCCAACCCCTATCCTCCCTTGTCGAAACCCTAGCCTCCTTTCCATATTTGTGAGCTTTGTGCTTGGTTTTGAGCTTATCTCCTTGATTTTGTGAAGCTTATGGAGGAAAAATTTTTATCTTGGTGCGAGGAAGCAAAGAAGAAGCCTAGACTCAACATCTTCTTCAAGTTTCTGAGTCACTTGAGGTATAAAACTTACACCCTAACCTTCTTCTTTTGAGATCTATGTTTATGCTCCTTTTTGGTTAGTTTTGGTCCCATTCAAGGATGCTCTTGGAGTTTGAGCAACTCCAGAGATTATTGTGACACTCTTATGGTCATGGACTTCTGTTAAGTGTGAAGAAGGTTCTACTTTGGTTGTTTTTGATCCCATGCACAAGATTTAGCCTTGAAAGAGTTTATTTGGACCTAGGTATTGAGATCTTTCTTCATGGTGAGGTCTTAATGGATGAAGTTAGAAACATTATCCATTAAGTCAGTGGAAAGAATTAGATCTGAAGTTATGGGCCTTGATGTGTAAGGATTAAGAACTTAATGAGAGAATGGCTTCCTGACTAAAAGCACAACGTGGCCAAGAAAGGCCCACAACATGGTGGTATCTTGCATGCCGACTGTTTTGTCCATACATGCCCATGAGGTGGCCAAGAGGTCTCTATGTCGTGGTGGTCCTTGACTTGGTTGACCGTTGACCGTTGACACCAATGGGACATGTGTTTGTGATAATGAACTCACCTCAATGTATATTGTTATCCAATAGGTAATTCTAAGCTATATAAGTGATATGAAACTCCTACGTTATCATAATAAACTATATAGCTAATACTATTTAACTCTCAAATATGCTTATTAGATTTATTAAGATTAATTTACAAGTTTCCACTTATGAACACTCATTGCATATTCATGAGGAAGCAATGAAAGCAACCAAATATTACTCAATGACCCAAGTTAAAAATATATATGTTTTAGAGTTAACATCCTCATACCCGACCTGTATTGTAGCGTCCCAAAATTCAAACCAAATTTTCCTATTTTTATAAGCATAAGTAAAACAACCATTTTCCATAAAGATGAAGCATCAATTTGTTTCAACCACAAAATACCATAACATGTGAAAACAAAATAACAAAATATCAAAAGTACTGGAAGTCTAAAATCATAAACATATGAGATATGCATACGTCACGGTCAAGCTGGAGCCTTCCCACTACCAAAAGCACAACCTGAAAACATTTAATCCACAACTGTAAGCATAAAGCTTGGTGAGCTCCCCAAAATAATGTATATCAATATTACATATACAATGCATACAAACAAGGCTCATAGTCTATACCTCAGAGGGCCTACAGGAATAAGGTCATCACCCCCAAAGACCTGTAGACCTTCCTACCATAATCAGTTCCTAGTCTACACCTCAAAAGGCCTATAGGCATGAGGCCATCATCCCAAAGATTTATTGAACTTTTAAATGTAATTAGCTCATAGTCAACACCTCAGAGGGCCTATAGGCCCAAGGCCATCATACCAAATACATACAGAACATCTAGCTACCATTCAACTAAGCCTGTAGGCATATGGCCATCATATCGTAGAACCCACACATACCAAGAAAATAAACCAACTAACGTAAACACATAGTTGTACCCTAATAGCGTGCATACAACCTATAACACTGGACGTACAATGTCACACGCAGTATAGTGAGAAAACTCACATGATGCAAACAGTTGCAGTGTCACCGTCTCAGAACAATAACAACTACTACGAACCACCTAGAAACCAATTAGAGGTCCATACTTAGCCTATAACTTAACCCTAACAAGTTAGACCAAAAGTCAAACTTGGTCAAATAGTCAAAAGGTCAATGGAGCAGGTTAAGGGAGCCCCACGCCCCTTCCCAGATGCCCAGCGCATGCTACAGGACAAAATAATTGAAAATCTT
This sequence comes from Lactuca virosa, assembly GCF_052849685.1. Classification (NCBI taxonomy): domain Eukaryota; kingdom Viridiplantae; phylum Streptophyta; class Magnoliopsida; order Asterales; family Asteraceae; genus Lactuca; species Lactuca virosa. The sequence goes on from NC_136433.1 coordinate 47,863,447, forward strand.
TAAAATTCAAGGTGCCCCGCATCTATGCCCAAAATATCTTAATGAAATGACTTAATCCACAAAGTTAGAAGACCACCTTCTCATATAGGAAGCTCTTTGATTTTGTAAATGATAAAATTTTCAACTTTATCCATTTGGATGGCTCAAAAAAGCAAGATCTAAAACCCTAATTCACAAAAGTGTCCAAAATGCACTTGTCTTTCTGCATTGAGCAAAGAGAACTCTTGCATGCACTCTTTACCCCATCCAAAGATTATATTTGATTCCAAACATCCACCACAAGCTCTGGAGTTCATCAAACTCCAAGAAACAAGCATCAAAAGGACCAAAACTCACTAAAACGGATTAAAAACCCAATAAACTTCTAGATCTATAAAAGAACCCTAATAAAGCTTGAATCTTTAGAACTTACCAAGGTCCATAGGTGTAAATAAGGCTGGTTTCCTCAAGAATAATGCTTCCTTTCCTATGCTTTCATCCGTCCTTCCCACAAGAACACCATAATAGCATAAATAAGCACCAAAATGGACTTAGGAAAGAGGATGAGATCCAAACACTTAAAAAGAGGCTAAGGTTTCGTTTGAGAAATTATAGGGGTGATCGAGGCTGAAAAATAATGAAAACATAGGGTTAATGCTCTTAAATAGGCCCAAATCCGGAGGCCTAATGCCTAAGCCCAAAATCAGAGCACCCCCATGCCCAATATGAGGCGCCCCATGCCTCAAACCAAATATCGATTCTTTTGCGATTATGTCTTTTCATGCCTCATTATTCGTTCCTTGCTTCTACCTTTCCTTGGACTTTCAAACCAACAACCACATAATGGAAAAACACAATTGAAACCGGGGGTTACATGCATATATTCTACATGACCATGTATCTCTCTAAAAACTCAAAAATAGGCACAATGGCCATAATTTACCCCTAAGTTATATTCACTTTAATTTAACACTTGCAATTTAATTTCTAATTACATCTGATGCTTATAAATTGTTGGAACTTTATTTAAAACTATCATAACATCCTAATTAACATAATTATCAAAATTAATCCATTAATTATAAGGATCATCATCCTTATCAATCAAAGCTTCAAAACACCATAGATGTCACACCCCCAAACCGGAACGGCGGAAACGTTCGGGGGCGAAGGACGTCATGTACAGTATCACAACAATGCATAATAATAACCAAGCAACAACATCATCCATTGCATTAATAGTATAATTTTGATACAAGTGTGTTCTGAAGTTTATAAGACACCAAAAATGAATAATCAAAATAAAGACGAGTCTTGAAAGCTCCGTCTTCTCAAAACCTGGTCATCGGTACCTGTCTACTGGTGACCTGAGAATACAAGTTATTTTGAAAGCATAGATCAGCATTAAAGCTGGTGAGTTCATAAGTATATTAGTGTCATTGTTTGTATAAGTTTGAATAAAGTGATTGTAAATGTTTGATGTAAAGCTTTGTAAGTATTTGATGTAAATGTTTGTAAACTTCCTAGAAAATTCTATATTTTCTACTAAAGTAGTCTTCTACCAAGACCCAACTGTTCTTTATGTTTGTTCTTTTGTAAAAGTGAGTATTTTCCCAAAGTATGACTATCATTACCAAAATGTAGTTTTCATTACCGTTTATGTGAGAAGATCACAATGTGAATGAAATGGGAAAAATTAAAGATACACTGCAGTTTTATCTAAGTAACTACTAATGTACTAACTACCTTAAACTTGTTTGTTTAATTAAGGTAAAATGTGATAATATTGTAACCATACTTGATCGACTAGTATAACACGACGTTCGAGACGTCGAAATGATATGACATTCGTCACCCGTAGACCTGCAGGTCCCACTGTAGCTAGCAGCAAGGTGTAGGAGGGTCAGTCCCGTATAGATCTATACACAAATTCACGCTCTCCATCCAGGAGACTCTGGGTACAAAACGTGATGCAGCAGTATATTGCCGAGCCATGAAGTAGTATCTCACATTATTGTTATAGTATTCTTGTATTTGTATAGTATGTTCTAGTGTAGTGTATGTTCTCTCTGTCTAGTGTGTAGTATGTTCTATCTGTTTCTCTTTATAGTGAGTATTGTCTCTCGTTATAGTATGTTCTCTAGTGTATAGTGTGTAGCATGTATTGTTTCTCGTTATAGTCTGTTTCATTTGACTCATATATGAATTAACTCTGTTGGGTCAAAAATATGGTTTATACTTTGCTTTTCTAAACATTTATTGTTTTTATTATTTGGGCCGAAAATAGTATAGGATTAATTGTAGCTTGGACCGAAAACCCATGTGTTTTCGGTCTAGCATTGGATTATTTGTATTTTGGGCTTGGCCTTAGGTCCATATATATAGGGTGAGGAGTGCATGTGAGAAAAATAACCAAGGAGCTTAAGTGTGTGTATTCTAAGGTGTGAGAGAAACTAGAGAGAGAAGAGAGTGTGTGTGAACTATGTGTATGGAGCATCAATCATTTCATTGAATACATCATAGATTTATCTTCTTCTTTTTCTCCTTCTACTCTATTAGATCTGAAATCATCCGTTTGATTGGGATTCCGCACCATCAAACGGATCTGATTGATACACAAGCAGATTTGGGGACTTTCAAGTGCCAATTGTAAGGTCCTTGATGGAAGGATCTGTTGGATTAATGTCTAAGTCCATAACTATATTTGGTATGTACTTGACCGGACCTGGCATGGTCTATTTGGGTTGCACTTCACCGGCACAATTTATATGGATAGTCTTTTGAGAATAGTATATTTATGATTTATATTAATATATTATAAGTTCTAATATATTAATATGGAATCATAGTATTTAATTAGTATTGATCAAGAATAAATTTAGAATTAATTAAGTGATCAAAAAGAATTAATTAAATATGGCCTCTTATATATATATGGAATGGGCCAAGTTCATTTAGGTCGGGCTAAGCTTTCATGGATGGTCCATGGAGCTTTTAACCCATGGATCCTATGTAAATGAAAGGTCATGGGTATTAGGGTTTACATGGATGTAACCCTAATCCTCCATAATATATAAAGGGGTCATTGGCTCACAAAATTGGCACAAGTGTGTGAAAATAAGAGTGGGCTGATTTTAGTGTGCATACATATTCTCTCAAGTTCTTCCAAGATGTTTTGGTGATTTGTGATTCCATTTGAGGCTTCCACACTATTGGGGCTAAGCTCTTAAAGCTTGAAGACATCAAGCTACATCAAAAGGTATGTCATCTAACTAGAACTTTGTAGTATAGGTGCTTCATAATATGCTAGTTAGGATGAAACCTTGGAATAGTTAATATTTGCATGTATAATAGAGAAAACATAGATCCAAGGTTTATAGGGTTGCATGTACACCATAGGAGTGTTAGAATGCTCAAAACCCAACAGTGGTATCAGAGCCATGGGTTGTTTTCTGTTATATTGATGCAAATGTTTTATTTTCAAGTTGGAAAAAAAAACATGACGTTTGTCAAATTTTAAGATAATTACTTGTTTTGTGAAAAACGAATTATTTGTAAAATTTGAATCATTTGTTATATGAGTTGAATTAGGTCAAATTTAGTAAAAGATAAAATGATATGATTATTTTATTAGTTTTAAAGGTTTGATCTAAATGTTTTAAGGAGTTACATATTTTGTCATAAAATTTTGGAGCTCAAAAGTTTTTTTTTAAAGTTGTGATCTTAAGGGTTTTTGAAACTTCCATAAGTTATGGATATGAAAGTTTTTTTTAAAAAAAAAAAATTGATTCAAAGTTTTTATGAAGTTACAAAATTTGGTGTTAATGTTTTAAAGAATTCCATAACTTGTTCTTAAGTTATGGAACATGGAAAGTTTCATCATGAAACACCATTAATTCCATAAGTTATGGAATCCAAAGGTTTTCAAGAATTACAAAACTTGCCCTCAAGTTTTGGAATTTGAGAAAAGTTTTTTATGAAAAAAAGAATTGAATTCTAAAACTCTTGGGTTCATAACTTAAACAATTAATTAAATGGTTTTAATTTTGAGTTTAATAATTGGAATTATGATGTTTTGTTGAATTGTTCAAATTAACTCTTATGGACTTTATTAATAGTTAATTAAAGCGTTTAATTAAAAGAGTATTATTAATCCATAAATATATGGTTTGAGTTTAATTAAAAGTCTAGTTTAATTAATAGATTAAACCACCAAGTATTTTAAATGTCTAAAATACACCCTTATACTATTATAATATTAAAAGTTTAATATATTATATGTATAAGAGCAAGTCGTCTTACCATTAGTAGGCCTCATTCACGAAGTCGGTCTATAAGGGGGGTATAAGGTTACTGCCTATAAAATGGCAGTTTAATGGGTGTCCACTCTCACTCACCGCTTCCTTGACCGGTGGAGGGTCGTTAGCCGAACAGGTAGGACAAGGACTATAATTCTCCCTTCATTATAAGTATAATGATAAATACTAAGTAACTAAACACTTATAAATTCCCAATCTTAGTTACTTAGGAAAATGTGAATAAGGTGCTAATCCATGAAATTACACTTTGCACTTTGTTTAAGCTGTTAGTGGAGCGTGTGTGGTTAATCGGCACACTAACCTGGACTTAACAAGGTAGGCAAAGGGTAACTTAATGTTTATCATAGTATCGTTGGAGCGTGTGTGGTTAACCGGCACATCGATTGAGGGGTAAATATTAAGGGTACCAAGTATATTTGCATGGTTACTTCACACCTTGTTTTGTGATCATCGGCATCCCAGTCACAAAACCTGAAGGGCACACTCGAGATTGAAACATGTCATTGAAAAGTTCAATGAATCTCAAAAGAATCTAGGAGTTTCAAAACCAATTAAAACCTAATAATACATTTCGTTTATCTTGGTGGAAATTGGTGAATCGTCATTCACCTACCTTCAAATATTTTATAGCTTGGATTACGGCATCCCTCTTCCAAGTTATAAAATAGTTTGTTGGGTCCTAGCCTTAATATATCATATTGGGTGTTATATCAAGGACTTAAATCAACTTTATGTGAATAAAGTGATTGTAAATGTTTGATGTAAAGCTTTGTAAGTGTTTGATGTAAATGTTTGTAAACTTCCTAGAAAATTCTATATTTTCTACTAAAGTAGTCTTCTACCAAGACCCAACTGTTCTTTATGTTTGTTCTTTTGTAAAAGTGAGTATTTTCCCAAAGTATGACTATCATTACCAAAATGTAGTTTTCATTACCGTTTATGTGAGAAGATCACAATGTGAATGAAATGGGAAAAATTAAAGATACACTGCAGTTTTATCTAAGTAACTACTAATGTACTAACTACCTTAAACTTGTTTGTTTAATTAAGGTAAAATGTGATAATATTGTAACCATACTTGATCGAATAGTAAAACACGACGTTCGAGACGTCGAAATGATATGACATTCGTCACCCGTAGACCTGCAGGTCCCACTGTAGCTAGCAGCAAGGTGTAGGAGGGTCAGTCCCGTATAGATCTATACACAAATTCACGCTCTCCATCCAGGAGACTCTGGGTACAAAACGTGATGCAGCAGTATATTGTCGAGCCATGAAGTAGTATCTCACATTATTGTTATAGTATTCTTGTATTTGTATAGTATGTTCTAGTGTAGTGTATGTTCTCTCTGTCTAGTGTGTAGTATGTTCTATCTGTTTCTCTTTATAGTGAGTATTGTCTCTCGTTATAGTATGTTCTCTAGTGTATAGTGTGTAGCATGTATTGTTTCTCGTTATAGTCTGTTTCATTTGACTCATATATGAATTAACTCTGTTGGGTCAAAAATATGGTTTATACTTTGCTTTTCTAAACATTTATTGTTTTTATTATTTGGGCCGAAAATAGTATAGGATTAATTGTAGCTTGGACCGAAAACCCATGTGTTTTCGGTCTAGCATTGGATTGTTTGTATTTTGGGCTTGGCCTTAGGTCCATATATATAGGGTGAGGAGTGCATGTGAGAAAAATAACCAAGGAGCTTAAGTGTGTGTATTCTAAGGTGTGAGAGAAACTAGAGAGAGAAGAGAGTGTGTGTGAACTATGTGTATGGAGCATCAATCATTTCATTGAATACATCATAGATTTATCTTCTTCTTTTTCTCCTTCTACTCTATTAGATCTGAAATCATCCGTTTGATTGGGATTCCGCACCATCAAACGGATCTGATTGATACACAAGCAGATTTGGGGACTTTCAAGTGCCAATTGTAAGGTCCTTGATGGAAGGATCTGTTGGATTAATGTCTAAGTCCATAACTATATTTGGTATGTACTTGACCGGACCTGGCATGGTCTATTTGGGTTGCACTTCACCGGCACAATTTATATGGATAGTCTTTTGAGAATAGTATATTTATGATTTATATTAATATATTATAAGTTCTAATATATTAATATGGAATCATAGTATTTAATTAGTATTGATCAAGAATTAATTTAGAATTAATTAAGTGATCAAAAAGAATTAATTAAATATGGACTCTTATATATATATGGAATGGGCCAAGTTCATTTAGGTTGGGCTAAGCTTTCATGGATGGTCCATGGAGCTTTTAACCCATGGATCCTATGTAAATGAAAGGTCATGGGTATTAGGGTTTACATGGATGTAACCCTAATCCTCCATAATATATAAAGGGGTCATTGGCTCACAAAATTGGCACAAGTGTGTGAAAATAAGAGTGGGCTGATTTTAGTGTGCATACATATTCTCTCAAGTTCTTCCAAGATGTTTTGGTGATTTGTGATTCCATTTGAGGCTTCCACACTATTGGGGCTAAGCTCTTAAAGCTTGAAGACATCAAGCTACATCAAAAGGTATGTCATCTAACTAGAACTTTGTAGTATAGGTGCTTCATAATATGCTAGTTAGGATGAAACCTTGTAATAGTTAATATTTGCATGTATAATAGAGAAAACATAGATCCAAGGTTTATAGGGTTGCATGTACACCATAGGAGTGTTAGAATGCTCAAAACCCAACAGTGGTATCAGAGCCATGGGTTGTTTTCTGTTATATTGATGCAAATGTTTTATTTTCAAGTTGGAAAAAAAAAACATGACGTTTGTCAAATTTTAAGATAATTACTTGTTTTGTGAAAAACGAATTATTTGTAAAATTTGAATCATTTGTTATATGAGTTGAATTAGGTCAAATTTAGTAAAAGATAAAATGATATGATTATTTTATTAGTTTTAAAGGTTTGATCTAAATGTTTTAAGGAGTTACATATTTTGTCATAAAATTTTGGAGCTCAAAAGTTTTTTTTAAAGTTGTGATCTTAAGGGTTTTTTGAAACTTCCATAAGTTATGGATATGAAAGTTTTTTTTTAAAAAAAAAAAATTGATTCAAAGTTTTTATGGAGTTACAAAATTTGGTGTTAATGTTTTAAAGAATTCCATAACTTGTTCTTAAGTTATGGAACATGGAAAGTTTCATCATGAAACACCATTAATTCCATAAGTTATGGAATCCAAAGGTTTTCAAGAATTACAAAACTTGCCCTCAAGTTTTGGAATTTGAGAAAAGTTTTTTATGAAAAAAAGAATTGAATTCTAAAACTCTTGGGTTCATAACTTAAACAATTAATTAAATGGTTTTAATTTTGAGTTTAATAATTGGAATTATGATGTTTTGTTGAATTGTTCAAATTAACTCTTATGGACTTTATTAATAGTTAATTAAAGCGTTTAATTAAAAGAGTATTATTAATCCATAAATATATGGTTTGAGTTTAATTAAAAGTCTAGTTTAATTAATAGATTAAACCACCAAGTATTTTAAATGTCTAAAATACACCCTTATACTATTATAATATTAAAAGTTTAATATATTATATGTATAAGAGCAAGTCGTCTTACCATTAGTAGGCCTCATTCACGAAGTCGGTCTATAAGGGGGGTATAAGGTTACTGCCTATAAAATGGCAGTTTAATGGGTGTCCACTCTCACTCACCGCTTCCTTGACCGGTGGAGGGTCGTTAGCCGAACAGGTAGGACAAGGACTATAATTCTCCCTTCATTATAAGTATAATGATAAATACTAAGTAACTAAACACTTATAAATTCCCAATCTTAGTTACTTAGGAAAATGTGAATAAGGTGCTAATCCATGAAATTACACTTTGCACTTTGTTTAAGCTGTTAGTGGAGCGTGTGTGGTTAACCGGCACACTAACCTGGACTTAACAAGGTAGGCAAAGCGTAACTTAATGTTTATCATAGTATCGTTGGAGCGTGTGTGGTTAACCGGCACATCGATTGAGGGGTAAATATTAAGGGTACCAAGTATATTTGCATGGTTACTTCACACCTTGTTTTGTGATCATCGGCATCCCAGTCACAAAACCTGAAGGGCACACTCGAGATTGAAACATGTCATTGAAAAGTTCAATGAATCTCAAAAGAATCTAGCAGTTTCAAAACCAATTAAAACCTAATAATACATTTCGTTTATCTTGGTGGAAATTGGTGAATCGTCATTCACCTACCTTCAAATATTTTATAGCTTGGATTACGGCATCCCTCTTCCAAGTTATAAAATAGTTTGTTGGGTCCTAGCCTTAATATATCATATTGGGTGTTATATCAAGGACTTAAATCAACTTTATGTGAATAAAGTGATTGTAAATGTTTGATGTAAAGCTTTGTAAGTGTTTGATGTAAATGTTTGTAAACTTCCTAGAAAATTCTATATTTTCTACTAAAGTAGTCTTCTACCAAGACCCAACTGTTCTTTATGTTTGTTCTTTTGTAAAAGTGAGTATTTTCCCAAAGTATGACTATCATTACCAAAATGTAGTTTTCATTACCGTTTATGTGAGAAGATCACAATGTGAATGAAATGGGAAAAATTAAAGATACACTGCAGTTTTATCTAAGTAACTACTAATGTACTAACTACCTTAAACTTGTTTGTTTAATTAAGGTAAAATGTGATAATATTGTAACCATACTTGATCGAATAGTATAACACGACGTTCGAGACGTCGAAATGATATGACATTCGTCACCCGTAGACCTGCAGGTCCCACTGTAGCTAGCAGCAAGGTGTAGGAGGGTCAGTCCCGTATAGATCTATACACAAATTCACGCTCTCCATCCAGGAGACTCTGGGTACAAAACGTGATGCAGCAGTATATTGTCGAGCCATGAAGTAGTATCTCACATTATTGTTATAGTATTCTTGTATTTGTATAGTATGTTCTAGTGTAGTGTATGTTCTCTCTGTCTAGTGTGTAGTATGTTCTATCTGTTTCTCTTTATAGTGAGTATTGTCTCTCGTTATAGTATGTTCTCTAGTGTATAGTGTGTAGCATGTATTGTTTCTCGTTATAGTCTGTTTCATTTGACTCATATATGAATTAACTCTGTTGGGTCAAAAATATGGTTTATACTTTGCTTTTCTAAACATTTATTGTTTTTATTATTTGGGCCGAAAATAGTATAGGATTAATTGTAGCTTGGACCGAAAACCCATGTGTTTTCGGTCTAGCATTGGATTGTTTGTATTTTGGGCTTGGCCTTAGGTCCATATATATAGGGTGAGGAGTGCATGTGAGAAAAATAACCAAGGAGCTTAAGTGTGTGTATTCTAAGGTGTGAGAGAAACTAGAGAGAGAAGAGAGTGTGTGTGAACTATGTGTATGGAGCATCAATCATTTCATTGAATACATCATAGATTTATCTTCTTCTTTTTCTCCTTCTACTCTATTAGATCTGAAATCATCCGTTTGATTGGGATTCCGCACCATCAAACGGATCTGATTGATACACAAGCAGATTTGGGGACTTTCAAGTGCCAATTGTAAGGTCCTTGATGGAAGGATCTGTTGGATTAATGTCTAAGTCCATAACTATATTTGGTATGTACTTGACCGGACCTGGCATGGTCTATTTGGGTTGCACTTCACCGGCACAATTTATATGGATAGTCTTTTGAGAATAGTATATTTATGATTTATATTAATATATTATAAGTTCTAATATATTAATATGGAATCATAGTATTTAATTAGTATTGATCAAGAATTAATTTAGAATTAATTAAGTGATCAAAAAGAATTAATTAAATATGGACTCTTATATATATATGGAATGGGCCAAGTTCATTTAGGTTGGGCTAAGCTTTCATGGATGGTCCATGGAGCTTTTAACCCATGGATCCTATGTAAATGAAAGGTCATGGGTATTAGGGTTTACATGGATGTAACCCTAATCCTCCATAATATATAAAGGGGTCATTGGCTCACAAAATTGGCACAAGTGTGTGAAAATAAGAGTGGGCTGATTTTAGTGTGCATACATATTCTCTCAAGTTCTTCCAAGATGTTTTGGTGATTTGTGATTCCATTTGAGGCTTCCACACTATTGGGGCTAAGCTCTTAAAGCTTGAAGACATCAAGCTACATCAAAAGGTATGTCATCTAACTAGAACTTTGTAGTATAGGTGCTTCATAATATGCTAGTTAGGATGAAACCTTGTAATAGTTAATATTTGCATGTATAATAGAGAAAACATAGATCCAAGGTTTATAGGGTTGCATGTACACCATAGGAGTGTTAGAATGCTCAAAACCCAACAGTGGTATCAGAGCCATGGGTTGTTTTCTGTTATATTGATGCAAATGTTTTATTTTCAAGTTGGAAAAAAAAAAACATGACGTTTGTCAAATTTTAAGATAATTACTTGTTTTGTGAAAAACGAATTATTTGTAAAATTTGAATCATTTGTTATATGAGTTGAATTAGGTCAAATTTAGTAAAAGATAAAATGATATGATTATTTTATTAGTTTTAAAGGTTTGATCTAAATGTTTTAAGGAGTTACATATTTTGTCATAAAATTTTGGAGCTCAAAAGTTTTTTTTAAAGTTGTGATCTTAAGGGTTTTTTGAAACTTCCATAAGTTATGGATATGAAAGTTTTTTTTTAAAAAAAAAAAATTGATTCAAAGTTTTTATGGAGTTACAAAATTTGGTGTTAATGTTTTAAAGAATTCCATAACTTGTTCTTAAGTTATGGAACATGGAAAGTTTCATCATGAAACACCATTAATTCCATAAGTTATGGAATCCAAAGGTTTTCAAGAATTACAAAACTTGCCCTCAAGTTTTGGAATTTGAGAAAAGTTTTTTATGAAAAAAAGAATTGAATTCTAAAACTCTTGTGTTCATAACTTAAACAATTAATTAAATGGTTTTAATTTTGAGTTTAATAATTGGAATTATGATGTTTTGTTGAATTGTTCAAATTAACTCTTATGGACTTTATTAATAGTTAATTAAAGCGTTTAATTAAAAGAGTATTATTAATCCATAAATATATGGTTTGAGTTTAATTAAAAGTCTAGTTTAATTAATAGATTAAACCACCAAGTATTTTAAATGTCTAAAATACACCCTTATACTATTATAATATTAAAAGTTTAATATATTATATGTATAAGAGCAAGTCGTCTTACCATTAGTAGGCCTCATTCACGAAGTCGGTCTATAAGGGGGGTATAAGGTTACTGCCTATAAAATGGCAGTTTAATGGGTGTCCACTCTCACTCACCGCTTCCTTGACCGGTGGAGGGTCGTTAGCCGAACAGGTAGGACAAGGACTATAATTCTCCCTTCATTATAAGTATAATGATAAATACTAAGTAACTAAACACTTATAAATTCCCAATCTTAGTTACTTAGGAAAATGTGAATAAGGTGCTAATCCATGAAATTACACTTTGCACTTTGTTTAAGCTGTTAGTGGAGCGTGTGTGGTTAACCGGCACACTAACCTGGACTTAACAAGGTAGGCAAAGCGTAACTTAATGTTTATCATAGTATCGTTGGAGCGTGTGTGGTTAACCGGCACATCGATTGAGGGGTAAATATTAAGGGTACCAAGTATATTTGCATGGTTACTTCACACCTTGTTTTGTGATCATCGGCATCCCAGTCACAAAACCTGAAGGGCACACTCGAGATTGAAACATGTCATTGAAAAGTTCAATGAATCTCAAAAGAATCTAGCAGTTTCAAAACCAATTAAAACCTAATAATACATTTCGTTTATCTTGGTGGAAATTGGTGAATCGTCATTCACCTACCTTCAAATATTTTATAGCTTGGATTACGGCATCCCTCTTCCAAGTTATAAAATAGTTTGTTGGGTCCTAGCCTTAATATATCATATTGGGTGTTATATCAAGGACTTAAATCAACTTTATGTGAATAAAGTGATTGTAAATGTTTGATGTAAAGCTTTGTAAGTGTTTGATGTAAATGTTTGTAAACTTCCTAGAAAATTCTATATTTTCTACTAAAGTAGTCTTCTACCAAGACCCAACTGTTCTTTATGTTTGTTCTTTTGTAAAAGTGAGTATTTTCCCAAAGTATGACTATCATTACCAAAATGTAGTTTTCATTACCGTTTATGTGAGAAGATCACAATGTGAATGAAATGGGAAAAATTAAAGATACACTGCAGTTTTATCTAAGTAACTACTAATGTACTAACTACCTTAAACTTGTTTGTTTAATTAAGGTAAAATGTGATAATATTGTAACCATACTTGATCGAATAGTATAACACGACGTTCGAGACGTCGAAATGATATGACATTCGTCACCCGTAGACCTGCAGGTCCCACTGTAGCTAGCAGCAAGGTGTAGGAGGGTCAGTCCCGTATAGATCTATACACAAATTCACGCTCTCCATCCAGGAGACTCTGGGTACAAAACGTGATGCAGCAGTATATTGTCGAGCCATGAAGTAGTATCTCACATTATTGTTATAGTATTCTTGTATTTGTATAGTATGTTCTAGTGTAGTGTATGTTCTCTCTGTCTAGTGTGTAGTATGTTCTATCTGTTTCTCTTTATAGTGAGTATTGTCTCTCGTTATAGTATGTTCTCTAGTGTATAGTGTGTAGCATGTATTGTTTCTCGTTATAGTCTGTTTCATTTGACTCATATATGAATTAACTCTGTTGGGTCAAAAATATGGTTTATACTTTGCTTTTCTAAACATTTATTGTTTTTATTATTTGGGCCGAAAATAGTATAGGATTAATTGTAGCTTGGACCGAAAACCCATGTGTTTTCGGTCTAGCATTGGATTGTTTGTATTTTGGGCTTGGCCTTAGGTCCATATATATAGGGTGAGGAGTGCATGTGAGAAAAATAACCAAGGAGCTTAAGTGTGTGTATTCTAAGGTGTGAGAGAAACTAGAGAGAGAAGAGAGTGTGTGTGAACTATGTGTATGGAGCATCAATCATTTCATTGAATACATCATAGATTTATCTTCTTCTTTTTCTCCTTCTACTCTATTAGATCTGAAATCATCCGTTTGATTGGGATTCCGCACCATCAAACGGATCTGATTGATACACAAGCAGATTTGGGGACTTTCAAGTGCCAATTGTAAGGTCCTTGATGGAAGGATCTGTTGGATTAATGTCTAAGTCCATAACTATATTTGGTATGTACTTGACCGGACCTGGCATGGTCTATTTGGGTTGCACTTCACCGGCACAATTTATATGGATAGTCTTTTGAGAATAGTATATTTATGATTTATATTAATATATTATAAGTTCTAATATATTAATATGGAATCATAGTATTTAATTAGTATTGATCAAGAATTAATTTAGAATTAATTAAGTGATCAAAAAGAATTAATTAAATATGGACTCTTATATATATATGGAATGGGCCAAGTTCATTTAGGTTGGGCTAAGCTTTCATGGATGGTCCATGGAGCTTTTAACCCATGGATCCTATGTAAATGAAAGGTCATGGGTATTAGGGTTTACATGGATGTAACCCTAATCCTCCATAATATATAAAGGGGTCATTGGCTCACAAAATTGGCACAAGTGTGTGAAAATAAGAGTGGGCTGATTTTAGTGTGCATACATATTCTCTCAAGTTCTTCCAAGATGTTTTGGTGATTTGTGATTCCATTTGAGGCTTCCACACTATTGGGGCTAAGCTCTTAAAGCTTGAAGACATCAAGCTACATCAAAAGGTATGTCATCTAACTAGAACTTTGTAGTATAGGTGCTTCATAATATGCTAGTTAGGATGAAACCTTGGAATAGTTAATATTTGCATGTATAATAGAGAAAACATAGATCCAAGGTTTATAGGGTTGCATGTACACCATAGGAGTGTTAGAATGCTCAAAACCCAACAGTGGTATCAGAGCCATGGGTTGTTTTCTGTTATATTGATGCAAATGTTTTATTTTCAAGTTGGAAAAAAAAAACATGACGTTTGTCAAATTTTAAGATAATTACTTGTTTTGTGAAAAACGAATTATTTGTAAAATTTGAATCATTTGTTATATGAGTTGAATTAGGTCAAATTTAGTAAAAGATAAAATGATATGATTATTTTATTAGTTTTAAAGGTTTGATCTAAATGTTTTAAGGAGTTACATATTTTGTCATAAAATTTTGGAGCTCAAAAGTTTTTTTTTAAAGTTGTGATCTTAAGGATTTTTGAAACTTCCATAAGTTATGGATATGAAAGTTTTTTTTTTAAAAAAAAAATTGATTCAAAGTTTTTATGGAGTTACAAAATTTGGTGTTAATGTTTTAAAGAATTCCATAACTTGTTCTTAAGTTATGGAACATGGAAAGTTTCATTATGAAACACCATTAATTCCATAAGTTATGGAATCCAAAGGTTTTCAAGAATTACAAAACTTGCCCTCAAGTTTTGGAATTTGAGAAAAGTTTTTTATGAAAAAAAGAATTGAATTCTAAAACTCTTGTGTTCATAACTTAAACAATTAATTAAATGGTTTTAATTTTGAGTTTAATAATTGGAATTATGATGTTTTGTTGAATAGTTCAAATTAACTCTTGTGGACTTTATTAATAGTTAATTAAAGCGTTTAATTAAAAGAGTATTATTAATCCATAAATATATGGTTTGAGTTTAATTAAAAGTCTAGTTTAATTAATAGATTAAACCACCAAGTATTTTAAATGTCTAAAATACACCCTTATACTATTATAATATTAAAAGTTTAATATATTATATGTATAAGAGCAAGTCGTCTTACCATTAGTAGGCCTCATTCACGAAGTCGGTCTATAAGGGGGGTATAAGGTTACTGCCTATAAAATGGCAGTTTAATGGGTGTCCACTCTCACTCACCGCTTCCTTGACCGGTGGAGGGTCGTTAGCCGAACAGGTAGGACAAGGACTATAATTCTCCCTTCATTATAAGTATAATGATAAATACTAAGTAACTAAACACTTATAAATTCCCAATCTTAGTTACTTAGGAAAATGTGAATAAGGTGCTAATCCATGAAATTACACTTTGCACTTTGTTTAAGCTGTTAGTGGAGCGTGTGTGGTTAACCGGCACACTAACCTGGACTTAACAAGGTAGGCAAAGGGTAACTTAATGTTTATCATAGTATCGTTGGAGCGTGTGTGGTTAACCGGCACATCGATTGAGGGGTAAATATTAAGGGTACCAAGTATATTTGCATGGTTACTTCACACCTTGTTTTGTGATCATCGGCATCCCAGTCACAAAACCTGAAGGGCACACTCGAGATTGAAACATGCCATTGAAAAGTTCAATGAATCTCAAAAGAATCTAGGAGTTTCAAAACCAATTAAAACCTAATAATACATTTCGTTTATCTTGGTGGAAATTGGTGAATCGTCATTCACCTACCTTCAAATATTTTATAGCTTGGATTACGGCATCCCTCTTCCAAGTTATAAAATAGTTTGTTGGGTCCTAGCCTTAATATATCATATTGGGTGTTATATCAAGGACTTAAATCAACTTTACGTGAATTTCTCCCATTGTTGATGTCTGGTTTAGACAACAATGATCTTCCCAAACCAAGCTTTCCTAATGAATATGACTTCCCGAGTTTGGGTCATGGAAGTCATACTTCTCTTCCTCCACCTCCTCCAATTATTCTCCCTAACCCACAAGTTTAAGGTCACTCAAGCCCTAATGGCAAGCAAGGTCTATGTGTGATCACATCATAGAGATGAAGTCACATATTGACAAGCCGGGAGAGTTGGGTGTCAAAGTCCTAAGAAAGTTGGATGTTCAATCACTTTCTAAGTCACATAGTGAGTTCCTTTGGGACTACTATGAAACAGACTATGACATGAACCTTAATGATCATATCTATTTGCTTGGTGCTGCTGAATCAGCAATGATTTGGAACGATAGTAAAGCAAATTTGATTAGAAGATCAACTTCCCAAAAACTTTATGGACAGTGACAATGGTGACACTGGAAATCTAAAAAAATCATTCTCTTCCCAATGGAAAGGGATTGGCCATAGTCAACCCGGTTGACCAAATGGTAAAGAGAAAGGCTAAGTCTGAGATAGTCCCATTACCAAAGGGTCCATATGTTTATTTTGCCAAAGGAAGGGGCGTTGATTGCAAAGCTGCCAAATTTACCTAAGGATGTTAAAGTCAATAAGTTTGACTCTACATCAGGTAGAGCCCATTATCTAACTCTGTTAAGTTCTATTTTGAGATCCTCATTACATGATGTGACTGGGTCACATGTTGATGTTTTAAGAATCAACGAATAGGAAGTATATGCTGATTCTGATCGCGAAGGTGGATTTCGATCGCATCAGAATTTTGAGCAGTTGCTTAAGAAGTTACGATATATTGCTAAGGAATAGATAACAACAATTTCCCATGTGGATTGTAAGGATAGGTTTTTCCGCAAAGTTTTAAAAGAAAAGAAAATTGTTTAATTTTATTTATTTGAAGTATCCTTACAATGGAATTTGTGGAAAATTGTTGCTTATATGATTCCACTGACAGCAATATTGGAAAATGGATTTGATTCTTTCATTTGTGGTAGTGTCTAAATTTACCAAATCAGGAAAGTTCCTCATCGCCCAAGTTTCAATTGGACCGAAACTTGGAATCATGCAAGTTGAATAGTATGATGAATGAGAACTTTCAAGCATTGGAAAATCAAGACTAATTACTTGTTCACATGGATGTGTGAGTCAAGTGAAGGACTAAAGGGATCGAGTACACATTCTTGTGCACTGGTCATGTCCACCACAAAGCTCGTTAAGACTATTTGATTTACTAAAGTTTAGTAAATATGGTTATACTTACAAGTTTAAGTATAATTCTGAAACATTGGAAAAGTCTCAATGTATGGCAGAACGAATGGGAAGAATCAAATTAGGCAGAAAGATAAAAGTTTCTCAAATCTGAAAAGATGGGAGAGTACTTTAGTATCATGTTTGTGATCATCTTAATGATTTAGAAATCATATCACAAATAGTCCTCTAAAGGTCATCTTAGTGCATTCTTATGACTAAAAAGAGGAGTCATGAATTGTTGAAATGGTTAGGTCAGGAAGATGAGTCATACTTCGTTCCAAAACAATTCTTAGAGTCATACTCCAAGATTGTAACTTGAGTGACATATCTTAAAGAAAGGTTTAAAACACTTGTCAAATGTAAGAGTAAAAGTGTCCTACTCTTGTACATTTGAAATTGGTAAGTTGTGATGTTTTGGATAAAACAAAGACCAACTAAGGCCAATTGTGTGAAGTGTTTGTCTTGATAAAGAATCCGCACTATCTCTTGAATATTTTGCAAGATAGTCTTATATGTCAAGAGGATAGTGGGAGTCTTAAAGATCCTAAAAAGAATTTCAAGAACTAATCAAGAATAAAACCTGAGGTTCTTCACTAGCACACGACTTGAGGTTTATAACCTATCGTGTTGACATATTATGTGCCCATTCCAGTTAAAGTTGGCTTTGCATAGGAGTTCTGAAAGTTCTCAATTGGCATAACAACTTGGAAGCAATGGCAGGCCCTGTACTGCCAGGTGGCAAGAAGTTAAGATTGCATAAGTTCAGTCCATATGAGTTTGGATTTGTCATTATCCTTGTCTTGTGACTATGGTTTTGACGATTCACATGGATAAGAACACATACACCATAAAATCTAAGGGTCATAAGGTTTCTCTCCAATTCATGAAAATGATGGTGAGGAAACACTTCCACCAAGTAGATTTGAAGCAGGTGGCAAAAGGTCTAAACAATTGAGACTATGATTACGACATCCCTTTTCATAGTTCTGAAATTGTTTAGACACACATGCATGCTATCTAAGGAAAGGTGTATGATTTTGATAAAGTTTTATCAAAGCATCTCATATCAAAAATCTGAACTTTGGTAAGAAAGTCAATAAAGTATTGATTTCTACAAGTTCAGCTGATTTCTGAGTACATGTCAAAGCTAGTGGGAGCATAAGTGTTATGCTAATAATCATCATGTTAGTGGGAGCATGATAATTATTGTTAGTGTTGCAAGTTAGCAATGTTAATTATAGAAAACAAAAGTTTCAATTCGTGAGGTTGCAGGGATTGAAAAAGTTGTTTTGCTATAATTAAGGGAGAGGATATACTTCATTTCAGTTCTAAAGGCTTAGATTGAGACCTTAATCATCTTTAGTCAAGAATATATATATGAATTTCATGTTGGATTGGTTCAACTTAAGGAAATTCTATATATTGCGTTCTCAAAATTCGATTATGATTACGGCATCCCTCTTCATAGTCAAATTTTGAAAACATGGCAAATAAAAATATTGTAGCAAAAGACTGGTCTAGAATCATGTCTTTATGTGAGACATCATGAATCGTGTACCATTTGCTTTGGGTACAGGATCGATTGCATGTGCTATAATATTTGTCATTTCTAAATTTTTCCAAATGCCCAGCGGCATTAAGAAGGGAAAAGGTCTAGAATTGGATATAACTAAAATGATTAAGCAATTGTCGAGGACAATCTGAGGTTTACCAAAGATTGGTTGCTCAGGGACAGTTGGAAGTATAGTGCTAATTTTGGAAGGACCATATTGACATATTCTGAAAAGAGGCATCTCTTATTCAGAAGTGATAGTCAAAATGAGAATATGGAGTTGTCTCCATAGGTGGAAGTTATCTGTGTAAGATTAGAAAACTTAATGCAAGAAGCATGTCCAAAGCAATGTACTTTGAATAAGAGACTTAGTTTCCATGGAGTTGATCTCCATTGGAATACCTTATAATGACTGTTGACAAGTCTTTGTGACTTTGTACATATTCATTACAGGAGGGTCAGTGCATATAACTTTAAAATCTAAACAGATTTCGATAAATGATAGGAATTTGAATTTCTCACATTTTTCGATAAGGATTTGGGAGTGTGAAATTAGAATCATTGAAATTATGTTCAATTGGTTTATTTCACAAAGTAAGGATCATAGACAAACATAGAGTGCATACTTGGTGTATGGCAAAGCTATTGCTTAAGAAAAACATAGTGTACATGCTTGGAGCATGGGACAACTAGTGTTTTTAATTCAAGTATAAAGTTGATAAAACCAAAACAATGAATAATGAGTAATCAGTATGGTGATAAATAAAAGTGTTTATTTATATTCATAGGGTTTGATACCATATTTGATTCATTTATTCTTGTGTTTCACTTTGCATGTTTTGACTTCCAGAATAACTAAGTCGCTCTTCCTGAATGATTAAGTTATTCAAACCATCCACAGTCGGTCATATGTTGGAAGTAGATATGAATCAAGACTGTCATGGGTTGGTTTGTAGAGGTCCAAGTTGGTGGACAAAGTGGTGCTACAACACTCATGAGTGCTCATAAGTTCTGAGTATTGGATTCAACCCGCGCTCATCTGAATCACTTCATGGATTTTATCACGAGTGATCATGAGACGATAATATCTTATATTCTTCAAACCTAGAGATATGAGTTGTTACTATGAGTTGGTTATACATTGATTGCACGAAAACGCATTGGTAACTCGATGTTATAAAACGTGCCTTTGTGTATGATTCAACAAGTAGTAGAAAAAGCTATATGAGTCGAAGTTTATCCATTCCTTTTACCTTCGGGATAAAAGCGATATTTGTGGGCCCCTCGATGATTTAGCGATGACACATGTGAGTGCTTGGCCAAGCCAGGACTGATTTGATTTGTTCAATCAGTCAGTCATCATAAATCGGAAATCGGGAAACAACAAATGGAGAAAGAGAATGATTGATAATCCATGTCTCAGTCCATATGATATCTAGAATGGAGGAATATATGATTCCTTATCTAATGCACAAGTCATTGACAAGGTCAGAGTTCGACAACGGCTTTAAGAGCTACGATTGCCAGTTAGGTTTTGAAGTCATACTCAATAATAGTTTTAGACTTATCCAAGTGGGAGACTGTTGGATTAATGTCTAAGTCCATAACTATATTTGGTATGTACTTGACCCGACCTGGCATGGTCCATTTGGGTTGCACTTCACCGGCACAATTTATATGGATAGTCTTTTGAGAATAGTATATTTATGATTTCTATTAATATATTATAAGTTCTAATATATTAATATGGAATCATAGTATTTAATTAGTATTGATCAAGAATTAATTTAGAATTAATTAAGTGATCAAAAAGAATTAATTAAATATGGACTCTTATATATATATATATGGAATGGGCCAAGTTCATTTAGGTTGGGCTAAGCTTTCATGGATGGTCCATGGAGCTTTTAACCCATGGATCCTATGTAAATGAAAGGTCATGGGTATTAGGGTTTACATGGATGTAACCCTAATCCTCCATAATATATAAAAGGGTCCTTGGCTCACAAAATTGGCACAAGTGTGTGAAAATAAGAGTGGGCCGATTTTAGTGTGCATACATATTCTCTCAAGTTCTTCCAAGGTGTTTTGGTGATTTGTGATTCCATTTGAGGCTTCCACACTATTGGGGCTAAGCTCTTAAAGCTTGAAGACATCAAGCTACATCAAAAGGTATGTCATCTAACTAGAACTTTGTAGTATAGGTGCTTCATAATATGCTAGTTAGGATGAAACCTTGGAATAGTTAATATTTGCATGTATAATAGAGAAAACATAGATCCAAGGTTTATAGGGTTGCATGTACACCATAGGAGTGTTAGAATGCTCAAAACCCAACAGGATCTTCACCAATGATCAATCAAGCAAATGAAAATAAAGAAGAAAATAAGTAGAAGATGATTGAAATTGAGCTTGCATACGATTATAGCTATAAACCGTCTTATACAACTCAATGGACCGAAAACCACAATGAACAACTGTAGATCAACATCCTCTACTGACAACCTGACAAGACTATATATACCCAACTGGACCGAAAACAGGTTTCGGTCAGACAGACCGAAAACCTGTTTTCGGTCACTTCCCAACCGAAAGCTTGCCTAGACCAAAAACGTCAAACACACACAATAGAATCCAAAATACATTGTCAAATGCCCTAACTCATCTATACATTGTTGCCTAGCCCAAACCATATATATTGGCCCTTCAAACTCTTGTATGTTTCATTGTTCTAGAAATAGTATTAGTGACTTCCTAAACTATACCTATTATAGTTTACTAGAATGTTATTTGTATGCATGAACATGTTTGTACACCTTTGCTACCCAAAGGTATTGAACTGAACGAAGAACTTTTATATCTATATACATATACATAATATATAACTAAGATTCAAATGACCTTCGGACAAACAACCGATAACCTAAGTCCACAACCAAACAAGGAACGTGAAATAAGGCGAGTTATCAGTCCTAAGTCCTTTCAATCCTACTTATATGACTATATCCATATAGACATGATTTGACAAAATATAAGTTTAAAATAGTTTGATAAAGAGTTTTGCATATAAAAGAGTTTGTAAAACTATTTGAAGCAATTTGCTGAAAACACAGTTTGAAGTATAAGAATTCTATCTGTTTGATAGTTATTAATCACATGTGATTGATATAATAACTATAATGTTTCTTCTTGTATCCCCCCATAAGAGCATTTAAAATCGTTTAAAAGATAAGTTAAGGGGTATGAACTCACCTACAGTGAGTGATACGAATGAAAGATCGGTTGTAGGATGCTAAGTGTCAAGTGAAGACTTGAGCACAACGGATCCTAATAAGCATATAATGACACACATATATGTATATAATTAGTGTTTATACAACTAATCATGTAAGGAAAGCACCTTAGGACTTAGGAAACACTTAGATTGAAGTGTTAGAAGTACAAAGGATTGCATATAAAGGGTGTACGGCCACACAAGTGTGTGTACGGACACTTGTGTGTACGGCCAGGGGTGTACGGCCATGGAGTGTACGGCCGTACACTCCTTGAAGAAGTTGTCAAAAAGTGTAGTCCAAGGCCCTATCTTGCATCCTCTAAGTGTTCTTGATCTTGTGCTAGCATATAACATGAGCTTTAGGCCAAATATGCCCTAAACAAGTGGTGTGTAGCCATACAAAGGGTGTACGGCTGTACACTCCTTGATGTTCTTGTCTTGGAAGACTTTTAAGGTGAACATCTAGTAAGTAACAAGCATAGGAAGAGGTGCTTATGATTAGAAGCCTTTAGGGGTGTTTAAGGTCCAAGAACTTAGTAGGTGTTCTTGGTGTCCTTGGTGAAAATGAAGAACACTTGAAGATCTAACTAAAGAAGTAATTTCATGGATGAAATCATGGATCTTCACTAGATAGTGAAATGAATCAACAAATCAAAGGAAGAAACACTTACATATTGAAGATCTAGATGAAAAATCTGATGATAGTTGAGAGAGAATCGATTTCTTGGCTTAGGAGTGTGAAAAGAGATGAATGAAGGCTAAGTCTCACATATATACGTGAGAGTGTGCGGCCAGGAGGGGGGTGTACGGCCACACACCCATGTGTACGGTCGTACACTCCTCATGTTGGAGTTTTTGGCCCTTTTGAAAAGTCATGAACTTAGGGAACCCATTTCTAAACCCTAACTTTGAAGGTACTTTACTCGGAACACTCAAATAGACCCTAAACAATGCCAAAAGATAGCAGAAACGAGTCTGACTTTGATTGATTTAAATACCTGTACAAGATAGAAATTTCGGGTTGTCACAATAGACGACCACAACATTGCATTTTCTCCAATGATATGATTATGAAACACTTGAATCCACACTTAGACTATACTATATCGCTAGTTTCATTATCAATTTGAATTCATATGGATCAAAGGGTGATAAACCATTGTTAGGATTAAAAACACCCATTTAAATATCATAACTTCCAATTTGACTATAGAGATGAATTTACTTTAGTATAATATACATAGAACATTATAGTCCATCTAGAAAAACATGAATCATTAATTCCTTCACTACCTGGAGATGATGGGCTTGAAACTAATCACATTGCTCTTGTAAAATCAAAATCTCATTAGTGATTCAAGCTCTCCCTTATTTCATAAACATCCAAACAAAGTGGAAGAACCCAATTTGCGCTTAAGTTTTCTAAGGTTTCCTCATTTATACAAGACTAATCCTTCAACTTCACTATTTTAAAAATTGTAGCCTAACTAGGAATTTTCTTAGAAATTAAGTTATAAAACTTATAATTTAGCCCCAATATAATTTTATTATAAAAATAAGGTCTAATATATGCAAATGAAGGTTAAGTCAAAGTTACACCCTAACTCCAAAACATGAAAAGTCAACATCGAACAACAAATATTAAAGGATTAAAGCCTAAACTCTCCAAATGAGAAATTCTATTTATTTATAAAATTTTAATAACATTTGAAGAAAAAAAATTACCCCCAAATCACGAGTTTTACAATTTTCAAACTAACTACAATTATAAAACTTGTGGCTGAGGGAAAAAATCACATCGACACAATTCTCATCATGGTGGTGGAATGAATTTTTGGTGGTTGATTTCAGTTTTCGTAGTGTGACATATTACATATTTGGAACCATAAAACACATTTGAAAAGTAAGGAATATTGCACATTTGGAATCCTAATTCCACATTTATACAATGCAATATCTTGATATCCTTTCTTATTCCAATATCGAGTAAGCAGGATGCCATGATGATCGAAGATCTACCGGTGGGTATGGTGTTCTTCATGAGCACAACTTGATTATATGGGCTTCTAAGAGGAAATATATGGTTACACAATCAAGTGCAGAGGTAAAGTATTAGGCCTTAACTCATATCATTGTTGAAGTTTGTTAGATTATTTATATAGCTCATGACATCTACCTTCCTAATTATTGTTCACTAATTTTATGAAGTAAACATATTGATATTTGGTGTTTTAGGTTACACTTACATTGTACATGTGGAATTTCAATTAATACTTAAGGATAAATGCAACCTAAAACAAGATCAATGGATTTTAACTATTAATAGCAACATACTTTATGAAACAAAACTTTTAACCTACTATAAATGAAATTACTAGTAAGAAAACACAACTTTAACATAATAAATTATGTTAATATCTTGAGATTTTTAATGTCCATGGAAAGATAGCGCCAAAAGTATGCACGCATCTAATGGTTCACACCCAAAACCCTAAAACACTAGAAAGACAAGAGGAGAGAGGTTGGAGGAATAGAATTTCGTTCTCCACCTTCTAGGTAATGTTATACATGAAAATTAGATGACCAAGGTCCTATTTATATTTTAGGTAACTTGCTGATAAATCCTCATTTGAATGATTAAATAATAAATTTAATCCAAATTTGAATCCGTTCCTTATCAACAACAATGAGGCTTCTGGAAACCCTAAAAAGATTCCCAAAACCATCCATGACATGGACTCTTCTAGAATAGCATCTTTTGGTCAACTATTGAACAATTACAATTCAACCCTTGCACCTTTAGTTAATTCCAATTAATCCTGAATTAATTCCAGATTAATTCTGATTACCTATAATTAATTCATAATCAATTATTAACTATTTCTAATTAATATTAATCACATAATAAATTAATAAATCATTTTATCTCTCTCCTAAAGTCATTTCAAGTCATTTCTAGCTTTTGAGGGCAACTCAAGAAGGACTTTACTTTTATTCCATAAAGTTATATCAATTAAGTCATCACCTTGACCAGTTTAGTTATGACATTTGGATACTTATTCCAACAGTCTCCCACTTGGACAAGTCATCAAACTACAATTTCAAATATAGAGTTTGAATAATCAGTAAAGAGTGCTTTCCATAGCCACTGCCGAACTCTGATAAAATCAAACATTGGCCCTAAGATAAGTGATCAACTAATCCTTCATTCTACAAGATATCGTATGGACACGAGACATGGATAGAAATCAATCTCATAGTCCAATATTTTGTTTCTCTATTCTGATTTATGTTGACAAAATTCACACTACTAATCGAAAATATCAATTAGTCTAGGCTCGGCCAAGCACTTCAGATATCGGCAACAAATCATCGAGGGGCCCAAAGATATATATTTTCTTGTTAAGGCAAAAGGAACGAATAAACTTTGACTATATAATTATACCTTTCTCATCATTTCATACATGGAATTACACTTTATGACATCCATGTATAGATGTGTTGGAGTAAACCAACGCACAACGGATTTGCAAAATATGACTTATATATCTCTATTTTAAGAATAGAATATATTATCGTCTTAGAATTACTTGTCATTGAATTGATGAATTAATATCTAATCATGGGTTTAACCAATACTTAAAATCTCTATTTTCCAAGTACTCATGAATATTCCAACAATCCCAATGCAATGTCCAATCCCTATGAACAATCTACAATCAATTCATGACAATCTTAAATCAATACCTACTCCCAAAAGTATCACTGACTGTGGCATTTAGAATAAATTAATATTTAGGAAGTAGCACTCAAAATGAAACACAATAATAAACTAATTGTTCTATGGCATCATACTTTTTGATTATAAATAATTCCTCATTATTTGATCACCACAACAATTACAAATTTATCTATTTTATGAATTTTTTGGGGTAATCAACTTAACAACTAAACTTGTCAACATTTCTCATGCCAATGATTTTAGCATGAACATATTGTTTCCCATTGGTCATCACTATTGTGAATGAATCATCATAAGGATGTTGACTTCACAATTAGATCTCCATCCTCAACATTTTCTTGGATGTATTAGAATTTCCTCCTTCTATGTATTGGCCTTTTGTGATATCAAGAATCCTTAGTCAATATGAGTGCACTTACATAGAATGTTTCTACTGGCAATTTGTTACTCAAAACAAATCCAAGGTCAACTATAAAGTTTTCTAGTCCAGGTACGCTCCTTGGATACTTCATTTGCACTAATGTGGTCTTTCACACATTGTCGAATCTACCACCATCTCCTATATGAAACCTTCCATGATACAACTCAAAATGAATATCCATTTAGACTATGACTCAAATTTATCTCTAAAATTTAGTAACTATAACTCTTCTTAATCATGTTCTCTACTGTCTACAAGCAACCATTCCTTGGTATCTTTCAATACCTCATAATGTTCTTGACAATTATCTAGCGATTTAGTCGAGCCAATTTTTGATTCAATCTCACGATGCTCAAAACATCAGCACAAGTCATAGCATTCATGATCAATCATGTATCTAAATCATATAGGACTCGATTCATCATATAATTTTCATGACTAGTACAATGGACTTTTAATATTCACTCAACTCCTTGTTATGAAGCATATGGACAGTCCTTTTGGAAATTTCATGTTGAAACCTTTCAACATAATTTGCTTTGACTGAATCCTATTAAACATTTCAATTTATACTTTTAGATCCAAAGACCAAGTATCAATGTCACTTTCCCATGTCCATCATAGTGAAACAATTATTTAGCTTTTACACTTTGCAACTTAGAGACAATATTTCCTATGAGTGGTATTGTCATCAACATCCAATACCACAAAGACAATGACACTCCCACTAGCTTTGACATGTACTCAAGACTCATCTGGACTTCTAGAAAGACAACACTGTTGGAATCTCTCATGGAAGAACAAATTCCTTTCTACGCAATGCTTTCTTAAATTTAAGAATAGATTTTTCAAGCATACACACCTTGTTTGGATACTTTCTATGTTTAAATCCTTTCAGAATATGTCATATATGATATATCCTCTGAAAATTTCCTATTGAGGAAAGTTGTTTAAACATATACTTTACCATATCTTATATTAAAGAAGACAACCATGGTAACAAATAACCAAATAGACCTTTCTCAGCTACTGGTGAGAATGTTTCCTCATAATCAATTTCTTGAATCTGAACGAAACTCTTTTCCACCATACTATCTTTTAATGTTTGTACATTCCTATCTATGTTAGTCTTCATATTGAGATCTAATTGCAACCTACTATCATAAGACTAGGTTTAGGATCAACCAATTTCAAACTTGGTTATCCTTCATGGAATGAATTTCACTATCCTTAGACTCTTCTAATGGCAACCATCGGTCCCACCATTGCTTCCTTGTAGCTATTAGGATTATCCAAAATTGATCAATGTTTTATCACTAATCAATGTGTATCCTTCCACAGTTAGATGATACTCATAAACCTTGGGAGATGCTCTAACTTTACTATATCTTGAGAAGAGGTAAGGTAATGTCATTTAACTGAACTGGTATTTCAACCTCAAGTTAAGAGTTAGTGCTAACTATAAGTTTATTTTCAATCATATCTCGAATTTCTTCAGGATCAATATGACTCTCAGTGACTTCTTGATATATATATATATATATATATATATATATATATATATATATATATATATATATATATATGTTCTTTCTCTCAATGAACATTCCTTTCGAGTTATAAGCATCACTATCAGAAGTCTTTAGGAATACCTGACAATGTAACACTTCATAAATCTTGATTCAAGTTGGTCATTAGTTTCTCATCTAACAAAAAACCTCACAACACGAGATCTGAACGCAAGGGAACTTTCCAACTCCACATTTCATGAGGTGTTTTCAATCCTATTTAATTGGATACAAGGCTCAAAATATGCTTTTTTATTATTTCATGTCTATATTCCAAAAAAAAATTAATTGGTAGCGAAGCACGACTCATCATAGATCGAACCATATAGCACTCGATTCTCTTTTTAGAAACATCATTACATTATGGTGTCCTTGAAGAAGCAAATTAAGGAAACCATTCCACAATCTTTAAGATAGTCGTATAACTCAATACTATGGCATTCTCATTTCCTATCAGATTGGATATCCTTTATCTTCATGCCCAATTGATTCCCTACTTTGTTCTGATACTCTTTGAAACTTTTCAAAGTGGCAAGCTCATGCTTAATCATATAATCATAATCACATCTATTGAAATTATCAATAAATATGACATACTAGTATATGTCGTCCCTTGTGGTGGATGTGATGGGTCTACACACATTAGTGTATACAAGATCCAACAGTCCTTTATCACCATTACATGCCCATATGAATGGTGACTAAGTCGTCTTGCCAACATACAACACTCACATACATCATCCAACTCAAGGTTGAATGATTCCAAGTTCGGTCCAATTGGAGCTTGGTGATGCGATTCTCACTAATATGGCTAAGGCGATCATTCCACAAGCACGATCATATATGTAACGCCCGCAGATTCGGGCTAGTCAATTTAGAGACAATGAGCATCAAAAATGAGTTTTTGATGGAAGATTATTTAGAAGGAGTAAATCTTAACCAAGTGGTAGTATATGTTCCAAGGGTTTCGTACATATAAAGAACGCCGAAATCCGAGTTATAACGAAGAAGTTATGGCCCGTCGAAGTTTTACGTCAAAACCGGCACGACACCGGGAGACGTAAATAGTGAATTTATGATATAGGACTTTTTAGCCTTAGTGGTCTAAACAAAAGTTGTAGTATATAAGCCGAGAACATACAAAAAAAGAACGCCCAAATCTGACTTCGTATGAGGAAGTTATGAATTTTCTAAGATTTGGCTTAGCAGTGCACAGCCCGAAACTCGAATTTTAGATCGAGCGGTTTTTGGCCTACGTGGCCTAAATGATAATTGAAGATCTCATTAATAGGAACTCAACGGTAAAAAGACAGACGAAAACAGAGTTCGTATGTAGAAGTTATGAATTTTACGCGGACATTTAACAGTATAATCTCCTCGTACTGTTAAATTTAAGATCGGTCGAGAATTAGCCGACGGAGTCAAAATGAAAGCTCTAGATCTTATTTTTACCTACGCGTGGATATAAAGAACGTCAAAAACGAAGGTCGTATGTGAAAGTTACGGATTTTAGAAGTCGGAAGTGTGCTGTGCGAAAATGGGTGAAATGACACAATCTTGGCCATTGCTTTCTCCCCAAGTCTTGCCACTAGATGGTGACATGTGGCACCAAGTTCAGCCATTTTTCACCCTATAAATAGAACCTCTCACACCCTCATTTTCTTCACACATTTCCCATTCTTTCTTCTCTTTACTCTCTCTCTAGAACCTCTCTCTAGCCCCGAAACCCCCGAAAAGCCTAGGGAACCTCCCTAGCATGAGACGGAAGCCCCGGAGTGCTCGACGGCTCCGAGAAGAAGAGATTTTCGGCTCAGGAACGCTGCTCCAAGCAAAGCCCGGTTTTCTATAAAACCCGCTGTAAGTGAGCTACGTCTACGCTATTTTTAATATAGCTTTTATTTAATTATAGTAACATCATTAGGAACTTATAATAAGTACTTGGGCTATTATTATGGGTTATATAAGTATTGTTTAACGCTTATATAATAATAATAATAGCTAGACTATTAATTAGTTTCGGCGAATAATAGACTAAACTCTAGTGGTAATAATACTAGGTTTCGTCGAAGGAAATTATTTTTTTAAGAAGCGAAGCGCTGTCTGAGTTCGGAATCACCACCTTTTCAAGTGAGTGCATGGTCCCTTTCATCTTACACATAGATATGAAGTATTTTATATTAACTACGTGTTATGCATGCATATTATCTGTATACTTGCTATCTATGCTGGATGAACGATTTTATACAAGTTTTATATGATTTAAACTGTATATGTATTTATATCTACGTAATATGTTGGGTAAAACATGGGTAGATGAAATATGAGTTGGATGATGAGTTGAGAGGTGATATAGACCATGAGGTAAGGGTGAGAGGTGGACGATGTGAGAAGCCTTGTTCCCAAATGCTGGCCCCGTCATCTAGCAGAGTATGGATGACAATCACGGACTATTCTAGACAGTCCAGTGGAACACTGGCAGGCTCGCAACCTGTAGGTGTTGTGAACGATGTGTTCACCGGTGTACTCTAAAAACCCATTGACATGTATTGCAAGTGGACTCTCGAAAACGATACTGTCAATAAACGAGATAACCCTAGCAGCTGTGCTCGAAGGACAATACTGGCAGTTGCGCCTCACATAGAATGTCACAATTCTGGCAGCTGCGCCTAAGTGATAGAACTAGCAGTTGTGCTTGACGGCTATGTCATTGACAACGATGGACTTCGTACCTATTCCTTAGGATAATCCTTAGGAATGAATGAATGAGAAATAGCTGATTCTTAGGGTAGATCCTTAAGAGTAAAGAAGATAATGGGGATGGGTAATTGGGTTAACTGTTTGATGATTAAACATAATAATTATATTATTGTGGGTTGAAAACCCTATGTACTCACCAGGTTTCCCAACCTGACCCACTCAGTTTATTTGTATCACAGGTGTCAATATGAAGCTACTTTACACTGAGAGATTTAAAAGAGATGTAGATCACTAGTGTAAATGAATGTAAGTTCTGTTTATGCTTATGTTTCTGTATTGACGATGACATCCCAAATGTTTTAAAATGAATAAAAATACATTTATTCGAAAATGTTTTGATAATGTATTTATCATGTTTTACTGGGAACTAATTCCTCAACATTTTTATTAAAAGAAGTACTCTGATTTTTATAAAGCATAAACAAAATCGGTCTTTTCTGGCCGTGAAAATGGGGATGTCACAGTTGGTATCAGAGCATTAGTTTAAGCGAACTAGGAATATGGATTTATTTCTAGACTTAAACTTAGAATGCTAAGCAATGATCGTGAGGAGTGTGTCTTAGGTAATATACCTGAATAGACACAGGCACTAGCTTATTTAGGTAAAATGTCTAATATGCTTTTATGAGCTAAATGATTTATGATGCTTTATGATGCTAAATGTATGATCGGATCTATGGTCTGTTGCCGACCGGATCTGGAAACTTTATGTGCTTGGATTTCTAAACGTTTAATTACGGTATTAGAATTGGCATGTAACTTTTCGAAGTAATAGGGAGATTTACACGTCGATCGTAAATAAAATCTTTCCTATCTTAATTCTCGTCGTTTCGCCCCGAACGTCCGATTTGGTGTATAGAACGAGATGGCAAGAACCCGAAGTGGAGTCGGGAACGTGAACGGAAACAGGAATCAACCCCCAGTGATTGAGCAAATACCTGTTGTAGTAGCCACTCCTGAGCCAATCACGATGGCAGGAGTACAGGCAATGGTGCGGGTGATGTTGAATCAACAAATGGAAGAAACAAGGCGTTTACTTCAACAAAGTAAAAACAAACTTACTGTGCCAGTACGCCAGTCACCTACTCTTGAGGCAGCCATCTGGGTTGAGGTTGGCAAGAAGAGGAAATTTGAGGGAACTTCAAGGTCCAACAAGAACAACATGTTCTCACTATCTGGAGGAGGAAGAGGTGAAGCAAAATGGTGTTACAAGTATGGAAGGAAACACAACGGGCGATGCCATAAGGAAGTGACTTGCTTCAAATGCGGGAATACTGGTCACTATGCCCCCAAGTGCTCAACCAAGGAGGAAGTTTGCCTTAAGTGTAGTGGAAAGGGACACTTCAAGAGAGATTGTCCGATAAGGGCTACAACGCCAAATGTACCGCTGAAGCACTATGAGGGATGCGACGAAGAAGTGACTTGTTACAGGTGTGGAAGAATCGGTCACTATTCCAAGGACTGTACACATAGGGATAAAGTATGTTACAGATGCAGAGACAAGGGGCACATGTCTAGGGACTGCCCGAAGAAAAATGAAGCAGCGAGACCGAATGTGCCGCCAAAGCCGAAGGAAAGAGCATTCCAGAGGATCCTTGGCGAAGCTATTGACAATGCAAGGTTTCAGGAGTGAAGGCTTGATATCCAAAGATCGAGTTATGAAGTAGCCATAGTATCGTAGGGGTAGCCTATTAGAGGCATAGTCTAGGGTGAACTTGAACACCTATGTAATCGTTTCAAGAAATAATATAAAACCTTCGTTTTGTTATCTGATGTGTTGAATGATTTTGTGATTTTCTTGCATGGTCACTTGGATAAACTGCGAGACAATACTTGGGACGAGTATGAGTAGGTGTGAAAGGTAGTAGAGGCCTATACTACCGGAAGCACAGGACTCACACTTGGATCGGGGACAGTCACAAGGTTACCAAGAAGCTAGTAATTGATACCATTTTATTCAAGTATGTCGTTACCATTGTTTCGGTAATGACCAAGAAGATTGTTGTTATTCCGACCCTAGTGGTCATATCGAATTGAGTCCGACTACGAGGAGTATGTTACGTGGTTCGGAGAACCAAGTTTGATGTAACATCTGACTTAAGCCGGAAGATTGAAATAAAAGATAATCAAAGTGATCGGTAGAGGTATTGCGATAGTTGCTTGTAGCTAGAAATGCTACCATTTAAGATATGATTAGAACATGAAGGAAGGTATAGTCAGTTCTGGAATTTGACTCTAAAAGACCTGAGTCCAAGCAATGCATCATACGATGAGAGGTCATTAGAATATGACACATCGATCCATTGTAGTAATCCAATAAACTTATCTTAAGTTTGTTAAGAAAAAGAGGGGGTATCTGATAAAGAGCGAGGTTGTGATATGAAGGTCATGATTGAAAATCTAACGAGGCATAGTGAACGGGTGCAAGATCAAGCACCGCTTGCAGTCAAGAAGACCAGGAGTTAGATACGCATTCAAAGAAACATAGAATTTATGATTCTTACCTAGGATGAAGAGATAATGCATGGAGTCATTATACATCCCTGTTTCGTTGATGATTCCGGGACGTAATCATCCTAAGGGGGAGATAATTGTAACGCCCGCAGATTCGGGCTAGTCAATTTAGAGACAATGAGCATCAAAAATGAGTTTTTGATGGAAGATTATTTAGAAGGAGTAAATCTTAACCAAGTGGTAGTATATGTTCCAAGGGTTTCGTACATATAAAGAACGCCGAAATCCGAGTTATAACGAAGAAGTTATGGCCCGTCGAAGTTTTACGTCAAAACCGGCACGACACCGGGAGACGTAAATAGTGAATTTATGATATAGGACTTATTAGCCTTAGTGATATAAACAAAAGTTGTAGTACATGTTAAACCGAGAACATACAAAAAAAGAACGCCCAAATCTGACTTCGTATGAGGAAGTTATGAATTTTCTAAGATTTGGCTTAGCAGTGCACAGCCCGAAACTCGAATTTTAGATCGAGCGGTTTTTGGCCTATGCGACCTAAATGAGAATTGAAGATCTCATTAATAGGAACTCAACGGTAAAAAGACAGACGAAAACAGAGTCCGTATGTAGAAGTTATGAATTTTACGCGGACATTTAACAGTATAATCTCCTCGTACTGTTAAATTTAAGATCGGTCGAGAGTTAGCCAACGGAGTCAAAATGAAAGTTGTAGATCTTATTTTTACCTACGCGTGGATATAAAGAACGTCAAAACCGGAGGTTGTATGTGAAAGTTACGGATTTTAGAAGTCGGAAGTGTGCTGTGCGAAAATGGGTGAAATGGCACAATTTTGGCCATTGCTTTCTCCCCAAGTCTTCCTATTAGATGGTGACATGTGGCACCAAGTTCAGCCATTTTTCACCCTATAAATAGAACCTCTCCCACCCTCATTTTCTTCACACCTTTCCCATTCTTTCTTCTCTTTACTCTCTCTCTAGAACCTCTCTCTAGCCCTGAAACCCCCCGAAAAGCCTAGGGAACCTCCCTAGCATGAGACGGAAGCCCCGGAGTGCTCGACGGCTCCGAGAAGAAGAGCTTTTCGGCTCAGGAACGCTGCTCCAAGCAAAGCCCGGTTTTCTATAAAACCCGCTGTAAGTGAGCTACGTCTACGCTATTTTTTATATAGCTTTTATTTAATTATAGTAACATCATTAGGAACTTATAATAAGTACTTGGGCTATTATTATGGGTTATATAAGTATTGTTTAACGCTTATATAATAATAATAATAACTAGACTATTAATTAGTCTCGGCGAATAATAGACTAAACTCTAGTGGTAATAATACTAGGTTTCGTCGAAGGAAATTATTTTTTTAAGAAGCGAAGCGCTGTCTGAGTTCGGAATCACCACCTTTTCAAGTGAGTGCATGGTCCCTTTCATCTTACACATAGATATGAAGTATTTTATATTAACTACGTGTTATGCGTGCATATTATCTGTATACTTGCTATCTATGCTGGATGAACGATTTTATACAAGTTTTATATGATTTAAACTGTATATGTATTTATATCTACGTAATATGTTGGGTAAAACATGGGTAGATGAAATATGAGTTGGATGATGAGTTGAGAGGTGATATAGACCATGAGGTAAGGGTGAGAGGTGGACGATGTGAGAAGCCTTGTTCCCAAATGCTGGCCCCGTCATCTAGCAGAGTATGGATGACAACCACAGACTATTCTAGACAGTCCAGTGGAACACTAGCAGGCTCGCAACCTGTAGGTGTTGTGAACGATGTGTTCACCGGTGTACTCTAAAAACTCATTGACATGTATTGCAAGTGGACTCTCGAAAACGATACTGTCAATAAACGAGATAACCCTAGCAGCTGTGCTCGAAGGACAATACTGGCAGTTGCGCCTCACATAGAATGTCACAATTCTGGCAGCTGCTCCTAAGTGATAGAACTAGCAGTTGTGCTTGACGGCTGTGTCATTGACAACGATGGACTTCGTACCTATTCCTTAGGATAATCCTTAGGAATGAATGAATGAGAAATAGCTGATTCTTAGGGTAGATCCTTAAGAGTAAAGAAGATAATGGGGATGGGTAATTGGGTTAACTGTTTGATGATTAAACATAATAATTATATTATTGTGGGTTGAAAACCCTATGTACTCACCAGGTTTCCCAACCTGACCCACTCAGTTTATTTGTATCACAGGTGTCAATATGAAGCTACTTTATACTGAGAGATTTAAAAGAGATGTAGATCACTAGTGTAAATGAATGTAAGTTCTGTTTATGCTTATGTTTCTGTATTGACGATGACATC
This sequence comes from Lactuca virosa, assembly GCF_052849685.1. Taxonomy (NCBI): domain Eukaryota; kingdom Viridiplantae; phylum Streptophyta; class Magnoliopsida; order Asterales; family Asteraceae; genus Lactuca; species Lactuca virosa. The sequence goes on from NC_136433.1 coordinate 47,898,700, forward strand.
CCAAATGTTTTAAAATGGATAAAAATACATTTATTCGAAAATGCTTTGATAATGTATTTATCATGTTTTACTGGGAACTAATTCCGCAACATTTTTATTAAAAGAAGTACTCTGATTTTTATAAAGCATAAACAAAATCGGTCTTTTCTGGCCGTGAAAATGGGGATGTCACAATATCTAAGCTATTAGAGGAATCAATACTCAAGTTATCATTACTATTATTAGAAACATAAACTATAATTTCATGAATGCCAGGTGCAAGAATAACTTTTAAACATAAAATAGCTATCTTTATAAATTAGAATTATCATCTTTCCATTATAAAATGAAAATTGATATTCTTGTTTATACAACGTATAAATGAAATTAGGTTTCTAGAAATCTCTGAAGAGTAATAGCAAATAAATAGATCTATCCTAACTCCATTACTGAGCACAAGCTCGAAATCCTCAATCATTGAGACACATGACGTTCTTCCATTCCAACTAATTATGTATAGCTCTTGATGCTTAACTTCTTCTTTCTTATAGATCCTATAATTACATCCAAATGCGATTACCACATCATGCATCAAGGAACCACGAATTGGATGTATTTGGAGTTTGATTATTCAAGTACTTGATGTAGAGTTAAACATTTGACTTTACCATCCCAAATACTTAGGGAAATCTTCATTTCCAATGATCCTTGTCATTTCATTAATTGCAACTTGCCTCTTTTGAATCTTGGTTGCGTGGAATAGAGGAAACACCAATTCAAATCCTTGATAATGGGAAGTTCCAGCCGGAACCGTTCCTTTCCATTTAGAATTCAGACATTTCCTCTTCTTTCCAAGAACATTCAGAAAGACGATAACTGAAATTAGATAAGAAATATAGTTCCTTTCTAGTTTCCTCGGTTTTGAGAAGGTTTAAGAATCCCATCAATGTTTCTCTCCATACTATTCATATTATAAATCAAGTCTAAATTATCATAAGAACTAACGAAATATCCAAGCACAAGATCTATTGAAAAGACTCTTGTCATGGACAATATTGAGATTCTCAAGTTTGTCTTAGTATCTTTCAATGATTACATACAAAACTCTTTTCTTCAATTCGAATACAATTAGGAACTATTTGACGATTTTCAAATAACTCTTGCCTTGCCTTTTTGTGAAACATTTCACTTAATTGCAAATTCATTTTATATGTTCACAAAATCATTTTGGAACATCAAGGACATTCTTCAAGGTTGACACATTATTGATTTGAAATCATTTTGGACATTTTTCCTAATATTAAAATCGAGGAAGATCCCATAACAAATGAGTCATTCCCAATAGAGAACAAAGAGAAGCTAGAATTAGAAAGTAAGTGAGGAGTCGGAGAGAATTTCCATCTAAGCTACGAGAGAAAGTTTAAAGAACTCAATTCAATCCTTAATTATTAACCCAATTTTAAATTAAGGCTAGGATCCATAAATACAATTCGTAATATGAAAGGGGATATTGTAGTCATATCACGAAACTATTTTAGGTAGGTAAAGCATTTTACCAATTTCAGTGAAAATGAGACTCCTAGTATTTTGAGATGCATTAAACAATCAATGGTGTGTTAATCTTGGATTATGCCCTTCTTTTTGTTACTGAGATGTCGGGGATCACAAACAAGATGTGAATAACCATGCAAACCAGCATGACATGCACGAGGTCATTTATGATCTCACATTGATGTACCGGTTAACCACACATGCTCCATCAACAACCATAAATTCGAGTATGTGCCATCATTTCATCTTTGTAGTCCCATATTAGTGTGGTGGTTAACCACACACGCTCCAATAATGACTTGCAAAGCCATTATGTGCGTTTTCATGGATTAGCATACAATTTCATATTTTTTCTAAAGTAACTATAGTGAGATTTTATTGAAGGTTCTAGTACTTTATGCATTATACTTTTAATGTGATTAATGTCTTGTCAAACCCGTTCGGCTAACGACCCTCCACCACAAAAAGAAGCGGTGGGTGAAAATGACACTCATTTAACGGTCATTTTATAGGCCGTTTTCTTATACCCCTCTTATAGCGTGACTTCGTGAATGAGGTCTACTATTGATTCAACTGACTTTTAGTGATACATATAGTAATATACTCTTATACATATGTACATGGTGTATTTTAAAACCTTTTTAAATTACAAGGTTCAAATCTTATTAATTCAATTAACCTTTAATTAACTAATATTTGAACTATTAAGATTTAATAATTATCTTTTATCAAACTTTTCGTTAATTAATATTAAATCTTTATAAAAGGATAATTTCATTATCTAATTGTCTTATAATTGGATAATTACCTTTTTAAAATCTTTATTATATTCAAATTATGATTTCTAATTATCTAGTTATAATATTAAAATTTTAAGTATTTAAAATAATATTAGATAACTAATAATTATCCTATCTTTTGAATAAGGCAAGAAAATTATAACACTGCATTTCAGGTTTTTTTCCTTTTAAGCCCTTCATTGTAATTCCTTTCATTTTGGTCCCTAGCCGAGTACGTTGGGCGTACTCTATGAGTACGTTAGGTGTAATGGATTGAACGGTTGGATGCGGAGGTACCCACGTACGTTGGGTGTATGTGGTAGTATGCTAGTCGTACTCTCATCAGGGGCAACCCCTAATTTTTAGGGTTTGTGCCCTATTTAATCAACTTATTTTGCTTTAGGAGGCTATTATGATCAGCCTCCACTTCTCCAAACCCTAAGAACGATACCCTAGCCCTCATTTGAGTGTTTGTGAGCCATTGTGTGATCTTGTGGTGTTTTTGGGTCTCTTGAAAGAAGTGAAGCTTGGTGGTGAAGCTTTGGTGGACTTGGAGCTTAAAGATATAGTATCTTCACCAACTTTGCAAGATATTTGAGGTATAAAGCTCCTAACTTGATGGTTCCTTATGATAGATCTAGTTTAGGGCCTTATTTGTGCATTTTTGGGTCCTTTAAGCCATGCCTGAGAGTATGGGCTACTCCAGAAGCTAAGGATGGTAGATTTAGGCATTTTTAAGGTCCTTTGTTCAAAAAAAATGCAAATTTGATGTCTTATTTTGGTCCATGTTAAGGCTCTTATTATGGGTATTGTTGAGAGAAAAACTTTGAGACACACTTGAACAAACGTTAGAACAAGTATATTGCGGAATAGTTAATCTCGAAGGATCTAAAAGCTCAACAATAATACTGATAAGTTGGAGTTAGATAATTAGAGAGTTAGTTGCGGAAAAGTAAGGAAATGGAAATGACAACAATTGTTATATCAAGTATACACATAAGTTGATTCATAACAAGGAGTGCACTCAAACCAAGTTAATAAGGAAGATCAAACTTAGTGATTAAGTCACAAGAGACTTGCTCCGAAGAGAGATTATAATTGTGACATCCCCAAAATCACGGCCAGAAAAGACCGTTTTAATTTATGCTTTTAAAATAATTTCAGAGTAAATCCATTGATTTAAAAGAGCTGCGGAATTTGTTCCCAAAACAAAATATGATAAAATAAAGTTTATCAAAGCATTTCATCAAGAGATGCATTTTCATTATATAACAATATTCGGGATGTCATGTTCCGATAAACAGACCAAAAGCATAAACAACAAAAGATAGACCATACAACAGTTACATATAACAACTGGTCTAATATCAAAAGATCTTGATAAGTCATCCAACTTATGCTCTCGCGCCACTACATGTAATACAACAAAACTGAGTGGGTCAGGCTTGGGAGCCTGGTGAGCATATAGGGTTTTCAACCCACAATAAGTAATTATATTTAATTTCACCAACCAACAATAACCCGATTACCCATTCTCGTTATCCTCACTTTACGTCCCTAAAACAACATCTATCTCAAGGGACCTAATCTAGGATTTTTCATCGGGACGGACATTACTGCAAGGGGTTTCCTTAACAATAGATGTCCTAAAGGCAACCATGAGGGGATAGAGTACACCGGTGAACACATCGTTCACAACACCTACAGGTTATGAGCCTGCTAGCGTTCCACAGGACTGTCTAGAAAGTGTCCGTGGTCATTATCCATACTCCGTTGGATAACTAGATCAACAACAACAACATCGAGGCCTCTCATCTGTTTATCACACATTAACTATCTACCCATGTTCTACCCAACATATTAGTAGATAAAAATATATATTTTTATACATAGTTTAAAACTTGTATAGCATTCTCATTCAATACATATTCCAAACAATAGATGAGACACATACACATAACACGTATTTCATAGAGAATAAATCATATCTATGAGATAGAAGAAAGTGAATATACATTCACACATATAAACATATACACATAACACGTATTTCGTATCAAATACTTCAAATTATGTGTTAGAAGAAAGTAACTACACACTCACTTGATCAGAAGATGATCGGACAGCACTACGGCTTGTAGAAGTAGTATTCTTCGGTAGATCTGGAAGATCTTCACAAAAATTGGCTTCTCGCTGGCAGAGCTTCGGCTCGGGAATTGCACTTCTCGGGATCTTCGGGGCTTCGGGACTTGCTTCGGGTCTCGGGATGATACCGGGGCTTCGGGGCGTTAAAATAGGGCTTAGAGAGAGTATCGGGAGTGAGAGAGAAGGGATAGAGCAACCAAACTCGGCTGCCCCTTGAATTCTATTTATAGGGCCATTTTTCAGCTCTCACGTCGTGAAATTTAAGTTCTCACGTCGTGAACTTAGTCGTCACTGCATGCATCATCACAGGTTGCGTCTGACAGGCTCTGAAAGGTCAAATCACTAAGTTCACGTCGTGAACACTGTATTCACGTCGTGAACTGTGACACGGTATCGGGGTTCGCACCCCGAACTTCAGAAATTCATAACTTTTGCATACGAGCTCCGTTTTCGACGTTCTTTATATCCACGCGTAGGTGAGACTATGCTCTACAAATCTCGTTTAGACTCCGTCGGCTAATTTTGAATTTATTTTTATTATATTATTATGATATTATTTTTAGTAGGCCGGGACAAGAAAACTCCGTTATAAATTCATAACTCCTTCATCTGAAGTCCGTTTTCGTCTGTCTTTTCACCGTTGGACTACTATCGACGAGATCTTCAATTATCGTTTAGATTGTTTCGGCTAAATATCGCTCGATCTCATATTCGAACTTCGGGCTGCATACCGCTAAGTCGAAACTTTGAAAAATCATAACTTCCTCATACGAAGTCAGATTTAGACGTTCTTTTTATGCACGCTCTCGATTTAACGAACTCTACGACTTTCGTTTAGATGACTACGGCTAGATCTCGCTCTATCTTAAATTCATATTTTACGTCATTCAGCGTCGTGCCGGTTCTGTCGCGAAACTTCGACAGGTCATAACTTCTTCGTTATAACTCAGATTTCGACATTCTTTATATATTCGGAAACCTCGTCACGACCACTACCACATCCTTCATAGATATCAGGTTTATCTAACATTTCATTTTGACGCTTATTTTTATCCTTAATTCATTTAAGTCACACAATTAAGCACAAAACACACAATACTCAAATAATACACTTCTATTATTTCATAATGGGTTACAAAGGTTAACCTAGACTATCACATCATCATTAATGCCTGACCCAGAAACACGGGCGTTACAATTCTCTCCACCTTAGAATGATTCCGTCCCCGGAATCACACATCAACAAACAAATGCGGATAGCGACGCATCATGTCACTCTCTGTTTCCCAGGTGAGATTTGGCCCATTCGTATGTTTCCATCGGACAAGCACTAACTCGACCATCTTGCGTCGCAACTTCTTAGTCTTTCGGTCAACGATTGCCTCTGGTTCTTCAATTAACCTTTTGTTCTCATCAATTCTCAGTTCCAAAAGTGGAATCATGTCGGGAACTTCTCCCGTGAATTTCCTCAAGTAACACACATGAAAAGTGTTATGAATTCCATTCAGTTCTTCGGGTAATTCTAGCTTGTAAGCTTGGTTCCCAACCCTCTGAAGAACTTTAAACGGTCCAATAAACCTTGGACTTAACTTTCCCCTTTTACCAAATCGTATAAGTCCCTTCCACGGTGAGACTTTAAGCAAAACCGAATCTCCAACTTCAAAAGTCATCGATCTTCGCTTGTTGTCAGCATAGCTCTTTTGACGCTCCTGAGCTACTAACATTCTCTCCCTAATTATTTTCAACTTTTCAGCAGTTTGATGAACTATCTCCGGTCCCATAAACTGCTTTTCCCCAGCCTCAAGCCAACAAGACGGCGTACAACACTTCTGTCCGTACAAAGCTTGATAAGGTGCCATCTTAATGCTCGAGTGGAAACTATTATTGTAGGAAAATTCTACCAAAGGCAAATGTTCATCCCAGTTGCCTTGGAATTCCAGGGTACATGCTCTCAACATATCTTCAAGTGTTTGTATTGTTCGTTCGCTTTGCCCATCAGTCTGTGGATGGTAAGCTGTACTTAAACACAACTTGGTACCCAATTCCTCTTGTAGACTTTTCCAAAACCTTGAGGTGAAACGGCTGTCACGATCCGACACAATCGTTAATGGAACACCGTGAAGCCTCAAAATTTCCTTCACGTAAGAATTCGCAAGCTTATCTATAGACAATTTCTCATTGGCAGCTATGAAGTGCGCACTCTTAGTGAAGCGATCAACGACCACCCAAATCATGTCATGACCATTCTTTGTTCTGGGCAGTTTAGTGACAAAATCCATAGCAATGTCTTCCCATTTACCCATCGGCACAGGTAAAGGTTCTAAACTCCCGTATGGTTTCTGATGTTGTGCCTTCACTCTTGCACATGTCACACACTCAGCCACATACCTTGCAATATCAAGCTTCATCGTCGGCCACCAGTAGTAGGGTTTTAGGTCCCTATACATTTTAGTGCTACCAGGATGAATCGAGTACATGGTTTTGTGAGCTTCTTCCATCAGAAGATCTCTTATTCCTCCTGACTTAGGAACCCAAATACGATCTTGGAATACCTTCAGTCCATGACCGTTTGTACCGAACACCAACGTTTTTCCCAAACATTCCTCCTTCCGGTCATTCTTTTTAGAAGCTTCCTCTTGAGCTTTCTTTATACTCACCACAATTGTCGAGACAACTTCTATTCTCAATGCTCTTGGCCTTTTTCTCTCAAGATTGACTTTCCGACTAAGAGCATCAGCAACAACATTTGCTTTACCGGGGTGGTAAAGTATCTCACAGCCATAGTCCTTAAGTAATTCTAGCCAGCGTCGCTGCCTCATATTCAATTCCTTCTGACTAAAGAGATATTGGAGACTCTTATGATTGGTGAAAAGTTTGCACTTCGTGCCATAGAGGTAATGCCTCCATATTTTCAGAGCGAAAACTACTGCTGCCAACTCCAAATCATGAGTGGGGTAGTTCTTTTCATGCTCTTTCAGCTGTCGAGACGCATATGCTATCACCTTTTCTCTTTGGGTCAAAACACAACCCAACCCAACCCCAGACGCATCGCTATAGACAGCGAAGTCTTCAACTCCATCGGGTAGAGATAAAATCGGTGCCTCACATAGCTTCTTCTTTAGCTTCTCAAATGCTTCTTCGTGCTTATCGCTCCAAGCATAGGTAGCTCCTTTGTGAGTCAAAGCTGTTAGTGGAGTAGCGATCGAAGAAAAGCCTTGGATAATCCTTCGGTAATACCCGGCTAATCCCAAAAAGCTTCGGATCTCCGTGGGACTTTTCGGTTGTTCCCACTTCGTCACAGCTTCAATCTTTGCTGGATCAACCATTATCCCTTCTTGGTTGACCACGTGACCCAAGAATTAGACTTCTCGAATCCAAAAATCACATTTGGAGAACTTTGCATACAGTTTCTCCTTCTTCAAGACTTCCAAAACTTCTCGCAAGTGTTTGCCATGCTCCTCGTGGCTCTTCGAGTAAATCAGAATGTCATCTATGAACACTATTACAGATTTATCAAGGAACGGATTACAAACCCTGTTCATTAAATCCATGAATGCTGCTGGAGCATTGGTTAGTCCAAACGACATAACCAAAAACTCGTAGTGCCCATATCGCGTTCTGAATGCAGTCTTCTCTATATCCTGCTCTTTCACCTTCAGCTGATGATATCCTGACCTCAGATCGATCTTCGAAAAATAACTTGAACCTTGAAGCTAATCGAACAGGTCATCAATCCTCGGCAACGGATATCTATTCTTTATCGTTGCTTTATTCAGCTCTCTGTAATCGATGCACATTCTCATACTCCCGTCCTTTTTCTTTACGAATAACATTGGAGCTCCCCAGGGTGATGAACTAGGTCTAATGAAACCTTTGTCCAATAACTCCAGAAGTTGCATCATCAGCTCCTTCATCTCCGTCGGTGCTAGTCGGTAAGGTGCTTTTGCTATTGGCGTCGTCCCTGGTAACAAGTCTATTCTAAACTCCACTTGTCTATCAGGCGGTAATCCGGGAAGATCTTCGGGAAATACTTCCGGATAATCACACACGACAGGAATGCTCTGCATCTCCTTTTTCTCGTTCTTAGCATCGATCACGAATGCCAAATATGATGTACATCCCTTGGCCAAACACTTTCTAGCTTTCATTAGCGAAATGATTCTAGAATTTACTCTGCGTTTGTCCCCATACACCATAAATGACTCTTTTCCTGACGGGTTTACTTTTACTATCTTCTTCTTGCACAGTATTTCGACATCATTGGCGCTAAGCCAATCCATTCCCAGCACGATGTCGAAACCATTTAACTCAATAGGCAATAATTCCTCGTGGAACTTATTCCCATTCAAATCAATTAAGATGTTTTTCATACGATGGCTAACAGGTACAAACTTGCCACTAGCAACTTCGACTAATAAAGCGTTATCTAGTCTATCAACAGGCAAAGCTAGTTTTCTACCAAATTCATGCGAAATAAAGGAGTAGTTGGCTCCAGAATCAAATAAAGTTTGGGCAGGCAAATTGTTTACGAGAAAGGTACCTGAAGCGACATCAGCTTCTTCTTTAGCAGCTTCCAGTGTCATCTGGAAGGCTCTCGCTTTAGGCTTTGGGGGAATGTTGGGTTTTGCTGCCTCCTTCTTTTTCGGACAGTCTTTCAAAATGTGCCCCTCTTCGTTACACCCAAAGCACACTCTCTTGTTGGATGGACACTCATTGGCATAATGCCCCGTCTTTCCACACTTGTAGCAGGTCACATCCTCGCTACATTTCCCAGAGTGCTTTTTCTTGCACTTCTCACACCATTTCGATTCGCCTCCTTTTCCTCCTCCAAACTTTTTCGAATCAGACTTCGAAAATTTACTTTTCTTGCTGGAACCTGAAGTTCCTTCAAACTTTCTCTTTTCACCAACTTCAACTTTGCTGGCGGTTCTTCCCTTGATCATGTCCTCAACAGACTTGGCAGCCCAAATAGCTGCCTCCAGAGTAGGTGCCTGACGTACTGGCACCACGTACTCCCATGGGAACCCCTTCGCGTACCGGTCCACTTTTGTCAGCTCATCTGGGACGATGCGCAAAGCAAACTCCATTTTGTCAGTGAAGGCATTGGTGTAATCGTCGACTGACATGCTACCTTTTGTCAAGGTCAGAAACTTGTTCTCCAACTCTAGCAGATTTTGGGCCGAGCAGAACTTGCGCTTAAATTGCACCAAGAACTCTGCCCAAGTCAGTTGCAGTGGTTCGTTAGGGCATAGGGTTTTCCCCAGAGTGTTCCACCAACAAATAGCTCCACCCCTGAACTGACGTACTGCGAAAGTGGTCTGCAACTTGCCTCTGCAGCCACATGTCATGAAGGCTAGCTCCATTTCCGAGATCCAATCCATGACTCCAATCGGATCTTCCTTTCCAGTGAAGGTCGATGGTTTGCAAGTCAAGAAATCTTTGTACTTGCATCCAAGTCCATCAATCCCACCATCCTGGTTGACTTGCCTAACAATCGGTGGGTCGGCTTGACCAATCACCCCACTACAGTTTCCTCCATCCGACGGCCCTCCATTCACTTCGGGCTCTTCAACTTGTATCGAAGGTTCTTCACGATTCTGTTGAAGCAGACGTCTAGTTTCTTCCATCTGAAGATCCAACATCGTCTGAATCATCAATTGTACACCAGCCATTGTCATTGGCTCAGGTGTTGCTGCTACAAAAGGTATTTGCTCGATTACAGGTGGTTGATTCCTGTTTTCGTTCGCATTTCCAACTCCGCTTCTTGTTCTTGCCATTCTTGATCTATACACCAAATAAGGTGAATTTAGATCTTTAATCATGATAGATAATCAAATCATCCTTATCAATCCGAAACGTTTATATGCTAGTTCTAATTCCGTCGACGCACGCTTAGAATCCTAAACACATAAGGTTTCCAGATCCGGTCGGCAACAGACCATAGATCCGAACAAACAATATCATATATGGCAACATATAACATTTAGCACATAAGGGCATTTTAGGCATCTCTCCTAAAATAAACTAGTGCTCGTGTCTAAATATAACAGACACACATCTCACAATCTTCACTTAGCATTCTAAGTTTAAGTCTAGATATCCTACAAATTCCTAGTTCGCTTAAACTAATGCTCTGATACCAACTATGACATCCCCAAAATCACGGCCAGAAAAAACCGTTTTAATTTATGCTTTTAAAATAATTTCAGAGTAAATCCATTGATTTAATAGAGCTGCAGAATTTGTTCCCAAAACAAAATATGATAAAATAAAGTTTATCAAAGCATTTCATCAAGAGATGCATTTTCATTATATAAAAGTATTCGGGATGTCATGTTCCGATAAACAGACCAAAAGCATAAACAACAAAAGATAGACCATACAACAGTTACATATAACAACTGGTCTAATATCAAAAGATCTTGATAAGTCATCCAACTTATGCTCTCGCGCCACTACCTGTAATACAACAAAACTGAGTGGGTCAGGCTTGGGAGCCTGGTGAGCATATAGGGTTTTCAACCCACAATAAGTAATTATATTTAATTTCACCAACCAACAATAACCCGATTACTCATTCCCGTTATCCTCACTTTACGTCCCTAAAACAACATCTATCTCAGGGGACCTAATCTAGGATTTTTCATCGGGACGGACATTACTGCAAGGGGTTTCCTCAACAATAGATGTCCTAAAGGCAACCATGAGGGGGATAGAGTACACCGGTGAACACATCGTTCACAACACCTACAAGTTATGAGCCTGCTAGCGTTCCACAGGACTGTCTAGAAAGTGTCCGTGGTCATTATCCATACTCCGCTGGATAACTAGATCAACAACAACAACATCGAGGCCTCTCATCTGTTTATCACACATTAACTATCTACCCATGTTCTACCCAACATATTAGTAGATAAAAATATATATTTTTATACATAGTTTAAAACTTGTATAGCATTCTCATTCAATACATATTCCAAACAACAGATGAGACACATACACATAACACGTATTTCATAGAGAATAAATCATATCTATGAGATAGAAGAAAGTGAATATACATTCACACATATAAACATATACACATAACACGTATTTCGTATCAAATACTTCAAATTATGTGTTAGAAGAAAGTAACTACACACTCACTTGATCAGAAGATGATCGGACAGCACTACGGCTTGTAGAAGTAGTATTCTTCGGTAGATCTGGAAGATCTTCACAAAAATTGGCTTCTCGCTGGCAGAGCTTCGGCTCGGGAATTGCACTTCTCGGGATCTTCGGGGCTTCAGGACTTGCTTCGGGTCTCGGGATGATACCGTGGCTTCGGGGCGTTAAAATAGGGCTTAGAGAGAGAATCGGGAGTGAGAGAGAAGGGATAGAGCAACCAAACTCGGCTGCCCCTTGAATTCTATTTATAGGGCCATTTTTCAGCTCTCACGTCGTGAATTTTAAGTTCTCACGTCGTGAACTTAGTCGTCACTGCATGCGTCATCACAGGTTGCATCTGACAGGCTCTGAAAAGGTCAAATCACTGAGTTCACGTCGTGGACACTGTATTCACGTCGTGAACTCTGACACAGTATCGGGGTTCGCACCCTGAACTTCAGAAATTCATAACTTTCGCATACGAGCTCCGTTTTCGACGTTCTTTATATCGACGCGTAGGTGAGACTATGCTCTACAACTCTCGTTCGTTTATTATATTATTATTATATTATTATTATATTATTTTTAGTAGGCCGGGACAGGAAAACTCCGTTATAAATTCATAACTCCTTCATCTGAAGTACGTTTTCGTCTGTCTTTTCACCGTTGGACTACTATCGACGAGATCTTCAATTCTCGTTTAGATTGTTTCGGCTAAATATCGCTCGATCTCATATTCGAACTTCGGGCTGCATACCGCTAAGTCGAAACTTCGAAAAATCATAACTTCCTCATACGAAGTCAGATTTAGACGTTCTTTTTATGCACGCTCTCGATTTAACGAACTCTACGACTTTCGTTTAGATGACTAAGGCTAGATATCGCTCTATCTTAAATTCATATGTTACGTCATTCAGCGTCGTGCCGGTTCTGTCGCGAAACTTCGACAGGTCATAACTTCTTCGTTATAACTCAGATTTCGACATTCTTTATATATTCGGAAACCTCGTCACGACCACTACCACATCCTTCATAGATATCAGGTTTATATGACATTTCATTTTGACGCTTATTTTTATCCTTAATTGATTTAAGTCACACAATTAAGCACAAAACACACAATACTCAAATAATACACTTCTATTATTTCATAATGGGTTACAAAGGTTAACCTAGACTATCACATCATCATTAATGCCTGACCCAGATACACGGGCGTTACAATAATCAGTTATATGCTAGTAAGATTTGAGAGTAAGAAGAGATGTGTGATAAGATAGAGAGATAGAAAAGATATCTTCAAAGTTGTTATTGAATAAGAACAAATGAGCTCTATTTATAGAGTCTCAGGAAATACACTAGATTACATCTCTAAGAGTAGCCATGCAAGGCATACTGGACAATAGAGAGTATTACAGAAAATAGACAAGTAAAGTAATCTAGTAAAAGTGACTGTGGTTGAAGAAGATGACTCCGGATGCGGTTGCTGATGAGGAAGCTTGACTGAGGGTGCTTGTAGGCTGCGGTAGCTGAAGTTTAAGAGGGTCACTTTTCTTGATTCAACAATTTCCCCCTAAGTGACCTCTTTAACTTTCGCTCAGCTATCAAGTTTAAGAAACTTGATTAGGATCCACCAAAACTTCCTGACATTTTGCAACCAAATAATCCTCGTTAAAATCTCGAACTTGACTTCAGCAGTTGTGTGCTTTGATCTTTCAACTGCGGTTCGACAAATTTCAAGTTGCTTCTTGGTGAGGCGATGCATGGCGGTCATAGGAATGAAGTATTTGACTTTATCGATCTTCCTTTTGAAAATGACTCCGAGTTCAGGGAAGTTGGTTGCACCTAAGGATCTTTCTTCATTTCCTTCGGTAGGCATTGGTTCAGGATCGAGTGGTGGTAGATCAAACTTCTTGGCAATTGTGGGGTAGATGTCTGCGTCGATTTTAGCAAAGTCACAGACCGTTTCCTTCAAAAACGTACTAGCCCTTTCAAGCGCTATCTTCATCTTCGGGTGTTTCTCCGACTTGTTTTGGAACACCTTTGCAATGAGGAAGACTTCTTCCGGATTCATGCAGAGGAAGTCAGCCTGGGTGCGGACATAGTCGTGTTCCCATCTCGTGAGAGTGTATTGGATGAAGTCCGCCTTCATGAACTTCCGAAGCTTGTAGTTTTTGAATGCGGATGGTCTATCGTTAGACCATATTTTCTCAATGGGAGAGGCATGCTTTGCATAAAAGTGGTTAAGTCTCTCGAATTCCGTTGGCAGACTTTTGTGATCTGGAAGGCTGCAGTCGAACTGCTCAAATACTGTGAAGTATTTAGCATTTGGGGAGATTGGAACATCCCAGTAGCCATCCGAAGGGGGTTCAGCATATGTGAGATAGGGTTTGTAGTCGTCATCCAACAGTCTGCGGTGGGGATTGATCCAAGAGTTTATCAAGGATTCATCCATGATAGTGTCAAAACCGCATTCTCTCTATATGAGCTCAGCAAGTTTAGCTGCTTTCCAGTCTTTTTTTCTTTGGGTGGTGGCAGGAGAGTCATTTGAGCTTGGAGAGGACATGTGATCCACCAAATTTTTGAATTGAGGGGGAGTCTCTGGTTTCTCAAGAGTGTTCTCTTTTTGTGGTGGAGTCTGATGAGATGGTGGCGGTGAAGGTTGCGGTGTAGGAATTCTTTCTGTAATGATGGGGGGACTTTGATGTTGTGATATGGAGTGATTGGAGTGATGGACTTCGTCTTCACTTCCCCCTCTTGAGGAATGCAACCCAGAAGCATCCTCATGCCATTGTCGAAGGCCATCAACTTTGGCATAAATTTCTTGAAATTGGGCTTTAAGGGCATCCGCCAGTTGTTGATTGTTGGGAATGGCGGAGTTTAAGAGCAGTTTGTGAATATCCTTAGTGAGTTGAAGGATTTCAGGACCGTGGAAGTTGGTTGACAAGGATCGTTGCAGTCGATTGATTGTGGCTTGAAGAACTGAAATAGTGGACTCGTACGCAGTGTGAGTCTCAACTATCAGTTTTTGAGAATGGGTGGATTGATCTGCAATTGCTGCTTGTAGATCTTTCTTGATTGCGGTCACCTCAGAAATGAGGCGTTCCGCAGTAGCCATGAATGCCTTGTGATCTGCTTGACGATTGTTATCCAGGGACCGAATTCCCATTTCTACCTTGAGAGAAATTCTCTCTGCAGCCAATCTCTCACGAGTTTCCAAGCGTTCAATCCTTTCTATCAAGGACTGCGGTCCGGGCATGTCTTCTGGTTGCGGTTGAGTTGGCTTGACCGCAACGATAATTTGATCTACCTTTGCTTGCAGACTAAAAAATTCTTTCCTTGATACCGCATTCTTCTTCTTTTTCTTCTTCTCTTTGGGCTTAGAAGTTGAATGATGAGAGCCACTGGATTCTTCTTCTTCATTAAACATCATAAGATCATCATCAGAAGGACTGGGCTTATTTACTTCCTGAAGTTCATCATCATCAAAACCGAAGGTGGGAGCAGAACTGACTTCTATTGTGGTTCCTTCGTCTTGTGATTCATGAACAGTTGGAGTTGGAATTGGATTTGGAGTTGGAGTTGGAGTTGGAGTGACTTTGGAGGGGCCTGCACCTTCACTAGTGGATTGAGCTTTTAGGATCGTCTCAGCCATTTCAGTCATCCAGTCTTGAATCTTCAGTATGGTGGCTACGGTATTGGCATTGTTAATTGCGTCTGCCCAATACTTAGCCACTGATTAGATTTCTTGTTCCTTTTGTTGCTGTTGCTTGATTTGCTGTTCTTTTCGTGCTTGGAATGCCCTACAGAAAGCGGCATATTTCTTGATGTCGGCATCAGACACAGGAGTGTAGTGTAACCATGAGTCGTTTGATTCTTCACCGTCAAATCCTTGGTATCGCACCGAAGTGTCCTTCGGGTCCACAGATCCTAGCACATTTGGGCTCACCGTGCCTAAACCACCTGTTACTGATGTAAGCAGAGTAGGATTTCCTGAGCTTCCTCGGTCTCCTTGACATGTAGTCAAGTTTGGCCTCGGCTCAGTTCCGGCAAGGGTGGAAGAATTGCCCTGCGGTTGGGAAGGTGTTTGAGGTGTTTGGGTGATGTTCAAGAGGATGGAGTTCAACTCCTCGAGAGAAAAGAAATGCAGTCGGGAAGCCCTGGAGACCTTAGGGCGTGAACCAGTGTCATCCTCTGGGGAGTGAACTGGGGGAGTGTCTCCACGATGTGATGAATCAGACTCACTTTCTGAGTCTGATTGGAAGAGGATAGTGGTGTTGAATGGGTCTGCGGCCACCCCAAGGACTACCGGAGCCTTTTGAGAGGCTTCGGTATTTGTCTGGTCACGCATATGGCCAGTAGGATTGGTTTTCCTTTTCTTAAGGATGGAAATTGGTTGTGCATCCTCATCAGAGTCACTATCATTTGTGGGTGCGGTTGGGATGATTTTACGTTTCTTTGTGGGTGCGGTTGTTTTGGGCGCATCCTTCTTTGGGGTTCTTTGTTTCTTTGAGACGTTGCGGGGGGCTTGATGGGTTGAGGCTAATTTCTTTCTTCTTTGAGAAAGATTGGAAAGAGTAGTGGAAGATGGGACTGCGGTACTTCCAGGAGTAATGATTGCGGATGGGTTTTGAAGAGGCGGGGTAGGAAGGTATGGGGCAATACCTTCCGTAGCCTCAATATGATCTAAGACATCAGCAGTCTCAAGACCAAGAGTGGAGAGAATGTGGGTGGGAAGTCTTCGAATTGGTCCAAAAACAGTTTGATCAGATAAGGGATTGTACCTTTTAAGATCCTTGGTGACAAAGAAGTTGATGTCGTTCCCCATGTTGATTCCTGCATCCGCATGGAGGTCTGAAATGCAGAGGGACCAGAACCTTGCAAATGTGAGTTCGGTTGGGTTCTCCCTTGGGCTCTTCTTGGGAATGTATTGCAGAAAATCATCCCATAGAATCTGACCGTAGTTCACGTCATGGCCAGTGAAGATACTCCATACTAACTCTAGGAGTTTGAGTCCCATGTTGTCCGTGCCTCCGGTTCTGCCGGATAGACTGCGGATGACAAAATGGCAAACGAATTGTCAGACCGCAGGCAGTTGGTTTTTCTTGAATTCCCCAATCCCTTTAATTTTCTTCTGATATCCCATCTGGTATAGTGCAGAAGTGATGTCCGCCATGGATGGGGTAAAAATCTTGATGGAGGGATGAACAAGAAGGTTAATGGCAGAGAGAAACTTTTCTTTAGACAGAATGACCAAAGAATCGTTAACCAGGTTAAGATGCACTTCTTGTGGGTTCTTGAGTGGTCGATAGGCTGAAAAGGCACATTTAAATAGGGTTGAAAGCGGGACAACGTCTGTGAACGAATCGAAGGGGCCAAACAGGGGGTGATTTTTCAGAAACTTGATCATTAGCTTGATCGGAGCATTGTAGGATGAATGATCTTCGAACATGGCTCTGAAATTGCTTGAGGCAATCGAAGGTGTGGGATGTCTTGAAGCAGAGTCTGAACCAGTAGGGTTCACTGATCCATATGCTTTGGATTGTTTCTTAGATACACCGGATTTCACCATTGTAGGAGTTTGAAAGAGAGAGTGTAGAAACAGAGTGCGAAAATGGAGAAAGGATTCAATGTTCAGAGAGCGTAAAGTGTTCTTAAGGAAGAAGAAAGGTTTTTATAGGGATGAATTGGAACAGTAACTGTTTTTACCCTAGGTGAAAAAAGGATAAGTTAAAAAAGGACGTTTGGGGGGGGATCTTTTGATTTGGGAGATTAAATCTCAGCCACATAATATGAAACGGTTTAAAAAATGTTTTTGAGATTTACCAAAAAGGGGTTTCCATTTAATGCACGTCAGGTGATCGTGTGGATGGGGTGGGTTTAATCCGTTGTGCAAAGAGAAGTTGTAACGGATTGGACGTGCTGGGTAAGAGGAAAAGACAGATTAAGGATTTGTTTATGGAAAAACGTTCTTTTTGTCATCATACCTATAATAGGTCTGACACAAGGTTTATTCAAAAAAGGTGAGGGAACAGTTTCTCAAGGAATGTTTTTATTTAATGTTTTCTTATTTAATGAAGGATCATTAAATAGCACACCAGGAATCAAAGATTGATGAAACAGTTGAGAAACTATGAAGGTGGTTGCGGATGGAGATTTCATTGTGAATGACTCTTTGTTATTGCGGATGACCAGATGTCATTGCGGATGACCAGATGAATATCTGCAGTAGAGGAACTGAGGAGAACACTTGTACAAGAAGTTAGTAATAACAGACAATAAGGGCCCTTGAAGGATAAGTATGATATATGGTTGCGGTACATAGACTGCGGTACACAGGATATACCAAAACCATCAATCATAAGTAACTTTCAGTTAGGACCGCAACGGAGACCAAGGATGGTCTGCGGTACCTATCAATTCAAAAAGAATTGCGGGTCCGGATTCATCATTCCTAACATTTGCAGGAAGGTGTTAAGTTTTGTAGAGTCAAGTGCTTTTGTGAACACATCAGCAATCTCTTCATGAGTATGGACAAAGATGAGTTCAATGTTACCTTTCAAGATGTGGTCTTTGATGAAGTGATATCGTAGCTCAATATGCTTAGTCTTGGAGTGTTGAATTGGATTGTGAGAAATAACAATAGCACTTTCAGAGTCACAATAGATTGGTATCCGCAGCATTCTGTATCCGTAGTCCAATAGTTGAGTTTTCATCCAAAGGACTTGAGAACAACAGCTGGCTGCGGCCACATACTCAGCTTCTGCAGTAGACAGAGAAACACAACTTTGTTTCCTTGATGACCAGCTGACGAGTCTTCCTCCCAGAAATTGACATCCTCCTGAGGTACTTTTGTGATCTAATCTGCATCTGGCGTGATCTACATCTGTGAATGCTTGAAGGCTAAAGTCATTGCCTGTGGTGTGACATCCCCAATTTCACGGCCAGAAATGACCGATTTCATTTATGCTTTTTAAAATAAAATCAGAGAAATCTTTTTAAAAGATGTTGCGGAATTGGTCCCCAAAGCAAAACATGATAAAAGTTTGTCAAAACCTTTCTTTAAGAAATATATAATTTCCTTTTATATCAAAACCTCGGGATGTCATGTTCCGATACAGATCAAAAGCATAAACAAGACATTATAAGCCTTACAACAGTTATTTATAACTACTGGCCTATAATCCAAAAATCACTCATCATCATCATCTGACTATGCTCGGGGTCCACTACCTGTAATATAAAAAGTTGAGTGGGTCAGGCTTGGAAGCCTGGGGAGCATATAGGGTTTTCAACCCACAATAAATAATAAACTCTTTAAGTTTATCAATCAACAAATACTTTATTAATTTCAGCAACCAAAAACAACCTTAATTACCCATTCCCGTTATCCTCACCTTACGTCCCTAAAACAACTATCACAAGGGACCTAGCCTAAGGATTTTCATTAGGGGTGACAACTTTGCTTCGGGGGTTCCTCAGCAATTATGTCAAATAAGGCAACCTACATGGTGACAACACTGCTTTCCAAGGCAATTTATGTCAAATAAGACAACCTAACACAAAACGACCAATAAGGTGACAACATTGCTTTCTTCAGCAATTTATGTCAAATAAGGCAACCACCGGGGTGACAACATTGCTTTTCCCTCAGCAATTTATGTCAAATAAAACAACCAATAATAGGTGACAACATTGCTTTCTTCAGCAATTTATGTCAAATAAAACAAACACCTGGATGACAACATTGCTTTCCCTCAGCAATTTATGTCAAATAAAACAAACACCGGGGTGACAACATTGTTTTCCTTCAACAATTTATTTCAAATAAGACCATCTGATATAAAACAATCAAATTGGTGACAACATTGCTTTTCTCAGCAATTTATGTCAAATAAAACAACCAACGTGGTGACAACACTGCTTTCCTTAGCAATTTATGTCAAATAGGCACGAAGTCACATCGTCGCCAAGGTTTACACAACAGGCACTAAGTCCATAACTGCCAACATACTAAATCCGTAGCTACCAACGTACATCTATACTGTACTAAATTCATAGCTACCAACGTACATCTATACTGTACTAAATTCATAGCTACCAATGTACATCTATACTGTACTTCTATCCCTCATACTTTATCTACCCATGTTTTACCCAACATATTTGAAGATAAAATATATATACATTTTAAATCATTTTAAACATGTATAAAGCATTCATTCAACATCCGTCTCAAATAAACAAACAACATATATACACATATCAGGTATTTTATATAAAATACTTCATATCTATGTGTAAGATGAAACTGACTACACACTCACTTGATTTGATGATAATCGGGCAGCAATTCGTTTCCTAAAACGTTCGTTTCTAATAAAACCGGGAGTTTTATTGAGAAACCGGGCTCTGCAAAAGTCGGGCTTCGAAACCGAAAAGATAAATTATCCGGGCTTCACGAGCACTTCGTGGCGTATTTCGGGTGTTAGAATCGATACCGGGGCTTCGGGGGAGGTTAAGATGAAGAAAATATGGAGAAAGGGGCTAAAAATGGCAATTTCCAAAATGTAGCCGAGAAGGCTCGCATGCCTTCTATATATAGGGGTCCGAAGGTCGGCTTAGAGGGGAAGAGTCAGCAGACGAGACACGCGGCAGCAGGAGGCTCGGACACGTATGCGAGGGTTCGGACAGATGACGAGACAAGGCTTCGGCTCGGATAGCTGGAGGCCTCTTAGTGGACCGGACTTCGGTCCAATGGGGAAGAAGGGTGACGACTTCGGACCAATCAACGGTTGCCACGCGAGGCTCGGGTCCAATCAGAAGATGCCACGTGGAGGCTGCATGCGAAGGATGACGTGGCCGAAGCCACCTATGCGAAATTTCTCGGTTTTCGCGCCAAAACTTCTAAAATCCATAACTTTCGCATACGAGCTCCGTTTTTGACGTTCTTTATATGCACGCGTAAAATTACGCTCTACAACTTTCGTTTAGACTTCGTCGGCTAATTTTGACTTTTAATTTTTATATTATTATTTTTAACAGACCGGGACATGAAATCCGTTAAAAATTCATAACTTCTTCATCCGACGTCCGTTTTCGTCAGACTTTTTACCGTTGTGCTACTAATGACGAGACCTTCGATTCTCGTTTAGGTCATGTCGGCTAAAAATCACTCGATCTAAAATTCGAGTTTTTAGCTGTCTACTGCTAAGCTGAAACTTCGAAAAATCATAACTTCCTCATACGAAGTTAGATTTGGGCGTTCTTTTTATCGAATTTCTCGGTTTAACGAATACTACGAGTTTAGTTTAGATAACTAAGGCTAAAAAGTAGTTTATCAAAAACTCACTTTTTACGACATTCGGCACCGTGCCGGTTTATCGCGAAACTTTGACAGGTCATAACTTCTTCGTTATAACTCGGATTTCGGCATTCTTTATATATCCGTAATCCTTGTCACGCCCACTACAAGTTTCTTTATAGATATCGGCTTTATCTAAAATTTAATTTTTGACGCTCATTTTTATTCTTAATTAATTAAATCCTAATAATTAAGCATAAAACACATAAAACACTTAATTTTCACATAATTCCTTTTCATTTCTCCAAAATGAGTCACAAAGGTTAACCTAGACTATCATGTCAATATTAATGCCTAGCCTAGAAACACGGGCATTACATGCGGGGTACCATAATCCAAGAGACTTGCTTCCTTTAAGGTACTGTAGTATTTGTTTGGCTGCGGTCATGTGAGACACTTTTGGGTCAGCCTGATACCTTGCACATACACCAGTTGCAAAGACTATGTCTGGTCGGCTTGCAGTGAGGTACATTAGAGAGCCTATGATACCTATATAAGTCTTGTGATCCACATATTCGCCTGAGGGATCAGTAGAGATCTTATATCCAAAGGCCATGGGGACCTTAGCTGAAGAACAGTTGTCCATAGAATATTTCTTTAGCAGTTCTGTGGTGTATTTTTCCTGATGAATGAATATTCCTTGAGGAATTTGTTTCACTTGTAGTCCTAGAAAGAAATTAATCTCTCTATTCATGCTCATTTGGAACTTGTTGGTCATGAGCTTAGCAAATTCATTCACCATTCCTTGATCATTTGATCCGAAGATGATGTCGTCCACATATATTTGTACTAGCATAAGGTGATTACCATTTGCTTTTCTAAATAAAGTGGGGTCAATCACTCCTCTCTTGTACCCAGACGAGACAAGAAATTCAGAAAGAGTCTCGTACCATGCTCTTGGGGCTTGCTTCAGACCGTAGACTGCTTTTTCAAGCTTATAGCAGTGGTCTGGAAATTCAACACTTTCAAAGCCCGGAGGTTGCTGAAGATAAACTTCCTCTTTTAGTTCCCCATTGATAAATGCACTTTTTACATCCATTTGATGAACCTTGATATTCTTGTAGGCTGCGTATGCTAGGAAGATCCGGATAGCTTCCATGCGTGCTACCGGAGCATACGTTTCATCATATTCAATGCCTTCAAGTTGACTATATCCCTTTTCAACTAACCTTGCCTTGTTTTTGACTACCGCACCAGATTCATCCAGCTTATTTTTGAATACCCATCTAGTGCCAACAATGGTGTGACCACATGGCTTCGGAACGAGCTGCCATACTTTGTTTCTTTGGAATTCTTCTAGCTCTTCTTGCATTGTGCATATCCAGTCAGGTTCAAGTAATGCCTCTTTGATCGTTCGGGGCTCAACCGAGGACATAAATGTTGCGTAGTGGCAGTGATCAGATAAGTCCTTGGAAGATTGAGTCTGGATACCTGCGGATGGGTTGCCAATGATTTGACCTAGTGGGTGGTCCTTTGTCCATACATGTAGACGGGGTTGCAGATGATTAGCAGCTGCGGTAGAGGGAATGTCTTCGATATCAGAAGACTCTGCAGTTGGAGATGGTAGTTCCCCCTGGATTTGAGAACATCCTGCGGAATCATCTTGGATTGTTGGAGCTAGAATGGAATTTTCTTGAGCAGTGGGAAGAGGTTCCCCCTGGATTGCTGATGGGAGTTCCTCTGGAACCTAAGAAGGTTCCCCCTGGACTGCGGATGGGAGAGTGATGATCCTTGAGTCGGTTCTTATGTCAATGTTCTCTATGTCTTCATCATCCGAATCTGAGGATACGTTTGATGGTAATGATTCTCTGCGGATGGGAACTTGAGCAACATCAAGTACTGGAACCTCGACGGTTGTTGCTTGATTCGTAGTAGAGCTTTCCCCCTCAACCAGAGAGGTGGAAGTATTGAGAGATGCTACTTCGGATAGTGAAGGACCAGATACATCAGCGTGCTGCTGTTGAGCTTCCGGAGACACAAGAACTTCGGATAATTTCGCCATTTCAATAGGGTCGAAAAGAACGTCATAATTGACTTCAACTAGATTTAAAGGACCTGAAGAGGCATGAATATCGCTTTCCATGATTGTTGTGGTTTCAGTGGATGGAGGGGCGTTGCGGATGTGAGAGTCATCAAATTTCACATCGAAGCTTTCAATTATTAGCCTTGTACGTCTGATGAGAACCCTGTAAGCAACTTTGTTAGTGGAATAGCCAAGGAAGATGCCTTCATCAGACTTCGGTGCAAACTTGTTAAGATGATCTCGGTTATTGATCACAAAACATCTACACCCAAAGATATGAAAGAAGCGGACATTTGGCTTTCGGTTGTTAAGGCCCTCATATGGTGTTTTGTTGAGACGTTTGCACACAATGCTTCAGTTTCGAACAAAGCATGCGGTGGCTACAGCTTCAGCCCAAAAGTAGAGAGGAAGGTGTGCGAAATTTAGCATGGATCTTGCTACTTCTACTAGAGTGCGATTCCTTCTCTCTATTACTCCATTTTGTTGCGGTGTATAAGGAGCGGAGAAGTTGTGAGTGATACCCTTGGAAACCAAGAAACTGTTGAGAAGATGATTAGTAAACTCGGTTCCATTATCACTGCGGATACGTCTTACTGGAAGCTTGATCTGAAGTTCTATCTCCTTGATGAAATTGATGAGAATCTGCGGTGTTTCTAACTTGAGTCTAAGGAAGAAGACCCATGTGAAGCGTGTAAAGTCATCTACAATAACAAGTATGTATTTCTTGTGATGGAGACTGGCTACGGTGGATGGACCGCAGAGATCAATGTGCAAGAGCTCCAGTGATTCAGAAATTGAAGAGTCAATCACCATAGGGTGACTTGCTTTGGATTGCTTTCCACATTCACAAGCCGGACAGAGAGTATCATTGCTGAATTTGAGAATAGGGAGACCTCTGACTAGTTCTCCGGTGACCAAATTGTTGATGTATCTGAAGTTGAGATGAGCTAGCTTGCGGTGCCATAGCCAGCTGACTTCGGATACAGCTTTGGATAGGAAACACAACTGCGGTCTGCCTATGATCAGAGAGACATCCAGAGGATACATGGTACCTTCGGATCTGGATTTGATCAGACACGTGTTCCTATCACTTGTCATTACATAGCAAAATTGATCATCAAATTCAACTCAATGGCATGCCTTACATAGTTGGCCAACACTGATGAGATTGTGTTTGAGGCTTTCTACATAAGCAAGCTTCTGAATAGAAAAGTTCCCCGTAGTGAGAAAACCGTAACCTCGGATGACCCCATTCGCATTGTTGCCGAATGTGACATTTCCACCATTGCAAATTGGCCTGAAATCCCGAAGGTATTCTAACCTTCCGGTCATGTGCAAGGAGCAGGCACTGTCACACCCCCAAACCAGAACGGCGGAATCGTTCGAGGGCGGATGACTTCATGTAGTATCGTAACAGTTGAATACATAGTAAAGAAAGTAAACCAACCATCATATATATAATTTAAAAGTTACATTGTTGAATGATACTTGTTTCAAAACAAATTACAATATGATGTCAAAATGAGTTTTA
Organism: Lactuca virosa; assembly: GCF_052849685.1. NCBI lineage: Eukaryota > Viridiplantae > Streptophyta > Magnoliopsida > Asterales > Asteraceae > Lactuca > Lactuca virosa. The sequence continues at coordinate 47,923,221 of NC_136433.1, forward strand.
AACTGACGCCTTAGCATCACTTCTCCAAAAGCTGAAGTTTACCTGTATTACTGAATCCCTGAGAAATACAAGTAGATTTGAAAGAGTAGATCAGCATTTAAGCTGGTGAGTTCATAAGTATTTAATGTTAATGTTTGTATAAATCTGAATGAAATTGTTTGTAGATGTTTGAAAACTCCTAGAAAATCCCATATTTCCTACTAGTATAAAAGTAGTCTTCTACCAAGACCCGACTGATTCGAATGTTTGCTTTTAGAAATCCAATGTTTTTCAGTAAATGTGTGGTAGTTTAAAAGTTCCAAAACTGAAATGAAAAAGTATTTTTCATGCCTAGAATAGTAGATTTATGTAGGTATAAAATCACTAAGGCATTTGATAACCCCGTAAATCAACGTGTTTTTAATACTCCATGTGAGTTTTATAACCATGCTATTGACCCAGACTGCCCGTAACAACGTTCTTCAGGCGTTGGAATGTTATGACGATTGTCACCCCAGACTTGCCAGTCTAACTGTAGCTAACAGTTTAGGTGCGGGATTGTCAATCCCGTATAGATCTATACACAAGAATCACGCTCTCCCTACAAGAGATTATGGTATATAATACAGGACTTTAACTGCATACTTGAAAGTACATGAAGTTGAATGTCTCACAAAACTTAGTATCAAATAGACTTACGTATGAAAAGTCCATTTGTTCTTGTATATGAAAGTATTCCCTTGATATAGTATTTATAGTATGTGAAATCTAATGAATATCTAGTAAACTATACCTATTATAGTTTTTCCAAAAGTGTGATTCGTTTGTATGATAAACCCTAGTGTAGTGTCGACTTTGTATGTAAAGTATAACATTTGTAATAACATTATTGAACATTTATACTCAAAATATAAATAAAGTGTTTCATATTTACTTAACAACATGTTTCATTCCAAAAAGGGCAAATTGTTCTCGTGATATGTTGTATGAGAACGTTTTCGTATGATAGTTATAAATCACATATGATTGATTATAACAACAAGTATAACAAAAGATTTATGTTATTCACACCAGGATAATCGTGTGCTTACTTGTATTCCCCCCCCCCCTTAAAAGTGTATAAAAGCATTTATAAAGCATTTGAAAACGTAGTTATAAGGGTATGAACTCACTTGATAGAGTGAAGATGGTGAGAGGAAAACCGAGCAGAACTTCGACAGGAGAAAGCGGGTTTTCTCGGGATTCTCGGGAAATATCGAGAGTGTAAGACCTTCCTTCGGAACTTGGATGCGAAGACCAGGGCTTTGGGATGGCTTCGGGGGTTAAAACGCAGAGCTTCGGCACGAGAAAGAAGGGAATTGAGCAATGAAACCCGGAACCCCTTGAGCTCTATTTATAGCTCAATTTTTGGGTCCCACGTCGTGGCGTCGATCCTATCCTCTTCCATGGACGGGACGTCTGCTGCCAACCCTGAAAACCCATCAATCAGGGCCCCCACGTCGTGGCCATCTGTGCCACGTCGTGGCCACCCTGACAGCCTCGGATTTTGTGTCTCGAACTTGTAAAATCCATAACTTCTGCGTACGAGCTCCGTTTTCGACGTTCTATATATGCACGCGTAGGTGAGAACATGCTCTACAACTCTCGTTTATATTTCGTCGGCTAATTTTGATGTTATTTTTAATTAATTAATTTTTAACAGGCCAGGACACGAAAACTCCGTCATAAAACCATAACTCCTTCATCCGATGCCCGTTTTCGTCAGACTTTTTACCGTTGCGCTACTATTGTTGAGATCTTCGATTCTCATTTAGATTGTTTCGGCCAAAAATCCCTCGATCTCTATTTCGAGTTTTTAGCTGTCTACTGCTATATCTGAAACTTCGAAAAATCATAACTTCCTCATACGAAGTCAGATTTGGGCGTTCTTTTTATGTATGTTCACGGTTTAACGATATCTACGACTTTCGTTTAGATACTTAAGGTTAAAAAGTATTTTATTAAAACTTCGCGTTTAACGTTTAATCATATTGACGGTTTTGTTCTGAATCTTAGGTTGGTCATAACTTCTTCGTTATAACTCGGATTCTAGTGTTCTTTATATTACTGAAAACCTGGACATGATAACTATCATTTTAGGCAACCCAATAGAGACTTTTGAACATTTTATTTTTTATGCTAATTTCATTATATCAAAAGAGATTACAATTCTTGACCTTTCAGGTCATTACATTGATTCGAAATATCGGGTTGTCATAGGCACTGTCAATTAACCATTCATCTTCTTGTTCCTCCTTGCACAAAGCCTGAGAATTACACGGTTAGTTTAGGCATCCAAACTAGTTTGGATCCTGAGGCAATTGGTGAATTTCTGAATGATGCATGGACCGAGGTTGCAGGGACGGGTCTCTTGTCAACTTTTAATCCTAGTCCTGGATGTTTGTGCAGTTTTGGAGTGTTGTGCCTTTTTGAAAAGTTACGAGGTTTCAGACTCCAACTAGATTTATCATATAATGAATCTTTTTGGCAATTACACTAACATTTACAGATTGTGATTTTGTCTTTTGTTCTGACACCATGCTTGGTCAGCGGTCTAGAGGATGAATTGGACTTGTGACCGGTCTGAGGTTGGTAATTTCTGACATGAGTGTTGTTGGGTTTTGAAAAATTTTGTTTTTGAAAAGGTTTAGCACATGTAGATCTTTGAGTCCTTTTTCGTGGATTTGGTAGAATACCCTTCCACTTGTTGAAATTTTTACGTGACTTTAAAAGTGTTGGAGTGGGTAAGATACCCTTCCATTTTGGATCATCTGAGGAATAGACTTGAAAACCATTGTTTTGAAAAGACTTTACACTCTTTTGGGTTGTGTCAGATGAGCTAGGAATGACTGTAGAAACTGTACATTCCTTTTTATGTGTTTTCTTGATGGGAGAGTTTTTCAAAAAGTAGTGTGAGAAAACAAATTTTTCCGGACTCTTGGATTTTGGAAATCTGACATGCTTCTTGTTTTTCGAAAAAGTTTGTCTATTTGTGCCTCGGGATCGAATTTCCTCTTTGAAAGCTTTTTTAGCTAAGGATTTTGGTGAACCGCATTCTTTGTTGTTCAACTGCGGTTTCCTAGAATCCTTAGAAAGTTTATGAAAACGAGGGCTTGAGTCATCAGAACTTGAAGATTCAGGAATTTGAGAACATTGACCCACTTCAAAGTTTTCTATGGGTAATTTGTGATGAATCGATTGAAGAGTTGCAGAACTTTTGTTCGAGGACTGCGGTAGGGATGATTTGACTACCGTAGAGTAAGTCTTAGTTGGGACGGCTGTGGGACTTTTGTGAGACTTCTGTGACTCATGACTACAGTGAGAGACACTGCGGTCTGAGGGTAGAGATGGAAAGTCTTGCGAGACTTTCGGACCCTCAACAACAATTTCTTCATCAACTTCGGATGAAGTTTGAGAATTTAGGTATATGGTGCCACAGATAGGAGTTTGATCACTTGTGTGACCCGAAACCTCAGGCACGATTTCCTCAATGACACAATTATTGCTTAGATTATGGAGTCTACCGAAGTGTGTTCTGATGTCTTCGGGAAAAGTCTTGTCATTGACTGGGAAATGAAATTCTCGGTCTGGAGGGACATACAGTCTATCATTGTTGAACCGGGGTGAGGAATCCATTGCGGTAGGATATCCATTTGACCAACCCCAATTGTATGTGTTGTCCACGGTTCCATTATTTACCAAATTTTCAATAGCTTCACTTTCATTGAACAATTTTTCGATTAAAAGATTTAAGCGTACAATTTCACTCTGAGCTAAATCTCTCTGGTTCAAAGCTATTTCTAATTGTGTTTCACTCAACATTCTTGCATCTTTTTCTAACTCTAAGTCCTTTTCTAACATAGCCATTTTGAGTCATTTGTTATCCAGTCGTCCTCTTACATGGAACATCTCTTGGGACGCAATGTTCTTCTCATCTAAGGCTTTGTTATAGTATGTAAGGACGGCAGCACATGTGTCATTAAGATTATCTATAAAGGGTTGACAGTCATGCATGCTATAGTTTAGAGTTTGAATCATGAGTTTTACCTGTTCGACGATGCTTAGAGTTCCATCCTTTGCCATGTAGCAGTAGTTCTTTTCCAGCTTTGTAGACTCATCATCATCCGTAGTTGCTAGCATGCAGATTTTCCCTTTTCCTTTGACACTGCTGATGGCATCATCTTCATCTCCGGATGACCAAACTTGATGGTCTCTTTTGACATGGGCTACGTATGCCCTTGCCTTTTCCTTATCTTCCAACTCTTGAGCCATTCTAAGGTAGAATGCTTTGTCTTTTACTACATTGGCCTTACAATCTCTTGCAAAATGATTCTCTTTGTTGCACTTGTGACAAATCACAACATCAGTTTTGTCTTCTGAGGGAGTACCGGAGTCAGTGGTTTGAGTAGACTGCGGTGCCTCCTTTGGTAGAGTATTTTGAGATTGCGGTGGTGGATGAGAAATTTTGGGATAACGAGAATGATTATTTTGAGGGTTGAAGTTACGGTTAAATGGAGGTTTGTTGAACTGCTGATTCTTGCGAAAGGAAGAAGGTGGTAGACGGTTGAACTGTTGGCTAACAAGAGCAATAGCCTTCTGAAATTCTTCTTCATCATCATACTCTGAATCTGCTTCGTATGACTGCGGTGGAGTGTCATACGAGGGAGAGTAAGATTGATTATGTGGAGCTTTTGCTATGAGAGCAAGTGGTCCTCCGAAGTCAGCACAGTCTTTGAGTACGGTGGATTCTTGTGCTTGCAATTCTCCATAGAGCTTGTAGAGAGACAAAGAGTGAATCTTTCTATCGCCTTGTACTATCATCTTAGCCGTAGTCCAATGTCTTCCCAAGACATTGAGAAATTGAAGATTTGTTTCATGGTTACTTCGGATGGTACCCGCATTGGATAACTTGGTGACTATTAGGTTGAACCTTTTGAAAGAGTCTTCCAAACTTTCGCCGGTATGAGCTTTGAAGTTGTTGAACTCATTGAGTGCGGTTGTAAGCTTCTTATCTTGTGCTTGTTCCGAGCCTTCGTATAGATTCTTGAGAACTTCCTAGATCTCTTTTGCTGATTTGCAATTTATGATAATATCGAAGTTGTCAGGAGCAACTCCACAAGAAATTTCATAAAAAGCAACAACATCATTTTCCATTTTATCGAGATCATCCTTGGTGAGACGACTCATGACTGGTTGACCTCCTCCTAGTCTGGCAGTAGCACCGTCAGTTTGGACTGGTGTAAGAATTGGGACATGTGATCCTTCTTCTACGGATCGTCATACATCTCTACCAAGTCTTCTTAAGTATCTTTCCATTCTTTGTGACCAGTGATGATATTCATTTGCTACTAGTATTGGGGCTCGATTAGATCCACCAACACTGTTGGAAACATTCAGAGATAACGATTGTGCCATAATTTTTTGAAGTTTTTTTTAAGAAATGAGCTTTAGTGGTATAGAAGGCCCTTTGAAAATCAGAGTTCCGTTTTTCAAAAAGCAACCACTTTGGCTCTGATACCAATTGTTGAGAGAAAAACTTTGAGACACACTTGAACAAACGTTAGAACAAGTATATTGCGGAATAGTTAATCTCGAAGGATCTAAAAGCTCAACAATAATATTGATAAGTTGGAGTTAGATAATTAGAGAGTTAGTTGCGGAAAAGTAAAGAAATGGAAATGACAACAATTGTTATATCAAGTATACACATAAGTTGATTCATAACATGGAGTGCACTCAAACCAAGTTAATAAGGAAGATCACACTTAGTGATTAAGTCACAAGAGACTTGCTGAGAGATTATAATCAATTATATGCTAGTAAGATTTGAGAGTAAGAAGAGATGTGTGATAAGATAGAGAGATAGAAAAGATATCTTCAAAGATGTTATTGAATAAGAACGAATGAGCTCTATTTATAGAGTCTCAGGAAATACACTAGATTACATCTCTAAGAGTAGTCATGCAATGCATACTGGACAATAGAGAGTATTACAGAAAATAGACAAGTAAAGTAATCTAGTACAAGTGACTGCGGTTGAAGAAGATGACTCCGGATGAGGTTGCTGATGAGGAAGCTTGACTGCGGGTGCTTGTAGGCTGCGGTAGCTGAAGTTTAAGACGGTCACTTTTCTTGATTCAACAATGGGTCTTAATGGTCAAAATCGAGTGTTGGGTCCTTTTAAGCCATGCAAAGGCTCCAAGTTAAGAACTTCATGGATTAGAACGTTCATTTAGACTTGGATCTGAAATTTGGTTGTTGAAGTGCAACTATTAAGCACTTAAGGAAAAAAAAGTTCTAAATAGACGCGTATGTGCCTGTGTCCGCAACCATGCATGCAACCCAGTACGTCGGGCGTACGTCTGGTACGCGCAGCATACCAGGACTGAATTGGGATTTTGTGATTTTGAGCCATTTTCGGACTAGTGGAGTTTGGGCCTTGTTGGGCCATAAGCCCTTTTGACTTTAGGCCATTGCTACGCTCTGGGTCTTCTTGTGTTTGGGCCCATAAGGGGTTTTGGGTATCTTTTAGAGCTTTAGGCCATATTGGACTTTTTGGATCTATTGGATTTGGGCCTCTGATTTTAGGCCAAGTAAGGAAAGGGTAAAATGGTCTTTTACCCTGAGTGTTAGACAACTGGACTATGAATCCAGTTATGGGTTGTGGACCGATTATTAATTGGGTATTATTTAATGGTGTTAGCGTGGGGATTTTTCCGGATTAGCAGTCAGAGCTTTTATCTGAGATATTCAACAGCTTGAGGTGAGTTTCCTCACTGTGCTTGGCGGGTCGAAGGCACCAATGCCGACCCATGGGTTTTTATGATTAGAATGCTAGTTGTCTGTGTGACTCTTGCATGTATGTTATGTGATATGTATACCGGGCGGGTTCCGATGCCAGACGGGGCCTGATGAGAGTATTGTATGTTAATTATCTTAGTAATTCTTGTATGTGTTTTATGTGTCTGTATGAATGTCGGGTGGGGCCTGATGAATGTAATGAGGCGGGACCCATCTCATATTATGACAGATTTGTTCTGAGCGAGGCTCGATGTCGTACGGGGCCCAATGGTTGTTGGGCATGGCCCATTGTATGTTTGATATGTATGGTATGAGGTATCTTGGGGAACTCACTAAGCTTCATGCTTACGATTTTTTGTTTATGTTTCAGGTACTTCTGGATCGAAGGGTGAGAGCTCAGGATGATTGCCTCGCACACACCATATTGTTCCTATTTTATTTGACTCTGATGTATTTAGATGATTATTGATATACTTTGATTTCATTATGGTTTTATGAAAATGATTTGGATGATGGTTTTATTATTATAAAAATGAAATTTTGGTCTTAAATTTGGAACGTTACAAAAATCTCGAATTCTTATTTTCAGGCGGTCGCCACGTCGTGGTAGAGGACTGCCCACAACGTGGCCATAACAGATTATCGATTTTTATTAGTTTTTTGGTTTCATCTTTATGTATTATTAATTGAACAAGATAGGCTTTGATACCACTATTGGGGTTTTTAGGTTACAATTACATTGTACATGAGGAATTTCACTTGACACTTACGGGTACATGCAACCTAAAACAAGATCTATGGCTTTTCACTATTAATAGCAACATACTTTATGAAACAAAACTTTTAACCTACTATAAATGAAATTACAAGTAAGAAAACATACCTTTAACATAATCAATTATGTTAATCTCTTGAGATCTTCAATGTCCATGGAAAGCGAGCGCCAAAAGTATGCACGCCTCTAATGGTTCACACTCAAAACTCTAGAACACTATAAAGACAAGAGGAGAGATGTTAAAGGAAGAGAATTTCGTTCTCCACCTTCTAGGTAATGTTAGCCACAAAAATTAGATGTCCAAGGGTCCTATTTATAATTTAGGTAACTTGTATATAAATCCCTATTTAAATTATTAAATAATATATTTAATCCAAATTCAAAATATTTACTTATTAGCAACAAGGAGGCTTCTGGAAACCCTAAAGAGGCTCGCAAAACTGTTCATGTAATGGACTCTTCTAGAATTACCTTTTTTATTCAACTATTGAACAATTACAATTCTATCATTGCACCTTTAATTAATTCTAATTAATCCTGAATTAATTCCAGATTAATTATGATTAATAATTAACTAATTCTGACTATCTATAATTAATTCATAATAAATTATTAATTATTTATAAATAATTTATTAATCATATAATAAAGTAATAAATCATGTTATCTCTCTCCTAAAGTCGTTTCAAGTCATTTCTAGCTTTTGAGGGCAACCCAGAAAAGACTTTACTTTTATTCTATAAAGTTATATCAATTTAGTCATGATCTTGGCCAGATTAGCTATCACCTAGACACTTATTCCAATAATTGGGGCTACATGCTTAGCCAAAAACCCCTTGTTTCATCAACACATGAAAATATTGTGACATATATGCATTTTTTAAGTGATATTGTGCTTTCTCATGCCTTCCGAGTTTTCTATGTATCTACAACTACCCCATTAGCTAATATCTTTATGAAGGGATTTTATGTCCCTTGTTTTCATACTTTCATGCCATGCTTCACGTTCGATATTCATTTATTTTGTTATAAATTGTAATAAACTTTTGATATTTGTTGTGTATATAATTTTCCTATAATTATTTTCATATAACTTATCCAATTCGAATATTCCTCGGATACTCCCCACCTAGACCGAATACTCACTACTCGCTAGTCGGCCGTCCTAGGAACGCCTAATGAGTTTTGGAACATTGAGTAGAAGTGAACTGAAATATAAAAAACATAAGCTTGCGGTTTGTACCACACAAGTACACATAAAACCAAATGTAGAACATCCATAAAATCAACGTTTATAAATAAGCTTAGTACTTACTAAAGCTTAAAATACGAAACTTGTGTAATTTTTTTAAGCACTTCAACAAACGATAGACAATTTAACACAGAGTGATAATGCAAAAAGAAAAGTCAGAAAACAATTAATTTTATGTAGTTCACACCATTAGGATGATCGGTTATGTCTAGTCATCCATAGACGAATAAGAGAGAAAGATATGTTATTGTTTTCTGCCAAATGTTATTTTTTGATACATTAGATTACATAAATTAAAAAGATATTAATGCTAGTAAGTTGACCAAAAACTACCAAAAATGACATACCCATAAACTTTGAATTGAAGGTGAATCGGTGCAAGAAGTCGCCCATGAAAAAAAATCTTCCTGGGGCGCTGGTGCTGCCCCTGCCCCGCAAGGGGACCGCCTTTACTCCCGCCCGCTCTTGTAACAGGACCTATTATTTGGTATGTCTAACGGCTATAGATAAAACCTGAATCAATTTGCACAATTTAACAACTTATTCATATATAAAAAAATAACAATTTTACAGGTGCCAAACTTATCGCTGCCTTGGAGATTTTTTTGTCGCTACGTATTGTAATGGTGACGTTACATAGCCAAAAGAAAATCTATTTCCACTTTTATAAGATATGATATCTTTATACGTTAGAAGACCTAACACAAAGATCTTTGGATCATAAGAATCCCCATGACCCCATTAATTTCCAAGTCTCTTATTGGTCATTGGCAATATATTTGGCACGACTCACAGTGAGATTAATTTGGAGTCGTTGCATGCAACCCATCTCACGGAGAATGAAGTACACACAAAGTGTTTAGAAATGACTATAAAGACAATTTTTACTAATTTAAGATGATATCAATCACAAAGTGTTTATTATCTCTTTGGTGGGGCAAATCGTCAACAGATTTGCAGGAGTTCTAATACTGTTGTGTGCTTTCTGTCCATATAAAGTTATCATCATAACTCAGGGATGTTCCTCATACTTAGTACTTACCCAAGAAATCAAATGAGTACAACCATATTCAAAGTTATGGATGGACTGAATGTCTAAATTCTAATGCAAAACATCCTATTTATTTATAGATAGAATAATATCTTATATAATATACTGCCAACAAACGTAAGTAGATACATATATCAGATAGATTTTTCAATCTATCAAAACTTGTAAGTCGACTACTTTTTGTTAAACAATAAGAAAAAGTTCAATACTGAATTATTGATAGCTACCAATCATAAGTGGAATTATTGGAAAAGTTATTTGGTTTGGACTGACAAACTGAATTTAAATGCATGATATATAGCCCAAGATTTTAATTCATAAAAAGCAATATTTGTAAATATAGGGTGGTCCTAAATTTATTGGTATGGCAGGTGTCACTTAGTTGTTATGTAGCAACATCATGTGTTATTACTCACTCCAACCCACTAGTTTGTGGAAATTCCATGTAGACCCCATACATATTATCTCAACTAAAAGCTCATTTCTCAAAAGAAAAATCAAATCTTTTTTTATTTTTTTATTTTTACTCATCTTTTTAGTCGTTAGATCAACGTAACTGTCGAAAATAATAGAAAGATTAAGAAAAAAATTAATAAATTTCACATATCGTTATTTTATATGAATAAAAAGATAAATAAACACAAAGATTAGAATATTATTTAATTTTTATTTTGGAAATTATATATAAACTGTTATTATAAGAATGAAATATTTGGTCATCATATCAACAAGAATGTTTGTTTAGTGATCTAATCTAATTGGAATAAACATATTAGTTTATCGACCTAATTAACATTAAATGCTAGTTAAGTGACGTTTAATATTTAAAATATATACATATTGTATGTGCCATATAAAATAAATACATATGTATGCCGACTAGACACACTTTACTTAAAATTGATGCTAAATCGTCATTTCTTTATTAGGTCACTACTTTATAACACGTGGTAACCACAGTTATAAAATTAATTAAATTTTTATAATAAAAATTTATAATTATTAATCAGTTATTTTAAATAAGTCATTTTAAATAAATTATTAATTAAGAGATATATCAATTTTTTAAAATTATTATAACTTCAAATTTAACATATAATTAAAAAATATAATTTTGAATTTTGAAATGAGTTGCCTAATATATCTATATAACACATGACATAATATTAATGAAGAGTTGTATTAGAGTGACACTTGGCAAAAGAATATTAAAACTATTCATTTATTAGAATATGGATTAGTGACAGGAATGTTTTCAAGTATTGTAGATAAGGAACTTAACAAAAATTATAAATTTAGTAATCTAACTATAAAAAATAAGTTTGTTGACTTTCGATTTCCTTTAGCTATATATGTATAAAGGTGCACAATTACCGAGGAGATCTTGTATTACGAAGGAAGCTTGTGAAACAATCCAAAGATAAGGTAGGTTATTTATCGTTTTTATAGAAGGAGCATGTGTGTAAAATTAAAAGTTCATACTTGTAATATTTGAAGGTAGTTGATTAATTATTCATGGGCATGGCCCCAGCAGAAGTGTATGGTTTCACCAAATTATGTTACCTTTTTTTTTTCTTTATCCGGCGATTGCTTTGTTAGTATGCCGCATAAATATTAGGGGATAATTACTTTGTATTATAATTAACTAGTGTTAGACCCATGTATTACATGAGTTTATTTAAAAAGATAAATAAATTTGAAATTTTAACAATTTGAAAAGTTTGAATTTATAAGAAAAATAAGAAAAAGTTTGAATTATGAAAATTAATGATGCTTTAATGTATTGAATACATTACATATATAAACACTTTCTAATTAATACATTACATATATATTACCATACACATATTAAATATGGAATTTTAATTTAACAAAATGAAAAATACAATAAAATAACAAGTGGAAAATAGAAAATTCAAAAATTCTAGAAAATGTCATGTGTCCAAATGAAGGAGAAGAGGACATGTGACAAAAAGTTCTTCATTTATTAGGGAGGATTATAAATTTTATATATATTTAATATTTTTTAAGCCATTTATAACTAAACTTATAATTTGTTGTTCAATAAGTATTATTAGAGTGGCTACTTCGAGTTTCGTCAATTTCCTATTTAAGAAATATCATTAAAAACATAATTGGTGTTCAAGAAACAACCCAACATAGTAGCATGTATGTTTGGTCATCTTTTCCGGTCAATATCAACTTTTTGATCATCTACTCTGGTCGATACAATTCCAAAGAAGAGTCAAATTAGAATTTTACCTGTTTATTTCTGAAAAATATTGCAAAACACACAATCTCATGGTTCTCTTCTCCGGTGAACACACCCCACCGTGCCGACATCCCTCTTGGGACATCTTTCCATGCTCCTCTCATGATACTTTGTGAAAACCATCATATACACAGATACATTGACATCAATCTCTCGCCTATTTCTTCTTGAATCGTGCGCCACAATTAATGACCTCCATGTAAGGATGTAATTTTATTGTTGGAATCTAAGTTAGAATTGATTGGAGGTTTAAATCAACTTTTAGGTTTGAATTTGATTTTGAATAGATTGGAGGTTTAATTCGATTTTGTTGGAGGTTAAAGTTAATTTTAAATTAGTTTCTTCATGGTGGTGAATATGAGAGATGAATGGTTGTAGTGACAATGGAAGGTTATCCCATAAAAATAGTTTAAAGTAAAAAAAAATGGTATAACAAATATCCACATACACTTCAAAAGTAGAGTTTTATAAAGACGACAAACATGAATAGGATAACAAGTATCCACATGTCCTGGTGGTTGTTCCATGAAAATAGTATGAAGCCAAAAACCCATTAAAAATGTATTCTTGGCATCAAGTTAATGTAAAATTCAATTTTTCGTGACATCTACCCTTAACACATCGCGAACCACGGATGTTTTTAGATCGACTACCCACCACTAACCACAAATTTGGTAGGTGTCACCCCATCACCACACATAACCACTAAAGGTTGGTATACCTGTTGTGATATGTCTCCGGCTCGACTCCTGCTTCGTGAGGGATGGAAAAAGGGGCCTGAGAATCACAACAAGGAAAACAAGACTGTCAGTCATCGTTCGGGAAGATGTCTCGGAACGATGCTCCGACGATCAAGTCAGTTCTAGAGTTTGATGAGAGGGTGAGTAAGTATGAAGTAAAAGGTTAATGTTGAGTGTCGGGTCCCTTCTCTTGGAGAAGAAGGGGCCTTTTTATACCTGGGATCGAGGGAACAGAACCCCGACCATATCTTCTACTTTTCCAGGTATGGTAGGGACAGGCGGCTTCTGATTGGTAGATCGTGCTCCGTGATTGGCTGTTTGTTATTGGTTCAGACTTGTCAGGGGATCAACGTCCTAAGCGTTACGCATGTCGCTCTGGGGGATGATTGATACTATTTTGTCTTGATGCTGGTTCGGGCGCTTGGGCGCCAAGGAACAAACACGGGGTTGCGAAGGGCGAGGGCGACAACGCGGCGTTAGGCGTACACCGACTTTTCCCAGGCCGTCTATCAAATTGATGATTACGTTACTCCTGACATATTTCTGATGGGATACGTCAACAAGTCCCCTAGGCTAGTAGACTCCAGCGTTGGCTTAGGGTAGCTGAGTTGTTCTAGCTTTGATATGGACACGCGTTCGGTGGGGATGGATTTTGACGACTGCTGACGTGACAGAGGCGTTTTTGCAGGTGGTTTTCGTCATTGTAACCGGTTGGGCTTCCTGCCTGCATTTAAAACTTCCCCCATTTGAGTCGAACTTCCTTTTTTTGGTTCTTTTCACTTCTGCTGCTTCTTTTCCTTTTCTCTCCTGTTTCTACTTCTTCAACGAATCATGGCTGACTTGAATATCGGAATCGTTCCTTCTTCAAGCGAGTTTGCCACTCTTCAAGAGCGGTTTGGTTTCTTCCCGAGCATGACGTGGAGTATCCTCAAAAGGGGGCAATAATTTCTCGCTCGCCAGAGGGGAAGCTCGGGGTCCCTGTTCCGATCTTCGAGGCCGGTCTGAGGCTGCCGACGACAGATTTCTTTGATGAGATAATGCGCCAATATGGCTTTCATGTGGAATATCTGACTCCAAATGTCGCCAACAAGATTGTTGGCTTTGAACTAGTATGTCGAGCCCTCGGATTTCTGCCATAATTTTAAGCCTTCAAAGCTTTCTTCAACTCTTCTACACAATCCGGTGTTCGGTCTTTTTCCCAAACGCGGGGTGTTCATGCCTTCATCATCAACCAGAAAGCTCCGAAAAAGAACTGGCAAGATCGATGCCTCTGGGTGAATCACAATCTCGTCGATTTTGGTTATCCTCGCTTGATCACTTTTTCCGATCGGGCGCCGGAACTGTTTGGGGCTAGTGCCACTGTGGCGCAAGCATTGAAGACAATTTGTGTTAATGGAGAGGACTGGGAGGATCGTATGTTGGTTGTCGTTGGGATGAGCACTGCCTGGAGGGCCCGAGGGATGATTCCTCAGTTCTATATTGAGAAAGATGGTGAATGCCTCTCCTTCCCTCTCTCCTTTTTGGATTGTTGTTTTCTTTTTGTTTTGTGAACTATGTTGGCTTGTCTATCGTTTGCAGGTCACGAGAGGATCCTTCCCTTTGACATGGTGTTGAAGGGCCGCTTTCAAGGCACAAGTCTGCATCAGGAAGTGCCCTTGGTTGAGACGCTCCCTCCGTCGGTCAGTCCAGACCGTGCCCTGGCCCTTGCCAGTCCTCTCGTTGTGTCTCCGCCTAGGTCTAATTCTCCCGTTGGTCAGGTATTGGTTGATGCGTCTGTTGGTGGTGTTTTACGTGAGGATCGTTTGCCGTCTGATACGGAGGAGGAGGAGGAGGAGACGTCAATCGGGCTGACGCGGCATAACACCCGTGCGGCTTCTAAACGACGTCTTTCCTGGATGGATTCGCCGCTTGTGAAGTCTGTTGATGCCAGCTCCTCAGTTCATCGTCTTCTAAAGAGGCAGAACGTGGACTTCCTTCTAGGGGAGGCCACAGTGGTGGTTGGCATCCCCAATGATGACACTCTAAAACAGTCAGAGGGGATGAAGGAAGGGGCAACTGAACTACCCCATGAACCAAAGGAAGAGTTGATGAAAACTTCTGCTCTTGGTGAAGATGTTCTTGGTGTTGACTCAATCCCTGTCCATGAAGGTGTTCCACACCCCAAGCTCCCGCTCTTGACTGGGGACGACACTGACGAGGGTTCTGTTTCTACCCCCCCCCCCCCCCCGGCGGCACCGACCGTATATGTTCCTGGATGGGGGATAACCCGTGAGTCTCTGCTTTCCCAACACTCGGCAGCGTATGATTGGGGTTGCCATGCTTTCCCCCGCTATCATCGAGGCCTTGGAGCTTCTTTCTAATTCTCATCTTTCAAACAACCTTTTATACACAGCTGTGCAGGTTGGTTTGTATATGACGATGACTTCCTCTCTCCTTCGTCGGGTCGGTTCTAGTTCTAGCGAGCTAGCGTCAGTTAAGGCCGAGTTAAACGAGTTGAAGGCAAGGTTGCTGGAATTGGAAGGGGAAAAGCGGTCATTCGAAGAGCGTTATGATCTTTTGACGGTGGAGAAGGCTTCTTTGGAGGACCAAGTGGCTACATTGGATGGGTCAGTGGGGTGCTTTTCTCAGCGGATTGAGGTCTTGGTGGAGGAGAAGAAGGTGTTGCGGCTCTCCTGACCTTGTTGACATGTTTATTGGGGGAAGAGATTAGCCTTTGAGGCCGGTGATTGTTCTTGTCTTGTTGGTTTTGTGTTATGTGGCACAGGTGATCAATCTGTTATTATTTGTCATTCATGTGAAAGTGTGTCGACACTTGTTTGCTTCAAATTTTCTTTTCATTGCATGTACTTTTTTGGTGCCTTATAGGCCATTTACATCGTCACATAAGCATCAGAAGTCCGATAGCTTATGCTATTCTAGATTTAGCTCTTGAGCTGACTATTTGGGGTGTGATTATCCATTAGGATTTTGATCACTTGGCCCCTCTCTTGATTCCCCTCAAGCCAAGGATATTTTCTTGGGTTCAGGGGCTCCCAAGTCATTGAGACGAATTCTTCTTCTTGGTCCTTCTTAGCTTGTGTTCTTCGGCCGCTCAGGTCTGCAAGCTTTCCAGCGTTCATGCTCATGTGGGAGCCGTGATTGGCTGTTTCTAGGTTGGCCATTTTTCGGAAGATGATTTTCAATTTCCTCCGTTCTCCGGTATTGGTCTCTTGGTTATCAATTTTGAGTGGTTTTTCCTCCTTCTGCATGACTTTTTTGTTGGCGGCTCTGTTTTCTGTGAGGTTACTGACATGGTGTCGCCCTGGATTCGTATGGTTGTAGTGAGTTTCCTGTTTACATTCTCTTTTTTGAGGTGATTTCCTATCCTCTCTTCCCTGGTACTGACGGCTCCTTGTTCGCACCTCCCGTCGAGCTCCAGGGATTTGTGTTTGCGCTCCTTAATTCCTTTCTTTTCCATATCCCGTGCGTTTGCTGCCTTGAGGCGTGTAGGCATGCTCAGTGACGTCCAACCTCATTTGGTATTCATGAGGACGATCCTTGATGGTGGGGTGGTGATGTTATTGCTATCACACCCTCCCCTCATTCGTTGTTCGTTAGGGATTGGCGTCCTTTGCCCTTGTTTTGAACGCGGATGGTCATTTTTTTGCGCTTGCCCATTTGGGTGTTAGCTGTCATCGTGCGCCGCTTTCTTGGGATGTGTGCAGTGGCCCAGACAGCGATCGTCCGAAGTGGTTTTGCTCGTGTGTTTAAAGTTGTCACGGTTGCTGATCCGTTTGTCGTACTGAACTTGATTGTACCATGTATTGTTGATGGGATGGCTTGTAGCCGGAAGAGAGCAGGTCACCCTAGGATCATATCGTATGCGGACTTGTGCTTAACTACCGAGAACTCGATTATCCTTGTCACATTTTCCTTTCCGTCCTGGCTGAATGGTGTCAACGGGAGGCTTATGGTCTTGAGTGGCCATAGTTTGTGTCCCGTGAAGCCAACGAGTGGCGCTCGGGTTGACGGTCTTAGGCTTTTCTTCCAGGATGGCGGGAGTCGTTCGAGGTAGTGCTCATAGAGGATGTCGGTGCTGCTACCTCCATCGACCAGGACTCGCCAGATCTGATGCTCCTGTATGAAGCCGAGGATTACGATTAGATCTGTGGGGTCCCAGTTGAGCGCTCGTGGGTCTTTCGGTGAGAAACTTATATTTAGAGTATCGGTGGGTAGGCCGTCGGCGCCATCGGCTGGCAGTCGACGTCTGGCTCTATTCTCGGGGCTTGCGATTGCGAAGATTTCTTCCTTTTTATTGGTTGTTTGTTCATCTCCTTTCGGGTTATCCCATCCTTCCGTTCGACTTCTAACTTTGATCGTAGAGTCTTCGCGGTTTCTGTTAGGTCTCCGCTTAGGCGCTTGTCATCTACTTCTTTTTTTAGGATCGTGCAGTCTCCGGTGTCGTGGGTTTTGCTCTTGTGATATTCTCAATATTTTCGTTTCTCTTTCTCTGTCCACTGGGGTTTTTTTTCCACCGTGTGCACTTCTATATTATGGATCCTTGGTTCATCCTTGACAAAAGGGGCGGAATCTGTGTGATAAGTGTCTCGAATGTCGGTGGTGCTTATCATGGCTTCCATCGTACGCTCCTTGTGGCTATGGCGGTAGTGGGAGCTGGCTGGTTCTTGTTTGAGGTAGGTGTTCGCTGTGGATTTTAGGTTAGGTTGTTTTTGTTCTTCTCCCTCGATCTGCTTGAGGTATTTCTCGACCCTGTATTTGAGATCGTCCCTGGATTTCGGGATTGTTCCTTGCATTTTCTTTAACATGGGGCCCGAGAATAGCCCTTAGGCGAAGGCGCCCGTGACTAGGAGTTCCTCGTGGTCGGGGACACTCAGGGTCACGAGGGTAAACCGATCATAGTATGCCCGTACAGATTCTCCCTCTTTTTGCTTGCATGCCATGATAGAGTTGTCATCTCCTTTGACTTTCCTCAATTGCATGAAGTTGTGGAGCAAAAGGTATCTCAACTGTTCGATGCTGGAGATACTTCCCGGACGTAGTGCCTTGAACCATTTGCTAGCATTTCCTAATAGTGTGACCGGGAAGTAGGTGCAAGTGAATCTCTTGTCCATCCGAAGGGATGTCATCGTCTACTCGTAGGTATCTATGTGTTCTTCCGGATCCGTCGTGCCATCATAGTTTGGGATATTTGGTATCATAGCAGAATGTGGTATCTCGTACTGTAATAGCTCTTGGCAGAATGCCGAGATGATGCTTGTTAAGGGGCTATTTATGTGTGGGTAGTTGAGTGGTCCGCTGTTCGTCGCCTGCTGCACGTAGTATGGGCTGTTGTACCCTTGGTCAAACTTATAATGGTATCCGTGGGTATACATGTTCGCTTGGGTCATATATGATGCATGCGTGGCGTATGCGTGCATTAGCTGATTCGTTTGCGAATTCGTCTCTGATGGCCCTGTAGTTTGTGCGTTCGTCCCCTATGTTGGCACGCTTTGACTGTTGTGGGTTTGTGTCTGTGTGTGAGGGTAAACGCCTTGGTAGTTGTATGAATATGGGTTGAACAGCGGTTGCTGGGCGAATAACGGGATATGTGACATGGCGGCCATTGGAGAAGGCTGGTGACATGCAAGCGGTGTGGCTGATAGAATGGTGTCGGGGGACCAAGTGTTGGTCCCCACCTGTTATGCTGATGGTTGTGGTCGATTTGCTACATGTTGGGATTCGGTGGTCGGTGCTCTTTGAGGCGTTGCGGTGGTAATTGTGGTCGGTTGTGTTGTTGTAACGGGCGGCGGTCGCCATAAGCTGGCAATGAACTCCATCGTGGAGCCGATATACGGCTTCGTTGGTGCCTGTGTGAGCGGCTGTCCTTCCAGTGTCGACAGACCTCTTCCGTCGAGGGACGGCATTGGTCTCACCGGGCTATTGTTTTCGCCTTCCTGTTGTACCGGTCCTTTATCTGTCCTTTCCGACGCCTGGTGTTGTGCAGTAGGTTATTTCGTATTGGGTGTACGTCCGGATGGCACCAACTGTTGTGATAGTCTCCGACTCGACTCCTGCTTCGTAATGGATGGAAAAAGGGGCCTGAGAATCACAACAAGGAAAACAAGACCGTTAGTCGTTGTCCAGGAAGATGTCCCGGAACGATGCTTCGACGATCAAGTCAATTCTAGAGTTTGATGAGAGGGTGAGTAAGTATGAAGTAAAAGGTTAATGTTGAGTGTCGGTCCCTTCTCTTGGAGGATAAAGGGTCTTTTTATACCTGGGGTCGGGGGAACAGAACCACGACCATATCTTCTACTTTTTCAGGTCTGGAAGGGACAGACGGCTTCCGATTGGTAGATCGTTCTCCGTGAGTGGCTGTTTGTTATTGGTGCAGACTTTCCAGGGGATCAACGTCCTGAGCGTTATGCCTGTCGCTCTAGGGACAACTGGTACTATTTTGTCTTGACGCTGGTTCGGGCGCTTGGGCGTCAAGGAACAAACACGTGGTTGCGAAGGGCGAGGACGAGGACACGGGATTAGGCGTACACCGACTTTTGCCAAGGCCGTCTATCAAATTGACGATTCCGTTACTCCTGACGTATTTCTAATGGGATACATCAACAACACCCATCACTCCACATCACTATATCTCTTTTATTATTTAAATAAAAAAACATATATCTTTTAATTACTTCAAATATAGAGAGGGGGGGGGGGCTAACTGGATATGATGGTTCGTCCTCCCCAACACAAATGGCCATGACCACTAGCAACCACTAACGACCCTTAACCACCAGGATGGTGTTCTATGGTTAGTGATTAATTAGACCATGCGGTATATAAACAACAAATAGGTCTGTGGTATACGTGGCCACAAACCACGATCGTGCACACTGTCCCGGTGTGTCGTCGTGAATCGTGGTCGTGTTCGTTCGTCTTGGCTACGACGATTGTGCACGACCAATCGGAGGAGGCTTGCCCAATTCGAACGTTCATGGTCCAATTTTGAATTTTTTTTATTTATATTTACATACTCAACACCTATATAAACACAATACATCTAATTTTACACTCACCTTTCATCAAATTTTACGCTCTCATTCTCTAAAACAAAAATACATCGATTTCTCTAAATTTTTTGACTCTGATGATATCGGAGAATTCATCTCGACCTTCTTTAACGTTGTGCAACACTTTCACGATGAAGTGTAACATCCCAAAAATCAGAGTAACATTTTCATTATTCAAAACCATTCCAAAGACCATAATTGTTTACAAAACATTGTTCCAAAAGTAATAATCATAAATCAGAGTATCCCAAAATCCAATAACATAAAAATCAGAAGGATGTGCACGATCACGCATTTGCTTTCCCCCAGTCATCTGAAGTACCTAAAACATAAAACTTAAACTGTAAACAAAGCCTAGTGAGTTCCCCCAAAGTATCACACACACAAAACCATACAGACAATATCATGCATACATGAGCCTTCTTCATGACTGGACCGCCTCGCAGGCCTAAAGACTATCTAGACCGCTCTCAGAGCCTTCAACATGACTAGACCATCTCACTGGGCCTTCAGCCTATCTGAACCACTCTCTGGACCTTCGGCCTGACTGGACCGCCTCTCAGTCCTTCAGTCTATCCGGACCCCATGGGTATCTTGGCCTTCAGCACGAGCTGGTCCGCCTCAACCCAACAAACCATAACACATCAACATATACAATAACAATCAATAATCAGCAAACACAGGTAGTCCTACAAATCTACCAGTCTAACACATATCCAACAATACAGGTAATCATATAGATCTACCAGTCTAATCACATAACCAGTGAACACATACTCACAGCATAACTGTTGGATTAGGTGTCTAAGCCCATAACTATAATTAGTATGTACTTGAATTGATAGCAGCACAGTCCTTTTGGGTTGCCCTCAACCTAGCAACTGGACAAGGAAATTATGAAAGGAGAGATATTAATTTATAAGATTAATGAATTAATATAAATGATTTATTAATATGTTAAAAGATTAATATATTAATTAGAAATCATTATGTTTAATTAACAGTTAGCCAGAAATTAATCAGAATTAATTTTGGGGTTAAAAGAATTAATTATAAAGTGTAGGGACTAGTTTGCAATTAACTAATAGTTGAGTGGAAGGTTCCAGAACCCCCTTGGAAGGAGGTGGACGAAATTCTTAGGGGAAACCCTAGAGATTTCGTCCAAGGGGTCCAAATAAGGTCTTTGGATCTTGTTTAGGCCCTAAGCAAAGGATAACTAGGGTTTTCCCTAAACCCTAGATCCCTCAGCGATTTAAGGAGCCTCCTGGCTCACATTTGAGGTCACTGATTTCTTTGGAAGAAACCTTAAGGCCGAAATTACATACTCTCTCCATCCTCTCTCCTCCAAGTTTCCTTCTTGCTAGTTCTTGGGTGTGATTCCATTAGAGGCATTACATTTGTGGTGCTAAGCTTCCAAGAAGATCAAGATCAAGATCAAGAGGATTATCAATTGTTTGCTATAACAATTGAAAGGTATGTAACTCCTAAACCCTAGTTTGTTAATTTCGAAATTAGCCTCTCTCCTCTAGGGTTCTTGTTTTGCAATTCAAAGTTATATGTTCAATAGTTAAAACATAGATCCAAAGTAGGTTGCATGTGAACTTAGGAATTGTTTTCTAGTTTATTTGTTTTACCTAAAACCCATCAGTGGTAGCAGAGCCATTGTTTGTTTTAAATTGAATTGCTATAATTGTTGAATTGCAAATTAGGGTTTATAGCTATTAAACCCTAAAGGCCAAATTTTCGATTTCTAGGGTTTTGGATAAAAGGGTTTTTTCGAAAACCCTAGCCTCCAAAGAACCCTAATCGAAATTAGGGTTAGGGTTTTGAAAACCCTAGCCTCCTCCCTTGTAAATTTCGAAATTACTAGAAGTTTTAGGGTTTCTTGTTTTGGATAATTGTTACTTACTTAGATTAATTGGATAATTATCCTCACCCTATTTTTCGAAATTTAGAGGGATAAGGATTAGGATTAAATTAATTGATTAATTTAATTAGATAATCCTTACAAGATTTAATAATTTGATTAATAGTTAATTAAAAGATAAATATTAAATCTAGTTAATTGGTTTATTTAAATTTAATTTAATAGTTTGAATTTCGAAATTTATATAAACCCTTGAAGTTTTAAAATGTTTTAAAACACACCCTATATATGTATTATGATTAAAAGTTTAATATTATATATGTATAAGAATATGGTCAGTCAAATCGCTAGTATGCCTCATTCACGAAGCTAATCTATAAGGGGGGTATAAGGAAACTGCCTATAAAATGGTAGTTGAATGGGTGTCCACTCTCACCCACCGCTTCCTTGATTAGTGAAGGGTCGTTAGCAGAACGGATTTGATAGGACAACTACTTCTCATTAAAAGTATAATGACATTAAAGAAAGTACTAGAACATTATTTTTAAAATCCCAACTCTAGTTACTTTAGGAAAAATGTGAAAAGTATGCTAATCCATGAAATTGCACATTATGCTTTATTGGTCGTTAGTGGAGCGTGTGTGGTTAACCGGCACACTAAAGGGCACTAATAAAGAGTAGTAATGGGTATCTCATAATTGTCATTTTGATGGAGCGTGTGTGGTTTACCAGCACATCAATAGTTAATGATAAAGACAATGAGGTTACCAAGCACATTTGCATGGTTATTCACATCTTGTTTGTGATCCTCGGCATCCCAGTCACAAATAGAAGAGCATAATCTGAGATTAAAACATGTCATTGAATAGTTTCAATGTATCTCAAAAGAATTAGGAATTTCACTTCGTTTGTTTCGTCTAATGGTGGAATTGGTGAATCGTCATTCACCTACCTTTATAAAATTTACACTTGGATCTCGGCATCCCATTTCTAAGTTGTGAATCTTCATAGTTGGATCCTAACCTGGATATTTTATCTTTGGGTTATTATATTGAGGTATCTTGAAATCTAACTAAAACTTTCTTTCTTTTCAGATGTCTACTCCTGGAAACACTTCTGCTTCATCCTCCTCCAACCAGAACTTCTCTTTGCTCAATATCTGCTCCAAAGTCGTTATGGATGGCTCAAACTATAACGATTGGATGCGCAACATCAAGATGGCTCTTCGTTTTGAGAACAAATAATATGTTCTTGAAAAGGAGCTCAAAGAGCTTGATGAGTCTGAAGCTACTTCTGAAGATCTTGCTGCCTACAAGAAACATTACGATGATGCTACCAAAGTGGCGTGCATCATGGTGGCAACCATGTCCCCAGAACTGCAGAGGTACTATGAGGACTACTGGCCTTTTGAGATGAACAAGGACCTTATGGAAAAGTACCATAAGCGAGCTCGTCAAGAAAAGTTTGAAGTAGTCAAGTCACTCATGGCTTGCAAGATGAAAGAAGGGGAATCGGTTGTGTCACATGTGCAAAGAATGCAACGCTACATAGAGCGTTTGGTCAAGCTCAACATTCACTTTGATGAGGAATTGGCCATTGACATGGTCTTGAACTCACTACCTGATTGTTATGGTCAGTTTATTCTAACTTACCATTTGAACAATACTGAGCAGACCTTGGCCCAATTGCACAACTTGTTGCAGACAGCTGAGGCAGGAATGAAGGGTAAAAGTATACCCTCCACGCCTACAAGTGCCCCTGTGTTGGCTATTGGACAGGGAAAGGGGAAAAAGAGGAAAGGTCCTCCCAAGCAAAACTGGAAGAGCAAGGCTCAAGCTGGGTCGTCTAGTAATGGCCCAAAGGCTAAGCCCAATGATTCCACTCCCCATGTTTCTGATCCAAAAGAGGCCGTTTGCTTTTACTGCAATCAAAAGGGGCATTGGAAGAGATATTGCCCACAATATCTGCAAGATATCAAGGATGGCAAAGTGAAGCCATCTTCGGCAGGTATTTACACTATTTCTGCTAATAACTCATTATCTTCTCGTTCATGGGTCCTTGATACAGGATGTGGTTTTCATATCTGTTCTGATTTGCAGGGACTAAAGGAAAGTGAGGAGATAGAGCGAGGAAGGATAAACTTGATCATGGGAAACAGAAAGTCTTCACCAGTGACCAAGATCGGAGTTTATCAGCTTCTGGTTAGCAATGATGTTAGATTAGATTTAATAAATTGTTGCTATTCGTCTGAGATGACGAGAAACATTATTTCATTTCATGCATTGTTCAGACAAGGTTTCAAATATTCTTTTAATGATTTGAATGGTTCAATTTCTGTTTATAAGAATGGTGTTTTTATGTTTGAAGCTTTACCTTGTGATGGTGTGTATGAAACAGTGACTTGTGTTGATAGCTTAGGAAATAGTGTACTTAATATTGACTTGTCTAATAGTGTAGACAAGGCATGCTTGTGGCATTGTCGTCTTGGACACATTAACAAGAAACGCATAGCCCAACTCCAAAAGGATGGAGTGTTGGAATCATTTGACCTAAAATCAGATGATATGTGTGAATCTTGTCTTTTGGGAAAGATGACAAAATCACCATTCACAGGGTCTTGTGAAAGAGGTGAAGGTCTGTTGGATCTCATACACACAGATGTGTGTCGGCCCTTCAGATCAACTACAAGAGATGCTAATCGATTCTATGTGACTTTCACTGACGATTATAGCAGATATGGATATATCTACTTGATCAAGCATAAGTCAGAAACTTTTGAAAAGTTCAAAGAGTTTAAGCATGAAGTCGAAAATCAATTGGGCAGAAAGATAAAGATACTTAGATCCGATAGAGGCGGGGAGTATCTTAGTATCGAGTTTAACGACTATCTGAAAGAATGTGGGATAGTCTCACAATTGACTCCTCCTAGGACACCACAGTTAAATGGTGTAGCTGAGAGGCGTAATCGAACCTTGTTAGACATGGTTCGTTCTATGATGAGTCGGGCTTCGCTTCCCATTCACTTATGGGGGTATGCCTTAGAGACAGCCACCCACATCCTCAATCTTGTCCCTACAAAGAAGGTTGCCAAAACACCTCACGGAATGTGGACAGGGAAAGTTCCCTCGTTAGCACATATTAAAGTCTGGGGTTGTGAAGCTTTCGTAAGACGAGAGACTCACGACAAGCTAGCAGCTAGAAGTGAGAAATGTGTTTTCATTGGTTACCCAAAGCAGTCTTTTGGATATTTGTTCTACAGGCCTAGTGAGAACGTGGTCTTTGTAGCACGAAGAGGAGTCTTTCTTGAAAGAGAGCTCATATTCAAAGAGGACAGTGGGAGCACTATTGACCTTGAAGAAATTCTAGAGTCAGCCAATGAAGGAATCTTAGATGACACTAGCACTCAACCAGAGGAAACAGTTCCTGTTGAACCAATCGATAACTCATTACCTCTTAGAAGATCCACTAGGGTGAGTGTGCCACCTGAGTTGTATGGTTTTCATATTACTTCAGATGGTGGCACATTCATAAGTGACAGAACACTGGTAAACTTAGATGAACCAGTCACTTATAAGGAAGCAATGGCAGGCCCAGAGGCTTCCAAGTGGAAAGAGGCAATGGACAGCGAGATTAAGTCCATGTATGACAACCAAGTTTGGAATTTGGTTGATAGTGCACCAGGTCGTAAGACAGTTGGGTGCCAATGGATCTTCAAGAAGAAGACAGACATGGATGGAAATGTGCACACATTCAAGGCTCGACTGGTTGCAAAAGGTTTCACTCAAACCCCAGGGGTTGACTATGATGAGACCTTCTCGCCAGTGGCTAAGATTAAATCTATTAGGATATTGCTCGCCATAGCTGCCTTTCATGATTATGAAATCTGGCAGATGGATGTCAAAACTGCTTTCCTTAATGGGAAGTTGGCTGAAGATGTTTACATGAGTCAGCCAGAGGGTTTTGTTGATGCAAAGTTCCCCAATAGAGTGTGCAAGCTTGAGAAATCCATTTATGGATTGAAACAAGCATCTCGCAGTTGGAATCTTTGCTTCCATGAGAAAGTCAAAGAGTTTGGTTTCTCTAGAAGTGAAGATGAGTTATGTCTGTATATCAAGGCTAGTGGGAGTATAGTAACTTTTCTGGTGTTGTATGTCGATGACATATTACTCATTGGTAACGACGTTCCAACCTTGAAAGAAGTTAAGTCTTGGCTTGGAAAGTGTTTTGCCATGAAAGACCTTGGAGAAGCTGCCTATATTCTTGGGATTAGAATATTGAGAGATAGAAAGAAGAGACTAATTGGACTTAGTCAGAGCACATACTTGGATAAGGTACTAAAGAGGTTTAGTATGGAAAATTCTAAGAAGGGAGAGCTACCTATTCAGAGCAATACCAAATTGAGTAAGACTCAATGCCCGAGTACAGATGTTGAAATAGATGACATGAGTCGTGTACCTTATGCTTCCGCTGTCGGATCGATCAAGTACGCTATGACATGTACTCGCCCTGATGTGGCATTTGCTTTGAGCATGGTCAGTCGCTATCAGGGAAACCCAGGTAGAGCTCATTGGATAGCAGTTAAGAATATACTCAAGTATTTGCGAAGGACAAAGGACTGGGTCCTTGTGTTTGGTGGCAGTGATACTTTGAGAGTAGATGGTTACAGTGATGCCAGCTTTCAGACGGATAGAGATAACTTCCGTTCTCAGTCGGGCTGGGTGTTTTTACTGAATGGAGGAGCAGTTACTTGGAAGAGTTCCAAGCAAAATACGGTGGCTGATTCTACTTGTGAATCAGAGTACATAGCAGCAAGTGAAGCGTCGAAAGAAGCAGCTTGGTTGAGGAACTTCATCGGGGATCTCGGAGTTGTTCCAACCATCCAGGAGCCTATGGAACTGTTCTGCGATAATGAAGGAGCGGTTGCCTTGACAAAGGAACCGAGAGATCATGGTAAGACCAGACATATCGACAGAAAGTACCATTTCATCAGACATAGAGTTGAAGAAGGCCATCTTATAGTAAAGAGGGTGTCATCTGAAGATAACCCAGCAGACCCCCTCACAAAGGGTCTGAGTAGGGCTAAGCATATTCAGCATGCTCGGAGCATAGGACTGAAAGATGATATTAGTTTTAGTAGTTAGATTAGTTTTATTCTGAAACTTGTAACAAAGTAAATGTAATTGACTTTTGGTGATTAAATAATAAAGTATTATTTATAAGTTTGGTTTCTGCCTTTTGTCAATTGTTTATTATTGTGTTTCATTTTTGCATGTTTTACTTCCCGAATAATAAGAGTATTCAAACTCCACAGTCACTCATACTTTTGGAAGTAAGTAGTGAATTAAGACTGTCATGAACTGGATTGTAGATTGTCTAAGGATAGACATGGCAATAGAATTGCTGCAACGTTCATGAGTACTCAGAAATTGAGATTTGAGTACTGGATAAACCCTCGCTCAGAGTATCACTTCATGGAATTCATCATGAGTAATACTAAGACGATAATATCTTATAATCTTGAAACGAAGATATATGAGTTGCAATTTACAAGTCGGTCATGCATTGGTGATACGAAAACGCATCAGTAACTTGGTGTTATAAAACGTATTGTCATGTATAATTTGATGAGTAAAAGATACAAGCATTTGAGTCAACGTTTATTCGTTCCTTTTGCCCTAATAGGAAAAGCGATATATGTGGGCCCCTCGATGATTTGGTGTTGACTTATGTGTTGGGCCCAGCCAGGACTAGATTGATGTGTTCGATTAGAAGTCCTACATCATCACAAATCAGAAATCGGGAAACATAGATTCTGTACAAAGAGATTGATTACATTCCATGTCTTATGTCTAGGAATATCTAGCAGAATGAAGGATTATATGATCACTTATCTTAGGACACGTAACTGACTGGGTCAGAGTTCGGCAGCAGCTTTTTGGAAGCTACAATTTGCTGGTCAAATTTAGAAGGCATACTAGCAATTATAGTTACAGACTTATCCAAGTGGGAGACTGTTGGATTAGGTGTCTAAGCCCATAACTATAATTGGTATGTACTTGAATTGATAGCAACACAGTCCTTTTGGGTTGCCCTCAACCTAGCAACTGGACAAGGAAATTATGAAAGGAGAGATATTAATTTATAAGATTAATGAATTAATATAAATGATTTATTAATATGTTAAAAGATTAATATATTAATTAGAAATCATTATGTTTAATTAATAGTTAGCCAGAAATTAATCAGAATTAATTTTGGGGTTAAAAGAATTAATTATAAAGTGCAGGGACTAGTTTGCAATTAACTAATAGTTGAGTGGAAGGTTCCAGAACCCCCTTGGAAGGAGGTGGACGTCATTCTTAGGGGAAACCCTAGAGATTTTGTCCAAGGGGTCCAAATAAGGCCTTTGGATCTTGCTTAGGCCCTAAGCAAAGGATAACTAGGGTTTTCCCTAAACCCTAGATCCCTCACCTATTTAAGGAGCCTCCTGGCTCACATTTGAGGTCACTGATTTCTTTGGAAGAAACCCTAAGGCCGAAATTGCATACTCTCTCCATCCTCTTTCCTCCAAGTTTCCTTCTTGCTAGTTCTTGGGTGTGATTCCATTACAGGCATTACATTTGTGGTGCTAAGCTTCCAAGAAGATCAAGATCAAGATCAAGAGGATTATCAATTGTTTGCTATAACAATTGAAAGGTATGTAACTCCTAAACCCTAGTTTGTTAATTTCGAAATTAGCCTCTCTCCTCTAGGGTTCTTGTTTTGCAATTCAAAGTTATATGTTCAATAGTTAAAACATAGATCCAAAGTAGGTTGCATGTGAACTTAGGAATTGTTTTCTAGTTTATTTGTTTTACCTAAAACCCATCAATAACATCATACAGCAAACCAGAATATCTAATCTAATGGGCCGACATTGGGGCCTTCGACCCACAAGTACAGTGAGAAAAACTCACCTCTAAGTCCAGTAAGATAGCTAAATAGGACACTGCTCCGAATATCAGCTCTACAAGTCACCTATACATCAAATAGTGACCAATCTCAACTACAACTCAAAATACTCAAAATACCCTTAGGTCAAACTTGGTCAAATCCTAGTCAACGTCAAAAGTCAAAGAAGTCAGCCGAGTCAACTGAGCTGAGTATGCCCAACGTACTCAGCTTGTACGCACGGCGTACTAGCGTCTTGACCAAAATATGGGTTGTTGACCACGTACACGCAACATACCATAACGTACGGTCATGGTACGTGCCAGTCAACTTTTCCTTCTATTAAGAGCTTAATTCCTTAATCCTTTCGTCCAAAATCTAGATCTAGTCCTCAAATGACGTTCTTAATCATAAATTTTCCAACTTTATGATCTTGCATGGCTATTAAGTACCCAATACCAAAAACCCTAACTTCTTAACTCATTAAGACATCATAACCCATGCATGGAAGGAAACTAAGGACCAATATTACATTTTTATGACTCTAAACACTCCAAAACATCTGAAAGGATAGCTCATATGATTTAGAGTAAACCATACTCATAAACACCAAGCTTATGTGACCAAAATGAACACAAATCCATGGCTAACAAGATCTAAGCAAAACTTCATCAAGATCAGAGCTTTTTACCTCCGAGTGGTGCAAAATGATGATGTGCTCCTGGATCCAAAGTGATTCACTCTTCTAAGATGGTTTCCTCTCTTTCTCCTTCCTTCAAGAATACCACAAAGCACACTTTCAAGCTCAAAAGGCACAGACAAGAAATTAGGGTTTGCTTGGGACGAAGATGGGGATGGAGGCTGATGAATGAAGGGATCTCAAAGAGTTAAGGATGTTTAAATAGGGTCCAAACCCTAAAAATCAGGGTTTGACCCCTGACCACGTACGCCCATCATACTCATGCAACCCCTACTTTTCATTTAAATGCCATTTGTGACCAATTTGCAAACAATTCTCATACCAAGGGTCAAAACGTAAAATACCTGGAAAACGAGATGTTACATGAATAAAGTTCGAACGTTGTGCAACACTTTCACAAAAATGTGCGGTTGCACTTAGGTATTTGGGATATTGTATAACCTTTGACGCATCCGACGAGTACTTGAAAGTATCCGAAAGGACCGCAGTTGATTGTGTAGATTGGTTTTGTGCATGTGTGTATTAGAAATTGATTTTAATAAATATTCAATAAACTCTTATAATTAATTGGAAATTATTTATTTCATGGAAATGATAATTTCTAATAGCAAGTAACATTACATAATTCATATGGTATGAATTAATAAGTCATGTACAACATTTCGGACTGGAAAAGATTTTTTGTCTTTTATCTAAATGTTAAGGTGTATATTTTATAAACTTGGGTTTTATAAAATATGCAAACTACCTTTCTTTTGTGCATGAATTTCGAAATTAGAAGTAACAAAAGAAAGCATGGATTTCATATGTGTTTAATATAAAGTAATAAGTATGGGAGAAAGCATGGGGACAAGCTTGTCTAAAGGTCTTAATGGTTAAGGACCTTTAGATTAAGTTTCTACTTTAAACTAGTGAAAAGGATTTCATTTGTGTGAGTCTTTGCTTGTGAATTGCCATGATGTTTTCTCACTAACTCCCTCTCTTCTTTTTCTTTGCTTATTTGAAGAATACTTGCTTCTTTGTGCTCTCTTGAAGTTCATATTGGTTATGAACTTCAAGCTTAAGAGTTTAATTACAAAGTACTAGCATCCTACATTAAGTTTATTCATTGTTGGTGTCTATAAAGTTCATCATTCTCAGTCAACTTCTAAGCCTCCCAAGAGGACCAAAAGAACTACAAAGGTTGTTATTTCTTTATCCCTTTTTTGGTTGGTGTTTAATCTTTATACAACTTGCAATATGATCCTTGGTGGTATAATTAGCTTATGTTATTGCGAAAAATCAAGTCTTCCGTTTGCCATATTTTCTAGTTTATGTACTTATTTTGAAATAAAACCCAACAGAAACAAAATGGCCCACGGTCGAGAATGAATTGACAACTAATCCACTGATCCAATACAATACTAAACAAAGCCTATGTGGAACTACACATACCAAACTCTGAAGTTGATTGACAGCTCATCAACTGCTCATCCTAGACTATAGATTGTAATCTATACAATGAGCTAACAAATCCCTCAACAACCAATAGTGAACCTGAGAAACCCAAACACCCCATGACCTAAACATCGGCGATCCTGAAAGAAACCACTGGATACAACGAGCTCCTTGTCCAATAGATTCCTGCCGCAAATACAACTCACACATTTCTGAGCACATACATATGATGGTAACTTGCCCTGCACCCCGTTTTCACCAAATCTTGAATCAAAAATCTCACATACCCGAACTGCAGATACTTGTAATCTATTATGCCAAAACCATAAACTTGAACAGATTGATGATCCTCCAAGCATAATACCCATTTCTACACCACTAGGGTTCGAACTACCACCAATTAGCATTGAAACATGTGACAACCGTCAAATTTCGGTCAAGTCAAAGTCAAACAAAGTCAACAAGTCAAACCGTTCAACTCCAATAACCCTTGTATGTTAGGGTTTACGTTATGTAATCACTATACAATTCGCTATTTTAATGAGAAATCATCATTTGGAAAGTTCATGTGTTTGATTTTCCTTAGCCTTAACAGTGCTAAACAACGAACCAAAGCGATAAAACACTATTGCACAATCATCGGGATTGTGTACGACACTAAAACACGGTTTAACAGGGTTTACGAACCTTGCGTTGTGAAGCCGGACACTCAAATTAATCACAAACGAAACCTCTCTAAATCGTTTTCACTCTATCTCTTTCTATTTGAAATCTCTCCCAAATCTCTCTCAAAAGTTACTTTAACTTTTTGTAATCATTTGGGTCATATCGACCCTTAACCGGGTCAAAAATCGCTTGAAACGGGGTAAAAACGGGTAAAATAGCCTTAAGGACCTGGAACTGAAGCTTCAGGACCGAAGCCTCTCATCCGAGGCCTCGGAATCCGAAGCCTCTCATCAGGACCGAAGCTGAAGCCTCTCAGGAGACCGAATCCAAAGCCATCAGACAGCAGCCTCGCATGCGAGGGTCCGAATCCGGCCTCCATGCGAGGGGTCTCGCAGACGGCCCCTTTTTACCGGTTTTTCGACTACGACTTCGTTTTAATTCCGTTTTTCATTATTTTAACGTGGGATTTTCACCCAAAACTTTCTTTTATAAACTAAGGCCCCAAAATATATAAATCTCCAGGGTTTTTATAAAAATATATTAAAAGAATTAGTGGTTGAACTAATTATTGAGGGAATATTTGCTTTTCGTTAATTTATGGCAAAAGCAAACCACCACCACCTCACTCTATGATCAGCCACTCTTTCCCACTACCCCTTGTCTCCTTAGTGGACCTTTACACCCAATCTCCAGCTCTTCCCACGTTCTAAGAGCTAGAGGATTGATCCTCTCTCCTCATTCTCCATAAAGTTCTTTCATTCTACACTTAGCAACCAAAGGACACTCTCCAAAATTCTCTCATCTTTTCTCTCAACTTCAAGAACTTCAAGGCTTTCTTCAGGGATTTCTTTCTTCAATTAGTAAGTATCTTCATCATTCATATAATTATTACACTCCATTCTACTCAAATCATTGATATCTTACACAAATTCCATCTTATTCGATGTTAGATTCTCGAATCATCAAGACATCTTCTTAGTGTCCTTGGGTTGAGCACTTCCTCTCTCTCACTTTCATCTACTGAAACCACATAGGGTGAGTTCATACCCCTACATTTACATGTTTTTCTTAAGTTTTAAGAGGGGAATACAAGTAAAATCATCAAGAACACAATTAAACTTTTTCTATCAGATTACATCAGAAAAGATGAACTTCGATCACGGACTGTTTTGGTCAACTTAAATATTTTAGTTTTCAAAACTGTTCTAGGTGCAAGTAGTTCAAACTCTTAGCTTTAAAATGGCTACTTGCACATCTCCATATGATTTTTCTACAATTTATGGTGATTTTTACAAAACTACCTATCATTTCAGAGGCAAACCCGGACCAGTCTGTGATTATGAACATTTTCACCTCTGTTAGAGATCACTAAAAATCATGATAAAATTTACGAACAAACTAGACTCATATTCCAAACTCTCAGAATTTGCGGATTTGGATTTTGAGCTTTGATGATTTTTCTATAAATTTTCTAAGAACAGTAACAGAAACTGTATACAACAAAAAGTTGATGTCAATTTCATTTCACCTTGTAACATGTTGAGCAAGGTGTATATCTTTATGTGATTATATGTTATTGCAATATATGACATTTTATCTTAATATTTAGACGCACATCAGTTTACAAATGGATTTGGACATATAAAATATAAAGAATAACAAGTGATTATAATCAAAGTACAACCGATACATTCAAACATTTAATAAACTATTTTGAATATAGTTTGCATACATTACTACGTACTACCCTTGGTTGATAAACTATAATAGGTATAGTTTATGATACATTACATAACACATACATTTAAAAAGGTCGTCCACTAAGTGAGTGAAAGGGTCTCATTGGGAGAATTGGGAAGAGAGAAGGCCAGCCTCCCACTATGTGAAAGAAGAGCTTTTTCTCTCATATTCACTGAAGCGCCAGTCGCGTAGGGCGACCGGGCCAGGCCGAGTCAGAAAGGCTTTGATGACTCAAGGTTCATATTAGGGAAAGGAGAGTGAGGGGAAGAGGGGGCAGCCCTCGGCCCGATCATCCAATTCGCTCCAACAGACAGGCATGGTTCTGTAGTCAAAGCAACTTCGTCACTTTTTTTAGGAGTGTGAGAACACTGGATCCCACCTGGAAAGAAGCGCGCATTCGCGCTGCCAGAGAGCGTATCGAGGATTTGGAGGGGAGGTATCGATTGCTTGTGTTGGACTACCTTTATAGGATAGATCTGATATACTGTTAGGTTTTGGTTGGACTGCTTTGGGTACATTTATACAAAGGATATTTTCATTAAGCAAGGTACGGCCATACGGTACCAAGTTTTCATAACACGTAATTCCGTTAATGACTTTGTGAGACATTTACTTCAAATTACCATTAAGTCCTGTATTGTAACCAGAGTCTCCTTGAGGGAGAGCGTGATAGTTGTGTATAGATCTATATTGGGTTTGACAAACCCACACCTAAACTGCATGCAACAGTTAGACCGATAGGTCTGGGGTGACAAATGTCATAACATTTCCGACGCCTGAAGAACGTCGTTTTAGGCAATCTTGGTCATAGTATGGTTATAATAAACTCACATAAAGTATTAATAAACATTGGAATTTACGGGAACTTCATTAAAATTTAACGAGTTTATGTCGATTTAAACTTGCATTGTTTTACTATAAATATGACAAATTACTTGTACATTTCGGTCTTTGGGTTTTAAGACTACATTTACACATTAAGGAAAATATTGGATTTTCTAACACAAATACTACTTTTACAAACGAAAGGCTTTTAATAATACCAAACAAAAGCTTATGAACTCACCAACCTTTGTGTTGACACTTTTTCAAACAACTTGTATTCTCAGGAAATCATTAAACATGTAACCAAGTGCTTTTGAGGATGGGGCGCTAAGGCGTCTACTATTTCATATTTTGTCAACATATTGTAATTGATTCGTAAACATGTAATTCATACAATGATGTAACTTTTTCAATTATATATATGTTGGTTGTGTTTGCTTCAATTACTATTACAATTGTTGTGATGATACTATACATGAAGTCCTCCACCCCCGGACGTTTCCGCCATCCTTGGTTTGGGGGTGTGACAAAACATACCAAATCTCAAACCAGCTCAACCAGATACATAATATCCCTGACCCTTGGAATGTATAACACAACGCAAGATGATCTTCCAGATAAAGACCAAGCAGACCCAAAGAGATTATGAATCTCAAATGGAGACCTTGGAAACTCCTCAATCATAACCGCCTCTAACATCAAGAATCCTTTGGATACGCACAAGCAATAATTCTGACAATCTATTCATAACATCGATTCCTTATCTAGAAACAAATAGACTACCATACACCTTGCCTACAAATCCCCAACAAACAATTCATCGCGAGCATTATTCATAAATTCAAGAAGCATCATTTTCCTAGTTAGAGTACATCAAAGACAACAAACATTGTCGTTCCCAATTCACATCCCTGGTCACCTGAAAACATCAACTACCACTTGACCTAACTATATTCAAAGAAAGCAGACACATAATCTCATCTTAAGGCGACCCTACCACAAGAATCCTCTTGTGCATTCCCACACTGCCATACTTGCAACCAAAAACCACAACTATCTAGTCCCTTGCTGGGTTTACATCCCAAATCTGAAAATCATATGTATGCTCTCTCTTTCCTCCAAACACGAAAATCTGGAGAACATAACCCCCGTCGTAGATAGTGACATCCCAATCCATCTGCCAATCACACGGCCTCCGAATGCAATCCTCGAACTGATCATCATAGTCGCATCCTTTTTGAGTCCCGCGACTCAACTGGTACTACCTCGAGCAAGGCCCTTGAGACCTTAAAATCAACTAACTCACCTAGGAATGCACCATTCAAAACAAAATTGGCATGGACACTAAGGTCCAAACAATCACCAGACCCATTCCTCCTTCCAAATAACTAAAACCGAAAGGTCGATAAAGACGGGAACACACTGCAATGAATTATGGTGACAAACCATGCTATCTACCCCCAACCAATTCCTTAGAATCCCAAAATGTTTCCTTGATTCGAGTATAGATCCTATACTTTCAGAGGTACGGGCCCAAGACTACCTTCCACGCCTATCCGTACTTTCCTCAATAATCATTTCGGATCCTCTAAGTAACTACTCATGTCTAATTCTGTTTGATCCAATCACATATACCTGCTCTCAACGAATATACTCCGCTAGACAGCCCATCAATTCCTCTAAGGCGCTTTCTAGAATCTCGTAGGATTCCCTCCTCACCCTGTCATCAGTTGCTGAAGAACCCCTACTAATATCAGCTAACTACTTCATGAATACAATTACATGCAACAAAACCTAAATAATTTTTCGAATAAAAGACACAACCCTACAACGGTTAGACTCAAACGAGAGCTGCACAATAGGGCCAAATCAATAATTCTAGAATTTAACCTTTGCAGCATGTAACTTAAAATATTCATTTAATAGTTAGCCCACATCAATATGGGTCCCACAAAGCACAAAGCAAGCAGCATTCGGGCAGTAACATTCTATAGGCCACAAAACATAAAAAGGCATCCTCCAACTAACTTGCTTCTGTGATGCTAAGAACTTCTACCAACATTACTAATCTTCCTAGCTTCTCCTTCTAGGATTTCTCTTTTGAAAATTCTCACACAATCATATTCTAACATTCTTCCTAGGCTTTCCTATTGTTCCCTTCACACCACTCTCCGCCATCAGCTGCAGAAGAGACTCCCTCTAATACCTTCTAACTATCTCACGAATACAATTACATGCCACATGCACTAGATAATTCTTCGACTGCAAGGTCTCACACTAAAATAGTTGGAGTCAAATAAGAGCTGTGCAGTAGAGTTAAACCTAACCTTCTAAAATTATTTAATCCATGCAACATGTAACCTAACGTATTCGCTTAATAATTAGCCAATATTATTAGGGGTCCCTAAAAGCATAGAGAAAGAAACATTCGGGCATTGAGTAATCTAAACCAGTTCCTCACTTAATCATGCCAATTTATCCAACAATATGAAATCCATACTAGCATGCAGTTTAAAAAGCTCAATCAACAGGCAAATAAAGGCATCTCTCCTAGCATTCTATTATGCAAATCCTGAGCATATTCTTAGCCCAAATATAGCATTTAATTCTCATATACTCATACCAAAACAATAAGCATAACACATGCATGGGTATTGTGGGAAACACTTGTCACAACTAGGAATTTCTGATACGTTGTAAACACTTAACAAAGAATGACGTTGTAGCTAAAACTTGAAAACATGTATGGTGCTTATTCAATGACCACAAATTCCATCAAATACCCTATACCAACTTTCAAATAGTCAACAAAAGTTGGAAACCCTAAAAATCCCGGTTTAAGTCCTTTTTGGACTAGGATTTTTCTTATTGGGCCTAATGGACCAATAAGCTTCCAATTTGACTATTTTGGGCTTAGAACTCTTAAATGGGCCCTAACTGGACCCATTTGCATGAAACTTAATATTTTGGGCCTTATAAGCCTAAAATGAACTAGGTTACCTTTAATGGGCCTTATTGGGCCATAACAAATCTAATTAGCCCTAATGGGCCATAAAAACTCATTCCTTAATGAATATTGGGCCGTAAATTGATCTAAAAGGCCCATTGGGCTGAAAATCATCAAAATGGACCCATAATTTGGACTTAAGCACAAAAGGCCCAAATCCTCTTCTCTCTTCTCTCTCTCTCGACCCAAGTAGGAAACAAAAAAA
This sequence comes from Lactuca virosa, assembly GCF_052849685.1. Lineage (NCBI taxonomy): Eukaryota > Viridiplantae > Streptophyta > Magnoliopsida > Asterales > Asteraceae > Lactuca > Lactuca virosa. The sequence goes on from NC_136433.1 coordinate 47,960,556, forward strand.
AAGAGATTAATTAGAATTATTAAACCTTGACACATCATTATTACTCAAAGGGTATCAAAGCTTAATACCTCACATACATCTAAGACATCTCATGTCCCCATGCAACTTATCTCTTCTCTCCCCTCACTCTCTTCTTCTACTCGGCCGAGAGCCTCCTAAACACACACACATCACAACAAACTCTCTCTAAGTCTCTCAAGACTCATCCATTTTTCTTCATCCAAAATTCTCAAGACTTTTTCTTGTGTTTCAAGAGGTTTTCACAAGATAATCATCATTCTTTGGTAATTTTTTACATGTCTAAGTTATATAACTCTTCTCTCTTGTACGAACACTCCTTCTAAACAAGCTTTTGGTGATCATACTCCTAGAAAACTCCTTAAGCTCGAGATCTCTTCAAGGAGCTTGCTAGGGCCAAATTTTCTTCATTTCTTCCTTCAAAATCAAAAACAACAAAGCAAGGTGAGTTCATACCCCTCTATTTTCGATTTTCACAAGTTTTATGGGGGAGAATACAAGTAAAATGTGTAGATCTATGTGTATGTGTATGTTATGTGTGATTTCATGTATGTATGTGTGATTTTATGTGTTTATGTGGTAAATATGTAACAAAAAGGGAAGAAATCTTGAGATCTATGTCACAAGAAGGAAACCAAACATGATCTAAGATATATTACACTAAACAAGTCAAGAAAATTACCCTCTAAGATTATAATAAACATATTGCAGCATAAAACCCATTTTTGGGCTTAATTTGTCAAATAAACAAAAGTTGGGTTAAAATTTCCATTCACGGTTTTCTTAAGGATCAAAAGAGTCAAAACAGTTAAAATAAATGTTTTTATGAACATTATGCTCTTCAAAGGACTAGAAATGTAATTTGTAGCTTAATGGGCCAATTTTTGGGCTTTTCGGCCCATTGAGCCCAAAATTGCGAAAATTATAATTTTCAAGGGATTGAAATGATAAACTTCTCAAAACAGGGGGTAAAAGGGTAAACAAAATCAATTCAGGGGTTAAAATGATTTTTTTTCCAAACAAGGATAAAAAATGTAAACTTTTTGGATTTTGGGCCAAAATGGTAAAAGTTGCGAAAAGTTTGGGTTTTAACTGAAAAATTCCTTACTGGAAGGGCTGAAACTGCCAAAGACAAAATTTTGAACTAAAAACATTATTTAAACAAGTCTATGGGTCAAAAATGTCAAGAAAATGGTTTAAGGGCCTAAAATGTTTCTTTTTCAAAATAAGGGACTAAAATTATCATTTTATTTAAGAAGGGCTGAAAAGGGTCAAACTAATAGTTTGAGCCAATCATTTTATTTTTAAGATATTTGAGTAAAAAAAATACCAAACTACAACTCATGAAAATAGAAAGATGAATATACGTAAAATTCCAAATATCGTTATAGACAACCAACCGACCTCGTGCCGATACGAAATTAACAATCATTCAATCGAACTTTCCAACAATTATACTATACCTAAAACAAGTAAATATTCAATTCTTTGGGCTTGAAAGTCTCAAATCATGCTTATTGGGCCTTCGTGACCCATTAACATAACTTTTGGGCCCAATGAATAAAAATAAACGTTATTGGGCCTCCTGTGACCCAATTACATGTTTAAGGGACCTTCAATGGCATATATATGCTATTGGGCCTTGGTGGCCCATTAGCAATGCTAGTAAGCTCCAAATTAAATCAAATATGAAATGGGCCAACGCGTCCTTCGTATAACCAACAGCCTAAAATAACTCACGTAATTAGCAGGACTCTGTATTCCTCTTCTCCTCGTTTGTTAGGCTTATTTGCAATCAAAGTAAACAAATTCAGGTCGTTAATCAATAGTAATCAATGTTGTTTGGATTAAGTGAGTAATAACGGGCGACACCTCTAAGTGTCGTTCGTAGTCTGTAGTTATAATCAAAGTCTCCTGGAAGGAGAGCGAGAGTTTGTGTATAGATCTATACGGGGGTGACTCCCCCACACCTCAGCTGTTCGCTACAGTTAGACTCGGCCAGTCTAGGGTGACAAAATCTTAAGATCAATTCCGGCGTACATTAGGATGCCAAGACAGACGGACTAGTCATTATTATGCATGGTTATAACGACTCACATAATTAAATAAATCAAATACCATCCGAGCAATCAAGGAAGAGTAATCAAAATCATTCGTTGTGGCGATATAACAATTTGAAATAATTATATTATGTTATCGGAAGACATCGGGTTTTTCGAGGAAATCAACACTACTCGCTTGTATTTTTCTATAACTATAATACAAAACTTCCCATTTATACACGTTTTGAAATCATTAATGCATCAACTTATGGATCTTCACACTTTGGTAAACAATTGTCTTTTCAGAAAATATCGGATTTTCTGGGTTTTATAAACTACACAAATCATTTTTATCACAACCCTGCTTATGAACTCATCAACATTTCATATGTTGACGTTTTTTTCAAAATCACTTGTATTCTCAGGTAACAGGTAAGCTGAAGGGTAATATCAAGTATGTTAGGATCTTATGTTTTGAAAACTCTCAAACAATTGATGCTACGGATATGTAATATTTAAACAATGTACTAGATGTGAACAATGTCAATCGTTATGTATTAATGCATGGTGAAGTTTATGTTGTGTTTCATGTATAACCATTGTGATGATATTCAATTTAAGTCACGCAAGCCCTCGGACATTTCCGCCGTCTGGTTCGGGGGTGTGACTGGCTGGTATCAGAGCTCTGTTTATAGTGAACTGGCATATCTAACCACACATTGATATGCAACTATAAACCAAAGAGGGACTAAAACAACTCTGAACAAAACAAATAAAACACAACAATAAAACACCTCTACTTGTACGATATAGGAAAAAGAACATAATACCAAATCAAATAAGATAATACTGAAATCTCGGTTAAGTCGGGACTGTTCCTAGTTGTATTAAGGGGTGAATGTAGCCTGAACAACTACATTTTCTCCGAAGTACAACTATTACATGCCCCGGGAAACCTCGATGGTCGGTCGACCTAAAAACATACCCCTTTGTTATCAAGAAAAGAACATCAACTCAATTTGCATAATAATTAAAACATCTTAGGAATAATATTAGTACATTTATATACTCTCGCAGACAGTATGGCCGGCTTCCATCTCCCCGGAGATCCGTATTTCCCTAATCAGGGAAATAACGGGTGGTTGGAGGAGGAACCTGAAGAAGACCCTGAGGAGGGACCTGAAGAGGAACCTGAGGCGGAAGTCGAGGGCGGACCTGCTGAGCCAGTGGAGGGCCTGGAAGAAGAAGAAGCCGAAGAGGACTTCGAGGAGGAACCTAGCGATGATGGTGATTCGGACGCGGAGTCTGAAGTCATCAACCCCCCTTACCCGACTAGGGTGCCAGCTCATCGGATGGGCCCGAATGGCCCTACACCCCCCTGGGGTATCGATCTTTGGAGGTGGAGTAGACAGCAGGGACAACGACCTCCGTTTGGCATGGCACGCAAGTTCTACGACTTGAGGGAGGGAGGACCAGCTGATCGCGCGCTTCCGGTCATGGTGAGACGATTGCGGAACACTGGCGACCTAGCTCAGAGCACCGCCGATCAGATGCACCAGATGCGGACTACAGTCGAGCGTGCAGAACAGGAGACGCGAGAGGTTATCCGAGAGTTCCACATGAAGCAGGTGAGATGGGAGACTCGCCTCCGAGACGCGGAACGACAGGTGGCTCGCCTTCAGGGAGCGTCCACTTCTTCAGCACCACCCCCTGGCGCATCCCACCATGACTAGGGCTAGTCATATCTATCTTTAGTATTATGCTTATATGATCTATGCTATGTACCATCGACTCTATGTTTAAGTGATTACACTACTCATAGAGCCGTTACGCTGCCGAACTTGCACCACTTATGTATGCTCCTTCGAGCAAATTTTCATGTATCAAAGTACGGATATTATTAATGGAAGATTTTATGTGCTTTATTGTGATGTTGTGATCTGCTATGTGTTATGTATCCATGATTGTATGCTAATTTGTGAAACCACTTAAGTTCATACAATACAACTAGTTTATAGGACCACAATCTCACAAAAATCATAGGCACTCAACATCTTTCCGTTCCATGACAGAAAGATGCCTCAACGACCAACCCGTGGAAACCCTGGACCAACCCCACCCGAAGTCAACTCAGCTGCATTCCAAGCAGTTGTATCTGCTGCGGTTACTGCAGCCATGGCGCAAATCCACCAAGGGAACAATGGTGGAGGCAATGGACAAGGGGCTGGAAGCTCGAACAACGGAATAAATCAAGGACCTACCAAGACGTGCTCTTACAAGGATTTCACCAATGCCAAGCCACGAACCTTTAATGGCACGGGTGGAATGATAACCCTAAATAGATGGATGGAAAAAGTGGAATCGATATTTGAGATATGTGAATGCCCCGAGGAGGTGAAAGTGAAGTTCGCCGCATGCACATTTGTTGACCAGGCTCTCACCTGGTGGAATGGACATGTAGAGGCCATGACTCTCCCCGTAGCCAACGCTATGCCGTGGGCGGATTTGAAAGAAATGCTGATGGCCGAGTACTGCCCGCGAGGTGAAATTCAGAAAATGGAGCAAGAGTTATGGAATCTCACCGTCCGAAACTCTGACACAGATGCATACATATCAAGGTTTAGCGAACTGTCACTGTTGTGCCCTGGCATGATTACTTCGGAGTGGAAGAAAATCGAACGATTCATCTGGGGATTAACCTCCCCAACTCAAGGAAATGTGATAGCTGCAAATCCTGAAACCTTCGACAATGCCAAGAGATTGGCCAAGAAACTGTACGACCACAACAACAAGAAGTGCGAGAAGCCAGTGGAAACTGAAGGCAAGAAGGAGAGTGACAACAAGAAGGGAAAGAACAACAAGAGAAAAGGGTGACAAGGCTCAGAGTCGTCAAAGAAGCAACAAACAGTGACAGTCAATGCTGCAACCACCCAAGTACCCTCCCCACCACATGCTCCAGCCTCAGCTAATCCAAGTGCCCCTAGGCAGTATTCCGGGAATCTCCCAAAGTGCAACAAGTGCGGTCTCCATCATAATGGCGAATGCAGGGAGATGCATTGTACCAGTTGCAATCGGAAGGGTCACACGGCAAAATATTGCAGGACCTGTCCTCCCCAGAACCAGCAACAAGGAAACAACAACAACAACAACAACAACAACAACAACAACAACAACAACAACAACAACAACCGCAACAACAACAACACCAACAACAGCGGCAATAATGCAGGATCAAGCCCCACCTGCTATGGATGTGGAAAGACTGGGCATATCCGTCGAAACTGCCCCAACATCAACAACCCTGGGAATGGAGGAGCAGGAAGAGTGCTGACCATGGGACAGGGAGAAGCGGTTCAGGATCCCGCTGTTGTTACCGGTACGTTTCTCCTAAACCGCACTTATGCATGCATCCTATTTGATACCGGGGCAGAACGAAGCTTTGTGAGTAATAAATTCAAACACTTGTTAAAACAACAACCCCAGAAGCTTAATGAAACCTTTACGGTGGAAATGGCTAATGGGAAAACAGAATCCACTGGGGAAATCTACATCAGATGTACCCTGACCTTAAATCATCACGTCTTTCAAATAAACTTAATGCCTGTTTCCATTAGGAGTTTTGATGTGATTATCGGCATGGACTGGTTAAGCCCCCACCATGCTGAAATTATGTGTCACGAGAAGGTCGTTCGCCTTCACCTCCCAAATCACGAAACCCTAATTATATACGAAGACAAACCCAGCATGAACCTTCGTCTTATCTTGTGCATTAAGGCACAGAAGTATCTACGAAAGAAGGACTTGACGTTTCTAGCTCATATAGTGGATAAGTCCAAAGAAGAGATCAATATTCGAAACATCCCTGTGGCTTGCGATTTCCCGGATGTCTTTCCGGAAGATCTTCCGGGGATACCCCCAGAAAGACAAGTCGAGTTCCGAATTGACCTCGTGCCAGGAGCTACACCCATCGCCAAATCGCCCTACAGATTGGCTCCTGCGGAAATGCAAGAGTTGTCCAGTCAACTCAGCGAACTTTTGGACAAAGGATTCATCCAACCCAGTTTCTCACCCTGGGGAGCTCCGGTTCTCTTTGTTAAGAAGAAAGACGGTACCTTTAGGATGTGTATTGACTACAGGGAACTTAATAAGCTCACTATCAAAAATCGCTATCCACTTCCGAGAATCGACGATCTATTTGACCAACTCCAATGAGCAAGTTACTTCTCTAAGATAGATCTGCGATCCGGATACCACCAACTCAAAGTCCGGGAGGAGGATATCCCCAAAACCGCCTTCCGAACTCGTTATGGACATTATGAATTTGTCGTAATGCCCTTCGGTCTAACGAATGCCCCTGCCGCATTCATGGACCTAATGAATCGAATCTGCCGACCATTCCTTGACAACTTTGTCATCTTTTTCATCAACGATATCCTAGTCTATTCTCGAAGCGAAGAAGAACACGGCCGACATCTCCGACAAATCCTGGAAACCCTGCGAACCGAAAAGTTATACGCAAAACTCTCTAAGTGCGAGTTCTAGCTCCGTAGCATGAACTTTTTGGGTCATGTTGTTAGTCAGGAAGGGATACATGTGGATCCTTCTAAGGTCAAAGCCGTTGAAGGATGGGCGATCCCAACAACACCCACATAAATTCGCCAATTTTTAGGCCTCGCAGGCTACTACAGGAGGTTCATTCAGAACTTCTCCAAAACAGCCAAGCCACTTACCTTGCTTACGCAAAAGGGCGTACCCTTTGAATGGACGGATAAGCAAGAAGCTGCATTCCGAACTCTGAAGCAAGCACTCTGCAGTGCACCGGTACTATCACTACCGGAAGGAACAGAGGACTTTGTAGTTTACTGTGATGCGTCGAATCAGGGTTTAGGCTGTGTACTCATGCAGCGTGGAAAGGTGATAGCTTATGCGTCCCGGTAACTAAAGACACATGAGGTGAATTATACCACCCATGATCTTGAATTAGGAGTTGTGGTCTTCGCCCTGAAGATTTGGAGGCACTACCTTTATGGTACCAAGTGCACCATTTTCACCGACCACAAGAGTCTCCAGCACATTTTAAATCAAAAGGAGTTAAACATGAGGCAACGAAGATGGGTTGAACTGCTAAACGATTACGAATGCGAAATCAAGTACCACCCAGGTAAGGCTAACGTGGTAGCTGATGCCTTGAGTCGAAAGGATTACTCGAATCGTCGTTTGAAGACTCTCTCCATAACCATCCAATCCCACCTGACCTCGCAAATCAGAGCAGCCCACTTGGATGCCATGAAGGCAGAAAACAAAACAAGCGAAGCGTTACGTGGAATGGAAAAGAATTTCGAAGTGAAGGAGGACGGAGCATATTACTTCATGAACCGTATTTGGGTCCTTGAACTTGGGGGATTCAGAGAAGTAGTCATGAATGAAGCCCACAAGACACGATACTCCATCCATCCGGGTTCGGATAAAATGTACTTGGATATCAAGCAACATTATTGGTGGCCTAACATGAAGGCAGAAATTGCCACTTACGTTAGCAAGTGCCTCACATGTGCTAAAGTGAAGGTGGAATATCAAAAGCCCTCGGGATTACTACATCAACCAGTAATTCCCGAATAGAAATGGGAAAGGATTACTATGGACTTTGTGACCAAACTACCCAAGTCGACCGATGGTTTGGATACCATATGGGTAATAGTTGACAGGTTAACAAAATCCGCTCATTTCCTGCCAATAAAAGAATCATACAAGATGGAACGTTTGACAAGGATCTATATCAAGGAAATCGTGAGACTCCACGAAGTGCCCATATCTATCATCTCAGATAGAGATAGTAGGTTTACTTCACGCTTTTGGCAATCGCTTCAGAAAGCTCTGGGAACACAACTCGACATGAGCACTGCCTACCACCCGCAAACGGATGGTCAAAGCGAGCGAACCATTCAAACGCTAGAAGACATGCTTCGCGCATGTGTGATAGACTTTGGAAGGTCATGGGATACCCACTTGCCTTTGATCGAATTCTCATACAACAACAGTTATCACTCAAGCATCAAAGTTGCTCCTTTTGAGGCATTGTACAGGCGTAAATGTATATCACCGTCGTGTTGGGCTGAGGTAGGTGACACTCAGCTAGCAAGAGGACAGACACCAGGCAATGCATTCACGGGACCAGAAATCATACGCGAAACGACTGAGAAGATAATTCAGATCAGGGCCCGACTGCAATCATCACGAGACAGACAAAAGAGTTACGCCGATAAGCGGCGAAAGCCCTTGGAATTTGAAGTCGGGGATCGGGTGTTATTAAAGGTATCTCCTTGGAAAGGGGTGATTCGTTTTGGGAAACGGGGAAAACTAAACCCTCGATACATTGGACCCTTCGAGATTCTTGCCCGAATAGGTCCAGTGGCTTATAGACTGCAACTACCCACTGAGCTCAGCAGTGTACACCCCGTGTTCCATGTTTCCAATTTAAAGAAGTGCTTCTCCGACGAAACTCTCGTCATTCCATTAGAAGAAATCGAAATCAACGAGAATCTCCTGTTCATCGAAGAACCAGTCGAAATCATGGACCGGGAAGTGAAGCGTACTAAGCAAAGTCGCATTCCGATTGTGAAAGTTCGATGGAACACGAAACGTGGACCAGAATTCACATGGGAACGCGAAGACCAGATGAAACAGAAGTACCCTCACCTATTCTCGCATTCTCGAATCTAGCTTTAAAAAGAATTTCGGGACGAAATTCCCTCTAACGGGGAGATGATGTCACAACTAGGAATTTCTGATACGTTGTAAACACTTAACAAAGAATGACGTTGTAGCTAAAACTTGAAAACATGTATGGTGCTTATTCAATGACCACAAATTCCATCAAATACCCTATACCAACTTTCAAATAGTCAACAAAAGTTGGAAACCCTAAAAATCACGGTTTAAGTCCTTTTTGGACTAGGATTTTTCTTATTGGGCCTAATGGACCAATAAGCTTCCAATTTGACTATTTTGGGCTTAGAACTCTTAAATGGGCCCTAACTGGACCCATTTGCATGAAACTTAATATTTTGGGCCTTATAAGCCTAAAATGAACTAGGTTACCTTTAATGGGCCTTATTGGGCCATAACAAATCTAATTAGCCCTAATGGGCCATAAAAACTCATTCCTTAATGAATATTGGGCCGTAAATTGATCTAAAAGGCCCATTGGGCCGAAAATCATCAAAATGGACCCATAATTTGGACTTAAGCACAAAAGGCCCAAATCCTCTTCTCTCTTCTCTCTCTCTCGGCCCAAGTAGGAAACAAAAAAAAAAGATTAATTAGAATTATTAAACCTTGACACATCATTATTACTCAAAGGGTATCAAAGCTTAATACCTCACATACATCTAAGACATCTCATGTCCCATGCAACTTATCTCTTCTCTCCCCTCACTCTCTTCTTCTACTCGGCCGAGAGCCTCCCAAACACACACACATCACAACAAACTCTCTCTAAGTCTCTCAAGACTCATCCATTTTTCTTCAGCCAAAATTCTCAAGACTTTTGCTTGTGTTTCAAGAGGTTTTCACAAGATAATCATCATTCTTTGGTAAGTTTTTACATGTCTAAGTTATATAACTCTTCTCTCTTGTACGAACACTCCTTCTAAACAAGCTTTTGGTGATCATACTCCTAGAAAACTCCTTAAGCTCGAGATCTCTTCAAGGAGCTTGCTAGGGCCAAATTTTCTTCATTTCTTCCTTCAAAATCAAAAACAACAAAGCAAGGTGAGTTCATACCCCTCTATTTTCGATTTTCACAAGTTTTATGGGGGAGAATACAAGTAAAAAATGTGTAGATCTATGTGTATGTGTATGTTATGTGTGATTTCATGTATGTATGTGTGATTTTATGTGTTTATGTGTTAAATATGTAACAAAAAGGGAAGAAATCTTGAGATCTATGTCACAAGAAGGAAACCAAACATGATCTAAGATATATTACACTAAACAAGTCAAGAAAATTACCCTCTAAGATTATAATAAACATATTGCAACATAAAACCCATTTTTGGGCTTAATTTGTCAAATAAACAAAAGTTGGGTTAAAATTTCCATTCACGGTGTTCTTAAGGATCAAAAGAGTCAAAACAGTTAAAATAAATGTTTTTATGAACATTATGCTCTTCAAAGGACTAGAAATGTAATTTGTAGCTTAATGGGCCAATTTTTGGGCTTTTCGGCCCATTGAGCCCAAAATTGCAAAAATTATAATTTTCAAGGGATTGAAATGATAAACTTCTCAAAACAGGGGGTAAAAGGGTAAACAAAACCAATTCAGGGGTTAAAATGATTTTTTTTTCCAAACAAGGATCAAAAATGTAAACTTTTTGGATTTTGGGCCAAAATGGTAAAAGTTGCGAAAAGTTGGGGTTTTAACTGAACAATTCCTTACTGGAAGGGCTGAAACTGCCAAAGACAAAATTTTGAACTAAAAACATCATTTAAACAAGTCTATGGGTCAAAAATGTCAAGAAAATGGTTTAAGGGCGTAAAATGTTTCTTTTTCAAAATAAGGGACTAAAATTGTCATTTTATTTAAGAAGGGCTGAAAAGGGTCAAACTAATAGTTTGAGCCAATCATTTTATTTTTAAGATATTTGAGTAAAAAAAAATATCAAACTACAACTCATGAAAATAGAAAGATGAATATACGTAAAATTCCAAATATCGTTATAGACAACCAACCGACCTCGTGCCGATACGAAATTAACAATCATTCAATCGAACTTTCCAACAATTATACTATACCTAAAACAAGTAAATATTCAATTCTTTGGGCTTGAAAGTCTCAAATCATGCTTATTGGGCCTTCGTGACCCATTAACATAACTTTTGGGCCCAATGAATAAAAATAAACGTTATTGGGCCTCCTGTGACCCAATTACATGTTTAAGGGACCCTCAATGGCATATATATGCTATTGGGCCTTGGTGGCCCATTAGCAATGCTAGTAAGGTCCAAATTAAATCAAATATGAAATGGGCCAACGCGTCCTTCGTATAACCAACAGCCTAAAATAACTCACGTAATTAGCAGGACTTTGTATTCCTCTTCTCCTCGTTTGTTAGGCTTATTTGCAATCAAAGTAAACAAATTCAGGTCGTTAATCAATAGTAATCAATGTTGTTTGGATTAAGTGAGTAATAATGGGCGACACCTCTAAGTGTCGTCTGTAGTCTGTAGTTATAATCAAAGTCTCCTGGAAGGAGAGCGAGAGTTTGTGTATAGATCTATACGGGGGTGACTCCCCCACACCTCAGCTGTTCGCTACAGTTAGACTCGGCCAGTCTAGGGTGACAAAATCTTAAGATCAATTCTGGCGTACATTAGGATGCCAAGACAGACGGACTAGTCATTATTATGCATGGTTATAACGACTCACATAATTAAATAAATCCAATACCATCCGAGCAATCAAGGAAGAGTAATCAAAATCATTCGTTGTGGCGATATAACAATTTGAAATAATTATATTATGTTATCGGAAAACATCGGGTTTTTCGAGGAAATCAACACTACTCGCTTGTATTTTTCTATAACTATAATACAAAACTTCCCATTTATACACGTTTTGAAATCATTCATGCATCAACTTATGGATCTTCACACTTTGGTAAACAATTGTCTTTTCAGAAAATATCGGATTTTCTGGGTTTTATAAACTACACAAATCATTTTTATCACAACCCTGCTTATGAACTCACCAACATTTCATATGTTGACGTTTTTTCAAAATCACTTGTATTCTCAGGTAACAGGTAAGCTGAAGGGTAATATCAAGAATGTTAGGATGTTATGTTTTGAAAACTCTCAAACAATTGATGCTACGGATATGTAATATTTAAACAATGTACTGTATGTGAACAATGCCAATCGTTATGTATTAATGCATGGTGAAGTTTATGTTGTGTTTCATGTATAATCATTGTGATGATATTCAATTTAAGTCACGCAAGCCCTCGGACGTTTCCGCAGTCTGGTTCGGGGGTGTGACAACACTTACTTGAGCTCGGCTGATTGCATGCATCACACCCTTTTTTTTAAAAAAAAACCTTTTTGGAAAACTCATTTTCTTTTAAAAGATTTTATCAATCCTCAGTTTGAGTTCAGACACACCCGAGAGTGTGCCCAAATGCCTCAAACCAAGGCTTTGAAACCAACTTGTAACATCCCAAACAATATCGAGTAAATATTTCATTTTTAGTAAGTCAAAACCATTCATTCATTAACCCAAACGACAATCAGAGTAAAAGTATTCTCAAAACATCAGAGTAAAATCATAAACAATCAATGCGGAATAAATCTCCAGGGGATGCAGTGTGATCAAGTCGGGCCCTTCCTTTTGAAAATAGAAGTACCTGAAACCATAAACTTAAAACCGTAAGCACAAAGCTTAGTGAGTTCCCCAAAATACACCATAGCATACATAATAACTCGAAGCTAAACTGATTCTATTTCACCCCCGATTCTATTTCAACTCCTTTAGTATCTTTCAACTAGTACGGGTCTATTTCACCCAGAAGTCTATTTCAACTCCTTCGGTATCTTTCAACTGGTATGTGTCTATTTCACCCCCGAGTCTATTTCAACTCCTCCAATATCTTTCAATCGGTACGGGTCTATTTCACCTCCGAGTTTATTTCAACTCCTTCGATATCTTTCCAGCGGTACGAGTCTATTCCAACCCCCAGATCTAAGCATACACTCATATCATCAAGATTTACAAATACAACAAGCACATACAGGCATATCAGCAAGTGTCACAAAGACAACTATCATCCTACAAACATAATCCAGTGGGTCGGCGTTGGTGCCTTCGACCCACGAGTACAGTGAAGAGACTCACCTGAACTATTCAATAGAAGCCCAACAACTACCTTAGCAACATAAAAACCAACCCAAGCTTCCTAAGGCCAAACCGAAACCAATCCTTAGTCAAATACTCAATTCTACCCAAGTTTGACCAAAAGTCAAACTGGTCAAAAAGTCAACGGTCAAAGCTAAGGTCAAAATTTCCAACAACAGCCCTCCACGTCATGGCTTTCCTTAGCCACGTCATGGGCACAAAATGCCAAAACAGTCGTTGATTCCCCAGTTGCCACGTCGTGGCAGCCTAAGGCCACGCTGTGGGGATTGATCTGAACAGCTCAAAGGAGCTTAATCCATTTTCTTCCGATTTCAAGAGCTCCATAGCTCAGATCTGATCCTTTCCAAGGTCTTAATGGATAAAGTTTCTAACTTTATCCATTAGGAAGGTCCAAACCACCAAGATCTATACTTTAAGTCTCAAAGAGACCCAAAAATGCATCTTTCTTAACTTAATCTGTTATGTCCAAGTTTCCAACCCTCAGATTTGAATCAATATGATGTTTAAATGGATAAAGTTTCCAACTTTATCCATAACAAGGTCACAAACTTTGAAGATCTAAACTTTATGCACTAAAATGACCAAAAAGTGGAAATATGACAAATGACTAGATCTATGAAACCAATGAGCAAGTTAGAAACTTTTTACTCACAATGGTCCATGAATGATGTAATCTTGCTGGATTTATACTTGAACTCTTCTTCTATACACTTTGCCACCACCTTGCTCTTCAAGATTCAACCTTCTAATGGATAAATAAGCTCATAAATGATGCCATGGCTCAAAAACAAGTGAATGGAGGCTAGGGTTTCTCAAGGAATGATTTTAGGTGATGGAGGCTAGTAATGAGAGGGTTTCTTATAAGTTTGAGCCCTTAAATAGGACTCAAAATCGAAGATTTAGGGCTTTGATATGCCCAGATTATGCCCTGCGTAACATAAATTACGTCCTGCATAATTCATCAAACCCTCGTTACGCACTGCATAACTTTAAATTACGCCATGCATAATCAAAAGTCCCCATTTTCCCCATCAACTCCAAACAGCCAGAACTTCTTCGTTTCAACTCCGTTTTCGGCGTTCTTTATATGCACAGAAAGGTATTGAAGAGCCCCACAATGCTATCTAATTACTTTTGACTTAAAACATACTAAACTAAAATCCTTATTTCATGAAAGAAGTCTGGAACATCACTTTTCTCATTTTACCCGTTGACTCTGAAACACAAACCGAAGGCTTGGATCTCATAATCATATTATCAACATCCAATAGGGTCTAAACCCTATTCCTTTGAATCCCAAGGCCTTTACTTGATCCATTTATTGTCCACAACCCCGAAATAAGAAACTTCTCGAAACAAGATGTTACATTAAAATAACATTCCAAGTTTTGATAGTCACATCACATTTCACAAATAAGCGAATGACATCTTCCTTTTCATTTCTACAAATCAGACACAATAGAATACATGTCAATACCATTATCGACCAGTTTATTTAGGAGCAGAAGATGATCCAAAATAAGTAGTCATATAAATATATTCACTTTGCGCGGGACACTAGCATTCCACCTTGTAGCATTTGATGTATAAGTAAAGATATCATCTGACTTCAGATGAACCTCACTAACATTGAATTTTTCGTCAATATTAAGGTCCAATACCAAGCATCATGGTGAGCTTCCAAGTGAACATCAACCACAATACACATAAAAGGTGAGATTTGTTCATGCTCTACTCCACCTATAACCCTCCTTCGACATTTCCACAACCAACCTTGAGACCGTCGGTTATCAACCATAGTATAATCACACTCTGTTTTGAAAGCAAACAAACATGGCATATGGTCTCTAATAGGCATGCCCCGTATCTATACATCGTGCCAAAAGCTGGTAGACATACCATTGCCAACTACACTAACTGTATTCATGAAGGATAATGCCTAGGGAATGAAGTACATTACACGATTCACTATTCAAGACCAAACTCCATTCCCACGAACAACCGCTCTTCCAAAACGAAACCCATTAGGAGTAGGGGTGAGCAAGAGTACTAAAATCCCCGACCCGAACCGGAACCGGTACCGAACCAGAATCGTTTATGTTAATATGGGATTGTACTCGATACTCTAAAATCATAAAATTCAGGTTTTAGTACCATCGGAAAATTAGTAGCATTCCCGAAACGATACTAGTAATGTTACTTCGGTTCGGTGCTCGATATCATCTTTTCACCCAATTCGAGAATCTTAGTTCGATACCGGTTCTATCCCATGCTCATTTTTAATTAGGAGTTTATGAACACATCAATGACATTCACCCACAAAGCGTCTTTCTCGGTAAAATATCACCACCTCTATTTTTGTAAAAGAGCTAAATTAAAGTTGTCGGCGCTACCAATCATCAACCCTCCCTTTTCTTTAAAAGCCAACATAACATCCCATTTAACGCAAGGGATTTTCCAAACATCCTCATCTGTTCCCTAAAGAAACATGAATCTCAAAGCTTCAAGGTACTCTTTACCGTGACCGAAAAAAGGAAGATTAACAAGTAGTAGATACCCAACGCCCCAAGCACGACCTTAATCAACATGGAACGAGCACCAATAGAAAGCAAAAAGATTTTCCACTTTAACATCTTACTCTTAAATCTAGTAATAATGTTGCTCTACCTGACGATTCTCACCATATTTTCAGCAATAAGAATGTCAAGATAAATAAAAGGAAATTTACCCACTTGACACCTAACAACTCGAGCGGAATGATGAACATCCTCATTCTTCACCCCATGGCCAAACATGTTCGATTTGTGCAAGTTTAACCGAAGGCCATAAACCAAATAAAAACACCAAAGAAAACACACCACATTCGCAATATTCTTGAGATTCCACTTTCCCAGAAAGATTACATCATCGGCGTACGATAAATGGGAAATGACCAAATCCTGCTCACCGATCTTAGCCCCACGAAACAAGTTCTCATGGATAACATCTAACACGTTCACATGTAAACCTTCCATGGCTATGATAAAAAGAAACGAGGATAGCCGATATCCTTAACGTAACATGTTCTCTAGAGAGCTCCTTCGTAGGTCTCCTATTAACTAAGACCGAAGATCTAGCTGAAACCAAACATGTGTTCATTCAACTTCTCCAAGTGTCATTAAAACCAATAAATTCCATGATTCTATCCAAATACGACCAACTTGGTGAATCAATCGTCTTCTCGAAGTCAACTTTAAAAACATCAATGTTTTTTCTTTTTCTTATACCAACCCACAACTCTTTCATAAGAAAAAAATCATCCAAAATTTGTCGACCTTTTATAAAGGCCGACTTCTCAATAGTAACCATAGTACTCACCACCTTAGCTAATCAATTAGCCAAATTTTTAGCAATAATCTTATATTGTGCACCCACCAAACTAATTTGACGAAAATCAATAACCAAGAAAGGGCTAGCCACCTTCAAAATAAGTATAATAAAAGAAGAAATTACACCACGTCAAAATATTAGACATCATAAAAAACTCATTGACAGCCTCGAAAATGCATTTTTCTTACATAAATCAATAATTTTTAATGAAAGAAAAATTATACCCATCAAGTCCACGAGTTTTGTCATTACCACAAGACCACACTGCTTCCTTCGTTTCCTGAATTGTGACCTCTTGAAAAAGGAAAGAACTTAACTTCATGGACAAGCATTTAAAGTGGTGAGTGCAATTTTGTAACCTGGTGGCGGCTGGTGCCATTAAAGCGACTAAATTTTCGCTTAAAAAGTTTTAAGAAAACAAGTTTGCCTTTTGTGATACACTCCCATCACTTTTTACCAATGTTGTAAAAATTCCGATTAGGTCTCGATTAATCTCCGATTAATCCCTAGGCGCTATTCCACCGATTAGAGAGCATCTAACGATTAATCCATACATACACAATTACTGAAACAGTAGAACTCGATGAAATTTTAACACTTTAAAAAAGTTATATCTCAATAGAAACTATTTGAGGTATGATTAGTGTTGTATTTATCATATTAACCTATTTTGTTATGATTTTAGTGACATTTACGAACTTTTATATGATATTAGTCATATTTAATTTTTTTAAAATCTAACAAATTAGCAATTAATGGTCATCGATTAATCTCCGCCTAGCCGATTAATCCCTTAATGGTCCACCGACTAGCTAACGTCGAGCGATTTTTACAACCTTGCTTTTTACACAACAAATAGCTAACCCTCTTCTTTTTCTGTTCAACATAGCATGGTAAAATTTGAAATTATTGTCGCCATCCATTCTTCATCGAACATTCGGTTTTTGAATCTTGTATAAAAGGCCAATTTGTTCGTAATCTTAAATACGATCAATCAGGGTCGGCTCTACATTATGAAAAACTAAGGTGCTGTTTGTTTTTTCGGAGACAAAATGTCTGCAGTCTGCGGACCACATCTGTAGACCTCTGCAGTAGAAGAGGTGGACCAAACGTCTGCAGTCTGAAAAAAGAAGACTGTTTGTTTTTTTAACATCTGTGGGCTACTAAAATAAACTAAAATATAAATAAACTGTTTTTTTAAACTTCAAAGTGATTTTTTAATACTTTTATGACTTTGTTATAAATAATTAACGAATCTAGATCAACTTTTATGTATTATTGTATATAAAATAAAAATAAAAATGGTATGAATTAACGTATATATTTGATAAAAACCCAACAACCTTGGTTGCAAAGTTATAACTAAACATTATAATTAGTGATCAAAGAATTTGATACATAAATGGATGGAAATAAACTTCGATTTTTTCAATTAAATCCATTAAAAACGTACCATAAATATTTTCTCGAGAAATTGACGATACTGTATTAAATAATGTTTTACAAAATTTGGCAAAAAAATATAAGAATATATTATGATTTTTTTTTCATATTTATATAAACAACTTCAACGACTATTATTGTAATAAATCTTTATTTATAAATTTGTCAAAAATATCATGTTTGTATCGTTGAACGTTTTTTTTTAAGTTTTGTAATTTTTTTTTTCAAATTTTTTATCATTAATAAAGTTGGAAAAAATATAAATTAAAAAAAAACTTAAAAAAATAAAGATATATATGTTTTTTTAGGCTAGAAGATGTCTGAAGATGTTAGAAGACTCTGGTCGACATCTGCGCCAAGAAGAGGGCGCGCAGACATTTTTAGGTCTGCAGTCTTCAAAAAAACAAACAGTCTGCGAATGTTAATGTCTGCGCGTGGTCTGCGTGGCGCAGACCGAAGAGGCCACGCATATCTGCAGACGAAAAACAAACACTACCTAAGCAATGGCTTAGGACCCCCAATTCTAGGGCTGTTCACTATTCGGATAAAACCGAATTATCCAATTGGACAATTTGGATTGGACTATTTGGTTCGGATATTCGGATTTTTAGATTGAATTTCACCAAAACCGAATTATTATTTTGGATTTCGGATTGGTTTTGGTTTATAAAATAAGAACCGAATAGTCCAAAAAAACCGAATAACAATTTATTATTTATTTATTTTTAATATATCTATAACTATTTAATAATTTTATAAATTATTTTGTTCAAAAAAGTTCAAAATGTTTCACCTAATAAAAAAAAGTATTATGCATTTTCTCTCAAAAGTGTTTTATTTATTAAATATTAAATTATAATATAACTTCATGGTAGTTGTTTATAAATTATAAATTACAACTAAATAATTTGTTTTTGCTTCTTTTATAAGAATTGGATAATATTATAATTATATATCATTTTAAAATGTTATGCCTTTTGAAAACCGAATTATAAAAACCGATCCAACCGAACTGTAATTGGATCGGATCTGATCGGATTTGAATTTAGTTTGGACAATTCGGATCCATATTTTGAAAACTGAAATCAATTTGGATTTACTTAATTGGATCGGATCAAACCGATCCATCCAAACGAACACCTCTACCCAATTCTAAAGGGCTCCCAATTTCAAAGTTTATTCTGTTATATATATATATATATATATATATATATATATATATATATATATATATATATATATATATATATATATATAT
Source organism: Lactuca virosa (assembly GCF_052849685.1). Taxonomy (NCBI): domain Eukaryota; kingdom Viridiplantae; phylum Streptophyta; class Magnoliopsida; order Asterales; family Asteraceae; genus Lactuca; species Lactuca virosa. Next base: position 47,979,598 of record NC_136433.1, read on the forward strand.
ATATATATATATATATATATATATATATATATATATATATATATATACGTGTTTTTGGGGATATAAAGACAAGTTGAAGCTTGGCTTGGTGGTAAAAGCACTGGTTTATAAAACTAAAGGTCTCAAGTTCAAAACCCTTTGCTTACTTAAAGGGCCCCAATTTTTTAGTTTGCTTAGAGCCTCTAAATTAGTTGAGTCGCTCCTGCGATCAATGGCCTAGAATGATTCTCAAGTTCTTACTTTAAGAGAGAGAGAAAGAGAGAGAGAGAGAGATAGGTTCAGGTGTTTAAAGTAATTATTGTGTGATCGTATGCATAAATGTGGGCCAATCAAAATAAAAAATAAATAATTAATTAAATAAATAAATAAGGGTAATTTAGTAATATGATTAACAACTTCCAAAAATAATCCCTATAATCATGGTATTGACTTTTAACCCTAATTTCTCCAGGTTTTATATCTTTTTTTTTTTTGAAACGGCAACGTACTCCAATACCAATACCCCACCATCGCCCCTGACTTTCACCATCCTTCCAACGAAAAGGTTCCGATTACGAACCCTAATCCCTCTTCCGATCTACACTTCTTACTTCCTTTGATCCATCGATTTCTGTTCAAATCAATCAACCAACTTCTACCAATCAGGTTAGCTTACTCTCTTCTCTTTAGTCAGCGTTTTTTTCTCTTCCGATGATCCATTTTTGGTCCAGTTCAAGTTTCTCTGTTGGTTACGAGGTTTATTGCTTTACTTGTTTGATTGAATTATTTTTCTTTCGAGCTTCGTATTCGAGTGGAATTTGGGGGTTTTGAGTGATATGGAGATCATCGTGTTTCTTTCAAATGGTCTGATTGATGCAGCAAAGGGACTGGTATAGGAGTAAATTTGCTTCGGTTTCACCATATCAGCATCGTATGACTCCCAGTGACAAATAGAGGTTCAATACCGTTAGTTAGATATTCAAGCAAAAAGAGAGGTGAACTCCTTGTTTGCCTTTGTCTACACTTTAATAAATGATTCAATCAACGTTTATACTCTGTCTACCTTAATCTAGATAGCTTGCTCTATTCTTCTAATCAGAAACCAAGTGTGTTTGAGCATGTGTACCTTGGTCTAGATAGCTTGCTCTAATCTCAATTTTTATCTAGACCTGTTATCACTGAAATGATGCTACTGTCAATTATTTTCTACTAATCCATCTTATTCTAAGGAGTGATGTGCTCATATTGTTCTCCTGTATAGTCTACCAAAATGTTATCTGATGAATTGACATGTCAAACTTGTTATATCAGATTCTGTGTTGTATCTATTTCATAACCATTGCTTTCTTTTTTGCTCTGATAGGTATGTATGGTTACCAGGGCATGGCTGACCAACTTCTTTGCAGCCCCTCATTTTATGAATTGATTCATATTTCAATTTATGTTTTTTTTTTTATTTAACACTTCGTTTATGTGGACAGTGCAGGATCTTGACAAGGTTGAATTTTGAAAAGGTATCAAGTATGTTTATATAGATGATTCAATGGATGATATTGGTGAGATTCCAATTATATTGGAATGGAATCACGTATTCCAATTCTGTTGGAATGGAATCACGAATTCCAATTCTGTTGGAATCACAGAAGTTGATGCTTGAAGAACGGACCACAAAATTGAAACGGACCACATTATTCTTTTAGAATGTATTAGTCGTTGTTAGATTTTGATGTTTTCTTTCCCGTTTTGAAAGTTTTTTTAGTTTTATTCTTTAACAATAAATGTAATTCTTAACAATTGTTACCCGTATTCTATAAGAAATAATGTATTTTTTGTTTTTATTCTTCAATTGATTGTTCAAGAATTTGTTATTCTAGAAGAAGTTCTAAAGTCATGATCAAGAAATAGGTTCAAGAATATTTTTATTATTTATGGTTCAAGAATATTTTTTTTTGAGTAAATAATTAAATAAATAAACATATTCTATCAGAATGTCCGAATTAAAATAATTATAATTCGTAAAATCGGATTTTTAAAATTAATAGAATCTATGATCCCTTAAAATATGCAATTTTCCTTTATTAAATCTATATTAATTGACTAAAATACCCTTGTAATTAAATTAGATGATATTTTTCAATTACATTTAATTCAATAATATATATTAATCACTTTCTTAAAATAAGTAAAATTGATTGGCCCACAGTTATGCATACAATAACACAATAATTACTTTGAATAGAATAATCTAAGCATATATATATATATATATATATATATATATATATATTGTGTTCTTGTTGGTCTTATTTGCTTCTATTTATCATCAAAATTATAATAAGATCACGTGAAGCACATAGTTTTTCTTGGACTATAAGTTGTCTCCTCATTATGCCCATCACTCTAGCATTCCTTTGATCACATGTGGAATTGTGGACCCTTTATAACCTTATGATCCTTTCGGGAAGCCATAAACAACTAAAAAAATGCTGCAAAAGTAAATCATTTTACGGTTTAATCGTGAGAAACGAATAAATTAGTATCTAAGAATACTTTAAAGTGACAAGGATGGTTGTGTCTATGCTCTCATCGACAAAGAGACCAAAACTAGTGGTTCAAATACATAATTGATGGGTTACAAAAACTTGGTTGGGCCACCAACTCCAATTTGATCTTAATAAATACGTAATTTCAAAGCATATAATTATTATTGACAACGGTTTTGTCTCTTATTTGTTCATGTAACGATTAGGCCGATACTTAAGTGGTAAGGATGGTTGTGTTTTTGCTCCCCTCGACAAAGAGACCAAAACTTGTGATTTGTTTTTTATAAATTATAATTAAGATTGGTTTTGTCTCTTGGTGTTCTATGGACTAGAAAAAAATGCAAATTTGTTTTAGAAACAACCACATATAATTTGTAGGTGGCATGTAGTTTGATGATAAAATATTTTCTGTAAATACTTGAGAAAAAACCATATTCATAAATCAGATATGCCACTTGGTTGGCTATAACTTATAAGGAAAGAAATAATAGTATCTTGTTATTTTATGGGCCTTAAATTGAAGACTCGATCACCAGACCCGTTTCCTCCTCAGCCGGCGTTAATTTGGACCAGACCCATGTTTCTGGACAAGAAGGGGACGCGAAGCCTTTAGAAAGTCGAATGGATAACCCTCCACTATTTAAATGTCAAGTGGGTTATATGGAATTGATTTTATAGATTAGTTCGGATTAAATGATTAATGGTTTTGGATCTTGTAATAACTATTATTTGAATTATTTTTTAATTATCAAATGTTATTATAAAGTATGTATTATACGTCACAACCAATTTACTACTTATCTTATTTTCGATTTTTTTTTAAAAATTGTCATAATATGTCAATCCAAAAAAGTAGCTTACAAGTTACTTCTATAAAAAGAGGTGATTCTGCCTCTTAAAAAAATGATTTATCCACATAAAATACAGGTTTCATTGATTTGTACGATAGCCGTAATATTTTATATGGATTAATCAATTTATTATTTTAGCATTTACTTTTTAATGGAAGAATCATTCTGACGTGTTCGTCAGCGAGTTGGGATAATGGAAACAAAAAATGTTTATAGTATTTGTATTTGAAGATGTTACATACGATTAGTTTCTTACGGATGTTGGTGTGGTGTTGAGAGAAATGTTTGAAGTCATCAATAGAGATCTCGCCTCATGTGTCACATCAAGATGTACCTAGTGTACAACTTTGAGAAAAAAAAAAGTAACACAATGAAGCATGGGTGAATCACATGATTACCCAGTAGCGATGATACACTTCACTAAAGAGTGTCCATCTTTGTAATTAAAGATAGATATCATCATTATAATTTTTTGTTAAAACAAATCAATATACAAATATACAACTATAGATATCAAGATAATTTTTGAAATTTTAATTTAACAAATTAAAAGATAGTAGTAGAAAGTGAAAGCATATTAAACTTGCAAACAAGCAATACAATCATTTCAACATTAAGCCTACGTTTTTTCCTTTACAAACTTGTACAATTACCATATCACAAAACCCCATATCTAAAAACAATCAAACCAATTCAAAACCATGCAAATCCAACCATTATCATCACTCTGTTTCGTTTAACTTAAAACAACAGTTGTTTCTTCAAAAGTTAAAAACATATTTCATCAAAAACTTATGTCATCATCATCTCCACTGAAAACAAACCAACAAAAAAATATAAAAATATAACAATATAACAATCCATACACTACTTTCATGAGAGAGAGAGAAATAGAGATCAAGATCAAGACCCACATACAAAAAAATAAAAATTTACCTCACAACAATCCCAAAATCTCCATAGTAGTAGTAGTAGTAGTATCTACACAAGTTTTTCACTTTGCTTTTGTAGAAAAGAACCTGCTAAATCCACGTCCATTGTTGTTCTTTTCAGGTGTGGGATTTGATGATGATGAAGAAGATGATCCGGATTTAGTTGGGCGATGTTTTGAGGTTCTTGAAGTTATTGGTGATTTTAAAAGATTGTTTCCTTCAGAATCCCAAGGATCTAAATGAGCTGGAGATGGAGACTCATTTCCCATATGATGAACTAAATTATTATTATTATTATTGTTATTGTTCATTCCATTGCTAGTTGTTGTTACTTCATCATCATCTTCTTCATCTTCTTCTGTAAAAGTTTGACTTTTTTGACTTGTTTCCCTTATTGGAGACCCCATGAATTCGGTTGTTGGAGGTCTCATGCCTTTTAACTGTTTTCCTAGGAGGAATATTGTTTCTTGACACTCTGCTAATTTCTCTGCAGCAGCTGCTAATTCTCTCTCCTGAAAATACTTTTTTTTAGAGGAAATTACGTAAATGGTCCTTGTACTTTCTGGTTATTAACGTGTTTGATCCGATATTGAATATCCTTTTTCAGTTTCGGTGCTTATTTTGAGGTTTTGTAATTTTGTATCGATTTTGGTTTAGTCATTGTTTTGACATTTTATATTGGATTTGGTACTTATTTCAAAGTTTCAGGGACTAAATCGATAATGTACCTTGAAATAAGGACCAAAAGTGAAAAAAGGTTTTAATTTTGGTCATTTTTCAAGGTTCCGGGGACCAAAATCTTTATGAAACCTTAAAATAAGGACCACATTTGGAAAAGATTCTCTTTTGAAAACAAAGGTCCCTGTACTTTGTGGTTTCTATCATGTTTAGTCCAATGCTGAAACCTTTTTCACTTTTGGCCCTTACTTTAAGGTTTCATATCAATTTTGGTCCCTAATTTCAAGGTTTCATATCAAATTTGGTCCTTATTTCAAGGTTATGAATCGATTTTGGTCCTTCAAAGTTTCCAGGAACCAAAATCGATACAAAACTTTAAAATAAGGACCAGAAATTTAAAAGTTTTCAACTTTAGACTAAACACAGTAAAAATCAGAAAGCACAGGGACCAGTTTGGTAAATTACTCTACTTGACTACACAAACAGTGGTATAGTGAAACTGAAACTTGCAGGTTCAGTCCAATTTCAGATTTTGTTACATAACTCATCCTTGTTGTTTCGCTTTGTTTCAACTTTAGTCCCTGGCTTGTTATATTTAATTTTTAAATGACGATTTTGCCCTTGGACCAAAACAAAGATTACAGATTTTACCTGGTTACTTTTACCATCCGTCTCAGCAACCGGAGGTGGGGTGGTTTCGGTTTCAATCCTAAAACATAAATTAAATGTTAGTATAATGATTAAAAATTTAAACTTGTATATAAATAAATTAGAATTTAGAAAATATGTTTATTTACCTTTGCAATTGTTCTAGAAGATCTTTGCACTTTTCCTCAGTCTCCTTATGATTCTTCTTCTCTTCTTCCAGCTCATTATCCAACACTGTAATCTTTTCTTCTAGAACATTCACCCGATTTTGCAACTCATTTGCACGAACTTCAAGTGAATTATAAGATTCAGCCATACACTTAAGCTGAGTCTCAAACAACCCGTTTGACTTTTGAGCATTGGTCAACTGAGATTTCACTTCACTCAAACTCAACTCAGTTTCACTCAACTGTAGCTTTGTATTTTCAAGATTCTCATTACATTTTTCAAGATCCATAAAAATCTTCTCTTTTTCCAACTTCAACTCTTCAAACTCCTCAAATGAACATTTCCATGAGGGTACTGTTGTTTCAGAGGTAGGTACAGAGTTTTCATTTTCATGGGGTATGTCAGGGTCAGAAGTGGAATCTGAAAATTGAGTTGAATTTGAATAGTCAACTTTATTTTCAGGTAACGCAATTTTGTCAATGCAATCTGGACTACTTGTTTCAGCATCATTCACAAAAGTAAAACGAAGCTCACCAGCTTTACCAAGAACACCAGAAAGAGAAACAACAAAATCTTGCAAATTTACTTTTTTGTCCTCAATCTCCTTGTAAATGACCGAAAACCCCTCAACCTTTTGCACAAACCCATTCTCTTCAATTCCCACCACAGATTTCGCTTCCTTTTCCACAGTCATTACAAAATTGTAAATCCCAGAAATCGCATCACCCAATTCTTGATCATCGTGTGAAATTACGTTTATACCCTTTGGATTTAATTCTTCGGTCTCCGGGGTTTCTTTACTCACTGAGTCGGTAGCTAACTTTTCCATCTCCAAGAAATCATCCATGAGCTCCAAATTGTTTGCATTTTCAGATCTTTGAGGACTTTCAGGAATCTTATTATTATTATTATCTTTTTTATTATGAGTCAACTCAGAAATCAAAGCTGTAGCCCAAGAACCTGTGACACTAACTTCATCATCATTACCCTCTTCAGAAAAGGAAGCCACACTAGGCGCGTTACTTGCGTTTTGAATTTGACCAGAATACCCTTTGACTTGACTTTCAAGACTCTGAAGCTTACTAACTGTTTTAGCACAAATGTTTCTAGAAGCTTGTAGCTCAGTGTTTCTTTTAGCTAAAGCTTCTTTCAACATCTTTGTTTCCTCTTCCATTCCTAGTATTCTCTCTGTTAACATTTCGTTTTCTTTTTTGTAATTTTGTAAACTATCAAGGGTAAAATCGGGCAAAGAAGAAAAGCTTTGACTATGTTGACTATGTTGACTATGTGGACTATGTGGGCTCGGGGGTTTGACTGGAGACCGTTTGACTCGTGACTCACCATAATCTCTCCCTAAACTATCAACTTCAAGTTTCATTTGAGCTAAAGCAGCGGGACCCGGTAATTTCTTTCTCACAAGTCCACGTAGGCGTTGACACTCGGCTTCTAATTTAGCTATCTTTCTCACACCTTCTAAATGCTGTTTATTTGCCACGTCAGCAGACCTAACACTCATGTTTTTTTCCTCATTTCGAATCTCCAACTCTTTAGCAACAATATGTAATTCGTATTTCAAAGAATTGATTTCTCTTTCGCATGATTCGATATCGGATTTTAACCTTTCGATTTCTGCTTCCTTTTCGGATTTTTCTTCACTCATTTTGATCAACATGTTTGAGCGTTCTTGTAAAGATCTTGAAATTGCAGCATTGTCAGCAGCTGATCGCATCAGTTCTTGATCAAGATTTGAGATTTTTGTATCGAATTCGAGTTTTAATTTGTCCCATTGTTTTGTTTTCGCAAGAACAACATCGTGGATGATTTGTTCGTGTTCTTCTTTCAGGTTTCTTATTTGTCTCATGCATTCCTTTAAAGCTCCATCTAAATGTGAGGCTCGATCTTCAGCAGTAAGTTTTAGTAAAGTTACTGATTCTAGATGGTTTTTTAGGGTTGCTGCTTCTGCTTCTGCCTTTTCCCAACCTATAAAAATTTACTTTTTAGAAAAAATAGCAACTTACTTTAGTTTTTTTGTAACTTTCTTTACCCATAATAGTAAGAAAGTTACATTTTTTTAATAGATGATAGCAAGATAATAAGATTTTCTTTATACAAAAGGTAATTGCTTTTCTCTTAGAATGAATAAGTTTTATGTCATATTGTGATAAAATGAAAACATGAACATACCACAGACAGCTTCTTCAGCAACTTTTGCATGTTGTTTGACAAGATTCTCCTTTGTTGTCATTTCTGAATGGGCTTCAGAAAGCTGCTCATTCAATTCCTTGACTTCATCTTCTAAATTTTTTATTTGATCTTCATATACTAGTTGTTGATCTTCGTATCGTTTCACTTGTTCATCGTATGATTTCACTTGATCTTCGTATGATTTCATTTGATCTTCATATGATTTTACTTGATCCTCCAATCCAGTTAAATGGGAATATGACTCCACAGAAATTTGGACATAGTTTGGCTTTTTGTAGCTATCTTGTTTCACCTGAAATGTGATGAGGATAATATAAATAAAGAGATTTTATAAAAAGAGTTATTAAAATGTTAGTGAATGAAGAAACCTTGTCACTTTGTGAGGCAGCTGAAGAAGGGACACCAACAGATTCTGATACAACAACAGCTTTATCAGATGACTTTTTCTTCCATGGCCAACTCCGGCGATCCATGGTCTACTGTTACATGTGTACAAAAGAATTAAAAAAAAAAATCAAGTTACAATAATATAAAAGATAAAATATGAACTTAATTGCTTCTTAATTATTCAACCATAAGTTTACTTGCAGATTAAGACTTATGTAACATGTTTCTTATAAAGAAATAATCAAATTGTCTTTAATGCAACAAAGGTTATTGAAAACAAACCTGGAGGAAGTAAAAAAAGTAAAAGAGTTTCTGAGTTTCTGACCCTGCACAAGAACCAGGAAGATGAAATTGATTCCTCACTGTACTTTTCTGCTCATGCAGGGCATTCAGAAACCATGGTAACAGTTAAAAGGTTATCGATTTTTCATTTTAAATAATATTAATTTGCGATGAGGGAGGGGTAGGGAAAGAGAATGCAGATTAAGACCCAACACCAACAGCCCTAGAAAACAAATGTTCAGAATTGACATTCAGGAGAAGAAAAGGAAAAAAAAAAAAAGAAAGGCTAAGATGAAAAGTGACAATCTAAAGTTGAAGAAGGATAGACTAAAATGAAAGGAATCCCAATCAACAAGAATAGCATGCATCACCAAATCTGGAGAATTATCTCGGCGAATAAAAATATAAAAGAAAAACCAAAAAAAAACAAACACCGACATCATTTAGGAAAAAATCAAAGCTAACCATACTAAATTACTAATTAATTAAAATACTCCATGATGAAGAGTACACCGGTTGGTTACAGATTCCTCCAGTTCATATACGTAATCTGTCAATTCATAGGCTAATTGAAAAAGAAAAAATGAAAAAAGCCAATAAGGAATCAATTTTCAGTGAGAATTTTTTAGTAACAAAGATGACCTAACAATGTAATGTAAAATGATTTCAGATTGTTACTCTTATCAGAAATAGTCAAAATTCATATCTAATTGAAGATCAGTAAAGTTGAAGGAACACCGAATCGCCGATAAACAGTATACTAGATTGAAAGTAGATAAAAAGAAACAAATTTGGAATTAAACTTTAAAAAAAAGTATCAACGCAAATAACCTTATCAATCTAGAACTCGATTAGATCAAGGACAGATAGGAAAACATTTAGTCTCGAGAAAAGCGCAAAGCGAAAACCGATTAATAACTTGAGAACTAAACAGAGATCGCAAACATCGATGATAATAGACTTACCAGTAGCAATGTAGTTCTCGGAGAGAGAAAATGAAAGTTAGAAACGAAAACAATAAACAGATAGAAGTCGATTGATGAAGCTCGATTGAAGAATTTTGTCTTTTCAGTTCCTGTAGCAATTAGAGATCCACACTTTATGCTTGTCTGTAAATTCAGATTCTCTTCAGATGTGTGATATGTCGGTTGTGATGAGTGGACGTGGTGGTGGCCGATGTGGTGGTGGTGGTGGTGGCCGATGTGGTGGTGGTGGGTGGCGGAGAGATAAAATTTTATATATCCGGAGGGGGAAGGCTGCGTTAGGTGTCACTTAAAAACTCAGGGGTTGAGAAGCACTTTAAAATACATCACCATGTATTGCAGTATATAGAAATTTCACTTTCACCCCCTACTTTTACTTTTAGTTGTATCTGGAAATTTCACTTTTGACCCCCTTAATTATAACTATGGTACATATTTGTACCTTAAAAATTAATAAGTTCTACTTAGTTTAAAAATTATGAAAAATCTAAAGATTTATTTAGTTTAAAGTAAGAGATGGTATATGAATATTATGAACTATTTAAAAATACAATTAAAATAATGTTTTAGTGTCTTAATAATTCTGAAGACAACGAAAACCATTATTGTTGCATCTTGTACTATCACTCAATATTAATGAATGTTTTTTTTTGACATTATAATTGAAATACTTTGCATAAATTTGTGTAATAAACAATGCTTCATACATTTATTATATGTGGTTTTTATGCCAGAAACTTACATTTTAATGTATAAATTTTAAATGATTAAATAACTAATTTATATAATTGTTGATCATTTAATTTTAAAATATCGAAGGCAGTACAATTATATTGCGATTGGAGTTGGTGTATTTGATTACTATTGTACGTGTAGAATTTAAATATAGATACATTTTTCTCCCGATTTTTATTTTTATTTTTATAAGATGTGTCAAATTAGCGTTCAAAAAATGTATTTTTATTTATTTTAACTTATTTTTGGTATGCATTTGAAAACGTCACCTTAACCCCTACATTAACTATTGCGTTAAGTTTGGAAATGTATGCTTGACCTCAATATTTATTTTTGATAGTACTATTAGTATACTGTACATCATTTCTATCATCATCTCTTTAAAATCCACCAACTTGATTACTTCTTCTTTCAAAGTATTCATTGAATTATGTCTATCCTCAATATTATTCATCCACTCTTGATAATTATCATTTTATTATATTTTTCTATGCTTAGGTCATTAATTAGTACTAAGATATCTACATTATTAATAGATTATTAATAGACTGATTCTATACTATTAATAAAAAAATGAATTAAAATACTATGGTCTTTATTATAAATTAACTTAATTGACATCATATGATATAAAAAACTAACCATGATATATGAGCAAGATGCCTATTACATGCAAGGTTATACGGATTAAATAATTGGTTATTAAGTTTCTTGATTTAATAAGTTATGTATAGAAATCAACCTTGGAGTTTTACCTTCAACCTCTAGTACCATGACCATAGTCTATTATTTCTCCCTTCAAAGGCCCCCAACTTCAATAAATATTAATGAACCCACATGAATTTTATATATGTGTGATAAGACTATGATATAAATAACTTTTAAGTTTATGTTTGTAAAAAAAAAGTATTTTATTTCTAAATATTTAAAAAAAATCAAAATGTTGATTATAATGAGAGAATAGTGTTAATATTTTTATAAAGAAATAGTAATAGTGTTTCCCTTGGAATTGAGAAACCTCAACAGTCGTATTTTTTGCTAAAATCAGACATCATACATAGTTTTTAGGGACGAAAAAGAATAGTTTTGGGTGAAAACTTAGAATAGAATCATAATTCCAAATTTTTGTGAAAAACTAGAATAAAATCAAAATCCCAAAATTTTGTCTTGTTTTGGATGCTAAAGCATACACATATTATATTTATTTTATACACTATCAACTTCTCTATAGATGTTTTCTATTTATTTTATATTAATAAAACATGTTTAAATAATATTTTTAACGTTTTTCTAATTTTTAAAATTTATTTTTCATGTAACAATCCAAACATGATTTATATCTAAACTCTTAAATCTTTTTAGAATTGGTTAATAAAATAAAGAGTGTGACTAATATAAATGTTAGTATAATAACTTTTGGGTTTGAGTATCTTATTTCTTTATCCTTTTTTTATTAGAATTATTTTCATTTTGTTTGCCATAAATAATGCAAATGGATATGCATTATGTTGATTGCATTCTCAACGTTTTGTAAGGAACACTGAAAAATATAATATTTTCATGATAGTCGAGAATAAAAAAATTTATAATTGTCGAAAGAATGCTTCTTTCACATGAAGGGAGCAAAGTGCATATAGCCATATATGAAACATTAAAATAATCATTTTCTATACCTGAGGGGTAAATACTGCATCTATTTAATATATAAAGGAGTAGAGTGTAATATTAGAAACAGTTAAAAAGAAGTGGGAATAATCATATGATATCATAATAAGATTTACTTCTTTCCTCTATTTACAAAAAATTGCAAATCACTCCCTCAATAAAACCTAAAATTACAACTATTTTTTTTAAGAAAAACTTATATAAATTAAATACGTATGTTTGGAACAAATGTTCCCAAAATCATAAAATTAGTATACATAATATAGAAATACGATGAGTTAATATAATACTATACTGAATAAGACATAATATTATAAGTTTAAAAAAGAAATATACAGTTATATTTTATAACCATACATCCATAACAATATAAAAAATCATGTTTGTGGTATCACATTTTGGAAATAAAGGGTACATATTAGTGCTGTTGATTTTATTAGTTTAAATTATGTATTACTGAAAGTATTTAGCTGAAAATAAGCTATTAATTATTTGTGTACACAATATTCTGAAAATCCATTATTTGCGTTTAAATAGTAAATACATATACTGAATATGGACAAACCCTAATCTGTGTGTACCAGTTTTAACAACACTCTCAAAACTATACATACATACTAAAAGATATACACATACATTCATACTTCTTAGAAAGGAAAACTTGTAAATTACTCAAAGTTGTTTAATTGGTTTCTTTTAGAATAATATTTTAACCTTGACTCTAGATAATATAACCCTTTCATTTTAATTGATATTTTTCAACTTTAGCATCAAATTGTTTTTATTTATTTGGTTTTCATTATAATATGTATTTGATAATTTGTATTTTCTCATTAAAATATGTATTTGATTATTATATGTAAAGAGTTTACTTTATGTTTCATGTTAATCATCTTAGTTAAGTAGAGTTAAGTTGTATAGTTTTGTTGTTTATGCCGGTGATCAATGGTTGGTGTCTTATATAAAAATAGTGTTTGTGAATAATATAAATATCAAATTAGTGGTTATACTATGTTAGTGATTTATATTGACTTAGACATGGTTTATTTGTCGAGATAGTTTTATATATGGAATCTTAATGATCAATAATAAATTTTTATAGTTTGTCTGTGAACGTAACATAGTTACCTTAATTGTGTAAACTATGTATATATTTTATCCTTTTTTTTTTCTTTCTTTGATTTTTTAATTCGAATACATAGTTACCTTAATTGTGTAAACTATGTATATATCAAGGTTATGGTTAAACACGGGAAGGTTAAGCTCGACATGTTTAATGGCTACAAACTTGGCTTTTGGAAGATACATTTTGATGATCGTGTCTATTAGAAGAGGCTTCATAAACCCTTGTTCGAACAAACCCTATATTGATGAAACAAGAGGACCGGGTGTGACCACCACCCTCTGATTGGTCGGTGGGACCACCACCAAAGGTTCTTCCCCTTAAACTCCATAAGGGTCCCTGATCATTAACCATGTAAGGATACATGACCTCCTTAACCCCCTCCTTTCATCATTTTTGGGATCAAACTACCTTTATATATAAGTGTGCACTCAACACCTCCTAACTTGTATTATATCATAATTTAAATCTTCATTCGGTTCTCGTATTAATTCCAATTACACTAAATGGCCGATGAAACTAAAATCACCAACATATTGTTGTAGGAAAATGTGAGGGTGTTAGTCAATTTTGATGACACATTAGTATGTTATGTAGAGAGTATATTCGAATTTTAGATTATAGATTTTGGTACATCATTCCATGACTAATATATGTTGAGACGTGATGCTAAATTTCAAGTATTGTAATGGCTTGAATTTCTACATCTAATTAACTAGGGATTATTAGAGTTTTTCTTACAAGTGTGGAATTCTATAAAAATTAAAACACTTTACATCCCAGGGTTAATCATGGGTTTACAATAAAATCTATTACGTAATAGAACAACAAGGAAATACAACTAAAATAACAACCTAGTCTAAGTCCTTGTGCTCTTATCTTCTTCACGTACAACGGGTGCTACCTGAACTTGCAAAACATGTAACATCTCTACAACATCAGACAACAATGTCTGGTGAGTTATGTTCTTTCTATTTTCATGTTATCTACTCTTCTTCTTACTCTTTCTATGTTTACATACTCTAATATCCTTCTCTTTTCTTTCACATACTCTTCTTCTAACTCTACATTTTGTCCTATTTTCTCATACTATACTCTATACTCCATCTTTCTCATCTCATATATCTCTTTCTATGTCATCTACTTTTTTTCTCATACTCTTTCTTAGTCTACTTTATTCTCAAGTTCATCTCATACTATATACATGCTCTATCTTCACTTTCGAATCACTCATGGATTCCTTACTCTTAATCCTTCACGGATTACATCTAAGTTCTCTCAAGAACTCTCTTATCTTGTTCCACTCATGGAACCCTTCTCAATCTTATCTAACCACATATAACTCTATTCCCGTAAGAATCATCTATCAACATTCCTGAAGGAATCATTATCTCTTTCCCTAAATGGAACATAATCTCGTTCACAAAGGAACCATATTCTTATTCGCGGAGCAATCTTCTTTCTACACTTCTATTAATCTTTCATGTGAATCATCACATGACACTTGTCGTATGGAAAATCTATCACTTTATCTCATCAAGAGATCTTATATTACTCATATAGTGTTTAACTCATTAAGTACTTAATCACTATTTATGTCTATTAACATATAGGTATTCTACACAATACCATTAATGTGTAGACATACATACATACACTTATGATTATACTACATATACTCATACTTTGTCTCTATCTACAATCTCTTAGGTATCCACACATACCTTTTTTCATCATTTACTCATACATAGAATTACAATACATATAATCCCATTCTTTCTTTATCTGCTCTTACAGGTATTACTCATAATACCCTTTGTTTTTTCCTTATACATATCTACATACTTTGGTTATACATACATGCTCAAATACATGATCTTAAATGTATAACCACAAGCGCATAATCTTACATTTTATTATAGTACATATAATCATATTCTTTCTTTTTATTTGGCATGCTAAGATACATGACTCTTGCATACAAACATACATACATGTACATATATACCAACATAGAGAGAGAGAGAGAGAGTTATAACTCACCTTGCTAGTTAGTAGGGACTAACTACTCTTGGCTCTAAATCTTTAATTGATGCGTCTTGGCTCATCCTCCTACGTAAGGCATATTCATACAACATTCCAAGTTCCTTAAAACTTGTCTTAGCCTATTAAGAACTTATCTACTTCCTATGTCAAAATGATCACTTAAATTATCATAATTCTAACATTTCATTTTCTACTTCTAAATTTAATGCAAATAATGAACTAGGCATCCCATACTACCTAATTTATTACACTTTAATCTCTAATGCATCAATTCAACGTTACCACTAGTTAGGGTTTCAAACCCTAACTTCACATATATAGATTTCACCTTCGAAATCATAGACAAAGCTTTTTTAAAGCTTCTAAACACTCTTAATAACATCATAGACAAGCTATAGGTTGATTAATTCAACCATTCTAACTAATCTAGCAATTTCACCATTTAAATCTCAAAGCTAAATCAAAGGGGAAATATTTACCTCAAGAGCATAAGGATGTTAATCCTTTTCATGATCCCTCTCTATCTTTTCCAACCCATTCTTAGCCTCAAAATCGCTTCCTTGCAGCTCTCCCCCGATTTGGGGTGTTTTTGGTTCAAAATGAGGTTGTAACAGGTTTAAAACATGTGTTCTGATTGCGTAGCCGCGATGTGGTGGGTCTTCATCGTGCTGTGGTGACCATTTAACCTCGTTCAATGGTAGCCCACTTACGCCACCGTGTTGTGGTGATCTATTTACCATGTTGTGATAATTGGAGATCAGCAAAGTGCATTGCTGATTCCATTCCATCTTTGGGGACAATTTTTCCTGTGACTTCTAACCTTCATAACTTCTTCGTTTCTAACTCGTTTTCTATGATCTTTATATCCACGTGAAGGTGGAAACATACTATACAATTTCGTTAAGTCGTTTCTCACTAACTTAATACGGGTCTTAATCTATTAAGTCACAAACTTGGCCTAAAAAGCATAAAATACCTATTTTACCCTTTTGGCCAAAATGCATCTTCTCATGAATTCTTTCTCTTGAACTTATTGATCTAACCTCTTATAAGTGAATTAAACTAATCTTGGGCATTTCCATGAATTCACAACTTCATAAATCTTCTAAATTCTCATAAATGACAATTTTACCCTTTAGGTCAATATTTTACTAAAAGTAAAATCTCTCCAAATTTTGGGTTCTTACAATTACCATGCCAAGGAATGAAAAGCACATGACAAGAGTTTTTATATTATATGTGCTAAGGATATCATCCTCGAAACATCTCTTGTCTCAAACTAGAATTTAAGAAGTGACAATTACATTTTGTGCCTAAAGAGAATGTTATTATTATTATTATTATTATTATTATTATTATTATTATTATTATTATTATTATTGTTGTTGTTGTTATACAGTGTTGTAAAACTCGTCGAGTTGGCCGATTACTCGGCCGAGTACTCCCTACTTGGCCCCTTACCGAGGCGAGTTACAGAATCCGAGTACTCCCCGATCGGCCCTTACTAAAGTGAGTAGTGTTGTCAAACTCGGCCAACTTGGTGATTAATATGTATAATATACTTAATGATTTATTATTTAACACACACACATATGATTATTACTATATATATATATATATATATATATATATATATATATATATATATATATATATATATATATATCTTAAATTTTCAGTAATTATTCACGAAGTGAGACCATTATGTATTTTTTAGTTTTTGTATATTCACATGTATCTACTTTTGTTATATATTTCAATAAACTTATTATTTTGACATATATAGTTTCCTTAAAAAAATTTACATGAATTACCGAGTCGAGTACTCGCTACTTAAGAGTCGGCCGAACAGATACCGAATAGCGAGTTCTACAACCTTATATATATATATATATATATATATATATATATATATATATATATATATATATATATATATATATATATATATAAGCCTCAGTCTTATCACGAAAGACTCCATTACCGGGACTACTAAAACGATATTTCACTCGAAGACGGCTTGTTGCAAACGAAAGACCGGATCTCTATTCTTCCAACAATCTTCTTTTGATGATAAAAAAGAAAGAAGAGAAAGATTCTACCCTTATATATATATATATATATATATATATATATATATATATATATATATATATATATATATATATATATATATATATATATATATATATATATATATATAGTGAGGTTCAATAGAGAATCATAATTAACCAAGGAACCAATCGTGAGCGTCGGAAATCATAACGATCAACGGCCAAGGAAATAGATGTACACTTTTACATTGGACGCACACACACCGGATTATACCAAAAAATCCACCATTTACAAAAAATTCCACCACTTTTTTTCGATTAAATTTTTTTTAGGTCATGTTTTTTATCGAAAAAAAAACCGAATATACCGTTGTTCACGATTTTTCGTCCTCTTTCCATAGAGATCCATGATGATATATACAAAACGAACTTTTTTTTTCGAAAAAAACACACTTCATTTTCTTTGATGAAAAAATTTAAGGTCTATTTTTTTTATAGAAAAAAAAATAATAAATATATCAAAATTTATATTTTTTTTTCTTTTTAAACATAGATTCATATTCATGTTAAAAAAAACGATATTTTAGTTCAGATTCACATTGTAAACCTGTTCAGATTCACATTGTGAACCTGTTCAGATTCACATTGTGAACCTCCTCAGATTCACAGTGTGCATAATAATAAGTCAGATTCACAGTGTGAATCTGAACTGATCGGAGCTTTTTCACATTGTGAATGTTAAAATTTGAAATATTTACAATTTAGATTCACAGTGTGAATCTATACTAATCGAGGTTTTTTTTTGTGAACTTTCTCAGATTCACAGTGTGCATAATAATAATTTAGATTCACAATGTGAATCTGAACTGTTCGAGATTTTTCATATTGTGAATGTTAAAAATTGAAATATTTACAGTTTAGATTCACAGTGTGAATTTACACTGTTCGAGGTTTTTTTTTAATCGGTGTTGATATTTATTAATAGAGTACAAAAATTTAATATTTTTGGTATAATTAGTTTTTTTTATAAAAATAAACTTAAATATTGAAAAAACTAAGAAAATTAAGTGAGTTTTTTTCGAAAAAAAAAGTTTGTTTTTATATATCATCATGGATCTCTATGGAAAGAGGACGAAAAATCGTGAACAACGGTATATTCGGTTTATTTATTTATTTTTTTATAAAAAACTTGGCCAAAAAAATTTTAAATGAAAAAAAGGAAGTGGGTTTTGTTATAATCCGGTACATGTGCGTCAATTATAAAAGTTTACAACCCTTCCTTTTGTCGTTGATCGCTTTAAATTCCGACGTTTTGGATTGGTTCCTTGGTTCCTTGATTAATAATGATTCTCTATTGAACTTTTCCATATATATATATTTATATATATATATATATATATATATATATATATATATATATATATATATATATATATATATATATATATGACATAAAAGATGAAGGATCTCATGTTATTTTTGGTTGTCACGGTGAAAGGTGAAAAAAGGAAATTTAGTAGTTGCTCACAGCAAAAAAAACAAGGAACCATATAAATGGTTTATGTTGCTATATATGAAGAAAGTTTTTCTATTGAAGATGTAGGTGTATTTACTTAATGAAAACAAATACATTCGTACATGACTAAAAAGGACATTAAGATTCTAGTTACAAAAGGAAGATTTCTAGATTTGATGAATGTGATTATATATTTCTATGAGCCATGTGTCTTTGGAAAATTAAAATTGTATACCTTTACAAAGACAAGAATGTCTCCTAAGGATAGGAAATTAGAGTTGAATCATAGTAATATGTACGTTATTACAATAGTCTCTTTAGTAGGAGAATCATGATACTACGTTACCTTAATAGAAGGTTGAAAGCTTAAAAGTTGTTGTAGAGAATGATATTAACTTAAAGATTAAATTTTTTGAAGTTAGATAATAAGGGAGAGTACAACAGTAAAGGGTTTATTGATTACCGTATTATGAACATGATTAGGATGTCGAAGACAAATCCATAGACACTTAACCATAATGAAGTTGCAAAAAGTATAAACATAACACTGGATAAGAGGAAAATAGTATGAGACTCTATATATGGTTTCCAATATATTCAGGTGGATTCAGTAAGTACAATACTTTAAGTAATTAATCGTGGGCCCTTGTTTACTATAGGATTCAAGATTTTAGAAAATGAATTAGAAGACTGATAAGTAACTTTTACACACTTAACACTTTGTTCTGAAGTTTTTTTTGAAGATAAAGGGGGGAAAGGAGGGGAGTAGAAAGGAAAAGGGTGTTCTTAATTTTTTTTATAGAAGAGAAAGGGAAGGAAAGGAGAGGATTGGGAAGGATAAAATTAGGCTTTATTCTCGTCAAAGTTTTCCACCCATATTTGGGTTGATTGGGAGGTAAAATAAAAACATTCCCAATTTACCCTTTTTTATCCTTATATTTCCAACTTCACAGAAAAGAATCGTTGCAGCAAAGAAACTCACACATCTTCTTCAGCAACCATCGTAGAAATGAATTGTTGAAAAATAGGGCGTAAATCTTCATCGGCAAAACAAACATTCCGTTTTACTTTATCAAACCACAAGTATGTATTTTTTTTCCGTTTCCTTTTCTTCATATCAATTTTTGCAGCAACAAAACTGATTGTGTGTCATCGTTTCTTTTAGTTTATAAAACCATATGTGGCCATGAAACACAAATTTAAAGAATTGTGCCATCATTTCTTTCCTTCGTCGAACTCATTCCCAGTCATTGCCACGATTTCTTTTAGCTTATAAAACCATACCAGGCTTGAACAATTAGTTTAGAATTAACTTGAATTAATTAATTTGGAATTAATTAGAATTAATCATGAATTGATTAAAGGTCCAGTGATTGAATGTTACTTGTTCAAAAGTTGAGCAAAATGAACATTCTAGATCCCAATAAGGGGCGGACGATTTTAGGAAGAACTGGAGGCTTCCAGAATCAATCCATGTAAGAAATAAGGAAATGATTTGAATCTGGATTAAATTTGATTATTTAATTAATTCAAATATGTTTTGTCTACAAGTTACCTCAACTATAAGTAGAACCCTCTGGCCTCTGAGAAAATCGGTTCTACTCTCCCCAAGGTTAAGATTTTCAGATCTCATACTTTTTCTTCTCTCCTAAACTTTCTAGGATTTTAGACTTTCGAGTATGAGCCATTAAAGGCATTCCTACTTTGGGTGCTAGATCTTCCAAGAGAAACAAAGGAATCACAAGTATATGTGATTATAGTTGAAATGTTAGTGATCATATCCCTTTCGATAGTTCAAATTCATAGTTTCCATAGTACGTTGTTATAATAGTAAAACCTAGATCCAGAGTGCATGTACACTTAGGCTTAATATTGAATGCTTCTATTGGGTAATTTTAGTGTATAGATGCATAGAAAACTCAATAGTGGTATCAGAGCCATTAGGTGTTAGTTATGAGCACTACTTGAATTGATTAAATAATAGATTTAACCCCAGTTAAAATCCTTTCCTTATCTACAACTAGGAGGCTTCCATAAACCCTAGGAAACCCTCTAAAACCGTCCATACCATGGAGGGTTTTAGAATTGCTTCTTTTGTTCAATTATTGAACAATTAAAATTCACCCCTTACACCTTTAATTAATTCCATTTAATCCCGAATTAATTCCAGATTAATTCTGACTAATATTTAATTAATTCTTATTGATTTCATATTAATTTATCAATCATATAAATTAACAAATATATTATTTAACTATTTGTATCATATTAATTTATTAATCACATAATAAATTAATAAATCAACTATCTATTTCCATTTAATATATTAATCATTTAGAATAGTAACAAATCATTTCCTCATAATTTCCAATTAGTTTATTAATCATATAATAATCTAATAAATTATATTTCACTCTCTCCTAATATCATTTCTAGCTATTTCTGGTAACGAGGGCAACATAAAAAGGACTTTGTTTCTAATTACAAGAATATACGATTTTAGTTTGAGCTTAGACACCTTAATCCAACACTAGGGCTTCCTTGGCCAGTGTTAGTCATAAAGGTACTTAAGCCGTAAGAGTATTTGATGAATATGGTATCCCATTTCATCTATGTATGTGGGTTATAAGTCAACACTAGTAGTATAATTCAGAAGACCATCTAGAAAGATCAAGTGTTGTCATCTTACTATGGGAGATGACCAGACATGTCTGCCAGTTGTCTGATCTGGACCAACCATTTTTGGTAATCCAAAAAGGAATACTATATTGTACTCTGGTATGTAATCCTTACATCAAACACCTGATAGTGTCACATACCATATTTCTACTCTTCACTCCTATCACACACACCCTTAATATGATGTTACTCAATATCCAAACTTAATTGAACTAAGCACCCTCTTTGAGTCCTAGTGTATAACTAGACAAGATTACAATGTCTTTAATCAACATAATTTCCTGTTTATGTAATATTTTTACAATACAAGGTATAACTCTAACTAAGCATCCTTTATAAGTCTCATCCTATCACTAGGAAAGCCTATAATGCTTGTAATCAACTTCTAATACCAACTCTGTTTAGACAACACTATCCTAATTTAATGTATACATTTAATACAGAGTATTAGGTTTTAGTATATACTTATCTTCTCTGTAATAGTACAACTATTATTATTTTCATGTAATAATATCACACACACACACACACACACACACATATATATATATATATATATATATATACATCTTAACACATATAGAACCATATCTAGTTCACATAAAATATGTCATCAAATATACATCGAACACATATTCCAGTCAATAAGCATATAATTCACTTATAAAATTTCAACAAATATTTAATACTTTTAATAAATACATGTATTAAAATTATGTTAATGAAAGTAACTATGCATTCACCTGATTGAGGTGGAAGATCCACGGTTAGGCCAACTTCTCGCCTAACACTTCAACTTATCTCTTTTAAACATCCTAAATACGAATATTACTATGTTTCAGTATTCGTTCGTATTTATAAGCTTATAATTTTTTTTTCTTGATTCTTCAGTAACCCCAAGAAATACTTCAAGGTCTATCAAATAAGGAACAACCACGTAAGATCATATCAGAGGTAAAATCCGTCATATATATATATATATATATATATATATATATATATATATATATATATATATATATATATATATATATATATATATATATAGCTTAGACATCACTCCCGTAAGTAGATCAATTAGTATTTTGACTTGAAATCACTGATAAATCTTATAAATTCATAATAATGACTATCAATATATATATATATATATATATATATATATATATATATATATATATAAGTTACACTTAAAGCATAGTAAGTGCAGATTAAAATTATAGAGTTTTTAGCGAAAATTTGGAAAGTTCACAAGCAGAACTTCGACTCTGAATACTTCATTTCATCGGGATTGCCATCGTCGCCACACCTTGTTAAAATGCTTGAGACTCAGTATGACATCCCCATTTTCACGGCCAGAAAAGACCGATTTTGTTTATGCTTTATAAAAATCAGAGTACCTCTTTTAATAATGTTGCGGAATTTGTTCCCAGAAAAACATGATAAATACGTTATCAAAGCATTTCTGAAGAAATGTATTTTTATTCATTTTAAAACATTGGGATGTCATCGTCAATACAGAAACATAAGCATAAACAGAACTTACATTCATTATCACTAGTGATCTACACCTCTTTAATCTCTCAGTGTAATGTAACTTCGTATCGGCACCTGTGATTCAAATAATCTTGAGTTGGTCAGGTTGGGAAACCTGGTGAGTACATAGGGTTTTCAACCCACAATAATATAATTATTATGTTTAAACATCAAACAATCAACCCAATTACCCATCCCCATTATCTTCCTTACTCCTAAGAGTCATCTATCCTGCATTCGTTCATTTCGAAGTCCCTTACTTCCAGGGTTTATAAGACAGGCACTAATTCCATAGCTGCCAATGCACTAAATCCATAGCTGCTAAAGTTCATTCATCAGGTACTAAATCTATAGCTACCAGTGTAGGTACTAAGTCCATAGCTACCAACGTTTATCTAACAGGCACTATGTCCATAGCTACCAGGTACCAAGTCTATAGCTACCAACACCTAACAGGTACTAAGTCCCTAGCCACCTGTGTTTACCTAATAGGTACTAAGTCTATAGCTACCAGTGTTTGTCCAATAGGCACTAAGTCCATAGCTGTCGATGTTATTTATTAGGCACTAAGTCTATAGCTGCCAATGTTTACTCACATCATCTTTTATCTCTCATTATTCATCTACCCATGTCATACCCAACATATTTGTAGATATAAAATACATATACAGTTTAAATCATTTTAAAACATGTATAAAATCATTCTTCCAGCATAGACAACAAGTATTCAGATAGTATGCACACATAGCACGTAATTTATATAAAATACTTCATATCTATGTGTAAGATGAAAGTAACTATGCACTCACTTGATTAGGTGGTGATTCCGAACTCAGACAGCGCTTCATTATCTCAAAACAATTTTCCCTTGACAAAACCTAGTATCAATACCACTAGGGTTTAGTCTAACGTTAACCGCGACTAATTAATAGTCTAGCTATTATTACTATTATATAAGCGTTAAACAACACTCTATATAACTCATAATAATAGCTCAAATAATTATTTTAAGGTCCTAATAATGTTACTATAATTAATTAGAAGCTATATTAAAGATAGGTTAGGCGTATCTCACTTACAGCGGGTTTTTCTCAAAACCGGGCTCCGCTGGAGCAGCGTTCCCGAGCCGAAAGGCTCTTCTTCTCGGAGCCGTCGGGCGCTCCGGGGCTTCCGCCTCGTGCTAGGGAGGTTCCCTAGGCTTTTCGGGGGGTTTCGGGGCTAGAGAGAGGTTCTATAGAGAGAGGGAAGTGAGGGGAGGTGTGAGGAATGAAGATGGCTTCACCTCTTATTTATAGGGGGCTGGAGGGTCACTCACGTCGTGAGTTTTAAGGGGCTCACGTCGTGAGCCAGCTGGATACAGCCAGGCACAGCATGGCGCTGACACGTGGCATCGCACACAGGGTGGAAATCAGCCGATTTTCAAAAATTCATAACTTTCGCATACGAGCTCCGTTTTCGACGTTCTTTATATCCACGCGTAGGTAAAAATAAGATCTACAACTTTAATTTTGACTCTGTTGGCTAATTCTCGACCGGTGTTAAATTTAACAGTAGGAGGAGATTAGACTGTTAAATGACCGCGAAGAATTTGTAACTCTTTCATACGGACTCCGTTTTCGTCTGTCTTTTTACCGTTGAGTTCCTATTAATGAGATCTTCAACTCTCATTTAGGTCGCGTAGGCTAAAAACCGCTCGAACTAAAATTCGAGTTTCGGGCCGTGCACTGCTAAGCCAAATCTTAGAAAAATCATAACTTCCTCATACGAAGTCAGATTTGGGCGTTCTTTTTATGGATGTTCTCGGTTTAACATATTCTACGACTTTCGTTTAGATTACTAAGGCCAAAAAGTCTTCTATCGTAAATTCACTATTTACGCTTCCCGGTGTCGTGCCGGTTCCTTCGCGAAACTTCAACGGGTCATAACTTCTTTGTTATAACTCAGATTTTGGCGTTCTTTATATGTACGAAACCCTTGAGACATATTCTACAACTTGGAGAAGATTAATCCTTCTAAATAATCTTCCATAAAAAACTCATTTTTGATGCTTATTGTCTCTAAATTGACTAGCCCAGATCTGCGGGCGTTACACTCAGAAGTCGAATCTCTGAGATTTGGGAGAGAGTTTGATAGAAATAGAGAGAAAGAGAGAGAGAGAGAAAGTGAGTTGAGTGAAAATGGTCAAGGAAATAAAGAGATTTCGGCTGGTATTTATAGGAGGTTTTCATAGGGTGCATCGTGCCTATGGATAGGAGCGGGTTGCGCCATGGCGACGTCTGTGACAACCCGAAAATCCTTGTCTTGTAAAGTTCAACTATTCAACTCAGCCGAGTGTCAGCCTTCGTTTTGCTATCTTTTAACGAAATTGTGGGTCTATATGAGTGTTCTAGGCTTAGAATAACCTAGATATGAGTCTTAGGAAGGGTTAGAATGTGTGTAGCATCACAAAATCGGGCCAAACACACCAAGCAAGGTGTGTGCGGCCGCACACCCGAGTGTGCGGCCAGCCAGCCGCACACAGCCAACCGCACACCCATCTTCCAGCCGCACACTCATCCCTATATATATAGGGTGACCCCCTTCCCTCATTCCTTTCTTTTAGCTGCACTCTACTTTCTCTCTCTACTTTCTCTCTCTAGAATCTTCACATAAGGACCCTTCAAAGGCTTCAAAAACGTAAGTATTCTATCATCTAGCTCGTTATGCTTGCAAGACTTCTTAATCTAAGCCCAAATTCATCAAAGTTTGATGTTGTTCTTCATCCTTGAAGGTGTATGGCCGCACACCTTCATAAGGTGGTCGTACACACCTTAAAGACTCTCCAAAGTGAGAGTTTGGCCTCCATTTGCTAGTTGGACTTGGTATTGGATTTGAAACACCTAGAAATCGACATTTTGGGCATGAATGAAGAGTGTACGACCGCACACCCCTGTGTACGGCCGCACACACATAAAAGTCGAGTTTGGTGGCCTTACACTCAAATCTAAAGCCCTACACTCATTTAGGGACTTCAATAGGTGTTTGTAACACTTAATTCTAAGTGTTTTCATGTCCCTAAGGTGTGTCTATTAGTGGCTATATACCCTATGTGTATTCATATATGTGTTATCACATGTTAAACTAGGATCCGTTTGTGCTCACGACTTGATTCGACACCCGACGATCCTATATCAACCTTTCTTTCGAGTTACTCACTTCAGGTGAGTTCATACCCCTTAATCAACCTTTGAAATGATTTTTAAATGCTTTTATGGGGGGGAATACAAGTTGAACTATTAAGTTATTATATCAATCACATGTGATTAATAACTGTCAATCAAATAATTTTTGCATGTTAAACTGTTTTATCCAGCTAAAGGTTTTCAAATCTTGTTTTCAAATCTCTTTTAAAGTACTATAATCTCTTTTTATATTACTAAACTTTTATCAAAGTCTTTTAAACTGATGTTCTTCTTAGATTCATGTCTATATAGATATAGTTATATAAGCAGGGTTTGAAGGACTTAGGACTGATAGCCCGCTTTATTTCCTGTTCCTTGTTTGGTTGTAGACTTAGAGTATCCGATTATTTGTCCGAGTGTCGTTGAAGTCCTAGTTATATATTATGTATATCTGTTTAGATATTAAAACTCTTACTCCAGTTCAACGCCTTTGGGTAGCAAAGGTACATAGATAACCTCTCAAGTAAACTATAGTAGGTATAGTTTAGAAACCAACAATAACTTCTATAAGGAGAAACTAGCTATATCAATATTCTAAAACATGTGCTTTTAGTAAAAAGAAACTTATATAGAAAATCAAAGCATGAGATACATCCTCGT
Source organism: Lactuca virosa (assembly GCF_052849685.1). Lineage (NCBI taxonomy): Eukaryota > Viridiplantae > Streptophyta > Magnoliopsida > Asterales > Asteraceae > Lactuca > Lactuca virosa. Next base: position 48,006,429 of record NC_136433.1, read on the forward strand.
GACGCGGATTTCACCGTTGTCGAGTTGGTAACCAGAGTCTCCTGGAGGGAGAGCGGGCATTGTGTGTATAGATCTATACGGGACAGACCATCCCACATCCTGACTGCTAGCTACAGTCCCGGCCAACCAAGCCAAGGGGTGACAAATGTCACATTTATTTCGACGCCAGCAGGTCGTCGTGTTTACATCCGTCAATCAGTATGGTTACAAGTATCTTCACATTTACCTTATAATTCATGGCCTTAAGGTAATTAGTACCACGGTAGTTTCTACATATAAAACTACGGTACTATAATATTTTCCTTAATACATTAAACTTAGAACGTTTTTTATATAAAACGATAATGTAAAACTATATTATGATAATGATAGTAACATTTGGGAAAATGCTCTTTAAACACGAAACAATTGGGTCTTGGTAGAAGACTGCTTTTAGTAAAGGAACTCATTCTTTTAAACATGAAACACTCGGGTCTTGGTAGAAGACTGCTTTTAGTAAAGGAACTCATTCTTTTAAACATGAAACAGTCAGGTCTTGGTAGAAGACTGCTTTTAGTAAAGGAACTCATTCTTTTAAACATGAAACAGTCGGGTCTTGGTAGAAGACTGCTTTTAGTAAAGGAACTCATTCTTTTATTAGAAAATATAGGATTTTCTGGAAGGAATTCAAATACTTTATAAGCTCTTATCACCATCATCTAATGAGATTACTTTGAGGAAAAATATGTATTTATATCAATGTCATTAAAATACTTATGAACTCACCAGCATTAAAATGATGATCCTCTCTTTCAAAATAACTTGTATTCTCAGGTCGTCAGTAGACAGGTACACTCCGGGAGCTTTTGCGAAGTCAGCCTTGTACCGAGCTGCATCTTATGTTGTTCTCTATATCTACTTTTGATGTTGTTGCTAAATGTAACCTATGTAAAAACTTATACTATTAATGCAATGGTTGTTGTACTTTGATTACTATACTGCATGTGTTGTGATACTTGACATGACGTCCTCCACCCCAGAACGTTTCCGCCGTTTCGGGTTTTGGGGTGTGACAACGTCTTTGCCTTTTTGAGGTGTCACGTGCCATGATGCTTTTGGTCCACATCGTCGACACATCATCATGTCTATGGAAGAGTTTGGCCTTTTCTTCGCCACGTAGTGCACTCCGGTGCCGCCACGTCACCTTTAACAGGTATTTTCCGTGATTTTCGAAAAATCACAACTTTCGCATACGAGCTCCATATTCGATGTTATTTATATCTACGCATAGGTATTTCCGAGTACTACAACTTTCCTTTACATTTCAAAAGCTAATTCTTATTCCATTTTAAATTTACAGTCTATGAAGATTACACTATAAACGATCATGCAAAATTCATAACTCCTTCATACGAACTCCATTCTTGGCTGTCTCTATATCGACAAATTCGTATTTACGAGATCTTCCACTTTGGTTTACATTTTTTGGCTAACAGTCAACCGATTTTAATTTTGATTTACGTGTCGCACACTGATGTACTGTGTCGCACCGAAACTTCAAAAAATCATAACTTCCTCATACGAAGTCAGATTTAGTCGTTCTTTATATGAACACTTTCGTAATTATGATCACTACAACTTTCATTTAGATTATTTAGACTAATAAACAATCTATCTCCAATTCATCTTTTATGACAAACTTTGTTGTATAGGGTTGAATGCGAAACTTCGAAAAATCATAACTTCTTCATACGAAGTTAGATGTGAGTGTTCTTTATACCCACCGAATCATCATCATGACTACTACAACTTTCATCAAGGCTATTTATCGTAAATAGTCTTTAATTTTTAAATGTTTATTTTTCGTAATTCGTTAAATTTATAATAGTGTTTTATACAAATATTATAAGCCCATAAAACCTGTACGCAATATATTAATATCATTTATATAACTCATATTGCGTACGAAGGATTATTATTTATTTAAGATTATCCTATTCTAGGGTTTAATTATTCGGTCAAATGAATATTTATAATTTATAATTCTTAAAATGCATAGCCCGAGTCCGCGTCGTTACACCAGTTTCATAGATTTCATGGTTTTTCTTTTAAATACAAAACATATGAAATGTTCTACATTTAAATGAGTCAGAATAATGTCATGAAATTTGTATAAATAGTATTTGAATCATAAGACCATAGACTAAACATTTCGGAGACCGAAATGTCTTTTGATCCTATGAATAGTAGCAAGGGTCCAATATTCATGATTAAAATTTCTTCTCCTTGTTTCAGTCATTTTACTCTCTTTTAGTACATGTACATTCTTGCAAATGTCATCACTTTATCCTTTAGAAAAAAAAATACTCAAAGATTGGAAATAATGTTCCAATGGTATTATGAATTATTATATATGGTCGTAGACTACACATTCACAAGTTTTTGTTTGATGCTAAGGATAGTAGCACGGACTCATAATCCATGATCAAAATATCTCTTATATGTTTTAGTCTTAACCATCATACATATTGGGCATGAATTCTTTCTAAGTCCTTTTCTTATTTTGGAAACAATAGTTAATCAGAACAAGTATCAGAATAAACCTTCTTATTGTCCTCGGTGTTTAGCGTCGAATTAAGTATTTCAACACTAATCACCTCTTACCCATGGGAAACTGACTTTCTTCTCTATAACACTTCTATTCATGATAGTGAAAGTAAGAGCATATGAATTTGGAGTTTCTATGATTGGACCATGTCAGTCCCAAAGGGTCTTTATATGTCATTCAACTCCTTAATTGACATTTTTAAGTTGTTCATATCAAAATCAGAGTGAACTGATTATATATACACTGTTAGCTTAGTTGATTACCATAGTCAACTCCTAACCAAATGAAATTCCATTTTCACTTCAATATGTTTATTTCATAACTTTTCTTAACAATTTTGGAATGTAGTGGATAGTGGGATCTCCGGAAGAGATTTATCTAAGACATTATCTTTCTATTCATAAAGGAGAAATATTAAAAAAAATACGAATTTGATCATCCTTCCAGCTAATCATTTTGAGATATCTTATAAAATCTATATTTTAGTGGATTATCTTGTTGACATCATTCAATATTAAATCCATTATGTTTGTTTTATTGATCCTTTAAATATTTTTTTTCAACCCTAATTTATTATTTACTAAGGCTAGGATCCATATGTGGCTTTGCGATGTGTAGAGGGATGTCGTCAACACACCACGAAGTTATTTAGGTAGGCAATGCACTTTGCCAATTTTAATCACTATGAAATTTCTAGATATTTTGAGATTCATTGAAACTATCCAATGACATGTTAATCTCATATTTGCACATCCTTTATTTGTGCCAAGGATACCGTGATGTCACAAATAATATGGTGAACCAACCATGCAAAAAATGTGTGATCCTTGATTATGATATGGATCCCAAATTGACGTATTAGTTCTGAAACAACCTTATCAACTCTCTTACTTGCCTCTGCAATCTTCTTAGCTAACTCTTCATCTAACTTCTTGTGAGCTTCAAAAGTATTTGCAATGGATTGAGTTAACATCTCTATAGCTGCTTGATGAGATATAACCAAATTTTTACCATTTGGTTGTTGAGAAAGAATTGGTATGCAGAAGAATCTTATCCAACTTTTTGTTTAACTCCCAATATTCACGAGTCATTGGAGCAGTTAAATCAACATCATCATCACTATCAAATTTAAAATTGAAATTAGGAATTAAGAAATCATCAATTGGTTCAGGTTCATCACCAATAATAAAATCCTCATCGAAATATGGAGATGTGTGAGGAATAGAAGTAGATGTATGCTCCGAAGTGTTCATAATAATTTTAATATTTTAGTCCACATCAGATGTGTTCTCAAGGATGCCTGAAGTGTTATTCTCCTTCTTATCGGATTCAAAAGTAGGAACTTCTGGTGGAGGTTATGTGGTTGTCGTAGTTTATAACACATAAGGATTTGTCATAGAATCTGTAAAGATTGGAATTTAAAATGGTGAAGTGGTTTGTGGTTGAGATATCGATTTAGAAACAGATTTCAGAAGAGGTGGTATATTAGTTTGAATCGGAAAAGAAGTTGTTTTCGGAGGAGGTGGTGTAGGGGTTTGAGAAAGATTAATAAATGGCTCATTTAATACTTGCTCAAAAACATATGACTCAGGTGGAGTCAAAATAGATGAAGATGGTGGAGTAGATACCATCGGAGTTGCAGTTGTTGCAATCGATTTAGAAGTCTTTGGTGGAACATCTGAAGTCTGTGCAATATCTTCTTCATTAAATAGAACATCATCACCCCGAACATCACTTTGAGTTATGTCCTCCAATTCCTCATCAAACACAGTTGGTTTATACTTGGATTTCCTTTGTTGCTTGGGTTTCTTTGAAACAACCCCAACTACTTTCAATTCCCTCTTTCCTCCTCTTTTTGGATTATCGACAACATCAAGAGTTGCTTGTAAAGATGCAGGAATTTCACGAATACTAGAATTAGGGATTTCTCGGTATGCTTTGATAATAACATTATCAATAGGAACCTAGCCAACATTACTTCTGGAATAGAACCAACAAAAGTGAAATTCTTTGGATCAGAAGTTACAAAAGTAGTTGTCTGCATCTTTGGAATCTCGGCAATCACAACGTCGGTCATCTCTGGAACATTGTAATGATTTAGAGCACGTCGAACAACAATCAACCAAAATCATGCACAAGAAATTTCTGAATCCTTTGTATTTAAACTCACACTTTGAGCAAATTGAGTCCAAATAACCGTTCCATAATCAATATTCTCACAGTAAAAAGACCATAGATCAAAGTATAAAAGAATTTACTAGCACTATTAGAATCAGTGACTCGCTCCGATAAACACTTGAACAAAATAGTGAATAGAGCATTCAAGATTGGAGGTAAAGCGTATTTCTTTAACTTCGATAGAAGAGAAAGATTAGAATTATACCCCATTTGATGAAATGCAGCAATGATACTGGAAATAGAAACTGAATCTAGACGAATTCCATCGTTTGAAGATGAAAGCCCTAGCAAATTGCAAAAGAATTCTTTTGTAATTGAAGTTCGATGACCACGAACCTTAAAATTTATCACCTCTAGAGTGTTGTTGTAAATTGCAGTTGACTAGGCCATGGATAAATGAGAAAGAGAAACATTCTTGAACATTGTCAAAACCCTCATCAATGGTGAATGATTCAGGCATTCGATCAAGGGTCGAATTGTAGGGTTATACTTCAAAGCATCCAAATCGGCCATTAAGTTCCGATTCACGTTGATTTTTAACATAGCAGTAGATGCAGATTGATCCATGAAATAAATTTTCCCAGAAGACGCCATTTTTAGTAGATGAAGGTTTGTAGAAAATTGAGTAACAACACAGAAAATTTGAAAACTCTGTGAAGTATTTTGTAAGCGTAAAGAGTAAAATGTACAACTCTCGAGCTTTATATAGTATTGGATACCCAAGCAGTTTATTTTTGAATTTGAACCAGTGTCCATAAGTGGATAGAGAAAACCACCGTTCAAGCATTAAATGTCTATCCCATCGCACGTCAGCCAAAATCCCATTCTCATCATGCCAAAAATATTAGTCCAATAAAAGACTACCAGCACATCATTCTTTGTAAATACTTTAGATGTCGTTTTAAATTTTCAGGAATGACGTCATTAATCCATAAAATACGCACCATGATTTTGAATTTGCTTTAAGTGAAACATGTCATTTCGGTTTGCAACAGTTTCAGAATCATTGATCTACCCTTTAGATTGACATAAGCCAAAATAGAGTCCATTGGAATTATGACCAGAATTGATTTCATAACCCAGATAAGATATTAGAACCAAAACTAGATTTTGTAAAATCACAAGGAGTTTAGTGCAAGAGTGTGCCAAAGAAAAAGAATTAAGCAAACAAAATTGCGAGGAATTAGTGATATCAAAATTATTTGATATGAAAGTAGTACGATCACGGACAAAGATTCTCTTCTTTCATAGTCAAGAGAGACTGAGACGTGCTTGTGTGGTTTCCCATTAAATTATTATCGTCAACTTATTAAGAAGTTACGCAAGGCATCTTTTCACAAGGCAAATGGGTAGTCTCATTTTCGATTGTAGATGCAACTTGAAATAAGTGCAAAGATACTAAAAGAAAACATTGATTGGTCAGTGTAGCCAAATTCAAGTAAGCAAAAAGCTTTAGCTAGGAAATAGTAACACCGAGATAAAAATAATGTTAAGACTAAAATCTCATAATTTGAAATATAAAAGTTGGAGAGTTTTGGGAAGAAATGATCTGGATTCGGTCAATTTCATTAAGATATCTTAAAAGAAAAATTATGAGATTTTGAACATTAAAAACAAGTTCCGTAAATTAATTAGTAAAAATATAAAATAACAAGTTTTTCACCGTCAATTCCTTTAATTGTAATGATTGTTGGGTCTCACTCTTCATCATGGTGATAATAACGAAAAGATCATAGACACATATTTGTGGCACACCTACATTCTAGTTGTTTTTTACTAGAGATGTCTCGAGATATGCGTCATTGTGTGTGCAAAGTGTAAGAATTATAAGATAAGAAGAGGAAAATGAGTTTTTCACACTTTCATGGTGATAATGAGAATGATCATAAAAACAATTTTTGAGAAACCGTAACTCCGAGATGGTACAATCTCGAAAGATCAAGGGTTAATAAAAAATTATTGTTTAGTAAACTGTCAATTCCTTAAGGCTTAGAAAAGGAACCCTATGTTTAGGTTTGTATATACCTAAGACATCATCGGTTTCCAAGATTGGTTAAAAGAAACATAATACCTCTACTATGAAAAATGACCAAGCATTTATCTCTAAAATCTGAAATGAGTAGAGAAAGGTAGCTCGATGACTTTTGTTAATATAGCCTATTGGGAATAAATTTTCCGTAGAAAAATTTCATTAAACACTTTTCGCAAACAAATAGTCTTTGAGGCTTCGGATAACATGCTGCAACATGCTTCTAGGGACACTTAACTAGTCAATGAGTTGCGAATATTACATGATCCCTATTGAGCTTCGTATGTGCATGCTTAGATACAACATGTGTAACAATGTAATAACCAACCATGATACCAGAATAAAGAAAAACAAAAATACAGAAAATATTCTTTTTGAATTTTTGAGTTTTTGAAATAAAAAACAAAAATAAAGAAAATCTTTTTGGATTTTTGTAAATTTAAAGACAAAAATAAAGAATTTTTTTTAGATTTTTGAATTTTTAGAAATTTAAAGAAAAAAATAAAGGAAATAATGGTTACCTAGTACACCGGTCTACGAACAAGTGTACCCTCTTGCAACTAAGAAGTAACTACAAAACATATTGGAAATGATCATTAATGAAGACTTCCGATTGACTCCGATTTGTAACCTGTCGCAAGTGAACAGTGAAATTGTGATAGCCTCCGAAGATCGGAACATTTCGTAAGTGAATAGTAACATTCTGATAGCTTCTAAAGATCAGAACTAATCAGAAGTGAACAGTAATGTTGTTCGCAACTACAAAGACGATTTCAGAACCAAATTAGCCTCTATCATTCCAATCCCTTGTAAGATTCGATTAAATGTAACTTCTGGTAAGACTTTTGTGAAAACATCTGCCGATTGATCTGCTGATCTAACGAAATGAACTTCAATGTTTCCATCTTCAATATGATCTTTAATAAATTGATATATTAATGCAATATGTTTCGTCTTTGAATGTTGTACTAGATTGTAACATATTCTTATTGCACTTTCTAAATCACAGTGTAATGGAATATTCTTCATACTTATCCCATAATCTCACTGTTGACTTTGAATCCAAATAACTTGCGAAGTTCAAGAAGTAGCAACAATATATTCAGCTTTAGTAGTTGATAAAGATACACAAGTTTGTTTCTTCGATTGCTAACTTAAAAGTTTTCTATCAAGAAGTTGACATCCACCCGTTGTGCTTTCCGATTAAGACCACAACCTCCTAAATCAACATCTGAATAAGCCTGCACAAAGAAACAAAAATTAGATGGATACCAAAAACCAAGAGAAAATGTTTTGCGAAGATATATAAAATATTGTTCAAAGCGATCATATTTGGTTCTCGAGGGTTTGCTTGAAACCTAACACAGTAACACACATCAAACATTATATCAAGACGACTACAAGTTAAATACAATAAGGAACCAATCATCTGACGATATAAAGTGAGATTTGCTGTTGGTTTATCTAGTGAAGGTGTGAGCTTTGTTCCGAACGTCATAGGCACCTTGACCTTTGAGTCACCATTCATGCCAAATTTTGTTAATAAAGTTTTCGTGAAATCTCCTAATTGATGAATATTCCCTCCTTACTTTGTTTTATATTTAATCCAAGAAAGAAATTAATGGGACCCATCGAACTCCTTTCAAACTTAGTTTCCATCAATTTTCGGAATTCAACAGTCAACTGAGGATTTGTGGATCCGAAAATGATATCATCAACATAAATTTGAACAATCATAAGATGTTCACATTCCTTCTTTCAAAAGAAAGTGGGGTCAAAAAAATATTGTTTAAACTTAGATTGTTTGAGAAATCGAGTCAGAGTTTCATACCATGCACGAGGGGCTTGTTTTAAGCCATAAACTGCCTTATCAAAAATATAGCAATGATCTGGATATTTTTTATTTACAAAAACAGGTGGTTGTTCGATGTATACAATCTCTTCAAGTTCGCCATTAAGAAATGCACACTTCACATCCATTTGAAAAACTTCAAAGTTTTGGCGAGCAGCATACGCTAAGAATATACGAACTGATTCCAAATGTGCTATATGTGAAAATGTCTCTTCGTTGTCAAATCCTTCTTCTTGACAATAGCATTTAACTACGATACGTGCTTTGTTTCGAACCACATTGCCTTCTCTATCCATCTTATTTCGAAATACCCACTTGAGACCAAACAACTAATGCATTTTTCGGAGTAGGAATCAATCTCCAAACTTTGTTTCCCTAAAACTCATTGCATTGCTTTTACCCAATCTGCATGATCAAGAGCAACTTTAACAGTTTTAGGTTCAATTTTAGAAATAAATGAATTAAACATGCAAAATTCCATTCTCACATATAAAGCAACTTGTTTCTCTTTTTGTTGAGATCTAGTCAAAATACAAGAAAAGGTATCTCCAATAATTTGAGTTCGTGGATGATCTTTTGTCCATTTTGTCAAAGGTGGATAGTTCAGATTATATTGAGGATTAATTTCAGCATATACTTCTTCAACTTCTGATTGCTCATCAGTGTCACTATGTAAAATGCCCCCCCTGGATATTTGCATTTGAAGTTGAACTCTCCCCTAGACATGATTAGGATGAATTAAATTCTCCCCCTCCATAAGATCATTAACATTCGAGTCAGATTCTTGAATAATGGAATTCGAAATTGAATTAAAAACTCCATCATTGGATTGTGCAACATAATTTTCTTCATTCTCCCCCTCAATTGGATAAGATGGAGAACTTGATGTGTTAAGAATTTCTTCTGCTTCATGAATCTCTACATTCTCAATTGCTTCATCGATCAGTTTTAGCAATTGATCAGTTTGATTGTCAACAACCTTTGATTATGAAGATATAGCTTTTTTTGGATCATCAAACAAATCTAGAAAATCCTCATATAATGACATAAGAGGAATTGTTGTTTATTTTGTTGATGGAAAATTTCTTTAGTTGGAGAATCTTGCATCTGATATGATTTGTTATATTTTTCATCAAAAGTTACTATAACGTCCCAAAAATCATAGGAAGAATTTTTATTTTTCAAAACCACTTTAAAATCCATAAGTCGTACAAAACATTGTTCCAAGAACATAGTCATCAAATCAGAGTTTCCAAAAACATAGTTTTGCCCCGATCATCTGATGTACCTGAAACCATGAAATAAAACTGTAAGTCAAAGCTTAGTGAGTTCCCCCAAAATACCCTACACAACAGAACATACACAAACATGCATGTTGGGTCCATATCCTCCCGACTGGATTACCCCTGGCCCATAGTCTCCCGATTGGATTGCCTTTGGCACACAATCTCCCAACTGGATTGCCCCTTTGGCCCACAGTCTCCCGACTGGATTGCCTTGGGTTTTTTGGCCTACAGCACAAAGCAATACCACCTCAACCCACCCGCACTATGTAGACATATGCAACAAATAATAAATAACCAGCTAATACAGGTAATCATACAGATCTACCAATGTAATATATAACCAAAACATACATGTAGTCATACAGATTTACCAATCTAACAGCTCACTACAGTATAACATCATCCTATATACCAGGATACATAGCACAAACTAGTGGGCCAGCATTGATAACTTCGACCGACGAGTACAATGATCAAAACTTACCTCAAAGTCCGAAAGATAGTTGAACTAATCATTGCTCCAAATATTGGCTTTACAGTTCACCTGTACAACAAACAAGGACCAAGCCTCAATCTACTACTCAAATTACTACATTTGACCTAAAGTCAAACTTGGTCAAAGTCAACGGTCAAAAAGTCAAAAGTCAACATTCAGCCAAATTACTCCATGTGTAACAGCTTTACGCCCTGCGTAGAACCCAGGGGGCAAGATCGAGGGAAAATGAGGCTACGCGCTGCGTAGCCAGAATTACACCCTGTGTACTGAGCTAAATCCAAACTTAATCATTAAGCTCTTAATATAGAAGGTCAAACCACCAAACTTCCAGATCTACACTAGATGAACGTCTTAATGGATAAAGTCTTTGACTTTATCCATTTGCATGCATGCCAAGGAACAAACTCACAATATAAGTCCAAAAGGCCATTCCAAGCTCAAAAACACATGCATCGATGGATGAGAGTGACCAATCTCTCATTTTTATGGCTTAACAACCCTAAAAACGACTAGAAATAACTCTTCAATGGTCTGGAGTAGCTCTTAATAAAAAACACCATGGTTATGGGCACAAAAGCATGAAGACCTAAAACTAAGCTAGATCTATCATAAAAACTCATCAAGGTGGAGACTTTATACATCCTATAGATGGATGAGGGAAAGGAACTTCTAGATCCAATGCTGATTCAAGCTTCTAATAAACTCCACCACCTTCTTCTTTCTTCAAGAAGCACACAAAACACTATTAATCTCACAAATCCTTGAATATGATTTAAATTGAGTGGATACATTTCTCCTTTTCTCTTTGACTTCAAAATGACTTTCTCAGATTCCTTGTGAATAATTTTTGATCCTTCTTCATCAAATGACACTTTAAGACCAGAACCTACAACAAGTTGAGAAACACTTATTAGATTGTGTTGCAATCTTTCCACGTATGTTACCTTCCAAACTGCGAATTCTCCATTTGTGATCATGTCATAGCCTTTGATTTCGCCAGTTGCATTGTTTTCATATTTCATTCTTCCGCCATCTTTTAAACTCAGATACTCTCTCAATTCCGAATTCCTTCCATTCATATGACAAGAACAACCACTATCAATGTATCATTCCGAATCAAACTGCTCGTCACGTATCACCTACAAGATTAAACCGATTTAGGAACCCAAACCATCTTGGGCCCTCATGAGATTTTTGATTTTGAGATTAAAACGGGAAAAATCTTAGTTTTATCAATCCAAAACAATTTTTTAATCAAAGTATTATACACCCCTTTTTCCATTTTGAAAACTTGAGTTTTGTCATCACAAAGACTAATTTCAACAAATTGAGATTTTCGTTGAATAGATTCTTTCATCTTTGGTGCCATCTTTTTCAAAAATTCTTTTTCTTCTTGTTTTAACTGTGTGTCCATCACCAGAGTATTGGTTCCGGAGTTATCAAACTAGTAAACACGTTATAGTAGTTTTTGTTAAATTTAGGATGATGGAACACCTGAACTAGTAAACACGTTATAGTACTAGAGTACACGTTATAGTACTAGAGTATTGATTTCGTTCTAACATAGAAGTTAATATTAGGATCACCTTCAACTGTACGCGTAGATAATTAATGAGAAGGCTGCGAACTAGAGAAATGAGGTTACACATTTTTGGATTTACGAGATGTATACACCATAGAACACATTTGATTTGTTGTTCACCCTCCAAGTTAAGATTGTTGAGTTTGTTGAGACAATTGCTTTTAGCAGGAGTTTATCGTGTCCTACATTGGCTTAGGGATAAACAGTTAGTACCAAATCTCGATCTCGTATCGATATTGTACCATAACCGATACCGAATCGTACCAAATTTAAACATATGAGACGGTACTCGGTACTTTAAAATCACAAAATTCAGGATTCGGTACCGTTGGTACCGATGCTAGTACTGAAAACCGGTACCATTCCCGATACCGGTATCGATATTTCAATTCGGTTCGGTACTTAGGATTGGTTTAGAACAAATTGGTTTTCGGGAACGGTACCGGTTCCATCTCACGCTCATCCCTTTGGCTAGACGTGCTTCTATTCGTCTCCGTCCCTTACCGTAACACAATAACCTAACTATATTGCTACATGCATAAATTGTTTTTTTTTTCTTTTAAATGTATGTTTCTTGTCCGGACAACTAACATTAATTCCAATACAAAACATCAACTTCATTACATTTTTTTAAATAAGACTGCATATACAACAGGGACTTGAGTTTTAATTTAAAATCCAGCAAATAGTTTTATAAGTCATTTATTTTAGGTACATTGCAAAACATCAATAGCTATCAAACTAACAACAAATAAAACATACGTTTACATTGAATGATTCAAGGTTACAATAGATGTCGACAAAATAAATTAAAATAAGACAAAAAATATATAATATGTAATTTATTTATATAAAAAATGCATGAAGTGCGAAAAAGGTTATTATTAATAAGCTTGTGGTAGAAGTGAGGTATAATTTGTTTATGTGCTTAGCTGTAAACGAGTCTAATTGCAAATGGACCACCGTCACTCACATACTACAGCTCACCACTTGAGTGTGACCCAGAAACCATACCCTGTTCCGCTGCTCCACTCAATCCCACCCTCACCTATCTTCCTTCCATTCTAGCAGAAACAAACCCAGTTAAAACAAAATAATATTAAATAATTAAATAAAGTGTATGAAATTGAGGTAGAAAATAAAAAATAAAAAACAAAAGTAGCCTTTTCCAGAGCTAAGAAGGCTAGATATAGACTATTATACAAGATATGATGGAAAAAGTACATGCTTTCAGTGGAATGTCGATCTGGAATTTACAATGATGGATCTGCAAAATGAAGAATAATTAAAATAGATTTTTTTTTAAAAAAAAATTTAATTGAATGCGGTAAGAAGGCAGAGCTTTTAGGCTTTTGGGAATGAAAATGGCGAGGAGTGAGGACCCACCACCCACCAGAAATTGAGCTTTGTGTTTTGAATTTTATGGTCACTCATTTATAGAGTTGAAAAATGGAACCCTACTAACTTTTACTATTTTTGGAAAATTTATCTTTTGCAAATTATTTTAGAGTAAGTTACACTTTTGGTCTGAGTAGTTTACGTATTTTTATAGGTTTAGACTTATTTTTGAAAATTTGTTGACAATAGCCCTTATGGTCCTATGGTTGCAAAATCCATCAACTTTGGTCCATTGGCAATTATAATCAGTGGCGGACGCAGATTGTTTTAGTATGAGTGTCCCTCGTACTTCAAGCCGGTGCACCAACACCTAATAGAAAAAACAAAAAAGAAAAAAAAAATTACACTACGTGCCGGAAATTGAGCAGTGGTCCGGAACCCCCAATGCTCCACTAAGGTCCGTCACTGATTACAATCCATATCCCCCGTTACATACTAGTAAAATAATATCAACACTGGTTTCCTCTCTCTTTTCTCGTATGTCCTCTACTTACATTCTTTCTGTTGGGAAGTTTTGGGTTTGTGGTGGAGATCTGGATACCAACTTGGATCGTGATATCACTTTCCGAACTGATATTTCTACCCTATGTCTGGGTTACAAGAAATTCAACCTAGGATAATCCAAGTGGACACTTACGATTCTAGGCACAGAAATCGTAATCCAATATGCTAGAGGATTCTGTGAAAGTATGATGAAAACGAGAGCTTAAGATCGTATCTCTCTTCATGAAAAGAAGAATCGTTTATATAATAAACGATATTAGGGTTTCATTAGGGTTAGGCCGCTATGGATTCCTTTGGAAGCAAGTCAGTGTAATCCGGATTTTAATGAGGATTTAGGGTTACCAAAACTAACGAGTTTCGTTAGTTTTACCATAATCACCCTCAAGAATCGGAATATCCCACCATGTACCCATATGTAAAATTCGGAGAGGTTTTGGGGCGCTACCCCAAACCCCGCGGGAGCGCTGCCCCTCGACCCCCAGCCAGGGGCTCTGCCCCTTGGACCCCGCTAGGGGCGCTGCCCCTAGACCCCGCCAAAGGGGCGTTGATCCTTTGGAAACCCCCGACCTAGGGGCGCTGCCCCCGGACCACTGACTAGTCGTCGAACCGGCTACTAATTTGATCTTATACATACGTGCACTCCACACCAACCCGTCCACATATTAGAAAACAAATTAAGAAGCCCCTTAGCTCACATGCTAATTCCAGTTACATAAAATGACATGGTGACACTAAAATCACCAACACTTTCCATCATTTTTACATTCTTAAAAATTATATCAAAGAGACTCTTTCAATTCAGGGTAGGGGAGTTGTATTTGAAGATTGATTGTTTGCATCTTTTCTTGCGATCATACACTAATAAATTTGAAAATCAAGCTAGAACGAGACTATTCATTTGGGTTTACAATGCAAACTCATGGTTTCAAGCGGGGTTTGTTCTTACAACCGGTATCAATAGTGATTATGTTATGGGATATTCAAGTGTTGTCATGGTTCCTCTTGGTTGGTTAGGTGGATTTGTAAGTCTAACTTTAGCAACATTTATATTACTATACGCAAATGTCGGAATTGAAAAGCTACATGAGTTTGGGGGAAAGAGACAAAACTTTTGGTTTAATTGTAACGACAATCATATCGACCGAATCATATATGGGAGTTAAGTTTCTATTGGTTTGGGTGATGGGGTTGGGTTGCTACTAGTGGTAAGGTGAGAGAAGAAAGAGGAAAAAATGGTGTGTGTGTGTGTGTGTGTGTGTATATATATATATATATATATATATATATATATATATATATATATAGGTTCATTTGAGACCATGATAATTTTGTGAGATACGAGGACGCGATCCTAGCCACTTATCTTGAAGATCAAAAATAAAATAAAAATTGTAAAATGAAAAATAAAAGGAAAAAAATCCAAAATTCTTTTTTTAAATATGATTTTCGTTATTTAATTTATCCAAAAAAATTAAAAAAAAAATTACCGTTTTTTCGAAATATACGTGAAATTATCTAATAGAATATTATACTGTAAATAATCAAATCGAATTTTTAGAATGTTAGAATATCATTCTAAGTCATAAAGTTTCCAACTTTATGACTTTCCATGGCTAGAAGGAGTCCAAAAACCAAAACTCTAACTTAATACACAAACCAAAACATCATAACTCTTGTATGGAGGAAAGAAAGGGACCAAGATCATATTTTTATGGTTCCTAGCACTCACAAACGTTTGAAAGGACAACTCTTATGGTTTAGAGTAAGCCATACTCATGAATACCAAGACTATGGGACCAAAATGCATAAAAAACTTCATACCTTATGGAGGTTACTTGCATGGAGAACAACTCAGATCTACAAGGCTTGAAGCTTTCCAAAAGCACTCCAAAGATCTTCTTCCTTCAAAGATGGACACCAAACGCACAAATGTCTCAAAAACTAATAAATGAGCACTAAGGTTTGCAATGGATCTATTTGGAGGATGGAGGCTGGAGGTGGAAAGGGTTTTGAGGGTTAAGCTTTCTTAAATAGTGATCAAACCTTAAAAATTAGGGTTTGCTCACCTGCTAAGTACGCCAAACGTACTCATGAGTATGCCTAGCGTACTCACATGCACGCACGACCCTTTTTAATGAGCTACGTCGTGCATAGACCCCAAGTACGCATTGCGTAAGGATCAATTTTACAACATATTTATATTTTTGGGTCGAAAAGGAAAAATACCTTATATATGGGTGCTACAAAAACTACAAGGAAATATATTTTGATTCACATGTAAATTTCACTAAATTAATTTGTTAATGATCAAAAATATTGAAATAATATATCAGATTTACATTGTGCATGCCCAAAACAAAATTATACATAGATTACAAAGTGTGAATATGATTCATAGTGTGAATTTGTTCACAGTTTGAATATGATTCACAGTGTGAATCTGACTTGCAATATGAAAAAAATTTATTTTTTTATATCGATATGAATATCTATTTAAAAAGACTACTAAAAATTATAAATTTTGATATATTTAATTTATTTTTTTCGATAAAAAATAAATGTAAATATTAAAAAAATAACAAAATGAAGTGGGTTTTTTGGGAAAAAAATAGTTTATTATATATATATATATATATATATATATATATATATATATATATATGAGAGAGAGAGAGAGAGAGAGAGAGAGAGAGAGAGAGAGAGAGAGAGGTCACAATAATATCTCATATTATAAAAAGCACATTAAAAATGAAAACTACTAGTAAGGGTACGCTGATAATTTTCATATGTGGTTAAACCACATAAGGAACGTGATCGGGAAAAGGCCAAACATGAAGCATTTTTAAATGAGAACCGTCTGTATCAAATATCAAAACATGGACCAGACATGTAGGGAAGTGCCAACCATAGGGACCAAAAATGTAATTCACAAGTAAATATCATAGCAATGCTAAGTTGTAAGGCAATTCTTATATTGGATTGAATTGTTTAAACATTAAAATAGACATTTAATTGTGAAAAATTCTTTTGTCATGAATTGTTTAAACTATTTAACATGTAAATCCCATGATAATTTCATCGAAACCAAATAAAAAACTAAAACGAAAATCATAACAAAAAAATCTTTTTGTAAAATTGCTAATTTGTTTTTTAGTTTAATTAAACCAAATTTTAGGGTAGGTATGGTTTTTTGGTTTTTTATATCAAAAAGAAGAAAAACGAGCCTACCAATGCAAAATAATATCATTTTACATATAAGCGTCTAAATAATTAACATATATTTTTAATTTATATTGCAAAACTTTTCTTTGGTTTAAGGACATGTCAGCCGGTGCACATAGAAGAGACAGCTTTGTTCTTTGACAAAGAATTGCGCAGGTCTATCGAGGATATGGTGGTATGTGGAGGCCCCTTCTTCGGAGACATCCAGTGACATCTGGCTTCATTACCTATTCGTTTCGGTGGTTTGGGTTTGTACTCGGCATATGAGGTTTCCTCCTACGCATTTGTAGCCTCGAGGGCCCAATCGTGGGCATTACAAGAATACATCTTACGTGACAGTGACATATGTGGTATGGACTCTGATTACCTATGTGCTATGACTCGTCTTCGCGATACGATTCCGGGATTCGACTGTAGCGGTTTCACTAATAAGGACACCGCCCCCTAAATCCCAAAAAGCATTGGCGTGTGCCATCTTTATCAAAATCGTCAAAGATATGGAAGTCGACTTCGACATGACTGTTAGACAGAAAGCAATTTTTAAGTGTCTCCGGGCACCTCATGCTCAGGATTTTCTGCTAACTATCCCTATTGAGGGCCTCGGCCAACATATGTCTCCTGTAGAGTATCAAACTATCCTCTGTTACCGCCTCATGATTCATCTATTCCAACTGACAAGATATGCCCAGTTTCCCGTAAGGCAAGTTTGGACACTTTTGGGGAACATGCGGTTCATTGTAGAGAGCTCCCTGGTTTCAAGTACCGACATGATGTGGTTAGGGATGTTCTCTTTGATGTTTGTCGGCGTGCTGGTATCTCTGCGAAGAAAGAAGCGTCTGTGAACTTTTTGACGGACCCGCAGGATGGAAGATCTAACCTCAGGCTGACTGACATTTTGGTCTTTGGATGGGTAGGAGGGAAGCACATGTGTGTGGATCTTACGGGGGTCTCTCCTCTCGTCGGTTTGAGGAGTGGGGGTTTCACAGCAGGGCCAGCCGCTTTGAAAGCCATTGTGTGCAAAGTGGCAAAGCACGAGAATGCATGTATAGAAAATCAACATTTGTTTGTACCTTTTGCATTTGATACATTTGGTTTTCTCGCACCAGAGGCCGTGGAGCTCCTCAACAGAGTCCAACGGGTCATGCATTCTAATGTCATATCTCCTAGATCCACAGAGGTTGTTTTCAAAAGAATTAGTTTTGCCATCCAGAAAGGGCTAGCGGCGCAGTTTGTTGCCCGTTTGCCTTCCATTGATATGTATTGAACTTTATTTAGTTAAATTATATGAGATGTTTTAATTGCAGTAAAAGTTACGTTTGGTTAACAAAAATAGTTTCATGTTATTTTGTAGACAAAATTACAAAAATGTCTGTATGGTTTGTTAAAATTGTCATTTTGGTGCAATAAATTTTGGTCATTGGTCCAAAACTTTCATTTTGTTGCGAGTTTAGTCTGCTTCATAATTGGAAGAGTGTGAAATGACCAATTTGCCCTCTCTATTTGGTTTTCCAATTTCATTTTGTTTACTTTACTATTTATCTAATTAAAATAAACGAAGAAACAAAATATAAACCTACCCTAATACCACTACCCCACCAACATCCCTCTTATATGAGTCTCAATATATCTTTGCTAGTTCGCGGAAAGCTGTCGTTATCTTCGGAAACCATTGACATAAACCATCACTATGCGACGTTCAAACGTCATCGAGGACCACCACTAATCTGACGAAGCTGCCCTTCTCACGTGAACCTCTCCCTTCTTGCTGGAACACCTCCCTTCTCATTACAGACCTAAAAAACCATATTGAAAACGTTTCTCTCTCTCTCTCTCTCTCTCTCTCTCTCTCTCTCTCTTTTCATAGTCGTTGATGAAGATGACAGATTTATGTCTACCTACAACGACATTCAGACCATCGCCATTTACGAATCTTCGAACGACGTCGGAGAACCCTCGTTCCAAATCTAAAAACCCTAGTAGTGGTGACAATGTTTCACAGGAGAAAGAAGTGGGTGACAGTTGGGATGGGTTTCATCATCATTGGAGTCGCTGGAGACGCAGTCACCTGCTCTTTCACCTGAAAAGGTCTCTATGTGGTTTAGTGTCCGGTATCGAGATGTAAGGATCTATTGTCATCTCCGATGAAACCTTAGTGAAGACAAATATAATAATCGGTTATTCCGGGTCAATAAAAGAGAAATAATTAAAACTTAAATCATGAAAATGCATATTGCTTTTGAGTTTTTCGGTTTTAGGAATCAAAACTCACCAAAATCGAAATCACCATTTGTGGTCCATTTAGAACCGAAATCACCTTAGGCCGAGAACCCTTTGGACCGAGGACCACTTGGACCGAGAACACCCTAGACCGAGAACCCCTTTAGACCGAAGACCTTGGTTCTCGGTTGGAAATTTGGACCGAAATCAAGTTGTTCTCGGTTGGAAGATAAGCCGAAATCATCAATTTTAAACGGTGGCACCTTTTTCAATGAGATAAATTACACTTCCCAATGCAAACATCACATCAAATTTACCACCATATATAAATATTAGGCCAAAAACACCATTCACAATTCACATTTACGACTCAAAATCCTTCACATTTTTCTCTCAAAACTCATAAGAACATCACCATATCTTCATACTTTTCCCAATAACATCTTCAAGTCCTCAACAGATTACCCAGAAACACATTCAAACCTTTCCCAGGAAACTATTCTTCAAGATTAAGTTCTTAAGAATCCTTGTAAGTTCCTATAAAATCTAGTGTTTTACAACACTTTCATTGTTATTTCAACTAATTTATAGACATTACTGGGTGTTTAAAACTCTTACGATACGAATACTGTCACGTATTCTAACTTGAAGATCATCGTTTATACCTCGATATCCAGCCAAGAACACATTCGAGGTGAGTTCATACCCATACAGTTTTAACGATTTTTCTATGTTTGGGAATACAAGTAAAACACAAGAAAATTTGTGTTATTATACAAACCGTTACATTTGTTGTTTTTATAATATATATATATATATATATATATATATATATATATATATATATATATATATATATATAGATATGGTACAAATTTGATTACAATGATAAACTATATAAATATAGTTTATAAAACTATAACCCTTTTGTAACATGTTGAGCAAAAGGGTATAATTATATAAAAATAAATATATAATTATTTTCATTCATTTTTATTATCATAGTAAAAATGATAATGTATATACAAAGGATTCATCATTTCAGTTAAACATTTTTATAAACTATAATAGGTATAGTTTATGAGGCATACACATTGTTTTACCATTTCAAGATACAATACAAAAATAATTATTTCAAAGCATGATTATTTTATAACATGTAAACACTATAAAAGGATGAAACATACATTTACAAGAAAACGGAGTTTTCATCATACTACACGTAAACAGTCAATATGGTTTTGTGAGACACGTCTTCAAGTACTTATCTAAGTACCAACAAAAGTCATGTATTATAACCAGAATCTCCCGTAAGAGAGCGATATATTTTCGTATAGATCTATATGGGACTGACAATCCCACACCTAAACTGTTAGCTACAGTTGAACCGGCAGGTCTGGGGTGACAAATGTCGTACCATTCCGACGTCTGAAGAACGTCGTAGCAGGCCATCTAGGTCATTAGCATGGTTATAATAACTCACAAGGGGTATTAACAATACGTTTGGTTTACAAATTACATACATACCTTCAAATGGTTTTATTTAGATAAAACTACATTACACTATTCTCCAATACAATACAGTTTACATTTCTGGAAACATACATTCAAAGGGTTTTACACAGATACAACTACAGTACATTATTTTCCAGTACAATACAATTGCATTTCTGAAACATGCATCCAAATGGTTTTTATAAAGATATAAAAACTACATTATACTATTTCAAAGTACAGCAATACTTATACATTTTCAGTCTTAGGGTGTTTAAGATTACATTACATTTAAAAGAGAATATTGGATTTTCTGGAAGAACACACTATCAGTTTCAAGGAACAATGACATACCTTTCTCATACAAAATACTTATGAACTCACCAACTTAAATGTTGACACTTTTTCAAAACCACTTGTATTCTCAGGAAATCAGTAGACAGGTACCCACACAGGTTTTGTGAAGACGGAGCATAGCAGTGTTACGTCTTATATTTTTGCCATATGTTTTTGGAGTCAAACAAACAATGATTCTAACTCAATGTAAATATTAAATTATCAATACAATGTTTGTAATGCTTTGATCTCTATTAGACAATTGTTATGATACTGTACATGACGTCATCCACCCTCGGACGTTTCTGCCGTTTTACTCGGTTCGGGGGTGTGACAAATTGGTATCAAAGCATTGTTTATAGTGAACCAAGCATATCAAACCATATAAGATATACAACTATGAATACAATGAGGCTAAAACGCTGTGACTAAAAGTATACTTTTGAAATATAAAATATTTTTTAAGTATACGTACATGCATACATACTAAGAACAGTGTCGTAATAAGATCCATATAAAAGTATTTAGATAAGTTGGACGTTGCGGTTAAGCCTAGATAGTTATGTAATCAAATATGAGATAAATATAGTCTGATCAACTATATTTATGCGAGATATGACTAACATGTGTTTGAGAATGATTGTGGTGAACAACGAGTCTAAAACTTACCAACACCATACAAGGAAACTCTAGAACCAAACATAAAGTTTAAAATACTATATGAGTATTTTATGATAATATAGAACTATACAATTTGGCCAATTACGTGTCTTTCATACCATTATTCTTATACAGTCGACATAAACAGACATATAGTTAAGATGTTCTGATTCGAAAACATCTTTAAACCTTATGGCAGAAAGATGCTACCACGTAAATCTATCAGCCGTTTTACTCGGTTCGGGGGTGTGACAACAAAGATGATGACGCCGCTAGAAGATGAAGACGTTCTTCTTTCTTACAAATTTGTTTTATGTATTTAAATATCCATTCAAAAGAGTCCAAATGGTGGTGGTTTCCGGCTGGTGGTTTCCAAAAGTGGTGGTGGTTGTTCATATTTTTCCGGCAGGTGGTGGTTGTGCTAGTTTTTTTTTGTGAAAAATCAAAAAGTATATATATATATATATATATATATATATATATATATATATATATACACACACACATACACAGAGGGAGAGAGAGAGAGAAAGAGAAATTAAATATCCCTTACATTTTGTTCCTACTTTTCTTCCTACCTATTTAAGATGATGATAAATGTATAAATTTAACATCCAAATCAAATTTAAATTATATTAAATGGCACTTG
Organism: Lactuca virosa; assembly: GCF_052849685.1. NCBI lineage: Eukaryota > Viridiplantae > Streptophyta > Magnoliopsida > Asterales > Asteraceae > Lactuca > Lactuca virosa. The sequence goes on from NC_136433.1 coordinate 48,028,919, forward strand.
TCACCATTTAAAATAGATAGGAAGAAAGTAGACATAAAAAGTAGGAGAATATTCAATTTCTCATATATATATATATATATATATATATATATATATATATATATATATATATATATAGGGCTAGGTTAATGCGTTTTTTATATTTATTTTGTGGTAGAATGCACCAATAGAAATTTAGTAAAATTAAATAATTATTTAATTAAATAAAGATAGATATTAAATGATTTCCATAATTGTATATATATTAAATGATCCATAATTATAATTTTTTTTGGAAACTAATTAAATTCGTTATTAATGCTAGCAATAACATTCTTTCAGAATGAATTCACATCTAGGTATTTATGTATGAGTTCGTTTTTTGTTTCAGGACCCACTCACTTAAAATACAATAAAGTTGAATGAAATATGAAGAACGAGAGTGTATTCTGAGTATATTCTAGTAGAATACACTCTCATTCTGCTAGAATACACTCTCATTTTTCTAGATACGAATTAATTCTGAAAGAATATTATTGTTGACATTAATGACGAATTTAATTAGTTTTTATAAAAAAGAATTATAAATATGAATATCATTTAATATACATATATTTTTTATTAAATTCTTATTGGTGCATTCTAGCACACAATAGATGTTAGAAACATTTAAACCTACCTCTTTCTCTCTCTCTCTTTATATATATATATATATATATATATATATATATATATATATATATATATATATATATATATATATATATATATATATAGAAAGGAGGAAGAGGGTTGAAATTTTCTTATTTATTTTTCTTTAATCATAAAAGTACTTATGTAAATAAAAAAGAACGAAAAAGAAAAAAAATTAAGGACAAACTTGTCACTTTAAAAAAATTCAAAATAATTTGAACTAAACTCGTAACAAAATCAAAGTTAAGTTCTAGACCGGTGAGGTTAATCTATAACTCTTTGGACTAAAATCACAATTTTGAGCTAAACATAACGATCATTTTTACAATTTTGTTTATTTTGTATTGCTAATTAGTACGTTAACTGTTTTTATAAAAATTTATCATCATGATTTACAGCTTGAAAAAGCTAAAATTAAAAAAAAAAGATTGAAAAAACAAAGTCTTTTTTTAAAGTTAAAAACGAGCTTTTTAATTGGATTATGCACTAAAATAACTAAAAATACATGGATCATATTTTTAAATAACAACCAACCAGTTATCCAAAAAAAAAAACCACAATTTCCGCAAAAACATGTTTATGAACTAGCGAGTACATGTTTACTAAGTCTAAGCTCAATGTTTTGGTGCGCACATAAATTATTTTTTACGAGGTTATTTTTATTTCCAGTCGGTTACCTATACAAATGACGAAAGTGAATGGTTTTGTGAAGTTAAAATAATTTTTTTTTTATAAAACAATTTTAAACGGCAATGAAAACAATATTTAAAATAACATTTATTTTATGATTATTTTAACAAAACCACAAATGATCAAATTACATGATAAGAAAGATTATGATAACCATAAGATGTTAAGAATATAACATTTAAAGACTTTGATTTCAATTGTTTTTGGAGAGTTGATGAAGATGACAAAAACTCAAGAAAGAATTTCTCTATAATGTATCTACCAAGAGGTATATTCCATGAAGAATGCTAGTTCTTATCTTGTATGAATTATTTCATAAGCCTTTAAGCACGTACCACAATTAAGTACTAAAGGAGAAACACTTCTAAGCACCAAATATTCACCAGCTTCAAAAGACAAGAAAAAAAGGAGTGTTAGTGTATTAGTTTATGCAGCCTACTTGTATGTAGTCCATATATAGACTCACTTTGTATTTATGTATATATACTCATTGTATCCCTCGGTTTTGGTTAATGAGAATCATTTTAATATTCTTTATTCCTATTATGGTACCACAGACCAACCTTCCTAATCATTCTCTATAATTTTCTCTATTCCCTTTTCTCTTCCAAGAGCCAGGAAGCAGCTACCCTAGCATCCAGAGCAACACCACAGGCCACCCTCTTCTTCAATATTCTTCTTCTTCAATGATACCTCCTCTCCCATCACCTCCTAAGGTTTTTAGTATTACAAACATCAAATCTCACATACCTTTGATGCTTGAACTTGAAAGGCTCAACTACAGCTCATGGCATAATCGTTTCTCCACTTTTTATGAAGCTTATTGTGACATCCATCAAATTTGGTCAACAAAAGTCAACAAGGGTCAACAAAAGTCAATTGTGCGTATATTACGTCAAAAAGACGAAATGTGATTTTCGTAACATCCCTAATGTATTATTGAATATTATAATGCTACGTATGCTATTTTGAATCCATTATCGAATAAACGCTTTTATTGCGATCAATAAACTACGGTAATTTCGTAATTCGATAAAACACACAAATATTACTGGGAATTGGGTAATGTTCATAACACGAGGTTTACGTGTTCACAAATCCATAAACACGATTCAAACATCATATGACCTAGTAATTAGTTGATACTCCGGTGGTTGTTCCGGAAAAAAGATCATACATCAAGAAAACGGAGGTTATCACATTTAATGCTCACATTTTTTACAACGAATTTGAGTCAAACAATTTAATCATAAGGTATTAATATTATTGTTAATAATATTAAATAACAATATTTTTATTAGTTATTAAACCTTACAAATTCCTCAAATCCCACCATACATTTATAGAAATACCAAACTTTTATAAAAAGGGCTAGGTTTTTATAAAAACCAATATGAGACAAATTATGCTCCCTCTCTCCTAACATATCCATCTTATCCTAACATAATCATATCATCTTTTTTTTGTATTATAATAAAAAGAAATCTTACTTTATATATTATAATATAAAGAAAACAATACTTTGATTATTATATACTAAAAGCCTTAACCCTAGAATTTTATAATCAAAATAACACCATTTGCTATTTCCCCATGCAACCAACCCACTCTTCTCCCCTCCCTCTCTTTAAATTCGTCCGAAGCCCCCTCCCCCTCCCTCACTTCATCTTCAAACTCATTCTCATTCTCTCTAAACCCTCCAAACACTCTCTAGTTGATTCCAAGCTTTTTGGCAAGTGTTTAGCGAGGATTTTTGGTAAGTTCTCTTCATATTTTTGAGATTTATATCTTCTCCCTACCATCATCTTTTGGCTGTCTCATTTTCACTCTTGAAACAAAAACCCTAGGCAAGATCTTGAAGTTTCAAGAAGGTGTCACTCGATTCTTACCTCATCTTCATACTATCTTCTAGGGAAAGCATAAAAGGTGAGTTCATACCACCTTTTCTACTAGTTTTTCAGTCATTTTACACCTTCGGGGGAGGTTGCATGCCATGCAAATAAAATACATTTTGGACAATGACTTTACAGAAAGATCCTAGATCTAATATATGATGGATAAAACTTTTAACCTTTGGGTAATACTCTTACATGCATGTTTATGTTCTATTTATCAAATATATACATATATTCATGTTTTCAAAGAAAACACACAAATCTCATTTTTTTCATATGCACAAGCTTCTAATATTGAATATGTTGTATGTGGATAACATCTTTATCCATTGGATAATATTATTACACATTGGATAAACACAAACTAACATTTTTACCAAAAGTCTAGTTTTGAAAGATTAAAACTTTGTGTTTACACATTGGATAAAACTATTACCCCTTGGATAATACCATTATCCATTGGGTAATACTATTACACACTAGGTAACCAACATACATGTAGAACAACACTTTGAACATGGGAAAACTTCGATTGCATTTACAACCTAGAACAACATACTTTCGACGGGTTATGTGAGACATTTCTTCAACCATTACGTTAAGTCCCGGACCTTATAATCGTTAAATCTAAAGTGAGCGGGAGAATTGTGTATAGATATATATGGGATTGACAACTCCCACCTATGGTTGCTAGCTACAACCTCGATCGACGGGTCAAGGGTGACAATTTTCTTGTCATTTCACGACGTCCGAAGAAGCGTCGTGGCGGGCAGCATTACAATCGATAGCTCGATTATAAGGGCTCACCATAACATCAAATAGTGAAATTCTAGTGCAAAATACATTTATAAGTATGGTTATTTACTTATACACTACATTTATATGTATAGTTATTTACTTATACACAACATTTATAAGTATGGTTATTTACTTATATACTACATTTATAAGTATGGTTATTTATTTATACACTCGATTTTTGGATAACAAAAATCACAAGACATGTCACACTTTTTATAAGTTTAGAAGTTATGGGAACTTTTATTTTATAAATGCTTTTGAATACATACTACACACATACATTCTTCTTTTACGCTGATGGCGTACAAATACAAATCTTCTTACAAGACAGAGATACGATTTTCATCTACGGAAAAATATCAGATTTTTCTACAACTGAACTCTTATGAACTCACCAACTTTATGTTGACTTTTAAAACGACATGTAATATTAGGAAACAATTAAGCTCGGATCCGTGGAGCTACTTTTGAAGACAAGACACAAAATATCATTATGATAACTACTTTATTTGATAACATGCAAACCTTGTAATGTATTTTGATACTAAGTAACATTTGGGTCATGTAACCGATATAATCATATGATATGATGGTTGTTTATGTACTTGTGTTTCAATGTATACAATTATTGTGATACTGTGTTCTCGTTCCACCCCAGACGTTTCCGCCATTCGGTTTGGGTGTGTGACAGATTGGTATTAGAAAAATTGTCTATAGCGAACTAAGTATATTTTTCCATGTAAGAAATACAACTATAGATATGGGGACTAATATGTGACATCCCCAATTTTCTCGGCCATAAAAGACCGATTTCATTTATGCTTTTTAAAATAAAATCAGAGTAATCTTTCAAAAGGTGTTGCGGAATTTGTCCCCAAAACAAAATATGATAAAAATTTATCAAAGCATTTTTTAAAGAAATGAATTTTCATTATATTATAAAACCTCGGGATGTTATATTCCGATACAGACCAAAAGCATAAATAATACCATATAGGCCTTACAACAGTTATTTATATCTACTGGCCTATAATCCAAAATCCCTCGTCATCGTCCCACTATGCTCTTGTTCTACTACCTGTAATATAAAAAGTTGAGTGGGTCAGGCTTGGAGCCTGGTGAGCATATAGGGTTTTCAAACCACAATAAATAAATTTATTAATTTTCATCAACCAACAATAAATTTATCAATTTCATCAAACAATAATAACCCTGATTACCCGTTCCCGTTATCCTCACTTTACGTCCCTAAACACCTATGATAAGGGACCTAGCCTAAGGATCATCATCGGGGTAGCAACACTGCTTAAGGGATACTTCTGCAGTTTCTTAAGGTTCCACCCTAAGAATCCTCTATCATTCACTCATTCATTCCAAAGGATTATCCTAAGGAATAGGCACAAAGTCCATTGTTGCCAATAACACAACTGCCAATATTATCCTTTAGACGCACCTGCCAGGATTGTGTTATTCTCAACCAGGTGCAGCTACCAATATCATCTATTAGGCACAACTGCCAATATTATCTATTAGGCACATCTGCCAGTGTTATCTTTTAGGCGCGACTGCCAATATTATCATCTATTAGGCACAACTGCCGATATTATTTATTAGGCACAATTGCCAGGATTATGACGTTCTCTATTAGACTCAGGTGCCAATATTATCCTTTAGGCACAGCTGCCAGGATTATGACGTTCTCTATTAGACTCAACTGCCAATATTATCCTTTAGACACAGCTGCCAGGATTATATTGTATCTATTAGGCACAACTGTCAATATTATCCTTTAGGCGCAGCTGCCAGGATATTTAGATTACAACTGGTGAATACTTAAATCAAAATACCTAGTGAACACTCCGTTCAAAATACTTAATGAACACCTAGTTCAGAAACACCTAGTGAACACTCAGTTCAAAAACACCTACAGGTTACGAGCCTGTTAATGTTCCACTGGACTGTCTAGAAAAGTCCATGGTCGACATCTATATTCTGCTAGATAAATGGAACATCATCAACATCGAGACCTCTCATCATTTTATTTCATCACACAACAGCTATTTCATCTACCCATGTTATACCCAACATATTTGTAGATAAAAGTACATATACAGTTTAAATCATTCTACATATGTATAAAATATTCATTCAACATCCATCTCAAATAAACCAACAACATATATATAGACATAACATGTATTTTATATAAAATACTTCATATCTATGTGTAAGATGAAAGTGACTATACACTCACTTTATAAGACGGTGATTGGACAACACTTTGTCCCTTAAAACAATCTTTTTCGATGAAACCGGGATGTTTTCTCAAAAACCGGGCTCTGCGCGAGCAGAGTTTCGACTCGAAAAACTCTTTTTCTCGGAGACTTCGGGGCTCCGGGCTGTCTTCGGATGCTAGGATGGTACCCTAGGCTTTGGGGGGTTTAGGATAGGATAAAAGGGAAGTAGAAGGTATAAAAGTTTGAAAATTGTAAACATAACCCGGGCAGCCTCGCATCCTATTTATAGGAGACCGAAGCTCCTGATTATGTTGGGCGTAATCTCCATGTACGCGGGGCGTACTGCCTCGCAAGGCCCTTCGTTGGGCGTACGAGCGGATCAGCTCGGACATGTCAAGGCTACGACACGTGTCCATCATGTGAAGGAGTAGGGCGACGTGGCTGACTCCGGATCGAATACGTGCGAAGTACGCTGGGCGTAATCTTTATGTACGCTGGGCGTATTCGTTCGGACCAGCCTCGAAGTTTGTGCCCAGAACTTCAAAAATTCGTAACTTTCGCATACGAACTCCGTTTTTGACGTTATTTATATCCACGCTTAGGTGAGATTATACTCTACAACTTTCATTTAGACTCCGTCGGCTAATTTTGAATTTATTTTTAAAGTTATATTTTTAACAGGCCGGGACAGGAAAAGTCCTTTAAAAATTCATAACTTCTTCATCCGACGTCCGTTTTTGTCTGTCTTTTTACCGTTAAACTACTATCAACAAGATCTTTGATTCTTGTTTAGGTTGTGTTGGCTAAAAATCACTCGATCTATATTTCGAATTCCGGGCTGCATACTGCTATACCAAATCTTAGAAAATTCATAACTTTCTCATACGAAGTCAGATTTGGACATTCTTTTTATGCACGCTCTCGGTTTAACGTATACTATGACTTTAATTTAGATTGCTAAGGCTAAAAGACACTTTATTGTAAATTCACTTTTTACGTCACATAGCGTCGTGCCGGTTCTGTCGCGAAACTCCGACATGTCATAACTTCTTCGTTATAACTCGGATTTCGGTGTCTTTATATCTCTGGAATCCTTGTTTCAACCACTATAACTTTCTTCGTAGATATTGGGATTATCTAACATTTATTTTCGACGCTTATTTTTATCCTTAACTTATTAAATCATAATAATTAAGTATAAAACACATAATACTCAAATAATACATCTTATTATTTCAAAACAAGTTACAAAGGTTGGCCTAGACTATTACATCATCTTTAATGCCTAGCCTAGAAACACGGGCATTACAATTTTCTCCCTTTAGGCTGATTACGTCCCCGAAATCATACATCAACAAACAAATGCGGATAGCAGCTCATCATGTCACTCTCCGTTTCCCAGGTGAGATTTGGCCCATTCGTATGTTTCCATCGCATAAGCACTAAATCGACCATCTTGCATCACAACTTCTTAGTCTTACGATCAACAATTGCCTCAGGTTCTCCAATTAAACTCTTGCTTTCATCCAACCTTAATTCAGAAATTGGAATTATGTCGGGAACTTCTCCCGTGAACTTCCTCAAATAACACATGTGGAAAGTGTTATGAATACCATCTAGTTCTTCTGGTAGTTCTAGCTTGTAAGCTTGGTTACCAATCCTATGAAGAACTTTAAACGGTCCAATAAACCTTGGACTCAACTTTCCCCGAATCACGTAGCATACTCATCTTACTCGGACTTAATTCTATATGACCTCTAGGGTTGGAATATTAATCATCTTCTTAATCATTACCGAAACGATGGTAACGACACACTTGAATAAAAACGAAATCAATTACTAGCTTCTTGGTAACCTTGTGACTTTTCCATGATCCAAGTGTGAGTCCTGTACTTCCAGTAGTATAGGCCTCTACTACTATTCACACATACTCATACTCGTCCGAAGTATTGTCTCGCAGTTTTCCAAGTCACCATTCAAAAATTTCATATAATCATTTGACTCATCAGGTAACAAAACGAAGGTTTATATTATTTCTTGAAACGATTACAAAGATGTTCTAGTTTAACCTATACTATGTCTCTTATAGGCAACACTACTAGATTCTATCTGTACGGCTACGTTATATCTTGATTTTGGAACATATAGTCCTTACTCCTGATCCCTTACATCCTCGCCTGGTTCATTAAGAATCATCGGGAACGCTTTTGCCTTTGGTTTCGGAGGTATGTTTAGCTTTGTAGCTCCTTTCCTCTTTGGGCAGTCTTGCTTGTAGTGCCCTTCTTCATTACATTCATAACACACCCTTTTATTGAATGTACATTCATTGGCGTAATGCCCATATTTTCCACAGTTGAAACATGTCACCTCCTTGCCATATTTTCCAAAGTGTTTCTTATTGCACTTATCGCACCATCTTGCTTCACCTCCTCATTCGAAATTTGAACCAGACTTGCTCTTCTTGTTGGGTTTTGATGATCCATCAAACTTCCTTTTCTCGCCAACTTCAACCTTGCTGGTGGCTCTTCCCTTGATCATCTCTTCAACAGACTTGGCAGCCCAGATAACTGCCTCCAGAGTAAGTGCCTGCCGCACTGGCACCGCGTACTCCCATGGAAGTCCCTTTGCGTACCTGTCGATTTTTTCCAGCTCGTCTAGAACAATATGCAAAGAAAACTCCATTTTATCTGTGAAGTTATTGGTGTATTCATCGATGGACACACTTCCCTTCTTCAATGTCATAAATTGGTTCTCTAGCTCAAGCAGATATTGGGCCGAGCAGTACTTGCGCTTGAAATGCACCAAGAACTCTGCCCAAGTCAGTTGCAGTGGCTCATTAGGGCTTAGGGTCTTCCCCAGAGTGTTCCACTAGCGAACAACGCCACCTCTGAACTGACGCATTGCAAATATGGTTTGTAACTTGCCTTGACAACCACATGTCATGAAGGCCAATTCCATTTCCGAGATCCAATCCATTACTCCAACGGGATCTTTCTTTCCAGTGAAAGTTGACGGCTTGCAATTCATAAAGTCCTTGTACTTGCATCCATTTCTCTCGACTCTTTCCTCTTGGTTATTCCTCATAACCACAAGCGGTTCAGCTTGACCAACAGATCTACTGTAATTTCCTTCTTCTAACTGACTGTCATTTAATTCAGGTTGTTCAACAGGCATTGAAGGTTCATTCCTGTTGTTCAACAATTGTCTTATTTCTTCCCTCTGTTCAACCTGTTGGATATAGTGTCTAAGTCCATAACTTTATTTGGTATGTACTTGACCCGACCCGGCATGGTCCATTTGGGTTGCATGGCATTGCAATACTTGGATAGACTAAATGAGAGAATAAGGCACTTATGATTATTAATATATTATAAGTTCTAATATATTAATAATAGTATTATTTAATTAGTATTGATCAAGTATTAATCTAGTATTAATTTGGTGATCAAAGTGAGACTAATTAAATATATAGGGTTGATTATGACAATCATCAATTCTTTTATGGTGGATTAATGATCCATGGTTTATGGGTTTGGTTATAACCATATGGAGCTCCATGGATAGTCCATGGGAGTTACAAACCCATGGGTCATGAGAAATCAAGAGTCATGACAATTAAGGGCATTCATGTGTAAACCCTAATTGTGACAACACTATAAAAGGAACCCTATGGCTAGCAAAATCGTGACCTAGTGTTACGAGAGAGGGCATAACCGATTTTGAGTGCTAGAAGTATTCTCTCAAGTTATTCCAAGTCTTGTGGTGTTGTGTGAAGCATTTGAGGCACAACATTTGGGGTGCTAGGCTCACAAAGTCTTGAAGGAATCCAAGCAACAACAAGGTATGTATTTCTACTAGTTTTATGTTCTATGTAATCCCCATGCCATGCTAGTTAGGAAATAACCTTGAAAAGAAATTTGCATGTATATAGAGAAAACATAGATTCAAGGTTATTAGGGTTGCATGTACACTTAGGAAGTGTTAGCATGCTCAAAAACCCATCAGTGGTATCAGAGCCTAGGATTGTTTTCTGTATACTTGATGCAAAACTGCTTAAAAATCGAAAATTCTGCACTCTGACGACTGGACTCGCCGAGTCCATGGGGAACAGTTTTTTCGAGTTTCATTGCTAGAAATGGATTAAGATCATTATCCCAATCTGTTTTGGACTTGTAAAATCTGTTTTTCAAAATGATAATGATTATGTTAACCCATGTTACATGACTTTTATCAATTTTCAAGTATTGTATATGTTTATATGATTTCTTGAAATTGCTTGACATGAATTTGTGTTCATATGAGTTTAGAAGATCATAGGAATTATGTGTAACCTCCATGTGTGTTTAATTCATGATCTTAATGGCTATGATGGTGTCCATAACTTGTCCTCAAGTTATGGATAACCAAAAGTCACTTCTTTAAATTGTAATTAAAGAACTAAAGAGGTTTCATAAAATGAAGAGTCTTCATTTTTATGAACCATTAAAACTCATAAGTTACAAATTGAAGAGACTTGGAATAGTTTCAATTCTTGCCCTCAAGTTTTGGAATTTGAAAAGCCTTACACTTTAATTCTAAATTAAACCTTAGATTTTTAAAAAAGTTTAAAAATCAACACTTATACTATTATTATAATTTTATTATATAGATATGTATAAGAATATGTCATTCTTACCGTTAGTAGGCCTCATTCACGAAGCCGGTCTATAAGGGGGGTATAAGGTTGTTGCCTATAAAATGGTGACTTAATGGGTGTCCACTCTCACCCACCGCTTCCTTGATCGGTGGAGGGTCGTTAGCCGAACGGGTAGGATACGACTTTAAATTCTCATTAAAAGTATAATGAATTATAAAGTAACTATACATTATAAATTCCCAATCTTAGTTACTTTAGGAAAATGTGAAATTGGTGCTAGCCCATAAAATTACACTTTGTACCTTACCAAGTCGTTAGTGGAGCGTGTGTGGTTAACCGGCACACTAACATGGACTAGTAAGAGTGGCAAAGGGTAACTTGACTTTATTATAGATCGGTGGAGCGTGTGTGTTTAACCGGCACATCGATTAGGTAATATTGTTGGGGGTACCAAGTCAATTTGTATGGTTATTCACACCTTGTTTGTGATCCTCGGCATCCCAGTCACAAACTTGAGAGGGCACAATCGAGATTCAAACATGCCATTGAAAGTTCAATGTATCTCAAAAGATCTAGGAGTTTCAAATCCAATTAAAACTTAATTATATTTCGTTTTTCATGGTGGAAATTGGTAAATCGTCATTTACCTACCTTTAACGATTTTATAATTTGGATTACGGCATCCCTCTTCCAGTTATAAATAGGTTATTGGGTCCTAGCCTTAATATTTCATATTGGGTGTTATATTAAGGACTTTAAATCAACTAACTTGAATTTCTCCCATTATAGATGTCTAGTTTAGACAGCTATGGTCTTCCCAAATCTTTAGGAACAAGCTTCCTAATGAAGATGATATCCCAAATGGCAACCAAGGTGAAAGATCAATCCCTTTTGTTGTGCATTAATGGGACTGGAAATCATACTTCACTTCCTCCACCTCCTCCAATAAATCTCCTTATCCCACAAGTTTCAAGACCTGATAAGTTCTAAGTCACTCAATCCCTATTGGCAAACAAAGTCTATATGTGCTTAGGTCTTGGAGATTAAGTCACATATTGACAAGCCGGGAGAGTCGGGTGTCGAAGTCTCAAGGTAGCTGGCTGTTGACTTGGTCACTCCCTGATAACAGATCACGACATGACCGTTAATGATCTTACCTATTTGCTTGATGATGCTGAATCAGCAATGATTTGGAGCATTGGTAAAGCAAAATTTGATTGGAAGATCAACTTCCCACACTTCCATGGACATTGACAATGGTAACATTGGAAGTCTAGAAAAAACTTTCTCTTCCCAATTGAAAGGGATTGGCCATAGTCAACTCGGTTGACCAAATGGTAAAGAGAAAGGCTAAGTCTGTGATAGTCCTGTGTACCGTTTCCAAAGAGTCCATATGTTTCTGTTGCCAAAGGAAGGGCATTGGTTGCGAAGCTGCCAAATTTACCTAAAAGTCCATAAGGATAGTAAAGTCAAATGTTTGACTCTACTTCAGGTAAAGTCCATTGTCTAACTCTATTAAGTTTCTATTATGAGGTTCTTATTGCATGATGTGACTGGGTCACATGTTGATGTTTTAAGAATCAAAGAAAAGTGAAGAAACTTAAAGGAAGCATATGCTGATTCTGATCGCGAAGAGGGATTTTGATCGCATGTTTCGGTGATCAGAATTTTGAGCTATTACTTAAGAGTTGAGACATATTGCTTAGGAATAGATAACAACAAGGTTTTCATATGGGTTGTAAGGATAAGTTTTCCGCAAAGTTTTAAAATAAAGAAAAGTTTTGATTTTATTTATTTTAAGTATCCTTACAATGGCATTTGTGAAAAATTGTTGATTATATGTTTCCATTAATAGCAATATTTGAAAATGGATTTGATTCTTTCATTTGTGGTAGGATCATAATTTACCAAATAAGGAAAGATTCTCATCGCCCAAGTTTCAGTTAGATAGAAACTTGGAATCATGCAACTTGTATTGTATGATGAATGAGAAGTTTTCGTCTTTGGGAAATTAAGACTAATTCCTTGTTCACATGTACATGTGAGTGAAGTGAAGGACTAAAAGATTGGGTACACTTGGTTGTGTGCTGGTCAGATCCACCGCAAAGGTAGATAAGATTATTCGTTATGATTTACTAAAGTTTAGTAAATATGGTTATGCTTACGAGTTTAAGTGTAATTCTGAAACATTGGAAAAGTTTCAATGTATGGCAGAATGAATAAGAAGAATCAAATAAGGCAGAAAGATAAAATTTCCTCCAATCTGAAGAGATGGGAGAGTACTTGTGTATTTTGTTTTATGATTATCTTAGTTATTATGGAACCATATCACAATTGATCCTCTAAGGACACCTTAGTGTGTTTGTTGCCTGAGGAGAGGAATCGTGAATTGTTGAAATGGTTAAATCAAAAGATAATTCATACTTCGTGCCAAAAACAAATCCTGGAGTTATACTCCAAGATTGTAACTTGAGTGACATAGTCTTTAGAAAGTTCATAACACTTGTCAACTGTAGAGTAAGATGTTTCCTATTCTTGTACATTTGAGATTGGTAAGTTGTGATGTTTTGGATAAAACAAAGACCAGCTAAGACCAATAGTGAGAAGTGTTTAACTTGATAAGAATCCGTACTAGCTCTTGAATATTTGTATTGTCAAGGAATGGTTCTTGACAAAGAGAAGTCTTATATGTGAAGAGGATAGTGGGAGTCTAAATGATTCTGAAATAGTTTCAAGAACTAAATCAAGAGTTTGTTAATCACTAGCCCACGACTTGAGGTTTGTAACCTATCGTGTTGACATATTCTTGTTTCTGTGTCTATTCCAGTTAAAAGTTGATTATGCTTGTGAGTTCTATGAGTTCTCAATTGTTTGCATAACAACCCGGAAGCAATGGTGGGCATTGTGCTACCAGGTGACAAGAAATTAAGATTGCACAAGTTCAGTCCATATGAATTTGGAAGTGTCACTAACCTAGTCCTGTGATTATGGTTATGACAAATTCACATGGATAGGAACACATACACCATAAAATCTAAGTGTCATAAGGTTTCTCTTCGATTCATGAAAATGATGGTGAGGAAACGCTTCCACTAAGAAGATTTTAAGTAGATAGCGGTTGTGATATTTGCATTCTCATATAGTTAGTGGAGCGTGTGTGGTTAACCGGCACACTAACTAGTGAGAATTGCAAAAGGTCTAGACAAACATGTGAGCTATCTAAGGAAAGGTGTATGTTTTTGATAAAGTCTTATCAAAAGCAATCTAGTATCAGAAATATGAACTTTGGTAAGAAAGTCAATAAAGTATTGATTTCTAGAAGTCCAGTTGATTTCTGAGTACATGTCAAAGCTAGTGGGAGCATAAAGTGTTATGCTGGTAATCATTATGCTAGTGGGAGCATGACGATTATGTTAAATATTGCAGGTTAGCAATGTTATTATAGAAAACAAAAGTTTCAATTTACTTTGAAAAGTTGTTTGCTATAATTAAGGGAGAGGATTTTATACTTCATTCCAATTCTACCAGCTTAGATTGAGTTTTATCAACTTTAGTCAAGGATATATGTGAATGTTATGTTGGAATTGTTCAACATAAGGAATTTCTATATATGTTGCGTTCTCAAAATTCGATTATGATTACGGCATCCCTCTTCATAGTTCGAATTATGAAAACATGGCAAATAAAAAAATTTATAGCATAAATCATGTCCCATATGCTTTGGGTATAAGTTTGATTACATGTGCTATAATATTCATCCATTCTAAATTTTCCAAATGCCTATGGCATTAAGATGGAAAAAAGGAATAGAACTGGAAATGACTAAAATGATTAAGCAAAATTATCAAGGACAGTTTGAGGTTTACCAAAGATTGGTTACTCATGGACAATTGGAAGTTACTCTTTGAATCTGTGTAAGATTAGAGAACTTAATGCAAGAAGGAATATGGAATTGTTTCCATAGGTGGAAGTTACTTTTTGAATCTGTGTAAGATTAGAGAACTTAATGCAAGAAGGATGTTCAAAGGAATGTACTTTGAATTTGAGACTTCATGGAATTGCTTTCCATTGAAATATCCTGTAATGTCTGTTGTCAAGTCTTTGTGACTTCTGTGCATAGTCATTACAAGGGGATCATTGCATATAAGTTTAGAATCTAACAGATTACAGTAAATGGCAAGAGTTTGGTATTCTTTCATTTACAACAAGGATTGGAATTGTGAAATGAGCATCATTGGAATATTGTCAATTGATCTATTTCACAAAGAGAGGACCATATGTAAACATAGTATGCATACTTGGAGTATGGCATAATTGTTGTTTGGAAAACCATAGTGTACATGCTTGGAGCATGGGACAACTAATGTTTTAATTCAAGCATAAAGTTGATTAATCGAAACATAAATAATGAGTAATCAATATGGTGCTTAAATAAAAGGTGTTTTATTTACACTCAAAGTGTTGGGGCCATATAAGATTAGTATTATTCTTGTGTTTCACTTTGCATGTTTTGACTTCCAGAATAATTATGTTATGGTATATATCATATTATTCAAACCATCCACAGTCAGTCATATGTTGGAAGTAGATATGAATCAAGACTGTCATGAATTTGGCTTGTATGATTTGTCTAAAGTGCTTTAGACAATGCAATGGTTGCTACAACATTCATGAGTACTCATAAGGGCTGAGTATTGGATCCAACCCACGCTCACTTGCATCACTTCATGGAATTTATCTCGAGTGATCGTGAGACGGTAATATCATATAAATCTTCAAACCTAGAGATATGAGTTGTTGACTATGAGTTGGTTATTCATTGATTGTACGAAAACGCATTGGTAACTCGATGTTATAAAACGTGCCTTTGTGAATAATTCAACAAGTAGTTAGTACAAGCATATCAGTCGAAGTTTATCTGTTCCTTCTAGAGATAGAAGCGATATCTGGGCCCCTCGATGATTTGGTTTTGACTTATGTACCGGGCCCGGTCAGAACCTAATTGATGTGTTCAATTTAGTTCTATGTCGAAACAAATCAGAGATCGAGAAACAAATGCTGGACAATAAGTAAGACCATGTTCCATGTATTTGTCCGGCTGATATCATGAGAACAGAGGATTATATGATCACTTATCTTAAATGGCGTATCATCATCATCTCAGTTCCGAGAGACTTTGAAAGAGCTACGATTGCTAGTCGGATTTTGAAGTCATATTTGCAAATATAGTTATTAGACTTATCCAAGTGGGAGACTGTTGGATATAGTGTCTAAGTCCATAACTTTATTTGGTATGTACTTGACCCGACCCGGCATGGTCCATTTGGGTTGCATGGCATTGCAATACTTGGATAGACTAAATGAGAGAATAAGGCACTTATGATTATTAATATATTATAAGTTCTAATATATTAATAATAGTATTATTTAATTAGTATTGATCAAGTATTAATCTAGTATTAATTTGGTGATCAAAGTGAGACTAATTAAATATATAGGGTTGATTATGACAATCATCAATTCTTTTATGGTGGATTAATGATCCATGGTTTATGGGTTTGGTTATAACCATATGGAGCTCCATGGATAGTCCATGGGAGTTACAAACCCATGGGTCATGAGAAATCAAGAGTCATGACAATTAAGGGCATTCATGTGTAAACCCTAATTGTGACAACACTATAAAAGGAACCCTATGGCTAGCAAAATCGTGACCTAGTGTTACGAGAGAGGGCATAACCGATTTTGAGTGCTAGAAGTATTCTCTCAAGTTATTCCAAGTCTTGTGGTGTTGTGTGAAGCATTTGAGGCACAACATTTGGGGTGCTAGGCTCACAAAGTCTTGAAGGAATCCAAGCAACAACAAGGTATGTATTTCTACTAGTTTTATGTTCTATGTAATCCCCATGCCATGCTAGTTAGGAAATAACCTTGAAAAGAAATTTGCATGTATATAGAGAAAACATAGATTCAAGGTTATTAGGGTTGCATGTACACTTAGGAAGTGTTAGCATGCTCAAAAACCCATCACAACCATCATAGCCCGAATCATGGCTTGAACACCATCCATTGTGACTGGCTCCGGTGCAGCTTCTACCACAGGCGCCTGCTCAATCACTTGGGGTTGAGGTTGCTGATTCATATTCGTATTTCCAGCTCCACTTCGGGTTCTTTCCATTTTGATCTATACACCAAATTAGGCGAATTTAGATCTTTATTCATGATAGACACTTAAATTCTTCGAAACGTTACATGCTAGTTCTAATATCGTAGTCATACGCTTAGAATCCTGAAGACATAACGTCTCCAGATCCGGTCGGCAACATACCATACATCCGAACAAATAATATCATATATGGAAAACATATAGCATTTAGCACATAAAAGCATTTTAGGCATCTTTCCTAAAATATACTAGTGCTTGTGTCTAAAATATGGTAGACACTCATCTCACGATCATCACTTAGCATTCTAAGTTTAAGTCTAGAAATCCTACAAATTCCTATTTCGCTTAAACTAATGCTCTGATACCAACTGTGACATCCCCAATTTTCTCGGCCAGAAAAGACCGATTTCATTTATGCTTTTTAAAATAAAATCAGAGTAATCTTTCAAAAGGTGTTGTGGAATTTGTCCCCAAAACAAAATATGATAAAAATTTATCAAAACATTTCTTAAAGATATGAATTTTCATTATATTATAAAACCTCGAGATGTCATGTTCCGATACAGACCAAAAGCATAACTAATACCATATAGGCCTTACAACAGTTATTTATATCTACTGGCCTATAATCCAAAATCCATCGTCATCGTCCAATTATGCTCTTGTTCCACTACCTGTAATATAAAAAGCTGAGTGGGTCTGGCTTGGTAGCCTGGTGACCATATAGGGTTTTCAACCCACAATAAATAAATTGCACTTATCGCACCATCTTGCTTCACCTCCTCCTTCGAACTTTGAACCAGACTTACTCTTCTTGTTGGGTTTTGATGATCCATCAAACTTCCTTTTCTCTCCAACTTCAACCTTGCTGGTGGCTCTTCCCTTGATCATCTCTTCAACAGACTTGTCAGCCCAGATAGCTGCCTCCAGAGTAAGTGCCTGCTGCACTGGCACCGCGTACTCCCATGGAAGTCCCTTTGCGTACCTGTCGATTTTTGTTAGCTCGTCTGGAACAATATGCAAAGCAAACTCCATTTTATCTGTGAAGTTATTGGTGTATTCATCGATGGACACACTTCCCTTCTTCAATGTCAGAAATTGGTTCTCTAGCTCAAGCAGATTTTGGGCCGAGCAGTACTTGCGCTTGAAATGCACCAAGAACTCTGCCCAAGTCAGTTGCAGTGGCTCATTAGGTCTTAGGGTCTTCCCCAGAGTGTTCCACTAGCGAGCAACGTCACCTCTGAACTGACGCATTGCAAATATGGTTTGTAACTTGCCTTGACAACCACATGTCATGAAGGCCAATTCCATTTCCGAGATCCAATCCATTACTCCAAGGGGATCTTTCTTTCCAGTGAAAGTTGACGGCTTGCAAGTCATAAAGTCCTTGTACTTGCATCCATTTCTCTCGACTCTGTCCTCTTGGTTATTCCTCATAACCACAAGCGGTTCAGCTTGACCAACAGATCTACTGTAATTTCCTTCTTCTAACTGACTGTCATTTAATTCAGGTTGTTCAACAGGCATTGAAGGTTCATTCCTGTTGTTCAACAATTGTCTTATTTCTTCCCTCTGTTCAACCATCATATCCCGAATCATGGCTTGAACACCATCCATTGTGACTGGCTCCGGTGCAGCTTCTACCACAGGCGCCTACTCAATCACTTGGGGTTGAGGTTGCTGATTCCTATTCGTATTTCTAGCTCCACTTCGGGTTCTTTCCATTTTGATCTATACTCCAAATTAGGCGAATTTAGATCTTTATTCATGATAGACACTTAAATTCTCCGAAACGTTACATGCTAGTTCTAATATCGTAAAAACATATAGCATTTAGCACATAAAAGCATTTTAGGCATCTTTCCTAAAATATACTAGTACTCGTGTCTAAAATATGGTAGACACTCATCTCACGATCATCACTTAGCATTCTAAGTTTAAGTCTAGAAATCCTACAAATTCCTAGTTCGCTTAAACTAATGCTTTGATACCAACTGTGACATCCCCAATTTTCTCGGCCAGAAAAGACCGATTTCATTTATGTTTTTTAAAATAAAATCAGAGTAATTTTTCAAAAGGTGTTGTGGAATTTGTCCCCAAAATAAAATATGATAAAAATTTATCAAAACATTTCTTAAAGAAATGAATTTTCATTATATTATAAAACCTCGAGATGTCATGTTCCGATACAGACCAAAAGCATAAATAATACCATATAGGCCTTACAACAGTTATTTATATCTACTGGCCTATAATCCAAAATCCCTCGTCATCGTCCAACTATGCTCTTGTTCCACTACCTGTAATATAAAAAGGTGAGTGGGTCAGGCTTGGGAGCCTGGTGAGCATATAGGGTTTTCCACCCATAATAAATAAATTTATTAATTTTCATCAACCAATGATAAATTTATTAATTTCATCAACCAATAATAACCCTGATTACCCGTTCCCGTTATCCTCACTTTACGTCCCTAAACGCATATCATAAGGGACCTAGCCTAAGGATCATCATCGGGGTAGCAACACTGCTTAAGGGATACTTCTGCAGTTTCTTAAGGTTCCACCCTAAGAATCCTCTATCATTCACTCATTCATTCCAAAGGATTATCCTAAGGAATAGGCACAAAGTCCATTGTTGCCAATAACACAACTGCCAATATTATCCTTTAGGCGCACCTGCCACGATTGTGTTATTCTCAACCAGGTGCAGCTACCACTATCATCTATTAGGCACAACTACCAATATTATCTATTAAGCACATCTGCCAGTGTTATCTTTTAGGCGCAGCTGCCAATATTATCATCTATTAGGCACAACTGCCAATATTATTTATTAGGCACAGCTGCCAGGATTATGACGTTCTCTATTAGACTCAGGCGCCAATATTATCCTTTAGGCACAACTGCTAGGATTATGACGTTCTCTATTAGACTCAACTGCCAATATTATCCTTTAGACGCAGCTGCCAGGATTATATTGTATCTATTAGGCACAACTGTCAATATTATCCTTTAGGCGCAGCTGCCAGGATATTTAGATTACAATTGGTGAATACTTAAATCAAAATACCTAGTGAACACTCCGTTCAAAATACTTAATGAACACCTAGTTCAGAAACACCTAGTGAACACTCAGTTCAAAAACATCTACAGGTTACGAGCCTGTTAATGTTCCACTGGACTATCTAGGAAAGTCCATGGTCGACATCTATATTCTGCTAGATAACTGGAACATCATCAACATCGAGACCTCTCATCATTTTATTTCATCACACAACAGCTATTTCATCTACCCATGTTATACCCAACATATTTGTAGATAAAAGTACATATACAGTTTAAATCATTCTACATATGTATAAAACATTCATTCAACATCCATCTCAAATAAACCAACAACATATATACACATAGCACGTATTTTATATAAAATACTTCATATCTATGTGTAAGATGAAAATGACTATACACTCACTTTATAAGACGGTGATTGGACAGCACTTCGTCCCTTAAACCAATCTTTTTCGATGAAACCGAGATGTTTTCTCAAAAACCGGGCTCTGCGCGGGCAGAGTTTTGACTCGAAAAACTCTTTTTCTCGGAGATTTCGGTGCTCCGGGCTTTCTTCGGGTGCTAGGATGGTACCCTAGGCTTTGGGGGGTTTAGGATAGGCTAAAAGGGAAGTAGAAGGTGTAAAAGTGTGAAAATTGTAAACATAACCCGGGCAACCTCGCATCCTATTTATAGGAGACCGAAGCTCCTGATTATGCTGGGCGTAATCTTCATGTACACGGGGCGTATTGCCTCGCAAGGCCCTTCGCTGGGCGTAACTTCGTACGATGGGCGTACGAGGGGATCAGCTCGGATGTGTCAAGTCTATGACACGTGTCCATCATGCGAAGGAGTAGGGCAACATGGCTGTCTCCGGATCGAATACGTGTGAAGTACGCTGGGCGTAATCTTTATGTACGCTGGGCGTACTCCTTCGGACCAGCCTCGAAGTTTGTGCCAATAACTTTAAAAATTCTTAACTTTCGCATACGAACTCCACTTTTAACATTCTTTACATCCACGCGTAGGTGAGATTATACTCTACAACTTTCGTTTAGACTCCGTCGGCTAATTTTGACTTTATTTTTAAAGTTATATTTTTAATAGGCCGGTACAGGAAATGTACGTTAAAAATTAATAACTTCTTCATCTGACGTCCTTTTTTGTCTGTCTTTTTACTGTTAAACTACTATCAACAAGATCTTCGATTATCGTTTAGGTTGTGTCGGCTAAAAATCGCTCGATCTATATTTCGAATTCCGGGCTGCATAGTGTTATACCAAATCTTAGAAAATTCATAACTTCTTCATAAGAAGTCAGATTTGGACATTCTTTTTATGCACGCTCTCGGTTTAACGTATACTATGACTTTAATTTAGATTGCTAAGGCTAAAAGGTACTTTATCGTAAATTCACGTTTTACGTCACATAGCGTCGTGCCGGTTCTGTCGCGAAACTTCGACAGGTCATAACTTCTTCGTTATAACTCGGATTTCGGTATTCTTTATATCTCCGGAATCCTTGTTTCAACCACTATAACTTTCTTCATAGATATCGGGATTATCTAACATTTATTTTCGATGCTTATTTTTATCCTTAACTTATTAAATCATAATAATTAATTATAAAACACATAATACTCAAATAATACATCTTATTATTTCAAAACAAGTTACAAAGGTTGGCCTAGACTATTACATCATCTTTAATGTCTAGCCTAGAAACACGGACGTTACATATTACCTCTGACTAAAAATTCCAACTTACAATTATACTTTAGGATATGATAACAATATTATACAAAAGTATACATATACAACAAAAGGCAGTGTCGCAATAAAACAAACCAAGAACATCGAAGTTTAGGTTGGACACTATGAATAGACTTATTATAACCCATTGTCGAATCATGGGCAGACGTAGCCTGATCAACTACGCCTGACTAAGGTTTGACCGACACATAACTAAGTATGGGAATAGTGGAAAGTAGTATAAAAATTCGAGTAAATCTACATAACAGCACTTAATAATCCCGCCAAGAGTCCGCACTAACATATTAGTAGTATTATTCACTATATTAGGAATCACATAGTGCACACACTTATACACCATTTCGTTCTTGTACATGACTGGATTCCACCATGGAGAACCTTATTACACCGCTATGGCAGCTAATGGGTGTATCGAGGAAGAACCAGAGGAGATTCATGAGGAAGACCGTGAGGAGGATCCCGAAGAGGATTCTGAGGAGGAGTCAGACGAGGAGATAAACATCGTGGGGATCTTTGGCAAGCCTTATCGCATCAGGGGAATATATGATCCCCTTCCACCTCCCTCTTTTCAGGATGTGCCTCCACGATGGGGCGACACAACTACACTCATAGGTGAGCATGTGGACACTACGACCCACATACACTCCTTAGAGGAGAGGGTGGCCGCCTTGGAGCGACAAGGCCTAGCAGCTGAGATTAGAGCAGCGGCCACAGAGCAAAGGGTATAAAAAGCTACTTGTGAGATGAGCGAGATGACTGGACATCTTGTATGCTATTTTGGCATCTGATAGGTAGGTTAGCCTATTAAGGTCATGCCACTCAGACGAAGCTCAAGAATCCATACGGGACCAACACTAACCCAAACACCGACATCCGTGGACACAACCTCAATCGAAGAAATGATTGCACAAAGGGTAGCAACCGCAGTAGCTAACTACCACGCCGATAGATACGAGGGGTCAGGACACATCAACAACAGTTCCAATAACGACAGCATGAGAAATTCCCAAATTGGCTCATACAAAGACTTTTCCAACTGCAAACCCAAGAATTTCTATGGCAATGGAGGAGTAATCGAACTAACACGCTAGATTGAAAAGACTGAATCTATATTCGAGATAAGCTCCTGTACAAACGAGTGCCATGTGAAGTTTGCTGCAAGCACCATCATGGATTCCACCCTGTCATGGTGGAAGGGCCATGTAAAGACTATGGGCCTCACTAATGTAAATGCCATGAGATGGGAGGAGTTAAAGGTCATGGTGATGGAAGAATACTGCCCGAGAAGCAAGATTCAAGGACTAGAACAAGAAATCTGGAATCTCACCATGAAAGGTTTTGAGATAGCAGCTTACACTAATCGCTTCAATGACCTGGCGGTCTTGTGCCCATGAATGGTTACTTCTGAGTACAAGAAGATAGAGAGTTACATATGGGTCCTAGTCTCACAGATTCAAGGGATTGTTATTTCTTATCGACCAACCACCTTCGACAGTGCAAAGCACATTGCTCATCAACTTACCGAACAGGAAATGCACCAGGGGACCATGGTTTCGAAAGCCGACCCTCCAAAGGAGAGGAACAACAAGAGGAAATTCTGGAGTAAGAAGAAAGAAAGACCCCAACAAGTCCCCCAAAAGAAGCAGGGAACAGTGGTAGTCCTCGCCACTACCAACCCTGCAGCCACCAACCAAGCAAAGCAATACGCCATAAATCTTCCAAAATGTGACAAGTGCCCTTATCGTCACGTTGGCGCATGTAGGGAGATGTACCACTTCAACTGCAAACAATTAGGGCACACAACCAAATTCTGTAAGACCCCGACCCATGGAAACAATAAAGCATCCAACTCAGGGATGACCCGTGCCTGTTATGGATGTAGGGAAAATGGACACTACAAGAGGGATTGTCCAAAGGCTAAGAGTTCGGGTGGAGGCGGTAAAGGTAGAGTCTTGGCAATTGCGAAAAGGGGAAGCAATGTAGGAGCCTACCGTCGTAATTGGTACGTTCCTTGTCAATAACTCTTATGCCTGCATAATTTTTTATAGTGGCGCCGAAAGAAGCTTTGTTAGTCATAAATTCAAACAAACACTAAAACAGAACCCCCAACCACTTAAACAAATCTATAAAGTAGAAATGGCTAGTGGTAGAACCGAAAATACCAAAGAAGTTTACCTAAACTTCACCCTAACAGTAAACGACCACATCTTCCAAATCAACCTCATGCCTATGACTATTGGGAGTTTCGATGTAATAGTTGGTATGGATTGGTTATACCTTCATCGTGCTGACATCATGTGTCATAAGAAAGCCGTCCGACGCAACCTGCCGAACAACAAAACCCTCGTTGTGTATAGTGACAAACCAAGTAAGGGCCTTCGAATCGTCTCGTGTATGAAAGCGTAAAAGTATTTACACTAGAAGTATTATGCATTTCTAGCCCACATTGTAGACAAGAAGAAAGAGGTGAAGGAAATCAAGGACATACCAGAAGTCCGTGACTTTAATGATGTATTTCCAGAAGACCTCCCGGGGTTACCGCCGGTTTGACAAGTTGAGTTCAGAATCGATATAATCCCAGGAGCAGCCCCCATAGCAAAGTATCCATACAAATTAGCCTCGACATAGATGAAAGAGTTGTCTAGTCAATTACACGAGTTATTAGATAAAGGGTTTGTCAGATCGAGCTTCTCGCCTTGGGGAGCACCAGTTCTGTTTGTAAAGAAGAAATATGGATCCTTTAGAATGTGTATTGACTACCGGGAACTGAAGAAAATAACCATCAAGAACTGGTACCCACTCCCCATAATTGACGACCTGTTCGACCAATTACAAGGATCCAACTACTACTCAAAGATTGATTTGAGACCAGGGTACCACCAACTTAGAGTACAGGAAAAAAATATTCCAAAGACAGCGTTCAGGACTCGATATGGTCATTATGAGTTTGTAGTAATGTCATTCGAACTAACCAATGATCCAGCGGTGTTCATGGAATTTATGAACCGCATATGTAGACCGTATCTGGACAAGTTCGTAATTGTATTCATCGATGATATATCGATATACTCACGAAATGAAGAGGAGCATGGTCAACACTTGAGAGCGATACTGGAATTATTATGAAAGGATAAATTGTACGCAAAACTTTCTAATTGCGAGTTCCGGTTGCAAAAGGTAGATTTCCTAGGGCACGTGGTCAGTAAGGATGGGATACATGTAGACCCATCCAAAATAAAGGCAATAGAGAACTGGGAAACACCAAGGACACCAACAGAGATACGCTAGTTCTTGGGTCTTGCTGGCTACTGCTGTAGATTCATAAAGAATTTCTCTAAAATAGCTAAATGTCTCTCGACGCTAACCCAAAAAGGGGTGAGTTTTGATTAGGAAGACAAAGAAGAGAACGCCTTTCAGACATTGAAGCAAGCCTTATGTTATGCACGGATCCTATCTCTCCCAGAAGGCACAGATGACTTCGTTGTCTATTGTGACGCTTCAAAACAAGGGTTGGGATGCATGCTTATGCAAAGAGGAAATGTCGTTACCTATGCTTGTAGGCAGCTCAAAGCCCATGAAGTCAACTACACCACCCATGATCTCGAACTTGGGACTGTAGTATTCGCACTGAAGATTTTGAGACATTACCTGTACGGTATCAAGTGTACAGTATTTACTGATCACAAGAGCCTGCAACATATCCTCAACCAGAAAGAGCTTAACATGAGACAACGAAGATGGGTTGAGTTGTTAAGAGATTATAAATGCGATATTCGTTACCATCCGAGCAAGGCGAATGTAGTGGCAGATGCCTTGAGCCGAAAAGAGTACTCAAGACATCGAGTAAAATCATTAACAACTACCATACACTCAAATCTATCCGCGCAAATCAAGAATGCTCAGCTTGAGGCTCTGAAAACAGAAAACGTGCCGAATGAAGCGCTGCGAGGAATGGATAAGACCTTTGAGCTCAGAGATGACAAAATTCAGTACTTCATGAATCGAATCTGGACGCCAAAGTTTGGTGGCCTTAGGAAATTGATTATGAACGAGGCACTTAAGGCCAAATACTCCATTCACCCTGGGTCAAAAAAGACGTACCAAGACCTGAAAAGGTTATATTGGTGGCTAAACATGAAAGCTGAGATTGTCACTTATGTGGGTAAGTGCCTAACTTGTGCTAAGGTCAAAGTGGAATACCAAAAACCCTCGGGTCTATTACAACAACCAGAAATACCCGAGTGGAAGTGGGAATGGATTACCATGGATTTCATAACAAAATTACCCAAGACATCGAGTAGGCACGATACTATTTGGGTGATTGTTGACAGACTAACCAAGTCCGCCCACTTCCTGCCAATCAAGGAGACTTGCAAAATGGAAAAGCTGACAAGGACGTATCTCAAGGAGATCGTGAGACTACACGGTGTGCCACTGTCCATTATCTCGGATAGGGATAGTTGATTCACCTCACACTTTTGGCAATCGTTGCAGAAGTCGTTGGGAACCCGACTCGACATGAGTACAACTTATCATCCCCAAACAGATGGTTAGAGTCAGAGAACCATTCAAACACTAGAAGATATGCTTCGTGCCTGCGTGATAGACTTCGGAAAAGCATGGGATGCTTACCTACCGTTAGTCGAATTTTCCTACAACAACAGCTACCACTCTAGCATCAAAGTCGCTCCATTCGCAGCTCTACACAGACTCAAGTGCAGGTCACCCTTATGTTGGGCTGAGGTTGGAGATACTCAATTGGCTAGAGGTCAAGTGACAAATAGCACACTCACCGGCCCTGAAATCATACAGGAAACAACATAGAAGATTTTTCAGATACAAGAACGATTGAAAGCATCTCGGGATCGGGAAAAGAGTTATGTTGACAAAAGAGGCAAACTCTTGGAGTTTAAGGTGGGAGAAAGAGTGCTGCTAAAGGTATCACCATGGAAAGGGATGACACGTTTTGGAAAATGAGGTCAACTCAATCCACGGTATATAGGAACTTTCGAAATCCTTGCAAGGATAGGTCCTCTAGCCTACAAGCTCTGACTTCCACACGAGCTCAACAATGTACACCCCACCTTTCACGTATCAAACCTCAAGAAATGTCTATTTGATGAAACCTTTGTCATTCCACTAGACGAGATCGAAGTTAATGAAAGCTTAAATTTCATCGAAGAACCGGTCGAAATCATGGATAGGGAGGTCAGACAAAAGAAACACATTCGCATTCCAATAGTGAAGGTCTGCTGGAACGCTAAGCGGGGACCTGAGTACACTTGGGAGCATGAGGATCAAATGAAATAGAAGTATCCCCAACTTTTTTTCAAATCCCAAAGGAACCCGATATCTAAGACTAATTTCGGGACGAAATTCATTTCAACAGAGGGATGATGTGACATCCATCAAATTTTGATCAACAAAAGATAACAAGGGTCAACAAAAGTCAATTGTGCGTATATTAGGTCAAAAAGGCGAAATGTGATATTCGTAACATCCCTAATGTATTATTGAATATTATAATGCTACGTACGCTATTTTGAATCCATTATCGAATAAACGCTTTTATTGCGATAAACTACGGTAATGTAGTAATTCGATGAAACACACAAATATTACCGGGAATTGGGTAATGTTCATAACACGAGGTTTACATGTTCACAAATCCATAAACGCGATTCAAACATCATATGACCTAGTAATTAGTTGATACTCCGGTGGTTGTTCCGGAAAAAGATCATACATCAAGAAAGCGGAAGTTGTCACGTTTAACGCTCACATTTTATAGAACTAATTTGAGAAAAACAATTTAATCATAAGGTTTTCATATTATTGTTAATAATATTAAATAACAATATTTTTATTAGTTATTAAGCCTTACAAATTTCTCAAATCCCATCACACTTTTATAGAAATGCCAAACTTTTTCTAAAAAGGGCTAGGTTTTTATAAAAACCAATATGAGACAAATTATGCTCACTCTCTCCCAACATATCCATATTATCCCTACATAATCATATCATCTTTTTTTTGTATTATAGTCAAAAGAAATCTTACTTTATATATTATAATATAAAGAAAACCATACTTTGATTATTATATTCTAAAAGCCTTAACCCTAGAATTTTATAATCAAAAGAACACCATTTGCTATTTCCCCATGCAACCAAACCACTCTTCTCCCTTCCCTCTATTTAAATTCGGCCGAAGCCCCCTCCCACCTCCCCCACTTCATCTTCAATCTCACTCTCATTCTCTCCAAACTCTCCAAACACTCTCTAGTTAATTCCAAGCTTTTTGGGAAGTGTTTAGCAAGGATTTTTGGTAAGTTCTCTTCATATTTTTGAGATTTCTATCTTCGCCCTATGATCATCTTTTGGTTGTCTCATTTTCACTCTTGAAACAAAAACGCTAGGCAAGATCTTGAAGTTTCAAGAAGGTGTCACTCAATTCTTACCTCATCTTCGTACCATCTTCTAGGGAACGCATAATAGGTGAGTTCATAACCCCTTTTCTACTAGTTTTTCACTCATTTTACACTTTCGAGGGAGGTTACATGCCATGCAAACAAAATACATTTTGGACAATGACTTTACACAAAGGTCCTAGATCTAATATATGATGGATAAAACTTTTAACCTTTGGGTAATACTCTTACATGCATGTTTATGTTCTATTGTTCAAATATATACATATATTCATGTTTTCAAAGAAAACACACAAGTCTCATTCTTTCATATGCACAAGCTTCTAATATTGAATCTATTGTATGGTGGATAATATCTTTATCCATTGGATAATATTATTACACATCGGATAAACACAAACTAACATTTTTACCAAAAGTCTAGTTTTGAAAGATTAAAACTTTTTGTCTACAAATTGGATAAAACCATTACCCCTTGGATAATACCATTATCTATTGGGTAATACTATTACACATTGGGTAACCAACATACATGTAGAACAACACTTTGAACATGGGAAAGCTTCAATTTCATTTACAACCTAGAACAAAATACTTTCGACGGGTTATGTGAGACATTTATTCAACCATTACGCTAAGTCCCGGACCTTATAATCGTTAAGTCTTAAGTGAGTGGGAGAATTGTGTATAGATCTATATGGGATTGACAACTCCCACCTATGGTTGCTAGCTACAACCTCGATCGATGGGTCAAGGGTGACAATTATCTTAACATTTCACGACGTCCAAAGAAGCGTCGTAGCGGGCAACATTACAATCGATAACTCGATTATAATGGCTCACCATAACATCGAATAGTGAAATTCTAGTGCAAAACACATTTATAAGTATGGTTATTTACTTATACACTACATTTATAATTATGGTTATTTACTTATACACTACATTTATAAGTATGGTTATTTACTTATACACAACATTTATAAGTATGGTTATTTACTTATATACTACATTTATAAGTATGGTTATTTACTTATACACTTGATTTTTGGATAAAAAAATCACATGGCAAGTCACACTTTTTATAAGTTTAGAAGTTATGGGAAGTTTTATTTTATAAATGCTTTTGGATACATACTACACACATACATTCTTGTTTTACGCTGAAGGCGTACAAATACAAAACTTTTTACAAGACGGATATACGATTTTCATCTACGGAAAAATATCGGATTTTTCTACAACTAAACTCTTATGAACTCACCAACTTTATGATGACTTTTAAAACGGCATGTTATCTCAGGAAACAATTAAGCCCGGATCAGTGGAGCTACTTTTGAAGACAAGACACCAAATATCATTCCGAGAACTACTTTATTTGATAACATGCAAACCTTGTAATGTATTTTCATACTAAGTAACATTTGGGTCATGTAATCAATATAATTATACGATATGATGGTTGTTTATGTACTTGTGTTTCAATGTATACAATTATTGTGATACTGTGTTCTCGTTCCACCCCCGGACGTTTCCTCCATCCGGTTTGGGGGTGTGACACTTATGATGCCACTGAACACATCGACATCACATACGATGCACCCATTCCGTCCCCCACCACCCTCAATGGAAGAAGTTTGATGTCTTCATTTAAATTTGGATTTTCCACCCTCTCATAACCACTTCTCGACATGGTCCTTGTGCCCAAAGCAAACGCTCATCAAGTTTGGATTAGTCTTGTAAAAATATTTTGTGACAACAAAGATTCGAAACTCATGCAACATGACAAAGATCTCTGCAACATCACTATGGGCGACCTTTCGGTTCTCACATATTTCTCAAAAATTTAGAATATTTCCTCTCTAATTTGCAATATTGATGTTGAATCCAAACTCAATGACAAAAACCTTGTCAAATATGCCATTAACAGGTTGTCTACCCGCTTCGAATACATATCCACCATAATCCATTATAGCAAACTGCTACCCTCATTTCAAGAGATGTAATCCATGTTATGACTTGAAGAACAACGCCGTTCGGTTACTCGAAATGACCCCAATCAACCTCATGTTGATCACTCCCCGCCTCCACTAATTCTTCTTGTCGGATCAACCAATAACCATCACCTATCTAGCCTGAAGAAAAATCGGTGGCAGCCTAATAATCACCGTTGTCAGATACTGCAAGGCAGCCAATAACCAACAACTCTAGCCACCGCCGGCTACAATGAATCGCTGACGTCTCCCCGAAAATGAACTTTTGTCTGCTGGGGTGGGTTGTAGTTCCTGTCGTCCAACAACATCAAGTTCAACAGTAACATCAGTCCATGTATTTGACCATTTCTAGAAGCCCACTTCACGCATGGAATATGCCACAAAATAGTGTCCTTGGTGCTCCTTCGAGTCGACCCAATACCTATTCCTCAGCCTATATTGTAGTTGGCCTACATGATGCAAATGGAGAGCCAAACAACAACTCATATACATCTCCTTGGACTTTTTTTTGGCACAGATCAACAACCCACTTCGCCACCACAAATGTTTAGATATATGTCGTTGCAAGATCTGGGGGAATGGGTAATGGATACGGATACGGCCGATCATGTTCACGCTAATGCAGTTATACTTGATTCTGTTTGTAATAATCATAACGTTCGTCATATACTAGTCGGGGACGAGTCTAAAATACATGTAACTATGATTGGACATTGCCAATTTCCTATCAAAAATCACTATCGCCTGTTACACTTAAATAATATTCTTGTCACTCCATCAATTATTAAAAATCTCATTTTTCATTCGAAAATTTACTTGCCACAATAATTGCTCGATTGAATTTGATGAGTTTGGTTTTACAGTCAAGAATTACAGGACGCGACAACGTCTAATATGATGTGATAGTGACGGTCCTCTCTACCCGGTCATCTCACCATCTCCTCAAGCTCTCATTTCCATAATCCCTTCTCTTTGGCACCAATGCCTCGTTAATCCCGAAAATAGAATTTTAGATTCTTTAATTTCAAGCAATTCCATTTTATGTAATAAAATTTGTCAATCACTATTTACGTGTCAAATTGGCAAACATACCAAACTCCTATTTATGCATCAGATTCTATTGTTTCTAATATTTTAGACATTGTTCATTCTGATGTTTGGACCCCTCCTATTTTCCAGTGTGGGTGGATTAAAATATTATGTCATATTTCTTGATCACTTTTCTCATTACCTTTGGGTTTATCCTCATAAAAGAAATCAGATGTATTCTCTAAATTTGTTGAATTCTCCACCTTAATCAAAAATCAATTCAGCATTACAAATAAAATCCCTTCAATGTGACATCAAGGGAGAATATAACAACAAACAATTCTATGAATACTTTTCCAAACCTGATATTCAATTCCGTTTATCATGTCCCCACACCTCACCACAAAATGGAAAATCCAAACGAATGTTTCGCACCATAAGTAACACCATCCACACCATTTTTTTTCAAGATCACATCCCACCCACATTCTAGGTTGAAGCCCTTCACCTGGCTACTCATCTTCTAAACATACTACCATCAATCTCAATCAAAAACCAAACTTCCCGCTTCTTCTTACTCAAACAAAACATGACCTACACTCACATTTGGGTCTTTGGATGCATATGCTTTCTTCACATCCAGTATCCTTATAAAGTCTCACCCCACTCTTCCCATTTCATCTTCCTCAACTACCCTTCACATCATCGTGGGTACCATTATTTTGATTTGTTAATCCAAAAAATAATAATTTATTGTCATGTTATATTGGACGAGAACATTTTTTCCTTCCGATTAGTTACTCCTACCGAATCTCCCACATATACATTTCTCAATGATGAATCTGATCCACTGCCATTCTCTCGGTTTCACCAACAAACCAAAACCACCATTCCTCAATCATCTCCTTCTCAAATCCCCTCTTCGGTCCTCACATTACTACATCATCCTCACCCAACACCTCCCACCCTTCAGCCTCCACCTCTTGATCTCACATCACTCCTACTCCAATTATACCCGCTCACTCCATCACTATCTGTGCCCGTAACGGTGTACTGAAACCTATTGACCGCCTTAGAGTTCACACATCGTCCATCTCCCCATTCCATTGTCACACTTATAGGCTATTGAGGACCCTAACTGGCGTTAGGCTATACACGATGAGTATAATTCTCTTATTGCAAAAGGAACATGAACCATTGTCCCACGACCCCATGGGGTGAATATTGTTTGCTCCATGTGGCTCTTTCACCATAAATATCATGCATATGAGTCCATCTCACGCTACAAGGCATGCCTTGTAGCTAACGGTCGCAACCAGTAACACGATATAGATTGTGATAAGACTTTCAACTCGGTTGTCAAACCGGCAATATTCTTATTGTTCTTACGATGTCATGTAATTGGCCCATTCACCATTTGGACGTGAAGAATGCATTTCTTGACGACAATCTTTAGGAGACTGTATAT
Source organism: Lactuca virosa (assembly GCF_052849685.1). NCBI lineage: Eukaryota > Viridiplantae > Streptophyta > Magnoliopsida > Asterales > Asteraceae > Lactuca > Lactuca virosa. Next base: position 48,061,760 of record NC_136433.1, read on the forward strand.
GAAACGAATCAGATTTTCTAACATCTAATCTAAGGGAAATATCAGAGTTTTTATCTATAATACAAAATCCTACTAAAATTTAAAACACTTTACTTCCCAGGTTTAATCATGGGTTTACAATAAAAATCTAACTATTTACATGAACAACAGGGAAATACATAAATAGCATCCTACTATCTAAGTCTTGTCCTTGTGCTCGTGTCTTCTCTTCTAGTACCACAACCGCTACTACCCGAACCTGCAAAACATAAAATCTTTGCAATATCAGACACAATGTGTCTAGTTAGTTATTCTTCTATATTTTCTTATCTTTCTTTTCATTCTCTTTCTCATACTTTATCATCTATATCTTTCTCTAATAGCATACACTGCTATTCTTTCTCATCTTATATATCTCTTCTCCTATAATCTCCTCTTATGATCTCTTACTATTTCTTAGCCTCTTCTCAGGATCTTCTTATACTCTGCACATAATATATCTCTCTATATACTTCTATCACTTCTCTAATATACGCCTTTTCTATCTCTTACTCTATTCTATGTTCTTTCTCTTCTCTGCTTTATCTCTTCTCTACTCTTTCTCTACACTATTCTTTCCCTTCTCTAATCCTATCTCTAATGACCTAACCTTCTATTTTCATTTAGAGCCAATGGTCCCACCTCATACCATACTCCAAGGGAACAACTTCCCACTACATTACTGGGCACGCTCATCTTGTCTTACTCCTCTCTCTTATGATCCCTCACAAATCCTTAATCTTTCTTATTCTCTTGAACCCCTCACAAATTCCTTTCTCTTAACCTCCCACGGGCTGTTTCTAAGTTCTTACAAATAACTCTCTTATCTTGTTCCTCTAATGGAACCTTTTCTCTATCTTATCTAACCATACACAATATGGATTCCGACAGGAACCATCTATCTACATCCCTAAAGGGATCATCATCTATTTTCCATGTACGGGTATAATCTCATTCCGAAAGGAATCGTACTCTTGTCCCCATAGGAACCACACTCTTATTCCCGAAGGAATCTTTATCTCTTGTCCCCGAAGGAACCACCTTTCTCTACATCTTTATCTTCGTTGTGTGACTCATCACACAACACTTTTCACATGGACAATCTATATCTTTATCTCATCGAGAGAACATATTATTTTTCTCTTCTAGTACTTAACTCATTAAGTACTTAATCTCTTTCTACATCTAATAACATATAAGTGTTCTACATAATACCATTTATGTCTAGACATATATTCTTACTCTTATGAGTATACTGCATATAATCATCTTTTCTCATTTTCTGCTATCTCTTGAGTATTAACAAATACCCTACTCCTCTCTAACCATGCAGAGGATGACATTTCATATAATCCTATTCTTTTTTTATCTACTCTCATATGTATTACTCATAATACCCATATCCCATCCTTATACATATACACATACTTTGGTTATACATACATGCTCAGATACATGGTCTTACATATATAACCACACACACTTAGTCTTACATAAGGTTATAATCTATATAACCCTATATTTCTTTCCACTTTTTCATAATCAGATACATGACTCTAACAAACATAAACATACATATATATATATATATATATATATATATATACATAAAACGTATAAAATAACTTAAAGAGAGAGAGAGAGGGATAGAGTAATAACTCACCTTATTAGTTAGTGATCAGTTAGTGAAGACTAACTGTCCCACTTTGGCTCCTTTCTTTAACTGATGCATCTTGATCCATCTTATTTTCTGTTAGACCTATTCATACATACATACATACAAGTATCTTAATACTTGTATTAGCCTATTAAGAGCCTATTGACTCTTTAAGTCAAAATAACCACTTAATGAACCATAATTCTATCTTTTTCTTCTTTATCTCAAAATCCAATCCAATTAATGATATAATCACCCTATAATAGCTAATTCATTATAATCTAACATATAATCCATCAAATGCACATAATCACTAGTTTGGGTTTCAAACCCTAACTCTCATTGGATTGATCCCACTCATGGGGATTACATACAAAGCTTGTTTGAGGCATCTGAACACCTTTATTAACATTATTAACAAGCTTTCTTATTCTAATCTAATATAACTAGCTCAATTCATCAAAAACACCATTAAAGCCCTACTATCTTAAAAATAGATAAAATGATTACCTAATGAGCATTCCACCTTCAATACAATCCATAAACACCCTAGACCGCCTCTTCCCCTTTTTCCTTCTCCAATTTTTCGGAGCTTCGCTTGGGAGGGTTTGGGGGTGTTAAATGACGAAAATAAAGATTTAACAACCTTTAACTCTGATGCGTAACCATGCCAGAAACGTTTATTTACCGTGTCATGATGGCCTATTGACATCGTTCAATGGCAGCCATTTGCTTGCCATGCCGTGGCGATCTGCTTTCCACACCGTGGTTCTCTTCCTCCACTAGCATCCTCATTTGACCACCACATCGTGACACCCATATACTATGCTGTGGGGAAAAGTACATTGCCTTTATTTCTTATGCAAAAGTCTTGCTACGTTGTGGTGATCTATCCATCGTGTCGCGGTAGCTACTTGACATCAACTCCTTGGCTGATTCCATTCCTACTGTGGGACAATTTTGTCCCAACTTCTAACACGCATAACTACTTTGTTTCTTACCCATTTTCTATGGTATTTATATCCACATGAATGTTGGAACATACTCTACACTTCTGTTAAGTCATATTTCAATGACTTAATACAGGTCTTAATCTAGTAAGTCATAAAGTTGGCCTAAAAACATAAAATTTCCATTTTTCCCTTTTGACCAAAATGCATCTTCTCATGCATTATTTCTTTTGAACTTACTCGTCTAATATCTTCTAAGTGACTTAAACTTATCTTGTCCATTCCCATGAAGTCAAAACTTCATTTTCTCATAATTAACTATTTTCCCATTTTGTCAATATTTGACTAAAAGTCAACTTTCTCTAAATTTTAGGTTCTTATAGTATACATGCATCAGCCTCCTAGACTTAGAGATTCTTAATTCAAAGATTATGTTTGTCACATGCAGCGATCATTATATTGCCACAAATAGGCACCCAAATCTTGGTTTCACATATTCGCTTAACATGCTTCCACCATTGGCTTTCAACATAGTCGTACTGACCTATCACTGTTTATAATTCAGACTCCTGATGCTATGGCCTATCATGTAAACATATGTTGATGATATTATACTCACCGCTTCCTCTACAATTATGCTTCAGCAAGTTGTTTCTCAGATCAGCCGTGAGTTTCCCATGACATGTCTTAGAGCTCTGAACTATTTTCTAGGTATATCAGTAGTTCAATCTCCTACTTGCCTGTTTCTATCTCAACAAAAATACGCCACTAACATTCTCGAGCATGCTCATATGATCAATTGCAATCCCAGTCGCACTCTTGCTGAACCAGTTAACAAAATGGATTCCACTGGACCTCCTGTTCATGATCCGACTCTCTATCACAGTTTGGTCGGGGATCTACAACACCAGAGATTTACTAGACCATATATTATTTTTGTTATTCAACATATATGCCTTTACATAGGTGATCCCAGAGAGCCGCACCTCCACGCTCTGAAGCATATTCCTTGCTACATTAGAAGTACACTAGCCCATAAGCTTCAGATTAATGTATCCACTACTACATCCCTCACAACATATTCCAATGTAGAATGGGGGGATTGATGGGTTTTGAGCATTCTAACACTCCTAAGTGTACATGCAACCCTAAATACCTTGGATCTATGTTTTCTCTATTATACATGCAATTATGAACTTTCCAAGGTATTACCCTATCTAGCATACAATACTTGATACTTGGGTAATCAAATGGATAGAATACATACCTTTGTTTGATGTAGCTTGTCTCCATGAAGCTTGAGTGCCTAGTGCCCCAAGTGTGACACCTCAAATGGTTCACACAACACCAAATGCACATGGAATGACTTGAGAGAAATGGAACACTCCTTGAAATCGTCTAGCCCTCATATTCACACATTAGTGCACGATTTCTTGAGCCATGTGATTCTTTTATATGGTGGCTATTAGGGTTACACCATGTAACTCATAACTTTACCCATTCCTTATGCTCCATGGATTTTAACCTCCATGGAGTATCCATGGGTCACCCCATGGACTTGGTCCAACATAAGGAATCTTGGATCACAAGCCCACATATATAAGAATGAATGATTTACACAATCAACCCATATATTTAATTAGTCTCCTTTTGATCACTTAATTAATTCCAAATTAATTCTTGATCAATACTAATTAAATAACCTTATTAATATATTAGAACTTATAATATATTAACCAACCTTAAGTGTTATTTCTCTCATTATAGTCTATCCAAATGCATGATGCCATGCAACCCAAATGGACCATGCCGGGTCGGGTCAAGTCTTACCAATTATAGTTATGGACTTAGACATTAATCCAACAGTCTCCCACTTGGATAAGTCTAAAACTATTATTGCGTATGACTTCAGGAACCGATCAGCAATCGTAGCTCTCAAAAGCTTCTGTTGAACTCCGACCTTGTCGATGAACTATGACCTTTGTCAATGACTTGTCCATTAGATAAGGGATCATATATTCCTCCATTCTAGATATCATATGGACCGAGACATGGATTATCAATCATTCTCTCTGTCAATTTTGTTGTTTCCCGATTTCCGATTCATGATGACTGACTGATTGAACAAATCAAATAAGTCCTGGCTTGGCCAAGCACTCACATGTATCATCTTTAAATCATCGAGGGGCCCACAGATATCGCTTTTATCCCGAAGGTAAAAGGAATGGATAAACTTCGACTCATATGGCTTGTTCTACTACTTGTTGAATCATACACAAAGACACGTTTTATAACATCGAGTTACCGAATGCGTTTTCGTGCAATCAATGTACAACCAACTTATAGTAACAACTCATATCTCTAGGTTTGAAGAATATAAGATATTATCGTCTCATGATCATTCGTGATAAAATCCATGAAGTGATTCAAATGAGCGTGGGTTGAATCCAATACTCAGAACTTATGAGCACTCATGAGTGTTGTAGCACCACTTTGTCCACCAACTTGGACCTCTACAAACCAACCCATGACAGTCTTGATTCATATCTACTTCCAACATATGACCGACTGTGGGTGGTTTGAATAACTTAATCATTTAGGAAGAGCGACTTAGTTATTCTGGAAGTCAAAACATGCAAAGTGAAACACAAGAATAAATGAATCAAATATGGTATCAAACCCTATGAATATAAATAAACACCTTTTATTTATCACCATACTGATTACTCATTATTCATTGTTTCGGTTTTATCAACTTTATACTTGAATTAAAAACACTAGTTGTCCCATGCTCCAAGCATGTACACTATGTTTTTCTTAAACAATAGCTTTGCCATACACCAAGTATGCACTCTATGTTTGTCTATGATCCTTACTTTGTGAAATAAACCAATTGAACATAATTTCAATGATTCTAATTTCACACTCCCAAATCCTTATCGAAAAATATGAGAATTTCAAATTCCTATCATTTACCGAAATCTGTTTAGATTTTAAACTTATATGCACTGACCCTCCTGTAATGAATATGTACAAAGTCACAAAGACTTGTCAATAGTCATTATAAGGTATTCCAATGGAGATCAACTCCATGGAAACTAAGTCTCATATTCAAAGTACATTGCTTTGGACATGCTTCTTGCATTAAGTTTTCTAATCTTACACAGATAACTTCCACCTATGGAGACAACTCCATATTCTCATTTTGACTATCACTTCTGAATAAGAGATGCCTCTTTTCAGAATATGTCAATATGGTCCTTCCAAAATTTGCACTATACTTCCAACTGTCCCTGAGCAACCAATCTTTGGTAAACCTCAGATTGTCCTCGACAATTGCTTAATCATTTTAGTCATATCCAATTCTAGACCTTTTCCCTTCTTAATGCCTCTGGGCATTTGGAAAAATTTAGAAATGACAAATATTATAGCACATGCAATCGATCCTGTACCCAAAGCAAATGGTACACGATTCATGATGTCTCACATAAAGACATGATTCTAGACCAGTCTTTTGCTACAATATTTTTATTTGCCATGTTTTCAAAATTTGACTATGAAGAGGGATGCCGTAATCATAATCGAATTTTGAGAACGCAATATATAGAATTTCCTGAAGTTGAACCAATCCAACACGAAATTCATATATATATATATATATATATATATATATATATATATATATATATATATATATATATATATATATATATTCTTGACTAAAGATGATTAAGGTCTCAATCTAAGCCTTTAGAACTGAAATGAAGTATATCCTCTCCCTTAATTATAGCAAAACAACTTTTTCAATCCCTGCAGCCTCACGAATTGAAACTTTTGTTTTCTATAATTAACATTGCTAACTTGCAACACTAACAATAATTATCATGCTCCCACAAACATGATGATTATTAGCATAACACTTATGCTCCAACTAGCGTTGACATGTACTCAGAAATCAGCTGGACTTCTAGAAATCAATACTTTATTGACTTTCTTACCAAAGTTCAGATTTCTGATATGAGATGCTTTGATAAAACTTTATCAAAATCATACACCTTTCCTTAGATAGCATGCATGTGTGTCTAAACAATTTCAGAACTATGAAAAGGGATTCCGTAATCATAGTCTCAATTGTTTAGACCTTTTGCCATCTGCTTCAAATCTACTTGGTGGAAGTGTTTCCTCACCATCATTTTCATGAATCGGAGAGAAACCTTATGACCCTTAGATTTTATGGTGTATGTGTTCTTATCCATGTGAATCGTCAAAACCATAGTCACAAGACAAGGATAATGACAAATCCAAACTCATATGGACTGAACTTATGCAATCTTAACTTCTTGCCACCTGGTAGTACAGGGCCTGCCATTGCTTCCAAGTTGTTATGCAACCAATTGAGAACTTTCAGAACTCCTATGCAAAGCCAACTTTAACTGGAATGGGCACAGAATATGTCAACACGATAGGTTATAAACCTCAAGTCGTGTGCTAGTGAAGAACCTCAGGTTTTATTCTTGATTAGTTCTTGAAATTCTTTTTAGGATCTCTAAGACTCCCACTATCCTCTTGACATATAAGACTATCTTGCCAAATATTCAAGAGATAGTGCAGATTCTTTATCAAGACAAACACTTCACACAATTGGCCTTAGTTGGTCTTTGTTTTATCCAAAACATCACAACTTACCAATTTCAAATGTATAAGAGTAGGACACTTTTACTCTTACATTTGACAAGTGTTTTAAACCTTTCTTTAAGATATGTCACTCAAGTTACAATCTTGGAGTATGACTCTAAGAATTGTTTTGGAACGAAGTATGACTCATCTTCTTGATCTAACCATTTCAACAATTCATGACTCCTCTTCTTAGTCATAAGAATGCACTAAGATGACCTTTAGAGGACTAATTGTGATATGATTTCTAACATTAAGATGATCACAAACATGATAGTAAAGTACTCTCCCATCTTTTCAGATTTGAGAAACTTTTATCTTTCTGCCTAATTTGATTCTTCCCATTCGTTCTGCCATACATTGAGACTTTTCTAATGTTTCAGAATTATACTTAAACTTGTAAGTATAACCATATTTACTAAACTTTAGTAAATCAAATAGTCTTAACGAGCTTTGTGGTGGACATGACCAGTGCACAAGAATGTGTACTCGATCCCTTTAGTCCTTCACTTGACTCACACATCCATGTGAACAAGTAATTAGTCTTGATTTTCCAATGCTTGAAAGTTCTCATTCATCATACTATTCAACTTGCATGATTCCAAGTTTCGGTCCAATTGAAACTTGGGTGATGAGGAACTTTCCTGATTTGGTAAATTTAGACACTACCACAAATGAAAGAATCAAATCCATTTTCCAATATTGCTGTCAGTGGAATCATATAAGCAACAATTTTCCACAAATGCCATTGTAAGGATACTCCAAATAAATAAAATTAAACAATTTTCTTTTATTTTAAAACTTTGCGGAAAAACTTATCCTTACAATCCACATGGAAAATTGTTGTTATCTATTCCTTAGCAATATATCATAACTTCTTAAGCAACTGTTCAAAATTCTGATACGATCGAAATCCACCTTCGCGATCAGAATCAGCATATACTTCCTTTAAGATTTCTCTCTATTCTTTGATTCTTAAAACATCAACATGTGACCCAGTCACATCATGTAATGAGGATCTCAGAATAGAACTTAACAGAGTTAGATAATGGGCTCTACCTGATGTAGAGTCAAACTTATTGACTTTAACATCCTTAGGTAAATTTGGCAGCTTTGCAATCAACGCCCCTTCCTTTGGCAAAATAAACATATGGACCCTTTGGTAATGGGACTATCTCAGACTTAGCCTTTCTCTTTACCATTTGGTCAACCGGGTTGACTATGGCCAATCCCTTTCCATTGGGAAGAGAATGCTTTTTCTGGATTTCCAGTGTCACCATTGTCACTGTCCATAAAGTTTTTGGGAAGTTGATCTTCTAATCAAATTTGCTTTACTATCGTTCCAAATCATTGCTGATTCAGCAGCACCAAGCAAATAGATATGATTAATAAGGTTCATGTCATAGTCTGTTTCATAGTAGTTCCAAAGGAACTCACTATGTGACTTAGAAAGTGATTGAACATCCAACTTTCTCAAGACTTTGACACCCAACTCTCCCAGCTTGTCAATATGTGTCTTCATCTCTAAGATGTGATCACACATCGACCTTGCTTGCCATTAGGGCTTGAGTGACCTTGAACTTGTGGGTTATGGAGAATAATTGGAGGAGGTGGAGGAAGAGAAGTATGACTTCCATGAGCCAAACTCGGGAAGTCATATTCATTAGGAAAGCTTGCTTTGGGAAGATCATTGTTGTCTAAACCAGGCATCAACAATGGGAGAAATTCACGTAAAGTTGATTTAAGTCCTTAATATAACACCCAATATGATATATTAAGGCTAGGACCCAACAAACTATTTTATAACTTGGAAGAGGGATGCCGTAATCCAAGCTATAAAATATTTGAAGGTAGGTGAATGACGATTCACCAATTTCCACAAAGATAAACGAAATGTATTATTAGGTTTTAATTGGTTTTGAAACTCCTAGATTCTTTTGAGATTCATTGAACTTTTCAATGGCATGTTTCAATCTCGAGTGTGCCCTTCAGGTTTTGTGACTGGGATGCCGAGGATCACAAAACAAGGTGTGAAGTAACCATGCAAATATACTTGGTACCCTTAATATTTACTCCTCAATCGATGTGCCGGTTAACCACACGAGCTCCACCGATACTATGATAAATATTAAGGTACCCTTTGCCTACTTTGTTAAATCCAGGTTAGTGTGCCGGTTAACCACACACGCTCCACTAACGGTTTAAACAAAGTGCAAAGTGTAATTTCATGGATTAGCACCTTATTCACATTTTCCTAAGTAACTAAGATTGGGAATTTATAAGTGTTTAGTTACTTAGTATTTATCATTAATACTTTTAATGAAGGGAGAATTATAGTCCTTGTCCTACCCGTTCGGCTAACGACCCTCCACCAGTCAAGGAAGCGGTGGGTGAGAGTGGATACCCATTAAACTGCCATTTTATAGGCAGTAACCTTATACCCCCCTTATAGACCGGCTTCGTGAATGAGGCCTACTAACGGTAAGACTGACTTGCTCTTATACATATATTTATTATTAACTTATAATACTATAAAGTATAAGGGTTGAATTTTAACTTTTAAAATTCTAAGGGCTAACTTGGAATTAAAGTATTCATGGGGAAAACTTTACAAATTCCAAAACTTGAGGGCAAGTTTTGAAAATATTCAAAACTAATTAATTCCATAACTTATGTGTTTAAAGTAGTTTTAATTAAAAAAAACTCTTCAAGTTCCATAACTTGAGGACAAGTTATGGAGGACTTTAAACTAATAAAAGAATGTAACTTTTCTTTATTTTTGTAACTTATGGAACTAATTAAGGTTACACATTTTATCATTTAATGAAGTGAGTCTTGAACCTCCATAACTTGAGGACAAGTTATGGAGTCATAAAACCATTTAATGAGGACAAGACTCTTCATTTTTTGTAACCATTGCCAACTTTTTATGAGTTTTATGAAACTTAAATGTGACTTTTCATATAACTTGAGGACAAGTTACAAAAACACACTTTAGAATCAACTCTTAGATTAAAATGGATTGAAAACACATAATCAATTAACTTTTCTGTTAATCTAATAAACTCATATGAACAAAGATAATTCACATCAATTTTTTTTTCAAGTAATTAGCATAACTTTTAAACTAATACAAAACATGATTCTATTGACAATTATATTTGAAATTGGATTAGCATGAACATTACCACATCAAAAACAAGTTTATAAGTCCAAAAAAATCTAAGGGTAAAGTTCCTAGTCCATTTCTACCGAAAACAGTCGAATATATGCTGTCAGGGGTTCCAAAATTCGATTTTCAGCTAATTTTGCAAGTATAACAAGAAAACAAGCCTTGGCTCTGATACCACTGATGGGTTTTGAGCATTCTAACACTCCTAAGTGTACATGCAACCCTAAATACCTTGGATCTATGTTTTCTCTATTATACATGCAATTATGAACTTTCCAAGGTATTACCCTATCTAGCATACAATACTTGATACTTGGGTAATTAAATGGATAGAATACATACCTTTGTTTGATGTAGGTTGTCTCCATGAATCTTGAGTGCCTAGTGCCCCAAGTGTGACACCTCAAATGGTTCACACAACACCAAATGCACATGGAATGACTTGAGAGAAATGGAACACTCCTTGAAATCGTCTAGCCCTCATATTCACATATTAGTGCACGATTTCTTGAGCCATGGGATTCTTTTATATGGTGGCTATTAGGGTTACACCATGTAACTCATAACTTTACCCATTCCTTATGCTCCATGGATTTTAACCTCCATGGAGTATCCATGGGTCACCCCATGGACTTGGTCCAACATAAGGAATCTTAGATCACAAGCCCACATATATAAGAATGAATGATTTACACAATCAACCCATATATTTAATTAGTCTCCTTTTGATCACTTAATTAATTCCAAATTAATTCTTGATCAATACTAATTAAATAACCTTATTAATATATTAGAACTTATAATATATTAACCAACCTTAAGTGTTATTTCTCTCATTATAGTCTATCCAAATGCATGATGCCATGCAACCCAAATGGACCATGCCGGGTCGGGTCAAGTCTTACCAATTATAGTTATGGACTTAGACATTAATCCAACAGGGATGTCCTGCCACCTGATGTTCCACTTCCAGCTATTGTGTTTTTCTTGGCGACAACCTCATTTCATGGTCTTGAAAATGTCAGGGACTCATATCTCGATCCACCGCATAGGTAAAGTATCGTGGTGTCGCTAATTTTGTTGCCAAAACCTCATGGCTCTTCCATCTCCTTCTAGAGCTAAGATGTCCCACCAATAAAGCAACCTTAGTCTAGTACGATAATGTTAGTGCAATCTACATGTCTTGTAATCCATTTCAACAACAAACTCAACATATAGAGATTGATATTCATTTTGCTCATGACAAGGTTGCTCTCAAACACATATCAGTTCTACATGTCCCCTCTCAAGCATAGTATGCACATATATTTACCAAGGGACCACTGTCTACTCTATTTCTTGATTTTAGTTCTAGTTGAAACGTTCTCTCCACACCTCCCTATAAAACAGTAGGGGATGTTAGTGTAGTAGTTTATGTAGCCCATTTGTATATAGTCCATGTATATGCCCACTTTGTATATGTGTATATATACTCACTGTATCCACCAGTTTTGGTTAATGAGAATCATTTTGGTATTCTCTATTCCTGTTAAGGATATGAGAGGAAGAACCTAAAGTTCTTTCATGAGAAGAGAGAAATATATAAGAGGGAGGTTGGAAAGCAACCTCTCATACCCATCATAACCTACGGTTTTAGAGAGGGAAAGAAGAGAGAGAAATTTTTAGTTTCTCTAACTAGATAAGTTAAGGTACCGAGTTAAGTCATGTGAAACCCAAAGTGTCCAAAAATTTGTACATGACTTATGAAATCATACTATATGATATAATAACTTGTTTATGTTGTCTTCACTTATTATTTTCATAAAAAAATAATTATTATCTAACTAAATACAAGAATTGATTTTATTTATTACTAATCAAATTACTAATATATATTTAATAAGTGACAACTTGCTAAAGGTGTGACCCTATATGATAATATGTTATTGCCAAATATCATTGTAATATGATTATTGAGCATATCGATACAACAATCTCCCACTCGCATAATATTCATTTTAGATTGACATAGACATTGGTTGACGTCTAGCAACAAACCAATGCCCACAACAACACACGAAGAGGTGCCATCCAGCAACTACTAATTTCCAAGTGCTCCAAAGCTAAAATTGGTTATAAGATGTGGTATCAGTTATTCCTTTGTCATAGACATCATTTTGAACGTGAGACATGGATCACAACTAATCTCATATGGTGTTTAACGTTTAGTAAGGCATTAGATGTCTAACTCTCAAAGAATAAGAGGAACAAATCCCTTTTTGAGTACATATGCCTCTTGCATAGTTTGTATTGTACCCAACGATAGTCTTTATAGTTGGATGGTTAGGAACAACGTTGAACCATTTGAAAGCACAATATTTCACTATACTTATGTCCCTAATATGTATCTCATGTCGAAGAATACAACGATACTACCTTTATCAAACATCACTCATGACTACGATCCATGAAGTGATCTTGATGCGGGTAATGTCCAATACTTATTCTCTAATCAGATACATATAAAGTTAGTAGTAGCTCTTTACTATTTTCATCTCCATGAAAATCAATCAATCCATTCATATTAGTCTTACCTCATAGGTGCTCACACAACTATGAACATTTAGAATAACCATGTTATTTAAGGGTTAAACATGCTAATATATAACACAACCATTATTTAATGAAAAAACTATATCCAATATATCAAGTCATTATAATATATGTTGCTTATGCTATTCCAATATCTAAATACTAAATTTCAATCAAATTTAATCATTTAGAACAACAATGTCCTATAATACCAACGTAACCTTCATGCTTTTAGCTAGTTAAGGAACTTAGTTAAGTAGATTCGAGAAACTTGATTTGTATAAACTTTACGAATACTAACATTTTTTGTTTCACACACACACACACACACACACACACACATATATATATATATATATATATATATATATATATATATATATATATATATATATATATATAGAGAGAGAGAGAGAGAGAGAGAGAAATCTTGAGAATATTTTAGGTACTTAAAATATGATTTAGATACCACATAATGGTATTACTTATAATCATAAATAAACTAATCATTTAAGCATCTTTATATGTGGTTTCCTGCACAAATGCATTATGACTCTGTAGTGTAACTACAATTAAAATATGTATCGAACTCCTATCCATGTAACTTTCTTTTCATTCATAATGAGGACATGCCTGATTGTGACCGAGGATCATTTTAATATATTTGGAAGTTTAGCTTATGTGTAACAATTTACTTATATCTTTCTTTCAAACACTCCGCGTATTAGGAATATTTCTTCATTTCTTCGTATGTACTTTATAATGTTCCTATCAATCATATCATGACTTATTCTCATATTATACTAGTATTTATTCGTCATGCTCCAGGCGTATGACTTATCTGGTCTTTATGCATAATATGACATATATGATAAATCCAGTTGTATCAGCCTATGGAATATAATCATAGTATCTAGCTTAACCATTGTACTAGGATTCTGAGGCATACTTAAAATCATCTCATGTGGTATTGACAAGATAAACTCTCATAGAGTCTTAAATTCTTCAAGGTCTTGAATATTAATGCAGTTCTAATTAATCTTTTAAGTTGCCACGATCTATCTATATAGATCTTTATCCAAGAATTAGTATGTCAACTACATACAAGACTAGGAATGTTACCGCACTCCCACTAGATTTCTAGAAAAACACAAGAGTCATCTTGATTCACAAAGAAATCATACTATGCAATTTTATTATAAGAAAGAAGATTCTTACTTTGAGATGTAGGCTCTAAATCTGAGAAGATTTTCATCCATGTATGTTTTATCCTTTTAAAAACTCACTTACTCTTTATAATCATATTATATTGAGGAAGATTAATCAAAATCATCCTTTATTATCATAAATGAACTTTCTCATAGTATATTGAGAAAGTTCATTTTCTAGAAAAACTCACTTACTCTTTATAATCATATTATATTGAGGAAGATTAATCAAAATCATCCTTTAGTTTATGATCACTGTTTTGAATAGGGTCAACAACTGTTGAAAAATTGCTAGTTCCAAACTATGACGCATTTAGATTATAGTTATTTAGCCCTTAAAATTCCATATAGCTCCCACTTAGAAAATGAACTTTCTAAGTATATGTATTATGGAATGACAATTAGTGGGATCGTAGAAACTTTATCATAAACAATCATTTAGGATAGTCTACTTAAACACAATTAGTAGATTTTAGGTTGAGTTAGGCTTATTGTCTTACATAAGCTCCATAACTGTATACCTTTTAGATACGGGTAAACCATTTCATCCCTACTCTTAGGAAGGTATCTAATCTACTTGTTTGGTTGGAAATACATATTCAATATATATTTGTTGCAGTAAGTATAACTCTAAAAATTTATAAAGGAAAGAGCTCTTTAAAACATCTTATAGCAAACTATAAGGTCCGATTTATCCTTTTCAAAAACTTGTAGTATCAACATCGAACTAGTGGCCAGGTGACCCTATTACACTAGAAAATATGAAAGTTACCTCGAACATCATAAGACAAAGTCCAAGCGACTAGGTGATCCTGTGCCACAAAGATCGTACAAATGAAAATTGAGTGTTCTTTGATGGAATGAGTTGTGAACTGATTCCACAACTCCTAAGATGTTCCGAGAAGACTTGCTATTTTTTACTCATTTTCTTTGTCAGAACGAAAGATTTATGATGGTATCATTAAGTTGTATTTCAATCTTCACTATTAAAAAATTTGAGCAATTAAAAAGTTTCAACAATAACAAATAAAAGTTGTTAGTGAAATCAATTAAGTATCTATCACCAAATCTATTCATGGGATTGAAAAGACTACAAACATCATTATGTATCATTCTTTGTCAAGCCTTTTGTTCTTTCACTACTAATATAAAGAGACACTTGTGAATCATCTTCCCATATAAATAGGATTCACATATATCAAATGAATTAGACTCATTTTCCTTCAAAATTCCATCTTTTGAAGTTGGTATATGTGTTTTTGTTTATACTGTCTGGATAATAATGACACATATAAGATTTAATCAAATATCATTTGATTATATAGGTGTTATCTTTAGAACTATTAATTTAATGAAAAATTATAGGTTTACTTCATAGATAATATTATGAGAAAATATTATTAACATAGAATATATTGTTTGAGAACATGAATGTAAAAATCCATTAAAAAATAAGTAAATATGAGTTTATTCAAAATTTTCAACGGTTACTTGTTCCAATAATAGTAGATACAAAATATATATTGTTAAAATACAAACTATTTGGTAATAAAAAAGCTCCAACAGTGTCAATAACAACCCTTGTCATATCTCCAGCATGGAATGTCATTCATTCGTAATTAGTTGTTTATTTCTTCCAAACATATGCACATAATAATTAGGAACTTATAATAATTATTTGGGCTATTATTATGAGTTGTATAGTGTTGTTTAACGCTTATATAATAATAATAATAATAATAGCTAGACTATTAATTGGTCTCGGTGAATATTAAACTAAACCCTAGTGGTAATGATACTAGGTTTTGTCGAAGGAAATTGTTTTAAGAGTAACGAAGCGCTGTCCGAGTACCGAGTCACCACCTTAACAAGTGAGTGCATAGTTACTTTCATATTACACATAGATATGAAGTATTTAATATAAATTACATGCTACGTGTGCATATTGTCTGTATACTTGCCGTCTATGCTGGGTGAAAGATTTTTTTATACATGTTTTAAATGATTTAATCTGTATATGTATTTTATATCTACAAAATGTGTTGGGTAAAACATGGGTAGATGAAATAGTTGCTGTGTGACAAAAACAAAATGATGAGAGGTGATATAGACCACGAGATAAGGGTGAGAGGTGAACCATGAGAGAAGCCTTTTACCCAAGTGATGGCCCCGTCATCTAACAGAGTATGGATGACAACCACGGACTACTCTAGACAGTCCAGTGGAACACTAGCAGGCTCACAACCTGTATGTGTATTTGAACTGTGTATTCACCAGCTGTACTCTAAAAACCCATTGACACGTATTGCGAGTGGATTCTCGGAAACGATACTGTCGATAAACGAGATAACCATGGCGACTATGAGACTTAGTGCCTAAACCCTGGCGACTATGTAACGTAGTGCCTGTTGTATAAACCCTGGCGACTATGAGACTTAGTGCCTAAACCCTGGCGATTATGCGACTTAGTGCATGTCGAGTAAACCCTGGCAACGATGGATTTCGTGCCGATTCCTTAGGATGATCCTTAGGAATGAATGAACGAGGAATAGCTAATTCTTAGGGTAGATCGTTAAGAGTAAAGAAGATAATGGGGATGGGTAATTGGGTTGATTGTTTGATGTTTAAACATAATAATTATATTATTGTGGGTTGAAAACCCTATGTACTCACCAGGTTTCCCAACCTGACCCACTTAGTTTATTTGTATCACATGTGTCGATGTGAAGCTACTTTACCATGAGAGATTTAAAAGATATGTAGATCACTAGTGTAAATAAATGTAAGTTCTGTTTATGTTTATGTTTCTGTATTGACGATGACATCCCATGGTTTTGAAAATGAATAAATATACATTTCTTCGGAAATGCTTGATAACGTATTTATCATGTTTTTCTGGGAACAAATTCCGCAACACTTTTATTAAAGGAGATACTCTGATTTTTATAAAGCATAAACAAAATCGGTCTTTTCTGGGCGTGAAAAATGAGGATGTCACAATAGTTGACCATGTGGTGGCCGTCGACCACGACCACCAGTGTTACTTGACCCTAGGCCACAAAGAAAGCAATACAGTTGGTCGGTCGCATCAATGGGATGACCGACAACACTTAACTGATCACATATAAGCTTAAAACTATGTCCATTACCAGTAACAAATTTATCTCCTTTGGGAGGTTGTTGAAGTTGGTCATGAAGATTTTGCACAGTTTCAATGGAGGAATTGTTGTAGAAGCAGCAAAAATTTTCAGTGTCGAGGTTAAGACGATAATATTGGTAACAACTTCTTATGTCAGGTAATCGTGTAAAGTAATAAAGTGAGTTGGTCAGCCGCAAGCCAGATAGCAAGGTTAATATTATCGACCACCTTATCACGTTGAATAACAGATGCGGATGGGGATATGGCAGAGGCATCAACATGATGGAGGAGATTATGATACGATAAAATGGGAACTATCTGATTTCTCCAAAGTAAGTAGTTAGATGAAGAGAGTTTAATTCTTAATATGCGGAGAAGGGTGTCGAGGGGAAGAGTTTCGTCAGAGGAGGAGGAAGCCATGGAAGTGACTGGATGTAGAAAATGGAGAGAAACGGGGAAAATGAAGGGGAAGGGTTGGGAGATGAAGAGAAAAGAAAAAAAGGGAAATCAACTAATGGTTGATACCATACGGGATTAATTCTCTATACTACACAAATAGGTGGAGTGGTGTATTTATAAATAAGAATTTTATAATAAGGGAAAACAAGAATTGGTAAATTACATAAATTCACATGTAAAAAAAGAAACTAAAGAGACAATGCTTTAATAGGATGCAACTAGCCCAAACCCAATTCAATTCAATAGAATATATATCTGATGGCTCAACATGACACTACGATGGTAATTTGTTCCTTGTGGTAGGCAGTCATCAACCCAACCCTGATGGTTCAATAAGACACTTCATTGATATTTCATTTCTAGGAATAGGGAGCCACCACCTTTAGTCCATACAAGATGGGGATATAGCGGAGGCATGAACATGATGGAGGAGATTTTGATACGATGGTAGTTTGTGCACGTGAAAATTATTTAGAAATATACTTACAACAACTCGACACGTAGTAGGGATCCCAAGAGCTTGACACTCATTTCAACCATCATAGTATGTATACATAATTAAGATGTTAAAACCAATTTCAAAATAAGTATTAGCTCTTCATATCAAATCACTTTTGAAATCATGTTTCATGAACGCAACAAGTGCATGCACATACTACTAACAATTAATTTAAAATATAGATAGTTTCAAAACACAAAATTAATAATAAGGGGCGTGTTCTCCGAGTAACTTACCTCAACTTATAGATTTACAAATCACTTATTTATTCAATGAAAGTTCTTCTCAAACACCACCTATACATTACAAGGTAGATTACTAAAAATGACCAAAAATACGCTTAGAGTCAAAAAAATTTCGAACTCTCAAATTAGATATTATTAACCTAACTAGGAGTTATAGAGATGTAACCAATGTAAACAGATGTGCCAAACCCTTTGAAATAAAAAATATTGCTTAAGCATAGAAGACATTACATGTCGCATTTTTTTTCTACACACTGCGTTTAAGTAAGGAACACATGACGTTCTTGACAATTTTCCTGTTTTGGCATCATACTCTACATTACAAGTTATGTTCTATACAATGGGTTACCAAATCATTTTTGTTCTCTTATTTAGCCATTCTAATTGCACTTATACAAGTGGATTCCCATAGTACTCATTTATACATCCACTATGGGCTTCCAGATATCATTAAAAAGGCATTTAGCCATACAAGAGTACATTAACTTAATCCATTAAGTTCTTCACAATAAATTATGGCTTTTTATTGATAATCAAACTTCTTCTAATCAAATTAAGTGCTTAATTGACCAATAACTCACTAGTTTTTTTTGAAATCATTACAACCATTTCAAACTACAAATTCATTATAGATCATGCATTAATTATGTTCTCAATCAATTCAATCTGTTGAACTCAATTCTACAATGAAATCGTAATTCCATTTCCTAAATTCCCGTTTTGCCATTATGGCTTTACAATCAATAGAACCACTTTTAAATCAAATGTTTCTTGATGTTTTGCATTTAATTCACAACCAACGTATCAATTCATGAATATGAACATCCTTTACATAAATAGATTTCATCAAACTAACATGAAATCAATAATCAACTAATAAATCCCAAATCTAATTCATCAAAACTAAACTAATTCCTCATTAATGATCATAGAATCATTTACACAACAACTTAACAAATTTATGATTATCATTGGAGTTCTACAGTTTGTGGTGGGATTCTTATTCAAACACCAAATCTATCAAAGAAATGATAGTTTTGAGTTTAAAACCCCATCAACTAGCTTAGTGTAACGTCCCGAAAACTAGGGTAAAAATTTCATTTTTAGTATAATCAAAACACTCGTTTATCCTTTACTCAAACATTTGGAAGTATTTCAAAATAAAAACAATTATCAGAGTTCATTCCCAAAATCACGAATTACGGAAAACATGGGTATATGCGCTGCGATCAAGTCGGGCCCTTCCCTTTCGAACCGGAAGTTCCTGAAACCATAAACAACAAACTGTAAGCACAAAGCTTAGTGAGTTCCCTAAATTACACATACCATACATAACATACAAGCCATATATATCATGCATACAATAGGAGGTGCTATGTGTCGACCATAGTCTTGCCATTATGCCACGAGCCGTATCATGGTCTTTCCTTGCCAGGGTGGGTGCCAAAACCCTGGGTCTTACAGACAAGTGCTAGGAGCCACCTCCTGGTCTTCCATGCAAGCATCACAAAGACAACTAGCATACAATCTACAACTATTTATCTACTTAACTGCCAGAGTTCAGACTCTGGTCTTGCATACAGATGGCCAAGAGCCACCTTCTGGTCTTTCATACAAAATGCCAAGGGTCACCCCCTGGTCTTCCTGTAATACATAAACCAAACGGGCTGACATTGGTGCCTTCGACTGATAGTACAGTGAGGAGACTCACCTCAGACAACTGAACCCACAGATAAATCTCTGCTGCAACTCCGCTAAACTCCACGCACTATCAAACACCAAAAGACGACCAATCAATAATCGAGTCCTGACTCAGACTAAAAGTCCAATTTAGGGTAAAAGACCTTTTTACCCTTCTTTTACCTTGGCCCAACACCAAGGCCCAATCCACAATACCAAAAGGCCATAATCCCTTAAATGACACCACAAAGCCCAATATACTTAATGGTCAACCCTGATCAACTTCTGGTCAAAGAAAAAAAGTCAAAAGTCAAGGTCAACAGTCTATTTTGACCCAACACGCCTTGTTGCCCCTTGACCACACCTTGTTTCTCCTTTATTCTCCTAAGTGGGAAAACCCCATCCAACACGCCGTGTTGCCCCGCAAACACACTGTGTTTTCCCGAGTTCCAACAACTTAACAGATTATGTTGTCTTCTTTGATTCAAAGATCTCCCAAGCTCTGATCTAGACCAAAATGAGACTTAGAAGGGTAAAGTTTCCAACTTTACCCATTGGGACCACCAAAAGGTCCGAAAACCGAAACCACAAATCTTGATTATGTAACATCCCGACTCCTAGGTATATTTTTCAAAAGCTTTATATTCATTTTGTTGAGGAAACTCGATGAGTTGGAGGCCCCAACTCGTCGTGTCGAACCGAGTTGGCCCGCGTGGTTTATGGCTCCTACTCGACGAGTCGGAGGACCCTGACTCGACGAGTAGATTCTGTGCATGGAAACCCTAATTTTTAGGGTTTACACCCTATTTAAAGGACCTTAAGTCCTTTCCTCCAACCCCTAATCAGTCTAGACCTTATTCTTGAGTGTTTGTGAGATTTAAAAAGTGCGTTTGGTGCATTTTGTGAAGAAGGCTTGAAGTCTAAGGAGCTTGGAGCTAAGAGAAGCGTGTGGATCTGAGTCTACTTCATCTTGGCATCATCTTGAAGATAACAAGTCGTTACCTTGACTTATCTTTAGCTAGATCTCTTCATGCAAAGGTTTAGGGCCCTTTTCTAGTTAGTTGTGGTTTATTTCGGGTATTGGGCATGATCTGAAGTTGTAACTTCAGATCTGGACTCCTCTTGGTCCGTATAGTCATAAAGTTATCAGATTTAGCAAGCATTGGCCCTTCTCTTTGGGTTAAACCTTTCCCTTACCTTGGTTTTGGCATTTAGGACCATGCATGTACGTAAAGTTTGCAACTTTACGTGGAAACCATGCCCTAGGAGGTTAGATCTGCAATATGAAGCTTTGGGGTAGCTTAAAAACTTCTGGATGAGAAATAGACTGGATGGACTTGACGAGTCGCATAGCCGAATCGACGAGTCAGTTGGAGATTTCCTCTATTGGTTCTGCATGAACTCGGTGAGTTAGTAAGAAGAATCGACGAGTTAGTTAAGGTCTTCCCGAAATTTGAACCCTGCATGGACTCAGCGAGTTGTCTGGAAACTCGTTGAGTCAATTAGGCTTTTATGACTTCCTGAGTTCTTAAGGAACTCGACGAGTTGCTAGCTGTACTCGACGAGTTGGGTCAACATGGACCGTTGACTTTGACTTTGACCAAGGGTTGACCAGTTGGAATTTTGAGGGTATTTTGGTAATTTGGGATTCTGATGGACTTGGTCCTATGGTGGTTATAGGTGGTTGAGTTCGTGACTGTGATTCGGGAGTTTGATCTTATCACTACAGTTCGACATCGTGATGTGAGTTCATATCACTATATCAACAGGGTCTATGGCATCAAGGCCGACCCTTTATGATTTTATCTTGGTTATAGGATGGTTTCTATGTTAGTGATCTGTTAGATCGGTATCCTCGTTATAGGATGGTTGTTATGTTAGTGATCGGTTAGATCGGTATCTTGGTTATAGGATGGTTGCTATGTCAGTGATCGGTTAGATCGGTATCCTGGTTATAGGATGGTTGCTATGTTAGTGATCTTTTAGATCTGTATGACTATCTGTACATGCTAGCTTGCATATGATATTTATATGCACATGTTTGTTTGATTGGGGGTTGGGTTGAGGCGAACATGCTTTGTGCTTAGGCCAACATACCCAGGGCAGATCGGATAGACTGCAGTCCCGTGAGGGCATACTAGTCAGGCCGAAGGCCCGACGAGCATTCCGGATTGGCTGAAGGCCCGCGAGGCGGTCCAGACGTGTCGATGGCTCGGAAAGCGATCCAGATATCCTGATGGTCTGCGAGGCGGTCCAGTCAGGCTGATGGCTCATTATGCATGTTGTTTGTTTATATGATATGGTTATATCTGTATGGCGTTGGTATTTTGGGCGAACTCATTAAGCTTCGGGATTACAGTTGTTGATTATGTTTCAGGTCCTTCTGATGATCGTGACAAGGCGAAGGCGTGATCGTGCACCTCCTTATGTTTTTATGATTTGATTCTAGGGATACTCTAACATGATACTATTTGAAAACAAATTTGTAATAACTGTTGGGTTTTAAATGTTTTAAAAAGTTTTAAATTTTTTTGAAATTTTATGGATGTTACAAGTTGGTATCAGAGCTTTGGTTTGAGTGAATTGGAGGAAACACTCATGTGTATCCAATCTCAAACTGAGGACAAGATCTTAAAATAATTTTCAAATGGTTTTCAAAATACTAAAGGAGGATGCAAGTGTACGATCAGCCGGAGCCAGTAAGTAGACCCCAAAATACCTTACGAATTATTTGATTTATGTGATATGTTTGAACAACATTCTAGTACTAGGCTAGGGATCTTCAGTAATTGCATGGTAGAATTGCCTGATAGCCTAGGTTTTTTCTTCTACCCAGTCCCTTGCATGGTAGAATTTGTTGGATTTAGTGTCTAAGACCATAACTATAACTGGGATGTACTTGACCCGATTGTAGCATAGTCCTTTTGGGTTGCCTTCACCAGTGCAATTTGATAGGATGGACTTTGAGAATAAGGCTATTTGTGATTTATTAATATATTATAAGTATAATATATTAATTGAGAAATCATATTATTTAATTAGTATTGATCAAGAATTAATTTGAAATTAATTTAGTGATCAAAAGAGAGTAATTAAATATACGGGGACTGATTAAGTAAATCAATGATTCTTATAGTGTGGGCCAAAGATCCATGGTTAATTAGGATGGGCTAAAACAACATGGATAGTCCATGGAGGTTTAACCCATGGAGCCTAAGTAATATGAAGGTCATGGTGCATTAGGGTTTGCATGGATGTAACCCTAGCATTTGTAACACTATAAAAGCACACCCCTAGAGCCAAAATCGGTTCGACCATTCATTCTAAGAGAGTGATATTGATTTTGTGCTAACTAGCTTATTCTCCCAAGTCTCCTCTTGCATTTGGTGTTTGTGACACATTAGAGGCATCACACTTGAGGTGCTAAAGCTTTCAAAGGCCAAGAACTACAACTACATCAAGAGGTATTCATCTAACTATGAGTTTTGTATTTTATATCGTTCATCGTATGCTAGTTAGGATGTATGCTTTGGAAAATTGAAAATGCATGTATAATTAGAGAAAACATATATCCAAAGCAGATAGGGTTGCATGTGCACCATAGGAGTGTTATAGCGCTTAAAACTCAACAGTGGTATCAGAGCCTAAGATTGTTTTATGTTATATTTGATGCTTGTTAATTTTCAAAGTTGAATAAATCGATTTTCTGGCTTCTGACTGATGAACTCGCCGAGTCCACTGGCTGACTCGACGAGTCCACTTAGAAAAAGGGCAACTCGATGAGCAGGTTCATGCACTCGTCGAGTAGATGGCTCTGGTTGCAGAATTTCGTGTTTTTGGCCAGAATTGGACTAGGATCATTACCACAAACTATTTTGTAATCATAAAAAATGTATTTTCGGATTTGGTAATGATGATCCTCATCCAATTAAAGGACAATTGTCAAATTTTAAGATAATAAAGTAATTATTTGTATTATTTGATATGAATTGTCGTGCTATGAGTTAGATTAGATCAATAGTGAAATTATATGATAATCTTGTAAGCTAAAATTGATCTAAGTTGTTCTTGAAGTGAGTTTTTGTAATTTGTCCTCAAGTCATATGAAGCGTCTCATTCATGAACATTAAAAACTCATAAGTTTTCATAAGTTATGGAAACCAAAAGTTTTGAAAGTTACAAAACTTTCCCTCAGGTTTTGGAATTTGTAAAGTCTCACTAATGAAACATTTAATTCCAAACCTTAGAATTTTAAAAGTTTAAAATTCAACCCTCATACTATTATAATATTAAAATTTTAATAATATATATATATATATATATATATATATATATATATATATATATATATATATATATATATATACAAGTCAGTCTTACCGTTAGTATGCCTCATTTCACGAAGCCGGTCTATAAGGGGGGTATAAGGTTACTGCCTATAAAATGGTGGTTTAATGGGTGTCCACTCTCACCCGCCGCTTCCTTGACTGGTGGAGGGTCGTTAGCCGAACAGGTAGGATAGGACATTAATTGTCGTTAAAAGTATAATGAAAATTATAAAGTAAATAAACTTTTATTAAATTCCCAATCTTAGTTACTTTAGGAAAAATGTGAGATGGTGCTATTCCATGAAATTCCACTTTGCACTTTGCTAAGTCGTTAGTGGAGCGTGTGTGGTTAATCGGCACACTAATCTGGGACTGGCAAGAGTGGAAAAGGGTAGCTTGATGTTAATCATAGATCAATGGAGCGTGTGATAGATCAATGGTTAGCCAACACATTGATTAGGTGATTTGTAACCTTAAGAGTAGCAAGCACATTTGCATGGTTATTCACACCTTATTTGTGATCCTCGGCATCCCAATCACAAACTTGAAAGGCACAATCAAGATTTAAACATGCCATTGAAAAGTTCAATGAATCTCAAAAGAATCTAGGAGTTTCAATCCAATTAAAACTTAATAAT
Source organism: Lactuca virosa (assembly GCF_052849685.1). Taxonomy (NCBI): domain Eukaryota; kingdom Viridiplantae; phylum Streptophyta; class Magnoliopsida; order Asterales; family Asteraceae; genus Lactuca; species Lactuca virosa. The sequence continues at coordinate 48,086,998 of NC_136433.1, forward strand.
CAATTTCGTTATTCATGGTGGAAATTGGTAAATCGTCATTTGCCTACCTTCAAATATTTGGCAATTGGATTACGACATCCCTCTTCCGAATTGTAAAAGATTGTGTTGGGTCCTAGCCTTAATATTTCATTTGGATGTTATATTAAGGATTCTCATCTAATCTAAACCTTGTTCTTTTCCTTTTCAGATGTCTATCCCAAATAATGCTTCATGCTCCAACCCTTCTGGCTCATTCTCCCTCATGAATTTGGTTGGGAGAACTATCTTCGATGGGTCAAACTTTAACGATTAGATAAGAAACATTCGTATGGACCTTCGCTATGAGGACAAATAATATGTCCTGGATAAAGAGTTGAAGGAGATTGATGAGCAAACTGCTACTCCCGAACAAATCGAGGAATACATGGTTCATGAGAGGGACGCGACAAAGGTGTCGTGTATAATGATTGTTACCATGACTGCTGAGCTTCGAAATTCCTATGAGGACTTCTGGCCCTTCGAAATGCACCAAGATTTGATGGAAAGGTACCATCAAAGTGCTCGGCAGGAGAGGTATGAGATCATTGCCTCCATGATCACAACCAAGATGAAGGATGGAGAGTCCATCACGGCCCACTTGCAAAAGATGCAGAGATATGTGGACCGCTTGCTAAAGTTGAATGTGAACTTCGATGAAGAGTTGGCCATTTATATCATCCTACACTTGTTGCCTTCTTGTTATGATCAGTTCCGCATGACCTATCATATGAACAAGGAGGAGGTGACTATTAACAAGCTTCAAGGCCTTCTAAGAACTGCAGAAAGCAACTTGAAAGGCAAGTCGGTTGTTCCTACTCCTACTTCTACTACTGTCCCTATTTTGGAAATTGGACATGCGAAAAGGCAGAAGAGGAAGGCTCCTTCTAAGACCCGCAAAGGAAAGTCTCTTGATGGATCCTCTTCCAGTGGGACCAAAGCTAGTTCTGCTAATATCTCTACCAATCCAAAGGATTCAGAGTGCTTCCATTGTCATGAAAAAGGGCACTGGAAATGAAGCTTCCCCAAATACTTGCTGGACATAAAGGATAGGAAGATAAAGCCCACCTTTGCAGTTATTTACACAATTCTTTCTAATAACTCATCACATGATAATTCTTGGGTCCTTGATACAGGTTGTGGATTTCACATTTGTTCTGATGTGCAGGGACTAAAAGGAAGTAGGGATGTGGAGCACGGGAAGATAAACTTAATCATGGGAAATAGGAAAATGTCGTCTGTCACCAAGATTGGAGTTTATTCTTTATTGCTTAGTAGTAGGTTAGAATTAGAATTGAATAATTGTTGTTACTCGTCGGATATGGCGAGAAATATTATTTCCTTTCATAGTTTGTATAAACAAGGTTTTACCTTTTCTTTTAATAATGAAATTAGTAGTATTAATGCTTATTATAATGGTACATTTTATTTTGAAGCATTACCTTGTAATGATATATATGAAACTGTGATGGTTGTAGATAACCTAGGAAATAATGTGTTAAATATTGATTCGTCCAAAGTTTTGGACAAGGCATGCTTGTGGCATTTTCATCTTGGACATGTCAACAAGAAGCGCATAACCCAACTCCAAAAGGATGGAGTTTTAGAGTCATTCGACTTGAAATCGGATGACACTTGCGAATCTTGTTTGCTTGGCAAGATGACCAAGTCACCCTTCACGGGTACTTGTGAAAGGAGTGAAGGTTTGTTGGATCTCATACACACTGATGTGTGTGGACCCTTCAGAACCGCCACAAGGGATGCAAACCGCTTCTATGTGATCTTTACTGATGATTACATCAAATATGACTATATCTACTTAATCAAGCATAAGTCAGAAACCTTTGAAAAGTTTAAAGAGTTTAAGCAAGAAGTGGGGAAGCATCTGGACAGGAAGATAAAGATGCTGCGATCCGATCGAGGAGGAGAGTATCTTAGTATCGAGTTCCTAGACTATCTTAAGGAATGTGGAATTGTTTCACAATTGACACCACCCATGACACCGCAGTTAAATGGTGTGGCTGAGAGACGCAACCGAACCTTGTTGGATATGGTTCGTTCCATGATGAGTCGAGATTCGTTACCTATCTCATTATGGGGGTATGCCTTAGAGACTGCTGCCAATATCCTTAATCTAGTCCCTACTAAGAAAGTTGCAAAAACACCTCACGAGATGTGGACATGGAATGTTCCCTCGTTGGATCACATCAAACTTTGGGGTTGCAAGGAGGAAACTCCAGTTGAACCAATTGACGAGTCCGTACCTCTGAGACGTTCCAGTAGAGTTAGTGTTCCAACTGTGTTATATGGTTTTCATATAACATCTGAGGGTGATACATTTATCAGTGATAGCACATTGATAAATCTGGATGAACCTAAAAACTACAAGGAAGCCATGAGAGGCCCCGAGTCTGCTAAATGGAAAGAGACAATGGACAGCGAGATTCAGTCCATGTATGACAATCAAGTTTCGAACTTGGTTGACAATGTACCGGGTCGTAAGACAGTCGGGTGCAAATGGATCTTCAAGAAGAAGACCGACATGGATGGGAAAGTACACACATATAAGGCGCGACTGGTTGCGAAGGGCTTTACTCAAACTCAGGGAGTTGACTATGATGAGACCTTCACACCAGTAGCGAAGATTAAATCTATAAGGGTTATGCTAGCCATAGCTGCATTTCATGACTATGAAATATGGCAAATGGATGTCAAAACCGCTTTCCTTAATGGAAAGTTGGATGAGGATGTTTACATGAGTCAGCCAGAGCGTTTTGTCAATGCAAAGTGCCCTAATAGAGTGTGTAAGCTTAAGAAATCCATCTATGGATTGAAACAAGCATCTTGCAGATGGAATCTTTGTTTCGATGAGAAAGTCAAAGAGTTTGGATTTTCGAGAAGCGAGGATGAGTCCTGTGTGTATGTCACAGCTAGTGGGAGTATAGTTAGCTTTCTGGTATTGTATGTCGATGACATACTGCTCATAGGAAATGACATCCCGACCTTGCAGGAAGTAAAGTCCTGGCTTGGGAAGTGTTTCTCTATGAAGGACCTTGGGGAAGATGCTTATATTCTAGGGATAAGGATATTGAGAAAAAGGAGTAAAAGACTAAATAAGACTTAGTCAAAGTACCTACTTGGACAAGGTGTTGAAGCGTTTCAGCATGGAGAACTCCAAGAAAGGTGACTTACCTATCCAAAGCAATACCAAACTGAGTAAGACTCAGAGTCCGAGTACAGAGGATGAGATAGCAGAAATGAGTCGAGTACCATATGCTTCCGCAGTTGGTTCGATCATGTATGTTATGACTTGTACTCGCCCTGATGTGGCCTTTGCTTTAAGCATGGTCAGCAGATATTAAGGGAACCCTGGTAAAGCTCACTAGACTGCAGTAAAGAACATTCTTAAGTACCTGCGGAGGACTAAGGTGTAACGCCCGCAGATCCGGGCTAGTCAATTTAGAGACAATGAGCATCAAAAATGAGTTTTTGATGGAAGATTATTTAGAAGGAATAATCTTAACCAAGTGGTAGTATATGTTACAAGGGTTCCGTACATATAAAGAACGCCGAAATCCGAGTTATAACGAAGAAGATATGGCCCGTCGAAGTTTTACGGCAAAACCGGCACGACATCGGGAGACGTAAATAGTGAAATTACGATGGAGGACTTTTTATCCTTAGTGATCTAAACGAAAGTTGTAGTATACGTTAAACCGAGAACATACAACAAAAAGAACGCCCAAATCTGACTTCGTATGAGGAAGTTATGAATTTTCTAAGATTTGGCTTAGCAGTGCACGACCCGAAACTCGAATTTTAGTTCGAGCGGTTTTTGGCTTACGCGACCTAAATTAGAGTTGAAGAACTCATTAATAGGAAGTCAAAGATAAAAAGACAAACGAAAACGGAGTCTGTATGAGGAAGTTACGAATTTTACGCGGACATTTAACAGTGTAATCTTCTCATACTATTAAATTTAAAATCAGTCGAGAATTAGCCGATGGAGTCAAAAGAAAAGTTCTAGATCTTGTCTTTACCTACGCGTGGATATAAAGAACGTCAAAAACGGAGTTCGTATGCGAATGTTATGAATTTTTAAAGATTGGTTGTTTTACCTGCGTCCGACGCCACATGTCAGCACCAGACTTCGCCTTGGAGCCTACGCAAGGCTCACGAAGTGAGCACCCTTTCTCACGACGTGAATCGGCCCAGACAACCTATAAATAGAGGCCTAAATCACCCCCAAAACTCACACCTTTCATACTTTTTCTCTCCCATTACCCCCAAACCCTCTTCTCCCTTCCCTAGCACCTCCTAGGTGTTAGAGGCGAGTCCCGGAGCGCCGGAAGGCTCCGAGAAGAAGAGCTTTCGGCTCGGAAGTATAGCTTACCCTACCTTAAGTATAGCTTTCGGCTCGGAAGTATAGCTTACCCCTGCAGAGCCCGACTCCTAGCCAAACCCCTGGTAAGTGAGATATGCTTACCCTACCTTAAGTATAGCTTATGTTTAAATATAGTAATGTTATTAGGACCTTATAATAAATATATGGGCTATTATTATGAGTTATATAAGAGTGTTACTTAATGCTTATATAATAGTAATAATAGCTAGACAATTAATTAGTCGCAGTTAACGTTAGACTAAACCCTAGTGGTATTGATACTAGGTTTTGTCAAGGGAAAATTGTTTTGAGATAACGAAGTGCTGTCCGAGTACCGAGTCACCACCTTACCAGGTGAGTGCATAGTCCCTTTCATCTTACACATAGATATGAAGTATTTAATATAAATTACGTGCTATGTGTGCATATTGTATGAATATTTGCTGTCTATGCTGGGTGAAAGATTTTTTTATACATGTTTTAAATGTTTTAAACTGTATATGTATTTTATATCTACAAAATGTGTTGTGTAAAACATGGGTAGATGAAATAGTTGTTGTGTGATAACACGATGAAAGACCTCAAGGTTGACAATGATCCAGTCATCTAGTGGAGCATAGATGACGACCACAGACTATACTTGACAGTCCAGTGAAACGCTAGCAGGCTCGTAACCTGTAGGTGTTCTTGAATTAGGTGCTCATTAGGTATTTTGAACTGAGTGTGTTCACCAGGTATTTTGAACTGAATGTGTTCACCAGGTATTTTGAACTGAGTGTGTTCATTAGGCATTTTTGAACTGAGTGTGTTCACTAGATATTTTGAACTGAGTGTGTCCACTAGGTATTTTAGAACTTAGTGTTCACTAGATATTTTGGACTACGTGTTCACCAGTTGTAATCCATAAACCCTAGTAACGATGGACTTTGTGCCTATTCCATAGGATAATCCTTAGGAATGAATGAATGAGAAATTGTTGATTCTCAGGGTAGACCCTTAAGAGTAAAAAAGATAATGGGGATGGGTAATTGGGTTGATTGTTTGATGTTTAAACATAATAATTATATTATTGTGGGTTGAAAACCCTATGTACTCACAAGGTTTCCCAACCTGACCCACTCAAGCTTATTTGTATCATAGGTGTCGATACGAAGCTACTTTACACTGAGAGATTTAAAAGAGATGTAGATCACTAGTGTAAATGAATGTAAGTTCTGTTTATGCTTATGTTTCTGTATTGACGATGACATCCCAAGGTTTTAAAAGGAATAAAAATACATTTCTTCGGAAATGCTTTTGATAACGTATTTATCATGTTTTTCTGGGAACAAATTCCACAACATTTTTATTAAAAGAGGTACTCTGATTTTTATAAAGCGTAAACATAATCGGTCTTTTCTGGCCGTGAAAATGGGGATGTCACAGTTGGTATCAGAGCATTAGTTTAAGCGAACTAGGAATAATGATTTATTTCTAGACATAAACTTAGAATGCTAAGAAATGATCGTGAGGAGTGTGTCTAATAAATTTAGGTAATACACCTTAATAGACACAAGCACTAGCTTATTTAGGGAAAAATGCCTAACATGCTTTTATGTGCTAAATGATTTATGATATGCATTATATGATCGAATCTATGGTCTATTTTCGACCGGATCTGGAAACTTTATGTGTTCAGGTTTCTAAACGTTTAATTATGGTATTAGAACTGGCATATAACTTTTCGGAGAGATAAGGGGATTTATACGTCAATCATAGATAAAATCTTTCCTATCTTAATTCTCGTCATTACACACCGACCATCTGATTTGGTGTATAGATCGAAATGGCAAGAACCCAAAGTGGAGTCGGGAACGTGAATGGAAATAGGAATCAACAACCCCCAGTGATTAAACAAATACCTGTTGTAGTTACCGCACCTGAGCCAATCACAATGGCCGGGGTAGAAGCGATGATCCAAATGATGTTAGATCATCAAATGGAGGAAACAAGGCATTTACTTTAACAAAATCGAGAGGCACTTACGATACCTATTGAACAACCCGAGCTGAATGATGGGCAGTCAGAAGGAGGGAACTACAGTGAGACGGTTGGTAAAGCCAACCCACCGATAGTTAGACGAAACAATCAGGATGGAGGAAATGACGGACGTGGATGCAAGTACAAGGATTTCATGGCATCCAAACCCCCGAGTCTTTCTAGAAGCTCATCACCGATGGAAGTTATGGACTGGATCTCCGAGATGGAGACAATGTTTGAGAGTTGCGAGTGTAGCAACAAACAGAAGACCGACCTTGCGGTCCCTCTGTTAAAGTCTGGAGTACTGAGCTGGTGGAAGCTACTAGCTAACACGATGCCTAAGGGAGAAGCAAGCAAGATGTCTTGGGAAGATTTCCTAGTGCAATTAAAGATGCAGTACTGCTCTGAGCAGGATCTTCTGGAGATCCACAATGAATTCGAGAATCTGAAGAAGGGGAGGATGAGTGTCACCGAGTATGCTGCAAGTTTTACGGAGAAGATGAAGCTCGTTCCTTATCTAGTTCCAATTGAGCTCTCCAAGGTCAACAAGTTTGCCCACGGATTACCAGCAGACTTTGGTCCAATGGTCAAGCAAGCAACCACTCTGAAAGCCGCCATCTGGGCTGCAAAGAATGTGGAGACCCAGATAAGAGAGAAGGGTTTGGAGAGAGCTGAAGTTGGCGAGAAAAGGAAGCATGAAGGATCTTCAAGGTCCAACAAGGAGAGAAAATTCCCGAAGTCTGGAGGAGGGGGAAGTGAAGCAAGATGGTGTGATAAATGCAAGAAGAAACACTACGGAAAATGCGGCGAGGAGGTGACATGTTTCAAGTGTGGAAAGTCTGGGCATTACGCCAATGAGTGTACATCCAACAAGAGGGTGTGTTATGAATGTAAAGAAGTAGGGCATCTTTCAAAGAATTGCCCAAAGAAGAATGAAGCACCAAGCCCAAACACACCACCAAGGCCAAGGGCATTCCACATGATTCTCGATGAAGCAGAAAACAATGTGAGGTATCGAGGATGAGGACTTCATCAAGTTATGCACTAGCCGTGAGGATAGTATCGCATGGTGTAGCCTATTAGAGGCATAGTCTAGGGTGAACTTGAACACCTATGTAATCATTTCAAGGAATAATATAAAACCGTTGTTTTGTTATCTGGTGTGTTAAGTTGTTATGTGATTTTCTTGTATGGTGACTTGGAAAACTGCGAGACAATACTTGGGACGAGTATGAGTAGGTGTGAATGGTAGTAGAGGCCTATACTACCGGAAGCACATGACTCACACTTGGATCAGGTAAAGTCACAAGGTTACCAAGAAGCTAGTAATTGATTTCATTTTATTCAAGTATGTCGTTACCATTGTTTCGGTAATGACTAAGAAGATGATTGTTATTTCGACCCTAGTGGTCATACCAAATCGAGTCCGACTACGATGAGTATGTTACGTAGTTCATAGAACTAAGTTCGATGTCACATCTGACTTAAGCCAGAAGATTGAAATCAAAGCGATCAGTAGAGGTATCGCGATAATTGATTGTAGCTAGAAATGCTACCTTTTAAGATGAGATTAGAACATGAAGGAAAGAATAGTCTGTTCTGGAAAACTCTAAGAGACCTGAGTCTAAGCGTTGAAACATACGATGATAGGTCATTAGAATATGACACATCGTTCCATTGTAGTAATAAAAGAACTTATCTTAAGTTCGTATCCAATGAGGATCGAGATTGTGGCTTGAAGGTCATAATTTGGAGTCTAACGTGAGATAGGGAGTAAGTGCAAGATTGAGCACCGCCTGCAGTCAAGGAGTCCAAGAGTTAGATACTCATTCGAAGGAAAATAGAAGTTACGATTATTACCTAGGATAAAGAGATAACATACAGAGTCATTATACAGCCCTGTTTCATTGATGATTCCGGGACGTAATCATCCTAAGGGGGAAATAATTGTAACGCCCGCAGATCCGGGCTAGTCAATTTAGAGACAATGAGCATCAAAAATGAGTTTTTGATGGAAGATTATTTAGAAGGAATAATCTTAACCAAGTGGTAGTATATGTTACAAGGGTTCCGTACATATAAAGAACGCCGAAATCCGAGTTATAACGAAGAAGATATGGCCCGTCGAAGTTTTACGGCAAAACCGGCACGGCACCGGGAGACGTAAATAGTGAAATTACGATGGAGGACTTTTTATCCTTAGTGATCTAAACGAAAGTTGTAGTATACGTTAAACCGAGAACATACAAAAAAAAGAACGCCCAAATCTGATTTCGGATGAGGAAGTTATGAATTTTCTAAGATTTGGCTTAGCAGTGCACGACCCGAAACTCGAATTTTAGTTCGAGCGGTTTTTGGCTTACGCGACCTAAATTAGAGTTGAATATATCATTAATACGAAGTCAACGATAAAAAGACAGACGAAAACGGAGTCTGTATGAGGAAGTTACGAATTTTACGCGGACATTTAATAGTGTAATCTTCTCATACTATTAAATTTAAAATCGGTCGATAATTAGCCGATGGAGTCAAAAGTAAAGTTGTAGATCTTGTCTTTACCTACGCGTGGATATAAAGAACGTCAAAAACGGAGTTCGTATGCAAAAGTTATGAATTTTTAAAGATTGGCTGTTTTACGTGCGTCCGACGCCACGTGTCAGCACCAGACTTCGCCTTGGAGCCTACGCAAGGCTCACGACGTGAGCACCCTTTCTCACGACGTGAATCGGCCCAGACAACCTATAAATAGAGGCATAAATCACCCCAAAACTCACACCTTTCCTACTCTTTCTCTCCCATTACCCCCAAACCCTCTTCTCCCTTCCCTAGCACCTCCTAGGTGTTAGAGGCGAGTCCCGGAGCGCCGGAAGGCTCCGAGAAGAAGGGCTTTCGGCTCGGAGGTTCTGCCCCTGCAGAGCACGGCTCCTAGCCAAACCCCTGGTAAGTGAGATATGCTTACCCTACCTTAAGTATAACTTATGTTTAAATATAGTAATTTATTAGGACCTTATAATAAATATATGGGCTATTATTATGAGTTATATAAGAGTGTTACTTAACACTTATATAATAGTAATAATAGCTAGACAATTAATTAGTCGCAGTTAACGTTAGACTAAACCCTAGTGGTATTGATATTAGGTTTTGTCAAGGGAAAATTTGTAGAGACCCATTTTTATAACGAACGGTGAGTGCGGAAGAAAGATATCTCGAGATTAATCGTGTTTTTGGAAGTATGAACACGAAGAACATATTATGAGTTCGTTGAAGAAGACTAAGAACAAGAGAGAATAATAATAATATTGCATGAAGAACATGGTGGGAGAGAAACTCTCCCTGGGTGAGAGAACCCACCAACTTTCTCTCTCTAGAGATTACATTGTAAGAAGTGTAACTCTAACTAAGGAAAAGATAAGCTAGCTTTTTAAATAAATGACCAACTCTCCCTTTATATAGGAGGGAGAGTATTTACACCATAAATACAATAAAGGGAAAATACAACCTAATAAACACTCATTATTTGTGGAGCATTTCCATGCACCAACATTCTCTCCCTAAATGCTTACAAATGATGAGAGATCTAATAAGTGATACAAGGCTATAATACGGTAATCCGACTAGCAAGTGTGGTAATAAAATGAAACCAAGTGCTGAAATGTCTCTGAAACTCTGAAGTGTCTGTGAAGTCTGAAACTGGCCATGAATCTCTAAAAATGAAGGTCTTCGGCTTCAAAGCACAACCAATGAAGCAGAAAAAATAAGATCCAAATCTTCAAACCAGTCATAATCACCCGAAGAAGGAGGTCACAATGAACAAGTAGAAGATCCAATAAAAGAAACACTTCGGCTTCAAAAGTCTGAAAAACATCTCGAGTTCTCGAATCATAATACACCAAAATTCTTCAAAGAATAACCTGCTAAAAATGTGAAGCATCCATAAAATGAAGTCCGGATAAAAATAATGTGAGTCCAAAAACATAGTCTAGCAATGCCAAAAATTTGATCCAAGGATCAAAAATAAGTGCCACGTCACATCGCCAAAATAATCTTCGTCTTCAACATATCACAAATCCAAACTCGTGAAACCATAAGATCTGAACCGGATGCGAACACAAAATCATCATGTGGTAGAGTCCGAATAATAAATAATCTGAATCGGAAAACATCGAGTAATGCCAAAAATTTGATCCGTAAAGACCAAAAATAAGTGTCACATCGCATCACTAAATAAATAATCGTCTTCAGAAGTCTTCAAAAATCCAAACTCAAACAATCGTAAGAACCAAATCCGGATGATATTCTCTCCCTATTTTTGATAACCAATGACTGGATATCAAAAATCAACAAATCATCGGATGGAGAGTGTCAGATACCAAGAGCTAACAGAGAAGCTCTCCGTAGATGTATGAGGGGTCTCGATAAGAAACGAGAAAGAGTAAAAGAGATACTCTTGCGGTCATGAGGAAGCGGGTGACATAGTTGCTGAAGCTGTGCTGAGAATAATCTGTTGTGCCAAAAATAATATCCAAATATCCAAACTGCGGTGCCGGAATACTTGAAGTGGTCTTCAATAGAGAATAAAGTCCACATGCTCAAGATACATGATTCGTCAACCAAAAATCAAGAGCGACAAGTCATAAAATCCCATAATGTGAAGAATGCGAAACAAGTTTGTTGATCAATCGCCGTTGCGGTGCAAGCATCACAAAAATAATATGAAGTCCGACTGCGGTAGGAGTATTCTTTCAATAATAACCCGCATGAAATGAACCAATGTGACAATCCAAGGTTCGGTTGTGGCAAAAATTGGTGTTAAAAAAAATAATTGGTTTTAAAAAAAAAATTGGTTATAACAAAAAATAATTGGCTAAATAAAAAATTGGTGTTAAAAAATAATTGGCTGGAAAAAAAATTTTAATTAAAAAAATAATGCAGAAAAAAAATCTGAATTAAAAAAAAATAAAGTCTTGAAAAAAGAGGGTTTTTTAAAAAAAGAAGGGGAAAAAGGAGGGGAGGGGAGGAAAAAGAAGGAGGAAAGGAGGAGGGGAGAAGGAGGAGGGAGGGGCTGAAGGAAGAAGGAAGGAGGAGGGGAAGGAGGCTGAAGAGCTGAAGGAGAAGGAGGGGAGGGGCTGAAGTCAGGAGGGTTGCGGGTGTATGGTGGTTGCGGTAGGAGGTGATTGCGGGTGGAGGTGATTGCGGATCAGAGGGGAAGGTGGGGGTCTTGGGTGCGGACGAGGGAGCTGGGCTGCTGATGGGGTATAGCTGGCTGCGGTAGCTGAGGAGCAACTAGAGTGCGGTGCGAAGTAGCGGTAGGAGCGAGCAGACAATGCGGTCTAGATGGCTGCGGATGAAGCGAAGGCTATTGCTGTCCGAACCGGAGAAGGAGCACTGCGGTCCGAGCTGGGAAGGATGGTTGCGGTCTGACTGCGGTTCATCAGCAAGGAAGGTGGATGCGGTCCATCAGCAGTCATCCGAGGCTGCGGATAGGACCTGAGAGGACCTCGGATCAAGGCTAAGAAGTGGCTGCGGGTAGGCTTCTAAGGGGACTCCGGTAGGCAGTTTTTGGCTGCGGTTCGGGGGTCCGGAAAGGGCTGAACAGGTGATGAAAAATGCTATTTTTTTCATGAAAAATGGTACCGCAAAGGCCATTTATTCATATTTTAATAAGGGAATCTTTTTATAAAGCATTTTAAGTCAACATGTGGTATAGGGAAGGCAAAAAGAAGAGTGTGCAGGGGGTTTTTAGGGGACAAAAGGTGATGGGAAAGGACAATGTCACATGATTTTTGTCTTTTTGAGGGAGCAAATAGTGGAATACTCTTTACCCAAAAGAGTAACAAGGACAATTGACTTTTTGCAAACAAATAATACGTCTAAATTTCTTCAAATCAAAGATCCACAACAACAATTTAAAATTGAGAGATATGAAGATAATACCTCTTATGATTAGAAAAAGTGCTGGGAAAAAGTCTTCAAAAGAAATTCTCTACTTTCTTCATGAATAATAAGCCCATTAATCTTTGTGTCTTCACATCCAAGAAAAAGAACCTCCTGGAGAACATCTTCAACATTTTTTAAGAGACCACAAAATTAATTCTTCTCCCATTTTTTCTTCATTTCTTCAACAACAACAAAATAATAACTTTTAAGAACATCTTCTTCCAGCAATAAATAGAACGATCAGCAGCAGCAACAATTTATTTTACTAAGATAGAATCACCCAGAAAATAGAGCTAAGAACGAACTTCATAAAAAAAATTCCGGTAAGAAACCCGAAATTTTTTTCTTGCAGAAACACGGAAAAATCACAATATAATCACCGAACGGGAGTCGTTCCCTTGAACTAATCGTGAGATCTTCAAGGTACGGCTCTGATACCAATTGTAGAGACCCATTTTTATAACGAACGGTGAGTGCGGAAGAAAGATATCTCGAGATTAATCGTGTTTTTGGAAGTATGAACACGAAGAACATATTATGAGTTCGTTGAAGAAGACTAAGAACAAGAGAGAATAATAATAATAATGCATGAAGAACATGGTGGGAAAGAAACTCTCCCTGGGTGGGAGAACCCACCAACTTTCTCTCTCTAGAGATTACATTGTAAGAAGTGTAACTCTAACTAAGGAAAAGATAAGCTAGCTTTTTAAATAAATGACCAACTCTCCCTTTATATAGGAGGGAGAGTATTTACACCATAAATACAATAAAGGGAAAATACAACCTAATAAACACTCATTATTTGTGGAGCATTTCCATGCACCAACAAAATTGTTTTGAGATAACGAAGTGTTGTCCGAGTACCGAGTCACCACATTACCAGGTGAGTGCATAGTCCCTTTCATCTTACACATAGATATGAAGTATTTAATATAAATTACGTGCTATGTGTGCATATTGTCTGAATATTTGCTGTCTATGCTGGGTGAAAGATTTTTTTTATACATGTTTTAAATGTTTTAAACTGTATATGTATTTTATATCTACAAAATGTGTTGTGTAAAACATGGGTAGATGAAATAGTTGTTGTGTGATAACACGATGAAAGACCTCAAGGTTGACAATGATCTAGTCATCTAGTGGAGCATAGATGACGACCACAGACTATACTAGACAGTGTAGTGGAACGCTAGCAGGCTCGTAACCTGTAGGTGTTTTTGAATTAGGTGCTCATTAGGTATTTTGAACTGAGTGTGTTCACCAGGGATTTTTGAACTGAGTGTGTTCACTAGATATTTTGAACTGAGTGTGTTCACTAGGTATTTAAGAACTTAGTGTTCACTAGATATTTTGGACTATGTGTTCACCAGTTGTAATCCATAAACCCTGGTAACGATGGACTTTGTGCCTATTCCATAGGATAATCCTTAGGAATGAATGAACGAGAAATTGTTGATTCTTAGGGTAGACCCTTAAGAGTAAAGAAGATAATGGGGATGGGTAATTGGGTTGATTGTTTGATGTTTAAACATAATAATTATATTATTGTGGGTTGAAAACCCTATGTACTCACCAGGTTTCCCAACCTGACCCACTCAAGCTTATTTGTATCACAGGTGTCGATACGAAGCTACTTTACACTGAGAGATTTAAAAGAGCTGTAGATCACTAGTGTAAATGAATGTAAGTTCTGTATATGCTTATGTTTCTGTATTGACGATGACATCCCAAGGTTTTAAAAGGAATAAAAATACATTTCTTCGGAAATGCTTTTGATAACGTATTTATCATGTTTTTCTGGGAACAAATTCCACAACATTTTTATTAAAAGAGGTACTCTGATTTTTATAAAGCGTAAACATAATCGGTCTTTTCTGGCCGTGAAAATGGGGATGTCACATAAGCGTTGGGTTCTTACCCTCGGTGGGAGTGATGACTTGAGAGTGAAAGGGTATTCTGACGCCGATTTTTAGACCAACAGAGATAATTTGCGCTCTCAGGCGGGCTGGGAGTTTACACTAAATGGAGGAGCAGTAAGATGGAAAATTTCCAAGCAAGAGACTATGGCTGATTCAACGTGTGAATCAAAGTACATAGCAGCGAGCGAAGCATCGAAAGAGGCGATATGGTTAAAGAACTTCATCGGAGACCTTGGATTTGTGTCATCCATAAAGGAGCATGTGGAGATTTTCTGCGAAAATGAAGGCGCGGTTGCCTTGACCAAGGAACCGAGAGATCATGGTAGATCCAGGCATATCGACAGAAAGTACCACTTCATAAGACATCAAGTAGAAGAATGACACATCGTGGTGAAGAGGATATCGTCAGAGGACAACCCAGCAGATCCCCTTACGAAAGGAATGAGTAGGGTTAGGCACTTGCAGCATGCAAGGGGCATTGGGCTAACGGAAGATATTAGTTTTAGTGATTAGATAAATATTTTGAAACTTGTAATAGCTAAATTGTAATTGACATTTGATGATTGAATAAAAGGAGTTTTATTTATAAGTAAAGTTACTGTCTTGTGTCAGTTATTTACTATTGTTTCACTTTTGCATGTTTTGACTTCCAGAATAATAAGATTATTCAAACTATCCACAGTCGATCATACTTTGGAAGTAGGTTATGAGGTTAGACTGTCATGAATTTGGCTTGTAGATTTTCTAAGGTGTTAGACTTAGCAAAAGTATGCTACAACGTTCATGAGTGTTCCTGAAATAAGATTTGAGTATTAGATTAAACCCACGCTCACCTGAATCACTTCATGGAATTTATCACGAGTGATTGTGAGATGATAATATCATATAGTCTTCAAACCAAGATATATGAGTTGTTGACTACGAGTTGGTTGTGCATTGATGATACGAAAACGCATCAGTAACTTGATGTTATAAAATGTATCGTTGTGCATGATTTAATGAGTAGTTAGTACAAGCATATAATATCGAAGTTTATCTGTTCCTTTTATCCTAAGAGGATTAAAAGCGATATCTTGGGCCCCTCGATGATTTTGTTTTGACTTATGTGTCGGGCCCGATCAGAACTAAATTGATGTGTTCAGTTATGTTCTATGTCAGACAAATCGGAAATTGGGAAACAAACTGCAGGACAATAAGTATGACCATGTTCCATGTATTTTTCTGCATGATATCTTGAGAACAGAGGAATATATGACCCCTTATCTAAAGGACGCGTCACTGACTAGGTCAGAGTTCGACAGTGGATTTTGAAAGCTACGATTGCTAATCGGATCCTGAAGTTACATTGGCAGTTATAGTTATTAGACTTATCCAAGTGGGAGACTGTTGGATTTAGTGTCTAAGCCCATAACTATAACCGGTATGTACTTGACCCGATTGTAGCATGGTCCTTTTGGGTTGTCTTCACCAGTGCAATTTGATAGGATGGACTTTGAGAATAAGGCTATTTGTGATTTATTAATATATTATAAGTATAATATATTAATAGATAAATCATATTATTTAATTAGTATTGATCAAGAATTAATTTGGAATTAATAGTGATCAAAAGAGACTAATTAAATATACGGGGACTAATTAAGTAAATCAATGATTCTTATAGTGTGGGCCAAAGATCCATGGTTAATTAGGATGGGCTAAACCAACATGGATAGTCCACGGAGGTTTAACCCATGGAGCCTAAGTAATATGAATGGTCATGGTGCATTAGGGTTTGCATGGACGTAACCCTAGCATTTGTAACACTATAAAAGTACACCCCTTGAGCCAAAATCGGTTAGACCATTCATTCTAAGATAGTGATATTGATTTTGTGCTAACTAGCTTATTTTCTCAAGTCTCCTCCTACATTTGGTGTTTGTGACACATTAGAGGCATCACACTTGAGGTGCTAAAGCTTTCAAAGGCCAAGAACTACAACTACATCAAGAGGTATTCATCTAACTATGAGTGTTTTTTATTGTATATCCTTCATTGTATGCTAGTTAGGATGTAGGCTTTAGAAAATTGAAAATGCATGTATAATTAGAGAAAAGATAGATCCAAAGCAGATAGGGTTGCATGAGCACCATATGAGTGTTATAGTTCTTAAAACCCAACAGAATTGTATACACTTGAAGATAAAGAAAAGAGAGTTGTCATACCTTAGATCATGCTATGCTTTATAAGACTTCTTAGGAGTCCGATTGTATTCTTCTACCCAGTCCCTTGTAGGGCTTTATCAAATATAGGTTATACCTTGTACTTTTATGATTAATTTATGTTCAATATTTGTTCCTTTCTGTGCGTTGTTTTCAGGGATATGCTAGTTTGGAGTGCTTGACCAATGGGTACCGCGATGGTCTTGGTTACCTCGAACGTGTGGGCTTGTTTCTATCCAGACTAGATATCATGTCGGTATTTTACGAAATAGTGACTCGAATACAACATTAATTACCATTAATCCATTGTTAAAAACATTACAATTCAAGTACAATAAACTAACAAAATGGATCCTATCAAAATGAGACGATGTTCTAAATTCTTACAATCCATGAAGTCGGTATGTTTTTGAATTTACCATATCCATACAATCAATTTTTTTTTGTACAAATAAGAAGAGTGATGTTTATATTTTGAAAAATGAAAGAAAATGATGCAAAAGATCGATGTCCCATATTAGAAGAAGATGGGACGATCCGAGTGCAGAAGAAAAGTTAGGGACCAAACGTGCAATTTTGACTAAACCGTAGGGACGATTTCAGTAATTTACTCAAAAAAAAAAAAGAAAAAAACTTCCAGATATCTTATCAACTTATTAAGTAAATATACTAGAATGATATATGATTTTTAAAACCATATAAAATTTGTTACCAAAAGTTAACCCAACTACGTATTTTTCTTTTTGAGGTCGAATGTTCAAGTCTCATTTGGAACATATGTGAAATTATTCAAATTAAGAGTAGCTTAAGAGTAGATTATATTTGTAAATCCAAAAAACTATAAAATTTGTTTGTAAATTAAACAAAATTGTTCGGTACAGAATAATATAAGATTTTAAATTAGACAAAATGTATTGATTCTCTAAGCATTTAAGTACAATACTTTTGTTTTTTTTATGGAATCTTCATGTTTAACAAGTTTGACCAAAAAAAAAACATATTTTATTTTATTATGTAGATAAATATATTTTTGGAGAAAGAAAACAAAATAATCAAAATTGTTCTTTGCTAATTTGGTCGTCGGTAGTATATTGTAAGAAACAACACATCCTTCTAAAATATCAATCTCAATAATTTATATTTTTAACATTTACAGCTCAATTTGTATTTTTTTTATATTGTTAAATGTAAGTTCGAAATCAATAGAAATAATCTATAATCGCATTGTAAACTTAAGATGTTTTTCAATGTTATTTCATAACAAAAAATCAAGGTACGTAATGCATCAATAAAGTAATTAAAAGGTTGTAAAATATTGTTGATAATTTGTTATCATCAAACAAATTAAAACACATTTAAATCTGTCGGTGACTGAATGTCTAAATATACAATATTAAAATATTTGTGATGGTACCTTGATGGCTTGACATCATTTATTTTCATGTCCTTCAAACACTTGGCACCCACAAGATTTATTTGCATGCCTTTCAAAACCCTCATTATCACCCTCACCTTCGCCTAGGGTTCTTGTGAAAACAGTACGTCTTCTTGCAGTGAATAAGGAAAAAATATAAACACCACTGACACAAACTTGGCTTTTTCTTCGACTCAATCCCCACAAAACCTTATATTCTTGACTTTCCAGCCCAGAAACATAACTCATCGTTAGACATGTTCATATTGGATAAATGTTGCTCCTTATAAAAAAAGTTGTATGATTTACACAGTTATAAATGATAACATATTAACATTAACGAGTTTGAACATAGAACTTTACGTTTGTTAATATATTCAGATGCATAATTGTCATAATATCTATATACTCCACACATAACTTATTATTCATATTCTCCCTTTATATGTAACTCTTTTGAACATGATCACTCTTAGATAAATATACTTTTTAATATTGTACCGGAAAATACCCATCTTTTGACCATTGTAATAAATGTCGAGGGAATTACCTTTTCAATATTTTTGTTAGTGAAACAATTTTGCTTTTGAGTTACCTTTAAATGTAATTTTTTTTCAAATTGCTGGTTAGTGGTTAACGGTTAGTACTTTCCAGATTAGTAGAATTCATCTAAGTCCAGATTAGAACCCGTGACCTCCAATCTAAGAGACAAAACCTCTAACAAGTGGGTTAGTCCCACATTGGTTTAAATGTAACCTTTTTAACTTGACTCATAGATAACAATGGTCGTCGCTTGGGCGAACAAGTTGATCATGGCGACTTATTTCCCTAGTTGTTGTTGGAGTTTAAGACTATTCATCGGCGTTTATCCCTCATCGGCACAAATGTCAGGTACCCTTTTAGGTGATGTTTTTTTGGTCGATGGTGTATTAGGGTGATAGGGTTTCATAGGTTGACGTAAAAGTAAACGTCATGATACGAGATTAGTCCTAGATAGAATGGGCCACGAGCTAATAAGAATGTTGATTTCCACGGATTGGAAAACCTTTATTGTCATTTCTATTACCGATTAAAAATATCCCAAAGATGAAGATGAATACATTTTTATAGTGAGGAAAGAAGAAAATGTCGGTGTGATATAAAAAGTTGTTTAAGGTTAGTATTTATAGAGTTTTGGAATTGAAAATAAAAACTAAAATAAAAAGAAGTTGTTAGATTGGTGGTCAAAGGAGTTAAATGCCAAATTAAATAAGAGAGAGAGACTCGATGGAGGGGTGCCAAGAACCGCTACTGAGCTGCCTCTTGAACTAAAACTCAATAAATCAAAAAACAGTTTCCTTTATTATGTAAGAACCAGTTCAATACGAATAAATTGAAACCTTACACTAAACTTCTACAAGAAATCTAACCTATCTCTTATTCTCACATATTACACTGAACATTTGTACTACACTCATACACATACATAAAATACATCTTTAAAATCTCTATATGAAAACATGAAAAAGAAGACAAACAAACTATAGAGAGATTTTGGGTTTGAGATTAGAAAGACGAACTAATATTAAGAGAACACAATAAGAGAGAGAATATATTTTTGACCCAACTTTATTCTCAATTTAATAACACTGATATGGTGTATATGACACCTTGGGAATTATAAACCATTGATATGGGAGAATACATATTCTGATGGGTTGTGATACATAAAATAGAGAGTTTTTCATAAAAACCGGCAATAAATGGTTTAAAATTTTATAGTAAACTTTGAGTATATAACAAAACCAAACCATAAAGGATCATTTTAAAGATGTTAGAATGATATTAAAACAAGCATATGGTGTTTTAGAATGACAACCTTTGAAGCCTTTGGACCCTCTTGGATTTCGGGTGTTGAAGTAGATAGCAAGAACAAGAAGCTTGATCTTCTATACAAGTAATCCACCAACAATATTAAGGCACCTAAAATGCTACTTTTCTTCTTTTATTACTTTTTTCTTAAAGCCTTTAAGTGCTTAAAAAATTAAGCACTAAATGAAGACACAAAGTAAGCACCAAATCTTCGCACTTGAACTTCAAAAGAAGTGAGGAAGAGTAGCCCAAAAGCTACGACTTTTGTGTAAGAAAGAGAAGAAAAAAAGGTTAAACAACGATCATTTCTTCTACATAAGGCACCCTCATATACTTTCGTGCATGGTAAGGTCTAACTATTAAAATAATCTAAAGTATTATAAAGCATAAAGGTAAGGGACAAATGATGTAGACCAACACGGGGAAGATACACAAGTAATTTCCCATGCCTTCGTGAATTTGGTCAAGGAGAGAGGATAAGACAAAATTTGTCTTCTAGCCTTTTAAATCATGGTAGAGTAACTTACTAATTTAATCATGATTAACCAAATTGTCAAAAACTTTGTACATGCCTTACTATATCATACAATATGATATAATGACTAGTTTGTTGTTTCTTTTATTATTATTTTCATAAAATAATAATTATTCTCTAATTTAAATACAAGAGTTGAATTTGTTTATTAATAACAAATTACTTAATAAATATTAAATAATTACTAGCTTGATAAATGTGGGACCCTATAGGATCATATGTCATTAGCAATATCACTCAATAATGATTCTTGAGCATATAAATCCAATAATCTCACATTTGCACATGCTTCGTTATAGACCGACATAAACAGTGACTGGCGTCTAGCAACGGGCTACTACCCCTAACAACACACGAAGGGGTGTCATCAATCAACATCTAGTTCTATGAGCTCACAAGCTACAATTGAAGTATAAGCTAACTGTATCAATATTCTCTTTGTTTCAGACATCATGTTGGATATGAGACATGCAACGTGGTCATTCTCAGTTTTCATCAAACTTTAAGTAAGGCGCCTTATATGTCTAGCTCTCAACACATAAGAGGAACAAATTCGATCTTGAATACATACACACTCTAATATAGTTCATGTTATACCCAACGAAATCTTTTATAACTGCACAGTTACGAACAAAGTTTAACCATGTCAAAGTGTAACAATCTCAATACTCAAGTTCTCTAATATGCATCTTAGGTCGAAATACATAAAGATATTTACCTGTGTTCAAGATTCACTTATGATAATGATACATGAAGTGACTCTTGAAGCGGGTCATATCCAATAACTGTTCTCTAACAAGTCATATGAATTTGGATGCAACACCTTGCTATCTCACCACTTGAAATCAACAAAGCTGATTCATATTAGTCTTAATTCACAGTTGCTCCCGCAATAGTGACTGACTATGAACAGTTTTGAGTAATTACATTATTTAAGGATTAAATAACATGCTAACATAGAACACAATAATATTTAACATATAAGAGATATCTCATATATAAAAAAAGATTACATATCATTGCTACATAGTTCTAAATATCTAGATATTATTAAAGTACAAATTTTAAATCCAATCACTAGCTAATAGAAGACCGATTCCTTTTACATGACTCGCAAACTTGTTTTGAGAAAGAGGCTTCGTGAATGGATCTACCAGATTATCATCTATATGAACCTTCTCAATGCCTACATTTCCCCATTCCAATTCCTGACAAATGAAATTGAATTTTTGTTGAATGTGTTAAGTTTTGTTGGTAACCATCGGGTGTCTTGCGATAGTGATAGCACCAATGTTACACAAAGCAGCTCAATGGCATTTTTGATTCTTGGAACAACATCCGGATCACCAATGAATTTCTTCATCCAATCAACATCTTGAGCTTCCTCACACACAACTATATAGTATGATTCTGTTGTAGAAAGTGAGACCACTTCTTGCTTTGAACTTTTTCAGGCAATGGCTCCTCCATTAAGTGTTAACATGTGACTGTGATCGTGAGTTATCTCGATCAGTGTTGAAACTAGCATCAGTGTAACATCTTACAGTAAGCTCTTCTTCAACTCCTCCATAAACCAGAAACATGCATTTTGTTCTTCTTAAGTACTTAAGTATGTTTTTAATCGCCATCCAATGTTTCTCTCCAGAATTAGCTTGATACCTACTATTTAGACTAATAACATTAGCTACATCTGGCCTTGTACATGTCATAGCATACATAATTAAACTTACTGTTGAAGCATATAGTATGCAAATCTTTCTTTTGATCTCATCTTCAGTACTTGGGTTGTTAGCCTTAGAAAGAATTGTGTCATACAATATGGGTACAATTCGTTTTTTTGAGTTATCCATTGTCAATGTATGTGCTCTGACTCAAACCAATGTGTCTTTGGGATCTATCTCTATAGATCCTAATACCGAGTATGTATGCAACATCCCTAGATCTTTCATTTAAAAGGACTTACTAAGGTAGGCATTAGTCTCCTTCAATGTTGGGATATCTTTCTTGATCAGTAATATTCATCAACATATAGGATTAGAAAAATAGTTTGGATCCCACTTTCTTTAATGTATACACATGGTTTATTGGGATTTTATGAGAAACCAAACTTTTTGATGTTCTCATCAAAATGATGATACCAGTCCCTAGATGCTTTCTTCAATCCATAAATGAATTTATTCAATTTACATACTTTCTTTAGGTTATCTGGTTTGACAAAACCTTCAGGCTGTTCCGTATAGACATCTACCTCAAGATATCCAATGAGGAAAACGGTTTTGACATCTATTTTCCATATCTCATAGTCGTAATATGCAGCTATGACCATGATAATCCTAATAGATTGAATCTTGGCAATTGGAGAGAAAGTATCTTCATAGTCAACTCCTTGAATTTGAGTATACCATTTCACTACAAGTTGTGCCTTGAATGTTTGTACATTTTTGTCCACGTCGATCTTTGTCTTGATGATCCACTTGCTTCCAACATCCCTACTGTTAGGAGGTAAGTCAACCAAGTCCCATACTTGATTGTCATTCATGGACTAAAATTTAGCTTTCATGGCTTCTATCCATTTATCTGACTCTGGGTCTCTAGTAGATGCCTTGAAATTGATGGGCTCATACTGGTCCATCAAGAAGACTTCCTCTTCAGGAATAAAAAAATTCAAATCTCTCAGGTTTCTAATGAGGTCTACTGGAGCGTCATACATTTGGTGTGGTTTCTGGCATCTGAACGATCATTTCCGGTTCAACAATGCTTTGTTGATTATCATTCTCAACTAAAGGTTGTGTCTCCCGATTTTCTTCGAGGTTAATGGGGCTCCCAATTGCTTTATACAAGATAAAGCCTGTTTCAAGAAACACTACTTTCTAGGCTATTAACAATCGGTTCTCTTCTTTCTGGAAGAAGTAATAACCAATGGTTTCTTTTGGGTATCCCACAAAGATACACTTTTGAGATCGGGGGTCAAGCTTGTTAAAAGTCTATGTTTTAACATATGCTTCACAACCCAATATCTTTATATAAGATATTGATGGAACTTTTCCATGCCATAACGCGTATGGGGTCTTACTAATATATTTAGTTGGGACCATGTTTACAATTCAAGCTGTAATATCGAGGGCATAACCCCAAAATGAATGAGGAAGGGAAGTATGAATCATCATTGATCATACCATATCAAATAGAGTATGATTTCTCCTTTCCGAAACACCATTATGCTGTGGTGTTCCCGGTGGAGTGACTTGTGACACTATGCCACAATTCTTAAGATGTTCATCAAACTCCTAGCTTATATATTCACCACTACGATCTAATCGTATGATTTTAATATTTTTACGAAGTTGATTATGTACTTCATTTTGGAATACCTTAAAGACTTTGAATGCTTCATGTTTATGTTTCATGAGATACACATATCCAAATCTACTGAAGTCATCAGTAAATGTAATGAAGTATCTTTCACCATTTCTTGTCATTTTCCTAAAAGGTCCACTTACATACGTATATATGAGTCCTAATAGATCCAAATCTCTTTCACCAACACCAGTAAAAGGAGCTTTGGTCATCTTGCCACATATACATGATTCACATACATCAAAAGACTCTGAGCCTGTTGATTCTAAGATTCCATCCTTTTGAAGCTTAGCAATGCGAGTTTTGTTTATGTACCCAAGCTGACAATTCCATAAATAAGTTTTATTTAAGTCTGACTATGTTTTCTAATTTGATAAGTTGTACATTGAATTGTCCTTTTGGCATGAACCATTTAAATCGATTTCATATATTCCATTATTGGGGCAAATCTCAAAATAGAACTCATTATCTTTAAATGCAGAGATGTTTCCAGAATAAAAGTGAAACTTATAATGAAAACATTGTTCATACAAACGAGATGTAGAGATAGTATTCCTAGTCATACTAGGTACATAACAACAATTGTTCAAAATAAGATTAAGACCATTTGGAAGCAAAAGATGAAATTGTCCTATGGCTTTTGACAGCTACTCGAGTACCATTGCCCAAATGGAGTTCCAAATCGTGATCTCCGAGTTCTCTAACATTCTTAAGTCCCTATAAATCATTGCAGATTTTAGTACCACTTCTAGTATCGAATACCTAAGAATTAGTACAGAATGCATATAATTCAATAACATATATACCCGAGGTGCCAACTTGGTTGGCCTTGTTTTTCTTAACTTCCTCTAGGTACTTCGGAAAGTTGCGTTTCCACTCTCCCCTTTCAATGCAGTGAAAACAATCAGATTCCGCAGTAGGTTTAGGATTGGGAGTTGGGTTGGTAGCTTTAGGCTTCCCCTGACCCTTTTCTTTGTGCTTGCCTTTCTTGGCAGCTTTGCCTTTCCCCTTGCCAGTATTATTACCAATTTTCTTCTTGGATATTTGACCCTCGCAAATCATCATTAGTTGATTATTTCTATATTTCTTGATGTTTGCCTCAACATTCTTGAGCATGTTATGAAGTTCATTAATGCTCCTTTCCCATTCAATCATTGTGAAGTTCATCACAAATTGGTTGAATGACTTAGGCAATAAGGCTAGGATGACATCGGTCACTAGTTCATCCCCAAATAGGAATCTGAGGCGTGCAAACGGCTCAATGTAAGCTTTCATTTTGAGTACATGTGCACTCACAGAAGATCCCTCACCCATCTTGCAACCAATGAAAGCATTCAACATCTCAAACCTATATTGCTTAGCCTGAACTTGAAATATGATTCTAAGTTGCTCAATCATGTAAAATGCTTCATGAAACTGAAACATTTTTTGAAGCTCATGAGTTGTTGTTGCAAGCATGATGCAAGCCACTTTGGTCGAATCATTTACATGTTTCCCCCGAGCATCTTTCAATGCTTTGGCAGCATTGGCTGGGAGCTCTTCCGGGATAGGTTCATCAAGTACATAGTCCTTTTTCTCAAGCTTGAGGACAATTCTAAGTTGTCTGAACCAATCAAGAAAGTTTGGTCCGCTTAGTTTTTCTTTTTCGAGGATGGATCAAATGGTGAGTGATGAGGTGGTTATAGTTGCGTTAGTCATCTACAAAATAATAAGATTCATTTTAATTTTCGTCATATAATTTCTTTTTAAACTTAATTACCCTTTAAATTAAATTTGAAAAGTTAAGATCCACATCACACAAAATAGCTTGAGGTGGTGACCCACTACCTAAGTGATTTTGTTGATCGGTAGGTTGCGATAACCAATTACAACTCGTATGTAATTTTTAGATTAATGGGATCCACAAAACATTACTTTGTTTTTAATAGCATGTTTATCCCATCTATACCTCGAAAATCTTATGCTTAGGTGACCTTTATCACATAAGAAATTGATCAAATCATCTATTTAAAAAACTTGTGAATTATATTTCAAAAATGGTTAGGTGACTTTTATTACATAAGTACATATAAAACACCTTGACCATTTTTGACAACCAAAGTAGATAATGTGACCCTAAAATCCACAAGAATTGCACAAAAATGCTAAGTGATTGCATAGATTTAAAGTTTTGAAATAAGGGCTTTTATAAATGTTTTATTATTCTATCATTTTAAAAAATTTTGTATCATGAATCTTTCATGCATAAAATATTCCATGGTTAATTTTAAAGTGTTACAAAAAATAATAATGTTAAATTTATTTTATACACAATTTTACCGGTTAAAATTTATATTCAAATTAATTCGACGTTATAACGATTGCACTGATATTTAACTTTTTAATAAAACATCATTTTATTATAGAGTTATGGAGTATAGATTAAGTTTAAAAACTATTTTAAACCTTTTTAAATCTTTAAAAGTTTGGCTATTTAAGAGCTCTAAAAAATTAAAACTCTTTTTAACAAAAACTTATTTTTGACATCTTATGTTGGAAACTTTTATTTAAACTCTAAACCTCATCTTGATATTATATTTTTGTGAAAATGTTTTTAGCATGACAAAAACATTTACATACATACAATATTTTATAACAACCAAAAATAAACATCACAAGCATGTATTTTAAAGTGTATAAACAAAGACATTTTCTAGTAATATTTATTGTGAGCCATCCCAACAAATATTAAGTCGTTTCTTAGAGGACTTAATGAGACACTTCAAGGACTTCCAAAGGCTCCATGTCTTCATAAGAGCTTCATGCTCCATCATGTTACATTTATTACATATAAAAAATAACGACCACAAATGTCCTATTGGCTTGTTTATACACAACAAACATCTCAAATATATCAACAAACAACTCTTTGTTTTTTCAGAGACAACTTTTATATAACCAACATGCATGAAAAGATGGTTATATAAAAAATAAATATTTTTAAACAACAATTTGCCAAAGAAAACAAATATGGACATTTCTTTAGCCAAAAAGAAATTCATGCTTGTTTTCCAAAAAACTGAAGATCATCAAACATGAAAAATCATTCTAACATATAAAAGATGGCTCAGATACCACCGATGGACTTTTGATACATAAATAGAGATTTTTTCATAAAAACCGGCAACAAAAGCTTTAAAAAATTCTAGTAAATTTCGAGTATATAACAAAACCAAACCATCAAGGATCCTTTTAAAGATGTTAGAATGATATTAAAACAACCATAAGGTGTTTTTGAATAAAAATCTTTGAAGCCTTTGGACCCTCTTGGATTTGGGGTGTTGAAGTAGATGACAAGAACAAGAAGCTTGATCTTCTTTACAAGTAATCCACCAACAAGATTAAGGTACCCAAAATGCTAGTTTTATTCTTGTATTGCTTTATTCTTTAAGCGTTTAAGTGTTTAAACATTTAAGCAGTAAATTAAGACACAAAGTAAGCACCGAATCTTCACACTTGAACTTCAAAAGAAGAGAGGAAGAGTAGCCCAAAAAGCTACGAATTTTGTGTAAGAAAGAGAAGAAAAAGAGGTTAAAAAACTAGCTAATTTCTCATGCATAAGGCACCCTTATATATTTTCATGCATGGTAATTTCAAACCGTTAAAATACTCTAAAGTATTATAAAGCATAAAGGTAAGGGCGACAAAGCATGTAGACCAACATGTGGAAAATACACAAGTAATTTCCCATGCCTTAGTGAATTCAGCCATGGAGATAGGATAAGACAAAATTGTCTTCTAGCCTTTTAAACCATGGTAGAG
The DNA here is from genome assembly GCF_052849685.1 of Lactuca virosa. Lineage (NCBI taxonomy): Eukaryota > Viridiplantae > Streptophyta > Magnoliopsida > Asterales > Asteraceae > Lactuca > Lactuca virosa. The sequence goes on from NC_136433.1 coordinate 48,114,434, forward strand.
TAACTCACTATTTTAATCATGGTTAACCAAAGTGTCCAAAACTTTATACATGACTTGTTATATCATACCATATGATATAATGAATACTTTGTTGTTTCTTTTATTATTATTATTTTCATAAAGTAATAATTATTCTCTAACTAATTACAAGTGTTGAATTTGTTTATTAATAACAAATTACTTAATAAATATTAAATATGTACCAACTTGATCAAGGTGTGACCCTATAGGATCATATGTCATTAGCAATATCATTCAATCATGATTCTTGGGCATATAGATCCAAAATATTCATGGAAGATAACCTGTCTATCCTTGCTCTCTTTCTCCAACTGTCATCCACATTTGGTCCCTTACAATATTCATTCTTAAACCCTATATCTTTACAACATTCACCAACAACCCTCCTTCTTTAATGTTCTACTTGAACCCTTCGAGTATTTATAAATTTATGATTCTATTCATTTTATAATCCTAAATCACAAACAGACCAAGTTAGAAGTACTTAAATTCACCTTCCAAGTATAGATTGAGAAATGTTAACATTCTTTTTAACACCTCTGCCGAGGTAGAGGTATGGTGAGCACGGGTCCAAGTCGGCAGCACCGAGGTCTTCTCTGAGCCACTCTATGTAAGCTTATGAATTTTCATCCTTCTATGGGGATTTGTGAATTACGGGATGTGTGTGGAAAGTTTTGAATGATCGTTGCTGTCTATATATTTTTTTAGAACGACAAGAAATTTAAAAAAAGTAAACTAGTAAGATGGTAGAAAAACCAAAATGCAAAAAATACATCACAGCCAATGAAGGATTTTGCAACCTCCCAACCCAACTAAAAGAAACCTTACACCTATTATAACACCAAGAGTAACCTTGAGTGACAAAAATATTAAAAAACATTCTCTTTTTGTTGAGGTAATTTATCAAAATTCAACTTGTTTCTAAATTGCCAAATTTGCCACCGCATAATAAGGAAGATCGTCTCATGAAACTACTTAGAGACCTTGCATAATTGAAGATTACAAAGATATTAAATTTAATAGGAACTAAGTTTACCTACCGAGTAACAATTGAATCTGTAGATATGATGCAACTATCTAGTAAAGAACGAGTAAAAGCAACCAAAAATTACCCAAGCTAGACTGAGCCTACACTTATCTATCCTTCATCAGGAGCAACAAAACTAACTACAAAAGAGAACCCGAGAGCACATAGTTTTTCACTATTGGCCACCGTCATGTATTTTAGACATTCTAAACGATACGGTCTAGGAAATATAGTACACAAAGCTTCTTTCCCAAGCCAAACATCCTCCCAAACTTCGTATCTTCACCGTTTCCAATCCTCTTCTTACAAAGAGCTAACAAATCCACCCAATTATCCTTAAGACGAGAAATGGTATGTAATGATATCAAGCCAAACCGAATGCTTAGAGACTTTGCATAACTGAAGATTATAAAGAAGCTATTCAACATACTGATAAATAACAGGGAAAACCAATCCCCACAGTCCATCATTTTTTCCAAAAATGCAAGAGCTACTGGACACGAGAAAAATAAAAGATTGATAGACTCCACTTCGTTTTTACAAATCAGACAAGATAAATTTGGGATATCTATACCCCTTCTCAAAATATTTATACGATTAGGCAAACAATCCAACACCAATTTCCAAGAAATTTTTTTAACTTTAATGGGAACTAAGTTTACCCACAGAGTAACAATTGAACCTGTAGATAAGATGCTACTATCTAGTAAAGAATGAGTAAAAGCAAGTGAAAATTTACCCGAGCTAGACTAAGCCCACAGTTATCAATCCATCATCAGTAGCAACAAAACTGACTGCAAAAGAGAACCGAAAGCACATAGTTGTGCACTATTGGCCACCTTCATATCTTTTAGACATTCTAAAAGATACGGCCAGGAAAATCTAGTACACAAAGCTTCTTCTCCAAACCAAACAGGACCCAAAACTTCGTATTTTCACTGTTTCGAATCCTCTTCTTACAAAGATTCAAAAAGTCCACCCCTTATCCTTAAGAGGAGAAATGGCCTTTAATGATATCATACCAAACCGAAAGCTTGGAATTCGGGACACTATGATCTAAATAACCATGACTCCTATGTATAAAAATAACCATTATAACCCAAAGCATATCTTTTTGAGACAAAATCGGCCAAACCCATTTAAATTGCAAAGCACGGTTTAGAGCAAAGTAAGAACCAACACCCAAGCCTCACCGATCCTTCGTAGCTAACACTTTCTCCCAATTAACCCAAGACATTTTCAATTCATCCATGCCAACACCATTAAAGAAATTCCTTCTCATAGCCTCTACATTGAACAAAATACTAGTTGGGACCTTATAAAGAAAAATGTAAAATGTTGAGATAGATCCCAAAAATGACTTCAACAATGTGAGACGACCACTAATCAAAAGAGTTTTAACCATCCATTTAGAAAGTCACTCTTTCACCTTATGCACGACATCAAACCATGACTATAACCTGGACATGAGAGCACAAACCACAATCCGTAAATAAGAAAATGGGGTCTTGGAAGCAAGACATCCAATCAAAGAAGTAGCAGTTTCCACTTTTGAAAACATAACTCCAATCCGAATAATCCACATTTTTGTAGATTAGTTATAAGACCCGACGCCATAAAAAAACCTTGTAAAATACAAAAGATATAATGATGTTAAAATATTTCCACTCTTTAATAAAAATCGCATCATCGGGATAAGAAAAGATACGAAAACTGAATAGGATTAGAAGACCCAACAAAAAGTACCGTAAAATAACCCTTGATCCATGGCTCTAGAAAACGCAATATGAAGAGTTTACATAACCAAGATAAATAACAAGGGAGAAAACAGGTCACCCTGTTTAAGCCCCTATGTAACACATGACTTTTTAACACATAATACACTATTTTTTTAATTTATAAAATCTCTTGGTGTACATTATGTTAATCAACAAGATACAAGAACTTGTCATAAATGATCATATAAATAAAAGTAAAACGATGATCCGAGACGAGAGTTACTAACTTCAAATGTATCCATATAACAACAATTATAGTTAATCACATTATTAAATTTTAATTAAACATCATAGTATCATTCAAATTTACTTAACAGTCACTCAAACTATATTTTTTTCATTACAATTCGTCAGTTCTATGAATTTTTTCCAGAATTATACTCAACAAGTCACACTATAAAGACTCGCTATACTCAAGAATTCTCAATCACACCATTTCTCCACATACTTGTTTATAGTTTTTTAAAATACTCATTATAAGACTTAATATCCTAATCATATACTTGTAATAATTTTAACTATTCAAATTCACCAAACAGGACTTTGTAGTCACTAATCGGCTATTTGGAATTTAATACAACTTTGCTACAATAATACGACTATGCAATAATCAAATGTATTAATACGACTACTCGAACCGTCATTTACTAATCCACAACCCACCATTTACTAATAAATTCATTAATAAGTTACCAATTATCATTAAATGGTATTACCACAAAGTACTCATTATGCGGCTCATCATACTCGTTGGGTGTGTGTTCCCAAGTACTTGTTATGCTACTCACCAAATTCTTTAAACAACACCACAAGGTTCTCGTTATGTGTTACTTTATACTCTTTAATTATCATTATAAAATACTCATTACATATTACCAAAAGGTACTCATTATGTAGTATATTTTACTCGTTAATTATTATCACAAAATACTCACTATGTAATTCAATATACTTATTGGATATTGTCACAAGGTACTCGTTATGTGACTCACCGTGCTCGTTATTAATAACACAAGGTACTCGTTATGTGGTTTATATTACTCATGAACACACACGACTACACTTTATTAATTACACTAGCTTCCATTCTCTCTCTCTCTCTATATATATATATATATATATATATATATATATATATATATATATATATACTATACTATACTATACTATACTGCAATATAGAACTATTAGCATAAGCCATATATATTTTTACATCCACATGTGTACCACATTATTTAGTAATTCATATAGCATGATTGAATTCTTAACCTCTTTTACTCTAACTTATTAACTCGTTTAGAAGTTATCGACTATATATCCCCGCTACACTAGGTCATTAATAGATCTAACATCAATTGTTATAAGTCTCAGTTATATCGTCTCAATAATTTGTCTAACGTTACTCTACTACATATATCTCATCAACGCTCGCTTATTAACTCAATATTACAATAAACTACTATAATTCTAAATTACTTCATTTATTTTACTCATATAATATTAATTGATAATGACACATACATTATACTCTTAACATACACAATAATCTTCATACATCCAAATATTAACTATCTAGAGACAGATAAAGTTACTCACCTAATTATGCTTCATGTATAAGGAATTCCAACTTTACAAATCATGCAATTGCTCTCGTTTTAGGAAATCTCAATAACTGTCAAACAATCACATAACTCTTGATGATTATAACTCAAGACACCACTTACTCATATATTAACTCAACTCTTCCACTAAATACAAAATACTAAATTATATACTCAAGATTGTTAAACTTAATGAGTTACTTATATGTCTAAATCTATTAAGACCAACATAAAACTTCATTTCAAACATCATTTCACCAATCCAATTATCACTACTCAATTACAAGTCATTTATTCATGATTTATTTTCAAAATCAACATTCATATTAAAATCAATAATAGTCCATGAATTGATTATTTACATATCTTAATCCATTAAAACATCAACTTCACTTCACCTTATTCACTATTTCACCATTTTGATTATCATAGCTCAAAGTACAAGCCACTTATGCATACTTAATACCATAACTTAATTCTTTATGCAAAAATCAGTTATACTCCACGAATACATCATCATTTTCACTTAATTCATGCAAATATCACTCCAATTTCAAATAAATTCACATTCCATAAATTAGGGTTCTTGATAACCCTTATTCCATTTCAAAAAAAATTCGTGCATTCTTCACATTACAAGTTTAGACTCTTGAATTTTAACATCTTAACAAGTTACTAACACTCCACTTGTATCAATTTTCCATTAATTTCATCATCCAAAAACATACTCATCTTAGAGTTTATGAACTCTAAATCAATTGAAATGGTTTCAATAAGGACGGAGAGTGATTACCTTGTTACAGGTAGGAGGAACTGATCTCTCAAGCGTATCCCTTTGACCTCCCTTCAAATCAAGATCCAGAACCCGAAAATCGCACTCCATTTTCTCCAAAACGTACCTATGAAATATGGGGTAAAAAGGATCAAGACTAGCTCTTAAACCCCATATTTTTTTTTATTCTTTAGTGCATCTGCGCCATGGTCTTTTCTAATCTGCGTTGCATTCTTATGTTCTTGTATAGATTTTTGTCTCAACTTCGAATAGTCATACATTCTTCATACAAACTAGGATTTTGATGATATTTATATCCACGTGTTCGTATTCGAATCTACTGCAACTTTCTTCAACATTACTTTAGCAAAAAAATAATTATATTTTTACTTATAATATCATAAACACAAGGGTATATCTCATTCATTCTCAAAGCTACACACCAACACATATTTTATATTCTTTCTTTCACCTACTCTAGAAAAATGCAGGTTTTAACCCTTTATTCAACTAATATATGTATTACACCTTCTTAATATATTGATTATAAGAAACCGGTGTTACTCCCTATGAATAAAGAAAACCTCGAATCCACACCCTCTAACGAACACCAAAACTAAATTTATCAAGAGAACCATCAAGAAAATCCCATCTAACATAACCATACGCCTTCTTAAATTCAAATTTAAAAATCAAAGTTTTTTCTTCTTCTCATTGCACCAAGAAATAACTTCATTTAGAATCATCAGCCCATCAAGAATTTGAGGACCACGAAAAAAAGAATATTGCCCAACACTCACTAAATCTCCCACCACATGACTAAGTCTACTAGCTAAAATTTACCAACAATCTTGTACTTAAAACTAATCAAACTGATAGGATGAAAATATCTAACAAATTTACAATCAGACACCTTAGGAATTAGAGGAATAAACAATGGGTTGCAACCATAAGGAAAAACATCCGTAGAAAAAAACTTGAGTGATGCATTAACCACATGAGAACCAATAACAGGCCAAAACCGACGAAAAAGTTAACACATAAAACCATCAGGGCCTAGGGATTTAACCGTCCTACAGTCCCAAAAATCCATCTTTATCTCTTCTGCAGAAACATCCCCTTCTAACGACTTTCTTTGAACCTCCTCAAGCTTCTTAGGAAAATGTAAACTAAGAGGAATACAATACCACAATCCCAAAAAGCCATCTTTATCTCTTTTATAGAAAAATCCCCTTTTAACCACTTTCTTTGAAACTCCTGAATCTACTTAGGAAAATGTAAACCAAGAGGAATACGATTCAAAGATGTAGGAGAAAACCGATTTTTAAAATGAGTATAAAACTCTTTTTTAACCGCACCCGACTCATCTAGCCAATCACCATCACATAAAATACCACAAATGGCAAGTTGGTTGTGCTTTATATTTATAATACCATGAGAATACTTAGTATTTTCATCACCCTCAATACTCCACCGCACCTTGGACTTTTGAGATAACTCAAGAGACTCCAATTTTTCTATATCAGCCAAAGACTTGATTAAATCTAACCTATCTTCTAGGTTCGAACCTTGACCCTTGCCACGATCTAATCTAGGATCAATGTCCACAAAAGACAACTGAACTTCCAACTTAGCACCATTTTTTGCAAATTTCGATGACTTAGCCCAAAGCCGAATTTTAGACTTCAGTAATTACATTTTATTATTAAGCAACACCATAGTGCTAGGATTATAAAAAATTTCATTCTCCCAAGAATCTGAAACTAGCTTCTCAAACCCACCCATAAGAAATAGAGAATGAAAGATATTAAATAGAGTATGACCATAATCAAAGTTCTCTTCCTGTAAGAAAATAGTGATAGGTTTTGTAGGCAATAAAATAAAGCATGAGGCAAAATAACTTAACCGTTAAGTTCACATGCAACCTACTTTGGATCTAAGTTTTCTAGATTGAAAGCAATAAAGAATTCAAGAACCCTAAGGTATCCTACTATTATCGAAAATAACAAGGATTAGGGTTTACATACCTTTTGATTATTTTAGTAAATAATCTACAATTCCTTTCTTGAAGTCTTTTGGAAAGTTAACACCAAAAGCTTGATGAATCTAATGGTTTGTACCCAAACCCTAGCAATGGAAGACTTGAGAGGAGAGAGGAGATGGGAGTAGAAATTTGACTCTTCTTGCTCTAGGTATACATGGGACGAAAATAGGGAGTCCAGGGAGTCCTATAATAACTGATAGGAAAACCCAAGATAACCATAATTTGAAATAAAATAATATTATTTGAAATGTGACTTTATCTAGTTTCCTTATTATCCACATGGAGAATTCTAGAAACCCTAGAAGGCTCCTAAAATTCGGCCTCCATAAGATAATTCTAGAAACTATCTATTGTTCAACTATTAAACAATTACAGCTTAAGTCCTTGCATTTTTAATTAATTCAATTAATTCGAATTAATTTATGATTAATTATTAATTAAATAATACAATTTCTAATTAATATATTCATCTCATAATATATTTAAATTTTATTTATTGCTATTTATTAATCATATACTAAATCAATAAACCAACCTCTCTCTCCAAAAGTCATTTCCGTAAATTTCTAGGTTTGAGGGCAATCCAAAAAGGACTTTGGTTTTAATTCAAGTATATACCAATTTAGTTATTGGATTAGACACCTAATAAAAAAATAGGTCTACGATCTGTGGTATGTTTCTCTAGAATAAGGCCTGGAATTTGAGGAAAAGAATCCCATATACCTTCATAAATTAAAAAAATGTCTAACTTCCTCATCTTACCAGCTACTCGATCAAACCAAGTAAAAGAATAACCACCTAAAGTCACATCAATCAAAGTTGAAGACGCAATAAAATTATTAAAAGCCTGATCAACTTGACTATTAAATTCATAACCAAATCTTTTAGAGGCTACATGAACCTCACTGAAGTCACCCATCAAAATAACATTAGAATCTGACCTATTACTCAAATGCCATAAAAAGTCGCATAACATATGTTTTTTCGACAAATCTTGAGAAGCATAAACATAAATGAAAAGAATATTAATCCATGTAGGCATACAAACCCCCTCAACAAGATCAAAGTTATCATAAATGGTAACATTAGTTTTAACAAAAGTGGAACGCTCTCAAACACAAAGAATACCACTGGATCTCCCCCACCGAAGTACTAAAAGCGTAATCAAAATTAAGATAACCCTAAAAAGATCTGATAGAAAATAAAGAAAGGGAATTCATTTTACACCATATTTTTTCTCCATTTAGCCTAGACGTTAAATATTTAAAGAAAGGGAATTCATTTTACACCATCAAACACTCCATAAGAGTTAATAATATCTTTCATTGTTGATATGTAGTGTAACATTCCAAAATCACGATAATTCTTTTTATTTTTAAATTAAGAGAAATCATTGTTTTCAAACAAAACCCATATCAAGACCAAGTATGAAATACAAATATCCCAATATCAGTGCATCATAAAATCTTTGAAAACATGTCATCAAAGGATGTGTACGATCATGCCTTCGCCTTGCCACGAGCATCTGAAGTACCTGAAACATAAAACTGAAATTTTAAGCCAATGCTTAGTGAGTTCCCCTAAAGTACCACCACATAAACATATAACAACATGCATAATAGGTCCATAGCTAACAGATTGGATTACCCTTGATCCCACAACATAAGCCTAGCTTGCCTTCTGGCCCACAACTCATGTCTGGCTTACTCCCGAGCCCATATCATAAGTCTGGCTTGCCTTTCGGGCCCACAACTTATGTTTGGCTTGCTCCCGGGTTTGTTGGTTTCCACACAAAGCAATATTGCCTCAACCCAACCATACTATGTCGACATATACATAACAGATAATCATATAACCGATCAACAGACACACAAGCAGATCTACATATCACTATCACATAACGACATACTATATACCAAGACACATATATAATAGATCAATAAAACACAACAACATCCTTTATACCAGGATACATAACCCAATGGAATGACATTAGTGCTTTTGACTCACAAGTATAGTGAGGAAAACACACCTCTCAGTCTGAAAATATAACTGAACACAACACAGCACCGTATACCAACTCTACAGGTCACATGTACACCAAACAGTGACCTTGTCTCAAACTATTGTTCATAATACCTAAAATACCCATAGGTCAAACTTGGTCAAAATCCTGGTCAATGTCAAAAGTAAAACAGTCAACTGAGTTAACTCAGGTTGAGTACGCCCAGCGTACTCAGCATATACGCATGGCGTACTCACCAATCTAGAAACGGGGCTCCAAGGGAGTACACACAGCGTACTCAAAAGTATGCCCATCGTACTCAGTCAGATGACACTTTTTCCATTAAATGCTTATTCTCTTAAGTTTTTTCATCCCAAAAGCCATATCTAGTCCCATATAACGTTCTTAATCATAAAAGTATGCCCATCGTACTCGGTCAGATGTCACTTTATGATCGTACTCGATCAGATGGCACTTGGCTAAAAAGTGCCCAACACCAAAACCCTAACTTAACACAAGGTTCTTAACCACTAAAGAGCATGCATAGAGGGATATGAACACTCTAAATTCCATTTGTATAACTCTAGACACCCTAAAACGTCCAAAAGGACAACTCATTTGGTCTAGAGTAGTCCATACTCACATAGACCAAGAATATGCGACTAAAAGCACAAAACTTTACATGTAACAAGATCTAATGAGATAATCAAGAAGTTCAGAACTTTATACCTTCTGGAGGTTGCTCAAGGGGTGTAAAACTCAGATCTCAAATCTTGGAGCTCCTTCCTTGCTATCAATGGCTTCTTTCCTTCCATCAATGTTTTAAAAACCAGTTTGAACTGGCTGGTCGAACCGGTTGGAGTGGGAATCGGGGGAGGGAGCGGTTTTAACTATCACCGGTTTTACGTCGATTTCTGAATCGGGTTGAACCGATCGGTTTTTAGAAAAACCCGGTTGAACCGGTCAAAATAAACCGGTTGAACCGGTTAACCGAATAACAATACATGGAAAAGAATAATTTGTATAAATGCTTGTCACGTCAGTCGTTCCTTCATCCACTACATTATTAGTTATTTTATCTGCTATATCTTCTCCATTTCCTCTAGAGAGAATGTCTCGTTTTTGTTATGCCCATGCTATCTTCGGCTATGACTCATGATCGTGTGGCTCAAGTTTTGGAAAAATAGCATCTTCTTGATGAAGATGGCATACTGCGACGATCGATCATCCTTTTTCTAGTAAGATTAGCTTTCACCTCTATTACTTTGAAGCTGGTTTAAGGGTTCCTCATTTTCCATTTTTTAGGCAGTTATTGAAGCCTATAGGATCCATACATGTCAGCCTAAACCATATTCCATATTCAAAATAATCTGCTTCGATTTGTTGTGCCATGCTTCCCTTGTTGTACATACTATCTCCTTGTTTTAATACTTCCTTTTGATTTGTAGCAGTGGTGCATCGTTCTAATAAGAAATGAAAGAATGAATTCATTTGGCTCAATGTCTCGTTTTTCTTATTGTAATGTTTTTCATTTTCCTGGTACCATTGTTGATCAAGAATCAGGTAGAACCCCTCATCTTGCACGAGATATTTCGAAGATTTCAGGGCTGAATGTGTCGATGAAGAAAATTTTGAAGGTGGTAGTAAGGAAAGTTGGTATGAGCCCTCACTGGACCCGTATGGGCATTGTAGCAGCCCTATTTGTTCGAGGACCAGGTTATATTTTCTTATATGCTCGTATTTCTTGTCTATTTTCTTCCTTGTGTTATTTTTATCCACTGTTTCATTGTTTTTATTACCAGATGACAGTCATGCTCCTTTTCTTTTGTTTGATTTTCTTGAATGTCATATTTATGCTAGAGACATAGGGTCTGATGATTTTGATTTTCCCCTGTTAGTTGATAGTATAAGTAATAATAAGATGTTTATATAGAGAGAGTTTATGTTATAAGGAAGGATGAAACAATTCGTATTCCACTCATAAGTTTCTCTCATAATTTTGCGTTTAATTTATCAATTATACCTTATGGGTAAGTTACAGAACGGCAATATTTAGTCCCTTAGGTTAGAGACAAAATGTCATATCCATCATACAACATTATTTAAGTCTAAGGACCCGTCTTGTCATTGTGGAAAATATTACGGTACATAATTAGTTGTATCCAACACATAAAGACATTACAAAATAGTTTGATGGCCAATTTAACGGGTTATTTTCCAACATTCCGCCACTTGGAAAAATGACTATTTGTATGTATGTGTATTATTTATTTGGCCAAGTTAAGTTCGTCTTGTTTCATATTATCACTAAAAGCATAAAAGTGCAGCCTAATGTGTCGTTTTTAGACACAAGACCCCCACCGATCATACTTTATTGCATCATATGGAACTTACGATTAATTTAAGCCAAATGAAGTTATATTTAAGTGGTAGTTTCATACATTTGTCAATATAAAGTTAAATGCGCACAAGTTATTAATATAGACAAATTACATACTATGGAGGAATAATAATTAAGTATTTGAATAATTAAAATTAAATTAAAATTTCCATCAAAGCATTATGATAGAATTATATTATCATAGGTCCACCCTTAAATCCATACTAGCAACATGCTGCCATGTTTTGGGTGGTAGACCTTTCGTTATCATATCCGCTAGCATGTTATAAGTGTTGATGTTCTCGATACAAACATCATTCTCCTCTATTCTCTCTCATATGAACAAGTATTTTGTATCGGGGTAAAGCCCCACTCCACTTTAATTATTTCTAGTAGAAAAGCTTATAGAGAAAGATTATAGCACTAAAGTTTCTTTTAACAACCTTAAAATGGAATTTACAATCATGAGTCTTGTAATTAAATTTCCCAACAAAATTACATAGCTAATTGCGTAATATATGACAACATATTCCTCCATCATAGTTGATGTAGTCGTCAAATTTTTATTAGGACTCTTCCATAATATTGGCCAACTGATAGCATAAATATGTATCCGAATAGTGACTCTTTATTTTTTCATTGTACAAAGTCAAAGTCTAAAAACATATCACTTCTAAGTTATAACTTCTTTTATAAATGAATAGTAATCATCAGTCCCATGAAAAATCACAAAAAGTTTCTTGGTAGTTGTTTAGTGTTTTGGACCATGATTTGATAACAGTGTTGGATGCCAGTAACATAAGCAATTTCTAGACGAGTACAAAATTAAGCATATATAAATCTTCCATCTGCTGAAGCATAATCTATTGACTTCATTTGATCTCATTGTACCTTTTTAAACCGAAAAAATATTCCTTAACTATAGGACAAACTGAAAGGAAGTGTTGTTGCATGTTATATTGTAACGCCCGTAGATCAGGGCTAGTCAATTAAGAGACGATAAGCATCAAAAATGACTTTTTGATGGAAGATTATTTAAAAGGATTAATCTTAACTAAGTTATAGTATATGTTACAAGGATTCCGTACATATAAAGAACGTCGAAATCCGAGTTATAACGAAGAAGTTATGACCTGTCGAAGTTTCACGACAAAACCGGCACGGTGCCGAATGTCGTAAAAAGTGAGTTTTTGATAAACTACTTTTTGGCCTTAGTGATCTAAACGAAACTCGTAGTGTTCGTTAAACCGAGAGTAGGTATAAAAAGAACGCCCAAATCTGACTTCGTATGAGGAAGTTATGATTTTTCGAAGTTTCAGCTTAGCAGTAGACAGCTAAAAACTCGAATTTTAGATCGAGTGATTTTTAGCCGACACAACCTAAACGAGAATCAAAGGTCTCGTAAATAGTAGCACAACGGTAAAAAGTCTGACGAAAACGGACGTCGGATGAAGAAGTTATAAATTTTTAACGGATTTCCTGTCCCGGTCTGTTAAAAATAATAATATAAAAATTAAAGTCAAAATTAGCCGACGAAGTCTAAACGAAAGTTGTAGAGCGTAATTTTACCTACGCGTGCATATAAAGAACGTCAAAAACGGAGCTTGTATGCGAAAGTTATGGATTTTAGAAGTTTTAGCACGAAAATCGAGAAAAAATCCCTAAAACCGAGGAATCTCGCATATGTGGACTTCGGCCACGTGTCTTCGCATCCGACGTGTGTCCGGAATACTGCTGAGTCATCCGAAGTGGTCCAGTGAGAAGGCAACGCGTGCCCCCTTCCCTCGTGCATTCGAGCCTCGCGGAAGCCACGAACCCCCTATCTCGGACCCTAGACCTCGGTCTACTTAGAAGCTGCCAGCGAGGGCCTCGCATGCGCAACCCACGTGCGAGCCATAGGGACTACTCTTCGGATCTGCTGCCGAGTGGACTCTTCTCAACCGTCCGATCAGCAGCCTCGAGCCTATATATAGAAGGCTTGCGAGCCTTCCCGGGTACTTTTGGAAAATTGGCAATTTTGGCCGCTTTTTCAATATTTTGGCTATTTTCACATCCCCCGAAGCCCCGGTATCAATTATAACCCCCGGAATACGCCACGAAGTGCCCAAGAAGCCCGGAAAATTTATATTTTCGGTTTCGAAGTCCGACCTTCGCAGAGTCCGATTTCTCAATAAAACTTCCGGTTTTATTAGAAACGATCGTTTTAGGAAACGAATTGCTGCCCGATTTTCATTAAATCAGGTGAGTGTATAGTCACTTTCATCTTACACATAGATATGAAGTATTTTATATAAAATACGTGCTATGTGTATATATGTTGTTTATTTATTTGAAATGGATGTTTTATACATGTTTAAAATAATTTAAAATGTATATATATTTTATCTTTAAATATGTTGGGTAAAACATGGGTAGATAAAGGATGAGGGATAATAGTATAGTATAGATCTACGTTAGTAGCTATGAATTTAGTACAATATAGATGTACGTTGGTAGCTATGGATTTAGTACGTTGGCGACTATGTGACGTAGTGCCTATTGTATAAACCCTGACGACTATGAGACTTAGTGCCTATTGTATAAACTCTGGCGACTATGAGACGTAGTGCCTATTGTATAAACCCTGGCGACTATGAGACGTAGTGCCTATTGTATAAACCCTGGCGACTATGAGACGTAGTGCCTGTTGTATAAACCTTGGCGACGATGTGACTTCCTGCCTATTTGACATAAATTGCTGAGGAAAGCAATGTTGTCATCACATTGGTTGTCTTATTTGACATAAATTGCTGAAGGAAAGCAATGTTGTCACCTTATTGGTTGTTTTATGTTAGGTTGTTTTGTTTGACATAAATTGCTGAAGGAAAGCAATGTTGTCACCCTGATGATTGTCTTGTTTGACATAAAATCCTTAGGAAAGCAATGTTGTCACCTTATTGGTTGTCTTGTTTGACATAAATTGTTGAGGAAAACAATGTTGTCACCCCTAATAAAAATCCTTAGGCTAGGTCCCTTGTGATAGTTGTTTTAGGGACGTAAAATGAGGATAATGGGAATGGGTAATTAGGGTTATTTTTGGTTGATGAAATTAATAAATTTATTGTTGATTGAGAACTTAATAAGTTTATTATTTATTGTGGGTTGAAAACCCTATATGCTCATCAGGCTTCCAAGCCTGACCCACTCAGCTTTTTATATTACAGGTAGTGGACCTCGAGCATAGTCGGATGATGATGAGTGATTTGTGGATTATAGGCCAGTAGTTGTAAATAACTATTGTAAGGCTTATAATGTCTTGTTTATGCTTTTGATCTGTATCGGAACATGACATCCCGAAGTTTTGATATAAAAGGAAATTATATATTTCTTAAAGAAAGGTTTTGATAAACTTTTATCATGTTTTGTTTTGGGAATAAATTCCGCAACATCTTTTAAAAGGGTTTACTCTGATTTTATTTTAAAAAGCATAAACGAAATTGGTCTTTTCTGGCCGTGAAATTGGGGATGTCACAGTTGGTATCAGAGCATTAGTTTAAACGAACTAAGAAATTGTAGGATTTCTAGACTTAAACATAGAATGCTAAGTGATGATTGTGAGATGAGTGTCTACCATATTTTAGACACGAGCACTAGTTTATTTTAGGAAGGATGCCTAAAATGCTTTTATGTGCTAAATGTTTTGTGTTATAGCTATAATGATGCTATTATTTGTTCGGATCTATGGTATGTTGCCGACCGGATCTGGAAACCTTATGTGTGTAGGATTCTAAGCGTATGATTACGAGATTAGAACTAACATGTAAACGTTTCGAAGTGATAAGGAGATTTATACGTTTATCGTAAATAAAGCTTTCCTATCTTAAATTCTCGCCCGGTATACCGAACGTTTGTTTGGGTGTACAAAACATTATGGTGAAGACTCGTAGAGAATTGAGTAGATGGAGGAAATGAAAAGCTTATGATAGTGAATGATACCTATCAGAAGATATCGTAAGAATAGTATCTTGCGTTTAGAATATGTTTGATAAAATAACGGAACGTTTAGAGGGGTACGGTACGTCTAAAGTACACCTTCGATTGGAAGGATGATGGAATGATTGCTGTAATTTTTGAAGTTGTCCCATCGTCTGGAATTTCCATCACCAACCAAGTTGAAGTAGAATTGATGATTGAAGATACGCATGGAAGAAGTCCTAGTAGAGTCTAGGAAATTTTTTTTATGATTATTTGGACACATTCGTATGTGTTAAGTTGTTTTGTGATTTTAGGACTTGGGGACTGCGAGACAATACTTGGGACGAGTATGAGTAGGTGTGAATAGTAGTAGAGATCTATACTACTGGAAGCACAGGACTCACGCTTGGATCAGGGAAAGTCACAAGGTTACCAAGAAGCTAGTAATTGGTCTCGTTTTATTCAAGTATGTTGTTACCATCGTTTCGGTAATGACTAATGAGATGATTGATATTCTGACCCTAGTGGTCATATCAAATTGAGTCCGACTACGATGAGTTTGTTACGTGGTTCAGAGAACCAAGTTCGAGGTAACATCTGAATTAAGTCAGAAGATTGAAATCAATGCGATCAATAGCATCGCACTCGTTGTGAATGAAGCTTGTAGCCATAAATGTTATATGATAAAATGTGATTATGTCACATTAGAATATGAAGGAAGGTATATTTCATTCTGGAATTTGACTCAAAGAGACTTGAGTCTAGGCGTTGCGTCATCCGATGAAAGGTCATTAGAACATGACCCATTGATCTGTTACAATAGATAAGGGGAAGTACTTATCCTAAGAAGAAGAAGGAGTCCTCAAAAAGGATTTATTTTGTAACTTGAAGGTTACAAATGAAAGTCCAACATGGTATGAAGAACATGTGCAAGATTTAGCATCACAGATATTACTTAGGATGGAAAGATAACATATGGAATCATTATACAAGCCCTATTTCGTTGATGATTCCGGGACGTAATCATCCTAAGGGGGAGATAATTGTAACGCCCGTAGATCAGGGCTAGTCAATTAAGAGACGATAAGCATCAAAAATGACTTTTTGATGGAAGATTATTTAAAAGGATTAATCTTAACTAAGTTTTAGTATATGTTACAAGGATTCCGTACATATAAAGAACGTCGAAATCCGAGTTATAACGAAGAAGTTATGACATGTCGAAGTTTCGCGACAAAACCGACACGGTGCCGAATGTCGTAAAAAGTGAGTTTTTAAGAAACTACTTTTTGGCCTTAGTGATCTAAACAAAACTCGTAGTGTTCGTTAAACCGAGAGTAGGTATAAAAAGAACGCCCAAATTTGACTTCGTATGAGGAAGTTCTGATTTTTCGAAGTTTCAGCTTAGCAGTAGACAGCTAAAAACTCGAATTTTGGATCGAGTGATTTTTAGTCGACACAACCTAAACGAGAATCGAAGGTCTTGTAAATAGTAGCACAACGGTAAAAAGTCTGACGAAAACGGACGTCGGATGAAGAAGTTATGAAATTTTTAACGGATTTCCTGTCCCGGTCTGTTAAAAATAATAATATAAAAATTAAATTCAAAATTAGACGACAAAGTCTAAACGAAAGTTGTAGAGCGTAATTTTACCTACGCGTGCATATAAAGAACGTCAAAAACGGAGTTCGTATGCGAAAGTTATGGATTTTAGAAGTTTTGGCACGAAAATCGAGAAAAAATCCCCAAAACCGAAGAATCTTGCATACGTGGACTTCATCCACTTGTCTTCGCCTCGCATGCGACGCGTGTCCGGAATACTGCTGAGTCATCCGAGCTGCTGAGTCATCCGAAGTGGTCCATTGAGAAGGCGACGCGTGCCCCCTTCCCTCGTGCCCCCTTCCCTCGTGCATCCGAGCCTCGCAGAAGCCACAAAACCCTTATCGCGGACCCTAGACCTCGGTCCACTTAGAAGCTGCCAGCGAGGGCCTCGCATGCGCAACTCACGTGCGAGCCATAGGGACTGCTCTTCGGATCTGCTGCCGCATGGACTCTTCTCAACCGTCCGATCAGCAGCCTCAGGCCTATATATAGAAGGCTTGCGAGCCTTCCCGGGTACTTTTGGAAAATTGGCAATTTTGGCCCCTTTTTCAATATTTTGGCAATTTTCACATCCCCCGAAGCCCCGGTATCAATTATAACCGCCGGAATACGCCACGAAGTGCCCGAGAAGCCCGAAAAATTATCTTTTCGGTTTCGAAGCCCGACCTTCGCAGAGCCCGGATTTTCAATAAAACTCCCGGTTTTATTAGAAACGATCGTTTTAGGAAACGAATTGCTGCCCGATTTTCATTAAATCAGGTGAGTGTATAGTCACTTTCATCTTACACATAGATATGAAGTATTTTATATAAAATACGTGCTATGTGTATATATGTTGTTTATTTATTTGAAATGGATGTTGAATTGATGTTTTATACATGTTTAAAATAATTTAAAATGTATATATATTTTTTCTTCAAATATGTTGGGTAAAACATGGGTAGATAAAGGATGAGGGATAATAGTACAGTATAGATGTACGTTAGTAGCTATGAATTTAGTACAATATAGATGTACGTTGGTAGCTATGGATTTAGTACGTTGGCGACTATGTGACGTAGTGCCTATTGTATAAACCCTGGCGACTATGAGACTTAGTGCCTATTGTATAAACCCTGGCGACTATGAGACGTAGTGCCTATTGTATAAACCCTGGCGACTATGAGACTTAGTGACTATTGTATAAACCCTGGCGACTATGAGACGTAGTGCCTATTGTATAAACCCTGGCAACTATGAGACGTAGTGCCTGTTGTATAAACCTTGGCGACGATGTGACTTCGTGCCTATTTGACATAAATTGCTGAGGAAAGCAATGTTGTCACCACATTGGTTGTCTTATTTGACATAAATTGCTGAAGGAAAGCAATGTTGTCACCTTATTGGTTGTTTTATGTTAGGTTGTTTTGTTTGACATAAATTGCTGAAGGAAAGCAATGTTGTCACCCTGATGATTGTCTTGTTTGACATAAATTGCTGAGGAAAGCAATTTTGTCACCTTATTGGTTGTCTTGTTTGACATAAATTGTTGAGGAAAACAATGTTGTCACCCCTAATAAAAATCCTTAGGCTAGGTCCCTTGTGATAGTTGTTTTAGGGACGTAAAGTGAGGATAATGGGAATGGGTAATTTAGGGTTTTTTTTGGTTGATGAAATTAATAAATTTATTGTTGATTGAGAACTTAATAAGTTTATTATTTATTGTGGGTTGAAAACCCTATATGTTCACCAAGCTTCCAAGCCTGACCCACTCAGCTTTTTATATTACATGTAGTGGACCCCGAGCATAGTCGGATGATGATGAGTGATTTATGGATTATAGGCCAGTAGTTGTAAATAACTGTTGTAAGGCTTATAATGTCTTGTTTATGCTTTTGATCTGTATCGGAATATGTCATCCCGAGGTTTTGATATAAAAGGAAATTATATATTTCTTAAAGAAAGGTTTTGATAAACTTTTATCATGTTTTGTTTTGAGAACAAATTCCGCAACATCTTTTAAAAGGGTTTACTCTGATTTTATTTTAAAAAGCATAAACGAAATTGGTCTTTTCTGGCCATGAAATTGAGGATGTCACATATATTAACTTATTACATTCTCGAAATATTCCTTTTAGGTCAATTCTAAAGTTATTTTATCTTGATATATTTATATGCCTATAACATAAAAGGATTCAGCAAGATCATTCATATCGAGGTGATATGGTAGGAAGTCTTTTAACTAATGCAACATATCAATGTTATTACTCGCCAATAGATAGTCATCTACATATAAAACGAGAATGATAAATTTTCTCCCATGGATCTTGAGGTATATACATCATTCTAATTCGTTATTGATGAAGTCGTTTTCATTCCATTGAACTTTAGATACCATTGTCAGGAAGTCTGATTTAGATTATATATTGATCCCCTAAGCTTACACATTGAATGTTCTTAACCCTTAAAATTAAAACCTTTCAGTTGGGTCATGTATACAATTTTATGTAAATCCATGTGAAGAAAAGAATTTGACGTGTATTTTATGTAGTTCAAAAACAAAATGAGCTACAAGGGCCATTACGATCCTAAATAAGTCATTTATAAAAATGGATGAAAACGTTTCTTGGTAATAAATACCCTCCTTTTGTGAATATCCTTTAGAGATCAATCGAGCTTTATGTTGTTCGATGTTAATCATTGGGGTTTTGTTTGGTCTTAAAGACCTACTTGCATCCTATGGGTGCAAAACGCTTTGGTAATTCAAAAAGTTCGCAAACATCATTCATTTATATTGAATTAAGCTCTTCAGTCACAGCTTTACTCCACTTAATTACAAGTTATGGTATCAATATCTATGACATGGGATCATTTCCTTCACTATATTAAGATCGACCTCATGTAATCATCATAATTTCTAAGCCGCCTACATCATAGAAAATGTATTTTAAGTTTCAATGTTAGACAATTAAGTGGGTTCATTTTGTGGTGTTTAGTTTGCCTTTTCATTTAAAGAGTCTTTTTTCATAAGGAATAACTTGAATTTCGTAATGAGGTGCTAATCGTAATGGGCACTTGAATTATGGTTGAAGATTCTTAGATGTCAAAATCCCTCAATAAACCACTCCCACTGATTTTTACATTCTCAAGAAAACTGGCATGCTTCCTTTCTACTAATCAGGTACTATGTGATTGAGCATAAAATTGGAAACATTTAGACCTTTTAGGATACCTGATAGAGAAGAAACTTATGGGTTTCCATGTAAATTTTTTGGGAGTTAAGATTTGAGAGTTTTGCTTTAGAAAAACAGAGTCACACCTTAAGCTTGGTTTCCTTCACGTTAAAATCTCAATGGCTTTTAGGAACATATTTCGAAAGGGGGGGGGGGGGGGGGGCTATTCAACATGTAGACCTTCGTCTTTAATACATTTGTCCATAAACATTTTGGCAAGTTAATGTTTGCAAGCATACATTAAACCATGCGCTAATACACACCACCCCTTCGGTCTTTAGAAAATTCAAAGAAAGATCGAGGTGATTAACCAACATCCCTATGCTTATCATAATACAAACCACCTATATCCGATCTCATTACTTTTATTTTCTGGTTAAGATAACTTTCATCTAGCACAATACATATATCAAGAATTATAATCAATAAAAGTTATATATGAATTATGACCATATATGTCCGCTGGAAAAGATCCACAAATGGTGACATATATCAATTTTAGTACTCCCAATCTTCTCCTAGATTTTTCCTTATTTCCTATCATACACTTAATTTATTTATTAAAACTTGAGAAGTCGGGTTATATAGGAACTTAATTTATTATGAGATTTATCCTCTTATTTTGTCATGTATGCCACAACATAGAAGAGGTCTTCACTTCTCAATTCCATTTGTTTAAATTATAATTACAAGATAATAAAGATGCAAAAAGTGGTTGTTGAGTTTTAATTGATAGAGGCCTCTTTCCAAACAACCTTAGCTAAGAACATGGGATTGAAACTAATAGTTACATCATTTTATCAAACGTAAAAGTAAAGTCAAAATTTGCCTACTCAGATACAAATAATAAGTTTTGAGTTATACTCAATGTGTAAAAGAGTATCGTCAAGACTTAAACAATGATCACTTCTATTATAATGGAGGTGATCCAACTGTTTCTATGTTTAAGTCTTCAACATTCCCAACTTTATTTGTTCTTTGATTTCAATATACTTTATAGATATTACGGAATTTTTGTAATGATTTAGAGACATGTATCACAGAAATAAAACCATCCCATCGTAAGTAGGGCCATTAATACTTAGGGAGTTCATATATCATAAAATATCATTGCTACATTTTCTTTGCAAACCATTCTTTGTAGTTAGGACAATCTATTGAGTGAAATGGAATGCCAAAATCACAAATAATATGATTTCTTAAACCTTGCAAATTATACCAACATAAGATACTATTTAAATTCCATAATAAATTATAATAAACTAATTGCATCATGAGTGAAATGGAATGCCAAAATCACAAATAATATGATCAGTTCATTTACATCATAGTGGGATGCGACGTCAAAACTTATGATAAAACTAGTTACATAATTCGTAGGGAATTTATAATTGTTTTATTTATTTATTTATTTTTAATTGATAACATATATCATCAGATTGAATTAATAGTAAATAAATAAACACTAACACAACTTATATCGCAAATTCGTCCCATTATTATACTTGATTATAGTAATATGACTTTGATATGTATTTCCATAAAAAAAAGTCATTGATTCATTGATTCTAATGATAATTTATATTTGCTAATTTAAAGACCCATGGGAAGGTTTTATAAAATTATGTATGCCAAAATAATCTTGGATATTGATTTCCTAGAAATTAAAATTAAGACGTGCCCTTGTTTTTAAATGTAAGATGAAACAATTAAAAAAATGATTGGTTTCTTTTTGTTCTTCACGATACAACCGACATCTCATCATGTGGGGTTTTATATCTCAATAATATGATAAACCTTAAAACAGAAGGAAAACCGAAAGAAACCAATTGCTTCTATACACATTATTAATTTGTAGATTTCAACAAAAGGATGAGCGTTATCAAACATAGTTTATATATAGATTAAAAAGATGCCGATTTCATTAGAACATAGATTATCATGAATCTAACAACAAAAAATTGAAAATAAGTTTGAAACTTATGTTAAACCCTGCTCTAATACCACATGATGAATTTATTGACATAATCACAAGATCAATTCAACATATATTTGATAAATTTTAAACCAAATGAAGAACACTTACTTGGAGAATTTTATATCCACTTAAGTTGAAGGATGACAACTTCATGATTCTTTTCACTTCCCGTAATGGTGTTTAATTGATCAATCCAATGGATGGGTGATATACACAAGATTATGGTGTTTAACAGAGAGGGGGTTTACGTTATAAAGGAGGATCAAACAACTCATATTCCACCCATATGTTTCTCTCATAATTGTGTGTTGAATTTATCAATTGCATCTTATGGGTAATTGATAGAACCACATAGATTTAGTCCATTGGGTTGTAGACAAAACGTCATATCCATCACATTACATGTATTTAAGTCTACAGACTTGTCATGTCATTATGGAAAATATTATGGTGCATAATTAGGTGTACCCAACACATAAAAACATTACAAAATAGTCTGATGGGCACAATAATAGGTTATTTTCCAATAAGTAAGCTATCTGATCGTCATCGCTTGGAGGAAGACATTGCTTTTTTATAGGGTAAGGTAGCCTCATTGGAGCTACAGAAGATTGGGCATGTTGACAAGATTTTTATGCATGAGCATGGTGTGTAGAAATTGAAAAATGACCTTGGAGAGTCTACCTTGAAGAACACCGATCTTCAGGCTAGTTTGATCGGTGCAACTAAGCATGTTAGGAGGTCGAAAGAGGATATGGGATGGATATTGTCTGAGGGTGTGAGTAAGTTAGTGGAAAAAGTGTTTTCTGATTCTCCTTCTTAGGATGCCAATCAATCGCTTCAAGGGATACGTATTGACTTTGGAAGAGGCAGTGATGCGAGATGATGAACAACGAGCATTTGTTGCGGCTTGCTAAGGTAGATATTTCATTACATGATCCCACTCGATTACATCAAATGGAGAATGCCTTTTCCATTTTGTTTTTTAGCAATTACCTATCTGATTTAGGTTTTCCCATGAGTTCCTTCAGTCACCTTTGGGATTTGGTATCAGATCGTACTGGCGGTGATGCCTCCACAAGTGTTGGAGGTGATGTAGGTGCTTAGGTTGTGGAGGTTGTTATTCTTGGTATTTATGATGATATTATTTTAGTTGTTGTAGCTTAGGTCTTGGTTTTATTTTTTCCATGTTTGGCTACTCTAGTGTTTGTCTTATATATTCTTACATTATGTTTCTTTTCTAGTTTTTCTTGGTTGAACCATGCTTTTTCGCTTTGTTTTAATCTTGTGTGTTTTGCTTCTCTCTTGTACCTTGTTTTTTGTGTTGTTTAAGCTTTCACTTGGACTTGTTGCTTCGAGACTTAGTCTTATGCTTCATAATTAGTAGGGTTTAGGTCATTTTGTCACTTAACTTTTAACTTTGTGCTCATTTGGTCACTTAACTCATTTTAAGTTTTAAAAGGTCACTAAACTTTTGGCTTTGTGCTCATTTAGTCACCTAAATTTTGGTTTGGTTACTTATCTTTTGGTTTTGTGCTCATTTAGTCCCCTAACTTTTAAAATTATACTCATTTGGTCACTAAACTTTTAAAATAAGGTTATAAAAAGGGTTTTTGGCACTGTAGCACAACAAAGTTTGGCGAATTTACACATTTAGTCACTCAAGTATTTTTGTGCTCAATTGGTCCTTAACGTTAGGAAATACCGGCTAATTAAGGGTTTGAGGGAAATTGTATCTGGTTTACGGGTGACATGCTGACGTGGCTGAATGTTTTGAGCAAAACCCATATGGGTTTTTGGCAGTGTAGCACAACAAAGTTTGGCGAATTTACACATTTAGTGACTCAAGTAACCGACAATTCCTGTATCAGGTCATATAATGGTGTAAATGATTGGTAAAATTCAAATTTAATGGTCTATTAGGCACAAAAAACTTGAGTGACTAAATGTGTAAAATGGCCAACTTTGGTGTGCTACAGTGCCAAAAACCCTTATAAAAATGAACACAATTTTAAAAGTTAGGTGACTAAATGAGCACAAAGCCAAAAGTTAAGTGACCAAACCAAACGTTAGGTGACTAAATGACCACAAAGCCAAAAGTCCAGTGACCTTTTAAACTTAAAATGAGTTAAGTGACCAAATGAGCACAAATCTAAAAATTAAGTGACCAAAAATTACCCAAACCCTAATTAGTAAACCAATCAGCCTAGTCTATTAGCTTTTGTTGCTTTCTTGGCTAAGACATTGCTTTCACTAGAATTATGTGTAGTTGATTATGCTCGACCAAAAATGTTTGTGTAGTCAGCTAGCCGAGCTACACTAAAGAATTGTTGTTCCTTTTATGGCTAACCAAGTAGCCCTGCTCAAGATGTTACTTCGAAAGAAATGTTTGTGTAGTCGGCTGGCCGAGTTGCACTTAAAGATTTATTGTTGCTTTCTAGGTTAACCGAGTAGACTTGATCAAGATGTTTCTTTGACCAAAATGTTTGAGTAGTCAGCTAGCCGATCTATACTTAGAGAACTATTGTTGCTTTCCTGGCTAACCGGGTAGCCTTTGTCAAGATGTTGCTTTAACCAAAATATTTGTGTAGTCGGCTGGCCGAGCTATACTTAGAGAACTATTGTTGCTTTCTTGGATAAGTGGGTAGCCTTGGTCAAGATGTTGTTTTGACCAAAATGTTTGTGTAGTTGGCTGGCCGAACTACACTTAAAGAATTATTTTTGCTTTCCTGGCTAACCGTGTAGCCTTGGTCAAGATGTTGCTTTTGCCAGAATGTTTGTGTAGTCGGTTGGCCGAGCTACACTTCAAGAATTATTGTTGTTATTTTGGTTTTGCCATTTAACCCTCATTTCATTTATTTGGGAGTAGCTTGCCTCTCACATCTTTCGTATACGCACACACATATGTGAAAGTTGCCATGCTTTCTTTTAGTTTGAGCATCTTGCTTTACCGAATTGCTTGCTGACCACTGCTGTTATTGGAATGCACTTGCCTTTGTGTTTTGGATCTCAGGAGTTTTTTTTCCATCTCCCTTGTTTCCTTTATTTCCGTGCGCCTTTGTTATTCCCCCATGAAGCGAAACTAGTTGGTTTTGTTGTTCCCTCTTCCTAAATTTTGATGATTAAATCTTCAACGATATCATGTTTGTCCTTCCTTTTGTATATGGCCCTTATGATTTTTATAGCGGGCTTGCATTTCCTTTGACCTCTTCCTTCTTTTACCATGATCTACATTGCTTCATTTGTGCTTCCTTTCTCTTTGTTGCCTTTATCCCTTATAGGTAACCATGTTCCTTGTATAGATTGAATACTAGCTACTCCATCTCGCTTCCTTTTTGTGTCGCCACACCTTTCATTGTCTATTACTTGCATTTTCCATGTGAATCCCCCTATTGGCACCGAGGCGTCTTGCTCTAGAAACTGGTGAGGCTATTGCTTCTGCCAATGCCTTAACTATTTTGCGTATTTTGTTACCAGCGTTGAGATTCACTTTAAGTTGCTCTAGTTGTTTGAGTTTTTCGTTCTCCCATTCTTCTCACATTTACCAGCTTCATGCTTCCAATTATGGTCCTGCTAAATTTTCCTTATTCTTTTCTTTGTCAATACTATACCTACCCCTGACATGGTGTGAAACTTGACTACTCCATGTATTGTTGATGCTATGACTCTAACTTATGCATCGCCGACATTTCAAATATTATGCCACAGGGTTAAGATGCAATAATTTTAACAAATCAGATCGGTAAGGTGCCACTTATGCCTTTATATTAGTCAACTAGTGTTAATGGTATTGTAATCGTTCCTTCGGTCCATACACCGTGTCCTACAAAACTGATTAGGTGCGTCTCAGGTGGCTTTATTTTCCTTTTCAGCTGACTTGGGAGTTGTTTGTAGAAGTGTTTGTACATGACGTTCGTGGAGCTCCCACTATCCATGTAAATTTCACTCACATAAATTTTCCCTATGAATCCTCCAATAACCACAGATTTGTCACCTCTATGATTCTTGTTGTTGTAATCCCATTTGTCGAAAGTGAACATGTCTTCATAACATTCTTGATTGACCTCTGACTGTTCTTGTTGACAGAACATGAATAATTTGCTTTTCCCGGAGCTTTTGACCTTAGGTTCTGTTGCAACAATGTTTTTTTATCTGTTTAGCTAAAAGTCCTCTTATTAGATCGCTTAGCTATCCAACCTCATTTTGTTTTCCAACTCTCTTCGAAGCATAGTGCATTCGATGGTATCGTGCCTGGTGGACTCGTGAAATTCATATTACTTGCCATGCTCTCTGTTTCCTGATCAATCACCCGATTTTTCCCCGTTATTATTTTTGCCTTCAATTACTGTTTCGACATCATTTCTTCCTCCATTTCTTGGTAACGGGTAGCTTCGAATTTGTTCTATGAAGCGATCCGGACGAACCCGCGTCCTTGTATTTCCATATCTCTAGTTTTCCTGCACTTAAAGTTTCATGTAAGGTGCTCGTTATCCTTTTAGACATAAACTCTTTCTCCTTGGTCGCTCTTCATTTTCTCGGATGCTGCTTCCTCCTTCTTCATGTACCGATGGACTCTTTCCATAATGTTGTAACGCCCGTGTTTCGGGGCAAAGCATTGTTAGATAATGTAATAGTCGAGGTAAACTAATGTAAATCTTTTTGAAGTAATAAAGATGAATTATTTGAGTATTATGTGAATTATGTGCTTATATATTTAATTATAAAGAAATAATAAAAATAAATGTCAAAATTTAAGTTTTAAATAAACCCAATATCGATACATAAACTTGTAGTGGTCGAAACAAGGATTCCGAATATATAAAGAACGCCGAAATCCGAGTTATAACGAAGAAGTTATGACCCGTCGAAGTTTCGTGACGGAACCGGCGCGACACCGGGAAGCGTAAATAGTGAATTTACGATAGAGCTATTTTTAGCCTTAGCAATCTAAACGAAAGTCGTAGAATATGTTAAACCGAGAGCATCCATAAAAAGAACGCCCAAATCTGACTTCGTATGAGGAAGTTATGATTTTTCGAAGTTTCGACTTAGCAGTGTACAACCCGAAGTTCGAATATTAGATCGAGCGGTTTTTAACCGACACAACCTCAACGAGAATCGAAGATCTCGTTAATAGTAGCGTAACGATAAAAAGACAGACGAAAACGGAAGTCAGATGAAGAAGTTATGGACTTTTAACGGACCAATCCTGTCCCGGCCTGTTAAAAATATAAATTTAAAATAAATTCAGAATTAGCCGACGGAGTCTAAACGAAAGTTGTAGAGCACGTTCCCGCCTACGCGTGGTAATAAATAAGGTCGAAAACGGAGCTTGTATGCGAAAGTTATGAATTTTAGAAGTCGGGAAGGAAAATTGCGAGACTGATGCGAAATTGACTACGTGGCACAATCACAGCCGTCGCTTGCGGCCCACAGCCTCGCTTCGGATGGAGACACCTGGCCTTGCATACGCGCCGCGTAAAAGGGTACGTCCCGCGTTCGGAATCGCTTGTTCTCGGAAGCTCCACGTCACCCTACCAAGGTCTCGCCACCTGGTGACCCTATCCGAACTACGCCCCGCGTAGTGCTGCTGTACGCCCAGCGTACGACCGAAGGCTCGCGCCTATAAATAGGCTGCGAGGGCTGCCGAAGAAATCACACCAAAATCACTTCTCTCTCTAATTTCTTTATCTCTCTAGGATCCCAACCCCCCCCCCCCCTAAGCCTAGATAAACCCCCTAGCACCCGAAGGAAGCCCCGATGCTCCCGGAGTCCCGAGAAAAAGGGTCTTTTGGTTTGGAAACGCTGCTCCAAGCAAATCCCGGTTTTCTATAAAACCCGCTGTAAGTGAGCTACGCCTACGCTATTTTTAATATAGCTTCTAATTAATTATAGTAACATTATTAGGACCTTAAAATAATTATTTGGGCTATTATTATGAGTTATATAAGAGTGTTGTTTAACGCTTATATAATAGTAATAATAGCTAGATTATTAATTAGTTGCGGTTAACGTTAGACTAAACCCTAGTGGTATTGATACTAGGTTTGGTCAAGGGAAAATTGTATTAAGATAACGAAGTGTTGTCCGAGTACCGAGTCACCACCTAATCAGGTGAGTGCATAGTTACTTTCATCTTACACATAGATATGAAGTATTTTATATAAATTACGTGCTACGTGTGCATATTATCTGTATACTTGCTATCTATGTTGGATGAAAGATTTTATACATGTTTTAAATGATTTAAACTGTATATGTATTTTATATCTACAAAATGTGTTGGGTAAAACATGGGTAGATGTAATAGTTGTTGTGTGACAAAATAAAATAATGAGAGGCCTCGTTGTAGATGTTATTGATGATCCAGTCATCTAGCGGAGTATAGATGACGACCACAAACTATTCTAGACAGTCCAGTGGAACGCTAGCAGGCTCGCAACCTGTAGGTGTTTATTTGAACTGTGTGCTCACCAGCAGTACTCCATCCCCCAAATGGTTGCCTTATTTGACATGAATTGCTGAGGAACCACCGAAGCATGTGTTGTCACCCCGATGAAAGTCCTTAGACTAGGTCCCTTGTGTTAGATGTTTTTGTTGGATTAGGTGTCTAAGCCCATAACTATAATTGGTATGTACTTGAATTGATAGCAGCACAGTCCTTTTGGGTTGCCCTCAACCTAGCAACTGGACAAGGAAATTATGAAAGGAGAGATATTAATTTATAAGATTAATAAATTAATATATATATATATAAATGATTTATTAATATGTTAATGGATTAATATATTAATTAGAAATCATTATGTTTAATTAATTGTTAGCCAGAAATTAATCAGAATTGATTTTGGGGTTAAAAGAATTAATTATAAGGTGCAGGGACTAGTTTGCAATTATCTAATAGTTGAGTGGAAGGCTCTAGAACCCCCTTGGAAGAGGGTGGACGAAATCTTTAGGGGAAACCCTAATAATTTCGTCCATAGGGGCTTGGATAAGGCCCTTGGGTTTGCTTAGGCCCTAAGCAAAGGATAACTAGGGTTTCCCTTAAACCCTAGATCCCTCAGCTATATAAGGAGCCTCCTGGTTCATGTTTTTGGTCACTCTTTCTTTTGAAGAAACCCTAAGGCCGAGATTTTGCATACTCCCTCTCCCCCCTCTCTTCTACTTTCCTTCTTGCTAGTTTGGGTGTGATTCCATTAGAGGCATTACACTTGTGGTGCTAAAGCTTCCAAGAAGATCAAGATCAAGACCAAGGGAATATCAATTGTTTGCTATAACAATTGAAAGGTATGTAAACCCTAAACCCTAGTTTGTTAATTTCGAAATTAGCCTCTCTCCTCTAGGGTTCTTGTTTTGCAATTCAAAGTTGTATGTTCAATAGTTAAAACATAGATCCAAAGTAGGTTGCATGTGAACTTAGGAATTGTTTTCTAGTTTATTTGTTGTACATAAAACCCATTAGTGGTATCAGAGCCATTGTTGTTTTAAATTGAATTGCTACAATTGTTGAATTGCAAATTAGGGTTTATAGCTATTAAACCCTAAAGGCCAATTTTTCGATTTCTAGGGTTTTGGATCAAAGGGTTTTTTCGAAAACCCTAGCCTCCAAAGAACCCTAATCGAAATTAGGGTTAGGGTTTTGAAAACCCTAGCCTC
This sequence comes from Lactuca virosa, assembly GCF_052849685.1. Lineage (NCBI taxonomy): Eukaryota > Viridiplantae > Streptophyta > Magnoliopsida > Asterales > Asteraceae > Lactuca > Lactuca virosa. Next base: position 48,144,465 of record NC_136433.1, read on the forward strand.
CTCCCTTATGAATTTCGAAATATGCTAAGAGGATAACTAGGGTTTCTTGTTTTTGGATAATTGTTACTTAATTAGATTAATTGGATAATTATCCTTACCCTATTTTTCAAAATTAGAGGGATAAGGATTAGGATTAAATTAATTGATTAATTTAATTAGATAATCCTTACAAGATTTAATAATTTGATTAATAGTTAATTAATAGATAAATATTAAATCTAGTTAATTGGTTTATTTAAATTTGAATTTAATAGCTTAAATTTCGAAATTTATATAAACCCTTGAAGTTTTAAAAAGTTTTAAAACACACCTTATATATATATTATAATTAAAGGTTTAATATTATATGTATAAGAATATGGTCAGTCAAATCGCTAGTATGCCTCATTCACGAAACTAATCTATAAGGGGGGTATAAGGAAACTGCCTATAAAATGGTAGTTGAATGGGTGTCCACTCTCACCCACCGCTTCCTTGATTAGTGGAGGGTCGTTAGCAGAACGGATTTGATAGGACAACTACTTCTCATTAAAAGTATAATGATATTAAAAGTACTAGAACATTATTTTCAAAATCCCAACTCTAGTTACTTTAGGAAAAATGTGAAAAGTATGCTAATCCATGAAATTGCACATTATGCTTTATTGGTCGTTAGTGGAGCGTGTGTGGTTAACCAGCACACTAAAAGGCACCAATAAAGAGTAGTAATGGGTATCTCATAATTGTCATTTTGATGGAGCGTGTGTGGTTTACCAGCACATCAATAGTTAATGATAAAGACAATGAGGTTACCAAGCACATTTGCATGGTTATTCACATCTTGTTTGTGATCCTCGGCATCCCAGTCACAAATAGAAGAGCATAATCTGAGATTAAAACATGCCATTGAATAGTTTCAATGTATCTCAAAAGAATTAGGAATTTCACTTCGTTTGTTTCGTCTAATGGTGGAATTGGTGAATCGTCATTCGCCTACCTTTATGAAATTTGCACTTGGATCTCGGCATCCCATTTCTGAGTTGTGAATCTTCATAGTTGGATCCTAACCTTGATATTATATCTTTGGGTTATTCTATTAAGGTATCTTGAAATCTAACTAAAACTTTCTTTCTTTTCAGATGTCTACTCCTGGAAACACTTCTACTTCATCCTCCTCCAACCAGAACTTCTCCTTGCTCAATATATGCTCCAAAGTCGTTATGGATGGCTCAAACTATAACGATTGGATGCGCAACATCAAGATGGCTCTTCATTTCGAGAACAAAGAATATGTTCTTGAAAAGGAGCTCAAAGAGCTTGATGAGAATGAAGCTACTCCTGAAGATCTTGCTGCCTACAAGAAACATTACGATGATGCTACCAAAGTGGCATGCATCATGGTGGCAACTATGTCCCCAGAACTGCAGAGGTACTATGAGGACTACTGGCCTTTCGAGATGAACAAGGACCTTATGGAAAAGTACCATAAGCGAGCTCGTCAAGAAAAGTTCGAAGTAGTCAAGTCACTCATGGCTTGCAAGATGAAAGATGGGGAGTCAGTTGTGTCACATGTGCAAAGAATGCAACGCTACATAGAGCGTTTGGTCAAGATCAATATTCACTTTGATGAGGAATTGGCCATTGACATGGTTTTGAACTCACTTCCTGAATGTTATGGTCAGTTTATTCTAACTTACCATTTGAACAATACAGAGCAGACCTTGGCCCAATTGCACAACTTGTTGCAGACAGTTGAGGCAGGGATGAAGGGTAAAAGTATACCCTCCACACCTACGAGTGCCCCTGTTTTGGCTATTGGATAGGGAAAGGGGAAAAAGAGGAAAGGTCCTCCCAAACAAAACTGGAAGAGCAAGGCTCAAGCTGGGTCATCTAGTAATGGCCCAAAGGCTAAGCCCAATGGTTCCACTCCCCATGTTTCTGATCCAAAAGAGGCAGTTTGCTTTTACTGCAACCAAAAGAGGCATTGGAAGAGATCTTGCCCACAATATCTGCAAGATATCAAGGATGGCAAAGTGAAGCCATCTTCGGCAGGTATTTACACTATTTCTGCTAATAACTCATTATCTTCTCGTTCATGGGTCCTTGATATAGGATGTGGTTTTCATATCTGTTCTGATTTGCAGGGTCTAAAGGAAAGTGAGGAGATAGAGCGAGGAAGGATAAACCTGATCATGGGAAACAGAAAGTCTTCACCAGTAACCAAGATCGGAGTTTATCAGCTTCTGCTTAGTAATGATGTTAGATTAGATTTAATAAACTGTTGCTATTCGTCTGAGATGACGAGAAACATTATTTCATTTCATGCATTGTTCAGACAAGGTTTTACATATTCTTTTAATGATTTGAATGGTTCAATTTCTGTTTATAAGAATGGTGTTTTTATGTTTGAAGCTTTACCTTGTAATGGTGTGTATGAAACAGTGACTTGTGTTGATAGCCTAGGAAATAGTGTACTTAATATTGACTTGTCTAATAGTGTAGACAAGGCATGCTTGTGGCATTGTCGTCTTGGACACATCAACAAGAAACGCATAGCCCAACTCCAAAAGGATGGAGTGTTGGAATCATTTGACCTAAAGTCAGATGACATGTGTGAATCTTGTCTTTTGGGAAAGATGACAAAATCACCATTCACAGGGTCTTGTGAAAGAGGTGAAGGTCTGTTGGATCTCATACACACAGATGTGTGTGGGCACTTCAGATCAACTACAAGAGATGCTAATCGATTCTACGTGACTTTCACTGACGATTATAGCAGATATGGATATATCTACTTGATCAAGCATAAGTCAGAAACTTTTGAAAAGTTCAAAGAGTTTAAGCATGAAGTCGAAAATCAATTGGGCAGAAAGATAAAGATACTTAGATCCGATAGAGGCGGGGAGTATCTTAGTATCGAGTTTAACGACTATCTGAAAGAATGTGGGATAGTCTCACAATTGACTCCTCCTAGGACACCACAATTAAATGGTGTAGCTGAGAGGCGCAATCGAACCTTGTTAGACATGGTTCGTTCTATGATGAGTCGGACTTCGCTTCCTATTCATTCTGGGGGTATGCCTTAGAGACAGCCGCCCACATCCTCAATCTTGTCCCTACAAAGAAGGTTGCCAAAACACCTCACGAAATGTGGACAGGGAAAGTTCCCTCGTTAGCACATATTAAAGTCTGGGGTTGTGAAGCTTTCGTAAGACGAGAGACTCACGACAAGCTAGCAGCTAGAAGTGAGAAATGTGTTTTCATTGGTTACCCAAAGCAGTCTTTTGGATATTTGTTCTACAGGCCTAGTGAGAACGTGGTCTTTGTAGCACGAAGAGGAGTCTTTCTTGAAAGAGAGCTCATATTCAAAGAGGACAGTGGGAGCACTATTGACCTTGAATAAATTCAAGAGTCAGCCAATGAAGGAACCTTAGATGACACTAGCACTCAACCAGAGGAAACAGTTCCTGTTGAACCAATCGATAACTCATTACCTCTTAGAAGATCCACTAGGGTAAGTGTGCCACCTGAGTTGTATGGTTTTCATATTACTTCAGATGGTGACACATTCATAAGTGACAGAACACTGGTAAACTTAGATGAACCAGTCACTTATAAGGAAGCAATGGCAGGCCCAGAGGCTTCCAAGTGGAAAGAGGCAATGGACAGCGAGATTAAGTCCATGTATGACAACCAAGTTTGGAATTTGGTTGACAGTGCACCAGGTCGTAAGACAGTTGGGTGCAAATGGTTCTTCAAGAAGAAGACAGACATGGATGGAAATGTGCACACATTCAAGGCTCGACTGGTTGCAAAAGGTTTCACTCAAACCCCAGGGGTTGACTATGATGAGACCTTCTCGCCAGTGGCTAAGATTAAATCTATTAGGATATTGCTCGCCATAGCTGCCTTTCATGATTATGAAATCTGGCAGATGGATGTCAAAACTGCTTTCCTTAATGGGAAGTTGGCTGAAGATGTTTACATGAGTCAGCCAGAGGGTTTTGTTGATGCAAAGTTCCCCAATAGAGTGTGCAAGCTTGAGAAATCCATTTATGGATTGAAACAAGCATCTCGCAGTTGGAATCTTTGCTTCCATGAGAAAGTCAAAGAGTTTGGTTTCTCTAGAAGTGAAGATGAGTTCTGTGTGTATATCAAGGCTAGTGGGAGTATAGTAACTTTTCTGGTGTTGTATGTCGATGACATATTACTCATTGGTAACGACGTTCCAACCTTGAAAGAAGTTAAGTCTTGGCTTGGAAAGTGTTTTGCCATGAAAGACCTTGGAGAAGCTGCCTATATTCTTGGGATTAGAATATTGAGAGATAGAAAGAAGAGACTAATTGGACTTAGTCAGAGCACATACTTGGATAAGGTACTAAAGAGGTTTAGTATGGAAAATTCCAAGAAGGGAGAGCTATCTATCCAGAGCAATACCAAATTGAGTAAGACTCAATGCCCGAGTACAGATGTTGAAATAGATGACATGAGTCGTGTACCTTATGCTTCCGCTGTCGGATCGATCATGTACGCTATGACATGTACTCGTCCTGATGTGGCATTTGCTTTGAGCATGGTCAGTCGCTATCAGGGAAACCCAGGTAGAACTCATTGGATATCAGTTAAGAATATACTCAAGTATTTGCGAAGGACAAAGGACTGGGTCCTTGTGCTTGGTGGCAGTGACACTTTGAGAGTAGATGGTTACAGTGATGCCAGCTTTCAGACGGATAGAGATAACTTCCGTTCTCAGTCGGGCTGGGTGTTTTTACTGAATGGAGGAGCAGTTACTTGGAAGAGTTCCAAGCAAAATACGGTGGCTGATTCTACTTGTGAATCAGAGTACATAGCAGCAAGTGAAGCGTCGAAAGAAGCAGCTTGGTTGAGGAACTTCATCGGGGATCTCGGAGTTGTTCCAACCATCCAGGAGCCTATGGAACTGTTCTGCGATAATGAAGGAGCGGTTGCCTTGACAAAGGAACCGAGAGATCATGGTAAGACCAGACATATCGACAGAAAGTACCATTTCATCAGACATAGAGTTGAAGAAGGCCATCTTATAGTAAAGAGGGTGTCATCTGAAGATAACCCAGCAGATCCCCTCACAAAGGGTCTGAGTAGGGCTAAGCATATTCAGCATGCTCGGAGCATAGGACTGAAAGATGATATTAGTTTTAGTAGTTAGATTAGTTTTATTCTGAAACTTGTAACAAAGTAAATGTAATTGACTTTTGGTGATTAAATAATAAAGTATTATTTATAAGTTTGGTTTCTGCCTTTTGTCAATTGTTTATTATTGTGTTTCATTTTTGCATGTTTTACTTCCTGAATAATGAGATCATTCAAACTCCACAGTCGCTCGTACTCTTGGAAGTAAGTAGTGAATTAAGACTGTCATGAATTGGATTGCAGATTGTCTAAGGATAGACATGGCAATAGAATTGCTACAATGTTCATGAGTACTCAGAAATTGAGATTTGAGTATTGGATAAACCCTCGCTCAGAGTATCACTTCATGGAATTCATCACGAGTAATACTGAGACGATAATATCTTATAATCTTGAAACGAAGATATATGAGTTGTAATTTACAAAGTCGGTAATACATTGGTGATACGAAACCGCATCAGTAACTTGGTGTTATAAAACGTATTGTCATGTATAATTTGATGAGTAAAAGATACAAGCATATGAGTCAACGTTTATTCGTTCCTTTTTCCCTAACAGGAAAAGCGATATCTGTGGGCCCCTCGATGATTTGGTGTTGACTTATGTGCTGGGCCCAGCCAGGACTAAATTGATGTGTTCAATTAGAAGTCCTACATCATCACAAATCAGGAATCGGGAAACATAAATTCTGGACAAAGAGATTGATTACATTCCATGTCTTATGTCTAGGGATATCCAGCAGAACGAAGGATTATATGATCACTTATCTTAGGACACGTAACTGACTGGGTCAGAGTTCGGCAGCAGCTTTTGGAAGCTACAATTTGCTGGTCAAATTTAGAAGGCATACTAGCAATTATAGTTACAGACTTATCCAAGTGGGAGACTATTGGATTAGGTGTCTAAGCCCATAACTATAATTGGTATGTACTTGAATTGATAGCAGCACAGTCCTTTTGGGTTGCCCTCAACCTAGCAACTGGACAAGGAAATTATGAAAGGAGAGATATTAATTTATAAGATTAATAAATTAATATATATATATAAATGATTTATTAATATGTTAATGGATTAATATATTAATTAGAAATCATTATGTTTAATTAATTGTTAGCCAGAAATTAATCAGAATTGATTTTGGGGTTAAAAGAATTAATTATAAGGTGCAGAGACTAGTTTGCAATTATCTAATAGTTGAGTGGAAGGCTCTAGAACCCCCTTGGAAGAGGGTGGACGAAATCTTTAGGGGAAACCCTAATAATTTCGTCCATAGGGGCTTGGATAAGGCCCTTGGGTTTGCTTAGGCCCTAAGCAAAGGATAACTAGGGTTTCCCTTAAACCCTAGATCCCTCAGCTATATAAGGAGCCTCCTGGTTCATGTTTTTGGTCACTCTTTCTTTTGAAGAAACCCTAAGGCCGAGATTTTGCATACTCCCTCTCCCCCCTCTCTTCTACTTTCCTTCTTGCTAGTTTGGGTGTGATTCCATTAGAGGCATTACACTTGTGGTGCTAAAGCTTCCAAGAAGATCAAGATCAAGACCAAGGGAATATCAATTGTTTGCTATAACAATTGAAAGGTATGTAAACCCTAAACCCTAGTTTGTTAATTTCGAAATTAGCCTCTCTCCTCTAGGGTTCTTGTTTTGCAATTCAAAGTTGTATGTTCAATAGTTAAAACATAGATCCAAAGTAGGTTGCATGTGAACTTAGGAATTGTTTTCTAGTTTATTTGTTGTACATAAAACCCATTAGTTTTAGGGACGTAAAGTGAGGATAACGGGAAGGGGTAATCAGGTTTGTTTGGTTGATGAAATTAATAAACTTATTTATTGTGGGTTGAAAACCCTATGTGCTCACCAGGCTCCCAAGCCTGACCCACTCAGTTTCTTGTATTACAGGTAGTGGCGCATGATCATAGATGTTTGGATGAGAGATAAGGGATTTTAGGCCTGTAAATTCGAAATAAAGTAGTAAGGCTTATGTTGTACTGTTTATGCTTTTGATCTGTATCGAACATGACATCCCGAGTCTTTTAATGAAATACATTTCAATGGAAATGCTTTGATAAATCTTTATCAAATTTTGTTTTGGGAAGAAATTCCGCAACTCTTTTATTTAAATTATTACTCTAATTTTTAAACAAAGCATAAACAAAATCGGTCTTTTCTGGCCGTGAAAATGGGGATGTCACAAATGTCCTTCCTTGATTTGGGTGGTTTGCTGACAAGATTTTTCAATAAAACTCCTAGATGTAATCTGTATGTGTAGGCAACAATTATCATACTATGTGCCTGTTCTGGGGCATTTAGAGTTGCTTTATTGAATGATACATGAAGGCATGTAATGCAATTATACACCCACAAATTAAATTCATGACGAATTATGCATTGGGAAGAATTGTGCGTTGTTGGTTGGGATGGAGTTACCACTGGTGGTGAAGTACTTGGTGTTGACACCATAACTGGGGTGAATGTTAGGATTAGGTTGATTGTGTTGAAGGGAGAGTCTGATACGGGACATGAAGTTTGTCGTTTGTCTTGCATGATTAATATGGATGACGCCAATGTTGCTACGTAGCCTTCTGAATGCTTGGTAGCGAAGCAGGTAGACGCTTGACTAATGAACAATTTGGATGGCACGCTGCAAAGATAGACACATTAGGTTACAAAGAGATACCAAGGGATGGATCCCGATATTTCTCTCCGATTCCTAAGTTAGATGTCGGTTAGAAGTGTAGTAAATTTGCATAAGATAAGAGAGTTATGCCTTTATCAGTTTGTGTGTGTGTGTATGTGTGTGTGTGTATTGAACTTCTTATACAAAGGGTGGATGGTCCGGGTTCTTGCTTCTTTATCTAGGTGGTTCTTTTATCCGTAATATGTAAGGGTTGTACCCTTGAATATAATAATACTGCATTTTTCGTGTTTCTCGGGATGTTGCATAAGGATTTGTACAAATGATTTTGTTTCCATAATATCTTGCTTCCCGATTTAAGCGGTCAATTTGCTTTTCTTGAAGAGTACCGACCTGGTAAGCTATAGGCTTATTGTACATAGTCAGGTTGCTTTAGGTGATATATCATCGCCTTTGTATATGGGCTGACCCCATACACCATTATCCATATTTTTCATACATCCTTCCATATTATATCCTATAGCTTGTCCAACACAAACTTACTTTCCTAAAGTATCAAGTAATGAAATACCTTTATGTTTAATAAAATAAAAAAAAATAATAAATAAAAAAAAAAAAACTGGAGGAGCTCTACCAGAACTATGCACATCATCTTCATGCACATCATCTTCATGTTCCATCTAAATTAAATTAAAAGATCGATTCACATGTTGGACCGATGTTTTGTTCATGTGGTTATTCACAACCCTCGATATGGAAGGAGAAGCTTTATCAACCTCTATGTCAACTAAATTACCATCCGAAGATCCAATACCAACTACTAAGGGAGGTTCCAATGTAACAAACTTTTCTGGAGAAGTTGCCAAGGGAGTGAAACCCGGAGGGTGAGTTGCCAATTCACTCACACCTAAATCACCAGCAACCTCTTTATGTAAAACATCATACATTCCTTTGATCCACTATGTTTTCATTCACATCCACATCTTCATTCAGTTTAGTACTCATCTCACCAAGAAAATATTATGAAACACCTTCACTTTCATCAACACATGTTTCAACCTCTACAGGACCAAAAGAGGCCAGTCTTGAAGCATCCATAGGTTACGAATGAATAGACACAACCTCAACATCATCTTCATCATCAATAGACTTGGGATTCCATCGTATAATCTCCCTAGATTTCACCATCGAAAACCTCCCCTGAACAATCACCATAAATGATTCGAAAAATATATCATTTACTTTGGACTTGATACACAATCTTTTCCTCCAAAGATTACTATCATTTGGATCTTCCGTATGTAAGAGCTCACCCCACCTTGTAACAAACTTTTTGAATGAATTAGGTGTCCAAGTAATGGATGGAACGCTTTCAATATCTACCCAAATAACCCTCTCATCAATCATGAAAGAAGGTGAACATGACTGAATAACATCAAACCATGATGAGACTTCTTCGTAATTAAGAAGCTTCTCCTTAGCTTAAGTAGATTGAAACTCCAGTGAAACCTATAAACCTCCTAAGTACCTCAATGTTACATTATGGAATCCTTCATTAGTACAAATCACCCATAAGTTTGGTACAAAAGAAAATTCCTTCACCTTTCCAAGTAATGTCAATGAATAATCGTTATCAACTAAGCATCCATAATCAAGAATCAAATCCACTTGATCAAATCCCTTCGTGATCCCAAAGAGTTAGGAGAAATTCATGTGACAACATTAGCATACGAGATAGCTGGACGGGAATTCAGCCTTACATTAGATGCCTTCATTACCGACTTAGTTATCAGATTAGAACCACATTGAAATCGGGCCATGTTTGCATGGAGGCGTAACCTACCAATCCAGATGGTACATTTATTTTTAACAAGAAGATCACAGTTCACAACCTTGATTAATCTAACAAACACAAAGCGTTTACACTCTTTTGATTTCTAAGCCAGAATAAAAACATCAATTACATTCCCATATTGAACACAAATGTTACAAAGATCTTGAGAAGAAAATCCGTTTGGGAAATTTCGTTATAAAAATTGAGTGAGATACCTTGTTCACATGATCCTCTTTCGGTTTTATGGATACCCTATGCCAATCGTCCATCGCAATTGAATAAGAGTGTTTGCACCCGCCGGAAATCACTCCGTTGATGTCTATATTATTGCCCAAAAGACTAAGATCGGGATGCCATTTGATTTTGTTTGATTCATTCGGGTGGTTGATGTTCAAGAATTACTTACTCATTTATGTTCCACGTGGTTTGGAAATATTGAAGTGTTTTCGTCTGTTTGACTATTGTAAGATTTGATTGGAATGGAAATTTGAAAGATACTCAAGGTCCACATACACAATTATCTAAACGAACAAATGGCAATGACAATGTGTACAAAGCTAAGCCGAAATCCTATGCTAATATTTCCGGCAAGACCACTAATCAAGATGCGGAGATAGATAATTAATGATTCTGGTGACGTTGTGATTAAGCTAGCTTCTGTTCATAATTTGGTTAATCCTAGTACAAGCTTTTGTGAGCGGAACATGATCACCATAACTAAAGGGGCCGGAACAAAGACTTCATGAAAAAGAAATCATAACAAAGACAAATAAATAAATAAATAAATAAATAAATAAAAAATAACTTTAATTTATTTCGGTACAGCTTCATCCAACTATTACGAAATGAATACCATTAAGCAACGGTGGTAAGTATGCTTATATAGTTTGTTGGTAAAATAGAGATTAATTAAGTACACAAATATTGTTGACCACTTGTTATGATGGTTCGACTTTTGTTAAAATTTAATTGATAAACTCATACTAATAAAAATATGTAAATCATAAATATATAAAAATACAACTATTCTTAAGAAAATACAAAAAGATAAATTAAACTAAGAAATAAATTCATAAATCATAACATATAAGAGGTGGAACTAGACAATATAACTCTTTTAATAAGCATAAAATTAACAATACGATTAAATCAAAAATATCAATCTTAGAAATCCACTAACATAAATTAACAATATAACTACAAAAAATAAGGGCAATAGCGGCCACACCATTAGCGGCGACACGTAATTTGCGGGGTTGCATGTCACCGCTAATAGTATGTGTCACCGCTAATAACGTCGTCGCTAATTGTCGAAAATCACGATCCGCATCAAAACAATTTGGTTAACCGTGTTTCTTTGATCTGGACCAAATCGAACGGATGAAAATGATGTTCGCTCAACGTATTAGCGGCCACTTCAATGGTGGCATCACCTTCGCCGCTAATTCTCCAAAAAATGGCTATTTTTCCCTCGTAAGGGCGTCGCTGCTAAAACCCTAATGTCGCCGCTAATAAACGTCGCCACTAAAGGTCATCGCATATATACCCTCTTCCTCCACCGCTTTCTGTAATTTGTTTTCTTTCACTCTTCCTTCCTGTCGCCTCTATTGTCAACAACTGATACAAAGCAGAACACCGGCGACGCAACCTCTATCACCGGTGACGACAAGAGAGTCATCACCGGCGACGGGTGATTCCCAAATTTTACAGGTGATTCTTGATTTTTTTTCCGACAACAGGTTATTAGCGGCGACATCTCTCTAGCGGCTACGCCCGCTTATTAGCGGCGACATGTCGCATTAGCGGCGACACTTTGATTATTAGTGACAAAGCGACATTATGATACGAAAATATCAATCTTTAAATTCACTAACACATTATGATACGAAAATTTTGCACGTAGCATAACATCTACTTTATCCGTCATCGCTAATTGGGTTATAGTCTTATGGTTAATGGGATAACCTATCATCTGACCGACTGTTATAGCATATTGGGTTAATAGATCATCCTTTACTTCGTAGAAGAATAGAGAGCAAGGCGAAAGAGAGTGAGGATTGAGGTTTTCAGAGAGTAAAAAAACGATCAGATAAAGAGTAGATAGCTCGAGACGCAAAACCTTGAGACACCGTTCAGCAGTGGTCGTTGCGACCACTAAGGTGACGGGGAGCGGCAGTTTCCGGCAGTGAACGGCGGACATCTCAGGCGGTTAGGGTTCTTAGTTTTTGCCTTTTTGAGATTTTATTTTCTTATGGTTTGTATAAAAGCTTGGTAGACTACGATTATGATTAGGAAAGAGTGTAAGAATGTTTATGTTATGATATAATCTATTGGTGATCAGGATATGTTGGAATTCAATTTTCCGATTTCAATTACTAAATTATGTGGGTTTGTTCTGGATTAAGATGACTCTAAAATCTTTTATATTTTTTTATTTATTGTTTGGCATCCGTTTTAATTTTCTACATCAACCTCTCCATTTTTGCCGCAGACCCAAAATTGTATATTTCATGCAAACAGATGGTAAATAGAAGGCTAAAAATCTGGGGGCCTAGGCCCCTTAAGGGTTCCGCCACTCACCTTCTTGGGAACATGAAGGATTTTTTGACGATCCTGAACTTAAGATGCACAAGACGAAAGGTTTTCTTGAGATAAAGTTGAAGTATCTTGGAGGGTAATTATGGGGCAAAGTGAGCAGTGTACAGGCTCAATTTTTTTTTTTATATATTTTTATTTAAAAATTAAAATATAATAATAACAATAACGGTAATTTTTTTTCTTGTTTGTGTTGGGCCTTTGATAATATTTAATTCTTCAGGACCGATCCTCGGTAATCTTCAAATTCCCATCAGAACATGTGTGTCGTAATATTCATGAACATGGTAAGGCCTTGATCTAGATATTTGTCATCTTGAAGGAATTCCATTACTGAAAGCTTGGAGCTTGGATTCTTTTAACTTATGACCTCCCGAACACTTTCTTATCTACCAACTTATAAACTTTTTACACATAAATGTTAATGCCGCAATCACTTCCATGCATATTAAGTGTCACGATTAACACCTCGTAAAAATATTGTCCTGGTTAAATTAATATCTAAACAATATGTTCTTCCTTTGATGTTCATTGAAGTTGTTTTGGCTGAGTTGTTATGAATTCGTGTGGGCCATTGTAACTGTTTTGGTCAAGCTTTATACTATACCTTTCTTGCTTTATACATATATTACTTTGTATATGTTATTGTTACCTTTGCTCATATGCGGATCCACAACCATTAATTTGATCATAGCAAGTACTCGTAAGTGGCCCATAATGTATCTTTTGCACAACTCAATTTGTGTATCCTACATTAGCATCGTCCAATGGTCCGTAATGCCTCCCCATGGAAATGTTTCCTTGATCTGCAACTGTTTTGCTCATCAAGATGCAAACGGGTGCATGGCATATGCTTAAAAATTACCAAGTGCGTTATATAATGAAAGCAAGTTAACGGGATTTATCTTTTGTCTTTTCCATGAGAAAACAAGCAAGAAGTAGAAAAAAATGGAGGCAAAACATAATCAACCATCTGGAGGTAGAGGTATCTGTATTGCCAATTGACCTTGGTATGACCACCACATCACATGGCTCCACAAGTATATAGCTCGAGTAGTCGAGTCGTCCCTTTCATACATTCAAAACCATGGGCCGCATAAGGTCATTACTGGATAAATTTAGCAAAATTTGGATGGTTACACATTTTATAATAATAATTCTTTTAATTATAAAATTAATATTCTAGATATTATATGCGAGTAAATGTTTTAGACTATAGTTAGTGCCATTGCATAAAAACGTCTTGAAGAACATTTTATTATTGTTTACGTACTAAAGGGCTTCTAGCCCAACAATATTAAGTGTTGTCTTTCATCCTTAAGGTAGAGGGTTCAAGTCTCGTTGAGACACGAGTGAATTTAAAAGTAGTTTAGGATTATGTTAGATTTACCGCTCAAAAAAAATTAAATTTTACGTAAATTAACGTATACAAAAGCACACATTACAAAAGGCACATTGTTTGTTGGTGTTTGTAGCTATTTTTCTTTTGCTTTTATATTTAATAATAATAAGGCTGAATGGTGACATGATGTTTTTTTGTGTCACCTAAACATTTACCTTTTTTTACCAATCTTTGTATATGATTCGGATGTGGTGTATTTTTCTAATGCTTAAAAGTACAACCCTTTGATGCAACTTCCTAATGCATACAAATTGTTTTCATCGATAAAAATAAAGAGAGATGGCAGTAATAGTCGTTCCTTGGCATATTGCCACTGGTGAAAAATGGACTAGGGGCTGTGTTTACCGTCGGCATTATATGTGACCTAGAAATGCCGATGAAAAAACCACTATGACACTCCTTAGCCTAACAATGACTTTTAACTACACCAAGGGCATAGTAGGAGTAGAACCCACCAAATACATTCAACTTATAGTCACATCAGCTTTATATCAGTTTTTCTCTTTTTTATTTCTTCAATCTTTCCCGACTCACAACATATGAAAATAACATATTTTCCATCCATTCAACCCATTTGCCACATCACTATTTTTAATTTATTTTATTTAGAAATTTCAAAATAAACTAAAACATAACATTTATATAATTTTTTTAATCCTTAAAATAAACTTACTGTAACACCATATTTCTGATGATGTTTTCTCATTCTTTAATTGGGGGTTTTATAGTCAACAGGAAAGTAAAAGGATGGGGAGACGTACGGAGCCATTAATCGCAATTGCTGAAAAACTAAAAAGTTGTTGATTCTCACTGAGGGCGCAGGGCACCTCTTTTATGTTTATTCATGCATGACCATTTTGTTGTGTATGGATGCGAGGCACCTAGGCCCATGGGCTGAAACTTTTTATTTAGGGTATTAGGGGCATTTAAAGACTCTTTACTCATAGGGTTTGATAGTTCTCAACATCCATCACCTCTTGAACGACCCTTATGAAACCCTGGGTAATGGTCTCCATAGGGCGGCGATTGTTGCGGCTGTGGTTCCCATTATTGGACCTGACGTTTGTGTCTCTGACGTGTGGGTGGAGGCTTGCCCGTCTGAGGCAGATGGTTGTGTGCCATCGAGCGAAGGTATTGACCTGAGCAGGCTCGTTTCTCCTCCGTCGGACGCTGCAGATGCCTGCCCGTCATTGTCGTCTAGGGTTGTTTTAAGGTTGTGTAACTCAAAGTATATTTCCGGATGACGCCAAATGTTGTGATATGTCTCTGATCTTAACGCCGTTGGTGGATCACATCGTCTGGTTAAGCCTAAGAATCACAGCAAAGAAAGAGCTGACGTTAATCGTCGTCCGAGAGGGGGTCCCGGATCGAGACTATGACGGTCTAGCCAGTAAGTGCATGGGAGAATTAGGGTTTTATCTTTTATATATATATATATATATATATATATATATATATATATATATATATATATATATATATATATATATGGCTTGGGGAATATGTGGCGATTATGTACCTAATATTAGGTATAGAACCATCAAAAACTATATAATTTTAACAAAATTCAATCAAATATCTCTACCATATTTCTTGTATCCATTTTTAGAGCTTATGTTAGACTTTGTATATATTTTTTATGGAGTTTTATAAGTTTAATTTTGCACCACAAACTGTGTATAAGAATATTTTACCAACTATATGTAGCTCGGTATATTGAAATTTATTATAGAAAACTATAGTGAAAGATTGAAATTTTTCATTAAAAATCCGATAAACCTCTTCCCATAATTCATAAAAAAAACAATGCAAGTATACATAAGATAGGTGTCGGAGGAAGTTATGAAGCTTCTACTAGAGATCTAATAAAAAACATATTCGAAATATATAGATGTTGGGGATGAATTCCAAAATAAAAAATAACATGAGTTCAAATGCAATAGGAAGAAGCTAACAATGAAAGAAAATTGTGTTTTTTTAATCAAAATGAAGTCAATTTAGATGGTTCTATACCTAATATTACATACATGACTGCCACATATTCACTTTTCCCCTATATATATATATATATATATATATATATATATATATATATATATATATATATATATTGAAAATAGGCTGATGCATCCATTGACTTCAACCGATAAAGCTTAATAGTTTCGAAGAACCTCAGGTATTGACGATGAAAGAAATGACCTACGATCGAGAATACATTGACAACTAATCCAATGACCCAATACAGTACTGAACAAAACCTGTCACACCCCCAAACCAGACGGTGGAAACGTCTGGGGGTGGAGGACTTCATTTGTAGTATCACAACACATGCATTATAGTAATCATAGTACAAACAACCACTATATTTAAAAAGTATAAGTATTTACATGTGTTTCATCATAGTATACTGAAACCAAATAGTTATACAAAAAAAGAATACAAGACATAAATAGCTCCATCTTCTCAAAAGCTTGGGGAGTACCTGTCTACTGGTTCCCTGAGAATATAAGTAATTTGAAAAGAGAGTATCAACATAAAGTTGAGTGAGTGCATAAGTATTTATGTTTGAATGAATGTTTTCAAATTCTTGAATATGTAAACTGTTCCAGAAAATCCTATATTTTCTGTTGTATATGAAAAGTCGTTTTAGTTACATAAAACCGTTCTGTTTGTAAACCATCGTTCTGTATTTGTATACCTTTTGTAAACTTATAACTGAGAGTGTGCCTGGTTTCATCAACTGTTATTGTAAACTGTAATGTAATACAGTAAATTGTATCTTGTAAACTAGTACTTTGAAAATGTACTTATGTTTAGTTAATTATACACTAACGTATTGTTAATATCTTTTATGAGTTATTATAACCATACTGACTAGATGACCCGACCCAACGCTATGAATGCGTTGAAAGCTGTTGATAACAACTGTCACTCGTAGGCGTGTATGCCTGACTGTAACTAGCAGTCCGAGTGTGGGGTTGTCAATCCCAATATAGATCTATACACACATTGTTTCCATCCCCGGCTGGAGATTCTAGTTATAATGTCAGGACTTTAACTATATTGTTTAAATGAATTAAACAACCTGTATCAAATGACTCATAAAAAGCATATAAACGTTACATGTATAATAGTTATGAAAACCCAATCATTCTGAAATAAATGATTGACAGTATGTTCTTGAATTAGTATTCTTAACATGTATCTGAAAGATGTATATCCTTGATTAGTTTTAAATCAAATCTTTGTTCTTGTAAAACAATGTACTTTAGTATACTTGAATCGTGAATTAATGTTCTGTGAATCATAAATTATACCTATTATAATTTATATGTACTTTCTGAATTAATACCGAGTATTCATGAATGGAACCCCTTGCTCAACATGTTACAAAGGGTATTTGAACTTAATGAACTAACTTTTATACTTGTATACATATACAATAATACAAATATATATAAGTAAAATTTAAATGACACTCGGACAAATAACTGATACTTATAATCCCTATTCCAAACAAGGAAAAGGAACCAAAGTGGGTTATCAGTCCTAAGCCTTTTAAATCTTATTTATATAAATATATATATACAAGTATGATTTCTGGGAGAAATATAAGTTTATAAAAACATTTAAAAGGAGTTTAATAATTTGAAATACATTTTGGTGACTTGATGTCATTTTGACACAATCATTGAAAACCATTTGATTTGATGATAACTGAAATCCTTTTTGATAAAATATTTGAAACCATTTGTTTATAACACAAAATCTTTGTGTTAGACTTGTATCCCCCCCCCCTTAAAACAGTAAAAACTACGAAAATACGGGGGTATGAACTCACCTGTAGTGAGTGATTCGAGTGAAAGGTCGATGTAGGATGCTAAGTGTCAAGTGAAGTCTTGAGCACAAACGGATCCTATTAATCATATAACGACACATATATGGATATAATTAGTGTATATAACATATAATTATGATAGGAAACCACTTTAGGGACTAGGAAACACTTGAATTGAAGTGTTACAATCACATGTGATTGCATCAAAGGGGTTTACGGCCACACAAGGGTGTGTACGGCCAAGATGTGTACGGCCAATGTGGTGTATGACCATTGGGTGTACGGTCTTGGAGTGTACGGCCATACACTCATGAAAGAAGCATGCAAAAAAAGTGGTGTTTATGGCCCTATCTAGCATCCATTAAGTGTTCATGATCTTATGTTGGGACATGAGGTGAGTTTGAGGCCAATACATGCACTAAACAAGGGTTACGGCCATATGAGGAGTGTACGGCCGTACACCCTTGGTGTTCATGCATTAGATGACGAATCAAGGCTAAGAATCAAGTGTTTCTCAAGCTTAACTAGCAGTTAGAAGAGATACTCACACTTTTGAAGGCTTCTAAAGAGTTCACGGCCCAAGAACAAGTAGGTGTTCTTGGTGAAAGTGAAGAAGACTTGAAGATCTATCCAAAAGAGAACATTTCATGGATGAAAACATGGATCTTTACTAGATAAAGTCATGTATCAACTAATCAATGGAAGGAATACTTACATCTTTGAAGATCAAGGTGAAAAACTTGATGATAGTTGAGAGAGAATCGGATTTCTTGGCTTGGAAGTGTGAAAAGTGAAGGAAAAAGAAGGATTGGCTTATGTATGGGATGAGTTCACGGCCATTTTGGGTGTACGGTCGTACACCCATGTGTACGGCCGTACACACCTCTTGAAGGAGTGTTTGGCCCGAATGCAATACGAAGAACTTAAGTTAACTCATCCCAAAACCCAAACCTTGAATACACTAGGCTTAGAACACTCAAACAGACCCTAAACAATACTAAAAGATAGCAGAAACGAGTCTGATTGTGATTGAATTGAATGACTGTACAAGATAGAAATTTCGAGTTGTCACATTATCCCCCCGTTAGAGAGAATTTTGTCCCGAAATTAGAGTTTATGCAATTAAACAATTACAAATAACTAAGCAAAAAGGTGAGGATATTTCAGTTTCAATTGATCCTCATGCTCCCAAGTGAATTCAGGTCCCCGCTTGGCATTCCAACGAACCTTCACTATAGGAATATGACTTTGCTTCGTTTGCTTGACCTCTTGGTCCATGATCTCTACTGGTTCTTCCACAAAGTTGAGGCTCTCGTCGATCTCGATTTCGTCGAGTGGGATTACAAGAGTCTCGTCGGACAGACACTTTTTCAAGTTCGAGACGTGGAAAACAGGATGTATGTTACTTAGTTCTTGAGGTAGTCGGAGTTTGTAAGCTACTGGACCGATTCTAGCAAGAATCTCGAATGGTACTATGTACCTTGGATTCAGCTTGTCACGCTTTCCAAAGCAAATCATACCCTTCCAGGGTGAGACCTTCAACATGACGCGGTCACCAACCTGGAACTCCAAAGGTTTTCTTCTTTTGTCAGCGTAGCTTTTCTGTCTATCTCTGGAAGCTTTAAGTGACTCCCGGATTTATACAATTTTCTCCGTAGTTTCGCGAATGATTTCCGAACCAGTGAGAGCACCGTCAGGAACTTGACTTCTAGCTAGCTGCGTGTCACCCACTTCAGCCCAGCACAAAGGTGATCTGCACTTGCGGCCATAGAGAGCTTCAAAAGGAGCAGCCTTTATGCTAGTGTGATAACTATTGTTATAAGAGAATTCGACAAGGGGTAAATGAGTATCCCATGCTTTTCCAAAGTCTATCACGCAAGCTCGCAACATATCTTCTAGAGTTTGAATCGTCCTCTCACTTTGTCCGTCAGTTTGTGGGTGGTAGGTTGTACTCATGTCCAACCTAGTTCCCAAAGATTTTTGTAAAGACTGCCAGAAATGAGAAGTGAATCTACTATCTCGGTCAGAAATAATAGATATTGGCACACCATGCAGTCTAACAATTTCCTTGAGGTAAGTTCTTGTTAGCTTCTCCATCTTGTCGGTCTCTTTGATTGGTAAGAAGTGTGCGGATTTGGTTAATCTATCGACGATTACCCAAATAGTATCATAACCACCCGATGTCTTGGGTAACTTGGTTATGAAATCCATTGTAATCTGCTCCCACTTCCATTCAGGGATTTCAGGTTGTCGCAATAAACCTGAAGGTTTCTAGTATTTTACCTTGACTTTGGCACAAGTAAGGCACTTGTAACAACCTGAAATTTTTTTTTGCTTTGAAAGCTCAGTCAGTCAACTCAACTGAGTGTCAGACTCATTTCTAATGAGTTCTAGCCTTGTTAAAGGTCATTCTAAGGAGTTTTAGCCTAGTACACTTAAGGAATAAGTGTTAGGAAGTACCTGCTAGATACACTGTGCAACATTCGAGCCTTAATCCTCATCAAAAGGAGTTCACGGCCACAACACTTGAGTTTACGGCCGTAAACTCAAGGTGGGCCGTAAACTCCCTCCTTATAGGCTCATATCCTTCAACTTTCTTCATTCTTTCACTTTCAAACTCAAGAACTTCCAATTCTCTCTCAAGTATCATCGAGTTCATCATCTTAGATCATAAAAAACGTAAGTGTTCTTCCTTTGATTTGTTAATACATCTCTTTATCTAATAACACCCTCAGGATTCATCCATAAAAACATCCATTTTAACTAGATCTTCAAATCTTCAAGTTTCACCAAGAACACCAAGAACACACACTAGTGTCCTTGGCCAAAATCGACCCTTTCAAGCCTCTATATCGTAAGTACTCTCTCCTTAACTTGTTGTCTAGTTGAAAGACCTGATTAGAGCCCTGAAATCATCAAGAATGCAAGAACAAAAGGAGTTTACGGCCAAGCAATCTCCCTTGGCCGTAAACCCCTATAAGTATGCCATTTTGGCCATAAACTCTTCCTAAGGCTTGGATTTGAGGCTAGAACACTCTCTTGTGCTTTGTAAGACCTTGAATCATCACCAAACTCATCAATGAAGAGACTTTACAGCCAGGAGTAAACTCCCTTGGCCGTAAACACCTCAACACCGTCCAAAACATTGGTTTTGCTCATCCTTGTGAAGAGCAATGGTCCCTCAAATTACCCAAGCCTTCAAACACCCTCTTATGCATGTTTGACCATGAGTTTACGGCCGTAAACTCCCTTGGCCATAAACCCATGGCCGTAAACTCATGGTAGTGCCATTCCACTTTCCTTTGACGAATCACATGTGATTCCAACACTTGGTAAAAGTGTTTCCTAGTCCCGTGAGGTGTTTCCTTGCATTGGGTTGCTTCCAAACACTATATTTATGTCAGTATATGCCAATATATGTCATTTAGGACTTGTTGTATCTCGGGACTTCATTCGTGGAACTTCTCATCCTTACACGCGTATTCGTTGAATCACCCATATTAGGTGAGTTCATACCCCGTAATGAATCTTTTAACTGTTTTAAATGTTTTAAGGGGGGGGGGAATACAGGTTGAACACAATGATAATTGTGTAATTGTTTGTTATAAACATTTTCAAAAGATTACTTATGTCATTTATAAGTTGTCTAAACATTTCAAAAACTCTTTTCAAGTTATGCTACTTTATAGTTTAACAAAGCTCCGTTTTTAAAGTACAAGCATAACTTAGTGGTAAAATGAGTATTTTCAACAACAGTTCAAGTACATTACTAGTAAACTATAATAGGTATAGTTTAAGGGTTCAATTCATACTATAAAAAGTACATAGAGGAACATACTATAACAAGTACATAGAGGAACATACTATAACAAGTACATAGAGGAACATACTATAACAAGTACATAGAGGAACATACTATAACAAGTACATGGAGGAACATACTACACTAAGTACCGGGAAAAATCACGTTAATATATCTTTCCGGGTTTGCATTGACACTGGTACGATTTCACGTACCAGGACTAGCAGGCACGAGGTGATAAACTTAATAATATATCTTACCGGGTTTGCATTGGCACTGGTACAATTTCACGTACCAGGACTAGCAGGCACGAGGTGATAAACTTAATAATATATCTTTCCGGGTTTGCATTGACACTGGTACGACTTCACGTGCCCGGGTTCGCAGGAACGAGGTGATAATAATATTCAACCTAAGTTATTTATAAAGGATACATCTGTAAAGTACCCGACGATAATAAACAAGATACATAACTTCGTCGTAACATGAACATTCAGTAGAAAGGGACTTATAATGCTATTCCGTATACACCCATTAATCACAAGGGGTACCATGTATGGGTCAGGTCATAGGACACTAATTCAATGCACAGTTTTCTAGTACAACACATACTATACAAATCATAACCTTTGGGTTACAAAACTAGAAACTCACCAGTAAAGGGGTTTAATCGTGTTTATTAAACCAGTATAACTTAAAGGAGCTCAAGTGGTTAACTTTATAATACCTTAGTTTATACATCAGGGTTATATATAATTAATAACCGATAGATAGTTGGATGTGTGCCTTCCGCCTCATTTCCTGTTCCTTGTTTGGTTGTGGACTTAGGGCAGGTCCACACAATTAACCATCTGTTCGATATTAGATTATATATATAACTAGTATAAACCAAGTGATTATAGAAGGAACCACTGTGGTTGCTATTTTATTATAAGAAATAAGGGTTTTCTTAAAGAATCTTTTCATCAAATATAAAGGAACTATTACAATTAACTCCGTGAGTACCAAGGGAATACACCAGGGTTATATACAATAAGGATCTAACAACCAATGGGATGTGTGTCATCTGCCTCATCTCCTGTTCCTTGTTTGGTTCTGGGCTTAGGGTAGATACACACAATCGATTGTTTGTTTACTCTGAAGTTTATATAACTTGTATCCATTTAGTACTCATAGAAAGGATTGTAGAGTCATTTTTACTTATCTTTCATCAAAGCAGGAAATATAGGATTTTCTGGAGGAACAGGCGAACTTTTCTTAACAAAACTTACAACTTACTACATCTTACTAAGCTTTCTATAACTTACTTACATCACTAAAATCTTATGAACTCACCAGCTTAATTGCTGATCAACTCTTTCAAAATAACTTGTATTCTCAGGAAACTAGTAGACAGGTACTTGCTCTGGGAATTCAGAAGATGGAGCAGTATAGCTTCAAGCCTTGTTTTGTTATTTGCTTGTATATTCTATGTTTTGTGATCACACACTTTGTAAACACTTTCCTTCTAATGAAATGGTTGTTTATTACTTTGATTACTATGATTCATGTCTTGTGATACTAAACATGACGTCCTCCACCCCAGAACGTTTCCGTCGTTCCGGTTTTGGGGTGTGACAGATTGGTATCAGAACATTGTTTATAGTGAACTAAGTATATCAACCGATAAAAGATATACAACTATAAATACAATGGGGCTTAAGTGCTCTGGATAATAATATATTTTAAGAATATAACAATAAGTTATAAAAATATATCTACTTGCTTATACATGTATACATACTAGAACGAGTATCACAAGAAGAACATAACAGAAGTATTTAAAGGTTGAATACTGCGGTCAAACCTAGGCAGTTATGTAGTCGGATCTGGGATCAATATAGCCTGATTAACTATATTCATTTGAGATGCGCCCGACATGTGCTTGGGAGTGATGTGGTATGGCAACGGTGTTAAAACTTACCTAACTCTATACAAGGGATCTCTAGATCAGAAAATGAAAGTTAGAATACTATAGGAGTATTCTATGATACTATAACGCGATAACAAGTTTGAAACATACCAAGTAGATTACATTAAAACACTATAGGAGTATTTTAGGCACTATACAAATAACTTATGTGATAACTTAAAAGACCCTTGCGGATAGGTCTATAATTTTACAATGTATACTTCCAAGGTTATATATAATTGAGAATTTATAGACTTAGAATTTGTGATCTACGATCCACTACTTGATCCTTGTTTAGTTGTGGTTTTGGAGTAGGATCACTTATTCAAAGGTCTATTTAATCTTAAATTATATACAACTTGTATACATTATACAATTATAGGAGGACTCTGTAAGGATCACCCCATAATGTTTCACTTAAATCTCATAGATTCTTTAGTCACATCCATTCTCGCACGACAATCCCAGATAGATGTAACCACTTCCTCATAGTAGACAACAGAAGAGTCGGGAGGAAACAAGAGCAAGTTTATAAGGAGCTTTTCAAAGAAGGATCAACCGAAGTAACCAAAACGTCTTATGCGTCACACTAATAAATAATAATCTTGTTAACTTAATGAGCGTGTGGAGACACAGCTCACCTTATGTGTTAGGATTATTTTCTTTACATGCAACTGGTAACAGTTATCCAGGTCACATATATTCATTCGAGGATAGCCATTTCTAATTCATAAAGTTATACGGTATAGACTCTATTATGAATTGTTCCCATAACCCTGTGGAAGTCAGGACCAGATACACTCAGACCAGAGTTAACTTAGTTTAAATATCACTCGTACCATATCTACTTCTACCCACCACCATGGGCATATCTCAGGAGTGTTGTCTAAAACATTGAGAATAATCCAGCAAAGAGTAAAACTAATTAGTACATTTAAAATGTTGGAATACTACTAGCGATGAGCATCATTTCTCACGAGATCATTTTTCGCCATGCAACAGAATCATGTCATCACCAGGAAGAAACCAACCAACAGGCGAGGCACCAACTCTGCAGATAGACACTGCTACCTTCCAGGCTGCGGTCACAGCTGCTGTGACAGCCGTCATGGCACAGCTCAATGCTAATAACGCCAGCGGAAGCAGAAGCAGTGTCGGCAATGCTAATCACAATAACAATCAAGGGAACCCGCTAGTGTATGGTGACAAGGACACACCCGATCACAAACCTAAGAACAGGAAGCGAAAGTCCGGGAATAACAGGGCAAAGAGGTCGGCTTAAGGTTCCAACAAGAGACGACAACCCGTGACTACCCCTGTGGCCACAACAATAGTCACAACATCTGGCACTTCAACTACCACTACAACCCCCGGCAAACAATATGCTGGAAGTCTCCCAAAGTGCGACAGATGCACTTACTACCACAACGGAGCTTGCCGAGAGATGCAATGCACTAATTGCAGCAGAAAGGGGCACAATGCCCGCTTCTACAGGGAGCCGACACGGCCAATTCCCCAAGTGAACTTGGCTTGTTTCAAGTGCGGCAAATCAGGACACTTTAAGAGGAACTGTCCAATGGAGAGGGAAGACGCAGAAGCTCGTTTCTGTGAAGCCCCAACTCAGCACATCACTTCAACCACCGATACGGGTATCGTTAATGTATGTCATGCATGTGGCGAAACGGGTCATGCCAAAAGAGACTGCCCAACCGAGAGAGGCAACTGAGGAGGAGGAAGAAACTAACAAAAAGAAATAAAGGAGCAGCGAGGAACCCCGCTTTTTAGATTTTGGTACGTCTTAGAAACCAGTATTGGTTTAAAACTTAAAATAAATAATAATATAAGACTAAAACTTGGGAAAACTTTAAAAGTAATTATGATAACTCACTTATATGATCAAATCACGGTATCAGAGAGAACTAAGAGATCCATTCAGAGAAGCTAGGATGGCTTAGCATATACATCAGCGTTGTGTATAGCTAAGATGTTACAGATTTAGAGTGAGTGATTCCGCCTTAATTCCTATTCCTTATTTGGTGATGGATTTGAGGCAGAGCTACTCAGTTGACCGTCTTATGCATCTTAAGTATTCATAACTTGTATATGACAGACGATCGTAGTGGTACCAATGAGGATCGTAGTATAAACTATCGACACTAATTATCAAAACACTTTCATTAGTATGTACTCGCTCGTCGCAGTACGATACGTAGAAGTGATTAACATTAAAGGGGAAAACCGAAAGCACTAGAACATTTACAAAGAGTACATTGTCGAACACACTAGGAGTACATCATCGCATATCAGACGTTTCTTTCAAATCGGCCAAAACTTTGTTTAGTAAGGAGTCCATTACTATCATTCGTCATGAGTTGGCATGGTCCTCACCATACTAAGTTCATATGTTTCTATCGCTTCGACCGTCAAGTTCTCGAAACATTCGTCATTCGTATCGATAGCCCGACCTAAACCTCCGTTTTTGCCTTTCGCATTCTAAACCCCGAAGTACTCGTGCGAAGGGTACTTTGTCCTCCGAAGCCTTGCCGCCGTATGTTCCATAGACCGTCACGAAATACCACTCGTCCAGCAGACCAAGTTCGAGCACAGAGGCTAAGGACGAATACAGCCCACCTATTACTAGTTAGAGTATACGCGAGGGTGGTATATGATTATGATTACGCAAATTTAGTATGTGTGCTTCCGCCCTATCTCCTGTTCCTTGTTTGGTTGTGGACCTGGGGCAGAGCCGCACATCCGAATGTCTTATTAATATTAATTATATATGACTTGTATACACGAGGTAATGATAGGCGGACCATGTATGAATCCTATCAGAATCGGAGGGGCAAAGTTGCCTAGGTCTACGAGTGGGTATACTGTTAATCAGAGGCAGCAGATTGCGGTGAGCTTCATAGTCAAACTTCCCAGGACAACAGGCGTACACGATATCATTTTGAGTGACCGCTGACGGATTAAAACTGCACGTTCCTTGCAAATCGAAGAAAACATACACATTAGTTAAGCTAATGGAACGCATGTCCGAGGGATTTGTTAGACTGCTCGGTGTTCAAATGTCTGTTATCTCTATGTGAGATAATAAGAATCACCTTCCAATTTAGGCGGTTACTTCAGTAAATCCTCGAGGGTTAGGCTAGTCATGAGCATAGCCTACCATCCATGAGATGACGGACGGAATGATAGGACAAATTCAAAAATTTGGAGTTTTGTGGGAAAAATGTATTTCGACTGACCTTGGAGAGGTTTGGGTTACCCAAATTGCCAACTAGTCAAGTCCCTTACCATATTAGCATTTAGAGTTGCTCCATTCGAAAACCTTCATTGGTCGTAAGCGCAAAGCCTCTTTGCGCCGGACTAAATTAAGTGTCACGCGACTAGTTAGTTGCCAAATATCAGACAACATATTCTCCGATCCAGAAACCATTCGAGGAAACTACCAAGCAGAAAGTACGAATCCACAAACGACCTAGAACTTCTAGAACCAACCAGTAAAGCTACGCCTTCCGTAAGAGCGAAACCTTTGGAACTCTAGGATGATGATCACGTCAATTAGGGATCTTACCATAGAAGGGCATCATGTGTTCCAGATGCATGGAATGCTAAATCCAAGGTGCTCAGGACCATGAGAGATTCTCAATAGAATCGGCCTAACAGCATGCAGGTCCCATTTATTTACGGAATTCGATACATTTTACCCTATCCTGCCACGTATATAGAGATTTGAAAAAGCGGTTGTCGGTCGGAACTTTTATCATTCCACTCAAGTAGATCGATGCAAGCAAAAGCCTCGTCCTGGAAAAAAATCTGTAGAAATCCAGTTCAGTAAAGGAAACCTTCGGAAACCCTAGTCAGTAGAGTCCAGCGAACGAAAACGACACTGTACCTCGTGGCAAAAGTCTTCTAACGCGTATTCAGAGGACCTGATTACACTAGAGATCGGCTGAACCAGATGAATCATGAGTATCCGTACCTTCTAACTCATTCATAAATATTGCTTAAGCTCTAATTTCAGGATGGAATTCCCTCTAACGGGGGGATGATGTGACAACCCGAAATTTTTTTTGCTTTGAAAGCTCAGTCAGTCAACTCAACTGAGTGTCAGACTCATTTCTAATGAGTTCTAGCCTTGTTAAAGGTCATTCTAAGGAGTTTTAGCCTAGTACACTTAAGGAATAAGTGTTGGGAAGTACCTGCTAGAGACACTGTGCAACATTTGAGCCTTAATCCTCATCAAAAGGAGTTCACGGCCACAACACTTGAGTTTACAGCCGTAAACTCAAGGTGGGCCATAAACTCCCTCCTTATAGGCTCATATCCTTCAACTTTCTTCATTCTTTCACTTTCAAACTCAAGAACTTCCAATTCTCTCTCAAGTATCATCGAGTTCATCATCTTAGATCATAAAAAACGTAAGTGTTCTTCCTTTGATTTGTTAATACATCTCTTTATCTAATAACACACTCATGATTCATCCATAAAAACATCCATTTTAACTAGATCTTCAAATCTTCAAGTTTCACCAAGAACACCAAGAACACACACTAGTGTCCTTGGCCAAAATCGACCCTTTCAAGCCTCTATATCGTAAGTACTCTCTCCTTAACTTGTTGTCTAGTTGAAAGACCTGATTAGAGCCCTGAAATCATCAAGAATGCAAGAACAAAAGGAGTTTACGGCCAAGCAATCTCCCTTGGCCGTAAACCCCTATAAGTATGCCATTTTGGCCATAAACTCTTCCTAAGGCTTGGATTTGAGGCTAGAACACTCTCTTGTGCTTTGTAAGACCTTGAATCATCACCAAACTCATCATCAAAGAGATTTTACGGCCAGGAGTAAACTCCCTTGGCCGTAAACACCTCAACCAAAACATTGGTTTTGCTCATCCTTGTGAAGAGCAATGGTCCCTCAAATTACCCTAGCCTTCAAACACCCTCTTATGCATGTTTGACCATGGGTTTACGGCCATAAACTCCCTTGGCCGTACACCCACGGTCGTAAACTCATGGTAGTGCCATTCCACTTTCCTTTGACGAATCACATATTATTCCAACACTTGGTCAAAGTGTTTCCTAGTCCCGTGAGGTGTTTCCTTGCATTGGGTTGCTTCCAAACACTATATTTATGTCAGTATATGCCAATATATGTCATTTAGGACTTGTTGTATCTCAAGACTTCATTCGTGGAACTTCTCATCCTTACACGCGTATTCGTTGAATCACCTACATCAGGTGAGTTCATACCCCGTAATGAATCTTTTAACTGTTTTAAATGTTTTAAGGGGGGGAATACAGGTTGAACACAATGATAATTGTGTAATTATTTGTTATAAACATTTTCAAAAGATTACTTATGTCATTTATAAGTTGTCAAAACATTTCAAAAACTCTTTTCAAGTTATGCTACTTTATAGTTTAACAAAACTCCATTTTTAAAGTACAAGCATAACTTAGTAGTAAAATGAGTATTTTCAACAACAGTTCAAGTACATTACTAGTAAACTATAATAGGTATATTTTAAGGGTTCAGTTCATACTATAACAAGTACATAGAGGAACATACTATAACAAGTACATAGAGGAACATACTATAACAAGTACATAGAGGAACATACTATAACAAGTACATGGAGGAACATACTACACTAAGTATCGGGAAAAATCACGTTAATATATCTTTCCAGGTTTGCATTGACACTGGTACGATTTCACGTACCAGGAATAGCAGGCACGAGGTGATAAACTTAATAATATATCTTTCCGGGTTTGCATTGACACTGGTACGATTTCACGTACCAGGACTAGCAGGCACGAGGTGATAAACTTAATAATATATCTTTCCGGGTTTGCATTGACACGGGTACGATTTCACGTACCAGGACTAGTAGGCACGAGGTGATAAACTTAATAATATATCTTTCCGGGTTTGCATTGACACTGGTACGACTTCACGTGCCAGGGTTAGCAGGCACGAGGTGATAATAATATTCAACCTAAGTTATTTATAAAGGATACATCTGTAAAGTACCCGGCGATAATAAACAAGATACATAACTTCGTCGTAACATGAACATGTTGGATTAATGTCTAAGTCCATAACTATAATTGGTAAGACTTGACCCGACACGGCATGGTCCATTTGGGTTGCATGGCATCATGCAGTTGGATAGACTATAATGAGAGAAATAACACTTAAGGTTTGTTAATATATTATAAGTTATAATATATTAATAAGATTATTTAATTAGTATTGATCAAGAATTATTTTGGAATTAATTAAGTGATCAAAAGAAGACTAATTAAATATATGGGTTGATTGTGTAAATCACCCATACTTGTATAGTGGGCTAATGCTCCATGGATTGTCAAGTTGGGCTAAAACCCATAAGATACTCCATGGATGCTCCATGGAGTATTTGAACCCATGGATCCAAGGAAATGGAAAGCCATGACAATTAGGGTTTACCCTAATTGTCACTAACTATATAAGCATCTTATTGTTGACAAAATCGGCCACTATGTGTGATAGAAAGGGCTAGCCGATTTTATGAAGTGTTCCATTTTCTCTAAAGTTATTCCAAGTGTATTATGTGTTATGTGAACCATTTTAGGTGTCACACTTGGGGCACCAGGCACTCAAGCTTCATGAAGTCATTCTACATCAAAGAGGTATGTAATTCTAACTTGATATATTCATATGAATCAAAGTTTTGTATGCTAGTTAGGATGAATACCTTGGATATTCATATTTGTATGTATAATAGAGAAAACATAGATCCAAGGTATTTAGGGTTGCATGTACACTTAGGAGTGTTAGAATGCTCAAAACCCAACAGTGGTATCAGAGCCTAGGCTTGTTTTCTTGTTATACTTGCAAAATTGGCTGAAAAATCGAATTTTGTTGCTGTCTGAACAGCAGACTCGCCGAGTCCATAAAGGGAATTGATGAGTCCAAGGCAAAATGCATCCAACTCGCCGAGTTGGTTCATGCACTCGACGAGTTGGACCCCCTGACAGCATATATTCGACTGTTTTGGCTGGAATTGGACTGGGAACATTACCCTAAGCTATTTTTGATCTTATAAACTTGTTTTTGATGTGGTAATGTTCATGCTAATCCAATTTCAAAGATAATTGTCAATAGATTCATGTTTTGTATTAGTTTAAGTGTTATGTTAATTACATGAAAAAGTTTGATTCCAATTATCTTGTTCATATGAGTTGCTTTGATTAATAGAAAAGGTTGATTGATTATGTGTCTTTGATCCATTTTAATCTAAGAGTGGATTCTAAAATGTGTTTGTGTAACTTGTCCTCAAGTTACATGAAAAGTCACATTAAATTTTCTTAAAACTCATAAAAGTTGGCAATGGTTACAAAATGAAGAGTCTTGTCCTAATTAAATGGTTTTATGACTCCATAACTTGTCCTCAAGTTATGGAGGTTCAAGAGTCACTTCATTAAATAATAAAAATGTGTAACCTTAATTAGTTCCATAAGTTACAAAAGAAGAAGAGTTACATTCTTTAATAGTTTAAAGTCTTCCATAACTTGTCCTCAAGTTATGGAACTTGAAGAGTTTTAATTAAAACTACTATTAAACTCATGAGTTATGGAATTAATTAGTTTTGAATAGTTTCAAAACTTGCCCTCAAGTTTTGGAATTTGTAAAGTTTCCCTTAAGAATACTTTAATTCCAAGTTAAGCCCTTAGAATTTTAAAAGTTAAAATTCAACCCTTATACTTTATAATATTATAAGTTAATAATATATATATATATATATATATATATATATATATATATATATATATATATATATATATATATATATATATATATATATATATATATATATGTATAAGAGCAAGTCAGTCTTACCATTAGTAGGCCTCATTCACGAAGCCGGTCTATAAGGGGGTATAAGGTTGTTGCCTATAAAATGGCAACTTAATGGGTGTCCACTCTCACCCACCGCTTCCTTGACTAGTGGAGGGTCGTTAGCCGAACAGGTAGGACAAGGACTATAATTCTCCCTTCATTAAAAGTATTAATGATAAATACTAAGTAACTAAACACTTATAAATTCCCAATCTTGGTTACTTAGGAAATGTGAATAAGGTGCTAATCCATGAAATTACACTTTGCACTTTGTATAAACCGTTAGTGGAGCTCGTGTGGTTAACCGACACACTAACCTGGATTTAACAAGGTAGGCAAAGGGTAACTTAATATTTATCATAGTATCGGTGGAGCTCGTGTGGTTAACCGGCACATCGATTGAGGGGTAAATATTAAGGGTACCAAGTATATTTGCATGGTTACTTCACACCTTGTTTTGTGATCCTCGGCATCCCAGTCACAAAACCTGAAGGGCACAACCGAGATTGAAACATGCCATTGAACAGTTCAATGAATCTCAAAAGATCTAGGAGTTTCAAATCCAATTAAAACTTAATTATATTTCGTTTTTCATGGTGGAAATTGGTAAATCGTCATTTACCTACCTCCAAATATTTTATAGCCTGGATTACGGCATCCCTTTTCCAAGTTATGAAATAGTTTGTTGGGTCCTAGCCTTAATATTTCAAATTGGGTGTTATATTAAGGACTTTAAATCAACTATTTTGAATATCTCCCAAAAGATGTCTAGCTCAGACATCTATGATCTTCCCAAATCTCTTGGAAATTTACTTCCAATTTACTTCCTCCACCTCCTCCAATTATTCTCCCTAACCCACAAGTTCAAGGTCACTCAAGCCCTAATGGCAAGGCAAGGTCTAGGTGTGATCACATCTTAGAGATGAAGTCACATATTGACAAACAGGGAGAGTTGGGTGTCAAAGTCTTAAGAAAGTTGGATGCTCAATCACTTTCTAAGTCACATAGTAAGTTCCTTATGGACTACTATGAAATAGACTATGACATGACCCTTAATGATCTTATCTATTTGCTTGGTCAGCAATGATTTGAGGACTAGTAAAGCAAATTGATTAGGAGATCAACTTCCCAATGGACATTGCCAATGGTAACATTGGATATCTAGAAAAACCTTCTCATCCCAAAGAAAGGGTTTGACCATAGTCAACTAGGTTGACCAAATGGTAAAGAGAAAGGCTAAGTCTGAGATAGTCCCATTACCAAAGAGTCCATATGTTTATCTTGCCAAAGTAAGGGGCATTGATTGCGAAGCTGCCTATTTACCTGAAAGATCATAAGGTTGATCAAGTCAAGAAGTTTGACTCTACTTTAGGTAAAGTCCACTATCTAACTCTGTTAAGTTTCTATTATGAGATTCTCATTACATGATGTGACTGGGTCACATGTTTATGCTTTAAGAATCAAAGAAAAGTGAAGAAACTTAAAGGAAGTACATGCTGATTCTGATCACGAAGATGGATTTCGATCGCATGGTTTGGTGATCAGAATTTTTTAAGCTGTTACTTAGGAGTTATGATATTTTGCTTAGGAATAGATAACAATAAGTTTTTCATATGCATTTGCACTGTAAGGATAAGTTTTTTCCGCAAAGTTTTGAAATAAAATAAAAGGTTTTAATTTTATATTTATTTTAAATATCCTTACAAGTGGCATTTGTGAAAAATGGTTGTTTATATGATTCCATTGATAGCAATATTTGAAAAAAATGGACTTGATTCTTTCGTTTGTGGTAGTGTCATAATTTACCAAATAAGGAAAGATTCTCATTCCCAAGGCTTCAGTTGGATAGAAACTTGGAATAATGCAAGTTGAATAGTATGATGAATGAGAACTTTCAAGCATTAGAAAATTAACTACCTGTTCACATGGATGTGTGAGTCAAGTAAAGGACTAAGGGATCGAGTACACATTCTTGTACACTGATCAAGCCCACCACAAATAATTGTTAAGACTATTCGTCATGATTTACTAAAATTTAGTAAATATGGTTATACTTACAGGCTTAAGTATAATTCTGAAGCATTGGAAAATTTTCAGTGTATGGCAGAACGAATAAGAAGAATCAAATTAGGCAGAAGGATAAAAGTTTCTCAAATCTGAAAAGATGGGAGAGTACTTTAGTATCATGTATATATGATCAACTTAATGATTAAGAGACCTTATCACAATTCATCCTCTAAGTGCATTCTAATAGCTAAGAGGAGGAGTTATGAATTGTTGAAGTGGTTAAATCAAGAAGATGATTCATACATCGTTCCAAAACAATTCTTAGAGTCAAACTCCAAGATTGTAACTTGAGTGACATATCTTAAAGAAAGGTTTAAAACACTTGTCAAATGTAAGAGTAAAAGTGTCCTACTCTTGTACATTTGAAGTTGGTAAGTTGTGATGTTTTGGATTAAACAAAGACCAACTAAGGTCAATTGTGTGAAGTGTTTGGCTTGATAAAGAATCCGTACTATCCCTTGAATATTTGACAAGAGAGTCTTATATGTCAAGAGGACAATGAGAGTCTTAAAGGTCTTGAAAGTCTCAGGAACTAATCAAGAATAAAACCTGAGGTTCTTCACTAGCACACGACTTGAGGTTTATAACCTATTGTGTTGACATATTTCTATTTCTGTGCCCATTCCAGTTAAAGTTGGCTTTGCATATGAGTTCTTAGAGTTCTCAGTTGGTTGCATAACAACTTGGAAGCAATGGCAGGCCCTTGAGCTGCCAGGTGGTAAGAAATTAAGATTGAGTTCAGTCCATATGTGTTTGGATTTGTCACTAACCTAGTCTTATGATTATGGTTTGACAAATTCACATGGATAAGAACACATACACCATAAAATCTAAGGGTCATAAGGTTTCTCTCCGATTCATGAAAATGATGGTGAGGAAACACTTCCACCAAGTAGATTTGAAGTAGATGGAAAAAGGTCTAAACAATTGAGACTATGATTACGGCATCCCTTTTCATAGTTCTGAAATTGTTTAGACACACATGCATGCTATCTAAGGAAAGGTGTATGATTTTGATAAAGTTTTATCAAAGAATCTAGTATCAGAAATCTGAACTTTGGTAAGAATATCAATAAAGTATTGACTTCTAGAGGCCCAGGTGTTTTCTGGATACATGTCAAAGCTAGTGGGAGCATAAGTGTTATGCTAATAATCATCATGATAGTAGGAGCATGATAATTATGATAAGTATTGCAAGTTAGCAATGTTAATTATAGAAAACAAAAGTTTCAATTCGTGAAGTTCCACGGGTTGAAAAGGTTGTTTTGCTATAATTAAGGGAGATGATATACTTCATTTCAGTTCTAAAGGCTTAGATTGAGGCCTTAATCATCTTTAGTCAATAATATATATATGAATTTCATGTTGGATTGGTTCAACTTAAGGAAATTCCATATATTGCGTTCTCAAAATTCGATTATGATTACGACATCCCTCTTCATAGTCAAATTTAGAGAACATGGCAAATAAAAATATTGTAGCAAAAGACTGGTCTAGAATCATGTCTTTATGTGAGACATCATGAGTCGTGTCCCATTTACTTTGGGTATAGGATCGATTGCATGTGCTATAATATTTGTCCTTTCTAAATTTTCCAAATGCCTGGGGCATTAAGAAGGGAAAAGGTCTAGAATTGGATATGACTAAAATGATTAAGCAATTGTCGAGGACAATCTGAGGTTTACCAAAGATTGGTTGCTCAGGGACAGTTGGAAGTATAGTGCTAATTTTGGAAGGACCATATTGACATATTCTGAAAAGAGGCATCTCTTGTTCAGAAGTGATAGTCAAAATGAGAATATGGAGTTGTCTCCATAGGTGGAAGTTCTCTGTGTAAGATTAGAAAACTTAATGCAAGAAGCATGTTCAAAGCAATGTATTTTGAATATGAGACTTAGTTTCCATGGAGTTGAACTCCATTGGAATACCTTATAATGATTGTTGACAAGTCTTTGTAACTCTGTACACTTTCATTACAAGAGGTCAGTGCATATAAGTTTAAAATCTAAACAGATTTCAATAAATGATAGGAATTTGGAATTCTTACATTTTTTGATAAGGATTTGGGAGTGTGAAAAGAGAATCATTGAAAGTATGTTCAATCGATCTAGTTCACAAAGTAAGGATCATAGACAAACATAGAGTGCATACTTAGTGTATGGCAAAGCTATTGTTTAAGAAAAACATAGTGTACATGCTTGGAGCATGGGACAACTAGTGTTTTTAATTCAAGTATAAAGTTGATAAAACCGAAACAATGAATAATAAGTAATCAGTATGGTGATAAATAAAAGTGTTTATTTATATTCATAGGGTTTGATACCATATTTGATTCATTTATTCTTGTGTTTCACTTTGCATGTTTTGACTTCCAGAATAAACTAGGTCATTCTTCCTGAATGGCTAAGTTATTCAAACTATCCACAGTCGGTCATATGTTGGAAGTAGATATGAATCAAGACTGTCATGGGTTGGCTTGTAGAGGTCTAAGATGTTGGACAAAGCGGTGCTACAACACTCAGGAGTGCTCATAAGTTCTGAGTATTGGATTCAACCCGCGCTCATTTGAATCATTTCATGGATTTTATCACGAGTGATTATGAGACGATAATATCTTATATTCTTCAAACCTAGAGATATGAGTTGTTACTATGAGTTGGTTATACATTGTTTACATGAAAACGCATTGGTAACTCGATGTTATAAAACGTGTCTTTGTGTATGATTCAACAAGTAGTAGAACAAGCCATATGAGTCGAAGTTTATCCATTCCTTTTACCCTCGGGATAAAAGCGATATCTGTGGGCCCCTCGATGATTTAGTGATGACACATGTGAGTGCTTGGCCAAGCCAGGACTGATTTGATTTGTTCAATCAGTCAGTCGTCATAAATCGGAAATCGGGAAACAACAAATGGACAGAGAGAATGATTTACAATCCATGTCTCAGTCCATATGATATCTAGAATGGAGGAATATATGATCACTTATCTAATGGACAAGTCATTGACAAAGGTCAGAGATCATCAGCAAGGTCAGAGTTCGATGAAAGCTTTTGAGAGCTACGATTGCCAGTCGGTTCTTGAAGTCATACGCAATAATAGTTTTAGACTTATCCAAGTGGGAGACTGTTGGATTAATGTCTAAGTCCATAACTATAATTGGTAAGACTTGACCCGACCCGGCATGGTCCATTTGGGTTGCATGGCATCATGCATTTGGATAGACTATAATGAGAAAAATAACACTTAAGGTTTGTTAATATATTATAAGTTATAATATATTAATAAGATTATTTAATTAGTATTGATCAAGAATTAGTTTGGAATTAATTAAGTGATCAAAAGAAGACTAATTAAATATATGGGTTGATTGTGTAAATCACCCATACTTGTATAGGGGGCTAATGATCCATGGATTGTCAAGTTGGGCTAAAACCCATAAGATACTCCATGGATGCTCCATGGAGTATTTGAACCCATGGATCCAAGGAAATGGAAAGCCATGACAATTAAGGTTTACCCTAATTGTCACTAACTATATAAGCATCTTATTGTTGACAAAATCGGCCACTATGTGTGATAGAAAGGGCTAGCCGATTTTATGAAGTGTTCCATTTTCTCTCAAGTTATTCCAAGTGTATTTGGTGTTGTGTGAACCATTTGAGGTGTCACACTTGGGGCACTAGGCACTCAAGCTTCATGAAGTCATTCTACATCAAAGAGGTATGTAATTCTAACTTGATATATTCATATGAATCAAAGTTTTGTATGCTAGTTAGGATGAATACCTTGGATATTCATATTTGTATGTATAATAGAGAAAACATAGATCCAAGGTATTTAGGGTTGCATGTACACTTAGGAGTGTTAAAATGCTCAAAACCCAACATAACATTCAGTAGAAAGGGACTTATAATGCTATTTCGTATACACCCAGTAATCATAAGGGGTACCATGTATGGGTCAGGTCATAGGACACTAATTTAATGCACAGTTTTCTAGTACAACACATACTATACGAATCATAACCTTTGGGTTACAAAACTAGAAACTCACCAGTAAAGGGGTTTAATCCATTTTATTAAACCAGTATAACTTAAAGGACCTCAAGTGGTTAACTTTATAATACCTTAGTTTATACATCAGGGTTATATATAATTAATAACCTATAGATAGTTGTATGTGTGCCTTCCGCCTCATTTCATGTTCCTTGTTTAGTTGTGGACTTAGGGCAGATCCACACAATTAACCATCTGTTTGATATTAGATTATATATATAACTAGTATAAACCAAGTGATTATAGAAGGAACCACTGTGGTTGCTATTTTATTATAAGAAATAAGGGTTTTCTTAAAGAATCTTTTCATCAAATATAAATGAACTATTACAATGAACTCCGTGAGTACCAAGGGAATACACCAGGGTTATATACAATAAGGATCTAACAACCAATGGGATGTGTGTCATCTGCCTCATCTCCTGTTCCTTGTTTGGTTGTGGGCTTAGGGCAGATACACACAAATGATTGTTTGTTTACTCTGAAGTTTATATAACTTATACACATTTAGTACTCATAGAAAGGATTGTAGAGTCATTTTTACTTATCTTTCATCAAAGCAGGAAATATAGGATTTTCTGGAGGAACAGACGAACTTTTCTAAACAAAACTTACAACTTACTACATCTTACTAAGCTTTCTACAACTTACTTACATCACTAAAATCTTATGAAATCACCAGCTTAATTGCTGATCAACTCTTTCAAAATAACTTGTATTCTCAGGAAACTAGTAGACAGGTACTCGCTCAGGGAATTCAGAAGATCAAGCAGTATAACTTCAAGCCTTGTTTTTTTGCTTATATATTCTATGTTTTGTGATCACACACTTTGTAAACACTTTCCTTCTAATGAAATGGTTGTTTATTACTTTGATTACTATGATGCATGTCTTGTGATACTAAACATGACGTCCTCCACCGCAGAACGTTTCCGCCGTTCCGGTTTTGGGGTGTGACAGCACTTGCCCACAAAGGTAGCAATTTCGGCCTTCATGTTAGGCCACCAGTATAGTTTCTTGAGGTCCAGATACATCTTGTCTGAACCTGGATGAATTGAGTATCGGGTTTTGTGTGCTTCATTCATAACCACGTCTCTGTAACCACCAAACTTTGGTGTCCAGATCCGGTTCATGAAACAATAGACTCCATCATCCCTGACTTTGAAGTTTTTATCCATTCCTCTCAAGGTTTCACTTGCCACGTTTTCAGGTTTTAAGGCCTCGAGTTGAGCCTCTCTGATCTGTGTGGACATGTGTGAATGGATTGTCATGGTCAACGACTTTACTCGGCGTCCCGAGTATTCTTTTCTGCTAAGGGCATCAACTATTACGTTAGCATTACCAGGGTGATAAAGAATCTCACAATCATAGTCGTTCAGTAGCTCCATCCATCGTCGTTGTCTCATGTTCAGCTCTTTCTGATCGAAGATATGCTGGAGACTTTTATGGTCCGTGAATATTGTGCATTTCGTGCCATATAAGTAATGTCTCCAGATCTTCAGAGCGAATACCACTGCTCCTAGTTCAAGGTCATGTGTTGTATAGTTGACTTCATGTGTCTTTAGCTGTCTTGAGGCATAGGATATAACCTTTCCTCTTTACATAAGAACACATCCAAGTCCTTGATTAGAAGCATCACAGTACACTACGAAATCCTCTGTCCCTTCAGGAAGAGACATGATCGGTGCACTACACAAAGCTCGCTTCAGCGTTTGGAACACAGTTTCTTGCTTTTCTGCCCAGCCAAAAGTTACACCCTTTTGCGTCAGGGTGGTAAGAGGCTTAGCTATTCGAGAGAAATTCTGGATGAATCTGCGATAATAGCCAGCAAGACCTAAGAATTGACGGATTTCTGTAGGTGTTTTGGGTGCTGACCAGTTTTCAATTGCCTTTATTTTGGAAGAGTCGACGTGTATTCCTTCTGAACTGACCACGTGACCTAGGAAATCAACCTTCCTGATCCAAATTTCACACTTTGAAAACTTCGCATAGAGTTTCTCTGATCTAAGAGTTTGCAATACTTGACGAAGATGTTGGCCATGTTCCTCTTCACTTCTTGAGTAGATAAGGATGTCGTCAATGAAGACTATGACAAATTTGTCCAGGAATGGACGACGCACTCTGTTCATTAGATCAATGAACATAGCAGGTGCATTCGTCAATCCGAATGGCATCACTACAAAGTCGTAATGACCATAACGAGTTCTGAACGCGGTTTTGGGAATGTCATCCTCCAAAATCCGTAACTGGTGATACCCGGATCTTAAGTCTATTTTCGAGAAGTAGCTCGCACCTTGAAGTTGGTCGAACAGATCGTCAATGCGAGGCAGAGGATATCGATTCTTGATGGTGAGTTTAGTCAGCTCGCATTATTCTATGCACATACGGAATGATCCATCCTTCTTCTTTACGAGCAAAACCGGTGCTCCCCATGGTGAGAAGCTTGGTCTTATGAAACCTTTGTTAAGGAGTTCGTTAAGCTGGCTGGACAATTCCTGCATTTCAGAAGGTGGAAGACGATAGGGGGATTTGGCTACAGGGGTAGCCCCAGGGATTAAGTCGATTCTGAATTCGACTTGTCGTTCGGGAGGAACTCCTGGAAGATCATCGGGAAAAATATCGGGAAAGTTGCAGACCTCAGGAATGCTCGCGATATCTTTCACTTCTTGCTTTTTGTCTATCACGTGAGCTAACAAAGCACAGTACTCTTTGCGAAGGTACTTTTGTGCCTTGATGCAAAAAAAGATCTGGAAGTTTGTTCTGGGTTTGTCGTCGTAAATAACAAGAGTTTCGTTAGTTGGCAAGTTCAGACGAATGGCTCTTTCTTAGCATAGGATGTCAGCATGGTTAGGACACAACCAATCCATACCAATTATGACGTCGAAACTTTTGATAGAGACCGGCATAAGGTCTATTGGGAACGAAAAGTTATTCAAGGTAAGAGTACATCCTATGTATATATCGTTGGTGGATTCAGATTTCCAGTTAGCCATTTCGACTGTGAATGTTTCTTTTAGTGGTTGGGAGTTTTGATTTAGCAAGTGTTTGAAATTATGGCTCACTAAGCTCTTCTAAGCACCACAATCAAATAGAATGCATGCATAAGTGTTGTTGAGAAGGAACGTACCCGTGACCACTGCAGGGTCTGCTACCGCTTCTTCATGACCCAAGGCTAAAATTCTCCCAACTCCACCGGCATTTCTAGCTTTTGGACAATCTCTCTTGAAATGCCCCACATCACCACATTGGTAGCATGCTTGACCTACTCCAGCGGCAGGTACTTGGTTAAGCGGTTGGGGTGGTGATCTACAGAATCGGGCAGTATGCCCTTTTCTATTGTAGTTACGACACTGCATTTCCCGACAATTTCCGTTATGGTGAAAATTGCAGTTGTTGCACTTGGGGAGGTTACCAGCATAAGGCTTAGCTGGTGCAGGGTTACCAGGAACAGCAGCAGGTATAGTAGCAGAATTGAATGCAACTAGTTGTTGTTTCTTTGAGGATTCCTTTGAAGACTTGCCCTTCCTCTTGTTTCAACCCTTCTTCTTGCTGTTGTTGTTGTTATTGTTGTTGTTGTTGTTTCCCTTCGGTTGTTCTGGTGCAGCAACCACTGAGTTTTGACAGACTCTGTGGTCAATAAGAGATTGAGCCAGCTCTTTGGCGCTGTCAAAAGTAACAGGCCTTAAAGCTAAAACACTTGACTGAATTTGGGGCGACAGTCCCCAAATATATCTCTCAATCTTTTTGCTCTCCAGAGCAACCATATCCGGACAAAGAATTGCCAAATCACAGAATCTACTGGTATAAGTTGATATGTCAGAACCAACCATTGTAAGACCCCAGAGCTCTTGCTCGAGTTTCTGAACTTCCCCTCACGGACAGTATTCCCGCATTAGCATGGATTTTAAGTTCTCCCAACTTATCGAGTTAGCCACTACCAGAGTCAGTGACTTAACATGGCCATTCCACCACGTTAAAGCTCTATCCGAAAAAGTACAAGCAGCGAATTTGACTTTGCTGCTCTCTGGACAGGAGCAGA
This sequence comes from Lactuca virosa, assembly GCF_052849685.1. Classification (NCBI taxonomy): domain Eukaryota; kingdom Viridiplantae; phylum Streptophyta; class Magnoliopsida; order Asterales; family Asteraceae; genus Lactuca; species Lactuca virosa. The sequence continues at coordinate 48,185,727 of NC_136433.1, forward strand.
TTTCGAAAAATTTCTTCTGCCTTCTCAATCCACTGTCTTAATGCCATAACTCCCCCAGTCCCGTTAAAGGTCCTGGGTTTGGCATTCGAAAAATATTTATAAGTGCACTCTCGCGAATGCCCATGACTCTCGCCATGGTTAGAAGGATGTGCACTAGCTCCCGGCCCACTAGTACCAGGAGTATTGATATGAGACATGGCAGCCGCCGTGACCGTTGCTTGTAACATAGCGGCGTTGAACTGAGGAGGTGGTGGCAGAGGTGGCGTCGGTGCTTCATTAACAGTGTTACATCTTGTATTTCTACGAGGAGGCATCTTTCTCTATAAAAGTTAAAAGATATAAAGATGGTAAGATATCAAGAGTGAATATGAATTTTGATATCTCTGAACTAAAGCATTTAGTTCAACATGAATCTTGTAATGAATTGGAAATAGAAGTCTACGACAAGTACAACTTGTAACAGGGTGATATGAAATTGAGTGGTTATTTTTCAAAGAGTATGAAAATGCATGTCGATTAAATTGGCATATTGAATACATAAAGTCTGGAAAACTTGACCCTAAATAGGTCTACAATATACCAAATTCTGGGAAAAACATCGACATCATACTGACCTACCGAAAATGAAATTTTCGCGGTCTTACTGAAAAACATGAAAAATAACGCTAGAACATATCCGTAGACTTTAACTATAACCAAAAGAGTGAACAAAGAACCAGTAGAGTATTATCCCTTTCTTAATCAAAACAAAGGATGAGTAGAGCATCTCCTACTAGCGACGGGTATCACTTGGACGAAACCTCAACTCAGCCAGTTGACGCTCCACAATAAGCAGCTGTCTTTCATACACTGTCAGGCGTGCTCGAAGCTCTATGACTTCAGCTCGAGTTATAGCTAATTCTTGCAGCAGAGACTCATTGTGTCTCGTAGCTCTCACGAGAGCATCTTCAAGACGACGAATGCGGACTGTATTAACTCCTGCATTGGCATCAACTTCCATGATTCGGTTGATGATTGTCTTACCCTGTATTTCATTTCGAGCAACCCTGCGGACCAGAATTGGCAGGACTCTGTCTGCTGAGCCTCCTTCTCTAAAGTTGTAGAAGCTTCTGTCTCCGTTGTATGGCATGGGTTGACCCTGCTCTTGACTCCATGTTTCCACGCTTTCCGCCCACAGAGGCGTCGGGCCTTGAAAAGCCGGACGGGGGTTAGGATTTTGGGCAACTGGTGGTGGATTATAGGCTTCTGATTCAGAATCATTGTCTTCAGGAAAATTTTCTGCAAAATCATCATCTAAGGGAATTTCGTGATTTTCTTCTGGCTCTGAATCTTGTCCTTGACCGGGGAAGTACGGGTTTCCGGGTAAGTGAAATCCAGCCATTGTTATCTAAGCGAGAATAGGGATAAGCGATATAGAATATAGTTAGTAACGATAGATTGAGGACACAAGTTTCTACGAGAGAGATTTACAGTTAACAAGTAATGTATTCTGTATGACTTGTTCTAGGTATTACTATAACTATAAAGTGTATACTAATTATATATAACTTGGGTATAACCAGTGGCGAATCTAGAACAAAATATAACGTGGTTCCCAAATTAATTGAAGCCGATAAAAAAAATCAACAACACTTGTGAGGGGCCGGGTCGGGTCGTGTACGATTTAATGAAATATAACTGAAAAAACCGATCAGCCACCACCAATTAAAATTTTAAAAAAAACCGACTGAAGTATAATTGAAAAAACCGAACGATTTAATGAAAAATTAGTTGATTATTAGTGCATTGATACCTTATTGTTTGATAAAAAATATATATTATATTTAACCCTATATATTTAACAGCACACATGCCCCATATAACTTATTTTTTTCCCCTTTTAAAATGGTTTTTAAGACATTTTTTAGAAAAACAAACTCAAGGTAGGTCCTCTATTTTTTCTAAGGTAGTTGCTAATTTTTGTGGTATATATATTATAAATGAAATTCAAATTTTAGGTAGGTCCTAGGACCTATCTTCTTATATGGTAGATACGCCCCTGGGTATAAGTGACATTCGATTAAATGACCCGACTCTAAATCCACAACTAAACAAGGAACAGGAAATGAAGCTAGATCACATATTCTAAGTCTATATAACTTTAATTATATATAACTGTAATATACCCTTAATATTTATAGTTCTACCCTCAATTGTTCTATTGTTTTCACATGTTTGTTATTAGTATATAGTGCCTGAAATACCCCATATAGTATTTTAATCTTTATGTTCTGTTCTAGAGTTCTTCTGAATATGTATAATTGGTAAGTTTTAGACATGTCGCAACATCACTATCACTCCCAAACACATGTTGGTCATATCTCAAATCAATATAGTTGATCAGGCTATATTAATCCCATATATGATTACATAACTGCCCAGGTTTGACTGTAATGTCCAACATCCAAATACTTTTAAGTTCTTATGACTGTGATATTGTACTTGTAGGTATGAGTGTTAGTATACTTCTTGTAAAAATACTTAAATTTTTAAAAAGTATACTTGTAGTCAGAGCTCTTAGCCCCAAATGTATTTATAGTTTGTATATCTTTTATGGATTGATATACTGAGTTCACTATAAACAATGCTCTGATACCAATCTGTCACACCCCCAAACCAGACGGCGGAAACGTCCGGGGTGGAGGACTTCATTTGTAGTATCATAACACATGCATTACAGTAATCAGAGTACAAACAACCACTATATTTAAAAAGTATAAGTATTTACATGTGTTTCATCATAGTATACTGAAACCAAATAGTTATACAAAAGAAGAATACAAGAAATAAATAGCTCCATCTTCTCAAAAGCTCGGGGAGTACCTATCTACTAGTTCCCTGAGAATACAAGTAATTTGAAAAGAGAGTATCAACATAAAGTTGAGTGAGTGCATAAGTATTTATGTTTGAATGAATGTTTTCTGATTCTTGAATATGTAAACTATTCCAGAAAATCCTATATTTTCTGCTCTATATGAAAACTAGTTTAAGTTACATAAAACAGTTCTGTTTGTAAACCAATGTTCTGTATTTGTATACCTTTTGTAAACTTGTAACTGAGAGTGTTCCTGGTTTCATCAACTGTTATTGTAAACTGTAATGTAATATTGTAAATTGTATCTTATAAACTAGTACTTTGAAAATGTACTTATGTTTAGTTAATTATACATTAACGTATTGTTAATATCTTTTATATGAGTTATTATAACCATACTGACTAGATGGCCCGACCCAACGCTATGAATGCGTTGAAAGCTGTTGATAACAACTGTCACATGTAAGCGTGTATGCCTAACTGTAGCTAGCAGTCCGAGTGCGGGGTTGTCAATCCCAATATAGATCTATACACACATTGTTTCGATCCCCGGCTGGAGATTCTAGTTATAATGTCAGGACTTTAACTATATTTTTTAAATGAAATAAACAACATGTATCAAATGACTCATAAAAAGCATATAAACGTTACATGTATAATAGTTATGAAAACCCAATCATTCTGAAATAAATGATTGACAGTATGTTCTTGAATTAGTATTCTTAACATGTATCTGAAAGATGTATATCCTTGATTAGTTTTGAATCAAATCTTTGTTCTTGTAAACAATGTACTTTAGTATACTTGAATCGTGAATTAATTTTCTGTGAATCATAAATTATACCTGTTATAATTTATATGTACTTTCTGAATTGATATCGAGTATTCATGAATGAAACCCCTTGCTCAACATGTTACAAAGGGTATTTGAACTTAATGAACTAACTTTTATACTTGTATACATATACAATAATACAAATATATATAAGTAAAATTTAAATGACACTCGGACAAATAACTGATACTTATAATCCCTATTCCAAACAAGGAAAAGGAACCAAAATGGGTTATCAGTCCTAAGCCTTTTAAATCTTATTTATATAAATATATATATATATATATATATATATATATATATATATATATACAAGTACGATTTCTGGGAGAAATATAATTTTATAAAAACATTTAAAAGGAGTTTAATAATTTGAAATACGTTTTGGTGACTTGATGTCATTTTGACACAATCATTGAAAACCATTTGATTTAATGATAAATGAAATCCATTTTGATAAGATATTTGAAACCATTTGTTTATAACACAAATCTTTGTGTTAGACTGGTATCCCCCCCCCTAAAACAGTAAAAACTACAAAAAATACGGGAGTATGAACTCACCTGTAGTGAGTTATTCGAGTGAAAGGTCGATGTAGGATGCTAAGTGTCAAGTCAAGTCTTGAGCACAAACGGATCCTATTAAGCATATAACGACACATATATGGATATAATTAGTGTATATAACATATAATTATGATAGGAAACCACTTTAGGGACTAGGAAACACTTGAATTGAAGTGTTACAATCACATGTGATTGCATCAAAGGGGTTTACGGCCACACAAGGGTGTGTACGGCCAAGATGTGTACGGCCAATGTGGTGTACGGCCATTGGGTGTACGGTCTTGGAGTGTACGGCCGTACACTCATGGAAGACGCATGCAAAAAGGGGTGTTTATGGCCCTATCTAGCATCGATTAAGTGTTCATGATCTTATGTTGGGACATGAGGTGAGTTTGAGGCCAATACATGCACTAAACAAGGGTTTACGGCCATATGAGGAGTGTACGCCCGTACACCCTTGGTGTTCATGCATTAGATGACGAATCAAGGCTAGGAATCAAGTGTTTCTCAAGCTTAATTAGCAGTTAGAAGAGATACTCACACTTTTGAAGGCTTCTAAGGAGTTCACGGCCCAAGAACAAGTAGGTGTTCTTGGTGTTCTTGGTGAAAGTGAAGAAGACTTGAAGATCTATCCAAAAGAGAAGATTTCATGGATGAAAACATGGATCTTTACTAGATAAAGCCATGTATCAACTAATCAATGGAAGGAATACTTACATCTTTGAAGATCAAGGTGAAAAACTTGATGATAGTTGAGAGAGAATCAGATTTCTTGGCTTGGAAGTGTGAAAAGTGAAGGAAAAAGAAGGATTGGCTTATGTATGGGCATGAGTTCACAGCCATTTTGGGTGTACGGCCGTACACTCCTCTTGAAGGAGTGTTTGGCCCGAATGCAATACGAAGAACTTAAGTTAACTCATCCCTAAACCCAAACCTTGAATGCACTAGGCTTAGAACACTCAAATAGACCCTAAACAATGCTAAAAGATAGCAGAAACGAGTCTGACTGTGATTGAATTGAATGACTGTACAAGATAGAAATTTCGGGTTTTCACAAAACCCATGTGAAACAACACATACCAAACTCTAAAGCTGATTTACCAATAAAAAATTGCCCATCTTGGACTTTAGATAGCAATCTATGCAACGAGCTAACAAATCCCTCAACAATCAATACTCAACTTGAGCGACCCAAATGTCTCATGACCTAAACATCGGCGTTCCTAAAAGGAACCACTATGTACAACGATCTTCTTGTCCACAACTCCCTACTGTGAAGACAACTCATGCATTACTGAGCACATATATCTGATAGCAACCTGCTTTGCGCCCCCGTCTTGACCAAGAACTGAACCAAAGTCTCCCATACCTAAACCACATAAACCTGTGACCTATTCTTCCAAAACCTTAAACTCTAACAGATTGATGATTCTCCAAACATAATACCTAGTTCTCCCCTATTTAGGGTTCGAACTACCACCAACTGGCATTATAACCAGGCCAAATCTCCAAAACGGCTCAACCAGATACATAGCATCCCATACCTTTAGAATATATGACACAACACAAGATGATCTTCCAAATGAAGACCAAGAAAAATCAAAGAGATTCTGAATCTCAGATGGAGACCTCGGAAACTCCCCAATCATAACTGCCTCTAACATCAAGAATCTAATGCAGATGCAGAAGCAATACTTCTGAAAGTCCATTCATAACACTGATTCTCTATCTAGAAAAAAGGAACTACCACACACCTCGTCTACAAATACCTAATCATCAGTTCGTTACGAGAATCATTCATAAATTCAAGAGGCATCAATATAATAGTTGGGATACATAAGAGACAACAAAATTTGTCATTCCAAATTCACCTCCCTTGATCACCTGAAACAATCATCTAGAACCTGACCCAACTGTATTCAAAGAAAGCAACTTTATTCCAACTTTATTCAAAGACATCAGAATCTTCATCTCATTTCAAGGCAATCATACCACAAGAATCCTCTTGTGCATTCCCACATTACCATACATGTCGCCAAAGAAAACTCCAATCATCTAGTCTCATGTTGGTTCTACTCCCCAACTCTAAAAAATCACAGGTCTGATCTCTCTTTGCTATGAAAACAAAAAGTTAGAAGAACATAACTCCTGTCGTAGATAGTGACATCCCAATCCATCTGCCAGTCACTTAGTTTCTGGCTGCAATCCTCAAACTGATCATCACAATCGCTTCCTTCTTAAGTCCCACGACTTAACTGGAACTACCTCGAGCTAGGCCTTCGAGACCTCCAATCAACTAACTCGCCTAGATCTACACCATTCAACTCACACTAACATGGCCATTAAGGCCCAAACAATCACCAGACCCATCCACAGTCTAAGCAACCATAACCGAAAGGCGGATAAAGATAGGAACACACTATAATGAATCATGATGCCAGACCATGCTACCTACCCTCAAACAGCTCCTTAGAATCCTTGAAATTTTCCTTGATTTGAATACAGATCTTGTGCTTTCAGTAGTACGGGCCCAATACAATCTTCCGCACCTATCCGTACTTTCCTCAAGAATTATTTCGGATCCTCTAAGTAACTACTCATGTCCACTACCGTTAGATCCAACCACATATACCCGCTCTCAAACAAGCACATACTGCTAATCTTCCTAGATTCTCCTTTTAGGACCCTTTTCCAAAAAGGTTCATACGAGCACATTCTAACATTCTTCCTAGGACTTCCTAGGGTTCCCTCCACACCACTCTCTGCCATCAGCTGCAGAAGAGACTGCCTCTAATACATTCTAACTACCTCACGAATACAATTACATGCCACAGGCACTAAATAATTCTTCGACTGCAAGGTCTCATACTACAATGGTTGTACTCAAACATGAGTTGCACAATAGAGATAAACCTAACCTTCTAAAATTATCTAATCTATGCAACATGTAACCTAACATATTCTCTTAATAGTTAGCTGATATTATTGGAGTTATCTAAAAGCATAAATCAAGCATCATTCGTGCATCGAGTAATCTAAACCTGTGCCTTACTTAATCAAGCCATTTTATCCAACAATCTGAAATCCAAACTAGCATGTAGTTCCAAAAGCTCACTCAACAGGAATATAAAGGCATATCTCCTAGCATTCTATCATGCAAATCATGAGCATATCCTTAACCCTAATCTATCATGCAATTCTCATATACTCATACCAAAACAATAAGCATAACACATGTATGAGTATTTTGGGAAATAGTTACTTGAGCTCGACTGATTGCATGCATCGCACCCCTTTTTCTTAGAAAACCTTTTTAGAAAATCATTTTTCTTTTAAAAGATTTTAGAAATCCTCAGTTTGAGTTCAAACACACCCGAGAATGTGCCCGAATGCCTCAAACCAAGGCTCTGATACCAACTTGTAACATCCCAAATATCATAAGGTAAAACTTTCATGTTTAAAACAACCCATAAACACAAATTATTCTTATGTCATTCAAAACTATATCAGAGTAAAAATAGTTATCAGAGGACAATCCCAAAATCATAAAAGTATGGAAGCATAGGTGGATGCGCTGCGATGAAGCCGAACCCTTCCCTGTTCGAACTAGAAGTACATGAAACCATGACCATAAAATTGTAAGCACAAAGCTTAGTGAGTTCCCCAAAATACCACATACCATAGATATATGACAGCTCAAGGCTGTATCGGGTCTATTTCACCCCCGAGACTATTTCAACTTATATGTCAGCTCAAGGCTGTACCAAGTCTATTTCACATCCGGGTCTATTTCACCCCTGAGTCTATTTCAACTCATATGTCGGCTCAAGGATGTATCGGTTCTATTTCACCCCCGAGTCTATTTCAACTCAGTCGGTATTTTTCAACCGTATGGGACTATTTCACCCCGGGTCTATTTCACCCCACATACATATAGCGAACAGGCATACTGGCATACATCAAGAGTCACAAAGACAACAAGCACATAACATATCCTAGTGGGCTGGCATTGGTGTCTTCGACCCATGGGTACAGTAAGGAGACTTAACTCAATCTAGAGATAACCGAATCACCTACGCTGCTGCTACTGGCTCCTTACGCGAACACATCCAAATTATCCTCAATCAATAATTAAGACAATTTCCCATAAACCAAAGTCCAATTTTATCTCCTCATAACAATAGGTAAAAGTCTATTTTACCCTTCCTATATTTGGCCCAACAAGGAAAGGCCCAAACCCAAAATGACTAAAGGCCCAAAATGGCCCAAAAGCCATTCAGGTGCGTACGCTCAACGTACGAAACTGGTACGCTCAGTGTACGGCGCTGAAGCCCAAATTCATCTCCAAACCTCTTAAACCCTTAAGACAACATGCATACTTCTAGATCTGATTCTTATGGGACGTCCTAAGTCATAAAGTTCCTGACATGACTTTGCATGGCTTAATGGTGCCCAAACCAATGCCCTAAATCTCTAACTTCAAAAAAAGACCACCAACTCATGCATGGAAGGAATAGAAGGACCAAGATCATATTTTTATGGTTCCTAATAACTCCATAATGGATAAAGTTTCCAACTTTATCCATTTGAATGGTCCAAACAGCCAACATCTAGTCTTTAAGCCTCAAATGGACCAACAATGCATCTTTTTCAACTTAATCCCAAATATCATAAGGTAAAACTTTCATTTTTAAAACAACCCATAAACACCAATTATTCTTATGCCATTCAAAACTATATCAGAGTAAAAATAGTTATCAGAGGACAATCCCAAAATCATAAAAGTATGGAAACATAGGTGGATGCGCTGCGATGAAGCCGAACCCTTCCCTGTTCGAACTAGAAGTACATGAAACCATGACCATAAAATTGTAAGCACAAAGCTTAGTGAGTTCCCCAAAATACCACATACCATACATATATGATAGCTCAAGGCTATATCGGGTCTATTTCACCCCCGAGACTATTTCAACTTATATGTCAACTCAAGGCTGTACCAAGTCTATTTCACATCTGGGTCTATTTCACCCCTGAGTCTATTTCAACTCATATGTCGGCTCAAGGATGTACCGGTTCTATTTCACCCCCGAGTCTATTACAACTCAGTCAGTATTTTTCAACCGTATGGGACTATTTCACCCCGGGTCTATTTCACCCCCACATACATATAGCGAACATGCATACTGGCAGACATCAAGAGTCACAAAGACAGCAAGCACATAACATATCCTAGTGGGCCGGCATTGGTGCCTTCGACCCATGGGTACAGTAAGGAGACTTAACTCAATCTAGAGATAACCGAATCACCCACGCTGCTGCTACTGGCTCCTTACGCGAACACATCCAAATTATCCTCAATCAATAATTAAGACAATTTCCCATAAACCAAAGTCCAATTTTATCTCCTCATAACAATAGGTAAAAGTCTATTTTACCCTTCTTATATTTGGCCCAACAAGGAAAGGCCCAAACCCAAAATGACTAAAGGCCCAAAATGGCCCAAACGCCATTCAGGTGCGTACGCTCAACGTACGAAAGTGGTACGCCCAGTGTACGGCGCTGAAGCCCAAATTCATCTCCAAACCTCTTAAACCCTTAAGACAACATGCATACTTCTAGATCTGATTCTTATGGGACGTCCTAAGTCATAAAGTTCCTGACATGACTTTGCATGGCTTAATGGTGCCCAAACCAAAGCCCTAAATCTCTAACTTCAACAAAAGACCACCAACTCATGCATGGAAGGAATAGAAGGACCAAGATCATATTTTTATGGTTCCTAATAACTCCATAATGGATAAAGTTTCCAACTTTATCCATTTGAATGGTCCAAACAGCCAACATCTAGTCTTTAAGCCTCAAATGGAGCAACAGTGCAGCTTTTTCAACTTAATCCATTAAGTCCAAGTCTCCAACCTTTAGATTTGCATCAATATGGTGTTTAGGTGGATAAAATTTCCAACTTTAACCATAACAAGGTCACAAACTTTTAAGATCTAAAATTTGTGCACTAAAGTGACCAAAAGCACATAACACCCACGACTCGCTAGATCTATCAAATGCATCATCAAGATTCAAGCTTTATACCGCCAGAAGAAAGATCAAGGTGAACAAGGTCTAGATCTATAAGCTCCAAGGCAACCAACACTTCTCCAAGGAGTTTTTCTTCTTCCAAATGCACCACAATTCTCCAAAAATCACTCAAAGGCTCAATATCCTTCCAAATGGGGCTAGGGTTTTGAATTCAGGGTTAGAGGGGATGGAGGAGGGTTAGAAATGAGTTAAGGTCTAAGACCCAAAATTAGGGTTTGCATCTGACCTGCGTATGCCCAGTGTATTCCAGGTACGCCCAGCGTACTGGGTTGGTCATCCGCTATCATTCCTTCCCAATACTCCCAGTGTACGCCCTGTACGCCCAGCGTACTCGGCTTACCCCAAAATCTTCGTAACTTCAAATGGTCATAAATTCTTTGTTCCAACTCCATTTTTTATGATCCTTATATCCACACAATGGTATTGAGGAGATCTATAACCCTATCTAAATACTTTTGACTTAAAACACATCGAACTAAAATCCTTAAAACATAAAAGAAGTCTGCAACATCACTTTTCCCATTTTACCCTTTGACTCCAAGACACAAACCAAGGCTTTAATCGCTTATCTAAAAATATCATCATCCAATAAGGTGTAAACCCCTTTACCTTGAACGCAAAGGCCAAAACTAGATCCATTTATTGTCCACAATCCCGGGATAAGAAACTTCTCGAAACAGGATGTTACATTTTCTGGGATGCAATTACTAGACGTAATGGTTTGCAGGTTCCACTTGGCAAGCTAATACAAATATTGCCAAATATTTGAGGTAAACATAGTTACATATCCATACCTATTATTTTACTTTATTATAGGTAACTATTATTTGGCCGATGGAGGATATATCAATGGTAAAGGTTTTTTAGCACCATATAGAGGTATTATGTATCATTTACGGGAATAGGAAGGTAGTACACATGCACCTACAAATAAGGAGGCATACTTTAACATGAAACACTCTCAATCGAGGAATGTTATTGACAGGTGTTTTGGTCTACTAAAAAGACGTTGGGCTATATTAAGAAGTCTTTCATTTTATCCGATAAGAATTCAAGGGAGAATAGTCATGGCACGTGCTTTGCTGCATAATTTTATTAGGACACACATGGCTCTTGATCCGATGGAAAACACATCTAGCACTTTTGAAGATATGGATGTCGGGGAAGAGCAGCCAAATCAATTTCAAATTATGGATGTTTTTGAATCAAGTAATGAATGGACTCAATGGAGGGATGATTTAGCCCAATAAATGTTTGAGTCTTGGATGTCAGCTAGATCTTAGTAGATTGTTTTTTAATTTTAGAACTTTTATTTTTATGTTTGTAATTTGTAATTGCTATGGATGTGAACAACTTTGATTTTTCTGTATGTTTTTTTATTAATTTTAACTAACTTAGTGGATGAGTTGTTTCCATATTTTCCATTTTTATCTATTTACATTTATTTTGTAAAATATGTCAAAAGAATATAACAAATCATGGCAAACAGATGTCAATGGACTCAAGAAGAAGAGGATGTGTTGATTACCATCCTTCAATACATTGTTGTCGTTGGTGGCAGAGGTGATAATGGAAGCTTTAGGCCTGGAACCTATGATCAAGTCGTTCTAAAGTTGCAGTAAAAAATTGTTGGTGTAAATATAACAACAAAGCATATGCAAAAAAAAAATATAACGTTCAAAAGGATAAATTTTATGTTGCATATGATATGCAAAATACAACTGGGTTCGGTTGGGACAATGCACGCAAATGTGTAGTAGTTGATTCTTCTGAGATATTAGAGGAATATCTTAAGGTTAGTGATTATATATATATATATATATATATATATATATATATATATATATATATATATATAGTTTTACATGTAAATTGTTTTTTACTAGAAGCATCCAAACAAAAACTATGTCGCGAACAAACCATTAACTGTATATGAGCGATTTGCAAATGTTTTTGGTAAAGATCGAGCTATATGTGGTATGACTGAATCGGCGGCTGATGTGACAGAAAATCAAAAATATTGCTAACGAAAAAGGAGAAATTTTTCCATCTTCTAATTCTAATCCTCAAAACATTGCAATTCAAATGGGGTTAGCTACCGTATCCGAGGAAATCCATAAAATGACTAGGCCTATTACAGCTTCTACTAATGACCTCATATTGTTAATAACCATAGATGAAGAGTTGAAGACCATGAATTTGTCTTCTTTACAAAACATGCAAGTTTGTTTTAAGTTTACAAAAAATCTAAATTTGTTACCAATGTGGAATAGCTTGGACGCAACTACCAAACCACTTTTTGCGAAGACTATATTGGAAGATGAAAACTGAAGTTTGGTATTTTTTTATTTAAAACAAAGGATTTTGGAAACCCTTATGGTTTAGAACTTTGTTAATTTTGAAGCAATTTTGATTAGTTAGTATTAGAACTTGTTTTAATATGAAATTTTAAATAATTTTTTTTATAAAAATGTTTATTTTGAAGTTGTGTATGTTAAATAGAGTTATTATGAATATTTTTTTGCAAAAGGGTAGTATGGTCATTTTTACATGATGTCTGAAACTGTTTGGTAACAATAGAACTGGACATAACAAGATGTAAAAATGACCATACTACCCTTTTGCAAAAAAATATTCATAATAATTCTATTTAACATACACAACTTCAAAATAAACATTTTTATAAAAAAAATTATTTAAAATTTCATATTAAAACAAGTTCTAATACTAAATAATAAAAATTGCTTCAAAATTAACAAACGTTATACAAATTATTCTTCCAGTCCAGTCCAATTCCACCCAGTTCTTCTGCCAAATGGTACCTTATGTCTTAGTTTAAAATGTCAATGCTAAATGCATGGATATAATTTCTCGATGTATGGCGCATCCATGTGTAACACCTAGTCCGGGTATGAGTTTATATTTAATATGTTTAAGTTTAAAGGTTGGGTTTTATGTTTTTAGTCCCCGACGGCGCGGTAGTTGTATTACCATGACGTGGTAATATCACATCACCACAACGCGACATTCAATAAGGGCCACGATGCGACATTGCAATAGGCTTAAAACCCTAGGTCTCAGATCATGAGCCCTATTTAAGGAATGATGGAGTTAGGGTTTCCCCAACCCCTGCCTCCATCTCATCCATAGAGAATACTCCAAAAGCCAATCCCCCTCTCAAATTTCTAATCCCTTTTTGTTTATCTTTATACTCCTAAAGGAAGTTCATCACCCCCTTTGGAGCTTCTATGTGTTTCCAGAAGAGATCCAACATCTTGTCCATTGTTTAAACATATGTAAGTGTTGAAGTTCCCAATATTGTGGCATAAGCTTCTTAGACCTATCATTGTATGGCTTTTTATGTCCCTTTTATGGTTTTGGTTGGAGTTTAAGCAAGAACTCCATATAAAGCTTGTGACTTTATCAATCTTGGATGTTCATGAAGTGTTTCATCTTGTTGATCTAGAATTTAAGTTTGACTCGGGGCCATGCAAGGAACAAAGGTTATATATTTACCATATTGACCTAAATAGTGTAGGACATACATAGGGTATGTATGTCCATAGATTTATAACTTTTATCACTTGATTAAGTGTATTAAAGCCTTCCGGAAGGTTTGAGGCTTGGTCTTAGTGAAATAAGAACTTAGTAAGTTAGTTTTCCAGACGAACCGTGGCATGGTTAAGGGCTAACCACAGCGTTGTGGATGAAAGTTCATGCATATGTTTTGTCTTCAAGATGTCACGGGGTAGCGATGGGTAGGCCACAACATGGTGGCCTGATGGTTGACTTCTATTCGTTGACCTTTAAATTTTGACCATTTTCACTCTTGGTCACACATTAGGGTTTAGTTCATAAGCTGAGGTTTGACCTTTTATTACATGTTTAGGTGGTTGTTGTACATGTCTTCACGTTTTTCTAGTTGTATGGAATTTCTACTTTGTTTGTGAGGTAATTATTCTCATCGTATTACTCATATCATGTGTTGTAAGTAATTCGTTGATGGCTCGAGGTTGTTGATAACCTACATATGTTGTATTTGGGTTACTGATAACCCACATACATTGTATTCGAATAGTTGATAACTCAGGGTTGCTAATAACCCACATAAGTTTTATTTGAGTTGTTGATAATGTAACACTCGGTTCAGATTTGCTCCGTTGCCTGGGGCTGCGGCCCAGTCATTAGTTGTCATGAGGCTTAGGGCTTCGAGAAAAGAAGGATTTAGCCCATTTCGGATGTAGTTGCCATGGTATAAGTGATCCAAGTATTCGAGTGTGTCTTCGGAGCCAAGGGTATGACTGTAATTAGGTATCTCGGTATTTTATAGATTTTAGGTTTTGTTCGGGAGGTTTTAAGGCTTGGGTGTGTTGTTAGGAGCATAGGGCTTCTCGCCACCTTTTTGTGGATATAAGGTTCGTTGGAAACGGACCTAGGAAGAGGGAGTTATGGTGTTTTGAAGTTATTGGCAGTTTTGGTCCCTAATGGAAATATTTGGTAAGGCAGTCCCATGCATGCAAGGATGCATGCACGTGAGTACGCCCAGCATAAGCTGGGGTACGCCCAACATGGTGCTGGATAAGTGAAACGCAGGACTTAGAGTTGTACGCCCAACGTACAGAAACTATGCCCAGCGTAGTGTGCTGAGTTCCAAAACCCTAAATTTTTAGGGTTGGATCACTATTTAAGCTCCTTATGTTCATGGTGTGAGCCTCTCTTTCATCCTCCAATGTCTTAAACCCTAAATGCGAGCTATAGCTTCATCCAAGAGTTTAGTGAGCCTTGTAAGTGCATTTTTGGTGGATTCTAGTGCAGTTCAAGAAATGGAAGCTTGGTACAAGGTAGTGGTTCAAGGAAAGGCTTGTGGATCTGGACTCTTTGCTGCATTTTTAGCTTATTGAGGGTAAAAAGTTCTTAGCTTGATCATTAGAAGTTGATATCTATGATTATGTGGGTTTTGGTCCCATTTTGGCCTCTTAAATGAGATCTAGTAGTTGGACACCACTTCAGAAGCTTTGAGTTGCCACTCTTGGCTGATCTAAGGTTATAAATTTATATAAATGCATGCTTGATGCTTAGATGAGGTCCATGCATGTTCATGTTGGGTTTTAATGGATTAAATTGGTTATTGGGTCCCTTTGGGTCATGCAAATGCATAAAGGTTCCGACTTTATGCATTAAGAGCTTAAGTTGGAGGTTCCCTGAAGTTTAGACGTAAAGTTCTTAATGGGTTAAGTCGAAATATGAGTTTGGGGAATCTGCGGGTACGCCCCGCGTAAGTCCTTGTAGGCCCCGCGTACTAATTTGAGGCCTCCGACCGAGCGTACCTATGGGGGTACGCCCCGCGTACACACATCAGTGGGCTTATGGGTTATTTACAACCAAGTATTGTGTGTTGGGCTTTCTGGTTAAAGGAAATTGAGAGTCTCGGACTCTTGTTTAGGTATGTCTAGTTGGGCCAAGATTTTTTATTGGGCCTTGGTGGGCCCAATGGTTTTGGGCTTAGGTGGGCCCATTGAGCTCGGACCTTTGTGCCACGGAGATTGATTATTGGACCAAGAATTGTTGGGCTTTTGGGTAAAGCCCATATGGGGTTGGGCCCAATTTGTAAAATTGGGCCATTAATGGGCTTTTATGGATCTTGTAGTTTTGGGCCTTTTTGGTTTCGGGCTTGAACCTTGGTTGTAAGTTTTGTTGGGCCAGGGGTAAAGTGGTCATTTTACCCCAAGTTTGGATTATGGATCATGGTTTGGAACCCAATTGCTAATTGGGTGATATTTTGGTAATGATAGCTCGGGAAGGCATCAGAGCAGCAACTAGGGATTTCTTTCGGTAAGCTCCTGCATTCGAGGTGAGGTACCTTCCCTATATCAGTAGGTCGAAGGCACCAATGTCGGCCCACTAGTTGTTGTTTATAGTAAAGATGATTGTCTTTGTGATGATTGTCTGGTATGCTAGTATGTGTTGATGTTTCTATAATTAATTGCTTATGATATTATGTGGTAGTGGTAGGGGTGAAAAAGACCCATTATCCGGTTGAAATAGACCGTAGGGGAGGCCAACACCCAGATATGCGCGACAGTATCCGGTTGAAAGAGACCGAAGGGGAAGCCAGTACCCAGATACGCTCGACAGTATCCGGTTGAAAGAGACCGAAGGGGAGGCCAACACCCAGATATGCTCGGCAATTTCCAGTTGAAAGAGACCGAAGGGGAGGCCAGCACCTAGATATGCTCGGCAGTATCCGGTTGGAAGAGACCGAAGGGGAGGCCATCACCCAGATATGCTTGGCCGTATGTTTATTGTATGGTATGTGGTATGTTATGGGAACTCACTAAGCTTCGTGCTTACGGTTTTCAGTTTATGTTTCAGGTACTCCAGTTTTCAAAAGACAGAGCTCGGGACGATCGCAGCGCATACACCCGTGTTTTTCCGCAATACGTGATCTTTAGAATATACTATGATAATTGTGTTAACTGATATGATTTTCAATGTTTAAAGCAAAGTTACAACAGTGTTTTGAATATAATAAAAATGAAATTGTTACCTTGGATTTTTGAGTCATTACAGATAACTAAAGGTTTCTAATAACCTACATATGTTGTATTTGAGTTCTTGGTAACTCAGTGTTGCTGATAACCCACATATGATTTATTTAAGTTATTGAAAACTCATGGTTGCGGATAACCCATAGCTGTTATATATATATATATATATATATATATATATATATATATATATATATATATATATATATATATATATATATATATATATATATATATATATATATATATATATATATATATATATATATATATGTGTGTGTGTGTGTGTGTGTGTGTGTGTGTGTGTGTGCGTGTGTGTGTGTGTGTGTTTAGCTATGTTATGCTATATGTGATACATGGGGAAATCACTAAGCTTTTGCTTACAATTATGGATTTAAATGTATCAAGTACTTCTGATGATCGGGGAAAAGCAAAGGTGTGATTTTACACAGTCTTCATCTATCTTCGTAATTTTTAATACATGTTTTGTTATGATAATTTGATTTTGGATTTATGTTGTGAAACAGATATTTGATGATGTTTGGTTTTATGAAAATGGCTTTTATTTTCTTTGAATTTTTTACTATTGTTTTTGGGATGTTACACCATGTCATTCCATTGATTTTAGCTTGAGTTCTAACATATAGTTTATAATAAGGAGGTTGTCAATTACTAAAGCGTAAGATGATCCCCTTATCCTTTGACTATAGCCAGAAAATGTGCTTCCAAACGAGGTGTTTAAACCTGATGTCATAGTAAGATGATAATATTTAAACCTTAGAAATCATGGTACCATAGATCTTAGGAAGGATGATCAATCCCTAACATCTTGGTCAAATACTTCAGTTTTTTGCAAAACAGAGATCTTGGGTAAAGGGTGGGTGCTTGCGTGGATAACACCCCTCCGATACTTAAGTCAGTACCGAGGATAAAAAATATATAAAAAGATAATTTGAATTTAGAAAAGAAGACATACCTGACTATCTTGGGACAATATCTTAGGCATATGCAAAATAGGCCTTAAGACATATAGCATTCCAGGATCTTCGTAATTCTTGACCACCTAGGGTAGATAACCAATATTCCCCCTTTCCAACTTCTAAATCTATAGGGTAAGGACCTTCCTATTTTAGGGAAAGTTTACTTGTACTAAGTTATATTGTATTTTGGAAGACTTTATTTAAGGAGAAGATCTCCCATTTGAATTCTTATTATTATGATATTCTTATAGTATGATTTGGCAATCCTTTGTTGATATCCATATATTCACAAGATCGCTTAGTTCATCCATTGTGTCAAGATCTTCAGGTATCGTCTTGTCTTTTTCTTTTTTATTGCAGAATCTTGTCATGGCTGTAAGGATCATGACTTCTGGGGGAATCACGGCCTCGATTCCAAAGACCAAAGAGTATGTTGTTTATCTTATAATATTCTTGGTTGTGGTCCTATCTGCCCAAAGAGCTAAGGGTAATTCTCCGACCCATATTCCTCTTCTTTTTATGAGTCTTTTCTATAAGTTATTGGAAATGATCTTGTTACTCGATTCGGCTTGGCCATTGGCTTGAGGATGGACATGCGTACATGGGATCATCTTAATTCCTCAGCTTACATAGAATTTGTGTGTCCTTTTACCTATAAATTGAGATCCATTATCACATATATTCTCATATGGGATAATGATAGTTTAATTTATTTCCTTCCTTTTTATAGTTTATTTTAGTATTTTTTGCTCTTTTTATTAGTATTGCATGGTATATTCTTCATTTTCTTTATCATGGATTGTGTCGGGTACTTTCTATTTTGCATGAGGTATTTTGCAGGGTTTTGGAGCTCGTTGCGATTGTGGATTAGCTTGGAGACGGGCTTTTTGGGCTTTCGAGACTTTATTGGGCTTTCTGGATCCATCAAAGAAGAATTGAGCTTAAAAAGTTGAAGACTTGGATGAAGTGAGCTTATGAAGATGGGTCTTGGATTCTTATTTTGGGCTTGGACTATCCACATTTGAAGCTTGAAGATGATTGGCCAAATTTGAATCATGTGAGGTGTAGAGGGGACCAACAGAATATTGAGTAGTGGAGCGGTGTAGTGGAGAAAAAAGAACCAATAACATTCCAGCATCGTTTGCGAGGGTGGAGTCTCAGTCGCGCAACACTTGCGAGGGTACCCGCGTAACTGCACACATTTCAGAATTTTGGTCATTTTGCTCACCATTTACTTTGGGCATTAGGGCTAGCAGTACACACTTCGATTTACCACCATTTGAGACCATT
Source organism: Lactuca virosa (assembly GCF_052849685.1). Taxonomy (NCBI): domain Eukaryota; kingdom Viridiplantae; phylum Streptophyta; class Magnoliopsida; order Asterales; family Asteraceae; genus Lactuca; species Lactuca virosa. Next base: position 48,204,893 of record NC_136433.1, read on the forward strand.
GGAGGCTATTTTGGGGAGCTTGATACACATTCTTCTCATCTTTCAAAGTAATTGTTAGTTTCTTGATGCAAAAACACTTGTGTGATTGTTATTTTGTTGCCATGAGTGGCTAGTTTCTCTATTTTGGTTAACTTTGGCTAAAACCCTTGGATCTTTGTGGGTTTTGAAGGATTCATGCTTAATTGTCATTTATGTTATGTTTATGATTCTAGTTCATATTTCTTATGCTTGTTTAATACTTTGATCATGAGCTTGGTACTTGAATGAGCAATTGTTGGTTTATTTCTTTGGTTTAACATTGAATCATTGAATTTACTTAGAAAAATGGCTTTATGATGGTAGAAATCATCTCTAGCTTATGAATCATGACTCCTTTATGGATGTGTAAGCATTGACATCCTCTAGGAATCGGGGATTCCTTCATTCTTAAGGCTAATCAACTTTCTTGGGTTCAATTGCTTCAATTGAATCCTTGATTTTGATTAAGAAGGTGTGTTGTGGGCTTCCCCAACCTCCATACTACCTATGAGGAATCTTGGCATATCATGCTTCATGATTGCTATAACCAATTTGGGATGAATGATAAGCTTCATATTGAATCCTAATGATAAACACACAAATGTTTATTGTGTTGAATTGCCTTGATTGACCAATTTTCTCCAATATTTGATCATCTCACCATCTTGCTTAATTTCAAGCTTTCTAGCTATTCAAGTCTTTTAGTTTTCAAGCAATCACAACACCCCCCTAGTTTAATTGTAGTTAGTTAATTTATTTACACTAGTTCTATTGGATTGCATTGGTGATTGAATACAACCATTTCCCCGAGGATCGATATCCCTTTTTACCATTATATTACGTTTTATTTGCAAACAAAGGGTGTAATTTGCTTGGTGGACTTGACATCCCACCAAGTTTTGGCGTCGTTGCAGGGGGAATTGGTAATTGTTTGATTGTTTATGCCTAGGTCTACAAGAACTCGTCAAGTAATTTACAATCTGGAGATTGAAAAAGAAGCAAAAAGGTTGAAAAGTTAGCCAAACAAGAAAAGCAACAACAACTTGTTCAAGCTTCTTCCTCTTCTCCACTAATCAACATAGAAGACCAAGTTCACACTTCAAATGATACCGACACTGAACCGAGTTATCCAATTGTTGGTCATTCCTTTGAAGACATTACCTTTGAAAACTACATAGCCATGAATCACACTCCACCTCACAATCCCAACCCAAACCCAAACAATCAAGATGCCAATACACCACCCCATCAACCAAGACAACAACAACAACACCAAGAACCTCCCATAGATATGCCACCCTGGAATCAACCTCCTTATAAACCAAATCAACCTAATTATCAACAACCACAACCACAAAACCAAAAATTCCACCAAAACAACCAACCTAAAAACAATGCTTTTCAAGTTCAACAACAACAAACAAATCAACCCAATTACCAACAACCTCCAATGTACCAATACCTAATGTACCCACAAAAACAACCCCCCTACAACCAATATCCTAACTACCAACCTTATCCACCACAAATGTACAATCACCAACAATACCCATACCCACCATACCAACAACCTCCCAATTACATGAAACAATATCCTAATAGCCCCAACCCACCCAATCCCCCTCAAGAGTTGACACTTCGACAAATGATGGAGACGGATGTTACTCACACACCTCTTGGTATTGTTTATCCCGCAAACCACCGAGGGATTGAATTGAAGTCAAGTTTCATACATCAACTCACCAAGTTCCATGGTTTGGATAGTGAATATTCTCAAAGGCATTTAGATTCCTTTCATATGATATGTGTTAGCATGTTGCCCGAACATGTGACATTGGATGATTTCAAGCTAACTGCCTTCCCTCTCACCTTGGAAAATAAAGCTAGGGAGTGGTTATTCAACTTACCATCATGATCTATTCACACATGGGAAGAGCTACTCAAAGCCTTCAAAAGCAATTTCTAACCAATTTCTCGGATATCAAGTCAAAGGAGTGACATTTTGGGGATTCGTCAAGGGGAGAATGAGACTTTTCATAATTTTTGGGAGCGATTCAACAATTTGTGTACAGGTTGTCCTCAACACAACATACCCGAACATTTACTGATGTGAATTATGAACATTGGTTTGGCATGCAGAATTAAAGAACACACAAAGAACACGGTGATTTCGGTGTTTAAGAGATGCATTCGATTATGTAAGGTGTTACAAAAAAGGATCTAGATCTAAATCTACATAATTAACACACACTAACACTCTCAATGTTACATCTCTCAAGCACACCTCTATAAGTGGTATGAACCCACCTTATATAGAGGTGTTTACATGTCTCTCTCTCTCTCTCTCTCTCTCTCTCTCTCCCTCTCTCTATTTATCTCTCATGTCACAAGGCTACTTTACCACATGCAAGTGGGTCTACAAAAGTCAAACCATTTACAAAGTCATACATGGATAACTTTATACCCAACATTCTCCCCCTCAAAGTTAGGAATAGATGACCCACTTCAATTCTTCCAAAATCGAGCAACTACGTGAACCAAGCCTCAAGCGTGACACATGTAGAGATGAACATCAAATCTTCAATTCTTCCATGATTCTTCAATTTGGGTTCTAGAATGTGAGACCATAAACCGAGCATCAACGGATAATTAGGAGTTTTTCAATCTCCAAATAATCACCCTAAAGTTGAGCATAAAATCACATCCCAAATATCTTCAATAAGTCCAAACCCATTTTGAACCGAAATCACTTCCGAATTTCCAACCGAATCATTTCATAAACTTTAAATACTCGAGGTCACTTCGGTCTTCAAGTCCGCGAAATATGAAAAATTCAACTTTCGAATTTCCATATAAATTTCTCCCCCTTTTTATAATCAAAAAATGATTATAAAACCAAAAAGGAATGAGAAAGTGCTCAATTCAGAATTTTTCTATCCAAAACTCCCCCTTAACACATGGCATAAACATTTTGCTTCAATCCGGAAAATCCAAAAAATCTGCAATTTTTAGCTTCGTTCACGGACCGCCTTTGACAAAAATTTTCAAAAATGGGTAGAAATTGTCAATTTCAAAATTTTGTAGTGACCCAGTGCGCCCAAAACAGCCAAAAATGCGAAACTCTCCCCCATTTGCGAAACTGGGAAGAAAGTGTCAATTTGCATTAACTGTAGGGGCCTGAAATGAACAATCTTCAATTTCTCAGAAAATCACCCCATTTTCGAATTTGGGTATGGTTTGCCAAATTTTCGAAACTTCAGGTATAATTTTTGAAACTTCTGCACACATCTTTAAACTTTCGAAAGTTTAGTCCTTATTTCGAAAGTCGGTGCAAAGTGTCAATCTTTCGAAACATGAAAGACAGATTTCGAAATTTCTGCTCCATTTTTGAAATGTGTATAAAGTGTTAAGATTTAGAAATTTAAAAGACCAATTTCGAAACTTGTCCTTTGCTTCCAAATTTTCGAAATTTTTTCCAACTTTCGAATGTAGGCTGAAATGTCAAACTTGCGAAACTTTAAGGTTCACTTTCGAAACTTTTATGTTTTCTTCCCCAATTTGTTTCCCAGGTAACGAAAATTTTTAGTCGCTACAAAACCTTCGTTAGTCAACATCAAATTTTCGAAACTTTTGAACCCACAGTCATTGACACCAAAAACGAATTCGTAAGTTTTCAAACGTCGACTTCCAAAATTTTCGTTAGTAAGGGAAACCCATTTATCGACTTTTTCTTTTCATCGCAGCAACTCAACCTCACAAAATTCAAACATTCGTTCTTTAGCCCCAAAAATCAATCTCATATATGCGAAAGTCTCCAACACAAACTTTCGTTTTCCAGTTCATCAACAGCAACGTTCAAGCAACTAACGAACATCAAAATAAGTCATTTGATTTTTCCCAGTTCGTTTGCCAAGTATCAATTTCACAGCCTTCGTTCTTAATCTCTGTCTCATGTGGACTCCAAAATCTTCAACCCATCTGACCTTCGAAACTCAATGTCTAATATTATTCTCTATTTGTAATCCAACTTGCGATGTCTACATCCGGAATCATCTAGTTCCCAAAATTCAGTCTTTTCCCCCATCGTCTTCACAAATCGACATCGACATCTGATTTGAAACTTTCGAAACTTTAATCTCTTCATCAAACCATTCCATAACTGAGTTCGACTTTCAAATCATGTTCAAGAAGCAAAAACGAAAGAAGATGCAACGTTTGTTTCAGTTCGTCACTCTGACATCAAGAACACAATATTGACCAAAATTCGAAATTAGACTCAAATTAGACTAGATTTCGACATCCATATCTCATTCTCAACTCAAATACAACGATTTCAACCTTCAATTCTTTGATTCATCAATTGCAAATTGAGTTTGACTTTTCTTCAGTTTGACTTTTCGAAGTCAAAGATAAAAAAACATAAAATTGATGATTCTCACAACAAATTTCAGATCAAAACGGGATTGTTTCACTGTTCTTCATCACCTTCAAGTGTTCTTGACCATATTCATCAAACTCAAAGATCGAATTTACGATTTCTTTGCTTTAATCTGATCATAACCGATTTGTAATAGAACAAATCTATTTTAATCGATTCACAAGTTTACAAACAAACTCTAATCGATTATTCAGAATCATTAAAGCAAAATCGGAACTCAAGAACACAAATCAAAAAGGGAGTCAAGAATGTACAACACGTTTAAGCATACGATGAAGACGCCTCAACAACGAATACGTATGACGAAGAAGAACGAATTAATATGTATCGAATGGATGTGTTGAATCAATGGGCTCAAACATTGATAATATCGGATTAATCAATTTATGGGCTCACGAAATTGGATATGAACAGTAAACAGTGAAACTTTTGGGATCAAAACAATGAATCTAAGAGCATGACGAAATCAATATACTTTTGGGCTAGATTTGATTAAAAATATATTTGCAAATGAGAATTGAATAAAACAAATGAATATTAGATTGGATCGAGGCTTGATCAATGAAAAAATTATTGGATCATAACAAATGGGTTTTTCAAAAAAAAAATGATCCAATGAGTCAAAATGATCAAAAATTCAAGAACATAACGCACGATTCAATGAGATTTAGAGAGATCAAAGAGAGACTCACCAAAAATTGTTCCAATTGTGTTGAATGTAGCCAAACGGAGAACAGTTTCTTCAAAAAATCATGTTGATCTTCGAAGACACGCTCTGATACCAATTGATGTGAATTATGAACATTGGTTTGGCATACGGAATTAAAGAACACACAAAGAACACGGTGATTTCGGTGTTTAAAAGATGCATTCGATTATGTAAGGTGTTACAAAAAAGGATTTAGATCTAAATCTACATCATTAACACAAACTAACACTCTCAATGTTTCATCTCTCAAGCACACCTCTATAAGTGGTATGAACCCACCTTATATAGATGTGTTTACATGTCTCTCTCTTTCTCTATCTGTCATGTCACAATGCTACTTTACCACATGCAAGTGGGTCTACAAAAGTCAAACCATTTACAAAGTCATACATGGATAACTTTGTACCCAACATTTACTTCTTCAAAAATTTTATGAGGGTATGAATGAAAAATATCGTAGGATGATTGATGCTTCAAGTGGTGGTGACATCTTCAACAAGACACCTCAAGAGATAAGATTACTTTTTGGTACCATTTCTCAAAATTAAAGAAACTTTGGGACTCGAAATGACATGAAGAGAAATTCCCCACAAGTTGTTGCTGAAGTCAGCAACACCCAACACTTGGAATCAAAGCTCTTGGATTTGACTAATGTGTTAAGTCAAATGGTGGCGGGAAGTGGTCAACAATTGATGGTTTGTGGTATTTGTGCAATGACGAGACATTATATGGATAAGTGTCCCACACTTGGAAATGAATCGGAGGATGTTAATGCAATGGAAGGATATCAAGATCAACCAAGACCCATGTGATTTCAAAATACATACACCCTAAATTGGAGGAATAACTCAAACAATCCATACCCACCAAATCAAAACCCACCAAATGTTATGATGAGACCCCATTATCCATAATATCCTTCCAAAAAACCTCCATATCCATAAACATCTTATACCCCTCCAAATTACCAACAACCTCAACAACAAGGCCAATCAAGTGGTAACCATCAAATAAGTCTTCAAGAACTTGTTACTTCTCTTGCTCAAAGTCAAACACAATTTCAACAAGAGACAAAGAACACCTTCTCCAACATTCAAGCACAAATTGGAGACTTAGCCACCGCTCTCAATAATATGGAACAAAGGGGTAAACTTCCATCTCAAACCAAAAAGAATCCGAATGTGAGTGCCATAACCTTGAAAACTGGGAAAACACTTGGAGAAAGCAACCCCAAAAGATTTTCAAGAGAAGAAGAAGATGAGGTTATTGTTGTTGAACCTTCAAGCATTGTAGTTCCTCCAAAGGAACCGGTTGTTCCAAACATTGACCAACCCGAATCTTCCAACAAGACCATTAAGCCATTGGTCATACCACCACCTTTTCCTTCCCGGATAGCCATTTCGAAGAAGAAAGAGGAAGAAAATGAATTATTTGAAACTTTCCGCAAGGTCCAAATCAACATTCCACTATTGAATGATATTAAGCAAATTCCCAGTTATGCAAAATTCCTCAAGGATTCTTGCACGAAGAAGAGGAAATTTAAGGCAAATGAAAAGATTCAGTTCAATGCAAACGTCTATGCGGTTATCCAAAAAAAGTTACCTCCCAAATGCAAGGATCCGAGAATATTTGCTATCCCTTGTACCATTGGAGATTTCAAGTCGAAAGTGCCATGTTAAATCTTGGAGCCTCGATTAATGTGATGTCATATTCGGTTTTTCAATCTCTCAATGTTGGACCTTTGGAAGAAACCGGAGTAATCATTCAACTAGCAAACAAGTCAAGTGTATCTCCAAGAGGAGTGTTTGAGGATGTGTTGGTACAAGTTAATCAACTTGTTTTCCCGCGGATTTTTATGTTATTGATATAGAAGAGAAGACTCATTCCAAATCATCTATGATCCTCCTTGGAAGACCTTTCATGAGTACTGCTCACACAATCATTGATATCCGCAAAGGAAAGATCACTATGGAAGTTGATGGAGAAACCATTGACTTCAACATCTTTGAAGCAATGAGGTACCCTAGCAACATTTCTCCATTGTATCGGGTTGATGTGATTGGGCCAATAAACGGGATAAGCCCTAACGTATGCACACACAAGATTCTTATGGAAGATTAATGCAAGCCTAGGAGAGAGGCTCAAATAAGATTGAATCCTCCAACGATGGAAGTGGTCAAGAAGAAGATAATTAAAGGTTTAAAAGGTGAAGAGAGAAGAAAAAGGAATTTCATGACAAGCACATAACCCAAAAACACTTTATTCTGGGTCAAGAAGTTCTTCTTTATCAATTACGCTTGAAGTTATTCCCGGGAAAATTGTGATCTCGGTGGCACGGACCTTTCATTGTTTTAAAAGTGTTTGATCATGGTGTGGTTGAAATCAAGAGTTTGGAAACGAATCAAATCTTCAAAGTGAATGGGCACCATTTGAAACCATTTTATGAAAGCTTTGACACAGGAGAATTCGACAACGTAACATTGGAAACTCTGATTTATGAAAGTTGAAGGAAGCGGGACTATGTCTTGGCAAAGATGTTAAATAAATGCATTGTGGATAAATGATCTCCGCTTGAAGTTTGGATGATTCTAGTCTTGAAGTTGGTCAAAAGTAAGCGTCTTGAGGTTTAGCAATGATTTTGCTAAAGTTTGGAAGAAAACCGGAGCTTATGGAGCAAAAAATTGCAAAAAATGTCAAAAATCTGCAATCTGCGCGGCCTGACTGCTTACCCGCGCAAAAGTTGCGCGACCCAAGCCTTACCCGCGCAAATCTGAGCTAAAAATTACTCCAACACGAGGTACATTCTGATGTCTGCGCACGACTGATCCCCCACCCGCACAAAGTTTACAAGACTGCCCCCTCACCCGCGCAACGATCTGCGAGACTGCCCCCTCACCCGCGCAGAGATCTGCGAGGGTACCTGTGCAAATATGCCACTTCATAAGAAAATTCAAAGTCATTGAATGTGCTTCCTTTTCGCGACCAAGCTTTCACCCGTGTGTATTTAGGCGGCCAAGAACTCCACCCACACATCATTGTGCGACCTATGTGTTGCTTCCATACCGTCCTCGCGGGCCTCCACCACCTTGATCCCGGTATGATCCTTCCTTACTCTCATCTTAAGCATTGAGGACAATGCTTCATTTTAAGCTTGGGGTGAGGTATTCTTATATTTTATTTATGATTGCATTTAGGTTGTATATAGTTCCATTTAGAGTAAGTCATTTAGTTCATTCATAAAAATTTCAAAAATTTTGCATATTTTGTTTCTTTATTTTCTAATTTTCATACCTTTTTTGTTGCATTCTAGTTTAACTTCATGCATTTTTGTTCTCTCTTGTCTTCTCATCCCTACAGGTACCATAGCGCCGAGTCATAAGTATTGAATCATAGATTGGTCTCAGGTCTTGATATGGAATTCCTTGTATTGGACAAATGGGACACGCTATGAGCCTCACAGACCACTTTGAGACCGCTTGTGTGGGGGTCAGATGCAGGTAACTTGATTGGGTGTAGGTGTGGAGGGATGTGGTTGGTCAATCCGATGTGTGCGAGCAAAGATTAGCCCGGTAAGGTATCTTGAAGACATTGAAGACTCGCATCTTGGTTTTGGGGGGAATACCCCTTAGTACTCCCGAGTCTCATCTGAGCCTTCCTTAGTTAGATTCTCACCACCTTTTTAAGATAGGTCATCATTTTTCTAGGGGTCTAGAGTAGATAGTTAGATAGATTTTGTTTATCACACCTTACATTGAGGTGCTTGATGAACTTTGAGGCGGGTCCCCCAATTCACATTTTTGGGACCAAGTTTTTTCGGTAACACCCATTTTTTATTCTTTCCCCACCCTTTTTAGTAGATCATGACACATTATCAATGATCATTAGTTGTTCTTGTTAGCCTCTATCTATTGCTCCATTTTCACAATTGGAGTCCTATATTATATGGTGAAATTCCTTAGACCTTCCAAGAAGAAAACACAAAAAATGAAGAAATTGGAAAAGCAAAGACAATAAGAGACAATGAAGAAGATTAAAAAAAAAGCAACAAAAATAAAAAAGAAAAATGAAGAGAAAGAGCAACACAAATAGAAGAACAAGAATCCAAGTTTAAGACTTCTCTCCAAAAGAGAGAGAGAGAGAGAGAGAGAGAGAGAGAGAGAGAGAGAGAAAATAGAAAAAAAAGAAAAAAAAGGAGAGAAATAAGAAGACAGAAGATCGAGCAGCAAGGAGACTGAAGACCAAATAACAGAATTTCAAGATTGAAGATTTAAGTTGTTAGGTTTAGATTTAGGTTAAGTAGATTTTTTTATTATTTTATTTTATTTTTGATTTTGGTGAGAAAATGCAATGAAGATGAGACGGTAGACTGTAAAGGAAAGTACAAGGGAGAAGCCCCTGAAACCGGATGTTTGCCCGGAAGTCGTGCTGCAAAACCCTATTTCGTTATTATACACTTTAGCCTGACAAATGTAGGAATCATCATGTGAGAAGAGGCGCCTTTCCTTCATGCATTATGGTCTACATTGATGATTTAAAGTGCCCCCACTGGGCGCATCCTCTGTTTCCTTTGTCTTTCACACCGTAACTACATCCAGACGTGATCTATTCGCCCTTCAAGTGGTTCGAGAATGTGGTTTATGGCTCTAAAGCGGGGAACATTTTGAAGATGCGTACGGTGCATGCAAGACTGATTATGACCATTTTAACTAATGTTGATCAAGTTCTATGGTATCTTTCTTTTTCCAATTTTAGTTTAGTTCATCCCGAGCTCATTTTAGTCTTGTTCTAACTTGAGGACAAGTTAGGTTTAAGCTTGGGGTGATTTGATAGTTTATTTTATTTCCTTCCTTTTTATAGTTTATTTTAGTATTTTTCGCTCTTTTTATTAGTATTGCATTGTATATTCTTCATTTTCTTTATCATGGATTGTGTCGGGTACTTTCTATTTTGCATGAGGTATTTTGTAGGGTTTTGGAGTTCGTTGCGGTTGTGGATTAGCTTGGAGATGGGGTTTGTGGGCTTTCAAGGCATTATTGGGCTTTGTGGATCCATCAAAGAAGAATTGGGCTTAAAACGTTGAAGACTTGGATGAAGTGGGCTTATGAAGATGGGTCTTCGATTCTTATTTTGGGCTTGGACTATCCACAGTTGAACCTTGAAGATAATTGGCCAAATTTAAATCATGTGAGGTCTGGAGGGGACCAAAAGAATATTGAGTAGTGGAGTGGTGTAGTGGAGAAAAAAGAGCCAATAGCATTCCAGCATCGTTTGCGAGGGTGGAGTCTCAGTCGTGCAACACTTGCGAGGGTACCCGCACAACTTCACACTTTTGGGCATTTTGGTCATTTTCCTCACCATTTACTTTGGGGTTAGGGCTAGTAGCACACACTTCGATTTTCCACCATTAAATACCATTGGAGGCGATTTTTGGGAGCTTGATACACATTCTTCTCATCTTTCAAAGTAATTGATAGTTTCCTGATGCAAAAACACTTTTTTGATTGTTATTTTGTTGCCATGAGTGGCTAGTTTCTCTATTTTGGTTAACTTTGGCTAAAACCCTTGGATATTTGTGGGTTTTGAATGATTCATGCTTAATTGTCATTTATCTTATGTTTATGATTCTAGTTCATATTTATTATGCTTGTTTAATACTTTGATCGTGAGCTTGGTACTTGAATGAGCAATCGTTGGTTTATTTCTTTGGTTTAACATTGAATCATTGAATTTACTTAGAACAAGGGCTTTATGATGGTAGAAATCATCTCTAGCTTATGAATCATGACTCCTTTATGGATATGTAAGCATTGACATCCTCTAGGAATTGGGGATTCCTTCATTCTTAAGGCTAATCAACTTTCTTGGGTTCAATTGCTTCAATTGAATCCTTGATTTTGATTAAGAAGGTGTGTTGTGGGATTTCCCAACCTCCATACTACCTATGAGGAATCTTGGCATATCATGCTTCATGATTGCTATAACCAATTTGGGATGAATGATAAGCTTCATATTGAATCCTAATGATAAACACACAAATGTTCATTGTGTTGAATTGCCTTGGTTGACCAATTTTCTCCAATATTTGAGCATCTCACCATCTTGCTTAATTGCAAGTTTTTTAGTTATTCAAGTCTTTTAGTTTTCAAGAAATCACAACACCCCCCCCCCCCTTAGTTTAATTGTAGTTAGTTAGTTTATTTACACTAGTTCTATTGGATTGCATTGGTGATTGAATACAACCATTTTCCTGAGGATCGATACCCCTTTTTACCATTATATTACGTTTTATTTGAAAACAAATGGTGTAATTTGCTTGGTGGATTTGACATCCCACCAGATAACAAACTTGGTCAAGATGTTACGCTCGATTGAAAGATATCGCTTATTTTTCCATAACTTGAAGAAAGGATTCAGCTTCTATCCATTTAGAGAAGTAATCAATAATTGCTAGCATGAAAACTTTACCACCTGGTGCTATGGGAAGTTTAACAACACTGTCTATGCCCCATCTCATGAATGGTCATACAGATATAATTAGATGTAGAGGTTCAGCTGGTTAGTGAAAGATATAGTTATATCTTTGGCATGCGCCCCATTTTTGGCATACTCAATTGCATCTTTCTTCATTGTTTGCCAATAGTAACATGTCCTCAAGATTTTACAGAAAATTTCCATGCCCCATGTATGGTTACCACATTCTCCTTCATGGATTTCTTTGAGGATTATCTTGGCTTCATATTTTTCAAGACACCTAAGATAGGGACCTGCTGCTAATTTTCTGAATAGGATATCTTCAACTATGTTGAACTTGGAAGCCTTTATTTTGAAAGTTCTTTGGTATTTTTCACTTTCATGGATGGATCCATCTTTGATATATTGAAAGATGTGTGAGATCCAAGATATGATGGAAGGTAAAGATCCTCCGAGTTCAAGAACTTTGGATCCAAGATTTTAGACAGAAGTCACCTCTTCCACGATATCCTTTATTTCATGTTTAATGACATAAGATATTGGTATCTTATTGCTTGGATGAATCTCTAAGGAATAAACAAGATTGACTAATGTGTCTACTTATGTATTATCTTCTCTAGGTTCCTATTTTATGTCAAAATCTTGGAACTTGGATACCAAGTTTTATACTATCTTCAAGTATGAAGATAGTCTTTCATTTTTTCCTTCTCATATTCCATTAAAGTAATTAGTAACTAATAATGAATCCACATGTACTTGAATATTTTTAATCCTGATATTATGGACAATTAATGCTTCATATTCTTCCTTATTGTTGGTCGCTTGAAAATCATAACTTACTGCATGGGGTATAATGTCCCTTTGTGGTGATTTTAGTACAACTGTGATACTTGATCCTTTAAAATTGGAAGATCCATCTATAAATAGGGTCCATTTTTTGGTTCTTTTGTACCTTCAAGCCACTAAACCTCATTTTCAACTTCAGGTTGAAGATCCAGACTGAAATCAGCCATAAAATCTGCTAATACCTGTGATTATATAGAAGACATTAGCTCGTATCTTAGGTCATATGTACTTAATTATACAGACCACTTTTCCATCCTTCCTGACGTCTTTGGATTTCTCATCACATTCTTAATTGGATAGTTAGTTTTTGCATATGTAGAGTGAATTTTAAAATAATGATGTAACTTGGTTGAAGCATAGATGAGAGATAAGATTAGTTTTTCAAGATGTGAGTACATGTTCTATGCATCCAAGAAACTCTTACTTATGTGATATACCACATGTTGACCACCATCTTGCTCCTTTACCAGGATTGTGCTTGTTGCATTCTTGGATAGGGTTGCACATAAAAACAAAGGTTCTCCATCTTTAGGTTTGGCTAACAATGGGGCTGAAGATTAGTAATTCTTCAGATCTTTAAACGCTTGGTCATGCTTCGTTTCCTATACGAAACTTTTGTTCTTCTTAAGATTTCATACAAAGGTTTGCATCTTTCAGATGCTGTAGAGATAAACCTATTTACAGATGCAACTCTACCTCTCAACCTTTAAGTATCTTTGGCTGAAGTTAGTTACTGAATATTCAAGATAGCCTTGATCTGCTTTGGACTAGAATATTTCCTATTTTATGTCACCATGTAGCCCAATAATTTCCCAACTTTTACACCAGAATGGCATTTATAAGGGTTAGGCTTCATGTTGAACTCTTCCAAGATATTGAATGCCTCTTCAAGATCTTGGAGATGGTTCTCGGCTTTTTAGGATTTTACTACCATGTCATCTATATATACTTCCATGGTCTTTTCAAGATGTTACTTAAATATCTTATTGACGAGTCTTTGATATTTATCACTATAAGGTCACACCTTATGATCTGATGAATTAAACACATTACACGCTGATCTATCAGCGTCAGCATCTGCACATTGACAGCGCCAATGTATCAAGTTTATCAGTATCAACATATAGTTTAGTTATCCGATTGTAATTCTTTTTATATTAGGTAATGATATAGATAAATATATAATAGATCACAGATCCGGTATCTTTGTGCTAAGATCGGTTCTTAGTATAGATTAGATACAATCCCGTCAATCATGGGATATACATGTATAGATTAGTATATAAACAACATTAGGGCAAACCCTAATGTTTACGCCGTGGTAGTTGTGATTGTGGCTTTGTGTCATTCATCTTTGTGACAACCCCTCTTCTTGGTGAAGACAAAACCTCTTTTCTTGGCGAAAGGAACAATTTGGAGAACTTCTGTGTTATTTACTTTCTGTTTATTATTTTTGCGTAGATTAGGGTTACGTTTCTTATTTATACTTGAAGTGTATCCGATCATCAAAAACCTTCAATTGGTATCAGAGCAGGTTTGTGATACACTCAAGTTATCATGTCGATTCCAAGCAATTTTCAAATCCTTTGGTCTCAGAAAAATTCCTCCCTTCGATGAACACAACTTCACCATGTGGAAAACCAAGGCCATGGTGGTTCTTGAAAACATTGGCTATGAGATGATAAATATTGTTGAAAAAGGTTCCCATGTTCCTATGTACCAACCCATGGTAAACAACGCTCCCGTTAGCCCCCTGAAGCAAAAGCCATCAATGATTTATGATGACGATGACAAGAGAATGCTCAGTCTTGATGTAAAATGTAACAACCATAAAAATCATGCCAATTTAAAACTTTTTCAATCATTCAAAAACAAATAGTTATTACAAAATGTTTTCAAAATAGTTTCATATCAGAGTATCCCAAAAATTAAAATCATAAAATGTGAGGAGGTGCACAATCAAGCCTTCACCTTCCCACGATCATTCGAAGCACCTGAAACAAAATCAACAACTGTAAGCCCGAAGCTTATTTAGTTCCCCCAAAATACCAACGCCATACAATCCATAACAATATCAAACAAACAACATGCATATAGAGTCTACAGTATGACTACACCGCCCTCACCGGGCCTTCAGTCTATCTGGCCCACTCTTAGAGTCTTCAGTATGACTGGACCGCCCTCACCGGGCCTTTAGTCTATCTGACCCACTCTCAGAACCTTCAGCATGTCTGGTCCGCCCTACCGGGTTTTCAGCCTGTCTGGACCGTTCTCCGGCCCTTCGGCCTGACTGGTACGCCCCGATGGGCCTTCAGTCTATCCTGGCCGCCTTGGGTATGTTGGCCTAGAGCACAAAGCAGGACCGCCTCAACCCACCCCCAATCACACAATCAACACATAAATATCATACGCTAGCTAGCATGTACAGATAGTCATACATATCTAACAGATCACTAATCATAGGATCATCCTATATACCAGGATACCGATCTAACAGATCACTAAAAGTAGCAGCATCCTATAACCAGGATACAGATCTAACCGATCACTAACATAGCATCATCCTATACTAGGATACAATCCAAAAAGGGTCGGCCTTGGTGCCTTAGACCCTGTTGATATAGTGAGAAGAACTCACCTCACAATGTCGAATTGAACTGAAAAGATCAAGCTCTCGAATCACCGCTCCAAACTAAAACACCTACAACCACCACAGGACCAATTCCACCAAGACCCAAATTACCATAATACACCCCATAAGTCAAACTTGGTCAACCATGGTCAAAGTCAAAGTCAACAGTCAATGTTGACCCAACTCGTAGAGTGCAGCTAGCGACTCGTCGAGTTCCTTCAGAACTCAGAAAACTGGAAAAACCCTAACTAAATCATCGAGTTATCTCATCAACTTGGCGAGTCCACTTAGAATCCAGAAAGCGGGAAAACCCGAATCAACTCGTCGAGTTGGCTATGCAACTCCTCGAGTTCCTTCAGCCTTTTCATATTCAGTCCTTTCCAGTCGAAACCAAAACCCCAAACTACAGATCTAGTCCCTTAGGACAGAAATACCGCGTAAAGTTGCTAACTTTATGTGCATGCAAGTCCTCAAGAGGCTAAAACACTAAAACTAAGCTTAACAAGAGGTTTAGGGAATGGAGGATGACCAATAGCTTGATAAATCTTGAATCTGTAGGCCCAAGGAGGCCTAAGGTGTCCAGATCTGAAGTCATAACTTCAAATCATGCTCTACTCCGAAAGTGGTTCCAAAATGGGCAAAAATGCACTAAACTTCCATGGGAGAAGATCTAAGAAATGGAAAGCCAAGGTAAAGACTTTATACCTCCAAATGGTTGCTAACACAGTGTAAATGTCGGATCTACAACTTCCTTCTTTGGCTATGCACTAGTCCCTTCAAGCTTCTTCAAGGAAATGCACCAAATCACACTCTTTAGGCTCACAAACACTCAAGTAGGTAATAAAGCACGGCTAGGGTTTCTATCTGGACAGTAACGTGGTAAGGGAGGATGGTGAGGGGACTTAAGGTCCTTTAAATAGGGTGCAAACCCTAAAAATTAGGGTTTTCATGCACAACCTCAAGTCGTCGAGTTGGGGTCCTCCAACTCTTCGAGTAGGTTTCAAAATTCACGCGACTTTATTAATTTCTACACGATGAGTTGGGGCCTCCAACTCATCGAGTAGGTCTTATGTGATGTGCAAAAATCCTTAAAATTTCATACCTTGGAGTCAGGATGTTACAATTCTCCCTCACTTGAACTAGACTTCGTCCTCGAAGTCTACTGCGGTGAACAACCCAAGATAATGCTCCCGCATCTCGGCCTCCGACTCCCAAATCCACTCGGATCCCCTCCGATGTTGCCACTGTACCTTTACCAAAGGTACTTCCTTGTTTCTCAAGACCTTCACCTTTCTCTCCAATATAGATATGGGCCTCTTGACATAGTTCAGACGCTCGTCCACCTGAATGTCATCCAACGACACGACCGCATCCTCATCTAATATGCACTTCCGTAACTGTGAAATGTGGAAAGTGCTGTGAATCTGACTGAGCTCCTCCGGAAGATCCAGTCTATACGCCACCTTGCCAACCCTCACAATAATCTAGAATGGCCCAGTGTATCGGGGACCCAACTTTCCCCTCTTCCTGAAACGGATCACACCCTTCCAGGGTGAGACCTACAGCAACACCATGTCACCGACCTGAAACTCCAACTCGGATCGACGTAGGTCGGCGTAGCTCTTCTTCCAACTCTGAGCAGTCTGCAACCGCTGCCTGATCTGCTGTATCATCTCAGTAGTCTAAAGGACTACTTCGGTCCGACCCATCACCCTGTGACTGACCTCGCCCCAAAAAATGGGGGTACGACATCTCCGTCCATACAACAGCTCAAAAGGCGGAGCACCAATGCTAGAGTGATAGCTGTTGTTGTAGGAGAACTCTACAAGGGGTAGGTAGGAGTCCCAGCTCCCACCGAAGTCAATAACGCATACCCGTAACATATCCTCGAGGGTCTGAATGGTCCGCTCGCTCTGGCCGTCTGTCTGCAGATGTTATGTGGTGCTAAAATGCAGTCTCGTGCCCAGTTCCTCATGGAACTTCTGCCAGAAACGGGAGGTGAATCGCACATCACGGTCTGAGACAATAGATACCGGCACCCCATGGCGAGCAACGATCTCGCGGATATGTACATCGGCCAACTTATCGGCCGATGAACTATCCCGAATGGCCAGGAAATGGGCACTCTTGGTCAGTCGATCCACGAAGACCCATATAGCATCATATCCCTTCACCGTCCTTGGCAACTTGGTGATAAAGTCCATCGTGATCTGCTCCCATTTCCACATGGGAACCTCGAGAGGCTGCAGCTTGCTATGCGGCCTCTGGCACTCGGCCTTGACCATCCTGCAGGACAAGCACCTCTCGACGTACCAAGCGATCTCCCTCTTCATGCACAGCCACCAATAACTCAAACTCAGATCCCGGTACATGTTGGTGGCCCCCGAGTGAATAGAGAAGCGAGACTTATGAGCCTCCTCCAGTACAATCTGTCTGACCCCACCAGACATCGGAACCTATACCCGACCACAACAGGTCAACAATCTCCGACTATCCTGCACAAATCTGGTGATCTCGCCCTTAATCCTCTCCATCTTCCAGTTCTCCTGTCGTACACCCTCGCCCTTAATCCTCTCCAGCTTCCAGATATCCTCATACATGTCGCTGGAACAGAAGATCCATCCGGCTTGCGGCTCAGGGCGTCCGCCACAACGTTCGCTTTACCCGGATGATAAAGGATCTCACAGTCATAGTCCTTGACTACGTCCAGCCACCTGCGCTGCCTCATGTTTAGGTTTGGCTGGTCCATATTAAATCTCAAACTCTTGCGGTCCGTGTATATGGTACAACGGACCCCGTAGAGGTAATGTCTCCAGATCTTGAGGGCGAACACCACCACTCCCAACTCAAGATCGTGTGTGGGATATCTCGTCTCATGCGTGTGACAACCCGGAAATTTTTTTTGATTTTAAAGCCCAGTCAATCAACTCAAATGAGTGTCAAACTCATTAGTACTGAGTTCTAGCCCGGTTAAAGGTCATCCTAAGGAGTTTTGAGCCTAATACACTTAAGGATTAAGTGTCAGAAAGTACCTGCTAGAACCACAGTGTAGCAAAGCAAACCTAAACCTCATCTAAATGAGTTCACGGCCACAAGACCATGAGTTTACGGTCGTAAACTCATGTGGCCGTAAACTTAAATGTATATAGGTGAGACTTGGCCATTTCTAGTCATTATTTCATTCCTTGGCCGATTTTCCTTCAAATCCTCTCAAGTATCATCCAACTTTCTTCCTAGATCTTCATTTATGTAAGTGTTCTTTTTCTAGTTTGTTGTTAATCCTTCTTAACTAGCTTAATCCTCATGATTCATCCATGGAAATCATGTTTTCTTAGATCTTCAAGAAACACCAAGAACACGCACTAGTGTTCTTGGCCAAAACCGACCATTTCAAGCTTCTAGATCGTAAGTACTCTTCCCTATACTTCATATCTAGTTAGTATCCATGCTTAGAGACTTGAAAACATCAAGAACACAAGATCAAATGGAGTTTACGGCCAGGCCATCTCCCAAGGCCGTAAACCCCTTTAAGGTGGCCATTTGGGCCATAAACCCTCCTAGATGCAAGGCAAGTGACCCAGAACTCTTCCTTGATGATTGTATGACCTTAAACCACCCTCATTTCATAAAGTCTATGAGATTACGGCCGTAAGCTCCATGCTTGGCCGTAAACTCATCAAGGGCCTCATATGGGTGGGTCTTTCTCATATAAGTATAGAACAAAAGTCCCTAAAGCATCCCTAGCATTCAAACTCACTCTTAGCCATGTTTGACCATGAGTTTACGGCCGTAAACTCCCTTGGGCCGTAAACCCATGGACGTAAACTCATTTGAGTGTCATTCTACCTTCCTTTGTTGAATCACATGTGATTCCAACACTTGGTCAAGGTGTTTCCTAGTCCCGGAAGGTGTTTCCTTTCATATAGTTGTTTGTAAACACTATATTCATGTCAATATGTGTCCTTATATGTCATTTACGACTTATTGTGTCTCGGGACTTCATTCGTGGAACTTCTCATCCTTACACGCATACTCGTTTGAATCACCCACATCAGGTGAGTTCATACCACGTAATGAATCTTTTAACTGTTTTAACTGTTTTAACTGTTTTAAGGGGGGATACAAGTTGAACACAATGATAATTGTGTAAATGTTTGTTATAAACATCTTTCAAAATGTTACTTATGTCATTTATAAGTTGTCAAAACATTTCAAAAACTCTTTTAAAGTTATGTTACTTTATAGTTATACAAAACTCCGTTTTTAAAGTACAAACATAACTTAGTAGATAAAAGAGTCTTTTCAGTAACAGTCCAAGTAGAACATTAGTAAACTATAATAGGTATAGTTTAGGAGAATGCTATTCATTACTTCTAGTACAATGAAGCACACAAAGAGTCAGTTATTACATGAGTCGAACACACAGTGAAGAGAAACAAACAATACCATACAGAGAACACACAATTACGAGAAACAAACAGAATGTACAATATACAGTACAAAACAAACAAGTAAGCTTGCTATAGCATGAGAACACATACAGGATCTAATTATACCAATTGATCACTAACTCATTGTTTTAAACAAAAGGTGATTGTTATATTGGGTATACATGATCATATAGCCTTAATGTGAATTACACGGCTTGCAAGAATTTGCAGAGGTCGTGTTTGGTTCCCTTAATCTCTTGACATGGAGAGCGTTTAGTAGGGGTTCTAGCCTTCACATTATGACCGTAATAAAACAAATATGTTTTTAGGTTATTAGTACATCCGCATGTTATTATAAACGACAACTGTGTACTTACATTTCCCATTACTTTCATAAAGTGACAGTACCACTTGAAAGTCAAACTCAAACTATTTTTGAGTCAAGATAGTTATAAACTAGGGAAAATATACATTTTTACAAACGACAAACGGAACAGTCGAGTCTAGCACATAACAGAAGATGCCTTGGAAGAAGGCTACATTTAAAAGAAAGGACCATAATGCTAGTCTTATGATTTCTTAATGTATGTATATATATATATATATATATATATATATATATATATATATATATATATATATATATATATATATATATATATATATATATATATATGTATATATCAATAGAGTCCGACAGGTAATAGGATGTGTGCTCTCCGCTTCATTTTCTGTTCCTTGTTTGGTTGTGGGCTTGGAACGAATTCACCCAATCTATTTTCTATCTGATTCTATATATATGTATGCTTAGTATACATTAAGTCATCATAAGGGTACCAGGTATGGGTCAGGTTATAGGACACAGAGTCAAAGCACAGTTTTTCTAGTACAAAACATACTTTCCAAAATCAGTACTTTTGGTATACAAAACTAGAAACTTCCCAGTAAAGGGTTTAATCCATTTTATTAAACCAGTACAATTTAAAGGACCTTAGGTGAGTAACTCTATAATACCTTAGTTTATACACCATGTTTATATATAAAACTAATACCCAATAGGTAGTTGGATGGGTGCTTTCCGCCTTACTTCCTGTTCCTCGTTTGGTTGTGGGCTTAGGGCAGATTCGCTCAATTAACTTTCTATCTGATATTAGATTATATATAGCAGTATAAACTAAGCTATTATAAAAGTAGTCACTGTGGTCACTATTTTACTATAAGAAAAATAGGTTTTCTTAAAGAACTTTTCATAGATATAAAGGAACCATTACAATTAACTCCATGAGTAACAAGTGAATACACCAGGGTTATATATGAAGATGATCTAATAACCAATGGGATGTGTGCTATCCGCCTTAATTTTTGTTCCTCGTTTGGTTGTGAGCTTAGGGCAGATGCGCACAATCGATTGTTTGTTTACTCTGAGTCTTATATAACTTGTACCCACTTAGTACCCATAGAAAGGGTTGTAGTGTCATTTTTACTTAAACTTCCATCAAAGTAGGAAATATAGGATTTTCTAGAGGAACAGGCGAACTTTTCAAAACAGAACTTACCACTTACAACATTTTACAACTACATGTTACAACTACATTTTCAACAACACTTTAAAACTTATTCACATCACTAAAATCTTATGAACTCACCAGCTTAATTGTTGATCAACTCTTTCAAATAACTTGTATTCTCAGGAGACTATTAGACAGGTGCTCGTGCTGGGGATTCAGAAGATGGAGCATTATAGCTTCAAGTCTTGTTTTGTTATTTGTGTATGAATTCTATGTTTTGTGAACACACACATTGTAAACACTTTCTTTCGAAATGAAATGGTTGTTCATTACTTGCTTACCATATACATATCTCGTGATACTAAACATGAGGTCCTCCACCCCTGAACGATTCCGCCGTTCCGGTTTTGGGGTGTGATAATGCGGATTCAACTCCCACGACGCGTAGGCTATCACTCGTCCTCTCTGCATGAGGACCGCTCCCAGTCCTGTGATGGATGCATCATAGAACACTACAAAATCCTCAACTCCCGTCGGGAGAGTCAAGACCGGAGCCTCATAAAGTCGTTGTCTGAGGGTCTCAAATGTCGTCTGCTGCTCAGGGCCCCACCGAAAATCCACCCCCTTCCTCTTCAGACGAGTGAGGGGTACTGCAATCTTGGAGAAATCATGTATGAATCTCCGGTAGTACCCTGCCAATCCCAAGAAGCTCCTGATATCCGAGGGAGATTCCGGAACTTCCCACTGCATAACCGCCTCGATCTTGGCCGGATCGACCAAAATCCCCTCCTGGTTAACGAGATGTCCAAGACCGAACCTCTAGCAACCATAACTCACATTTCGAGAACTTGGCAGAAAGCCATTCTCGCCTCAAAACTCCCAAAAGCTCGCTAAGATGCTCCACATGCTGCTCGTTGGTCTTGGAATATACCAAGATGTTATCTCTGAACACGATAACCGAGCGATCGAGCATCAGTCCGAATACCCCATTCATCAGGTCCATAAACACCATAGGTGCATTGGTGAGCCCAAACGGCATCATCACGAACTCATAATGTCCGTAACGAGTCCGAAACGCGGTCTTCTCCACGTCCTCCTCCCTCACCCTGACCTGATGATACCCGGACCTCAAGTTTATCTTGGAGAACCAAGATGCTCCCTGTAGCTGATCAAAGAGATCATCCATCCGTGGTAGTGGATAAAGGTTCTTCACCGTTAACTTGTTCAGCTCCCGGTAATCCATGCACATCCGGTGTGAGCCATCCTTCTTCTTGAAGAATAGAATCGGCGCTCCCCACGGAGAACTGCTCGGACAAATGAACTACTTGCCTAGCAGCTCCTGCAGCTGAGATGACAACTCCTGCATCTCAGGTGGTGCCAATAGGTACGACGCCTTGGCGATAGGGGCCATACCTGGCACAAGGTCGATCCTAAACTCGACCTGTCTCTCCGGAGGCACTCTGGGTAACTCCTCCGGGAATACATCAGCGAATTCTCGGACGACTGGAACGTCTGACACCGAGACCTGGTCCCTGACCCGCGTATCCACCATATACGCCAAATAACCCGTACACCCATGCTGAATATACTGCCGATGCCTAGCAGCTGAACAGAACCCTAAACCCAACCCGGTGCCCTCGCTGTAGATAATCAGTTCTCCCCCACTTGGGGTTCGAACTACTACACGTTGACCCTCGCAGTCGATCATGGCACCGAAATGACTCAGGTAGTCCATACCCACTATCACACAAACTTCCCCCATGCGAATCATAATCAAGTCAATCGGGAAGGATACCCCGAAGATCTCCAAAACACAACCCCGATAGACTGAAGAAGCAGAAATCCCGTGTTCATTGGCGATGGTAACTCGCAACGGACACTCTAGCGCTCCTAAGGGCAAGCCGAACTCTCTACTAAAAGACCGAGAGACAAATGAACGACTCGCTCCAGAGTCAAACGATACAAGAGCAGGTAGAGAGTTCACTAAGAACGTACCTAACATAGGTACAACACGTATGAGCATAAAATAAATATAATCAACAATATTAGGGATAGAAACATACCAGCAACCGCATCTGGTGCTACTCTGGCCTCCTCGGCTGTGAGCTGGAAGGCGCGTCCCTGAGCCCTCGGGGGCTCTGCTCTACACTGACTCCCGTCAGTAATCCTTAGTGTAGCCGGTGCTGGAGCCTGCGCCGGCCTGGCAGTGAGCACTGGACAGTTGGTCTTCACATGACCAACATGATTGCAGTGGTAAAAAATCCTCATATCCTGAACCGGGGCTAACTGGAGGCAATCCCTCGCAAAGTTCCCCTCTTTTCGCCACTTGCGGCACCCACCACTGGCTCGACAAACCCCAGAATGACTCTTCCCGCACTTCCCACAAGTACGGCCACGCTAGCCTCCAGACCTAGAATCGGTGGTCTTGGACCGCTTCGGCGCCGACTGAGACTGCGTCGGGGCCTGCCTCTGCTCTCTCAACTATAACTCAATCTCAAGCTCACGCCGCCTAGCGGCCTCCTGTAACTCCAGTAACGTATCACAGCGCTGAGTAGAAACAAACAGTCTAATGTCAGTCTTGAGCATGCTCAGATAACGAGTCATCTGAGTTTGCTCGGAAGCAAACTACGGGCAGAACATCGCCATCTCAGTAAACATGTTGGTGAATTCCATCACCGACTCTGTACCTTGTCTCAAATCCAAAAACTCTTGTGCCAGCCGCTCTCGCTCAACCTGCGGAATGTAGTGGGAGTGGAACATCTCCCTGAACTGATCCCATGTCACTGCAGCTCTCTGCTCATCAGAATACGACCCTGTCATCAATCTCCACCAGTCCTTTGCTCCGGACCTCAGCAGGTTCAAAGCACACCTGACCTTCTGGCCAGTAGGACATTAGCATGTGCAAAAGCATCCCTCATGGATATGATCGGGTCCTGAATCCCATCGAAAGTCAGGGGCTTTGTGTTATCAAAGTCCCGGTACTGGAAAGCCCAACTGGCCCCACCACCTGCAGTTGGCCCCACCACCTGGAAAGCCCAGCTGGCCCCACCACCTGCAGGGGCTTTGTGTTATCAAAGTCCCGGTACTGGAAAGCCCAACTGGCCCCACCACCTGCAAAAGCACACCTGACCTTCAGATAGCCACCTCATGGATATGATCGGGTCCTGAATCCCATCGAAAGTCAGGGGCTTTGTGTTATCAAAGTCCCGGTACTGGAAAGCCCAACTGGCCCCACCACCTGCAGCTGCTACGGCTGCAGAAGCTGCGGCGGCCGTCTAAGCAATGGCTGCGTAACGCTCATCAAAGTACTCCACCATGGCGGTCTTGATAGACCCAAACATCTCCGGCAACTGAGCCCGGAACAGTGTAGCGACCTCATCATGCAGGATCTCCCTAATCCTGGAAACCAACTCATCTGATCTCATATGACCGATGGTCTCGGGCACTGCTGGTCCACCCTAACTGCCCTCTCCTGATCCCGATCCGGATCCGGTCACAAATCGCCTTGTAACCACCATGCTGAAAATATACCAGGAAGATATCAGGCATTCCATATAATAACGGGGAACCAATTCCCAACAAAGCCCTAGGGGTTGTGAATTCCTTGCTACGCGTATGGGTCCTGTGCTTTCAGTAGTACGGGACCATACTACCTTCCACACCTACCCATATTTGTCTCGAGTATAACCACAACGCCCTAACAATATACATAAGCATAGGCGAGCGCTCAATACTCACTCCTAGATGAAGGCTAAATATCTCATAACTGGCCGACTAACCCCGCACAACTCATCCATGAAACTTCCACCAACCCTGCAGCACTCGTGTATGCTAGCCATACATAACGTTGGACCCTATAGACATTCGAATATCTGATCCCATGTCACTGCAGCTCTCTGCTCATCAGAATACGACCCTGTCATCAATCTCCACCAGTCCTTTGCTCCGGACCTCAGCAGGTTCAGAGCACACCTAACCTTCTGGTTAGTAGGACATGAGCATGTGCAAAAGCATCCCTCAATGTCAGATAGCCACCTCATGGCTATGATCGGGTCCTGAATCCCATCGAAAGTCAGGGGCTTTGTGTTATCGAAGTCCCAGTACTGGAAAGCCCGACTGGCCCCACCAACTGCAGCTGCTACGGTTGCAGAAGCTGCGACGGCAGCCGTCTAAGCAAGGGTTGCGTAACGCTGATCAAAGTACTCCACCATGGCGGTGTTGATAGACCCAAACATCTCCGAAAACTGAGCCTGGAGTAATGTAGCGACCTCATCATGCAGGATCTCCCTAATCCTGGAATCCAACTCATCTAATCTCATATGACCGATGGTCTCGGGCACTACTGGTCCACCCTGACTGCCCTCTCCTGATCCCGATCCGGATCCGGTCACAAATCGCCTCGTAACCACCATGCTGAAAATATACCAGGAAGATATCAGGCATTCCATATAATAAGGGGGAACCAACTCCCAACAAAGCCCTAGGGGTTGTGAATTCCTTGCTACGTGTATGGGTCCTGTGCTTTTAGTAGTACGGGATCATACTACCTTCCACACCTACCCATATTTGTCTCAAGTATCATCACAACGCCATAACAATATACATAAGCATAGGCGAGCGCTCAATCCTCACTCCTAGAGGAAGGCTAAATATCTCATAACTGGTCGACTGACCCCGCACAACTCATCCATGAAACTTCCACCAACCCTGCAGCACTCGTGTATGCTAGCCATACATAACGTTGGACCCTATAGACATTCAAATACCTGATCCTAACCTAAGCCCTTCATAAAAAAAGAACAGGAAATAAGGCCAAACCAAACATTCTCAGGCTATAAGATCTTAGTTACATACGACCATGATGCATACACTAAGCAACTACAGTAATGATGTCAATATCATATAAGGAAAACCCTAGGCTATCAGGCATCATATAATCAGGCAAATCTATCATGAAATTCTTAAAGATCCCTAGCTTATCACTATCATGCTGTTCTAACATATCACATTATCAAATAACAGTACATTATTTTGGGGTCTACTTACTGGCTTCGGCTAATCGTACACATCTCATCCTCCTTGATTATTTTGAAAACCATTTGAAAATTGTTTTAAAAAAAAATTCCTTAGTTTGAGACTGGATTCACACGAGTGTTCCTCCAATTCACTCAAACCAAGGCTGTGATATCTAAAATGTAACATCCATAAATATCATGCCAATTTAAAACATTTTCAAGCATTTAAAAATCATTAGTTATTACAAAATGTTTTCAAAATAGTTTCATATAAGAGTATCCCGGAAATCAAAATCATAAAATGTGAGGAGGTGCACGATCAAGTCTTCACCTTCCCACGATCATCCGAAGTACCTGAAACAAAATCAACAACTGTAAGCCCGAAGCTTATTTAGTTCCCCCAAAATACCAACGCCGTACAATCCATAACAATATCATACAAACAACATGCATATAGAGTCTACAGTATGACTGGACCTCCCTTATCGGGCCTTCAGTCTATTTGGCCCACTCTCAGAGTCTTCAGTATGATTGGACCGCCATCACCGGGCCTTCAGTCTATCTGGCCCACTCTCAGAACCTTCAGCATGTCTGGTCCGCCCTACCGGGCCTTCAGCCTGTCTGGACTGTTCTCCGGGCCTTCGATCTGATTGGTACGCCCCGATGGGCCTTCAGTCTATCCGGGCCGCCCTGGGTATGTTGGCCTAGAGCACAAAGCAGGACCGCCTCAACCCACCCTAATCACACAATCAACACATAAATATCATACGCTAGCTAGCATGTACATATATTCATACAGATCTAACAGATCGCTAATCATAGCATCATCCTATATACCAGGATACCGATCTAGCAGATCACTAAACATATCATCATCCTATAACCAGGATACAGATCTAACCGATCACTAACATAGCATCATCCTATACCAGGATATAATCCAAAAAGGGTCGGCCTTGGTGCCTTAGACCCTGTTGATATAGTGAGAAGAACTCACCTCACAATGTCGAACTGAACTGAAAAGATCAAGCTCTCGAATCACGACTCCAAACTCAAACACCTACAACCACCATATGACCAATTCCATCAAGACCCAAATTACCAGAATACACCCCCCATAAGTCAAACTTTGTCAACCATGGTCAAAGTCAAACTCAACAGTCAAGGTCAACAATCCATGTTGACCCAACTCGTCGAGTGCAGCTAGCGACTCGTCGAGTTCCTTCAGAACTCAAAAAACCGGGAAAACCCTAACTAACTCGTCGAGTTATCTCATCAACTCGGCGAGTCCACTCAGAATCCATAAAGAGGGAAAATCCGACTCAACTTGTCAAGTTGGCTATGCAACTCGTCGAGTTCCTTCAGCCTTTTCATATTCAGTCCTTTCCAGTCGAAACCAAAACCCGAAACCACAGATCTAGGCCTTTAGGACTGAAATACCACGTAATGTTGCTAACTTTACGTGAATGCAAGGCCTCAAGAGGCTAAAACACTAAAACTAAGCTTAACAAGAGGTTTAGGGCATGGAGGATGGCCACTAGCTTGATAAAGCTTGAATCTTTAGGTCCAAAGAGGCCTAAGGTGTCCAGATCTGAAGTCATAACTTCAAATCATCCTCTACTCCGAAAATGGTTCCAAAATGGGCTAAAATGCACTAAACTTCCATAGGAGAAGATCTAAGAAATGGAAAGCCAAGGTAAAGACTTTTTACGTCCAAATGGTTGCTAACACAATGTAAATGCCGGATCTACAGCTTCCTCCTTTGGCTATGCACTAGTCCCTTCAAGCTTCTTCAAGGAAATGCACCAAATCACACTCTTTAGGCTCACAAACACTCAAGTAGGTAATAAAGCACGGCTAGGGTTTCTCTCTGGACAGTAAGGTGGTAAGGGAGGCTGATGAGGGGACTTAAGGTCCTTTAAATAGGGTGTAAACCCTAAAAATTAGGGTTTTCATGTACAGCCTCAACTCGTCGAGTTGGGGTCCTCCAACTCGTCGAGTAGGTTTCAAAATTCACGCGACTTTATTAATTTCTACACGACGAGTTGAGGCCTCCAACTCGTCGAGTAGGTCTTATGTGATGTGCAAAAATCCTTAAAATTTCATACCTGGGAGTCGGGATGTTACATAAAAAGCCAGGGCTGCTATTGGAAATTCTCTTCCATACCACATGTATCATCTCGTAAAAAATTGTGAATCGGCCCAAGAGACGATGGACACGCTGATAGTGGCTTATGAAGGCACTTTGGAAGTTCAGGCTACGACCATGAATAATCTTAATTGGAGATACGATCATTTCTTTGCTCAACAAGGTGAGTCTCTTACCCAAACCTTCAATAGGTTTAACTATTTGGTTAATGATATGAGCAGGCTAGGAATCGTCAAGCACTCATCACAGTTGGTTCTGAAGTTTCTCGATTCTCTTGGGAGAAGCTGGGAA
This sequence comes from Lactuca virosa, assembly GCF_052849685.1. Taxonomy (NCBI): domain Eukaryota; kingdom Viridiplantae; phylum Streptophyta; class Magnoliopsida; order Asterales; family Asteraceae; genus Lactuca; species Lactuca virosa. The sequence continues at coordinate 48,233,400 of NC_136433.1, forward strand.
CATCATGCTGATGTTCTTAAGAATGGTGAGAAGATCGATTCCATGGATCTGAATTCTTTGTTCGGTAATCTACGAAATTATGAAGAGACCAAAGCTCTTCATAAGGAAATCATGAAGGATTCGAACAAGGAAAAGTCGGTTGCACTGGTGTCTCGAAAGGAAACAATGAAGCACATCAGCGACTCAGACAAGTCGGATCAGGGTGAAGAAAGTGATGAAGATTTCACCGATGAACTTGTTGCCAACACTGCACTTATCGTCAAGCGCTATGAAGAGTGTAGATCAAACGGGGTTAGAAGAGCTCAATTCAAGGGAAGTAGCTCAGCGAGAAGATCCACTTCAGAGAAGAAAATATTAAGTAATTTTTTTAATTGTGGGAGCCCTGACCATTTTGTCAGGGACTATAAGGAAAAGAAAGAAGCCCAAAGTCCTGAGAACTACGAAGTTTTGTACAAAAAGTTGGTGGCTCATATGATGAAGGAAAACATCTCTCTGCCAAAATCTTTCATTGCAAAACAAGAAGACCATGAAGAATGGGTGGATGAAGAGGAGACAACTAAAGATGAGGCGATGAACGTTAAGGGTCTCATGGCTCTTGTAAATGATTCCCCTTATGGCATTTGTGACGCTGATCGTTCTCAAGCTGTTAAAGGACCAAGTCCAAATCTTGGTCAAACTTGGTATTTAGACAGTGGAAGTTCTAGACACTTGACGGTTTACAAGTCTCTCCTAACAAATTTTGTAGAGAAAGATGGTCCAATGGTGACTTTCAGTGACAATAGCGGAAGAGTTGTAACAGGTGTTGGAACTTTTTAATGTAGGACAATTAAGCTGAAGGACATATTTTATGTGGAAGGTCTGAAAGGCAACTTTATCTCCATCAGTCAACTTTATGATGTTGGCTACAAAGTTCTTTTCAACCTTCATCAGGGAAATGTGTTTCATTCTGAAAAAAAAATTGTGCTTTCTGCTCTCAGAGAGAATGATATTTATATGGTTTGATTTGTTGATTTTGACGTTGATACTTTATTTTTGTTTTACTCTTTGCTACTTTTAAAATTTTGAACATAAGCTGCTACACTTTTAATTTATTTTTGGTTTGTTTGCATTAATTTTTTTTTTTACCAAAGAAGTATACATTGTGAATTCCTTTTTTTTTTACTAACATTTGCTACATGATCTTCTCTATCAATAGTGACCTTATCTAACTGATCTACTCTGAAGGGATCAACATGTCATTCCTTGAATGCATCACTCTCCTTGTGAAACCAGCTGACACTGACTCAGCATCTTTTCTTCAGCAACAACTGCCCTCTCTCTAACGCTGATGCACACACCGATTGACATGTTGTTTTATGCCGATAAGACCAGATAGGGGATAACTTTGCCACTAAGTGTTCTTCTGGGCATATATCCCCCTGTATTGAACAACCTATTTATGTTTTAATGGGATGAGATGAAGTTAGGTGACCTGACGCAACTAATTTCCAGAAACTCTGTCACTACAACTTCATCACCTCAAAGATCCAAATGTGTTTTCAACAATAAAGTGATCCCACCGTAAAAAGATTGGATCCCTCTAACTCGTTGGTTGCAAAGATTGGGATTGGTTCATGTTCTTCGTTTGTTCTTGGTGAACATGAAGCTTGGAATCAATCTGCAGAACCTCGATGATTAAAGGCATTCTCTCTCATTGTTTACTATGAATTGTGTTATTGTGTGATATGGTTGATCTTGTTTGTTCTCTTTTATAGCTAAAATTTCAAGTGGTAGATATCTCGAAAAATGGAAGTGTATTAATAACCATTCAATTCCAAGAATTTGATGGAACGAGTGTTTATCACCTTTTCTGAAAACGTTGCACATATTTCCATGTTTCAACTGTTTTCTTGTTTGACAATTATTTTATTCTTATCTTGTACCATTTTTATAAAAAGGAATCTGACGGTGGCAATTTTAAGCCTAGTATGAAACTTTTGACACATCATCATCCCTAGAAGCATGCTGTTGTATGTGACAAAATATCTCTAAGTTTCTCATCAGTGAGACCATCTGTTGAGAACATTGAGTCACCCTTTCATGCTGATTGCTTAGCACTGTCTAAACTCTCAAAGTGAGATTGTCTGGTCCAAATAAAAAAATTGATAAAAAAGGCTAATCATTTTTACCTGACCCTGTCCCTAGAAGCATGTTTGACGTATGCATCAGGTCTCATGTTCTGCTAAAACATTGAGCATAACCCAATGGCTTACCCTGATTGCATAGTCATCAGCGTAAGAGATACTTGTCAGGTCCTTAAATGACAAAGGGTTGTTCATGTCCCTGGCCTCCTAGTTTGAGGTATGACATGGTACCATTATGAATTAATGGTGAATCTTTGATTCTAGATTGTAACTTACTCTATGATACGGAAGTTTAAACCACTTCTTGTTGATGAGTTAAACTATTAATGATTCACGCTGATTTCACCTCAGCGTGACTGAAAAAATCCATTCTTACCCTTACATTCTTCTTTAAAGTTTTATGATTCAGTATAATGTACCATACGTTGATGAGAGCTTGACAAATATGTTATGATGTCTATATCATTATCTGTGATATATTACACGCATTTATCCACTCTTGCTATTTTTCTTCTAATAAAAGAGATTTATGATTCAGCGTATGATACCACACGCTGATGAGATCTCACAATACTATGTCAATGAATGGTAGTTTAAGCCCACACTATCATGAGACATCACAAACTAACTATACGATCATCATAATCTCATTCGTTGATCGCTTTAGCTGATGCATATTTCCACTGATGCATTGTCTCACTGATGTATCTTCCTTGTCTCAACGGTAACTTTTTGGATAACTTCTAAAAAGATTCTTCATTATCTTGGGATACGATATCTTTACGGTGCATATATTGTCACTTATGATTATCTAAAAAGGAAGAAACTTTTTGGGTATAAGTCGGGGATTCTTCATCCTAAGTCACTTTTACAATCAATTCAAGCAATTAAGCTATCTCTCTCAAAAAGACTCCAAATCATCATCTTCCTCAAAGCTTTCACCATGTCAAAGCCCTTGTACGATTTTGCTCCCAGCACTAACATCGTCAAAGGTCCTCATGCTCCCGAATCTACCATCATCATTCAATCCACCAATGTAGCGTTCTCGGATGAAATCCCAAAGTAGTTCGCAAACTCAGGAATCGAAGACTTTGTCGACTATGTCAAAATCGGTCCTATTCGATATGCATTGTGTGATTTCCCAGACCCTTTCTACCCTAAACAAGTATGTGAGCTTTACTATACATGATCTGTTGATATGGTTGCTCGAACCAAAACTGGAACCATTGGAGATGGTCAATATAGGGTTACCATTGATGTGGAATCCTTTCGAAATGCTCTTCATCTTCCTCGATTCGAAAGTTACTCTGAAACACCTTCTGAAGAAAGCTGCAAATCTATTCGTGAAAAATTAGGGTATAACTTCAAACTTTCAGGCCTCACTCGTGATCCATATAAGAACACTCTTCGTAAATGTTTTAATGTAGGGTGGAAATACTTAACAGGTGTGATTGGAAAATGTCTTGGTCACAAGACTAGAAGTTTAGATTAATTGAATCTCTTTGAGCAAAGAATTTTATACTTTATTGTGTACAATGAGAAACTAGACTTTGCCTAATTTTTTCTTGATCAAATTGTTGACTACATTACTGGCAACAAGAAGCCATTGAATGTTCCTTATCCTCGTTGGCTTGGTCAAATCTTGTCTCGAAAAGAAGGTTATGTTGAACTTCATGGAATTATTATTCCAATTCTTGCCCTCTCCTAAAAAATTATCAATGTTGTTCTATCTAAGGATGATTTGCCTATTACTGCAAGGATTCAAAAGTGGATTGAAAACCCCTATGTGGTTGAATCCTCAGACTCTGAAGAGGACAATAACAATGATGATGATAAAAAAAATCAAATTTTTTTTTAAATAGATATATGCTAGATTTTAACATTTTTAATTTTTTTTCCTTTTTTTTTATTTTTTTCGTTTCTTTTTATTTTTCGCTTTTTTTAAAAGTTGTTTTTTTTCTTTTTTTCGTTTTGTTTTTTGTTTTTTTTAATATCTTTACTACATACTTGAAGATAGTAGGGTTTTTTCTTTATTTTTGTTTTTATTTTTTTCTTTTTTTTATTTTTTTTCTTTTTATTTTTTAAACTAAATATCGGTTTGAGTTTTAAATGTTCAACAACTATAAAATTTTAAGTAAGAAGATTATTAAGGATCATAATAATTTTTGTTCATATTTTTTTTAATCATATAATTTTTTGATTATAAAATTTTAAATCATAGTATTTTGAATCATAACAATCTTATCTATCATAAATTTTGGATCATATTAATTTGGATCATATTAGTTTGGATCATAATATATTGATTTAAATAAATTTTTTGTTAAATACAACATTTGGATCATTATATTTTTTGAATCATTTAATTTTAAAACATAAAAAATATAATAATTATGGATCATTAAATATTTGAATCAAAATATTTTTAGATCATAACAAGTTAAGCATCATAAACATATTAAATCATAATATTTTTGAATCATAAATATTTTGAATCATCTCTATTTGGATCATATAAAGTTCAATATTTTTTTAAAAAACTTTTAATCTTTTGAAATCAAGTTTGGTATCTAAAACACCTTATTTTTTAATAATTCATTTTACAAAGTCATTAGAATGGTGAGTATAACTACTCCTTAAATTTTTATAATTTTTGGAGAATTTTTTTCTGGGTTTTTCTATAAATATAAATAATAATAATAATATTTTTTTTTCAAAATTTCATTATTTTGTTTATTTTGTAAAGAATTAAATTTTAAAAATTTTGGTTTTTTCAGATTTTTTTTTCAAACAAAAGAAAAGCTATGGCCAAAAAACTAAGTTGGTGGAAAAAAAACTCACCAGCCAATAAGAGTTGGACACTTGTCATGCTGGGGTGGAGGTACGTGTCAGCACCGAGAGAGGTCACATGGAAGAATTTTCCTTTTTTTCTTCTTTTAATCTATTTGGTTTTGTCATTTATACCCTTCAAACAATAACCTTCCCTGAAAATTATCAAAATCTCGCAATTAATTACGAAAATGTTATATCATCTCGCAAGATTTTAACGATAAATAAAATCAAATTCCTGACCATTTATTTTTTCAATCTTAAGGTCAAAAATTGTTTTCACGGTTTCTACCATTTTTTAAGTTTCTACTTGATTATATATATATATATATATATATATATATATATATATATATATATATATATATATATATATATATATATATATATATATATATATATATATATATATATAAAAGTTTAATAGAGAACCATTATTATTAAAAGAACCAATGAACCAATCCAAAGCGTCAAAATATAAAGCGATCAACAACAAAAGGAATGGTTGTAGATTTTTACAATAGACGCAGATGCACCAGATTATAACAAAAAACACTTTTTTTAGTTTACAATTTTTTTTAGGCCATGTTTTTTATCAAAAAAAAAAAAGAAAAACTAATATATTATTGTTCGTGATTTTTCGTCCTCTTTCCATAAAGATCCATATTGATATATAAAAAATGATTTTTTTTTTCAAAAAATCTACTTCATTTTCTTTGTTTATTGAAAAGTAGGTCTATTTTTTTATAGAAAAAAATTAATAAATATATCAAAATTAATAGTTTTTGGTACTCATTAAACATAGATTCATATTGATGTTTAAATTTTTTTTTTAAAAAAAAATCGATATTTCAGTTCTGATTCACATTGTGAACCTTCTCAGATCCACAGTGTGTATAATAGTAAGTCAGATTCAGAAGGTAAATATCTGAACTGATCGAGCTTTTTCACATTGTGAATGTTAAAAATTGAAATATTTATAGTTTAGATTCACAGTGTGAATCTACACTGATCGAGGTTTTTTTGTAGTCGGTGTTGATGTTTATTAATAGAGTACAAAAAATTAATACTTTTGGTATAATTAGTTTTTTTTATAAAAATAAACTTAAATATTGAAAAAAAATAACAAAATGAAGTGAGTTTTTTTCGAAAAAAAAAGTTCATTTTTCATATATCAACATAGATCTCTATAGAAAGATGACGAAAAATCGAGAACAACAGTATATTCGGGTTTTTTTTCGATAAAAAATGTGGCCTAAAAAAATTTTAAACGAAAAAAAAAGTGAGTTTTTTTGGTAAGGAGATGGATTTTTTCGTATAATCCGGTGTGTGTGCGTCAAATATACAAGTGTACATCTATTTCCTTGGTCGTTGATCATTATGATTTCTGACGCTCACGATTGGTTCCTTGTTAATTATGGTTCTCTGTTGAACCTCAACGTGTGTGTGTATATATATATATATATATATATATATATATATATATATATATATATATATATATAGGTTTAGGTTATATGGAAAACAAAAAACTCTAAAAAAAACCCTAAAAATCATAAAATTGCATAAAAAAAATACTTAGAGATCACAAAGCTTTTTTTTGAATTTTTTTATGAAAAAATCTCTGCTTTTAATACAAAATCGTTGAATTTTTTTTGAAAAAAAACCTTTTTTTTATTAAAAAAAATTGATTTTTTATTTTTTTTCAGCGATTTTATTAAAAAAGTTGCGATTTTTTCATAAAAAAATTCAAAAAAGTCTTGTGATCTCTTAAGTATTTTTTTTATGCATTTTTATGATTTTTAGGGTTTTTTTAAGAGTTTTTTTTTTCCAAATAACCTTTCCCTATATATATATATATATATATATATATATATATATATATATATATATATATATATATATATATATATATATATATATATATATTTTTCAATGTTTGTGATGTATGTTAAATTAAATTTACTGTTTATTACTCTTGCTAGCAGCGCAGCTTGTTGTCCGTTTGCCTTCAATCGATATGTATTGAACTATTTTAGTCGAATTCAATATATATTATTCTATAAAACAAATAAAACAAACCACATTACAACATCTAAAGTATTTAATATAAGCTATACAATAAATAACTTTCTTTAAATAAACATTTTGGATTTGTTAATAAAAGATTTTTACATTTATATTTTTCCTCTAAAATAATTTTAATTTAACAGTTTTCATCATTTATAATTTTAAAATTAGGTTATTGGTATTTTATAAGTTATAATTTTTGACTCATACTATATTTTAAAATTACGTTTTTGGTCTTACATATTTATTTTTATAGTATTACTTATTATTATTTTGATTTCTTAATTAGTTGTCATTTTTAGTATTATATCGAGTAAAATATATATACTTTTAAATCCGCTTCTTACATACATAATTTTTTTTTTATGAAAACCATATATTTATACCTTTGTGTTTAACTTTACAAAGAAGTTTTCGCCGCAATAAACGGAATAACTAAATACTAGATATCATTCAAATTCAAAATAATCAACGAGATTTGTAGGGTTCAAATAGCCAACAATAAGGATTATAAAAAGTAAGGTTTGATATAAAAAGAAAAAAGATGGTATGGGGTAGCAGTAGCAGCCTTATTTGTGTAAGGTAGTGGGTTGGAGCCTTCCATTTTTGTAGCGCACACTCATGGCTCACGATGAGGGCGCCTGTGTGTACAGGAGAAAAGTGACGGGACCCAGGGGATCTCATCAGAAAGACACTTGGTCCCCATCCACTATACAACACACGTGTCAGGTCTCCTTCATCATGTTAGATGCTCTTCGTACACATAACGCAAAGTAAAAATACGCACTTCTTTCCTTCCTTCATGACCCATGTGCATCAACTTACATCCATAATTAATTATTTTCTTAAATGGTAATAACATTTTATATGTTTAATTCTTGAATATATAACGAACTCTATGTTAAATTTGGCATAGTTATTAATTTTGGTAACATTGGCCAATATTTACTATACTCTGCCTCTCAATACTGTTTTGACTGTCGGTAACTAAGTTTATAGTTGAATATGTTCCCAAGATAGTTTAAATTGTAGTTATGCGAAATGATAAATCATAGATTTTATTTGATTACATTCAAGTCAAATCATCAACCTAATTACCATCATTGCTAAAATTAGGTTTTATCAATTGGAATAATGACTTAAGAGGGTAATTAGGTTTCCAGTTTGTCCGTGTTAGGTCATTAAGGTTTTTTTGTGTGCGTATTAGACCAATATGGTTGTTATTACCGTTTATAAATAGTCTTTTTTACCGGTTTCTTCTTGTTTAACCGGTAAAAAGGAATATTTCTAAACGGTAATAACAACCATATTGGTCTCATACGCACAAAAAAACCTTAATGACCTAATACGGACAAACTGGAAACATAATTACCCTCCTAAGTTATTAACCCTAATTATTTAGAAAACACGCTTACTAATCAATGTGACTCACTTGTTTGATTGAAAATAGTTGCTTCCATTTAAACTTATCACACGACCCTTCTAGAATTTCCAAGTCCAAAAACTCATATGATTGATGATCTTCATTACATAAATATGCAACATTTTATCAATAACTTCTTTTTTGTCATTTAAATGTTTACAAACACATCCATATGTACAAAAACAATCTCACTTTGATACCTCCCATCAATGTCTACATTTGATAACGAATGGAAATGTAAAACCAACAGGGACTTGCAAAGGAAGCCTATTATCAATTATTTTATAAACAACAAAACCACAACATGAACAAAGAAACTGAAGTTGCAAAATTAATAAAAAATCAGCACATAAACAAACACATATAGACTATATACAACACATAAACGGAAGTTTATAAAGCATGAAACTTAATGACAGGAAAAGTAAAAAACTTAAAGGAGACTTTATAAAAAGAAAGATCACCCTTACTTGCCACAAATGGTTGAAGACATCAACAAGAAGATCAATCTGACCATGGAATCCACATGTTGTCTGATCATGACTTCAGTAGTTCATCTACTGAAACGTAAGAATTGTAATTGAACTCTATTAGCATTTGAAAAGGGACTTAGGGTTTCAGAGAAGACGACGAAGGGTTTAAAAAAAATTTGGACCATTTCTCGATTTGTGCATGTCATCCTTGCGCAGGGGCCATGCTAATCTTCTCTGTATCGTTCCAATTTTATCGGATGTCCCCGAAAGGACGACTATAGATGAAGAACTTCGCCATATAGAGGAGTAGCAGGTTCTTCTTCTGGTCGATATGGGACAACGCGAGTTCTAAACGAACTAGTTTACTGTTGATGGTCATATATTCTCAATGTCTTTAAAATTAGGGTTAATGACTTAGGAGGGTAATTAGGTTTCCAGTTTGTCCGTATTAGGTCACTAAGGTTTTTTTTTTGTGCATATTAGACCAATATGGTTGTTATTACTGTTTAGAAATAGTCATTTTTACCGGTTAAACAGGAAGAAACCGGTAAAAAGGACTACTTCTAAACGGTAATAACAACCATATTGGTCTAATACGCACAAAAAAACCTTAATGACCTAACACAGACAAACTGGAAACCTAACTACCCTCCTAAGTCATTATCCCTTTATCAATTATAGATGTGTTTTGTCGTTTTAAAATGTTGGTCCCATTATAGGATAACCATGGCCTACGGTTTTATCCAATGAGCAAAAAAAAAAAAAAACACTTTAACTGCTTTAAGCTTTCAATTCCATTCTCATATAATATAATTTTATGATTCTTATCACTTTTACACAAGGTATCATCGGCCTCTAGGTCCGGATTACCAAATTTGTAAGACGTATTGTTGGGATTTATGATAGAAAATCAAAGTTCAATAGTTTAATTTTGTTCTATATTAACGTGGAAGAAAGTTTGAACAATTTAAAGGAAGACCAAGCCTACATGCATGTCTAGCCAAGTTATGAACATGAAACTAGAGATTCGCGACTTAGGCACACGTCGCATCATCGCTAGGAGCTGAGGAGCAAGGCTTGGGTTGGACCGATCCGGTCAATGTTGATCGCATGTTATCTTTATCGGTACGGTCCAAGAAGCCTCTACAAGCCTCAAGAAAATGAGCAAGATGTTGCTCATTTACCCATTTGACATTGGAAGGCTATGGTACTACGTATTTCTTGCAGGTGATCGTGGTCGTCGTATGATCCCATATTGGTAGCAGAGGCTTTACCCCCATAAGGCGTATTGTGTATTTATGCAATATCACGACGCTTAGGTCATGCATTTCAGATTTGGGTGCATCCCCTTCTTCCAACTATTGTGCTAGTCAACTAGACTTGACATTGTCCCCGACACAATTATCAAGGCCATCATATCTTATCACTGATCCTTCGTTGTTTATGCTTATAAAGGTTGGTTAAGTGGTAACTACAATTTCCTCTTTCATTCTCTTTTTGGCGTCTTCTTTGCATATCCTATCATAGGCCATTGTTACTTGATTTATCATGGATGAGAAATAATGCAATTGCTCCATTATTTCTATCATGATCGTCACTCAAGTTAAGAAGGAAAAATTAGACTATCATTTCAAAGAGGATTATGGTGTGCAAGTCCTTAATCCAGATTCATCGATTCTTCATGCTTCGGAAGGGAAATTGGTTTGTATCTTATGCAGTTGGACTTTGGCTTTTGTAAACATACCAATTATTTAGTCAAAGGTGTCTTGGGATTTTATCACCTTCGTATTGTTCACTTTAAGTTGTACACTATCAATATATGTTTCCTAACCAAACAATATTGTACCAACTCATTTCAATTACATAAAGTATTGTAACTGTAACACACAATGGGGATCTCACACCCTAAATACTCAAATATGAGGACTTTATGCCTCTAATTTCACAATGCATAGACTCACCCCTAGCTCCATGATAAGAGGACTTCATACCCCAAGAACCGTGAGATAAGCCACTACACCGTGTAGGGAGGTACCATCATGCTAATATCATACAATATCTAGACAATTCATTTCATTGCCATATTCCAATGTATGTTCTTTGTTGTCTTAACTAAAACCATGAATTAAGAATTAATTATTTTGTTGTAATTTATCTCGAGTTTCATAACCTCAAACATAGGATGTTGTCATTTAGATCATCAAAAATTAACAAAATACTAATTCAAAATAACAAAACTTTCTAATTTTAATTCCAACTGACTTATTTCTTTTCTTTTTTTATTATCTTCGTTGGTGTCTCATCATCCTAGTGTAACCTTTATATCCTATTTATTATACCTCTAGGTTTGGTTTTCATAATATCATAGTATGGCTTTTATCATTTTTTGAAACCTCTATATTTCACTTATTTTAAAGCATTTATATCAACACTTCCACTATCTGTGCCATAAACTCATGATTTTTCAACAAATAAAAAATGTACAGTATATTTAGACATATATTTCTTTCTAATGGCCAAATTGCCCTTTTAGGCTAATATTACATTCTTTTCATTACTTCATCATCAAGTAAAAGACAATTTATTTTATTACTTTAATATCCTAAGTATTATAATTATAGTATGTCACATAAATATCCCTCTTTATGAAACTAATGATTTGATTGCAAAGAGGGATCTTAGTCTTCGTACGCTATATATTGACCATTTTAAGGTTGTTGATTTGTAATGATCTAGATGAGACATTTTTGGATGTTGGTGATGTGAAATGTGAGTCTACAAGCCTTGCATTGATGTTTCAATGTAGAAAATAGACATGTGTTTGAATGATGAGTTGTATCATGATTCGGACGGTGTTCTGATACCATAACATTTGGCAATGACTATGAAAGATGAGTTGAATTATCTATCTTTTACACTTGAAGGTATGGTGAGGAGGATAAGGAAGTACTTACGGAACCGACTGTTGACGGTTCCCATGTTGAGTTTTTATTCAAAAATTGTTTCAAAAACATAAAGATGGCAACGTAAGACTTTAACTTTGAACAACATAAAACTAGTTTTATTCCCACCAAAGGATCTACTAGTAAAGTTTGGAAGAAAACAACAACCATATAAGGAAAAACTTACAACCTTTGAAGACTTTGATTCTCATGAGAGATTGGAAGTTGATGAAGATGACAAACTATTCAAATGTGAGCTTCTCTAAAGATATCCACCAAGCAAGATTAAACCACCAAAATATGCTAGTATACACATGTATATTAGTTGTTCTTGAGCCTTAGAATCATATGCCAAGTATAACATCAAAAGATAACAAACTAATGGCTTAAACTCCATACTACACAAGGAAAAGGACAAGAAATGAGAGCACCTAAGTGCTCTCGGTTTTGGGCAGAAAAAAGATGAAGAAAACATTGCAAAACCTAGCCATTTTCTTCATAATACTCTCTCTTAAATACTTACAACAAAGTACCAAGCACCATGCTTTGATAAAAAGTATAAGCAACCTTATGTAAGAAGCTTGGGATGAAGATGTAAGTCAAACACTCCAACTTCCCCGGCCTATGCCTACTTACGGTTTTAGAGAAGAAAAAGAGGGACTAAATGTGTCTTACACTCAAGCCATGAACTAACTTGGTTACCTAAAGTGTCCAAAAGTTTGTACATAACTTAAATAATCATACCATATGATATATTACTAGTTTTATTTTCTTTATTATTATTTCCTAGAAATAATAATTCCCAATATGTTGGTAAAATATTATTTTCATAAAATAATGTATTCCAATTAAATACAAGTATTAATTATATTTATTAATAATCAAATTATACTAATAAATAATCAATTGGTAGTAATTTGCTATATGGTGTGACCTTATATGATCATAGGTTATTAGCAATATCAGTCTATAATGACTCTTGGGCATACAGACATCTTGTTGAACATGAGACTTGGATCACAATACCTGAAAATGACTACATAAGCCGCTTGCATAGTTCACACCATACCTGAAAATGACTTTTATAACTACATGTGCGGTTGAGGATCAGTATTTGACCATATCAAAGAACAACACTCCCTACACTTAAGTACTACAATCAAAGCGGTCTATGAGGTGATCTTGATGTGGGTCCGTTCAATACTAGTTATCTGACAAGTACATATGAAAATTGGTTATAACCCATTGCCTACTTTCATTTAGTGAGAGTCAACCAATCCAATTCATATTAGTGTTACTTCATAATTGCTCTCACAATTATAACTAACTATGAGCTTTTATAATAATAATATTATTCATGGATTAAACATGTTAATATAGAACACAACAAATATTGATGTGATGATCATATCCCAATATATCAAAACAATATAATAGTTGTTGTCTTAATATTCCAATATCCAAATATTAAATCCAAATCAAATCCCATTTCTAGAATAATGAAGTTTTATAGCTGAAGTGTGACCATTCATACTTAGCTCAAAAGAAGCACTTTATTAATGGGCCTGGCTAAATTAAATTTGTGTGAATTTTGCAAATACTATCATCTCCATATTTGAATTTATTCTAAGTATAGTTAAATATCGCGGAGAATATGAGTGGTGTTCTGATGTGATTTAGAGTCTCTTAGCTTGATTAAGTATACTTTTGAAATCACAAAAGATTTCTATGTGGTCCTTGAATGGTAGGACTCAACATAGTTTTTGTAATGAACTAATTCTGTAAGGTCAAATCTTATAATCTGATGTGTAAAACCTTTATCACGCTGAACACATCATTAAGGCCAGTGGCTTTGATCAGGCTTCAGAAGATAGCGTCATATATTACTTGTTAGTTAAGTGTTGTGATCCGTTATCTTTATGATAGGATATGTTTTGTATAGTATATATATCTTTAATATATAGTATTTATCTTAGTTATTCTAATCTCTGATATGTAGGGATTTAAATCTAGAATATTCATCAACCTACTATATAAGTTACACTATGGTCGTATGTAAAATTAATCACTTTGTGCACTATCACTTTGTGAGAGATTTTCTTAATCATTTTTTTATTAATCTCTTCATGTTCTTATTATTGTTTGATATTTATGTTCTTAATTCGATCCTTTAATTGGTATCAAAGCAGGTACTTTTATCGCACAATGAATAAACCTTCTTCTTCTTCTTCCGACTCTAAACTCTTCTCTAGTACCACTTCTTGAAACATAATTCTTACTTTCAATGAAAAGAACTTTCCCATGTGGAAAAACAAAGCTATGGTTGTTCTTGAAACCATGGATCAATATATGATGGACATTATCAAAAAAGGTCCACATGTTCCCACCTTTGATGAAACAAAATATGGTGTGAAGATTGGCGTTATTAAGAAAACTCCTAAACATCTGTTTAGTGAAGATGATAGGTGCCTGCATAGTCTTGATGTTCGAGATCGTACTACAATAGGCAACTCTCTTCCTTATGATATCTACCACCTTGTTCAGAATTGTGTCTCTGCCAAAGAGATGATCGATATTTTGACAGTAACATATGAAGGAACCAAAGAAGTCAAAGCCACTAGGGAAAACAGACTAAATCGCAAGTATGGGAACTTATTTGCTCAAAGGAATGAATCTCTTACTCAAACTGTCAATCATTTTAATTGTTCAATTAATGACATGAGAAGATTTGATATTTTCAAACCTGAGTCTATTTTAGTTTTAAAGTTTCTAGATTCTCTTGATGACAAATGGGAACATCATGTCGATGTACTAAAGAACAGTGAGAAAATTCATTTTATGGATCTTCACAATCCGTATGGAAACTAGAAAAATTTGAAGAAACAAAAGTTCTGAGGAAAGAGATAATGAAGGAAAACTTCAAAGAAAGATCTTTTGCAATGTTCAGCAAAAAGTCAACTTTTTCCCCTGAAAGTGAAAGCTACGTGTCAGATAATATTGATTCTGAGGATGAGTACAATTTCGAGCTATACTCAAGTGTTTCTATGATTGTGAAGCACTACAAGAATTATGGAAACAAAAGGTTTAGCAGAGCAAGAACGTTTCCGACTAAATCAAACTCATCAGCGTCTAAAAGGTCTAACGTTGGTAACTCCGAGAAAGATGATGGAAAGTGTTTTAACTATGGAAGAACTGATCACTTTGCCCATAATTGCAAAATCAAGAAGAACATTCCAAAGGATGAATCCTATGAACCAAAGTACATGCATTTGGTTGCCTCTCTGAAAAGGAAAAACCTTGAGTCAAATGTTCTTTTTGCTGAAGAAGAAGAATGAGTTGAAGATGAAGAATCATATGATGAAGAGATTAAGAAAGATGTGTGTTTGATGGCGAGTTTGTCACTGATAAGAATAGTTGTAGTTCAAGTACGTTTGAAGTTGATCTTGCTAAAGATGCTAGTGATTCAAAATTTCAGAACTGAGATTCCTCATCCTAGTATCAGGTTAAAAAGTTTTTAACTTATTCTGAAAGTGAAAAAGACTCTACCATTGAATTTTCTAAAAAATGCAAAAGTATTAATAATTGGGCTCATTCTCACTTTAAAACCTTCAAAATTGTCAATGATCAAATACCTCATAAGTGTGAGAAAATTATTGGATGAAGTTTTTATGAAGCTATTTATATTTTCAAACAAATTGACTCTAAACGAAAGTTTCAAACCAAAACTGAACTTATTAATGAATATAAAATCAAATTAGTAAGTGGTGGCATTTTAAATCATCAAGACCTTATAAAAAACATTGTGCCACTGATACTGATGGTTTTACCTCGTGTGTTTCTCCTTTACTGCCATTGAATCTTTTGTCAAATCTCCTGATCATGAGTATGGGGAAAAACAAAAGGTTTTGGAACCATCAAGTGAAATGGAAAAGAAAAAGGAAAAACAAAAAGGCTTTGGAACCATCAAGTGCAAGTCAGTTCAATTCTCAAATGTTTCTTATGTCAAAGGATTAAAGCATAACCACATTTCTATAAGCCAGTTGTGTGATTCTGATTATGAAGTTCACTTCAACAAGCATGAAGGAAAAGTGATTTATTCTAACAGTGTTATGGTTCTATCAACGAATTGTCGTAGCGATATCTACATTCTTGATGTGTTTCCTACTGATAACTCTATAACATGATGTTTCTTCTCTCATTCTTAACCTTATTTAAATTGGTTATGGCACAAGAGATTCTCTCACATCAACGTTAAAGCTATATCGAAGATCTCTAATGATCAGCTTGTGAGAGGGTTACCAAGATGAAGTTCTTCAAGGAAAAATTTTGTGATGCATGTGAAAAAGGGAAACAGAACAAGTCTTCTTTTAAACCCAAGTTGTGCTCATCCATTTCTGATCCATTTCATCTACTGCACATGGATCTTTTAGGCCCGATTCTATTTAAGTCTCGTGCTGGCAAGAAGTACTCATTGGTTATTGTCAATGAGTTTTCAAGGTTTACTTGGGTTATATTCTTATGCAACAAAAGTGATGTTGTTGATGAGATCATTTCATTGATCAAACAATGTGAAGTTTTATATGATCTCAAAGTCAAACAACTCAGAAGTGATCATGGTACTGGGTTTCGAAATGAAAGTTTGGAAAGTTTTTACGAAGAAAAAGGAATTGTTCAAAATTTCTTAGCTGTTAGAACTCCTCAACAAAACAGGGTTGTTGAACGAAGAAACCGTACTCTCATAGATGCTGGAAGAACAATGGTTGTGGATGTTGGTCTTTCTCTTTCATTCTGGGTTGAAGCTATTAATATTGCTTGTTATACCTAGAATCGTTCAATAATTGTGAAAAGACATGGCAAAACTTCGTACAAGCTGATTAAAGGTTGAAAGCCTGACATTTCTTATTTTCATTTTTTGGTTGTGTTTGTTTTGTTCTTAATTAGAAGGATCGGCTTTCAAAGTTTCAAGCAAAAGCAGATGAATGTGTTTTCTTGGGATATTCGTCTATTTCAAAGGCCTGCAAGGTATTTAATTTAAGAAAGCAAATTATAAAAGAGTCGATTCATGTCAAATTCGATGAGGATTCCTATTCAAAAGGTTCTATTGATCATCCTGGATCAATTTTAGATGAGCTCGTCTCCTCATATTCTCCCGAATCTCATTTTTTTGTCGATTTTGTGTCCTTTGCTCCAACTTTCTTGTCATCTCATGAATGCTCTTTAGCTCCAAGTACTGATTCTAATATTCTTGTTCATAATGACGACTCTCCTGACACTAAAGTTATTGAAGTTCACACTGATGATCCAACCACTTCGTCTGATGAAATTTCTCTACATGATGTTCGTGTTCATCCTCTCTCTCTCTCTTTCTCTCTCTCTCTCTCTCAAGTGATTGGAGATCCTACTTATGATGTTCTTACACATCGTCAAGTATCATCAAATTTCTGTATGTTTGTCAATTTTGTTTCTCTCATTGAACCAAAAAGGTAGACGATGCATTGGATGACGCTGACTGAATTAGAGCCATGCAAGATGAATTGCATGAATTTAAAAGGCACAATATCTGGACTTTTGTTCGACGCCCATCGAGAAAGATGTAACGCCCGTGTTTTGGGGCTAAGCATTAGTAAATTATGTAATAGTCTAGGTCAACTATTGTAACCCTTTTTGAAGTAATAAAGATGAAATATTTGAGTATTATGTGAATTATGTGCTTATATATTTGTTTATAAAGAAATAATAAAAATACGCGACAAAATTTAAGTTTTGAATAAACCCGATATCGACACATGAAGTGGTAGTGGTCATGACAAGGATTCCGGACATATAAAGAACGTCGAAATCCGAGTTATAACGAAAGAGTTATGACCTGTCGAAGTTTCGCGACAGAACCGACACGACACTGCACAACGTAAATAGTGAATTTACGATAGAGGGATCTTTATCCTTAGTGATCTAAAAGAAAGTCGTAGAATATGTTAAACCGAGAGCGTGCCTGAAAAGAACACCCAAATCTGACTTCGTATGAGAAAGTTATGATTTTTTGAAGTTTCGGCTTAGCGGTATGCAGCTCGGAGTTCGAGTATTAGATCGAGCGGTTATTAGCCGACACAACCTAAACAAGAATCGAAGATCTCGCTAATAGTAGCGTAACGATAAAAAGACAGACGAAAACAGATGTCGGATGAAGAAGTTATGGGTTTTTAACGGACCAATCCTGTCTTGGCCTGTTAAAAATATAACTTAAAAAAAATCAAAAATAGCCGACAGAGTCTAAACGAAAGTTGTAGAGAACGGTCCGGCCTATGTGTGGATATAAAGAATGTCGAAAACGAGGCTCATATGCAAAAGTTACGAATTTCAGAAGTTGGGAAGGAAAATTACGAAACTGATGCGAAAGTGATGACGTGGCTCGATCAGGGCCGTCGCTTGCTGATCACGGTCTGGCCTTCGGATCCGGACACCTGGACTCGCTACGCCTCGCGTACGAGAGGAGCGCCCAACGTCCGAGTATGCCCCGCGTCGGAAGAGGATTACGCCCAACAGTCTTCGATTGCGCAATTCCGAGATGTCGACGTCGCCCCAGCAGCCTTGCGACACGTGTGTACGGAGCGAGCCTAACGCCCAGCGTAGCCGAGGACTACACCCAGCGTACGTCCGAGGTCTCGCCTATAAAAGGCATGCGAGGGCAGCTGGCTAAAGCACACAAAATCCTTCTACTTTCTCTCACTACCCCCTAACCCCCCCCCCCTAAAGCCTAGGTAAACCCCCTAGCACCCGAAGGAAGCCTCGAGGCTCCCGAAGCCTCGAGAAAAAGAGCCTTTCAGCTCGGAAACGCTGCTCCAGCGAAGCCCGGTTTTTAATAAAAACCCGCTGTAAGTGAGATACGCCTACCGTACTTTAAATATAGCTTATATTTAAATATAATATCGTTATTATGAACCTATAAATAAGATTTATCAGTGATTCAAAGTCGTTATACTGATTGATCTACTTACGGGAATGATGTCTAGGCTGTGAGTTAGTGAGGTGTTTAATGTGGGATTTCCAAACAGTATACTTCGTATACCAAACGGACCCTACCTCCGATATGATCCTGCCTGGTTGTTCCTTACTTGATAGATCATGAAGTAGACTTTGAGTTAATGATGAATATAGACTAATAATTAGTCGCAATGAATATTAGACTAAAATCTAGTGGTAATAATACTAGGTTTCGTCGAAGTAAATCATATTGTTAAGAAGCGAAGCGGTGCTCGAATTTCGAGTCGTCACCTTAACAAGTGAGTGCATAGTTACTTTCATCTTACACATAGATATGAAGTATTTTAGATAAATTACGTGCTATGTGTGCATATAGTCTGAATACTTGCTGTCTATGCTGGATGAAAGATTTTATACATGTTTTAAATGATTTCAACTTTATATGTATTTTATATCTACAAAATGTGTTGGGTAAAACATGGGTAGATATAATAGTTGGGTGTGATGAAATAAAATGATGAGAGGCCTCAATATTGAAGACGTTTCCAGTCATCTAGCGGAGTATAGATGACGAACACAAACTTTTCTAGACAGTCCACTGGAACGCTAGCAGCATCGCAACCTGTAGGTGTTTCTGAACGATGTGTTCACCGGTGTACTCCATCCCCCTTATGGTTGCCTTAAGGACATTTATTGCTGAGGAATCCCCTTAGCAGTAGTGTCCATCCTGATGATGATCCTTAGGCTAGGTCCCTTATGATAGGTTTTTTAGGGACATAAAGTGAGGATAACGGGAACGGGTAATCGGGTTATTGTTGGTTGATGAAATTAATAAACTTATTTATTGTGGGTTGAAAACCCTATGTGCTCACCATGCTCCCAAGCCTGACCCACTCAGTTTCTTGTGTTACAGGTAGTGGCACTCGAGCATAGATGTGATGTTTTGGATGAGGGATTACGGATTATAGGATTGTAGATATGAATAAATGTTGTAAGGCTTATATTGTACCGTTTATGCTTTTGATCTGTATCGAACATGACATCCCGAGGTTTTTAATGAAATACATTTCTTCGGAAATGCTTTGATAAATCTTTATCATATTTTATTTTGGGAACAAATTCCGCAACACTTTTCTTTAAAATGTTACTCTGATTTTTAAACAAAGCATAAACAAAAATCGGTCTTTTCTGGCCGTGAAAATGGGGATGTCACAGTTGGTATCAGAGCATTAGTTTAAGTGAACTAGGAATTTATAGGATTTCTAGACTTAAACTTAGAATGCTAAGCGATGATTGTGAGATGAGTGTCTACTATATTTTAGACACAAGCACTAGTTTATTTTAGGAAAGATGCCTAAAATGCTTTTATGTGCTATATGCTATTATTTGTTCGGATCTATGGTTTGATGCCGATCGGATCTGGAAACCTTATGTGTTCAGGATTCTAAACGTACGACTACGATATTAGA
This sequence comes from Lactuca virosa, assembly GCF_052849685.1. Classification (NCBI taxonomy): domain Eukaryota; kingdom Viridiplantae; phylum Streptophyta; class Magnoliopsida; order Asterales; family Asteraceae; genus Lactuca; species Lactuca virosa. Next base: position 48,253,710 of record NC_136433.1, read on the forward strand.
ACTAGCATGTAAACGTTTCGGAGAGATAAGGATGATTTAAACGTCTATCCTAAATAAAGATCTAAATTCACCCTATCCGATGTATAGATTAAAATAGCGAGAACCCGCAGAGGAGCCAGGAATGCAAATGGGAACAGGAATCAACCACCAGTGATTGAACAAATACCTGTTGTAGCAGCTGCTCCAGAGCCAATCACGATGGCCGGAGTATAAGCGATGATCCAGATGATGTTGGATCGTCAGATGGAGGAGAAAAGGCGTTTACTTCAACAGAATCGAGAGGAAGCTACAATGCCGTTCGAACAGCCCGAATTGAATGATGGGCAGTCAGGGGAAGGAAACTACAGCAGGACCGTTGGTCAAGATGATTCGCCAGTGATTAGGAGGAACAACCAAGATGACAGAGTCGAGAGTTATGGATGCAACTATAAAGATTTTCTAACTTGCAAGCCATCGAGTTTCACTGGGAAGGAAGATCCAATTGGAGTTATGGATTGGATCTCGGAAATGGAGTTGGCCTTCATGACATGTGGTTGCAAAGGCAAGTTACAAACCACATTTGCAGTACGTTAGTTCAGAGGAGGCGCGATTCGTTGGTGGAACACCCTGGGGAAGACTCTAAGCCCCAATAAGCCCCTACAACTAATGTGGGCAGAGTTTTTGGTGGAATTCAAGCGCAAGTACTGCTCAGCCCAAAACCTGCTCGAGCTAGAGAACCAATTCCTAACTTTGAAGAAAGGGAGCATGTCCATCGATGAATACACCTACAACTTCACAGACAAGATGGAGTTTGCCTTGCCCCTTGTCCCGGACGAGCTGACAAAAATTGAAAAGTACGCAAAGGACTTCCATGGGAGTATACGGTGCCAGTGCGTCAGGCATCTACTCTGGAGGTAGCTATCTGGGTTGCCAAGTCTGTGGAGGATATGATCAAGGGAAGAGCCGACACCAAGGTCGAGGTTGGAGAGAAGAGGAAATCTGAAGGGTCTGCAAGACCCAATAAGAAAATCAAGTCTAGTTCAAGGAAGTTTGGAGGAGGAGGAGGCGAATCGAAGTGGTGCGACAAGTTCAAGAAGAAGCACTCTGGGAAATGTGACGGAGAAGTCAATTGTTTTACATGTGGAAATCCCGGGCACTATGCCAACGAGTGCATGTTCAATAAGAACGTTTGTTATGGGTGTAACGAGGAAGGGAACATCTCGAGGGACTGCCCGAAGAAGAAAGAGGCAGCAAGACCCAACATTCCACCAAAGCCGAAGGCGAGAGCCTTCCAGATGACGCTAGAAGCTGCAAAGGAGGCAGCAGATGTCGCTTCAGGTACCTTTCTTCTAAATGGATTACCTGCCAATATACTATTTGATTCGGGAGCAAACTACTCCTTTGTATCGTATAAATTTGGTAGGAAACTAGCATTACCTATAGAAAAACTTGATAATGCCCTAGTTGTGGAAGTTGCCAGTGGCAAGTTCGTACCTGTTAGTGATCGTATTAAGAACATCATCATCGACTTAAACGGAAACAAATTCCACGAAGAGCTGTTACCCATAGAGTTGAACGGTTTCGATCTCGTTTTGGGAATGGATTGTCTTAGCGCCAACGATGTTGCGATACTTTGCAGAAAGAAGATAGTAAGAGTAAACCCACACGGAAAAGAGTCATCTATGGTGTACGGGGACAAACGCAGAGTGAATTCTGGAATCATCTCCCTGATGAAAGCCAGAAAATGTTTGTCCAAGGGATGCACATCATATTTGGCATTCGTGATTGATGCAAAGAAGGAGAAAAATGAGGTGTAGAGTATACCATTGGTATGTGATTATCTGGAAGTCTTTCCCGAAGATCTTCCCGAATTACTGTCTGATAGACAAGTGGAGTTCCGAATAGACTTGTTACCAGGAATGACACCAATAGCGAAAGCACCGTACCGATTAGCACCGACGGAGATGAAGGAGCTTATGACGCAACTTCAGGAGTTGTTGGACAACGGTTTCATTCGACCTAGTTCATCACCCTGGGGAGCTCCAGTGTTATTCGTGAAAAAGAAGGACGGAAGCATGAGAATGTGTATAGACTACCGAGAGCTGAACAAGGCAACGGTGAAGAACAAGTATCCATTCCCAAGGATTGATGACATATTCGATCAGCTGCAAGGTTCAAGCTATTTCTCAAAGATCGACCTTAGGTCATGATATCATCAGCTAAAGGTAAGAGAGCAGGATATTAAGAAGACTGCATTCATAACAAGATATGGACACTACAAGTTCTTGGTTATGTCATTTGGACTAACCAATGCTCCAGAAGCGTTCATGGATTTGATGAACAGGGTTTATAAACCATTACTCGATAAATCTGTGATAGTGTTCATAGATGACATTTTGATTTACTCGAAAAGTCAAGAGGAGCATGGCAGACACTTGCGGGAAGTGTTAGAAGTATTGAAGAAGGAGAAGTTGTATGCAAAGTTCTCCAAATGTGATTTTTGGATTCGAGAAGTCCAATTCTTGGGTCATGTGGTTAACCAATAATGGATAATGGTTGACCCAACAAAGATCGAAGCTGTGATGAAGTGGGAACGACCGAAAAGTCCCACAGAGATTCGAAGCTTTCTGGGATTAACTGGATATTACAGAAGGTTTATCCAAGGCTTTTCTTCGATAGCTGCTCCATTGATAGCTTTGACCCATAAAGGAGCTACTTATACATGGAGTGAGAAGCACGAAGAAGCATTCGAGAAGTTAAAGAAGAAATTATGTGAAGCACCGATTCTTTCTCTACCTGATGGAGTTGAAGACTTCGTAGTCTATAGTGACACATCTGGAGTTGGGTTGGGATGTGTTCTGACCCAAAGAGAGAAGGTGATAGCATATGCATCTCGACAATTGAAAGAACACGAGAAGAACTACCCCACTTATGATTTGGAGTTGGCAGCGGTAGTATTTGCCCTAAAGATATGGAGGCATTATCTCTATGGCGTGAAGTGCAAACTTTTCACTGATCATAAAAGTCTCCAGTATCTCTTTAATCAGAAAGAATTGAATATGAGGCAACGACGCTGGCTAGAGTTACTCAAGGACTACGACTGTGAGATACTTTACCACCCTGGTAAAGAAAATGTTATCGCTGATGCTCTCAGTCGGAAGGTAAACCTTGAAAAGAAAAGGCCAAGAGCGTTGAGAATAGAAGTTGTCTCGACTATTGTGGAAAATATCAAGAAAGATCAGGAAGAAGCTTCAGAGAAAAATGACTAAAACGAACAAGGTTTAGGAAAAACGTTAGTGTTCGGTACAAACAATCAAGGATTGAAGGTATTCCAAGACAGGATTTGGGTACCTAAGACAGGAGGAGTGAGAGATCTTCTGATGGAAGAAGCTCACAAAACCATGTACTCAATTCATCCCGGTAGCACTAAAATGTATAGGGACCTAAAACCCTACTACTGGTGGCCGAAAATGAAGCTCTATGTTGCAAAGTATGTGGCCGAGTGTGTAACTTGTGCAAGAGTTAAGGCACAACATCAGAAACCGTATAGGAGTTTAGAACCTTTACCTGTACCCATGGGTAAATGGGAGGACATCACCATAGATTTTGTCACTAAACTACCCAGGACGAAGAACGGTCACGACATGATTTGGGTAGTCGTGGATCGTTTCACCAAGAGTACACACTTCATAGCAGCCAACGAGAGGTGGTCTATGGATATGCTCGCAAATGCTTACGTGAAGGAGGTAGTAAGACTTCACGTTGTTCCTCTAACGATTGTATCGGATCGTGATAGTCGTTTCACCTCAAGGTTCTGTAGAAGTCTACAAGAGGAATTAGGTACAAAGTTGTGTTTGAGTACACCTTACCATCCGCAGACTGATGGTCAGAGCGAAAGAACGATTCAAACACTGGAATATATGTTGAGACCATATACCCTAGAATTCCAAGGTAACTGGGATGAGCATTTACCTCTGGTAGAATTTTCCTACAACAATAGTTTCCACTCGAGCATCAAGATGGCACCTTATGGATGAAGATGGGACTATCACACGAAACAAGGTCAGACTTGTTGCTCTGGGTTTTATTCAACCAGAAGGAATGGACTATGATGAAACGTTTTCCCCTGTTGAGCGTCTTGAAGCTATCAGGCTCTTTTTAGATTATGCAGCTTCTATGAATTTTAAAGTGTTTCAGATGGATGTTAAAACAACTTTTTTGCATGGAGATCTGGAGCAAGAATTTTTTTCTTAAGCAACCTCCTGGTTTTGAAAGCAAATAATTCCTTGATCATGTCTACAGGCTGGATAAAGGAGTTTATGGGCTGAAGCAAGCACATGGGGCCTGGTATGATACCCTGACGTTGTATATTATTCAAAATGAGTACAAAAGAGTAGCTATCGATAATACCCTATTTATCAAGGATTCAGTAATTGATCTTATTCTAGCTCAGGTGTATGTCAATGATATCATTTTTGGATCTACAAATGAATATTTGAGCAAAGACTTTGTTGATGTTATGTCTAAAAAGTTTGAGATGAGTATGACGGGTGAATTGGATTTCTTCTTAGGACTTCAAAAGGAATCTTCATTAGTCAGAGTAAATATATTGTTCATATGTTGAAAAAAGTTTTCATTCTCTGGTTGCAAGCTTGCAAAGACTCCAATGTCAAGCTCTGTGAAGATTTCAACTGATTCGGATGGCTCTAATGTTAACCCCACTTCATATAGAGGAATGATTGGTTCTCTTCTTTATCTCACTGCAAGTCGTCTTGATATTATGTTTGCTACCAGCACGTGTGCTTGTTTTCAATCTAAACCAAAGGAGGTACATATGTTCGCTATCAAGCGTATCTTTCGATACCTCAAGCACACTCCAAATCTTGGTCTTTTGTACCCTCGTGATTCCATTTTCAAATTAGTTGGTTTCACTGATTCTGATTATATAGGTATTTGTCTTGAACGAAAAAGTGCAGCTGGTGGATGTTACCTCTTGGGAAATAGATTAATAAGTTGGTCCATCAAGAAATAGTCATTTGTAGCTTGTTCAACCGTTGAAGTTGAGTATGTTGTCGCTGGTAGATGCTGTGCTGAAATACTTTGGATTCAGAATCAGCTTCTCGATTATGGATTTAAGATCTCCAATACTTCAATTTGTTGTGATAACACAAGTGTCGTTCTCATTACACAAAACCATGTCTAACACTCTAAGACCAAGCATATAGAGATCATACATTATTTTATCATGGACAATATTCAAAAAGGAAAGAGATGATGTATAATCCCACTGATGGTCAACTCACTGATATATTCACCAAGCCACTAGATGAACAAAAGATCAATTTTCTTATTGGTGAATTGGGCATGCTTTCCATGTCCTGAGGTTTTTGGTTCTTTTTTATATTCGTCATCTTAAATACTTTCTAGATTGGCTCTATTACTTTATTGATTTGCTTTCAAAAATTTCAAAAATAAGTCTTTTGGTTTTATTATATCAGAAAAACACAAAAATACAAGTCTTTATATTCTTTTACCAAAGGAGTATACATTGCTTATCGATATTTTTTAATCCCTCGTGTCTTTTTCCTCTCGAACACAAGTCTCAGGAGCATTCATCTTTTACATTCAAAGCTACTTATCCAACTTTTTCATTAGTATATCTTATCATTGAGCATGGTTGTATAACCAGTCTCTATGGCTCTGCATCTTTTCTTTAGCAACTACAACTTTCAATTTGAAGGTGATGTTTGGTGAGTTCGACACTAAGCTTCATACTGTCAACATAATTTAAGGAAGAACTGTGATTGGACAGAATGTTTTGAATGCTCTCCTTGCCTCCTCAGAACCCATCACCTGTTGATATGAAGTCAGGTAAAAATAATGAGCATGACATGACTAATTTTCATAGACGCTCTCACTTCTACACTAACCTCCATTTGATATCCAAAGATCTCATTGTCAATACAATGATTCGTGTCTCTCATTTCGTCGTTCATAATCTTCTCTTCCATTAAGTTTTCGCTTGTTAATTTGGGTAACTTAAAGGTTACAAAGATTACAACCATTTAAATCGTACAAAGACTGTGTTCCACCAGATATTTCTTCGTGGTGACAGGTATGAAGCTTGGAATCCATCAGAATTATGGCTTCTTAAAAAAATAAGAACATTTTTCTCTTCATCTCTTATGTTTAATTTTATATTTTGATGATTTTAAATGTGATAAATGCGTGCTAACATGTCTTTCTTTTATAGACGAACATTGTGTTACAGATATCTTGGAAAGAGGAAGTACTTTATGAGCATTCAATTCAAAAGATACACTAAATAGGGATTTTATGATCTTACTGAAAAAGCTGCATACTTCTCTTTTTGACTATTTCCTAATTGATTGATTCTTTTTACTTTTATTTTATTTTATTTTTACTTTTTTTTGTACCAACTCAAGGAATTGATGGAGAATCCTATGATTCTAGTATGAAACTATGGCGCTAAAATGACCCTACAAGCATTCTGTTGAATGTGTCTAAATCTCTCTAAGTATCTCATCACCGAGACCATCTGTTGAGATTGTATTGAGTCACTCACTCATGTTGATGATTTGGCATTGTTCATATCTTCATGTGAGACTGCTTGGTACTTTTAATTAAATTATGATATAAGGCTTGAGTGTTTATCTTTTTATATAATTTAATCTCCATACCATGTCCATGGAAACGTGATGTCGTATGTATTAAGTCAAGTATTCTGCTGAATCACTAGGCATTACCCAGTGGCTTACCCTGACCGCATTGTCATCATTGTAAGAGTTACTCTTCAGGTACTTAAATGACAAAGGGTTATTCATGTCCTTGACCTCCTAGACTGAGGTATAACATGGCTCCATTATGAATTGTCGATGGATTGATTCCAAGACTTTTACTATCCTCTTCCCTAATGTTAATGATTGGTTGTAAAACCAACAATTATTGAAACATCTTTCCCCATGTTAATAATCTTGCTATGACACAGATAGTGAGTGAGACATACTTTTCGCTGATGTCAAGGAATTTCCGTATTAAACCATACGGTAAAGGATTTTCAGCAACCCAGTGTCTAGGAACATATTGTATTATCCCATATAGTGTGCGATGCATGCCAAACAAACTGATGTCTAAGATATTTTGTAATAAAACATACAGTGTGTGAGCATCAAACCTTTACAAGTTAATGAACTCCTGTATTACACCATACAAAGAATGAGACCTACTATATCCCACCTTATTCTGATGTGCAAATGTGCTCTCACTGATTATGACTTTGTAGCGTGTCTTTAGAAATATTGGGCAATGGTAACTTTTGGATTAACAGAGAACAGTCGGTTATTAGGTTTCGAGATTTACGACAAAATTTTCTCAGTCATGATTGTTGATCACATCACAAAATCGTCATAATCTTTCCATACCTATAAAAGGAATCCGATTATCTTATTCAAGGTTTTACGATCATCATCTCTCAAAGAATTTCTTATCAGCGAAACCCTCGAAAAACCCTAACTTGCAATTATATCTTCATCATTTTTCATCTACATTCCTACTGATGGTGCTATTAAGGCTGATAACACACCAACAAATCCTATTGTGATCAACTCAAAAATAGTTGCATTCTCTGACGCTATTCCTGTCAAACATCAAAACATAGGATTGGAGACTTTTGTTTAATTCTTGAAAATCCATCCTTTAATATATGTTATGGATGATTCTGCTGATTTCATCCTACCAAAGCACACATGCGAGTTCAACTTTAATTACACATATGATGATCAAGATGAGTTCATTCAAGGGATCATTGGTGATTGACATCATTAGATTTGTTTATCTGTCTTAGTTCTCTGGGATGATCTTCATTTTCCCAACTTTGTTAATTTTTTAGATCCTCCATCAGATAAACAATGCAGGAAACCCATCATGAAATTAGGCTATGATTCCACAAAGCAAGGAAAACGAAAGAATTTGATCTTACGTAAATGTTTTCCTGGTAGGTGGAAATACTTGAATGGTGTGATTGGAAAGTGCCTAGGTGTCACACCCCCAAACCCGACGGCGGAAACGTCCGGGGGTGGAGGACTTCATTTGTAGTATCACAGCACATGCATTATAGCAATCAGAGTACAAACAACCACTGTATTTAAAAAGTATAAGTATTTACATGTGTTTCAACATTGTATACTGAAAATAAATAGCTGTACAAAAGAAGAAAACAAGACATAAATAGCTCCATCTTCTCAAACGCTTGGGGTGTACCTATCTACTGGTTCCCTGAGAATACAAGTAATTTGAAAAGAGAGTATCAACATAAAGTTGAGTGAGTGCATAAGTATTTATGTTTTGAAAGAATGTTTTCTATTTCATGAATATGTAAACTGTTTCCAGAAAATCCTATATTTTCTGCTGTATATGAAAAGTAGTTTTAGTTGCATAAAATTGTTCTAACTGTAAACCAATGTTCTGTATTTGTAATCCTTTTGTAAACTTGTATCTGAGAGTATATCTGGTTTCACCAATTGTTATTGTAAACTGTAATGTATTACTGTAAACTTTATCTTGTAAACTAGTACTTTGAAAAGGTACATAAGTTTAGTTAATTATACACTAACGTATTGTTAATATCTTTTAATGAGTTATTATAACCATACTGACTAGATGGCCTGACCCAACGCTATGAGTGCGCTGAAAACATGTTCATAACAATTTGTCACTCACAGGCGTGTATGCCTGACTGTAGCTAGCAGTCCGAGTGCGGGGTTGTCAATCCCAATATAGATCTATACACACATTGTTTCAATCCCCGTCTGGAGATTCTGGTTATAATGTCAGGACTTTACTATATTGTTTAATTAAATTAAACAACCTGTACTACTTGACTCATAAAAGCATATAAACGCTATATGTACAATAGTTATGAAAAATCCAATCATTCTGAAATAAATGATTGATAGTATGTTCTTGAATTAGTATTCTTAACATGTATCTGAAACAATGTATACCCTTGAATAGTTTTGAATTAAACCTTTGTTCTTGTAAAACAATGTACTCTAGTATACTTGAATTGTGAATTAATGTTTTGTGAATCATAAATTATACCTATAATAATTTATATGTACTTTCTGATTTGGTAACGAGTATTCATGTATGTAACCCCTTGCTCAACATGTTACAAAGGGTAATTGAACTTAATGAACAAACTTTTATACTTGTATACATATAAAAATATATATAAATAAAATTTAAATGATACTCGGACAAATAACTGATAGTTGTAATCCCACATCCAAACAAGGAAAAGGAACCAAAGTGGGTTATCAGTCCTAAGCCTTTTAAATCTTATTTATATAAATATATGTATAGTAGTATGATTTTTGGGGAAAAAAATATAAGTTTATAAAAACATTTAAAAGAAGTTTGATATTTTGAAATCCATTTTGGTGACTTGATGTCATTTTGAAACAATCATTTAAAACCATTTGATTTGATGATAACTGAAATCCATTTCGATAAGATATATGAAAATCACTTGTTTATAACACAAAAATTTTGTGTTAGACTTGTATTCCCCCCCCCCCCCTTAAAACAGTAAAAACTATAAAAATACGGGGGTATGAACTCACCTGTTGTAAGTTATTCAAATGTAAGATTGGTGTAGGATGCTAAGTGTCAAGTGAAGTCTTGAACACAACGGATCCTATTAAGCATATAATGATACATATATGGATATAATTAGTGTATATAACAACTAATTATGATAGGAAACCACTTTAGGGACTAGGAAACACTTGAATTTAAGTGTTACAATCACATGTGATAGTTCTAAAGGGGTTTACGGCCACACAATGTGTTCACGGCCATGGAGTTTACGACCACACAAGGTGTTCATGACCATGGAGTTTACGGCCACACAAGGTGTTCACGGCCATGGAGTTTACGACCAATGATGATCTTGAGTGTACGGCCAAGGGAGATGCTCATCGCCGTAAACTCTTATGTTCTTGAGAAATGGTTGTTTTCAAGGGTGTATGTTATGAGCTTCTATAGAATAACTAGTATATGGATGAATACTTACGTTTTGAAGCTTGAATTGGGTATTCCCGGCCTAAGGAACTAGTATGCGTTCTTGGTGTTCTTGGTGTTCTTGAAGATCTAATCAAAAAAGATGATTTCATGGATGAAATCATAGGGTTTTACTAGATTAAGCAAGGTATCAACAAATGAATGGAAGAAACACTTACTTATTTGAAGATCAAAGTGTAAATCTTGATGATAGTTGAGAGAGAGAAACCGAGTTTCTTGGGTTGAAAGTGTGAGAAATGGAGAAAATTAAAGGAAATCTATATATGTATGCGAGGGTTTACGGCCGAGGAATTCGCGGTCCGAAGTCGGCAAGGTGTTTACGGCCGAAGCCTCGTTTACGGCCTGTGAGGATTTTATGGTCCGAAGAGTGTACGGCCGTAAACTCTTTGCGGCCCGAAGTGTTTGCTGTCCAAGGCGATGAATAGTATGCGAAGTTTTTCTCGGTTTTCAAGCCTTTTCCTTACACATTCAACAATGGATATTTTAAGAATTTTAGCAAATAAAGGTTATTATCATAACTTTAATAAAATCCAAATAATAAAAAGGACTTTAGTTGACCCTTGTTTGACTTTGGTAGAATAGAGTTGACTTTACAAATAGAAAATAACGGGATGTTACATTATCCCCCCATTAGAGAGAATTTCGTCCCAAAATTAGAGTTTAAGCAATTAAGCAGTTACAAACAACTAGGCGAAAAGATGAGGATATTTCAATTTCATTTGATCCTCGCGCTCCCAAGTGAATTCAGGTCCCCGCTTGGCATTCCAGCGAACCTTCACTATAGGAATACGGCTTTGCTTTGTTTGCTCGAAGTTGAGTCTCTCGTCAATCTCGATTTCGTCGACTGGGATAACAAGAGTCTCGTCGGACAGACACTTTTTCAAGTTTGAGATGTGGAAACAGGATGTATGTTACTTAGTTCTTGAGGTAGTCGGAGTTTATAAGCTACATGACCGATTCTAGCAAGAATATCGAATGGTCCTATATACATTGGATTCAACTTGTCACGCTTTCCAAAGCGTATCATACCCTTCCAGGGGGAGACCTTTAACATGACGCGGTCACCAACCTGGAACTCCAAAGGTTTTCTTCTTTTGTCAGCATAGCTTTTATGTCTATCTCTGGAAGCTTTAAGCCGCTCTCGGATTTGTATGATTTTCTCTGTGGTTTCGCGAATGATTTCCGGACCAGTGAGAGCACCGTCAGGAATTTGACTTCTAGCCAGCTGCGTGTCACCCACTTCAGCCCAGCACAGAGGTGATCTGCACTTGTGGCCATAGAGAGCTTCGAAAGGAGCAGCCTTTATGCTAGTGTGATAACTGTTGTTGTAAGAGAATTCGACAAAGGGTAAATGAGTATCCCATGCCTTACCAAAGTCTATCACGCAAGCTCGCAACATATCTTCTAAAGTTTGAATCGTCCTCTCACTTTGTCCGTCAGTTTGTGGATGGTAGGCTATACTCATGTCCATCTTAGTTCCCAAAGATTTTTGTAAAGACTGCCAGAAGTGAGAAGTGAATCTACTATCTGGGTCAAAAATAATAGATATTGGAACACCATGCAGTCTGACGATTTCTTTGAGGTAAGTTCTTGTTAGCTTTTCCATCTTGTCAGTCTCTTTGATTGGTAAGAAGTGTGCGGATTTGGTTAATCTATCGACGATTACCCAAATAGTATCATAACCACCCGATGTCTTTGGTAACTTGGTTATGAAATCCATTGTAATCCGCTCCCACTTCCATTCAGGGATTTCAGGTTGTTGCAATAAACCTGAAGGTTTCTGATATTCTACCTTGACTTTGGCACAAGTAAGGCACTTGCCTACAAAGGTTGCAATTTCGACCTTCATGTTAGGCCACCAGTATAGTTTCTTGAGGTCCAGGGACATCTTGTCTGAACCTGGATGAATGGAGTATCGGGTTTTGTGTGCTTCATTCATGACTACTTCTCTGTAACCACCGAACATTGGTGTCCGGATTCGGTTCATGAAACAATAGACTCTATCATTCCTGACTCTGAAGTTTTTATCCATTCCTCTCAAGGCTTCACCTGCCACGTTTTCAGGTTTTAAGGCCTCAATTTCAGCCTCTCTGATCTGTGTGGACAGATGTGAATGGATTGTCATGGTCAACGACTTTACTCGGCGTCCCGAGTATTCTTTTCTACTAAGGGCGTCAGCTACTACGTTAGCTTTACCAGGGTGATAAAGAATCTCACAATCGTAGTCATTCAGTAGCTCCACCCATCGTCGTTGTCTCATGTTCAGCTCTTTCTGATTGAAGATATGCTGGAGACTTTTATGTTCCGTGAATACTGTGCATTTTGTGCCATATAAGTAATGTCTCCAGATCTTCAGAGCAAATACTACTGCTCCTAGTTCAAGGTCATGTGTTGTATAATTGACTTCATGTGTATTTAGTTGTCTTGAGGCATAGGATATAACCTTTCCTCTCTGCATAAGAACACATCCAAGCCATTGATTAGAAGCATCACAGTACACTACGAAATCATCTGTCCCTTCAGGGATAGACAGGATCGGTGCACTACATAAAGCTCGCTTCAGCGTTTGGAACGTTGTTTCTTGTTTTTCTCCCCAACTAAAAGTTACACCCTTTTGTTTCAGGGTGGTAAGAGGTTTATCTAATCTAGAGAAATTCTGGATGAATCTGCGATAATAGCCAACAAGACCTAAGAATTGACGAATTTCTGTAGGTGTTTTGGGTGCTGACCAGTTTTCAATTGCATTAATTTTGGAAGGGTCGACGTGTTTTCCTTCTGAACTGTGTATTCCTTCTGAACTGACTACGTGACCTAGGAATTCAACCTTCCTGATCCAAAATTCACACTTTGAAAACTTCGCATAGAGTTTCTCTATTCTAAGAGTTTGCAAAACTTGACGAAGATGTTGGCCATGTTCCTCTTCACTTCTTGAGTAGATAAGGATGTGGTCAATGAAGACTATGACGAATTTGTCCATAAATGGACGACACACTCTGTTCATTAGATCCATGAACACAGCAGGTGCATTCATCAATCCAAAATCCGTAACTGGTGATACCCGGATCTTAAGTCTATTTTTGAGAAGTAGCTCGCACCTTGTAGTTGGTCGAACAGATCGTCAATGCGAGGCAGAGGGTATCGATTCTTCATGATAAGTTTATTCACCTCACGGTAGTCTATGCACATACGGAATGATCCATCCTTCTTCTTCACGAACAAAACCGGTGCTCCCCAGGGTGAGAAGCTTGGTCTTATGAAACCTTTGCTAAGGAGTTCGTTAAGCTGACTGGATAATTCCTGCATTTCAGAAGGTGCAAGATGATAGGGAGATTTGGCTACTGGGGTAGCCCCTGGAATTAAGTCGATTCTGAACTTGACTTGTCGTTCAGGAGGCACTCCCGGAAGATCTTCGGGAAAAATGTCGGGAAAGTTGCAGACTTCAGGAATGCTCGTTATATCTTTCACTTCTTGCTTTTTGTCTACTACGTGAGCTAAGAAAGCACAGTACTCTTTGCGAAGGTACTTTTGTGCCTTGATGCAAGAAATGATTTGGAGGTTCGTTCCGGGTTTGTCGCCGTAAATAACAAGAGTTTCGTTAGTTGGCAAGTTCAGACGAATGACTCTTTCATAGCATAGAATGTCAGCATGGTTAGGACACAACCAATCCATACCTATTATGAGGTCGAAACTTTTGATAGAGACCGGCATAAGGTCTATTGGGAAGGAAAAGTTATTCAAGGTAAGAGTACATCATATGTATATATCATTGGTGGATTCGGATTTCCCATTAGCCATTTCGACTGTGAATGTTTCTTTTAATAGTTGGGAGTTTTGATTTAGCAAGTGTTTGAAATTATGGCTCACAAAGCTCTTCTCAGCACCACAATCATATAGAATGCATGCATAAGTGTTGTTGAGAAGGAACGTACCCGTGACTACGGCTGGGTTTGCCACTGCTTCTTCGTGACCCAAGGCTAAAATTCTCCCAACACCACCAGCATTTCCAGCTTTAGGACAATCTTTCTTGAAATGTCCTACTTCACCACAATTGTAGCACACTTGACCTACTCCAGCAGCAGGTACTTGGTTAAGTGGTTGGGCTGGTGCTCTACAGAATCGGGCAGTATGCCCTTTTCTATTGCAGTTACGACACTGCATTTCCCTGTAATTTCCATTATGGTGAAAATTGCACTTGTTGCACTTGGGGAGATTACCAGCATAATGCTTAGTTGGTACTGGGTTAACAGGAACAACAACAGGTACAGTAACAGCATTAACTGTAACTAGCTGTTGTTTCTTTGAGGAATCCTGTGAAAACTTGCCCTTCCTCTTGTTTTGGCCCTTCTTCTTGCTGTTGTTGTTGTCATTGTTGTTGTTGTTGTTTCCCTTTGGTTTTTCTGGTACAACAACCACTGAGTGTTGATGGGCCCCATGGTGTAAGTCCCCAAAATGCTTGTGTATCAATCAGATCAGTTTGATGGTGTGGAATCCCAATCAAACGGATGATGTCAGATCAAATAGAAGAGAAGGAGAAGAAGAAGATGATGAATCTTGTATGTATTGATATGAATGAAGATCCGGATACAAGATTCGCACACACTAACACACACTCTCTTTTCTCTCTCTCTAGAACACCTTCAAATGCACACACTTAAGCTCCTCTATTCTTTTCTATTCATCAATCTGTTCCTCACACCCTCACCCCTATATATATACATGAGAAACATGGGCCGTAAATGGGTTTACGACCGTAAATGGGTTTACGGCCGTAAACACCCATTGGGCCGTAAACAGGGTTTACGGTCGTAAACCTGTTTACGGCCGTAAACACCCACCTGGCCGTAAACCTGACCGTAAACTCATAAAATATTACATAAAAATACAATTGCTCAGAAAAGCAAAGTATAAACCATAACTTTGACCCAACAATCTCCCCCTTGGTTTATAGCTTTCTTTTCTTAATTGACCCAACAAGCTCCCCCTAAAAAGTAGCTGGTTTTTCTTGTTAATCTTCATTGGGAGCTTTGGCTTCAGCTTTAATCTTCGATATCTTCATGACTTCAAGATGAACATATGAATCTTCAATGAATGACTTCATCTTGAGCAGTTGGGCTTTTCTTCAAGATTTGACTCTGAACGCACATTGGGTGAGGAGGCTTGATGTACTGATTCTTGAAAGATAGCACTTTCAACTTGAGAATCTTCAGAGAGAACATCAGAGAGAACAAATCTTCTAGATCACTTCAGCAGGTTCAAGATAGCAGCAAATTGATTGAGGAGGCTTCAATGCAATCCGTCACATAATCTTCAATTGCAGCTTCACCTTGCTTCTGGGGTTGAAAGATTGAATGCCGAAAGAATAATCTTCATTTCTTGCTCCTTCGAATGAGAATTCTTCGATGATCACGGATGAAGCCTTGGCTCAGAAATCTTCGATACAAACTCCATGAGTTTCATCTTCACCTGAATTCACTTTTCAAGACAAAACAAAACTGAAAGAAAATTTTAGCACACAATATTTTTGGATTTTTCATGTTTTCTGAAAAAGAAATAAAACAGAAATAACACTATTTTTGGATTTTTAATTTTCTGATTTTTGTTTGGTTTTTAAAATTTTAATGCTCCCCTAATATTTAAATTAGAAGAAACTATGAACAAATTTAACAAAAATAAAATGATATCTAACTTTAAGAGTGATTTAGGATCAAAGTTTTTAGACAGCCTTTATCCGTTTATCAGTACCTCTCCCTTCATGAATAGATCTGGTCAATCGCCGGTATTGTGGTCCACTTAAACACGAGAGATTGTGACAAAATTAGGACATACTATAAGTGACAAGACAATGTGATCCTAAGTTCCTAGATAATATTCCTTAAGGACCATTCAGCTGACGACGACCAAAGATATTGTTGTCCACCTAAATTGAGCAGCGAGATCTACAGACAACCTAGTGATTGTTCAATTTTAAATGTACTAGAACATGTTTCCCGCTTCCTGACATACCCCAATAATCAGGAACTTCCAAAGTACTCCTTACTTTAGGTGAGCAGACAATTATTATGAGAGAAGTCAGATTTAGAGTGCATATGTATACACCCAGGTCGAATCTCTTCCAATCTCGCAGAGGATGAAACATATGACTAACCGGATTTAGAGGGATTGAGAAGTAGAATGGTGCATATGTTGTGTACCAGGTCGGATGTATTTCAATCACGCAAAGGAGACAGCATATGACTAACAGACATGAAGAATTGCATAGATAGAAGATGTAGAGAAATAGAATTGCATATGTTGCAGTCCAGGTCGGATGTATTTCAATCACGCAGAGGAGGCAACATATGACTAATAGAAAGAAAGCAAGAAAATAATTTCCTACAGACCTACTTTATCGGAATTCTCCAGTCGCCCCATCAATACCGGAATTAAGGACAAAGTCCGTACATCGAGGAAGAGTTAAACCACAGTTCTAGATACGGATTACTTTAGTGTGACCGGTGGATTATCATGTATATCTCCCTACTCAACCTATCTGAGCGTCGTATTGTCAGGCTAAATGGATCTATCTAGGTCAAGATTTTTCAAGTCTCTAGATTCCTTAAGTTCATCTATGCCTAGTCAAGTCGATTTTAAATCTTTCGTGCCTACCAGCGCATCGAACACAGAGCATAGACACTTCAGATTCAGTCCCTTACACAGATTCAGATTGCCTGTTATCGCATGATTATATCACTTCCCAAAACATCTCCCTCAAGCACATTCCATAACCAACATATTTTTTGATTTTCTGATTTTCTAATGTTTTTGGATTTTTTTTAAACTTTTCTAATTTTTGTTTTGTTTTTATTTCTCCCCCTAAATTTGTGCATAGGAGAGAAACTAAAGTAAATGCGCAAATTTAAACTATCCTAAAACAAAAATTTGTCTTTGAAGCGAATCAGAGTAAGATAAACTCAGGAGTATAGAGAAGAAAACGCAAACCGTAATTCACCGATTGAATTTGCATCCAGAAGGTCTGAGAACAACACGCATAATCTCAGAACAGATCCGAAAATTCTTCATGTCATTAAGCACTAACCCCGTTTGTGATCTCTTCCTTTCTTCCTTTCCCGCAAAGGACACATACTCTCAAACAAAGGTCTGAATGTTGTACAATTGAGAGATGTCCCCTATCATGTGCCAGGAACAGCCACTACCAACAAACCGAAGTCTGATGATATGCCTCCATAGCTGCTCCGACACAGAGCGGGATCAGTCAGTCTTTGGAACCCAGTCCATTTTGAAACTGGGATGACCTTTTTCATCCTTGCACGGTACTCTCTCCCATGACATATCATGTTTATCACAAACAAAAGATGAAGAAATATTAGAATCGTTAGAAGATTTGGGAGAGTGAGCCTTTGGAACCCATTTGTAGTTGGGTTTAACCCATTTCTTTTTCGATCCGATGGGTGGCTCAGTACTTGCTTTTGATCTTGATGTCGGCCGTTCAGATGACTTTGATTTTGGATTCACGGGAGTATCTCTTGGATTTGGCTTCTTGGCCGACATTCCCTTCTTGCCCTTGGGATTCAGATTCTTGGCCTTGTATGTTTGATTTTTGGCCTTCTGCGCGTTCCAGTCACCATGGTCTGAACGTGACCTTGAGGGGTTTCTTTTGGAGTATCTCCCTCTTGGCGCGTTCTGCCAGCCGTGTGCGTAGTAAGGAACGTATGCGCGATTTGGACAGTTTTGGGCAATGTGTCCAGGTGTTCCACAGTGAAAACATGTCTTTTTCTTCAATGTGAAGTTGTTTCTTCCTACCCCTGGTGGCGTAACTTTGCCTTGTTTCTTTCTTTTCCCACACGCACAGTTGCAGCATGCATTCTGTTTAACTTGATTTGGTGGCCTGTACTTCTCAACAACAGGTTGATCAGAAGCAACTGAGTTCGAAGCAACAGATTCAGAGCTCAAGGAGATGTTGGTTTGTTCAGTGGTTTTCTCCTTGTTCTCATCCTCTGCTACTTTACTATCAGACACACTCTCTTCAGCTGCTTGCTTGGATTGATTTAAGGATTGATCTGCAGGGGAAGTAGAAACGTTAGTATTTTCAACATTAATAAATCCTCCCGAAACAAAACCAGATGGCTTGCCATAAACCATGAATGGTTCGTTGGCAATCTCCTCTTTAGACAAAGGTTGATACTGATATGTATGATTAAAAGGAGGAGGTACATTATCGTATCCTAAACCCTTTGACTGATTATGTTTAAATTGCATGCAATGGTCTATCATGTTGGCAACTACTTCGCTTGATACATCAAACTTTTTAAAATCAAAATTTGCAGTTTCAAATTGCCCTTTTAATGTATCATGCTCAGTAATTAACTCAGCATTCTGTCTCTTGATATAATCATAATGTTCACATTTTTCACTGTAGTCTTGCTGAATTCTCTTAAAGTCCTTTATTTTTGTTTCTAATTCAGCCTTCAGGGGTTTCTGTCCTTTCCTGAGTTGATAACCTTCATATCTGAGGTCCTCAACTTCACATGATTGAGAACATGAAACTTCATTGACCGGAAGGTTTGCGGAACTCATTGTTTTTCCACACATCAAAGCGTCAAGTTCTTCAATTATATTAGCAAGACTAAGACGATTGAGATCTTTTGTCTTCTTGATGACAACCACGTTCATATCCCACGATTTCGGAAGTGCATTCAGCAGCTTTTTATTTATCTCAGATTTAGTCAAGAAAATCCCAGCTATACTCATCTCAGTAGTAAGTGTAGTAAATCGCTGCAACTGAGCTTCCAGGGTTTCTCCAGGGATATAGTTGAACATGTTAAATTTTTTTCTTAACATATCCTGACTCTCTTTCATGTCTTCATTTCCCTTGTTGCCTCAAAAGCCATTAAAAACACAACTAGAAGTCAAACTTAAATTTAAAAATGCCCTTTGACTATAAACCTCAAAAGTCAACCTTAAAAGTCAAATTTAAAAAATCAAACTCAAAAGTCAAACTTGAAAAGTCAAACCGAAAAGCTAAATTTGAAAATTTAAAAGTTAAATGAGAAAGTCAAAGCTTAAAGTCAAAGGTTAAATTTTAAAAGTCAAAGTCAAAATTCAATTTAGAAATTTAAAAAATTAAAAGCTAATTTTTTTTTGTTGAAAATGGAATTTTAAAATAAAAGAAATTGAATTTTTGGGCTAAAAGTGTCAATTTGCGAAATTTGGAACCGAAAAGGAGTCTTTTTGAATTAAAAACGGAAGGGAAGTATCAACAAGTAGCCTAGGTGAGTTGGTTAAGGCGTTGGTCGATGAATCAGAGGTCCCGAGTTCGATCCTCGGCAGCCCCCAAACTCGTTTCCTATTTTTGATAAGCGAAGCGAAGATGCTGCTGCGAAGCGAGGACGAGGTGCGAGGATGCTGCTGACCGTAAACGAGACCGAACACGTGCGAGCCGTAAACTTCTAGGGCCGTAAACTCCGGAGCCGTAACCTCGGACCGTAAACTCCGGACCGTAAACCTCGGAAACCCTAGCTGCTGACCGTAAACGCCGCCACCCCCTCGCTGGTTACGACCAAAAACAGCGTTTTTTCGAATTTGAAGCTTCAAAACTCGATCAAAAACCCCTTTTTATCAAAAACACGAAGAACAAACCCCCCCTAATTTTCAGAGATCTATCCAAAAACGCAGAAATCTTTCAAAAATAAGATCAAATAAGCTCCAGATTTGACAAAATTGACTGATACAACCAAGCTCTGATACCAATTGTAAGTCCCCAAAATGCTTGTGTATCAATCAGATCCGTTTGATGGTGCGGAATCCCAATCAAACGAATGATGTCAGATCAAATAGAAGAGAAAGAGAAGAAGAAGATGATGAATCTTGTATGTATTGATATGAATGAAGATCCGGATACAAGATTCGCACACACTTACACACACTCTCTTTTCTCTCTCTCTCTAGAACACCTTCAAATGCACACACTTAAGCTCCTCTATTCTGTTCATCAATCTACTCCTCACACCCCTCACCCCTATATATACATGAGAAACATGGGCCGTAAATGGGTTTACGGTCGTAAACACCCATTGGGCCGTAAATAGGGTTTACGGTCGTAAACCTGTTTACAGCCGTAAACACCCACCTGGCCGTAAACCTGACCGTAAACTCATAAAATATTACATAAAAATATAATTGCTCAGAAAAGCAAAGTATAAACCATAATTTTGACCCAACACGTGGTCGATAAGAGATTGTGCCAGCTCTTAGGCATCGTCAAAAGTAACAGGCCTCGAAGCTAAAACACTTGACTGAATTTGGGGCGACAGTCCCCAAATATATCTCTCAATCTTCTTGCTCTCCAGAGCAACCATATCCGGGCAAAGAATTGCCAGATCACAGAATCTAGTAGTATAGGTTGATATATCAGAACCAACCATTGTAAGACCCCAGAGCTCCTGCTCGAGTTTCTGAACTTCTCCTCGCGGACAGTATTCCCGCATAAGCATTGCTTTGAAATTCTCCCAGCTTATCGAATTAGCCACTACCAGAGTAAGTGACTTAACATGGCCATTCCACCACGTTAAAGCTCTTTCTGAAAAGGTACAAGCAGCGAATTTGACCTTGCTGCTCTCAGGACAGGAGCAGATTTCGAAAATTGCTTCTGTCTTTTCTATCCACTGTCTTAATGCCATAACTCCTCCAGTTCCATTAAAGGTCCTGGGTTTGGCATTGGAAAAATCTTTACAAGTGCACTCTCGCGAGTGCCCATGACTCTCTCCATGGTTAGAAGGATTTGCACCAGCTCCTGGCCCACTAGCACCATGAGTATTAATATGAGACATGGCAGCAGCTACAGCCGCCGTGACCGCCGCTTGGAACATAACGGGGTCGAACTGAGGAGGTGGTGGCGGAGGTGGCACTGGCGCTTCATTAACAATGTTACGTCTTGGATTTCTACGAGGAGGCATCTTTTTCTATAAATGTCAAAAGATACAAAAATGGTAAGATATCAAGAGTGAATATGAATTTTGATATCTCTGAACTAAAACATATAGTTCAACATGAATCTTGAAATGAATTGGAAATAGAAGTCTACGACAAATACAACTTGTAACAGAATGATATGAAATTGAATGGTTATTTTTCAAAGATTGTGAAAATGCATGTCAATTAAATTGGTATATTGAATACATAAAGTCTGGAAAACTTGACCGTAAACAGGTCTACAATATACCAAATTCTGGGAAAACATCGACATCATACAGACCTACCGAAAATAAAATTTCCGTGGTCTTACTAAAAAACATGAAAAATAACGCTAGAACCTATCCGTAGACTTAACTATAACAAAAAGAGTAATTAGGAAACGTGTAGAGCATCTTCTACTGGCGACAGGTATCTCTTGGATGAAACCTCAACTCAGCCAGTTGACGCTCCATAGAAAGCAGATGTCTTTCATATACTGTCAGACGTGTTCGGAATTCTATGACTTCAGCTCGAGTTTCAGCTAACTCTTGCAGTAGATACTCATTGTCATTCGTAGCTCTCTCGTCAACATATTCAAGACGACGAATGCGGATTGAATTAATTCTCGCATTGGCATCAACTTCCCTGATTTGGTTGATGGCTGTTCTACCCTGAATTTCATTTCGGGCAACCCTGCGGACTAGAATTGGTAGAACTCTATCTGTTGAACCTCCTTCGCTCAGGTTGTAGAAGCTGATGTGTCCATTGTATGGGATAGGCTGACCCTGTTCTTGACTCCATGTTTCTAAACTTTCTACCCACGGACGTGTCGGACCTTGGAAAACCGGACGAGGGTTAGGATTTTGGGCTACTGGTGGTGGATTATAAGCTTCTGATTCGGAATTATTTTCTTCAGGAAAATTTTCTGCAAAATCATCATCTAAGGGAATTTCGTGATTATCTTCTGGCTCTACATCTTGTTCTTGACCGGGGAAGTAAGGGTCTCCGGGTAAGTGAAATCCAGCCATTTTTATCTAAGCGAGAATAGGGATAAGAGATATAGAATATAGTTAGTAACGATTGATTAAGGATATAAATTTCTACGAGAGGAATCTACAGTTACCAAATAATGTATTATGTATAACTTGTTCTAGGTCTTACTATAACTATAAAGTGTATACTAATTATATATAACTTGGGTATAATCGGCCTTCGATTAAATGACCCGGCTCTAAATCCACTACCAAACAAGGAACAAGAAATGAAGCTAAATCACATATTCTAAGTCTATATAACTTTAATTATATATAATTGTAATATACCCTTAATATTTATAGTTCTACCCTTAATTGCTCTATTGTTTTCACATGTTTGTTATTAGTATGTAGTGCCTAAAATACTCCTATAGTATTTTAACCTTTATGTTCTGTTCTAGAGTTCTTCTGAATATATATGACTGGTAAGCTTTAGACATGTCACAACACCATTATCACTCCCAAACACATGTTGGTCATATCTCAAATCAATATAGTTGATCAGGCTATATTAATCCTAGATATAGTTACATAACTGTCCAGGTTTGACTGTAATGTTCAACATCCAAATACTTTTAAGTTCTTATGATTGTGATACTGTACTTATAGGTAGGAGTGTTAGTATACTTCTTGTAAAAATAATTAATTTTTTTTAAAACTATACTTGTAGTCAGAGCTCTCAACCCCAAATGTATTTATAGTTTGTATATCTTTTATAGATTGATATACTGAGTTCACTATAAACAATGCTCTGATACCAATCTGTCACACCCCCAAACCCGACGACGGAAACGTCCGGGGGTGGAGGACTTCATTTGTAGTATCACAACACATGCATTATAGTAATCAGAGTACAAACAACCACTGTATTTAAAAAGTATAAGTATTTACATGTGTTTCAACATTGTATACTGAAAATAAATAGTTGTACAAAAGAAGAAAACAAGACATAAATAGCTCCATCTTCTCAAAAGCTCGGGGTGTACCTGTCTACTGGTTCCTTGAGAATACAAGTAATTTAAAAAGAGAGTATCAACATAAAGTTGAGTGAGTTCATAAGTATTTATGTTTTGAAAGAATGTAGCTTTAGTTGCATAAAACTGTTCTAAATGTAAACCAATGTTCTGTATTTGTAATCCTTTTGTAAACTTGTATCTGAGAGTATATCTGGTTTCACCAATTGTTATTGTAAACTGTAATGTATTACTGTAAACTGTATCTTGTAAACTAGTACTTTGAAAAGGTACATAAGTTTAGTTAATTATACACTAACGTATTGTTAATATCTTTTAATGAGTTATTATAACCATACTGACTAGATGGCCTGACCCAATGCTATGAGTGCACTGAAAACATGTTGATAATAATTTGTCACTCACAGGCGTGTATGCCTGACTGTAGCTAGCAGTCCGAGTGCAGGGTTGTCAATCCCAATATAGATCTATACACACATTGTTTCGATCCCCGTCTGGAGATTCTGTTTATAATGTCATGACTTTACTATATTGTTTAATTAAATTAAACAACCTGTACTACTTGACTCATAAAAACATATAAACGTTATATGTATAATAGTTATGAAAAATCCAATCATTCTTAAATAAATGACTGATAGTATGTTCTTGAACTAGTATTCTTAACATGTATCTGAAAGAATGTATACCCTTGAATAGTTTTGAATTAAGCCTTTGTTCTTGTAAAACAATGTACTCTAGTATACTTGAATTGTGAATTAATGTTCTGTGAATCATAAATTATACTTATAATAACTTATATGTACTTTCTTATTTGGTAACGAGTATTCATGAATGTAACCTCTTGCTCAACATGTTACAAAGGGTAATTGAACTTAATGAACAAACTTTTATACTTGTATACATATACAAATATATATAAATAAATTTTAAATAACACTCGGACAAATAACTGATACTTGTAATCCCACATCCAAACAAGGAAAAGGAACCAAAGTGGGTTATCAGTCCTAAGCCTTTTAAATCTTATTTATATAAATATATGTATAGTAGTATGATTTTGGGGAAAAATATAAGCTTATAAAAACATTTAAAAGAAGTTTGATATTTTGAAATCCATTTTGGTGACTTGATGTCATTTTGAAACAATCATTTAAAACCATTTGATTTGATGATAACTGAAATCCATTTCGATAAGATATATGAAAATCACTTGTTTATAACACAAAAATTTTGTGTTACACTTGTATTCCCCCCCCCCCCCCTTAAAGTAGTAAAAACTATAAAAATACAGGGGTATGAACTCACCTGTTGTTAGTTATTCAAATGTAAGATTGGTGTAGGATGCTAAGTGTCAAGTGAAGTCTTGAACACAACGGATCCTATTAAGCATATAATGATACATATATGGATATAATTAGTGTATATAACAACTAATTATGATAGGAAACCACTTTAGGGACTAGGAAACACTTGAATTTAAGTGTTACAATCACATGTGATTGTTCTAAAGGGGTTTACGGCCACACAATGTGTTCACGGCCATGGAGTTTACGGCCAAACAAGGTGTTCACGGCCATGGAGTTTACGGCCACACAAGGTGTTCACGGCCACGGAGTTTACGGCCAATGATGATCTTGAGTTTACGGCCAAGGGAGATGCTCATGGACGTAAACTCTTATGTTCTTGAGAAATGGTTGTTTTCAAGGGTGTATGCTATGAGCTTCTATAGAATAACTAGTATATGGATGAATACTTACGTTTTGAAGCTTGAATTGGGTATTCCCGGCCTAAGGAACTAGTGTGTGTTCTTGGTGTTCTTGAAGATCTAATCAAAAGAGATGATTTCATGGATGAAATCATAGGGTTTTACTAGATTAAGCAAGGTATCAACAAATGAATGGAAGAAACACTTACTTATTTGAAGATCAACGTGTAAATCTTGATGATAGTTAAGAGAGAGAGAGAGAGATAGAGTTTCTTGGGTTGAAAGTGTGAGAAATGGTGAAAATTGAAGGAAATATATATATGTATGCGAGGGTTTACGGCCGAGGAGTTTGCGGTCCGAAGTCGGCAAGGTATTTACGGCCAAAGCCTCGTTTACGGCCTGCGAGGAGTTTACGGTCCGAAGAGTGTATGGTCGTAAACTCTTTGCGGCCCGAAGTGTTTGCGGTCTGAGGCGATGAATAGTATGCAAAGTTTTTCTCGGTTTTCAAGCCTTTTCCTTACACATTCAACTATGGATATTTTAAGAATTTTAGCAAATAAAGGTTATTATCATAACTTTAATAAAATCCAAATAATAAAAAGGACTTTAGTTGACCATTGTTTGAATTTGGTAGAATAGAGTTGACTTTACAAATAGAAAATAACGGGATGTTACACTAGGGCACAAAACTGGAAGTATTGACCAGTTAAATTAATTTGAGATACACATTCAATATACAATGGT
Organism: Lactuca virosa; assembly: GCF_052849685.1. Lineage (NCBI taxonomy): Eukaryota > Viridiplantae > Streptophyta > Magnoliopsida > Asterales > Asteraceae > Lactuca > Lactuca virosa. Next base: position 48,279,203 of record NC_136433.1, read on the forward strand.
GAAGAACAAGAATTTGGACTTTGCCAAACTTATCTTTGATCAGGTTGTGGTCTCCATCTTAGGGAAAAAGAGATCTTCTTATGTCCCTTATCCACACTAGATTTCTCTTCTTCTTGCTCATGTTGGTGTTGGTTATATTGGTGACACAGATGACTCTATTGCATCGTCCACTATGTCTTCAAACCTGATAAATGCATCCCCTACTCCAAGAGATCCTCATATTTCACCGTCTATGGGTTATAGGATTCTACACCCATATGAAGCTATTATTCGTCCATTCAATCCTCTTGGTGCTCAAGAAACATTAGATGCTTCGGATGAATCTGTTTCTATTGAAGTTATAGAAGAAGAAGATGATAGTGATGATGAAGAAGAATCTTCAAAAACAGTTTCAGACTCTGAGGATTCTGAATCTCCATTAACTTCTTTGATGAAGCCTGCTTTACGTCCCCCTAATGTCTCTACTTCCACTGTTGTTCGCTCTCCATCAGAAGTCAACACTCACATAAGGTTTCAATCATCCTCCTTGTTTTCATAACATACTGAACCTATCAAGCATACTTATCATGTTCAAAATTATGGTTTTGAAACCAATGAAATCTACCCAAGTCCCATTACTGATGAAACTCATTCTGATCATAACTCTTAGCCTCGTGTTCAAGCCGATATGGAGCTTCAGCGCCAGGAACCAGATCAACATAATATTCCATCATATATCCTTGCATCTCTTCAATCTCTTATTGGTCTGAGTGACTTATTCATAAAAGATACTCTTAAGGTGTAAAGTAATAGTAAGAATAGTTATCAAGACAAGCGGTGGATATAAATAAACGAAGGTGTTGTGGAATTAGAAAAAGTAGTATTAGTAAAGGATTACAGTAACTGATATGAGATGTTGAAGAAATACTATATATGGAAATTGACAAGTATGAATACTTGAATCATGTAATCTAGGGGATTAAAGGACTTGAAAATTTTGAATTAGTTAAGTTAAATTTTTGATAATTAAGGATTTTGAAATGGTAACCATGGGATTTTTTTAATACATAGAGGACCAAAGATAGAAAACCCTTCTTGAAAGAAACATAATTATTATATAAAAGAAATGGTGGTTTTGACTTTATAGAAAGTCTATGTAACAATAGATTGGAATTAAAATTTAAAACGAATGATAATTGGCAAAGGCATGAAATACAAGGGTAGAAAAATTACTTCAATGATTATAGATTTGGTATGACATGTTATAGTAATTTATATATAGTCTTTTTAAGATGTATGAATTTGTGACATCTTAAAATTTTAAATTTCACGATTTTAAAGTAATGAATGTAAAGAGTAAGGCCTAAGAGGTATACTTAAGTGTCAAGGTTCATAAGAATGAGGAAATAAGGACAAGCTATGAAGATAAACTATGGTTCAAATATCATAGTGAAAGCGACAAGTGATAAACTGGACAAACTACAAGATATATTAGAATATTGCTTAAAGGTAAAAATAAGCCAAAATGTAAGAAGAAGTGACAAATACAAATAACTATGTTATAATTGCACAAAAAGGACATAATATAAATCTTATAAATTAAGAATACAAGAAGGTAAAAAACTGATGAAAATTATTCATAATAATTATATAAATGTAGTGAGGACCATAGAAGTTTTGCATTTCAAAGACAAGGGAATAGATTGCTATAAAACTAAAGAGAGACAATAAAAGAAATACTAGCAAGGTGTTTGGGGTGCTTTTTAAACTTAAAAAGTGATTTCGAAAAATACTTATTGACTTTTGGTAGTGACAAAATGAGTGTTGAATCATAAAAGTGACCCTCTTGAACTCAGCTACCGCAACCATCTTTCTACCGCAACGGTTCAACACCCGGAGTCAATCTTGTTCATCAGCAACTGCATCAGCAACCTGAGTCAGCTACCGCAGTCAACTTAGCTAGATTACTTTATTTGTCTTTTATGTAATACACTCTATTATCCAGTATGCCTTGCACGGCTACTTATAGAGTTGTAATCTAGTGTAGTTTCTAAGTCTCTATAAATAGAGACTTACTCTCTTTGTATTCAAGTGAGGAAGAACCGATAACTTATGAATTCTATCTGAATACACATTCTGAAGTTATCTCTCTATCTTTCTTCACTCATCTCTTCTTACTTAAATCTTATCATAATTCTGCTGATCATAATCCCTCTTCGAAGCAAGTCTTTAAGACTTAATCACTAAGCTTGATCTTCCTTATTAACTTGGAGTGAATGCATTCCTTGTTATGAATCAGCTTAAGTGTCTTCTTGATATAACAATTGCTGTCATTTCCATTCCTTTACATTTCCGCAACTAACTCTCTAACTATCTAACTATATTATTGTTGAGCTTTTAGATCCTTTGAGATTAACTATTCTACATTATACTTGTTCTAACTTTTGTTCAAGTGTGTCTCCAAGTTTTTCTCTCAACAATTGGTATCAGAGCCAAAGTGGTTGCTTTTTGAAAACGGAACTCTGATTTTTCAAAGAGCCTTCTATACCACTAAAGCTCATTTCTTCAAAAAAAAAAACAATTTCAAATGGCACAATCATTATCTCTGAATGTTTCCAACAGTGTCGGTGGTTTTAACCGAGCCCCAATACTAGTCGCAAATGAATATCATCACTGGTCACAAAGAATGGAAAGGTACTTGAGAAGACTGGGTAGAGATGTATGGCGATCCGTAGAAGAAGGACCACATGTTCCAGTCCTTACACCAGTCCAAACTGACGGCGCTGCAACCAGGCTAGGAGGAGGTCAACCAGCCATGAGCCGTCCCACCAAGGATGATCTCGATAAAATGGAAAATGATGCTGTTGCTTTTTATGAAATCTCCTGCGGAGTTGCTCCTGACAACTTCGATATTATCATAAATTGCAAATCAGCGAAAGAGATCTGGGATGTTCTCAAAAACCTGTACGAAGGCTCAGAACAAGCACAAGATAAGAAGCTTACTATCGCACTCAACGAGTTCAACAACTTCAAAGCTCATACTGGAGAAAGTTTGGAAGACTCCTTCAAAAGGTTCAACCTGATAGTTACCAAGTTATCCAATGCGGGCACCATCCGCAGTAACCATGAAATCAATCTTCAGTTTCTTAATGGTTTGGGCAGACATTGGACTACGGCCAAGATGATAGTCCAAGGCGATAAAAAGATTCACTCCCTGTCACTTTACAAGCTCTATGGAGAGCTGCAAGCTCAAGAATCCACCGTACTCAAAGACTGTGTTGACTTCAGAGGACCACTTGCTCTCATAGCACAAGCTCCACCGCAGTCACCTTACCCTTCCTCGTATGACACTCTACCACAGTCATACGAAGCGGATTCTGAATATGATGATGAAGAAGATTTGTAGAAGGCTATTGCTCTGGTTAGCCAACAGTTCAACCGTCTACCACCTCCTTCCTTCCGTAAGAATCAGAAGTTCAACAAACCTCCATTCAACCGTAACTTCGGTTCTTAGAATAACCACTCTCGATTTCCCAAAAGTTCTCATCCACCACCGCAATCTCAGAATAGTCAACCAAAGGAGGTACCGCAGTCTCCTCAAATCACTGACTCTGGTACTCCTTCAGAAGACAAGACTGATGTTGTAATTTGTCACAAATGCAACAAAGAGAATCACTTTGCACGAGATTGTAAGGCCAATGTAGTAAAAGACAGAGCATTCTACCTTAGAATGGCTCAAGAGTTGGAAGACAAAGAAAAAGTTGAAAAGGCAAGGGCATACGTGGCCCATGTCAAAAGAGACCATCAAGTCTGGTCATCCGGAGACGAAGATGAGGCCATCAGCAGTGTCAAAGGAAAAGGGAAAATCTGCATGCTGGCCACTGCGGATGATGATGGGTCTACAATGTTGAACAAGAACTACTGCTACATGGCAAAGGATGGAACACTAAGCATCGTCGAACAGGTAAAACTCATGATCCAAACTCTAAACTATAGCATGCATGACTGTTAGCCTTACATAGATGATCTTAATGACACTTGTGTTGCCGTCCTTACAGACTATAATAAAGCCTTAGATGAGAAGAACATTGCGTCCCAAGAGATGTTCCACGTGAGAGGACGACTGGATAACAAAAGACTTAAGATGGCTATGTTAGAGAAGGACCTAGAGTTAGAAAAGGATGCAAGAATGTTAAGTGAAACCCAATTAGAGATAGCTTTGAACCAGAGAGATTTAGCTCAGAGAGAAATTGTACGCTTAAATCTCTTAATTGAAAAATTGTTTAATGAAAGTGAAGCTATTGAAAATTTGGTAAGCAATGGAACCGTGGACAATACATACAATTGGGGTTGGTCAAATGGATATCCTACCTCAATGGATTCCTCACCCCGGTTCAACAAAGACAGACTGTATGTCCCTCCAGACCGAGAATTTCATTTCCCTGTCAATGACAAGACTTTTCCCGAAGATATTAAAACTCACTTCGGCAGACTGCACAACTTAAGCAATAATTATGTCATTGAGGAAATTGTGCCGAAGGTTTCGGGTCACACATGTGATCAAATTCCTATCTGTGGCACCATCTATCCAAATTCTCAAACTTCATCCGTAGTTGATGAAGAGATTGTTGTTGAGGGCCCCGAAGCCTCAAAAGACTTTCCATCTTTGTCCTCAGACCGCAGTGTCTCTCACTGTAGTCAAATGTCCCACAAATGTCCCACCGAAGTCCCATCTAAGACTTACTCAGCGGTAGTCAAGTCATCCCTACCGCAGTCATCAGTTCAAGGAACTGTAACTCTTCAGCCAATATTTCATGAACTACCTATAGAGAATTTTGAAGTAGGTCAATGTTCCCAAATTCCTGAATCCTCAAGTTCTGATGACTCAAGTCCGCGTTTTCAAAATCATTCTAAGAATTCCAGGAAACCGCAGTTGAACAACAATGACTGCGGTTCACCAAAATCTTTGGCAAAAAAGGCTTTTAAAGAAGAAATCAAATCTCGCGGTACTAATAGACAAACTTTTTCAAAAAACAAGAAGCAAGTCAGATTTCTTAAATCCAAAAGTCCTAAAAAATTTGTTTTCTCTCACTACATTTCAAAAAACTCTTCTTTCAAGAAAACAAACAAAAAGGAAAGTTCAGTTTCAAAAGTCATTCCTACTCCTTCTAACACAACCCAAAAGGGTGTTCAATCTTTTCGAAACTATGTTTTTCCGGTCTATTCTTCAAATGACCCTAAATGGAAAGGTATTTTACCCACTCCAACACTTTTAAAGTCACATCAAAATTTCAAATGGAAGGGTATCTTACCAAATCCATCAAAAAGAATTCAGAAATCTACACGTGCTAAAACCTTTCATAAACAGACTTTTTCAAAACCCAAAAACACTCGTGTCAGGAACTACCCATCTCGGACCGGTAACAGATCCAAAACATCCTTAAAACTGCTGACCAATCACAGTGTTAGATCAAAAGACAAAATCACCTTTTGTAAATGTTAGTGTAGTTGTCAAAAGGTTTTATCTCATGTCAAATTGAGTCAGAGTCAGAAACCTCGTATTTTTTCAAAAAATCACAACACTCCAAATCTACTCAAACACCCAGGACTAGGCTTAAAAGTTGACAAGAGACCTGTCCCTACAACCTCGGACCATGCATCACTCAGAAACACATCAATTGTCCCAGGCTCCAAACTTGTTTGGATGCCTAAACTAACCGTGTAATTCTCAGGCTTTGTGCAAGGAGGAACAAGAAGAAGAGTGGTTAATTGACAGTGCCTGCTCCTTGCACATGACCGGAAGGTTAGAGTACCTTCGGGATTTCAGGCCTATATGCAATGGTGGAAATGTCACGTTTGGTAACAATGCAAACAGTGTCATCCGAGGTTACGGTGTTCTCACCACGGGGAACTTTTCCATTCAGAAGGTTGCTTATGTAGAAAGCCTTAAACACAATCTCATCAGTGTTGGCCAACTATGTATAGCAGGACATCGTGTTGAATTTGATGATCAGTTTTGCTACGTAATGACGAGTGATAAAAACACTTGCCTGATCAAATCTCGATCCGAAGGTACCATGTACCCTTTGGATGTTTCTCTAATCATTGGTAAACCGCAATTGTGTTTCTTGTCCAAAGCTGTATCCGAAGTCAGCTGGCTATGGCACCATAAGCTAGTTCATCTCAACTTCCGGTACATCAACAACTTAGTCACTGGAGAACTAGTCCACGGTCTCCCTATTCTCAAATTTAGCAACGATACTCTCTGTCCGGCTTGTGAATGTGGTAAGCAGTCTAAAGCAAGTCACCCTCTGATAATGGACTCTTCTATTTCTGAACCACTGGAGCTATTTCACATTGATCTCTGCGGTCCATCAACCGTAGCCAGCCTCCACCACAAGAAGTATATATTGGTTATTGTTGATGACTATACACACTTCACATGGGTCTTCTTCCTCAGACTCAAATCAGAGATACCACAGATCTTCATCATCTTCATCAAAGAAATCGAACTTCAGATCAAGCTTCCAGTTAGACGCATCCGTAGTGATAATGGAACCGAGTTCACTAATCATCTTCTTAACAGTTTCTTGGTGTCCAAAGGCATTTCTCACAACTTCTCAGCACCCTACACACCGCAACAAAATGGTGTAGTAGAAAGAAGGAACCGCACACTGGTAGAAGCAGCCAGATCCATGCTTAACTTCGCCCAACTTCCTCTCTACTTCTGGGCTGAAGCAGTAGCAACCGCATGCTTTGTCCAAAACCGAAGTATCATGTGCAAACGCCTCAATAAAACACCATATGAGGGCCTTAACAACCGCAAGCCCAATGTTCGCTTCTTTCATATTTTTGGGTGTAGATGCTTAGTGATCAACAACAGAGATCAGCTCAACAAGTTTGCACCGAAGTCCGACGAAGGCATATTCCTTGGTTACTCCACTAACAAGGTTGCTTATCGAGTGCTCATCAGGCGTACAAGGCTGATCATTGAAAGCTTCGATCTGAAATTTGATGATTCTCACATCCGCGACGCCCCTCCATCCACTGAAACCACCGCAATCATGGAAAGTGACATTCCTGCCTCTTCAGGTCCCTTGAATCTAGTTGAAGTCAACTATGAGGATCTTTTCGATCCTATTGAAACGGCGAAACTATCCGAAGTTCTTGTGTCACCCGCAGCTCAACAAAAACATGCTGATGTTTCTGGACCATCTCTATCTGAAGTAGCCTCTCTCAATACTTCCAACTCTCCGGTTGAGGGGGAAAGATCTACTCCGGATCTAGCCGCAACCGTCGAGGTTCCAGTACTTGATGTTGTTCAAATTCCTGTCCGCAGAGAAGCATTACCATCAAACGTATCTTCGGATTCGGATGATGAACTCATAGAAAATATCAACACTAGAACTGATCCAAGGATTGTCACTCTCCTATCCGCAGTCCAGGGGGAACCTTCTCAGGTTCCAGAGGAACTCCTATCTGCAACCCAGGGGCAACCTCTCCCAACTGCTCAAGAAAATTTCGTTCCAATAGATCAAGATGACTCAGCAGGATGTTCTCAAGTCCAGGGGGAACTGTCATCTCCAACCGCAGATTCCTCTGACATTCAAGATATTCCCTCTACCGCAGCTGCTGATCATCTGCTGCCACGTCTTCATGTATGGACGAAAGACCACCCACCAGGTCAAATCATTGGGAACCCATCCGCAGGCATCCAGACTCGATCTTCCAAGGACCTATCTGAGCACTGCCACTATGCAGCATTTATGTCCTCGGTAGAACCCAGAACGATCAAAGAAGCATTGCTTAAACCTGACTGGATAGCCGCAATGCAAGAAGAGCTTGAAGAATTTCAAAGAAATAAAGTTTGGCAGCTCGTTCCGAAGCCACGTGGTCACTCCATTGTTGGCACTAGATGGGTGTTCAAAAATAAGTTGGATGAATCTGGTGTGGTAGTCAGAAACAAGGCAAGACTAGTTGCAAAGGGGTATAGTTAACTTGAAGGCATTGACTACGATGAAAAGTATGCTCCGGTAGCACGCATGGAAGCTATCCGGATCTTTCTAGCATACGCAGCCCACAAAAACGTCAAGGTACACCAAATGGACGTTAAGAGTGCCTTTCTCAATGGGGAACTAAAAGAAGAGGTTTATCTTCAGCAACCTCCAGGCTTTGAAAATTTTGAATTCCCAGACCACTGCTACAAGCTTGAAAAGGCAGTCTACGGTCTGAAGCAAGCCCCAAGAGCATGGTATGAGACTCTTTCTGAATTCCTTGTCTCATCCGGGTACAAGAGAGGAGTGATTGATCCCACACTATTCAGAAAAGCAAATGGCGACCACCTCATGATGGTACAGATATATGTGGATGATATCATCTTCGGTTCGACTGATCAAGGCATGGTGGATGAATTTGCTAAGCTCATGACCAACAAGTTCAAAATGAGCATGAATAGAGAGATTAATTTCTTTCTAGGTCTGCAAGTGAAACAAGTACCGCAAGGCATATTCATTCATCAAGAAAAATACACCACTGAACTATTGAAGAAATATTCTATGGAAAACTGTTCATCTGCTAAGGTCCCCATGGCCTTCGGTTATAAGATCTCTGCTGATCCCTCAGGCGAATCTGTGGATCACAAGACTTATAGAGGCATCATCGGCTCTTTAATGTACCTCACTGCAAGCAGGCCAGACATTGTCTTTGCAATTGGTGTATGTGCAAGGTATCAGGCTGACCCAAAAGTCTCACATATGACCGCAGCCAAACAAATACTACGGTACCTGAAAGGAAGCAAATCTCTTGGTCTATGGTACCCCGCAGGCAATGACTTCAGCCTGCAAGCTTTCACAGATGCGGATCATGCCGGATGCAAGCTCGATCGAAAAAGCACTTCAGGAGGATGTCAATTCTTGGGTGAAAGACTAGTCAGCTGGTCCTCAAGAAAACAAAGTTGTGTCTCTCTATCAACTGCAGAAGCCGAGTATGTGGCCGCAGCCAGCTGTTGCTCTCAAGTTCTTTGGATGAAAACTCAACTAATGGACTACGGGTATAAAATGCTGCGGATACCGATATATTGTGACTCTGAAAGTGCTATTGCTATTTCTCACAATCCAATTCAGCACTCCAAGACTAAGCACATTAAACTACGATATCATTTCATCAAAGACCACATCTTAAAAGGTAATATTGAACTCATCTTTGTCCCTTCTCATGAAGAGATTGCTGATGTGTTCACAAAAGCGCTCGATTCAACAAAGCTTAACATCTTCCTGCAAATGTTAGGAATGATGAATCCCGACCCGCAATTCTTTTTGAATTGTTAGCTACCGCAGAACATCCTTGGTCTCCGTTGCGGTTCTAACTGAGAATTACATGTGATAGATGGTTTTGGTACCGCTGTCTAGGTACCGCAACCATATATCATACGTATCTCTCATGGGTCTTTATGGTCTGTTATTACTAATCTTTGTACAAGTGTTTTCCTCTCAGTTTCTCACTGCAGTCTTTCCTTGTTCATCCGCAATGACGTTTCTCAACCGCAATGAAAGTTCCATCCGCGATGACGTTTCCAACTGCAATGAATTTTCCATCCGCGATCATCATGATAATTTCTCAACTGTTTTATCAACTCTTGAATCTTTGTGTGCTATTTAATGATCCTTCATTAAGTTAAACATTAAAGACAAAAAAAACATTCTCTTTAGAAACTGTCACATTCTCTTTCTGAATAATCCTTGTATCAGACCTATTTTAGGGATGATGACAAAAAGAACGTTTTTCAATAAACTCATCCTTAATTTGTCCTTTCCTCTCCCCAATACGTCCCATCCGTTACAACTTCCTCTCCCATCACCCCCACGATCACCTGACGTATTGACATGCGTCTGACTTTACATTAAATGCAAAACCCCTTTTGGAAATCTCCCAAAATCACTTCAAACCCGTTTTAATTATGTGTGGCTGAGATTTAATCCAAAATTCATAGATTCCCCCCAAAACCCCAATCAACGTTTTACCCTATCCTTACCATTTACCTAGGGTTAAACACTTTTTCACCCCCCTTTATAAACCCATCTTCTTCCCCAGCAATACTTTACGTTTTCTGAATATCGATTCTTTCTCCCAAATTCCTCAAAACCTTCAAAACTTTCAAGAACTCTGTTTTCTTCTCTCAAATCTTCAACAATGGTGAAATCAGGTGCATCAAAGAAGCAATCCAAGGCTTCAGGTTCTGTAAATCCAACAGGTTCCGACTCTCCAACAATCGCTTCAAGTAATTTCAGAGCAATATTTGAAGATCATCCTTCATATAATGCTCCCATCAAGCTTATGATCAAGTTTCTCAGGAACCACCCTCTGTTTGGTCCATTCGATGCATTTACAGACGTTGTTCCAGTTTCTACTCTATTCAACTGTGCATTCTCTGCATATCGCCCAATGGAAAACCCCCAAGAAGTTCACCTCAATCTCATGAACGATTCTTTGGTCATCTTGTCCAAAGAAAAGTTCTTAAATGCCATTAATCTTCTGGTTCACCCTTCCATCAAGATTTTCTCACCTTCAATGGCAGACGTTACATCCGCACTCTACCAGATGGGGTATCAGAAACCAATTCGAGGGAGTGGTGAGTTCAAAAAGAATCAGCTGCCTGCGGTATGGCAGTTTGTGTGTCATTTTGTCATCTGCTGCCTATCCGGCAGAACCGGAGGCATCGACAACATAGGACTGAAGCTACTGGAATTGGTATGGAGCATCTACACAGGCCACGACGTAAACTATAGACAAATCCTTTGGGACGACTTCCTCCAATACATTCCCAAAGAGCACCCAAGGGAGAACCCAACCGAGCTCACATTTGCACGGTTCTGGTCACTTTGCATCTCAGACTTACATGCGGATGCTGGAATAGACATGGGTAGTGACATCAACTTTTTCGTCACTAAGGATCTTAAAAGGTACAACCCTTCTTCTGATCAAACGATATTTGGACCGATCCGCAGACTCCCTACTCATATCCTTTCTTCTCTTGGTCTTGAGACTGCTGATGTCTCAGACCACATTGAGGCTACGGAGGGTATTGCCCCATACCCTCCTACCCCGCCTCTTCCATCCGCAGCCATTATCCCTGAGGGTACCACGGTCCCCTCTTCCACTACACTATCCAATCTTTCTCAAAGAAGAAAGCAGTTGGCAACCAAGAAACAAAGAACACCCAAGAAGGATGCTCCTAAACGAACCGCACCCACCAAGAAACGCAAAACAAAACCTGCCCCAACCATATCTAGCAGTGATTCAGATGAGGATAGGCATCTAATCTCTATCCTCAAGAAAAGGAAAACAACCGATACCACTATCCATATGCGTGACCGGACCGATGCTGAAGCCTCTCAACAGGCTCCAGTAGTCCTTGGGGTACCCGCACACCCATTCGACACCACCATCATTTTCTAGTCAGACTCAGAAAGTGAGTCTGATTCTCAACTACGTGGAGACTCCCCCCCAGTGCACTCCCAAGAGGATGACACTGGTTCACGCCCTAAGGTCTCCAGGGCTTCCCGACTGCATTTCTTTTCACCAGAGGAGTTGCGCTCCATCCTTCTTTCTGTCACCCAAACACTACAAACACCTTCCCACCCGCAGGGCACTTCTTTCGCCCATGCCAGAACTGAGCAGAGGCCACACTTGATCATGGGTCAAAGAGACCGAGGAAGCTCAGGAAATCCTACTCTGCTTTCATCTTTTACAGGTGGTTTAGGCACGGTGAGCACAAATGTGCAAGGATCCGTGGACCCGAAGGACATTTCGGTGCGCTTTGAAGGATTTGACGGTGATGCATCCAATGACTCTTGGTTACAGTACAATCCGGTAACTGAGTCAGACAAGAAGAAGTATGCTGCGTTCCAAAGGGCTTTCCAAGCCCGCAAGGAACAACAAATCAAGCAGCAACAACAGAAAGAACAGGAGATCCAGTCCGTGGCTAGATATTGGGCAAATGCCATCAGCAATGCCAGTACCGTAGCCACCATTCAAAAAGTTCAGAACTGGATGGATCAGATGGCTGAAATAATTTCAAAAGCTCAAGCTTCAGGTGCAGCCGCAGGTACCTCCAAAGTTCCTCCTACTCCAACTCCCATTCCATCTCCCACTCCTACAGTCAATCCATCACAAGACGAAGAACCTGCAATCGAACTCAGTTCAGCTCCCACCTTCGGTCTTGATGATGAAGACATCCAAGAAGTAAACAAGCCAAGCCCTTCTGATGATGATCTCATGATGTTTGAAGAAGAGGAGTCCAGCGGTTCTCAACACTCGACTTCCAAGCCTAAAGAGAAGAAGAAAAAGAAGAAGAATGTTGTCACCCGGAAGGAGTTCATGAGCCTTCAAGCCAAAATCGATCAGATCTTGGCTGCGGTCCAGCCTACTCAACCGCAACCTGAAGACACTCCAGGACCGCAGTCACTAATCGAAAGAATAGAGCGTCTGGAAATAAGGGAACGCATGGCTGCTGAACGAATCTCTCTCAAACTAGAGATGGGGATCCGGTCCCTTGACAATAACCGCAAGGCTGACCACAAGGACTTCATGGCTGCAGCGGAACGCCTCATTACTGAGGTGACCGCAATCAAAACGGATCTTCAAGCGAGCATCGCGGATCAAGCTTCTCAGTCTCAGGAATTGATAGATGAGACTCATACTGCTTATGAGTCCACTATCTCTGTTCTTCAAGCAACCATCAACAGATTGCAGAAATCCCTTTCCTCCAACTTCCATGGCCCTGAGATCCTCCAGCTCACCAAAGAAATTCACAAGTTGCTCTTCAGCTCCTCCACTCCAAACAACCAACATTTGGCAGAAGCTCTCAAAGCTCAGTTCCAAGAAGTCTTCAACAAGGTGGATGGACTTAAGCAATGGCTTAAGGAAGCATCGGGGTTGCATCCCTCAAGAGGGGGAAGTGATGAAGAACAAGAAGTCCATCACTCTGATACTTCTATTCATCAGAGTCCCCCCATCATCACTGAAAAAATTCCCACACCACCGCAACCATCTCAACATACTTTATCTCCTCACACTTCACCTCCAAAAGATACTCCCAAAAAGCCAGAGACTCCTCCGCACTTCAAGAACTTGGCTGAAAACATGTCTTCTCCAAGCACCACAGACTCCCCTGCCACCGCTCAAAGGAAGCATGATTGGAAAGCAGCCAAGCCGACAGAGTTAATTTGGAGAGAATGCGGGTTTGACACCATGATGGATGAGTCCTTGATCAATTTTTGGATCAATCCGCACCGCAGGCTCCTAGACGAAGATTCCAGACCGCACCTCACTTATGCTGAACCCCCTGCTGATGGATACTGGGATATACCAATTTCTCCAAATGCCAAGTACTTCACTGTATTTGAGCAGTTTGACCAAAGCCTTCCAGATCACAAGAGACTGCTAATGGAGTTTGAGAGACTTAGTCTTTTTCACGCTAAACATGCCTCCTCCATTGAAAACATATGGTCTAACGACAGACCATCCGCAGTCAAGAACTACAAAGTCAGGAAATTTATGAAGGCTGACTACATCCAGTATACCTTCACCAGAAGGGAGCATGACTACATCCGCACCCAGGCAGACTTTCCTTGTATGAATCCGGAAGAAATCTTCCTTATTGCCAGGGTGTTCCAAAACAAGTCAGAAAAGCACCCTAAAATGCAGATAGCGCTTGAAAAAGCCAACTCTTTTCTCAAGGATACGGTCTGTGACTTTGCCAAGATAGATGCGGATATCTACCCCACCATCCTCAAGAAGTTTGACCTCCCACCTTTTGAACCTGTGCCAATGCCTACCGAAGGCTTCCAAGAAAGATCTCTAGGCGCAACAAACTACCCTGAACTTGGAGTCATATTCAAAAGGAAGACTGACAACGTCAAATATTTCATTCCTATGACTGCCATGCACCGCCTGACCAAGAAACAACTTGACATCTGCCGGACTGCAATTGAAAGATCGAAGCATACTACCGCAGAAGTCAAGTTCGAGATCACAAGAAGAATCACATGGTTGGAAAACGTCAGGAAGTTCTGGTGGATTTTGATCAAGTTCCTCAAACTTGATAGCTGAACCGGAGTTAAAGAGGTCACTTAGGGGGAAATTGTTGAATCATAAAAGTGACCCTCTTGAACTCAGCTACCGCAACCATCTTTCTACCGCAACGGTTCAGCACCCGGAGTCAATCTTGTTCATCAGCAACCTGAGTCAGCTACCGCAGTTAACTTAGCTAGATTACTTTATTTGTCTTTTATGTAATACACTCTATTATCCAAGTCAAAATAGTTGTTAGACTTATCCAAGTGGGAGACTAATGGATTAGTGTCTAAGTCCATAACTATTTTGGTATGTACTTGACCCGATTATGAGCATGGTCCTTTTGGGTTGCCTTCACCATAGCAACTTGTAGGATGAATTATGGAGAGATAGGATTAATTATGATTTATTAATATATTATGAGAATAATATATCAAAGGAGAAATCATATTGTTTAATTAATATTGGTCAAGAATTAAGTGAGAACTAATTTTGTGGTCAAAAGATATTAATTAAACTTAGGGGACTGGAATTGTAATTATAAGATAATTGCATTTGGGCTATGGATTACCTTGGAATATAGGTTGGACGAATTCTATGGGAAGCCCATAAGGAATTCGTCCAAGGGATGTTCTAAAAGGAGTCCATGGCTGCTTAGGGCTTAAGCAGTCAGATTAGGGTTTCCTAATTTGAAAACCCTAATGGCCTAACTATATAAGGACCCCTAAGGCCCCAAAAACGTGACGAATGAATTCCTTAGGGTTTCTGGACGTTTTTGTACCCCTCCTTCTCCTCCTTCTTCATCCTTATTGCTTATGGTTTTTGTGACTCAATTAGAGGTGCAACATTTGAGGCACTAAGCTTTCAAAAGTCAAGATCAAGAGGAATTGAGATTGTTATTGCTACATAACAATCAAGGTAAGATCTAAATCTTATTCTCATGTTAATATCGATTATCACATGCTAGATCTAGGGTTTATTGCTTTGGTATTCAATGTTGTATGTTTAATTAGAAAAACCTAGATCAAAGCAATTAGGGTTGCATGAACACCATAGGAATTATGTTATGATCAAAATCCAACAGTGGTATCAGAGCCTAGGTCGTTTTTCTAGTTGAATAGATGCGAAAGTGAACTGCCAAAGGATCAAAAGTCGAATTTTTTTGCTGTCTGCGCCGCCGACTCGGCGAGTAGCCCCGACTCGGCGAGTCCATCAGTGGACTCGACGAGTCCAAGGTGCTGTTGACGGAATTTTCGATTTTTTGAGCAGATTTTGTTAAAGATAATTACCAAAACTCATTTTTATTGCCTAAAATCGATTTTCTATGTTTGGAATGATTATCCTTATCAAATTAATGTATTTGGTTAAATATGGATAATATAGGATTATTATTAGTCAAATATTTGACCTATAAGATTGAAAAGTTTCAATTTACACCCTTAAGTTTTATAGTTTAAATTTGAACTTAATAGTTTTAGTTTTGAAATTTAAATAGTTAAACCTGATTGTTTTGAAAGGTTTCAAAATTTGCCCTCAAGTTTTGGAATTTAATTTTTGATTAAAAGTTTAGTTTTAAAATGTTAAATTCTAAAACCCTAGTTTTGAAAAGTTCAAATCACACCCTTATGGTTTTATTAAATTAATTAAGTGTATAACTAAAAGAGAGCTTATAAATCCATAGTGATATGGTATACATTTAATTAAATTAAAAAGTGTAATTTATTAAATTCGACCACAAAGTATTTTAAAAGTATAAAATACACCCTTATACTATATATAAAATTAAAATGTCTAATATTATATATGTATAACTTAAATGATAGTTTTACCGTTAGTAGGCCTCATTCACGAAGTCGATCTATGAAGGGGGTATAAGGTTATGGCCTATAAAATGGCCGTTTAATGGGTGTCCACTCTCACCCACCGCTTCCTTGATTGGTGGAGGGTCGTTAGTCGAACGGGTAGGATAGGGCAAACCTTTTCCATTAAAAGTATAATGAATTATAAAGTAACTAAATGTTTTTATAAAATTCCCAATCTTAGTTACTTTAGGAAAAAGTGAATTTGATGCAATTCCATGAAATTACACTTTGTACCCTTGCTAAGACGTTAGTGGAGCGTGTGTGGTTAACCGGCACACTAAATGGGCTCTAAGCAAAGGTAGCGAAGGGTGACTCGATGTTTGTCATATATCGATGGAGCCTGTGTGGTTAACCGACACGTCGATTAGGTGACTGTAACATTGGGGGCACCATGTATATTTGCATGGTTATTCACACCTTGTTTTGTGATCCTCGGCATCCCAGTCACAAAATGAGGGGCATATCGAGATTTAAACATGCCATTGAAAAGTTCAATGAATCTCAAAGGATCTAAGAGTTTTCAATACATTTAAAACTTAATGTCTTTTTCGTTTTTCATGGTGGAAAATTAGTGAATCGTTATTCACTTACCTTCAAATGTTCTGCAATTTGGATTACGGCATCCCTCTTCCAAGTTGTAGAATATTGTGTTGGGTCCTAGCCTTAATATCTCATTTGGGTGTTTTATTAAGGACTCAATCAATCAATCAACTAACTTGAATTTTCTCCCGTTTTGTAGATGTCAAAGTATGACAACTATGGTCTTCCCAAATCCCTTGGAACAAGCTTTCCACATGAAGATGATATTCCACGATTCGATCGAGGAACAAGAGATCGTGCTTCACTTCCTCCACCTCCTCCTATTGTTGTCCCTAACCCACAAGTTCATGCTCACTTAAGCCCTTTTGGCAAGTAAACATGAAGAAGGAAAGTCAGTGTGTGCACACGTCTTAGAGATGAAGTCACACATTGATAGGTTAAGAATGTTGGGAGTCGTTGTCTGTGAGAAGCTAGCTGTAGATTAGGTTCTTCAGTCACTTCTTGACTCATATAGTGAGTTCGTAAGAGAGTACTATATGATAAACCACGACGTAAACCTCATCGATCTCACCTATTTGCTTGTTGCTGCTGAATCAGCAATGATTTGGCGCACTGGAGAAGCAAAGTTGATTGGTGGATCTGCCTTCTTAACCTCCATGGACATAGGCAATGGCAACGAAAGGCATGCCATGATCGAAAAGTTTGATCATAAGAGAAAGGCAAAGTCCGAGGTAGTTCCATGTGCTGTTCCAAAAGAGTCAATTTGCTTTTATTCCCATCGCCCAAGTTTCAATTGGACAGAAACTTGGAATCATACAACTTGCATTGTGTGATGTATGGAAATCTTGGCACTTAGGTAATTAAGACTAATTCCTTGTTCACATAAGTATGTGAGTCAAGTGAATGACTAAAGGAACTAGTACACAATGTTGTGAACTAGTCAAATCCACCATAAATAATAATAACGTTGTTCGTCATCATTTACTAAAAGTCTAGTAAATGTGGTTATACTTACAAGATTAAGTGTAATTCTGAATCATTGAAAAGTTTCAATGAATGGCAGAACGAATAAGTAGAATCAATGAAGGCAGAAAGATCAAAGTTTCTCCAAATCTAAGAAGAAGGGAGAGTACTTTTGTATCGTGTTTTATGATCGTCTTAATGATTAAGAACCATATCACAATTGATCCTCTAAGGACATCTTAGTGCACTAGTATGGCTAAGAAGAGGAGTCGGAAGTTGTTGAAATGGTTAAATCAAAAGGATGAGTCACACTTCGTTCCAAAATCAAGTCTTAGAGTCATACTCCAAGATTGTGAATTGAGTGAAACATCTTAAGAAGGTCTAACACACTCATCAAATGTGAAGTAAAAAAAATTGTTTTTTTTACTCTGGCACGTTTGAAATTGGTAAGTTGTGATGTCTTGGAGAAGACAAAGACCAACTAAGATCAACTGTGTGTAGTGGTTTGTCTTGATATAGACACGCACTAATTCTTGAATATTTGATAAGAGAATTTTATATGTCAAGAGGTCAGTGGGAATCTAAAGATCTTGAAAAGTTTCAAGAACTAATCAAGAGTAAACCTATTAAACACTAGCATACGACTTGAGGATTGTAACCTATCGTGTTGACGTATTCTTGTTTCTGTGCCAATCCAGTTGAGTTGATTATGCATATGAGTTCTACGAGTTCTCAATAGACTGCATAAGGCAAGCACCTTGTTCAATGAAAGTACATTAACTGGCATAGGTGAGCTGCTAAATAACTCGGAAGCAATGGTGGGACCCTTGATGGCAAAGAATCAAGTATGAACAAGTTCTGTCCATAAGAGTTTGGATTGGTCACAAACATTATCTTATGATTATGACAAATTCGCATGGATAGGAACACCTGCACCATTAAATCTAAGTGTCATAAGGTTTCTCTTCTTCATGAAAATGATTGTGAGGAAACACTTTCACTAAGAGAGATTTTAAGGAGATAGCGATTATGTAAATTGCATTCTCAAATTCAATTATGATTACGGCATCCCTCTTCATAGTTCGAATTGTGAGATTTGGCAATTAGTCTGAACATTTGGGACTTAGTAATATAAGTTCTGAATTAGCTGAGACACACATGTGAGCTATCTAAGGAAAGGTGTGTGAGTTTGAGAAGCTTAGATAAAGGCTTATCGAAGCACATCGTCTTGGAAATATGAACTTTGGAAGTCAATAAGTATTGTCTTCTAGAAGTCCAACTGTTTTCTGAATACGTGTCAAAGCTAGTGGGAGTATAAATGTTATGCTGGAATGGATATAATCATCATGTTAGTGGGAGCATGATTATTATTATTTTAAGTATTGCAAGTTGGCAATATGAATTAAAGAAAAAAAAGTTTCACTTTGCAAAGTTGCAGGGGTTGAAAAGTTGTTTTGCTATAATTAAGGGAGAGAATGTTATACTTCGTTTCCAATCTAAAAGTTTAGATCGAGAAATTTTAATTGAATTTAGTCAAGGATATATTTATTAATTGCATTCTCAAAGTTCGATTATGATTACGGCATCCCTCTTCATAGTTCGAATTTTGAGAACACGACAACTAGAAATATTATGACAATATTATAGCAAGAAACTGGTAAAGTATCACATTTTTCATTATGAATCGTATTCCATACGCTTCGGGTATAGGATCGATTGCATATGCTGTAATATTCGACCGTTCTAAAATTTTCCAAATGCCTAGGGCATTTAGAGGGAAAAAGGGAATAGAACCGGATTTGACTAAAATAATTAAACAACTATCAAGGACAATCTAAGGTTCGCCAAGGATTGGTCGCTTACGGACAATTGGAAGTATAGTCATGGATGGACCGTATTGGCATTATTATGAATAGATAAGATTCTATTTAGAATAAGTTGTCATATGACAAATATGGAAATGTTTCCTTATTGGGAGTTGGACGATAAGAATCTATGTCTGGATTAGAAACTTATATGCAAGAAGGATGTTCAAAGGAATGTACTTTGAATGTGAGACTTCATGACTATGGAATTGTCTTGTAACAATCTCCAATAGAGCACTTTGTAATTTCATTGTCAAAGTCTTGGTGACTTTGGCGCTGTGATATTACGAAAGGACCGTTGCATAAAATGTTAGAGTCTAACATATTCTAGTAGTGGCGAGAATTTTGTATTCTTACACTAATTAATTAGGATTAGGAATTGTTAAATGAGCATCATTGGAAATATGTTCATTTGATCTATTTCACAAAGTAAGGACCATAGGAAAATATAGTGTCCATGCTAAGAGCATGGGACAATTGTTGTTATATTTCAAGTAAGAAGTTGATTACCCGAAACAATAAATAATGAGTAATCAATATGGTGATTAAATAAAATGTTTTATTTATACTCAAAGGTTTGGGGCCATATAGAATTAGTATTATTCTTGTGTTTCACTTTGCATGTTTTGACTTCCTGAATAATAAGATTATTCAAACCCTCCAAAGTCGCTCATACTTTGGAAGTAGGTATGAATGAAGACTGTCATGAATTCGTCTGTAGATTGTCTAAAGTGTTTAGACATGGCACAAGTTTGCTACAGAGTTCATGAGTTCTGCTATAAGATTAGAGTATTGGATTAAACCCACGCTCACTTGGATCGCTTCATGGATTTTATGACGAGTGATTGGTGAGACGATATTATCTTATATTCTTGAAACCGAGGTGTGTGAGTTCATCTTGCGAGCCGGTTACACATTGATAATAGGTAAACGCACCAGTAACTTGGTGTTATAAAACGTATTGTTGTGTGTGATTTGATGAGTAGGAACAAGCGAGCATTGAGTCAAAGTTTATCCGTTCCTTTTACCCAAAGTGGGATCAAAGCAATATTTGTGGGCCCCTCGATGATTTAGTGATGACACCATAAGCGCTTGGCCAAGCCGGGACTGAGTTGATGTGTTCAATTGTAGTCTGTTGTTAGTCGTCATAAATCAGAAATCGGGAAACAACACATGAACAGAGAGTATGATTAAAATCCATGTCTCAGTTCATATGATATCTAGAATGGAGGAATATATGATCCCTTATCTAAAGGACACGTTTATGATAAGATCATAGTTGACAGCGGCTTTTGAAAGCTACGATTGCTGATTAGGTTTGAAGTCATACGCAAAATAGTTGTTAGACTTATCCAAGTGGGAGACTAATGGATTAGTGTCTAAGTCCATAACTATTTTGGTATGTACATGACCCGATTATGAGCATGGTCCTTTTGGGTTGCCTTCACCATAGCAACTTGTAGGATGAATTATGGAGAGATAGGATTAATTATGATTTATTAATATATTATGAGAATAATATATTAAAGGAGAAATCATATTGTTTAATTAATATTGGTCAATAATTAATTGAGAATTAATTTTGTGGTCAAAACAGATTTAATAAACTTAGGGGACTGGAATTGTAATTATAAGATAATTGCATTTGGGCTATGGATCACCTTGGAATATAGGTTGGACGAATTCTATGGGAAGCCCATAAGGAATTCGTCCAAGGGATGTTCTAAAAGGAGTCCATGGCTGCTTAGGGCTTAAGCAGTCAAATTAGGGTTTCCTAGTTGAAAACCCTAATGGCCTAACTATATAAGGACCCCTAAGGCCCCAAAAACGTGATGAATGAATTCCTTAGGGTTTCTGGACGTTTTTGTGCCTCTCCTTCTCCTTCTTCTTCATCCTTATTGCTTATGGTGTTTGTGACTCCATTAGAGGTGCAACATTTGAGGCATTAAGCTTTCAGAAGTCAAGATCAAGAGGAATTGAGATTGTTATTGCTACATAACAATCAAGGTAAGATCTATATCCTATTCTCATCTTAATATCGATTATCACATGCTAGATCTAGGGTTTATTGCGTTGGTATTCAGTGTTGTATGTTTAATTAGAAAAACCTAGATCAAAGAAATTAGAGTTGCATGAACACCATAGGAATGATGTTATGCTCAAAATCCAACAGTGGTATCAGAGCCTAGGTCGTTTTTCTAGTTGAATAGATGCAAAAGTGAACTGCCAAAGGATCAAAAGTCGAATTTTTTTGCTGTCTGCGCCGACGACTCGGTGAGTAGCTCCGCCTCGGCGAGTCCATCAGTGGACTCAACGAGTAGGCTGAACTCGGCGAGTCCATCAGTGGACTCGGCGAGTCCAGGGTGCTGTTGACGGAATTTTCGATTTTTTGAGCAGATTTTATTAAAGATAATTACCAAAACTCGTTTTTATTGCCTAAAATCGATTTTCTATGTTTGGAATGATTATCCTTATCAAAATTAATGTATTTGGTTAAATATGGATAATATAGGATTATTATTTGTCAAATATTTGACCTATAAGATTGAAAAGTTTCAATTTACACCCTTAAGTTTTATAGTTTAAATTTGAACTTAATAGTTTTATTTTTGAAATTTAAATAGTTAAACCTGATTGTTTTGAAAGGTTTCAAAACTTGCCTTCAAGTTTTGGAATTTAATTTTTGATTAAAAGTTTAGTTTTAAAATGTTAAATTCTAAAACCCTAGTTTTGAAAATTTCAAATCACACCCTTATGGTTTTATTAAATTAATTAAGTGTATAATTAAAAGAGAGCTTATAAATCCATAGTGATATGGTATACATTTAATTAAATTAAAAAGTGTAATTTATTAAATTAGACCACAAAGTATTTTAAAAGTATAAAATACACCCTTATACTATATATAAAATTAAAATGTCTAATATTATATATGTATAACTTAAATGCTAGTCTTACCGTTAGTAGGCCTCATTCACGAAGCCGATCTATGAAGGGGGTATAAGGTTATGGCCTATAAAATGGTCGTTTAATGGGTGTCCACTCTCACCCACCGCTTCCTTGATTGGTGGAGGGTCGTTAGCCGAACGGGTAGGATAGGGCAAACCCTTTCCATTAAAAGTATAATGAATTATAAAGTAACTAAATGTTTTTATAAAATTCCCAATCTTACTTACTTTAGGAAAAAGTGAATTTGATGCAATTCCATGAAATTACACTTTGTACCCTTGCTAAGACGTTAGTGGAGCGTGTGTGGTTAACCGGCACACTAAATGGGCTCCAAGCAAAGGTAGCGAAGGGTGACTCGATGTTTGTCATATATCGATGGAGCGTGTGTGGTTAACCGGCACGTCGATTAGGTGACTGTAACATTGGGGGCACCATGTATATTTGCATGGTTATTCACACCTTGTTTTGTGATCCTCGGCATCCCAGTCACAAAATGAGGGGCATATCGAGATTTAAACATGTCATTGAAAAGTTCAATGAATCTCAAAGGATCTAAGAGTTTTCAATACATTTAAAACTTAATATCTTTTTCATTTTTCATGGTGGAAAATTAGTGAATCGCCATTCACTTACCTTCAAATGTTCCGCAATTTGGATTACGGCATCCCTCTTCCAAGTTGTAGAATATTGTGTTGGGTCCTAGCCTTAATATCTCATTTTGGTGTTTTATTAAGGACGCAATCAATCAATCATCTAACTTGAATTTTCTCCCGTTTTGTAGATGTCAAAGTATGACAACTATGGTCTTACCAAATCCCTTGGAACAAGCTTTCCACATGAAGATGATATTCCACGATTCGATCGAGGAACAAGAGATCGTGCTTCACTTCCTCCATCTCCTCCTATTGTTCTCCCTAACCCACAAGTTCAAAGGCTTAAAAAGTTCATGATCACTCAAGCCCTTTTGGCAAGTAAACATGAAGAAGGAAAGTCAGTGTGTGCACACGTCTTAGAGATGAAGTCACACATTGATAGGTTAAGAATGTTGGGAGTCGTTGTCTGTGAGAAGCTAGCTGTAGACTAGGTTCTTCAGTCACTTCTTGACTCATATAGTGAGTTCGTAAGAGAGTACTATATGATAAACCACGACGTAAACCTCATCGATCTCACCTATTTGCTTGTTGCTGCTGAATCAGCAATGATTTGGCGCACTGGAGAAGCAAAGTTGATTGGTGGATCTACCTTCCAAACCTCCATGGACATAGGCAATGGCAACGAAAGGCATGCCATGATCGAAAAGTTTGATCATAAGAGAAAGGCAAAGTCCGAGGTAGTTCCGTGTGCTGTTCCAAAAGAGTTAATTTGCTTTTATTGCCAAGAGAAAGGGCATTGGAGACGATGCTGCCCTGTCTACCTGAGAGATCTAAGAGATGGGAGAGTCAAGACGTATGGCTCTACTTCAGGTAAAATCCATTAACTAACTCTATAAGTTCCTATTTTTGATTCTTGATACATTATGTGATAAGATTACATTTTTTGATGTTTTGAAGGATCGAAGAAAAGAGAGGAAGCTTAAAGGAAGAAGTGTGCTGAATGTGATCGTGAAGAATTGGATCTCGATCGCATGGATCCGAAGATCAGATTTTTTGAGCTGCTACTTTAGAGTTAGGATAGATTGCTAAGAAATGTAATAGCATAGTTTTTCATTTGAGTTGCGTTGTAAGGAAAAACGTTTCCGCAATAAAATAAATTTTGATTTTTTCTTATTTATTTATCCTTGCAAGGACATGTATGAAAAATTGATGTTTGAGTATTTCTATTATTAGCAATGTTGAAATGGATGTGATTCTTAGTTATGTTATTTATGGTAAGTGTCATAATTTTCTAAGTAAGGAAAGATTCCCGTCGCCCAAGTTTCAATTGGACAGAAACTTGGAATCATACAACTTGCATTGTGTGATGTATGGAAATCTTGGCACTTAGGTAATTAAGACTAATTCCTTGTTCACATAAGTATGTGAGTCAAGTGAATGACTAAAGGAACTAGTACACAATGTTGTGAACTAGTCAAATCCACCATAAATAATAATAACGTTGTTCGTCATGATTTACTAAAAGTCTAGTAAATGTGGTTATACTTACAAGATTAAGTGTAATTCTGAATCATTGAAAAGTTTCAATGAATGGCAGAACGAATAAGTAGAATCAATGAAGGTAGAAAGATAAAAGTTTCTCCAAATCTAAGAAGAAGGGAGAGTACTTTTGTATCGTGTTTTATGATCGTCTTAATGATTAAGAACCATATCACAATTGATCCTCTAAGGACATCTTAGTGCACTAGTATGGCTAAGAAGAGGAGTCGGAAGTTGTTGAAATGGTTAAATCAAAAGGATGAGTCATACTTCGTTCCAAAATCAAGTCTTAGAGTCATACTCCAAGATTGTGAATTGAGTGAAACATCTTAAGAAGGTCTAACACACTCATCAAATGTGAAGTAAAAAAAAATGTTTTTTTACTCTGGCACGTTTGAAATTGGTAAGTTGTGATGTCTTGGAGAAGACAAAGACCAACTAAGATCAACTGTGTGTAGTGGTTTGTCTTGATATAGACACGCACTAATTCTTGAATATTTGATAAGAGAATTTTATATGTCAAGAGGTCAGTCGGAGTCTAAAGATCTGGAAACGTTTCAAGAACTAATCAAGAGTAAACCTATTAAACACTAGCATACGACTTGAGGATTGTAACCTATCGTGTTGACGTATTCTTGTTTCTGTGCCAATCCAGTTGAGTTGATTATGCATATGAGTTCTACGAGTTCTCAATAGACTGCATAAGGCAAGCACCTTGTTCAATGAAAGTACAATGACTGGCATAGGTGAGCTGCTAAATAACTCCGAAGCAATGGTGGGACCCTTGATGGCAAAGAATCAAGTATGAACAAGTTCTGTCCATAAGAGTTTGGATTTGTCACAAACATTATCTTATGATTATGACAAATTCGCATGGATAGGAACACATGCACCATTAAATCTAAGTGTCATAAGGTTTCTCTCCTTCATGAAAATGATTGTGAGGAAATGCTTTCACTAAGAGAGATTTTAAGGAGATAGCGATTATGTAAATTGCATTCTCAAATTCAATTATGATTATGGCATCCCTCTTCATAGTTCGAATTGCGAGAGTTGGCAATTAGTCTGAACATTTGGGACTTAGTAATATAAGTTCTGAATTAGCTAAGACACATATGTGAGCTATCTAAGGAAAGGTGTGTGAGTTTGAGAAGCTGAGATAAAGGCTTATCGAAGCACATCGTATTGGAAATATGAACTTTGGAAGTCAATAAGTATTGTCTTCTAGAAGTCCAACTGTTTTCTGAATACGTGTCAAAGCTAGTGGGAGTATAAATGTTATGCTGGAATGGATATAATCATCATGTTAGTGGGAGCATGATTATTATTATTTTAAGTATTGCAAGTTGGCAATATGAATTAAAGAAAAAAAAGTTTCACTTTGCAAAGTTGCAGGGGTTGAAAAGTTGTTTTGCTATAATTAAGGGAGAGAATGTTATACTTCGTTTCCAATCTAAAAGTTTAGATCGAGAAATTTTAATTGAATTTAGTCAAGGATATATTTATTAATTGCATTCTCAAAGTTCGATTATGATTACGGCATCCCTCTTCATAGTTCGAATTTTGAGAACACGACAACTAGAAATATTATGACAATATTATAGCAAGAAACTGGTAAAGTATCACATTTTTCATTATGAATCGTATTCCATACGCTTCGGGTATAGGATCGATTGCATATGCTGTAATATTCGACCGTTCTAAAATTTTCCAAATGCCTAGGGCATTTAGAGGGAAAAAGGGAATAGAACCGGATTTGACTAAAATAATTAAACAACTGTCAAGGACAATCTAAGGTTCGCCAAGGATTGGTCGCTTACGGACAATTGGAAGTATAGTCATGGATGGACCGTATTGGCATTATTATGAATAGATAAGATTCTATTTAGAATAAGTTGTCATATGACAAATGTGGAAATGTTTCCTTATTGGGAGTTGGACGATAAGAATCTATGTCTGGATTAGAAACTTATATGCAAGAAGGATGTTCAAAGGAATGTACTTTGAATGTGAGACTTCATGACTATGGAATTGTCTTGTAACAATCTCCAATAGAGCACTTTGTAATTTCATTGTCAAAGTCTTGGTGACTTTGGCGCTGTGATATTACGAAAGGACCGTTGCATAAAATGTTAGAGTCTAACATATTCTAGTAGTGGCGAGAATTTTGTATTCTTACACTAATTAATTAGGATTAGGAATTGTTAAATGAGCATCATTGGAAATATGTTCATTTGATCTATTTCACAAAGTAAGGACCATAGGAAAACATAGTGTCCATGCTAAGAGCATGGGACAATTGTTGTTATATTTCAAGTAAGAAGTTGATTACCCGAAACAACAAATAATGAGTAATCAATATGGTGATTAAATAAAATGTTTTATTTATACTCAAAGGTTTGGGGCCATATAGAATTAGTATTATTCTTGTGTTTCACTTTGCATGTTTTGACTTCCTGAATAATAAGATTATTCAAACCCTCCAAAGTCGCTCATACTTTGGAAGTAGGTATGAATGAAGACTGTCATGAATTCGTCTGTAGATTGTCTAAAGTGTTTAGACATGGCACAAGTTTGCTACAGAGTTCATGAGTGCTGCTATAAGATTAGAGTATTGGATTAAACCCACGCTCACTTGGATCGCTTCATGGATTTTATGACGAGTGATTGGTGAGACGATATTATCTTATATTCTTGAAACCGAGGTGTGTGAGTTGTATCTTGCGAGCCGATTACACATTGATAATAGGTAAACGCACCAGTAACTTGGTGTTATAAAACGTATTGTTGTGTGTGATTGGATGAGTAGGAACAAGCGAGCATTGAGTCAAAGTTTATCCGTTCCTTTTACCCAAAGTGGGATCAAAGCGATATTTGTGGGCCCCTCGATGATTTAGTGATGACACCATAAGCGCTTGGCCAAGTCGGGATTGAGTTGATGTGTTCAATTGTAGTCTGTTGTCAGTCGTCATAAATCAGAAATCGGGAAACAACACATGAACAGAGAGTATGATTAAAATCCATGTCTCAGTTCATATGATATCTAGAATGGAGGAACATATGCTCCCTTATCTAAAGGACACGTTTATGATAAGATCAGAGTTGACAGCGGCTTTTGAAAGCTACGATTGCTGATTAGGTTTGAAGTCATACGTAAAATAGTTGTTAGACTTATCGAAGTGGGAGACTAATGGATTAGTGTCTAAGTCCATAACTATTTTGGTATGTACTTGACCCGATTATGAGCATGGTCCTTTTGGGTTGCCTTCACCATAGCAACTTGTAGGATGAATTATGGAGAGATAGGATTAATTATGATTTATTAATATATTATGAGAATAATATATTAAAGGAGAAATCATATTGTTTAATTAATATTGGTCAATAATTAATTGAGATCTAATTTTGTGGTCAAAACAGATTAATTAAACTTAGGGGACTGGAATTGTAATTATAAGATAATTGCATTTGGGCTATGGATCACCTTGGAATATAGGTTGGACGAATTCTATAGGAAGCCCATAAGGAATTCATCCAAGGGATGTTCTAAAAGGAGTCCATGGTTGCTTACGGCTTAAGCAGTCAAATTAGGGTTTCCTAGTTGAAAACCCTAATGGCCTAACTATATAAGGACCCCTAAGGCCCCAAAAACGTGATGAATGAATTCCTTAGGGTTTCTGGACGTTTTTGTGCCTCTCCTTCTCCTCCTTCTTCATCCTTATTGCTTATGGTGTTTGTGACTCCATTAGAGGTGCAACATTTGAGGCATTAAGCTTTTAGAAGTCAAGATCAAGAGGAATTGAGATTGTTATTGCTACATAACAATCAAGGTAAGATCTAAATCCTATTCTCATCTTAATATCGATTATCACATGCTAGATCTAGGGTTTATTGCTTTGGTATTCAATGTTGTATGTTTAATTAGAAAAACCTAGATCAAATAAATTAGAGTTGCATGAACACCATAGGAATGATGTTATGCTCAAAATCCAACAGTGGTATCAGAGCCTAGGTCGTTTTTCTAGTTGAATAGATGCAAAAGTGAACTGCCAAAGGATCAAAAGTAGAATTTTTTTGCTGTCTGCACCGCCGACTCGGTGAGTAGCTCCGACTCGGCGAGTCCATCAGTGGACTCAACGAGTAGGCTGAACTCGGCGAGTCCATCAGTGGACTCGGCGAGTCCAGGGTGCTGTTGACGGAATTTTCGATTTTTTGAGCAGATTTTGTTTAAGATAATTACCAAAACTCGTTTTTATTGCCTAAAATCGATTTTCTATGTTTAGAATGATTATCCTTATCAAAATTAATGTATTTGGTTAAATATGGATAATATAGGATTATTATTTGTCAAATATTTGACCTATAAGATTGAAAAGTTTCAATTTACACCCTTAAGTTTTATAGTTTAAATTTGAACTTAATAGTTTTATTTTTGAAATTTAAATAGTTAAACCTGATTGTTTTGAAAGGTTTCAAAACTTGCCTTCAAGTTTTGGAATTTAATTTTTGATTAAAAGTTTAGTTTTAAAATGTTAAATTCTAAAACCCTAGTTTTGAAAATTTCAAATCACACCCTTATGGTTTTATTAAATTAATTAAGTGTATAATTAAAAGAGAGCTTATAAATCCATAGTGATATGGTATACATTTAATTAAATTAAAAAGTGTAATTTATTAAATTAGACCACAAAGTATTTTAAAAGTATAAAATACACCCTTATACTATATATAAAATTAAAATGTCTAATATTATATATGTATAACTTAAATGCTAGTCTTACCGTTAGTAGGCCTCATTCACGAAGCCGATCTATGAAGGGGGTATAAGGTTATGGCCTATAAAATGGTCGTTTAATGGGTGTCCACTCTCACCCACCGCTTCCTTGATTGGTGGAGGGTCGTTAGCCGAACGGGTAGGATAGGGCAAACCCTTTCCATTAAAAGTATAATGAATTATAAAGTAACTAAATGTTTTTATAAAATTCCCAATCTTAGTTACTTTAGGAAAAAGTGAATTTGATGCAATTCCATGAAATTACACTTTGTACCCTTGCTAAGACGTTACTGGAGCTTGTGTGGTTAACCGGCACACTAAATGGGCTCTAAGCAAAGGTAGTGAAGGGTGACTCGATGTTTGTCATATATCGATGGAGCGTGTGTGGTTAACCGGCACGTCGATTAGGTGACTGTAACATTGGGGGCACCATGTATATTTTGCATGGTTATTCACACCTTGTTTTGTGATCCTCGGCATCCCAGTCACAAATGAGGGGCATATCGAGATTTAAACATGCCATTGAAAAGTTCAATGAATCTCAAAGGATCTAAGAGTTTTCAATACATTTAAAACTTAATCTCTTTTTCATTTTTCATGGTGGAAAATTAGTGAATCGTCATTCACTTACCTTCAAATGTTCTGCAATTTGGATTACGGCATCCCTCTTCCAAGTTGTAGAATATTGTGTTGGGTCCTAGCCTTAATATCTCATTTTGGTGTTTTATTAAGGACGCAATCAATCAATCAACTAACTTGAATTTTCTCCCGTTTTGTAGATGTCAAAGTATGACAACTATGGTCTTACCAAATCCCTTGGAACAAGCTTTCCACATGAAGATGATATTCCACGATTCGATCGAGGAACAAGAGATCATGCTTCACTTCCTCCACCTCCTCCTATTGTTCTCCCTAACCCACAAGTTCAAAGGCTTGAAAAGTTCATGCTCACTCAAGCCCTTTTGGCAAGTAAACATGAAGAAGGAAAGTCAATGTGTGCACACGTCTTAGAGATGAAGTCACACATTGATAGGTTAAGAATGTTGGGAGTCGTTGTCTGTGAGAAGCTAGCTGTAGACTAGGTTCTTCAGCACTTCTTGACTCATATAGTGAGTTCGTAAGAGAGTACTATATGATAAACCACGACGTAAACCTCATCGATCTCACCTATTTGCTTGTTGCTGCTGAATCAGCAATGATTTGGCGCACTGGAGAAGCAAAGTTGATTGGTGGATCTGCCTTCCAAACCTCCATGGACATAGGCAATGGCAACGAAAGGCATGCCATGGTCGAAAAGTTTGATCATAAGAGAAAGGCAAAGTCAGAGGTAGTTCCGTGTGCTGTTCCAAAAGAGTCAATTTGCTTTTATTGCCAAGAGAAGGGGCATTGGAGACGATGCTGCCCTGTCTACCTGAGAGATCTAAGAGATGGGAGAGTCAAGACGTATGGCTCTACTTCAGGTAAAATCCATTAACTAACTCTATAAGTTCCTATTTTTGATTCTTGATACATTATGTGATAAGATTACATTTTTTGATGTTTTGAAGGATCGAAGAAAAGAGAGGAAGCTTAAAGGAAGAAGTGTGCTGAATGTGATCGTGAAGAAATGGATCTCGATCGCATGGATCCGAAGATCAGATTTTTTGAGCTGCTACTTTGGAGTTAGGATAGATTGCTAAGAAATGTAATAGCATAGTTTTTCATTTGAGTTGCGTTGTAAGGAAAAAATTTTCCGCAATAAAATAAATTTTGATTTTTTTCTTATTTATTTATCCTTGCAATGACATGTATGAAAAATTGATGTTTGAGTATTTCTATTATTAGCAATGTTGAAATGGATGTGATTCTTAGTTATGTTATTTATGGTAAGTGTCATAATTTTCTAAGTAAGGAAAGATTCCCATCGCCCAAGTTTCAATTGGACAGAAACTTGGAATCATACAACTTGCATTGTGTGATGTATGGAATCATACAATGTTGTATGTTTAATTAGAAAAACCTAGATCAAAGCAATTAGGGTTGCATGAACACCATAGGAATGATGTTATGCTCAAAATCCAACAGTGGTATCGGAGCCTAGGTATTTTTTCTAGTTGAATAGATGCAAAAGTGAACTGCCAAAGGATCAAAAGTCGAATTTTTTTTGCTGTATGCACCGCCGACTCGGCGAGTCCATCAGTGGACTCGACGAGTAGGCTGAACTCGGCGAGTCCATCAGTGGACTCGGCGAGTCCAGGGTGCTGTTGACGGAATATTCGAATGTCTATAGGGTCCAGCGTTATGTATGGCTTAGGGTAGGATCAGATATTCGAATGTCTATAGGGTCCAGCGTTATGTATGGCTAGCATACACGAGTGTTGCAGGGTTGGTGGAAGTTTCATTGATGATTTGTACGGAGTCAGTCGGCCAATTATGAGATATTTAGCCTTCCTCTAGGAGTGAGGATTGAGTGCTCGCCTATGCTTATGTATATTGTTTGGGCGTTGTGATGATACTTGATACAAATATGTGTAGGTGTGGAAGGTATTATGGGCCCGTACTACTGAAAGCACAGGACTCATACGCGTAGCAAGGAAGTCACAACCCCTAAGGCTTTGTCGGGAGTTGGTTCCCCGCTATTATATGGAATATCTGATATCTCCCTGGTATATTTTCATTATGGTGACTACGAGGCGATTTGAGACCGGATCCGGATCGGGATCAAGAGCTGGCAGTCAGGGTGGGCCAGCAGTAGTGGCAGGGACCACTGGTCAGATGAGGCTGGAGGAAATGGATGCTAGGATTCGAGAGATCCTGCACGATGAGGTTGCTGCACTATTCTGGGCACAGTTGTCAGAGATGTTTGGGTCTATTAAGACCGCTATGGTTGAGTACTTTGATGAGCGCTATGCAGCCATTGCTGAGACGGCTGCCGCTGCAGTCGTAACAGCTGCAGGTACAAGGACAGGTCGAGCTTTTCAGTATCGGGACTTCGATAACATGAAGCCCCCGACTTTCGATGGGATTCAGGACCCGATCATTGCCATGAGGTGGCTATCAGACATTAAAGGATGCTTTTTACATGCTCATGTCCTACTGACCAGAAGGACAAGTGTGCTCTGAACCTGTTAAGGTCCGAAACAAGGACCGGTGGAGATTGATGATGGCTTCATATTCTAATGAGCAGAGGGCAGCAGTTACTTGGGATCCGTTCAGGGAGATGTTCCGCTCCCGCTACATTCTACGGTTTGAGCGAGAGCGGTTGGCACATGAGTTTTTGGATTTGAGACAGGGATTGGAGTCGGTAACGGAGATCACCCGTATGTTTACTGAGAGGGCGATGTTTTTCCCGAAGTTTGCTTCCAAGAAGGCTCAAATTACATGTTCTCTGAGCATGCTCAAGACTGACATCAGACAGTTTGTTGCTACCCAACGTTGTAATACACTAATGGAGTTATAGGAGGCCGCTAGGCCGCATGAGCTTGAGATTAAGTTGTAGTCGAGAGAGCAGAGGCAGGCCCCAGCGCAGTCACAGCCTGTGCCGAAGCGGTCCAAGACCGCCAATTCTAGGTCTGGAGGCCAACGCGGCCTCACTTGTGGGAAGTGCGGGAAGGGTCATTCTGGAGTTTGTCGATCCAGTGGTGTGTGCCGCAAGTGCGGCAAGGAGGGGCACTTTGCGAGGGATTGCCGCCATTTAGCCCCGGTTCAGGATAAGAGGATTTGTTACCACTGCAATCAGGTTGGTCACGTGAAGACCAACTGTCTATTGCTCGTTGCCAGGCCGGCACAGGCTCCAGCACTGGCTACACTGAGGATTAATGACGGGAGTCAGGGTAGAGCAGAACCCCCGAGGGCTCAGGGACGCACCTTCCAGCTCACAGCCGAGGAAGCCAGGACATCACCAGATGTGGTGGCTGGTATGTTTCAATTCCTAATCTTGTTGATTGTATTTTTGGTATGCTCATATGTGTTGTGCCTATGTTACGTACGTTCTTAGTGAACTCCTTACTTGCTCTGGTATTGTTTGACTCGGGGGCGAGTCGGTCTTTTGTCTCGCGATCTTTTAGTAGGGAGTTCAGTTTGCCCTTAGGAGAGCGAGAGTGTCCGTTGCGAGTCTCCATCGCCAACGAACACGAGATTTCTGCTTCTTCAGTCTATCAGCGTCCCGTTTTGGAGATCTTCGGGGTATCCTTCCCGATTGACTTGATTCCGATTCCCATGGAGGACGCTTGTATGATAGTGGGTATGGACTGGTTGATTCGTTTCGGTGCCACGATCGACTGCAAGGCTCAGTGTGTGGTAGTTCAAACCCCAAGTGGGGGAGAACTGGTTATCTACGGCGAGGGCATCAGGTTGGGTTCAGGGTTCTATTCAGCCGCCAGGGCTCGGCAGTATATTCAGAATGGGTGTGCGGGTTATTTGGCGTATGTGATGGGTACGCGGGTCAGGGATAAGGTCTCGGTTTCAGAGGTTCCAATCTTCAGAGAGTTTTCTGATGTGTTTCTGGAGGAATTACCCGGAGTGCCTCCAGAGAGGCAGGTCGAGTTCAGGATCGACCTTGTGCCATGTGCGGTCCCTATTGCCAAGGCACCATACCGATTGGCACCACCAGAGATGCAGGAGCTGTCATCTCAGCTGCAGGAACTGCTAGGCACGCAGTTCATCCGTCCAAGCAGTTCTCCGTGGGGAGCGCCGATTTTTTTCGTCAAGAAGAAGGATGGTTCACACCGGATATGCATAGATTACCGGTAGTTGAACAAATTGACGGTGAAGAATCGTTATCCACTTCCACGTATTGATGATCTCTTTGATCAGCTATAGGGAGCATCTTAGTTCTCCGAGATAGACTTGAGGTCCGGATACCATCAGGTCAGGGTGAGGGAGGATGACGTGGAGGAGACCGCGTTTCGGTCTCGTTATGGATATTACGAGTTCGTGGTGACTTCGTTTAGGCTCACCAATGCACCAGCTGTATTTGTTGACCTGATGAATCGGGTATGCAGAACGATGCTCGATCGCTCAGTCATTGTGTTTATAGACGACATCTTGGTGTATTCCAAGACCAGAGAGCAGCATGAGGAGCATCTCCGTGAGCAACTGGGAGTCTTGAGGTGAGAACGGTTGTATGCCAAGTTCTCGAAATGCGAGTTTTGGTTGCGAGAGGTTCAGTTCCTTGGACATCTCGTTAACCAGGAAGGGATTTTGGTCGATCCGGCCAAGATTGAGGCGGTTATGCAGTGGAAGTTTTCGAAATCTCCCTCAGATATTAGGAGGTTCTTGGGATTTGTAGGGTACTACCGGAGATTCATACAGGATTTCTTCAAGATTGCAGTACCCCTCACTCGTCTGACGATGAGGGGGTAGATTTTCGATGGGGCCCTGAGACCCTTCGACTGCGGCTATGCGAGACACCAATTTTGACCCTCCAGGAGGGAGTAGAGGATTTTTTGGTTTTCTGTAATTCATTCATCACTGGACTAGGAGCGGTACTTATGCAGAGAGGACAGGTGATAACCTACGCGTCTCGGTAGTTGAATCCGTATGAGACGATATATCCCACACATGACCTGGAGTTGGCGGCGTTGGTGTTCGCTGTCAAGATCTGGAGGCATTACCTCTACGGGGTCCGCTGTACCATATACACAGACCACAAGAGTTTGAGACATATGATGGATCAGCCGAACTTGAACATGAGGCAGCGCAGGTGGCTGTACGTAGTCAAGGATTATGACTACGAGATACTTTCCCATTCGGGTAAAGCGAATGTTGTGGCGGTCGCCCTGAGCTGCAAGTCGGCTGGATCTTCTGTTCCAGCGGCATGTATGAGGATATTTGTAGATTATCCATTGGTGAGCTTGATCAGGAAAGCTTGGGCTGAGGGTGTACGGTAGAAGAATTGGAAGCTTGAGAGGATTAGAGGCGAGATCACCCGATTCGTGCAGGGTAGTCGGGGATTGTTGACCCGTTGTGGTCGTGTATGGGTTCCGATGTCTGGTGGGGTCAAAAAAATTACACTGGAGGAGGCTCATAAGTCTTGCTTCTCTATTCACCCAGGGGCCACCAAAATGTATCGGGATCTGAGTTTGAGTTACTGGTGGCCGTGCATGAAGAGGGAGATCGCTTGGTACGTCGAGAGGTGCTTGACATGCAGGATGGTCAAGGTCGAGCACCAGAGGCCGCATGGCAAGCTGCAGCCTCTAGATGTTCCCATATGGAAATGGGAGCAAATCACGATGTACTTTATCACCAAGTTGCTGAGGACGGTGAAGGGATATGATGCTATATGGGTCATCGTGGATCGATTGACCAAGAGCGCCTACTTCATGGCCATTTGGGAGAGTTCATCAGCCGAGAAGTTGGCCGATGTATATATCCGCGAGATCGTTGCTCGCCATGGGGTGCCGGTCTCTATTGTCTCATATCGTGATGTGCGATTCACCTCTCGTTTCTGGCAGAAGTTCCATGAGGAACTGGCCACGAGACTGCATTTTATCACCGCATACAATCCGCAGACAGACGACTAGAGCGAGTGGACCATTCAGACCCTCGAGGATATGTTGAGGGTCTGCGTCATTGATTTTAGTGGGAGCTGGGACTCCTACCTACCCCTTGCGGAGTTCTCCTATAACAACAGCTTCCATTCCAGTATTGGTGCTCCACCTTATGAGCTGTTGTATGGACGGAGATGTCGTACCCCAGTCTGTTGGGGTGAGGTTGGTTACAGGGTGATGGGTCGGACCGAGGTGGTTCTGTAGACTACCGAGATGATTCAACAAATCAGGCAACGGTTGTAGACTACTCAAATTCGGCATAAGAGTTACGCCGATCGGCGCCGATCTGAGTTGGAGTTTCAGGTTGGTGACATGGTACTACTGAAGGTCTCACCCTGGAAGGGTGTGATTCGCTTCAGGAAGAGGGGGAAGTTGGGTCCCCGATACATTGGACCCTTCCAGATTATTTCTAGGGTTAGCAAGGTGACGTATAGGCTGGATCTCCCCGAGGTGCCCAGTCATATCCATAACACATTCCATGTTTTGCAGTTACGGAAGTGTGTATTGGATGAGGAGGCGATTGTATCATTGGATGATATTTAGGTCGACGAGCGCCTGAACTATGTAGAGAGATCGATGGCTGTTTTGGAAAGGAAGGTGAATATTATGCGTAACAAGGAGATACCTTTGGTAAAAGTATAGTGGCAGCATCAGAGGGGATCCGAGTGGACTTGGGAGCTGGAGGCAGAGGTGCGGGAGCATTATCTGGAGTTGTTCACCGCAGCAGGCTTAGAGGATGAAGCCAAGTTCAAGTGGGGGGGGGGACAATTGTAACATCCCGAATTCTTAGGTATGCAATTTTAAGGATTTTTGCACATCACATAAGACCTACTCGACGAGTTGGAGGCCCCAACTCGTTGTGTAGAAACTAATAAAGCTGCATGGATTATGGAACCTACTCGACGGGTTGGAGGACCCCAACTCGACGAGTTGAGGTTTTGCATGAAAACCCTAATTTTTAGGGTTTGCACCCTATTTAAAGGACTCTAAGTAACCTCACTACCCCCCTTACCACATTATTGTCCAGAGAAACCCTAAAATCGTGCTAACCTTCCATTTTGAGAGTGTGCAAGCCTAAAGAGTGTTTGTTGGTGTATTTCTTAAAGAAGCTTGAAGAGACTAGTGCATAGCCGCAGGAGGAGGTTGTAGATCCGACATCTACACTGTAGTAGCAACCATTTGGAGGTAAAAAGTCTTTACCTTGACCTCTTTTTTCTTAGATCTTCTCCCATGGAAGTTTAGTGCATTCTTAACCCATTTTGGAACTATTTTCGGAGTTGAACATGATTTAAAGTTATGACTTCAGATCTGGACACCTTTAGTCCTCCTTGGGCCTAAAGATTCAAGATTTATCAAGCTTTGGCCATCCTCTATGCCCTAAACCCCTTATTAAGTTTCATATGAGTGTTTTAACCCTTTTGATGTCATGCATGGACATAAAGTTAGCAACTTTATGTGGTATCTTAACCCTAAGGGACTAGATATGTAGCTTGGGGCTTTGGATTCGACTGGAAAGGACTTAATATGAAAAGGCTGAAGGAACTCGACGAGTTGCTTAGCCAACTCGACGAGTTGAGTCGGGTTTTACCGCTTTCTGGATTCTGAATAAACTCGGCGAGTTGATGAGATTACTCGACGAGTTAGTTAGGGTTTTTCCTGGTTTTCTGAGTTCTGAAGGAACTCAACGAGTTACTAGCTGCACTCGACGAGTTGGGTCAACATGAACAGTTGACCTTGACTGCTGACTTTGATTTTGACCGGGGTTGACCAAGTTTGACTTCTGAGGGTATTTTGGTAATTTGGGTCTTGATGGAATTGGTCCTATGGTGGTTGTAGGTGTTTGAGTTTGGCGCCGTGATTCGAGAGCTTGATCTTTTCAGTTCAGTTCGACGTTGTGAGGTGAGTTCTTCTCACTATACTAACAAGGTCGATGGCACCAAGGTCGGCCCTTTTTCGATTGTATCCTAGTTATAGGATGATGCTATGTTTAGTGATCTGTTAGATCTGTATCCTAGTTATAGGATGATGCTATGTTAGTGGTCTGTTAGATCTGTATCCTGGTTGTAGGATGATGTTATGTTAGTGATCTATTAGATCGGTATCCTGGTATATAGGATAATGCTATGATTAGTGAGGTGTAGATCTGCATGACTGTCTGTGCATGCTATCTAGCGTATGATATTTATGTGTTGGTTGTGTGATTGTGGGTGGGTTGAGGCGGTCCTGCTTTGTGCTCTAGGCCACCAGACACAGGGCGGCCCGGATAGACTGAAGGCCCATCGGGGAGAACCAGTCAGGCCGAAGGCCCGGAGAATGGTCCAGACAGGCTGAAGGCTTGGTAAGGCGGACGAGACATGCTGAAGGTTCTGAGAGTGGGCCAGATAGACTGATGGCCCGGCGAGGGCGGTCTAGTGATACTGAAGACTCTATATGCATGTTGTTTGTTATGATATTGTTTTGGTTTGTATGGCGTTGGTATTTTGGGGGAACACACTAAGCTTCGGGCTTATAGTTTTGGATTGTTTTTTAGGTACTTCGGATGATTGCGTGAAGGCAAAGGCTTGATCGTGCACCTCCTCACATTTTATGATTTTGATTGAAAAAGTTTTAAATTTTTATGAATTGCGTGAAGGCGGAGGCTTCGGGCTTATAATAATAATGGTTTTTGGATGCTTGAAAAAGTTTTTAATTTTTATGAATTTTATGGATGTTACAATAAACCCAAACCACCAAACCGAATGGGTAGGGAAGCAAGTCGCCAAAGAAAGGGCCACCACAAACCACAATGTCCTTAATCACCCCAAGCAATGCATTATCAAAGAACAACGCCGCCTCTTCCATGTAAACAGGTTGGCACATCCTAAACCCGAAGAAAAGTTTGGCAATACCCATAGAAGACCGAAATAGAAGGAGCTCACTTTGCGGGTCAGACAATTGTGGAAGAAGGCACATCAAATTCACAGCGTTTTCTGCTCTCTTTATAGCTAAGCTGGTAATGAAACTAGCATCTCTACTAACAGCTCCCCCGATAAGTTTCACCCCCAATGGCGTCCTCCCGATACCAACCGAGAATAGCCCCTCACGCAGCTTCCTACCATCACACGAGGGCCAAAAGATCTCGTTTTTTTTTAAATTCAACTAAAGGCCCATTTTTGGGCCAATAACCTTACTGATATCTAACGCATTGGCCACCTCCTCAGAATCTCCAATAAGTGTGTTATCATCAAGGTACCATGCATAGAGAAAAAACTTGCAATTGTCTCTAATTTTATGTACGAGCGGGTGCAACACAAGGGAAAAGAGAAGTGGTCCCAAGGGGTATCCTTGTTGAACTCCAGTAGTGACCAAATATATGTGTCTCGTAGATATAATCTTACTGCTTGACCATATAGGAATTCTACTCACAAGGATATAGAAGGGCACCTCAATCTGACCTCATGAAGTAATGCGGATCTGTCAACAAGGTTAAAGGCATTGGAGAATTCCATGGTAAGTATGGAAAGAGACTTGTCATTCACTCAACACCATGTTTGTGCTATGTAATACAACTTCAACGCCACCCGACACCCCGACGCCGAACTGAAAATCATTGAGATACTTGGACATTTCTTTACCAACACCTTTCATAGCCAGCATGGAAACCGAACGTCTCCACATAGTGCCTACTGCAATAGGTCGTATTCCCTTGTCAGCTTTTAAGAGTGGTGTGAGGAGCAGAGGCAACAAATTATGCCAAACTTAAAGGATATCTTCCCCTAGCCATAGATGAACCACACATGTAATAGCACGTAGGAGGTCTTTGGCTATAGCTGAACATTCTCTACAAAGAGCATCCAAAATGTGTTGAGCTCTCAACCCATCTCTCCCACACGAGGTTCCTTTAGGGAATGAGTTAATGCCCCCAAAGACATTGTCAATATCCACCACAAAGGAATGTTGCAAGGACTTCTTGTTCCCAGACCTACTTTCTTGCCTATTCTTGGGCCTGAACACCTGAAGAGTACACCTAAGAAGAATTAACAATGTAACCCATGCTTCAACTAATCTAGGATGAGCAATCACCTTGGAAAAAACTGCTTTCAAAGCTTGAGAGAAATTCATACGACAATTATGAGGTATGATTTTAACTATGGTGATAGGTAGCTTAAACACAAGATCAAGGAGTTGAGCATCCAACACCAATCCCTCATTGAGGTCGGCCTCTGGTTCATTGGGTGGCGGCTTTTGAATACCAACAATTTGTCCGCTCATGTCATCAACATCGCCATTAAATTTTACATGACCATCTGAGTGGCGACACGAGTGGCTTAGGGCATGTAGACTCATACAATCCCCACATATCCATTGAACAAACTCCTTCAATGTTGCAGTCACTGACATAAACAGTCCAAGGTCTAAAGAAATATCCTCTGGCAACACAACTTTACGCTCATCCGAGGGAGGTGCAAGCTCTTGATATGAGAAATCATATGAGAAATCCCCTTACCTCATACTTCACCGTTCGGGCAGCAGTGAAACCCCCGAAAAAGACACGGTCAAGTTCTGCTCGCATATGTATGAGAAGACGCCATAAACACACAAACAAATCTTATTAAAGCCTCAAGGGGAGGCTCGGAATGAGAAGCGGAAATCCAAAGTAAAATGTGACACTCCGGCAAAAGGTTGGAGTGCACATTGAAAAACCACGTCGGGAAGAGAATCTACATCTTCTTGAGTCCTAAAAAGGCTCCAACACTTGAAAAACCAATTTAGACATTTTATCGAACATCTGGAGGGCAGAAAAAGAAGTATTTGATTTGCACCAATGAGGCTTGAGAATTTAACCCATGTCTAATCTTCAAGTTTGATGAATAAGAAGGAGGAATTTCGAGTTTAATTCGTATCCCAGACAAATGCTTAATTAATTCAGTTCATTGGTTACAATTGATTATTTAGAACATGCGAGTTGCAAATTTCATAGTGAAAAAACCAATGGTAATCGGACATGAATGTGCTGGAATCATCAAAGAAATCAGGCACAATGTGAAAAGTGTAGCAGTGGGTGATCGAGTACCCTCTATGACATTCGTCATATAGTTTGCCATCTCTATCCTCTACAAGCTCAAAATTCTAATCTTGGAGTTTCAATATGCTTTTCTATGA
Organism: Lactuca virosa; assembly: GCF_052849685.1. Lineage (NCBI taxonomy): Eukaryota > Viridiplantae > Streptophyta > Magnoliopsida > Asterales > Asteraceae > Lactuca > Lactuca virosa. The sequence continues at coordinate 48,320,012 of NC_136433.1, forward strand.
ATCTTCAAGCCGATTGAACATCGCATGATGAAGCCATCTATCCTTTTAATGTAATATTTCAGAACTCTTAGATACAAGTCGACAAGAAAGATGTTCCTATTTATTTATTGTGTGTTTGTGATTAATTAACCATAAGTTTTCATTAAAATTTTCCTTAACGACCTTCAAGGGTCGAAACACATAAAAGTGTAACTCGTAAATCAAACACTATTAATAGTTTATTTAGAAAAATACCAATAAACACAACATATTATACATCTATAAATGGAAAAATCTTTGTATTATATTTTTGTTTAGAAAAAACATATATTATAGTTTATCTATGGGTTTTATCTAAATATATGGTAAAAGTCTATTAATCAATTTTATTTAAATGATTTGTCAAGTAATATGATATACTAAGGAGGTTGTAGTCTAGTGATATCATATGTTGGTGAAAGGTGCTCATCAAGCATATATGAAGAGATTTCAAGTATCGTAATGGACATAATATATAGTTCATGAGTAAAATAGACGGTATATTTCTTGTTCTAAAAAATTAAATGAGATGTTGTTGATGACATGGGTGCTCCATGTTGCCCCTTGACCTATTTTTATAACATATCATAAGGTAAAATTCTCGATTGTGAGTCATATAATCTGTTACATTAAACTATCCGTATTAATACAATGTGAGTAGTCTTTTCATTATGCAACATCAACTTTTACAATTACTTGCACATTGTATAATATTAACAATTTTCTAGACATGATTCCCACTAATACATCATAAACTATTTTTTATTTAACAAATATCTTAATCATATATAATTAATATTTAATAATTACGCATTAAAATTTAAACGCACATATGATAAATACTTATTAAAAATAATATAGCAAAATATTTTAAACTTTTTAGACATAAAGACGAAAACATGCATTTTGAGTATCATAAAATTTTGACTATAAGATAATATCGATTATATTTTTTAGATATAAACAACGTTAACATGAATCTACAATAATATATTAGAACAACATAATAAAATAAATTATATATCTTTTACAAAACTAAATGATAACTAAAAGTTGGTAGCTAGTAGTTAGTTGTTATAAGTTCAAAGTTTTAGCTTTTATTTATACATAAGTTTTTTTTTTTTATGAAATCACAAATAAACCTACTCCTAAAATATCATATATGTTTTAGGCCGGATGGAGTAATATTACAATGCCATGTAGGTGTCACATCTTTTTCTACAAAAGTATAGTTTCTTGTCACAGCCAAGAAGTGGTGTCACGCTCTTTATTTTTTTAAAAAAAAAACTTTATTTTTTATAATAAAAACATAACATTTCATTACTTCAAATAAATAAATATATATATATATATATATATATATATATATATATATATATACACTACTACTACTTAGAAAAAATGACATTAAAAAAATTCTAAAAGATTAGAAAAAAAAACTTGAAACTTAAACCTTCAACATTAAAAAAACACACATGAAATGATTAAAAACTAAGACGAAAAAAAAAAAAAAAAACCAGTGTTCATACGAAGCTCTTCGAGTTGTGGTTCTTCTAGTGAGTGTTTTTTATAGTTCAGATTGTTGGAAGAAGACATCTTGAATTTTTTTTAAGAAAAAGAGGTAAAATATAAAGAAAGTTGAGTGGTGTTTAATAAAAAAGGATTGGTTATATATAAGTAATATATAGTTAATATATATATATATATATATATATATATTTTGACCGTTCAAATGATCACTTTATGGCCAGGCAATCAGAAAACGCGGTAGAAATGGTGAGAGGTGCAGTTAAACCGCACCCCAGACCGCATAGGGGTAGCGGTGTTCCCCTGCCTATGTGGCAAAAGACGCGGCCTAACCGCGGCCACTCCCCCGAGTCTTATAATGAGACTTGAACTCATAACCTCTGATTTGAGATAGTTACTTTTTACCATTAGGCCAAAAGTCATTTGATTTTTTTTATACATAAATGTTGGCTAAGTAATCGTTAGCTTTAAAAGATTTAAAATGGCATAAAAACTTATAGCACAAAGCTCAAAAAGTTATTTGAAGTACTGTATTGACAGTTTTTTGTTTAATAAAACAACCAGAAGCTCATACTAACGAATGAAATTGTAGTTCAATTTTCTACAACCTAAAATCTAGAAAACTCTTTGGAACAAATCCAACGTATCTTTTATAGAAGCTTTTCGGCTCTTTGTTTCTTTAAATGTAGAGTGGGTCGTGACCACTTACTCATGCAAATCTTTCATCTATCAAGAAATAATTGCAACATCATTTAAATGAACCTTTTTAACATGTTCTTATCCGAAATTTGAATAAAATCATTTAGTTATGATCTTTCGTATTTTTCCTTGTGGACACTCTCAACATTGAACCAACATACGGTTTAATTATTAGACTTCACACTATTTTATACAAATTTAATATGATATGATGATCAGTCGTATTTTTCCCTGTGGACACTCTCAACATTGAACAAACATGGGGATTAATTATTAGACTTCAAACTATTTTATAAAAAAGTAATATGATATGATGATCAGTTGATTAACATTTTAAAGATTATTAATAAGATAATATATCATATTATTAGAATGATGAAATTGTTTCATTTTTGCTTTGACAGATGTCAATGTTGACATTTATTAGGAATCATTGTTAATTTTTGAATGATTGATTAAATGAAATAAAACCATTCATCCCCCCTTTACGTGCATCAAGCAACCTAATTTAGTAATTAAATTATTAATTATGATTAATAAAACTCTTGATTGGAACATTTTAACTTGGACAAATGACTAAACTACAACATTAATAATAAACTTTGTACTAATTAAATAGTCCTGAATGAAGATTAAGGTAGCAACTAGCAAGCTGGCAATTAAGTAGTACGAATATTATATTATCCTCAAGTTGAATGTATGGAACATAGAAGGTTTTTTTGTTTAAATATTATTATTATTATTATTATTATTATTATTAATATTATTATTATTAAGGAACGGATCAAATGACAAATGAACAAATCTTCTAAAAGGGGTATAAAGCACTTCGGAATGGAATCGAGCATCGTGATGCATTGATGTGTCATCTATGATCTAGATGTGTCATCCTACGGTTGGATGTGCCACTTTGTTAAGCAGGTGTGTCACTTGTGTTCCTTGATGTGTCACGATATCCCTGATGTGCTACTTATGTTGTGATGTTCACTATGATGCTCAAGATTCTCCAAAGATGCTCAGATTTTGAAGATGCTCAAGGATTGTTGCATGATGTGCCACCATAATGGTTGATATGCCATGGTGGTCTTGATGTGCTACTCTTGCATCAAGATGTGCCACAATGGATCTTGATGTGTCACTCTTGCATCATGATGTGGCACCAAGATGAAGGTTCCAGAAGCTAATGCATGACGGATTATGATTGGTTGACACCATTCATGGGCCTATAGGTCAATGGGCTTGACTTATTAGGGTTTTAGGTCTGATCATTTCATTATAAATAAGGATGTCTACTAAGTCATTTGGTGTGTCTTTTGTATCCTTCGTGAGTAGGTCGAATCTCTGTTGATTGTACTTGTAATCTCTGTTTGAGAGCTCTTAAATAAAGAATAATCTATCATGTCGGTGGACGTAGTTCACCCTGACCGAACCACATAAATATTGTGTCTTTGTGTTCTTTTGGTTTCGTGTGTTATCCATATTACTTCCAAACAAGGGTCTTCATAACCTGGGAAGTGGCATCGTATTTTTTCTGATTATTGACAGGTATCGTCTATTTTCCTTAACAAGTGGTATTAGAGCTACACCTGGTGTTTCTGTTGATTGAAGATGGAACCTCACAAATTCGATTTCTAGAAGTTCAATGATTCGAATGATTTCACTTTGTGGAAGTTTACTAAAAGAGGTTGTGGATCAAACGAGTGCATTTGAGCTTTGGGAGAAATTATGTGACAAGTATCAGAACAATTCTATGCCGAACAGACTGTATCAGAAGCAACATTTGTATACTATTAGGTAGTCGAAAATCACCTAAGTAAAGGATCATATGGATAACTTCAATAGGATTATCTTGGATTTATAACGTGTGAATGTAAAGATTAAAGATCCAGATCAAACACTTATCCTCTTATGTTCACTACCGAAGTCTTATGAGAATTTTGTAGATACCATTTTGTATGGTAGGACAATGATCACTGTGAATGATGTGAATGATTCTTTGATGTCCAAGAAATTGAAAAGAAAAGTTTACATTAGAGAAGAAGTTTCCAGATCTGATTTTTTCACTGGCAAAGGAAAAACGTCAGATAGAGGTGAAGGTAACAAAGGGAAGCCAAGTTCTGAATTTAAAGCCAACATCAAATGTTATAACTGCAAGGAAAATGGGCACTTGAAAAGAGATTGTCCATTGCTGAAGAAAGGGAATAATGGTGTTGAATCAAGCAAAAACAATGTTGTTGTGGTTCAAGGAAATTCTAATGAAGGGGATGATGGCGAAATTTTGACTGCATGTATGTCTAGTTTCTGTTGATGCTTGGGTCTTGGACTCTGGAGCATCCTATCATATAACATGAAATCGTGACTGGTTCGACTCCTTCAAAGATTGGAATGGCACAATCCAAATAAAGAATGATCGGGTGAGTAGTATCAAGGGCAGTGGCACATTGCATATCAAGATGCATGATGGTATGGTTAGGAAACTGGATTGATGGTTCGTCCCAGAGCTTTGAAAGAATATGATTTCTCTTGGCACTTTGGCAAAGGATGCTCTGAATTATTCTGGAGAGGGTGACTGGATAATGATGGGTTTTGATACAAAATATAATTGTGTTTTTCAAAACAACCGGTCAATGGAAGCGTTAAAGAAACAAGTTTATTTTTAAGTTTATATCAAAACCAAAACATCTAGGGTCCATTCATAGAGGTTAGAATGAAAGTAAAACAACCAAAGAGTGTTTTAGAATGACAACCTTTGAACACTTTGAGACCACTTGGTTTTGGGGTGTTGATGAAGATAGAAAAATCAAAGAGTATGATTTTTTCTACAAGTATCCACCATCAAGATTAAAGCACTTGGAATGCTAGTTCCTTCTTGTATTCTTGAGTGTCTTAAGCCTTTAAGTACTTAAATCAAATAATCACATAAGGAGAAAACTCAAAGGAGCTTCTAATTCACCAAACTAACTTCTAAATATACAAAGGTGTAGGAAGAGAAGAATTTTCGTCCATAGTAAAGAAAGACTAGAAAAAGTAGTCAAAAACTCATGCAAAAGCCTTCCTTTTATACTCCAATGCAAGGCATGCCTTTATATTATAATAACATAAAGTAATGGTAGCCTTTTAGAAGCATGGGGGGATATGAGAAGAAAGTTGACAAGCAACCTCTCTTCTTATAATAATAATTTATGCCATGCTTTCAAAGAAGACAAATATTGTCCAAATAGTAAAATAGAAGGATTGTTTAAATTTTGTATACTCAACATTTATAAAATATAAACTTTGTTTTTTGGTAAAAGACAAAAGGATTCAACTAGTCCAAAACTTTGTGGTTTACTTATTAAATCGTACCATATGATATAATAACTAGTATACGGTCTTTTAATTATTATTTTCACAAAACAATAATTATTCACTAATTAAATATTCTTGACATTATTTATTGATAATCATATTAATAATAAATATACAAAATATACCAACTTGATAAAGGTGTGACCCTATAGGATCATATATTATTAGCAATATTACTTAATAATGATTCTTGAGCATATAGATTCAAAAATCTCTCACTTGCACAAGATTCATTACAAACTCATATAGACAGTAGTTGACGTTTAGCAATGGGCTACTGCCCCTAACAACATATAAAGGGTGTCATATTATCAACAACTAATTCCAAGAGCACTAAGCTACAATTGTTACTAAAGGTGTGGTATCAGTTATTCATTTGTTTCAGACATCCTGTTGAACATGAGATATGGATCACGATCAATCTTATTTAGTGTTCAACTTTGAGTAAGGCCTTAGATGTCTAACTCTCAACGAATAAGAGGAAGAAACCTCATATTGACTACATACTCCCATCAATGTAGTTCATATCATACCCAATGATGGCCCTTATTATTTCCTTTAACGGAACATCATTAAACCTTGTCAAAGTACAATAATTCCTACACTTCAAGTCCTAAATATGTATCTCAGGTGCAAGAATACAAAGATACAACCTTGATCAAAACATCACTCATGACTACGATCCATAAATTGATTTTGATGCGGGTCAGGTCCGATACTTATTGATGCGGGCCCTAGTGTGGAGGATCGGGCCCTTGCGTTCCTAGAGGCCCACGGTCATGTGACTAAAGGGGCTTCACGGAAATGGCCATAACTTTGGCTACGAATCTCCGTTTCGGGCCTACGATCAGTCAAATCGAAGCTTGGAGCAAGGAGCACGTCTAGATAAGTTCCCAAAGGGGACTTACCCATTTTTGAGTCCAGAAATCGCTTTCTAAATGGAGTTATCAACAATTTTGTTATTTTTCCTTAATTTGTGGGTTTTGTTTTTGGGTTTGTATTTGGCCCATGGACTTTTAGGGTTTCATTTTAATTTTTGCTTCTTATTTAACTTTTTTTGATGTAATTTGGATGGTCGATCATCAATTTTATGAACTTTCGATTTTCTCCCAAATTATGTGTGTTAACCCAGATTTTGAAGCCAATCACACGGTATTCGTAGAATCAATGTGGTTTTGAAGAGATTGTCCTGGCTATTCTTTTAGAATCAACAGGTTCATTCTTGGTTATCTTTATGTTTTTTTTTTGCGCTGCATCAGTTGGTATCAGAGCCGAATTCCTGGTTCAAAATGCCTCCGAGGAGAAACAGGACGCCCGCTAATGTTCATGAGCAAGAACTAGAAGAACGTATTATGGCACGAATGGAGGAGAGGATGGATCAAATGGTTGACCAACTGACTGATAGGATGGTCGAACTGATGAATCGAGGAGGGCAAAGGTCTCGAACACATTCTCAAGTGGAAGATGGTGAATTTGGGAACCCGTTCGGCGGCAGTGACGGTTCATATTCTGAAGACGATCTAGAAAGGCGGCCAAGGCGTGATCATAGAGGTGACAATAGGCGTTGGGAGGCCGGAATGAGAATTGATATCCCAGAATTCGATGGGGTCAGTTTGAATCCGGAGGGGTACATCGACTGGTTGGCTACTGTTGAGGAAGTTTTTGAGTTCAAAGAAGTCCCTGAAAACAAAAGAGTGTCATTGATTGCTACCAGGCTACGTGTTAGGGCATCTGCATGGTGGCAACAACTGAAACTGACACGAGACAGGCTCGGAAAGTCAAAGGTCGTGACTTGGAGGAAGATGAAGAAGTGTTTACGATCCAACTTCCTACCCCATAACTTTCAAAGGTTGATGTACCAACGGTTGCAAAATCTGAAGCAGGGTGCCAAATCAGTTGAAGATTACACAACTGAGTTCTACCAATTGATTGCCCGAAACGATATCCAGGAGACAGAGGAACAACTCGTTGCTCGATATATTGGGGGTCTACGGGTCCAAATCATGGACTCTGTAAATATGTTTGACCCGGTATCTATTTCTGAAGCGCACCAACGGGCGTTGGCTTTTGAGAAACAAAGTCGTCGGGTGGGCGGTTCATCTTCAACTGCTAATATTGGAGGAAGTTCCGGGACGGGTGGTATGGCACCCCGTGTTGTGCCTTATCAACAAAGACCGACATCTAACAGTGTTGGACCAAATCCTAGGACAACTGTTAGTAGCAGCTTGAAGTGTTTTAGTTGTGGGGAGACAGGTCACCGACAATCAGAGTGCAAGAAGGTCGGAAAACGTCATTTGTTTGCTGAGCAAGATGATTGGCAAAATGGTGATGCCGGTGAAAATTACGAAGATCCCCCTGTGTATGACGAAGAGCATCAATGCGAAGAGGAAGTTGTAACTGGAGATGTGGGGGTAAATTTGGTGGTAAGGCGGTCTTGTTTTACACCAAAAGTTATTGGTGATGATTGGCTCAAACACAACATCTTTCAGTCGACATGTACTATTTTGGGAAAGGTTTGTACTTTTGTTATTGATTCAGGAAGTTGTGATAACCTTATATCTGAAGAAGCAGTTCAAAAGTTGGCTTTGAAAACAGAAAATCGCCCTAAGCCTTACAAGCTACAGTGGCTTAAGAAGGGTGGCGAGGTCACTGTATCTAAACGAGCCCTTGTTCAATTTTATGTTGGTACCACGTATAAAGATGATGTGTGGTGTGATGTGGTTGCTATGGATGCTTGTCATTTGTTGTTGGGCAGACCTTGGGAGTATGATCGTAACATAGATCATAACGGGCGGACTAATACTTACAGTTTCTTGTTTGGTGGTGTGAAGATTACATTGGTTCCCAGTAAGCCAAAGGAGCCAGTTCCGAGACCTTCGGGTACTCTACTGACCCTTAATCAGTTTGAAGACGAGTTGGAGGCGGAAGGTGAAATTTTTGTATTGCTCGGGAAGGAAGTCGCTAAGGAGGTTGAAATTCCTGAGGCTATGGTTCCTCTGCTCAAGGAATTCGCTGATGTTTTCCCTAATGAATTACCTGATGGTTTGCCACCTTTACGTGACATCCAACATCATATTAATTTACAACCAGGAGCTCAGTTGCCTAATAGGCCACATTACAGAATGAGTCCCGGACAGCATGAGGAGTTGCGACGACAGGTGGAGGACTTGATTTCAAAAGGTCATGTTCGGGAGAGCATGAGCCCGTGTGCTGTTCCTGCTTTGTTGATTCCTAAAAAGGATGGTACTTGGCGTATGTGTGTTGATAGTCGCGCCATCAATAAGATCACGGTGAGGTACAGATTTCCAATTCCTCGACTTGATGACCTACTTGACCAGATTAGCGGTGCCTCTATCTTTACGAAACTGGACTTGAAGAGCGGGTACTATCAGATAGGACCTAGGCCTGGGGATGAGTGGAAGACTGCCTTCAAGACTCGTGAAGGATTGTATAAGTGGTTGGTGATGCCTTTCGGTTTATCAAACGCTCCTAGTACATTTATGCGTGTGATGAACCAGTTGTTCAGGCCCTTTATTGGTAAATTTGTAGTCGTTTATTTTGATGACATACTTATTTACAGTGCTACTTTTGGTGAGCATGTCAACCATGTGAGGCAGGTTTTGACCGTACTTCGACGGGATAGTTTGTATGCAACTATGAAGAAATGTGTGTTTATGGTTCCTAAAGTCTTGTTCTTGGGGTACGTTGTTTCTGGGGAAGGAATACAGGTGGACGAGTCTAAAGTAGCAGCTGTCAGACAATGGCCAAGTCCAACTACCATCACTGAAGTTCGAAGCTTTCATGGCCTTGCTTCATTCTATAGGAGGTTTGTTCCAAACTTTAGTTCTATTATGGCACCGGTGACTGATTGTATGAAAGGGAAAGCCTTTACTTGGACCGAAGCAGCAGAATCAGCTTTCCAATTAGTAAAAGAGAAGCTTACTACATCACCGATCCTTGTATTGCCAGACTTTTCTCAAGTGTTTAAATTACACACGGATGCTTCCAAGGTTGGGATTGGAGCAGTTCTAAGTCAAGGAGGACGACCGGTTGCCTATTTTAGTAAGAAGTTGACGGGGCCAAAGCTGCATTATAGCACTTATGATGTTGAGTTCTATGCATTGGTCCAAGCTGTAAAGCATTGGCGCCATTATTTATTTCATAAGGAATTTGTTTTGTTCACAGATCATGATTCATTAAGACATATTCGCAGTCAAGATAAGGTGTCACACAAACATGGGAGGTGGATGTCGTTCTTGGAAAAATTCACTTTCGTGGTGAAACACAAGTCTGGGATGTCAAATCGGGTGGCTGATGCATTGAGTCGGAGGAGTAATTTGCTAGTTTCCATGAGGGTTGGTGTGCCGGGGATGGATGTCCTCATGGAGCAGCTAACGGTTGATCCTTATTTTTCTGTTGTTCTGCAGGGTATACAATCTGGACAGATGTCTGATTTTCTACTGCATGAAGGTTTTCTTTTCAAAGGCAATCAATTATGCATCCCTGATTCTAGTCTCCGCCTTCAAATCATTAGGGAGCTGCATGGTGAAGGGCATGTCGGACGAGATCGCACTTTACAGTTGGTACAATCATCTTATTTTTGGCCTACAATGTGCAAGGAGGTGGATAGATATGTTAAATGGTGTCGAATCTGTCAGGTGTCAAAGGGCACATCTACCAATGCAGGACTCTATATGCCTTTGCCTATTCCATTACAACCTTGGGTAGACATCAGCATGGATTTTGTGTTGGGTTTACCACGTACTCAACGGGGAAATGATTCAATATTTGTAGTTGTTGATCGTTTTTCTAAGATGGTGCACTTTATTCCTTGCAAAAAGACGACGAATGCAGTTAATGTGGCCCAGTTATTCTTTCGAGACGTCTACCGTTTGCATGGATTGCCGTCTTCTATTGTTTCGGATCGAGACACTAGGTTTTTGAGTCATTTTTGGCGCAGCCTATGGAAAATGGTGAACACTCAGCTCAATTTTAGTAGTGCATATCATCCTCAAACAGATGGCCAAACAGAGGTTGTCAATCGATCCCTTGGTAATATTTTGCGGTGTTTAGTGGGTGATCATGTGAATACCTGGGATCAGAAGCTTTGTCAAGCTGAGTTTGCTCATAATCATGCTATCAACCGAAGTACTGGATATAGTCCATTCCAGGTGGTCTATTCTGTTCAGCCACGGGGACCACTTGATTTGATGTCACCGCCTGTTTCTAGGGTTGTTCCAAAGAAAGTGCAGGATTTTGTTGGAGGACTGCATGATGTTCACAAGGCTGTTCATGACAACTTGGTCCGAGCTAACTTCAAGTACAAGCAAGATGTAGATAAAAAACGCAGACAAGTTGATTTTGAAGTAGGTGACTTTGTTTGGGCTGTTTTGACTAAAGATCATTTTTCGGTTGGTGAGTACAACAAGCTGTCAGCTAAGAAGATTGGACCGGTGGAGATTGTGGAGAAGATTAATTCCAATGCTTACCGTCTACAGTTGCCAAGCTACATTCGTTGTTCCGATGTTTTCAATGTAAAGCATTTGCTTCCTTATTATGGGGATTCTTCTGATGATGACCATGGTGCACATTCGAGGTCGAATTTTGTCTACCCAGGAGGGGATGATGCGGGCCCTAGTGTGGAGGATCGGGCCCTTGCGTTCCTAGAGGCCCACGATCATGTGACTAAAGGGGCTTCACGGAAATGGCCATAACTTTGGCTACGAATCTCCGTTTCGGGCCTACGACCAGTCAAATCGAAGCTTGGAGCAAGGAGCACGTCTAGATAAGTGCCCGAAGGGGACTTAACCATTTTTGAGTCCAGAAATCGCTTTCTAAATGGAGTTATCAACAATTTTGTTATTTTTCCTTAATTTTTGGGTTTTGTTTTTGGGTTTGTATTTGGCCCATGGACTTTTAGGGTTTCATTTTAATTTCTGCTTCTTATTTAACTGTTTTTGATGTAATTTGGATGGTCGATCATCAATTTTATGAACTTTCGATTTTCTCCCAAATTCTGTGTGTTAACCCAGATTTTGAAGCCAATCCCACGGTATTCGTAGAATCAACGTGGTTTTGAAGAGATTGTCTTGGCTATTCTTTTAGAATCAACAGGTTCATTCTTGGTTATCTTTGTGTTGTTTTTTTGCGCTGCATCACTTATTCTCCTAATCAAGTATCCATGAAGTTGGCAACAACTCTTGCTATTCTCATCTCCATGAGAATCAACCAATCCACTCATATTAGTATTACCTCATAGATGTTCCAACAACTATGAATAACTATGGATATTTAGAATAATATAGTTATTCAAGGATTTAAACATGCTAATATAGAGCACACCAATTATTTAATGAAAGACTCATATCCAATATATCAACTGATTAGCATATATTTTTCTTGTATTGTTCCAATATCCAAATACTAAATTTCAGTCAGATATATCTACTTATATCAACAAGGCCCTATAACACCAACTTGACTTTCATGCTTTGGCTAATGAAGGATATTTGTTAAGTATATTTGACAAACTTGATTTGTAGAAACTTTGTGAATACCAACATTTTCAGTTTTATATATATATATAACTTATATATACAGAAAACTATTCAGAATGTATTAGACGCTTAAATATGACTTAAATACCAATACTTGCGTAATGGGATTACTCATATAATGAAATATACACCAAGCATCTTTGTATGTGGTTCTCCAAACCACAATGTACTCTAACTATGATGTGTAAGTATAATTAAAATCTATATGGAAACACTATCCATGTAACTTTCTCTTCATTCATATTAAGGACACGCCCGATTGTGATTGGGAATCATCTCAATCTACTTGGAAGTTTAGCACATGTGTAACAGCTTTAAACATAGCTTTCTTTCAAATACTCTGTAGATTAGGAATATTTCTCTAGTTCTCGCAAGTACTTTAGAATGTCCCTATAAGTCACACCATGACTTGTTCTCGGATTATACTGGTATCATTCGACATACTCCAAGCATACAACTTATTTGGCCTTTATACATAATCATGACATATATGATTAATCCAATTGTAGCAACATATGAAATACAATCATGTTATCCAGTTTAAAACACTGTACTAGGATTTTGAGGAGAGCTCAAAATTATGTCATGTGGTATTTGACAATATAAACTCTCTCAGAGTCTTATATCTTAAGCTCTTTAAGATTCTTGACAATCAATGCAATTTTACTTTATCCTTTAAGTTGCCATGATATGTCTATATAGATCTTTATTCCAAGAATTAGTATGTCGACTACATATAAGACTATGAATGTTACTACGCTCCCACTAGCTTTGTAGAAAACACAAGAGTCATCTTGATTTATAATTAAATAACACTATGTAGTTAACTTATAAGAAAGAAGATTCTTACTTTGAGATGTTAGCTTAAATCTGGAAGGATTTTCATTCATGTATGTTTTCTCCTTTGAAAACTCACATACTCTTTATATTCGTAATATATCGAGGAAGATTAATCAAGCCCATACTTGATAATCATACATGAGTGCATCTCTATGTGTTTCATTGGTTTTTGATCAACTATTGAGCAAATTCAACAACAGTTGAAAACTTGCTAGTTCCAAACTATGATGCATTTAGTTTATTATGGTTCTTTAGCTCTTAAAGTTCCATATTGCTCCAACTTAGAAAAAGAACTTTCTAAGCACTTGTCTTATGGAATGAAAATTAGTGGGATTAGTAGAAACTTCATCCTAAACAATCATTTAGGATAATCTACATAAATGCAGTTGGTAGATGCTATAGTGGTTAAGCTTATTGTCTAACATAAGCTCTACAACTCTATACCTTTTAGATAAGGATAAACCATTCCATCCTTAGTCTAATGAAAGTATTTAATCCACTTGTGTTGGATTAATATATATATATATATATATATATATATATATTTGTTAGAGCATAATTCCTAAAACAATTATAAAGTAAATAGTTCTTTTAAAACATCATATAATAGATTGAAATGTCTATGTTTTATCCTCTTCAAAAATTTGTGCCATTATCATTCAACTAGTGGGCATGTAACCCTATCCCATTAGAGAATAGGAAGGGTACCTCGATCATGAAAAGATAGATCCAAGTGACCAGGTGATCATGTGCCACAAGAACCACACTCATGACGAGTCAGTGTTTATTTCAAAATGAGTTGTGAATCAATTCCACAACTCCTAAGATGTTCTTAGAAGACTTGGTTTACAAAACTCATTTTATTTATCACAACGAAAGGTTAATTATGGTCTTATTAAGTTGTATTTCAATCTTCACTATGAAATTTTTTTAGCAAATCAAAGGTTTCAATAATAACGAATAAAAGTCATCAGTGAAATTGATCAAGTATCTATCACCAAATCTATTCATGGATTGAAAAGATTACATACATCACTTATGTGTAATTATTTGTGAATCCTTTTGTTCATTAACTACTAATAGATAAATACACTTGCAAATCATCTTCTCATATAAATAGGACTCACATATATCAAATGAATCAAGCTCATTTCCCTTTAAAATTCCTTCCTTTTGAAGTTGGTATATGTGCTTCATATTTATAGAATCGTGATGATTATCACATAGATAAGTTTGAATAAAATATCATTTGATTATTAAGGTGTTATGATCAGAACTATCAATTTAATGAAAGCTTAAAGATTTGCTTCATAAATGACATTATGAGAAAATATTTTTTAACACAGAATACATTATTTCAGAACATGAATGTGAACATCCATTAAACGATAAGTAAATATAAATTTATTCATAAATTTCAATTGTTACATGTTCCTATAAGAATAGGTACAAAGACATCTATTGTTTAAAGAAAGGTTATAACAACATGTGTTATATCTTCGGCACGGAATAGCATTCATTTGTAATCAGTTGATAATTTATTCCAATCATCAGCACATAATATCAATTATTAGTGCCAGTTGAAGTATAACATACTCAAACGAATGATGAAAAAAATAGTTTTATCATATAGTGATCTGAAGTCTTAGTCAAGTCAGATTTCCTCAAGTTAGTGAGATAAGAAGAGCAGTTCCTCTTTTAATGTCCAGTTTCTTCACAATAGAAACAACATTAATCATTAAGATCCTTTCTTGATTTTTGGGTTTATTTTGTATTTCCCTTAACCGAACTATAATTCTATTTGAGTACGCAATCTCTTAGACTTCCTTTTATTCAATACTTGAACAGATTTAAAGCTCATTCTACTATACATAATGAATATCTGTTTCACTTGATGAGACATCCGATATGTTTCATAATTATCCAGTACTTTCTGTAAGTCAATGTTAATTACTCTAGTATGATGTGAGACACATCAATATCATCACAATAATACTTCCATCAAATATCATGATCAGACTGACTGGCTTGCAGAGTTTATTCAGGTATGGGATCTTTGAGTATATATATTTCCTATTTATCCTTAAGGTAGAACCTCAAGATATTATACCAGTTATAGAAATTACAACCATCAAGTGCTACTATCTCTTGAAACTCAACAAGAGAGAGGTTTTGTAGGGTGTAAGAGTATTAACAGTTATTAATAGGATTTAACAAAGTTTTATTTAGTATTTTCAATATTTTGTCTTTAAAAATTGATACCTTCTATTGTTGCTAGAAACGTTATATTACTAAAGTCTAGCATCTAAGTAATGGATCAAGTAAATGGTTAAGTGACATTTATCCCATAAACTTAATCAAACTCGGTAGGTAGTGATTACCGATTGCATACGATATCTAACTCCTAGATAATGAGATCTTAAACAACTATTTATTAACTTGGCATGTTTATCCCATATATGCCTCAGACCTCTTATGCTTATGTGACCTTTATCACATAATATTCCAATCAAGTCATCCTATATGAAACAACTTTTAGTATTACAACTAACTAGTGACAAGGTGGCCCTTTAGACACCAGAAACTACAAAACTACCATGAACATCATAAGACAATCCTAATAACCAGGTGACCCTATGCCACTAAGACCATACAAATGATATCGAGTGTTCTTCAAAAGGACGAAAATTACTTGCATTCTTAGGACAATATTTTATATGTATTTTACAGTTATAGTTTATAAAAACATGGTCTCATGAATATTGATGCATCCAACAATTCATGTACTCTTTTATAAAATTCATATCACTTTTTATGAGGTTCTTTAGGTTCCAAATAAAACTTACATTTTATTTGCCATTAGTCACGATCAATTATAAACTAAAATATGGTATTTCAAAATTTAGTCGTAGATCGGTTTTAAGAACTGGTAGTAGTCTTAATAAAACTTTATTTTATATTTAAGACTTAGAGTTTTGGATGAGTTCTAAAACTATAATTTTAAATCTCCTTTTAACAATAAAAAAACTTATATGACTTCATGAATTTGTAGAATAAACTCATTTTATTTTATTTATTTATTTTTTGAAACGGCAAATAATTTAAATGTCTCTCCTGCCTTGATTTGAACCTAGGACCTCCTAGTTAGTTGTTAAATTAACAACTTCCATGTTAGCCAAGTGGGTTAGCCCCAATTTGTGTTCATTTTATTTTATAAACTCAATTTTATGCATCTTTTGATAAAATTCATATTTTGATAAACAAAAACTTGGATGATCATACTTATGTTTTAAATCTTATTTGATATGCATAAAACTTAATATCAATATGTTGTGTTATGTTTAAAACACCAATATCATATATTAAGTTTTGACCTATAAAATAATCACTACTTTTATTATTTGTCGTGATAATACTATAAATCAATTTTAGTCTTTTTAATAAAAACCCCATATTTATTATAAAAACATGGAGTTTATATAATTTTTAAACAACTTTTAAAACATTTTAAATATTTTAAAGTTGGGTATTTATAAGTTTTACAATAAAACTATTTTTAACAAAAATCCGATTTTTAACTGGTTAACCGGTAACTGGTAAAAACGTTTTTATAAATATCCATTTATAAACATCTTATGTTATCGTTTAAATATTTTTTACTCAAACTCCAAATGATATATCTTATGTTAAAATGTTGTTTGACATGTAAAACTCATTTTCATACACAAAACATAACATACAATAACATAAAATAAACATCACATGCATGCATTATAATGTGTATAAACTAAGTCATGTGTACTAATAATTTTTGTGAGCCGTCATAAGAATTATTAAGTCTTTCCTAAAGGACTTAAGGGAAACTTCAAAAGGTCTTCAAGCTCCCACTTTCCAAGTTAACTCTTGCTTGCAAAAAGGACTTCAAATCTTTCATGTTGTAAAAGTTGTTGCATTTAAACCATTAAGAATATAATTAAGCCCATGACCAAAGGTAGACACTTATGGTTGGGATTATGGTCTCAAATGGTTAATTCATCTTCAATATGGTCATTTCTTCATCTTGTTACATTTAAAAAGAAATACAAATTGTCTAACTAATTTATTACAACAAATCAACAAATGAAAAAAAAATTATTTATCTATTACATCTTATGAATAAATAAATATCAACCAAACACAACACAAAGATCCAAATGGCTAGTTTATACATAACAACATATCAAATATAATAATAAACAACTCTTTGTTTTTTCTAAGGCAACTTTTATATAACCAGAATGCATGAAAAATAGTTATATATCAAAATAAACAATTTTAACCAAGAAGTTGCCAAAGAAGACAAATATTGGTTTTTCTTAACCAAAAGAAAACCATGCTTGTTTTCCAAAAACCAGAGATTATCAAACATAAAAAATCATTTTAACATATAAAAGATGGATCTGATACCACTGATGGGTTTTGATACAAAATATAAGTGTGTTTTTCATAAAAACCGGTCAGCAGAAGCGTTAAAAAAATAACAAGTTTATTTTTAAGTTTATAACAAAGCCAAACCATCCATGATCCATTTATAGAGGTTAGAATGATATTAAAACAACCAAATAGTGTTTTAGAATGACAACCTTTGAAGCCTTTGAACCCACTTGTTTTTTGGGTGTTGATAAAGATAGAAAAATCAAAGAGTATGATTTTCCCCACGAGTATCCACCATCAAGATTAAGGCACTTGCAATGCTAGTTCCTTCTTGTATTCTTGAGTGCCTTAAGCTTTTAAGTACTTAACTCAAATAAGCACTAAAGAAGACAACTCAAAGGAGCTTCTAATTAGCCAAACTAGCTCCTAAAGAGAGAAAGGTGTAGGTAGAGAAGAATATTTGTCCATAGTAGAGAAAGACTAAAAATTCATGCAAAAGCTGTCCTTTTATACTCCCATTCAAGACATACATTTATATTATAATAACATAAAGTAGTGGTACCCGTTTAGAAGAATGGGGGACATAAGAAGAAAGTTGACAAGCAACATTTCTTCTTATAATAATAATTTAGACCATTCCTTCAAAGAAGACAAAAATTGTCTAACTAGTAAAGTAGAAGGATTGTTTAAATTTCATAAACTTAAAGTTTATAAAATATAAACTTTGTCTTTAGCTAAAACACAAAATGATTCACTAGTCCAAAACTTTGTACATGACTTATTTAATCATACCATATGATATAATAACTAGTTATACTCTCTTTTAATTAGTATTTTCACAAAATAATGATTATTACCTAATTAAATACAAGAATTGATATTATTTATTAATAATCATATTAATAATAAATATACAAAATGTACCAACTTGATAAAGTTGTGACCCTATAGGATCATATGTTATTAGCAATATCACTTAATAATGATTCTTGGGCATATAGATTCAATAGGTAAGATTCTCTAAGGGTTCTCTTGTAGTTATGAAGGGAAAGATGAATCCTCATGGGATTTATATCTTGGAAGACTCTACGGTTAGAGGAACGTGACTTTATCCCAATCCTTGGATCATTATGATGATGAAATAAAGTTGTGACATCATAAGTTGGGACATAAGAGTGAGAAGGGATTGTTTTGGCGATGCAACTGGAAATGCTAAACACGGTGAAGCTTGTATTTAATAGACACAACATAGGTTAAGTTCAGTTTGTTTCAACACTCAAGGAAGGAGATCCTCGAGTTTGTTCACTTAGATCTATTTGGTCCCTCTCCCGTGAAGTCTCATGGTGGATGTCAATACTTTGTGACTTTTACGAATGTTTGGATGCCCTGCTTATGCTCGTGTGAATGATGGTAAACTGGAGTCGAGGGCAATGAAGTGCATATTTCTAGGATATGCAGATGAAGGGAAAGGTTATTGTTTGTGGTTTACAGAAGAAGGAAATGTTGGATTAAGGTGTCTAAGCCCGTAATTAAATTAGTATATTCTTGTAATTAAAGGAAAGTCCTTTTTGGGTTGCCCTCATAACTAGAACTTAGTTAGAGTGACATTTGTAGAGAGAGGATAATTTATTAGATTATTATATGATTGATAAACTAATTGGAAATTATGAGGAAATAATTTTGTAATATACTATGTTATTAATATATAACTTAAAAATAGAAAATTGATTTATTGATTTATTATGATTAATAAATTAATATGAAATCAATTAGAATTAATTAATAATTAATCATAATTAATCTTGAATTAAATCAGGATTGATTGGAATTAATTAAAGGTCTAAGGCTTGAATTGTAGTTGTTCATAATTGAGCAAAGAATAAAGATTCTAGAACCCATATAGATGGTGAACGAAATTGAGAGGGATTCTAGGGTTTCTAGAAGCCTCCTAGTTGTAAATAAAGAAATGATTTGAACTAAGATTAAATCTATTATTTAATCATTCAAATCTTGCTTTGTCCCTAAGTTACCTAAACTATAAATAGCACCCCAAGGCCTATGAATTTCATTCATAAGATTCCCTTGACAATACTCTGGCCGAAAATATCCTCTCCCCACTCTTCCGGTTCAAGGGTTTTGGTGTGAACCATTAGAGGCATCACCCTTTTAGTGCTAAGCTTTCCAAGACCTACACTACAAGGAGATTAAAGTGATTTGCTTACTACAACAAATCAAAATGTATGTAACTCTATACTTAGTAATTTTGAATTACACTAGGGTTATGCTAGTTATAGTTGTTCATTGTATGGTACTATCAATGTGTATAACATAGATCTTTTATAGGATACATGTACTCTATTAAATGTTAATTGTTTTCTGCATTGTACAATTTTGTTTCGTATCAAACCCATCAATGGTATCAGAGCTTAGGCTTGTCAAACATTGATTGCACATGATTTGAATCGAACTAAACATATTGTTCGCAAAACACTAATCTCACAACGGGAGAGTATAGCTCTCATGAGGTGAGCATAGTTTTTTTTTTCATATTTTCAGTAATTATCTTCCTAATCAAATTTATGGTGTTATTTTTGGTAATTATACAATATTAATTTTGTTAGATTCTGAATTTTGAATGTCTTGTGTGATAATCCATAAAACCCTAAATATTGCGAGATATCCTTATTTGACAACTTTTAATTAGTTGTATAAAATTGAATTATCCTTTATGAATTTAATAATTAATTTAATTGTAATGTAATTAATATATAATTACAAATTCATTATATGTTTAAATTGATTAATTAATTATATGATAATCTAGATAATTAATATTTAAACGTAAAATTCTAAAAAGATTTAAAATACATCTTATATCATATATGATAAAAAATTTAATATATTATATGTATAAGACAAGTTAGTCAAATCAATAGTAGGCCTTATTCACGAAACCATACTCTAAGGGGGGGGGGGGGGGGGGGTATAAGGAAACAACCTATAAAATGACCTTCATTGGGTGTCCACTCTCACCCACCGCTCCCTTATATGGTGGAGGGTCGTTATCCGAATGGGTTTAATAGGACATAACCTCTAAAAGTATGATTCTATTAAGTAACTAAACCTTTTATAAATCCCACTCTAGTTACTTTAGGAAATATGTGAAGTGTAAGCTAATCCATGAAAAATGCACATCACTATTTAGATGTCGTTACTGGAGCGTGCGTGGCTAACCGGCACACTAATTTGGGACTACAAAGTTGAGGTGATTGTTAAATTAAAAATTATCATTATTGATAGAGCGTGTGTGGTTAACTGGTACATCACTTCGAGATGATAAATGACCTTGAGGTTGTCAAGAAGGTTTGCATGGTTATTCACATCTTAATTGTGATCCTCTGTATCCTAATCACAATTGGTAAGAGCATAATCGAGATTAAACTTGTCATTGATAAGATTAATTGAATCTCAAAGATCTATGAGTTTCATGTGACCAAAATTGGTGAGATGACTCTACCTACCTAAAAATTCGAATTTGATTACAACATCCCTCTTCAAAGGTCGAATCGAAAATATGGATTCTAGCCTTAATATAAGTTATGGGTTAATAATTAAGGATTAAAATCAAGTAACTTGAATTCTTTCTTCTCCCAAATTTTAGATGTCAAATGAATAGAATGATGGTCTTCCTCGTTCTTTTGGAAATGTTTTTCCTCGTTCTTCTGAAGATGATCTTCCACATTTTGATAAAGGTTAAAAAGTTTTCTCTTCTTTTGGAAATGTTGGAACTGGAAATCATGCTTCTTCAACTCTTCCACCTCCTCCTCCTGTGACTCTCCCAACTTCACATTTTCCTCAAGTTGAAAGATACAAGACTATTTCAGCCCTATTGGCATGTAAACATATAGATGGAAATTTTGTGTGTGCGCATGTTCTGAAAATGAAGTCATACATTGACAAATTAGAAAGAATGGGTATCGTATTCTCAAGGGAGTAAGCTATTGATTTGGTTCTTATTTCACTTCCTAAGTCATATGGTCAGTTCATTGAGAACTTTCATGTGAGGAACCTCGATGTGACCCTAACTAATCTGACCTATATGTTGATGGCTGCTGAAGTAGAAATATTTAAGAACATAAAAAAAAATCAGAAATACTTATAAGGTCTAATTCCAAGAATTCCATGGACATTGATGAAGATAATGTTGATGATCTAGAAAAGATTTCTCTTCCCAATCCGAAGGGGATCCGCCAAGACCAAACCGTTTCGATCGTATGGTAAAGAGAAAGGCTCATTTTGAGATTGATCCAAATGTTGGCCCCAATGAGTCCATTTGTTTCTACTACCAATTGAAGGGACAATTGAAGCGAATCTGCCCATATTACCTGAAAGATCTTAGAGATGGTAAAGTCAAGTTGTGTGACTCTACTTTAGGTACATCCATTATCTAATTCCATACGTTCTTATTCTAAGACTCTTAATACATGATGTGATGATCAAATTTTGATGGTATTGTAGGATCTAACAGAAAAAAGGAAGCTTAAACGAGTAAGTTAAACCTGATCGTAAAAGATGGACTTTGGTCACATGGTTTGATGGTCAGAATTTGGAGCTACTACTAGGGAGTTAGGATAATTCCATAGATTGCTATTACTCTTCGTAAATATTTAGAAATATAGTTTTTCATTTCATGCACTGTAAGGACAAGTTCCAATTTTTCCTTTATTTCAATAAAAGAGAAGTTTTTGGTTTACTTAGTTGCCTTGTATTATATCCTTGCAATGGCATTAATGAAATTGTTAGTTATGTTTCTAATAATGGAAACATTAATTATGGATTTGATTCACATAATATCACTTGTGGTAATGTTATAATTGACCAAGTGAAAAGAATTCTCATTGCCAACTGTACAGATATTTGGTGTTGTACAAGTTCTATTGTATAATATATGAGAATCTTGTTCATTGGAAAATTATGACTTAAATCATTGTTCACACGCTTATGCAAGGAAAATGGAGGACTAATAGATCTGGTACATATTAATATGAACTCTTTCAATCCACCACAAAGGACAACAACTCTATTCTTCATGTTTTATTCATGTTTCAGTAAATATGATTATCTTTATAAGATTAAGCATATTTCTGATACTTTTGAAAGTTCATGAGTCGCAGAATGAATAGAGGAATCTATTAGGCAGAAAGATAAAAGATTCTACAATCTGAAAAGAAAGGAGATTAATTTAGTATCATGTTTTATGATCATCTTAGTAATTATGGAAATGTATCACAATTAACCCTCCAAGAACATCTTAATGAAATTGTATGACTAAGAAGATGAATCGAACATTGTAGGAAATGGTTCGATCATAGATGAGTCATACTTTGTTCTAATCAAGTTTCGATTCATACTCTAGTAACTACAAATCGTATCTTGAAACTCATTTCAAAACTAAGAAAGATGATAACACCTTGTAACATGTGGAGTAATAATTTTTTCCTACTCTAGTACATTTAGAATTGGAGTTTTTATGGTTTTCGCAAAAAGCTAAGCACGTTGGTTAGTAAAAGTACACTGATCAATATGGGTGAGTTGCTAACAACAAGGAAGCACCGGTGGGATCTTGTGCTGCCAAAATGCAAGCAATTTAATAGAGAAGTTTAGTCCAGGAAGGAAAACTGATTTTAAATTTGGTTTGTCCTAAACTTTGTCTTATGACAATAGGTTGGAAATGATAGATCCACATGGATGGGAAGGTATGCACCTTTAAATCAAAGTGTAAAAAGGTTTCGCTCTAATTCATGATACTGGTTATGATGAAACACCTTCGCTAGTAGATTTTAAGGATCTGATAAAGATCAGTATGGATATTGGTTGTGTTAATTGCATTCTCAAATTCACAATATGATTAAGGCATCCATCTTCATATTTTGAATTGTAAGGAATGGAAATGAATTGTTTAAACTTTTAGGAAATATGTTTATCACGTCTTGAAAGAATTTTGTAACATCCCGTTTATTAAATAAATAAATAGATAAAATTAATAAACGAATAGTAGCCCTAAATCCGTAATAAGTTACCAGTGTTAGCCATAAAGAGTTAAATGTTATCATTTCAGGAAATTGGAGTCTATTTTGTAACATCTGGATCATAAATGCAAAATATTTTGTAGAGGAGGGGCTCTTGGGTAATTTGTGGATTTAAATTGAAAAGGATCTATGGGATAGGGACTGAAAGTGAATATTGGACCTAAGTTCAATTGGACGGGGTCATAACCCGTCACTTTCTTCATGTTGACCATTTGTGATGCAGCCTCAAACAAACCCTAACCCTAGCGTTATTCGCCAGCCGCCTCCCTTATACTTCCCTTTCACCTCCAGCCGCCGCCACCGATGTTGGAGCCGGGAACCACCAGTCAAATGCCGCTATTGCCATTCCTGTAGTTGTTGAAGACAAAGACTGACGGTGGGACGTCGTTTCTATCGGGGGTTAGGAGAAACAAGACGTAGCCACCATTCTTGGAACCTTCTCAGCCGGCACCCGCTGCCTTGCCGTTGAATTTCGGCCACCACAGCTCTGCTGCCGGTGACATCGCGAGCAGTCCGGGAGATCCACTGAAGATCGAAGGCGGAGCCATGAGCATTGGTGTGGGGGTCGTGAACGACTGGGGTTGCTGCCTCCACTACGCCGCTCCCGTTGAAGACGAAGCCCTCGTCGGACGTCACGGTTGTCATCGTTGCTATTCCGGTTCAGCTCTCCGCCACCTTTCTTCCACTATTGCATCGTCGCCGCCGCTCCAACGACTGTTCCACCCGCTGTCGTCCACTGACCGCTAACGCTGTTGTTGCCACCATTTCAGGTCGTTGTCGTCGCCGTACGCCACCAGGTGGGTGGTTGTAGTCATCTTTCAATCAAATACATGTGTGTGTTGGTGTGTGTTACGTGATTGTGAATCAAAAGAGAAGCCGCCACCACCGTGAGGAGGTGGCTATCATCTCCGACCACCGCTTGCCGCCACAAGGGTGGTTGTGCCGTGTGTGTGTGTTTTGAATGTAGATGTGTGTGTGTGTGATTTGAAGTCTGCGTGAGTGTCTTTCGTGGTTTGATATTATATAGACATTGTTTGGCCGGAAAACCGAAGAACCCACCACCACCATCGTGAGGTGGTGGCTGCCGCCTTTCTCCCGCCACCAGCCGCCGTGTTGGGTGGTTGTGTGCCTAAATTAATGTGTGTGTATGTGCTTTCTATATAATAATGTATTGGGTGTTTGTTACCGGATATTTGACTCGAAAACCACCACCACCGCCACTGGGTGGTGGTTGCCGCCGCGAACCGCCATTGACCACCATCACCCGAGGTGGTAGTGGGTGGTGCCCGACTTATTAGACGCTAATTAATGTAAAAACTTAACCATTGGACTAATTTTCTTGTGATTGGGTTGGAAACCCTAATTAGTGTTTAAAAAGCCCTAATTTTGGAGATGTTAGTTTTGGATTAATCGGGACCCACGTTTTGGACCATTGGATTGAAGTTATGAATTATGCCCGATTACATTATATGGTTGACCTAGTAGAGTGGTGGACTTAATGGATTAAGTCCTTAATGGGTTAAGTGTTCTTAATTAACCCTAATCGTCATTTTATGTGAAAACCCTAATTATGTTGGGTTTTGAGTTGGGCTTAGATGTTTAGATTCTTGAGGGGCCATCTAAGAACAAGTATATGGACTAGTATATTTGGATGGGCTTTAGGGTAAGGCCCATGTGAGGGGTTTAGGCGTTGGGGTTTGGTTCATTGTTTGGCTTTTGGGCCTTCAGAATGTGTGTTTGGGCCTTGGGCTGGGATCAAGCTAGGTTGGGGGTAAAGTAGTCTTTTTACCCCAAGCATGGACTTATGGTTATGTATTGGAACCTAATTATTATTTGGGTGTTATTTTAATGTTGACAGTTCGGGAATCTATCATCCAACAGCTAGATTTTTATGCGCGGGACTTCAGCAGTGCGAGGTGAGTTCGGGAATCTCTCATCCTTGTATCAGTGGGTCGAAGGCACCAATGTCGGCCCACTAGTAGTTGTTTATAGTAAAGATGATTGTCTTTGTGATAACTGCTTGATATGACACTATCTGTTGTTATTTATGTGCTTATTTGCTATGATATTATGTGGTAGGGGTAAGGGTGAAATAGACCCCGTAACCGGTTGAAATAAACCGGGGGGTAGGTCGGGCACCCAGATATGCCTGGCAGGGTAGGTCGAGCACCTAGATATGCTCGACAGGGTAGGTCGGGCACCTAGATATGCCTGACAGGGTAGGTCGAGCACCCATATATGCTCGGCAGGGTAGGTCGGGCACCTAGATATGCCTGACAATATGTTTGTGTTGTATATGGTATGTTGGGGGAACTCACTAAGCTTTGTGCTTAAGGTTTTCAGTTTGTGTTTCAGGTGCTATGGTTTTCAAACAAGGGAGCTCCGGATGTTTGCAGGGCACACACCACATGTTTCCGCATTTTATAATTTACTCTGATTTGAAATAATACTCATACACTTTCTTTGTTAAACTTGTATGGATAATGTTTGGAGCACTGTTTTTATTTGATTAAGAATGAAATTTTATGGCCTTATTTTTGGTACATTACGAATTTAAACACATACACTATACATATAAAATGCATAAGCTTACGAAGCCTAATTAGAGGCTTAACGAAGTATCGCGAAATAGGAATATGCACTTCCATGAGAAAGTCAAAAGGTATTGACTTCTAGAATCCCAGGTGATTTATAAGTACATGTCAAAGCCAGTGGGAGCATAATTATTATCCATAGGAACATTGTCTCTAGTTTGCAAGTTGCAAAAGTTGGGAACTGTTTCACTATAGTGGACTTAAGGGCGAGGGCACTCATACTTTGTTTTGATTCTAAAGGTTTAGATTTTAATTTAATCAAAGAAATATATGAATAGGATGTTGAAATTTTTCAACATTGGAGATCCTATATATGGAAATATTATAGCAAGGAGTTGAACAGATATTGGACCCTTGTAATAATGTGTCGATTACCATATGCTTTGGATATAGGATCGATTGCATATTCTATAATATTCGATTATTCTATTTTTCAAATGCCTTTAGCATTATGTGAAAATGATTAGAATTGCATGTGACTAAAGTTGTCAAACAACTATGAAGAACGTTCTAAGGTTTTACCAAAGAATTGATTGCTTATGGACAGTGGGAGTATGATATTAATAGGACAAATCATAGTAACACGTTCTGGATTGAGATTATTCCTGGTCAAAACTGATGGTCATATAGAAATATGGAAAGGTTTCCATAATAAGAGAAGCTTATAGAATCTACATGTGAGTTAGAAACCTTAATACAAGGGAAGTGTTCAAGGAATGTACCTTAAACTAAGACTTCATAATCATGGATTTTATTCAAGTAACAAGTTCCAAGAGGAACATTCTATAATATCGAAGGGTCAGTCTTTGTGACTTTAGCACCTCTACATCAAAAAGCCACAATGCATGTAAAGATGAAATTCCACTACATCTTAGATAAAGGAAAAAAATTTTGAAGTTGTGAAATGAGCTTCATTGGAATAATGTCCAATTGATCTATTCATACAGGAAGGACCATAGAGAGGCATAGTATTCATGTTCATAACATAGGCATGACTGGAATTATCTAATTCAAGTGGTTAGTTGATTACTCGAAACATTATATAATGAATAAATTCATAATTACTATGGTGATCAAATAATATGAATTATTTATATTCAATAACCATAGTTAATTAATTTATTATTGTGTTTCACTTTGCATGTTTACTTCCCTGAGTAATTTTAATATTATTGAAAATTCCACAATCGCTCATACTTTTGGAAGTAAGTAGTGATTCAAGACTATCATGAAGTGATTGTAGATTGTCAATTGAGGTTAATAAGTTGCATTTGGAATTGCTATGATATTCATGAGTACTTTGAAAATAGAGATTTTAAGTATTGGATAAACCCACACTTAGAGATTGCATCATGGATTTTATCACGAGTAATTCTAAGAAAACAATATCTACTATTATTAAGCGGAGATATATAGTTCATAGTTTACGAATAAAGTGTGCATTGGTTTAACCATACACATCTCGTAATTGGGTGTTATAAAGGGTAATTCCATACATGATTTGGTTAGTAAATTATATGACAATATAGTCAAAGTCATTCGTTCCTTTTGCCTTAATAGGAAAAGCTTTATCTTTGGGCGTTGATGATTTGTTGCCAACATCTGAAGTTGCAACGCCCGTAGATCCGGGCTAGTCAATTTAGAGACAATGAGCATCAAAAATGAGTTTTTGATGGAAGATTATTTAGAAGGAGTAATCTTAACCAAGTGGTAGTATATGTTCCAAGGGTTCCGTATATATAAAGAGCAGAAATCCGAATTATAACGAAGAAGTTATGGCCCGTCGTAGTTTCGCTGCAAAACCGGCACGGCACCGGGAGACGTAAATAGTGAATTTACGATAGAGAACTTTTAAGCCTTAGTGATCTAAACAAAAGTTGTAGTATATGTTAAACCGAGAACATACAAAAAAAGAATGCCCAAATCTGACTTCGTATGAGGAAGTTATCATTTTTCTAAGATTTGGCATAGAAGTGCACGGCCCGAAACTCGAATTTTAGTTCGAGCGGTTTTTGGCTTACGCAACCTTAATGAGAGTTGAATATCTCATTAATAGGAACTCAACGGTAAAAAGACAGACGAAAACGGAGTCCGTATGAAGGAGTTACGAATTCTTCGAGGTCATTTAACAGTCTAATCTCGTCCTACTGTTAAATTTAAGATCGGTCAAGAATTAGCCAATGGAGTCTACATGAAAGTTGTAGATCTTGTTTTTACCTACGCGTGGAAAAAAAGAACGTCGAAAACGGAACTCGTATGCGAAAGTTACGGGGTTTAGAAGTCGGCAGGGTGCTACTGCAAAAGGGGTGACGTGGCTGATTATGGGCCAAGGCTTTCTCCCCAAGGCAAGCCACCAGAAGGTGACATGTGGCATGGACCCGATGAGTAGGAGGACCTACTCGGCGAGTAGAGCTATTTTCCAGCCTATAAATAGAGGTGTCGGGTTCCCTCATTCTTCACACCTTTCCAAGCCATTCTTTCTCTCTCTAGACTCTCTCTCTAGCCCCCAAACCCCCCCTAAAGTCTAGGTAAACCCCCTAGCACCCGAAGGAAGCCCCGAGGATCCCGGAGTCCCGAGAAAAGGAGCCTTTCGGCTCGGGAACGCTGCTCCGGCGAAGCCCGGTTTTGCGAAAAACCCGATGTAAGTGAGCTACGACTACCTTATCTTTAGTATAGCTTATGTTTTAATATAGTAACATTATTAAAACCTTAAAATAATTATTTGGGCTATTATTATGAGTTATATAAGAGTGTTTCTTAACGCTTATATAATAGTAATAATAACTAGACTATTAATTAGTCGCAGTTAACGTTAGACTAAACCCTAGTGGTATTGATACTAGGTTTTGTCAAGGGAAAATTGTTTTGAGATAACGAAGCGTTGTCCGAGTTCCGAGTCACCACCTTTCAGGTGAGTGCATAGTCCCTTTCATCTTACACATAGATATGAAGTATTTAATATAAATTACGTTCTATGTGTGCATATTATCTGTATACTTGCTATCTATGCTGGATGAACGTTTTTATACATGTTTTAACTGATTTAAATTGTATACGTATTTTATATCTACAGATATGTTGGGTATAACATGGGTAGATGAATGATGAGAGATAAAAGATGATGTGAGTAAACATTGGCATCTATAAACTTAGTGCCCAATAAATAAACACCGGCAGCTATGGACTTAGTGCCTATTGGACAAACGATGGTAGCTATGGACTTAGTATCTATTAGGTAAACATAGGTAGCTATGGACTTAGTACTTGTTAGGTGTTGGTAGTTATGGATTTAGTACCTGGTAGCTTTGGACTTAGTACCTGTTAGATAAACGTTGGTAGCTATGGACTTAGTACCTACACTGGTAGCTATGGATTTAGTACCCGATGAAGGAACTTTTGCAGCTATGGAATTAGTGCATTGGCAGCTATGGACTTAGTGCCGGCCTTATAACCCTGGAAGCAAGGGACTTCGGAATAAACGAATAGATGACTCTTAGGATAGACCCTTGAGAGTAAGGAAGATAATGGGGATGGGTAAATGGGGTTGATTGTTTGTTGTTTAAACATAATAATTGTATTATTGTGGGTTTGAAAACCCTATGTACTCACCAGGTTTCCCAACCTGACCCACTCAAGCTTATTTGTATCACAGGTGTCGATACGAAGCTACTTTACACTGAGAGATTTAAAAGAGATGTAGATCACTAGTGTAAATAATGTAAGTTCTGTTTATGCTTATGTTTCTGTATTGACAATGACATCCCAATGTTTTGAAAATGAATGAAATACATTTCTTCGGAAATGATTTGATAACGTATTTATCATGTTTTTCTGGGAACAAATTCCGCAACATTTTTATTAAAAGAGGTACTCTGATTTTTATAAAGCATAAACAAAATCGGTCTTTTCTGGCCGTGAAAATGGGGATGTCACAGAAGTGCTTGGCCGAGTCCGAACTAAATTGATGTTTTCAATTAGCAATCTGAATTCAGTCGTCATAAATCAGGAAATCGAGAAACAAAATCTTGGACTATGAGATTGTTTCTAATCTGTGTCTCATATCCGTACAATATCTTTTAGAACGAAGGAATAACTTATCACTTATCTTAGGGTCGACATTTGATTCGAATCAGAGTTCGACAATGGCTTTGGAAAGCATTCTTTGTTGTTTAGTTCAAGGTATATACTTGCAATTGTAGTTATATACTTATCCAAGTGGGAGACTGTTGGATTAAGGTGTCTAAGTCAGTAACTAAATTAGTATATTCTTGTAATTAAAAGCAAAGTCCTTTTTGGGTTGCAGTCATAACTAGACCATAGTTAGAATGACATTTGTCGAGAGAGGATAATTTATTAGATTATTATATGATTGATAAACTAATTGGAAATTACGAGGAAATAATTTGTTAATATAGTATGTGATTAATATATTAATTGGAAATAGAAAACTGATTTGTTAATTTATTTTGATTAATAAATTAATATGAAATCAGTTATAATTAATTAATTATTAATCAGAATTAATCTTGAATTAATTCGGGATTAAATAGAATTAATTAAAGGTCCAAGGGTTGAAGTGTAATTGTTCATAATAGAGCAAAGAATGAAGATTCTAGAACCCATATAGGTGGTGAACAAAATTAGGAGGGTTCTAGGGTTTCCAGAAGCCTCCTGGTTCTAAATAACGAAGGGATTTGAACTAGGATTAAATCTATTATTTAATCGTTCAAATATTGTTTTGTCCCTAAGTTACCTAAACTATAAATAGGACCCCAAGGCCTATGATTTTCGTTCATAAGAATCCCTAGAGAATACTCTAACAGAAAATATTTTCTCTCCTCTCTCCTCTTGTCTTCTAGTTCTAGGGTTTGGGTGTGAGCCATTAGAGGCATCATCCTTTTGGTGCTAAGCTTTCCAATACCTACACTACAAGGAGATTGAAGCGACTTGTTTACTATAACAAATTAAAAGTTATTTAACTCTATACTTGGTAATTTCGAGTTACACTAGCGTTATGCAAGGTCTGGTTTTTCATTGTATTTTGTTATCAAAGTGTATGACATAGATACTTTATAGCATGCACATACTCTATTAAATGTTTTTTTTCGCATTGTATAATTTTGTTTCCTATAAAACCCATCAGGAAAGACTACAAAATTTGTTATTAGCAGAGATGTGACCTTTGAATCTACTATGTGTAACTAGAGAGGATGTGGTACAAGTGTTGTGGGGAACGATGAGGGTGCTAGCCAGAAGGTGGAGTTTGAAATAGATACCCCACACAGTTTTGTGATAAATGAGGAACAACATGGTGGCATGGAACAACATAGATGTGAGGACTCTCAAGTCTATCATGTATTAGTATTTACTATTTCATATGTGATATGGTTGTTTGCATTTCGTATATTTGTTTATTAGTTAGGTTTGCAGTTTGGTCTGTTGACTTAGGTATCCTGGCCTCATTGGTCAGAGCCTAACTGACTCTTCTCTCGTGTAATATATATATATATATATATATATATATATATATATATATATATATATATATATATATATATAGGAGGATTAGTTAGATAGAGAGAGTATCTTTTGAAATTTAGTTCTTTCGTCATTGTTTAGAACTATTCTTTTCTCTCTAATGAAATCATCGATCTTATTTAGCTTTTTGTGTTCATCAGATTTATCTTCCATGACGTTATTTGATTAGAATATATTCGTTCCAATTGTTCAACAAGTGGTATCAGAGTAGGATTTCTATGAGCTATTTTCAAATCCCCAATTTACTTGAAGTTATTCAATTTGTTACAATTTTTACTTTGAATCTTCAATTGATTCCTCATTTTGAAAATTTTGTTTGCATTCTTATCTTAGATTCTTGTGCAAATCTTTTATTTCAATATGAAATCTGTTTGTTGCTCGTATATATGATTTTAATCTAATTTTTATGCAAAATTTTCTGAAAAACCATGTCTAAAGACCATTCTCACTCGATTTCTTTCAATCTCAGTAGTAGCATTGGTTCTACTACTTGGATTCGGATTCTTTTTCCTGAAGATTATGAAGTTTGGGTTCTTCACTTTGAAGATTACATTCTTAGCTTTAAAAATCATGGATCTAGTATCTGGAACACAATCAAAAAAAGAACCTTGCAAATATTCAAAAACAAAGAAGGTCTTCAAAACCTAAGAGGAATTGGTTGACATTATTGTTGATGACAAAGACATTTAAACAAATGAAAAGGACCGATTGCATAACAATTGGAGAGCAAAAAGAGAATTATGTTTCGCTCTTCCACCAGACACATTCACACCGGTAAGTTCTCTTGAAACGCAAAGGAAATATGGGATAGACTAAAATAATTGTATTCTTGAGATGATGATCTCAAACATTCTATTTAAACTAATCTTCTTTCTAAGTTTGGTTCTTTTAAGCAAAAGTTTGATGAAACTCTGGATGAAGCAGTTAATCGATTCAATCATTTTCTTAGTAGAATGTTGGAATATGGTTTAAAAAGCTAAACAATTGATCAGAAAGTGACATTCATGAATGGTTTGAAATTCGAATGGAAATCCATTGTATCAACTGTTAAAGCTCATGAACAGTTTAAGAACGACGGTTTGGTTAAGATGGTTGAAATTCTAAGATCTCATGAAAATGAAGTGCTAGAAGATGCAAAATCTGTTCCTCTATTAGCATATGTTGTGAAATCTAATGGTTCAAAATTCAAGAAGTCCAAAGTTGTTGAGATGATTCAGACTCAGATGGTACTGATTAGGAATTTACAAGTGAAAAAGCTCTTATGGTCAGCAACCCGAAGAAAAGTTTCAAGAAAAAATTCTCTAAATTCAAGACTTACAACTCAAGCAAAGGTGATAATGGAGGAAGTAACTTCAAGAATGAAAAATCAAATTATGATAAAGTGAAAGGAGAAGGATACAAGTTGTATCAGAAGGAAGAAGAAAAGAAGGAGAACAAGCTAGTCGTAGGCTCAGGGTATGATTGCAATTATTTTCATGGAAATAATCATTTCACAAAAGAATTCATGTTGAGGAAACAACATGAGAAAAAGGAGAAAGAAAAGGATGAGGTGTACTACGTTTAAAAAATAGAAAATCTTCGCAAGAAGAAGCTGACAGAGAAAGCTTTGATTGTGGGTGAAGAAGATAGTGACGATGGACAAGTTGAAGTTTGGTCTACTGACTCCAAAGATGATAAAGTTCACATGCCAACATGTGGAGCATGTTACGTTGCAAAAGAAGCTAAGGATGAAAGCGTTGGAAAGTGTTTTGTTGTAAGTAGTGTGAGTTCAGAAAGCCAATATTATGTCACTGATGAGGGAGCCAATTATGAGGTGTCTTTTTCAATAAAGACAGTTTAGGAGCATTTCATAGAAAGCGAAAAGATAATCAACAAGGTACATTCTATCCTTCAATCATTAGATATTCATGTTTCTCGATATAATTATGAATAAACCGAACTAAGAGATATAAATTCTGATTTTAGTGAAAGCTTAAAAAGGAGTCATATTAGAGCTTCTAATCTTAATGATGATCTTACCATGACTTCTTTTAAGAATGAGGAAAGGAGATTGTGGATATAGCACTTGGAAGTTGAATTGTCTAGGTCTAGAGATGATGTTATTACGTAGCGAAAGGATAATAGAGTAGTCATGAAACAGTGAAATATATTCTGTCAGATAACACATCGTTTGTATAACAATTTAACACACCTCTATCTTAATTATGAAATCGCAAACGACATGCATAAAAAGATGCTTCCCTTATTAGAATTTAAGGAGGAAGAAATAGATGTCGAATGCTATAAGTGTGAATATATTGTGTCATCTGATGAGTCATTGAGTGATTCATACAAAGTTGGACTTGAAAAAATAAAAGAATTTTTGAAATCAAAAGAAAATAAATTGACTATGAAAGATGTGTTAACAGAAAACAAACAATAAATCAAAATGAAATCAATTGAGAAATATAATTCATTGTGCATGTGTCACACCCCCAAACCGAAACGGCGGAAACGTTCGGGGGTGGATGATGTCATGTGTAGTATCATAACAATTGCATCATAGTAATCAAAGTAAACACAACCATTACAATAGATAAGTAAAATATTTACATCTGTTTGATACATATTTGTATACATCCAAAAGTA
Source organism: Lactuca virosa (assembly GCF_052849685.1). Classification (NCBI taxonomy): domain Eukaryota; kingdom Viridiplantae; phylum Streptophyta; class Magnoliopsida; order Asterales; family Asteraceae; genus Lactuca; species Lactuca virosa. The sequence goes on from NC_136433.1 coordinate 48,354,263, forward strand.
GCAAAATATAAAGACGTAACTCAATACGCTCCGTCTTCTCAAAAGTTGCGGGAGTACCTGTCTACTGATTTCCTGAGAATACAAGCGGTTTTGAAAAGAGCAGATCAGCATTAAGTTGGTGAGTTCATAAGCGTTTTGATTTTGAAAACAGATTCTCAATTCTTTGACAAGTGTGTTATGTTTCTCCAGAAAAACCTTACATTTTCTGATATAATGAATGTTAAGATAAGTATGATATTACCAGTTCCTTCTATAATCTCTTATCTCATACTAGCTACGTGTAAACCAATATCTAACAGACAGTTAATTGTATGGATCTGCCCTAAGCCCACAACCAAACAAGGAACAGGAAATGGGGCGGAAACCACACATTCCGCAGTCTGTCGGATATTCTTCATACATAACACCGATGTATAAACTAAGGGATTATAAAATTAACAATGAATATTCGATGGTTGAATGATAATCCGATTGTTTGTAAAGTACGGATGTTTGCCCTGGAAAATCCTATATTTTCCCTTGAGTGTGAGTTGTTGCCTTAATTGTTACAAAACTGGAAAGTACAAGTATTTTCCATACTTATGTTATTAAAGCATTGTTCATCAAAAGTATATTACTACGTAAATATATCGTTGTTATCTACTTGCAAGTTTTATGACCATACTAACTGATACGACGTGAATCGGACGCCAATATCCTTTACGACTTTGTCACCCGTAGACCTGCCGGTCCTACTGTAGCTAACAACAAGGTGCGGGATTGTCAGTCCCATATAGATCTATACACAAACGCATGCTCTCCCTCGAGGAGACTCTGGTTCATAAGGGTAGCCTTCCACTAGTACATATGTAAGTACCCAAAGATGTTTCTATCAAACTAGATTAACGACTTTACAAGTAATAATACGAAAACCTTTTTTTATAAATAACGACTTTACAAGTAATAATACGAAAACCCTTTTTTTATAAACTCTGTTTCATAAGGGTTGGCTTGTATTCCCCCTGAAAACGTTAAAATAGTAAAAGCATAGGGGTATGAACTCACTGTTAGTTGCGTGAAAGTGTCGGACAACAAAACTGGGAATGAAGACCCTCGGGTTGATGTACGCACACTTAGCAGGATCCTAATAATAATTAAATACATATATGCATTTTATTAGTGAAACCATTAATTATAGTGCTGGAAAAACACTTGCTTTTGGTTTAGGAATATTACCGGGACTCGATTGAATCGAAAAAAGTGGGTTTTCAGCCAAGTTCACGACTTGGGAAGGTTTGCGGTCGTGAAGGGTTTCCAGCCGTGAACTGTTCTCGACCGTGAACAGTTTACTGCCTTTGTAGAGTTTACGGTCTTTGAAGGTTTAAAGGGTTCATGGCCTGTTCTTGGTGAAATATGAAGATTTGAAGGGTTCTCAGCCGTGAACTCAAGAACAGCAATGCTTGATTTGATGAAAAACGGATGTTTTGATGCTTCAAAACGAGTTCCCACTACTAGAAAAACAACATTTTATGACGCGCAATGCGTGTTGTAAAACGCTCAGACGACGCGCGTCGTCTATTTAGGACATGCATTTATGACATGCATTTACGACGCGCAGTTATGAAACACAATGTGTATCAAGGAAGGCCCTCTCATTAAGGAAGACGACACTCATTTGCATGTCGTAACCTTACGACGCGCGTATTTATGACACGCAATGCGTATCAAGGAAGCCCCTGTCAGAAATGAAGATGAGACGCATTTGCGTGTCATAAACTTCAGTAACCATTTACGATATGCATTTACGACACGTCTTTACGATACTCATTTACGCATAATACAAAAATATGTAAACAAATATATACCAAAAAATCAATTTCATCCAATAACATCATGTCAAAAAATTGTAATACATTGATATTAAGGGGATCTAATTGTACATTGTTATTAAGAGGTTTTCCTAACTATATAACCTAATACTACACTGCTATTAAGGGACACCTTCTGCAATGTAATGCTATACAAACTAAAAAGATATACACAAAGATGATAAACATCAAATTCACAACTAAGTAGAGTTGCATCTTGCCTTTCATAATTCTTTAAGACTAATGAACCACTGCTCCGATAATTCTTAGGACCTGATCAAATAAAAGTCAAAAAATTAATATGCTAATATAGTTATTAGAAGAATCAAACATGGAATGTTCATTGCAGATAATACTTCAGGCTAATAGACATTCCTTGATCCTATGAACTAGAGAGTATAGCATCACAATTCCATCTAACACCACCCATGAGAACTCGTAAAGCTACTCAACCAACATATCATGTCATGTAATGTATTTTTTGTCAGTATATTTTCACAAAGAAAAAAAAGTGAAATAAATAAAAATAGTAAGTACCAATAATGATGTATTATTTCCAGTGAGATGGAGCTTGTAGACTATCCCGTATTGAAATATGAAGAACCTCAAGCACAAAATAGTTTCAAGTACACGCTCTCTGATTGTCTGGATATGTTCTTGTTCACATCACATCCCAATCATCAAAATCTTATAAGATAGATTCATGAATTTGGAAAAATAAATTAAAATAACTGGAAGCATACTTGTGTCATTCGAAGTCCCAGAGTCGGACAATTGTGTCACCTGAACCACTAGCTAACTGTTGTCCATCAGGAAGTAGAAATACAATTTCCAAGGGGTAGAATCGTCCAAGTTGCTTCTTAAGTTTCTTTTGTTCCCATGCCTCCCATGAATTCCCAGACTTTTCAAGAAACAACCGTTTAAATTCTTGAATTGCATCAGACTTACTCAATTCTTCCAACTTATTTCCTCCAATTTTTTCATTGCTAACTCGACCCCACTTCTGGAACACATAGCAGCCTGACCCTTTATCTTCTTCATATATCTGGAGGATATAATAACTTCACGTAGAAAACACGTATAAGAACACGAGTGAAAAGGATGATTTATACATAAATAATACATGTTTTTTGATAAGAATCACCTGTTGATGCCAGTTGATAAGTCAGACAAGCTCAAAGTTGTGTTATAAATGCTTTTTCCATGCTCCAGAATCTTGCAAACCAGATGCTTCATGGACTGCACTTCGTTCTTTGACTTTTTTCAGTCACCATGCTTTTTGACTCTTCAGTGGCTTCAATTTTATACAGATCAAAATGAAGTTTCTTCTGTTTAGAAAAGCAGTCAACCAGTTTCTTTAGTGGCAACACAGATTCAAGAATAAACTGACAAAACTACCCTTTTTCTTCTCATAACCTTTTGATGACAAAAAACTACATATGAAGGGTATAATTGTAATTTTAATGACAAAGCTATGTGCTGTGAAACAAAGTACTACATTGCTTTCTTTATCTCAGCATTCAGATTATTCGGTACTCCACTTACCACCAAGCATCTTGTGAATTGTGCACAATTTGACACTCCATTTCATAAATAAAAGAAGGTGTTATGTCTTATCTGTGTAAGATAAACTTACTTGATCGGTGTTGTAGACGATGTACTCATTATACATCAACTCGTATGTCTTAACATTTGATGATACCGACTTTCCACATGGCACAACAACATCATCCTTCCACTTAAAGTGTTCGGACTCATTAGGGATCTTCTTCCCAAGTCCTTTAGTCGGGTCCTTCCCTTTTGGTGGTTTTTCCATATACTACAAATATAAAAAGGACAAATAAATAAGTTAATTACTAAAACACAACATTTATTTCACATATAAGTATAACTTACCTTGGCCTTCTTAAGCTCATACATCTCTCCCAAAGCAACTTCACTTAATAGCATTAAGCCCACCGGATTTTTCTTGTCAGTAAAACAATATTGAGCACTTTTGCTCACCAAAGGTGGAACACCCATGCTTAATTTGACCTTTCAGATCTGAAACAAAAAAAAACTTGGAACTTATCAAACAAAAAAGATATAAATCACACAAAGACTTATTCAATTCTTCCAACATAGTTTGTCAAACAAGAACCTATTAAGAACAATAGATTTCATTAACATCCATGAAAAAGACATTAATGACCTTCTTATCTTGCATGATAGATGAAACTTAAAAGAAAAGGTTTGAAGCCATTATACCATGCCAAAGGAGCATCTTGTTCTTGAATTTATTTTTATATGCAACAAACTTATCAAACTCTCCTTGTATTTCAACTGTGAAAACTTCTTCCAGTTCAAGTGCCCAATCCTACAATTTACAAAGTACAAACAAGGCCAGCCTTTCAGCATAATGTCAAAAGACCAAAAAGCCCAAGAAACTGCAAGTCAAAAAAAGCCACACTGTATGTGTAGGGGCATGTGTAGTTTGGAGATACTTCTCAACTAGCTGATAATCTTCACTAGCATCTGGTTCTGTGCCGTCTCTTTTGTGAAATCATTAATTACACATCCAGACTGTTGGATACAAATAAATAGTCATAATGTATTTATTTTATTAGGTACCATCTGGTTCTGTGCTGTCTCTTTTGTGAAATGGTAAACATGGATCAACCGGTCTGTGGGCCCCAGATCTTTCTCTTATTCTGGAATCTGACACAAGTAACAACAAACATTTATATTCTTGTTTACATATATAACAAACCATATTCCATTATACAAATCAACTTACTTCCTCTGCACACAATGTCCGGTATTGATCATTTATATTCTCAATTATCTCTGTTATTGGAAAGATCTGAAAGGATAAATATAAGAAAACTTCAAAAACACAATTCCCACATTCACATTCACATTTCCCCTCCCTCCCCCAAGGCATTAGAATACTTCAAGCAATCTCTAATAATGTACAACACAATGGTGGAATGGGATATAAATAATAGTAAAAGAAAACATAGTGACAGTGGGATAAACTGCAATAAATACCTTGTAAATCTTATGATAGAATACTTCAAGCAGTCTCAGTTCAGCATTTGGATGTGACAGTTCCACCTGTTTGTTTCAATTTCCAAAATCAAAATGCAAATTAAAAGAACGTAATTTAATTGCACTAGAATATGTATGTCAATTACACAAGGACAAGGAAGGGTTTTCCTTTTCTGAAAAAGTTGCTACTTTCCCTCACTGACTGACTCCTTCATACATGTTGGTGAAAGATATACTTTATGTAAAATTACTATTTTGGAGTAAATCCTTATCCAAATTAAATACCAAGGCATAAGGTGATGTAATGGTAACCAAGGCATGGAGATTATAGAATTTAGGAATATACCTTACTGAAGTACCCGGCCAACAAGGGACTATGTGGACGTTGTAATGATGCCAATAGCGTACGTCAATAAGATAGCAAATTAATACCATAGTGAGATCCATACAGCATTAGAACAAAAACTTACCATCATATGACTTAAATTTAAACACTTCTACTCCGATAATTGAATTAATATTCCCACTGTGAAAGGGAGTATGGATTAAGAAAGGAAAAAATTACCTCCCAGACAAAAGGGTCGACATCGCAAGAAGAACCAATCCCTTGGAATTACCATCATGTTGATGGGATTCACAATGTTCTAGCACCAACAAACCTTGCCCATATGATTCATCTACACATACTCATACATAAAAATGTGGATAGTAAACTGATAAAAAGGGGTATTGACGGGATTATTCAAAACGCACAACAAAGGGGGAAACTGACCTGATTCAAACATACAGATTCAAAAATAAATGAGTGTCGATCGATTACCCTTTGGTTACCCTAGTCGATCGATTCAAGCTTTCACGAAAAACCTTAGGTCGCGACCGATAGAGACAAGAAGGATTGGGCGAAGGTAGGATTGGATCCGATTTCAAAGAGTAACAGTAGATTTCACTGAAAACCCTTTCCTGGTTCGCTTGACCTTTGGTTACCTCAATCGATCAATTCAAGATTTCAATAAAAACCCTAGGTAGCGACCGATAGAGACAACAGGGAAAGGAAGGAGCGTCGATAGTTAGGGCAAGAGGGAAGAAGTAGGCGGCAGGGAAAGAAGAAAAAGATGGCGGGGTGTTTAATTTTTTAGGATTTCATTTTCCCCCTGATATTAAAGGATGAAACGTGCGTTCCATTAAAATTTATAAAGCGACATCATTAGACGACACACATTTTGTTATAGGTGCCCTCCGTGTTTATTATTTTTTTTGTTTAGACACTAATTTAAGGACATGCAATAATGCGTGACCTAAATCCCTAAATTTTTTGAAGAGACGACACCTTTTTAATGTCACTCTCTTTTGCGTAACATAAATCAATGAGTGTCGTGGTTTGCGCGTCGTAAAAGGGTCTTTTTCTTGTAGTGTCCAAGGCGGATAAAGTGATAGATGAAGAGAAATCTTGTGTTTTCGGGTGATGATTTTTAGAGAGAGAAAGGGTGTTCGCGGACAGAATAGTATAAATGAGGGTAGGTGTCACGTATATATAGGTTGGGTGTATGGTCAGTGGTGGGGTCCACCAACCGTAAATGGGTTTACGGCCGTGATCGGGTTCACGGCCGTGAACACCACTCAGGCCGGAATCTCCTAATTTTCGAAGGAAACTTGGGTTTTCGCGTGATTTTGGTTCCGAGTCTTAAAAAAACGATCTTCTAAACGATAAGAATTTAATGGAACAAATAAAAATTCGAAATTTATTTAACAGAAAATGGCTAACTTTAACGAAAAAAGGTTCGGGTTGTCACATCATCCCCCCGATAGAGGGAATTTCGTCCCGAAATTCAAACATAGAATACAATCATGGACTCGGAAAAAGATGCGGGTACTTCTGTTTCATCTGATCTTCTCGCTCCCAAGTGAATTCAGGTACCCGCCTGGCATTCCAGCGGACCTTCACTATTGGTATGCGACTTTGTTTCGTTCGTTTGACTTCCCGATCCATGATTTCGATTGGTTCTTCCACAAAATTTAGATTCTCGTTGATCTCGATATCATCAAGAGGGATCACAAGGGTTTCGTCAGATAGGCACTTTTTAAGGTTCGACACGTGGAAGACAGGATAAATATTGCTAAGTTCTTGGGGTAAACGAAGTTTGTATGCCACGGGACCGATCCTAGCGAGGATCTCGAATGGTCCTATGTATCTCGGATTCAGCTTTCCATGCTTTCCAAAGCGTATCATGCCTTTCCAGGGTGAGACATTCAATACAACACGGTCACCAACCTGGAACTCCAAAGGTTTTTGTCTCTTATCGGCGTAGCTCTTTTGTCAATCTCTTGAAGCTTTTAGTCATTCTCGGATTCGTACGATCTTTTCTGTGGTTTCTCGGATGATTTCTGGGCCAGTGAGAGAGCTATCTGGAACTTGACCTCTAGCCAACTGTGTGTCACCCACCTCATCCCAGCACAGAGGGGATCTGCACTTACGACCATAGAGGGCTTCAAACAGCGCAGCCTTGATGCTAGTGTGATAGTTGTTGTTGTAAGAGAACTCAACTAATGACAAATGGGTATCCCATGACTTACCAAAGTCAATAATGCACGTTCTCAGCATGTCTTCTAGGGTTTGAATGGTTCACTCACTCTGTCCGTCTGTCTGTGGATGGTAAGATGTGCTCATATCCAGCTTGGTTCCAAGAGCCTTCTACAGTGATTGCCAAAATCTCGAGGTGAATCTGTATCCCGATCGGAGATAATGGACACGGGCACACCATGCAGATGGACTATCTCTTGGATGTAGATTCGCGTTAGTATCTCCATCTTGAACGTTTCTTTGATTGGCAGGAAGTGGGCGGATTTTGTAAATCTGTCGACGATTACCCAAATAGTGTCATGGCCACTCGAAGTCTTGGGTAATTTGGTGATGAAATCCATTGTGATCCGTTCCCACTTCCACTCAGGTATTTCTGGATTCTGAAGTAGACATGAGGGCTTTTGCTATTCCACCTTCACCTTGGCGCAAGTCAGACACTTGCCCACGAAGGTAGCGATCTCTGCTTTCATTTTTGGCCACCAATAGAGCTTTTTGAGATCTAGAAACATCTTATCCGAACCTGGGTGAACAGAGTATCAAGTCCGATGAGTTGCGTTCATGACAACCTCCCTGTAACCACCGAACTTTGGGGTCCAGATCCGGGTCATGAAATAATAAACTCCGTCTCCATTGATCTCTAAGTTCTTTTCCATTCCCCTCAAGGCTTCATCCGACACATTCTCTTGTTTTAAGGCTTCCAGCTGAGCCTCTCTGATTTGTGCGGACAGATGGGAATGGATGGTCATTGTCAGTGCCTTCACTCTACGACCTGAATACTATTTCCGGTAGAGGGCATATGCTACCACATTGGCCTTGACGAGATGATAGCATATTTCACACTCATAATCACTGAGTAGCTCTACCCACCACCGTTGTCTCATGTTCAAGTCTTTCTGATCGAAATTGTGATGTAGACTCTTATGGTCGGTGAAGACAGTGCACTTGGTTCCGTAGAGATAATGTCTCCAAATCTTTAACGCGGAGACCACTGCTCCCAAATCTAGGTCGTTAGTTGTATATTTGACTTCGTGTGCTTTCAGCTGTCTCGAGGCATAAGCAATGAATTTTCCTTTCTGCATGAGCACACAGCCTAGCCCCTGATTGGATGCATCGCAGTAGACAACGAAGTCCTCCGTCCCTTCTGGAAGAGACAAGATAGATGTGCTGCACAGGGCTTGCTTCAATGTTTGGAACGCAGTGTCTTGAATTTCTCTCCAACTAAAGGTTACATCTTTCTGATTCAGGGTGGTTAGAGGCTTAGCAATCCTGGAGAAATTCTGGATAAACCTGCGATAGTAACCAGCGAGACCCAAGAATTGACGGATTTCTGTGGGCGTCTGCGGTGCTGACCAATTCTCAATCGCCTTGATTTTGGAAGGGTCCACGTGTATGCCTTCTTCGCTGACCACGTGACCGACGAAATTTACTTTTCTGGTCCAGAATTCGCACTTTGAAAACTTTGCATATAGTTTCCCCGCCCTTAGAGTTTCTAGCACTAGCCTCAAGTGCTGTCTGTGATCTTCCTCACTCCGACAATATAAAAGTATATCATCAATGAACACTATTACGAACTTGTCTAGGAAGGGGCGGCACACCCGATTCATCAGATCCATGAATACCGTCGGTGCGTTGGTCAGACCAAAGGGCATCACTACAAACTCGTAGTGACCATACCGAGTCCGAAATGTTGTCTTAGGAATATCGCCCTCATGGACTCACACTTGCTGGTACCCTGATCTTAGATCTATTTTTGAGAAGTAACTAGCTCCTTGAAGTTGATCGAAGAGGTCGTCGATTCGGGGAAGAGGGTAACGATTTTTGATGGTAAGCTTGTTCGGTTCGCGATAATCTATGCACATCCGAAAGGACCCATCTTTCTTTTTCACAAACAAGACCGGGGATCCCCAGGTTGAGGAACTTGGTCTGATGAATCCCTTGCTGAGTAGTTCATTGAGCTGGCTGGATAATTCTTGCATTTCTGCCGGTGCTAGACGGTATGGGGATTCAGCTACGGGGGTAGCTCTGGGGATTAAGTCGATTCGAAACTCGACTTCGCGTTCGGGAGGGATTCCAGGAAGATCTTCGGGGAAGACTTCAGGAAAGTTGCAAACTTCGGGGATGCTCTCGAGGTCTTTAACTTCCTGTTTCTCATTAACAACATGGGCTAGGAATGCATGGCACTCCTTTCGCAGATATTTCTGGGCTTTGATGCATGAAATGATACGAAGGTTTGAGCTGAGTTTATCACCATAGATAATAAGGGTTTCACCAGAGGGCAGATTGAGGCAAATGGCTTTTTCATAACAAAGGATTTCAGCACGATTGGGGCTCAACCAATCCATGCCAATGATGACATCGAAGCTTTTTATGGAAACTGGCATAAGGTCGATTGGAAAAGAATGGTCGTTTAAGGTAAGGGTACAGCCTATGAATACGTCGTTAGAGCTCTCTTTCTTTCTGTTAGCCATCTCAACGGTAAATGTTTCGGTTAAGAGTTGAGATTTATGCTTGAGTAGATGTTTAAATGCATGACTAACAAGACTCCTCTCTGCACCACTATCGGAAAGAATACATGCATAAAAGTTCTCGAGTAGGAACGTACCCGTAACAACAGTGGGATCAGACACTAGTTCCTCCTGGCCCATGGCTAGCACTCTCCCTGTGTTGCCAGCTGTTGCTTTTGGGAAATTTCTCTTGGAAAGTCAAAGGGAGATATATTTTTGAAGCTTTGAATGATGTGAACATTTCGCATGAGGATGTTGAAATGATTGAAAATCAAAATGCGAAACGTGTTTCAAAGAATGATGATGTGTTTAAAGATCTGAAAAGAAAATCAAAAATAAATAATCGAGAAATTTATTCAGTAAATAAAAGGAATGAAAAGAAAAAGACAATGAATGCTAGATATAAAGAGAATTTAAAAGAAAGACAAAAAAATTGGAGACAAAAAGAGTCATTGACAAATTCTATTAAAAATCAAAAAGATGTTTGTTCTTCGTCTCATGTGAAAAATTGAAAGTCTGTTAATTCATCAAGGTCTTTTAATCGAAAATATTATTCACATTCTGATTCAAATTATTTTCTGACAAATGAGAAATCAAACAAATTTGTTGATAAGTCAAAATCTTTTCAAAGAAAGACAAAACAAAACAAGTTTTATTCAAAAGAAAGTGGTTTCAAATCAATATGTTATTTTGAAAGAAATTGAAGCAAAACAAAAGAAAAAGGAAAAGGATATTTTAAAAAGCATGATTCCAAAAGCAAAAGAATTTATTCAACGAAAAATTCCATTGATAGAAATTAATTTGTGTGATAAAAAGATTCTAGATTTTAAAAAGGAGAAAACATTGAATAATGTTACTATTAAGAAATCTTTTTGGATTGATAAGACCAAATTTTTTCCTATTGTTAATTCCAAATCCAAAATCTCACAAGGGCCCAAGCTAGTTTGGGTTCCTACATTGGTGTGATTTTACAGGTAATGCATGACGATCAATATGATTCAGAATGGTTTATTGATAACGGTTGCTTTCGTCACATGACTGGTAGGAAATCACAATTAAGGGAATTAGGAGTCTGAAGGATGTAGGAAGAGTGAAGTTTGGAAACAATGCAACTGGAAAAATCAAAGGATATGGCATGATTTCTAAGGGCGGATTCACAATCCGGAAGGTAGCATATGTTGAAGTTTTACAATATAGTTTGATAAATGATTCTCAACTTTTTGTAGGTACTTGTTTAAAAGTTTTATTTGATGAGGAAGGTTCAGAAATCATTCATAAGGAAAATGAGAAAGTTGTTCTGAAATCTAAAAGGAAAGGTGAGATGTATCCACTCAACATGAAGCCTATTGAAGGAAGACCTTATACATGTTAGCTTGAGAAAGCATATTCGGAAGATAGTTGGTTATGGCACAGACGACTCTCGCATCTTAACTTTAAAGATATCAACTAGTTTGTTTTTTGGTTACCTTGTGCGAGGTCTCCCTCTACTCAAATTTGTGAAAGATCATTTGTGTGTCGCTTGAGAATTGGGAAAGCAAAGCAGAAAAAGTCACTCTTCAATAAATAATACCACGATCATTGAACCACTTGAATTATTAAAAATTCATCTTTATGGTCCATCTTCAATTGAAAGCATCGATGGTAATAAGTACATACTTGTTATTTTTTATAATTTTTCTCGATTCACTTGGGTATTCTTTATTAAACAAAAGTCAGAGACAAAGCAAAAGCAAGTAGAATTTCTGAATAAAATTGAGTTGCAGTTGCGAAAGCCTATTCGGAAGATTAGATGTGACAATGGAACCGAATTCAAAAATCAAGAGTTTGAAGATTTCTTGATGAATAAAGGAATTAGTCATAATTTTCATCTCCTTGCACTCCACAGAAAAATGATGTAGTTGAAAGGTGAAACCGTTCTCTTTGTGAAGCTGCGAGGACAATGTTATCATTCGAAAATCTTCCATTGTATTTCTAGGCTGAATCGATCGAATCCATATACTTTACTCAAATCGGTCTTACATTAATAAGCGATTTCTAACTACTCGATATGAAATTTTGAATAATCGCAAGCCTAACGTTAAAATTTTTCATGTTTTTGGCTCTATATGCTTTCTTTACAACTTAAAGGAACATCTTAACAAGTTTGATGCCAAATCAGATGAAGCAATATTCTTAGGCTATTCTCTTACATCAAAAGCATACAAAGTTCTGAACAAGAAATGAGAGAGGATTAAGGAAAGCTATTATGTTACTTTTGATGGTAAGTTCGTGAAATCATTCCAGAAAAATGATGTTGAATGTGGAGAAATCTTTCCCTTGTCGTGTACAAAGACAATTCCTCTCATATCATTTGGCATTGTACTTTCAAATTTTACCAATTATAACATTTTCTATTAAAAAATTCTTATTAGAACATTCTACTTTAAAATTTGTACTTTCAAAGACGGGTGTCACCTATTTTTTGAAATATGGAGAAATTTGGGATTGATCCTAATAATGCAATGCAGGTGTTGTTGACATGTGAGAAAGTGGGTGTTGGAATGGGTAAGGCCATAAATGATGCACAAAAACAGGCTGTCGGAAATTACATTCACAGCTTGGCTAGTGAGAAATTATCTTCTTTACCTTAAGCTAATCTTGTGGTATTTCCTGCATTTAGACCTTTTTTTAGTTAAAATGCAAGAAATAGCAGCCTACTTTAATTGATATGACTTGAAAAAAAAAACATAATTTACTCTTTTTACTACAGAAGTCATTTTATGTCCCCAAGTGTAGGTAATAACAATGTACTTTGCTATTTCTTGCATTTAAGCTTCCTTTGCCACAAATAAGTTGAAGTTTTTATTTCACACATTTAGGCCTTTTGGGTTAAAATGCAAGAAATAGTAGCATACTTTAATTTATGTGACTTGAAAAAGAACATAAAATGCAAGAAATAGCAGCATACTCTTTTTTGGTTAAAATGCAAAAAATAACAACATACTTTATAGAGTTATATTATTGACTAATGTATCATATACTAAGTTCTTTTGGATGTTTTGCTAGAACTGATTAGAAATAATACTTTAATTAAATTGTATGGTGTTAATATTAAGTGTGGATTGTTGGGCAATAGTTCGAGTCAGTCAAACTAGTATCTAAGCCTTCTTTTTGTACCGTAATGATGGAACATGGATGGGATGCTACCAAGTTCTTGTGGTTCTACTACTATTTGTTGATGACTTTTATCTCATTCACATTTTATGTATTATATTTATATACCATTGGAACACTTATTTTTATGAAATTAAATTTTATGCAACGAATTGTATTTTATGTATATATTTGTTTCCATATTTCTGTATTTTGCATAAATGCACGTCGTAAATGCGTATCGTAAATGTGTATCATAAATGTGTGTCGTAAATGCGTATTACAAATGGTTGTTGAAGTTTATGACATGCAAATGCGTGTCATCTTCATTTATGACAGGAGCTTCAATGATAAACATTGTGTGTCATTTGTACCCTTTTATGATAAGCAATACGTGTCGTAAACGTGTATTGTAAATGTGTGTCGTAAGCTTATGACACGCAAATGTGTGTCGTCTTCCTTTATCGCAGGGGCTTCTATGACACACATTTGTGTGTCATATGTAACCCTTTTATAACAAGCATTACGTGTCATGAAAGACAGTTTGTTCTACTTGTGATATATATATATATATATATATATATATATATATATATATATATATATATATATATATATATATATATATATATATATATATATATATACTAGCCGTTTTACCCGCGCCAAGCGACGGGTGCAAATTATTTTTTTAGAAATTAGTTTCTAATGACGATTAGTTCTTTTACGCACATAGCTTACTATATCTAAACAATTATCAATAAGAGTAATGCTAGAAGAAACGAAAACAATAATAATTAAAAATGAAAACTTGGGAGTCTTTACAAATGTACATAAACACATGATTGATTGTGTATTATTAATCGTGCAACACTTATTTATACACTACATTTGATGTATAGACCTCACTGTCGTTGAATTGTTCGTTAGAGATGACTAATACTTTTGTATCGACAATTAGGTTCTTTCTACGAAAAATGATTAGTTTTAATTCAACGATTAGTTTGATTTTGGAAATATGTCATATTATAAATAAGATACAATGTATTATTGGCAAGTATCATTAAACATTAGTACCAATTCAACGGGGGCGAATAGTTGCTTGAAAAATAATTTGTTTCGACGATTAGTTTCTTTTCGACGTACAATATTATCGACATATAGTTTCTTTTAGAAACTTTACTGAGTATTGATCATGGGTTGATGTTTATAGTAGAACCATTCAATTGGATAATTTAGTTTGTGTTGTATGGTTAAGATATTAGGAGTTTTGGATGTTTGTATTAAATTCGAATTTGCGATATCGGATAGTTTTGATACTAAATTGAGAATAAAATAGCCCAAAAAATAAGTTAACTTCTTATTTAGTTATTTAGTTATTTATATAACAATAAATCATATATTAATTCAATAATAGTTGTTTCTATTTAAATTAAATTAAAAGGCATGCCTAGTTAAAAAGTTTATATTAATTTATAATCTTTTTAGATAATTAATTATTATAAAACTTTATGTCATATAAGATGTATTATTTTGAAAAGTTGTGTCTACTGATAAATTTTGACCAAAACAACGGTAGCAATTAAAAATAAATCAATTTTGGAACATTTTTTATTTTAAGATGTATATTGTTATAGAAATCAACTATTACCTGGTTTCTTAGCATCCTTAACTCTATTACTGCTTAAATGAATAATGTAAACCATATAAAAAGAATGAACCATCCTATTATAATCTTATTTTCTCAGTTCAAACAATAAAAAAAATCATGCATGCTTTTTAATATAGGGTTGCAAGATCCAAAATGAAATGTGGAAACCCACGGCAACAAAACTTGTAATCAACGGGATCTACCTCAATTTACTCCAAAAATTCTAAAAAACAATTACAATGCCTTAGAGAGGAGGGAGTCGTTCCCTCCCAACCCACTGAACCCACCGCCACATCACTTTTTCTCTTTTATTTTTCATCATCTTTCCCAACCCACAACACACGAAAATCCTATCTTTTTGAACCCACTCAACTCATTCAATTAAAAAAAATACAAAACAATCAAAGGTAAAATCTTAATTAGCAATAGAGTTACCGACAGTACCACTCTCGCTTCAACGTGTTGGTTAAATGGTTTCACTAACCCATTTTATCATCTCTCTCTACTTTCTCTCTCTCATTTTCTCTTGTACCATGTGTTTTAAAACTTGTACCTTAGTTGTTTTGTATTTTTTTTAATTGGGTGGGTTGAGAAAGATAGGATTTCCATGTGTTGTGGGTTGGAAAAGATGAAGAAAAATAAAAGAGAAAAAATGATGTGGCAGTGGGTTCGGTGGGTTGGGAGGGAACGACTCCCTCCTCCCTTAAAGGTAAAAAAGTACAGTTGAACCTTTTACATTATATACCTAATATGGTGAGGGTGTCAAGGGATATAAGGTTCCCATTTGCCAAAAAAAGTTATATACAAATCAATAAAAAAAAATTAACCAAGAATTATCCCTTTAAAAATTTAGGAAAAAAGCAATCAATAGTGATTATACCGGAATTATCATTTTTTAAAGAGATTCAAATTACAACTGAATTTATCATAAATAAAGTTAAGTCAACATTCGACTTTTGGTCACCAAATACTATGAGCAAGATACCTTTGATTATGATTCATCTCCACCATGACACCAAGATTAACAATGAAGACACCGAATCACCACTAACTAAAAACTGAAAAAATAAATAAATAAATAAAATAAAAAAATCAATACACAAAAAGGGCTTAAAGAAAGATTGAATTTCTTGATTTCAATGAGACTATTTTGAACCTGTAGCAAATAAAAGCAATAAATGTTTACCATATCTTCATTTAAACAGTTAATTTCAGTCACGTCTAAAACATTAAAGATGAGTTTGTAATGTCAATTTATAAACTGACACTTCACAATAACAAAATCAACCATGCATCTAACCAAAACCTAGCTTCCAATAAATAAACACAGAATGAATATGCACCTTAATTGATGCTACCTGTAGCTGTAGGGGTCATTCTTTAAGAATTCCTAGGTACTATGTGAAGTTTATTTTTTTTCATGTTTTGTTTGTCAGTTATATATCATGAACAAATCAGTCCATCAAAGATTGGAAACCCAAATCCAGATATTGAAATTGAAAAGGAAACATAATGTAACAATCTTACCAATAGTTCGTTCATTTGATCCATCTTCAAATCAAAGCAAACATTGTAGTCAGTAGTTCGTTCTTTTGATCAAAAAACAAAAAACAAAGATTTAAAAACTGATTGATAGTATCACAGTTCTCGTAGGTTTGGTGCTTTCTGTGATGGCATTTCAGAGTATCTTGATTTTTTTGGACTCTTGACATTTTCGCCCCTTCATGTGTGTTGGCTGCTTCTCGGTTATTGGTTGTCTTGTTTTCATTGGTCTGATTTGGTGGTCTTGATTCTGTTTTCCTAGTTTTGTGATCTGGTGAATTTTTGGTGATGTTGACGTTTTTGCCCCTGACCTGTTTTTTCAGAAGATCTGCGGATTAACCACCTTTACCTCCAATACCGCATAAAATATTAAGCTTATAACCAATTAACCATGATCAAAATCCCAAATAATCAAACATTTATCTAACAGGAAGCATACATAAAAATTAACTCGGAAAAAATATATGAAAAATACATGAGCATACCTAACCAAAATCAACGTGGTTTCATGATATGTTGCAAACCTATGAAAACAAAAATCATTAATGAAAGAGATAAAGATGAAATTGAGGATGAAGAAAACAATTTTGTTTCCAAATGTCATTGAAATATCAAGCAATGAAAAAGAAAAACAAAAAGTTGTAAAGATGTAAAAGGTAATTGTTTGTTACCTGTTTCAAAACAAAAACTATTTTTCCTGATCGTGTTCATCCAGATCCAAACACTTCTTTTAAAACCCTAGAGATAAAGCGGTAGATGGGTAAAGAAGAACCATTGGCATTTGGTGGCGTCGATCTCCAGGGTGGGTGGTTGGCATTTGGTGGCGTCGATCTCCATTGGAGTTTTCATTGATATACACCAAGAAATGAAGAAATTAGGGTTTCCATTGATAATAACCTCTTATTCGACAAGTTACATAAGTAACAAATCTTATTTAAGGTATGTTACTTCAGTACAGTAAAAACATACCTTATTTAAGGTATGGTTTGGTAAAGTATGGTATTGCATTAGAGGTTTGTACATTAAGCCATTTTAATTGTACCTCTTAATTTTCAAGAAATACTCAATATGCTTAATTTTAATTGTACCTCTTATATATATATATATATATATATATATATATATATATATATATATATATATATATATATATATATATATATATATATATATATATATATATATATATAGAGAGAGAGAGAGAGAGAGAGAGAATAGAAATGATCATTTTCTAATACCGAAAATTACATCAAATTTCCCTAAGTTTCAAATTTACACATACAATTATTGAAATTTTCCTTCACTAATAACACAATAACTTAAATATACATGTTGTTTACAAAATTATACAATACACCCTACATAATAGCAAATTTACCGACATGGTCTATCTGTTTCATAGAAATTACAAAAATAAACCACATATAACAGACCATTATAGAAATTGTGTTGAAAATATATGATTACTACACCAGCTGTAACGCGTGCCGATCACGCTAGTTATTAACAAAGAAGGAGGGGAAAGATAGGAGTACAATTTCATTTGGCATCTATCAAAGAATAGAAATGAGGAAATAAACTTCTCAAAATTCATTGAATCGATCAACTGATTACATATATGGAAGAAGAAGTATTAACAACTAACTACCATAACTAACTTTGACACATAATTAAACTTTAAACCTTCTACTAACACTATTTACATTTCTAACCCTCTAATATTCCCCCTTAAGTTGGAGCTGGAGAGTAAATGTTCTTTAGACCTAACATGCTAGTAAAAGGTAACATCTTCGAACTTGGTAACAATTTTGTAAACATATCTGCTAATTGCATAGCTGATCGAATCGAAAGTAACTTGATGGATTTGTTTTCAACTTTTTCATGCACAAAATGACAATCGACTTCTATGTACTTTGTTCGTTCATGAAATGTTGGGTTAGTTTCTATTTGAATTGTTGTTTCATTATCACAAAAAAGCAATGTAGAATCAATGGTATGTATTCCAAAATCCTTTAATAATTGTTGAAGTCAAACAAGCACAGAAGTGGTCGTTGCCATTGCTCTATACTCGGCTTCTGCAGAAGACCAGGAAACAATTGGCTCTTTATTGGTTTTTCCATGAAATAAGAGAATTTCCAAGAAAAATTCAAAAACCAGTAATAGACTTTCTTTTTTCTTTACATGTGGCCCAATTTGAATCACAACAACCTTTCAACTGTAAAGAAGATTCCTTTGAGAAGAATAAACCTTGTCCAAGTGATCCTTTTAAGTATTTAATGAGATGACAAGTTGCTTCAAAATGAGGAACACATGGATTTGACATGTATTGTGACAAACTTTGAACAACAAAAGATACGTTTGGACGTGTGATATTCAATTATAATAATCTGCCAATGAGACGTCTATATTGAGAAGGATCAGAATACACTTCACCAACATCTTTTTGAAGATGAATCTTGGGATCCATGGGAGTAGTTTTGGGCTTTAAAGCTAATAAACCAGCATCTTCAATGAGTTTAAGAGTATAATTTCGCTGAGATACAAAAATACCCTTCTTGGATTTTGCAATTTCTAATTCCAAAAAATATCCCAACGAACCCAAATCTTTCAATTTAAATTAGTTACTCAATTGTTGCTTCAAAAATTGTATTCCTTGTGTATTTGGAGCAGTGATGATTATATCATCAACATACACAAGTAATGCTACATAATTGTCTCCAGTACCCTTATAAAACAATGAATAATCAGATTTGGATTGAGTGAAACCCAAAATCATCATGAATTGAGAAAATTTGTTCAACCATTGTCTTGAAGCTTGTTTAAGTCTATAAATGGACTTATTTAACTTGCACACCATTTTTGAACCTTTGTGTTCCCCCTGAATTTGAAATCCTGGAGGGATATCCATAAAAACCTCTTCTTGCAATTCTCCATGTAAGAATGAATTATTTACGTCCACTTGAACCATTTCCCATTGACGAATTGCTGAAATGGCTAAAAGCATTTTAACTGTAACAAGCTTAGCTACTAGAGAATATGTTTAAATGAAATCAACCCATTCTTTCTGATTGAAACCTTTGGATACTAATCTAGCCTTGTGTCTTTCTATAGTGCCATTACTTCCATATTTGATCTTGTATACCCATCTACATCCAATTGCATTCTTATTTGGAGGTAAGGGCATTATGGTCCAAGTGTTATTTGCTTTCATAGCTGCCAATTCGGAATCCATAGCATCACACTATTCCTTGTGTTGAGATGATTCTTTATAAATTTTTGGTTTAAAATTGGTTGAGATGTTCATGGAGAAAACTCGATGTGAAGATGAAACAGAATCATAAGACAAGTAATTATCCAATGAATAAGGCGTATTGGAATTAGTGGTTCTAATCGAGTTGCAATGGTAATCTCTCAAATATGATGGAGGATTACGAGTTCTAATAGCCCTTGAAGGTAATGATTGTGAATGAACAGGATTTGGGGACAAAAAGGATGCATGGGTATTTGTGGAAATGTCATTATCATTCATGGGAACTGGTAGGACAATAAGATCAAAAGGATCAAGATCAATCAAATTATCATTGTTATGGAAAGGAAAGATAGTTTCATGAAAAACAACATCCCTGGAGGTGAAAATCTACTTAGTTTCAAGATCAAACAACTTATATGCTTTCATATTGGGAGGATAACCTATAAACAAACAAGCTCTTGCTCTAGGATGAAACTTTGATCTTGATGCTGCTAGAGTATAAGCATATGCAAGACAACCAAAAGCTCTTAAGTGTTTGTATATAGGAACATTACCATATAAGTGTTGATAAGGTGTTTGATACGATAGAACTTTAGATAGAGTTCTATTTATCAAATAAGCACCTGTCAAGACACAATCTCCCTAAAAATGAATTGGAATCTCATATTGGAACAATAAGGATCTTGTTACATTAAGGAGATCTCGATGTTTTCTCTCAACTACAGAGTTTTGTTGAGGTTTAGCAACACAAGATTTTTGATGAATTATTCCCTTTTTGGCAAAAAAAAATATTTGAATTCCAACTCCTTTGCATTATTAGTTCTAAAAGATTTAATGCACTTGTTAAACTGATTTTGAATGTACATATAAAACTTGGGAATAATATCTTGGATGCCAGACTTGTGTTTTAACAAATAAATCCATGTATATCGGCTTTTGTCATCCACAACTGTAGCAAAGAATTTGTGTCCTGTATTAGTTGGTTGCTGATATGCACCCCAAATATCACAATGAACCAATGAAAATGTATCATCACACATATTGTTCAAACTTTCAAATGGAATTTGTTTATGTTTTGCCGAAGGACATATAGAACAACGATTATTACAATTGTTTTGAGAAACAGAAACAACTAAAATAATCTTAATTGGACAAAGAACATTGTTGGAAGGTTGTCCTATCTCTTATGCCACAATTCCATAGAAACCGAATTCACTCTATTATCAACAACAACATTCTCTTCCTTGTGATTGTTTAGAACATAATGATCTTGAATGTTGTTAGTTTTGACAACCATCCTCTTGTGACGGATATCCTAGATGTAAGCATGATGACATGTAAATGTAACCATAAACTTCTGGTTTTTAGTGAGGGCACTAACAGAGATGAGGTTAAGATCAAAATTAGGGACATAAAGGACATTTCTTAAAGTAAAGAGATAATCAATTTTAATGTCCCAAATTAGATGAACAGGTAATATAACCTTGTTTGGAAGAGTAACTGTATGACGATGAACTTTTCTTGTGTTGACAAACATATTAATATCATGACATAAATGTTGAGATGCTCCTGAATCAAAAATCCACATGCAAGATTGTAATCCATTTTTGTGACATCCCCAAATTTCACGGCCAGAAAAGACTGATTTGTTTATGCTTTGTTTTAAAATCAGAGTAATCTTTTAAAGAAAACTGTTGCGGAATTTGTTCCCAGAAAACATGATAAATACTTTATCCAAGCATCTCCGAAGAGATGTATTTTATTCGTTTTAAAACATTTGGGATGTCTTGGTCAATACAGACACATAAGCATAAACCGAACTTACATTCATCTACATTAATGATATACACCTCTTTAATCTCTCAGTGTAATGTGTCTTTGTATTGATACATGTGATACAAAAATATTGAGTGGGTCAGGTTTGGAAAACCTGGTGAGTACATAGGGATTTCAATCCCACAATGTTATAACATATATATAATTTAGAATTAACACAATATAAAATTCTCTCTCTCTCTCTCTCTCTCTATATATATATATATATATATATATATATATATATATATATATATATATATATATATATATATATATATATATATAACCAACTCTTACCCCACCCCGTCAATCCTCACAACGAGACTATCCATACCCTTGGACCTTAAATCTTAACTCTTACTCCCGGATCTAATCCATATTCTCGAGTCCATGATTGTGCCCATTCCATGCTCCCGGATAAGGGACAATTGGTCTATGTCTAAATCCATACTCCCGGACTAATGACAGATTCTATGTCCTGTCCATACTCCCGGACTAAGGACAACTGACTATGTCTTAATCCATACTCCCGGATTAATTACAACTGACTAAGTCTTAATCCATACTCCCGGATTAATGACAAATTCTATGTCCTGTCCATAATCCCGGACTAAGGACAACTGACTATGTCTTAATCCATACTCACGGATTAATGACAACTGACTAAATCTTAATCCATACTCCCGGATTAATGACAATTAACTAAGTCCAATCCATACTCTCGGACTAGGGACGAATAACTATGTCTAATCCATTCTTCCGGATCAATGACATATTTTAAAGTTCTATTCTCCGTATATATCTCACTCGTACTCATAAAGGGATACTACTCCATAACCATTATAACAAACCTTAGGTTTACTCTTTAACCTAAGTTATCATAAATAATCAGGTATGTTCTTTAACACTTAATTCAGACATCATCAAATAACTCACACAAAACATATATTTAATACATTCAACCAATACTTATATTAAAATCATGTTCATGAAAGGGACTATGCACTCACATGTTAAGACGATTTTCGGACAGCACTACGGCTCTTCAAGTAGAAGTTCTTCTATGAAACCGGGATATCTTCACACACCGGGTTTCTCGCGGGCAGAGCTTCGGCTTGAAACTCTTTTCTCCTCGGGATCTTCGGGGCTTCGGGACTTGCCTCAAGTGTCGGGATGATACCAGGGCTTCGGGAGTGGTTCAAAAGGGCTAGAGAGGGTATCGGGAGTGAGAGAGTGAAGGAATTAGCAACTATGGCCTGTTGCCCTTCGGTTTCTATTTATAGGGCCATTTTTCTGGATTCACGTCGTGAATCTTAAATATTCACATCGTGAGTTCAGTAGTCATCAGGTGCGTCATCGCAACTTGCGTCTGTCAGACTCCAGAAGACGTTATTACTGAGTTCACGTCGTGAACACTGTGTTGACGTCGTGAACTCTGACACAGTGTCGGGGTTCGTGCCCCAAATTTCAGAAATTCATATCTTTCGCATACGAGCTCCGTTTTCGACGTTCTTTATATGCACGCGTAGGTGAGATTATGCTCTACAACTCTCGTTTAGACTCTGTCGGCTAATTTTTATCTTATCTTTTATTATATTATTTTTAGTAGGCCGGGACAAGAAAACTCCGTTAGGAATTCATAACTCCTTCATCTGACGTCCGTTTTCGTCTGTCTTTTTACGGATGGACTACTATCGACGAGATGTTCGATTCTCGTTTAGATTGTTTCGGCTAGAAACCACTCGATCTCATATTGGAACTTTGGGTTGCACACCGCTAAGTCGAAACTTCGAAAAATCATAACTTCCTCATACGAAGTCAGATTTAGACGTTTTTTTTATGTACGCTCTCGGTTTAACGTATTCTACGACTTTCGTTTAGATCACTAAGGCTAAATATCGCTCTATCGTAAATTCACTATTTACGTCACACAATGTCGTACCGATTCTGTCGCGAAACTTCGACAGGTCATAACTTCTTCGTTATAACTCGGATTTCGGCATTCTTTATATTTTCGGAAACCTTGCCACGACCACTACAACTTAGTTATGATTATTCATTCTAAATAATATTTTATCAAAAAGTCACTTTTGATGCTTATCGTCTCTAAATCGACTAGCCCGGATTTACAGGCGTTACAATTATCTCCCCCTTAGGATGATTACGTCCCGGAATCATCAACAAAAATAGGGCTTGTATAATGATTCCATACGTTATATTTTCATCCTAGGTAATAATCGTAACTTCTATGTTTCTTCGAATGAGTATCTAACTCTTGGACTTCTTTACCGCAGGCGATGCTCAATCTTGCACCTGCCCTTCGTACTATGTTGGACTTTCAATCGTAACCTACGAGTTACAAAATAAATCCTTATTGAGGACTCCTTCTTCTTCATAGGATAAGTACTTTCCTTTATCTATTGTAACAGACCGATGGGTCATGCTCTAATGATCTCTCATCATATGATGCAACGCTTAGACTCAAGTCTCTTAGAGTCAAATTCCAGAATGGAATATACCTTACTTCATATTCTAATGTGATATGATCACATTTTAGCATGTAGCATTTCTAGCTACTAACATCTTTAACAACGAGCGCGATACAATTGATCGCTTTGATTTCAATCTTCCGGCTTAAGTCAGATGATCGTAGTCGGACTCAATTTGATATGACCACTAGGGTCAAAATATCAATCATCTTCTTAGTCATCGCCGAAACAATGGTAACGACATACTTGAATAAAAATGGAATCAATCACTAGCTTCTTGGTAACCTTGTGACTTTCCCTGATCCAAGCGTGAATCCTATGCTTCCAGTAGTATAGATATCTACTACTATTCACACCTACTCATACTCATCCCAAGTATTGTCTCACAGTCCCCAAGTCCTAAAATCACAAAACAATTTAACACATACGAATGTGTCCAATTAATCATAAAATTTTCCTAGACTCTACTAGGACTTCTTCCATACGTATCTTCAATCATCAATTCTACTTCAACTCGGTTGGTGATGGAAATTCCAAACGATGGGACAACTTCAAGAATTACACCAATCGTTCCATCTGATGGGTTTTGCGCATTCTAACACTCCTAAGTGTACATGCAACCCTATATACCTTGGATCTATGTTTTCTCTATTATACATGCAATTATGAACTTTCCAAGGTATTACCATATCTAGCATACAATACTTGATACTTGGGTAATCAAATGGATAGAATACATACCTTTGTTTGATGTAGCTTGTCTCCATGAAGCTTGAGTGCCTAGTGCCCCAAGTGTGACACCTCAAATGGTTCACACAACACCAAATGCACATGGAATGACTTGAGAGAAATGGAACACTCCTTGAAATCGTCTAGCCCTCATATTCACACATTAGTGCACGATTTCTTGAGCCATGGGATTCTTTTATATGGTGGCTATTAGGGTTACACCATGTAACTCATAACTTTACCCATTCCTTATGCTCCATGGATTTTAACCTCCATGGAGTATCCATGGGTCACCCCATGGACTTAGTCCAACATAAGAAATCTTGGATCACAAGCCCACATATATAAGAATGAATGATTTACACAATCAACCCATATATTTAATTAGTCTCCTTTTGATCACTTAATTAATTCCAAATTAATTCTTGATCAATACGAATTAAATAACCTTATTAATATATTAGAACTTATAATATATTAACCAACCTTAAGTGTTATTTCTCTCATTATAGTCTATCCAAATGCATGATGCCATGCAACCCAAATGGACCATGCCGGGTCGGGTCAAGTCTTACCAATTATAGTTATGGACTTAGACATTAATCCAACAGTCTCCCACTTGGATAAGTCTAAAACTATTATTGCGTATGACTTCAGGAACCGATCAGCAATCGTAGCTCTCAAAAGCTTCTGTCGAACTCTGACCTTGTCGATGGACTCTGACCTTTGTCAATGACTTGTCCATTAGATAAGGGATCATATATTCCTCCATTCTAGATATCATATGGACTGAGACATGGATTATCAATCATTCTCTCTGTCCATTTGTTGTTTCCCGATTTCCGATTCATGATGACTGACTGATTGAACAAATCAAATCAGTCCTGGCTTGGCCAAGCACTCACATGTATCATCTTTAAATCATCTAGGGGCCCACAGATATCGCTTTTATCCCGAAGGTAAAAGGAATGGATAAACTTTGACTCATATGGCTTGTTCTACTACTTGTTGAATCATACACAAAGGCACGTTTTATAACATCGAGTTACCGAATGCGTTTTCGTGCAATCAATGTACAACCAACTCATAGTAACAACTCATATCTCTAGGTTTGAAGAATATAAGATATTGTCGTCTCATGATCACTCGTGATAAAATCCATGAAGTGATTCAAATGAGCGCGGGTTGAATCCAATACTCAGAACTTATGAGCACTCATGAGTGTTGTAGCACCACTTTGTCCACCAACTTGGACCTCTACAAACCAACCCATGACAGTCTTGATTCATATCTACTTCCAACATATGACCGACTGTGGATGGTTTGAATAACTTAATCATTCAGGAAGAGCGACTTAGTTATTCTGGAAGTCAAAACATGCAAAGTGAAACACAAGAATAAATGAATCAAATATGGTATCAAACCCTATGAATATAAATAAACACTTTTATTTATCACCATACTGATTACTCATTATTCATTGTTTCGGTTTTATCAACTTTATACTTGAATTAAAAACACTAGTTGTCCCATGCTCCAAGCATGTACACTATGTTTTTCTTAAACAATAGCTTTGCCATACACCAAGTATGCACTCTATGTTTATCTATGATCCTTACTTTGTGAAATAAACCAATTGAACATAATTTCAATGATTCTAATTTCACACTCCCAAATCCTTATCGAAAAATGTGAGAATTTCAAATTCCTATCATTTATCGAAATCTGTTTAAATTTTAAACTTATATGCACTGACCCTCCTGTAATGAATATGTACAAAGTCACAAAGACTTGTCAACAGTCATTATAAGGTATTCCAATGGAGATCAACTCCATGGAACCTAAGTCTCATATTCAAAGTACATTGCTTTGGACATGCTTCTTGCATTAAGTTTTCTAATCTTACACAGATAACTTCCACCTATGGAGACAACTCCATATTCTCATTTTGACTATCACTTCTGAATAAGAGATGCCTCTTGTCAGAATATGTCAATATGGTCCTTCCAAAATTAGCACTATACTTCCAACTGTCCCTGAGCAACCAATCTTTGGTAAACCTCAGATTGTCCTCGACAATTGCTTAATCATTTTAGTCATATCCAATTCTAGACCTTTTCCCTTCTTAATGCCTCTGGGCATTTGGAAAAATTTAGAAATGACAAATATTATAGCACATGCAATCGATCCTGTACCCAAAGCAAATGGTACACGATTCATGATGTCTCACATAAAGACATGATTCTAGACCAGTCTTTTGCTACAATATTTTTATTTGCCATGTTTTCAAAATTTGACTATGAAGAGGGATGCCGTAATCATAATCGAATTTTGAGAACGCAATATATAGAATTTCCTTAAGTTGAACCAATCCAACATGAAATTCATATATATATTCTTGACTAAAGATGATTAAGGTCTCAATCTAAGCCTTTAGAACTGAAATGAAGTATATCCTCTCCCTTAATTATAGCAAAACAACTTTTTCAATCCCTGCAGCCTCACGAATTGAAACTTTTGTTTTCTATAATTAACATTGCTAACTTGCAACACTAACAATAATTATCATGCTCCCACTAACATGATGATTATTAGCATAACACTTATGCTCCCACTAGCTTTGACATGTACTCAGAAATCAGCTGGACTTCTAGAAATCAATACTTTATTGACTTTCTTACCAAAGTTCAGATTTTTGATACGAGATGCTTTGATAAAACTTTATCAAAATCATACACCTTTCCTTAGATAGCATGCATGTGTGTCTAAACAATTTCAGAACTATGAAAAGGGATGTCGTAATCATAGTCTCAATTGTTTAGACCTTTTGCCATCTGCTTCAAATCTACTTGGTGGAAGTGTTTCCTCACCATCATTTTCATGAATCGGAGAGAAACCTTATGACCCTTAGATTTTATGGTGTATGTGTTCTTATCCATGTGAATCGTCAAAACCATAGTCACAAGACAAGGATAATGACAAATCCAAACTCATATGGACTGAACTTATGCAATCTTAACTTCTTGCCACCTGGCAGTACAGGGCCTGCCATTGCTTCCAAGTTGTTATGCAACCAATTGAGAACTTTCAGAACTCCTATGCAAAGCCAACTTTAACTGGAATGGGCACAGAATATGTCAACATGATAGGTTATAAACCTCAAGTCGTGTGCTAGTGAAGAACCTCAGGTTTTTATTCTTGATTAGTTCTTGAAATTCTTTTTAGGATCTTTAAGACTCCTACTGTCCTCTTGACATATAAGACTATCTTGCCAAATATTCAAGAGATAGTGCGGATTCTTTATCAAGACAAACACTTCACACAATTGGCCTTAGTTGGTCTTTGTTTAATCCAAAACATCACAACTTACCAACTTCAAATGTACAAGAGTAGGACACTTTTACTCTTACATTTGACAAGTGTTATAAACCTTTCTTTAAGATATGTCACTCAACTTATAGTCTTGGAGTATGACTCTAAGACTTGTTTTGAAACGAAGTATGACTCATCTTCTTGATTTAACCATTTCAACAATTCATGACTCCTCTTCTTAGTCATAAGAATGCACTAAGATGTCCTTAGAAGACCAATTGTGATGTGGTTCTTTAATCATTAAGATGATCACAAAACATGATACTAAAGTACTATCCCATCTTTTCAGATTTGAGAAACTTTTATCTGTCTGCCTAATTTGATTCTTCCCATTCGTTCTGCCATACATTGAGATTTTTCCAATGTTTCAGAATTATACTTAAACTTGTAAGTATAACCATATTTACTAAAATTTAGTAAATCATGACGAATAGTCTTAACGAGCTTTGTGGTGGACTTGACCAGTGCACAAGAATGTGTATTCGATCCCTTTAGTCCTTAACTTGACTCACACATCCATGTGAACAAGTCTTAATTTTCCAATGCTTGAAAGTTCTCATTCATCATACTATTCAACTTGCATGATTCCAAGTTTCTATCCAACTGAAGCCTTGGGAATGAGAATCTTTCCTTATTTGGTAAATTATGACACTACCACAAACGAAAGAATCAAGTCCATTTTTTTTCAAATATTGCTATCAATGGAATCATATAAACAACCATTTTTCACAAATGCCACTTGTAAGGATATTTAAAATAAATATAAAATTAAAAACTTTTATTTTATTTCAAAACTTTGCGGAAAAAACTTATCCTTATAGTGCAAATGCATACGGAAAAACTTGTTGTTATCTATTCCTAAGCAATATATCATAACAGCTTCAAAATTCTGATGCGATCGAAATCCACCTACGCGATCAGAATCAGCATATACTTCCTTTAAGCTTTCTCTCTATTCTTTGATTCTTAAAACATCAACATGTGACCCAGTCACATCATGTAATGAGGATCTTAGAATAGAAACTTAACAGAGTTAGATAATGGGCTCTACCTGAAGTAGAGTTAGACTTATTGACTTTAACATCCTTAGGTAAACTTGGCAGCTTTGCAATCAACGCCCCTTCCTTTGGCAAAATAAACATATGGATCCTTTGGTAATGGGACTATCTCAGACTTAGCCTTTCTCCTTACCATTTGGTCAACCGGGTTGACTATGGCCAACCCCTTTCCATTGGGAAGAGAATGCTTTTTCTGGATTTCCAGTGTCACCATTGTCACTGTCCATAAAGTTTTTGGGAAGTTGATCTTCTAATCAAATTTGCTTTACTATCGTTCCAAATCATTGCTGATTCAGCAGCACCAAGCAAATAGATATGATCATTAAGGTTCATGTCATAGTTTGTTTCATAGTAGTCCCAAAGGAACTCACTATGTGACTTAGAAAGTGATTGAACATCCAACTTTCTCAAGACTTTGACACCCAACTCTCCCAGCTTGTCAATATGTGACTTCATCTCTAAGATGTGATCACACATAGACCTTGCTTGCCATTAGGGCTTGAGTGACCTTGAACTTGTGGGTTAGGGAGAATAATTGGAGGAGGTGGAGGAAGTAAAGTTCCAAGAGATTTGGGAAGATCATAGATGTCTGAACTAGACATCTTTTGGGAGATATTCAAGATAGTTGATCTAAAGTCCTTAATATAACACCCAATATGAAATATTAAGGCTAGGATCCAACAACCTATTTATAACTGGAAGAGGGATGCCGTAATCCGAGTTATAAAATAGTTGAAGGTAGGTAAATGACGATTTACCAATTTCCACCATGAAAAACGAAATAATTTAATTAGGTTTTTAATTGGATTTGAAACTCCTAGATCTTTTGAGATTCATTGAACTTTTCAATGGCATGTTTCATCTCGAGTGTGCCCTTTAGGTTTTGTGACTGGGATGCCGAGGATCACAAAACAAGGTGTGAAGTAACCATGCAAATATACTTGGTACCCTTAATATTTACCCCTCAATCGATGTGCCGGTTAACCACACGAGCTCCACCGATACTATGATAAATATTAAGTTACCCTTTGCCTACTTTGTTAAATCCAGTTTAGTGTGCCGGTTAACCACACACGCTCCACTAACGGTTTAAACAAAGTGCAAAGTGTAATTTCATGGATTAGCACCTTATACACATTTTCCTAAGTAACTAAGATTGGGAATTAATAAAAAGTTTAGTTACTTAGTATTTATCATTAATACTTTTAATGAAGGGAGAATTATAGTCCTTGTCCTACCCCTTCGGCTAACGACCCTCCACCAGTCAAGGAAGCGGTGGGTGAGAGTGGATACCCATTAAACTGCCATTTTATAGGCAGTAACCTTATACCCCCCTTATAGACCGGCTTCGTGAATGAGGCCTACTAACGGTAAGACTGACTTGCTCTTATACATATATTTATTATTAACTTATAATACTATAAAGTATAAGGGTTGAATTTTAACTTTTAAAATTCTAAGGGCTAACTTGGAATTAAAGTATTCATGGGGAAAACTTTACAAATTCCAAAACTTGAGGGCAAGTTTTGAAAATATTCAAAACTAATTAATTCCATAACCTATGTGTTTAAAGTAGTTTTAATTAAAAAAAAACTCTTCAAGATCCATAACTTGAGGACAAGTTATGGAAGACTTTAAACTAATAAAAGAATGTAACTTTTCTTTATTTTTGTAACTTATGGAACTAATTAAGGTTACACATTTTATCATTTAATGAAGTGACTCTTGAACCTCCATAACTTGAGGACAAGTTATGGAGTCATAAAACCATTTAATGAGGACATGACTCTTCATTTTTGTAACCATTGCCAACTTTTTATGAGTTTTATGAAACTTAAATGTGACTTTTCATATAACTTGAGGACAAGTTACAAAAACACATTTTAGAATCAACTCTTAGATTAAAATGGATTGAAAACACATAATCAATTAACTTTTCTATTAATCTAATAAACTCATATGAACAAAGATAATTCACATCAAATTTTTTTTCCAAGTAATTAGCATAACTTTTAAACTAATACAATTCGATTTTTCAGCTAATTTTGCAAGTATAACAAGAAAACAAGCCTTGTCTCTGATACCACTGATGGGTTTTGCGCATTCTAACACTCCTAAGTGTACATGCAACCCTATATACCTTGGATCTATGTTTTCTCTATTACACATGCAATTATGAACTTTCCAAGGTATTACCCTATCTAGCATACAATACTTGATACTTGGGTAATCAAATGGATAGAATACATACCTTTGTTTGATGTAGCTTGTCTCCATGAAGCTTGAGTGCCTAGTGCCCCAAGTGTGACACCTCAAATGGTTCACACAACACCAAATGCACATGGAATGACTTGAGAGAAATTGAACACTCCTTGAAATCGTCTAGCCCTCATATTCACACATTAGTGCACGATTTCTTGAGCCATGGGATTCTTTTATATGGTGGCTATTAGGGTTACACCATGTAACTCATAACTTTACACATTCCTTATGCTCCATGGATTTTAACCTCCATGGAGTATCCAAGGGTCACCCCATGGACTTAGTCCAACATAAGAAATCTTGGATCACAAGCCCACATATATAAGAATGAATGATTTACACAATCAACCCATATATTTAATTAGTCTCCTTTTGATCACTTAATTAATTCCAAATTAATTCTTGATCAATACTAATTAAATAACCTTATTAATATATTAGAACTTATAATATATTAACCAACCTTAAGTGTTATTTCTCTCATTATAGTCTATCCAAATGCATGATGCCATGCAACCCAAATGGACCATGCCGGGTCGGGTCAAGTCTTACCAATTATAGTTATGGACTTAGACATTAATCCAACACCATCATCCTGCCAATCGAAGGTGTACTTCAGACGTACCGTACTCCTCTAAATGTTCCGTTATTTTATCAGACATATTCTAAGGGCAAGATACCACTCTTACGATATCTTCTGATAGGTGTCATTCACTATCATAAGCCTTTCATCTCCTCCATTTACTCAATTCTCTACGAGTCTTCACCATAACGTTTTGTACACCCAAGCAGACGTTTGGTGTACTTAGGCGAGAATTTTAAGATAGGAAAGATTTATTTACGATAGACGTATAAATCTCTTTATCACTCCGAAACGTTTACATGCTAGTTCTAATACCGTAGTCATATGCTTAGAATCCTAAACACATAAGGTTTCCAGATCTGGTCGGCAACAGACCATAGATACGAACAAAAAATATCATATATAGCAAACATATAGCATTTAGCACATAAAAGCATTTTAGGCATCTTTCCTAGAATATACTAGTGTTGGTGTCTATTCAGGTGCATTACCTAAATTTATTAGACACACTCCTCACAATCATTGCTTAGCATCCTAAGTTTAAGTCTAGAAATAAATCCATATTCCTAGTTCGCTTAAACTAATGCTCTGATACCAACTGTGACATCCTCAAATTTCACGGCCAGAAAAGACCGATTTGTTTATTCTTTGTTTTAAAATTAGAGTAATCTTTTAAAGAAAATTGTTGCGGAATTTGTTCCTAGAAAACATGATAAATACTTTATCCAAGCATCTCCGAAGAGATGTATTTTATTTGTTTTAAAACATTTGGGATGTCCTGGTCAATACAGACACATAAGCATAAACCGAACTTACATTCATCTACACTAATGATATACACCTCTTTAATCTCTCAGTGTAATGTGTCTTTGTATCGATACCTGTGATACAAAAATATTGAGTGGGCCAGGTTTGGAAATCCTGGTGAGTACATAGGGATTTCAATCCCACAATGTTATAACATATATATAATTTAGAATTCACACAATATAAAATTTTCTCTCTCTCTCTCTCTATCTCTATATATATATATATATATATATATATATATATATATATATATATATATATATATATATATATATATATATATATATATATATATATATATATATATATATATATAACCAACTCTTACCCCACCCCGTCAATCCTCACAACGAGACTATCCATACCCTTGGACCTTAAATTTTAACTCTTACTCCCGGATCTAATCCATATTCTCGAGTCCATGATTGTGCCCATTCCATACTCTCGGATAAGGGACAATTGGTCTATGTCTAAATCCATACTCCCGAACTAAGGACAACTGACTATGTCTTAATCCATACTCCCGGATTAATTACAACTGACTAAGTCTTAATCCATACTCCTAGATTAATGACAAATTCTATGTCCTGTCCATACTCGCGGACTAAGGACAACTGACTATGTCTTAATCCATACTCCCGGATTAATGACAACTGACTAAGTCTTAATCCATACTCCCGGATTAATGACAATTAACTAAGTCCAATCCATACTCTCGGACTAGGGACGAATAACTATGTCTAATCCATGCTTCCGGATCAATGACATATTTTAAAGTTCTATTCTCCGTATATATCTCACTCGTACTCATAAAGGGATACTACTCCATAACCATTATAACAAACCTTAGGTTTACTCTTTAACCTAAGTTATCATAAACAATCAGGTATGTTCTTTAACACTTAATTCAGACATCATCAAATAACTCACACAAAATATATATTTAATACATTCAACCAATACTTGTATTAAAATCATGTTCATGAAAGGGACTATGCACTCACATGTTAAGACGATTGTCGGACAGCACTACGGCTCTTCAAGTAGAAGTTCTTCTATGAAACCGGGATATCTTCACACACCGGGTTTCTAGGGAGCAGAGCTTCGGCTTGAAACTCTTTTCTCCTCGGGATCTTCGGGGCTTTGGGGACTTGCCTCGAGTGTCGGGATGATATCGGGGCTTCGGGGGTGCTTCAAAAGGGCTAGAGAGGGTATCGGGAGTGAGAGAGTGAAGGAACTAGCAACTATGGCCGGATGCCCTTCGGTTTCTATTTATAGGGCCATTTTTTTGGATTCACGTCGTGAATCTCAAATATTCACGTCGTGAGTTCAGTAGTCATCAGGTGTGTCATCGCAACTTGCGTCTTTCAGGCTCCAGAAGACATCATGAACACTGTGTTCACGTCGTGAACTCTGACACAGTGTCGGGTTTCGTGCCCCGAACTTCAGAAATTCATATCTTTCGCATACGAGCTCCGTTTTTGACGTTCTTTATATGCACGCGTAGGTGAGATTATGCTCTACAACTCTCGTTTAGACTCCGTCAGCTAAATTTTAACTTAACTTTTATTATATTATTTTTAGTAGGCCGGGACAAGAAAACTCCATTAGGAATTCATAACTCCTTCATTTGACGTCCATTTTCGTCTGTCTTTTTACCGATGGACTACTATCGACGAGATCTACGATTCTCGTTTAGATTGTTTCGGCTAGAAACCACTCAATCTCATATTCGAACTTTGGGCTGCATACCGCTAAGTCGAAACTTCGAAAAATCATAACTTCTTCATACGAAGTCAGATTTATACGTTCTTTTTATGTACGCTCTCGGTTTAATGTATTCTACGACTTTCATTTAGATCACTAAGGCTAAATATCACTCTATCGTAAATTCACTATTTACGTCACACAGTGTCGTACCGGTTCCGTCGCGAAACTTCGACAAGTCATAACTTGTTCGTTATAACTCGGATTTCGACATTATTTATATTTTCGGAAACCTTGCCACGACCACTACAACTTAGTTAAGATTATTCATTATAAATAATATTTTATCAAAAAGTCACTTTTGATGCTTATCGTCTCTAAATCGACTAGCCCGGATTTACGGGAGTTACAATTTTTAATAGTGAGATAGTAGCATTTACATGTTGAAGTATTCTCACTTGGATTCATAGAAATCATATGATTTGACAATGCAGACATCACTTGTTGACATTGGGCTAGAAAGAATCCTCTAAACATGTTGCTCAAGTCATCATTCATGGAAGGATCAACAGTGATATTGTCATTTGTAACTGCATTGATTTGATTATATCTTCACTTAGGTTTGTACCCTGGTGGATATCCATGGAGTTTATAACACTTCTCAAAAGTATGTACCTAAAAGTTGCGATGTGTGTAGAAAGGTCTGTCTCTGTTGTTGAATCTCTTAGTTTGACTGTTATAGGTGTTAACAGGTCTATTGTTCGTAGATTTTGCTGCAAAAGCAACTGATGATATATGTTGTTGATCAACCGGGATGACCTTTTGTTTCTCCTCTTGAGCAACTAGAGAGAAAACACAATTGATAGCAGGTAATGGATCCATAAGAAGGATTTGACCACGAGTTGCAGAAAAGGATTCACGTAAACCCATCAAGAAATTCACAATTTGTTCAGACTGAAAATATTTTTCAATTTTTTCACACTATCGCATTCACACTTTCCACACGATCATTTTGGCATAAAATTCTCAAGTTCTTCATATAACGACTTCACTTTGGTGAAGTAAACGCCAACTGAATCTTGATTTTGATTGAGATTCGCAATTTCTCTATAAATTTGGAAGATTCGAGGCACGTTGCTCTTTTGATAGCGATCCTTGAGATCGTTCCAAGTTTTCTGAGCAGAATCGGTAAACATGATGCTCGTTGAGATCTCCTTAGAAACGGAATCGAGAATCCATGAAATAACAAGCTGATTATTTCGCATCCATGAACTGTGATGGATGATTTGAGAAATAGGAGGTTCAAGTAAGGATCTATTGATGAATCCGACCTTATTTTTGACAAAAAGAGAAATCATCATGGATCTACTCCATGACGGATAATTCTCACCAGTAAGTGACTGAGAAACAAGAATGAAATCGGGATTATCTGAATGATGAATGTAATAAGGCGACATTCTATCATCAATAAGTGAAATGCTTCGATTTTGTGAACTTTCAGGTTGAGATCTAGACATGGCGAATCAAGATCAAACGAAATCAAAAGAAGATCAAATGGTGAATCAATTTTATAAATCAAAGTTCAAAAGAAGAATATGACGGGAATTGATCAAGATCGATCAAAAATTTGAGCGAAAACGAGTTATAAATGCTCTGATACCATATCAAAGAATAGAAATGAGGAAAGAAACTTCTCGAAATTCATTGAATCGATCAACTGATTACATATATGGAAGAAGAAGTATTAAAACTAACTTTGACATATAATTACACTTTAAACCTTCTACTAACACTATTTACATTTCTAACCCTCTAACATCACAAATATGTTATTTCCATTTCTCACTAGCATCAAACATTGGTTTAAATCAACAAATCCTAATATCGTTCATGTGAGGGGATTGAATACAATCAACCAAAAATATTAAACTAGAAAGAGAAAATTGCAAAATTGGTCACTGTGTTTGTCAAAATTCTACGATTTTGGTCCAAAAAAGTTTGGTGGTGCATCAGTGATCCAAATTTGGATATCTCATGTGCTTTTGGTCCCTATTGGTGACATTTTTGTGTGGTTTTGATCCATGACCTACCTGAAATGACGAAAATACCCTTAACTGATTTTTTTATTTCTTTTAATTGTATTCTTATTATATAATTTAAAAATAAATAAAAAATAAAATTCCATCACTCTTAAAGACATTAACTCTCTCTCTCTCCCTCTCTCTCTCTCTTCATTGTGTCAGAGACTACCTAGCGGACCACCACTGTTATCGAACCATCACCACCTATTAGACTACCACCGCCACCATCACTTACCTAGAAGACCTAACGCCCCTGCCGAAAAAATGAGATTTGTAATGAAAAGTCAGAAAAATAGGATATGTTGTCATGGTAGAAGAAGGTGGAGCTCGACGGAGCTTTTGGGTTTTCAGTCGTCGTTCTTCGTCTATCAGTGATGAGGGTTTCCAGCCGCCACCACCACCTTCGTCGGCTTTTGTAGACCTCCCTTGTGTTGCCACCATTCTCATTTTCTGAAACCCTAATGTTGTCGCCCTTCTCATATGGATAGGGGTTGTGGTTCGAGCTCTGGTTAGGGTTCTCCATAGGGATATGATGGTACCTGGTAGGGATAGTCATTGACGGAGAATGGCGGTGATGAACGACGTTGGGGTGGGGTTTAACTTTTGGTTTTGAGCACCCCTTACACTAATTTGGGCACTGAGTATGTTTATGACCACTTGGTTTAGATCTGAGCAAGAAAGGGAGCTGCTAATGGTGGTTTTTCAGCTTTGTTAGTGGTTTTCGGCAAGGCGGGGAGAGAATGGACGATATGGGTGAGGTGGATTACGACGAATAGTGGTGGCGAACGATAATATGGTGGCCGCTGGTGAAATTTTATCGATTTAAAAAATGAGAGATGGGGGTAAGGGTGAGGAAAATAGAGGTGGTTGGCAGCAGATGGTGGTGGTTGGTAGCGAATGATGGTGGTTGGCAGCCATTAGGGGTGATGTTTCTTGAGTGAGTGTGTGTGTTTTTGTTGAGAGAGATGGAAAGAGAAATAGGGTGGTGGGTCCTTTTTCATTTTTGTAAGTTAAAAAATATAAATTAAATTATTTTTGTATTTCAACTATTAAAGAAAATGAAATATACAAATTATAAGGGCATAATTGTCTTTTTAAGTGTATAGGGACCAAAGCCAATAAAAATATCCAATTTTGGACCATTGGTGCACCACCAAAACTTTTTGGACCAAAACCACATAATTTTGCCAACCACACAAACCATTTTTGCAATTTTTTCAACTAGAAAACTCGTATGAAAGTACCTTTTTATTAGGTAAATTACACGGATGGTCCCTGTGGTTTAGGGTAATCTGCATGTTTGGACCCTAACTTTTTTTAACTCGGACTGTCCTTATAGTTTGGTTTTGTTTCGCGTTTAATCCCTCCTAATTCTAAAATGAATCTTTTACCTTTTTTTAATTTACATATTACTTTTTAAATTTGATAATCATCTCAGTTAAAGAAAAGATCCCATGCCTTCTCCACAAGAAACGTTCGATTTGTTCTCTCTCTCTCTCATCTCTCCTTCTATCTCTTATACGTTGTCGGAGAACCAACGGCCTGAGAAAAACTGCTACTCTATCGGATTCAATCACCATCATCACTCTGCCACACACCCTATATGAGACCTTGATCCTCCATCCTCTTTATGCGCCGGAAACCTACAAGTTTGGTTTTGGTGGGTTGGTGGTACACGAGAAAGAAAATATTGATAGAGAATCATAAATCGGTGAGGGAAAGGGAAGTCGACTCCAAATTATTGAAGAAGAAGACGAACATGGTGGTGGTGGAGAGGTGAAGGACCAGAAGAAGAGGGTTTGATCTCAATGTTTGGTTCAAAAATCAAATTGAACCAGAATTTCCTTGAATCGGGTTTGTATGCCTTCTACTTCTTAGGGAGTGGGTAAAACAACCTTACTCGTTAGGGTTTAATTTGGAGAATCTCAGAAGTTTTAATCCTAATTTGGTTTCCGACCTTTTATGAGATAATTCACCATTTTGGTATGACTATGCATTTACAGTTTCTTCAACATGTTGTATACAATATTTTGAGGTGGAAAGAACATATTTAGTATTAGATAAAACAAGATTCAAGTAACCCATTGAAGAGTTTCGTCCGCGAATAGCTTTTCACCCAAATCTACCAATTCTTTCTAGTGTCAATGCACTATAATTAACATGTTCTTCACTATCATACGATCATTGAAAGGTTTTGTTTGAATCCAAGGGTTTCAAAATGTTTTCTAAGTTCATCATGACAAATGAGTTGGAGCGGGGAAGGCGACAGTCTTGTCGGAGAAAGAAGGGTGCGGGAGGGTGGGGTGGTAATGGGCCCATTTACTTTGAATATTAATGAAAAAAGAAAAATAAATCATTAAGGGTGCGTTTGGTTGTGGAAAATTTTCCAAATTTCTAGGAAAAATTTCCAAGAAAAACGGAAATTTTGAAAACGCGTTTGGTTCGTTCAGTTTTCCAAAGTTTTCTAAAAAATAGAAATTTTTAGTTTTCTAAATTGTATGTAAATTAGAAAAATGATTTTTACAGTTTTCCAAAGTTTTCCAAATTTCTAAGATGCAAAATGAAAACTCCACCCGTTTCAACCAAACGCGTTTTCATTGAAAATTGAAAATGAAAACTCAACCCTATTTTCTAAAAACATTTTCATAGAAAATGAAAACAGTTTTCTGCAACCAAACGTACCGTAAATCATTAAAAAAAAGTGATATATAAATGAAAAGAGGGAAAAGAGTCATTTCAGGCATGGTAGGGACTAAACGCAAAATAAAACTAAACTATAGGGATGATCCGAGTTAAAAAAATATATTAAGGATTAAACATGCAGATTACCCAAAATCATACGGATGTAATTTACTCTTTTTTATTCTATGTGACGAATAAATTACAATAGTTCAAATATGGAAATGAACTATCAAACGGAAATGATAAACATATATCAAATTATGTCACATGTCTAAAACCGATGAAGAACATTGTTATATTATCAAAATTCATGTGGGTGCATAAATAATTCCTCTATCAATTTTTTTATATAGTTCAGGAGAGAGAACCTTGTATTAAAATATTTGTATGAAAAATTACAATGCTTTTACTTGTTAATAAATAATTAGAACTCAAAAAACATAATAAAATTAGTCGAAAACGTGAAAGAGAATGTATTTATCAAAAAATAAAATTATCGGAAGTCGTGAGCTCGTGATATATATCTCACGGGTGATTCTAAATTCACCCTTATAATCTATATTCATACCTCCTATATATAATTATATTTTTGTTAATACATTGTAAGTGATTATGTGATGTTAAATGTAATAAGATAAAAAAAAAAAGAAAAAAAAAGATGAAGGTATGAATAATGATAGGTAATTCATTCACTTCAAAAAAAATTGTTCATCCCTATAAAATATAATATCTTTAATTATCGTAAATAATTATCTTCTATGAATAATAAAAATCATATAAAAAAATTTGAACTTTCATAAATTAAGATAAATGTCTTTCAACCAATATTAAAAGTTCAAGTTCAATTTACAACAAAAATATATAAATTTAAAAATAAAATAGGATGCATATGTAAAACCAAATAATAAGAACCTTATCTCACAAAATTGCAACCAAGCAGGATGATGGGAAATCATGGGTAGTGGGCAGCTTTAGTCCAACACCATCTATCTCGTACCCTTGGATTCTTGTTTCACGGTTTCACTTTGACTTACCTAACCCCCTTTTCATCTTCAGATTTTTGTTTGATTAGGATTTGGATAATTAAATATGATATTTTCCTGTATGCAAAATCGACACACTATAGCCGTTTGGCAAATACATTTACACTTTCAGTCAATACATGAGTAAATTTAGGGGTGAGCGTGGGGCGGTTCGGTGTGGTTATTAGTCAAAACCTCACCACTAACCGCAAATGCGGTTAATCCATTTTCAAAACCACTTGGTGCGGTTATTTTTGCGGTGCGGTTAGACGGTTATTTTTACGGTGCGGTTTTGTTTTTTTGTGTTGCGGTTATTAACCGCATGGATTTGGTGCAGTTATTTTGTGTGGTTTATAACCACAGTTTAGATCTCAAACGGTTTTAAGAGTTCAAACATATTAATTGTAATAATAATAAAAAACCATAAGGTATAAGACAATTAACTTAAATCACAAACAACTAATATCTTAAAAACGTCAAATCAATAGTAATTAACAATAAATATCTTAAAATTGTCTAATTTCACCATTTTTCAAAGTTAAACATAACAAAAAACCAACACTTTTGTCTTCTAATATTTTATCCATCTTTCATCCATTAAACTTGTCTTATTTTTAATATTTAATATATTAATAATTAATAAAAACATTGTATATAATATATGCGGTGCGGTGCGGTTTTTTTGCGATTTTTGAAAACTAATAACCGCACCGCACCGCAAATTTACGGTTTTTGAAAAACAGAAAACCTCACCATCGGTTTTTATTGCGGTTGCGGTTTTTGCGGTTAATTTTAATTGCGGTGCAGTTTTTGCTCACCCTAAGTAAATTTCAGTTTTGGATCCGTAGTTTAGTAAGATTTACACTTTCAGTCTAATCTTTGAAAATTTGACAATATGTATCCTTATGGTTTAAAGAAATTGCACTACTCATCCTAAGTTATTGAAAAAAACAAATTTACACTTACTTTTATATTTTTGTTATATATATATATATATATATATATATATATATATATATATATATATATATATATATATATATATATATATATATATATATATATATATATATAACTGTTTAATTTTTTATATTTTTCCATTTACATTTTTTTTATCTATTTATATTTTTATGATTTATATTTGTTTTGAAATTTTATTCGAATATAATTTTTTAATGTTTTTTATATTTTGTTTGTTTACATTTTTTTATCTATTTATATTTTTTATGATTTATATTTTGGTTTTTTATATTTTTGTAAAGCTTTTTATAAATACTTTTTGTATAAAAAATATAAAAAGTTTGTTAAATGTTAATATGATTAACAATAAATTAGGTATAAAATTATTTATTTTAATAAGGTTATTGTATAGGCTAACCTGAATTTGAAACAAATGTCAATGGCTTCAAGTTTAATTTTTTTATATTTCATTCCAAATGGCAAATGTAAATCAGAATTCCTATAATTCAAACACATGTGTTGTAACAAATCGTTATTCCAAACCTATGTAATAGTATAGGTCAATGTGTATTTCTTTTTATAATAATAAAGAGAAATTTTAGCATAATGTATATATTTACATAATTGACCCTCAAAAATAAATTATTTAACAATTTCGATTGGGATGAACCAAGTGATATAGATTGTAACAAGGTTTCCAAAAACATAAAGAACACTAAAATTCGAGTTATAACAAAGAAGTTATGACCAATCGAAAATCCGCGACAAAACCGGCAAAACACTGTTCAGTGTAAAAACTGAATTTTCAATAAAAGGCTTTTTAGCCTTAACAATCTAAATGAAATTGTAGTTTATGTTAAACCGAGAACTTTCATAAAAAGAACGGAAAAATCTGACTTCGTATGAGGAAGTTATGATTTTTCTAACTTTCAGTATAGCAATGTACAGCTAAAAACTCGAAATAAAGATCGAGCGATTTTTAGCCGACACAACCTAAACAAGAATTGAAGGTCTTGTCGGCAGTAGTACAACGGTAAAAAGACAGACAAAAACGGACGTCGGATGAAGAAGTTATGAATATTTAACGGATTCTCGTCCCGGTCTGTTTAAAATAATAATATTAAAAATAAAGTCAAAATTAGCCGACGAAGTCTAAACGAAAGTCGTAGAGTATGATTTTACCTATGCGTGCATATAAAGAACGCCAAAAACGGAGCTTGTATGCGAAAGTTATGATTTTCGCAAGTTTTTGGCACAAAAATCAAGAAAAAGTTGAAAACCGGGATATTTCGCATGAGTCATCTTCGGACACGTCACCTCGCATGCGAGGCCTCCACGTGTCACCTACTGATAGGACCGAACCTTCGCGTGGCACTTGCTGATTCGACCAAGTCCGCGGTCCAATCCCACTCGAACAGCCTCGCAGGAGACACCACGGACATCACCTCGGACACCCCCTTCGCATGCGTGCCCTTCTCCTATTGGACCGAAGTCCGGTCCACTCAGAAGCCGCCATGTCCGAAGCCTCGCCTCGTGTACCACTCTCCTTTCCGACGCGTGTGCTGCTGACTAAGCTACTTCGGACCGAGGCCTCGGCCTATAAAAGCCATGCGAGGGCTTCCGAAGAAACCCCATTTTTCACACCAAATTTCACACACATTAACCCTTTTCACTTCCATAAGCTCTCATACAACCCCTAAAGCCCCGGTATCAAGTCTCGAACCCTAAGCAAGCCTCGAAACCCCGAGATTCCCGAGAAGTTCACCTCTCTCCTGTCGAAACTCTACCCAATTTAAGCCGGTTTCTCGACAAATAAACTCCTTTTCATGAAATAAAACTCTGTCCGATTCACCACCTATCAAGTGAGTACATACCCCCGTATTTTCATAATTTCTACTGTTTTAAGGGGGGGAATACAAGCATAACACAAGAACTTTGTGTTATAAAATCATGATTTCAAATCATGATAAAAAAACATTAAATCATTAAAAATACTCAAAACATTAAACTCTTTTATCATTTTATATTTTTCCCCAAAATTCATGTTTGTATATATATATATATATATATATATATATATATATATATATATATATATATATATATATATATATATATATATATATAACTAAGATTTAAAAGGCTTAGGACTGATAACTCATTCAGGGTCCTTTTCCTTGTTTGGATGTGGGCTTATAGTACCGGTTATTTGTCCGAGTGTCGTTTAAATTTTACTTATATATAAAATAGTATATGTATATAAATATAATAGTTATTTCATCAGTTTAACTACCTTTGTAACATGATGAGCAAGGGATTACATGCAAACATAGTTAAATACACATTCAGAAAGTACATATAAATTATAATAGGTATAATTTATACATAGAACAATAATTCATGATTCAAGTATACTAGAATACACAGTCTTACAAGAAACAAGGGTTTTGATACAAAACAAATCAAGGGTTTACACTTATCAAATACATGTTTGGAATACTAATTCAAGAACATATTGTCAATCATTTATTTCAGAATGATTGGGTTTTGATTCAAGAACATACGTGTTCGAAATATTAGATCAAGAACATACTGTCAATCATTTATTTCAGAATGATTGGGTTTTCATAACTAATATACATGTAACATTTATATGCTTTTTATGAGACATTCAATTCAGGTTGTTTAATTCATTTTAGACAACATAGGAAAAGTCCTGACATTATAACCATAATCTCCAGCCGGGGATCGAAA
Source organism: Lactuca virosa (assembly GCF_052849685.1). Taxonomy (NCBI): domain Eukaryota; kingdom Viridiplantae; phylum Streptophyta; class Magnoliopsida; order Asterales; family Asteraceae; genus Lactuca; species Lactuca virosa. Next base: position 48,398,124 of record NC_136433.1, read on the forward strand.
GAAGTGTGTGTAGATCTATATCGGGATTGACAACCCCGCACTCAGGCTGCTAGCTACAGTCAGGCTTACAAGCCGATGAGTGGCAATTGTTATCACCAGTTTAAACGCCCACAAAGCGTTTGTTTCAGGCCATCAGTCATAGTATGGTTATAATAACTCATTAAAAAGATATTAACAATACGTTAGTGTATAAACAACTAAACGAAAGTACACCTTCAAAGTACCAGTTTATAGAATACAAAATAAAATGGTTCAATACAGTTTTCAATAACTGCTGGTGGAGCCAGGCACACTCTCAGTTACAAGTTTTCATAAAGTAATACAAATACAAAACATTAATACACAGAGAACGGTTTTATGGGAATAAAACCACTTTTCATATACAACAGAAAATATAGGTTTTTCTGGAACAAGTTACATATACAAGATACAGAGACATCCTTTAAACATAAACACTTATGCACTCACTCAACTTTATGTTGATACTCTCTTTTCAAATTACTTGTATCCTCAGGGAAATAATACACAGGTACTCCCCGAGCTTTTTGAGAAGATGGAGCTATGTTGAGTCATATCTTCTTTTGTATAACTATATTTTTGTTCAATATACAATGATTGAACACATGTAAATACTTATACCTTTTAAATACAATGGTTGTTTGTACTTTGATTACTATGATGCATGTGTTGTGATACTACAATTGAAGTCCTCCACCCCCGGACGTTTCCGCCGTCTGATTTGGGGGTGTGACAGATTGGTATCAGAGCATTGTTTATAGTGAACTCAGTATATCAATCCATAAAAGATATATAAACTATAAATACATCGGGGCAAGGAGCTCTGACTACAAGTATACTTTTTAAAGATTTAGGTATTTTTATAAGAAGTATACTAACACTCATACCTACAAGTACAGTATCATAGTCATAAGAACACACTCATACTTACAACTACAATAACACAATCATAAGAACTTAAAAGTATTTGGATGTTGAACATTATAGTCAAACCTGGGCACTTATGTAATCATATCTGGAATTAATATAGCCTGATCAACTATATTGATTTGAGATATGACCAACATGTGTTTGGGAGTGATAGTGGCGTTGCGACATGTCTAAAACTTACCATACACCTACAGAAGAACTATAGAACAGAAAACACAGACTAAAATACTACGGAGAGTATTTTACTAACCTTACTTCTAATACAGAACCTATGGTTGCACCCAATTTACCGGGAGACCCCTACAATCCACAGAATGCAGCCTGGATCACAAACTCAGACGAAGAACCCTTTGAGGACAGCGAATCAAGTGGTACGGATACAGAGCCACAAGTCTGTAACCCTGGGGAGCGTCCCCTGAGGCAAGAGGAAGCAGAACAATACCTGAGTGGGGCCAATACATAAACCATTGGAGTCGACAAGACGGCCAACGCCCTCCGTACGGAATGGCACGAGGTTTCTATAACGTCTCTAAAGGAGGAACCGCTGACAGAGCTCTTCCAGTTCTAGTAAACCGAATAGCCCGGCAGTTCGATCAATCAAGGATGTCGATCAATTGAATCCTAGAGGTAAATGCGGCTGCGCAGGCTAACACTGCAGATATCCTTCGTCTTGACGAGATGCAAGATGACACCCAGCACCATACTGAAGCCCTTCAAAGGCAACTTAATGTTGTTGAATCAGAGATCAGAGAACTGAGGGAGCATCAAGTTGCCCAAGAAAGGCGCTGGAAAGCGCAAGACGAAGCGGAACCTAGCAATCGTTGTAGAAACCGTCGCAAGTAGTGCTCGCACTACTTCTACTTTCTACTTTCTATATCGAATGTATATACTACTTTTCACGATATGTACAAAACCGAGTATCAATAAAACAATAAGCACTTTACTTCAACAAGAGTTAGTACAATTGTCATAAACTTCCTATTCCAAAGTTTTGGATCACAGAAATGTTCCAGTGTTATTTTTCATGCTTTCAATATGACCACGGAAATGTTATTTTCGATAGGTCGGTTTGGTGTCGACACTTTCTCAGTGTTGGGGTATATTATAATCCTGCTTTAAGGTCAAGTTTTCTGGACCTTATATACTTAATATACCAATACAGTCGACATGTACATTCATACTTTTTGAAAAATAATCATTCAATTTCATATTATCCTGTTGCAAGTTGTACTTGCAGTGGATTTCTATTTCCAATTCTTTGTGAAATTCATGTTGAATTAAGTCTTTAGTTCAGATATATCAAATTCATATTCATTCTTGATATCTCACTATCTTTTTATCTATTGACTTTTATAGCAAGAGATGCCTCCTCGTAGAAATCCAAGACGTATCAACATCAATGAAGCATCGACGCCACCCCCACCACCACCTCCTCAATTCGACCCCGCTATGTTTCAAGCGGCGGTCACGACGGCTGTAGCGTCTGCCATGTCTCATATCCATACTCCTGATGTTAGTGGTTCGGGAGTCGGTGCACATCCTTCCAACCATGGCGAAAGTCATGGGCATTCGCGAGAATGCACTTATAAGGATTTTTCTAATGCCAAACCCAGGACCTTTAACGGGACTGGGGGCGTTATGGCACTAAGACAATGGATTGAGAAGACGGAAGCAATCTTTGAAATTTTCTCCTGTCCTAAGGGTAGCAAAGTTAAATTTGCTGCCTGTACTTTTTCTGATAGGGCTCTAACATGGTGGAATGGCCCCATTAAGTCCCTTACTCTAGTAGTGGCTAACTCCATCAGTTGGGAGAGCCTAAAGGCCATGTTAATGCGGGAATACTGTCCGCGAGGGGAGATACAGAAACTGGAGCAAGAACTATGGGCTCTTACAATGGTTGGTTCTGACATATCAACCTATACCAGTAGGTTCTGTGATATGGTCCCTATGGAGAGCAAAAAGATTGAGAGATATATTTGGGGTATGTTGCCCCAAATTCAGTCAAGTGTATTAGCTTCAAAGCCTATTACTTTTGACAGTGCCAAAGAGATGGCACAATCTCTTATCGACCACGGAGCCCGTCAAAACTCTGTGGTTTCTGCTCCAGAACAACCCAAGGAGAACAACAACAACAGCAAGAAGAAGGGTTGGAACAAGAGGAAGGGCAAATCTCCTCTGGAACCTGCAAAGAAGCAACAAGTAGTGGCAGTCCATGCTACTACTGTACCTACTACCATACCTACTGCCGTACCTACTGCTGTCCCTAATAACCTTGCACCAACAAAGCCCTATGTTGATACCCTCCCTAAATGTAACAAGTGCAATTTTCACCACAACGGAAATTGCCAAGAAATGCAGTGTCGAAACTGCAACAGGAAAGGGCATACTGCCCGATTCTGTAGAATACCACCCCAACCACTTAACCAAGTACCTGCCGCTGGTGTAGGACGAGCATGCTACCAATGCGGTGATGTGGGGCATTTCAAGAAAGATTGTCCAAAAGGTGGAAATGCCAGTGGAGTTGGGAGGATTCTAGCCCTGGGTCATGAAGAAGCAGTGGCAGACCCTGCAGTGGTCACGGGTACGTTCCTTCTCAACAATACTTATGCATGCATTCTATTTGATTGTGGTGCTGAGAGGAGATTCGTGAGCCATAACTTTAAACATCTACTAAATCAAAACTTCCAACCATTGAACGAAACTTTCACAGTAGAAATGGCTAACGGGAAATCCGAATCCACCAATGATATATACATAGGATGTATCCTTACCTTGAATGACTTGTCTTTTCCAATAGACCTTATGCCGGTCTCTATCAAAAGTTTTGACATCATAATAGGTATGGATTGGTTGTGCCCCAACCATGCCGACATCCTATGTTATGAAAGAGCTATTCGTTTGAACTTGCCAACTAATGAAACTCTTGTTATCTATGGCGACAAACCCGGAACGAACCTTCAGATCATTTCTTGCATCAAAGCACATAAATATCTTCGCAGGGAGTACTGTGCTTTCTTAGCTCACGTAGTAGACAAGAAGCAAGAATTGAAAGATATCGCGAGCATTCCAGAGGTCTGCAACTTTCCCGATATTTTTCCCGATGATCTTCAAGGAGTACCTCCCGAACGACAAGTCGAATTCCGAATCGACTTAATCCCTGGAGCTACCCCTGTAGCCAAATCCCCATATCATCTTGAACCTTCTGAAATGCAAGAATTGTCCAGCCAGCTTAACGAACTCCTTAACAAAGGTTTCATAAGACCAAGCTTCTCACCTTGGAGAGCACCAGTTTTGTTCGTAAAGAAGAAGGATGGATCATTCTGCATGTGCATAGACTACCGTGAGCTGAATAAACTTACCATCAAGAATCGATACCCTCTGCCTCGCATTGACGATCTGTTCGACCAACTTCAAGGTGCGAACTACTTCTCGAAAATAGACTTAAGATCCGGGTATCACCAGTTACGGATTTTGGAGGAAGACATTCCCAAGACCGCGTTTAGAACTCGTTATGGTCATTACGAGTTTATAGTGATGCCATTTGGATTGACGAATGCACCTGCTGTGTTCATGGATCTAATGAATAGAGTGTGTCGTCCATTCCGAGACAAATTCGTCATGGTCTTCATCGACGACATCCTTATCTACTCAAGAAGCAAAGAAGAACATGGCCTACATCTTCGTCAAATATTACAAACCCTTAGGACAGAAAAACTCTATGCGAAGTTTTCAAAGTGCGAGTTTTGGATTAGGAAGGTTGAATTCCTAGGTCACGTGGTCAGTTCAGAAGGAATACACGTGGACCCTTCCAAAATCAAAGCAATTGAAAACTGGCCAGCACCCAAAACACCTACAAAAATCAGTCAATTCTTAGGTCTTGCTGGCTACTATCGCAGATTCATCCAAAATTTCTACCGAATCGCTAAACTGCTTACCACCCTGACGCAAAAAGGGGTAACTTTCAATTGGGAAGAGAAGCAAGAAGCAACATTTCAAACGCTCAAACTAGCCTTGTGCAGTGCACCGATCTTGTCTCTACCCGAAGGGACAGAAGACTTTGTAGTGTACTGCGATGCTTCAAATCAAGGACTTGGGTGTGTACTTATGCAAAGAGGAAAGGTTATCTCCTACGCCTCACGACAACTTAAGACGCATGAAGTCAACTATACAACACACGACCTTGAACTAGGAGTGGTGGTATTTGCTCTGAAGATCTGGAGACATTACTTATATGGCACGAAATGCACAATATTCACGGACCATAAAAGTCTCCAGCATATCTTCGATCAGAAAGAGCTGAACATGAGACAACGACGATGGGTGGAGCTACTGAACGACTACGAATGTGAAATTATTTATCACCCTGGTAAAGCAAACGTAGTAGCTAACGCCCTTAGCAGAAAAGAATACTCAGGTCGCCGAGTAAAGTCGTTGACCATGACAATCCATTCACATTTGTCTACACAGATCAAAGAAGCTCAACTTGAAGCCTTGAAACCCGAAAACGTGGCAGGTGAAACTCTGAGAGGAATGGATAAGAACTTCGAAGTCAGGGATGATGGAGTCTATTATTTCATGAACCCGATCTGGACACCAAAGTTCGTTGGTTACAAAGACGTGGTTATGAATGAAGCACACAAAACCCGATACTCCATTCACCCAGGTTCAGACAAGATGTATCTGGACCTTAAGAAACTATATTGGTGGCCTAACATGAAGGCCGAAATCGCTACCTTTGTGGGGAGTGCCTTACTTGTGCCAAAGTCAAGGTAGAGTACCAGAAACCTTCAGGTTTATTACAACAACCTGAAATCCCTAAATGGAAGTGGGAGCGGATTACAATGGATTTCATAACCAAATTACCCAAGACTTCGGGTGGTTATGATACTATTTGGGTAATCGTCAACAGATTAACCAAATCCGCACATTTCTTGCCAATAAAAGAATCCGACAAGATGGAGAAACTAACCCGAACTTACCTCAGGGATATTGTTAGACTGCATGGTGTACCAATATCTATTATTTCGGACCGAGATAGTAGATTCACCTCTCGTTTTTGGCAGTCTTTACAAAACTCTTTGGGAACTAGGCTGGACATGAGTACAGCCTACCATCCACAAACCGACGGACAAAGTGAGAGGACGATTCAAACACTAGAAGACATGTTGCGAGCTTGCGTGATAGACTTTGGAAAAGCATGGGATATTCATTTACCCCTTGTTGAATTCTTTTATAACAATAATTATCACACTAGCATTAAGGCTGCTCCATTCGAAGCCCTCTATGGCCGCGAGTGCAGATCCCCTCTGTGCTGGGCTGAAGTGGGTGACACGCAGCTAGCAAGAGGTCAAACTCCTGACAGTGCACTCACTGGTCCGGAAATCATTCGAGAAACCATCGACAAAATCATACAAATTCGGGAGCGACTTAAAGCTTCCAAAGATAGACAGAAAAGCTACGCTGACAAACGGAGAAAACCCTTGGAATTCCAGGTTGGTGACCGCGTCTTGTTAAAGGTCTCACCCTGGAAGGGCATGATACGCTTTGGAAAGCGTGACAAATTGAGTCCAAGGTACATAGGACCCTTCGAAATTCTTGCTAGAATTGGTCCTGTAGCTTACAAACTTCGACTACCCCAAGAACTAAATAACATTCATCCTACCTTCCACGTTTCGAACTTGAAAAAGTGTCTATCCGACGAGACTCTTGTGATCCCACTCGAGGAAATCGAGTTAAACGAGAGCCTCAACTTTGTGGAAGAACCCGTAGAGATTCTAGACATGGAAGTTAAGAAAACCAAACAAAGCCGTATCCCGATAGTGAAGGTTCGTTGGAATGCAAAACGGGGACCTGAATTCACTTGGGAACGGGAAGATCAAATGAAACAGAAATATCCACATCTTTTTCCCTAGTCTATCTGAAATACTAATTTCGGGACGAAATTCTCTCTAACGAGGGGATAATGTAAGAAATCGTTATTTCAAACCTATGTAATAGTATAGGTCAATGTGTATTTCTTTTTATAATAATAAAGAGAAATTTTAGCATAATGTGTATATTTACATAATTGACCCTCAAAAAATAAATTATTTAACAATCTCGATTGGGATGAACCAAGTGATAGAGATTGTAACAAGGTTTCCAAAAACATAAAGAACACTAAAATCCGAGTTATAACAAAGAAGTTATGACCAATCGAAAATCCGCGACAAAACCGGCAAAACACTGTTCAGTGTAAAAACTGAATTTTCAATAAAAGGCTTTTTAGCCTTAACAATCTAAATGAAAGTTGTAGTTAATGTTAAACCGAAAACTTTCATCAAAGGAACGGAAAAATCTGACTTCGTATGAGGAAGTTATGATTTTTCTAACTTTCAGTATAGCAATGTACAGCTAAAAACTCGAAATAAAGATCGAGCGATTTTTAGCCGACACAACCTAAACGAGAATTGAAGGTCTCATCGGTAGTAGTACAACGGTAAAAAGACAGACAAAAACGGACGTCGGATGAAGAAGTTATGAATTTTTAACGGATTCCCGTCCCGGTCTGTTTAAAATAATAATATTAAAAATAAAGTAAAAATTAGCCGACAAAGTCTAAACGAAAGTCGTAGAGTATGATTTTACCTACGCGTTCATATAAAGAACGCAAAAAACGGAGCTCGTATGCGAAAGTTATGATTTTCGCAAGTTTTTGGCACAAAAATCAAGAAAAAGTTGAAAACCGGGAAATTTCGCATGAGTCATCTTCAGACACGTCACCTCGCATGCGAGGCCTCCACGTGTCACCTACTGATAGGACCGAACCTTCGCGTGGCACTTGCTGATTCGACCAAGTCCGTGGTCCAATCCCACTCGGACAGCCTCGCAGGAGACACCCCGGACATTACCAGGGACACCCCCTTCGCATGCGTGCCCTTCTCCTATTGGACCGAAGTCCGGTCCACTCAGAAGCCGCCATGTCTGAAGCCTCGCCTCGTGTACCACTCTCCTGTCCGACGCGTGTGCTGCTGACTAAGCTACTTCGGACCGAGGCCTCAACCTATAAAAGCCATGTGAGGGCTTCCGAAGAAACCCCATTTTTCACACCAAATTTCACACACATTCACCCTTTTCACTTCCATAAGCTCTCATACAACCCATAAAGCCCCGGTATCAAGTCTCGAACCCTAAGCAAGCCTCGAAACCCTGAGATTCCTGAGAAGTTCACCTCTCTCCTGTCGAAACTCTGCCCAATTTAAGCCGGTTTCTCGACAAATAAACTCCTTTTCGTGAAACGAAACTCTATCCGATTCACCACCTATCAAGTGAGTACATACCCCCGTATTTTCATAATTTCTACTGTTTTAAGGGGGGGAATACAAGCATAACACAAGAACTTTGTGTTATAAAATCATGATTTCAAATCATGATAAAACAACATTAAATCATTAAAAATACTCAAAACATTAAACTCTTTTATCATCTTATATTTTTCCCCAAAATTCATGTTTGTATATATATATATATATATATATATATATATATATATATATATATATATATATATATATATATATATATAACTAAGATTTAAAAGGCTTAGGACTAATAACTCATTTCGGGTCCTTTTCCTTGTTTGGATGTGGGCTTATAGTACCGGTTATTTGTCCGAGTGTCGTTTAAATTTTACTTATATATAAAATAGTATATGTATATAAATATAATAGTTATTTCATCAGTTTAACTACCTTTGTAACATGTTGAGCAAGGGATTACATGCAAACATGGTTAAATACACATTCAGAAAGTACATATAAATTATAATAGGTATAATTTATACATAGAACAATAATTCATGATTCAAGTATACTAGAATACACAGTCTTACAAGAAACAAGGGTTTTGATACAAATCAAATCAAGGGTTTACACTTATCAAATACATGTTTGGAATACTAATTCAAGAACATACTGTCAATCATTTATTTCAGAATGATTGGGTTTGATTCAAGAACATACGTGTTCGGAATACTAGATCAAGAACATATTGTCAATCATTTATTTCAGAATGATTGGGTTTTCATAACTAATATACATGTAACATTTATATGCTTTTTATGAGACATTCAATTCAGGTTGTTTAATTCATTTTAGACAACAGAGGAAAAGTCCTGACATTATAACCAGAATCTCCAGCCGGGGATCGAAAGAAGTGTGTGTAGATCTATATCGGGATTGACAACCCCGCACTCAGGCTGCTAGCTACAGTCAGGCTTACAAGCCGATGAGTGGCAATTGTTATCACCAGTTTAAACGCCCACAAAGCGTTTGTTTCAGGCCATCAGTCATAGTATGGTTATAATAACTCATTAAAAAGATATTAACAATACGTTAGTGTATAAACAACTAAACGAAAGTACACCTTCAAAGTACCAGTTTACAGAATACAAAATACAATGGTTCAATACAGTTTTCAATAACTGCTGGTGGAGCCAGGCACACTCTCAGTTACAAGTTTTCATAAAGTAATACAAATACAAAACATTAATACACAGAGAACGGTTTTATGGGAATAAAACCACTTTTCATATACAACAGAAAATATAGGTTTTTCTGGAACAAGTTACATATACAAGATACAGAGACATCCTTTAAACATAAACACTTATGCACTCACTCAACTTTATGTTGATACTCTCTTTTCAAATTACTTGTATTCTTAGGGAAATAATACACAGGTACTCCCCGAGCTTTTTGAGAAGATGGAGCTATGTTGAGTCATATCTTCTTTTGTATAACTATATTTTTGTTCAATATACAATGATTGAACATATGTAAATACTTATACCTTTTAAATACAATGGTTGTTTGTACTTTGATTACTATGATGCATGTGTTGTGATACTACAATTGAAGTCCTCCACCCCCGGACGTTTCCGCCGTCTGATTTAGGGGTGTGACAGATTGGTATCAGAGAATTGTTTATAGTGAACTCAGTATATCAATCCATAAAAGATATATAAACTATAAATACATCGGGGCAAGGAGCTCTGACTACAAGTATACTTTTTAAAGATTTAGGTATTTTTATAAGAAGTATACTAACACTCATACCTACAAATACAGTATCATAGTCATAAGAACACACTCATACTTACAACTACAATAACACAATCATAAGAACTTAAAAGTATTTGGATGTTGAACACTATAGTCAAACCTGGGCAGTTATGTAATCATATCTGGAATTAATATAGTCTGATCAACTATATTGATTTGAGATATGACCAACATGTGTTTGGGAGTGATAGTGGCGTTGCGACATGTCTAAAACTTACCATACACCTACAGAAGAACTATAGAACAGAAAACACAGACTAAAATACTACGGAGAGTATTTTACTAACCTTACTTCTAATACAGAACCTATGGCTGCACCCAATTTACCGGGAGATCCCTACAATCCACAGAATGCAGCCTGGATCATAGACTCAGACGAAGAACCCTTTGAGGACAGCGAATCAAGTGGTACGGATAAAGAGCCACAAGTCTGCAACCCTGGGGAGCATCCCCTGAGTCAAGAGGAAGCAGAACAATACCTGAGTGGGGCCAATACATAAACCATTGGAGTCGACAAGACGGCCAACGCCCTCCGTACGGAATGGCACGAGGTTTCTATAACTTCTCTAGAGGAGGAACCGCTGACAGAGCTCTTCCAGTTCTAGTAAACCGAATAGCCCGGCAGTTCGATCAATCAAGGATGTCGATCAATTGAATCCTAGAGGTGAATGCGGCTGCGAATATAATTTATATTTTTCTATATATATATATATATATATATATATATGTTTATTTAAATTTTTTTAAACGTAGGGGAATGAGAATGTGAATTTTATTTTCGGATGCCAAGCTCGATGGGGCCACACTCGGGTAGCGAAGGAAAATGAAGCTTAATGGGCCCACAATCCGGTTGTCAATGAAAATCAAGCGTAGGATATGAGGAGTGTGGTGGGAATGATCCACAAGAGTCGGGTTCTACAAACATATTGTCATGGTGGTTATAATTTATTTGTATTTTACAATAATTTTTTATTCAAAGTTGACAATAAGAAGTATCTTAAAATAAAATATATTTTTTTGTAGAAGAAGAAAAAGAAGAAGAAGCTTGTTCTTAGCGACGTTGTGGATGTCAAGAATCATATACCTGGCCCGCATATTCAAAAACTATCTCGTCCGGTTAGGTTACTGAAACCTTCTCGATATCTAAACTTTCTGGACGTTACGGTAAGTATGTTAAAATTTATATATAATATAATTATATTAAATTTTGTATAAATTTTTACTACAAATATAATGTGGATTCAATCGACCCCCCCCCCCTATACCGTAAGGGTGGATTAATACACAACCAACCACCACCCGTAGTTGTGAGCGAGCCCCCACCACTTTTATTGGAGTTGTACGTGATGATGGATTGTAATGCCCTTTCTTTATACTTAGGAAACAAACAAGGTGTATATATGAAACATATAAGGAAAAAAGAAAGATTGGAGGAAAAGTTTTGGGATCTTTTATTTTATGTGCTAGACTTGAGAGTTTTAGATGAAGTGGTATGGAAATATTGCTTAAATTTAAAATTCCATTAATTTATGAGAACATAATTTAAGATTTACTTATGTTACATTTAAATATAAAGGAAATATTGCTTAAATTTAAAATTCCATTAATTTTTGAGAACTTAATTAAGAGTTCCTTATGTTACAGTTAAATATAATTGCATCACGTTGATATTTAGGAAAAGCTATTGAATAAGAGGAGTCCAAGCAATGCTCAATGGACAGTCATGTCATCGTCATTTTTTCAGTGCATTTGAGACGTACGAGTGGGCACGATGGCGATGAATGTATACGACATCATGCGATCTTTTGATACGGTGAATATTATTGATTTTGTACGGTTTGAAGAGCTTATGGACAAGCTTTTACTCAAACTTTAATACTGGAATGCAATGTACTTACCCATTGAAAGTATCCATTACTGTTATGGATGGTACTAACGTGTCACAACAAGAAGAAACTTTTGGCGAGTGCAATGTTTTTATGTTGATGTTCATGGAGCAGCTTGTTTCAGGCCGACATATGGGTATATCTACAACACCTGTTATAGCTACTATGCAGTTTCGCAGTAGGATGACCATAATATATTATGGATATTCTAGAAATGCGATTTTACAGTAGTTTGATTACTATGTAGTTTGTCAGAATTACTGTGTAATAGTTCATCCCCAAATGATCCAACTCGGCGAGTCCACTCATGGGACTCGTCGAGTCCAGCAGTCAGACAACAAAAAATTAAAAATTTTCAGCTTTGAAAATTAACCAATGCATCTATATAACAGAAAACAACTCATGGCTCTGATACCACTATTGGGTTTTATGTACTATAACACTCCTATGGTGCACATACAACCCTAATGCTTTGGATCTAAGTTTTCTCTAGTTATACATGCAACAAAAATTATCCAAAGCATGAAACCTACAACTAGCATACAATTTGATATTTGAAACATAAAATCAAGTTAGATGAATACCTCTTTGTTGTAGCTTGTAGAGTTTTGGCCTTTCAAGAGCTTAGCACCTCAAGTGTGATGCCTCAAACAAGTCACAAACACTAAGAGCAAATGGAGGACAAATAAAAGAGAGGCTAGCACCACCAAAATCGGCTATGTTCATGTTGTGACCCTTGTGTCTATTTTGGGCTTAAGGGAATACATATATAGTGTAGAATTCCAAGAGTCATATGTAAACCCTAATTCTTACACTTAGGCTTATGATCCAATAACTCATATGAACTAACTCTTCATGGACTCTCACATAAACTTATTCCATCATGGATCAATATCCCAAACCATATGTATCACTGATTTACATAATCAGTCCCCGTTAATTTAATTAGTCGCTTTTGATCTCCAAATTAATTCCACATTATTTCTTGATCAATACTAATTAAATAATATGATTTCTCTATTAATATATTATACTTATAATATATTAATAAATCACAATAACCTCCTTCTCAAATATCCATCCTATCAAATTGCTTTGGTGAAGGCAACCAAAAATGGACCATGCTACTCTCGGGTCAAGTATATACCAATTATAATTATGGGCTTAGACACCTAATCCAACAGTCTCCCACTTGGATAAGTCTAATAACTATAACTGCAAGTACGACTTGAAAACCGACTAGCAATCGTAGCTCTCAAAAGCCGTTGTCGAACTCTGAGACATGAATTATAATCATTCTCTCTGTCCATGTGTTGTTTCCCGATTTCCGATTTATGATGAAAGACTAATTGAACAGATCAAATCAGTCCAGGCTTAGCCAAACACTTAGGTTTGTCATCACTAAATCATCGAGGGGCCCACATATATCGTTTTTATCCCTCTTAGGGTAAAAGGAACGGATAAACTTCGACTCATATGTCTGCTCTATTTACTCATCAAATCACACACAACAATATGTTTTATAACACCAAGTTACTGGTGCGTTTACATATCATTAATGTGCAACCGACTTATAAACTGCAACTATATGTCTCCGTTTCAAGAATATAAGATATTATCGTCTCACAATCACTCGTGATGAAATCCATGAAGTGATTCAGATGAGCGTGGATTTAATCCAATACTCAAATCTTATTACAGGAGTACTCATGAATACTGTAGCAAACTTGTGCTATGTCTAAACACTCTAGAAAATATACAGACGGATTCATGATAGTCTTACCTTAATACCTACTTCCAAAGTATGATCGACTGTGGATAGTTTGAATAATCTTATTATTCGGGAAGTCAAAACATGCAAAGTGAAACACAAGAATAATTGAATTCAATATGGTCTCAAAACTTTTCAATATAAATAAACACCTTTTATTTAATCACCATATTAATTACATATTATTCATTGTATAATGTTTCGATTAATCAACTTAATACTTGAATTAAAACAATAGTTATTCCATTCTCCAAGCATGCACACTATGTTTGCCTATGGTCCTTTCTTTGTGAAATAAACACAAACTCATTTCATAATTCCAAATCTTTATCATAAGTATAAGATTCTAAATTATCATGCAATGATTCATTTTGTAATGTCATGGTACCAAAGTCACAGAGACTTTGCCAATGATATTACAAAATATTCCATTAGAAATTGTTACAAAACAATTCCCCGGAATTAAAGTATCACATTCAAATTACATTCCTTTGAATAACTAATAATCAAATCAAGCAAGCTAGGTATAACCAATCAAACACAAGACATAACCAACAAGAAAAGTCTAAATCAATAGAATAAAACCATGAGTTCCAACTTCATCTAGCTAACAGAAGAAACTAGATTTAGCTAGACATTCTAACAAATAAACACAAACAAGTTAACATCAAAAACAAGTTTAAAAGTACCAAACTAATAATTGAATTATGAACTTCTTCTTCCTTGGTGTTTAATCCACTTTCCAGGCCTTCTTTCTCCCTGATTTTCGACTTCTGAACCCTCTCTCAAGTCAGCTAACCTCTCAAAATCTTAAGGATCAAGGACTTATATAGTTTTTGGATTTTTCCCGACTCACGTCGTGAGCTTTGAAGGCTCACGTCGTGAATCCAGTAGATATCCGTATTCAACATGGATTCCTGATCCGCGATGTTTATCTTCTGGAAAGACCTCCCTCACGTCGTGAGCTTTGAATACTCACGTCGTGAGAACGTGTTTTTGCTGGATTTTTATCTTTTAAGCCCTTTAATCTCCAAAGTTCCATTCTTTAACGCTTTTAGTCCCTTTCTTCAAAATATCTTCTTTTTGGCTGCAAAATATAAATTAACCTTATAAGTACCATTATTCTATGAAAATAACCAAAATATGTATAAAAATGTACTTAAATATTGCCTAAAAATATGTATAAATATGGCAATATCAATATCAAATACCAAAAATCTCTAACACAAAACCCCGATAGATGTCAGTAGCAGAGACCAGACGTGCATCAGGTATGGAGACTCTCAATGGCCTGCTCAAGGCCTCCCGCGAAATACTAAAACCACGACAAAAAGATGATGACAGAAAAGACCGACTCGCACCCATGTCAAACAGCACAAGCGCAGGTACATAATTCACAAGGAAAGTACCTACATGAAAAATAACATAAGAAACATAAATAAATCAAGAGAATAATAAAGAACACATACCAGCCACGACGTCTGGAGCTACTCGGGCCTCCTCTACTGTCAACTAAAATGCTCTCCTTCAAGCCCTCGGAGTCTCAGCCTTCCCCTGCCGACCATCAGTAATACGCAGGGTCGCGGGGGCCGGAGTCTGAACGGCCCAAGATGCAAGATAAGGACACTTAGCCCTTAAATGATATGTGTGGTTGCAATTGAAGCAAACCCGAAATACCTTGGGGCAATCCCTAGCCAAATGCCCCTCCTTTCCACATATGCAACAAACAATCCTTGTTCGACAGGATCCCTCATACCCCTTGTCGGATTTACCGCAAGTGCGGCCCTTCTAGCCTCCAGCTCCCGAGTCAGCGGGCTTGGGCTTCTTAGTGTCGGTTGCGACTACACTAGTCTCATATCTCTCACCTGGATCTCCCTCTCCTCTCTAGCCTGGGTCTCTAACACAATCTCTCTCCTCTGGGCATTAGTCTGCAGCTCAGCCAATGTCCGATACAAAGTATTCGCCACGAACTCACATATATCCCAACTCAAAATACTCAGCTACCGGCTCACACGTGCCTGCTCATTCAACACATGCTCAGGGCAGAACAAGGCCCTATCATGAAAGATCATGGTGATCTCAATCACCGTATCTATCTTCAGCTAGAGAGACAGGAACTCCTGGGCCAACCTCTCTCTTTCTCTCTCTCTCAACCATCGGTACAAACTCATCTCTGAACATCTCAATAAATCTCTCCTAGATCACCGCAGAACACTCTGCAAGAGAATAATCAGCTGTTACAAACTTCCACCAATCGTTCGCTCCCAAGCGAAGCAGATTGAGTGCAAAATGAACCCTCAAATTCTCCGAACAAGAGCAAGTTTAAAAACAACCCTCAACATTATAAATCCATCTCATCGCAGCAACTGGATCCTGGGTCGCATCAAACTTGGGTGGCTTCGTCTTGTTGAACTCCCAGTACCACAACGAATCACCCCCCTGTTGTCTCGCAACAACAATAACTGCGGTGGCTGCGGCAGCAGCAGCCTCAGTGACGACGGCATAGCGCTCGTCAAAAAGTCTCAATCAGCATGGTCTTGATAGACCCAAACATCTATGGTATAACCCTTCTAATCGCTATGGCCACTTCAGCGGCAACAATCCTATGGATCTCATCATCACTAGCACTCGGCCTCTCGAGATCGCTGGAGCTTGAACCTAAGGTAACCACCATACTGAAACACACAACAAAACCATCAGAATCAGGCTAAATCACATACACAACATCCACACAATCCTGCAATATCCTTAGTTCCTTAAGATTCCTTCTTGAGCCGCGTCAGTAGTATAGGCCCAATACTAACTTCCACACTAACCCGTATTTGTCTCAAGTCGTCCTCTCAAGATCCTAAGTCACAAGGACTCTATTTCTCAAGATCAGATATACACTCGACCTACTGGGTTCTTAAAACCACTACTAAGCATCTAGGAACTCATTCTAGACTACTCCCCAACACTACTCCGCCTCACAATATCTCCGCTGTCCTCGCCATTTGCTTTGCGCATGCCAATCGTACACAATACGAGACTCGATAGACATTCAAATAAATGATTCTACCTCAAATCCACAACCAAACAAGGAAAAGAAAGAAATTCTAAATTAGGGATTCTAAGGCTATAAAATCCTGACTATGTATAATTATACAGCATACACCAAGAAAATAGCAATGAAAGATTCAATCTCATCATAACAAACTCCTAGGCTAAAGGAATCACAAATCAGGCAACCCTAACACACCATTCTTGCAGGATCCTTAGCCTACCACTAACTAGCATGCCGTTCTATCATCTTATAAGATATCAGCTCTACATTACTCATAATATAAATTGAGATATTTTAGGAAACTACTGCTCGAGATCTGGTTGATTGTACACACTACTTCATTGAGTTTTTTTCCTGTAATAATCTTCATTTCTTTGAAAAGTATTTATGAAAATATTCAGATCCTTAGTTTGAGTTTGGAATTCCCCTAGAGTTCATCCAAATCCCTCAAACCAGGGCTCTGATACCAAGTTGTAACACCTCAAATTTCAAACCAAAATTTTCATTTTTAAATTAACCAAAATATTGTTCATAAACCAAATCATCGGAAAATCACAAGTATCAAACACAAATCATCATCACAAATATCAGAGTGCCACAAAATGGCCAGTAACAAAATCCCCTAACGAGTGTGTATAATCAGACTTTCGTCTTTCTGCGATCCTCAGAAGTACATGAAACACATATAATCAACAACTGTAAGCACGAAAATTAGTGAGTTCCCCAAGATATCTCATACAACACAACACATAAGCAGTTATGGGTTATGAGCAACCCTGGAGACTACACGAAGTCTCAGTGGGCAAACAGCACATCGTGTGGGTTATCAGCAACCTTAGAGACTACCCGAAGTCTCAGTCACATATAAACAACATAATACAATAATAACAGTTAGATCCAGCTGGTCATCACAGATACAACGATTCTACCACAAGGGTAAGAATAAGTTAGGAGACTTACCTGATACTGATGACAGATAAATCTCACACCCGAACTGCCGGAACTAGACTCGGTCTACTAACACAACAAGTAACCCTATTCAATCAAGGTTATAACCCGACACATAGGTCTAATTCCACAACTACGCCCCTGAAGGGTACAAAGACCATTTTGCCCCTCCATGGTTAAAAACCCTAAATCCTTTGACCAAACTCACAAGTCAGCAAAAGTCAACAAGTCCACATTCTCGTCCATACGCGGGGCGTACAACTCGAGTCAGCAATCAACGGGGACGGACCTGGCTATGTGGGGAGTATCCAAGAGTACGTCTGACGTACTCTGCCTAGTCCATAATCAACAACCTTTATGTCTTAATCCTTTAAGACAATTATCCCAACTTTAGATATGACCATTATAGAATGTCTTAACCCATAAAGTCACCGAATATAAGCCTTTGCATGGCTAGATAGGGCTCAAAACATAAAACTCTAACTTTTACAAAACTTTAAGTCACTAAACACGTACACGGGCCAAGGGAAATGATCAAATAACCATTTTTATGAATCTAAGCACTCTAATACATCTAAAAGGACAGACAATATGCTATGGAGTACTCCATACTCACAAAGGTCCAAGCTTTGTGACAAAAAGCTCATAAAAACCCATCTAAGGAGATCTAGAAAGAACATCAGCAAGGTATGGACTTTATACCTTCAAAAGATGCACAAGATGAAGGAGTTTCAGGATCTACAAACTTGCAAGAAGCGCCACCTTCTTCAAGGACCTTCTTACTATACAAGAATGCACAAAATCACCAAAAAGACTACAAGATCCTCACTCTCAAGGCTAGGGTTCGATATCTAGGGTTTAGAGGGAAGGGAGGCTGATAAGAAATTTCCAAGGGAGTCATAAGGTGGATTAAATAGGGAGCAAACCCCTAAATTTAGAGTTTAGAGCGTGAGTAAGTACGCCCTGTGTACCACATATATTCCCAACGTACTAGCATAAGCTCCGCGTTCCAAGTCTCGATTGTGTACGCTGCACGTACCTCATGTACACCCATCGTACGGGATGAAGTGCAAGGCTTTTGACATAAAGGACCAAATATGCAAACTTTAATTAATCCAAGGACAAAATGGAAATACCTAAAAACTGAATGTTACATTGTCATAGGGATTCAGCACGCCGACTCTCTTTTGTATTTCTTTGTCTTCCTCCACTCTGATGAACCGTAGTGCTCTGCTTCTGACTTTATCTATTCGTTTACATGGAGTCATTACAAGGTCCTCGTAGAATGGATAATCCTTCTTTAAACCCATCTTAAAGGGCTCCACGGCAGTGGCTAGGTCGATGTTTGGTATATTAAGAGCTTCCCTGCCAAACCTACTTACACAGTCCCTTAAGGATTCTTTAGGATCATGGAGCACCTGGTAGAGATCACTAGTGATCCTTTCAAATATTCTACTGCAAGAAAAATGATTATTGAAAAGATTAAATAAATGAGAAAAAAAGGTAATAGAATAAGGAGGAACATTAAGAATCCATTTTAAGGTTGATCTTGTAAGAGTCGATCCGAAGCCTTTGCATAAACAAGTTTTTTTTAAGTGTGGAGGAATGGGAATGATCTCCATTCTCTCCCTATATTTTTTGATATGTCCTTCAAGATTTGTGGTTCCATTGTAAGGCTTCATGCTAGGAGTTTGGAAGCACTTAGGAACTTCGATATCGGCTATTGAGGGATAAATCTTGAGATCTTATGACTGATGTGGGATGCTTCCGATATAGGTTGGACCACTCTTGGTACGCTTGAGATCGTCTGTCCTAGTTATTGGAGTTATTTTGCCATAATTGGACTTATTCATGCATCAAGATCCATAGAGTTAGCATTAATAGTGTTACTGTTAAAGAAGTCACCGATATTTCTATTATTAGGAGTAATGAAGGTCTCATCAAGATCCTGGGACACAGGAGTTTGGATGTTTGGGATTGCTCTCCTTGTTGGGGTTGCAACGGATGATGGAGCTGTCGATTCTGGTAATTTCCTAGGGATTCAGGATCCTCGATTGCAAGATTGAGGGTGTCACCTCCTAAGGTTTGCGGATCTCCACCCTTATCATTTCCACTTCCTTAAGCAGCGTTCAGTTGTCTTCCTGTTGTTGAGCCACTTGTTGAGTCAACGTTTTCATCATGGAGAAGAGTTCATAATGAAAACGTTGACGCAACAATCCTAGGCAGGAGGATCCTAGTATTCCAGGGATCCTGGAGCAACCGGAGGATTGTTCTTCTTTGATACATCGAAAGTTTTCCTCTGACCAGGGAGTTCGCTTGGAGGAGGTGGAATATTTTTCGGGGGAACATAGGGAACATAGGAAGAAGAAAGGGTTGGTTGTGAAGACATGATTTTTGAGGAATAGAAACACCACGACCCATGGTGGGTGCCAAATTGTTTTGGTCGAAAAATTAATCTATTGAATGTCAACCAAGGTGAATGAGAGGCTGTGGTATTGTTGTTGAAGTGACTATCGAAGTTGGAACAAAATTGCACAAGTTGTTTACAAAGAAAGCCCTTGATCCTTTGTAGGATCTCCGACACAAAACCTTGGAATGTGATAATGATCACCTACCTTGTTTAATTGTATTGATTGAAGTATGATTTACAGAAAATGAAAGTATGTAAACTAGTACAAGTATTACAGTAGGTCTAGTTGTGTGTAGTGTGCGAAGTACATGTGTATTTATAGTCTAGTCTAAGCAACCATAAGTCTAATATTTCTGTAATCCTCTCGAATAAAAATGTACACGTTGGCTTGACTTGGTATTTACGTGTCTTCTGTCTGGTAAAAGCGTTTCTTCGTTAAGAATTAGTCTTATGTTGACTATTTCTACACATGTGAGAAAAAGACTAGAAATGTATCCATTAAAAATGTTAGGAAATAATAATGATAAAGTTCAGGATCCTAAGATATATTCGGGATCCTGAGAGTTCATGAAGATCCGGAATCATAAATAGTGTTGAGGATCTTGGCCCTAACAACCATACATCAATCACATATGACTTTCTCAAGGATTTGTTTCTATAATAGCTAAGCATAAACTGTTAATAAATGATTTTAATCACATCTGATTGAAGTAATACGATTTTAAACATATACTAATCATATGTTTTTTTTTAATGTTGAAGGTTTTTCTACAAAAATAAATCCAGATTATTAGCGTAATACTTAATATTTTTGTTTTATACTTAAAAAACGCAGTTAGAATGCATGTTCAAAACAAAAATAAACAATCAAAATAAGAATCAAAGTTTAATGATATTAACATAATACTCAATAATTTTGATTTTACTTCAAAAATGCAGTTAGAATGTGCACGTTCAAAACAAAATAAACAATCGAAAAAAAGAATCAAAGTTTGATGAACAATATATTAAACCTAACTCTTTTCGACCTTAAAACGTTAAATAACTGATTCGATTACTAAAATTGTTGATCTAAATATTAATGCGAGTGTTTAATTATCGAAAAAAAACTTATACAAAGTAAAGATTTTTTCCTTTTGATGGAACAAACTGTTAAACCTAACTTCTTCGACGAAGCTATAATTACTTATTCTATGAGAATCGACACAGAAAACAGAGTGAATTTTGGAAGCAAAATCATAGAAATCGTTGAGATTTAGAACGAATTTACGTCAAAATCGTTGAAATCAGATGAAAATTCGTTGTAATCATATTCTCGAGCAAGTTACGTGAAACATAGAAACAAAATCAGATGAACAAAAGTTTATAAAAGGACCATTCATATAAAAAAAATTCAATAATGGAAACGTATGAATTTGAACAAACCCTAATGACTAAATATATAATTTACTCTTTAATTATTGGTTGATGTGTACATCAAAAAATTATAGGGCTAATTACTAATCTAGCCAAATTAAGAAAGTAATTAACCATTTTTAGCCAAAAATTAGGAATTGTTCCAAAATAGGCCACGAAACCGTAGGTTTTTAGAATCGTCTACTGTTTCGCTAATTCGTCTACTATTTCGACAATGAAAGAAAAAATGAGGAAAAAGTAACCTAAACTGAAAAATAAGACATTATATACTATGAGCCAATGTGCCACAAAACAGTAGACGGGCCACGAAAGTGTAGTTCATTGCGACGAAAGAGTAGTTTTCGAAGGTTGACCGTAGTCAACCCTCGTTGACCGTAGTCAACCCTAACCTATCTACTATTTCGTGGGTTAGTTTTGGCTAATGTGTTTTTTTTTAACTAATTTTAGACAGGTAATTGTTATATTTGACTATATTAGTATTTTTCCAAAATTATAGTTGATATATTAGTTTGTATATAGGGAAATGCACTTCTAATCCATAAAACGTAACGTTTAGACCGGAGGAACATGATTTCAGGTGCAGTCAGAAAATCAGAACACAGATGTCTTGTCTTGTGAGTTGGGCCTAGACAATTCAACGGGACTATACTCTGACTATTTAACCAGACCATTAAATATATGTTTATAAATAAAGTGTTATCAATTCTTTAATATATTTTGATTATAAATAAAGTGTTAAGTATAAAATATATTTCGGCTATATAAAAAGTAGATATGTATTAATTGAATAAAAAATAGTAAACGATTAGACAAAATTACATAAATGAAAGGTAAAATAACTTATCAAGGTAATTAATTTTTCGGTGTGTTTACATCTGGGTAACCATCTTTTTTTTGTAAACATTTGGGTAACAAACTTGTTGGAAGTGTTCACATATGACAATTATGACCTGCTGTAGCAGGTTACATCCTAAATGTTGACACTTTCGACAAGTTGGTTACTTAGATGTGTACAATACCCAAATATGAACAAAACAAAAAGTAAGAGTAAATTACACGAATGGTCCCTGTTGTTTGGTGGAATTTGTGTTTTTGGTCCCTAACTTATTTTTTTAACTCGGATGGTCCCTACTGTTTATTTTTGTTGCACGTTTGGTCTCTGTCTTACCTAAAAAGACTATGATGCCCTTATTAATATATTTTTTAATTAATTTTCTTATTTATGATATTATTTTTTATATATTTAAAAAAATTAATAGTGTATCTCCTCACCGTAAACCTAAAACCAAGTTTGAGAAATTTAATTTGGGTCTCACCGGTCACCATCCTATCTATCATCCTCCTCAACTTCTATTTCTTTTCCATCTTTAGTGATATCGACGTCTTCACCATGCTTCTTTTTTTGGTCCTTCAACTCTGGCAAACCAAACACCATAACCCACTGTCTCTTCATCTTTAGTGGGTTCACTGGGTTGTTGTGTTAATTCAACGGAGTTGAAGGACCGAAAAAAAAAGGATGGTGAAGACGTCGATATCACTAAAGATGGAAAATAAATAGAAGTTGAGGAGGATGAGAGATGTGATGGTGAGGAGATATAGATATGTAGGTCTATTAATTTTTTTAAGTATATAAAGAATAAATACATAAATAAGAAAATTAATTAATAAGGACACGATAGTCTTTTTAGGTAAGACAGAGACCAAACGCATAACAAAAATAAACAGTAGGGATCATTCGAGTTAAAAAAATAAATTAATTAAAAAATAAACAGTATGGATCATCCGAGGAGATACAGATATGTGGGGTCTATTAATTTTTTTTAAAGATATAAAAAATAAATACATAAATAAGAAAATTAATTAAAAAATAAATTAATAAGGGCACAATAGTCTTTTTAGGTAAGACAGGGACCAAACGCGCAACAAAAATAAATAGTAGGGACCATCCAAGTTAAAAAAATAAGTTAGGGACCAAAAACACAAATTTCTCCAAACCACAAAGACCATTCGTGTAATTTACTCTTACTTTTCGTTTTGTTCATATTTAGGTAACTATTTTTTTTGTACACATCTAGATAACGAAATTGTCAAAAGTGTTCACATCTAGGATGTAATCTGCTACAGCAGGTCATAATGGTCATATGTGAACACTTCCAACAAGTTTGTTACCTAAATGTATAAAAAAAAGATTGTTACCCGGATGTGAATATACCGAAAAGTTAATTACCTTTATAAGTCATTTTCCCTAAATGAAAGGAAGGATTATAGAATAATTAAAACATCACTTTTGGACGGATAGGCTTTTAGATAATATCAAGAGTCAAAAATGTCGTGAATCAATTATACAATTAAATCGATTTGTGTATAAAAAGATATCAAATAATCAATCTACCAGAGCTTCTTACGGTCAAATGAACAATGGTGGTAGATACTTGTCAACTACCGTCAACCATAAAACTATTAATTTTTGGTTTGAAAGAAATAAACAGAGAATAGTCTTAGTAAGTGAACTATGAAATAGACAAAATTACTCCATATCCATCAATATAGGACAACAACGTACAATTGTACTGAAGTTTTACAATCATCAAACTACTACTTATTATAACACCATAAACTAATGGAACTACAATCTTCGTATGTTATTGTCGAGCATACCTCAATATCTAATGTTCGTATGTTGTTACTAATACTGTAAACCAATCTTATAAGTCTATTACCTTTAAGAATTCTAACTCTCTAGGATTCGAACAACTTTGGCTGCGGAAAGCACATGTCAACACACCCATGGGTGGAGCTTTGTTAGGGCAAGCAGTGGCAGAGCCAATGTGTACTAGTGGGGTCTAAGGTCCCTCTTAAATTTGAAATCCACCAGGTGTGTGTGTGTTCATTTTTGTAATTATATGATCTTCTAGTCTTTGGCACCCACTTGTCAATATTTAAAATAACAAGAAACTCTTTTTTGCTCTTTCTTTTCTCCTTCTCTCCTTATTCTCGTGTTCTTTCTTTGTTTAAAGTAGTTGTTTAAGAGGAAAAAAGACGGGTTGTTGCACGGTCGCCGTCACCGGAGTTAGAACCGGCCACCGACGCTGCCCCTTTTCACTTTCTAATTAAGTCGCTAATGGGTAAGGTATAAAATGGACCCCCATCATTATGTCCTTATTCTCGCGTTCTTTCTTTGTTTAAACTAGCTGTTTAAGAGGAAAAAAGACGGGTCGTTGCACGGTCGTCGTCACCGGAGTTAGAACCGACCACCGGCGCCGCCCCTTTTCACTTTCTAATTAAATCACTAATGGGTAAGGTATAAAATGGACCTCGGTTGTGTTTCTTGTTTTGGTTAGAAGTAGTCCTTATACTTTAATTTTATACATATTAGGCCCACAAATATAAAATTTTGGTTGTGGGCCCCCTCTCACCAGTTTTTATACATATTATATTTTCGTACCCCCAAATCAAATGTTGAATCTCCGCTACTAGACACCAAGGTAATTTGAAAAACTAGAAAGAAACATATTCAAATCATTTAGAAGTTCTGGAACCATGGTTTCAAACATCATGCATAACATGTCTAGGGAGTCACTAAAGTGTTTCTCATACACTCCTCTTAACTTTCTTTTCCCCATCACTAGTTCATCTAGATTTGGTTCGTTAAAGAGATAACTGTTAGAGTATTATTTTTATTGTGCATTTATATTATTATTCATAGTTCGGCCCGTATGTTTGTTCCTTTTCTGATTTACCATGCATCTTGTGTGTGTGTGTGTGTATATTGAGGGTATTAAATGATATTGATTTTACGGGTAAATATAGATGATTACATGGTATCAGAGCACCCTACTTTTTTGGATCGTTCTAAAACCTAGTCGATGGCTCCTTACATCTCGATCTTTCTCTTCTTCCCTCTTTATCGCTCTCCTTTTTCATAATGTCAGGCTCTTCGACTGAAAAACCCTCCTCCACGATCAACATAAAACATGTTGTCCCGTTCGTCTTGGATCTGGATCAAATGAGTTATGATATTTGGCAAGAGTTCTTTGAAATCCATGACATTAGTTATGGATTTAACGATCATCTCAAACCTCCAACTTAGTCTCCTCCCGTAGACAAAGAGAAAGACAAGGTTGTTGTCGAGTCCACTCACGCCTTGGCTAAATGGTTGCGCACAGACTCGATTGTCAAATCTTGGATGTACGATACTCTCTCAATTCCTCTTCTCAACATGATTTTTAAAAAACAAGCCACTACCTTTGAAATTTGGGACAATCTTGAGAAGGTATTTCTCGGTAACAAAGCCTCTGTAGAGTCGAAAGTAGTTGTGAGTAGTCTAAAGTTATGTCTTTATGTTTCACGTATGTAAATAGTGAAAGTTTAAGGACTTTCATTATCGTATCTATTTACAAGACATTTTCAAGTTTCGCATTGTATTGCCAAAGTCCTTGTATTTTTTGGTCTGTGATGTACCCTATCAATAGGGTAAGTACTTAGGGGTTAGAAAAACGAATATTGTCATAATATTTCTTGTACTTTAAAAACCTTTGTACTCTTCCAAAGATAATCTGAGCTAAACATATCTTCTTTAGATCTTGGTGTTCTTTACTGTTTTCTTTGATTCCATTGATTCAAACACTCTTCAATTGGTATCAGAGCAGGAATCACCACTTTGATTGAAGAATTTGAATCTCGTTTTTCAACTTTTGAGTCAATCTTTCCGATTCATTTTTCCACAAATTTGAAAGAGTAATTTTTCGTTTAATCAAGTGTGATTAATTGATTATGTTGTTGTTTTTTTCAATCGATCTTATAATCATATCAATTTCTATTCAAAAAATTATTCTTTTCATCAAATCAAATGCTAATCTCATTATGAACACAATGATGAACTATACGAATCTTCTTAGATCTGCAACTAAGATCTTGATGCTGATCCCAGAGTATTATGATCAGTGGGATGATCGAATGGAGGATTACCTTAACGGAATCGATAAAGATTTGTGGAGATCAATTGGTAAAGGACCTTAGCGTGAAGATCTGGTTCAACCTGTTGGTAATGCAGAAGCAGCTGGAGACATGGTTGCACAAGCAAACAAATGGAAGACTAATGATAAGAAGTGTCTTCGTGAGTTGAGAGGAGCACTTTTTCCTGTCGTCTACAACTATGTTCGTGGATGCAAAACAACTTAGGAAATTTGGGATGCGTTGAAAGAAAATTATCAAGGCAATGAGAGGACAAAGAAAATCCCAGTAACGAAATGTTTGTCTGAACTTGCTGATTTCAACCAGAAAGAAAATGAAAACATCGAAGCATACTACAACATGATGAATGATTTGATCTTCAAGTGCATTCGATATGGGCTAAATCATACTTCTCTAGAATTTAACCTTACTTTCGTTTATGGACTCAGAAAATAATGGTGAAACATCTTCTTAATGATCAAGACACAGGAGAATTTTGATACTCATTCGCTATCAAATTTGTACAATAATCTTAAAACACATGAATTTGAGGTAATGGAGATTTCTGAGGAGAACAAGTTGAACTATGGTGGTCCAATGGTGTTGGTCTCGAAAGCAAATGTGAAGGAAGATGGGTCTGAGGGTGATGTAAAAGAATATGAAGAAGGATTACTAAATTTCGATGACGAAGCAGTTGCTTATTACTCAAACAATAGGGTGAAGAAGTTTTTCAAGAAACCAATCAGTGGAAATTTTAAGAACAACTTTCAAAAGAAACAAGTGCCGAATGTTAGTGGAAGTCAAAATGTGAAGATGAAAGTTGAGAAGAAAGAAGAAGAAAAGAAGTCAGAAGTTAAAATAAAAGGAGATTCTGGCTACAAATACAATTACAGTAATGGTCACAATCACTTGGCTAAGGATTGCATGTTGAGAAAAATGGAACAGAAGAAATAGAAAGTGAAAGATGAGGCCTATTACGCCAAACTACTGGAGGAAGTTTGTGCTCAAACGAAGAATCTTTCCCTAATGGATAAAGGAGGTGATGAAAGTGATGGGACTTATCAAATTTGGTCGTTTGGATCTGATGATGAAGAAACGTGTCATCCTACTCATGGCGTGTTATTTGCAAAGTATGAAGAAGGTGAATCTTGTGAGAAGAGTTTGTTTAGGAAAGGTGATGATGACAGTGATGATGAATCAGAGCAGTTTGATAAAGTTGAGGAAAGTGAAGAAGAGTATGTGGATACCACTGGGAGATGTTTCGTTTCAACGACTCCAAAATTTCCAATGACTGCTAAGGTGTGTGATCGTCTCGTCTCACTTAATATTCCTTTGAATTCTTATCATACTGTTTTATGTGAATTTAACGAAACTCACTCTTACTTGAATGACATGCTTATTTCGATGACTAGTGAAGCAGAGAAATCTAAGGCGTCTCTTTGTGAAGCTCGTAATAGGTTGGAGGAAAAAGAAAAGTAAAATAGAGAGTTTAGAGCTTTTCATCATGAATGTTATGTGTGATAGGGATACTCTTAGAATGGACAATAAAATGTTAGTCAAACAACGTAATATATACTATAACACGACAAAATGATTGTATGACTAATCTCTATCATTCTGTTGACATTTGTGTTGAACAACATAAGAAGTTGTTTCCTTTCATTACTTTCAAACGAGTGTCAGTTGATGAGACTACTTTTAACAGTGAAAGTAAAGTGGTTGACTATGCCACCATTCCTAATGATTCATATGCTTATGGTGTAGTTAACATAAATGATTGTTTAAATGTTGATTAGCTTGTTAAAATTGTGAATGCGAACTTGACTAAAAATGAACAAATCAAAATTTTGAAGACCGAGAAATCCACACAAAGTACTCAACAAAATTTTACTGATATCAAAGATAACTCTGATAATATTAGTGAAATCGAGGAAGAGGAATGTGTTGACTGCTCGAAATTGTCAGTCATTAATGTCACTTCGTTGGCCAAGGACAAAGATAATGTTGACTCGAATGCGAAATTAAACGATGAGTCTTCTTCGACAACCAAAACTTGTGATTCTCAGAAGGAGAAAGTTATTGTTGAGGATATTACAAATAACGGAAGTGATAGTGACGATGATTCAAGTGAGATGGAAATTCCTCGAGCTGTGGAAACTCAAGTGTATGATGATACAAAGGAATTTTCAAAGATCTTGAAAGAAAAGGGAAATCATTATTTGGAAACGAATACTATTTTTTATCTCACATGCATCAAAGGTCTTCCAAATAGCTTTTTCGACGAAAGGAAATGCTGAAAATTTCCATCCAAAAATAAACGAATTATTGAAAAAGGACAATCAAAATGTGACTCATGAAGGTTTTTATTCAAATCATAATATAGAGGAAAAAAGGTTAAACAAAAGATCACATGTTTTTGAACGACAAAAGAGTCATAAATCATTTTCCAAAGAGAATGAAAAGAAGTCGAACAAAGTTTGGGTTGTGAAAACAGAAAACCAAATGTCGAAAGTAAAACTGAAGAAAACAATAAGAAATTTTACCCTAATGATTCTAGTAATCAAAAGGAGAAAGCTCATGATTTCAAAAAGAAAGAAAAATCAGTTTCACAAAAAGTTCCTTTCAAAAATCAAAATGGAAAATTTCAAAATCAAAATGAAAAGGTTGATAAATCTGATTTGGAAAACGAAATTTTTGGAAAGAAAGCACAAAACAAGGCTTATTGGAAGCTACAAAAAGAAAAGCAAAAAAGAAAAGTTTTTGAGACACAAAAATAACCAAAATTCTGAAAAGAAGTTTTCACAAACATCAAAAAATCATACTTCAAAACAATTCTCTCAAACTAATTTGAAAAATGGACAAAGGAATGTTGGAAATAAAATTGGTATTTCACCAAATGCGAATGTTACTGAAAAAACGAATGAGAAAAAGAGTGCGAAAATTTCAAATCCAACTCAACAGAATGAACAATAAAGTTTTCATCAAAACTATGTTGAGAAAAATGTTCAAAAGATGAAGGATTTTCAAAATAATGAAGAAAAGACACAAAATTGTTTTCAGAACAATGGACAAAGGATTTTTTTCCCAAAATCGAAAAGTTTTTTAAAAGGATTCTCATTTAGGTTATCAAAATTGATACCAAAATCGCCTTCAATAATGACCACATAAACCATCATCACATATGAATTTTACAAAAATGATAAATGTTGCAAAGAAAAATATACCATTCAAACCTGATGGTCCAAATTTTCCAAATCCTGATTTGAAGCAAAAGTCAAAAGTATGTTTTGTCAAGGGCAGAAACGACACGAAAAACCTTAATCATTGGTTGGAGGGAAAAGGAAGAAAATTTCAATCGAAAAAGTATTCACAAGAAAAAGTCCAAGAGGCTTATGATAATTACTTAAATGAGTTTTTGAATAGAAGTACCTCATCTCAAGAATCAATGTCGAAAGTGTTAAAATGGAAAGAACTTAAAGCAACGAAAGTTGATGTTTCTCAAGGAAGGGTTGAAAAATATAAACTCAACGTTGAAACTTCGTCATTGCATGACTACATATCAATGCCTAAAGCTGACGAAGTTGACTTAATTGACAAACTTAAGACTAAAGTTGGTAGTTGGATTTTTGGTTCATCATTGCACATTGTATTCCATGTTAATGTCCAAGGACCCAAAAGGTCTTGGGGACCTAAATCTCTCTAATTTATTGTACGTACTATGTGACGAGCAATATAGCGAAAGCTGTTATATCTATAGTGGATGCTCGCATCACATGACTGGGAGGAAGAAGAATTTGAGAGATTTTCGTTCGTTGGAGAATGATAGAGTATTAAAGTTTGGAAAAATCAGAAGTGCAAAGTCACAGGATATGGGAAAGTTACAAATTGAAAGTTCACGGTGAAACGAGTTGCTTATGTCAAAGGGTTAAAGCATAACCTAATAAGCATACCTCAACTTGTGGTCGAAACAGGAAATCAAGTTCTTCTTGATAAGGAAGGAAGTACAATTTCAAACAAAGAAACTAAGGAAAATTTATTGAAGTCAAAGAGAAAGGGTGATATGTTTACTCTCGACATGAAACCTATAGTAGGCATACCTTCTGTGTGCTTACTATCGAAAGCCTCTTCAAAACTTAGTTGGTTATGGCTTCAACGTCTTCCTCATCTTAACTTCAAGAATCTAAACAAACTTGTTCTCGATGATCTTGTTTGTGGTTTTCCTGTTTTTGAAATTTGAAAATGATTCATTATCTGAAGCTTGTGAACAGGGGAAATAACATCGTCAAGTTCATCCAATCAAAATTGATTTAAAGATCATCAAACCGCTGGAACTTCTTTACATTGACTTGTTTGGCCCTTCGACTGTTGAGTCTCTCAATAAGAAAAATTACATACATGTTATTGTTGATGATTTTTCACGATTTACTTAGGTTTTCTTTCTTAGACAGAAATCAAAAACATCTCAAGTGATGATCGATTTTATCAAAAACATTGAACTAAGTTTGAAAAAGAAAGTTCGTAAGATAAAGAGCGACAACGGAACCGAGTTCAAAAATCGAACTTTATATTCATTTTTTACTGAACTGTGAATTTCACACAAATTTTTGTCTCCTTACACACCACAACAAAATGGTGTTGTCGAAAGGAGGAATCGTTCCTTGTGTGAAGCGACTAGGATGATGTTTACATATGCGAATTTACCATAATACTTTTGGGCAGAAGCAGTTTCGACAGCTTGCTTTACGCAAACTCGTTCTTTTACTCATCGCCGTTTTAATGTCACACCTTATGAAATCATTAACAAAAGGAAACCTAATGTGCAATTTTTCCATGTTTTTGGTTGCAGATGTTTCATAATGAATCTCAAGGAAAATACTTTCCAAATTTCAGATGAAAGTTGATGAGTGAATTTTCTTGGGATATTCGCACAATTTTGTTGCTTATAGGGTGTTGAACAAAAGGACACAAAAAATGTAGAAACATTCAATCTCACATTTGATGATTATTACATCAAGAGAATTGAACAAGAATTTTCAAAGAATACGATAATTTCTAAAACAAATGAAGAATCTGAGGAGATGCTTACTTTTGAAATTTATCTTTATTTAGTTTTTGTATTCCTGACAGGGAAATTGATGTTGAAATCAATATTGAAGATAATCAAGTTCCGAGGCATCAAAACACTCAGGTGATTATGCACTCACTTATGAAGAAAATGAAGAAAATGAAGAAAATTCATCACTAACCTCAAAAGTCAACGTCGAAAGAACACAAAATTCGACTGATGATCAAGTGGAGGGGGGGCACTTGATTTCTTCACCACATACGAAAGACAAAATTCGATTTCTCAATCTCGAGCAGAGGGAGAGTTATTGAATTCGCATACAAATGTTGAGGGGGAGCTATTTACTACTCAAGTTGGTGTTGAGGGGGAGCACCAGACAATAAATCCATTGGTTGAGGGGGAGCCAGGTGGAATTAATCATCACGACGACGATCAATGTAACGAATTTATTGATACTAATGACAATATCTCTATTCCAGATGAATTATCAGAAGCAGAAGAGACATACGAGGATGCACATTTAGAGTTTCATCCCGCCTTTCCTTCAATGGAGAAATGGACGAGGGATCATCCAAAAGAACAAATTCTTGATGATCCAAGTTCGAGTTTTCTAACACGAGCACAGATTCAAGCAAAAAATGAGGTTCTAAATGTTCATCAGGAATTTTGTATGTTTAATGTCTTTATTTCGAAAATTGAACCAAAATAGTTAAGAAGGCATTACAACATCTCGATTGGGTTGTTGCAATGTAGTCTGACTTGGCTGAATTTGAACGAAACAATGTTTGAAGGTTAATTCCTAAAGCTGATGATGCTTCGATTGTTGGTCACAAATGGGTTTTTAAATATAAAATAGACAAAGGAAGAAATATTATTCGAAACAAAGCTAGATTATTCATAAAAGGTTATTGTCAACAAGAGGGAATTGATTATGAAGAAACCTTCGCCTTTGTCGCTAGACTCGAGGTTGTACGAATTTTGATGGCTTATGTAGCTCATAAGGATTTCGATGTCTACCAGATGGATGCAAAGTGCGCATTCCTTAATGGTGTTCTTGAAGAGACGGTCTATGTCGAACAGCCACCCCGATTCGTCAATGATAAGTCTCCTGACCATTGCTATATCCTTGACAAGGCAGTTTATGGGTTAAAATAAGCACCTCGTTCTTGCTATATCCCAAAATTTAAGCAAGGATCAGTTGATCTCACTTTATTTCGTAAGAAAGTAGCGGATCATCTGATGCTCATTCAAATTTACGTTGATGACATTATATTTGGTTCAACTAATCCTTCGTTATCAAAGGAGTTCGAGGAGCTAATGAAGAGTAAATTAGAAATGCGCATGATGGGGAAAATATATCATTTCTTGGGTTTAAATATTCGTCAAATTAAGGAAGTAATTTTCATCAATCAATAAAATTACACTCGAAACCTGCTTGAATGATTTGGATTGACGAGTTACACGAAAGCTAAAGTTCCCATGGCAGTCGGCACTCGCTTAGGTCCTTCATTGGAAAAGCTTGTTGTTGATATCAAAACATATAGAAGCATGATCTGTTCGTTTTTGTACTTAACTGCAAGTCGACCTGATATAATGTTTTCTATGTGTAATTGTTCTAGGTATCAAGAAAATCCAAGAGAACCTCATTTTACTGTAGTGAAAAATATCATTTGCTATCTACATGGCACAAAGACTGTAGGACTGTGGTATCCGTCGAAAACATGATTCTTTATTCAAGCTTTCTCAGATGCAGATCTAGGGGTTGACAATTAGATCGAAAGAGCACCACTGAAGGATGTCAATTCCTCGATGGGAAACTTGTGAGTTGGCAGTCGAAAAAACAGACGTGTGTATCAATTTTGATGGCTGAGGTTGAATACATTGTTGTTGCAACATGTACATCTCAAGTGATCTGGATCCAAATCCAACTACATGACTATGCGGTTAACATGAAGAAAATTCCATTATATTGCGATTCTCAAAGTGTAATTCGCATATGTCATAATCCAGTTCAACATTCGAAAACAAAACATATTGCTCTTCGTTACCACTTCATCAAAGATCATGCTGAATATGGGAATACTGAAGTTCATTTTGTTAAAACAACTTATCAGCTTGCTGATATTTTTACAAAACCTTTGGACGAAAAATCATTCTTAAGAATTTTAAATGGGTTGGGAATGATGGAATCTTGTTATGTTCCTCATTCTACATAATTGTTCTTTGATTTGATATATAAATGTGGTGGACTTACTTTCGATTGTTGGCTTAACTTTCATTTGTTGATCTAACTTTCGCTAATTTAAAAAACTTTCGTTTGTTTTACTAACTTTCGTTACTTGTCCAATTTTTATTTAGCGGTTACAGTTCCCATTAAGCGTTCGTATGCCTTCACATTTGATTTCTTACTGATTCATTTAGTGCAAGTCTACAATTTGTGTATGGAGTCCGTCTTTTGATAGGAAATACATATCTTTGGTGAGCGCTTGATTAAAAGAAAACACTTTGGAGATGAGAAAGCATTGGTTCGCGTGTGAAGTGTTTGTTATATCTGACAAATAATTAATGTTGGTAATATCATTTTCTTATTTTTGTCTTTTTTTAAAAAAATTTAAAAATCCAAAAATATTATCTTATTTTTGTCTTTTCTTTATAAAATTCAGAAAGATTTTCTTATTTTTGTTTTTTCTTTATAAAATTCAAAAATCAAAAAGACTTTCTTATTTTTGTCTTTTCTTTATCAAATTAAAAAATTAAAAAAAAGTTTTTAATTTTATTTTCATTTTTGTGTTTCCTTTACAAAATCAAAAATCCAAAAATATTTTCCTTATCTTTTATTTATTTATTTTTATTATTATTATTATTATTATTTGGGGGGGGGGGGAGGGGTCATTGTCATAACATGTTGCACTTCCACATGCCAAATGAGAAGATATATACAGGGAACTGGTATGATACAAAACTTTTGTACTAGTGAGGTATCCCTAGAAACATGTTGCAGCATGTTGTCCATAAACCTCATAGACTCTTTGTGTACAAAGTCTTAATGAAATTTTTCATACGAAAGTTTCTTCCCAATTAGGTTGTATTCACATTAGTCGACGGGCTACCTTTCTCTTCTCATGTTGTGAAAAGAGATTTCTGCTATGTCTAATTTTTCACAGAGGTACATTTTCACATCCAATCTTTTTCACCCAAAATTTCTAACACGATCACACACAATGACACATGCCCAAGACATCTCTAGTCGAAACCAACCAGGATATAGGTATGTCACAAGTCTGTGTTTATGATCCTAAATCATTTTTCCGTGATGAAGGTGAAACCCAACAAACCTCAACTTAACGAATTGATTGTGAACATTTTATGTTCAAGATTTCACAAAACATTTGTTTCACTGTACCACTTTCGATGTTTAAAATCTCATTTTCATTTCCATTGTGTGATCTAAATAAAATGTACTCATCCCAAGTCATTTCTTCACAATAAATCCAGTTTTTCAATTTTCATGAAATGAGATTTCTGTTTCAACATTTTTATCTATCTTTCGTTACTTCAGAATTTTCAAAGCTTACTTGTTCTTGACTACACTGGTCATCCAAGTATTTTCGCACAATTATTTACACTTATGTTAAGTTGTGAATTTGTATGAAAATGAAGCCACCCATGAACCTTATTAAAAGAGGCCCTACGTTACTTCTCAATGAGTTTTCGATTGTAATTCACGGGAAACCACACAAGCACATCGACATCTCTCTTAATAACGAATGAAGCGTATCTTTGACCGGGATCTATCAGCTTTTATATCAAAGATTATTTGATATCACTATAACCGAAATTTTCTTAACTTGATTCTATCTTATTTTTTGGCACACTTAAGCACTGAAATCCTCGAGGTTTTGGGTATTACCAACTCAAACCTAGATTTCACATGCTTGGCAAATGATTTTGCTTATCCTTACCATAATTGAATCCATATCGATGAAAGGTTCTTGATTGTGGTCGAAACTAATGACCGTACAATTTTGTTGGGAGAAGCGAAAAATCCGTGGATGGGACGGTTTAATTTCACAAGACTCAAGGCAACAATGATCATCACTTTTACATGTGGCGGTTTTTCTGTGGTGATGGTTCAGTAACCTCATTTCCACGTGGCGTTATATGATTGGGCAACGTTTAAATTCAAATTTCACGCCGGTTATTTAAGGAATTTGAACATTCCAATTACAACTTTACGTTTCCAGAAATCACATAAAAGCCCTAACTGTTCATCGTAAATTCTCTCGCACAATTCTTACTTTCTTACAATGGCTGCTGAATAACATGTTGTTGATCAATTCAACACTAATGATAAAGAAACTTCGCAACCGACGATGAAGATTCAATACAACAATCTATGGTTTAATCCTACAATCAATTTGTATCCTGAAGAACTACAAATGTTAGTGCAAGTATTGAACGAATTTGTTCTTGCTTTTGCATTATCATCTTCGTTCGCTATTTCGATGCAATGGTTGTCATTGGCTACTTCCACTGCTGTTTACAACAAAACAACCAAAATTGTTACGTTCCAGTTGATGTCCAACAAGACAAAGAAACTCAAACATAAGCAATTTTCTCAAATCTTGAAGTTACCTTCTACGGGTACGTTTTATGAAGTCATCACTGATCAATTAATCCATATGTTCAATGAGATGTGTCATCATCCTACTCTTTCGACTATAATTCACTTCAGGAATTCCAATCTACCAAGTGTTTGGAGTTTTTTCTTTGGAATTACTTTATGAAGTTTGACAGGAAGAAGTTCAGGGTTGGATAAAGCAAAGCTTGAGGTGTATTCTGTTATGGATGGGTTGTATTATGGGTTAAATGTTGATTATGCATCAATGTTATGGACGGAATTTGGTATTTCAATTTCTTATTCAAAGACGACAACTAGAGTTTCGTGTTCTAGGTTTTGGGGCTTGATTTTGAAGGATGTGTCTACACAAGAAGGTATTCAAATTCCTTCTGATGTTGATGTTGCTAAATTTGCTCCAACG
This sequence comes from Lactuca virosa, assembly GCF_052849685.1. NCBI lineage: Eukaryota > Viridiplantae > Streptophyta > Magnoliopsida > Asterales > Asteraceae > Lactuca > Lactuca virosa. The sequence continues at coordinate 48,434,707 of NC_136433.1, forward strand.
ACCATTCCTAAGAATATTGTTGATGATGTTACAGTTTTTCCAACGGTTGCTCGAATTCCTAATTCGATGCTTAACTTAGTGAATCCTACTAATAAGTTGTTGATTTCATATCGAGCTTCTATCGATTATAATCCAACGGGTATTCTTCCACTAAGAGTTACTTCTCACGATGCAGAGGGATCATCTAAAGTATCGAAACCAAAGAAAAATAAGGAGCCAATTATGAAACTTAAGCCAGTTGAAGAAGAAGTGGTGAAGCAGATAGTACCCACAAAGGCAGGAAAGGGGGTGCTCAAGAGAACGAAGAAAACTACACTTGAGAAACAGTCTGAGTCTGATTCCACGAAACCAACAAAAAAGCCAGTGGAGACACAAGCAGAGAAATTTGCTAAGGGGATTCCTACTCCTGTTGCATAGAAAATAACACAAGAATGCGAATTGTTGTTGAAAAGGGGTTTCAAAGAAGGTTAAGAAGTTGCAGTTTACAAGGAGGGGTGTTTTGATTCGAGAGGTTTCGCCTCCTGGTTCTCCAGCATCCAAAAAGAGACAAGCTTTAGATGTTGTGCAAAAGTTGAAGAAGCAAAAGCCTACTCTTTTTGAGGGTCAAACGGAGAATGTTATTGTGGAGTCTCATCATGATAACGATGGAACAGATACTCATATGGGTGGTTCATTTCATACTTCACCAAGGAAGGATACCTCTGTCAAATCGGCTTTTGAAGAGGCATGTATTCCCGATGTTAATGCACACGTATCTAATACGGATGTAAACATCAATTCTGGTGAACAACCAAGTACATCAATCCCTGAGAAGACGAAAGTCACACCACCCGGGGCTTTGCATACTGAGTCTGTTATGGAAGAGGGCGAAATTCCAAACATCACTGTGAACTTATCTGATAAAGTAAAAAATGTTAACATGAGTGAAGGGAGCTCCAAAATTGAAACTTCAACAGTTGTTACTTCGACTGCATTACCACCACCACTAACTTCACCACCACAAACATCTGTCATTCCAACTACATCAACTACTGCATTCTCTCCTAATTTTGATGTTGTGATGCAAGAACCAATCACTACCTTATTCTCATCTCAATTAACAGAGTCTAAGAAGCCTATTCCTGAAGATGAAGCAAATGATGATGATATGATGGTTTCGTTTGTCGAGATGCGGTTTAATCCTGAACAAGATGATGTGTCAGATGAAGCAATCATGTCTGGTAAACAATTCAAATTTATTAACTCCAAGATGAATTTTATTCTTCAATTCTTGAATGATACTATTAGGAAAACCTATGTTAGTGGTGTTGAGGTTGAGTACCTTTTAAAGTCTCAGGAGTCTCGTATGCGAGCTCTTATTGAAGATGTTCACAAAAGGATTGATGAGAACTTGACAAATAACTCACGTACTTTTAATTTTGAAATATCGAATTACGTGATGTTTCGAATGAATGTCATGAACTTTTTGAGAAGATGGTGTCTAGTTCACAAGAATATGTTGAGTTGAAGCTTAGGGAGTTGAATGATTTTCTTTCCAAGGAAAGTCAAAAGATTGATATATTATGTGTTTCGTTGAATTCGAAAGTTGATGCACTGGAGAATGCTACAACTCGATTGGCAGAAGACCTTACAGCCTATAACAAAGATTACTCTCATAATCTTAAGGTCAAGTCTGAAGATGACCCAAAATTTGTTGAGAAGATTGAAAATTCCATTTCTGATTTTCAAGAGAAATTGTCGAAAGTTGCTCTTTCATCTCAATCTTCAATTTCATCAGACTCCATTTCTGTCATGATCTCGACTATTAAGTCAAGTGTTAAAACTGATTTGACACGCATACTCAAGTTTGTTCTTCGACTACCAACAAATGCTCCACGTCCTGCGCAAGTCTCACAAGGAGGAGAACGGGGAGTTAGTTCTTCAAAGGGGTCAATCGAAGATAAAGGATTTTTTTGTGGGAAGGATTTTATTGACGCAAATCCAAACATCCATTCCAATGAAGCCAGTTGTCTCATCTTCAACAACAATTTCTACAACAACGAATCCTTCTCTAGAAAATGTGGACTTGTTGAAAGTTCAAAAGAAAGGGATTTCGATAAATGACAGAGGTGGAAGTTAAAGTTTTTTAAATTTCAAGTCAATTTCAAATGTTTATCATAAAGATAAAGGGAAAAGGGTTCAAGTGGAACAATCTACAGAGGAGAAGAAGAGATTGAAATAGAAAGATAAAGGTAAATAAACAACATTCTTAATCAAAGAGTGAATGATCCACCAAGATTGAACAAGGGTGATCCTAATAAACATTGGTGTTATGAAACGCTCGAGATTTTTGTACTCGATAAGCCAGATAAACTTATGAAGAAGCCAAAGAAAAGTTACGACATTAAAGACTCTAACTTCAATCAGCTTGATTTCCCAATCAATCATCTGATGTTCACTTTTACTCAGTTCAAACTAGCTGAGAATTTCAAAGACAAAGATGAATACAAGAGATTAAAGATTCGCTTTTATGCAGTCTTGGGAAAAAGCGAAGAAGAGGTTTGGTCATTAGTGAAGATTGTTGGAGTTATGTCAATTGTGCCTGATGTTTTGTTCGAAGGGTTGTTACAGAATTTTCGTAGAAGAGGTTTGGTCATTAGTGAAGATTGTTGGAGTTATGTCAATTGTGCCTGATGTTTTGTTCGAAGGTTTGTTACAAAATTTTCGTTATTCTGTTGTGAGGGCGAATAATGTGGCATTCGAATTCACTATTTCAAACTTTCCATTGATGAATCTAAATGATCTCATCACTGTGTCGAAGATTTTGTGCAATGTGGATGCTTCACAAGTTGATAAGGATAATAAGAATGCATTTGTTCTTGGATATGCTCATATCAAGGCCTTTCTTGATTGCTACTATGATTATTTGGCAATCACATATATAGATCTTGCCATGGAAATCAATAAAACTTCAAAGGTTCCTCCATCATTGTTAAAAGGGAAGTTGAATATTGACAGATTTGAAGATGCATAAATTATTCACAAAACATTTGGGGTTGTTTTTCAAGGGAAGAACAAGAAGGGAAAATTGATGAAATTCCTTTTCCAAGTGAATAACATTGCAAGAGATCAAATAGAAAGACAAAGGTAAATAAACAACATTCTTAATCAAAGAGTGAATGATCCACCATGCTTGAAGAAGGGTGATCCTAATAAACATTGGTGTTATGAAATGATCGATATTGTTGTACTTGATAAGCCTGACGAATTTATGACGAAGCCAAAGAAAAGTTACGACATTTAAGACTCTAACTTCAATCAGCTTGATTTCCCAATCAATCATCTGATGTTCACTTTTACTAAGTTCAAACTAGCTGAGAGTTTCAAAGAAAAATATGAATACAAGAGATAGAAGATTCGCTTTCATGCAGCCTTGGGAAAAAGTGAAGATAAGGTTTTGTCATTAGTGAGGATTGTTAGAGTTATGTCAATTATGCCTGATGTTTTGTTCGAAGGGTTGTTATAGAATTTTCGTAATTCTGTTGTGAGGGCGAATAATGTGGCATTCGAATTCACTATTGCAGACTTTCAATTGATGAATCTGAATGATCTCATCATTGTGTTAAAGATTTTATGCAATTTGGATGCTTCACAGGTTGTTGGGGATAATAAGAATGCATTTGTTCCTGGATATGCTCATATCAAGACATTTCTTGATTGCTGCAATGATTATTTGGCAATTACTGACATAGATCTTGCCATAGCAATCAATAAAACTTCAAAGGTGCCTCAATCGTTGTGAAAGGGGAAGTTGACTATTGACAAATTTGAAGATGGAGAAATTATTCACAAACCATTTGGGGTTGTTTTTCAAGGGAAGAACAAGAAGAGAAAATTGACGAAATTCCTTTTCCAAGTGAATGAAATTGATAGATACACAAACTCTCATTTTTTAAACATTTTGCTCCGTATCAATAACTGTAAGAAGAATGACAATGAAGACAAGGCAGAGATTCAAAAGATCATTCTTTGGGACATGGAGATAAGGAAGGAGTTGCTACAGATAATGAAGACACTAACTTGAAGATTTTGACTATTCTCATAAATGGGGAGAATGTATAGTAGAAAGTAGTTGAGACTAGTCAAAAGTTATGATTTTATGTTTCGCGTCTGTAAATAGCGAAAGTTTAAGGACTTTTGTTATCGTATCTATTTACAAGTCATCTTCAAATTTCGCATTGCATTGTCAAAGTCCTTGTATTTTTTGGTCTGTGATGTACCCTATAAATAGGGTAAGTACTTAGGGGTTAGAAAAACAAACACTCTCAAAATATTCTTGTACTTTAAAAACCTTTATACTCTTCCAAACGTAATATGAGCTAAACAGATCTTATTTAAATCTCAGTGTTCTTTAATGCTTTCTTTGATTCGATTGATTCAAACACATTTTCAAACACTCTTCAGCCTTCAAAATCATTCAACTTGACAGAGATCTTCAGAATATATCTCTTGGTAATTCCTCTATCACAGAATATTGCAATAAGATAAAATCTATTGTTGATCATTTGGAGCATATGGATGCTAAGGTTTCTGAAGCTAATCTTGTTGCTTATATGATTAATGGTGTGTCACGAAAGTTCAGATACATAGCGATTAATATCCGTCGTCGTCGTGGACCTTCTCTCCCCCCCCCCCCTCTCCCACAACTATGAAGATCGAACAAACGGTGTCAATGATGGCCAAGAAGCTCTAGGGTACAATAAGAGCACTTTTCCACATGGTGAAAATAGGCTTTTCAAAAAATATACCATGGCGCGAATTCCACATGATGCTAAAAAGATCCACCAAGATCGCCGGAAAGGCTATCGGAAACCTCCTTCTTAAACACCAAACACTCTCATCTGCCCTCACATGCTGCCCCTACAACATTTTTTCCACCTTCATCTCTCCTCGTGAATATGAATTCAGTTGTAGTGACACCCCTCTTTTTCGTCCTAAACTTAAAACAACCGATACGGTGGTCGATTTAGCATTATTAATGGTGGCGGTTATTTTCCTCAGGACAGATTCACACCTGGTGGCGGACAACAGGGACAAGGAGAAGGGGGCGCATAGGATTACGGTTGGTTTCAAGTGCATCAACCCACTAATGGGTCTTCTCGACATGGAATGTTACCAACTCCACATGCAACTAGGCCCAGACAACATCAAATTCATCACAATTTGACCCAACAACAGCATTAGTTTTTCAGTTCCTCTCAGCCCAACAACAAGAACCTAGACACTCAACAACAAGCATACCAAGACCAATCGCAAATTCATGAGCCCACTACACTCCTCAAAATGTTTAACACGATGCCGTTAAATGATTTGGGTCACGCATATTAGTATATGGACACCGGTGCCACCTCTCATCTTCACTCGAATGCAGGTATCCTCAAGCCTGTTTCTGATAAACAATAGTGTGTTTTCATCATTTGTATTAGTTGGAGACGAATCCAAAATACCTATAACTAAAATGGGACACACCACTCTTTCGCTTCCAAATCCTTACCGTACATTAAATCTAAAAAATCTTTTAATTACTCTTTCCATTATCAAAAAATTTTATTTATCTTCGCCGTTTCGTTCGTGAAAGTAATTGTTCGATTGAATTTGACTCTTTTGGACTTTCTGTGAAGGATTACCGCACCAAGCAATTTCTCATTCGATATGACAACACTGGTGACCTTTGTCCCGTTACTACTCCAAGTACTCAAGCTCTCGTCTCCATTGTCCCCTCACTTTGGCATCAACGTCTTGGTCATCCCAGTCATCATATTTTCAAACATCTAGTTAATAATAATTCTATTTATTGTTCTTCTATTAAAGACTCTACTTTTATGGCATGCATGTCAAATAGGCAAACATGTTAAGTTACCATTTAGTTCGTCTACTTTTGTTTCGCATTTTCCTTTTGAATTAATTCATTCTGATGTTTAGACATCCCCAATTCAAAGTTTAAGTGGAATTAAGTACTATGTCATTTTTCTTGATGATTATTAATACTTTGTATAGGTCTATCCCATTTGTTCCAAATCTTATTTTTTTGACAAGTTTGTGCATTTCTGGTCATTTGTCAATAAATAATTTGAAACTGATATCAAAACGTTTTAGTGTGACAATGGAGATGAGTATGACAACAAAAAATTTCATAATATTTTTGCTCAAAATGGCATTAAAATTCATTTCTCGTGCCCTTACACTTCTCAACAGAATGGAAAATCTGAACGTATGCTTCGCATTCTAAACAATGTCATTAGCACCCTCTTATTTCATGCTAGGCTTGATCCCATCTTTTTGGACAAAATCTTTTCACATGGTGGCTCATATTCTTAACATCCTTACCTCCACTATCCTTGAAAATGACACCCCTTCTCATAAACTTTACAATAAAACACCAACCTATGATCACCTTCGGGTTTTTGGCTGCCTTTGCTTTTTGTGCACAACAATGCTCTTCATAAGCTTTCCTCGAGATCCACCCCTTGCATCTTTCTTGGTTACCCTACCAATCACAAAGGCCATTGTTGTCTTAATCTTGACACAAACCAAATCTTCGTCTCTCGTAATGTGGTGTTTAACAAAATCGTCTTTCCTTTTCGATCCATGACAACAAATAAAGCCTCGTCTTATTCCTTTCTTGACAATTCTGAAATATATCACCCTTTTTCATCTACTCCGAACCTGCCTCCTTTATTCATGGATGGTGTTCCTCATGGGTCCTCCTCCGATCTAATCACCAACGCTTTCACGCAACCCTCCTCTCGCGATAGCCCTCTTCCGTCTACCTCTTCATCTTCGGACTTCTCTACCGGTCCAAACTCACTTCCTCTTGGCTCTCCTTAGCCGAGTTCAGTTGCTTCGAGTCCTCCTCACTCCATTAACACTTCTACATTTGTTCCTTCTAATTTTCCGGTCTCTACCCCTTCTCTTCAATCTGCCAATCTCCTTTCTAATGCCACTCAATCTCAACATCCTATGGCCACTCGTGCGAAACAAGGCATTTTTAAACCTATTCGCAAACTAAACCTTCACATTGATACCTCCTCTTTTGTTCCCAAAAATTATTTACAGGCTTTTAATGATCCAAACTGGCTCAATGCAATAACAGAAGAATATGTTGCTCTTATCTCTAACAAAACTTGGGTACTTGTTCCGAGACCTCCTACTACTAATGTTATTAACTGTATTTAGTTGTTTAAAAAGAAAATTAATGTCGATAGGTCATTATCTCGTCATAAAGCTCGTCTTGTGGCTAATGGACGCAATCAGCATCCCGGTATTGATTGTGATAAGACGTTTAGACCTGTCGTTAATCCCGCTACCATACACACAGTTATTACCATTATTGCCACTCATAAGTGGTCGATTAGACAACTTGATATGAAGAATGCTTTTCTACATGGGCATTTACAAGAAACGGTATACATGCAACAACCACCGGGTTTTAGAGATCCCTCTCGACCAGATTTTGTGTGTCTCTTTCAGAGATCTCTTTATGATCTCAAGTAGGCACCTCAAGCTTGGTTTCAACAGTTTTCCATGTTCATTTCACGCATTGGGTTTGTTCATAGCAGGTATGACGCTTCTTTGTTTATATACAGATAGGACTCTCATACGGCCTATTTATTATTATACGTGGATGATATTGTTCTTATTGGCTCTTCTCCTAAGTTACTGACTCACGTTATCTCTATATTGAGTGTCGTGTTGGGGATCTTCATTATTTTCTGGGCATTACAACTAACCGATCACTTGATGGATTGTTCTTGTCTCAACAAAAATATGCCACCAAGATTCTTGATCGAACTTCTATGTCTAATTGCAAGCCTCCTTCTACTCTTGCCGATCTATCTGCTAAATTGGATGGATCTGGTCCTCCTATTGATGACCCTACTTTATATTGCAACTTAGTTAGTGTATTACAGTATCTTACATTCACTCGACCTGACATCACATATGATGTGCAAGAAATATGTCTATATATGCATGACCCATGGGAACCTCATTTCACCGCTCTCAAACGTAGTTTACTTTATATTCGAGGTACTACTACTTATGGGCTTCAGTTATGTTCTTCGCCCATAATACAATCTACATCGGGCTAAGGTGTCTTTTTAGGTCACAATCTTCTCTCCTGGTCCTCCAAACATCATAATACAATCTCAAGGTCGAGTGATGAAGTTGAATACAAGGGTGCTTCCAATATGGTTGTTGAAACATGTTGGATTCACAACTTACTTCTTGAGCTTCTTTATATGTCTGTCAAGGCTACCATTGTTTATTTTGATAATGTTAGTGTTGTCCTACATGTCATCCAATTTGGTTCATCACCAACGCACAAAGCATATAGAGATTGATTTGCATTTTATTCGAGACAAAGTCGCTACCGATCATATTCACATACTTCATGTACCATCTTCTTCACAATATGCAAATATTTTACAAAGAGTTTGTTGTCTCCTCTATTTCTTGATTTTTGATCCAGCTTGAAAGTTCGTGAACATACCCTCGTTCAAACTGCGGGGGGCTGTTAGAGTATTATTTGTATTGTGTATATGTATTATTATTTCATTGTCAGGCCCATGTGTTTAGCCATTTTCTAATTTATCATGTATCTTGTATATATATCGAAGATATTCAATGATATTGATTTTACAGAAAAATATAGACTATTACAATAACATGTTTTCACATGCCCAATGACATATCTTCAAGTTGTGATATCAATCAAGGAAGTTATTTCTAGTGAGCTTATCGTTTTCGAGATTTAATGTGATGACAATATGGTAGGGACATCAAGAAAAAATAAAATTTATTAGTCCAATATTAGTATTTCATACGTAGATCAATATTAGTATTTCATATTTATTTCATATATTAATATCTTTATTTAGTTTTATATATTTAGGTATATATACCAATATTATCATATATTAATATATTTATTTAGTTATTTAGTTATATATACCAATAATTCTATAATCCAAATATACAATTTATTAGACCAATATTAGTATTTCATACTTAGAAGTTTAAATCTCGAACACTTTCATGGATGCAGTTTAGGTTGCTTTAGGTAGGAAAAACCTTCGCAAGCGTGCCTCATAAAGTAGCTTTGAAACCTTATGAGCACTCTGACATTTTCTGAAGATTGGATTAGTTCAAATAAAGGATCATTATTTCTTAAATATTTGCAATTAAGGTTTGCCACATAGGCCATGTTTAAGGGTCTTGGGCAAACCCTACAAGGTTTCCCTTTAGAAGAGCATAGTCCGTTCATGGTATAGGCTTGTTTTGCTTTGGACTTTTTACCTTTTAGTCTGATTTGTGGTCCACGTACATTGTCCCTTAATAACTCTTACAAGGTTTCATATTTGGTCTAAGAAAAAAAATTCTTAATTGTCCGACCTTGACAGGTAAACGTAACGACTATTAGTGATGTGAGCCCATTTTAGGAATGCAAATACTCTAACATTATGTTGTAGGATGAGAACATTGGCGAATAAAGAAGGTGCTCATGAGGATGCTAGAAATTTGAAATAAGGATACTATAGTAGACATACACTAGAAGAATATTGGACAAAACAAATATCATAAGTTAGGAGAGATTTCGACCAAGAAAAATTAAGAAAATGAAGATGTGGTGATTGGATTGCTATGTTCATTTTTATGCATCTATTTTCTTAATATTTTTCATGACATGTATACTTCCATGTATTTCTTTTTGATGTATTAGATTTAGGTTAGCTTTTATTTATTTCATTTTAGCATGCATCTTGTATTCTTTTTGCATAATTTATATTTTTTATTTTAAACATGGCATAGCTTGTTGTGGACAATTTTACTCATTTAAGCCATATTTATATAGATATACGTAACATGGCATAGCATCTATTTTCGAATTTGTTGATTGATTCTCAACAAAACCGAATTATTACTTTGGATTTTAGATTGGTTTGGTTTATAAATAAGAACCAAATAATTCAAAAAAACCGAATAACAATTTATTATTTATTTATTTTTAATATACATCTATAATTATTTGTTATATATATATATATATATATATATATATATATATATATATATATATATATATATATATATTATTTTTTTCAAATAGATTCTAAAAGTTTCACCTGATAAAAAACATTAATATGTATTTTCTCTCGAAAGCTTTTTATCTATAAAATATTAAACTTTAACATATTTTTTTAGTAGTTTTTTATAAACTTTAAACCACAACTAAGTTATTTGTTTTTTTTATAAAGTTGGGTAATGTTCTAATTATATGTGGTTTTAAAAAAAATATTCCGATTTTTAAAAACATAATTATAAATATCCATCCAACCGAATTATAATCTGATTGAATCCGATCGGATTTGAATTTAATTTGAACTATATGGATCTATGTTTTGAAAATCGAACACCTATGCTAACAACATAAATGATAAAACAGAAAAACATAAAAACAAAATGATATAAATGATTTCTTTTTTTATTTGCAGCATCATTGTGCAGTCTTAATCAAATGATTCGATAAGAGTTAAATGTAGTTCTTGAACTGAAATTTTACAAATACCTTTTTAACTCGGATATTTAATATGAACAGTGAAGATCAGGTTTGGACCACGTGTCATACACTTTTGGTCTGTGAACATCGGCAGGAAAAACTGTCCAGCATCTTAAATTCAGTAGCCCAAATACTGTAAATAAGCCTATAAAGATGATATTATTTAGAGGCTGAAATGTGGCAGCCCAAGTTTGCTATTTAAATAAGCCCAATTTGATGTCTGTTGGAATTTTAGTCTAGTATGTATTGCAGGCCAAAGATGTTTCATTCAACCCAGGATTGAATTTAAAAACTAAAAAGTCAACGTGACCATGAGGGGAAAGAAAGGTTGGGAGAAAAAAAGGGGGATCCGTTAGAAAACATATATCACACACATTTTTTTTTCTTTTATGCTCAAGCATCGTTTTTTTTTTTTCTCAAGAAAGGGAGAGAGCAAGAGGATAAAAACGATTTGTTCGTATCAAAACAATTTTTGATTTTCCTTTAGTAACTTTTAAATTTGTTGATTGTTTTGTAATTTAGGTGGTTTGGTCGTCTTAAGATGCTATATCCCCGGTATTGACATTTATTTTATAATCATTGATTTGTTAGTGAAGTTGTTGGTTATGTTTTTTTTTTTCTTTTTTCTTTTTTATCCATATAATTTTTGTTAGAGAAAAAAAATCAAATATTGTTGTCTTAATTATTTTTGAAGTTGTTTGCTTCTATTAGGGTTTAGATGATTAAATTGCTATGTTGATTGATTGGTTATATAATCAAAGTAGCAAATAATGATATTTACTTCGTAATAAATGTTGGTTGACATATGAAATTCATTTGTACAATTATTGGTTTCTGAGCATTTGCGAAAATCATATGCGGTTGATATATTTGTGTGAACATCAATGCAATTCTCACATAATTATTGAGAGTTTGTTCAATAATTATGTAGTAAATTAGTTCTAGTTAAAGATGTTTTAACTTGGTTGAAAAAAAACATGTAATGAAGTGCTAAACAAATAAGATTTATTATGAGCTTTATGCAAAAAAGTCTCATTATTTTGAGAAATTTTTTTAAATCTTAATTTTGTTTTTGATAGAAAAGTCTTCTTATTTTGAGAAAAAATCACATAATATGTCAATTTTGTTATAAAAAAAACATTAATTTTGGCAAATGTTAACTAATCGAGACTTTTCTGTTAAAAAAATTTTAAAACTTTATCAAAAAAAAATCAAAATAATGAGATTTTTCTGTTGAATCTTCATTATTCATTAAACTTATTAATGAACCTGATCAACCTTAAATAGTTTATAACTATTGCACAATTACAACTTAATCATATTTTTCCAACAAATACATGGTTACAATATGAACGTTGAATATGACATTTTTAGCTTATTATTTTGTAAATTGGATTAACAAGTATGGTTTTGTAGTTTGAACTCTTTTTTTATGTAGTTAACCAAATGATTTAACGTTGGATTCATGTTCTAATCTAGCAATTCTAGTTTTATTTTAACTAAACTTTTGAATTTAAACTTAGTTCATGTTCATGCCATTTGAATTTAGGTTAGCCCATTCAAAATTAATTAGTTAATGGAATTTGTAATTGTACCGTGAATTGAAATCAATAACAAACATCAAGTTGGTTCTACGAAAGGATTTAATGTCAGTTACATGCTTTCATACTCGCAAGCTTGTGAGGACAAATGGATACTATTGGGAACATTTGCACATGAAACTTAATGCACTCTTTTAACTGTTAACTAATTTGCACCATTTTGTTACGTGAAAATATGAATTTGTTATTGTAGCATCACCTCAATAGATTCGCTATTAAAAAAGATCACCTGATAATATTTATTTATTATGACTTATGATAATGTATCTAACGGTTGAAAATCTTATATCTACAACTGTTTGTAATTATTGTTTTACAAACCAACATATGATGGTCAAATCGGGTGCCACGAATAATATAATCTTTTACTAATCGATTCTAGAACACTTTATTGATTACTACTATAAACTTTATTTCTTGAAATGGATTTCAACTTTATGTTTGATTTTTGACAATGATGCCAAACCGGAACCCATTTTCAACTTCCATTTCGCACCCATCACTACTCATCAAATGGTCTTTGGCAATTCCGTCATAAACAAGGTCTCTAGCTTTATTTTCGAATTTTGTCCTTCTCTTGATCATATACATTACTGATTAGACCATTTTTAATTTTAGCTGACACGGATAAATTAGCTTTAACTTGTTATGTTTTCTCAGAATACGAATGATACAACTTTAAGGAGCATGTATCATGTATGTTTCAGCAACGAGTTTTTGAAGTCTTTTAGTTATCTGCTTTTGAGACAAAACACTGAATTAAAGAAAAGTATTCCCTCAGGCGTAAGCTTTTAGCATTTAAGAGTTTTTAAATTATTTTTAATATCATTTTACACCTTTAAAACTTACTACTTTTGCTGAACATTTAAAAAAAAAGGTAAAAATTACACCATTCGTCCCTCGGGTAGGTGCCAAAAAGCACGTTTAGTCCCTATTTTCAAAAATTAACTCGGGTCGTCCCTCGTTTGCTTAAAACTTGCACACTTCGTCCCTAATATGTTTTTTTGTTGCAAATTTAGTCCACGCCATATTTAAAATGACCATAATGCCCTTGGATATTTATTTTTTAACTAATATAATATTATTTATTATTATTTATAACTTACAAAAAAGAAATTAAAAAAAACAACCCTCTCTCATCTTTATCTCTCTTAGTTTAACTGCAAAATACCATTACCTTCGACGCCTCTCTCTCTCTCTCTCTCTCTCTCTCTCTCTCTCTCTCTCTCTCTCTCTCTCTCGGCATTCTTGTTCAACACCTACTCTCAGTTTCCCCAACCCATCTGCCCCAATCACTTCTGAAACCCTCACGCTATTGTTACTGATCAAAGATAACAGAGTAACCCAAAACAGACACACACCCACACCCACATGTGTTCAGATGCGATATCAAGATAGAATCCAAGTGAGATGGAGATGTAACACTGTATTGAGAGAGAAATAGGTTGAGGGAGATAGAATTGATGAAAGGGAAAAAGGAGACCAGAGGAAACAGGTGAGATGAAGATGTACCACAATACAGAGAGAAATACTTGATTTCGATGTTGATTTTATGTTTCCTCCTTCTTCATTGTCATCAAATCTAGAAATTGAATTTGATTTCGATTTTGATTTTGATTTTGAGTTTCAGGTCATGTTAGGTTTGATTTTATTTCGATGGATTCATCTTGGACTTGATTTCGATCGGTTACTTATTTCGACTTTGAGATGAAGATATGTTGAGACTTCGATTGCAATGAGATGTCGTGAACTCGTGCTTTTGATTGCTTTTGGGTGTCATTTGTGTTGATTGAATCTAGTTGGTATTTTAAAGTTTCAAATATTGAATTGTTGTTTCGATGGTGATGGATATGATTCATAGAAATAACTTTCTATGGGAGCAGTGGATGTATCAATTTGATTATTAGGATGGTATTGGGTTTTACCAAGAGGCAGATAGATTGAAATTGGTGATGGTCTCTAGTGTTCTTAAGGCAGATGGGTAGAACGAAGATAGGGGATGGTGGTTTGGGGTCCGATTTGGGGTTTTGGATGGTTGTCAGGAATCGGTAAGAAGAAGGAGACGAAGTTAGAAGAAAACTGGGGAAAGGAAGGGGAAGGTGTTTGCGGTGATAGGATGTGGTGACATAGGTGTTGATGCTGATAGGTGGTGGTGTCGGAGGAGCTAGCGGTGACATGTGGTGGTGCTTTCGAATCTTGTTGCGGAAGCTGGGGAAATGGAAGGGGAGGGGGAGGGGGAGGGGTGAGGATATTTGTTTTATTATTATTTTTTTAATTTAAACTGATAAAGAAATAAAAAATGAAAAAAGAAATTATTAAGGGAAAAATAGTCATTTCATATCAATAGGGATGAAGTGTGTAAGTTTAAAACAAACAAGGGACTGTCCGAGTTAATTTTTAAAAATAGGGACTAAACGTGCTTTTTGGCACCTGCACGAGGGACGAACGGTGTAATTTACCCTAAAAAAATATATAGATTTTAGTTTTTATGTGATTTTATGCATTTAAAGCTTCCACTACTTTTAACACACACTTTTAAACAATAAAATTTATGTTTTCAACTGCCGGTTTGTTTGTCATTAATCTAGTAGAACTGTAAGAATTAGTTTTGTCAATAACTATTACAGACAAAAAGCTCATCAATTCAATATATTTTATAAGGGTGTTGATCCGTACACAACAGTTTTTAACTATACACAACAATTTGTGTTTTATATGTTTACACTGTACAATTCCAAAAAAAACACAAATTATTGTATATAGCCAAAAATTGTTGTGTATGGATCACTACCCCTTTTATAAGGTTTACATGATTAATTATTGTCGTTTTTAAGTTGTTTCAACTTAACTTACAATTTTATTATTTCAAAATTTTGGAATGCTACAAAACTATTAAATGAAGGCTTTGGCTTTGACAAATAGAGTTAATGACCTAGGAGGGTAATAATGTTTTAACTTTGTCCACATTATGTCCTTAAGATTTTTTTTATACATATTACACCAACATGGTTGTTATAACCGTTTAAAAAGGGTAATAAGGTTTGAATTTTGTCCATATTAGGTCCTTAAGGTCTTTTTTTGTACATATTACACCAACATGGTTGTTACAACCGTTTAAAGAGGGGTAATAAAGTTTTAATTTTGTCCACATTAGGTCCCTATTTTAATATTTTTATCATTTCATCTAACTCTTTTACAATTTATATTAGTATCTAATTATATGGTTTCATTATTTCATCTTCTCATTTTAGTCGCCTATTCACCACAACCATGGTTTCAATTGAAAGGTTACATAACATTTTTGTCATTTTTACAATAATCAAAGTCTTAATGATTAAGACTATGTTTGGTGTGCCACAGCTAGCTGATAAACTAGTTTATTTTACGATCTTTTTTAAGTTGTCATGTTTGGCAAGTCAAAAAGTAACTTATAAGCTAGCGTTTTAAAAAGCTATTTAAACTAGTTTTTTGACAAAGTTTTTTTTTTAATTTTTCAAATATACCCCTTAATTAATTAAGAACACATATTTTTTAAATTCTCTTTTATGTCATTATATAAATTTCAGATAGCTTATAAGCCAGTGACGGAGTCAGGGTCAAAGTAAAAGAGTGTCTCCGAAAAGTAATGGCTCCACCAATAGGGTATCCCCGATACGCCATTACTTATCGGGGATACTCCATTACTTTTCGGAGATACTCTTTTACTTTGACCCTGGCTCTGCCACTGGCTTATAAGCTATCTGAAATTTATATAATGACATAAAAGGGCATTTAAAAAATATGTTTTCTTAATTAATTAAGGGTATATTTGGAAAATTAAAAAAAAACTTTTAAAAAACTAGTTTAAGTAGCTTTTTAAAATGTTAGCTTATAAGTTACTTTTTGGCTTGCCAAACATGACAACTTAAAAAATATTGTAAAATAAACTTAGCTTATCAGCTAGTTCTGACGCGCCAAACATAGCCTTAATCATTAAGACTTTGATTATTGTAAAAATGACAAAAAAAATTGTTATGTAACCTTTCAATTGAAACCATGGTTGTGGTGAATAGGCGACTAAAATGAGAATATGAAATAATGAAACCATGTAACTACATACTAATATAAATTGTAAAAGAGTTAGATGAAATGATAAAAATATTAAAAATAGGGACCTAATGTGGACAAAATTAAAACCTTATTTGTAACATCCATAAAAAAATCAAGCCAATTTAAAACTTTTTAAATCATTTAAACCCATTCAGTTATTACAATTTGTTTTCAAAATAGTTTAAACATCAGAGTTCCCAGAAATCATACTCATCAATCGAGGAAGTGTACGGTCACGCCTTCGCCTTCCCGCGGTCATCCGCTGAACCTGAAACAATAAACTGAAACTGTAAGCCCGAAAGCTTAGTGAGTTACCCCCAAAATATCCATACGCACAACAATACACATACAATAACAAACAGCATACTATGGGTCCAATCATCCATCGGGATAGAATACCCCAGGCCCTCAACCATCGGGTTGGACTGCCAACATACTATGGGTCCAATCAACCATCGGGTTGGAATACCAACATACTATGTGTCCAATCAACCATCGGGTTGGAATACCCCAGGCCCTCAACCATCGGGTTGGAATGCCAACATAACTAATCAAACATGTGCACCTATATCAGATAATCATATAACAGTCTATAAAGACAACATACTAGGGTCCTATCATCCTAGGGATGGAATACCCTCAACTACCAATCAATCGTGTGCACATATAACAGGTAATCTCCTACCACCATACAGACAGTCAGACCAAACTATAGGTCACTAAGCATAACCACATCCGATCTACCAGGATACCGATCTAACAGATCATACCAGCATATAACCATCCTATCTATCAGGATACCGATCTAACAGATCATACTAGCATATAACCATCCTATCTACTAGGATACCGATCTAACAGATCACAACAGTAATAATCCCAATAACAAAACAAAGGGCCGTCCTTGGTGCCTTAGACCCTTGAGTACAACGAGGATAACTCACCTGGCAATGCCGATCTGAACTGAAGAATCAAACTCCCGAATTGCTATCTCACCGGAAATCCCGAACTATCACATAATAAATACCAAGTCATTACATAACTTAACAATCTTGACTAAGGATCCCCACAATCCATCATGTCCATTCTCTTTATTGGGCCAAGGCCCAATACCAAGTCCATAACCTTGAAAGTCCTTATGCAAAACACATTATTGGCCCAATTTACCAAATTGGGCCCCACTCCCTAATTGGGCCTAATTCCAAGATCCCTTAACAAAACTTGGCCCAAAACATAATATCCATAAATTCCAGCAAAGGCCCAAATCCAATTAGTCCATAACAGCCCAAAACTCGAAGCCCAATTGCCAAAGGCCCAATAGAGGACGTATGCGGGGCGTGCTCCTCTGGTACGTGGGGGGGGGGGGTACTCGTGCTGATGTTGAACACCATCGGGGTGGTTGACCCAGTATGCTGGGCGTACTGGATTTCCGCTGGGCGTACGCGGGATTTCACCAAAACCCTAATAAGTGCTTAATGACATAAGCACTTAAGCCCAAACTCCAGATCCATCGACCAAATGTGCCATAGGACTGTAAAGTCTCGAACTTTATCACTTTGGACGTCCAGAAAGTTCTTAACACATGGTCTTAATCCATTAAGACCTTCCTACTTCATGCATGAGACAAATCTAGCTATTGAGACACCATTTTTATCACTTAGGACCTCTTTTAAGGCCTGAAAGGACAACTCATTTCGTCCAAATCATAGCATGCACCATTTTGGGACTTTTGGGACAAGAATGCTTCCATAAAGCTAAAATGACTAGATCTATCTCATACAAGTATAAAGTTCCAAGCTTTTTACCTTCTGGAGCTTCTAGGGCACAAACCAACTTCAGATCTACAAGCTTGATCTTCTTCTCCAACTCCTTGATGCAACACCTTCTTCTTAAAACACTCAAGAAACACTCAAAAAGCTCAAACACTCATGGAAATGGCTAGGGTTTGGGGAAAACGACTCTAAGCAGTGGAGGCTGGGGTAAGGGAGGGTTTTGTGCTCATAATGTTGCTTATATAGTCCCCAAACCCTAAATATTAGGGTTTCCTTTTGCCATGAGTACGCCCAGCGTACACAAGTGTACGCCCAGCGTACTAAGGCTTAGCGTACCCTTATGTACGCGCAACGTACTCCTCCTAATCCCAATAATTGCAATTTAGCCCTTAGATTTTCATAGCTTCACCCTTCCATCCCCAGGGACTATAAATGACAAATCTTCGGAAGTTACAATTCTCCCCCACTTAAAATAGGCTTCGTCCTCGAAGCCTGCTGCGGCGAACAATTCACGATAATGCTCCCGCATCTCGGACTCTGGCTCCTAAGTCTACTCGGATCCTTTCAGATGTTGCCACTGGTTTCCCCTACATAGTTCAAGTGCTCTCCGACATGAACATCACCCAGCGATACAACTGCCTACTCATCCAATATACGCCTTTGCAGCTGTCAAACGTGAAAAGCGATGTGAATCCCAACCGAACCTTTTCAAAAGGTCTATCCTACATGCCACTTTGCCAACCTGACAAAATCCTGATGATCCAAAGTATTGGAAACCCAACTTTCCCTCTTATTGAAGCGAACCCTTTGTGCTGACAGGATAATGTGTCCTTCAGCTCCCAAAATATCATACAAAATCAATCCACTAAATAACATGAGCACTCATGCCTGGCCCAATCAGCCTCGGGCTGGAATACCAAGCATGCCTACGACGGGTCCAGTCATCCCTAGGATGGAATACCCTCATATCCCACACATGTTTGGCCCAATCAACCCTCGGGTTGGAATACCAAACATATCAGGTCCAATCAATCATAGGGTCCGGTCATCCTCAGGATGGAATACCCTAGATTGGAATACCTCTATGAATATAACTCAGGTCTACTCATAACTTGAGATCCAAGGATCTATCCTTGCGTCTCATCCAGCATCCTCTGATTCGTCACAACCGAGTGCAACTCCCCCGAATCTCAACAATACATCCAATCCGAATGTGCTCCTACCAGAGACATAACCAACATAATCTCTATGCCCACAGCCTATGACTGGAATACCCTTACATGATCCTCAGCATAGGTCTGGATTGCCTCTGAGCCCACAACGTGAGTCTGGTATGACCACTCTGGCCCTCATCTCATGATTGGAATGCTCCCGATAACCTATCGACACCGTTGTCGTCACTTCAGATGTCCAGCGCTCCATCCTGGAGGTACCCACCTCCTCCATTGCCCAAGAAGGCCTCATCAATGTCCTTCATAACACCAACAAGTGTCACAGTGCTGAAACCTCACCCTACACTATCCACTTGAAGAACAAGTTGCTACCCCATACCACATATATACTCAGAACCTGATCATATAACTAACAAAACCCATACAAAATCTTCAGCATACTCCATCAGCATGCTCAATACTTGGGGACAGACCTACTGATTGCTATAGCATAATAGCATACTCAATACCTGCACATAGATCTACAAACACATACAAAGTCTTCAGCATGACTGGACCGCCTCACCAGGCCTTTAGTTCATCTCGACCACTCTCAGAACCTTCAGCATGTCTGGACCGCCTAAACTGTTGAACATTTCCCTGGACCACCCCTCTTGGTGATCCTTCCCATGCAGACTGTTCTCACCCACTTGGGGTTCCGAACTCCTGATCCATTCTATGGACTCTAACCCCGGCCTAAGCCTAGGCCTCATGTCAATCGTCCACCCTCTCGGAAATCTGTGGTCTGTTCCCTGACCCGCGTGTCTACCACATACACTAAATAACCCGCACACCCATGCTGAATGTACTGCCAAGCCCTGGCAACTAACAAAACCCTCGATCTATCAATCCAAAAACCTTCAGAGTCGAGCACACCCTCGACCGAACACTCGAACTAAACTCAATTCATGACTAGAACTCCAACCTGGTTCCCCAACTTCTGCTATCAAGCACCAAGAAGACGTGTTTCTTATGCTGGGGAGTTTTTGTTGGGTTTTGAGCATTCTAACACTTCCTAAGTGTACATGCAACCCTAATAAACCTTGGATCTATGTTTGTCTAAAATACATGCAAAATTTGTTTTCCAAGGTTTATAACTTATCTAGCATGGCATGGGGAACTTTTAAACATAAAAGAACTAGATGAATTACATACCTTTGATTGTGAATTGATTCCTTAGGAGTTTGAGAGCCAAGCACCAATAGTGTGAATGCCTCAAATGGAAATCACAAATCACCACAAACTTGGAAAACTTATGAGAGAGTATATATATGCTCTAGAAATCGGCCACCTTTCTTCACACACACTAGGGTTCATTTCATGAATCACAAGCTTGTTTATATAGTGCACATGATTAGGGTAAACCCTAATAACCTATGTCTTTTCCTTTCCAAGGATCCATGGGTTAAGAGCTCCATGGATCATCCATGGACTCCCATATAAGCTTAGCCCATTACCATAATGAGTGTTAGCCCACACTATATAAATATAATAGCCCATGTTTAATTAGTCACCATTTGATCACTAAATTAATTCATAATTAATTTAAGACCAATACTAATTAAATAATACAATTTCATATTAATATATTATAACTTATAATATATTAATAAGCCGCAAATATACTCTTCTCATAATGTTATCCATATAAATAGTTCGGGTGAAGTGCAACCCAAATGGACCATGCCGGGTCGGGTCAAGTACATCTCAAATATTGTTATGCACTTAGACACCTTATCCAACAGTTTTACCGAACCCCCAACCAACACAACCCTCAAACCGAGCAACCACTGGGGCCTCCATTCTCCCTGTCGGGTTGTGTAACTTATCCCGTTTCGAAACCTCTCCCACTTCTGCATCCCGGGGTAACTCTCCCCCACTTAGATTCGACTAAGCCTTCACAATACATGAAAATTGGAGGATTCCCAATCCTTCTCACTTCCAAACGATCGATCCGGTGACAACCAACTCTTTCTAACTAGCGCTCTATTACTAGCCAATCCCAATTGGTCACACACTTCTAAGAACCATATGAACACTTCCTGAATCCCAGTGAAACCGACAATCACTAATGCTTGAATGATCCCACACTCAAATCATGAGGACCAAAAGACAGATGCTCCAACTAATACCTCAGCGACAAACTACTTCCCTTGGCGCTTTCGTCTGTCAATCACGAACGGTTGCTAAAACCACTGATTCCTGACAATGCTGAATAACCCTTTTGTGGGACCCTATCCGCAGACTTCCCACATAATACCCCTTTTCCAAAGGTGCTCCAAACAAGTCTCCCGCTCTCAGGCTCTAGAAATCATTCCATTTAGGGTTCGCACCCTGACTCACTCACCCGCTCAAATGTCCACATCTGAACTGCAGTAGCTGAAGCAACCTCTGCCCTAAACCGGGCTACAAACTACTCCCAAGACATAGTCTACAATCCCAAAAGTGCAATAGACCGCACAATCAATCCTTACCGCCTGATACAAGAGATCCAAGGCAAACCGGACCTCAACAAATACTTAAGCCACATCGACCCACCTGCGCTCACCGGCGCTGAAATAATGTCGCCAATCCCTGCAACCAACTGACCCCGAGCTGGAATACAACCTGATCCTGGGTCACAAGCCTGCTCACTCCTTCGAGCTCGAAAAACTGAAAGGGCACAATCCTTGCCCTATAAAACGACAGTCCAATCCATCAATTAACCATTCCACTTCCAGCTGCAAAACCCCAGCTGAACATAATCATCACTCCTTTCCGAAGTCCCCGCGACTCACATTCCGGCCTCGAGCAAAACCCCCGAGCCTAAAATATAGAAACTCATGTGCTAGCCTCTCCCGCTCAACCCGCGGAATGCAACGAGTACATAATATCTCCTTGATCTCAAGTAACTGCAGTCCTCTGCTCATCATAATATGTCCCAACACTGGAAAGCTCGACCACCTCCTCCCCTTGTCGTCGTTACAGCTACTGCGGCGGCATAGCGCGCGTAGAAATACTCAACCATGGAGGTCTTAATAGACCCGAACATCTCCGACAACTGCCCTCGGACAATCTTGATCACCTCCTCCTGGATGATCTCACTAACACGATCCTATGAAAATGCTGGCCTATCCTGGCTGCCAGCTCCCGATCCTAACCCAAATCCGGTCTCAAGACGTCTCGTGTGACATCCCCATTTTCATGGCCAGAAAAGACCGATTTTGTTTATGCTTTATAAAAATCAGAGTACCTCTTTTAATAAAAATGTTGCGGAATTTGTTCCCAGAAAAATATGATAAATACGTTATCAAAGCATTTCCGAAGAAATGTATTTTTTATCCATTTTAAAACATTTGGGATGTCATTGTCAATACAGAAACATAAGCATAAACAAATCTTACATTCATTTACACTAGTGATCTACATCTCTTTTAAATCCCTCAGTGTAAAGTAGCTTCATATCGACACCTGTGATACAAATAAGCTTCAGTAGGTCAGGTTGGGAAACCTGGTGAGTACATAGGGTTTTCAACCCACAATAATTTAATTATTATGTTTAAACATCAAACAATCAACCCAATTACCCATCCCCATTATCTTCCTTACTCTTAAGGATCTACCCTAAGAATCATCTATCATGCATTCGTTCATTTCGAAGCCCATTGCTTCCAAGGTTTATATGATAGGCACTAAGTCCATAGCTGCCAATGCTTGTTCGTAAAGCACTAATTCCATAGCTGCTAAAGTTCATTCATCGGGTACTAAATCCATAGCTACCAGTGTTCAGCTAATAGGTACTAAATCCATAGCTACCAACGTTTATTTAACAGGTACTAAGTCCATAGCTACCAACGTTTATCTAACATGTAATAAGTCCATAGCTATCAATGTTTATTCGATAGGCACTAAGCCCATAGCTGCCGATGTTATTTGTTAGGCACTAAGTCTATAGCTGCCAATGTTCACTCATATCATCTTTCATCTTTCATCATTCATCTACCCATGTTTTACCCAACATATTCGTAGATATAAAATACATATACAATTTAAATTATTTAAAACATGTATAAAATCATTCATCCAGCATAGAAAGCAAGTATTCAAATAATATGCACACATAACACGTAATTTATATAAAATACTCCATATCTATGTGTAAGATGAAAGTAACTATGCACTCACTTGTTAAAGTGATGATTCCAAACTCGGACATCGCTTCACTTTTAACGATTCTATTTTCCTTCGACGAAACCTAGCATTATTATCGCTAAATTTTAGTCTAATATTTACCGTGACTAATTATTAGTCTTAGCATTATTATTATTATATAAGCGTTTAAACAATATTTTCCAACCACTATGTACAGACCGGGGCCAGACATAAAACACCGCAGGGCAGGACCATTTTGGCATATAGCACTTATGAAATCCAACAACCCTATGCGGCCCTTTAAACCATATTCCACGTACCGCGAGTAGTTAAAAAGATATTATAATGACACTTATATAACCCATAATAATAGCTCAAATAATTATTATAAGGTCCTAATAACGTTACTATATTTAAATAAAAGTTATATTAAAAATTAGGTAGACGTATCTTACCTACGAGCTAGAAGCCGGGATCTGCAGGGGCAGAACTTCCGAGCTGAAAGCTCTTCTTGTCGGAGTCGTCGAGCGCTCCGGGGCTTTCTTCTAGCGCTAGGGGAGTTTTTGGGAGGTTTAGAGAGAGTGTAGAGAGAAGAAAGAATGGGAAAGATGTGAAGAAAATGAGGGTGGGAGAGGTTCTATTTATAGGGTGAAATATGGCTGAACTTGGTGCCACATGTCACATCTGGTGGCAAAACTTGGGGAGAAAGCTATGGCCAAGATTGTGCCACGTCACCCATTTTCGCACAGCACACTTCCGACTTCTAAAATCTGTAACTTTCGCATACGAGCTCCGTTTTTGACGTTCTTTATATCCACGCGTAGGTAAAAAAAGGATCTACAACTTTCATTTTGACTCCGTCGGCTAATTCTCGACCGATCTTAAATTTAACAGTAGGAGGAGATTATACTGCTAAATAACCGCGAAAAACTCGTAACTCTTTCATACGAACTCCGTTTTCATCTTTATTTTTATCGTTGACTTCCTATTAATGAGATCTTAAAATCTCATTTAGGTCGCGTAGGCCAAAAACCGCTCGATCTAAAATTCGAGTTTCGGGCTGTGCACTGTTATGTCAAATCTTAGAAAATTCATAACTTCCTCATACGAAGTCAGATTTGGGCGTTCTTTTTATGCACGCTCTCGGTTTAATGTATACTACAACTTCTGTTTAGATCACTAAGGACAAAAAGTCATTTATCGTAAATTCACTATTTACGTCTCTCGGTGTCGTGCTAGTTTTGTCGTAAAACTTCGACGTGCAATAACTTCTTCGTTATAACTCGGATTTCGACGTTCTTTATATGTACGGAACCATTGTAACATATACTAACACTTGGTTAAAATTAATCCTTATAAATAATATTCCATAAATAACTCATTTTTGATGCTTCTTGTCTCTAAATTGACTAGCCCGAATGTGCGCGCGTTACAATTATCTCCCCCTTAGGATGATTACGTTCTGGAATCATCAACGAAACAGGGCTGTATAATGACTCCATACGTTATCTCTTCATCCTAGGTAATAATCGTAACTTCTATGTTTCTTCGAATGCGTATCTAACTCCTGGTCTTCTTGACTGCAAGCGGTGCTTGATCTTGCACCCGTTCTCTATGTCTTGTTACACTTTCAATCATGACTTTCATGTCACAAACTCGCTCTTTATCAGAGACTCCTTCTTCTTAACAAACTTAAGATAAGTTTATTTGATTTTCACGATAGACCGATGGGTCACGTTTTCTAATGAACTCTCATCGTATGTTGCAACGCTCAGACTCAGGTCTCTTAGAGTCAAATTCCGGAATGGAATATACTTTCCTTCATGTTCTAATGTGATATAATCACATTTTAACATGTAGCATTTCTAGCTACCAACTTCTTTAACTAGCGTGATACTTCTATTGATCGCTTCGATTATCTTTTACTTCAATCTTCTGGCTTAAGTTGGATGCTACATCGAACTTGGTTCTCTGAACCACGTAACATACTCATCTTAGTCGGAATCAATTTGATATGACCACTAGGGCCGAAACAACAATCATCTTCTTAATCATTACCGAAACGATGGTAACGACATACTTGAATAAAACAGAATCAACTACTAGCTTCTTGGTAACCTTGTGACTTTTCCTGATCCAAGTGTGAGTCTTGTGCTTCCGGTAGTATAGACATCTACTACCATTCACACCTACTCATACTTGTCCCAAGTATTGTCTCGCAGTTCTCCAAGTCATTATCATAAAAACAATTTTAACACATACAAATGTGTCCAAACAATCATATAATTTTCCCTAGACTCTATTAGGACTTCTTCCATGCGTATCTTCAATCATCAACTCCGCTTCATCTCGGTTGTGATGGAAATGTCAGACGATGGGATAACTTCATGGATTATACCAAAAATCTTTCTTTTCTACTAATCGAAGGTGTACTTCTCCCGTACTAGACATATTATTTCTTAGACGCGTTCTAAAGGCAAGATATCACTCTTACGATATCTTCCGATAGGTACCACTCAGTATCGTAAGCCTTCTCATTTCCTCCATTTACTCAATTCACTACGAGTGTTCACCATGATGTTTTGCACACCAAAGCAGTCGTTTGGTGTATCGAGACGAGAATAAAGACAAAGGAAGGTTTAGACGCGTATTCCTCCTTATTACCTCGAAAAATTACATGCCAGTTCTAATATCGTAATTAAACGTTTAGAAATCTGAACACATAAAGTTTCCAGATCCGATTGGCAACAGACCATAAATCCAATCAAACGATAGCATCATAAAGCACTACAAATCATTTAGCACATAAAAGCAATTTAGGCATCCTTCCCTAATAAGCTAGTGCTTGTGTCTATTCAGGTGTACTACCTAAATTAAATTCGACACACTCCTCACGATCATCGCTTAGCATTCTAAGTTTAAGTCTAGAAATAAATCCTTATTCCTAGTTCGCTTAAACTAATGCTCTGATACCAACTGTGACATCCCCATTTTCACGGCCAGAAAAGACCGATCTTCTTTATGCTTTATAGAAATCAGAGTACCTCTTTTAATAAAAACGTTGCGGAATTTGTTCCCAGAACAACATGATAAATACGTTATCAAAGCATTTCCGAAGAAATGTATTTTTATCCATTTTAAAACATTTGGGATGTCATCATCAATACAGAAACATAAGCATAAACAGATATTACATTCATTTACACTAGTGATCTACATCTCTTTTAAATCCCTCAGTGTAAAATAGTTTCATATCGACACCTGTGATACAAATAAGCTTGAGTGGGTCAAGTTGGGAAACCTGGTGAGTACATAGGGTTTTCAACCCACAATAATTTAATTATTATGTTTAAACATCAAACAATCAACCCAATTACCCATCCCCATTATCTTCCTTACTCTTAAGGATCTACCCTAAGAATCATCTATCCTGCATTCGTTCATTTCGAAGCCCATTGCTTCCAGGGTTTATATGATAGACACTAAGTCCATAGCTGCCAATGCTTGTTCGTAAAGTACTAATTCCATAGCTGCTAAAGTTCATTCATCGGGTACTAAATCCATAGCTACCAGTGTTCAGCTAATAAGTACTAAATCCATAGCTACCAACGTTTATTTAACAGGTACTAAGTCCATAGCTACCAACGTTTATCTAACAGGTACTAAGTCCATAGCTACCAATGTTTATTCGATAGACACTAAGCCCATAGCTGCCGATGTTATTTGTTAGGCACTAAGTCTATATCTGCCAATGTTCACTCATATCATCTTTCATCTCTCATCATTCATCTACCCATGTTTTACCCAACATATTCGTAAATATAAAATACATATACAATTTAAATTATTTAAAACATGTATAAAATCGTTCATCCAGCATAGAAAGCAAGTATTCAAATAATATGCACACATAACACGTAATTTATATAAAATACTTCGTATCTATGTGTAAGATGAAAGTAACTATGCACTCACTTGTTAAAATGATGATTCCAAACTCGGACAACGCTTCACTTTTAACGATTCTATTTTCCTTCGACGAAACCTAGCATTATTATCGCTAAATTTTAGTCTAATATTTACCGTGACTAATTATTAGTCTTAACATTATTATTATTATATAAGCGTTTAAACAATATTTTCCAACCACTATGTACAGACAGGAGCAAGATATAAAACACCGCAGGGCAGGACCATTTTGGCATATAGCACTTATGAAATCCAACAACCCTATGCGGCCCTTTAAACCAGACTCCCCGTACCGCAAGTAGTTAAAAAGATATTATAACGACCCTTATATATAACCCATAATAATAGCTCAAATAATTATTATAAGGTCCTAATAACGTTACTATATTTAAATAAAAGTTATATTAAAAATTAGGTAGGCGTATCTTACCTACGAGGGGGTTTGGCTACAAGCCAGGATCTGCAGGGGCAGAACTTCCGAGCCGAAAGCTCTTCTTCTCGGAGCCGTCGAGCGCTCCGGGGCTTTCTTCTAGCGCTAGGGAAGTTTTTGGGAGGTTTAGAGAGAGTGTAGAGGAAGAAAGAATGTGAAAGGTGTGAAGAAAATGAGGGTGGGAGAGGTTCTATTTATAGGGTGAAATATGGCTGAACTTGGTGCCACATGTCACCATCTGGTGGCAAGACTTTGGGAGAAAGCAATGGTCAAGATTGTGCCACGTCACCCATTTTCGCACAACACACTTCCGACTTCTAAAATCCGTAAATTTCGGATACGAGCTCCGTTTTTGATGTTATTTATATCCACGCGTAGGTAAAAATAAGATCTACAACTTTCATTTTGACTACGTCAGCTGTTTCTCGACCGATCTTAAATTTAACACTAGGAGGAGATTATACTGTTAAATGACCGCGAAAAATTCGTAACTCTTTCATACGGACTCCGTTTTCGTCTTTCTTTTTATCGTTGACTTCCTATTAATGAGATTTTAAAATCTCATTTAGGTCACGTAGGCCAAAAACCGCTCGATCTAAAATTCGAGTTTCGGGTTGTGCACTGTTATGCCAAATCTTAGAAAATTCATAACTTCCTCATACGAAGTCAGATTTGGGCGTTCTTTTTATGCACGCTCTCGGTTTAACGTATACTACAACTTTTTTCTAGATCACTAAGGCCAAAAAGTCCTCTATCGTAAATTCACTATTTACGTTTCCCGATGCCGTGCCGGTTTTGCCGTAAAACTTCGACGTTTTTCTAGATCACTAACTCGGATTTCGGCGTTCTTTATATGTACGGAACCTTTGTAACATATACTACCACTTGGTTAAGATTAATCCTTATAAATAATATTCCATAAATAACTCATTTTTGATGCTTCTTGTCTCTAAATTGACTAGCCCGAATGTGCGGACGTTACATCTCGAATAATCCATAACAGGGAACCAACTTCCAACTAAACCCCAGGGGTTGTGACTTTCTTGCTACGCGTATGGGTCCTGTGCTTTCAGTAGTACGAGCCCATACCACCTTCCACACCTACCCATATTTGTCTCAAGTATCACCACAACACCCTAACAATATACATAAACATAGCGAGCGCTCCATCCTCACTCCTAGAGGAAATGCTAAATATCTCATAGCTGGCCTACCGACCTCGCATAACCCACCCATCCACCAACTGCCACACGACCCTCCATTGGTGCCAGTTAACTATTGCATGAATACAATCACATACCGCATGGCTTAAACAATCTTAGACTAAAAGATTTGATCCCACAACGGTTAGACTCAGACAAGAGCTCCGCAGCAGGACCAAATCACTTACCCTAAGACCATTTAACCCATGTAGCATGTGACTTGGAGTATTCACCCAATAGTTAATTCACATGCGAAAGAGTCATACAACAATCAATGAGGTACTCTACATAAGATAAGGCATCAAAGATCAGGCATCAAAGATCAGACAATTCTATCATACGGTTCCTGAGGATCCCTATCTTATCACAATCATGCTGGTCTAACATATCACATAAACAAATAACTGCATGGTATTTTGGGGTCTACTTACTAGCTCCGGCTGATCGTACACTTCGCATCCTCTTTTACTTATTTTGAAAATCATTTAAAAACCATTTTGAAAATCTTTCCTTGATTTGAGACTGGATTCACACGAGTGTTCCTCCAATTCACTCAAACCAAGGCTCTGATACCAACTTGTAACATCCATAAAAAAATCAAGCCAATTTAAAACTTTTTAAATCATTTAAACCCATTCAGTTATTACAATTTGTTTTCAAAATAGTTTAAACATCAGAGTTCCCAGAAATCATATTCATCAATCGAGGAAGTGTACGGTCACGCCTTCGCCTTCCCGCGGTCATCCGCTGAACCTGAAACAACAAACTGAAACTGTAAGCCCAAAAGCTTAGTGAGTTACCCCCAAAATACCCATACACACAACAATACACATACAATAACAAACAACATACTATGGGTCCAATCATCCATCAGGATGGAATACCCCAGGCCCTCAACCATCGGTTTGGAATGCCAACATACTATGGGTCCAATCAACCATCGGGTTGGAATGCCAACATAACTAATCAAACATGTGTACCTATATCAGATAATCATATAACAGTCTATAAAGACAACATACTAGGGTCCTATCATCCTAGGGATGGAATACCCTCAACTACCAATCAATCATGTGCACATATAACAAGGAATCACCTACCAGCATACAGACAGTCAGACCAAACTATAGGTCACTAAGCATAACCACATCCGATCTATCAGGATACCGATCTAACAGATCATACCAGCATATAACCATCCTATCTATCAGGATATCGATCTAACAGATCATACTAGCATATAACCATCCAATCTACTAGGATACCGATCTAACAGATCACAACAGTAATAATCCCAATAACAAAACAAAGGGCCGGCCTTGGTTCCTTAGACCCTTGAGTAACGATAACTCACCTGGCAATGCCGATCTGAACCGAAGAATCGAACTCCCGAAATGTTATCTCACCAGAAATCCCGAACTATCACATAATAAATACCAAGTCATTACACAACATAACAATCTTGACTAAGGATCCCCACAGTCCATCATGTCCATTCTCTTTATTGGGCCAAGGCCCAATACCAAGTCCATAACCTTGAAAGTCCTTATGCAAAACACATTATTGGCCCAATTTACCAAATTGGGCCCCACTCCCTAATTGGGCCTAATTCCAAGATCCGTTAACAAAACTTGGCCCAAAACATAATATCCATAAAGTCCAGCAAAGGCCCAAATCCAATTAGTCCATAACAGCCCAAAACCCGAAGCCCAATTTCCAAAGGCCCAATAGAGGACATACACGGGGCGTACTCCTTTGGTATGCGAGGCGTACTCGTCCTGATGTTGACCACCATCGGGGTGGTTTACCCAGTACGCTGGGCGTACTGGATTTACAGTGGGCGTACACGAGATTTCACCAAAACCCTAATAAGTGTTTAATAACTTAAGCACTTAAGCACTTAAGCCCAAACTCCAGATCCATCGACCAAATGTGCCATAGGACTTTAAAGTCTCGAACTTTATCACTTTGGACGTCCAGAAAGTTCTTAACACATGGTCTTAATCCATTAAGACCTTCCTACTTCATGCATGAGACAAATCTAGCTATTAAGACACCATTTTTATCACTTAGGACCTCTTCTAAGATCTGAAAGGACAACTCATTTCGTCCAAATCATAACATGCACCATTTTGGGACTTTTGGGACAAGAATGCTTCCATAAAGCTAAAATGACTAGATCTATCTCATACAAGCATAAAGTTCCAAGCTTTTTACCTTCTGGAGCTTCTAGGGCACAAAACAACTTCAGATCTACAAGCTTGATCTTCTTCTCCAACTCCTTGATGCAACACCTTCTTCTTAAAACACTCAAGAAACACTCAAAAAGCTCAAACACTCATGGAAATGGCTAGGGTTTGGGGAAAACAACTCTAAGCAGTGGAGGCTGGGGTAAGGGAGGGTTTTGTGCTCATAATGTTGCTTATATAGTCCCCAAACCCTAAATATTAGGGTTTCCTTCTGCCATGAGTACGCCCAGCGTATACAAGTACGCCTAGCGTACTAGGGCGCGCCTAGTACGCTTAGTGTACCCTTATGTACGCGCATCGTACTCCTCCTGATCCCAATAATTGCAATTTAGCCCTTAGACTTTCATAGTTTCACCCTTCCATCCCCAGGGACTATAAATGACAAATCTTGGGATGTTACATTATTACCCCCTCTTTAAAACAGTTATAACAACCATGTTGGTGTAATATGTACAAAAAAAGACCTTAAGGATCTAATGTGGACAAAATTAAAACCTTATTACCTTTAAACGGTTATAACAACCATGTTGGTGTAATATGTACAAAAAAAACCTTAAGGACCTAATGTGGACAAAGTTAAAACCTTATTACCCTTATAAGTCATTAACCCTTGACAAATATGATATTATGTGTTGTTGGGTGTAAATTATTGGAAATAAGTGATGATTATGATTGAATAGATTAAACACAACGATGTTGGAGGAAATAGAAAGAATCATCGGTGACGGTGATGTTGGTTGTTAAAGAATGACTACTATAGGGTGGAGGTGTTGAACTTGTAAGCAAGACTTTTGTGCTTTGATTTGACATTTTAAACTAAGGTAAAAGTTTAATTAAGAATTTTTATACTATTTTCTCAGATAAGTATTTCATAAATTTAAAACTAAAACGAATGAATAATCATAAGTTTACGTTGCATTCGGTATAAATGGTGTTAATTTGAAAGTTCTATAATTGATCAGTGAGTGGCCGCTTCAAATTAGCCTATAGTTAGGGGTGTTCAAAAATATCCGAATCCGAAAATCCGATCTGAATAATCCGAAAATCCGATCCGAAAATACCCGAATTTTCGGATAACTGAATTTTCGGATATCCGAATTCGGATATCCGGTTTTCGGATTCGGATACGGATAGTGAGTTTAGAAATTTTCGGATATTTCGGATATCCAAAAATCCAAAAAAAATAAAAGTTTCCTTTTTTGTTTTTTAGATATTTTGTTTATTATTTTAAAATGGATAAGAAAATTAATAGCGTTGAGTACTATCTTCTTTTGATTTTCGTTTTAGACAACTTTTTTAAATTATTGTTTAAATATCTTATTTTTATTGCATCAAAATGGAAAATAGTAAATGGGAAGGTGGCTTTTAATATTTCAAAGGAAAAACTGAATCATTCTTTAATATATTTTTAAGCTTTAAATATCTTCGTTTAGTATCTAATTATCAATAAACTATGTAGTTTCTTAATGTGTGAAAGGTATCTTTATATATATTCTTAGTGAAATGTCAAATACAATATCGTAAGTTGGTTCACTTTATGTTAATATTATTGAAACTTCAAATCGATCATCATATAAAACTAGATAGATATAACGTTTGTATGATTTTATTTTTTTCTAACTATTTTCAATCTCGTGTTCCTTCTTCATATAGCGAATAAGATTTTTTTTTTTTTTGGATTGAAATTCTCGGATATCCGATTTAATATCCGAATCCGTATTCGAAATTCCGGATACGGATTCGGATACTAAAAATACACTATCCGAAATTTCAGATATCCGAATTTTCGGATATCCGGTTTTGAACACCCCTACGGGCTATAGTTATCGTTTGTTTATTGGAACTTGATGATATATAACAAAACAAAGATACCTACCTATAGTTATCGTTTGTTTATTGGAACAGGATGATATATAACAAAACAAAGATATTTAAAGTAGCGTTTGACATGGACAAATGAGACTACATTTCTAAATCTTTAATCCGATTGACTCCATTTTTAGTTTTTTACACTCCTTGTCTATTATTCTTTTTATTTTTATATACAAACTTCATAAATTCAAACTTAAAATCATTGATAAACAAATAAACAAAAATAATTTAAATTGGATTCAAAGCACTTGATCCAACCAATGAGGGATAAGGTAAAGTGACCCTTTATCTAGGATAGGATTGATTGAACACTTGAGTTTGACATTAATTAATATAATTAAATGATAAAATCTTACGAAGTCTCTTGTTATTATTCAACAAAAAATTGACAATCACTTAAGCTCCACCTCCACTGGTAGGCAACTCTTTGTTTGTTACCCTTCAAACACACACATACATACATACATACATTATATATATATATAAAAGAAAGCTTTCTATTTCATACATCGATAGTGACATATATCAAACAAATGTCTTGCTTATAAGTTTTCGAAACACGATAACGATCCATATCCGAAAATGTCCACTTAGTAGGGCTTTTAAATCGTGATAATGTCAAATGTCTGATAAATGTCTTGTTTAAAGGGTTTAAAGAAACTTCCGTTTAAGAATTGTTTATATACCAATTGTTGTTGTATTTATTGTCACTTACCAACAAGGCAACAACTGGATGAATGATTTATGGGGAATGCATTTCTGTTCGATAAAAACTCACATATATTCTCGGTGATAAAATAAAATCTATTTCACGATTTTCAAATAAAGCAATATATTTTTTGTTTATTTTGTCTTCACTTAAATCTAAATACACCTTAATATTGTCGTAAAATAATTCATAAACAAAATGACAAACCTTGAAACATAACTAAATAAAAATATTAGATATAATCTCTCATCAAAAATCCTAAGAAAATTTGTGTCCGAAATAGTACGAATCGCATATTTTCCCACAAATGTGAAATAAAATATTATTTATTTTAGGATTTTTAAATAAAAGAATATATTTTTGTTTATTTTGTCTTAGAAATTTTTAAAAAGCATAATGGATTTGGTAGGCGATGAATAAGTCGTCGTATGCAAAACTGAAGTGGAACAGAAATGTAAATAATAAGATTAGTAAAAGTGGAGGTGTAAGCAATCGGAATGAAATGTATAAACAATTAGCAATACGGTATTATTACAACTTAGTTTTCAAAATAATAAAAAACAATTCAATTATCTTATGCTTTTATACAACTTCTTTTTCGTCTTCATGATTAAGTTTTTTTCTTGCCATTTCTATTTGTCATTTGATATATAGTATCACAGTTTTCGCACATTTAAAATTCTGATAGGATAAATATATATCACCAAGTGAGATCGTGATATGATGTACATAGACGTCTATTATTTTTAAAACCAAATAGTTTTATCATACATTTTCATTACAAATTATGTGGGAGTACATATCATCCAATTACACAATTTAGAAGAATGTTTAAATATCCAGAGAAAGTATCAAATGCTCGTTTTTTTTCCTCTAGCAAAGTCTATCTATCAGTCTATTATGCTCAGGTATTTTAAATATCCAATGGATTTAGTAAAATTCTTAATTATCATCCACGTCAATCACAACACATCCATCTTGCTTACGGCAATTAAACACCTCGTTTGTTCCATTAAATTTGTCATCCCAAATAATCACATAGTAGATAACAAGCCCAATAAAGTTTTCATGCAACTATAATTATCATAAAGCATACTTAAATAAATCTACCTGTAAACCATATTTTTCATGATAAATTTTTGTCTACAAACAACCATGACACACAAAACTACACCTGATAGTTTTTTGCACTAATTAAAGCTTGTAATGGTAACCGTACCTTACATTTCACCAAGGACCGGTCTAAACATATAATGGGTCCGTGACGAAAAAAAAGCCCCCCTAAAGTCATAGTTAAAATAAAGAATAATTTCAAAAATTGACATATTGTTGCAAACTTAACTAATAATATTAAAAAAAACACACACAAACATGGACACAACACAATACAATACATTTAAATAAAAATAATTCTCCTAACATTTTTAGATTCAAAATTAATATCGTATTCAAATCAAGGTGCACCTGCAAAATAAAATAAGAAACAAAATAAGAAAATTTGGATCTAGATTAAAACTTCTGAAACAGAATTCTACAAAAATATTATTCTGTTAAGTCAAAAATCTGAAACGTAAAGACCAGAAAGAATCGGATTCATGCTGAAACTGAAGAATCGACTTTAGGGTGAAAGAATCCAATCCAGAAATCTGATATACAAACGAAATTAGAAGCCTCATAACCAATGATTCTTGTTAAATCTGACACGTAGAGGCCAGAAAGAATCAGATTCATGCTGAAACTGAATAATTGACTTCAGGCTAAAAGAATCCATTCCGAAAATCTGAAATTACAAATAAAATTAGAAATTTGATAACCAACAATTCTTGTTAACATTTACCTCATAAATCTTATATACTAAAAGCTATAAGAATCAAATCACAAACAAAAAATCAAAAAATTGAAACAAAATTAGAGATTTTGAAAAATAAAATTCTGCTATACAAAAGCTTTTATCAAACAAAAATTCAAGATTGAGAAACAGAAACAAAATCAGAACCTAATCTAACAAAATCTAAACAAAAAAAAAAAAAAAAAAAAAAAAACAGAATCTTATGAGTTAGATCAAACCCTAGAGGCAGAAATCAGAACCACAACAAATAGATCACCCAAAAACCGGCGCAACTTTAACCTCTAACACCAGGTTCCCGAGTTCAACTTAACGAGAGTAAAAAAAGGAAATTGTTGGAAGTGAAAAGAAAATAAAATAAATTGGTGTTCCCGAGTTTCATTAAATGAATAAAGTGGAAGGAAATTGAAGAATCACTCTCCCTCCTAACTTTCTTTTCGATTTGGAAGGATTTAGAGAGAAATAACAAAATGTTTATTTTTCCTTCCAAATCTCTCCGATCCGAGAACACAAAAAACAAATTTCTTTTATTTTCCCTTCTTTTCTTTTCTCACCTTACTTTCTTTTCTCTTATTTTATTTTTTGCTACAACTCGGGAACTAAGCGTAAGAGGGAGGCGTCACAACCCCCGCCAGAAGCTAATCGATAAGATTGATGAAGTCAGAATTCATAAATTTTTAATGCCCTCTTTTGATGAATCACAGTGATGAAAGTGAAATGGAGAATGAAAATCGGATTAAAGGGATGCAGAAGTGCGAAGGCAAGATTGAAATCAAACTGAGAAGCAAATGAGAGAAATCTTGCATGTGATGTTCGATTAACGAGGTTAACTAAATAAAAGAGGATGCCAATTCACAAACCGAGAACTTCGATTCGATTCTCCTACATCGTCACTATGTATGTCGATTCGTGAAAGGCACATTGCATCATTCGTTCTTACTTCTAGATGATTAAGTCTTTTTCTTTCCTGGGCTAATTTGGAATTGGGCTTACTTGGGATTCAAATAAACATACAAATAAATTAAATTTATACGTATATATACGATATACCTAGGAAATTTGGGCTCCTTAAAAATATGGGTCCTCAGCAACCACTCAGGTTGTCCACCATTAGAATCGGGCGTGATTTCACCAAAAAGTTATCTCAAGGCTACAATCCGACAAAAGCATCCTATATCTCTATTTTAATTCAACTATCCATACGTTTCGTTTGACCATCCAATCATTATTATGCAAATATGTTTATTATGCTGTTCGAAATAATATATTTGTAGATATGCCAACTTTAAATATGCCAACTTTGCATAATATTATCAATTGTAAAATTACTTTTCGAAATATCCACAAATACAGTCTTTTAGCAAATTATATACACAAAGTCTACCTCTAACTATTTGTCAAAATAATCAATTTTCACTCTTACTAGACAATATTGTCCAAGATAATTAAATTAAAAAAAAAAAAGAAAGATCTTATTGAACAATAATATTTTTAATAATTAATTACCAATCTTAATAGTTTGTTGAAGTGTATATAATTTAAGGAAGACATCGAATTAATTATACATCAAATAAAATGGACATACTCTTTCAAAAAAAATAAAATGGACATAGTTTAATTAAAAACATATAGGGGATAAAAATGATAACTTTTGAATTTTATAACAAAAAAAAAATTCAACAAGTATTCAAAACTACAGGGGTTAAGGTTATAAATTATGATTTCCAACATTTAGAAATTAACTTTGTAAATTGTAATAAAGAAAAATAAACAAGGCTAAGCTATCCTAACTTCTGGGGCCCAAAATATAACGTTTTAGTGTAATTCAAAATGTATGAGGCCCAAAATAAATTTGTTTTTAAATCGAAAAAAAAAAAAAAAAAAAAAAAAAAAAAAAAAAAAAACCTGGATCGAGCTCCTCGTACTTCGCTTTCCGCGAGTCAGGCGCATATAGTAGACTAACAAGTAACAACCATTTTTTTTTTCCTTTTTGTATTTAGAAAGAATAGATAAAATCTTTAACTTCAAACAATGATATGTGTCTTTTTTTTTTTTCAATTCCAGTGGGCAATCCACAAGATTTGTCGTCTTGTCGGGTTCTTTATAATGCTGGGTCCCATCGGTTATGATTCACTTAATCGCCCCAATTTAAGTCATTTAAGTGTGACGGTTTTGAATGTTAATAACCACAATTTGCTTCCACTTAAAACCAATTATAACTAATTAATTTACTTAATTACTGATATAGCAACTTAATTGGATATATATTGATTTATTTGAGTTATCACACTTACTTATGGTTTCCGCATAACTAATTGTATGCATGTACATATAATAAAGGGTAAATGACACAAAAAACACTCTTTTTATACAGAAATTCGATTTTGACACCGTGTTTTTTTTTGTGTCAATTTTGACACTGTGTTTTCCAATTTGTTACAATTATGACCACTTGACCGGTTAACCAGGTTGCTTGCTGACGTGGCATGATGACGTGTCAGTTTTGATGACGTGACATGCTGACGTGTCAAAATTGAATTTTTTTCTCACAAAAAACACTAAGTTTTCATTTTTTTTCGATTTTGACACTAGGTTTAATTTTTTCTTTCAACTTTGACACTATGTTTTTTTGTTCCAAATCGAACATCATTTTTTCCAATTTTGTTCAATGTTGACAATTTTTTATTTGAAACCGTATAAATATTTTTTTAATACATTTAAACCGTATAAATATTTTTTTTTTCATTTAAAAACCATAGTTTTGTATAAATACATTTTTTTACACTCAAACCATATTTTTATGTATAAATATGTATTAGTTATATAAAAATTGTATTTTATATTAAATATGCAACTTTAAAATATGGTTTTTAAACGAAAAAAATATGTTTATACGGTTTAAAATGTAATAAAAAAAATATATTTATACAGTTTCAAATGAAAAATAGACAAAATTGAACAAAATTTGATAAATGATGTTCGATTGGAACAAAAAAACATAGTGTTAAAATTGAAATAAAAAATTAAACTTAGTGTCAAAATCGAAATAAGGTGAAAACTTAGTGTTTTTTGTGGAAAAAAAAAATCAATTTTGACACGTCAGCATATCATATCAGCATGCCACGTCATCAAAACTGACACGTCATCATGCCACGTCAGCATGTAACCTGGTTAACCGGTCAAGTGGTCAGAATTGTAACAAATTGGAAAACACAATGTCAAAATTGACAAAAAAAAAAAACACGGTATCAAAATCGAATTTCTGTGTAAAAATAGTGTTTTTTGTGTCATTTACCCTATAATAAATATTGTAAAGGCATATTCTACTTTTAACTCAAATAATAAATTACTAGAAATTTGATAACAAACAACACTGTTGTTTTTGTATTTTAGTAAATGCCTATTTTTTTATTTATTGGATATGGTTTCTTTATATGCAAACATTCGTTCATATTTGTTATTTACAGGTCTCGTATCTTTTTGGTAGGCATTATCTTACACACTAGTACCACCAGATCAAAAAACTCTTTGATTTGTAGTGATAAAGTAATATGTTTTGTTAAGAATTTGGTACCAAAACTATCATTATTGAGGAATAACAAAAAGGTTTTCTTAATTTGACTCGTTCTTACTCACTCATTTTGATACCAAAAGATCCTAGCCAAAAAAAATATGACCATTAGAAGTGTTGAGCTTTTCTTAATGTTCTTGTTCACAGGTCCCTTTCAGTCTTGTTTGTGCTCATATATGTATACATCTTTCTCATGGAGTACTAGTTTTCTTTTTAGAATTGATAATTGATATTGACGCATTTAATTCAAAAAGTTAATTTCGTTGGCTTTAAATTTATATCGATAATATGTTGATTTAATCTAAGATCGATTTCCCAATTACTTGATAAACATTAAATTAAAAGTGAAAAAATATTTACTTGAAGGGATTGATAGTTGGAGAAGTTATATTCCCTTGTTTGAAGGTGACGATCTCATGATTCTTTTACTTCTCATAAAGATGTTTTATTGAGTTTCTAGATGGATATATACATTTCCCACATGATGGTGTTTATAAGGAGAACCGGAAAGATGAAGGAAAAGACATTTCATTTTTCATAGTATGTTTCCCAGTGTGTGCTAATTTA
Source organism: Lactuca virosa (assembly GCF_052849685.1). Taxonomy (NCBI): domain Eukaryota; kingdom Viridiplantae; phylum Streptophyta; class Magnoliopsida; order Asterales; family Asteraceae; genus Lactuca; species Lactuca virosa. The sequence continues at coordinate 48,474,523 of NC_136433.1, forward strand.
TCATAATTGTATCTTATAGGTAAGTTATAGAACCATTAAAGTTTACTTCTATAATTTATAGACATATGTCATATCCATCATACTACACAATTTAAAGTCTATGGACCTAATATATCATTATGTAAAATGTGATGGTATAAAAAATAATTGTACTTAACATGTAACTAACATTACAAAATGGTCATAATGTTACACTAATGAGTTATTTCCAACATTATCCTACTTGGCTGAGTGACTATTTATATACATCTATCTATAGTATACTATAAAAGAAACATTTGCATTTGAAACCCCAAACTCTATTTCATTCTATTATATATATATTTTACTAATTTACATGTGGTATTAAGTATGAAATATTATCATATTAATGGTAGATATTTTGAATTATTAATATAAATACTTAAAATGTTAATTTTAATATTATGTTAAATCCAAAATATAAATCAAAATATCAAATAAACATAAAAGTATTCAAAATTTACTTTTTTAAAACATTTAAATGTTTTAAATATAAAACTATAACTACGTATCCAAATGTAACTTTTTATAATAATTGAATTTTTTTTCTCAAATAAAAGGTTTTTTAAATCATAACCATTAACAAAAATAATAGTTAAACATATCATAACTTTATAAATTAAATTACGTTACCTTACAAAAAATATCAAATAAGTAATTTCTAAAATACTTAATCATAACGTTAAAAGTAACATTAAATCGAGAATTATATTTAGTTTTATTCACATGTCAACTATGAGTTGCGGCCAATAAATGATATAATTTTAATAAATGTTATAACATATTTCAAAATCATTACGAATTTACATAACAAATTAGTGTAAAAAATTATTATTTCATGCTCAGTATTAATAACACAATTACTTTTAATATGTATTTGTCAAATTTTAACCATATAATTTTACCATGCGCAATGCGTGAATATTCGCTTAGTATTTTATTATATTGGCCAAGTTACTTTCATCTTGTTTCATATTAGCACCAAAAAACAGAAAATTACAACATAGTGTGGCATTTTCAACATGGGACTCACATCGATTATACATTGATGTTTCATATGAAAATCACACTGAACAAAGCCAAATGACTTTAGAACTAAGTGGTAACGCAATACATTTATATGTAGAGAAATTAAGTGTCCGCAAGTTATTAATACAGACAAATTGTATATTATAGAAGAATAATAATCAAGTACTAGAATAATTAAAATTTAATTGTTCCATTAAATCATTATGCTAGAATTACATCATATGTCTACCATTAAACCCATAATAGCATCATGTTGACATACTTTCAGTCGTAAACCTTTTGTTATCAGATCCGCTAGCATATTATTAGTGCTAATGTGTTCGATACAAATATTATGTTGGTGATTTGTTATCATCAATATTATTTAAGTGTAATGGGATTACTTTGTTGACCAAAAGAGATCTTGATAAATATTAAACAAGTAAGGAAGGTGTGGAGTACACACTTGTTTAAGTTTGATCAAGTTTCAAAGTACATTGTCATTTAGGGGCGAAGCCCCTAAACGAACGGGGGTCCGGGGGCAGCGCCCCCGGGAGCGGGGTCCAAGGGGCGGCAGCCCCTGGCGGGGTCCAAGGGGCAGAGCCTCTAGCTGGGGTCGAAACTTCCGTTATCCAAACTTCCGTTTTTATGACAGTTTTTATAGTTTTATGACAGTTTGAAACTGTCATATGACAATTTTCAGACAAAGATCATAAAGTCGGTTTTGGTCTCATTTCTGGTATATACGAAAGTATCTCCAAAACATTCTAAGTTCTTGTCTCTCTGAGTCTTATCCGATTAAAGAATATTCGGAGTACCACCCAAATGCTTTAATCTGAAAGTGTTTAACACAATTCTCAGAATTCCAAGCCTTTCTATACCCCATTTTTCTAACATATTATATTCCCCCACTTGCTCTTATATGAATAAGTATTTTGTATCGATGTAAAGTCTCACTCAATTTAACTACTGCTGGCAGAGAAGCTTAAAAGGCAATGTTATAACACTAAATAGTTTTAACAACCTTGAAGTAGACCTTACAATCACGAGTCACTTGATTAAATTTCTCAAAAAAAATTCTTTGGCAAGTTTCATTATATATAACATATTCTTCCAGCATAGTTGATGTGGTCCTCAACCTTATACTTATGACTCTTATATGATATTGGCTGTCAAATTGCATTATATATAACAACATATTTGATATGGGCATATTTAGTCATATAATTCATGCATTATCTTAATACTTTATGCTGTTTTTGTCTCATTTAATGAACAAAGGGTGCTTAATTAGTTTAGAATTTCATTTTTCAGCAACAATGACATGCTCGGATGGAAAAGGAAGCGGAATTGGCGATTGGAAGCTTGGATCTTGGATTTTGAAGAAAGAAGGATGTTGCTGGACAACTTGACCCCTCGTCAGTGTTTTGGCTATATCTCATGAACGTAACTTCGATTGATGAGATTCAAAATGTTCTGAAAACTAGACACAATTTCGGACGACTTTCGTGTTTACAGAAAGTGCTGATTCCAAACGGACTCGACGAGTTGGGCCTCAACTCGACGCGTCACGTCGAACTTTCGCAATTCTGGACGCTGACTTGTCGTGCTAATTCCTCTATTTTGTGAAAATCTATATAAAGGGCATTCCTGCCCGATACCCAAGCATATAGATTAACCCTTGGAGGACAATTGTCGACTGAAGGTGCTGCTGGAGCGTGGGAAGCTAAGGAATCAACCCTAAATTCAATTTTAAGGAGAATCAAGGCAAAATCAAGTTTACTCTTTACCTAATCTCTTGTTTGAACTATGTTTTTACCAATTGATTTCGTTTTTGAGCTTGTTTCTGCTGTAATCATGAGCTATCTCTCACACCTTCAGTTTAGGATAGATGATTTTGTGATTATGGTTTGATTTTGTGGTTGGATTAATTTAATTTGGTGAACTTTGTTTTATTAAGCTTGTTAAAGAACCTTATGCATTAACCATAACTATTTTCTGTTAATTATCAAGTAATTAAGCTGCATGAACATCTCTTAATTGCTTACCTTAAGTGATTTATGTGAAAACATAGTTATGTGCCTAGGATTAGCGAACGTGAAACTAGGATTAACTAGAAAGTGGGTAAGTTAATGTGTGAGCTTGTGTGACAAACCATCAACAAGAGGTTAATTGAATTAGTAATTTGATTAACTAATTACAAGTCTTATTTAACCCGAATCAATAAACTAGGAAACTCATTGGTTTAATCAACTGATCACTGCTTGAATTAATTTGTTTTCTAAGGATTAGTAATAGCGAACGTGATCCTAATCACACTAATCGGTAGCCAATGTCAATTAATCCATTGCACTTGTCATAAAATCAACCATAGGAATAAATGATTCAAACCTAAATAGAACTCTCCTTAATTATTGAATTTAGTTGATTTTTATTTGCTTAGCTCTTAGTTGCTTAGTTTAAATTTTAGCTAATTGTTTAAGTTTATAGTCTTGCAAAACTAGAGAGAACCCCCTTTCTATTACTTGTTTTATTTAGATAATATTAGCATTTATTTTAATTGTTTACCGTTCCCTATGTTCGATACCCTACTTGCTTGAACTATATTATTAATCGATAGGTATACTGCCTTTCGTGTGAATATTTTGTGTCTAAGTTAGTAGGATTAAAACTAGTGCATTCCACACACATCAATATTCTTACAACATAGTTGATGTAGTCCTCAACCTTATACTTATGACTCTTATATGATATTGGCCAACTGATAGCATAAATATATATCTCAATAATGACTATTCATCTTTACATTTTCCAAAGTCAGAATCATAAATCATATCACTTTCAAGTTATCATTTTTAAACAATTTGTAAGTATTAATCCCATGTAAGTATCATGAAACTTTCTTGGCAACTTTCTAGTGATCTACATACATTGTGATTTGATCGATAACGGCCTAACATGCCAACAACATAAGCACCATTAGGAGATGTACACAGTTTTGTATAATTAAGCTTCCAACTATTGAAACATATACGATTAACTTTATTTGATACTGATCTACCTTTATTTCTAGGCATTGAAATAAACCGAAAATATCTCCCTTAACTACGAAAGTAACGAAAGGAAAGCATTATTGCATGTTATATCAACTTACTACACACTCGATATATTCCTTTTAGGATAACCATTAAGTCCTTTGTATTTATCTGAATGTATTTATATGCCTATAACATACAAGGATTCAATGAGATATTTCATATTGTGGTGATTGTTAGAGGGTTTTAGGGTTTAGGCCTAAAGCCTTTAGGGTTTAGAGTTTTCTATATATTTATAAGTAATTTTCATTTAAGAATTAAGAACCAATATCAAATCAATCTATTACATTTACATGAGTGAGGACATCTATGATGGTGGCATAGGATGGTGCTAAGGTGGTGCTCTGGCATAGATCGAAAGTGATAGAGCAATGACGACGGTGGTCCAACTAGATCTAATGCAGCAACGAAATGCAAGAATTGGAGACTAGATCCGGAGAAAAAGGTAGAGACTTAGCTAAAAGATGAGGCAATGACAATGAAGAAAGGTTGGTATCACCTGTGGAAAAGAAGAATTAGGAGATAGTTGAAAAAGGGAAGACAATATTTAGGAGATTCGGTGCCGACAAAGGTTTTACGGCGAGAGGGCTCAAAAGAGAGGGAACTTTGGCTCTGATACCATGTGAATGTAATAGATTGCTTTGATATTATTGCTTGTTGCTGAAATGAAGATTACATACGAATACATATATAAACTTTAAACCCTAAATGCTTTGGGTTAATCCTAAAGCCCTCTAACAATGATATGATAGCAAATATTTTTATTCATGCAACATATCAACGTGATTACTCTCCAAGAAAATGTCATCAACATATTATGTGAGAATGTCATATCAACCATGTACCAACGAAAAGGAATAAAATATTAATCTCGACTAATAGGAAAATCTTTGTTTATTACAATGGCTTGACCATAGACATGCAATATTTTATTAGGACACTCCTTAATTTTATCAAGTGGAAATTTGGGCTTCATATCCTGTAACTTGTTTTCTTCAACAAACATCGTTTTGAAAGTTTTGACATTATATGTTATTGTACTTTAGTAGGTTTTTCCTTCTCGATCTCGATATATATATATATATATATATATATATATATATATATATATATATATATATATATAATATTGAATATACCCTACAGTGTATATCAACTTAGGTATCCAAACCCATCATACTATGTTCTCTTGTATAATATATATGAATTATAATGTTCTTAAACTTCAACCCCTAACTTGATTTACTTCGAAAATTTTAGAAATTTCACTATTATCTTCCTTTTATATCACCTCTTTCTGATAAACATCTATATATATATATATATATATATATATATATATATATATATATATATATATATGGGAAAATGAATATACCCTTAAAGATATATAAGCTTAGGTACCTAAACCCACCATAATACGTCATTTTGTATCATAAATATGCATCATAATGTTCTTAAACTTCAACCCTTAACTTGATTTACTTTCAAAATTTTCGAAATTTAACTATTATCTTCATATTACATCATATCTTTCTTTCGAACACCTACCGACTATATATATTATAGTTGGAAATGAAAATTATGTAAGAGGATGATAATAGTGAAATTTATAATTTTTTTTGAAGTAAATCAAGTTAGGAGTTGAATTTTAAGAACTTACGATGTTTACAATGTGTATATGATACAAAACGACGTAGTATGGTGAGTTTGGGTTCCTAAGCTTATATACCTTTAAGGGTATATTCACTTTTTCCATATATATATATATATATATATATATATATATATATATATATATATATATATATATATATATATATATATATATATATATATATATATATATACTACAGGAATGATCCTTTAGCTTTACAGTTTTTCCTTAAAATGGTCCTTATGAAACTTTTTTTTCCTCAGATGATCCCTACGGAGCAAACCTTGTACACAAAATGCCCTTATGACTAACTTTGTTAACAGATTCTGTTAAGTATATGTGAAAAGACAAAAATGTCCTCTGTTTTTAAATTTTTATATTTATTTAAATATTTTGTTAATTTCAAATTATAAAAAAAAGTGGGGCCCACCCACCGTATCCTTCCTCCCTCTCTCTCTCTTTCTCTCTCTCTCTCTCTCTCTCTCTCTCTCTGTGTGTGTGTGTGTGTGTGTCTCTGTTTGAACATCCATCGAAACATCTATGGCCCTGATCAAACCGATGTCCAAAATTCAAAACATGGTGCCATAAAATCCATAAAAATCTCACGAAAACTTGTATTTGAGGTTGATTCCCATTTAAAAACTTTGTCAGCGACCCTCCATCAACCTCCTACCGATTAAACCACTCTCTTAATCTTCTTGGTTCATCATACACAAGAAAAACCATGAGCTATAACCCAAATCTGCAACACCTTCAAGTGGACACTTCTAAAAAAACAGAAGAATGCATTTATGAGGAACTTGAATCACTACAACGGATCAGGGGATCTGAAGATTCGACATCATCAGACCATATAAACACACACATACACACACGAAATAAGATGAACACATACATGATAAACAGATCTGAAGCAGACGCTGACATTAGAAAACAAACGATCCTTAACAGGTGTCCTGTTCGTCAGGAGAGGGGAGAGTGTTTCAGACGGTGACTCTTTCTCCTTCTCAGATCTATATCGTCGGAGGTAGGCTCGTAGCTCAACGTAGTGGCGGCTTTGTCATTGTCGGAAAATCGAGCCACAACAGTAATGGACAGATCTGAATTCGAGCCACAGACGGGATTTGGGTTTTTTGGTTTGGGTGAGAGTTTCATATTTTCAATTTTTCAGAGTTTCAGAGTTTCAGATCATGTTCATGCTTGAAGGGCATATTTCACTTATGATAGTGGTGGTAGTGGCTACAATGTGGTAACGAAGGATGCTGAATGTTCATGTGGATTAGAGAGAGAGAGAGAGAGAGACAGAGAATGACCATTTGCGTACAAACAACAAAGGGTATTTTCATCATTTACAATTACTTAACAAAATCAATTAACAAAGTTGTAACATCCAAAATTTTACGCCAAATTTAAACTTTTCAAGCATATATAAAACCAATTAGTAATTGTTTACAAAAGTGTTTTCAATTCATTAATCAATCAGAGTGTCCCAAAAGCCAGATCATAAGGATGAGGAGCGGTACGGTCACGCCTTCGCCTTGCCATGAACTCCTGAAGTACCTGAAACAATAAACTGAAAACTGTAAGCCCGAGGGCTTAGTGAGCCACCCCCAAAATACCAATACCACACTGATAATACCATATCCGTAATAATCAATCAATCAACATGCATACTGGGCCATCGGCCTGACCGGACCGCCCTACACGGCCTACAGTCCAACTGAATCTATACCGAGCCTTCGGCATGACTGGACCGCCACGTGGGCCTACAGTCTTCCCGGACCGCTCATAGGGTGTGTTGGCCTTCAGCACAAAGCAGGCCCGCCTCAACCCAAGCAACAAGCAAATAACCATGTGCACATAACTAACATTTACTGGCATATACAAAACATCGAACATATCTATCTCACTGATTACCAAACATAGCAATCTCTCATAACTAGAGCACTGACCTATCATGTCACTAACATATAAATCCCTACGGATCATAAGAGCATAACATACCGTCTATCCTGATTCTGATCTAACAGATCATATCCACATGTAGCATACCATAACGATAACAACTAAAGGGGCCGGCCTTGGTGCCGTAGACCCTATCGATATAGTGAGGATAACTCACCTTGCAGATGTCGACTTGGTAGATAAACTTCAACCCTCGGATCACTGCCACAAACTCCACCACCTATTACCATAGCATAATCAAACCCATAAGTTCCCAACCCTTCAAGGTACCCCTTAAGCCAACTAATCAAACCCTGGTCAAAGCCAAAGTCACCAGTCAAGGTCAACAGTCCATGTTGACCTTAACTCGCCGAGTACCCTCAGCTACTCGCCGAGCTCCTTGAAGTTCTTTCCCACTCGCCGAGTCACCGAGGTGACTAGTCGAGCTCCTACGGTTTTCGATCGAACCCTTAAGCCACCCGACGAGTTTCCTACTTGCAACACGACGGATACACACGCATTCATAACTTGGGGAAAACTCATCTGACTCGCCGAGTTGTTCATACAACCCGTCGAGTCTATGGCAATCTTCATTGGACTCGCCGAGTTGCTCATCCAACTCATCGAGTTCAAGGCCATCTTCATACGACTTGCCGATTCAACCTTGCAACTTGCCGAGTTCCTTCAGTCCTTACGCCATACAGACTCATTTAAGCCATGCAACGACTCCAAATTACAGATCCAAGCTTCTAGAGCATGCTTTTCACGTAAAGTTGCAAACTTTACGTGTATGCATGACTAAAAAGGCTCTTAATGGCAATTCCAAGCTCTTAATGGGGTTTCATGCACAAGGAGGGCCTCAATCACCCCCAAACCCGCAACTTTATGACTCTAAGACTTAGGAAGGGTCCATATCTGAAGTTACAACTTCAGATCTAGCCCATAGCTCACCATATCAACTCAAAATCCATAAAACCCTAAAACTCAACCAAAAGAAAAGAGATCTAGAAGGAAAGGGAAGTAAAGATTGCAACTTGATACCTCCAGAAGATGCTTGCTGAGGTAAGTTCTGCTTCCCTCACCTTCCTTGCTTCAACTCCTTTGCTCTTCAAGCTTTTCCCTCCTAGCCAACCTTCTTTCCAAGGCTTAAATCACACCAAGAAGAGTACCACACGAATTAGGGTTTCACTGAGCTCTCCAAGACTGTAAAGAGGCCAAAGGAGGCTGAGGCTCCTTTAAATAGGGTGCAAAACCCCGGGATTTAGGGTTTCATCTGCCAGCTCCTACACATCGAGTCCCTTCATGGACTCGGCGAGTAGCTCACTAAACACGCGTATCAAACCTGTTGCTACTCGACGAGTAGGGCAACCAACTCGTCGAGTAGGCCTTGAAACCAATTAAATTCTTATTTTAACAATACCTGGGAATCGGGGCGTTACAATTCTCCCCCACTTGAACTAGACTTCGCCCTCAAAGTCTGCTGGAATAAAGAATGCCGGGTAATGCTCACGTATTTCCGCCTCCGGCTCCCATGTCCACTTGGATCCCCTCCAATGTTCCCACTGCACCTTCACCAAAGGTATTTCCTTGTTCCGAAGGATCTTCTTCTTCCTTTCCAAAATGGCCACCGGCCTCTCCACATAATTCAGGCGCTCATCGAACTGAATGTCGTCCAGTGATACCACTGCCTCCTGGTCCATGATACACTTCCGCAATTGCGAAACATGGAACGTGATATGAATCCGGCTAAGCTCTTCCGGAAGCTCCAGCCTATAAGCCACCTTGCCAACCCTGGCAATGATCCTGAACGGCCCAATAAAACGGGGACCCAGTTTTCCCCTTTGCCTGAAACAGATCACACCCTTCCAGGGTGAGACCTTCAGGAGTACCATGTTACCCACTTGAAATTCCAACTCAGATCGGCGTCTGTCGGCATAACTCTTCTGCCGACTCTGAGCGGTCTGCAAACGCTGTCTAATCTGCTGTATCCTTTCGGTAGTTTGCAGAACTACCTCTGTCCGTCCCATCACCCTGTGCCCAATCTCACCCCAGCAGACTGGGGTTCTACACTTCCGACCATACAACAGCTCGAAAGGCGGGCGCCAATACTGGAATGATAGCTGTTGTTGTAGGCGAACTCTGCAAGCGGTAGGTGGGAATCCCGACGCCCACCAAAGTCAATGACGCACGCCCTCAACATATCCTCGAGGGTCTGGATGGTCCGGTCACTCTGCCCATCGGTCTGCGGATGGAATGCTGTACTAAAATCCAATCGCGTACCCAGTTCCTCATGGAACTTCTGCCAAAAACGGGAAGTAAACCTGACATCCCGATCGGAAATGATAGAAACTGGAACCCCATGGCGATAGACAATCTCGCTGACATACATGTCGGCCAATTTCTCAGCCGACGAACTCTCCCGAATGGCCAAGAAATAGGCACTCTTGGTCAACCGATCCACGACGACCCAAATAGCATCAAACCCCTTCGCCGTCCTCGGCAACTTTGTAATGAAATCCATCGTGATCTGCTCCCATTTCCACATGGGAATCTCTAGAGGCTGCAGCTTACCATGCGGCCTCTGATGCTCGGCCTTGACCATCCTACAGGTCAAGCCCCTCTCAACATACCCAGCGATTTCCTGCTTCATTCCGGGCCACCAATAACTCAAACTCAAATCGCGATACATATTGGTGGCCCCCGGATGGATAGAAAAATGAGACTTCTGAGCCTCCTCCATCACTGTCTGCCGAACCCCTCCGGACATCGGAACCCAAACGCGGTCGTATCGAGTCAACAACCCGCGACTATCCTGAACAAACCGGGCACTCTCGCCCTTAATCCGCTCCATCTTCCAGTTCTCTGGTCTCATACCCTCGACCTGAGCATCCCTAACCAAGCTCACAAGCGGGGAATCCACCGTTATCCTCATACACCTTGCCGGGGTAGAAGACCCAGCTGACTTGCGGCTCAAAGCGTCCGCAACCATATTCGCTTTACCAGGATGGTAAATGATCTCACAATCATAATCCTTGACTACATCCAGCCACCTGCGCTGCCTCATATTCAGGTTCGGCTGATCCATGATGTGCCTCAAACTCTTGTGATCCGTGTATATAGTACATCGGACCCCGTACAGATAATGCCTCCAAATCTTGAGAGCGAAAACCACCGCTCCCAACTCAAGATCGTGCGTAGGGTATCTCGTCTCATGCGGCTTCAGCTGTCGCGATGCATAGGCTATCACTCGTCCCCTCTGCATGAGGACCGCCCCCAGACCTGTGATGGACGCATCACAAAATACTACGAAATCCTCGACTCCCTCGGGAAGCGTCAACACTGGCGCCTCACACAAACATCGCCAGAGTGTCTCAAACGCCCTCTGCTGCTCAGGGCCCCATCGGAAATCCACCCCCTTCCTCGTTAGACGAGTGAGGGGTACTGCAACCTTGGAAAAATCTCAAATAAATCTCCGGTAGTACCCTGCTAATCCCAAGAAACTTCTGATGTCGGAGGGAGATTTCGGAATCTCCCACTGCATAACCGCCTCGACTTTGGCCGGGTCGACCGAAATCCCCTCCTGGTTAACGAGATGTCCGAGGAACTGGACCTCTCGTAACCAAAACTCACACTTCGAGAACTTGGCATACAGACGTTCTCGCCGCAGAACCTCCAGCAGCTCCCTGAGGTGCTCCCCGTGCTGCTCTCGGGTCTTGGAATACACCAAGATATCATCTATGAACACAATGACCGAGCGATCGAGCATCGGCCTGTAGAATCGATTAATCAAATCCATGAATACTGATGGCGCGTTGGTGAGCCCAAACGGCATCACCACGAACTCGTAATGATCATAACGAGTCCGAAACGCGGTCTTCTCCACGTCTTCCTCCCTCACCCTGACCTGGTGATACCCGGATCTCAAGTCGATCTTGGAAAACCAAGATGCACCCTGTAGCTGATCGAAAATATCGTCTATCCTTGGGAGTGGATAACGGTTCTTCACCGTTAGTTTGTTCAACTCCCTGTAGTCGATGCACATCCTGTGCGAACTGTCCTTCTTCCTGACGAAGAGGATCGGTGCTCTCCATGGGGAACTACTCGGACGAATAAACTGCTTACCCAGCAGCTCCTGCAACTGAGATGACAACTCCTGCATCTCTGGCGGTGCCAGTCGGTACGACGCCTTAGCGATAGGGGCCGCCCCCGGCACCAGATCAATTCTAAACTCCACCTGCCTCTCCGGAGGCACTCCAGGTAACTCCTCCAGAAACACGTCAGCAAACTCTCTAACCACCGGGACCTCTGAAACTGAGGCCTGATCCCTGACCCGCGTGTCCACCACACACGCTAAATAACCTGCACAACCGTGCTGGATATACTGCCGAGCCCTGGCGGCCGAACAAAACCCTGCTCCTACTCTGGGGCCCTCACCATATATCACCAGTTCTCCCGCACTTGGGGTTCGAACTACTACTCCCTGTCCCTCACAGTCGATCATGGGGCCAAACCGGCTGAGCCAATCCATTCCTACGATCACACATACTTCCACCATGGGAATAGGAATCAAATCTATCGGGAATGATGCCCCGAAAATCTCCAGCTCGCATCCCCGGTAAACTGAGGAAGCAGAAATCCCGTGCTCATTGGCGATCGAAACTCGCAACGGGCACTCAAGCTCATCTACCGACACACTGAACTCTCTACTGAAAGTCTGAGATACAAACAACCGACTCGCCCCCGAGTCAAATAAAACCAATGCAGGCAAAGAGTTTACTAAAAACGTACCTAAACACAGGTACTAACGATAAGCACAACATAGACAAAATGACTGAAACAGAAAATAGAAACATACCAGCAACCACATCCGGTGCCGCCTTGGCCTCCTCGGCCGTGAGCTGGAAGGCGCGCCCCTGAGCCTTCAGAGGCTCCACCTTGACTGGCCTCCCATCCCCAATCCTCAAAGTAGCCGGTGCGGATCCCTGCGCCGGCTTGGCGGCGAGCTGCGGGCAGTTGGTCTTCACGTGACCAACCTGATGACAATGATAACAAATCCTCATATCTGCTGGAGGGGCGGACTGGCGACAGTCCCTGGCATAGTGCCCCTCCTTGCCACATTTGTGGGAACCACCTTTTGCTCGACAAATCCCTGAATGACCCCTGCCACACTTTCCACAAGTGCGGCTCTGCTGACCCCCGGTCCGAGTATTAGCGGTCTTGGACCGCTTAGGTGCCGGCTGAGACTGTGCCGGAACCTGACGCTGCTCCTTCAACTGCAGCTCTATCTCCAACTCGCGCCGCCTCGCGGCTTCCTGAAGATCCAAAAGAGTCTCACAACGTTGCGTAGCAACAAACTATCGAATATCAGTCTTGAGCATACTCAGATAACGAGTCATCTGAGACTGCTCTGAAGCAAACTCCGGGCAGAACATAGCCCTCTCTGTGAACATACGAGTGATCTCCATCACTGACTCCCCATCCTGTCTCAATGTCAAAAACTCCTTAGCAAGCCGCTCCCGCTCAACACGTGGAACGTAGCGGGTGCGAAATATATCCCGAAACTGCTCCCAAGTAACAGCAGCTCGCTGATCATCCGTGTACGACCCTGTCGTCAATCTCCACCAGTCCTTTGCCCCAAGCCTCAGCAGGTTCAGGGCACACCTGACCTTCTGGTCAGCAGGACATGAACACGTGAAGAAACATCCCTCCACGTTAGATAACCACCGCATAGCCCTGATCGCATCCTGTGTACCATCAAACGTCGGGGGCTTCGTATTATCGAAGTCCCGGTACTGGAAAGCCCTGTTGGCTCCTCCTCCAACCCATGTCGCAGTTACAGCCGAAGTGGCTGCAGCGGCAACTTTCTCTGCTTGAGCTGCATATCGCTCATCAAAGTACTCGACCATCGCGGTCTTAATCGACCCAAACATCTCTGGCAGCTGCGCTCGGAACGCTGCAGCAATCTCGTCATGCGTAATCTCCCGGATCCTGGCATCCAACTCCTCGGTCCCTATCTGTACCACAGGCTTAGGTGCTATCGACACCTCTGACCTTCCGTCTCCCGATCCTGATCCTGATCCTGATCCGGATCCAGTAGCAACACGTCTCGTCACCACCATACTGAAATATATATTCAAGCCATCAGATAAATAACATAATATTGGGAGACCCAAAACCCACAAACCCTAGGGGTTGTGACTTCCTTGCTACGCGTATGGGTCCTGTGCTTTCAGTAGTACGGGCCCATACTACCTTCCACACCTACCCATATTTGTCTCAAGTATCACCACAACACCCTAACACTATCATCAACATAATATGCGCTCAACCCTTACTCCTAGGGAAACATCGCCTATCCCACAACTGATCCCACAGCTCCTCACAACCCACACATCCATGAAACTTTCATCATCCCCTGCAGCGCTAGTGTATGCTAGCTGCACATAACGCTGGACCCAATAGACTTTCGAATATCTAATCCTACCCGAAGGCCGAATCAACATTCTCAGGCTATAGGATCTTTATTATGCACAGCCGTGATGCATACGTTAAACATCTACAGTTATGATGTCAATTCCATCTACAAGAAACCCTAGGCTAATAGGCATCATATAATCAGGCAAATCTATCATGCGATTCCTGAAGATCCCTAGCCTAGCACTAACATGCTGTTCTAACATATCATAATAACTGTATGGTATTTTGGGGTTTACTTACAGGCTCCGGCTGATCGTACCCTCTGCATCCTCCATCCGTTATTTGAAAGCCATTTTAAAATTTTACTTTCCGAAAAGCTCCTTGATTTGAGACTGGATTCACACAAGTGTTCCTCCAATTCACTCAAACCAAGGCTCTGATACCAACTTGTAACATCCAAAATTTTACGCCAAATTTAAACTTTTCAAGCATATATAAAACCAATTAGTAATTGTTTACAAAAGTGTTTTCAATTCATTATTCAATCAGAGTGTCCCAAAAGCTAGATCATAAGGATGAGGAGCGGTACGGTCACGCCTTCGCCTTGCCATGAACTCCTGAAGTACCTGAAACAATAAACTGAAAACTGTAAGCCCGAGGGCTTAGTGAGCCACCCCCAAAATACCAATACCATACTGATAATACCATATCCGTAATAATCAATCAATCAACATGCATATTGGGCCATCTGCCTGACCGGACCGCCCTACAGGGCCTACAGTCCAACTGAATCTATACCGAGCCTTCGGCATGACTGGACCGCCACGTGGGCCTACAGTCTTCCCGGACCGCTCATAGGGTGTGTTGGCCTTCAACACAAAGCAGGACCGCCTCAACCCAAGCAACAAGCAAATAACCATGTGCGCATAACTAACATTTACTGGCATATACAAAACATCAAACATATCTATCTCACTGATTACCTAACATAGCAATCTCTCATAACTAGAGCACTGACCTAGCAGGTCACTAACATATCAATCCCTACGGATCATAAGAGCATAACATACCGTCTATCATGATTCTGATCTAACAGATCATATCCACATGTGGCATACCATAACGATAACAACTAAAGGGGCCGGCCTTGGTGCCGTAGACCCTATCGATATAGTGAGGATAACTCACCTTGCAGATGTCGACTTGGTAGATAAACTTCAACCCTCGGATCACTGCCACAAACTCCACCACCTATTACCATAGCATAATCAAACCCGAAAGTTACCAACCCTTCAAGGTACCCCTTAAGCCAACTAATCAAACCCTGGTCAAAGCCAAAGTCACCAGTCAAGGTCAACAGTCCATGTTGACCTTAACTCGCCGAGTACCCTCAGCTACTCGCCGAGCTCCTTGAAGTTCTTTCGCACTCGCCGAGTCACCGGGGTGACTAGTCGAGCTCCTACGGTTTTAGATCGAACCCTTAAGCCACATGACGAGTTTCCTACTTGCAACACGACGGATACACACACATTCATAACTTGGGGAAAACTCATCCGACTCGCCGAGTTGTTCATACAACCCGTCGAGTCTATGGCAATCTTCATCGGACTCGCCGAGTTGCTCATCCAACTCGTCGAGTTCAAGGCCATCTTCATACGACTCGCCGAGTCAACCTTGCAACTCGCCGAGTTCCTTCAGTCCTTACGCCATACAGACTCATTTAAGCCATGCAACGACTCCAAATTACAGATCCAAGCTTCTAGAGCATGCTTTTCACGTAAAGTTGCAAACTTTACGTGTATGCATGACTAAAAAGGCTCTTAATGGCAATTCCAAGCTCTTAATGGGGTTTCATGCATAAGGAGGGCCTCAATCCCCCCAAACCCGCAACTTTATGACTCTAGGACTTAGGAAGGGTCCAGATCTGAAGTTACAACTTCAGATCTAGCCCATAACTCACCATATCAACTCAAAATCCATAAAACCCTAAAACTCAACCAAAAGAAAAGAGATCTAGAAGGAAAGGGAAGTAAAGATTGCAACTTGATACCTCCAGAAGATGCTTGCTGAGGTAAGTTCTGCTTCCCCCACCTTCCTTGCTTCAACTCCTTAGCTCTTCAAGCTTTTCCCTCCTAGCCAACCTTCTTTCCAAGGCTTAAATCACACCAAGAAGAGTACCACACGAATTAGGGTTTCACTGAGCTCTCCAAGACTGTAAAGAGGCCAAAGGAGGCTGAGGCTCCTTTAAATAGGGTGCAAAACCCCGGGATTTAGGGTTTCATCTGCCAGCTCCTACTCGTCGAGTCCCTTCATGGACTCGGCGAGTAGCTCACTAAACACGCGTATCAAACTCGTTGCTACTCGACGAGTAGGGCAACCAACTCGTCGAGTAGGCCTTGAAACCAATTAAATTCTTATTTAAACAGTACCTGGGAATCGGGGCGTTACAAAAGTTAGTCATAAGGACCTTTTGTGTGCAAGACTTGCTCCGTAGGGGCCATCTGAAGGAAAAAAGTTTCGTAAGGACCATTTCAGGGAAAAACAGCAATGCTAAAAGACCATTCGTGTAATTTGCTCATATATATATATATATATATATATATATATATATATATATATATATATATATATATATATATATATATATCAAAAAGTTCAATAGAGAACAATTATTAATCAAGGAACCAATGAATCAATCTAAAGCATCAGAATTTAAAGCTATCAACGACAAAATGAAAGGTTGTAGACTTTACAATGGACGTACATGCACCGGATTATAACAAAACTCACTTTCATTTTTTCGTTTAATTTTTTTAGCCCATGTTTTTTATCGAAAAAAACCGAATATAACATTGTTCATGATTTTTCGTCCTCTTTTCATAGAGATTCATATTGATATACAAAAAATTATTTTATTTTCAAAAAAACCGACTTTATTTCTTTATTTTTTAAAAAGTTAACGTGTATTGTTTACCGAAAAAATTTAATAAATATATTAAAATTTATATTTTTTGGTACTCTTTAAACATAATTCATATTGATTTAAAAAAAAGAAAAAAAAACGAAATTTCAGTATAGATTCACATTGTGAATCCGTTGTTGAATCTGAGCAGATTGACAATGTGAATAATAGTAAGTCAGATTCATACTGTGAATCTAAACTGATCGAAGTTTTTTTAATCGATGTTGATGTTAATTAATAGATGACAAAAAATTAAGATTTTTTGATATATATATATTTTTAATAAAAATAAACTTAAATATTGAAAAAAACAAGAAAACAAAGTGAGTTTTTTCGAAAAAAAAAGTTTGTTTTTTATATATCAACATGAATCTCTATGGAAAGAGGACGAAAAATCGTGAACAACGGTATATTTGGTTTTTTTTTCCGATAAAAAAACGTGGCTTAAAAAAATTTAAACGAAAAAAAGAGGTGACTTGTTTGGTAAAGAGGTGAGTTTTATGGTATAATCCGGTATGTATGCATCCAATGTACAAGTATATATTCATTTCCTTGGTCGTTGATCGCTTTAAATTTCGACGATCACGATTGGTTAATTGGTTCATTGTTAACAATGGTTCTCTATTGAACATCAATATATATATATATATATATATATATATATATATATATATATATATATATATATATATATATATATATAATTGCAAATGAAAATTATATAAGAGAAAGATAATTGTAAAAATTTTAAAAATCTTGAAAATAAATGAATTTAGGAGTTGGATTTTAAAAACTTTGGATGATTATGATGCATATATGATACAAAACGACATAGTATGATAAGTTTAGATACCTAAGCTTATATACGTTATAATAATACAAATGATATATTTGTATTTTGTAACCGTTACCACCAAATATTTTGTTTGTTTATAATATAATTAAAAAATAACTAATGGTCATGTACCAATACGAATGATCTTTGATTGCTTTTACTGGAATCTTGTAATGCATACGTAGTTTGGATTTGGAGAAGGCGTCATTTGGAAATTTTGGATGGTTATTGTGCGATGTTTTTGACGAAAACAATTCAACCAACTTTTGTTGAAAATTTTCAAGAAGTCCTAAATCCAAAAAAGAAATCGAGAAATTTAACCCATCAGGTGTGACCTATTTATTAAAAAAAATAAAAATTTAAGTCTTTTGATTATTTGTTTTAAGCAATTAAAAATGCAAAAAAACATTCTCATAT
Source organism: Lactuca virosa (assembly GCF_052849685.1). Classification (NCBI taxonomy): domain Eukaryota; kingdom Viridiplantae; phylum Streptophyta; class Magnoliopsida; order Asterales; family Asteraceae; genus Lactuca; species Lactuca virosa. The sequence continues at coordinate 48,492,879 of NC_136433.1, forward strand.
AACTGTAACATGTAATTTTTTGAGCAATAATATTCAAATAAAATACAACTGCAACAATATATAAAATTATGAATTTACACCAATAAAATGAAGTATATGCACAAATAAACCATCGTCGCGTACGTATGCAACTTTGTGGTGCATATATATATATATATCCATCGACAAGAGTGGGTCTGTCATGTGATAGTCATGTGCAAATGGATAAATTCAAAAACGAGTAATTAAGAGAGATTATTGGATAAAGTCTGTCTTAGTCTTATATCCAATCAATATTTATTAGCATACCCTTCTTGGATATGTCTTGCTAAGTTTATAAGTTTTGATTATTGACATTTCACAAAGTGTAATCATAGCCATGTGGAATATTTGAGACATTAATACGTAAGCATTGTATGTCAATAAATACATAAAATATAGCATATATTTTAAACATAAATACCATTTGAGTATGTGCTTTAAAATTTAATTAACTCTCCTCAAATTTCATAGTTGAACTTTTCATGTGTTGCAACCTTATGCATGGATGTGTAGGGCAGTGAACTTTAAATTAATTTTTTTTCATACTTTATAGAGAAACTTAAAATAAGTAGAGAATGTATATCAAATTACATTTTTTCTACTGAAAACCCATGATATATATATATATATATATATATATATATATATATATATATATATATATATATATATATATATATATATATATATATATATATATATATATATATATATATATATATATATATATATATGGGAAAAAGGAATATACATTACAGCCCCACCTAAGCTTAGGTACTAAACCTCTTGAAAATACATTGTTTTACTATATAAAGATTACGGTTAATGGATTCACGATTAATACTTCAAGATGTAAATTCAAGATCGACACAATAGAGTTTAGGGTTTAGGGTTTAGGTTTAGGTTTAGGGTTTAGGGTTTAGGGTTTAGATTTAGGGTTTAGTGTTTAGGTTTAGGGTTTAGGGTTTAGGGTTTAGGGTTTAGATTTAAGGTTTTGGGTTTAGATTTAGGGTTTAGGGTTTAGGTTTAGGGTTTTTGGTTTAAATTTAGGGTTTAGGGTTTAAGTTTAAGGTTTAGTAATGTTCACTTGGGTGAAATAATAAACGATAATTAAGGAAAGAAAACAGAGATGGTAAAACGATAATGAAAGAAAGAAATGTTATGGAGGATGATATATTTACCAAGTGAAACCAAATCGGGTATATTTAGCATGTTAAAACGACATATTTTAGAAGTTTAGTACCTAAGCTTAGGTGGGGCTGTAAGCTTAGGTATATTTAGGCCAATAACGATTTCAATGTTCATGATAAGTATTAAGTAACATGTTTTTGTGCAATATATTCAACATTGATGGTGTAGCTCCTTTATTCCTTGTCAATTTTTGTGTTTGTTTGTATAGAAAACTCCAAAGGATAGAACTGTGGGTTCGTGTAAGATGGAGTGTGAATGGTCTTGTTCGTGGAGGTGTGTGATACGATTAGGAAGGGAGGAGTAATTGCAGTGGCGGAGCCAGGGTCAAAGTAAGGGGTATCCCAAAAAAATTTCGGGTGGCCCAATTTTTTTTTTCAGGGTACTTCGGTTTCGGTTTTAAACCCAAACCTTAATCGAATCCTTAGCTAACCTCAAGTCATGTTATATAAACATGAAGTTGAAGTATCTTTTGATACTTGAATCGATGTGGGAATCAAAGTAGATATCAAATGAAGCATGAAGATAATAGGTTAATATAATAGACGAAATTGGCTGAATTTATATGTGTTTGTCGATGTGGGATAGAATAGCTGGGAAAATAAAAATAAAAGGTAAACAAAGAACATGTAAGGAGGGAGATTTGATCCTGAGACCTCTACTTCAATATACTAGCGCCTTATCCACCAGACCAAATATTTGTTTGTGTTTATAAGTGAAGGGAAACATATATATACACTATATAAAACGAAATTTTGCTAAAAAGAATTACACTACTGAAAATTTTTTGAGGGGTATCCCGGGCTCTACATTGGATCCGCCCATGAGTAATTGACTGATTCATCGAGCATTCTTTAAAATGTGGTTCTTGAATTATGAAGTAGATGTTTGATGTTGGAAATTATCTGGTACACGTACTTTCTGTGTTTCTTCTAAACGTCATTATTTTTGAATTTTCATTAGTTATAAAAAAAATTGGTGTAACAAGCTCTGGAATAACTATGTTCCGATTAAAGTTAATTATTTGGGTTAATCTTAGGGAGTGGAGGTACACTCTTTACTTTTGTCCTATATACGAAAAAAAAAATGTTGAGTCGGGTAACCAACTATTTGCTACATGAATGTCTCTTTAAGGAGTTGTGGTCTAAATTCAGTTTGTTGTCGAATATTTTGATTTAGGTAGTGTTTGTTTTTTGTCTGCAGATCTGCGTGGCCTCTTCTGTCTGCGCCGCGCAGACCACGCGCAGACATTAGCCTTCGCAGACTGTTTGTTTTTTTGAAGACTGCGGACCTAAAATTGTCTGCGCGCCCTCTTTTTGGCGCAGATGTGGACCAGAGTCTTCTAACATCTTCAGACATCTTCTAGCCTAAAAAAACATATATATCTTTATTTTTTTAAGTTTTTTTAATTTATATTTTTTTCAACTTTATTAATGATAAACAATTTGAAAAAAAATTACAAAACTAAAAAAAAACGTTCGACGATACAAACATGATATTTTTGACAAATTTATAAATAAAGATTTATTACAATAATAGTCGTTGAAGTTGTTTATATAAATATGAAAAAAAATCATAATATATTCTTATATTTTTTGCCAAATTTTGTAAAACATTATTTAATACAGTATCATCAATTTCTCGAGAAAATATTTATGGTACATTTTTAATAGATTTAATTGAAAAAATCGAAGTTTATTTCCATTCATTTATGTATCAAATTCTTTGGTCACTAATTATAATGTTTAGTTATAACTTTACAACCAAGGTTGTTGGTTTTTATCAAATATATACGTTAATTCATACCATTTTTATTTTTATTTTTTTATACAATAATACATAAAAGTTGATCTAAATTCGTTAATTATTTATAACAAAGTCATAAAAATATTAAAAAATCACTTTGAAGTTTAAAAAAATCAGTTTATTTAGATTTCAGTTTATTTTAGTAGCCCGCAGATGTTAAAAAAACAAACAATCTTCTTTTTTCAGACTGCAGATGTTTGGTCCACCTCTTCTACTGCAGAGGTCTACAGATGTGGTCCGCAGACTGCAGACATTTTGCCTCAGAAAAAACAAACAGCACCTTAGTGTCCTACGAAAATGAGTGTTGATTTCTTTGGCTCACAATTCTTATTTGAAGACCCGTGATAAAACGTGGTTTGATATAGTAATTCCTACAACTTTGTGGATTATTTCGCTTATCAGAATTTTAATGTTTGACTTTGCTTTCATGGATCTCTAATTCTCCATAAAGTATTTTGTCTTAAAACCCCTTTTTTATATTGAAAAAATAATTTTATATAATAATGAACTATCATTTTCATGCATATTTAGTTATGGTTTGTATACTATTTATCATTATATTTATATTTGTTGTTAAAAAAGAATATCATTTGACCGCCTATTAGAGGTTTAGTCGATTTATGTATTCAAAAAACATCATTAAAGTCATATTTGTTGTACAAAAAACACGATCACACTCATATTTTTTTTAACACAATTTACAATTAAACTAACTTTTATACATATTTAGAACATATTTGATATTTCATCTAAAAACTCCTTATTAACTTATTGACTGCTTGAGAAGTCAATAAATTTTAAAAAAAGTTTTGCAAAACCAAAAGCCTTTTAAACCAACTTCTACTTAAGCCTTTGAAAATGAGTTTTTAAAAAGTCAAGATTTGTAACTTTTGCAAACTCTTTATGACTTATTGACTTATTAACTTTAAAAATAGTCATATTACATGTATAATCTAGCCAAACACTTTTTAACTTATTAACTTAATGACTTTTTTCACCACCCAAACACTTTTTTGAAATGTCCTTTTGGAAAAGTCATAAGTTAATAAGTCATTCTTGACAAAAGTCTTTTTAAATTTAAAAAGCAATCCCAACCACCCCTTTAGTCTCTTTCATTATTTTTCGGTCATAATCAATTTGAAGGTTGTTTTCTCCGGCCGACATAACTCCAAAGATGAACGAAAACATCATTTTATATTTTTATTTTTTTAAACATTGCAAAGCTTACAAATCCTCCTTTTCCTCTTAAGTGAAAACATCAACAATAACAGCTTCTGTTCAAGAATGCAATTTACTGTTGGAGTATGACTTTGAACTGATTGGAGGTTTGAATCGAATTTTATGTTTGAATGTAGGGATTAAACGAAGGTTTGAATCTATATTGTTGCATGTTAAAGTTGGTGTTAGATTATGTTCTTTGTGGTGGTGAATTGTGGAGATGGGTGGTTGTGATGGAAGGTGTTGGTTTTTGCTAAAGGTGGATTGTGATAATGGGATACAGATTATGTTGGTGAGAGTCTATACTGTATAGTAGATAGTGTTCGTAGAAGAAAATGAATGAAACATAGTTTAATAATAAAAAGTATATAAAAAGGTTTAATGGTACACATTTACAAAAGAAAAACATGTAATACCCAGTCAAAATGGTTGGTTTTGAACATCTTAGATAAGTTTAATCGTAAATCGTATAAAAAAGAACTAAATATATATAAAAGTGATAGCTTATCACCTTACAAAAATTATTTCCTTGCATATGTAACTTCTAGGTAAATTGTATTGGCTAACTTACTATTAGTCTTGGTCACTTCACTAAATAATCTAAAAGGATAATTTATTTTTACTTTTCTTTTAATATCTACAAAAAGTATTAAATAATTTTTTATATTGGAGACGATTTTTATTTATTGTGAGACAGAGGTTTTTTAGGTTGTGTTTGGTATGTTGTAGTTACCTCACAAGTTAGTTTATTTTTCGATTTTTTTTAAATTCTCTGGTTTGACAAAAAAAAATTAAAAAACTTATAAGTTAGTTTACAAACTATATTTTTTAAAAGCTATTTAAACTGATATTTTTAGTAGTTTTTAACTTTTTTTTTTAATTATACTTAGTTAAATGTAAAAAATTATTCTTTTAAATATCCTCGCATATATATCATTTTATATTTTCCAACTAACTTACCAATTAGTTTTTTTTTCCTTTTTTTTTTGTCAAATATTACTTTTTATAGGACAAAGATAACATATAACTTTTAAGCTAACATATCAAACACACTCTTAAGTCATTACAACCATTTATTATTTTGTATACATTTCTCCATTTTAGCTGTTACATTTAATAATATTTTTTCGTATATCCTATTATATTTGAATATTAATTTTGTTATTATTTTTTGATTAACTAATCTATCTAATTAAATACATAAAATAAATATGAATATGTTTTATAAATAATATATCATAGTTGTCAAAACGTTTAAAATAACATGTATGTGCTCCTATATAATATATACTTTTTTTAGTTTTTTTGTTTAATTAAATATCTTTATAATGTAATTTTGAAAAGATGACGTATGTTTAAAAAATATAAATTATATTAAGGGATTTTATATAAAACTTAAGCCGGATTTATAAATGAGTTAACTTTTTAATTATTTTTAAAGTAAATTATTGTACAATGTTTATAACAATAAGATTTTAAAAATCTGTCAAAGACAAACCATTAAAGATATCCTTATTTGTTGGGCTTTTAAAAAGATTGAAATTAAATTCAAAAGTATCGTATATATTTTATTTTAAATCGTTAAAATCATGTTTTACAGTTTAGAGCCAAATTCAAGGTTACAAAAATTTGATTTGTTCATATACAACTAATCAAATTCTAAAACTACTCCAACTGGAGTAATATCCAACGAATTTATATTTAACTTTAATTTAAATAATATAATGAAATTAAATTAATTTGAAAAATAAAATAAGATAAAAAGAGATCATGCAAACAAAACAGAACAAATTGATTGAATAGTGGTTCCACATGGGAGGCTTGTGATTGTAACTTCACTGGCAAATAATAATTGTTATAATAGTAAAATAAAATTAATTCATGGTGGACAACTAGTGTTGGAATTTATCTACAATATGCATTAATATTATAATATAATACTTATAATAAAATCAATTAAATCCACATGATAATTTACAAAAGTGACCCCTATCTTTAATCAATCAACAATTTCTCTCCCTCCTTTCTCAGTTTCAGTTGCCGCTCCGATTCAAACCAGGGACGACTCGGTTTGCCATCTCCTTTACTTCATCGAGTCAATTCAGTGACTCAGTAACACTCCCCCCAAATAAATTACACTTCGAGGGTAATCCCGTAAAAATACAAAAGAAAGAAAAGAGAAAAGAATTCAAAAAAGACTTCTCATCGTGGATACTGACAAATTTACCTTCGTGTATTCCAAGATGAAGTTTCAAAGAAGTCCCAAAACCGGAGTTACTCAGTTATTTGTGCATGATCGGCCGAGTTGACCCGGGGTCAAAATCAAAGTCAACTCGTTTGTTTTATTCTTTTATTTTTGTTCATTTTCGGTTTATCGGAGGAGTGGTCGAGATTCCGGCCAGAAGTCAATGTTGCTCCGGATGCCAACGTGGCAGTGTCTTTGAAACTCTTCAAGATTAACGAACCGGGTTGCTGATGAATCGGACCGGGACAAGAACCGGATTATTTCTTCAAATAAATTCTCATCACAAGGGATCGCGAGTGGACCGGAGTGAGAAAACCCGAATTCCTCTTCTGCTTGACTTAAAAGCTTCTTGAAAACCGGGTGATTAAGGTAAGTTGCTCGGACGACGAATCTCCGGCAGTTAGAGCCAACGCAGACGGCGACGTGGCCGGCGGGGACGTCAGAAGGTATGCATTTACGGGACGCCATTGCCGCTTTCTTCCTCCACCTTCTTAGCATTTGTCGTAGCTGAACAATGTGGCGGATTTTGCTGCAACCTGACATTTTTTGAGCTTTTGTTTTTCGGTTTGTATGGTTTTCTGTGTATGTTGTAGAGAACAGAAGAAGAGAGGAGGAGAGAGGGGTTTCAAGTTTGGAAAGAATGGTTGGTTTTATAAGAATTGAAGTACGAAAATGCCCCTACTTTTTGTGGTTATTACAACTGTTTGACGGCTGTAAGGGCATTCTTTATGGGTACTCTTTTTTCCAAATTGTTTTCTTTTTAAAATAAGTCTCCTCTAATAATTTATCTAGAACAATGTTATATTTCAAATTTAACATTACAAAAAACGACGTATTCTATAAATAAATAAATAGATATAATATTTAACTGGTTCGATGAATACCGTTTATTTAACTTTGATAAACCTGTCAAGGTATTCCAAAAGTTATTATTCTTTTTCCCTAATGAACAGTAGAAACACTATACATAAATTAACACCATTATTGTGGTTTCCACTTACTCCTTAGTCCTTCCCTTTATAACTCATTATTTTCTTATTGAATGTAACAACACATGTAGTTAAAAGGATATAAAGTCTCAATAAGTTCGTTGAATACATCTTTATTTGATTGTTTGGTGGCTTTTTCTTACATAATTGAAATGGTTGAGATTTTGACTTCTTTTAGACTGATATTTTTTCTAAATTACTGTAAGTTTTGCATGGATTTTATGATGGGTTGAGCTTCTGAATCAAGTTCGACATGGCTTTGGTTGGTTCAAGGATCGTTTCGATTGGTTCTCATTTTTATAAGACTCAACTATATTCCTGCATAGCTTGTGTTTTTCTTTGGTCATTATTCATGTTCTTTAGATTGCCGTTTTGTTTCTCTCCTTTTTCTTTGTCTAGTAATTGTACTTTTCTTCCGGCCACTTCTTGATGATTTTCTTTTGTGATGGGTTTTGTTGTTATGAAAAAGTTTCGTTAAATACATTTATTAGTTTTATTTATTGTAACACATAGCAAAATATAGCAACTCTTTCCTACCACCGGTGCCTAAAAATATGGATTTTGCATTTACGACATGATTAATGTGATAAAATATTATATATAGACTCGGTGGAAGATCGAGAAAGAAAAATTAGGGGCAGCACAAATTTTTTAGATGTTGCACTACTACAAAAAAACTCATCTTGACAATACTTTCCGTCACTAAAGGGTTTTACCAACAGATTTACACTGAATTTACACTTATCACAGTTTATGACGGATTTTCAGCGGATTTATGAGGGATATTCGATGAATTTGTAACCGAGTTTCAATGGATTTGTAATGGGTTTACTAATCTTTATAGAGTAAGTGTGTGTTCACATCCGTATATATGATACAATTTTTCATTCATTTTATTTGATATGTGGTACCTTGATCCTATTTGCCATACATATTTGAGTATACTCCACTCTACAATACACCTGATTTGATAGCTTAAAAATGAAAGCATTGGTATTAGGGCGAATAGTGGTGGTGGATTTTGTTTGGTCAAATGAGGGAGAAGGCGATGTTTCAGCGGTCATCGTGACGAGAGACGATGTTGAGGTGGTTGTCGGAAGGAGAATAAAAGAAGTGGTAGCTTGGGTAAATGATGGTGAGAAAGAGCAATGTTTTGTTCCTTTCACACCCGATGAAAATTAAATTTTGAAAAACTAAAACCTAATAAATTGTTTCTTGGTGTGATAATCGCATTAAATGTGTTAATGAGACAACCGTATTATATATGGTGTATTCCATTACCTTTTTTTTCCTTTTGGAACAGCATACTAACTTATTCCTAAACTACACCTTAAATCTACCTATGTCCACGATTGGACTTGAACCCTCAACCTCAAGGAGGGAGGACAACACCGGATATTGCTGGGCTAGAAGCCTTTTGGTCATTACCTATTTTTCTAGTAGTGAAAAAAGGATATTACATGCATTACTATACCACCATATATTAATTATCATTCCCCCTTATCCTCTTATCATGTCATCACATGCCATGTACATAAAAACTACTTTTCTTTTTTTTAACATCAAAATTATCTTCACAATTCCTCGTTAAACGACCTTAGATCATCGTCTCATCATCCATGTCCGTCCACACCCTCTTAACCTTAGCCATTGGGTGCCACATTTAGACATGTCTAAACCACTACAAGACCCATTCTATAATATATGGAATTAATATCCAGAATATCCGAAGAGCTTATATACACTAATTTTTTGAACGCTAAACATACTTTCTCAAGATCTTTAATGAATTTACATCTAACTAGTTAATAAGTGAGGATCGAGTGATAAACGAGTTTTATTCAAAATCTATACACTAACAAAAAATACCTTAGCTAGAGGCTATGATAAAACTTACAAGATGGAACCCATGGGTTTACACACCAACTGTCCCCAGTACACATACTGCTCTATTTTTCGACATTTTAGCCACCAAAAAAGCAAAGAATTTAACATCATTAAACAAAAGATCCGCACTTTTAACCTTGATGTTTTCCATCATTCTAGTCATATCTTTGCAAAGAGTCATCGTATTGTCCCTAAAACACCACCATCACCATCTGCATAGAAGAGCCAAGTTGAAGGCCTAACGGCTGCCAATGTCCAGCCACCATTAGCTTTTGAATTCAACACTTTTCACTAGGCGACATTTGATGACAAAAGAAGTTGTTCCGACGTATACTCTCCAATGTATTGATGACATTTTGTAAAGTTAAAACAAGTAACGACCGGTTGGCTTTCAAAAACCCAAAAGTAGTCTACCTTTTATGCCATAAATTCATATTGCCATCAGTGTAGCCAAATTATATGAAAGAAATCAATTAAACCACCTGAGTGGTAGGCTTGCCATCGTTTGTTAATAGATACTATCTTTTTTTGTTTCTAATTTCTGTAGAAATGAAAATAATTAGTGGGGAACTTTTGGATCAACTCAAAGACCGATAGCAACTAGAAGCGATGCGCCCAAGTGTGCGATCCATAATGTGTAACTGCTGATGCACACTATTTATAATTCCGATGGAGACCTATGTACTGAAAACAATGCATGACAATCGACCTGTACTACTGATGTATTTCTGATTGAGACAAATAGGGAGCAACAAATTAAGTACTCTACCATTCATAAAAATAAAGTTATGGTTATGTGTTAACCCACGTAAAAGATACGAATGTTGGATATTTCGTACTATGGTTGTAATTTTAAATTTGCTCATAAAAATCAACATCTATTTATTTAAAAAAATAGAAAAAAATTGTGTAACTAATATTCATTATCATATTTACCATCAAATTTTAGATATTGTTGTAATAATAATCATACTGATATAGTAATCATATTGTTCATCTTAAAAACTAAAAATTTATTAATAAATTATATATAATTCACATGCTAACTAGTAGTCTGCCTTGTCAACACATCACTAACATGCCATAATTGTTATGTAATGGTTTTTTCTCAACTCAAACAGAAGAATCATGCAATTATGATATAATATTAAGTATATTATGATATAATATTAAGTATAGAACATAAAATTAACTTCATTTTGATTAAAAAACATAATTTTCTTTCATTTTTAGCTTCTTCTTATTGTTTTTGAACACATATTAATTTAGATTTCGTGATTCATCCCACATCTATGTATTTCGAATATGTTTTTTTATTTCACCTCCGGTAAGTTTTATTACTTTCTTCGACACTTACCTTATGTATACTTGCATAGTTTTTTTTATGGGTTATGAAATGAGGTTTATTGGGTTTTTTAACGAGCATTTTCAAAATTTCACTATAGTTTTATGTATTAAATTTCAATACGAAGAGCTATAGACAGTTGTTAAAATATTCTTATATACAATTTGTGGTGTAAAATTAAACTTATAAAACTCCATAAAAAATATATACAAATACTAGCATAAGGTCTAATAGAAGATGCAAGAAAGATGGTAGAGAGATTTGATTGATTTTAGATAAACCGATGTAGTTTTTGATAGTTTTATACCTAATATTAGGTATATAATAGCCCCATATTCCCTAAGTCCTATATATATATATATATATATATATATATATATATATATATATATATATATATATATATATATATATATATTAGGTGTGTACACACGTAAAAATATAAGATTAAATGGGCAAACTTTTCTGTGTAAACAATGTTTTAAGTCTTACTATCATATCCTCATAATCATTTAAAATAACAATGTATTTTTTATTATACCTAGAAAATTTCCATATATAATTAGTCGTCTGTAAAAAAATTCTTTTGATAGATATGTAGAAATTATATACGCCATCACCTAACAATTTAGTTACCATACTTTACGCACACACGAAAAACCAATGCATGTCTTTCTACAAGCTAAGTCATAACAATGGTGGAAATGAGGTCAAAAATCTCATGCATGAGCCAAAACCTAACTAAATCTAAGATCTAAAACACTATACTTCAAAGGGACCTCAAGGATCCATAAAGTTGCCAACTTTATGGAATCCATCCACTCAAACTCTCCCAAACATGGAGAAAATGCACAAAAAGCTTAGATCTAGAAGCATGAAACATAAAGCTTGAAACTTGAACACTCACAATGGTCCAGAGTAGGTGCTAGAAGATGATGATGAGACTTGCAAGTTGGATCTATGCACCAAGGATACTCCCTTATCCTTCACGACACTAAAAATACCACTAAAAACTCAAGAACTCAGAAATGGAGGCTAGGGTTTCGCTGAAAGAGTTGGAAGCTGAAGAGGATGCCCTAAACCTTGAGTTTAGGGGCTTAAATATGGAAGAAATCCTAAAAGATCATGGGCTTGGGTAGTAGGTGCTGTCACGTCGTGACCTTTCACTCATCACGTCGTGACGGCCATCCCGGATACACGTTCATGCAATTGGCATGCCACATCGTGGTGCTCCATTCACTACGTCGTGGCACGAGGTTTTTTTTTTCCAAAAACCTTACTTTTGATCCTTCTAAACCCTCAACCGAACTATTCCGGAAAACAAGTGTTACATTTGAAGGATCCACTGAGAGAGTTTTCTTAAGCTCAAAAACACAATAAATGAGGAAAAATGAAATTTTCAACTTTATATATTGTGGGCTATCGGGCCCTTAAAATAGTAGACGACCCACGAAGCAACAGCCATTGCTCGAAAAAGTAGTCAACCATACGTTGACCGTAGGTTTTCTTAATTACCTACGATTTCAGTGGCTAATTTGGGATAAATGTTATTTTTTGGCTAAAAACTAAAAAATAATTAAGGAAAATAGTTAGTTGTTTAATTTTCTTATTTAACTAATTTTTTTATTATTTCTTTAACAGTGGTTGATAGGATTAGAAATATTTTTCTTATTCTTATAAATATGATTCAAATAATGACATAACTAAACCACATTACATTGATTAGGTTATATGGCGTATACATGGGGTATATTGGGACTAGGGGTGTTCGTTTGGATGGATCGGTTTGATCCGATCCAATCAAGTAAATCCAAATTGATTTCGGTTTTGAAAACATGGATCCAAATTGTCCAAACTAAATTCAAATCCGATCCGATCCGATCCAATTACAATTCGGTTGGATCGGTTTTTATAGTTCGGTTTTCAAAAACCGAAACATTTTAAAAGGACATATAATTATAATATTACCTAACTTTACAATAGAAGCAAAAACAAATAATTTAGCTGTGATTTGAAATTTATAAACAACTAAGAACATATATTATAGTTGAATATTTTATAGATACAAAACTTTCGAGAGAAAATGCATATTAATGTTTTTTTTTATCGGGTGAAACGTTTTGAACCTATTTGAGAAAATAAATTACAAAATTAATAAATAATTATAGATATATATAATAAATAGATGAATAATAAATGTTTATTCGGTGTTTTGGACTATTCGGTTCTTATTTTATAAACCAAAACTAATCCGAAATCCAAAATAATAATTCGGTTTTGTTGAAAATCAATTCAAAAATCCGAATATGCGAACCAAATAGTCTCATCCAAATTGTCCAATTGGATAATTTGGTTTTATCCGAATAGTGAACAGCCCTAACCGGGACGCGACGACGTGAAGATGAGATTGTGGATGTCGTGATGGTGAGAGTGGCATGTACACTATCCCCTGTGCCACTGTTGAGGCCATAGTTGGTCACGTCTCTCTCTCTCTCTCTCTCTCTCTCTCTCTCTCTCTCTCTCTCTCTCTCTCTCTCTCTCTCTCTCTCTCTCTGCGTGACGTGAGAACGGTGAACACCAACCCCCATCTCTCCTGGTCCCGTGAAAGTTGATGTGGAGGGAGATGATTGCGTGAGACGTGATGAATATACCTCACAACTATAATATTAGGTGGACATTTCCATCAAATTTCATAGCTCCTTATTCGTACAACCTGAGTTTCAATTATTTTATTGTTTGCGTTCACAACATATTTACCAAAACAATCTCATTTTGTTTCCACTTTCCGCCAATAAAAGAAAACGGTTGAAAAATATTATTTTTTTGAATAATCTTGGAATATTTTCTAACATCAACTTTAAGTGTTTTCATGTAGTTTGTATTAGAATCTTTAAGCTATAGCTACAGTATGTTACATAATAAAATGTTTGCAACAACTTTTAAATTTTACTTTTCATAAAAAACATTATGAAGAAAAAACTTTATTCAAACTTAAGAGTTTTAATTTAAGGAAAATGATCCAATAGAAAAGCTATATAAAGTAGTTTTTGAGAGGTTTTAAAAGCTTTAAACTTCTATGTAATTTTATACATTAGTTTACTGTTATTTTTATCGAACATTTTAAAAGAATTAAAAACTATATATATCTCAGCTTTCAGCTAACATATAGTTTTATAAAATCGGAACCAAAATAGAGTAATGCAAGAAAAGATAAAAGATCAAATAAAGATTGGTTTCGATCAAACTAAGTGCAAGCCGAAAGAAATGCGTACTAGGGGTCCTCGCAATAGCGTGGTTTATGTTAGAAGTACAAAACGCACCACATGCATATTTTGGTATAGAGAAGGCAATAAACGAAAGAAAGAAAAGGAGAGATTATAAATATATGTAGCGGTAGTTGGACCAATACAAGATGCTTTCTTTTAGGTCTTCCATATTTTTATAAAGTTATAATAATCCTACAATTTTGTATTCTTCATTTCTCACCATAACCCATGTGCAAGGAGTAGGATGACCCCATCTAATGAACTTTTCTCTACATATATAATATTATACTTTCTATCCAATCAAATTTCATAAAGCTATGAGCAGAAGATCCTGACACTTGTCATTAAATGAGGTTGTAACAATTACAATATTTATTTGCAATGATTTTGGAGATAAATGCTTGATTTTCCTCAAAGATTTATTGGCAGTACATACGAATTTCAAACTTTTAATCGTAACGTTAAAGGTACATATGGGTCAATCAAATATACGATCTAATGGGGGTCAACCTAAAGTCACTAGTTTGATAACTGGGATAATCCCATAAATCATAAATGATCATATGATAATACAAAATTATTTTAATTACACTAACTATATATATATATATATATATATATATATATATATATATATATATATATATATATATATATATATATATATATATATATATATATATATATACTAGTAGTGTACCCGCGCGATGTGGCGACGCGAAATAATTCGTTATGGCAGATAGTTTTCATGCGGCGATTAGTTTCCTTTCGTGTCAGATAGTTCTTTTAAGCCTTCTGACGTATTGTTTTGTGTCAGATTGTTCTTTTTAGCGAATAGTTTCCTCGAAATAGTTTCATATTCGGTGTCATCTATTGCTCTAGTTTTATTTTATGATTAGATTAAATGTAAAAGTATATGCAGCGGTCTTCAATGCGGGATCCGTGAATAGGTTCGATCGACAAATAGTTTCCTTTCGTTTTCAGCGGTTACGACGATTAGTTTTCAGACAAAATTCGTTTCGTTTTCGTTTGGGTTTGCTTAATTTCAACGGTTTGTTTGTTTCAGCATATTGTACTAAATCGGTGAATACATATGTTTCGTATATTATTTTTATTTATAAATCATGTAATATCTAAAAAGAGATAATGCATCGACAAATAGATTTAGAAAATGCTTTATTGTTCTAGGTTAAAAATATAAATATATTGTTTTTTAGGTTAAATACATAAAGATATTGATGATTTTAGTTACATATAAAAATATGTTGGTTTTTTGTGTTAAAAATAAATATATTTTGTTGTTTTGGTTAAATAATAAAATTAAATTGTTTACAAACAATTTTAATAAAACCTAGATGTACGTTGTTCTTTAATTCAAAAATAACTTCTCATTATTCTATATTGTTTTTGTAGTACAAACTGAGCATCTCACAATTTTATTTAATATGAGTTAAAGACTTCAACTTAAAACACAATATATTCATTATTTTTAACATGCTTATTTTTTTTTTATGTACATTCAACTTTTTTATTCATTATTTTTTATAATATAAATTAATAAAAATAACAGAAAATATACACTAAATGAAGGAAAAAGATGGTTACAAATAAATTGTAGACTCAACATGCTTTTCTTATTTTCAAGCAAAAATATACACGCCATATTTTTTCTTCATTTC
Source organism: Lactuca virosa (assembly GCF_052849685.1). NCBI lineage: Eukaryota > Viridiplantae > Streptophyta > Magnoliopsida > Asterales > Asteraceae > Lactuca > Lactuca virosa. The sequence goes on from NC_136433.1 coordinate 48,508,523, forward strand.
CGATTAAGATTTCACAGCCTAGTTGGCTAGTTTTTATTTAAACATACCATTATCTTTTTACTTTTCTTTTATTACTTTTATTTTACTTTATATAACCAAAACATAATACGTTTATAATTTCAAATAATAGTAACATGGAATTAAACTTTAAACACATAAAATTAAATAATTTATAAACTGCTTTGTTGATTATGATCGGGTTCCAAATAAAATTTTGAAGTTACCCCAAATTGATTAGGTTAAGCCCAAATCCTTGTTGTTGCCTTAATCTTTTGTCTGTCCAGCCGACAAAAGAGATCAAATATCATTCTTGTTTCTTTTCTTTCATCGATAACCAAAGGAACACAAACAAATTCTTTCTTTTTTGTTCTTTCTCATTGTTCCAGTCGACACAAACAAAAGAAATCAATAAATATTTTTTCTTGTTCTTCCTTTCACTCGACAGTTTGTCATAAATCAAATATCGTTTTTTTTCTTCGTCTATCTTTCTTGGTTTGATCTTTGATGGTTCTTGGCAAGGTCGTGAAGTTTGGTTTCCAATTTGGATGTGAAAAACGAAGAAGAAGCTGCAGGATCTTCGAGGTTCTCGGGTTTTAATGGTGAAGTCGGGTTGTCGTAGATGGAGGAGCTCGATTGCAACAGTGGGGTGGTGATGATGTTCTCAAAAAAATGGCAACCAAGCAGGTGGTTCTGGTCTCGGCTTCTCGATGGCAGCAGTAGGCGAAGGTGATCGTTATCAGTGATGTTCGAGAGGGGTTGATATAAGGTGGTGGTTGTCGGTTTGTTGGAACGAAAACGAAAGCAGTGATGTAAGGCTTATCGGAATTTTCTTTTCTGTTCCATTTCAAATATCAGCTAGTTCTTCTTCATTTCCTTTTCTTTTGTGGGTTGATGCTGGAAAACGAAGATCAATAGTGTTGGCCTTGGTTGTAAGGCGAAAACGAAGGCAGCAATTGTTGGCTCTGGTCTCGGTTGTAAGGTGAAAACAAACGAAATCCTCATTACTTAAACTCTCAGCAATTTAATTTTGAATATTTTAAAGTTAATTATATTTTATGGACCTGGATTTTGGCTCGACTGGATTTTAATTATTAAGGTTGTGCTCATATGTATTCCAGATGCGATGTGTAATGGTGGTTATAGGCTTTTTAAAGAACATATGTGGTTTTGAACCTTGAAACTTTGTATTGAAATCTATATTTGTCTTCAAAATTGATTGTGAAATTGAAGTGAGTTTGTTTATGGACCAGAGTTGTTAAAGGAAATAATACTATAATAGTACCAAGGATTAAACCCATTTCAAAATCTCAATTCAATTTCTCACATTTTAGATCTGGACCTTGAAAAAAACTCAAATAACAAAAACTCATTGTTTTCTTATATATTTGAAGATTGAAAATAATTAAAATCATAAATAATAAATTGGGAATGAAATAGGAAGCTAATGTTACCTACAAAGCTCAAATCACAAGTACATTATATGTATGTTTATTAAGCTTTAACTGGGAACTATTCTTGTTTGTCAACAAATGAAAGTGAATCCTTTTTAACATGAGACACAACTACACCAAAGCCTCCTTCCATGACACCAAACACCAAGTAGTTATCTTGATCAGGGTGAGAGATTCATGCAAACCTCTATTTTCAATATGTCACCACCAAAATTCAGCCCCATAAGAAAACTTGATAGGTTGGCTGTAATGATGTTCAATGAAAATGGCTAACATTATGATATCAAATTCCTACCCGTCAAAAGTAAGTATTACTTGTTTAGTTTTAAATAAAGTGGAGAATGAACCTTTTGAATGCTTAAAACAATTACAATAACCAAACGATAAATTTATAGAAAGGTAATGATGTTCAATGAAAATGGCTAACATTATGCTACTTTTTATTTTGACAGGAAAAGATGAATGTGAAGAAAGTGGTACCTGGTGGTGTATAGAAAGATAATGAGGCTGAACAAAAAAAAACAGAGAAATAAAGAAAGAGAAGAGGGGGCTACGTTTGAGAGAGAGAGAGAGAGAGAGTGAGTGTGTATGTGTGCTTTCTAGAAAGAGAAATAATGTGAGGGTATGATGCTAGTGCTAGAGTTTATATAATGAAGAGTCTGCTTTTTGTAAAAGTTAAACATGTAATCCTATTATTTTGATTGGCTGATTCTTATTCTCAAGGATCACCATCTTAGACCATTAAAATTAGATCCAAATCATATAAATTAGATCCAATGGCCAACATCCACTCTCCTTGTTTTTTAAGACTTAGTCTTAATTTTGGTGGGGCCCACATTTATAAACTTTTTATAAGATGGTATATATATATATATATATATATATATATATATATATATATAGAGTCAAGATCAAATAAGAAAGAAATATTTGGTAGGAAGGTAAGAAGTTTTTTTCTACATATTTTTTTCGCGAACAAACAAAATAAATCATTAGATGATTCACAAGAAAAAATTCTCAAAAAAACATCTCGATGATTCATTTATACAATGATTTTGTTGTTATTCACTAAAATTGTCATAAAAGTGAATTTTTTCTGAATTTACTTAAAAAAATTAATTATAAACATGTTTTTTTTGGAAATTTTTTCTTGTGAATCATCTTACAAATGAATCATCTAGTGATTCATTTATTTTGTTCGTCAAAAAAATATATAGAAAAAAAACTTCTTACCTTCCTACCAAAAATTTCCTTCTTACCGGATCTATATCCTATATATATATATATATATATATATATATATATATATATATATATATATATATATATATATATATATATATATATATATAGAGAGAGAGAGAGAGAGAAAAAAAAAAGTTCAATAGAGAACCATTATTAATCAAGTAACCAATGAACCAATCCAAAGCGTCGAAATTTAAAGCGATCAACGGCAAAAGGAAGGGTTGTAAACTTTTATAATGGACGCAAATGTACCGGATTATAACAAAACTCACTTCCTTTTTTTCATTTAAAATTTTTTTTAGGCCAAGTTTTTATCGAAAAAAAAAACCGAATATACCGTTGTTCACGATTTTCCGTCCTCTTTCCATAGAGATTCATGATGATATATAAAAAACGAACTTTTTTTTTTCGAAAAAAACTCACTTAATTTTCTTAGTTTTTTCAATATTTAAGTTTATTTTTATAAAAAAAAAACTAATTATACCAAAAATATTAATTTTTTGTACTCTATTAATAAACATCAACACCGATTAAAAAAAAATAAAAAAAAAACCTCGAACAGTGTAGATTCACACTGTGAATCTAAACTGTAAACATTTCAATTTTTAACATTCACAATATGAAAAATCTCGAACAGTTCAGATTCACATTGTGAATCTGAATTACTATTATGCACACTGTGAATCTGAGAAGGTTTACAAAAAAAAAAAAAAAAAAAAAAAAAAAAAAAACCTCGATCAGTATAGATTCACACTGTGAATCTAAACTGTAAATATTTCAAATTTTAACATTCACAATGTGAAAAAACTCCGATCAGTTCAGATTCACACTGTGAATCTGACTTATTATTATGCACACTGTGAATCTGAGTAGGTTCACAATGTGAATCTGAACATGTTTACAATATGAATCTGAACATGTTCACAATGTAATCTCAACTGAAATATCGTTTTTTTTTTTTTTTTAACATGAATATGAATCTATGTTTAAAAAGTACAAAAATATGAATTTTGATATATTTATGAATTTTTTTTCCATAAAAAAATAGACCTTAACTTTTTTCATCAAAGAAAATGAAGTGAGTTTTTTTTTTGAAAAAAAAGTTCGTTTTTTATATATCATCATTGATCTCTATGGAAAGAGGACGAAAAAGCGTGAACAACGGTATATTCGGTTTTTTTTCGATAAAAAACATGGCCTAAAAAAAATTTAAACGAAAAAAAGTGGTGGGTTTTTTGTAAAGGGTGAATTTTTTGGTATAATCCGGTGTGTTTGCGTCTAATGTAAAAGTGTACATCTATTTCCTTAGCCGTTGATCGTTATGATTTCCGACGCTCACGATTGGTTCCTTAGTTAATTATAGTTCTCTATTGAACCTCACTCTATATATATATATATATATATATATATATATATATATATATATATATATATATATATATATATATATATATATATATATATATATATATATATATATATATATATATAGGGTGAGGTTCAATAGAAAATCATAATTAACCAAGGAACCAATCGTGAGCGTCGGAAATCATAATTATGATTCTCTATTAAACTTCACCCTATATATATATATATATATATATATATATATATATATATATATATATATATATATATATATATATATATATATATATATATATATATATATATATAAAAGTTCAATATTAACGAATAGTAAATTACATGGATAGTCCATGTGGTTTAGAGTAATCTAGATGGATGGTCCCTAATAATTTTTTTTTAACTTGGACGGTCCCTATTACATGATTTTGTTGTATGTTTGTTCCCTACCACCCTTAAAAATACTTTTTTTTTTGCCATTTTTAATATTTTTTTTATCTTTTTATTATAATTCCAGTAATTATTAATAAAAAAAATTAATAATTAATAATGAGGGACCCACACCTTTATCCCTTCCCCTTTGCCATTTTACATTCATCTCCGGTAAAACTTAAAACCCACCATTTTCCCTTCCCATGTTTTTCAACTATGCCCGATTAGAAAAAAGGATGGCCGAAGTCGCCATCAACTCCCCTCCTTTCCACCTCCGATACCCTTTCTTTGTCCTTCGGTACCGACCGACACCCACCAATTGATTTTGAAGATGAGAAATCGATTACTAGATCTCTTTTTGTAGCCTTGCTAGAGAAGACAAAGTGCTTCGTTCGAAATCACGAGTTCACGACACACCTGCAACCATTTTCTTCTCAGAAATGTCGTTTGAAAATTAAGGCTACGTAACACACACATACACATGAAGGGTTTTCGATGACCACCTGCAGGTTTGTTTCTCTGTGGGTATGAGACCCACCTTCCATCTCTTTCTTCTTTCTCTCACCAGTCACCTCTGGACCATCGTCTTGAAGCATCATAAATTACGCAATCGATCTTTATGATGTTTCTGAAAACATATTTTATAAATAGTTTCAACATTGGGTTCAAATTTGTTTTAGGTCTATTAAATTTCATTTTGGCTGACTGTGATTTTGGTTTCAGGTTGATTTGGTTAGCTTTGGTTTTGGTTGTAGGTTCCGACGGTGGTTGCCGGAATAACCGGTGGTGGGTGTCGATTTTAACCGGAGAGGTTGTCGGTGTTGACTAGAGTGGTTGTCGGGGTCTTTTGACAGGTAAGGAAGGAAATAAATAAGGGGTGTGGACAAAGAAAGGAAGGAGATGAAGGGTTGTCGGCAACTGTGGGGTTTTCCGGCAAACGGGGGTATGGAAGAGAGATGTGACTCTTCTTTCAGTGTTCCATGGATGAAGAAAAACGTAGAAGAGATGAAGAAAGGGTAAAAGGGTTTGATTAGGTTGTGGATTCATTAATTGGGTGAGGTGGTGGGACCCATTTGTCTATTAAACAATTTCCTTAACTAATAAATAATTTAAAAAATATAAAATTAATTGGAAAAGAAATATCGAGGGGCAATAAAGTATTTTTAAGTCTGATAAGGACGAAGCCCGCACCAAAAATATATAATAGGGATAGTCCGAGCTTAAAAAAAGGTTTAGGGACCAAGCGCGCAAACTACCCCAAACCACAGGGACCATTCGTGTAATTTACCTATCAAGGAACCAATGAATCAATATAAAGCGTCCAAACGATCAATGAAAAAAGAAAATATTGTAAACTTTTACAATTGACACACATGCATCAGATTATAAAAAATCAACTTTCTTTTTTTAGTTTAATTTTTTAAGCCATGTTTGTTATCGAAAAAAAACTGAATATACCGTTTTTCATGATTTTTCGTCCTCTTTACATAGAGAAATATATTGATATATAAAAAGTGATTTTTTTTTCAAAAAAAACCACCTCATTTTCTTTGTTTTTTTTTTGAAAAGTTAAGGTCTATTTTTTATCGAAAAAAATTAATAAATATATCAATATTCATATTTTTTTGGTACTCTTTAAACATAAATTCATATTGATGTTTTAAAAAAATGAAATTCCAGTTCAGATTCACATTGTAAATCTGCTCAGATGCACATTGTAAATCTGCTCAGATTCACAGTGTGAATAAGAGTAAGTCAGATTAACATTGTGAATCCTGAAAACTAAAATACATACAGTTCAGATTGACAACGTGAATAAACCCATTTGTTTAGATTCACGAATGTTAAAATTAAAATATTTACAGTTTAGATTTATAGTGTAAATCTGAACTGATCGAGTTTTTTTTTAATCGATGTTGATGTATATTAGTAGAGGACAAAAAATTGAGATTTTTGGTATAATTAGTTTTTTTTGGATAAAAATAAACTTAAATATTGAAAAAAAAACAACAAACCGAAGTGAGTTTTTATTTTATTTTATTTTTTTTAGTTTTTTTTCGAAAAGAGCTTCGCTCAAACTCAAGAAATTGATTATGAGAAAATATTCTCACCAGTAGCTGAGAAATGCCTATTTGGTTATTTGTTATTGTTGTTCCCTTCTTTGATATAAGATATGGTAAAGTGGATGTTTAAATGATTTTCATCAATATCAAACTTTCAAAGGATACCTTACATGTTCTGAAAGGATTTAAACATAAAAGTATCCAAACGAGCCTTGTAAGCTTGAAAAATATATCTATAGATTTAAACAAACATCACGTAGCAAGGAATATGTTCTTCCATGAGAAAGTCAAAGAATGTTGTCTTTTTATAAGTTTAGACTAGTCTTTAGTACATGTCAAAGCTAGTGGGAGTGTCGTTGTATTCCTAATATTGCATGTTGAGGATAATACTGCTCATCAGAAACATTGTCTTTAAGTTGCAAAGTGCAAAAGGCTTGGAAATTGTTTCGTTATGATGGACAAGGGGAAGCGACATTGATACTTGGTATTTGGATCTATAAGTATAGAATGAAATGTTTAATATGGTTCAATAAAATCACAATGTGTTGAAAGGTTTCAGGATGAAACTTCCAAAAGGATTGTTTATATGCTTCATAGCAAGGAGTTGAGTGAATCTTAAAAGTCCTTTGTACAAGTCATGAAAATGATAGGATGAGTCACGTCCTATATGCGTCAGATATAGGATCGATCATGAATGATATTAATTGTGCTTAGTCTGATTTTTCAGATATTTTGAGCATCGTGAGATTGGATCAGAAATTTGCTCGACTGAATCACTAGATAATTGTCAACATTCTATGGTATTGAAAGATACCAATGAATGGTTGCTTGTAGACAGTAGATAACATGATTGAGAAGAGTTATAGTGACATGAATTTTAGAGATGAATTTGAGTCATAGTCTAAGTGGATATTCATTTTGAGTTGTAGCATGAAAGGTTTCATGTAGGAAATGGTGGTAGATTCGACAATGTAGGTAAGACCACATCAGTGCAAGTTAAGTATTTAAGGAGCGTACCTAGACTAGAAAACTTCATAGTTTACCTTGGATTTTCTTTAAGTAACAAATTGTCATTGGAAACGTTCCGTGAAAGTGCAGTCATATTGACTAAGGATTCTTGAGATCACAGAAGGTCAATGCATAGAAATAGGAAATTTCACTACATCCAAGAAAATGTTGAGGTTGTGAAGTGAATATATTTTCAATGATTCGTTCATAATAGTGATGACCAAAGGAAAAAGATGATATGCATGATAAAAGCATTGACATTAGAAATGTTGACAAGTTTAGTTGTTAAGTTGATTACCCCAGAACATTTATACAATAGATAAATTTGTAATTGTTATGGTGATTAAATAATGGGGAATTATTTATAATCAAAGAGTATGTTGCCATAGAACAATAAGTTTATTATTGTGATTCATTTTGCATGCTACTTCCCGAATATTAATTTATTCGAAATGCCACAGTCAGTCATACTTCTGGGAGTAGGTATTGCTTTAAGACTGTCATGAATTGATTGTAGATTGTCCATATGGATTGGACATTGCATAGGGATTACTGAAATATTCATATGTACTTGGAAAATAAGGATTTTAAGTATTGGTTAAACTCAAGCTTAGAGATTACGGAATAGATTCAATCACAAGTATTGGTTAAAACCAAGCTTAGAGATTACTTCATAAATTCAATCACAAGTAATTCTAAGACGATAATATCTTCTATTCTTCAAACATAGATATATAAGTCATAGTTTGCAAATTTGTTGTGCATTGGTTTACTCCCAAGCAGGATTTCATAAAGTGTAATTCCATGTATGACATGCTGAGTAAAATGTATGATTATATAGTCAAAGTTTATTCGTTCCTTTTGCCTTAACAGGAAAAGCGATATATTTGGGTCCCTTGATGATTTGTTGCCGACATCTGAATTGCTTGGCCGAGCCCAAACTAAGTATTGATTTAAGATTGTCATGAAATATTTTTGGGTTGTCCATATCGACTGGACATTGCACAAGGATTGCTGTAATATTCATGAGTACTTAGAAAATGAGAATTTTGAGTATTGGTTAAACCCACACTTTACTTCATGGATTCAATCATGAATAATTCTAACACGATAATATCTTCTATTCTTAAAATGGAGACATATAAGTCATAGTTTTCAAATTTGTTGTGCATTGGTTTGCATCAACCCATTCTTAACTAGATGTCATAAAGTGTAATTCCATGTATGACATGATGAGTAAAATGTAAGATTATATAGTCAAAGTTTATTCGTTCCATTTGCATATTTAGGGAAAGCTATTTATTAGGCCCCTCAGTGATTTGATGTTGACATTATAGTGATGGGCCCAACCGAGACTAAATTGATGTGTTCAATTAGTAGTCTAATGACGTCATCACAAATCAAGAAATTGATAAACATAATCCTGGACCATGAGATTGATTATAATCCATGTATTGTGTCTATACGATATCAGGAAGAATGAAGGGATACCTAATCAATTACCTTAGGGCCGACATCTAATTTGATCAGAGTTTGGCAGTGTCACACCCTCAGCCCGCGACGAAAACCTTGAGTTGTGCGATGTTAGTTAAATACCGTAACCATAAGACATAAAGCCAACGGTACATAATATTTATTTAGATAATGATTACATTCACTGTTTTACATGTCATAAGCTATCTACTTCTTTGAGTCTTGTACCTCCTTGGAGTGATCTTATCTTCTTCGGCTCCCTAGGAATACATGTGGTTTGATAACGGTTAGCATAATGTTGGTGAGTTTGCATGTTTTTTTATAGTCTGATTGAATATACTCATTGCAAAACTTTTCAATATAGGATCTTTCTTTATGAATAAATATGTTCCCATAACTACTCCTATACTCTAAGTCTCTAGGGAGTGTTTTTGTTAATTATCTTTAATTTGTATTTTTTTCATCTTTCCTTTAGTATTCTTTTTTATTTTACTTCCTCCTTTTTTCAAGAATGTTCGAATTTATACACTCGATTAGTTTCGAGTTGATATTAGATAAGATACTTAGGAATGTATCTATCATTATTCTGGTATTTGTTTACTTGAGTATATTGCTATCTTTTCTATAGTTATTTCTTTTGAGATACATCACCTTATTTCGTTATCCTAGGGATTTCATCCCTTTTTACGTTGTTGATACATATTATTACTACTTCAAGGCATTCCCCTCTAGGTAGTTTATTTTATTAAGGTTGGCCGAGCATTTGGTACAATGAATTCCTAAAATCGAGCTTTTCACTAGATATTTTCCTTACACAACGCTTCATCGGACATTGTAATATAGTTTAGAAAGTTATGTCTGGTGTGACTTTACTGTTAGGGGTTGTAGTGTCACAACCAGGAAATTCTATGCTTTTGTAAATATTAACAAGGACAAAATCGTAAACAAAATCTGGAAGCATGCATGATGTTTATTCAATGACAACAAAATTACATCAAAAACTCTATACAAACACTTCAAATGGTCAAAGAAAGATTGGAAACCCTGAAAATCCCGGTTTAAGTCCACTATGGACTAGGATTTCCTTATTGGGCCTAATGGACCAATAAGTTTCCAATTTGACTATTTTGGGCTTAGAACCCTTAAATGGGCTCTAATTGGACCCACTTTCATGAAACTTAACATTTTGGGCCATAATGGATCCAAAATGAATTGGTTTACCTTAATGGGCCTTATTGGGCCAAAATTGATTCAATTAGCTTTCATAGACCATAAACCCATTCTTTTATACAATTGGGCCGTGAACCATCCAAAGAAGTCCAATGGGCCGAAAACTAATTATGGGCCTATGAAATTCGAACAAAGCTATGAATGGCCCAAGAAAACCCATTCTTCCCTTTTAAATCCCAACAAAATCGGCTCATATACATATATATATATACACACACACATTCATACATATATACATATACAAATATATATATATATATATATATATATATATATATATATATATATATATATATATGCAAATAAAAAAAAGGAAATGAAGTGAATTATGTGCATGAGACACCTCACTATTGCATGGCGGGTATCCATGCACATCACCTCACCCTCTCTCTTTCCCCCCTCTCTTCTTGTCCTCGGCTGAGAATATAGAAAACACACACACACATTCAAAAATTTCTCTCTCAAACACTCACAACAACAACTCATCCTTTCTCTCAAAAAAAATTTCGAGATCTTGGGCTTTTTCAAGAAGGTTCTTCCATCAAAATCATCATCTTTGGTAAGTTGTTGCTTAAATCCATGGCTTAGCTTCTTGATAACATCAAAAATCTCCTCTTAACTCATCAAAAATTCGTGATCTTGCTTCTTAGAACCCATCTAAGCCAAAGACCTCTCAAGGAGCTTGTTAGGGCCAAAAACAACACCATCTTCTTCCATTATTCTTCAAAACCGAGAATAACAAGCAAAGGTGAGTTCATACCCCCATTATTTTCGGTTTTACTTGTTTTTGGGGGGAGAATACAAGTGTTGTGTGTTGATCTATGTGTGTTTGCATGTTATATGTGATTTCTTTGGTTTGTGTTGTGAAAATGTGATATTATTTGTTATATCTCGAGATCAATGGCTAAAGTGTGAAGGATACATAAACAAAAACATAATAAACAACATACTTCAAATATCTAAGAGTCTTTATGTTCAAGAAGTGAAAAACAAGGCCAAAGATTTTCATAAGTGTCATTTTTGCAAAATAACAAAGATTTGGTTAAAAGATGACACTTTCGGTTTTTACAAGGATAATATGGTATATATCTATATAAAATATGATTTTTATGGAAATAATGTTTCTCAAGGGACCAAAAACATAAATTTTTGCTTATTGGGCTTATATTTGGGCCCCAACGGTTTTTGGGCCCAAATTCTCAAAAAGGATGAAACTTGGGGCTGAAATTGTAAATTTATCAAAGTATAAATCATAAACGTGAATAAATTAAATTCAGGGGTTGAAAATGACTTTTTTTGCTAAATTGGACTAATAATGCAAAGTTTTTAGATTTTGGGCCAAAAGTGTAAATCTTACAGCAAATGGGCCAAAAATGTAAATTCTTAGCAAATAAGGGCTGAAAATGTCAAAAGTTGTATTTTGAGCTGAAATTATAATTTAAGATTTTATTTGGGCCGAAAATGCCAAGTTAAATAATCTAATGGACTAAAATGTCATTTTTTTTATCAAAAAGGACTAAAAGTGTCATTTTGCACCATTAAGGGCTGAAAATATAAATTTTGTATGAAAAAGGGACTGAAATAGTCAAATAAACATTTTGGGCCAAATATGTAAAATTTCTAAACCATTTGATCAAAGATATAAATTTTTACAACATGAAGGTTTTAAAATGGTATTTTTATAAAAACTAAGAATATCGTTATAAACCAGCATTGAGTATTTTAACATCGAAAGTAAACACTAAGTGTAAACCAAATCCCATACTACAACTTATAACGACAAACAGATAAACGATTCAATGGTTGGGCCCAATATTTCCTATTCGTGCTTATTGGGCCTTCGTGACCCAATTATACGATTATTGGGCCCAATATAATCAAAACATGTTTATTGGGCATTGGTGACCCAATTACATGCCCAATGGGCCTTCATCAGCTTAAACATGCTATTGGCCCTTAGTGGCCCATTTGCATTGCTAATATGGCCCTAAACTTTTATCATATGCTCAATGGGCTATAACGTGTCCGCAGCATACTCGACAGCCTATAATAACATACAGGATTAGTGGCCCGTCGTTGTCCTCTTTCGTGTCTGTTAGGCTTACTTCATATTCACGTAAACATCAATCGGGTTGTAAAACAATGTTATTCAATTTCATTGGGATTTAGTGAGAAATAACGGGTGGTACTAATAAGTGTCGGTCGTAGTCTGTAGTTATAATCAGAGTCTCCTGGAGGGAGAGCGAGAATTTGTGTATAGATCTATACGGGGGTGACTCCCCCACACCTGAGCTGTTCGCTACAGTTAGACTCGGCCAGTCTAGGGAGACAAAATCTTGATAAAAAACCGGCGTTTGAAAAAATGCCAAGACAGACGAATTAGTCACTATTATGCATGGTTATAACGACTCACATAGAGATCCATTACCATCTAAGTACTCATGGGAAATCATATTCATACACTGTGACAATGCAAAGTGATTTATACAATAATACAAAACTATCATACTATTTAAATTGGAAAACATCGGGTTTTCCGGGGAACAACATTATTCACTTCTACATACAACAACTACAATACAAGGAACAATTATGAAAGGCATTCACTTTTACATGTTTTGAAATCACATACATATACACTTATGGGATCATCACATCTTTTTCGTAAACAGTTTTTGTTACAGAAAATATCGGATTTTCTGGGTTTTACAAACAATACAAACTATTTTTATATCAAACATGCTTATGAACTCACCAACATTATATATGTTGACCGTTTTCAAAATAACTTGTATTCTCAGGTAAACGTTAGAATGAAGAATCATCAAGTGTGTTTCTGAAATTTCTTTTGTGCAATGTCAATCGTTAAACAATTTATGTTCTGTGATGTTGTAATGTACTTGATGTGAACAAGGTCAGTTGTAATGTATTAATGCATGGTGATGTTTATGTTATGTTTCATGTATATTCATTGTGATGATATTTCAATTTAAGTCACACGAGCCCTCGAACGTTTCCGCCGTCTGGTTCGGGGGTGTGACAGGTTGGTATCAGAGCTTTGTTTATAGTGAACTAGCATATCTAACCATACATGATATGCAACTATAAACATAAAGGGAATAAATAACTCTGAACAAAAATAAAATTTCATACTTAAAAACAACAATATAACAACATTTAAAAGTCTTTGGAGGATTCGAACATTTTCGATTGTGCTCGGACAGTTATGAAGTCGTATTGGGGGTAAATGTAGCATGATCAACTACATTCACCTAAAGTGTGACTGTCAGGTGCCCGAGTGTGATTGAGATGATCGATGAAACAAAAACTCAAATTTTATGCCCAAGAAGAGAAAGCATATAAGATCCAACCCAAACAAATTAAAATACTAAAGGAATAGTCTATGTGTAAATTACTTATGCACTTTCCTTCAGACGCTAGGGCAAGATTTCATCTTCCCGGGGACCCCTACTTCCCCAGACAAGGGAATGCAGGATGTCTCGAACCTGAAGAACCCGAAGAAGACCCCGATGAGGTGCCTGCAGAAGAGCTTGAAATGGAAGTCGAGGGCGGACCTGTTGAGCCAGTGGAAGACTTGGAGGAAGAAGAACCCAGTGACGACGACGATGGTGATTCGAACACGGAGTCCGAAGTCATTAACCCACCTTACCCGATTAGGGTGCCCGCGTACCGGATGGGCCCAAATGGCCCCACGCCTCCATGGGGTGTTGATATTTGGAGATGGAGCAGGCAGCAGGGGCAGCGGCCCCCATACGGGATGGCCAGGGAATTCTATGATCTGAGAGACGGAGGGCCAGCCGACCGGGCACTTCCTGTCATGGTGAGGCGGTTACGGAACACTGGCGACCTAGCCCACGACACAACCGAGCAACCGAATCAGATGCGAGCCGCAGTGTCAAGAGCGGAACGAGAAACTCAGGAAGTAATCCATAACTTTCACGTACATCAAGCAATTTGGGAGGATCGACTACGAGCCACAGAACGATAGGTGGCGCGTCTTCAGGGCGCACCCACGTCATCAGCCCCACCACCCGACACATCTCGACGCACTCCGGATCAGTAGACCCCTCTACTAGTGTTATGTTTCTTTTATGCGCACTACGTTATATACTGCCGACTCTATGTTTAAGTGATCACACTACTCATAGAGTCATTATGCTACCAAACTTTGAACCCTTATGTATGCCCTTTCGGGCAAATTTTCATATATTAAAGCGGATATTATTAGTGAAATATGTTATGTTATCACACGAATTCATCTCATAACCAAAACAACCTATATACTATGTGGATAAACTTAATATTCGTGCCACTTCTACGATTACTCGATATCATAAATACATCATGAGGATGTAAGTGCACACATTGTGAATCATACGACGGAACACGAGGTTTATAGAGTACAACCAGAAATGACCGTCGTTGCTTATGATTTTACTTATCATCATGCAGCAGAAAATGTCATCCCACAAGGATAACAAGCATGCCCGTGAGACACCAATCATGCAGATGGATTTTGCTACATTCCAAGCTACGGTAACAGCTGCCGTAAGCGCTGTTATGGCACAACTCAATGCTAACAACACCAACAAGGGTGGAAATGGTGTCGACCACTCCAGCCGAAGTAACAACCCCGAAAACCAACGAATGACAGCTTATCAAGGTACTCAAAACCCCAAACCTAAGAGCAGGAAGCGAAAGTCTGGGGGTAAGAGAAAGGGGCAGCCAACCCAAGAATCCTCAAAGAAACGAAGTGTTGTAGCTGTCCCTATGGCTATAACACCTGCTACATCGACACCAGCAAGACCATATGTTGGGAGCCTTCCGAAATGCAACAAGTGCAATATCCATCATCAGGGAGCCTATCTAAAGTCGTATTGTAATAAGATGTAACAAGAAAGGACACACCACCCGGTACTGCAGATCTCGACCACAACAGAACCAACAGCCAAACAACAACAACAACAACAACAACATCAACCGCAATGCTGGGGTTAGCCACACCTGCTATGGGTGTGGGAGAACCGGACATTTCTGCCGGAACTGCCCCAACATTTATAACCAAGGAAATGGAGGAGCGGGAAGGGTTCTGGCTATGGGTCAAGGCGAGAAAATTCAAGACCCAACGGTTGTTACTGGTACGTTCCCACTTAACAACTCTTTCCCCTCGCATCTTACTCGATAGTGGAGCTGAGCGAAGCTTCGTTAGTAACAAATTCGAACACATACTAAAACAACAATCCTAGAAGCTAAACGAAGCCTTCATGGTGGAGATGGCTAATGGGAAAAACCGAATCAACCAAAGATACTTATGTAGGGTACACCTTAACACTAGACAACTATTCATTTCAAATAGATTTGATACTAGTAAATATTAGGAGTTTTGATGTGATAATCGGCATGGTTGGGTTAAGCCCCCACCATGCTGATACTATGTGTCGCGAGAAGGTCGTTTGCCTTCACCTCCCTAATCACGAAACTCTAATAATCTATGGTGATAAACCTGGCGCTAATCCTCGTCTTATCTCGTGCATCAAGGCATAGAAGTTCCTGCATCAGAAGAACTACGTTTTCCTCGCTCATGTTGTGGACAAGACCAAGGAAGAAGTAAGAATGCAAGGTATTCCAGTAGCATGCGATTTTCCAGATGTATTTCCCGAAGAACTTCCAGGAATACCCCAGAGAGACAGGTCGAATTTCGAATCGACCTCATACCGGGAACCACATCAATTGCCAATTCACCCTATAGGTTGGCTCCTGCGGAGATGCAGGAATTGTCAAGCCAATTAAGAGAACTCTTGAGCAAAGGATTCATTAGACCCAACTTCTCGCCATGGGGAGCTTCGATTCTTTTCGTTAAGAAGAAAGACGGATCCTTCAGGATGTGCATCGACTATAGAGAGCTGAATAAGCTCACTATCAAGAATCGCTACCTACTCCCTCGGATTAACGACCTATTTGACCATCTCCAAGGAGCTAATTACTTCTCCAAATAAATCTAAGATCCGGTTATCATTAGCTCCGAATCCGAGAAGAGGACATTCCAACAACTGTTTTCCGAACTCGATACGTCTATTTCGAATTCGTTGTGATGCCTTTCGGTCTAACGAATGCCCCCGCGACATTCATGGACCCCACGAACCGAGTTTTCCCAACCATCCCTAGTCAAACTTTTATTATTTTTATTGATAACATACGCGTCTGCTAGCGAAACAAGAACAAACACTGTCAACACTTACGACCGGCTTGGGAGGCATCGAAGCCGGAGAATATCGCGAAGGAAGCATTGGGTGAATTGGATAAAACTATCGAAGTCAACAAGACGAGGCTTATTATTACAAGAGTCGTATTGGGCACTATCTGGGTGATCGACGATAGGTTAACCAAATCTGCCCATTTCCTACCAATAAAAGAGTCCTATAAAATGGAAAGATTAACCAGGATATACATCAAGGAGGTAGTGAGACTTCCTGGAGTGCCAATATCTATCATCTCGGATCGAGATAGTAGATTCACTTCACGCTTTTGGCAATCACTTCAAAAGGCTATGGGAACACAACTCGACATGAGCACTGCTTACCACCCACAGACGGATGGTCAAAGTGAGCGAACCATTCAAACGCTTGAAGATATGCTTCGAGCATGCGTGATAGACTTTGGAAGGTCGTGGGATACCCACTTACCTTTAATTGAAATAACAGTTATCACACAAGCATCAAAATTGCTCCTTTTGAAGCATTATATGGTCGTAAATGTAGATCACCGTTGTGCTGGGCTGAGGTAGGTGACACTCAGCTAGCAAGAGGGCAGACACCAAACAATGCTTTAACAGGGCCAAAAATTATACGTGAAACAACAAAAAAGATAGTTCAAATCAGAGCACGACTTCAAGCATCGCGAGACCGACAGAAGAGCTATGCCGACACACGGCGAAAGCCCTTAGAATTTCAGGTTAGGGATCGGGTGTTATTGAAGGTCTCTCCCTGGAAAGGGGTGATTCGTTTTGGGAAACGGGGGAAACTAAACCCACGATACATTGGGTCATTCGAGATTCTAGCCCGAATCGGTCCAGTGGCCTATAGGCTGCAGCTACCTGCCGAGCTCAGCAACGTACACCCCGTGTTCCATGTTTCCAATCTGAAAAAGTGCTTATCCGATGAAACTCTTGTCATCCCATTCGAAGAAATCGAAATCAACGAGAATCTCCTGTTCATCGAGGAACCAGTTGAAATCATGGACAGGGAAGTGAAGCGTACTAAGCAAAGTCGCATTCCGATTGTGAAAGTTCGATGGAACGCAAAGCGTGGACCGAAATTCACATGGGAACGCAAAGACCAGATGAAGCAAAAGTACCCTCACTTATTCTCGCATTCTTAAATCTAGCTTCAAAAAGAATTTCGGGACGAAATTCCCTCTAACGGGGGGATGATGTCACAACCAGGAAATTCTATGCTTTTATAAATATTAACAAGAACAAAATCGTAAACAAAATCTGGAAGCATGCATGATGTTTATTCAATGACAACAAAATTACATCAAAAACTCTATACAAACACTTCAAATGGTCAACGAAAGATTGGAAACCCTGAAAATCCCGGTTTAAGTCCATTATGGACTAGGATTTCCTTATTAGGCCTAATGGACCAATAAGTTTCCAATTTGACTATTTTGGGCTTAGAACCCTTAAATGGGCTCTAATTGGACCCACTTTCATGAAACTTAACATTTTGGGTCATAATGGATCCAAAATGAATTGGTTTACCTTAATGGGCCTTATTGGGCCATAATTGATTCAATTAGCTTTCATGGACCATAAACCCATTCTTTTATACAATTGGGCCGTGAACCATCCAAAGAAGTCCAATGGGCCGAAAAGTAATTATGGGCCTATGAAATTCGAACAAAGATATGAATGGCCCAAGAAAACCCATTCTTCCCTTTTAAATCCCAACAAAATTGGCACATATACATATATATATATATATATACACACATTCATACATATATATATATATATACATATATATATATATATATATATATATATATATATATATATATATATATATATATATGCAAAAAAAAAGGAAATGAAGTGAATTATGTGCATGAGACACCTCACTATTGCATGGAGGGTATCCATACACATCACCTCACCCTCTCTCTTTCCCCCCCTCTCTTCTTATCTTCGGCAGAGAAGATAGAAAACACACACACACATTCAAAATTTTCTCTCTCAAACACTCACAACAACAAGTCATCCTTTCTTTCAAAAAAAATTTCGAGATCTTGGGCTTTTTCAAGAAGGTTCTTCCATCAAAATCATCATCTTTGGTAAGTTGTTGCTTAAATCCATGGCTTAGCTTCTTGATAACTTCAAAAATCTCCTCTTAACTCATCAAAAATTCGTGATCTTGCTTTTTAGAACCCATCTAAGCCAAAGACCTCTCAAGGAGCTTGTTAGGGCCAAAAACAACACCATCTTCTTCCATTATTCTTCAAAACCGAGAACAACAAGCAAAGGTGAGTTCATACCCCCTTGTTTTCGGTTTTACTTGTTTTTGGGGGGAGAATACAAGTGTTGTGTGTTGATCTATGTGTGTTTGCGTGTTATATGTGATTTCTTTGGTTTGTGTTGTGAAAATGTGATATTATTTGTTATATCTCAAGATCTATGGCTAAAGTGTGAAGGATACATAAACAAAAACATAATAAACAACATACTTCAAAGATATAAGAGTCTTTATGTTCAAGAAGTGAAAATCAAGGCCAAAGATTTTCATAAGTGTCATTTTTGCAAAATAACAAAGATTTGGTTAAAAGATGACATTTTCGGTTTTTACAAGGATAATATGGTATATATCTATATAAAATATGATTTTTATGGAAATAATGTTTCTCAAGGGACCAAAAACATAAATTTTTGCTTAATGGGCTTATGTTTGGGCCCCAACGGTTTTTGGGCCCAAATTTGCGAAAATGATGAAACTTGGGGCTGAAATTGTAAATTTATCAAAGTATAAATCATAAACGTGAATAAATTAAATTCAGGGGTTGGAAATGACTTTTTTTGCTAAATTGGACTAATAATGCAAAGTTTTTAGATTTTGGGCCAAAAGTGTAAATCTTACGGCAAATGGGCCAAAAATGTAAATTCTTAGCAAATCAGGGCTGAAAATGTCAAAATTTGTATTTTGCGCTGAAATTATAATTTAAGATTTTATTTGGGCCGAAAATGCCAAGTTAAATAATCTAATGGACTAAAATGTCATTTTTTTATCAAAAAGGACTAAAAGTGTCATTTTGCACCATTAAGGGCTGAAAATGTAAATTTTGTATGAAAAAGGGACTGAAATAGTCAAATAAACATTTTGGGCCAAATATGTAAAATTTCTAAACAATTTGATCAAAGATATAAATTTTTACAACATGAAGGTTTTAAAATGGTATTTTTATAAAACCTAAGAATATCGTTATAAACCAGCATTGGGTATTTTAACATCGAAAGTAAACACTAAGTGTAAACCAAATCCCATACTACAACTTATAACGACAAACAGATAAACGATTCAATAGTTGGGCCCAATATTTCCTATTCGTGCTTATTGGGCCTTCGTGACCCAATTATACGATTATTGGGCCCAATATAATCAAAACATGTTTATTGGGCATTGGTGACCCAATTACATGCCCAATGGGCCTTCATCAGCTTAAACATGCTATTGGCCCTTAGTGGCCCATTTGCATTGCTAATATGGCCCTAAACTTTTATCATATGCTCAATGGGCTATAACGTGTCCGCAGCATACTCGACAGCCTATAATAACATACAGGATTAGTGGCCCGTCGTTGTCCTCTTTCGTGTCTGTTAGGCTTACTTCATATTCACGTAAACATCAATCGGGTTGTAAAACAATGTTATTCAATTTCATTGGGATTTAGTGAGAAATAACGGGTGATACTAATAAGTGCCGGTCGTAGTCTGTAGTTATAATCAGAGTCTCCTGGAGGGAGAGCGAGAATTTGTGTATAGATCTATACGGGGGTGACTCCCCCACACCTGAGCTGTTCGCTACAGTTAGACTCGGCCAGTCTAGGGAGACAAAATCTTGATAAAAAACCGGCGTTTGAAAAAATGCCAAGACAGACGAATTAGTCACTATTATGCATGGTTATAACGACTCACATAGAGATCCATTACCATCTAAGTACTCATGGGAAATCATATTCATACACTGTGACAATGCAAAGTGATTTATACAATAATACAAAACTATCATACTATTTAAATTGGAAAACATCGGGTTTTCCGGGGAACAACATTATTCACTTCTACATACAACAACTTCAATAAAAGGAACAATTATGAAAGGCATTCACTTTTACATGTTTTGAAATCACATACATATACACTTATGGGATCATCACATCTTTTTCGTAAACAGTTTTTGTTACAAAAAATATCGGATTTTCTGGGTTTTACAAACAATACAAACTATTTTTATATCAAACATGCTTATGAACTCACCAACATTATATATGTTGACCGTTTTCAAAATAACTTGTATTCTCAGGTAACCGTTAGAATGAAGAATCATCAAGTGTGTTTCTAAAATTTCTTTTGTGCAATGTCAATCGTTAAACAATTTATGTTTTGTGATGTTGTAATGTAAACAATGTACTGGATGTGAACAAGGTCAGTTGTAATGTATTAATGCATGGTGATGTTTATGTTATGTTTCATGTATATTCATTGTGATGATATTTCAATTTAAGTCACACGAGCCCTCGAACGTTTCCGCCGTCTGGTTCGGGGGTGTGACAGGTTGGTATCAGAGCTTTGTTTATAGTGAACTAACATATCTAACCATACATGATATGCAACTATAAACATAAAGGGAATAAATAACTCTGAACAAAAATAAAATTTCATACTTAAAAACAACAATATAACAACATTTAAAATTCTTTGGAGGATTCGAACATTTTTGATTGTGCTCGGACAGTTATGAAGTCGTATTGGGGGTAAATGTAGCATGATCAACTACATTCACCTAAAGTGTGACTGTCAGGTGCCCGAGTGTGATTGAGATGATCGATGAAACAAAAACTCAAATTTTATGCCCAAGAAGAGAAAGCATATAAGATCCAACCCAAACAAATTAAAATACTGAAGGTAATGCCTGTGTTGGAATTTGACTCTAAGAGACCTGAGTCTGAGCGTTGCAACATACGATGATAGGTCATTAGAATATGACACATCGGCCCATTGTAGGAATAAAAGAACTTATCTTAAGTTTGTTAAGAAGAAGAAGAAGTCTCCAGTAAGGATCGAGATTGTGATTTGAAGGTCATAATTTGAAGTCTAACGTGAGATAGGGAGCTGATGCAAGATCAAGCACTGCCTGCAGTCAAGGAGTCCAAGATACTCGTTCAAAGCAACATAGAAGTTACGGTTATTACCTAGGATGAAGAGATAAAGTATGGAGTCATTATACAAGCCCTGTTTTGTTGATGATTCCGGGACGTAATCCTCCTAAGGGGGAGATAATTGTAACGCCCGTAGATCCGGGCTAGTCAATTTAAAGACAATGAGCATCAAAAAATGAGTTTTGATGGAAGATTATTTATAAGGATTAATCTTAACCATTTTATAGTATATGTTACAAGGGTTCCGTACATATAAAGAACGCCGAAATCTGAGTTATAACGAGAAGTTATGGCCCGTCGAAGTTTTTCGGCAAAACCGGCACGACACAACGCGACGTAAATAGTGAATTTACGATAGAAGACTTTTTAGCCTTAGCAGTCTGAACAAAAGTCGTAGTATACGTTAAACCGAGAGTGTACATAAAAAGAACGCCCAAATCTGACTTCGTATGAGGAAGTTATGATTTTTCTAAGATTTGGCATAGCCGTGCACAACCCGGAATTCGAATTTTAGATCGAGCGGTTTTTGGCCAACGCGGCGTAAATGAGAATTGAAGATCTCATTAATAGGAACGCAACGACAAAAAGACAGACGAAAACGGAGTCCGTATGTAAAAGTTATGAATTTTACGCGGACATTTAACAGTGTAATCACCTCCTACTGTTAAATTTAAGATCGGTCGAGAATTAGCCGACGGAGTAAAAAGGAAAGTTGGAGATTTTATTTTTACCTACGCGTGGATATAAATAATGTCAAAAACGAAGCTCGTATGCGAAAGTTATGGACGAAGCTTAGTCTCTACTTTTCGAGCGCGGCGAATTCGATATAGTTTTGTAAATCCGAGATAGAATGAGAATTAGCCAACGGGGTCTAAATGAAAGTTGTAGTACTCGTAAATACCAACGTGTGGATATAAATAACGTTGCAAACGGAGCTTGTATGCGAAAGATATGGACGAAGCTTAGTCGCTACTCTTCGTGCGCGATAAATACGATACAGTTTTTGTAAATCTGAGATAGAAGGAGAATTAGCCGACAGGGTCTAAATGAAAGTTGTAGTACTCGTAAATACCAATGTGTGGATATAAAGAACGTAGAAAACAGAGCTCATACGCGGAAGATACGGACGAAGCTTAGGGGCTACTTTACTATAAAATCCCTATTAATAAAGGGTGAACTCTTCATATTTTCTTCACACCATAAGCCTTTCTTTCTCTCTCTAACTTCTCTCTAGCCTCCCTAAACCCCTCCCAAGTCTAGGGAACCTCCCTAGCATGAGAAGGAAGCCACGGAGCGCCCGACGGCTCCGAGAAGAAAAGCTTTCGGCTCGGAAACGCTGCTCCAGCGAAGCCCGGTTTTTAATAAAAACCCGCTGTAAGTGAGCTACGCCTATACTATATTTAATAGCTTTTATTTAAATATAGTAATGTTATTAGGACCTTATAATAATTATTTGGGCTATTATTATGGGTTATATAAGTGTCGTTATAATATCTTTTTAACCACTCGCGGTACGGGGAATCTGGTTTGGAGGGCCGCTTGGGTTGCTGGATTCAGAAGTGTTATATGCCAAAATGATCATGCCCTCCGGTGTTCCATGTATGGCCCCTGTCTGTACATAGTGGGTGAAGAGTATTGTTTAACGCTTATATAATAGTAATAATAGCTAGACAATTAATTAGTCTCGGTGAATATTAGACTAAACTCTAGTGGTAATGATACTAGGTTTTGTCAAAGGAAAATTGTTTTAAGAGTAACGAAGCACTGTCCGAGTACCGAGTCACCACCTTATCAGGTGCGTGCATAGATACTTTCATCTTACACATAGATATGAAGTATTTTATATAAATTACGTGCTATGTGTGTATACTGTCTGAATACTTGTTGTCTATGCTGGATGAAACGTTTTATACATGTTTTAAAGGATCTAAATTGTATATGTATTTTATATCTACAAAATATGTTGGGTAAAACATGGGTAGATTAGAGGTGAGATAAATGATGAGCGATGAAAGATGAGATAAATGATGAGCGATGAAAGATGAGATGAATGATGAGCGATGATATATAAGTGATAAAATATGGTGCGAAGCGATGACCTAAGCGATGAGCCAAAGCGATGAGCCAAAACGATGAGCCAAAGCGATGAGCCAAAACGATGAGCCAAAACGATAAGCCAAACGATGACCCAAGCGATGGCCCCGTCATCTAGCAGAGTATGAATGACAACCATAGACTATTCTAGACAGTCTAGTGGAACACTAGGAGGCTCGCAACCTGTAGGTGTTGTGAGCGATGTGTTCGCCTGGTGTACTCTAAAAACCCATTGACAGGTATTACGAGTGGACTCTCGAAAATGATACTGTCAATAAACGAGATAAACCCTGGCGACTATTCAGACTTAGTGTCGATTCCTTAGGATACTCCTTAGGAATGAATGAACGAGGAATAGCTGAATCTTAGGGTAGATCCTTAAGAGTAAAGAAGATAATGGAGATGGGTAATTGGGTTGATTGTTTGATGTTTAACATAATAATTATATTATTGTGGGTTGAAAACCCTTTATACTCACCAGGTTTCCCAACCTGACTCACTCAAGCTTATTTGTATCACAGGTGTTGATATGAAGTTAGTTTACACTGATGGATTTAAAAGAGATGTAGATCACTAGTGTAAATGAATGTAAGTTCTGTTTATGCTTATGTTTATGTATTGACGATGACATCCCAAATGTTTTAAAATGGAGAAAAATACATTTCCTCGGAAATGCTTTGATAACGTATTTATCATGTTTTTCTGGGAACAAATTCCGCAACATTTTTATGAAAAGAGGTACTCTGATTATTATAAAGCATAAACAAAATCGGTCTTTTCTGGCCGTGAAAATGGGGATGTCACAGTTGGTATCAGAGTATTAGTTTAAGCGAACTAGGAATATGGATTTATTTCTAGACTTAAACTTAGTATGCTAAGTGATGATCGTGAGGAGTGTGTCTAATAAATTTAGGTAATACACCTGAATAGACACAAGCATTAGCTTATTTAGGAAAATGCCTAACATGCTTTTATGTGCTAAATGATTTATGATATGCATTATATGATCGGATCTATGGTCTGTTCCCGACCGGATCTGGAAACTTTATGTGTTCAGACTTCTAAACGTTTAATTACGGTATTAGAACCGGCATGTAACTTTTCGGAGTAATAGGGAGATTTACACGTCGATCGTAAATAAAATCTTTCCTATCTTAATTCTCGTCGTTTCGCACCGAACGTCTGATTTGGTGTATAGAACGAAATGGCAAGAACCCGAAGTGGAAACGCGAATGGAAATAGAAATCAACCGCCTCAACCACCAGTGATTAAGCAAATACCTGTTGTAGTAGCCACTCCTGAGCCAATCATAATGGCTGGAGTACAAGCCATGATTCGGGTTATGCTGGCTGAGCAAAGAGAAGAGATGAGGCAGACGTTGCACGAAAATAAGGATGAACCTACAGTGCCCATTGTGCAACCTGAGTTGATCGCTGAACAATCGGAGGAAGGAAATTATAGCCGCACTGTGAGTCAAGTTGGAACCCAAGGGGAAAGGAGGAATGCCCCGGAGAAGGGAAATGACAAGGATGGGCGGATGTATAAGAATTTCTTGGGTGCAAAACCGTCGAGTTCTCTGGAAGCCCAAAACCAGTGGAGATTATGGACTGGATCTCAGAGATGGAGATGGTATTTGAGAGCTGCGACTGCAACGATAAGCAAAAGACCGTCTTTGCAGTCAGACAACTAAAGACCGGAGTGTTAAGTTGGTGGAAGTTGCTGGCAGATACAATGCCACGAGGAGAAGCCATACGAATGTCTTGGGAAGCATTCACGGAGCAGTTAAAAATGCAGTACTGCTCAGAGATATATCTGATATACCTAAACAACGAGTTTCAGAACCTGAAGAAAGGGAAGATGAGTGTTGATGAATATGCCACCGCATTCACTGAGAGGATGAAGCTATTTCCCTACTTGGTGACTACTGAACTCTCCAAGATAGATAGGTTCGCTAACGGACTGCCCGCAGACTTTGGCCCAACCGTCAAAATGGCAACTACTTTGAAAGCAGCCATTAGAGCAGCTAAGAATATAGAGACCCAGATAAGAGAAAGGGGTCTAGAAAAAGATAAGACAGGAGAAAAGAGGAAGTTTGAAGGATATTCAAGGCCCAACAAGGAGAGTAAATTCTCGAAGTTTGGAGGAGGAGGAAGAGGCGAAGCAAGATGGTGTGATAAGTGCGAAGAGAAACACTTAGGAAAATGTGGCGAAGATGTGATATGTTTCAAGTGTGGAAAGTCTGGCCATTACGCCAACGAGTGCACATTCAACAAGAAGGTATGTTTAGGATGTAACAAAGAAGGGCATATTTCTAGAGACTGCCCAAAGAAAAACGAAGCAGCAAGGCCAAATGCACCGCCAAAGCCAAGGGCATTTCACATGATCCTCGACGAAGCAGATAACAACGCAAGGAATCAAGGGTGAGGACTTCATATCCGAAGATAGAGTTATGTAGTAGCCATAGTATCGTATGATGTAAGCTGTTAGAGGCATAGTCTAGGGTGAACTTGAACACGTATGTAATCGTTTCAAGGAATAATATAAAACCTTCGTTTTTCTATCTGATGTGTTAAGTTGTTATGTGATTTTCTTGTATGGTGACTAGGAAAACTGCGAGACAATACTTGGGACGAGTATGAGTAGGTGTGAATGGTAGTAGAGGCCTATACTACCGGAAGCACAGGACTCGCACTTGGATCAGGGAAAGTCACAAGGTTACCAAGGAGCTAGTAATTGATTTCGTTTTATTCAAGTATGTCGTTACCATTGTTTAGGTAAAGATTAAGAAGATGATTGTTATTCCGACCCTAGTGGTCATACCATATTGAGTCCGACTACGATGAGTATGTTACGAGGTTGAGAGAACCAAGTTCGATGTTGCATCTGACTTAAGTCGGAAGATTGAAATAAAAGATAATCAAAGCGATCAGTAGAGGTATCGCGATAATTGCTTGTAGCTAGAAATGCTACCTTTTAAGATGTGGTTAGAACATGAAGGAAGGTATAGCCTGTTCTGGAATTTGACTCTAAGAGACCTGAGTCTGAGCGTTGCAACATACGATGATAGGTCATTAGAATATGACACATCGGCCCATTGTAGTAATAAAAGAACTTATCTTAAGTTTGTTAAGAAGAAGAAGCAGTCTCCAGTAAGGATCGAGATTGTGATTTGAAGGTCATAATTTGAAGTCTAACGTGAGATAGGGAGCTGATGCAAGATCAAGCACTGCCTGCAGTCAAGGAGTCCAAGATACTCGTTCGAAGCAACATAGAAGTTACGGTTATTACCTAGGATGAAGAGATAAAGTATGGAGTCATTATACAAGCCCTGTTTTGTTGATGATTCCGGGACGTAATCATCCTAAGGGGGAGATAATTGTAACGCCCGTAGATCCTGGCTAGTCAATTTAGAGACAATGAGCATCAAAAAATGAGTTTTGATGGAAGATTATTTAGAAGGATTAATCTTAACCATTTTATAGTATATGTTACAAGGGTTAGGTGGCGCGTACGTGCGAGGCTCGGACACCTGGTGCGACACGCGTCGGATGCTAGGTGAGGCGGCTTCGGATGCGAGGAGTCACCTGGGCACGCGTCGGACTCCTACTGGACCGCGCTTCGAACGGCTCTCCGGTTCGGACACGCGTCTGGTGACTCACCGAGATCGGACACGGGGCGACACGCGGCCTACTTCGGTTGGGCCTCCCTTCGATCGAATCAGCAACGAGCACGTGGCATGCATGAGAGAATCCGGGTGACGTGGCCGAAGCCTGTCCATGCGAAATTCCTCGGATTTCGTGTTTTTCTCGATTTTTGAGCCAAAACTTCTAAAATCCATAACTTTCGCATACGGGATCCGTTTTTGACGTTCTTTATATGCATGAGTAGGTAAAATTACGCTCTACAACTTTCGTTGAGACTTCGTCGGCTAAATTTGACTTTAATTTTAATATTATTATTTTTAACAGACCGGGACAGGAAATCCGTTAAAAAGTCATAACTTCTTCATTCGACGTCCGTTTTCGTCTGTCTTTTTACCGTTGTACTACTGTTGACGAGACCTTCGATTCTCGTTTAGGTTGTGTCGGCTAAAAATCGCTCGATCTAGAATTCAAATTTTTAGCTGTCTACTGCTAAGCTGAAACTTAGAAAAATCATAACTTACTCAGACGAAGTCAGATTTGGGCGTTCTTTTTATGCATACTCTCGGTTTAACGAACACTACGACTTTCATTTAGATTACTAAGGCTAAAATGTAGTTTATCAAAAACTCACTTTTTACGTCATTCGGCAGCGTGTCGGTTTTGTCGCGAAACTTCGACAGGTCATAACTTCTTCGTTATAATTCGGATTTCGGTATTCTTTATATATCCGGAATCCTTGTCACGACCACTACAAGTTTCTTAATAAATATCGGCTTTATCTAATATTTATTTTCGACGCTCATTTTTATTCTTAATTAATTAAATCCTAATAATTAAGCATAAAACACATAATTCACATAATATTCACATAATTTCTTTTCATTTCTTCAAAATGAGTTACAAAGGTTAACCTAGACTATTACGTCAATATTAATGTCTAGCCTAGAAACACGGACGTTACAATTCTCTCCCCTTAGGATGATTCCGTCCCCGGAATCACACATCAACAAACAAATGCGGGTAGCGACTCATCATGTCACTCTCCGTTTCCCAGGTGAGATTTGGCCCATTCGTATGTTTGCATCGTACAAGCACTAAATCGACCATCTTGCGTCGCAATTTCATAGTCTTACGGTCAACGATTGCCTCTGGTTCTTCAATTATCCTCTTGTTTTCATCCAAACTTAATTCAGAAATTGGAATTATGTCGGGCACATCTCCCGTGAACTTCCTCAAATAACACACATGAAAGGTGTTATGAATACCCTCTAGTTCTTCCGATAATTCTAGCTTGTAAGCTTGATTCCTGATCCTCTGAAGAACTTTAAACGGTCCAATAAACCTTGGACTCAACTTTCCCCTTTTACCAAATCTTATAAGTCCCTTCCACGGCGAGACTTTAAGTAAAACCGAATCTCCAACTTCGAATGATATCAGTTGTCTTTTCTTCTCAACATAGCTCTTTTGACGATCTTGAGCAGCTAAGATCCTTTCCCTAATCACTTTCAACTTTTCAGCGGTCTGATGGACTATTTCAGGTCCCATAAACTGCTTTTCCCCAGCCTCAAGCCAACATGACGGCGTTCGACACTTTTCTCCATACAAAGCGTGATAAGGTGTCATCTTGATGCTCGAGTGGAAACTATTATTATAGGAAAATTCTACTAGAGGTAAGTGTTCATCCCAGTTACCTTGGAATTCCAGGGTACATGCTCTCAGCATATCCTCCAAAGTTTTAATTGTTCGTTCGCTCTGACCATCGGTTTGCGGATGGTAAGCTGTACTAAAACACAACTTGGTACCCAATTCCTCTTGTAGACTCCTCCAAAACCTTGAGGTAAAACGGCTGTCACGATCTGATACAATCGTTAACGGAACACCGTGAAGCCTCACAATTTCCTTCACGTAAGAATTTGAAAGCTTATCCATAGACCATTTCTCGTTGGCTGCTATGAAATGCGCACTCTTAGTGAAGCGATCAACGACCACCCAAATCATGTCATGACTGTTCCTTGTTCTGGGCAGTTTAGTCACAAAATCCATGGTGATGTCTTCCCATTTACCCATGGGTACAGGTAAAGGTTCTAAACTCCCATACGGTTTCTGATGTTGTGCCTTAACCCTAGCACATGTTACACACTCGGCCACATACTTAGCAACATCGAGCTTCATCGTCGGCCACCAGCAGTAGGGTTTTAGATCCCTATACATTTTTGTGCTGCCGGGATGAATCGAGTACATGGTCTTGTGAGCTTCTTCCATTAGAAGGTCTCTTACTCCTCCCGTCTTAGGTACCCAAATCCTATCTTGGAATACCTTCAGTCCTTGACCGTTGGTATCAAACACTAACGTTTTGCCCAAACGTTCTTCCTTTCGGTCATTTTTCTCTAAAGCTTCCTCTTGAGCTTTCTTTATACTTTCCACAATTGTAGAGACAACTTCAATTCTCAACGCTCTTGGCCTTTTTTTTTCAAGGTTTACCTTCCAACTGAGAGCATCTGCAACAACATTTGCTTTACCAAGGTGGTAAACTATCTCACAGTCGTAGTTCTTGAGTAACTCTAACCAGCGTCTTTGCCTCATGTTCAATTCCTTCTGATTAAAGAGATATTGAAGACTCTTATGATCAATGAAAATTTTGCATTTAGTACCATAAAGAGAGTGCCTCCATATCTTTAAGGCGAATACTACCGCTGCCAACTCCAGATCATGAGTGGGGTAGTTCTTTTCATGCTCTTTCAATTGCCTCGATGCATACGGTATCACTTTATTCCTTTGGGTCAGAACACAACCTAACCCAACTCCAGATGCATCGCTATAAACTGCAAAGTCATCAACTCCTTCAGGTAAAGAAAGAATCGGTGCTTCACACAGTTTCTTCGTTAACTTCTCAAAAGCTTCCTTATGCTTCTCATTCCAAGTATAAGTGGCTCCTTTGTGGGTCAAAGTTGTTAATGGAGTAGCGATCGAAGAAAAGCCTTGGATAAACCTTCGGTAATATCCAGCTAACACTAAAAAGCTTCGGATCTCCGTAGTACTTTTTGGTTGTTCCCACTTCATCACAGCTTCAATCTTCGCTGGGTCAACCATTATCCCTTCTTGGTTAACCACATGATCTAAAAATTGGACTTCTTGAATCCAAAATTCACATTTGGAGAAATTTGCATACAGCTTCTCCTTTTTCAGAACTTCTAGCACTTCACGCAGATGCTTGTCATGCTCCTGCTTGCTTTTTGAATAAATCAAAATATCATCTATGAACACTATCACGGATTTATCAAGGTATGGTTTACAAATCCTGTTCATCAAATCCATGAAAGCCGCTGGAGCATTGGTTAGTCTGAACGACAAAACCAATAACTCATAGTGTCCATATCTTGTTCTGAACGCAGACTTTTCAATATCCTGCTCTCTTACCTTTAGCTGATGATATCCTGACCTAAGATCGATCTTCGAGAAATAGCTCGAACGTTGTAACTGATCGAACAGGTCATCAATCCTCGGCAATGGGTACTTGTTCTTTATTGTTGCTTTATTCAACTCTCTGTAATCGATGCACATTCTCATGCTCCCGTCCTTTTTCTTTACAAATAACATCGGGGCTCCCCAGGGTGATGAACTAGGTCGAATAAAACCTTTGTCCAATAACTCCTGAAGTTGTGTCATAAGCTCTTTCATCTCTGTTGGTGCTAATCGATACGGTGCTTTTGCTATTGGCGTCGTTCCTGGTAACAAGTCGATACAGAATTCTACTTGTCGATCAGGGGGCAATCCGGGAAGATCTTTGGGAAAGACTTCCGGATAGTCACACACCACCAAAATATTCTTCACCTCCTTCTTTTCCTTCTTAGCATCGATCACGAATGCTAGATATGATGTACATCCCTTGACCAAACACTTTCTGGCTTTCATTAGGGAAATGATTCCAGAGTTTACTCCGCGTTTGTCTCCATACACCATAAACGACTCTTTCCCTGGCGGTTTTACTTTTACTATCTTCTTTCTACACAATATTTCGGCATCATTGGCGCTAAGCCAATCCATTCCTCGATAGGTAATAATTCCTCGTGGAACTTATTCCCATTCAAGTCAATGAGGATGTTTTTCATACGATGGCTAACAGGTATAAACTTGCCATTAGCAACCTCGACTATCAAAGCATTAACTAGTCTATCTACAGGCAAAGCTAGTTTTCTACCAAATTCATGCGAAATAAAGGAGTAATTGGCTCCAGAATCAAAAAAAATTTGGGCAGGCAATTCGTTTACGAGAAAGGTACCTGAAGCGACATCAGCTTCTTCTTTCGCAGCTTCAAGTGTCATCTGAAAGGCTCTCGCCTTCGGCTTTGGTGGAAGATTGGGCTTTGCTGCATCCTTCTTCTTCGGGCAATCCTTCAAAATATGTCCTTCTTCATGGCACCCAAAACAAACGTTCTTATTGAAGGTGAATTCATTGGCATAATGCCCAGGCTTTCCACATTTGTAACAAGTGACTTCCTCGCTGCATTTCCCAACATGTTTCTTCTTATACTTGTCACACCACTTGGCTTCGGCTCCTCCTCCGAATTTCCTCGAACCAGTCTTCAAGAACTTGTTCTTTTTATTGGAACCTGAAGTTCCTTCAAACTTTCTCTTTTCGCCAACTTCAACCTTGCTGGCGGCTCTCCCCTTAATCATATCTTCAACAGACTTGGCAGCCCAGATAGCTGCCTCCAAAGTAAGTGCCTGACGTACTGGCACCGCGTACTCCCATGGAAGTCCCTTTACGTATCTGTCAATTTTTGTCAGCTCATCTGGGACAATACGCAAAGCAAACTCCATTTTGTCTATGAAGCTATTTGTGTATTCATCAACGGTCATACTTCCCTTCTTCAACGTCAGGAATTGGTTTTCTAGCTCAAGCACATTTTGGGCCGAGCAGTACTTGCGCTTGAAGTGCACCAAGAACTCTGCCCAAGTCAGTTGCAGTGGCTCATTAGGGCTTAGGGTTTTCCCCAGAGTTTTCCACCAACGAGCAGCGCTACCTCTGAACTGATGCACTGCAAATGTGGTTTGTAACTTGCCTTGGCAACCACATGTCATGAAAGCCAATTCCATTTCCGAGATCCAATCCATTACTCCGACGGGATCCTCTTTTCCAGTGAAGGTTGATGGCTTGCAAGTCATAAAGTCTTTATACTTGCATCCATTTCTCTCCACTCTATCCTAGTGGTTATTTCTCCCAACCACAAGCGGTTCACTATGACCAACAAATCTACTGTTGTTTCCTTCTTCAGATTGGTCGTCATTTAATTCAGGTTGTTCAACAGGAAATGAAGGTTCACTCCTATTGTTCAACAATATTTGCCTCAATTCCTCCCTTTGTTCAGCCATCATGGTCTGAATCATGGCTCGTACTCCAGCCATGGTGATGGGTTCTGGTGCAACTCCTACTATAGGCACCTGTTCCACCACTTGGGGTTGAGGTTGTTGGTTTCTATTTGCATTTCCAGCTCCACTTCGAGTTCTTGCCATTATAATCTATATACCGAATAAGGCGAATTTAGATCTTTATCCTCGATAGATACTTAAATTCTCCTTATCACTCCGAAACGTTTACATGTTAGTTCTAATATCGTAATCGTACGCTTAGAATCCTACACACATAAGGTTTCCAGATCCGATCGGCAACAGACCATAGATCCGAACAAATAATGGCATATATGGCAAACATATAACATTTAACACATAAAAGCATTTTAGGCATCTTTCCTAAAATAAACTAGTGCTCGTGTCTAAAATATGGTAGACACTCATCTCACAATCATCACTTAGCATTCTAAGTTTAAGTCTAGAAATCCTACAAATTCCTAGTTCGCTTAAACTAATGCTATGATACCAACTGTGACATACTCTAATTTCTCGGCCAGAAAAGACCGAATTAATTTATGCTTTTAAAATAAAGTCAGAGTAATCTTTTTAAAAGATGTTGCGGAATTTGTTCCTAAAACAAAACATGATAAAAATTTATCTAAACCTTTCTTTAAGAAATATATTTTTTCATTATATCTCAAAACCTCGGGATGTCATGTTCCGATACAGATCAAAAGCATAAAGAAGACATTATAAGCCTTACAATAGTTATTTACAACTACTGGCCTATAATCTAAAAATCCCTCATCATCATCCGACTATGCTCGGGGTCCACTACCTGTAAGATAAAAAGCTGAGTGGGTCAGGCTTGGGAGCCTGGTGAGCATATAGGGTTTTCAACCCACAATAATAATAAATCTATTAGATTCATCAATCAACAATAACCTTGATTACCCATTCCCGTTATCCTCACTTTACGTCCCTAAACACCTATCACAAGGGACCTAGCCTAAGGAATATCATCGGGATGGACACTACTGCTAAGGGGACTCCTCAGCCATACATGTCCTAAAGGCAACCATGAGGGGGATGGAGTACGTCAATGAACATATAGTTCACCAACACCTACAGGTTGCGAACTTGCTAGCGTTCCACTGGACTGTCTAGAAAGGTCGGTGGTCGTCATCTATACTCCGCTAGACGACTACAACAACAACAACATCGAGGCCTCTCATCATTTTAACACACATCGACTATTTCGTCTACCCATGTTTTACCCAACATATTTGTAGATAAAATACATATACAGTTTAAAACTTGTATAAAACATCTATTCAACAGTCACCTCAAATAAACAATTAATATAATTACACATAGCATGTATTTTAAAGAAAATACTTCATATTTATGTGTAAGGTGAAAGTGACTACACACTCACCTGATTTAATGATAATCGGGCAACACTTCGTTTCCTAAAACGATCGTTTCTAATAAAACCGGGAGTTTTATTGAGAAACCGGGCTCTGCGAGGGTTGGGCTTCAAAACCGAAAAGATAAATTTTTCCGGGTCTTCGGGCACTTCGGAACGTATTTTGGGTGTTTGGTATAATACCGGGGCTTTGGGGGAAGTTGGAATGGAAGAAATATTGTTGAAGGGGTGAAAAATGACACTTTTCCAAAATATACCCGGGAGGTCTCACACCCTTCTATTTATAGGGGCGAGGCTTCGGATCCGAGGGCTGAGAAGCGAACAGGTGTCAGCAGATCCGAGGGGCAGGTGGTGCGCACGTGCGAGGCTCGGACACCTAGTGTGACATGCGTCGGATGCGAGGTCAGGCGGCTTCGGATGCGAGGAGTCACCTGGTGCGACGCGCGTTTAACGTATTTTGACAATTTAATGTCTGTTATTCATTTTAACATTAGTACTCATTGTTTTGCTTTATTTTTCTCAGGTTTTATGATTTCTCGGGGAGGTAGACAACATCAATTGCAACGAAACTAGCCGTCACACCCATTTGTACATTTTCTAGACATCATTTCGGTTGAGTACTGAAACTACTTCGTTTCAAGGATGTCTGTTCTTCTTTCCAAGAATATTAGCATACCTCAGTCTTTTCAGTGGGAAATTACGGATATACTGGGTTTGACAGCTCACGTGGAGCCTCATCTCAGTAGGATACTTGAAGATGATGACGGTCTCGAGCTTTTTACTTGCTAGGGGTGTGGTCATATCTTTGGCATACGAGAGGTTGTTTATCAGGAGCTTTCTTAGGAGTTATTTTTCCATTATTCAGTTCAACAAGGAGTCGAGACTCAACTGATCCATTGGTTTTTACCTTTTCGTTTGGTAGGGGTATCCCGCTCTTGCAGTCTTATGGAGAGAGGACGACGTTTGGGGGCCTACACCGATGATGAGGTTGCCAGTCCTTACTTTCTGCCTTATCTTGATAGCTGCATCACTTCACTGGCACAAGAGTACGTTTAGATGCACGTCTGGGCTCATGCTAGGGGTATTTTACATGGCTAGATTAGTCAAGGAGAGTGCATTCAGATCTCCTACTATGAGACTGATTCATAGATTGGTCGTTTCTACCATTTGTCACCGTGGGGAATGTGACAAGGTACCTGCAGGCGACCTATTTCTCATGTGGTGCCTGATTTGCACTGATGTTCGCCTCAATCTTCCTTTTGCTCTTTCTTTATATCTATTTAATCTAGTCGTGGGTCCTTTGCCGAAGAGCAAGATTTGTGGAGGTCATTTCGTCAGTCGCCTTGCTAGTTCTTACGAGGTAGATACTAGTAGGATGGTTCCATATCCTATCAAGGATCTCGATAAGAGAGCTCTGACAAAGATAAAAGTGGTCGTACGCGGACCTATTGGATCGTGGGGATTCCTCCTAATGACATAGTGACACTTCTTTGCCAGGTGGAGCCTGAGTCTGATCCTACATTCCATAGGCGACAGAGGGCTAGACGTGCATCGTCGACTGCTCAATAGGGGCCTGAGCCTAAGATTGATATACGTTACCTGGCTCGACATATAGATGATATACAACGGGACCATCGGTAGATTATGGCTTCTATTACTATTCTGGTGGATCATATGTGGATCGACCATCCACCTTTTCCATAGTTAGGTGAGGGTACTGGTACATCTAGGACACAACATGGTGATGACAATGATGATAATGATGAGGATGATGATGGTGATGAGGATGATGATGAGGATGAGGGTGACGATGATGATGATATTATGGGAGGTTTGTAGATGATGTACTTGTGTTTGTATATTTTGGGTACACTGTGTAGTCTTTTTTTGTATGATATTTGTTACTGATTATGGTTTATGTCTTTGTAGAAGATGATACTAAATCATCACTGATATCGTGGCAGCCAAACCGAGGGAGTGGGGAAACCAAAAGGGAAATTTAATGAAGTATCACATTCATCAAAAATAAAAGTCATCAAAATCAAAAGAGAAAAAGATGATCTCACTAAGGGTCCGCCAAGGAGGTAGTGCGGTAGATGTGGGTACAGTAAAAGGGAACACAAAAATCGACGGACCAATGTCGCCAAACTACTTAGTATATTGCCCTTCTGGTTGTGGGTGATAATCCCGATATGCTGAAAGAGGCAGATACTCAGTTAGATCTCCAGACTATTAGAGAACTGGTGTTGAACTGTATGTCTACTGCGGCTAGTCGATATGCGTCGGATTATGGTGTTACCAAGTCTCTTGTTATGCAACGTAAATATAGTAATCATGATGATATGTGCATGTTGGAAACACTATATGTGTTCCCCATTATCGTGTTGAGTTGACCGAATTTCTCGCTAAGATACGCTAATTGTGTGTCTAGGCCCTCACACCAATGACTTCCTGTATATTCCCGTTATGAGCTAGTCCAATTGTATCTCCAAAGTGATATGGCTCATGAATGCCTGCATGTTATCAGTCTTTCATTCCTCAAATATTGATGTGCTATAAGTCCGATGGGCATCGTCATCACAGATAACATGCCTCCTATCTTGAATATCAAATGAGATATGTCTGAACACGGCATGAGTGGGGTTGAGGATAACATTGATATAATAAGCTTGTAGGAGTGTCCAGATGCAGTTGGAGTGTGAAATGTGCACCAGATGTTTCATAAAGTGTTGTATAAAAATGAAATGAATATAGAACCACATATCAAGGTATAAACAGATTGATTTGATATCATTATTGGATTATTATGGTTTTCAAAATAGAAAGAAATGAAAGAAATATAACTAAACCATCATGATGTATCTATTGGATTTGTATTCATTGAAATCAAGAAAAAAATTAACATAATAAAGATAAAAAAAGGTATTACTATAAGTCACTTATGGTGATGTTTTTATACTATAATGCGTGTCTACAAATAACCAACTGACATGATAAAGATGAAAAAAAAACTATGACTATAAGTCAATTATGGTCATGCGTTTATATTCTAATATGTATCTAACAGTAACCAATTGTCAATGATATAAATAAAAAAGTTATGCCTATAAATATCTTATGGCCTTAATTTTATATTCTAATGAGTGTCTCAAAGTAACCTATTGTGATGATATATATAAAAATAAAAGGTGACTATAATTCACTTACGGTGACACTTTTATATTCTAATATGTCTAAAAATAACCAATTGTCATGATATAAATAAAAACCCATGACTGTAAGTCAGTTATGGTCACACATTTTTATTCAAATATGTGTCTAAAAGCAAACAATTTTCATAATACAAATAAAACAAATTGTGAATATAAGTAACTTATGATCATATTTTTTATTCTAATATCTGATTAAAAGTAATTAATTGTCATAATATACATATAAACAATGACTATAAGCACTTACGGTCACACTCTTTATAGTATAACATGTGTCTATATAAACAATGACTATAAGCACTTATGGTCACACTTTTTATAGTATAACATGTGTCTAAAAGAAACTAATTGTCATGATAAAGATTAACAAAATGTGACCATGAGTTTTTTTTTTTGTTATGGTTATCAAAATGATTGAATACAACTACCGAAATTGTTATAATGTAACCATTTTTTTTTTACTATAACCATGGTTTTTCATGAGATTTGGTCTTAGTTTACTACTATGACCATGATTTTTAACCGTGACTAATTACATTATTTGTAGTAGTGTTCATGTTTACATTTTGCGATAACCAAGAATAAAACAAATGATCCAAAGTAGAATCCATCTACCTCACTATACCCCAAAGCAACAATCCAACCAATCAAAGCAACAATCCAACCAATCAAACAAGCACAAGATTAAACACTTATTTCTTGAAGAACAAGCAAGTCGAAACTCCTTCTAGGGTTTGAGTTCTCATCCAAAAAAATATAGGAGAGTTAAGAAAGGAAGAGTTTTCGACATTTTAATATTCTCTCAAGGGATTTGGATGCTATTTACAACTATCAAATAGCTAGAGATATACTTTCTATCCAGGCTTACCTAAATTAAGGTAGTGACCTAATTAAGATAGTTATCTTACTATAATGATCCTCTAATTTAAACATTCTCATAATTGCAAACAAATACCTTTCTTCTAGTTTCTAATTATGTCATCAAGTATTCATGAAAAAACAAACTAGCCCATGTATTTATATTTATTGCTCTTAAGCATGTGGATTATACATTATATGTAAATCAACATGCCTATATATTTATTAGTAGTGTTATTAAATTATTGAAGAGTAGTAGTCGTTATCATAGTCAGATTTGAAGCGGGGCAAAGTGGACATGTACAAGACCCAACTTTTTTAGGAGCCCAAAATCATCGTTGTCGATCAGTCCACTACTATGAAGAGTTAATAAACCAATTTGCTATCAATAATGTTGGTAGAGATTCATGGGTCGCCAGTTAGCTGTTACGATATGTCATTACTCCTTAAATTACTATGATTTGCTATGTTTATTGCTATAAAGTTTATCGTCACTATATATATATATATATATATATATATATATATATATATATATATATATATATATATGGAAAAGTTCAATGGAGAACCATTATTAATCAAGGAACCAAGGAACCAATCCAAAGCGTCGGAATTTAAAGCGATCAACGGCAAAAGGAAGAGTTGTAAACTTTTATAATGGACGCACATGTACCGGATTATAACAAAACCACTTCTTTTTTTTCATTTAAAATTTTTTTTAGGCCAAGTTTTTTATCGAAAAAAAAACCGAATATACCGTTGTTCACGATTTTTCGTCCTCTTTCCATAGAGATCCATGATGATATATAAAAACGATTTTTTTTTTCGAAAAAAACACACTTAATTTTCTTAGTTTTTTCAATATTTAAGTTTATTTTTATAAAAAAAAAGTAATTATACCAAAATATTAATTTTTTGTAGTCTATAAATAAACATCAACACCGATTAAAAAAAAAAAAAAAACCTCGAACAGTGTAGATTTACACTGTGAATCTAAACCGTAAATATTTCAATTTTTAACATTCACAATATGAAAAATCTCGAACAGTTCAGATTCACATTGTGAATCTGAATTACTATTATGCACACTGTGAATCTAAGAAGGTTCACAAAAAGAAAAAAAAAACCTCGGTCAGTATAAATTCACACTGTGTATCTAAACTGTAAATATTTCAAATTTTAACATTCACAATGTGAAAAAGCTCCGATCAGTTCAGATTCACACTGTGAATCTGACTGATTATTATGCACACTGTGAATCTGATGAGGTTCACAATGTGAATCTGAACAGGTTTACAATATGAATCTGAACAGGTTCACAATGTGAACCTGAACTGAAATATCGTTTATTATTATTATTATTATTATTATTATTTTAACATGAATATGAATCTATGTTTAAAAAGTACAAAAAATATGAATTTTGATATATTTATTAATTTTTTTCTATAAAAAAATAGACATTAACTTTTTTCATCAAAGAAAATGAAGTGAGTTTTTTTCGAAAAAAAAAGTTTGTTTTTTATATATAATCATGGATCTCTATGGAAAGAGGACGAAAAATCGTGAACAACGGTATATTCGGTTTTTTTTTTCGATAAAAAATATAGCTTAAAAAAAATTTTAAACGAAAAAAAATGGTGAGTTTTTTTTTGTAAATGGTGAGTTTTTTGGTATAATCCGGTGTGTGTGCGTCCAATGTAAAAACGTACATCTATTTCCTTGGCCGTTGATCGTTATGATTTCCGACACTCATGATTGGTTCCTTGGTTAATTAGGGTTCTCTATTGAACCTCCTATATATATATATATATATATATATATATATATATATATATATATATATATATATATATATATATATATATATATATATATATATATATATATATATATATATATATATATATATATATATATAAAATCCAACATATCATTTGTTAATATAACGTACCCCACATTTTGTATCAAAAGTATTTTAATCAAGAAAATTTTAGATTATACTTTAAACTACTTTTAGGGTGTTAATCAAAATATGCACCTTAGATGCTTCATGTTACATGATTAATAGCAATTATCCTGGTTTAGAACCATCAACAATCATTTAACGACCCGCAATTTTTCTACAATGCCCATTTATCACATGTATCTGATTTGGAATGAAGGGGGGAGGGGGGGGGGGGGGGGGTTAAATGAGAAAGTTATGTACATTTTAAGACAACTTCTGCATGCATACGATGTCCAACGATTTGATTTTTTGAGTTGGTGTTATTTATTTATTTATTTAAACTTAGATACATATTAGAATATTTGATTGTATCTAATTCTTTATAAAATACTTTAGACCTAATTTTATATAGAACACAAAAACTGACTTAAATGCATTGTCAAACAGTTGCTTAGTTACTTAGGATGACACCAAAAATCAGACAAACAATATAAAAACCAAATCTTTGAATGAATAAAAGTGATATAAGGATACATATACATACTATTATAGTGTTGGTCAATAGGGACCATGGTATAATTCAAAGGGCCCATGTGAATGTTGGGGACACTTTCAGTATTAGGGTGCATGCATCCCCCAAACATCACTTATGAATGAAACTTGATACCCCACTTGCCAGGATTTAAGGATCATTGCAATTTCTACACATTGTTGAATGGTTCTTTGCTGCAATTATAGATATATTCTGATACGCCAAACTGAAACCATAGTAATATTAATTAAACGGATCATTCATTTTAATTAAACGTATAGTATGTTGGGTCATTGACATTGCGGTCAAATTCATATTTGGTGCTAATTTAGAATCTAATTAATAAACACGATTTTAAGAATTATTTACTCTACGTGAGGACACCAATTGGTAACATTAAATTTTAGAATATCCTGCCAAAAGTTTAAAAGGAGAATCAAAAGTTTAAAAGGAGAATCTGAATTTATTAGGGGATCATGAATATTTGGTTACGTTTCGTGCTATAATTATCTTTTATTTTATTATCTTTTATTTATTTTATTTTATTTTTGTAAACAGCCAAATGAAATTATATATAAACAAAAACTAGCAAAGGCTAGAAAAGGGAACCTATTACAAATTGTTTAGAGATTTTTTTAACCAATTAAGTGAATTAACCCAACTAACATTGACCACAAACTATTTCTATTACACTACCAAAGAAAAGAAAATTCTCTAATGGAATAAAAAATACTATATTTTCTAATATTTCCTCCACGAAAAACTTTGTCCTCTTTAAACTTTCATAAGTATCAAACTGTAACACACACAACAACGTCAATAAGGGTCCTCTTTTAACCGGTGCATCGAAAATTATCAATGAACTAGAACAAATTACCCACCAAATACCTAACCAAGTTCATTTCTAAACATTTAAAAATTGCATTCCATATTATAGCTGTCACTTCACATCTAAGGAACAAATGATCAAGTTGTTCCGTCTCCAAAGTACAAATTGGGCATAAGATTGATGGAACGCAAACTATGGTTCAAGGTAGTCGGGAGTTTATCCAATAACACACGTCAGATTAAAATATTTACCTTCCTTGGAATGAAACGGTTCCAATGGGTATGAGTATCTGATAAAGTCTATTTCGAGATGACTAATCCCCTAAGAACATAACAGGAAAAGAAGAGCAACTTTGGAACAATTTTTCTGATTTCATTCGTAACCCAAAACAATAGATTACAAGCAACTTAAATATGCAACTAGGTCCTAAAATTAAGCTAGAAATGGGAACATGCTGGAAATGGAAGACATAGACTAAAACAACTACTCTTGACTTGGAAATAATGAAAACGTGGACTCTATCTAAATGCATGCATAATGGAAATAAGAATCAGTCAACTAAATAAATATGTTTGTATCAATACTCCGCCCCTAAAAAATGGCCTTGTCCTCAAGGCCAAAGTCATTTTGCTGCAGGTATGGCCATGGTGGATCGTTGTCTGATTGAAGAAGGAGGAACTTGGGCGGGTTGCACCGGTGGCCGAGTTGATACTTAGCGGGACAATTGTAACATAGGCCTTCAGCTCTTGGTTGGTGCATTTCGGTGGGACTTAGTTTCTTGATCGGAAGTGGTGGAGAAGTGGAAGGAGAGGCAGCCAGCAAGGGTAGAGTCGGTGGTGGTGGGTCCGATGTACCAGTAGGAGGAAGAAGGTTATCATGGAGCTTGTCTTCAATTAATTTGGCGAGACCATAAGTGGCATGAAGTGTTTGCGGGTTATGGATGGCAATAAAGTAGTTACGCAAGGATACAGAAGAGAGACCGATGACCCGATTACTGACTCTTTCAAACTCGGTTTGGTAGGCGGAGACGGTGGTGGTCTGTTGAAGCTTAAACAAGGTAGCTTGGTGATTTTCATATGTAGATGGGCCAAAACGCAGTTCAAGTGCGCAGGTGAACTCAGGCCAAGTGCCAAGAAGGTTGTTGTTGGCAAGATGTTTGTACCAGCTTAAAGCATCACCGGTAAAGTAGAAGACAACTAAGGAAAGGCGTTGAGGCGGTGGAATGGTGTAGTATGTGAAGTAATTCTCGGCTTGGAAAATCCAATCGAGTGGGTTGGAACCGTCAAAAGTCGGCAGGAGAATTTTCGGTGGTCGGAGGGTCTGATTCGGGACGTGTGGTGGGGGTGGCGGTGGCGGCGGTGGAGGTTGATTAACATGTTGGTCGGTCAGGATTTGGATCAATTTGTCGAGTTTGGCGTTGGTATCGGTGGTAATTTGAGCGATATGGAGCATGTGGGCGTGAAGGGCGGCGATTGGGTTGTCGGCGTTGGTGACCTTAGGGTTGTCGGAGGTGGAGCCGCTGTGTTCTGACTTGGGAGTCATGAGAACAATGATGAAAGCACCAATTGATAAAGTCTATTTCGAGATGACTAATCTCCTAAGAACATAACAGGAAAAGAAGAGCAACTTTGGAACAAATTTTCTGATTTCATTCGTAACCCAAAACAATAGATTACAAGCAACTTAAATATGCAACTAGGTCCTAAAATTAAGCTGGAAATGGGAACATGCAGGAAATGGAAGACATGGACTAAAACAACTACTCTTGACTTGGAAATAATGAAAACGTGGACTCTATCTAAATGCATGCATAATGGAAATAAGAATCAGTCAACTAAATAAATGTGTTTGTATCAGTATCAATCACCGGAAGAACTTTATCATCAATCCATCTTCTAGTTTCTCCCATATAAAAAGTTCTAGAGCTACCAATATACCACCACCATCTATCTTTGTCACTATTAGAGAATTC
Source organism: Lactuca virosa (assembly GCF_052849685.1). NCBI lineage: Eukaryota > Viridiplantae > Streptophyta > Magnoliopsida > Asterales > Asteraceae > Lactuca > Lactuca virosa. The sequence continues at coordinate 48,552,113 of NC_136433.1, forward strand.
CAAAGCTTTCTCTCCTCTTCTAATCTCCCTACGCTAAAACCACTTTCTTTCTTCACGTGTCAACTGATCAGAAATAACACAATCTTTTTTGGATTCTGACTCAAACAATCTAGGAAATTTATTAGAAAGAAATTGATCACCAATCCACATTTCAATCCAAAATCTAGCCGCAACACCATCTTCCACTTTTTTATTTAAAACCGAAGGCACCATTATCTCCTTTTCCTCTAGTTTAGCAAACGAAACAATGATTTTAACCCCAACCCCCCCCCCCCCCGCCCTGATAGAAAGAAGATCTAGAAAACTCTAGGCCACCACTATCACCATAAATAGCTTTTATGAGATGAACCCAAATCAAGTTACTATTATTTAAGAAGGGTCACCTCCATTTTTGAACTAAAGAAAGATTAAATTCGTAAGGCTATCAATATCCAATCAACCACCATGTTTTCCGGCCAAAATCAAATCTCATTTCACCCAAACCATCTTTTTTTTTCTTCACTACCATTCCCAAAAAAATTACCCGAATGGATTCAAACTCTTTTGCAACTTTAATTGGCATAAAAAAATCAACATATAATACAAACCCAAAGAGCCTAAAGTCGATTTGACCAACATAAACCTCCCACCGATAGATAAAGTAGCTGCTTTCCACTTAGATAATTTTTATGTAATTTTTCTTGTATCAGTTTCCATCCCACCGCTCTACACATATCTTGCCCAACCGGAACACCAATATACAAAAACCGGAGCTTGTGAGGCTGACACCCAATCATCCTAGCAAAAGCGTTAACCTCCTCCCAAAGAACACCAATTCCAAAAAGATTTGATTTTTGTAAGTTTATCTTCAAAGTCGACACCAAACAGAAACAATGTAAAATATTAACCATGTTCATAACATTTTCCTTATCTCATTCACCCAAGATTATAACATTGTCGACGTAAAAGAGATGAGAAATAAAAAATTGATGCATACCAATTTAACTCCCGAGAATAAGTTGGCATCCACTGCATCATCAATCGAAACATGAAACCCCTTCATGAAAAGAATAATTAGAAAATGAGACAAAGGATCTCCTTGCCTAATCCCTCTTTGCGGATTAAGCTCTTTAGTAGGACTACCATTCAAAAGAATAGAAGCATTAGCTGACACAAGATGTGCATGAATCTAGGCCCTTCATTTGTTTCAAAATTTTAGGAAAGACATAACACGATCTAAAAAATCCCAACTTGCAAAATCGTAAGCTTTTTCAAAATCAATCTTATGAAGCATTGATTTTCCTCTTTTTTTTTCTTCTTATAGCATTCGACAATTTCGTTCACCATTAGAGGCTCATCCAAAACTTGTCGGTCTTTCACAAAAGCAGTTTGTTCCACAATAACCATCGAATCGATATCACATAATCTCAAAGCTAATTCCTATGAGTCTTATAGGACGATAGTTGTTAATCACCATAGAATTCCCAATCTTTGGAATCAAGGTAATAAAGGAAGAATTGTAACCATAATGAATCTTTGATTTTTCGAAAAACTCAATCACAAAATCGAAAATGTCATGTTGCAAAACATCCCTATATCCTTTTAATAAAATCAAAATTAAAACCATCTGGCCATCGAGCTTTTTCACTACCACAATACCACACTGCTTAACTTCCTCTAGAATGCAAGGTACTTCCAAACCGTGGGCTTGCTCCTCCAACAACTCTTTAAGCCGATTGCTTCTACTAACGATTGGAATAACCATATTTTTCTTAAATTTCTCTTTAAAGTGTTCAAAAAAACTTTTTAACCAAACAAAATTCTATACTCCAATCGCCATCAACTTTATTAGATAATTAGTCTTATTAATTATATTCAAATGTTTATGTTGTATTTATCTTGTATTTGTTACTCCTTTATCATAGGAGATTCGTTTGTATTATTTATATAAATACAACTCTCACGCACATAATTAATGTGTGATTGATTCAATCTTAGTTTATATGGTATCGGCCTAATCTTTCCTCCCTCATTCTTTCCTAAACCCTAAACTTCTACCGATCTTATTCTCTTCTTCCTAGGATCTGTTCATGGTGATGTCTACAGATACCACTTTCACTATGAACACGTTGCTGCATATGATACCGATTAAACTCTCTTCTTCTAATTATTTATTGTGGCGAAATTAGATGTTGTCTTTGTTCTCTTATCAACAATTCAGCGCCCACATTGATGGCTCCTCTGAAGCCCCACCCACAGAGATTAAGGTTGATGATAAACTCACTCTGAATCCTGCTTATGCTACATGGTTTAATCTCGACCAACGATCTGTTATCCTTCTTAATTCCTCTCTGACGGAAGAAGCAGCTTCTGAAATACTTGGCTTATCAACTGCTCGTTCTATCTGGCTAGCACTTGAAGCTGCATATAGCAGTTCCTCAGTTGAACGCATTCATTCTCTGCGTGATAACCTTTGTAACATCACTAAAGGTACATCTTCTGTCCCTAAATACAGTCGAAAATTCAAGGTTATTTGTGATCAACTTTCTGCTATTGCTCAACCTGTTGAAGATATTGATAAGCTCCATTGGTATTTATGTGGTTTGGGCCCCTCTTTTGAAACGTTTTCCACTGCTATTCGTACCACCAAACCCCCTCTTGTTTTTCGTGATGTTGTTACTCAGGCTGAATTGCATGAGATTTTTCTTCAGTCATTACATGTTTCTTCAACACCACCTGCTGCTTTTGTTTCTTAGAACTCACGTTTCAACAACAACAATAATAATCGGGGTCATGGTCAAACTCATTCTCGTGGTGGTTATCGTGGTGCCTCTAGCAGTGGACGAGGCCGTGGTGGTCGTCGGCCTCCCCACTGTCAATTATGTAGGACGAACGGGCATTATGCCTCATCATGTATGAACGTGTCCACTTATGCCTCAAACTCTGTCACTTCCGGTTCCAATCTAGCACAAGCTTTTCAATCTTAGTGCCATGTAACTTAAGGTCATCCTGATTGGTATGTTGATTCGGGTGCTACTGCACACATGACTTCGTCACAAGACAATGTTTCAAAACCAGTTTCTACTCCCTTGGTCACTCATGAAACCTTTACCTATGATGGACCACCTTTTGCTGATCCCACGCTCTATCGTTCCTTGGTTGGTGCTCTTCAATATTTAACTATTACACGACCGGACTCTCTTATGATGTTAACCAAGCTAGTCAGTATCTTCTTGCACCTACCACCTTGCATTTTCCATCGGTAAAACGGATATTGCGATATGTTAAAGAGACTCTTTCCTTTGGACTAATCTATCATCGACCTCAAACTACTACCATTCTTGGTTATTCTGATGCAGATTGGGCTCGTTGTATTGGAACCCGCAGATCAACTTATGGATATTCTATTTTTCTAGGCGGTAACTTAGTCTCCTGGAGTGCCAAGAAGCAAACCACCGTTTCGCGCTCTAGCTGCGAGTCTGAGTATCGTGTCATGGCTAATGTTGCAGCTAAGATTGTTTGGATCACTCACCTTCTACGAGAGCTTCATGCGTTACCTCCTAATCGACCCACGTTGCTATGTGATAATAAGAGTGCTCTTTTTATGACTCAAAATCCAATTTCTCATAAATGAGCTAAACATATTGATCTGGATTATCATTTTGTCAGAGAGCTAGTTACTTCAGGAAAGCTCTATATTAAGTTCGTCTCTACCAAGCTTCAAGTGGCGGATATATTCACCAAGAGTCTTCCGCGCCCTCAATTTGAACAATTTCGGGCTATGCTTCGTCTTGGTCTACCACCCATTCGCTTGAGGGGGGATATTAGATAATTAGTCTTATTAATTATATTCAAATGTTTATGTTGTATTTATCTTGTATTTGTTACTCCTTTATCATAGGAGATTCGTTTGTATTATTTATATAAATACAACTCTCACACACATAATTAATGTGTGATTGATTCAATCTTAGTTTATAAACTTTAATACCTTGTTTTTGGAGTTGTTTGTCTTTTTTCTCTTCAAAAGCCTATGATAGTATTTAGAGTTCTCATCCACCTCAATACTCCATCTAATCTTTGATTTTTTGGGAATATTGCTTAAATATTTTTTCTCCATTAGACACAATTTAGTTCTAATTCCACTTCTTTCCTCCATAATAGACGGTTCACTTTTTCCATCATCAACCATTTTATCAATTTAAATATCACATAATGTGATAAGGTTAAATATATAAAACACCAAAAATAACAAACGAGTAAAAAAAAGTTTTGCGCTACGCCGTGGGTTAGAAGGGTGTGGTATTGATAATCACAGATAAATTGTAATTGAAATGCTAGAATACGTTTTCATAACGTTAATATGTTGCCAAAATACATTGATGATAAAACTATTCATAACATTAGCTTGTCTATAAGCTGGTCTCTTCTCACCCAATACTGCTTTTCATCTTTCTTTGATGTCACCTGTAACCTAAATCCCAACATAAATACCGAATGCAACAAATCATTGCAATCATAATCACACAAAAAAAAAAAAAAAAAATCACGGGAAATTGAATGTACTTACTTCTTGCTGTGACACATTTCTTTTGTCCAGCAGGAACACCCCTAGCTTATCATTTGATCCCCCACCATCGTATCAGCACAAATGTATTAAAAATTTTCGAATTAAATATTAACTCATTTTCTTTCCCATTTTCTATATGTAATTATAGAAATGTAGTATAATTATCATACCTTGAGAGTACAATCTTTGACCACAGTAGGTTCTTGTCTTGCTGATGCTGCAACCTAAATGATAAAGCAACCACCATAAGAATAAGAAAAAATTTAGAACGATTTCAAGTGCAAAATCATAGGAAAAATAAGTATATAATATACAAATCAAACATAAACCTATTCTAAATTGATAGAATATAGCAGCCACAGTATCGATCAATAACACACATGTATAAATCCTTGGAAAATGTAATTAGATCAAAAAAAAAAACATTGTGACTGACCAATTCATATACCAAGGAAAAACTTGAACACAATATATCAAAAATAATATATATATATATATATATATATATATATATATATATATTATTTTAGAAGAAACACCCTAAAATTCATATATATATATATATATATATATATATATATATATATATATATATATATATATATATATATATATATATATATTATTTTAGAAGGAGTGTGCTCCATAAATTTCTAACCTAACTACATAGGAGTATAAGAAAATGCCTGGAACATCAACAAAGAACAAAAACATAATACAAAATTAACCTTAATAGACAGCTATGCTGATGGTGGTGGAGAGATAGATTTAAAAGGTGTATAGAGGGCAAAACGCAAAATCGAGAGCGGGAGTTGTGTTGCAAAGGGTCGATGAATCTTTGAGACCTTCTAAGAGCAAAAGAGGTGAGATAGATGAAAATATTCAATCAATATTGAAGCTATTTCTTGTGGAATCGAGAAAGTGAATTAGCAAATTATAGAAAAACATGAAGCAAGAGGCACATCGATAGGGGAGTCGATGGAGAATAAAGTAAGAGGATGGTTCCCATCGTGGAAGACACAGTAGGTGGTGGTGATGGTCGTCGGTGGATGGAAGTGGTGGACGAGACATTTTTAATTGAGGGAATTGATGGAAGAAGATGTGAGACGGTGGAGAAAACGGGTAGGGCAAAAAAGGCGAAACAGGTGGCTATTGAAAGGAATTCGGCTGGTGGGATGTCAAGTCCACCAAGCAAATTACACCCTTTGTTTGCAAATAAAACGTAATATAATGGTAAAAAGGGGTATCGATCCTCGGGAAAATGGTTGTATTCAATCACCAATGCAATCTAAAAGAACTATTGTAAATAAACTAACTAACTACAATTAAACTAAAAAGGGGGGGGGGTGTTATGATTGCTTGAAAACTAAAAGACTTGAATAACTAAAAACTTGCAATTAAGCAAGATAGTGAGATGCTCAAATGTTGGGAACAATTGGTTAACCAAGGCAATTCAACACAATGAACATTTATGTGCTTATCATTAGGATTCAACATGAAGCTTATCATTCATCCCAAATTGGTTATAGCAATCATGAAGCATGATATGCCAAGATTCCTCTTAGGTAGTATGGAGGTTGGGGAAGCCCACAACACACCTTCTTAATCAAGATCAAGGGTTTAATTGAAGCAATTGAACCCAAGAAGTCAACTAGCCTTAAGAAAGAAGGAATCCCCAATTCCTAGAGGATGTCAATGCTTACACATCCATAAAGGAGCTATGATTCATAAACTAGAGATGATTTTTACCATCATAAAGCCCTTGTTCTAAGTTAATTCAATGATTCAATGCAAAACCAAAGAAATAAACTAACAATAGCTCATTCAAGTGCCAAGCTCATGATCGAAGCATTAAACAAGCATAAGAAATATGATCTAGAACCATAAACATAAGATAATTGATAATCTAGCATGAATCCTTCAAAAACCCACAAACATTCAAAGGTTTTTAACCAAAGTTAACCAATATAGAGAGTTTAGCCACTCATGGCAATAGAACAGCAATCACAAAAGTCTAATTGCATAAAGAAACTACCAAAAATCTTGGAAAGATGAAGAGAAATGGGTTTCTAGCTCCAAAATCGCCTCTTGCAGGTCTCCAATGGTGTAAAATCGAAGTTATGGCTGATAGATCTGATTCCCCAAGGTAATGGCAAGCCAAATGACCAAAATGCCCAAACTGGGTAGTTGCGCGGGTACCCGCGCGACGAAAATTCCACCCGCGCAAATGTTGTTGTAATGCTATTGGTCCTTCATTCCACCACTCCACCCTTCCACTACCAAAGATTCCTTTGGTCCCCTCCATATCCATGTGATTCAAATCAACCAATCATCTTTTAGCTTCAAATGTGGATGCTCCAAACCCAAATTAATTATCCATGATCCATCTTCACAAGCCCAAAATATCCAAGTCTTCAACTCTTTAAGGCCCAATTCTTCTTTGTTGGATCCGCCAAGCCCAATAATGCATCGAAAGCCCACAAGTCCGTCTTCACCCTAATCCACAATCGCGATAAGCTCCAAAACCCTGCAAAATACCTCATGCAACATAAAAAGCACCCGTTACGATCCATACTAAAGAAAAATAAATAAAATACAATGCAATAATGATAAAAAGATCTAAAAATCTAAAATAAACTAATAAAAATAAGGAAATAAAATAAGCTATCAAATCACCCCAAGCTTAAACCTAACTTGTCCTCAAGTTAGAACAAGACTAATATGAGATCGGGATGAGCTAAACTAAAAAGGAAAAAGAAAGGTACCATAAAACTTGGTCAACATCAGTCAACATGGTCAGAATTAGTCCTTCATGGACCCTACACATCCTCAAAATGTTCCCCGCTTTAGAGCCATAAACCACATTCTCAACCACTTGATGGGCGAATAGATCACGGCTGGATGTAGTCACGGTGTGCAAGACAAAGGAAACAGAGATGCGCCCAATGGTGGCACTTTAAATCACCAATGTAGACCATAGTGCACGAAGGAAAGACGCCTCTTCACACACTATGATTCCTATATTTGTCAGGCTAAAGTGTATAGTACGAAATAGGGCTTTGCAGCGCGGCCTCCGGGCAAACATCCAGTTTCAGAGGTTTCTCCCTTGTACTGTCCTTTACAGTCTACCATCTCATCGTCAAGGCCTTTTCTCACCAAAAATCAAAAATAAAATAAAATAATAAAAATTCTACTTAACCTAAACTTAACCTAACAGCTTAAATCTTCAATCTTGAACTTCTGTTATTTGGTCTTCGGCCTCTTTGTTGTTTGATATTCAGTCTTCTTAAATCTTCAATTTGTTTTTTAATAGAACTAAAGCCTTGAACTTGGATTCTTGTTCTTCTTTTTGTGTTGCTCTTTTTCTTCATTTTTCGTCTTTGTTTTTGTTGCTTTTCTTTAATCTTCTTCATTGTTTCTTTTTGTCTTCACTTTTCCAATTTCTACATTTTTTTTTGTGTTTTCTTCTTTGAAGGTCTGAGGAATTTCACCATGTAACATAGGATGGAGGCTAACATGAACACCTAATGATCATTGACAATGTGCCAAGATCAACTAAAAAGGGCGGGGAATGACTCAAAAATGGGTGTTACCGAAAAGACTTGGTCCCAAAAGATGTGAATTGGGGGACCCACTTCAAAGTTCATCAAGCACCTCAATGCAAGGTGTGATAAACAAAATCTATCTAACTATCTACTCTAGACCCCTAGAAAAATGATAACCTATCCTAAAAAGGCGGTGAGAATCTAACTAAGCAAGGCTCGGACGAGACTCGGGAGTACTAAAGGGCACTCCCTCCAAAACCAAGATGCGAGTCTTCAATATCTTCATAATACCTTACCGGGATAATCTTTGCTCGTACACATTGGCTTGACCAACCACATCCCTCCGCACCTAGACCCAATCAAGCTACCTGCATCTGACCCCCACACAAGCTGTCTCAAAGTGGTATGTGAGGCTCAAAACGTGTCCCACTTATCAAATACAAGGAAATCCATATCAAGACCCGGGACCAATCTATGATTCAATACTTATGACTCGGTGCTCTGGTACATGTAGGGATGAGAAGACAAGAGAGAACAAAAATGCATGAACTTAAACTAGAATGCATCTAAAAAGAATGAAAATTAGAAAAGAAAGAAAGAAAATATGCAATATTTTTGGAATTTTTTATGCAATTTTTATGAATGACCTAAATGCCTTACTCTAAATGCAACTATATACAACCTAAATGCAATAAAAAAAATAAAATATAAGAATACATCACCCCAAGCTTAAAATTAAGCATTGTCCTCAATGCTTAGGATGAGAGTAAGGAAGGATCATAACGGGATCAAGGTGGAGGAGGCCCGCGAGGACGGTATGGAAGCAACACATGGGTTGTACAATGATGTGTGGATGGAGTTCTTGGCCACCTAAATACACATGGATGAAAGCTTGGTCGCGCAAAGGAAGCATATGCAATGACTCAAAATTTTCTTATGAAGTGACACATTTGCGCGGGTACCCTCGCAAACTTTACGCGGGTGGTGGTTGGGTCGCGCAAATAAAGAATTAGCATAATTGGTCTCGCAAAGAAAGGGAAGGATTTGGTCTTGGCCGCGCAACAATCTGTGAGGGTGGAAGACAGCCGCGCAATTAGTTGCGAGGGTGGCAGTCGGCCGCGCAGAACTTGCGTGGGTGGGGGAGCCGGCCGTGTAAACTAATCAGATGCAACCCCATGTTGGGGTAATTTGGAACTCGGAACCTGCGCGGCTGGGGGCCGGTCGCGCAAAGTTTGCGCGGGCACCCGCGCATGTTGCAGATTTTTGACACTTGTTGCATACTTTACCAAGATCATTGCTAAACCTCAAGATGCTTATTTTTAACCAACTTCAAGCTTAGAAACACCAAAACTTCAAGAAAGATTATTTATTTACAATGCATTTATTTAACGTCTTTGCCAAGACATAGCCCCGCTTCCGTCAATCTTCATAAATTGGGATTTCCAATGTTACGTTGTCGAATTCTCCCGTGTCAAAGCCTTCATAAAATGGTTTCAAACATTTTCCATTCACTTTGAAGATTTGATTCGTTTCCAAACTCTTGATTTCAGCCGCACCATGATCAAACACTTTTAAAACAATGAAAGGTCCGTGCCATCGAGATCGTAATTTTCCCGGGAATAACTTTAAACGTGAATGATAAAGAAGAACTTTTTGACCCGAAACAAAGTGCTTTTGGGTTATGTGCTTGTCATGAAACGCTTTTGTCTTCTCTTTGCACCTTTTAAACCTTTTAATTATATTCTTCTTGACCACTTCCATCATTGGAGGATTCAATCTTCTTTGAGCCTCTCTCCTAGGCTTACAATAATCTTCCATAAAAATCTTGTGTGTGCATATATTAGGGCTTATTCCGTTTATTGGCTCAATCACATCAACTCGGTACAATGGAGAAATGTTGCTAGGGTACCTCATTGACTCAAAGATGTTGAAGTGAATGATCTCTCCATCAAACTCCATAGTAATTTTCCCTTTATGGACATCAATGATCGTGTGAGCGGTATTCATGAAAGGTCTTCCAAGGAGGATCATAGATGATGTGGAAGGAGTCTTCTCTTCAATATCAATGACATAAAAATCCACGGGAAAAACAAGTTGATTAACTTGTACTAACACATCCTCCAACACTCCTCTTGGAGACACACTTGACTTGTCCGCTAATTGAATGATGACTCTGGTTTCTTCCAAAGGACCAACATTGAGAGATTGAAAAACCGAATATGGTATGACATTGATTGAGGCTCCAAGGTCTAACATGGCACTTTCAACATGTAAATCACCAATGGTACAAGGGATAGCAAATATTCCCGGATCCTTGCATTTGGGAGGTAACTTCTTTTGGATAACCGCAGACACGTTTGCATTGACTTGAATCTTTTCATTCGCTTTGAATTTCCTCTTCTTGGTGCACAAATCCTTGAGGAATTTTGCATAACTTGGAATTTGCTTAATAGCATTCAATAGTGGAATGTTGATTTGGACCTTGCGGAAAGTTTCAAAGAATTCATTTTCTTCCTTTATCTTCTTGGAAAAGGCTAACCGGGAAGGGAAGGGTGGTGGTATGACCAATGGCTTGATAGACTTGTTGGAATATTCGGGTTGCTCAATGTTTGGAACAACCGGTTCCTTTGGAGGAACTACCACTTTCGAAGGTTCAACAATAATAACTTCATCTTCGTCTTCTCTTGAAACTCTTTTAGGGTTGCTTTCTCCAAGTGTTTTCCCACTTCTCAAGGTTATTGCACTCACATTGGGATTCTTCTCGGTTTGAGATGGAAGTTTACCCCTTTGTTCCATCTTGTTGAGAGTGGTGGCCAAGTCTCCAATTTGTGCTTGAATGTTGGAGAAAGTGTTCTTGGTCTCTTGTTGAAATTGGGTTTGGCTTTGAGCAAGAGAAGTGACAAGTTCTTGAAGGCTCATTTGGTGGGTATCACTTGATTGGCCTTGTTGATAAGGTGGTTGGTAATTTGGAGGGAGGTGAGATGTTTGTGGATATGGAGGTTTTTGGGAAGGATATTGCAGATGTTGGGGTCTCATCAAAATGTTTGGTGGATTTTGCTTTGGTGGGTATGGATTGTTTGGGTTATTCCTCCAATTTGGGTTGAAGTTGTTTTGAAATCCCATGGGTCTTGGTTGACCTTGATATCCTTCCATTGCATTCACATCTTTCGGTTCACTTCCAATAGTGGGACACTTATCCGTATAATGTCTCGTCATTGCACAAATACCGCATACCATCAATTGTTGACCACTTCCCACCACCATTTGACTTAATACATTAGTCAAATCTAAGAGCTTTGATTCCAAATGTTGGGTGTTGCTAACTTCACCAACCACTTGTGGGGAATTTCTCTTCATTTCATTTCGAGTCCCAAAGTTCCTTTGATTTTGAGAAATGGTTCCAAAAAGTGATCTTATCTCTTGAGGGGTTTTGTTGAAGATGTCACCACCACTTGAAGCATCAATCATCCTTCGAGCTTTTTCATTCATGCCCTCATAAAATTGTTGAAGAAGTAGTTGTTCGGGAATGTTGTGTTGAGGACAACTTGTACACAAGTTGTTGAATCGCTCCCAAAAATCATGAAAAGTCTCATTCTCCCCTTGACGAATCCCCAAAATGTCACTTCTTTGACTTGATATCCGGGAGATGGGATAAAACTTGCTATTGAAGGCTTTGAGTAACTCTTCCCATGTGTGAATAGATCCCTGTGGTAAGTTGAATAACCACTCTCTAGCTTTATCTTCCAATGTGAGCGGGAAGGCGGTTAACTTGAAATCATCCAATGTCACATTTTCGGGCAACATGCTAACACATATCATATGAAAAGGACTTCAAATGCTTTTGAGGATCTTCTCTATCCAACCCATGGAACTTAGTAAGTTGATGTATAAAACTTGACTTCAATTCAATTCCTCGGCGGTTTGCGGGATAAACAATACCAAGAGGTGTGTGAGTAACATCCGTCTCCATCATTTGTCGAAGTGTCAACTCTTGAGGGGGGTTGGGTGGATTGGGGTTATTGGGATATTGTTGCATCTAATTGGGTGGTTGTTGGTAAGGTGGATATGGGTATTGTTGGGGATTGTATATTGGTGGTGGATAAGGTTGGTAGTTAGGATATTGGTTGTAGGGGGGTTGTTGTTGGGGGTACATTGGGTTTTGGTACATTGGAGGGTGTTGGTAATTGGGTTGATTTGGGTAATGTACTTGTTGTTGAACTTGAAAAGCATTGGTTTGAGGTTGGTTGTTTTGGTGGAATTGTTGGTTTTGTGGTTGTGGTTGTTGATAATTGGGTTGGTTTTGAGGAGGGGCTTGATTCCAACGTGGCATATCAATGAGAGGTTCTTGTGGTTGTTGTCTTGGTTGATGGCGTGGTGTATTGGCATCTTGATTGTTTGGGTTTGGGTTGGGATTGTGAGGTGGAGTGTGATTCATGGCTATGTAGTTTTCAAACGGAATGTCTTCAAAGGAATGACCAACAATTGGAGAACTCGGCTCGGTGTCGGTATCACTTGAAGTGTGAACTTGGTCTTCTATGTTGATTAGTGGAGAAGAGGAAGAAGCTTGAACTAGTTGTTGTTGCTTTGCTTGTTTGGCTAACTTTTTCAACCTTTTTGCTTCTTTTTCAATTTCCGGATTGTAGAGTAGTTCACCGGTTCTTGTAGACCTAGGCATAAACAATCAAATAACAATAACCAATTTCCCCGACAACGGCGCCAAAACTTGGTGGGATGTCAAGTCCACCAAGCAAATTACACCCTTTGTTTACAAATAAAACGTAATATAATGATAAAAAGGGGTATCGATCCTCGGGGAAATGGTTGTATTCAATCACCAATGCAATCTAAAAGAACTATTGTAAATAAACTAACTAACTACAATTAAACTAAAGGGGGGGGGGGTGTTATGATTGCTTGAAAACTAAAAGACTTGAATAACTAAAAACTTGCAATTAAGCAAGATAGTGAGATGCTCAAATGTTGGGAACAATTGGTTAACCAAGGCAATTCAACACAATGAACATTTGTGTGCTTATCATTAGGATTCAACATGAAGCTTATCATTCATCCCAAATTGGTTATAGCAATCATGAAGCATGATATGCCAAGATTCCTCTTAGGTAGTATGGAGGTTGGGGAAGCCCACAACACACCTTCTTAATCAAGATCAAGGGTTTAATTGCAGCAATTGAACCCAAGAAGTCAACTAGCCTTAAGAAAGAAGGAATCCCCAATTCCTAGAGGATGTCAATGCTTACACATCCATAAAGGAGCTATGATTCATAAACTAGAGATGATTTTTACCATCATAAAGCCCTTGTTCTAAGTTAATTCAATGATTCAATGCAAAACCAAAGAAATAAACTAACAATAGCTCATTCAAGTGCCAAGCTCATGATCGAAGCATTAAACAAGCATAAGAAATATGATCTAGAACCATAAACATAAGATAATTGATAATCTAGCATGAATCCTTCAAAAACCCACAAACATTCAAAGGTTTTTAACCAAAGTTAACCAATATAGAGAGTTTAGCCACTCATGGCAATAGAACAACAATCACAAAAGTCTAATTGCATAAAGAAACTACCAAAAATCTTGGAAAGATGAAGAGAAATGGGTTTCTAGCTCCAAAATCGCCTCTTGCAGGTCTCCAATGGTGTAAAATCGAAGTTATGGCTGATAGATCTGATTCCCCAAGGTAATGGCAAGCCAAATGACCAAAATGCCCAAACTGGGTAGTTGCGCGGGTACCCGCGCGACGAAAATTCCACCCGCGCAAATGTTGTTGTAATGCTATTGGTCCTTCATTCCACCACTCCACCCTTCCACTACCAAAGATTCCTTTGGTCCCCTCCATATCCATGTGATTCAAATCAACCAATCATCTTTTAGCTTCAAATGTGGATGCTCCAAACCCAAATTAATTATCCATGATCCATCTTCACAAGCCCAAAATATCCAAGTCTTCAACTCTTTAAGGCCCAATTCTTCTTTGTTGGATCCGCCAAGCCCAATAATGCATCGAAAGCCCACAAGTCCGTCTTCACTCTAATCCACAATCGCGATAAGCTCCAAAACCCTGCAAAATACCTCATGCAACATAAAAAGCACCCGGTACGATCCATACTAAAGAAAAATAAATAAAATACAATGCAATAATGATAAAAAGATCTAAAAATCTAAAATAAACTAATAAAAATAAGGAAATAAAATAAGCTATCATCGGCTAAAACCAATGTCTCTATCTGATTGGAAGTAGTAGGACCAAGGACCAAAATTGCCAACTTTCAAAAATATTCTGGTAAAATTCAGAATTACCAAAAATCTACTGTTCATAAGCCACAAATAGATTTTTGTGTGTATATATATATATATATATATATATATATATATATATATATATATAATGTTACCATGAATAACAATAAATAATATATTTATTATTTCATATAATATACAATCATAAAAATTTCTAAATAAAGATGCTCTAATGAATTAATGGCAAACTGATTAGCCCCAATAAAGAATACTTCATACATTACATATTTTTGTTTTCTTTTTCTTTTAATAACTCCTTTTCATTTGGTTTGGCTGTAATGATAATTGAACTACACTACTCTTGAAAGATTTCGTTCTTGTTTCGTTGTAGATTAATGTCTAAATTTCATAGAACAAAGAAACATAATAATTTTCGAAAGATTTAGGGAATATTTTGCTCAGGAAACACATTCTTTAATGGAATATATTATTCGTTTTCGTGTGTTTTTTCAAATAGGTATTAGCAGTGCAATTTTAACTAATGGATATTACACCCAAAAAAAAAAACACAACAACAACAATACACACACACAAAAGATAATTTACATGTCACTATTTATTATACTCGTTTTTTCAATAATGGTTGATTATTCACTAATTACTCATAAACATATAACCTTTTTATAGTTAATATTCAATGTGAATAACCATAATTTACAATAAGCTTATAATATACATCAATTTATTAAGTCTACATGATGGTCATTCACATGACAATGATGAATACAATGTTAAATATGTATATGTAAGCGATCGAATTTGTACATGTAAATCTAAGTAACTCAGATGATTAGTATTTACAAATTAATTTATTGAGATCGACAAGTGAATTTACTCAAGATTACATATGAATCATGAAAAATTATTGAAAAAGTCAAGTGTAACATGAATTTCATAAGAATTAATATGTGTAAAAACTAGATACAATCAAGATCCATAATGCACACCTCAACGAGTTAAAACTAAAAAATAATAATTTTGATTCATATTTGAATATGAACGAGCTCAATTTTTTTATATACATTAGATATTGTTTATATTCATATTTGAATATAAAGAAAGCTGAGACTAAAGATATTGTAAATCGACATAGATTTGGAAATAAAATTATGAACTTTGATATATTTAACTTTTTTTATTAAGAATATCCTTAAAAAAAATAAGTTTTGTTTTTCTATAATTCCTACACTCGTTAGTGGTTCTTTAATTCATTGATTTTTTTTTTGGTTTAGTATTGATGTGGTTGGATCTAGTAAAAGATTTAATTGTATTTAAACAATAATTTTTTATTTATATTTTGTGACCTACTAAGACTTAGACTAGTTTTCAACCGGCAATGTACCTGATCGGTGCAAAGTATAAGAGTGATAAGACCGTGTGTCGAACTCAATAGGAACACAGATGTACCCATAATTAAGAATTCAATTAATAAAGCAAACAAAAGAGGGAATCTGATTATTAAACTAATAAGTAAAAGACAAATAGATCATAAATATACTTTAGACAATAATAATAAAGATACTTTCAATAATAATAGTAAAAATATTTTTGTTGAGATTTCGAATCCCTAATGATTATAATTGATTAAAATGAAGTGGTTGCGATTGATTCAAATGAAATGCAATAGATATTAGTGTAACATCCATAAAATTCATCTAAAATTTAAACTTTTCAAACATTCCAAAACCATCCATTGTTTACAAATTGTTTTCAAAATAATCCAATATCAGAGTTTTCCCAAAAATCACACCATGAAAAACGAGGAGGTGCATGATCAAGCCTTCGCCTTTCCGCGATCATCTAATGTACCTGAAACAAAATCCACAACTGTAAGCCAGAAGCTTAGTGAGTTCCCCCAAAATACCGATACATAACGAATAGTACACATAATAACAGTAACAACATGTAATGGGTCCACATCTCCACAGACTGGATCACCCCTGAGCCCACAGTATGAGTCTGACATGCCCTCCCTAGCCCTCAGCCCATATTTGGCTTGCTCTCGAGCCCACAACATAAGTCTGGTTTGCTATAGGCCCACAGCTTATGCCTGGCTTGCTCCCTCAGCCCTCGGACTGGAATATAGTGATTAGCCCTCATTACGAGTCTGGCATGCTCGGTCCGGCCCTCAGCTCGTATCTGGAATGCTCAGGAGTACTCAGTATGAGTCTGGCATGTCCTCCTTGGCCCTCAGCTCATATCTGGCATACTCCAGGGTTTGTTGGCTACAACACGGAGCAGTACAACCTCAACCCAACCCACACAACATATCGACATGTAACAGATAAACACACATACATATAATCAGATAGTATCACAGGTAGTCCTACAGATCTACCAGACTAGCATATCAAACTAGCATGCATATCTAACTCATACTCAGCATATCAATAACTACTAGGATATCAATCCAATGAGTCAGCCTTGGTGCCTTCGACCCCTAAGTATAGTGAGGAAAACTCACCTCACAAGTAGTGCTGAACCGGTAATATCAATCCCAACTCACAACTCCAACTCAACTGCCAACAATCACCAAGTGACTAACCTCATCAAATGTAACACTCATAAAAATCATGCCAAATTTAAACTTTTTAAAACATTTCAAAACCCATGATTATTACAAAACTTGTTTTCAAAATAGTATAATGTCAGAGTATCCCATAATCAAATCATAAAATCATGAAATATGAGGAGCTGTACGATCACGCCTTCGCCTTCCCGCGATCATCAGAAGTACCTGAAACAATAATCGATAAATGTAAGCTCGATGGCTTAGTAAGTTACCCCCAAAATACCAACGCCATAAAACATATCGATAACATATAAGCAAACAGAACATACATAATGAACCATCAGTATGACTGGATCGCCTCACGGGCCATCAGTCTATCTGGACTGCTCTCCGAGCCTTAGGCATGTCTGGACCGCCTCTCAGGGCCTTCAGCCTATCCGAACTGCTCGCCAGGCCTTCGGCCTGACTATATGCCCTCCCGGGTCTGCAGTCTATCCGATCCGCGCTGGGTGTCTTGGCCTACAGCGCAAAGTAGGACTTGCCTCAACCCAATCCCCCCAAACCAACAATCATGTGCACATAATATCATACGCTAGCATGCAAGTACTGATAGTCATATAGATCTAACGGATCACTAATCATGGCAACCATCCTATAACCAGGATACCGATCTAACCGATCAATAACATAACAACCATCCTATAACCAGGATACTGATCTAACAGATCTCTAACATAGCATCCGTCCTATAACCAGGATACCGACCTACCAGGTCACTAAGCATATCACCATCCTAACTACCAGGATGTAAATCAATAAGCATATCATGCAATAAACCCGGATACAAATCCGATAAGGGTCGACATTGGTGCCTTAGACCCTGTTGATATAGTGCGGAGAACTCACCTCACAAGTAGCTCGAATCGATAAAGTCAACTCCACCAAATGCAGCTCCAAATCCAACACCTGCATCCACCGATGACTCACTTCCATAAATTCCCAAATTACCAAAACACCCCCAGAGGTCAAACTGGTCAACCCTTAGTCCAAGTCAAAGTCTACGGTCAAATTCAACAATCCATATTGACCCAACTCGCCGAGTTCCTTAAGAACTCAGAAAGTCATAAAACCCTCACTGACTCGCCGAGTTTCCGACCAACTCGTCGAGTCCATGCGTGTCCAGAAGTCGGGGAAAACCCTAACTGGCTCGTCGAGTCCTCTTACTAACTCGTTGAGTCCATGCAGAAACCAAATAACGGGAAAACCCTTCCCAACTCGTCGAGTCGGCTTATCCGACTCGTCGAGTTCATACAGTCCATTTCTTGTCCAGATGATTTTGAGCCACTCCAAAGCTCCAATTGGTAGATCTAGTCTCCTAGGGCCTATTTATCATGTAAAGTTGCAAACTTTACGTGCATGCAAGGTCTTAAGAGCCAAAACTAGGCTAAGGAATAAGCTTAAGGCAAAGAGAAGGCCATAGCTTGACAAAGACTAAAACTTTATGACAATAAGGGGCTAAATGAGTCCAGATCTAAAGTTACAACCTCAGATCTTGCCCCAAATTCGGAAATACCACAACAATACACTAGAAAGGGCACTAACCCCATGAATGAAGAGATTTAGCTAAGGGAGAGCCAAGGTAACGACTTGTTACCTTTAATGTGATGCTAAGATGGAGTAGAGTTCGGATCTACAACTTCTCCTTGTTCCAAGCTTCTTGAACTTCAAGCTCTTCTCACCAAGATCCACCTTCCAAGCTTAAAAACACACAAATATGGAGAGTAAACACGATTTAGGATTTCTGAGCTCAAAGGGGCTGTAAGGGAGGCTAAGGGAGGCAAATGGCCCTTTAAATAGGGTGCAATACACTGGAAATTAGGGTTTCATCCTCCAGCTCCAACTCGTCGAGTTGTATCTTCCAACTCGTCGAGTTGGTCACTTAAGACACACGACCAAATTCGTTCCTACTCGACGAGTCAGAGCATCCAACTCGTCGAGTAGACCTTTCAAAATGGAAATAAGGCCGTAAAGTTTATACCTAAGAGTCGGGGTGTTACATCAAAATCCCAAAATACCCAAAATACCCTCAAGGTCAAACTTGGTCAACCATGGTCAAAGTCAAAGTCAACAATCAAGGTCAATAGTCAAGGTCAACAGTCCATGTTAACCCAACTCGTCGAGTGCATCTACTAACTCGTCGAGTTCCTTCATATCTAAGAAAATCATGAAAAGCTCGAGGCAACTCGCCGAGTTACCAGAGCAACTCGTTGAGTTCTTTAACATTCCAGAAAGCGGGAAAACCCGAACCAACTCGTCGAGTTGGTAGAGTAACTCGTCGAGTTTTCCTAGCCTTAATGCATTCAAACACTTCCAAGCGAAACCAAAGCCCCAAACTATAGATTTGGTCGCTTAGGGTTGAGATACCACGAAAAGCTGCAAGCTTTACGTCCGTGCATGGCATCAAGGGGGCTAAAACACTCAAATAAGGCTTATCAAGGGACTTAGATCATGAAGGAGGGCCAAGACTTGATAAAGTTGGCAACTTTAAGCCCATGGAGGCCATGGGGTGTCCAGATCTGAAACCATGGCTTCATAACATGGTCAAATCCAAGAATGGTCCTAAAATAAGCTAATAATGGCCATAAACTTTCAAAAGAAGAGATCTAGCAAAGGGTTGATCAAGGTATCGACTTTATACCTCCAAATGGTTGCAACAACACTGAAAATCTCGGATCTAATTAAAGCTTCTCCCTTCAACTTTGCACCACCAACTTCACACGTCTTCAAGAAAAGCACCAAAGAACACTCTTTAAGCTCACACACTCAAAATGGGGAAAGAGGCACGATTAGGGTTTTCTCTGGATTGAAGGGACGGTGGGGGAGGCTAAAAATGAGAGTTTTGGCCTTTAAATAGGGTGCAAAACTATAAAAATTAGGGTTTCATGTTCAGCCTTCAACTCGTCGAGTAGACATTAAAAGATACGCGGGCATTTTATGCTCTACACGACGAGTTGGAGCCTTCCAACTCGTCGATTTGCCCTGAAAATATAGATATAAAGCTTTTAAATTCATACCTGACGATTAGGATGTTACAATTGTTGGGTTTTGTATACTACAACATCCTATGGTGCACATACAACCCTAAAAGCTTTGGATCTATGTTTTCTCTAATTATACATGGATATAGTTTCCAAAGCTTTAAGCCTACAACTAGCATACAAATAACATATGTATAATAAGACAAGTTTTAGACATACCTCTTGATGTTGTTGATGTTGCTAGGAAGACTTTGGCCTTTAAGAACTTAGTGCCCCAAGTGTTGCACCTCAAATGGAATCACAACACATCTAGGACAAAGGTGACTATTGAGAGAGAATTTCCATGCACCAAAAACACCTCCATGAACTCCAAGAACTGGAAGTGGCGTTTTTAAGTTATGGAGATTATATTTATATGTAGGATTCCAAGAGTCATGGGTATAACCCAAATGCATACCCATGGGTTTTATGATCCATGGTCCATGTGGACCAACTCTTTATGTATCCATACATAAACTTAGTCCAATATGGATCATAAGCCCACACATATAAATATAACCAATTACCATAATTAGTCCCCATAGATTTAATTAGTCTCTCTTGATCACTAAATTAATTCCAAACTAATTCTTGATCAATACTAATTAAATCATATGATTTCATATTAATATATTAGAACTTAAAATATATTAATAAATCATATATAACCTCTTCTCAAAAGTCCATCCTAACATATTGTCCTGATGATATGCAACCCAAATGGACCATGCTACTCTCGGGTCGAGTACATATCAATAATAGTTATAGGCTTAGACATCTAATCCAACAGTCTCCCACTTGGATAAGTCTAAAACTTTTATTGCAAATACGACTCCAAAATCCCGACTAGCAATCGTAGCTCTTAAAAACCGTTATCGAACTTTGATCTAGTCAATGACGTGTCCATTAGATAAGGGATCATATATTCCTCCATTCTAGATATCATATAGACTGATACATGGATTACAATCATTTTCTATGTCCATCTGTTGTTTTCTGATTTCTGATTTATGACGACCGACTAATTGAACAAATCAAATCAGTCCAGGCCCGGCCGAGCACTTAAGGTTGTCATCACTAAATCATCGAGGGGCCCACATATATCGCTTTTATCCCTCTAAGGGTAAAAGGAACGGATAAACATTGACTCATATGCTTGCTCTATTTACTTATTAAATCGCACAAAACAATGTGTTTTATAACACCAAGTTACTGGTGCGTTTTCACATTATCAATGTGCAACCAACTTGTAGACTGAAACTCATATCTCTCCGTTTGAAGAATATAAGATATTATCGTCTCATGATCACTCGTGATAAAACCCATGAAGTGATTCAAATGAGCGTGGGTTTAATCCAATACTAGAATCTTATTCCAGGAACACTCATGAATACTGCATCTTTGTCTAAAACATCTAGACATACTACAGACCCATTCATGATAGTCTTGCCTCAATACCTACTTCCAAAGTATGATCGACTGTGGACAGTTTGAATAATCTAGTTATTCGGGAAGTCAAAACTTGCAAAGTGAAACACAAGAATAATACTAATCCTGTATGGCCCCAAAACTTTTGAGTCATATTGATTACTCATTTATTCATTGTATAATGTTTCAAATAATCAACTTAATACTTGAACTAAAACAATAGTTGTTCCATGCTACAAGCATGCACACTATGTTTACCTATGTTCCTTACTTTGTGGAATAGATCAATTGAAAACACTTCAATGATACTCATTTCACAATTCCAAATCCTTATCGTAAATGTAAGAACACCAAATTCTTGTCATTTACTATAATTTGTTAGATTCTAAACTTATATGCAATGATCCTCTTGCAACGACTATGCACAAAAGTCACAAATACTTGGCAACAGACATTACAAAGTATTCCAATGGAGAGCAATTCCATGGAAACAAAGTCTCACATTCAATGTACATTCCTTTGAACATCCTTCTTGCATTAAGTTTTCTAATCTTAATCAGATTTAAGGAATAACTTCCACTTATGGAAACATTTCCATATTCTCATTTTGACTATCACTTCTGAACAAGAGTTGCCTCTTTTCAGAATATGTCAATATGGTCCTTCCAAAATTAACACTACACTTCCAACTGTCCATGAGTAATAAATCTTTGGTAAGCCTCGATTGTCCTCGACAATTGCTTAATCATTTTAGCCATATACAGTTCTGGTCCTTTTTCCCTCTTAATTCCCTAGGCACTTGGAAAATTCAGAACACATAGAAATATTATAGCATATGCAATCGATCCTATACCCGAAGCATATGGGATACGATTTATAATGTCTCACATAAAGACATGATCCTAGACGTCCTTTGCTATAATTTTTTCTATTAGCCATGTTCTCAAAATTCGGACTATGAAGAGGGATGTCGTAATCATAATCGAATATTGAGAACGCCTTTAATATTTCCATATAAAGAATTTCCTTATGTTGAACCATTCCAACATAACATTCATATATATACTTGACTAAATTTGATTAAAATCTCAATTTAAGCTTTTAGAATTGGAATGAAGTATAATTTCCTCTCCCTTAACTATAGCAAAACAACTTTTCAAACCCTGCAACTTTGCAAATTGAAACTTTTTGTTTTCTATAATTAACATTGCTAACTTGCAACATCCACCATAATTGATTATGCTCCCACTAGCATAATAATAGCATCCTCATTTGCATAACACTTATGCTTCCACTAGCTTTGACATGTACTCAGAAATCAGTTGGACTTCTAGAAATCAACACTTTGTTGACTTTCTTACCAAAGTTCAGATTTCTGATACGAGATGCTTCGATAAGACTTTATCTACGCTTCCCAAAATCATACACCTTTCCTTAGATAGCTCACATGTGTGTCTAAACAATTATGAAGAGCGATTCTGTAATCATAATGTTTAGACCTTTGCCAATGCTTACAATTCGAATTATGAAAAGGGATGTCGTAATCATAATTGAATCCGTGAATGCAAATATCACAAGTACTATCTTCTTAAAATCTACTTACTGAAAGCGTTTCCTCACCATCTTTTTCATGAATTGAAGAGAAACCTTATTACACTTAGATTTTATGGTGTATGTGTTCCTATTCATGTGAATTTGTCAAAAACATAACCACAAGAGGAGGTTAGTGACAAATCCAAACTCATATGAACTGAACTTGTTCAATCTTAACTTCTTGCCACCTGGCAGTACAAGGGCCTACCATTGCTTCCAAGTAGTTATGCAAACAACTGAGAACTCATAGAACTCACATGCATAGTCAACTTTAACTGGAATGGGCACAGAAATAAGAATAACACGATAGGCTATAAACCTCAAGTCGTGTGCGAGTGATAAACAGTACCCTTGATTAGTTCTTGAAACTTTTCGAGATCTTTAAGATTCCCACTGACCTCTTGACATATAAGATTCTCTTGTCAAGAACCATTCCTTGACAAAGCAAATATTCAAGAGTTAGTGTGGATTCTTATCAAGACAAACACTTCACACAATTGGCCTTAGTTGGTCTTTGTTTTATCCAAAACATCACAACTCACCAATTTCAAATGTACAAGAGTAGAAAATATTTGACTCTACATTTGATAAGTGTTTTAAACCTTCTTAACATTATGTCACTCAAGGATCGACCTTGGAGTATTACTCTAAGACTCAATTTTGGAACGAAGTATGATTCATCTTTTGATTTAACCATTTCAACAATTCACGATTCCTCTTCTTAGTCAAACAAATGCACTAAGATGTCCTTAGAGGATCAATTGTGATATGGTTTTTCATAATCATTAAGATGATCATAAAACATGATACTGAAGTACTCTCCCATCTTTTCAGATTGGAGAAACTTTTATCTTTCTGCCTAATTTGATTCTTCTCATTCATCCTGCCATATATTGAAACCTTTCCAATCTTCCAGAATTATACTTAAACTTGTAAGCATAACCATGTTTACTAAACTTTAGTAAATCATGACTAATAGCCTTATCGTTCTTTGTGGTGGACTTGATCAATGCACAACCAAGTGTACTCGATCTCCTAGTCCTTCACTTGATTCACATATACATGTGAACAAGGAATTAGTCTTAATTTCCCAAAGATGAAAATTCTCATTCATCATACAATACAGGTTGCATGATTCCAAGTTTCTATCCAACTGAAACTTGGGTGATGAGAATCTTTCCTTATTTGGTAAATTATGACACTACCATAAACGAAAGAATCAAATCCATTTTCCAATACTGTTATCAATGGAATCATATAAACAATAATTTTCACAAATCCCATTGTAAGGATACTTTAAAATAAATAAAATCAAAAATTTTCCTTTTATTTTAAAATTGCGGAAAGACTTATCCTTACAATGCAAATACATATGAAAACTATGTTGTTATCTATTCCTAAGAAATCTATCATAACTCTTAAGCAGCAGCTCAAAATTCTGATCTTCGAATCATGCGATCGAAATCCATCTTCGCGATCAGATTCAACATACTCTTCTTCTAAGCTTCCTCTCCTTTTTCGATTCTACAAAACATCAAAATGCGACCTAGTAACATCATGCAATATGAATCTCCAAATAGGAACTTAATAGAATTAGATAGTGGACTTTACCTGAAGCATAGTCAAATTTTTGACTTTTGCCATCCTACTGAACTTTCAGGTAAATAGGGCAGCTTCGCAACGAATGCCCCTTCTTTTGGCAATAGAAACATATGGAATCTTTAGTAATGGTACATGGGACTATCTAAGACTTAGCCTTTCTCTTTACCATTTGGTCAACCGGGTTGACTATGGCTGATCCTTTTCCATTGGGAAGATAAGACTTTCCGGACTTCCAATGTTTCCATTGTCAATGTCCATGAAAGTTTGGGAAGTAGATCTTCCAATCAAATTTGCTTTACCGGTGCTCCAAATCATTGCTGATTCAGCAGCATCAAGCAAATAGGTAAGATCGATAAGGGTCATGTCGTGGTCTGTCACATAGTAGTCCTTTAAAGAACCCGCTATATGACTTAGGAAGTGATTGAAGAACCCAGTCAATAGTCAACTTCCTTGAGAGTTCGACACCTAACTCTCCCAGCTTGTCAATATGAGACTACATCTCCAAGATGTGAGTACATATAGACACTGCTTGCCAATAGGGATTGAGTGACCTTGAACTTTTTAAGAACTTGTGGGTTAGGGAGAATAATTGGAGGAGGTGGAGGAAGTGAAGTATGATTTCCAGTCCCATTAATGCATAACAAAGGGATTAATCTTTCACCTTGATCACCATTTGGGATATCATCTTCATTAAGAAAGCTTTATCCAAAAGGATATGGCAGACCATCGTTGTCATAACTAGACATCTATGAGGGAGAAATTCAAGTTTAGTTGATTTAAGTCCTTAATATAATACCCAATATGAAATATTAAGGCTAGGACCCAACACAATATTTTATAACTTGGAAGAGGGATGTCGTAATCTAAGCTACAAAATATTTGAAGGTAGGTAAATGATGATTTACCAATTTCCACCATGAAAAACGAAATTTAACATTAGGTTTTAAACGAATTGAAACTCCTAGATCTTCTGAGATTCATTGAACTATTCAATGGGATGTTTAAATCTCGATTGTGCCCTTCAAGTTTGTGACTGGGATGCCGAGGATCACAAACAATGAGTGAATAACCATGCAAATTACCTTGGTACACTTAATGTTACAACCACCTAATCAATTTGTTAGTTAACCACACACACTCCATTGATCTACGATTAACATCAAGCTACCCTTTTTCACGCATTGTCAGTCCCAGATTAGTGTGTCGGTTAACCGCACACGCTCCACTAACGACTTAACAAGGTGCAAAGTGCAATTTCATGGGTTAGCACCAAATTCACATTTTCCTAAAGTAACTAAGATTGAGAATTTAATAAAGTTTAGTTACTTTATATTTATCATTATACTTTTAATGAAGGGAGAATTAATGTCATGTCCTACCCGTTTGGCTAACGACCCTCCACCAGTCACGGAAGCGGTGGGTGAGAGTGGACACCCATTAAACTGCCATTTTATAGGCAGTAACCTTATACCCCCTTATAGACTGGCTTCGTGAATGAGGCCTACTAACGGTAAGACTCACTTACTCTTAT
The DNA here is from genome assembly GCF_052849685.1 of Lactuca virosa. Taxonomy (NCBI): domain Eukaryota; kingdom Viridiplantae; phylum Streptophyta; class Magnoliopsida; order Asterales; family Asteraceae; genus Lactuca; species Lactuca virosa. Next base: position 48,578,271 of record NC_136433.1, read on the forward strand.
ACATATATATATATATATATATATATATATATATATATATATATAAATTTTAAACCTATAATATTATAATAGTATAAGGGTTGAATTTTAAACTTTTAAAATTCTAGGGGTTGGAATTAAAGTTTACATGGGGGGGGGGTAACTTTACAAATTCCAAAACTTGAGGGCAAGTTTTGAACAATTCAAAAACTTTTGGTTTCCATAACTTATGAGTTTTTTATGGTTTTAATGGAAGACTTTTCAAGTTCCATAACTTGAGGACAAGTTATGGAAGACATAAAACTATTTTATGATGACATTTAAAAAACAAGACCTTTCATTTTTCATAACCTATGAACTTTAATGAATCTTTTAAAAAGAAAAACTCTTCATTTTCCATAACTTGAGGACAAGTTATGGAGTTCATAAAAACCATTAAAACCAATTATTCCCATTAACACAATAATCAAATAATTTTTCTATGATCTAGATCAAACTCATAAGTAAAGATAATTCATATCAACAATTTTCAAGAACTTAGCTAATCACATAAACTAACACAAATCTTGAAACTTTGACAATTATCCTTTTATTGGATGAGGATAATTGTTACCATGACATCAAAATCAAATTTTATGAACAAAACATTTTGTGGTAATGATCCTAATCCAAAACAGGCCAAAAAAACTCGAAAATCTGCATCCATGAATTTCAACTCGTCGAGTACATGAGCTGACTCGTCGAGTTGGTCAACTTTGTGAGTGCACTCGGCGAGTCACTCATCCAACTCGGTGAGTCCAAGGAAAAAACCATGCAACTCGTCGATTTAAGCACCGGACTCGGCAAGTTCTGATGTCAGAGTGCAGAAAATTCGATTTTTTCACTTTGAAAACCAATAATAACATCAAATATAATAGAAAACAACCCATGGATCTGATACCACTGTTGGGTTTTGTATACTACAACATCCTATGGTGCACATACAACCCTAAAAGCTTTGGATCTATGTTTTCTCTAATTATACATGGATATAGTTTCCAAAGCTTTAAGCCTACAACTAGCATACAAATTACATATGTATAATAAGACAAGTTTTAGACATACCTCTTGATGTTGTTGATGTTGCTAGGAAGACTTTGGCCTTTAAGAACTTAGTGCCCCAAGTGTTGCACCTCAAATGGAATCACAACACATCTCGGACAAAGGTGACTCTTGAGAGAGAATTTCCATGCACCAAAACACCTCCATGAACTCCAAGAACTGGAAGTGGCGTTTTTAAGTTATGGAGCTTATATTTATATGTAGGATTCCAAGAGTCATGGGTATAACCCAAATGCATACCAATGGGTTTTATGATCCATGGTTCATGTGGCCCAACTCTTTATGTATCCATACATAAACTTAGTCCAATATGGATCATAAGCCCAACACATATAAATATAACCAATTACCATAATTAGTCCTCATAGATTTAATTAGTCTCTCTTGATCACTAAATTAATTCCAAACCAATTCTTGATCAATACTAATTAAATCATATGATTTCATATTAATGTATTAGAACTTATAATATATTAATAAATCATATATAAACTATTCTCAAAAGTCCATCCTAACATATTGTCTTGATGATATGCAACCCAAATGGACCATGCTACTCTCGGGTCGAGTACATATCAATAATAGTTATGGACTTAGACATCTAATCCAACAACAATTAGCAGTTATTCACCCATTTCTTAAGTGATTAGATCAATTTCTAATATCCTTAATCATATATTGCTAAGTTATCTACCAACAATGATAGTTTTCCTAGATTCATTATATAATAACTTATGATGAAAGAGTTAATTGGTATGATTATGTTTCATCGTTTGTGGTAACCTTTCAAACCGCCTACGAAAATAGTGCAATCATCGACTTTAAATCGACTAACCTAAGGATATCATCATCTAGTCACAATTGTGTACGTTAATAGTGTCGTTATGATTCGTGCAACACAGACCAAAGCAAATCTAAATTATGAAGCTCACCTATATAAGCGTAAAAGCATCAATATTAATATTCATGGATCTTTAGTTTATGATCCTTTTAATGAATCAAAATATAATCAAATAAGTTCATTTACATTCTGAACAAAAATATTAGGAAATTGGACAATAATTAAGACAAAGGAACAAGAGAAATCAAAGGAGTGATAAATATTATATAAAGCAAAGCGACACGACTCCTCTCAGATCGATTACGCCTCTTTTGCTTTGAATATTTTATATGCTTCTAGTTTCTGTCTTCTATATGTGATGTTCTATGCTTTAGACGAAATTAGGGTTCTATTTATAGTCTTCTATGACTGACTTATTTTGCAGCGCCATCAGGTAGTCGTTGCGTAAATCCTTAAATTTGGTATTTATCTTCAAAATCTTCTTATTTCTTTCATTGCTAATCTTCTGCTATATTTCTTGCTTGATACTTCACGAATATATGCTCAAAAGGGTTCTTTTGAACTTCTGTTTTATCAATGTGCACCCTTTTTAAACGCAAAATACAAATATAAAGCAATTAAGTACCTCTGTTGTCCTATTTTTATCACTAAAACATTCATAAAAGTATATGCAATATCCATAAAAATATGTATAATGTACGACACATCAAAATACCCCACATTAGGTTTTTGCTTATCCTTAAATAAATCATTAATGACTTAGGCAACAAAATCAATTTTAATAACAATTAAGATCAATTATTACATTATTGATGCATAAACACAATAATTGTCCATTATGTTCAGCAAGCAAGAATATAAATGTGGAATTCTCATGTAATGTCCCGATTTTCAACCCAAAATTTTCATTTTTATTTATTCAAATATATAAAGTATAATTACAATTACATTAAGCGGAAACATGTTGCGAATGCACGTGTGACATCCCCAAATTCACGGCCATTTTAAAATTTTTATTTATGCTTATTTAAAAATCAGAGTATCCATTTTAAAGAATAATATTGCGGAATTTGTTCACAGAAAAACATGATAATAATATTATCAATGCATTTCCGAAGAAATGTATTTTATTTATATTAAAACAGTTGGATGTCATCGTCAATACAGAAACATAAGCATAAACAGACCTTACATTCATTTACCCTAATGATTTACATCTCCTTTAATCTGTCAGTGTAATGTGTCTTTGTATCGATACCTGTGATATAAATAAACTGAGTGGGTCAGGTTGGGAAACCTGGTGAGTACATAGGGTTTTCAACCCACAATAAAATAGTTAATTTGTTTCTTCACATACTTTAAGGGTCATCTCCTATATCGTGTTTACCTCTCATCGCCTTACATCGCATTTCCTTATATGTTTGTTCCTAAGGATCATTGCCTACATCGCATAGACAGTACCGATTTGGGGATTATTCCCCCAATACGTGTCCAATAAGGGTTAGAGTATCATCGCATGAATACGTAGTTACTACATCGACTAAGCTCGTAATTCATCACCTACAGGTTATGAGTCTGCCAGTGTTTCCACATGACTTGTTTAGATTAATCAGTGGTCGCCATTTATACTCTGGCAGATAACTACATCGCAACATCGCAGGTCAAGGTTATGTCATCTCATAATCATCTCTTATCTCACATCACCTATTCATCATCGCATATCTATCATCACCTTTCTATCATCACCTATCACTCATTTACCCATCTTTACCCAATATATTTATAGGTATAAAACACATATACAGTTTAAATCATGTAAAACATGTATAGATCGTTCATCTAGCATATATATATTAGGAACACAGATAATAAGCACATATAGCATGTATTAATACTTCATATCTATGTGTAAGATGAAAGTAACTATGCACTCACTTGTCAAAGTGATGACTCTAAACTCGGGCAACGCTTCGTTTCTAACAAATTTATTTTCCTTTAACGAAACGTAGTATCATTATCACTAGATTTTAGTCTAATATTTTATTGAGACTAATTATTCGTCTAGATTTACGAGCGATATTGTTTTATAAGTGTTAAAAAATACTTTTCAACTACTATGTATAGACAGGGGCCAAACATGAAACACCGGAGGGCAGGACCATTGTGGCATTTAAGTTGTTCTGAAATCCAACAACCCTATGCGGCCCTTCAAACCAGATTCCCCGTACCACGAGCAGTTAAAAGGTATTACAATAACACTTTGTATAATTTATATTTTTTTTCTATTCTTAGCACATATATTACTTACAAGGGGGTAAGCATAACTCACCTACAAGGGGTTTAGCGAAGAACTGGGCGTAACTTCGGAGTATGCTGAGCGTACTCATTATGCGGGGAGTCCGAAGCCTACGTTGCGCGTACGACGGGGTAGGTGTCACCATCGCATGCGAAGCCGTGGAGAGGAAGGGAGGGTCCAGATTGCGCCACGTGTCTGCCTCGCATTCATCCATAACTTAATTAACTTCTAAATTCCGTAACTTTCGTATACGAGCTCCGATTTCGACGTTCTTTATATCCACGTGTAGGTAGCGACGTGATCTACAACTTTTGTTTGGACTCCGTCGGCTAATTTTGACTTTATTTTTAAAGTTATATATTTTAACAGTGTAACGCCCAGACTCTGGTACGCATTTATTTACAAATTATTCATGTTTAAAAAGCTACTCGACGAGTTGGAAGCCTCAGACTCGTCGAGTACAAGTTAGTATTGGACGCGGTATTTCAGCCACCTAGTCGACGAGTCAAGAGCCCTCGACTTGGCGAGTAGGCCTGGCAGAGTGAAACCCTAATTTCGGGGTTTTGCACCCTATTTAATCATCTTAATCCCCACCCCTTGGCCTCATTTACAGCCTCCTTGTCCCAAACCCTAATCCACAAAACCCTAGAGTATCTTGTGAGTGTTTGAGCCATTTGTAAGCAATCTTTTGTGTTCCTGAAGCTTGAAGAAGAAGAAGGAGTTAGAAGGATCAAGAGGAAGAGAGGAAGAGAGTAGATCCAGAAACTACACTTCTTTGGCTACATTTTCTGGTAATCAAGTTTCTATCTTGACCTCTAGTTCATTAGATCTCTTCCTTCCCCTTTTATGAAGGTTTTGGCCCAAGAATGATAACCTTTGGAGAATGGACGACCCAATTGGATAATTTTACAGATTTAGGACCTAGAGGGGCTGTTATGACATAATGGTGCAAACTTTATGCTATTGGAGCCCCCATGCAAGCCATAGCGTATCATATTGGCCTTTTTAGCCCAAAAGGCCATGCATGTGGGGAAAAGGTGGGAACTTTACGTGCCTAAGTAGTGTCAGGGGTTTAGATATGAGGTTGTAAACTTTAGTTTGGTGTATGGAGGGCTTAAGGACCAAGTTCTAGGTCCCAAGGAATTAAGGTTTGAGCTAAACCCTTTAAGAAGGTGTATTAAGGGGTAGCGTCAGAAACTTTACCCTTAAAAGGACATTTTCAGGGGTTACGTGAAGTAAGAAGCTTAGATCTAAAGTGTAGGGCTTAATATTTTAAGATAACCCAAACAGACAGGAGAACTCGGCGAGTCTAGTAAGGGACTCGAAGAGTTGAAGCCAGGTTGTCCCGATTGTATGCCAGGTAGAACTCGAGGAGTCTGTGAAGGGACTCGACGATTTGACTCGGTTGACCACGAGTCTGAGTAGTATAGGAACTCGCCGAGTTGGGAGATAACTTGACGAATTGGGTTGACTGGGAGTTGACCTTGACTTTGACTTTGACTTTGACCAGGGGTAAAATGATCATTTTACCCTAGGAAGGATTATCATATTTTGATTAAGTGTTATTATGAAATTAATAGTCGGGGGAGTCGCTGGAGCAGCAGTCAGAGATTCCTCACTCGAGTTTTCAGCAGTCAGCCTTACGAGGTGAGTTTCCTTCGGTAGGAACGGGTCTACGTCACCAAGGGCGACCCATAGAATGATTATGTTAGTAGCTGAGTGTGGGCGAGGCCCGTATATACCAGGTACCTGAGTGTGGACGGGGCCCGTATCTCATAACATAGTTGAATATGGATATGTGCCTAATTGATAGAATTAGTTATACTTGTTGTCTGTGTGATACTTGTATGTATGTTTAGTAGCTGAGTGTAGACGGGCCCCGTATATCATAGCAGCTGAGTGTGGGCGGGGCCCGTATCTCATAGTAGCCGAGTGTGGGCCGGGCCCGTATCTCATAGTAGCTGAGTGTGGGCGGGGCTCGTATCTCAGAGTCAGCGGAGTGTGGACGAGGCTCGTATCTCCCAGTTAGTGGAGTGTGGGTGGGGCCCGTATCTCCATGAGTGTGGGCGGGTCCCGTATCTCCTAGTTTCATGTTATGTGTATGGTATGTGTTAGTTTGGGGAGACTCACTAAGTTGCGTGCTCACAGTTTACAGTTTTGGTTTCAGGTACTTCCGGTAGCAAGGAGAAGAGCTCGGGATGATTGCAGTGCACACACCATTTGTTCAGCATGGGATGCTTATACTCTGATATTTTGATATACATTGATATGATGTTTGAGATATTATGACATGTGTTTTGGATAACTATGGATTTATTAATAATTAAAAACGAAATTTTTGGTCTGTATTTTTGGGATGTTTCAAGTTGGTATCAGAGCCTTGGTTTGAGGAATTCGGGCACACTCTCTGGTGTGTTTGAACTCAAACTAAGGACTTGGTATGAGAAATTTTAAATGAAAAACATTTTTACAAAAAGAATTTTGAAATGAGAAAAGAACATTGAAAAGAGAAAAAGGGTGTGGTGCATGCAATCAGCCGAGCTCAAGTAAGTACTCCCAAATTACCCATACAAGTTTATGTTATGATATGTTTATGAGAACTGCATGCTAGATTAGGACTAAGGATCTAGGAAGGATGCCTTATGTGCCTGTTATATGTATCTCAGCTTTATGAACTGCATGCTAGTACAGATTAGTCAGGGATAGCCTGAGAGAGATATGCTTGATTATGTTTACTCGATGCTCGAATGCTGCTTTGCTTTGTGCTTTTAGGAGTTCTAGTTATCTTTTACTAAGTAGTAAATGAATATGTTAAGTTACATAGTGCAAGGAATAAATAATTTTAGAAGGTTAGGTCTAGCTCTATTGCGCAGCTCAAATTTGAGTCCAACCGTTGTAGGGTAGGGTCTCTCATTCGAAGAATTATCTAGTCTTAATGATATTTAATAGTATTCACGAGATAGTTAGGGGAGATAAGATGAACTTCTTATGCAGCTGATAGTAGAGAGTGGGATGGTAATTACCCTAAGGAAAGCCTAGGATGAGATTAGCAGAGAGCAGTAGTAGTAGAAGGGGCTTGGTGGAGTCAAGACAGTTCTTGAGGAAAGTACGGATAGATGTGGAAGGTAGTATGGGCCCGTACTACTGAAAGCAGAGGATCCGTACTCGAATCAAGGAAGGTTGTGATGAATCCAGGAAAATTATAGTGTGTTAGATCCCTCGAGATATGATGAGTATACTGATGTTTGTTATGGTGTATTTTCAGTATGATGACGCTACGCACTAGACTAGTTGGCACTTTAGGCACTGGTGAGTGATCAGGCTCGGGCACTGGAGTCGGGCAGCTTGACGAGCAGACGAGGGAGTTAATCTCATCTAAGATCACACGTACCATTCTAGAACAGACTCCTGTGATCTTTGGTTCGGTCAAGGAGGGTATTTTGGAGCTTCTGGATGAGAAGTTGAGCGCTTTTCGCACTGAGGTGGCGGCCATGATGGGGTCGCGCACACTGAATTTCAAGGAGTTCAGGGCTTGTGGAGCTCCCGACTACCATGGGGCTCGAGACCCCATTGCTAGCACCAGATGGTTGGCGGATGTCGCCAACACATTCTGCACCAGCAGATGTCCTGGGGGGAACAAGGTTAGACTTGCGTCTTGTCTTCTGAAGGACAGGAAACGTGACTGGTGGGAGGAGGTTGGGAGAGCCATTGGATATGATACAGTTTGGATGCGATGACCTGGAGTGATTTTTCGACCAGGTTCAGGGCCGAGTTTGCACCTGTGATTGAAGTGCAACAGTAAGCGAAGGAGTTCCAGGATTTAGAGCAAACGACAGAGACTGTGGCGGAGATCACCGCCAAGTTTAGGGAGAGGGCCCTTCTCGTTCTGCAGTATGTGGTGGACGAGGAGATGAAGAAGGCCCGATATCATGAGATGCTGCGGAGTGATATCCGCCAGTTTGTGAGCCGCTCCAGCTGCAGGACGCTGGAGGACATGATTGCTAGGCCTCGTGAGAGAGAGATTGATCTTGAGATGGAGAGAAAGAGGAAGCCAAAGTCTGTGTCTGGCGTGGAGGGTTCGGGCAAGAAGCCCAAGACAGATTCCCGAGGGAAGGGCCAGCAGGGCCGAGGGTGCTGCAGCAAATGCGGTAGGTCGCACGAGGGGACGTGCAGGGCGAGTAGTTCGGGCTGCTTCAAGTGCGGCCGAACTGGGCATGTGAGCAGGGATTGTACTGCTGCTTCTACCACCATTACCACTACATTATATGATCTGATTTTATTTCAGTGCAATCAGAGGGGACACAAGAGATCCCCGTGTCCGAATTTGGCAGCAACAAGGAAGGTGGCGGTAACCCCCTGCTACATTGAGGATTACAGACGACCGTCAGGGCCGGGCAGAGGCGCCAGTGGCGAAGAGCAGAGTCTTCCAGTTGACAGCAGAGGAGGCACGTGAAGCTCCTGATGTCGCTATGGGTATGTACCTTCTCCTTATCTCTTTATTTGTATTGATTATTGCTTATGTTATGTGTTTGTTATATGATCGTTCTTAGTGAACGATATATCAGCCTTGGTACTGTTTGATTTGGGTGCTACCCGATCTTTTGTGTCGCTCACACTCAGAAAGCGATTCGTAGGAGCTCCGGGGGAGCTGGATTGCCCACTTGATGTGGAGATAGCAGATGACAGGACCGTTAGGGTTGCGAGGGTTCACAGAGGTTGTACACTGCAGTTATTCGACGAGTAGTTTTCAGTGGATCTGGTTCCTATTCCTCTACGAGGGAATAAGGTTATAGTGGGTATGGATTGGTTAAGCCACAATGGGGCAGTGATCGACTGCGAGTAGCAGCTAGTGAGGGTTCGGACTCCTAGTGGGGGAGGGTTAGTGATTCAGGGCGAGCTGCCACAGCGCGGACCGGTTTTATGTTCAGCAGCGAGGGCGAGGCGTTACCTTCAGCAGGGTTACGCAGGTTATGTCTCTTATGTTATGGATGCTCGGGAAAAGGGTAAGGCGACATTGGATGTTGTGCTGGTCGTGCGAGAGTACTCGAATGTATTCCTAGAGGATTTTCCTGGGATACCTCCGAAGAGGCAGGTTGAGTTCAGGATCGACTTAGTCCCTGGTGCGGCTACGATAGCCAAGGCACCATATAGGTTGGCTCCTCCCGTGATGCAGGAGTTGTCTACGCAGCTGCAAGAGCTGCTAGACAAGGGATTTATCAGGCCGAGTAGTTCACCATGGGGAGCACCGATCCTTTTTGTGAAGAAGAAGGATGGTTCACATCGGATGTGCATAGACTACCGGGAGCTGAATAAGGTAGCGATGAAGAACCGTTATCCCCTCCCGATGATCGATGATTTGTTTGACCAGCTACAGGGTGCATCTTGGTTCTCCAAGATTGATCTGCGACCGGGTTATCCCCAGATGCGAGTCAGAGAGAAGGATGTATAGAAGATGGCTTTTAGGACTCGCTATGGTCACTATGAGTTTGTGGTGATGTCGTTTGGGCTCACCAATGCTCCAGCCGCGTTCACGGACCTCATGAACCGCATGTGCAGACCGATGTTGGATCGGTATGTGATAGTCTTCATCGATGATATCTCGGTCTATTCCAAGACTGAGGAGCAGCATGAGGAGCACCTGAGGGAGGTGTTGGAGACGCTGAGGAGGGAGAGACTTTTTGTGAAGTTCTCCAAGTGTGAGTTCTGGTTGTGCGAGGTGCAGTTTTTTGGGCATCTCTCCAACTGAGATTCGGAGTTTTCTTGGTCTAGCGGGTTATTACCAGAGATTCATCCACGATTTCTCCAAGATCGTCGTTCCTTTGACCCGACTGACCAAGAAATCAGTGACATTCTGCTGGGGGGCCTGAGCAGCAGGCATCCTTCGAGACTCTTAGACAGCGGTGATGCGAGGCACCGATTTTGACTCTGCCCGAGGGAGTTGATGATTTCGTAGTTTATTCTGACGCGTCGATTACGGGCATGGGTGCAGTTTTGATACAAAAGGGTCATGTGATCGCTTACGCGTCGAGGCAGCTGAAGCCTCACGAGGCAAACTATCCGACGCATGATTTAGAGCTGGTGGGCTGTGGTTTTCACCCTCAAGATTTGGCGGCATTACCTCTACAGAGTCCATTGTACTGTAACGCCCCGTTTATTTAAAGAAATTAATAAGTGTAAGTTCCGGATTTAGTTTGTAAATTTTTGTGAAGGCAGGGACTAAATGGTAATTAATGGGACTTCTTTTGAAAAGATTTTAGAGGCTCAGGGGCAAAAGAGTAAATATCACAATAAATTTGAAAAGCTTTAATGAAGGAGGGGCTGAACTCGTAAAAATGGGCAGAAGTTTGAAGGGACTCGGGTGCGCCTCATGCAGCCTCCATATATATTTGGTATATTGGAAACCCTAACCCTAGGAGTTAGAATGCAGCCGCCACACTCTTCCTTCCGTCTCCGGCGCCACCATCCACCTCGCTCATTTCCGACCGCCTAGCACCAGCGGACTTCCACCATGTGTTCTATCGGCGAGAGAGAGTTCAACGAGTCAAGCTTTTGGCGACGGGGCTGTGAGGGGTCAGGCGAGCGAAGCTGCTGCCGCCGCTGCCAGCCGATTTCGAGTACTGCCGCTATGATTTCACTGCCGGTGAAGCCGGGAACTGCCGAGGAAGGACCACCGCCACCGCCTATTCCTCGTTCTTTTGTGGCCTGACGTCGTGTATGTCGACGGGAACCGATGGTGGGCTTTGGCCGCCGTTGCTGGGTTTCCGGTCGTCGCTTGCCAACCGTAGCAGCTGAGTTGGGGACGTTTCGCTCTTCAGATCGTGACCACGAAGCGTGTGCAGGGGTTTTCTCGGCTGGGGATCGAGGGAATCGCCGCCACCACCGTGAGGTGGTGGCTGTCGTCGCTGCCTTTCCGTTCTGCCACTTCTGTCGCCGCCTTGCGCCACCAGGTGGGTGGCTGGGGTCGTTTGGTGACCATATAGTGTGTGTGTATTTTCTGTTGAGTTTGTGTGGTGTGTTTTATTTGGCCAGAAAAAGCCACTACCGCCACGAGCCATCGTCGGCCACCATGGTGTGGCTGTGTGTGTGTGTATTAGTTAGTGTGTGTATTAGTTAGTGTGTGTATTTTGGATAAAAGCATTGTAATTGTAATTAGCATGGAATAATAAAAATAATAATAACCACCACCGTAAGGTGGTGGCCGCCGCCGTGAGCCGCCGTGGACCACCACTACCCGAGGTGGTAGTGGGTGGTGCCCCATAAGCAAAACCCTAATGGACCTAGCCAAAACCCTAAATGGGCTTACAGATTAATTTGGGCCTATTGGGCCATGTTTGAGTGGAAACCCTAATTAGGGTTTAGAAAACCCTAATTGTGACTAATTGGGCCTTAGACTTATTGGACCCACTTTTGGGCTATTGAGATTGGATTGTGTATTAAGCCCAATTTCTCCATATAATTGATTTAGTAGAGTAAAGGACTTAATGGATTAAGTCCTTAATGGATTAAGTAAGAAACACTTAGCCCTAATCATCATTTTATGCGAAACCCTATCTTTTCGATTGGGTTTTGGTAATTGGTTTATTAATGGGCCATCCAAGAATAATCAAATGGACTAGAGTAATTAGTTGGGATTTAGGGTAAGGCCCATATGAAGAATTGGGCCCAATTTGGAAAAGTGGGCCATATTTTGGGCCTAGATGGTTGTATGATATTGGGCCCTTAGAATGAGACATGTTGGACTGGACTGAACAGTTGGGCCTTAAGGGAAGTCCATGTAGAGGTTTGGGCCCAATTTGGAAAGTTGGGACATATGTTGGGCTTTGATCCCTAGTTGACTTGGGGCCTATGGATTGGGCCTTGGGCTTGGGTAAGCCAAGCTAGGGGCAATGTAGTAATTATCCAAAGTATGTATTTATAGTTATGTAGTGGAACCTAATTATTAATTGGGTGTTATTTTGATATTGACAGATCGGGAATCTGTCATCGAGCAGCTATGGTTTTATCAGTGGGACTTCAGCAATGTGAGGTGAGTTTCCTTCCAGTAGGAACGGGTCTACGGCCACAATGCCAGCCCGTTTAGATGTTAGTAGTTCCGGACTTTGGTGTTATGCCGGTGTTAGCCCGATGCAGTTTATATGTTTCCGGTTTTCGGTCCGATGCCGGGGTGGTCCCGAGAAGTAGTGTGTATGCTTGATGTCTTTGTGATTCATGTATGTTTATGTTATGTGCCTTGTGTTCCGGACTTTGGTCTGATGCAGTAGTTATATGTTTATGTTACAAGTTTATGTATATGATATGTTCAGTTATTCCGGACTCCGGTCCGATGCAGTGGGCAAGGCCCAAGTTAGTCCGGGCTGCGGTCCGATGCAGTATGTAGTATATGTGTTTATGTTATATGTTATGATTATGTTATGCTATTTTAAGTTAGTTCCGGACTTCGGTCCGATGCAGTGCGCAAGGCCCTAGTTAGTTCCGGACTTCGGTCCGATGCAGTGGGCATGGCCCTAGTCAGTTCCGGACTTCGGTCCGATGCAGTGGGCAAGGCCCTAGTTAGTTCCGGACTTCGGTCCGATGCAGTGGGCATGACCCTAGTTAGTTCCGGACTTCGGTCCGATGCAGTGGGCAAGGCCCAAGTCAGTTCCGGACTTTAGTCCGATGCAGTGGGCAAGGCCCAGTATGTGCTTTATATGTTATTGTATGGTATGTGGTAGTTTGGGGGAGCTCACTAAGCTTCGTGCTTACAGTTTTCAGTTTTGGTTTCAGGTATTTCAGTTTTCAAAAGAGGAGCTCGGGAAGATTGCAGTGCGCACACCATTTGTTTAGCCTGGGATGTTTATACTCTGATATATTTTGACATGAGACTTGATACATGACTTATGATTTTTAAGAGAAGAAGTTATATATGGATTTTATTATTAAACTAAAACGAAATTTTTAGACTGTATTTTTGGGGATGTTACATGTACCATTTACACGGACCACAAGAGTTTGAGGTACCTCATCGATCAGCCGAATCTGAACATGAGGCAACGTCGATGGTTAGATGTGGTGAATGATTATGACTATGAGATCCTTTACCACCCGGGCAAGGCCAATGTGGTGGCCAACGCCCTGAGACGCAAGGCGGTGGTAGCTCCGATTAGAGATATATGTTTGAGGATGACAGTGACTACTCCACTGCTAGAGCAGATTAGAGAGGAGCAGGTTGAGGGCCTGAAGGAAGAGCGCCAGAAGTGCGAGAGGATCGTAGGCCGGGTGGCCTCATTTGATTATGACAGCCGAGGGTTGTTGACCCTGCATGGGAGGGTCTGGGTTCCGTACTGGGGTGAAGTATGGCAATATCTGATGGATGAGGCCCGTAAGTCGAGGTTCTCCATCCATCACGGGGCGACGCAGATGTATCGGGATCTTCGCCCTGATTACTGGTGGCCCTGCATGAAGCGGGACGTAGCTTGGTACGTAGAGCGGTGTTTGACCTGCAGGAAGGTCAAGCCTGAACATCAGCTCCCCTACGGCAAGATGCAGTCGATATACATTCCCGTGTGGAAATGGGAGGATATCACCATGATTTCATTACCAAGCTTCCCAGGACCGCACGTGGAGTAGATTCAATATGGGTTATCATGGATCGTTTGACCAAGAGTGCTCATTTTATCCCGATCCAGGAGAGCATATCGGCCGAGAAGCTGGCCGAGATATATGTGCATGAGATAGTGGCATGACATGGAGTGCCTGTCTCGGTGGTGTCAGACCGAGATGTCTGTTTCACTTCCAGATTTTGAAAGCGGTTTCACGATGAGATGGGTACTCGTCTCCACTTCAGCACCGCTTTCCACCCCCAGACAGACGGACAGAGCGAGAGGATGATACAGACTCTCGAGGACACGTTGCGCGCATGTGTTTTGGATGTCAGTGGCAGTTGGGATATGTATCTTCCGTTAGCGGAATTTTCATATAACAACAGTAACCACGCCAGCATATACCGACCTTCCTTCGAGATGCTCTACGGGAGGAAGTGTAGGACCCCAATCTGTTGGGGTGAGGTCGGTCAGAGAGTCATGGGGAGTACCGAGATAGTACTCAAGACTACAGAGCGGATCCAGCAGGTCCGGAGCAGGCTCTAGACTGCTCAGAGTCGGCAGAAGAGCTACGCCGACAAGCGGCGTTCAAATTAAGAGTTTCAGGTGGGCGATATGGTCCTCCTGAAGGTGTCACTTTGTAAAGGTGTCATCCGGTTCCGGAAACGGGGCAAGCTGGGCCCCAGGTACATTGGTCCTTTCAGGGTTACTGCCCGGGTGGGCATGGTGGCTTATCGGTTGGATCTACCGGCAAAGCTCAGTCAGATCCACAACACTTTTCATGTTTCCCAGTTGCGGAAGTGCTTAGTGGATGATTCAACGATTGTGTCCTTGGAGGATATTCAGGTTGACGACAGCCTGAACTACATCGAGAGACCGATGGCGATTCTGGATCGCAAGACGAAAACCTTGAGGAACAAGGTTGTTCAGTTAGTGATGGTGTAGTGGCAGCACCGCAAGGGTTCAGAGTGGACATGGGAGCCCGAGGAGGAGATGAGGGAGCACTACCCAAAGTTGTTTTCAGACGCAGCATACTTCTAGGATGAAGTCTAAGACAAGTGGGGGAGAATTATAATGCTCAGAGTCTGGTACGCATTTATTTACAAATTATTCATGTCTAAAAAGCTACTCGGCGAGTTGGAAGCCCCAGACTCGTCGATTAGAAGTTAGTCTTGGACGCGAGATTTCAGACACCTACTCGACGAGTCAAGAGCCCTCGACTTGGCGAGTAGGCCTGGCAGAGTGAAACCCTAATTTCGGGGTTTTGCACCCTATTTAAGCATCGTAATGCCCACCCCTTGGCCTCATTTACAGCCTCCTTTCCCAAAACCCTAATCCATGAAACCCTAAAGCATCTTGTGAGTGTATGAGCCATTTGTAAGCAATCTTTTGTGTTCTTGAAGCTTGAAGAAGAAGAAGAAGGAGTTAGAAGGCTCAAGAGGAAGAGAGTAGATCCAGAAACTACACTTATTTGGCTACATTTTCTGGTAATCAAGTTTCTATCTTGACCTCTAGTTTATTAGATCTCTTCATTCCTCTTTTATGAAGGTTTTGGCCCAAGAATGATAACCTTTGGAGAATGGACGACCCAAGTGGATAATCTTCCAGATCTAGGACCTAGAGGGGCTGTTATGACATAAAGGTGCAAACTTTATGCCATTGGAGCCCCCATGCAAGCCATAGAGTATCATATTGGTCTTTTTAGCCCAAAAAGCCATGCATGTGAGGAAAAAGTGGGAACTTTACGTGCCCAAGTAGTGTTAGGGGTTTAGATCTGAGGTTGTAAGCTTTAGTTTGGTGTATAGAGGGCTTAAGGACCAAGTTCAAGGTCCCAAGGAATTAGGGTTTGAGCTAAACCCTTTAACAAGGGGTATTAAAGGGTAAAGTCAGAAACTTTACCCTCAAAAGGACATTTTCAGGGGTTACGTGAAGTATGAAGCTTAGATCTGAAGTGTAAGGGCTTAATCTTTTAACATAGCCCAAACAGACAGGAGAATTCGGCGAGTCCAGTAAGGGACTCAACGAGTTGAAGCCGGGTTGTGCCGATTGTATGCCACGTAGAACTTGACGAGTCTGTGAAGGGACTCGACGATTTGACTCGGTTGACCACGAGTCTAAGTAGTATAGGAACTCGCCGAGTTGGGAGATAACCCGACGAGTTGGGTTGGCTGGGAGTTGATCTTGACTTTGACTTTGACCAGGATGTTGACTTTGACCAGGGGTAAAATGGTCATTTTACCTTAGGAAGGATTATCATATTTTGATTAAGTGTTATTATGAAATTGATAGTCGGGGAGTCACCGGAGCAGCAGTTAGAGATTCCTCACTCGAGTTTCCAGCAGTCAGCCTTACGAGGTGAGTTTCCTTCGGTAGGAACGGGTCTACGGCACCAAGGCCGGCCCATAGAATGATTATGTTTGTAGCTGAGTGTGGGCGAGGCCCGTATCTCCCAGTTAGCTGAGTGTGGACGGGGTCCGTATCTCATAGCATAATTGAATATGGATATGTGCCTGATTGATAGAATTAGTTATACGTATTGTCTATGTGATACTTGTATATATGTTTACTAGCTGAGTGTGGGCGGGGCCCGTATCTCATAATATCCGAGTGTGGGCGGAGCCCGTATCTCGTAGTAGCTAAGTGTGGGCGGGGCCCGTATCTGAGAATCAGCGGAGTGTGGACGGGGCCCGTATCTCTAAGTTAGCAGAGTGTGGGTGAAGCTCGTATCTCCATAAGTGTGGGCGGGGCCCGTATCTCCTAGTTGCATGTTATGTGTATGGTATGTGGTAGTTTCCAGTTTTGGTTTCAGGTACTTCCGATAGCAAGGGGAAGAGCTCGGGATGATTGCAGTGCACACTCCATTTGTTCAGCCTGGGATGCTTATACTCTGATATTATGATATATATTGATATGATGTTTGAGATATTATGACATGTGTTTTGGATAACTATGGTTTTATTAATAATTAAAAACAAAATATTTGGTCTGTATTTTTGGGATGTCTCAAACAGGCTTTGAAAGGTAAAGTCCGTTAAAAAGTCATAACTTTGTCATCTGACGTCCGTTTTCATCTTTTTTTTATATCGTTGATTTCCTATTAACACGATCTTCAATTATCGTTTAGATTGTGTCGGCTAAAATCGATTGATCTAAAATTCGATTTCCGGGCAATGCACTACCATGCTAAATCTTAGAAAAATCATCACTTCCTCATACGAAGTCAGATTTGGACGTTATTTTTATGTAAAATCTCGGTTTAACATATACTACGACTTTCGTTTAGATCCCTAAGGCTAAAAAGTAAGTTATTAAAAATTCACTTTTTACGTTACGCGGCGCCGTGCCGGTTTAGCCGTAAAACTTCGACGGGTCATAACTTCTTCGTTATAACTCGGATTTCAGCGTTCTTTATATGTACGAAACCCTTATGACATATACTATAACTTGGTTAAGATTATTCATTCTAAATAATCTTCTATCAAAAAGTCACTTTTGATGCTTATTGTCTCTAAATTGACTAGCCCGAATCTGCAGGCATTACAACACGTGTATACAGTCGAACCTCGCCCTCCTCACGAATCAATGAAGTAGCTAAAACCATTTATAATCAACTGGGTAAGCACGAAGCTTAGTGACTTCTCCAAAATATCATATACCACAATACATATATCGGTCCCCGCCTAATAAGCATAAAAATGAGCACCGCTCAATGAGCATATAAACGGGCCCCACCCAAACTACAAAATAGGCCCCGTCCAATATACCTAACGCGGCCCGCCCAATGATGTGCCCTGTCCGACATACATAACCATTTTACACATATAGAGACTACATTTTTAGGCTCTACTAATACAAGCACATAGACGCTATACTTTCTATTATACTAACTTCGAGTACACTAACATTGAGCACCTAGAGACTAGACTATCAACTCTAATCTAATAGCACTTATAACTTAACACGCATGGATAGGTATTGTAATATACATCATGGTTGTAGAACTCGCTACTCGGTGCCTGTTCGGCCGACTACCGAGTAGCGAGTACTCGGGAGTACTCAGGTGTACTCGGGGAGTACTCGGATTCGTTAATTCATGTAGAAATATGTTTAGGGAAATTATATATGTCAAAATCATAAGTTAAAACCATAAGTTGATTGAAATATACAAAAAAATTACATACATGTAAATACACAAAAACTAACAAACACACAATGGTCCCACTTCGTGAATAATTATTGAAAATTTAAGATATATATGTAGTAATAATCACATGTATGTGTGCTAAATAATAAATCATTAAGTATATTATACATATTAATCACCGAGTTGGCCGAGTTTTACAACATTACTCGCTTCAATAAGGGGTCTATCGGGGAGTACTCGGATTCTGTAACTCGCCTCGGTAAGGGTCCGAGTTGCGTGTACTCGAATGAGTAATCGGCCAACTCGGCAAGTTTTACAACACTGATATACAGTATCCTGAGGTAATTCATATGGACAATTATTTAGAGGATTGATAGTTATCTGGGCGATTCCACTGGCGATCCAACTGGCGGGTAATGCGCCTAAGTAGTATTAACCTATAATATTATAACTTATTAATCTCTATGATGATTTGGTAATGAAAGCTAGATCTTTCACTAATCCCAATGAATACCGAGAGTTCTATCAAATAAGGATCAGCCAGGAAAGACAGTTGGGAGGCATGACCATTTCAGCATATAACCTTTCTGAAATCCAACAACCAAGCCAACATGACCATTCTAGACACCTATCCTATAAGTAGATCAATCAGTATTATAACTGGAATTACAGATAAATCTTATCTATACATTTGTAATAATGACTACGAATATAAATATAAGTTGCACTTTAAGCGTAGTAAGTACAGCTTAACTTATATTAATTTCCAGCAAAATCGAGATTTGTGCTCGCAGGAATTCGATACTGAACACTTATATTTCTCCGTGCTATCAGATGCCTCAGAGTCTCACTACAGTGGACTTCCTCAGACTCTCGAAAATGCTTCACATATCAGATTTCAGAAAGAGATGTATGGTGTAACATCCTGATGTTGAGGTATTTCCAAAATTTAACCCTAAGTATGAAGATTATTGGATTTTAGCCCTTGTGTTCGGGAAGTGTTGCAAAATGGCCCATAATGGCATTTTTATAAATATTGGGCGTGGGGCACGTACGTTGGGCGTATGTGGTAGGATCCCAAAACCCTAATTTTTAGGGTATAGACCCTATTTAAACATCTTTATGTCCTTCAAGTCTTTTCTCTTATCAGCCTCCATCAATTCACTCAACCTTAGCAAACCCTAGTTCCTTGTTTGAGCATTCTTGACCTTTGGTGTGCATTTTGGTGACCTTGAAGGAGAGAGAAGGGAATGGAATCACCTTGGAAGCTTGAAGAAGCTTTGGATCTGAAATCCTCATCTATCTAGCAACCTCCCGAAGGTATAAAGTTCTGAACTTGGCTTGCATTTATTTAGATCTTGTTAACTCTTGAGCCTTGAAGCATTTTGGTCCCAAATCTTGACATTTATGAGTATGGTATACTCTAGCCGTATAAGTTGTCCTTTCAGACATTTTGACATGTCTAGAAGCATAAAAATATGATCTTGGTTCTTAGTTATTCCCCATACATGTGCTAGGATGTCCAAATGGATTAAGAAGTTAGGATTTGCTGGTATTAAGCACTTCTAGCCATGCAACGTCATAAAGTTGGAAACCTTATGACTAATAATAATATTTTGGGTTAGATTTAGATTTGGACGTAAGGACTTGATGGATTAAGCTCTTAATAAGACGTTGAAGTGGTCAGATGCATATGATGGGCGTAAAAAATGGTACGTTTTGTGTACGTGGTTAAAACCTCGACTTCTTGGTCAAGATGAGTACGCCCCGCGTACAACTGAGTACGCCCAGAGTACTGAGATGAGTTGACTTTGATGGTTGTTAACTTTGAACTTGACCAGGGTTTGACCAATTTTAACCAAAGGGTATTTTGGGTATCTTGATACTAAATTAAGTTCGACAATGATTTCACTAATAGGTGAGGAGTAGAGCCGGTATTCAGAGCAGAGATTTATTCAGCTACTTTTTCGGACTGATGTGAGTTTTCCTCATTTTACTTGTGGGTCGAAGGCACCAATTCCGCCCCACTAGATTATGTATCCTGGTATAGTGGATGTTGATATGTTGCAGTGATCTGTTAGATCAGTATCCTGGTAAATAAGATGTAGTATGCAGTAGTGGTCTGTAGATCTTCTTATTTTTCTGATGATTGGTTATAGGCTTATATGTTTGTTGATATGTGTTATGTGTTATGTATATGTTGACATAGTATGGTTGGGTTGAGGTAGTACTGCTCTGTGTGGTAGGTAACAAACCCGGGAGCAAACCAGACATAAGTTATAGGCCGAAAGGGCAAGCCAGACTTATGCTGTGGGATCGGGTGCAACCCAGATATGAGTTGTGGGCGTGAAAGGCAAGCCAGACTCATACTATGGGATCAGGGGTAATCCAGTCTATTAGTTGTGGACCTAGTATATATGTTGTTATATGTTGTGTGTGTTGGTACTTTAGGGGAACTCACTAAGCTTTGGCTTACAGTTTTAGTTTATTGTTTTAGGTACTTCAAAGGATCGTGGGAAAGAGAAGGCATGACCATACACATTTTCCTATTTTCATGATATTGGATTTTGGGACACTTTGATATGATTTTACTTTTGAAGCAATGGTTTTTCTTGTAAAAAATTATGGATAATGGGTTGTTTTGAAAAGTTAAAATTTATTGTGATTTTCTGGATGTGACAAGTTGGTATCAGAGCCCTGGTTTGAGAGAATTGGATGAACATTCATGTGAATCCATACACAAACTAGGGAACTGCAAAAGTTTTAAATATGGTTTTCAATTTTTTTTTCAAAAGTAACCAAGGAAGGATGCAATCTGTACGATCAGCCAGAGCAAGAAAGTATACCCCAAGTTACCATACTGTTATTTGATATGATGTTTATGATAACACATTATGCTAGTGATAGGTTAGGGATCTTCAGGAATTGCATGATAGAATTTCCTGATGTATGATACCTGATAGCCTAGGGTTGCTTCTTGTATGGAATTGACATCGTTGCTGTAGTTGCTTAGTGTATGCGTCATAGTTGTATATAACTAAGATTTTATTGCCTGAGAATGTTTGGTTTATCCTTATTTCCTAATCTTGTATGATGAAGGGCTTAGGGTAGAATCAGGTATTCGATTGTGTATAGGATCCATTGTTATGTATGATTAGCATACGCGAGTGTTGTAGGGTTGGTGGAAGTTTCATGAATGAGTATATATGTGAGTAGCCGGCCAGATGAGGAATGTTTAGCCACTCTCGAGAGAGAGTGAGGATAGGATGTATGCATATCCTAGTTTTTGTATTTGTGTTGGGCGGTTGTGATGATCCTTGAGACAAATACGAGTATATGTGGAAGGTAGTATGGACCCGTACTACCGAGAGCATAAGACCCGTACGTGTAGCAAGGAAGTCACGAACCCCAATGGTTTAATCTCATATTGGGATCATAGCAATGTGTATTATGGATTTTCTGATGTAACTTGGTTTAATTTGAGAATGGTGGAGACGAGAGCATCAAGATCTAGAGCGGGTGGCCAGGATAGGCCAGGTTTGACTGATGATCAGATTCGGGAGATCATCGCCACTAAGGTGGCTGCTGCTGGCCGGAGGTCTATGGCGGAGACGTTTGGGTCTAGCAAGACCGCTATGATTGAGCTCTTTGACGATCATTATTATGCTCTTTTTGAGGATGTTGTTGATGCAGTTACCGCAACTATTTCAGCGGCAAGGATTCGAGGAGAGAGATCCTTCCGGTAGTGGGACTTCGACAATTTGAAGCCCCCAGAGTTTGATGAGGTCAGGAACCCAACTGTGGAGATGAGATGGCTGTTTGATGTGGAGGATTTTTTTCTTCACATGCTGTTGCCCTGCTGACCAGAAGATCAAGTGCACGATGAACCTTCTTCGGTTATGTAACGACGTAAATTTTAAAACAAATTTTCATTTTTCAAACACAATAAAACTCATATAATATTCTCAAAATCTCATGTGTATCAAATGTCATCACAATAAAACATATCCCAGAATCTCAAAAACATAATCCTCTGCCAGTGTGTACAAATCATGCCGGCGCCTTCTCGCGATCCTCGCTAGTACCTGAAACACATATCACATAACACGGTAAGCATAAATGTTTAGTGAGTTCCCCAAAATACTACATACAGCACATAAGCCACTCGAGGCTATAACTCGTTAAGACCCCCTGGTCAATGTGTCTCAGCGGGACCTTCCAGTCTCGTAGCTCGTTGGACCCTCCGGTCCGGTCTAGCTCGTTGTACCCTCTGGTCCGGTCTAAATCGTTGGACCCTCCGGTCCGGTCTAAATATCACATAGCATACATAAATCACAATACACATAATCTCAAGTAAACTCATAACACATAAGACCCTCCGGTCTACACATGGATACCACTCTAGGTAATGTATAGTGAGAAGACTCACCTCGGGTAATCTCGGAAAGTCTCGAACTCGAAATACTGGTCTAGCCTCCGCCTAATCACATAAAGTAATTTAACTCTAATTAACAACGATTCTCAAGGATAGACTAATCCCTTCCTATAATCTCACAGAAGGGGAAAAGACCATTTTACCCCTCCAATGGTCCAAATGTTCACTTGTTGACCAAACCCTAAAAGTCAACGAAAGTCAACTCCAGTCAACGGTCAAACTTTGACCATACTCGTCGAGTGAACTCGGGTGACTCGGCGAGTCCATGCGTGTCCTCTGAATCCTCCTAAGGCCTCACTCGACTCGTCGAGTTAACCTGTCACTCGACGAGTTACCACTGATCACGAATCGCGGGGCAACCCGATCCGACTCGTCGAGTCCTCTTATGGACTCGGCGAGTTTCCTCCATGGCAACACTCATTTGTCCTTCTGAGGTCAGATCTGTTTCTCTAACTTATAGATCTGGCCTCTTAACACCCAAAAATCACGTAAAGGTCTGAACTTGGTGTCCATGCATGGTGTATCTTGCATTATATACCATGGAAACCCCATTAATGCTTCCTAGCTTCAAAACCCCATGATTACTCGACTAAAGCTTCATACTTTCTGGCTCTTTGGACCTAGAAAGGTCCAGATCTATAACACAACTAGGAAGAGGGATTTGATGCATTCAAGACCCCAAAATGAAGTGATTCAAGCCCTAACCCCAAAAATGGAATCTACACAATAGGGAAGAAGAGGGGTTCGATTTGGTACCTCAGAATGAAGCTCCTTGCTTGACTAACTCGGAACAACAACCTCCTCTGGTCCTTCTTGCTGGAACTCTTCTCCTCCTTTGCAAAATCACACCAAATAGCTCAAGATAGCTCTTCCTCTCACTCTACACACTCAAACTCGCTAGGGTTCTCTCTTCTGGAAAGGTAGCCGAAAATGAAGGCCATAAGTGCCTTTAAATAGGGCTCAGGCCCAAAGATTTAGGGTTTATGTCAACAGCGCGGACTCGTCGAGTCGACTCTCCGACTCGTCGAGTCCATTCATTAATCCGAGTCATCAGTCGCGATCCTACTCGACGAGTTTAGGCGTCAACTCATCGAGTCCCTCTTCTCATCTCAAAACAATATTTAAATTATGATACCTGGAAATCCGGATGTTACAGGTTAGGGGCGAAGGATTGGTGGAGATTGGTGACTAGTGCTTACACTCCTGAGAAAATAGTTGCTGTTACTTGGGAGCAGTTCTCGGAAATTTTATGTGTGAGATACGTTCCCTTGGTGGAGGGGGAGATGTTGGCTCATGAGTACTTGGATCTGAGACAGAAGACTGAGACGGGGACGAAGATCACAAAGATGTTTACTGATAGGGCTCTTTTATGCCCTGAGTTTGCTGCTTCTAAGCAGGCTCAGATGACTCGATACTTAAACATGCCAAGACAGATATTCGACAGTTCGTGTCCACCAAACGTTATGCTACCCTCGCTGAGCTTCAAGATTCCACGAGGAGGTGGGAGATTGAGATTAAGATTCAGACGAAGGAGTTGAGGCGGCTCCTGTTTAGTCACAGCCTGCAGCGAAGCGGTTGGAGCCCACTGATTGAAGATCTGGGGGAAAGAGGGGTCGCACTTGTGGCAAGTGCGGCACGGTTCATTAGGGTGCTTTCCGATCATCATATGGATACCACAAATGTGGAAGGAGGGGCATTATGTCAAGGATTGTCGTCAGCAGGTCCCAGTACCTAGTACCCAGATTTGTTATCATTGTGAGCAGGTTGGTCATATGAATGTCAACTGTCCCTTGCTTGTTGCGAGGCCAGTACAGGCTCCAACTCTTATAAAAAACGATTTTAAGCCAACCAGAAAGAAGAACTCGATTTCTATTGATCATTAGTCGACATGTAACCTCTATTCTACCGTTTTGAGGGTCTAGAAGGCGGTCGGGAGACCATTAAGCTGATAGGAGCTCTATTCATGTCAGAGATCATGTGGTTTGTTATCGTGACCATGTTTAGCATTCCACTGTGATACCATTATGTGTTTACTTTCTGATTTAGGTGTTAAAACCTTTTACTTTGTGTTTGTGATTGGATGAATCTTTGAGTTTTTGGTTTAATTGCTATTTGGATTGTTAATTCTTATTTAATTTATTTTGTCAAGTTTGATTTAAGATCCATATGTGATAAAGATTGTTTTTTTGTTTCCTATTGTTGAATTAATAAAGTTTAGATGACCATCTAGCTGTATTAATTTGAATCATAGTTGCCCAGTGATCATTGGTGATAATGACTAGAGTTTTGACCAAAACCTAGGGTTAGAAAATAAAGTGATGAACTTTAATGTGTGTGCATGAGTAGAATGACCATTCTCTGCATGATTTAACTCCTATTACTATTAGGGTCAAATAAGATCAAATCTTACTTAATACGAACCAAATACTGATTTGCATGATTGTTTGTTCACATGATCAATGAATTAATAGTTGTGTTGAAATCAAAGGATTAGTAGTCGTGACCATGACACTAGTCATATTAGGAATCGGTGAATAATGAATAAATATACATTGTATCAGTAGTTAGCCATTAATTTGAGATATAATTTATCTAGACCAAAATACCTAAAGAAATTTGTCTTCTAGTCAGTTTATCGCTATTGGATGTTAAGTGGTATTTAAAGTATTTAATAAAACACTTCTTGTTACTTATGTGTTTTGTGTAACCTATAATCAAACATTATAAATTAATTCACCACCGTTCCTCTTGTGTTCGACACATGTTCTTACCACAGCTATACTATTACACGACTAGGTCCACTGCGTAGTGTGTGTGTTAGTCCAGTTGTGATAAATTCAGTTTTATATATTTAAAACTTGAGCAATTAATATATATATATATATATATATATATATATATATATATATATATATATATATATATATATATATATATATATATATATCACATCAACGGGTGTAGGGTGTCGACCATATTGGTCCCAATTTTTTTTCGAGTTTTAGATAGATTATCTAATTAATATATATATATATATATATATATATATATATATATATATATATATATATATATATATATATATATATATATATATATAGAAGTAAGTTCAACTAAAAACAGTAAATAATATGAAAACCTAAAAACATTATGTTTATGTTATTATTCTGCAATGAATGTTGTATATGTGTATTGTTGAATTAATTCTAATATTAATATTAACGTTTGATTATTTATATATTCATTAGAATGTTATTATTTTATTATAAATGTATATATGTGCATTTTTGTAGTAAAGTAGTGTTTTTAGAGTATATATATATATATATATATATATATATATATATATATATATATATATATATATATATATATATATATATATATATATATATATATAGTATCTTTCTAGTTACTCTATATAATAAAAACCAAACCCAAAATGAATAGTTCCGGTTTGGGGTTTTTTACCATCTGCATTTGCGGGTTAGTTGCTTCCTCTTTTTGCCACGTTTTTCATTACTATTTTTCTACATATTTCAAGATCGATGCTTCACTAATAATCACACTCACCTCCGTCTTTCTTTCTCTTTTGTAGAAGCTTATCAAGTAAGCTTCTCCTCCCATATTTCACTGTCGTATTCCATTCTTCTTACCTATATTTGAAATTCTTCTGTTGGACATCATTACAGCCTCATTTTGCCCTCCCATCTCCTTTCTCTTCATCTTTTGTCAGTCATGTTATCCTTTAATGCACTTTTTACAGTTTCTATCGCAACCAATTTCATCTTTCGTTAGGTTATTAGGATGTGCCGTTTTGTATATAGGTTGATTGTTGGTCAGCATCAACGGACATGACTTTCATATGTCACAATTAGGACAGGGGTAAAAACGTCTACTTCGGTACTAATCTACGTATTTACTTATTTCTTTCTTTCCATATTATATTGTGGGCTAGGTTACAATTAGGTTATGTTTGGCATGCAACAACTAGCTTATTTTTTGTGTTTTTTTATGTTGTTATGTTTGAAAAGCCAGAAAGTAGCTTATAACCTAGCTTTTTAAAAAGTTACTTACACTAGCTTTTTTAAGAGCTTTTTTAAAAAAATTCAAATATACTCATTAATTAATTATAGCAAAACATATTCTTTTGAATACGCTTTTATATCAATTTATATTTTTTTAGCTAGCTTGGCAGCTACTTTTACCAAACGTCATTTTTTACCAGCTAGTTTTTCAGCTTTCAACTAGCTTTTCATATAACAACTAGTTTTTAAGCTATCGGCTAGTTTTTAAGTTAACAATTAGTTTTTCAACTACTACATCAAATATAGCCTTAGGATATGGATAAAAACGTTTACTTCAATAATCAATACTAATATGCATATTTACTTATTTCTTTCTGGCGTTATTATGTTGTGTTGTTTTGGAATAAGATTGCTATTGTATGGATGATTAACTTAGATAGACAGGCTAACCAACTTTATTTCGGGTGAAAGCACACTTCACACATACAATTGTCGTATGACATTTAGCTTTGCCCATGTTGCTTTCTATTCGGATCTACCTTGTTCTGTTCATGCCAAAATAATCAATCAATATATGTCTGTGAAAATTTATCATAAATAATCAAAATAATTCCATTTTGTGATCATCCTTTCACATATAGGGTCTAATAACGGTAAAATTAAATATAAAATTCATTTGCTTCAGCTGGTTCTCATACTTTTGTGGAACGCTTTTGTTCGACTCCTACGTATATCTAATGATCAATATTTTTTCCTTTGTCTTCAAAAATACGTATTGATGCTTGATTATACTCGAACTTACATTTGTAGCCCTTGGTTTATTCTCCATACTTTACAATCTACCCATCTTCCAACTTTCTTTTACTAAATCATTTTGTAGAAGTTATATATTTAGCCTCTCAAATTTTATAAATAAGCATGTATCTTACTTTTTATTAATTTAATTTACCTTTTAGTTTCTTACCATGATAACTTTCCCTCTAAATTTATTTTTTGTATAAAAAATTTACAATAAGGGTATTTTTTATTATTCGCATAGAGCCTTCGAAATCAACAAATCGACCCTGCACTTAGGACATTCTTTTTTCTAGGAAATAATTAATTTGTAATTGTTATGTAAAAGTGTGGGTCCTCAAACTTAACCTAGAAACATAATAATGATAAACATCTTATTTATACTAAGGATATAAATAAAAGACATTATAGGGTCACTTTCGGTTTCCAAAAATTGTATATTATACTAGGACAAATTGTTGATATTTTTTCGTGAAGTGACCCTCGCTATGAAACATATTGTTATATCCCCTATGGAGTCAACACAAGATTATGAGAAGTGCAGATCTGATGAATGATCCACATAAAAGACATATATGAAGTGAGAATTGATGATGACCTCATAGACATAGATGTTGGAAATAGTGTCCAGAGTAACAATGAGTAACAACAGTTGGTAATATTCCTATTAATAGTAAGGTCATTTTAGATTATACGTAATGACAGATTTTAGCAGTAAATGGCATGAGAGTTTTGATGGGGTCTAGTTCGTTAATTAATTAAGGGTTTAATTAATTTAATTAGAAACTCGTAGACTTAAGGAATTTAAAAGTAAAGATTTGAAATTCAGATCTTTAGGATAGTTACCAAATTTATGGATAAATACTTAATGATTAATTAATTATCCCATAAAAAGTTTCTAAACCTCCTATATAAATAGAGGAGCCCTATGAATGAATTTTAGATTATTCAAACACTAGAAATTTTGTTCTCCTCCTAACCACTCTCAAAATACCGAAAACCTTTTTGTCGCAACGCGGTAGTTCTTTGGATGTGTCGCGGTTTACATTCAGAACCCTAATTGTTTAGGGTTTATTGTTCTGTGGTTTGGAGTTTGTCAATGGTTGATAATCTACTTCTTGGGTGTAACTAAGAAAGAAGAGTTCTGTTTTGGACACTTAGGAATTCTCTCTCTATCAAGATCCAAGAAGGTTTTAAAGGAGTAAAAGGGTATGTTTTTTAGATTCATCTTTATTATTTGTTGTAATTGATTAGGTTGAACATATATGTGTCTTTTGGTTTATAAGGTTAATTTAATATTTTTTTCTGTTGTGCACCTTTGTGGCCTTTAGATCTCTCATAACCCAACAGTAGTATTAGAGTCGCTCGTTCACATTTATTGAACTTGATCTTCGTTCTTGTTGTAGTAACTATATTTAAATGTTAGTAAATTAATTAGATCATGTTACTGAAGGTTTTAAATTGTTTTAAAAGTTTTTAATAATGTGGAATCGAACTAGGGATTTAGATTTAGAAATTCGATATGCCCCATTTTCACTGTGCGACGCCTTTTGGCTCGCGGTGTGATGACGGTAGAATACCCCAAACCCTAATTTGTTGATCACGATGCGACACCATGTAGATCGTGGTGCCATTTTTGTTCGTGGATCGCGATGTTATACATTCTGTTTCGCGACGTGAGGTAACTGTTCACATAATCTATTTTTGATTTTCTATTTCGAGTATGCTTTGGTCATACTTCTGTATATGACTCATATTTTACTATCTCATGCAAATATGATGGTTTTACAAAAGTTGGACATCGTTTTGTTTGTTGTTTTAATTGTTACTATTAATTATTAATTAATACATAAATTGTGACATTGTTGTTTGGGTGATCCTG
The DNA here is from genome assembly GCF_052849685.1 of Lactuca virosa. Classification (NCBI taxonomy): domain Eukaryota; kingdom Viridiplantae; phylum Streptophyta; class Magnoliopsida; order Asterales; family Asteraceae; genus Lactuca; species Lactuca virosa. The sequence continues at coordinate 48,607,350 of NC_136433.1, forward strand.
TACATGTGTAATCATAGAAATAATAGTATGTAGGCTTGCTTTCAACTTTATGATTATTAATTTTATCTAACAATTGAAATCGAAGTTCAAAATAATTGTTTGTTTTGAATTGTATGGATCTAATACACTGCGTATCGACTTAACCTATGTGTTGTGTTTTGGTTGTGCTTTTGGACTTTTTTACCTTTATGTAATTTACTTTTTTATTTTGTAATATGTAATTTTGATTTAAATTGTAATAGTTTAGTTACAAATTTGTATTAAAATAATAATAAGAAAAACTTAATTTTACTAAAGACCAAAGATCAAGAGAATGATCAAGGAGTTTGGAGTCCCATGATGCTTTTTCTGACATCAATAGTTGTTGGTTGTTCGAGTGGTAACTTTGAAATGTCATTTTGTCCTTAATATCACTTGTCTTTCCTTTGATAGATCCTACGGGAGACACATATGATCGATGCTGGTGGTATCGTAACTTGTTCTGTGATTGTGTTTGTATCTTTTGTGGTTATTTATATTTTGTATGGTTGTTTTATAAAATTAGAATCGCAAACTGTTAAATGTTACCAAATAAAAAGCTTTTATAAAAGTTTATAAAATTGGCAAAATTTTGAGTGGTTTCAAAAAAAATAACAAAACTATTAAATTTTTTTTAACTAAACAAGCAAATGAAATCCATTTTTATAAATCGCATGCTACCCATGAATGAACATACTTTATGTTATAATCTGCTAGCGTAGGTTACTTCCTATAGCCAACGCGTTAGTCTGATTATGTTCGAGGTTACATGTTATTCACAACAACTCAAGTGTAATATTTGTTTATTGCATGGTGAATTTACTATCTAATTTCATGATCCTCGGTAACCCAGTAATTAATGTTGGATGAGCATGAGAGAGGTTAAGTATTGACATAAGTTAATAAATTTTGACAGCTCTAGGGCATTCAAAAAGACTGAAACTGGAAAATAGTTTGTCTACCTAAATAGCTTCTTGGTGTGATTAAAGAAAACATTTTCGATGTTTTGGAGTGAATTATGGATCCAAGACTTACTTAAATAATTTTAATTTAGATGGGTAATTATTTTTCTAAGGATTAATAAAACAAACTAGAATGGAATTATATAATACTGAATGATGTCTACAAATGAAAATCGTCCACTATAATTCTACTGCTATAAATCTTCTAAAAGGATAAGTTGATTAGGCTGACCAAATATTAAATCAATTTGTAGTTTGAGAATAGTTTTAAAGAACGAAGAGAAAAGCCATGCCTAGATAAAGCTCTTCCTGAGGTTCCTCCAACCATTATATCTTTAGTTGTTGAAAGGAGTATGTGTCAAGTGTATTTTATACATTGACATGATTGAAGCAACGTGAAATTCCATTAAGTTAGGAGTTGACTATGATTATCATGATCAACTAGCTGACATGTACATATAATTAGTTCACTCTGATTTTGATATAAATGACCTAAAATATCCATCATAGTGTTACATGACATGTTAAGGACTACTGGAACTAACATGGCCATGTAGAGAAACTCCAACTTTAATGCTCATGTATATACTATCATGAATGGAACTGTCAAGAAAAAGAAAGCCAATATCTGATTGGTAAATGGTGGTAAAATTTGGTGTACCCATTTCCAACCCCAATGCCATGGACAAAAGGAAAGTTGACTCTTAGTCATTTTCTGAAAGACAATTTTGGTTCCAAAGCAAGAAAAGAAGTTAGAAACCATAAATGTCAAATATATCTTAAAGAACTGAAAGCTACATGCCAAATAGTATGACACAGTCATACATAAACATTTATAATACCATTGGAATATTACTTCCAACCCTTGAGTGTTGAATTCATGGTGAGGTGCTCATATTTGTAAAAATGTGCATTGATTAAAGGGAAGTAAGAGACTAAAACATAGAGAAAAAATTTTGATCATGGATACCGAGCCCTTGCTACTATCCATATGATCAAATGTCAACTCGTTCTCCCCAAGTGTTTAGTCTATGGTCTTATGATTGAAATTGTTTATATAATTATTTATGAGATGATTATGACTTATATAAACGTAGAATGTTATTTATGTTTTCTAATGAAAAGCAAGTAATGAAATCTATGAAACTAGTATAGTAACAATAGTTCAACATTGATGCAAATGCATACAAAAGTTTAGATCAAATGTATTTATCGAATCAAATTCTTAGACATATGAATGAGAAATTCATTACAAGATATCCAGTTAGATAGGATTTTGGAAGTCATCTGACCTCAACTCCTATGATAAATGCAAGTTCTTGTTTTTCAAGATAGATGCCAAAAGCACCATTTAATAGAGAGAATATATGTTGGAGTTAGTTCACACAAATGGACCGTTCAGATTAACCACTAAACATGGTAAGACTAACTTCATTACCTTTAAAGGGTATGAACATGTTTATCTAATTAAACATAAGTCTGGAACCTCTAAGGTGTTTAGAGATCTTAGAAAACAAAGTTAAGAATCAACTAGGCAATATGATTAGATAATCAGAACCAATAGGGATAGTAAGGATCTTAGTCAAAAGTCTAACAATCATTTAAGGAATTGTGAAACAGTTTCACAACTATCTCCACTCAGGTGGCTGCTACAAAAAGTATAGTTGGATAGAGAAACCAAAGTCCTTGTTCTTGATCCAACTAAGAAGGTTTATGAGACACTCTCTAATATATAGAGTGTAGTTAATTACTCACTAGAACATATGGAAGAAGAGTATCGTGAGTCTTACACTCTTCGTGAAGCGCTCGACAAACTAGAACCTAAAATAAAGATGTGTTATTTCATTGGATATTCCATAAGTCTTTTGGGTATTTGTTTTACAAAGCCTATAAGAACAAAACGTTTTTGCATGAAGGTAAATCTTCCAAGAAAGGAAGTTGATATCCAAAATCACTAGCGGCGGCCACATTGAGCTTGATGAGATTCAATAGGCAAACAACGAAGAACCAAAAGTTAGCACTAGCACTCAACCAAGGATTGAAGCATCAGTTAAGAAATCCGACATACCTCCATTTCCTCCTCTAAGGTCTAATAGAGGATGTAATCAGCTTAGTTATATGGATTCTATATTACTGAGGTAAATGAGTCAAATTGTAGATGGCGATCACCTTCTACCAGTTATCGAAAGCTATGACGGGCCCTATAGGCTGCAAAATATAAGGATGATAGGAGAGGGGGATTCATTCCATGAATGTTTGAAAATTGGTTAAGCTGACACTTGTCCTTAAAACTATTAAGTGTACGTGTATCTCCAAGAAGAATACAAACATGGATAGGAATACACACATTCAGTAACCAAGATAGTTTACGAAGGGTATGTAAGCTTAAAAAGTCCATTTATGGACTGAAACAAGCATCTTGTCGTTGGAATCTTTGTTATAATGAGAGAACTCAAAGAGTTTGAATTTAAAGAAAAGAAGATGATATATATATATATATATATATATATATATATATATATATATATATATATATATATATATATATATGTGTGTGTGTGTGTGTGTGTGTGTGTATGTGTGCGTGTCAAAGCTTGTGGGAGCGTTATTGTCACCCTTGTATTGTATATGGATAATGTATTATTTATTTGAAACAATGTCCTCACTTTCCATAGTGTAAAAGCTTAGCATGCATATTATTTCGCTATGAAACATATTGTTACATCCCCTATTCTCCAGAACAAAAAAAACTTTCTCTTAACGCTTTCAAAGACCATGTTATGTTTGTTTACGTAAAATCCTAGTGTATTAAAATAATTTGAGTACAAATGATTGTTTCAAAATAATAAAACCCTAAGGATGTAATAACCAATACACAACATAAGTTACATCCTAAAGACCTAACGGTCCAAAATATTATTACATGTCTTCTCTTTAATCACTCAACATCTTATTCATGTTCAAGCAGCCTTAACACCGCTACCTATGATGCATATAAATTGAGTGGGTCAGGTTTGGAAACTTGGTGAGGTACATAGATGTTAAATCCTACAATGTTATTATGATAATAATCCATAATCAATAAACCTGCAAAACCAAATGTTACCAAACACTATAGATATATAATCCAACAAAGATATCTATAAAACAATATTCTCTTCTATATCCCAACTAGTCGATTCTCACGAATCCTAATCAATGATAATCTGGAATAATCACCTTACCTGAAGAATCGTTTATAACGACAGTTTGACTACACGACTAGGGGATTCTGTAATGCCTGTGTTTCTAGGCTAGGCATTAATATTGACATAATGCTCTAGGTTAACCTTTGTAACTCATTTTGAAGAAATGAAAGGGAATTATGTGAATATTATGTGAATTATGTGTTTTATGCTTAATTATTAGGGTTTAATTAATTAAGAATAAAAAATGAGCGTCAAAATTAAATTTTAGATAAAACCAATATCTATTAAGAAACTTGTAGTGGGCGTGACAAGGATTACGGATATATAAAGAATGCCGAAATCCGAGTTATAACGAAGAAGTTATGACCTGTCGAAGTTTCGCGATAAACCGGCACGGTGCCGAATGTCGTAAAAAGTGAGTTTTCGATAAACTACTTTTTGGCCTTAGTGATCTAAACGAAACTCGTAGTGTTCGTTCAACCGAGAGTAGGTATAAAAAGAACACCTAAATCTGACTTCGTATGAAGAAGTTATGATTTTTCGAAGTTTCAGCTTAGCAGTAGACAGCTAAAAACTCGAATTTTAGATCGAGTGATTTTTAGCCGACACGACCTAAACGAGAATCGAAGGTCCCGTCATTAGTAGCACAACGGTAAAAAGTCTGACGAAAACGGACGTCGGATGAAGAAGTTATGAATTTTTAACGGATTTCATGTCCCGGTCTGTTAAAAATAATAATTTAAAAATTAAAGTCAAAATTAGCCGACGAAGTCTAAACGAAAGTTGTAGATCGTAATTTTACCTACGCGTGCATATAAAGAACGTCAAAAACGGAGCTCGTATGCGAAAGTTATGGATTTTAGAAGTTTTGGCGCGAAAATCAAAAAAATTCGCATGAATAGTGTCAGCCACGTCATCCTTCGCATGCAGCCTCCACGTGGCGTCTTTTGATTGGACTGCAGCCTCGCGTGGCACCCGCTGATTGGTCCGAAGTCGTCATCCCCTTTCCCCATTAGACCGAAGTTCGGTCTACTTAGAAGCGTCCACCTGTCCGAGCTTCGCACGTGGCCTTCGCAGGAGCTGCCCCGTGTCCGACCTTGCTGAGTCATCCGAATCGTGGCACGTCCGAAGACCGACGCGTGTTTGCTGACTCCTCGCATCCGAAGCCACCTGCCTCGCCTCGCATCGGACACCTGGCCTTCGGATCTGCTGCCGCGTGTCCTCGGTGCTGACTCCCTTCTCTCGGCCGACTTCGGATTCCCCCTATAAATAGAGGGCATGCGAGATTGCCCGGGTAACTTTGGGATTTTGCCCTTTTTCACCCCTAAACTCATATTTTTAGTATTTTGACTTCCCCCGAAGCCCCGAGATCATTTCCAATGCCCGGAACACGTCCCGGAGTGCCCGAGAAGCCCGGGAAATTTATTTTTTTCGGTTTCGAAGCCCGACCCTCGCAGAGCCCGGTTTCTCAATAAAACTCCCGGTTTTATTAGAAACGATCATTCTAGGCAACGAAGTGCTGCCCGGTTATCGTTAAATCAAGTGAGTGTATAGTCACTTTCACCTTATACATAGATATGAAGTATTTACCTTAAAATACGTGCTATGTGTAAATATATTAATTGTTTATTTGAGGTGACTGTTGAATTGATGTTTTATACAAGTTTTAAACTGTATATATATTTTTATCTACAAATATGTTGGGTAAAACATGGGTAGATGAATTAGATGATGTGTGATGAAATAAAAGTGATGAGAGGTATTGATGTTTAAGATGATCTAGTTATCTAGCAGAGTATAGACAACGGCCACATACTATTTTAGATAGTCCAGTGGAACGTTAGTAGACTTGTAATCGGCACGTATGTATTGCGGGGGGGAAACACCCGTGGGAAATACTGTCGATTAATAAGAGCTATGGATTTAGCACATGGCAACGATGTGACTTCATGTCTTATTTGACATAAATTGCAGAGGGAAGCAATGTTGTCACTTTATAGGTTGTTTTATGTTAGGATGTCTTGTTCGACATAACTTGCTGAGGGAAAGCAATGTTGTCACCCCGATGTTTGTTTTATTTGACATAACTTGCTGAGGAACCCCCAAAGCAATGTTGTCACCCTTAGTGATAATCCTTAGGCTAGGTCCCTTGTGATAGTTGTTTTAGGGACGTAAAGTGAGGATAATGAGAATGGGTAATTAGGGTTATTTTGGTTGATGAAATTAATAAATTTATTGATTGAGAACTTAATAAGTTTATTATTTATTGTGGGTTGAAAACCCTATATGCTCACCAGGCTCCCAAGCCTGACCCACACAATTTATTTGTATTACAGGTATCGATACGAAGTTGCTTTACACTGAGAGATTAAAAGAGAAGTAGATCACTAGTGTAAATGAATGTAAGTTTTGTTTATGCTTATGTTTTTGTATTGACAATGGCATCCCAATGGTTTAAGTGAATAAAATACATTTCTTCGGAAATGATTTAATAACATATTTATTATGTTTTTCTGGAAACAAATTCCGCAACACTTTTAATCAAATGATTACTCTGAAATTATTTCAAAAGTATAAATTAAACCGGTCTTTTCTGGCCGTGAATTTGGGGATGTCACAGTTGGTATCAGAGCATTAGTTTAAGCGAACTAGGAATTTGTAGGATTTCTAGACTTAAACTTAGAATGCTAAGTGATGATTGTGAGATGAGTGTCTACCGTAATTTAGGCACGAGCACAAGTTTATTTTAGGAAAGATGCCTAAAATGTTTTATGTGTTAAATATTTTATGGTATAGCTATAAGGATGCCTTATATGCTATTATTTATTCGGATCTATGGTCTACTGTCGATCGGATCTGGAAACCTTATGTGTGTAGGATTCTAAGCGTATGATTACGAGATTAGAACTAACATGTAAACGTTTCGAAGTGATAAGGAGATTTATACATTTATCGTAAATAAAACTTTCCTATCTTAAATTCTCGCCTGGTACACCGAACGTCTGCTTGGGTATACAAAACGTTATGGTGAAGACTTGTAGAGAATTGAGTAGATGGAGGAAATGAAAAGCTTATGATAGTGAATGATACCTATCAGAAGATATCGTAAGAGTGGTATCTTGTCTTTAGAATATGTTTGATAAAATAATGAAACGTTTAGAGGAGTATGGTACGTCTGAAGTACACCTTCGATTGGCAGAATGATGGAACGATTGGTGTAATTCCTGAAGTTGTCCCATCATTTGGAATTTCCATCACCAACCAAGTTGAAGTAGAATTGATGACTGAAGATACGCATGGAAGAAGTCCTACTAGAGTCTAGGAAAATTTTATGATTAATTGGACACATTCGTATATGTTAAATTGTTTTGTGATTTTAGGATTTGGGGACTGCGAGACAGTACTTGGGACGAGTATGAGTAGGTGTGAATAGTAGTAGAGATCTATACTACTGGAAGCACAGGACTCACACTTGGATCAGGGAAAGTCACAAGGTTACCAAGGAACTCGTAATTGATTCCGTCTTATTCTAGTCTGTCGTTACCATCGTTTCGGTAATGACTAAGAAGATGATTGTTATTCCCACCCTAGTGGTCATATCAAATTGAGTTCGACTACGATGAGTTTGTTACGTGGTTCAGAGAACCAAGTTCGATGTAGTAGTTGACTTAAGTCAAATCGAAGTAAAGGATGATCAAAGCGATCAATAGAAGTATCGCGTTCGTTGTTAAAGAAGTTGGGTTAGGTTGTATTCTGACCCAAAGGGATGAAGTGATAGCGTATGCATTGAGGCAATTGAAGGAGCATGAAAAGAACTACCCCATTCATGATCGGGAGTTGGCAGTGGTAGTATTCGCCTTAAAGATAGGGAGGCACTATCTTTATGGTACTAAATGCAAACTTTTCACTGATTATAAGAGTCTTCAATATCTCTTTAATCAGATGGAATTGAACATGAGGCAACGGCGCTGGCTAGAATTACTCAAGGACTACGACTGTGAGATACTTTACCACCCTGGTAAAGAAAATGTTGTTGCTGATGCTCTCAGTCGGAAGGTAAGTCTTGAAAAGAAAAGGCCAAGAGCGTTGAGAATTAAAGTTGTCTTGACAATTGTGGAAAGTATAAAGAAAGCTCAAGAGGAAGCTTTAGAGAAAAATGACCGAAAGAAAGAACGTTTGGGATAAAACGTTGGTGTTTGCTACAAACGGTCAAGGACTGAAGGTATTCAAAGATAGGATTTGGGTATCTAAGACGGGAGGAGTAAGAGGTCTTCTGATGGAAGAAGCTCACAAGACCATGTACTCGATTCATCCCGACAGTACGAAAATGTATAGGGATCTAAAACCCTATTACTGGTAGCCGACGATGAAGCTCGATCTTGCTAAAGTATGTGGCCGAGTGTGTAACATGTGCTAGGGTTAAGGCACAACATTAGAAACCATATGGGAGTTTAGAACCTTTGCCTATACCCATGGGTAAATGGGAAGATATCACATGGATTTTGTGACTAAACTGCCCAGAACAAGGAACGGTCACGACATGATTTGGGTGGTCGTTGATTGCTTCACTAAGAGTACGCATTTCATAGCAGCCAACGAGAAATGGTCTATGGATAAACTTGCGAATTCTTACGTGAAGGAAATTGTAAGGCTTCACGGTGTTTCGTTAACGATTGTATCCGATCGTGACAGCCGTTTTACCTCAAGGTTTTGGAGGAGTCTATAAGCGGAATTGGGTACCAAGTTGTGTTTGAATACAGCTTACCATCCACAAACCGATGGTAAGAGCGAACGAACAATTCAAACATTGGAGGATATGCTGAGAGCATGTACCCTGGAATTCCAAGGTAATTGGGGTAAACACTTACCTCTAGTAGAATTTTCCTATAATGACAGTTTCCACTCGAACATCTAGATGGCACCTTATCACGCTTTGTATGGGGAAAAGTGTCGAATGCTGTCATGTTGGCTGGAAGCTGGGGAAAAGCAGTTTATGGGACTTAAAATAGTCCATCAGACTGCTGAAAAGTTGAAAGTGATTAGGGAAAGGAGGTTACCTGCTCAAAAGAGCTATGCTAACAAGAAAAGACAACCGATATCATTTGAAGTTGGAGATTCGGTTTTACTTAAAGTCTCTCCGTGGAAGGGACTTATAAGATTTGGTAGAAGGGGAAAGTTGAGTCCAAGGTTTATTGGACCATTTAAAGTTCTTCTGAGAATCGGGAATCAAGCTTACAAGCTAGAATTACCGGAAGAACTAGAGGGTATTCATAACACCTTTCGTCTGTGTTATTTAAGAAAATTTACGGGAGATGTATCCGACATAATTCCCATTTCTAAATTAAGGTTGGATGAAAACAAGAGGTTGATTGAAGAACCTGAGGCAATCGTTGACCGTAAGACTAAGAAGTTGTGATGTAAAAATGGTCGATTTAGTGCTTGTGCGTTGGAAACATACGAATGGGCCAAATCTCACCTGGGAAACGGAGAGTGACATGAGGAGTCGCTACCCGTATTTGTTTGCTGATGTGTGATTCCGGGGACGGAATCATTCTAAGGGGGAGAGAGTTGTAACGCCCGTGTTTCTAGGCTAGGCATTAATATTGACATAATGGTCTAGGTTAACCTTTGTAACTCATTTTGAAGAAATGAAAGGGAATTATGTGAATATTGTGTGAATTATGTGTTTTATGCTTAATTATTAGGGTTTAATTAATTAAGAATAAAAAATGAGCGTCAAAATTAAATTTTAGATAAAACCAATATCTATTAAGAAACTTGTAGTGGGCGTGACAAGGATTACGGATATATAAAGAATGCCGAAATCCGAGTTATAACGAAGAAGTTATGACCTGTCGAAGTTTCGCGATAAACCGGCACGGTGCCGAATGTCGTAAAAAGTGAGTTTTCAATAAACTACTTTTTGGCCTTAGTGATCTAAACGAAACTCGTAGTGTTCGTTAAACCGAGAGTAGGTATAAAAAGAACACCCAAATCTGACTTCGTATGAGGAAGTTATAATTTTTCGAAGTTTCAGCTTAGCAGTAGACAGCTAAAAACTCGAATTTTAGATCGAGTGATTTTTAGCCGACACGACCTAAACGAGAATCGAAGGTCCCGTCATTAGTAGCACAACGGTAAAAAGTCTGACGAAAACGGACGTCGGATGAAGAAGTTATGAATTTTTAACGGATTTCCTGTCCCGGTCTGTTAAAAATAATAATTTAAAAATTAAAGTCAAAATTAGCCGATGAAGTCTAAACGAAAGTTGTAGATCGTAATTTTACCTACGCGTGCATATAAAGAACGTCAAAAATGGATCTCGTATGCGAAAGTTATGGATTTTAGAAGTTTTGGCGCGAAAATCAAAAAATTTCGCATGAATAGTGCCAGCCACGTCATCCTTCGCATGCAGCCTCCACGTGGCGTCTTTTGATTGGACTGCAGCCTCGCGTGGCACCCGCTGATTGGTCCGAAGTCGTCATCCCCTTTCCCCATTAGACCGAAGTTCGGTCCACTTAGAAGCGTCCACCTGTCCGAGCTTCGCACGTGGCCTTCGCAGGAGCTGCCCCGTGTCCGACCTTGCTGAGTCATCTGAATCGTGGCACGTCCGAAGACCGACGCGTGTTTGCTGACTCCTCGCATCCGAAGCCACCTGCCTCGCCTCGCATCGGACACCTGGCCTTCGGATCTGCTGCCGCATGTCCTCGGTGCTGACTCCCTTCTCTCGGCCGACTTCGGATTCCCCCCTATAAATAGAGGGCATGCGAGATTGCCCGGGTAACTTTGGGATTTTGCCCTTTTTCACCCCTAAACTCATATTTTTAGTATTTTGACTTCCCCCGAAGCCCCGAGATCATTTCCAATGCCCGGAACACGTCCCGGAGTGCCCGAGAAGCCCGGGAAATTTATTTTTTTCGGTTTCGAAGCCCGACCCTCGCAGAGCCCGGTTTCTCAATAAAACTCCCGGTTTTATTAGAAACGATCATTCTAGGCAACGAAGTGCTGCCCGATTATCGTTAAATCAAGTGAGTGTATAGTCACTTTCACCTTACACATAGATATGAAGTATTTACCTTAAAATACATGCTATGTGTAAATATATTAATTGTTTATTTGAGGTGACTGTTGAATTGATGTTTTATACAAGTTTTAAACTGTATATATATTTTTATCTACAAATATGTTGGGTAAAACATGGGTAGATGAATTAGATGATGTGTGATGAAATAAAAGTGATGAGAGGTACCGAAACGTTGGCGTGAGTGGTGCAATATGAGAAAAGCCCTTACCCAAACGTTGACCCCCGTCATTCAGCAGAGTATGGATGACAACCATGGACTGTTCTAGACGGTCTGTGGAACACTAGCAGGCTCGCAACCTGTAGGTGTTAATGGACTAGAGTGTTCATTCGATGTACTCTATTCCCCTCATGAGTGCCTTTAGGGCATGTATGGCTGGGGAAACCCCTTAGTATGTTCATCAGCTGTATGGAAAACCCATTGACATGTATTGCGGGGGGGAAACACCCGTGGGAAATACCGTCGATGAATAAGAGCTTTGGATTTAGCACATGGCAACGATGTGACTTCATGTCTTATTTGACATAAATTGCAGAGGGAAGCAATGTTGTCACTTTATAGGTTGTTTTATGTTAGGATGTCTTGTTCGACATAACTTGCTGAGGGAAAGCAATGTTGTCACCCCAATGTTTGTTTTATTTGACATAACTTGCTGAGGAACCCCCAAAGCAATGTTGTCACCCTTAGTGATAATCCTTAGGCTAGGTCCCTTGTGATAGTTGTTTTAGGGACGTAAAGTGAGGATAATGGGAATGGGTAATTAGGGTTATTTTGGTTGATGAAATTAATAAATTTATTGATTGAGAACTTAATAAGTTTATTATTTATTGTGGGTTGAAAACCCTATATGCTCACTAGGCTCCTAAGCCTGACCCACTCAGTTTATTTGTATCACAGGTATCGATACGAAGTTGCTTTACACTGAGAGATTAAAAGAGAAGTAGATCACTAGTGTAAATGAATGTAAGTTTTGTTTATGCGTATGTTTTTGTATTGACAATGACATCCCAATGGTTTAAGTAAATAAAATACATTTCTTCGGAAATGATTTGATAACATATTTATTATGTTTTTCTGGGAACAAATTCCGCAACACTTTTAATCAAATGATTACTCTGAAATTATTTCAAAAGCATAAATTAAACTGGTCTTTTCTGGCCGTGAATTTGGGGATGTCACAGATTCCTTGGCCAGTATAAATCATAAACGACAACCATGAGTAGGGATGGAGAATGATCCATTAGTACCTATAGTAATGAGTCTGTTTGTGTTCCACTAGACTATATAGAATAATCAGTGGTCGTCATCTTACTCTGAAAGGTGACTTGTACGAAACCCACAGCTGAGCTCGAGATAAGGACATGGAAATAGAACTCCCATCTCCGTTCCAATCTCAAACACATTCCATAACTAAGACTACCCAATATCTAACTTATCAAATAACTATATTACGTAACTCGTACCCAACACGTAGTAATGCCATATAACATAGTTGTATTCTCCGTTATAATCTCGCATACATCCGTTGTATGATTACTACCCATTTATGTCAACTTATTTTGAATTCAACGTATTTATGTCAACTTATTTTGAATTCAACGTTCCTTGTTACTCTTAGTTTATATCTAGCCCATACTATAATACAAATAGTCAATTCTAAATGCAATATCATGCGACATAGTGTATAAACAAGCACTTATTCAACTTACTTCGAACTAAGCATCCTTTATAAGTATTACTTTATCACTAGACAAGACTATACTGCATGCAATTAACGTCCAAAACCTTTTTATTGTTTTATGAAATACTTTCCATCCTACAGGTATTTATATTCAGCACGAAATTCAACCGGTAAGTACTCGCTACACCTTAAATCTTTTAAGTAGTAATACTTGTAACAATATTGTCACGTGGTATAACCCAAAAATACTTTTAGCACTTATATAATCATATTTGGCTCGCATAGAGTGTTATGTAGTATTATCAAATATATATATATATATATATATATATATATATATATATATATATATATAGTTAACACATATTTCGAGTAATAAGCATTTAATTCACATATAAAGTATACTATCACTCTATCAATATAGAATACAAATAACAAACTTTCAGCATATATTTAATTCGTTAAGTATTCAATACGTATATTAAATCGTTCTCATGAATGTAACTATGCACTCACGTGATTATAGGTGGAAGATTAGCAGGAAAGTTAGCTCCTCGACCAACACTTCAACTTTCCCCTTTTAAACGACCTAAATACGAATATTACCACGTCTTAGTATTCGTTTGTATTTATAAGGTTATATTGATTATTTCCGTATTCTTTAATAATCCCAAGAAATATGAATGATAATTAGCATATGATAAGAGTCAATGAGATAATATCTTTCTATAAGAAATTGTATTGAAAGACTTGAGGTTTGAAATTTTATGGAACTATATGAAACACTAGCTTGTCTATTTATTCTATCCAAACGAGGCTTTCTTGTATGGCAATAGTTTCACACGTAAGAGGCTGACGTATTGGCGATGTCCACGCATGAACACCGCCCCTCATGTGCGTATGAGTGATGCAGATTGGAGGCATTCATGGGCGATCATGTCCAATGAATGCGTTCCTTTCCAAACGGTTAAAAAAATCGTTGCATGCAGTGGCGGACCTTAGTGGGGCATTTAGGCTCCCGGGCCACTGCTCAATTTCCGGCACGCAGTGTAATTTTTTTTTTCTATTAGGTGCACCCGCTTGAAGTACGAGGGACACCCCTACTAAAACAGTCTGCGTCCGCCACTGGTTGCATGCATATTTTGTATATAAAAAAACAAATTTATTTATTTCTCAAATTTAAACCATACAACCTAACTATAAATACCAACCAATTTATACACATTTCGCACTACAAATACACAAACCTCTTTCTATTTTCTCATTTTCTCTTCAAATGGATCCAACTCAAAATACCCCACCCACTCCAAACACCCAACCACCCCAAAACACTCCAAATGATCCATATGCACATCTTGGTTACATGTAAATGTTTACCTCCACAATTTAACAACAACCTCTATTTACCTACCTTCCATACCCCCCAAACTACTACCAACAATAAAGACAACAACAATTCAATCAACCCCAATTCCAAGCTTCTCAACAACAAACTTCTCAACAATTTGAATCCCAATCTTTTCAACCTCAATAATTTCAAACACAACCATATCAACTCCTATTTTATCGATCCCAACCTATAAAACTCGACAATAACGATAACGAAAGGGTCCAATAAACACAACCATCATCTAGAAGAAGGCAAAAGGAAGGAAATAGTAAAAAAAAACTACGAATTGGAGAGAAGAAGAGGAGGAAGCTTTAGCGAAAGCTTGGATCTTCATATCGCAAGACGCGTAAACCGGCAACGCGCAAACAAGACAAAGTTTTCGGAATCACGTTAGACCACTTTAACGCGTTATTAGTAAGGCAAACAAATCAGATGTACGACACAGTGAATGGAAAAGGGTGTGGCCTACGAGCGGCTTGCACCAAATTTAATGGCATATTTGAAAATCTAAAAAATATACACAAAAGTGGAAGCAATGGTTTTAATATTTTATCAACCGCATGCTACCAATATGAGCTTTCCAACGACAGTAAAACATTTGACCATCAAAAAGAGTGGGATATTTGTCGTAAGGGTCCAAAATGGGTACTTAATCTAGAGACGACACATTTGGAATCGACCACCATGTTTGGATGTGGGTTTTGGCCTCGACATCAATGATGACTTCAACGACAGTGAGGGGGAGGGTCCACAGGATGTCCAACTTTGTCAACCACCGGGAATGGACAAAGGGAAACATGCATCATCTTCATCCTAAAAAGCGAGTGCCGAAGAAATACTTTCAGAAAAAATAGACAAAACTCTACTTTTTCTCGAAAAAAAATATGAAAAAACGGAGGAAAATCTGTAGTGGAGTTGATTATGATGGCATGTGCGGAATTAGAAAAGATCTAGTGAATCATCATACAAATTTAAGAACACAAGGAGTAAATAAATCTTTGTAAGCTCATATTAGATCTAGAAAGGATATACAATATGGGTTTGTACACAATTTCTCTCTCTAGTCTAACACTCCAAAATGGTTCCTTATATAATAGGAGTCACTCACTTCCTATTTATAGGAAAGACTCAACCCATTTACACATACAAAGGGGAAAGCCTAAAACACTACATCCAAGAGTGACTTTGCACCCTAACATTCTCCCCCTCAAAGTTAGGATTGGATGTCCCGGCTTCAGTCTCCAACGAGCTAGCGCGATCAAGACCAAACTCCCCCTCGAAGTAACACCGGTCTTCAAAATCCGCAAACGAATATCCGAGAAACTCGCTTCGAATACACATCATTCTCCCCCTTTTTATAATCAAAAAATGATTATAAAACCCATTAAGGGTGAGAAGCGCTCGAGGAATGAACAATACAATACTCCCCCTTGATGTGTACCAAAAATGAATCACCAAAAATCTTGCACGGAAAAACAATCACGAAAAAGCCACAAAAAATTTCCAATTTATGAAAAAATTTGACTTTTTGGGTGAAAGTTGCTAGATTTTTCAAAAACCGGGTAAAAATCGTCACTTTCTGAATTCTGCAGGGACCCGTTGCGCCCAAAACAGCCAAATATGCAAAACTCTCCCCCTTTTCCAAAGCTGGGTAGAAAGCGTCAATTTGCACAAACTGCAGGGGCTTGAAATGCATATTCTTCAATTTTCAGCAAAAACAGTCCTTTTTCGAATTTGGGTATGAACCGTCAAACATTCGAAGCCTCGGGGACTATTTTCGAAAATTCTGCCATTTGTGTTCCAAACATACGCGAAGAGTTGTCCCAAACATTCGAAAATTCAGAAAATTTTCGAATTTGGGTGAAAAGTGTCAAACATTCAAAACTTCAATTAATTGTGGAGTTTGCCAAATATTCGAAAGTTCAGGGGCTGAATTCGAAAATTCTGCTTTTTGATCAAAACATACGAAATTTTGATCATACATTCGAAGCCTTTTTCCATTTGTCAACCATTCGAAATTTGAGGGACTACATTCGAAAATTTTACTTCTCCATTCCAAACATACGAAAATTTTTCCTCTTCATATGAAAATTTTCCCAAACACACGAATTCGAAGGCATTCGAAGCCTCTTAATGAACAGTAACCTCTGAATCGAATTATTTCACTTCAAAATCCAAACACAGGGACCCTTCGTACATTAACACCAAATTCTTACAGTTCTTCCCAAAATCAAAAAAATTTCGTTCTTTAACCACATACCCTTCGTTCATCAACAATTTCTTAATACATCACACTTATTTCAAACACCCTTCGTACATCAACCCTTCGTTAGATTCAGTTACCAAACCAACATCGATATCACATACTTTGGAAATCAAAATCATCGACATAAAAAAAATTCGCTTTTTGTTCAACAGCAACTCAACTTCACGAACAAAAATCAAACCCAGACTTCAAACTTTCGAAATCCAGTCTTCCCAATCGATCAAAAACCACGTCGACTCACCTTTCAAGCAAAGAACGAACATTTGAGTTCGTTAGTTGGTGCGTTCCCAAACAACAATTTTGCAATCAGTTCTTCAATCTTTGCTTCCTGTTCGTCATCCATTATTGACCATTGAAAACGAAAATTTTGAGACCCCAAAATCAAATTCCCAAACATATAAAACATCACAGATTTCGTTTTCGCTTTTCATTCAACATCCCAAAACATCACGCTTCGCTTTTATGTAACCCAACACAAATTCGATTATCACACAACCTTTGCTTTTAATCAACATCTCGATGAACACAAACTCGATTTCGTTATCTGCCATAGTCATTGAGTTCAACCCAATTCATAAAATCGATACTTATCAACCAATTCGATTCCAAAATTAAATTCGACATCCAACTTAACTATCACCATCGAATTCGATTTCACATCACCAAATCTTCAAAATCAAAAGCATTCGCCCTTATAACTCCATCTCCAATTGATTTCGACCCAAATCATACCAGTCAAACAAAATACAGTTATCATTCTAATCGAATTTGCACTAGAAACCTTTGATTTTGACTTTTCTCTGTTTGACTATTCTCAGAGTCCAACTTCAAAAACAGATTTCAAGAAATCAACTTGAGTTCTTCACTTTGCTTTCGAATCGACTTCAACAAAAAAAAACTCACGACATCAACTATCCCAAATCAAATTTGAATCCCAAATCAAACCTTATGCGAACACAAATACACCCACCATTCACAAGTTTGACTCCAAGGCATTCAACACCAAACAACATTTGCATTCGATTCTAACTCCAAACAAAAACAATCGATTATTGACCTCAAAACTGAGATTGATCTGATTCAATTTTGATTCCAATAATTTCGATGTTACAGGTCAACTACAAATTATCTTTCAAAATTAGTCAAAATCGATTAATAAAAATCGATTCTCGTGATCCAATTCAAACTTCAAAAGAATTATTAAGACTCGATCAAAGGGATGTTCTATTCAAAGTGAAAGAAAACGAAACACAAGAACTCGATCTTGAAGACAGTCACGAAGCTAAAAAGCGTATGATAAAGTCGACTCAATCAGCTACTGTTAGAAATCAGAAGGAATTTATCATCTCTTGGGCTTAAAGTTTGGACATGAATAGTAAGCAGATCACACGAATTGGGCTTCAGTAAGATATTAGAAAACATGATTTTAATTTTCATTTAATGATTTTGATCTAAACAAAAAATAATTGGATCAATCAATGGGGCTGAAACGGATTTGATCCAATGAGACAAACCGATAAAAAATGAAAAACGAAAAATATGAATCGAAATCATGGACGTTTTGGAATCCATTTGAGAATTTGAGTTACCTTCTTGACGAATCGAGTTCCATTTTCAACAAACGAATCAAATTTAGAAGATCTTGGTTCTTTTGTTGGAATGAGAAAATCTCCAATTTGAACATTGTACCACCCACCATGCGAGATGTACAACTCGTTCTTCGTGTTCTTCAACGATCCAAGAACATCTTCAAAAGAACCATCAACACATTTGGGTTTTGACTTCAAATTCAATGCAACATTTGGAGATTGTTGCTTTGGAACCCAAATTTGTTTCATGGATTTCAGCTTCATACCATTTAACGATTTTTGTGAGTAAACCCGCTTGTTTTTCCGATTAATCTTCTTCTTCTTTTTCTTTCTCATCTTTTTGCATCTTGAAGACTTGATCTCATGAACAAACCCACTTTCCACAACATTAACTTTATGAGTTTGAATCAAATCTTTTGGAGTTTGATACTTGTGAATTTCTTGGATCACCGGCTTCCGATAAGGAATCATTCCTTCAAACGAATCACAAGAACACAAAATATCATCGGTTTGAACTCCAATCGAGCAAAAAACTTTTTCATCTTGAAAATCAACTTGAACGCCTTTTTCTTGAACATCAAGATCATCATCAAGAACACCTTCTCGAGCTTCACGACAATCTGCATAATATTCAAGTTTATTGCTTCAATATTTGCATTCAGCACGAGAAATTCCTTTTATGACTTCTCCATCTTTTCTATTTCTTCGTCTCTTTTGATATGTTGTAACCAAACGATCAAACAAATCTTTGGTTTGAAAAATTGGACAACTAATTAATTTTCCAACTTCATTCTTTTCTCCATTTACAACGATATCACATTCACTTTTCAATCCAACAGTCAAGCTATAAAGAAGATATTCAAAAGTGCATTCACCTTGAACATCCTTACTATGTATCATCCATTTCTCCATTATTGCTTCTTTTCTTTTGAATCAAATGATATGAACTTGGGTTTTCTAGAGAGAGAAAGTGATTTTGAATGAGTTTTCTAGAGAGATAATGCAAAATCACTTGAATTCTAGTGAAGAAAATCGAATTATGAGTAGAATCAAAGATGAATTCGATTTCTAGAATCCAAACTCTCCAAATCACGAAGATCAATGATCAAAAAATGAATCACCAAATCAAGATAGCCATCAAGGATCAATTCTTGATCAAATCAAGAACACCCGCTCTGATACCAATTGTAGTGGAGTTGATTATGATGGCATGTGTGGAATTAGAAAAGATCTAGTGAATCATCATACAAATTTAAGAACACAAGGAGTAAATAAATCTTTGTAAGCTCATATTAGATCTAGAAAGGATATACAAATGGGTTTGTACACAATTTCTTTCTCTAGTCTAACACTCCAAAATGGTTCCTTATATAATGGGAGTCACTCACTCCCTATTTATAGGAAAGACTCAACCCATTTACACATATAAAGGGGAAAGCCTAAAACACTACATCCAAGAGTGACTTTGCACCCTAACAAAATCGTCGTCAAAAAATAGCACTTACCGATCTTCAAATTATAAATACAAAGCCCCAAAGGGATCCCGACCCGGAAAATCTAGCAACATTTCTAAAATTTTAACGACAAGTTTGTGAAAAATATGAAAAACAGGTTCTAAAGCTTTTAATATGTATGTTTTATTTTCTATGTTTTTTTAGTAATTTAGGTTTTAAATTTCTATGTTTTTATGTTTTTTAGTAATTTAAGTTTTAAATTTCCATGTTTTTATGTTTTCTTTAGTAATTAGGTTTTAAATTTCTATGTTTTTAAGTATTGTAATGGGTTTTTAAGTAATGTAATGAGTTTTTAATTAATATAAAATATTTATTATGTTTAATAATTATGTTTTTTATTTAATCTAATGTCAAAAAAAAAAAGATAAATAATGTAGAATGGTAAATTGATAACCATTTCCAAGGTTCGTTAATATACTAATAAATATGTAGTAGATATGATGAAACGTAGATATATGACTAACACTTTTCTAATAAAGATATAATAACCAATTAACCATACCCTTTAATTGATAATTAAAAGATTTTGTTTTTGAAAGACGGACAAAAATAAAACATATGATGGTAGAATGATCCATGAATCAGATCCATAGAAAAGGATTGAGCGCAAAAAACTAGGAATGAACATACCCACTGTTTTCTTGGGTACACAAAAAGAGACTTCCAAGTTGCTCTCGTGCAATTAATTCCCAAGTATAGTATATGAGAATCAAATATCCCTCAATTTTTTTTCTATCCATCTTAGGCTGATTGGTGCACAACAAACCGCACACTGTTGCTTGATTTGGCGTAATAGTATGCAACGAACAAAGCAACGACCCGCACCATTTGATTGTGGTGAGGATGCCGCAGGAAGTAAAATGTACCACACCTCATACTTCACTTTTTTGATCGTTGAGCCTGCAACGGTTATTTCCCATTTTTAAACACTATAAATATAACCATTCCCTTTTCATTTTACAACAAAAAAACTCCAAAACACTATATATACAACTTTCTTGTTTGTTTAAAATTGTCTTCATCATCGTCGTCCACTTCATCGGATACATTAGCGTTGTGGGAAGCAGACTTTATTGGAGGCGTTATGCGAACAACATTGACATATCTACAAGAAAATGAAGTCGAAAGTTCACAACCAAAACTTAGAAATCCTCCTTTACTTAGAAATCATGAATCCGGACACAACCAACTTGTCAATCACTACTTCGTCGACGAAGTGTATGCCGTAAAATTTAGACATCGATTTCGGACGAGCAAAGAATTATTTTTATGTATTGTCGACGACATCAAAAATCGATTTCAATATTCTCAGTAGCGGGTTAATGGAAGAGGTCTGATAGGTTTTTCCTCGATTCAAAAATATATTGTTGCAGTTCGTCAACTATCATTTGACATGGGGCCGGACTCATGGGATGAGTATTTGAGGATGTCAGAGCGAAAAACGAGGGAATGTGTATATAAGTTTGCTAGAGCTCGATTATTCTCTATCGTGAACGCTATTTATGCAAGCTTACAATAAGTGACATCCACCAACTAGATGCAACACATGAAAACAAACATGGGTTCCCTGCAATGCTTTGTAGTATTGATTGTATGCATTGAGAGTTGTCAATGTGCCATAATGCGTGGCGCGATCAATTTACGCGAGGTGATTAAAAAATGGCAAAAATAATTTTAGAAGCAGTGGCTCCGCATGGTCTTTGGATATGACATGCATTTTTTGGTCCAACGGGTTCCAACAACGACATCAACATTCTAGACCAATCACCGATTTTCAACGACATCTATCTTGGGAAATCGTATGATGTGCTGTTTCAGGCAAATGGGACATCGTACAAGCATGGAGGGATATATCCCGAGTTAACTACGTTTGTGAAATCATTTTCATGTCCAAATGATGAAAAACGAATAAAGTTTAAGTCGGCCTAAGAATCTGTTGGGAAGGATATCGAGCGAACCTTTGGTGTTCTAAAGAGATGTTGCCAGATACTCGTAGCACCAGCGTGATCTATGGAGCGAAAACGAATAAATAGTCTTATGTATGCTTGCATTATATTGCATACTATGATTGTAGAAGATGAGGGAAAACGATTTGCCACTACAATGAAAATGAGGATTTACCAAATGTAGAAGGAGTTGGTATTGATACGCAGGCGTACATGGAGAACAAAGCAGAGGTATACGACCAAGTCAGACACCACAACATTCGTGCGGATTTGGTGGAACACGTCTTAAATGCTCAAGTGAATCCCGATGTTGACGATTTTGATGAAGACGAGTTGTTCGACTCTACCGATGACGAATCGGAAATGTTTGAAGGAGATTCAGGCGAGGATTATGACAACGTGGCTAGTGCCGATTATTAGATCATGTTTTTTTTCGATGTTTTGAGTATATTTTTTAATTTATGTTTTTAATGTAGGGTGTAATTGTTTTTAATTAATGAAGTATTTTATTTTTATAAATTTTATATATTTATAAATTATTAAATCATATTTTATTAACTTGAAAACAAATGTGGTAAGACGTGGTATAACGTCCACCGGTTTTACGAGGTGAGTGGAAAAGTGATGTGACGACTACGTGATAGTGCAATATTGTGGTGAGTGTTATATAATACTCTTAGGCTTACGGTGTTTATGATTGTTTTCTTCATTGAATTTATTTAATTATGGTTATGGCAAAATATATATTTTGGATTAACTTTTTTGTGTTAGACAAAAAGGTTTTATAAGTGTAAAATTACTAATGCGTTCATGAAAAAAGAGGCAAAAAAAGTAAAGGAGAGAATTTATTAAGGGTAATATAAATATTTTATCTCAAAAAATCGTAAGTTGTCTAAAAAAGTCTGAATTGAGCTAATTTTTAGAAACTCATTTTTAAAGGCATTAAAATTTTGTTTTCAAAATCAAATAATTCTATTAACTTTTTATTGTTTTTCAAAAAACCAATAATTAATAAGTTGATTTGAAAAAAACAATCTCAAACTCCTATTTACTACTTACTAAGTCAATAGATGAACACAAGTGTCAAAATAAAAAATAAAAAAGATTATGTGAGATAACTAGCAAATTACACATGTCTTTATTTTATATGAGTAGAAAGATGAGTAGGTTCAAAATATAGGAACATATTTAATTTATCGTAACACACACACACACACATATTATATATATATATATATATATATATATATATATATATATATATATATATATAGAGAGAGAGAGAGAGAGAGAGAGAGAGAGAGAGAGTGTGTGTGTGAGTTGGCAAAAGTTCAACTTGAATTTATGCGCGAAGAGATACCTAACCAACCTGCATTCAAAATTCCTAGAAAACAGAACAATCACCTCGCTTTTTCGAAATATAATAACTAAGTTTCACATCTAGAAATCTCCACTGTCTAGGATCTTAGATTGAAGATTTATAGGGCAATTTTTATGGGTATAAAATTTATCTTTCCATTTTTAATATCTTGAACATATGTCAACATCCCGGATAGGCCACGATTTTGGATTTAGTCAATATATTGGGATTGTCATCGTGTTTTTTGTTATCATTTATACAGGACTTGAAGACTTTATCAAAAAGGGATGGACCAGGTCAGAAGGCAGGTGGTCAAAGTGAATTAAACATTGAAGTCCCTCTGGAACACCGAGTCAAACATGAATCAAGGAGTACCCCGAGATATTAGGGCAATTAGTTATAAAATCCTTATATAAATAAGACTAGATGATCATTCTAAATACATGATCACAATATGCCTTCCACTCTCTCTTGCTCACTGGACACTCTTACACACAAATTACACAACACTACGATTAGCTAGCATTTTTAATTTGTTTTCGATTAATTAAAGTTCTAAGGCAAGTGATATGACCACTTCTTGAGGTTCCATGTCAGAGATCCAAAAAGATTAAGAACTTTCCTCCTAATTCTCTCTGTTCTTCAAATTATTCTCATTTACTTAATTACTAACATTTGATCGATTACAATATTCTTACATATGATCGATTACAAGATTCTTACATATTCGTTTGATCCTTTACTATGATTTGTAATTGCAATCTTACTAAAATACCAAAATATTCTGCAATATCTTGGCATCTTTTTCAATATCTTAAGACTTATTCATCAATTCGTCAATTTAACAACTTTAACATTACTTTTGTACCAATCCTTACAAATATACTTTTTTACATTTCGAAACATATCAATGTTCTCAAATAATTTTCTGAATACTATTGTTTTATTTCGAGGATCTTGGGCTTGATCAAGATCTTAAGCATTTCACAGTTTTTCATTTTATTCTAAACATCACACCACACTTATTAATTTGGTTGGGAAATTAGGTTATCAACTTTTGACCAAAACACACACATACACATACACACACGCACACACACACACACACACACACACACACACATATATATATATATATATATATATATATATATATATATATATATATATATATATATATATATATATATAACATCATGTTTTTGGGCTAGAAGATTTGGGCATTTTGGTAAAAATAAAAAGTTTCTTTATTTTAAAATAAACCAAATTAAAATGAAATAATAAATAAATAGATGGAAGTAATTGATTTTGAGCCATCATAAACATTATTGCTAAGTCAAAAGTAAATTATAATATAGTTTAGGCGTCAAAAGAAAACTTTTAAGGTTTAGGGGCTAAAAGTGTCGATTTGTAGAAACTTTTGTTTGACCAGAGAATTTTACCAATTAAGTATCCCTAACTAGGTTTGCTAAATTTATGGTGCAGAAGGACCAATTGTATATAAAATATATATTTTATTGAGTTTCTAGCCAAGTTAGGGACCAAATATGAAAGAAATTTTAAGTGAGGGAGCAAAACTGTCAATTCGAAAATTATAAGGGAAGCACCCCGCTCCCCTGGAAAGAAGCCCGTGCTTTTTTCACAGATCTTCTCCTTTTAACATCATTTTCTGCCTTATTTCTCACTCATTCATCCCCCTTTCTTCTCCACTCGACCCCAATGTACCTCCCATCTCCATAATCGATTTTCCCTCAAGAAATTCTTGGTGTTTTGATGATTGGAGCTTCTAGATAAATCATTACACACATCTCTTCAACATTTTACATCAAAAGGTAGTATTTTTCCTCTTTTTTTCCCTAAATTCGAATTACGGTTTTGATGAGATGATAAATCCAAATTTCACGCTTCATTTATGATGTTCTTACAAAATTATTGTTGTAATTTCTTTCCTTAACCCATCTTCGAGCTCCAACCAATAAATGATTGTGAGATTTATGAGAATGAAGTTGTTTTGATGAGTTCTCTTAACCTTTAATTGTGAAATTCGAGTTTATGCTTAAATTGGTTGATTATTTTGAACTTGTTGACGTAGTTTAACTCCTTGATCTATCTATAACTCCAACTAAAAAAATAGTTGGGAGATTTGTGAGTTTGAATGTGATTTTGTGGGTTTCTAAAAACTTAAATCTTCACATCCAAATTTGAAGCTTCAAGCAATGATATGAGCTTGAGTTTATGGTTAGATGGTACATTCTCTTCAATCAATTATCAATTTGTCAACCTTTGGCTTGTGGTGAGGTTCCATGATGTTTGAATCAAGTTCTAGTTCCAATGGTGGGAATTTGGGTATCTTCCTTTTAGTATTCATTGATTCAAATTATTTATTTCAAGCAATGATACAAGCTTGGGTTTGTGATTGGATTGCTTATGCTCTTTCCAATGGTGGGAATTTGGGTATATTCCTTTTAGGATTCATTGATTCAAATTATTATTTTCAAGCAATGATATGATCTTGAGTTTGTGATTGGATTGCTTGCACTCTTTCAAATCCACGACCCATTTCTTAATTTATGACTAATGGTAAGATTTTTACTGTTTGATTCAAGTTTAGCTTTCATGTGATGGTTTGTGTATTTTCAAACCCTAAGTGTTTTAGATCAAGTTCCATGGTTTCAAACAATGATATGAGTTTGATGTTATGCTTAGATTATGTATTCCATTCTAATCTATGGTCCATATACAATTTGTATCTCATTGTGAGATTACGAAACTTAGACTAGAACCTTACATTAATTTGGGATTTCAACTTTGTTGAATATGGAACTATGTTCCAAGCTTGAATTCTCACTTTAAATGTATTCCATTGTCTAGTTTTGGTATCCAATCATTTTTTGAGATATTGGGAAGCACTATGCTCATCTAGTTCCATTAATTGGTGTTCAAAGGGTTTGCAAAATTTCTAAGGATATAGAACTTAGAATTAGTTTATATTCCAAGCTCTAGTTTCTTATAACATCCTTATTCCCTAGTGAAGTGGTGTTGTTGTGCTTATTGTAAGTATAGAGTCAAATGAATTGTCCTTTTAAAGCAACTCCTTCAACTTTTGAGTTTTTATCCTCTTTGACGATTAAAATGATTTTTATAAAAATGTGGACATTTTAAGGTTGTTCCAAGGATATGAAACATTTGGTATCATTCTTATTTACTTTTGAAGTGTTACAACTTATGTTGGATGTCCTTGAATCATTTGAATTGTTTTGGAAGTTTTATTGAAAGTTGGTTGGTTAAATGAGAAATAAAGCCCAAATTTATGTTTGTTCCATTTTTTTAATTGTGATCTTTTTTGTATTGATTCTAGATCACTCTTTTGGTCCCTTTTGGTATCCTAAATTCACATTAGATCGTTTTAGGTATATTTTGAGCTTAGAATGTTATGTTGACATATATAAGGGTATTTTGGTCATTTGATGCCTTGTTATGATACTAGGTGATTAATTTGGGAAGTTTAGAGCTTGAAGTGACACAGTTCAAGTAAAGAATGATCTTGGTGTTGCAGGCTTAGTACTTAAGGTGAGTAGGCTTACCTTAGAACACTTGTCCCCAAAATGAGTATTCTACTCTTGTTTCCCTTTTTGTGTTATGTTATATGTATTTATATTAATTGAAAATATATCCTTCATTTTCTCGTTATGATAGTTTATTATTCGGCGATGTCCTTTTGAATTAATGACATGTTTAGAGCAGGGACGATCCATAGTAGGTGTTGCCGGTGACACATTTTATAGTAGAAAAAAGAAAAAAATCGAAAATTTTGCACTACGTCTGGAAAAACTAGGTGTTGCCAGTGCCACCGTTGGCACCGTAGTAGATTCGTCATTGGTTTAGAGAAATTGATTTATTTGTGTGTGTGGGGGAGGTAAAATTATTCTTTAGTATTATTGGTACAATTGCCCTTTTGGTTTTATTGTGAAATATCGGGAGTACACATCCATTATTGTTGATTTTGTGTTTTGGAAAATGTTTAACATATACATGATTGCTAGTTGCCTGTATGGAGATTATTTGTCCATTCATGAAATTATATTTTTAAAAGATGCTTTGGATTGCTAGTTGCCTGTATGGGGATTATATTCATGTTAGGATGGATGTGACTTTGTAGTCTCAGGTACCCAAATGGATAGTTGTTGTTGCTTGTTGTTTCTTTGTGAGTTGATTTCTAGATACTCATCACGTGCACGAGTAGAGGCTCTCTACCCCTCGTGTGGCCTAGGTTGGATAGCCCTAGTGCCTTGTTTGTGGGTGTAAGGGTGACTTGACAATTTCGTCTGTCGTGAGTTCGTCACACCCGGTCATCAATATTTTCTTGTCGAATGCAAGTAAAAAAGTTATCTTTCTGTCATGAGTTCTTCGCTTCTGACGATTGTTGTGAGCTGCACTTTGAGATTGACATGGGTCAGGATAGTTGGATGCATTTCATTACCTATTTGGATTGTCATCAAAATATATATATATATATATATATATATATATATATATATATATATATATATATATATATATATAAGTTTTGTACACTTGTTTGTTGATCAGACTATTGTTCCCAAGTGTTTTGCAACTCATATCAGTATTATTTGGATCTATCTGATCTTTTTTTGGATTTCGATTATTGAGAAGATTCTACTTGAGGTACATCTACCTCATATTACATATCCACTTGTGAAGCTTATGGGATTTGTCTAAAATGACAATGTACTTTGATTGTAATATATTTTACCCCCAAGCTAACTTTTGATGTTGATTTTGTTGATTTGAGATGGTACAGGTTTGTACATTGGTGTATGAACCGAAATGTTCATTCATACACCGTCCATAATGTCTAACCCCGAGATTGTACTCAATAGGCTCCCCATAGCCTAACCCACTTGTTGATAAAATTTTACATGTTAATAGATGTTGGAGTTTAGGAGATTCATAAGCTTTAGATATTTAGTAGACCTTGGTCTGTATTATATTCTTAAACATTTGTTTTAAAATATGTTGTAGCACTCTCACATGATTTTTGCATTAAACCACTAAATGTTTTGGGAATTTTTAATTGGGACTATTGTCCAAGTTTGAAATATGTAAAATATTTGGACTAAACTTTGGAAATCATTTCTCCGCAAAGTAAAACTTTGAAATATTGAAAGAGTTTATCACAAGGTAATTCAAATGGGCCATGTGAGGGGTATTACTATATATATATATATATATATATATATATATATATATATATATATATATATATATATATATATATATATATATATATATATATCTGTGTGTGATACCGATTTCCATGATAAAAGTTTTTATTTTTATTCCACAGTATTTCAAAATATAATTAAATTACGTAGAAAATAAGATGTCAATGCACGTGTGTACAGTCAAGCCTAGCCTTTCTCATGATCCGAAGAAGTACCTGAAAACATTTGTAATCAATTGGGTTAGCATGAAGCTTAGGGAGTTCCACGAAATGTCATATACCTCAATACATATAAAATGCATACATATAATGGCCTTCAACATAAAGCTGGTTTGTCCCTTTAGGTTTCAACGTAAAGCTGGCCCGGCCGAGTTTATTGACCTTTAGCTCGAAGCTGGTCCATCCTCAAATCCACACATAACATATCAACACATATATATCAAACATACATACAAACCATCGAATAGCATATTACAGTGCAATTATATCCTCAAATCCACACCTAATAGCATACTACAGTGCAATTACATCCTAACATATAGAGGTTACATATTACAACATATAGTATAATGAGAAAGCTCACATGGACAATTACTCAAACGATTAATAGCTATCTGGGCAATCCAACTGGCAAGCAATGCGCCTAACAAGTATTTACATATAATACTATAACTTATTAATCTTTATGGCAATCTGGTAATGAAAGCTAGATCTTTGATTAATCTCAATTACTACTTCAAGTTCTATCAAATAAGGAATAACCAGGTAATATCATATCGGAGGTAGGATCCATTTGGTATACACGTTATACTGTTTAGAAAGTCCACTTTAGACACTTCACTAAATTTGGCCTAGACATCATTCACGTAAGTAGATTAATCAGTATTATTACTAGAATCACTAATAAATCTTATTTTTAGTCTCATAATAATGACTATGTAGGGTTTCAAAGCACTCCATGGATGATGACAATGGGCCCCTTGATGAAGTGTAGGTTAAAAGCCCAAGACTTGTCTTTTCCCTATAAATACTCATGTATTATTCATTATTAGGGTTAAGAGAGTGAGGCAAAATGTAGCTGCCACGTTGTGAGGTTTCTTATGTAGTGTTAGATTCTTTAGTCTATGCTGAAAGTGTAATTTATTCCTCATGTTTGAATAAATCGAGTGATCATTCGACATATCTTCTTTATTTGTGTTTGTTCTTATTTTCCGCATCTTGTTCATCAAATCACAATTAGGGTTTTATTCCCAACAAGTGGTATCAGAGCGGGTCTTTGAAGATCTATTGATTTTTGAAGTATCGGTTCTTGATTTGATGATTTTCTGCATAAGTTATTGAAGATTATTGGTGTTTTGGCGTTTTGGAATCAAAATTTTGTTCAAGTTACTGTTCATGAAGATTTATGGTGTTCTTCTACTGTTCAAGTGGTATTTTTTTTAATCTAATTCGTTCTTCTGTTCATATTGGGTCTGTTCTTTTTCTTAATCCAAAAATCCCTTTTCTGGCCCAAACTTTTGGTCGTTCACTGTTCATGGTCCGTATGTTTATTGTTGATCTAGTTTTTCTTTGTCCCTAATATTATCTTCGAGTTCCTGTGTGCGTCATCTGCTTTACGTATCGATTACTATTACTTAGTTCATCCACTTGTTTATTCTCTCAAGGTCAATCAAGGTTAATAATCGCTGCTTATATCATTATCGGCTAAATGATATTGATTTGTCTTCATCAATTCTGATGAATCGATTTCTGTTTGATTTTGTCCAAGTTCATAATTTTCGTCGATTTTCTTGTTCCCGTTCTTACTATTGATTTGATTTCATTCTTTTCTTGTTGAACTTTAGAATTATTGATGATCTCTGAATGAAATCGATCTGTGAAGTATTGACTTGGTGTTGGTTGAACGAAATTTCTGGGGTCATATGATGAACTGTGTTTAAGCTCAATTTGAATGGTCAAACAGAAAAGTCAAAATTAAAGTTATAGATTTATGAGCGGTGCTCTCATTTATGAGTGTAATCGGATATGAAGGCTGAATCGATTTGCTATAATAGTCGGTTTCTTTGTTGTTTATCGTGATTCTGAGTTTGGCATTCACTGTGTTCGAAATTGATTTGAAGACAAGTTCGCTATAGCTAAATGGGTCTTGCAATTGGTGATTAAAACAATTTGAACTGAAATTGTTGACTCGAAGCGAACCGACTCGCAATCGGAAATAATACTGGACTCTGGCTTCCGATTCAAACTCGATGGGTCAAAGGATAAAGTCAAAATCGTGTTAAAAGTCGAATCTTGTTTCCAATTTAATTTGACATGAAGGGTTCATTATTAATTCTGGGAAGCTATTGATTCGTTATTGGGTTTCAAGGTTTGAGAACGAACCACTTGGATGTCGAATGGGAAGATGGTTTGTTCTGATAACGACTGGGAAGGACTTCAATTGGGAAGAAGATTGATGCTTTGTAGTTGGTGTAATGGTCCTGCAAGCAGAATGTGTTTGTGTATCTGTTCGCAATTGATAGTCAAAGGCTCATTCAGAAAAGTCAAAATTGATCGTGGTTCAGGGTGAATAATGAGCGAACGATAACCTGCGAACGTTCTCCTGTGATTGGATTCGTTGACATGGATTCGCCTTGGGTTAATGCTGATGAATTAGGACCGAACCTGGAACAACGAACTTGGGTTCGCTTGTTAATGGTCGGAGCGAACGGAGGAAGGACCGAAAGCGAAAGGAGTTTCGCCTGATGAAGTTTGAAATGGAAATAGAAACGAAAGGAACCGAACCTTCGGTTGGGTTCGGTTCAGATGGAAAATTGATGATCTTGGAACGAACTTAGGATTCGGTTGCTTGAGCTCAGATTGCACCTTCGCTTTGTCATTGGTGTTCGCTGTGATGATTTCACGATTCCAGTCATGTTCGTTTATGCAGTCAATGAATTGGGGAAGAAGTTAAACATGTTACATTATTAGTCCCTGAAACTTCAGCGAATTGACTCTTTTGGTCCCTATACCTTTCATGCCTTGGCAGTTTTGGACCATTTCCAGATTTTGTTACAAATAAAGGGGTATATTGATGCAGAATTACCATTCCAGCCCCTGAATTTCAGCAAGTGACAATTTCAGCCCATTTTTCGAAAAAGTTTACAATTTTAAGGGCTGGTGAACAGTTTTGAATTCTTTAACGCACATATTTTTTCGTGAACAGAAAAATTAAAGATTCCATCAAGTCTTGGCGGTTCGAAAAGTCGTTTTTCGTGATAACGTCAAATTTTCACGACTTTTTCGGATTTTATACTTCCTTGTGTATATCATTTTGTCGCGGGGGAGCTTAGTAAATTTTTATCCATTCAAGATCATTCTCATGACCATTTGAAGGCTTTATAATCATGTTTTTGATTATAAATCGGGGGAGAATTTGGTATGGCCATTCGAAATTGGATTTGTGACTTTTCAAAGTTGAAGATTTTTGATAAAGCTTGTGGTAGAATTATGAAGGTAGCTTTTACAGTAGAAGTTCTTCATCGAGCTCTGCTAAAGCTTTTACAGAGAAATATCCTTTACAGTAGAAGTTCTTCATCGAGCTCATCTAAGGACTTGTTATATCTCCGACTTCTTGTATTTTCTCGATCAAGTGGCGTTACGAATCTTAAAGTTTGGGTTGCTACATGATATTTTTTGATGGCTTATATCATTAGCTTATTTGAAGATCATTGTGACTTGGAGGGGGAGGTCTTCAACGACAAGAAGTGATTTGGTTTCTTTGTTCTGAAATGGGTTTTTCATGGCGGGTTTGGTTTTCATGAAGATTTTTTTTGGGATTACATTCGAAAATGAAGTTTAAAGACATTACTTCAGTGCTTGGCTTATATATCCTAGAGCCCGTGTTTGAAGACTATTGAAGAATCAAGATTCGTGGATTGCTTCATATATTCCTCGTTGCAGATCTTTTTATTTGCTAGATGCTTGTTTTGGAAGTTAAAGCATTGTCATCCATTCCATACTTTGAGGTGTAGGTTAAAAGCCCAAGACTTGTCTTTTCCCTATAAATAGTCATGTATTATTCATTATTAGGGTTAAGAGAGTGAGGCAAAATGTAGTTGCCACGTTGTGAGGTTTCTTATGTAGTGTTAGATTCTTTAGTCTATGCCGAAAGTGTAATTTATTCCTCATGTTTGAATAAATCGAGTGATCATTTGACATATCTTCTTTATTTGTGTTTGTTCTTATTTTCCGCATCTTGTTCATCAAATCACAATTAGGGTTTTATTCCCAACATACTATAAATATAAATATAAGTTACACTTAAAATGTAGTAAGTGCAACTTAACTTACAAAAAAAGTTGTGGGCAAAATCTTGACCCGAAAGTTCCTTTTTTTCGGGCTCCTAGATGCCTCAGAGCCCTGCCAAAACATTCCAAATACTAAGGAAAAAGTCAGACAAAAGAGGTAAAGATTTTGAGAGAAGGAGGATTGGAAACCTGAGAAAATGAGAAAGATTTGACACCTTATTCATAGTACAGGAGGTGCGTCGCATTTCTGCCATGGGCGCGCCACGCCCTACGTGTTTGTCGTTGGCTGGAGCCACATCAGCTTGGAGGACGTGGGTTTCTAGCTGCCATGTGTCGCACAATTGTGGTGTCATGTCACCCTCGATAGTTGGCCTCCATCCTGCCACATGGCGCCCTCCGGGTGGTGCCATGTCATCATCCTCGCAGGTATTTTTTGCATACATCAAAAAATCATAACTTTCGCATACGAGCTCCATTTTCGAAATTCTCTATATCCACGCATAGGTATTTCTGAGTACTACAACTTTCCCTTAAACCTCAACAGCTAATTCTAACTCGAATTTAAATTCATATTTTTGATCGGTTTGGACTGTTAGAATTCTTAGAAAGTTCATAACTTCTTCATACGATCTTTGTTCTCAACGTTCTCTATATCGATGGATTCATATTTACGAGATCTTTGAGTCTTGTTTACATTGCTTTGGCTAAAAAACAACCGATATATAATTCACTTTTTATGACACACCTAATTGTGTCGGGCTAAACGCAAAACTTAGAAAAATCATAACTTCCTCATATGAAGTCAGATTTAAGCGTTTTTTATATCTACAGAATCGTTATCACAACCAATACAACTTTCATGATGATTAATTTGGATAAAAAATAATATATTTCTACATCAAATTTTATAAACAAACGTTTATATTAAATTCTACCATAAAGTGAAAACGGTGTGTTACAACTCTCCCCCACTTACAAAGATTTTGTCCCCAAAATCCTACTCTTAGCACACCTTAAGATATTTCCTACATGTCATCTTATTGGAGTTATGGAGATCAACTCGTGATCTAGCCGACATTGTTGCTTCGATATTTCATGTAGCTAGAACTTCATTTTCCACCTTAGAAGTACTCTCGAACTCCTCGTGAAGTCTTCGAAACCGGGAACTCATCGGTCTGGACTTCCAGAGTTTATAGTCTATGACCGACGATTGCCTTCAGAGGTAAAATGTTGATTTGTTCCTTTGACTAGGAACATTTTAAACTCATTATAAAGCGAATAACTTGGGAAATTAATCTATGGGATCCACCTTCTAAAACATGACCTTATAAAAGGCTAATGGTATATCGTTCTGACTTTGTGTACCATGACATCTTTTTGTGGTACACCCTTAAAACACACACTAACCTAGATTGCAAGTGATCTTTCTACCTAGTTCAGGTGTTTAAACACTCTGAAATTTAACCAAAGCTACTATGATGGGTTAACTGGTTCAAAAACTCTAGAACCAATACTCTAATATTGGTGACCAACTCGGCATAAGGATTGCTCATCTTTCCAGCTACTAGATAATGCCGAACACTAGGTTACCAATAGACTTCTCGTAAGTCTGTAACTACCTTACCTATATCAAGGTAGAACTACTTCTCAAGTAATTCGTTCCTACGTCTGCTCATGACACGTCGTGATAGTAGTACGGGCCCAATACTACCTTCCACACCTATCCATACTTTCCTCAAGAATCATCTTGAATCCTCTAAGTCATTTTTTCAAACCGATGCACCCAAAACTCACTAAACAACGAAACAAAACCTGCTGAAGCACTTCCTAGGCTCTCCTAGGTTCCGGACAGCACCCTGCCATCAGCTGCTGAAGAACTCCCATAATGCCAGTCACCCACCTCATGAATACATTTGTATTCACTTAGTGGCTAACTCCCATTACTAAAGAGTTCCACAAAGCACAAAGCAAGCAACATTCATGCAATAACACTCCAGTAAAAAAACGATCATAAAAATATTCGACCCACATACTACAACTCATGCTAGAAATTTCCACCCTTACTACCGGTTGTCTTATGCATGCAAATTATACACAGAACATGATCAAATAGACTGTCGAATAATAGACTCTACCCTAGAACCACAACCATACAAGGAACAGGAATTAAGGCCAAATCATTTATTCTAGGGCTATAACATCCTAACCGTATACATTTTTTAAAGCATACACTTAGCATTTACTGATACCAATAGATATTTCCATTAAAGCATAGCATTCAATACTCCCAAGACTACAAAGCATCACCCATATCAAGCCAATCTATCACTGACTAATCAGCTCTAGCATGCAAGTCTACCAGCTCATATAAAAGACATACAAAGACATCTCCCCTTGAATTCTACCATGAAAAAACTGAGCATATCCTTAGCCTTAACTAGCATGCGATTCATAGATTCATAAATCAAATCATATCAGATAACACGTATGGGTATTTTGGGAAAACTTACTTGAGCTCGGCTGATTACATGCACCAAACCCTTTTCTTATCTTAGAAAAATTCTTTTCTAAAAATATTTTTCTTTTGAAAACTCTACCAAATCCTCAGTTTAAGTTCAAACACACCCGAAAGTATGTCTGAATCCCTCAAACCAAGGCTCTGATACCAACTTGTAACGACCAAAAAATCATGACATAATTTTTTTTTGTTTCTAGATTAATGAATTGTTAATACATATCCTTCTCATAAAACCAAGGTAAACAAGTTCTAAAAAAACATCATTAGACCAGAGTAATTCACAGAATGTGGAAATATGTGATGTGTGCACTGCAATCATCCCGAGCCCATCCATTTGAAAAATGGTGTACCTGAAACATAAACTGAAAACCGTAAGCACGAAGCTAAGTGAGTTCCCCAAAATACCATACAACATACAACCACAGATTATCATGCAACATGCATATAGTTGCCATGGGCTTCTCCCATGGTCTTTATTTGAAATGTCATGCCCCCCCCCCATAGTCTTTACTTGGAATGCCATGGGCTCCCCCTCGTGGCCTGATATCCAAATGCCACGGGCTACCCCCAGGCTCTTCCATGAAAGTATCACAAAGAAAACTAACTTATCACATAATAGGCCGACATTGGTTCCTTCGACCCATGGATATAGTGAGAAGACTCACCTCAACCGCTACGTGAATAATCCTACAATGCCGCCGCTACTACGAACTGGTTCCCGAACTGAGCCAAACAACCCAACACCATAATCAATAACTAAACAAGGCTAAACCCCAGCACTTGGCCCAATGATGGCCCAACTAACCAGACTCACTAATGGCCCAAACCCATTGGGCCCACCAAGGCCCAAAACCAAAAGATCCACAAAGGCCCATTAATGGCCTAATTTTCCAATTTGGGCCCAACCCCCATATGAGACTTATCCTAAAGCCCAATAATTTCCTAAGTCCTAAAAGGTTGATCTCAGATGGCCGAAAAGGCCCAAAGCAACAAGGTGGCCCAAAGATGCGAAGCCCAAAGCACAACAAGCCCAAGCCCAGCTAAACGTCGTACGCTAGGCGTACACGGTGAATCCAAATCGCTACCAAAACAAGGTACGATGGGCGTACCATCTGTTACATGGGGCGTAACTCGACTCATTCTAAAACTGATTTTCTGACTTAACCACTTAAGCCCTTTACACCCAAACTTCAGGGAACCATAAAATAAAGCTCTTAATGCATAAAGTCAACACCTTTATGCATTTGCATGACTTATTGGGACCCAAAAACCATCTTAATCCATTGAGACCCATTATAATCCAACTAGAACATGCATGGACCATTCTTAAACATCAAGCAAGCATTTTTATGAACTAACAACATCATAAGAAGCAAGATCTATCACTCCAAGCTCCTGGAGTGGCTCAAACTCACAAGGAGAACTTAATACATGCCCTAATATCGAACTAGCATAAGAAGAAGTTAAGATAAGAACTTTTTACCTCCCGAAGCTTCCCAAGAGTGTGAAGATTCTGGATCT
Source organism: Lactuca virosa (assembly GCF_052849685.1). Classification (NCBI taxonomy): domain Eukaryota; kingdom Viridiplantae; phylum Streptophyta; class Magnoliopsida; order Asterales; family Asteraceae; genus Lactuca; species Lactuca virosa. The sequence goes on from NC_136433.1 coordinate 48,643,919, forward strand.
ATAACCCCAAGGCTACACCAAGCTTGATCACCAAGATCCACTTCCTTGAAATAACACTAAGAACCCTTCAAAATCATCTCCAAGCTCAAGAATGCACCACCAAGGGGATTAGGGTTCGAAATGAGGCTCTAAGATCAGTAGAGGCTAAGAAATGAGAGAACCTTGACCTTATAAGGGTGTTTAAATAGTGCCCAAACCCTAAAAATTAGGGTTTGACACTCTGCTCATTACGTTGGGTGTACTTGAAGGGTTTTGAGCATTCTAACACTCCTATGGTGTACATGCAACCCTAGATGCTTTGGATCTATGTTTTCTCTAATATACATGAAAACTTTCTATTTTCCAAAGCAACATCCTAACTACCATATAATGGAGTATCTATACTACAAGATTCTAGTTAGATGGCATACCTTTTGTTGTTCCTTGCTATCCTTGATGTGTTTGGCCTTTAAGAACTTAGCACCAATAGTATGAATGCCTCAAATGGAATCACAACACACCTTTGGACAAAGAAGACTTTTGAGAGAGTATCTTCTTGCACCAAAATCGGCCAGCCCTCTAGTATTCCACTTATGTGCCATTTTGGTAGCCATGAGGCTTCTTATATAGTGTGGCAAGATTAGGGTTACACCATGTAAGCCTTAATGGCCATGACCTTCCATATTCCTTAGGATCCATGGGTTTTAACCTCCATGGAGCATCCATGGGTTGTCACATGGGTTTAGCCCAACCTAACGAATCATGGATCATTGGCCCACACTATAAGAATGAATGATTTACCAATCAACCCTTATATTTAATTAGTCTCTTTTGATCACAAAATTAATTCCAAATTAATTCTTGATCAATACTAATTAAATAATATGATTTCATATTAATATATTAGAACTTATAATATATTAATAAATCATAAATAACCTCTTCTCAAAAGTTCATCCTATCAAATTGCCCTGGTGATATGCAACCCAAATGGATCATGCTACTCTCGGGTCAAGTACATACCAATTATAGTTATGAACTTAGACACTAATCCAACAGTCTGCCACTTGGATAAGTCTAATAACTATTATTGCAAGTACGACTCCACAACCCGACTAGCAATCGTAGCTCTTAAAAGTCGTTGTCGAACTCTGACCTAGTCAATGACACGTCTATTAGATAAGGGATCATATATTCCTCCATTCTAGATATCATATAGACTGAGACATGGCTTATAATCATTCTCTCTGTCCATCTATTGTTTCCCGATTTCCGATTTATGACGACCGACTAATTGAACAAATCAAATCAGTCCAGGCCTGGTGTCATCACTAAATCATTGAGGGGCCCACATATATCGCTTTTATCCACATGGGGTAAAAGGAACAGATAAACTTAGACCCAAATGCTCGCTTGTACTTACTCATCAAATTAAACACAACAATATGTTTTATAACATCCAAGTTACTGGTGCGTTTACATATGTCAATGTGCAACCGACTCGCAACTACAACTCACATGTCTTCGTTTCAAGAATATAAGATATTATCGGCTCATGATCACTCGTGATAAAATCCATGAAGTGATTCAAATGAGTGTGGGTTGAATCCAATACTCGAATCTTATTCCAGGAGTACTCATGAACACTGCAGCCACCTTTTCCTAGACAAACTACAGACCCATTCATGACAGTCTTGCCTCAATACCTACTTCCAAAATATGATCGACTGTGGATGGTTTGAATAACCTAGTTATTCGGGAAGTCAAAACATGCAAAGTGAAACACAATAACAATACTAATCCTATATGGCCCAAAAACTTTTGAGTCATATTGATTACTCATTATTCATTGTATAATGTTTCGAATAATCAACTTCATACTTAAATGAAACAATAGTTATGCCATGCTTCAAGCATGCACACTATGTTTGTCTAAACAATAGTTATGCCATGCACCAAGCATGCGCACTATGTTTGTCCATGGTCCTTACTTAGTGAAATAGATCAATTGAAAAACATTTCAATGATGCTCATTTCAAAATTCCAAATCCTTATTGCAAGTGTAAAAATTCCAAATTCTTGTCACTGCTAGAAAGTGTTAGATTCTAAACTATCATGCAATGATTCTTTTGTAATGTCTAGGTGCCAAAAGTCACAGAGACTTGACCAATGATATTACAGAATATTCCTTTGGAGATTGTTACAAGACAATTCCATGGAAATGAAGTCTCAAATTCAAAGTACATTCCTTTGAACATCCTTCTTGCATAAAAGTTTCTAACTTTCTCATCTATTCTTCAACTCCCAATATGGAAACATTCCATATTTGCCATACGACAATTCATTATTAATAGACTCATTTATATTCATAATAATGTCAATATGGTCCTTCCATTACTATACTTCCAACTGTCCTTATGCGACCAATCCTTGGCGAACCTTAGATTGTTCTTAACAGTTGTTTAACCACTTTAGTCATATCCGGTTCTATTCCTTTTTCCCTCCAAATGCCTTAGGCATTCGAAAAATTAAAACATGACAATATTATAGCATATGCAATCGATCCTAGACCCGAAGCATATAGGACACGATTCATAATGTCTAACAAAAAGACATGATACTTGACCAGTCTTTTGCTATAATATTTCTATTTGCCATGTTCCCATTATTCGAATTATGAAAATGGATGTCGTGATCATAGTCGAATTTTGAGAACGCAATTAGCACATCCATATATAGAATTTCCTTATGTTGAACCATTCCAACATAACATTCATATGTAATTGACTAAATTTGATTAAAATCTCAATCTAAGCTTTTAGAATTGAAATGAAGTTTGAATTCCTATCCCTTAATTATAGCAAAACAACTTTTCAAACCATGTAACTTTGTGAATTGAAACCTTTGTTTTCTATAATTAACATTGCTAACTTGCAACACTTATCATAATAATTATGCTCCCACCAGCGTTTCCTCACAATCATTTTCATGAATCGGAGAGAAACCTTATGACACTTAGATTTTATGGTGTATGTGTTCCTATCCATGTGAATTTGTCATGACCATAATCACAAGACATGGTTAGTGACAAATCCAAACTCATATGGACTGAACTTGTTCAATCTCAATTTCTTGCCACCTGGCAGCACAAGGGCCTACCATTGCTTCCTGGTTGTTATGCAACCAATTGAGAACTCTCACAACTCACACGCATAGTCAAATTTAACTGGAATAGGCATCGAAACAAGAATATGTCAATCACGATAGGTTACAAACCTCAAGTCGTGTGCTAGTGTTTAACAATAGGTTTTATTCTTGATTAGTTATTGAAACTTGTCAATATCTTTAAGACTCCCACTGACCTCTTGACATATAAGACTCTCTTTTCAAGAACCATTCCTTGACAATCAAATACTCAAGAGTTAGTGCGGAATCTTATCAAGACAAACACTTCACACAATTGGCCTTAGTTAGTCTTTGTTTTATCCAAAACATCACAACTTACCATTTTCAAATGTACAAGAGTAGAAAACTTTTTACTCTACATTTGATAAGTGTTTTAAACCTTTCTTAAGATTATGTCACTCAAGGTTACAATCTTGGAGTATGACTCTAAGACTTGTTTTGGGAACGAAGTATGACTCATCTTCTTGATTTAAACTATTTCAACAATTCACGATTCATCTTCTTAGCCATACAAATGCACTAAGATGTCTTTAGAAGATCAATTGTGATATGGTTTATCCATAAACATTAAGATGATCATAAAACATGATACTAAAGTACTCTCCAATCTTTTCAGATTGGAGAAACTTTTAACTTTCTGCCTAATTTGATTCTTCTCATTCGTTCTGCCATACATTGAACCTTTTCCAATGTTTCAGAATTATACTTAAACTTGTAAGCATAACCATGTTTACTAAACTTTAGCAAATCATGACGAATAGTCTTATTGATGTTTGTGGTGGATCTTGACCAGCACACACCCAGTATACCCGATCCCCTAGTCCTTCACTTGACTCACATATACATGTGAACAAGGAATTACTCTTAATTTACCAAACATGAAAATTCTCATTCATCATACAATACAACTTGCATGAAAGTTTCTGTCCAATTGAAACTTGGGTGATGAGAATCTTTCCTTATTTGGAAAATACTCGACACTACCACAAACGAAAGAATCAAATTCACATTGCTAACATAGAAACATACAAACATCAATTTTTCACAAATTCCATTGCAAGGAGATATAATAAAATAAAACCAAAATTTTATTTATTTATAAAATGCGGAAAATTTTTTTTCCTTACAATGCAATTACAAATGAAAACTATGTTATTACATATTTCCTAGCAATCTATCATAACTCCTAAGCAGCAGCTCAAAAATCCGATCTTCGAACCATGTGATTGAAATCCATTTTCGCGATTAGATTCAACATACTCTTCCTTTAAGCTTCCTTCCCTTTGCATGATCCTACAAAACATCAAAATGCAACCTTGTCACATCATGTATTAAGAATCAACAAGTACGAACTTAATAGAGTTAGACAGTAGACTTACCTGAAGTAGAGTCAAACTTTTCGATTCTACCTTTTCTCAGATCTTTCAGGTTGTCAGGGCAGCTTCGCAACCAATGCCCCTTCTTTTGGCAATATAAACATATAGACTCTTTGGTAATGGTACACGGGAAAATATCAGACTTAGCCTTTCTCTTTCCCTTGGAAAGAGAAATCTTTTCTGGACTTCCAATGTTTCCATTGTCAATGTCCATGGAAGTTTGGTGAATAGATCTTCCAATCAAATTTGTTTTTCCAGTGCGCCAAATCATTGCTGATTCAGCAACAACAAGCAAATAGGTAGGATTAATAAGGGTCATGTCGTGGTCTGTCACATAGTAGTCCTTAATGAACTCACTATATGACTCAGGAAGTGATTGAAGAACCCAGTCAACCGCCGACTTCCTCGAGACAACAACACCCAATACTCTCGGCCTGTAAATATGTGACTTCATCTCCAAGACGTGAGTACACAGGCCTTCTATCTTGATGTTTCATTGCAAGTAGAGCTTGAGTGACCTTGAACTTTTCAAGTCTTTGAACTTGTGGGTTAGGGAGAATTATTGGAGGAGGTGGAGGAAGTGAAGTATGACTTTCACGATCCAACCGCGGGACATCATCTTCAAGAGGAAAGCTTGTTCCAAAAGATTTGGGAAGACCATAGTTGTCTGAACTAGACATCTACAATGGGCGAAATTCAAGTTAGTTGATTTAAGTCCTTAATATAACACCCAAATGAAATATTAAGGCTAGGAACCAACACAATATTTTTACAATTTGGAAGAGGGATGCCGTAATCCAATTGCAAAATATTTGAAGGTAGGTAAATGACGATTTACCAATTTCCATCACGAAAAACGAAAAAAGAATTTTAGGTTTTAAGTGAGTTGAAATTCCTAGATCCTTTGAGATTCATTGAAACTTTCAACGACATTTTTAAATCTCGATTGTGCCCTTCATGTTTGTGACTAGGATGCCGAGGATCACAAACCAGGTGTGAATAACCATGCAAATTAGCTTGGTACACCCAATGTTACAACCACCTAATCAATGTGCCGGTTAACCACACATGCTCCATTGATCTATGATTAACATCAAGATACCATTTGCCACGCATTGTCAGTCCCAGATTAGTGTGTCGGTTAACCACACACGCTCCACTAACAACTTAACAAGGTGCAAAGTGCAATTTCATGGGTTAGCACCATATTCACATTTTCCTAAGTAACTAAGATTGGGAATTTATAAGTGTTTAGTTACTTCATATTTATCATTATACTTTTAATGAAGGGAGAATTAGAGTCATATCATACCCGTTCGGCTAACGACCCTCCACCAGTCAAGGAAGCGGTGGGTGAGAGTGGACACCCATTAAACTGCCATTTTATAGGCAGTAACCTTATACCCCCCTTATAGACTAACTTCGTGAATGAGGCCTACTAACGGTAACACTGACTTTACTCTTATATATATATATATATATATATATATATATATATATATATATATATATATGTATGTATGTATGTATATATATATATATATATATATATATATAAATATTAAACCTATAATATTATAATAGTATAAGGGTTGAATTTTAAACTTTTAAAATTCTAGGGTTTGGAATTAAATGTTTCAAAAGTTAGACTTTTACATTTACAAATTCCAAAAGTTGAGGGCAAGTTTTGAACTATTCAAAAAACTTTTCAAATTCATAACTTATGAGTTTAATATAGGTTTTAATAAAAAGAATCTTGAAAATCCATAACTTGAGGACAAGTTATGGAGTTCATAAAACCATTTATGGGAAAAAGACTCTTCAAGTTAATAACCTATAAGTTTAATGATCTATTTAAAGGAAAACTTTTCATTTTCCATAACTTGAGGACAAGTTATGGAATTCATCAAAACATTTAGATCAACTAATGTAACTTACAAAATCAAACAATTTGTCAATGATCTAAATTACACTCATAAGAACAAGACAATTCATATCAAACAAATTTCATGTAATTAGCCTAACCATATAAACTAATACAAAACATGAAACTTTGACAATTATCTTTTAAATTGGATGAGCATGATCATTACCACATCAAAAACAGGTTTATAAATCCAAAAACAGTTTAGTGTAATGATCATAGTCCAATTCCAGCCTTAAAACTCGAAATTATGCATCCAGGAGCACCAACTCGTCGAGTGCATGAACTAACTCGGCGAGTTGGTCAGATTATAGGGTGGACTCGTCGAGTTCCCCAGTGGACTCGGCGAGTCCACTGTCCATACAACAAAAATTTGTTTTTTTCAAGCTTCGAAAACAAGTAGCATCAAGTATATAAGAAAACAACCCTAGTCTCTGATACCACTGAAGGGTTTTGAGCATTCTAACACTCCTATGGATTACATGAAACCCTAGATGCTTTGGATCTATGTTTTCTCTAATATACATGCAAACTTTCTATTTTCCAAAGCAACATCCTAACTAGCATACAATGGAGTATCTATACTACAAGATTCTAGTTAGATGACATACCTTTTGTTGTTCCTTGATATCCTTGATGTGTTTGGCCTTTAAGAACATAGCACCAATAGTATGAATGCCTCAAATGGAATCACAACACACCTTTGGACAAAGGAGACTTTTGAGAGAGTATCTTCTTGCACCAAAATCGGCCAGCCCTCTAGTATTCCACTTATGTGCCATTTTGGTAGCCATGAGGCTTCTTATATAGTGTGGCAAGATTAGGGTTATACCATGTAAGCCTTAATGGCCATGACCTTCCGTATTCCTTAGGATCCATGGGTTTTAACCTCCATGGAGCATCCATGGGTTGTCACATGGGTTTAGCCCAACCTAAGGAATCATGGATCATTGGTCCACACCATAAGAAGAAATGATTTACCAATCAACCCCTTATATTTAATTAGTCTCTTTTGATCACAAAATTAATTCCAAATTAATTCTTGATCAATACTAATTAAATAATATGATTTCATATTAATATATTAGAACTTATAATATATTAATAAATCATAAATAACATCTTCTCAAAAGTCCATCCTATCAAATTGCCCTGGTGATATGCAACCCAAATATAATGTCACAATAAAGACATAAAATAAAAAAATGGTTATGAAAAATGAAGATGTTATACAATAATACATAAAATTTGATCTATATTTGTTACCTATTTATAATAAAGTCATAAAAATACTAAGTTCGGCAAATGATTTTATTATAGAAAATATTGAACGAAGATAAAATACATAGTTTATCATTTTATTGGTCTCTATTAATAAGTAACAAAGGGTCTGTATTATTACAATGTGAAATCTCTTAAATGAATAGAAAAAAAGAATTTGAATTTGATGGAACATTTCAATATTGTAAAATATATTTAAATTTTAGTATTGAAAAAATCATTTAAGTTTAAAAAATTAAAAAATAGTCTTCTTCTTATAGACTGCAAATATTTATTTCACCTCTTCTACTGCAGAGGTCTACAAATAGAGTCCGCAATTTGCAGAACTTTTGTCTGAAAAACAAACCACCCTTTATATATCTTTAATTTTCACATCGATCTTGCTAATAATACAATGTTAAGTGATCTAAAACCATTAACACCAAAGCCACCAATTTTTTTTCGACTTGATTACTTTTTGGCATGCAAAATAAAATGAAATATAGATAAAACTACTTGTTTGTTAATTTATGCATGATGCTAAAATAATCTAAAACATTATATAAATTGGTTTTTTTAACTTAAAGGAGTTTTTCAACGCTCAAACTCTCTTTTCTTATCATATCATACTATATTATAAAGGAAACATTTTTCATTTCACCACATTCATTTGAAACTCCCATGCATTTTTCCTTTTATCACATTCATTTGAAACTCTCATGACTTTTCAATTTCTTTCTAATAATAATTATAGGTTGGTTAATAAGGTTAAATAAATATCAAACCTAAAGTGTAATCATATATAAACTAAATTTTAATATTAAAATAATATATTTACTTCTACTTATTAAGATATGTTTTTTAACTTTTAACATATTATACTTAATTTATTAGTTTTAATACATTGTTGGATGTAAACCAATATAATTTTAAAGATACAATTTTGGAACAATTTGTATAAAATACATAAATTATTAATTTCAATATAACATTACAGGGTCAACTTAAATATAAATTTTGGTTTAACTTAAACAACCCAAAAAATGTTTTGTAAATAGTTAAAAGTGATTAATTGTAGTGTTTTTCTAATAATGATTATAAGTTGGTTAATAAGGTTAAATAAATATCAAACATAAAGTGTAATCATAAATATACTAAATTTTAATTTTAAAATAATATATTTACTTCTACTTATAAAGTTATGTCTTTAACATTTAACATATTATACTTAATTTATTAGATTTAATATGTTGTTGTATGTAAATTTTGGTTTAACTTAAACAACCCAAAAAATATTTTGTAAATAGTTAAAAGTGATTAATTGTAGTGTTTTTCTAATAATGATTATAAGTTGGTTAATAAGGTTAAATAAATATCAAACATAAAGTGTAATCATAAATATACTAAATTTCAATTTTAAAATAATATATTTACTTCTACTTATAAAGTTATGTTTTTAACATTTAACATATTATACTTAATTTATTAGATTTAATATGTTGTTGTATGTAAACCATTACCAGTTTAAAACTACAACTTTTTAACAATTTGGACAAAATACTTAAATTGTTATTTTAAATATAACATTACAATGTCAACTTAAATATAAATTTCAGTTCCACTTAAATACCAAAGAATATTTTGTAAATAATTAAAAATGATAAATTGTAGTGATAAATGCAAAAACTAAATTGTAATATCAATTTAACTAAAATATTTCCTAAAGATAATTTTATAATCGTTAAAAGTTTTCAAATAAGTAGCTTAAAATAACTTACAATAACAATAGTTAAAAATAACTCTATATAAATTATTATATTGTTACCTTTAAATCAAAAAACAATGTTTGATATTTTAAATAATTATAATGATAGAAATTAAAACATTAAGTAAAAAAAATTAAAAAAATTAATTAACAATAACAACAACTATAAATAACATTAAACCATATATTATATTTAATTTTATTCATGTGTAACTCGCGGGTAGAAGTCTTTCCAACGATTGAGATTATACAGTTATAATAGATGTATATATTATCATATAATTTAAAATAATCAATATATTATATCAATTTAGTATACGAATTATTATATCAAATTTAACAACAACGTTATATATATATATATATATATATATATATATATATATATATATATATATATATATATATATATATATATATATATACTTCAACTATATAGGTGTTTCTGCGCAACGCGTGAGCATTCGTCTAGTAAAATTATAAAACACAAAGCATGTGATGATAATGTTCCTTTTGTAACCAACGAAAATTATATCACCTTTTTCAATATACATATATGGTTGAATTTTAGAAAAAAAACACATACACACAATATTTTGTAAATATAAAAACACTACATTAATTTGTGTATGTTATAATCGTCATATAATTTTTTTACACATGAAAAACCTCTTATATTTAACAAATGAAACAAACAAAAATACAATCTAATATAGAAATCTTATTGAAAAAAAAATTTTAAAAATAATTCTAACAGTTTCAGAAAATAGATGGTTTTAATTAGCAAAAAGTTAATATAGTTATTATTATTTTTTTTGGCAAATTGACATATAACATATTGTGATTTTAAGATATTTACACAAATTATAGGATGAATAATTGTTTAATTCATGCAATGTCATAAAATAACCGTTTATATTTACAATATTCTATATTTAGATCATAAAATAATGAAGAGGAAATGACAGAAATGTCATAACAACTTTTTAGAATTGATCATATTAGTCCCTAAATTATTTTTGTGACTTTATGAAGGAACAAAGTCTTGAGTACTATGTCTTTTTAGTCCATGTTACCAAAATTAACAAAATTAACAGGTAGAGGTGCCACGTGACACATATAAAAACTGTTTTTTACTAGTTTTAAAAGCCAAGTCAACCAAATAATCAAACTTAAAAGTCAAGTCAGCCAAATAGTAATGGAAATCCTTATAATTGGTCTCTTCAAGTGGTTGTTTCTTGATGATTCCGGTGAACCCTCCGAACACAACTATAGTTTATTTTCTTGTTGGTATCTTTTTCAGGATTTATTGATGTTTCCGTTCAAATTCGGGAAGTTAATAACGATATATGATCCACGCTCCTTAAAATTTTCCGGATCGTACACCATAGCAACTTCCTCTTCCGTATCGTATGTCCCCAGCCACAACCTCTTAGTTTTGTTCTCCAAATTTCGTGAATGTATCCTAGTCGAGAATTTTTCTGATCATCGTGGCATAATGCCTATGTACCTCTTTTCCGGCAGTGATGGTGGAGGCAGTGAGCCTTTCCACCGGTAATCACCATTTCATTGCAATCACCAGTTGCATGCAGTTACACTCATTGTCGAAAAAATTGCTAGATTTTCTAGTGCTTTTGATTGGTGGTGTTGCGGTACGGTTAATTCTTTTTAGAATGATGAGTTTGATCACCGATTCTTTGGCATCAGACTCCCAAAACCCCAATTAAATGCCACATCGTTCATACTCGACTCCTTCGATCCTTAGTTAGGGTTCTTCAGTTTCGTATTAACTATTAAGATTCTACTGCTAAGATGACTTGTAGATCAATCAAGATCATAAAGAAAGAAGAAAAAGTCATCGTCGATTGAAGTAATGATTTTGCAATCTTGACGATGACACCGACCATGATCCCAACGATTGTGCTGCTTTTGAACACGGTTCTTGAATATGATGTGTTCAAATTTTCGAGGAATTATCTCTCGTTTTGATTGTAGAAAAAAACTATATTATGGGATTTACCCACTAATATAGTTGAAGGACAATTCAATGATTGTGTTTGTCTGTACACATATTCTGATTGAATTTCTTCAGAAATAATATTATTAGGAATTGATTGTGTGCAACGTTGAAGGAGACAAGAGGGAGGAGGTTTGCTAGTGGTTTAGGTGGGGTGGTATGGAGACTATTTAACTTAATACTAACAGAATTAAAAAAAAATTAATAAAATAAAACTAATAAACAGAGTTCCATGTGGCATCTCTACCTTTTAATTTAGGTAACATGAACTAAAGAGACAGGATGCTCACGATTTTATTCCCTCATAAAGCTACGAAAATAGTTTACGCATTAAAAGGACAAACCCTAGAAAATTCGTATGACATTTGTGTCATTTCCCCAATAATAAAGTATTATTATATATATATATAAAACGATTAAAATATAGTTGTGCAAAAAGTATAAAAAGAAAAAAAAGTGAAACATCATATCTTATATATAAAAGAATTTAATTTGAATTTATTGCATAGAAGATGTGTGTGAGAAATGTATTCACATTCGTAAACTTGGGTCTATGTCTACGTCTTTTTGGAGAGGAGGACGTCCAGGCGTTTTGACATTATCAGTTTTCTAAAAATCAAACAATCTGGAGAACAAACGTAAATATCTTCTCGTCTGCAGACATAAATGCTAAAAAATGGTTTGTACAGAATAATAAACATCACCTAAATCTCAATATTCGTTTGAATTGTCGTAAATTCTTTCTCCATATATATGTAAACTATTTAACAAATGTTTGTAAATTTTCTTATCTGAAAGAGTTGTTTCATATATTATGGCACTTTTGAAAATTAAATTAACATATTAAAAATTATCATTTTCAAAAAGTACATAATTTTTGTAACGAATTTAAATTGAAAAACAAGTAAGATGCTAACAAAATATCATTATAGAAAAGTGCAAACTAAAATTTCATTTTAAAACCAACTAAATGAATAATTTTTTGTTTTTCTACCTTACTTGCAATCTAAAAAAATACCCAATCCACAACACTATCAAATAAAGTCAATCTTCTATGGATAATCGTCCCGAAAATAATAGAATTTATGATATTTCACAAGGTCCAAAAGATATCGACAAATTATGTAATTATTATAAAAAATCATCTCTAATAAATGAAGGTTTTATTTGCCACATATCATCTTTTCCTTCATTTTTACACTTGTCATTTTGTGGGAGTTTTAAATTTTTTATTTTCCACTTTTCATTTTTTAGGAATTTCCATTTTCTTAAAATAAAATTCCATAAAATTGTAATGGATTCTATAAAGAAATAAAATCATCCTATTAATTTGATAATAAATTCTCATAAATACTGTAAACTATTTAATTTCTTTTGCAAATGTTTTAAAATATTACATTTTGTTATTTAAGTATTACTTTATAAAATATTTCATGTTTATATATTGATATTAAATTTTTATTTTTAATAAACACGTGTAATATACGGGTCTCACACCTACTGATAAATATACAAAAATAGTTATGTTATGATTGTATATCTCCATTTTCTTTGTGGTTATTAAAAAGATCTTACTAGAATAGTTTCAAATAGACCGATGGTATGTAAAGACAACTCTAACTTTGTAACCATGACATGTCCTATAAAATGCCCTTCCTACTTTAGAAACAACTTTTGCACTAGATTTCGTATAGATAAGCTTAATTAATAATTACCAACTAGGCACCCCATGTTCTTGAGGGAATAATACTATATAAATCATTAACACTTTTGATTAGATAGTATATAAATGATTAACACATTTGATTAGACTCTCTAATCTCCTTCATAATTCATGTTCAGGATTTTATATATATATATATATATATATATATATATATATATATATATATATATATATATATAAAACTTGGCTCGAGTGAACACCCAAAAATAGTTGAAGACTTCGAGGACAAATCTTTGCTGCATAATTGAAAAAATAAAAGGTGAAAATTTGATTTTATTTATCGTCAATATCTCGCGAGATAATATAGCGTTTTTGTAATTATGTACGAGATTTTGACAATTCGCAGTAAAGGTTAATTATTTTAAGGTTAAATGGGTAAAACGAAAGAGGAAAAAGAAGAAAAAAAATTCTCCTCCAACGTCATCAATTCCCCCCCCCCCCCCACCCTTCTCTTTTTTTCCACCAAAATAAACACAATCATGAAAATTTAAAAAAAAAACAAATTATTTTTTCATTTTTTTTATAAAAAAAACCCAGAAAAAAAATTCTCTAAAATTCATAAAAGTTTAAGGGATACTTCTCATAAATATACTAGTGACTTTGTAAAAAAAAATTCAAAAAATAAGTTTTTAAAGTATTTATTTTAATTTTAAGAAAATATTAAATATTCAAAAAAAATATTGAACATAATATGATTCAAAATGTGATGATTCAAAATATTTATGATTCAAAAAAAAACTTTTGATTCAACTTGTTTATGATCTAAAAATATTTAGACTCAAATATTTTATAAATATTAATTATATCTGTTATGATTTAAAATATATAATGATCCATAATTTTTTTTTGAACAAAAACTATATTTAATTAAATATATTATTGATACTAAATCATATGATTCAAAATACTACAATTCAAAATAATTTATTTCAAAATTTTATGAACCAAAAATAATATGACTCAAAAAAAGTATGAACAGAAAATATTATGATTCTTAATATTCTTCTTAATTAAAATGATATATATATTTTAAAAAATCAAAAAAATCAAAAAACAAAAAACAAAAAAGAATAAAAAATAAAAAGAAAAATAAAAAAAACACTAGTACTTTCAAATATGTAGTAAAGATATTAAAATAATAATAAAAAAAGAATATATATATATATATATATATATATATATATATATATATATATATATATATATATATATATATATATAGACGTTCGTTGTACGTGATTAAATTCTCGACTCTATATTAGTTACCACGGACGTGGGTGACATGCAAACGCACCACGGCTAAGTATTTATAGTTTGACGTTTGTGCCTTTGACGAAATTGGTGGTGGAGAATTGTCATCGCAGTCATCACCATTTTTTGAGTCCTCATTGAAACCGGACCCTATATATATATATATATATATATATATATATATATATATATATATATATATATATATATATATATATATATATATATATATATATAAATATAAAGAGAGAGAGAGAGAGATGGCAATAATAGCCATTTTTTATAATGCATTTTATTTTCTACAAATTAGAGAAAAATCAAAACATGATCATAATAACTACAATTTACCGATTACACCGTTTACAAAAATTTAGGTGGTCTGTGATTTTTTCTTTTTAGATTTTCATAGTCTACCACCTGCTGATATCTAGGTGGCCTAGATTTTTTTTTTTTGAAATTTAAAAAATAAATAAATTTTGCAAGTCAATAAGTACATAAATCTAGGTCGTGTAATTTTTTTTATAATGATTTTTACAGGTCACTCTTATGATTGGGAGAACCCGGATCCTCTCATGATTGTTATGAAGTCTGTATATGAATCTAACGCCCCTCGCTAGGGTCTATTTGTAAACATAGTTAAGAAACTCTTTTTAAAATTCTAGTACTTGATTATAAATTAGGCGGGGAAATACAATCCTATTATCTCAAAAACACGTTATTAAACTTTTAGATAGCGAGATTGTTAGCAATAAAGTATCACAACATGAATTAAGTTCACCACATATTATGTGGCCTTCTTTAAGTTATGGTAATCCCTAATCCAAGTTTGGGTCTTCAATCTGAAGGCACATAAAAACAAGTTAGGCAATAGGTTTGCCTAATGAGTTACCTAAGGTTGATTCATTTTGAGTAAGGGATAACAATCTAACTTACTTGAACCAAACCTTTGAAAAACCATCAAAAACACTTGGGTGTAATAACCCACCCAAACAAAGGTCTTATATGCCCAAATATTTAACTTCAACAATTTATTCCTAAAAAGGAGATAAAGGTGCTACAAATATGAAAAAAAGGTAAACCATGATTATATCATAAGATTAAATGTATTGCATGAAACTACATCCCACCCTTGTCCATTTCATAAGTCCAACTCACAAACTGGTGGTTTAAAAATCGCGGACTCTTGGTTAGTTCCATCAAGGAACCACTACTAATTGTTACCCTAAAACTCAAATGCTATGCAATTTGGGGAACTGCCACCCTACGCCACATAATGGGTAGCTAGCTTGGATATGCATTGAGGATTATTTAGAAATCTACTCAGAAATGATAAACATGACGTACAATTAATATTTTGGGTACTCAGTATTGTTAAATAGTTGATAGGTTATTTATATATTTCTTGTATAGTATTGGGACCTTTGTGTAATATGTATTTGGTATATATTGTTCTAATATACGTAACCGTAATCAATGGGTTTTCACGCCAATTAACATGGTATCAGATATGTTCATCGTTTCACTACTGATAGTTTTGTTTCTATCGCGTTTGATCCTTTTGGTTTCATAGTGAAGGATCTTAAAACAAGTGTCTCGCTTCAACGCTGCAACAATAATCATCCATCATGACATGTATCATATTCTTCCCTTATTTGTTGCGCTTGTCATTGCTTCTGCTCACGTTGTTATCTCTTCTGACACTTGGCATCGTTGTATTGGTCATCCAAGACCATGTATCTTTAACTTTTTACAGTCTCGTAATTTTATTTCATGTTCCAATAAAGACAGCTCTTTGTCATGCTTGTTAGTTAGGAAAACATTGTCGCTTACCTTTTCAATCCTCCACTACTAAAACGACTCGTGTGTTTGAGCTCATACATTCTAGTCTCTGGACTTCTCCTGTTTCTAGTATTAGTGGTTTTAAATATTTTGTTCTATTCTGGGATGATTTTTCTCATTTGTATGGGTTTTTCCATTGCATCTTAAATCTGATGTTTTTTCAGTTTATAAAAACTTATGTTCCTATGTTATGAATCAATTTAAAACTGATATACAACTTTTTCAATGTGATGATGGTCGTGAATTTAATAATCACCCTCTTTTAGATTTTTTAAAACTCGTGACATTAAAATTCGTTTCTCATGTCCATATACATCACAACAAAATGGAAAAGTCAAACGCATCATTCACTCTATCAATAAAAATTTTAGTACCACTCTTTTTCAAGCTTCTCTCCCTCCCAAGTTTTAGGTGTATGATCTTCTCTCCATGACTCACACCTTCAATCTTCTCCCAAACACCACACTTAATCTCAAAACTCTTTTTGAGATTATGTTTGGGTTCTCTCATTCCTACTCTCATCTTCGCGTGTTTGGTTGTTTTTGTTATCTAAATACCTCCACAGAATCTTGCTCCTCGCTCTTCGGCTTGTATCTATCTTGGTCCATGCACTGACCATCGTGGCTACCGTTGTTTAGACCTCATCACTTAAAAAGTCATAATATCCCATCATGTCATCTTTGATGAGTCTCACTTCCCATACTCCGATTTTCATCCTACCCCTCTCCTTCTGACTATAACTCGTTTAACCTTGATGAGTCTGTCTCCCCCTTCACTACTATTCCTCTGTCTCCTCCCGTCCCCTCACCTCCTCCTTCGTCCCAAGAGGACTCAACTGATGCTACTCCATCTCCGCCTCCTCAGGTCTAGTCATCTCCCTTTCCCCCTCCTGCATTTGGTCACCCAATGGTTACTAGATCTCGTATTGGTTCCTTACGTCATAAGCAAATCTACGATATCACAGCTACTTCTGACATTTCTCATATCCCTCGTTCTACGGCTCAGGCCATGTGTGATCCTCACTAGTGTGCAGCTATGGATTCTAAGATGTGTGCTCTCACTTCTAATAACACCTGGGACATGGTTCCAAAACCTCCCAACGCCAATATTGTTGGGTGCCGATGGCTTTATCATCACAAATTTGATAGTCAAGGTTGTCTTGATTGATACAAAGTTCGGCTTGTTGCTCATGGCTTCTCTCAGCAGTCTGGTCTTTATTTTGATGACACATTCAGTCCAATTGTCAAACCTACCACCATTCGCACTATCCTCAGTATCTCCATCTCTCGCGACTGGCCTATTCATCTGCTTGATGTTAAAAATGCCTTCCTTTACGGTGATCTTGCTAGGACTGTCTACATACGTCATCCTCCTAGTTATGTCAACAATCAAGTTCATGATCATGTCTATTAGTTGCGAAAAGCTCTCCATGTGCTAAAACAAGCTTCTCGTGCCTAGTATAGACATTTTGTTGTTTATCTCTCCAAGCTTGGATTCCTTGAGAGCAAGTCTAATAGCACTCTCTTTACCATCGTGGTTCTAACACGATCTACCTTCAGCTCTATGTAGTTGGCATCATCCTCACTGCTTCCACTCATGCTCTCATCTTTAAATTCATTACTCAGCTCTCTTTTAAATTTCCCATCTCTGATCTCGGTTCGATTTCCTTCTTTCTCGGTATTGTTGCTACCCGTAGTGCTTCCGGTCTCTTTCTTTCCCAATTTGCTTTTGCTCAGGAGATTCTCTCCCGTGCTAACATGGTTGCGTGCAATCCGTGTAGTATTCCGACTGACACCAAAAGGAAACTCTTTGTTGGAGGTGATCCGGTTTCTGATCCCACTCTTTATTGCAGTCTTGTTGGTGCTCTGCAATACTTAACTTTCACACGTCCTGATATCGCATATGATCTGCAACAACTCTTTTTCTTTATGCAAGAACCATGTGTTCCATATTTTCATGCTCTAAAGTGTATCTTATGATACATTTGTAGTACCCTAACACATGGTCTTTATATTCGTTCGTCGGTTGTTGATCGTTTGGTCTCCTATTGTGATGCTGATTCATCCGGTTGTCCTACTACTCGCAGCTCCACTTTTGGGTTTTGTGTTTATCTCAGCGACAATCTCATCTCTTGGTACTCCAAACGGAAGTATGACATATCTCGTTCTATTATCGAAGCCGAGTACCAGTGGGTAGCCAATGTAGTTGCTGAAACTGTTAGGCTTCAGAATCTTCTCCGCGAGTTATAATGTTTGTTGTCTTGTGCCATGAAAGAACCCCTTTCTAAACTTTCGTATTTCTGAAAGACCCAAACTTTCATACTTGACAATTGTTACTCCAAAACATGCTACATCCATATTCTTAAAAATAATATTTTATATTGGTAAAGTGATTACAAACTACTGGATACAAACCGACTATGTTTTAATATTTTACATAACTACCCAGGATATTGTAATTTTATACAAACATAAACCGAAATACAAAAGTAATAGTAAAAACTATTCTACATCTTCCAATGAGGTTTTCACCTAAATGATTCTAATGAGATTCTTTACAACTTTCAGTAATAAAACTTTACTTATTTCAAATTTTATATTTTCGTTAAATTTCGATATTTATATTTTAATTAGAATCTCATAAGACTTTCAATATTTTCCTAGTGATTCTAAACATAGTTTTACTTTATTTATAGTAAAACTATCTGTTAGAACTCAATACTCAATAACACATACTATTTCATAATATTATTTACTTAAAACACGATTTCAAAACGTGTATGTTACAAATACCTCCTCCTTTTGAGGATTTCGTCCCCGAAATCATAACGATAAAAATGACTAGGAATATTTCGCTCTTATCTCATTCTTATTTTCCTAATTATAATTTGGTCCTCGATGGTGTTTCCACTTGACGTGCACCAACTCCAAGACATATGCACAAAGCATATCTTCTACCGTTTGAATTGTTCTCTCTGTCTGACCATCTCATTCTTCAATTCTCTGACTAAAATTTCGTCACTACACGAGACATGGTTTTCTGAACCAATGAATTCACTTCACAGATCTATATTAGTCGGACTCGATTCTTTACGACCATTTAGGTCTGAACGAAAATCATCTTCTTAGTTATCATCGAAACGAAGGTAATGACAGACTCGAACAAAAACGGAATCAATTTCTAGTTTCTTGGTAACCATGTGACTTTCCCTGATCCAAGTGTGAGTCCTGTGCTTCCGGTAGTATAGGCCTCTACTACTATTCACACCTACTCATACTCGTCCCAAGTATTGTCTCGCAGTTCCCAAGTCACCATTCATAAGTTTTCACAAAGAAACTTTTCACGCCTGAGTGTGTTCTTTAATAACCATTCCATGCCGGGAATATTATCAAAGTTGGGCAAGAAGATGGGAATCAGGTTAACAAGAAAACTATAACCTTTAATTTCCATGACACAATCTCTATGGACTTTACCAGCAAGTAATGATACACTTCCTATGGTATCTACGTGAAATGGTTGCACAAGTGCATAGCAAACAATTTGAAAAGAATGCGCAAATTCATGAGACACAAAAGAATTTAAGGCACCAGAATCAAATAAGATGTGGGCAGGTCTAAAATTTGACAAGAAATGTAGCCGTCACATCATTCGGGTCCTCGCGTGCCTCTTCGGTGGTAATCTGAAATGCATGGCCTTTAGCTATTGGCACCTCCTCCTTTGGAGTATTCCTTGGTTGTTGAACGGAAGCTTGACTTCCCGCCATTTGACTAGTAAGAGTAGGACAGAAACGCTTCCTGTGGCCGGTAACACCACAAGCAAAGCATGTAACACTCTTCATTGGACAAACAGGCTTTATGTGACCCATTTTTTCCACATCCATAACAGGTCACCGCTTTTTCTGTTCTGCATTGGCCCTGGTGATTCTTTCCACATTTTATACATGATGGCGCCTGAAGAGAAAAAGATTGTGATCTACCGCGACCACGAATGGCGCTTTGAGATTACTCTCTTGTATTAGAATCAAATTGAACAGATCTAGCTGGTGGAATAGAGGAAACATGAACAGTTTGATCGATACGTGGATGCTTTGGAACATAAAAAGTGGCACCACGTATCTCTAAGTCATGCTCACGCTTTCGAGCATACTCAACAGCTTTGTCAAAGGACAGAACATCCCGATTAGCTACAAAATCGCGGATCTCATACCGCAGTCCATCCAAGAATAACTGAATTTTATCGTCTTCAGTGGGGATATACTTTACGGCAAACCGTGCTCTTTGATTGAATTGAGTTTCATACTCATTCACGGTCATTCCTTATTGCTTAAGCTCCAGAAACTCTTTCTCCAATCTCCTCCTCATGTCTAGAGGACAATACTTCTCTAGCAAACGAGTTTTGAACATCTCCCAGGATAAATTCTCCGGGTCATACTCGTTGAGAGCTTCATATGTTGCTTCCCACCAGACCAAGGCTTCTTCGACGAGCATAGCAGAAGCATAATTAGCCTTGTCTTCATTATCCACATGAGAAATACGAAACACTTTCTCTGTGTTCTGGATCCAGGTAAGAGCAACAATGGGATTAAGAACACCTGAAAACTCCGTATCCCCACTACTCTTGAAATTTTTGAACGAGGGACGCTTCACCTCTCCTTTTGAAAATTCTCCAGTGGCTTTCTCTTTGCCTTTATCATTATTCTTCTTGTGTTCTTCAAGAGTCTGTCGAATTATACCAGTAAGTTTACCTAAGAGTCGCTCCTCTCGAGGGGATACTGGAGTATTTACTTCACCAGGTTGAGGACCTCCACCCACCTCAGGGGTATGGCTACCTTCCTGTTCAGCCATTCTTCTGAAAATTTGGAGCAATATAGTATTTTAGAATATTAGGATTTATTATTACCTAATACTTTACTTAAGTCTTTCCTATGGTTTGTATCCATATACTCCTAATGAATTCGTTCATATATTGAACTTCTGACGGTTTAAGTCTAAATACCAATCCGTGTAATTTAGTTCACTTAAACCACCGCTCTGATACCATGATTGAAAGAACCCCTTTCTAAACTTTCGTAGAAAGACCCAAACTTTCATACTTGACAATTGTTACTCCAAAACATGCTACATGCATATTCATAAAAACAATATTTTATATTGGTAAAGTGATTACAAACTACTGGATACAAACCGACTATGTTTTAATATTTTACATAACTACCCAGGATATTGTAATTTTATACAAACATAAACCGAAATACAAAAGTAATAGTAAAAACTATTCTACATCTTCCGACAGTATATAACCATACTGCTTACTTATCTCCTGCAATTGTTAAACACTGAGAGGGGTAAGCGGTGACGCTTAGTGAGC
The DNA here is from genome assembly GCF_052849685.1 of Lactuca virosa. Taxonomy (NCBI): domain Eukaryota; kingdom Viridiplantae; phylum Streptophyta; class Magnoliopsida; order Asterales; family Asteraceae; genus Lactuca; species Lactuca virosa. The sequence goes on from NC_136433.1 coordinate 48,665,609, forward strand.
TCAATAATATATACAATATAACGTTATGCTATATATATATACTTCAATATGGCAGAAGCAAAGAGGAACAAGAAACAACTAGGGCATATGTGAATCATGTGACCAACTTTCCATATCAATCAATGATTTGATTCAAATATATACAATCAACGAGACATAACAATTTCCATACTTGATATACATCAATAACACTTTGGCCCAAATGGCACATAAAACATACAATTTCTGATTATAATTTTGCTAGAATATACAGGCTTTCAGCCTTACATAGCCCTATGTCAATACCAGAAGTTATACGAGTCATGATCTACATGGCCAAAGGCACAAAGCCAATACCAGAAGTGATACGAGACATGCTCTACATGGCCAAAGACATAAATCCGATACCAGAATAATATGAGACATGCTCTACATGGCCAGAGGCTCAAAGCCAATACCAGAAGTGATACGATACATGCTCTACATGATCAAGAGTATAAAAACCAAAATAATTCAGGAAAGCATTTAGCACATATAAAACATAACATACAATTGTTCCTATATATTAAACTCACCGTGAAATAACCGGGGGTTAAAATAGTAATTTGGGCAACACTTCGGCTCTAAACATAACTTTCTTCGTTGAAAACCGGGAGATTTATTGAAAACCGGGCTCTGCGAGGGTTGGGCTTCAAACCGAAAAGATAAATTTCTCGGGAACTTCGGGGCGTGTTCCGGGTGTTAAAAATGATATCGGGGCTTCGGGGGAAGTGAAAGTAGTTAAAATATGGGTTTAAGGGTGAAAAGTGACAATTTACCAACATTTAACCGGAAGGTCTCGCACCCCTTATATAGGGCCGAGGTTCGGATCCGAAGCGAGAGGGAGAGGGCAGGTGGCTGCGAAGCCGCGAGGCTCGGTACACGCGGCAGAAGGGCGAGGCTCGGATGCGAGGGTCGGGACAGCAGGCGCGTTTCGGACTTGACACGGAGGTGGCACGCGTCGGAAGGCCATTGGACCTCGCATCGCTTGGTTCTCCGGATCGGACACGCGTCTGCATGCGAGAAGGGCGACGTGGCCGAAGCTGAGCCCTGCGATTCTTCTCGGTTTTCAAGGATTTTCTCGATTTTTGAGCCCCAAACTTCTAAAATCCATAACTTTCGCATACGAGCTCCGTTTTTGACGTTCTTTATATGCACGCGTAGGGAAAATTATGCTCTACAACTTTCGTTTAGACATCGTCGGATAATTTTGACTTTATTTTTAATATTATTATTTTTAACAGACCGGGACAGGAAAATTCGTTAAAAATTCATAACTTCTTCATTCCATGTCCGTTTTCGTCTGTCTTTTTACCTATGTACTACTATTGACGAAACCTTCGATTCTCGTTTAGGTTGTGTCGGTTAAAAATCACTCGATCTAAAATTCAAGTTTTTAGTTGTCTATTGCTAAGCTGAAACTTAGAAAAATCATAACTTCCTCATACGAAGTCAGATTTTGGCGTTTTTTTGATCAAAATTCTCGGTTTAACAAATACTACGACTTTCATTTATATCACTAAGACTAAAAAGTAGTTTATCAAAAACTCACTTTTTACGTCATTCGGTGCCGTGCCGGTTTTGTCGCGGATCTTCGATTGGTCATAGCTTCTTCGTTAGAACTCGGATTTCGATGAGGTTTTCACCTAAATGATTCTAATGAGATTATTTACAACTTTCAGTAATAAAATTTTACTTATTTCAAATTTTATATTTTCGTTAAATTTCGATATTTATCTTTTAATTGACTTCCAATATTTTCCTAGTGATTCTAAACATGGTTTTACTTCATTTATAGTAAAACTATCTGTTAGAACTCAATACTCAATAACACATAATATTTCATAATATTATTTACTTAAAACACGATTTCAAAACGTGTATGTTACATGCCACTATTGTTGTTTTTATAATGTCAGTACTATGTATCTTGTTTCTAACCCAATTCAGCACCAAAGAACAAAACACGTGGAAATTGATTTGTATTTTGTTAGGGAACTTGTTGTGATTGGTAATGTGCATGTTTTTCACGACTTATCGGTGTATCGATATACATATATATATATATATATATATATATATATATATATATATATATATATATATATATATATATATATATATATATATATATTCATAAAGGGTTTACCTACTCAATTGTTTCTTTATTTCAGAAATAGTTTGAACGTTTGGGATCCCCCCGCTCAAACTACAAGGGTGTGTTAAATAGCTGATAGGTTATTTATATATTTATTCTATAGTATAGGGACCTTTGTGTAATATGTATCTGGTATATGATGTTCTAATATATGTAACCCTAATCAATGGGTTTTCACACCAATTAACAGGTATCTCACAGTCACAACCCATCCAAACATCATATCCACAAGTAGGATACTCAAATTATTTTCAAGAAACATAATCTTTTTGATTTTATAATCAAACCAATTTCAAAAAATGACATTTCACGAATGCATACATACATATAGTTTACAAGTAACAAGCAAAATCATTTAAGGAAATCATTACGAAATTCAAAGTAAGATAGGGGATTTGTGTTCCCAGTGACTCACCTCAACTTATAGCCCACAAAGAAACTCCTTTGTTTAGAGAATTTTCTCCTTAAACGTCGCCTATATCATTTGAAGTGTATTACTAAAAATGACCAAAACGCCCCTAGTGTCGGAAAAATTCTCAAACTTTCAAATTATTCTTTATTTATTTAAATAGGAGTAATGCAATTGAAATATGGTCAAACAGGTGATTAAAACCCCTCAAATTGAGAAATTTGGCTTCAAAACAGTAGGTTTTATGCGATAGGTGATGTGTCTCATTTCTTTATGCCTCATGTTATACTTATGAATGTGTCGCATTCTTATGCAACATCTCGAATTTGGTCACCAGATTTACCTTACGTGTTGTGTAACAGTTGGTAAAAATAGACCGGGAATCATCGGTCAAACCACCGCAAACGCCTCTGTATTAGGACCTACCATTTGATTGTTCTAAGTTTTTATATGTAATTGGAGCTATGTTACTCATGATTGCACTCAAATTTCTCCAAATTGCTCAAAGATGACAATAAATATCAGTCAGAAAACCGCTTCACAAAATAAGTATTAATTAATACCCTAAATTTTTGCAATGAGCATACTTGAGAGCTATAGATAAGCAATTTGAATAGCATATGTTTTCTTGACTTTGTGGTTATAAAGAACAACAAAAAAAATATCATATGAGGAAGTTACACTGTTTTTAAGTAATAATAACCAGTATTTATCTTATTTTCCTTAAATGAACTCTGCACTACTTTGTTTGTAATAGCTACGAACCTCGTAAATTGTTTTTGAACACGTTTTCGAACTCAGACTATGGTTTATTACTTTATTCCATTTTATGACATTTTTTATCTCGAGCAAAATCAAATTCATAAATTTCGTGTAATCAAAAACAATTAATCGCGAAACTTTAAACTTCATTTGCTGGAGTTCTGTATATTGGGATTTAATTCTGTTTGCATTTTTGAAACCACCACACTCGAGCTTTTCATTCGCCACCTTCAGAAAAATCTCAAGAAGTCGGGATTGACGATACATGAATCAAGACAAATCGGAGGGTGACATCACAAGGATGACATCACCCCAATACATGCATGGTACACAATATCATGCAAAATCCTTCCAATAATTTGGTATAATCTTCCAACAATCAGATCTCATACTCACTCCCATACTCCTCCTTTCTCTTGCTCTCTCTCATTTTCCATTTCGGACGAAGAAGAAGAGGTTTTCGAAGACAACACTGGTTGTTCCAGCCCCCTTCATCCCTCCCTTGTCATGATACACCACCCAAAAACACCCCCTTCCACCTTTCTTCGATCGTAGTTGCCCTCCTCGTCCTCCACAGTCGGCGACGAGGCTAAACTGTCCAGAGAAAACACACCAGGAAACCGGATGTCCATCCTCTCTCTCTCTTGAAAATTTTAGCCCTAAAAACCTCCACCTTCACCCTCCTTGACCACTCTCTACCCCTCCTGACTTGTCCTCTCTCGAAAATGCCTCCCAAAAGCAAAAGAAAATGATAGAATAAGGAAATTCTAGCGAGATTACGGCAACGTTCACGGTTCTGGTGGTCCGTTGGACCTAAAAATCAAATTTTCAGATTACTCGTGAAGTTTAGTAAGCCCCAGGAGTGCGTTTGTTCCAAAAGCTTTCCATTAAAAAAAAGGAAAAAACGTGAATCGGTTCCCGATTATCAAAACAAACTTACCACACACAAGTAGAGTGAGTTTCTATGACCCCTCTTCTATGATTTTCGAGGTTGGGGAAGAATACATGCATATTTTTTACTTTTTGATGGTTTAAAAGCTTTTATAAACAAAAATGCATCTTGCTTGGTTATTGCATAAAATCTTGTGAAATGGTTACATAAAAGGCTATAACTCACTAAATTATCATATATATATATATATATATATATATATATATATTAATATATATATATATATATATATATATATATATATATATATATATATATATATATATATAAAAGTTATCATATATATATATATATATATATATATATATATATATAAGTAGGATGCTAATTTATGACATATATATACTTTGTGGTACAAATATGATTATATATATGTTGAGAAAAATCAAAATATCATAACTAGGTTGTTATAAGGATACAAGTATGTTGATAATTTATAAATTATAAACTTTGTTATATATATACATACATACATACATACATACATACATACATACACACATATATATATATATATATATATATATATATATATATATATATATATATGCATAAACATGTTAAGAATGTATAAAAGCAATTATATATAACCAAAAATGTTTTCCAACAAAAATATGTACAATATTAAAGTACATTGCTTAAAATGGTTGAAAAACAAAGTTTGAGTACATATTGTAACACTAAAAAATCAAAATAAATCTAAAATTTTCAAAAATCAGCCATTCATCAACATTGTTTACAAAAACAATCATCGTTTCAAAAATGTTATTTCAAATCAAAGTTTTACCCAAGACCCAGATACATAAAACAAGAAGCTGTGTACGATCATGTCTTCACCTTCCCACGATCCTCGGAACTACCTGAAATAATAAACCAAAAATGTAGGCCAAAGCATAGGGAGTTTCCCCAAAGTACCACCACACCAACATATAAACAAACAGATAACGGGTCTATAACCTCCTGGTTGGATTACCCCTGGCCCACAACCTTTCGGTTGAAATGACCCGACCCACAACCTTTCGGTTAGAATGCCTATTACATAACAGGTTCACAACCTCCTGGATGGATTACCCCGGGCCCATAACCTGCGGGTTGGAATGCCCTGGCCCACAACCTTTCTATTGGAATTTCCCGGTCTGTTGACTTACAACACAAAGCAGTACTGTCTCAACCCCACTATACCATGTCGACATGCACATAACAAATAACATATATCCAACAACAGATAATCATGTAACTAGTTAACAAATAAGCAGACAGATCTACAAATCCCTACCACATAGGAAAATCCTATATACCAGGATACAGATCAAGTGGGTCGGCATTGATGCCTTCGACCCACGAGTACAGTTAGGAAAAACTCACCTCACAGTCTGACGAATAGCTGAACAATACACTGCTCCGAATACCGGTTCTACAAGTTACCTATTCAACAGATAGAGAGCAAGGCTTAACTATAGCTCAAAATACCTAAAATAGCCTTAATTCAAACTTGGTCAACCTTGGTCAAAGTTAAAGTCAAATTCAACGGGTCAAGGAGTCAACTTGGTCCACTCAGCCGAGTATGTGGGGCGTACTCAACCCCTACGATGGGCGTACTCGAGCTTTGTCCGGAGTCGGGAGGTTGACCACATACTTGCGGCATACGCTAAGGTACGTACGATGTACGCTGAGGTACACATGGTGTATGCTCAGAACCTCATTTCCTCAGTAAGAGCTTAATGCATTAAGATATCACGTCCAAATTTCAGATGCAAGTCCAAAATAGCACTAAGAGTCATAAAGTTTCCAACTTTATGGCTTTGCATGCCCATTAAGTGCTTAACACACAAAATCCCAACGTCTTAACACCTTAATACCTTCTAGTGCATGCATGCGGAAAAACTAAGCACCAAGACCACATTTTTATGACTCAAGACCCCTCATAAGGTGTGAAAGGACGACTTATTTGTTTAAGAGCATGCCATGCTCAAGAATCACCATATATAGGACCAAAAGTGCCCTAAATGAAGGAATGGCTAGATCTACAAGATACGATGATCAAGTTATGAATTGTTTTTCCTCCTGGAGGTTGCTAGCAAGGAGACAATCTCAGATCCAAGTTGCTTCCAAGCTCCAAGTTCTTCTTACCACCTTCTTCTTCTTCAAGAATACCATCAAACACAAAGTTAAGCTCAAGATGCATTCTTCTTACTTAGGGTTAGGTAGATGGTTATTTTCTCAGATGGAGGCTGATGAGGGAATGAGAAATGAGGTGATAATGATGTGTATATATGGACCAAACCCTAAAAATTAGGGTTTGAGGATTTACCACGTACGCCATGCGTACGCATGTATGGCCAACATACTAGGGTCCGCCTAGTACGCCTAGCGTACACAACGTACGCCCAACATACTAATCTCTTGGTCAAAATTACCAAAATGCCACTATTTCTCAAGCCTAAGGGTCAAAATGAAATGTTCCCTCATACATAGGGTTAATATTGAAATACCTCATCATTGGGATGTTATAGTTCTCCCTTACTTGAACTAGACTTCGTCCTCGAAGTCCGATGGTCAAAATAGCTTAGTATAATGCTCCTGCATCTCCGCCTCCGGCTCCCAGGTCCACTCGGAGCCTTTCCAATGTTCCCACTGAACCTTTACCGAAGGTATCTCCATGCTGCGCAGAACCTTCATCTTTCTCTTCATTATCGTTACCGACCTCTCAATATAATTCAGGCGCTCATCGACCTGAATATCATCCAAAGAGACCACTACATCAATATACAACACGCACTTCCACAACTGCGAAACATGGAAACACTCGGCAAATCCAACCGGTAAGCCACCCTACCTACCCTGGCGATCACACGGAACGGTCCAATATATCAGGGACCCAATTTTCCCCTCTTCCTTAAGTGTATTACACCCTTCCAGGGTGAGACCTTCAGTAGTACCATATCGCCGACTTGAAACTCCAAGTCTCATCGGCACCAGTCGGCATAACTCTTCTGCCGACTCTGAGCGGTCTGCAATCTCCGCCTAATCTGCTGGATATGCTTTGTGGTCTGGAGGACTACTTCAGTCCTTCCCACTCTATGACTAACCTCTACCCAACAAACTGGGGTACGACATCTCCGACCATACAAGAGCTCAAAAGGCGGGGCACTAATGTTGGAGTTATACATTTTGTTGTAGGAAAACTCCGCAAGAGGTAGGTAGGAATCCCAACTCCCACCGAAATCTATGACACAAGCCCTCAACATATCCTTAAGTGTCTGGATGGTCCGCTCACTCTGGTCGTCGGTCTGCGTATGATAAGCAGTGCTGAAATGTAGCCTTGTACCCAGTTTCTCGTGGAACTTATGCTAGAATCGGGAAGTGAACCGAACATCTCGGTCTGATACAATGGAGACCGGAACCCTATGACATGCAACAATCTCCCAAACATACACATCGGCCAACGTTTCGGCCGAGGAGCTCTCCTGGATGGCTAAAAAGTGGGCACTCTTGGTCAATCGATCCACGATGACCCATATAGCATCAAAACCCTTGGCAATCTTTGGTAGCTTGGTGATAAAATCAATGGTGATATGTTCCCACTTCCACATGGGAACCTCAAAAGGCTGCAACTTGCCATGCGGCCTCTGATGCTCGGCCTTAACCATCCTACAGGTCAAGCACGTATCAACGTACCAGGCTATCTCCCTCTTTATACACGGCCACCAATAACTTAGCCTCAAGTCCCAATACATCTTTGTGGCTCGCGGGTGTATCGAAAAGCGAGACTTATGAGCCTCCTCCAAAACTATCTGCCTGATCCGACCAGAAACCGGAACCCAAACCCGACCACATTGGGTCAACAATCCCCAACTATCGGTGACAAATATGTAGATCTCGCCCATGATCCTCTCCTGTTTCCAGTTCTCCTTCTTGACTCCTTCTTCCTGTGCCCATTTGATCAAATTCAAAAGTGGAGAATCAATGTATATCTTCATACACATATCCCCAACTGAAGATCCAGCTGATTTGCGTTTCAAGGCATCCACGACCACATTCGCTTTACCCGGATGGTAAAGGATCTCGCAGTCATAATTCTTGACCACATCCAGCCACCTGCGTTGTCTCATGTTCAGGTTCGGCTAGTCCATAAAATATCACAAACTCTTGTGATCCGTGTAAATGGTACAACAAACCCCATATAGATAATTTCTCAAAATATTGAGGGCAAATACCACTACCCCCAACTCCAAGTCATGAGTAGGATATCAGGCCTCATGCGGCTTCAACTTCCGAGAAGCATACACAATCACTCATCCCCTCTTCATAAGAACCGCCCCTAAACCAGTGATGGATGCATCACAAAATACCATGAAATCCCCGACACCCTCCGTAAGGGTCAACACCAAGGCCTCACATAACCTCTGTCGCAGTGTATCAATTGCCATCTGCTGCTCAGGGCCCCATTAGAAATCCACTCCCTTCCTCGTCAGGCGAGTGAGAAATCCTAGATAAATCTTCAATAATATCCCGCCAAACCCAAGAAACTCCTGATCTCTGAAGGAGACTTCGGAACCTCCTACTGCATCACGGCCTCAATCTTGGCCGGATCGACCAAAATCCCGTTTTGGTTAACGAGATGTCCCAGGAACTGGACTTCTCGTAACCAAAACTCAGACTTCGAGAACTTGGCATACAGTCGTTCTCGCCTCAACACTCCCAAAAGCTCTCAAAGTTGCTCCTCATGCTGGTCTCTAGACTTATGTGCCTCCTCTAGTATAGTCTGTCTGACCCCGCCAAAATCTGGTACACAAACCTAACCGCAGTGGGTTAATAATCCACGACTATCGATAGAAAACCTGTCAATCTCACCCCTGATTCGCTCCTTCTTGACTCCCTCGGCCTGAGCCTCCCTATTCAAATCTGGAAGTGGCGAATCAATCAAAATCCTCATACATAAGCTTCCAACATAAAAATTAGCCAACTTGCGGCTCAAAGCATCAGCGACCATATTCGCTTTCCACGGGTGGTATAGAATCTCACAGTCATAATCCTTGACCATGTCGGCCACCTCAGTTGCGATCAACTAATGGATGTCATCATCTGACAATCATGGATTATCCTAGCCACCAGCTCCAGAATCATATCCTCTCGTGAACACCATACTAAAAATTAACTAAAAATATATCAAAAATGCCACAAATATACTATTACAACCATCACAGAGATGCTAAACCCTCAGGGTTTATAACTTCCTTGCTATGTGTATGGGTATTGTACTTCCAGTAGTACGGGCCCATACAATATTCCACAACAAACTTCCCTAAAACAAACCCACGACTAGGATACACATTCATCATATATCCACTTTCTCGAGAGTGGCTAACCATTCCTCAACTGTCCTGGTACACCCATACTCACTCATGAAACTTCCACCAACCCTGCAGCCGCTCGTGCATGCTAATCATACATAACGATGGATCCCATAGATAGTTAAATACTTGATTCTACCCTAAGCCCACAACCAAACAAGGAACAGGAAATAAGGCTAAACCAAACATTCTCAACCTATAGAATCTTAGTTATGTACAACTATGATGCACACACTAAGAAACTACAATAATGATGTCAATTTCATCTAACATATAAGAAGTTCTCATAGGCTATCACACATCATACATCAGGAAATTCTATCATGCAATTCCTGAAGATCCCTAGCATATCACTCGCATGCAGTTCTATCATAAACATCATAAACAAAAAACAGTGTGGGTAACTTGGGGGTATACTTCATTGCTCTAGCTGAGCGTACACATCTCATCCTTCCTTGGTTACTTTTGAAAATAGTTTTTTGAAAACAATTTTCGGAAACAATTTTGAAAACTCTTACATATCCTTAGTTTAGGTCTAGATTCACACGAATGATCATCCAATTCTCTCAAACCAGGGGTCTGATACCAACTTCTAACATCCTAATATCACAATAAAACTTTTCATTTTTAACTAAAGAGAAATCATTGTTTTCAATCAAATCCAAGTCATAAGAACCAAAGATCAAGTACAAATGTTCCAAAATCAGTGTATCATAACATCTCCAAAATATATCACCAAATGATGTGTACGATCACGCCTTTGTTTTCCCCCGATCATCTGAAGTACCAGAAACATGAAACCTAAACTATAATCTAAGGCTTAGTGAGTTCCCCCAAAGTACAACACAAACAATACAGATAACAAGATGCATATGTGGGCCCTCCGCATGACTGAACCGCCTCGCAAAGTCTATAGCCTATCTGGACGCCCTCAACGCCTTCGGCATGACTGGACCGCCTCGTAAGCCTTCATTCTATCTAGACCACCCTGGGTATCTTAGCCTTCAGCACAAAGCAGGACCGCCTCAACCCAACAAACCATAACATGTCAACATATACAATAACAATCAATAACCAACAACACATGTAATCATACATATCTACCAATCTAACTCATAATAGTGAATAGGTAATCATATAGATCTACCAATCTAACACACACTCAGCATAACATTAATCCAATATACCAGGATACATAATCCAGTAGGTCGACATTGGTGTCTTCGACCCACAAGTATAGTGAGGAAAACTCACCTTACAGTCTAAAAGGATAGCTGAACAGATCTCAGCTCCAACTGCTGACTCTACATGTTACCTATACAACAAACAATGACCTAGTCTCAAACTACTTCTCAAAATACCCAAAATACCTCTAGGCCAAACTTGCTCAAATTCAAGGTCCAATAAGAGTGTCCAAGCTCTCATTTTTATGAATCTATAAGCTCAAAACTACAGGAAACTACATTTCAAGGAACTTGAGTAGCTCATACTCCATTAGACCAAACTGTGGGACCAAAAATGCATACAAACTCTCGACTAACAAGATCTAATAAAATAACACATCAAGATCCAAGCTTTATACATCTAAATGATGTTTGAGGGAAAGATACTTCTGGATCCAAGATGCCTTGAGCTTCCAAGTTGATTTCACTTCTTTCTTCTTCCTTCAAGATCACCAAAAGAACACTTTCAAGCTCAAAATGCTCACACAATGTATTAGGTTAGCAAAGGACGATTTGGGAGATGGAGGCTGATGAGGGAAGAGGTCTTGAAGAGATAATGATGTTTAAATAGGGCTCAAACCCTAAAAATTAGGGTTTGACACCCAGCCACGTATGCTTTGCGTACTTGACAAAAACATGCAACCTCACTTAGCGAGCCAAGGGACCAATTTTGTAATTTAATTTCATGCTAAGGGTATAAACGGGAAATACCTGGATCAAGGTGTTACAATCATGCCATTATGTGAGAAATTTTCAAAAATGCTCTTTCCATCCAAGATATGAAGATAATGTTTCAAATGAACCTTCAAATTTAGCATGCATTTTTAGAAATCAAAGATATTTCCAACCTACAGGGTTTCAAAACCAAATTGCTTTCGGTGGAAATCTTTTTAACCAAACCAAACCAATTACAAACACCAACCATGAGTAGAACATATCCAAATCAAGAATGGTTATCAAGAAAACTGAATTTTATTTATTAAAAAAACCACAAATTTTTTTTAAAGTTGTTGAATGACAAGAACACCCAATTGTTGCACCTGCTAACCCTCCAGGGCCCACTCAGTCTTGGATACCTAAGCCTTGCGTCTAATTGCGGGTGCTTTGTGTTGGGGAGCCCAAGGATGACACATGGTTCATTGATAATGGATTCTCTAAGCATATGACAGCACACCGAGATTTCTTACTCGATTTCAAATAAACAAATCCAAAACAAAATGTTACATTTGGAAACAACATGAAAAAAGAATAACCAGTTATAGAAATATAACCAATGGTCGCTTCACAATAAAGAAAGTAGCCTACTTTGATGGCTAAAAACACAACGTCATCAGTGTTTTCCAACTATGTGATAACAATCATGAAGTACTCTTCACCAAAAAAATAAAGTTTAATCATGGATGCCAACTCAAAGAATTTTTTAGTTGATTCTGACTGATCATGCAACATGTATCCAATGGACATGGGTCTTCTTTATGGAAACATGATATCGGTCTCTTATCTAAATCCTCAATAGATATTAGTTGGCTATGACACAACCAACTTTCCCATTTAAATTTTGGGTACATCAACAAAATGATTGGCTATAATCATGTTCAAGGGCTTTCGCTTCTAAAATTAGACAACAAAACCTTATGTGCACTTGTAACGGGGAGAAAACTATCCAAATCCGAGCCTTTAGAATTATTGCACATTGACCTTTATGGCCCCTCAATCACCCTAAGAATCAATGGAAAGAAATGAATCCTTGTGGTAGTTGATGGATTCTCTCGCTTCACTTGCGTTTTTTAGACTAAAGTTAGAATCACCAAAAGACATGATCAACTTCATCAAACAGGTTGAACTAAAGCTCAAAAGAACCATTTCTGAATCAAAAGTGATAATGGGTCAGAGTTCAAGAACAAGAACCTATATTCTTTTCTCAAAGAAAAACGGATTGAGCATAATTTATCCATACCATACACTCCACAAATAGAACGTAGATGTAGAAAGACATAACCAAAAACTATGTGAAGCCTATAAAGGGCCATATAATTAACAAATTTGTCAAAACATGTTGTATCAATAGACATATTTCCAACATTAAACATATGTCTTTTCTTTCCACATTCTCATCATCATATGACACATCTTTAGCTTCTTAGTTTTCTTCTTCAAGTAACGAAACTTTAGACCCTATATTTTACCCTTTTAGAGAGGCAACCAATCTTTTTTACTTTGTATCATGCAAGTTTTCTTTCTGGATTTTCTTTTTACCCATGGAGTCCTTATCAAAATTCCTTTTTAACCATACTTGAAGCATTTATCAATTGAAACTGCCTTTTGTTTATCAGCTCCAAAGGTTACCTCAACTTCAGCTTTCCTTGCACCAAGACTAAATATTCTTTATCAAAGTCTAGACTTTTCGGTATTCTTGAAGTTGTTAAATTGCTTCATTATGAGGGCAGCTTGAGAAGCTAATTCAAAGAACTGAGAAAAATTTTCATCGTCATTGTAAGCTTGGACATCTCCTTCACAAGATGGTTCTTCAATAACTTTCTTGTTGTTCTTTGTAGCCATCTTCCATGTCTCTTATATTTTCTCTTATTTCATCCTTTGTTTGCTAATAGCTTCTGAGATTTCTAAGCATATTGTACATATCCAGGGTCTTTATTTTCTCATTATTTTTAAAAACATCAACATGATGTCTCCAACTTTTATCAAGTGAATCAAAAAACTTCAAGAATAACATAGAGTTAGTTTTCTCAATCTTGAATTTATCATGCCATTAACCAAGCTGTTAAATTTAATGAAGGTATGAGTCAGTGATTCATTTTTATAAGCAAAGGAGTATCCATACTTGTGGTTAAGGGTGTTCTTATGGTTAGTTCTAACCTCCTTTGTTCCATCATATGCCACTTTCAAAGTGTTGAGAATATACTTGGTTATGGTACAATTTTCAAAAAATATGATAGACATCATATGGAAAAGCATTGCAGATGGCAACCCTTTCTCTTATATTAAGATTTACCTTACACTTAACATATTTAGTCCAAAGATGCATCATAATTGAAAACCTTCTCTTATGATCTGGCTCATTGGAATATATAGAATGTCAGTGATGATTTCAAGCATGTTAGAATCCATGGTTCAAAAAAACATGAGTCTTTTACTTAGTTTTTTGGTAAAATTCTTCTCATCAAATGGTGGCCATTTGTTGATGGAGTTTGATTGGAAAGTGTTGCATTTTAAGAAGAATAATATAAAGAAAATGACATTGTTGATTGCAAATCGTAGATAAATTTGAGGTAAACTACTCTGATACCAATTGTTGGTCCCTTAATAAGCAATGAACAACAAAATCAATGTAAATGACACAAGTATAACACTCAAAAATTGATTCAATTAACTAAAACCAGTTTTGTATGTAGGAACTTATTTTGATTGGCTATGTGCGAAATAACAAATATCTCAAAGATAATTGATATAAAAAACTATTAACGAACCCATGACTCAAATGACTTTGTACAGATAGGGAGAGCTAAAATATTACACAAGGAACTTGTGCTAGGGAATATGATTCCCAGCCACTCACATCCACTCTAGAAATTATGACTATAATTTGGTGCACCAAAAAATGATCATTCCTCCACTTTTTACACTAACTTAATGAATATGCATTTATATAAAAAGGAATTTCTAACCTAACGAAACTTAATATTCTAGAACATTTTCACCTCCAACATCATACATACGAGAGATACCAAAGAACAAACCCGCGTTATGAACGCACTATTGAGGATAATCTCATTTATAAAATTATCAGATACACTACATAAGACTCGTCAATCAAAAATATTAGGTCGAATCGGTAATGAGCAATCCCTAGCAATTAGGGAGTCTTCCTGTATAAAATTAAACATTATCTTCTAGTAACTTGGATATAATCATTATCACAAAGTATCTGGATCTGCTTTTTGATGCACATGTTTCGAGCTATGTTGTTGGGTCTTTTACTTTCACTCTAACACCTTGTTTCCGAGTTCAAATTAACAAAAGAAAAGAAAGGAAATTGATAGAAGTGCTAAAAATGGGGAAAAATGATGTTCCCAAATTTTATTAATGAAATAAAACTTTCCGTCCTAATTTTCCTTCCAATTTGGAAGGATTTGGAGAGAAATAAACAAAATATTTAACTTTCTTTCACTTTTTTCTAACTCGGGAACATAAAATAATTTTTCGTTCATTTTTCTTTAAACTTCTTTTCTCTTTTACTTGATTTCTCTTTTTTTTTCTTTGCTAAAACTCTGAAACAAGGTGTAAGGCGATCAACGAAGAGACACATTGAAACCTTCATATTGACATTATTACATCTAGCTAAGATAGTTTGACTCATCAAATTATTAGGTTTGACACAACATATATTATATATATGTTGTCGTTCCTGAAATTGATTATGTTATCATTGCATCCATAGTCAAATTGGGTTTAGTCATAAAATGAAGATGTTAATCTTGAAATTCATAGTTCAAATTGGTTGTTATTGTGATTTGTGGGAATATTTATTTAGAAACACACCAAGACGGAGATGAGAAAAGTAGAGGGTTCCACATGGTGTTATTACTTTGCAAGATAAAACCCCCAAATGAAGATAAGTTTAATTAACTATGCAGAATATTATTTTCATAAATCACAGTGATAGCTGGGTAACATGCATGCGTATGTATTATATGTATATATGATGATGATAAAGAGACAAGCACACGTAAATAAAGTTGGAAGCATTGAAAGAGCCAATGATATAATTTGTTTGGTATTAATTATTTATTTCGGAGCAATTAAAGTGTCACCAACCTAAACTAGAAGAATTTTTTGATTAAAAAATCATTAATTATAAATTTAGCCTAAGGTGAAGCTGTAGAAGGAATGACTACATGAAATGTACTTGATAAGCACTCATAATATATATGAAAACAGCTCACCTGATTAGTTTCGCAGGATGACGACTTCCATTATCAATTTCCATTTTTAACTTCTTTTAATATTCTATATCGGACACTACATGTGTGCAGATTTTTAATCAAGTATATTTGCTATTGTATCTATACATCCAAATATCAAAAGATTCCAAGTTACAAGTAGCATTTTTTTAGTTAGTAGAAACACAATAGACTGACAATATTGATTTGGTTTCATTATATTTATAATGATATTATGCGTAATAGTAATAATATGATAAACTTGTCGATTTTGGATTAAGAAGAGACGAGATGAAAAGTGGCACCAACAAACAAACAAATGCATAAAGGTAGATGGAAGGGATAAATTAGGAGAATCAAAGTGGGTTAGAAGCTTACAGCCGAAAAAAAAGGGGGAAGACAGTACAGATAGAAGTGCAATAAGACGTACCACCACATTTACTTTCAACATCACCACCCTTCGTCGTTTACGTTGTATTTCTTAATAATAAATCAACAAATCATCTACTTTAATTTTTAAACTACCAGACACATGGATACCCACCAATAAAGTTTTGAATAATTTTTGCTTAGTAAAAGTATTACATATGTAAACTTTCATTATATTATATTAAGACACATATGTAACTTGAAAAGTCTATCCCAACGTGAAGACTCGGATCGTGCATGAAAATTCTTCTTTAGCCCCAATCTGTTTATAAGTATCATCTCAAGTCTTGTACCAAATTTATGGCGCTGAGATTGTACAGTAATGACGTTAAGATTGTAAAACAGTTTGTAATTAAATGAAATGAAATTTAATCTTTATATTTGATAGGAACCAAATCCACTGAACAGAGATGAGAAATAACCTCTCGGAAATTCATTGAGAATTACTGAAAAAATACGACAAAATTGATTTTTTATACATCAACTTTTTTTAAATGGCGGAATCAATAAAACAAGAAATATGACCAAGACGCTAACAAGAGTTACAAAGTACAAACATTAAAATGAGAGATAGACCAACCCAACCAACTAATGTAATGGAAAACAGGTTTACGTTTGATCCAATTAAAAGTTATCAATTGAATATCTATAAAATGAGCACAATCATGTTAATTTGAAAAAAATATATATATTTTTTTATTCTTTTTTATAAAAGAAACCCAAAGAAAAATTCTCAAAAATCATAAAAATTTAAGAGATACTTCTACTCAATATATTAGTAACTTTGTTTTTAATTTTAAGAAATATTAATTTTTTTTTTAAATGTTGAGCATAATATAATCCAAAATGTGATGATTCAAAATATTTATCATTCAAAAAAAAGACTTTTAATTCAACTTGTTTATAATTCTTAATTTGTTATGATCTAAACATATTTAGACTCAAATATTTTGTAATCCTTAATTATATCTTTTATGATTCAAATATATAATGATTCATAATTTTTTCTGAACGAGAACTATATTTAATTGAATATATTAGGGTAAATAGCATAAAAAAACACTCAATTTACGCCAAAATTCTAATTTGACATTGTGTTTTTTTGTCTCAAATTTGACACTGTATTTTCCAGTTTGTTACAATTCTGACCACTTGACCGGTCAACCAGGTTACATGCTGACGTGGCATGATGATATGTCGGTTTTGATGACGTGACATGCTGACATGATATGCTGACGTGTCAAAATTGAATTTTTTTTCCACAAAAAACACTAAGTTTTCATTTTTTTTCGATTCTGACACTAAGTTTAATTTTTTCTTTCAATTTTGACATTATGTTTTTTTGTTCCAAATCAAACATCATTTATCAAATTTTGTTCAATTTTGACCATTTTCCATTTGAAACCATATAAATATATTTTTTATTACATTTTAAACCGTATAAATATATTTTTTTCTTTTAAAAACCACATTTTTATTTAAATACAAGGTGTTTCTTTTTTTGTTTGTTTTTTTTATATTCAAAGCATAATGTATAAATATGCATTAGTTATATCATGAGAATCAGACTAACCATAAGCTTCTAATAAGATGCAAAAATTTCATGGGTTGCAAACTTGACATCCGGGTTTTGATCGACTACACGCCTCCAAACCTTCAAACTCATTTTAAAGTTGCGTATTTAATATAAAATACGATTTTTATATAACTAATACATATTTATACATAAAATTATGGTTTGAATGTAAAAAAAAAACCTTGTATTTATATAAAAATATGGTTTTTAATTGAAAAAAAAACGTATTTATACGGTTTAAATGTATTTAAAAAAATATTTATATGGTTTCAAATAGAAAATTGTCAACATTGAACAAAATTGGAAAAAATGATGTTCGATTTGGAACAAAAAAACATAGTGTCAAAATTGAAAGAAAAAATTAAACTTAGTTTCAAAATCGAAAAAAAATGAAAACATAGTGTTTTTTGTGGAAAAAAAATTCAATTTTGACACGTCAGCATATCATGTCAGCATGACACGTCATCAAAACCGACACGTCATCATGCCACGTCAGCATGTAACCTGGTTGACCGGTCAAGTGGTCAGAATTGTAACAAATTGAAAAATGCAGTGTCAAATTTGAGACAAAAAAAAACACGGTGTCAAATTAGAATTTTGGTGTAAACTGAGTGTCGTTTATGCTATTTACCCAATATATTATTGATCCAAAATCATATGATTAAAAGTGATTTGATTTAAAATACTATGATTCAAAATAACTTGATTCAAAATTTTATGATCCAAAAATAATATGATTCAAAAAAGTATGAACGGAAAATATTATTATCCTTATTATTCTTCTTATTTAAAATTTTGTAATTGTTAAACATTAAAAACTCGTCGATGTCTCAGCTGTGCTACCGGAGGCTCTGGGGAAGTCGGAATAGGAGAGCACTCATCTGGATATTTAGTTTAAAAATCAAAAAATAAATCAAAAACTAAAAACTAAAATAAAGAAAAACACTAGTATGTTCAAATATGTAGTGAAGATATTAAAAAAAACGAATATATATAATAAAACCACTTAAATGACGTTTCATTGACGTTCGCACCATGTGATTAAATCCTCGAGTCCATATTAGTTATCACGGACGTGGGCCGCATTCGAACACACCACGACCAAGTATTTGGGTTTGATGTTGTTTGTGCCTTTGACGAAATGGGTGGTGGAGAATTGTCCACACTATTTTTTGAGTCCTCACCGGAACCGAACTACATATATATATATATATATATATATATATATATATATATATATATATATATATATATATATATATATATATATATATATATATATATATATATATATATATATATATATATATATATAGGGAGAGGATCAAATGAGAACACCTAAAAGGTTGAGAACGTGAGAACAGTTCTGGACCAATCATTACGAAAGGGTATATTAGTAACTTTATATTTACATTAAATTGTAACATATAAATATTAATTAATGATTTCCTAAAATCTAGGGATAATGATTTTAATTACCTAAAAAAATTAATGGTTCTTTTTAATTTTAGGAATATATATAAATATTTTTTTATGACTTTTTCCAAAAATAATTTATGACCGTTTATTTTTCTTTAAAAGAAAATCAATACAACTCAAATCATAAATGAATCCACTTTTATTTAATTTGATTTTTTTTTTTCAAAAACTAATACAGCTTTATCACATTTTAATACACTTCTATTCACAATCACAAATGAATATACACTTTTATTCACAAATGAAACGCAAACAACATGAATCAAATCCTTTTTATTCATCAATTGAAATTTTAAAAAAATTGTGTTAAAATTTATCGTTTCTTCACAAATGAATACATGTAATCACAAATAAATATATTCTTATTCACAAATGAATATAGCTAAATATAATATAATTTACATCTAAAAAATGATAGAACATAATGTATGTTTCATTATCGATTAATTTATTCACAAATAAATACATGTAATCAGAAATGAATCTAATCTTTTTCACAAATGAATATAACTAAATAGAATATAATTTACATCTAAAAATGCTACAACATAATATATATTTTCATTCTCATGTAGCTCAAATCCTTCACTTTCTATTTTCTCAAACAATTCTAAAGGAACCCAGAAAACACATGTTAAAGTACCTATATATCATTAAGTTCCAGACACCAATATCTCTCTCGTGCATTTCATCAAACAACATGCGTGCATTATATTTTCCTTTGAATCGGATTACAGCTTTGTGTAGTTATCCTTTCCATTGATTATAAGAGCCGGTAGGAGATGAATTAGAACCAAGAAATAAAGAGTTGGTGTGTAAATGAAGAACAGGGGTCTGCCGCTTCACCGAAATAAACAATTGGTGTGTAAATGAGAAATAGGAGTCTTCCCCTTCACCTAGAAAAATGATGAACAAGGTAACCTAAAAACAAAATTGGCAAACATGGGAGAACTTACTTTGGCCTGAGTGATAATCCTCAAAAGAAATCAGATTGTTGGTGTGGTTATAATGAGGAGCCCCTCTTGATTTGTGTATGCGTGTGTATATACTATGCTAAACACCAGACCATCATCACCATTGATGGGTTTTCTTTATCAATCCTTTGTCTTCACTATCACAGACCCGCTAAACCAGACCCTTCCAACATCATAAACACGAATGAGAATGAGACAAAGTTTTAATCGAGGTAAAAGGGTGCGCGACTGCAATGGCGATTTTTTTTTCAATTCCTTCACGGTCTCTCTATCTTTCTCTGAATCCTCTTGCAAGCGATGGCTTTTAGACCTGGGGAGGCTCGATTATTGCTGCAACACTGGATGATGATGGTGAGCAATGGTGCAACATAGCGGCGGTGATGATGAATGTGTACCCTAGGTATACAAAGAGAAAGATGAAAAGAGATACGGTAAAATAAAAAGGAAAGAGGTGAGAGAGAGTGAAAAATAAAGGAATTAAATAAAGTTGCAATTCCTGTTCTACCCTTTCCACTATTTAAAAGTTACACTTTAATCCCTTTAGTTTTAGAATTTATATATATAACCCGTTTGATAGAAGCCTTAGATCTATGTATTTAGATGGTTCAGATCTGTTCTCGCGTTCTCAACCTTTTAGGTGTTCTCATTTGATCATACTCCTATATATATATATATATATATATATATATATATATATATATATATATATATATATATATATATATATATATATATATAGGTTTAGGTTCTATGGAAAACAAAAAAACCCTAAAAATCATAAAAATGCATAAAAAAAAAACTTAGAGATCACAAAAAATATTTTTGAATTTTTTTGAAAAAATCGCAACCAGTTTTGTATAAAAAGCTGCGCTTTTTTCAAAAAAAATTTCAAAAAAAAGTTTTGTGATCTCTAAGTATTTTTTTATGCATTTTTATGATTTTTAGGGTTTTTTTGTTTTCCAAATAACTATTCCCTATATATATTATCGTATGCTTATCATCATATTTGGTCATGTCGGTGTGTAGGGTGTACCGCCACATAGGACCTTTAAAAATTTAGGGCCCGAAATTCGGCTAATTTACCTGTTAATCTTCAAATATTTGCAAATATATTTTATTTATTCAATAAAAATAGTGTAGTTGAAATGGCTAAGATGCTTCCGTTTTATTTAATCCAACATGTTCAATTCATATTCTCTCCTTTATTTTTTAAAGTTTTTCTACGCTTTAACATATGTTTCATCATCATATTTCTATATGGACGATATAAGATCATGTTTTACATATGTATTAGAACAATAAATGTATGTGTCGCACTTTCTATTATGTTATATTTTCCTTGTGGCAAAAATTATGTCTTTTTTGTTTCTGAAACATTTGATTCTTTGAATATTCAAGAGTTGACCAGATTTTGTATATCTATATGTTCTTATAATCATATTTAAATTTTCTTACCATGCTAGTTTACCATTGAGTTCAATGTTTTTCAAAATGATTTTCAACAAATGATTGATTATATGTTTGAATAAGGTAGTTTTTCGTCACTTTGGGAACTCGATTCGTTAGACTGAATGATCCAAATTGTTTTATGATAAGATTAGAGATTATTGATTTCTTTTGTGTTTTAATGATTTGATATAGATTAACATCTAAGAATATCGTTTTCAATGATTTACGGATGGGAAAATTGTTATTGATGTTATGTTAGAGCCCGATTGAAATGGAAATTGTATATTATTATAACTCCCCTTTTCCCTTTAAAAGGTCTACCCAGAGAAGAGTAATAAGATTTTTAACTTAAGATTTCCATAGTATATGCTTTTTTGAGATAGATAAAAGCTAACATGTCTATTTTTTTGTCAAAATCAGAGGTTGTATTATATGTGGGAGCATTTGAGTTTCATATAGAAATAACATTTGGTATGTTTTCAGTATCTGTGATTAAATCGAAGGCTCATTGTTTGTCCCACCAATGATCATTTGAGTTGAGCATGAATATGATTATTGATTTTTTTTTCCAAGCATATTAATGATTTGCACTAGCTCTAAATGACAGACTTTGATTTTGTCAGATTTAGGGTGTGTTTGGGATTGGTTTCTGAACTCCAAAAAGGTTTTGGGACAAAAATGTTTATTGACTTTTGATTGTAACAAAAATAGTTTTTAAAAAAAAATGTTTGGATTAGCTTTTTGGTGACAAAAATCTTTTTAATTGTAAACCGACTAAAAAGGACATGGAAATATAGGTGGGAAGAAAAAGAGAGCGAGATGGCTCATTAAGGCCATAGAGAGTGGCTCGCTACAAAGGAGTCTCTAGCTTCGCTACACATCGCCCCCTAGTGCGTGCTAGGGGGCTCGCTAAAATGAACTCGCAAGCAGCACAGCAAGATGAGAGAGAAAGCAGGAGAAGCTTGTGATTGGTGGTTTGACTTTTGTACAAAATCAAAGAATCCTAAATCAAAACAAGAAGAAAGATGATAAACGATTGGGTGTTGGAAAATAGGGTTTGTGGTAGAGATCTGGATACCAACTTGGATCGTGATATCACTTTCCGAACTGATATTTCTACCCTATGCCTGGGTTACAAGAAATCCAGCCTAGGATAATCCAAGTGGACACTTGTGTTTCTAGGCACAGAAAACGTAAGCCAATATGCTAGAGGATTCTGTGAAAGTATGATGAAAAACGAGAGCTTAAGATCGTAACCCTCTTCTGTAGAGGAAGAGTTGTTTATATATTAAACAAGATTAGGGTTTCATTAGGGTTGGGCCGTCATTAGTTGTTTTGGAAGCAAGTAATATTAAACAGCGGGACCCCAGCTAGGGGCTCTGCCCTGTGGACCCCGCTAGGGGCAGCGCCCCCTACACCCCGCCAAAGGGGCGCTGCCCCTTTGGAAACCCCGGACCCAGGGGCGCTGCCCCCGGACCCCCAACTAGTCGTCGAACCGGCTCCTAATTCGATCTTATACATGCGTGCACTCCGCACAACCCCATACATATATTAGAGTACAAATTATGAAGCCCCTTAGCTCACATGTTGGTTCCAGTTACTTAAAATGACATGGTGACACTAAAATCACCAACATTAGGTGATTTTAAGCCTTCACTCCCGAATTCTCACCCCCAAATTGTGATGATTTCTTCTTCTCAATGGAACTTCTTCTTTCAACGTTAAAACGCAAATATTAGGTGGGTAATGGATGCCTTTTTTATTTATTTTAAATTAAATGAAAAATAATGAAAAGTAAATAATGTTGTGAATTCTTTTGAAATATTTGTTAAATTTATCACTAATTCTATTTAAGTGTTTGTGTTTATGTAATTTATGTAATATGAAATGTTTGTGTTTTAAAAAAATATAATTTATTTAAATTTGAAAAAGAAAAAGAAAAAAAATAAAGGTGTGCTAGGGTGCTACCACTCCCTGTGAAATGTAAAGAAAAATGTGTTAGCCACGTGGCAGGCAAAATAATGACATGACAGTCAAAAAAATATATGACAATTTGCTAGAAGTGCTACCACTCCCTCTGACCTAAAGACAGTATTGTAATTTTCAGTTTAAAAAGTATTGTAATTTTCAGTTCAAAAAATCGGGATCCTTTAACTTTTGGAAACTTCTATATTAAAGCTGATCAAAAATCATTTTGAGGAACACCTATGTCTTATGCAATAGTGAAACGCTATTTAAGCCTTACTTGTTTTTCGAAAAGCTAATAAATCAACTTATTGTAAAAACAATCCCAAACACCCCTTTAGTGTTATCTTGTTAGCTCTTTTATTTAGAATATTGTTTTCATAAATTCATATTCAAACGGGCTATATTTTCTATAATCAAAATATTTAACCTCGTTTTGTGATAAATATAGATGATGTTTTAAAATTTTAACTTTTGATTCAAGTTTAGAGCCTTTACTTCTAGATAAAATCATATTCATTCCCATTTAATTAAACGTTTCTTTTGTTTTATTATCATAGTATTTATCAGGGGCGGATTTAGGGGGTCACCAGTGGCACCGGCAACACCTAACTTTTTTGGCCGCAGTGGATAATTTTTCAAAAAATTTTAAATTTTTTATTTTTTCTACTATCGTGCAACCCTAACATTCCCGTGCAATCCCTTCCGTGAAATTCAACGTCCGCCCCTGTATTTATCAAACTTTTTAACCAAATACAAGGAGGTTGAGTTTTAGGTGGTGTTTGTTTTTTCTGAGGCAAAATGGTTGTAGTCTGCGGATCATATCTGTAGACCTCTATAGTAGAAGAGATTGACCAAACGTCTGTAGTCTGAAAAAAGAAGATTGTTTGTTTTTTTAACATCTGCAGACTACTAAAATATAAACTAAAATCTAAATAAACTGATTTTTTTAAACTACAAAGTGATTTTTTAATATATTTATGACTTTGTTATAAATAATTAACAAATCTAAATCAACTTTTATGTATTATTGTATAAAAATGAAAATAAAAATGGTACAAATTAAGGTATATATTTGATAAAAACAACAATTTTGGTCGTAAATTTATGCCTAAACATTGTAATTAGGAATCAAAGAATTTGATACATAAATGAATGGAAATAAACTTCGATTTTTTCAATTAAATCAATTAAAAACGTGTCATAAATATTTTTTCTAAGAAATTAACGATGCTTTATTAAATAATGTTTTATAAAATTTGACACAAAAAATATAAGAATATATTATTATTTTTTTCATATTTATATAAACAATTTCAACGACAATTATTGTAATAAACTTTTATTTATAAATTTGTCAAAAATATCATGCTTGTGTCGTCGAATTTTTTTTTAAGTATTGTAACTTTTTTTTCAAATTGTTTATCACTAATAAAGTTGGAATAAATATAAATTCAAAAAACTAAAAAAAACAAAATAAAGTATATGTGTTTTTTTAGGCTAGAAGATGTCTGAAGATGTTAGAAGACTCTGGTCCACATCTGCGCCAATAAGAGGGCGCGCATATATTTTTAGGTCTGCAGTCTTAAAAAAAAACAAACAGTCTGCGAAGGCTAATGTCTGCGCCGCACAGACAGAAGAGGTCAGGAAGATCTGCGGACAAAAAACAAACATCACCTTAGTTTTATCCATAGAAAGGTTTTTCAAATTTTTTTCAAATCTTTCATGAATGGATTATCTCTTTATATGTAAATCGTGTCATCCTCTATCATATTGTTTCAATATATAGCTGTCTTGATGCATTTCTTCTCATTATGTTTCATTTCTTTCTTTAGTGGGTAATCTATCATCATACAACATGTAATAACGTTAATGGTAATATATATATATATATATATATATATATATATATAAAGAGAGAGAGAAAGAGAGAAAGAGATAGAGTCTTTTAGGACGGAGGACCGATGTGAGATACACTAATTCAGACACATATTACAATAGGGGTGAGTATTTGGACCCGTGGACCAGACCGGACCGGACCGGCGAACCGGACTAGACTGTACTAGTGGGACCCCCTGTCCAGTTCTCGGTTCTAGGATTTGATCTACACCTGTGGTTTTTTTACCGGTCCTGTCCGGTCGGTTCCAGGTAAAAACAGGTTTTGGACCTGATTTAAGCATATCTCATTCGTTTTAAGTCGAATTAACATGCGGTTTTTTCCAACATATAGTTTATAGTTTGTAAATGAGTTTTGACTATAATTTTGTTGTTTTGGCACTGTTGTAAAAATCCTGATTAGATCCCAATTAATCCTTAGGAGCTACTCGATCGACTAGAGGGCGCCTAACAATTAATCTTTGCATATATAATGAGTGAAACAGTGTAAAACGATGAAATTTTAACACTTTGAATAAGTTTTATCTCAGTAGAAGTTATTTGAGGTATGATTAGTGGTGTATTAATCATATTAACCTATTTTGTTATGATATTAGTGGTATTTACGAACTTTGATATGATATTAGTCATATTTAATTTTTTAAAATTCAACAAAGTAGCAATTAATGGTCTCCGATTAATCTTCGTCTAGCCGATTAATCTCTTAACGCCATTCCACCGACTAGCTAACGTCGAACGTTTTTTACAACCTTGGTTTTTGGTGTTATATTCAATGAATTACAATCCTTCAAAGTTGAGATATCAAAGCTGAAATATTTCAGTTTTTCAGCAAGAAATTTAAACTTTTGTATTCTGTGAAAATTTTTAAACAAGCATATCTCATTCGTTTTAAGTCGGATTGATATAAGGTTTTGTAACGCCCCGATTCTCAGGTATTGATTTTAGAAGAATTTTCTTGTTTCCAAGGTCTACTCGACGAGTTGGTTGCCCTACTCGTCGAGTAGCAGGGGTTAGTGCGTGTGATTTAGAGACCTACTCGCCGAGTCCACGAGGGGACTCGACGAGTAGGAGGTGGCAGATAAAACCCTAAATTTCGGGGTATTGCACCCTATTTAAAGGATCATTGGCCTCCCCCAGTCTCCCCTTTACTGTTTATTGGCACTCTTAAACCCTAAATCGTGTGTGTGTGATTCTTTAGTGTGTTAAGGCTTAGAAGAGGAATCTTGGTGAAGAAGCACTTGGGAAACAAGTAAATTGAAGCAAGGAAACTTGTGGGAAGCAAAGATCTACTCCAGTTGACACCCTTTTGAAGGTATTAGGCTATTACCTTGGCTCATTTCTTTCTAGATCTATTTTGGGTGGATTTTAGGGCTTTCCTAGTATGTTTGGAAGCTTTGCTTGTGTATAAGCTAAGATCTGAAGTTGTAACTTCAGATCTGAACTCTCTTGGGTCTTTAAGTCCATAAAGCTTCCAACTTTTGCAAAGATGAGACTCTCCTTAAGTGCAAAACCTCCATTGCAAGCTTAGTTTGTCATTTTAAGACTTTAGGGCCTTGCATGCACGTAAAGTTTGCAACTTTACGTGATAAACATGCCTTGGGGGACTGGATCTGCAATATGGAGACTTAGCATGGCTTAAAAAGCCTTTGTATAGATGAAGGACTGATGAGACTCGGCGAGTCTCATGGAAGACTCGGCGAGTCCGATGAAGATTTCCGTGGGCTCGGCGAGTCAGATGAGTGACTCGGCGAGTCGGCTAGGGCTTCCCAACCTTTGGAACGTATGGACTTGGCGAGTCGCAAGTAGGAACTCGTCGAGCTGGCCAAAGAGATTACGGCCGCAAACCGTAGGAACTCGACGAGTCACTATTGTGACTCGGCGAGTTGCCTAGTTATGCTAGGAACTCGACGAGTATCTAAGGGTACTCGACGAGTTGAGGTCAACATGGATTGTTGACCTTGACCGTTGACTTTGACTTTGACAAAGGGTTGACCAGTGGACTTTTGGGGGCATTTTGGGAAATTGGAGATTTATGAATATGGTTGATGATAACTATAGGTGGTGGAGTTCGTGTCGGTGATACGAGAGGCTGAGCTTATCCTTCGAGTCGACAGTTGCGAGGTGAGTTCTCCTCACTATATCAACAGGGTCTAAGGCACCAATGCTGGCCCTTATCGGATTTGTATCCGTGTTTATTGCATGATATGCTTATTGATTTACATCCTAGTAGTTAGGATGGTGCTATGCTTAGTGGCCTGATTAGGTCGGTATCCTGGTATATAGGATGATACTATGTTAGTGACTGGTTAGGTCTGTATCCTGGTTATAGGATGTTGCTATGATTGATGATCTGTTAGATCAGTTGACTGTTATATATGCTAGCGTATGATATTATGTGCACATGTTGTTTGATTGGGGGTTGGGTTGAGGCGGACCTGCTTTGTGTTGAAGGCCAACATACCCAGGGCGGTCCGGATAGACTAATGGCCCAGGAGGGCATGTCAATCAGACCGAAGGCCCGACGAGCGGTCCGAATAGGCTGTACGCCCTGCGAGGCGGTCCAGACGTGCCGAAGGCTCGAAGAGCGGTCCAGATGGGCTGAAGGCTTGCGAGGCGGTC
Organism: Lactuca virosa; assembly: GCF_052849685.1. NCBI lineage: Eukaryota > Viridiplantae > Streptophyta > Magnoliopsida > Asterales > Asteraceae > Lactuca > Lactuca virosa. Next base: position 48,693,830 of record NC_136433.1, read on the forward strand.
CAGTCAGGCTGAAGGCTCATTATGCATGCTGATGGTTTATATGTTATGATTATGATTGTATGGCGTTGGTATTTTGGGGGTAACTCACTAAGCCTTCGAGCTTACATTTATCGATTATTATTTGAGGTACTTCTGATGATCGGGGGAAGGCAAAGACGTGATCGTACAGCTCCTCATATTTCATGATTTTATGATTTGATTCTGGGATACTTTGACATTTTACTATTTTGAAAACAAGTTTGTAATAATCATGGGTTTTGAAACGTTTTAAAAAGTTTAAAATTTGGCATGATTTTTATGGGTGTTACAGGTTTTATAACGTGTAATTTAAAGTTTGTAGATGAATTTAGACTATAATTTTGTTGTTTTTTGGTGTTATATCTATTAAGTTACAATCCTTCAAAGTTGTGACATCAAAGCTATTATATTTCAAGTTTTCAGTAAGAAATTTAAATTTTGCATTCTATGAAATTCTTTAAACAATCATATCTCATTCCTTTTAAGTCGGATTGACATGCGGCTTGTTCATACATGTAATTTAGAGTTTGTAGGTGAACTTAGACTATAATATTATTGTTTTTGGTGTGATATTCAATAAGTTACAATACGTCAAAGTTGGGATATCAAAACTGAAATATTTCAGCTTTTCAATTATTACTTTTTATTAAATACTAACAACATTTTTTTTGTGTTTATGTAGAGATTGCACAAGCTTTAAATATGTTAGATTTAGATTACAATGATATGGGGAAGAGACCAATGAAAGATTAGATTATGACGTTTGTTAGTTGGATTAATTTTAGATTTTAAACTATGATTTTTGGTGTTAAGGTAATTATTTTTGTATGTTTGTGTTAAGATTGTTAACTTTTGTTGGTGAACTTGATTTATATGTTAGGTGCTTTTATTTGGAAAATTAATTTTGCAAGTTATCATATTATAAATAAAGTTACATTAGTTATGCATGAAATATGATAAACTCATTAACTTATTTGATTCAAAGTTCAAACAAATGGTATAAACAATCAAAATTTGACGGGTACAACGGGTATAAGAAACGAAAACGTATTCATGTTTACGAGTTGTAACGTATCAAACCCAATAACATATTCGTTTTAATGAGTTGTATGAAACCCAAAAACGCGTTTTAACGACTTGTACTATATGCATGTAAAGTTGTATCAGTCCAACCGTGTCCAAAAACTGGAAAACTCAGACCTAGACCTGGACCCAGTAAGGCAGTAAGTCTCATTTGGTCCGGTCCACGGTCCATAATATTCTCCAAAACTGGTCCGGTCCAAAAGCATTCCAGTCCGGTTAGGTTCGGTCCAAATGCTCGCACGATCATATTAGTAGTTTCATAAGATAGAAATGTACATTTAGCCTCTATCTTAACTAAAATTTGGAGTATTAGGTTTCCTGTAGATAATGTTTATATCAGTTACGTATTTCATTATAAACCTTTCAACTAAAATTTTCGTGTTCTAGTTTCTGGTTAGATCTTTTTTAGTTATATCCTCGTTTTCGTCATTTCCTGTTAAGAAAAACTTTTACCAGGCATTCTTTTATATTTTAATCAAATAAAAATACTAGCAAGACTTTATTATTATAATGAGTGTAAATAAGACACCCTGGTCATATAGATTCCTTTCAACTTATATCCTTATTTCTTATTTCTTAGTACCCCAACTGGCACATACCTTACGGTTTCCAACTCAAAAGAGGTACTTGCGATATTCTTGATTTAAGGGTTATTGGTGATAGCATTTTCTGATGTGGGTAGGTGGGATTCAACGAGCGTTGGGGATTTTAATAATGCAATTTCTAATCATTGGCAATCATTTATATGCAATTTAATTTAAAGCATTTTAATATATAGTTAGGTTAGAGTAAACGCCATTGTCAAATTTGAACTTCTCACAATTTTAAAACACACATCGAATAATAAAATTGACTATAACTAATGTTCTTTGTAGAACAAACCAAATTGAGTGGGAATGCATACGTTTACATGCAACATGAGATGAGACTAATAGTTCACTGATCAAATGATCAATTTGCATATGAAATCCTAGATTGGCGTGATATTGAGGAGGAGAAAGAATAAACAACATTCATAGAAATAACATAACTTGCATCATTTTAATTTGATATGATCTATTTACTTATATGAAAATAAGGGATTGGGATTCAAAATGAATGATCTTTTGTATATTCGAGTATTTTGTAATTGAAAGAAGAAATAATTAAGAGTTTTTTATGTTATCAACTCCATATATATATATATATATATATATATATATATATATATATATATATATATATATATATATATATATATATCGTAGAGAAATAATATTTGATTAAGTGCATGTGTTATGTGATTAGAGCATCCACAATGAAAAGTTCAATGGAAGATTTGAATAAAATGGTAAGTTTAGTTGTTATTTAATGAATGAAACTTTATCATTGTGAAATACCACATTGATATTCAGTGGATTTACACTTCAATGATCATTAAACTCTTCATAGGAAAAGGAAAATTTTCTAATTTTTAAATATATATTATAAATTAGTTTTGGTAATGTTCCATTATTGAGCTTTGTAGATGCAATGTGTTGTAGGAAAATATAATAAAGTTGTATGCAATGTAGAATGATGATAAGGCAATTCATTAAACTATACGGAGTGCAATACATAATAATCAGTATGTTGTGAGATCAGTGGTGGCTTTAGGGGTCGGGTGGGTGTGTGGTCACATGAGGCCTCCACTCGTAAGGGGCCTCCAATTGAAAATTTTCTTTAATATTATATTACTAAAAAAAGATAGAAGAAAATAAAAATAATATGTTAATTAAAGTTTATTTGCATGTTACAAATCTCATTTATATTATTAACAATAAAAATTATATTTGTTAAATATGTTATAATATCAATTAGAATCAGCATATAAATATTTACACTACAAAACTAAAATCCCAAAGCTTAACTCAACTTTTGAAAGTGTATTTGGCTATAAGGTCAAATTAAGTATATGAAAAATAATATTTACACTACAAAACTAAAGTTCCAAAGCTTAACTTAACTTTTGAAAGTGTATTTGGCTATAAGGTCAAATTAAATATATGATAAATGTCACCATTTTAGTTTTGAAGCATGCAACAAGAGTAAAACTATTAGTTCAATTAGATATATTAAAGAAAAATATGTCAAAAATGTCATCATAATGAAGAATCCGTTCAGTTGAGCAAAATGTATTTGGAAATAATAATATAAATTTTGATAATGTTCGATCTTTGAAAAAGAACATAAATAAGGCGTTATCATTTTTTATAGAATTTTGATTTGTGATCAAGTAGTGGACTCTTTTTATCTTTAACATTAAAAATAATAATAATAATAATAATAATATTTTACAAAAAAAAAAAAATGAGGCCTCAATTTAGTTTTTAAACAAGGCCTCTAAAATTTCGGGCCTATATGAGATATAACACATTATATTAAAATTTTGGAAAACAAAACAAGACTTTTATATATATATATATATATATATATATATATATATATATATATATATATATATATATATATATATATATATATATATATATATAGGTTCAGGTTCATTTGAAACCATACTAATTTTATGAGACCATGAGACGCAATCTAAAAATAATTTTAAAATACAAAATAAAATAAAAAATCCAAAAATTATTTTTTATTTATTATTTTCGTCACTTTTTTTACCTAAAAAAATAAAATAAAAATAAAAAAATTACCATTTTTTTTAAAAGTACGTGAAATATTCTAATAAAATTTTACACTGTAAATATTTTAATGTGATATTTAGAATGTTTGAATATTCTAATAGATTTGTCAGATATGTAAAATATTCTAATATTCTATTAGAATATGTAAAAAACGGTATTTTTTATTTTTTATTTATTTTTTTGGTATTTTTTTTAATTTTTTTTTGGAATAAATGACGAAAATAATATTTGAAAAAAAATTCGAAAATTTTCAATTATTTTCATTTTTAAAATGTTTTTTTTTATCTACAAAATTAATGTCTAGGATTGCGTTTAACGGTCTCACAAAATTAGGGTGTCTCAAATGAACCTAACCCTATATATATATATATATATATATATATATATATATATATATATATATATATATATATATATATATATATATAACTCTTAAATAAAAGGTTAAACAAAAAGATTATATATAGAGAGAAAGAAAGAACATTTTACAATATAGGGATGTATTTTAATTTCTGACCTCTGTTTAATTGAATTGAAGTGAATATGATATTAAAAGTTGCACATGGAAGGAGGATCATTCGCCAATCTCGCATCTTATTAGCTCACTTTATCTCTTATTTTATTTTCAAAACAATGTCATTTTCTAAAGGATTTTCGAAGGGAGGGTCCCAGAAAATTAATATGGGCTATCGAAAGCAACCCCATAACGGTCACACATGATATGATATTAATATTACCAGATCTTTTAGTACACCAATCACAGTGATATGGCACAAGTGGAACTTTCTAGTTTCTAATATAAGTTGCATCTTCAAGAAAACAAAGATCTTCGGTTTTGATTTCATTTGATGACATTAATCTATATTTGACAACATGAGACCAAAAACCCCGTACTAAACATGAAAAATATACGAAAGATGGAAGCATGAAATTGTTGCCGTGGAAGCATGTAAACGTACTAATTTATAATCATCTAACAAAAGCTAGAAACTTACAAGTAATTAAGTAAATTTATACAATGTTATATGTGTAAATACATGTGCAAAAAGGTAAATGTTTAGTGTATACCTTCTAAATGAGGTATATATATTAGGGGTGAGCATGGTGCGGTTAGGTGCGGTTTTTGTATAAAACCGCAACCGCAACCGCAAATTGCGGTTTTTTAAAGCCAAAAACCGAAAATTGCGGTTTTGATTCGGTTCGGTTTTGCGGTTATTTTTGCGGTTATTTCGGTGCGGTTTCGGTTTTTAACCACAAAATGAGGTGGTGTGGTTTTTCGGTTAAAAAAGTTCGGGTTTTCATGTTCCAAACATAAAATTTAGTCAAATTTCATTTATTTCAAGATTTTCATTGCAAATAAATCACAATTTTGGTCCATATTTTCTTTCAAGTTGTATTTTATTATGTTATATTGAATTCATTTCATTCAAACATTTAACAATATGTCTAACATTTACTAACCACCATTTACACACCAAAAACTAAACAATAAAAATCATAAGATGATAAAATTGATAAATTTCCACAATGTCTAACTTTAACATACTAAATTCAAAACATTAAATATAAATATTTATTTTTATTAATTAAATATAAGTATTATAAATATTTAAATAATATATTAAATTATGCGGTTTGCGGTTATTTCGGTTAATTTGGTGCGGTTATTAAACATAAAACTGAACAGCACCGCAATTTTTCGGTTTTTCAAAATTAAAAATCGCACCATCTATTTTCGTTTCGGTTTCGGTTATTCGGCTTCAGTTTATACGGTTATTTCGGGTTTTTTCAGGTTTATACATATTATCCAAAGAATGAGCCAATAGAAAACTCTTGCTGGTTTTTAACATGGTCATGTTGGTTCACGGGTTTCTTGGTCTCTTGCTAACATGGTCTCATTTTGAAAACTCTTGTTCGTTGTTAACATTGGATACTATTTATTCGTAAAATTAGAGACATGATTCTCATAACTACATTGATTATTCAACATGTGAATTATCGTTTCTATCTAACTCTACCGATCTACTTCAACTGTTATCCTTTATTGACATTAATTAATCATTATATCTAAGAGAAGTTAGGCTGTGAATAGTTGAAGCATTGGAAACGAAGTTGATGAAACGTCAAGTTTATGGTATTTGAAGTTGGTTATGATGTGGCAATGCCTCAAGGTTGTTGTGCATCATTATAAAACACAATTAAAGATCTGCCAAAGCATATCAACGACTTTCAGGTATGGGGTATCCTTACACCCCATATAACCATAATCCTAGGGACCCAAAAATCCCATAGAAAATGACATCAAGTTGTAAAGCATTCATTAAAAATACATAAGCAATATATATATATATATATATATATATATATATATATATATATATATATATATATATATATATATATATATATATATATATATATGAGTAGGATCAATTAAGAACATCAAAAAGGTTGAGAACGCTAGAACACATCTGGCCCATCTAAATATTCAAATCTAAGGCTATTATCAAACGGGTAATTTATGTTGATTCTTAAACTATTGGTAGTAAAGTGTAACTTTTAAAATGTCATAAGGGTATAACAGTAATTGAAACTTTAGGTCAATCCTATAATTTCTCATTCCCACTCTTATTTTCATTAAAGATTGTCGTCTCCCTATTCATCCTCCTCTCAAACGATTTCCATAGCCCTAATCGGACCTGCAAGTAGATTTCCAATCGGCCTCCTGCAACTCGATCTCCAATCGGTCTCCTACAACTCGATTTTAGTTCATCGGTATTCATTGTAGATTCTAGACCTGCAAATCGATTTCAATTTGGAAGGTATGGTCTCGATTTTGCTTGAATGTTGTTGTGAAGATAAAGGCTGATGATGGAGTCGCTTCTTTTTTTTCTCCACTCATTGAGACAACGCCCCATTTCTCCCCCGTCTTCTTCAAAGTTCACATTATGCCATCGTCTCTATCTCCATCTTACCACCGAATGCCTTCATTGTCTTCCGACCGCCTTCATCTTCGATGGCTTAACACAACCATTCGTACTTGCCCCTGGTAAAATACTAAGCTTCCCTGCATCTATCTAGGGTTCTTGTTTTCGTATATTTTCTAAATATGTTTATCATTGTTTTGATTTTTTTTTCCAATACGATTACTCCTTTCCATGTCTCGATCTGGAACTTTCATGATTTTTTTTTTTGCATACAATTAGTGTTGAATATTTGAAGAAATTGATAACCCAATTTGAGATCAGAAGGCTTGACTGAATTTATTAGATAATCGTTGGTTGCTTAACGACGTTAATTTACTTGCATTTAGTGTTTCTAGTTATTGGTGATTATCATCGGTGATTAAAGTTGTTTTCAATAGAAATAAAATTTCTGTAAATTAGTGAAGATTTGTTTTTTAAATGTCTTGTGAATTCGTATTATATAAAAAAGATAGACATATAACCTTGGTTTTAGAGATTGAAACCTAATGCTTTCAAATTCAATGGTATATAATCTTTTTTCTGTTTAATTCTTTCTTTCTTTCTAGTACAAATTCAAATTCTAATCTCACTTGATTGGTGTCTAAATTTATGACCATCAATCACAATGAATTCCAAACAAACAAACAGATCGAGTAACAACAAAGGTTGTGAATGGTATATACATGTAATATTAGTCATATTTTACTTATATATTTATCAGTGAATAAAATTGTTTTGGTTTCTTTTGATTATCAGTAACTTCAACCAAATTCATCACACATTTGACCTTTCTCTTGAAAGATAGCCAAGCAGACTTGGAATCATATTCACAGGAAAAGATTGTGCACGGAAGTTGATTGAACTCAATGATATAAGGGTATTTGAATATGGGTTTTTGTGGAGGTCATTTGAAGTTGTTTGAGAAGATGAAAGGTGAAGAATTTGAGCTAGAGGAGAATGAAAAATTGTATTATGTTCTATATTTTTTCAGATGTAAGTTATATTATATTTGGATGAATTCATTTATGATAGAATGTATATTTTATTTATGAATAGCAATGTATTCATTTGTGAATAGCAATGCATTCATGTGTGAATGAATGTATTTATTTATGATTAGAGATATTCATTTATTCATTTGTGAATAACAAGATTTTCATTTGTTAATAGCAATGTATTCATTTGTGAATAACAGTGTAATCAAGTGTGAATAAATGTATTTCTTTTTTATTAGATGTATTTTTTTTATAAAGAAATGATAATTTTTACACTCCTTTTATTTTTCAGTTGATTAAGAAAAAGAATTGGATTACTTGTAAATTAATGTGTATTCATTTGTGATTGGAGTAGTATCAGAGTTTTTAAATTAAAAAAATCGTTTATGAATACAAATGAATTGATTTGGGGTTCGATTTCTATTTATTTTTTTAAAAAAAAAAACTTAAAATAGGAGAAAAAAATTATTTTTTTAAGAAAAAAAAATTAAATTTTATTCCGGTTTTAAAATATTTTTTGGTAAAAATGTTTTTATATTCCATTAATAAGAAAAATATAAAATCGAATATTATTTTCTTTTTTTGGTAACTGATCCTAAATTTAAGGGAATTTTATTGAATTCTTTTATTTTAATTTAATTAAAATATACAATTACTAACATGTCCTTACATAATTATTGGTCCAGAATTGTTCTCGCGTTCTAAACCTTTTAGATGTTCTCATTTGATCATTCCCTATATATATATATATATATATATATATATATATATATATATATATATATATATATATTATTTTGGAGAGAGAGAGAGAAAGTTATTACCTTTAAACTCTGACAAATTTTTTGTCATTGGGGTCAATATCTTCTTTTTAAGAGTTATTGGCATTTGTTTTTTGGCATTTGTTTTTTTAAAATCATTGGATTCAAACACCACAACTCATGAGTAGTTACTATGGAGTAACTCCTTCACCTTCGCCTTTTGTTGTGTACGACATCAAATTCATGTATACAAATATGCATTCAGCACCTCATAACTTTTATCAAAGTGTAGTTTAAATCTCAATGTTACTTGTGAAATCTCAACCATCTGAAATGTTTGATCCCACCATATAAATCACCAATACTTCAAAATCTATGATGTTTTAAAGTTTTCCAAAAGAAATTACGACAACGAAAGGCAAAATTTCAAAACTAGAGACTAGCTTTGTCAAACTCAAAAAATTTATTAAAATTAGGATCAGAAATACTAGTAAATATGCATAGAGGTGCACATTCAAAACGGAATTTTTTTTACGGACGAAAAAACAGAACTAGTTTTTTTGAAAACCGGTTTTGGAAAAACCTGTTAGATTACAACCGAATCAGAGGTTAGTAATATGTTTTAATAAATATTTGAAACAGATTTTTTCTCTGTTTTTCTACTACAACCGAACATAACCATTTTCTAAATAGAAAAAAATGGTTTTTTAAACTCAATTTCACTTAAAAAACCAAAAAACATCGAAATAATTATAACCGAAACCGATACAAAAAATATATTCAAAATCCAATAAGTTTTTTAAAAACCCGAAATCGATTAAAACCGGTAAATATGCACCTCTAAATTTGTATATTTCGATCAAATCCATCAAAATGAGTAAATGACTTGCGTACTTGGCATTGGCCCAATTCAGAATAGCCCAATCCCAAAGCCTGACTAAGGTTCTGGGTGGAATCTACCACTGCAAAATACTGCCAGTCATGACTCGTGATAGGTCCAAATATGCTCATTTTTGCATTATTATTATTATTTTCTTTTTTTTAGCTTGTTATTGTATATAAGATTATTAACTACATGAATATCTTCCTAGTTGGAATGCTAAATGATTACTTGGCTCCTATGCAAATCTTGAGACTTATTTCGCACTCTTTTTAAACCCAAAATAAAAACAAGTATTTTTTTAAGTGATAAAAGGGGTATAAAATAGAATACATATCATTGGCAATGATTAGAAAGGCTAATAATTTTGTACTAAGAATAATTATTACTTGTATTAGTTAATCCTTTACATCTAGTTCATCCCACCCACGCATATTTGGTCGTTAAGCAAACAAAGTTGACTCCTAATTACCTAATAAACTACTTTACTAACTTCCTATAAAAGGAATCAAATCTTATATATTACTTTCAAACAGATTTTAGGTTGGATTTGGCACAATCATTTCATTCATACGACACATGTTACCCTATATATGTATTTTGGCTAAATCATATGAAAGGATGTTTGATATGAAGCCACTAAACCAGTTAATTTGATGTTAGTAATCCCTATCATAAGTCATGCTAATCTAGATAAGCAATGGTAAACTCGCACCTAATAGACTTTGCATAGTTAAATATTAAAAATTACCGGCATAAGTGACGATGGTAAGGAGGTAACAAACAATAATACAATTCTTAAGGTTCAAATATGGACATTACACATTTTATTTTGTTCACTAGAGAGCGTCAAATATAATTTTTTCGTTATGGGCTCACTGACAATAAACTAATTACATATCGCCTCATAAAACAAACGTTTTCGATTTTGTTCTCTCACAGAGAGAGAGAGAGAGAGAGAGAGAGAGAGAGAGAGAGAGAGAATGGACCGCATATATCATATATGGATTTTTGTCACCGCCTTTCTTTAATTGAATTGAATAAGGTATTCACATGGGAGGACAATACAAGTAAAAGCATCATTCACCCACCTCAAATAACAACCCCATCTTCTCTCATACTATTATATATTATATAATAAGTATGTATACATAGATAGTTTAGTGTTTACGTATGGAAACTTTCCAATTTTGGTGTCGTTTTCTATGGGATTTTAGTGTAGAGGTCCCCCAGGAATATGGGTTGTCCTTGAAAGGAACCCCATACCTCGCACTTGATATGTTTTAACTTGTATCAGCCTCTATTTTTGTACTTGAAATCCTCTCTCTAAATCCCATTGATCATGTTGTATGCAATTAAGTAATACCTAATAAAAAATTGTCGCTGCTATTTCCTACTTTTATATATTTAATAAATTATTGCCAATCAAAAAAATAGTGAATTTAATGTATACGAAGCAATGGTATACAGTGAATGATGTTTAATGTTTCATAAAAGTATACACAATGCATAGTTTATTGGAAGAGTTCAATTATGTGGAATGTCTGGTTAACATTCATTTGATTAAACTCTACAATATATAATGTCACGTTGGTTTTTACTGGATATGGAAATCAATGATTATTAAACTCTTCAATTGAAAAAAAAAATTAATTCAAGTAGGAAGCCTTCCATCATATTACATTTCCTTATTCGTGGATAGATTCCAATCCAAATTATCAAAATGGAAGTCAAAAACCTTATCTTTTGGCGGCAGATTGACACTCATAAAGTCAGTTTTAGGAAGCCTTCCATCATATTACCTTTCCTTATTCGTGGCACCTGAGGGCATTATTGACACATTGGAAAAGATGAGGAATCGGTTTCTTTGGGGAGGATCAGATGAAAAGAAAGTGGTCCATTGGATCTCGTGGGATAAGGTAACAACATCAAAGGAATCTGGTGGTTTAGGTGTTGGTACAATAAAAGCACTAAACGTCTCTCTAATAACAAAGTGGTGGTGGAGGTTGAGAACCAAGTCGGATCAGTTATGGGCTGCTGTGATAACGAGTGTGCACAATCTAAGGTCGAAACCCGATGAATGTTACTATGCAAAATCGCTACCTGGGGTATGGAATAACATCGCTGGAATTGAAAATGATCTAAGTAAAAAGGATATCCAAGTTAAGACAGTGTTAGACAAAAGAATAGTAAACAATGGAGTCATATGGAGATGTGGGCTAACCTCGGATGGATCTTTCACAGTGAATGCTCTCAGATCAAGATGGGACTACCGGACTCCATTGACCAATATAAATTTCCATTGGATAAAAGAAATCTCACTGAAAGTCTCTTGCTTCATTTGGAGGGCACACTTGGGCAGAATCCCAACAACTAAGGAGTTAGTAAAAAGAGGGGTAAACATGGAAAATTTAACATGCTAGATGTCCAATGAAAAGGAAGAAAGCGCTGATCATATTCTTGTAGATTGTGATTATGCAAAGAAGGTCATGGAAGGAATAATGAGATGGTGCAAGGTACATATTCATATGGAAGATCTCTGAGCGGTGTCGGATGTCCTGAACTTTGCCAATCAATGGGGAACGTGTACTAAAAAGCGGAAGATATTCATGGCAATTTGCTACTCTACACTATGGAGAATCTGGATAGCAAGGAATGAAACAGTTTTCAAAAAGAACCAGCTACCACCCGAAAAAGTCGTTGAGTATGTCAAATCTGTGACTTTTCTTTGGGTGAAGAACAGTGGAATCAAGATAGAATTGATCTGGGAAAATTGGCCTCAATGCCCTTTGTTCTTTTAGTTGTTTGTCTTTTCTAGTTTTCTGCTTTGATATTTTGCATTGCCACTGATTTGTGGTTGTAACTCTGTTTCTCCTGTCTTCTCTTTTATATAATCTATTTGCCGGTTCAAAAAAAAGAAGTTTTGCTACATGGTGATCCAAATTTTGGGATCATAAAGTGTTTTATCTATAACTATTTTAATGCTACTCAATCTTGTTGTGGATGGTAACATTCCAAGTGACCATTGACCATAAAAGAAACCAAGATATTTATTGTTCCACTTAGTGGCAGACATAGGGGGTTTCTGGGGTGATCAGTGTAACCCTTCAAAATTTAAAATACAGTGAAATTTTTTTCGAAAATTTTCCAACATAATATAAATTTTACGGCGTGTGAGCCCTAAAATCATATAAGCCACCACTGAGATGTTAGCATACGTCCACCACTGGTTTCAAGATGTTAAAAAGGAAAAAAGATGGTCGAAGCTAAGGAAATGGCCAAAGATGGGACATGTTAATGGATGTTTATGTGATTTGAAGTAGATAATAAAGAACATGGACGGTGGTGGGCTGGTGGCATATGAGGTAGTTAGGGCTAGTATAACAATCTTTGTAGTTTCTATGAGCTAAAACAATTTTGAAATAAATTTTGTAAATTGTAAATCAATTAAGAAAAATATGTGTAGGATAAGGCCCTAAATGGTCTATATCCTTAACATTTAAAATTTTAAAAATTGTCGAGACATACAAATAAAAAGAGTCATCCTTATTTATATTTTAAATGTCAAATAAAATATCGTTTAAATATCAAAATGTTACATTTATCTTTGGTTTTCAACTGAATCATCTAATTTGAACCAAATATCAAAATAATTAGGTTAGGCTTCGAAAACAAAATAACAATTACCAAACTCACATTTTAAGAGTAATAGGTAAGGTCAACGATCCAAAACATTTGTTTTTATATATTGGGATCAAACATGCCAACATACGGAAATCTTAAACATATTGATTATTTTTATAAAAACAAACTTTATAAGAATTTTGTATACATTACAAAATTACAGGGACTAAATATATTAAAATCCAAAACATTTATTGCAAAACTTTAAAACTAAAACATGGCAAAAATCCAAAACCAAAAAAAAGAGTGACAAAACTTTAAAAGTAAAAACATTTTCGGTAAAAGTTCAAAACCAAGAAAAAAGTAACTATTAGTAAGTAACTTTCAAATTAATATATAGTATAATAATTGGTAAAAGACACATTTCCAAATACCATCAAAACCATCAAGAGTAAATCAACAACTTCACAAACGAAATACATATGCTTTTACCCCCGATACCAAAGTCAATCTCACAAAACCATCAAGAGTAAATCAGCAACTTCACAAATAAAGTACATATTCTTTTACCCCCCATACCAAAGTCAATCTCAAACTATTAAAGGGAATATCTCAAATGCATTAAGAGAATATATAATTTATAGTACCTAAGTCATAAGTGACCACAAAAGTCAATAACTCATCCTAAATGGATTCACAAGGTCTTGATCAAATTTTAATTTCAAAACAAAATGTTTCGTAAATGCACTCATATGACATACTATTTTAACTTTTAGATACACATAGTATTTCAAATAAGGAAGAGTTCAATGTTCAAAATATAGTAATAGGCATGTGTTCTTGGTAATATAGGGTATTGGGGTCGTAGCATAACCACATAATATAACAGACGACATACAAACATTTAACTAACAAAAACAATACCACTGTAAATTTAACATTTTTTCCCTTTAAGAAAAACATGACAGAGGAGCAATGTCCAATATATCGCATTTGAACAAAAGAGACAACATCCATATCCATACTCCATAATACTAAATACTAATTAGTAATTACTAATTACTGATTAACACTATTAAGCCAAGCCACGTCAGCATGTAACATCAAGATGTGGCCCACACATAAACATATCAAACTTCTTCACCCGGTCCCACCACCCACTAACCTTCTTCCCACTCACCCCGCCACGTGGACCCTTCTTGTCCTTCATCACCTGCGCCAGACTTGTACATGTGCTACTATTACTTGTACTACTCATCGAACAACCCATCTCATCTTCCCCACCACTCCAACTCACACTACTACTACTCCACCCACCACCACCGCCGCCACCTCCTCCACCACCGCCACCACCACCACCCACCATCAACCGTTTTATATTAATACTAATATTACTCTTCTTTCCTTCAGTTCCCTTACTACCTTGTTTCATTAACTTCTCGTAATACTCTTTGTTTCGTTTCTCTAACTCATAGATCTGACCTTGAAGATCGTCGATCTTACGGCTGAGAATGAACACACGTTGATCTTCGGTTCGTTCGAGCAACACACATCGAGCAAGCTCACCGGCTTTACGTTTCATGAAGAGAGATTCCGAAGCGAGACGAGAGTTTTCGTTTGTTAGCACTACACGCTCCGATTCCAAAACATCTAACAAACTTTTCTGTAACTCGATCTTCTTCCTCGATTCTTCCTGAATCGAATCACACACCTTTAACTCATCCACCATGAAATCGTATTCGATAAACTTGATTACGAGTTCGGATATTACGAGATCTGAGGGAGTTTGTTTTTCAGGGGGTTGGTAGGAGATTGAGGTTGTTTGAGCGTCGTCGGAGAAATCGGTGGTGGTGTGGATTGAAATCGGACTTGGTGGTTGTGATTCATGGTGGTGGTTGTGGTGGTGGTGTTTGTAGAGAGTGCGAGTGTAGCGATCGGCTAAGTGAAGGTAGCGATTGTAGAGGTCGTGGAGGAGGGCGAGAAGTTCAGGGCGTTTCCGGTAGTAGAAATCGGCGCGTTCACCGAAGGTGTCTGGCTTGTCTTCTCCGTTGATTGATTGTATTTTATCCTCCATATCTGATTTGGCAAAATTGTTAGTAAAATATATTAATTTAAAAGTAATTATTTAATCCGTGGTTTTAGTAAACATCAAATGCCAAACAGTATAAGAAAATATGTTTAATTGGAATATTTTAATAACAAATTAGGTGTAAATATTGAGTTTTATTTTTAGGTTGAATATTTCCGATTAAAAAGTTGATGAAAATGTAATAATAACAGTAGACAGTAGACACAATTAATTCATCTTATCTTAAAACTTAAATTTTCTAGAGCAAGGAGAAAACTATAATGAGTATGAAATATTATTAAATTAAAGTCAAATACCATTATATGGCACATTATTAAATGAAAGTAAAGTAAATCCAATTACTTTCATTTGTCTAAGTTAAGGTTACAAGTATTTTAGCAAATCACATATTTACTCATTATATTCAACTTTAAATAAATAGAAAAGATTCTTAGAAAAAAAAATATTTAACGAAATCGTGGAAAAGAAAAGTCAGAAAAAAGAAGAAAAAGTCCCATAAGGTAATTTCAAAATTTGAAAATAAAGTAAAAAAGTTTCTAAATTTACAGTCCCTTTTGGATCAGGACGTTTTGTTCTTGGCATTAAATATAGATATTGTTTTTACTTTTGGAATCAGAAAAATAAAAAAGTTAAGGAAAAAGATGAAAGCGACTATTCATAAAAATTATTTTCGAGTACATACACCCCAGTCTAAACAGTCCCTCCAAAATCTTATTCAAAATCCGAAAGATTCTTGCCCAGCAGCTAAAAGAATAATTGCTTTTGCCAACGTCTATTTTCTCTTTTTTCATTTCTAATATTTGACCAATTCATTTATGTTAATTCATAACATAAGGAATAAAATCACAAAAATAACAAACATTTGGAATTCTTTTTCAACAAAATGACACATTTTTACACTTTACACAAAGTAATCACTAATCAAGTAATTTCACAACAGGACCATTTACATAATTTTGTCAACAAATTATATTTTAACAATTTTCCCCTGAATACTATTTTTTGTGATTTTCTTCAAGGTACAAGTTTAAAAAATAAATCCTTAAACAAAATAAACAAAAATAGGCAAAATAATGTGAAATAAATAATAGTGTTGCAGTATGTCAGTGTCCTATTATATAGCCCCGCTGAAAGGTAACCCCATTGAGTAGACGTTTCCGTCTCAAACTAATAAATAAATTTTCATCATAAATTATATATATTTCTGGCAAATCCCAGCCGTCCATACAAAATCAAATTTTTTTACCATTCCTTTTCAGTCTTCAATATATCTAAAATTAAATGCACCCAACTATTTTTTCTATAACATTTACTTATTTAAATGTGAACACAAAATAAAAAACTCAACAGACACCAGAAAATAAAATGTTGTCCTTGAATTACTCTTTTGAAACATTGGATGCTCGCCAAATCAGAAATTCCCTATTACTTAATTAAAATAAATATAAAAATTTTCAAAGCTTGTTTTTTTTTCTTCAATTATTTTTTTTATAGTTTTATGTACCTTTAAAAATGTCAAACAACACTGCAAAGTTTTTGACAAATAATCTTGTAACAACGTACGAATTATTTTTTAAGCATTTAAGTGATTACGTTAATCATTAGTAAGTATCACTAATTAATCGGAACACGTGTGAAAAATCTTCATTTGCAATTCAATTCAATAAACTTTTGTACTTTTTAACTTTTCAATCCAGATTCCAAGAAAATAATCGATGAGAAAAGCACAAATCGCAATTATTTCAAATTAGTTGACAAAAATCTGAGGAAAAGGTACGCACCAGATATCGAGAGTAGGAGCCATGAAGGTTTACTGATGAATCTGCTTTTACTCCGGCGTGATTGATCCGACGATGACGACGGCGATATTCCGTCTACGGCGGCGGAGGAGTTTGAGTAGGTTATAGGTAACATCTTATCAGCCGACCCTATCATCTGCAAATATCGGAAACAACGCTTCCAATTAGAAGCCAGATAGATATAATAATTGTACGATTATATTACACCAGATGTGAAATAATTGAGTAGAATTGAAAGTTCAAGTTATATACGATAATAGATTAAATAATTGTTGTTTCGTGTCGGAAAATAATGACCAGAGGCTTGGTTGGTGTAATCCTGGACAAGAGGTAAAGTATTTAATGCAGCCGGTGGCTAATTTCCAAGTTTGATTTCTCAACAACGATCAAAATATATAAATCGCGAAACTGCATATGGATTTGCAAGGAAACATGTATGGAAGAAGAATTAGAATAAGAACAACAACAAATGTATTGTAGCAAATAATGAGACGCAGATCTCGAGGTTTCAAACGGCTTTGATTTCAATTACATCAGTTCTATCTAAAAACACAGTAAACGCACATCGTGCCCTACAAGTAATGGAGCACAAGGAGCTCTTCGCTCTTAAATTAACACAGACGCATATATCTCTATCAAACGTTGTAGCCGATAATCGGGAAAAAAAATCCGATACGTTTGTTAAATGTATAAACAACATAATAATCGCGAAGGAAAACAGGAAATGAGGAACGTGAAGATGAAAACTGTCACTTCAAAATTCGAAAGCAAAATAGGAACAACAATGGAAATACTTACTTGCTGTTTTGGTGAACCGAGAAAATGGAAGTAGCCGGTGAACAGGCGGAGGATGGAGGAGAGAGAGAGAGATCAGAGGAGAGGTTGTCGGTAGAGAAGAAGAAAACTAGCTGGTGTGTACATGAGTTTTTTCTGTTTATACGAATGAAGCGACTTGTAGTGGGGATTAGATGAGGGGAAGGGGGGTTGCAGACTTTAAGTAGTTAAGTGCAAGTGTTGCCAAAATCCCGCAAAAGACTGGTTTGATTTTCAAAATACGGGTGGTGCCACGTGGGATATATATGCTTTTTCTTTTGACTCTTTTAATTTGAATAAAAGGAAAAAGTGTAATACTACATGATAAAATGTATATCTACTAGTTTTTAAGTATGAGTCAAAGAAAATACATATTAAAGTATAATGATAATTAATTGATAGATTTGAAATTATATCTATCAGTTTTACCTTTTTTTATTGTTTAGATAATCTCTTTCATTCATGTTTTTGGTTCTTTGCTTGATGGTTTTAAGAGCTTAATCATTATGGGTTCTTTGGTAGGATTTGAATTTTTAATATCTGAATTTTTAAGAGAACTGAAATTTTAAAAACTGAATATTTAACATGTTGTTTGGTTGGGACCTCTGAATTGTTCTGCTGAATTATTAAAAACAGCATCATTTCATTTGGATCCTCTAATCCGTGTTGGAATCTTATCCTCAAATATCAGTCTTGCAAATTGAAACCTCAAGTCATTTCACAAGGTCATGTCTATCAAAACCCCACTCCCAAAATGAATCATCAGAATCACTCATGTGTATAGATCATGAATGCTCTCTGTCCGGCTATATTGATCTCATTTCTCAAAGTTCTCACTCAAACTTGTTAACGGTATTCATTGGGCCTTTCAATGAATTTTAAAGGTCGATGCACCAAGATTCACCATTCTACAGCATAAGTGTTACCGATGACTCGCAATTCATTATCTAACTACTACATCATAGTGTAAACATGCCAAAATCTAAAAAAAGCCATGATTACCTTATCACTCCTCATTTCCATTAAACATTCTCTTCAAACATAATAGTTAGTCTTTAACAAATTTATAAAATAATTGAGAGTCATATTAACCATCAATAGGTATTTGTAGTGAGTCATTTTCAAGACTTATGTCATCGACTATTTCCTCTAGATTCGCCCAATCTTTTACACTTTCAACATGTTTACATGATGTTTCTCTTACTTGACAAAATCAGATTCCCAACTTTTTTATCACATGGGAGTTCGCCGTTATTTTACCCAAATCAGTAGTTCATTAACCCGCTTGCACCATCTACGAGTTACCTAATCACCAAACATAATACTCATTTTTTATTATTATTCTCTCAAATAAACTTTCTTTAACACCTAAGTATATCACTAATAGTGGTCCTAAAGCAACTTGTTTCTCCTTATTCATCACAAGTTAAGTCTGGGTGTGGAACTTCCACACTTAACTCGCTTAAACTATAATTATGATACCACCTTGAAACACTCCATATTTTCTCATGATAATTGGCATAAATAATCGACAATATTTGCAATCATGTCATGTCAAACGGAAATAAGGTCCCTAAATAAGGCAAATTTTCTGACTCCATCGAACATGCCACCTAAGACATCCCTAAGGTTGTTAGTCGCCTCGGAACTTGGCATTAAAGTTGCAAATCGTTGGATTCAGCGCTTTAGAAGGCGCCTAAGTGTCACACCCCCGGCCGACGGCAGAAATATCGGTTTGTGCGACGTAGGGATATTGGATCGAGGTATATATATATATATATATATATATATATATATATATATATATATATATATATATATATATATAGAACATAACACAAAAGTATATCACAAACGATAATTTCATTTATTATAATTTATTTGGGATTACATTTTTTAAAAGGTCAAGCACATATCATGAACTTAACTAGAAATGACAAATAGACGGAAATAAACTCCAACAATCTTCCTTGAAAACCTCATCATCGGCACGACTACCCTCCGCACTCATCTCCCTGAGAATACATGTATTTTTTAAAACGTCAACATAATGTTGGTGAGTGCACGAGTTTCTTTTATAGTTTTCTGCTTTATTTGGTTGTGTTAAATTAAGCATCATTATTCTTTTAGAAAAACCTTCCTTAAGATATTTTATATACCCTAGTTTACTATCTTTTTACGATACTTTATCAATCCTAAATTACTATATTTGTAGGGTATTTACCGATCCTATCTTATTATATTTTTTAGGATATTTTATTAATCCTAATTTACTATCTTTTAGGATGTTTTACTAATCCTAACGTATTTTTATCTACCACTCTAAGGCGTCCATGTTGGTAGTCGGATATCTGTGGTGGTTGTAATGTATTACAATGAGCCCCCATAATCAACGTTGTTTGACCAGTGATTCCCCGCCACGCCGCTAAGGATGAATGTAACACTTGGAGTTTGGTATGTTCCTTATTTGCCCTTTATATTTAATTTGTTGTATTATTGGTCCTTGGAGTAGTATGCGGGGCGTACCACATGGTACACTTAGCGTACAAGCTGAGAAGCTAGTACGCGGGGCGTACCACATGGTACGCTTAGCGTACTAAGGTGGAGTTTGATCGTGGGTGTGAGTCCTCGTAAGTTGGGCGTACGAGGGTTACGCTTAGCGTACGTGGAGGATAAGAAACCCTAATTTTAGGGTGTTACACCTTATTTAAAGTCCTTAAGTCCTTAGGGTTGGCCTCTTTACCCGCCTTCATTTCCCTAAAACCCTATATCTTGATCATTAGCCTCCATTGTTGTGTCTTTGAGCTCTTGAGAAGAATTTGGTGCTTATTTTTCTCATTTTGAAGAGATTGAAGAAGATTGAAGGTGCATTGATTAAGGTGAAGCTTAGAGATCCAGAATGATCACTCATTTTGCAAGTCTTTTGAGGTATCATGTTCATAACTTGTCTTCTCCTTGATTAGATCTCTTCATGTCTTAGTTTTTGTGCTTTTGGTCCCTTTTGGGTTAGCTTGATGGGTTAAGTCGTTTTTGGGGCTTATTCTTTTATATATGGGCATATTATGAGTTTCTTTGGCATAAAGTTAGTAACTTTATGGTGTTTATGGCCTCATGCATGCATTAAGTCATATATTGAGTCCTTTTGAGCTTTAAGAGCTTCATTAAGCCATGCATGCACATAAAGTTAGCAACTTAACGTGATAAATCAGCCCAAGGAAGTCAGATCGAAGTTGTCAAGTGGTGTCTTAATCAGTTAAGAGCTGGAAATGAGAGTTGGCCGAATGAGGAGCTACACTGGGCGTACAAGGAGGTACGCTTAGCGTACAAGCCCTAAGGTGAGTACGTTGCGCGTACAAGCTGAGTACGCCCCATGTACTCAGCAGAGTGGGCCTCGGATTATTGGGTCTTCGGTTTGGGCCATATTTTGGGCTTAGATGTTTAGGGATTTGTCGGGCCATCTGAATTCAGGTGTTTTGGGCTAGGAATTTTTGGACCTTGGATTAAGGCCCATGAAAAGGGTTTGGACCCAATATGGAAATTGGGCCATTATTGGGCCTTGGATGATTATTTTGGTATTTGGGCCTTTTTAATTGTAGGTTTGGGCCTTAGTTTTGGACCAAACTAAGTAAGGGGTAAAATGGTCTTTTTACCCTAATGGTTATAGATTGGAATCTAATTACTACTTGGATGTTATTTGTCATTGATAGATCGGGGATTTGTCGGACCAGCAGCCAGAGATTTATCAGTGTGATTTAGCAGTTCTAGGTGAGTTTCCTCACCATGTTTAGCGGGACGAAGGTGCCAATGCCGACCCATGATCTGTTATGTTAGAATACTCGTTGTCTGTGTGACACTTGTATGTGTATGTGCTTGTATGCTTACTGGGTGGGGCCCGATGGTTATTCTGTATGCTATTACATGTTATGCTTATATGAATTGTATGTGGGCGGGGTCCGTTGTGCGAGTTTGGGAGGGGGCGTTATACTCATTGGGCGGGGTCCGTTATGCGAGTTTAGGTCGGGCCCGTTATGCGAGTGTGGGCGGGGCCCGATACACTCATTGGGCGAGGCCCGTTATGTGTTATGTATGTATGGTATGTGGTATGCTGGGGAACTCACTAAGTTTTGTGCTTACAGTTTTCAGTTTATGTTTCAGGTACTTCCGGTTCCAAAGGGAAGAGCTCGGGATGATTGCAGGGCACACACCACCTTGTTTCACATTTTCTTGATTTACTCTGATATGATATGTTGATCGATCCATTTGTTTATCTGGATTTTTATGACGATGTATTTGGGATATCAGTTTTTATTAAATTAAAAATGAAATTTTTGGGTCTTATTTTGGGACGTTACAATGAATATTAACAGCTCACTAGCTCATTAACCTTAGGTATTTTATCTTTTTATCTTTTATCTTTCTTAGTGATTTCCTATAACTATCATAAAACCCTTAAATTTTATATTTGATAACTATATCTTTTAGATCTCATAATTATCTTGTGTGTGTGTATATATATATATATATATATATATATATATATATATATATATATGTTGGATTAGTGTCTAAGCCCATAACTATAATTGGTATATACTTGACCCGACCCGACATGGTCCATTTGGGTTGCATGGCATCGGGACATTTGGATAGACCTTTTGTGAGAAGAGGATATTTGTGACATATTAATATATTATAAGTTCTAATATATTAATATGAAATCATATATTTAATTAGTATTGATCAAGAATTAATTTGGAATTAATTTAGTGATCAAAAGAGACTAATTAAATATATGGGGATTGATTGTGTAAATCATTCATTCTTATATATGTGGGCTTATGATCCATGATTCCTTATGTTGGGTTTAACCCATGTGGTGACCCATGGATACTCCATGAAGGTTAAAACCCATAGAGCATAAGGAATGGGTAAAGTCATGGGTTACATGGTGTAACCCTAATGTGCACACTATATAAAGACCTCATTGGTTGGTGAAATTGGCACTAGTGCATACACAAGAGGGCAAGCCGATTTCTAGAGTGAAGTATCTCTTCTCATGGTTATTCCAAGTTGTTTTTATGTTATTTGAACCATTTGAGGTGTCACACTTGGGGCACTAGGCTCTTGATCTCCATGGAATCAAGCTACAACAAAGAGGTATGTAATTCTACTAGATTTTATATTACATGTACTTTATATTATGCTAGTTAGAACAATACATTGGAAAATTGATATTTGCATGTATAATAGAGAAAACATAGATCCAAGGTATTTAGGGTTGCATGTACACCATAGGAGTGTTAGAATGCTCATAACCCAACAATATATATATATATATATATATATATATATATATATATATATATATATATATATATATATATATATAGTATTTATATATATATATATATATATATATATATATATATATATATACCCTAATGATGGTCAATTTGATAATTGGATATTTGGACAGAGTAACAATTAGGTACAATGCATATCCCTATATTTGACCAACATTACTTCTGGGTACTATGTTATCCTAGGGATTTGACCATTATACCATCTAGGTATTATCTCTTCCCAGACTATCTGGCATCATAACTCTTAGGCATAATATCATAGCTTACAACTAGGTATAGTATTTGTAGCTACATTATCCTAAGGTTTCATTTTGATAAAGCAGTTTGATAAGCATGTATCCCCCTACCCCATAAAACATTTAAAAAGTGAAATTGGGGCCGTGAACTCACCCTAGTCGCGTGAGACCTTTGGTATAGGGTTGAATTGGGCTCGAGACTCAGGGGACCGCTCCAAGGGCAACTACTTCGAGAGATGCAGAGAGAGTGAGAGAGAATGGTGTGCAGAAGTGATCTGCATAACCTTCTATTCATAGTCATGAATTTGAGGTGCGCGCGTCGCGCATGATCATCGTGGCTCCATCCAGAGAATGTCACATGTCACTTCCCCAATTTGTCACGTCACTCGTAATCTACTCGAATCCGGTGTCAGTGTGCGACGGGCATAGGCACACACCTCGCGTGCATGAAAAGATTTTGTAAACATCATAACTTCTTTGTGTGAGCTTCGATCTAAGCCATCTTTATATCTATGTGATGATCTCAAGGGGTACTAAAACTCTCATTTAGGTTGTTTTAGCTAGTTTTGACTTTCATTTTTGTGCTTAAAACGGATAAAAATAAATAAATTTTCAATTGTATTTTTAGTTTTCTAGTAGATATCATAGTAGAAAGATCCATTGGACGAGTGGTTCGATAAAAACTCAACTTTGATTTTATGAATTGTGTTTTTTATTCGTTGCTAGTTTTTTAATAAAATTTGATGATAAAAATTTACAAAAACTACAAAATAATTTGATTAAATTTTGAAAAAATAACATATATATATTTCGTCATGTATTATTTCTTTTTATTTACTCTTTTTTTGTTTAAATTCAATAATTTTTTTAAGTTGCTTAGTTTTTGTTAATGAGTAAACTTCAAAAAATAAAAGTAAAACAAAAATCCAAAAGTTGGAAAACCAAATAACCAAAACGGGAAAAAAACATTCTATTTTCCAAAATAGAAAACCAAAATTTTGTTGGCTTTAGTCAAAGCCTCAAAGGCAAAGCAAACCAATGATCACTTCTAGTTATATGTTTCTTTTTTAAACAAAAAATCCAATATACTCCTAAAGTTAACACCTAATTTCATTTATGTCCATAACAAGACTTGAACTCTCGACCTCAAAGAAATGAGCACCACCTAATACCTGGGTAGAAGCTTTTGGTAGTTATAGGGTTCTTATTTGTCTATAATCCATAGGTCATAAATAGCTTTATTTGTAGCTTTTGTTAGTACCCTAAGTCCTAAGCAAGAACTAAAAATATATGTTGTGCGCTCAAGTACATGGCTCAAGTACATGATTTAGTGGATCAAGTAAGTTGTATAAGGTTGCACGGATAAGCATACTTTTAAGTTCTGACCATATCCTTCAAAGCTTTATTAGGATTTCTTAGCATAATGGTATATAGTATGTGGGAGTGGGACAACTATCTATACATCATTTCACCATAATATTCACCGCCACAATCCGATATGTCTCCTAAATTGTTTTTAGAACTACGTTACATAATGATAAGACTCATAGGATTCTCACATTTCCACATTCCCATTTCCCTTTAATAATAAAATGCACCAGGATTTGTATTGGAACATTACTCCCTTAGTGCAAGGTTTAGATCATAACTTTCTCTTCTAGTCCTTAGTCCTTAGAGTTGGTGTCAAATGTATAACATTAATTCTAGTTTTTGGAAGAAAAAAAATCAATTTATACATAGTTTTCTTGAAATAATAAGCAAATATTAAAAGCAAATTCTTATCGGATTTTGATCATCTATTAGACATAATATTTACATTACATATGGATAAGAAAAATTAAATATTCACCTATATTTTATTTCTACTCATTATCCTATCTATGTTTACTGATAACAAGTATTTTAAAATATTATTAATTTTATTAAATATAACACTTATCACCATTTAACATTTATAGAAAAGATTAATAAAAAACAAAAAAATAGGAGAATATTCATTTCTCTATCGACAATCCTCACACATTTATTACGAGAAGTATATTTTGATTTTGACCAAACAAACGGGTCATTATTCGCATAAAAGTTTAATATACGCAAACACCTTTATTACTTTAAATTAACCAACTTCCACAAAAGAGTTCACTTTGTTAATATAATCTTACAACAATTAGATCAAAAAATTTAAGAGGCATAAAAGCAAAACATTCTTCATATTTGAATGCCACTCATCGGATGCTTGTAACTACAACGAGCACCGACGGATTCGAGCACGCCAAGCCTATAGTGCCTCTTTTTACCCAAACACGGCTTACACTCCAACGATATTGCTTAAGCCATGTCTCTTCACCCTCTGGATGAAAATTGGTACATAGATAACGCAACGTCTTCACACATGACCGGTTCTCAAGCCTACCCAACAGGACACCACTCATGAGATCCAACTGTATAAAGAACATCTACCCTCTTCTAGCTTCCAAACTTCATCAATTTCGCATTACTTCCATTTATGTTGCTTTTTCTAAAAATTTATAGCATCGTCTTAGCCATTTAGACGCAAATATATATATATATATATATATATATATATATATATATATATATTGTTCACAACTAGGGAGAGATAGAACAGAGTTCTTCGCAAAGTTTGAGAAAAAAAGAATAATAATAAAATAAATAAAAATAAATAAAAAAATCTTTCTCTTATGTCTTATTCTCTTTGAAATTAATGCATCACAAAAGCCATCATTGAGAAAAAAGAATGAAATACTTTCTCAAAGAATCTGATTCTATATCAACGCACCAAACACTTTGAAATGAATATCCATTTTGTTCGTGAAAAAGTAGCTTGTTGTGAAAAATCTTTCTCTTATGTCTTATTCTCTTTGAAATTAATGCATCACAAAAGCCATCATTGAGAAAAAAGAATGAAATACTTTCTCAAAGAATCTGATTTTTTATCAACGCACCGAACACTTTGAAATGAATATCCATTTTGTTCGTGAAAAAGTAGCTTGTTGTGAAGTTCACGTCATGCATACTCCGTCCCACTATCAGCTCACCTCACAGACGAGTTCACCAAAGGACTCGTAAGACTTCTATTTGATGATTTTCGAAACAATCTCAACATTCGGTACAAACTAAGGAGACTATTAGTCATGGATAATATAGATAGAGATGTTTACTTACAATAGATAAGGATACTCTTGTATAGGGATGTGACAATTAACTGAAAAACCGAATCCGAACCATGTACTGATTGGAACCACATAGGGTATTAAGTTCGGTTCTCGGTTATTTGAATTTCATTTTTCTGTTTTGGTTTTTTCGGTTCTGGGTCGGTTGCGTCTAGTTATTCCCTATCTCATCCCTACTCTTGTATATATGTTATGTCGGGAATGAAATAATCAAGGTACTAAATGTTCATATTTATGAATATAGATGATCTAACGGCTCAGATTGTGTTTCTTGGTTTTGTGGCTTTTGCTTAAATAACGTGGTTATGTTTAAAACTCGCCCCTATATAATATAATGCCATGTGAAAATTTCTAACATAACAAATTAGTATAGCCATTCTATCTCATCTTATATGATCAAGTTCAATAATATAATTCCATACTAAAAGTTTTAAACATCCAATATAATTTCATCAATGGATCTTCAAGACACAAAATTCCTTGAGCAACAAGAAAATATACATAAGTACAAGAATCTAACTTGGTATTAAACTATTAATTTGACTAATAAGTTCCACATTCTAGCATACAACTTCCTTCCTATCGGGTATACGAACAAGCATTCTTTCATTTCATCACTTATTTCGCATTCTAAAAGGAATTTAAATTTATGTAACCATAAAATTCAATCAAAATTTCGCAATATATAATAGATTAAAATCACCAAACCACCAAGAACACTAGTCGTACCAGTAAAAAGAAGCTTCAAACTCTTACTGGCTTCTGAAGAACAGCAGATAAGTAAACCTCTGAATTCCCTGAACCATTAATCTTCTCTCCCACAACCCATTTCAGTTTCTTATACCCAAATCTTTCAATCAATCGAGTCAAATTCTTTCTCTTTTCATCATTAGAACAAAGAAAATTATCCAACCAAAACAACCCACCACCCCTAATGATCCGATCAATGTCAAACATCAAGAACTCGAGCTTTTCAGATCGTCCACCAATGTCTAAACCATTTCCGACATGAATCAAGTCAAAAACGTTTTCGTAAAATGGGAATCTGTGGTCTAAACTTAGATAGAGAGGAAAAATCCCTCTTGCAGCTATGAATTCGTTGAAAGGGGCATCGATGTTGAGAGTTGCAGTGACGACTGTGACGTTTTTCTCCGCCATTCTAGCGGCAAAAGTACCAGATCCACCGCCGATATCAAATCCGATTCTAATTCCACCACTTCCTAAAGCTAAAACATCGTCAATCAAGAAATCGTTTTTACCTCTTGATTTTACAAATCTTTGATTCTCATTTCCATTAGCGAGATCAAAACATCCAGCACAATCGCGATTTAGTTTCTTACTGTTTAAACAGATGAGATTCTTGCAACCTAAGCCACTCCAACTGTAAATCTTTTCGCTAACATTTCTCCAAAGTGAAAGTGGAAAAGGGTGAAGACCAACCTTGGGGATTGTTTTCGCAAAGCATCTTCTTCGAGGTAAAGGCTCGCATCCCTTCAAAATAAGCTTCTGTGAAAGACTCCAATCATCAGGGCAAGCTCCATTGGGTTTGTAATTCATGTATTGCGACAAAAAATCCATGGATTTGTAACACGAATGTCCCACAGATGCCACCATTTCTGTGATCCCAGTTCTTGAATCTTTACCTAATGGAAGCTGATTCCTTTGTAGAAACAATTTCAACTCGTTTGGCATATTGGGTGTTGAAAGATCAATGCTTTCGTATCCAAGAAGCTGTTTTTCCATCTGGGCAAGTTTCTTTTGGGAAGAATCGATCTCTCTGAGGATTAAGGAGACTTGTTCGGAGATTAAAGAGATGTTCTTGTGGGTATGATGGTGACTAAGGAAGTGAATCTGGTGATGGGGTTTTGGGGAGTATGTGAAGGCGTATAAGGCAAACAGATTTGTGGTTAAGACTGAAAATAACATGAGAATATGTACAGCCGACGAACAGACGGTGGCGCTCTTGAATCTTGCTGTTCCGTCGCCGATTTTGAGCGACACAGAGCCCATTTTTTGGTCGGAGTTTCAAGATTCGGGAAGAGGGGAAGAAGAAGATGCGGAGTTTGTGTAGATTTGTGAGAGTGAGTGAGGGAGCAGGTGAGGAAAAAAAGGTCAAGAAGACATTTAGCTGAATTAATTAAAGACAAGTAGAGAGGAGAGATCTTGTGATATGTCGGTTGAATTTTTAATAGTAAGCCAGAAAGGTTACCCTGGCTACGCGGGGTCAGAACCTTTCAATGTTTTTTTCGAATTGATAAATATGACAGACATAGAAAATGCAAGGATGAAAAGTCCGGGCTTTGCCCCGAAAAAAAATATAAAAGTTTTGACTGCAATGACCAAAAATGTGAAAATGGCTAAAGAATTAAAGGTGTGGGAATTAGCAATTTTTTAGAAAATGGATCAAAGTTGTCAAACCGTTAAAGTTTTATGGCCAAACTTTAAATATTAAAAGGTTCCAAAAAAGTGTAAAAATATTGATTGCAAAGACCAAAAATGTCAAAATGGGTAAAGAATAATGACCAAAGTTGCCAAAAAACATCCAAATTTAGTATTTCTAACTTCCAATAATAATACAGGGACCAATTCTGCCAAAAAAATGGGAAGTTGAATGGAACACAAACAAAATGACATGAATAAATTAATTAAGGAAGTACAGGGACCGGATATGTAAATCAAGGGACCAAACCTGGACAAAGTATCTCAAGTTTACTATTCCTTTCTTCCACAACTTTAATATATATATAATAATGTGTTCACACTTCACTCTTCACTCGTTCTCTCTTGGATGCTTTTGTAAGGGAATTTTTCATTACTAATTGAAGTTAAATAAAAGGAAATTTGAGGAAAAATAAAGTGGATAAGAAAGTGTTCTTTATGATATATTATTATTTAGTGAAATTGAGTACACTAACTAAATGTTTAAAGCAATTTGAAGAAATTAATTTTTTTTTTTGTGTGTTTGTGAAAGGACCGTCTATTTAGGAATGATACATTTTTGAAATGGAGTATTCCATCTCAACCTATTTTATATAGCGTTTCAGACCAAACAATCACTACAAATGAGATTTCAAAATAAATGTCGAAATAAATATCTTATATTTCCAATAAAGTTGACAAAAAGAAAAATTACATCCAATTGTGATGAGTTTGAGTTTTTACGAGTTGAGTTTGAGTTTTTACGAGTTAATTCTTCTTTTACTTATATTTGTTGCATTTATTATTTGAACCGGAAAACTTTAGTTTGCAACACGAAGAACGTGTCCGGAATGTAAATAACAGTTCCAGAATGTCATATTAATTCATAAGAGGTGTCTTAGGTAGGTAGTTACTTTTTTACTGGTAACGATCCAAAATATTAGATAAGTAGTTAAGTGAAGAATATCAAGTCTCATCCAGGTACACCTCAAATTCTTCGGTGTCTTCTTGAGAATGTAGCATGTGACTCCTAATGGTAGCAGAATCGTCGAGAAATCGTATGTTCGGGGGCTTTATAACCTATGAGTGCGTCATCGATAAAAAAGAAAAAGTTTTGAAGATGATGACCGAGACAATATAAATAAGAACAATGATTTGTTTTTACTTTAATTATACAAAGGAGAACATTTGAATTTCAGAAATAGTCCATGTACTACTGAGCTTACAAAAGCCACATCATCAAGTGGTAACAGACAAAAAAGTGTTACGTTCTAAATGATATTTATGCAAAAAAATGGCAAATCTTTTGTACCATTAGTGACTTTTTTCTACATACTTACACACAAACTTAAAAATACAATGTAAATATTTAATACTACGATGAAAATGAAATGACTTTTTTTTTGGTAAATAACGAAGTAGTAAAGATTATTGTTTGACAAAGTCAACGCTTTCACTATAACTTGGTTAGGAACAAAATCAGATTATAGCCTGCTTAACCCATCTTAGTTAATTTGTGGTATATAGCAAAGTAGTAAAGTTTAGGGTTCATGGCATTGTCTAGGTCGATGTTAGGTGTGAGCATGGTGCGGTTCGGTGTGGTTTTTAGCCAAAACCGAACCAAAAACCGCAACTTCGGTTTTTTGAAGTTTAGAAACCGCACCGTTCGGTTTTTTGCGGTTTTTTTCGGTTTTTTGCAATTCGGTTTTTTCTTTGCGGTTTTTTGTCAGTTTTTTTAATTTGGTTTTTGTTTTGCCTTTTTATTAAAACTCAAGTAACTCAACGAGTTACTTTGACTTGGATGAGAAGTGTTAATCATTTTTTGAGAAACTTTATGTAGACATGAGCAGCGCCAAAATTTTCAACCCCATCAATGTGCGACTCCTCAAAGATGTCGGTTAAAAGCCATAGACTTTGACTCTCTTATATGAAATGTGAGAATGGTGAAGGTTTTACCTCAAATACAATGATGGATATTCTTATAACGCTGACAAAATTAAAGCCCAAATGATATCTTGGAGATGAACCGATACCATCACCTCTTGGTTTGAAATCAAATAACATAACTACTCATCCAATATATTTCTAATGTTCGAATATAATACGAATTAAAAATAATATTTGTTTCACAGGTACATAAAATAATATCAATTAAGGTATTCATAAAAATGATACTATCATCACTAATACTCTTAATATTAAAATGTTAAAAAATATAATAAACAATATTTGTTCTTGTAAATATCACTATATGTATGCTTAAAAATATACAATCATTCTCTAATAAGATAGATATTTATATTTATATAAGTTTTAATTGTCGTGAGTTCTTCGTTTTTACAAATATCAACACTTAATATATATATATATATATATATATATATATATATATATATATATATATATATTCGGTGCGGTTTGGTTTTTTGCGGTTTTCGCAAAACTAGAAACCGCACCGTACCGAACATTTTCGGTTTTTGCAAAACTAAAAACCGCACCATCGGTTTTTATTTCGGTTTTGGTTTCTTGGTTTCGGTCTATGCGGTTTTTTCGGTTAGCGGTTCGGTTTTTGCTCACCCATAGTCGATGTTGTGATGTATATGGAAAACCATAAATGAATTTATTTTCAAGAAGAGAAAAGGCAGCTCAATGAGAACGACGAAAAATGTGTAGTTATTGTCACTTTGGTCCAAAAAGGTTTGGACTAGCACCAGAGGTCCAAACTTTTCATTTTGTTGCGAGTTTGGTCCAATTTTGTATAAACTTTTTCATAATGACTATTTTGCCCTTATTTTTTTTCTTTTTCTGTTTTTTTATTATTTAAATACTTTGTTTGATTAAAAGATAAAATAAAAAAGAAAATTTGCATTTCCTATTTTATTTTTATAAATTTTTATAACAAAATAAAAAAAATAAAAATGAAAAATCTCTTTCTCTCTCTCTCTCTCTCTCTCTCTTTTCTTGCTTACCACCAGCCAAAGAAAAATAAATTAGCGGTTGTCGCCGGCCTAGGCTGCCCCTCCGCCTCCCTCCGGTCAGGTAGCACCACCCCAAAGACCCGCTTCGATCGTTGTTGCCATTCATTTGACCTCCACGAGAGAAAGGAGATCGAGATATGAAAGTTAGGGTTTCTTGGCGGCTAGGGTTTTCAAATGGGGCGTTTAATGACTAGAAATCAAGGGGGAGACACATGGGGTTGCTCCGGCGGCTTCTGCTACTTCGTTACATAGCAACAATCAGCGATGGTGGATCCACATCAGCGGCGTCGGTGGTGGCAGGGGTTGCTCCGGCGGCTTCTGCTGCTTCGTTCCTTGCTGTTCCGACGAGCTCGACGAGAGGGAGGGCGGCGAGGCGATGGTTGGAGGTTGAGCCCGTTCCAATTCAACAGAAAAAAAAAAGATTAGAGATGGTGGTGTCTTGCGGTAGCTGAGGAAGAACTTCGACTGCAGCAGTAGCAGAGGCTTTTGGTTGGTGTTTGTTTGACAGGACAGAAGGAAGTGAGTGGTTGGAGTGGTGGTTTTCGGTGGTTACAGTGGTGGTGAGTGGTGACGTGGTAGGTTGTTCTCAAAAGGGAAAAAAACAACGGAGGAAGGGAGAGGGAGGTGGCACCGGTGATGGTGGGTGTTTCTTGGTGGCCGGAAAACAGCTCCACCTCCGGTGGAGTTCTCTTGCTCGAAAATGAAGAAGGAGGAGGGATAACCACCTCCTTTGAATGGTAGGATATGAGAGAGAGAGAGAGAGAGATTTCATTTTTTTATTTTGTTATAAAAAATTATAAAAATAAAATAGAAAATGAAAATTTTCTTTTTTATTTTTTATTTTAATAAAAAAAAGTATTTAAATAATAAAAAAACTGAAAAAGAAAAAATAAGGGCAAAATATTCATTATGAAAAAGTTTATAGAAAACTGGACCAAACTCGCAGCAAAATGAAAAGTTTGGACCTCTGGTGCTAGTCCAAACCTTATTGGACCAAAGTGGCAATTTTCAGCTAACTACAGGGACCATTTGTGCAGTTTTGTCATCTATATTAGGTACTTTTCTAGTCTTTGGTGTTTTATTGTAGACTTTTAGAAGATTAGCGCGGAGCGGTGAAGATTCGAAGGACAAACAGGGACATTTACGGGATTACCGGAAATGAGGTGGTCATCAAGATTTGTAAATTTAGAATGTTGGAGCAAGTTGGGCTAAGAGGAAAAGATGGTGAAACAAGATGATGGAGATTTGTATAGTTTATGGGCTTGGAGATTAATGAAGATTTAAAGAGCATGGGCTATAGAGTGGATAAAGAAGGAATTTAGGCTTAATATTAATCTACAAGTTGTTTTGGGCCACAAATCCAAACCTTGAAGATGTTAGAGAGTTAGAAGCAAGAGACAAAAAAGATAATGCATGAAAGGGACTTGTGCATGCAAGTCAAATATGACAGCTACTTTGTAACGCCCGAATCACATGTAAACTCCTTTAAAACTAGATTGTATTTATTTCTGCATGAGTGACCATAACGTTGGGCATAATTAAGGGTACGCGGGGCGTACCTCATCGAGACTTGGACATGGGGTTTCTCTCTAGTACGTTGGGCGTACTCGTGGCAGATGGAAACCCTAAATTTTGGGTTTAGACCCTATATAAACACCTTATGTCCCCTTTTGGCCTCTTCATGCTTAGCCTCCTTTCACCCCAAAGCTATTATTCGAAAACCTAGCCCCCATTAGTGGAAGTTTGTGACCTTTGAGTGTTTTTGTGGGTTTTTGGTACTCTTAGAATAAGAAGAAGTCCACTATTGAAGCTTGGGGAAGCTTAAGCTCCTAGATCCAGAACTTTCATCGTCCTTGCAAGCTTCTGAAGGAATAAAGCTTGTACCTTTATTTTCCTTTTCCTAGATCTAGAGTTGGTCCATGTTAGGTTATGCTTTTGGTCCCAAGATTTGGACTTTGGAGGAATGGGTTACTCTAAACGTCATGAGTGTCATTTCTAGTCATTTTTGAGTTAATGAAGTCATAAAAAATGGGAGCTTGGACACTCCCATTCATCTGTGCATGAGATTTTGGACATTAGAGTGTACTTTGGACTTAGGGTATGGATATGTGCCTTATTGAGCCATGCAAAGACATCAAGTTTTTGACTTTATCAATTAAGACGTCCCTTAGGTTGAGATCTATGATTTTGGATGAAAGGACTTAAAGCATTAAGGGATTAATATTGAGTTATGGTCATCTGACGAGTACGTTGGGTGTACCCTCCTGGTACGCACGACATAATAGGTTGTGGCCCTGTCCCCTTTCGAAAGAGATCCAGTACTCTAGGCATACACATCTTGTATACACAACGTACTCACCTAAAGCCCATTGGGTCCATTTTGGGATTTGGGCTAGTTTGGGGCTTAAGTCATTGTTTGTTGGGCCTCGAGTAGGAAGAGTAAAAGGGTCTTTTCCCCTTTGTGAGAGAGTTTATGATTTGGGATTTTATTTGTGGGTTATTACCCTAAACAGTGATTAAGATTGGTTTGAATGTGATCAGTGTGAGGAGCCACCATAGCAGCAACTTGTGTGTGACTGTTTATCATCGGACAGAGGTGAGTCTTCTCATAGTGTTTGGCGGGTAGAAGGCACCAATGTTGGCCCATTGTTTTTTTGTTTATAGGATGCTAGGTGTCTGTGTGACTCTTGCATGTATTGTATGTGTTTGTATGTGTACCAGGCGGGGCCCGATGTCGAGCGAGGCCCAATGCATGTCGGGCGAGGCCCATTATATGTATGGTGTTAGATGCCATTTTATGCATCTTTTAGGGTATTTTTCATTATTATTTAGGATCATATCTTCTACATTTTCATGTCATTTATTTAAATAATGTTTAGCCCATATATTTCGTTAGAATTCCCGTACTGCTCATGTTTTTATGACAATTTCAGATAGTTCGAGTGGAGTAGTGCTTTAGGAGCAATTAGGTACGCGTTTGGAGCTTAAAATGGAGTTGGAACTGAAGGAGGCTGTTGAGGAATGCTTGGAAGATGTTTTGGTCAAGAAACATTTGATCGAATTGATCACACGAATATAGAATCTACAATCTGAAGGTAAAGGATGTTGCTGGCAGCCTTGACCCCTGTCAGTATTTTGACCATATCTCATGAACCGTAACTCCGATTGATGAGATTCAAAATCATCTGAAAAGTAGACAAAAAAGTTTGGACGTCTTAGAAAAAACATGCGATTGCAACACTTGTCCATGCAATCCCATGGAGCCTTTATGCAATCGTAACTTTACTCGCAATTTGTCTTCAAGGTTTTTTAGTGCCAAAAATTCATCTGGAAGTGAAAACTCAAAACATGCGATCCCAACGTATGTACATGCGATCGCAACTTCCCTCTATGCGATCGCAAGTTTGCCAAAAAATGTCAAAATAGCATCCTACTTCATTAAAAAGTCACGTGACACGTTTTCTCAAAACATGAGATCGCAACTTTGAAACATGCGATCGCATGCGCGTCGTTTTTGCTTATGGACGTATAAATAGACCCTTATAACCTTTCAGTAACCTAAGTTGGCGATTCCTGAGGTTCCAGACGACGAAAATATGATTTTGGAGGCGTTTCTTCTCTGATTTCTGAAGATCTGAAGACTGTGCATCGTCTCCTTCAATTAGATTAGTAAGATTAGTTATTTGATGTCTCTTTTCATATGTTTTATCAGATTTTACTCTTTTAGCCATATCTGGCTAAAACCTTAGTTTTAAGTTCTACAAAGACAAGTACTTTTCATGTGATTGATCATTAGATCTGGTTTTTGACTTGTGTTTCTATCTTGATTTTTCAGTTTTGTTCTTAATGAATGTTTGGTTTTAAATTCTTGTTAGTCTGATCACCTAGCTAGGGTTTTATCATTCCAATTAATCAGTTAATAGCATCCATAATTGTTATAATTAATTGGTAATAAGTAACAAGTAATAAATCGGTTCCGTGTTTAGGATTTGACTTTATTATAAACTGACAAATCATATCTTTACGCTTCCGAGCTTGTGAGAAGTATTGAGTATCGTTGGGAGTTTTACATAGATCTTAATGCAACTTTTTCTGATTTAATCAAGAGCTTGCTTAATTGAACAGTAAAAAGTTAGGGCTAATTGAAGAGCTTATTTTGGTTAACTAGTTTAGGTAAAAAGATTACACTAGAGCTTGTTAGTTTTTCTCAGTAACAAATTAGATAGAACGCATCTCAAATAATCAGATATGGGTTAGTTGCATGATTACGAAAGTCGCAGCAGAGATGAAACCGATTTTATTATTGATTTTCATTTAACTTAATATCACTACAATTTTAGTTTTTAGTTCAATTCAAAATCCACTTTTATATTTCTGTTTTGACTAGATGTGCCTGATGCAAAAATACATTGACTTTTAGGCTGTGTCCTTGAGGTTTCGACCCTGCTTCCCTGTGCTATATTTTTAGTGCAATCAGCAGTGATAAATTTATTTGCTCAATACGTGCGCGACAGCGTGTTAACATATGGTATGTAGTATTTTGGGGGAAATCACTAAGCTTTGGTTTACGGTTTAAGTTTATGTTTCAGGTACTTCCGGTTCGAAGGGGAAGGGCTCGGTTTGATCGCAACGCATCCACCCGTGTTCAACCTTTTTTTAATGATTTTGGGATTTTACTCAGATAACTATTTTCACATTGACATACTTATGGATGGTTTGATATGAATACTTGATGGTTTTTTGTTGACCTAAAAATGAAATTTTTACTTATCATTTTTGGGATGTTACATACTTTTTGCACGACGAACGCAGAATTTGTGCTGACAGTTGTGTGTCCCGTGTAAGTTCTTAAGGGGTAACTTCATCAATTCACATTAGGCAGCTATATGGGGAAGTTTGTGGGGTTCTTTTAACATTTTTTGGAGATCATATTTGAGAGCTTTTCTTCTGGATATTTTAGAGCTTGGGGAACTTGAAGAACACAGTTATCCATCTCTTTTTTCATTTGGAATTAATATTGGGTATTTCTTAACTCTTTTTCTTTTGCTTAAACTTAGCCATGTTAGGCTAAGCTAATGTTTGGTTGATCTTGGTTAACCCATGGATGGCTAGTAATTTTGAAGATTGTTATGAACTTATGATTAAAGTTTATGGAAGTATTTTATACTTAAACATTATGTTTATTTGTATTTAACCATAAGTTTAGATGAATGAATGTTTAATTAATTGGCTAATTTCTTGATTAAGTAACAGATCTTCAAATTAAAAAGAAAAAAAAATGATTTATGTGTTTGTTTTCATTTCATTTAAATCATGAAAGTATTTCCTACATAATGGTAATGAAAGCATATTGATTTTCTTTTGGATTTGGTGGTTCTTAAATCTTAATGCTAGCTGATTTTCATAAATTATAAGCTTCATTGATTTATGATTTTAACTAAGAAAATATGTTATGAGTTTCTATGGACATTATACCATTTAATAAAAGCCTAAATTACTTAAGCTTGTAAGTCACTATAGCCAAGTTAAATTAAATCAAAAGTATTGCACCATTACATCTAATGATAAACTAACTAGATATGCATGTGGTGAAGGTTAATTTCAACCATCTCTCTCATTGATTTGAACCAAACTCTTTTCTTGTCTAATTGCAATTTTCAAGTTTTAGTATAACTCATTTTCTTTAAAACAGCCAAAAGATTAAATCCCCCGTTT
The DNA here is from genome assembly GCF_052849685.1 of Lactuca virosa. NCBI lineage: Eukaryota > Viridiplantae > Streptophyta > Magnoliopsida > Asterales > Asteraceae > Lactuca > Lactuca virosa. The sequence continues at coordinate 48,731,431 of NC_136433.1, forward strand.
TTATGTTTATTTTCATTTTAAGAGTATTCTTGCAAATATATTTCTATAGAATCACAAATTGAACCAATCCTCGTGGATTTGATCCCCTTGCCATTATATAATATCTAGTGTGCAGTGATTAGGGTTGTTTATTTGTTGGTCTCGACAACCACCAATTGTCATTTGGCTAGATAAAACATAGTTTTAGTTTTAATATGTTATGATGGTTTGATTGGTGTATTTTTCTTACTATTATTTGTACAATGTAACGGTTTCTAGCGACCTGCTAGCTCTTTTTATATTATTTACACCTTTAAATACAAAATTAATTTTTGAAACTATTTAATTATTTGTTATGTTTATAGACATAAATCATATTTAAAATTATATATATATATATATATATATATATATATATATATATATATATATATATATATTTCCTTTATACAAAGTAGCAATACAGGCAATATACTTTCTTTATTTTATTTTTAACTATAATAGAAACATACTTATATTTTTTATTATAGCAAAATACTCAACATTTTCTTTGTACAGAGTAGCAACATTGTAACGTCCCAAAAATGCTAATAAAAATCTTTATTTTAAAACATAGAGTCATACAACCAATTGTTCCAAAACCAAATAAAGTAAAATTTATTTTCAAACATGAGAGTATATCAAAAGCAATCAATGCGGAAAAAACCATCAGGGGACGCGGTGCAGTCAAGTTGGGTCATTCCCTTTGGAACTGGTAGTACCTAAAAATGTTTAAACCATAAAACCGTAAGAAGAAAGCTTATCGAGTTCCCCAAAATATCACATATCATACATAAGATAGAGAATGTTATGGCCCAACCATAGTCTTACTGTCACTATCAGCCATGAGCCAATCATGGTCTTTCATTGCCACACTATGAGCCAAATCCTGGTCTTATGTACAAGTGCCAAGAACAAACTCCTAGTCTTCATTGCAAGCATCACAAAGACAACTAGCAACATACATATATTCGTCGGGGGCTAGACCCTGGTCTTGCATACAATTTACAGGGGCCACTGCTTGGTCTTACATACATATGCCAAGGTCCACCACATTGTCTTCCATAACAAAGACTACTGGAATCTTACATAGTATAGTGAAAAGACTCACCTCAACACTGAAGACAAGATAAACCACCCACTCGAGCCGACGATATCAAGCCTCCTCTTGCTAAACATAACCATAATAAAACCCTAATTAATAATTAAGGAAATGACTAACTCATGAAAGGTATGGGCTCACAATTAAACCTCTTTTGGGTAAAAGTGTCACACCCCCAAACCGGAACGGCAAAAACATTCGGGGGCGGAGGACGTCATGTTTAGTATCACAACACATGCATCATAGTAATCAAAGTAACAAACAACCATTTCATTAATATGAAAGTGTTTACAAAGTATGTGATTCACGAAAGATTGACTCCAAAAGTAAATAACAAAACAATACATGAAGCTACTATACTCCATCTTCTGAATCCCAGTACGCGTGCCTGTCTACTAGTTCCGTGAGAATACAAGTTATTTTGAAAGAGTAGATCAGCATTTAAGCTGGTGAGTTCATAAGTATTTTACTGATGTAAAGTAAGTGGTGAGTTCTTTTAGAAAAGTTCGCCTGTTCCTACAGAAAATCCTATATCTTCTGATATGATGAATGAAAGTAAAAATGACTCTACAATTCATTCTATGAGTACTAAATGGATACAAGTTATGTACAATCCAGATCAAACAGACAATCGGTTGCGTGAATTTGCCCTAAGCCCACAACCGAACAATGAACAGGAAATGAGGCGGAAGTCACACATCCCATTGTTTGTTAGATCTTCATTGTATATAACCCTGGCGTATTCATTTGGTACTTACGGAGTTAACTGTAATAGTTCCTTTATATTTGATGAAAACATTCTTTAAGAAAATCATATATTTCCTTTAGTAAAAATGGTAACCACAATAGTCCCTTCTATAATCACTTAGCTTATACTAGCTATATATAATCTAATATTGAACGGATAGTTAATTGTGTGAATCTGCCCTAAGCTCACAACCAAACAAGGAACAGGAAGTAAGGCGGAAAGCACACATCCAACTACCTATCGGATATTAATTATATATAACCCTGATGTATAAACTAAGGTATTATAGAATTAACCACTAAAGGTCCTTTAAGTTATACTGGTTTAATAAAATGAATTAAACCTTTTACTGATAAGTTTCTAGTTTAGTCTACTAAATGTTCTATCTGAAAAGTATGTTTTTGTACTAGAAAACGATATATTGAATTTGTATGCTACGACCTGACCCATACCTGATACTCCTTATGATTACTTGGTGTATACGGGATATATATATATATATATATATATATATATATATATATATATATATAAGATCGAATAGATAGTAGACTGGGTGAATCTCCTCTAAGCCCACAACCAAACAAGGAACAGGAAATGAAGCGGAAAGCACACATCCTACTGCCTGTCAGATCCGATTAATACATATCCCTAATGTATCTGCCGAGGAATCATAAAGTTAGCATTATAGGCCCCCTTCTAACTGAATGTTCATGTTACGAGTAAGTTATGTGACGTTATTCTATTGCTAGGACGACTACTGGAAGTAATGAAATCCTGCACTCTTAACGCCTCAGTCGATACTATTGTGAGTTTTGTATATATTAACATGTTTTATTTATTATTGTCCGGTACTTTGTAGATGTACCCTTTTTAAATAAATCCGTTACTTTGTAGATGTACCCCATATATAACTCCGGTACTTTGTAGATGTACCCCATATATATAAATCCTGGCACTTTGTAGATGCACCATATATATATATATATATATATATATATATATATATATATATATATATATATATATATAACCTTATACCATGTTTATTATCATCTTTTGTTTAGAACAATGAGTTAATGATATGTTTCCTTCCTAGGTTACTGGAAATATATAGTATAAGTATGTAAATCATGATTTTTTCTTCTGTTATAGTTATAGTATGTTCCTCCCTGTACTAGTTATAGTATGCTCCTCCCTGTACTAGTTATAGTATGAACCGAACCCCTAAACTATACATATTATAGTTTACTAGTATGTTTACTTGAACTGTTACTGGCTTGAATAAAAGACTCAATTATCTACTGAGTTAAACATGTACCTTAAAACGGAGTTTTATAAACAATAAACTAACATATTTTTAAAAGAGTTGTTGAATAGATTTGATCTCTTACAAAAGCATAAGAAATCCTTTAATGTGATGGTTATCACAGGTAAATATTTACACAATATCATTGTGTTCAACTTGTATCCCCCCCCCCCCCCTTAAAAGCATTTAAAAACATTTAAAAGATTGATTATAGGGGTATGAACTCACCTTATGTGGGTGATTCAATTGAAGATTCGAGTAAGGAAGAGAAGTTCCATGAATGAAGTCCCGAGGCACAAACGAGTCCTAATTGACATATATTGATACATATAAGTATATTATTAGTGTCTAACGCCACTTAATATGAAGGGAAACAACCTTAGGGACTAGGAAACACTTGAAATGAAGTGTTACAATCACATGTGATTGACTAAAGGGAGATCACGGCCACACAAAGGTGTGTTTACGGCTAAAGGGGTGTTCACGGCCATGACATGAAGGGTTTACGGCCATATGAAGAGTTTACGGTCGTAAACTCTTGAGGATTATGCACTTTGGAGGTCTTTAGGGTGTTTACGGCCCAAGAACAAGTGGGTGTTCTTGGTGTTCTTGGTGAAAAGATGAAGACTTGAAGATCTTGAAGGAAAAGTGATGAATTTATGGATGAAATTAAAGGGTTTCACAAGATCAAGAAGGATATCAATAAACAATGGAAGAATCACTTACAATATTGAAGAGAAATGAAAGTGTTCTTGATGTTACTTGAGAGAGAAATGAGTTTCAGCCTTGAAGATGTGAAGAATGATGAAGAAATGAAGGAATTTGGTATATAAAGGGAAGGGGTTCACGTCTGCCTAGAGTTTACGGCCATAAACTCTAGTTTGCGGCTGTAAACACCTTGTGATGGAGTTTCCGGCTCGATTACAACCCAACGAACTTTAGCTAACACATCCCTACACACAATCCTTAAGTGTACTAGGCTTAGAACCCTCAAACAGACCCCTAACAATGGTAAAAGATAGCAGAAACAAGTCTGACATTTGATTGGATTCATTGGCTTTACCAGATAGAAATTTCGGGTTGTCACAAAAAGACCATTTTGCCTTCCAATACTAATTCCCAACATGGTTGACCAAAAGTCAAACCGGTCAAAAAGTCAACAGTCAACCCTCAGTTGACTTATGCTCATCGTAGCTAATCTACGCCCAACATAGAGCTATGCCATGCGTATAGAGGTTACTCCCCGCGTAGAGCCCCTGATCCTAAAAACTTCTATTAAGCTCTTAATACAACAAGCCAATCTCTCAAACCTCCAGATTTGATCTAAATAAATGTCTTAATGGATAAATCTCAGACTTTATCCATTTGCATGGCCAAGAAGAGCACAAGACCAAAATCTAAGTCCATATTATCACCTTTCACTCAAGAACCCATGCATATATGGATGAGAGTGATCAAGCTCTCATTTTTATGACTTTATAACCTCAAAACAACAGAAGAGGGGCACTTAAATGGTATGGAGTGACCCATACTCACAAGGAACAATATTATGGGGGGAAAAGCATGAAACTCATAACCATACTAGATATAACATGTACATGCATCAAGATGAAAGCTTTATACCTTCCAAAGATGGATGTTGGCTTGCAAATACCAGATCTACACACCTTGAAGCTTCCCACTTGATTCAACCAACACTATATTCCTTAAAAGAGCACACAAAACTCTCTAAAAGCTTCAAAACTCATTATTGGTGGCTAGGGTTTCAAAGGAACAATATGAGGTGATGGAGGCTGGTAATAGGAAAGATTCTAAGAAGTTAGAGACCTTAAATAGGGGTCAAAACCTTAGGGTTAGGGTTTTGGTTAGCAGTAGCTATGCCCTACACAACATAACCTACGCCAAACGTAGCTTTCATACGCCTAGCGTAGGGCAATATTCTAAATTTGCAACTCAACTTTAAACTGTCATAACTTCTTCGTTTCAACTTCGTTTTCAACGTTCTTTATATGGACGGAAAGGTATTGACGATCCCCACAGTCCTATATAGTTACCTTTGGTTTAACAAATGTTGAACTGAAACCATATTCCATGCAAGAAGCTCGACACACACTTTTCCCATTTTACCCTTTGGTTCCAACACACATATCAAGGGCTTATGTCTCATGATAAATATTTTAAACATTCAATAAGGTCTAAACTTTATTTTCTCAAAGCCCAAAGCCTTTACATGATCGAATTACGGTCCACAATCTTGATTAAGAAACTCCCCAGAACAGGGTGTTACAAACATTGTTAAAAAATTTACCCCTAGTAGCAACTTACTTACAATATTTACTAGAATATCATAATACTCTATCTTCTTTACACAAAACTGTAACATTGTTACACATTTACCCATAATAGCAACAAACTCTACATTTTCTTTGTAGAAATTTGTAACATTGTTACAATTTTTACCTATAATAGTAATATATAACTAACAGAGTACATTCTCTATATTGGTAGCAACATGTAAGTACATTGCTATTATGGGTACATCTTGCTAGTATTGGTAAAAAAATATAAGTTCTTTGTTATCATGGGTAAAATTAACGTAAGTACATTTTTATTATGGGAGGAAAATAAAGTACATTGCCTATATCGGTAAAAGGTAAAGTGTGTTGCAATTATGAGGAACTTTACGTTTAAATAATAACAAAATTACAAACTTACCCCACCAAATCAGCAACAAGGACTGCACATAAAAGCTCTAATATAGAAGGTAATGTCCTATAAAATTATGAAGAAAATAAGGGCATATGAAGAAACCAAACAACTTTCCTATTTTTGTTGTGATCTTTCAGACATTTGGGAAGAAACATAAGATAGAAATCATGGCACCAAAACACATCACCTTCTTCATAATCCTCATTTACCACATTAGCAAACATTTGATATGTATTTTTGTAGGCAGCGAATTGGGATTGGAAGCTACTGGGTGTGACCAAACGGTCTTCTTTTGGAAGTTCGAGGTAACGGAAAAGTGGCCATAACATGTTGTTGCAGTAGTCATTGTAATATTTATGAACAATTTCTTCATCTAGAAACATCGGTATGCACCTCAGCATCAAATGTGTTATTATTTTCATCATCAATGATAACTTTTTATACAACTTCTTTTCGCCGTCTCTCAATTTACAAAAATATTAAAATAAGAAAAACATTACACTCTATGTCATTTTTAGAATTAAGCCATAAGTTTTAGACGTTTTTCCTTGTTAACCATTTTGACATGTTATATCATCCACATGTAATTTTGTTGTATCATATTTCACTTGTAATTGGGTGATTTAACCACTTATACTTTATTTTTTTTCAATTATAGATGAAAGTTCATAATTTTTTTTCCCAAATTAACCATTTTGACTTGTTATATCAAGTTTCATTACCAATTTTGTTATATCAATTTTTACCGATAGTTTTCCAAATCAACCATTTTTACATGTTATATCATGTTAAAACAGTCGATTTGGGAAAGTGTAAATTTTCATAGTTCGAGTTCTTTGGCCTCATCAACACTAGAAAACATAACAACTTCCCCTTGTTCGTTGGCTTTTGATCCACCAGAACCACTTGACTTTTAGTTTCCAAGTTGACAAGGAGCATTTCGCATATGAAGAAATAATTCAATGATAAAGGAAGTGAAAACATGTAAAGAAATAATTGAATGTGTATAATTTCCTATACTTACATGAGAAAAAGGTTACATGGAATTTTGAAAGTAGTCATACTAACACAACCACATAAAACAATGCTATTTGTGAACTTAAATTTACCATTGGTTGTTTGTTTCCATGTTTGATGTGTAAAGCAACCTATAATTACACTTACCAAAGCAGAGTTGAAGAAGCCAATCATAACAACCCAAAAATAGTGATAAACTTTTTCATTTTTAAAAATCATGAAAACCATACATCATATGTCTAAAAACCATCATAATAAAAATGTATCAAAACTAAATATCTAGCAACCTAACAACATTAAGGTTGAGTCTTGGACACTTACAAAGGTCCCAAAGTGTCCTAGAATAAGAAATGGAAACTTGCTTGTTGGATCTTGGCTTATTTCTTCTTCCTTCTTCCTTCAAAATCTTCCAAATAGCACCAAAATAAGCTTCAACGGTGGAGGAAAAGGATTAGGGTTTCTTCAGAGCTTAGGAGGGTGATGGAGGCTGAGGATGAGCAAATCCTAGCCTCCCCATTCCATTAAATATGGTGCAAAACCCAGAAATGTCTCGCCACGTCATGGTCCGCGTCCAAAAATGTCTCGCCACGTCATGGTGATCCTCCACCATGTCGTGGCAACTCCAAACAGCCAAACTATGAATAATAAAATGTACCTCACGATTCGGATATTAAAACTCTCCCCCACTTGAATCAGACTTCATCCTCGAAGTATGCAACTGCAAATAAATATGGGTAATGTTCTCTCATCTCCTCCTCAAGATCCTGTTGGATTAGGTGTCTAAGTCCATAACTATAATTGGTATGTACTTGACCCGATAGTAGCATGGTCCTTTTGGGTTGCCTTCACCGAAGCAATTTAATAGGATGGATATTTGAGAAAAGAGGTTATTTGTGATTTATTAATATATTATAAGAATAATATATTAATTGAGAAATCATATTATTTAATTGGTATTGATCAGAAATTAATTTGGAATTAATTTAGTGATCAAAAGAGATTGATTAAATTAACAGGGACTAATTAGGTAAATCAGTGATACATATAGTTTGGGCTAATGATCCATGTTGATTAGGGATGGACTACATCTATGTGAGAGTCCATGAAGAATTAGTCCAAAGGGCTATCAAATGAGTTATGTGATTAAAGGCCTAAGTGAATGAATTAGGGGTTACAAGTTGAAACCCTAGGAATTCCACACTATAAATGTAACCCCTAGCAACCCTAAAATTGTCCAAGACTTCCAAGAAGAAACCCTAGCCGATTTTTGGTGCCTCCTAGCCTATCTTTTATTGTCCTCCATTGTTTGTGGTGTTTGTGACACATTTGAGGTATCACATTTTAGGTACTAAGCTTTTGAAAGGCCAAGTTCTACAAGCTACAACAAGGAGGTATTCATCTAACTTGTTTTATGTTGTAAATCTCAAGATTGTATGCTAGTTAGGGTTCATGCTTTGGATAAATGAAAATTGCAAGTATAACTTGAGAAAACTTAGATCCAAAGCATTAGGGTTGTATGTGCACCATAGGATTGTTATAGTGCTCAAAAACCCATCAGTGGTATCAGAGCCTAGGGTGTTTTCTGTTATATTGATGCATTGGTTAATTGTTCAAAGTTGAAGCAACTTGAAATATGCTCTCTGACTGGTGGACTCGACGAGTCCTATGAAGCAACTCGACGAGTTGAGCCAACTCGAAGAGTCAATTGCCTGAATCGACGAGTTGGATCATTTGTTTGCAGATTTTCGGGTTTTTTTTGGCCAGAATTGGATTAGGATCATTACCACAAACTGTTTTGACTGATAATATTCATTTTTTATGATAAAGTAATGATTATCTTCATCTAATTGGAGGATAATTGTCAAATTTTGAGATAATTACTTGATTATATGATAGATTAATTATTTGTAGAATTTGATTTGAATTATGAAATAGATTAGGTCAAATTTTGTGATATAGATAAATTATATGATTAATTTAATTGTTTTCAAATTTGATCTAAGAGGTTTTGAAAAGTTTCAAAACTTGCCCTCAAGTTTTGGAATTTAAAATTTGATTAAAAAGTTTTGATTTTGAAATATTTAAATTCTAAACCCTAGAGTTTTAAAAGTTTAAAATTCAACCCTTATACTATTATAATATTAATAACTTAATACTTATATATATATATATATATATATATATATATATATATATGTATATATATATATATATATATATATATATATATATATGTATGTATAAGACAATCAGTTTTACCGTTAGTAGGCCTCATTCACGGAGCTGGTCTATAAGGGGGTATAAGGAATTGCCTATAAATTACGATTGAATTGGTGTCCACTCTCACCCACCGCTTCCTTGACTAGTGAAGCGTCTGGATAGTCTGCTCACTTTGTCATCGGTTTGGGGGTGGTATGTGATAGGTTTTATAGGTTATAAATTTATGCACGAGGTGGAAAATTACTTAACTCTTAAGTTGAAATGCAACATATTTGGATCTATGTTTTCTCTATTGATAGCAATAAACTATGAATATCAAGGACCCTAAAGGAACTTTATAATATCGAAATAAACATAGAGTTAGGGTTTACATACCTTTCGATTACTATAGTAAATAACTAAACAAAATTCCCTCTTGAAACCTTGGAAAGCTGGGACCAAAAGTAAAGTGCCTCTAATGGTTTGTACCCAAAATCCTAGAATCTCTAGACTGAAGAGGAGAGAGAGGAGATAGTAGGCAATTTCGTTCCTATGCTTCTTAGGAAGGTCATTAATGAAAATAATGAGCCAAGGGGTCCTATTTATAGTTTAGGTAACTTGCAGACGAAACAAGATTTGAATTAATTAAATAATTGATTTAATACCAATTCAAATCCTTTCCTTATCTGCATCTAGGAGGCTTCCAGAAACCCTAGTAGAGGCTGCAAAACCGTCCACCCTTGGATGGTTTTAGAATTGCCTTCTTTTGTTCAACTATTGAATAATTACAATTCACCCCTTGCACCTTTAATTAATTCCAATTAATTCATGATTAATTTTGATTAATAATTAATTAATTCTCATTAATTTATTATTAATTTATAAACAATATAAATTAACAAATCAATTATTTAACTATTGATCTCATGTTAATTTCTAAATCACATAACAAATTAATAGATCAATTATCTATTTCCAATTAATATATGATTCACATAATATATTAACAAATTATTTCTCTATCTCTCTCTCTCTCTCTCCTAAAATCATTTATAGTTAGTTCTAGTTATGAGGGCAACCCAAAAAGGACTCTCCTTCTATTTGTAAGTTTATACCAATTTAGTTATGAGCTTAGTCACCTTAATCCAACAGTCTCCCACTTGGATAAGTCTATAACTATAATTACAAGTAGAACCAAACAACAAAGAGTACTTTCCAAAGCCACTGTCGAACTCATATTTAATTAGACATTAGACCTAAAATAAGTGATCAAATATTCAATCGTTATACAAGATATCGTATGGACATGAGATATTGATTAGAATCAATCTCATAGTCTAAGATTATGTTTCTCGGTTTTCTGATTTATGACGACTAAATTCAGACTACTAATTGAACACATCAATTCAGTCCGGGCTCAGCCAAGTACTTCAAATGTTGACAACAAATCATCGAGGGGCCCAAAGATATCGCTTTTCATGTTTAATTCATAAGGAACGAATAAAGTTCGACTTATGTGCTTGCATATTTTACTCACCAAATTATGCATGACACTACGTTTTATGACATCACGTTATTGATGCGTTTTCACAATACCAATGCACAACCGACTTTTAAATTACAACTCATATATCTTCGTTTTAAGAATAAAAGATAGTATTGTCTCAAAATTACTCGTGATAGAATCCATGAAGTAATTCTATGAGCGTGGGTATATCCAATACTCAAAATCCCCATTTTTCTAAGTACTCATGAATATTGTAGCAATCTTATTGCAATGTCTAATCCCCATAGACAATCTACAACTCAATTCATGAGTCTTAATTCACTACTTACTTCCAAAAGTATGAGCAATTGTGAAATTTCAAATAATCAAATCATTCAGGAAGTAAAACATGCAAAGTGAAACACAATAATAAACTAATTAACCATGGTCTCAAATATATTGAATATAAATAATCTCTATTATTTAATGACCACAATAATTACAACTTTATTCATTGTATACTGTTTCGAGTAATCAACTGACCACTTGAATTAAACATCAGTCATGCCATGTGATGAACATGCATACTATGCCTCTCTATGGTCCTTCCTTTGTGAACAGATCATTTGGACATTATTCCAATAATACTCATTTCACAATTCCAAATTCTTATCATTATCCAAGATGTGATGAAATTCCAACTTAACATGCGTTAATATCTTGTGATATCAAGATTCTAAAGTCTCAAAGATTGATTGTTTGATATTATAGAATATCCCATTAAAACTTTGTTACTAGAAACAATTCCATGGTAACGAAGGTTCAAATTTAAGGTACACTCCTTGAACACTTCTCTTGCATTAAAGTTTCCAAATTACATGTAGACTTTTTAACCATCTCCCATTATGAAACTTTTCTATATTCTCATATGACCATCAATTTTGATTAAGAATCATTTTAATCCAGAATCATGTCACTATGGTCCGTCCAAATTAATATCATACTTCTAACTGTCCACAAGAAACCAGTCTTTTGGTATAACTTGCAAATTTTCTTGACAGTTGTTTAACAAATTTAGTCACACAAAATTCTAGTCCTTTTTCTCACAATACTCAGAGCATTTGAAAAATTAGAATAAGTGAATATTATAGCATATGTAATCGATTCTATATCCGAAGCATATGGGACTCGACTCATTATAGCTTATATAAGGATCAAATATTTGTTCAATTAAATCAACTGGACTTCTAGAAATCAATACTCGTGACTTTCTTACTGAAGTACTGATTTTTGTTACACGATGCTTCTATAAGTCTCCAAATAGAATTCTTAAGCTTGTACACCTTAATTTGATAGCATATGTGTGTGTTTAAACCATTCAATAGTGATAGACATATCTCTCAAAAGTTCAAACAATTCCTTTGACATTCCTCGTAATTCGAAATATGAAGAGGGATGTCGTAATCATATTGTGAATTTGAGAATGAAATTAATACAACCAATATCCATATTAATAAGATCTTTTAAAATCTGTCAGCGAAAATATTCCCTAATAATAATTCTCATGAATTAGAGCGAAACCTTTGCCACCTAGATTTATGGTGCAAACGTTCCTATCCATGTGAATCTATCATTTCCAACCTATAGTCATAAGACAAGGTTTAGGAAAAAACCAAATTCAAATTTAGCTTTCCTTCGTAGACTAAACTTCGATATTCTAAATTTCTTTCCATGTGGTACCTCAAGGGCCTACAAGTGCCTCCATGTTGTTAGCAAGTCACTCATATTGATCAATTCACTTTCACTGACCAATGTGCTTTGTTTTTGTAGTTAAATGAAAAACATAGAACTCATAAGCATTGCCAACTCAACTAGAAGTACACAAAAATAAGAATGTGTCAACCAAACATGATAGGTTATCAACCTCAGGTCGCGTGCTAGTGATATCTAAAAAGTTTATTGTAGATTTACTCTTGAAACATTCAAGATCGATACGAATCCCACTAACTTCTTGACATATGAGTTTTCTCTCAAAGAACATTCCTTTGATGAGTTAAAAAAATATTCAAAAGTTCATGTGGATTCCCGACAAGAAAACACTTAATAGAATTGTTCTCAACTTATCTTTTGTTTATTGATCAACAAAAACATCAAAACTCTAACTCTAAATGTGCTAGAGTAAGAAAACATTACTACTCCATATGTTACGAGGTGTTATCAACCTTCTTAGTATGAAATGGGTTTCAAGATATGATTTGTAGTTACTAGAGTATGACTCTAAAACTTCATTGGAACAAAGTATGACTCATCTATGATCGAACCATTTCCAACAATGTTCGATTCCCCTTCTTAGTCATACAATTGCACTAACATATTCTTGGGGGAGTGAATTGTGATACAATTTCACAATTACTAAGATGATCATAAAACATGATACTAAATCATTCTCCTTTCTTTCCATATTGGAAAATCTTTTATCTTTCTGCCTAATAGATTCTTCTATTCATTCTGATACTCTTTGAATCTTTTCAAAGTATTAGAATTATGTTTAATCTCATAAACACAACCATATTCACTAAAGCATCAGTAAATCATCACAAATAGAGTTATCGTCCTTTGTGGTGGATCTGAATAGTCCATATCAACATGTACTAGCTCCATCAGTCCTTCACTTGCCTCACATAAACATGTGATCAATGAATTAGTCATACTTTTCCAATTACCACGATTCTCATCATCACACAATTCGAATTGCATGACTCCAAGTTTCTGTCCAATTTGAAACTTGGTGATGAGAATTCTTTTCACTTGGTTAATTATGGCAATACTACACGCGATATCATAAGAATCAAATACATAATTAATATTGCTTATATTGACATAACCAACACTATCATAAATTTCATTGCAAGGAAATATAAAATATGGAAACCAAATAAACAAAAATTTCACTTTTATTGAAAATAAATGAAACGTTGGAACTTGTCCTTACAATGCATAAAATGAAAAACTATTTTTCTAGACATCTCCTAAGAGTAATATCAACCTATTAAATTTTCCTAACTCCTTAAAAGTAGCTCCAAATTCTGATCATCGAACCATGTGACAAAAGTCCATCTCTCACAATCAGATTTAGTTCACTTTGCTTAAGCTTCCTTCTTTCTCTTAGATCTTGCAATATCATCAAAATATGACTATCACATCATGTATTAAGAGTCTATGAATAGGAACTTATAAAACAATGGAGTTAGATAATGGATGTACCCGAAGTAGAGTCACATGACTTGACTTTACTACCTCTAAGATCTTTCAAGTATTTTGGGCAGCTTCGTTTCCAATATCCACTCAATTAGCAATAAAATAAATGAACTCTTTGGGGTCAACATGTGGAACAGTCCTAGAACTAGACTTTCTATTTACCATACGATCAAACAGTTTGATCTTTGTTGATCCCTTTCCATTGGGAAGAGAAATCTTTTCTATATCACCAGTGTTACAATTGTCAATGTCCATGTAACTCTTGGAATTAGACCCTATAAGCAACTCTGCTTCAGATGTGTTCTTAAGCATTTTTGCATCAACAACCATCAGGATTTGGGTCAGATTAATTAAGGTTATGTGAATATTCCTCATATAAAAGTTCTCAATGAACTGATTATATGACTTTGGAATCGAGAAGAACCAAATCAATGGCTTGCTCCCTTGGGAAAACAATACCCATCCTTTCCAACTTTTCAATGTATGATTTCATTTTTAGAACGTGGGCACACATAGAGTTTCCATCTTGATGTTTACATGCCAATAGAGATTGAGTAGTCTCATATCTTTCATGTAACACCCCATTTTTACCGTTCCATAGGATTCAATATAAACAAACGTTTATAAAACTCAAAGTAGAAATATAATACGCTTTATCCCAAGAAATCATCATAAACAGGTAGGAAACATAGATCCGATTTCCATATATATATATAGAACGCCCAAATCCGACTTCGTATGAAGAAGTTATGCTTCTTTGAAGTTTCACGAGTTAACCAACGCGATTTTGTGTATCGTAAAAAATTAGTTTTTGATAAATCAGTTTGTATCCTAGTAGATCTAAACGTGAGTCATAGTAGTCATTAAAGCGAGAGAATGCGTATAAAGAACGTCAAAATCCAACTTCATGAGAGGAAGTTATGATTTTTCGAAGTTTCGACGCAACAGTGCGGACCTAGAAATCGAAATTTAAATCGGTTGATTGTTTTCCGAAACAATCTAAACGAGAATTCAAGATATCATAAATATGAAACCATTAATATAAAGACAGTCGATAAAGGAGTCAGTATGTAGGTGTTATACTTTCTGCAGTGATTCCTAACTGCCTAAGCCTATCAAAAATATGAATTTTTGATAAAGTAATAACTACCTATTGAGGTCTAAAGGAAAGTTGTAGATCTCGTCGAGAGCTTTCCGGGGATATAAAGAACATCATAAATGAATCTCGTGTGAAGAAGTTATGACATTTTGAAAATCTGGAAAATCGCATGCGCGGTGCGCATGATGACGTGGGACCACGAGATAGCGTCAAGGTTGTGACGTGGATCCACAAGGTTGTGATACGTGGCACCATAGGTAGGCGACACGTGTCACCTTCTAGAAGAGGCATATGTGGACCACCGATATCGCGACACGTGGCACTAGCCGGGGAAGCGACGTCGCAGAAGCACACGACGCACACCCTAGATGCACCTGGGGCATCTAGAAAAATCGCCTATAAATAGTCCCTATTGTATAAGCTCGTCACATCCATCCCCTAGAGTCCCTTTCTCTCTCTCTTTCTCAATTCTCCCTCCTATAGTCTCTTTTTCCTTGAGTTTCCAGCCCGCGGCGAAGCCCTGCGACATGCCTGAGTGCTCAGCTAGTTGTAGCCTTCAAGTAAGAGGTTCCGAGTCAGTGTTCTTCCCGTTTAGCTCTTGGTTCTCATCAATAGTACTATGTAAGTGAGCTACACTTACTCTGTCTCCGTGTAATTTATAATTATAGTTATAATTCGTTACTAGGAACCTATAAATAAGATTTATCAGTACTTCCAAGTCGTTATATTGATTGATCTACTTATGGGAGAGGTGACTATAATGGTCATGTTGGCTTGGTTGTTGCATTTCAGAAAGGCTATATGCCGAAATGGTCCTGCCTCCAAACTGTCCTGCCTAGCTGATCCTTATTTGATAGAACTCTCGGTGTTCATTGGAATTAGTGAAAGATCTAGTTTTCATTACTAGATTGTCATAGAGATTAATAGGTTAAAGTATTGTAGGTTAATACTTGTTCGGCGTGCTATCCTTCAGTTGGATCATCAGTAGAATCGCCCAAATAGTTGTCAATCTTCCGAGTCATTGTCAAGGTTGGTTATTTTCACCATATTGTATACTCCAGTATGTATCCTCTGTATCTTAGGATATAGTTACCCTATAGTATGCACTGCGGTGATTAGACTAGAATAGTTAGTTGTTTGTTATGTGAATTGTTGCTATATGTTTGTTGATATATGGAGTTGAAGGCGGACCAATATTTTACTGAAGGCCAATAGACTCGCACGGACTAGCTATACGAGAAAGGCCAATGTGCGATCCAACTACATGTTGTAGGAAAAATAGGGCAGACCAGCTTTATGTTGAAGTCCAGGGGTGGACCAACTATAAGTTGAAGGTCATTATGTGTATGCATTGTATATCTATTGTGGAATAGCGTATATTGGGGGAACTCACTTAGCCTAGCGCTTACCTAGTTGTTATAAATGTTTTTCAGGCACTTCATCGGTTCTTGAGAAGGACAAGGATCGACTGTGCACACACATTTGCAATCTTGTTTCCGCATAATGTAATAAATACTTTGATGTAAATAAATATTCCGAATAAATAAAAATGACAATTTTGAGTTAAAAATCGAGATGCTACATTTCAATTTGAGGAAAATGTGATATTAAGAGAGTCACAGAAGGAGGAGGTGGAAGAGTTGAAGAGAGACGATGTCCAGTTCCACCATATCCTAAGGAAGGGAAATCAATTTCACCTTGACTTCAAATTGGAAGACCATCTCCAGAAGATTGAGGAAAACCATTTCCATAAGAATGAGGAAGACTATTTCTATCTTCATAAGACATTTAAAAGTGGGAATAAAGATAATTTAAGTTAGGGGTTGTTTGATTTAAACTTACCGGGTCCGCTTAGTGCTGACTGCTGACTCGGTCAGCAGTCGGATGTTTGATAATTACAAAATATAGTTGATTCGGTCAGCCCATTCCACTTACCCGGTAAGCAAAAAAAACCTCCTGACTGGAAAATAAAGCTACGCGTTTTTTACCCTTTGCCCTCACTCGCCTCCTTCGCCAGTACCCTAGACAAAAGTTGCTCCCCTCCATCGCCAACACCTGCTGATCGCCTCCATCGCGAGTTCACCTCCTGCCCCATTTTTTCCGGCGACGACGCACACAACGCCGGTGATCCTCCTTTGCACCGACGATCCTCCTCTGCACAGGTAAGATTCTGCGTAATTTTTTTTTTGCTTTTTTTTTTATGAAATCACAAAACCCTTCATGTCTATTGGCAGATTAATGATTTCATTATGAAATCAAACTTTGAAATTACTGCTTTCATTATTGTTGGATTCAATTAGTTTAAAGGGTTAGCATAAAATCAATTCATAATGTGTTTTTTGTTTATGAAATCTGATTTTATCTATATGAAGGAATGAATATTTGTGTATGAAATTTGATTTTCTCTGTATGAACTAATGTGTGATTTTATCATGAACTAATGTTTGAATAAAATCAGATTTTAAGTTTCTGAAATCAGAAAATGTTGAATATGTTGTACATGTTTGTGTGAAATCAGAAATTAAAAAGTGTTATATGCTTATGAGATCAAATTTTATTTGTATGAAATCAAAATTTATGTTGTATATGTTGTTAAAAATGTGATGAAATCACATTTATGCTTGATTTATTTGTAAATGTGTGTTATGTGGATGATTAACTATTTTTTTTCCTTTTTACAATAGACATGACAGATAAAAGAACTAGGGTTAGATGGAAGTCGAAATTGGTGGACAAAACTTTTTTGGAAGCATGTGTACAAGAATTAACAAGTAATCGCCGGGAGGGTAGTGGCCTAAAAGCAAGCTCATGGGCTGTGGTCGCGGAGAAATTGAAAACAGATCATAATTTTTTTGTCAAGAAAAAATAAATGAAAAACCGATACGACTATTTAAAAGCAAAGTATGCATTGTGGTTAAAACTTAAAAACAAAACAGGAAATATTTATAATCCCATAACGAATTCTTTTAACATGACTAATGAAGAATGGGAAGCGGAAGCGAAGATATATATATATATATATATATATATATATATATATATATATATATATATATATATATATATATATATATATATATATATATATATACATACATATTTTTTAAATTAGATTATTTTTTTACTACTTTAATAATATTTATTAAATTTTCAAACAGTTGAACAAGTATGTAGATAAGCTGAGGAATGCACCCCTCCCTTGCCCTGAACTTTTTACCCAACTATTTGATGGGCGACCTCGACCGGTGTTCACAGTTGGGGGCCATCTTCGATACTACCTCATCCCAATGAAACGTTCAGTACACATGATTTTGAGGATACAGAGATGGAAGAGCCAGCACCTCATGCAGATACCCCAAGCTCAACAGTACCTCAACCTACTAGTGAGGAATCGTCTGGGCGGACAAAAAACAAGGGGGGTAAATGAAATGGTCCTAAAGAAACCACACTTGATGATGAGTTGAAAGAAGTTGGAAAAGAAATTATCAAGGCTGCACAAGCATTCACGGAAGCAAATAATCTTGACAAGGAGATGGATGCTTGTATGGCGAAGTTGACAATCTTGGACTGGGGAGAATATGATTCGAAATACACCACTGCTCTTATGTTATTTGCTGAAAGTGCTGGTAATAGGAAAATTTGGTTGCGCCTTAACTTGTCAACTTGTGAGTCGTGGGTAACAAATGCGGGAAGAAAGTTTGGATTAGTTGGTTGACTTTAGTATGTTATGGTTCATTGTTTGACATTAGTATGTTATGGTTCATTTTTCGACATTAGTATGTTATGATTTAGTTATGTTATGGATTGTTTTCGTAGGTGTTATGGATTGTTTACTTATATGTTACGGTTTGTTATGTTATGGAATGTTATGCTTTTAGTATTTACATGTTACGGTTTGTTATGTTATTGATTGTTATGTTATTGATTTAAATGTAATTTGTATTTGACATCTAACAGGACACATGGATAAAGAAGGTGACTTTTTATATTTCCTTATATTCTCGTGGTATTGGTTGATGTTGGTCCGACAAAGGCAAAGAATAATTAAAAGAATAAGAGCTAGCGAACAGGTAGCAAAGGGGTATGTGTATACGCAAGATTTTGATACACGGATGTCCTATACAATGTTACGATATGATACGTCTTTCACAAGATGCATTTGTACTATTATGCAATCACTTTACACAAAGAAATTGGTTGCAATGTAGTAGGACGATAATTTTTGAATAGAAGATGGCTATGTTTTTACATGTTATAGGACATAATGAACGTTTTCGAGCTGTTAAAGAAAGATTTCATCACTCCACACAAACGATTCATCAATGTTTTCATGAGGTCTTACGTGCAATGATGTGTTTTGCACGAGAACTATAGTACCAACCTCGTCTAATCCAACAAGAAATACCTCAGAACGACATAGACGACTAATGCACATATTTCCCGGAGCAATAGGTGCACTAGATGGAACACTTATACATGCAGTTGTGCCCGTTGATCAACAAACTCATTATAGGGGAAGAGGAAAATGTGAATGTTATCAAAATGTAATTGGAATTTGTAATTTTGATATGATATTCACCTTTGTATGGGCTGGATGAGAGGGCATAGCACATGATTCTAAAGTTTTGAAAGAAGTTGCATTTAACCTGACTTCCGGATTTCCATTCCCTCCACCAGGTTTGTAACTTTACTATACGTTTTATTATCTATATTATTTATATGATAAATTTGTCAATCATATACAGATAAATATTACCTTTGTGATGCCGCATACACCAACACCCGTGGATTTATGGCTCCCTACCGCAATACTAGGTATTAGTTAGCCGATTTTCGAAGAAACAGAGCTTTAACTAAGGAAGAAAGGTTCAATCATGCTCATGCACAACTTAGAAATATCATTGAACGTGCTTATGGTGTATTGAAGGCGAGATTTCCAATTTTAAAACAAATGGCTCCTTATCCTTTTCCAGTGCAAAGAGACATAGTCATTGCTTGTGTTGCGGTCCATAATTTTATAAGGAAATACGATATTCAAGATGAATTATTTACGAACTTTGAACAAAACACTATGGTTACTCCTAATGTGGGTGGTGGAGGAAGTGAGGGCCAAAACATAGAAGGCATAGAATGGGGTTCAGAAGTCGTTGACTATATGACTACTTTGCGTGACCCGATTGCTAATCAGTTACTTTCAAATGGTTCACGTTAAATGATGTACTTTTTTATTATGTATGACAATTTGTATTTGGATTTTGTATTACACTTTGTATTTGGATTTTAATTGATGTATGTTTAATTTGGATTTTATAAGATAATTTGTGTTTTTATAATTTTTTTATCCAGCACAAGAGACAACACAAGGGTAATATGGTCATTTTTTTCATTCAGCACAATCATTCAAATAAATAATCAAACAACATAAACTCAGTCAGATATGGACTCAGTCAGCATTTCTAACCCAGTCAGCTTCTAACCCCGTCAGCTCTAACCCAATCAGCAACTATCAAACGACCCCTTAGTTGATTTTAACCCTTAATTATTAACACAAATTTAAATTAAGGCTAGGATCCATATTTTCGATTCGAACTTTGAAAAGGGATACCGTAGTCAAATTCGAATCTATTTTAGGTAGGTAAGGCTTTTACCAATTTCAGTCTTATGAAACTCCTAGATCTTTTGAGATTCATTGAATCTGATCAATGGCATGTTTAATCTCAGAGTCTGCTCTCACTTTTGTGACTAGGATGTCGAGGATCACAAATGAGATGTGAATAACCATGAAAACCCGCGTGACAACCTCGATGTCATTTATCATCTCACATTGATGTGTTGGTTAACCACACACGCTCCATCAACAACAACAATTTTTTAGTTGTGCCATCATTTGAACTTTATAGTCCCACATTAGTGTGTCGGTTAACCACACACTCTCCACTAACGACATATACAGTATGATGTGCATTTTTCATGGATTAGAATACTTTTCCCATTTTTTCTAAAGTAACTAGAGTGGGGTTTTATAAGAAGGTTCTAGTACTTTATATCATTATACTTTTAATGAGGTTATGTCTTATGGAACTCGTTCTGCTAACGAACCTCCACCACACAAGAGAGCGGTGGGTGAAAAAGACACCCGTTCAACGGTCATTTTATACGTCGTTTCATTATACCCCCCTTAGAGTGGCTTGGTGAATGAGGTGTACTATTGATTTGACTGACTTGTCTTATACTTATAGTAATTAACTTTTAATATTATATATATATATATATATATATATATATATATATATATATATATATAAGGTGTATTTTAAAACTTTTCAAAAGACAAGGTTTAAATATTAATTATCTAAATTAAACTTTTAATTTAATTAAATTTAAACCAATTATGATTTAATCTTTATCTTTTAATTA
Source organism: Lactuca virosa (assembly GCF_052849685.1). Taxonomy (NCBI): domain Eukaryota; kingdom Viridiplantae; phylum Streptophyta; class Magnoliopsida; order Asterales; family Asteraceae; genus Lactuca; species Lactuca virosa. Next base: position 48,752,793 of record NC_136433.1, read on the forward strand.
ACCTTTAATTAAATTAATTTAAATCATTTATGATTTAATCTTTATCTTTTAATTAAACTTCTAATTAAATTAGTTAAAATCATTTAGGGATTAAATAATTATTTTCTATTAAACAATTAATAAAATAATTTAAATTTAATCCTAATCCAAAACCCTTCTAATTTTTGAAAATTAGGGTTTGGGTTATCCAATTTTAATTATTCTATTTTAAGGCTTTTAAAACAATAATGTCGGAAACTAGAAAACCCTAACGAACCCTAACCATTTTCGAAATTTAAGGGGTGGACGCTAGGGTTTCAAGAACCCTAGACTTATGCGAAAATTCAAGCCTTTGGGGTTTAATTTATATAAACCATAATTTACATCTATTCACTATTATGCACAATCAACTCGAAAACTTTGGCTCTGATACCATTGATAAGTTTTATAGGTTATAAATCCTTGCAAGAGGCAGAAAATTACTTAACTTTTAATTTCACATGCAACCTATTTGGATCTATGTTTTCTCTATTGATAACAATAAACTATGAACATCAAGAACCCAAAAGGAACTCTATAATATCAAAATAAACACAGAGTTAGGGTTTACATACCTTTTGATTATTATAGTAAATAACCAAACAAAATTCCCTCATGAAAACCTTGGAAAGCAAGCACCAAAAGTTTAGTGTATCTAATGGTTTGTACCCAAATCCCTAGAAACTCTATAATGGAGAGGAGAGAGAGGAGAGTGGAGTAAATTTTATTCATATACTTCTTAGGAAGGTCATGAACGAAAATAATGAGCCAAGGCGTCCTATTTATAGTTTAGGTAACTTGCACACAAAGCAAGATTTGAATTAATTAAATAATAGATTTAATCTCAATTCAAATCCTTTACGTATCTGCATCCAAAAGGGTCCATAAATCGTAGAAGAGCCTGCAAAACCGTCTACCCTTGGATGATTCTAGAATTGTCTTCTTTTGTTCAACTATTGAACAATTACAATTCACCCCCTTACACCTTTAATTAATTCTAATTAATCCCAAATTAATTCCTGATTAATTTTGATTAATAATTAATTAATTCTCATTGATTTCTTATTAATTTATTAACCATATAATTAACAAATCAATTATTTAACTATTGATCTATGTTAATTTATTAATCTCATAACAAATTAACAGATCAATTATCTATTTCATTTAATATATTATTCACATAATATATTAACAAATTATTTCTCTCTCTCCTAAAATCATTTCTAGTTATTTCTGGTTATAATGACAACCCAAAAATGACTTTGCTTCTATTTTCAAGTTTACACTAATTTAGTTATGAGCTTAGACACCTTAATCCAACATTATGATGTGTTAAAATGTAGTTGAGTACCCAACTCCTCATGAAATTTCCTCCAAAATCTGGAGGTGAAATGAGAATCTCAGTCAGAAACCGTCAAAACTGGCAACCCATGTCAAACCATCACTTCTTTGATGTAGATGTCAGCCAATTTCTCGGCAGAGATGTTCTCAGCAATAGGTATTAAATGTGCACTCTTAGTCAATGTATCAACAATCACCCAAACAGAATCAACCGCTCGCGTCGTCCTAGGCAACTTTGTAATAAAGTCCATAGTGATCTCTTCCTATTTCCACATGGGAATGGGTAACGGATACATTTTTCCATGGGGTCTCTGATGCTCGGCCTTGACTTTCTGACAATCCAAACACCGTTCCACGAACCAAGCAATCTCCCTCTTAATACAGGGCCATGAATAACTCGACCTTAGGTCCCTATACACCTTCGTGCCCCCCAGATGGATCGAAAAGTTCGATTTACGAGCTTCCTACAATAGTGTCTTCCTAACCCTACCAACAACCGGGACCCAAACCCTACCACACCGACTCAGTAACCCACGAGTTTCCTTGACAAATAACAAAATTTGACCCCTAATCCTTTCCTCCTTCCAATTTTCCTTCTTCAACCCTTCCACTTGAGCCTTCAAGATCATATCTAATAGCGGAGAAACAACAACCACCCTCAAACATAGATCCCCGATGGGTGTACTCACGGCCTTGCGAATCAAGGCGTCGACCACAACATTATCCTTCCGAGGGTGATACAATATCTCGCAATCATAATCCTTCACCACGTCCAACCATCTCCATTGTTTCATCTTCAAATTCTACCGATCCATAATGTATCTCAGGCTCTTGTGATCTGTATAAATAGTGCACCTGACCCCATACAATTAATGCCTCCAAATCTTGGGGGAAAAGACCACAACCCCAAATTCCAAATCGTGTGTAAGGTAGTTCGCCTCATGAGGCTTCAACTTCCTCGAAGCATAAGCAATCACGTGGGCTCTCTGCATAAGTACTGTTCTTAATCCCAAAATCGATGTGTCACAATAAACCACAAATCATCCATCCCCTCGGTGAAGAGTGAGAATCGGAGCCTCGCATAATCTCTACATCAGAGTCTCGAAAGTTGTCTACTGATCAGGCCCCCATCGAAAAATAATGTTCTTCTTTGTCAATCAGGTCAATGGAACAACAATCTTGGAGAAGTCCTAAATAAATCTCTGAAAATAACCGGCTAAACCCAAGAAGCTCCTGATCTCAAATGGTGTATTCAGAACTTACCACAACATCACTGCCTCAATCTTAGCCGGGTCGACCAATATACCATTCTAGTTAACGATGTACCCCAAGAACTACCCCTCACACAACCAGAACTCACACTTGAAGAACTTGGCATAAAACTTCTCCCTCATCAAGGTCTCCAACCCCCCCCCCCCCCCTCAAGTGCTCCTCATGCCGATCCTTGGTCTTGTAGTAGACCCGAATATCATCAATAAAAACAATCACCGACCAATCCAACATCGATCTGCACACTCGGTTATTGAGATCCATGAACGTTGCCGGTGCATTGGTGAGCCCGAAAGGCATCACTATAAACTCGTAATGACCATAACGAGTGCTGAAGGTCGTCTTCGGCACATCCTCGTCTCTGACTCCCATCTGATGATATCCTGGTCACAAATCAATCTTGGAGAACCAAATTCACCCTAAAGTTGGTCGAATAAGTCATATATCCTCGGGAATGGATAATGATTCTTCACTGTCAGCTTGTTCAACTCACGATAATCAATACACATTCGGTGTGAACCATCCTTCATTTTCACGAACAGAATCAGTGCTCCCCTAGGTGAACAACTAGTTCTGATAAATCCCTTGTCTAAGAGCTCCTGAAGCTGTGTAGACAACTCTTTCATCTCCGGATGTGCTAAGCGATACAGTGCTTTGGCTATCAGAGCCATACCTGGAATTAAATCGATCCGATACTCCACCTGCCTCACAGTAGGCTCTCCTGGCAAATCCTTTGGAAACACATTAGGGAAATGATGCAGCGTGCAAAAACAAAAAATGATAAACAAATATAAACAAGAGTGAACTTGTTGATTCTAATAGAATAACCAGGTCAATCTCTTCAAAACCACGTTGAATCTACGAATACCATGGGATTGGCTATCAGAATCTGGTTTAACACACAAAATTTTGGGAGATAATTGAAAGTTCATAAAACTGATCATCGACCATGCAAATTACATCAACAATAGTTAAATAAGAAGCATAAGTTAAAACGGACCCCTAAAGGTCCATGGGCCAAATACAAACCCAAAAACAAAACCCAAAATAAGAAAAAATAACAAAATTGTTCATAACTCTATTTAGAAAGCGATTTTTGGACTCAAAAATGGGCAAGTCCCCTTTTGTTACTTAATTAGACGTGCTACTTGCTCCAAGCTTCGATTTGACTGGTCGTAGGCTCAAAAAGGAGTCATGTAGCCAAAGTTATGGCCATTTCCGTGAAGCCCATGTAGTCACACAATCATGAGCCTCTAGGAACGCAAGGGCCCGATCCTCTACTCTAGGGTCTGCATCAGGAACTCCCAAATAATAGGCACAACACCCACAACCGACACCCCCACCACTCGAGTATCCATCACATATGCCAGAAATCTAGAACATCCCTTCTGCATATATCTCCTAACACTCACATCTAAACAGAGATTTGGTCCATGTTGAGCACCTCGCCATGACTGACCACTTCTCATCCACTTGGGGTTTGAACTCTCACCAATTGGTGTTCACAATCAACCATAGCCCTATTGGGTGCCAACCAATCCATACCCATAATAACCTTCGACCCTCGTAGAGGAATTGGAACCAAATTGATAGAATATCTCTCGCTGAACATATTCAGAACAAAACCCCGATGAGCCCTCGAAGCGCTAATTGAACGATCATCGGCGATCTCCACCTCCAAAGGGTAATCCAAAGTCCCAATTGAGTCACTAAACTTCTTACTAATCGCAAGAGATACAAAAGATCGGGTAGACCCCGAACCATAAAGGACGTGAGCAGCCATACCATTAACTAAGAATGTCCCTAACCATGATCAAATAAAACATAATCATAAATAAGGAAATCAATAAAAGATAGGGTAGAGATACATACCGGTAACCACATCCGGTGCTGCTCATGCCTCCTCGGCTGTCAACTGGAATGCCCTGCTCCTCACCACAGGGGCTTCCGCCTTGCCCTGGTAGCCATCGATTATCCTCAAAGTGGTTGGTGCGGGAGCCACCATTGATCCTCCTATCAATATAGGGCACTCTGCCTTCTTGTGGCCCGTCTAATTGTAATCAAAGCAACTCAAACCCGATACATGGGTACAATCCCTGCTCGTGTGACTTGTCTTTCCGCACCTGTATCAGCCCAAACCACTGACTCGAAACGCCCTATCGTGTGGTTTCCCGCACTTGCTGCAACGGCTTCGGCCATGCTGACCTCTAGATCGTGAGTCAAACACCTTAGGCTTTTCCCGGAGCCCTCCACTGACTGAACCTGAATCGAATTTCGCTTCTTAAGAAGCTCCAAATAAATTTCCTGTTCCTGGGCCCTATCAATCAATGCTTCAGTTGTCCTGCAACTGGAGATGCTCACAAACTCCCGGATGTCATCCCTCAACATGTCATGGTATCTCGTATTCTTCATATCCTCGTCCGCCACATACTACAAAACCAACAAAGCTCTCTCTCGGAACTTGGTGGTAATATCCACCACAATCTCAGTAGTATGGTGAAGGTCTTGGAACTCCATCGCCAACTGTTGCACCTTAATCGTCGGTGTAAACTCAACCAAATACCTCAACATAAAATCCTCCCAAGTCATGGCCGCCACGGCCGCAGATCCCATAACATGACCAACCTCCTCCCACCAGTCATGAGCTCGGTCCCTCATAAGGCAGGATACCAACCCCACCTTCGACCTCTCAGGGAAAAAGCTCGTTCTCTGAGCATTCTCCACGTCAGCGATCCATCGGTGGCTAGCAATGGGGTCCTTAGCCCCAAAGAACTATGGGTCTCCAAAAACCTTTAACTCCCTGAATAAGAGAGTCTGTGCCTCTGACTGTCCTGCCGCGATCTCGGCTCGAAAGGACCCCATGCGCTCGTCTGAAAGCTCCATAATCCCCTCCTTTATGGTACCAAACCATCATAGGAGTAGCATCCAAGATACCGAGAGTGATCTCAGACGTGATGACTCACACACTGGCTCGCCAATTGGTTCTGCACCAGAGCCAAAGCTAGAACCCGATCTAGAACCTCCTCCTCGAGTGGTCACCATACTGAAATTCAAACATACAATGATCAAAAAAATATATACTCGAGGGATATCTCACACAACAAGCTCCTTAGAATCTTCGAGACAATCCTTGACTTGAGTACAAATCATGTGCTTTCAGTAGTACAGGCCCAATACTACCTTCCACACATATCCGTACTTTCCTCATAGATCATCTCAAATCCTCTAAGTCACTATACTAAGGCAAATCACACCACTTTATGATAACCAACATTCACCACTTGCTACAATATTTCCTACGCTCTCTTAGAAATCCTCATCTCACCAGCTCCTATACTACAAGTAACTTCTATCAACATTGTTGGTTGCCTTATGCATGCAAATTGTGCACAATACAGGACAAGATAGACGGTCGAATAATGATTCTACCCTAAGCCCACAACCAAACAAGGAACAAAAAATAAGGCTAAATCAGTCATTATAATGCTCTATGATCCTAATCAAATAATTTTCAAAACATACACTTAGCAATTAACTGATCCGATACAAATCCCAAGTAATACATAACATCCAAAATCCCTTAGGCTATAAGGCATCACACAAATCAAGAAACTCTAGCATGCAATTCATGGAGGTGTCCTTAGTCCTACTCTAGCATGTAATACTCACAATAACATACTAATCATAATACTCAGGTATGGGTATTTTGGGAATCACTTACTTGAGCTCGGCTATAACAACCGGATTTCCAGGGACATGATTGTGTATGTTAATCTTGAGATTTGAGGAGGGACTCAAGGAGTTGAGGAACCAACTCGCCGAGTCGAGTCGGGATTGTCGCGTGGATTTAATGAGCGGACTCGACGAGTCCAAGGATGGACTCGCCGAGTAGGTACTGGGCTGATAAAACCCTAAGTTTCGGGGTTGGAGCCTATTTAAAGGAACTTATGACCTTGGGTGCGCCTCATATCTCCTGTGAGAAACCCTAAATCGCCATTGGAGCAAAGGAAGAGTTCTTGTGATGAAATCAAGTAATTTTGGTGTGGTTTTTCAAATGAAGTGAAGGGATCCAGCTTGAAGGACCAAAGGAGGTTGTTATTCTGAGACATCTAAGCAAGGATCTCCATTTTGAGGTAATATTTCGCCCCTTCCTTCTGTTTTTGTGTAAATCCTTGAATCTAGGGTTTTCTTTACCCTTTCTTGGATAGTATATGATGCATAAAAGGTCCCAATGTGGAGAAAGTCTTAGATCTGGACCTTAAGAGGTCCAGAGAGTCCCAATCATTCGACTTTATGCTGTCCCTTTGGAAATATGAACCTAGGTTGCCATTTTAGAAGCTAATTCACCAAAAGAAGCCTTATGTGTGTTGCATGAGTGTAAAGATTGGACCTTTACGTGATTATTGAGCATTGGGAAGTCAGATCTATAGGTTAGAGAAACAGATCTGACCTCAGAAGGTCATTTGAGTGTTGCCATGGAGGAAACTCACCGAGTCCATAAGGGGACTCGACGAGTCGAGTCGGGTTATCGAGCACGAGAGGGTATCCGACATCATGTGAGGTGAGTCTTCTCACTATACTTTACCTTGAGTAGTAAGTAGAGTTATGTGACAGAGTATCTTATATGCTATGTATGTGATGTGTTACACTGCGTTATTTCTACGTGATTTATGTTGTGTGTATTCCAGAGTTTACAGAGTTAGGACCAGAGGGTCCACAGAGTTAGGACCAGTGGGCCCACAGAGTTATAGCCTCGAGTGGCTAATATGTGTTATATGTGGTATTTTGGGTAACTCACTAAGCTTTGTGTTTACCGTGTTATGTGTTATGTGTTTCAGGTTTTCTCAGGATCGCGGGACGGCACCGGCTGGATTGTACACACCAGAGAAAAAGTTATGTTTTTGAGGATCCTGGATTAATAATGGAGTTATGCTTGTATTTTGAATAAACGATATTTCTATACAATATGTTATGAAAAGTATGCGATTTTGAAATGAAAAATCTGTTTGAAAATTTTCAGTGTTACAAGTTGGTATCAGAGCCTTGGTTTGAGGGATTCGGATGCACCTTCGGGTAAATCTGGACTCAAACTGAGGATTTGAGAAAAAATTTCAAAGAAATGATTTTTCTAAAGCGAGCAAGAGTTTCTAAAAGAATACGAGTTGGAACAGTGTGTACAATCAGCCAGAGCCCGAACGGTGATTTCCCAAAATACCCTTATGTTTGTATTATGAGATATTTATGAGATATGCTATGAGATATTATGCATGCTAGAGATAAGCTAGGTATTTCATATGTTAGGACTAGAGTGGCCTGATTTGTGATGCCTTAGCCTAGGAATTACTGTTATCTGTGATGTGCTGAGTAAGAGTATCCAGCAGGAATCCCCTAGAGAGGGATTTGAGTAGAGGAGTAATCTAGGAGAGATACCTAGATAAGCATTTGAGGAGTCTAATGAGGGAGTAGTCAGATGCCCGTGTGGGGTATAGTCGCTTGGGTTCGGTGGTATCCTTTGAGTATGAGGAGAGCAAGTGGGTAATGACCTAGAGTGGCTTTGCATGTTGGTAGAGATTATTCAATGCTCGAATGCTGCTTGCTTCATTCTTTATGGAACTCTTGATGATGAGAGTCAGCTACTAAGTGAATATGACGATATTCAGGAGGTAGATGGCTGGCATCATAAGGAGTTCTTCAGCAGCTGATGGCAAAGAAGTGTGAGAACCTAGGAAGAGCCTAGAAAAGGGTGACCCTAGTCAGATGAGTACGCTGACAGAGTAGGATATTTCGCAGGGAAGCGAACACGCATGACGGGGTTGGTGATTGAGAAGTCGAGCAGCTACTTAGGAACTCGGGGATGGTCTGTGTGGAAAGTATGGGTAGATGTGGCAGGTAGTATGGGCCCGTACTACTGAAAGCAGAGGACCCATACTCGATACAGGGAACATTCCGGAGGTTTTAAGTAGCAGATCGAGAGGTGATTTCATGGTTCGTGTACCATGATTTGCAGCAGATCGAGAGGTGATTTCATGGTTCGTGTACCATGATTTGTAGCAGATCGAGAGGTGATTTCATGGTTCGTGTACCATGATAAGTAGCAGATCGATAGGTGATTTCATGGTTCGTGTACCATGATTTTCAGCAGATCGAGAGGTGATTTCATGGTTCGTGTACCATGATTTGCAGCAGATCGAGAGGTGATTTCATGGTTCGTGTACCATGATTTGCAGCAGGTCGAGAGGTGATTTCATGGTTCGTGTACCATGATTTGTAGCAGATCGAGAGGTGATGTCATGGTTCGAGTACCATGATTCGTAGCGGATTAAGAAGAGATAACATGGTTCGGGTACCATGATTCATAGCAGATCGAGAGGTGGCCACATGGTTCGAGTACCATGACCCGTGGCAGTTAGTGTTATTGGTTCTACCAGTTATTCCGTGGTGATTGGTTAGACCGAGATCAGAGGTGAAAGAGTATGGGGCCAGAGGGCCATGATGAACAAGTTTTAGTGAAGCATCCCTTAAAAAGGGAAATCGAGTTAGCTCTGAGGGATTGTTGGTGAGATGCCAATTGGAGTCGCAAGAGTCAAGAATGACTAGAGATGGCGGTTATGGAGGATTACGACATGAGTTGAGCAATCAGCCGATGGTGGAGATGTCATTTTCTGTGACCTAAGCGGTGCTATTTCTGTTCCTGTGGAAAACAGGAGAGGTATTGATATTTTCGGTTTCCCAGGGTTGGGGGTGAGCCCTGTGGGGTAGCTTTGGTTACGATCTTTCATCAGAGTATTTGGGCAGTATGTCTGCCGAGAGGTAATGTTAGAGCATGAGTAGGTTGTCAGCGGGGACTGAGATGGTTAAGGACAAGGATACACCCTATTTGAGCATAGTAGGGCATGTATTAGCTGCAACGGCAGACGATCAAGAAGAGGATATTGGGGCGGTGGCTATTATTGTCTATGATGAGTATTGAGTGTGGTAATGAGGACTCCACTCTTATTACAACCCACGTGATGGAACGTTGGTTGAAGAGTCGAGGATGAGGAATATGATAGTTCATTATTTTCAGACTGAGAGTCAGGGCTACGACTGGACAGTTGAGATGTCCGGTAGTGGGATGGTACGAGATTCTGAAGGACTAGAGGTAGTCATGATGAGAAGTTTCTGAGGATTTCATCGGAGATTCGGGGTATTTGGAATTGCTTAACCTCCATCGGGGAGATCATCGAGCATTACGTATCACCTTCCAAGAGTAGGTGCAATGTTATTGGTAAAAACAGTCTGTGGGATAGATTGTTGGCGAACCAATTGGTGATGGTTCGAACCCTGAGTGGGGGAGAACCGGGTACTTTTGAGGAGGTAAGAGATTTGTTCAAGAGCGGTTAGAGAACGGGATAGAGAGGCCTGCGGTACGGATTCCTGAGACCAGGGTTATTGGTGGTCAATGAGAGGTTCAGAGTGAGATAGTGCATGTGGTACGTGTTTGAGAAAGGATGAGTGTCTCCACAGCAAGCGGCCGTCGGTCGGAGACCTTATGGTGGTTAGGAATCCTTCAAGGTTAAGGTGGTGAATTCTTGGTGGTTGGCTTGTGAGGTTAGTTCGGCGGTTGAGAATTTCTGGTTCAGAGTATGGGCTATTATATGCAGTATGGAAGGGGAGAAGTTGATTGGGCAACCAACTTCAGGGTCGTTATGAGTATTCTTGCATGAGTTTTGAGCAATAGAGGAGGAAGTTTCGGATTGTCATCTTCGTGTTGTGAGTCGTTGGCAATTTCTCTGTGTTTTAAATTGGGAGATGGAGTATTCCGGGGTTACAAGCAGCACGAGAGAAAGACTGGTTGCGAGGTTCCGAGGAAGCAATGCGGTATCTGAGTATGATGCCATGAGTATGAGATCAGTGGTAGAGTCAAGACACTGCGAGGCGTTGTGATGGTATTCCGGGGTATCCGAGTTTAATGTCCTAAAATCTCGGATTATTTTGAGTTTGAGTTTGAGATGACGAGTGGTGTATCAAGTGTCTATGGTTCCGGTGGGGGCCCTTCAGCTAATTGTCATCAAATGGATTAATTCGAGAATGTGAATTGCAGCGAGAAAAAGAGGTTTTGTCACGACGGTGGTCGTTCGAAGTAGTGATGCTTAGCCCGGATGGGTGTGTGTGTACCTATCTATGCTGGGCCGCAGAGCATGAGTTAATGATCGCAATATGGTGTCAACCTGAGGATGAGATTGTGAAGTGGTAAGAGTAAGTGCGGTAAGACTGCGGGGAGCTGCAGTTTCAATGAGTCACTGCAGAGAGGTGTGGTGACGCTACGGGGAGCCGTAGTACTCACTATTCAGTGGGAGGTTGTGGTGATGCTACGGGGAGCCGTAGTACTCACTATTCAGTGAGAGGTTGTGGTGATGCTACGGGGAGCCGTAGTACTCACAATTCAGTGAGGGTTGTGGTGATGCTACGGGGAGCCGTAGTACTCACTATTCAGTGAGGGGTATGGTGATGCTACGGGGAGCCGTAGTACTCACTATTTAGTGAGAGGTCGTTGTGATACTGCGGGGAGCCGTAGTACCCACTAGTCAGCGAGAGAATGTTGTGATGAAGTGCTATCTGATCAGAGCTTGACGCAGAAGAGTTTTAGGCTTGGGTAGCCCTAATATGTGAGTGTGTGGAAGCCTGGGGTCGAACCAGGGGCGAGACTGGGGTCTCCATATTTGTCGGGAGTCGTTATATTCTGAAATGAGTAGTGGTTGTCGCAACCAAAGGGAAGTGGATAAGTGAGGAACGTATGGGTTGCGGGTCATGAGTCATGAGTTGAGTGGTTCATTGGGATGAGTGGTTCCAACTCTATGCTGGACCAGACTCTCGAGTTGAGTTCGATCCTAGTGGTGTATTGAGTAGGAAAAATGAGATTCCGGATTCAGAAATGAATTTCCGTTGGAAGGGGGTATTGGTTCCATCTGGTGTCTTAGACCTGAGTGGGTCAATTCGTAGGTATGAGAAAACCACGAAACGCATGGAACTAATGAGTAGTAGACGACTGAGGTCGAGGGTGAACGAATTACGTATTCGCTTGGGAAAAGCGAACTTCGTGACTTGTGTGTCACACTGGGCCGAGATAGCTAGTGTGGGAAGGAAATCAGTGAGCCATGTTTAGATATGCAATGGGTAACCCTTTGAGGTTCAATTGCTGGGTCGGGAGATGACCTGGTGCTGAGTCTTGAAAGGGATATTGAGAAGGGAGCTGAGGTTTATGTTTGTCAGACGTCGGGGGACGCTCCTGAACAAGCATGGTCATTGCTCATGTCTGAGGGCAGGGTGATGAGGGTTCGTTATTCAGAAGGGTTGTGATTGCAGTACAGTGGATGAGTCCCTGGGGTGATGTGATCCTTCCACTCCTTGGTATATGATCTAGATTGTTTATCATGTCTGGGACGAGTAATCGGTAGCCAGTTTTGGGCATGGACTTGTTTTATCGGTCCCCACTAGAGAATCAGAGGGGCAGTGAGCTATCGGGGTTTGTTATTCGAGGAGCGAATAACGTGGTGACATCTGGAGAGGGCGGTCTGGCTGTGTGTGTCAGGCTACTAGAGTTCCAGATTCTTGAGAGTTAGAAGGGTAGCATAGTGGCAGATGGGTCTGTCCTTTTCCAGGGAGGAATTCCTGTTTGGATTCAGGTGTCCAGAAAGGAAGAAAGTGGTGTGGTATGAGACCCTTTCGATAGTGCTGTTGGTTATTGAATTAGATCTATATGTGGTGGAGGAGCGATTTCGAGGGCGAAATCTAATTCAAGTAGGGGAGAATTGTAACAACCGGATTTCCAGGGACATGATTGTGTATGTTAATCTTGAGATTTGAGGAGGGACTCGACGAGTTGAGGGACCAACTCGCCGAGTCGAGTCGGGATTGCTGCGTGGATTTAATGAGCGGACTCGACGAGTCCAAGGATGGACTCGCCGAGTAGGTACTGGGCAGATAAAACCCTAAGTTCCGGGGTTGGAGCCTATTTAAAGGAACTTATGACCTTGGGTGCGCCTCATATCTCCTGTGAGAAACCCTAAATCGCCATTGGAGCAAAGGAAGAGTTCTTGTGATGAAATCAAGTAATTTTGGTGTGGTTTTTCAAATGAAGTGAAGGGATCCAGCTTGAAGGACCAAAGGAGGTTGTTATTCTGAGACATCTAAGAAACGATCTCCATTTTGAGGTAGTATTTCGCCCCTTCCTTCTGTTTTTGTATAAATCCTTGAATCCAGGGTTTTCTTTACCCTTTCTTGGATAGTATATGATGCATATGAGGTCCCAATGTGGAGAAAGTCTTAGATCTGGACCTTCAGAGGTCCAGAGAGTCCCAATCATTCGGCTTTATGCTGTCTCTTTGGAGATATGAACCTAGGTTGCCATTTTAGAAGCTGATTCACCAAAAGAAGCATTATGTGTGTTGCATGAGTGTAAAGATTGGACCTTTACGTGATTATTGAGCATTGGGAAGTCAGATCTATAGGTTAGAGAAACAGATCTGACCGCAGAAGGTCATTTGAGTGTTGCCATGGAGGAAACTCGTCGAGTCCATAAGGGGACTCGACGAGTCGAGTTGGGTTACCTCGCGATTGTGACCCGTGGTAACCCGTCGAGTGAAGGGTTAACTCGAAGAGCCGAGAGAGGCCATAGGAGGATTCAAAGGACACGCTTGGACTCGCCGAGTCACCCATGTGCACTCGACGAGTCTGGTCAAAGTTTGACCGTTGACTAGAGTTGACTTCAGTTGACCTTGGGGTTTTGGTTAAGCTGATTCAAGAGAGGTCAGAGAGGGGTAGAATGGTCTTCTACCCATTATTAGGGATGAGAACATGAGAGGATTTTTATTTGAGATGTTATCATTTTGATAGGAGGAGGCTAGGTCGGGTTATCGAGCACGAGAGGATATCCGGCATCATGCGAGGTGAGTCTTCTCACTATACTTTACCTTGAGTGGTAAGTGGAGTTATGTGACAGAGTATCTTGTATGCTATGTATGTGATGTGTTACACTGCATTATTTCTACGTGATTTATGTTGTGTGTATTCCAGAGTTTACGGAGTTAGGACCAGAGGGTCCACAGAGTTAGGGCCAGTGGGCCCATAGAGTTATAGCCTCAAGTGGCTAATATGTGTTATATGTGGTATTTTGGGGAACTCACTAAGCTTTGTGCTTACCGTGTTATGTGTTATGTGTTTCAGGTTTTCTCAGGATCGCGGGACGGCACCGGCTTGATTGTACACACCAGAGAAAGAGTTATGTTTTTGAGGATCCTGGATTAATAATGGAGTTGTGCTTGTATTTTGAATAAACGAGATTTCTATACAATATGTTATGAAAAGTATGCGATTTTGAAATGAAAATTTTGTTTGAAAATTTTCGGTGTTACATCGGCTGATTGTACACATCACACCCCTTTTTGTAAAAACCTTTTTATAAAACTTACTTTTCTATCAAAAGATCACCAATTCCTCGGTTTGAGTTCAAACACACCCGAGAGTATGCCCGGATCCTTTAAACCAAGGCTCTGATACCAACTTGTAACATTCCAAAAAAAGTGATAAAACTTTTCATTTTTAAAAATCATCAAAACCATACATCATATGTCTCAAAACCATTATAATACAAATGTCTCAAAAACATTAGAGTAAAATGATCATCAATGCGGAAATCATAAGGGGATGATGTGTGATCATGTCAGACCCTTCCATTTCGAACTGGAAGTACCTGAAAAAGTTAAACCAAAAAAATGTAAGCACAAAGCTTAGTGAGTTCCCCAAAATACCACATACCATACAAACATTGCCATGGGCTACCCTTATGGTCTTGCATACAAGTGCCATGGGCTACCCCATGGTCTTTCATACCATTGCCATGGGTTGCCCCCATGGTCTTCCCTTGTAATGCCTTGGCTACCCTAAGGTCTTACACACAAGTGTCATGGGCTACCCCCATGGTCTTTTACACAAGTACCATGGGCTACCCTCGAGATCTTCCATGAAAGTATCACAAAGACAACTAGCATCCTACATAACACAATCCATTAGGATGGAATTGGTGCCTTCGACCCACAAGTACGGTGAGAAGAGTCACCTCTCATATGATAATCAACTGCTACTGCCCTCACTGACGAAAATACAAATGTTATACACCACCTATACAGTCACACAAGGTAAACCCTTAGCCCACCTTCCAAAACTAGGATTCTGACCAAAAGTTAACTCAAGTAAAAAAGTCAACGATCAAAGTCAACGACCAAATTTGACTTCGGTTAACTGCCCATCGTAGACATTCATGACCACGTCGTGGCCCATAAACGACAAAACAGACGATGATTGTCGTCGCAACCCAAGGTCACGCCATGGGTATTAGGTTCTAAACAGCTTAATGGGTTAAGTTGTCTCCTCCGGTCGCAAGGGCTCCAAAGCTCATATCTGGTCCTTCCTATGGTCTAGATGGATAAAGTTTCCAACTTTATCCCTTAAGATTCCCCAAGAGATCAAGATCTCAAACCCTGGGTCCAACAAGGAAAAACATGGCAGGAGCTTAACCATTAAGCACTTAATATCTAAAGTTCTTAGCCCATCAAATACAGAAGTGTTTCTAACACTAAAATTAACATAAAAGTTGGTGCTTTATAGACATGCATGTCCAACGCATGTCTTGAGCTCATATTAAGTAAAAGTTTAGGATTATGACTAAAAATCTCGTGCATGGTTCAAAATCTAAACATACTTCAGATCTAAACCATCAACTACTCCAAATGTCCCAAAGATTCATAAAGTTGTAAGCTTTATGGGATCTCACCATCCTAACTAACAAGAAAAAGAAGAATATGGGACAAAACTAAAGATCTAGCAACCTAACAACATAAAGGTTGAGTCTTGGCCACTTATAGAGGTCCCAAAGTGTGCTAGAATGAGAAATGGAAACTTGCTTGCTGGATCTAGGCTCACTTCTGCTTCCTTATTCCTTCAAAATCTTCCAAAAAGCACCAACATAAGCTTCAACAATTGAGGAAAAGGATTAAAGTTTCTTTAGAGCTTAGGAGGGTGATGGAGGCTGAGGATGAGCAAACCTAGCCTCGTCATTCCTTTAATTAGGGTGCAAAACCCGAAAGATTAGGGTTTAAGTCTCTAGAGGTAGCTACGTCGTGGCCTATAACATGTCACGTCGTGGCAGGTCAAAAGAAGTTTGCGTCCAAAAATGCCTCGCCGCGTCGTAGTGATCCTCCAACATGTCGTGGCAACTCCAAACAACCAAACTATGAATAATAAAATGTACGTCAAAATTCGGATGTTACATCAACAAACCTCTTATGAGGGTACCCAAATTCCACATCAAACCAAAACACCGAACACCCCCTCCCATGCAGCCATCACCAAAAACCCATGACATCATGTGTTATACAAAGAAACAAACACACACACACATACACACATCACAAACATTAAAGGGGCGATTTTCCTATTCAAACTATGAGAAGATTGTTTTGTTTTACAATTTCATCTTATGCCATAAATCTCAAGCGGCAAAAATAAACATCAATTAGGTATTCGAAATTTTCAATTTTCTATCAAATAAAAAAAACTCATTTGGACAATATATTGAACATGATAAAATTTGCAATCATAAAACCGGTGAGAAGTGGTGTTTTAGGGTTTGAGACTTACTTCAAATTTCAGATGAAACCCTAGTTTCGTCTTCCTTCAACACACAGAGGCAACGATGATTTAATTTCTTTGGCTACTCATGAATAAAAAATAACCCAAAATGAAACCGGTAAAAATTTATATAAACCTTTCAAAAATTTAACAGAAATCAAAAGAACAGGGAAAAGGGTTTTATAAAGAGCGACCTTACGTCGTATATGTGTCTTCATCTTCTGACATATAGCAAAGTTGCCATTATTGGTTGTGTTTCATCTACGGTTTAGAAGTTACAAGCACGTCTTAGCAAAAAAAAAAAAAAAAAAAATCGAAAGCAGAAGTTGCCCTTAACCTCAACATGGACTTGTAATGATTAAGGGAAGATGACAATTAACAATTTGAAAAATACCTCCATCTGTATGCTTACATCTAGTATATCAAACCCTTTTCAACCTCAACTGTGACAACATCTTATTATTTTTTTTTAAAAAAGAAACAACTCATAATAGGAAAAAACAAAAATAGAGTTTTTGAATCAATGTCAGACCTCAGACAATCTTTGTAGGCATCTTTTTCGGTCTTCATCTTTATCCGATGGTGTTGCATCTAAGGTTCGATGAAATCGATGGCGATATTTGGGGAAGAAAATGGAGGGGGACGCCTACGATGACGTCTAATGGAGGGCGACGCCTGCTTCGGTGGCATCTACGGTTCGACTGCTTCGATGGTGGCCGATGACAACCAATAGAGGCGGAGGCAGACGGTAGATGTAGGTGGAGTAGTTGAAAGCAAAAAGGAGTTCGAGAGTGAAGACAAATGAAAAAATAGGGCGGTGGAGAACAGTGACACATCTGATTGGAACACAATGACGGTGAGAAGGATATATAAACGATCAAATCCGTCAAACTCCAAACTAAAACCAACTTCAAAAAGTTAATGTTCATAAGCCGAAACAGGATTTAATGTATAGTATACTAATTGGTAAAACTCTTATAAGATATTTTCAAAAATAAAATTTTTTAGAAATAAAATATGTGATAATGTTTAGCTAAATTAAGTACTAAGTTATAAGCTTAAATGGAGAACGGGTATAACCATTTTTGGGATTTTTACATTTTGTTGTCGTGGATTATTAAGTTCAAATAAATATTACACATAAATCAAGAGCATATTACAGTAAAATTGAAGACAACGACAAATATAAACAAGTTTATCCATTAAGGTTGAGTATGAGTCGGTTTTGGAGAAAACCGAATCCAAACTATTAAGTTTGGTTTTTCGATATTTTCAAAACCATTTGGTTTGGTTTTTTGAATGGTTTGTTTTTTTGGCTTTTTGGGTGGTTTTTTATTTTTCGGTTTTGATCCATGGGTTGGTTTATTTTCGGTTTTTACTCATGAATATTGGATTTTATGTGGTGCAAGAAACATTACCCTAAGTTTCGCGGATTGTTGCTCGTATGCATATATCATATTAAATGTTACATTTTATTTATAGATCATGATTAAACTGTGAGGTACGTGAGAATATAGTAAATCTTGAAATGGAAAAAGGAAATAGCCCCACTAACTTTAGCACGAGAAGTCGATAATGAAGGCAAAAGCAAAAAGTTTTTTCGAAATATCCTTTTTTATATTTAGTTTTGTTATGAATGATATATATATAAATATTAATAAAATTTAAAATATATTAGAAATATATAATGCCACTGGGTCAGTTATTTTGTAGGTTTTTTTTTAGTTATGGGTCGGTTTGTTTCAATCGATCAGTTGCGTATATCAAAACCGAACCGAACCATTTTTCGGTTTTATAAAAAATATACCGTCAATTATTGTTTTGGTTTCTATTTTTTTGTCTCGATTTTGTTCTTTTATAAAATTTCCTATTCGTTTTTGTTCACCTTTGGCATCCACAAACAGTCAACATAATTTAGTATATGTCTAAAATAGTTATTTTGTAGGAAGAGATTGATCGTGGAAGTGGACACAAAACGTCGTGGTCACGGCGAAACACCCCACCCCCCCCCCCCCCCTCCTATTTCGTTTCCGTTCGTTACCAACGATTTCGTTGCCTACATAACGATTCGTAACGCAATGTAACGGTCAATTTTTTGACCGTTTTTTTGGAAAAGGGAACTTCCCTAACGAGGGTTTCCGGGCCAGCTTTCACGCACCGACTAATCTCCCGCTGTAAACATGAGGCTTTGCCTCATGCCCTAGTGTCACTGCAGGCGAACCTCCATGGCCACAAGGGCTGAGTGGTGCCAGGATTTGAACATGGGTCAATAGGTTATCCACCATATCTTCCACATGCCTTACCAAGTCACCACAACCCAATTTTTAAACACATAATCTTCTCTCATCTTCATACTATTTTCAACTTAAAAAAGTTATAGTTTTCCTTTCAACCAAATATGGAGCAAAACCCGAACACCCCGCCTCCAAACACAAACACATATGTCCTGATGGGGTTCGCACAATACAGGAGTTATATGAACCTACTCAACTCAAACTCACCCTCAATGTAATTTCCTACATCCCTTTACATGCAACAAAACCCAAATCTTCAACAAAACATTTTCAGTGCTTTCACTTCCATGCAACAAACAACCACACAACCACCACCCACACAACCACCACCAGAAACTGTTCCCGAAACAAAAGCAGGAGGCAATCAGAAAGGGAGAGGGAATAAGAAAGGGAAGGCGGTTGTGGATACTGAAGAAGAACCTCCACTATGATGGACACCGGAGGAGGAGTACGCGTTGGCGGTGGCGTGGTGCGGGGCTTCAAAGAGTTCAACTATCGGAAATGATATGCGAAGAATTGGGTTTTGGGAAGTCGTGTTCGACAAATTCCACGCGCTTATGAAGAAACAGCCATATCGTAATATCGATATGCTTAGTAGTAAGTGGACTCCGATCAGTCGTCGGTGCACCAAGTTTAATGGGATTTTCATGAGACTAGAATCGCAAAAGCAAAGTGGTGCAAATTGATTTTGATGTGTACAAAGCTGCGCGGGAACAATATCTAGTCGAAATGGGACACGCTTTCGAGTTTGAAAAAATATGGGAGATTGTCAGGCAAGATTCAAAATGGATTAAGGCGCTAACATCGTCAGAGACACAATCAAAGAGGTCTCGCAATTCTAGTTCGTTTGACGTTTCCGACGCACGAACGAACATTGACCTCAACGTGGACACGAATGACATCCCCGACGACATCGAAGAGATCTCCCCCCCCCCCACGCCGACCGATCGGACGCGACAAAGCGAAACGTGCTCAATGTCACGGGGACGAAACTGATAGAAGGGCACAAGAGTTGGTAGAAATGAAAGCAAAGTTTGACCAACACAATCTCATCGCCCAACAAAAGGTTGATGTGCAACGTGAGCACTTGGAGTTTCTTCGTAAGCAAGCGGAGAAAGATCAAATGGCGAAGGATTTAGCAATTCTCGAGACTAGCGAAGAAAATATGAGATCACGAGAAGTGCAAGTGCTCCGGAAGATGAATGAGAAAAATCGAAAAACAATATTTGAATGACTAGTCAATCATTTTTTAGTTTTTAAGATAATGATTATTTATTTATTTATTTGTTTTTTTTCTTTTTTTTGTTGTAATGTTATTTTAAGTTTTTAATGTTATGGTTAATCTAGAATTTAATTATATTGCATGTTTCATTTTTTTTTTTAAATAATCCAAGGTGATTAAAAAAAACAATCAAAAATAAATAAATTGAAAAAAAAACGAAAAATAAAAAGAAAAAAAAGAAATGATGACATAGAAAGTTAAATGTGTTATAACTAATTGTCTATTTTCTTCATTTGGATTTTGGTGTATAACACCATTTTGACATAACATGTGAGATAACATTTTTTAAGTGTGATAACTAGTTGTCCACACCCACTAGTCTTAATTATATGGTTTGGATCGATGTTGTTAGCTTGAAAAACATTCGCATCTAATTGTTGTGGTTGGAAGCATATAACAAAAGGAAAATTATCAGAGAATGACAAACAACAATGCAAAAAATGGTATTTTTATTGTTTCACCATATTATATGCACAAAAGATGAGATAGTGCAACGATGTCCAAAACTAGAAAACTTGTGAAAGATCAATAAATTTGTGAACATATATGCCTAAGTCAAAAGTCAAAGTCAATTTGAATTTACCTTATTTATAAATGACCCCACGGAATTCTAATTTTTAAGCTACAACTCCACAATTTTTTATTTTTATTTTGGCTTATTAACTAAGTCCAATTGTAATTCCAATACAAAAATTCGTAACAAAGAACTTGGACAACCAATGCATGTCTACTTGAGTCGTACTAAGTTTTTTCACTCGAAATCGAACATTTAGAAGTTCTCTCAACTTGTTATTGTCCTCTATCATACACTTTGCAACACCTAAACATCGTTCATATATATATATATATATATATATATATATATATATATATATATATATATATATATATATATATATATATATAGAGAGAGAGAGAGAGAGAGAGGTAGAGGTTCATTTGAGACCAGGAGTTTTTTGTGAGACATGGGGACAACATATTAGCCTTTGATCAAAATTGATCATATGGCTCATAAAAAAACGTGATTAAGACTTATTAATGTACCTGATTTGTTAATTAAGGGCAGATTAGTCATTGTTAGGTTAAACAGATCATCAACATACATGTTACAAAAATTAGCTTCATATTCACGTAATCAAGATCTTTATCTCCTTCGATCTTCAAATCTCACACCAGATCATCGTTATGTCGGATAGATATTCATTGATCGATCAATTATCCTTCATATCAAAATCATCACATTCAGGAAATCAAGATCTTCATCGCCTTGAATAGGTATGTATTTATACCAGATCAGCGTGATTTTGAGATTGACATTCATTGATTTATCAATTATCCTCTCCTATCAAAATCTCAGCTATTAAATTCACGATTTTAGTGATTTGCTAGTTCATCTTCTTTATTCTTTATCTGATGATTGTTTGAGTTGGATTCGTTCAATTGTAATTGCAAATATGAGTCAATATCTTCATGATTTTCTTAATCAGTTTTGTTCAATCGCAAATTGCAAACCACAGAAAGATAAGCAAGGATTGATTTTCTTCAATTCATCATCAAGAAGGAACAATTTCTCCATTATAGAACAATTTCAACAACTCATCATTAGTAGCAATTGATGTACCATCTATTTGAGGACAGAAGAATTGGAGAAGTATTATTTGATACGCCAACTGTTTGATGAAATGCCTAAGAGAATAATCATAAATTAAGTTCTAATGCATTTAAACTCTAGACATCCTCCTAATTAATTGCTATCTAGTAGCAATTTATGGCACTAAAGTGTGAACTTTACATATATAGGTTGAAGATAATCACAATAGAACAAAATCGTTACATCAAGTCAAGTGATCATGCACCTTCACTAACTTTGAAATGGAAATGGATACTTATAAAAAGTTTTTTGTCCTTTGGTTTGCCTTTAAATGATTAAATCATATTCTTGTTGATATAAATGTTATTCTTTTTCCATCATATTTAGACAATTACACAAAATGGTGCATATATGAAAGATTAGTGTAATCATTGTAGGGAAATCTCAGACCATGTTGATGCTTGAAGCTTGAAGATTGAAGCTTGAAACATGTTTCCTCATTGTTTTTATTATTTTGATTATCTGAGTGAAAGGTTTAGATTAGTTACTATCCTCCTTGTCAGTAGCATGTAAAGTAAATGATGAATTTGGACCAGTTTAGCATGAAGCAGAAGTGGTACTTGGTCCCATTTCATCATATTTTTTATTACATTACATAATACATGGTATATTATTCTGATTAGAATAATTGAAAAACATTACTCATACGTCCTTACATATTCAAAAAATTAAGTTTAGAATACAATTTTGTAAATATTTATACAATAATAAATATTAATGAAATACTTTTTTGTAGGTCAAACTAATGATGGTGCTGAAGAATCGCACTCAAGCAATGAACTCGTTTCAACTAATGATTATTTAGTTTAGATTCTGGATATTCTACATGTACAAATATATAATGTTATAGTCCACTTTGATTTTTGTTTGTTGAACTACTCAATTAGTTCCATATTTCGTTTAGAATATGATACATGATATAGTGCACATATTTAATGATATAGTCTATTATTATATGTTCTGTATTGATGATACTGATATCTTATTGAAGTGTATAATTCTATTTTTAATAATTTATAAGTCTAATATTCTAATACACATTTATAAATGACGATGTAATTGAATGTGTTTTCTTACTATGACTAATATTTTAGATCTGATTATTGTTATGTATTATATTCTACATTGATATTTGTTATTGATATAATCAAGTAGTGTTATATTTCAAAAAACTCATTACGTATAAACTATTGAAAAGTAACAACATATAATATTATTCTAATAGAATGTTCTACACATACTACAAAATATTTTCATGTAATAAATTAACTTATTTATTTAAAAACCTATAACATAATTCTATTAGAATATTCTATATATACATTTATAAAAACAAATAACATATAACATTATTCTATTTGAATATTCTATATATACATATTATTTTTATTTAATAAATGAAATTATTTAACAAGAAACTTATAAAAATTTTCAATTAGATTATTAACATCATACATCATGCATTAGATTCAAATGAGATGACCTTAATATTGTGAGGCCGCGAGACCATGAGACCACTTTTCTCTAGTGAAATATTCTAATATTTTAGTTTTCATAAAAATATAATATATGTAATATTCTAATATTCTAAAACATATAACATTATTCCAAAAGAATTACTATACATAGACATACAATATTCAACATATACACAGTAAATAAGTCTTATTAACAATACATATATCTATAAATTTCATTTTTTTTTGTAAAAAGGTCATTACATATAAATCTATAAAAACCAACAAAATTTAACACTATTCTAATAAAATGTTCTAAATGTCAATTTTTTTGAGACCGTAAGACCATGAGACCACTTTTCTCTAGTGAAATATTCTAATATTTCATTGTTCATAAAAATATAATATATGTAATATTTTAATATTCTAAAACATAGAACATTATTCAAATAGAATTATACATGAACATACAACCTATAAAATTATTCTATTAGAATATTTCTCATATACACAGTAAGTAAGTTTTATTAACATCATATATATCTATAAATTCTAAAATATTATTGTAAAAATGTCATTACATATAAATCTATAAAAAAAACAACATTTAACATTATTCTAATAGAATATTATAAATATACAGAAAACCTATAACATTACTCTATTAGAATATTGTACATGAACTATAACAAAAAATGAACATTTGATCATAAAAGCATGATATTTCAGATTGGTCAAAGCATAACTATTTTTTAACCATGACTATTGTTCTGTGAAACATTTACTGGCCATTGAAACAACCATACCTATTGTTCAAAACTAAAAAAAAGATAACCAATATTCAAACGAACAAAACACTACCATGTCATTCATAATCAAAGACTTTCAAATATTCCAAAAAAATTATTCACGTCCTTCCAGTATGTTTCTTGCATCGATCCATTCCCTCATCATTTTTAATGACCAATCTTATCAACGTTTCCCTATTCCTTTGCTTCGTCGGTTACTTTCTTATGGAATTGGAATCTGATTGGTCAAAGCATAACTATTTTGTATGCTTCTTATTCTGCAGAAAACTTTCTTTACCCAAGTCAATATTTCACATTTCCACTTACTATTCCAGAATAAATTTCCATCTGTCGCATTAAGAACACATCAAAATAAATTTCATTAGCTTTCAATGTGTATTAAACACTAATCCTAGCTATAGTAAATAATTTCAAAAATGTTTAACCGAAACTACAATAAAGAAGTTCATTTCTAGCCCAAGCTATAGTGAATCTGGATTAAACACTAACCATAGCTACAATATAAATTTCAAAAAAATAATTCCTAAATTAGAATAAATTTTTTAACAACTTCCTAAAGTCTATTACAATAGATGATTTAGAATCTACATTATGTAGAATCTAAATCTGAATCAAATATTATCGAACTAAAACATAAAGAGATGAATTCAATTATGTCAGGATAAAATAACAAATTCTCAAAATGTATTTTAGTTTTGACTTATCAAAGTAAGCAGTAACATCTGGTTAATCAATAAAATAACATCTTAAATCAATTTTATGAAGTAACACCTAACTTTACAAATCAGAATACCTAGAATACTAAGTTACCAAAGACTATTTTACTAATATTTTTACTGGATCATCTAACTTATCAAACAAAGTAACATCTGATTCAAATTAAGAAGTACCATATTACTTATCAAACTAGAATACTTAGAATATCAAATCATCAAAAAATATTTCACTAAATATTTACTAGATAATCCAATTACTCAAACAAAATAACATCTAAAATCAATTTAGGAAGCAAGTTATGTTTGCATCTACAACATTCTATCATTTTCATTCACAATTTTCTTGCAGAAAACATGAAATCATTACAGAGTGCATTATGTCGAACACCTAGCGGGCGATCACTAAATTAACCAAACACCTAACTGACACTAGAAGTATGAAACTAATAAGATAAACCAAACAAACTAACAAATTATAATTCAAATTCCAAGAATATCTCTACAGACTTTGTGAATAACTTCATTTATGCATAAATAACATAGCTTGGATTGTAGATTTATTAACATTGAAATTGTTAACAGCCAAAGATGAGTCAATGAAATCTTTTATTACCTGATGAGAAGAATCCTTCCTCAACTAAGAATCATGAGAAGAAGTAGCAGTTTAAGTTTTTTTTTATGAAAACTTAGATCTGAAGCCTTTGATTGAGAATCAACTACTTCTGACGAATCATCACACAAACCAGAGCTAGAATTAGAATCAATTTTAGCAGAACGAGCCACGATTGATGCTCGATTAGAAAAAAAACCTTCAAATTTGTGTACCAAAGCTTGAAATCTTTTTGATTATTGCAATTTCTAGGGTTTTTGATACCTTCCAATCGAACAAGAAGCTAGGGTTTTATCGACTGATTTTTCAAGATTATTCCATCTAATTACACCTTTTGATAAGTAGATAAATGAATTTTTTTTCTGGAAGATGTTGGGAATAAGATTGAGAGAAATTTTGGATTGAGAAAATTTGGGCGAGAACGATGAAAAAACTTCTGAACGTGAATTGATTAGATATCATCCATTGAGTACACAATTCCTATTTTACCCCTCCGTGTCATCGAATTAATCCTAAACTTTGATAAATTTTCAAAATTGCCACCGCCTCTTATCAGATTGTATGTTTTGATCTCAACCTTAGATTATTTTTGATCAAGGGACATAAATACGTCCCCATGTCTCACAAAATAACGTGGTCTCATATGAACTTAACCCTATATATATATATATATATATATATATATATATATATATATATATATATATATATATATATATATAAAGCTTTGATGAATAAGTATATAAATGAATCCAAAATAATACAAATTTATGTAAAAATAAGTTTAAATTGAAAAAAGTTACTTTTATGTAAATAATGAAAATAAAAAAGAAAAACAAAACCATGTTTGTAGAAGCAAGTAAGGAATTCATGAATGGAATTTATTATAATTTATTTTAAGAATGAATTGAATTAATTAAATCAATGATTTTCACTAAAAATAAAATGGAACCAATAAGCAAATTACATGTGGAAATCAAAAATTATGAGAAAATTACATGTGGCAAATTAAAGGAGAAGAAGACATGTGACAATAAGATCTTTATTTATTAGGAATGATGAGTCAAACTCAACCCATTGAAGATATGTGTAACCATGCATATTGAAAAATCCCTCACATATGTGGTTTTAAATAGTTTGTAAACCAAGTTTTCAAAGTTTATAATTTATAAATAGTCTAATACTACGTTCCAATGTCCAAATAAACATAAGTTTTGTAATGTCTCATTTTCACAACCAAAATTTTTCATTTTATTAAAGCAAAGCTTCCTAATTATAAATCCATTATGAAGAAAATCATTTATTCCAAGTACATTTATTGAAAATCGGAGTAATATAAGAAACACGGAATCCTCAATGCTGTTGATGAGGGTATACAGTCCCGTCTTTGCCTTCCCATAATCACCGATAAATCCTAAAAAACATAAACAACTAGGTAAGCACAAAGCTTAGTGAGTTCCCCCCCAAAATACCTCATGCAATCAACATACAAGCATGCATATTGGGTCTACATCTAACAGACTGGATTACCCCTGAGTACACAACATGAGTCCGGCTTGCCTTCCGGCCCACCGCTCATGTCTGGCTTACTCCCTATCCCACAACATAAGTCTAGCTTGCCTCTCGGGCCCACACTTTATGTATGGCTTGCTCCCAGGTTTGTTGGCTTTCACACAAAGCAACATTGCCTCAACCCACAACCACCATATGTCGACATATAAACAATTAAGGATCAAGTAGGCACATAATACAGACATACATCAATCATACAGCTCACTACCACCTACTAGTCCTCTCACAGTACATTGTTTCGCTACCAATTAACCTCCATAAAATGCGTAACCATAAGTAAGTAGATGTGAGATAGCCACCTGAACAGATGATCCTACTCTAGAGCCACAACCAAACAAGGTACATGCAAGAAAGCCTAGATCACGAGTTCTTAGGCTATCCTACATGACTACATATACCCCTTAGGGCACTCCACTAGATGATAACCAGTCTACTAGCACTCTAACCAACATACTACTACTACTACTACTACTACTACCACTAGTACAACATCCTATCATATAAGGATTAATACACAGATCTAGCAGATCACTACAGTACAACAACATCCTATATACCAGGATACAAATCTAACATATCATCACAACATAACAACATCCTATATACCAGGATACATATCTAACAGATCATCACAACATAACAACATCCTATATACCAGGATATATAACCTAGTGGGCCAACATTGGTGCCTTCGACCCACATGTATAGTGAGGAAAACTCACCTCACAGTCTGACGAAATAGTCGAACAACACGCTAATCCGAATATCAACTCTACATTTCACATATACAACAAATGGTGACCAAATCTCAAACCACAACTCAAAATACCCAAAAATGCCCTTAATTCAAACTTGGTAAAAAAGTCAACGGTCAACGAATATCAAAGTCCAAGGTTGCTGAGTACGCCTAACGTATGTGGCTGTTAGGTGCGTAAATTGCACATTTTCATAGGTTAATTTCATGTTTATTTATAGCATTGCATTACATTTTTAGTGTAACTTCCATGCATTCTTGCATTTAGAGACATTATCGAGGATCTATCGATATTTCACCATTTTATGTGGATGTTTAAGGGTGATTTGAAGATTGGAGCATGCTTAGGATGGTCAAGGGAAGCTCTCGGTGAAATTTCGGAATTTTCGGAGCTAAATTGAAGAAATGAAGAAAATCAGAAAATGACTATTTTGTACTGCATTACACGGCCCGCACTTTGGCAAGGCATGCATTACATGGCCGTGTTTTGCATGTTTTTCAGCACAGGAGGGCCATTACACGGCCGTGTAACAGCAAGGCATACGTTACACGGGCCGTGTACCGTGATCTGATGGAATTTGAAATTGTAACTTCTGATTTATCTTTGGTGACTGGCATATTAACACATAACTTCGACTTGGGACTTCAATAAGGCGATTTTGGGAGATCATATCATCATCTAGCATCTTGGAAACACTTTAATTTGCATTTTGTAAGTTAATTTGAAGATCAAAACTTGTTGAATTAGTAATTTGATTTAGACATGTATGGTTGATTTCTCTATCATTTCCAATTCCATATTTCTAAGTGTTTGTTGTTAGATTGTAATTTGCACTTGATTTTATGTTTATCATCTAGTTATCTTTGATTTGGTCTTAAATATATGTTTGATTGGTTCTCTTTTCACTTGATCAATGAATTAGGGTTCTTATCAATCTAGTTAATCAAATTGTAAAATTTGTATATGTTTTATGATTTGATGTTAGTAACATGCACTTGAATGGTTGTAAATAGATCATTGTAATCAAAGATTAGATGTTCATATTCCTGAACTTATGAGGAATGTTGGATATTGTTGGTAATTGTTGTAAGAACTTTAATGTCATTTAATGATTTGATGCAAGAGCTTACTTGAATTGAATCAATTAAATGAATTTTTATTTGAAGAACATATTTTGAATGAAAGACCATTGCTAACTTGGATTATAGAGCTTATTAATATCCAAATTACCAACCTAGTTTGAACATAAATTACAGTCATATTACACCTTACAACACAACACATGTATAGGAATCAGAATCGGAAATGTATTTCTCTTATTGAATTTTAGTATTAATCTTGTCTGTTTATGAGGTTTAATTTGAATTCAAACATAACCCCCCATTTTAACATTGATTGTATGATGTGTGAGAATATGGCTAAATAAGAAGTCACGTATTCATGTGGACCGACCCTGCTTACTCTATACTATCTTTGTGTAAGTAGTAGCAGTGATTTGCATTATTTTGTTATTATTCTATCACATTATTTATTGGTTTGACCACCAAACAAATTGGCGCCGTTTCCGGGGATACGGTAGTACTAATTGTTTATGCCAAGATCTTTTCGCACAGGTACACCTTTACCAGTTGATTTGAAGATAGAAAAATCTGCAAAACAAAGAAGGAAGCAAGCCAGACTTTTAAAGAAACAACAACAATGCGGAGCTTCTTCATCAAATCCATCAACCACATATTCACCTCTATCCGAGTCTGAAACTTTTATTCCTACGCCTACCATGGGAGACAACCATGGAGGAAACCAAGATCCCCCAAATCCACCACCTGAACAAACCTTTAGACAGTGGGCCACTCAAGATGTTACCCAACAACCATTATACATCAATTATCCTGCAGCAATAAACTTTGGATTCAAATCCGGACTCATTCATTTGTTACCTTCATTCTGTGGTCTTGAGAATGAAGATCCACACAAATTCCTTAAGGAATTTCATGTTGGTTGTATGGGGATGAAACCACATGAAGTCATTGAAGATCAAATCAAGTTAAGGGCATTCCCCTTGTCTTTACAAGATTCAACAAAAGAGTGGTTATATGACTTACCATCGGGGTCAGTCACAACATGGAATGAACTTGCAAGGATGTTTATGGACAAATATTTTCCATAAATGAGAGCTTCAGCCTTGTGCAGGGAAATCATTGGTATCAAGCAACAAAAGAGAGAAGCCTTTCATACTTATTGGGAACGGTTCAAGATGTCAAAAACATGGGATTTCAGAGTATCAATTGTTGCAATATTTTTGTGAAGGAATGTCATCTTGGGATAAAAGATTGCTCAGTGCATCAAGTGGTGGATCAATAGCTGATAAAACTCCAACAGAAAAATTAGAGCTCTTATCAAGAACATGGCAGAAGAGTCTAAGCATACAACTCAAGAAGAAGAATGGTACAGTGATACGCCAAGAAGAGTGAAAGAAATTTCTACCCCAAAAATTGAGAGTCAACTTTCTGAGTTGACTAAAGTAGTGATGATGCTTTCTAAGGACAAGGGTGTGCAACCACCCACAGTTAGACCTTGCGGTATTTGTACCCAAGTTGGACATCCCACTGATATGTGCCCGGTGTTACAAGAAGATATAGAGCTGGTTCAAGCTATGGGATTTTCTAATCAACAATAAGGAAACTTTCAGCCAAGAAGCAATCCAAATTGGCAACAACCCAATGCCAATTTTCAACCAAGGCCACCACTTTATCAACCTAGACCTCCATTTCAAAATCAAATGCATCATCAACAAAATTATCAATCACATTTCCAATCCAATCAACCTCCTCATCAATCTTAATTCCAACCTCAAAACATACAACAAGGAAGTAGTTCAAGTGGATCGGGAATGTCTTTGGAAGATATTGTTAAGAGTTTAGCCACAAGTACTCAAACATTTCAAAATGAAACCAAGGCGAGTATCAAGAATTTGGAGCAACAGATGTGTCAACTCGCCACTTCTGTGAGTAAATTGGAGTCACAAGGCAAACTACCCACACAAACCAAAAAGTATCCAAAGCATAGTGCATGTGTCATCACTTTGAGAAATGGCAAAGAATAGAAAGGTCCAAAGATGATTGAAGAAGAAGAGATGGAGTTAGAGAAAGAAGAAGAGAAGTCAAAAGCACCTTCAAAGCAAGTACCCATTGAAGTAAAAGTCACTCCTCCCCCATTTCCCACAAGGTTAAGCAAGTCAAAGCCTGAGAGGGAAGACAATGAGATCATGGAGATGTTCAGAAAGGTTGAGGTAAATATTCCTCTTATTGATGCCATCAAACAAGTCCCTAGATATTCTAAATTCCTTAAGGAATTTTGCACATCTAAGAAAAGATTAAAAGGGAATGAAACGGTCAAAGTAGGTGAAAATGTATCTGCAGTGTTACAGAAAAGATTACCTCAAAAATGTAAGGATCCGGGTGTTTTCTCGATTCCTTGCAAGTTAGGTAATATTCATGTTCCACGAGATATGCTACACCTTGGAGCTTCTATCAATGTTTTTCCATATTCTATTTTTAAAACTTTAAATATTGGCATATTGAAGAAGACCGGGGTAATCATTCAATTGGCTGACCGATCTTTAGTACATCCAAAAGGTGTGCTAGAAGATGTGTTAGTCCAAGTGAATGAATTAGTATTTCCAGTCGATTTTTATGTCCTTGACATGGATGATGATGACTCACCGAATTTGAGTTCAATTCTTCTAGGAATACCCTTTTTAAAAACAGCCTGAACAAGAATTGATGTTTATGATGGTACATTGTCCATGGAATTTGATGGAGAGGTGATAAATTTCAACATCTATGATGCTATGAGATATCCAAGAATTTTGTGGATGTCATTGAACCATTAACCGAAGAGTCTTTTGATTTGTCTAATCTCAATGTGTTAGCTCTCAATTTAGACAGGAATCTTCACAAAGATGGAGTGGAAAAACTTTCCAAGCGATTCAAAATTGATGAAGGGATTATGGAAGTTGTATCTTGCATGGATCAAAAAAAGAAAATGAGGTTTGATGTTCCAAAACTGAAATTATCAATTCCTAATGAGAAACTTGTTCCTTCTATTGTACAGGTACCGGAATTGGAACTCAAGACTTTACCCAAGCATCTCAAGTATGCGTATCTTGGAGAGAACGAGACTTTGCCAATGATCATTTCCACAAAGTTGACAACAAAGGAAGAAGAAGAGCTTATTACCACTTTGAAGGAGTATAAGGAAGTTATTGGGTGGACTATAGCCGACATCAAAGGTCTAAGTCATTCACTTTGCATGCACAAGATCCTTATGGAAGAAGACTACAAGCCTTCACGAGAAGCTCTGAGGCGTTTGAATCCTCCAATGATGGAGGTTGTGAAGAAAGAGATTTTGAAGTTGTTGAATGCGGGGATGATCTATCCTATATTTGAAAGCAAGTGGGTAAGCCCGGTCTAAGTTGTACCAAAGAAGATAGGTATTACCGTTACAAAGAATGACCAAGGTGAATTAGTCCCCACTCGTGTGCAAAACGGGTGGAGAGTTTGCATAGACTACAGAAGACTCAATTCCTCAACCCGGAAAGACCATTTCCCACTTCCCTTCATTGATCAAATGTTGGAAAGGTTAGCGGGAAAAACACACTATTGTTTCTTTGATGGGTATTCCGGTATCCACCAAATACCCGTTGCACCTGAGGATCAAGAAAAAACCACTTTCACATGTCCCTTCGGAACATTTTCATATAGGTGGATGCATTTTGGACTATGCAATGCTCCCGCCACTTTTCAAAGGCATGGTAAGTATTTTTTCGGAGTACGTTGAGGAAATCATTGAAGTGTTTATGGACGATTTCATTGTTTATGGTAATTCTTTTCACGAATGTTTGGGTAATTTGAAAAAGATTTTGCAAAGATGTATTGAGACCAACCTTGTTTCGAATTATAAAAAGTGTCATTTTATGGTTGACAAAGGTCTCATACTTGGTCATGTTGTGTCTTCTAAGGGTATAGAGGTAGACAAAACAAAAATAGATGTCATTAAATCTTTACCTTACCCCACTTGTGTTCGCGAGGTACACTCGTTTCTTGGTCATGCAGGTTTTTATAGAAGATTCATCAAAGATTTTTCCAAGATATCTCGTCCCATGTGTGAGCTCCTACAAACAGATGCAGAATTCAAATTTTCCAAGGAGTGCAAGCAAGTTTTTTATCAGTTGAAGGAGTTGTTAATCTCAACACCAATAATTCAATCACCAGATTGGAGTTTGCCCTTTGAAATCATGTGTGATGCTAGCAATCACGCGGTTGGTGCGGTGTTGGGGCAAAGAAAAGACCGAGTTCCTCATGTCATTTATTATGCCTCAAAAACACTTGATAGTGCACAATCCAATTACTCAACCACTGAGAAAGAATTGCTATCTATTGTCTTTGCTTTAGAGAAATTCCTTCAATATTTGTTAGGTTCTAAAGTGATTGTTTATTCTGATCATGCAGCTATTAGGTACCTACTTGCAAAGAAGGATTCGAAGCCTAGACTCATTCGATGGGTTTTACTCTTACAAGAGTTCGATATTGAAATCAAGGACAAGAGCGGAAAGTCAAACCTTGTGGCCGATCATCTTAGTAGGATTGTCTCTCCCGATGACTCAACTCCCATTCATGATGTATTTCCCGATGAGAATCTATTTTCAACAAAAGTTGCCCCATGGTATGCCGATATTGTGAACTACATCGTCACAAATCAATTTCCACCAGACTTGACTCGATGGCAAAAAGATAAAATCAAGAAAGAAGTCAAGAGGTATGTATGGGATGAGCCATATTTGTGGAAATATCGTGCTGATCAAATGATTAGATGATGTGTGGAACAACATGAGGTATCTTCTATCTTAAAATTTTTTCACTCTTATGCTGGTGGAGGGCATTTTTGGTCCTCAAAGAACTGCAAGAAAAGTATTAGAGAGTGGATTTTACTGGCCAAGTATTTTCCATGACTCTTATGTTTTTTGTGCAAGCTGTGATAAGTATCAAAAGATGGGTTCTTTAAGCTCAAAGAATCAAATGCCCCTTAATCCTATTTTAGTTTGTGAAATTTTCGATGTTTGGGACATTGATTTCATGGGACCTTTCCCATCATCTTCGGGTTTTACTTACATTCTTTTGGCTGTGGATTATGTCTCTAAGTGGGTGGAAGCAAAAGCCACCCGTACTAACGATTCAAAAGTTGTGATAGATTTCTTGAAAGATAACATCTTTTCCAGATTTGGTGTTCCAAAGGCCTTAATCAGTGACCGTGGTTCACATTTTTGCAATCGTATGCTTGGAAGAGTCTTGAAGAAGTATGGTGTTACTCATAAAGTCTCCACAACATACCATCCACAAACAAACGGACAAGCCGAAGTGAGCAATCGACAAATCAAGGGTATTTTGGAGAAAACTGTCCATACAACAAGGAAAGATTGGAGTACTCGTCTTGATGATGCTTTGTGGGCATACCGCATTGCATTCAAAACTCCAATTGGAATGTCTCCATAACACATTGTTTTTGGAAAGCCATGTCGATTACCCGTTGAGTTGGAACATAGAGCCTATTGGGCAGTCATACAATTCAATATGGATTTAAATGAATCGGGAAAGAAGAGAAAGCTTGAATACAAGAGCTTGAGGAGATCCGCAATGAAGCATATAAGAATGAAGTTCTTTACAAAGAAAAGACAAAAGCATACCATGACAAGATGATTTCTCGCAAGGTATTTGAAAAAGGTCAAAAGGTATTACTTTACCACTCTCGTTTCAAATTAATTCCTGGTAAATTAAGGTCCCGTTGGGTGGAACCATTTGTTGTCACTAATGTTTTTGAGCATGGTGCAATAGAAATCACAAGTGAGAAAATCGGGAAGATCTTTAAGGTGAACGGTCATCGTTTAAAACCTTATTATGAAGGATTTGAAGTAAAAAACAAGGAAGTGGAGGAAGTAGTGGATCCAAAGTACCAAGATTGACAAATAATTGGGGTCCATGTCGAGCCACCGACTTTAAACAATGGCAGCTACCCGAGAGGCAACTCGGGGGTATTTTGGTCATTTTTGTAAAATTTTCGTATGGGCATTTTCTTTTTAGTTTTTTTGTTCCAAGGTTCTTAGAATAATTAGGGGACTCTAAAAATAATTTTATGAAGATTGGAAATGAGCGGATGCGAAAATAAGAAAAATCACCGTGCATTTCTTAGAACATTACACGGGTCGTGTAATGCATGCCTTTGCAAAACACGACCGTGTAATGAGAAATTATATCAGGAATGTTGGTGTTACACGGCCGTGTAACAATACCCTTGCCCTTACATGGGCCGTGTAACGAGGCCTGTACATAAAAAAACGGGGTTTTTTTTAAACAACAAAAGTCGCAGCTCATTCTTCATTCCAGTCGACTTCTTTTCTCTCGTTCCCCTTCACCGACAACATACACAAGCACCTGATTCTTCGATTACACCATGGATTTAAGCAAATAAGATATGGAACTTCAAACCCTTTCTTCTTCCTTACACTCAAGCAACTTCAAAACACCATTTTAATGGTGATTTTCGGATTTTTTCGAAGAACCCTAGAAAATGGGGTCCGAAAATTTTGTTCTAATTTCTTCAAATTGCTTGTAGGATAAGTTTGGGGAAGCATTGTGGAAGAGATTACAAGTGATATCAAACACCAATTTAGTGTTTCAAGCTCCAAATCGGGTATTCTCTTTCCAATTCCTTAACTTTGCATTGTTAGTCATAAAAGCTTCAGTCTTTGTGCTTAAACTGTCAAATTGAGTGTTAATTGTGTGTTAGTCCTTTGAAGTGGTTGTACATTGTGCTTAAGAGTCAAATTTTTGTGCTTAAATATCGTTTCTCTTATGGCTTCATCATCTCGTGGGGTGGTAAAAAGGGTAATTCCAAGCGTTCTAGAGTCTTTGACATTAATGTTAGTAAACGTGACCCAAACCCTCCACGCCAAAATTCGGATGAATTGGAATTCTTAGACTCTCAACAAGAAACTAGGTATCATAATTTTCTTAGTCGTAGGCGCGCAACACAGAAATTCGCGGACATGCCCACTCTCGAGTCCCTCCATATATATGATCAAGTCTGTGTTTTGTTTAGAAATATTGGGTGGTAAGGGTTGTTGTCATTGCATGATGTTGGTTATGTCCAACCTACTATTGAATTTATGTCATCTGTTTCCTTCAATCATCGAGCTGAGTATCTCTCCTTCCGTGCTTTTAGCCGTGATTATCAGTTGCATAAAAATAAATTATGTAAACTCATTTGTGCTCTAATTGCTAACACTTACAGCCCATTTCACATATTTAATTTTCCATTTCAAGAGGATGCTAAAGCTTTTTGGGGGAGAATTTCAAGATTGAACTATTTTCCAAGCGCTGCCAAAGCATCAAGTATCATTCATCCTGTTCTTAAGGTCACCCATCGCATCCTTGCTTCTGTTGTATTTCCACAAAATGAGATAAGCAAGGCAGGCCAAAAAGAATTAGAGCTTATGTGGTGTATGATCCACAGTTCAAGTCAACTTCCCGATTTTGGATTATGGATCATCTTCAAATTGTTGAAAATATCCCGTAACACTAGTGGTAAATTACTTTGTGGGGGTATGATCACACTTATCCTCAAACACCCAGCTCTTTCCATTCGTTTTCCACCCGGTCTCGATGTCATTGAGGGATAAACTTGCCTCACAACAAACATCTTGCAAAATATGCATTTGTTCCATCTAAATTATGAGATTTACATGTCGTTTATTTGGGCTGTTGATAGTCGTGATTACCTCAGTATTGATCATCAGAATGCCCAACGTCTTAGATTGTCCAATCCCGTGCACAACATTGTTTGGCGCCTTAGTTCCAATTTAGGTGTCCTGATGCCCGAACCTGATTCTGATTCTGATGAGCCCATTCCTGATGCTTCTGCGCCAGTGCAGTAAGAGCCTGTCACACATCCTCATCATGACATGTATATGCAAGAATTTCGTAGGTTGCATGAAGACAATAGGCATTTGCATCGTGACTATTATGAACTTTATGACAGTGTTTGTGAGATAAATACTAAGATGGTGGAGTTTCGAGAAGAGTTCTATTCCTTTAGAGACAATCAACAAGCATGCAACCAACATGTGGATTCCATTGTGACCGACATGCATAGGGTACTCTATTTAGGTGGACAACCCACACGACCACCTTATTACCCTCAATATCCACACTACCCTCCACCGTACAAAACACAATTTCCACATCAATATCCTCCCCCATTTCCACCTCAAGATCCTCCTCAATAATTTGTCCCGCTCTCTTCCCAAGCATCAAGGACGATGCATATTTTTAAGCTTGGGAACTGTGTATTATATTGCATTGCATTATAAAAAAAAAGTTGCATATTCAATCATTATATTGCATTGCATTAAAAAAATTTAAAACTTAAAAATTAAAAAAAAATACAAAACATAAAAATACAAAAAGATTTTTTCCTTTTTATTTAGGTTTTGAGGGTCTTTTCATGCATTTTTCTCTCCTCTTTATTCTCATCTTTAGAATGTCTTTAACTTTTTGTCACAATACACGGTCAAGTTCAAAGTTTTGTCTGCTTATACCCCGTATACATGTGGTGTCACTAATTTGTGAAACTTTAGAACTATTGAGAACACACTTATTTGCTAATTCACTTAGTGGCGGTGCATTGAGGTATATTATGACAAGCAACTCCTCTTAAATAATTCGGGTCACAGCAGGTGATAATCAAATATAGGGCATTTTTAAAATATCCATGAGTACGTTATTGTGTGAATCGGTAAGGCATAAGGCGACGCAAAAGTTCATTTGGTATTCTAGTTTCATTTTTAGTTTTATTTTGTTAATCGTTTGTATATATGCTTGTTTTTATTTTGTTTTGTAGTATTTAGTTTAGATTAATTGACTTTTTGTTGAATTATATGCGATCTTCGCTTGGTTCAAAAAGATTGGTTCTATATATATATATATATATATATATATATATATATATATATATATATATATATATATATATATATATATATATATATATATATATAGGATTTGTGCAGCTTTTTCAACATTTGTCTTTTTGCATTTTAAGGTCAAATCAATTTTTCCAAAAGATAGTTGTTAAAGTTGTTTATTATTTTCATTTTAGTTTTATAGTTGTAAATATTAGAAGTTTATTGTTATTTTAAACCAAGTTGTTTCCCAAAGTTAAAACCGCGAAGTCATCAAAATGACGGATTTCAAAGTCAATTTATCAAGTTTTGTGTTCAAGTTATATATATATATATATATATATATATATATATATATATATATATATATATATATATATATAAGGGTTTTAGTTTATGTTTGTTTTTCATTTCTTTTGTAATAATTAAGTTGAGTATTTGTATATATTCATGCTACTTTCTAGTAAAAAAAGAACCGAACCAAGCCTTTCCAGATTTATCATGATGATATTTTCACAGGAAATTCGTTGTGTTTGATTTTGTTGGCTTGTTTAGCATTGGAAGTTTATTTTGAGGCTAACAATCATGTTATACGGTTCTATTTTGCTTGTTTTGTATATTTGTTGTTGTATATATATTTCTTTTGCGCTCTTGATATGGTCATGGATTTATCTCCTATTATGGATTGCCGAGAGTTGACACGGGTTTTGGAAGAAGATATGAAGATTGTGCAACCGCAAGCTGTTGAAGAGCATGGAGAGAAGACTAAGAAGAATGGGATATGCCTTACCGACGCCTGAGTGCCCTCCACCTTAAATAATGAGTGTAGATTCTTTGATAGGAGTGAGTTCACACATCTTGTGAAATGAGTGCATACACGAGTTGAGTGCTTCAGTGGGCACGTCCCATAGATTGAGATGCACCTGCCTTGTCAATAAAAGTTACTAAGAGATGCCTTATACTATGGTTCTATGCATTTAAGCCGAGTGATTAGCAAATCTTTGTGTTCCATACCTTCTACTGTCCTGATTTGGAATGAGTACATTTGTATGTGTTCGGGGTATAGGTTGACAACTCTTTAATCATGATTATGTTGTCAGGATAAATAACTTGAGGCATTCTTTCTTTTTTTATTTCTATGTTTGCATTTACATTGGCATTTGCATTCATCTTTTCCAAGGTTGACTCTTGTTTGGTTTTCTTGAGGACAATAAAAGGCTCAAGCTTGGGAGATTTGTTAGGTGCATAAATTGCACATTTTCATAGGTTAATTTCATGTTTATTTATAGCATTGCATTGCATTTTTAGTGTAACTTCCATACATTCTTGCATTTAGAGACATTATCGAGGATCTATCGATATTTCACCATTTTCTGTGGATGTTTAAGGGTGATTTGAAGATTGGAGCATGCTTAGGATGGTCAAGGGAAGCTCTCGGTGAAATTTCGGAATTTTCGGAGCTAAATTGAAGAAATGAAGAAAATCAGAAAATGACTATTTTGTACTGCATTACACGGCCCACGCTTTGGCAAGGCATGCATTACATGGCCGCGTTTTGCATGTTTTTCAGCACAGGAGGGCCATTACACGGCCGTGTAACAGCAAGGCATACGTTACACGGGCCGTGTACCGTGATCTGATGGAATTTGAAATTGTAACTTCTGATTTATCTTTGGTGACTGGCATATTAACACATAACTTCGACTTGGGACTTCAATAAGGCGATTTTGGGAGATCATATCATCATCTAGCATCTTGGAAACACTTTAATTTGCATTTTGTAAGTTAATTTGAAGATCAAAACTTGTTGAATTAGTAATTTGATTTAGACATGTATGGTTGATTCTCTATCATTTCCAATTCCAGATTTCTAAGTGTTTGTTGTTAGATTGTAATTTTCACTTGATTTTATGTTTATCATCTAGTAATCTTTGATTTGGTCTTAAATATATGTTTGATTGGTTCTCTTTTCACTTGATCAATGAATTAGGGTTCTTATCAATCTAGTTAATCAAATTGTAAAATTCGTATATGTTTTATGATTTGATGTTAGTAACATGCACTTGATTGGTTGGAAATAGATCAAAATTAGTGTAATCAAAGATTAGATGTTCATAGTCCCGAACTTATGAGGAATGTTGGATATTGTTGGTAAGTGTTGTAAGAACTTAATGTCATTTAATGATTTGATGCAAGAGCTTATTTGAATTGAATCAATTAAATTAAGTTTTATTTGAAGAACATATTTTGAATGAAACGCCTTTGCTAACTTGGATTATAGAGCTTATTAATATTCAAATTACCAACCTAGTTTGAACATAAATTACAGTCATATTACACCTTACAACACAACACATGTATAGGAATCAGAATCAGAATCAGAAATGTATTTCTCTTATTGAATTTTAGTATTAATCTTGTTTGTTT
Organism: Lactuca virosa; assembly: GCF_052849685.1. NCBI lineage: Eukaryota > Viridiplantae > Streptophyta > Magnoliopsida > Asterales > Asteraceae > Lactuca > Lactuca virosa. The sequence continues at coordinate 48,792,680 of NC_136433.1, forward strand.
ATGAGGTTTAATTTGAATTCAAACATAACCCCCCCCCCCCCATTTTAACATTGATTGTATGATGTGTGAGAATATGGCTAAATAAGAAGTCTCGTATTCCTGTGGACCGACCCTGCTTACTCTATACTATCTTTAGTGTAAGTAGTAGCAGTGATTTCCATTCTATTGTTATTATTTTATCCCGTTATTTGTTGGTTTGACCACCAAACAAATTGGCGCCGTTTCCGGGGATACGGTAGTACTGATTGTTTATGCCAAGATCTTTTCGCACAGGTACACCTTTACCAGTTGATTTGGAGATAGAAAAATCTGCAAAACAAAGAAGGAAGCAAGCCAGACTTTTAAAGAAACAACAACAATGCGGAGCTTCTTCATCAAATCCATCAACCACATACTCACCTCTATCCGAGTCTGAAACTTTTATTCCTACGCCTACCATGGGAGACAACCATGGAGGAAACCAAGATCCCCCAAATCCACCACCTGAACAAACCTTTAGACAGTGGGCCACTCAAGATGTTACCCAACAACCATTATGCATTAATTATCCTGCAGCTATAAACTTTGGATTCAAATCCGGACTCATTCATTTGTTACTTTCATTCTATGGTCTTGAGAATGAAGATCCACACAAATTCCTTAAGGAATTTCATGTTGTTTGTGTGGGGATGAAACCACATGAAGTCACTGAAGATCAAATCAAGTTAAGGGCATTCCCCTTGTCTTTACAAGATTTAACAAAAGAGTGGTTATATGACTTACCATCGGGGTCAGTCACAACATGGAATGAACTTGCAAGGATGTTTTTGGACAAATATTTTCCAGAAATAAGAGCTTCAGCCTTATGCAGGGAAATCATTGGTATCAAGTAACAAAAGAGAGAAGCCTTGCATACTTATTGGGAACGGTTCAAGATGTCAAAAACATGGGATTTCAGAGTATCAATTGTTGCAATATTTTTGTGAAGGAATGTCATCTTGGGATAGAAGATTGCTCAGTGCATCAAGTGGTGGATCAATAGCTGAGAAAAATCCAATCGAAAATTAGAGCTCTTATCAAGAACATGGCAGAAGAGTCCAACCATCCAACTCAAGAAGAAGAATGGTACAGTGATACACCAAGAGGAGTGAAAGAAATTTCTACCCCAAAAATTGAGAGTCAACTTTCTGAGTTGACTAAAGTAGTGATGATGCTTGCTAAGGACAAGGGTGTGCAACCACGAGCAATTAGACCTTGTGTTATTTGTACCCAAGTTGGACATCCCACTGATATGTGCCCGGTGTTACAAGAAGATATAGTCGGTTCAAGCTATGGGATTTTCTAATCAACAACAAGGAAACTTTCAGCCAAGAAGCAATCCAAATTGGCACCAACCCAATGCCAATTTTCAGCCAAGGCCACCACCTTATCAACCTAGAACTCCATTTCAAAATCAAATGCATCATCAACAAAATTATCAATCACATTTCCAGCCCAATCAACCTCCTCATCAATCTCAATTCCAACCTCAAAACATACAACAAGGAAGTAGGGTCCAAGACCCAAATATTAGGTTTTGTATCATACTTTCGTACACCCAGTGTACTCCTGGTACGCCCAGCGTACCAGGTTGAACCTCCGCGATCAACCACGCCTAGTATGCCTAACGTACTCGCCTTAACCCAAAACCTTCCTAACTTCTAACGCTTATAACTTCCTCGTTCCAACTTCGTTTTCGACGATCTTTATATCTACGGAAAGGTATTAAAGAGCCCCACAATATTATATAGATATATTGGACTAAAAACTTCTCAAACAAGAATCCATATTTAATGCAAGAACTCGGCCTATGACTTTCCCATTTCTATCCTACGGCCCAATACACAGTTCAAGGGTTAAATCCCTTAACCATCATTACCTCCTTTCACAAGTACTAAACTTTACATCCTTAAGGCCCAAAGCCTTTACAAAATCCACTTTCGGTGTAACATCCCGATGATAAGGTACTTCTAATTTTAACCCTATAATGTAATTATATTTCATTATTGGTCCTTAAGTGTAAGAAAGTGCGAAAATGGCCCATTGTGGCAATTTGGTAAATTGGGAGTTATGAGTATGCCATGCGTACGTGTGTGTACGCGAAGCATACTAAGGCGCGCCTTAGTACGCTGAGCGTACACTTCGTACGTTGGGCGTACGTGGGTGGCATGCAAACCCTAATTTTAGGGCTTTGGATCATATTTAAGCAACTTTATGGACACAAACCCTCTTCTTACCCAACCTCATTCTGTGTTTTCGACCTTCAAGCAACCCTAGAGCAAGTGAGAGCAATTTTGAGCCTTAAAGTGAGTTTTGGAGTGGTTTTGAAGAAATAAGAAGGTGGTGCAAAAAAGATCTTGGAGTGGAGAGCACTTTGGATCTGGGATTTCTTTTTGGTTTGCATCATCTTGCAGGTATAAAACTTGCATCTTTCCCACTCCATCTTGTAGATCTAGGTTTTCGCTCTCTTAAGTCACTTTTTGGTCCAAAAATGATGATTCTTGAACATGGCATGTTCTTGACCCATTGAGCTATCCTTTCAGACCCTTGGAAGGGTCTTAAGTCATAAAAATGGATTCCAAGTGGTTGATTTTGCTCCATGCATCATTTAGAAGGTCTTAATGGATTAAGAAGTGGAGTTAAGCTCTTAATGGACATGCGAAGTCATAAACTTGGAAACTTTTTGACTTTTGAGGGTATTTTAGCCATGGATCTGAAAAATGGTCGTGAGTGCTTAAGCTATTAAGCACTTATTGAGTTTTGAGGCTTCTGGGAGTACGCCCCGCGTACTTGGAGTACGCCCTACGTACGAGGTCAACCACCCCGATGGTGGTCAATTGCAAATACGCGGTACGCCCAACGTACCTTCAGAGTATGCCCCGCGTACTCACTCTGAGTCGATTCGGCTGAGTTGACTCGGTTGGGGCTACTTGATCGGGTTGAATTAGTTGACTTAGTTGGTTTTTGACCAAGTTTGACCTTAAGGGTATTTTGGGTAATTTGGGATTTTGATGGAGATTGGTCATTTGGTTTGAATAGGTGTCGGTTAGAGAGCTGAGATTCGGAGTTGGAACCTCATCAACTTTTGTCCAATTTGTGAGGTGAGTTTCCTCACTGTACTTGCGGGCTGAAGCCACCAAGGGCGACCCTTTGGATTTGATATATCCTATCATGTGATGGTATGTTATCGTGTTGTAGTGATATGTTAGATCGGTATCCTGATATATAGGATGATGCTATGCTTAGTGATATGTAGATATGTTTGACGGTCTGTAGACTGTTATATGATTATCTATTATATGTGCACATATTTGGCTGGTTGTTGAGGCTTTACTGCTTTGTGTGTAAGCCAACAGGCCGGGGGCATACCAACTCGATGGTTGATTGGGCCCGAGGGTATTCCATCCCGAGGATGATAGGACCCATTGTAGATTGGCATTCTAACCCGATGGTTGATTGGACCTGGGGTATTCCAACCTGATGGTTGACTGGACCCACAGTATATTGGCATTCCAACCCGATGGTTGATTGGGCCTGGGGGGGGGGGGTATTCCATCCCGATGGTTGATTGGACCCGACATGTTGTTATTGTATTTGTTACCTGTTTGTGTTTGTACTTTGGGGGATCTCACTAAGCATTGACTTACAGTTTTGGGTTATGTTTCAGGTACTTCGGATGACCGCAGGAAGGCGAAGGCGTGACCGTACACATCCTCTTGTTATGAGCTATGATTTTGAGAGATAACTGATGTTTGAAAATGTTTGAAAACTATGTCTGTAAACAGTTTATGAATTTGGGTTGATTTTAAAAAGTTTAAAGTTCTTGTGATTTTTATGGGTGTTACATCCGGCCTACGATCCTAAAATAATAAATGACAGGAAACAGGATGTTACACGTTTGTTCAAAATACAAGAAAAATAACAATTCATATCAAAATAATAGCACGAGTATAGACATTACAACTTAATGTCTTCTAAAGTCCTGTGCTTTCTATCTTCAGTTTTCTCTAAGTACTTATATGAAAACATGTAAAAATATTGTTGGATTAAGGTATCTAAGCCAAAAATTAAATTGGTATATTCTTGTAATTATAAGGAAAGTCCTTTTTGGGTTTCCTTCATAATTAGAACTTGATTAGAATGATATTTATGGAGAGATGATGATTTATTAGATTATTATATGATTAATAAAATAATTGGAAATTATGAGGAAATGATTTGTTAATATATTAATTGGAAATTGACAGGTGGTTTATTAATTTAATATGTGATTAGTAAATTAATGTGAGATCATTTGTTAAAATAATTGATTTGTTAATTTATATGGTTAATAAATTAATATGAAATCAATTAGAAATGATTAATTATCAATCAGAATTAATCTGGAATTAATTTGGGATTAATTGGAATAAATTAAAGGTGCAAGGGGTGAATTGTAGATGTTTAGGAACTCCAGCAGACTACCGAGACTGTGGCGGAGATTATTGCCAAGTTTCGGGAATGAGCATTGTTGATCCCACAGTATGCTACAGATGAGGACATGAGGAGGACGAGGTATCATTCCATGCCGGGGGATGATATTTGTAAGTTTGTGAGCTTTACAGGGTGCAAGACCCAGATGAGATGGTGGAGAAGGCCCGTGAGCAGGAGATAGAGTTGGAGTTCCGCACCAAGCAGAAGCCCGAGCAGGCACAGACAGCAGTATGTCAGGCTAAAAAGCCTAAGACCTCGGATTCCTCTAGTAGGGGCAGCAAGGCCGTGGCCGGTGTGCCAATTGCGGTAAACCGCACAGTGGGGCTTGTCGGATAGCGGGCTCAGGATGTTACGCATGTGGCCAGCCGGGTCACTTGAGCAGGGATTGCCCCAAGAAGGGCCTGATTTGTTTCCATTGCAACCAGACTGACCATAAAAAGGCCGATTGTCCGAGGTTGCAGGGAGGAGGAAGAACAGTGGCGGTGCCTGCGCCCGCCACAATGAGGATTACCGATGGCCGCCCTGCTAAGGCAGATGCTCCAACGGTGAAGACCTGTGCATTTCAGTTGACTACCGAGGAGGCTCGGGCAACACCAAACGTCGTGGCTGGTACGTGTTTTATCCTTCCTGCCGGATATTGATTTGTATTGCTTATGTATATGTATGTGCTCATGTATAGGGACCTTTTTGGTCAAAGGTATGTCGGCTCATGTTCTACTCGATACGGGTGCTACCCGATCGTTTGTATCTCTTGCGCTTAGCAAGAAGTTCCGGGTTGCGTCGGGGACTTTGGATTCCCCGCTTGAGGTTGAGATTGCAGACGACTGTGAGTGCTGCGAGGGTATATCGGGACTGTGTCCTGAATGTGTGTGGGGGAGAGGTTTCGTGTTGATCTAGTCCCGATACCGTTGCGAGGACTGAAGGTGATCGTCGGGATGTATTGGTTGGGGGCAAATGGGGCCATGATCGATTGTGAGCGCCAGTTAGTGAGGGTTCAAACCCCAAGTGGGGGATAATTGGTTATTCATGGGGAGAGGGCCTCGCATGGGCCAACCTTTTGTTCAACTGCGAGGGCTAGGAGACTTCTTCAGCAGGATTGTTCGGAATTTCTGGCATATATCTCGGATACGAGGGTTGAGACCACGACATATTTGGGAAGTGTATCGGTTGTACATGAGTTTCGGGATGTATTTCCCGAGGAGTTACATGGAGTGCCTCCGGTGAGGCAAATGGAGTTTTGTATTGATTTGGTACCGGGTGCCGCTCCGATAGCCAAGGCACCGTACCGGTTTGCTCCGCTCGAGATGCAGGAGCTATCTACGCAACTTCAGGTGCTGCTAGACCGATGGTTTATCCGTCCGAGCAATTCCTCGTGGGGAGCACCAATCCTGTTCGTGAAAAAGAAGGACGGGTCACACAGGATGTGCATTGATTATCGAGAGTTGAACAAACTAACAGTGAAAAACCATTATCCGTTACCGAGGATTGACGATTTGTTCAATCAGCTGCAGGGTGCGTCTTGATTTTCCAAGATTGATCTTCGGTCGGGGTATCATCAGATGAGGATTCAGGATGAGGATATACCGAAGACAGCTTTCAGGAATCAGTATGGGCACTATGAGTTTGTGGTGATGCCATTCGGGCTCACCAATTCCCCAGCAACGTTCATGGATCTCATGAACAGGGTGTGTAGACCGATGCTGGATCGATCGATGATCGTTTTTATTGATGATATTCTGGTATATTCTAAGACCAAGGAGCAGCATGAACAGCATCTGAGGAAGGTATTGGAGACAATGAGAGCGGGGAGGCTTTATGCCAAGTTCTCCAAGTGTGATTTCTGGATGCGAGAGGTACAGTTTTTGGGGCACATCATCAACCAAGAGGGTATTTTGGTGGATCCAGCCAAGATTGAGGCAGTAATGCGGTGGGAGGTGCCGAAGAATGCATCAGAGATATGTAGCTTCTTGGGTCTAACATAGTACTATCGGAGATTTATTCAGGATTTCTCCAAGATTGCGGTGCCTTTGACTCGGTTGACCAAGAAGAATGTGACTTTTAGGTGGGGCCCGGATCAGTAGTTGGCTTTTGAGACCTTGAGACAGAGGTTATGTGAGACCCCGATTTTAGCACTACCCGATGGGTTGGATGATTTGGTGGTGTACTGTGATGCGTCGATCACAGGGTTAGGCATTGTACTGATGTAAAGAGGGCATGTGATCGCGTACGCCTCGAGGTAGTTGAAGCCTCACGAGGCGAACTACCCCACTCACGACTTGGAATTGGGGGCAGTAGTGTTTGCCCTCAAGATTTGGAGGCACTATTTGTATGGAGTTCGGTGCACTATTTTCACTGATCACAAAAGTTTGAAGTATTTGATGGATCAGCAGAACCTGAACATGCGGCAAAGGAGGTGGTTGAATGTACTGAAAGATTATGATTGCAAGATCTTGTACCATCCAGGGAAGGCCAACGTGGTGGCCGATGCTTTGAGCCGCAAGGCGGCCGGTTCCCCGGTTGGGAACGTTTGTTTGAGGATAACAATGATCTCTCCATTGTTGGATATGATTAAGCAAGCTCATGTGGAGGGTGTGATGAAAGAGAATTGGAAGATAGAGCGGATTCGGGGTCATTATCCCTTGTTTGTTCGGGATAGCCGAGGTCTTCTGAAGCAGTGTGGTCGGGTGTGGGTACCGGTAACTGGGGGTGTGAGACAGAAGATATTGGAGGAGGCTCACAGGTCCAAGTTCTCTATACATCCGGGGGCTACAAAAATGCATAGAGACCTGAGACTGAGCTATCGGTGTCCCTGCATGAAGCGGGAGATCGCTTGGTTCGTGGAGCGGTGCTTGACCTGCAGGAAGGTCAAGGCTGAACATCAGCGACCGCATGGAAAGGTTCAACTGCTTCCCATTCCTATGTGGAAGTGGGAAGAGATTACTATGGACTTCATCACAAAGTTACCGATGACAACGAGGGGTGTGGATTCCATATGGGTTATCCTGGAAAGATTGACGAAGAGTGCCCACTTTATTCCGATCTCGGAGAGTATATCCGCCGAGAAATTGGCGGATATTTACGTGCGAGAGGTGGTGGTTAGGCACGGAGTGCCAGTGTCAGTAGTCTCTGACTGGGATGTTCGATTCACATCTAGATTCTGGAAGAAGTTCCACGAGGAACTGGGCACTCAGTTGTATTTTAGTACGGCGTACCACCCCCAGACAGATGGTTAGAGTGAGAGGACGATCCAGACTCTCGAGTATATGCTTCGGGCATGCGTGTTGGATTTTGGAGGTAGTTGGGATACATACTTCCTACTAGCAGACTTTTCATACAACAATAGTTACCATGCAATATCGGCCGACCTCTGTTTGAGATGCTGTGTGGTTGGAGGTGTAGGACCCCAGTTTGTTGGGGCGAGGTTGGACACCGAGTCATGGGCAGCACTGAGGTAGTGCTCAAGACTACCGGGCTGATTCAGCATGTGCGCGACCGGTTGCGAGTCGCACAGAGCCGTCAGAAAAGTTATGCTGACCGACGGCGATCAGACCTTGAGTTCCAGGTGGGGGACTTTGTGTTACTAAAAGTGTCGCCATGGAAGGGAGTCACCAGGTTTCAGAATAGAGGAAAGTTAGGGCCGCGATATATTGGCCCATTTAGGAATTCTGCCCGAGTGGGCAAGATGGCTTACCACTTGGATCTATCGGACGAGCTTAGCTAGATACACAACACCTTCCATGTGTCGCAGCTCCGGAAGTGTGTCACAGACGAGGCCTCGGTCGTTTCTCTGGACGACATTTAGGTGGACGAGAGCCTAAACTACATTGAGAGGCCTGTTGCGATTTTGGATAGGAAGACCAAGGTTCTTTGGAACAAGGAAGTGAAGCTAGTAAAGGTGCAATGACAGCAACGATGGGCTCCGAATGGACATGGGAGCCGGAAGAGGAAATGCGAGATCACTATCCGGACTTGTTCGCGTCAGCAGACTTAAAGGACGAAGTCTAGTTCAAGTGGGGGAGATTTGTAACACCCGTTCCGGGTATCATCTAGTTTCTCCAAGTTTTAAGGTTTTATGATAGGACTCGACGAGTTGGGGAGCTCCAACTCGTCGAGTAGAGGTCATGTATGAGGACGCAGGATTTAGACCCTACTCGACGAGTCGGAAGGCCCCGACTCGATGAGTAGGCGCTGTAAATGAAAACCCTAATTTTTAGGGTTTGCACCATATATAAAGGACTTAATCCCCCTCTTGTGGCCTCCCTTACCACTTCATTACCCAGAGGAGAAATCCTAGTCGTTCTTTGCTGCTTCCTTGTGCTTGAGAGGCTAAGAGAGTGCTTTTGGTGCATTTTGTTGAAGAAGTTTGAAGGTTGAGAAGCTTGGAATGGGAAGGAGCTTGTAGATCCAGCATCTACATCGTTTGGGATTCCATTTGAAGGTAACAACATGTTACCTTGATCATTCTATCATTAGATCCCCTTTTCCTTAGGTTTAAGGTCATTTTTAGTACATTTGTAGATTATTTCGGGTATTGGGCATGATCTGAAGTTGTAACTTCAGATCTGGACTCCTCTTAGTCCTTAGAGTTGTAAAGTTACTGAAAGCATCAAGCTTTGGCTCTTCTCTTTGGTTTAAACCCCTCCCTTAGCTTGGTTTTGGCATTAAGAGCTTGCACGTAAAGTTTACAACTTTACATGGAAACCATGCCCTAGGAGGCTTGATCTGCATTTTGGAGCTTTGGGCTAGCTTAAAAACGCCTGAACATAAAAAGGACTAAAGGGACTCGTCGAGCTCCTTAGCTAGCTCGACAAGTCGGGTAGGGTTTACCCGTTTTCGAGATTCTGAGTGAGTTTAGTGAAGGATTAGAGTTTTGGTCTGCATGAATTTTTGGTCTTCTGGACATTTGAAGAACTCGACGAGCCACTTAGGTGACTCGGCGAGTTGACTCGGGATTCAGTGGAATGGACTCTGAAGGAACTCAACGAGTTGTCGTATGCACTCGACTAGTTGAGGTCAACATGGACTGTTGACCTTAACTGTTGACCTTGACTTTGACCAGGGGTTGACCAGAGTTGACTTTGAGGGTATTTATGGTATTTCGGGATTGTGACGAGTTAATCACATGATGCTTATAGGCAGTTGAGTTGGAGCTGTGCGTTGGATTTATCGGACCTTATATTGTCAGTTCAACATTCACGAGAGGGGAGTCTCCTCACAATACCGATGGGTCTAAGGCACCAAGGCCGACCCATTTTGTGATACGTGGTACACTAGTTGATGTAGAGATATGTGGTATGATAGTTAGCTATATGATAAGTGGTATTCTAGTTGTCTATGTGATACTTACAGGGAAGAACGTGGGGGATCCCATGACACTCGGATATAAGACCATGTGGGGAGCCCATGGCTTGTCAGTTAAAGACCATGGGGGAGCCCATGGCAATTGAATGAAAGACCATGTGGGGGAGCCCATTGCTTGGCAACTAAAGACCATGGGGGGAGCCCATGACACTTCGGTATAAGACCATGTGGGGGAGCCCATGGCATCCTTATATGTTTGTATGCATGGCTGTTGTGGTTTATGTAGCTTTTATAGCTAATATGATTATGTGATTATGTGGGTTGTGTGGGGTATGCTATGGGGAACTCACTAAGAATTAGCTTACAGTTTGTGGATTTGTTTCAGGTACATCTGAGCCTAAGGGCAAGGTGAAACATCCCAAAAATACAGACCAAAAATTTCTTTTTAAAATCATTTATAATAAAACCATAAGTCATCCATCATCATAAAGGAAACCATAAATCGTGTATCTCAAAACATCGTGTCATAATACTGTATCAAAATCATATGAGAAAATATCAGAGTCTAAACATCCCAGGCTGAAACTGTGGTGTGTCCCATGCGATCATCCCGAGCCCTTCCCCTTGCTAGTGGAAGTACCTGAAACCAAAACTGAAAACTGTAAGCACGAAGCTTAGTGAGTCTCCCCAAGCTACCACATAACATGAAAATAGGAGATACGGGCCCTGCCCACTCTCATGGAGATTCGGGCCCCGCCCACACCCCGCTGTCTAGGAGATTCGGGCCCCGCCCACACTCTGCTGTCTAGGAGATTCGGGCCCCACCCACACTCCGCTGTCTACGAGATTCGGGCCCCACCCACACTCGGCTACCCTGAGATTCCGGCCCCGTCCACACTCAGCTATTGACATGCATACAGGTATCACACAGACAACAAGTATCTCTAACTCTATCAAACAAGCACATAACTCTACTCAAATAATACTACGGGATTCGGGCCCTGCCCACACTCGACTACTATGAGATTCGGTCCCCGCCCACACTCAGCTACTGACATGCATACAAGTATCACATATTCAACAAGTATATCTAATTCTATCAAACAGTCACATATCCATACTCGAATAATACTATGAGATACGGGCCCCACCCATACTCGGCTACTATGAGATTCGGTCCCCGCCCACACTCGAATAATAATGAGATACGGGCCCCACCCACACTCACATACATAAACAACCACATACATGTATCACACAAACAACAAGTATAGCAATCCAACAATCTGACTGATATCTAGACTCTGGTAATAATGAGATACGGGCCCCGACCACACTCTGTGTTCCTATCAAGAACATATAAACTACACAGGGCGGCATTGGTGCCTTAGACCCGTTCCTACTGGAAGAGGACTCACCTCGCACTGCTGGAGTCCCGCGAATAAATCTCTAGCTGCTAGCTGACAGATCCCTAGACTGACAACATCAAAATAAAACCCAATTAACCATTTGGGTTTCCAATGCATAACTCTAAAATACACACTTGGGGTAAAAGGACCATTTACCCCTAACATAGCCTGGTCCAAGACCAAGGCCCAACTCATAATCTGAATGCCCAAAATACCAATAGCCAACCAAGGCCCAACTATGGCCTAATTTTCCAAATTGGGCCCAAACCTCTACATGGTCTTGCCTTAAGGCCCAACCATTTATTCTTGGTCTAACACTTGACATTCTGATGGTACAATATCTCATAATCATCAAGGCCTAGTTATGGCTCATCTATGGCCCAATTTTCCAATTTGGGCCCAAGCCTGTCCAATGGGCCTTATCTTATAGCCCAGTCTAATACTCTAGTCCTTATACTTGTTCTTGGATGGTCCATCAATAGCCCAAACATCTAGGCCCAACAGAAAAAGCCCAATTCAAAACCCAATACAATTAGGGTTTTCACATGAAATGATGATTAGGGTTAAGTGTTCTTACTTAACCCATTAAGGACTTAACCTATTAAGTCCATTATTCCACTAAGCCATCATACAATGGAATCGACATGAGTCATAACTTCAGTCCATTGGTCCAAATGCGGGTCCCAAAAGGTCCAAACCAACAAACCCAAAATTAGGGTTTTCTAAACCCTAATTAGGGTTTCTATCCCAATCATGAGCCAACCCAGTCCAAGATTAAGCAATTGTGCCAATTAGGGTTCCACTATGTCGGGCACCACCCACTGCCACCTCGGGCGGTGGTGACCGGCGGCGACAGGCGGCGGCGGCCACCATTTCCAATGGTGGTGGCTTGAAATCTTGACTCAAAAATCGCATATACCACTTCACACATAATGTACACACATAGCCACAAGAGATGGTGGCTAGTGGCAACAAAACGGTGGCAGCCACCACCTCACGGTGGTGGTGGCGGGCCTTCATTGATTTTCCGGCCAAAACGACTCATACAATAACAACAACACCGACAACAACATATATTCTAGACATACATCCTACCATCCACCTTCCATGCGGCTGACGCTGCCGGAAAGTCATGAAAATGGAGGCCAAAAGCCACCGACGACAGCAGTGGCGCGTCTGACGTCGCACACGCACAAAAAGGGACGGATAAGAGAAGATAGAGGTGGAAGATGGTCTTACCGGGATATTCTAGTCGTTCGTAGCCTATTCTTCTCCGTTCACAGCTCAACTCCGGTCTCGGTGGTCCTCCTGGCCGTGCACGGTGTCACCGACAGCAGGGGCTATGGTGGTGGTGCTCAGCGACAAAGTAGAGGAGGCGTAGTGCGGCGGTCGGACTCAACCAAGCAGGTGACTGCGGGCACTTCTACATCAATGGCGACGACTAAAAGGAATGGTCTCTTAGGGTTTAGAGATGCGACATGGGGGTGGGCACTGGGTTATGTCCCGCTCATTTCAACTTTTATTCGATATACACCTTTGGTCCCTCCTTCCCAAATTCTTTTCAAGATTAGGCTACAATTTACCATTTAAACCCTGATCCCATAAATTCCTTTCATAATAGGTCCCTAAATTACCAATCAGCCCCCTAAGCCTTCAAATCTTTTCAATTTAAATCCATTAATTACCAAACGCACCCTGACTTCTGAAATCCTTTTCAAATTAAATCCAGAACTTGCACTTTTAACCCCCAACTTCTAAAATTGACTTTTTAACTCCCGAAGACCAACACCTTGCTAAGTTATTCCACATTAGGGCTACTACTCATTTAAATTTTATCTATTTAGTTATTTAAAGAAAAAATGGGATGTTAGACAAGGGCAAGGTTTGATGACGCGGCATACACTCTCTCTTAGGCCTTTTTATGGGACACTCTGATGATTGGAATAATATTGTTATTGTTATGAATTTGAATACAAATGTATTTGAGATTTTATGGTTTATGGAAAGTGTTTTTGGCTATTTAAAAATGAAATTTTCTTTTGAAAATTGGGTCGTTACACCTTAAGATGAAAAAACAAAGCTCACTTCACATTTATGCTTGTATAGTTGGGTAGTGGTCATCTATAGTTAAAGTTTACACCCATAATTATCTAAATGATTGTGAATAATCAAAACCATAATTAAATTTATTGTTTTAATCTTATTTTATTTGCTAAATATGTTCCTTAAGCTGTTAGAATAGTAATGGAAGTGGTTTGAGGTCAAATAGATCACTAGAGTAAAAGTTATAACATTTTTAAGAAAACGATGGATAATTACATGGGTCGTGTAATTTATGTCTTGCATATTACACGGTCGTGTAATGCCTAACAAGGATAACACGTGGGTGTTGATAATTTAGGGTAATATACTTTGATCCCCTTGCTCCCTCCCTCCCACAAATCTTCTAAATGATCTCTATAGAGATGATAAGACCTATAACTTAATTTACCATGTTGATACATCTTCATTCATCAATAACTTAATTATTTAAATGTATTAATGCTTCAAAAGCTTACTTAAGCACAAATGAAGACATCGTACTTCTAAATTAAAGCCATAAACTCTATGGCCTAATAGTTTAATCTATTTTGTCTCTAAATGACTTATATTAGGTCAAAAGACACGATAACATGCTTTAAAACCTTTCTATGATTCGAATGTGATAAGCTAATGGTTTTAAACTTAAAGCTTGTTTAAATACGATAGTAACCGCTTGATATTCAAATTGAGATATAGCCATAACTTTTACGCTAGATCAACATTAGATAATTAAATGGAGATTATAAGTTAAACTTATGAAATATTAAAAGATGTAAAGTAATTTTAGTAAAATATTAAAATATAGGTTAATATTTTTGTATGGCGGTTGGCGTTAGATAGATTACCTCCTCGAGTTAATCTTGATAGCTGGGGGTTGGATATTCCTTGATTATTGTGCCCTATTTGCGATGAGACTAGTGAGTCTATTTCACACCTTTTGCTTTATCTGCTCCATGGATGTGTTGCTCCATATCTAGGTTGTCAGGTTGTGGAATCTGCTTATTCTAGTTTTTTTTCTTATGCTGATTGGTTGGGATGGTTATTGACGTTACGACTTAATGGAACCGCTAAGAAGTACTTGGAAGGAGTTTTCTATGTGACGTGGTGGCATATTTGGGTTTTTAGGGATGCTCGTCTATTTGGCCTCAAAAAACCAAATACGGGAGAGGTTATTGATAAAATTGTTACTCATGCTTATTTATGGTGTAATGCTAGAAGCAAGAAAATTATTAATTGGGTTGGTTGGGTGCAAAACCCGATTATCGCTATTTCTTGATGTTCTCATTTTTTTGGTAGACTAGTTTCCTTCTAGTCTTTCTTTTTTTATAATAATAACACCGTTAAAAAAAAAAAAAGTCAAACTTCCGTTGAAGCTGTAACGGGCAATGCACAAATAGGACCTTACGAGAAAATTTGAAGACTAGTTTATATTGTTAGGATCTTCCAATATCAGTATGATATTACAATCACAATATCGTTAGGTATGTAAACGAACCAAACAAATACGAACAAGGCTTGTTGATGTTTGTCTGTTTAAGTTTAACAAAACTAACAAACGAACATGAACACATAAACAAACACATTATGTGTATAAAAATGACATTGTTTGTGTTTTTTTGTGTTTGTTCATTAAGACGTTAAACAAACATAAACGAACATAGATGAACAAGCACTAACGAAACATATATGATCATAAACAAAGAAAAAACAATAAACATAAACGAACATAAATAACATAGACATACAAACGAGTTACCATGCATAAATAAAAGAATTACACATAAATACAAGAAAATAAAACATCCAATATCCAAAAAATAGCTAAAAACTAAAGTCTAAATATCATCTTCATCCAAATATCTTTCCGAAAAAATCAAACTTGAAAAGTTCCACATTTTAGCCTCATCGAATCTTTATATCTTATCAGAATTTCAAACTTATAAAACTTAATCTCTATCATACAAAATCACCATATATTATGAGACAAAATGTTAACACCCATAATAGACAAACAAACATAAATGAACGAGAAGATAAACGAAATGTTCATAAATATGAACAAAACATTTTGTTCATGTTTGTTTCTATATTAAATAACTGAACTTCCTGTCAAACGATTCTAATAGAGTTTACCAAATGTTTGGTACGTTGGTTTATAACCTTAAATTCTTGAAAAACATAAAATAATTTTGTTCTCAATCTTGAAAACTTTTAAAAAAAAAGGTAGTAGATATATTTATATTCGAATTTTATATAAAAATGTAACATGACTTTTTAAAAGATAAAAAACATAGATAATATAAATTTTTAAACAAAATAAATAAAAGTTTGAACTTTGAAGGAAACTATGAGGGACCAAACGTAAAGTTGAGAACTAGTTGAGGGATGATGTAAGCGATTCCGTCAAAATCTTGATCGAAATCCGACTCTCGATCTCAAATACGTTTCTTTGTATTCATCAGGGCCTAAAAAGCGTATATATCCTTTCCCTTTCTCTCTCTTGACCTAGCATTCAACCATCGTCACCGTCTTCCGCCCATCACAACCTGTCGCCGCCCTCATCAATCCACCTCAAAATCCCTAAATCAAAACCACCGTGCTCTTAGATTCACGCGATTACGTTAAAACGTTCGTGTACAAGTTAGTCAATTAAGGGTTTTAGAAGAAGAAAAAATTAAGTAAATTTAGGGTTTTCAGTTTACTGGAATCCCTTAATCTTGTCGCCGCGGATCAGTGTTGTCTAATCCTTGCAAAAAACAACATCCATTTTGGGGAAATCGAATTTGTTATATTTGTTTTATTAAACATGCGAGGATTGCAGAAATCAAAAAGGGTTTCATGGGCGTCAGATTTAAATCTTTATCAGGTATACGTAATATACGTGGTAAAAATGGTTTCGATTTATACATGCAGCTGTGATTATACTCGGTTTATATCCGGTTATAGCTGATGATATCTAAATGAGAATTTGGGGGATTTGCTGGACTATACATTACTTCCGCATTCCATAACTGAGCTGCATTTTGACTCTTGATGTCAAATAGGCGACCTTTCAACTTGAATATTCATATTACAACCTAAACTTATAATACTAAATAAGAAAATGATGCTGTTGAGTTTCCAACTAAAATCATATGGATTGCAGTATTAGAATACCATGTTTGACACCAAATTTTAAATGTGGTTCTTTCAGTGTGATGTGAAGCTATTTGGATAAGTTAGTTTTCTGCATTTAGATGCTTGCAAAATATTTTGTTGGATTAGTTTATTGCTAGAAGTGTTTATATTGTTTTCATGGTATTGAGAATGCTTTGTAATGACATTTATAAGCTCTTATTTCTTAGACTGTACTTTTATAGTCTGGAAAGAGGTGAATGGTGATCTTATTCTCCAAAAACCTATTTATCAAGCTTAGTTTACATGAATTCTGTTTAGATAATGAAGATGTTTCTATATGCCTATTTATTTTTCTCTTCAATCACAAGTATCTGTATTCAATATTCCTTTTTAACTTGGTGAATAGAAGTTCTTTCGTGCTTCTGAGAATAACTTTTGAACCATGTTTTTAGCATGTAGAAATGGATCATTTCTCTTGTTTTGCATTGAGAAGTTAAGAAAACTAGAGAGCATTATATTGTTCTTGTTCTATGTTAGTGTCCTATTTTGCATTGTGATACATCTCATATTTCATTTGTATGATTGATAGTATTTATGAAAAGAGCTGAACAATCATCTTATTAAGTGAAACATGGATTAGTTGGTTGATTTATTGACTAACACTATTGTTGAATTACAGGTGAAGCTGTTTTTATCAGATGAATCTCCTTCACAAGTGGGATTAAGTGGTCAAGATCATCTTCAAGCTAAAGAATCATGGCATTCTGATGACAATTTGCCACCTGGATTTGAAGGAATTCAGCCTGCAAATTTGTTTCAGAATAAGTTATCTCAAATTACTCTCATACAATGGAAATGCCCTTCTAGAGTAAGTCATTTCTATAAATTTTAGGGAATTGGAATCTTTGGAATTGAATTCAAATGAATTAGAATTTGAAGGAATTCAAATCTGTCTCTAGTTTGGATGACAAAAAATGGATTGGAATTTAGAATGTCAATATGACAATATTTAATAATAACAAATGACAAAGTTATCCTTCCTTGATATTCATTAGTATGAAGATAAATGGAACTAGCATTTTGTTATTAATAATAATTATTATAGAATACATGTAGTCTTTATTTACATAAGGACATTAGCATAATAAAAATAATTTTTAACATATATTCTTTAAATAAAATAATGTTAATAATAATAATAATTAATTATAGTTAAATTTGTTATTTAATTATATCGAGTTTATGTCTTTTTATTTATAAAGATGATGGAATCTTAATTCCCTAAGGAATGACCAAATCAATCAAATACAGAATTTTAAGGAATCCAATTCCTTCCTTTTGACAATAAAACTTTTCTCATGATGTAATCTCACATTCAAATCCTTTAAGATTCCATCAGAATTTTAGTTAGTTTACAAATTTATTTTCTAAAAATAACTAGAAACTATATATTTTTATTTAGGTTTTTTTTAAAAACTTAATTATATTAAAATAATCTATAATTAATTAATTATCACAGTTCATTCTGGATCCCAATTGGCAAGTAACAGCGGGAGAAGAAAGCAAAGAAGTTGACTTTGAAAGTCAACGTGAAATGAGAATACTCGAAGCAGTCTACCCACGCCCATCAGCGATCCCTCCAAAGTAAGTTACACAAACACCCCCTCTACTTTCATTTTCTTACAACTTCACTCCCTCACCAAAATCCTTTTTTTTTTTTTTTTTTCAGTCCGGCATCACCAATCCACACAGACAACTCACCATACAACAACGACCACCACACTCCTCTCATCCCCATCACTCCAATTGAAGACGAAGACACGTCACCCGCCACGTCATCAATCCCACCACCACCAACAACAACAACAACAAATCACATTCCGACAAGTGTCATGTCCAATGGGATGGCGCCACCTGGCATCGAACCGGATGTAATGAACGCAGCCTATAATGCCTTAACTACTGCAATGTCAAGCAGTCAAGGAAACCTAATTGATCCTAATTTACTCATTAAAATCCTCAGCACACCAACTCTAATTGAAAAACTCGTCTCCTCCCACGGACCACCACTGCCGCCAATCACCGCCACCACCACCACCACGACCCAACCGCCGTCTTCTTCTTCCGGTGGCTCGCTTTATCCACAACCGCCAAGATCAGGCGGTGGAGCGGTTTCGGTTTCCGGTCTGCCGCCGGCGCCGGCGGAGGTGGGGGTGAGTGGTCCGGCGAAGAAGGATTTAAGTTATTACAAGAGCTTGATTCAGCAGCATGGTGGAGAAAAAGGTGAACAGATGAATAATGGAAATAATGTGAAAACGAAAGGGAAAGTGATGAAAACGTGTATCTATTATAATAGCACGAGGGGGTGTAGGCATGGAGCGAATTGCATTTATCAACATGATTCTTCTTCTTCTATTTCTTCTTCTACTTCACAACAGAGAGTGAGTATGCCGGAAGCACAAACTGCAAAAAGAATGAAAATGGATAGTAGGGAGATTACTGGTACATAAGTTTTTCAGTGTGATGTAAATGTGACACGTGTCGTCTGCTTACGGGTTGCTACAAAGAAATGGGGTCTTTTTTTTTTTTTTTTTTTTAATTTAAAATTTTGCTTTATGATGCTTACTTGGTTTTAGGTTTATGATGGCCTTGATGGGTCAGGGTCAGATACAGTGTGAGTGGACCAAGTCTCTTTTAATGGTAATGGTACGGTTTTTGTTTACGAAATTATAAAGTTGCTTTGTTCATTTTTCTACCTAAATTAAGAGATTGTAT
Organism: Lactuca virosa; assembly: GCF_052849685.1. Lineage (NCBI taxonomy): Eukaryota > Viridiplantae > Streptophyta > Magnoliopsida > Asterales > Asteraceae > Lactuca > Lactuca virosa. Next base: position 48,811,855 of record NC_136433.1, read on the forward strand.
GAAAATTATATACTGCTTTTTTTGTTTATTTAACTATTTTATGTTTATAAACATAAGATTGAATTGGAAGCTTCAATCGGGTCTTAGACGCTGTTTGTTTTCTCCGAGGCAAAATGTTTGCAATCTGCGGACCAGATCTGTTGACATCTGCAGTAGAATAGGTGGATCAAACATTTGCAGTCTAAATGTAGAAGAATGTTTTTTAACATCTGCAATAAACTAAAATCTAAATAAACTGATTTTTTTAAAAAAACTTAGAATTTTTTTAATAATTTTATGACTTTATTATAAATAAATAACAAATATAGATCAATTTTTATGTATTATTGTATAAAATATGAAATAAAATGGTACGAATTAAAGTATATATTTGATAAAAACCAACAAATTGTGGTTGTAAAGTTATACCTAAACATTGTAATTAGAATAAAAGAATTTTAACACACTGATGAAAATAAATTTTGATTTTAAACTAGAAAAGATTCCCCGGCGTTGCCGGGGTCGGAAGGTATTGCTTTGTAAAGTAAAGTAGCATGTTGGTTGCTTTTTGTCCGTTAATGTGAGGGTAATTTGGTCTTTTCAGGTAGTAGGGACTGAATTTGTCACCATGGGTAAACCATATGGACCATTTATGTAATTTTGGCGGCGGTGGTGGTGGTGGTGATGGCAGATGGTGGGTGGGTTTATGGTATTGGATGAGTATTTTCTAATAAATAAAACATTAATTTAAAACCAAAAAGAGAATTTTAAATCTGGTAAACCACAGGGACCAATAGTGTAATTTTGTCTAACAATAATGATAATAATGATGAGGGACCATTTCTGCCAAAAGACTAAATACTAATAATATGTAATAAAAGACGAAGGTTATGAAAAATTCAAACCAAAGTGAAAGGGTTGTTTGTGAACAAAAACATAAAAATGGAGGGTCAATGTTGTAAGTTGGAGGACCAAAATTGACAAAAAAGGTGCCACTTTTATTTTTACTTTTTTAATTAAATCAATTAAAAACTAAACATAAATATTTTTTCCCAAGAAATGAATGATATTGTATTAAATAATATTTTATAAAAATTAACACAAAAAATGTAAGATAATATTAGGATTTTTTTTTGATATCTATATAAACAATATCTATATAAACAGCTTCCAATATCATTATTGTAATTAAATTTTTATTTATAAATTTGTCACAAATATAATGATTGTGTCGCGGGCCTTTCTTCTTCAAATATTGGAACTTTTTCATTAAAAATTGTTTATCATAGATAAAGTTGGAATAAATCTAAGTTAAAAAAAAACCAAGATATATGTGTTTTTTTAGGCTAGAAGTTGTCTAAAAACTCTGGTCCATGTCTGCGACAAGAAGAGGACGCGTAGACCTTTTTAGGTCTGCAGTCTTCAAAAAAACAAACAGTCTGCGAAGCCTAATGTCTGCACGGCGCAAACAGAAGGGACCAAGAAGATCTGCAAAGCCTCGTGATACTCGGATTATATAGGTTACAACATAAATCAGAAATGTATGATGGTGCTATTATACACTTCCAAAATCCTTAATTAACCTCTAATTATCTAATTATCTTCTAATATCAGTGTTTTTTTTAAATTTATTTATTTATTTGTTTATCACTAATATTAATCTTTTTTTTCCAATAATTATTGTTGTTGCAAAGTATTAAAAAGTAAAAAGTACGAATCAAATAACAATACGAATCAAAGGCTTTCATCATTCATCACTCATCCCTTTATAATACGAATCAAAAGCTTTCACCATTCATCACTCATCCCTTTATATCACGGACAATTTATATAAATGACATTTTATTACTCATGGGTATATAATTGACAATCAAATTTCATCTTATAAAAATAAATGAATCGAATGACGATACAAATCAAAGGTTTTACCATTGATCAAACTCTGATAAAAAGATTTTTATCAAACCATAGGCTTTCACCATTCTATACACATCTAAAACCATATATAGACAATGAATAGTTTTCACAATAAAGACGGTCGACTCAAAATGAATTACAAATGGTTGCAGAATTGAGAAAGAACAATGTCTCCCCACGTGACATTCTATCGACGTTGAAGAGTCGAAATGAGAACAACGTATCTATAAAAAAACAATTTACAATGCGCAAAACAAAGTTTGAATGGAAAGATGTAAAAGGAGTGGAAATTGTGGTTTTTGGGCTATTATTATTTCTCTTGGTTATAGTGATGAATATTAGCATTAGATTCGGTCAAATTTATACAACGATCTAATAACACACATTGGAAAGTACGTAATGATTTACGATGAATATTTTAACGCAATGAGTCATTCGTTGAATTTCACTGGACCGAGTTATGCGACATATGAATATTGGTGGATTATGTCAGACATTGTGTTTTTCACTGCTAACAAATATCGTGTTATCGTTCATTATTCGAGCAAAGAAGGTGCTATAACACGGTTCCCACTTTGGTATGACCTGCAAGACATCACAAATCAGGTATCTGTTGTGATCGCCCACAGCCACGACACAATTATGTGATGATTGATTTACAAAAAGCGTATCTAATGTCTACTTTTTTTCTTGTCATATTGGCGTACGTATAGATCAAAACGTTCCGTTGGATGGGAAACCTTGTATCCCCTTCGGTGTGTTTCATTTGAGATTTTTCATTTTTTATTTTCATTCTTGGTCAACTTGAAGATTCTCGATTCAACTTGGATTCTTGTATAGATTCCCATTTGGTACGGAAATTTACGCCGGACACATAGACCCTTTATTTTCTTATTTTCTGGCATCTTATTTTCTGCAAAACCACCTCAGCCAAACACCAAACCCAAAGACAACCCCTTTTCAACTTAGACTATTTTCTCCACATGTCAAGGCAGAGAGGTGGTGTTTGCAATTTTGCATAGTTGATTCAACGCATGCCAAGCCTACTCCTCACAACCTTATATAGTAAAACCAATCCATGATCAAACTCTATGCTATCAATAGAAGCCTAATCTTTATGGAAATAATAAAATTAATAAAAATATTAATAGAAATAATAAAATTAATAAAAAGCAGTAGATAATCGATAAAATAATCATATTTATATAGATTAGGACCAAATTATTATATATAATATAAAGCAACCCATATATGAATCGTATATTTTTGTATTTTATATTTTTGCCACAATAGTTTTTGTCGTTAGACTTTTGCCACAATTATTTTGTATATTGCAGGCTTGTCCCTATATAGAAAGTAAATTAAAAAATTATTAGAAAATATCCCTATCCATTTTTTATGTGTAGAAAATAAATTATAAAATTTGTCTCTGTAATTTACAGAAAATGTTCCTATGTATTTTTTTTACAAGAACGGTTTGCGTGTTTAAATAGTATTAAGAGATGAGCTGTCAAGATCATTCCCGCCAAGTTTTATTATTCACATGTTTAATATGCAGTCAATATGTTGTTATTATCTTTCCTTATTTTCCTCATAAGTTAGCTCTACAATTGTATTATTTATACCGTGCATTTTATTCATTCAAAATCAATACAGAAAATATTCTCCAGATCTCCTTATCTTCTGTTTATATGGTATCAGAGCTTCGGCTCATATCATTGACACTTCCAAAATGTCAGGCGCAACGCCTATTGCAGAATCAAGCACAAACACATCTCTGATTGTCAATACCACTTCCAAAGACAATCTAACCATCGTCAATTTTCCTTCTACCCTAAAACTTACATCCACAAATTACTTTGGATGGAAGACACAGATCGAAGCCCTTCTCCATGGTCTTGATCTTTACAAATTTATCAATGGAATGCACCCCCCTCCATCACTAATTGTCGTACCTGATGGGACAATCTCACCTCATGCCGATTACTCCAAGTGGTTCCGGCAAGACAGGCTCTTGTTTGGCGCACTTGTTGGCAGTCTTCCCCCCCCCCCCCCCCAATTGTTCCTCTGATAACAAATGCATCATCTTCTCAAGATGCATGGAAAACCCTAGCTAACACTTATGCCTCACCGTCACGAGGACATATTAAGCAACTTCAACACCGCCTCAAACACATCACAAAAACCTCAAATCAAACCATCACCGAATATATGCAAAACATCAAGACCGTAGTTGATGAACTTGCGATTCTTGGCAAAAAGCTTGATCAGGAAGACATCACTGATGTTGTCATCAACGGACTAGATCCTTCTGCATACAAGCCAATTCTAGACGTCATTCATGCTAGAGACTCACCAATCACATTCAATGAACTCCATGAAAAGTTGATCCATCATGAATTAACCCTTGCCCAACAAGTCTCATCCGCAACTATCCACCAACCAGTCACCGCCTTCTATGCAAATCATCAACAAACTCACAAACTATGGACACCATGACACAACAACACAACTCCTGGTCTATTGCCCACACCCAAACAAACCTCTCCACCTGCAACACAGAGACCATTCTTGGGAAAATGTCAGTGGTGTCATAAAAAAGGACATGCTCTTAGCAATTGCAATACCTTTAAAACCTTTTTTCCCACAGTATCTGTACCTCCATACAATCATAATTTGCAAGTTACTAATGCACAGGTTCACACAATGTCTCCACAACAAATGAACTCTCCCAGCACAGCAAATTGGCTCTTCGACAGTGGTGCCAACTTCCATGCCACAAACGATCTAAATAACTTGTTCATCCATGCGCCATACGATGGGACATAAGAAATCGTTATTGGGGATGGTTCTTGTTTACAAATCTCTCACATTGGCTCAGTAATTATTCAAACACCTCACACACAACTCATTCTCAAACACGTTCTCTATGTTCCAACTCTCTCTCTCGCAACATTATCTCTATCTCTCGATTATGTGTTGATAACCACTTTCTAATAGAATTTTATTCCTTTGTTTTTGTTATTAAGGATCTGACATAAAAAATTCCCTTGTTCAAGGTGTAACGCCCGCAGCTTCGGGCTAGTCAATTTAGAGACGATAAAAGTCAAAAATGACTTTTTAATATAAGATTATTTAGAATAAATAATCTTAACCAAGTTATAGTATATGTCACAAGGGTTCCGTACATATAAAGAACGCCGAAATTCGAGTTATAACGAAGAAGTTATGTCCTGTCGAAGTTTTACGACAAAACCGGCACGACACCGGGAGATGTAAATAGTGAATTTACGATAGAGGAATTTTTAGCCTTAGTGATCTAAACAAAAGTTGTAGTATACGTTAAACCGAGAACATACAAAAAAAGAACGCCCAAATCTGACTTCGTATTAGGAAGTTATGAATTTTCTAAGATTTGACATAACAGTGCACGGCCCGAAACTCGAATTTTAGATCGAGCGGTTTTTGGCCTACGCGACCTAAATGAGAGTTGAATATCTCATTAATAGGAAGTCAACGATAAAAAGACAGACGAAAACGGAGTCCGTATGAGAGAGTTACGGATTTTTCGCGGTCATTTAACAGTATAATCTCCTCCTACTGTTAAATTTAAGATCGGTCGAGAATTAGCCGATAGAGTCAAAATGAAAGTTGTAGATATTATTTTTACCTACGCATGGATATAAAGAACGTCGAAAACGAAGCTCGTATTCAAAAGTTACGGGGTTTAGAAGTCGGCAGTGTGCTGCTGCAAAAGGGGTGACGTGGCACAATCTTGGCCATTGCTTTCTCCTCAAGGCTTGCCACTAGATGGTGACATGTGGCACCAATTTCAGCCATATTTCACCCTATAAATACAACCCCTTCCGCCCTCATTTCTTCACACCTCCACCATTCTCTCTCTACTCTCTCTCTAAACCTCCCAAAAACTCCCCTAGCGCTAGAAGAAAGCCCCGGAGCGCTCGACGGCTCCGAGAAGAAGAGCTTTCGGGTCGGAAGTTCTGCCCCTGCAGAGCACGGCTTCTAGCCAAACCCCCTCATAGGTAAGATACGCCTACCTAATTTTTAATATAACTTTTATTTAAATATAGTAACGTTATTAGGACGTTATAATAATTATTTGAGCTATTATTATGGGTTATATAAGTGTCGTTATAACATCTTTTTAACCACTCGCGGTACGGGGAATCCGGTTAGAAGGGCCGTCTGGGTTGTTGGATTTCAGAAGTGCTATATGCCAAAATGATCCTGCCCTCCGGTGTTTCATGTCTGGCCTCTGTCTGTACATAGTGGGTGAAGATTATTGTTTAACGCTTATATAATAGTAATAATAGCTAGACTATTAATTAGTCTCGTTGAACATTAGACTAAACTCTAGTGGAAATGATACTAGGTTTTGTCAACGGAAATTTGTTTTAAAGTAAACGAAGTGCTGTCCGAGTACCGAGTCACCACCATTGCAAGTGAGTGCATAGTCCCTTTCATGAACATGATTTTAATACAAGTATTGATTGAAGTATTAATTATATGTTTATGTGCGAGTTAATTGATGTTGCCTGAAATACGTGTTAAAGAACATACCTGGTTATATATGATGATTTAGGATAAAGAGTAAGCCTAAATTAATTATGAGGAATATTGGGTAGTATTTTCTTACGAGTACGAGTGAGTTATACTCAGAGAATAGAACTTTAGTATATGTCATTGATCCGGGAGCATGGATTAGACATAGTCATTGTCCCTAGTCCGAGACTATGGATTAGACATAGTCAACTGTCATTAATCCGGGAGTATGGATTAAGACATAGTCAGTTGTCCTTAGTCCGGGAGTATGGATTAAGACATAGTCAGTCGTCCTTAGTCCGGGAGTATGGATAGGACATAGTCATTCGTCGTTAATCCGGGAGAATGGATTTACACATAGACACTTGTACCTAATCCGAGAGTATGGAATGGGCACAATTATTGATCCGAGAGCATGAATTAGATCCGAGAGTATGGGTTAAGTGACAGGTAAAATTTAAGGTCCGAGAGTATGGATATTATCGTTGTAAGGATTAACGGGGTGGGGTAAGAGTTGCTTATATATATATATATATATATATATATATATATATATATGGTGAAATTGTATATTTTGTGAGTTATAAATTATATATATGATATAACATTGTGGGATTGAAATCCCTATGTACTCACCAGGTTTCCCAACCTGACCCACTCAAGCTTATTTGTATCACAGGTGTCGATACGAAGTTACATTACACTGAGAGATTAAAGAGATGTAGATCGCTAGTGTAAATGAATGTAAGTTCTGTTTATGCTTATGTTTCTGTATTGACGATGACATCCCAAATGTTTTAAAATGAATAAAAATACATTTCTTCGGAAATGTTTTGATAACGTATTTATCATGTTTTACTGGGAACAAATTCCGCAACATTTTCACTAAAAGAGGTACTCTGATTTTTATAAAGCATAAACAAAATCGGTCTTTTCTGGCCGTGAAAATGGGGATGTCACAGTTGGTATCAGAGCATTAGTTTAAGCGAACTAGGAATATGGATTTATTTATAGACTTAAACTTAGAATGCTAAGCAATGATTGTGAGGAGTGTGTCTAATAAAATTTAGGTAATACACCTGAATAGAAACAAGCACTAGCTTATTTAGGGAAAATACCTAAGATGATTTTATGTGCTAAATGATTTATGATATGCATTATATGATCAGATCTATGGTCTGTTGCCGACTGAATCTGGAAACTTTATGTGTTCAAGTTTCTAAACGTTTAATTACGGTATTAGAACTGGCATATAACTTTTCGGAGTGATAGGGAGATTTACACGTCGATTGTAAATAAAATCTTTCCTATCTTAATTCTCGTCATTACACACCGAACGTTTAAATTGGTGAATAGATCGAAATGACAAGAACCCGCAGTGGAGCCGGGAACGCGAATAGAAATAGGAATCAACCACCAGTGATTGAGCAAATACCTGTTGTGGTAGCCATTCCTGAGCCCATCACGATGGTCCGAGTACAGGCGATGATCCAAATGATGTTGGATCGTCAAATAGAGGAAACCAGACGTTTGCTTCAACAGAATCGAGAGGAAGCTACAATACCAATCGAACAACCCGAACTGAATGATGGGCAGTCGGAAGGAGGGAACTACAATGGGACCGTTGGTCAAGCCAACCCACCAATAGTTCGGCGAAACAACCAAGATGACGGAGACGAGAGGAACGGATGCAAGTACAAGGATTTTCTAACTTGCAAGCCATCGACTTTCACTGGAAAGGAAGATCCGATCGGAGTTATGGATTGGATATCGGAGATGGAGTTGGCCTTCATGATGTGTGGATGCAGAGGCAAGTTACATACCACATTTGCAGTACGTCAGTTCCGAGGAGGCGCTGTGCGCTGGTGGAACACCCTGGGGAAGACTATAAGCCCCAATGAGCCCCTGAAACTGACTTGGGCAGAGTTTTTGGTGCATTTCAAGCGCAAGTATTGCTCAGCCCAAAACCTGCTCGAGCTAGAGAACCAATTCCTAACTTTAAAGAAAGGGAGCATGTCGATCGATGAATACACCAACAACTTCACGGATAAAATGGAGTTTGCTTTGCGCCTTGTCCCAGACGAGCTGACAAAAGTCGACAAGTACGCAAAGGGACTTCCCTGGGAGTATGCAGTGCCGGTACGTCAGACACCTACTCTAGAGGCAGCTATCTGGGCTGCCAAGTCTGTTGAAGATATGATCAAGGGAAGAGCCGCCAGCAAGGTTGAAGTTGGCAATAAGAGAAAGTTTGAAGGATCCACAAGGTCCGACGAGAAGAGAAAATTCTCAAAGACTGGAGAAGGAGCACAATGGTGTGACAAGTGTAGAAGGAAGCACATTGGGAGATGCTCTAAAGAGATGACCTGCTTCAAATACGGGAAGACTGGTCATTATGCCAGCGAATGCACAACCAATAGAGAAGTTTGCTTTAGGTGTGGTGAGGAAGGACACTACAAGAAAACTGGCCAAGGAGAGAAGAAGCTGCAAAGCCAAATGTGCCGCCAAAACCGAAGGCAAGAGCATTCCATATGATCCTAGACGAAGCAGCTGACAATTTAAGGAATCAGGAGTGAGGATGGATATCCGAAGATCAAGTTATAGTATCTTAAGGTGTAGCCTATTAGAGGCATAATCTAGGATGAACTTGAACATTCATGTAATCGTTTCAAGGAATAATATAAAACCTTCGTTTTACTATCTGACGTGTTAAGCTGTTGTGTGATTTTCTTGTACGATGACTTGGAAAACTGCGAGACAATACTTGGGACGAGTATGAGTAGGTGTGAATGGTAGTAGAGGCCTATACTACCGGAAGCACAGGACTCGCACTTGGATCAGGGAAAGTCACAAGGTTAGCAAGGCACTAGTAATTGATTCTACTTTTTTCATGTCTATCGTTACCATCGTTTCAGTAACGATTAAGAAGATGATTGTCATTTCGACCCTAGCGGTCATATCACATCGAGTCCGACTAAGATAAGTGTGTTACATGGTTCAGAGAGCCAAGATCGATGTAGCATCCGACTTAAGCCACACGATTGAAGTAAAATCGAAGCGATCAATATAAGTATCACGATCATTGTGAGAGCTTGTAGCTAGAAGTGCTACATGTTAGAATGTGATTATATCACATTAGAGCATGAAGGAAGTTGTCTTCAAGTCTGGAATTTGACTCTAAAGGACCTGAGTCTAAGCGTCGCATCATACGACGAGATGTCATTAGAACATGACCCATTGGTCCATGGTGGTAATCAAAGAACTTATCATAAGTTTGTTAAGAAGAAGGAGTCTCCAATAAGGAATCAAGATTGTGACTCGAAGGTCATGATTGGAAGACTAACGTGAGATAGAGAGTGGGTACACGATCGAGTACTACTTGCAGCCAATAAGTCCAAGAGTTAGATACTCATTCGAAGGAATAAAGAAGTTACTATTATTACCTAGTATGAAGAAATAACATATGGAGTCATTATACTTCCCTGTTTTGTTGATGATTCAGGGACGTAATCATCTTAAGGGGGAGATAATTGTAACGCCCGCAGCTTCGGGCTAGTCAATTTAGAGACGATAAGCGTCAAAAATGACTTTTTAATATAAGATTATTTAGAATAAATAATCTTAACCAAGTTATAGTATATGTCACAAGGGTTCCGTACATATAAAGAACGCCGAAATTCGAGTTATAACGAAGAAGTTATGACCTGTCGAAGTTTTACGGCAAAACCGGCAAGGCACCGAGAGACGTAAATAGTGAATTTACGATAGAGGAATTTTTAGCCTTAGTGATCTAAACAAAAGTTGTAGTATACGTTAAACCGAGAACATACAAAAAAAGAACGCCTAAATCTGACTTCGTATGATGAAGTTATGAATTTTCTAAGATTTGGCATAGCAATGCACGACCAGAAACTCGAATTTTAGATCGAGCGGTTTTTGGCCTACGCGACCTAAATGAGAGTTGAAGATCTCATTAATAGGAAGTCAACGATAAAAAGACAGACGAAAACGGAGTCCATATGAAAGAGTTACGAATTTTTCGCGGTCATTTAACAGTATAATCTCCTCCTACTGTTAAATTTAAGATCGGTCGAGAATTAGCCGACGGAGTCAAAATGAAAGTTGTAGATATTATTTTTACCTACGCATGGATATAAAGAACGTCAAAATCGGAGCTCGTATGCGAAAGTTACGGGGTTTAGAAGTCGGCAGTGTGCTGCTGCAAAATGGGTGACGTGACACAATCTTGGCCATTGCTTTCTCCTCAAGGCTTGCCACTAGATGGTGACATGTGGCACCAATTTCAGCCATATTTCACCCTATAAATACAACCCCTTCCACCCTCATTTCTTCACACCTCCACCATTCTCTCTCTACTCTCTCTCTAAACCTCCCAAAAACTCCCCTAGCGCTAGAAGAAAGCCCCGGAGCGCTCGACGGCTCCGAGAAGAAGAGCTTTCGGGTCGGAAGTTCTGCCCCTGCAGAGCACGGCTTCTAGCCAAACCCCCTCATAGGTAAGATACGCCTACCTAATTTTTAATATAACTTTTATTTAAATATAGTAACGTTATTAGGACGTTATAATAATTATTTGAGCTATTATTATGGGTTATATAAGTGTCGTTATAACATCTTTTTAACCACTCGCGGTACGGGGAATCCGGTTAGAAGGGCCGTCTGGGTTGTTGGATTTCAGAAGTGCTATATGCCAAAATGATCCTGCCCTCCGGTGTTTCATGTCTGGCCTCTGTCTGTACATAGTGGGTGAAGATTATTGTTTAACGCTTATATAATAGTAATAATAGCTAGACTATTAATTAGTCTCGTTGAACATTAGACTAAACTCTAGTGGAAATGATACTAGGTTTTGTCAACGGAAATTTGTTTTAAAGTAAACGAAGTGCTGTCCGAGTACCGAGTCACCACCATTGCAAGTGAGTGCATAGTCCCTTTCATGAACATGATTTTAATACAAGTATTGATTGAAGTATTAATTATATGTTTATGTGCGAGTTAATTGATGTTGCCTGAAATACGTGTTAAAGAACATACCTGGTTATATATGATGATTTAGGATAAAGAGTAAGCCTAAATTAATTATGAGGAATATTGGGTAGTATTTTCTTACGAGTACGAGTGAGTTATACTCAGAGAATAGAACTTTAGTATATGTCATTGATCCGGGAGCATGGATTAGACATAGTCATTGTCCCTAGTCCGAGACTATGGATTAGACATAGTCAACTGTCATTAATCCGGGAGTATGGATTAAGACATAGTCAGTTGTCCTTAGTCCGGGAGTATGGATTAAGACATAGTCAGTCGTCCTTAGTCCGGGAGTATGGATAGGACATAGTCATTCGTCGTTAATCCGGGAGAATGGATTTACACATAGACACTTGTACCTAATCCGAGAGTATGGAATGGGCACAATTATTGATCCGAGAGCATGAATTAGATCCGAGAGTATGGGTTAAGTGACAGGTAAAATTTAAGGTCCGAGAGTATGGATATTATCGTTGTAAGGATTAACGGGGTGGGGTAAGAGTTGCTTATATATATATATATATATATATATATATATATATATATATATGGTGAAATTGTATATTTTGTGAGTTATAAATTATATATATGATATAACATTGTGGGATTGAAATCCCTATGTACTCACCAGGTTTCACAACCTGACCCACTCAAGCTTATTTGTATCACAGGTGTCGATACGAAGTTACATTACACTGAGAGATTAAAGAGATGTAGATCGCTAGTGTAAATGAATGTAAGTTCTGTTTATGCTTATGTTTCTGTATTGACGATGACATCCCAAATGTTTTAAAATGAATAAAAATACATTTCTTCGGAAATGTTTTGATAACGTATTTATCATGTTTTACTGGGAACAAATTCCGCAACATTTTCACTAAAAGAGGTACTCTGATTTTTATAAAGCATAAACAAAATCGGTCTTTTCTGGCCGTGAAAATGGGGATGTCACAGTTGGTATCAGAGCATTAGTTTAAGCGAACTAGGAATATGGATTTATTTATAGACTTAAACTTAGAATGCTAAGCAATGATTGTGAGGAGTGTGTCTAATAAAATTTAGGTAATACACCTGAATAGAAACAAGCACTAGCTTATTTAGGGAAAATACCTAAGATGATTTTATGTGCTAAATGATTTATGATATGCATTATATGATCAGATCTATGGTCTGTTGCCGACTGAATCTGGAAACTTTATGTGTTCAAGTTTCTAAACGTTTAATTACGGTATTAGAACTGGCATATAACTTTTCGGAGTGATAGGGAGATTTACACGTCGATTGTAAATAAAATCTTTCCTATCTTAATTCTCGTCATTACACACCGAACGTTTAAATTGGTGAATAGATCGAAATGACAAGAACCCGCAGTGGAGCCGGGAACGCGAATAGAAATAGGAATCAACCACCAGTGATTGAGCAAATACCTGTTGTGGTAGCCATTCCTGAGCCCATCACGATGGTCCGAGTACAGGCGATGATCCAAATGATGTTGGATCGTCAAATAGAGGAAACCAGACGTTTGCTTCAACAGAATCGAGAGGAAGCTACAATACCAATCGAACAACCCGAACTGAATGATGGGCAGTCGGAAGGAGGGAACTACAATGGGACCGTTGGTCAAGCCAACCCACCAATAGTTCGGCGAAACAACCAAGATGACGGAGACGAGAGGAACGGATGCAAGTACAAGGATTTTCTAACTTGCAAGCCATCGACTTTCACTGGAAAGGAAGATCCGATCGGAGTTATGGATTGGATATCGGAGATGGAGTTGGCCTTCATGATGTGTGGATGCAGAGGCAAGTTACATACCACATTTGCAGTACGTCAGTTCCGAGGAGGCGCTGTGCGCTGGTGGAACACCCTGGGGAAGACTATAAGCCCCAATGAGCCCCTGAAACTGACTTGGGCAGAGTTTTTGGTGCATTTCAAGCGCAAGTATTGCTCAGCCCAAAACCTGCTCGAGCTAGAGAACCAATTCCTAACTTTAAAGAAAGGGAGCATGTCGATCGATGAATACACCAACAACTTCACGGATAAAATGGAGTTTGCTTTGCGCCTTGTCCCAGACGAGCTGACAAAAGTCGACAAGTACGCAAAGGGACTTCCCTGGGAGTATGCAGTGCCGGTACGTCAGACACCTACTCTAGAGGCAGCTATCTGGGCTGCCAAGTCTGTTGAAGATATGATCAAGGGAAGAGCCGCCAGCAAGGTTGAAGTTGGCGATAAGAGAAAGTTTGAAGGATCCACAAGGTCCGACGAGAAGAGAAAATTCTCAAAGACTGGAGAAGGAGCACAATGGTGTGACAAGTGTAGAAGGAAGCACATTGGGAGATGCTCTAAAGAGATGACCTGCTTCAAATGCGGGAAGACTGGTCATTATGCCAGCGAATGCACAACCAATAGAGAAGTTTGCTTTAGGTGTGGTGAGGAAGGACACTACAAGAAAAACTGGCCAAGGAGAGAAGAAGCTGCAAAGCCAAATGTGCCGCCAAAACCGAAGGCAAGAGCATTCCATATGATCCTAGACGAAGCAGCTGACAATTTTAAAACAATTATCTTCTGTTCTTTCTTTTTGTAGTTTAATTGACAATTTTAATTCTTGTCAAATTAATAAAAGTCATCGCCTACCGTTTCATAAATCATCACTCACTTCAAATGCTCCTTTAGATCTCTTGTTTTCTGATGTATGGTGCTCTCCAATTGAATCTATTTATCACTATAAATACTATATTATTTTTGTTGATCACTTCACAAAATACACATGGTTATATCCCATGAAAAAGAAGTCTAATTCCCTTGATATCTTTACTCGTTTTCAATCTCTAGGTGAAAACTACTTTAACACTAAAATCAAGCAATTCTTTTCAGACAATGGTGGTGAATACTTAAAGCTAAGATCTCACTTCTCATCTTCTGGCATCACTCATCTCACCTCTCCACCCCACACACCAGAACATAATGGTTATGCTGAAAGACGACACCGACATATTGTTGAAACTGGCCTTGCTTTGTTATCACATGCAAATATTCCCACAACTTTTTTGCCCTATGCCTTTACCACAGCTGCTTACCTGATAAATCGCTTCCCAACCTCAACCCTTCACAATCTATCTCCCTTTCGGTGTCTCTTCAACAAAGAACCCAATTACAGCAAATTAAAAAGTTTTGGCTGCCTTTGTTACCCTTGGCTTCGCCCTTGCTCCCCACATAAACTTTATCCCTGTTCATGTAACGCCCGTGTTTCGGGGCTAAGCATTAGTAGATGATGTAATAGTCTAGGTCAATTATTGTAACTCTTTTTGAAGCGGTAAAGATGAATTATTTGAGTATTACGTGAATTATGTGAATTTATGTGCTTTATACTTAATTATAAAGATATAATTAATAAGGATAAAAATAAGCGTCAAACTTAAAGTGTGATTTAAGCCCGACATCTTTACATAAAGTTGTAGTGGCCGAAACAAGGATTCCGGGGATATAAAGAACGCCGAAATCCGAGTTATAACGAAGAAATTATGACCCGTCGAAGTTTTACGGCAAAACCGACACGGCACCGGGAAGCGTAAATAGTGAATTTACGATAGAAGACTTTTTGGCCTTAGTAATCTAAACTAAAGTCATAGAGTATGTTAAATCGAGAACATCCATAAAAAGAACGCCCAAATCTGACTTCGTATGAGGAAGTTATTAATTTTCTAAGATTCGGCATAGCAGTGCACGGCCCGAAACTTGAATTTTAGTTCGAGCGGTTTTTGGCCTACTCAACCTAAATGAGAGTTGAATATCTCATTAATAGGAACTCAGTTGTAAAAATACAGACGAAAACAGAGCCCGTATGTAGAAGTTATGAATTTTACGCGGTCATTTAACAGTATAATCTCCTCCTACTGATAAATTTAAAATCGGTCGAGAACTAGCCGATGGAGTCAAAAGGAAAGTTGTAGATCTTGTTTTTACCTACGCGTGGATATAAAGAACGTCAAAAACAGAGCTCGTATGCGAAAGTTACGGGGTTTAAAAGTCGGCAGGGTGCTGCATCGAAATGGGTGACGTGGCACAATGTAGGCCACCCACGTTCTGCCACCAGAATGGTGACACCTAGCCTGGACTCGACGAGTAGAAGTACCAACTCGTCGAGTAGAGCTGTTTCACAGCCTATAAATAGAGGTGTCGGGTTCAACACTTCTCTCACACCTTCAACCTTCACTTTCTCTCTCTAAACTCTCTCTCTAACTCCCCAAACTCCCCCAAAAGCCTAGGAAACTTCCCTAGCACTTGAAGAAAGCCTCGGAGAGCCCGGAGTCTCCGAGAAAAATAGTTTTTCGGTTTGAAACTCTGCCCGCGCGGAGCCCGGTTTTCAAGCAAACTTCCTGGTTTTGTCAAAGAAGATTATTTTTAGAAGCGAAGTGTTGTCCGAATCACTCCGCATCAGGTAAGTGTATAGTCACTTTCATCTTACACATAGATATGAAGTATTTTATGTGCTATGTGTATAGGTATATGTTAGCTATTTACTTGAGATGTTGCTGAATGAAAGATCTATGCTTCTTTCTTTCAGATCTGAAACTTTTACCTTCAGATCTACACTTTATCTTTCAGATCTAACACTTTTCTTTCAGATCTGAGACTTTTTCTTTCAGATCTACACTTTCTCGCCTCAGATCTAAGCTTTTTCTTTAGATCTAAACTGTGTACTTTGAGATCTACGAAAGATCTGAACTTCTTTCCTTCGGATCTGAACTTTTTCTTCAGATCTAGACCGTATATATATTTTATGCTTTGAGAGTCATGCTGGATGAAAGATGTAAACATTATTTTTCAGATCTAGACCGTATAAATATTTTATGCTTTGAAAGTATGTTGGGTGAAAGATGTAAGCTTTGTTTTACAGATCTGGACCATGTATGTATTTTGTATCTACAAATATGTTGGGTAGAACAATGGGTAGATGAAATAGATGATGTGTGTTAAAATGATGAGAGGCCTCGATATTTACGATGTTTAAGATGATCCAGTCGTCTAGCGGAGTATAGATGACGACCACGGACTTTTCTAGGCAGTCCAGTGGAACGCTAGCATGCTCGCAACCTGTAGGTGTTTTTGAAGATGTACTCCATCCCCCCATGTTTTTGAAGGTGTTTTTAAGAAATGCTTTGATAAAATTTATATCATATTTTGTTTTGGGAACAAATTCCGCAACACTTTTTTTTAAGAAGTTACTCTGATTTTTATTTAAAAAGCATAAACGAAATCGGTCTTTTCTGGCCGTAAAAATAGGGATGTCACAGTTCAACACCTTGTGTATTCGTAGGGTACTCACCAACACAAAGTGCTTACTACACCTTTGATCCCGCCTCTCACAAAACTTACACCTCTCGACATGTTATTTTTGTTGAAACAGAATTTCCCTTTCAACGACTTACCAATAACCCCACATCACCTTCTGCAATAAATCTTGATCATTGGCTTACTCTAAGCATACCAGTTATTGGCTCCACACCAACCCAACCCCATCCTGAACCCTCAACACCATCCAACACACCCATTATCTCACCTATCAACTCACCACCCCCTTCTCCAATAGAAAATCCTTCACTTCCTCCCTCCCCAGAAGACCATACTCATCCTACAAAAATGACCACTCGTCCAAATCCCAAACCAAACCAAAAATACTACAACTCTAATTTTCATCTATACACTATTTCTACTACCTACCCCTCTGAACCTACCACCATTACTCAAGCACTCAAAAACCCCTCATGGCGACAAGCCATGCAAGAAGAGTTTGAAGCTTTGGAACGAAATAAAACTTGGTCTCTTGTTCCTTCTTCTACTGCTCAAAACCTTGTCGGCTGCAAATGGGTCTATCGCACTAAATATAACCCTGATGGTTCCATTGACAGACTCAAAGCCCGCCTTGTAGCCAAAGGATTCCACCAACGCTCTGGCATTGACTACCGTGAAACCTTTAGCCCCGTTCTTAAACCTACCATACTTAGACTTGTTCTCTCCCTTGCTATCTCTAACTGTTGGTCTCTTCGCCAACTAGACATAAACAATTCCTTTCTTCAAGGCCATCTCCATGAAGATGTATATATGGCCCAACCTCCAGGTTTTGTTAACTCATCTTTTCCTCATCATGTTTGCAAACTCAATAAAGCCATTTATGGACTACGCCAGGCCTCTCGTGCCTGGTATGATGAACTTAAAAACTATCTCTTATCTCTTCATTTTAAACCCGAGAATATCATATTCATCCCTTTTTATTCTCAAACATTCTTCCTCTTACATTTTAGTTCTTGTCTATGTTGATGACATCATTGTCACCGGTCCATCTTCCTCTCAAATCTCTAACTTCATCTCAACTCTAGCGACAAAGTTCTCTCTTAAAGATCTGGGACCTATTTCCTATTTCCTTGGTATTGAGGTACTTCCTCATCCTACTGGTATTCTTTTATCTCAACGAAAATACATTCTTGATATAATTACTAGAGCAAATATGTGTGAGTGTAAACCAATATCAACCCCAATAACCACATCAGCACCATTAACCTTAACTGGAGGTACACCCCACCCCTCTCCTACTGAATATCGAGCTCTCGTTGGTGCTCTTCAATACCTATCCCTCACCCGACCTGATATCTCCTTCACAGTAAATCGTCTATCCTAGTTCATGCATGCTCCAACCTCCCTTCACTGGATCGCTCTCAAAAGGTTACTAAGGTATCTATGTGGCACTTTATATCATGGTATCCTCATAAGAAGACAGTCTCCTCTCACATTACATGCATTTACTGATGCGGATTGGGCTGGAGACAAAGATAACTACCGCAACACAACTGGTTACATCGTTTATTTAGGTTCCAATCCCATTTCATGGAGCTCCAAAAGACAAAACACTCTAGCAAGAAGCTCTACCGAAGTTGAATTTAGAGCAGTTGCTTCCACAACTACCGAAGTACAGTGGATCACCTCATTGCTTAGTGAACTTGGTTTTTCATCATGCACCACTCCCACCATATATTGTGATAACCTCAGCGCTACATCCTACTCTGCAAATCCAGTTTTCCACTCCAGAATGAAACACCTTGCCCTGGATTTTCACTTTGTTAGAGAAAAGGTACAACAAGGAACACTTCGTGTTCAGCACATTGCAGGTGACGATCAGTTAGCTAGCTGATGCTCTTACCAAACCACTACACAGACCTCGTTTTCATTACCTTATCTCCAAGATTGGTCTTCTCTCTGGATCGTCCATCTTGCGGGGGCATATTAAAAGATGAGCTGTCAAGATCATTCCCGCCAAGTTTTATTATTCACATGTTTAATATGCAGTCAATATGTTGTTATTATCTTTCCTTATTTTCCTCATAAGTTAGCTCTACAATTGTGTTATTTATACCGTGTATTTTATTCATTCAAAATCAATACAAAAAATATTCTCTAGATCCTTTTCTCTTCTCTTTATAAATAATACTTTTTGAGTTTGAGATTTTGGCCACAAGACTTTCGTATATTGGCAAGTTTGATGTCTGTGTAGAAAATAAATTACAAAATTGTACATGTAATTTAAAAGGCCGTTGTGCAGAATTTTTTTTTTACAGCAAATAATCCACGTGTTTAAAAAAATAGAAAAATGATCACTGCTTAATAAAAAATTTATAGATCACGTCTCCTGAAAAACGGTAATAAGTTGACAACCGATCTGAGAAGCGTGGATGGAAATTTCTAGCTGGATTATAAAAAAATGAAACTATTGGATAGAAAACAATTACAAAAATACTTTTGGATCTATACATCCCACAATAAACTACATATCACAAAATTCGTAAGTTACTTCTAGTTTTATATATCTCTAGTTGACTAAATTATAAACTTGTTCCTTGCCTTGTGCTGTTTCCTTTCTTTTTACTTTTTCTTTTTCACTTTTGTGTATATCCATTTCTTTTCAGTTTTGCTATGAATTTATAAGTTTATCCATATAAAATGAATATCTTTTAATAATCTAATGTCTTTATAATTCTTTATTATTTATTTTAATAGTTACACTATAATTATATTTTGTAAAATTCGAATGATCATATCAGTAGTTATTAGTTAATGTAAATTGGGAGTAGTAGCTTCACAAGATGAAAATCAAAGATCAAACACATGAAATGAAATCATTCTTGCCTAAACTTAATTTCAATAGTTTTATTAGCTTATATCCTCAAACAAACTACACGACACCAAGGCACTCTAGCTCGAAATATTATATATATATATCACGTTTAAACCAAATATAAATTTTTTTTTAACAAAATGGCACAACCACTGTTTTTAAAAAAAAAACACAAATAAAAATTAATAACAAATAACCACATAAACCACACACACCATCACTACTTTACTTTATCTCTGCCATTTCTTCTCTGCAACAACACATCCATAAATAAGCACAACAACAACATTTTATACTTTTCAAAAAAAAAAAATTATAAAAAATTACCTTGATTCCCATTCCCCTTTGCGGATTCCAATGCCTGAGAAACAGATCTCTGAATCCGAGGTGACGCTTGTCTTCCATTACCAGGTAATGAGTGTCTCTTTTTTAAATAAATCTCTTTATCTTGAACATCAGGGCTTGACCTTGGGGACCCATTTGCAATTGCTTTTGCTCTTGCTGATTCCGTTGCTTGCATGTAACTCGGTAATAGCCCATTCCCTTCATGATCGGAATTGTCAGGTTTAGGTGACCCAAACGAATTCCTCCGTTTCCCGGGTTTCGTTTCCTTCGGTAAAGTCTCCAATTTTGAACCCGAGTCAACGGTTGACTTCTTGCTAGTTGACCAAGACTTTCGTTTTTGACTTGATACGTTTTTAGTACTACTTTTCTTGGTGTTGGTTGAGAGTTGACTGTTTGGTGTCCCTTGTGATTCCGGAGCTGTTATGTGGCTTCTTGGAGATAATGACTCCGGAATCTGATGGACGGAATTGGAATTGGAATTGGGTTCCAGATTAATTTCAATGTCGGCTTCAGATGGTGCGTCTTCTGGGACTTTAGAATCTTCCGGAAGTTTCTCAATCTTGTCAACAAAATTGTTGTGTTCTTCAATATTATCATCATTTGTATCATCGATTTCTTGATTTGAAACTTTGGAATCTTCCGGAAGTTTCTTGGTTTCAACTTCGGATGGATCGGGTGAATCGAGTGTAGATGTGATGGAAAGTTCTGTCCCACATTCTGAAACTAAAGATTCTTCAGGGGTAACAGAGGAAATTACATTGTTGATGGGTTTTGAAGGAATGATGTCTTCAGGGGTAAAATCGTCATTTTCGTGGTTAGAAGAATTGTTGATGGGGTCGTCTTCAGGGGTACCAACATCATTGTCTTGATTAGAAGAAGCATTGATGGGTTTTGATGGGATGATGTGTTCAGGGGTAAAATCGTCATTTTCTTGTTTAGATGAATCAGATGGTTTTGATGGGATGTTGTTCTTGGAAGTCAACTCTTCAAACCTTGACTGAGCAGCAATGAAAGATGGATTGATTGGTTTTCTTGATCCAAAAACTGATTTTCTTCCTTCTGAATCTGCTTCATCACTTGCAAGTCTTTTTGTTACACGTTTGGGTTCGATTTCTGATACAGATTCTTCAACAATCAAATCCATGGATTCAGGTTGAGGGATTTCTTCTTCATTTGACTTTTCTTCAGTATTGACCTTGACCAAGTTGACTTTTTCATCAGAAACCACTGTTTCTTCTCCAACATTGGATTCCAATTCCGTTGATTCACAATCAGGAATCACCGTTTCCACTTGATTCTCGGTGTTGTTAATAACCTTTTCTTGATCTTGATCTTGATTCTGTTCCGGAGTGCGTGATTCCACTGTTTCTGGTGAAGACACAGACATCCATCTCTCCAACCAATTCCAAGCGGAATCAGATTTTGAAGGGACACATTTGATGTTGATTTGTTTCTTCTTTGGTGCAGATTCCAGTAGCTTTTTAAACAAACAAAAGAAAAAAACTTTACTTTTTCCAATTATTATAACAAAATGATAAAAGGGTAAAATGGTAATTCTGTTTACCTGTCGAGCAAGACTGTTACTTAGTAGCTTCTCAATGGAAATATATTTCGGATCCGAATTTATTTCAGATGCCACGTCAGCACGTCGAGCACGAACAAGAGCTTGCATCTTGACAATGGCTTGAACACATCTTAAAGTTCCCACAGCATGATTCCTGACTAAATGCCCTCTCACAGCAGCTTGTAACTTCACAACATTTTTATACCTCACAAGTTCTCTTTGAGCCTGCCAAAATTACAAAAATACCCTCAATTCTAAAACACTAAACAGATAGATATCAGATGTTAAAATTGAAATGTATACATATTACTACATACCAAGAATCTTCTAACAGCAGACTGTATGATAAGGATGGCTGATTCATCAACAACAGGTTCAGATTTAATGTCATCTTCACAAGTATCAGTTGCCATTGTTGACATTGTAACAGCATCTTTTGTAATTGGATTTGATAATTGAGGTGACTCTTCTGTCCATATGCTGTCACAAGTTTTTTCTGATATGGAGGAATTGAGTTGTGGTTCAGAAGTGAGTGGAACAGGTTCTGAGCTTGGTTTGTTCTCTAATGGTGTTTCAGTGATGACAGTGTTGCTCAGGACTCGATGTCTGGCTGATCTTTTTCTGAAACTCCATCCTCGTTTATCTTTGTTCTGGAGGGTGTTTAAGTAAATTGTTAAATTACTTGAGAAAGAAAAAGATGTTGAAATGTTTGAATGGTGATTTGATGCTTAAAATGTTGATGTAATGAGGACAAAGTGAAGGAAACATGTGGACCATAATCAAGATTCATAATTTCATGTCATGATTGCTGAATGGAAAAAAATAAAGGGGAAACAATGATCATAATAAGGTTAATCCATATTCAATCAGATAGATCAACTAACTTATCAAGTGTAAACAACCAAATTTAGCACTTTTAAGATCGATGATCTCAAACCCTAGGAATAGACTACGCAAATAATTAAATTTTTTTTTCGAAAGCAGAAGGAAATACAAGCTCTGAATTTGTAAAGATCCGATCAATCTCCATGTTTGGAACAGCAGATTTCCATCAGATATGATCATTGAATGTATCAGCTTCAATATTTAAATAATAGATCAAAATCAACTTGACCTAATCAAACATTAAACACGAATCGCGAGTGGTAACCCTCAAAAAACATCGATACACACGAGGTTTATAGATTCAATCAAAGTCAAACATCTTTTTAGATTCGATTACTGCAGCATTCGGAAGCAAAAATTCCAAAAGTAGAACATCAAACTTCCATCGTATACACGAGCAAATCAAAAAAGGAAGCAACAATTCAATTTCAAGTTACTTTCAACCTAATCAACTACCTAAAACAAATCAAGATCTCAAACACTAACACAAAAAAACAATTTGAAGTTTGAACACACATACGCACGCATCTCGTATAAGTCAAACACGCACAACGGATCAGTGAAAAACACTGAATTCCATGTCTAAAACCAAAATTAAGTTGTGGATTGACCAATTACATAAACTATACTACACATAAACGCCCTTTTCAAAACAAAAATTGATTTAAAAATACAGACAAGTGGACAACCAAACAAGCACATTTAAATACCTCGGAAGAAGCATCAATATCATCTCTATCAACAGATTCATTGCTACCCCCACCACAAGATATGATCTTGAAGCAAGATGTGGTCGATCTTCCCATGTTCTTCTACACTGTTGTATCCAGCGTCGATCAGAGGAGAAGATGGAGAGTGTTTTTGTGTCGTTGGGCTTCACTTGAGAGTGTTTTTCGTCATTGATATTGTTGGAACTTGCGCCGGATAGAGAGCAAGGGGTATTTATGGAACAACACCACCCTGAACATACTCCTCCAATCTAGGATACCCGTTTTTTCAACATGTATAGTTGTACTTTATGCATTAAAACATGTACCCATTTCATGTATCATATTTTTTTATTTTTGAATATAAAGTTTGTTTTTAATAAAAGCTAAAATTGTTATTTTGCTATAAAATAATAACAATCAAGTTCTATTATTGTTCTTTTATGGGGTATTTTAAGTATATAAAGTTTAGTGTAATTTTTTTACAACTAATGCAAACATATTATAACTTCGTTTAATCATACATTATCAAGTGATATCCATTCTTTAATACTAATATCACCACTTGGTTGTTCAATGTCGATGAGGGACTTGATGTTTGACTGTTCCTTCCATTTTAAGGTTTGAGAATTTTGAATAAGACACTAGAATCTAGATAGATGAAATATAAGAGAAAGTTTGATTTGTTCCATTGATCAAATTCTTGGTTTTTAATGTTTCACAATCGGAATAAAGTTGAAATATTGTTATTGTTTAATGAAATTGTCCTAAGACCGGACGGAGTGGTCTCGGTGAGTCACTCGGTTACCTCGGCGAACACCGGGCCGATGACTCAGCATGCCGAGCTCGGCTCGGCAACTCGGTGGGAAAATGACAACGAGAGTGAGTAAAGTGGTTGGATGTTTTAAAATTTTTTTGAACGTTACCTTGGTCAAAATGATCGTTTTTTTCATTTTTTTTTTTCAAAAATATCATCTTTTTACTCTATATAAATACCATTACATACCATATTTCATCTCACTTCACATTCTTTATTTTTTTTTTTTCATTCAGACAACATAATTTTTGTGAAAAAAATGGTTTTTCCTTCCAACCCAAAAGTTCAAAAATATACCAAAAGAAACACCCAAAACACAAACCCAATCTCACATTTTTACTAAATTTCGTTCAAAACCAAAACGACCGACCTATTTATTCACCTCCAAATTTACACTTTGGTAGTGTTACTACCCATTTCAAGCACAAAACCAACCTCAATATCAAAATCAACATCAATTTCAAAACCAACCTCAATTTTAAAAACAACTTTAATTTCAAAACCAACCTCAAATGAACTTCTCATCCTAACTCCAATCTCAAATGGAAAATGACTTCAACCCATTTGATGATCTTCCCGACTCCCCAATGAATTTCCATAACCAATTCCAATATCAAGGAGAACCCAAAGTCGTCCCTGAAACGAAATCGGAGTCGGAAGAGATTCAAACATAACCCAAGAAAAGTGGAAAGGCGGCTCCAAAGCAATGGACAATGACCGAAGAAAAGGCGTTAGCTCGTGCGTGGGTGGATGTTTTTTGAAGATTCGGTGGTCGGAAACAACCAAGATTGTCCAACTTTTTTCCGGAAAATTACACGGCGTTTTCTCATGAAGATGAATCTTAAAGTCTATCGGAAAAATGACCATATTTACTCGAAGCGGAGAAATGTCAACATAGTGGCGACAAAGTTTAATGGCGTGTTTCGAGTGTCAAATGACAATGGCAAAGTGGTGCAAATGACGAAACAATTTTGCAAAAAGCTCTTATCTGATTCCCGAAAGAATCATCTTTCTACACTTATTTGTCTTTATATTATGTGTCTCATTACATAATACATTATCCCATGGACATACTGTCTCTTTATCTCATCAGATCTTCTACTAAATAACTAGTACTTAACTCATTAAGTACTTAATCTTTATCTATGTCTATTAACATATATGTATTCTACACAATAGCATAATGTTTAGACATACATACATAGGATTATAAGGCATATAATCCTATTATTTTCTCATCTACATCTTATATGTATTACTCATAATACCATTAGCATCTACATATGCTTACATACTCTTCTATATGATTATGCTGCATATAATCACATGTCATCTCTTAGGTATTTAACAAATACCTTTGTCATCTCTGGCCATACTTACTCTAGGTATAAACACATGCTCCGATATATGTTTTTAAATGTATACCTCATACATTCTTTATATATACGTGCATGGTCTGGTATATGACTTTAAACATATATCTCATAAACATACACACATACATATAAACATGCATAAATAAAGACATATTATTATAATCTAAAGAGAAAGTGAGAGCAATAACTCACATTGTTAGTGATATGACCTTATTTAACTATATATTTTAGGCCATTATCTTAATAAATTAATCTGAAATATTATATTTTAAGATATATGATACTTAATATGCTTTAAAATGTTTAATTACAGTTAAATTCGAAGTTAGGATGCAAAAGGAAGAGAATGAAGTTGAAAAAGAAGAAAAACGACAAAAACGCGAAAAATTAGTAAAAGTCACGCCACACCCATTTAAAAGGCATGCCGAGCCCCTTCAGCGAAAAGAAAAAAAAATCAAAAATCAAAAATCGTGTTTGTATTGGATACAGATTTTTACCACACCGCGATTTAGAGACTTCCGTGTCGCGGTCCCTCTATTTGCTATAAATACCATATTTTTCCAACCCTAATCGAGGTGCAACCATTGACAGCCTTAGGCTGCGACTTTTACTTCGTTTTTGACTTCCATAAACCCCATTAGGGTTGATTTCGAAGCTAAAGAGTCGATTGGAGTAAGGATTTGAATATTCAAGCGTTATTTGCATCATGATTTCATTTCGGGTTCGCTTGATGACTGTGTCTCACATTCTTTTGGCGATGTTTTATGCGTTACTTTACTAATTATGATGTAAAAACCTTTACTTTCACTAGATGTAGATGAATCATCGTTAATTTGCTTTAATTTCGTTAGTAGGATTGTGTGAGTTTGGCTAATACTTGTGTTCGATTGATCGTTTTACCTTTCATGTTAAAGTTATGATTTTTATTGCCTATTGTTCAGTTATATGTAGTTAAGAAGACTAATCTAATTACATTAACTTGAATCTTGATTAGTTTATGACCATTAAACTGTTAGGACTAGAAATTAGGCAATATTAATTGTTAATTTTGACTGTAATAGAGAGTATTAGATAACCATGTTATGTTTCAATTGATTGTTATGACCATTGCACGAAATCACTAGATTATACAGTTCATAGTTCGAATTTATTTAATTAATTACGTGTTCACTAGTTACATGATCTTTGTGTTAGTTGTTCATTAATTAGTAGTACTAGGAAATCCGACCAAGATAACTAGTCATATTACAATTCAGTAATAAACTCATTAGTCCATTGCACTTCTAATAAATCAAACATAGAAACTTAGGGGATTCAAATTCTAGTGAAAGTATTTTTGATCTATTGTTTTAATTTTGTTCTTTACTTCGTTTGTTAAATTGAGTTTTAAAGCAAGTTTAATTTAGTTTAAATAAAACCACCCCTTTTTTACTTTACTGTTATTAGTTTAATTAACATTTACATTATTTGATCTAAATCATTTTTGTTCCCCTAGTGTTCAACACCCTTTCTTACACAACTATACTACTATATGATTATTTTCACTGCCTGTTGTGTGTACTAGTTTAGAAGTGATAAATTAGGATTTATAAATTTAAAACAAGTGCATAAATAAACACATCAAGTTTTTTGTGTCGTTCCTCGGGAACGGTTGTGTTTAGTTCGGATTATTTATTTGTTGATTAAATTTAGTTTAGTTTTTAATTTTTAGTTTTATTATTATTTTTAAATGGATACGCTTGATGCTATTCTTTAGCGTGAGTTGCAGGTACTTGATGATCTATTCAATCCAAAAAAAGATTTGGAAGATCTGGAAAGATTGCTTGTAGAAGATTCATATGAAGATCCACAACACGGTTTGATCATTACCACGTTGCGGTCCCCTATTTTTCCAGATTGTGTTTCAGAATATGGGGTGAAAATTTTGTCTTTGGAGAGAGTTATGACATGCGATCTATTTTTGATTAGTGTCCAACCAGTTCCGACCCTTGTCAAGATTTTTGGATTTTATAGATTCACGCTCGATTAGCCGAATTTAGAAACAAAGAGTCAAATTTTACAAATCGTTCTAAAAATCGTATTAAAAGTGACGGATGGATTGGTAACAACATTATTAGAAGTTTATTAAGTTAGGAGTCCAGCTCAAGACTCGCACAAAAAGAAGTGTTTATCTGGAGCCAACCCGACTTTTTAAATTAGTTTGTATTTTCGTTTCGTTTTTAGTTTTTATATTTAGTTTTATTTTTGAATAAAAGTGCTTTTGATGTTTCTTATTTTTATTACAAGCAAATTATCATCTAAGAAATTGATGATGAGCAAAAATACAAGAGCAAGGTGGATTACTACGAGAAGAAAGCAAGAATCTTGACACAAAAATAAGTGTGGAGTGCATGTTCGATATCGAGGAGTCTACAGAGCTATCACTGTCACATGGGAAAAACCTGATACGAGAGACTAATTGAGAAATTAGTTGCTTCTAGATTGGTCAATTCATTCATCGGTGAAGAATTCAACCTTTCATGAAACCGCGCCACGAGCCTAGCTACCCTGCGACTCGGTTAACGATTCCATTTCAACTTGTTTCCCGACATATGAAGAGCGCGATGCGCCAATTCCCACTGCGCGCCACGACGGAGATTTTATCGCGACAAAAGTTCCAAAATTTACCGAGACCGTGTTGTGGTCCTTTACTCGACGCGTCGTGGAAATGTCCCACACAGATTACTTTTTTTTTTGCATTTTTATAGCTGTCCGCCTACTTCTATTGATGAGTTATGTGTAATTAAGAAGACCAATCTAATTACATTAACTTGAATCTAAATTAGTTTATGACCATTAAACTATTAGGACGAGAGATTGATCAAATCCTTGGGTTAGGAAACATTAAATGTTAAATTTGAATGTGTTAGAGAGTATTAGATAACCATGTTATGCTTCGATTGATTGTCATGACCATTGACAAGAAATCACTAGATTATATCGTTCATAGTTCGAATTTATTTAATCAATTGTGCTCACTAATTACATGACCTTTGTGTTATTTGTTCATTAATTATTAGTACTAGGAAATCCGACCAAGATAATTAGTAATCCGTCCAAGATAATTAGTCAAATTACAATTCGGTAATCAACTCATTAGTCCATTGCACTTCTAATAAATAAAACATAAGAACTTGGGGGATTCGAATTCTAGTGGAAATATTTCTTATCTATTGTTTTAATATAGTTCTTTACTTCGTTTGTTTAATTGAGTGTTAAAGCAAGTTTAATTTGGTTTAACCCCCCCCCCCCCTTACCTTTTTACTTTATTGTTATTAGTTTAATTAACATTTGAATTATTTGATCTAAACCATTCTTGTTTCCCTAGTGTTCGACACCCTTTCTAACCACAACTATACTACTATATGATTAAGTTCACTGCCTAGTGTGTATTAGTTTAGAAGTGATAAATTAGGGTTTATAAATTTAAAACTAGTGCATAAATAAACCCATCAGTTAGTTAGTGAGGACTAAATACCACTTGGCTTTAAATCTCCAATTGATGCATCTTGGCTCATCCTCTTGCTCAAGGCCTATTCATACAACATTTCAAGTTCCTTAAAACTTGTCTTAGCCTGTTAAGAGCTTATCTAATTCTTAATGTCAAAATGATCACTTAATTTATCATAATTCTAACATTTCATTTTCTACTTCTAAATTCAATCCAAACAATGAACTGAACATCCCATACTACCTAATTCATTACACTTCAATCTCTAATGTATCAATTCGACATTACCACTAGTTAGGGTTTCAACCCTAAACTTCTCATTTATATATTTCACCTTGGAAATAGCATATAGAGCTTGTTCAAAGCTCCTAAACACTCTTAATGACATCAATAACATGCTTCCTAAGAGTAATCATTCATATCTAATTTAATTCCATAAATCACCATCAGAGCCCTAAGAGCTTAAGGATGAAGGAGATGATTACCTCATAAGATTTTTGATGCCTAACCCAAGCCATAAACATTCTAGATCGCCACTTGACCCACCTTCATCCTCCACTTGACCCACCTTCTAAGAAATGAGGAGTGTTTTGACAAGAATGAAGATTGATCAGGGGGTTTAATCTATGCGACACCGCGTCGCGGTGGGCTCTTTACCGCGCCATAGTGACCAGTTTACCCGTGGTCAGTGGCATCCACTTACGCCACCGCATCGTGGCGATCTACTTGTCGCATTGTGGGGATCTTTCTCCACCAACAACATACTTTCTCCACCGCGTCGTGGTGCCCATACACCACACTGTGGTGCAAAGTAGTTTGTCCTCCTTTTACGAAGAAGAACTACGTCTGAATCACTATCCTCCTTCACCGCACCATGGTGAATTCCTCACTACGTTGCGATGGATGTGTGATAGCAGCCTTCAAGGCTGATTCCATTCCAGCATTGGGATATTTTTCTTCAATTTTGAAACCTTCATATCTTCTTCGTTTTTAACCCGTTTTCTATATTCTTTATATCCATGCGAAGGTGGGAAAAAAATCTACAACTTAGTTAATTCATTTCTTATTGACTTAATACAAGTGTTAATCTGTTATGTTATAAACTTGGCCCAAAAAAACATAAAATACCCATTTTACCCTTTTGACCTAAAATGCATCTTCTCATGCATTTCTTATCTTAAACTTACTCATCTAATCTCATCTAAGTGACTTAAACTCATCTTGACCATTTTCATGAAATCACAACCTCATAATCTTACATAATTCTCATAATTGACCATTTTCCCCTTTTGGCCAATATTTTACTAAAAGTCAAATCTTTCTAAATTTTGGGTTCGTATACTCCAACCAATGATTAAAGATTTAAAATCATTGCATCTAACATGTTAATCAAACTTTCCAAGCAAAAATATTAACTTTTATCAAATACTTTTTATTCCGTCTATTTTTATTAATATCCAACGCTAAAGTAATATCAAGATGATACCATATATATTAAACATAAAATAAACATGTATCAAATTGCTCCCTAACTCAAAATATCTACTAATCCAATCTAACCCACCTAATTATTTAGGTACACGTATCTTTTTACAACTCACTCAATGTAACATTCTATTACCCATACATTAGCCCAAAAACATATATTTTAATAATTAGGTAACAACAAAAAATAGAATTTACATCATATGACTAATATATTAACTAAATGTAATATATTGACCATCAGATGACTAATATATTAACTAAATGTAACATTCATAAAGTTCTTAAAAATTTTAAACTTTTAGATAAACCCAAAAACCATCTTTGTTTACAAATTGTTTTCAAAATAAGTTCAACATCAGAGAAATCCCAAAATCGTGAAACAAAACATGAGGAGGTGCACGATCACGCCTTCGCCTTCCCGCGATCCTCTAAAGTACCTGAAACATAATCCAAAACTTTAATCCTAAGCTTAGTGAGTTCCCCTAAAATACTGATACATAACTAATAGCACAAATATAATAACAACATGCAATGGGTCCACAACTAATAGACTGGATTACCCCTGAGCGCACAACATAAGTCTGGCTTGCCCCATTGCCCATAACTTATGTCTGGCTTGCTCTCCGGACTGATCAGTCCGCGGACTGAATACCACTAAGCCCTCAATACGACTCTGGCATGCCCTTCCCGGCCCTCAGCTCGTATCTAGAATGCTCATGAGCCCTCAGTATGAGTCTGGCATGCCCTCCCCGACCCTCAGCTCATATCTGGTATGCTCCATGGTTTGTTGGCTACAACACGGAGCAGTACAACCTCAACCCAACCCACACAATATGTCGACATATAACATATAATATCATATATAGATAAACAGACAATATCACAGGTAGTCCTACCGATCTACCAAACTAGCATATCAAAACTAGCATGCATATCTATTCCATACTCGACATATCAACAATATCAGGTTAACAAACCAATGTGCCGGCCTTTGTGCCTTCGACCCGAAGTACAGTGAGGAAGACTCACCTCACAATGTCAAACCACACTGAAAACCTCCGACTGCTGGCTCGCGAAGAATACCGAACTATCACAACAAAATAAACATCTAATTAACAATTGGATTACCATTCTTGATTAAGGATTCATACTTAGGGTAAATGTCCACTTTACCCTTTCCCCAATTGGGCCAAGGCCTAATGTCCAGTTTTGATCCAAAAGGCCCAAATTACTTCAAGGCCCATAATTGGCCTAATTTTCCAAATTGGGCCCAACCCCTTATTAGGCCTTATCCTAAGGTCCAACTCTCCAACTGGCCCAACACACTTATACTCATAAAGTCCAATGAGGGCCCAAGCCATACAAGCCCAAAAGGTGGCCCAAAACTCAAAGCCCAAACTCAAAAGCCCACAGACGACGTATGTTGGGCGTACACCGGAGATACGCAGGGCGTAGGCGAACCTCACATTGACCACCATCGGGGTGGCTGACCAAGTACGCGGGACGTACTCTTCCCTACGTGGGGTGTACCCTCACAAATCCAAAAGTCCATTAAGTGCTTAATGGCTTAAGCACTTAAGCCCAAATTACAGATCCATGGTCCAAATGCACCCTAGAGTCATAAAGTCTCCAACTTTATGACTTTACATGTCCATGAGCTCTTAATACAAGGTCTTAATCCATTAAGACCCTTTTTACAAATGCATGAGACAATTCTAGTCATCGGGACCTCATTTTTATAACTAAGGACCCTTCCTAGGGTCTAGAAGGACAACCCAAAACGTCCAAAATCAAACATGCACAACAATGGGACTTTTAGGGACAAAAGAATATCATAAAGCTACCAATATGAGATCTAAGCAAACCAAACATAAAGGTAGCAACTTTTTACCTTCTGGAGCTTCCAAATGAGATGATGATCCAAGATCTACAAGCTTGCTTTCCTTCCTTGACTCCTTGATGCACTTCCTTCTCCTTTAAGCACACAAATATCACACTTTAAGCTCAACACACTCACTTATGGGGTTAGGGTTTGCTAAAAATGGCTCACGGACATGGAGGCTGAAAGAGTGAGGCAAAATGATCCATAAAGGTGCTTAAATACTATTCAAACCCCAAAAATTAGGGTTTCACCTGGACATTAGTACGCCCAGCGTACTAGGGCGTGCCCTAGTACGCTTAGCGTACTCACATGTACGCCAAACGTACTACTCATGCTCCCATAAATTACCATTTTGCCACTAGGGCTTCTTAAGGCTACTCCTTTATACTCCAAGGACCCAAAATGACATATTTAATAAAAAACAAAGGAAGGATTTGAAAATACCTGAAAGCCCGGGATGTTACACTAAAACATTTATATTTTTACTCATAGTCCTTTCCCAACAATATTCTAACATTTTAAGTCCTATATGGTTAATTAATTTAACCCAAGGTTAAAGCTCAACTTTTATCTATTTATTCCAAATTAAATCAAACAATTTCAAATCATATTTCTCTAATTTTATATAAGTTTTAATTCCATTCAAATCTAATTAGTATTATCTATTATATCACAACTTTCAATATAGACATCTCTTGTTTAAATAATTTTTTGGTAAACTTCGCTGACATGGCCTACAATTATCTGTTTCTTTAACTTTTGATATGGAAATTTGTAAAAGCGTATTTCATCAAAACCGATTTCGATGTCCACATGTCACCAATCAAAATGCATCTAATATTCTTACACCTAGAATTATTAAAATTACATGAAAAGCCTGGCAGATCACATTTTACAAAATGACTAATTGTTGATAAGATCACATCAAACTATAGTATTCTTATATTGTGCTTAAAACAGCTTTCTTACACTGATTCTTTTTCAACACACTTTCTTGCGCGAATCTCTCTCAACATTATGCCTTAAGACCTCCGCACACATTATCAACTTTCTCATCATTATCAATCATTCTAGAATTTCTATATTTTATATCCAAATCTATCTTAGATACGGACCTTTATACTCTCAACCCAACCCAGTGCATAAATGCTTGTAATCATAAGCAAATTCCAAACATAATCCGAAGTCAAATGGTATATAAATCAATAATTTTAAATCAAATGGTATATAAACCTATAATCAAAGTCAAGTAGTATATAAACCTATAATCATAGTCAAAGGAAAACCCCCTCACTAAAACTCATTTACAAAAATATGTCATTTGATCCATAAATGACATCCCCAAATCATAAACTATAACATCAAGCAAAGAAAGTCACACATTATACATATACTATACAAGAAATCTACATACATATAACATTGCAAAAAAGGAAAAAGACAAGTTAAAGTACATCATATAGTGGGGGCAAGTGTTCCAAGGTAAAGTACTCACCTAAATATAGCAACAAGTTCTTGATTAAACTCCCCAAATGGATAAGCAACTTAGTTTTAACCTACACAAGTTAATTATAAATAAGAATAATTCATTTAAATTTATTATTAAGTAATTTAGGATTACTAAATGTTCCCACGTCCTAATGACCATAGGACATTCATTACTTAACATTAGAGTACTAATGGAAGTGACCGAAAGAGAAACCGAATGACCAATAATCAAACATATGTTTAAAACCTTCTAGAAGGCCACACATTCTGTGTGATACATAACAATGATTTTATATAACAATGATTTTAGAGACCATTTAGTTCCACTCAAACGGTGAATCACCATTAGAATCATCAATTACTCACATAACATCCATATAACTAAGGAATCATCATAAGGATCAACAACATATGGACAAATAACTCTATAACTCCATATAGAAGCCTATATTTGAATTTAGAACTTCATCTATCAACTAAGTACAACTCTAACAAGCTTAATTACAACTCAAACATAAAGTTAAGGTTCCAAATCACTACATTCAATCATTGAAGATGGAATCAACCATTTTCTAGGTAGAATGATGATGCATTGATACTTTAGAGTACAGTAAAAAAATTCAACACCTAATCTAAATCATAAATGAATCCTTAAATTTCAATTTATGAATATTAGGGTTTGAAAAACCTAAAATTTGCCATCAAATTTTCAATCAAACAACTATATGGAGAGTTGTTGATGAAGTGATGTTCTAGAGAAGAGATAGCAACTATTAACTCTATAGAATCAATGGAAGAAACATGCAAAGCATATTTGACTTGAAAATCAAAACTTATACATGAAGATACAAAGTTCTATAGAGAGATTATACCTTTAAGGTTAGTAGACGATGAGGAACAATGGTTGGATCTTCAACAAATAAGATTCAATCACTAATGATAGAAGAAATATCCATTTCATAGTTCTAGACACTTCTCTATAATCATTTGAATAGGTTAGGAGAGGATGGAAGAAATCACTAGCTTATATACTAAGGCATTTTACTTGACGACCCCTTATGTTCCTTATTTTGCACATTGACCATCATATGACTAATTTATTCACTAAAACTTTTATTTTTTTACTCATAGACCTTTCCTATCCTTATTCTAACATTTTAAGTCCCATATGGTTAATAAATTAACCTAAGGTTAAATCTCAACTTTTATTTGTTTATACCACATTAAACCAGTATATTGCAAATCATATTTCTTTAATTTTCTATAAGTTTAAATTCCTGTCAAATCTAACTAATATTATCTATTATATCATTATATCATTTATTTATTTTTACTTTATCTTGTTTTCCAAAAAAAATATTTTTGCTAAAAATGGGCAAAAACTCAAGGCCTAAATTGAGGATATTACATTATTCCCCGTTTGTACTTTTGCCTCACCATGAAGAAAAAACAACAAGCAAAAAACAAGTACTTAATCACAAAATGTTTTACGAAATCATTATGACAACATAATGAAAAGATCAATGACATAGAAGAAAGCAAGAAACGATTATATACATCTACAAAATGTTGCATTCCTTTTTGAATGGTTTTATGAAATCATTATGACAAAATCAAAATGGTGTATTAAGGAGAAATAGAAGTACGATGTTATATTACACAAATTAATGAAAACATGTTGCTATTTATTACATTTAACCTGACAAAAAATGGTCTAAAAGCAGAAAGAACAAAATACTTTTGTTTATTTGTTATGATAACATCCTACTTTTATTTCTTTATGATACAACAATATACTTTCATTTTTTTCCTTATAACTTCGGGTTTTTTTTAATCCACCCAATTATAGCATATAATTTGTATTTTTTTTCTTATTATGACATTATACTTCGAAAAATTCACCCAGTTATGAAAATAAAAATTTCTTTGTATTTGGATGATTATGTATTTTTTGAAGGTACATTCTCTCATTTATAAATAATGAAAGTATGATTCCATTAATGTACTGTATGACCATGAATAATAATCTATGAAAGTATGATGCTATAAATGTGATTTATATATGTAAAATGTATTTTGGTTATAACAAGAGAATAATATCTTAACAGGTTAAATCCAAGTACATCATTATAATCTTTCTAGAGTTTCAACATTTAGTGCCTAAATATGAAAAAGAAATTCAATATATAAATATGTTAGATTTTCGACGTGTAATGTCTTAATAAGAAAAAAACTGAAAGGTATAATGTTTTCAAAATGTAATGTCTTAATACGTCAAACGAACATATCATACCACAAAAATTGTTACTTAAACTCTCGCCACAATATGAGGCTTAAAACTCACGTTTATTAATAATGACCAAAATCTCCTTAATTTCCTCATTGGTTGCAACACAACTATCAATTTTATTCTATATTTCAATAGTTTTTGCCAAAAGTTTGTAGAGACCATTGAAATTTCGTTAGAAGTCACATAAAAATAAAATTCAAAAAAATATATCAAAAAGTAGTTTATAAACCAACCTTTTAAAAAGCTATGCATACTAGCTATTCAATGAGCTTATTGAGTTTTATTATCATTCTTTCAAATATACATTTTATTAATTATAAAAAGACACAACCTTTTACATGTCATTTTATGTCTTCTTACATATTTCAACTAACTTATTAACTAGTTTTTTCTGACGTCATTGTTTATCAGCTACCAGCTAGCTAGCTTTGTAGCTATCTATCAACTAACTTTTCAGCTAGTCCCAAACATAACATTAAGTGTTTTGAGTCACCTAATCATAAAAACTAAAGACATGTGTTACTATTTAATGACTTCGTCTCTTGATAAATAAATCTTTTACAAATTAAATCATTTATAAGTTACCAATTATTGATCCACAAATTTCTTTTCATCTTATTAATAAATTCTCAATATTTGATTATTAGTCAAAAGTTTTCTCAATTATAAAAAGAAAGTAGTGATTTATTACTTTTGGTCAATAACCAATATAACTAAATGATAACAACCAACAAATTTCTAGTTTGATAGGATGTAATATCATTAATTTATGATTTGAATGCTCAAATCTCATTTGATCACCTTAAAAAAAAGGAAAACAGTAAAACAAATTAATTTGGTGTAATAACCCTTTAGGTATCGATCTCAATATATATAGGAAACAATTATAATTGTAGATCCTAAGATAAAGGATCATATCTATACAACAATCTGTAGATCCTAAGATAAAGGATCTTATCTATACAACAATATATATCTAATATTTTCAAATATTAGGCTATCGTTTCCTATCCTGTTTACATTCCCCATCATTTTTAACCGTTACTAGGTTCAGATTGTATCACAACCTATCTAACATACTCTGAGTTCTAGGCTTCGTAAGTCCGTCTGCAACTTGATCATTTGAAGATATAAACCGAACATCTAATGCTCCCATTGCTACCTTTTCTCCAACGAAATGAAAATCAACTTCTACATGCTTCGTTCGAGCATGAAAAACCGGGTTTTCTGTTAAGTAAGTTTCCCCTTGATTGTCACACCATAGCATAGGTGCACGATCTTGCCGAATGCCCTGATCCTTCAGTAAAGATTGTGTCCAAATTACTTCTATTGTGCCATTTTCCAAGGCCTTGTATTCTGCTTCTGTACTCGATCGAGACACTGTAGGCTGTTTTCTTGCACTCCATGAAATTAGATTAGGGGCTAAAAACACTACAAATCCTCCGGTAGACCTCCGATAATCAAAGCATC
Source organism: Lactuca virosa (assembly GCF_052849685.1). Classification (NCBI taxonomy): domain Eukaryota; kingdom Viridiplantae; phylum Streptophyta; class Magnoliopsida; order Asterales; family Asteraceae; genus Lactuca; species Lactuca virosa. The sequence goes on from NC_136433.1 coordinate 48,849,326, forward strand.
CTGCGTAATTCTGCATCAGTAAATACACTTAACAATATGGAGGGCGACTTTCGTATGTGAAGCCCTATGGATAACGTGCCTTTGACATAACGCAATATTCGCTTTACAGCTTCCTAATGAACATTGGTAGGTTTGGAAAGGTATTGACATACCTTATTAACAAGATAAGAGATATATGGTCTTGTTAGTGTAAGATACTGTAAACCGCCCACCATACTTTTATATTTGAAAGTTTCTTCATCATTAAGAGGTGTTCTAAAATTCCGAGCAAGCTTTTCTGTGACTAGCATTGGGGTTGAAACACTTTTACAATTCTCCATATTAGCACGACGAAGCAAATCGGAAGCGTACTTGTGTTGCATTAAGGTGATTCCCCCTGAATTGTTAACAACTTCAATCCCCAAAAAGTATTTGAGCCGACCAAGATCCTTGATGGGAAAAGAAGAGGATAGAGCATGAATTAACTTGTCAACAGCTTGCTGCGAGGAACCAACAATAACAATTTCGTCAACATAAACAAGCATATAGATAGTGATAGTATCAATGTGAAGCATAAAAGAGACGTGTCGACTGTAGAGGAACGAAACCCAAGATGATGAAATTTATCACTTAGTCGAGAAAACCAAGCACATGGCGATTGTTTAAGCCCATAGAGTGCCTTTTGAAGTTTGCATACATACGTTGGGTTCCGAGAGTCTTCAAAATCGGGCGGTTGCTGCATATAGACCTCCTCGTCCAGAAAACCATGTAGAAAAGCATTATTGACATCAATTTGTCGAAGATTCCAATGACGAGAAACAACCAAGGAGAGAATCAATATAATGGTTGCAGGTTTCACAACGGGAATGAAAGTATACCGATAATCCACACCATATTGTTGTGTGAAACCATGAGCTGCCAACCAGGCCTTGTACTTATCAATAGAGCCATTCGGGTTCTGCTTGAGTTTAAACACCCATTTACTCCCAACAATATTAACACCAGTAGGACGAAGGCACAAGCATCTATGTATTATTTTTTCAAAGGGCATCGAATTTAGACTCCATGACATCTCGCCAGGCCGGATCAACTAAGGCCAGTTGATAAGAGGTGGGAGTAGTGGCAGCAACAAAAGCTCGTTTGATGGGATCATAGCGTATAGTGCCATCAGTGAAATGTTTAGGAAATTTTTTGCCATCACGTGCTCGAGTATGAATGCTAGGAGTGGTGGCATTGGGAAGATCTTGGTCATCAGGTCTCGTGGGAGACATGACTTTAGGCGGCGAGGAGAATGATGTTTGAGCTGGCGAAGATAGAGGAGTTGCGACTGGTAGAGATTAAGTCGCAACATGTGATGAAGTCGATGGTGTTGATGAAACAGGTATGTCAGAAACGGGAATAGATGCAACTGGTACCGATGACGTGTGAACTGGAGCAGGAGTGCTTTGTTTAGGATTGTATTGATGCACTGATGGTAGTGGTGCTAATGATGACACTAATGGAAGAGGTGCTGCAGCTGCATGAGAATTGTTAGCTAACAAAAGAGATAAGTCATAATTTCACTTATGATCATTTATAATTGTCGGTTCTGTTTTAGGAAAAGAGACGACTTTAGATACGTGAGGTGGTGTGGCTGAACAACTTGTAGTTGCAAACGGGAAACACGATTCATCAAAAATAACATCTCGAGAGATATATATGTGACCGGTAGTTCTATCCAAACACTTGTAGCCCTTGTGAAAGAAACTATAACCAAGGAAAGCACACAACTTAGACCGAAAAGTGAGTTTATGAGTATTTTATTTTTGAAGACTTGGCCAACAGGCACAACCAAAAACACGAAGAAATGAGTAATATGGATTTATATTTAAGAGACATGTTATGGGTGTAGTATTGCATGTGGTACGACTGGGCATATGATTTATAAGATAACACGCGGTTAGAAAAGCCTCGTCCCAAAAACGAAAATGAAGGGATGATTGTGTAAGAAGGGCTAAACCAGTTTCAACTATATGATGATGTCCGTTCAGCTATTCCGTTCTGTTGAGATGTGTGGACAAGACACACGATGAGCAATTCCATTTGTTTGAAAGTATTTGTGAAGTCTTTGATACTCACCACCCCAATCAGATTGAACACTACAGATTTTTGCATTCAAGAGTCGCTCAACATGATTTTTAAACACATAAAATACCTTTTCAACATTGAATTTGTGTTTAATAAGATAGATCCAGGTGTATCTACTAAAGTCATCCACAAAACTAATATGTGAAATAGACAAAGCTGCACCATTTGCAACTTGGACTTGGCCTTTTCCGTGGTAGCGATCTTGCACAGTGAGACGATCCAGATCATTGGTCAAGTGATTAGTTGCTCCTATATCGAGATACCAACTAGTATCGGGATTGTATCCTCCTGATGTCACACTGTTTCCGCTACGGTAGTCTTCAGATTGGTAAGCATGGTTGAAGCAATTTCTGCAAATTAATACAATATGATACATGAAGTTGTAATCCTAAACAATATATATCTAATATTTTCAAATATTAGGCTATTGTTTCCTATCCTGTTTACAAAAACAATCACGATACATCCACAAGTAGATACCATAAGATACATATACAAGCATTGTCCAATACTTGCATAATATTCAGATATATGTGTAGATATTCGTGCATTTAAACTATTTTTGTTGGGTCATATGTGTAAAAATGATTATAAATAATTACTATATAGCTTTACACCATAATACATAAGTTTTTTGAACGACAAATTCAATCTACTTCTAAACTACTAATATCGTTGGGTCACCTATGTTTCAGACGAATTAAACTTTTTTATGTTATTTACACAAATTCAAGCATTTAGAGCACATTTATGCAACAACTATCGGTCATTTGTATAGTTATGAACAAATATATATTGATAAAATTGACAGGAAAAAAAAATCAAGGTTGATAGAATCTATATAATCTAACATAACTAATTATGATAAATTATACTTTATAAAACATTAAATAATCCAATAATGATTGAGATTGAAATAAAGAAGCGTATTTATTGTTAAGTTAATGAAATTGAATATATAGTTGTTATGCACCTCTTAATATTAAAACGGGGGTAAACAAGGTGGCACCGCAATAGGGGACACGAGAACGAGCATTGATATAGTACTTCTTCTATCGGGAGATTTTCAACAACATCCCATACTATCACTAAATTACAAACTAGTCCCTTAAACTATTAGATGTTCTACAAAGAACTTCATATTTTTTACCAAGATGCAAATTTTTATATTTGACATTAATACTATGAACAATTACAATCAAACTGGGGCATTATGTTATGCATTGTGATTTCCACTCTCATGCTTTTGTTTTCCCACATATATAAGATGGTTTTAGATAAGGTATTTCCCTTGGGTCTTGCTTGGGTCTTTTGTATGTTTTTATTTATTTTTATTTTTTTTAATTATTATTATTATTATTATTATTATTATTATTATTATTATTTATCCCATATTCTCAAGAAAACATAATTAAACGCAAAACAAACATATAAAAAAGTAAAGCCTCTAATTTTTTTTATCCCACATTGTATAGGAAATAGAATTTAAGAGAAAACAAATGTCCGCTAAAACCATGTTTCGTATATCTTTATTTTATAGGGTACTTAATTGATATCTGAAAATATATCCATTTCATGATCAATCCAAAGAGTCGTTGTGATCAGCTCAAGAACCATCAATTTTGATTTCAAGATCGGTATTATAAAAATTGGACGTATACATTTCAGTAATCGCTCCTATTATGTAAAAAATCAAATTAATACGGTAGAAGACAACTATTTGTATTACAATATCAATTGAATGAACTCTATTATAAAACATATATGAATATAATATGCCACTAAATATGATAGATATATAGACATATCTAATGTAGCATCCGTGATGTGAGCATAATAGTTGACGTGCGAAGAATGGCTGAGCTAGTAGGGAGACATATGAATGTTGAACCCTCTCTAATTTATCTTTTTAATTGAACTACATGTTCACAACCATCTACAATTTACTATAATTTAAAGCTCATCGTCCATTTTAAGTCTCTTTTAAGCCTTAGTTATTCTAAATTCTTAGCTTTGACCTTGTATGCGAAATTCTGCACAAAATATTTATCATTTAAACCATGTCACACCTAAAATATTGATAGCATTATGTGATTTATCTCTTATGTGGACCTTAGATCATGCTAACATGGATATTGGGACGGGTTAAAATAAGCATTTCATATAGTATGCTTTATAATCTATACTACCCAATAAATAAAAATGTCTATGTATCACATGTTATTTTTTTAGAGTTTATATTTAATTTTCAGCTTTATTTATAAGGGGATACATGACATCCTAATATATTTTCTTTTAATTGTTGAGTTTTATTTAACTTTATTATTCCCTTTTTTAAATTTCAACTAAATTTAATAGATATATGATGAAATCTTTAATTTTTCCAACTTAAAGATTTAGATCGAATTCATTATAGTTTACTTTATTAAAACAATTAATTCAATAACAATATTTTACAATTAAAATTTTTGTTTTTAAATTAGTATTTCAAATATCATTATATTATGTATATTAAAATTTATTTACATCATCAAAAAATAAATTTATAACACAATATAACAACTTTATAGGTTAACATGATAATATTTCATATCATTTTTTCTATTAATATATCATTTTAGTATAAATGCAATTGATTAACTAACAATTTATAACTTATAAATTTATATTATTTTTTAAATTTTAAATCAAATTTAATAGATATCCTTTAGTTTTAGCCTTGATTTTACACGATATGAATATATAATAAAATGAAAACTTCAATTTTTTTTATCCAGTAAGTTAATATCATTTTAAGCGATTAACATTTTAATTAAAATATCAATTTTAAAAAGTATAATCAATGTTTACAACATTAACTTAGGTAAATCTTTTATTAAATTATTAATATGAACAAATTGTTATACATAAAAACACATATCTTAATAGTATATTTTATGTTTTTTTTATTTTATACATGTAAATACTTGCAAAACATTAGTATATTGTTTATTAATTTATTGCATTTTGGTATCAAATAAAATTTTAATCCAAACATTATTTTTTAAAATGCAATTTGACATCGAACACTACCACTCCGCTACAAAATTAAAACTTTTGTAAACATTATACTTTAAATTTGTACTATTTTACTACAGTATTTTTAAAATCTCATTTATTAAAGTACAATATCATTAGGGTTGTGCATGGGTCGGTTTAGGTCGGTTTTGGACCTAAACCCAACCCAACCCATAAATGGTCGGTTTCTGGTTTTCAGAACCTAATAGGATCGGTTTCTGGTCGGTTCGGTTTCTTAGGTTCTGATGTCGGTTTGGGCGGTTTTTCGGTTTCTTGGGTTCAACCCATACATTCACGGGTTCTGAGTTTAAACCTATGGGTTTTGGGTTTTATCCCATTTTCCATAAATGAAGCAACAAGTTAAATACTTCAAAAAACACCAAATTTAAGTTAAATACTTCAAAAAATATGAGTTTTACAACAAATAGTCTATTACAAGTTACAACCAAAATCTGAAATAGTCTATTACAACCAAAAAACAATCAAGTATGGGTCGGTTTCTCGGGTTGGATGAGTCGGTTTCTTGGGGGGGTTTGTCGGTTTTAAGTATGGGTCGGTTTCTCGGGTTGGATGGGTCGGTTTCTAGGTAAAAACCGAAACCGAACCTGATTTTTTGGTTTTTAAAAAATTCAAACCCTAATCGTCGGTTTTGCTTCGGTTTCGGTTTTTTCGGTTTCGGTTTCGTTGGTTTTAGTCGGTTTCTCGGTTTCTTGGTTTGGGTTTGCTCACCCCTAAATATCATCATATATTCTATATTGACAATCATTTTCAATGTAGTTTAGTATTGAATTTTTTATTTTATCAATCTATTTTCATTGTCTATCTTATAAACTCATAGTTTCCACATGTCTCTAACCTAGTTTCTTTATAAACATATCCAATTTTTGTTTAAAATATTATTTTAACAAATAGTCGAATAAACTTTAATTAATTTAGAAGTTTAACAAATTAAAATATGCATTCAAAAAAATATATGAACTTTAAATGTGTCCGTTATCGACGACTATAGCCGTAATGTGTATTCCATTTCATCGTGAAATAAAATAGAATGAAGGACTATTTCCATATGAAACAAAAATCAACTAATGAAAAAGAACCCTTCCTTATAAATGCAGAATGCTCAGTTATAATGTTCTATACGTTAAACAAACATAAATATCTATTTTCGTTGTAATTACAATTATTTAATCAATTTAAACTTATTATAAAAAAGCAATGTACATGAAAGTTATAATATTTTGTTGCGGCTTCATGTTTAAACATTTATATTTTATTTTATCCATTAAGCCTATTATATATCGAAAAAATAATTTATGGTGAATTCTTATCGTCTTTCGTCTGTTCAACAAGTTAACATGATTAAGATAATATTTTTCCACACTAAAGCTATAAAATTTTAACATATTTTTATGATTTCATCTTTTTTGTTTTACCTTTTTTATAAAGACTATTTAAAAAAATTTGTTGAAATTAGATTTTTTTTTGTTAAAAATGGTATTTTATTGATTTTTTTGTATTATCTTTTCATTAATGTAGTTTTTAATTTTTTTAACAATAATTCTTGTTCTCACAATAATAACTTTTCTATAATTTGACTGTTTGAACCTATGATAACATATTTTCAATTTTTGACGGTACATATGATATTTTTCTAGAGTTTTAAGATATGCATAATTTTAAATGACGACAAATCTGCTCTACTCCTAAACTACTCTTAATTTCACCTATGTCTCCAATGAGACTTGAACCCTCAACCTCTAGAAGAGAGAACAACACCCGGTACCGCTGGACTAGAAGCCATTTGGTGATTAAATATGAGTTTTTAAGACCAAAACTACCAAAAGAATTCATTAAACGATACTAACTCATTAAACGATACTAATGGGCAATGATTGTTTGTGACATTAGATTTTGGTGCCAACGGCTACAAACATTTGAAAACGTAGCCAATGGGTTTTACATACATCGTTAATATAAAGGGTATAACCGACATTTTAGACCAAGCTATACATCGTTAAACTAACCTGTGACATCTTTAATTTTGCGATACCGCCCTTAACCGGCCAGCAAAAAGCCTCGACTCCGTCCACCCTTATAGATGGAAGTCCTTTTAATGAGTTTTAGATTGAGAGGGGTGTTCGCCACATAGATCATTTATCTCGTTTTCTCTTTGTTTTGGCTATTGATGGTCTTTATGTAACCATTGAAGATGAAAATGTTGCAAGTATATGTGAAGGAGCTAAAATGGGTAAAGATAACCTTTCTATATCTCATATTTTTATGCATGTATTGTTTTAGTAATGGGGAAATGGTCTTGTAAGAATGTTATGAATATTGTGGCGATTTTGAATTGTTTTATTTAGTTTCAGGGTTGAGATTAAACTTTAATAAATCGAGTTTGTATAGGGGTATGGATGGAATTTGATGATGTCAAACAGTTTGCTGAAAATACAAGGTGTTTTTTAATAAGTCTCCTTTTGTCTACCTTGATATCCCGGTGGGCTCTAATATGGCTAGGATTCAAGGGCGGTAAGTGATTGTAGCCGGGTTTTAAAAGACATTGTCTAAATGGAAAGCAAATATGCTTTCCATAGGTGGTAGATCCATGCTCATATGGTCTATTCTTTGATCGCTCGGGAATAATTATTGTATTTGTTTACGATGTCGATCCAAATCAAAGGTCCTTTGGAGGCTATTAGAGCTAAATTCATCTAGAAAGTAATGGTAACTATCGAAAAATCCATTGGTTGGGTTAGGATTTGGTTATTGCTTCTATTAAAAAAAGTATTCAACGTAAGGTAAATATCTTATTTGGTGACTCTGTTGTTAAAGACAAGAGAAAACAAATAACAAAGGTTTTTGTTATCAGATGGTAGTGGCGAAACGAGGTGGAATAAATTTGGTCAACGTAAGGTAAATATCTTATTTGACGTCTCTGTTTGGATAGACTTCCTTTAAGACCGAATTTGGGAGACAAGGGCATTGATGTCCCCATGGTTTTTTGTCCTTAGTGTTCGTTGCATTCTAGATCTTTACTTCACTTGTTTGGTCAATGTGAAATTGTTGTGAGGACTTGGAATGTCATGTCTCAATGGTTGTAGCTTACTTTTTCTATGCAACGAGTGTTTTGATGTAATAAAATTGGTGGATTTGTGGCATATGTCCCCTGTTAAGAAGGATACGGTCATAGCCATTGTGATGACGACTTATTGGATGCCTTGGAAAGTCAGAAATAAGACGTTCAACAACATCCAGAAAAGAAGATTGATTTTTGATTCCATTATTGATTATTCGTACTTACGGTTTACTAATAGGAACCGAAAGGTTAATGTCATTTGGATTTCTTGGCTTCAAAATCCTCCGAATACTTTGTAATTTTGCTAGTTTTGGTTTTCTAATTTTAATCATTCAATTGTTAAAAAAAAATGGACGGTTGTCGTGAGAGTTTATATAATGTAGGGTTCAGTTTGATATTTGATGATGATACAAGGACCATATATGAGAGTTAAAGGGTGCGACACCAAGTTCAGTAATGGGTACCCAGAATCATGTGGATAACGAAAATGTAAACTCGTTTGACAGCTGTTTTGTCATGACTTTCCATGTGGATACTGGATACTATATTCTTATACACTTCTCTTTTGTCCAAATATGCCCCGTTGTATGATTTGTGTTACGAATTCTATAAACTTTTTGTAAATAACACTTATTTAATTTAGAAGGTGGCCTTATTTTGTAGTGAATGTTTAAGTATTTATGTTTCAATTTCGTTTCAAGTGTTTTTTTGTTTGTTAATTGAAAATAGGTTGGTTATATGAATTGCCAAATTATAATAATTTTAACTGAATTCTAAAACGTTATTGACATAAAAGCCTAAAGTTTATAAAAAAAATATGGTTTATATTAAATTCATTTTCGTTTTTGTGTTAAAACCGGAAGTTTATTAGTTTTATTTTTTCTACTATAACTATTATGACATTACAATAAGACCATAAGTTTTAAGGCAACCGTAAAATCAAATTCATAACAACACCTTTTAGTTTGCAATTTTTTTTACGTTTTTATTTTTAGTATATTTTTATTTATTTCATATTATATGTATATCTTGTAGAAATACATATTTTAAAGTATTTATACACTAAAAAATTGTTTAACTAAACATCGTATTTCTGTTTATTTAAAATGCTATTTTTTATAAGTGGTTTTTGCCGATTCATAGGGATTAAAACGTATTTATACTTTTAAAGATTACTTATACACAACGTCGAAATATGTATTTATGTTTTTAAAAATATAAATACTTATTTTTACGTTTTTTATAAATAAAAATATGTTTTTAGAGGTATAAATATGTATTTACACTTCTAAAAACGTATTTATATTTCAAAAAACGTAAAAAAAATATTTTACTTCTAAAAATATGAATATACATATTTCTATTTCTAAAAAATATATTTATAATTGTAAAGACATAAAAATATGTATTTATATTTCTATAAAAATGCATTTATGCTTCTAAAAAAATATATTTACACTTATAAAACATAAAAACATATAAAAATATATGCATACTTCTGAAAATGTAAAAAAACATTGTTAAGAATGTTAATTTTTACCATTTTAATGAAAATACGTACTTTTACGTTTTAAACTGTTTAAATAGGCAAAAAAACTTATATAAAAATAGGAGCTTGGTTGAGAGTTTTGGATTTTAAAGATTATTGTTACAAAGCTTTTTTGCTTTAGAGTTAATAAAGATTCTTTGGTTAAAGCTCGTGTTGTGACACATTCTTTTACTCTTTCTTTGTGTCGAAGTCCTCGTCGGGATAGAGTTAGGGTTGAACTAGAGTGGTGACCCAAGTTAAATGAGATTCTTGAAAATGTAGTTTTATCATAACAACGAGATTGTTGTGTATGGGTGTTCGTTGTGTATGGGTGTTCAATCCGTCATGATCTTATTTGGTTTCCATGACATGAAAAGTGATTGGTAATTGTACTTTGGTAGTAAAGGATACTCAAAGTCTTTTTTAAAATGACAACATACCCAATCTCAAATCTAATTTTTAAATATACCACTATCACAAATGAGATTTGAACCATCAATTGCGTGGGTTGAGGGTGTAACACACATAAGTTGGTGCTAGAGTTTTAACAATTAACTAAAATTATACGAAAAATAAAATTAAGAATAATTAAATAAAATAAATTGATAATATAAAAATTAACTCAATTATAATTTTGTTAAAGTGGTTTAGGTGAAAGTTGAAATTTAAAACATTTAAGATTGTGAATTAAGGAATAACATTTGAGTAAATTCATTTAAATCGTGATATGAACTTATTTGCTTGGAAATTTATTATTTAAGGTTGAATTAAACCTTAAAAAATATAAATCTAAAATTGTTAATTAGAAGGTCAATATGAGTTCAATAGAAAATTTGCAGTTTGAGGGACAAAACTTATCAAATTTGAAACTTAAGTTTGGCCTTGAGTTAGTTAGATTTAGATATAAAATGTTAAGAAATTAACTTTCTAGACTTGATGTATACGTATTAAGACTTGTTTGTTAAATAATAGTTTGTTAGGGAACAAATAGAAACTTAAAAGTTCGAGGGCCAATTTTGTGATTTTGTCAAATTTATGAGCTAAAACCCTAATTATTTATCTTCTTTCTCATTCAAAATATTAGGAGCTAGAGAGAAAATGAGAGTTTGCTTTTGGAGATAAATGATGAAATCGAGAGCAAAATTGAAAATTAAATGGTGTTTCTAAGTTAATTTTCAAGTAAAAGCATGTAAGGTAGGTTTATTCTCCATTGTTGTCTTCGAGGTTTAAGAAATCTCTATGAATCTGAATTCTATGATGAAAATCGTAATTATGTCTGTAACATCCCGTTTTTCCTGAATAGATCATTTAAAACTTAACGAAATGAAAGACGAGGTTTTTGGAGAAAACCCTATGCCATGATATGGCGCTTGGATGCCCACGACATGGCAAGGTTAATACAGAATGCGTATATTTGGTGGGCTCCACAAGGTGGCAAGAGGATGGCCACGACGTGGCAGCCGCTACAGCCCAAACACGAGATTTTTAGGGTTTCTCTCGTATATAAACACCTTAACTCCCATTCTAGGTCATCTTCTTCAGCCTCCATCTCCCCCATCTCAAAATCCTAGCCTCATTTCCATGAGGTTGAGCTTAGTGGTTTAATCTTGAGGTTTTTCCCTTGATTTGGTGGAGCTAAAGGAAGAAAGTCCATCTTAGTACAAGAAGCAAAAGAGCAAGCCTAGATCCATCATCTTCTTCAAGTTTCTGAACCATTGTGAGTTTAAAGCTTCAACCTTTACTTCTAGTTTGTTAAATTTAGTTTATGGTCCATTTTTATGCTTTTGGTCCCCTTTTTTTGGTGGTGAGCTTGGAGTTGAGATGACTCCTATGTGACAACCCGAAATTTCAATCTTGTACAAACCATTCACTTCAATCAAAGTCAGACTTGTTTTTGCTAATTTTTAGCACTGTTTAGAGTCTGTTTGTGCATTTGGAGCCTAGTGCACCAAAGGAATGAGTGAAAGGAAGTACCAATTGAAGTTGTAACCTACTAAACAAGCCATAAACCCTCAAATGAGGAGTTTACAGCCAGAGACCATGAGTTTACGGCCATGGTGACCGTAAACTCCATACTATATATATGACACTTAGTCATTTTTATCACTTTTACCATTTCAAGCCAAAAAACTCATTCTCTCTCAAGTACCATCCAAATTTTCTCTTAGATCTTCAAGATTGTAAATGTTTCTTCCCTTGATTTGTTGATAATCCTTCAATATCAAGTGAATACACATGATTTCATCTATGAAATCTCTTCTTTTGGTTAGATCATCAAGTGTTCTTCATTTCACCAAGAACACCAAGAACACACACTAGTGTTTTTGGACCTTAATCACCCTTTCAAGCTTCTATATCGTGAGTACTCTCTCCTAAGCTTGTTGTATACTTGTAATACTTGAACAACACTTAGAAAACATTCATTTGACAAGAACAAAGGGAGTTTACAGCCAAGACCATCTCCCTTGGCCGTAAACCCTTAAAATGGTGCCATATTGACCCTAAACTCTTCTAGGAGCTAAACTTGTGAACTAGAATACTTCTTGGAAAACCATTAGACCTTGAAAACGTCCAAATCTCATGAACAATAGGAGTTTACGGCCAAGACCATCTCCCTTGGTCGTAAACCCTTGTTAAGGGTGCATTTGTAGGCCTTAGACCCCTTAAAGGCTTCTAAACTCTTGAGTACCTTCCTTTATGTGGTACTTACTAGTTATGCTACTTGAAATCATCCAATATCCAAGATCAAAGAGAGTTTACGGCCAAGACAATCTCCCTTGGCCGTAAACCCTAATTAGTGATGCATATGGACCATAACTTCTTCCTAAGGCTTGGATTTAGGGCTAGAACACTTCCTTGTGTATTGTAAGACCTTGAAACACCTTTTGACACAAATCATCATAAGTTCATGGCCGTAAACTCATGAGGCCGTGAACTCATGGGCGTAAACTCACTAGAATGGCCATACACCCTTAGTATGCAATCACATGTGATTGTAGTACTTCAATCCTAGGGTTTCCTTATCTTATAGGGTGTTACCTTTCTTGATTAGTTGTTTTAAACACTAATTATATCCATATATGTATCATTATATGTTAATAGGATCCGTTGTGTTCAAGACTTCACTTGACACTTAGCATCCTACACCAATCTTACATTTGAATAACTTACAACAGGTGAGTTCATACCCCCACATTTTCATAGTTTTTACTGTTTTAAGGGGGGGGGGGGAATACAAGTCTAACACAAAGTTTTTGTGTTATAAACAAGTGATTTCAAATATCATATCAAAATGGATTTCAGTTATCATTAAATCAAATGGTTTTCAATGATGTTTCAAAATGACATCAAGTTACCAAAATGAATTTCAAAATATCAAACTTCTTTTAAATACTTTATAAACTTATATTTTTCCCCAAAAATCATACTAGTATACATATATTTATATAAATAAGATTTAAAAGATTTAGGACTGATAACCCACTTTCGTTCCTTTTCCTTGTTTGGATGTGGGATTACAAGTATCAGTTATTTGTCCGAGTGTCATTTAAATTTTACTTATATATATTTGTATATGTATACAAGTATAAAAGTTTGTTCATTTAGTTTCAATTACCCTTTGTAACAAGTTGAGCAAGGGGTTGTATTCATGAATACTAGGTATCAATACAGAAAGTACATATAAATTATAATAGGTATAATTTATGATTCGCAAAACATTAGTTCATGATTCAAGCATACTAGAGTACATTGTTTTACAAGAACAAATATTGATTCAAACTATTCAAGGATATACATTCTTTCAAATACATATTAAGAGTACTAATTCAAGAGCATACTATCAATCATTTACTTCAGAATGATTGGGTTTTCATAACTAATATACATGTAACGTTTATATGATTTTATGAGTCAAGTAGTACAGATTGTTTAATTCATTTAAACAATATAGTAAAGTCCTGATATTATAACCAGAGTCTCCAGCAGGGGATCAAAACAATGTGTGTATAGATCTATATTGGGATTGACAACCCCGCACTCGGACTGCTAGCTACAGTCAGGCATGCACGCCTGTGAGTGACAATTGTTATCATCAACTTTCAACGCACTCATAGCGTTGGGTCAGGCCACCTAGTCAGTATGGTTATAATAACTCATTACAAGATATTAACAATACGTTAGTGTATAGTTAACTAAACTTATTTACTATTCCAAAGTACTAGTTTACAAGATACAGTTTACAGTATTACATTACAGTTTACAATAACAGTTGATGAATTCAGATCTACTCTCAGATACAAGTTTACTAAAGGATTACAAATACAGAACATTGGTTTACAAATAGAACAGTTTTATGCAACTAAAACTACTTTTCATATACAACAGAAAATATAAGGTTTTCTGGAAACAGTTACATATTCAAGAAACATAAGACATTCTTTCAAAACATAAATACTTATGCACTCACTCAACTTTATGTTGATACTCTCTTTTCAAATTACTTGTATTCTCAGGAACCAGTAGGCAGGTACTCCCCATGCTTTTGAGAAGATGGAGCTATTTATGTCTTGTCTTCTTCTTTTGTATAACTATTTAGTTTCAGTGTACAATGTTGAAACATATGTAAATACTTATAATTTTTAAATACAATGGTTGTTTGTACTCTGATTACTATAATGCATGTGTTGTGATACTACAAATGAAGTCCTCCACCCCCGGACGTTTCCGCCGTCTGGTTTGGGGGTGTGACATCTTACCTCTTTTAAGCACTAAGGATTGTCTTATGGACCTTTTCTTGTTGGAAAGTTGGTAGCTTGATCTTGTCCTTAGAGCCATGCATGCTTTATGAAATTTTGCACTTAGGGCTTAAGACCTTGCTTAGGGATGAGGTATTAATGGCTAAAGTTGGAAACTTTATCCATTAAGTTAATGAGAAGAAGTAGATATGAGAATATGAACTTTGATCTGTAGGGATAAAGTTCTTAATGAGAAGAAATGACATTTTGCCAGTGACCACGACGTGGCCAATGGATAGCCACGACGTGGTGAAGTTTGGAACCCCGATTGTTTTGTCCTGGCATTGCTACGACATGGCCAAGGAGAGCCCACGACATCGCAATATCCTTCATGTTGATTATTTGACTTGGATTTCCCACGATGTGGCATTGAATTTGACTAAGTTAACTGTTGACTTTTGACTAGTTTGACTTTGGGTCAAACATGGAGGATTTGGGTTTTACTTGAGGATTTGTTTGTTCTGGGTGTTAGTCGATTCAAGGGTTTGATTAGTGCAAAGAATTAGAGTACTGATATGCTTCCCCAATTCTACGAGGTGAGTTTTCTCACCTTTGACCGTTGACTTTTGACTAGTTTGACTTTGGGTCAAACTTGGAGGATTTTGGTGTTAATTGAGGATTTGTCTGTTCTGGGTGTTAGTCGGTTCGAGGATTTGATCAGTACAAGGAATTAGAGTACTGATATGCTTCCCCGGTTCTACGAGGTGAGTTTTCTCACTATACTTTGTACTACAGTATGCGTCCTTGTGTGTAGGATGTTGTTATACTGTAGTGTTCTGTTAGACTTGTAACACCCCAAAATATTCCATGTAATTTTTTTTGTTTTAAGTCTATCAAAACCATCATCCATTCATTCCAAAACCCATCAAAGTGTGAAAATGTATAAAATAGTTATCAGAGTACAAATCATATCATAAAATGCAGAACATTGGTGAATGTGATGCAATCACATCGAGCTCTTCCCTTTGGAACCGGAAGTACCTGAAACATAAACATAAAGCTGTAAGCACAAAGCTTAGTGAGTTCCCCAAAATACCACATACCAATTGTTCAACACTCAGATCTAAACCTAATGGATGTCTAAGAGGATAAAGTTCCCAACTTTATGATTTTGCATGGCTTAATAGAGCCCACAACCAAACCCTAGGTCCATACCACCCTTTAATGACCTCAAACCTTTGCATGGGTGAAAGATAGCAACAAAGATTTCATTTTTATGACATATGATCCTCAAAAACAACATAAAATGACAACTTTAAGCTCTGGAGTAGCTTTTACTCATAGGAACCAAAACCATGGGACTAAAAGCTTGCAAACCAAGAATCTAACCTAGATCTAAACCATAAAATCATAAAGGTGAGAGATTTATACCTCTAGAAGTTTGCAAAAGAGATGAAAGCTCTTGATCTTGAAGCTTGAGCCATACCAATCCACAATGATAGACTTCTCCTTCTTCAATATGCACCAAGAACACACAAAAAGGCTTAAACAAGCTCACAAGGGATTAGGGTTTTGAAATGACAGGTTGAGAGAGTGGAGGCTGATGATAAGGAGGCCTCAAGGGACTTAAGTTCTTTAAATAGGGTCACAACCCTAAAAAATTATGGTTTGGGTTATGAGTAATTACGCCCTGCGTAGATCATAAAGTCCACGTGTCCATTTAATGACTTACGCCCTGCGTAAGGACCATTTTTTCAAGAAAATTTATACCTAAGCTAAAAATGAAAAGTACTTGAGAAACGGGTGTTACAACTCTCTCCCACTTGAATCAGACATTGTCCTCTAAGTCTTCTGCTATAATTAACTCTGGGCAATGTTCCCTCATCTTCTCCTCTGTCTCCCACATCCACTATGAGCCTTTCCGGTGCTGCCATTGCACCTTCACCAAAACCAACACCTTGTTTTGCAGAGTGTTCGTCCTCCTATCAAGGATCGTACCTGGTCTCTCTATATAGTTCAGGGGCTCATCCACCTGAATATCCTCTAAAGGTACCACTACAAAGTCATCAACCAAACACTAATGCAACCAAGAGACATGAAAAGTGTTGTGAATCTAACTGAGCTCCTTTGGTAGATCTTGATGGGTTTTCAGCATTCTAACACTCCTATGGTGTACATGCAACCCTAGAAACCTTGGATCTATGTTTGACTAAGATACATGCAAATAATTATTTTTCCAAGGTTCTTATCCTAACTAGCATGGCATGGGGTACTTGAATCAAATAAAACTAGTAGAATTACTTACCTTGTAGTAGTAGTTGATTGCTTGGAGTTTGAGAGCCTAGCACCAATAATGTGGATGCCTCAAATGGAAGTCACAAATCACCACAAACTTGGAAACTTGAGAGAATAGTCACAAACTTCTTGAAATCGGCCCTCTTAGTTTACACACACCAACTAGTGCAATTTCAAGAACCAAAGCCTCCTTTATATAGTGTGGTGGATTAGGGTTACATCCATGTAAACCCTAATACCCATGTCTTTTCATTTCCATGAGATCCATGGATTAAAGCTCCATGGAGTATCCATGGACTTTCCATGCAAGCCTAGCCCATTCCAAATAAGCATTAGCCTACACTATATAAATACAAGAGCCCATATTTAATTAGTCATACTTTTGATCTCTAAATTAATTCTAAATTAATTATAGATCAACACTAATTAAATAATATGATTTTATATTAATATATTAGAACTTATAATATATTAATAAATCATAACTTATACTATTCTCAAAAGATTATCCGTAAATTGTTCGGGTGAAGTGCAACCCAAATGGACCATGCCGGGTCGGGTCAAGTACATACCAAATATAGTTATGGACTTAGACACTATATCCAACAGTCTCCCACTTGGATAAGTCTAATAACTATAGTTGCAAGTATGACTTCAGGAACCGATCAGCAATCGTAGCTCTTTAAACTCTGTTGAACTATGAAGCGCCATTTTAGATAAGTGATCATATAATCCTCTGTTCTAGATATCAGCCGGACAAATACATGGAACATGGTCTTGCTTATTGTCCAACATTTGTTTCCCAATTTCTGATTTGTTTGACATAGAACTTAACTGAACACATCAATTTAGTTCTGACCGGGCCCGGTACATAGGTCAAAACAAAATCATCGAGGGGCCCAGATATCGCTTCTAATCCTAGAAGGAACAGATAAACTTCGACTCATATGTTTGCTCTACTACTTGTTGAATTACACACAAAAGCACTGTTTATAACATCGAGTTACCAATGCGTTTTCGTGCAATCAATGCATAACCAACTCATAGGCAACAAATCATATCTCTAGGTTTGAAGACTTATATGATATTACCGTCTCACGATCACTCGAGATAAATTCCATGAAGTGATACAAGTGAGTGTGGGTTGAATCCAATACTCAGAACTTATGAGCACTCATGAGTGCTGTAGCCCCGCTTTGTCTAACATCTTAGACCTCTACAAGCCAACCCATGACAATCTTGATTCATATCTACTTCCAACATATGACCGACTGTGGAGAGTTTGAATAATATGATATAAACCATAACATAATTATTCTGGAAGTCAAAACATGCAAAAAGAAATAATAGTAAACGATTGACAAGAGATAGAAACACTTTACTCATAAATAACAGCTTTTATTTATCATCAAATGTCAATTACATTTTACAAATTTCAAGATTATCTAACTACTAAAACTAATATCATCCTTCAGCCCTATGCTCCGAGCATGCTGGAGATGCTTAGCCCGAGTCAGTCCCTTCGTGAGGGGATCTGCTGGGTTCTCATCCGATGATACCCTCTTTGCCACGAGGATTCCTTCTTCTATTCGATGTCTGATGAAGTGATATTTTCTGTCAATGTGTCTGGATCTCCCATGATCTCTTGGTTCCTTGGCTAAGGCAACCGCACTATTGCTGTCACAGAAAATCTCCATTGGCTCCTTTATAGCTGGTACAACTCCAAGGTCTCCGATGAAGTTCTTTAGCCATATAGCCTCCTTTGCTGCTTCGCTTGCTGCTATATACTCTGATTCACAAGTGGAATCAGCCACTGTCTCCTGCTTGGAACTTTTTCCAAGTAATTGCCCCTCCGTTTAGAGTAAAGACCCAGCCCGACTGAGAGCGGAAATTATCCCTGTCAGTCTGAAAGCTAGCATCACTGTACCCTACAACTCTCAAGTCCTCACTGCCACCGAGGATAAGGACCCAGTCCTTAGTCCTCCGTAGGTACTTGAGGATATTCTTTACCGCAGTCCAGTGTGCCTTGCCAGGGTTCCCCTGATACCTGCTAACCATGCTCAAAGCAAAGGCTACATCAGGTCGAGTACACGTCATAGCATACATGATCGATCCTACAGCTGAAGCATAAGGTATTCGACTCATTTCTGCTATCTCAGCCTCAGTACTAGGGCTTTGTGTCTTACTCAATCTGGCGTTACTCTGGATGGGTAACTCTCCTTTCTTGGAGTTATGCATGTTGAACCTTTTCAACACTTTGTCCACATAGGTGCTTTGACTAAGTCCAATTAGTCTTTTACTCCTGTTTCTCAAAATCCTTATCCCTAGGATATAGGCAGCTTCTCCAAGGTCCTTCATAGCGAAACACTTCCCAAGCCAGGACTTTACTTCCTGCAGGGTTGGGATGTCATTTCCTATGAGTAGTATGTCATCCACATACAGTACCAAAAAGCTGACTATACTCCCACTAGCCTTGATATAGACACAAGATTCATCTTCACTCCTTGAAAAGCCAAATTCTTTGACTTTCTCATCAAAGCAAAGATTCCATCTGCGAGGTGCCTGTTTTAATCCATAAATGGATTTCTCGAGCTTACACACTCTACTGGGGTACTCTGTACTGACAAAACCCTCTGGCTGAACCATGTAAACATCTTCAGCCAACTTTCCATTAAGGAAAACGGTTTTGACATCCATTTGCCATATTTCATAATCATGAAATGCAGCAATGGCTAACAGAACCCTAATAGACTTAATCTTGGCCACTGGTGAAAAGGTCTCATCATAATCAACTCCCGGAGTTTGAGAATAACCCTTTGCAACCAGTCGTGCCTTATAAGTGTGTACATTACCATCCATGTCGGTCTTCTTCTTGAAGATCCATTTGCACCCAACTATCTTACGATCAGGTACATTGTCAACCAAGTTCCAAACTTGATTGTCATACATGGACTGTATCTCGCTATCCATAGCCTCTTTCCATTTAGCAGCCTCAGGGCCTGCCATGGCTTCCGTGTAGCTGTTAGGCTCATCCAGATTTACCAGTGTGTTATCATTGATAAGTGTCTCACCTTCTGTAGTAATATGAAAACCATAATAATGCTCAGGTGCATTCCTAACTCTGGTGGAACGCCTCAGAGGTATAGATTCTTCAGTCAGCTCAAAAGGAGTTTCCTCTTCAGGTTGAGGGCTAGGGTTTGAGGTTCCTTCACCACTTGACTCTTGAATTTCCTCAAGGTCAATTTGCCTCCCACTGTCTCCTTGGCTCATGAATTCTCTCTCTCGAAAGAATCCTCTTCTTGCTACAAAGACCACATTATCACTGGGTCTGTAGAAGATGTAACCAAAGGATTTCTGTGGGTAGCCGATGAAAATACACCTTTCGCTTTGGGGTTCGAGCTTATCGTGAGTCTCGCGTCTCACGAAAGCCTCGCAACCCCAAATCTTGATGTGGTCTAGATTGGGAACTTTTCCAGTCCACACCTCGTGAGGTGTTTTGGCAACCTTCTTTGTAGGGACTAGATTAAGAATATGGGCGGCAGTCTCTAAGGCATACCCCCCAAATGAGATTGGTAGCGAAGCTCGACTCATCATGGAACGAACCATGTCCAATAAGGTCCGATTGCGCCTCTCAGCTACACCATTCAACTGTGGTGTCCTAGGAGGTGTCAATTGTGAGACAATCCCACATTCCTTAAGATAGTCAAGGAACTCAGTACTAAGATACTCACCACCACGATCAGATCGAAGCATCTTAATGTTCCTGCCCAACTGATTCTCCACTTCTTGCTTAAACTCTTTGAATTTCTCAAAGGTTTCTGACTTATGCTTGATTAAGTAGACATATCCATATCTACTAAAATCATCAGTAAAAGTCACATATAACCGATTAGCATCTCTTGTGGCGGTTCTGAAGGGTCCACACACATCCGTGTGTATGAGGTCCAACAAACCTTCACCCCTAGCACAAGTGCCAGTAAAAGGTGACTTTGTCATTTTACCAAGCAAACAAGATTCACAACTATCATCTGACTTTAGGTCAAATGACTCCAAGACTCCATCCTTTTGGAGTTGGCCTATGCGTTTCTTGCTTACATGTCCAAGACGACAATGCCATAAGGATGCTTTATCTAAGCTAGTGGAAGAGTTAATACACAATACATTATTTCCTAGATTATCTACAACAGATACAGTTTCATACACGCCATCACAATGTAATGCTTTAAAATAAAGAACATTATTAAAGAAAACATCAATACTACCATTATTATTATCAAAATAAAAGGTAAAACCTTGTTTATACAATGCATGAAAGGAAATAACATTTCTTTCCATTTCTGGCGAATAATAACATTTATTCAAATCTAATGTAAACCCACTATTTAGCACTAAGGAATAAACTCCTATCTTGGTGACAAGTGAAGCTTTCCTGTTTCCCATGATCAAGTTTATCTTTCCCTGCTCCACATTCTCACTTCTTTTTAGTCCCTGCAAATCACAACATATGTGAATACCACAACCTGTATCAAGGACCCAAGACTTAGAATGAGGTGAGTTATTAGACAATATAGTGTATATACCTGCATGGTTGGGTTTTACTTTCCCATCCTTCAAATCTTGCTGGTACTTTGGGCAGTTTCGCTTCCAGTGCGACTTTTCATGGCAATAGAAGCATTCAGCCTCATTAGGGTTAGCAGAAGGAGTGACAAAACCTTTCTTGGTTTTGCTTGAAGATGAGCCTTCAAGGGTCTTACCCTTGGTACCCTTAGAAGGGTTCTTTCTCTTCTTCCCTTTGTCATGCCCGATTGCCAAGACATTGGCCGCAGTTGGAGTAGGAGTAGGAGTAGTAACAACCGACTTACCCTTTAGACCACTTTCGGCGGTCTTCAAGAGTCCTTGAAGTTTGCTGAGGGTGACTTCTTCCTTGTTCATGTGATATGTCATGCGGAATTGATCATAACACGATGGCAAGGAGTGCAAAATGATGTCTATTGCTAACTCCTCAGGGAAGTTCACATTCAGCTTCAGTAAACGGTCCACATACCTTTTCATTTTCTGCATGTGGCCCGTGATGGGTTCACCATCCTTCATCCGGGTTGTTATCATGGAGGAGATTATTTCATATCGCTCTTGACGAGCACTTTGATGGTAGCGGTCCATCAAGTCCTGGTGCATCTCAAAAGGATAATAGTCCTCATAGGACTTTTGGAGCTCGGCTGTCATGGTGGCCATCATGATGCATGCCACTTTTGTAGCATCTCTTTCATGTACCTCATATTCAGCAAGCTCTTCAGGAGTAGCAGTTGGCTCGGGTACCTTCAGCTCCTTGTCGAGAACATATTCTTTGTTCTCATACCGAGTGACCATCCTGATGTTTCTGATCCAATCTGTAAAGTTGGACCCATCAAAGATGACTCTCCGACAAAGATTCATGAGAAAGAAGGAGCTAGTAGGGTTTGAGCCAGAAGCATTGTTATTGGAAGACATCTGAAGAGAAGAGGGAATAGATTAGATTAGATATAGAGATAGTCCTTAACAAAACACCCAAATATAATATTAAGGCTAGGACCCAACACAATATTTTATAACTTAGAAGAGGGATGCCGTAATCTAAGCTATAAGATATTTGAAGGTAGGTGAATGATGATTCACCAATTTCCACCATGAAAAACGAAATATTTAATTAGGTTTTAATTGGTTTAGAAACTCCTAGATTCTTTGAGATTCATTGAACTTTCTTCAATGGCATGTTTCAATCTCGAGTGTGCCCTTCAAGTTTTGTGACTGGGATGCCGAGGATCACAAAACAAGGTGTGAAGTAACCATGCAAATTACTTGGTACCCTTAATGTATTACCCCTCAATCGATGTGCCAGTTAACCACACACGCTCCATCGATACTATGATAAACATTAAGTCACCCTTTACCTACCTTGTTAAGTTCAAGTTAGTGTGCCGGTTAACCACACACGCTCCACTAACGACTTAAACAAAGTGTAAAGTGTAATTTCATGGATTAGCACCTTATTCACATTTTCCTAAAATAACTAAGATTGGGAATTCAATAAAGTTTAGTTACTTTAGTATTATCATTATACTTTTAATGAGAATTTATAAGTCCTTGTCCTACCCGTTCGGCTAACGACCCTCCACCGATCAAGGAAGCGGTGGGTGAGAGTGGACACCCATTAAGTTGCCATTTTATAGGCAACAACCTTATACCCCCCTTATAGACCGGCTTCGTGAATGAGGCGTACTAGCGGTAAGACGACTTGATCTTATACATATATAAATATTATTAAACTTATAATATTATAAAGTATAAGGGTTGAATTTTAACTTTTAAAATTCTAGGGTTTGGATCTAAAGTTTTTAATATGACTTTACATGTTCCAAAACTTGAGGGCAAGTTTTGTAAACTTTCAAAACTTTTCATTTCTCATAACTTATGAGTTAATGGTTATTAAAAATGAAGACTCTTCATTTTTTGTAACCTATGTGTTCTTTTAATGGTTATTTATAAATGTGACTTTTGGTTATCCATAACTTAAGAACTAGTTATGGACTCCATTAAAACACATAAAGATCAAGAATTAATCTAATCAATTATTAGCACATAATTTCTATGATCTTCTAAACTCATATGTTTATGAATGTTCATATCAAAAATTTCAAGAATCGTAAGTACATATACAAAACTTAAAATTTTGATACGAGCTTTTGAACAAAACTTCGATTTTCAAGTTTTTTTTTTGCATCAAGTATCAAATAGACAAACCAGGCTCTGATACCACTGATGGGTTTTCAGCATTCTAACACCCCTATGGTGTACATGCAACCCTAGAAACCTTGGATCTATGTTTGACTAAGATACATGCAAATAATTATTTTTCCAAGGTTCTTATCCTAACTAGCATGGCATAGGGTACTTGAATCAAATAAAACTAGTAGAATTACTTACCTTGCAGTAGTAGTTGATTTCTTGGAGTTTGAGAGCCTAGCACCAATAATGTGGATGCCTCAAATGGAAGTCACAAAT
The DNA here is from genome assembly GCF_052849685.1 of Lactuca virosa. NCBI lineage: Eukaryota > Viridiplantae > Streptophyta > Magnoliopsida > Asterales > Asteraceae > Lactuca > Lactuca virosa. Next base: position 48,873,162 of record NC_136433.1, read on the forward strand.
CACCACAAACTTGGAAACTTGAGAGAATAGTCACAAACTTCTTGAAATCGGCCCTCTTAGTTTACACACACCAACTAGTGCAATTTCAAGAACCAAAGCCTCCTTTATATAGTGTGGTGGATTAGGGTTACATCCATGTAAACCCTAATACCCATGTCTTTTCATTTCCATGAGATCCATGGGTTAAAGCTCCATGGAGTATCCATGGACTTTCCATGCAAGCCTAGCCCATTCCAAATAAGCATTAGCCTACACTATATAAATACAAGAGCCCATATTTAATTAGTCATACTTTTGATCTCTAAATTAATTCTAAATTAATTATAGATCAACACTAATTAAATAATATGATTTTATATTAATATATTAGAACTTATAATATATTAATAAATCATAACTTATACTATTCTCAAAAGATTATCCGTAAATTGTTCGGGTGAAGTGCAACCCAAATGGACCATGCCGGGTCGGGTCAAGTACATACCAAATATAGTTATGGACTTAGATACTATATCCAACAGATCCAAACGATATGCAACCCTGCCCACTCAGGCAATAACTCTGAAAGGACCAATATATCTAGAGCCCAGCTTGCCCCGCTTTCTTGAACCGGATGACACCTTTCCAAGGTGACACCTTCAGGAGTACCATATGTATAACTAGTTCTCCCCTACACGGGGTTCGAACCCGAACTAACTGGCGCTCATAATCGATCATCACCCCATCAGGGCTCAACCAATCCATCCCTATGATAACCTTGCTCTTACGCAAATGAATAGGAACCAAGTCGATCAAATACCTCTCTTGAAATAACTCCAAAATATAACCACGATGAACCCTCGATACACTAATTGGATGATCGTCGCCAATCTCCACCTCCAATGTATAATCAAGCTCCCCAGGAGCGTCACCAAATATCTTGTTGAGAGTAAGAGATACGAACGATCAGGTGGAGCCTGAATCGAAAAGAACCTAGGCCGAAACACCATTCACTAAGAACGTCCCTATACAATCACATACACATTAAGCAAAAACAAATAAACAATAAATAAGATAGGAAGAAGATACATACCGGTAACCACATCTGGTGCTGCACGAGCCTCCTCAGTTGTCAGTTGGAAAGCTCGACTCCTCACAATTGGCAGCTCCACCTTGCCTTGGCGGCCGTCGGTAATCCTCAATGTCGTTGGAGCGGGTGCTGCAACCGCCCTACTGTCAGACTTGGACAATCAGCCTTCTTGTGGCCTCTCTGATTGTAATGGAAGCAAATCAGTCCTGATACCTGGGTACAATCCTTGCTCGTGTGATTTGTCTTTTCGTACCTATAACAATATGTCTTTTCGTACCTATAACAACATGAACCACCGACCCGACACCCCCATCATGAGTTTTTCTGCACTTTCTGCAACCACACCGGCCCTGCTGGCCTCTAGATCAAGAATCAAAAGTCTTGGGCTTCTTAGCTGAGCCCTCAGAAACCTATACTTGAATTGTCTTACGCTTCAAATGAATCTCCAACTCAATCTCCCGCTCATGGGCCCTATCAATCATGTCTTCCAAAGTACGACATGCTGAAAAGCTAATGAACTCTATGATCTCATCCTTCAACATATTGTGATAACGGTTCTTATTCATCTCCTCATCTGCAACGTAATACGGAATCAAAAATGCCCTGTCCCTGAACTGTGCGGTGATCTCCGCCACCGTCTCCATAGTCTGTCTGAGATCCTAAAACTCTCTTACTAACTAATGCAACTCCATAACTGGTGCAAACTCCGCTCTGAATCTGGTCACAAAACCAGGCCAGGTCATAGCCTCCACAACCAATTCTCCATAGCATGGCCGACCTCCTCCCACCAGTCACGTGCTCGATCTCTCAGCAAACAAGCAACATACCTCACCTTCAACCCCTCAAGGCAGAGGCTCGTCATATGGGCGCTCTCAATATTTGTAACCTATCTCCTGCTGATAATGTGGTCCTTCTTCCCAAAGAACTCTGGTGCACCACAAGCCCAAGGAGAGCGTGTTTGCACCCAATTGTCTGGCGGCTATCTCCGCCTGAAAAGCCTGAAAGCGCTCCTCCATCAACTCCACAATCCCTTCCTTGATCGACCCGAGCATCACATGGGTTGCATCAAGGATACCTCACATAATATCAGACACAATGAACTCGCATAAACCTGCATGAATAGATTTGACACCAGAGCCCGAACTTGAACCAGAAGCTCCTCCTTGTGTCATCACCATACTAAAAATAAACAATGCAAACCATCAGAAAACACTCGGAGAACTCCACGCATTACAAGCTCCTTAGTAGCTCTATGACCTCCCTTGGTTCAATTACTGATCTTGTGCTTTGAGTAGTACGGGCCCATTACTACCTTCCACACCTATATGTACTTTCCCCAAGGGTTGTCCCGAATCCTCCAAGTTTCTTCCCTATTATAAAATAGTTACCTCGCACGACAGAATGCCCTGTGTGCTACTACCTCCTAGGTTTTCCTAGGGTTCCCTCCACACCACTCTCCACCATCAGCTTTAGAAGAACTCCCCTGATACCTTTTAACTACCTCCCGAATACAGTTACATACTATGAGCACTAGATAATCCTTCGACTGCAAGGTCTTATACTACAACAGTTGGACTCAAACAAGATCTGCGCAATAGAGTTAAACCTAACTTTCTAAAATTATCTAAACCCTATAACATGTAACTTAACGTATACGCTTAGTAGTTAGCTGATATTAATTGAAGTCCCTAAAGCACGAAGCAAGAAACATTCGAGCATCGATTAATCCATAACAAAGCATAACCTAGTCAGGCCAGTCTATCCAATATCTGAATCCATACTAGCATGTAGGTCTAAAAACCTAATCAACAGGAATATAAAGGCATCTTTCCTAGCATACTATCATGCAACCTCGAGTAGATCCTTAGCCCTAAACTAGCATGCAATTCTCATATACTCAAATAAACATCAATCATAAAACCTGTATGGGTATTTTGGGAAATAGTTACTTAAGCTCAGCCGATTGCATGCATCACACCCCTTCTTTCTATAAAAACTTTTAGAAAATCATTTCTTTTATGAAATTTTTTACCAATTACTCATTTTGAGTTCAGACACACTCGAGAGAGTGCCTGTGTAACATACACGCTCAGTTATCGTGTTTTCTTTAAAAATGAATATTATTAAATAATATATGATTTTGAGTGTTGAGTTCTAACAAGATAGTTTTATGATATTGAAGTAAAATTATGTTTAGAATCATTCGGAAAGTATTGGAAGTCTTATGAGATTCCAATCAAAAGTCAAATATTGAAGTTAACGAAAATGCCAAACTTAAGTTGGAAATAAGTAAAAATAATGTTATTGAAAGTTGTAGATTGTCTCGTTAGAAACATTAGGCGAAAACCTCATCGAAATCCGAGTTATAACGAAGAAGTTATGACTTCTTAAAGATTCGCGACAGAACCGGCACAACGTCGAATGACGTAAAAAGTGAGTTTTCAATAAACTGCTTTTTAGATTTAGTGATCTAAATGAAAGTCGTAGTATTCGTCAAACCGAGAATTTTCATAAAAAGAACGTCCAAATCTGACTTCGTATGAGGAAGTTATGATTTTTCTAAGAATCGCCATAGCAGTACACAACCCGAAACTCGAAATAAAGATCGAGTGATTTTTAGCCAACACAACCTAAACGAGAATCGAAGATCTCTTCAATAGTAGTACAACGGTAAAAAGACAGACGAAAACGGACGTCAAATAAAGAAGTTATGAATTTTTAACGGACTTTGCCTGTCCCGGCCCGTTAAAACTATAACATTAAAAATAAAGCAAAATTAGTCGACGGAGTCTAAACGAAAGTTGTAGAGCATAATTTCACCTACGCGTTCATATAAAGAACGTCAAAAACGGAGCTCGTATGCGGAAGATACGAATTTTTGAAGTTTTGGGCACAAACTTCGAGGCTGGTCCGAAGGAGTACGCCTAGCGTACATGAGTACGCCCATCATACTCGTGTAAGAGATCCGGAACCCGTCACCCTCCCTACTCCTTCGCATGAGTGCCATGTGTCGTAGCCTTGACGCGTCTGATCACATCCACTTCGTACGCCCAGCGTAGTAGACCGCCAAGCAGTACGCCCAGCGTACAAAGGAGTTACGCCCAGCGTAATGCGAACCTTCGGACACTATAAATAGGGTGCGAGGCTGCCCGAATTTTGGTTACCATTTTGATTCTCTCTCACCCCCTACACTCTCCCAAATTGCCCTAACACCCCCCGAAGCCTAGGAAATATCCCCGACACCCGAATCAAGTCCCGACGCTCCGAAAGCCCGAGAAAATAATCTTTTCAAGTTGAAACTCTGCTCGCGCAAGGCCCGGTTTTCAACTAAAATCCCCGGTTTCATCAAAGAAAGTCATTTTTAGAGGCGAAGTGTTGCCCAAATTAATACTTTAACCCCCGGTTATTTCACGGTGAGTTCAATATATGGACAATTGTATGTTATGTGTTATATATTCAATGTACTTTCCTGTGTTATATCGGATTTATGCCTTTGGCCATGTAGAGCATGACTCGTATAATTTCTGGTATTGGCTTTGTGCCTTTGGCCATGTAGAGCTTGACTCGTATAACTTCTGGTATTGGCATAGGGCTATGTAGGGCTGAAAGCTTGTATATTTTAGCAAAATGATAATCCAAAATTGTATTTTCTGTGCCATTTGGGCTGAAGCTTTATTGATGTATATCAAGTTGAAATTGTTATGTCTCTTTGATTGTAAATCATTGAATCAGATTGTTGGTTGATATGGAAAGTCTGTCATATGATACACATATGTCTTTGTTGTTCTTTGTCCCTCTTTGCTTCTGTCATATTGATATGTATATGACATAGCGTTATATTGTAACTGTTATTGAACTCACTAAGCGTCACCCGCTTATCCCTCTCAATGTTTAAACTATTGCAGGTGATAAGCATCCAGTATAGTCATGTACTGGTAGAAGATGTAAAATAGATAATATTATAGTTTTTTTTGTATTTAGTGTATAAATTCCTGGGAAGTTATGTAATATATATATAAAACTTTGTAAAAACTCGTTAGTCGGTTTGTATCCAGTCTTTTGTAATAAAAACCATATATGTAAAATATTTTTATGAATATGCATGTAGCATGTTTGGAGTAATAATAAAGTTTAGAGAAAGGGGTTCTTTCATCCTGAATCCCTCAAACCAGGGCTCTGATACCAACTTGAAACGCCCCAAAATATTCCATGTAAGTATTTTTGTTTTAAGTCTATCAAAACCATCATTCATTCATTCCAAAACCCATCAAAGTGTGAAAATGTATAAAATAGTTATCAGAGTACAAATCATATCATAAAGTGCGGAGCACTGGTGGATGCGATGCAATCACGTCGACTCTTCCCTTTGGAACCGGAAGTACCTTAAACATAAACATAAAGTTGTAAGCACAAAGCTTATTGAGTTCCCCAAAACACCACATACCAAACACATAATTGTCATAGGCTACCCCCAGGGTCTTATAATCCAAGTGTCATGGGTTACCCCATGGTCTTTCATGCAATTTACATGGGTTTCCCCTCATGGTCTTTCATACAAATGCCATGGGCTACCCTCTAATGGGTTTTGAGCATAACAAACAATTCCTATATGTGCATGCAACCCTAAAATCTTGGATCTATGTTTTCTCTAATTGAACATACAACTATTAAACATCAAATGGAAAACCCTCGGAGGTATATGCTATTTTCGAAATTCATATAACTAGGGTTAGAATACATACCTTAATTTTTATATTGCAATAAAAATGAATTCCTAGTTCTTGAAACCTTGAGAACAAGCGTCACAAGTGTCACGCCTCTAATGGTTCACCCCAACACTAGCAAGAGGATGAGAGAGGAGAGAGGAGAGGAGGCTTGAGAATTTTGGCTATTCCTCTAAGGAATCAAGTAGCCGAAAATGAGAAGGGGTAAGGCTACTTATATAGTGAGGTAGCTGAGAACCAAAGCTAGGGTTTTAGGATGAAACCCTAATTCCCTTAGCTTAAGGACCAAGCAGCCCAATAATCCCCATCCAAGAGCCCTTCGGCGAAAATTCTAGGGCCTTCCTAGAGATTTTCGTCCAACCTCTTCAAGGGAGGTTCTAGAGCCCATTTCCTCAACTATCAATAAATTGCCAAACAACCCCTGCACTTTTAATTAATTCAATTAATTCCAATTAATTTTTGATTAATTATTAATTAAATAATATGATTTCTAATTAATATATTATCTCCATAATACATTAATAAATCATTTATTTCAATTTATTAATCAAATAATAAATTCAACCTCTCTCTCCAAAAGTCATCATGTCTAGTTGCTAGTTTTGAGGGCAACCCAAAAGGACTGTGCTACTATCAATTCAAATATATACCAATTATAGTTATGAGCTTAGACACCTAATCCAATAGTCTCCCACTTGGATAAGCCTAATAACTATAGTTTCCAGTATAACTTCAAAAACTTATTAGCAAATTGTAGTTCTCAAAGCCGCTGACGAACTCTTACCCAGTCAGTTACGTGTCCTAAGATAAGTGATCAAATATTCCTCCGTTCTACAAGATATCGCATGGACATGAGACATGAATTATAATCAATCTTAATGTCCAAGTTTTGTTTCCCAATTTCTGATTTATGACGACTGATTCAGACTACGAATTGAACACATCAATTCAGTCCAGGCTTGGCCAAGCCCTTCATATATCGACATCAAATCATCGAGGGGCCCACATATATCACTTTTTCCATTAGGGCAAAAGGAATGGATAAACTTTGACTTATATCCTAGCACTATTCACTCATCAAATCACGCTCAACAATACGTTTTATAACATCAAGTTACTGATGCGTTTACGTATTATGAATGCACAATTGACTTGTAAACAACTACTCATATATCTCCATTTCAAGAATACAAGATATTATCATCTCAAAATTACTTTTGATATAATCCATGAAGTAATTCTATGTGCGTGGGTTTATCCAATACTCAAAATCCCCATTTCCAAGTACTAATGAACATTGCAGCAAAACTATTGCTATGTCTAAACCATTAGACAATCTACAATTCAATTCATGAAAGTCTTAATTCGCTACTTACTTCCAAAAGTATGATCGACTGTGGATGTTTGAATAATCCAATTATTCGGGAAGTAAAACATGCGAAGTGAAACACAATGAAAACCTAATTAACTATGGTCTCAAAATTATTGAATATAAATAAACTCTTATTATTTAATCACCATACTAATTAGACTTTATTTATTGTATAATGTTTCGAGTAATCAACTAAACACTTGAATTAAACATTAGTCATGCCATGATATAAACATGCATACTATGTCTCTCTATTGTCCTTCCTTTGTGAACAGATCGATCGGACACTATTCCAATGATGCTCATTTCATAATTCCAAATTCTTGTTACTACTAAATGTGTTAGATTTCAACTTTACATGCAATATGCTTTTGTGATGTCGAGGCTTCAAAGTCACAAAGACATTTCCAATGACATCACAAAATGTTCCATTGGAACATTGTTAGTAAAAACAAATCCATGGTAACTAAATCTCAAATTCAAGGTATACTCCTTGAACACATTCCTTACATTAAAGTTCCTAACTCACATGTAGATTCTAATCATCAACTCCCATTATGGAAACATTTCCATATTCCCATATGAATATCAATTCCAAACAAGAGTCACCTTCATTCAGAGTTATGTCAATATGGTCCGTCCAAATTAATACTATACTTCCAACTGTCCAAAAGCAACCAATCTTTAGTAAACCTCAGAGTGCCCTTGACAGTTGTTTAATAACTTTACTCACACCATGTTCTAGTCCTTTTTCCTTCTCAATACGCAAGACATTTGGAAAAATCAGAACAAGTGAATATTATAACATATGTAATTGATCCTATATCCGAAGAATATGGGACTCGACACATAATGTCTTACATAGAGACCTGATGTCTGATCAATCTCTTGTTATAATATTTTCATATATCGAATTTCCTATGTTGAATCATTTCAACACGATATTCATATATGTCCAAGACTAAGTTTTATTAAACTTCAATCTAAACTTTTATATTTGAAATGAAGTATGAATGCACTCCCCCTTAATTTTTTTTGTAGCGAAACAATTCCCAAACTTTGCAATTTGCAAACTTGAAATCTTTGTTTCCTACAATTTGTATTCCCAACTTGCAACACTTAGCATAATAACTATGCTCCCAATACCTTTGCCAAATTATTCTTAATTTCTTGCCATCTGGCAGCACAAGGGCCTACCAGTGCTTCCATGTTGTTTAAGCAATTTACCCATATTGATTAATGTACATTCACTGACCAACGTGCTCTACCTTTTGCAGTCTAGTCTTAACCCGTGGGCTCAGGGGAAATATAGTCTTCACGATGTGGGCCCGTGGTCAATCCAATCTTCGTGTTGTGGGTTCGGAGGAAATCCAGTCTTTTGTGACTGTAGGCTCGGGGGTAATCCAGTCTTTATGGTTGTGGGCCCAGTGTACATGTATTGTATATGTATTGTTGTGTGGGGTTATTTTGGGGGAACTCACTTAGCTCTGGCTTACAGTTGTGGATTTAAATGTTTTTAAGTAGTTCAGATGATCAGGGCAAGGCAAAGGCATGACTGTACACATCCTCCTGCTGATTTATGTTTTGAGAGATGATTTTGACACTCTGATTTCTATGGTTTAGTTTCAAAAAAATGTTTAATCATTTGTGGATTTTATGAAAATATCTTTTGAAAATGAAAATTTTTATCTTGGTTTTTGAGATGTTACAATATCAAGTTGTGTGTTATATTCTAGGTTTATAACATCAACCTAATGCTTTTTTTGAAAAAAAAAATCAACCTAATGATGTAAGTTCATAAACTTGGCAAAATATGGAGTTAGGGAGCTTTAATGGTGAATTTGAAATCCTAGCTTCATGAATTCATCATGGATCCAATGGAATTCAAATTCTAAGTATGGATTGGGTTTGAAATCATATTTTAGATGTAATTTCAATGATTTTAAGTTTAAATCATGTGTTAAAAATCTCGAATTTGGTCAAACTTGATGTTATGAACTTTTGGAGAAGTTTTTGAGCTTTAACATTGGTGGATCATCCTTGATATATACAAATTTATGTTTGAATATGGATTTAGTTCACTCTAATGATTTGGATTTATATTATTATATTCTAAAGTTTAAGTCGTGGATAGATTTTATTTTAGTAGTGATATCTTAAGATTTGAAGTTTTAATTTAAATATGATGTTGATCATTCATTAATTGATGAGCTAATGATGGTAATTATGTATTAGCTTAGTGTCTAAACAAAGTGTAACATCCTAAAAGTACTAGTAAAAAGTTTCATTTTCAAGCCACCAAAAACTGTACAATCATTTGTTAAAAATCCAACCAATATTTAAATGTATTCCCAAATATTAGAGTAAATCAAAACAGATAATGCAAAATTTAAACTCCAGGGGATGCAGTATGATCACACCGGGCCATTATTTTTGGAACCAAAAGTACCTGAAACATTTAAATTACAAAACCGTAAACACATAGCTTAGTGAGTTCCCCAATATACCATATACCATACATACATCCGCCATAATCTACCTCTATGGTCTTTCCTTGAAGTTTCATTGGCTACCTCCATGGTCTTACATCCAAGTGCTATGGGCTAACCCCATGGCCTTCCCCTGAAATGCCATGGGCTACCCCCATGGTTTTACATCCAAGTGCCATGGGCTACTCCCATGGTCTTTACTTGAAATTCCATGGGATACCCTCATGGTCTTATATCCAAGTGTCATGGGCTACCCCATGGTCTTTCATACAGTTGCCATTGGCTACCCCCATGGTCTTCCATGCAAGTATCACAAAGACAACTAGCATACTATATTGTTTACTGAGAATACTCACCTTTCTCTCGAAAGCAGACAAACCACAACTCAACATCACGAAACATATGCTACAACCCACCTATCGAATCGTACAAGGTCACACCTTAATCTACACACTAGAACTAGAAATTTAAACAACAATCAACAAGGTCAAAAGGTCAACGGTCAAAGTCAACATCAGCTAACTTCCACGTCATGATCAATCGGTGGTCATGTCTTGGAGAACGAACTTAGGATCGATAAAAACTCGGTCCCAATCCAACTCAATCAAGATCAATTCTATTTTCACGTCGTGATGGTCATGCCACCACACCGTGACAAAGTCCGTCCAAAACAGTCGACCCCCCCCCCCCCCCGCCCACATCGTCATGTCGTGGCATCCATATGGCTACGTCGTGAAAATTGCATTGGGGTAACTTAATGAATTAAGCCCCTAATCCTTTACTTCACCCATTCTAAATTTCTATAGGGCTTTCTAACTCCAAGAACATTCTAAAAATCGATGCTTTATAGACATGCATGTCTTGAGCTCATGTTAGGTAAAAATGGAACCAACATCACATGTACGGATTCAAAACTCAACCAAAATTCTGATCCAAATCATATAACCTTCAAAGGACCTCAAGGATCCATAAAGCTGTCAACTTTATGGAATACATTTATCCAAACTTTCCTAAATGTGGAGAAAAATGGACAAAAAGCATATATCTAGAAGCCTAATGCATAAAGATTGGAACTTGATTACTCAAAAAGATCCAGGAGATGCTCAAATGAAGTCTCGAAGCTTGCCAAGATGCTCTCTACACCATAAAAGCCTTCTTCTTCCTTCAAGAGCCACTAAGAACACCAAAATGAGCTCAAAAATGGAGAAGAGGGTATTAGGGTTTGCTTCAATGCGTTAGGAGGTGATGGACGCTGAGGGTGGAGAAAACCCTATCCTTCACTTCCTTTAAATAGGGCCTAAACCAGGAAAATTAGTGTTTACCCATGCCCATATGTCACATCATGACCAATATAGTGTCATGTCGTGACATCTAAATGAGATACGTGTTTCATGCGACCATGCCAAGTCGTGGTGATACCTTCACCACGTTGTGGCCAACAAAAAACTCATAAATTTTTTAAAATTTCATACCTCGAAGATCCGGATGTTACACAAAGCATTCAACTCTATTTAGGCATCGTTAGTCATTAAAGTTGGAATTAAAGCTATTGAAACTCATTTGGATAAGTTATGGAAGCTTAATCAAAGTTTTAACTCGTAATGTGCTCTTAGGCCATTCCACTCGATCAAGTGGAATCATAGAGTAAATTCCACTCGAACAAGTAGAATTTTGTTTGCACACATGAATATTTTTCTGATCAAAATCAACTTTTGTTACTTACATTACCTTTTTTAAGCTTAGGAATAATGGAAAATGAATATTTAAAGTTTATATACTTGAGTTCAACTATCTATAAAGTATTTTGGAATTAATTACTCAATTTATGTTGACATTTAGGTGATCACTACACACCCAATCATTACTAGCGCCTAGTTCCCAAGTTTAAAAAAAAAGAAAAGAAAATAAGAGAAAAGAAAGTAAAGAGAGAAAAGAAGAGAAATGAAAGGAAAAGAAAATTTTCTTTTGTGTTCCCAAGTTGGAAATAAGTTGAAGGAAAGTTAATCATTTTGTTCTTTCTGTTCAAATCCTTCCAAATCGGAAGGAAAGTTAAGAGGGAAAGTGATCCTTCCATTTTCCTCAACTTCCTTCCATTTTCTTCCTTTAATGAAACTCAGGAACACCAACTTCTTTTACTTTCTTCTCATTTCCACTAATTTTCCTCCATTTCTTTCATTTAATGAAACCCAAGAACACCAATTTCTTTTACATTCATGGGTTATTACCCATGAATACATGCCCCTATCTTAATTTTCTTATTTAAATTTCATTTTGGTTGAAGTATCATATGTTTGTGATATGTGAATACTATATTTATATGTATGCATTCATGAAATGAAATTTTAAATGAGTTTTGTTACTAATGGGGACAACTTTGATGCTTTGAAAATGTTTGTGTTCATGATCTCATGCATCCACGAATGATGGGTTCGAGACCGTGTAAGGCTTGAAAATGTTTGAGAATTATTGAGAAAGGTTGAGAAAGTTTTAAGAATGGTTGAGAAAGTTCGATAATGATTAAGAATGATCATATTGCAATGATTAAGAATGATCATATTGTAGGGAAATTGTAGTTAAGGGTGATTTGTGTTGAATTGACTACATAATCTATCTTACTACCAATCTATATGTGAGATATTTTGGACTTTGATATTGACTTGGTATATGGGAGTTGAAACATGTTGCATTTTCATTCTTTTGAAATTGTTAGCTTTTTATCGGTAAGTTTGATGTTATTTTGCATATGCTTATCTTTGAAATGCTTTTTTTTAACATGAAAAGTAACAGATATTTTTATGTTATGAAAACTTTTTTTATGGATTTGACTTTGGGTTTGAATTGTTTCTCTTATCCAATATCCTTAAGAGTTGAATCCAAAAATACTCGGTAGACTTTCCAAGCCTAACCTACATACTTTGACATATATTTAGATTGTAATCTTAGTTAAAGACCAAATATGGATTTTAGCTTTTGGATATTTATAAGATATTGTAATTAAGTTTTAAAATCATAAAATGTATGTAAGGTGTTTATTTACCTTTGTCTCTTATTATTTTGTTAAACTCTCATATGTCAACTCTCATATGTCTTGACAATTTAAACATTTCAATGTTAAATACTTGATCATTTGAGACTTTTATCAATAAAATGTTTTCTTTCAATGATTTTGATTTAAAATATAATATTAGTCCTTTCTTTTAAAAAACTATTTCAAATTGCCCATTAGAGGGGAGGGGCGTTTTATAGGGCACCATGTCAAGTTGTCAACACCACTATAAGCCTTTTGCTGGATACTCCAACCATATGGAATAATTTTATTTCTATTAAATTGAAAATTTTGACTTAAAATTTTGGTTTAAATAAGATGCCTATTAGAGCGAATATGGATAAAAGGGGGATTGAAGTGGGTTATTTGTCATGTCCGATTTGCGATATTCATGTTAAAACTATTGACCATCTTTTGATTTTTATTTTTTTTTGTCACGTGTCCTCCTTCATTTGGGGTCAAATTGCTAGATATTGGCAGTTTGATATTCCAAAATTTTTCATGATCGGGGATTGAATTATGTGGGTAGACTAGGTGAAGATTTTGGCTGCCAAAAGAAAATGTTCTGATGTAGTCATTCTCACATGTTGGGTCCTTTAGAATTTTCATTCCATAAATAAAAAAAATAAAAAATTATGTTCATCAAGTAGGTGTTAGGTTCATGATGGAGAATCATGTATATTTTGATGGAACACAGAGGACAGAAATCAGAATGTCATGATCACAGAAAGATGCTTTTGAATATAGCGAGTAAGGTGGGACAGTATCCGTTAATCTTAGTATCATAAGTCCAGTTGACAGTTGAGACCTTCAAATGTAAGCTTTAATGGTGGTTCCAAGTGATTGTCAAAACCAGAAAAAAAAAATACATTCTCTTTTAGAATCAATCAATCTTATCTGAAACTAATTTTGGAAAAAGAAAGAGTAATTTAAACTGTTGATATATTTTCTTGTAGAATAAGTAAGATTCGAAGATATAAGCAACTTTAATATATTTATATTGATTAAAAAATAAAAGATAAAAGATAAATGTATTATTATTGGTTTTTTATTATAACATCTTACTTTCATTAGTTTTTTTTATTACAACTTGTTATATTAAAAAAATCCATCTAATCATAGAATTTCATCAAATACAAATTAATTTTTAATGTCTTAATGAAGAAAAAATAAACAATTTTCTTCGCTATATTACTATTAAATGTAAAGAAAATTAAAATAAACCGTAAATGGATTATTTTTTCAACTTTGAATCTTTGATCCTTGATGTTTCATTTGTATATTGAACAGCATTTATTATATTGTATCGATGAGACATCTCATGTGCGATTAGTTGACTGCACGTTTATTAAAAATTCAACTTTGATTTCACATTTAATTTACATATGTTATTAATACTAGAATAGAGTTCAAAATTATTTATTCGAAATTTCATATATCCAAAAAATTCGGATATAAGAAAAATTGTGGATGGATTTTAATGTCAGATTCCATATTCGAAATTATAGATAGAGATAATTTCAACATATCAAATTTATTAATTTATAGTAGTTTGTCTTGTACACAATTTAATCTTGTATCGCCTCTATCATAACACTTTATTTAGGACTACAAACGAACTTATTTAATTTATATAATCATATAAAGAAAAATAATAATTTACAATCATTAATTAGATAAAATTCAAATGAGACCATCTCAGTTTTGTGAGACGCATGTTTCTAACCACAAACAAATTATATGGTAAAAAAATCTAAAGATAAAAAAATCAAATTCAAAAGAATTAGTGAAATAGTCACTTTTAAAATCCAATTAAAAAAATAAAATAATTTGTAATGATATTATTAAGACAAAACTTCATAAATGATCATAGTGGTTTCTTAGAATATTGAGATATATTCTCTAACTTCAAAAAACTTCATAAAAGGTTCTTGTAATTTTCAATTTTTATCGTGGTTGGTACTTCACATAAATGAAAAGACCTTTATACATTTTTTTAATTTATTTTACATTTTCTATTGACTAATTTTACATTTAAAAGAAATAAAAAAATAAAATAGAAATAAAAACACTTACCATGTCCCATCCTACCCTACCCAACCCTTGCCTTTCCCTTTCCGGTTGACGTCCCCATTACCACCAGCACCAGCACCACCACTGTCCACATTTATCGCCATCATTAACTTCCACCTGTCGGACCCTACATACCCACAAACACACACTCACCCCCTTATCATTCTCCCTTCTCGCCAGAGACAAGTGCCACCGCCTCCATGTTCAAATCCAAAAAAAACCCCTAGAAATCCATTCAGCTCGGGAAATCAAAACTCATTCATTCAAACTAGGAATCCAGCAATAAACAATGGCAACAAGAAAGATGAGATAAAATAGAACATAAAATCTTAATTGTTTTTTTCACCTGCAGATCAAACAGATAAAATAAAAACCCAGATAAAAATGAGTTCCAAAAATGATTTTGTTGGTGTCGGTGATTGAAAAAGGGTGCTATCGGTGGTTGTATCTGAGGGTAAAGGAGTAAGGGCTTGAACGGACTTCCATTTGGTGCACCAAGCCATTTTTACATGTAAAGCAATTGGACCACCATCACAGCCCACCAAGCTCGATATGTGACGATAGTGGCTTGATGAAGAAGGTGCGGATGAAATCGAGAATGAGGAAGAATGGTTTTGAGGAGATCGGGTCTAAGTTATAAATCGAGGGGTTTTATTATTTTCTAAGGTTGTATTCAATCGTTTTGGATTTGATGGTGCAGGGCGGTGATGATGCTGGTTGTCACATCCGAATATCAGGTATTATTATTTTGGCTCTTAACTTTATCAAAAGTTGCACAATTGGTCCCTTGTGGAAAAATCTTCGCATTTTGGCCGTACGCTGGGCGTACTTGAAGGTACGCATAGCATACTCATGTGATCCGGGTGCTAGTACGTTAGGCGTACGTGTGGTACACCGGACATACTAGCCCAGTCATTAAAACCTAATTTTAAGGGTTGCTCCCTATTTAAATCACCTTATGCCTCCCCTGGACTATCCTTATCAGCCACCATTCCCACCTCAAACCCTAATCCCGAGTCTAAGTTGTTTCGTGAGTTTGGGAGCTTATTAAGTGATTTTGGTGCATGTTATTGAAGAAAGAGGCTAGATAAGAAGGAGTTGTTGCTTGCAAGCTTGTAGATCCATAAACCTTTCCTCATTGTGCATCTTTTTCAGGTATGAAGTTTGTACCTTGATAAGTTTCCTTGTTGATCTCCATGGATGAGTTTTATGAGCTTCTTGTCCCCAAGTTCGGACCTTTATGAGTTTGGAGCACTGCAGAGAATATTAGCTGTCCTTTCATGCATTTTAGGGCTTGTAGATTCATAAAAATAGTTGCTTGATCATTTTCTATGGCCCGTGCATGAGTAAAGTTACTTAGAGTGTGATGGAAGTAAGGTCTGTTGCATTAGGCCCTTTCTAGCCATGCAAAGGCTTAAAGTCGACGACTTTATGGATTAAGACACCTTAGGATGGTCAGATCTAAAGTTGGATCAAGTGTCTTAACGGTTTAAGACATAAACGTTGGTGAAGTTGGATCCGACGGAGTACGATGGGCGTACTCCTGGCTACGCCCCGCGTAGCCTGTTCTGTCCCCGATTGGTTGTAGATCGCGTAGTACGCCCCACGTAAGAAAGAGTACGCCCAACATACGCGCTCGGCAGTTGAATTTCTTTGACTTTTGACTTTTGGTAAGGATTTAGGGTTTGGATCATGAAAAGGGAAAAATGGTCTTTTTTCCTTTAAATGACTTAGTTGTGGGATTTGGACTTGCGAATTGAGTTTTGAACCTTAATTATTAATTAGTGTTAATTATTTTGTTGATTAGGCGGAGTCTAGTTCCGGCAGTTCGGGTGTGAGATTTACTTGTCGTTAATATCAGGTGAGTCTCTTCACTTATTCTTACATGTGTGGTAGAATAGTTGTATTTTTGATAACCAACTGGGTCTAACTGTTATTTTGTATTATGTTGTTTATGTGTGATTGCGACTGCGGATAGTCTGCAGGGTTGCTGATAACCATAGGGCATGCTGTTGCCCACTCGGACTGCTGATAGTCCCCACAGTTGCTGATAACCCATAGTGTTAACACGCTGTCGCGCACGTATTAAACAAATAAAATTATCACTGCTTGGAATGCACTAAAAATATAGCACAGGGAAGCAGGTTCGAATCCTCAGGGACACAACCTAATGGTCAATGCCTTTTTGCATCAGGCACATCTAGTCAAAACAGAAATTATAAAAGGGGGGGGGGTTGATTTAAACTAAAAACAAAAATTGCAGTGATATTAAACTAAACGAAAATCAATATATAAAAAAAAAAACAATTTCAGCTCTACTGCGACTTTCCTAATCTTGCAACTGATCCAGATCTGATTATTTGAGATGCGTTCTATCTAAGCTGGTACTGAGAAAAACTAACAAGCTCTAGTAATTTCTCTTTTACCTAAACTAGTTAATCAAAACAAGCTCTTCAATTAACCCTAACTTTTTACTGTTCAATTAAATAAGCTCTTAATTAAATCAGAAAAGTTGCATCAAGTTCTTTATAAAATTCCCAGCAATACCCAATACTTCTCACAAGCTCGGAAGCGTAAAGATCTGATTTTTACAGTTTATACCAGAGTTAAATCCCAAAACGGAACCAATATGATACTTGTTACTTTTACCAATTTATTAGAACAATTACGGATTTTATTAATTGATTAACTAGAATGATAAAACCCTAGCTAGGTGATCAGACTAACAAGAATTCAAATCAAACATTCATTAAGAACAAAACTGAAGAATCTAGATAGAAACACAAATCAAAAACCAAATCTAATGATCAATCACATGAAAAGTACTCGTCTTGCCGAACTGAAAACTAAGGTTTTAGCCAGATATGGCTAAAATCTGATAAAAACAGATGAAAAGAGACATCAAACAGCTAATCTTACTAATCTACTTGAAGGAGATGATCCACAGTCTTCAGATCTTCAGAAATCGTTGAAATCGGAGAAGAAACGCCTCCAAAATCGTATTTTCGTCGTCTGGTACCTCTGGAATCGCCAAATTTGGTTACTGGAAGGTTATAAGGTCTATTTATACGTCCAGGAGCAAAAACGACGCGCATGCGATCGCATGTACACAACCTGCGATCGCAGGTTTTGAAGAAAACGCTGCACGTGCCTTTTTAATGAAGTAGGATACCATTTTAGCACTTTTTGGCGAACCTGCGATCGCATGTACACAACCTGCGATCGCAGTTTTCATTTTTCACTTCCGGATGAATTTTTGGCACAAAAAAATCTCGAATCCATGCTGCGACCTAACCTACGATCGCATAAAGGCTCCATGCGATCGCATAAAGGCAACCTGTGATCGCAGGTTGTTCCTAAGTCGTCCGAAATTTTGTCTGCTCTTCAGATCATTTTGAATCGTGTCAATCGGAGTTACGGTTCATGAGATATGGTCAAAATACTGACAGGGGGTCAAAGCTGCCAGCAACATCATTTAACTTTAAATTGCATATTCTATCTTCGTGTGATCAATTCGATCGAATGTTTCTTGAACAAAGCATCTTCCAATCATTCCACAACATACTCCATAAGTTCCAAGCTTCATTTTCAGCTCCAAATGCGCATCCAACTGCTCCCAAAGCACTGCTCCACTCAAACTATCTGAAATTGACATAAAAACATGAGCAGTACGGGAATTCTTACGAATTACATGAGCTGAACATTATTTAAATAAATGACATGCAAATGTACAAAATATGATCCTAAATACTAATGAAAACTACCTTATAAGATGCATAAAACGACATCTAACAAATCTCCCCAAGCTTAAACCTTACTTGCCCTCAAGTAAGAAGAAGATAAAAACATTATAAACAAATGGAAAGATGTAGATGACATAAAAAAGAACTTAGAATAAAAACTAAAACAAGATTAAGGAAACTAAAATTTTAACTTTATCAAAACACTTCACTCTTTTTTTTGTTCACATGATCAGATTTCACAACGAGGAAGCTCCAATGAAATCACTACCTAGACAACAGTCTCAATACCTTATATTAACGATTCATATTTCATATTTAATAAGTTAAACCAAGCTTGAGCAAATAATTTTTACGCCGAATTAAATTTGTGAAAACAATGTATTTTTAAAAATAATTTCACGAAAATTCGTTTATAAAAACTTAGCTTGACTAACCCCTCCTTTTTTTCCGAACTCGTCCAGTAAACGCGATAAGCTCCATTATGGACAGAAAATCCAAGCTTACCCCTATGATTCCACGATCGAGGGATCAATCTCATTATACCACACATCTTCTTCGTCTTGGTCAACTATTTAGATTTAACTTGCTTGCTTCTTGATTTCGACTTGAACTTGATTTAGATTTGACTTTGAATTGCAGATTTCTTCAAGTTGCTTGATGTACCATTTCTAACATATATATTGACTGAGCACGGATTTTACTTTGAGGCCCACCATATCTTCAATACTTCAAAAATGACAACTATTTGTGGGTACAACGAGAGTTCCCTCCCAACCTCAAAAGGCGTAGAAACAATAGGGTTCAGTACTTCAAGGAATGATAAGGGTTATCCAATCTAGGTTCTTTTTAAGGCATTCAAGGAAATTATTTTCAAATTACTGTTCGTTTTTCCATCCCACACTTTCATTGTAAAAATTATCCGACTCTTATGTTGGTTCATATTGAAAACATTTAAAGCACTTGAAAAGATAATTCTTAAAGTTGATTGTAATGAGACCATTATTTTCGGTAACTATCACACTTCATCTTAACAGAGCTATCGAATGTAAAAAGATATCCTCATCTCATGTAAAGTTTTATTATTTTTTTATTTTGATATGCAGAAAATTAAAAAAAAATAACCAGAAATAAAATCCTTTTGAGCTTTTTATTATGAATGCAGAAAAATAAAAACAGAAAATAAAATATTTTTGGATTTTTCAGATTGTCTAATATGCAAATACAATAGAATAAAATGAAAAAATAAAAATAAAACTTAAAAAATTTAAATGAAACACTGAAAAATTAAAATTTTAACAAAAAATGCAAATTTTTTACACTAATCCCCTCCCGAAGCTTAAAATGATGCATTGTCCTCAATGCTTAGAGAGGAATGAACAACTCAATAAAGAATATAAGGGCAAAAAGGTGCAGCTAGGAAAGAATGTACCTGATAAGTTTGCAGAAATCTGATTTTGACGATGAATGTTGACGAAAAATCTGAATTTCAGCGATTTTAAAGATCCTCTGATTTCCCCAAGCTTGCTTGGAACTGCGACCATCTCTTTATTGAAAGCATAAAAACTAAAAACTACTCATCGGGTTGCCTCCCGAAAAGCCGCCCTTTTTTAAGGTCGTTGGCTCGACCATGCCTGAAGACTAGATTACCTGTATGCAAAGCTTTTGGCACAAAACAATTAGCAGTACCGTGTCCCCGGCAACGACGCCAATTTGTTAACACGCTGTCGCGAACGTATTAAACAAATAAATTTATCACTGCTTGGAATGCACTAAAAACATAGCACATGGAAGCAGGTTCGAATCCTCAGGGACACAGCCTAATGGTCAATGCCTTTTTGCATCAGGCACATCTAGTCAAAACAGAAATTATAAAAGGGGGGGGGGGGGGGTTGATTTAAACTAAAAACAAAAATTGCAGTGATATTAAACCAAACGAAAATCAATATATAAAAAAAACAATTTCAGCTCTACTGCGACTTTCCTAATCTTGCAACTGATCCAGATCTGATTATTTGAGATGCGTTCTATCTAAGCTGGTAGTGAGAAAAACTAACAAGCTCTAGTAATTTCTCTTTTACCTAAACTAGTTAATCAAAACAAGCTCTTCAATTAACCCTAACTTTTTACTGTTCAATTAAATAAGCTCTTAATTAAATCAGAAAAGTTGCATCAAGTTCTTTATAAAATTCCCAGCAATACCCAATACTTCTCACAAGCTCGGAAGCGTAAAGATCTGATTTTTACAGTTTATACCAGAGTTAAATCCCAAAACGGAACCAATATGATACTTGTTACTTTTACCAATTTATTAGAACAATTACGGATTTTATTAATTGATTAACTAGAATGATAAAACCCTAGCTAGGTGATCAGACTAACAAGAATTCAAATCAAACATTCATTAAGAACAAAACTGAAGAATCTAGATAGAAACACAAATCAAAAACCAAATCTAATGATCAATCACATGAAAAGTACTCGTCTTGCCGAACTGAAAACTAAGGTTTTAGCCAGATATGGCTAAAATCTGATAAAAACAGATGAAAAGAGACATCAAACAGCTAATCTTACTAATCTACTTGAAGGAGATGATCCACAGTCTTCAGATCTTCAGAAATCGTTGAAATCGGAGAAGAAACGCCTCCAAAATCGTATTTTCGTCGTCTGGTACCTCTGGAATCGCCAAATTTGGTTACTGGAAGGTTATAAGGTCTATTTATACGTCCAGGAGCAAAAACGACGCGCATGCGATCGCATGTACACAACCTGCGATATGAAACATAGTTTGGGCGTTAAATAACGACGAAAGAAAGAGGTAGCCGGTGAACTCTTTATGTACGAGCTTTGCTCATGCGACATATCTCGACCTTTGACCTCAAGTGGTGAAGGTTTTGGAGAAGAAGGAGCGACTGTGGGTGAAGGAGAGGAGACGATAGTTTTTGGAGAAGATGGGGAGAGGTTTTTATTTATTTCCTTTTCCTTTTGTTAAAATAGATTTAAATAAAAAAAATCAAAAATACATTAAAAAGAGTAAATTACACGAATGGTCCCTATGGTTTGGGGTAATTTGCGTGCTTGGTCCCTAACTTATTTTTTTAACTCGGAAAGTCCCTACTGTTTGTTTTTGTTACGTGCTTGGTCCCTACTATTTGTTTTTGTTACGCGTTTGGTCCCTGTCTTACCTAAAGACTATTATTTAAATAGAGAAAAATGGTGGGGTAGGTAAGGTAAGGTGAGGGGGGTGGGGTTGGGGTGTGTTTATTTAAATAAATTAAAAAATCAAGGGCAAAATAGTTTTTTTATGAAGGACAGGGACCAAGCGCGTAACAAAAACAAACAGTAGGGACCTTCCGAGTTAAAAAAATAAGTTAGGGACCAAACGCGTAAATTACCCTAAACCATAGGGACCATTCGTGATTCTAGAAAACTACAAGGACCATTTATGAAGTTTTGTTAAAGTATAAGATTTATAATACTCTTATTACAACATTACTATGTGCAATGTTTCAAAACTTAACAATATTGTTATCAGTGGCGGAGCCAGAACAAAATGTTATGTAGGGATGAGCATTTTGACCGGGGAACCGGCCGGAACCGGTACCGAACCGGAACCCGATGGAACCGGTCGGGCCGGGACTGGGACGATATTCTTGTGGATTTTTGGAACCGGGAACCGGTAGGAACCGGAACCGGTAGAACCGGCAAGAACCAGAATCGTATGTTGCTATTTCTCGATGACCGGTTCCAACATTGAAGACATGGCAAGAACCGGTAGGAACCGAGAACCGGTAGAACCGGCAGTCCGGTTCGGTTCTTAATTTCGGCCGACTTCAGTTCCCGGGCCGGGTCCGGTTCGGGCCAGTTCCAGCCGGGTCGGTTCCTTTGCTCATCCCTAAT
The DNA here is from genome assembly GCF_052849685.1 of Lactuca virosa. Classification (NCBI taxonomy): domain Eukaryota; kingdom Viridiplantae; phylum Streptophyta; class Magnoliopsida; order Asterales; family Asteraceae; genus Lactuca; species Lactuca virosa. The sequence goes on from NC_136433.1 coordinate 48,895,575, forward strand.
GTTATGGGTAGCACATGTAAATTTTTGGAGTAGCACACCAAAAAAATTGCACTAAACCAAAAAAAATCTCAAAAAATTTCCACTGCGCCTGAAAGTTTAACGTGGTATCCCAGGTTACCCCAGACACCTACATAGATCCTCCTCATCTGATTGTTATAATAATATTACAAATAATACTCATTATAAAAACATCGTTGTTAGAATATTTAATTAGAACAATGACTTTTAATTGTTTTTGTAACATGTGTATCCAAGCATCTTGCTAGTGTTTTGTTTTATAATAACCGCGTTCAAAAAAATATACTTCATATTTTTGGATAATACCATACATCGCAAATTTTAAAACACTATTGTTGAACAACACCCTAATTAATACATTCTCTATGAATGAATAATCTAGCTAGCGTGGCATGAAAAAAACCCTAATGAGCTAGAAGAAACATAGATGATGCTCTTACATGCTCATGATTTAGAAATAAATAGAATGAATGCCTTTTCCTTAACTGAATTACCAAAAATCAGTATACTTTTAGAGTATAATTATTTAGTCTATTACAAATAAACCGAATCATTTTAAATCAAAGTCAAGTAACCTTAAAATTAATTATGGGTCGGCAACCAATGTTTTGTTAGTTAGTTAGTTAGTTAGTTTTTTTTTTTTTTTTTTTTTTTTTTTTTTTTTTTTTATTGTTATCATGTCTTATTTCCTAAAAAAGAAAGAAATGTGCTTGATTCAAAGTGTGGAGAGGATGGGTCACTTGCATGGTTAGATGTAATGATGTTATGAGAACATTTTAAGTCACGATGGTGAGTCATTTGCATTTCAAGCAAACATAAGACTATAACAGTCCCACAGCACCTACCCCTAACTTGTTTTGCAATAAAGGTTAAGATTTACTTTGGTTTATGTAGTTTTGATTATAATTAAAAGCCGATCTCAGAAATAGTAAAAATAATATCAAAATGAATGAATAGAAAGTCTTTTAGAAATTAAAATAAATATTTTATTAAAAAATAGAGTTAACTAAAATAATATTCTAAAAATTAACAAATTCGTTACACATGCTATAGAAATCGACTAAGAATGGCTTTAAAATATACCATCGTTTGTATTCGTTTCTTCAAGAGGGATCCACAATTTCTGATTTTATATCCACGATTGGGCTAAGTGGCTTTGATAGCGGGTTTGAAGATTTTGGTATGTAGCTAACGATCATGAAGTGTCCTTGGTTTGTTTTTCTGTCTCCTTTAAAATCCATGGTATGTTTTTTTTTTCTGTCTCCTTTAAAATCCATGGTTAGTCTTTTCTAATTGAATTCATATTTCTATTTGTATGGAAATCCAAGAGGGTAGACGGGGGGGGGGGGGGGGGAATAGGGGGAGTATCTAATCGACTTGGCCACATGGCAATTCGTATCATGCCAAATCGAATGCAACTGGTTGTTCAACGATTGACACACACTATATATGTCATGAATTTCCCACTAGTATGTGTAACCGTGAAATATGGGATATTGTGTGAAACATGCAACAATTGTTGACTTGGTTAGTAGAATAAAAAAAATATGGAAATAAGTTCAGTTTTGGTGATTTATAAGGGTGGACAGTATGGAAGATGACATGAAGCCTATGATCTCTATAGGACGGGATTGTTTTTTTGCTATTATGAAAAGGTTTGACTGGAATGAAAACCTATATGATGACCAACCAAAATCGATGAGATGAATGTCTGAGGAGGGAAATGTGCACAATTGATTGTGAAAGTTGTATCCATACATAGCGCCAAGGGATAGAAGAAATCGACATAAGAAACCATATGAAATCATTCATGAAGACGAGTAAATAAAACTCTAAACCAATGACTATGTAACACCCGTTTTCCCGACTTGATCTATTGAAGACTTAAGGATTTCAAAGATAAGGTTTTGGGGAAAATCTTATGCCACAACGTGGAAGGTTGCTGACCACGACATGGCTATGCCGCTTAAATAAGAATCACGTCTGGCTGGTGACCACGGCGTGGTGAATGCTTTAGCCTAAGCCCATGAACTTTAGGGTTTCCTCCATATTTAAAGGCAATAATTCTTAGATTATGTCATTCCCTTCAGTCTCTACCCTCCTAACTCTAAACCCAAGCCTCGATTCATGGTTGCGAGCTTGTTTGTTTAGTTTTGGAGCTTATTCTTTGGATTTTGTGAAGCTTGAGGAAGAAGGGACTCCATCTTGGTGCAAGAAAGCAAAGAGCTAGCTTAGATCCATCATCTTCTTTAGATTTCCGAGTCATTTGAGGTATAAAGTTCATACCTTGACATTTGCTTCTCTAAATCTAAGTTTATGCTCATTTTGGATGGTTTTGGTCCCTTTTATGGTCGCTCTTGGAGTTGAGGAACTCTCGATCTTGATGTGGCACATTTTGGGTTGTTGGAATTCTGTTAAGTAAGAAAAGGTCCATGTTTGGGTTTCTTGTATCCATACACAAAGACTTAGCATTTAATGAGCTTAATGGACTTAGGGTTTAAGATATTGCAATGTGGTGATATCTACTTGGATAAAGTTGGAAACTTTGTCCATTAAGTCATTAAAAAGAGCCAGATCGGAAGTTATGAGCTTTGATCTATAAGGATTAAGCTCTTGATGAAGAAGATGACTTTCTGACCGAAACCACGACGTAGCCAAGGAAGGCCTACGGCATGGGGCGCTCTACAACGTGATTATTTTGTCTGGACTTGACCATGACGTGACAAAGGACTTGCCACAATGTGGTGGCCGTTGACTCGGTTAACCGTTGAATGTTGACTTTTGACCAGTTTGGCCTTGGGTCAAACTTGATGGATTTGGGTTATAGATTGAGGTTTAATCCTTATTTGGTGTTAAATTGGTCGCAGGACTTATCGGTACCAGGAGTTGAGAGTGAGTTGTGCTTCTCCGGTTTTGCGACTGTGTTACTTTTATAGTGTGTTGTATGTGGGCTGCTGATAGCTCAGGGTTGTTGATAAACTAACTTGTTGTATGTGAGCTGATGATAGCTCAGGGTTGCTGATAACTCAAATTGTTGTAATTGAGTTTCTGATAACTCATGGTTACTGATGACCCATAGTTGTTCTATTAGTTTGTTCTGTTGTGTTGTATGTGATACTATGGTTTTTGTAGTGTTTGTCTTCGGGATTGTATGTATTTATGTAAGATAGCCTGAGAACTCTTGGTCTAGACTTTCTGGTTTGTTCCTTGTTTCGTTTTGGCTTTAGAGTAGGATCATCTGTTCGAGTTTCTATCTTATCTCTAAATATATATAACTATACGTTCATTTAGTGATCTGACAAATGTAGTGTAGTGTGCAGGTTGAGTCTCGATATGATGTGAACTGTTAGCCAGGTGAACCGGTTAGTTAGTTGTATGTACTGTTGAATTATTTGTTTGCATGTATGTTATATATGTAACGCCCGTGTTTCTAGGCTAGGCATTAATGATGATGTAATAGTCTAGGTTAACCTTTGTAACTCGTTTTGAAATAATAAGAATGTATTGTTTGAGTATTATGTGTTTATTGTTTAATTGTGTGATTTAAATGAATTAAGGATAAAAATAAGCGATAAAGTAAAATATTAGATAAGCCCGATATCTATGAAGGAAGCTGTAGTGGTCGTGGAAAGGTTTCCGAATATATAAAAAATGTCGAAATCCGAGTTATAACGAAGAAGTTATGACCTGTCGAAGTTTCGCGACAGAACCGATACGACACTGCATGACGTAAATAGTGAATTTACGATAGAACGATATTTAGCCTTAGTGATCTAAACGAAAGTCGTAGAATAAGTTAAACCGAGAGCGTGCATAAGAAGAACGTCTAAATCTGACTTCGTATGAGGAAGTTATGATTTCTCGAAGTTTCGACTTAGCGGTATGCAGCCCAAAGTTCGCATATGAGATCGAGTGATTTCTAGACGAAACAGTCTAAACGAGAATCGAAGATCTCGTCGATGGTAATGCAACGGTAAAAAGACAGACGAAAACGGACGTCAGATAAAGGAGTTATGAATTTCTAACGAAGTTTTCCTGTCTCGGCCTATTAAAAATAATATAATAAAAGTTAAAATCAAAATTAGCCGATAGAGTCTAAACGAGAGTTGTAGAGCATAATCTCACCTACGCGTGGATATAAATAACATGGAAAACGGAGCTCGTACGCGAAAGATATTAATTTCTGATGTTCTGGGCACGAACTTCAACCCCTGTGTCAGAGCTCACGACGTGAGCACAGTGGCTCACGACGTGAGCAGGTGATAGACATCTTCCAGGGCAAGTGGCCTGATGACGAACGCCATGACATCGAGCTCACGACGTGAGCATTAGTGGCTCACGACGTGAGCATAGATTTTCAGCCTTCTATAAATAGAAAGCAAGGCCAGTCGAGTTTTGTTGCTCAATTTCTTCCCTCTCACCCGTATTACCTCAATTTACGTGCAAGTTATACCCCGAAGCCCCGGTATCATCCCGAGACTCGAAGCGAGTCCCGAAGCTCCGAAGATTCCGAGAAGAAAAGAGTTTCCGAGCCGAAGCTCAGTCCGCGAGAAGCCCGGTGTGTGAAGAGATCACAGTTTCACCGAAGAATTCCACTTTAAGAGCCGTAGAGCTGTCCGAGCATCATCTTATGAAGTGAGTGCATAGTCCCTTTCATATACACGATTTTAATACAAGTATTGATGAATGTATTAGATATATGATATGAGTAAGTGTGTAGTTGCTTTCTATAATACACATATATGAATTATACTCTATGAAATACATGCTATGTGATTATATACTATCTGTTATGTGGTATGAGTATTGAATGAATATGTTATACAGGTTTTAAGCTGTATATAAACAAGTATATTTTATCTACAAATATGTTGGGTAGATAGTGATGTGTGATGAAATAAAAATGATGAGAGGCCTCGATGTGATTGTGATCTAGTCGTCCAGCAGAATATGGATGACGACCACGGACTTTTCTAGACAGTTCAGTGGAACGCTGGCAGGCTCATAACCTGTAGGTGTAGTGAACTTGGGTGTTCATTTGTTGTATTCTATCCCCCTCATGGTTGCCTTAGGACATTCATTGCTGAGGAAACCCCTTTGCAGTAGTGTCCGTCCCGATGAAAAATCCTAGACTAGGTCCTTTGTGATAGTTGTTGTTTTAGGGACGTAAAGTGAGGATAACGGGAATGGGTAATCGGGTTATTGTTGGTTGGTGAAATTAAATATAATTTTTTTTATGTGGGTTGAAAACCCTATATGCTCACCAGGCTCCCAAGCCTGACCCACTCAGTTTCTTTGTATTACAGGTAGTGGCGCGAGAGTATAAGTTGGAGAACTTGTGAAGATGTTTTTGTTTATAGACCAGTAGTTGTATATAACTGTGTAAGGTCTATGTTTTATTGTTTATGCTTTTGTGTCTGTATCAGAACATGACATCCCGAGTTTTGATATATAATGAAAATACATTTCTTTAAGAAATGCTTTGATAAACCTTATTTTATCATGTATTGTTTTGGGGACAAATTCCGCAACTCTTTTAAATCAATGGATTTACTCTGAAATTATTTTAAAAGAATAAATGAAACCGGTCTTTTCTGGCCGTGAATTTGGGGATGTCACAGTTGGTATCAAAGCATTAGTTTAAGCGAACTAGGAATTTGTAGGATTTCTAGACTTAAACTTAGAATGCTAAGTGAAGATTGTGGGGTGAGTGTCTGTTGTACTTTAGACACGAGCACTAGTTTATTTTAGGAAAGTTGCCTAAATTGCTTTTATGTGCTAAATGTTATATGTTTGCCATATATGATATTATTTGTTCGGATCTATGGTTTGTTGTCAACCGGATCTGGAAACCTTATGTGTTTTGGGTTCTAAGCGTAGGACGACGGTATTAGAACTAGCATATCAAAAATGGTAAGAACCAAAAGTGGAGTTGGAAACGTAAATGAAGACAGGAATCAACCACCTGTGATTGAGCGAGTGGCTGTTGTAGCAGCAGCACCTGAGCCAATGACAATGGCTAGGGTACAATTGATGATTCAAACGATGTTGGATCGTCAGATGGAAGAAACGAGACGTCTGCTTCGGCAGAATCGTGAAGAATTTTCAATGCCGATTGAACAGCCCGAGTTGAATGAAGGGCATTCGGAAGGAGGTAACTTCAGTGGAATTTTTGGTCAGGCCAACCCACCGTTAGTTAGACAAAACCACCAGGAGGGAGGAATTTATGGACTTGGATGTAAGTACAAAGACTTTTTGACTTGCAAACCATCGACCTTCACTGGAAAGGAGGATCCGATCGGAGTTATGGATTGGATCTCGGAGATGGAGCTAGCCTTTATGATGTGTGGTTGCAGAGGCAAGTTACAGAACACGTTCGCAGCACGTCAGTTCAAAAGTGGTGCAGTTCGTTGGTGGAACACTCTGGGGAAGACCCTAAGCCCTAATGAGCCACTGCAACTGACTTGGGCAGAGTTGTTGGTGTAATTCAAGCGCAAGTTCTGCTCGGCCCAAAATCTGCTAGAGTTGGAGAACAAGTTTCTGACATTGACAAAAGGCAGCATGTCAGTTGATGAATACACCAATGCCTTTACAGACAAAATGGAGTTTTCTTTGCGCATCGTCCCAGATGAGCTGACAAAAGTTGACCGGTACGCGAAGGGACTCCCATGGGAGTACGCGGTGCCAGTACGTCAGGCACCTACTCTGGAGGCAGCTATTTGGGCTGCCAAGTCTGTTGAAGACATGATCAAGGGAAGAACCGCCAACAAAGTTGCAGTTGGTGAAAAGAGAAAATTTGAAGGAACTTCAGGTTCCAGCAAGAAAAGCAAATTTTCGAAGTCTGATTCGAAAAAGTTTGGAGGAGGAAAAGGGGGCGAATCGAAATGGTGTGAAAAGTGCAAGAAAAAGCACTCTAGGAAATGTAGTGAGGAAGTGACTTGCTACAAGTGTGGAAAGACGGGGCATTATGCCAACGAGTGTCCGTCCAACAAGAGAGTGTGTTTTGGATGTAACGAAGAGGGGCACATTTTGAAAGACTGTCCTAAAAAGAAGGAGGCAGCAAGACCAAATATTCCGCCAAATCCGAAGGCGAGAGCCTTTCAGATGACACTTGAGGCTGCGAAAGATGAAGCTGATGTCGCTTCAGGTACCTTTCTCATAAACAAATTGCCTGCCCAAATTTTATTTGATTCTGGAGCAACCTACTCCTTTATTTCGCATGAATTTGGTAGAAAACTAGCTTTGCCTATCGATAGACTAGATAATGCTTTATTAGTCGAAGTTGCTAGTGGCAAGTTTATACCTGTTAGCCATCTTATGAAAAACATCTTAATTGATTTGAATGGGAATAAGTTCCACGAGGAATTATTGCCTATTGAGTTAAATGGTTTCGACATCGTGCTGGGAATGGATTGGCTTAGCGCTAATGATGCCGAAATACTGTGCAAGAAGAAGATTGTAAAAGTAAACCCGCCAGGGAAAGAGCCATTTATGGTGTATAGGGACAAACGTAGAGTAAATTCTGGGATTATTTCTCTAATGAAAGCCAGAAAGTGTTTGGCCAAAGGATGTACATCATATTTGGCATTCGTGATTGATGCAAAGAAGGAGAAAAAGGAGATGCAGAGCATTCCTATCGTGTGTGATTATCCGAAAGTATTTCCCGAAGATCTTCATGGATTACCGCCTGATCGACAAGTAGAATTTCGTATCGACTTGTTTCCAGGAACCACGCCAATAGAAAAAGCACCGTACCGATTAGCACCAACAGAGATGAAGGAGCTGATGATGCAACTTCAGGAGTTATTGGACAAAGATTTCATTAGACCTAGTTCATCACCCTGGGGAGCTCTAGTGTTATTCGTAAAGAAAAAGGACAAGAGTATGAGGATGTGCATTGATTACAGAGAGTTGAATAAGGCAACAAATACGAATAGATATCCATTGCCAAGGATTGATGACCTGTTCGATCAACTACAAGGTTCAAGCTATTTTTCAAAGATCGACCTAAGGTCAGGATATCATCAGCTGAAGGTGAGAGAGCATGATATCGAGAAGACTGCATTCAGAACACGATATGGACACTACGAGTTTTTGGTTATGTTGTTTGGACTAACCAATGATCCAGCATCATTCATGGATTTAATGAACAGGGTTTGTAAATCGTTCCTTGATAAATCTGTGATAGTGTTCATAGATGACATTCTGATTTACTCGAAAAGCCAAGAGGAGCATGGCAGACATTTGCGAGAAGTGTTAGAAGTCTTGAAGAAGGAGATGTTGTATGCTAAGTTCTCCAAATGTGATTTTTGGATTCGAGAAGTCCAATTCTTGGGTCACGTGGTCAACCAAGAAGGGATAATGGTTGATCCAACAAAGATTGAAGCTGTGATGAAGTGGGAACAACCAAAAAGTCCCACGAAGATCCGAAGCTTTCTAGGATTAGCTGGATATTACCGAAGGTTTATCCAAGGCTTTTCTTCGATCGGTACTCCACTAATAGCTTTAACCCACAAAGGAGCTACTTATGCTTGGAGTGATAAGCACAAAGAAGCATTCGAGTTGCTAAAGAAGAAGCTATGTGAAGCACTGATTCTTTCTCTACCCGATGGAGTTGAAGACTTCGCTGTCTATAGCGATGCGTCTGGTGTTGGGTTGGGTTGTGTTTTCACCCAAAGAGAAAAGGTGATAGCGTATGCGTTTCAACAGCTAAAAGAGCATGAAAAGAACTACCCCACTCATGATCTGGAGTTGGCAGCGGTAGTATTTGCTCTAAAGATATGGAGACATTACCTCTATGGCAGGAAGTGCAAACTTTTCACTGATCATAAGAGTCTCCAATATCTCTTTAATCAGAAAGAATTGAATATGAGGCAAAGACGCTGGCTAGAGTTACTTAAGGACTACGACTGTGAGATACTTTACCACCCCGGTAAAGCCAATGTTGTTGCTGATGCTCTCAGTCGGAAAGTCAATATTGAAAGGAAAAGGCCAAGAGCGTTGAGAATAGAAGTTGTCTCGACAATTGTGGAGAGAATAAAGAAAGCTCAAGAAGAAGCTTCTGAGAAGAATGACCGAAAGGAAGAACGTTTGGGCAAAACGTTAGTGTTCGGTATAAACAGTCACAGACTGAAGGTATTCCAAGATCGAATTTGGGTGCCTAAGTCAGGAGGAATAAAAGATCTTCTGATGGGAGAAGCTCACAAAACCATGTACTCGATTCATCCCGTTAGCACTAAAATGTATAGGGACCTAAAACCCTACTACTGGTGGCCGACGATGAAGCTTGATGTAGCAAAGTATGTGGTCGAGTGTGTGACATGTGCTAGAGTTAAGGCACAACATCAGAAACCATATGGGAGTTTAGAACCTTTACCTGTACCTATGGGTAAGTGGGAAGACATTGCTATGGATTTTGTCACTAAACAGCCCAGAACAAAGACTGGTCACGACATGATTTGGGTGGTCGTTGATCGCTTCACTAAGAGTGCGCACTTCATAGCTGCCAATGAGAAATGGTCTATGGATAAGCTTGCGAATTCTTACGTGAAGGAAATTGTGAGGCTTCACGGTGTTCCCTTAACGATTGTATCGGATCGTGACAACCGTTTCACCTCAAGGTTTTGGAAAAGTCTACAAGAGGAATTAGGTACGAAGTTGTGTTTGAGTACAGCTTACTATCCACAGACTGATGTTCAGAGCGAACGGACGATACAAACACTTGAAGATATGCTGAGAGCATGTACCCTGGAATTCCTATACAAACACTTGAAGATATGTTGAGAGCATGTACCCTGGAATTCCAAGGCAACTGGGATGAACATTTGCCTTTGGTCGAATTTCCCTACAATAACAGTTTCCACTCGAGCATTAAGATGGCACCTTATCAATCTTTGTACGGACAGAAGTGTCGTACGCCGTCTTGTTGGCTTGAGGTTGGAGAAAAGCAGTTTATGGGACCCGAAATAGTCCACCAGACTGCTGAAAAGCTGAAAATAATCAGGGAGAGAATGTTAGCGGCTCAGGATCGTCAAAAGAGCTATGCTGACAAGAAAATACGACCGATGACTTTTGAAGTTGGAGATTCGGTTTTACTTAAAGTCTCGCCGTGGAAGGGACTTATAAGATTTGGTAAAAGGGAAAGTTAAGTCCAAGATTTATTGGACCGTTTAAAGTTCTTCAGAGGATTGGGAACCAAGCTTACAAGCTCGAATTACCCGAAGAACTGAATGGAATTCATAACACTTTCCATGTGTGTTATTTGAGGAAGTTCATGGGAGAAATTCCCGATATAATTCCAATTTCTGAATTAAGATTGGATGAAAACAAGACGTTAATTAAAAAACCAGAGGCAATTGTTGACCGAAAGACTAAGAAGTTGCGACGCAACATGGTCGAATTAGTGCTTGTCCGATGGAAACATACGAATGGGCCAAATCTCACCTGCGAGACGGAGAGTGACATGATGAGTCGCTATCCGCATTTGTTTGTTGATGTGTGATTCCGGGGACGGAATCATCCTAAAGGGGAGAGAACTGTAACGACCGTGTTTCTAGGCTAGGCATTAATGATGATGTAATAGTCTAGGTTAACCTTTGTAACTCGTTTTGAAATAATAAGAATGTATTGTTTGAGTATTATGTGTTTATTGTTTAATTGTGTGATTTAAATGAATTAAGGATAAAAATAAGCGATAAAGTAAAATATTAGATAAGCCAGATATCTATGAAGAAGCTGTAGTGGTCGTGGAAAGGTTTCCAAATATATAAAAAATGCCGAAATCCGAGTTATAACGAAGAAGTTATGACCTGTCGAAGTTTCGCGACAGAACCGATACGACACTGCATGACGTAAATAGTGAATTTACGATAGAACGATATTTAGCCTTAGTGATCTAAACAAAAGTCGTAGAATAAGTTAAACCGAGAGCGTGCATAAGAAGAACGTCTAAATCTGACTTCGTATGAGGAAGTTATGATTTCTCGAAGTTTCGACTTAGCGGTATGCAGCCCAAAGTTCGAATATGAGTTCGAGTGATTTCTAGACGAAACAATCTAAACGAGAATCGAAGATCTCGTCGATGGTAATGCAACAGTAAAAAGATAGACGAAAACGGACGTCAGATAAAGGAGTTATGAATTTCTAACGGAGTTTTCCTATCCCGGCCTATTAAAAATAATAGAATAAACGTTAATGTCAAAGTTAGCCGACGGAGTCTAAAAGAGAGTTGTAGAGCATAATCTCACCTACACGTGGATATAAAGAACGTCGAAAACGGAGCTTGTATGCAAAAGATATGACTTTCTAAAGTTCGGGGCACGAACTTCAACCCCTGTGTCAGAGCTCACGACGTGAGCACAGTGGCTCACGACGTGAGCAGGTGATAGACATCTTCCAGGGCAAGTGGCCTGATGACGAACGCCATGACATCGAGCTCACGACGTGAGCATTAGTGGCTCACGACGTGAGCATAGATTTTCAACCTCCTATAAATAGAAAGCAAGGCCAGCCGAGTTTTGTTGCTCAATTTCTTCCCTCTCACCCGTATTACCTCGATTTACGTGCAAGTTATACCCCGAACCCCCGGTATCATCCCGAGACTCGAAGCGAGTCCCGAAGCTCCGAAGATTCCGAGAAGAAAAGAGTTTCCGAGCCGAAGCTCAGTCCGCGAGAAGCCCGGTGTGTGAAGAGATCACAGTTTCACCGAAGAATTCCACTTTAAGAGCCGTAGAGCTGTCCGAGCATCATCTTATGAAGTGAGTGCATAGTCCCTTTCATATACACGATTTTAATACAAGTATTGATGAATGTATTAGATATATGATATGAGTAAGTGTGTAGTTGCTTTCTATAATACACATATATGAATTATACTCTATGAAATACGTGCTATGTGATTATATACTATCTGTTATGTGGTATGAGTATTGAATGAATATGTTATACAGGTTTTAAGCTGTATATAAACAAGTATATTTTATCTACAAATATGTTGGGTAGAACATGGGTAGATAGTGATGTGTGATGAAATAAAAATGATGAGAGGCCTCGATGTGATTGTGATCTAGTCGTCCAGCAGAATATGGATGACGACCACGGACTTTTCTAGACAGTTCAGTGGAACGCTGGCAGGCTCATAACCTGTAGGTGTAGTGAACTTGGGTGTTCATTTGTTGTATTCTATCCCCCTCATGGTTGCCTTAGGACATTCATTGCTGAGGAAACCCCTTTGCAGTAGTGTCCGTCCCGATGAAAAATCCTAGACTAGGTCCTTTGTGATAGTTGTTGTTTTAGGGACGTAAAGTGAGGATAACGGGAATGGGTAATCGGGTTATTGTTGGTTGGTGAAATTAAATATAATTTTTTTATGTGGGTTGAAAACCCTATATGCTCACCAGGCTCCCAAGCCTGACCCACTCAGTTTCTTTGTATTACAGGTAGTGGCGCAAGAGCATAAGTTGGAAAACTTGTGAAGATGTTTTTGTTTATAGACCAGTAGTTGTATATAACTGTGTAAGGTCTATGTTTTATTGTTTATGCTTTTGTGTCTGTATCGGAACATGATATTCCGAGTTTTGATATATAATGAAAATACATTTCTTTAAGAAATGCTTTGATAAACCTTATTTTATCATGTATTGTTATGGGGACAAATTCCGCAACTCTTTTAAATCAATGAATTTACTCTGAAATTATTTTAAAAGAATAAATGAAACCGGTCTTTTCTGGCCGTGAATTTGGGGATGTCACATATATGTCGACAAATCTTAGGGTGGATTGAGTCGGTCTTGCTTTGTGTAGTAGGCCAAGATACCCAGGAGGGCCAGTGTTGCGCTGAAGGCCAGGTGTGGACAAGCTTTATGCTGCAGGCAAGTATGCTGCAGGCGAGTGCATGATTGTACACACACATCAACAAGTTTTATATTTCATGATTTCGCGCTTATAATCATACTCTGATTTTGGAATGTAAACATTAGAATCATATGGTTTTTATGATGTTGCATTAACAAATGGCTTCTTATAAGTTAAAAATTTTAAATTTTGTCGTGAAAATTGGTATGTTGCAAATTATGTGGTTAATCTCACAACATAGTGTATTCTTACTGGTAATATGTAGGAATCCTTCACGATTCCTAACATGCAAGATCTATGTAAGAACGGAGGATTTCTTTATTTAAATTTGAAATATACTATGAGATTTATGGTTAATGTTTGAGTTCCCAATGGTGTTCACATGTAATTTTTTTCATGCACATAAGATGATAAGAGCATGGTTTTCGGCTTAATTCTTTACCCAAGAGATTTTAAGATATTGAAGAGATTAGATTGGATTGAAATCAAGATAATCCCATCGAAATCTTTGAGTCAAAATTCTTTCATTAGAGTTAATATTAAATGAGGATCCATAGTGTATATGTACAATTCTCAATATGAAAATTTATGTAGTACACATTTGTGTATTTTATCTAGGACCATGAACATCATCTCTAAAGTTGCGAAAGTGGTGCTTAATGATGATAAATACATGGTAAGGGTCAAAGAATTAAGTAGTTGGACACCACATTTTGAAGATGAAGAAAACAAATAAGAATAAAGGGTCACTCTAATCACCATAATTTTTTATGACACTTTTATTGATTAATAAAGTGAAATTAACTTGGAAGATGGTATTCTATCAGAAAATATATCTAACACTTTTAACGGAGGTGAATGTATGACTAATGTTTTTATTGAACACATAAATAAAGAGGAAGTTAATAAGGTAAACCTAAGAGAACCATCTACAAAGCTAGATGAACCTTTTCTTAATGAAGGAAATATGAGGAGCAATGTTGATTCAAAAGGTATGTTTCATTTGATTGTTGGATTGGAAGATATCGGCCTAGGTGTTAGACTTGAAGAAATAGGATTCGATGATACTCCAATTAATCCATTTGGATTCACGTCAGAGTTGCCAGATGTTTAGTAGACTAGGGGTGAAGGTCTGTCTATTGACATCATTGAGATATACATGGTTTTCAATCTATCCAAACGTATAACAACAAGTATAGGTCCAACAAAAAATGGTGACAAACAGACTTCAAATTCGTATTTTAATAAATAAAAATTATAAAATGATGGTACAACAATAATCAATTGGGTTTTTTTGTCTCCTCAAATGCTACACATAGTCAAAATGGTTTATCCACGACTAAAGATGTATGTGGGACTATTTAGACTAGCAGAGTGATAAGGTAAAATGAAGGGGTTTGAAAGACACTTGAAGATTATAATTAATGGGGTTTAAGGTAAAGTTGATCCTAAATGAAAATGCTTCTAATAAATGTTCAATGGGTTGCAAGGGTAGAAAAGCATAAGTGGATTAAAGAATTGTATCATCAAAACATGATTAACTTCATGGGAATTCAAGAAAGGTAGATGATAAGATCAAATATTTATATATTGTGTACCTTATGGGGATATCTTTTATGCTATTTGCTTTTAGTAGTGTTAGAGTGTAACATTCTTATTTTACGCCTAGATATTTTACTAATTTTAGTGCATAAATTAAAATATGTAAATAAATAAAATAAATTATTATAATAAATTTTAAAGTGGCCAAAGTGTTTTGAAGCTTGGGACAGAGAGATTAAAATTTTCAAATTTAGAAAACTTATTTATAACGTTTATTCAACTAAGATTAAAGACTTAAATGGTATTATAACTATTTGTTAGTACTTTGAGTTGATTTTCTTAAGTTGAAAATATTTACAAAAGTCATTTCGAGAATTTAAGTATTAAGGACCAAACTTGCCAAATTTCCTAAACGTATATTTGTTTTATAATTGACTAACTTAAAACTATATATGTTATAAATATCATGGGGAAGGTTTGATATTGAAAATAATCATGTACTAATGAATTTCTAAGTAAAATGGTATTTTTAGTTTGAAAATAAAAAGTAGATGAAACATTCTTGCCATAAAACTATACTTGTGAAATTAGATCCCCTTCTCCTTCCCCCTCATTCAAATATAAACAACCATGGAGATCCATAGGAGTGACGATTTTTCCTTTGAAATTGGGGATTGAAGCTCTCTTGATGATCCTTTGGGGGATTGAAGCTTTCTTGATGATCCTTTAAAGATTAAGTACAAACCTCATCATCTATAGTGCATTATGTTGCATTAAGTTGTCTAAGCTCATAACTAAATTGGTATATACTTGTAATTAAAAGGAAAGTCCTTTTTTGGGTTTGTCCTTATAAACTAGAAATTGACTAGAATGATATTTGGAGAGAAATGATAATTTATTAGTTTGTTATATGAATAATAAATTAACTGGAAATTGAAATAAATGATTTAATAATATATTATATGATCAATATATTAACTTGAAATGTTGATAATTAATTAAGAATTAATCAAAAATTAAGTGGAATTAATTTTTGGATTAATCATAGTTAGTTGGAGGTGCATGGACTTACGTTGTAATTGTTCAAAAGTTAAACAATGGAAGGGTTCCAGAATCTCCCCTTGTGGACGGTTGTGGAGATGCCCTAATGGGGCATCCTAGAAGCCTCCTGAAGATAAGGAAACTAGATAACCATCTGAATTTGAAATATTATTATTATATACCAAATTAACGTTTCAAGGGTTTTCCTATCAACTAGAAATAGGACCCGTTGGGTAGCCTATTTTTGTACACTCCTAATACCAGAAGGATAGCCGAAATTTGCATCCCCTCTCCTCTCTCCTCTTGTCTTCTAATTTATAGGGTTTGGGTGTAAACCATTAAAAGCACTAAGCTTTTGGTGCTAGCTTTATGAAGAAAAATGGAAAGGATCAATATATAGAATTATTTTCTATAATAATTTTAAGGTATGTGAAACCAACTCTTGTAATTTAGATTTTACTAGGTTTTCCATAGGGTCCTTGGTATTCATAGTATGTTGCTATTAGTTGTGAAGACATAGATTTTTATATGTTGCATGTGCCCTTAAGTGTTAAGTGATTTTTCTGCATACACATGTAATTTTATAACCTATAAAACTCATCAGTGGTATCAGAGCCTTGGTCTCACAATTGATTGTGCATGAGGTGAATTGATTTAGCTAGGGTTTATCGAAAATAAACCCTTGTCTCTAGCAGATTTCGATAATTGCTAGGGTTTCTTGAAACCCTAGCCTCCTTGCCTATTTTCGAAAATGCCTAGGGTTTCCTTAGGGTTTCTAGTTTCCTTATTTGTTATTTTAAATGCCTTAAAATTTGAACAATTAAAACCTGGTAACCCTAACCCTAATTTTGAAAATTAGAAGGATTAGAATTAAATTTGAATTATTTAATTAAATGTATAATTAAGATAATATTTAATTCTTAAATGATTTAATTAATTTTATTAATTGTTTAAGTAAAAGAAAACATTAAATCAAATTAGGTTTAAATTGATTAATTAATTATATGATTAAGTTAGATAATTAATATCTAAACCTTGTATTTTAAAAAGTTTTAAAATACACCTTATATATATATATATATATATATATATATATATATATATATATATATATTAAAACGTTTAATACTATATGTATAAGAAAAGTCAGTCGAATCAATAGTATGCCTCATTCACGAAACCACACTATAAGAGGGGTATAAGGAAACAACATACAAAATGACCATTGAATGCGTGTCCTTTTCACCCACCCACCGCTTCTTTGTGTGGTGGAGGGTCGTTATCCGAACGGTTTGATAAGACATAATATCATTAAAAGTATAATGATATAAAGTACTGGAACCATCTTTTAAAATCCCACTCTATTTGATCTAGGAAAAATGTGAAATGTATGATAATCCATGAAAACACACATTATATCTTCAAAAGGTCATTAGTGGAGCATGCGTTGTTAGCTGACACACTAATTTGAGACTATGAAGTTGAAATTATGGAAAATTTCAAAAATTATCATTGTTGATGGAGCGTGTGTGGTTTACATGAAACATCAATTTGTGATGATAAATTACATACAGGTTGTTGAACGGGTTTGCATGGTTATTCACATCTTGTTTGTGATCCTCGGTATCCCAATCACAAATTGAAGAGCATAACTAAGATTAAACATGCCATTGATATGACTCAGTGAATCTCAAATAATCTAGGAATTTCATATTAGACTGAAATTGGTGAATCGTTTTACATACCTTAATACATTTTCAATTAAATTAGGACATCCCTTTTCTTAATTGTGAATTGTATTTTGGATCCTCACCTTGAATATTAGTTTGAGTTAAAATATTAAGGATTTATATCAACTAACTAAAACTACCACTCTTAATATAGATGTATGGAAACGGCGATGCTCCTGCTGCTCAAACCTCCACTCAAAACTCCAACTTCACTCTCTTGTCGATTCTATCAAAAGAAAAGATGACAGGTCCAAACTACATTGACTGGATGCACAACCTGAAGATGAGTCTTTGCTATGAGAACAAAGAGTATGTTCTCGAGAAACCTCTTGTTGAAATCAATGAGTCGACTGCCATTCTTGAACAACTTGGTGCTTATAACAAGCATATTGACGACGCCACTAAGGTCACTTGCATAATGGTTGCAACCATGGCACCTGAGCTACAAAAGTTCTATAAGGACTACTGGCCATATAAAATGTGCTTGGATCTTGATGAAAAGTTTCACAAGAAAGCAAGACAAGAAATGTATGAAGTCTTCAAGTCTATTATGGCATGTAAGCTAAAGGAAGAAGAATCTGTTTGCGCTCATGTGCTAAGGATACAAAGATATGTAGAGAGGTTGGAAAAACTCAATGTGTCTTTTGATAAGGAGTTGGTCATTGGTATGGTCCTTAACTACTTACCACCCAGTTATAATCAGTTCATTTTGACCTATCATTTGAACAACACAAAGACCATATTGACCATACTACACAACTTGTTGCAAACTATTGAGTCGGGAATGAAGAAAAATCATGTCCCTTCTACAACAAGTGCTCCTATTCTGGCCGTTAGTCAAGAAGAGAAAAGAAGAGGAAGGCCACATCCCAACCAAATTAGAAGGTTAAGTCCCATGTTGGAGCATCTAGCAGTGGGTTTAAAGGGAAGCCCAACTTTGCTGTTCTTGTTGTTAGTGATCCAAAGGAGGCCACTTGCTTTTACTATGGCGAAAAGGGACATTGGATAAGAAGCTACCCAAAATAATTGTAAGAGTTGAAAGAGGGGAAGATCAAGCCATCTTGCTCCTCGTCAGGTATATACACTATCCAAATCAATAACACACGACTTTCTCATTCTTGGGTCCTTGATACGAGATGTGGTTTTCACATTTGTTCTGATATCCATGGGCTAAGAGAAAGTGAGGTTGTGGAGCATGGAAGACTGAACCTAATCATAGGGAATAAACATTCTTCACCAGTTACCAAGATTGGGACTTATGAACTTGTGCTTAACGGTGGTGTTAGGGTTGATTTAATTAATTTTTTTATTCGTCGTATATGAAACGAAACATTATTTCATTTCATGCATTATTTAGACAAGGATATCATTTTTCGTTTGATAACAACATTGATTCAGTTCTGGTTTATAAAATGGTTGTTTTATATTTAAAGCTTTACCTTGTAATGTCGTGTATGAAACTATAATGTGTGTTGATAACTTGGGCAATATTGTATTCCTTATTGATTCGTCTAATGGTATTGACAAAGCATGATTGTGGTATTGTAGTATTGGGCACACAAACAAGAAATGCATCACCCAAATCCCAAAGGATGGAGTGCTGGAATAATTTGACTTAAGATCGGATGATGAATGTAAAACTGGTCTATTGGGCAAGATGACAAAATTAGCTTTCACTAGAACATGTGAAAAAGGCGAACGATTGTTAGACCTTATCCATATATATATATATATATATATATATATATATATATATATATATATATATATATATATATATATATATATATATATATATATATATATATATATATGGGCCCTTTAGATATGCCACAAAGGATGCTAATCGATACTATGTGACATTTACGAATGATTACAACAAATATGGGTATATCTACTTAATCAAACATAAATCAGAAACTTTCGAAAGGTTCAAAGAGTTTAAGCACAAGGTCGAGAATCAATTGGGCAGGAAGATAAAGATGATCTAATATGATAGATGTGGACAATATCTTAGTATCGTTGTCTACGACTATTTAAAGGAATGTGGAAATATTTCACAGTTGACTCCTCCCAGAACACCACAACTTAATGGTGTAACCGAGAGGCGTAATCAAACCTTACTTAATATGGTTTGTTCTATGATGAGTCGGTATTCTCTTCCTATATCTTTCTGGGAGTATGCCTTAGAGATATCCGCCCATATCCTAAATCTTGTTCCCACAAAGAAGGTTGTCAAGACACCTCATGAGATGTGGACAAGGAAAGCTCCCGTGCTCGCACATATCAAGGTCTGGGGTTGTGAGGTTCTCGTAAGACGAGAAACTCATGACAAACTTGAGCCCATATCCGAGAAGTGTATTTTCATTGGCTACCCATAACATTCCTTTGAATACTTGTTCTACAGACCTAGTGAGAATGTGATATTTGTAGCTCGAAGAGGAGTCATTCGCGAGAAATAACTCATATTCAAAGAGGATAGTGGGAGTGCTATTGATCTGGAAGAAATTCCAAAGTAGAGTTAGCATGCCACCTGATTCCTATGGTTTCCATATAACTGCAGATGGGGATATGTTTATCAGTGATAACATAACGGTAAATTTGGATGAGCCGGCTAACCACAAGGAAGCAATGGCAGGCCTTGAGGTTGCAAAATGGAAAAAGGCTATGGAAAGCGAGATCCAATCCTTGTATGATAACCAAGTATGGAACTTAGTAGATTATGTACCAGGTCGAACAATAGTAGGTTGTAAGTGGATCTTCAAGAAGAAGACCGACATGGATTGAAAGTTTCAGATTTCAAAGCTTGACTGGCTGCGAAGGGCTTTACTCAAACCCAAGGGGTTAACTATGATGGGACCTTCTCACGAGTGGCTAAGATCAAATCAATCAGGATAATGCTTGCCATTACTTCCTTTCATGATTATGAGGTATGGAAAATGGATGTTAAAACTGCATTCTTAAACGGGAAGCATACTGAGGACGTCTATATGAGTCACCCAAAAGGTTTTGAACATGCCAAATTTCCTGATCAGGTGTGTATGCTTGAGAAATCCATTTATAAATTTTGGATTAGGTGTCTAAGCCCATAACTATAATTGGTATGTACTTGACCCGAGAGTAGCATGGTCCATTTCGGGTTGCATTCACCAGAACAATTTGATAGGATGGATATTTGAGAAAGAAGTTATTTGTGATTTATTAATATATTACAAGTATAATATTTTAATTGAAAAATAATATTATTTAATTAGTATTGATCAAGAATTAATTTGAAATTAATTTAGTGATCAAAAGAGACTAATTAAATTAACGAGGACTGATTATGTAAATCAGTGATACATATAGTTTAGGCCAATGATCCATGATTGATTAGTGACGGACTAAGTTTATGTGAGAGTCCATGAAGTGTTAGTCCATAAGGCTAATGAGTTAATGGATTAAAGGCCCAAGTGAATTAGGGTTTATAGGTTGAAACCCTAGGAATTCCAAACTATATATTGAACCCCTAAGCTTGCAAAATCGGCCCCCAAAGCCTCCTAAGATGTAAGCCTAGCCGATTTGAGCTTCATAACTTTTCTCTCAGATTCATCCTTTATTCATGGTGTCTTGTGAACCGTTTGAGGCATCACACTTGAGGTGCTAAGCTCTTTAAAGGCCAAGAACTACAAGCTACAAATAAGAGGTAATCTTCTAACTAGTTTTTTATGATTCAAATATCACCTTTGCATGCTAGTTAGGCTTCATGCTTTGGAAAATGAATATTGCATGTATAATTAGAGAAAACTTAGATCCAAAGAATTAGGGTTGTATGTGCACCATAGGGATGTTAGAGTACATAAAACCCAACAAAAGATTGAAACAAGCATCTCGCAGTTAGAATATTTGCTCCACGAGAAAGTCAAAGAGTTTGGATTCTCTAGGAGTGAGGATGAGTCATGTGTGTATGTCAAAGCTAGTGGGATTATAGTAACTTTCCCAGTGTTTTATGTTGATGACATAATCGTTATAGGAAACGATATTCCAACTTTACAAGAAGTAAAATCTTGAATTGGAAAGTCTTTGGCTATGAAGGATCTAGGGGAAGCGACCTATATTCTTGGAATAAGAATTTTCAGGGATCAAAAGAAATGCCTTCTTGGTCTTAGCCAGAGTACATACTTGGATAAAATATTGAAACGTTTCAGCATGGAAAACTCCAAGAAAGGGGATTTGTCCATTCATTGTACTATTAAATTGAGTAAGACTCAATGTCCTAGTATAGATGAAGAGATAGCTGACATGAGTCGAGTCCCATATGCTATATGATCGACCATGTATGCTATGACGTGTACTCGTCCTGATGTGGCTTATGCTTTAAGCGTGGATAGTCGATTTCAGGGAAATCCTGGTAGAGCCCATTGAACTGTAATTAATATTATTCTTAAGTATTTGCGAAGAACAAAAGACATGTTTATAGTTCTTGGAGGTAATGATACGTTGAGAGTGAGTGGCTACAGTGATGTCGGCTTTCAAACAGATCGAGACAACTTTTATTCTTAATCTGGCGGGGTATTCTTGTTGAATGGTGGAGCGGTGACTTGGAAAAGTTCCAAGCAGTCAATAGTGGCTGATTCTACTTGTGAATCAGAGTACATTGCAACGAGTGAGGCATCAAAGGAAGCAGTTTGGTTGAAGAATTTCCTCGGATATCTCGGAGTAGTCCCGACCATTAAAGAGCCAATGCAACTCTTTTATGATAATGAAGGCACGACTGCTTTGTCCAAAGAACCGAAAGAACATGGGAGGTCCAAGAACATCGACACAAAGTACCATTGCATCAGACATAGAGTTGATGATGGACATCTCTGGTGAAACGAGTATCATCAGAAGACAATCCTGCAGATCCTTTCACTAAGGCTCTGAGCAGGGTGAAGCACAACTAGCATGCTAGGAGCATTGGCTTAAGAGATGATATTAGTTTTAGTAGTTAGTTGATAGATTGAAACTTTGTAACAAAATAAATGTAATTGATTTTGGTGATTGAATAGAGAATTATTTATGAGTATGGGAATTGCCTTCATCAACTATTTATTTTTGTGTTTCACTTTACATGGTTTACTTCTTGAGTAATTTTTAATTTTTCGAAATTCCACAGTCACTCATATTATTGGAATTAAGTAGTGAATTAAGAATTTCATGAATCGATTGTAGATTTTCCATAAAGATTGCACATTGCATAGAGATTGCTGCAATATTCAAGAGTACTTAGAAAATAGAGATTTTGAGTGCTGGATAAACCCACGCTTAGAGATTACTTCATGGATTCAATCACAAGTAATTCTAAGACGATAATATATTTTATTCTTCAAATAGAGATACATATGTTGTAATCTACAATTCGGTTGTGCATTGGTATTGCGTAAACGCATCGGTAACATGATGTTATAAAACGCAGTGTGATGTATGGTTTTATGACTAGAGGTTATAGTTATGTAGTAAACGTTTATTCGCTCTGTTTTCCCTAACGGTAAAAGCGATATCTTTGGGCCCCTCAATGATTTGATGTTGACATTATAGTGTTGGGCCGAGCCAGGACTAAATTGATGTGTTCAATTGGTAGTCTGATGACGTCATCACAAATTGGGAAATTAAGAAACATAATCTTGGATAATGAGATTGATTGGATTCCATGTCTCATGTCCATACGATATCATGAAGAACAAAGGAATAGCTGATCACTTATCTTATGTCCAATGTCTAATTTGAATCAGAGTTCAACAATTGCTTTGGAAAGCACACTTTGTTGTTTGGTTCAAGGTTGTACTAGCAATTGTAGTTATAGACTTATCCGATTGGGAGGCTGTTAGATTAAGATGTCTAAGCTAATATCAAAATTCATATATACTTGTAATTAAAAGAAAAGTCCTTTTTGGGTTGCCCCCATAAACTAGAAACCGAATAGAATGACAATTGGAGATAGAGGATAATTTATTAGTTTCTTATATGAATAATAAACTAATTGGAAATTGAAATAAATGATTTATTAATATATTATATTATTAATATGTTAATTATAAATATTGATAATTAATTAATAATTAATCAGAAACTAATTGGAATAAATTTTTGGATTAAATAGAATTAATTGGAGATGCTAGGACTTAAGCTGAATTTTTTCAAAAGTTGAACAAGCGAAGGGCTCCAGAACCTTCCCTTGTGGACAGTTTTGGGGATGCCCTAATGGGGAATTGTGGAAGCCTCCTGAAGATAAAGAAAACTGGATAACCACCTGGATTTCAATATATTTCAAATTAGCATTTCCAAGGTTTTCCTATCTGCTATAAATAAGACCCATTGGGTATCCTATTTTCGTACACTCCTAATACTAGAAGGATAGAAAAAATTTGCATCCCCTCTCCCCTCTCCTCTATCCTCTTGTCTTCTAATTTCTAGGGTATAGGTGTAAAACATTAGAGGCTCTAAGTATTTGGTGCTAGATTTCTGAAGAACAAGGGAAAGTATCAAGAGAATTATTTGCTATAATAATTCTAAGGTATGTAAACCCTAACTCTTATAGTTTCGATTTTACTAGGATTTCAATAGGGTTCTTGATATTCATAGTATGTTGTTATTAGTTGTGAAGACATAGATTTTTATAGGTTGCATGTGCCCTTAAGTGTTAACTGATTTTTTTCGCATTCACATGTAATTTTATAACCTATAAAACTCATCACATTAAAGGTACATATTCTTCTCTAATCTCTCTAATATCCATATATGGGGTTTGACTTGTGCTCAAAATCAAAATTCATGGCTAATTTTATGGTTCAATGGAGCTTATAGTTGTTAATTACTTTACAGTTCATAACTTTATCAACAATTCTCCACATAGTTGTTTAATTTGAAGTTTGATGGATTTTTAGGGATTTATAACCCTAACTCTCTTAGTATTCGAATATTATGGATTGGATAAATTAATTATGTTGTTGTATAGCTTAGATCAATTTATTTTTTCACCAATATAAGTTAGAATTTTAAATCATACATAAATCGACATCTGATACACTCATATGATGTTTTAAAGTTTCTAACAAGCATCCATAGAGTTTTGAGTTGATCATTGATCAATTATTGAATTCAATTCTCTTTATCAACTCAAAATTCCACTAGTTGAAGTCATTTAGTTGTATGTAAGATAATAGGAAGAATCCTAATGGTTAGTGGAAGGTATGTTGCTATTTGAGGTGCCATGTTTCATTTGAGGTTGCTAATTTTTTTTGGAAGTGAAGATCATTTGCTCATAATCTTCCATTTATGATGTTAAATCAAGGTTAAGGTATGTATAAGGACATAAAAGTCATTATAATTAGCATTGGAATGGTTAAAGTCAAATTAGATAAGCTAAATGGCCATTTTTGGAACTTTTACTCAAGATGACAAATCAAAATGTACAAATGTACATTTTATTTTTCATATCATATATTTTCTTTGTATATACCTCACATTCTTTTGTACACTATTTATATTTCTTTACAAAAAGCTTACAATCAGATAAAAAAATATACAACCTTATATTTTATTTTCCATACCATGCATTTTTTGTACAACCTATAAATTATTTACAAAAAATTTACAATTAGATTGGTTAGACACAAACCATTTCCATTACTCTTCTAACAACTTAAGAAGTATATGAATTAATGTGAGATCAAAAAATATTAATTATGATTTTGAAGTTTGATTAGTGCATAATCACTTAAAGATTAATATTTAATTATAGGTAACCACTAGCAAATTATCCAAGAACAAACGTGAAACAAGATTTGTTCTAGAATATTTGATGTGAGTGAGGTCTGGGTCGTGCAAACATGTGCTGATGGAGAGGATGGCCATGCAAATTGCTGATTTTTGCCAATTTTTACAAGTGTTCGCTCTATAAGCCCCGATTTTCTTCCAAACTTCACCAAAATCATTGCTAATCCTCAAGATGATTTATTTTTGACCAACTTCAAGCCTAGAAACATCCAAACTTCAACCGGATATTCGTTATTCACAATGCATTTATTTAGTGTCTTTGCCAAGACATGGCCCCCCTCTTCAGTTCTCATAAATCGAGGTCTCCAATGTGACATTTTCAAAATCACTTTTTTCGAATCCTTCATAAAATGATTTCAAACGGTGTCCATTCACTTTGAAGATTTGATCCATGTCCAAACTCTTGATTTCAACCACACCATGATCAAACACTTTTACAACTATAAAAGGTATGTGCCATTGAGATCGTAATTTTCTTGGTAATAACTTCAATCGCAAGTGGTAAAGGAGAACCTTTTGTCCCAGAACAAAGTGTTTTTGTGTGATGTGCTTGTCATGAACCACCTTTATCTTCTCTCTGTAACTTTTGAACCTTTTGATTATCTATTTCTTGACCACTTCCAATGTTGGAGGATTCAATCTTCTTTGAGCCTCTCCTTGTAACACCTGGATCTTGAGGTACTTTATGTTTTTGTGGCATTTTAGGGTTGCCATGGCGTGTTGGAGGCACCACCACGACATGGCAAGGCAAGCTTGAAACACTTGATTCATTTGAGCCTCCACGACATGGCAGTATATGGCCACGACGTGGCAGTTGGCTGATGGAAAACCCTATTTTCTGGGTTTGCTTCCTATGTAAAGGAATGAGGATGATAGGGTTTGCTCACCCTCAGCCTCCATAAGCCTCCTAAAGATCTAAAGAAACCCTAATCTCCTTCCTCCATTATTGAATCCCTTTTTGGTGTTCTTTGAAGTCCTTCAAGGAAGAAAGAGGAAGAAGTGAGCTAAGATTCAGCAAGTAAGTCTCCATTCTTCGTCCTAGCACTCTTCTGGACTTTTGTAAGTGTCCAAGACTCGATTTTATCATGATAGGTTGCTAGATCTTGAGTTTTCTCCCTTAATCTTCATGTTCTTGTTAGTTGGAGCGGTGAGATCTCATAAAGTTTGCAACTTTGTGAGTCTCTATAACTTTTGGTATGATTGTTGGTTTGGATCTAAAGTATAGTTGGGTTTTTGATCCATGCATGAGATTTTTGTTAACAACCCTTATTTTGACTCGTTATGGCTTCGAGACATGCATTGGACATGCATTTCTATAAAGCACCAACTTTTTTTTTTAGTTTTGGTGTTAGAAACACTTCAAGAGTAAATGGCTTAAGGAATTTTTGGAATGAGGGCTTAATGGATGAATACATGCCTAGTTTAGCCTTTTTGGAACCTAGGGTTTGAGATCTTAACCTTTTGGGTGGTCTTATTGGGTAAAGTTGGAAACTTGATCCTTTTAGACCATGTTTCGGACCAGATCTGAGCTTTGGAGCTCTTGGGATCGAAGAAAACAACTTAACCCATTAAGCTGTTGAAAACGTTAGCGCCCACGACGTGGTCGTAGGTCGCCACAGCATGGAGAGTGGGAAAAACCCGATTGTTTCGATGTATGAGGGCCACGGCGTGGCCATGGATGGCCACGGCATGACGGTTGAATATATTCTACGTTGACCGTTGACTTTGACTACTGACTTTTTACTTGAGTTGACTTTTGGTCAAACACCTAGTTTTGGAAGAAGAGCTAAGGGCTTATCTGGTATAACTGTATAGGTGGTACGTAGCATCAGTATTTCTGGCAGTGAGAGCGATAGCCGTTTTGTATCGAGTGAGAGGTGAGTCTCCTCACTGTACTTGTGGGTCGAAGGCACCAATACCGGTCCACTGGATTGTGTTATGTAGGATGCTAGCTGTCTTTGTGACTCTTGCACGTTTGTACGTTTGGGTTGAAATAAACCCCAAGGTTAGGCCCATTATTACATGTTCGGGTTGAAACATACCCTAGGGTTGGGCCCATGATTTTATGTTGGGTTGAAATATACCCAAGGGTTGGGCCCAACTATATGTATGGTATGTGGTACTTTGGGGAAACTTACTAAGCTTTATGCTTATAGTTTTATGTTTTTGGTTTCAGGTACTTCCGGTACGAAAGGGAAGGGCCCAACTTGATCGCACATCATCCCCCTCATGATTCCGCATTTATGATTATTTTTACACTAATGATTTTTTATATACTGTATCGTGGTTGATTTTGAGACATTTGATGTATGGTATTAATGATTTATAAAATGAAAAAATTTTGTCTCTGTTTTTGGGACGTTGCACTCCCCTAGGTTTTCAATCATTTTCCATGAGAATCTTATGTGCACATACATAAGGGCCTATCCCCTTTATGTTTGTTATTGTCCACCCCATGGACTCTATGTGATCTTTCGAAACCATTACCAATTGGTCTTTTTCAAAATCTTTCTATTGAGAAGAGATGATCCCATGAAGAGTCTCGTCTTTTCCTGGGTAAGCATACTTCAAGTGGCTAGGTAAGACTTTTAATTTAATGAGACATCTTTCTTTATTGACTTGATAACTTCTAAAGTCTTCATAATCTTTTCAACTTTGGACTCCAATGTTGTGTTCAAACTCTCACCATCAAGACTCATATTGAGTACTGTCTCCGAAATATCTCTATGAGATAAATCAAGCATTTCTTAGGTTATTTGCTCCAGTTTCCTCCAAGGGTCCAACATTATGAGATTGAAAAATAGAATATGACATCACATTGATTGAGGATCTAAGGTCTAACATGACACTTTCAACATGCAAATCACCAATAGTACAAGGGATAGAAAACATTCTCGTATCCTTGCATTTGGGAGGTAGCTTCTTTTGGATAACCGCGGACACGTTTGCATTAACTTGTATCTTTTCATTTGCCTTGAATTTCCTCTTATTGGTGCACAAATCCTTGAGAAACTTTGAATATATAGCTTGGAATTTTCTTAATGGCATCCAATGGTGGAATGTTGATTTGGAGCTTGCGAAAAGTTTCAAAGAATTCATTTTCTTCCTCTTTCTTCTTTGAAACAGCTAACTGGGAAGGAAAGGATGGTGGTATAACCAAGGGGTTGGTAGTCGTGTACGATGATTTGGGATGATCAATGTTTGGCACAACCGGTTCCTTTGGAGAAACTACCACCTTGTTAGGCTCAACAACAATCTCATCTTCTTCTGCACGTGAGGTTCTTTTGATTTTGCTTTCTCCAAGAGTTTTTCCACTTCTCAAAGTTATTGCACTCAAATTTAGGTTCTTCTCGTTTTGAGGTGGAAGTTTACCTCATTGTTCCATCTTGTTGTGTAACATCCTAATTTTTGACACAAAATTTTTCACTGTTAATTATAGGAAGATCCTTGGAACATCAAATACAATCATCGCAATCAGGGTATCAAAATTTGGAATCATAAAAATCTGCAAGACAGAGTGTACAGTTAAGTTTTCGCCTTTCCGCGATCATTCGAATTACCTAAGACACATTAATCCACAACTACAAGCATGAAGCTTAGTGATTCCTTCCCAAAATATCTATACTGCACAACATAACAAACAATTATGGGTTATCAACAACCCTGGGGATTATCAACAATCCCAGTGAGGTAACAACACGCCCGGTGGATTAACAACATGTTTCAGGGGTTATCAGCAACCCTGTGGACTTTCAACAATCCCGGAGTTATCAACAATTTAATTCAGTTCACATATACTAACAACAGAAACTAAGACCCAGTTGGTCAACATACATATTTATCACACATGTAACTATAGTGAGGAGACTCACCTCGCTAATAGCAGCTAAAAATACCATAGCTCTCACACATAGAGTAGGTAGGAGAAACAAGATACCTAACAACAATAGAGAAGTACCCTCTTAGTCTACACCGTAAAACCATAGTTTGACCCAAAAGTCAACCATGGTGAAGAGTAAATGCTAAAGTCAACCTCAGTTGATTGTCACGTCGTGGCCACCCATGGGTCACGTCGTGACAAAGTTAGGACAAAACAGTCCCGAAAACACCCCTCGTCACGATGTGACACACAACCCTTCACGTCGTGAGACCTGATCTGAACAGCTTAGAGAATTAAGCTCTTAATCCCTTAAGTCAAACCTTCAAACCTTCCATAAGGTTTTCCCCAACCCAAAGGACCATGAAAATCATAGATTTTTATTCATGCATCTCCAATGCATGACTTGAACACTAACTAGGTCAATAAAGAGAAAATAAGGCTAAAACTCATGCTTGGAGTCTAAACCACCGCCAATCCTCAAATCTGAGACCTATGCTAACTAAAGGGCCTCAATGATCCATAAAGTTGCTAACTTTATGGATCCCATACATGCTACCTAACCCAATCATGAAGAAAAGTGAATAAAACTTAGATCTAGCATGCTTAAATGAGAAAGGCAAGAGCTTTAGGACTTAAAAAGGTCCAGAAACAATACAATGCACCCAAAGGAGCCTTCCTCTTCTACAAAGAGCTATAAACCACCAAAAGAGATCTTATAGGTCACAATGGAAGCTAACTTCGATTTGGGCAGGAGGTAGGTGATGGAGGCTGAGGGTGTCCAAACCCTAGCCCTTCACTTCCCTTAAATAAGGCGCAAAACACGGAATTAGGGTTAACGCATCATCACGTCGTTACCACATGTACGTCATGTCGTGACCCGCAAGGGTGGACACACATTTGTGCATCGATGGTCACGTCACGATGCTTCCTTCCTCACGTCATGACCATCTATTATTTGTGGTTATACATCTTTAATTGAATCAAAAGCATAAAATGATCGACTACTTGGAAAAGGTGTTACAAATCTCCCCCACTATAACTGGATTTCTCCCTCGAAATCCTCAACTGGAAACAACTTCGGGTAGTTCTCGCACATCCCCGCCTCGGTCTCCTACGTCCACTCTGAGCCCTTATGGCGTTGCCTCTGCACCTTAACCAAGGGTACCATCTTGTTGCGTAAGGCCTTTGTCTTCCTATTAAGAATCGCTATTGGTCGCTCAATATAGTTCAAGCTATCATAAAGTTGAATATCATCCAAAGTAATGACAACAGACTCGTCAGTTACACATTTCCTCAGCTGGGAGACATGAACAGTGATATGAATCTGACTCAGCTCCTCCGTAAGGTCCTACCGGTAGGCTACGCTGCCCACTCTCACCATAACATAGAATGGACCAATAAACTTGGGGCCTAATTTTCCCTGCTTCCTGAACTGAATAAAGCCTTTCCAAGGCGACACCTTCAGGAGTACCATATCCCCGACTTGAAATTCCAACTCAGATCGACGTCGGTCGGCATAGCTTTTCTGTCGACTCTGGGTTGTCTGAAGTCTCTATCTAACATGTTGTATGAGCTCCATCATATTGAGCATTATCTTTATGCTTCCCATGACCCTCTGACCAACCTCTCCCTAGAAAATCGGGGTCTGACACTTCCTCCCATAGAGAAGCTCAAAGGGAGGCATATCAATGTTGGCGTGATAACTGTTGTTGTATGAAAACTCATCCAAAGGAAGGTAAAAGTCCTAACTCCCGCCAAAGTCCAAGATGCACACCCTCAACATATCCTCGAGCGTATGAATGGTCCTCTCGCTTTGCCCGTCCGTCTGCGGATGGTAAATGGTGGTAAAGTGAAACCGGGTACCCAACTCCTCATGGAACCTCTTCCAAAACCTGGAAGTGAAATGGACATACGGATCTGAAAAAATTGAAGTAGGCACACCTTGGCAAGCAACCACCTCTTGAACATGAATGCCATCTAATTTCTCAACCGAAGAACTCTCCCAGATAGCCAAAAAGTGAGCAATCTTGGTCAACCGATCGATAAACACCAAGACAGCATCAAATCCTTTTGCAGTCTTAGATAATTTCGTGATGAAATCCATGGTGATCTGCTCCCATTTCCACAATGGGACCTCTTGGGTTTGCAATTTTCCGTGAGGGAACCGGTGTTTGGCGTTGACCTTTCGGTAGGTCAAGCACCACTCCACGAACCAAGATATATCTCTCTTCATACATGACCACCAGTAACTATGTCTTAGATCATGATACATATTTTTTGCACCCAGATGAATTGAAAATGTCGACTTGTATGCCTCGTTTATCAAAATATGTCGGATTCCACCCAAATAAGGCACCCAAATCCTACCATGCAGCGTCAACAACCCCCGACTATCATAATCAAAAGCTGATACCTCACCCACCACCCGCTCTTTCTTCCGATTCTCCTCCTTGATGACTTCTAACTATGCAACCTTAATCGTCTTCAAAACCGGGGTCACAACTTTCGTCCTCAAACATAAACCCTAAATTGGAGTACTGACCGCCCTGCAACTTAGCGCATCGTCCACCATATTGGCCTTACCCGGGTGGTACAAAATCTCACAGTCGTAGTCATTCACTACTTCAAGCCATCTTTGCTGCATCATATTCAAGTTGGCCTGATCCGCCATATATCTCAGACTCTTGTGGTCCAGGTAAATGGTACACCGGACCTCATACAGGTAGTGATGACAATTCTTGAGGACGAAGATCAGCGCCCCCAAATCCAAATGATGGGTAGGATAATTTGCCTCAAGGCATAACTAATCACATGCCCCATCTGCATCAATATAGTCCCAAAGCCCATAATCTATGTGTCACAATATACAACAAAATCCTCAAATCCCGCAAGGATGGTAAGTATCGATGCCTCACAGAGCTTCTGCTGAAGTGCCTCAAATTTTGACTGCTGCTCAGGCCACCAACTGAATGTGACATCCTTCCTCATCAGCCTAGTGAGAGGAACTGCAATCTTGGAGAAATCCCTGATGAATCTCCGATAATAACCTGCCCGCCTAAGGAAACTCTGAATCTCAGATGGAGACTTTGGAACCTCCAACCACATAACCGCCTCGATCTTGGATAGGTCGACCAAAATACCATCATGGTTGATAAGGTGTCCCAGAAACTAAACCTTGCGTAACAAGAACTCACACTTGGAGAAGTTAGCAAACAACCTCTTCGCCCTAAGAACTCCAAGAATCTCACGTAGATGCTCCTCATGCTGCTCCTTAGTCTTGGAATAGATTAAGATATAATCAATAAAACAATCATTGATTGATCCAAAATAGGCCTACATACCCAGTTCAAGAGATCCATGAACGATGTCGATGTGTTGGTGAACCCGAAGGGCATCACCGCGAACTCATAGTGCCTATAGCGAGTCCAGAAGGTTGTATTTGGAACATCCTCCTCACGAACCCTCATATGATGGTATCCTGACCTCAAGTCAATCTTGGAAAACCAAGATGATCCCTGCAACTGATCAAAAAGATCATCAATCCTCAACAATGGGTAACAGTTCTTCACCGTCAGCTTGTTCAACTCCCGGTAATCAATGCATATCCGGTGTGAACCATCCTTCTTCTTGACGAAAAGGATCGGTGCTCCCTACGGCGAGCTAAACAACCAAATAAACTCCTTTCCCAACAGCTCCTGAAGTTGATAGAATAACTCCTGCATCTCAGGTGGCGCAAGCAATATGGCGCTTTCGCAATCGAGGAAGCACCAAGGATCAGGTCGATCCGGAACTCTCCTGAAGTTGATATCCTCGTGAAACTCTCTCACAATCGGAACATCGGAAACTGACTGCTTTCCCTCGATCCGCATATCAACTACATACGCCAGATAACCCATACACCCATGATGAAGACACCACATCGCCCTGGCGGCGGAACAAAAAGCAGAACTAACCCTAGTGCCCTCGCCATAAATAGTTAGTACTCCCCCACTTGGGTCACGAACCGTCACTAACTGCTTTTTGCAGTCGATCACTACTCTGAACCGGCTAAACCAATCCATACCCACAATCATGCAAACAACTCCCATCACAATATGGATGAGATCAATCATGAATCCAACACTAAAAATCTCCAATACACAATCCTAGTATATCTCGGAAGCTGAAATCGTGAGATTGTCAGCTATAACGACCTTCAAAGGTGGATCCAGGGCCTCACGAGCAATACTGAAATCTCTACAAAAAGATGTCGAAACAAAAGACCGAATCGCACCTGAGTCAAACAATACCAAAGCATGTACAACATTCATAAGGAAATTACCTAACATAATCACAACATAAGTATATACAAAAAAATAATTCAACAGAAATGTATAATAAACACATACCAGCAACGACATCTGGTGTTGCTTTGGCCTCCTCTGCAATCAACTAAAAAGCTCAACCTCAGGCCTTCGGGGCCTCAACCTTCCCCTGACGTCCATCAGTGATGCACCGGGTCGCAGGAGTAGGATTCTAAACTGGCCTCGATGCAAGTAGTGGACACTCGGCCTTCACATAGCCCACCTGGTTGCAGTTGAAATAGACTCGTAAACCCTTCGGGCACTCATTCGCAAAGTTCCCCTCCTTGCCATACAGGTAGCATATCGTCCCCGTCCGACAGGGACCCTCATGACCCTTACCACACTTGCTGCAAGTGCGGCTCCTCTGACCTCCTGATCTCGAATCAGAGGGTTTCACCCGCTTAGCCGCCGGCTGTGACTGGACTGGTCTCCTATCCTTCCTCTGAGTATCCACCTCAGTATCTCTCACCTGCAACTCCAACTCAATCTACCTCCTCCTAGCAATGGACTACAACTCTGCTAATGTCTGGTACTGGGAGTTCATCACGAACTTTCTGAGATCCTTCTTGAGCATACTCAAGTATTGGGTAATTGTTCCTGCTCAATGGATGTGTACTTAGGGTAAAACAAGGCTCTCTCGTGTCGTGGAACATCCTGGTGATTTTAGTCACCGTCTCTGTCGTTTGTGGGAACAACAAGTACTATTGAGCCAGCCACTCCCTCTCCACCAAGGAAACATACTCATCGTGAAATATCACAAAAAAATGATCCCATCTCATTGTGGCCTTCTTGAAGGTGAAAATTTAGTGGTCACAAGCTTCCACCAGTCATTTGCTCCCAAGAGAAGTAGGTTCAACGCAAAGTGAACCTTCAGATCATCCGGACAAGAGGAGGTATAAAAGCATCCCTCAACATCAGTGATCCACCTCATGGCTGCAATCGGGTCCTGGACCCCATCAAATTCTGGGGGCTTCATGTTGTTGAACTCCCGGTACTGCATAACATCTCCCCCGTATGGTTTCACAAATGAAAACAACTATGGTGGTTGCGGCTGTGGCAACCTCAGTGACGGCAACGTAGCGCTTGTTAAACATCTTGATCATCATGGTCTTGATAGACCCAAATTCCTCTGAGATAGCCTCCCTGAATGCCACAACCACCTCCGGGGTAACAATCATATGGATCACGTTACCATTGTACTTTGCCTCTCTGGATCGCTAGGGTCAGAACCTCGGGTATACACCATGCTGAAATACACAAAGAAAAGGTCAAAACCGGGTAAAGCGCATACAAACACTATTCATATTCCAAAAAGATTCTTTAGTACCCTCGATATTCTTTCTAAACCGCATATGGATCATGTGATTTCAATAGTACGGGCCCATACTACCTTCCACACCTATCCGTAGTTGACTTAGACTTCATCTCGAGGTGCTAGGTCACCAAAACCACTATGTTCTCCTTACAGCTACGCATTCACACTTAAGTGCTCTAAGGTGCTACAACTCAGTACCTAGGTACTCGTCCTAGGCTCCTCCCAGCCGCAACTCCACTCTGCAAGAAATCTCTATCAATCTTGCCAATGGCTCCGCGTATACCAATTGTACGTAACCCAAACTATATAGATATTCAAATAACATGTTTCACCCCAAATCCATAACCATACAAGGAACATGAAATAAAGTCAAACCAAACATTCTAAGGCTATAAAATCCTAATTATGTACAACCATGCAGTATACACAAAGCAATTATCAATATTAGCTTCAAACCTAGAAAAGCATCCAAAAGTAATCTCCTAGGCTATTAGGCATCATATAAATCAAGCAACCCTACCCTGAAATTCCTGAGGGATCCTTATCCTATCACTAGCATGCATTTCTATCGACTCAAATAATAGCAACTATAATACAACATGTAACACAAATATTGATATTTTGGGAGATCACTTCCTTGAGCTCCGGTTGACTGTACACTTTGCGTCCTCCGTTATTTTCCTTGAAATACATTCGTTTTATAAAAATGTTTTTATAAAACTTTCAGATCCTTAGTTTGAGTCTGGAGTCCCATGAACGTTCATCCAATTCACTCAAACCAAGCTTTGATACCAACTTGAAACATCCCAATTTTTACCACAAAAATTTTCATTTTTAATTATAGAAAAATCCCAAATATCATAAAAACCAAGTAAGTAAAAAATCCTAGGTACATCAAATTCAATCATCCCAATCAATGTATCAAAATGAGGAATCATAAGAATTTGTAGCCGGAGTGTACAGTCAAGCCTTTGTCTTTCCGCGATCATTCGAAGTACCTGAAACACATTAATCCACAACTATAAGCACGAAGCTAAGTGATTCCTTCCTAAAATATCCATACATGACAGCATCACAAATAATTATGGGTTATCAGCAATCCTGAGGATTCTCAGCAATCCCAGTAAGCTAACAACATGCCTGGTGGATTAACAACATGTTTCAGGGGTTATCAGTAACCATGGGGACTTTCAACAATCCTGTAGTTATCAACAATTTAATTCAATTCACATATAACAATAGAAATTATGACTCAGCTGGTCAACATACATATTCACCACACATGTAGCGATAGTGAGATGACTCACCTCGCGAATAGCAGCTAAAAATACCATAAATCTCACATATAGAGTAGGTAGGAGCAAGAAGACACCTAACAACAATAAATAAGTACCCTCTCAGCCTACACCCTAAAACCGTAGTTTGACCCAAAAGTCAACCATGGTTAAGAGTCAATGCTAAAGTCAACCTCAACTGATTGTTATGTCGTGACCACCCACGGGTCACGTCGTGACAGCGTTAGGACAAAACAGTCACAAAAACATCTCTCGTCACGACATGACACACAACCCTCTACGTCATGAGACCTGAACTGAACAACTTAGAGCGTTAAGCTCTTAATCCATTAAGCTAAACCTTCAAACCTTCCAGAAGGTTTTACCCAACCCAAAGGACCATAAAAATCATAGCTTTTTAGTCATGCATGTGAAATGCATGACTTGAACACTAACTAGGTCAATAAAGAGAAAATAAGGCCAAAACTCATGCTTGGAGTCCAAACCACCAACAATCCTCAGATGTGAGACCTATGCTAATTAAAGGGCCTCAATGATCCTAAAATTTCTAGCATTATGGATCCCACACATGCTACCGAACCCAATCATGAAGAAAAGTGAATAAAACTTAGATATATCATGCTTAAATGAGAAAGGCAAGAGATTTAGGACTTACAAAGGTCCAAAAATATTACAAGGTGGTGAGGAGGGGACTTGCTTGCCAAGATAATGCACCAAAAGACGCCTTCTTCTTCTAGGTCATAATGGAAGCTAACTTCAATTTGGGCAGGAAGGAGGTAATGAAGGTTGAGGGTGTGCAAACTGTAGCCCCTCACTTCCTTTAAATAGGCCGTAAAATGTAGAATTAGGGTTAACCCATCGTCACGCTATGACCACCTATATGTCACGTCGTAACCCGCAAGGATGGACACACGTTACTACATCGATGGTGACGTGTTGACGTTTCATTCCTCACGTCTTGACCATCTATTATTTATGGTTTTACATCTTTAATTGAATCAAAATCATAATAATATCGAATACCTGAATTAGGCGTTACATGTTGATAGCGGTAGCTAAGTCTCCAATTTGCGCTTGAATGTTATTGTGTTTGGCTTTGAACAAGAAAAGTAACGAGTTCTTGAAGACTTATTTAATGATTACCACTTGCTTGGCATTGTTGTTGAGGTTGTTGGTATTGTGGAGGGGGATAAGATGTTTGTGGTGTTGCATATTTTTGTTGGGTATGTTGTGGATATGGAGGTTTTTGTGATTAATATTGTTGATATTGAGGTCTCATCAAGGCATGTGGTAGGTTTTGCTTTGGTGGGAATTGGTTGTTTGGGTTATTCCTCCAATTTGAGTGGTATGTGTTTTGAAATCCCATGGGTCTTGGTTGACCTTGATATCCACTCCTTGTATTAACATCTTCCAGTTCACTCCCAATTGCACAAAGACCACAAACCATCAATTGTTGACCAATTCCCACCAACATTTTACTCAGCACATTAGTCAAATCCAAGAGTTTTGATTCCAAATGTTTGGTGTTTCTAACTTCACCAACAACTTGTGGAGAACTTCTCTTCATGTCATTTCGAGGCCCGAAGTTTCTTTGATTTTGAGAAATGGTACCAAAAAGCGATCTTATTTTTTGAGGTGTCTTGTTGAATATGTCACCACCTCTTGAAGCATCAATCATCCTCCGATCTTTTTCATTCATATCCTCATAAAATTATTGAAGAAGTAGTTGTTTGGGTATATTGTGTTGAGGACAACTTGTACACAAGTTGTTGAATCGCTCCCAAAAATCATGAAAAGTCTCATTCTTCCCTTGACAAATCCATAAAATGTCACTCATTTGAATTGATATTCGAGAGGTGGGATAGAACTTGTTATTGAAAGCTTTGATTGACTCTTCCCAGGTGTGAATAGATCATGGTGGTAAGTTGAATAACCACTCTCTGGCTTTATCTTCCAAGGTGAGTGGAAAAGTAGTTAACTTGAAATCATCCAATGTTACATGTTCGGGCAACATAATCAGACATATCATATGAAAGGACTTTAAATGCCTTTCAGGGTATTCTCTATCCAAGCCATGGAACTTGGTGAGTTGATGTATGAAACTTGACTTCAATTCAATCCCTCGACGGTTTGCAGGATAAACGAAACTAAGAGGTGTGTAAGTAACATCTGTCTCCATCATTTATCTAAGTGTCAACTCTTGAGGGGGATTGGGTGTATTGGGGTTTTGTTGCATGTAATTGGGAGCTTGTTGGTATAATTGGTATAGGTATTGTTGGTGGTTGAACATTTGTGGTGGATATAGTTGATAATTAGGCTATTGGTTTTATAGGAGTTGTTGTTGTGGGTACATAAGATATTAGTACATTTGAGGTTGTTGGTAAATGGGTTGTTGTTCTTGTTGAGGTTGAGGGACTTGATGTGGTTGAACTTGATGAACATTGTTTTGTTGGTTGGGTTGATTATGTGGTTGTTGATAATTAGTTAATTTGGGTGAGGAGGGGGTTGATAATAAGGTGACAAATCTACGAGAGGTTCTTGGTATTGTTGTTGTTGTCTTGGTTGTTGGGGTGGGGTATTGACATCTTGATTTTTTTGGTTTGGATTGTATTGTGAGGTGGAGTGTGATTCATGGTTATGTAGTTTTCAAACTAGAACGTCTTCAAATAAATTATTAATAACCGGAGAACTCTACTCGATGTCGATATCACTTGAAGTATGAATTTGATCTTCTATGTTGACTTGTTGAGAACTAGAAGAAGAAGCTTGAACGAGTTGTTGTTGTTTCACTTGTTTTGCGAACTTTTTCAACCTTTTTGCTTCTTTTTCAATCTCGGGATTAGAGTAGTTCACCAGTTCTTGTAGATCCAGGCATAAACAATCAAATAACAATAAACCAATTTCCCCGGCAACGACGCCCAAACTTGGTGGGATGTCAAGTCCACCAAACATATTGCACCCTTTTGCTTGCAAATAAGATGTAATATACTAGTAAAAATGGGATCGATCATCAGAGAAATGGTTGTATTCAATCACCAATGCAATCAAATTGAACAAGTGAAATAAAACTAACTAACTACAATTAAACTAAAGGGGGGGGGGGGGTAGTGAATTGTTTGAAAACTAAAAGAATTGAAGAATTAAAATGCTTGCAATTAGGCAAGATGATGAGATGCTCAATTATAGAAGAAAGTTGGTCAACTAAGGCAATTCAACACAATGAACATTTGTGTGTTTATCATTAGGATTCAATATGTAAGCCTATCATTCAACCCAAACTCGTTATAGCAATCATGAAGCATGATATACCAAAATTCCTCAAATATAGTATGGAGGTTGGGGAAGCCCACAACACGCCTTCTTAATCATAATCAAGAACCCAATTGAAGAAATTGAACTCAACAAAATTGCTTAACCTTAAGAATGAATGAATTCCCAATTCCAAGAGGATGTCAATGCTTACACATCCATAAAGGAGTCACGGCCCATATACTAGAGATGATTTTTACCACCACAAAGCCATTTTTTAAGAAAATTCAATGATTCATTGTTAAATCAAAGAAATAAACCAATAATTGCTCATTCAAGTACCAAGCTCATGATCAAAGTATTAAACAGGCATACGAATTATGAACTAAGAATCAATAACATGAGATAAATGACAATTAAACATGAATCCTTCAAAACTCATAAATATCCTAGGGTTTTATCCCAATTCAACCAAAATAAACTAACTAACCACTCATGGTAAGAAGACAATAATCATAAAAGTGTTTTAACATTAAGAAATTAGCAATTACTAGGACCAAAGTTCCCCCGGAAGGGTAATTACATGGGTGGTCGCGCAAACTTGCGCAGGTGAGCTCCCCACCCTCACAAATGATGTTGAAATATTATTGTCTCCTTTTTCCACTACTCCATCACACTACCTTAGATTTCCTTGGTCCCCTTCACACATCACATGATTCTAAATGGGCCAATCATCTTCATACTTCAATATAGATAGTCCAAGCCCATTTTCAAGAGTCCATATCCCATCTTCAAGAGTCCATCTCATCCAATTCTTCAACATGCCAAACCTAATTCTTCCAAAATGGATCCACAATTACAAAAACTCCTCGAAAGTCCACCAAGCCCATCAACAAGCTAATCCGCAACCGCAACAAGACTCCAAAAACCTACTAAACACCTTATGCAAAATAGAGAGTACTCGATACGATCCAAGATAAAGAAAATATAGACTATGCAATGCAAAAACAATAAAAAAAAGGCTAAAATGCTAAAATAAACTATA
Source organism: Lactuca virosa (assembly GCF_052849685.1). Classification (NCBI taxonomy): domain Eukaryota; kingdom Viridiplantae; phylum Streptophyta; class Magnoliopsida; order Asterales; family Asteraceae; genus Lactuca; species Lactuca virosa. Next base: position 48,935,682 of record NC_136433.1, read on the forward strand.
TAAAATAAGTAAATGAAACAAACTATCAGTCCGAATATTGAAAAATAGGAACACTTTACCTTCTTATAAGCTAGATATTAGCTTATTAACCAATATAAACACTTTCCCTCTTCATAAGCTTAATATGGGCTTACTTGATAATAGGATAACTTTCGATCTTTATAAGTTAGATGTAGTCTTCTAGTAAGCTAGAGATGGGCTTACTTGACAATGAAAATGTTTCCCTCTGGGTGTTTTATGTAAGTTAGATATGGACTTACTTGACAGTAGGAACACTTGCACTCTTTATAAGTTAGATGTGAGCTTATTGTAAGCTAGATATGAGATTATACCATAATGGGAACACTTTCCCTTTTAGCAAGCTAGAGGTGAGCTTATTTGACCATAGTAAAAAAATGATTTTGTTTTGAGATTAGAAAATTGGGTTGGGAATCTAAAAGCATTTACATTGTATTTTAGTTGATTTTGAAATAATTATCCATGTGCTTCCCATTCCTCGGTACAAATGGTTTTGATAATTTTGGGTTTAATTACTAGGCTCCCAAGCCTAACGTTATTATTTGATATGTACTTAGTACTCACATATGAAATTTGATGCGGTAACCATAAGAACCACATACATGACAATAATTACTTTAAAAAGTAGAAAAATAATATGAAAAAAAGAAAAAAAAAACTTTAGAGATGAAAATTTTAAATAATAATATACAGAAAAAAAAAAGAATATGTAAAAATACGAATTATGTGAAATTAATGAAATTTGTAATAATTAATTTTTAAAAACACAGTTGTAAAAGAAGATTTAAAAGAAGTTGATTTTTTTTATCAAAACAAACCGCAGTTTTAGAAAACGTACAAAAAAAAAAAAGTTAAAATCCTTTTATAAAGAAAGTTTGGATAAATTCGAGAAAAAAAGGGTCAAAATGATTTTTCTTTTTTTTTTCTTTTTTTTTTTGTAATAAAAAAGGCACTATTTTTGTAACCTTTTCTCGCACATGGACCATTTATGTCTAATTAAAAATTACATGGACCAAAAAGATTGAAGTGTTGTAAATGATCTGCTCTAAGGAACATTAATACCATTTTGTGAAATGTTAATGTATAACAATCCTTTCAAACTAAAAGGACAATTTGGTTTGGGTGCTTAATTCTACTGGAAATGTTTCAATGTCTAAGTAGGAAAAATATTGGTTCCTTAATATATTTATCGGTTCCAAAAAAAAAGGAAAAAAAATTATTGATAATGCCACTTTAATTATAGGAGACATTGCAATTAGATGATACAATTAGGGTTTTTTTGGTTGGATCTAAATTTATAAAATCTTGATTTTTATGAGATCTGGATTTTTAAGAGGTTGGAGATGGCAGTGAGAGGAAAAAGGGAAGCGGTAGTATGAAATAGAAAGAGAAAAAGAAAAAAAGTTTGCTAAAAAATTAGAGTATTTTCAAAACATGCTCCTCTTTTTTTATTCAGATACAACTTTTTCTCTTAAAAGTTAAGAGGTTGCTGAACAATTAAGAGATACAAATTATGAGGCTATCAAACACTTTGAAAAATTAAGAATCTATCTCTTAATTGAAAATTTAAAAGACTACCAAACACTCCTTTAGTTTTGGTTTTTAAGAAAAAGTCTGTATATTTCCAGATAGTGAGGCTACATGCTACAAATCCATAATATTGTCATTTCTCTATGGAATGTTCTTTTTTTTCTAGCACCTTGCTAGTAGTTATAAAATCTCGTCCGTTTAAAAAATAAGGGAAATCTCCAGAAAAGTCCTAAAATTTTAGTCCAATTTATGAAAAAGTGTCAAACTAAATTTTGTTTACAGAAAAGCACAGAATACCAGTTAAAACTTCGAAAAAACCCTTTTCGGCCAGTTTCGCAAATTTTGCCGGTATTCTGTCATTTTTCGTTAGTTTACTCAAAATTTTGGGACTTTTCCAAAAATTACATAATAACCAAAATATTGAGACTTTTTTTGAAAATTACCATGAAATTAATGGATATTATTATTAACAAATCATTTATAAAAATAAAAAATATTTTTATTATAAAAAAAAGAAATACATTTGTTGCTAATTTCTAGGAATAAATTGGTGGTCTAAGTACTTCTCTATTGCTTCCTGGTCACTCAAACTCTCTACGTTCTTCCTATGCATTGTTGTGGGTATGATGGTGAGATGTACTCAGTTAGCATTCCTCTAATATTAGTGTTCCTCTTATGTTGTTTAACCTAACTACCAACCAACATTCATACCTCACATGTTAACAACCATCGGCTAACACACATCTATAAAATGTGAAAAGTGAACCGTGAATAATAATTTATATGGAACTAAGTGAAGGTTGATTATCTATTTAAATTGTCATTCAAAGTTTACTTTTCACTCTCGATAGATGTGTGTAATTTTATGGTTGTTACCGGGTAAAGTTTGGAGGTTAGGTGGTAATTAGGTTAAAGAACATAATGAAAGATCTATATGTTCGTGTAATGATATTTTCTAATAACACGTGATCATATAACATCATGCCTAATAGCAAGTAGACACTTATTGATTGTGTATTAATAAATATTGGCAACTCTTGTATTGGTCACGCCTAACAGAGTACTTCTCACCATGACACCTACAACGATATATAGGAAGAACATAAAGACTTTGAAGTGGTCAACAAACAATAGAGAAGTACATAGTCGACCTAGAAATTAGCAACAAATATATTTCCTTTGTTTATAATAAAAAATATTTTTTATGTTTATAAATGATTTGTTGATAATAATATCCATTAATTTCATAGTAATTTTCAAAAAAGTCCCAATATTTTGGTTATCGGGTAATTTTCAGAAAAGTCCTAATATTTTGAGCAAACTAACGAAAAAGGACAGAATACCGGCTAAATCTACGAAACCGGCCAACAAAGGTTTTTTCGAAGTTTTAGCCGGTATTATGTGCTTGTCTGTAAACAAAAATTAGTTCGAGACTTTTTCATAAATTAGACTAAAATTTTAGGACTTTTCTGGAGATTTCCCAAAAAATAATAATAAAATAACAACCTATAAATTATTGCCTGGACTTGACAATTCCTGAATATTATACCCAAAAATGTTTTTAACATATGTTCTAACACATCTCACAAAATTACAGAAAGCATTAGGTTAAGAGTTTCATTATAGTTTGAAGATCTCATGATAATAATCAACATCAATTATCGAAAAGATGGCAATGTCTTGACACCAACATAAATACTACTAGTGTCACATATCATATAGTATGACGTTAAGTAAAATAATTTTTCTATAGGTTAAGTCAAAAGATACTTTTATTCAAAAAGTCAATTATAAATATGTATGGGTGTTATATAGGCAAACAAGATGTGACATCATGAATACATATATGTTGATAGTACCAAGATCCCGTATGTAAAATTAAGATGAACATGTGTTCTCTTAATCCATTAATTGTGATTTTCACATGGGATATTAACCAGACACCATTTAGCCTACATTTTGTTTTTGTTGTATAAAGGGTTGTTATGACATGTGAAACACCAAAAAGGTACATGGTGTTGTCATATGATTTAGACAATACCTCGAATAAGCACACACATAATTTCATCTTTGTTTTTGACATCGTACTTGAAATAACTACACGTATATAGAAGTTTATTTCATAAAAATAAAAGAATTAATTATTATCTCTAAAGAGACTTGTTATCACAGATTTCTCCATATTTAATGAAACGTTAAATTTATTGAAAGATGGATTTGAAAACACGTAGTAAAACATAGAAGCATAATAACGTGTTTGGTTTGTGGATCGTAGAGGAATCCGACAAAACTGGAATTCAAGTTTCTATTTTTATGAAGTTTTTGATTCATGAACTCAAATAAATTTGATATAATTGGAATTCAAGATTCTATTTCATGTGATGTTTGGATGCCAAATATACGGAATCTGAATACCTCATATTCCTTCAAATCCTATGCTTGATAGATTTCATTATTCCTAAGTAATGTTTTAAAACCCATGTTGATCAGGCCGGACGAATTGGTTGGACTGTAAACCGGTGACGAGACTGAGTCTACTTAGAGCGGATTTTTGTTTATTTATGTACCACATTGAACTGGTCGATTTTACCATAAAACCATTTGAACCGTTAATCCAGACCGTTGCAAAACCCGGTTTTAAACCTAATAAACAAACAATACCACGACGTTACATGTTTATATTGATCTTTTATTATTGTCAACTGTACGTATACATAAGTTATATTTTAGAAAAAATATTGTGAAACAAAACATCAAACGATTTTGACTTAATATTTTTTTGACTTTTATTATATATATATATATATATATATATATATATATATATATATATATATATATATATATATATATATATATATTATGGAAATTGTTTCTTATGAATAGTACCTGACCCAGGTACTGTTCCTTGGGTTTCTTCTCTTTACCGGGGTTTTACCGGGGTTAGTGGATGGTATCTGCTTTATTACCCCTTTCTCAGGCAATCCAGAAGCCTCCTCCACCGCTCCTGCTTTCTGTTTGAGGTAATCTTCTTCTGTTCTTTTTTGTTTTCTTCTTCTGCTGTCGTTCTTCCTTTCGGCTGTTGTTGCTCTGTGGTGCGTTTATTTTGTGATGGCTGTTCCGTCGAAGCGGAGAGGTGACGACGGTGGTTCGTCGTCTGTTCCTCCCTCCGTCAGCTGTCGGCGCAGGTCTCGACGTTTACAACCATTATCTGTTCTTCCCGACTACATGGACTGTGGTGACTGTACGTGTGTTTGTGCCTTCTGCGGTGCGTTGTTCTGGTATATTGAGAGAGTCGTTAATGCATCTACAGCTGATCATCCGATATATAATCATTGTTGTAGAGGTGGAGATGTAGTACTTCCTTATCCTTCCAGGTTTCCCACCGAATTTCTTGCTCTGTATCAAAATTCGGGTTTTTTAAGGGATATTAGGGCTTATAATAGCATGTTTTCTATGACGTCTTTTGGGGCAAACGTAGATGAGGATGTGAATGATAACCGTGGTCCTTATGTTTTTAAGATATCTGGTCAGATTAACCACACAATTGGCTTGCTCTGTCCGGATCCTGTAAAGGGTCCGAGGTTTCTGCAGCTTTACCTCTTTGATACTGGGAACGAAGTAGAGAACAGATTGAAACCTTTTGATCATCCTGCAAAGAGCGATTTGGATTGTAACATTGTCAGGTATCTGGTCAAGTTTTTGGGGGCTAATAACGAATATGTGCGCACCTTCAAGACTGCAAAACAAATAGCAAAAGAAAGTAATTTACAGTCATATTCGGTGCGACTGTTTAACAATGTTGCGGATCGTAGGTATGATTTGCCATCGCCTGGGTCTTTGGGTTGTATAGTAACTGGTGATGACACAATCTCTACAACATATGACATCATTATCCATTCGCAATTGGGCCGGCCTCAGCGTATCAGTAAGCTGCATCCAAGCTATATGCCATTACAATACCCGCTTTTGTTTCCATATGGTGAAGAAAGTTGGTCACCCCGTTTGAAAATTGGAAATAGGATTGATGCAACAGCTCAAAATCTTATCGTCAATATGTATTATGCCTATCAAATTCATGCCCGTCAGCATATCTGGTCTCCTATTGTCAACTCATCTCGGCTCTTCCAACAATATTTGGTTGATGCATACACATGTATAGAAGAATGTCGTCTTGATTACATTGTTAAGCATCAATCTAATCTTCGATCTGATTATGTTAGCGGCCTATATGATGCACTTTCAAAGGGAGACAGGGAGGCAAGTGTTGTTGGCAAACGTGTATTCTTACCAGCATCATTTACCGGTGGTCCCCGATTCATGTATAGTCATTATCAAGACGCACTTTCTATATGTAGGGTGTATGGTAATCCACAATACTTTATCACTTTTACATGTAACGTGAAATGGCCAGAAATAACACGCTACATGGATACACATATGCAAAGAGATGTGTATAGCAGCGCATATATCATTGCTAGAGTGTTCAACATCAAGGTTCATGAGTTTGTTCGGTTTCTAAAACAGGACAAAACATTTGGAAAGGTTGAAGCATGTATGTTTTCAATTTTGTATTCCTTTCATGTATGAGTTATTTGATTCATGTAGGCTATACGTCTTTACAAATATCAATCATACTAATAATACTTTCCAAATCTACCTCTTTGTAGATATGTTACCATTTGTCTTTCAATTTTTGTAACAAACAGTTAAGATATTTTTTAATATTTGTTTTTACCTATGTTTGTTAATGTTTTTTCGTTATCATTTGGTACAAATTCAATTTCCATGTTATTTTCCTCTGATAAAAATGTTTACTTTACGCTGTCATATGGTTTCATTCTTATACATGAAGATTTCATTTAACACACATTTTAGTCAATGTACTGGATCAGTAGATACTTTCAAGCACGACTGTTTACTCATATGTAATAATTTACACACACACACACACACACATATATATATATATATATATATATATATATATATATATATATATATATATATATATATATATTCTGTCATATGGTTTCATTCTTATCCATGAAGATTTCATTTAACACACATTTTAGTCAATGTACTGAATCAGTAGATGCTTTCAAGCACGACTGTTTACTCATATGTAATAATTTACATATAATTTTTTTTTAATGCTTTTACGAGTCACATTTGTAAGATACTATAAGAGCTATACATTACACTGCATATCTGGCTGAAAATGGTATATCAGATTCGAAACATCCCTTTTTATTTATAGATAATAGTTTTTGGTTTTTATTTACTTATTTATTTATTTAGGTTTTTTGCAAGCACGGCTGTTTACTGATATGTAATAATTTACATTTTTTTTATGCTTTTAGCTCTCACATTTGTAAGATACTATAAGAGCTATACATTACATTCCATATCTGGCTGTAAATGGTATATTAGATTCAAAACATCCCTTTTTATTCATACATAATAGTTTTTGGTTTTTATTTATTTATTTAGTTTTATTTATTTCTGTTTTTTTTTCCAGTCTGTCACACTTTTGTACCTGTCACCTTTTTATGGATTTCTACGTGTTTAATATAATGTGATTTTTATCATGAAATCATTACGATGTCATATTGTAACACTGTTGCATTGGTTACATAATGCATAGCTTATTTGATTCATGTAGGCTATATGTCTATGTAGATATCAATAATACTAATGATCATTTCCAAATCTACCCCTTCATATATATGTTACCATATGTATTTCCAATTTTGTAACAAATAGTTAACATATTCTTCAATATTTGTTTTTACATATGTTAGTTAATATACTTTTTTACATTGTTTACCCTTTGTTTTCAACTATGTTTTTAGTGGTTTTTTTTGTTATAATTTGGTAGAAATTGAATTTTGCTGTTATTTCCCTGTTGATCTGCTTTCTATATATAGGGTCTATGGCAATCCACAATGGTTTATCGGTTTTATATGTAATGTGAAGTGGGCAGAAATAACAGAGTACATGTGTTTGTTCGGTTTCTAAAACAGAACAAAACATTTGGTGAGGTTGAAGCATATATGTTTTGCATTTTGTCTTCGTTTGATATATATTTTAAATATAATGTTATTGTTACCATGAAATCATTAAGACGTGATGTGATTTCAGTATTCCAATGGTTACATGATTCATATTTTATTCGATTCATATCCACCTATATGTCTTTGCAAACATCAATCATATTAATGATCATTTCCAAAGGTACCCCCTTTATACATATGTTACCGTTTCTCTTTCAATTTCACTAACGAATGGTTAACATACTTTTTAGTGTTTGCTTTAGGTGTGTTTTATAATATTTTTTTTGCTATGATTTCGTAGATATTGAATCCTCCTGTTATTTGACTGCAATAAAAGGTTTTAGTTCATGCTGGTACATGGTTTCGTCCTGATTCTTGAAGATTTTATTTTACACATACTTTACTTAATGCAATAAACCACTTGATGCTTACAAACACTGCTCTTTATTCATACGTAACGATTGACAGTTAATTTTTTTCTTTATTTTTTTCACTTTTTTGTTTATTTTATTTTTTTTAGTTCTAAGTGTAACTTTTTTGCCATATTATAACAGCTATACATTACATTCTATATCTTCCTACACATGCTATATTACATTCGAAATATCCTTCTTTATTCATACATAATAATTTTCAGTTTTTATTGGTTTTTTTTTCCATTTTTTTCACTCTGTTTCTGACTTTTTGTATCTATTATTTTTCTAACAGACTTTATTACATTCCATAATATATAATATTTCGTTCCCTTATTTGGCAAAAGTATATTTAATTGAATTTTCAATGTTTGTTAATATATTGGTATCTTTTATATGCTAATTTTGTATCTCCCTTTTATTTTTAGCATGAAATCATTAAGATGTCATGTTATAATGGTATGGGACTGTTCACAGTATCCATATTTTATTTATTTCATATAGCTTTCTATATGTACTAGCATTTGTGTTTGAGTTTTGGTAACAGATTGTTAACATATTCACTACAGTTTGTTTTTAAGTGTGTTTTTTAATGTTTTTTTAGTTATAATTTGGTAGAGATAGAATCTTCCTGTTATTTGTCAGTCATGAAAGCTTTTACTTTATGCTCTCATATGCTTCTCTCCATACTATAACTGGTCTACATTAGATTCCATATCTATCTGAAAGATGTCTACTTTTTAATATTTTTTATTATTATTATTTGTTTTTTTATCTGTATTCCATTAAATGTGATATGTTTTCAGTTTGAAATCTGTTCAGATATTAACTTCAATGTATGCTTACACACTAATTTAGAAATAGAAAAATATTAAATGTTAATATTTTGAAAATTCTTCATAATTACAGATTTGTACACTATTGAATTCCAGAAGAGAGGTCTTCCGCATTGTCATACTTTACTTTGGGTAAACAGTTCAGACAGAATAAAAAATCCAATTGATATTGACAGATATATTACAGTAGAGTTGCCGGATCCAATTAACGAGGCAGAATTGTACGAGACGATAACAAGCTGCATGATCCATGGCCCGTGTGGACCGCTTAATGAAAAGGCTCCATGTATGAGAGATGGTAAATGTACTAAACATTTCCCTAGACCCTTTGTTGATAGTACATTCTTTGACAGAGAGGGATATGTACGGTACAAACGTAGCGTAAATGCACATCATACTACCCAATATGGACAGGTTGTAAACAATGGATATGTCGTGCCCTACAATAAAAGGCTTTGTTCCCGTTTCCATGCACACATCAATGTTGAATACTGTGGCTGGAATATGATGATTAAGAACCTGTTTAAGTATATTTCCAAAGGAGCTGATCGCATAAGATACACTCTCCAAAAGGCAGAATCAACCAATCAGCCATCTGCAGCACCACCCACTGCTACCCATAACAGACCCGAAAATGAAGATATATGTGCTATAAACGAGGTACAGAACTTTTTGGATGGGCGCTACATATGCCCACACGAAGCAGCATGGCGGATGTTAGACTTCCGTATACATCATCGTCATCCAGCTGTACAGATTCTAACTGTACATGAGGAAAACATGCAACAATTGTTGTTCAATGGAGAAAACACAATACCTGAAGTCCTATCAAATCCGAACAGCAGTATTACCACCCTACTTGCGTGGTTTGAAAGTAATGCAAGAGATGCAAAAGGTCATGATTTTACATACATAGATTATCCAAAATCTTACAAATGGGAAAAGTCATCTAAGTCATGGAGCCGAAGAATTTATGAGTCATCAAAAACAGTAGGTCGGCTTGTATCGTACATCCTACATCTGGTGAATTATTTTACCTACGGATGCTACTCTGTCACCAAAAGGGATGTACATCGTTTCAAGATTTGCGTACCGTACGAGGTACCGTTTACCCAACCTTTCGGGCCGCTTGCAATGCACTTGGATTGATAGGGGATGATATTGAATGGCTTACCTGTTTCACAGAAGCTTCCATCTGGGCAACCGCATCAGAGCTACGATCCTTTTTTTGCCACCTACTGCTTTTCTGTGAGGTCAGCAATCCACGTTTACTATGGGAAAGTGCATGTGATAAGATGAAATATGACTATCTACATACCTTGAAACTCCAAATACCATATAAGAATATTGCTTCAGCTGCTGACATAATTGAACAACAGTTGCTTCATGATTTAGATAACATCCTCCGTTCCGCTGTTCCATCCAAATCAATGGGAGACTTTGGCCTTCCTGTTCCATCAGCTGATGTCATTGGTATTTTACGAAATCGGCTTCTACTGGAAGAATTGACCTACGACAAGGAAGGGCTGCTGAAAGAGCACAATGAGCTGGTGCCAAAACTAAACAGTGACCAACGATCGGTCTATAACACAGTTGTCAATTCCATAGAAAACAAAAAACAAATACTGATGTTTGTTTATGGACATGGGGGTACCGGCAAGACATTCCTATGGACAACCATTCTTTCCTATTTCAGATCCATAGGAAAGATTGTATTGGCTGTTGCTGCTTCTGGAATTGCGTCACTTTTGTTACCTTCTGGAACAATGCACATTCAAGATTCAAGATACCTATAAACTTAACAGACAAAAATCATGTGATATTAAAAAACGCACCTTCCTTGGCGAACTTATGCAACGTACAACACTCATTATTTGGGATGAAGCACCAATGAGTGACAGAAGGTGCTTTGAATTTTTGGACCGCTCACTTAGAGATGTGCTAGATTGTGATCAGCAACCGTTTGGAGGGATATCGATGCTTCTTGGTGGTGATTTCCGCCAGACTCTTCCTGTTGTACCAAAAAGTACGCGTTCGGAAATCATTGCACTAACTTTACCGAGTTCATACCTATGGCCATATTTCATAGTTCGGATTTTACATAAAAACATGAGACTACAATCGTCTGACATAACAACCCAAAATTCAATGTCCACATCAGCCTTTGCAACATGGTTGCTAGCTATTGGAGATGGAGTCATAGGTGTACCAGACAAAGATGACCCACGTGATTCAAGTTGGGTACAAATTCCATCTTCACTCCTAATATCTGCCACTCCAAACTCTCTACAAACGTTGATAGATTTTGTTTATGGAGATGGTATACTTATTGACCCCACTGCTGCAGACCTTTCAGTAAGAGCAATAGTTTCTCCTACAAATGAGACAGCCGACGAAATAAACACCCACGTTTTAAAAATCGTGAGAACAAGTGGTAGGACATACAATAGTACAGACATCATGGAACCAAATGGAAAGCACACATCAGATATGGAAGGCTTGTATCCAATTGAATACCTAAACCAACTAAACTTTCCAGGAATACCACCACATGAGCTTACAGTTAAAATACATTGTCCAATAATGTTGATAAGAAACATAAATCAGAGGGAAGGTTTATGTAACGGTACCCGACTCATTGTCTCCCAATTGTTACCAAACGTTATCGAAGCAACCATCATAACCGGCACTTGCATTGGAAAACGTACATATATATACCACGGATAAAATTCATACACAAATCATCAGATTTGCCATTCACGTTTTCACGAAAACAGTTTCCAGTGAAAGTTTGTTACGCGATGACTATCAACAAGAGTCAAGGACAGTCACTGCGTAGAATAGGAATCTATTTGTCACAGCACGTCTTCGCACACGGACAACTTTATGTAGCACTATCCCGAGCAACATCACCAGAGTCCATAAAAATACTAATAAAGACCAATGACACAGTGGAAGAGAATCAAACCAAAAATGTTGTCTTCAAAGATTTACTGCAGAAACTTACTTCAACAGAGGTCTATAGTATCACTACCTGTCATACCTTTCGTGAACCCTTTTCTAAAGACCATTACTACTTTTTGAAATCATTTTTGCTGTTCACTGCTTCCACATAATTTATATATCTATAGAATTTCTTATTCTTTTCCGAATATAACACTGATTTTCACATATTTCTTTCCATCAGAAAACACAAACAACTCATGACGAGCATCTCTGACTTGAAGACTGATGGTATTGGAGGCCCGCTACAAGTTAGAATCCTACAGAAATGGAAACATGATGTCCGGCAATACGAGACTTGGTATCTTGCTGTCGATAGATTTGTAAGTAGTCACCAAAAAAGATTACAACAAAATCAGGTTCTAAATTTTATAGTTTGATGTTCTTCAAATATTAAAAAGTATGTTGTTAACAAAAAATAAATTATTTACAGAAAGTACAAATAAAAGTTCTTACAACAAAATTATTGATAACAAATTTTTTATGTTTATAAAAACACCCAATTCGTTATTTTAAAAAAATCATCTCTTTAAGAAATGGTATAATACCGACAAAACAGCTGTAAATACATTCGTATATAATATGCCATAATCTGTAAATCATAAATATCCCTGTTTTGTAATAAAAACAGATCTAATGTCAACCTATTAACAGCATGACTGAGAAACTACATTCATCAAATCGTATAACAATCTCTTTTTACAGGCAGATGCCATACAAATTCTTGGACAGCGAACAAATCAAAGCTACATTGAGTCTGTCCTCCATGTTTCACAGTGTTACACCATATCAGATTATAGCTGTCCCCAATTAGATAACTATCAAAAATTCCTTGAAAATGAATTCTATATCGATGTTGGCCTCAAATCCATCATACAACCAATTCCAGATACAACAACAATACCCAAAACCTGGTTTCGGTTCGTATCAAAATCACATCTCATAGACCTTGGAGAAAGACCACCATATTATCCAGGTAATCATAATACCGACAAATCTGATTACATAACTATTTCTTACACATTTACATTTACTACTAAACAGATTACAGTGGCGTCTTATCAAAGATCAGAGACTGTACCAAAGCAGGCGGGGAATCATTTGCGTTGCTCATACTAACCGATGAGAGGTATACATATTAAAAAGCATATGACAGTTATCGATTTTCTCATACCTATCTAACACCAAAAAAAAATTCAATTTTATTAGTGGTAGTGAACTTGCAATCAATCTATGGAAAGAATGTATAACCAATCCAGACAAATTCAACCGCGACTCCTTACATCCACCACCTGCGACAACAGTTGTTGCGGTCACGAACATAAAACCATCCATATACAATGGTACTTTTTTCTACACAGCCCTGTATATATCAGTCTTATCATTGTGATATGATGTTATGTCATGCATTCAATCTGCAAATCACTTTTCTATAGGAGTATTACGCTATGGTTCATCACATGCTACGCATATCTATGTGAATCCGGACATACCAGAAACAACAACACTCATTAATCTGTGAGTCATAAATTACAAAAAAATCATATATTCCATATGGTAAACTTCCCATACTAATAAGAAGATGACATCAGATTTATAGGACCTTCAAGACCAACACCACCACTATCAGGAACACCGTCAACCCTATATGACATGAAGACAAAAAACAGATCTGATCTTCTGGTAACATCATCTTAATAATATCTCTATTTACAAATAACATCCGCTTCAGACATCCACATCTAATTCTTTTATATCTACAGGATAAAACATTCATTGTACAGGCTTCAATCAAAGAATTTCACTATCAAAACAGCTGGTTCCAAGCAATATGTCCAATATGCAAAGATCCCATCTTCAAAAGAGGTGAAAGCTGGTACTGCAGTGCACATGGACTAATCGAAAAGCCCACGTACATGTAAGCATCTTTTGAGTTAAATAAAGCATCATTCTTCTCTAACAAAAGTCTTTACGAATATTTTCCATTCATAGGTACAAATTAACAGTAACCATCACTGATGCTACGGACACGATATCAGCACTAATATCCGAGACATCATGTCAGAAACTGTTAAAGTCATCACTTGAGAACTTTATATCCAACAACCCACACATAAACAGAAACACCCTACCTCCTATCATCACTAACCACAAAGAACAAACAAAAAAGATGTCGATCCAAATGCTTAGAGCATCAACTCCCGACAATATACGCTTCATAATAATAGATATTGAAGACCCAACAACCAGGGCTCAAACATTTGTGCCAGCAACACCAGCTCAACCACAAATGACAAGAATGCGACCAAGTGACACAACACCAGAGCCATCAACACCTGTTCAACATGTTGCACGTGCTCTCACCTACGATCCCACAGGTAAACACACACTAACAAAATCGAATTCAAAAACAAAAATCCAAAAAAAATACTAACAATTTTCAATTCATGTCTAACAGAATCTACACCAAGAAAAAATGCAAAGCGGACAGCTAAACAGCAGACATCATAGACAAGCACCGCAAAATGCATTTTTTGTTTGGACCAATATCACTATCTTTTGTAATATAAATATATCATCATGATCCTTTTGTTTGAACCATTGTCACTATCTTTTCTAATATAAACATATCATGATGACCCCCTATGACTGTAAACAATAACAAATAACTTCTCTTTGTATCAATCCTCTTCTTCTAAATTTCATAGATGTTTCAACAAGAAAAACACTGATAATATGCAGATCCATCCATCATTCTTTAAATGTATAAAACCCTGTCGAACATACATATGCAAAGAATAATAAAACTAAACAAATATAATCTATATAACAGTTTCTTTCCTTCTATGAATTAACGCACCACCTACGTAATAACATGCATGGTAGCCATTACCCAAAACATGAATACACACATACCGATTTAAATAAATAATCCGTTTAAATTATCCATTAATTAATAATATATTACGGTAACAACCATTATCATTACGCAATTATTCCACCAAACACATTGCATAAGAAAAAAAATATTTACGATCAATACTTATAAACTTACATAAATTACCACTTCAATTATACTAGATTCACTTGATCACATCCAACCACCAAACAGTAGTCATCAAATTAATTACCAAATCCAAGGTCAACGATTCTATCTACCAAATCAGCCAAGCAAACCTCATAGCCACCCTATCTACCACTTCTCAGCAGAAGAATTAAATTAGCAAAATTAATACCATTCAACAACCATAATAATCGCTTATAAAACCAGACTAGAAACCAACTAATTCATCTACAAAAACGCAAACAAACATCATGAATACCGTCTTGCAGAAACTCATCGATCAGCTCGAAACAATGAAGCTGTCCTTAACAGATGTCCAAACGACGTACACCACCATCAACAGTTCCAGACAGAATCTGCTGCATGATGCTCCAACAGAACTGCCAGATATCCAAACGACGTACACCACCATCAACAGTTCCAGACAGAATCTGTTGCATGATGCTCCAACGGAACTGCCATACATGTTCAAACGAAGTCAAATAAATATTATTTATTTCAGAAGCGATAAAAATAACACAGATGCTAAAAATGAAACCTTCTGGCCCCCGCGTAGCCGGGGATAACCATCTAGTTTTGATTAAGTATTTTATACACCGATATTGAACCCATCATGAAACATCAATTATCTGATGTTAAGTAAAAATTTTATTAAACTTTTATATTTTATTTCAGTAAACAGTTGAGATTTGATGAATTTAAAGTGTTCGATGGACTCGACCATATATATTTCAACTCGAAAGCATCTTGACATTTAATAAGCAAAGCCTTTTACTTTTTAAACTAATACTTTCACTTCTTTTTTGTCTCATTGAAGAAGATCATAACTCAAATTTGAAAGACTATCAATAGTACGTGAAGGTCCACTAGGAAATACACCATTATCTGTTGTAGCTAGGGCTGTAAACGAACTAAACGTTCAGCAAATTGTTCGTAAACCGTTTGGCGGGAAGTTCGTTTATTTAATAAACAATCGAACATGAACACAAATTATCTTTTGTTTAGTTAAACGAACGAACATGAACAATGGTCTCGTTCGTTCAATTATGTTCGTGAACATTCGTTTATGTTCGTTCATATAAGTACATTTTATGTTCACATATGCCTAATTGTGTTTGATTACATTAGTGTATTATATGTTCATATATCTTCAATTGTATATATTTTTATCTTTGTTCATTTATGTTCGTTTAGCATGTCCACGAACATGAACAATGTAATTTATTAAACGAACGAACATGAACAAGAAAACTCGTTCGTTTATCCGTTCGTATTCGTTTATTTGTTCGGCTAACTTAAATGAACGAATATGAACAAGCCTCGTTCGTGTTCATTCGATTCGTTTAGAGCCCTAGTTGTAGCTATAAAATAATCACTCACATTCTAAAATTGGGTTGACCAAGTGGTTCAACCAGTCACACCTGACCCATTAGTCACATCGAATAAACTAAAAACCAGATTTTTGAAACATTGTTCCTAAGCATGGATGGATGAAAGAAACTTGTAACTATTTTTATATTTAAACCAAAATACCCTCATCATATCTATATTGAAATAAATAAAAAACAAATTAATTATAAGTTAAAATTTTAATTTTTTTTCACTGTTGAATTTCGTTCTTTCTTTTGCTTTTTGGATTTCAATTCTCTGCTAATTCCATTTATTTGATTGATTAAATTCCTTCTGAAAACCTTACATTATATGAACTAAATATAGGCATCTATCTAAACACTTTCTTCACATTTTATTTTAAAATTAGACAATCCCCACGGTTGTGAAGGAAGATATATAAAAATAAATAAGACATTGTTATTCACTATGACAATATACTAAATCAAAAGGTTGATGTAAAATATTGTTATTAACTAGAACAATGATAAAATAAACACATTGTAAAGTTGAAGTTCAAAAAATATGATTCTTATAATGGTCAAAGTAAATAATTTTTAGAGTAAATTACACGAATGATCCCTATGGTTTGGCGTAATTTGCGCGTTTGGTCTCTAACTTATTTTTTTAACTCAGAAGGTCTCTACTGTTTGTTTTTGTTACACGTTTGGTTCTTGTCTTACCTAAAATGACTATTATGCCCTTATTTAAATAAATTAAAATAGTTTTTTTAGGTAAGATAATGAGAGGTGGGGGTGGGGTTGGGGGTGTTTTTTTAAATAAATTAAAAAATCAAGGGCAAAATAGTCCTTTTAAGTAAGACAGGGACCAAACGCGCAACAAAAACAAACAGTAGAGACCTTCCGAGTTAAAAAATAGTTAGGGACCAAACGCGCAAATTACCCCAAACCATAGGGACCATTCGTGTAATTTACTTTAATTTTTAATAAAACCTATGTATTTTGTTAAACTTATAAAATATTATTATTATTTATTAGAAATAGATAAAAAGGTCGAGTAGTTAAAAAAACATTAGTTTATGAGAGTCAATAATAAGAAAATTTAGTTAGCATTGTAAAAAATAAAAACTATTTTTAAACCATATAACTTGATTTCTTATAACATAACATTGTTTTAACACTTATATAAATAAAAGAAAATAATACGAATGATATTTATGGTGATTGATTTAATATTTTACTAAGTAAACAATAATGAAATATGAAGCTAGTAGTGAAACTATTATCTTTTAGGCTTATTGCTAGTAAATCATGACATATATAATATTTTTTTGTTAATTCATAACATAATAAATAAGGACTAAAAAAAATTCTTCGGACAATGTTAAATGTAATGAAATGAAAACATTAGACGGTTAGTATATGTATTATTCAAATTTTCAGATTTAGACTTATTGATAATGAAATTTCCAGATTTAGATTTATTGATAATGAACTAACCTTAAGAAGAAATTTATGCATTTAAATGAATTACTATTTTTATATTATAACATTTCAATTTATAAACAAATACTTTAACCAACTAGAACTCAAAATACATGAGTAATAGTTGCATTGATTTATTATTTTAACATTAAAACTCTGAAATATTCTGATAGGATCATTAAACAACTATAAAAATGTAAAATGTTGGTTAATTGCATTGAAGGATTATGTTAATATAAAAGTTCATCAATTTTCGACTAAAAATAATTTAACATTAAACCATTACTACTCAAAATACTATATTAGCTTACGTCATTCAATTGATACATATGATATTTATTATTAATATTCGTTAGCATTATGTTATAATATATGAGAAAAATGATTATTTGATTTGTAAAATATTGAGATCGATTATAAAATAATATACATCCGCATTAAAGTTAAGGAAGTTGATTTAGTTTAATATTTTTAATTTTATACTTTGAGTTTATAACTAAAGCAATATGAATGATATTTGTAGTTCAAATAAGGCAATGTAACCATAGTCCCATTAATACATGCATTATGAAACTTTTGTTTTTAGACTTTTATATATATATATATATATATATATATATATATATATATATATATATATATATATATATATATATATATATATATATATATATATAGATCCGGTAAGAAGGAAATTTTTGGTGGGAAGGTGACGAACAAAATAAATGAATCACTAGATGATTCATAAGAAAAAATTCCCAAAAAAACATCTTTATGATTTATTTTTAAGTAAATTAAGAAAAAATTCACTTTTATGACAATTTTAGTGAATAACAACAAAATCATTGTATAAATGAATCATCGAGATGTTTTTTTGAGAATTTTTTCTTGTGAATCATCTTACAAACGAATCATCTAATGATTCATTTTGTTTGTTCGCGAAAAAAATATATAGAAAACAAACTTCTTACCTTCCTACCAAAAATTTCCTTCTTATTTGATCTTGACTCTATATATATATATATATATATATATATATATATATATATATATATATATATATATATATATATATAAACCTTAGGAACAGTATACTTCCTTCATTTCAGAATTTTAACACACTATTGATGAGCTTTTGGCAATTTTTGTCCCTAATTACTTTTTTTTTTTAGTTTTAACTCACTGGTATGCTTAAAAAAAATATTATGTTGAAATGAGACTTGAATTTGAAGCTGTATATGTGTTGCCTTTTTCTAATTTCCATCGGCTTAAGGTTACGTGGCGTTGTCCTCATTTAACAACTGATTCCTTAACCCTCTCTCTCAGCCTAAATCCGGAGACCTTTCGCTTTAATCTTCTCTAAACCTCTCTATATCCCTCTGGAATTGATGAGCAACATACCACCAATTTCCAATTCTCAGTTACAAACTACCTGTATAGCACCACAGTCCGCTATCGATCGACACTCCTTCAGCGCCGCCACACTCCGCCTCCCCCATCCATTGCAAAACGCCTCTGACTTAAGCACGAAATCTCTCCACCGCCATCATTGTGCTATTACACAACAAAAACCCAACCTTTATTCAGTGTTGATTTTGAGAGAGATGGAGGTCGGTTGTCATTTTCGTCGGTACATGGATGGCCTCTTTCATCGAACCACAGTGAAAGCGGATAGCCGTCAGGTATATTCTCAAGGGAAGCGATTGTGTTTCTTGCAACAAGATTGCTTTTCTATTTGGTCGTCTTCTTCTACTATTACTGATGCCCAATAAAAGCCCTAAAATTGATTTAAATACAAAATCTGCTCTATTTTCTCTCTGAGTTATCTGTAAATCGGAAAATAATTACAAGCAACAAGCATCTCTCAAATCGTTAGATTCGATATTTTTTTTTTCATTTGACGGTTGTTAACTGTTTGACAGGCTTCCCAAGAGACGACCTTTAGACGCTTGAGAACCTACCATCTCTCAAATGGATCGATAATGGAGCAGGTGCAGTTTCATTAAATTTGTTGAGGTTGAAGCCTAATCTATAACAACCATCATTTGTTTTGAATCGACTTCTAAATGGATGTATTTATATTCAGTTACAGGGTTTGCTAAGGAAAAATTTGATGGGAATGTTGCCAAAAGTTGGGTTATAGAAGCTCTTAACATGCTCAAGTAAAGTACAAAAAAATTGTTTGTAGAAATTCCTTATAGAGAAACAAAAAGGTGATTTATTTTCACATTTCTTTTATTTTGTCTATATTTTTATATTTTCAACTCCCTTCCAAGAAACACATACTTTTAAATTTAATTTTTTCAAATGGCTTGATACATTGCACTTTTAAAAAAATAATTGAAGTTTGGTTTTGATAAACAGAACAATCAGTCAGGCCAAGAAGAATATGAAATAAAAAAAGGTAATTTCTTTAAAGAGGTTGACAGTTTCACATTTACAATAGTAATCTCAATTTCCTCTTATTTGAGTTTCATGTAAGATGGAGTAGAGTTTGAAGAAACATAACAATATGATTCCTCCTAGATAATTTCCTTAATGTTCAATGAGCACAACTAGAATCTATATATGTTTATGTTGATGATTATTGTTTGAGACACCATAAGTGGGGGTAATTTGCTGATGAGCAAACAAAAATTCTCAAGATCAAAGAACAAGTGGAAGATCCACATCAGGTTTAATTCGTAATTGATTTACTTTTCATGAAGTTTTACTCAAAATGCCATTTCAATTTTGTGGTTGTTAATTAATATCATGTATCAAACTGATAATTTCGTGGTAGGGTTGCTTTAAATCCTTGCCGACATGGATTTGGCGTTCAAACGACTTAAGGTAAACAAAAGTTTCTCTAATTTTTAGCTAATTTTATTTCACCAATTAAATATTAATTTATGCTCATATGAAATTTTATACTAATCTTTGAAATTCGGTACAGTAAACTGATATATATAAAGGGATGCAAAACAACTACCTAAGCATCCATTCTGTGTGTATTGGACCGAGATAGATATCAATAGAGACAGAACGAGTTGGACTGCATTCTGTGTGCATTGGACTGAGACAAGATATCAATAGGACAAAAATTGTAACATTTTGTCCCACTAAAAAATGTGTGACATGAATGCCCTCCTAATAATATTCATATGTGAAAAATACGTGAATGCCCTCCTAATACTTATCACTTTTTATCCTATTAGGTGATTCATCCTTTTGATGCTCAAGCTGATGGTGAACTGAGTCTTTCTGTAACGCCTAGTTTCTGGTACGCATTTATTTATAATATATTCATTTTAGTAGAGCTACTCGACGAGATGGGAGCCCCAGACTCGTCGAGTAGATACGAGATTTGGACGCGGAGTTTTAAGCTATCTACTCGACGAGTTGAGAGCCCTCAACTCGGCGAGTAGGTCTGCTAGAATGAAACCCTAATTTCGGGGTTTTGCACCCTATTTAAGCATCTTAATCCCCACCTTTTGGCCTCATTTCCAGCCTCCAAGTCCCAAAACCTAATCCACGAAACCCTAGAGCATTGTGTGAGTGTGTGAGCCATTTTTGAGTGATCTTGTGTGATTTGAATCTTATAGAAGAAGATTAAGCTAGAGGACTCCAAGAGAAGATTGTAGATCCATAAGCAACATCTCATTTCCTTCACTTTCTGGTAATCAAGTCTCTAACTTGTCTATTAGTTCATTAGATCTCCTTATTTCCACTTTTTGAGGGTTTTGGTTCAAGAAGCTTGACACTTGGGATATGGACGTCCCAAGCAAGGATCCTTTCATATCTGGGATCATTAAGGGTTGTTAAGGCATAAAGGTGAAAAATTTATGCCATTGAAGCCCCCATGCAAGCTCTAAGGTGATGGTTTGGCCTCTTTAAGCCCAAAAGGCCATGCATGGAAGGAAAGTCTGAGACTTTACGTATTCTTTTGGTGTCTAGGACGTAGATCTCGGTTTTCATGCTTTGGGTTGGAGTAGTAAAGCTTTTCGACAAAGATCTATGTCCTAAAAGAACTAGGGTTTTAGCTAAACCCATTAAGAAGGATTATCAACGGGTAAAGTTGTAAACTTTACTCTTAAAAGGACATTTCCAGTATGTAGATGAAGTATGGACTTTAGATTTGGAGAACAGAGGCTTAATCTGTTAAGATGGCCAAACAAACAGAGGAACTCGTCGAGTTGGTTCGTGTTGTCCCGTATTAGCATAAGGTAGAACTCGAAGAGTCGGTGAAGGGACTCGACGAGTTGATTCGCTAAATCGCGACTATGAGTAGCCAAGGAACTCGGCGAGTCAGGGTGGTGACTCGACGAGTTAGATCGTGATTTCAGGATTCTAGGACTCGGAGAGTTGATGAAGCAACTCGGCGAGTTGGGTCAACCCAGAAGGTTGACTTTGACCAGAATGTTGACTTTGACCAGGGGTAAACTGGTCATTTTACCCTTAGAAGGATTCTTAGTTTTTGACTAAGTGATTATTGTTGAAATGATAGCCGGGGAGTCGTTGGAGCAGCCATCAGAGATTCCTCACTCGAGGTTTCAGCAGCCAAGTTGAGAGATGAGTCCTCTTCCAGTAGGAACGGGTCTAAGGCACCAAGGCTGACCCGTTTATGTATGTTAGCAATGCCAGGGTTAGCCCGATGTAGTCTATATGTCACCAAACTTCGGTCCGATGTCGGGGCAAGCCCGAGGAATGTTTGTATGCTTGATGTCTTCGTGATTCTTGCATGTGTTTGTTTATGCGTTTCGGACTTTGGTCCGATGCCTGGGCAAGCCCGAGGAATATTTAGCCTATATGTTATGTTTATGTGTACCGGGCTTCGGTCCGATGTCGGGGCAAGCCCGAGGAATGTTTATATGTTTATGTTATGTGTTTATGTTATATGATTGTTGATATGATATATGTATACCAGACTTAGGTCCGATGCCGGGTGGGGCCCGATGCTAGCGGGGCCGATGTCGGAGTTCGGTTCGATGTCGGGCGGGGCTCGATGTAGCGGGCAAGGCCCGATGTATGTTATTATGTGATTATGTGTATGGTATGTGGTAGTTGGGGAGACTCACTAAGTTTCATGCTTACAATTTTCAGTTTTGGTTTCAGGTACTTCCGCTAGTAAGGGGAAGAGCTCGGGATGACTGCATGGCACACACCACAACTTTCAGACTGGGATGTTTAGACTCTGATATTTTGAGACATGATTTTGATACATTATTTTATTATGATGATTGAGACACATAACTTATGATTTTATTGTGATGTTTGATGAATTATGATTCTCTTAAATGATTTTTAAAACTAAATTTTTGGACCGTATTTTTGGGATGTTTCAAGTTGGTATCAGAGCCTTGGTTTGATGGATTCGAGCACACCCTCGGGTGTGTCTGGACTCAAACTGAGGACTTGGTATGAAAACTTTCAAAGGAAAATCATTTTTATAAAAAGAATTTTGAAAAGCATTTTTTAAAAGAAAAAAGAACTTTGAAAAGAGAAAAGGGTGTGGTGCATGCAATCAGCCGAGCTCAAGTAAGTACTTCCAAATTACCCATACAAGTTTATGTTATGATATGTGTATGAGAACTGCATGCTAGATTAGGACTAAGGATCCAGGAAGGATGCCTTATGTGCCTGTTATATGTGTATCAGCTTTATGAACTGCATGGTAGTACAGATTAGTCAGTGATATGATGGCCTAATTAGGATATGCTTGATTATGTTTACTCGATGCTCGAATGCTGCTTGATTTGTGCTTTTAGGAGTTTTAGTTATCTTTTACTAACTAGTAAACGAATATTTTAAGTTACATATTGCAAGGACTAAATAATTTCAGAAGGTTAGGTCTAGCTCTATTTCGCAGCTCTTGTTTGAGTCCAACCGTTGTAGGGTAGGATCTCTCATTCGAAGAATTATCTAGTCTTAGTGATATGTAATGGTATTCACGAGCTAGTTAGGGTGAGATAGGAGGGACTTCTTATGCAGCTGATAGCGGAGAGTGGGTTGGTGATTACCCTAGGGCAAGCTTATGATGAGATTAGCATGAGAACAACAGTAGTAGTAGAAGGGACTTGGTAGAGTCAAGGCAGTTTTTGAGGAAAGTACGGATAGATGTGGAAGGTAGTATGGGCCCGTACTACTGAAATCAGAGGATCCGTACTCGAATCAAGGAAGGCTGAGATGAACCCAGTAAACTTGTAGTATGTGAGATCCCTCGAGTTATGATGAGTATATTGATGTTTGTTATGGTGTATTTTCAGTATGGTGACGCTACGCACTAGGCCAGTCCGCACTTCAGACACTGGTGAGGGATCAGGCTCGGGCTCTGGAGCCGGGCAGCTTGATGAGCATACGAGAGAGTTCATCTCGTCTGAGATCACACGCAACATTCTAGACCAGACTCCTGTGATCTTTGGTTCGGTCAAGGAGGGCATCTTGGAGATACTTGAAGAGAGGTTGGGTGCATTCCTCACCGAGATGGCGGCCATGCTAGGGGCACACACACTGACATTCAGGGAGTTCAGAGCTTGAGGATCTCCTGATTACCATGGGGCTCGGGACCCCATTGCGAGTACCAGATGGTTGGCAGATGTCGCCAAGGCATTCCGCACCAGCAGATGTCCCGAGGGGGACGATGTTAGACTTGTGTCCTGTCTTCTGAAGGATAGGGCACGTGACTGGTAGGAGGAGGTTGGGAGAGCCATTAGAGATGATGCAGTTCTAGAAGCGATGACTTGGAGTGATTTCTCGGCCAGGTTCAGGGCCGAGTTTTCACCTGTGATAGAGGTGCAACAACTTGCGAGGGAGTTCCAGGATCTCCAGCAGACTACGGAGACGGTGGCCGAGATCACCGCTATGTTCAGGGAGAGGGCCCTTCTCATTCTGCAATACGTGGGGGACGGGGAGATGAAAAAGGCCCGATATCATGATATGTTCCGGAGTGATATTCGCCAGTTTGTGAGCCGCTCCAGCTGCAAGAAGCTGAAGGACATGATTGCTAGGGCTCGAGAGAGAGAGTTGGATTTGGAGATGGAGAGGAAAAGGAAACCCGAGGGGGTTCAGTCACGGAGTTCAAGCAAGAAGCCCAATGTATCAAACCACCGACCTAGGAGCTAGTAGGGCCGCAGCCGTTGTGGCAAATGCGGCAAGTTTCACGAGGGAACGTGCAAGGCAGAGAGTTCAGGCTGCTTCAAGTACGGCCGAACTGGACATGTGAGCAGAGATTGTACAGCTACTACCACCACTACGACAGTATCATATCTGATTTGCTTTCAATGCAGTTAGAGGGGACACAAGCGGTCCCAGTTCCCGAGTTTAGCAGCAGCAGGGTAGGTGGCAGCACCCGCTCCTGCTACATTGAGGATTACCGACGGTCGCCAGGGCCGGGCGGATGGGCCAGTGGCGAAGAGCAGAGCCTTCCAGTTGATAGCAGAGGAGGCATGAGCAGCTCCCGACGTGGTGACGGGTATGTATCTTCTCCTTATCTCTTTATTTGTATTGATTATTGCTTATGTTTATGTGTTTGTTATAGGATCGTTCTTAGTGAACGATATATCAGCCTTGGTACTGTTTGATTCGGGTGCCACCCGATCTTTTGTGTCGCTCGCGCTCAGCAAGCGATTCATAGGGGCTCCTAGAGAGCTAGAAAGCCCACTTGATGTGGAGATAGCAGACGATAAGACCGCCAGGGTTGCGAGAGTTCACTGAGGATGTACACTACAGTTATTTGATGAGTAGTTTTCTGTTGATCTAGTCCCTATTCCCCTGCCAGGGAATAAGGTTATAGTGGGTATGGATTGGTTGAGCCCCAATGGGGCAATGATCGACTGTGAGCAGCAGCTAGTGAGGGTTCGGACTCCTAGTGGGGGAGGGTTAGTGATTCAGGGCGAGAGGCCGCAGGGTGGATTGACTCTATGCGAAGCAGCGAGAGCGAGGCGCTACCTTCAACAGGGTTGCGTGGGTTATGTCGCATGTGTCATGGATACCCGGGATAAGGGTAAGGCGACAGTCGATGACGTACCAGTAGTTAAAGAGTACCCGGACGTATTCGCGGAGGATTTACCTGGGATACCTCCGGTGAGACTGGTTGAGTTTAGGATTGACATAGTCCCTGGTGCAGCTCCGATAGCCAAGGCACCATATCGGTTGGCTCCTCCTGAGATTCAGGAGTTGTCTATGCAGCTGCAAGAGTTGTCTATGCAGCTGCAGGAGCTGCTAGAAAAGGGATTTATCAGGCCAAGCAGTTCGTCATGGGGAGCCCCGATCCTGTTTGTGAAGAAAAAGGACGGGGCACATAGAATGTGTATAGACTACCGGGAGCTGAATAAGGTAACGATGAAGAACCGTTATCCCCTCCATAGGATTGATGATTTGTTTGACCAGCTATATGGTGCATCTTTGTTCTCCAAGATTGATCTGCGATCGGGTTATCACCAGATGCGAGTCAGGGATAAGGATATGCAGAAGACAGCTTTTAGGACTCTCTATGGTCACTATGAGTTTGTGGTGACGCCGTTTGGGCACACCAATGCTCCAGCCACGTTCATGGAACTCATGAACCGTATGTGCAGACCGATGTTGGATCGGTCTGTGATAGTCTTCATCGATGATATCTTGTTCTATTCCAAGACTCAGGAACATCATGAGGAGCACCTGAGGGAGGTGCTGGAGACACTGATGAGGGAGAGACTTTTTACAAAACTCTCCAAGTGTGAGTTCTGGTTGCGCGAGGTACAGTTTCTTGGGCACCTTGTCGACCAGAAGGGTATTCTGTTCGATCCGGCCAAGATAGAGGTCGTGATGCAGTGGGAGATTCCGAGGTCTCCAACTGAGATTCGGAGTTTCCTTGGTCTAGCGGGTTATTATAGGAGATTTATTCAGGACTTCTCCAAGATCGATGTTCCTTTGACCCGACTGACCCAGAAGTCGGTGACCTTCCGCTGGGGGCCTGAGCATCAGGCAGCTTTCGAGACTCTCAGACAGCGGTTGTGCGAGGCACCGATCCTGACTCTGCCGGAGGGTGTCGATGACTTTGTGGTTTACTCTGACACTTCGATTATGGGCATGGGTGCGGTATTGATGCAGCGGGGTCACGTGATAGCTTAGGCTTCGAGGCAGTTGAAGCCTTACGATGCTAAATATCTGACACATGATTTAGAGATAGGGGTTGTGGTTTTAGCCCTCAAGATTTGGCGGCATTACCTCTATGGGGTCCGTTGTACCATTTACATAGACCACAAGAGTTTGAGGTACCTCATGGATCAGCTGAATCTGAACATGAGGCAGCGTCACTGGTTAGCTGTGGTGAAGGACTACGACTGTGTGATCCTTTATCACCCGAGCAAGGCAATGTGGTGGCCGACGCCCTGAGCCGCAAGGTGGTAGTGGCCCCAATTTGAGACATCTATCTGAGGATCACAGTGATTACTCCATTGTTGGAGCAGATCAGAGAGGCGCAGGTAGAGGGCCTGAAGGAGGAGCGCCGGAAGTGTGAGCGGATCATAGGCCAGGTGGCCTCATTTGATTATGACAGTCGTGGGTTGCTGACCCTGCATGGGAGGGTCTGGGTACCGTACTGGGGCGGAGTACGACAGGTTCTGATGGATAACGCCCACAAGTCGAGGTTCTCCATCCATCCCGGAGTGACGAAGATGTGTCAGGATCTTTTCCTTGATTACTAGTGGCCCTGCATGATGTAGGACGTAGCAGGGTACGTGGAGCGATGCTTGACCTGCAGGAAGGTCAAGGCCGAACATCAGTGCCCCCACGGCAAGATACAACCGTTGGACATTCCCGTTTGGAAATGGGAAGTTATCATTATGGGTTTCATTACGAAGCTTCCCAGCACCGCACGTGGAGTAGATTCGATATGGGTCATCGTGGATTGGTTGACCAAGAGTGCTCATTTTATCCCGACCCAGGAGAGCACATCGGCCGAGAAGCTGGCCGAGATATATGTGCGTGAGATAGTGGCACGACATGGAGTGCCTGTCTCGGTGGTGTCAGCGTGAGATGTCCGTTTCACTTCCAGATTTTGGAAGCGGTTTCACGACGAGATGGGTACTCGTCTCCACTTCAGTACCTCTTTCCACCCTCAGACGGACATGAAGAGCGAGAGGACGATACAGACTCTCGAGGACATGCTACGCGCATGTGTTTTGGATTTCGGTGGCAATTGGGATACGTATCTTCCGTTAGCAGAATTTTCGTATAACAACAGTTACCACGCCAGCATAGACTGACCTCCCTTCGAGATGCTCTACGGGAGGAAGTATAGGACCCCAATCTGTTGGGGCGAGGTCGATCAGAGATTCATGGGGAGTACTGAGGTAGTACTCATGACTACAGAGCGGATCCAGCAGGTCCGGAGCAGGCTCCAGATTTCTCAGAGTCGGCAGAAGAGCTATGCCGACAAGCGGCGTTCGGACTTGGAGTTTCAGGTGGGCGACATGGTCCTCCTGAAGGTGTCACCTTGGAAAGGTGTCATCCAGTTCCGGAAGCGGAGCAAGCTGAGCCCCAGGTATATCGGCCCTTTCAGGGTTATAGTCCGGGTGGGCAAGGTGGCGTACCAATTGGATCTTCCTGTTGGATTAGTGTCTAAGCCCATAACTATAATTGGTATGTACTTGACCCGATTTGGCATTGTCCATTTGGGTTGCATGGCATCAGAACAATTTGGATAGACTTTTGTGAGAAAAGGATATTTATGATTTGTTAATATATTATAAGTTCTAATATATTAATATGAAATCATATTATTTAATTAGTATTGATCAAGAATTAATTTGGAATTAATTTTGTGATCAAAAGGAGACTAATTAAATATATGGGGATTGATTGTGTAAATCATTCATTCTTATATATGTGGGCTTATGATCCATAGTTCTTCATGTTGGGCTAAACCCATGGAGTAACCCATGGATACTCCATGGAGGTTTTAACCCATGGAGCATGAAGAATATGGAAGACATGAGTTACATGGTGTAACCCTAATAGCCACAATATATAAGGACCCCATGGCTCAAGAAATTGGCACTAAGGTGTGTACACATGAGGGATAGCCGATTTGAGCATAAGAACTTCTCACTCAAGTTATTCCAATTTGTTGGTGGTGTTGTGTGAACCATTTGAGGTGTCACACTTGAGGCACTAGGCTCTTAAGCTCCATGGAATCAAGCTACTACATCAAAAGGTATGTCATTCTACTAGATTCTTGTAGTATAGTTACTTCTTATTATGCTAGTTAGGATGAAACCTTGGAATATCAAATATTTGCATGTATAATAGAGAAAACATAGATCCAAGGTTTATAGGGTTGCATGTACACCATAGGAGTGTTAGAATGCTCAAAACCCTTCTGTGGTATCAGAGCCTAGGCTTGTTTTCTTTTATACTTGATGCAAATTGCTGAAAATCGAAGTTTGTATGTTGTTTGGTCAGCTGACTTGCCGAGTCCATTAAGGGACTCGACGAGTCCATGCCTAAATTCATCCAACTCGTCGAGTTGGTTCATGTACTCGATGAGTTGGACCCCCAGACAGCATATCTTCGAGTTTTAAAGCTGGAATTGGTCTAGAATCATTACCTTAAACTGTTTTGGACTTATAAAACCTGTTTTTGATGTGGTAATGATTATGGTAAACCAATTTC
This sequence comes from Lactuca virosa, assembly GCF_052849685.1. Lineage (NCBI taxonomy): Eukaryota > Viridiplantae > Streptophyta > Magnoliopsida > Asterales > Asteraceae > Lactuca > Lactuca virosa. The sequence continues at coordinate 48,965,070 of NC_136433.1, forward strand.
AAAGTTGTTATCAAAATTTCAAGCTTTATGTATGTTTATGTAATTCTTGAAATTGTTGATATGATTGTTCATACACTTATGAGTTTTGGTAGATCATAGGAATTATTTGCAAAAATTGTTTGTTAGTTAATTCTTGATCTAAATGTATTTTAATGGAGTCCATAATTTGTCCTCAAGTTATGGATTACCAAAAGTCATGTCTTTAAAAGATCCATTAGAATGCATAGGTTACAAAAAGTGAGGAGTCTTTTTGTTTTATGAACTTCATAACTTGTCCTCAAGTTATGGATGTTCAAAAGTCTCTTCATTAAAGTTTTTAAAACCTTAATTAAACTCATAAGTTATGAAAATCCAAAAGTTTTTGAATAGTTCAAAACTTGCCCTCAAGTTTTGGAATTTGTAAAGTTTCTCCTCATGAATACTTTAATTCCAAGTAAACCCTTAGAATTTTAAATGTTAAAATTCAACCCTTATACTTTATAGTATTATAAGTTAATAATATATATATGTATAAGAACAAAGTCAGTCTTACCGTTAGTAGGCCTCATTCACGAAGCCGGTCTATAAGGGGGGTATAAGGTTACTGCCTATAAAATGGCAGTTTAATGGGTGTCTACTCTCACCCACCGCTTCCTTGACTGGTGGAGGGTCGTTAGCCGAACGGGTAGGACAAGGACTATAATTCTCCCTTCATTATAAGTATAATGATAAATATAAAGTAACTAAACCTTTTATAAATTCCCAATCTTAGTTACTTTAGGAAAATGTGAATTTGGTGCTAACCCATGAAATTACAATTTGCACTTTGCTTAAGTCTTTAGTGGAGCGCGTGTGGTTAACCGACACGCTAACTTGGATTTAACAAGGTAGGCAAAGGGTAACTTAATGTTTATCATAGGATCGGTGGAGCGCGTGTGGTTAACCGGCACATCGATTAAGTGATAAATATTAAGGGTACCAAGTATATTTACATGGTTATTCACACCTTGTTTTGTAATCCTCGGCATCCCAGTCACAAAACTTGAGAGGGCACAATTGAGATTGAAACATACCATTGAAAAGTTCAATGAATCTCAAAAGATCTAGGAGTTTCAAACCCAATTAAAACCTAATATTTCTATTTCGTTTTTCATGGTGGAAACTGGTGAATCGTCATTCGCCTACCTTCAAATATGTTATAGCTTGGATTACGGCATCCCTCTAACAAGTTATAAAAGTATTGTGTTGGGTCCTAGCCTTAATATTTCATATTGGATGTTATATTAAGGACTTTAAATCAACTAACTTGAATTTCTCCCATTGTAAATGTCTGGTTCAGACAACTATGATCTTCCCAAATCTCATGGAACAAGCTTTCCTAATGGAGATGATTTCCCATGGTTGGCTCATGGAAATCATACGTCACTTCCTCCACCTCCTCCAATAATTCTCCCTAACCCACAAGTTCTTGAAAAGTTCAAGGTCACTCAAGCCCTATTGGCAAGCAAGGTCTATGTGTGCTCACATCTTGGAGATGAAGTCACATATTAACAAGCCGGGAGAGTTGGGTGTCAAAGTCTTGAGAAAGTTGGTTGTTCAATCACTTTCTAAGTCACATAGTGAGTTTCCTTTGGGACTACTATGAAACAGACCATGACATCACCCTTAATGATCTTATCTATTTGCTAGGTGCTGCTGAATCAACAATGATTTGGAGCACTGGTAAAGCAAATTTGATTAGAAGATCAACTTCCCAAACTTCCATGGACAATGACAATGGTAACATTGAAAATCTAGAAAAGCTTTCTCTTCCCAATGGAAAGGGATCAGCCATAGACAACTCGGTTGACCAAATGGTAAAGAGAAAGGCTAAGTCTGAGACAGTCTCGTGTACCATTCCCAAAGAGTCCATATGCTTATATTGCCAAAGGAAGGCGCATTGGTTGCAAAGCTTCCCTATTTACCTGAAAGATCATAAGGTTGGTCAAGTCAAAAAGTTTGACTCTACTTCAGGTAAGTCCACTATCTAACTCTATTAAGTTCCTATTTGGAGATTCTTATTACATGATGTGATTGGGTCACAAGTTGAAGTTTTAAGAATCAAAGAAAAGAGAGGAAGCTTAAAGAAGAGTAAGCTGATTCTGATCGCGAAGATGGATTTCGGTCGCCTGGTTCGGTGATCAAAATTTTGAGCTGTTGCTTAAGAGTTGTGATAGATTGCTTAGGAATAGATAACAACATAGTTTTTCATATGCATTTGCATTGTAAGGATAAGTTTTTCCGCAAGTTTTAAAATAAAAGAAAAAAAATTTGATTTTATTTATTTTAAGTATCCATACAGTGACATTTGTGAAAAAATTGTTGTTTATATGATTCCATTGATAGCAACATTGGAAAATGGATTTGATTCTTTCGTTTGTGGTAGTGTCATAATTTATCAAATAAGGAAAGATTCTCATCAACCAAGTTTCAGTTGGATAAGAACTTGGAATTATGCAAGTTGTATTGTATGGTGAATGAGAATTTTCATCTTTGGAAAATTAAGACTAGTTCCTTGTTCACATGTATATGTGAGTCAAGTGAAGGACTAAGGGATCGAGTACACATTCTTGTGCACTGGTCAAGTCTACCACAAAAGATCGATAAGACTATTCGTCATGATTTACTAAAGCTTAGTAAATATGGTTATACTTACAAGTTTAAGTATAATTCTGTAACATTGGAAAAGTTTCAGTGTATGGTAGAACGAATGAGAAGAATCAAATTAGGCATAAAGATAAAAAGTTTCTCAAATCTGAAAAGATGGGAGAGTACTTTAGTATCATGTTTATGATCATCTTAATGATTATGAAACCATATCACAATTGATTCTCTAAGGACATCTTAGTGCATTTGTTTGACTAAGAAGAGGAATCGTGAATTGTTGAATTGGTTAAATCTAAAGATGAATCATACTTCGTTCCAAAATTGAGTCTTAGAGTAATGCTCCAAGATTGTAACTTGAGTGACATAACCTTGAGAAGGTTTATAACACTTGTCAAATGTAAGAGTAAAATGTGTCCTACTCTTGTACATTTGAAATTGGTAAGTTGTGATGTTTTGGATAAAACAGAGACCAACTTAGGCCAATTGTGTGAAGTGTTTGTCTTGATAAGAATCTGCACTATCTCTTGAATATTTGTTTGTCAAGGATTGGGTCTTGGCAAGAGAGTCTTATATGTCAAGAGGACAGTGGGAGTCTAAAAGATCTTGAAAGAGTCTAATCAAGAATAAAACATGTAGTTTATCACTAGCACACGACTTGAGGTTTATAACCTATCGTGTTGGCATATTCCTATTTCTGTGCTCATTCTAGTTAAAGTTGGCTTTGCATATGAGTTCTGAGAGTTCTCAATTGGTTGCATAACAACTTGGAAGCAATGGCGGGCCCTTGTGCTTCTAGGTGGCAAGAATTTAAGATTGCACAAGTTCAATCCATATGAGTTTGGATCTGTCACTAACCTTGTCTTGTGACTATGGTTTTGACAAATTCACATGGATAGGAACACATACACCATAAAATTTAAGTGTCATAAGGTTTCTCTCTGATTCATGAAAATGATGGTGAGGAAACGCTTTCACTAAGAGGTTTTAAGTAGATAACAATTATGATATTTTTATTCTCAAAGTCGTTAGTGCAGCGTGTGTGGTTAACCGGCACACTAACATGGACTTGTGAGAAGTGGCAAAGGTCTAAACAATTGAGACTATGATTACGGCATCCCTTTTCATAGTTCTGAAATTGTTTAGACACACATTTGTGCTATCTAAGGAGAGGTGTATGATTTTGATAAAGTTTTATCAAAGCATCTCGTATCAGGAATCTGAACTTTGGAAAGAAAGTCAATAAAGTATTGATTTATAGAAGTCCAGTTGATTTCTGAGTACATGTCAAAGCTAGTGGGAGCATAAGTGTTATGCTAATAATCATCATGCAAGTGGGAGTATGATAATTATAATAAGTGTTGCAAGTTGGCAATGTTAATTATAGAAAAACAAAAGTTCAATTGGGAAAAGTTGTTTTGCTATAATTAAGGGAGAGGAAATTATACTTCATTTCAATTCTAAAAGCTTAGATTGAGGTTTTAATCATCTTTAGTCAAGGATATATGGGTCCTTTAGTCAAGGATATATATGAATTTTATGTTGGAAATGTCTCAACATAAGAAAATTCTATATATTGGTCCTTTATTTGCGTTCTAAAATTTGATTATGATTACGGCATCCCTTTTCATAATCTGAATTATGAGAACTTGGCAAATAGAAATAGAAATATTATAGCAAAAAGACTGGTCTAGTATCATGTCTTTATGTGAGACATCATGAATCGTATCCTATATGCTTCGGATATAGGATCGATTGCATGTGCTATAATATTCATCCTTTCTAAATTTTCCAAATGCTCAGGGCATTAAGAGGGGAAAAGTCTAGAATTGGATATGACTAAAATGATTAAGTAATTTTCAAGGACAATCTAAGGTTTCCCAAAGATTGGTTGCTCAGGGATAGTTGGAAGTATGGTGTAAATTTTTGGAGAGGACCATATTGACATATTCTGAAAAGAGGCAACTCTTGTTCAGAAGTGATAGTCAAAATGAGAATATGGAAATATTCCCATAGGTGGAAGTTATTCATTAAATCTGTGTAAGATTAGGAAACTTAATGTAAGAAGGATGTTCAAAGCAATGTACTTTGCATTTGAGACTTCGTTTCCATGGAATGATCTCCATTGGAATACTCTGTAACGACTGTTGACACGTCTTTGTGACTTTGTGCATAATCATTACAAGAGGATCAGTGCATATAAGTTTAAAATCTAACAAGATTTCGGTAAATGGCAGGAATTTGGAATTCTTGCATTTGCGGTAAGGATTTGGGATTGTGAAATGAGAATCATTGGAATTATGTTCAATCGATCTATTTCACAAAGTAAAAGATCATAGACAAACTTAGTGTGCATACTTGGTGTATGACATAACTAATGTTTGGAAAAACATAGTGTGCATATTTGGTGTATGGCATGACTAGTGTTTAGAAAACATAGTGTACATGCTTGGAGCATGGGACAACTATTGTTTTGATCCAATTATAAAGTTGATAATTTGAAACAGTATGCAATGAATAATGTGTAATCAATATGGTGATAAATAAAAGGTGTTCTATTTATATTCATAAGTTCTGAGACCATACTGGATTCGATTATTCTTGTGTTTCACTTTGCATGTTTTGACTTCCAGAATAACTAGGTCGTTCTTCCTGAATGACTAAGTTATTCAAACCATCCGCAGTCGATAATACGTTGGAAGTAGGTATTAAGGCAAGACTGTCATGAAGCTGGTTTGTAGATGTCCAAGGTAGTGGACATAACAAGAGTTGCTACAACATTCATGAGTGCTCGTAAGTTCTGAGTATTGGATTAAACCCACGTTCATTTGACTCACTTCATGGATTTTATCACGAGTGATCATGAGACGATAATATCTTATATTCTTCAAACCTAGAGATATGATTTGTTGCCTATGAGTTGGTTATACATTGATCGTACGAAAACGCATTGGTAACTCGATGTTATAAAATGTGCCTTTGTGTATGATTCAACAAGTAGTAGAACAAGCATATGAGTCGAAGTTTATCCATTCCTTTTACCCTTAAAGGGATAAAAGCGGTATCTGTGGGCCCCTCGATGATTTAGTGATGACACCCCGAAGTGCTTGGCCAAGCCTGGACTGATTTGATTTGTTCAATTAGTCGGTCGTCATAAATCGGAAATCGGGAAACAAAAAATGGACAGAGAGAATGATTATAATCCATGTCTCAGTCCATATGATATCTAGAATGGAGGAATATATGATCCCTTATCTAATGGACGAGTCATTGATTTGTTCAGAGTTCGACAACGGCTTTTAAGAGCTACGATTGCTAGTCAGGTGTTGGAGTCATACGCAATAATAGATTTAGACTTATCCAAGTGGGAGACTATTGGATTAGTGTCTAAGCCCATAACAATAATTGGTATGTACTTGACCCGATTTGGCATGGTCCATTTGGGTTGCATGGCATCGGAACAATTTGGATAGACTTTTGTGAGAAAAGGATATTTATGATTTGTTAATATATTATAAGTTCTAATATATTAATATGAAATCATATTATTTAATTAGTATTGATCAAGAATTAATTTGGAATTAATTTTGTGATCAAAAGGAGACTAATTAAATATATGGGGATTGATTGTGTAAATCATTCATTCTTATATATGTGGGCTTATGATCCATAGTTCTTCATGTTGGGCAGAGTAACCCATGGATACTCCATGGAGGTTTTAATCCATGGAGCATGAAGAATATGGAAAGACATGAGTTACATGGTGTAACCCTAATAGCCACAATATATAAGGACCCCATGGCTCAAGAAATTGGCACTAAGGTGTGTACACATGAGGGCTAGTCGATTTAAGCATAAGAACTTCTCACTCATGTTATTCTAAGTTGTTGGTGGTGTTGTGTGAACCATTTGAGGTGTCACACTTGAGGCACTAGGCTCTTAAGCTCCATGGAATCAAGCTACTACATCAAAATGTATGTCATTCTACTAGATTCTTGTAGTATAGTTACTTCTTATTATGCTAGTTAGGATGAAACCTTGGAATATCAAATATTTGCATGTATAATAGAGAAAACATTTATCCAAGGTTTATAGGGTTGCATGTACATCATAGGAGTGTTAGAATGCTCAAAACCCTTCACTTCCAGCAGAGCTCAGCCAGATCCACAACACTTTCCACGTTTCTCAACTGCGGAAGTGCTTAGTGGATGACTCAGTGGTTGTGCCTCTAGAGGACATTCAAGTTGATGACAGCCTGAATTACATCGAGAGACCAGTAACTATTCTTGATAAGAAGACGAAGGAGCTGAAGAACAAGAGGGTTGAGCTGGTGAAGGTGCAGTGGCAACACCGCAGGGGTTCAGAGTGGACTTGGGAGCCTGAGGAGGAGATGAGGGAGCACTACCCGGAGTTATTTTCCGATGCGGCAGACTGCGAGGACGAAGTCTAAGACAAGTGGGGGAGAATTGTAATGCCTGATTTCTGGTACGCATTTATTTATAATATATTCATTTTAGTAGAGCTACTCGACGAGTTGGGAACCCCATACTCGTCGAGTAGAAACGAGATTTGGACGCGAGGTTTCAAGCTATCTACTCGACGAGTTGAGAGCCCTCGACTCGGCGAGTAGGTCTGCCAGAGTGAAACCCTAATTTCAGGTTTTTGCACCCTATTTAGGCATCCTAATCCCCACCTTTTGGCCTCATTTCCAGCCGCCAAGTCCCAAAACCTAATCCAGAAAACCCTAGAGCATTGTGTGAGTGTGTGAGCCATTTTTGAGTGATCTGGTGTGATTTGAATCTGTGAGCTTGGGATGACTGCATGACACACACCACAGCTTTCAGAATGGGATGTTTAGACTCTGATATTTTGAGACATGATTTTGATACAATATTTTATTATGATGATTGAGACACATAACTTATGATTTTATTGTGATGTTTGATGAATTATGATTCTCTTAAACGATTTTTAAAACGAAATTTTTGGACCGTATTTTTGGGATGTTTCACTTTCCAGTGATGATTTTGTTATTGTGTGCAAGGTATCCCTTTTTTGATATGTGTAACTCTCATTTCGGGTATCTTTTTCCTTTCATAATTTTAGGGTTTTAGACTGGAACTCGACAAGTTGGGGAGTTCCAACTCGTCGAGTAGAGATCTTTGTGGGACGCGAGATTTAGGACATACTCAACGAGTTGGAAGGCCCAACTCGACGAGTAGGCGCTGTAAAGGAAAACCCTAAATTTTAGGGTTTGTACCTTATATAATCTCCTTAAAACCTTGAGGCTGACCTTTCATCAGCCTCCAAACCCTAAGAACGTCAGTGCTAAACCCTAATCCCCATTTTCACTCATATTGTGACGTAGAGTCACTTTTGGATCTTAAGAAGAAGAAGATAGTAAGAAGAAGGAGGAGATTCAGTAAACAAAGCCTTCACTCTTGAGCTTGACCATCTTGTGGACTATTGTAAGCATTCAAGATTCGATTTTTACATTAGAATATGACTAGATCTTGAGTTTACTCTTCATTTCCCATCATTCTTGTTGATTTCATGCATGGGGTTCATAAAGTTTGCAACTTTATGAATATCCAGGGCAAAATGGTCCCATGGTGGGCTAGATTTAGCTTTTGGTAAAGCATGGATTCCATGCGTGGATCTTAGAGTATATTTTCCTTTTTTTAGCCATTTTGACTTCAGGACATGCATTGGACATGCATGTCTATAAAGCCTCCATATTTGGAACGTTTTGAGGATTAGAACCTCTTCTGGAAAGGAGGGATTCCAAATCCCTAGAGTCTTGAACCATATGGCTAAGCTTTTGAGATTTCCATCCTTTGTTAAGGGCTTTATAGCATTCAGAGTGGTTCTAGAGGATAAAGTTGGAAACTTTATCCTTCTAGACACCTTTAGGTTTCAGATCTAAGCCCTAGAGTCCCTGCAATCGACGTATCATCGGAATAAGCAAACAGGGGGGACTCGACGAGTTGCTCTGGCAACTCGACGAGTTGGGTCAGGTTTCCCCGTCTACTGGATATCGAGTGAACTCGTCGAGTTGATAAGACAACTCGGCGAGTTGGCTAGGGTTTGTCCCGGTTTTCTGGACTCTGAAGGAACTCGACGAGTTGCTAGATGCACTCGACGAGTTGGGGTCAACATGGACTATTGACCTTGACTGTTGACTGAGACTTTGACCAGGGTTGACCCAGTTTGACTTTGAGGGTATTTATGGTATTTCGGGATTTTGACAAGTTAATCACATGATGATTGTAGGCAGTTGAGTTGGAGCTACGCGTGGGACTTATCTGATCTTATTTTATCAGTTCAACATTCTTGAGAGATGAGTCTTCTCACCATACCAATGGGTCTAAGGCACCAAGGCCGTCCCATTTTACGATATGTGGAATATTGATTGATTATGCATTATGTTAGTATGACTCTTGCATGGAAGACCTCGGGGGGTTCCCGTGGCAGTAGATTGAGACCATGTGGGGGTCCCCATGGCATTAGTGTAAGACCTTGGAGGGTTTCCATGACATCCTAGTATATTCGCATGTTTAGCTTGTATGATATTCTTGGCAGTAAAGACCATGTGGGGGTTCCCATGGCAGGTAGTTAAGACTACGTAGGGGTTCCAGTGGCAAAAGGTGTAAGACCTTGGAGGGTTTCCAGGGCATCCTTCTATGTTGTATGCATGGCTTATATGGTTTCTGTAGCTTTTATAGCTAATATGGATTATGTGATTATGTGGATTGTGTGGGGTATGCTTTGGAGAACTCACTAAGCGTTAGCTTATAGTTTGTTGATTTGTGTCAGGTACTTCTGAGCCTAAGGGCAAGGGCAAGGCTTGATGGCACGACATGCACTCTCCGGTATTTGTTTTGATGGGACACTCTGATGTTTGAATAAAATGTTAATGTTATGAATTTTGAAAACAATGGTCAATGTTACTTCATATTTTTATAGGAATGTTTGGTTAATTAAAAATGAAAAATTTATTTGAATATTTGGGTTGTTAGAATATGTATAGTTTTACTTTTTTAAATAAGGTTATTTATTTGGTCAACTTTTTAATTTATAAAGAATTTTATATTGGTTTTGTAAAACATGACAGATGTCTCCTAGTGGATGGGTTTAGCAGGTAAAAGCATAAAAGCCTTTTTTGGTATTCAATGATGTGCAAATACAAAACTACCCTTTCATTTGCTAAAAAAATACAAACCCTGAATTACCCTTGCTAATTCTCGGTGGGGCTGGTGCTAACAATTTGTGGGCCCTGTAAGTTTATTAAATTTAGGCCCTAAAGTGTAAAAGAGAATTTTTTTTTTTGATTTATAGGCTTCTTTTTCTATTATTTGTATGTTGAAATATGTTTGTCCATTTTGATTTTAACAGTTTTGGACGAAACTGCCCCTGCATACTATTTTTATACTTAAAAAAATTTGATTTTAACAGTTTTGTTTTGGACCAAACGGCCCCTACATACTGTTTTTCTATTTAAAATTTTTGATTTTAATAGTTTTGGACGAAACTGCCCCTACATACTGTTTTTATAGTTAATTTTTTTTTTATTTTAATAGTTTTGGACCAAACTGCCCCTGCATACTGTTTTTATAATTAAAAAATTGCTTTAAATAGTTTTAGACCAAAATGCCCCTACATATTGTTTTTATACTTAAAAAATTTTGATGTTAATAATTTTGGGCCAATGGTGCGGGTGACCTTCATCTAATTTGTAATGAACTAGTATAAATATGCTTTTATATATATATATATATATATATATATATATATATATATATATATATATATATATATATATATATATATATATATAACGAATAACAAATAAATCAAACATATGTTGATTTCCATATATAACAAATTACAAAAAATATGAAAAAAAATACTACACCATTTGAAAACGTAAAATCACTAAAACATCTATTATGAACTTTGTATTAAAAAAACGTATTGAACACTCATAAATCATACAAAAATAATATATAAAAATGTTTGATCGACTAAGAAAAATCATCAAATTTTCACTTTTTCCTAATAACTGAGGTTATTAGTTTTTTGTATTACCTCTCATCTCAAACACTATTATCGCTTGAAAACAAATTCAATTGCAATAATCATTGATGCGACAAAATTTATTTCCTCATCTCTTCTTATTTAAATCAATCCGACATCCTCATTTTCATGGCCCGAAAAATAATAATTATTTATGCTTATTTGATTCAGAGTATAGTTTTATTACAAAATTTATTCCAAAACATTATTTTAATGTGAGATAATATCAATATCAAAGCATTTCCGAAGAAATGGTTTTGATTAATATATTAAACTTGGGATGTCTTAACTGATACAAAACATAAGCATAAACTTGTTCATTACAGGCCTTACACCAATTTATTATACTAATGGCCTACAAGCCCATTAAATCTCTCAGTAGATTTAAACTCATCATTCATGTGCTTTCGTATTGTTACCTGTGATACAAAGAAACTGAGTGGATCAGGCTTGGTAGCCTGGTGAGCATATATGGTTTTCAACCCACAATAATTAAATCCTTTAATTACATTTGTCATATCAAACAATTAACCAGGTTATTCATTGCCGTTATTCTCACTTTCTGATCCTAAAATACTGATCTCAAGGGGCGTATCATAAGCATAATTGTAAGCAACAAGTTAGACAATACCAATTCGAGGATTCCTTAGCAATGTATGTCAATAAGGCAACTATGAAGGGGATAGAGTACATCATATGAAAATATATTTCATTAACACCTACAAGCTGCGAGCCTATCAGTGTTCCACTGAACTGCCTTGAATAGTCCATGGTCATCATCTATACTCTTGCTAGATGACTACATCTTTAGTAAAATAGTACTATATTAGTCATGGACTCTCATCATGATTTTCATTTTTCATAACCCTTCACTTCCCAATATATTATAAGTATGAAAATACGCATACGCTAAAATCAAGTAAAATCATATTATTTCATATAACACGGATATCATGAATACAAATAATAAGCACATACAACATTTAATCATCTAGATACTTTATATCTATGTGTAATATGAAAGTAACTATGCACTCACTTGTTAGAAGTGTATAACTTGGGATTTGGGCAACACTTCGCCTAACACCTTAGCTTTTCCTTTCAAAAGACCTAAATGTGAATATCACTAAGTTTTAGTCTTATATTCCTTGTGAGTATTATGATAGTCTAGATTCCTTAATCATCCCAATTTCTACATCAAGATCTATTAAGTAAGGAAAAACCAGGTAAGATCATATTGGATGTAGGGTCCATTTGGTATACATAATATACTGTTTGGAAATCTCACTTTAAACACCTCACTAGATCTAGCCTAGACATCACTCATAAATTTTAGCGTGTAATCAATAATAAATTTTATTTACAGGTTCATAATAATGATTATGAATATAAATATAAGTTACACTTGAAATAAGATAAGTGTAGCTTGACTTATAGAGTTTCCTGACAAATGTTAGGAAAGTTTGCAGGCAGAACTCCGACCTGAAAGCTTCTATTTTTTGGACTCTCTGACTTAGGGGTGAGCATTTGGATCGGACTGGCTCTTGGACCGGACCGGTTTCGGAAAATATTGTGGACCGTGGACCGGACCGAATGAGACTTACCGGGTCCATGTTCATGTCCGGGTCCAGGTCCGGGTTTTCCGGTTCTTGGACCCGTTTGGACCGGTACAACTTTATATGCATACGGTACAACTTGTTAAAACGAGTTTTTAGGTTTAATACGACTCGTTAAAACGAATATGTTGTTGGGTTTGATATGTTACAACTCGTTAAAATGTATACTTTTTTGGGTTCGATACGGTAGAACTCGTAAAAATGAATACGTTTTCGTTTATTGTGCCCTTTGGACCTTCCATGATTTTGTCGTTCTTTGGTTAAAGTAACGAATCTTTAATCATCACAAAAGAGTTTCATTGATTCCTAAATAGTTGAAACGACTCCAAGATCCCCGATGAAATTCTTCAACCAAGCTGCTTCCTTTGATTCTTCACTCGATACTATGTACTCTGATTCACAAGTAGAGTCATCCACCGTTTTCTGCTTGGAACTCTTCCACGTCACTGCTCCACTACTCAATAGGAACACCCAGACAGAATGTGAACAAACTCTATCTCTGTCTATATGAAATCTCATGTCACTATAATCTGTCACTCTCAAAGTATCATTGCCATCAAGAACTAAGAACATTTCTTTGGTTCTTTGCAAATACTTTAGAATATTCTTGACTACTGCTTGGATTATCCTAAAATCGACTAAACACGCTCAAAGCATAAGACACATCAGAACGAGTACATGTCATAGCATGCATGATCGATCCTATAGCAGATGCATATGGGACTCGTCTCATGTCATCTATTTCTTCAGCAGTAATGGGACATTGAGTCTTATTAAATTTAACAGTATGATGAATGGGTAAATCCCCATTCTTGGAATTTTCCATACTAAAATGCTTCAATATCTTATCCAAGTATGTACTCTGGCTAAGTCCAATAAGACGCTTCTTTCTATCCCTGTAAATCCTTATCCCAAGAATGTATCTCGCTTCCCCTAGATCCTTCATAGCGAAACATTTCCCAAGCCAAGATTTCACCTCTTGCAAGGTTGGAACATCGTTTCCTATAAGTAGTATGTAATCCACATACAACATTAGGCATGCCACTACACTCCCACTAGCTTTGACATATACACAAGACTCATATTCGCTTCTATAGAATCCAAAATCTTTGGCTTTCTCATGGAAATAAAGATTCCGATTGAGAGATGCTTGTTTCAATCCATAGATGGATTTCTCAACCTTACAAACTCTATCAGGAAATTTGGCATGTACAAAACCTTCTGGTAGACTCATATAGACATCCTCAGTTAACTTCCCATTTAGGAAAGCGATTTTAACATCCATTTGCCATATTTCATAATAATGAAAGGCTGAAATGGCAAGCATTATCCTAATAGATTTAATCTTAACTATTGGTGAGAAGGTCTCATTATATTCAATCAACTGGGTTTGAGTAAATCCCTTCGCAATCATCCTAGCTTTGAAAGTGTGTACATTCCCATCCATACCAATATTCTTCTTGAAGATCCATTTGCATCTTACTGTCTTTCGACCAGGTACATGATCAACCAAGTTCCATACTTTATTATCATACATGGACTGGATCTCACTATCCATTCCCTCTTTCCATTTGGTAGCCTCAGGGTCTGCTATTGCTTCTTTGTAGTTGGCAGGTTCATCTAAATTCACTAATGTATTATCACTGATGAACGTGTGTCCATTTGTAGTTATATGGAATCCATAAAACTTAGGCGATATGCTAACTCTAATGGATCGACGAAGAGGTAAAGAATTGTCAATGGGCTCAACTGGAATTTCATCCTCAGGTTGAGTGCTAGTGTCATCTAAGGTTCCTTTATTGGATGACTCTCGAATTTCTTCCAAATCAATAACACTCCTACTATTCTCTTTGAGTATGAGCTCTCTCTCACGAAAGACTCCCATTCGAGCTACGAAGACCACATTCTCACTAGGTCTTTAGAACAAGTATCCAAAGGATTTCTGTGGGTAACCAATGAAAATACACTTCTTGGCTCTAGGTTCAAGCTTGTCATGAGTTTCTCGTCTTACGAGAGCCTCACAGCCCCAAACCTTGATATGTGCAAGAGAGGGAGCTTTTCTTGTCCACATCTCATGAGGTGTTTTGACAACCATCTTTGTGGGAACAAGATTTATGATATGGGTGGTTGTCTCTAAGGCATACCCCCAAAATGATATAGGAACAGTGAATCGACTCATCGTGGAATGAAACATATCTAACAAGGTTTGATTGTGCCTCTCAGCCATACCATTAAGTTGTGGTGTTCTAGGAGGTGTCAATTGTGAAACAATTCCACATTCCTTGAGGTAGTCGTTGAACTCAATATTAGTATATTTTCCACCTCTATCAGATCGAAACATCTTTATCTTCTTGCCCAATTGATTTTCGACCTCGTGCTTAAACTCTTTGAACCTTTCAATAGTTTCTGGTTTATGTTTGATTAAGTAAATATACCCATATCTGCTATAATCATTTGTAAATGTCACATAGTATCGATAAGCATCTCTTTTGGCAGATCTGAAAGGCCCACATACGTTTGTATGGATCAAATCTAGTAGTCCTTTACCTATTCTTAAACTCTTTATACGATCTTTGTTCTCAAATGTCTTTATATTGACAGATTGGTATTTACGAGATCTTCAACTCTCTTTTACATTGTTTTGGCTAACAATCAACCAATCTAAATTTCGGTTTTTGTGTTGTACATTGTTGTCCTGAAACTTCGAAAAATCATAACTTCCTCATACTAAGTCAGATTTAGGCATTCTTTATATGCACGAGTTCGCTTTTATGATTACTACGACTTTCATTTAGATTATTTGTCCTAAATAATATTTTTTTTCCTAACACATATTTTAGCCCTATTTATTAAGTTTTACTAAACTTTATATACAGATAATACACACGCACACACACAACACACACACACACACACATATATATATATATATATATATATATATATATATATATATATATATATATATATATATATATATATATATATATATATATATGAAGGGTTTTAGGTAAAACAAATAAACTAGAAAAACAATTCCTAAGTTCACATGCAACCTACTTTGGATCTATGTTTTAACTATTGAACATACAACTTTGAATTGCAATACAAGAACCCTAGAGGAGAGAGGCTATTATCGAAAATAGTAAACTAGGGTTTAGGGTTTACATACCTTTCAATTGTTATAGCAAACAATTGATATTCCCTTGATCTTGATCTTGATCTTCTTGGAAGCTTTAGCACCACAAGTGTAATGCCTCTAATGGAGTCACACCCAAACTAGCAAGAAGGAAAGTAGAAGAAGAGAGAGGAGAGGGAGTATGCAATTTCGGACAAGGTATTCTTCCAAAGAATCAGTACACAAAATGTGAGCCAGGAGGCTCCTTAAATAGTTGAGGGATCTAGGGTTTAAGGGAAACCCTAGTTATCCTTTGCTTAGGGCCTAAGCAAACCCAAGGGCCTTATCCAAGCCCCTATGGACGAAATTATTAGGGTTTCCCCTAAAGATTTCGTCCACCCTCTTCCAAGGGGGTTCTAGAGCCTTCCACTCAACTATTAGATAATTGCAAACTAGTCCCTGCACCTTATAATTAATTCTTTTAACCCCAAAATCAATTCTGATTAGTTTCTGGCTAACAATTAATTAAACATAATGATTTCTAATTAATATATTAATCCATTAACATATTAATAAATCATTTATATATATATATATATATATATATATATATTAATTTATTAATCTTATAAATTAATATCTCTCCTTTCATAATTTCCTTGTCCAGTTGCTAGGTTGAGGGCAACCCAAAAGGACTGTGCTGCTGTCAATTCAAGTACATACCAATTATAGTTATGGGCTTAGACACCTAATCCAACAGTCTCCCACTTGGATAAGTCTGTAACTATAATTGCTAGTATGCCTTCTAAATTTGACCAGCAAATTGTAGCTTCCAAAAGCTGCTGCCGAACTCTGACCCAGTCAGTTACGTGTCCTAAGATAAGTGATCATATAACCCTTCGTTCTGCTTGATATCCCCAGACAAAAGACATGGAATGTAATCAATCTGTTTGTCCAGAATCTATGTTTCCCGATTCCTGATTTGTGATGATGTAGGACTTCTAATCGAACACATCAATTTAGTCCTGGCTGGGCCCAGCATATAAGTCAACACCAAATCATCGAGGGGCCCACAGATATCGCTTTTCTTGTTAGGGCAAAAGGAACGAATAAACGTTGACTCATATGCTTGTATCTTTTACTCATCAAATTGTGCATGACAATACGTTTTATAACACCAAGTTACTGATGCGTTTTCGTATCACCAATGCACAACCGACTTGTAAATTACAACTCATATATCTTCGTTTCAAGATTATAAGATATTATCGTCTCAGTATTACTCGTGATGAATTCCATGAAGTGATACTCTGAGCGAGGGTTTATCCAATACTCAAATCTCAATTTCTGAGTACTCATGAACATTGCAGCAATTCTATTGCCATGTCTATCCTTAGACAATCTGCAATCCAATTCATGACAGTCTTAATTCACTACTTACTTCCAAGAGTACGAGCGACTGTGGAGTTTGAATAATCTCATTATTCAGGAAGTAAAACATGCAAAAATGAAACACAATAATAAACAATCGACAAAAGGTAGTAGCCAAACTTATAAATAATACTTTATTATTTAATCACCAAAAGTCAATTACATTTACTTTGTTACAAGTTTCAAAAACTAATCTAACTACTAAAACTAATATCATCTTTCAGTCCTATGCTCCGAGCATGCTGAATATGCTTAGCCCTACTCAGACCCTTTGTGAGAGGATCTGCTGGGTTATCTTCAGATGACACTCTCTTTACTATAAGATGGCCTTCTTCTACTCTATGTCTGATGAAATGGTACTTTCTGTCGATATGTCTGGTCTTACCATGATCTCTTGGTTCCTTTGTCAAGGCAACCGCTCCTTCATTATCGCAGAACAGTTCCATAGGCTCCTGGATGGTTGGAACAACTCCGAGATCCCCGATGAAGTTCCTCAACCAAGCTGCTTCTTTCGACGCTTCACTTGCTGCTATGTACTCTGATTCACAAGTAGAATCAGCCGCCGTATTTTGCTTGGAACTCTTCCAAGTAACTGCTCCTCCATTCAGTAAAAACACCCAGCCTGACTGAGAACGGAAGTTATCTCTATCCGTCTGAAAGCTGGCATCACTGTAACCATCTACTCTCAAAGTATCACTGCCACCAAGCACAAGGACCCAGTCCTTTGTCCTTCGCAAATACTTGAGTATATTCTTAACTGCTATCCAATGAGCTCTACCTGGGTTTCCCTGATAGCGACTGACCATGCTCAAAGCAAATGCCACATCAGGGCGAGTACATGTCATAGCGTACATGATCGATCCGACAGCGGAAGCATAAGGTACACGACTCATGTCATCTATTTCAACATCTGTACTCGGGCATTGAGTCTTACTCAATTTGGTATTGCTCTGGATAGGTAGCTCTCCCTTCTTGGAATTTTCCATACTAAACCTCTTTAGTACCTTATCCAAGTATGTGCTCTGACTAAGTCCAATTAGTCTCTTCTTTCTATCTCTCAATATTCTAATCCCAAGAATATAGGCAGCTTCTCCAAGGTCTTTCATTGCAAAACACTTTCCAAGCCAAGACTTAACCTCTTTCAAGGTTGGAACGTCGTTACCAATGAGTAATATGTCATCGACATATAACACCAGAAAAGTTACTATACTCCCACTAGCCTTGATATACACACAAAACTCATCTTCACTTCTAGAGAAACCAAACTCTTTGACTTTCTCATGGAAGCAAAGATTCCAACTGCGAGATGCTTGTTTCAATCCATAAATGGATTTCTCAAGCTTGCACACTCTATTGGGAAACTTTGCATCAACAAAACCCTCTGGCTGACTCATGTAAACATCTTCAGCCAACTTCCCATTAAGGAAAGCAGTTTTGACATCCATCTGCCAGATTTCATAATCATGAAAGGCAGCTATGGCGAGCAATATCCTAATAGATTTGATTTTAGCCACTGGCGAAAAAGTCTCATCATAGTCAACCCCTGGGGTTTGAGTAAAACCTTTTGCAACCAGTCGAGCCTTGAATGTATGCACATTCCCATCCATGTCTGTCTTCTTCTTGAAGATCCATTTGCACCCAACTGTCTTGCGACCTGGTGCACTATCAACCAAATTCCAAACTTGGTTGTCATACATGGACTTAATCTCGCTGTCCATTGCCTCTTTCCACTTGGAAACCTCTGGGCCTGCCATTGCTTCCTTATAAGTGACTGGTTCATCTAAGTTTACCAGTGTTCTGTCACTTATGAATGTGTCACCATCTGAAGTAATATGAAAACCATACAACTCAGGTGGCACACTCACCCTAGTGGATCTTCTAAGAGGTAATGAGTTATCAATTGGTTCAACAGGAACTGTTTCCTCTGGTTGAGTGCTAGTGTCATCTAAGGTTCCTTCATTGGCTGACTCTTGAATTTCTTCAAGGTCAATAGTGCTCCCACTGTCCTCTTTGAATATGAGCTCTCTTTCAAGAAAGACTCCTCTTCGTGCTACAAAGACCACGTTCTCACTAGGCCTGTAGAACAAATATCCAAAAGACTGCTTTGGGTAACCAATGAAAACACATTTCTCACTTCTAGCTGCTAGCTTGTCGTGAGTCTCTCGTCTTACGAAAGCTTCACAACCCCAGACTTTAATATGTGCTAACGAGGGAACTTTCCCTGTCCACATTTCGTGAGGTGTTTTGGCAACCTTCTTTGTAGGGACAAGATTGAGGATGTGGGCGGCTGTCTCTAAGGCATACCCCCAGAAGTGAATAGGAAGCGAAGCCCAACTCATCATAGAACGAACCATGTCTAACAAGGTTCGATTGCGCCTCTCAGCTACACCATTTAACTGTGGTGTCCTAGGAGGAGTCAATTGTGAGACTATCCCACATTCTTTCAGATAGTCGTTAAACTCGATACTAAGATACTCCCCGCCTCTATCGGATCTAAGTATCTTTATCTTTCTGCCCAATTGATTTTCGACTTCATGCTTAAACTCTTTGAACTTTTCAAAAGTTTCTGACTTATGCTTGATCAAGTAGATATATCCATATCTGCTATAATCGTCAGTGAAAGTCACATAGAATCGATTAGCATCTCTTGTAGTTGATCTGAAGGGCCCACACACATCTGTGTGTATGAGATCCAACAGACCTTCACCTCTTTCACAAGACCCTGTGAATGGTGATTTTGTCATCTTTCCCAAAAGACAAGATTCACACATATCATCTGACTTTAGGTCAAATGATTCCAACACTCCATCCTTTTGGAGTTGGGCTATGCGTTTCTTGTTAATGTGTCCAAGACGACAATGCCACAAGCATGCCTTGTCTACACTATTAGACAAGTCAATATTAAGTACACTATTTCCTAGGCTATCAACACAAGTCACTGTTTCATACACACCATTACAAGGCAAAGCTTCAAACATAAAAACACCATTCTTATAAACAGAAATTGAACCATTCAAATCATTAAAAGAATATGTAAAACCTTGTCTGAACAATGCATGAAATGAAATAATGTTTCTCGTCATCTCAGACGAATAGCAACAATTTATTAAATCTAATCTAACATCATTACTAAGCAGAAGCTGATAAACTCCGATCTTGGTTACTGGTGAAGACTTTCTATTTCCCATGATCAGGTTTATCCTTCCTCGCTCTATCTCCTCACTTTCCTTTAGACCCTGCAAATCAGAACAGATATGAAAACCACATCCTGTATCAAGGACCCATGAACGAGAAGATAATGAGTTATTAGCAGAAATAGTGTAAATACCTGCCGAAGATGGCTTCACTTTGCCATCCTTGATATCTTGCAGATATTGTGGGCAAGATCTCTTCCAATGCCCCTTTTGGTTGCAGTAAAAGCAAACTGCCTCTTTTGGATCAGAAACATGGGGAGTGGAACCATTGGGCTTAGCCTTTGGGCCATTACTAGATGACCCAGCTTGAGCCTTGCTCTTCCAGTTTTGCTTGGGAGGACCTTTCCTCTTTTTCCCCTTTCCCTGTCCAATAGCCAAAACAGGGGCACTCGTAGGTGTGGAGGGTATACTTTTACCCTTCATCCCTGCCTCAGCTGTCTGCAACAAGTTGTGCAATTGGGCCAAGGTCTGCTCAGTATTGTTCAAATGGTAAGTTAGAATAAACTGACCATAACATTCAGGAAGTGAGTTCAAGACCATGTCAATGGCCAATTCCTCATCAAAGTGAATATTGAGCTTGACCAAACGCTCTATGTAGCGTTGCATTCTTTGCACATGTGACACAACTGACTCCCCGTCTTTCATCTTGCAAGCCATGAGTGACTTGACTACTTCGAACTTTTCTTGACGAGCTCGCTTATGGTACTTTTCCATAAGGTCCTTGTTCATCTCGAAAGGCCAGTAGTCCTCATAGTACCTCTGCAGTTCTGGGGACATAGTTGCCACCATGATGCATGCCACTTTGGTAGCATCATCGTAATGTTTCTTGTAGGCAGCAAGATCTTCAGGAGTAGCTTCATTCTCATCAAGCTCTTTGAGCTCCTTTTCAAGAACATATTCTTTGTTCTCGAAACGAAGAGCCATCTTGATGTTGCGCATCCAATCGTTATAGTTTGAGCCATCCATAACGACTTTGGAGCAAATATTGAGCAAAGAGAAGTTTTGGTTGGAGGAGGACGAAGCAGAAGTGTTTCCAGGAGTAGACATCTGAAAAGAAAGAAAGTTTTAGTTAGATTTCAAGATACCTTAATAAAATAACCCAAAGATATAATATCAAGGTTAGGATCCAACTATGAAGATTCACAACTCAGAAATGGGATGCCGAGATCCAAGTGCAAATTTCATAAAGGTAGGTGAATGACGATTCACCAATTCCACCATTAGACGAAACAAACGAAGTGAAATTCCTAATTCTTTTGAGATACATTGAAACTATTCAATGGCATGTTTTAATCTCAGATTATGCTCTTCTATTTGTGACTGGGATGCCGAGGATCACAAACAAGATGTGAATAACCATGCAAATGTGCTTGGTAACCTCATTGTCTTTATCATTAACTATTGATGTGCTGGTAAACCACACACGCTCCATCAAAATGACAATTATGAGATACCCATTACTACTCTTTATTAGTGCCTTTTAGTATGCTGGTTAACCACACACGCTCCACTAACGACCAATAAAGCATAATGTGCAATTTCATGGATTAGCATACTTTTCACATTTTTCCTAAAGTAACTAGAGTTGGGATTTTGAAAATAATGTTCTAGTACTTTCTTTAATATCATTATACTTTTAATGAGAAGTAGTTGTCCTATCAAATCCGTTCTGCTAACGACCCTCCACTAATCAAGGAAGCGGTGGGTGAGAGTGGACACCCATTCAACTACCATTTTATAGGCAGTTTCCTTATACCCCCCTTATAGATTAGCTTCGTGAATGAGGCATACTAACAATTTGACTGACCATATTCTTATACATATATAATATTAAACTTTTAATTATAATATATATATAAGGTGTGTTTTAAAACATTTTAAAACTTCAAGGGTTTATAAATTTCGAAATTTAAGCTATTAAATTTAAATTTAAATAAACCAATTAACTAGATTTAATATTTATCTTTTAATTAACTATTAATCAAATTATTAAATCTTGTAAGGATTATCTAATTAAATTAATCCATTAATTTAATCCTAATCCTTATCCCTCTAAATTTCGAAAAATAGGGTAAGGATAATTATCCAATTAATCTAATTAAGCAACAATTATCCAAAACAAGAAACCCTAAAACTTCTAAGCAAATTTCGAAATTTACAAGGGAGGAGGCTAGGGTTTTCAAAACCCTAACCCTAATTTCGATTAGGGTTCTTTGGAGGCTAGGGTTTTCGAAAAAAAAAACCTTTGATCCAAAACCCTAGAAATCGAAAATTTTGGCCTTTAGGGTTTAATAGCTATAAACCCTAATTTGCAATTCAACAATTGTAGCAATTCAATTTAAAACAACAATGGCTCTGATACCACTGAAGGGTTTTAGGTAAAACAAATAAACTAGAAAAACAATTCCTAAGTTCACATGCAACCTACTTTGGATCTATGTTTTAACTATTGAACATACAACTTTGAATTGCAATACAAGAACCCTAGAGGAGAGAGGCTATTATCGAAAATAGTAAACTAGGGTTTAGGGTTTACATACCTTTCAATTGTTATAGCAAACAATTGATATTCCCTTGATCTTGATCTTGATCTTCTTGGAAGCTTTAGCACCACAAGTGTAATGCCTCTAATGGAGTCACACCCAAACTAGCAAGAAGGAAAGTAGAAGAAGAGAGAGGAGAGGGAGTATGCAATTTCGGCCAAGGTATTCTTCCAAAGAATCAGTACACAAAATGTGAGCTAGGAGGCTCCTTAAATAGTTGAGGGATCTAGGGTTTAAGGGAAACCCTAGTTATCCTTTGCTTAGGGCCTAAGCAAACCCAAGGGCCTTATCCAAGCCCCTATGGACGAAATTATTAGGGTTTCCCCTAAAGATTTCGTCCACCCTCTTCCAAGGGGGTTCTAGAGCCTTCCACTCAACTATTAGATAATTGCAAACTAGTCCCTGCACCTTATAATTAATTCTTTTAACCCCAAAATCAATTCTGATTAATTTCTGGCTAACAATTAATTAAACATAATGATTTCTAATTAATATATTAATCCATTAACATATTAATAAATCATTTATATATATATATATATATATATATATATATATATATATATTAATTTATTAATCTTATAAATTAATATCTCTCCTTTCATAATTTCCTTGTCCAGTTGCTAGGTTGAGGGCAACCCAAAAGGACTGTGCTGCTGTCAATTCAAGTACATACCAATTATAGTTATGGGCTTAGACACCTAATCCAACAATATATACACACACACACATACAAATCACATAATACTCAAATAATTGTCTTTCATTTATTCACAAAAGGTTACAGTCGTCGACTAACGTGAATACATCTTGTATAACTAATGCCTAGCGAGAAACACGAGAGTTACAATCAACAACCCCTTGAAATAAATGGATGTCTTTTGTCAAAAAAACTTACTTACATATAATAATAATAATAATAATAATAATAATAATAATAATATTGGTACAAAATGAGAAAATTAAAAAGTCATTAGTAATTGTTATTAATTTTTAGAACATGAAAAGTCATTTAGTTAATGCCTAATATGCATTACTTATATTATTTTTATTGGAGTACTTAATAAGAAATAAGTTAAAAAACTCTTGAATGGTTGTGATTAATTTGGTTGAAAGTTGAATGGTTTTGAAGGTTTCAATTAAATATGGTGCAAGTATGTGAATATCTTCAATCATATTCATTTGAATGAGCTCCGTTATAAGATTTACTTGGTGAATTCCAACGCGTTAAGCAAGAATAACACTATGTCAAAAATATTAACAAACATGTGTTAAAGATAACTAAGTTGTAACCATTAACTATAATGTAACATCCTGATTTTCAACAAAAAAATTTCATTTATATTGATTCAAATATATCAGAGTATAATTACATTATACGTAAAACATGATGCGAATGTGCGTGTGTATAGTCGAGCTTTGTCCTTCTCATAAATCATGGAAGTACCTGAAAACATTTATAATTAACTAGGTAAGCACAAAGCTTAGTGAGTTCACAAAAATATCCTATACCACAATATATATATATATATATATATATATATATATATATATATATATATATATATATATATATATATATACAGTGCATACACATAATGGCTCACAACCTTTCGCCGATCCACCAATAATACACATAATGGCCTTCAGCATAAAGTTGGCCTGCCCCTTGGCCTTCAACATAAAGATGGTCCGCCCCTTGGCCTTCAGCATAATGCTAGTTCGCCCGAGTCTATTCGCCTTCAGCACGAGGCTGGTTCGCCCTCAAGTTCCTTATAATTTATCAATACATATCTAGCAGACAAACAGTTTCACACAACATGCAACTAACTATGTTGGTCTAATTGCCTAATAACATACTACATGGCAACTGTATCCTAACATACAGATGATGCATACTGGAGTATACAGTATAGTGAGAAAACTCACATGGACAATTACTCAGACGACTATCAGCTATCTTTCGGATGATCCAACTGGCGGGTGACGCGTCTATCAAGTATTAACCCATAATACTATAACTTATTAATATCTATGAAAATATGGTAGAAGTTAGATTCTTCATTAATTCCAAATATACTTTCACGGCTATCAAATAAGGATCGGCCTTACAGGATAGTTGGGAGGCAGGATCATTTCGGCTTATAGCTTTTCTGAAATCCAACAATCAAGCCAACCTTCCCATTTGAGACACCTCTCCCGTAAGTAGACCAATCAGAATATTTAACTAAAAAATGACTAATCTGGTACTTATAGGTTGCTAATAACGACTAAGGATATAAATATAGGTTACACTAAAAGCATAGCAAGCGTAGTTTTACTTACAAGAATATCTAGCGAAAACCGGGAAGTTACCCTAAAAAAGTCGGACTCAAAGTTAGAGAAGGTTTGAGAGAGATTGGGGATGAAATGGTGTGGGAAATGAGGAGAATTCGCAGCTTATTTATAAGGGTCAGACAAGTCGCGTCGTGCCCTATAAAAGGCGTGTCGTGCCCTTAAGGCGACGTTGTTCCTCATTCTTGTTGCTACATTTCGAAATCCGGGTGTCCCACCTTATAGAAGCCTTGCGCACTGCGCGTGCCGATTTAATTTTTTTTCTTCTAAAAATCGTATCTTTCTCATACGATCTCTGTTTTCGTCAGTCTTTATATCCACGCGTGGCTATCGATGAGTACTACAACTTTAATTTAGACTCCGTGGTCTAATTCTCACTTTATTTTTAATTTTATATTTTTAAAGGGCTTAGACTGTTAAAACCCGTGTAAAAATCATAACTACTTCATACGAATTCCATTCTCGATTGTCTTTATATCGACGAAATTGTATTCACAAGATCTTCGACTCTCGTTTACATTGTTTTGGCTACTCAACCAATTTTAATTTTGATTTCTACGTCGCACACTGCTATGTCAAAACTTCGAAAAAATTATAACTTTCTCGTACAAAGTCAGATTTAGGCGTTCTTAATATGTACACTCTCGCTTTTACGATTACTACGACTTTCGAATCGATTACTTAAGCTAATAAGCAACATATCTCCGATTAATTTTTGCTGACACGCTTTGCCATATAGGGATGAACGTGAAACTTCGAAGAATCATAACTTCTTCATACGAAGTCAGATTCAAGAGTTCTATACATCTACGTAAATTGTATTGATGTCTACTACATGTTTATGATGTTTATTTTGGATAAAAAGTAATATATATAATTTAAATTTTATAAACAAACAGTTTATATTGAACTCTACTGTAGAGTGAAAACGGGATGTTACATATAAAATGATAACTCTTATAATAATATAAAAACTCGATATAAAACATTGCCATTATGTTAAATCATATTACAAAAGAGACGTTTATTAGAAGGTTGAAATTAAATATCTATATTGTAATACTTAAAAGAGTAACATGAACACCACTTTGCATTTGTTAACCTTTTTTGGGTTATATTTTTATGTAAAGGGTTTTTGACACAACGTATTTGAGTTTTTAACCCATCTTTATCTTAATACTTGAGGAAGCATTGACTTGTCATATACATCTTCAACCGCCCTTGCATATTATGTCATATTATCCTTGCAAGACTTTCACATTGCACTATTTCATTTCTTTAATACTTTAAATGGTGAATGTCTCAAAAGCTGCTCCTTGAAACATTTTTATTGTTTTTGACAATGGTTACTATAATAAATATAGGTTTGCTGAATTCAGTAAAATAACCCAATAAATCAATGAAAATGTTTATGTGGATACTCTTAGTTTAACCATAAAAAAGAGAAAAAATCAGATGTTGTAATTCATTTATCAGTTGGTTTTTTTTTTTTTTTGAAAATTTTGGTTTTCTAAATTATTTATATGTGATCCAATATAATGACTCGGTACACCGACCATGACATTTATTCTTTTTATTTTCTATTTAACTTTGACTATCTTGTCTTATTAATGTTCCATAAATTCAGTACAGGTGTCAATTTAGCCGTAGGATGACATTATTTACCAAAACAATAAATATTGATAATTGACATTAGTTTCTTATCCTAACTCCTACGTCATCAACCAAAGGGCTTCTAGCCCAGCGGTATCCGGTGTTGCCCTCCCTCCTTGAGGTTGAGGGTTCACGTCCCGTCGTGTACATAAATGACTTTTAGGTGTAGTTTAGGAGTATGTATATATATATATATATATATATATATATCTATATATGTATATATATATGTATATATATATATATATATATATATATATACATACGAAGATTAAAAATATATTGTTAAAATATTAAAAAATATATGTTTAAAATGGTTATGTTATTGACATTAACTTTGAGATAATATTTTTACACTAATTTATATATATATATATATATATATATATATATATATATATATATAATCTCAATTATTTTGAACAATAATATTCATTAACATCAACCCACATTCTTCATTAATAGAATTAAATATAATTATCTATTTAGTATTATTTTTAACAATTATTATTATTGATTAATTATATATTTACTTATGCGATCATTTTCTAATTTCAATAATGATGTTCATTTAAAATACAATTTATTTATAGTTAAATGTAATTTATAATTTGATGTTATTATAATTTAAAATTGTTATTCATTAATTTTAAACCACTTATTATTAATAATAAGTTAAAGAAGACTTTTAAGAAACACTTAATATTATGATTAAAATGTGAAACATACACTAAATAATAAAGTGATAAGATACACAATTTGCATTTCAGAAGAGACTTGCATGAATAATATGACATATCCATGTAATTTAATTTTATTATTTATAATTATTGCTTATTAATTTTAAAACCACTTGTTATTATTAATAAGTGAATTTTTTTTTAAAAAGCACTTATTATTATAATTAAAATGTTAAACGTATACTAAAATATAAAGTGATAAGATTGGCAATTTGCATTTTAAAAAAGGCTTACATGAATAATATGGATAATATGACATATCCATGATATTTAATTAATTATTGTTTTGAAGCAACATGAACATACAAACATGTATACAATAGTTAATTAAATATTATATATATCATATTCCATAACATATGATCGATAACATGAATCTAATCTAATTTTCATTAAAATTTCAACCACAACATACAATGATATTATTAAAAGTATACTTAAATCAAAAAAATACAAAAAAGAATTAGTATATAACAAACTTACAAATTAAAAACTTCAACATAATAACATGACTCGAAAAATTGTTCAAAGCCCTCAAACCAACACAAAAAACTTTAAACTTGTTTTCTTTGTGAATTTTGTATGTGATTTGTATTTGTGTGTCTACTCAAAAAGATTGACATTTTTATAGTAGAGTATCCATTAATTGTTTATTAAATATATTATATAAGTTATAAAACCTTTGAATTGTTAATCATTATTAAGAGACTTTTGAGTGGTATTTATTAAAATAGGAGGTTTCAAATGCATGAGGTGTTTGCAAATTTTTATGGGGGTTTCAAATGTATCAGGTTCAAGAAAAAATGCTAGCTTTATAAGTATGTACTAGGCGAATATCTGCGCGTTGCGCGGAATAAAATTATATAGTTATCCTTTTAGTAATCATATGTCATTGAAAATATATTTGTCATTTATATTAACTAAAAAATAATTATTATTACATTTAGACATTTAGTTAATTTGAACCATAGATAATATAATGCTTACTAAAATCGAATCATTTAATGGTATCTACTCACACTTTATGTGTGTATAAAATTAGTTATATTTCTTATCTATTTTAATTATCTAATGTAATGATTTATTAACTTTAAAGAAAAATTGACGACATTTTAATTTCATGATGATGATTATTTAAATTATCAATCATTGTTTGTGATGTAACATAATTTAATTTATAACTTTATGTTATTTTAACTATTACGTAGTATTATTATAAATTAACTTTAAAAAAACTTAACTGAATTTTAGTTATTATAAAAAATAATTTTTGGAGATCTTTTAGTTAATTTTACTTTTAGATTTATGTTCTTTTATGTTTATTGAATTTAATATTTTCCATTTAACTCTTATAAAAAATATACATTGAGTTTTTTTAAAAACTTTATTTGATATTTTACTTTAAGTTTTAATTTTTACACTATATTTTTAAGTTTGAATGATATATTAATTTAGGCTATGCATTTAACACTATATTGAAGTTATTGATAATTCAAGAAGTCTTCCATTTATAATAATATTAATAGTTAATAACATATTTAAGTTAGAAAGTATATTATAGAGAAATATGAAAAGTTGGGAGTTTCAAATTGATGTGGTGAAAGGAAAAATGCTTCCTTTATAAGTATAGTATGATATATATATATATATATATATATATATATATATATATATATATATATATATATATATATATATATATATATATATATATATTAAGAAAAGAAATATATCAACACACCACAACCTATATACACATGTAATTTTACTACAAATTTCAAGACACATCCACATAATACTCATCTCCTATTTATTTCATTGATTCTAGTCAAATAAACTTGATACTGATTCACACTCCCATCAATAACGCCGACATCATCATCAAGCATGCAACATGTCTCTTGTCTCGCGACTTGTAATATGTTTTAGCTTCTTTATCTTCATCCTTCTAATTCAACATAAATAAAGATGCGCCTTCAAATTACAAAATTTTGTGTTATCAAGTAATCTTTTCCTCCATCTTATGTTTCAAACTCCAGCAACCAAATATACCTATGTGAACTATATACATCTCTATATCAATTCGGTGTTATAAGTATCAATTGAATATTATAAGTTAAAAAACTTTTGAGTTGTAGTGGTTGATTAATTAAAAATTGAAAAGTTTTAGCATTAAATAATGATATAGTTAATTATTAGAAATTTTAAGAGTTGGAGAGTTTCAATTAAATATGATTTAGATAACTTATCTTGAGTCATAATGATATTTAAAGACCTTTATAAAATTTATAGATATAAAGATTTTTGTATATAAGAGGCCATATAAGCTAATCAAATATTCAAAATCTCAAACTATGAGCATGGTATGACATAAGCCATTAACTCTGTAGTTTCCTCTTGTTATTGTTATAGTATACGGCCCATTCCAAGATCCAAGTGTAATACTAGATTTAAGAAGAAAGGGCACACCGGATTTTCATCCGGTTTGAAAAAAACCCATGCTTTAATCCATTTTTTTTTAGTTATTGCTAGAAAAAAAAAGTAAATTTTTATACCCAACAATTATATAGTCTGTTTATAGCTTTATTTTACCATAGGACTATATTACCGTTCTAGATTTTTAGACAACATTTTTTTTTATTATATATATTGGTTTCATCAAAGTTGAAAAGATTTTCAGATCCATATTCTTCTAATCTTCTTTGGATTTGAATTCTTGTTCTTTTAATTGTTCATTTTCTTTCTTCAATTACTGATAAAAAAAAAATAACATATTAACAATTTCTCGAACAATTATGTGATATGCTTGTCGTTTTTAAAGAAACATCTACTTAATTATCGGGTGTTTATTACCCAAAAAAGACCCCATGTTTGCCTGCATCACCTTAATAATTTGCACAATAGTTTTCAAAATTTATTTTACAATTATATCTTGTATTTATACAAACAAACATGCTTCAAACACTAATGTAACACATTTCTTTGCCACTCTCCTTGTTACAAACACAATTATTGAAAATTTAAACATTGAAAGTCGCCCATAGCAAAAGTCGACACCTTTTATTTTTTTTGGGAACCGGCAAATATATTAAAAAGTTACCTCCAGCAAGTAACTAGTGATAACAAGGAGTATAAGAACAGAAAATAAAAATATTTACTAGCAATTAAGGAGGGAAGAAATCCAAGACTTCCAATCTAAACTCCCATTTGATGATCTATGTTTCAACCATGCGAAGACCATAGATTTTGCTATATCAACAATAGCCGCCGGCGAGGTCTTGACTCCTTTGAATACTAATTCATTACGGGCTCTCCAAATGCACCATAAAGCACCAAAAATAATACTACATAACACCTTTTGCTTCTTACGATTTTGTCCCTATTTGCATGCAAATGCCACGATCTCCTTCACAGAATCGAAGTGTTGAGTCACCAGGCCACACTAGTTAAGAATCATATTTATCACTTGTTCCGCCATCGGGCAGGAAACAAGTAAGCGGTTCGAGCATTCCTTATTATTACCACACGCCAAATAGTTCAGTGAGTTAATATGTACTCCCCTTTTGCTTAACTCCATAGCACTCGGGATCTTTCCAAGCCTTGCACGCTACACAAAACACAACACCTTGAATGGAATTAACTTTAACCATGAGAAAACACCATCGCAGACAAAGTGGGGAGCGTGTTCAATTCTTTTCCGCAGTTCATCCATCACAAAAGAGTTTTTAACTGCAGAGTCTGATTCCTAACAAGTATTAGATACGTTCCACCTGATGATCTGCGAAGGGGTTATGCTTAGTTTTCCCAATTCGTGAATACTTTTTGATATATTCCACCATACACCATTTAAAACCATGTTCGATATTTTTTCTGGATGATTTTGATTTAACTTGTGGAGCCTGCTAACCACCTGGGCCCATAGTGAATTTTGATATTTTCTTAATCTTCAAATCCATTTTTCCATCAAGGATAAGCTCAGAGCTCTAATAGAACCTAATCCAAGTCCACCAACATCTTTTGGAGCAAGGATTTTTTCCCAGTGAATACTTCTATTGTTTTGAGAACCTTGCTATATAAAGCACCTCCTTATTTTATTGATTTCCTCCACAACCCCAATTGGTGCCAAGAATATTGAGAGGAAGAAGTTTGGGAGACTACCGAGCACCGATTTTGCCAATGTTATACGGCCACCAAAGCTTAAAATCTTAGCTTTCCACAAGGAAACTTTAGATTTTATTTTATCAATTATCAGTTTCCATGATCTCTTGAGGTTCATATTGGCGCCCACAGGAACCCCAAGATATGTGAATGGTAAGGAAACCAGCTCACATCCAAGGGGGAAAGCCCAACTTTCAACCTCATTTATATTCGAACCCACACCAAATACCCGAGACTTATTAAAGTTTACTTTGAGACCGGATGCCAGATGGAAGCATCTAAGAATTCTAGCAAGGTTTGCTATGTTTCTCGTTGACCATTCACCCAAGAATAAGGCATCGTCCGCGTAAAATAAATGAGAAACAACCCTGTTTGTGTCAGGAATCAAGATACCTTCAAATATTCCTTTTGATATCGCCTCCTTCATTGCGATATTGAGCCCCTCCATTGCAATGTTGAACAAGAATGGAGATAATGGGTCGCCTTGTCTCAATCCTTTTGACATTTGGAACTCTGCGGTGGGACTACCGTTGACAATGACTGAGGCTCTTGCGAATTCCAAGCAACCTCTAATCCACCCTCTCCATTTAGCCCCGAACATCATTTGTTCCATTATCGAGTCAAGATACTCTTAATTGACCAAGTCAAATGCCTTATTGAAATCCACCTTGAAAAGTCGACACCTGATCCACTTCTAGGGTTCAATACTTCCATTAGTTTTCAAAGATTTGAATTTGTGTTTTTTATCGTATTTAAAGCTAGGATTTGCAATATCTAGTCATTTTGTAATTTGAAGTTTAAATACTTTTTTGTAATTTAAAGTTTCTACCCTTTCTGTACCTTCTTTATGGTTATATTTTTTAGTTCAATAAATGAGTTTCTTAACAAGCTCAAAAAACAAACCTAAGCCAAAATGTTTTTCAAAAGCCTACAAAACTTGGCATAAAGTGCATGATAAGCTTCATAACATATCAAAACAACTTGCATACATAAACCTTAATTTAATTACACAATTCATTTTCTTTCTTGTGTCATACAATCCCCATAGTAGTTAATATTTATATATAATTATATATACAAATAGTCAAACATTTAGAAGGTAACAAAGCCCAAAAACTTGTACTTTTACCAATGTCACAATCTTTAAACATCTAAGCCTTCTTTCATCATAATAACAGGATAGATAATTAGATTAATCGATATACCCCTTCTTTACACCAAGCCAAACCCAAATCTGCACAAAATATTATATAGCATTATATTATTTTGAACAATTTTAAATGAAAACAAATGTATGAAGATTATAGCAAATTTAATCATACCTTCAAAAGGATATTATGCATATGGAATATAGCTTTATCTTGCAGGAGTTAATGCTATAAAAAAAGTTTCTTCCTCATTATCATCATCATCACTGATCCATCCATAACAGGGCTTACGCCTACGAACAGGGAGATTTACAGGGGCATTAGTTGCATCAGATGAAGGTCCTGAATGAGGGGCATTTTCGGAACATTGGATGTTAAATTCATGTGCAGAGTGATCATCATGGAGTGTGCTTGAGTGGGCAGTTTTGTCCATGTCCATTGAGGTATCCTCAAGGCACTCATCATTCTCTGTAATTAGCAAAATATTGAACTTTTAACAATTTATGTGGTTATTAATGTAGATGTGATTTTTATTTTTTTGAAAATTTTAACATAAAAATGAGAATTTGACCTGTGTGAATGGTCAACGCTGCATTGTTATTTCCCTCAAAAGATTCATCTTTTGCAGATTCTTCCTTCACCTCTGCCATGATTAATTCAGTTCCAGGTTTCTCTTCTTGTGATGATGCCTCATTCTGCATTCAAACTCGATAACAATAATAAAAAAGATTTTACTACTAAAAAGCCATGAAAACAAATGTTAAGCTATGGCTTTAACGAATATACCTTTAATAAGTTCTGTTTTTGTTCAGACTCTTGTTCATCAAGAATGAAATCAATAACGACTTTGTAGCCATCTTCTTCAATTAATTTCCACCCATCATCACCATACACCTGGAAATTAGAACGAATGACAGAAAGATAAACAAATTTAGATGTAAATTATAAACTTTCAATGCCAAATTGATGCGTTAACACTTGTGCAATTTCAGTGTTTAATCTTCACAAATCATACACTACTCCTTTGTTTTCTCTTTGTTTCTTCGTTCTCAACCCTATTGTTCTTGGTTTGTAATTAGGGTTGATTTTTTTAGAAGCGTATCGTTGAAGTTGCGCAGAAAATTTATCATCAAGGAGAAATGAAAAAACAAAACTCAAAGAAACCACAGTCAAAAAGGTCGCTTTTAAGTCAAAAGTAAAGCGACTATTTTTTCTCTTTTTTGTTTTGAAGATCATAGAATTGATATGTTTGGGTCTCAACGTCAAAACCCATTGCTAATTATCAAAAGCTTGGGAGTTTTCCTTAGTGTTCGTCATCTAAAATTGGGACAAAACGAACGAAAATAAACCCTACCCAATCAGACGAACAAAAACCAAAAATCAGTTTACACGGAACCAAATATAAATCCAAAATTCTCTTATGATCGGGTTTAACAAAGAAAAAACTGAATGCAAGGTCAAAATTTTTTGTAATGGCGAAGAAATAATCTGACCTTGAGAAGATTTTTAACAGTTCGCCTAATGAGTTGCCTTGAGAACCCAAAACAACTCACTTGATCGAGAGCCGCATCCATTCGGGTTAAACCCGTCTACAAATTCAGCGAGACGATCAGCGAAATGTAGAGGAAGAAGAAGAACAGTAGCTAGGAAGTAATGAGAAGTTATACCTGTCTCCTTCTCTTCGGTGCCATTGAAACTGGATGGACAAACAGAGAAAATAGGGAGGCTGGATGTGTGTGTGTTTGAAATTGGAAAAAAGGGGTGAAGTGTTTATGCATGAAACTGGATGGACGGCATGAGTACATATTTCGTCGTGTTTCGGTATTGGGAAAATACATTGCCGAAAATTCTACATACTTTTAACTAAAGTTAAAAAACTATATCCACCTAAGATCAGTAAAAAGAGACTATTTTGGTGAAATAAATTTTGGGATATTGATTAAAAGTAAAAAGAGACTAGTTTGGTGAAATAAATTCAGGGGTACGGATTAAACTAGCCAAATATTGAAATATATTTAATGAAAATCACTCATTATATGGTAATTTGGCAAAATAATCAACTAGTTCCGACCGAGTCATTTCGAATTTGAATCCCGGCCGGTCCAATTTGAAACGGTTTCCAGTGGACTCCTACTTAAGGAAAGTGTAGAATACACACCGAGATACCAAACATCCCTGACTTATTTGACGAAGTAAAAAATGGCGTAAGTCATGATGATTATGAGCTTTTACGGGTTGGTTCTTGCTTTTTTTTTTTGTTTTACGTGTTTATGTGTTTTTATGGATTATTAACTAAAAAACGTAGTTTGAAATGCAAGAAGATACCTATAATATAGTGCTAATTTATATCTAAAGCCTTAGAAAACTATTTCTTTGTGATCAGCGACCCTCTTGTTTAGAAAACTAGAATATGGTATTGTTCCTTGTCTTCAATTGTCATATTAAGTACTCAGAATGAAATATCGTATTTTGGAATGTGAAGAACAGTTTGGTATATGAAGTACAATTCGAAATGTGGAAAACTTCTCGGTTTGGAATTCCTACAACAATCTAGAATGTTGTTTGGGGCAATATTTATTTTTGAAATTAACTAACTTGCTCGATATTCAACATGGCGGTCCGTTCGATGATTCTCTTACTTTTTAGTACAAACTTGCCATTCGTGTCGATATTTTTGGTAAGATATAGTATGAATGTCATGCAAGGCTCTTTTCCGATAGTCGTACTTTGGTAGGTGTCTTGATATGGATGTGAGTGTTGAAGGGAACCATTTGCTTGTGCGTTATATTTTTTTTCAAAAAATAAAAAATAAATACAAACTGACAAAACAAAGTTTTGGAAATATTTTTTGAGATCGGGGACTACAAATTGTCATTTAGAAATAAGGATTTTTATCTAGTTATCGAGTTCCAGTTTGGTCATTATTTCCTGGTTTTGGATTCCAATTATGTGTGTGTTCTTATGGTTGTTTTGAGTGACACGGTAAGGTTGGAATATGTAAGGAATGTATTTGATAAATTTTTTGATGAGTTATCAGATAATGATATGGTTCGAGTGTGTCCGCTCTACTCTTTGGAGAAAGGGTTTAACGGTCAGTTGCTTCGTCAACACTTGAATGATGAGTTTTAAGGGCCAATATCCAACTTTGACGACTTCAACAATTATCATGTCGTTTACCATTACATAATTTTTTAAATGTCATTTGTAACTGTTTTGATGTAATAAATGAGTTTTTTTTATGACACAGATATCCTTAGGGCAGGATAATTTGGAAATAATTGTGTTAGGTTATAGGGTGTTCTAAACGCACGATCATGGCAACAGAAGACTTAACAAATCATGTGTTCATGCAACCTATGAAGATATAAGTTTCATTATAGTATTGCAACTACAAGAGTAATAGTAAAACATAAATACCTTTTTTTGCAGCTAAAAATCTTCTTGCTTGAAATCTTGTTCTTGCCACCTTTTTGAATGAGAGGACACAAACTAGAATCCCTCTAATGGTTCACACCCAAAAACACCAAAAAGCAAAATAATAAAACCATAGGAGAGGGGAGGCAAAAATCGAAAATCTCACAAACCTTAGAAAGGTTAGGATTTTTCGGCTTTGAGAGAAAGGCTAGGGAGGGCCAAAGTTTTTGAAGGTTAGGAGCAATAGGATTTGATCCCTACTACCTTATTTATAAGTTTCAGTTGCTTAATCCCAAAACAACTCCAAAACCCTAAAAGGCTTATCTAGAAATTTCGTCCACCATTATCCCCTAAGGATTTTAGAATGTTGATTGGAGTCGTCCGATCATGGGAGGTACTGTTTGTTGCAACAAATGCTTGATTTGCTCGTTGATTTTCCTTTTCTCGGCTCTACAAATCAGTGTTCTTGTAATTTAGGTGGTTCTGATCATTTTACGATTGCGGAAGTTAGAAGATGTATTGATGATTTCACTTTACCGAATGATATTTTTTCTACCAGGTGGACTAAATATCTTCCTCGTAAAGTGAATACTTTTTATTGGCGCATACGGTTAAACAAGATTCCAACACGGGTTAATCCAGATGATAAAGGCTTTGACTTACCTTCTGTTGTTTGCGACATTTGTAACTCGGACTTAAAAAACCTTTCACATATTCTAATTTCCTGTCAGGTGGTTGCGGAGTTGTGGTGTTTTTTTTGGGCAAATGGTGTGATTTGAACATTCCTACATTTGTGGGGGTCGAAGGTGTTGTGAATTGGATCAACAATGTTTGTTTTTCTTCTGTCAAACATGTGGTTTTGGAGTTTATAATTGTGACCATGCATGTGGTGGATTCCTGGGAACATACATAACGATGTTCTTTTTAATGGTCTTAATATTAGAAGAAATTTGTTGATTGATAGATTGATCGACTATTCTTACAATTGGATTGCGCGTAGCAAAGAAAATTAGTGTTAGTCGGTTGTCTTGGAGGTTAAACCCGATCTTGTTTATTCCCTTTGTAATTTTTTGTTAGCCTTGCGCTAACCTCTCTTTTTAATATATTCAATTGTTCGAAAAAAAAAATTAATTAACTTTTAATCAATTAACATCCAACCTCTTTAATTAATTAATTTTAAAATAGTTTCTAATTAATTTATCAAAACATGACAAAGTTAACTGATTTCTCCTAAATTCTTTTGGTCTTTTAACTGTTTAAATGGGTCTTAAAAATATGACAAAATTGCAAAAATGGTCCTTGTGGTATGCATTTTTTTGGGGTTTTAGTTCAAACCACGACTTTTTTGGATTGACAGTTCTTTTGAGCTAGTTTACATGCAGTTTTGGTCCCTGTCCAAACTAAAAAGACTATTATACCCTTAATGAATTTAGTTTTCATTTTTCTTTCACTTTTTAAAATTATTATTACTATTAAATATAAAATCGGGCCCACCTCTCTCTCTCTCTCTCTCTCTCTCTCTCTCTCTCTCTCTCTCTCTCTCAATTCGAACAAACACTAGACACAATTCCAAATTAGAAACACTAGACACAAGTCCAGATTAGAAAAGGAAATTAAACATCAAAACTTTATGTTCCAGATCCGCCATAGATGAACCTGATTTATGTTCGATCTAGGGTTTCTTACAAATAAAGGGGATCAAAATCAAAGTTATGCGAACGATTTTAGATCTAAAATAGATTTTAGTGTTCGTCTTCTTGAGTCAGTTTAATTTATGGGTTCATGTTCTTGGAGTTCTGGGTTTTTTGTAGTTTGTTCTGCCCTGCCAATATGCACCTCAAAAGCCATCATTGACTGCTCAATATTCGAAGAACACATTTGGCGTTGGGTTGAAGGTGGGGGTAATGGAGTGTGGAGGTCTATTTCAGGCGTCTTCTCCAGTGACACGTGGTTGATCTCAATCTTCTTTTCCGACGACCTGTGGTTCCTCTATCCCGCTCTCTCTCTTACCCTCACTCCTAAATATGCACCATTTATACATCATCGGTGGTGTGTGGTGTTCTTTAAGTTTCAAATTTTAGGTTTGAATATCGATTGAAACCTTTTTGTTGAAAACAAGATTTTGTCCACCTCCATTTATTGTGTTTGTGGTGACGGATTTTTCAGGGTTGGTAGTGAGGGTAATTTTGGCATAAACATCTTGTTTGCGGTATATACAAATGTTTTGAATGTTCTAGCTTGATGAATGTGATATCAAGAACACCAAGGGATGGGTCGGATTTTTTTTATATGAATTCAGGGATTTTGGGGAATGATTGAGATTGTGGTTTTTGGGGTCGGAGTAAATTGACAAGTTCTTCAATGGTTATACAACATATTTCTTCAATGGTGATACAACAGATTGTGGAGATTCCATGAATTCACACCTTGAAAATATAGAAAAAAAATAATCAAGAAATTGTTTCTTCAGATCTTGAAATTACAGAACAATGGCGTGTGCCTTTTGCATATGTTCATAAATAGAAAACTACAAAAGTATTCATGATTAAAGAACGCAACAGATTATGCAGCCTTTCCTTGAAGAACAACAACCAAATGAGCGTTTGAAAACCCATTACCAAGAAGGGCATTTTACGGTGGAGGAGATGGAGGTGGTTAGCAACAGATGGTGGTGGCAGTGAACAGTGATGGACGGTGGAGATGGAGGTGGATGTGTTCTTGAGATTGTGCGTATGTGTTCTTGATAGTGTTAAGTGTGTGTTTTGGAGAGAGAGAGAGAGAGAGAGAGAGAGAGAGAGGTGGGCCCTATAATTTTTATTAATAAAACTTTAAATTAAATAGCAAAACCATAAAAAATGTATCAGAAGGGCATTTTAGTCTTTTCAGTTTTTTGAGGGACCAAAAACGCAACGAAACTAGCTTAAAAGGACCACCAATCCAAAAAAGTCGTGGTTTAGACTAAAACCCAAAAAAAATGCATACTACAGGGACCATTTTTGCAATTTTGTATAAAAATATTACCACTGATTAATGACACTTGACATTCTTTTCCAACAAATTGTACAACAACTTGAAGATAGTATATACGAAAGTTTAGGAACTTATTCATCCATTCAAAGTAAAGAAAAAAACCTCAAAATTTGGCGTACACGGTACGTGGGTTCATATACGCTTTCATGGTAATATTTTTTTAGAGCTTATTTTTTTTAACGTTTTTTGTTTATTCATATCGTGATACATAATTTGACAGATCTGGATTTGGAGACTTTTCCAATTAGCCATGTATTTGGTACCCAACAACCACATATGATCCTTTTAGCCATTACATGGTAAAAGCTTAAACGATTACAAAAGACCAAATATGAGGTGGTCGTTGATGTTGATGTTGATCGGACATGATTATATATTTAAAATGCCACTTTTGCTACATATATGGTGTTAACAATTTGTTTGAAATTGTAATAGGATGATAATAGGCATATAGTGAGGTTAGAGTTGATATCAACGACCGACGTGCCGTGTAGTAGTTTTATAACTCTGTCTGGATTAATCACGATGATTTACCTTCGTCATCAGATAACAATGCATTATCTTTCACACAATCACCTTGGCTTTTCCCTTTATATGTCACACAGAATTTCGCTGTCATATAAGCAGACACTATGAGATGCCGAGACAAAGCCTATCACCATCACAACCATGACCACCACCACAAACTAGACAATCACATATTATATTGAAGGCGACCAAGAAAGCAGATATGAATAAAATCATACTGGAGTTACAGAGGAAACTTTAAGAATGTCAAATACAACTGTTATTTACTTGTCGTACTGCAAAAGTATTACATATATGTATCCTTGTGGTACCTATGATGGTTTGTCGGGTTAGAGATACATATTTTCCATATAGTATATATGTAATTACTTTGTTGATTAGTTAATAATATATAACCATTAACTAACTTTATGTAATACGATATAAATGATATTTTAAACTTATATTTACAAGAGATGTATAATG
This sequence comes from Lactuca virosa, assembly GCF_052849685.1. Taxonomy (NCBI): domain Eukaryota; kingdom Viridiplantae; phylum Streptophyta; class Magnoliopsida; order Asterales; family Asteraceae; genus Lactuca; species Lactuca virosa. The sequence goes on from NC_136433.1 coordinate 49,005,140, forward strand.
TTTATAAATATTAAAGTAAAAATTTATACAAATATGATATTTTTAAATTTTATAAAATATTAATATAATATTTAAAAATTAAAGCAGACAAAAATTATATTTTAATTAGATTTTTCAGGGTTTCTCACCAATATTGGTCTAAAGTGGGCTTTTGAGTAACATTTATTTAGTTAGAAAATGAACCCTAAATCCAAAGAAAGTAGCCCACTACCACCACACTCTTCTCCTCGGCCCTGGTTGGTAGTTACCAGTTAGTCCGGCTAATATCACCGACCTCATTTCACCTCCGCCGTAGCGAAAACATGTTGCGTAATTTCCGGCTGCTTTGAGTATGCTTTCTATGTTCTATCAGCCTCCATGCCCCTCTGATTTTCATCATTTCGTTTAAAACCTCATATAAGTTATTTATTGCTATCGAAACCCTAACATAACTCGTCATCAAGTCTATACTCTCTTTTAGTGTTCTTTAAACTTGCTGCAAGGTAGTGATTACAATTATAGCGATAGTGCGATACACCTATACCTTGGCGTTTGAAAACTTGATGTAAGGTAATGATTGCAATCATTTCGTATTTTAATTGATTATGCGTTATCTATGTCTGATTGCTCATACTTGTTGAATGTTGATTGCTTACCACTGAGTTACTTCAGTTGTTGAAATTGGTCCTAGGTTTCATTTTATGTCGTTTATCGTCATGTACGCGTCTGTTCTATGTGCCTATTCTTCTAAGCTGTAATAATTTCTCAGAATCGGAATGGGAGCTCTGAAGAACAGGCTTTGTAGAAGCAACTGAGTGCAAGGATGAAGACACTTCTTACAGGCCGAGGTAAAAATTGCTAACAAATTTCTCTTTTTTAACCACATTATCCTGAGCAAACTCTGTCAAGCATATCATATCAATCATCAATTCATCATGATCTTATCATTTTCTTTTCTATCAACATGAAGCTAGGGTTTATTTGTTAATCACTATTTATGCCTGCTGCAGGGAAATTATGGAACTCTAGTTCAAAATGCCCTGATGTTTTTATTCTATGTGAGAGGTTTCTATCTTCATATATAGGGATTTCAAATCTGCAACAAAGAGCTCTTTCTTCTACAAGTGGCATTAATGAAGAACACATTGAAAAATTCAATGGAAAAAGACAAGAAGTGGATAATGTGTGCCAAATCTTGGAAAGTGGTCCATGGGGAACATCTTTAGAGAAAGCTTTATCCACATACAATGGAAGCACACAAAGTGATTTGGTCATTTCTGTTTTAAGGAAACTAAAAGATGTCAATCTTGCACTAAACTATTTTCAATGGGCAGAAAAGAAAAGCAATCAACCCCATTGTCCTGAAGCATACAATTCCCTTCTCATGGTTATGGCAAAAAGCAACAACTTTGATCAAATCGAACAAGTATTTCAAGAAATGAGTTTTGCTGGTTTTGGCCCTTCTAATACCACATCTGTTGAACTAATCCTAAGCTGTGTCAAAATCCATAAACTAAAACAAGCTTTCGATTTAATCCAACTCATGAGAAGATTCAAATTTCGCCCTGCTTTTTCAGCATACACAACTCTCATAGGAGCTCTTTCAACCATTCATGAACCTGATCTCATTCTCACTCTCTTTCACCAAATGCAAGAGTTAGGCTATGAAGTACACGTGCATCTATTCACAACTGTGATACGTGTATTTGCAAGAGAAAGTAGACTTGATGCTGCTCTTTCTCTTTTAGATGAAATGAGAAGCAAATATGTTGATGGAGATATTGTTCTGTATAATGTCTGTATAGATTGTTTTGGTAAAGCTGGGAAAGTGGACATGGCTTGGAAGTTTTTTCATGAAATGAAAGCTCATGGAATCATGCCTGATGATGTGTCATACACTAGCATGATAGGTGTCCTATGCAAAGCTAATAAGCTCAATGAAGCTATTGAGTTATTCGATGAATTGGAGCATAAAAAAAGAGTCCCATGTGCATATGCTTATAACACCATGATCATGGGTTATGGAATGGCTGGAAAGTTTGATGAAGCATTTAAGTTACTCGAGAAGCAAAGACTCAAAGGCTCAATCCCAAGTGTTGTTGCATACAATTGTATCCTCACATGTCTTGGAAAAAAAGGGAAAGTAAATGAGGCTTTGAAGCTATTTGATGAAATGAAAAAAGATGCATCACCTAATTTGTCAACATACAATATCCTCATAGACACACTTTGTAGATCTCAGAATCTTGAAAAGGCTTTGGAAATTCAAGAATCCATGAAAGAATCCGGATTGTATCCGAATATATTAACTCTCAACATAATGATCGATCGACTCTGTAAGTCTCAAAAACTAGATGAAGCATGTTTAATCTTTGAAAAAATGGATCATAAAGTTTGTCCTCCAAATGGTTACACTTATTGCTCTCTTATAGAAGGATTAGGGAAAATGAATAGAGTTGATGATGCTTACAAACTATATGAACAAATGTTGGATGCTAATGTGACTCCAAATGCAGTAGTCTACACTTCTTTAATAAGAAACTTTTTTAAAGTAGGAAGAAAGGAAGATGGTCATAAGATTTACAAAGAAATGATTCGAAAAGGGATAATTCCGGATTTAACCCTGTTGAACACTTACATGGATTGCACTTTTAAAGCTGGTGAAACACAAAAAGGTCGAGCTTTATTTGAAGAAATTAAGGTTCACAACATGTCCCCAGATGCTCGAAGCTATTCCATATTACTTCACGGATTAATAAAATCAGGATTTTCAAAAGAAACAAATTCAATACTCCATAACATGAAGAAACAAGGATGTGTTTTAGATACACCTACTTACAACACATTTATCAATGGATTTTGTAAATCAGGTCAAGTCAACAAAGCGTATAACCTTCTAGAAGAAATGAAGTCAAAAGGTCATCCACCAAATGTTGTTACATACGGATCCGTGATCGATGGGCTTGCAAAAATAAACAAATTAGATGAAGCTTATATGTTATTCGAAGAAGCTAAATCAAAAGGAGTTGAATTAAACGTAATAATTTATAGTTCTCTTGTTGATGGATTTGGAAAAGTAGGTAGAATCGATGAAGCGTATTTAATCATGGAGGAATTAATGCAAAAAGGGTTGACACCAAATATCTACACATGGAATTGTTTGCTTGATGCGTTAGTGAAAGCGGAAGAAATCGATGAAGCACTTGTGTGCTTTAACTCAATGAAGGATTTAAAATGTACACCAAATGGAATCACTTATGGAATTATCATAAACGGATTATGTAAAATTAGAAAATTCAATAAAGCATTTGTGTTTTGGCAAGAGATGCAAAAACAAGGGGTGCAACCGAATGTTGTGACTTATACCACAATGATTAGTGGGCTTGCGAGAAGTGGGAATGTGATTGAGGCAAATCGGTTGTTTGATAGGTTTAAGAAAGGAGGTGGAATCCCGGATTCGGGTTGTTATAATACTATGATTGAAGGGTTGAGTGTATCGAATAGGGCTATGGATGCTTATTTGTTGTTTGAGGATTGTAGAATGAAAGGGTGTAATGTGTATTTGAATACGTGTGTTGTGCTTATGGATTCGTTGCATAAAGCTGAATGTCTTGAACAGGCTGCGATTGTTGGTGCTGTGTTGAAGGAAACAGCAAAGGCTCATCATGCTTCCAAGTCTATGTAGCAAACAATTAAAATAATTTTTTCGGTTAAATGTTTGAGTTGAGTATTTATAAATTCCAATTATTTAAAGTTTCTTGTTTTATAATTTATATCATAGAAAAAGGAATTTAACCACTTTATATCGTTTATAAACAATTAGCAACAAACCTTTTTGATTGATAAAAATATGAAAACCAGGGTTACCTATCAACCGGAAGTCGTTTGGTTGTTGTTTAATGAGATTTGGTTGATGGTTTCTTGTTTGAATGAAAATATGGAAATTTAGCATCGCTTCAAGTGATTGAACTTAATATTTGGTTTGTAATCTTCATTGATGATCTAATATTGTTGTGGGCTCTCAATGTAATATGTTAAGAGTTGTTTACATTGCCAAGCTAATTTAGACATCTCCCTGTCTCACTTCTTCATCTTCATTTTCATATACTAAGAAAAGAATAGCTTTAATTTCCTTTTGTCATATATCACTCTAAGGCCTTCCGGTATGGAAGGGAAGACTATGCGTGGAGGTTGACGTGGCAAGCCAACATACGCGTAAACACCGCCCCAGGTGCGCGTAGGTGGCTTGTGGCGTAGTGGTATCCATGGACGAAGACAACCAATAGGGAAGGGAGAGAGAAACGGTTGTATATTTGACGGTTTAATCAATTTTTTTTTTTAAAATTATTAATATTTTAAATTTAAATAACATCTTACATTTTTTACCTATATATACTACACATTTTACCTTCATTTTACACTTCTAAAACAAAAAAAATTCTTCTACTTTCTTTATCTTTTCTTCAAAAATGGACCCAAACCAAATTACCACACCCACTCCAAACACTCCACATGATTATCAAACATACATGCAATTGTTGAACTCTCCAATCCAACAACAACATTTATTCACTAATCTTCCATACAACCCATAATTCTTCCAACAACAACGACCACAACAACAATTTATTCAACCCCAATTCACTTAACCCTAATTCCAAGGTTTTCAACAACAAACTTCTCAACAATTCCAAATACAATCATCTCAATCCCAAACTGTGAACCTCGACAACGATAACGATCGGGTCCAAGAAAAACCACAACCATCTCGAAGAAGGCAACCAAAAGCAAAACTTGGAACGAAGAAGAGGAGCAAGCTTTAGCGAAAACTTGGATTTTCATATCATGTGACTCGAGAAGAGGCAACAAGCAATCCGGAGAAAGTTTTTGGAATCGTGTTTTGGATCACTTTCACTTGCTACTTGGAAGGCAAACGGATCGGTCGTACGACACGGTCAACGAAAAATGGCGTGATCTACGCGCGGCTTGCACAAAGTTTAATTACATATTTGAAAATTTAAAAAATATGCATAAAAGTGGTTGCAACGACTTCAACATTTTATCAACCGTGTGCTACCAATTCAAAGTTACAACCAATGGTAAACCATTCGGTCACCAAAAAACGTGGGAAGTTTGCCGTAACGGTCCAAAATGGGTCCTTAATCTGGAGACGTCGCATTCGGACTCGACCACCGGCTACAACAAAAGACAAAGAACTTCTAAATCGGACGCGAGTTTTGGGCTAGACCTCAATGATGACTTTGATGTTGGCGATGCAGAGGGTCTACCGGAAGTCCAACTCCATCGACCACCGGGAAGGGACAAAGCAAAACGGGCGACGTCTTCAAGCGGAAAAGCAACCGCAACTAGCGGCGATGGGTTTGTGGAATCCATAGATAAAACTCTAGGTTTTCTAGAAAAAAATACGAATCAACGGAGGAAGCTCGTCGCCAAAAAACAGCTCTTACCGATCTTCAAATCATAAACACAAAGCCCCAACCGGATCTCGACCCGGAAAATCTCGCGACATTTCTCAAAATCCAACAACAAGTTCGCGATAAATATGGAAAGTAGGTTCTAATATTTATGTTTTAGTTGGTATGTTTTATGTTTTTTTTAAAGTAATTTAGGATAAATAAATACTTTAAGATTTTATTTTTTTTATGTTTTTTAAGTATTTTAGGATTTAAATTTGTGTGTTTTAAAATTAATGTAACATGTTTTAATTTAATGTGTGTTTTTATTTGAATTATTTTTTTAATTTAATATAATAATGTCAAAAAAAATGATGTGGAGTGGTAACCATTTCCAAGGGTCAGTGGTTTGGTAGTGTGTTTGTAGTGGAACTGATGTGACGCTGATGTGACGTCACTTTTTGAATGAGTTTGGTGTGAACATACCCCTTAGCCTAATACAACTCATAATTACTTTTTAATGTGTCAGGGAGATATATTAGACAAATCATCATCACAATTAATGATGTTAAAGTTTTAAATAATAGATTTTAAACTTTTTATAGAAACATTTACTTTTTGTAATTATATATTAAATTTGAAGTTATATCTAACTTTAAAATTTTGGTATATATCTTAATTAATAATTTCTTTAAAATTATTTATTTAAAATATTTGATTAATAATCATACATTTTTACTATAAAAATTTAATTAATTTTTTAACCATAATTCCCACATCTTATAAACTAATCTTATAAACTAGTAAAAATAATATTTTAGTTGCCAATTGTGAACATATTGGTTACAACATGAACCATTTCTAATTATAATAACTGCCAAAGTTATGGAAAAGAAAAGACATTATTTACATATAGTTGACAAAAATAACAATATTAATAATTTTTTTATGCTAACTTTAAATATAATGATCATATTTCTACTCTAACAAGTAAATATTTTTTTTACCACATGTCATATTTTCATTCATTTTGTCACATATCATTTGTAGTTATTTTAAATTAATTTTTATTCCACATGCCATTTTATGGTTTTTTCATTTTCTGAAATTCCACATAATATTTAAATATAATAATTAATGCATATCAATTTTATTAATAGACTTTCTTTTTAATTTCAAAATTACTAAATTAAAGTCTAATTAGTTTCCTTTGTTTATTTGTCTAAATTATTTGTTTAACATGAAAAGAGAAAAAACATTTTAATTTTAATAATTCAATATTTTTCTTACTTTTCTTATAAATTCAAACTTGTCAAATGTTTAGAATTTCATATTTATTTTTTCTTTTAAATAAACTCATATAATACATGAGTCTCACACTTAGTTATTCATTAAAGACGTAAATTTCTTGTTCATCTCCAAATCAATAAATATTTATACATAAGATTAAGTTTTATTAACCCATTTGAATGGCATTGATGGAAAAAATAAAAAATGGGTTAACTCTCCCTCTATGGAAGATCGAGAAACTAAAGTAAGTATTTTATTCATGATTTAATGTAATTCAAGTTAGTCACACGTTGACGTAATTTTCTTTGGCTTTGGCTATAACTAGATCATGTATAGTTTTGGATGTGTTACATATCATGTCCATATAATTTTCTTGTAACCAGATAGAATGACTTTGTTCTTATCTAGAATTAGTGAAAATACTACCCAAGGATTTGATTCTTTACTAATGAAAATACTAACCTAGACAATATGCATGCGTATGCATGCGTAGAACCAATCTACATGGCCATGTAGGCGCCACATAAGTATTTCTCTCACCTCTCACTTCCAACCCTTATATTCCTGAACACTTGGAAATTCATCCCTCTCAACTCACTTACTATAGTATAACTATATAGGCATAACTTACAAATAACCCATGCACAATCTTTCAAGTGATGGAACAAATTAGGAACCCCGTTGAAGCATGGATTTATGCGATACCACAAGGAATGGAATGATCTTCCCTGTGGTAACGATGATACCTCCAAAAAAACCTCCATTCCGCAACCTACTCGGTCTACCCTAACAATAAAGACTAGGAAGTAGGAACATATGATTTTGATTGTCCCTCTTTTACAATTTAAGTCTCTATACTTGTGTATTTTGTCATGTATTACTAACCAATATAAACATATTGATGTGTATCGGTGTGTATGGCTGTATGTGTAGGAATAACTGTGAACCGAAAGAAGGAACATGTTACTTTTGACTTTATCCCTTATTTATAGTTTAAGGTGTGTATGTTTGTGATATGTTACCAATATACACATATGTTTTTTTATATGATTGTTAGTTTGTTACAATTGTCAAGTTGATGTTTAATGTCATTCATGTAATTTTTTTTTTCATATTTAGGAGGATGATATATTTGTTGAATATACCCCTCCATGTTAATCTTGACGACGAATCCGATAAAAAAAGAAGAGAATGTGCAAAATTCCAAGAAAAGGAAACATGAATGTAACATCCCAAAAACAGTGATAAAATTTTCATTTTTAAGTTCATCAATCCCATACATCAAATGTCTCGAAAACATCCAAGATACAAAATATCCAAAACAACAGAGTAAAAGAAATCATAATCGCGGAAACATGAGGGGGAGAACGCTGTGCCAGAATGTCGGGCCCTTCCCTTTCATACTTGCATGTAACTGTTGTTGTAGGAGAACCCGACCAGTGGAAGATAAGTATCCTAACTCCCGCTAAAATCAAGCATATACGCCCTAAGCATATCTTCGAGTGTTTGAATGGTCTGCTCACTCTACCCATCGGTATGGGGGTGGTATGCTGTACTAAAATGAAGTTGAATGCCCAACTCCTCATGAAACTTCCTCCAAAACCTGGAGGTAAAACGAACATATCGATTTGAAACCACCGAAACACGCACTTCGTGCCGAACCACCACCTCCCAAATGTAACGTAGGCCAATTTCTCGGCTGATATACTCTCGGAAATCGGAATGAAATGTGCACTCTTGGTCAACCCATCAACAATGAACCAAATAGAGTCAACCCCACGTGCCATCCTCAGCAACTTTGAGATGAAGTCCATAGTGATCTCTTCTCATTTCAAGATGGGAATGGGTAACGACTGCGTTTTTCCATGGGGTCTCTTGTGTTCGGCCTTGAACTTCCGACAAGTCAAGCACCGCTCCACAAATCAATCTATCTCTCTCTTCATACAGGGCCACCAATAGCTTAACTTCAGATTCCTATACATCTTTGTAGCCCCTGGATGGATCGAAAACTTCGACTTATGAGCCTCTTCTAACATCGTTTGTCTTACCCCACAAGTAGTCGGAACCCAAACCCTCCCACATTGCATTAACAAGCCCCGACTATCCTTGACAAACAATGGAATACCCCCTGATTCCCTCCGCCTTCCAATTTTCCTTTTTCAAACCCTCCACCTAAGCATCTTTGATTATATCTAAAAGTGTAGAAACAATAACCATCCTCATACATAAATCCCTAATAGGTGCACTCCTTTCCTTGCAGCTCAACGCATCGGCCGTAGCATTGGACTTCCCAGGGTGGTATAGGATTTCACAATCATAATCCTTTACCACATCCAGCCATCTCCGCTGCCTCATGTTCAAATTCGACTAATCCATCAAGTATCTCAGACTCTTGTGATCAGTGACGATAGTACACCTAATTCCATACATATAGTGCCTATAAATCTTGAGAGGAAAAACTATAGGCCCCAACTCCAAATTGTGCGTAGGGTAGTTTGCCTCATGAGGCTCCAGCTGCCTCGAAGCGTAAGAAATCACATGTCCCCTCTGCATGTGGACAACTCCCAATCTCGAGACAGACGCATCACAATAAATCACAAAATCATCCATACCCTCAGGAAGAGTGAGAATCAGGGACTCACACAATCTTTGTCTCAACGTCTCAAAAGCTAGCTGCTGATTGGGCCCCCATCGAAAAGTAACATTCTTCTTCGTTAAATGGGTCAAAGGCACAACGATCTTGGAGAAATCCTGGATAATTCTCTGATTAATGACCCGCGAGGCCTAGAAAACTTTGTATCTCCGATGGGGTCCTCAAAACCTCCCATCTCATCATAGCGTCAATCATGGCCGGATCAACCAATTTACCCTTCTGGTTGACGATGTGCCCCAAGAATTGTACCTCGCGCAACCAAAACTCACATTTGGAGAATTTGGCATATAGCTTCTCCCTCTTCAGAATCTCAGACACCTCCGACAAATGATTCTTGTGTTGCTCCTTGGTCTTGGAGTAGACCAAAATATCATCAATAAACACGATCACCGACCGATCAAGCATCGGTCTGCATACCCGGTTCATGAGATCCATGAACACCGCTGGTGCATTGGTGAGCCTGAAAGGCATCATCACGAACTCGTAATGACCATAACGAGTCCTTCAGGCCGTTTTCTGCACATCCTCATCTCTGAACCTCATCTGATGGTAACCTAATCGCAAATCAATCTTGGAAAACCAAGATGCACCCTGAAGCTGGTCAAATAAATCGTCGATCCTCAGAAATGGCTAACGGTTCTTCACTATTAACTTATTCAACTCTCGGTAGTCAATGCACATCCTGTGTGAGCTGTATTTTCAAGAACAGGATCGGTGCTCCCCATGGTGAACTGCTCGTTCTAATAAACCCCTTGTCTAGCAGCTCCTGAAGCTGCATGGATAACTCCTGCATCTCTGGCGGTGCCAACCGATATGGTGCTTTGGCTATTGGGGACGCACTAGGAACTAAATATATCTGAAATTCAACATGTCTCTCGAGAGGCAATCCAGGTAAATCCTCAGGAAATATGTCAGGAAAATCCCGAACGATGCGCACATCACTCAAATTTGTTGTGCCCCTAATGTGGGTATCCGCCACATAAGCCAAAAACTCATAACATCCCTGTTGAAGATATCTCCTGGCCCTCGCTGCTGAATAAACGACCGATCCATGTATCCCCTCTCCACGAATAACCAATTCTCCCCCACTAGGGTTTCGAACTATAACCAACTGGTGCTCATAGTCAATCATTGCTCAATTGAGGCCTAACCAGTCCATCCCTATGATAACCTTCGACCTTTGCAGAGGAATCAGAACCAAGTTAATAAAATATCACTCACTGAACAGGTTAAGAACACACCCCTGATGAATCCTCGAAGCACTCACAGAATGATCGTCGGTGATCTCCACATCCAATAGATAATCTAGAGTCCCCGGGAGCATCACTAAACTTCTTGCTAAGCGCAAGAGATACAAAGGATCGGGTAGCACCCGAATCGAACAAAACATGAGCAGTCATACCATTGACTAAGAAAGTCCATGTACATGATCAGATAGAATATAAGAATAAATAAGGAAAGCAATAAAATATATGATAAGATCACATACCGATAACCACATATGGTGATGCTCGAGCCTCATCGGTAGTCAACTCAAATGTCATACTCTTCACCACAGGTGCCCCCTCCTTGCCATGACAGCCATCGGTGATCCTCAAGGTGGCTTGTTCTGGCGCCTCGGCTGCCCATCCTGATAACCTTGGACAATCGGCTTTTTTATGTCCTGTCTGGTTGCCGTGAAAACAGATCACTAGACTCCGGGAGCAATCCCTACTCATATGACCGGTCTGAACACATCTGTAACAACCCGAACCCATGATCGACATGGCCCACTGTGCGGCTTGCCGCAATGGCTCCGACCCTACTGGCCCCGAGAATGCAAATCCAAAGTCTTGGGCCTCTTAGCCTAACCTACTACTGTCTGTACCTACTCCGACTTGCGCTTCGTCCGAAGCTCCCACTCAATCTCCTGCTCACGGGCCTTCTTAATCATATCATTCAGGGGATTACACCCCGAAAATCTCATAAACTCCCTGATGTCATCCCTCAACATATCATGATATCTCGCATTCTTCATCTCTTTATCCGCAACGTATTACATAACTAACATAGCCCTCTCAAGGAACTTGGCGGTGATCTCCGCTGCATTCTCAGTAGTCTGGCAAAGGTCCTAAAACTCCCCCGCCAACTGCTTCACCTCGATTGTTGGTGTAAAATCCTCCTGGAATCTTCTAACAAATTCCTCCCAAGTGATGGCCACCACAGATACAAAACCCAAAGCTTGGCCAACTTCATCCCACCAGTCACGTGCTCGGTCTCTCAGAAGGCAATATGCAAATCCTACCTTTGCCTCTGCAGGAAAAAAACTCGTCCGCTGAGCATTCTCCATGTCAGCGATCCAACGACGGCTGGAGATGGGGTCCTTAGCCCCACATAACTCTGGAGCTCCACAAGCCTTGAACTCCTGAAACGAGGGAGTCTATGCTCCATCAGCTCTATAATCCCCTCCTTGATAGTACTGGAAATCATAGGGGTGGCCTCCATGATACCGTGGGTAATATCAGATGTGATAAACTCGTGCAACGGCCCATCAATTGGTTTTGGTCCAGTGCCAGAACCTGATCCAGAAGCTCCTCACCGCGTGATCGCCATACCTAACTGAAATACAAACATACAAATGATCAACACACTCATGGGGGAACTTCTATTCCAAAGGCTCTTTAGGATTTCTAAGATAATATTTGTCTCGAGTACAGATCATGTGCTTTCAATAGTACGGTCCCAATAATACCTTCCACACCTATCTATACTTTCCTCAAGGCCCATCCTAAATCCTCTAAGTTACCACACTAAACTCATACACACTATCCTTATGCAGCATACATATCCTACTACAACATTTCCTAAACTCTCCTAGGAATTCTCAACTCAATTGCTCTGCAACACATGGAACCTCAACCAACACTGTGGGTTGCCTTATGCATGAAAGTTGTACACAAAATGGAATCACATAGATTGCCGGATAATGATTCTACCCTAAGTCCACAACTAAACAAGGAACAAAAATGAGGCTAAATCAATCATTTTAGGGCTCTATGAACCTAATCGTATACAACCTTTAAAGCATACACTTAGCAATTAACTAAGACGATATCAATTCCATGTAGGACTTAACATCCAATTCTCCTAGGCTATAAGGCATCACACAAATCATGCAATTCTATCATACGATTCCTGAAGGTATCTCTAGCCCTACTCTAGCATACGATTCATATATCTGGCATACTAATCATAACACATGTATGAGTATTTTTGGGAATCACTTACTTGAGCTCAGCTGATTGCACGCGTCACAACCCCTCTTTATTTTATAAAAATCTTTTAGAAATTTATTTTTCTTTTGAAAAGATTATTATTTCCTCAGTTTGAGTTCTGACACACCCAAAAGTGTGTCCGAATCTCTCAAACCAAGGCTCTAATACCAACTTGTAACATCCCAAAAACAGTGATAAAATTTTCATTTTTAAATTCATCAATCCCATACAACAAATGTCTCTAAAACATCCAAGATACAAAATATAAACATCAGAGTAAAAGAAATCATAATCGTGGAAACATGAGAGGAGAATGCAGTGCCATCACGCCGGGCCCTTCCCTTTCGTATCGGAAGTACCTGAAACATAAATGTAAGCACAAAGATTAATGAGCTTCCCCAAAATACCACATACAACATACACATAAATATAACAACATGTGGCTGTGTCGGGTCTGTATCAACCCCCCATGTTCGTATCAACCCCATGTAACAGCAAGTAGCTGTGTCGGGTCTGTATCAACCCACGTGTTCGTATCAACCCCGAGTCCATAATGAATCTGAGCCAAGATTGGGTCCATGCATATATCATAAAATCATATTATTAATAGTCACATAGTCACATACATCCTACACATACGAATCAGTGGGCCGACATTGGTGCCTTCAACCCACTAGTGTGGCGAGAAGACTCACCTCATAGAAAGTGTTCTACTACTACTTCTCTTACTGACAGAGTACCGCTGCTACACACCACCTAATCAGTCAAACCAAATAAACCCTTAAGCTCTTCCTCCAAAATAGGTACTTGACCAAAAGTTAACTCAGGTCAAAGGTCAAAGCTAACGGCCAACGTTTACTTTGGTCAACCACCACGTCATGGCCACCTATGGCCACGCCCCTACCTTCTAGTAATAGTCAATTGTGATTTTTCCCACCACCATGTTGTGGCAACCCGAGCCACGCCGTGGGCACTGGGTTTTTAGCAGCTTAATGGATTAAGCTGTTTTCTTCGATTCCAAAGTCTCCAAATTTCAGATCTGGTCTGAAACAAAGTCTAGAAGGATAAAGTTTCAAAATTGACCTAATAAGACCATCCAAAAGGTCAAAAACTCAAACCCTAGATTCAAAAGGGGCTAAATATGACATGACTTTCCCCATTAAGCACTTAACCTAAAAGTCCAAAGCTCATATACTCCAAAACATATTCTAATACCTAATCCAACATAAAAGTTGGTGCTTTATAGACATGAATGTACAATGCATGTCTTGAAGCCATAATGATCCAAAAAAGGGGTTTTCCATGGAAATCCCATGCATGGTTCAAAACCCCACAAGCATCCAGATTCAACCCAACAACTATATCAAATGACCCAAAGATCCATAAAGTTGCAAACTTTATGAGATCCTAACACTCTAACCCATAAGAACTTGAATATTTAGGGACAAAAAATAAGATCTAGCATCCTAACATGATAAAAAATGAGTCTTGAACACTTACAAGGGTCCAAAAGATTGCTAACACAAAGGATGAGGACTAGCTTATTGAATCTTAGCACAATTCTTCTTCTTTCTTCCTTATAAGGCTTCAAGAACACCAACAAAGGCACAAAATGAAGGTGGGAGAGATTTAGGGTTTCACATGTCTGATGGAGGCTGAGGGTGAGCAAATCCTATCCTCCTCATTCCTTTAAATAAGGAGCAAAACCCGGAAAATAGCTCACTAATGGTTGTAATAGTTCGTTTTGTCAATGAAAATTGAGTCGTGCATAAAAAATCTTAAATTTTAGGCCCATAGATAGTCACAAGGTGAAGATATGGGTCGTATGTTGTTAGATTGTATACATGGGTGAGGGCATGTGGCATAAAGAACGTTACGAGGGTGACCGCCGATAACGGAACTTCAAACGGAAAGCCATAGAATTTTGAACCTTATTGTCATATAAAAAGTACCAAAACTATCATGTGGCATGTTTGATGTGTCCAAAAAGTCGTTAAGTACATAAGTCAATCCACCCAAGGAATTACAAACTTTAAGAATTATATGAAAAAGAATGGATTAGAAGCGAATAAGTTGTTGTGTGGTTGTTGTCTTAGAGATGGAACTCCACTTACAAGTTGTTGAAATCTTGAAGACCGCCTTGGAGCTAAGAGTGGTGTTGGCGAATATGAAGTTCAAGGTATTAAATTATTTTTTTTACTTTTATTATCGAGTTTTTTTCTTTTCTTTTTCTTTTTATAATTTTCAACTTTTATTTTTCTTACATTTACTAATTTATATTTCTATTTATGATTATATTGAATATATTGAAGGGTTTGTTATAATCCCATCCATCAATGATTCTTAGTTAAAATATGATTATCGTAAAATATAAAAATAAAGAATTCTATATTTTATAGATTTTCATTATACATACGACGATAAGAATATATTTGTTGATTTTCCTAATTTCACGAAAATAAGAATTTCATCTTTTATCTTGTTAATTGAGGCCTCTTGATGAAGAATATAGGAAAAAGGACATATTTTCTATGACTTTTGATTCTTTATATAACTAGATCTTATGTCAACAAAGAAAACCCCATTCGTCTAATTTTAACTCGGATTTCGATAAATTAATTATTTGTTTGATCAAAATAACTGAATTTAATGTTCTAATTTTGATTCAAAGGAAAGAAAGTGTGTAGTTGCAATACCTCACTCAAAACGCTTTTTAAAGGATTATGTGGCACGATTAGATCGAATATGCCATTATGGAATAAATACTCGCCTGCTTGTGAATTTCTTGGTAGATAATTCTTATGCACGGGGTTTAAGAACAGTTCTGGAACATGTAGATTTCGATGTCATAAAAAACGAGGTGAAATTTCTTGAAATATTCAAGATAAAAACAAAGATTATATATTCATCATCTGAATCGTTGGTCCATGTATTTTCCTAGGAAGTTTTAGATGTCGACAAACATCTAAGATTCTGGTCAACAAAAATTGGAGTTTTGCCACATATGTTCGAAAATGCGATTAAAGTATGACAAGTATTTGGGTACAATTTTGCCAAACTCAATGATTACATGTACTTTGTCGTGTTGTTGGATACACAATTTAATTCATCATTTTTAATCATTTTGTTAGATATTTTAACTATACAAGTGTCAACCGTGACATCCGAGTCAACATTTAGCATTTGCGGTCCTGTATGAGATGCGTATGGAACTCGTTTGACAACATTGATAGTGGAGACATTGTTTTGCACCAAATATTGGGTTAGAAAATCAAGAAAATCAACTATAGATGACGTTGACGATGTCTTAAAAGATAATGAGATAGTGTTGGGTAATTACTTTCAACTTTCATAATATTTTTTGTTTTATTCGTTACAAACCCTAAATTAGAATTTTATATACTAACTATTTTTTTGTTTTTATATGGAGATAGAAGAAGCGATACAAACAAAATGGGAAAGAAATGGAAAAGAAACCAAGTTGAATTATTTTTGGTTTTGGAACAAATATACTTAGATTGTTTCTTTAAGTATTAAAAGAATGATGCATATTTCTAATACTTTTAGCTACAATCATGCTTAGTTTTGGACAAAAGGTACTTATTATGTTTGACATATGTTTTGTATTTGCAAAGACATGCTCGGGACAAAAAGGAAGCAAACAAAGAGCTGGAAGCAAGAAAACGGGAGCTAGGACAAAAAGAAGAAAAAAATAGACTTAAAGATAGAGGACCACGATGTGGTGATCATCCACAACGACATGGTAAACGGAAGATTCTCGACTAATAAGCTGACTTGGAGAATACATGATATACACAAAGACCACGACGTGGTTATTAACCACGACGTGGTGATCAGTTATATGGAAACTATAAATATCCGATGATTAGGTCGAATGGGGTGACTTCTAGCCAATTTTCTGAAGAGAATTACGACCAAAAACCCTTGGAAGCTCAGAAGAAGATCGATAATCAATTGGAAATAAAGAGTTGAAGAAGATTTAGAAGAATTCGACCTAGATCCATTAGTTTTCCTAAATATACTTATGTCTAATCTAGTTTGCATGACTTTCGTGTATTTTTCTGCTATTATGAGAGGCTAAAAACCTTCTACTTTTGTTTGGTGAAGATAAAACTGATCCTATAGTGTTGATTTCGATTTATGGATATTAGATATTGATTTTGCTTGTGTTTGATAATTAAACCCTAACATTTTCTAGTTCTAGTTTATATTGCTTATAAATCAGATTCTGTATGATAGTTGATCATTCTAATTGCATGAATTTGTCACCTAGTTGTTTATGATCATTAAATAATTAGAGCTAGGATTAATCACATCTTAGATAAAGTAATTAAAGCTAGTAACTTTAACTATGTTAGAGAGTATAATTAATCTTAATTTGTGCTTGGTTGCTTAACTTGAGCATAGGAAAGTAACTAATATCATTCATAGTCCAATTTGTGCTAATTATCGATTTGGTGTTTAACTTGTGCTTGATCATTGCATGGTAATTCATAAATTGATAAGTTTAGATATTTGATCATAATAGCTAGTTAATAAATTGGTAATCAATATATTCTATCCACTAGAAATCAACCATAGGAGAAGGTGAAATCAGATCTAAGCAGAAGTACTCTTTTAATCTTGAAGTAATTTCAATTTCTTTGTTTGCTTAATTGTTTAGTTGATAGTAATTTGAATTAAGTTCTTCTGATCTTACAAATTAAGTAGCCCCCCCACTTTAAGTTTGTCTCTTAGTTTAATTAGAAGTAGTTAGATTAATTAATTAAATTCTGTTCCCTGTGTTCAACACACGACTTACCTAAGCTATTCTATAATCTGACTATGTACACTGCCTATAGGTGCATAATTTAGTTAAGTCAGTTAGGTTAAAATTTTAAAACAAGTAGGTGCTTTTATACACATAAAGTTTTTGGTGACGTTTCCGGAGAACAACTTATTTTAGTTGAAAATAATTGCTTCTAGTTAATCGATCCTTGTTGTGGGGTAAAAGCCGTAAAAAGTTATTTTTCTGTCCATGCATCCCCTAGGACATAGTAATATCTTACCACGACGTGGGCATTGGTAGTGTTTTTTAGTTTATTTAATTTTATTTCTTTTTTGTTCGTTTTACGTACGTTTTCTAGTTTTATCTTAGCAGGGAAAAATAGGGGACATCACGACCATGACAATGGAAGAGTATAAGCGAGACATATGAGGAACGACAACAGATGGGGTCTTGATCCACCAAAATTCCCAACCACTACAAAGTTCGAACTACCTGGACATATTTTTGGCATGCTAAAGGAACTAACTTTTATGGTAAGGAGCACGAAGACGTTTATGAGCATATAGAAGAGGTGGTGGATATTTATAACTATTTTCATGCACCAAACGTGAGTAAAGATGCGGTGATTCTTCGACTTTTTCCAGTCACACTAAAGAGTGAAGCAAAATAATGGTTAAAATCACTTCCCTTTGGAGCAATCATGACATGGGCTGATTTTAAGACTGAGTTCATAAACCAGATTACCCCTCTTCAAAAGTGGTGAAGCTTAAAAGAAACATACATAATTTTCAACAATTAGAGGGCGGAGTCGCTATACGAAGCTTGGGAGCGTTACAAGAGATTGTTACGACATTTCCCTCAACATGACTTCAATGTGCAACAAGAAATCCCGATATTTTATGATGGAGCTAATGTGTGCACTCGCCAACTTCTAGACTCTCAAGGGCCCATGACAAAGAAGGATCTGACAACAAATAAAGCTTTGATTGACGAATTTGCTAAGAATTCAAGAGAGTATCACAACCCAAAGGAGGATTTCACTAGAGGAAAATCAAGTAAAGATGGACGTCAAGATGCTATCAGTTCAGTAATTGCAAAGCTTGACGCAATGGAAGAAAGGATCAGAAAAATGGGTGGATCAATTCAAGATAAACGCGGAGCTTGTGGGGGACCCCATTATACAAGGGATTGTGAATTAGAGTACAAGAGAGATCGAGATACAAAAGAAATTCAACAACTAAAGCATGATCTCTACCAAATAGAACACGTCCAATCCGAGAAAATATATGCTCTTGAGTCAATGCTATTTAGATTTATGGAAGCTAGCGGAAAACGACATGATGCTACAGATGCAACACTTAAGGAATAATAAGAATCTATTTTAAGCATCTACACATAAGTCGGGGAATTAACAAAGCTTGTGCAAGAAAAGCTACCCGATTCACCTTCAAGAAAAGTCGAGCCAATCCTAATCTCTCAAGTTAGGCTGTTTATACAGAAGAAGATGAGGAATTGGTGCATATGGGGGTCCTTAATTCAATAGAAGAACAGTCTAATCAATCACTTGAAGGAAAAGAAAAAAGAAGAGAAGAATCGTGACTCTGCCCAGTCGCTACAACGTAGAGGCAATAATACCACGTCGTGGGCACTAAAGGAAGATTATGATTTTTCTGTCGTCGAGCCGTATTGACCACCTCTCCCTTACCCATCTCCTGCCAATGTAAATCTGGTGAAACAAGAAAACACGAAGTTCCTTGAGCATGATGAGTTTGAATACGTAAAAGAAGAAGAGTGGGAGGAATAGGAGGAGCCTTTTCCCAAAAAGCAATTGGAAAAGGAAGTGAATTATTCGAAATCTCTAATGTCAAATCTAATGATTTTCGAGGTGTATGCTTTTACAAGACATCCAGATCAAGTCTCGAAGACTGATGAAGAAAAAGAAGAAGAGAGTGATGACTCCAATTTTGAAAAGAAGAACCCTAAGAGAGACACCACAAAAGCTAAAGAAGCAGGAATGAATGGAAAACTCAAGCGAAAGAACAAAGAAGATGTCAACCTAACAATGCAAGAGAACTTGAAAAAGGAATTCAACAAAAGGGTTGCCTACAAATGAGCAAGTTTCAAGATGATGGAGAACGGGGAGGTTACACTTCCACCCGACGCAAGGTAGAAGGGAAGGAGTCCGGATCACGACTCCTAAAAAATAAACGCTTATCGGGAGGCAACCCGATGATTTAAGAGTTTGCATTTATTTCTTTTTGATTTCTTTTTAGTTTTTGTTTTCACTTAAATTTTTAATTTAGTTTAACCGAATGTGATGTGTTTCTCTAGTCTTTGATCTTATTGTGTAGTATTGGACGAAAGTGAAGCAGTGAAGGAGCTTAATTGATGAAGAAGCCGTGAGATTTTTAGAAGATTATAATTAAAGACCATAGTTTTGAATAAGTGTGGGGTTCCCACTTGATGAAGAAAAGAGTTTTGAAGAAATTTTACAGAAAGAAAAGGCCGGGAATGATCTAAAGCCATTAAGAAAGAAAGATGCATTATTTTGAATTTTTAAGGCATTCTGAGAAGACACCACGACGTGGTTATCATCTCCACGTCGTGACATTCGATAGTATCACGACTGCATCAAACCTGTTACCATGACGTGGCATCATTCGACCATGCTGTGGCAATCTTATATTTCGCGATCATGACGACTTCAAACACAACACCACGACGTGGCGTTGCTTTCCCACGTCGTGGCTAAGGTTCAACACACTTTTTGAAGAATGGTTCTTTCGTTTATTTTCATTCGGATCATTTACATTCACAAGAAGAAGGCTTAGAAGTACTGTTTCCAGCCATTATACGAGAAGTCCAAGCTTTACCACATAAGTTTTAGAATTTGATCTCGCCACTACTATCTCAGGGTAGTCTGTTCAAATTTCTCATCTTTAGTTTTATGTTCTTTAATCATTTAAGCATGCAATAGGGACATTGCATAATTAAAGTATGTGGTAGGGGGTTGAATATAGGAATGCAAACATACTAATAAAAATAATGAAAAATGACTAGAATTTAAAAAATTATTAGAAAATTTAGAAAATCTAAAAATTGAATCTAGTTAAAAAAGTTGTTGTATTATTATGTTGAGATCTAGGTTTCTAGCGTTGTGTGGGACGATCCGATGCGAGTTTCGATGTTTATTTGAGCCAATATATGTTATAGTGTATTTGGGGCTTCCCTATCCTAGTGAAATCATGGAACAAAAACACGACCTTGCTTAGTTTGAGGGACATAATATGTTTAGCATCGTGAACCAGAAATGTATCCGGGAGAACTTATGTAGTCATTGTACCTTAGACTAATACCTTTAACCAATAAGAGTTGAAGTTAAGCTCCCTTGCTTAAGCATATTTTTTCAGGATTTTTAGTATTGAGTGAAAAAAGTGAGAAAAAAAGAGAAAAAAAAAAGAAAAATAATTAAAAAAAAGTTGCAAAAGTTTGAGAGAATAAGAGTCTAAAAAACTATGAAGATCAAGAAATACGAAGAAAAGTTCAGATTTCGAAGACTCAAGAATAAGGCAAAATTGCCAAGTTATTATTTTTGTAATTTTTTATTTGTAGGCTATTTTTCCATATGTATGCTTGGGGGCTTAACCAAAAATTACCTTGAGGTTAAGAAAGTTTTTGGGGATGGATTCGGAGGGATGCATAAAATGATAATGTTCAAAAGAAGTGGGGAAGTGTTTATGAAGATTGTGAGTATTTAGGATTGGGGAAATTCTTAGATAATTTTAAACACAAATACATGTGTTGCGGTGTTGATGTAATGTAGAGGGTCAAAATGGATTGTCTTGTGCGATGTTGGTAGCTAGGGTTTTAATGTGATGGTATGATAATAATAATAAAACCAGTTTTGCTTGAGGGTAAGAAAAAACCAAGCGTGGGGTATTTTGGTACGTGCATATTTAATCATGTATTTCATGCATATTTCTAATACTTTTAGCTACAATCATGCTTAGTTTTGGACAAAAGGCACTTATTATGTTTGAAATCTATTTTGTAGTTGGAAAGACATGCTCGGGACAAAAAGGAAACAAACAAAGAGCTGGAAGCAGGAAAACGGGAGCTAGGACAAAAAGAAGAAAAAAATAGACTTGAAGATAGAGGACCACGACATGGTGATCATCCACCATGACATGGTAAACTGAAGATTCTCGACCAATAAGTTGGGTTAGAGAATACGAGGTATACAAGAAGACCATGACGTGGTGACTATTAACCAAGACGTGGTGATCAATTATATGGAAACTATAAATATCCGATCATTAGGTCGAATGGGGTGACTTCTAGCTGATTTTTTGAAGATAATTGCGACAAAAAACCTTAGGAAACTCAGAAGAAGATCGAGAATCAATTGGAAATAAAGAGTCGAAGAAGATTTAGAAGAATTCTACCTAGATCCATTCGTTTTCCTAAATATACTTATGTATAATATAGTTTGCATGACTTTTGTGTGTTTTTCTGATACTATGAGAGGCTAAAAAACTTATACTTCTGTTTGGTGAAGATAAACCTGATCCTATAGTGTTGATTTCGATTTATGGATATTAGATATTGATTTTGCATGTGATTTGATAATTAAACCCTAGTATGTTCTAGTTCTAGTTTATATTGCTTATAAATCAGATTATGTGTGATAGTTGATCTTTCTAATTGCATGAATTTGTCACCTAATTGTTTATGATTATTAAATAATTAGAGCTAGGATCAATCACATCTTAGATAAAGTAATTAAAGCTAGTAACTTTAACTGTGTTAGAGAGGATAATTAATCTTAATTTGTTCTTGGTTGCTTAACTTGAGCATAGGAAAGTAACTACTATCATTCATAGTCCAATTTGTGCTAATTATCAATTTGGTGTTTAACTTGTGCTTGATCATTGCATGGTAATTCATAAATTGATAAGTTTAGATATTTGATCATAATAGTTCGTTAACAAATTAGTAATCAATATATTCTATCCACTAGAAATCAACCATAGGAGATGGTGAAATCGGATCTAAGCAGAAGTACTCTTTTAATCTTGAAGTAATTTCAATTTCTTTGTTTGCTTAATTGTTTAGTTGATAGTAATTTGAATTAAGTTCTTCTGATCTTGCAAAATAAGTAAAAACCCCCACTTTAAGTTTGTCTCTTAGTTTAATTAGAAATAGTTAGATTAATTAATTAAATTCCGTTCCCTGTGTTTCGACACCCAACTTACCTAAGTTATTCTATAATCCGACTATGTATACTGCCTATAGGTGCATAATTTAGTTAAGTCGGTTAGGTTAAAAAATTAAAAGAAGTAAGTACTTTTGTGCACATAAGTTGGAACTTTTATTGATTTTTATATTGGATTTTTTATTAATTTTTGTTTTGGTGTTAATAATTACACAACAATGAATGTTAAACATTCTTAGTTGTATGTTTTGCATATGATAGGAACCTAATAATCAACTTCCAATAATAGATGTACCTTTTTCTGTATGTTCTGAATATTAACTCACTTCATTTAATTAACCTTAATTTATGAGGTGGCTTTTCTGTGTGTCAGGGAAACTAAAAATCAACTTCCAATAATAGACTAAGAAAACGAGGTACCTTTTTTTGATCAGACACAAATTCATATCAGTTGCAAAGAAGAAAAAAAAATTAGAAAGAAAGAAAATTACGTCACAAACTTACTAGTCCTAATTCCTAGATATAACAATCCAACTTACAAATAATAATAAGCTAATGGTTATACTTGTAACTAGAAGTCGTAAAGTAGAAAAAAAATATGATACTAAAAAGCCTAAATTCCATCTCCGGTTTTTGCAGGTTTGGGAACCGAATACCCGAACAGGTATTGTAACCGAATTCATATAGGGCCGGTTCTCGATTCTAGGTTTGGGTCACTTTCGGGTTTGGTCCTAAATGGTTCAGTCCAGGTTTAGAATCATGCCCATCCCTACATAAAAGTATAAATTAATGTTATACTTATAAGTATATACATAAATTGTCTAGTAATGTGATTCGTAATTTTAAATGTGAAGATTTAAATTCAATTTATGTAATGTGATGATAAAGTTTAACTCGACTTGGGTCAACAATACAATTGTGCAATTCTAATTCATATATTTTGTAGAGGTGACAATGAGTTGGGTTGGGTCATAAATGGATTGACCTGTTTAATTAAATGGGTTGAAAATCTCTATCCAATCCAACCTTTTTAAGTAATCGAGTTGAGAATTTCAACACAACCCAACCATTTTAGTAAATATGTTGAAATCGGTTGACCTATTTATTGTTTTTCCAACCCAACGTATTTACTAAACAGGTTAAACCCGGGTCGACTTGTTTAAATTTTCACAAAAAACTCATTAAAAATCAAATAATACATCAAATAAAATTACATACAATTTAAAAGCTATAATAATTATTCAAGTTTGAAAATTATACAACAATAACTTTATAGGCCCCTAACACAAACATAAATACATGTTTACAACCATAAAATACTATAAATGTTTAATTTCTAAATTCTATGCAACTCGACTATCACTTTTACCAACTCAAATTCCAGTAACGGTACGGTTACTGACCATGGTTTTTGATAAATAAAAATAATCAAAATATAATGATCAACTAAATAATATTACTAAACAAATATAGTTTAAAAAATATATAAAATTTTAAGATGGATTGGGGGGATGTAAACGAGTTAAAAATTTTAACCCTAACCCAATCCATTTAATTAAACGAGCTAGACGGGTTGACTCTTTTAATTAAATGGATTCAAAATCTCAACTCAACCTGCAATTTATTGGGTTGGGTTGGGTTCAGGTTGGGTTGCAATTTCAGATTGGGATTGTCACCCCTAATATCTAGTTCTAAAATTGAGACACACTTTCACTCTTTGGCTATACAGACCAATCAATCTTATTGGATATTAGTATAAGATTTTGACCATAATATATGTTTGTACTACCTTACAACTAGGGATAATGGCTTAAAAATATAATATATTTTTTGATTTGTGTACTGAGTTTTTTTTTCCCATATTTGACCATTTAAATTGTTTTTTTCTCACATTCAGTCCTTATAACAGAAAAATGACTTAATAGAGTTATATATTTTTCTGTTTGTACACATTTAATCCTTATGACCGGTTTTTTCAGATTTTTCTCATGACATTCTACATGAGAAAATCATTAATGAGGTGTTCTCATACGTGGCTCGTCCTTCACTTATATTATTAACATAATTCACAAATTGGTCAAATAATGTTAGTGTCTTAGTTTTCTCCAAGAAGAAGATGTATTTGTCTTCGGTTTCATCTATCTTCATAGAAGACAACGAGATTCTTTGTCTTGGAAGTGCAAACTCGAGTTGGGAGTAAGCAATCATAAAAAATCTCATTGTCTTGGAAGTACAAATTCTTTTAGTGACTTCCTTAATTCTTTTTGTCTTGGAAGTGAAAATTCGAGTTAGGAGGAAACAATCACAAAAAATCGCATTGTTTGCTATGGAGATAGATGAAAATGAAGACGAAGACATCTTATGTTTGGAGAAAACTAGGGCACCAACATTATATGACCGATTTGTGAATTAGGTTACTAGTATAAGTGAAGAACGAGCCACATATGAGAACATCTCATTAGTGATTGTCCAACGTAGGATGTCGTGAACAAAATCTAAAGAAACCAGTCATAAGGACTAAATATGTACAAAAGTATTAAGGACTAAATGTGTACAAACAAAAAAATATATTACCCTATTAAGTCATTTTTTCCGACTTAACCTGGCATAGCCGGTTATAAGGACTGAATGTGAAAAAAAAACAAGTTAAATGGTCTAATGTGGACAAAAAAAAGTCAGTGACCAAATGTGTACAAATCAAAAGTATAGTACACTTTTAAGTCATTACCCCTTAAAACTAATGTTTTATAAACAATTTTGTAGTTGAACCGGTCCGTGACCGGTTTCCGATTCAACTTGGTTTTTATAACTCTTATGTATTTTTATTTTCTTACTTATATATAAAACCAAGAATTTGACACCCACAACATAAATCTTTATCATAATGAACTATATTATAAAACAATAGACATAACAATTAATAAATATCAGTCTTCAAGTTGAAAAGGCCGATGTCCGACAAGTGTCTGGTGTGTGTTGACGTCGTGTACAGTAGTGGTGTGCATCACGACATTCGATTTGTGTACACTCTGGATAACATGATCGACCGAGTTGTTCAATTTGCTTTGTAGATTGGTTGTTTTTAATAGACCAAGTGAAATCCAACTATCCAAGTCCAACAATCATCAATCCTTGCTATAAACCCATCGTTAACCACCCTCAACTTCACAAACCATCACCACCACCTCCGCCACCCCTACCAAGAAAGAAACTCCAAGCCGTCACAGTTGCTAGATTCCACTCGGTTCTTATCGCTATCAGAAAAACAGAGCAAACCTTCTAAAGACTCTTGGCCCCAAAAAACCCCTTACGCCTACCCAACTTTATTGATCGAGCTTCAGACACCAATCATTGGTATTGCTAAAGAAACGGCTTCTGTGCAAATTCGAATCGCGTTATACCTCCTTATCAGCCACTTTCATTCACGCTACCTAAACCATCGTACACCACTTGTTTATCACCATCGACCACCATCATTAACCCCTTCCACTTACCTGCAAAAAAAAACAACCACAATCACGACCGTAAACCAACTATTATAAATCATTATCACAACCTATTTAATCGACCTTCAATCATCAACATGTAATCACCACATATAGTTTTCATCATCATGCCATCACAAACCTTCCTAATCAACACTTCCCCCACCGTTTTTACACTTGCAACTCGTAATAAAAAAAAAGAAAAAAAAGAGTCGACACGGGTTGTAATTTGAATCAAAAGGTAGAAATAGATAGTAAGATAATTGTGTTTGCTCGATTAATAAAGAGAAAAAGGGAGA
This sequence comes from Lactuca virosa, assembly GCF_052849685.1. Lineage (NCBI taxonomy): Eukaryota > Viridiplantae > Streptophyta > Magnoliopsida > Asterales > Asteraceae > Lactuca > Lactuca virosa. The sequence goes on from NC_136433.1 coordinate 49,031,518, forward strand.
TGCTGGCTTCGATCGAGAAAGGAACAAGAAGAAGAGGCTGCAATTTTCAATTTTTATTGGCGGTTGTTGATTGATTGTGAAGGAACGACGAGTAAGTTGGGATACGAAAGAACTGAGGGAAGAACATCCCTTCCGACTTTGTTGCAACGAGATTTGTGTGAGATAGATAAAAAAAGGAAAGAGTAAATATAAAGGTTCTAAATAACGTTAAACATGACTTTGCGGCAATGTCAAACCTCGATATTTTTCGACCCGTGGCATCACAAACCTTCGTAATCAACACTTGACCCCACCGTTTTTACACTTGCAACTCGTAATAAAAAAAAGAAAAAGAAAGAATCGACACGGGTTGTAATTCGAATCAAAAGGTAGAAATAGATAGTAAGATAATTGTGTTTTCTTGATTAATAAAGAGAAAAAGGGAGATGCTGGCTTCGATCGAGAAAGGAACAAGAAGAAGAGGCTGCAATTTTCAATTTTTATTGGTGGTTGTTGATTGATTGTGAAGGAACGACGAGTAAGTTGGGATACGAAAGAACTGAGGGAAGAACATTCCTTCCCACTTTGTTGCAACGAGATTTGTGTGAGATAGATAAAAGAGGAAAGAGTAAATATCAAGGTTCTAAATAACGTTAAACGTGACTTTGCGGCAATGTCAAGCCTCGAAACTTTTTCGACCCGTGAGAGTCATGTTGTTTATAAGGCGTGACTAAAGGCAACAATTTTATATACAATTTATATATATATATATATATATATATATATATATATATATATATATATATATATATTCTACTACTATTAATTTTTATATACATATATAAATTAAGACCACATTTTATTAAAGCTTGGCAAAAAGTACAAGTCTTGGAGCAATGACGAGCTTTTTAAAACCTTGGTAAATATGTAAATGTTACGTAGCAAGAGTCACATCATATTCAATTGATTATGTGGCACATAAAATCGGTTATTTTTAAGTTAGATGGATCAAATTAACATGTTAAAATCCACCTTATGTCTTCATAAAACAACAAAAAAAAGTTTAAAGAGTAATTAGATTAATTTTAAAAACATTATAGAGCTACAATGTTATTTTCCTATATATTTAAAAGACTAAAGGTGAGGAATCTTGATTGACATGTTGTAACATTTTTTTTTTGAAAGTGCATATCTAATTTATTCTTAAACTATTTTATAATTTCACTTATGTCGACATAGGACTTGAACTCTCCGCCTCAAGAAGAAAAAACAACACCAAATATCATCTTTATGCATCAGAGGTTGTACATTAGACATGAAATAAGACTAACTTGGGTATCTACACTGTTATATTCCACAAAATAGAATAATAAAAAGTGAATGAAAATAAAGAAATAGAATATAATTATTGATGGCAACCTGAGAATCCCACTCTCCGCAACAAGATTGATGATGGTCCATCGCATTACAATATGATACAAATGGAAACCTTGAACTTGCCCATATAAGGTACTATATCTCTTTCATAACAATACTAAAAGAAAACTTTATAAATATGTTTCTTATTGTTCTAAAAATATTAAACTTTTGATAAAAGTTGAGATCAAATTCATCTATTTATTGATTGCCAGTTATTAATTATAAAATACTAATCATACTCATGTTGATTGAAATTTTACAATTTTGTTTATTAAAAATATATATTTTAAGTTTTGATTTGTTAGTCACATATTTTTATCAACTTCTCAAATACTTGTATTAAAGTTTTCTATTAGTATTTATTTCACAAAAACCAGTTGTCACAAATATGCTCCAATAAATAACATTTTTAAAACCTTTTTTTCTTCTAAAAGTTAACTAATTATCATTAATACTTCTCTTATTTTATATAAAAACCTGCCATATACTTTATCATCGTATTTTAAAAAAAAATATCATTAGTTGACAACATGACCGTTCTAAACATATATTAGCCTCAAAGCAAGAAGAAAAAAGCCCCTCAATGTCGAATATAATAAAGATTCAATAAAAATAATATTTATAAAAATAATTAATAATATCATCAAAAACACAAATATAGTCATAATATTTATAAAAAAAACAACAAATTTAAAAGAAAATACTTCTTGTAACACTTGTTTATGACATGTATTATTATGTGAAATACTACGAAATGCATTGTCAAAGAGAATGGATTGTTAAGTTGTAAAAAATAACTCAAGTGTGGGAGGGCAACGTACTTTGAAAACACGGCGCGAAACTAAAGGGGAACGAGGCACGAAGGAAAGTACATTTCTATCACTTAAAGTACATTGTGGAGTCGTGACATGACCATGCTGCTGACGCGACACGACGACCGGTGTGAGGCATCAGATACATGGCAAACGTGTGGGACACATGGTGAAAGGACATGATACATGGTATATTTTGGGAAGAACATGGGGATGTAAATCGACCATAAAGGATTCGCAACGCGATGTCGCGCCAGGAGCAAAAATATATGCCATACATGTGTAATTCGGGAAACTGTTTGGGAAAACGGAAACTAGAATTTAGGTGACGAAAATTGGGGTCGAGAGAAAGGTGAACGTTGGAGATACTGCAGGGATACGTGCCACCAAGCGGGTTAAGGTATTCTTTTGTTACATCATTACATAATTATGTTTACGTTGTGTTTTGTAGAGGGTTGTTAGAGCCCATGTATGTTACTAGGGTTGTGGGTATGTAATATTTATCATTATGGGGTCAAACCGTTTGACGGTTATATTATGAAACTAGACGAATTTGGTAACAAATGGTTACTGAGTTTAGTTAGTTGTCATGTAAATATGTAATTGATCTCTATGGTTGATATATCTTGAGATTAGACAAGTTCTATTAAAGTTGATATATTTTTGAAATAGGTTTGGACAAGTGATGAATTAGAAAGCAATGCAGAGCTGGAGACCATAATGATAGTTAGTCTTCACTACTAACCTAACCAGGTGAGTAACCACATTTCTTCTCTAGATAAATATCATATAGACATATGTTTATTATTGTATTGCACTAATTACATGATAAATACAATATTATGATTATTGGAAAATATTATGCTATGAATTTAGTACATGTAGGGTTATGTATAATTGAAAGTTTAGGTGAACCGGTATGATTAATGCTAAAGCAGGTTATTGCTATATAAAGACAAAATTGCAAAAATGGTGCTTGTGGTTGTCAAAATTCTGCAGTTTTGGTTCAAAAAGGTTTGGTGGTGCGTTAGAGGTCTAACTTTGGATATTTTTAGTGATTTTGGTACCTATACACTTAAAAAGATGAATATACTCCTTATATTTGATTTTTTTTTAATTTTTTGTATTTTTTTATCAATTAAAATTAAAAAAAGAGTGCACCCTATCTCTTCTATCTAAATGTCACCACCACCACCCATTGTCAACAAACTTCTTTTCAACCTCCATCTTCTCCTACTGTCACCGCCAGACGCCGCCATCTCCCCCTATTGTTGTCGACTACCATTCTTGACGGAAAAACATGCTCAATGGATTGTACACGGTTCACCATCATCACCACCTCTTCCACACAAATATGGTATTCCACACCTAAACCTAAACAGTAAACCTAAACATTCTTGCGTCACCCAACCCAAACCACCCGTCAATACTGCCGCCCACCGGGGTTCATCTAGATCGAGATACAAATCTATGTATAAACGAAAACATTCAGCGAACCACCACTTGGAAGCACTTGTACCACCCATTACTGCCACCAATCACAATGATTATTCATCACTTACACCCACTTCCGAGGGAAACACACATCAACCACCATAATCAACCATCTTACCTGTAATCACCGCTGGAGTTGAGAAACCATCATCGACCATCTTACCTGCTATAAATCACCATCCTTATACCAACGAATTAAAACCATATCGAAAACAACCACCTTCATCACCCCTGAACGATCGAGCATCACCTCAGTCGAAAACCACTATAGAGCAACACCTCATTGAGCCTCCTTATTCACTAGATGAGAACGTCGGTGGTTCGCCACCACTACCTGAACATTGTTGCCTATCGGAGTTCATCCAGATCGAGATAAAATTTGGATCGAGAAAGCTACGTCCACCACTAACGAAAGGTAAAGCGACAAACACTGGTGGTGGAAGAGGGACAAATCTGTTACGTCGGTCTTGTTTTGCAGATCTGGAAATGGAGGGTTTTTGTAGATGAGAACACCGGTGACATTGACAGATCTATGGATGGTCATATTTTTTAACGGAGTGTAAGGGGTGATAGCGACGAGCGTCGGTGGAGGAAGAGGATGGACCGGAAGGTGGTGGTCCTGCAGTTGGAGGTCAAGTGGTGTTCCGACAGATGGTGTTCCATATGTGGTACCAGTGATGGCGTTGTTGTTGTTGTTGTTATTGTTATTGTTGTGTGTGTGTGTGTGAGAGAGAGAGAGAGAGAGAGAGAGAGAGAGAGAGAATGTGGTAAGAGTATGACTTAGGAAGGGTTTGACTTGGATGATATTTTCGTTTTTATTTTTTTAATAAAAATAATAAGAAATTAAATAAAAAAATAAAAAAGAATTTTGTAAGGGCATATTTGTCTTTCCAATTCGGGTGTGGACCAAAACCACACAAAAATATCAATCATAGGGAACAAAACCACATAAGGTATCTAAAATTGGACCTCTAATGCACCACCAAACCTTTTTGGACCAAAACTACAGAATTTTGCCAACCACATTGACCATTTTTGCAAATTTGTCCTATATAAAACAAGAAGCTGGTTGAGCTCCATTATAAATAAGTTATATAGATTAAATAATTAATCCAATTGTATTGGTTATGGGCAGTGGAATGTTGGTGAATTCATTTATGGCTACAAATAACAGGGAATTTATATAGTGGAGTATTATGATGGAATGTATATCGATAGTTTGGTTAATGACCATTGTATTTTATGAGAGGAGTTTTCCACTATATTATATATGACATTGTATATTTATTGTACAGTAGGATGTTGGTGTATCATTAGTGTATAAATATATATTAGACTAGAGTAGTTTTGTTTGTTAGCCGTAAGGTAGTATGATGAGGTTGTATGCCTCGAATGGGAAGATATCAAGAATGGTATTGTACTGTGAGTCTATATACCTGACAAAGATGGTAATATGGGTGACTATAATACCATCATTTGAGGAGTACGAGTCAATGACATACTTGGTGTTTGTAATGCTATACTTGTTCGTTGTTAGGTTTAGGTGAATGGAATACCATCATTTGAAGAATGCAAATCAATGGCAGACTTAATGTATGTAATGCTATACATGTAGATTGTTAAGAAAGAATTAGTGGTATGCTTGGTGCTTTAATTACAACTATATTAACATTAGTTATTAGTGGTATGCTTAGTGCTGTAAATACTAGTGTGTTATCTTGGATGAAAGTAATAGTTTTAGTGGTATGCTTAGTGATGTAAATACCAATATAATGGAATTTTGTTAGTCATGATAGTCTTGATGACTATAATATCATGGACTAATATAGTGGTGATCTTTGTGACTGTAATACCACGGTAATGAGATTAGTTATTAGTGGTGGTCTTAGTGACGGTAACATTACTGTAATGAGATTAGCTATTAGTGGTGGTCTTTGTGACGGTAACACCACGGTATTGAGATTAATTGTTAATGGTGATCTTGGTGGCTGTAACACCATTATATTGATATCAATTATTAGTGGTGGTCTTGGTGATTGTACCACCACAAAGTTATGAAGATGTATAAATGCTTGTATGTTAGCATTGAAATATGATAGTATCCTTGGTGATCCAAATGCTATATTGTGCGAAAGAATACATTTTAGTGAAAGTTTGTATGGTTGTAATGCTAGTAAGAGAAATGTTGTTTAGATGAAATGGTGGTTTGTGTAGTACTGATGATACCAAGAAGAGGTTAATTGGAAGTGATAGTAGCTAGCTTGGTTATAAGTCTACTATAAAATTTTAATGGTTGGTACAACAACCAAATTAGTTGTAAACATGTTGGTTGAAGCCTTATATACTAATACTCAGGTGTATGTTGATTGATCGAATGGAATATTAGAAGTTGTACGAGTTATGAATATCATGATATGTATTAGTGTGTAACTAATTTATATACTGATCTTATGGTTACTCACTAAGCTCATTGTAGCTCACCATTTTGTTGTGCGTGCTTTTTAGGTTCAGGTAGATTTGTAGAAAGAAATGGAGTTAGTAGCGTCCAACTTGGATTCTTACATAGGATTATTGTAAAATCTTCTTGATAACTACTTGTACTGATTTGTGATACGAATGTACACCAAATTTGTTATAATTCCTGTTTTAAAATGAAAATTTTTAGGTGTTAGTGTATTAAAAAAGTTAGGTGTTACACTTCTTCTAGTTTTTTAGATGCAAAATCATTAGTAATTCTATCAAAATCAATTTTATCTAACATATATTTCTCTATACATAATATTGCCAAACCATTCAACATTTCTTATGATATTGATGACCTTATTTAATGTCGATTCGCAAGGTCGAGTTCGTGATGTTGATTTAGTTATCGAGGATGTTGATTCAATTATCTATTCATAAGGAGCCCATAATTGCCTAATTTCTGCTTCCATCATTCGGTCGTTCGTATTCTTCCCAGAATGCAGACGTGTTTAACTAGAAGCAACCCAATTTGTTTTTTTGGGCTAACTTAAGTTTGGACTAACACTGGGCCCTAAAAAACATTTAGATTATATATATATATATATATATATATATATATATATATATATATATATATATATATATATATATATATAGCCTAATGTTTTTGGCCCCGTTGTAACACTTGGAAATGAAGATGTTCCTAGTTGCCCTTCGGAATTGAAAGAATCACATTTTGGCCCTTGTAAGTAGTACGCGGGGCGTACAACAAGGTACGCTTAGCATACTAGCTGAGAAGCTAGTACGCGGGGTGTACCTCATGTGTACGCTTAGTGTACTAATGGTAGATGGTAGCGGGTCCGAAGCCTCGTACACTGGGCATACAAGGAGTACGCGAGGCGTACGAGGGACGTACGAGGGGGAGATAAGAAACCCTAATTTTTCAATTTGTACCCTATAAAATCCATATGTTAGCCTCTTTTGATCATTTCCTAGCCAACCTCCATAACCTAAAAACCCTAATTCGTTCCATAGCCCATGTTTGGTGATCTTGAGCTCTTATGAAGTTTTTGTGGAGGGTTTTGTATACCTAGAAGGAGAAGAAGAAGCTTGAAGACTTGTTCTTTGGAGGAAGGCTTTGAGATCCAACTTTAGCATCTTCTTTTGGTGGCTTGGAAGGTATAAAGTTCAAACCTTGCCATTTCATTTCATGGATCTACTTCTTGGCACATTTTTGGTCATTTTGTTCCTTTTGGTTGGTGATTGGGAGTTAAGGTCGTTTTGGAGCTTATCTTTGTAGATCTGGATATATTATGGGTTCCTTGGGCATAAAGGTGAAAACTTTATGGTGGTTTTGGTCCCATGCATGTATTAAGTCAAGTATTAAGCTCCTTTGAGCTCTATAGCCCCATTTAGCCATGCATGCACATAAAGTTGGCAACTTTATGTGATTAACCACCTTGGGGAAGTCAGATATGAGTTTGAATCAAAGTCTTAATGGATTAAGAGTTGATTTGGAAAGTTGGCCATGACTGGTGAGTACGCTGAGCGTACAGGCTGAGTACACCCAACATACTCAATAGGCTTGGATTTCTTCATTTTGTGCTTTGGCTTTGGGCTAGGATGGGTTTGGTTGTCTTAGGCCATGTTGGGCTATCTGGATTTTAGGGTTGGGCTATTGAGACTTTATTGGACTCTCTTGGGTGAAGGCCCATGAAAGGGATTGGACCCAATTTGGAAAATTAGGCCATATTTGGGCCTTGGGTACCTTTGTTAGATTTTGGGTTTTTAGGTCATCTAGTTTGAGATTGTATACTAGTTGTCTTTGTGATGCTTGCATGGAAGACCAGGAGGTGGCTCCTGGCACTTGTCTGTAAGACCCAGGGTTTTGGTCCCCGACCTGGCAAGGAAAGACCATGATACGGCTCGTGGCATAATGGCAAAACTATGGTTGACACATAGCACCTCCTATTGCATGTTTGATAAGTATGACTCGTATGTTATGTATGGTATGTGGTATTTGGGGAACTCACTAAGCTTTGTGATTACAGTTGTTGTTTATGGTTTCAAGTACTTCCGTTTCGAAAGGGAAGTGTCCGACTTGATCGCAGCGCATACACCCATATTTTCCGCGACCTTGAGATTTTGGGATTGTACTCTGATAACTTTTTTTATTGTAAAATATCTTTAAGTGTTTAAGTAAATGATCAATGAGTGTTTTGGTTGTTTTAAAAATGAAATTTTTACCTTCGTATTTTTGGGGTGTTACAACCCTAGAGACATAAGCGGTGGTTGACAATAATATTTATAAACATAGGGTGTGTTTTTGGATTTGAGCGGTCTCCCACCGTCTAGACTGGTTGACAATAATATTTATAAACATAGGGTGTGTTTTTGGATTTATGCGGACGCCTACCATCCGGTCCTGGTTTATAATAATATTTATAAACATATGGTGTGTTTTTGGATTTGTAATAGCAATTGAAAAACTAAAATCAACTAATTTGTTTGATTTTATAACCAGCTTTAGATTGCACAGATTTATAATGTTTTCTCTCTAGCTACTTGTTAGTGTTTGTTTTTTAATATATTCACCGCCATTCAAAAAAAATATTTTAATAAATAAGTAAAAACAAAATAATGTCTAATGAAAATGTTTTTTCCTATTGTTTTGAAAAAATTTGAAATTATTTTTTATTAATATAACGTAAGCATCAAAATAGACAAACTTATAGAAAAAAATAAGGGGCTGAACTGATTGTTTTTGAAAAATATTTAAAAAGATATCAAAAAGGTTTTCTCAAATATTATAAATCTTAAAAAAAATACCTATGATATTACAATAAAATGTTTAAATGTTTTATTATATGACAACTTGAATCTAGACCATGAGGGTGGGATCTTGTAACCCATTCCTGCCCCTCTTCTTGTTCACGCATGCTCTAAAGAAACAACCAACAAACTTTTGTCAAAAAGGGGTCAAAGAAAAAGGGAGGTTAGTGCATATAAAACAAAAGTAGTAGGCCTCCATCGACTTTAAAGTAATAAATAAATTCTTGGTTTCCTTTTATTTTAAACAAGACAATCATTCGTCCAAATTTCATGTGAAAATCAAAATGGCATGTATCCAACCATCGAGGATATATAATAATCTTACACAAATTTGGTATATGTCTATATAAATTTTGTTTTAGACTTATAATCCATGACAATGTACTTTGTAAACAACTTTACTGGATAACCGTCCAACCCATAAGGCTAGAGGGAGTGGTGCCACAAAAATTGCACTTCCTTCACTACCACGTAGGCGACACGTCAGCAATTACCACAAAAGTGTGGTTTCATGCAATACCCAAGGAATGGTGTCACACTCAATTTAAAAGGTTTACAAAAGAAAAAGTAAAAAAAACATTTTTTTTAAAAAAAAATCTGACCAATCAACGGTCAATTGGAATGACAATAGGAAGACAGAAACGCTCCCTTGGAGTGCCACAATGCGGTCTCTACCGCACCAAAACCGCAGGGAGGGGGCGGTATTCCAAGCTGATGTGGCAAGGGAGTGCACCCTCTACCACACCCACTCCCTCAAGCCTAATGACATACGCTTGTCCCAAGACCAACAAGGACCGGATGACGAGGTTCAAATATGAAAAAAATGGAGATTTTTTTAATTATTTTTCAAGGGCATATAATGAAAGGTATCCAATGTAAGAAGGGACCAAACAACCCATTTTTCTCTCTAGAATAACTTGCCATTTTAATCTTCATTTTTATTCTTGATGTAATAAGTGAAACTAATGTTAAATTTGTCAAGTTCAACCTAATACTTTCAATGCCTTTCCAAAAATCCGATAAAATTTTCTTGAAGGGAATGAATTTCCTAGCTATTTGGTATGTTGTAAGGTGTGAAGAATATGAGCCTAAAGAGAAGTTGGGTCATTTTCTGAACCGCCACTACCATTTGGCGAAAAAAGCAAAGTTTGTAGCTTTAATGATACCAACCGTAACAATCTTAAAAATATTGAATAAAATGTTATGGTATGTATTTTGTATAAATATATAAAAGGGTAAAAACCAAATGATGTAATGGTGAAATAGTTTGAAATGAACCATGTATACCCTTGTACTTATTGCATTATAACTAGCAATGTAGAACTTTTCAGTAGAAACTTGTGAGAGGAAAGTTGTAGTTCGCTTCAGTATAGTTCCATGGATATAATATTCATCAAAATCTGAGTCTTTTTTACGAAGTTACGCGACTATAAAGTAAGTTAGCTATACTAGGATAAAAGTACATTTTTTAAATGAGCATATTAGAGTGTTACACGGCCATGTAATGACTTACACAGTTGTGTATGTGCATCAGAGTACCTAAACGTGTAAAGGAGAAGTATATTGCTTAAATAAACATATTAGAGTGTTAAACGATCATGTAACGAGTTGCACGATTGTGTAAACACCCTAATATTCTTAAACATGACTTAAATGAAGTAAGTTTTTATTTTGGGACCACTTTGGAGTTACACGATCGTGTAACATTGTTGAGCTTCTAGAAAATACACATAAAAGAGCTAAGTTGGCAATTTACTTCCTCATTTATTTCACACGCTCAATAGAAAGCTTGTAGGAGTGATTTGAGCGTTCTTCACCAAGGATTGAGGCTTCTTGCAAAGTTTTCTCAAAGGATTCAAGAATGAACCATTACAACTTGAATTAAAGGTAATGTTCTCTTCCATTCAAACTTAGATTGACACCCATGATGGAATTGAAAAAAAGAAAGTGAAACCCTAAGTTCTTGCATCATTTTGTGGTAGAAATCTTGATAATGATGATATAATGAGTAATATAATCATATTTACAAGCATATTAGGTTGAGCATATAGATTATGGTGGAAACCCTAAGTCTTCTTATCATCATACAATTCTAAATTCTTTTCTTATCATCGTACAGTTCTAAATTCTTGATAATGGATGAGGTAACAAGTTTATTCATCCGATATACAAGTGTTTTATGCATATAATTTCAAATTATGGTTTGAAGCATGTAAATTGGTAAATTAGTATGAACCCTAATTGAATAAAGGTTTAGGTATATAAATATTATGTTAACGTCTTTATGAATTAAGGCATATAGATAGGTTACTCATGGAGCTTCATTAGTTTTATCCATAAGCGCCTGAAGTAAGATAATTATGTTATTAATTAAGATTTTCATGAAAGTAGGAGATGGGTTAAGCTCTTTTTAAATTCGAAGCATTCTTATGAGCTTAAGATGATGATTGAATAGGAGTTGAAGAAGTGTTGATCAAAAAGCACCAAGTGCATGGCAAGTGTTGTAGTTAGTCTTCACTAACTAACAAGGTGAGCTTTATGGAGATTTTTATATAGGGGTGCATGCCATAATGAATTAAGATAATTTCGGTAAATGACTTGAATTTTATATGTATGATATTAAATTTATTGATATTATGTAAAGTGTTATGATTTTATGTAAAGCATGACTTTATGTGTGATCGAGTCATGAAAAGAACAATGTGATCATGCATCATTGAGTGAACTACATGTAAATTAATAGAATAACACGGCTAGCCTAATTCGTCTCACAAGAGGATTAATGAGATTCTATTAGGAGGTACCTCTCATCACAAAGTAGTAGTCTTTGAATCATGATGCCATGATAGGATGATTTGTTCTCCTATTATGGTCAACAACTAAGGTCACAGAAGGTGAATTGGTCCAGACCCATGATGATATGAAACAATATTGAACCCATAAACATAATGAAAATTAATAGTGAAATGGGACGAAACCCATAAGTTTGTATTGTGTAAGGGCATGTATTGCATAGTCAATTAATTGTCTTAAGTTTATGAAAGTAAAAGTTTTATCAAATGTTCATATATGTTTTGGGCTCAAACCCATATAAATCATTAGAGAATTTTTGTCTTATGCATGTATTTATTTAAATGTCATGTATCTTAGGATCAAGTGCAAAGAATTAGAGAATATGAAGATTAGCAACAATTATTACAAATTGTTTTGTCTTATGTATGTATTTATTTATATATATGTATTTATTTAAATGCCATGTATCCTATTATGGTCAACAACTATGGTTTTGTTTATATCTTTTGTAGCGTTAAGTTTATATCTTTTGCAAGTTATTACAAATTGTTTTACTATGGAAATTTTAGGGATAATGTATTCATAAATATGGTTTAATTCCTGATTTTTTTTAAATCATAGTATAAAAATATTGTAAAGAGATGGGTGTTACACCAACACCACCTGATTTCTTGGGTACAAGTATCTTGTTCCAAGACTCCTAAATATGGTGTTATACGTGCCTCCTTACACAAAGTTTCTTCTAATGTATCATGCGATACAATCACCTTTGATGGTGCTTTAAAGAGGGAGAAATAATAAACATGTAGACTGCAAAGGACATATTTGATTAACGTGATGCTACCACAAAACGATAATAATTATGCTTTGAGATAGGATAGTTTGATGGTGAACTTAATTAATAATAGGACTCCACTTCTTAGATAATTACATGTCTGCTCCTACCGGGAGACCAAGATAAGTGAAATGAAAGGTAGCCGTACAACAATAGAGAAGAACCATGGAGGATATATCACTTAAAGATTCCCCAATCTTGTATACTTTTCCATTGGAAACGTTCACATTGAGATCCTAAACCAATTGGAAGCATCTAAGAATTTAAGCAAGGTTATCATAGTTGCAACATATCCAAATTTCAAGAAAGTTTATATCAACACCATATAAGAGGTGACAAACAATCTGGCTATTATTTTGGGAAGCAAAGCGGTTGAGGACATCAATATCACACAAATTATTTTATCGTAACTATAATCCCCATATAACAAGGATGAAAAGAAACGGGATAAGGGATCCCTTTGCCTAAATTCATCTGAATGTTAAAGTTTTTTGGTGGAAGACGCATTCACTAGAATAAATATACGAGCCGATGAGAGGCAACCCTGAACCCACATCTTCTAAGTATCCTCGAAACATATTTATGATGAAATAGAGTTAAGGTAACCCTAATTCACTTCATCAAATGTCTTAAGTTCACGATTTTTTTTCATCTTTTTGGACCAATTGTAAACTCTATTTAATACGTAAGGTCCATCAATTCCTCCCTAGAGCAAATGCCATCTAGATATCGCTAATGAGGGAACCAATGATCGGTTATATGAAATTAAATTATCATTTATGCTAAAATAAGATTTTTCAAAGAAATAAATTTCATAAATTTTTTGCATTTTGATTCAAGTTTCAAAAAGAAAAAAAATGATTTTATGTCATCTCCAATGATTAACCTCTCAATAACTTATTATTTTTGTCATATCAGCTTTCTACTAACCTTTATTGTAACGCCCGGTTCCTAGTATGTATTTAATTCAAAATTTATTGGTTTTTGTATAGAAACTCGACGAGTTGGAGGCCCCAAACTCGTCGGGTAGGGACGGAAATTGGACGATGGATGGGAAGTCTACTCGACGAGTAGGACTGGCAGAATGAAACCCTAATTTTCAGGGTTTTGCACCCTATTTAAACACTTTAACCTCCAAAGGCTGGCCTCATTTACAACCTTCATCATCCCAAACCCTAAATCACGAAACCCTAAGGCATTGTATGAGCTTGTGAGTCATTTTGAGTGAGTTTTGTGTGTGTTGAAGCTTGTGAAGGAAGGAGAAGCTTGGGGATTCAAGAAGAAGCTAGTAGATACAGAGACACCATTTTATTCTCATCATTGTCTGGTAAGCAAGTCTCAACCTTGCTTAGTGAATTCTTAGATCTCCTTATTATCACTTTATCAAGTTTTTGGTCCAAGAACCATGATCCTTGGGAAATGGACGTCCCAAGTGAGTTTACCTTCATATCTAGAATCATGGAGGGCTTTCATGGCATAAAGGTGCAAACTTTATGGCCATTGAAGCCCCATGCAAGCTTTAGGATGCCATTTTGGCCCTTTAAGGTCCAAAAAGCCATGCATGGAGAGAAAGACAGACACTTTAAGTGTTCATCTAGTCTCTAAGGTTCAGATCTCTGTTTGTACACCCTATCTTGAAGTATAGATGGCTTTTGGATCAAGATCCAAATCTTTTAGAGTTAGGGTTTGAGCTATATATCTTGAGGAAGAGTATTAACGGGTAAAGTTGGAATCTTTACCCTTCTAAGGACATTTCCAGTCTATATCTGAAGTATGGAGCTTAGATCTGAAGATTAGTGACTTAATCCATTAAGAAAGCTTAACAGACTGAAGAATCGACGAGTTCAGAGAGGAACTCGACGAGATGGGTCGAAGTGCCCCGATTCTGAAAAAGGAAAGACTCGACGAGTTCAGGACAGACTCGACGAGTGGGGTTGGAAAGTCCCGATTATGTGATAAGGGAAACTCGACGAGTTCATGAGAAACTCGACGAGTTGGGTCGTGATTTCAGGGTTTATGATTTATGGAACTCGGCGAGTTGATGGACCAACTCGGCGATTTGAGTCAACCCATAATGTTGACTTTGACCAGAACGTTGACTTTGACCAGAATGTTAACTTTGAATTAGACTTTGACCAATGTTGACCCTTAAGGGGTTATGAGAATGAAATGTTAATTTAAGTAAATCTTTTATGTGTAGGAGTTTGAGTGGGGTTGATTTCAGAGTCAAGGACAGTTCAGCTACTCTACAGCAGTTGAGGTGAGTTACCTTCCAGTAGAAGTAGGTCTAAGGCACCAATGTCGGCCCACTAGTAGGTGATTATAGTAAAGATGATTGTCTTTGTGATAATTGTCTGGTATGCCACTATCTGTTATGCTTTATGTGCTAGTATGCTATGATATTATGTGATAGTGGTAGGAGGGGTGGGATAGACCTCGATACTGGTCGAAAGGACCGAAGGGGTAGGCCAGCTCCCAGATATGCTAGGTTGTATGCGATTTATGTGTTTATGTACTAGAATGGTATATGATAGTAGTAGTAGGGGGTGAAATAGTCCCCGATACCGATCGAAAGGACCGATGGGGTAGGCCAGCACCCTGATATGCTAGGCAGTTACCAGTCGAAAGGACCGAAGGGGTAGGCCAGCACCCTGATATGCTAGGCATTTACTGGTTGAAAGAGACCGAAGGGGTAGGCCAACACCCTGATATGCTAGGCGGTTACCGGTTGAATGAGACCGAATGGGTAGGCCAGCACCCGGGTATGCTAGGCAATATGTGTATTGTATGGTATGTGGTATGATGGGGGAACTCACTAAGCTTTGTGTTTACGGTTTTCAGTTTTGGTTTCAGGTACTTCTTCTTCGAAAGGGAAGGGATCGACATGACTACAGCGCATCACACCCACGATTTTCCGCACATGGGATTCTTGGGATTTGTACTCTGACATTATTATACTATGACATGTTTTTGAGATATTTGACTTATGAGTTTTTATGATATGAGATAACATTTATGATATTTTCAGTAACCTGTTTTATGAATCATTAAATTAAAAATGAAATTTTTGGTCATGAATTTTGGGATGTTACATTTATTTAATAGAAACCCACCTTTTGTCACAAACATTCTTAAATGCTTTGTAAAGTCACCTCATATAATTTTTCATTTTTTAATAAACATCATATTTCTAAATGGTGTGTGTTTTCTTAAAATGAAAAAAATATATGTTTTTCTCTTAAGACATACAATGGAAAAAGTCTATAGACATATAATGCACAAAAAAAACCTAGAAAAAACAAGTTTTTACATATATATATAGTTATAAAAATAAAAAACAAATTATGTAATAGTTTATGATCATAAAGACTTTATCAAATATGATATTTGTTTATTTTATAAGTTTTAACAGTTTTTTTAAATGATATAAAATTTTAAAATATATTTGTTTTTATATTTGATTAAATATATTTACCTAATAAAAATAATAAATTTTCAATATCTAAATATAAATAAATCATAAAATAAAATATTATTAAATATAATAACTAAAATTGATAAAATTTATAAAATAATTAAAATGTTCAATCTTAGTAAATGATCGGAGTTACCACCTAAAAAAAACTTTCCACTTTAGTTATATAAAGCTATATAAAAGATTATTTAAATAGTATATTGTTTTACATTTACTATTACCATAAGAGAAGTAATTATACATAATACTTTTTTTTTCAATACATAACAATTTATGTTTTATAGGATCGTCCAATATAATATTTCAAACATAAAATTGTCGTGTCCGAAGTAGCTCCCTTATGATAACTTTTTTTTTTCAACTTTTACTTATTATTGTTTTGTTAAGTTTTTAAAAACCAAACAACAAACCGTTACTTAATTATAGAGGATTGTTTGTTACTACTGGAAATTATGAAGGTATAATAGCAAGTTGGCTATTTTCTTTTTCCCATATTGGTGGGGGAAGAAACATTTAGTGGGTTTATAAGGTTTTTCCCTTGATAGGCCTTCAAAGGCTTTAGTGGATCAAAAGAATGGGCCAAGCCCACGTGCACGCCTAGCCTAGCCTAACCTAACCGATGTTGCAATACGCGAAATACCGCGATTTAGGTGCACTTGTCACTTCACACGATGAGTCAGGGAGCTGAGGAGCTTTTATTTTTGACAAGTTCGGGTCAAGTCGGTTTGACCGATCCGGTCAAACGGTTGACCAACATTAACTTCGTGAATAAGGAAAAAGAATATTCTAGAAGGCTTAGTAAAACGGCTTGCTTGGAGAGCAAGTCGTTGCCCTAGGGTTTCTAGGGGGCCGACTCATGAGGGACCCTTTTACTACCTTCTAGGGTTTCGAACCCTATAGATACAGCTCCTTATGGACCGTATTTGCCACACGAAATTAAAAGTTCTCTCAGTATACTTGTAGATTTCTTCCCGGTTTCTCAATATTCACTTTGTATTTATCGTTTTCCATTGTTGTTGGAAACTTGGTAAATCTGCATGAAATCCTAAGGTTTTACTCTGTTGTTTACATCCGATGGAAGAAAACTAAAAACCTTTAAGGACATGAGTTCGATCCGTGCAGTTATTACATGTTCAAGATCAGCAGTTATCAGGTTTGTTTTACTTTATTGTCTTGCGTTTATTTTCGTCCAATAACAGGACAGTCTGCTTCTACTCCTTTCTTATAATTAAATCTAATTGAGAATGGTTGATATGGTTTTTGTACGAAACTTGGTAATCATATTAATAATAATTGGATTTATTATTCACAACTAATCGACAGATAATTCTCAATATTATTTGTCGGTTTCCTTGCATGTCTATTAGATTTGATAATCAACAATCTTAAATATTTTTATTGTGTTTATAAATCATCAGACTAATGGACACCGAAATGCCATCTGCTAGTCTCCACTTCATGAACCAAGAGTTTGCCAAGCTTGACCGTTTCGGGTCGAAAAGGTCAAGTTCATGCTTCATGTGTTGTATCTTGTTTATGTTTTGGACCCAAGTTTGACCCGAATTCCTGCTAATCCAATTCCCGAGGCGGGGAAAACTACGGATCCAACGGTCATCTATGATCTGGAAAAGCAAATGGCTCTGCGTAAAGAGTCTGAGGAACTATGTGTGGGTCACATCAAGAACTCACTGTCTGATTGGCTCTATGATCTTTACGCGTCGGTCAAAGATCCGAGAGAGCTATGGAGTGCTTTGGAACTCAAGTACAAGGCACATGAGGAAGGTACTAACAAGTACCTAGTATCTAAGTACCTAGAGTTTCAAATGGCTGATGACAAACCTATCATGGAGCAAGTGCATGAATTCCAGGTCATGGTCAACAAGCTGAACACACTCTCCATCTTTATACCAGAACTCTTTCAGGCTGGTGCGATCATCGCAAAACTGCCACCCTCGTGGAAAGACTTCTCTAAGAGAATGATGCACAAATTTGAGGAATACTCCTTGGACGACCTGATGAAACACCTTCACATTGAGGAGGAAACTTGCATCATGTAAAAGTGTGGTAAAGTCGGATCGAGTGTGCACCATGTATCAGCTGGGGGTTTTGGCCACAAGGCCAAGTATGGGGGACCAAACAAGAGGAACTTCAGACCCAAGAAACAAAGCTTCAATGAACCGGGTCATTAGTGATGGGTTTTTCAGCATTCTAACACTCCTATGGTGTACATGCAACCTTAGAAACCTTGGATCTATGTTTGACTAAGATACATGCAAATAATTATTTTTCCAAGGTTCTTATCCTAACTAGCATGGCATGGGGTACTTGAATCAAATAAAACTAGTAGAATTACTTACCTTGTAGTAGTAGTTGATTGCTTGGAGTTTGAGAGCCTAACACCAATAATGTGGATGCCTCAAATGGAAGTCACAAATCACCACAAACTTGGAAACTTGAGAGAATAGTCACAAACTTCTTGAAATCAGCCCTCTTAGTTTACACACATCAACTAGTGCAATTTCAAGAACCAAAGCCTCCTTTATATAGTGTGGTGGATTAGGGTTACATCCATGTAAACCCTATTACCCATGTCTTTTCATTTCCATGAGATCCATGGGTTAAAGCTCCATGGAGTATCCATGGACTTTCCATGCAAGCCTAGCCCATTCCAAATAAGCATTAGCCCACACTATATAAATACAAGAGCCCATATTTAATTAGTCATACTTTTGATCTCTAAATTAATTCTAAATTAATTATAGATCAACACTAATTAAATAATATGATTTTATATTAATATATTAGAACTTATAATATATTAATAAATCATAACTTATACTATTCTCAAAAGATTATCCGTAAATTGTTCGGGTGAAGTGCAACCCAAATGGACCATGCCGGGTCGGGTCAAGTACATACCAAATATAGTTATGGACTTAGACACTATCTCCAACAGTCTCCCACTTGGATAAGTCTAATAACTATAGTTGCAAGTATGACTGCAGGAACCGATCAGCAATCGTAGCTCTTAAAACTCTGTTGAACTATGAAGCGCCATTTTAGATAAGTGATCATATAATCCTCTGTTCTAGATATCAGCCGGACAAATACATGGAACATGGTCTTGCTTATTGTCCAGCATTTGTTTCCCGATTTCCGATTTGTTTGACATAGAACTTAACTGAACACATCAATTTAGTTCTGACCGGGCCCAGTACATAGGTCAAAACAAAATCATCGAGGGGCCCAGATATCGCTTCTAATCCTAGAAGGAACAGATAAACTTCGACTCATATGTTTGCTCTACTACTTGTTGAATTACACACAAAAGCACGGTTTATAACATCGAGTTACCAATGCGTTTTCGTGCAATCAATGCATAACCAACTCATAGGCAACAAATCATATCTCTAGGTTTGAAGACTTATATGATATTACCGTCTCACGATCACTCGAGATAAATTCCATGAAGTGATACAAGTGAGCGTGGGTTGAATCCAATACTCAGAACTTATGAGCACTCATGAGTGCTGTAGCCCCGCTTTGTCTAACATCTTAGACCTCTACAAGCCAACCCATGATAGTCTTGATTCATATCCACTTCCAACATATGACCGACTGTGGAGAGTTTGAATAATATTATATAAACCATAACATAATTATTCTGGAAGTCAAAACATGCAAAACGAAATAATAGTAAACGATTGACAAGAGATAGCAACACTTTACTCATAAATAACAGCTTTTATTTATCATCAAATGTCAATTACATTTTACAAATTTCAAGATTATCTAACTACTAAAACTAATATCATCCTTCAGCCCTATGCTCCGAGCATGCTGGAGATGCTTAGCCCGAGTCAGTCCCTTCGTGAGGGGATCTGCTGGGTTCTCATCCGATGATACCCTCTTTGCCACGAGGATTCCTTCTTCTATTCGATGTCTGATGAAGTGATATTTTCTGTCAATGTGTATGGATCTCCCATGATCTCTTGGTTCCTTGGCTAAGGCAACCGCACTATTGCTGTCACAGAAAATCTCCATTGGCTCCTTTATAGCTGGTACAACTCCAAGGTCTCCGATGAAGTTCTTTAGCCATATAGCCTCCTTTGCTGCCTCGCTTGCTGCTATATACTCTGATTCACAAGTGGAATCAGCCACTGTCTCCTGCTTGGAACTTTTCCAAGTAATTTCCCCTCCGTTTAGAGTAAAGACCCAACCCGACTGAGAGCGGAAATTATCCCTGTCAGTCTGAAAGCTAGCATCACTGTACCCTACAACTCTCAAGTCCTCACTGCCACCGAGGGTAAGGACCCAATCCTTAGTCCTCCGTAGGTACTTGAGGATATTCTTTACCGCAGTCCAGTGTGCCTTGCCAGGGTTCCCCTGATACCTGCTAACCATGCTCAAAGCAAAGGCTACATCAGGTCGAGTACACGTCATGGCATACATGATCGATCCTACAGCTGAAGCATAAGGTATTCGACTCATTTCTGCTATCTCAGCCTCAGTACTAGGGCTTTGTGTCTTACTCAATCTGGCGTTACTCTGGATGGGTAACTCTCCTTTCTTGGAGTTATGCATGTTGAACCTTTTCAACACTTTGTCCACATAGGTGCTTTGACTAAATCTAATTAGTCTTTTACTCCTGTTTCTCAAAATCCTTATCCCTAGGATATAGGCAGCTTCTCCAAGGTCCTTCATAGCGAAACACTTCCCAAGCCAGGACTTTACTTCCTGCAGGGTTGGGATGTCATTTCCTATGAGTAGTATGTCATCCACATACAGTACCAAACAGCTGACTATACTCCCACTAGCCTTGATATGGACACAAGATTCATCTTCACTCCTTGAAAATCCAAATTCTTTGATTTTCTCATCAAAGCAAAGATTCCATCTGCGAGGTGCCTGTTTTAATCCATAAATGGATTTCTCGAGCTTACACACTCTACTGGGGTACTCTGTACTGACAAAACCCTCTGGCTGAACCATGTAAACATCTTCAGCCAACTTTCCATTAAGGAAAGCGGTTTTGACATCCATTTGCCATATTTCATAATCATGAAATGCAGCAATGGCTAACAGAACCCTAATAGACTTAATCTTGGCCACTGGTGAAAAGGTCTCATCATAATCAACTCCCGGAGTTTGAGAATAACCCTTTGCAAGCAGTCGTGCCTTATAAGTGTGTACATTACCATCCATGTCGGTCTTCTTCTTGAAGATCCATTTGCACCCAACTATCTTACGATCAGGTACAATGTCAACCAAGTTCCAAACTTGATTGTCATACATGGACTGTATCTCGCTATCCATAGTCTCTTTCCATTTAGCAGCCTCAGGGCCTATCATGTCTTCCGTGTAGCTGTTAGGCTCATCCAGATTTACCAGTGTGTTATCACTGATAAGTGTCTCAACTTCTGCAGTAATATGAAAACCATAATAATGCTCAGGTGCATTCCTAACTCTGGTGGAACGCCTCAGAGGTATAGATTCTTCAGTCGGCTCAACAGGAGTTTCCTCCTCAGGTTGAGGGCTAGGGTTTGAGGTTCCTTCACCACTTGACTCTTGAATTTCCTCAAGGTCAATTTTCCTCCCACTGTCTCCTTGGCTCATGAATTCTCTCTCTCGAAAGAATCCTCTTCTTGCTACAAAGACCACATTATCACTGGGTCTGTAGAAGATGTACCCAAAGGATTTCTGTGGGTAGCCGATGAAAATACACCTTTCGCTTCGGGGTTCGAGCTTATCGTGAGTCTCGCGTCTCACGAAAGCCTCGCAACCCCAAATCTTGATGTGGTCTAGATTGGGAACTTTTCCAGTCCACACTTCGTGAGGTGTTTTGGCAACCTTCTTTGTAGGGACTAGATTAAGGATATGGGCGGCAGTCTCTAAGGCATACCCCCAAAATGAGATTGGTAGCAAAGCTCGACTCATCATGGAACAAACCATGTCCAACAAGGTCCGATTGCGCCTCTCAGCTACACCATTCAACTGTGGTGTCCTAGGAGGTGTCAATTGTGAGACAATCCCACATTCCTTAAGATAGTCAAGGAACTCAGTACTAAAATACTCACCACCACGATCGGATCGAAGCATCTTAATGTTCCTGCCCAACTGATTCTCCACTTCTTGCTTAAACTCTTTGAATTTCTCAAAGCTTTCTGACTTATGCTTGATTAGGTAGACATATCCATATCTACTAAAATCATCAATAAAAGTCACATAGAACCGATTAGCATCTCTTGTGGCGGTTCTGAAGGGTCCACACACATCCGTGTGTATGAGGTCCAACAAACCTTCACCCCTAGCACAAGTACCAGTAAAAGGTGACTTTGTCATTTTACCAAGCAAACAAGATTCACAACTATCATCTGACTTTAGGTCATATGACTCCAAGACTCCATCCTTTTGGAGTTGGCCTATGCGTTTCTTGCTTACATGTCCAAGACGACAATGCCATAAGGATGCTTTATCTAAGCTAGTGGAAGAGTTAATACACAATACATTATTTCCTAGACTATCTACAACAGATACAGTTTCATACACGCCATCACAAGGTAATGCTTTAAAATAAAGAACATTATTAAATAAAGCATTAATACTACCATTATTATTATCAAAATAAAAGGTAAAACCTTGTTTATACAATGCATGAAAGGAAATAACATTTCTTGCCATTTCTGGCGAATAATAACATTTATTCAAATCTAATGTAAACCCACTATTTAGCACTAAGGAATAAACTCCTATCTTGGTGACAGGTGAAGCTTTCCTGTTTCCGATGATCAAGTTTATCTTTCCCTGCTCCACATTCTCACTTCTTTTTAGTCCCTGCAAATCACAACATATGTGAATACTGATGGGTTTTGAGCATTCTAACACTCCTAAGTGTACATACAACCCTAAATACCTTGGATCTATGTTTTCTCTATTATACATGCAAATATGAACTTTCCAAGGTATTCATCCTAACTAGCATAATAACACTGATTCAAATGAATATCTCAAGTTAGAATTACATACCTCTTTGATGTAGAATGTCTTCATGAAGCTTGAGTGCCTAGTGCCCCAAGTGTGACACCTCAAATGGTTCACACAACATCAAATGCACATGGAATGACTTTAGAGAAATTGGAACACTTCATAAAATCGGCTAGCCCTTTTTCCTCACAACATATGTGAATACTGATGGGTTTTGAGCATTCTAACACTCCTAAGTGTACATACAACCCTAAATACCTTGGATCTATGTTTTCTCTATTATACATGCAAATATGAACTTTCCAAGGTATTCATCCTAACTAGCATAATAACACTGATTCAAATGAATATCTCAAGTTAGAATTACATACCTCTTTGATGTAGAATGTCTTCATGAAG
This sequence comes from Lactuca virosa, assembly GCF_052849685.1. NCBI lineage: Eukaryota > Viridiplantae > Streptophyta > Magnoliopsida > Asterales > Asteraceae > Lactuca > Lactuca virosa. The sequence continues at coordinate 49,055,003 of NC_136433.1, forward strand.
CTTGAGTGCCTAGTGCCCCAAGTGTGACACCTCAAATGGTTCACACAACATCAAATGCACATGGAATGACTTTAGAGAAATTGGAACACTTCATAAAATCGGCTAGCCCTTTTTCCTCACACATAGTGGCTATTAGGGTTACACCATGTAACTCATAACTTTTTCCATTCCTTATGCTCCATGGATTTTAACCTCCATGGAGTATCCATGGGTCACCCCATGGACTTAGTCCAACATAAGGAATCTTGGATCACAAGCCCACATATAAAAGAATGAATGATTTACACAATCAACCCATATATTTAATTAGTCTCCTTTTGATCACTTAATTAATTCCAAATTAATTCTTGATCAATACTAATTAAATAACCTTATTAATATATTAGAACTTATAATATATTAATAAACCTTAAGTGTTATTTCTCTCATTTTAGTCTATCCAAATGCATGATGCCATGCAACCCAAATGGACCATGCCGGGTCGGGTCAAGTCTTACCAATTATAGTTATGGACTTAGACATTAATCCAACAGTCTCCCACTTGGATAAGTCTAAAACTATTATTGCATACGACTTCAAGAACCGACTGGCAATCGTAGCTCTCAAAAGCTTCTGTCGAACTCTGACCTTGCCGATGATCTCTAACCTTTGTCAATGACTTGTCCATTAGATAAGGGATCATATATTCCTCCATTCTAGATATCATATGGACTGAGACATGGATTATAATCATTCTCTCTGTCCATTTGTTGTTTCCTGATTTCCGATTTATGACAACTGACTAATTGAACAAATCAAATCAATCCAGGCCCGGCCGAGCACTTACATTTGTCATCACCAAATCATCAAGGGGCCCACAGATATCGCTTTTATCCCGAACGTAAAAGGAATGGATAAACTTTGACTCATATGGCTTGTTCTACTACTTGTTGAATCATACACAAAGGCACGTTTTATAACATCGAGTTACCAATGCGTTTTCGTGCAATCAATGTATAACCAACTCATAGTAACAACTCATATCTCTAGGTTTGAAGAATATAAGATATTATCGTCTCATGATCACTCGTGATAAAATCCATGAAGTGATTCCAATGAGCGCAGGTTGAATCCAATACTCAGAACTTATGAGCACTCATGAGTGTTGTAGCACCACCTTGTCCCACATCTTAGACCTCTACAAGCCCAACCCATGACAGTCTTGATTCATATCTACTTCCAACATATGACCGTCTGTGGATGGTTTGAATAACTTAATCATTCAGGAAGAATGACCTAGTTATTCTGGAAGTCAAAACATGCAAAGTGAAACACAATAATAATCGAATCCAATATGGTCTCAGAACTTATGAATATAAATAAAACACCTTTTATTTATCACCATATGATTACACCTTATTCATTGTATACTGTTTCAAACTATCAACTTTATACTTGAATTAAAACAATAGTTGTCCCATGCTCCAAGCATGTACACTATGTTTTCTAAACACTAGTCATGCCATACACCAAGTATGCATACTATGTTTGTCTATGATCTTTACTTTGTGAAATAGATCAATTGAACATAACTTCAATGATTCTCTTTTCACAGTCCCAAATCCTTACTACAAATGCAAGAATTCCAAATTCATGCCATTTACTGAAATCTGTTAGATTCTAAACTTATATGCATTGATCCTCTTGTAATGATTATGCACAAAGTCACAAGGACTTGACAACAAACATTACAGAGCATTCCAAGGAGATCAACTCCTTGGAAACATCCTTCTTGCATTAAGTTTCCTAATCTTACACAGATTGAATAATTTCTAACTTTGAAACATTTCCATATTCCATTTTGACTATCACTTCTGAACAAGAGTTGCCTCCTTACAGATTATGTCAATATAGTCCTTCCAGAATTAACACTATACTTCCAACTGTCCTTGAGCAACCAATCTTTGGTAAACCTTAGATTGTCCTCGACAATTGCTTAATCCTTTTAGTCATATCCAGTTCTAGACCTTTTCCCTTCTTAATGCCCCAGACATTTGGAAAATTTTAGAAAGGATGAATATAGCACATGTAATCGATCCTATATCTGAAGCACATGGGACATTATTCATGATGTCTCACATAAAGAATAAACCAGTCTTTTGCTATAATATTTCCATTTTAATTTTCCAAGTTCTCATAATTCAGATTATGAAAAGGGATGTCGTAATCATAATCGAATTTTAGAACGCAAATAATGGACCCATATATAGAATTTCCTTATTTTGAGCCATTCCAACATGAAATTCATATATATATCCTTGACTAAATACGATTTAAAACCTATAATTTCCTCTCCCTTAATTATAGCAAAACAACTTTTTCCCAATTGAAACCTTTTGTTTTCTATAATTAACATTGCTAACTTGCAACCTTTATCATAATTATCATGCTCCCACTAACACGATGATTATTAGCATAACACTTATGCTCCTACTAGCTTTGACATGTACTCAGAAATCAGTTGAACTTCTAGAAAAACAATACTTTATTGACTTTCTTACCAAAGTTCAGATTTCTGATACTAGATTGCTTTGATAAAACTTTATCAAAATCATACACCTTGCCTTAGATAGCACACTTGTGTGTCTAAACAATTTTAAGAACTATGAAAAGGGATGCCGTAATCATAGTCTCAATTGTTTAGACCTTTGCCACTTCTCACAAGTCCATGTTAGTGTGCCGGTTAACCACACATGCTCCACTAACGACTTTGAGAATGCAAATATCACAATTGCTATCTAGCTAAAATCTACTTAGTGAAAGTGTTTCCTCACCATCATTTTCATGAATCGGGGAGAAACCTTATGACACTTAGATTTAATGGTGTATGTGTTCTTATCCATGTGAATTGTCAAAACCATAGTCACAAGACAAGGATAATGACAAATTCAAACTCATATGGACTGAACTCAATCTTAATTTCTTGCCATCTGGCAGCTCAAGGGTCTGCCATTCCTTCCAAGTTGCTGTGCAACCAATTGAGAACTCTAAGAACTTATATGCAAAGCCAACTTTAATTGGAATGGACACAGAAATAGTCAACACGATAGGTTATAAACCTCAAGTCGTGTGCTAGTGAAGAACTGTAGGTTTTACTCTTGATTAGTTCTTGAGACTTTCAAGACCTTTTAAGACTCCCACTGTCCTCTTGACATATAAGACTCTCTTGTCAAATATTCAAGAGATAGTGTGGATTCTAATCAAGACAAACACTTCACACAATTTGCCTTAGTTGGTCTTTGTTTTATCCAAAACATCACAACTTACCAATTTCAAATGTACAAGAGTAGAAACCTTTTACTCTTGCATTTGACAAGTGTTTTTAAACCTTCTTTAAGACATGTCACTCAAGTTACAATCTTGGAGTATGACTCTAAGAATTGTTTTGGAATGAACTATGACTCATCTTCTTGATTTAACCACTTCAACAATTCATAACTCCTCTTCTTAGCTACCAGAATGCACTTAGAGGATGAATTGTGATAAGGTCTCTTAATCATTAAGATGATTATATAACATGATACTAAAGTACTCTCCCATCTTTTCAGATTTGAGAAACTTTTATCCTTCTGCCTAATTTGATTCTTCTCATTCGTTCCGCCATACACTGAAATTTTTTCCAATGCTTCAGAATTATACTTAAGCCTGTAAGTATAACCATATTTACTAAACTTTAGTAAATCATGACGAATAGTCTTATCGATCTTTTGTGGTGGACTTAATCAGTGCACAAGAATGTGTACTCGATCCCTTAGTCCGTTACTTGACTCACACATCCATGTGAACAAGTAGTTAGTCTTAATTTTTCTAATGCTTGAAGGTTCTCATTCATCATGCTCTACAAATTGCATGATTCCAAGTTTCGGTCCAATTGAAACTTGGGTGATGAGAATCTTTCCTTATTTGGTAAATTTAGACACTACCACAAATGAAAGAATCAAATTCATATTTCCACTCTTGCTCTTAATGGAATCTTATAAGCAACACAGTTTTTCACAAATGCCATTGTAAGGATATTTTAAAATAAATAAAATCAAAAGATTTACCTTTTATTTTAAAACTTTGCGGAAAAACTCATCCTTACAATCCATATGAAAACTTGTTGTTATCTATTCCTAAGCAAAATATCATAACTCCTAAGAAGTAGCTCAAGAATCCGATCTTCAAACTATGTGATAGAAATCCATCTACGCGATCAGATTCAACATATTCTTTCTTTAAGTTTCTTCACTTTTTCTTTGATTCTTAAAACATCACCATGTGACCCAGTCACATCATGTATCAAGAATCTCAGAATAGAAACTTAGCAGAGTTAAATAGTGGACTTTACCTGAAGTAGAGTCAAACTTATTGACTTTAACATCCTTAGGTAAATTTGGCAGCTTCGCAACCAATGCCCCTTTCTTTGGCAATGGACCCTTGATAATGGGACTATCTCAGACTTAGCCTTTCTCTTTACCATTTGGTCAACCGAGTTGACTATGGCCGATCCCTTTCCATTGGGAAGAGAGAGCTTTACTGGATATCCAATGTCATCATTGTCAATGTCCATAAAGTTTTAGGAAGTTGATCTTAGCAAATAGATAAGGTCATTAAGGGTCTTGTCATAGTCTGTTTCATAGGAGTCCCAAAGGAACTCACTATGTGACTTAGAAAGTGATTGATCATCAGCTTCCTCTAGACTTTGACACCCAACTCTCCCGGCTTGTCAATATGTAACTACATCTCCAAGATGTGATCACACATACACCTTTGCTTGCCAATAGGGCTTGAGTGACCTTAAACTTTTCAGGAACTTGTGGGTTAGGGAGAATAATTGGAGGAGGTGAAAGAAGTATGATTTCCATGGGAATCATCTTCATTTTAGGAAAACTTGTTTCAAGAGATTTGGGAAGATCATCTTTTGGGAGATATTCAAGATAGTTGATTTAAAGTCCTTAATATAACACCCAATATGAAATATTAAGGCTAGGACCCAACACAATACTTTTATAACTTGGAAGAGGGATGCCGTAATCCAAGCTATAAAATATTTGAAGGTAGGTGAATGACGATTCACCAATTTCCACCAAGATAAACGAAATGTATTATTAGGTTTTAATTGGTTTTGAAACTCCTAGATTCTTTTGAGATTCATTTAACTGTTCAATGGCATGTTTCAATCTCGAGTGTGCCCTTCAGGTTTTGCGACTGGGATGCCGAGGATCACAAAACAAGGTGTGAATAACCATGCAAATATACTTGGTACCCTTAAGTGTTTACCCCTCAATCGATGTGTCGGTTAACCACACACGCTCCATCGATACTATGATAAACATTAAGTTACCCTTTGCCTACCTTGTTAAATACGAGTTAGTGTGCCGGTTAACCACACACGCTCCACTAGCCGACTTAAACAAAGTGGAAAGTGTAATTTCATGGGTTAGCACCAAATTCACATTTTCCTAAGTAACTAAGATTGGGAATTTATAAATGTTTAGTTACTTAGTATTTATCATTAATACTTTTAATGAAGGGAGAATTATAGTCCTTGTCCTACCCGTTCGGCTAACGACCCTCCACCAGTCAAGGAAGCGGTGGGTGAGAGTGGACACCCATTAAACTGTCATTTTATAGGCAGTAACCTTATACCCCCCTTATAGACCGGCTTTGTGAATGAGGCCTACTAACGGTAAGACTGACTTTCTCTTATACATATATATATATATATATATATATATATATATATATATATATATATATATATATAATTAACTTATAATATTATAAAGTATAAAGGTTGAATTTTAACTTTTAAAATTCTAAGGGCTTAACTTGGAATTAAAGTATTCATAAGAGAAAACTTTTCAAATTCCAAAACTTGAGGGCAAGTTTTGAAACTATTCAAAACTAATTAATTCCATAACTTATGTGTTTAAAGTAGTTTTAATTAAAAAACTCTTCAAGTTCCATAACTTGAGGACAAGTTATGGAAGACTTTAAACTAATAAAAGAATGTAACTTTTCTTTATTTTTGTAACTTATGAAACTAATTAAGGTTACACATTTTATTACTTAATGAAGTGACTCTTGAACCTCCATAACTTGAGGACAAGACTCTTCATTTTTGTAACCATTGCCAACTTTTATGAGTTTTATGAAACTCAAATGTGACCTTTCATGTAACTTGAGGACAAGTTACACAAACACATTTTAGAATCATCTCTTAGATTAAAATGGATTGAAAACACATAATCAATTAACTTTTTCTATTAATCTAAGCAACTCATAAGAACAAGATAATTCAAATCAAACTTTTTCATATAACTAGTCTAAACCTTAAACTAATACAAAACATGAATCTATTGACAATTATCTATTTGAAATTGGATTAGCATGAACATTACCACATCAAAAACAAGTTTATAATTCCAAAAACATCTTAGGGTAATGTTCCTAGTCCAATTCCAGCCAAAAAAGTCGAAAATATGATGTCTGGGGGTCCAACTCGTCGAGTGCATGAACCAACTCGACGAGTTGGATCATTTTGACCACTTTTAAGGCATGGACTCGTCGAGTCCCCTGATGGACTCGCCGATTCCGTTGTCCAGACAGCACATAACTTTGATTTTTAAGCAGTTTTTGCAAGTATAACAAGAAAACAAGCCTAGGCTCTGATACCACTGATGGGTTTTGAGCATTCTAACACTCCTAAGTGTACATACAACCCTAAATACCTTGGATCTATGTTTTCTCTATTATACATGCAAATATGAACTTTCCAAGGTATTCATCCTAACTAGCATAATAACACTGATTCAAATGAATATCTCAAGTTAGAATTACATACCTCTTTGATGTAGAATGTCTTCATGAAGCTTGAGTGCCTAGTGCCCCAAGTGTGACACCTCAAATGGTTCACACAACATCAAATGCACATGGAATGACTTTAGAGAAATTGGAACACTTCATAAAATCGGCTAGCCCTTTTTCCTCACACATAGTCGCCGATTTCTTGAGCCATGGGATTCTTTTATATGGTGGCTATTAGGGTTACACCATGTAACTCATAACTTTTCCCATTCCTTATGCTCCATGGATTTTAACCTCCATGGAGTATCCATGGGTCACCCCATGGACTTAGTCCAACATAAGGAATCTTGGATCACAAGCCCACATATAAAAGAATGAATGATTTACACAATCAACCCATATATTTAATTAGTCTCCTTTTGATCACTTAATTAATTCCAAATTAATTCTTGATCAATACTAATTAAATAACCTTATTAATATATTAGAACTTATAATATATTAATAAACCTTAAGTGTTATTTCTCTCATTTTAGTCTATCCAAATGCATGATGCCATGCAACCCAAATGGACCATGCCGGGTCGGGTCAAGTCTTACCAATTATAGTTATGGACTTAGACATTAATCCAACAAATACCACAACCTGTATCAAGGACCCAAGACTTAGAATGAGGTGAGTTATTAGACAATATAGTGTATATACCTGCATGGTTGGGTTTTACTTTCCCATCCATCAAATCTTGCTGGTACTTTGGGCAGTTTCGCTTCCAGTGCGACTTTTCATGGCAATAGAAGCATTCAGCCTCATTATGGTTAGCAGAAGGAGTGACAAAACCTTTCTTGGTTTTGCTTGAAGAGGAGCCTTCAAGGGTCTTGCCCTTGGTACCCTTAGAAGGGTTCTTTCTCTTCTTCCCTTTGCCATGCCCGATTGCCAAGACATTGGCCACTTTCGGCGGTCTTCAAGAGTCCTTGAAGTTTGCTGAGGGTGACTTCTTCCTTGTTCATGTGATATGTCATGCGGAATTGATCATAACACGATGGCAAAGAGTACAAAATGATGTCTATTGCTAACTCCTCAGGGAAGTTCACATTCAGCTTCAGTAAACGGTCCACATACCTTTGCATTTTCTGCATGTGGCCCGTGATGGGTTCACCATCCTTCATTCGGGTTGTTATCATGGAGGAGATTATTTCATATCGCTCTTGACGAGCACTTTGATGGTAGCGGTCCATCAAGTCCTGGTGCATCTCAAAAGGATAATAGTCCTCATAGGACTTTTGGAGCTCGGCTGTCATGGTGGCCATCTTGATGCATGCCACTTTTGTAGCATCTCTTTCATGTACCTCATATTCAGCAAACTCTTCAGGAGTAGCAGTTGGCTCGGGTACCTTCAGCTCCTTGTCGAGAACATATTCTTTGTTCTCATACCGAGTGACCATCCTGATGTTTCTGATCCAATCTGTAAAGTTGGACCCATCAAAGATGACTCTCCCATAAAGATTCATGAGAGAGAAGGAGCTAGTAGGGTTTGAGCCAGAAGCATTGTTATTGGAAGACATCTGAAAAGAAGAGGGAATAGATTAGATTAGATATAGAGATAGTCCTTAACAAAACACCCAAATGTAATATTAAGGCTAGGACCCAACACAATATTTTATAACTTAGAAAAGGGATGTCGTAATCTAAGCTATAAGATATTTGAAGGTAGGTGAATGACGATTCACCAATTTCCACCATGAAAAACGAAATATTTAATTAGGTTTTAATTGGTTTAGAAACTCCTAGATTCTTTGAGATTCATTGAACTTTCTTCAATGGCATGTTTCAATCTCGAGTGTGCCCTTCAAGTTTTGTGACTGGGATGCCGAGGATCACAAAACAAGGTGTGAAGTAACCATGCAAATTACTTGGTACCCTTAATGTATTACCCCTCAATCGATGTGCCGGTTAACCACACACGCTCCATCGATACTATGATAAACATTAAGTAACCCTTTACCTACCTTGTTAAGTTCAAGTTAGTGTGCTGGTTAACCACACACGCTCCACTAACGACTTAAACAAAGTGTAAAGTGTAATTTCATGGATTAACACCTTATTCACATTTTCCTAAAATAACTAAGATTGGGAATTCAATAAAGTTTAGTTACTTTAGTACTATCATTATACTTTTAATGAGAATTTATAAGTCCTTGTCCTACCCGTTCGGCTAACGACCCTCCACCGATCAAGGAAGCGGTGGGTGAGAGTGGACACCCATTAAGTTGCTATTTTATAGGCAACAACCTTATACCCCCCTTATAGATCGGCTTCGTGAATGAGGCGTACTAGCGGTAAGACGACTTGATCTTATACATATATAAATATTATTAAACTTATAATATTATAAAGTATAAGGGTTGAATTTTAACTTTTAAAATTCTAGGGGTTGGAACTAAAGTTTTTAATATGACTTTACATGTTCCAAAACTTGAGGGCAAGTTTTGTAAACTTTCAAAACTTTTCATTTCTCATAACTTATGAGTTAATGGTTATTAAAAATGAAGATTCTTCATTTTTTTTTGTAACCTATGTGTTCTTTTAATGGTTATTTATAAATGTGACTTTTGGTTATCCATAACTTAAGAACTAGTTATGGACTCCATTAAAACACATAAAGATCAAGAATTAATCTAATCAATTATTAGCACATAATTTCTATGATCTTCTAAACTCATATGTTTATGAATGTTCATATCAAAAATTTCAAGAATCGTAAAAACGTATACAAAACTTGAAATTTTGATACGAGCTTTTGAACAAAACTTCAATTTTCAAGTTTTTTTTTTTTTTTTTTTTTTTGCATCAAGTATCAAATAGACAAACCAGACTCTGATACCACTGATGAGTTTTTCAGCATTCTAACACTCCTATGGTGTACATGCAACCCTAGAAACCTTGGATCTATGTTTGACTAAGATACATGCAAATAATTATTTTTCCAAGGTTCTTATCCTAACTAGCATGACATGGGGTACTTGAATCAAATAAAACTAGTAGAATTACTTACCTTGTAGTAGTAGTTGATTGCTTGGAGTTTGAGAGCCTAGCACCAATAATGTGGATGCCTCAAATGGAAGTCACAAATCACCACAAACTTGGAAACTTGAGAGAATAGTCACAAACTTCTTGAAATCGGCCCTCTTAGTTTACACACATCAACTAGTGCAATTTCAAGAAGCAAAGCCTCCTTTATATAGTGTGGTGGATTAGGGTTACATCCATGTAAACCCTAATACCCATGTCTTTTCATTTCCATGAGATCCATGGGTTAAAGCTCCATGGAGTATCCATGGACTTTCCATGCAAGCCTAGCCCATTCCAAATAAGCATTAGCCCACACTATATAAATACAAGAGCCCATATTTAATTAGTCATACTTTTGATCTCTAAATTAATTCTAAATTAATTATAGATCAACACTAATTAAATAATATGATTTTATATTAATATATTAGAACTTATAATATATTAATAAATCATAACTTATACTATTCTCAAAAGATTATCCGTAAATTGTTCGGGTGAAGTGCAACCCAAATGGACCATGCCGGGTCGGGTCAAGTACATACCAAATATAGTTATGGACTTAGACACTATCTCCAACAATTAGAATCCTAACTCAAAGCGTAAGAGGGGCAGACCTTCCCACATCTGCAGAGAGATTGGGCACTATGCGGGAGAATGTGAAGATCGCAAATCCGGACCGGTAGCATATGCAGTCGAGCAAGTGACTGATATAGTGGCAAGTGTGAACCTTGGAGATATTTTCTTGATCTCTTCCTTTACCCGAACAATTTTTGCTCAAGGATGGTTTGTGGGCACTGGAGCCACTATAAATGTTTATAGACAACGATAGAGCTTCTGTACCAACCGTCCAACACCACCAGGGACGGTAGAGATCTGTGCATAGGGTCACCTAGTTGAATTTCAAGGGAGAGGCGATGTTCGTTTGAAGTTCACACGTGGTGAATGGGTCACCCTTCGAGATGTCCTTCATGTTCCTACTATCTCGACTGGATTGGTTTCTGCAGATAAGTTTGACAAAGGTGGGTTGAAGATGGACCTTGAGAAAGGCAGAGTTGTGATCACTAAGGGAAAAAGGTATGTTGGAAGGGCGAACAACTGTTTAGGAATCTATTGCCTTTCCCTTAGTGATGAGAGTAGTGCAAGTTGGCCAGGTGTTGAGAGTGGTGGTTCTAGTGTTGAAAATGTGTCTTGTGTTGGTATGAATGATGTAATTAATGGAATAATTGCTAATGTGAACGAAATGAACTTTTCTAGTTACTTTGTTTGCATTTATTTATAACATAAACGTTTAGCACACACTAATTTTAAAACATTGAAAAAAATGCAAACTAAAGGAATGTTAAAATATGACACAAAAGATTTTGAAAAATGTGAAACTTGTGTGAAATCAAAGGTTACAAAGAAACCATTTCCATTTGTTAAGAGAAATACATCATTACTTGAGTTGATTCATTTTGATATATATGAATTAAATGGAATACTTACTCGAGGAGGAAAAGGTATTTACATGTTTATGTGTTGAGATCAAAAGATGAAGCTTTCAATGCATTTAAATTGTATAAGGCTGAAGTTGAAAATCAACTTGAAAGACACATCAAAATTCTTCGCTCGGACAGAGGCGGAGAATATTTCAACCAAGAGTTTGACACATACCGCAAAAAGAATGGAATCAAACATGAGAGAACTTCACCATATACTCCGTAACATAATGGTTTGGCTGAGAGAAAGAATAGGACCCTTTGTGAGATGGTCAACTGCATGTTGAACCAATCTGGTATCTAAACAATCTTTGGGGGGGGGGGGGGGAACACTATTGACTAGTTGTTATGTTCATAATAGGGTCACTAGTCGTGTGATTCCTACAAGCCCTTATGAGTTGTGGAAAGGTAGAAAGACCAAACTAGACTATTTGAAAGTGTGGGGGTGTGTGGCTTATTATCGGACACCTGATCCTAAGAGATCCAAATTGGGAGCTCGAGCTATAAAGAGTGTTCATTGGATATGCTCAGAACAACAAGGCTTACCGATTATTGGATGATGAATCTGGTGTTGTCGTAGAATCCAAAGTTGTGGAATTCTTCGAAGACAAGTTTTCTAGGCATGATGAAAACTGCAATAGCACAACACCAGTAAGTACTTCTCGAGAAATACTCACACCTTCTCCTATTATGGAGAAACCAAGGAGAAGTACCAGGGATAGAATAGAGAAAAGCTTTGGAGACGATTTCTATTCTTATTTGGTTGAAGGAACACAAAAGAAAGTGACAAGAGAGGTCATCTTCGCCATTAACTTAGATGATAATCCTAAGACCATGACGTCTAGTAGGGGTGAGCAAAACCGAAACCGAAAACCAAAAAACCGACAAAACCGAAACCATAATAGAAACCGACGGTTTGGGTTTGATTTAAAAAAACTGAAATATTAGGTCGGTTTCGGTTTTATAAAATGTAAAAACCGAGAAAAACCGAACCGAACCGAATTTTGTGAAATATATATATATTCTGCGAATTATATATGTATATATATATATATATATATATATATATATATATATATATATATATATGTGTGTGTGTGTGTGTGTGTGTGTCTGTGATTGATTTAAAATACAAAATGGAAGCCTGGTTCAGTGGGTAAGGTGTTGGAGTTGTTCAGGTCCCATGTTCGAAACCCACTGCCATCGTTTTATTTATTTTATTTTCTTTGTTATTTAAAAGCCTCCCACAATCCCACATCATCCAGCACTCAAAACTAAGCTCGAAATCCTCCCTTATATAATTAATGTGAACTCTACCTCTAGTCCCACATCTCCCAAGTAAGAAAACATTCACAATCCTTACTTCTATAAATTAGTCATCATGTTTCAAAGAATTATTTGAGATTTCGTTTGGGTTTGGGTTTATACTCGTAACTGAACCGAGAAGAAACCAAAACCCGAAAAACCAAACCGATGGGTTTGAATTGGGGTCGGTTTTGATTATATGAAAATCAATGATGTCGGTTTTGGGTTCGGTTTAGGTCAAAATTGACCCATGCACAACCCTCACGTCTAGAGATGATCCTTTGTGGAAGGAAGCCATAAATGATGAAATGGACTCAATTATAAGTAATGAAACTTGGTAGTTAGCTGATATACCCAATGGGAGAAGACCCATAGGATCAAAATAGATATTCAAGAGAAAATATCATCCAAATGGATCCATATATGCCTATAAAGCAAGATTAGTTGCTAAAGGCTACAGGCAACGAGAAGGGATCGATTATTTTGATACCTATGTCCCAGTAGCTAGGATAAGTTCTATTAGAACTCTCATAGCAATATCAGCTTTGAAAGTATTGTACATTCATCAAATGGATGTGAAGACATCCTCTCCGAATGGTCATCTAAAGGAGGAGATTTACTTGGTGCAACCTGAAGGTTTCGTGATACCTTGAAAGAAAAAAAAGTTTGTAGACTTGTTAAATCCTTGTACGGGTTGAAGCAAGCTCCTAAACAGTGGCATGAGAGATTTGACACCACTATGACTTCTTTTGGTTTTCTGCATAATAGTGTTGATAGGTGTATTTAATCCAAATACACATCTAATTACATAGTTGTTATATGTCTTTATGTTGATCATTGGCACTCACCTAGAAGGTGTTCTTGAGACGAAGAAATACCTATCCTCAAACTTTAAGATGAAAGATCTTGGTGAAGTTGATACAATTATTGGTATCAAGGTGAAGAGGACAGGCAGTCAGATTTCTCTGAGTCAATCTCATTACATAGAGAAAATTCTGAAATTTTTTTAACATTTGAATATTAAGGAATTCAACAATCCTTTTGATTGAAGTGTGAAACTAAATGTGAATTTTGGGAGAGAAGCGACTCAACTAGAATATACAAGTGTAATTGGAAGTATGGTGTGTGCTACTCATTGTACTCGACCTGACATCGCATTTGCTGTAAGCAAACTAAGTCAGTATACTGTCAATCTAGGGACGGAGCACTGGAAGGCAGTGGGTAGAGTACTGGGATACCTAAAAAGGACAAGTACTTTTCAGTTGACTTATTTGTCATCTAACAGAATACTATAAGCTTATTCTGATGCTAGCTGGATAGATCACACTAGTGATTCAACATCTACAAATGGTTGGATTTAAACTGTAGTTGGTGGTGCTATTCTTGGGAGAGCAAGAAACAGACATGCATAGATCATTCTGTTGGATTAGGTGTCTAAGCCCATAACTATAACTGGTATGTACTTGACCCGATAGTAGCATGGTCCTTTTGGGTTGCCTTCACCGGAGCAATTTGATAGGATGGATATTTGAGAAAGAGGTTATTTGTGATTTATTAATATATTATATGAATAATATATTAATTGATAAATCATATTATTTAATTGGTATTGATCAAGAATTAATTTGGAATTAATTTAGTGATCAAAAGAGACTGATTAAATTTACGGGGACTGATTAGGTAAATCAGTGATACATATAGTTTGGGCTAATGATACATGTTGATTAGGCATGGACTAAACCTATATGAGAGTCCATTAGGGTTTAGTCCAAAGGGCCATCAAATGTGAAGAGTCATGGTGAATTAGGGTTTACATGTAAGAAACCCTAGGGATTCCACACTATAAAAGTAACCCCTAGCACTCTAAAATCGGCCACAAGGATTCCAAGGTGAAACCCTAGCCGATTTGTGCTTCCTAACCTCTCTCTCATAAGCCTCCTTTCGCATTTGGTGGTTGTGACTCATTTGAGGCATCACATTTGAGGTGCTAAGCTCTTGAAAGGCAAGGTTCTACAAACAACAACAAAGAGGTATTCATCTAACCAGTTTTTATGTTGTATATCTCCAATTGTATGCTAGCTAGGGTTAATGCTTTGGATAAAATGAAATTGCATGTATAACTTGAGAAAACTTAGATCCAAGGCATTTAGGTTGTATGTGCACCATAGGATTGTTATATTGCTCAAAACCCTTCAGTGGTATCAGAGCCTAGGGTGTTTTCTTTTATATTGATGCAATAGTGTTATTTTCAAAGCTGAAAAAATTTGATTTTTGACCTCTGATTGTTGGACTCGACGAGTCCCATGAGGGAACTCGACGAGTTGGTCCAACTCGACGAGTCCAAGCCGTGAACTCGACGAGTTGGATCATCTGTTTGCAGATTTTCGAGTTTTTTTTGGCCAGTTTTGGATTATGATCATTACCACAAACTGTTTTGACTGTTAAAATTTGATTTTTCTTATAAGGTAATGATTATCCTCATCAAATTGAATGATGGTTGCCAATTTTAAGATAATTAATTGATTTTGTGAAAAACTAATTATTTGTAAAATTTGATTTGAATCATTTTGATATATGAAATTAGATTAGGTCAATTTTGTGATATAGTTAATTATATGATTAATTTAATTGTTTTCAAATTGATTTAAGAAGTTTTGAAAGGTTTCAAAAATTTCCCTCAAGTTTTGGAATTTAAAAGGTTTTAACTTTGAAATATTTAAATTCTAAACCCTAGAGTTTTAAAAGTGTAAAATTCAACCCTCATACTATTATAATATTAAAAGCTTAATACTTATATATATATATATATATATATATATATATATATATATATATATATATATATATATATATATATATATACTAGCCGTCTACCCGCGCCAAGCGCCGGATGCGAATAGTTATTTCAGAAATAAGCTTCTAGAGGTGATTAATTTTTTTGCATAAATAATTACTACATCTGAAAAATTATTAATAAGACACAATGTATTGATAAGTATCACTAAACATTACTTTCAATTTAATGATTCGTTTTTTTTTCTTTTCGACAAATGCTTTTAACATAATCTAATTAGTTATAAAAAAATTATTTCTATTGTAATTATAATTGTATTATTTATTTATTATTTTATTATAAAATAAAAAATATAATAATGGCACCTCTTGGTTTGACTTATTGTTTATGCTAAATATACAATTAGAAAGGAGGTGTCTTTGAGGACGAATTTTTTTTTTGACAATTAGTTTCTTTTCTAGACGAAAATCGTCTACACCATATATGTAACGAAAAAAAATCAATGGTCGCGCATTATGTCTATAGTTTTATTTTTTCACACGGATAGTCCACGGGTTTTGATTTTGTTGCGTTTTCATCTCTTTGATATATTTGTCCTTGATATTTTTCGTAGTTTTTTTTATTTTTTAGTTAAAGAAAATGAATTAGTTGATTTATAGACAATTGGGACCCACACCCACCCCGCTCCTACCACCAGTCACCAACATCCACCACCCACCAAAAAATAAATTCGATGCAAAACTGAAGAAATATAAACCATGAATCATAACCTGCAACACCACCGTAATCTAACGTCAAACCATAATCTAAATAATTCAAGAATATTGCTTATATAAGGAACCAAAAGAATTCACCAATCTTTTATGACAATAAAAAACCACAAAAACCAAGATGGAGTACATGAGATTATTATATTCGGACTCCAATGTAGTTATTTTCACACTTCATCTTTAAATCCCAACCTCATAGATTTCATTAGACATTAATATTAAATTAAACATTTGTTTTTAGATAAAGATGGTTATAGGTAATAAATTTTAACATTGATTAATTACTACTAAATGATAAACTATTTAATATATTCCGACCAAGCTTCCTTCTAATATTTCCAAGTAACATAATCATTTGTGTCATAAGCTTGGATCGTAAGTAAACCAAAAGAAAGCAAATAAAAATATAGTATGCGACTGTTCATATGAACAAAATCAAGCAAATAATTCAAACACAAAAATCTAATGAATTCTTGAGTTTCTTGAAGCAGCATAAACACATTTTCAGACTTTCTTTCTTCATTCCCTAAAGACTCTGCATCATTCTGGAGTAGTAATGTAGAACTTGACTAAGTAACTGAAGAATTTAGATTTATAGCCACCTCTTAATCAAAAAACCAATTAAACATGAAAATTGCTTTTGTATAATTTATTGATTTTTGTTCATTCTTGCTATTTAAAAGTAAGATAAAAATCAACTTAAAAAATTACAAATATAAATGAGTAAACAACCTGTTTGGCCCATTTTGGTCCAAAAAAAAATGTGTTTTTTTATACCTATTTAAAGGTTCATTATGATTTTGGTCCCTCTCACTCTAACCTTGAGTTTAAATACATTAAGCCTCTGTTTGCAAGGAAAATGTATAGGCTAAACATAATTTAACTCACAGTGTGGGTGAGAGGGACGAAACTGAAATGAGAAAAAAAAAATCCTTTTGGATCAAAACTGAAAGGAAATTACTATGTACTGGGACAAAAACTGTAGTTTACTCATATATTTTAAAGCCATGTTGAAACGAAAGTTACTTGTGGGAGTTGCCATTTTAGAGTCCAGACATTCCATAAGCTTCACCCAAGCATATCCATGACCATAAAAGATTATCAACGTTAGCTAGTATAAAAATAAGAATGTACCAGGGGTAGTGGAAGCACTTAGACCCACCATTTTTTTAATACAGACCATGAATTAGCCGGTAGCCACACATCACTATCAACTTGAACATCATGAAGCTGCTACTATGTGGTATATTTAATCAGTAAATGTGTGTCCAAAGGAGGGATTTTGATGCATTGTGTATCACACGATCTATAGGAACTTTATTATGTTCAATCAATAACTTATTGCTATATTGAATCATAATTTCAGTCATGCCATAAGCATTTTCTGTAAATTACTTTAAAACAATATGAAAAAGCAAATAAGTTTAAAACAATCATTAAAAAAAAGTTTTCATATGATCAACCAGCTCCCCTGCCTCTTCCTTGTAACCCTGAACAACAAAAAAGACTATTACAATAATCTGGTTTTTGGCAAAAAAAGGTCAATCGAAATCGCACAACAAAGCTACCAGGTGCCTTGAAATCTGAAACATCAGATAACTGATTTTGGACACCCATACAAACCAAATCAGTTAAGGAAAATTTCACCAGTAAGAATAAAAAAAATGTTTTTAAATGTACCTGTTGGAAGGTAGGCAGTGAAGCAAGATTTGATCCTTGAATCTAGACACTGGGTGGAAACATCTTTATCTTCAACAGCTAGGAGCAATACTAATGGTTTCCAAGAACCAACCACATCTACAAGATAAGTATGATGTTGAATAAGAAAATGAACTTGTAAACCTTCATAAAGCCATATGCATCAGATTAGAATAAAATATTCAATAAAAAAACACAAAATAGGGTCTTTATGTACAATTAAGAGACGAAAAGAAAAAGGAAACACAAACCTGATCTTTTTCTTCTCTAAACTGGGGTTTAGGGCTTCTTTCTGAAGATTGGTGGTGCTTTCCTTGCTAGAGAGCGGTGGAGGTGGTGGCTTCATACGATGGTAAGTTGAGTGGTGAAGGTCATGAGTTCCTTCATTCTCAACGGATGTAGGGATATAAATATAAAATAGAAAAGATACCAAAATCAAAAAAATTGTAGATCGAAAAAATGAAGAACGCAAAATTAATAGAAGAGGGTGAATATGTTTGCGAACCTTTTCAGCTTTTCGGAGAAGGCGATCGGTAACCGGGGAGTGGTGGTGGAATGGGTAAACGGTGATAGTGCGCGGCCTTAGGGATTTTATTGCTCGAATGAACCAGATTCGAAACAATGGCGGTGCTCAATGGATGTAAACGGTGGTGTTGTAGGCTTTCTATGAGAGAGACAGAGAGATAAAGGTTGAGCGGTGGTGTTGGTTTTTAAAGAAATACGGCGGTGATATGGTGGATTTTGGGTGGCGTTAGAGTTTTAGACGGTGGTAAGGGTTGCAACTGAAAACATAGAAGGAGAAGCTCAGTGACTGTGTCAATAATGGAAGGTGGCGGCATCATCGGTGAGCGACGTTGGGTGTAGGATGCTGGTGATGACAACAGCTTGGGAGCTCATCGTTTCCTATCTTCAAATCGCATACATAGTCGTAGATGAAGATAAGGAGTGATAGCGATTGTGAGGGGTTAGGGTTTTGATGATGGAGAGCGTGAGTGGTGCTGGATGACCGATTCAAGTGGGTGAAAGTGAGGTTTGACCGATTCAAGTGGTTGAGGAATACTAATTCAAACTTCAAAGCCATCATTCATCAATTCTTATCTTGACTTTTTCCATTGTTGACCAAAATCAGATTAAAGATTTTTTAATGCATAAATTCATTGTACAAATAGCATTATGGCCTAGTACCTCTTAAAATTCAGCATTTGACCAAATTTGCATAATAAGTAATAAAGATATATATATATATATATATATATATATATATATATATATATATATATATATATATATATATATATGCATAAGACAGTCAGTCTTACCGTTAGTAGGCCTCATTCACGAAGCTGGTCTATAAGGGGGTATAAGGAAATTGCCTATAAAATGGCGATTGAATGGGTGTCCACTCTCACCCATCGCTCCCTTGACTAGTGGAGGGTCGTTAGCCGAACGGGTAGGACATGACATTAATTCTTATTAAAAAGTATAATGATAATTATAAAAGTAACTAAATGTTTTTCTAAATTCCTAATCTTAGTTACTTTAGGAAAAAATGTGAAAATGGTGCTATTCCATGAAGTTGCACTTTGCACCTTGCCAAGTTGTTAGTTGAGCGTGTGTGGTTAACCGGCACACTAATTTGGACTAACAAGCGTGGCAAATGGTAGCTCGATGTTTGTCATAGATCAATGGAGCATGTGTGGTTAACCGACATATTGATTAGGTGATAAATGACATCGAGAGTACCAAGCACATTTGCATGGTTATTCACACCTTGTTTGTGATCCTTGGTATCCCAGTCACAAACTTGGAGGGCATAATCGAGATTAAACATGCCATTTGAAAGTTTAATGAATCTCAAAGGTCTAGGAATTTCATAAAACTTAATTCTTTAAATTTTAGTTTTGGGTGGTGAAATTGGTAAATCGTCATTTACCTACCTTCAAATATTTTGCAATTGGATTGGATTACGACATCCCTCTTCCGAATTTTGAAATATTGTGTTGGGTCCTAACCTTAATATTTCATTTGGGTGTTATATTAAGGAATTTCTATCTAATGAAACTTGTCTTTCTTTTCAGATGTCTACCTCAAACAACGCTTCGAACTCAAACTCTTCCGGCTCTTTCTCCCTCATGAACTTATGTGGGAGGGTCATTTTCGATGGGTCTAACTTCAATGACTAGATTCGAAATATTCGCATGGCCATTCGATATGAGGAAAAGGAATATTTCCTCGACAAAGAGCAAAAGGAGATTGATGAAGAAACTGCTACTCCTGAGCAACTGGCTGAGTATAGGGCTCATGAGAAGGACGCGACAAAGGTGGCGTGCATCATGCTAGCCATTATGACTTTTGAGCTTTAGAAGTCCATCGAGGAATTCTGGCCTTTTGAGATGCACCAAGACTTGATGGAAAGGTACCATCAGAGTGCTCGACAAGAAAGGTATGAAATCATTGCCTCCATGATAACAACAAAGATGAAGGATGGAGAGTCCATCACGACACACTTGCAAAAGATGCAAAGATATGTGGACCGCTTGCTAAAGTTGAATGTCAATTTCGACGAAGAGTTGGCTATTGACATCATCCTACACTATTTACCTTCTTGTTATGATCAGTTCCAAATGACTTATCATATGAACAAGGAGGAAGTCACTCTAAGCAAGCTTCAGGGCCTTCTGAGAACTGCTGAAGGCAGTTTAAAAGGCAAGTCTGTTGTACCCACTCCTACTACTGCTGCCCCAGTCCTGGCAATTGGACATGGTAAAGGGAAGAAAAGGAAAACTCCTTCAAAGAATCACAAGGGAAAGTCTCGTGATGGATCCTCTTCTAGTGGGTCCAAAGGTGGTTCTACTACTCCCTCATCCAATCTAAAGGAAGCAGAGTGCTTCCATTGTCATGAAAAAGGGCATTGGAAACGAAGTTGCCCTAAATACTTGTAGGACATTAAGGATGGGAAAATAAAGCCCACCTTCGCAGGTATTTACACTATTCAATCTAATAACTCATCACATGCTAATTCTTGGGTCCTTGATACAGGATGTGGTTTTCACATTTGTTCTGATTTGCAGGGTCTAAAAAGAAGTAGGGATGTGGAGCACGGGAAGATGAACTTGATCACGGGGAATAGGAAAGCGTCGCCTGCCACCAAGATTGGATTTTATTCTTTATTGCTTAGTAATGGGTTAGGACTAGATTTGAACAATTGTTGCTACTCGCCGTATATGGCGAGAAACATTATTTCTTTTCATGGTTTGTATAAAACAAGGTTTTAGATTTTCATTTAACAATGAAATTGGTTCTATTAATGCTTTTTATAATGATAAATTTTATTTTGAAGCATTGCCTTGTAATGGTGTATATGAAATTGTGATGGTTGTAGACAACTTAGGAAATAATGTATTGCATATCGATTCGTCCAATGGTTTGGACAAAACATGCTTGTGGCATTGGCGTCTTGGACATGTCAACAAGAAGCGCATAGACCAACTCCAAAAGGATGGAGCGTTGGAGTCATTTGACTTAAAGTCGGATGACACGTGCGAATCTTGTTTGCTTGGAAAGATGACCAAGTTACCTTTCACTGGTACTTGTGAAAAAGGTGAGGGTTTGTTGGATCTCATACACACCGATGTGTGTGGACCCTTCAGATCCGCCACAAGGGATGCTAACCACTTCTATGTAACCTTTACCGACGATTACAACAGATATGGATATATCTACTTAATCAAGCACAAGTCGGAAACCTTTGAATAGTTCAAAGAGTTTAAGCAAGAAGTGGATAATAAATTGGGCAGGAAGATAAAGATGCTCCGATCCGATCGAGGTGGTGAGTATCTTAGCATTGAGTTCCATGACTATCTTAAAGAATGTGGAATTGTTTCACAATTGACGCTACCTAGGACACCGCAGCTAAGTGGTGTGGCTGAGAGGCGCAATCGAATCTTGTTGGATATGGTTCGTTCCTTGATGAGTCGAGCTTCGTTACTTATCTCATTCTGGGGGTATGCCTTAGAGACTGCCACCCATATCCTTAATTGTCACACCCCCAAACCAAGGATGGCGGAAACGTCCGGGGGTGGAGGACTTCATGTATAGTATCATAACAACAATTGTAATAGTAATTCAAGCAAACACAACCAACATATATATATAATTGAAAAAGTTACATCATTGTATGAATTACATGTTTACGAATCAATTACAATATGTTGACAAAATATGAAATAGTAGACGCCTTAGCGTCCCATCCTCAAAAGCACTTGATTACCTGTTTAATGATTTCCTGAGAATACAAGTTGTTTGAAAAAGTGTCAACACAAAGGTTGGTGAGTTCATAAGCTTTTGTTTGGTATTATTAAAAGCCTTTCGTTTGTAAAAGTGGTATTTGTTTTAGAAAAATCCAATATTTTCCTTAAAATGTATATGTAGTCTTAAATCCATAGACCGAAATGTACAAGTAATGTTCTTACTTATAATAAATAATGTAAGTTTAAATCGACGTAAACTCATTTAATTTTAATGAAGTTCCCGTAAATTCCAATATTCATTAATACTTTGTGTGAGTTTATTATAACCTTTTCTTATAAAAGTAGTGTTCGTTCCAGAAAATCCAATATTTTCCTTAATGTGTAAATGTAGTCTTAAAACCCAAAGACCGAATTGTACAAGTAGTGTTCGTTCCTTATAGTAAAACAATGCAAGTTTAAATCGACATAAACTCGTTTGATTTTTGTGAAATCCCCGTAAATTCTATGTTTGTTAATACCACATGTGAGTTATTATAACCATGCTATGACCTAGTTGGCCTGAAACGACGTTCTTCAGGCGTCGGAAATGTTATGACATTTGTCACCCCAGACCTATCGGTCTAACTGTTGCATGCAGTTTAGGTGTGGGTTTGTCAAACCCAATATAGATCTATACACAACTATCACGCTCTCCCTCAAGAAGACTCTGGTTACAATACAGGACTTAATGGTAGTTTGAAGTAAATGTCTCACAAAGTCATTAACGGAATTACGTGTTATGAAAACTTGGTACCGTATGGCCGTACCTTGCTTAATGAAAATATCCTTTGTATAAATGTACCCTTTTTAAATGTATGTGTTATGTAATGTTTCATAAAGTCATTAACGGAATTACGTGTTATGAAAACTTGGTACCGTATGGCCGTACCTTGCTTAATGAAAATATCCTTTGTATAAATGTACCCTTTTTAAATGTATGTGTTATGTAATGTTTCATAAAGTCATTAACGGAATTACGTGTTATGAAAACTTGGTACCGTATGGCCGTACCTTGCTTAATGAAAATATCCTTTGTATAAATGTACCCTTTTTAAATGTATGTGTTATGTAATGTATCATAAACTATACCTATTATAGTTTATCAACCAAGGGTAGTACGTAGTAAAGTATGCAAACTATATTCAAAATAGTTTATTAAATGTTTGAATGTATCGGTTGTACTTTGATTATAATCACTTGTTATTCTTTATATTTTATATGTCCAAATCCATTTGTAAACTGATTTGTGTCTAAATATTAAGATAAAATGTCATATATTGCAATAACATATAATCACATAAAGATATACACCTTGCTCAACATGTTACAAGGTGAAATGAAATTGACAGCAACTTTTTGTTGTATACAGTTTCGGTTACTGTTCTTAGAAAATTTATAGAAAAATCATCAAAGCTCTAAATCCAAATCCGCAAATTCTGAGAGTTTGGAATATGAGTCTAGTTTGTTCGTAAATTTTATCATGATTTTTAGTGATCTCTAACAGAGGTGAAAATGTTCATAATCACAGACTGGTCCGGGTTTGCCTCTGAAATGATAGGCAGTTTTGTAAAAATCACCATAAATTGTAGAAAAATCATATGGAGATGTGCGAGTATCCATTTTAAAGCTAAGAGTTTGAACTACTTGCACCTGGAACAGTTTTGAAAACTAAAATATTTAAGTTGACCAAAACAGTCCGTGATCGAAGTTCATCTTTTCTGATGTAATCTGTTAGAAAAAGTTTAATTGTGTTCTTGATGATTTTACTTGTATTCCCCCCTTAAAACTTAAGAAAAACATGTAAATGTAGGGGTATGAACTCACCCTATGTGGTTTCAGTAGATGAAAGTAAGAGAGAGGAAGTGTTCAACCCAAGAACACTAAGAAGATGTCTTGATGATTCGAGAATCTAACACCGAATAAGATGGAATTTGTGTAAGATATCAATGATTTGAGTAGAATGGAGTGTAATAATTATATGAATGATGAAGATACTTACTAATTGAAGAAAGAAATCCCTGGAGAAAGCCTTGAAGTTGAGAGAAAAGATGAGAGAATTTTGGAGAGTGTTCTTTGGTTGCTAAGTGTAGAATGAAAGAAGTTAATGAGAATGAGGAGAGATGACTAATTCTCCAGCTCTTAGAACGTGGGAAGAGCTGGAGATTAGGTGTAAAGGTCCACTAAGGTGACAAGGGGTAGTCGGAAAGAGTGGCTAATCATAGAGTGAGGTGGTGGTGGTTTGCTTTTGCCATAAATTAAGGAAAAGCAAATATTCCCTCAATAATTAGTTCAACCACTAATTCTTTTAATATATTTTTATAAAAACCCTGGAGATTTATATATTTTGGGGCCTTAGTTTATAAAATAAAGTTTTGGGTGAAAATCCCACGTTAAAATAATGAAAAACGGAGTTAAAACGAAGTCGTAGTCGAAAAACCGGTAAAAAGGGGCCGTCTGCGAGACCTCTCGCATGGGCTGTCTGAGAGGCTTCTCATGCGAGGCTTCTGTCCTAAGAGGCTTCTAATGAGAGGCTTCGGTCCTGAGAGGCTTCTCATGAGAGGCTTCGGTCCTGAGAGGCTTCGGTCCTGAGAGGCTTCTAATGAGAGGCTTCGGTCCTGAGAGGCTTCTCATGAGAGGCTTCGGTCCTGAGAGGCTTCTCATGAGAGTTTTCGCTTATAATAGGAGGGTTTTGGTTCCTTAAGGTTATTTTACCCGTTTTTACCCCGTTTCAAGTGGTTTTTGACCCGGTTAAGGGTCGAGATGACCCAAATGATTACAAAAAGTTAAAGTAACTTTTGAGAGAGATTCGGGAGAGATTTGGGAGAGATTTTAATAGAGAGAGATTGAGTGAAAGAGATTGAGAGAGGTTTCGTTTGTGATCTTTTTGAGTGTCCGACTTCGCAACGCAAGGTCCATAAACCCCGTTAAACCGTGTTTTAGTGTCGTACACACTCCCGATGAGTGTGCAATAATGTTTTATCGTTTTGGTTCAATGTTTACTTAGGAAATTCAACACACGAACTTTCCAAATGATGTTTCTCTCATTAAGATATTGCATTGTACAGTAATTACATAGTGTAAACCCTAATATACAAGGGTTAATTGAGTCGATTGGTTTTGACTTGTTGACTTTGTTTGACTTTGACTTGACTCAATTTTGACGGTTGTCACATTAATCTAGTCCCAAATAAGAAGGATGCTAAAACACCTCACGATATGTGGACATGGAAGGTTCCCTCGTTAGCACATATCAAGGTTTGGGGTTGCGAGGCTTTCGTAAGACGAGACTCACGGCAAGCTCGAACCTCGTAGTGAGCGTTGTATTTTTATCGTCTATCCACAGAAATCCTTTGGATATTTGTTCTATAGACCTAGTGAGAACATGGTCTTCGTAGCACGAAGGGGTGTCTTTCATGAAAGAGAAGTCATATGCCAAGAGGATAGTGGGAGGCAAATTAACCTTGAAGAGCTTCAAGAGTTGAGCGATGAAGGAACCTCTAACACTAGCAATCAACCTGAGGATGAGACTCCTGTTGGACTTGTTGACCAGTCCTTATGTCACACCCCAAACCAGAATGGCGGAAACATTCGGGGGTGGATGACTTCATGTAGTATCATAACAGTTGAATATTTGTAAAGAAAGTAAACACAATCATCATAAATATAATTTAAAAGTTACATTGTTGATACAATACATGTCTCAAAAGAATTACAATATGATGATTTAAGAAGTTTTAAGACTGACGTCTTAGCGTCTCTTCTCCAAAAGCTGATGTTTTACCTGTATTACTGATTCCCTGAGAAATACAAGTAGTTTTGAAAAAGTGTCAACAATTAAGTTGGTGAGTTCATAAGCGTTTTTGTACTAAAATTGTATGTCTTTCGGAAAAAAAATAACTGAACGTGTTTCTAGAAAATCCAATATTTTCCATGTATGTGTGGTAGTTTGAAAAGTTCCAAAGACTGGAATGCATAAGTATGTTTCATACTAAAAATGGTGTAAGTAGATTTATACATATATAATGTAATTACTGATGCATTTAATAGTCTCGTAAATCAAAAATGTTTTGATACTCTATGTGAATTTTATAACCATGCTATTGACCCAGACTGCCTGTAACAACGTTCTTCAGGCGTTGAAGTGTTATAACGTTTGTCACCCCAGACCTGCTGGTCTAACTGTAGCTAACAGTTTAGGTGGGGGATTGTCAATCCCGTATAGATCTATACACAAGTATCACGCTCTCCCTACAAGAGATTATGGTTTATAATACAGGACTTGAAATGCGTACGTGAGAGTACGGTGAAGCCAGATGTCTCACAAAATTTAGTATCAATAGATTTACGAAATGAAAAGTCCATCTTGTTGTAAATGTAAGTATTTCCTTTTTATAGTGTTTATAATATGTAAATTGTCATGAATAACTTGTAAAATATACCCATTATAGTTTTTCGAAAGTGTGTTCCATTTGATGATAAAAACTCGGTGTAATACCAACTTTGCATGTAAAGTGTAACGTTGGTAGTAATATTGTTTAACATTTATAAACAAAATGTAGGTAAAGTATTTGAAACCATATGTAACGATTCGTATTTTAACATAAGTTTTTCTTGTGTTTCACTTGTATACCCCCCCTAAAACCTGAAAAAGACGTGAAAATGTAGGGGTATGAACTCACCTGGAAAGTGTGATGATTTGATGAAAACGAGACTTTACTCGGGCAGCACTTCAACCGGAAAGTGGTAAATTTCTCGGGAGTTTCGGAGTTTCGGGCCTTCGTCGGGGTTTGGATATGTAACCGGGGTGTCGGGGTCGTCTCGGGGTGCTTAACGCAGAGTAAAAGTGGGAGAAAGGATAGAAATGAGCAAATAAAACCGAAACCCTCGGTTTCTATTTATAGGGTGAAATTTCAGGACTCACGTCGTGGGCATGGGATGGCTCACGTCGTGAGCTTGGTCCGTAGACGCGATGTCTGGTGGTCTAACTCTGGCACACATCAGTCATAGACTCACGCCGTGAGTCTCTAGTTCACGTCGTGGGTCTCCGGATAAGGTTGGTTTGCGTGCCCCGAACTTCAGAAATTCATATCTCTCGCATACGAGCTCCGATTTTGACGTTCTTTATATCCACGCGTAGGTGAGATTATGCTCTACAACTTTCGTTTAGACTCCGTCGGCTAACTTTGATTTAAGTTTTTAATATTATATTTTTAACAGGCCGGGACAGGAAAAGTCCGTTCAAAATTCATATCTTCTTCATCTGACGTCCGTTTTCGTCTGTCTTTTTACCGTACTTCTACTATTGTCGGGATCTTCGATTCTCGTTAAGGTTGCGTCGGCTAAAAGTCGCTCGATCTCTATTTCGAGTTTTTAGCTGTCTACTACTGTATCCGAAACTTAGAAAAATCATAACTTCCTCATACGAAGTCAGATTTGGACGTTCTTTTTATGCACGTTTACGGTTTAACATAATCTACGACTTTCGTTTAGATACCTAAGGCTAAAAAGTATTTTATTGAACTTTCACTTTTTACACTTGACAGTGTTTTACCGGTTTTGTCGCGAATCTTTGATTAGTCATAATTTCTTCGTTATATCTCAGATTTTTGTGTTCTTTATGTTTCTGAAAATCATGATACGATATCTAAGATATTATGTACCTTAATTGAGACTTTTGATTATTTCATTTTAGACGCTATTTCTTTATTATACCGAAAATAGATTACAATACTTGACTTTAGATCATTACATCTCTCTGAAATATCGGGTTATCACACCTTACCTCTGAGACGTTCCAGTAGAGTTAGTGTTCCATCTGTGTTATATGGTTTTCATATAACAAGTGAAGGTGATACGTTTATCAGTGATAGCATATTGGTAAATTTTGATGAACCTAACAACTACAAGGAAGCCATGGCGGGCCAAGAGTCTGCGAAGTGGAAAGAGGCGATGGATAATGAGATTCAGTATATGTATAACAATCAAGTTTGGAACTTGGTTGACAATGTACCAGGTCGTAAGACGGTCGGGTGCAAGTGGATCTTCAAGAAGAAAACTGACATGGATGGGAAAGTACACACATATATGGCACGATTCGTTGCAAAGGGCTTTACTCAAACTCCTAGAGTTGACTATGACGAGACCTTCTCACCAGTAGCGAAGATCAAGTCTATAAGGGTTATGCTAGCCAAAGTTGCATTTCATGATTATGAAATATGGCAGATGGATGTCAAAACCACTTTCCTTAATGGGAAGTTGGCTGAACATGTTTACATGAGTCATCCAGAGGGTTTTGTAGATGCAAAGTACACTAATAGAGTGTGTAAGCTTGAGAAATCCATTTATGGATTAAAAAAGCATCTCGCAGATGGAATCATTGTTTCGATGAGAAAGTCAAAGTGTAACATCCCGAGATTTTACAGGTATTTCCGAATCCTCTCTTCTATTATTATTTTGTCACTTGTAGTCCTTGAGGTTTGAAGTGTAGAGACAAGACAAGTCTAAGGGCCAAGGTTGCAACCTTGGATCAAGAAGGAGTACGCTGAGCGTACATAAGAGTACGCTAAGCGTATTAAGGTGCGCCTTAGTACGCTGGGCGAACACTTGTGTACGCTGGGGCGTACCTATATCAGGAGAAAACCCTAATATTTAGGGTTAGGGGCTATATAAACAACCTTATGAGATCATAACCCTCCCTTACCTCAGCCTCCACTGTTTAGAGCCGTTTCCCCCAAACCCTAATCATTCCCTTGAGTGTGTGAGCTTATAGAGTGTATTTTGAGTAGTTTGAGAAGAAGGTGTTGCATCAAGGAGTTGGAGAAGGAGAACAAGCTAGTAGATCTGAAGTTGTTTGGTGTCCTAGAAGTTCCAGAAGGTAAAAAGCTTCAAGCTTTATGCATGTATGTTATATATCTTGCCATTGTAGCTTTAAGGAACCATTTCTTGTCCCAAAAGTCCCAAGTTGGTGCATGATAGGATTTAGACGAAATAAACTGTCCTTCTAGACTCTTGAAGAGGTCCTATGTGATAAAAATGAGGTCCCAATGGCTTAATATGTCCCATGCATTTAGTAGAAAGGTCTTAATGGATTAAGACCTTCTGGACATCCAAAGTCTTAAAGTTCGAGACTTTATGGTTCTAAGACACTTTTGGTCGATAGATTTGAAATATGGGCTTAAGTGCTTAAGCCATTAAGCACTTATTAGAGTTTGGTGAAACCCTACGTACGCCCCGTGTAATTTCTATGCGCCCAGCGTACTGAGTCAACCACCCCGATGGTGGTCAACGCAAATGGAAGTACGCCCAGCCTACCAGAGGAGTACGCCCCACGTACGCCCTCTGTTGGGCTTTTGACATTTTGGGGCTTCGGGTTTGGGCCACTCTTGGGCCAGTTTGGCATGGTCCTTACTGGACTTTCTAGACAATGATGTTGTGGGCCAATTGGTAATGGATTTTAGATTAAGACCCAATTAGGGAGTGGGGCCCAATTGGAAAAATTGGGCCATTAATGGGCTTATGTATATGGACTTTTGGATAGTGAATTGATATTGGGCCTTGGCCCAAATTAAAGAAAAGGCGAAATGGACTATGTGGATTCTTAGTCAAGATTAGTATTCCCATTCATTAACCTAATATTTGTTATTTGATAGTTCGGGATTTTTGGTGAGTCAGCGATTCGGGAGTTTGGTTCTTCAGTTCGGATCGACACTGCGAGGTGAGTTGTCCTCACTATACTAAGTGGTCTAAGGCACCAAGGCTGACCCATTGGATATGTTATCCTAGCAGTTGGTATTATGTTGAGTATGAGTTAGTTTTGCATGTTAGTTGCTATGCCAGTTTGGTAGATCTGTAGGACTACCTGTGTTATTGTCTGATTATATGTATGTGCATTAGTTATGTTATATATGTCGACATATTATGTGGGATGGGTTGAGGCTGTACTGCTCCGTGTGGTAGCCAACAAACCCTAGGAGCATTCCAAATACGAGCTGAGGGCCGGGTAAGGCATGTCAGACTCGTACTGTAGGCTCGGTGGCAATCCAGATGTGAGTTGTGGGCCCGAAAGGCAATCCAGACTCACATTGTGGGCCCAGGGGTAATCCAGTCTGTAAGGTTGTGGACCCGTTACATGCTGTTATCTGTATATGTGTTATTTGCAGTATATTATGTGGACTGTATGTGTATCGGTATTTTGGGGGTAACTCACTAAGCCTTCGAGCTTACATTTATCGATTATTGTTTCAGGTACCTCAGATGTTCGCGGGAAGGCGAAGGCGTGATCGTGTTGCTCCTCACTTTTATGATTTGGTTTCTGGGAGACGCTGATGTAAAACTATTTTGAAAACAAATTTGTAATAACAGTTGGATTTTAAATGTTTTTGAAAGTTGAAATTTGGCATGATTTTTATGGTTGTTACAAGTTGGTATCAGAGCCTTGGTTTGAGTGAATTGGAGGAACACTTGTGTGAATCCAGACTCAAACTAAGGAAAAGATTTTCAAACTGTTTTTTAAAAAAAGAAAAGAAAAGAAAAGAGTTTTCAAAATATCAAAGGAGGATGCAGAGGGTACGATTAGCCGAAGCCAAAAAGTAGACCCCAAAATACCATACGGTTATTTGATATTATGATATGTTAGAACAACAGCTAGTACTAGGCTAGGGATCTTCAGGAATTGCATGATAGAATTGTCTGATTATATGATGCCTGATAGCCTAGGGTTTTCCTTATATGAAATTGACATCATTACTGTAATTGCTTAGTGTATGCATCACGACTGTACATAATTAAGATCTTATAGCCTGAGAATGTTTGGTTTGGCCTTATTTCCTGTTCCTGTGTTCCTGTTTGATGAAGGGCTTAGGGTAGGATCAGGTATTCGAAAGTCTATAGGGTCCAACGTTATGTAGGGTTAGCATACACGAGTGCTGCAGGGTTGGTGGAAGTTTCATGGGTGGGTTGTGAGAGGCCGGGAGGCCAGTTATGGAATATTTAGATTTCCTCTAGGAGTGAGGATTGAGAGCTCTTTATGTTTATGTATATTATTAGGGAGTTGTGATGATACTTGAGACAAATATGGGTAGGTGTGGAAGGTAGTATGGGCCCGTACTACTGAAAGCACATGACCCATACGCGTAGCAAGGAAATCACGATCCCTAGGGTTTAGTGGGAGTTGGTTCCCTGTTATTATGCAACTTATCTGATATCTTCCTGGTGTATTTTCAGTATCGTGGTTACGAAGCGCTTCGTGACTGGATCAGGATCAGGACCAGGAGAGGGCGCTCAGGAGGGACCAACAGCGCCCGAGGTTGTTGGTCAGATGAGGGCGGATGAGCTAGATGCCAGGATTCGAGAAATCCTGCATGATGAGGTTGCCACTTTGTTCCAGGCACAGCTGCCGGATATGTTTGGGTCTATTAAGACCGCCATGGTTGAGTACTTTGACGAGCGCTACGCAGCCCTTGCAGAGACGGCTTCCGCAACAGCTGCATCAGCTGTATCAGCGGCAGGGGGAGGAGCCAGTTGGGCTTTTCAGTACATGGACTTCGATAACACGAAGCCCCCTACTTTTGATGGGACTCAGGACCCCATCAAAGCCATGAGGTGGATTTCTGACATGGTGGGGTGCTTCTTCACTTGCTCTTTTGTCCTACTGACCAGAAGGTCAGATGTGACCTGAACCTGCTAAGGTCCGGGGCAAAGGACTGGTGGAGGTTGACGACTGGGTCGTACTCGGATGATCAGAGAGCTGCAGTTACTTGGGAGCAGTTCAAGGATATGTTCCGTGCTCGATACATTCCACGAGTCGAGCGGGAACGGTTAGCCCAGGAGTTTCTGGGATTGAGACAGGATGGGGAGTCGGTGACAGAGATCACCCGCATGTTCACAGAGAGGGCGATGTTCTGCCCGGAGTTTGCTTCTGAGCAGTCTCAGATGACACGTTATCTGAGCATGCTCAAGACTGACATTCGTCAGTTTGTTGCCACCCAACGATGTGATACCTTACTGGATTTACAGGGCGGCATGAGTTGGAGATCGAGCTGCAGTTGAGGGAGCATCGGCAGGCCCCAACACAGTCTCAGCCAGCGCCGAAGCAGTCTAAGACTGCTGATTCTAGGACCGGAGGTCAGCTGGGCCGTACTTGTGGAAAGTGCGGCAAGGGTCATTCTGGGGTCTGTCGAGCAGGTAGTGGGTGCCACAAGTGTGGCAAGGAGGGGCATTATGCGAAGGACTGTCGTCAGTCCACCCCGGTTCCGAGTATGAGGCTATGTTATCACTGTGATCAGGTTGGCCATTTGAAGGCCAACTGTCCATTGCTCGCCGCCAAGCCGGCACAGGCTCCCGCGCCAGCTACACTGAGGATTACGGATGGGAGACAGGGTAGGGTAAAGCCCACGAAGGCTCAGGGACGCACTTTTCAGCTTACATCTGAGGAGGCCAAAGCAGCACCAGATGTGGTTGCTGGTATGTTTCTATCATTTATCTTTTTGATTATGTTTATCTTATGCTTATATGTTGTACCTGTGATTATGTACGTTTTTAGTGAATTCCTTACCTGCTTTGGTACTATGTGACTCGGGGGCGAGTCGGTCGTTTGTTTATCAGACTTTTAGTAGGGAGTTTGGGTTGCCAGTAGGAGAGTTAGAGCGTCCGTTGCGAGTTTCTATCGCCAATGAACACGAGGTTTCAGCTTCATCAGTGTATCGGGGTTACACATTGGAGATCTTCGGGGTATCTTTCCCGATAGACTTGATTCTGATTCCCATGGGGGACGTGTGCGTGATATTAGGTATCGACTGGCTTAGTCGCTTCGGTGCCATGATTGACTGCGAGGGTCAGCGGGTAGTAGTTCGAACCCCAAGTGGGGGAGAACTGATTGTTTATGGCGAGGGAACCAGAGTGGGATCAGGGTTTTGTTCGGCTGCCAGGGCTCGGCAGTACATTCAGCACGGGTGTGCGGGTTACCTAGCGTATGTGGTGGATATGCGGGTAAGGGATCAGGTTTCAATTTCAGAGGTCCCAGTGGCCAGGGAGTTTGTTGATGTGTTCCGGGAGGAGTTGTCGGGAGTGCCTCCTAAGAGGCAGGTCGAGTTTAGGATCGACCTGGTGCCAGGTGCGGCTCCTATCGCCAAGGCGATGTACCGATTGGCGCCACCAGAGATGCAGGAGCTGTCATCTCAGTTACAGGAGCTGCTAGGGAAGCAGTTCATTCGACCAAGTAGCTCTCCATGGGGAGCGCCGATCCTCTTCTTCAGGAAGAAGGATGGTTCGCACCGGATGTGTATTGATTACCGGGAGTTGAACAAGTTAACGGTGAAGAACCGTTATCCACTCCCGAGGATAGATGATTTATTTGATCAGTTACATGGTGCATCTTGGTTTTCCAAGATAGATTTGAGGTCTGGGTATCATCATGTCAGGGTCAAAGAGGAGGACGTGGAGAAGACCGCGTTCCAAATTCGCTATGGACATTACGAGTTTGTGGTGATGCCATTTGGGCTCACCAACGCACCAACATTATTTATGGACCTGATGAATCGGGTCTGCAGACCAATGCTCGATCGCTCGGTCATCGTGTTTATAGATGACATTTTGGTGTACTCCAGGACCCGAGAGCAGCATGAGGAGTATCTACGGGAGTTGCTGGGAGTTTTGAGGCGAGAACGGCTTTATGCCAAGTTCTCGAAGTGTGAGTTTTGGTTACGAGAGGTTCAGTTCCTTGGACACATCGTGAACTAGGAGGGGATTTTGGTCGACCCAGACAAAATTGAGGCGGTTATGCAGTGGGAGGTTCCAAAATCTCCCTCGGATATCAGGAGCTTTCTAGGTTTGGCAGGGTACTACCGGAGATTCATTCAGGATTTCTCCAAGATTGCTGTACCCCTCACTCGTCTGACGAGGAAGGGGGTGGATTTCCGGTGGGGCCCCGAGCAGTAAAGGGCGTTTGAGACCCTCAGACAATGGTTGTGCGAGGCTCCAGTCTTGACCCTCCCCGAGGGCGAGGAGGATCTTGTGGTTTTCTGTGATGCATCCATCATAGGGTTGGGAGCCGTTCTTATGCAGAGGGGTCTGGTCATAGCATATGCTTCACGGCAGCTGAAGCCGCACGAGACGAGATACCCTACCCATGATTTGGAGTTTGGAGCGGTGGTATTCGCACTCAATATATGGATACATTACCTTTATGGGGTCCGCTGTACCATCTACACGGACCACA
Organism: Lactuca virosa; assembly: GCF_052849685.1. NCBI lineage: Eukaryota > Viridiplantae > Streptophyta > Magnoliopsida > Asterales > Asteraceae > Lactuca > Lactuca virosa. The sequence goes on from NC_136433.1 coordinate 49,089,454, forward strand.
AGAGCCTGAGACACATCATGGATCAGCCGAACCTGAACATACGGCAGCGCAGGTGGCTGGACGTAGTCAAGGACTACGATTGTGAGATCCTTTACCACCCTGGTAAACCGAATGTGGTTGCGGATGATCTGAGCCACAAATTAGCCGAATCTTCTACCTCAGTGACGTGTATGAGGATATCAGTGGATTCTCCACTTGTGAGCTTGATCAGGGAAGCTCAGGCAGAGGGTATGGGTCGGGAGAACTGGAAGTTGGAGAGGATTAGGGGTAAGAACACCCGGTTTGTGCAGGATACTCGGGGGTTATTGACCCGTCGCGGTCGGTTCTGGGTTCTGATGTCTGGTGGGGTCAGACAGATTGTTCTGGAGGAGGCTCATAAGTCTCGCTTCTCTATTCACCCGGGAGCAACCAAGATGTACCGATATTTACGTCCAAGTTATTGGTGGCCATGCATGAAGCGAGAGATCGCTTGGTATGTCGAGAGGTGCTTGACCTGCAGGATGGTCAAGGCCAAGCATCAGAGGCAACATGGTAAGTTGCAGCCTCTGGAGGTTCCCATGTGGAAATGGGAACAGATCACGATGGATTTTATCACCAAGTTGCCGAGGACGGCAAAGGGGTTCGACGCTATTTGGGTCATCGCGGATCGACTAACCAAGAGCGCTAACTTTTTAGCGATACATGAGAGTTCGTCGGCCGAGAAGTTGGCTAAGGTATATATCCGCGAGATCGTTGCTCACCATGGGGTACCGGTCTCTATCGTTTCAGACCGTGATGTTTGGTTTACCTCCCGTTTCTGGCAGAAGTTCCACGAGGAACTGGGCACGCGGCTGCACTTCAGTATAGCCTACCATCCGCAGACAGACGACCATAGTGAGCGGACTATACAGACTCTCGAGGATATGCTGAGAGCCTGCGTTATTGACTTGGGCGGGAGCTGGGACTCCTACCTACCGCTTGCAGAATTTTCCTACAACAACAGCTTTCATTCTAGCGTAGGTGCCCCACCTTATAAGTTTTTGTATGGACGGAGATGCCGCAACCCAGTCTGTTGGGGTGAGGTGGGTCACAAGGTGATGGGTCGGACCGAGGTAGTTCTGCAGACTACTGAGAAGATTCAGCAGATCAGACAACGGCTGCAGACCGCTCAGAGTCGGCAGAAGAGTTACGCTGACAGACGCCGATCTGAGTTGGAGTTCCAGGTGGGTGACATGGTATTACTGAAGGTTTCACCCTGGAAGGGTGTGATTCGTTTCAGAAAGAGGGGAAAGTTGGGTCCCCAATACATTGGGCCATTTCGGGTTAATGCCAGGGTTGGCAAGGTAGCTTACATACTAGATCTTCATGTGGAGCTCAGTCAGATCCACAACACTTTTCATGTTTCGCAGTTACGAAAGTGCATTCTGGACGAGGAGGCAGTGGTATCATTAGATGACATTCAGGTCGATGAGTGCCTGAATTATGTGGAGAGACCTGTGGCCAATCTTGAGAGGAAGGTGAAGATTCTACGAAACAAGGAGATACCTTTGGTAAAGGTACAGTGGGAACATCGGAAGGGATCCGAGTGGACTTGGGAGCCCGAGTCCAAAATGCGGGAGCACTACCCAGATCTATTTGCCACAACAGACTTTGAGGATGAAGTCTAGGTCAAGTGGGGGAGAGTTGTAACTGGTGGATTAGTGTCTAAGCCCGTAACTATATTCGGTAAGTATTTGACCCGGTTGTGCATGGTCCTTTTGGGTTGCCTTCACCAAAGCAACTTGATAGGATGATTTATGGAGAGAGAGAGGTTATTATGATTTATTAATATATTATATGAATAATATATTAAAGGAGAAATCATATTGTTTAATTAATATTAGTCAAAAATTAATAAGAATTAATTTTGTGGCTAAAAGACATTAATTAAATAAAGGGGACTAGAACTGTCAATTGTGCGATAGTTGAATATTGGGCTAATGGACTCCATAGAAGTTGGAGTGGACGAAATCTATGGGGAAACCCATTTGAATTCGTCCAAGGCTTCTAAGGAGGGAGTCCATGGGCTGCTTAGGGCCTAAGCAGTCAGATTAGGGTTTCCTAGTTCAAAACCCTGATAGCCTTACTATATAAGGAACCCCTAAGGCCCCAAAAACGTGTGGAAGTAATCCCTAAGGGTCTTAGTCGTTTTTGGTGCTCCTCCTCCCTCTCATAAGTCATTCTCTTGCTTGTGGTGTTTGTAAGCCATTAGAGGAGTGACACTTGTGACTCTAAGCTCCAAGACAAGAAGATTCAAGCTATTCAAGAAGAGGTAATCACCTAGATCTATTCTTATTTGATAATTTCGAATTACATATGATATATTAGGGTTCTTAAGTCTTGGATGAATTGCATGTACAATAGAGAAACCTAGATCCAAGCTTTAGGGTTTGCATGAGCACATAGGATGTTCTTTTGTATGAAACCCATCAGTGGTATCAGAGCCTTGATTGGTTTCTATTGTATTGATGCTTAGTGTTTCATCCTTGATTGCAAAGTCGAGTTTTTGGCCATCTGCCTGACAAACTCGTCGAGTCCCAATGTGGACTCGTCGAGTCCCAATGTGGACTCGTCGAGTAGGATGAACTCGGCGAGTCCATATGGTGACTCGGTGAGTCTGGCTGTCAGACATACGGATTTTCGGATTTTTGCCTATTTTGACTTAAGATAATTGCCATAATTATTTCAAATTAATAAAATACGAATTTTACTGATTCCTTATGATTATCTTTGTCAAAATAAAAGATTTTTTTCATCTAATTAGATAATAGTTACCTTATTTGATAAATGTTAAATTATTTGAATTATTTGGTCAATTATCTTGCATGAAATTGGATTAGGTCAAAACTAGATAATCACTAATTAATTGTTTAATTGCCTTATTTGTATTTTGGTCTAGATAGTTTTGAAAGGTTTCAAAACTTGCCCTCAAGTTTTGGAATTTAATTTTTTTGATTAAAAGTTTAATTTTGAAATATTTAAATTCTAAACCCTAATGTTTTGAAATGTTTCAAAACTTGCCCTCAAGTTTTGGAATTTAAATTTTGATTAAAAGTTTAATTTTAAAATGTTAAATTCTAAAACCCTAATTTTTGAAAAAGTTCAAATTGCACCCTTATGGTTTTATTAAATTAATTAAGTGTATAATTAAAGGAGAACTAATAAATCCATATTGATATGGTTTACATTTAATTAAATTAAAAGTGTAATTTGTTAAATTAGACCAAATAGTATTTTAAAAGTGTAAAATACACCCTTATACTATATATAAAATTAAAAGTCTAATATTATATATGTATAACTTAAATGTCAGTCTTACCGTTAGTATGCCTCATTCACAAAGCTGGTCTATAAGGGGTGTTTAAGGAAGCGGCCTGTAAAATGACCGCCATTGGGTATCCACTCTTACCCACCGCATTCTTGACTAGTGGAGGGTCGTTAGCCGAACGGGTAGGATAGGCCAAACCCTTTCCATTAAAAGTATAATTAATTATAAAGTAACTAAATGTTTTTATAAAATTCTCAATCTTAGTTACTTCAGGCAAAAGTGAATTTGATGCAATTCCATGAAATTACACTTTGTACCCTTGCTAAGACGTTAGTGGAGCGTGTGTGGTTAACCGGCACACTAAATGGGTTCTAAGCAAAGGTAGCGAAGGGTGACTCAATGTTTCTCATAGTTCGGTGGAGCGTGTGTGGTTAACCGGCACATCGAATAGGTGACTGTAACATTGGGGGCACCATGTAAGTTTGCATGGTTATTCACACTCTGTTTTGTGATCCTCGGCATCCCAGTCACAAATCGAGGGGCATATCGAGATTTAAACATGCCATTGAAAAGTTCAATGAATCTCAAAGGATCTAGGAGTTTTTCAATACATTTAAAACTTAATCTCTTTTTCATTTTTCATGGTGGAAAATTAGTGAATCGGCATTCACTTACCTTCAAATGTTCTGAAATTTGGGTTACGACATCCCTCTCCCAAGTTGTAGAGTATTGTGTTGGTTCCTAGCCTTAATATCTCATTTGGGTGTTTTATTAAGGACTCAATCAATCAACTAACTTGAATTTTCTCCCATTTTGTAGATGTCAAAGTATGACAACTATGGTCTTCCCAAATCCCTTGGAACAAGCTTTCCACATGAAGATGATATTCCACGACTCGATCGAGGAACAAGAGATCATGCTTCACTTCCTCCACCTCCTCTAATTGTTCTCCCTAACCCACAAGTTCAAAGGCTTGAAAAGTTCAAGCTCGCTCAAGCCCTTTTGGCAAGTAAGCATGAAGAAGGAAAGTGAGTGTGTGCACACGTCTTAGAGATGAAGTCACACATTGATAGGTTAAGAATGTTGGGAGTCGTTGTCTGTGAGAAGCTAGCTGTTGACTGGGTTCTTCAATCTCTTCCTGACTCATATAGTGAGTTCGTAAGAGAGTACTATATGATAGACCACAACGTAACCCTCATCGATCTCACCTATTTGCTTGTTGCTACTGAATCAACAATGATTTGGCGCACTGGAGAAGTAAAGTTGATTGGTGGATCTGCCTTCCAAACCTCCATGGACATAGGCAATATTAATGAAAGGCATGCCATGGTCGAAAAGTTTGATCATAAGAGAAAGGCAAAGTCTGAGATAGTTCCGTGTGTTGTTCCAAAAGAGTCAATTTGCTTTTATTGCCAAGAGAAGGGGCATTGGAGACGAAGTTGCCCTGTCTACCTGAGAGATCTAAGAGATGGGAGAGTCTAGACGTATGGCTCTACTTCAGGTAAAATCCATTAACTAACTCTATAAGTTCCTATTTTTGATTCTTGATACATTATGTGATAAGATTACATTTTTGATGTTTTGTAGAATCGAAGAAAAGAGAGGAAGCTTAAAGGAAGAAGTGAGCTGAGTCTGATCATGAAGAAATGGATTTCGATCGCTTGATTCGATAATCAGATTTTTGGAGCTGCTACTCTTAGAGTTATGATAGATTGCTTAGGAATATGTAATAGCGTAGTTTTCATTTGATTTGCATTGTAAGGACAAGTTTTTCTTCACCTTTTATAAATAAAATAAATTTTGGTTTTGTCTTATTTATATTTCCTTGCAATGGCAATTGTGAAAATTGATGTCTGTGTGTTTCTATTATAAGCAATATTAAATTGATATGTTTCTTAGTTATGGTAATGTCGTAATTTTCTAAGTAAGGAAAGATTCCCATCGCCCAAGTTTCAATTGGACAGAAGCTTGGAATCATATGATGTGTGGAAATCTTGGTACTTAGAAATTTTGAGGCTAATTCCTTGACAAAGAGTCAAGTGAAGGACTAGGAGATCTGGTACATAATGTCGTGCACTGGTCAAGTCCACCACAAAGAACGATAAAATATTCGTCATGATTTACTAAAAAGTCTAGTAAATATGGTTATGCTTACAAGATTAAGTATAATTCTGAATTATTGAAAAGTTTCACTGAATAGCAGAACGAATAAGAAGAATCAATTAGGCAGAAAGATAAAAGTTTCTTCAATCTGAAAAGATGGGAGAATACTTAAGTATCTATTTTATGATTAACTTAATGATTTGAAACCGTATCACAATTGATCATCTAAGGACACTTTAGTACACTAGTATGGCTAAGAAGAGGAATCAGAAATTGTTGAAATGGTTAAATCAAAAGGTGAATCATACTTCGTTCCAAAATCAAGTCTTAGAGTCATACTCTAAGATTGTGACTTGAGTGACATAATCTTAAGTAGGAATGTTCTTACACTTGCACATTTTGGTAAGTTGTGATGTCTTGAATAAGACAAAGACCAAATAGTACCAAATTGCATGTAGTATTTGCCTTGATAAGGACATACACTAACTCTTGAATATTTGTTTTGTCAATAAATGTTTCTTGACAAGAGAATCTTATATGTCAAGAGGTCAGTGGGAGTCTAAATGATATTGAAAAGTTTCAAGAACTAATCAAGGGTAAACCTATTGTTAATTACTAGCACACGACTTGAGGTTTCTAACCTATCGTGTTGACATATTCTTGTTTTTGTGCCATTCCAGTTTGGTCAACTATGCATGTGAGTTCTATGAGTTCTCAATAGGTTGCATAGGGGCAAGGCACCTTAATCAATGGAAAGTACATTGAAAGGTAGGGGTGAGCTGCTCAATAACTTGGAAGCAATGGTAGGACCCTTGATGGCAAGGAATAAAGAATGAACAAGTTCTGTCCATAAGAGTTTGGATTTGTCACAAACATTATCTTATGATTATGGATATGACAGATTCATATGGATAGGAACACATACACCATAAAATCTAAGTGTCATAAGGTTTCTCTCCTTCATGAAAATGATTGTGAGGAAACGCTTTCACTAGGAAGATTTTAATGAGATAGCAATTATGTAAATTGCATTCTCAAATTCGATTATGACTACGACATCCCTCTTCATAGTTCGAATTGTGAGATTTGGAAATTGGTTTGAACATTCGAGACTTATTGCTATAAGTTCTAGAATTTTTTAGACACACATGTGAGCTATCTAAGGAAAGGTGTATGAGTTGTTTTCTAGAAGCTTAGATAAAAGGCTTATCTAAGCACATCATATTGGAAATATGAACTTTGGAAGTCAATAAGTATTGTCCAATACTGTTTTCTGATACATGTCAAAGCTAGTGGGAGCATAAATGTTATGATGAAATGGATATAATCATCATGTTAGTGGGAGCATGATTATTATTTTAAGTGTTGCAAGTTGACAATATTAATTATAGAAAAACAAAAGTTTCACTTTGCAAAGTTGCAGGGGTTGAAAAGTTGTTTTTGCTATAATTAAGGGAGAGAATGTTATACTTCGTTTCCAATCTAAAAGCTTAGATCGAGAAATTTTAATTGAATTTAGTCAAGGATATATATTTATTAATTGCATTCTCAAAGTTCGATTATGATTACGGCATCCCTCTTCATAGTTTGAATTTTGAGAACACGGCAAATAGAAATATTATGGCGATACTATAGCAGGAAACTGGTAAAGTATCACGTTTTTCATTATGAATCGTATCCCATACGCTTCGGGTATATGATCGATTGCATATGCTGTAATATTCGACCCTTCTAAAATTTTCCAAATGCCTAGGGCGTTAAGAGGGAAAAGGGACTAGAACCGGTTTGACTAAAATATATTGAACAACTGTCAACGACAATCTAAGGTTCGCTAAAGATTGGTCGCTTGTGAGCAGTTGGAAGTATAGTAATGAATGGACCATATCGACATTATTATGAGTAGATAAGACTCTATTCACAATGAGTTGGTATATGGCAAATATGGAAATGTTTCCATATTGGGAGTTGGACGTTAAGAATTTATGTCTAGATTAGAAACTTCTATGCAAGAAGGATGTTCAAAGGAATGTACTTTGAATGTGAGACTTCATGACTATGGAATTGTCTTGTAACAATCTCCAATAGAGCACTTTGTAATTTCATTGGCAAAGTCTTGGTGACTTTGGCGCTGTGATATTACGAAAGGACTGTTGCATAAAATGTTAGAATCTAACAGATTCTAGTAGTGGCGAGAATTTTGTATTCTTACACTAATTGATTAGGATTAGAAATGAGCATCATTGGAAATGTGTTCATTTGATCTATTTCACAAAGTAAAGACCATAGGTAAACATAGTCTGCATGCTTGGTGCATGAGACAACTGTTGTTATAATTCAAGTAACTAGTTGATTACCCGAAACAACAAATAATGAGTAATCAATATGGTGATTAAATAAAAGGTGTTTTATTTATACTCAAAAAGTTTGGGGCCATATAGGATTAGTATTATTCTTGTGTTTCACTTTGCATGTTTTGACTTCCCGAATAATAAGATTATTCAAACCCTCCACAGTCGCTCATACTTTGGAAGTAGGTATGAAAGAAGACTGTCATGAATCTGTCTGTAGATTGACTAAAGCGTTTAGACATAGCACAAGTTTACTGCAGAGTTAATGAGTGTTGCTATAAGATTAGAGTATTGGATTAAACCACGCTCACTTGGATCGCTTCATGGATTTTATCACGAGTGATTGGTGAGACGATAATATCTTATATTCTTGAAACCGAGACGTGTGAGTTGTATTCTGCAAGTTGGTTGCACATTGATAATATGTAAACGCACCAGTAACTTGGTGTTATAAAACATATTGTTGTGTGTGATTTGATGAGTAGGTACAAGCGAGCATTGAGTCGAAGTTTATCCGTTCCTTTTATCCAAAGTGGGATAAAAGCGATATCTATGGGCCCCTCGATGATTTAGTGATGACACCCTAAGCGCTTGGCCAAGCCGAGACTAAGTTGATGTGTTCAATTATAGTCTGTTGGCAGTCATCATACATCAGAAATCGGGAAACAACACATGAACAGAGAGTATGATTAAAATCCATGTCTCAATTCATACGATATCTAGAATGGAGGAATATATGATCCCTTATCTAAAGGACAGATTACTGATAAGATCAGAGTTCGACAACGTCTTTGAGAGCTACGATTGCTAATCGGATAATACTTGCATTTATAGTTACTAGACTTATCCAAGTGGGAGACTGTTGGATTAGTGTCTAAGCCGGTAATTATATTTGGTAAGTATTTGACCCGGTTGTGCATGGTACTTTTGGGTTGCCTTCACCAAAGCAACTTGATAGGATGATTTATGGAGAGAGAGAGAGAGAGAGGTTATTATGATTTATTAATATATTATATAAATAATATATTAAAGGAGAAATCATATTGTTTAATTAATATTAGTCAAGAATTAATAAGAATTAATTTTGTGGCTAAAAGACATTAATTAAATAAAGGGGACTAGAACTGTCAATTGTGCGATAGTTGAATATTGGGCTAATGGACTCCATAGAAGTTGGAGTGGACGAAATCTATGGGGAAACCCATTTGAATTCGTCCAAGGCTTCTACGGAGGGAGTGTATGGGCTGCTTAGCGCCTAAGCAGTCAGATTAGGGTTTCCTAGTTCAAAACCCTAATAGCATCACTATATAAGGAACCCCTAAGGCCCCAAAAACGTGTGGAAGTAATCCCTAAGGGATCTTAGTCGTTTTTGGTGCTCCTCCTCCCTCTCATACGTCATTCTCTTGCTTGTGGTGTTTGTAAGCCATTAGAGGAGTGACACTTGTGACTCTAAGCTCCAAGACAAGAAGATTCAAGCTATTCAAGAAGAGGTAATCACCTAGATCTATTCTTCTTTGATAATTTCGAATTACACATGATAGATTAGGGTTCTTAAGTCTTGGATGAATTGCATGTACAATAGAGAAACCTAGATCCAAGCTTTAGGGTTTGCATGAGCACAAATGATGTTCTTTTCTATGAAACCCATTAGTAACATCCCGAGATTTTACAGGTATTTCCGAATCCTCTATTCTGTTATTATTTTGTCACTTGTAGTCCTTGAGGTTGGAAGTGTAGAGCCAAGACAAGTCTAAGGGCCAAGGTTGCAACCTTGGATCAGGAAGGAGTACGCTGAGCATACATAAGAGTACGCTAAGCGTATTAAGGTGTGCCTTAGTACGTTGGGCGTACACTTGTGTACGCTGGGCATACTTATGTCAGGAGAAAACCCTAATGTTTAGGGTTGGGGGCTATATAAACAACCTTATGAGATCATAACCCTCTCTTACCTCAGCCTCCACTGTTTAGAGCCGTTTTCCCCAAACCCTAATCATTCCGTTGAGTGTGTGAGCTTATAGAGTGTATTTTGAGTAGTTTGAGAAGAAGGTGTTGCATCAAGGAGTTGGAGAAGGAGAACAAGCTAGTAGATCTGAAGTTGTTTGGTGTCCTAGAAGCTCCAGAAGGTAAAAAGCTTCAAGCTTTATGCATGTATGTTATATATCTTGCCATTGTAGCTTTAAGGAACCATTTCTTGTCCCAAAAGTCCCAAGTTGGTGCATGATAGGATTTAGACGAAATAAACTGTTCTTCTAGACTCTTGAAGAGGTCCTAAGTGATAAAAATGAGGTCCCAATGGCTTAATATGTCCCATGCATTTAGTAGAAAGGTCTTAATGGATTAAGACCTTCTGGACATCCAAAGTCTTAAAGTTCGAGACTTTATGGTTCTAAGACACTTTTGGTCGATGGATTTGAAATATGGGCTTAAGTGCTTAAGCCATTAAGCACTTATTGGAGTTTGGTGAAACCCTACGTACGCCCCGTGTAATTTCTATGCGCCCAGCGTACTGAGTCAACCACCCCGATGGTGGTCAACGCAAATGGAAGTACGCCCAGCCGACCAGAGGAGTACGCCCCACGTACGCCCTCTGTTGGGCTTTTGACATTTTGGGGCTTCGGGTTTGGGCCACTCTTGGGCCAGTTTGGCATGGGCCTTACTGGACTTTCTGGACAATGATGTTGTGGGCCAATTGGTAATGGATTTTAGATTAAGACCCAATTAGGGAGTGAGGCCCAATTGGAAAAATTGGGCCATTAATGGGCTTATGTATATGGACTTTTGGATAGTGAATTGATATTGGGCCTTGGCCCAAATTAAAGAAAAGGCGAAATGGACTATGTGGATTCTTAGTCAAGATTAGTATTCCCATTCATTAACCTAATATTTGTTATTTGATAGTTCGGGATTTTTGGTGAGTCAGCGATTCAGGAGTTTGATTCTTCAGTTCGGATCGACATTGCGAGGTGAGTTGTCCTCACTATACTAAGGGGTCTAAGGCACCAAGGCCGACCCATTGGATATGTTATCCTAGCAGTTGGTATTATGTTGAGTATGAGTTAGTTTTGCATGTTAGTTGCTATGCCAGTTTGGTAGATCTGTAGGACTACCTGTGTTATTGTCTGATTATATGTATGTGCATTAGTTATGTTATATATGTCGACATATTATGTGGGATGGGTTGAGGCTGTACTGCTCCTTGTGGTAGCCAACAAACCCTAGGAGCATTCCAGATACGAGCTGAGGGCCGGGTAAGGCATGTCAGACTCGTACTGTAGGCTCGGTGGCAATCCAGATGTGAGTTGTGGGCCCGAAAGGCAATCCAGACTCACATTGTGGGCCCAGGGGTAATCCAGTCTGTAAGGTTGTGGACCCGTTACATGCTGTTATCTGTATATGTGTTAATTGCAGTATATTATGTGGACTGTATGTGTATTGGTATTTTGGGGGTAACTCACTAAGCCTTCGAGCTTACATTTATCGATTATTGTTTCAGGTACCTCAGATGTTCACGGGAAGGCGAAGGCGTGATCGTGCTGCTCCTCACTTTTATGATTTGGTTTCTGGGAGACGCTGATGTAAAACTATTTTGAAAACAAATTTGTAATAACAGTTGGATTTTAAATGTTTTTGAAAGTTGAAATTTGGCATGATTTTTATGGTTGTTACAAGTTGGTATCAGAGCCTTGGTTTGAGTGAATTGGAGGAACACTTGTGTGAATCCAGACTCAAACTAAGGAAAAGATTTTCAAAATGTTTTAAAAAAAAAAGAAAAGAAAAGAAAAGAGTTTTCAAAATATCAAAGCAGGATGCAGAGGGTACGATTAGCCGAAGCCAGAAAGTAGACCCCAAAATACCATACGGTTATTTGATATTGTGATATGTTAGAACAGCAGCTAGTACTAGGCTAGGGATCTTCAGGAATTGCATGATAGAATTTCTGATTATATGATGCCTGATAGCCTAGGGTTTTCCTTATATGAAATTGACATCATTACTGTAATTGCTTAGTGTATGCATCACGGCTGTACATAATTAAGATCTTATAGCCTGAGAATGTTTGGTTTGGCCTTATTTCCTGTTCCTGTGTTCCTGTTTGATGAAGGGCTTAGGGTAGGATCAGGTATTCGAAAGTCTATAGGGTCCACCGTTATGTAGGGTTAGCATACACGAGTGCTGCAGGGTTGGTGGAAGTTTCATGGATGGGTTGTGAGAGGCCGGGAGGCCAGTTATGGAATATTTAGATTTCCTCTAGGAGTGAGGATTGAGAGCTCTTTATGTTTACGTATATTATTAGGGAGTTGTGATGATACTTGAGACAAATATGGGTAGGTGTGGAAGGTAGTATGGGCCCGTACTACTGAAAGCACATGACCCATACGCGTAGCAAGGAAATCACGATCCCTAGGGTTTAGTGGGAGTTGGTTCCCTGTTATTATGCAACTTATCTGATATCTTCCTGGTGTATTTTCAGTATCGTGGTTACGAAGCGCTTCGTGACTGGATCAGGATCAGGACCAGGAGAGGGCGCTCAGGAGGGACCAACAACGCCCGAGGTTGTTGGTCAGATGAGGGCGGATGAGCTAGATGCCAGGATTCGAGAAATCCTGCATGATGAGGTTGCCACTTTGTTCCAGGCACAGCTGCCGGAGATGTTTGGGTCTATTAAGACCGCCATGGTTGAGTACTTTGACGAGCGCTACGCAGCCCTTGCAGAGACGGCTTCCGCAACAGCTGCATCAGCTGTATCAGCGGCAGGGGGAGGAGCCAGTTGGGCTTTTCAGTACATGGACTTCGATAACACGAAGCCCCCTACTTTTGATGGGACTCAGGACCCCATCAAAGCCATGAGGTGGATTTCTGACATGGTGGGGTGCTTCTTCACTTGCTCTTTTGTCCTACTGACCAGAAGGTCAGATGTGACCTGAACCTGCTAAGGTCCGGGGCAAAGGACTGGTGGAGGTTGACGACTGGGTCGTACTCGGATGATCAGAGAGCTGCAGTTACTTGGGAGCAGTTCAAGGATATGTTCCGTGCTCGATACATTCCACGAGTCGAGCGGGAACGGTTAGCCCAGGAGTTTCTGGGATTGAGACAGGATGGGGAGTCGGTGACAGAGATCACCCGCATGTTCATAGAGAGGGCGATGTTCTGCCCGGAGTTTGCTTCTGAGCAGTCTCAGATGACACGTTATCTGAGCATGCTCAAGACTGACATTCGTCAGTTTGTTGCCACCCAGCGATGTGATACCTTACTGGATTTACAGGGCGGCATGAGTTGGAGATCGAGCTGCAGTTGAGGGAGCATCGGCAGGCCCCGACACAGTCTCAGCCAGCGCCGAAGCAGTCTAAGACTGCTGATTCTAGGACCGGAGGTCAGCTGGGCCGTACTTGTGGAAAGTGCGGCAAGGGTCATTCTGGGGTCTGTCGAGCAGGTAGTGGGTGCCACAAGTGTGGCAAGGAGGGGCATTATGCGAAGGACTGTCGTCAGTCCACCCCGGTTCCGAGTATGAGGCTATGTTATCACTGTGATCAGGTTGGCCATTTGAAGGCCAACTGTCCATTGCTCGCCGCCAAGCCGGCACAGGCTCCCGCGCCAGCTACACTGAGGATTACGGATGGGAGACAGGGTAGGGTAAAGCCCACGAAGGCTCAGGGACGCACTTTTCAGCTTACATCTGAGGAGGCCAAAGCAGCACCAGATGTGGTTGCTGGTATGTTTCTATCATTTATCTTTTTGATTATGTTTATCTTATGCTTATATGTTGTACCTGTGATTATGTACGTTTTTAGTGAATTCCTTACCTGCTTTGGTACTATGTGACTCGGGGGCGAGTCGGTCGTTTGTTTATCAGACTTTTAGTAGGGAGTTTGGGTTGCCAGTAGGAGAGTTAGAGCGTCCGTTGCGAGTTTCTATCGCCAATGAACACGAGGTTTCAGCTTCATCAGTGTATCGGGGTTACACATTGGAGATCTTCGGGGTATCTTTCCCGATAGACTTGATTCTGATTCCCATGGGGGACGTGTGCGTGATAGTAGGTATCGACTGGCTTAGTCGCTTCGGTGCCATGATTGACTGCGAGGGTCAGCGGGTAGTAGTTCGAACCCCAAGTGGGGGAGAACTGATTGTTTATGGCGAGGGAACCAGAGTGGGATCAGGGTTTTGTTCGGCTGCCAGGGCTCGGCAGTACATTCAGCACGGGTGTGCGGGTTACCTAGCGTATGTGGTGGATATGCGGGTAAGGGATCAGGTTTCAATTTCAGAGGTCCCAGTGGCCAGGGAGTTTGTTGATGTGTTCCGGGAGGAGTTGTCGGGAGTGCCTCCTAAGAGGCAGGTCGAGTTTAGGATCGACCTGGTGCCAGGTGCGGCTCCTATCGCCAAGGCGATGTACCGATTGGCGCCACCAGAGATGCAGGAGCTGTCATCTCAGTTATAGGAGCTGCTAGGGAAGCAGTTCATTCGACCAAGTAGCTCTCCATGGGGAGCGCCGATCCTCTTCTTCAGGAAGAAGGATGGTTCGCACCGGATGTGTATTGATTACCGGGAGTTGAACAAGTTAACGGTGAAGAACCGTTATCCACTCCCGAGGATAGATGATTTATTTGATCAGTTACATGGTGCATCTTGGTTTTCCAAGATAGATTTAAGGTCTGGGTATCATCATGTCAGGGTCAAAGAGGAGGACGTGGAGAAGACCGCGTTCCAAATTCGCTATGGACATTACGAGTTTGTGGTGATGCCATTTGGGCTCACCAACGCACCAACATTATTTATGGACCTGATGAATCGGGTCTGCAGACCAATGCTCGATCGCTCGGTCATCGTGTTTATAGATGACATTTTGGTGTACTCCAGGACCCGAGAGCAGCATGAGGAGTATCTACGGGAGTTGCTGGGAGTTTTGAGGCGAGAACGGCTTTATGCCAAGTTCTCGAAGTGTGAGTTTTGGTTACGAGAGGTTCAGTTCCTTGGACACATCGTGAACTAGGAGGGGATTTTGGTCGACCCAGACAAAATTGAGGCGGTTATGCAGTGGGAGGTTCCAAAATCTCCCTCGGATATCAGGAGCTTTCTAGGTTTGGCAGGGTACTACCGGAGATTCATTCAGGATTTCTCCAAGATTGCTGTACCCCTCACTCGTCTGACGAGGAAGGGGGTGGATTTCCGGTGGGGCCCCGAGCAGTAAAGGGCGTTTGAGACCCTCAGACAATGGTTGTGCGAGGCTCCAGTCTTGACCCTCCCCAAGGGCGAGGAGGATCTTGTGTTTTTCTGTGATGCATCCATCATAGGGTTGGGAGCCGTTCTTATGCAGAGGGGTCTGGTCATAGCATATGCTTCACGGCAGCTGAAGCCGCACGAGACGAGATACCCTACCCATGATTTGGAGTTTGGAGCGGTGGTATTCGCACTCAATATATGGATACATTACCTTTATGGGGTCCGCTGTACCATCTACACGGACCACAAGAGCCTGAGACACATCATGGATCAGCCGAACCTGAACATACGGCAGCGCAGGTGGCTGGACGTAGTCAAGGACTACGATTGTGAGATCCTTTACCACCCTGGTAAACCGAATGTGGTTGCGGACGATCTGAGCCACAAATTAGCCGAATCTTCTACCTCAGTGACGTGTATGAGGATATCAATGGATTCTCCACTTGTGAGCTTGATCAGGGAAGCTCAGGCAGAGGGTATGGGTCGGGAGAACTGGAAGTTGGAGAGGATTAGGGGTAAGAACACCCGGTTTGTGCAGGATACTCGGGGGTTATTGACCCGTCGCGGTCGGTTCTGGGTTCTGATGTCTGGTGGGGTCAGACAGATTGTTCTGGAGGAGGCTCATAAGTCTCGCTTCTCTATTCACCCGGGAGCAACCAAGATGTACCGATATTTACGTCCAAGTTATTGGTGGCCATGCATGAAGCGAGAGATCGCTTGGTATGTCGAGAGGTGCTTGACCTGCAGGATGGTCAAGGCCAAGCATCAGAGGCAACATGGTAAGTTGCAGCCTCTGGAGGTTCCCATGTGGAAATGGGAACAGATCACGATGGATTTTATCACCAAGTTGCCGAGGACGGCAAAGGGGTTCGACGCTATTTGGGTCATCGCGGATCGACTAACCAAGAGCGCTAACTTTTTAGCGATACATGAGAGTTCGTCGGCCGAGAAGTTGGCTAAGGTATATATCCGCGAGATCGTTGCTCACCATGGGGTACCGGTCTCTATCGTTTCAGACCGTGATGTTTGGTTTACCTCCCGTTTCTGGCAGAAGTTCCACGAGGAACTGGGCACGCGGCTGCACTTCAGTATAGCCTACCATCCGCAGACAGACGACCATAGTGAGCGGACTATACAGACTCTCGAGGATATGCTGAGAGCCTGCGTTATTGACTTGGGCGGGAGCTGGGACTCCTACCTACCGCTTGCAGAATTTTCCTACAACAACAGCTTTCATTCTAGCGTAGGTGCCCCACCTTATAAGTTTTTGTATGGACGGAGATGCCGCAACCCAGTCTGTTGGGGTGAGGTGGGTCACAAGGTGATGGGTCGGACCGAGGTAGTTCTGCAGACTACTGAGAAGATTCAGCAGATCAGACAACGGCTGCAGACCGCTCAGAGTCGGCAGAAGAGTTACGCTGACAGACGCCGATCTGAGTTGGAGTTCCAGGTGGGTGACATGGTATTACTGAAGGTTTCACCCTGGAAGGGTGTGATTCGTTTCAGAAAGAGGGGAAAGTTGGGTCCCCAATACATTGGGCCATTTCGGGTTAATGCCAGGGTTGGCAAGGTAGCTTACATACTAGATCTTCATGTGGAGCTCAGTCAGATCCACAACACTTTTCATGTTTCGCAGTTACGAAAGTGCATTCTGGACGAGGAGGCAGTGGTATCATTAGATGACATTCAGGTCGATGAGTGCCTGAATTATGTGGAGAGACCTGTGGCCAATCTTGAGAGGAAGGTGAAGATTCTACGAAACAAGGAGATACCTTTGGTAAAGGTACAGTGGGAACATCGGAAGGGATCCGAGTGGACTTGGGAGCCCGAGTCCAAAATGCGGGAGCACTACCCAGATCTATTTGCCACAACAGACTTTGAGGATGAAGTCTAGGTCAAGTGGGGGAGAGTTGTAACTGGTGGATTAGTGTCTAAGCCCGTAACTATATTCGGTAAGTATTTGACCCGGTTGTGCATGGTCCTTTTGGGTTGCCTTCACCAAAGCAACTTGATAGGATGATTTATGGAGAGAGAGAGGTTATTATGATTTATTAATATATTATATGAATAATATATTAAAGGAGAAATCATATTGTTTAATTAATATTAGTCAAAAATTAATAAGAATTAATTTTGTGGCTAAAAGACATTAATTAAATAAAGGGGACTAGAACTGTCAATTGTGCGATAGTTGAATATTGGGCTAATGGACTCCATAGAAGTTGGAGTGGACGAAATCTATGGGGAAACCCATTTGAATTCGTCCAAGGCTTCTAAGGAGGGAGTCCATGGGCTGCTTAGGGCCTAAGCAGTCAGATTAGGGTTTCCTAGTTCAAAACCCTGATAGCCTTACTATATAAGGAACCCCTAAGGCCCCAAAAACGTGTGGAAGTAATCCCTAAGGGTCTTAGTCGTTTTTGGTGCTCCTCCTCCCTCTCATAAGTCATTCTCTTGCTTGTGGTGTTTGTAAGCCATTAGAGGAGTGACACTTGTGACTCTAAGCTCCAAGACAAGAAGATTCAAGCTATTCAAGAAGAGGTAATCACCTAGATCTATTCTTATTTGATAATTTCGAATTACATATGATATATTAGGGTTCTTAAGTCTTGGATGAATTGCATGTACAATAGAGAAACCTAGATCCAAGCTTTAGGGTTTGCATGAGCACATAGGATGTTCTTTTGTATGAAACCCATCAGTGGTATCAGAGCCTTGATTGGTTTCTATTGTATTGATGCTTAGTGTTTCATCCTTGATTGCAAAGTCGAGTTTTTGGCCATCTGCCTGACAAACTCGTCGAGTCCCAATGTGGACTCGTCGAGTCCCAATGTGGACTCGTCGAGTAGGATGAACTCGGCGAGTCCATATGGTGACTCGGTGAGTCTGGCTGTCAGACATACGGATTTTCGGATTTTTGCCTATTTTGACTTAAGATAATTGCCATAATTATTTCAAATTAATAAAATACGAATTTTACTGATTCCTTATGATTATCTTTGTCAAAATAAAAGATTTTTTTCATCTAATTAGATAATAGTTACCTTATTTGATAAATGTTAAATTATTTGAATTATTTGGTCAATTATCTTGCATGAAATTGGATTAGGTCAAAACTAGATAATCACTAATTAATTGTTTAATTGCCTTATTTGTATTTTGGTCTAGATAGTTTTGAAAGGTTTCAAAACTTGCCCTCAAGTTTTGGAATTTAATTTTTTTGATTAAAAGTTTAATTTTGAAATATTTAAATTCTAAACCCTAATGTTTTGAAATGTTTCAAAACTTGCCCTCAAGTTTTGGAATTTAAATTTTGATTAAAAGTTTAATTTTAAAATGTTAATTTCTAAAACCCTAATTTTTGAAAAAGTTCAAATTGCACCCTTATGGTTTTATTAAATTAATTAAGTGTATAATTAAAGGAGAACTAATAAATCCATATTGATATGGTTTACATTTAATTAAATTAAAAGTGTAATTTGTTAAATTAGACCAAATAGTATTTTAAAAGTGTAAAATACACCCTTATACTATATATAAAATTAAAAGTCTAATATTATATATGTATAACTTAAATGTCAGTCTTACCGTTAGTATGCCTCATTCACAAAGCTGGTCTATAAGGGGTGTTTAAGGAAGCGGCCTGTAAAATGACCGCCATTGGGTATCCACTCTTACCCACCGCATTCTTGACTAGTGGAGGGTCGTTAGCCGAACGGGTAGGATAGGCCAAACCCTTTCCATTAAAAGTATAATTAATTATAAAGTAACTAAATGTTTTTATAAAATTCCCAATCTTAGTTACTTCAGGCAAAAGTGAATTTGATGCAATTCCATGAAATTACACTTTGTACCCTTGCTAAGACGTTAGTGGAGCGTGTGTGGTTAACCGGCACACTAAATGGGTTCTAAGCAAAGGTAGCGAAGGGTGACTCAATGTTTCTCATAGTTCGGT
This sequence comes from Lactuca virosa, assembly GCF_052849685.1. Taxonomy (NCBI): domain Eukaryota; kingdom Viridiplantae; phylum Streptophyta; class Magnoliopsida; order Asterales; family Asteraceae; genus Lactuca; species Lactuca virosa. Next base: position 49,108,358 of record NC_136433.1, read on the forward strand.
GGAGCGTGTGTGGTTAACCGGCACATCGAATAGGTGACTGTAACATTGGGGGCACCATGTAAGTTTGCATGGTTATTCACACTCTGTTTTGTGATCCTCGGCATCCCAGTCACAAATCGAGGGGCATATCGAGATTTAAACATGCCATTGAAAAGTTCAATGAATCTCAAAGGATCTAGGAGTTTTTCAATACATTTAAAACTTAATCTCTTTTTCATTTTTCATGGTGGAAAATTAGTGAATCGGCATTCACTTACCTTCAAATGTTCTGAAATTTGGGTTACGACATCCCTCTCCCAAGTTGTAGAGTATTGTGTTGGTTCCTAGCCTTAATATCTCATTTGGGTGTTTTATTAAGGACTCAATCAATCAACTAACTTGAATTTTCTCCCATTTTGTAGATGTCAAAGTATGACAACTATGGTCTTCCCAAATCCCTTGGAACAAGCTTTCCACATGAAGATGATATTCCACGACTCGATCGAGGAACAAGAGATCATGCTTCACTTCCTCCACCTCCTCTAATTGTTCTCCCTAACCCACAAGTTCAAAGGCTTGAAAAGTTCAAGCTCGCTCAAGCCCTTTTGGCAAGTAAGCATGAAGAAGGAAAGTGAGTGTGTGCACACGTCTTAGAGATGAAGTCACACATTGATAGGTTAAGAATGTTGGGAGTCGTTGTCTGTGAGAAGCTAGCTGTTGACTGGGTTCTTCAATCTCTTCCTGACTCATATAGTGAGTTCGTAAGAGAGTACTATATGATAGACCACAACGTAACCCTCATCGATCTCACCTATTTGCTTGTTGCTACTGAATCAACAATGATTTGGCGCACTGGAGAAGTAAAGTTGATTGGTGGATCTGCCTTCCAAACCTCCATGGACATAGGCAATATTAATGAAAGGCATGCCATGGTCGAAAAGTTTGATCATAAGAGAAAGGCAAAGTCTGAGATAGTTCCGTGTGTTGTTCCAAAAGAGTCAATTTGCTTTTATTGCCAAGAGAAGGGGCATTGGAGACGAAGTTGCCCTGTCTACCTGAGAGATCTAAGAGATGGGAGAGTCTAGACGTATGGCTCTACTTCAGGTAAAATCCATTAACTAACTCTATAAGTTCCTATTTTTGATTCTTGATACATTATGTGATAAGATTACATTTTTGATGTTTTGTAGAATCGAAGAAAAGAGAGGAAGCTTAAAGGAAGAAGTGAGCTGAGTCTGATCATGAAGAAATGGATTTCGATCGCTTGATTCGATAATCAGATTTTTGGAGCTGCTACTCTTAGAGTTATGATAGATTGCTTAGGAATATGTAATAGCGTAGTTTTCATTTGATTTGCATTGTAAGGACAAGTTTTTCTTCACCTTTTATAAATAAAATAAATTTTGGTTTTGTCTTATTTATATTTCCTTGCAATGGCAATTGTGAAAATTGATGTCTGTGTGTTTCTATTATAAGCAATATTAAATTGATATGTTTCTTAGTTATGGTAATGTCGTAATTTTCTAAGTAAGGAAAGATTCCCATCGCCCAAGTTTCAATTGGACAGAAGCTTGGAATCATATGATGTGTGGAAATCTTGGTACTTAGAAATTTTGAGGCTAATTCCTTGACAAAGAGTCAAGTGAAGGACTAGGAGATCTGGTACATAATGTCGTGCACTGGTCAAGTCCACCACAAAGAACGATAAAATATTCGTCATGATTTACTAAAAAGTCTAGTAAATATGGTTATGCTTACAAGATTAAGTATAATTCTGAATTATTGAAAAGTTTCACTGAATAGCAGAACGAATAAGAAGAATCAATTAGGCAGAAAGATAAAAGTTTCTTCAATCTGAAAAGATGGGAGAATACTTAAGTATCTATTTTATGATTAACTTAATGATTTGAAACCGTATCACAATTGATCATCTAAGGACACTTTAGTACACTAGTATGGCTAAGAAGAGGAATCAGAAATTGTTGAAATGGTTAAATCAAAAGGTGAATCATACTTCGTTCCAAAATCAAGTCTTAGAGTCATACTCTAAGATTGTGACTTGAGTGACATAATCTTAAGTAGGAATGTTCTTACACTTGCACATTTTGGTAAGTTGTGATGTCTTGAATAAGACAAAGACCAAATAGTACCAAATTGCATGTAGTATTTGCCTTGATAAGGACATACACTAACTCTTGAATATTTGTTTTGTCAAGAAATGTTTCTTGACAAGAGAATCTTATATGTCAAGAGGTCAGTGGGAGTCTAAATGATATTGAAAAGTTTCAAGAACTAATCAAGGGTAAACCTATTGTTAATTACTAGCACACGACTTGAGGTTTCTAACCTATCGTGTTGACATATTCTTGTTTTTGTGCCATTCCAGTTTGGTCAACTATGCATGTGAGTTCTATGAGTTCTCAATAGGTTGCATAGGGGCAAGGCACCTTAATCAATGGAAAGTACATTGAAAGGTAGGGGTGAGCTGCTCAATAACTTGGAAGCAATGGTAGGACCCTTGATGGCAAGGAATAAAGAATGAACAAGTTCTGTCCATAAGAGTTTGGATTTGTCACAAACATTATCTTATGATTATGGATATGACAGATTCATATGGATAGGAACACATACACCATAAAATCTAAGTGTCATAAGGTTTCTCTCCTTCATGAAAATGATTGTGAGGAAACGCTTTCACTAGGAAGATTTTAATGAGATAGCAATTATGTAAATTGCATTCTCAAATTCGATTATGACTACGACATCCCTCTTCATAGTTCGAATTGTGAGATTTGGAAATTGGTTTGAACATTCGAGACTTATTGCTATAAGTTCTAGAATTTTTTAGACACACATGTGAGCTATCTAAGGAAAGGTGTATGAGTTGTTTTCTAGAAGCTTAGATAAAAGGCTTATCTAAGCACATCATATTGGAAATATGAACTTTGGAAGTCAATAAGTATTGTCCAATACTGTTTTCTGATACATGTCAAAGCTAGTGGGAGCATAAATGTTATGATGAAATGGATATAATCATCATGTTAGTGGGAGCATGATTATTATTTTAAGTGTTGCAAGTTGACAATATTAATTATAGAAAAACAAAAGTTTCACTTTGCAAAGTTGCAGGGGTTGAAAAGTTGTTTTTGCTATAATTAAGGGAGAGAATGTTATACTTCGTTTCCAATCTAAAAGCTTAGATCGAGAAATTTTAATTGAATTTAGTCAAGGATATATATTTATTAATTGCATTCTCAAAGTTCGATTATGATTACGGCATCCCTCTTCATAGTTTGAATTTTGAGAACACGGCAAATAGAAATATTATGGCGATACTATAGCAGGAAACTGGTAAAGTATCACGTTTTTCATTATGAATCGTATCCCATACGCTTCGGGTATATGATCGATTGCATATGCTGTAATATTCGACCCTTCTAAAATTTTCCAAATGCCTAGGGCGTTAAGAGGGAAAAGGGACTAGAACCGGTTTGACTAAAATATATTGAACAACTGTCAACGACAATCTAAGGTTCGCTAAAGATTGGTCGCTTGTGAGCAGTTGGAAGTATAGTAATGAATGGACCATATCGACATTATTATGAGTAGATAAGACTCTATTCACAATGAGTTGGTATATGGCAAATATGGAAATGTTTCCATATTGGGAGTTGGACGTTAAGAATTTATGTCTAGATTAGAAACTTCTATGCAAGAAGGATGTTCAAAGGAATGTACTTTGAATGTGAGACTTCATGACTATGGAATTGTCTTGTAACAATCTCCAATAGAGCACTTTGTAATTTCATTGGCAAAGTCTTGGTGACTTTGGCGCTGTGATATTACGAAAGGACTGTTGCATAAAATGTTAGAATCTAACAGATTCTAGTAGTGGCGAGAATTTTGTATTCTTACACTAATTGATTAGGATTAGAAATGAGCATCATTGGAAATGTGTTCATTTGATCTATTTCACAAAGTAAAGACCATAGGTAAACATAGTCTGCATGCTTGGTGCATGAGACAACTGTTGTTATAATTCAAGTAACTAGTTGATTACCCGAAACAACAAATAATGAGTAATCAATATGGTGATTAAATAAAAGGTGTTTTATTTATACTCAAAAAGTTTGGGGCCATATAGGATTAGTATTATTCTTGTGTTTCACTTTGCATGTTTTGACTTCCCGAATAATAAGATTATTCAAACCCTCCACAGTCGCTCATACTTTGGAAGTAGGTATGAAAGAAGACTGTCATGAATCTGTCTGTAGATTGACTAAAGCGTTTAGACATAGCACAAGTTTACTGCAGAGTTAATGAGTGTTGCTATAAGATTAGAGTATTGGATTAAACCACGCTCACTTGGATCGCTTCATGGATTTTATCACGAGTGATTGGTGAGACGATAATATCTTATATTCTTGAAACCGAGACGTGTGAGTTGTATTCTGCAAGTTGGTTGCACATTGATAATATGTAAACGCACCAGTAACTTGGTGTTATAAAACATATTGTTGTGTGTGATTTGATGAGTAGGTACAAGCGAGCATTGAGTCGAAGTTTATCCGTTCCTTTTATCCAAAGTGGGATAAAAGCGATATCTATGGGCCCCTCGATGATTTAGTGATGACACCCTAAGCGCTTGGCCAAGCCGAGACTAAGTTGATGTGTTCAATTATAGTCTGTTGGCAGTCATCATACATCAGAAATCGGGAAACAACACATGAACAGAGAGTATGATTAAAATCCATGTCTCAGTTCATACGATATCTAGAATGGAGGAATATATGATCCCTTATCTAAAGGACAGATTACTGATAAGATCAGAGTTCGACAACGTCTTTGAGAGCTACGATTGCTAATCGGATAATACTTGCATTTATAGTTACTAGACTTATCCAAGTGGGAGACTGTTGGATTAGTGTCTAAGCCGGTAATTATATTTGGTAAGTATTTGACCCGGTTGTGCATGGTACTTTTGGGTTGCCTTCACCAAAGCAACTTGATAGGATGATTTATGGAGAGAGAGAGAGAGAGAGAGGTTATTATGATTTATTAATATATTATATAAATAATATATTAAAGGAGAAATCATATTGTTTAATTAATATTAGTCAAGAATTAATAAGAATTAATTTTGTGGCTAAAAGACATTAATTAAATAAAGGGGACTAGAACTGTCAATTGTGCGATAGTTGAATATTGGGCTAATGGACTCCATAGAAGTTGGAGTGGACGAAATCTATGGGGAAACCCATTTGAATTCGTCCAAGGCTTCTACGGAGGGAGTGCATGGGCTGCTTAGCGCCTAAGCAGTCAGATTAGGGTTTCCTAGTTCAAAACCCTAATAGCATCACTATATAAGGAACCCCTAAGGCCCCAAAAACGTGTGGAAGTAATCCCTAAGGGATCTTAGTCGTTTTTGGTGCTCCTCCTCCCTCTCATACGTCATTCTCTTGCTTGTGGTGTTTGTAAGCCATTAGAGGAGTGACACTTGTGACTCTAAGCTCCAAGACAAGAAGATTCAAGCTATTCAAGAAGAGGTAATCACCTAGATCTATTCTTATTTGATAATTTCGAATTACATATGATATATTAGGGTTCTTAAGTCTTGGATGAATTGCATGTACAATAGAGAAACCTAGATCCAAGCTTTAGGGTTTGCATGAGCACATAGGATGTTCTTTTGTATGAAACCCATCAGTGGTATCAGAGCCTTGATTGGTTTCTATTGTATTGATGCTTAGTGTTTCATCCTTGATTGCAAAGTCGAGTTTTTGGCCATCTGCCTGACAAACTCGTCGAGTCCCAATGTGGACTCGTCGAGTAGGATGAACTCGGCGAGTCCATATGGTGACTCGTTGAGTCTGGCTGTCAGACATACGGATTATCGGATTTTTGCCTATTTTGACTTAGGATAATTGCCATAATTGTTTCAAATTAATAAAATATGAATTTTATTGATTCCTTATGATTATCTTTGTCAAAATAAAAGATTTTTTTCATCTAATTAGATAATAGTTACCTTATTTGATAAATGTTAAATTATTTGAATTATTTGGTCAATTATCTTGCATGAAATTGGATTAGGTCAAAACTAGATAATCACTAATTAATTGTTTAATTGCCTTATTTGTATTTTGGTCTAGATAGTTTTGAAAGGTTTCAAAACTTGCCCTCAAGTTTTGGAATTTAATTTCTTTGATTAAAAGTTTAATTTTGAAATATTTAAATTCTAAACCCTAATGTTTTGAAATGTTTCAAAACTTGCCCTCAAGTTTTGGAATTTAAATTTTGATTAAAAGTTTAATTTTAAAATGTTAAATTCTAAAACCCTAATTTTTGAAAAAGTTCAAATTGCACCCTTATGGTTTTATTAAATTAATTAAGTGTATAATTAAAGGAGAACTAATAAATCCATATTGATATGGTTTACAAGGCTTCTACGGAGGGAGTCCATGGGCTGCTTAGCGCCTAAGCAGTCAGATTAGGGTTTCCTAGTTCAAAACCCTAATAGCCTCACTATATAAGGAACCCCTAAGGCCCCAAAAACGTGTGGAAGTAATCCCTAAGGGATCTTAGTCGTTTTTGGTGCTCCTCCTCCCTCTCATACGTCGTTCTCTTGCTTGTGGTGTTTGTAAGCCATTAGAGGAGTGACACTTGTGACTCTAAGCTCCAAGACAAGAAGATTCAAGCTATTCAAGAAGAGGTAATCACCTAGATCTATTCTTCTTTGATAATTTCGAATTACATATGATAGATTAGGGTTCTTAAGTCTTGGATGAATTGCATGTACAATAGAGAAACCTAGATCCAAGCTTTAGGGTTTGCATGAGCACAAATGATGTTCTTTTCTAGAAACCCATTAGTAACATCCCGAGATTTTACAGGTATTTCCGAATCCTCTATTCTGTTATTATTTTGTCACTTGTAGTCCTTGAGGTTGTAAGTGTAGAGCCAAGACAAGTCTAAGGGCCAAGGTTGCAACCTTGGATCAGGAAGGAGTACGCTGAGCATACATAAGAGTACGCTAAGCGTATTAAGGTGTGCCTTAGTACGTTGGGCGTACACTTGTGTACGCTGGGCATACTTATGTCAGGAGAAAACCCTAATGTTTAGGGTTGGGGGCTATATAAACAACCTTATGAGCTCATAACCCTCTCTTACCTCAGCCTCCACTGTTTATAGCCGTTTTCCCCAAACCCTAATCATTCCGTTGAGTGTGTGAGCTTATAGAGTGTATTTTGAGTAGTTTGAGAAGAAGGTGTTGCATCAAGGAGTTGGAGAAGGAGAACAAGCTAGTAGATCTGAAGTTGTTTGGTGCCCTAGAAGCTCCAAAAGGTAAAAAGCTTCAAGCTTTATGCATGTATGTTATAGATCTTGCCATTGTAGCTTTAAGGAACCATTTCTTGTCCCAAAAGTCCCAAGTTGGTTCATGATAGGATTTGGACGAAATAAACTGTCCTTCTAGACTCTTGAAGAGGTCCTAAGTTATAAAAATGAGGTCCTAATGGCTTAAGATGTCCCATGCATGTAGTAGAAATGTCTTAATGGACTAAGACCATGTATTAAGAGCTTATGGACGTCCAAAGTCTTAAAGTTCGAGACTTTATGGTTCTAAGACACTTTTGGTCGATGGATCTGAAATATGGGCTTAAGTGCTTAAGCCATTAAGAACTTATTGGACTTTGGTGAAACCCTGTGTACGCCCTGCGTAATTTCTGTACACCCAGCGTACTGACTCAACCACCCCGGTGGTGGTCAACGCAAATGGAAGTACGTCTAACGTACCAGAGGAGTACGCCCCGCGTACGCCCTCTGTTGGGCTTTTGACATTTTGGGGCTTCGTGTTTGGGCCACTGTTGGGACAATTTGGCATGGGCCATACTGGACTTTCTGGACAATGATGTTGTGGGCCAATTAGTAATGGATTTTACATTAAGGCCAAATTAGGGAGTGGTGCCCAATTGGAAAAATTGGGCCATTAATGGGCTTATGTATATGGACTTTTGGATAATGAATTGATATTGGGCCTTGGCCCAAATTAAAGAAAAGGCGAAATGGACTATGTGGATTCTTAGTCAAGATTAGTATTCCCATTCATTAACCTAATATTTGTTATTTGATAGTTCGGGATTTTTGGTGAGTCAGCGATTCGGGAGTTTGATTCTTCAGTTCGGATCGACACTGCGAGGTGAGTTGTCCTCACTATACTAAGGGGTCTAAGGCACCAAGGCCGACCCATTGGATATGTTATCCTAGCAGTTGGTATTATGTTGAGTATAAGTTAGTTTTGCATGTTAGCTGCTATGCCAGTTTGGTAGATCTGTAGGACTACCTGTGTTATTGTCTGATCATTTGTATGTGTATTAGTTATGTTATATATGTAGACATATTATGTGGGATGGGTTGAGGCTGTACTGCTCCGTGCGATAGCCAACAAACCCTAGGAGCATTCCAGATACGTGCTGAGGGCCGGGTAAGGCATACCAGACTCATAATGTGGGCTCGGTGGCAATCCAGATGTGAGTTGTGGGCCCGAAAGGCAATCCATACTCACACTGTGGGCCCAGGGGTAATCCAGTCTGTAAGGCTGTGGACCCGTTACATGTTGTTATCTGTATATGTGTTATTTGCAATATATGATATGGACTGTATGTGTATCGGTATTTTGGGGGTAACTCACTAAGCCTTCGAGCTTACATTTATCGATTATTGTTTCAGGTACCTCGGATGTTCGCGGGAAAGCGAAGGCGTGATCGTGCTGCTACTCACTTTTATGATTTTGTTTTTGGGAGACTCAGATGTAAAAGTATTTTGAAAACAAATTTGTAATAACAGTTGGATTTTAAATATTTTTAAAAGTTGAAATTTGGCATGATTTTTATGGTTGTTACACAAAGAGTTTGGTTTTTCGAGAAGCGAGGATGAGTCATGCGTATATGTCAAGGCTAGTGGGAGTATAGTTAGCTTTCTGGTATTGTATGTGGATGATATACTACTCACAGGAAACGACGTTCCAACCTTGCAGGAAGTTAAGTCCTAGCTTGGGAAAACTTAGATCTAAAGCATTTAGGGTTGTATGTGCACCATAGGATTGTTATAGTGCTCAAAACCCTTCAGTGGTATCAAAGCCTAGGGTGTTTTATGTTATATTGATGCAATAGTGTTATTTTCAAAGCTGAACAAATTTGATTTTTGGCCTCTGACTGTTGGACTCGACGAGTCCCATGAAGGAACTTGACGAGTTGGTCCAACTTGACGAGTCCAAGCCATGAACTCGACGAGCTGGATCATCTGTTTGCAGATTTTCGAGTTTTTTTGGCCAGTTTTGAATTAGGATCATTACCACAAACTGTTTTGACTGTTAAAATTTGATTTTTCTTATAAGGTAATTATTATCCTCATCCAATTGAATGATGGTAGTTAATTTTAAGATAATTAATTGATTTTGTGAAAAACTAATTATTTGTAAATTTTTATTTGAATCATTTTGATATATGAAATTGATTAGGTCAATTTTGTGATATAGTCAATTATATGATTAATTTAATTGTTTTGAAATTGATCTAAGAAGTTTTGAAAGGTTTCAAAACTTTCCCTCAAGTTTTGAAATTTAAAAGGTTTTAACTTTGAAATATTTAAATTCTAAACCCTAGAGTTTTAAAAGTGTAAAATTCAACCCTCATACTATTATAATCTTAAAAGCTTAATACTTATATATATATATATATATATATATATATATATATATATATATATATATATATATATATATATATATATATATATGTAAGACAGTCAGTCTTACCGTTAGTAGGCCTCATTCACGAAGCTGGTCTATAAGGGGGGTATAAGGAAATTGCCTATAAAATGGCGATTGAGTGGGTGTCCACCCTCACCCACCGCTCCCTTGACTAGTGGAGGGTTGTTAGCCGAAAGGGTAGGACATGACATTAATTCTCATTAAAAAGTATAATGATAATTATAAAACTAACTAAATGTTTTTCTAAATTCCTAATCTTAGTTACTTTAGGAAAAACTGTGAGTGCTATTCCATGAAGTTGCACTTTGCACCTTGCCAAGTCGTTAGTGGAGCGTGTGTGGTTAACCGACACACTAATTTGGACTAACAAGGGTGGCAAATGGTAGCTCGATGTTTGTCATAGCTCAATGGAGCATGTGTGGTTAACCGACACATTGATCAAGTGATAAATGACATCGAGAGTACAAAGCACATTTGCATGGTTATTCACACCTTGTTTGTGATCCTCGGTATCCCAGTCACAAACTTGGAGGGCATAATGGAGATTAAACATGCCATTGGAAAGTTCAACGAATCTCAAAGGTCTAGGAATTTCATAAAACTTAATTCTTTAAATTTTAGTTTTGGGTGGTGAAATTGGTAAATCGTCATTTACCTACCTTCAAATATTTTGCAATTGGATTACGACATCCCTCTTCCGAATTGTGAAATATTGTGTTGGGTCCTAACCTTAATATTTCATTTGGGTGTTATATTAAGGAATTTCTATCTAATGAAACTTGTCTTTCTTTTCAGATGTTGTGACAACCCGAAATTTCAATCTTGTACAAACCTTTCAATCCAGTCAAAGTTAGGCTTGTTCTTGCTAACTTTTAACATTATTTTGACTCTATTTGAGCATCCCGAGCCTAGTACATCAAAGGAATAAGTAAATGGAAGTGTCGATTGAAGTTGTAACCCATCAACCATGCCATAAACCCTCAAAAGAGGATTTTACGGCCAAGGGTCATGGGTTTACGGCCGTAAACACATGGAGGCCGTAAACTCCATGCTATATATACGACCCTTAGTCATTTTCAGCCACTTTTCACTTTTCCAAGCCTAGAATTCGAATTCTCTCCCAAGGATCTTGAGGTTTTTGCTCCAAATCTTCAAAAATGTAAGTGAATCCTTCCTAATATGAGTTAATACATCTCTTCTTCTTGATTCACTCTTGATTTCATCATGAAATCTCTTCTTTTGGGTAGATCTTCAAGTGTTCTTCATTTCATCAAGAACACCAAGAACACACACTAGTGTTTTTGGGCTCTAACCACCCTTTCAAGCTTCTACTACGTAAGTACACTACCCTTAGCTTGTTATATATTCAAATCACTTAGTTAACATCTAGAAATCGTGACCAGAAGGGTGTTTACGGCCAAGGCAATCTCCATTGGCCGTAAGCTCTAAATTGTGGTGCAAAAGGGGCCACAACACCTTCCTAAGCCTTGAAACTGAGTCTAGAACACCCCCAAGATGAGTATAGGCCCTTAAACACACAAAATGGAACATGTTGACATGAGTTTACGGCCGTAAACCCATTGGGCCGTAAACCCATGGGCAGTAAACCCATTGGGCCGTAAACCCATGGGCCGTAAACTCATGGGCCTTACCATTTGGGCCATAAACTCCAATGTGAGGCCCTACAACCCCGAGATGCAACCCTGTGTACTTCTAACACTTGAATCAAAGTGTTTTCCATGTCCTAGGGTGTCTTTACTTGCTTCATTAGTTGCTTAAACACTAATTAGATACATATATGTGTCATTATATGTTACATAGGATCCGTGTGTGCTCAAGTCCTCACTTGACACTTAGCATCCTATCCGACACTTCCATCCAAACTACTCACTGCAGGTGAGTTCATACCCCTTAATCAACCTTTGAAATGATTTTAAATGCTTTTATGGGGGGAATACAAGTTGAAACTTTCTAGTTATTATATTTAATCACATGTGATTAATAACTAGAACAAACAGAAAGATTTTCTATTACTTTCAAACTGTTATCAAACTTATGGATTTCAAACACTTCAAAACATGTTAAACTCCTTTACATGCTAAATCCTTTATAAAACTCTTTTTAACTTATATTATTGTCAAACTCATGTCTATACAGATATATTTATATAAGTAAGGTTTGAAGGACTTAGGACTAATAACTCACTTTACTTCCTGTTCCTTGTTTGGTTGTGGACTTAGAGTATCATGTTATTTGTCCGAATGTCGTTGAAACCTTAGTTATATATCATATATATGTGTTTAGATATAAAAGTTTTTACTTCAGTTCAGTACCTTTGGGTAGCAAAGGCATACATACAACCGTACTAGTTAACTATAATAGGTATAGTTAAGAGATCACTACCCACTATTACTATTACAACGACACATGCAAGAGTCAGTACAATTACGAGTCATTACATACATACTATAATGAGAAACAATACATACTATACACTATATAAGAGAACATAATATACACTATACAAGAGGATATACTACACACTAGTGCAGAGAAAACATTACTACACTATGACATACTATTCAAACATTTGAATACGATAATTAGAATGTGACATACTACTTCTCGATACGACACTACATTGTTGTATCACTTTGTAACCAGAGTCTCCTGGAGGGAGAGTGGGCATTGTGTGTATAGATCTATATGGGACAGACACTCCCACACCCCGACTGCTAGCTACAGTCCCAGCCGACAAGGCCAAGGGGTGACAGAATGTTACCTCACTACATATGACACCGGAGGGTCATCAGTTATTCAGTCGTCGATCAGCATGGTTACATATGAGTTCACATTTAAATCTTTAATTAACCGACTAAGAATTAAAGGAAAACAGACTCCCCGAGGTGTATTGTACATTTAATACTACCTGGAGTCTGCATTTTATCACTTTATAGCCAGCAGTGACACTGCTGAGGTAAAACATTATTTTCCCCTATTACATTTATTTGTAATCATCTCACCTAAACGATGACTTAAAACTATATTTTTATAATGATAGTTTCACTGGGAAAAACTCTTACATTTACAAAAGAACAAACATACAAATGGTCGGGTCTTGGTAGAAGACTACATTTCAGTAGAAAATATAGGATTTTCTAGGGAGTTCAACCATTTCCAAACATTTGTAGTCAATTACGAACATTTACACTTCGTTGTTATAAACATTTTCATACAAGCAATGACACTAAATACTTATGAACTCACCAGCATAATGCTGATAAACTCTTTCAAAATAACTTGTATTCTCAGGTCATCAGTAGACAGGTACCGATGAAGGTTTTGAGAAGATGGAGCACATTCAAGACTCATCTTTTATTTTGATCATTCATTTTGGTGTCTTACAAACTATACAGAACACACTTGTACTTAACTATTATATTAATGCAATGGATGTTGTTGCTGATGGGTTTTGAGCACTACATCAATCCTATGGTGTACATGCAAACCCTAATAGCTTTGGATCTAGTTTGTCTAATGAACATGCAATTCATCATCCAAAGCCATAAACCCTAGATCTAATAAACTATAACTGAAATTAGGGTTTAGATCTTACCTTTGATTGTTATATAGCAATAACAATCAATCCTTGACTTCAGAAAGCTTAGTGCCTCAAGTGTTGCACCTCTAATGGAGTCACAAACACCACTAAGCAACTTGGATGAAGAGGGAGGAGAGAGGAGGCACCAAAAACGGCTGGAAACCCTAAAGGAAGTATTCACCACGTTTTTGGGGCCATAAGGGTTCCTTATATATGCTGGCTATTAGGGTTTACAGCTAGGAAACCCTAATCTGACTGCTTAAGCCCTAAGCAGCCCATAGACTCCCTCTTTAGAAGCCTTGGACGATTTCTAATGGGTTTCCCCATAGAATTCGTCCACTCCAACTTCTATGGAGTCCATTAGCCCATCTATGTAATTATCTTATAATTACACAATAAGTCCCTTAAGTTTAATTAATCTCTTTTAGCCACAAAATTAATTCTTAATTAATTCTTGACTAATATTAATTAAGCAATATGATTTCTCCTTTAATATATTATTCTCATAATATATTAATAAATCATAATTAATCCTTTCTCTCCTTAATTCATCCTACATATTGCTATGGTGAAGGCAACCCAAAAGGACCATGCTCACAATCGGGTCAAGTACATACCAAAATAGTTATGGACTTAGACACTAATCCAACAGTTTCTTGTCTTTACTATTATGCATTGTTATGATACTGTACATGACGTCCTCCACCCCAAAACGTTTCCGCCGTTCCGGTTTTGGGGTGTGACAGATTGGTATCAGAACATTGTTTATAGTGAATCAAGTATATCAACCCATAAAAGATATACAAACTATAAACGCATCGGGATTAAAACACTCTGACCAAGAATTTATACTTTTAAATAATAAAGTATTTAACTAAGTATACGTACATCTATTCATGCTAAGATCAATTTCATACTAGAACATAACAAAAGTATTACGATTGTTCAACAACACGATTAGGCTTAGAGACATATAGTCAAACCTGGGAGGATAAAGCCTGATCAACTATATTTTCCGAGGAGTGACTAGCATGTGACTAAGAATGGTTGTGGTGTTGCAACAAGTCTAAAAACTTACCAACACTACTACAACGAGAACATTAGAACAGAACATAAACCTAAAATACTATAGGAGTATTTTGTGTTACTATAATTACTTATTTGAGAACTAAAAAGGTCTTTACTAGAAGGTCAATAGTTGCTAAGTGGATACGTTAAAGTTATATGTGACTAAGGTGTTATAGACTTAGAAATCTGTGACCTTTGCTTTACTTCCTGTTCCTTGTTTGGTTGTGGATTTAGAGTTAGGGTCACTTATTCGAAGGTCTATCCTGTTTTGATTACATGTAACTGGTATGCACTATGCAAGTATGGAAGTAACTAGTAAGGATTATCTTATAATTATCTTAGAGTAGTACGTCTATTATTATAAGATTCTTATACCCCCTTTTCTCGCGTAGATAGCATGGCTGGCCTCCATCTCCCCGGCGATTCGTATTTTCCCAACCAAGGCAATGGTGGGTGGCTCGATGATGAGCCAGAAGAGGATCATCCAATCCCTTTGGATGATCACCTCGCAGAAGGTTTTTCGGATGTATCTGACTCCGAGCCAGAAGTCAACAACCTGCCCCAACAGGCTCCAGTCCCAAACCTCAACCCCCGACCAGCATTTCAAGGCCCCACACCCTTGTGGGCGACAACCTTGAACCGTTGGAGCGATGAGCAGGGTCAGCCCTTACCCTTCAACGAAGACCGAAGCTTTTACAATATAAACGAGGGAGGCTCAGCTGACCGAGTCCTGCCCATCATGGTCCGCAGGATTGCTCGGAATGTAGAGCAAGGTCGAGTAGCCATCGACCGAGTGATGGAAGTGGATGCCAACTCTGGAATTAACACGGTCCGCATTCGACAACTCGAAGAGGCTATGGAAAGGACTAGGAGAACCAATGAGGCTTTGCAGAAACAGCTAACTGCATCCCGGGCTGAAGTCATAGAACTCCGAGTGCGTCAGAGGGCGTATGAGCGACAGCTTCAAGAAGTTATACGTTAGTTGGCAAAGCTGAGGGTTCGCCCGAGGGATACCCGTCGTCGGTAGAAGATGCCTAGCCCATCTTTCTTTTGGTTTAAGGAATAGCTATAGAGACCCATTTTTATAACGAACGGTGAGTGCGGAAGAAAGATATCTCGAGATTAATCATGTTTTTGGAAGTATGAACACGAAGAACATATTATGAGTTCATAAAAAGAGAACAAGAAAAAGAGAGAATAATAATGATATTCATGAAGAACATGGTGGGAGAGAAACTCTCCCTGGGTGGGAGAACCCACCAACTTTCTCTCTCTAGAGATTACATTGTAAGAAGTGTAACTCTAACTAAGGAAAAGATAAGCTAGCTTAAGAAATAAATGACCAACTCTCCCTTTATATAGGAGGGAGAGTATTTACACCTAAAATACAATAAAGGGTAAATACAACCTAATAAACACTCATTATTTGTGGAGCATTTCCATGCACCAACATTCTCTCCCTAAATGCTTACAAATGATGAGAGATACAATAAGTGATACAAGGCTATAATACAGTAATCCGACTTGCAAGTGTGGTAATAAAATGAAATCAAGTGCTGAAATGTCTCTGAAACTCTGAAGTGTCTGTGAAGTCTGAAACTGGCCATGAATCTCTAACAATGAAGGTCTTCGGCTTCAAAGCACAACCAATGAAGCAGAAAAAATAAGATCCAAATCTTCAAACCAGTCATAATCACCCGAAGAAGGAGGTCACCATGAGCAAGTAGAAGATCCAATAAAAGAAACACTTCGGCTTCAAAAGTCTGAAAAGCATCTCGAGTTCTCGAATCATAATACACCGAAATTCTTCAAAGAATAACCTGCTAAAAATGTGAAGCATCCATAAAATGAAGTCCGGATAAAAATAATGTGAGTCCAAAAACATGGTCCAGCAATGCCGAAAATTTGATCCAAGGACCAAAAATAAGTGTCACATCACATTGCCAAAATAATCTTCGTCTTCAACATATCACAAATCCATACTCGTGAAACCATAAGATCTGAACCGGATGCGAACACAAAATCATCCTGTGGTAGAGTCCGAATAATAAATAATCTGAATCGGAAAACATCGATTAATGCCAAAAATTTGATCCGTAAGGACCAAAAAGAAGTGCCACATCGCATCACTAAATAAATAATCGTCTTCAGAAGTCTTCAAAAATCCAAACTCAAACAATCATAATAACCAAATCCGGATGATATTCTCTCCCTATTTTTGATAACCAATGACCGGATATCAAAAATCAACAAATCATCGGATGGAGAGTGTCGGATACCAAGAGCTAATAGAGAAGCTCTCCCTAGATGTATGAAGGGTCTCGATAAGAAACGAGACAGAGTAAAAACAGATACTCTTGTGGTCATGAGGAGGCGGGTAACATAGTTGCTGAAGCTGTGCTGAGAATAATCTGTTGTGCCAAAAATATATCCAAATATCCAAACTGCGGTGCCGGAACACTTGAAGTGGTCTTCAATAGAAAGTAAAGTCCACATGCTCAAGATACAAGATTCGTCAACCAAAAATCAAGAGCGACAAGTCATAAAATCTCATAATGTGAAGAATGCGAAACAACTTTGTTGATCAATCGCCGTTGTGGTGCAAGCATCACAAAAATAATATGAAGTCCGACTGCGGTAGGAATACTCTTCCAAAAATAATAACCGGCATGAAATGAACCAATGTGACAATCCAAGGTTCGGTTGTGGCAAAAATTGGTGTTAAAAAAAATAATTGGTTTTAATAAAAAAATGGCTAAATAAAAATAATTGGCAAAAAAAAAAATTGTCGTTAAAAAAAAATTAGTGTTAAAAAAAATTAACTGAAAAAAAAAATAATACAAAAAAAACTGAATAAATAATAAAAAAGAGGCTTAAAAAAAATAAGAAGGCAAAAAAAAAGGGGGGGGGGGGCTGATGAGAAGGGAAGAGGAAAGAAGGGGGAGGAGGGAAGGGAAGGAGGAAGAAGGAGGGGAGGAGGGGAGGCTGGAAGGAAGCTGAAGAGAGAAGAGGCGAAGGCTGCTGATGGTCTAAGGAGTTGCGGATGAGAGGAGATTGCGGGTGGGAGGTGATTGCGGGGGGGGGGGGGTGGTTGGGTGCGGACGAGGACCTGGGTGCGGATGGTGCTGACTGCGGGTTGCTCGACTGCTGATGGGCGAAGGTTGTGGTATGCGAAGGCTAGGCAGCTGCGGATACGAGCTGCAGTAGGAGCGTTGCGGTCCGTGACTTCAATTGACACTGCGGTCCGAGGCTGCGGTCCGAGCAAGAAGACTTCGGATACTGCTTTGGATACTGCTTTGGATAGGAAACATAACTGCGGTTTGCCTATGATCAGAGAGACATCCAGAGGATACATAGTACTTTCGGATCGAGATTTGATCAAACATGTGTTCCTATCACTTGTCATTACATAGCAAAATTGATCATCAAATTCAACTCGATGGCCTGCCTTACATAGTTGGCCAACACTAATGAGATTGTGTTTAAGGCTTTCTACATAAGCAACTTTTTGAATAGAAAAGTTCCCCGTAGTCAGAACACCATAACCTCGGATGATCCCATTCACATTGTTGCCGAATGTAACATTTCCACCGTTGCAAATTGGCCTGAAATCCCGAAGGTATTCTAACCTTCCGATCATGTGCAAGGAGCAGGCACCGTCGATTAACCATTCTTCTTCTTATTCCTCCATGCACAAAGCCTAAGAATTACACAGTTAGTTTAGGCATCCAAACTAGTTTGGAGCCTGGGACAATAGATGAGTTACTGAATGATGCATGGACCGAGGTTGCAGGGACAAGTTTCTTGTCAACTTTTAATCCTAGTCCTGGGTGCTTGTGTAGTTTTGGAGTGTTGTGTGTTTTTGAAAAGTTACGAGGTTTCTGACTCCAACTAGATTTGACATAGGATGAATCTTTTGGCAACTACACTGACATTTGCAGGTTGAGATTTTGTCTTTTGTTCTGACACCACGTTTGGTCAGCGGTCTAAAGGATGAGTTGGGCTTGTGACCTGTCCGAGGTTGAAAAGATCTGACATGAGTGTTGTTTGGTTTCTGAAAAGTTTGTTTTGAAAAAGGTTTACCACGTGTAGATCTTTGTGTCCTTTTTGTTGGATTTGGTAAAATACCCTTCCACTTGTTAAAATTTTGATGTGACTTTAAAAGTGTTGGAGTGGGTAAGATACCTTTCCATTTCGGATCATCTGAGGAATAGATTTGAAAACCATTGTTCGAAAAGACTTTACACCTTTTTGGGTTGTGTCAGATGAATTAGGAATGACTGTTGAAACTGTACATTCCTTTTTGTATGTTTTCTTGATGGGAGAGTTTTTCAAAAAATAGTGTGAGAAAACAAATTTTTCTGGACTTTTGGACTTTGGAAATCTGACATGCTTCTTGTTTTTCGAAAAAATTTGTCTATTTGTGTCTCGGGAGCGAATTTCCTCTTTGAAAGCCTTTTCTGCTAAAGTTATTGGAGAACCGCAGTCTTTGATGTTCAACTGCGGTTTCCTGGAATTTTTAGAAAAATTTTGAAAACGTGGGCTTGAGTCATCCGAACTTGAAGATTCAAGGGTTTGAGAGCATTGACCTACTTCAAAGTTTTCTATGGGTAATTCATGATGAATTGGATGAAGAGTCACAGTTCCTTTTACTGATGACTGCAGTAGTGATGATTTGACTACTGCAGAGTAAGTCTGAGTTGGGACTTCAGTGTGACTTTTGTGGGACTTTTGATTACAGGGTGAGACACTGCGGTCTGAGGGCAAAGATGGAAAGTCTTTCGAGACTTCGGGGCCCTCTATGAAAATTTCTTCATCAACTACAGATAAGGTTTGAGAATTTGGGTAAATAGTGCCACATATAGGAATTTGATCACTTGTGTGACCCGAGACCTCAGGCACAATTTCCTCAATGACACAATTATTGCTTAGATTATACAGTCTACCGAAGTGAGTTTTGATGTCTTCGGGAAAGGTATTGTCATTGACTGGGAAATGAAATTCTCGGTCTGGAGGGACATACAGTCTGTCTTTTTTGAACCGGGGTGAGGAATCCATTGCGGTAGGATATCCATTTGACCAACCCCAATTGTATGTATTGTCCACGGTTCCATTATTTACCAAATTTTCAATAGCTTCACTTTCATTGAACAATTTTCCGATTAAGAGATTTAAGCGTACAATTTCACTCTGAGCTAAATCTCTCTGGTTCAAAGCTATCTCTAATTGTGTTTCACTCAACATTCTTGCATCTTTTCTAACTCTAAGTGCTTTTCTAACATAGCCATTTTGAGTCTTTTGTTATCCAGTCGTCCTCTCACATGGAACATCTCTTGGGACGCAATGTTCTTCTCATCTAAGGCTTTGTTATAGTCTGTAAGGACGGCAACACATGTGTCATTAAGATCATCTATGTAAGGTTGACAGTCATGCATGCTATAGTTTAGAGTTTGGATCATAAGTTTTACCTGTTCGACGATGCTTAGAGTTCCATCCTTTGCCATGTAGCAGTAGTTCTTGTCCAGCTTTGTAGACCCATCATCATCCGCAGTTGCCAGCATGCAGATTTTCCCTTTTCCTTTGACAATGCTGATGGCTCATCTTCGTCTCCGGATGACCAAACTTGATGGTCTCTTTTGACATGGGCTACGTATGCCCTTGCCTTTTCCTTATCTTCCAACTATTGAGCCATTCTAAGGTAGAATGCTCTGTCTTTTACTACATTGGCCTTACAATCTCTTGCAAAATGATTCTCTTTGTTGCATTTGTGGCAAACTACAACATCAGTCTTGTCTTCTGAGGGAGTACCGGAGTTAGTGGTTTGAGTAGACTGCAGTGCCTCCTTTGGTTGAGTATTTTGAGATTGCGGTGGTGGATGAGAACTTTTGGGATATCGAGGATGGTTATTCTGGGGACTGAAGTTGCGGTTGAATGGAGGTTTGTTGAACTGTTGATTCTTGCGGAAGGAAGGAGGTGGTAGACGGTTGAACTGTTGGCTAACCAGAGCAATAGCCTTCTGAAATTCTTCTTCATCATCATACTCTGAATCAGCTTCGTATGACTGCGGTGGAGTGTCATACGAGGGAGAGTAAGATTGACTATGTGGAGCTTGTGCTATGAGAGCAAGTGGTCCTCCGAAGTCAGCACAGTCTTTGAGTACGGTGGATTCTTGTGCTTGCAGTTCTCCATAGAGCTTGTAGAGTGACAAAGAATGAATCTTTCTATCGCCTTGGACTATCATCTTAGCCGTATTCCAATGTCTTCCCAAACCATTAAGAAACTGAAGATTTGTTTCATGGTTACTGCGGATGGTGCCCGCATTGGATAACATGGTGACTATCAGGTTAAACCTTTTGAAGGAGTCTTCCAAGCGTTCGCCGGTATGAGCTTTGAAGTTGTTGAACTCATTGAGTGTGGTAGTAAGCTTCTTGTCTTGTGCTTGCTCTGAGCCTTCGTACAAATTCTTGAGAACTTCCCAAATCTCTTTTGCTGATTTGCAATTTATGATAATATCGAAGTTGTCAGCAGCAACTCCACAAGAGATTTCATAAAAAGCAACATCATCATTTTCCATTTTATCGAGATCATCCTTGGTGGGACGGTTCATGACTGGTTGACCTCCTCCTAGTCTGGTTGTAGCGCCGTCAGTTTGGACTGGTGTAAGGACTGGGACATGTGGTCCTTCTTCTACGGATCGCCATACATCTCTACCAAGTCTCCTTAAGTATTTTTCCATTCTTTGGGACCAGTGATGATATTCATTAGCTACCAGTATTGGGGTTCGATTAGAACCACCAACACTGTTGGAAACATTCAGAGATAACGATTGTGCCATATTTTTTTTTGAAGTTTTTAAGAAATGAGCTTCAGTGGTATAGAAGGCCCTTTGAAAACCAGAGTTCCGTTTTCAAAAAGCAACCACTATGGCTCTGATACCAATTGTAGAGACCCATTTTTATAACGAACGGTGAGTGCGGAAGAACAAGAGAGAATAATAATGATATTCATGAAGAACATGGTGGGAGAGAAACTCTCCCTGGGTGGGAGAACCCACCAACTTTCTCTCTCTAGAGATTACATTGTAAGAACTGTAACTCTAACTAAGGAAAAGATAAGCTAGCTTAAGAAATAAATGACCAACTCTCCCTTTATATAGGAGGGAGAGTATTTACACCTAAAATGCAATAAAGGGATAATACAACCTAATAAACACTCATTATTTGTGGATCATTTCCATGCACCAACAATAGCCTTTCTTTTCTATGCCGATGTAGCTCTAGTCTGTAAAATATTCCTGTCTCTCAAGTACTTTAATTAGATTCCTAAGCTGTCAACATTTTCCCTTATGGTTTGATGTAAGACCTACTGTTAGGTCATTTTTCCTGAACTCATTTACATCATTAATACCAGTAATATTGACAGTTATCTAATCTATTGGAAAGTCTTTACCTTTGTGTTTCTCTACTCTATTGTTATGCCTCTATCTGGTGGTTGGACTAAGGTGATTCAGTCCATGAAACACTCTCATCATGCTTACAATTGATTCTTACTATTATCATCATCTCTATGAATTTCCAGCAAAAGATTCCGCCCCGCAAGCGTCCGACCAGAGGCAGACCTGTAAATCAAACTCCACCACCACCACCCCCTCCGCAGTTCGATGCGGTGATGTTTCAGGCAGCTGTAACCGCAGCTGTGACCGCAGCCATGGCTCAAGTAAATTCTGGTGGTGCAAGTGGAGCTGGAACGGGCACCAACTCTAGCCATGGTGAAATCCAACCACGTACACGGGAGTGTACCTATAAAGACTTCATCAACTGCAAACCAACGTACTTCAACGGAATCGGAGGGATTATTGCGCTGTCCCAATGGATCGAGAGAACAGAACCAATCTTTGAGATGTTCTCTTGCCCTGAAGGAAGCAAGATAAAGTTCGCTGCTTGCACCTTCACAGAAAGGGCCCTGACATGGTGGAATGGCCATGTCAAATCACTCTCACTGGTAGCAGCTAACGCCATGGTCTGGGAGACATTGAAGGACCTAATGGCGAAGGAGTACTGCCCGAGGGGCGAAGTTTAAAAACTTGAAGAGGAACTGTGGAATCTCAAGATGAAGGGTTCTGACATAGTGGCTTATACGGCCAGCTTCAGCGAGCTGGTGACTCTATGTCCCAACATGGTCCCCACTGAAAGCAAGAAAGTCGAGAGATACATCTGGGGTTTGGTACCCCCGTATCGAGGGAACGTTCTAGCATCGAACCCTGCGACCTTTGATAGTGCCAAGGAATTGGCCCAAAGGCTTATCGATCACGAGGTTCCTTCTCCTCCAACAACAACTACAACGACTGCCTCCGCACCAAACAAAGCAGCCGACAAGAAGAGAAAGCGTTGGGACCGAAAGAAGGGCAAATCGGCTCAACCCTCTTCTAAGAACCAACAGACTGTGGCTGTCCATGCTGCCACAACCCCTGCTGCCCCTGTGCCAGCAAAGCCATATGCAGGGAACCTACCCAAGCGCACTAAGTGCAATTTCCATCACAACGGCCCCTGCCGGGAATTGCACTGCACCAACTGCAACCGGAAGGGCCATACTGTCCGGGTTTGCAGAACGCCACCCAAACCTAACACCCAGGCCCCTGGTACAGGAGTAAGTCAGGCCTGCTACGTGTGTGGCGAGACATGGCACTTCAAAAGAAACTGTCCAAAAGCTGGGAATGCGGGAGGAGCAGGAAGACTACTTGCTATCGGCCACAATGAAGCAGTGGCAGACCCCACAGTGGTCATGGGTACGTTCCTCCTCAATAACTCATATGCATGCGTCTTATTTGATAATGGGGCAGAAAGGAGCTTCGTGAACCAAAAATTTAAACACTTACTTAATCAAGCACCACAAACACTAAAAGAAACCTTCGTCGTAGAAATGGCTAACGGAAAGATAGAGAGTGCTAACGAGATTTACATAGGTTGTACACTCACACTAGATAATCGTTCATTCCCAATCGACCTCATACCCGTGGCTATCAAGAGTTTCGACATCATTGTAGTCATGGACTGGTTGAGTCTTTATCGTGCCAATATTCTGTGTTTCGACAAAGCAGTCCGTCTAAACCTACCGAATAACGAAACCTTGTTGATCTACGGAGACAAACCCAGTACGAGCCTTAGTATCATCTCAAGTATTCAAGCCTAGAAGTACTTGCGTAAGGAATACCGTGCATTTCTGGCACACGTTGTCGATACGAGCCAGAAAACAAAAGACCTAAAAGACCTCCCCGTAGTACGCGACTTCCCTGACGTTTTTACAGAAGAACTACCGGGTTTACCTCCCCAATGTCAAGTCGAATTCAGGATCGACTTAGTTCCAGGGGCTACCCCCATAGCCAAATCGCCCTATCGTCTAGCACCTGCAGAAATGCAAGAACTGTCCGGTCAACTTAATGAACTGCTTAACAAGGGCTTTATAAGACCAAGCTTCTCACCCTGGGGAGCATCGGTCTTATTCGTGAAGAAGAAAGACGGATCATTTCGTATGTGCATTGATTACAGGGAACTCAACAAGCTTACG
Organism: Lactuca virosa; assembly: GCF_052849685.1. Classification (NCBI taxonomy): domain Eukaryota; kingdom Viridiplantae; phylum Streptophyta; class Magnoliopsida; order Asterales; family Asteraceae; genus Lactuca; species Lactuca virosa. The sequence goes on from NC_136433.1 coordinate 49,132,339, forward strand.
GTCAAAAATCGTTACCCTCTTCCTCGCATAGACGATTTATTCGACCAGCTGCAAGGGGCGAGCTACTTTTCCAAGATTGATCTGAGATCCGGGTATCACCAGCTACAAGTGCTTGAGGAGGATATTCCGAAGACAGCCTTCCGAACTCGTTACGGACACCACGAGTTCGTAGTGATGCCCTTCGGATTGACTAATGCGCCCGCAGTATTCATCGACTTAATGAATAGGGTATGTCGTCCTTACTTGGATCAGTTCGTTATCGTTTTCATCGATGACATATTTATCTACTCTCGAAGTAAGGAGGAACATAATGATCATCTACGACAAGTCCTAGGAACCTTATGATCGGAGAAGCTCTATGCGAAGTTCTCTAAATGCGAATTTTGGATCCGCAAACTCGAATTCTTAGGTCACGTGGTTAGCGAAGAAGGAATCCACGTGGACCCTTCCAAAATTAAAGCTATCGAGAACTGGTCAGCACCGAAGACGCCTACAAAAATTTGTCAATTTCTAGGCCTCGCTGGCTACCACCGCAGATTCATACAGAACTTCTCTCGAATTGCGAAACCTCTTACGACATTGACCCAGAAGGGTGTGGCCTTTGACTGGGAAGAGAAACAGGAGAAGACGTTTCAAACGCTGAAGCGAGCCTTATGCACCGCACCGATACTATTCCTCCCCGAAGGGATAGAAGACTTCGTAGTATACTGCGATGCATCTAACCAGGGGCTCGGCTGTGTTCTGATGCAACGGGGTAAAGCCATCGCCTATGCCTCAAGGCAGCTGAAGACACACGAGGTCAACTACACCACACACGATCTCGAATTAGGAGCAGTTGTGTTTGCCCTGAAGATCTGGAGACACTACCTGTATGGTACGAAAAGCACTATCTTTACAGACCACAAAAGCCTACAACACATATTCAACCAGAAGGAGCTCAATATGAGACAACGACGGTGGGTCGAGCTACTCAATGACTACGAATGTGAAATTCGTTATCATCCGGGTAAAGCCAACGTGGTAGCAGACGCCCTAAGTCGGAAGGAATATTCTGGTCGAAAAGTCAAGTCATTAACTATGACTATCCATTCGCATCTGTCCACACAAATTAAGGAGGCTCAGCTCGAAGCTTTGAAGCCTGAAAATGTGGCGGGTGAATCCCTGCGAGGAATGGATAAAAACTTGGAAGTCAAGGGTGGCGGAGCTTTATACCTCATGGACTAGATCTGGACGCCGAAGCATGGTGGCTTCAGAGACTTGGTCATGACCGAGGCGCACAACACTCGATATTCCATCCACCCGGGTTCAGATAAGATGTATCTGGTTCTTAAAAAGTTATACTGGTGGCCTAACATGAAAGCAGAAATTGCTACCTTCGTGAGTAAATGCCTTACTTGCGCCAAGGTCAAGGTCAAATACCAGAAACCCTCAGGTCTACTACAGCAACCAGAGATACCAGAGTGGAAGTGGGAGCGGATCACAATGGACTTCATAACCAAGTTACCCAAGACAATGGGTGAACTTGACACCATTTGGGTCATCATCGACAGATTGACCAAGTCCGCGCACTTCCTACCCATCAAAGAGACCGACAAGATGGAGAAGCTCACAAGAACATACATTCGGGAGATAGTACGACTGCATGGTGTCCCTATATCCATTATCTCCGATAGAGATAGTAGATTCACTTCGAGGTTCTGGCAGTCGCTAGAAAGCTCCTTAGGAACGAGGCTGGACATGAGTATAGCCTACCATCCACAGACCGACGGGCAAAGTGAGAGAACTATCCAAACCTTGGAAGATATGCTGCGAGCCTGTGTGATCGACTTTGGGAAGACATGGGATACTCATTTACCCCTTGTGGAGTTTTCCTACAACAACAGTTATCACACGAGCATAAAGGCTGCTCCATTTGAAGCCCTCTATGGCCGGAAGTGCAGATCCCCTCTGTGCTGGGCTGAAGTGGGTGACACTCAGTTAGCTAAAGGACGAGTTCCTGACAGCACTCTCACGGGTCCGGAGATCATTCGGGAAACGACAGAGAAGATCGTTCAGATTCGTGAACGATTGAAAGCCTCTAGAGACCGACAGAAAAGCTATGCAGACAAACGAAGGAAACCTTTGGAATTCCAGGTGGGAGACCGAGTCCTTTTGAAAGTCTCACCCTGGAAGGGCTTAATACGCTTCAGAAAGCGTGGAAAGCTAAATCCAAGATACATAGGTCCATTCGAGATTCTCGCTAGAATCGGCCCTGTAGCTTACAAACTCAACCTACCCCACGAGCTTAGTAACGTACATCCGACCTTTCACGTCTCAAACTTGAAAAAGTGCCTATCCGATGAGACTCTTGTAATCCCACTCGACGAGATCGAGATCAACGAGAGCCTCAACTTCGTGGAAGAACCAGTGGAGATCATGGACGGAGAGGTCAAGCGAACGAAACAAAGCCGTATTCCAATAGTGAAGGTTCGCTGGAACGCCAAGCGAGGACCGGAATTCACTTGGGAGCACGAGGATCAAATGAAACTTAAATATCCCCATCTTTTTACTTAGTTATTTGTAATAACTTAGTTGCTTGGACTCTAATTTCGGGACGAAATTCCCTCTAACGGGGGGATGATGTGACAACCTAAAACTTCAATCTTGTACAAACCTTTCAATCCAGTCAAAGTTAGACTTGTTCTTGCTAACTTTTAACATTATTTTGAGTCTATTTGAGCATCCCGAGCCTAGTACATCAAAGGAATAAGTAAATGGAAGTGTCGATTGAAGTTGTAACCCATCAACCATGCCATAAACCCTCAAAAGAAGAGTTTACGGCCAAGGGTCATGGGTTTACGTCCGTAAACACATGGAGGCCGTAAACTCCATGCTATATATACGACCCTTAGTCATTTTCAGCCACTTTTCACTTTTCCAAGCCTAGAATTCGAATTCTCTCCCAAGGATCTTGAGGTTTTTGCTCCAAATCTTCAAAAATGTAAGTGAATCCTTCCTAATATGAGTTAATACATCTCTTCTTCTTGATTCACTCTTGATTTCATCCATGAAATCTCTTCTTTTGGGTAGATCTTCAAGTGTTCTTCATTTCACCAAGAACACCAAGAACACACACTAGTGTTTTTGGACTCTAACCACCCTTTCAAGCTTCTACTACGTAAGTACACTACCCTTAGCTTGTTATATATTCAAATCACTTAGTTAACATCTAGAAATCGTGACCAGAAGGGTGTTTACGGCCAAGGCAATCTCCCTTGGCCGTAAGCTCTAAATTGTGGTGCAAAAGGGGCCACAACACCTTCCTAAGCCTTGAAACTGAGTCTAGAACACCCCCAAGATGAGTATAGGCCCTTACACACACAAAATGGAACATGTTGACATGAGTTTACGGCCGTAAACCCATTGGGCCGTAAACCCATGGGCAGTAAACCCATTGGGCCGTAAACCCATGGGCCGTAAACTCATGGGCCTTACCATTTGGGCCATAAACTCCAATGTGAGGCCCTACAACCCCGAGATGCAACCCTGTGTACTTCTAACACTTGAATCAAAGTGTTTTCCATGTCCTAGGGTGTCTTTACTTGCTTCATTAGTTGCTTAAACACTAATTAGATACATATATGTGTCATTATATGTTACATAGGATCCGTGTGTGCTCAAGTCCTCACTTGACACTTAGCATCCTATCCGACACTTCCATCCAAACTACTCACTGCTGGTGAGTTCATACCCCTTAATCAACCTTTGAAATGATTTTAAATGCTTTTATGGGGGGAATACAAGTTGAAACTTTCTAGTTATTATATTTAATCACATGTGATTAATAACTAGAACAAACAGAAAGATTTTCTATTACTTTCAAACTGTTATCAAACTTATGGATTTCAAACACTTCAAAACATGTTAAACTCCTTTACATGCTAAATCCTTTATAAAACTCTTTTTAACTTATATTATTGTCAAACTCATGTCTATACAGATATATTTATATAAGTAAGGTTTGAAGGACTTAGGACTAATAACTCACTTTACTTCCTGTTCCTTGTTTGGTTGTGGACTTAGAGTATCATGTTATTTGTCCGAATGTCGTTGAAACCTTAGTTATATATCATATATATGTGTTTAGATATAAAAGTTTTTACTTCAGTTCAGTACCTTTGGGTAGCAAAGGCATACATACAACCGTACTAGTTAACTATAATAGGTATAGTTAAGAGATCACTACCCACTATTACTATTACAACGACACATGCAAGAGTCAGTACAATTACGAGTCATTACATACATACTATAATGAGAAACAATACATACTATACACTATATAAAAGAACATAATATACACTATACAAGAGGATATACTACATACTAGTGCAGAGAAAACATTACTACACTATGACATACTATACAAACATTTGAATACGATAATTAGAATGTGACATACTACTTCTCGATACGACACTACATTGTTGTATCACTTTGTAACCAGAGTCTCCTGGAAGGAGAGTGGGCATTGTGTGTATAGATCTATACGGGACAGACACTCCCACACCCCGACTGCTAGCTACAGTCCCAGCCGACAAGGCCAAGGGGTGACAGAATGTTACCTCACTACATATGACACCGGAGGGTCATCAGTTATTCAGTCGTCGATCAGCATGGTTACATACGAGTTCACATTTAAATCTTTAATTAACCGACTAAGAATTAAAGGAAAACAGACTCCCCGAGGTGTATTGTACACTTAATACTACCTGGAGTCTGCATTTTATCACTTTATAGCCAGCAGTGACACTGTTGAGGTAAAACATTATTTTCCCCTATTACATTTATTTGTAATCATCTCATCTAAACGATGACTTAAAACTATATTTTTGTAATGATAGTTTCACTGGGAAAAACTCTTACATTTACAAAAGAACAAACATACAAATGGTCGGGTATTGGTAGAAGACTACATTTCAGTAGAAAATATAGGATTTTCTAGGGAGTTCTGCCATTTCCAAACATTTGTAGTCAATTACGAACATTTACACTTCGTTGTTATAAACATTTTCATACAAGCAATGACACTAAATACTTATGAACTCACCAACGTAATGCTGATAAACTCTTTCAAAATAACTTGTATTTTCAGGTCATCAGTAGACATGTACCGATGAAGCTTTTGAGAAGATGGATCACATTCAAGACTCATCTTTTATTTTGATCATTCATTTTGGTGTCTTACAAACTATACAGAACACACTTGTACTTAACTATTATATTAATGCAATGGATGTTGTTACTTGTCTTTACTATTATGCATTGTTATGATACTGTACATGACGTCCTCCACCCCAGAACGTTTCCGCCGTTCCGGTTTTGGGGTGTGACAGATGTCTACCTCAAAGGTCCATATGAGGTAGGATAATACGTCATTGCCGAGAGTGAGGTTGAGTTACAACTCTTAAAAAAGTTTTGGAGACATCTAAGCAACAAAGATGTTGTAAAAATTTTCCTATATGATCTAGAGGTGGTGCCACTTCAAGTGAAGATTAGTGGTTTATCTTCTAAAGGGTCATGAAAAGGATTTATATTGCGTGGCCATATTAGCGCTCTGGGATAATGCAAAGAAGGCATATGATGTGTGGGGGTAAACATGGGAGGTCACAAGGTTAATGGTTTAAATCGATAAGGATACCATTGAATTGGTCTCTTCTTGTTTGTTCTCATAAAAACAGGGTTTAATCTTCATGACACCAAAGTGACATCATCTGTCTGAGTGAAAGAAAACTTTCCAACTTGGTGGGGGATTGTTGGAAATTATGAAGGTATAATAGCAAGTTGGCTATTTTCCTTTATACCACATTGGTGGGGGAAGAAACATTTAGTGGGTTTATAAGGTTTTTCCCTTGATAGGCCTTCAAAGGCTTTAATGGATCAAAGGAATGGGCCAAGGCTACGTGCGTGCCTAGCCTAGCCTAACCGATGTCACAATGTGTGAAATGGAGCGATTTAGGCGCACTTAGCACTTCGCACGACGCATCAATCGTTGGGAGCTAAGGAGATTTTATTTTTGACGAGTTTAGGTTGGGTCAAGTCAGTTTGACCGAGCTGATCAAACGGTTGACCAACTTTGACTTCATGAATAAGGCAGAAGAATATTCTAGAAGGCTTAGAAAAACGGCTTGCTTGTAGAGCAAGTCGTTGCCCTAGGTTTTCTAGGGGGGCGACCCATGGGGGGCCCTTTTACTGCCTTTTAGGGTTTCGAAACCTATAAATACAACTCCCTATGAACCGTATTTGACACACGAAATTAAAATCTCTCTTAGTATATATGGCGATTTCTTCCTAGTTTCTCAGTATTCACTTTGCATTTATCGTCTTCCATTGCTGTTGGAAACTCGATAATTCTACATTAAATCCTGAGGTTTTACTCTATTGCTTACAGCCGATAGAAGTGAAGTAAAAACCTCTGAGGACAGGAGTTCGATCCGTGTAGTTGTTACACGTTTAAGATCAACTGTTATCAGGTTAATTTTAATTTATTGTCTTGCGTTTATTTTCGTCCAATAACAGGACAGTCTGCTTCTACTTCTTTCTTATAAGCACATCTAATCGAGAAGGATTGGTCTGGTTTATGGACGGAACTTGGTAATCATATTAATAATAATTGGATTTATTATTCGCAACTAATCGACAAATAATTCTCAATATTCTTTGCCAGTTTCCTTGCGTGTCTATTATATCTGTTAATCAACAGTTAAGATATTCTTTTCGAATATCGTATATATATATATATATATATATATATATATATATATATATATATATATATATATATATATATATATAGAGAGAGAGAGAGAGAGAAAGAGAGAGAAAGAGAGGTTGATATGTTCTAATTAAATGTTGTGTGGATGTAGGATTTATTGTGGACCAATCAAAATTTAAAAGAAATTTAAAATAAATAAATAAAGAAATAAGGGCATTTAAGTAATTTGATAAATAAATTCCACAAATAATCTCCTATAATTATGGTAATCATTGACTTGACCTAGGTTTTATCTCTCTTTAAAGTCGTCACACAAAATTGAAAGTTGCGTTGTTCTTCTTCTTCCCCCTAGCCTCACCACTGTTTCCTCCATCTAATACCACTATAGAAATCGTTTGATCCCGTACTAGTAATCCATCCATCATCGGCTGTTGAATTGAAAATTTTGATTTGAAACACCTCGAATGAGTAGCCCCACTGAAGACCACATCAGAAATCGACCCCGATACCATTAGTGCCGAAGGTTGAATGGAACCTCCGACAACCCCTACCCATTTGAGAACCACCTTTGCATCTCCGTGAAACCCTAACATATATTCCATTAACACGATCAACGACTATAACCTCTGAAGCATGCATAATTCCATTCCTCGATACCCTGCTTCAGTATTGCTCCTGTGAATTCCTACGTCTGCACAACTTCACTTAAGGTTTGAGCTTTATTGGTCGATATTAGTTTTCAGGATTTTTGGTGTATCATTATATCAATATTTTGCTTCTATATCAAGTATTTGATTTATACAGGAACATGGAATTTGTGATTACCTGGTATGAATGTCATCATCTTCGGTTGTCATGGGTAACATTCTTTATGCACTCCAACTGTTTGTCTAAATGCTCATGATAAAGAAATTATGATTTTGGCTTATTCAGTTAGAATAATTCGGCTCTTACTCATACTCTTTCATGTAATATGTTTAAATTTGGTTTTATATGTTTCATTTTACGGGATTAGGCTTCTAGTGTTTGTTAATTTTGCTATCAGATGAACCTAACACAAAACACCTATTATAATGGAGTTTTTATTTAATTGTATGTTAATACCATTAGTTCAATGCATCTAACACAACCGATTGCCAAACATAATATAGTCATTTAATCTCTTACGTAAGTTATATCTACCCAAAATTTTGATTCTTTTTATACGACTTTTTTTATCTCTACATTGTCATCTTTATGGAACTTTAGCCGTGTCATTAATATTTCTAATAGATTATGCACTTTAGATGTTATGGGAATTATAAATTGTAGTTTATGGTTCATTGGTTTATGTGGGGATATCAAATTGGCAAAAGTTTATCCAAGAGGAAAAATCATATATGTGGAAGGTCTCGTCGGACATTTGTTATGGGATTTTCTGTTGGTATGGATGTTACTAATTCCTTTTTTTATGGTGAAAATTTTCTGATTTTTAAAGCTAATTTAGTATTTTGAAAATTTTGTTCTTTCATAATGAGTTTCATTCTTTAGTTTGTTTCATTCTAGAGTAATGAAATTTATTTGATCTACCTAATGAATGTTATTTAAAACATGCAAATATTCTTTTAGAATGGCGAATACCTTAGAATGAGGAAGGTTAATATTCTTTCAGGACAAGGAAGGGCAATATTCTTTTCGTTCTCATACAAAAGTCTTTGGTTATGACCATGTGGTATGCATTATGTCAGAATCACTAAAGTGTGTAAGGGTATTTTATCATAGGATTTGATAATGTGTATTCTTTTTTGGTAGAGGCATGAGCATTGCATATATTAGATGATGAAGATAAATGTGTCCTCACAGAATGATATTCTTACAGAATGTAATTCTCGTCTAATGTTAGTCTCACAGAATGTCATTCTTATAAGAATGGTTGGAATCAAGTGGACCATTTAAGAAGATCAAATGCATTTGTTCAAGAATTGTATATTTAAGCATTTTATGTTTTTTAAGAATTTATTTTATTTTTATGACATTCTGTTAGAATATTATAAATGTATTAAAATGTAAAAGACTATTATTCTATAAGAATATGTATGAATCTGCATTCATATATCCATGAATATACAAGGATCTTGTTAATTTTTAACTAATGGTTCAAGAATGTTGTCTTTCTTCAAGAAGTTCATTTAATCAAAAAATATATTCTGTCAGAAATATGTATCCTGTCATTCTTATAGAATATCATTCTAACAGAATGTCATTCTCACATAATAAAATCGGGTATATTTAAAAATTATGTTAGAATTAAAATTGAATTAATTAAAAGAATCAAAGTTCTTAAATACATATAATTAATTATCACCAAAAATCTGGAATTTTCCCTTTTTAAATTTATTTCAATCACTAAAATACCCTTATAGTGAAATTAAATGGCATTTTAAAATTATTTTTAATTCAATAATATATATTAATCACTTTTTTAAAATAACAAAAATAATTGGTCCACAATCAACCCTCCATCCATAGTCAACCCTATATATATAAAAACAGTAAATAGTGTGAGAACGTAAAAACACTTTTTTATGTTATTTTGCTGCAATGAATTTTGTATCGACAACTTTATGTCATTATTCAGCAAAGAATAAATGAATAGTCAAAGGTTAAAATTAAAATTAGAATTTTCTACAAAAATGCACATACATAAGTTTATATTAGAATAATAACATTGTAATGAATATATGACTAATCAAAAGTTAATATTTATATTAGAATTACTTCAACAATACACATATACAAAATTCATTACAGAATAATAACATAAACATAGTGTTTTTACGTTCTCACACTATTTACTGTTTTTATTTGAACTTACTTTTATATATATATATATATATATATATATATATATATATATATATATATATATATATATATATATATATATATATATATATATATTGCCTTTAGGTTTGTTTTATATCTTGTATATCTATTTTTGTTAGTAATAATTATAATAAATTTAGTACTCCTAATTTTTTTAAGTCTAAGTTTCTTAAAAGTGGGAGATGAGCTTTCAACAGAGTGAGAAGCTCTTATCATGTAGGAGAGTAGGAGTAGTAGAAGTTGAGGGTGAGTGCTCACATTGCCCATCCCGGAGTGGACCGAATTCAAGCTGTAGTCTTATGGTAGGCCAATCATATATCCATTGCATCCGACTCAAATTTGCACTTGGAATTTAAACAATAAATACAGAGATTGCAATCCACTCAATCATTAACTTCTTGAATTGGCACATCTTCCGGATTTATGTGTCCAACCCCCTTTTATTGGTGGGGTTCTTCATAGATTTTGGTCAAGTTGATCTATTCCTCTTATATTGTATTTTGGCTAGGTTTGAGCGATATGTCATGGTGCAATGATAACAATCTATGTAAAAAAAATGATTATTTGTAGATTCTTGTAATCTGTTTATGCGGGTTTAATGTAGTCAATATAATATCATTAGAATATGATTTGGGTTTGATCATTGTTCTTTCGTTTTGGATGTTTCAAGAAATTATGAAATCCTTTGCTGGTAGTGGTAGTTACACAATTGTTCAATTCATACTCGCTTACTTTATCTACATTACAGGAGAATTGTTGTTCATATCACCATATATTGTTACAAAATAAAGTGTTTCTAGCTTAATGGTATTTGGTGTTGCCTTCCCACATTGAGGTTGAAGGTTCAAGTCCTGCAGTGGACATATATCTAATTAAGAAGTAGTTTAGGAATAAATTAGATTTTTCATTTATATTTTGTTACGACTTACGATATCGACCTTACCTCTAGGGAACTTCCTCTTCAAAAATCCATTGTAAAAACAAATTAAGGTAATTCTTTCTCATGTCATGAATGTTATATACCTCTAGTAAGTGTTTTGATTAAAGTCGTATGTTAGGCCCTTCTAAAAGTCTGACACATGTCATGATATATGTATTCCTTCGATAAGTCCAAGTGATAAGAAATCTCACTTATCATGAAAGCTAACTTGTGCTCAGGTTCATTCTCTTTCCGAAGGTATGATTCCTTTTCATGTTTTATATCTATAGTTTTTAGCCGAAATTTCATTTGTGTAGTTTTTATTATGTTTTTTAAATAAAATTTACAGGCATTCTTAAATTTTATCAAAATTTCTTGTTGTAATGTCAATCAACTCGGGCACAAGTTAAGAATAAAAGACTGTCGAAAGAAGAGAACTAGCATCAATGCATGTGATTCATAATATTATTTGACGTTGTCTAAACACTATAAACAATATGTTATTTAGTGGTACACAAAAAGTACCACTAAAAACCCAAAAAATATCACTAAAGGCTTCTTATAGAATGAACGACATACATAATAAGCGTCATTAGAAACGCTCACACTAAAACCTTTAATGATACTTTTTGTTTATGCCGTTGCAAATTTTTAGGCTTTTCGTGGTACTTTTTGATTTGTCACGGTAGAATAAGAATTTTTTGTGGCACATACTTTGCACCGGTAAATACTAATTCAATTCTAGAATTTTTTTTTTGTTTTAGTAGCATTTTTAATTGCCACAATACAATACAAAGTTTTTTGTGGCACGTATTTTGTATCATTAAATACTAATCCAATTCTAGAATGATATTATTATTACTAATAGGAACACATTTTTAGCTATAATATAAAATAAAAAAGCTAACTAAAATATAATCCATGGAAAATAATAAACATTTCACTGTTTTACATCAATGTCAACAAAATTAAATGTCGAATCACATAGACGCCAAATATAAAAAATAACCGAACAAAAGTAACAAAAAAGCTTTAAACTTCATTTCAATTGAACTTTTTCCTCAAACTTAATGTATCTTGAATAACTTCATGTATCTTGAATAACCTAGTATATAACCAATACTAGCAATTCTCTGTCAAATACACAAATGAAAATATCAAGTTTTATTGTAACTTTACTAGAATATTATTTACCTCCTTAAACATGAGACCGAAGATTTTATAGTAACCCAGACAACAACCTACAAGACAACATTTATTTTATAACACAATGTTATATATAGGGTTATTTTAGTAAATACTCGACACTAGTTCAATAGGGAATATATAGTATTAGAGGGATCATAATTTGTTTTACATATTCAAACAGTGGGGTGAAAAGACCTTAACCGGTTAATAACACTTTCCCAACAACATCAATATGGCAACAAGTTCAATAAATTGTTAGAAAGTTACCCATTTGACCCTCAAATATCAAATATTGATTATTTTAGGAAAAAAAATCATAATATTACATTTTCGGACAACAACTTTAAAGTTATAGTATTCAATAATAGGGAGACTGATAATAAGGATACTGGATTCCATGAAAACTTTGACCCGCTTCCTAATTTTATCAACATTGCCGTCTTTTTCTGAGTTTTCTACCATTTATAAAGAATCGAAATGTTAAAATAAGAAAAATAATATATATATATATATATATATATATATATATATATATATATATATATATATATATATATATATATATATATATATATATAAGGACAAAAGAGTACACTTACAAATATGAAATGGAAGGATTTATATATCCAAACTGATTGAGAGTCAACATGTGTCATAATCAAAGTTCACCTAGGACAAATACAATCTTGTCTAACTAATAATGCTTCCAGTTGCTTCCTACAACCATATAAAAGATACACATGACTTCAAGTTTCTAGTGGTGATATTTTTTAAAATATAATAGATACACATGAACTTCACGTTTCTAGTGGTGATATTTTTTAAATTGAAAGAGTGAACATAAGTGGGATGCTATATAACATCGGATTAATGATATCAGTTATGTCATGTGTGTGATTCCTAAGTTTCTTAAAGTGGGAGAAACTTTTGCAAAGCCATACAAGTAAGTATATTAATAGAAAACAAATAATGATTGCTAGAAGGTTGAGGAAATGACTACCTTGTATGCAACTTCAACAACAGTCCCCATAAGTCCTTTCTAGTATTTGCATCATTCACAACTTTTTTTTTTAAGTTGTCATGTTTGGCAAATCAAAAATTAGCTTAATAACTAGCTTTTTAAAAACTACTTAGACTAGTTTTTCATGAGTTTTTTAATATTTTCTAAATATATAGTTAATTAATTATAAAGATAACGTTTTTCTAAATTCCTTTTTATGTAATTTTATATATTTCAGCTAACTTATCAACTAGTTTTTATCAAAAGTCATTTTTATCAACTAGTTTCTAAGTAGCAACTAATTTTTCATTTAACAATTAGTTTTTTAGCTATCAACTAGTTTTTCAGCTAATAACCGGCTTTTCAACTAGTATGCCCAACATAGCCAAAAATTACCGACATAAAAGTTCCATTGAAAATCTTGACCAAAGACAAGTAAACAAAATTGATCCTATGTGGCGACAGAAATAAATCTATCAGAAGTTAAATTCAAATCTGTTGGAAATGCTTTATTATTATTAGAGTAAATTATACGAATGGTCCATGTGGTTTGGGGTAACTTGCTCGCCTAGTCCCTAACTCTATTTTTACACTCAAACTATCCTCAGTTTGAAAACTTATTATACGCCTAGTCTTTCCGTTTGATAGTTGTTAAAAGTCTTCGTTAAAACACCTTACGTGCAAGATATGTAGGGGTATTACTGTCTTTTCATCTTAAGAGAAGGTGCACACCATTTTTTTAGAAGACTGATCATTTAAGAAGGAAGCAACAATCATTTTTCAAACAAAAAACCCACACACCTACACACTCAACACATACAATTCGGAGAAATCCCTAACATCAATGCCCTTAATTCATCCTGTTTATGAAGGTTATTTTTAGGTTGGAAGGATACCGATATAGAATTTGGGTCATCTTTAAACGTACAAGTACAGGAACCAAATGTAACACCCCATGTTGCAATGGATGCTGCATTGGAAAACAATACACCACATGTTGAATTAGATAAAGAAGACATTGCAATGGATGATACATTGGAAAGTAATACACCACATGTTGACTTGGAAAGCCACACACCACTTGTTGACTTAGATAAAGAAAGATATATTGGGGCTAATATTGGTGAGGATAATTAGGACAATCTCAGTGAGGATAACTGCGACAATCTTGGGGAGGGTATTTGGTACAATGTTGGTAATTGTAATTGGGACAATGTTTAGGTTGGTATTTGGGACAGTTTTGGCTAAGTTAATTAGATAAGCAACTCGAAGACATCTTATGGCAGTGTGCCATATGTTATAAAGTTCAAGAGTTTGATAGAGAAATGGAAGAATTAAGGCTAACAATGATGTATTTGAATGGCTTAAAAAGATTCCACATCATCATTAGTCTAAATCCCATTTTACAAGTTCTCAATTTCAATTGTTTTTTCTTCAATTTTTAATATGTATGTGTGGTTTCTTTTGTCATCAGGTAGAGCACATTTTGAAACATTCCTCAAAAATATTTGTGAATAATTTAGCAACAAGCTTGAATATAGTCGTGATAAGCCAATCATCACGTGTTTGGAGTTCATTAGTGAGTGCATAATGAAGTAAATTATGAATTTGCAAATGAATATTGAAAAATCTCATGGTCCTTTCAGTCACACAACTTCCATCTGGTTGAAAAACTTAAAGCCCGAGGCAACATAATTGAGGGCTGTTTTTTATGGGAATCGAAAGTATCAAGTAACGGGGCACATCATGGACCAGTTTATGGTTGATATGGGACATCAACGTTGCTCCTGTAGAAAGTGGGAAGTCACAAGGATGCCATGTAAATATGCAATAGCTGCTATATGGGAGATGCGAAAGAACAATGAAGATGCAATGATAGTAGAATCATGGGTTCCACACATATTGGGTTGCAAACATGGAAAGAGATGTACTCATTCACAAATGATCCAATTAATGAGAGACATGTGGGAGAAGTTTTGTGTAATATTTTTTGTTTTTCAAAAAAAGCGACATAAAGTACCAAATCGGTTCTATAGAAGCATATTCGCAAAAAGAACTCTTGAAAAAAAATGTGCATATACGACAGGTGCATATGTGCCTTTTTTACAAACTTTGTGAATTTTCGACGTTTGTGCACATGCACCTGTCGTATATGCACATTTTTTCGAGATTGTTTTTGCGAATATTCTTCTATAGGACCGATTTAGTGTTTTATGTCACTTTTTTAGAAAAAAATCACACAAAAAAGTTTGCATTTTAAGAGTGGTTCAAGGAGATAAATATTGTAACATCCTAAAAATCATGACCAAAAATTTCATTTTTATTTTTAAGAGAACCATAATTATCAAATCATCACATAAAAATCATAAGTCATTGTCTCTCAAAACATCATAAACATCTGTCAAACATATAAGAGTAAAAACATCCCATGCTAAAATCATGGTGTGTGCATTGCAGTCATCCCGAGCTCTTCCCTTCGCTACCGGAAGTACCTGAAACCAAAACTGAAAACTGTAAGCACGAAGCTTAGTAAGTCTCCCCAATCTACCACATACCATACATATAATCATGCTACTAGGAGATACGAGCACCGCCCACACTCAAGGAGATACGGGCCCTGCCCACACTCCGCTAACTAGGAGATATGGGCCCCGCCCACACTCCGCTGTCTAGGAGATACGGGACATGCCCACACTCGGCTAACTACGAGATACGGGCCCCGCCCACACTTGGCTAACTACGAGATACGGTCCCCGTCCACACTCGGCTAACTATGAGATACGGTCCCCGCCCACACTCAACTACTAAACATATATACAAGTATCACACAGACAACAAGTATAGCCAAAACTATCAATCAATCCTATATACATACTCAAATAATGCTATGAGATACGGGCCTCACCCAAAATCTATGAGATACGGGCCCCGCCCACACTCAGCTAATGATGAGATACGGGCCCCGCCCACACTCACATTCCTAACAACACATACATGTATCACACAGACAACACATATAGCAATCAAACAATCTGACTAATATCTATACTCATGTAATAATGAGATACGAGCCCCGCCCACACTACGTGTTCCTATCAAGAACATACAAACTACACGGGCCGTCATTGGTGCCTTCCAACTGTTCAAACCAGGAGGAAACTCAACTCAGACTGTTGAAGTCTCGCGGATAATTCTCTGGCTCCTGGCTGACAAATCCCCGAACTGTCAATCGTCAAAACAAATCCAATTAACCATTTAGGTTTCAATGCATAACCATAAATACACACTTGGGGTAAAAGGACCATTTACCCCTAACATAGCTTGGTCCAAGACCAAGGCCCAACTCATACTCTAAAGGCCCAAAAGTCAAATAATCAACCAAGGCCCAACTATGGCCCAATTTTCCAAATTGGGCCCAAACCCCTTACATGGGCCTTACCCTAAAGCCCATCAAATTAATGTAGTCCATACGCTTGTTCTCAGATGGCCCATCTAGAGCCTAATCACCAAAGCCTAATAGAAAGGCCCAACTCAAGGCCCAAGCAAAATTAGGTTTTTCACATAAAATGACGATTAGGGTTAAGTGTTCTTACTTAACCCATTAAGGACTTAATCCATTAAGTCCATCACTCTACTAAGTCAAACATACAATTTGGTCGGGATTAATTCATAATTCCAATCCAGTCCAACAGTCCCAACATGGGTCCTGACAAATCCCAAATGATGATTTCCAAGATTAGAGTTTTCTAAACCCTAATTAGGGTTTCCAATCTAAACACATGCCAATTAGGTCCAAAAGCTAAGTTTTAGGTTGAATAGGGTTTCACTAGGTCGAGC
Source organism: Lactuca virosa (assembly GCF_052849685.1). NCBI lineage: Eukaryota > Viridiplantae > Streptophyta > Magnoliopsida > Asterales > Asteraceae > Lactuca > Lactuca virosa. The sequence continues at coordinate 49,148,902 of NC_136433.1, forward strand.
ACCACCCGTTGCCACCTCGGGCGGTGGTGGTCGACGACGGCTCATGGCGGCAGCCACCACCTCATGGTGGTGGTGATGGATTTTCTTCAACTTCCAACCGAGAATTGTCCAACCAACGACACTGTGACATTCCCAAATTCATGGTCATTTTAAAAAATTTATTTATGATTATTCAAAAATCAGAGTATTCATTTTAAAGAATAATATTGCGGAATTTGTTCACAGAAAAACATGATAATAATATTATCAAAAAAATTCCGGAGAAATTATTTTATTTATATTAAAATTTTGGGATGTCATCGTCAATACAGAAACATAAGCATAAACAGACCTTACATTCATTTACACTAGTGATTTACATCTCCTTTAATCTCTCAGTGTAATGTAGCTTCGTATCGACACCTGTGATACAGATAAACTGAGTGGGTCAGGTTGGGAAACCTGGTGAGTGCATACGGATTTCAATCCCACAATGTTATACCATATATATATATATATATATATATATATATATATATATATATATATATATATATATACACACACACATATATATATATATATATATATATATAATTTAGAACTCACGATATATACAATTTCACATCATATAAGCAATTTCATCCTACCCTGAAGATCCTCAAAACGATACGATCTATACTCTCGGATCTAAAAATTACCGTATTTCCTAATCCATACTCATGGATCTGAAATTAACCTCTTTACCTAATCCATACTCCTGGATCTAAAATTAACCTCTTTGCCTAATCCATACTCCTGGATCTAAAATTAACCTCTTTACCTGATCCATACTCCCGGATCTAAAATTAACCTTTTTACCTGATCCATACTCCTGGATCTAAAATTAAACTTTTTACCTGATCCATACTCCCGCATCTGAAATTAACCTCCTTACCTAATCCATACTCCTGGATCGGGTATATCTGATCCATACTCCCGGATCAATAATTACGCCCATTTATACTCTCGGACTAGGGGCAATTGACTATGTCTAATCAATGCTCTCGGATCAATGGCAAATTTAAAGTTTGACTCTCTGTGTATATCTCACTCGTTCTCATAAAGAGATACTACCCAATATTCCTCTTAATTAATTTAGGTTTACTCAAATTTAAAGTTCGACTCTCTGTGTATATCTCACTCGTTCTCATAAAGAGATACTACCCAATATTCCTCTTAATTAATTTAGGTTTACTCTCGGATCAATGGCAAATTTAAAGTTCGACTCTCTGTGTATATCTCACTCTTTCTCATAAAGAGATACTACCCAATATTCCTCTTAATTAATTTAGGTTTACTTTGTATCCTAAATTATCGAATATGCTCGTAACACGTATTTTAGGCAATATCAAATATTTTATACACCGACAAACATTTAATACATTATTCAATACTTGTATTAAAATCATGTTCATGAAAGGGACTATGCACTCACTTGTTAAAGTGATGATTCCAAACTCGGGCAGCGTTTCGCTTCTAACGATTCTATTTTCTTTCGACGAAACCTAGCATTATTATCATTAAGTTTTAGTCTAATCTTTATTGCGACTAATTATTAGTCTAGATTCATCATTAACTCAAAGTCTACTTTCATGATCTATCAAGTAAGGAACAACCAGGTAGGATCATATCGGAGGTAGAGTCCGTTTAGTATATGAAGTATACTGTTTGGAAATCTCACTTTAAACACCTCACTAAATCACATCCTAGACATCATCCCCGTAAGTAGATCAATCAGTATAACGAATTTGAATCACTGATAAATCTTATTTATAGGTTCATAATAACGATATTATATTTGAATATAAGCTATATTTAAAATAGGGTAGGCGTATCTTACCTATGAGGGGGTTTGGCTAGGAGCCGCGCTCTGCTGGGGCAGAACTTCCTAGCCGAAAGCTCTTCTTCTCGGAGCCTTCCGGCGCTCCGGGACTCGCTTCTAGCACTAAGAAGTTGCTAGGGAAGGGGGAAGAGGGTTTGGGGGTAATGGGAGAGAAAGAGTATGAAAGGTGTGAGTTTTGGGTGTGATTTACGCCGCCATTTATAGGCTGTTTGGGCCGATTCACGTTGTGAAAAAGGGTGCTCACGTCGTGAGCCTTGCGTAGGCTCCAAGGCGAAGTCTGGTGCTGACACGTGGCGCCGGACGCAGGTAAAACAGCCAATCTTTCAAAATTCATAACTTTCTCATACGAACTCCGTTTTTAACATTCTTTATATCCACGTGTAGGTAAAGACAAGATCTACAAATTTACTTTTGACTCCGTCGGCTAGTTCTTGACCGATTTTAAATTTAACAGTATGTGAAGATTATATTATTAAATGACTGCGTAAAATTCATAACTTCTACATACGGACTCCGTTTTCGTCTGTCTTTTTATCGTTGATCTCCTATTAATGAGATCTTCAATTCTCATTTAGGTTGCGTTGGCCAAAAACCGATCGATCTAAAATTCGAATTTCGGGTTGTGTACTACTATGCTAAATCTTAGAAAAATCATATCTTCCTCATACGAAGTCAGATTTGGACGTTCTTTTTATGCACGCTCTCGTTTTAACATATATTACGACTTTCGTTTAGATTACTAAGGCTAAAAAGTAATTTATCAAAAAATCACTTTTTACGTTACGCGGTGCCGTGCCTGTTTAGCTGTAAAACTTCGACGGACCATAACTTCTTCGTTATAACTCGGATTCCAGCGTTCTTTATATATACGGAACCCTTGAAACATATACTATAACTTGGTTAGGATTATTCATTCTAAATAATCTTCCATAAAAAAGTCATATTTTCACGCTTATTGTCTCTAAATTGACTAGCCCGAATCTGCGGGCGTTACAATTATCTCCTCCTTAGGATGATTACGTTCCGGAATCATCAACAAAACAAGGGTTGTATAATGACTCCATACATTATCTCTTCATCCTAGGTAACAAGCGTAACTTTTATGTTCCTTCAAATGAGTATCTAACTTTTGGACTTCTTGACTGCTGACGATGCTCAATCTTACATCCGCTCTCTATCTCGCGTTGGACTTTCAATCGTAACCTTCGATTTGAAAAATCAATCTTTATTGGAGACTCATTCTTCTTCTTAACAGACTTAACTTAAGAGAAGTTCCTTACTTCGATTATCATGACATATCGATGGGTCATGTTCTAAAGACCTCTCATCGTATGATGCAACGCTTAGACTTAGGTCTCTTAGAGTCAAATTCCCGAATGGAATATACCTTTCTTCTTGTTCTAATGTGATATAATCACATTGTAGCAATCTAGCTACAAGCTTCTTACTTTAACGACGATCACGATAGTTCTATTGATCGTTTCGATTATCTTTCACTTCAATCTTCTGGCTTAAGTCGGCTGTTACATCGAACTTGGTTCTTTAAACCATGTAACATACCCATCTTAGTCGGAATCGATTTGATATGACCACTAGGGTCGGATTAATAATCATTTTCTCAGTCATTACCGAAACGATGGTAACGACAGACATGAACAAAACAGAATCAGTTACTAGCTTCTTGGTAACCTTGTGACCTTACCTGATCCAAGTGCGAGTCCTGTGCTTCCGGTAGTATAGGCCTCTACTACCATTCACACCTACTCATACTCGTCCCAAGTATTGTCTCGCAGTTTTTCCAAGTTATTATCACAAAAACAATTTTAACACATACAAATGTGTCCAAACAATCATAAAATTTGCTGAAAGTGTCATCATGGAAGGGTGTCATTAGGTTTCAGCAGGAGGTGCAAGTTAGGGCCCCGATATATTGGTCCGTTCAGGATTTTTGCCCGGGTGGGCAAGGTGGCTTACCGTTTGGATCTGCCTGACGAGCTTAGCCAGATTCACAACACCTTCCATGTGTCCCAGCTTCGGAAGTGTGTCACAGACGAGGCTGTGGTTATTTCTTTGGATGACATTCAGGTGGATGAGAGGATGAACTACATTGAGAGGCCCGTTGCGGTCGTGGATAGGAAAACTAAGGTTCTCCGTAACAAAGAGGTGAAGCTAGTGAAGGTGCAATGGCAGCACCGGAAGGGCTGGGAATGGACATAGGAGCTGGAGGATGAAATGCGAGAGCATTACCCAGATTTGTTTGTGTCCACAGACTTCGAGGACGAAGTCTAGTTCAAGTGGGGGAGATTTGTAACGCTTGTTTCAGGTATATTTTATTTCTAAAAAGTTTAGGGTTTTGGACTGGAACTCGACGAGTTGGGGAGCTCCAACTCGTCGTGTAGGGATCATTTTGGACGCGGGATTAATGGTCTACTTGACGAGTTGGAAGGCCCCAACTCGACAAGTAGAGACTGGAAAGGAAAACCCTAATTTTCAGTGTTTGTACCCTATTTAAAGGCCTTAAGCCTCATTATTAGCCTCCCTTATCACCCCATTTGTCCAGAGAAACCCTATTTCATGCTTTTCCTACCATTTTGAGTGTGTGAGAGCTTAAGGAGTGTCTTTTTGGTGTTTAAGTGAAAGAGCTTGAAGTGGTTGGTGCATAGCTGAAGGGAGAGGCTGTAGATCCAGTGTTTACTCTGTTGTGACAACCATTTTAAGGTATAAAGTCGAAACCTTGGCCTTTTATTGCTTAGATCTTCTTCTATGAAAGTTTATGGCCATTATTAGCTTAGTTTGGGACCATTATTGGATTTGAGCATGTTATGAAGATATGGATTCAGATCTGGACATCTTAGGGCCTTTGTGGACTTAAAGTTCCCAACTTTATTAAGTCTTGGCCCTCCTTCGTGCTCTAAGTCCCTTGATAAGCTTTGTTTAAGTGTTTTTATCCCTTTGATGCCTTGCATGGATGTAAAGTTAGCAACTTTACGTGGTATCTTAACCCTAGGTGACCAGCTCTGTAGTTTGGGGTTTTAGATTCGTCTGGAAGGGACTGAATATGTTAAGACTGGGAAAACTCGACGAGTTTCCCTGACAACTCGATGAGTTGGATCGGGTTTTCCCGCTTTCTGGATACTCAGCGAACTCGACGAGTTGATAAGATAACTCGGCGAGTTGGCTAGCGTTTTTCCCGGTTTTCTGAACATTAAAGGAACTCGACGAGTTGCTAGATGCACTCGACGAGTTGGGTCAACATGGACTGTCGACCTTGACTTTGACCATGGTTGACCAAGTTTGACTTTGAGGTTATTTTTGGTATTTCAGGATTTTGACAAAGTTAGTCACATGATGGCTGTAGGCAGTTAAGTTGGAGCGCGAGTTGGGATTTATCTTATCAGTTCAACATTTCTTGAGAGGTGAGTCTCCTCACCATACCAATGGGTCTAAGGCACCAAGGCTGACCCATTATATAATATGTGGATTGTTAGTTTATTATGTGTTATGTTGATATGACATTTTCATGGAAGACCCCGGGGGGTTCCTGTGGCAGTAGATTAAGACCATGTGGGGGTTCCCATGGCATTTAGTATAAGACATTGGAGGGTTTCCATGGCATCCTAGTATGTTTTCATGTTTAGATTGTATGATATTTCTTTGGTTAGCTGAGACCATGTGGGGGTTCCCATGGCAGATAGTGAAGACCATGCGGGGGTTCCCATGGTAGTTAGTGAAGACCATGTGGGGGTTCCCATGGCAGTTAGTGAAGACCATGTAGGAGTTCCCATGGCCGTTAGTGAAGACCATGTGGGGGTTCCCATGGCAGGTAGTAAGACCACGTGGAGGTTCCAGTGGCACTCGGTATAAGACCTTGGAGGGTTTCCATGGCGTCCTTATATGTTTGTATGCATGGATTATGTGGTTTATGTAGCTGATATAGCTAGTATGGATTATGTGATTATGTGGATAGTGTGGGGTATGCTCTTGGGAACTCACTAAGCATTAGCTTACAGTTTGTTGGTTGTTTTAGGTACTTCAGAGCGTAAGGGCAAGGGCCCGGCTTGATGGCGCGGCATGCACTCCATGACGTTTCATTTGGGACACTCTGATTTTTATGAATAATTTAATTGATGTGGTGGATTTTTGAAAACAATTGTGATTGGTATTTTATGATTATTTGAAATGATTTTGTTATTTAAAAATGAAAAATTTTATTGGAAAATTTGGGTTGTTACAGGAATATTGTTAAGCTTGGAGTATTGTTATTCAGTGATGAATCAACATTCCAGTCACTTCTTATGATTTGGAAGTCTCAAAGTTTGTTGCTTTATTCAAGTTAATGCATAGATCTAGGATAAATCTTGGTCTTTGGTCACTTTTGGTCATTTTGACCGTATGTTCTTTGAGTTTGAGCAACTCTAGAACTTTAGATTTCAAATAAGATGTTTTTGGTCAATAAAAAGAAGAAAAATGAGTGTGTATGGGTTCTTTTGCAACCATTTACAAGATTAGGAACTTTTCTAGACTTCTCAAGTTAGGGTTTTAGATTGCATTAGATCTAGCCATTACAATGGATAAAGTTGGAAACTTTATCCATTAAGTCTGGAAAGAATCATATCTGAAGACCTAAGCCTTTATCTGAAGAGTTTAAGTGCTTAATGAGTAAAGTAGATTATGATTATGAAAGTACGTCGTGACTAAGAATAGGTCGCGACATAGGATTCGAATGGGATTCACAACTGTTTTGTCGTGACATTACCACGATGCAACAGTATTTGGATTGTGTCGCATTGACCATTGATCGTTGACTTTTTGACCAGTTTAACTTTTGGTCAACTATGATGGATTTAGGTGTTGGATCATGATTTGAAGGTCAAAATGGTCTTTTGTCCAAAAGTGTTAGAGTATGTAAGCCAAGACTCTAATATGAGGGAAAGTTCAATGTTAAACCTTAATTGTTAAATTAGGGTTATATAATAATATAGTAGTTTAAAAAGGTCTTGGATCCGCCTAACATGTTGTGTGGTTATACTTTATCATCTATTAATGTATGTTTTCACTAACTCTTTTATTATATGGACGATGTGATATTAGGGTGTTAGACAATGAAAAATCTCTAGGTAGGAAATGGTCGTGGGCTTGTCAACTGGAGAAAATCCTCTTGGAGTGAATATAGCTGAACCAGTAAGTAGAATGATATGACGAGATGTTAGGTCACGAATAACCTCTTGGAGGGAAGTGTTTGTGGATTGGACAACTAGAGAAAATCCTCTCGGAGGGAATCCAGTTGATCTGGTAAGTATATGTTTATGTTAGAATATGTTATATGTATATATGACATGTGATTTATTGCATAAGATTTATGTGTTTTTATATGTGTTGAATATGATATGTATTATGAGTGGGTGTTGCGATTACTTACTAATCCTCCGGCTTACAGTTGCTACTTGATGTTTTTATAACTGGACCTTCATGTGTGTTGAAGGGGAAGGAGCCGAATTGACGGCGATATCTAGATATTCTTGAGGACATGTCATTTATCTAGTATTTATCTACCTATGAGATGATTTTCGAAATATTATTTATGCTTCTGCAACCTATTGTCACACCCCCAGCCGGTGGCGGAAATGTCAGGCTGTGCGATCTTAGAATGTTGGATCACAGACAATAGATATATTGAACAACACAACGAATTTATCACATAAACATTACCTTTTATTTATTATAGAATATCATACATACTTATAAAGCTAGCATTTTTTCGTGAATCTCATTCATTTGAAACCCCATTTTTTAACTTCCTCAAACCACATTCATTTGAAACCCCCTTTTTTAACTAATTCAACTCAAAAGTTTTCTTAATTATGATTTAACACTCAAAAGTTTTATAACTTATATTATGTTTAATTAGCATTTAGTGAAAAGTTTACTATAAAAATGTCAATCTTTTGTGTCTTTCGTGTTATATAAAATCTTACATGTAAGAAGGATGTCATAAGAAAATGAAAAGAAAATTTTCCAATAGGCACAATTCTTTTACAACGTATTTGCAGTGATGGAGTCCCTAAAAGAGCTCTACAAGTCAAGGTTGTGGATGAATGTATCATTTTTACTCATAATTTGATCGTGTTATATTTTTTTCCAGTAATATAAATAAGACCATTCAAAATCATATGTTTAGAGATATTTTGGTTTCTCAAACCATACCATTCAAAATCATATGTTTAGAGATATTTTGTTTTCCCAAACCATATTGATTTGAAACCTACATAACTTTTTATATTCCTTAATTAAAACCATTATAGTATTTATAAATTTCCAATAATTTTTTTGCATTCTCTTATTATATATATAGTTATATTAGTACATTTTTCTTACAAAAAGTCGTCATTTGGTTGAAGATATTGTGATTCAAAAGTTTTCATATAGTTGAAGCATTCACGATCCAAATATGATGATTAGAAGAAATGGGTTATGTCGCATCGATGGTAATTGTAATATAATTTTTTTCAACCAAAACAAATAAAGCTTTTCTATTCTTTCTTTATATTCAGTTTCTCATTTAATCTTTATATGTGATTTGTGTGTATTACTCAGTCTTGAATGTGACTCTCCAAACATCAATGTTTTGCTTGGAATATCTTTCTGATTCTTCTTTTTCAAGAAAAACATTTTATTGCAGGTTAGTGAACAAATTTGATGAATGTTAGTTTTTTCTTTTGATTTAAATGTATGTTTATATAACATCTTTATTTATATATTCAACCACTCAATGCTCTTATTTATTTGATTGTAGTTTTTCTATTTTGATTATGTTTATTTTCTATTTTTTTTTTGCTGGGTTATCCTACACAACATATTTAAAAGACAATATTTAAAAGATAACATAATTTTTAACATTTGATATGTAATTACGATAGACTTATCATGATATGTTCTTCATATGAAAGTAATTTATTCATATTAGTACGACAAGAATTACATATGATATTTACGAATATATATATATATATATATATATATATATATATATATATATTATGTGATTTGTTTAACATGTATATGCACCTATGTATGTTATAAATTTATAATTAAATATCTTTATGTTTAATAATTGAAGGGATTAAAATGACGCATCAAAACCAATTATTTAGACGAATATAATAATAATAATAATAATAATAATAATAATAATAATAATAATAATAAATACACATTTCCAAGTACCACATTCATTTGAAACTCACACTACAACTCAAGAGTTTTCTAATTTATGTATATTTATTAGTTACAACTCAAGAGTTTTTAACTTATGATTATTAATTAGTAATCACTAATAACTTTTTATTTTCCTTTCTTTTATAAGGTTGTAAAGTTTTTCTCATTAAAAACATTAATGTATTTGAAGAGATTTGTGATTTAAATATGAAGAGTTAATATAAATGTTATAATAGATGTTTTAGTGTTTTTATGTTATTAAAAGTTATAGTGTTTATTTTTCATATTTTTTATTATTCGTTGTATATATATCTTTTTTAATTCAAATGTTATAATATATGTTTTCTATTTTTATGTTACTAAAAGTTGCAGTTCATACTTTTTGTTCATACATTTTGTTACCCGTTATATTATCATTCATTTGATATATAATTTACACAATTCTAAACGGTTTATAAAATTATCAAATAATTGTATATATCACAATGACTTAAAAATTAAACTATAATGTTTAATGAAACTAATATGTTAACTATATGTTTGCTTTACTACTAACATTTTGTTTCAAAGTAGAAATATTAAATAATAATTTGGTAAACATTAGTATTTTAACTATATAATTCTATTCTCACGCAACGTGCGGGGATTCGCCTAGTAGATTACATAATTGTTAGAGGTACAGGTACAAGACAAAAGCAAAGTAAATCATCAGAACACAAATACTTCCAACTGCACTCTTAGGAATACGCATGTCATCTCCAGTACTCATTCTCCTGAGAATACATGTGGTTTTGAAAGGTCAACATAATGTTGGTGAGTTCACAGGTTTTTATATTTTAAAATGTGTTTTGTGTAGTTTTTATTGTATAATAGTTTATAGGTGTTATTATTTTACTTAAGTCACTTCCTTCAGTTAGTGTATGATTTGGCTACTTCTTAGGTTTCCCTTTTTAAGTAGTTATGTTAGTTAAGGATAAAAAATGTTACAATGAGTTCCTATAATCGAGCTCATGACGTTCAAACTCCCCGAGACGACGCTTCATTGGACCTCACCAAAGTTTGGAAAGTTATTCCTGCTATGACTCGACCGTCAAGAATGTAGCTAGCAACCGCGGGTGGGGGTGTCAGCCCCGTATAGATCTATACATACCTCTCTCTTTCTCTCTCTCTCTCTCTCTCTCTCTCTCTTAAGATTTAGCGATTATAGGTTGGGGTTAGCTAAAGGATGAATAATGTCTCATCTACCAGCTATTTCTATGTTGTCTTCATATCGTGTACCTTGCTTTCCGTTGTTATATTTAGTTGTAATATATATATATATATATATATATATATATATATATATATAAACTTAAGTTAGTTTAGTTTATTCCAGTAGGATATTCATGCATAGTAACAACTAAGTACAATGTTATCCCAAAGTTAGCCAGGGTAACGACTAAGTATACTACTTTCCTAGTGAGTTGGCCAGCGTAACGACTAAGTATGATGTTATCTTGAAAAGTTGACCATAGTAACAACTAGGTAAAATGATTTCCTAGTGAGTTGATCAACGTAACGACTAGGTACGATGTTAACTTGAAAGTTTGTCCAGGACAACGACTATGTATAATGTTTTCCTAGTGATTTGGTCAGCATAACGACTAGGTATATTATTATCCTTAAAAGTTTGGCAGGGTATATACCAGGCATAATATTACCCCTAACATTCTAGGCATAGTTATATCATTAGTACTATATAATTAGCAATGATTAAAAAACAGTGTAGTATTATAGCATGTATCCCCCCTGATGGATATTCGAAGCTTCTCGGGTTTGTCGAATATTCATTTGCGGATTTGAAGACCGGTGTTTCTTCGAGGGGGAGTTTGGTCTTGATCGCGCGAGCTCGTTGGATACTGAAGCCGGGACATCCAATCCTAACTTTGAGGGGGAGAATGTTAGGGTGCAAAGTCACTCTTGGATGTTGTGTTTTAGGCATACCCTCTTGTATGTGTAAATGGGTTGAGTCTTTCCTATAAATAGGAAGTGAGTGACTCCCATTATGTAAGAAACCATTTGGAGTGTTAGACTAGAGAGAGAAACTTTGTACAAACCCATTTGTATATTCTTTCTAGATCTAATATGAGCTTACAAAGATTTATTTACTCCTTGTGTTCTTGATTTTACATGATGATTCACTAGATCTTTCTAATTCCGCACATGCCATCATAATCAACACCACTACAATTGGTATCAGAGCGGGTGTTCTTGATTGGATCAAGAATTGATCCTTGATGACTATCTTGATTTGGTGATTCATTTTTTGATCTTTGATCTCCATGTTTTAGAGAGTTTTTGGATTCTAGAAATCGAATTCATCTTTGATTCTATTCATAATTCGATTTTCTTCACTAGAATTCAAGTGATTTTTACTTTCTCTCTCTAGAAAACCCATTCAAAATCACTTTCTCTCTCTAGAAATCTTCAAGTTTTTGTGATCATGGTGCGTTTGGATTATGATTCTTGGGTTGTAATCATTGAAGGTGTGAAATACGAAGTCGACGAATTTCAATTCAATGGATTATTGTTGAAAGGAGGTTTGATTTCATGGGATTCTTTGGTTTCTTATGGAGGTTTGAAAGATGATCATGGAAGATTGATATTTCAACAACTTTCGAAGATTGAATGTTTGTATGATCTTTCCATGTTCATGATAGCTCGTAGCAAGAATCGAGAGGAAGGAGAAGAAAGAGACTTGTTTAATAAGAGATACATTTCTCTTGTTGAAAACCCAAGTGATCTTCATGCTCTTAAGTTTGTCGAAGACGTTCTTGATGATGATTATCGTGTTCTTGATGTTCTTGATGTTCAAGAAAAAGGAGTTCAAGTTGATTTTCAAGATGAAAAAGTTTTTTGCTCGATTGGAGTTCAAACCGATGATATTTTGTGTTCTTGTGATTCGTTTAAAGGAATGATTCCTTATCGGAAGCCGGTGATCCAAGAAATTCACAAGTATCAAACTCCAAAAGATTTGATTCAAACTCATAAAGTTGAAGTTGTGGAAAGTGGGTTTGTTCATGAGATCAAGTCTTCAAGATGCAAAAAGATGAGAAAGAAAAAGAAGAAGAAGATTAATCGCAACAACAAGCGGGTTTACTCACAAAAATCGTTAAATGTTGTGAAGCCGAAATCTATGAAACAATTTGGGTTCCAAAGCAACAATCTCCAAGTGTTGCATTGAATTTGAAGTCAAAACCCAAAAGTGTTGATGGTTCTTTTGAAGATGTTCTTGGATCGATGAAGAACACGAAGAACACGAAGAACGAGTTGTACATCTCGCATAGTGGGTGGTACAATGTTCAAATTGGAGATTTCCTCATTCCAACAAAAGAACCAAGATCTTCTAAATTTGATTCGTTCGTTGAAAACGGAGCTCGATTCGTCAAAAAGGTATCACAAATTCTCAAATGGATTCCAAAACGTCCATGATTTTGATTCGTATTTTACGTTTTTCAATTTTTGATCGATTTGCCTCATTGGATCAAACCCGTTTTAACCCCATTGATTGATCCATTTATTGTTTCTTAGATCAAAAGTTCATAAATAAAAATCAAATTCCAAATTTTTTTCGAAGTTAATGTTCATAATCACATTTGAGCCCAAATACATAATTCTTTTTGTTTAAATTTCCTGATCTAATCAAATACCTTTTCAATGAGCCCATTAATTGGTTACTATTCAAGCCCAATCCAAGTCCTCATCTAGTTACTGTTCGTCAATTGTTCTTATCATATTCCTGTGTTCTTTCTCAACTTCAGTACTCAAATAGAATAAAGCGATTAAGTCATCTGAGTCGAGATGATTCCTAGTACTCATTCGCATAGAGAAAATTGACTTGAAATCGGATATGTACTGGGATTGATTTCAACTTTTTGTGATAATCTTTAAGTTGATTTTGAAAATAGTTGAGTTAATGGTTGAATGTGTTTGAGTTTAAATTGACATCGAAAATGGATGAACGATTGCTTGAGTCAAACGTTTCGAAATGTGATGTTTTCATTTGATTGATTCGCATCATCTATGTTTGTGTGATTTTGTTTGGTCGTACAAGTCATTGTCGAGTTCGAATAATATGTAGATGGAGTCTAGGTTGATTTTTGTTGAAGGATCCGAATTTGATTTAGATTTGGGTTGACTTTTTGGAGTCGGTGTTCTTGAAGAGTTTGGAATGAAGGTGACTGACAAAAGCTTGATTGAAGAATTGATGTGCGAAAACTTGATTTTTGGGTCGAAATCAATTGGAGATGGAGTTGTAAGGACGAATGATTTTGATTTCGAAGATTTGGTGAGTTGAAATCGATTGTAAAGTTGAAATGAATCGGTTTTGATTTAGATTTTAAAAGCGAAGCATTGAATGTTGATTTGGGGTGATATTGGATTTAGATGAACGAATGGAGTTTGGATTCGAATGGTCTTGATAGATGGAATTTTTTTGGAGTCGTAGTGTTGTGATTGATTTTGGATTCGGTGATTAAATATTCGAAATTAGGATCAGGTCGATCGATGATTGACGAACTGTGTGGGTAATTTGGGATTGAATCGATTAGTGAATGTATTCACTGTGATTTCAAAGCTGGAAACTTCATTTAACTGGAAACGAAGGGTTGTGGTTAGTAACGAAGGCCATGAAATCGATTGAATTGGAGTCGATTTTTAGTGAGATTAGAAGAACTGTAAGAACGAGAATTTGGGGTTAATGTACGAAGGGTCCTGTGTTTGGATTTTGAAGATACGATGGGTCGATTCAGAGGTTGGATGATTAAGAGGTTACTGTTCATTAAGAGGCTTCAAATGCCTTCGAATTCGTGTGTTTGGGAAAATTTTCGTATGAAGAGGAGATGCTTTCGTACGAAGCGTTGCAAAATTTCGTATGTTTGGAAGGAAAAGCAAAATTTTCGAATGTAGTCCCTCAAGTTTCGAATGGTTGACAAATGGAAAAAGGCTTCGTATGAATGATCCAAATTTCGTATGTTTTGATCAAAAAGCAGAATTTTCAAATTCAGCCCCTGAACTTTCGAATATTTGGCAACCTCATCAATTAATTGAAGTTTCGAATGTTTGACACTTTTCACCCAAATTCGAAAAATTTCTGAATTTTCGAATGTTTGGGACAACTCTTCGTATGTTTGGAGCACAAATGGCAGAATTTTCGAAAATAGTCCCTGAGGCTTCGAATGTTTGGCGGTTCATACCCAAATTCGAAAAAGGACTGTTTTTGCTGAAAATTGAAGAAAATGCATTTCAAGCCCCTGCAGTTTGTGCAAATTGACGCTTTCTACCCAGCTTTGGAAAAGGGGGAGAGTTTTGCATTTTTGGCTGTTTTGGGCGCAACGGGTCCCTGCAGAATTCAGAAAGTGATGATTTTTACCCGGTTTTTGAAAAATCTTGCAACTTTCACCCAAAAAGTCAAAAATTTTCATAAATTGGAAATTTTTTGTGGCTTTTTCGTGATTGTTTTTCCGTGCAAGATTTTTGGTGATTCATTTTTGGTATACATCAAGGGGGAGTATCGTGAAGACTATTCCTCGGGCGCTTCTCACCCTTAGTGGGTTTTATAATCATTTTTTGATTATAAAAAGGGGGAGAATGATGGATATTCGAAGCTTCTCGGGTTTGTCGAATATTCATTTGCGGATTTGAAGACCGGTGTTTCTTCGAGGGGGAGTTTGGTCTTGATTGCGCGAGCTCGTTGGATACTGAAGCCGAGACATCCAATCCTAACTTTGAGGAGGAGAATGTTAGGGTGCAAAGTCACTCTTGGATGTTGTTTTTTAGGCTTACCCTCTTGTATGCGTAAATGGGTTGAGTCTTTCCTATAAATAGGAAGTGAGTGACTTCCATTATGTAAGAAACCATTTGGAGTGTTAGACTAGAGAGAGAAACTTTATACAAACCCATTTGTATATTCTTTCTAGATCTAATATGAGCTTACAAAGATTTATTTACTCCTTGAGTTCTTGATTTTACATGATGATTCACTAGATCTTTCTAATTCCGCACATGCCATCACAATCAACACCACTACACCCCCCCCCCCCGAGTAAAACTTTTGAAAAATGTAAAAATAGGGTCGTGAACTTACCCTTGAAGCGTGCTTGAATACCCGGAGCATGGTGTCGGATCGTCGATGGCACGGGGACTGCTCGGGTGGTAAAAAGGCTCAAAAGTCGAGAGAGAAAGGGAAGTGAAGGTGTGCAGAATGATCTGTCGGGCATTCCTATTTATAGGAGGTTTTGAGGTGCATGACCGTGTGTTGTACGCATGGCTCCATTAGAGAGCTTCAACGTGTCGTCCCCACATTATGCCGTATCACCCGTATCCTGATGGATCTCGACGTCAGAAATGTGCGCCGCGCGTGAAGCGTGGGCATGCACGCGAGATGAGAAATTAATTTTGTAAATTCCAAAACTCATGCGTTCGAGTTCCATTTTCGACGATTCTTATATCCTCGCGTTGGTATTGTCGTGTAGTCGAACTTTCCTTTTGGTCGTTTTGGCTAATTCTAACTTTCATTTTTAGCATATATTTTATATTTGCGATAATTTTGTAAAAAATCATAATTCTCCCATACGGGTTCCGTGTTTGGCGTTCTTAGTCTCAAAATTCCTATTTTTAGGCGTACTATGATTCTCCTTTTGGCGACTTTAGCTAGAAGTCAACCATTCTTCGTAAATTTTGACGTTGTAACTTTTTATGCGCGGTTGATTATTATATATAATAAAAATATATATCCTCCATGCTAGGTCGGATTTTTATGAAGTTTATATTTTTGGAATCACGTTGACACGTACATTTCGAATGCGTTAACCTGCTCATAAGATGACACAACTTTTTACGCACTTATTTCTAAAAATTAATTAGAGTATTATACAATATCATTCAAAACCAGAGTTTAAAAAAAACCAAATAAATATTCATAGAATACTAGTTGGTGTACAAACCATATCATAACCATAATTTAAGAAACAAGATTATACAGTACAAAATCTATATCCAATCCGTGTTATTGTTACTACTATTGCCACTAGTACTAAGGCTTGGTACCTGTACCTGAAATACATGGAAAAACGACATATCTCAAACACACAGGTCTGCTAATTTAGAAAGCAACTAATTTATATAACATTTACTGAATAACAATTGTATGTTTCCATTAACACCCCAAATTTGTTTGGTTACCACAGTGACAAGTAAATGCCCTAGATTGGACTGATCACATAAAATGACAATTGGTGTTGACCCTTAACGGAGAAACAATCATCCGAACAAGGCCCCATAATTGGTCCCCAAGTGAACCCATAGGAAACATTGCTAACCAAGCGAACCCCTAGGCAACATTGGTCTCTATGCGGACCCATTGGGCAAGCTGACAACCATTTCATTCCATTTATAATATGTTTTATATTAATCGTTTGCATACTATGCTATTGTAACATGCCATAACATTGAGTAAATACCACAATGCATATAGGTATTACGCATATTACCAATTTCATTAAGTACTTAATTCATTTACATTTATCCATGTATTCCAACCTATTTCGCTCAAACTATGGCTTTGATCCCAACTTGTAAAACCCGCTATTTCTACATATATTTAATATTATTTTTTGGGAATTAATCAGAGTATTATACAATATCATTCAAAACCACAATTTCAAAAAAAAAAAACCATATAAATATTCCCAGAATACTAGAGGGTATACAAACCATATCATAACCATAGTTTAAGCAACAAAATTATACGATACAACATCTATATACAGTCCATGTTCTTGTTGTTGCTACCACCACTCATACCAAGGCTTGTTACCTGAGCTGGAATACATGGCAAAACGACATATATCAAACAAACAATTTTCGTGTGTTATAAAGCAACGAATTCATTTAACATTTACTGAATAACAATTATCTATTTCCATTAACACCCCAAATTAGGTTGGTCACCGCAGTGACAAGTAAACATCTTAGAATGGGATGGTCATATAAAGTGACAACTGACGCTAACCGTCACCGAAGAACAAATCATCCCGAAAAGGCCATGCAATTGGTCAGCATGCGGACCCATTGGCAACATTGGTCCCTACACGGACCCTTTGGGCAATCCGGCAACCATTCCATTCCATTTACAATATTAACTAAGTGTTATATTAATCATTTGCATATTATGCTATTACAATATTAGCCATGTATTCCTATTTTAACACAAATTTATAACTAACATTTTCAAGTTAGTAGCAACTAACTTTCAATTATCTTCAAGACCTCTTTCTAATGAACTTTCAATTTTCCTTGGCCCAAACTTATTAAATTTCCACATTAAGCTCTTTTAGAACATATCTTAATCAATTAAGAGCTTAATAACATTTCCAATCATAATTTCATATTTTGGCCAAAACAACATCTTGACAAGTTTTTGTCAAGAAACTGATTAAACTCCATGAATTAAGCTTCCCTATAGCTTAATTCATCAAGTTATTAACTCAATTTCATCACTTTATAACTTTCACTATTTAGGGTTTGAAACCCTACTAATCACTATACGAATTAAACCACCAAATCACCACATAAGGCTTATAATTAGCTTCTAAACACTTGCCATAACTTTATAACTATGTTATCTAACAAGTAATTCAAACTTCCCACTCAATTCATAATTCCACTATTAAATCTCATAAGCTTGGTTAAAGAGGAAGATAATACATTTAGATGTAATTGGAGGTTAATTCTAGCAACCTTCTATTCTAACTGTATCAATACCTCTTCGTGCCTTCAAAATCGCTCTTACAGAGCTCTGGATCGAGTGGAGTGTGATGTTTTTCGTGAAAAAGAGATTTAAAAGATTAAAAATATGTTTTGGAATTAGCGTAGTCGCACTGCGTCACAACCCTTGAATAATCATAACATCCTACTTTCAAAATAGCGGCGTGACTCATCTTCTAATCACATCGCGACCATAGTACAATGCCCTAATTAGGTCAAATAATCGATTAATTACCATCGAAGTATAGCACCGCAAGCCCAATAGATCGTGTCGTGAAACCTACATTTTCCGGATTCTATGTTCATTTTATGAACATTTGTTTTCCAACATATTATACCCATGACATGCAGATTCATACTTCATTCATATCAACATGTACCAATGGATTCAACATCTAATAACATAATATATATGAGTATTCATCAATATATTTCCAAGTTGCATGCATTTTTAGTAATTGGACCAAAATACCCTTTACACCTAAAAACATTTTATCACATCATCTTATACAAAATTCCAGGTTGTTACACTCTAGGCCTAATTTGAGGATGTTATAGCAGTACCAATAGTAACACGAATTTGTCAAGGTGGGGGGGGGGGGGGGGGAGCATTGGTAAGGGTTCAACCAGATGGTAAGTATTTTTAACTCGCATACTCTTTCTTTTTATGTGCAATCTCAACTTGTACCATATATGCTTCAGTACTTATACATTGAAAGTGAATTAGAAAAGATGTATTCCTTGTGTTGAATGTTGGTAAAGATGGAAGTGATATGAGAGAAACAAATTGATACAGTGGACAATAAGGTAGGGAAAGATGAGTTTCCTCAACCATAAGGTGTATCATATCGGGTCATTTTAGAGTGTTTTGGATTGTTTAGTGTTTTTATGGAGTGGAATAAACATGAGATTGTTTTGAAGTGCATTTACGTTGGACTGTGTCTTTATGGCATTATAACATGCTAATAAATTTTATGAGGTAAATAGTGGCTTAAATACAAGTTGGGGCTAGCTCACTTGGCTAATATGGAAGTTTTGTACTAACTAGGGGTGAACATATTAACCGAAAAACCGAACCATAACCAAATTAACTGAACCAATTTAACCGAACCATTACTAAAAGATATGGTGCGGTTCTAATTTTGATTAACCGAATACATATGGTTCGTTTATTTTTTTTTTATCTAAAACCGAACCGCTATAACCCGAACCGAACCAATAATATTAATAAATGTTTTTAATATAATATAATATTAAATATATGATATGTAATTATATTAAGAATTAAAAAATTAAAAAGTAATTATTTGAAATTAGATAAGATAAGTAATCTTCTATCAATACAACTATATATACACAATCATTCATTTTTTAATATCAATGGACTTTCTATTTTTCAATTTTATGGATTTTTATTTTTTTATTTTTATGTCATCTGAGACAATTATGGTTAACCGATATTAACCATTAACTATAACCATTAACTGACTAAAGTCATTAACCAAAACCAATATTAACCGCTACTTAATGGTTCTCGAAATACATTAACCAATTGTAATGATTATGGTTCGGTTATTACCGAACCAAACCGCTCCATACACACTCCTAGTATTAACAACTAACTAAGAGGTCTTTGGTTCAATCTAAGAAATAAAAAATAATTATTTGCCGTTTAAAAAAAAAGTGGATTAAATGTAAAAGAAAATTAAATTATAAGTGGATTTTCATCTCGTACACTTCAATATTAGGATGACATGACATTCGAAATAAAAATAGCTTTTCAACGAAATAAAAATAGTTTTTCAACAAATGAAGTTTGTAACAGTTTTTAAGATAAATGCTAAAATGTAAGAGAATTCTTGAAATTTGCCTCTAAATTTTTATTAAAAAAGATGTTAACACCAAATATAACATTGGGTTGGAGATTTCCCAACATGATGTTTCGTTGTTTAGTCGATGATTATGCATGTTGTTATTGGGGTTTCTTATAATCTGAGTATGAAAATACTAAATATTTTATTTGAAATATGCATAAAATTAATTATTACTTATTTCCAATAAACCACCTTTCGTAAAATATAAAAGGAATTTGAAGCTGAAATGGACATGAGGACCACCACAAAAAATAAAACCCAAGTACAATGCACCTGAATTAAATATTTGATTTAAGCATGTCAACAATTGGACTGCAATAGAGTATAGGGGACAAAATCCATAATGTTGTTATTCCAACCACTATTTCATTAATTTTTTTACGCTATTTGTATACGTTTTTATAAGCAATTATAATTTAAAATGTTACTTTTACTTGTTTTCTTTAATAAAAACAAAAAAAACCAACAAAACAATATAATAGCTTGTTTTCAAACTTAAACTAATGCTTTGTTCATATTTTAAATTTGTTCATATTTTAATGTTTTATTGTTAAATTGTCAATTTACTAGTGAGAATACGAATATATACTACTTACTATTTTGGTGTTGTTTCATTTTATTTAATGTATAAAAAACTTAATATATTCAGTATACATAGTTTTCTTTTATTTAATATATATATATATATATATATATATATATATATATATATATATATATATATATATATATATATATATATATATATATAGAGCGGCAGCGATTTTAATAAAAAACTAGCAAGAAGATAGAAAAATAAAGTCATCACCACAAATTACAAGCTAAGAGAGGATTATGAAGCCAAGAGGTCCAACTAATTTTAGCTTTTCTACACCTATTGGAAATCCAAAAAAAAAAAAGATCTATCTATCACTTCATCTAAAATGAAAGATTTCCTAGGTTGAGCCGTTCAAAAAATTGTGATGGTTCTATATCTATTTATGCAAAATGGCCTTCATCCACTATAAAACAAGTCACGGTCCCTAAAATGAGGATTTCTCTATTTTACTTTTTAAAACAAATCATGTCGTACTTCAGACCATTCTTAGCATCGTTTTGGTACTGTTTATCGATGTTCTGGTAATTTTTGTTGTCTTTTTTATTCGTTTGACTTCGGTTTATTTGTTTTGGTTATTGTTAGAGTATGTTCGTTTTCGTTTTTGGTTATTGTTGGCATTTGTTTATATTCGCTACTCATTTGTTTTGGTTATTGTCGATATGGGTCATAGGGACGACTCTCTACAGTCCATTAATACTTAACTAAATGAAAAACATTATGTTTATCGGGGTTGTGTAATGAAAAATTCTTTCCAGGGTAAAAAATGTGAGACATTGTTACTGTTGTAAAAGGAAAACTGATTAAAAAGAAAGTTAAGAATTATGCTACGTTACTAGATTCGTGGAAAATTGGAAATTTCAAGATCATGGGATCGGTTGGCGCTTTCAGACGTTACATTGTTTGGAGGGAGAGTAACTTTCAGATCAGTTTTTGATGGCACTATGGTATGACCTTGAAGTATTATGTGGAACAATCCCTCACCGCATCCCACTTCCAACTGTTGATTCGATTGTTCATGAATTCATTACAAATGAGACTTGGTTCAAGTCTCAAGAAGATAAAGGACCTAAAGTGTCTTCTATTCCTATTGTTTTAACTGTTCCACAATAACCATAGTTTGCAAATGAGAGTAGGAAAGTCCTCAAAGTTTCCTTTGATGAATGTGCTTTTGCTTTCTACAAACAGAAGAACCATTAGAAGTTTTAGTCCCAATTATTGCTTAATAAGGCAAGACAATAAAGGCCTCCACAACAACACAAACCATTTAGATCATTTTAGCTACCATTCTAGCCACAACCTCGTCCACCATAGTTTATTGATGTTGCTACTACACCTAAAACATAAACCAATGTTCATGCTACCATCATGCTAGCTTCACGGTAGGACCTTCTTTAGGGCCAGAAGAGGTTGTGGCCCACCCTCTTTGTTTGTTTGTTTTGTTTTTGTTTTTGTTTTTGTTTTTTTTGTTATAAGTAGTCCATACCTATTAAATTTTATACATATTAGACCTAAAAATATTAAATTTGGGCTTTAGCCCTCTGTTCTGCAATTTTTATACATATACTCCCCTCCCCCGACCCCAAATCAAAAGTTCAAGCTCCACCACTGGCCACCTTTATTTGGATCCTCATATTTTTTAGTAGTTCATACAGTTCCTTGCTTCCAATCTTGCTGCTATATCTCATTCAAGTTTGTTTTCATCCAGTTATTCAAGTATTCCTTCATCCTTCTAGATTTTGGATTATGGTGTATATCATCATATGTCACATTGTTTGTCATTTGTTACTTTGTATCGTGGATCAACCATTTTGGTTACGTATGTTAGTGCTACATATATGCATGTAGAGGGTATGGTTATGTTTTCACCCCTCATATAACACTCACTAATGTTTATTATATTCCTAAAGTTGATTACACCTTCCTTCGATCAGTCACTTATGTAAATCTAGTTATTGGGTTTTTTTTCTGATTTTCTTTTATGTACAAGATCCACACTCTCAAAGGATGTTTGGGATCGACTATATGAATAGGATAACTCTCTGTCATGGATCAACTTAAAGTGTCTGATATCGTTGGCACTCGTGTTGATTTGTCTTCTTTCTATTTGAATCGTCCGTCTTCTGACTTTTATATGCAACATTCTCATTTGGTACATTTCTCAATGTTATGCTTACAATTTCTACTCCCTATAGGTGTTTCAGGTCATTTTAATAGTTGTGATATTTTTGTTTGTAGTGGTTGTAAATGGCCAAATGTTATGCTTTACCATTTCATAAACATGTATGTTGCTCTTTTCTCCTTCTGATCTTATGCATTCTAGTGTATAGGAGCCATTCCCAGTGTGTTCAAAGGGAGGATACATCTATTATGTTTTGTTTATAAGTAATTACACTCGTTACACTTGGGGTTTTATCATGAAGTGTATGTCTGATTTTTTAACACTCTACAATAATTTTAGAGTTATTATCAAGACACCACATTCGGTTGTTATAAAGTGTTTTGGTGTGACTTGGGAGGAGAGTATACCTCTAATGATTTCATGCAGTTACTTGAATATAATGACACTACACACCAATATTCCTATGCCAATATCTTTCTCACCAAAATAGTGTTGAGAAGGAAAACATAAACATCGTGTTCAAATTGCCCACTATTTGTTACTATTTTATTGGGTTCCTATTTCATTTTAGGGATAAGCACTCCTTACATATGTTAACGTGATCAATCGAATCCTTACTTTAGAAACTTTAGGGATGTCTCCATATGAAAAGCTATGTAGTTAATTAACTGATTACTCATCATTACGAGTTTTTGGGTTAAATTGTTTTGTTTTTTGCCAGCATGTTGAGTTGAAGACGTGGTCTCCACAACCATCCTTATGTGTTTTTTGGGATATGATATTGCCTAGAACTGATATCATCGTTTTTATCTAGTGAGTTAAAAATTGTATGTCTAGAAACATTTCTCCTTTTTTGGAGTATAGTATTTTCTTTTCCATTCCTGCTCAGTCGCATGACATGACTGATGGGTTTTGAGCACTATAACAATCCTATGGTGCACATGCAACCCTAAATGCTTTGGATCTAAGTTTTCTCAAGTTATACATGCATTTTCATTTCATCCAAAGCATAAACCCTAACTAGCATACATATATAGGATTTACAACATAAAACAAGTTAGATGAATACTTCTTGTTGTAGCTTGTGAATCTTGGTCTTTCAAAAGCTTAGTACCTCAAATGTGATACCTCAAATACAAACACCAAGAACAATGGAGGATAGTGAGAGAGAGAGAGAGAGAGAGAGAGAGACGCTAGGAAGCACCAAAAACGGCTAGGGTTTCATCTAGGAAGTGTTGGCTGATTTTGGGGAGGTTAGGGGTTACATTTATAGTGTGGAATTCCTAGGGTTTTACACTTTGAAACCCTAATCCATTACTTAAGCCTTTAAGTAATCTAATAATCCATATGATAGGCCCTTTGGACTAAATCTTCATGGACTCTCACATAGATTTAGTTCATTCCTAATCAACATGGATCATTAGCCCAAACTATATGTACTACTGATTTACCTAATCAGTCCCCATAAATTTAATCAGTCTCTTTTGATCATTAAATTAATTCCAAATTAATTCTTGATCAATACAAATTAAATAATATGATTTCTCAATTAATATATTATTCATATAATATATTAATAAATCACAAATAACCTCTTTCTCAAATATCCATCCTATCAAATTGCTCCGGTGAAGGCAACCCAAAAGGACCATGATACTATCGGGTCAAGTACATACCAATTATAGTTATGGGCTTAGACACATAATCCAACAGTCACCCACTTGGATAAGTCTAATAACTATAACTGCCAATGCAATTTCAATAAAAGCCGCTTTCGAACTCAGATCTTATCAGTAACGCTTCCTTTAGATAAGGGATCAAATATTCCTCCGTTCTACAAGATATTCTATAGACATGAGATATGGATTATAATCATTGTCTCTGTTCAAGTTCTGTTTCCCGATTTTCGATTTATGATGACTGACTAACTGAACAAATCAAATCAGTCCAGGCTTGGCCAAGCGCTTAGGGTATCATCACTAAATCATCGAGGGGCCCACAGATATCGCTTTTATCCCTCTTAGGGTAATAGGAACGGATAAACTTCGACTCATATGCTTGCTCAATTTACTCATCAAATTACACACAACAATACGTTTTATAACACCAAGTTACTGGTGTGTTTACGTATCATCAATGTGCAACCGACTTGTAAACTACAACTCATATGTCTCCGTTTCAAGAACATAAGATATTATCGTCTCACAATCACTCGTGATAAAATCCATGAACTGATTCATGTAAATGTGGGTTTAATCCAATATTCAAATTCCTATTTCATGAGTACTCATGAACACTGCAGCAAACATTTGCTATGTCTAGGCTTTTAGACAATCTACAGACGGATTCATGACAGCCTTTCCTCATTACTTACTTCCAAAGTATGATCGACTGTGGATGTTTGAATAACCTAGTTATTCGGGAAGTAAAACACAAGAATAATTTAATCCAATATGGTCTCAAAACTTTTGAATATAAATAAAAAACACTTATTATTTAATCACAATATCGATTACACATTATTCATTGTATAATTGTTTTGACTAATCAACTTAATAATTGAATTAAAACAATAGTTATCCCATGCTCCAAGCATGCACACTATGTTTACCTATGGTCCTTTTCTTTGTGAAACAGATCAATTGGAACACATTTCCAATGATGCTCATTTCAGAATTCCAAATCCTTATCATAAGTGTAAGAATACCAAATTCTTCCACTATTAGAATGTGTTAGATTCCAAGATATCATGCAATGCTCATTTTGTAATGTCTACGCACCAAAGTCACAGAGAATTTGCCAATTACACAACATTCCATTGGAGATTGTTACAAGAAAATTCCATAGATATGAAGTCTCATATTCAAAGTACACTCCTTAATCATCCTTCTTGCATAAAAGTTTCTACACATAGATTCTTAATATCCAACTCCCTTTCTGGAAACATTTCCATATTTTCCATAAGACAATTCATTCTTAATAGAATCCCATCTATTCATGATTATGTCAATATGGTCCATCCATTACTATACTTCTAACTGCCCACAAGTGACCAATCCTTAGCGAATCATAGATCGTGCTTGACAGTTGTTTAATTACTTTAGTCATATCCAGTTCTGGTCCTTTTTCCCTCTTAATGCCCTAGGCATTTGGAAAATCAGAATAGGTAAATATTATAATGTATGCAATCGATCCTATACCCAAAGCATATGGGATACGATTCATAATAACGATATGATATTTTACCAATCTCTCGTTATAATATTTCCATATATGGAATTTTCAACGTTGAAACATTTCAACTTGCTATTCATATATGCTCATGACTAAGTTCGATTAATACTTCAATCTAAACTTTTAGATTCGAAATAAAGTATAAGTATCCTCTCCCTTACTATAGCAAAACAACTTTTCAAACTCTACAACTTTGCAAATCAAAACTTTGTTTCCTATAAATAACATTGCTAACTCGCAACACCTATCATAATGATTATGCTCCCACTAACACAATAATTATGTCCTTACTCGCATAAGACTTATGCTCCCAAAAGCTTTGACATGTACGTAGAACTCAGTTGGACTACCAGAAATCAATACTTATTGACTTTCTTACCAAAGTTCAGATTTCTGATACAAGATGCTTCGATAAGACTTTATTTAGGCTTCTCAAACTCATACACCTTTCCTTAGATATCTTATATGGTGTCTAAACTATTTCAGAACTTACAACAATAATTCCCGAATGTTCAGACTATTTGCCATTTCTCACAATTCGAAGTATGAAGAGGAATGCCGTAATCATAATCGAATTTGAGAATGCAATTAACACAACTGCTATATCTTTAAATCTACTTAGTGAAAGCGTTTCCTCACAATCCTTTTACGAAGCGGAGAGAAACCTTTGCCACTTAGGTTTTATGGTGTATGTATTCCTATCCATGTGAATTTGTCATAACCATAATCACAAGATAAGGTTTGTGACAAACCCAAACTTATATGGACTGAACTTGTTCAATCTTAATTTCTTGCCACTCAGTAGTACAGGGCCTACCATTCCTTCCAGGTTGTTGTGCAGCTCACCCCTATCGATCAATGTACTTTCATTGACCAAGGTGCTTTGCCTTATGCAATCAAATGAGAACTCAAAGAACTCACATGCATAGTTAACTTAATTGGAACGAGCACAAAAACAAGAATATGTCAACACGATAGGTTTCAAACCTCAAGTCGTGTGCTAGTGATTAACAATAGGTTTATTCTTGATTAGCTCTTGAAACTTTTCAAGATCTTTTAATACTCCCACTGACCTCTTGACATATAAGATTCTTTGTCAAGAAACATTCATCGACAAACAAATATTCAAGTGTTAGTACAAATTCTTATCAAGAAAGACATATAATTGGTCTTAGTTGGTCTTTGTCTTATCCAAGACATCACAACTACCAATTTCAAATGTGCAAGAGTAAGAAACATTTATACTCCACATTTCATGAGGTGTTATAAACCTAATTTAGATATGTCACTCAAGGCGCAATCTTGGAGTATGACTCTAAGACTCGATTTTGAAACGAAGTATGACTCACCCTTTTTGATTCAACCATTTCAACAAATCTTGATTCCTCTTCTTAGCCATACAAATGTACTAGGGTGTCCTTAGAGGATCAATTGTAACATGGTTTAATAATCACTAAGATAATCATAAAACACGATACTCAAGTACTCTCCTTTCCATTCAGATTGGAGAAACTTTTATCCTTCTGCCTAATTGATTCTTCTTATTCGTTCTGCTATACATTGAACCTTTTTCAATGATTCAGAATCACCCTTAATCTTGTAAGAATAACCATATTTACTAAGCATTCAATAAATCATGAAGAATAAACTTTATCGTACTTTGTGGTGGACCTGACCAATTCACATCAATGAGTACTAGATCCTTTCATCTTTCACTTGACTTACATACATATGTAAACAAGGAATTAGTCTTAATTTCCCAAGTACCAAGGTTTTCATACATCACATAATTCAAATCATATGATTCCAAGTTTCTATCCAATTGAAACTTGGGCGATGAGAATCTTTCCTTACTTAGAAAAATTACGACACTACCACAATCGATATAACTAAGAATCAAACCATTTTCAACATTGCCATTAATAGAAACATACAAACAACAATTTTCACAAATGTCATTGCAAGGAAACATAAAATAAGATAAAATCAAATTTCTTTATTTATAAAATGCGGAAAAACTTGTCCTTACAATGCAAATTCATATGAAAACTATGTTTCTAAATATTCCTAAGCAATCTATCATAACTCCTAAGCAGCAGCTCAAAAATCTGATCATCGAACCATGCAATCAAAATCCATCTATTCGTGATTAGACTCAGCTCACTCTTCCTTTAAGCTTCCTTTCTTTTCTTTGATCCTACAAAACATCAAAATGCAATCTTATCACATCATGTATTAAGAATCTATAAATTAGGAACTTAATAGAGTTAGATAGTAGACTTACCTAAAGTAGAGTCATACATTTTGAATTTACCATCCTTGCGATCCTTCAGGTAGATACGGCAGCTTCGCATCCAATGCCCCTTCTCTGGGCAATAGAAACAAACAGACTCTTTCGGAACGGTACATGGAACTATCTCAGACTCAGCCTTTCTCTTTTCCATCTGGTCAAACAGTTTGACCTTAGCTGATCCCTTTCCATTAGGAAAAGAAAGATTTTCTGGACTTCCAATGTGGCCATTTATAATGTCCATGGAAGTTTGGGAGGTTTATCTTCAAGACAAATTGGCTTGACCAGTGCTCCAAATCATTGCTGATTCAGCAGCAATAAGCAAATAGGTTAGATCAATAAGGGTCATGTCGTGGTCTCCCTATAGTAGTCCTTAATGTACATGCTATATAACATAGGAAGTGATTGAAGAACCAAGTCAACAGCCAGCTTCTTTGAGACAACGACACCCAACATTCCCAGCCTTTCAATATGCAACTTCATCTCCAAGACGTGAGCACATACAAACTTTCCATCTTCGTGTTTGCTTGCCAATAGGGCCTGAGTGACCTTGAACTTTTCAAGTTGAAAAACACGTGGGTTAGGGAGAACTATTGGAGGAGGTGGAGGAAGTGAAGTATGATCTCTAGTTCCTTGATCGAAACGTGGAACATCATCTTCATGAGGAAAGCTTTTTCCAAAAGATTCGGGAAGACCATAGTTGTCAGAACTAGACATCTCTAAAAGGGAGAAATTTAAGTTAGTTGATTCAATCTTTAATATAACACCCAAATGAAATATTAAAGCTAGGATCCAACACAATAATTTACAATTCGGAAGAGGGATGTCGTAATTTAACTGTAAACTATTTGTCGGTAGGTAAATGACGATTTACCAATTCCACCACGAAAACGAAATTTTAAACGAATTAGGTTTTAAATGAAACTCCTAGATCGTTTGAGATTCATTGAACTTTTCAATGTCATGTTTAATCTCGATTATGCCCTTCAAGTTTGTGACTGGGATACCAAGGATCACAAACAAGGTGTGAATAACCATGGAAATTAGCTTGGTACTCTCGAAGTCATTTATCACCTAATCAATGTGCCGGTTAGCCACACACGCTCCATTGATATATGATAAACTACGAGCTACCCATTTCCATCCTTCATTAGTCCCATATTAGTGTGCCGGTTAACCACACACGCTCCACTAACGACCAATAAGGTGCAATGTACAATTTCATGGGTTAGCATCAAATTCACATTTTTCCTAAGTAACTAAGATTGGGAATTTATAAAACACTTCGTTACTTGTATTTCATTATACTTACTAATGAAATATTGTGTCCTATCCTACCCATTCGGCTAACGACCCTCCACTGGTCAAGGGTGTGGTGGGTAAGAGTGGATACCCAATGGCGGTCATTTTGTAGGCCGCTTCCTTAAACACCTCTTATAGACCAGCTTCGTGAATGAGGCCTACTAACGATAAGACTGACTTTTACTTATACATATATAATATATTAGACTTTTAATTTTATATAGTATAAGGGTGTATTTTACACATTTAAAATACTAAGTGGCTTAATCTATTAATAAATTAGACTTTTAATTTAATTAAACTTAAACCATGCCATTATGGATTTATTAATTCTCTCTTTTAATTAAACACTTAATTAATTTAATAAAACCATAAGGGTGTAATTTGAAGTTTTTAACTATTCAAAATATCAAGGTTCTAAATTTAAGATTTCAAAATTAAGGCTATTTAATTAAATTTTAAATTACAAAACCAAGAGGTGCACTTTTGAACATTTTCAAATTACTAGGGTTTTAGAATTTAATGTTTCAAAATTAAAGCTTTTAATAAAATTTTAAATTCCAAAACTTGAGGGAAAAATTTGAAACTTTTCAAAACCTCTTAGATTAAATTTGAAAACAATTAAATTAATCATATAATTTATCTATATCACAAAATTTGACCTAATCTAATTTCATATGGAAAGATGATTCAAATCAAATTCTACAAATAATTAGTTTTCACAAAATCAAGTAATTATCTTAAAATTTGACAATCATCATTAAATTGGATGAGGATAATCATTACCTTTTAAGAAAAATCAAATTTTAACAGTTAAAACAGTTTGTGGTAATGATCCTAATCCAAAACTGGCCAAAAAACTCGAAAAATCTTCCAACAGATGATCTAACTCGTCGAGTCAGGGCATGGACTCGTCGAGTTCATCACCAGATGATCCAACTTGTCGAGTTCCCTCATGGGACTCATCAAGTCCAGACGTCAGAGGCCAAAAATCAAATTTTTCCAGCTTTGAAAACCATACAATTGCATCAATATAACAGAAAAACCCTAGGCTCTGATACCACTGATGGGTTTTGAGCACTATAATAATCCTATGGTGCACATACAACCCTAAATGTTTTGGATCTAAGTTTTCACAAGTTATACATGCATTTTCATTTCATCCAAAGCATAAACCCTAACTAACGTACAAATATAGGATTTACAACATAAAACAAGTTAGATGAATACCTCTTGTTGTAGCTTGTGAATCTTGGTCTTTCAACAGCTTAGTACCTCAAATGTGATACCTCAAATACAAACACCAAGAACAATGGAGGATAGTGAGAGAGAGAGAGAGAGAGGCTAGGAGGCACCAACAACAGCTAGGGTTTCATCTAGGAAGTGTTGGCCGATTTTGGGGAGGTTAGGGGTTACATTTATAGTGTGGAATTCCTTGGGTTTTACATTTTGAAACCGTAATCCATTACCTAAGCCTTTAAGTAATCCAATAATCCATATGATAGGCCCTTTGGACTAAATCTTCATGGACTCTCACATAGATTTAGTTCATTCCTAATCAACATGGATCATTAGCCCAAACTATATGTACTACTGATTTACCTAATCAGTCCCCGTCAATTTAATCAGTCTCTTTTGATCATTAAATTAATTCCAAATTAATTCTTGATCAATACAAGTTAAATAATATGATTTCTCAATTAATATATTATTCATATAATATATTAATAAATCACAAATAACATCTTTCTCAAATATCCATCCTATCAAATTGGTCCGGTGTAGGCAACCCAAAAGGACCATGCTACTATCAGGTCAAGTACATACCAATTATAGTTATGGGCTTATACACATAATCCAACAATGACATAGTCAAATATACGAACTATTGATCCTTTTGATGTTGACACCAAGGATACTGCATCTAATGACCCAATTCATGCTACACCCATTCCATTAGTCACTACTCATGTTCATCCTACTCCAAAGACTACCCCTTAGCCTACTATTACTATAGATCTTCCAGTACCTCATAAGCCTATTCATACTCATAAGTTTATAAAAACTCTCAAAGTTTACATGTTCATCTTATTCAACTTCATTTTCCTCTTACATTACCAATATACATTATATATTAGAATCTAGGTCCTATTGAGAGACTGTTACTGGTCCTTTTTGGAGAATGTTATGGCTAAGGAGCTTACAAATCTTCACCAGACTCATACGTGGGATCTTGTTCCATTCCCACCCGTAAAGCATACAATTGGTTGTCATTGGTATATAAAATGATAACCAGGTTTAACGAGTCAGCTGAACAGTACAAAGAAAGACTTGTTGTGAAGGGATACTATCAAAAGTATGTTCTGGATTATGAGGATACTTTTTACCCAGTTTCACAGATGAGAAGGTTCGTACTAACGGGAAGATTTTCCAAATAGATGTCTAGAATACTTTCTTGAATGGAGATCTTTACAAGGAGGTCTACATGATTCCTCCCCTAGGCATTGCTCACCACCCGGGTGATGTTTGTTGAATTTGGAAAGCTCTTTGCGGTCTCGAACAAGCTCCCCATTATTAGTTTAATAAATTCTTGTGACATCCCCATTTTTCATGACCCAAAAAGACCTTTTATTTATGCTTATTTTAAAAAGAATATTCTTTGCAAATGCGGAATTTATCCTATAAAAAATATTTCCAAAGAAATGTTTTTTTATTGATTATGAAAAAACTTGGGATCTCATTAATAATACAAGAAACATAAGCATAAACAAAGTCATTACAGGCCTTACAACATCTTATTATAGGAATGGCCTAGATCTCCTCAAATCTCTCATAAGATCCAAACATCACTTATCCATGTACCTTCGTACCGCTACCTGTGATACAAAGAAACTAAGTGGGTCAAGCTTGAGATCCTGGTGAGCACATAGGGTTTTCAACCCATAAAATTATAATAATTTGTTTTAATTATATATTTCTCATCAAACAAAATGATCTGATTACCCATTCCTGTTACTCTCACTCCCTGACCCTAAGAGGATAACCTACCCTAAATGATTTATGAGTAAATAATATCGCTTGGGGGATTCCTTAGCAATATATATCCATAAGAAAACCATAGGGTAAGTAGAGTACCCGCATGAATATACAGTTCATCAACATCTACAGGTCAAATACATGTTCGTGTATGGTCCGTTTAACATCTACATATCAAGGACCGACCCATGTTTGGTTAACTTACACCTACAGTTTATAAACCTGCCTGTGTATGGCTTTTAAACATCTACAGGTTGCAAGCATGTCCATGTTTCACTAGAATTGTGTAGAATAGTATGTGGTCGTCATCATTACCCATCGCTAGTACAATAGTACTATAAAATCATGACCTCTCATTATTATTTTCATCTCTCACCACCCTTCACTACGCAATATATTATTAGTATATAAATACATATATGATTAAATAAAAGCATCTTATATAGCTTCATCTAACACATAAGGTCTTAATAATAGTTAATAATTACATATAGCGTTTAATTATCTAAATACTTCATATCTATATGTAAAATGAAGGTAACTATGCACTCACTTGTTAAAGTGGATGGCTGATGATTTGGGCAGCGCTTCGCCTAACAATTTAGTTTTTCTTTTCCAA
The DNA here is from genome assembly GCF_052849685.1 of Lactuca virosa. Lineage (NCBI taxonomy): Eukaryota > Viridiplantae > Streptophyta > Magnoliopsida > Asterales > Asteraceae > Lactuca > Lactuca virosa. The sequence goes on from NC_136433.1 coordinate 49,181,858, forward strand.
AGACGTAGGTACAATTATTACTAAGTCTTAGTCTTATATTCCTCATGACTATAATGACGACAATCTAGGTTCCTCAACAATCCAAATGAATATTGATTTATAGATGATGAGGAACAACCAGGAAAGATCGTATCGTAGGTAGGGTCCATTTGATATACATAATATACTGTTTGGAAATCCCACTTTAAAGACCTCACTAAATATAGCCTAGACATTATTCTCGTAAGTAGATCAATCAATAGTATGAATTGGAGTCACTGATAAATCTTATTTATAGGTTCATAATAACAACTATGAGCATATATACAAGTTATACTTGAAATAAAATAAATGTAGCTTAACTTACATAAATTTCTAGCCAAAACCGGAAAATTGCGCGGGTAGAACTCTGACCCGAACACTTCTTTTTGTCGAACTCTTATATACGCTAGAGCCCCGATAAAATATTTAGAAGCTCCAAAAATTTGGATTTAAATGGTGGGAGGTTTCCAGAGGGTTTTGGAGTGAATGGTGAGGAGAAATGAGTGAAATTCGAGGATTTCTATATACCGAACAGGCGCACGCCGTGCACAAACAGGAGGCGCGTCGCGCCTATCGAGTGTGCTTACTCATCTGTCTTCCGCCATGTATTGCAACCCTGGTGATCCACGTCATTGCTTCTAGAAGATTCCACGTGGCAGCGTCTTGTCGATCCAAGTGTCATGTGCTCCTCGGGCCATGTCACCCGGTCTCTTGGAGAGGGCGGCTAACTGACCATGCGACGTTGCGCCACCAGGTGCTGCCACATCATCTCAACAAGTATATTTCTGAAATCTTCTAACGGCCATAACTTTTGCATACGAGCTCTACTGTCGACTATCTTTATATCAACGGGTTCATATTTATGAGAATTTTAATTTCATCTACATTGTTTTGACTAACACTCAACCAATTTAAATTTCGATTTCTATGTCCACACTACTACGCCGAAACTTCAAAAAATCATAACTTCCTCATACGAAGTCAGATTTAGGCATTCATTATATGCACACTCTCACTTTTACAATTACTACGAATTTCGTTTAGATTACTTAGGCTAATAAGCAGCCTATCTCCGATTCACTTTTTATGATGCGCATAGTTGTGCCGGTTTTGGTTGTGAAACTTCGAAGAAGCATAGATTCTTCATACGAAGTTGGATTTAAGCACTACTTATATCCAAGAAATAGTCATTATGACTACTACATCTTTAGCTAAGATTATATACTATGACTAGCCCGAATTCAAGGGCGTTATAGTTATATCACCATTAGGATGATTACGTCCCGAAATCATCAGCAAAACAGGGCTGGATGATGATCCCGCAAGTCATTTTTTCCATCCTAAGCTATAAACGTAACTCCTATGCCTTCCTTCTCAAGCTCTTTGACTTCTTAGCTAGTTGTGGTGCTTAATCTTGCACCCACTGAAACGTCCCAAAAATATGATCCAAAAATTTCATTTTTATTTTAAGTAAAACAATATTCCAAAAACACTATCCATACAACCCAAATGAAAATAAGTATATCAGACATCATAACAATCAGAGTGATATCTCAAAAGCGGAATCCATGTGGTGTGTTCGATGCAGTCAACCCGAGGTCTTCCCCTTGGAACCAGAAGTACCTGAAACATAAACTGAAAACCGTATGCACAAATCTTAGTGAGTTCCCCAAACTAACCCATACCATACATAATAAATCATAAATTGGCCCCCCGCCCTCCATCAGGCCCCACCCTCCATCAGACCCGCCCGACATCAAGCCCCACTCGGTATACATATCTATTATTCTTAGGCCCCGACTGACATCGGGCCCCGCCCACTATACACATAAAATACATATCACATAATCATGCTAACACATACAATGATCATAAACAATATCATACGATTTCATCATCGGGCCTTGCTAGGCATCAAGCCCCGCCCGTTATACATATCAACACATAACACATGCAAGGGTCACGCAGACTCCTAGTATCCTAACATAAACAACAAGGGCCGACATTGGTGCCTTAGACCCGCTAAACCCAGTGAGAAAACTCACCTTGACTGTTGAATCTCACTGAAAATCCCTGGTTGCTGGTCCAACGAATCCCCGAGGTAATCAATAGCAAAACAACACCCAATTAACATTTGGGTTCCAATCCATAACCATAAATCCATACTTGGGGTAAAAAGACCATTTTACCCCTAACCTAGCTTGGTCCAAGACTAAGGCCCAAACTCACATTCTAAAAGGCCCAAAAGCCAATTAATCAACCAAAGCCCAATTATGGCCCAATTTTCCAAATTAGGCCCAAATCCCCTTACATGGGCCTTACCCTAAAGCCCAACCATTTTTCCTAGTCCAAAACACTTGCACTCAGATGGCCCAACAAGAACTCAAACACCCTAGCCCAAACTTGAAGCCCAATATGCAAAATCCCACATGGCTGAGTACGTAGGGCATACTCAGTTGTATGCTAAGCGTACACACTATTTGGATTGTACGCTTCACATACAGACTTGTACGTCCAACGTACTCATCCATTAAGCCAAATTCTTCATTAAGCTCTTAATGCTTAAGTCCAGAAGTCCAAAACACAGATTTGAGTCCTCATAAGTGTCTGGAACCATAAAGTCACTGACTTGGTGACTTTGCATCCCCCAAAAGAACCCAACTTCAAGATATAGCATTGTACTTTCACCAAATGGACACAATCTCATGCATGGGGGATTCTAAACCCTAAAGGTGACAAATTTATGCATCTAGAACCTCAGAAACACCAAGAGTGGCAACTTATAGCTCCTGGAGTGGTATCAAACCACTAGATCTCATTCTTGGGGCCAAAAAATGGGACCAAAACTCATATATAATAGATCTAAGCCATTAATGAACAAGTTCATAGCTTTTTACCTCAAACAAGCTGGAAATGAAGCAAATAATCAAGATCTACAAGCTCTTCCTTGATCCAGCACCTTGCACCAAGCTTCTACTTCTTGAATATGGACTAAAGCACACCAAAATAGACACAATGAGCTCAAAACACAAAGGAAAGTCTTAGGGTTTCGAGTATGAGGCTAAAAGGTCAGAGGAGGCTGAGAAATGAGGGTTTCATAAGCCATAAAGGTGATTATATAGTGTCAAACTTTGAAAATTAGGGTTTTAAGAATCCTTACGTACGCCCCACGTACAAGGCTGTACGCCCCGCGTACATCTCCGGAACCCCGTCCAACCCTCGCATGAGTATGCTAAGCATACCATGTGGTACGCCCTGGGCACTCGCTTCGCGGCTTGTACGCCAACCGTACCATGTGGTACACCCCACGTACAACATAAGGACCAAAATGCAACTTTTACATAATACCAGGGCAATAATGAAACATACCAGGGTACAAGTGTTACACCCACTCTTCAACCTCTATTGGACCTTCATTCCTAACTCTTGAGTTACAAACTTGACCTTCATCGGAGACTCCCGTTCCTTCTCAAACAGACTCTACCCATGATAAGGTCTTTAGTTTGGCTACCGTTATAGACCTAATGATCACGCTCTAATGACCTTCCTTTGCGTGACACAATGGATAGACTAAGGTATCTATGATTCATACTATATCATGGAAGATACCCTCCTTCACGTTCTATTACGGTACCACCACATCATAGCATAAGCATTTATAGCTATGGTTGCTCAGCCTTAACGATAGCTACAATACTTCTGTGGACCGCCTTGGTTATCTTCTTCTTAAATCTTTCGACTAAAGTGGGATACTACATCGAACATGGTTTACTTCACAGATTTATCCTAATCGGACTCGATTCATTATGACCACTGGGGTTTGAATGAAAATCATTTTCTTAGTCATCATCGAAACGAAAGTAATGACGAAAATAAAAAAATGAACTTAACTACTAGTGTCTTAGTAACCTTGTGAATTTTCCTCATCCAAGTACGAGTTATGTGTTTTCGGTAGTATAGGCCTTTACTACCTTTCACACCTAATCATACTCATCTTAAGAAATGCCTCGCAGTCCCCAAGTCACCATACGAGAAATAGAATCACACAACAACTTAACACATTGAATAATATACTAAGGGTTGTATAACTTCTGAAAATGATTAAAATATTATTCAAGTTCACCATACTCCATGCCTCTTACAATGGGCTACATAATATAATACTATCTATATGACTACTTCATATCTCTATCTTTAGATAAGCAACTTCATTCTCTTAATTTGCTTCATCTTCTGCTGCCTCCATGGTTATTTAAAATGTCTGTGCCTTTGGTTTTTATGGCACATTCGACCTTGCAGATTCGTTTTTCTTTGGGCAATCACTCCTGAGATGCCATACTTATCCATATTTGTAACACATGCTTTGGGTGTAGTTTCTACCGTAGTGACTAGTCTTTCGACAGTTGAAGCAAGTCGCCTCATTGCTACATCTCCCAATGTCACACCCCCGAACCAGGACGGCGGAAACGTCCGGGGGTGGATGACGTCATTGTATAGTATCATAACAATAGAATATGAATGTAAAATAGCAACCAAACATCATACATTAAAAGATACCAACATAAATTATTTACAGTATGTAGTTATTCACAAATTTACACAAAAGTGACATAAAATATGATGTTCTAAAATGTAGCAAATATCCAAAATCCATAGCCGTAACACCAGTCAAAATAGGTCAACAACAATCACATGTGATTATGCCAATCATGTAATTTGACTTTGTTAAACTAGTAATGTGATAAACTTACTATGTAATTCATGTTAAAATATGAACATTCATACATAATTTATGATACAACTCAAAGTATACATCCATACGATTCCAAAAATACAGAGAACGTCTAAATCTGACTTCGCGTGAAGAAGTTATGATAAACCCTAAGACAATAAATCTCTATAATAAGAGTAATTTATAATAGACTTATAATTAGCTATTGGAGTCTAAAACAAAGTTGTAGTACTCGGAAATACCTACACGTGGATATAAAGAACGTCAAAAACGGAGTTCGTATGCAAAAGTTATGACCTTCCAAAGATGCAGCTGTCTAAGGACATGACACGTGGCAGGATACCCTTGATGTCTGGATTCACGATGTGAACCTTAGACTCACGACGTGAAAGTAGTCCAGGACACATTTCGGAGCTAGAAAACACGTGTTAAAGCTACGGGGTGACTCATGGATGTTCATGACGTGACCCAAGGTATGTCACGACGTGAAATGGCCTAGAACAGCCTATAAATAGCGATCAAAGCTCATTCATTCCTTAAACCTTTTCCTTTCATTCTCTCTCGTTTCCGAAGGCCGTTTCCCTTCCCGAGCCTGACAACGACGGGCCTCTGACCGTTTAGATTCTATAGATCACGCTACTAGGGTGAGTTTCACGGCCCCACTTTCTAATATTTCGGGGGAAACCGCATGCTAAATATTATATATACGTTATTATTATGTCTATATGACAGTATATTAGTATCAACGTAGATAGTTATAATAACCGGGATATAGTTATTTCGTATCTGAAAATATACAACTATCATAAAGTTGTTAGCATGTTATTGTTATAGTGGTATACTAATGTAGATCTTGAGTTATACTTAGGATTCTATATATATTTCGTGTGCGATATAGTTCCAAAGTTGTATTCGGAAGTTCTATATATAAAGTATGTTGTTATTATTGGTTTTATGTCAAGATAAAACTTGATATGCTATATGTTGTTATTGTTAGTTTTATGTCAAGATAAAACTTGGTATTCTATATATTGTTATTGTTGGTTTTATGTTAAGATAAAACCTGGTTTTTCCTCTAGTTATAGCTGTTATACTGCCTAAAGTAATACGAACTTAGGAGTAATGTTTAAAAGCAAAGTCTAATAACTTAGGGTTGTAGACACGAAAATGCTTTTGTTGTTAGAGCTATAGGAAGTCGTCGAAGTCTACATGAGTAATTGTATTCATCAACTAAGATTGAGGATCTTAGCGGAAATCCTCTGAACTGTAACCGTTAATCCCGTGTGAGCGAGGAAGTCGTGTATAATTAGTATACGGGTTGACCACCCCACTTGTGACTGTTAGCTACAGTCAACCATAAGCAAGTGACGAACTATCCTTTTACTTGTTATTGTTCCGGCGTCGATGAAGCGTGCGGTGTTCCTCATGGAAATTATGAGTGGGTTGTCGTCATGGAAATCATGAGTGGGTTGTCCTCATGGAAATCATGAGTGGGTTTTACTCATGGAAATCATGATTGGGTTGTCCTCATGGAAATCATGAGTGGGTTTTATCAGAGGTATTATGTCATAGCAGCGGTTACAGGCTCATGGTAGCAAATTGTTAGAAACATTATACTTTGTCGTATACAAGTATTAATGTTAAGTATAAGTTTCCCCCTACTTATACCCTAGGTACTACTTGTATATTAAGTAGATAATTATACCTAACACACATACTCGTATAAAATTGAAATAGATTTATACGTAGCGGTTTTTACTCGTATAGAATTGAAATAAGATTTATACGTAGCAACTTTCGTTTGTATGGAATTACAAACACTTATATTCATAGTATATGAGACTTATAGGTAAACTACTTATTTGGTAAGTAAAATTTTATACCTAGGATATATATACTAAACGTTGGAGAGTCAAAATGATACTTTCAAAACTATACTTTTGAACTTGGAAAATGTATTATTTTTATATGGAGTCAAAACCTGTAGACTCACCAACTTTATGTTGACGTATTTTAAAATGCATGTGTTTTCAGGAAGTTGATAACTATGATACAAGAAATGACGTTACACTACCCGATGTTTCCGTCGATGGTCGGGGTGTGACAGATTGGTATCAGAGCTATTAACTATAGTGAATTAGTACTTTCTTAAGAAAACACGACTATAATTTAGGGCTTACTCTGTTAGGTTTAGGTATATCCCTTAACCTACAAATAAAAAGTATTAGTAATTATACTACTGAAGGACTACTTACGGGAGCGGTGACAGGATAGACATGTTGCGTTGGGTTGCTGGATTTCAGAACGGCTATATGCTAAAATGATCCTGCCCACCGACTGTCCTGATTGTCCGGTGCCTTATCAGCTAGACCTGAAGTAACAAACAATAATTAATAATACCCATGAACATAACAAACACAAAGATATAGAGTTATGTATGAACTCAGTCCCACGATGAGAACACATGTATAACCCAATAATATAGAAAACCTAAACCATCGATAGCAATACAACGCAAGGTTTTAGGTCAAACTACTTAGTCGAGTTTTATTGTACATGGTACGAACCACAAATAAACGTAGACTGATCACCTATGTTTAATTATGGTTAGACCGATGCACAACTAAAATTGGATACAGTGTTTGATAGACTAAAACACCTGAAGATTCTAGAAGATTAAAGATAGATCTCAGATCAGGATACCATCAACTCGGAGTACAAGAAGACGATGTTCCGAAAACAAAATTTAGGACTCGGTATGGTCATTAAGAGTTCTTAGTTATGCATTTGGATTGACCAACGCTCCAACAATGTTCAAGGACCTCATGAATAGTGTTTGCAAACCGTACTTGGATAAATTTGTGATAGTAGTTATCGATGATATATTGATATATTCACAAACCAAGGAAGAACACGGTCAACACTTGCAAATAATCTTGGAACTACTAAGAAAAGAAAAGTTGTACGCCAAATTCTCCTAATGTGAATTTTGGATTAGAGAAGTACAAATTTTTACATGTAGTTAGTAACAAAGGAATTCATGTTGACCCATCCAAAGTCGAAGCAATCAGGAATTGGGAAGCACCAAAGACGCCAACAGAAGTGCATCAATTCTTAGGACTTGTTGGCTATTACCGTAGATTCATAGAGAATTTCTCCAAAATAGCCAAGCCGTTTACAACAGTAACCTAGAAGGATATGAAGTTCAACTGGGAAGTCAAACAAGAAGCTGCTTTTCAGAAACGAAAGCAAATGTTGTGTAGTACACCAATCCTATCCCTTCCAGATGGGACAGAAGATTTCATCGTATACTGCGACGCATCAAATCAAGGATTGGGATGTGTGTTGATGCAAAGAGGAAAAGTTATCGCCTACGCATCACGACAACTTAAGGTACATGAGAATAATTACACTACCCATGACCTTGAATTGGGAGCTGTAGTTTTTGCACTGAGAAGTTAGAGACACACAATTGGCCAGAGAACATATAGGTGATACCTTATGTGCCGAGCCAGAAATAATCCACAAGACAAACTCAAAAGATCGTGCAAATTAAGGATCGATTAAAGGCAGCACGTGATCGTCAGAATAGCTATGTTGACGTAAGACATAAGCCTTTAGAATTCCAAGTTGGAGATAAAGTAATGTTGAAGGTCTCTCCTTGGAAAGGCGTGATTCGATTCGGGAAACGAGGCAAACTAAACCCACGGTATATAGGACCTTTTTCTAGCAAGAATTGGTTCTGTAGCATACCAACTCAAGTTGCCTCAAGAACTAAGTAATGTGCATGATGTTTTTCACGTATCAAATCTCAAAAGATGTCTATTCGATGATACTCTTGTTGTACCTCTCGACGAGATACAAGTCAATACCAAACTCAACTTTGTAGAAGAACCTGTCGAAATTGTGGATCGATACGCCAAACGATTAAAACAAAGTCGTATTCCCATAGTGAAAGTTCGATGGAACTCTTTACGAGGACCTGACTTTACTCAGGAATGTGAAGATCAGATGAAAGAAAATACCCCCAACTATTTAACAAAACCCCATCCATAAGATAAATTTCGGGATGAAATTGTTCTAACGGGGGGAGAATGTAACACCAGTCAAAATAGGTCAACAACAATCACATGTGATTATGCCAATCATGTAATGTGATTTTGTTAAACTAGTAATGTGATAAACTCACTATGTAATTCATGTTAAAATATGAACATTCATACATAATTTATGATACAACTCAAAGTATACGTCCATACGATTCCAAAAATACAGAGAACGTCTAAATCTGACTTCGCATGAAGAAGTTATGATAAACCCTAACACTATAAATCTCTATAATAAGAGTAATTTCTAATAGACTTAGAATTAGCTATTGGAGTCTAAAACAAAGTTGTAGTACTCAGAAATACCTACGCGTGGATATAAAGAACGTCAAAAACGGAGTTCGTATGCAAAAGTTATGACCTTTCGAAGATGCAGCTGTCTAAGGACATGACACGTGGCAGGATACCCTAGATGTCTGGATTCACGATGTGAACCTTAGATTCACGACGTGAAAGTAGTCCAGGACACATTTCGGAGCTAGAAAACACGTGTTAAAGCTACGGGGTGACTCATGGATGTTCACGACGTGACCCAAGGTATGTCACGACGTGAAATGGCCCAGAACAGCCTATAAATAGCGATAAAAGCTCATTCATTCCTTAAACCTTTTCCTTTCATTCTCTCTCGTTTCCGAAGGCCGTTTCCCTTCCTGAGCCTGACAACGAAGGGCCTCTGACCGTTTAGATTCTATAGATCACGCTACTAGGGTGAGTTTCACGGCCTCACTTTCTAATATTTCGGGGGAAAACGCATGCTAAATATTATATATACGTTATTATTATGTCTATATGACAGTATATTAGTATCAACGTAGATAGTTATAATAACCGGGATATAGTTATTTCGTATCTGAAAATATACAATTATCGTAAAGTTGTTAGCATGTTATTGTTATAGTGGTATACTAATGTAGATCTTGAGTTATACTTAGGATTCTATATATATTTCGTGTGCGATATAGTTCCGAAGTTGTATTCGGAAGTTCTATATATAAAGTATGTTGTTATTATTGGTTTTATGTCAAGATAAAACTTGATATGCTATATGTTGTTATTGTTAGTTTTATGTCAAGATAAAACTTGGTATGTTATATATTGTTATTGTTGGTTTTATGTTAAGATAAAACCTGGTTTTTCCTCAAGTTATAGCTGTTATACTGCCTAAAGTAATATGAACTTAGGAGTAATGTTTAAAAGCAAAGTCTAATAACTTAGGGTTGTAGACACGAAAATGCTTTTGTTGTTAGAGCTATAGGAAGCCATCGAAGTCTACATGAGTAATTGTATTCATCAACTAAGATTGGGGATCTTAGCGGAAATCCTCTGAACTGTAACCGTTAATCCCGTGTGAGAGAGGAAGTCGTGTATAATTAGTATACGGGTTGACCACCCCACTTGTGACTGTTAGCTACAGTCAACCATAAGCAAGTGACGAACTATCCTTTTACTTGTTATTGTTCCGGCGTCGATGAAGCGTGCGGTGTTCCTCATGGAAATCATGAGTGGGTTGTCCTCATGGAAATCATGATTGGGTTTTATCAGAGGTATTAGTTCATAGCAGCGGTTACAGGCTCATGGTAGCAAATTGTTAGAAACATTATACTTTGTCGTATACAAGTATTAATGTTAAGTATAAGTTTCCCCTACTTATACCCTAGATACTACTTGTATATTAAGTAGATAATTATACCTAACACACATACTCGTATAAAATTCAAATAGATTTATACGTAGCGGTTTTTACTCGTATAGAATTGAAATAAGATTTATACGTAGCAACTTTCGTTTGTATGGAATTACAAACACTTATATTCATAGTATATGAGACTTATAGGTAAACTACTTATTTGGTAAGTAAACTTTTAGACCTAGGATATATATACTAAACGTTGGAGAGTCAAAATGATACTTTCAAAACTATACTTTTGAACTTGGAAAATGTATTATTTTTATATGGAGTTAAAACCTATGGACTCACCAACTTTATGTTGACGTATTTTAAAATGCATATGTTTTCAGGAAGTTGATAACTATGATACAAGAAATGACGTTACACTGCCCGGTGTTTCCGCCAACGGCCGGGGTGTGACAATAGCCCAAATACCTGCTCACTGAGTCCCTGAGAATACAAGTCATTTGGAAAAGCGTCAACTAAAAAGTTGGTGAGTTCATAAAAATACAATTCATTTGAAATTTATTATGTTCCATTATTTGTGTAAGTATAAGTGTTAAAATTTCATATGACCAAAAGTTAACCATTTTAGAGTGTAAACCCATATTTTCACCATTTTGAGTGAACAAACATATCCACAAAACTTTTATAGCACAAAAATGGTATTAACATATACTTTATGATTTTTAACATGTATTAAGAAACTTTTTAGTTGAGAACTTGTTTCATCTTCAACCCATGACTATGGTCCATGAAGTTATCCAAAGGATAAACTTAATCTAGCAATATGGAACTTGTAAATCTGGAGTTTATGGAGTGTTAGCATGAGGCATTCAACATTTCAATACAAGTAGTTACATAAACACACAAGTGCATGCAAATATACAAAGATTTGAACAAAACTTGACTTGTATTCCCCCCCCCCCCCCCCCCAAGGATGAAAAACACGGAATTAGTGGGGTATGAAGCTCACCTTGAGTGGTTGATGTGTGTAGTTGAAGTGATGAGATGAATGTTTTGAGCCTAAAACACTTGGAGTGTATGATGAACTCTTGAGGATTATGATACCCTAAAGTTGTCAACACATAATATTATGTGTAAATGGAAGGAAAATTAACAAGATAATGTGTAGAATCACTAGACAAACTCGAAATACGTACAAGGATCTAGGGAATGCTTTGAAGAAATAAGTCTTCTTAAGCCTTGAGGCTCGAATTCTTTGAGAGCAAATTTTGGAACTTCACAGTAAGTGAAAGTGGATTTGTGGTGTGGGGAAGAGGGTTCCCGTTCATGGTAAAAAAAGAGAAGGTTGACATGATGTTTGCTTGGATTACTGGAGGTTAATGCCTTGTTATTTGATGTTTAATGCATGGTTTACTGTAGTTGCCTTCGAAATAGAGGACGTGTCACACCTAAAGGTCAACTATACTTGCTTTTCTCTTACTCTAGACCGTAAACTCATTGAAACTATATAACATGACCGCAAACACAATGCCACATCCAAACATGGCCGTAAACACATGTGTTTGTGGTCCTAAGATAGGTTTCCCTTTTGGTTTTCGGCCAAGGTGTGGTCCACCAAGGGTGTTTGTGACAACCCGAAATTTTCATTTGTATAATTTCTATAGTCAAACACTTCAAATATTAGTCAAAAACATTTCAGTACATTTTTGGCCGGATTTAAGTCCGTTTGGGTGTTTTATTTTATTTTTCATCAAACGATTAAATAAAAAGAAGTGACGTTATTAGCGATGTGTAGCAAACATAACAATAAACACCTTAGTTAGGTGTTTACGGCCAAACAAGGGGTGTTTGGGCCGTAAACACCATTTTCCCAAGACTCATGCATATAGCATGAGTTTACACATCTTTTTCCTCATTCTCCACTTCCCACCTCAAGAACACAAGGCTTTTCTCTCAAGTATCATAAGTCCATTCTTCCAAATCCGCCAAAAGTGTAAGCTTTCCTTCCTAAATTCGTTCATACAACACTTAATCTAGTGTTTATACATCATTTCATCCATGGATTCTTGGTTTTTACATAGATCTTCAAGTATTCTTCAAAACACCAAGAACACACACTAGTGTTCTTGGGTCCTAAACACTCTTACAAGCTTCCTATAAGTAAGTATACTCTTCCTAACTAGTTATTTGCTTAGTGTGCTTACAAATCCATGGAATAAACACTAAAAATCCCCAAGAACATGTGTTTACGGTTAATACATCATTTCATCCATGGATTCTTAGTTTTTACATAGATCTTCAAGTATTCTTCAAAACACCAAGAACACCAAGAACACACACTAGTGTTCTTGGGTCCTAAACACTCTTACAAGCTTCCTATAAGTAAGTATACTCTTCCTAACTAGTTATTTGCTTAGTGTGCTTACAAATCCATGGAATAAACACCAAAAATCCCCAAGAACATGTGTTTACGGTTTGGGGATCTCCCAAAACCGTAAACACCCCCAAAGGGTGTTTTGATGCCCCTAACACCTTCTAATGATTGGACAAGAGGCTAGAAACTTGCATGCATGAACTAAGAACCACAAAACACGAAAAGAATGAAGTGGCCAAGGGTTTACGGCCGTAAACTCTAGGGTTTACGACCGTAAACTCCCAAGGAGTGGTCCAAGGACCGTAAACTCCAAGGGAGTGCCATTTCGAACCCTAACCACTTCCTAAGCCTTTGATTCAACCCTAGGACACTTCTTTGTGAAACATGAGACCTTGAAACACCCAAGTGCACCATTCCCATGAGGTTACGGCCGTAAACTCATGGGGGAATGGTCCATCAACCGTAAACACATATAGGGTGATCATTTGAAGTGTAAACTCCATAGTAAGGTCATACGCCCCTTAGAAGCAACCCTTAGCACTCCTAGCACTTGAAACAAAGTGTTTTCATGCATTAGAGTGTCTTTACTTACTTAATTAGTGATTAATTAGCTAATTAGATACACTTATGTATCACTGCATATTACATAAGATCCGTGTGTGTGTGTTCAAGTCCTCACTTGACACCTAGCATCCTACCCGAGACTTCCATCCATACTATTCACTGCAGGTGAGTTCATACCCCTTAATTAACCTTTTAAATGTTTTTAAATGCTTTTATGGGGGGGAATACAAGTTGAATCAAGCAAGTTATAGTATCAATCACATGTGATTTATAACTTTCAACCCAAAAGGATTTTCTATATTTTCAACTGCTTTGCCAACAAAACTGCTTCAAATGTTTATCAAACTCATTTTCGTATTAAATGGTTATAAAACTGTTTTCAAACTCTTTTAAACTTGTTTTATCTTCAAAACCATATCTATACTAATATATTTATATAAGTAAGACTTGAAGGACTTAGGATTGATAGCTCACCTTACTTCCTGTTCCTTGTTTGGTTGTGGACTTAGGGTATTCTGTTATTTTTCCGACTGTCATTGAATTCTTAGTTATATATCATATATATTTGTGTTAGATATAAAAGTCTTCATTTCAGTTCAGTGCCTTTGTGTATCAAAGGCACGCAACCAACATTACTATTTAACTATAATAGGTATAGTTAAGGATTTCTACTCATTACTACTATTACATTGGAACCTACCAGAGTCAGTACAGTCATGAGTCAATACATGTTAAATACTATACAAAGAGAATACTATATACTATACAAGAGAACACTCTATACATTATACCAGAAAGTACATTATACGATATCCAAGAGAATATACTAAAACAGAATGTGACATACTACTTCTCGATACGACACTTCATTGTGCTATCACCGTGTAACCAGAGTCTCCTGGAGGGAGAGCGGGCATTATGTGTATAGATCTATACGGGACAGACACTCCCACATCCCGACTGCTAGCTACAGTCCGAGCCGACTAGGCCGAGGGGTGACAAAATGTCACCATACTACGTGTGACCTGGAGGGTCATCAGTTATTCGATCGTCAATCAGCATGGTTACATACGAGTTCACATTCAGACCTTTAATTAACACTTTAAGAATTAAAGGCAAAACAGACTCCCCGAGGTGTATTGTACATTTAATACCACCTGGAGTCTGCATTTTCATTACATTCAGCCGGCAGTGACACTGCTGGGGTAAAACATTATTTTCCCATTTCTTTATATTAATGAGGTCAAAAACTATGTTTTCATAATAATAGTTTCTCTGGGAAAATCTCCACATTTATGAAAGAACAAATATACAAACAATTGAGTCTTGGTAGAAGGCTACTTTTTACTGGAAAACATAGGGTTTTCTAGGGAGTATACTATTTTCAAACATTGAAACCAGATATTATACCACCTTGTTGTAAACATTTTTATACAAGCAATGACACTAAATACTTATGAACTCACCAGCTTTATGCAGATACTCGCTTTTAAAATAACTTGTATTCTTAGTTCATCAGTAGACAGGTACAGATGCAGCTTTTGAGAAGATGGAGCATATACCAGACTCCTATTTATTTTGATTATACTTTTGGTGTCTAACAAACTGTACAAAACACGCTTGTATTACAATTATTATCTTAATGCAATGGATGTTGTTGCTTGTCTTTACTATTATGCTTTGTTATGATACTGTACATGACGTCCTCCACCCCAGAACGTATTCCGCCGTTCCCGGTTTTGGGGTGTGACAGATTGATATCAGAGCATTGTTTATAGTGAATCAAGTATATCAACCCATAAAAGATATACGAACTATGAACACATATGGATTAAAACACTCTGACCAAGAATATATACTTTTAAATAACAAAATATTTAACTAAGTATATATATACATCCATTCATACAAAGGGTCAGTATCATACTAGAACAGAACAAAAGTATTAAGATTGTGGAACAGTACAACTAGGCTTAGAGACATATAGTCAAATCTGGGTGAATGTAGCCTGATCAACTACATTTTCCAAGGAGTGACTAGCATGTGCCTAAGAATGGTTGTGGTGTTGCCACAAGTCTAAAAACTTACCAACACTACTACAAGAGCATTAGAAAAAGAATATTATAGGAGTATTCTGCATTGCTATGAATTACATATGTGAGAACTAAAAAGGTATTTACTAGTAGGGCGATAGTTGCTAAGTGGATACGCTAAAGTTACATGCAACTAGGACGCTATAGACTCAGAATCTACGACCTTTGCTTTACTTCCTGTTCCTTGTTTAGTTGTGGATTTAGAGTTAGGGTCACTTATTCGAAGGTCTATCTCGCCTTAATTACATGTAATTAGTATGCACTATGCAAGTATCGAAGTAACTGGTAAGGATAATCTTATAAGTATCCTAGATTAGTACGCCTATTAACTATTCTTTCCCTATTCTCGCGTAGATAGCATGGCTGGCTTCCACCTTCCCGGCGATCCGTATTATCCGAACCAAGGCATTGGAGGATGGCTTGATGAAGAGCAGAAGATGATCACCCAATCCCTTTGGATGATCACTGTGCAGAAGGCTTTTCGGATAGCTCCGACTCCGAACCAGAAGTCAACAACCTACCCCCAGTAGCTCCAAACCCCAACCCCCGTCCGACATTTCAAGGTCCCACTCCCATGTGGGCAATAACCTTGAATCGATGGAGTGATGAACAGGGTCAGCCTTTACCTTTCAACGGAGACCGAAGCTTTTACAACATAAGCGAGGGAGGTTCAGCTGACCGAGTCTTGCCCATCATGGTCCGTAGGATTGCTAGGAACGTCGAACAAAGTCATGCAGCCATCGGCAGAGTTGTGGAAATTGACGCCAACTCTAACCTTAACGCTGTCCGTATCCGCCAACTCGAAGAAGCTATGGATAGGACTAGGAGGGCTAATGAGGCCCTGCGGCAACAACTAGCTGCATCCCGAGCTGAAGTCATGGAACTCCGAGTGAGTCAGAGGGCGCAAGAGCGACATCTTCAGGAAGTTGTACGCCAACTGGCTGGTCTTAGGGTTCGCCCAAGGGATACCCGTCGCCAGTAGGAGATGTCAACTCATCCTTCTCTTTTGATTAAGGAATAGCCTTTTCTTTTCTATGCTCGGTAGAGCGCTTGTCTGTAAACATTCCTAACTTTGAAAATACTCTAACTAGGCTTCTAAAATGCCAACATTTTCCCTTATGGTTTGATGTAAGACCTATTGTTAGGTCATTTTCCCGAACTCATGTTACATCATTAATACCAGTAACATTGGCAGTTGACTACTATATTGGAAAGTCTATACTCTTATGTTTCCCTACTCTATTTGTTATGACTCTATCTGACAGTTGGACTATGGCGATTTAGTCCATGAAACACTCTCATCATACTCACAATCGGTTCTTACTATTATCATCATCTCTATCAATTTTCAGTAAAAGATGCCGCCTCGTCCTCGTCCGACCAGGGGCAGACCTGTAACTCAAACTCCACCACCACCACCACCTCCACCGCAGTTCGATCCGGTGATGTTTCAAGCAGCTATAACCGCAGCTGTGACCGCCGCCATGGCTCAAGTAAACTCTTGTGGTGTTAGTGGAACGGGGACTGGCACAAACTCCAGCCAAGGTGAAATCCATCCGCGTGCACGGGAGTGCACCTATAAAGACTTCATCAGTTGCAAACCTACATACTTCAACGGAACCGGAGGGATCCTTGCACTGTCCCAATGGATCGATAGAACAGAAGCGATCTTCGAGATGTGCTCATGCCCTGAGGGAAGCAAGATAAAGTTTGCTGCTTGCACCTTCACCCAAAGGGCCCTGACGTGGTGGAATAGCCATGTCAAATCACTCTCACTGGTAACAGCTAACGCCATGGGCTGGGACACACTGAAGGACCTTATGACAAGGGAGTACTGCCCGAGGGGCGAAATTCAGAAGCTCGAGGAGGAACTATGGAACCTCAAAATGCAGGGTTCCGACATAGTGGCTTATACAGCCAGGTTCTGCGACCTGGTGGCTCTATGTCCAAACATGGTCCCCACCGAAAACAAAAAGATCGAGAGATACATCTGGGGTTTGGTGCCCCGTATCGTGGGAACGTTCTAGCTTCAAACCCTGCAACCTTTGATAGTGCCAAGGAATTGGCCCAAAGGCTGATTGATCATGAAGTTCCTTCTACTCCATCAACAACTACAACCACCACCGCAACACCAACCTACACGACCGACAACAAAAGGAAGCGTGGAGACCGAAGGAGGGGCAAATCAAAGCAATCCTCTTCCAAGAACCAATAGACGGTGGCTGTCCATGCTGCCACTACTCCAGCTGCCCCTGTACCGGCCAAAACATATGCAGGGAACTTACCCAAGTGCACAAAGTGTTCTTTCCATCATAACAGCCCCTGCCGGGAAATGCACTGCACTAACTGTGACCGGAAGGGCCATACCGCCCGGTTTTGCCGATCACAGCCCAAACCCATTTCCTAGGTCCCCAGTATAGGAGTAAGCCAGGCCTGCTACGGCTGTGGCGAGATAGGGCATTTCAAAAGAAACTGCCCGAAGGCTGGAAATACAGGAGGGACTGGCAGACTACTTGCTATTGGCCACAATGAAGCAGTAGCAGACCCCACCGTAGTCACGGGTACGTTCCTTCTCGATAACTCTTATGCTTATATTCTATTCGATAGTGGGGCAGAAAGAAGCTTCGTAAACCAAAACTTTAAACACCTACTTAAACAATCACCGCAACCACTAAAAGAAACCTTCGTCGTAGAAATGGCTAACGGCAAGACAGAGAGCTCTAACGAAATCTACATAGGTTGTACCCTCGTGCTAGATAATCACTCATTTCCTATCGACCTCATACCAGTAGCAATCAAGAGCTTCGATGTCATTGTGGGCATGGACTGGTTGAGTCTCCATCGTACCGATATTCTATGTTTCGACAAAGCAATCCGTCTGAACCTGCCAAATAACGAAACCTTGTTGATCTACGGAGATAAACCCAGTACGAGCCTTCGTATCATCTCAAGTATTCAAGCCCGGAAATATTTGCGTAAGGAATATCGCGCGTTCCTTGCACACATCGTCGACACGAGCCAAAAAACAAAAGACCTGAAAGACTTCCCCGTGGTATGTGACTTCCCCGATGTCTTTCCAGAAGAGCTACCGGGATTACCTCCCCAACGTCAAGTCGAGTTCCGAATCGACTTAATCCCAGGAGCCACCCCCGTAGCCAAATCGCCCTATCGTCTAGCGCCTGCTGAGATGCAAGAGCTATCCGGTCAACTTAACGAACTACTCAGTAAGGGCTTCATAAGACCAAGCTTCTCTCCCTGGGGAGCTCCGGTCTTGTTCGTCAAGAAGAAAGACGGATCGTTCCGTATGTGCATCGACTACAGGGAACTCAACAAGCTCACGGTCAAAAATCGTTACCCTCTTCCTCGTATAGACGATTTATTTGACCAACTCCAAGGGGCGAGTTACTTTTCCACGATCGATATGAGGTCCAGGTATCACCAGTTACGAGTACTTGAGGAGGATGTTCTGAAAACAGCCTTCCAAACTCGTTATGGGCACTACGAGTTCGTAGTGATGCCGTTCGGACTAACCAATGCGCCCGCAATATTCATGGACTTAATGAATAGGGTATGCCGTCCTTACTTGGATCAGTTCGTCATCTCTTCATTGATGACATACTTATCTACTCTCGAAGTAAGGAGGAGCATAGCAATCATTTACGACAAGTCCTGGAAACCCTACGATCGGAGAAGCTGTACGCGAAGTTCTCTAAGTGCGAGTTTTGGATCCGAAGAGTCGAATTCTTAGGACACGTGGTTAGCGAAGAAGGAATCCACGTGGACCCATCCAAGATTAAAGCTATTGAGAACTGGTCAGCACCGAAGACGCCTACAGAAATTCGCCAATTTCTAGGCCTCGCTGGCTACTACCGCAGGTTCATACAGAACTTCTCTCGAATCGCGAAACCCCTTACAACATTGACCCAGAAAGGTGTGGCCTTTGACTGGGAAGAGAAACAAGAGAAGGCATTCCAAACCCTGAAACAAGCCTTATGCACCGCACCGATACTATCCCTCCCCGAAGGGATAGAAGACTTCGTGGTATACTGCGATGTATCCAACCAAGGGCTCGGCTGTGTTCTGATGCAACGAGGTAAGGTCATCGCCTACGCCTCAAGACAGCTGAAGACACACGAGGTCAACTACACCACGCACGACCTCGAATTAGGAGCAGTTGTGTTCGCCCTAAAAATCTGGAGACACTATCTGTATGGTACGAAGAGCACCATCTACACCGACCACAAAAGCCTCCAACATATCTTCAACCAGAAAGAGCTCAACATGAGACAACGACGGTGGGTCGAGCTACTCAATGACTACGAATGCGAAATTCACTATCATTTGGGTAAAGCCAACGTAGTAGCAGACGCCCTAAGTCGGAAAGAATATTCTGGTCGAAGAGTCAAGTCACTAACAATGACTATCCATTCGCATCTATCCGCACAAATTAAGGAGGCTCAGCTTGAAGCTTTGAAACCTGAAAATGTAGCGGAAGAATCCCTACGAGGAATGGATAAGAACCTGGAAGCCAAGAGTGACGGAACCTTATATCTCATGGACCGGATCTGGACACCGAAGCACGGTGGCTTCAGAGACTTGGTCATGAAGGAAGCGCACAATACTCGATATTCCGTCCACCCAGGTTCAGATAAGATGTATCTGGATCTCAAGAAGTCATACTGGTGGCCTAACATGAAAGCAGAGATTGCTACCTTCGTGAGTAAATGCCTTACTTGCGCCAAGGTCAAGGTCGAATACCAGAAACCATCAGGACTACTCCAACAACCGGAGATACCTGAGTGGAAGTGGGAGCGGATCACTATGGACTTCATAACCAAACTACCCAAGACAACGGGTGGACTTGATACCATATGGGTCATCCTCGATAGATTGACCAAGTCCGCACACTTCCTACCCATCAAAGAAACCGACAAAATGGAGAAACTCACGAGAACCTACATTAAGGAAATCGTACGACTGCATGGTGTTCCTATATCCATTATCTTCGATAAAGATAGTAGATTCACTTCGAGGTTCTGCCAGTCGCTACAAAGCTCCTTAGGAACGAGGCTGGACATGAGTACAACGTACCATCCACAGACCGACGGACAAAGTGAGAGGACTATCCAAACTTTGGAAGATATGCTGCGAGCCTGTGTGATCGACTTTAGTAAGGCGTGGGATACCCACTTACCCCTTGTCGAGTTTTCCTACAACAACAGTTATCACGCGAGCATCAAGGCCGCTCCATTTGAAGCCCTCTACGGCCGGAAGTGCAGATCCCCTCTGTGCTGGGCTGAGGTGGGTGACACCCAGTTAGCTAAAGGACGAGTTCCTGACAGCACTCTCACGGGTCCGGAAATCATTCGGGAAACGACAGAGAAGATCGTTCAGATTCGTGAACGATTAAAAGCCTCTAGAGACCGACAGAAAAGCTACGCAGACAAACGGAGGAAACCTTTGGAGTTCCAGGTGGGAGACCGAGTCCTTTTGAAAGTCTCACCCTGGAAATGCTTGATACGCTTCGGAAAGCGTGGAAAGCTGAATCCAAGATATATAGGGCCTTTCGAGATTCTAGCCAGAATCGGCCCCGTAGCTTACAAACTCAATCCACCCCACGAGCTTAGTAACGTACATCCTACCTTCCACGTCTCGAACTTGAAAAAGTGCCTATCCGACGAGACTCTTGTAATCCCTCTCGACGAGATCGAGATCAACGAGAGCCTCAACTTCGTGGAAGAGCCTGTAGAGATTATGGACCGAGAGGTCAAACGAACAAAACAAAGTTGCATCCCAATTGTGAAGGTTCGCTGGAACGCCAAGCGAGGACCGGAGTTCACTTGGGAGCGCGAGAATCAAATGAAACTTAAATATCCTCATCTTTTTACTTAGTTATTGTGTAATAACTTAGTTTCTTGAACTCTAATTTCGGGACGAAATTCCCTCTAACAGGGGGATGATGTGACAACCCGAAATTTTCATTTGTATAATTTCTACAGTCAAACACTTCAAATATTAGTCACAAACATTTCAGTACATTTTTGGCCGGATTTAAGTCCGTTTGGGTGTTTTATTTTATTTTTCGTCAAACGATTAAATAAAAAGAAGTGACGTTATTAGCGATGTGTAGCAAACAAAACAATAAACACCTTAGTTAGGTGTTTACGGACAAACAAGGGGTGTTTGGGCCGTATACACCATTTTCCCAAGACTCATGCATATAGCATGAGTTTACACATCTTTTTCCTCATTCTCCACTTCCCACCTCAAGAACACAAGGCTTTTCTCTCAAGTATCATAAGTCCATTTTTCCAAATCCGCCAAAAGTGTAAGTTTTCCTTCCGAAATTCGTTCATACAACACTTAATCTAGTGTTTATACATCATTTCATCCATGGATTCTTGGTTTTTACATAGATCTTCAAGTATTCTTCAAAACACCAAGAACACACACTAGTGTTCTAGGGTCCTAAACACTCTTACAAGCTTCCTATAAGTAAGTATACTCTTCCTAACTAGTTATTTGCTTAGTGTGCTTACAAATCCATGGAATAAACACCAAAAATCCCCAAGAACATGTGTTTACGGTTTGGGGATCTCCCAAAACCGTAAACACCCCCAAAGGGTGTTTTGATGCCCCTAACACCTTCTAATGATTGGACAAGAGGCTAGATACTTGCATGCATGAACTAAGAACCACAAAACACGAAAAGAATGAAGTGGCCAAGGGTTTACGGCCGTAAACTCTAGGGTTTACGACGGTAAACTCCCAAGGAGTGGTCCAAGGACCGTAAACTCCAAGGGAGTGCCATTTCGAACCCTAACCACTTCCTAAGCCTTTGATTCAACCCAAGGACACTTCTTTGTGAAACATGAGACCTTGAAACACCCAAGTGCACCATTCCCATGAGTTTACGGCCGTAAACGCATGGGGGGAATGGTCCATCAACCGTAAACACATATAGGGTGATCATTTGAAGTGTAAACTCCATAGTGAGGTCATACGCCCCTTAGAAGCAACCCTTAGCACTCCTAGCACTTGAAACAAAGTGTTTTCATGCATTAGAGTGTCTTTACTTACTTAATTAGTGATTAATTAGCTAATTAGATACACTTATGTATCACTGCATATTACATAGGATCCGTGTGTGTGTGTTCAAGTCCTCACTTGACACCTAGCATCCTACCCGGCACTTCCATCCATACTACTCACTGCAGGTGAGTTCATACCCCTTAATTAACCTTTTAAATGTTTTTAAATGCTTTTATGGGGGGGAATACAATTTGAATCAAACAAGTTATAGTATCAATCACATGTGATTTATAACTTGCAACCCAAAAGGATTTTCCATATTTTCAACTGCTTTGCCAACAAAACTGCTTCAAATGTTTATCAAACTCATTTTCGTATTAAATGGTTATAAAACTGTTTTCAAACTCTTTTAAACTTGTTTTATCTTCAAAACCATATCTATACTAATATATTTATATAAGTAAGACTTGAAGGACTTAGGACTGATAGCTCACCTTACTTCCTGTTCCTTGTTTGGTTGTGGACTTAGGGTATTCTGTTATTTGTCCGACTGTCATTGAATTCTTAGTTATATATCATATATATTTGTGTTAGATATAAAAGTCTTCATTTCAGTTCAGTGCCTTTGTGTATCAAAGGCACGCAACCAACATTACTATTTAACTATAATAGGTATAGTTAAGGATTTCTACTCATTACTACTATTACATTGGAACCTACCAGAGTCAGTACAGTCATGAGTCAATACATGTTAAATACTATACAAAGAGAATACTATATACTATACAAGAGAACACTCTATACATTATACCAGAAAGTACATTATACGATATCCAAGAGAATATACTAAAACAGAATGTGACATACTACTTCTCGATACGACACTTCATTGTGCTATCACCGTGTAACCAGAGTTTCCTGGAGGGAGAACGGGCATTATGTGTATAGATCTATACGGGACAAACACTCCCACATCCCGACTGCTAGCTACAGTCCGAGCCGACTAGGCCGAGGGGTGACAAAATGTCACCATACTACGTGTGACCTGGAGGGTCATCAGTTATTCGATCGTCAATCAGCATGGTTACATACGAGTTCACATTCAGACCTTTAATTAACACTTTAAGAATTAAAGGCAAAACAGACTCCCCGAGGTGTATTGTACATTTAATACCACCTGGAGTCTGCATTTTCATTACATTCAGCCGGCAGTGACACTGCTGGGGTAAAACATTATTTTCCCATTTCTTTATATTAATGAGGTCAAAAACTATGTTTTCATAATAATAGTTTCTCTGGGAAAATCTCCACATTTATGAAAGAACAAATATACAAACAATTGAGTCTTGGTAGAAGGCTACTTTTTACTGGAAAACATAGGGTTTTCTAGGGAGTATACTATTTTCAAACATTGAAACCAGATATTATACCACCTTGTTGTAAACATTTTTATACAAGCAATGACACTAAATACTTATGAACTCACCAGCTTTATGCTGATACTCGCTTTCAAAATAACTTGTATTCTCAGGTCATCAGTAGACAGGTACAGATGCAGCTTTTGAGAAGATGGAGCATATACCAAACTCCTATTTATTTTGATTATACTTTTGGTGTCTAACAAACTGTACAAAACACGCTTGTATTACAATTATTATCTTAATGCAATGGATGTTGTTGCTTGTCTTTACTATTATGCTTTGTTATGATACTGTACATGACGTCCTCCACCCCAAAACGTATTCCGCCGTTCCCGGTTTTGGGGTGTGACAGTGTTCATGGCCCTAAAGCTTTTCTATTAGAGTTTGCGGCCAAACATGAGTCATCAATGTAGTTTTCGGCCATGGTGGGGTTTCATGTTACAATCCTTTGGAAAATTGTTTAATATGTGCTTCATTGTTGACTTGTCAATGCTAATTAGCACATGGCTCTTCAAGGCTTATATATATATATATATATATATATATATATATATATATATATATATATATATATATATATATATATGATAGCTTATAACTCGATGCTCATATGACTTTCAAATGTTTTATTGCAACATGTTTATATCTTACATTATGGATATACTTGTATACAAGACTCCTTAGACTTGGTTTGATCCTAATTTTTCTAGTTGTGACACCCAAAGTGTTTCTTCTTGCACTTCTCACATCACTTTGCCTCATTGTTATCCCCAAACCTCTTGTCGTTGGGGTCGGACTTTGAAAATGCATTTTTATAATCGGACCTTGAAGATCCCTCAAAATTCATTTTCTCTCTAGTTTCAACTTTCTCCAGGCCCTTCTCCCTTATCTGGGTCTCCACATTTGTAGCTGCCCATATGGTTGCTTTCAGAGTGGTTGCTAGCTTCACCGTTGGACCAAAATTCGCTGGTAGTCCCATAGAAAACTTATTTACTTTGGAAAGTCCGGTAGGAACCAAGTTAGGGACTATCTTCATATTCTCATTAAAAGTTATAGCATACTCATTGACCCTCATCTTGCCCTTCTTCAGATTCTGGGTTTCATTGTTGATCTCCATAATATCTTCTTCGAGAGCCGTATTGCATCTTTAACTCCTCAATGAAGTTCTCCCAAGACATCTTCCTTTCTTCTCCCTTGGGCATGGAATCAACCAACAACTTCCACCAGCTCAACACTCCAGTCTTCTTTTG
Source organism: Lactuca virosa (assembly GCF_052849685.1). NCBI lineage: Eukaryota > Viridiplantae > Streptophyta > Magnoliopsida > Asterales > Asteraceae > Lactuca > Lactuca virosa. The sequence goes on from NC_136433.1 coordinate 49,207,087, forward strand.
TCTTACCACTAAGATTGTCTTCTGTCGGTCATTGTATTCACAACTATCAAACACCATCTCTATTTTAGAGATCCAATCCATAACCACTGGTGTTGGGCTCCTAGAAATACTTTTTGGTTTGGAAGCCATGGCATCCTTGTACTTGCATCCATCTTTTTTCAATCCCTTCGCAATGGTTATTTCTCATAACACTTCGTGGTTCAGCTTGGTCTATGGTCGTGGTGTAGCTTCCATCTTTTGACTGACCTTCATTCAATACTGGTTCATCAAAAGGTGCAGTGAATTCTCTCCTATTCCCTTGGAGCAGTTGTATGGTCTTATCCATTTTCTCAACTAGCATTGCCCGAATCATGGCTTGAACTCCTGCCATCGTGATTGGTTCAGTTGCTAGAACAACTTATCATGCACGTTCAATCACACATTGAGCCTCAGGCTCAAGCTGTTGGCTTCCGTTTCCATTTCCTAGTCAACTATGGGTTCTCACCATGACATTCTGTACACCAGAACAATTATTCATGGTACAGTAATCACGAGTATATTGTGATAGAGAAGGTTTTAGTTATCTTTAGACGCATAATCCTCCTTATCACCATGACATTCTGTACACCAGAACAATTATTCATGGTACAGTAAGCACGAGTATATTGTGATAGAGAAGGTTTTAGTTATCTTTAGACGCATAATCCTCCTTATCACCTCGAAAAGATATATGCTAGTTCTAATACATTAATTATACGATTAGAATCATGAACACATAAAATTTCCAAATCAAGGTCGGCAACAGATCTTATATATAGTCAAGTAATAGCATTCTAGGTAGGTAACCAAATGCATGCTATAATATAAATCATTTAGCACATAACAACAAATTAGTCATCTTATCCTAAAGTAAGCTAGTGCTTGTGTCAATTCAGGTATACTACCTAAAATATAATAGATATACATCATCATCGCTTAGCATTATAAGTTTAAGTCTAGAAATCCTTATAATTCCTAGTTCGGTTAAACTAATGCTCTGATACCAACTATGACATCCCCATTTTTCACGACACGAAAAGACCTTTTCTTTACGCCTATTTTAAAACAGAGTATTCTTTATAAATCTAGAATTTGTCCCATAAAAAGTATTTCCGAAGAAATGTTTTTCATTGATTATTAAAAAACATGGGATGTCATAACTGATACAAGAAACATATGCATAAACCAGGTCATTACAGGCCTTACAACATCTTATTATACTAATAGCCTACATCTCCTCAAATCTCTCATCAGATCCAAACATTACTTATCCATGTACCTTCGTACCGCTAACTGTGATACAAATAAACTGAGTAGGTCAGGCTTGGAAGCCTGGTGAGCACATAGGGTTTTCATCCAACAATATTATAACTATTTTGTTTTAATTATATGTTTGACATCAAACAAATAACCTGATTACCCATTTCCATAATTCTCACTCCCTGACCCTAAGAGGATAACTTATCCTAAAGGATATCTAAGTAGACAATATCGCTTCGGGAATTCCTTAGCAATATATGTCCATAAGGCAACCATGCGGTAAGTAGAGTACCCACATGAATATACACTTCATCAAAATCTACAAGTCGTAGACCTCCCATGTGTGGTTTATTTATCATCTACAGATCAAGGACCGACCCATGTTTGGTTGATTTACACCTACATGTTATAAACCTGCCCGTGTATGGCTTCTAAACATCTACAGGTTGCAAGCATGTCCATGTTTCACCAGACTTGTCTAGAATAGCTTGTGGTTGTCATCATTACCCATCACTAGTATAATACTACTATAAAAGTCATGACCTCTCATTATTATTTTCATCTCTCATCACCTTTCACTACCTAATATAGTATACGTATGAAAAATAAATATATGTTTAAATACAATTATCTCATATAGCTTCATCTAACACAGAAGGTCGTAATCACATATAATAAGCACATATAGTATTTAATTATCTAAATACTTCATATCTATGTGTAAGATGAAAGTAACTATGCACTCACTTGTTAAAGTGGACGAGTGGTGATTTGGACAACGCTTCGTCTAGCAATTTAGCTTTATATCAAAAGTAGGGTCCGTTTGGTATACAGAGTATACTGTTTGGAAATCCCACTTTCAACACCTCACTAAATCTAGCGTAAACATCATTCCCGTAAGTAGATCAATCATGACTATGACATGAAATCACTGATGAAATGTTATTTATAGGTTCATAATAACGATTATGAACATTAATATAAGTTACACTTGAAATAAAATAAGTGTAGCTTAACTTATAGAAATTTTTAGCGAAAACCGGGAAATCGCACAGTCATAACTCTGAACCGAACAATTCTTTTCGTCAGACTCCTAGATACGCTAGAGTCTCGCTAAAATATTTAGAAGCTTCAAAAATTTAGATTCAAATGATGGTACGTTTCCAGAGGGTTATGGAGTGAATGGTGAGGAGAAATGAGTGAAATTTAAGGGTTTATATAAGCTGAACAGGTGCATGCCGCACACAAATAGGAGGCGCGTCGCGCCTATCGAGTGTGCTACCATGTGTCGCAGCCCTGGTGATCCACCTCATTATCTCTAGAAGATGCCACGTGTCAGCATCTTGTCGATCCATGTGTCACACATTCCTCGGGCTACGTGACCTGGTCTCTTGGAGAGGGTGGCTACCCGACCATGCCACGTGGCGCTACCAGGTGCTACCATGTCATCTCGATAGGTAATTTCCTGAAATCTTTGAATGGCAATAAATTCCGCTACGAGATCCGTTTTCAACTATCTTTATATCGACATGTTCATATTTACGAGATCTTCAATTCTCGCTTACATTGTTTTGGCTTATACTTAACTGATTTAAATTTCAATTTTTGTGTGCACACTACTACGCTGAAACTTCGAAAAATCATAACTTCCTCATACAAAGTCATATTTAGGCGTTCTATACATGTACGCTCTCACTTTTGCGATTACTATGACTTTCATTTAGATTACTTAGGCTAATAAGCAACCTATCTCCGATTCGCTTTTATGACGCGCATAACCAGTAATAAATTAATAAATTATTTATCTTAATCTCTCTAATTAGTTTCTAACTATTTTAGCTCTTGAGGGGAACCCAGAAAGGACTTTGTTATTATTACCAAAGTTATAATAACTAGTTATGACATTAGACACTTATTTCCAACACAATTACTTCAAATAATTTTTGGTGAGGAGTGCACTGCTAAAAATCATTGGGATAACTTGGAGGAATTTTTTTCGAAACAACAAAATGTCTTGAATGTTGCATTTAGAAGATAAATTTAGGAACACGGAGAAAGACACAAGTTTTGTCACAGAATTCTGTCATACACTCAAGAATCTTGCTGATAATCACAAAGATGTTGACTCCCTAATTACCGAAAGTGAGTTGGTTATGCAAATATTAAGACAATTACCATCTTCCTATCACAATATTGTTGACGTCATCACCAACACCAATCATTTTTCTTCCTTTCTTAAGGCGAAGAACATGCTTTTATTGCATGAGTCTCGCGTGGCTGCATCTTATTCCTTCATTGATCCAATTATATATTTGTTATATATTTACTTTATATTAGAAGAAAGTTTTATATAGACGTAGGGGTAAACGAGCAACAAGCTGTGCCGCAACCCCTTTTTGGATGGCAAAACTAATTCTTTTAAAAACAACATCTATAGATCTTGGAGTCATAACATTACTATGCATGACCCGTTGGACTCTATTGAGTAGCTCCACAGCTTGTGGCGCAAGGAAACCGAAAGTATCAAATGCAAAGGGTATAAACGTGTGTTGATTTTCCATGAACGCTTTCTCATGTTTTGCCACTTTGTTTGATGCAGCTTTTAAAGCAGCTTGCCCCATAGTGAAAACCCCACTCCCCAAACCTACAAGAGGGGAAACCCTATTAGATCCATGCATACATGTTTTCCTCCAGCCCATCCAAATACTAAAAGATCAGCTGGTCTAAGTGTTGATCTTCCTTCCAATGGGTCAGTCAAAAAATTCACAGGTGCCTCTTTCTTGGCAGAGAACCCAGCGCGCCTAACTATGTCGAAAAGAACATCGCTAACCAGATCGTGTCGGTACTTGAAACCCGGGAGCTCTTTACAATGAACTACATGCTCCCTAAAGGAGTCCAAGCATGCCTTGCGACAAACAGGGCAAGTCTTGTCGGCCAAAAATAAGGGGATCATAAGGCAATACTTGAGGATGGCATGATACTCTACTGACGACATATGCTGGCCAAGACCGTCAATAGGAATAGTCATAAGGAAATCCTAAGCATGTGGGGCCCTTAGACACTCAAAAATTGCTTTCTGCCTAATCGTCATGTCGAAGTGAACTTCCATGTCTTGGAAAATTTTACTAAAAAGGGCACTCACCAATAAATGTTGGGCTTTTGGAGGGGCGGTGTCCTTATTAGTGAAACCGCTGAAATCAAAGCCTCGAACCGTATCACGAAGACAGGCCAAAGCACAAACATAATCTGAATCCATACCATATATGTCGCTATTTCGTAATATGTGGTTTTGTAACGCCCACGATTGAGCTCGTGAGGCCACAAAAGCATAGGAGGAAGCCTCTACGGCTGAGTACAAACCCAAACCACCAAACCTAATTGGTAACGAAGCCAGACGCCATTGAAGGTCCCCAAAGAACGGACCCCCGCAAACAACAATGTCCTCAATCGACCCACGTAACCCTTTATCAAAACACAAAGCAACCTCTTCCATGTGAATGGGTTGGCACATTCTTAAGCCAAAGAAAAGTTTGGTGATGGCCATACAAGATCGAAGCAAAAGGAGTTCACTCTGGGGGTCATGTAACTATGGTAAAAGGCGCATCAAATCAACAGCCTTGGCAACCCTTTTCATGGCTAACTCACTAATAAAATCTGCATCTCGACTAGCAGCTCCCCCAAGAAGCTTCACCCCCACTGACGGTCGCCCAATATCAACAGGGAATAAACTTGTACGAAGCTTCCTACCATCGCATGAAGGACAAAATAGCTCGGTTTTCTTGATATTCAGCTCAAGCCCCAACCCTGGGCCTACCACGCTAATGATGTCCAATACTCTGGCTACCTCCTCTGAATCTCCAATGACGGTCCCATCATCGAGGTACCAAGCATGAAGAAGAAGCTTGCAATTGTCTCTAATTTGATGTATAAGTGGGTGCAGTACAAGAGCAAAAACAAGTGGTCCCAAAGGGTCGCCTTGCTGGACCCCAGTAGTGGACCAAATATGCTTATCTCTCAAATACAACATTGTTGCACGACCATATAAGAATTCGACCCATAAGGAAATGGAAGGGCAGTAAGGCAGATCTATCTACTAAATTGAAGGCATTCGAGAAATCTACAGTAAGCATTGCAAGAGATCCATCATCATGATGTGCACTCAACACCCTATTGACACTATGAAGTACAGCTTCAGCGCCACCCGACACACCTACTCCAAATTGAAAGTCATTAAGGTATTGTGACATTTCTTTACCAACTCCTTTCATAGCAACCTTTGAGACCAAGCGCCTGCATATAGTGCCTACACCAATAGGGCGGATTCCATTGTCAGGTTTTAGGAGCGGAGTAAGAGGTGCAGATGCTACAAATTCTGCTAGACATGACTGACATCTTCCCCCTAGCCACAGATTAACCACTGTTGTGATGGCATGTAAGAGATCTATAGCTATAGCAGACCCCTCCCCACATATAGCATCCAAAATGTGTTGAGCTCTCAAGCCGTCTCTCCCACACGAAGTTCCTTTAGGAAATGATTTAAAACAACCAAGGACATTGTCATTGTATACTATAAGGGGAGGCTCAGAATAAATGGTGCTCGGCATGGATGGGGGTGGCTTGTATGGATGCTTAGCCTTTAAAGCTTTGATAGTGTCACTGTAACGATGTAAATTTTAAAACAATTTTTCATTTTTCAAACATAATAAAACTCATATAATATTCTCAAAATCTCATGTATCAAATGTCATCACAATAAAACATATCCCAGAATCTCAACACATAATCCTCTGCCAGTGTGTACAAATCATGTCGGCGCCTTCCCACGATCCTCGCTGGTACCTGAAACACATATCACATAACACGGTAAGCATAAATGCTTAGTGAGTTCCCCAAAATACCACATACAACACATAAGCCGCTCGAGGCTATAACTCAGTATGACCCTCTGGTCAATGTGTCTCAGCGGGACCCTCCAGTCCCGTAGCTCGTTGGACACTCCAGTCCGGTCTAGCTCGTTGGACCCTCTGGTCCGGTCTAAATCGTAGGACCCTCCGGTCCGGTCTATATAACACATAACATACATATATCACAATGCACATAAACTCAAACATACACGTAACACATAAGACCCTCCGGTCTGCACATAGTTACCACTCTAGGTAATGTATAGTGAGAAGACTCACCTCGGGTAATCTTGGTAAGTCTCGAACTCGAAGTACTGCTCTAGCCTCCACCTAATCACGTAAGGTAATTTACCTCTAATTAACTACGATTCTCAAGGCTAGACTAATCCCTTCCTATAATCTCATAGAAGGGGAAAAGACCATTTTACCCCTCCAATGGTCCACATGTCCAATAGTTGACCAAACCCTAAAAGTCAACAAAAGTCAACTCCAATCAACGGTCCAACTTGACCAGACTCGTCGAGTGCACTCAGGTGACTCGGCGAGTCCATGCGTGTCCTCCAAATCCTCATAAGGCCTCAGTCGACTCGTCGAGTTAGCCTTTCATTCGACGGGTTACCACTGATCACGAATCATGGGGCAACGCGATCCGACTCGTCGAGTCCCCTTATGGAATCGGCGAGTTTCCTCCATGGCAATACTCATTTGACCTTCTAAGGTCAGATCTGTTTCTCTAACTAATAGATCTGGCCTTCTAACACCCAAAAGTCACGTAAATGTCTGAACTTGGGGCTCATGCATGGTGTATTTTGCTCTATACATCATTATGACTCCATTGAAGCTTCATAGCTTCATGGTTCCAAAGTTACTCACTCAAAGTTACTTACTCTCTGGTTCTTTGGACCTCACAAGGTCCAGATCTACAAAACAATTAGAAAAAGGGTTTGGATGCACCCAAAACCCCATCCAAAAGGTGATACAAGCCCTAACTCACCAACCAAAGGAAATCTATTCAAACACTAGAGAGACAAGAGCTTATACCAGATCTGAAGCTTGAATGAAGATGAAGCTGATCCACCAACTCTCCTCTGAGATCCTTGCAACACTTTTGACCTTCTTCTTCAAAGAAATGACCTCCAATTAGCCCCTTTCCTCTCTAACTCACAATAACGCTAGGGTTTCTCTCAAGGGACGAAGACACTGGTGGGGAGGGCCAAGGAGGCTATAAGTGCCTTTAAATAGGCCCAAGCCCAAAAGAATTAGGGTTTTTGCCAACAGCGCTGACTCGGCGAGTCAGCTTGTCGACTCATCGAGTCCATTCATTTTCCACGTCACCAAGTCGCGATCCTACTCGACGAGTTAGGACGCCAACTCGTCGAGTCACTCCTCATAAGTTAGAAAATAATCTCATTTTATCATACCTGGAAATCCGGATGTTACAATTCTCCCCCACTAGAATCAGACTTCGCCCTCGAAGTCTCACTCTGCAAACAACTCCGGATGCTGCTCCCGCATCTCCGTCTCCGACTCCCAAGTCAGCTCGGACCCTTTCCGATGTTGCTACTGGACCTGAACCAGGGGCACCTCTTTGCTCCTCAGAACCTTGATCTTCCGATCCAAGATCGCAATCGGCCTCTCAACGTAATTCAGGCTCGCATCCACCTGAATATCCTCTAGCGGCACTACCGCCGTCTCATCCGCTATACACTTCCTCAACTGGGATACGTGGAAGGTATCATGGATCTGACTCAACTCCTTGGGTAGTTCCAAACGGTATGCTACCTTGCCCACTCTGGCGATCACCCTGAAAGGACCAATGTATCGGGGCCCCAGCTTGCCCCTCTTCCTGAATTGGATCACTCCTTTCCAAGGAGACACCTTCAGGAGTACAAGGTCTCCAACCTGGAACTTGAGCTCGGATCGTCGCCTATCCACATAACTCTTCTGGCGGCTCTTGGCTGTCAGTAACCTCTGTCTGACCTGATGTATCTGCTCAGTCGTCTTAAGCACTATCTCAGTGCTACCCATCACTTGTTGTCCTACCTCTCCCCAGCAGATGGGAGTCCGACACCTCCTCCCATACAAAAGCTCAAAAGGAGGCATACCAATACTCGAATGGTGGCTGTTGTTGTAAGAAAACTCAGCCAAAGGTAGGTATGTGTCCCAACTTCCCCCGAAGTCCATAATACATGCCCGAAGCATGTCCTCGAGCGTATGAATCGTTCGCTCACTCTGGCCATCCGTCTGTGGGTGATAAGCAGTACTGAAGTGCAATCTCATACCCAACTCCTCATGGAACTTCTTCCAGAACCTGGAAGTGAAACGTACATCCCGGTCTGACACAAACGAGATCGGCACTCCATGTCGCGACACCACCTCTCTCACATATGTTTCTTCCAGCCTCTCCGCAGAAGAGCCCTCACTGATAGCGAGGAAGTGAGTGCTCTTCGTCAGTCGGTCCACAATCACCCACATTGCATCAACACCCCTCGCGGTCCTCGGAAATTTAGTGATAAAATCCATAGAAATCTGCTCCCACTTCCACTGGAGAACCTCTAATGCATGTAACTTGCCATTTGGACGCTGGTGCTCGGCCTTAACTCGGCGACAGGTCAAGCACCTCTCTACTACCCATGCAACATCCCTCTTCATACAGGGCCACCAGTAGTCTCTCTTCAGGTCCAAATACATCTTAGTGGCCCCGGGATCGATCGAAAATCTCGATCTATGCGCCTCCTCCAACAGGGTGCTACGTGCCCCGCCCGTATATGGCACCCAAATCCGGCCACAAAAAGTCATAAGCCCCCGGCTATCCGTCACAAACTCGGACACCTGTCCAATCACCCGCTCCCTCTTGCGGTTCTCCGGTCTCACAGCCTCTGCCTGGGCCTCTCGAATGGTATCCAATCCTGGAGTCATCACCTTCATCCTCATACATATATCTCGAATCGGGGCACTCTCCGCCCTGCGGCTCAGGGCATCGGCTACCACGTTAGCCTTGCCTGGGTGGTACAGGATCTCACAGTCATAATCCTTTACCACATCCAACCATCTCCTCTGGTGCATATTCAGGTTGGGCTGATCCATCAGATACTTCAAACTTTTGTGGTCTGTGTATATGGTACACCGAACCCTATACAAATAATGGCGCCATATCTTGAGGGCGAACACCACTGCCCCAACTCCAAATCGTGGGTGGGATACCTCGTCTCATGAGGCTTCAGCTGCCTCGATGCGTATGTTATCACGTGCCCTCTCTACATAAGCACCGCACCCAACCCCGATATAGACGCATCACAATACACCACGAAATCCTACATTCCCTCCGGAAGGGCTAACACTGGGGCTTCGCACAATCTCTGGCGAAGAGTCTCAAACGAGGTCTGCTGCTCGGGACCCCAAATAAAAGCAACACCCTTCCGGGTCAATCTGGTGAGCGGAACGACAATATTGGAGAAATCTCTGATAAATCTCTGATAGTAGTCGGCCAATCCCAGAAAACTCCTGATCTCGGTGGGGGATCTCGGCACCTCCCAACTCATAACAGCCTCAATCTTGGCCGGATCGACCAATATCCCATTCTGATTAACGAGGTGCCCCAAGAACTGGACCTCTCGTAACCAGAAATCACACTTGGAGAATTTGGCATAAAGCCTCTCCGATCTCAAAACTCCAAGGACCTCCCTCAGATGCTCCTCATGCTGCTCTCTAGATCTTGAATACACTAGAATGTCATCGATGAACACAATCACCGATCGATCCAACATCGGCCTGCATACTCGGTTCATGAGATCCATGAACGCCGTTGGTGCATTGGTGAGCCCAAAAGGCATCACCACGAACTCGTAATGCCCATAACGAGTCCTGAACGCCGTCTTCTGGATATCCTCATCACGCACCCTCATCTGGTGATATCCAGACCTCAAGTCTATCTTGGAAAACCATGACGCTCCCTGCAACTGATCGAACAGATCGTCGATCCTTGGTAGTGGATAACGGTTCTTGACCGTCAACTTGTTCAACTCCCGGTAATCGATGTACATCTGGTGTGAACCATCCTTTTTCTTGACAAAAAGGATCGGCGCTCCCCACGGCGAGCTACTCGGTCGGATGAATCCCTTCCCCAACAGCTCCTGTAGCTGCGAGGATAACTCATGCATCTCTGGTGGCGCAAGGCGATAGGGTGCCTTGGCAATAGGCGCTGCCCCCGGAACCAGCTCGATGCGAAACTCCACCTGCCTCTCGGGAGGCACACCCGACAACTCCTCAGGGAAAACATCTGGGAATTCTCGCGCTATCGGTACCTCACCGACAGAACTCGGCCTCTCTGCGGCATCTCGTGTATCCATCACATAGGCTACAAACCCCCTACAGCCCTGCTGTAGACTCTATCTCGCTCTGGCAGCCGAACAAAATGCAGACCCAGATCGGGTACCCTCGCCATATACCGTAAGTACTCCTCCCTAGGGTCTCGTATGGTCACCAACTGTCGCTCGCAGTCTATAACAGCTCCAAATCGGCTCAACCAGTCCAGGCCCACGACGACACAGACATCCCCCATCCCAATCGGTACCAGATATATCGGGAACTCAACACCGAAAATCTCGAGTACACATCCTCGAATCACATCAGTAGCATAAACCACTCGCTCGTCAGCTATAGAAACTCGTAGAGGTCGACTCAACGCCTCTAGCCGGGTACTGATGTACTGGCTAAACGCTAATGACACGAAAGATCGACTCGCACCCGAGTCAAATAACACCAAAGCAGGTACAGAACTCACAAGAAAAGTACCTATGAATACCACAGTATAAGCACAATATCCCAACTCAGTATAAGTAAATAAAAGAATACATACCAGCCACGACATCGGGCACTGCGCGAACCTCCTCCGCTGTCAACTGAAAGGCTCTCCCGCGAGCCTTCGGTGCCTCGGCCTTCGCTGGCCGGACCTCGGTAGCTCTAGCAGCAGGTGCAGATCCCTGAAGTAGCTGTGGGCACTCGGCCTTCCGATGGCCAGTCTGGTTGCAGTGAAAGCAAACTGCAAACCCCTTGGGGCAATCCCTCGCGAAATGTCCCTCCTTACCACACTTGTAGCACACCCCCGCTCTGCACACCCCCTCATGGCTCTTGCTGCACTTCCCGCAAGTACGGCTCTTCGGACCTCCAGATCTCGAATCAGCGGGCTTTACCCGCTTGGCTGCCGGCTGAGACTGTACCGGCCGCCTATCCCTCCTCTGAGACTCGGCCTACTCCCTGGCCTTAGTCTCTATCTCAATCTCCCTCTTCCGGGCATTCGCCTGGAGCTCAGAAAATGTCCGGTATGTCGAGTTCGCCACGAACTCACGAATGTCCCTCCTCAGTATGCTCAGATATCGGCTCATACGTGCCTGCTCGGTAGACACGTGCTCAGGGCAAAACAACGCCCTCTCATGAAACATCCGTGTAATCACAGTCACGGACTCCGTCCCCTGCTTGAGGGACAAGAACTCCTGCGCCAACCGTTCCCTCTCCACCGGAGGAACATACTCATCTCGGAACATGGTGGTGAACCTCTTCCAGGTCACTGCTGTAATCTCTGCAGGAGTGAAGTCTGCCGTCACAAACTTCCACCAGTCCTTCGCTCCCAAGCGAAGCTGGTTCAGCGCGAACCGTACCCTCAGATGCTCAGGGCAAGAACATGTGTAGAAACACCCCTCAATGTCGGAGATCCATCTCATCGCGGCTATCGAATCCTTAGTCCCATCAAACTCTGGTGGCTTCGTGTTGCTGAATTCCCGGTACATCAACGAATCACCCCCCTGTGGCCTAGCAGCGGCAACGGCTGCGGTGGCCACAGCAACATCAGCATCGGTAAGAGCAGCATACCGCTCGTCAAATGTCTCAATCAGCGTGGTCTTGATAGACCCAAACATCTCTGGTATCTCAGCACGAATGGCTGTTGCCACCTCATCATGAATCATCCTGCGAATCTCATCATCGCTAACACCGATGCTCTCTGGAGTGTGGCGCGTACCCACCATAATGTCTCTGAAACACAACACAAAAGAAATCAGAGACTCGCTCAAGTATACTCGCACTCGATAACTCAACCCTACTCGTTCCTTAGTATCCTAAGGATTCTTACTTGGACTGCTCACTGATCCGGTGTTTCCAGTAGTACGGGCCCTATACTACCTTCCACACTGCATTAGTATTCACCCAAAGTCCTCCTCCTAGGATCCCAGATCATAAGTACCCTATATCTCGCTGAACACATGCTACCTTCCAGTAGACCACTCATAAGCTCCTCGGTACTACCTACTCACTCTCGAAGTAACTCATAGTAGCAGTAATCTCCTAGGCTAAGGCATCACAAATCAGGCCACTATAGTCCTAGATATGAATACCTAGCCTACCCTAGCATGCATAGCATATCACATAATATCTCATAACACATAATGTAAGGGTATTTTAGGAAATCACCGTTCGGGCGATGGCTGATCGTACACACTGCTCCGTTCTGCTTTTCTCAAAAATCTTTTACTTTTTTAGAAAAATTGTTTCTTTTATGAAAATTTTTCTCAAATCCTCAGTTTGAGTTCAGATACGCCCGAAGGTGCATCCGAATCCCTCAAACCAAGGCTCTGATACCAACTTGTAACGGCGTAAATTTTAAAACAATTTTTCATTTTTCAAACATAATAAAACTCATATAATATTCTCAAAATCTCATGTATCAAATGTCATCACAATAAAACATATCCCAGAATCTCAACACATAATCCTCTGCCAGTGTATACAAATCATGTCGGCGCCTTCCCGCGATACTCGCTGGTACCTGAAACACATATCACATAACACGGTAAGCATAAATGCTTAGTGAGTCCCCCAAAATACCACATACAACACATAAGCCGCTCGAGGCTATAACTCGGTATGACCCTCTGGTCAATGTGTCTCAGCGGGACCCTCCAGTCCCGTAGCTCGTTGGACCCTCCAGTCCGGTCTAGCTCGTTGGACCCTCTGGTCCGGTCTAAATCGTAGGACCCTCCGGTCCGGTCTATATAACACATAACATACATATATCACAATGCACATAAACTCAAACATACACATAACACATAAGACCCTCCGGTCTGCACATAGTTACCACTCTAGGTAATGTATAGTGAGAAGACTCACCTCGGGTAATCTTGGTAAGTCTCGAACTCGAAGTACTGCTCTAGCCTCCACCTAATCACGTAAGGTAATTTACCTCTAATTAACAACGATTCTCAAGGCTAGACTAATACCTTCCTATAATCTCATAGAAGGGGAAAAGACCATTTTACCCCTCCAATGGTCCACATGTCCAATAGTTGACCAAACCCTAAAAGTCAACAAAAGTCAACTCCAGTCAACGGTCCAACTTGACCAGACTCGTCGAGTGCACTCAGGTGAATCGGCGAGTCCATGCGTGTCCTCCAAATCCTCATAAGGCCTCAGTCGACTCGTCGAGTTAGCCTTTCATTCGACGGGTTACCACTGATCACGAATCGTGGGGCAACCTGATCCGACTCGTCGAGTCCCCTTATGGAATCGACGAGTTTCCTCCATGGCAATACTCATTTGACCTTCTGAGGTCAGATCTGTTTCTCTAACTTATAGATCTGGCCTTCTAACACCCAAAAGTCACGTAAAGGTCTGAACTTGGGGCTCATGCATGGTGTATTTTGCTCTATACACCATTATGACTCCATTGAAGCTTCATAGCTTCATGGTTCCAAAGTTACTCACTCAAAGTTACTTACTCTCTGGTTCTTTGGACCTCACAAGGTCCAGATCTACAAAACAATTAGAAAAAGGGTTTGGATGCACCCAAAACCCCATCCAAAAGGTGATACAAGCCCTAACTCAACAACCAAAGGAAATCTATTCAAACACTAGAGAGACAAGAGCTTATACCAGATCTGAAGCTTGAATGAAGATGAAGTTGATCCACCAACTCTCCTCTGAGATCCTTGTAACACTCTTGACCTTCTTCTTCAAAGAAATGACCTCCAATTAGCCCTTTCCTCTCTAACTCACAATAACTCTCGGGTTTCTCTCAAGGGACGAAGACACTGGTGGGGAGGGCCAAGGAGGCTATAAGTGGATTTAAATAGGCCCAAGCCCGAAAGAATTAGGGTTTCTGCCAACAGCGCTGACTCGGCGAGTCAGCTTGTCGACTCGTCGAGTCCATTCATTTTCCACGTCACCAAGTCGCGATCCTACTCGACAAGTTAGGACGCCAACTCGTCGAGTCACTCCTCATAACTTAGAAAATAATCTCATTTTATCATACCTGGAAATCCGGATGTTACAGTAACTGTCATGTGAAGCAACACCCGAGGAGCACAACACTTCCAATTATCTATCTCAAAGTTTGGCATTTTATCCTTCTTCCAATTTCTCAGGAATATAAAAAAACTGATGGACAAAGAACCAAAACAATACAAAAAACTCCTCTAAAAGCAGTGCTCACAGTAACTCCTTGGACCAACATCAAAATTTCATAGGCATTGTAACATCCCAAAAATACCGAGTAAAAAATTCATTTTTAAATAAGTTAAAAACCGTTCCTTTATTGTTCCAAAAGATGATCATATTCAGAGTATTTACAAAACATCAGAGTAATTAGTAAACATTCAGTGCGGAATAAATCTCCAGGGGATGTAGTGCGATCAAGTCGTGCCCTTCTTTTGAAACTAGAAGTACCTGAAATATTTTAAACATAAACCGTAAGCACAAAGCTTAGTGAGTTCTCCAAAATACCAGATACCATATATACATCGGGCCCCACCCAACATATATAATGGGTCTCGCCCAACATACATACAAACACATGTAAGAGTCACACAGACGACTAGCATCCTACATACATAATCCAATGCCAACATTGGTGCCTTCGACCCACAAGTACAGTGAAGAAACTCACCTCGATCGGTAAATGAATAGATCTCACACATGAGTTTCCGGTGCTAAAGTCCCTCCCACTAAATATATCCACAAACCCAAACCCTAATTAGCAATTAAGGTAAATAGTCTAACTTAGCAATTCCATATACCAAGATAAATCCTCATTTGGGCAAAATACCATTTTTCCCTTTTAAGTCATTAACCCCGCACAGTTAACCAAAACTCAAACTGGTCAAAAAGTCAATGGTCAACTGTTTGTTGACTTACGCATGACATACATATTACTCTAAGATGGGCGTAGAGTCTTATGGAGAAAATGGGCAAGAATCAGGCTACGCTGGACATAGCCCAGATTACGCCACACTTACTGTGTCCCTTGTTAAACCTTATCTTAAGCACTTAGTACATTAAGGATTTCACTCCAAGCTCAGATCTGGTTCCTAATAGCTCCTTAACGGATAAGGTTTCCAACTTTATCCATTAGGATAGTCCAAAAAACCAAGATCTAGTCTTTAAGTCTCAAAGGGGAAAAATGCATCTTTCTCATCTTAATACATAAATTCCATGTCTCCAACCTTCATGTATGAATCAATATGTTGTTTAGAAGGATACCGTTTCAAACTTTATCCATAACAAGGTCACAAACTTTCAAGATCTAAACTTTATGCACTAAAATGACCAAAAAGTGGCAAATATGACAAATAACTAGATCTATGAAAAACATGAGCAAGTTAGAAGCTTTTTAATCGTAATAGTCCAGGAATGATGTAATGCTGTTGGATCTATACTTGAACTCTTTTACTATACACTTTGCCACCACCTTGCTCTTCAAGATTTAACCCTCTAATGGAGAAAGAAGCTCATTAGTGATGTCAATGATCAAAAACAAGTAAGAGGAGGCTAGGGTTTCTCAAGGAATGATATTAGGTGATGGAGGTTGGTCATGAGAGGGTTTCCAATAAGTTAGATCCCTTAAATAAGGCTCAAAAGCAAAGAATTATGGTTTTGATCTGACCAGATTACGCCCTACGTAACCTAAGTTATGCCCTGCGTAACTCATTAAAAACACATCTAAAGTTTAGCATTTATGCCCTGCGTAACTTTAAGTTACGCCATGCATAGCAGCTATGCCCTGCGTAACTTTCATACTCCCTGCATAGGACAGGACCCTTAATTTCCACTTCAACTTCAAACAACCATAACTTCTTTGTTTCAACTCCGTTTTCGGCGTTCTTTATATGCACGAAAAGCTATTGAAGATACCCACAATCCTATCTAATTACTTTTGACTTAAAACATACCGAACTAAAATACTTAATTTATGAAAGAAGTCCAAACATCACTTTTCCCATTTTACCCTTTGACTCCATAACACAAACCAAGGGCTTGGATCACATAACCAATATTATTAACATTCAGTATGGTTTAAACCCTATTCCCTTGAATCCCAAAGCCTTTACTTGATCCATTTATTGACCAATATCCCAAAATAAGAACTTCTCGAAACAGGATGTTATAGGCATCTTAGGAACTGGGCCCCCATAGTAGTCTTCTGCTACTCACTGTTCTATGCATGTTGGATTTGCGGCTTAATATCTTGCTCCCTTCTGCCGCATACAAGCAGTCTTTGGATCGGTAGCTGCGGTCGCCATCTCCAATTCCTCTGCCTTAACATCTGCTAACTCCAATGCCGATCACCATGGCCCAATAACCATTCTCCCCAAAAACTATTATGTCTGGAGGTATGTATGGTGAGAACTAGGATCAACAACTTGTGTCACTGCACCCTACAACTTTTTTGCAGCTTTCATCCACAACTTCTTCTTTTGGTGGGAATGCTCAGTCTACTCCGAAACTTTTCATTGATTTAGCCATCGTGTTCCAGGCCATTCATGTTCAGTTACCACTCGACAATAACGTTTACATGGATTCCAGTGCTAGATCTCACATGTCCTTCAATTCGCGTAACATGCTTTCTCTAAAACCATGTAATTCTAAATCTCTAATGGTTGGTAATAGTTCTACACTTGTTTCCACACTCTCGTAATCGTTTAGCTTTAAATAATGTTCTTGTCTCCTATAAGATGGTAAAAACCCTTGTTTATGTTCGTCATTTCATGGTTGATAATTATGTTTCCGTTACAGTTGAACTGTTTGGTTTCACCGTGAAGGACTTTAAGACATGTGACTTTATTTAAAGATGTGATAGTGTCGGTGATCTGTACCCAATAGTCTCATCTACTACTCTCTCTTTACCTTCTATTTCCTACGTTGCAGTTTCTCTTCCTACCTGACATCCGGATCATCTGTTTGGATTTTTTTACATTATCATATATTTATGTCAAGTTCTACTAATATGCTTCCCATCTGTCACGCTTATCATCTTGGGAAGCATTCACTTTTAACTTTCTTGTCCTCTATTACTAAAACTTCTCGTATGTTTGAATTGGTTCATTATGACTTATGGACATCCCCTATTTCTAGTATGAGTGGTTTTAAATATTATATACTTTTTTGGGTGACTTTACTTAATTTTTTATTGGTGTTTCCTCTTCGTGCTAAATCTAATGTGTTTGTTTTTTTTCTCTAAATTTCATGCTTATGTCAAAAATAAATTTCAATGTGACATCATACTTTTCCAATGCGACAACGTTCATGAATTCAATAATCAAAAATTACATGCTTTCTTCGCCACTAAGGGTATTAAGATT
This sequence comes from Lactuca virosa, assembly GCF_052849685.1. NCBI lineage: Eukaryota > Viridiplantae > Streptophyta > Magnoliopsida > Asterales > Asteraceae > Lactuca > Lactuca virosa. The sequence goes on from NC_136433.1 coordinate 49,224,899, forward strand.
CGGTTTTCTTGCCCTTATACGTCTCTACAAAATAGAAAAGTTCAACGTGTAATTTGAACGATCAACGCCATGCTTTGTACCTTCTTATTTCAAGCATCTCTTCGAGCCTATTCTCACTGTTGTGCACACAATAAATCTTATTCCCACTACCACCCTTTCCTTCCAAACACCTTTTGAGCTATTGTTTGGATCTTTTCCTTCCTATGATCATTTTTGTGTTTTCGGGTGCCGATTGTAGATATATATAGGAACCTCCTCGGATCATCGTGGCTATCAATGTCTTGACCTCATCACTCAATGTGTCATTTATCACTCATCATCTCACCTTTGACGAAGAACACTTACCATTCTCGGACTTTCATGCTAAGAATTTTGCTTTTGATTATAACCAAATTCCCTCTGATGATATACCTCCCCTTCCTATTAATTTCATTTATCCTCCTTTTGTTACTACTACCAACGACCCCTCTTCCCCTATCCCTCCAAGTAGTAGCTTTGCAGCCTCTACTATTCCCACCTCTACACCTAATCCTGCCCATCCTTCATCACCACTGACCCATCTTATGGTCAGTCGTACTTGTACTAGGTATCTCCGAAATAGACAAATATTTAATCTATTTTCCACCACTGATATATCTCTCATTCCCCACTCTACCGCTCAAGCTCTATGTGACCCCAATTGGAAATTTGTTATGGACTCTGAAATGTTTGCTCTCATGTCCAACCACACTTTGGGATCTTGTTCCTTACCTCCGCAAGGCAACATTATTGGTTGTCGCTGGCTCTACTGTCACAAGTTTGACAGCAAAAGCAACCTTAACCGCTATAAAGGTCACCTTGTTGCAAAAGGATTCTCTCAACTTCATGGTCTTGATTTTGATGACATATTTAGCGTTGTTGTCAAACCTTCCATGATTCGTACTGTCCTAAGCATGTTGGATGTTAAAAATGATATCCTTCATGGTGACTTATCTGAGGAAGTTTATATAAATCAACCTCTAAGATATGTTCATCCCTCTTTTTATCATCATGTTTTCCGTCTTCAGAAGGCTCTATATGGCCTTAAACAGGCCCCTAGGTTATAAATCAATGAATGAAGCTAAAATAACTTAACCCTTAAGTTCACATGCAACCTATTTAGATCTAAGTTTTCTCTATGGATAGCAGTAATCTATGAATATCAAGAAACCTAAGGTAACCTACCTAATATTATCGAGAATAACAAGGGATTAGGGTTTACATACCTTTTGATTATTATAGAAAATAATAAAATCAATTGCTTTCTTCACAAGCCTTGGAAAGCAAGCACCAGAAATCCAATGTCTCTAATGGTTTGTACCCAAATCCTAGTAACAAGAAGACTTGATGAGAGAGGAGGAGAGGGAATGAAATTTTTGGCTATCCTTCTTTGATTAGGAGTGGATGAAAACTAGTAATGTAACACTCAAAAATCACAATAAATTTAAATTTTTTAAAAATCAACCATTAATCAACATATTTTACAAAAAAGTCATTGTTTCGAAAGCATTGTTTCAAATCAGAGTTTTCCCTAGACCCAATGACATAAAACAGGAAGTTGTGTACGATCACGCCTTTACCTTCACACGATCCTTAGAAGTACCTGAAACGATAAACTAAAAACTGTAAGCTAAAGCTTAGTTAGTTCCCCCAAAGTACCAGCACACACACAAAACAACATATACCAGGTCCACAACTAGAAAGACTGGATTACCCCCGAGCCCACAATATGAGTCTGGCATACCAATCGGTCCCTCGGCTCATATATGGATTGCTGTCGAGCCCACAGTATGAGTTGGCATGAGAATCGGGCACTCAACTCAGATCTGGATTGCTCCCGGGTTCGTTGGCTACCGCACAAAGCAGTACAACCTCAACCTAACACAATATGTCGACATATGTAACAGATAAACATAAACATAGGACCAGCAAATACAGATAGTCATACAGATCTACTATTCAGCCACATTCCAGGATAATACTATCCTACCCATGATAAATAATCTAGTGGGCCAACATTGATGCCTTCGACCCATGGTACAATGAGAAGACATTCACCTCTCAGTCTGAATAAAGTCTGAATGAATCCATGCTCCGACAACCGGCTCTACCCGAATCCTAAATATCAAAACATTTCCCATTCTAAATTAACAACAAATTTTCCAAAATACTCTTCATCAAAACTGGTCAAAATCAACAAGGTCCACCAATTCAACACAACTGAGTCAACTCAAGCCTCGTACGCGGGGCGTACTTGCGTCCGAGACATCGAGGCTCAACCTGCGTACACGCACTGTACCATTTGGTGCGCCCAACGTACGCACATGTTTTATTCTTAACCCCTTAAGAGATTAATACTTCAACTTTTTACGTCCAAATGCAGATCCAAGGCCAAAATACCTCTGAAAGTCATAAAGTTTCCGACTTCATGACTTTGCATGCCCATTAAGTGTTTAATCCAAACAATCCCAACTTCTTAACACCTTAAGACCTTCTAGAGCATGCATGGGGAAGAATTAAGATTCAAGATCAAATTTTTATGACTCAAGAACCATCATTGGGTTTAAAAGGACAACTTATTTGATAAAGAGCATGCCATTCTCAAGAATCACAAAGGTTGGGACCAAAAATTGCCTAAATAGAGGAATATCTAGATCTACATGAAAGGATGATCAAGCTAGGAGCTTTTTACCTCTTGGAGGTTGCTAGCACGTAGAGAATCCCAGATCCAAGATTCTTCCAAGCTCCAAGGTCCTTCTACCACCTTCTTCTTCTTCAAGAATACCACCACAACACACAAATAAGCTCAAAATGCACTCTTCTCACTTAGGGTTAGCTAGATTGATGATTTTAGATGGAGGTTGATGAGGGTGAAAGTTTTGGGGCCATAAAGGTGTTTAAGTATGGTCCAGACCCTAAATTTTAGGGTTTGAAACCCTCGCACGTACGCCCCACATACACGATGTATGCCCAGCATACAAGGCCCCGCCTATGGATACCTTGCGTATGAAGCATACGTCTAGCATACTAAGCCTTCAGCCAAAATTACCAAAATGCCACTTTGGGCCATGTTGCAATCCTCCTCATGCATAGGGTCCAAAATGAAAGTATTCTTCATATAAAGGGTTAAAATCGAAATGATCTCATCATCAAGTTGTTATAATTCTTCCCCTCTTGAACTAGACTTCGTCCTCGAAGTCTGCTACTGTGACCAACTTTGAGTAATGCTCCCACATCTCAGACTCGGGCTCCCAGGTCCACTCGGAGCCTTTCCGATGTTGCTACTGAATCTTTACCAAAGGTATCTCCTTGTTGCGAAGGACCTTCATCTTTCTCTCTACTACCGCTGACGACCTCTCAATATAATTTAGGCGCTCATCAACCTCAATATCATCCAAATGGACCACTGCCTCGTCGTCCAACACACATTTCCGCAACTGCAAAACATGGAAAGTGTTGTGGATCTGACTGAGCTCACTCGGAAAATCCAACCAGTAGGCCACCCTGTCTACCATGGCAATCACACAGAACAGTCTAATATATCGGGGACCCAAATTTCTCCTCTTCCTGAAGCGTATTACACCCTTCCAGGATGAAACCTTTAGTAGCACCATATCGACGACCTGGAACTCCAACTCTGATCGACGCCGGTCGGCATAGCTTTTCGGCTGACTCTGAGCTGTTTTCAATCTCTGCCTGATTTGTTGGATGAGCTCCGTAGTGTGGAGGACCACCTCAGTCCTCCCTATGACTCTGTGACCAACCCCCCCCCCCCCAACAAACTAGGGTACGACATCTCTGACCATACAGAAGATCGAAGGGCGGTGAACCAATGCTTCAGTGATAACTATTGTTGTAGGAGAACTCCGCAAGAGGTAGGTAGGAATACCAACTCCCACCAAAATCTATGACACAAGCCCACAACATATCCTCAGGTGTCTAGATGGTCCGCTCACTCTGACTGTCAGTCTGCGGATGATAAGCAATGCTGAAATTTAGCCTCGTACCCATTTCCTCGTGGAACTTCTGCCATAATTAGGAAGTGAACCAAACATCTCAATCTGATATAATGGAAACCAGAACCCCATGACGAGAAACAATCTCACGAACATACACATCGGCCAACTTCTCGGCCGATGAGCTCTCCCGGATGGCCAAAAAGTAGGCACTCTCGGTCAATCGATCCACGATGATCCAGATAGCATCAAAACCCTTGGTAGTCTTCGGTAGCTGGGTGATAAAATCTATGGTGATCTGTTCCTACTTTGACATGGGGACTTCCAAAGGCTCCAGCTTGCCATGCAGCCTCTGATGCTCGGCCTTGACCATCCTACAGGTCAAGCACCTCTCAACATACCAAGCTATCTCCCTCTTCATACACGGCTACCGGTAACTTAGTCTCAAATCCCGATACATCTTGGTGGCTCTCGATTGTATCGAAAAGCGATACTTATGTGCCTCCTCTAAAACTATCTATCTGACACCTCCAGAAACCGGAACCTAAACTCGACCACACCGAGTCAATAGTCCCCGACTATCCATGACAAACATGTCAATCTCGCTCCTAATCCTATCTTATTTCCCGTACTCATTCTTAACTCCTTCTGCCTGTGTCCCTCTGATCAAATCCAAAAGTGAAGAATCAACAGATATCCTCATACACATATCCCCAACTAAAGATCCAACCGACTTGCAGCTCAAAGCATCCGCGACTACATTCTCTTTACCCGGATGGTAAAGGATCTCGCAGTCATAATCCTTGACACGTCAAGCCATATGCGCTGTCTCATGTTCAGTTTTGGTTGGTCCATAAGATATCGTAAACTCTTGTGATCCGTGTAAACGGTACACCATACTCCATAAAGATAATGTCTCCAAATCTTGAGGGAAAACACCACTGCCCCCAACTCCAGATCATGAGTAGGATTTCGTGCCTCATGCAGCTTCATCTGTCGAGAAGCATACGCAATCACTCGCCCCCTCTGCATAAGAACTACCCCCAAACCTGTGATGGTTGCATCACAAAATACAACAAAATCCTCGACACCCTCCAAAAGAGTCAACACTGGGGCATCACATAACCTCTGTCGTAGTGCCTTAAACGCCGTCTGCTGCTCCGGGCCCCAACATAAATCTATGCCTTTCCTCGTAAAACGAGAGAGGGGTACCGCAATCTTGGAGAAATCCTGGATAAATCTAGGATAATATCCTCCTAAACCCAAGAAACTCCTGATCTCTAAGGGGGACTTCGGGACCTCCCACTGCATCACAGCCTGAATCTTGGCCGGATCGACCAAAATCCCGTTTTGGTTAACTAAATGCCCTAGGAACTGGACCTCTTGTAACCAAAACTCACACTTTGAGAGCTTGGCATACAGCTGCTCCCGCCTCAATACTCCTAGAAGCTCGCGAACATGCTCATCGTGTTACTCTTTGGTCTTAGAATACACCAATATATCATAAAAAACAATAACCGATCGATCGAGCATCGTCCTACACACCTGGTTCATCAAATCCATAAACATTGCAGGCGCATTGGTGAGCACAAATGGAATCACCACGAACTTGTAATGACCATATTGAGTCCGAAACACGATGTTCTACACGTCCTCCTCTCTAACCCTCACCAGATGATACCCTGACCTCAGATCGATCTTGGAGAACCAAGATGCACCCTACAACTAATCAAAGAGGTCGTCAATCTGCAGAAGGAGATAATGTTTCTTCACCGTCAACTTGTTCAACTCTCGAAAATCAATGCACATCCGGTGTGACCCATCCTTCTTCTTGACGAACAATATCGGTGCTCCCCACGGTGAACTGCTCGGTCTAATGAACTGCTTGCCTAACAACTCCTGAAGCTGAGAGGACAAATCCTACATCTCAGGCGGTGCCAAACAGTACGGTGCCTTGGCAATCGGAGCCGCACCTGACACTAGGTCAATCCTGAACTCTACCTGTCCCTCAGGAGGCACACTGGGTAACTCCTCCGGAAACACATCAGCAAACTCCCTAACAACTGGCACATCTGAAACTGAAGCCTGCTCCCCAACCCGCATATCAGCCACATAGGCAAGATAACCCATACAACCATACTGAATGTACTGTCGAGCCCTAGCCGTTGAACAAAAACCTGATCCCATCCTAGTACCCTCTCCATAGACGACCAGTTGTCCTCCACTTGGGGTTCGAACTATCATTAGCTGACCCCTGTAGTCAATCATAGCACCAAACCTGCTCAGCCAATCCATCCCTACTATCACACATACATCCCCCATAGGGATAGGAGTCAAATCAATCGGATAAGGAACCCCAAAGATCTCCAAGATAGAACCCTGATTTACTCTGGATGCAGAAATCCTATGTTTGTTGGCGATAGAAACCCGTAACGAACACTTCAACTCGCAAAGGGTTGTATCGAAATCCCTACTAAAAGACTAAGCTAGAAAGGACCGACTCGCGCCCGAGTGGAATAACACAAGAGCAGGCAAAGAATTCACTAATAATGTACCTATTAGAAACATAAACATAAGCATACCATAAAATAATTGATAGAATGATAAATGAAAACATACCAGTAACGACGGCTGGCGCCACCCTCGGCTCCTCTACAGTGAGTAGAAAAGCACAACCTTGAGCCCTTTGGGGCTCCGCCATACCCTGGCTCCCATCAGTGATCCACAAAGTAGATGGTGTTGGAGCCTATGTCGGTCCCGTAGTGAGCAAAGGACAGTTGGCCCTTACATGTCCAACCTGCTCATAGCGAAAACAGATCCTGGTGGTTGGTGTTGGAACCTGTTGACGAAAGTCCTTGGCGTAATTCCCCTCCTTTCCACATTTGTGGCACCCTAAAGTAGATCGAAAAGGACCCTCATGAACCTTGTTGCACTTGCCACAAGTGCACCCCCCTCTGAATCCCTGATCTCACATCTGCGACCTTGAACGGCTTCACTGCAGGCTGTGACTGCACCGGATCCTGCCTTGTAAGTCCCTGAATACGGATCTATCAAAGTATCAATGCAATCGTTTGATTTAATGCGGAATCTTAATCAAACAATGATACGAAACAATAAATTAGGTATATCAAGAATACATTTAATAATAACATGAATGCACACAATTCTATTGAACAATTGTCAAGTACACTCAATCACAATTCAGCCGTGAATGACTAGTATTCACCAAAAACGCATTCGCTCTGAACGACTATACACAAACCATATATATACTAAATCGATAACCTAAAGCCCATACATAATAAGTCCACTAAGAACACACAAAGCCCACCAAAATCACTAGATGATTTCGGTCCAAAACCGAGAACAACATAATACATTCAAAACAATACATAAACCACTAAATATAGCCCAACAATCTCTCCAGTGGTTTATTGCTTTCTGTTCTCTTCAAGGTTTCTCTACAAGATGTGCATCTGTTTGGTCAAAAGCCCCAGCCCACAACTTCTTGTCGATAATTGTAGCTACCATTCTAGTGAAAGCTTTCACGGAAGCTTCAAATAGTTCATTCTCTACGATAATCTGAAAGTTTGATAAAGTGCGGATATCACGTTCTCCAAACTTCAACAAATCTTTGGGATCAACAATTCGAAACTAGTTTTTCTTCAGCTTGATCACCACCGTTGCAGTAGCCTCATCATAAACCCAAAATTATATTGTATCCAAAGTGCCTTCAGGTAAGCGCTTGGGAAGATGAATCCTTTTGGCTTGCTTTCTGGGTGGCCACATGACATTCACCATTTTTTTTGTTTGTGTGAGGATCAATGACACCCTTGGCCTTCTTAGTAAACGATGAAGCAGTGTTTAAGTCTTCAAAGTTATTTTTCGCTTTAATCTCAAGAAAGTTCTTAAAAGACCATGCCATGGTATCATTGGTTGGATTGTGGAAAGGTTCGTGGATGAGTTCTGAAAGATCAACTTTTGTCCACGACAAGAAGTCGGCTTTCTTATCATAATATTCAATTCTTCCACTTTTTCACTTCACGATCCACATCTTCTTTTCAGCATCTATCCCTACATGATGATGCCAGAATGATCACCATATTTGTCTGTGAACTTCTTCCCAGTTTCCCTAAAGAACATTTTAGGGTGATCGCCCGAAACATTTTGATCTGAATTTTTCATCAAGAGCATTTTCCCTTTCAGCTGCTCAACCCTAATTTGCTTATCTCTTCTTTCTTGAGCAAAAAGAGGACCAGAAGATAAGAATATATCAAGGTTGGCATCTGGAGCAGGTCTTGCAGCTCTTTCACTTGAAGATCATGAAGTTGGATTGTCGGGACCTGAAGTAGAAGCAATGATCTTTTCTCCTTCAGCGCTCAAGGGTTGAAATTCATCACCAAACTTCTGAAATAGTCGTTGTTTCAGGTCAAAGAATAGAGAAGTTAACCACCAAGATTCGCTTGAAGCTCTGAGATCTTTGAATCTTTATCGGAGTTCTCTTTCTCAAGCTCGCTGATTCGAATATCCTGCTTTCCAATTACCAAATCTTTTTCAGCAGAGTTTTGTTCCAGATTAAAGACTCTGTTCTGAAGCTAAACGACATCAACAAATTCAGATTCAGGCAATTTGCTTTTGCCTTTGGAGATGTCCAGCTCAGGTGTTTCAAATGAGCTTCCTGGAGCTTGAGCTCCTTCTGAAGGTATGGCTTCTTCTTCAACAATTGGGATTTGAAAATCCTGATCCATAGAAATGGGCTTAGGGAGTGGGCTTGGAATTTCTTGAATCATTGGAGAGGTCTTAGTGAATGTGCTTTGAATGTTTTAAGCCATAGAACCAGGCTCAATTAATGTATATTTCTTTTGAACTGGGTCTGTGATAAGCACTCCCGGCCTTGGATCTCTTCTTTTTTGCTTATTTGGGAGTAAAGCGTAGGTTGAGTCTTCTGGATCACTTTTAGATGGAGGTTCAGTAGTGACAGGAACTATTTGGGGAGGCTTCCTTGCAGTTCGTTGTAATTCTGCTATGAGAGCATCCATCTGTTCAGGTGTCGAGAAGAAAGATTGCACCGTTGTGTCACTTTCCTTTTCAGTCACAACCGGTGGTGTGACAGCTGCATCATTATCTGGGTTTGAGATACTTTGCTGAATAAAGTCATCAAACTCTTTTTCTGTCAATTCATTTTCTTGATCCTCTTGATCTTCTTCTTTATCAGATAATTCAATCTCCTCAATGGCGAATTGAAACTTTGGTTTGGGCGCCACGTGTTCGTCGGCAACCTCCGCATTTATTGAACCAACAGTAGGAGTGTCTTCAATTTTAGAAAACTTTCCAAATTTAACTAACTCCTTTGATCCTTGATAAGCAACTTTGGCAGACTTTCTTGATTGCTTCATGAGTCCAAAAGTGTTGGGACCCAAAGCTTTCATATCCAATGTATCGGGTGTCCTTTCGATTTGGGGATATCTTTCATTAAAAATCATTTGAAGGAACCTGGGGTACATCAAAAATAGGTCCTTTTTCTTTCCCAGGAGGTTGCTCTTCATTTATTCAAAGACGAACTTTGAAAAGTTGTAATCGCAGTCCATAGCTAGAGCAACAATGGCTGAGGTCACAGTATGACTGATTTCGTTAGAGCCTCCCTTTCTTCTGGAAATGCAACTCATGAAAGAGTGTGCCAGGAACCTCCAGAAGGGTGGCAATAGCTTCTTGATAGTGGGAGGATAGTTTCATTCATAACACATTTTCTCCAGAACTTCATTGACACGATCAGTAGAGTACTCAATTGGGAATACAGATGCATCACCAAATTCGAGTACCTCTCAGATAATTTGTTAAGAGATAATCACTTGTGTTCTTTCACCAAAGATTCCACTATACCAGCTCCATTTGCTCCTAGCTTGTTGATCGAAGCATTTTTTCAGAAATCAGTGATCATGTCTGTGTGAATGATTGGAATAGCACGAAGGCCTTGAGAGATCCTGCATTTGTTCAAACCCACCATCATGGATTTAAATTCTTGATGAGCAGCAGGAGGATCCATGAGATATCCAGCAATGTTGTGAGAGTCTACGAATTTAATTTGCTCTGCCATTTATCTGCACCAAACTAGCCAAGTGAGAAATAATTTAAGGAATTAATTAAATTGAGTCTGAAATCCGATTTCGGTCAAAGTCAAAATTTCAGTCGATTTCGGTCAAAGATGATCGATTTCGGTCGAAATCACTTGATTTCGGTCGAAATCACTTGATTTCGGTGTTGACCAGACGATTTCGGTCAATGTTGGTTGATTTCGGCCGAGAACCCAGACTTCAGTCAGATTGGGACGGATCTTCATCGGATCTCGGTCGAATCTGGGTTGAACCGAAAACCCAAAATCTCATCGGAAACTGTTCCAATCGTAGTTTGTCGGAAACCTCAAAAAATCCATTCGAAAACAGGCAAATCTGTGAAACCGAGTACACCAAAAACAACTCAAATACCATTGCCATGATCGAAAAGCTACCTGATTCACTGAACAATTTGCAACAAAAACAACGAATGGGTAGATTTTAGCAGAAAAAACTCGAAGATATTTGGAGAAAAAGCAACGAAGGCTGTTTGGGGGTTTTGCGGTGAGAAACCCTAACCAGCCGAAAACAAGGTATATATGTGACCGAGAAATCGGCCCAGATGGCCCACCTAAACGATTTCGGCCCAGAGAAAATACCTGTTTTTTAATAAAAAGATTTCTTTCGATTTTACGTTTCAAAACCAAATACAAAAATAAAAACAAAATTAAACATAATTTTTTAATTTTTTTTATATTTTATAAAATTAAACATATTTTTTAAATTTTTATTCACTTTAAATTTTTATTTTTTTAATTTCTCCCCTTAAATTTGTGCATAATAGTGAAAATATGTACAAATTTAAATAAAAACAAAAATGTAATAAACATATTCTAATAATACAAAAACTTTTGGGAGCAAACGTTATGAAGCAAATTAATGAGGTTTATCAGCACATACGTTCATGAAAAGCTCTGGTCAATCATTGATATTATGATCCACTTAAGCATAGAGGACATTTTTCAGGACAAATCATGAATGACGATATATAGCTACTATATTCTTAGATAGACCATTTTGTCTGACGACGACCAGGGATATTGTTGTCCACTTAAATTTAGCCAGTAAAATCTACTAGTCAGCCTTTAGTTATGGGTGTAGTTAATGTTAGTACACTGGAACATGTTCCCCACTTCATGGCATACCCTGGTAATCAAGGAAATTTCTTCGGAATCCTTTACTTTAGGTGAGTAAATAATCATTGTGGAATGCATATGTTGTGTCCCAGGTCGGATCTACCGATCACGCAGAGGGGACAATATATGACTAACATAGAGAGTAGGATATATGTAGGAGACAATATACTAACTTATAAGCAGTGAACATCATCTGAGTGCATATGTTGTGTCCCAGGTCGGATCTTCCTGATCACACAAAGGGGACAACATGTGGCTGACTAAGAAAGAAATAATAACGATTTTAAACAGACCCAATTTATCAGAACCCCTTAGTCACCCCCTGTCAACACAAGAATTAAGGAGACAAGTCCATACGCCAATGAAGTGTTGATCCATAGATCTAGATGATAGTTAGCTTCAATTTATGTCATAGGCCTCCTTGTCTATTTTACTGTTAAATCTATATAAGAGTCGTATTGTCAGTCCAAATGAGGTTTTCTAAGTCCAAATAAGTCAACATTGTCTAGTCCATTAGTCTTAGTCTTTTATGCCTACCACCACATTGAACACAGAGTTTATATAACTCAGCTTTAGTGCATTACACGTATTTCATTTGCCCTTTATCACTAACTCATATCACTTCCCAAAAGATTGTCACAAATTTCTTTTTCTAAAAGTAAAACAAAATGAAAGAAAATAAGAAATACTAAATAAAAATGAAAAGAAATTTCAGTCTTCAAAACGTATCATCTTAAGAAATCCTACAAGCACGAGCTTGGTTTTAGAAAAAATAGGTTTTTGGACGATTCAAAATCATCATCATTATCACAGAGAATAAAAGAGTCAGAAAATTCAAACCGTAATTCAACAATTGATGTAATCCCCATTTGTAATCTTTCCTTTTCCTTCTCGAAAAGGACACATGCTCTTCATAAAAATTTTGAATGTCATGCAGATGAGAGATGTCCCCTATCATGTGCCCGAAATAGCCACTATCAACATACCAAAGTCTGATGATATTCCTCCATAGCTGCTCCGGCACAGACTGCGGGATTAATTGGTTTTGGGAACCCGGTCCATTTTAAAACGGGGTTGACCTTTTCCATCTACGGGTGATACACGTTCCCAAGTCATATCCTATTTATCAAACACAGAAAATGAAGAGATGTTAGAATTTTTAGGTGATTTGGGAGTAGGAACTTTTGGTACCCATCTATAGTCAGGTTTAACCATTTTCTTGTTTAATCGGATGGATGCTTCAACACTTGTTTTGGAGCTTAAGACCGATCGCCGAGATGACTTCAACCTTACCGATCTTGGTTTGACTGAACTATTTCTCAAATCAGATCTCTTGTCAGACATGACCTTTTTGTTCTTGAGAGTCTGATTTTTTGTCTTGGCGGTATTCCAGTCACCATCATGTGATCTCGAGGAGTTTCTCTTGAAAGATCTTCCTCGAGATACGTTTTGCCTACCTTGGGCATAGTAGGGAATATATGCACGATTTGGACAATTTCTGGCAATGTGACCAGGAATTCCACAGTTAAAGCAGGTTTGTCTTTTAAAAGGAATACGTTCAGAACTTGGTCCATATCCAACTAAATTTCCACAAGTACAAGAACATTTAACAAATTGTTTCACAACTTTTTGTGACTTAAAATTGTTAGCAGCGTTATCACAAGCTTTTGAAGCAACATAAGATAAATGTTAGTTTTTGAAGAGTTTTCATTAAAAATAGAATTATCTTTGTTTTTCTCGCACCCGTCTTGCACTGTTACTTTCTCTACACATAAATAAGAAACATTAGTATCGTTCACCTCAATATTCTCAGTTTTTCCGGATTGTTCAGTCTTAACTGACACAGTTACAGTAGGCTGACCATGTTGAACAGATTTTTCTGTCTCTATGGTTTCAAAATCCGGAGTATAGTTATCATTGAAAGGAGGTTGTACACTATGATACCCCAGACCCTCTTTCTGGTTACCCTTCCACTTTAAATGTTTTTCAATCATAGACTCAACTATCTCACTTGACACATCGAATTGCTTAAAATTAAAGTCAACATCCTTAAATTTAGCCTTTAATGCATCAAATTCGGCATTTAAGTTTTCAATTTTCTCTTTGGCAAAACGATAGTGAACACATTTGGTGCTATATTCTTCTTTAATCCAGCTTAAATATTTAGTTTGTGCTTCTAGTTTTTCTTTAAGCGGCTTATTGACTTTCTTAATATCATATATTTCATTTTTAAGGTCAGAAACCTCTCTAACTAATAATTCATTTTGTTCACGATATTTATTTATTTTATCTTCACAAGACTGAGAGCATGAGGTTTCACTTACCTCCTTGAGACTGTTGTAAGAGCTCATGATTTACCAATGGTAAAAAATCTGATTGTGCAATTTGATTTTGACCGAAAACCAAAATAAATGCCCTTTGACCGAAAACCTTGAAAGTCAACCAGTTTCACCGAGATCCCTGAAAGTCAACTGTTTGACCGAAAACAGTTTACCGAGAACGATATTTCTTGGCCGACAACTCCTCCGTACCAAGAACCCCAAATCCTTTTATCGAAAATACTAAGACCTAGCAGAAATCAAAGTCTTTGATCGAGTTTCTTTATCCAAAGAGTCCTAAATTCGGTAAGTTACCAAAAATGATCTCAAACAAAATATCCTCCAAATTTAGTGAAGAACAGTAAGAACACGATGAGCAGTAAAACGATGAACAGAAAAATTCTTTTTCCCAAAACAACCCAAAAACACCACAAACAAATTATTGTTTCGAAAGCAATTGATACCAAAACGGCCTTAAGTCGGTTTTAAGGCTCTGATACCACTTGTAAGTCCCTGAATACGGATCTATCAAAGTATCAATGCAATCGTTTGATTTAATGTGGAATCTTAATCAAAAAATGATACGAAACAATAAATTAGGTATATCAAGAACACATTTAACAATAACATGAATGCACACAATTCTATTGAATAATTGTGAAGTACACTCAATCACACTTCAGCCGTGAATGCCTAGTATTCACCAAAAATGCATTCGCTTTGAACGGCTATACACATACCATATATATACTAAACCGATAACCTAAAGCCCATACATAATAAGCCCACCGAGAACACACTAAGCCCACGAAATCACTAGATGATTTCGGTCCAAAACCGAGAACAACATAATACATTCAAAACAAAGCATCAACCACTAAACATAGCCCAACATGCCTTCGCTCCCTCGTCTAGAGCTCCAACTCAATCTCCTGCCTCCTAGAGGCCTCCTATAACTCCACAAGTGTACCATAGCGCTAAGTGGACACAAACTGGCGGATGTCCATCTTGAGCATGCTCAAGTATCGAGTCATCTGAGCTTGCTCAGAAGCAGAAAACTCAGGGCAAAACAGTGCTCTCTCAATGAACATCTTGGTGATCTCCATCACCAAATTGGTCCCCTTCCTCAATTCTAAATACCCCTGGGCCAATCTTTCCATCTCAACCAATGGGACATATCTCGTGTGGAACATCTCAGAGAACTGCTCCCATGAAATAGCAATCCTCTGTTGTGGAGTATAGGAGCTAGTAACCAACCTCCACCAATCATTCACCCCCAACCTGAGAAGGTTCAAGGTACACTTGACCTTCTGGTCAGTTGGGAAGGAGCACGTAAAGAAACATCCCTCAACATCGGACAACCACCTCACAGCAATGATCGGATCCTGAACCCCATCGAACACCGGGGGCTTCGTATTATCGAAGTCCCAGTACTGGAAGGCTCACTCTCTGTGAACCCGAACGGCCGCAACGGCCATGGTAGCTGCAATAACAGCAACCTCATTAAGTGCAATGTAACGGTCGTCAAAGTACTCCATTATGGCGGTCTTGATAGACTCAAACAACTTCAGTATTTGTCCCCGGACAATAGTCACAACCTCAGAAGAAATCAACACCCTAATCTCCTCATTAGTCAACCATATCCTATCCTGGCCACTCGATCCAGCTCCTGACTTGAATCTCCTGGTAACCACCATACTAAAAATAAACCATAAAATATCAGATGAGGCGCATTTCATACCATATGAGCTATTCTAAACAACAAAACCGTAGGGGTTGTGACTTCCCTACTATGTGTACAGGTCATGTGCTTCCATTAGTATGGGTCCATACTACCTTCCGCACCTACCTGTATTTGTCTCAGAAGATTATCACAACGACCCTAATAGCAAACACTAGAATATGCATACATCCTATTCTCACTCCCTAGAGGAAGGCTAGACATTCCTCAACTAGCCCGCTGCTCTCACATAACCCATCCATGAAACTTCCACCAACCCTACGACACCCGTGTATGTTAATTATACATAATATTGGATCCTATAGACAGTCGAATACTTGATTCTATCCTAAGCCCTTCATCAAATAAGAACAAGAAATAAGGCTAAACCAAACATTCTCAAGCTATATAATCTTAGGTATGTACAACTATGATGCATACACTAAGAAACTACAGTAATGATGTCAATTCCATACAAAAAAGAATCATAGGCTACCAGGCATCAATTATCAAGCAATTCTATCATGAAATTCCTGAAGATCCCTAGGCTATAACTAGCATGTTGTTCTAACATAAACATAATATCAAATAACTATCTGGGTAATTTGGGGTATACTTTCTTGCTCCGGCTGATCATACACATCGCCTCCTTCCTTGTTTACTTTTGAAAACAGTTTTGAAAATCAGCTTAAAAATGTTTGCAGTTCCCTAGTTTGAGTCTGGATTCGCATGAATGTTCATCCAATTTTCTCAAACCAAGGCTCTGATACCAACTTGTAACACTCAAAAATAACAATAAATTTAAAATTTTTAAAAATCAACCATTAATCAACACTGTTTACGAAAAAGTCATTGTTTCGAAAGCATTATTTCAAATCAGAGTTTTCCCAAGACTCAATGACATAAAACAGAAAGTTGTGTACGATCATGCCTTTACCTTCCCACGATCCTCAGAAGTACCTGAAACGATAAACTAAAATAGGTAAGCCAAAGCTTAGTGAGTTACCCTAAAGTACCAGCTCACACACACATAAAAACATATACCGGGTCCACAACTAGAAAGACTAGATTACCCTAAGCCCACAGTATGAGCCTGATATGCCAATTGGGTCCTCAGCTCATATTTAGATTGCTCCCGAGCCTACAGTATGAGTTTGGCTTGCCAATCGGTCCCTCATCTCATATCTGGATTTTCGGGTTTGTTGGCTACCGTACAAAGCAATACAACCTCAACCCAACACAATATGTCGACATATGTAACAGATAAACATAAACACAAGACCAGCAAATACAAATAGTCATACGGATCTACTAATTAGCCACATTCCAACATAATACTATCCTACCTAGGATAAATAATCTAGTGGGTTGGCATTGATGCCTTCGACCCATGGTACAGTGAGAAGAAACTCACCTCTCAATCTGAATGTAGTCTGAATGAATCCCTGCTCCGAAAACCAGCCTACCCGACTCTTAAATATCAAAACATTTCCCAATCTAAATTAACAACAATTTTCCCAAAATACCCTTTGTCAAAACTGGTCAAAATCAACAAGGTCCATTGAGTCAACCCAGCCGAGTCAACTCAGGCCTCGTACGCGGGGCGCACTTGGGATGTACGTGGGGCGTACCTGCATCCGAGTCATTGGGGCTCAACTTGCTTACGTGAAGCGTACCATTTGGTACGCCCAACGTACGCACAAGTTTTCTTCTTAACCCCTTAAGAGCTTAATACTACAACTTTTTACGTCCAAATGCAGATCTAAGGCCAAAATACCACTGAGAGTCATAAAGTTTCCAACTTTACGACTTTGCATGCCCATTAAGTGCTTAATCTAAACAATCCCAACTTCTTAACACCTTAAGACCTTCTAGAGCATGCATGGGAAAGAACTAAGCATCAAGATCACATTTTTATGACTCAAGACCCCTCATTGGGTCTAAAAGGACAACTTATTTGATCAAGAGCATGCCATGCTCAAGAATCACAAAGGTTGGGACCAAAAATCCCCTAAATGGAGGAATATCTAGATCTGCATGAAAGGATGATCAAGCTAGGAGATTTTTACCTCCTGGAGGTTGCTAGCAAGTAGAGAATCCCAAATCCAAGCTTATTCCAAGCTCCAAGGTCCTTCTACCACCTTATTCTTCTTCAATAATACCACCACAACACACAAATGAGCTCAAAATGCATTCTTCTCACTTAGGGTTAGCGAGAAGGATGATTTTCAGATGGAGACTGATGAGGGTGAAGGTCTTGGGGCAATAAAGATGTTTAAATAGAGTCCAAACCCTAAATTTTAGGGTTTAAAACCCTCACACGTAGGCCCCGCGTACACGATGTACGCCCATAGTACAAGGCACACCTATGTACGCCTTGCGTACGAAGCATACGCCCAGCGTACTAAGCCTTTGGCCAAAATTACCAAAATGCCACTTTGGGTCATGTTGCAATCCTCCTCATGCATAGGGTCCAAAATGAAAGTATTCTTCTTATAAATGGTTAAAATCGAAATTACCTCATCATTGGGATGTTACAAGTAGGCTGGGGGTCCTATTTATAGCTGAACTAAAGAACCCTAGAAACCCTAATTTGAATATAATAATATTATTTAAAATTTGGTAATTATCCAACTCCTTAATTATCTTTAAGGATTAATATAAAACCCTTAAAAGGCTCTCCAAATCCATCCACGACCCATGGAAGGTTCTAGAATCCCTCTTGTTCAGTTACTGAATAATTACAGCTTAAGTCCCTACACTTTTAATTAACCCCAATTAATCTCAAAGTTAATTCCAATTATTTTTTGATTAACTATTAATTAATAATACTATTTCTAATTAATATATTTATCTCATAAGATATTAACAAATAATTTATTGTTATTTATTAATCACATAATAAACCAATAAATCAACCTCTCTCTTAAAAAGTCATTTTACTCAATTACTAGTTCTGAGGGCAACTTAAAAAGGACATTGCTTTTAATTCAAATATACACTAATTTAGTTATTGGCTTAGACACCTTAATCCAACAGTCTCCCACTTGGATAAGTCTGTTACTAGAATTGCAAGTGTAACTTCTAAATTAAATAGAAAAGTGTGCTTTCCGAAGCAATTGCCAAACTCTGATCCAATCAGACATTGGCCCTGATAAGTGATCAAATATTCCTTCATTCTTCAAGATATCGTATGGAAATGAAGCATGGATTATAATCAATCTCATTGTCCAAAATTCCTTTTCCCGATTCCAGATTTGTGATGACGTCATTAGACTACTAATTGAACACATCAATTCAGTTCTGGTTGGGCCCAACACTACAATGTCAACACCAAATCACCAAGGGGCCCAAAGATATTGCTTTTCCCGTTAGGGAAAACTGAACGAATAAACTTTGACTTATATACTTGTATCCTTGACTCACCAAATCATACATGACGTTACATTTTATAACATCGTGTTATTGATGCGTTTTCGCAATACCAATGCACAACTGACTTGTAAATTACAACTTATATATCTCCGTTTGAAGAATAAAATATAGTATCACCTCTGAATTACTTGATATAATCCATGAAGTAATTCTATGGGTGTAGGTTTATCCAATACTTAAAATCTCCATTTTTCTAAGTACTCATGAATATTGTAGCAAATCCATTGCAATGTCTAATCTCTATAGACAATCTACATTCTATTCATGACAATCTCAATTCACTACTTACTTCCAAAAAGATGAGTGACTGTGGAATTTGAATAATCAAATCATTCAAGAAGTAAAACATGCAAAATGAAACACAAGAATAAACAATTGAAAAGGCAGTAACCATACTCATAAATAATTCTCCATTATTCAATCACTAAAATCAATTACATTTAATTAGTTACAAAGTTTCAACCTATCAACTAACTAATAAAATTAACATTGTTTCTCAAGCCAATGCTCCTAGCATGTTGGTTGTGTTTAACCCTACTCATAGCCTTCATGAAAGGATCTGTAGGATTGTCTTCTAATACTCGCTTCAACAGGAGATGACCTTCTTCAACCCTATGTCTGATATAATGGTACTTTTCATTGATATGCTTGGATCTACCATTATCATTTGGTTCTTTTGTCAAAGCAACCTCCCCTTTGTTATCACATAGAAATTCCAATGGCTATTGAATGGTCAGGACTACTCCGAGATCGCTGATGAAGTTCTTTAACCAAGTCGTCTACTTTGATGCCTTACTTGCTACGATGTACTTTGATTCACAAGTAGAATCAGCCACTGTATCTTGCTTGGAACTTTTCCAAGTCACTGCTCCACCATTTAACACAAACACCCATCTCGAATGAGAACAGAAGTTGTCTCGATCTGTCTGAAAGCTGGTGTCACTATATCCACTCACTCTTAATTTATCAATGCTTGAAACCAAGGAATAGAACTATGTCCTTTGTCCTCCGTGGATATTTAAGAATATTATTGACTGTAGTCCATTTAACACAAACACCCATCTCGACTTGTAAATTACAACTTATATATCTCCGTTTGAAGAATAAAAGATAATATCATCTCTGAATTACTTTATATAATCCATGAAGTAATTCTGTGAGTGCGGGTTTATCCAATACTTAAAATCTCCATTTTTCTAAGTACTCATGAATATTGTAGCAAACCCATTGCAATGTCTAATATCCATAGATAATCTACATTCTATTCATGACAATCTTAATTCACTACTTACTTCCAAAAAGATCAGCGACTGTGGAATTTGAATAATCAAATCATTCAGGAAGTAAAACATGCAAAATGAAACACAAGAATAAACAATTGAAAAGGCAGTAATCATACTCATAAATAATTCTCCATTATTCAATCACCAAAATCAATTACATTTAATTAGTTACAAAGTTTCAACCTATCAACTAACTAATAAAACTAACATTGTTTCTCAAGCCAATGATCCTAGCATGTTGGTTGTGTTTAACCCTACTCAGAACCTTCATGAAAGGATCTGTAGGATTGTCTTCTAATGATACTCGCTTCAACAGGAGAAGACCTTCTTCAACCCTATGTCTGATATAATGGTACTTTTCGTCTATATGCTTGGATCTACCATGATCCTTTGGTTCTTTTGTCAAAGCAACCACCCCTTCGTTATCACAGAAAATTTCCAATGGCTCTTGAATGGTCGGTACCACTTCGAGATCGCTGATGAAGTTCTTTAACCAAGCCGTCTACTTTGATACCTTACTTGTTGCGATGTACTCTGATTCACAAGTAGAACCAACCACTGTATCTTGCTTGGAACTTTTCCAAGTCATTACTCCACCATTTAACACAAACACCCATCTCGACTAAGAACAGAAGTTGTCTCGATCTGTCTGAAAGCTGGCGTCACTATCAAATGAATAATGAAAACCTTGTCTGAACAATGCATGAAATGAAATAATGTTTCTTTTCATTTCTGACGTATAGCAACAATCAATCAAATCTATCCTAACATCACCACTGAGCACTAGACCATAAACTCCAGTCATAGTAATAGGTGAAGATCGCCTATTCCCCAACCCCCATGATCAGACTTGAATATTTATTTTGGGTTAAAATCCATTCGGCTAACGACCCTCCACCACACACGTGAGCGGTGAGTGAAAAGGATACCCATATATATATATATATATATATATATATATATATATATATATATATATATATATAAGGTGTATTTTAAAACTTTTCAAAATACAAGGTTTAAATGTTAATTATCTAAATTAAACTTTTAATTAGTTAATATTTAAACCAATTATGATTTAATTTTTATCTTTTAATTAAACAATTAATTAAATTAATTTAAATTATTTAGGGATTAAATAATTATTTTCAGTTAAACAATTAATAAAATAATTCAAATTTAATCATAATCCAAAACCCTACTAATTTTCGAAAATTAGGGTTTAAGGTTATCAGGATTTAATTATTCAAATTGTAAGGCAACTAAAATAATAATGAAGAAGTCAAGATAAAGGCTACGGGAACCCTTGAGTCATTTTCGAAATTAAGGGGTGGAGGCTAGGGTTTCAAGAACCCTAGCCTTTTGCGAAAATTCAAGCCTTTAGGGTTTAACTTCTATAAACCATAATTTTGATCCATTCACTATTATACACAAGAAAATAAAAAACTAACGCTCTGATACCACTAATAGGTTTTATAGGTTATAAATCAATGCATGAGGCGAAAATAACTTAACCCTCAACTTCACATGCAACCTATTTGGATCTAAGTTTTCTTTATTGATAGCAATAATATATGAATATAAAGAACCCTAAGGTAACCTACTATTATCGAATATAATAAGGGATAAGGGTTTACATACCTTTTGATTATTATAGAAAATAATCAAATCAATTCCTTTCTTCAAAAGCTTTGGAAAGCAAACGCCAGAAATGTAATGCCTCTAATGGTTTGTACCCAAAACCTAGTAACAAGAAGACTTCAGGAGAAAGGATAAAAGGGAATGAAATTTTTTGCTATCCCTCTTGGATTAGGAGTGGACAAAAACTAGTAGGCAAGGGTTCCTATTTATAGTTGAACTAAGGAACCTTGGAAATCCTAACTTGAATAATAATATTATTTCAAATTTGGTAATTATCCAACTTCTTAATTATTTTTAAAGATTAATATAGAATCCTTAAAAGGCTCTTCAAAACCATCCACGACACATGGAAGGTTCTGGAATCCCTTTTGTTGAACTATTGAAAAATTACAACTTAAGTCCCTGCACTTTTAATTAATTCAATTAATTCCACTTAATTTCTGATTAATTATTAGTTAAATAATACTATTTATAATTAATATACTAATCTCATAATATATTAACAAATTATTTATTGCTATTTATTAATCACATAATAAATCAATAAATCAACCTCTCTCTTCAAAAGTCATTATACTTAATTACTAGTTATGAGAGCAACCCAAAAATGACTTTTCTTTTAATTCAAGTATACACCAATTTAGTTATTGGCTTAGACACCTTAATCCAACACCTAGAGCCTGGTACCACCGGTTTGTTTTCTTTATCACCTCTATCGGCTTTACCAACAGTCGATCTTACTATTCGTTATTCACTTACCACTATGGCTCTGATAACATCTTCCTTCTCCTCTATGTTGATGATATAATCCTCAAAGCCTCCTCTACGCTCTCATTTCCTGCATCATCACACGTATTTCTTCTGAATTTCCCATGTCTGATTTAGGTCCTCTTTTTTTTCTCTCGAAATTGATACTTTTCGATTCGACAAAGGTATGTTCTTATCTTAGACATCTTTTTTCTAAGGAAATTATTTCTCGTGCCGATATGTCCTCATACAATTTGTGTAGTACTCATTCGGACACAAAGTCTAAACTATCTCCTGGTGGTACTCCTGTCTCTGACCTGATGGATTATGAGCATAACAGCATTCCTATGGTGTTCATGCAACCATAATTGCTTTGATCTAGGTTTTTCTAAGTAAACATACAACATTGAATACCAAAACAATAAACCCTAATTGACTAGCATACAAATCTGAAATTGGCATATGATTAGGGTTAGAATCATTACCTTGATTGTTATGTAGCAATAACAATCACAAACCTCATTGAAGTTGACTTATGAAAGCTTAGTGCCTCAAATGTTGCACTTCTAATGGAGTCACAAACACCACTAGCAACAAGACGACTTAAGAGAGGGAGGAGGAGGCACCAAAAATGTCTAGGGTTTCTCTTAGAAGGTTAGCCACGTTTTTAGGAGCCTTAGGGGTCCTTATATAGTTGAGGCTACTAGGGTTTTTCAACTTTGAAACCCTAATCCAGCTGCTTAGGCCCTAAGCAGCCCAAAGATCCTTCCAGAAGGCCCCTTTGGACAATTTCTATATGGACTCTCATATAGAATTCGTTCATGCCTCCTTTATGGATCCTAAGCCCAACTCTGCAACTATCTTATAATTACAGTATCAGTCCCTTTTATTTAATTAATCTCTTTTAGCCACAAAACTAATTCTTAATTAATTCTTGACTAATATTAATTAAACAATATGATTTCTCTTTTAATATATTATTCATATAATATATTAATAAATCATAATTAATCCTCTTTCTCCTTAGTTCATCCTATCAGTTGCTATGGTGAAGGCAACCCAAAAGGACCATGCTCATAATCGGGTCAAGTACATACCAAAATAGTTATGGGCTTAGCACCTAATCCAACATGACCCTACCCTTTATCGGAGCCTTGTCGGTGCTTTGCAATATCTTACATTCACCCATCCTGATATTGCTTATGATGTTCACCAAATCTGTTTATTCATGCATGATCTGTGTGAACCTTACATCCTTGCTCTTAAGCGTATTCTTCGCTATCTCCACGGTACATTGTCTCATGGTCAGTCTATTCGGCGATCCTTTATTGATCACTTGGTCACTTATTCTGATGCTGATTGGGCCGGTAGTCCTCACACTAGTCGATCCACTTTTAGGCTCAGTGTTTATCTTGGCAACAATCTGATCTCCTGGTCCTCCAAACGCCAAAATGTTGTTTCTCGATCACCAGTTGAGGCTGAGTACTAACGGGTGGAAAATGTGGTTGTTGAAGCTGATTGGCTTCATAATATTCTTCTCAAGTTATCATGTCCATTATGTAAAGCTACAATTGCGTGTTGCAACAATATGAGTGTCATGTATCTGTCTTCTAACCCTGTACAACATCAACATACCAAGCATGTAGAAATATACTTACATTTTGTTAGGTAACGTGTCGTCATTGGGAACATGTGTGTTTTGCACCTGCCATCGCCTGATCAATTTGCAGATATTTACTAAGGGTCTTCCTACTAAGTTATTTTTAGACTTTCGGGACAGTTTAAACATTTTCAAATCTCATGCTCAAACTGAGGGGGTGTTTTAATTTATACTCTCTTTTTATGTCTTTTATACTCATTTTCAAATCTCTTTATATATATATATATATATATATATATATATATATATATATATATATATATATATATATATATATATATATATAATATGCATAGTGGCCCTAATTAAGGAGGCTTTTCCATAAATAACAGTTTACAAAGTTCAATGAAACATATTTAAATATCTAATTAAGAATTAGAAAACTTTCATTTTTTTTATTGAAGAGTTCAGTGACCATTGAACTCCAAATCAATTAAATGTTAAGGTGACTTCTCACAATGAGTAGAGTTTTATCCATTGAACGACAACTAGATTTACTAACTCATTCAACTCTTCTATCGAGTCTCCATTATGGATGCTCTAAATGGTCTATGCAAGAGTGGGGTGACATGGTCCGAGCTATACAAAATACAATCGTATGCTAACATCTATGACCAAACTTATAAATTCTCATTTTATTACCACCAGTAAGATAAATCAAGAAAAGATAAACCAAATTAATTTATGTACCATGCTGCAAACTTTTATTTTATTTCAATAGCTGTGTAATGGTTACATTTGGTATGTGTAGAAACAATAATACAAGCTGTATGTATGTGTAGGGAACAAGAGGGGTCTTCTTTTATGTTGTGTGGTATGGCAATGAAGGATAAGAGCCAAAACTCAGGTCAACTGGGCCAATCTCCCCTCTCTCTTCCAATCTCTTCATCTTCACTCCTTGAGTAGCATTTCCCATCTGCCATCGATTAAATTTTGTCATTAACTACCAAATCTTTAGGTACCATATAATATGCAATTATTATATTCCATTTTCCATAAAATATATGTACAATAAAACTCATATATAATCTGATGAGAGTATTTTACGTTACTCAAATATCTTTTAAATAATTACATAATTGATCATTTATGAAACAAAGTTAATTTTAATATGATTTTTGTAATAACTAAAAGTCAAATAAGAGTTTATTTGGATGTATTTTGTCAATTTGTGTATCCAGTTATCGTGATTTCAAGTAATAACTAATAATTACTTAATTTTCAGTGTTTGAGTAAAGTAATATTGTCAATTTTGATTAGTTTTTTTTCTAGAAAATCAGTATTAATTTTGATTATCTGATATGATCAAAGAACTAGTTTTTGTTAACGAGTGCAATAATACCTCCAACAAGGAAAGAAAATTACTATATTACCCTCATTTTAACCATATAACCTTTTATAATAATAAAATAATGGATACTATATACATAAGCTTACTATGATAATTACTCAACTTTGTTTTTTAATAATTTAATAATACAGTAGCATGTCCTTTTCCTCATTTTAGTTATTAAATTATTTTAATTTTTCGATTACTTGAAACCTAATTATTGGTTATTATCATTTCAAATAACAAAAACACATTCCAATACTATTAAAAGAACCCTCTCGATATAAATTACCTGTAATACATCCATCTGTTTGGAGTCTGAAGAATCGAAGCTGTGGAATATGCTTGCTTCAGTAAGCTTCATAGATAGAAACTGAAACACACATCAAATAATTGAGTTATTTTAAATATTTTCTATTTTTTTTAAAATCTAATACCAATCATTCAAAAATATATTAATCATTTGGGTTCAAATAACTCACTTCCACTTGATTTTGCAACGACTGCACATAGTTGATTATCTCATCCAACATTACCGCCATTCCCATCGACTGTAAATATATACACAAGTAATCCAGTTAACTCGGGAGAATGAAACACGTGTACAGTAAAATCTAGCAAAACATACCGAACATGTAATTTTACCATTGATTCTGTTTAGAAATTTACCTTGTAGCATCCTGGGACGATATCTTGCAAGCATCTCAAACGTTCGTTGATTTTTCCTCTTCTAACCTAAACCCATATAACAAGAACAGCTTAGTTTTTGTATATATTTGACAAAATGTGATAGAAATATTCTTTTATCTACAATTATATACTACTATTCTTCTAGATAGTAGTGTTACTTTTGTTAATTTTGAATAAATAGCCAAACTTTTGAGCTTACCCTTTCTGCTATACTGTGACTATCAGTTGCTTGGCCCCTTCTTGCTCTAACGTGTACCACTTCCTTTGGTGCTTCCTCATTTTCACTCGCTTTAACTTTCTTTCCTTTTCCGGAATTCTATATAGAATGAAATCAAGAAAATTATTAAGTATTAATTAAGTACAAGTCCTAGAAAGACGAAAGTAATTAACCATGCATGTGATCTTTTTGCTACAAATAAACTATCATTTTTACGACGTTTGTCGCATGCAAAATGTGTTCAATTTGAACAGTGAAAGCTGCAGTTCTTATATACCTGGTATTTCTTTTGGTTAATCTCATTTTCTGGAACTGGGTTAGATGATGAATTCCCTGAGCTGCTTGCTGAAACATCCATTGATTTTCTCTTCCCATTTATGGCTGGACCTGTGGCAACGGGCTCGTGAATCACCATGATATTCTTTTGTTCATATTGAGAAACTGGTTGAAAGCTTTGAACGAATTGATGATCAAATGGTGGTAATACTTGTTGATACAAGAAATTGTCATTTGAAAACCCCATTAAGCTCTGAGAATTCAAGTTTGGATTGTCATATTGGACTGAAAATTGGTTGAGGAATTCCATGCTTTGATCGATGTCTATGAAAGAATATGAAGGTTTACGGTTATGGAAATTTGATGTGAAACCCTCCATATATGAAGCTTTTTTATAATACAAATCTTGTATTAATTAAATTTGCCGAAGAGGGTTGTCTTTGCAAGTTGTGTGTGGTCGCTCTCTCTATATATATGTGCTATTGTCTTTGTCTCTTTGTTCCATTAAAGTATTTTTCAATCTTTTCTTTTTTGGTTTATTTAGAAAATATAAGGCCACAGGTCATTAACATATACAGCTTTTTTAACGATGTAACAGATACACATGTTAATGAACTTAATAATCTGTGTCAAATTGCATCGCCAAAATGAAGTGTCAATTTGCAATTGCCAAAATGTCACATGTCGGTAAAAGAAGTATACATCGTTGTTCTATTATGTGTTATCCGAAACGATTCAAATTAAAGACTTGATAGAGATAGTCTTTCAGAGGGCCACGTGGAAATTCCAGCTTCTTTGGTTGTGTTCCCTCTGTGGGTCCTGTTTCAGGAGATATATCTTATAGCGTAGGGCCCATCATTTGTTTCTTGCTTATTGTATAATATTTGGAACCCATCAAAAGCAAATATATAAAAAAGAGAATATAATGGTAGTCGCTAATCAAAGAGTTGGTGGGTTGTTCTTTTTCATTAAAGTTTAACGTTCCAATGCATGTATCCATTGGTATGTGAAGTGATTTTGGTCACAAATCTCTAATGGATTTCAAGGTGATCAACAAAGAGATTTGTTGACGGATGTATGGGCCACGCTCAAGATTGCTTGGTTTCATTTCCTTTGTGGCAAATTTCTGTGAGCTTCACTAGTTCTTGGACACATTTTTTAAACTTTGTTTTAGTTATTTTTTTTATTGACAATTTTTAGAATAAATTATCAGAAGTAGCAACATATTTACTTTGTTGTTAAAAAAACAGCATATTTTACTTTCACTAAAAATATGAGAAATACTTTTTATTTCTTATACAAGATATCAATGTAATTTTATTTTATGATCGATAATAATAGCATACTCACATACTTTTATTGATAATAGCAATATATGACTTAAACCTGGCATACTTGTTACAAATTGATGTTATCAATAAAACTTGTAAGTGCATTGCTATTTTAATTGCATCTAAAAAACATAAGTATGTTGTTATTGTAACTAAAAATTATCTTTTACAAGTATTAATAATTTAATACCATATCGGTAGCATGTATGAAAAATATAAATGTGTTAATAATTATTAGTACACAAATAGATTCATTGTTATTTAGAATGAAATGAAGCATATTACATATATTGATAACAAAAGTCAAATATGTTGTTATGTTTTGCAGTTTATCCCAATTAATTTATTAAATTAGTTGTTATATACAAGAAATGCGACCTCCAACGATGAAAAATTACCTTTATCGTTACCATTGTCGTTGCTATAGACCATTGGAAACGGCATGTCGTTGCTCAAACATCATTGTTAAATCCTTTGCCGCTACAGAAAACCTTCTATCAACGATGATTTGTCGTCCAAACTTGTAAGATTTTTTTTCTAGATATTTTTTTATCAAAATATAAATATTTGAAATCATTTAAATCTAATACAAAAGAATCGAATTTCTTACAAAACCATCCAAATATAATATAAAAACATTCAATTCTAAAACCATTCATGTAACACCTCTTGCTCTTGTTGGGTGATTTTAACATGGTATTTAAAACATATTTTAAATCTTTTAAAAGCAACCGTTCAGTGTTTCATAAAGTTTTGTGGAAAATAAACGGTCCCAAAAATATTCAAGTTAATAGTTTCAAAAGGCGAGGTGTTATTAGGTATAAGTTCCTCACATCATTGGGCCTTCTAAATGTCCTTCACCTCTAGTATCTCGAATACTTCAATTTGGGCATACGTCAAAATAAGTTTGACAATGGATTTGTCTAGTGAAATACATGGGATCGATTCACTTAAAGTAAAAGATGATGATCCATCATACTCGAATCAAACCCCGCAAAAACAAACACATAATTAATTCTAAACTCATTAAACTCATGGGTTCAATAACTCAAATCAAATCAAGGGTCTTATAAAAGATCAACTGCAAAATATATCATTACCAAAAGACTTATAGTCTCACAATTTCAAATAAAGGTAAATCAAGGCTATAATATATTAAGAAGAAATGCATGCAAATAGCCCATACTCATGTCAATGTCAATAGTTAATCTTCTTGTTGGGTAAATATGACACTACGATGGTACTTCATTCCCGATGGCTCAAACAGACACTATGATGGTAATCTGTATCCTACGGCTATGGAGCCAACACCCCTCACCTATACAAGCGAAAACTAACATCTAATTGTGCATGTGAAGATTATTTAAAAATCTACTCACAACAACTCAACACGCAAGGGATCCCAAGGCCTTGACCACTCAAGTCAACCATCCTAGTATGTAAAAACACTTTCAAAATAAATATTAGCTTTTCCTATCAAATCAGTTTCGAAATCTTGTTTACTGAATGCAACAAGTATATGTATAATTAGGAAATTATCAATCAATTTATAAAATCAATTTAATTGAAATTATGTCAAATGGAAGAGTAATACTCCTAAAATTAATAAATCTTACTTCAAAACACTAGGTTTTACACGGCAGGGGACGCGTCGTATTATGCTTATGAATGTATCGCGTTCCTAGGTGACATCTCGACTTTGGGCATGATACTTATGTTGCACATCACGTACTACACATATAGGTACAACATCTTGTACAACATAATACCAACATAGATTTTAACCACACTTTAAGTCATCTCAATTCCATTTAAAAAAATGGCCTTAAAAGTACAAATTGGAACAACCAATATGGACTTCCTAACACCATTATTAGCGATTAAATTACATAAGATGCATTAACTTAATCCATTTAGTTTTCACAATAAATCATGGCATTTATTGATCACTAAACTTCTTTTGATAGACTTAAGTGCTTAAGGTGATCAATGACTCACTAGTGTTACTTAGAACATGCTAAACGTTTGAATCCAAAATTTATTATAAATATAAAGTTTAATCCATTCCAATCTATCTTAACTTCATAATAAGATTACATTTCATTTTTTTCTTCTAAATTTCATAATTTTGCCTTGTGGTTAACAATTCTTAGAACCACTTATGTATTAATGGATTCCTCATGTTTTTGCATCCAATTTAAGATCAATGTATCAATTCTTGATTTTGAGCATCCTATTCATCATAAACCATCAATAAACTATTGTAGAAGCTTATAAAATCAATATATATATATATATATATATATATATATACACACACACACGCGTCTAAATCCATATCCCAATCACTTGATTCTCCCATTACTTTTAGTTTGTGCATTCCTTGAATGATTATAGCATCAAAACTACTTTAACGATCATAGGATTCTTTAGGGAATAATTTGACAACATTTAGATTATCATTGTGATCTAGGGTTTACGGTAAGATTAACACTCAGACATTGAATCTATCAAGATGAATGTTATATTTGAGTTTAAAACCACATCAGCCGTCATATAAGTGTTAAAAAAACAAAACCCTAACCCTCATATAATCTTGAAATCGATTTCGGTTTCCACTACATAGTTCTAATTTGAATTTAATGTAAAACATGGAAGATATCATACCTTGAAAGCGTAGATTCTTTATGCTCTTAGCACCAATTGAGGTAAACTTACTTAAAATCTATTCAAGAGGATTATTCTACAAGAAATTGTTGTCATTTGAGTTATTAAAAACCTATATTGGTCCTTTTTAGATCTTTCTTGGCATATTGCAACATCACCAACATTCACAAATACTATTTGAATGGTCACATAGAAATCAAGATTTTAAGATATAAAAAATGATGGATTATATGTCTATGTTAGATATAATATGCAAGATACAAAAAAAAGGTTTATCGTAATATTAATTATACATAAGACTATAAGGTCACACTAAAAGCTATAAAATGGCTTAGAAATAAATAGTATATTAATTACATAAATTATTATTTACCAATAAAAAAATAAGTAAATAAATTGATTTTTTATTTATCAAAATAATAAATTAAGTTAAAGAGGTTGTTTAACAATTAAATAGTTTAACAATTAAATAAACATATTTACTTTATTGTCAAATAATTATATGGATTAAGTTAGTTAAATTGGATGGTTTGAAAGACATTTAGAAAGCCCACATTACACTAGAAGTATGTAAAAGAATGAAAGTTGCAAATACAAAAATAAGCAACATTCACGCGTTTGGTTCACCGGAATGAAATGGAATTATGTGGAAAAAGGAATCCAATTCCACCGCATTTCAGTATTTGGTTCAACTTTGTATGATAGAATTGGAATTCTAAATGAAAAAACTTTCCATTAAATAGGAGAAAAAGAAGATTATGGAATTAATTTGCTACTAGAAAGTGACATTTTACCTTATTACCCTTGTTTTATTTCACAACATAACATCTACCACAATCACCTACCGCTACCGCCACCACCACTTCCTGCCGCCACCACCTACAACCTACCACCGCCACCGCCACCGCCACCCACCACTACCTGCCGCCACCACCTACAACCTACCACGTTCTATTGTTGTTAATGTGTAAGTTGATCCGCTCTAGGATAATTAAGATTTTAAATCTGAATTTATGATGTGTATTAGTTGTCTAAATTATTTTTTGGAATTGATTAAACATCAACAAGCGGTCAAAAGATGGGTACGACATGGGCTAGTTGCAAGGCTTGCAAATCTAAGCGGCCCACAAATGTGTATGTAAGCAGTAAGCATAATGTAATACCTATAAAATGCATCATCGACATTCATCCACTATAATTTCTTGGTGCCCATAAAAATGAAAAAAGATGTTAATCAACATCGTGTTGAAAAAAGTTAACTAAGTGCCCATTTGTTTACCCATAAAAAAACGCTCCTCAAAGTAGCAATTGCAGAAATTTCGATTAAAGAATTATCATTTGGGATAAAAATCATTAATCATGGGATTATGAAACAATAATCATATTTTAATTAAATTTTAATCCTTAAAGCCAGTCGATTCTTCTATCGATCACGGCTACAACTATCAGTTATATATTTGTTGGTCAATCTTTACGTTATGTTACATTATAGAAATTAGTTTGATAATTACATTGATTCAGCCAATTGGTATGTACTTGTGCAAATTAAATACTTGA
This sequence comes from Lactuca virosa, assembly GCF_052849685.1. Taxonomy (NCBI): domain Eukaryota; kingdom Viridiplantae; phylum Streptophyta; class Magnoliopsida; order Asterales; family Asteraceae; genus Lactuca; species Lactuca virosa. The sequence goes on from NC_136433.1 coordinate 49,256,991, forward strand.
GCATATATGTTGGTTAGTAGTGCTATCGATACTTTTGAATTTTTATTGCTATTCTATTTTAGGGTTAATATAATAAAATACTTATATATATCAAGTTTTCTTTCTCGAATTAAACCTTAAGTTTATTTTTTTATTTTTTCTTAAAATACCTTGTGTTTTTTCATTTTTTCCACTACAATTGCTAAGACCTGTTGGATCCACAATCTTCTTTGTGAACTTAGGTGGTCGCCTGATAAAGCAACAATTGTGTATTGTATGATAACATTTGTAGCTTAGTGCAATCTACATGCTCTCCAATCTCGATCAAATGCTCTCCAATCTCGATCAACACCAACACACCAAACACATATAGATTGACGTTCATTTTGTTCAAGATCATGTTACATTGGAACTTATTTGAGTGTTTCACGTCCACTCTTCATCACAATATGCTGACATCGTTACTTCAAAAGAGGGTTGGCGTCCTCTCTTTTTCTTGACTTCCGGATCAGTTTGAACGTGATATTAGAGGTTATATTTGTAATTTAAACATAGAGGAAGGGTCAGTTTGTAAATATTGTGTTAGTTAGTTAGACAGTTGAGGCTGTTAGTAGTTCAATTAGTTTTCCTTCCTTTCTCATTTGTATATGTACTTCAATTCAACTGATTGATTTCCAATTTTTCAACTTGTAATATGGTATCAGAGAAGAAACGATAGCTTCCGTTTCTCTTTTTGTTCATGTTCGTTCTTTCCTGTTCTTCATTCACAAATTGTTTCTTGTGAATTACTGATTTTCTTTTGGCGATTTCAAATTCACAAATTGTTCTTGTGAATTGTTGCGTTTTTCATTTCCGATCAAATCACAAATTGTTTTTGTGATTATCATTGTATTTTCTTTATAATGGCTGCTAATAATTCGAATTCGAGTTCATCTCCAATCGACGATCGTATGTCTCCATACTACATGCATCATTCAGACAATCCTGGATGTATTCTTGTTTCTCAACCTTTAATTGGTGAGAGTTATCCTTCTTGGAGCAGATCTATGTTGATTGCTCTTTCTGTGAAGAACAAAGTTGGATTTGTTGATGGATCGTTACCTGAACCACCGCTGACTGAAGCTATTAATCGTGATTCATGGATGATGAACAATAAGCTTGTTATCTCATGGATTTTGAACTCCGTTTCTAAAGAGATATCTACTAGTATCATGTTTGTTGATTCTGCAAAGGATATATGGAATGATCTCAAAGACCGATATGAACAGAATAATGGTCCTCGTATTTTTCAGATTCGTCGTGAAATCATGAATCTCAATGAAAATCAAGATGCTGTTGAAATTTATTTTACTAAACTGAAATCTCTAACTGAAGAACTCGAAAATTTCAGACCAAGATGTTCTTGTGGAAAATGCGATTGTGGTGGAGTCAAGGAAATTGAAAAATATTTTCAATCTGAACAAATTATGAATTTTCTTATGGGATTGAATGAATCCTTTGCTCAAACAAGAGGTCAAATCTTGTTGATGGATCCATTACCAGTAATCAATCGTGTTTTCTCACTGGTAGTTCAAAAAGAAAAACAGATGCTTTCAAACAATCAAACTTCTTTGGCATTTCTTGCCAAATCTACCCCTGTTAATTCTAACAGGAATGTCAACAACTCTAATGCAGGTCAGAATCAAGCCAAAAAGTATCAAAATAACAGAGACATGCCTTATTGTTCTCACTGTAAGTTTCAAGGACACACGATTGAGAAGTGCTACGAATTACATGGTTACCCTCCAGGTTATAAACCTAAATCAAAAACTAATCATGTTGTTGCTGCTATGATGAATGATGATATGAATTCTCCAATAACTGATGAACTTAGCAACATGTTTCGAGGATTTTCTTCAGCACAATGCCAACAAGTGATGTCAACCCTGTCAAACCACATGATTTCTGTCAATCCAAATGAGAATACCTCAACAGGTAAGTGTTATTCTCTTACTGTTAAAAACGGATTGGGTTCTCATATGTGGATATTAGATTCAGGGGCATCTCAACATGTGTGTCATGATATTAATTTTTTTATGAACAAGAGAATGGTTTTTAATCATACGGTTACTCTTCCAAATAAAGTAACTCTACCTGTTCATATGATTGGAGATATCAAGATTGATTTCTTGTTCATATTAAAGGACTCTTTCCTGAGTTTGATTTGAATTTGTTATCAGTTAGTGCTCTTACAAGATCCCAACATCTAATCATTCAATTCACATGTCACAATGCATATATTTAGGATGTTCATCACAAGAAGATGATTGGCAAAGTTGACAATATTCAAGATTTGTATGTCATCAACAACAACGGACAACAAATTTGTAATTCAGATTTAAATTCAAGAATCAATACTGTTTCTTTAGATTTGTGGCATAAGAGATTAGGACATACTAATAATTGTCTTGTTCCTATTAAGACTTTGTTGGATGTTTCTATTACTCATAGTGATTGTAAACAAACATTTTCCAATTTGCCCTTTGGCTAAACAAAAGCAGATTCCATTTCAGTCTTTTAACAATATATCTGATGAATCTTTTGCCATTATTCATTGTGATATATGGGGTCCTTATCAAGATCAAACCAATAATAGACAAAGATATTTTGCCACAATTGTTGATGATCACAGTCGATATACATGGATATACTTGTTGAAACAAAAATCTGATATCAAAAGTATTATTCCAAAGTTTTATGCTTATGTCCATACTCAGTTCAACAAGAATATCAAATGTTTTCGATCAGATAATGCTAAAGAGTTAGAATTCAAAGATTTTTTTGATGAAAAAGGAATTATACATCAAAAATCATGTGTTCAAAAACCACAACAGAACTCAGTTGTGGAAAGGAAACATCAACATCTGTTGAATGTAGCTAGATCATTAATGTTTCAATCACAAATTCCGATTTGCTACTGGGGTGATTCAATTCTGACTGCAGCTTATTTGATCAATCGAATTCCATCAAAAATTCTTGAATTCAAAACACCATATGAATTGTTACATGGTGAAGTTCCAAATTATAAACATATTCGAATCTTTGGATGCTTGGCCTATGCTTCAACTTTGTCAAATCAAAGAACGAAGTTTACTCCCAGAGCTAAAGCTTGCATATTTTTGGGATATCCACCCAATATGAAAGCTTATAAACTTCTTGATCTTGAAACAAATCAAACTTTTTGTTCAAGGGATGTTATATTTTATGAATCCATTTATCCATTTCAAGAAAAAAAACTTCTTAACAGCACCTTCAGATCCTTTTTCCAACATTGTCTTGCCTATGCCATTTAATGAACACATTCTTCATTCTATTCCTGATTCAATACCAGCACCTGTTCAAGCTACACATTCATATCTGAATTCTGAACAAACAGGAGAATTAAGAAGATCTCAAAGAAATCATCAACCTCCTTCATATTTACGCAATTATCATTGCAACATAGTGTCTCATTCTTCTACACCATACTCTTTGGATTCTGTTTTATCGTATGATAAAGTCTCTAAGAATCACAAAGCTTTTGCTATGGCTGTTTCTTCAACATTTTAGCCCAAGAATTATAAAGAAGCATCAATACATAAAGAATGGTGTGAAGCTATGAATGTGGAATTGGATGCAATGGCAGCAAATAATACTTGGACAATTATGCCCCTACCTCCAAATAAGAACATTGTTGGATGTAGATGGGTTTATAAAGTCAAACATGGAAGTAATGGCACTATCGAAAGATATAAGGCAAGGCTTGTGGCAAAGGGATTTAATCAAAAAGAAGGAATTGACTATTTTGAAACTTACTCACTTGTTGCAAAATTGGTCACAGTCAAACTTATTTTAGCTATTGCTGCAATAAAGAAAGGGAATATGGTGCAAAAGAAAGGGAATATGGTGCAATTGGATGTTAACAATGCGTTTCTTAATGGAGATTTGCATGAGGAAGTTTTCATGGATATTCCACCTGGACTCAACATTCAGGGGGAACCTAATGGTTCACATTCCAAACTTGTTTGTAAACTTAATAAGTCCATTTATGGTCTTAAACAAGCTTCCAGGTAATGGTTTGAAAAATTTTCATCTTTTATGCTGAAAATTGGATTTACTCAGTCAAAATCAGACTATTAATTGTTTCATAAAGGCAAAGGTGATGATTATGTTTGTTTACTTGTTTATGTAGACGATATAATCATTACAGGTGCATCTCAACAAGGCATTGCTTATCTCAAGTCTCAGTTAAGTCAAGAATTCAAACTAAAAGACTTGGGCAATTTAGGATATTTTTTGGGTTTGGAAATTGCACATTCACAGGAGGGTATTATGCTCTCTCAACGAAATTATGCTTTGCAACTTCTAGAAGATGCCGGATTATTAGCTGCAAAACCCAAAAATACCCCTATAGAACCACGATCTGTGTTATCTGCAAAGGATGGAGATTTTTATCAAGATCCTTCTCAATATAGAAGGTTAATTGGAAGATTAATCTACTTAAACATCACAAGACCAGATATTTCCTTTGCAGTACAACAATTATCTCAGTTTATGTCTAATCCAAGAGTTCCTCATTACAATGCTGCATGCCATTTACTCAGATATCTGAAACAGTCTCCAGGCCAAGGACTTCTATTTTCATCAAAATCCTCATTATAACTCAAAGGATTTTGTGATTCAGACTGGGCAAAGTGCAAAGATTCTAGACGATCTGTAACAGGTTTTTGTGTGTTTTTAGGAGACTCATTGGTTTCATGGAAATCTAAAAAGCAATCAACTGTTTCAAGGTCTTCAGCAGAAGCTGAATACATGGCTATGGCTATCACTACTGCTGAATTGGTTTGGATGCAACAATTATTGAAGGATTTTGATATTCACACAAAAGATCCAACCTTACTCTTTGGAGATAATGAGGCTGCTCTTCAAATTGCTCATAATCCTACATTTCATGAAAGCACAAAACACATTGAAGTGGATTGTCATTTTGTAAGAGAGAAAGTTGAAGATAAAACAATTCAACTCTTGCCAATAAGATCTGCTTTGCAATTAGCCGATATGTTTACTAAACCTCTACCAAGCACCAAGTTACAATCTTTTTTATGCAAGATGGGTCTGAAGAATATATATTGAGGGGGAATATTAGAGGTTATATTTGTAATTTAAACATAGAGGAAGGGTCAGTTTGTAAATATTGTGTTAGTTAGTTAGTTAGACAGTTGAGGCTGTTAGTAGTTCAATTAGTTTTCCTTCCTTTCTCATTTGTATATGTACTGATTTAGATTCAGTTTCAATTCAACTGATTGATTTCCAATTTTTCAACTTGTAATACGTGAGAAAGCATCTCTCGAATAACTGAATGCGTGAATTTAACATGTAGCATATATCAAGTACTTTGCATTATTAGCCCATATATTGTATTACCCTATTACTTGTATTTGTTTCATTGTTCTCGATCCACGGTGTATGTCTCACACTCTCATGGGACATGGGTGATTTGTATATATGCATATTACATGACTCAGTTTGAATTCAATGAGAATATTGATAATCAACATGCCTGACGTATACAAGCTTTTGCGATCAGACATATGGAACTACAAGCACAAATAGTAAAAAAGAATTGGAAATTATATCAATTTAATTTATTTGACAATCTAAACAAGGGATTCCGATAGAACATTTAATTAATGAGGCACACCCTCCAATACTACTAGCAGCAGATGGTATCTCCAAATTTTGTCTTTCCACAGCAACCCTTCTTACAACGGCTCGAACCTGGTGCTGAACCACATGGTTTTCGTTTTGGTTTTGCTGATCCACCACTTCCACCACCACACCCGACTATATCTCCTTGCTTCGGCGAATTGCAATCTGTAGCTGCACATACCAATTCAAATTAGTTACTACGTAAACTTTCATTACTCTCAATCCATCAAGCAAAACACTGTGTGTGTTTAGTTAACAAAACACTGTCATTTTGATGAGTTCTATAAAGAGAAGCAACTTCATGGCAGATACCGTGTATGCTCCTTTACAAATTATAATAGCAAGTTGGGAAAAGCTCGTGTTAAATTAGTGATAAATTATAGATGGAAAATACACCAAAGAAATAATTATAGGAAACAATATCTAAAAATCAAACCATAAAAGTAGAGTTTCCTTTTTCCAAACACAATTATCTGACCTGACTGTAGATGGTAATTAAAATTTGTATGCTTTTGAAGTTATTAAAAATGGTGAAACTATTTGGGTTTATACTTTATATCCTATTACAAAATGTCACATGTTTAGAGGAAAACAAACCTAGTTGACGAGCACGGTTGTATGGGCTTCGGGCGGTTGCTATGGTGTGAGAAGATGAGCTAATGAAGATGAGGATGATAAGAACCAAGAAAAGTCCTCCCCCTTTTATGATCGAGGTCATATTTAGAAATGACGAATGAAGGTATATATGTATATATCGGTTTATAGTTATCTATTTATACTCAACATATGCCCATAATCTAAACGCGTTTGTTCAAAAGTTGACGAAAACAGGAGGAAAGGAGTATGGGAGTGGTTAGCCGCCCCCAAAAAATCATATGTTTTCATTCATTTTCTGGCACTTTTATTTGGAGTTTAATTTCGTCTTTTGCTTGCAATTTGTTTGGACCAATATCTCATGTCCTGCCGTGATCTACGGCTCTACGCGCACTGTTATATGCATGTCTAACATTAATTAAATAACAGCGAATTAATTAGTTCTTAGTTGGTATAACGACAAAACCGGATGAAAATGGACCGTAGGGTACGGAATAGAATGTGAAAAATTAAATATCCTCATATATTTTCTTTGTATATATCATTCTACCTAGCTTAAATGATCACTTGTGTCATATTTAATGAAAATAATATATTTACACTACACATGTCACTATTTAAAATAAATAGGAGATATATATAGAAAGAAATATATGAGGATATTTTATTTATCAATATAACATAATATAACAAAACTGATTATTTACTAGATATAAGACCCATATATTACATGAGTTAATTAAAAAAAATAAATATAAATGTCTAAATATTTAAGAACTTTGGATTTATAAGAAAAATAAGAAAAATAACGAATTATTAAAATCGATTTTTTTAATCTTTTAAATTTAAATAAATAAACAAAATAAACTAATGAACTTTAATTTGAGAATTTTTAAATAAGAAAGTAAGTCTATTAATGAAATTGATATTCATTTTTTACTATATTTATTGTAATTATTACATTAAAGTATTATGTGCAATTTATTAAAATAGAAAAACCCATAAAATAACCACAAAATGACATTTGGCAAATTGAATGAGAGTGTGACATGTGGCAAAAAAATTTTCATTTATTAAAGTAGATACATTGTTTTAGGACCCCAGAGAACAAGATTATGAAATGACATTAATAAGAGTTGCATCGGATGGTAATATTAAATCCTCACAAAGATATTTTGATTTTGCTTCTCAGTAGAACATGTATGTGAATGTGTACGCAAAATTCGGTAATGTGTGATATTTGTTCTTGGGGTTACAAAATAAGTTTTTCTATTCGAAATACTTATTGTGAAATCCAAAATATATTTTTTTGACAGAAAACATATGTAACTTAAAGTTAGAGGCTGTTTGGCAGAATCTGAATTTTTAAGATCTGAATTTTTAAGAGGTCTGAATTTCTAAGAGGGTCTGAATTTTTAAGATTTGAATTTTGAATTGTTGTTTGGTTGGAACCTCTGAATTACAGTGCTGAATTATAAAAATGACCGTTTTGCCCTTTTGTATTATTTTTGCTAAATTCAATGTTTTTGTTTATAAAATAACCAAATCAACTTCTTGAATAATTATGTAGAAAAAAAAATAAAAAATTCAAATTAAATAAATCAAAATTAAACATCAATCCAAATCAAACTTAAATGTATGAATAATTAATTATTAATTTATGTACAAATCTATAATTCTATCTAGCCATGTATCTAATTACATACAAACAGAAAATCTTCACAAGTGGAATTCCATTCTATTCCAACGCCAATTCATTTTCATTACCCCCTTCAATTCTAACATTGGGAAAATATGTTTTCTTCCTTTCTCCGATTTCTGTAACCAGTGAAACCACACCTTAAAAACATATGTGATGAAATCCGTCAAACTGGAAACATGATCTTAAACCATCATCTTACCCATTAATCACTAATCATAACCCAATTTTTTTCAAAAAAAAGACTCAAACGAACAAACAACCCATAACAAATGAATTCAGCAAATGAACTCAATTTCAACAAATTAATTCAATTTCAGATATACATCCACAAATATTTCAATTTCATAATTCCATTTCAGCAAATGAATTCAACAATAATTCATCACATAACAAAATTCAGCACAATAAAGAACTACAAACACATTCTCAGCAAATGAACACATAATTCAGTAAGATCAAGAATCATATTTCAGCACAAATCAACAAGATTTAACAATAAATTTCAGCTATACATACACATATATCAACAAAAAAGAACAAATTAGAACAAAGAGCACATTTTCAACAATACTGTTCAACAAATAAACACAGAGATGAACGAGTGCTCCAGTTACAGATGTCAAACCTCGATTCAACAAATAAACACAAAGATGAAGGGAGGAAGAAATTCACAAAATTCGCGCTACAAGTTGCAAATCATAGTTACACAAAGGTTGCAATATCTATAACACAGAGAAATCGAGCAAATTACCTTCGATTCAAGCAAACATACTTAAGATTCTGCATAACTCGATCCGTGAATTCTCACCAATTTTAGAGAGAGAAGGATGGGGTGGGTGTCGATCGGATTCTGGAAACAGGAAAGAACTAAACGCAAAAAGGGGAGGCATCAATTCCGTACATGAACAATAGAGGAGATCGGAGGATGATGGGGGAGGCGATGCAGTATGGGATCGACGATGCGAGGAGGTGTTGGAGGGTAGCGACGGCCAGAAAGGGTGCTGTGACTGGCGTTGGAAGTAGAGGCGATTGTGGGACGCGGGGAAGAGATGAACGAGTGTGGGAGGGCACGAGGATAAGCGCGTCTTTTTTTTTTCAGATGCCCTTTTAGATCTTACCAAATCAGATGCATTTTTAATTTTCAGATCGTTTTTTAAGATCTAAACAAACAATCTGAATCCTTAAGGTTCAGACATAGCCACTTTTAAGAGGCATTAAGTGGTAAACAAACAACCCCTTAGTCGAAAACAAGTCTTAATGGACCCATTTAGCCATTTCAATGGTGGTTATTTTAGCAAATGACTCAAAAGTAGGTCATAAAAATGTAAAATTACAATGGTCAATTTTGTTATTATTCTTAATTTAAATATTCTTTTATGACGTAAAATATGTTAAAAACGCCCTAAAAAGTACTCCGAATAAAAAGATAAGAGGCGGGAATTTAATAAAATAATTTAAACAGTAATCTTTGTTGTAAAATCAAATAATTATTCAATCCGAATAAAAAGATAAGAGGCGAGAAGTCGAGAGATTAACACATTTGGATTTTCTCCCTAGCTATATGTGTGAAACCTAATTTATAAGATGTGGCATATGAAGGGTTCAATTATGATCTTGATCTCCGGTTCCAAGAACAGCTGCAGGCTTATGATGCTTCATCTCTCTCCACGTCTTCGCTGAATGCTTATCGTCCCTCCCATCCTCTCTTACTATAAATTATTGGGACACAAATTTATTGTACGTTTGCATCCCTGAACTTTGGAATCATTCCAATTGCATACCCAAATATTGACTTTTTTCTCATTTGTCCCCTTAAATGTCATGGGCTTTAACATAAGGTCCTACGTTCACTAAAATAGAAAACCCACTCGACTTGGAAAATGTTACAACTGGAAAATGTGAAGGACTTCTTTCTCATTTTTCTAATTTGTCCCCTTAAATGTCATGGACTTTTTCTCATTTTTCTCGTTTGTCCCTAGGGGTGAATTTTGAAGGCCCGACCTGGAAAGTAAAAACAGACATTTAATAATATTTTTCAAATATAAACAAAATTTATTAATATTACGATAAGATTCGATACGTAATAGATTGTTGTTAATTATGTTAATGCCTATGAATAAAATAAAATAAACTGTTTATTTACAAATAATCAACAACAACCACAAAAGAAACCACTTGAATCCAACGGGTTAGCAATGGATTGGTGATGCATTAACGACAATTAGTGACAAATTTCCAACAAAAAGTTTTGTTTACGTAATTTTTTTTTGGCCCCCCTTAAAGACACAATCCTATGCAGTCGTACACCTCACACCTCCTCAAGCACCTCCTCAAGTCTGGCCATGATTATAACCATTTCCGATTGACAAAATAATGGTATAAAACATTAACCATCGATGTAAATAATACACAACATGATACATATATAATACATTGCAAGGTACATCAACCTATATAGTGGTTGAAGATATCAAGAAATTCTACATTGGACAATAAATATTTTTCCGTGCAATACAAACGTTCGTAAAGTGTTGCATTATGCAGTGTTGCATCTGCATAACAGATCCCTACTTTTATGCACTATGTTGGATGGGTTTTATCGTTTGAACCAATTCCTATCTAGAATACAAGTTGATTACTTGGTTATCAAGTTACACAGTTATTTATGAATGTTTCATTATTATTAAAAGTTATTGGAATAACATTAGGAATTCTGTGAGCGTGACTTCGACGTTGAATCCATCTTCTGAAAAGATTCTACAACGCTTCAGTGCTCTGCTAACGATACTAAAGGAACGAAGAAATCAAATCATGAGTGACTAAAATCTCGAGGGTTGAAAGAGAATCCGATCGGAAATAGTAAGGAATGAAGGAGGAGGTCGAAATCTTTTTATAGGAAAAGTTTTTGAAAAGCGTGTCGCGCCCTACGTGGTGTCTTCTACTTCTACCACGTCATCAGGTTGTTGGTGGTGTTGAGACTTTTCCAACTGCCATGTGGCAGCATCCAGTGCGTCCAATGGAGACGAGTTGGTAGCCGGTGGCCTGGTTGCTGCGCTGGAAACTCCTATTTTCTCGATATCTTCAGAAAATCGTAATTTTCACATACTAGCTCCGTTTTCAAAATACTTTATATCTACGGTTTCGTATTTACGTCTACTAAAATTTTCTTTTATATCTTAACAACTACTTCACAATCTATTTTCATTTTATATTTTATAAACAAAATTGGCGCGTTGTATCTTGACAAATCATAACTTCTTTATAAAGTGTCAGATTTTGGCGATGTTTATACTCATGGGTTTGTATTTATGATTACTACACATTTATATAGATTATTTTATTCTATTATAAAACTAACTCATATATTATTTATATACAAATAACAGTTATATATACACATATCATGTATGGAAAATTCTTATTTATTTATTTATTTATAAGAAATTTACTTTATTAACTAACGTAACTTAAGATTCTTCTATGAAATGCTTAACACAAAAATACGAGCGTTAAAATTTCTAAAGATTGGATTCATCTCAAGATGGAGTTTCTTAAAGATGTATCGAAACCTATATTTTCTAAAATGTTGCATTATGCAACATTGCATATTCCAATTTGAATGAACCATTTCTTTTAATGATGCATGGGTTTTAGCGTGTGAGCTGATTTCTACCTAAAATATGAGTTGATTAATTGATTATCAAGTCACACAACTAGTTAGGAATGCTTCCTTATTGTTAGGAGTTATTCGACTATAGTGTTATAACTATATTTGTAAGTCTATAAGGTTGTTAGGTATGGGTCTCTCAACTTTATTGAGGGGCTGGGCTGGAACGCCTCCACAACTTTGAGGCTGAAGAAACACCGCAATACCCAGCCATTGTGTTAATTCTCGTTGCTTGATCAGCGCGTATCAACGACAAAAAAGAAGAAGAAACGGTCCTTTGACCTTAGATTTAAAAAAACAAAAAATAATGTTTTTATGTGTATAGTGGTTTGGTAATGTGGTGGGTATTTTCATCAAAAAATGATGTGACGTGGAGGATGATGTGGCGAAAATTTGGTATGGATACCCACCAACCTAAATAAAGCTATATAGATTCAAGATTAGTTTTTTTCATGAAAGGGCTTCCACACATACATTATATTCTCCGTGTGCGTATTTTATCTCTATTTCATTCATCACACTACCACAATTAAACAATATGGTTCAAAAATAAATTTAGGTTTTCATTGGCATTCCCTCGTTAGAGGTATACAGTTTTCTCACACACTAATTCAGACTGTCTTTTAGCAATGGTTTCTAAAAACAAGGATGCGTCGATTTTTATATTTCTCACTGCTAAAGGCAATAAATTAATTTACAGGATTGTTTACATAACAGTTTACTCAAAACACGTCAACATTGCAAATAAGACTTCACATAGTAACATCAGTTTACATAAGAATAGTGAAAAGTAGTACCACAGTAAAAAAAAAAAAAAACGGTGGCCAAATGTCATCTTTAATAACGGGTTTTTTATTTGATATGTATCTTTGCCTTTTGACATTTGTTAAGTGAGATGTAAAGATATATAAGGTGACAAAGTTTAATTTTAAGTGATTAATTCTTATATTGAAATTTGCCACAAGAAAAACTTGTAACAAAGTAAAAAATAGTTATAATATTATAATCTGAGAAGGTGCCCAAGACGATTCATTACAAAACACCTGCTCTGTGGAGAATACCAAAATCAGTTCCTCTTGATCCGCCCATATCATGTAACTAATTCTGGAATGCGTTTGAATTTAGAAATAAATCTTGAATATAAGGCATGTCAAAAGAGGACAAACTTAATAAAAAAAATAGATTTTGGTCCCTCTGGTTATTTATTTAAGATGAATATATATATTAAGCTAGTAATATGTAATATGTGTTTTGAAAAATATATTTTGATCATTATATTAAGTAATATATATATATATATATATATATATATATATATATATATATATATATATATATATATATATATAGAGAGAGAGAGAGAGAGAGAGAGGTTAAATTGAGAACGTCAAAAAAACCATTAAAATTTAAAAGTAATGTGAGAATTCATTTCATAATGGTTGTTTTAAGTGGTCACCATATGTCAAATTTACATTTATCAACAAAAAGAAACCCAAAAAACAATGTTTTCATTCAAAATTACCGTAAAATGTTAACTAGAGATATTTTATAAATTAAAAATAAAAAAAGATTGCACTCCCGATAGACCTACTATCACGGAAAAAATCCAATTTAGGATCATACTCGGCAAATTCATCAATGACCTGTTCGTTGGTATGACCCTAGACATGTTGGTATGACTGTTGGATTAGTGTCTAAGTCCATAACTATTTTGGTATGTACTTGACCCGATTATGAGCATGGTTCTTTTGGGTTGCCTTCACCATAGCAATATGTAGGATGAATTAAGGAGAGAAAGGTTTAATTATGATTTATTAATATATTATGAGAATAATATATTAAAGGAGAAATCATATAGTTTAATTAATATTAGTCAAGAATTAATTAAGAATTAATTTTGTGGCTAAAAGAGATTAATTAAATTAAGGGGACTGATATTGTAATTATAAAATAGTTACAAAGTTGGGCTTAGGATCCATTAGATGACAATGGACGAATTCTATATGGAGGTCCATAAAGAAATCGTCCAGGGGCCTTCTGGAATGGTCCATTGGACTGCTTAAGGCCTAAGCAGTCAGATTAGGGTTTCCTAGTTGAAAACCCTAATAGCCTACATGTATATAAACACCCCATATGCCCCAAAAACGTGGACAAGTGTTCCTTTAGGGTTTCCAGCCGTTTTTGGTGCCTCCTCTCTCCTCCCTTTTCATCCAAGTTGCTTAGTGGTGTTTGTGGCTCCATTAGAGGTGCAACACTTGAGGCACTAAGCTTTCTGAATCCAATCAAAGCAAGGAATTGATTGTTATTGCTATATAACAATCAAAGGTAATTACTAAACCCTTATTTCAGTTCTTATATGATAGATCTAGGGTTTATGGCTTTGGATTATCAATTGCATGTTCATTAGACAAACTAGATCCAAAGCTATTAGGGTTTGCATGTACACCATAGGATTGATGTATTTCTCGAAACTCATCAGTGGTATCAGAGCCTAGGGCTGTTTGTTAGTGAATTTGATGCTTCTTTGATCGAAAATTGCTTGAAAAAATCGAATTTTCTGGGTTCTGACTGCCAGACTCGCCGAGTCCATTCATGGACTCGACGAGTCCGAGGATCTGTTGCCGGATTTTTCGATTTTTCCACCAGATTTTGTTGAGGATAATTGCCAAAACTCGTTTTTATTGCCTAAAATCGTTTTTTTATGTTTGGAATTATTATCCTTGTCAAAATTGATGGATTTGGTTAAATATGGATAATATAGGATTATTATTAGTAAATATTTGACCTAGTAAGTTTGAAAAAGTTTAAATTTCCCCCTTTAGGTTTTATAGTTTGAATTTGAACTTAAAAGTTTTGTTTTTGAAATTTGAATAGTTGAACCGTATTGTTTTGAAAGGTTTCAAAACTTGTCTTCAAGTTTTGGAATTTAAATTTTGATTAAAAGTTAATTTTTGAAATATTTAAATTCTAAACCCTAATGTTTTGAAAAAGTTCAAAACTTGCCCTCAAGTTTTGGAATTTAAAAGTTGATTAAAAGATTAATTTTGAAATGTTAAATTCTAAAACCCTCGCATTTTGAAAAGTTCAAATTACACCCTTATGGTTTTATTAATTAATTAAAGTGTATAATTAAAAGAGATTTAATAATTCCATAAAGTTTTGGTTTACATTTGATTAAATTAAAAGTATAATTTATTAAATTGAACCACCTAGTATTTTAAAAGTGTAAAATACACCCTATACTATATATATGTAACATTAAAAGTCTAATATTATATATATGAGTAAAGAGTCAGTCTTACCGTTAGTAGGCCTCATTCACGAAGCTGGTCTATAAGGGGTGTTTAAGGAAATTGTCTATAAAATGGCGATTGAATGGGTATCCACTCTTACCCACCGCACTCTTGACTAGTGGAGGGTCGTTAGCCGAACGGGTAGGATAGGACGAAACCTTCCATTATAAGTATAATGAAGTACAAAGTAACTACATGCTTTTACAAATTCCCAAATTCTAATTACTTTAGGAAAAATGTGAAATTGTATGCTAATCCATGGAATTACACTTCGTACCCTTGTCAAACGTTAGTGGAGCGTGTGTGGTTAATCGGCACACTAATTTGGGTTTAACATTGGCGGCGAAGGGTGGCTCGATGTTTATCATAGATCAATGGAGTGTGTGTGGTTAACCGGCACATTGATTAGGTGACAGTATCATTGAGTGCATCACGTAGATTCGTATGGTTATTCACACCTTGTTTGTGATCCTCGGCATCCCAGTCGTAAATTTGAAGGGCATAATCGAGATTAAACATGCCATTGAAAAGTTCAATGAATCTCAAAAGATCTAGGAGTTTCAATTCATTTAAAACTTAAACCTTTTGTTTTTCATGGTGGAATTGGTAAATCGTCATTTACCTACCTTCAAATATTCTGCAACTAGATTACGGCATCCCTCTTCTAGGTTGTAGAGTATTGTGTTGGATCCTAGCCTTGATGTTTCATTTGGGTGTTACATCAAGGATTTTTTTATCAACTAACTTGATTTTTCTCCCATTTTGTAGATGTCTAAATCTTACAATGGTCTTCCCAAGTCCCTTGGAACAAGCTTTCCAAATGAAGATGACATTCCACGATACGATCAAGGAAATGAGAGTCATGCTTCACTTCCTCCACCTCCTCCAATTATTCTCCCTAACCCACAAGTTCAAAGGCTTGAAAAGTTCAAGCTCACTCAAGCCCTTTTGGCAAGTAAACACGAAGATGGGAAACCTATGTGTGCACACATCTTAGAGATGAAGTCACACATTGATAGTTTAAGGATGATGGGTGTCGATATCTCAGAAATGTTGGTTGTTGACTGGGTTCTTCAGTCACTTCATGAATCATATAGTGAGTTCGTTAGAGAGTACTATATGATGGACCATGACGTGACCCTCATTGATTTGACCTATTTGTTTATAGCTGCTGAATCAGAAATGATTTGGCGTGCTGATCGAGCAAATTTGTCTGGCAAATCAAACTCCCAAACTTCAATGGACATTGAAAATGGTGACATTGGAAATCCAGAAAAGGTAAATTCTGAGATAGTTCCTTGTGCCATTCCAAAAGAGTCCATCTGCTTCTACTGCCAAAAGAAGGGGCATTGGAGACGAAGCTGCCCTGTTTACCTGAGAGATCTAAGAGATGGGAGAGTCAAGACGTATGGCTCTACTTCAGGTAAAATCTATTAACTAACTCTATAAGTTCCTATTCTTTGATTCTTAATACATGATGTGATAAGATTACATTTTGATGTTTTTGTAGGATCGAAGAAAAGAGAGGAAGCTTAAGGAAGAAGCGTGCTGAATCTGATCATGAAGAAATGGATTTCGATCGCATGGACTCGAGGATCAGATTTTTGAGCTGCTACTCTAGAGTTAGGATAGAATGATAAGAAATATGAAATAGCATAGTTTTTCAGTTGAATTGCATTGTAAGGACAAATTTTTCCGCAATAAAATAAATTTTGATTTTGTCTTATTTATTTATCCTTTCAATGGTGTGTATGAAAAATTGATGTTTGATTGTTTCTATTGTTAGCAATAATGGATTCTTTATTATGTAATTTGTGGAAATGTCGAGAATTTGCCAAATAAGGGAAGATTCTCATCGCCCAAGTTTCAGTTGGACAGAAACTTGGAGTCATGCAACTTGGTTGCGTGATGAATGAGAAATTTCATATTTGGAAATTAGACTAATTCTTTGACAAAGTGTCAAGAGAAGGACTAGGAGATCAAGTACACTAGGTTGTGCATTGATCAAGTCCATCACAAGAGTGATAAAGATATTCGTCATGATTTACTAAAGTTTAGTAAATATGGTTATACTTATAAGATTAAGTATAATTCTGAGTTAATTGAAAGAGTTTCAATCAATAGAAGAACGAATAAGAAGAATCAAGTAGGCAGAAAGATAAAAGTTTCTCTATTCTAAGAAGAAGGGAGAGTACATTTTATTGTGTTTTATGATAAGTCTTAATGATTAAGAACTATTTCTCAATTGGTCCTCTAAGTGAGTCTTAGTGCATTTGTATGTCTAAGAAGAGGAATCGAGAATTATGGAAATAGTTAAATCAATAAGTCAATCATACTTCGTTCCAATATCAAGTCTTAGAGTCAAGATTCTGACATGAGTGACAAGTCTTAAGTAGGTTTATAACACTCGACAAATGTGGAATTTGGAAAAGTTTTCTTGTTCTTGCACATTTGAAATTGGTAAGTTGTGATGTCTTGGATAAGACAAAGACCAACCAGGACCAATTGTGTGAAGTATTAAACTTGACAAAAGGCTACACTAACTCTTGAATATTTGTTTGTCAAGAAATGTTTCTTGACAAGAGAACCTTATATGTCAAGGAGTCAGTGGGAGTCTTAATGGTCTTGAAAAGTTTCAAGAACAAATCAAGAGTAAACCTAGTTAATCATCACTAGCGCACGACTTGAGGCTTATAACCTATCGTGTTGACATTATTTTGTTTCTATGCCATTCCAATTAAGCTAAATATGTATGTGAGTTCTATGAGTTCTCATTTGAATGCATAAAGACAAAGCACCTTGATCAATGAAAAGTATATTGATATGTAAGGGTGAGTTGCTAAACCACTTGGAAGACATGGTGGGCACTCGTGTTACCATGAGGCAAGAAATCAAGATTGAATGAGTTCAGTCCATATGGTTTTGGATTTGTCGCAAACTTTCGTTTTTGACAAATTCACATGGATAGGAACACATACATCATAAAATCTAAGTGTCATAAGGTTTCCCTCCTTCATGAAAATGATTGTGAGGAAATGCTTTCACTAAGAGAGTTTTTAAGAAGATAGCAATTGTGAAAATTGTATTCTCAAATTCGATTATGATTACGGCATCCCTTTTCATAGTTCAAATTGTGAGATTTGGCAATTGGTCTGAACATTTGGGACTTAGTAACATAAATTCTGAATTGTTTAGACACACATGTGAGTTATCTAAGGCAAAGGTGTATGAGCTTAAAAAGCTTAGATAAAGGCTTATCAAAGCATTAGGTATTAGAAATATGAACTTAAGGAATTCAATAAGCATTGTTTTCTGGAAGTTCAATTGTTTTCTGAATACATGTCAAAGCTAGTGGGAGCATAAGTGTTATGCTGGTAAGAAAATAATCATCATGTTAGTGGGAGCATGATTATTATGGTAAGTATTGCAAGTTATCAATATTAATTATAGAAAACAAAGATTCACTTTGCAAAGTTGCAAGGGTTGAAAAGTTGTTTTGCTATAATTAAGGGAGAGAATATTATACTTCGTTTCAAAATTCTAAAGCTTAGATCGAGAAACGTTAATAAATTTAGTCAAGGATACATAGTGCATTCTCGAAATTCGATTATGATTACGGCATCCCTCTTCATAGTTCGAATTGTGGGAACAGGGCACATAAAATATTATGGCAGAAGGCTGATAAAGTATCACGTCTTTATGTGAGACATTATGCATCGTGTCCAATACGCTTCGGGTATAGGATCCATTGCATATGCTATAATATTTGACCATTCTAAAATTTTCCAAATGCCTAGGGCATTAAGAGGGAAAAAGGACTAGAAATGGTTTTGACTAAAATAATTAAACAACTATCAAAGGACGATCTGAGGTTCACTAAGGATTTGTCGCTTGTGAGTAGTTGGAAGTATAGTACTGGATGACTATATTGACATTATTATGAATAGATAAGATTCTATTAAGAATGAGTTGTCATATGGCAAATATGGAAATGTTTCCATTAATGGGAGTTGGATATTAAGAAATATGTCTAGATTAGAAACTTTTATGCGAGAAGGATGTTCAAAGGAATGTACTTTGAATGTGAGACTTCACGTCTATGGAATTGTCTTGTAACAATTTCCGATAGAATACCTTGTAATTTCATTAGCCGGGTCTTGGTGACTTTCGTGCTGTGACATTACGAAAGAATCATTGCATAAAATGTTAGGATCTGACATATTCTAAAAGTGGTAAGAATTTGGTATTCTTATACTAATAATAAGGATTGGGGATTGTGAAATGAGTTTCATTGGAAAAGTTTTTCAAATTGATCTATTTCACAAAGTATGGACCATAGGAAACCAAAGTGTGCATGCTTGGAGCATGGGACGATTGTGGTTATAATTTGAGTAATAAGTTGATTTTCTGAAACAGTAAGCAATGAATAATGAGTAATCAATATGGTGTTTAAATAAAAGTGTTTTTATTTACGCTTAAAAGCTTTGGGGCCATATAGGATTAATATTATTATTGCGTTTCACTTTGCGTATTTTGACTTCCAGAATAACTAGGTTATTCAAACATCCACAGTCGGTCATATGTTGGAAGTAGGTATGAAGGAAGACTGTCATGAATCTGTCTGTAGATTGTCTAAATGTTTAGACATAGCACAAGTTTGCTGCAGAGTTCATGAGTGCTTTAATAAGATTAGAGTATTGGATCAAACCCACGCTCACTTGAATCACTTCATGGTTTTTTATCATGAGTAATTGTGAGACGATAACATTGTATATTCTTGAAACCGAGACGTGTGAGTTGTTATTTGTTGGTCGGTTGCATATTGATAATAAGAAAACGCACCAGTAACTTGGTGTTATAAAACTTATTGTTGTGTGTGATTCGATCAGTAAATGCAAGCGATCATTTAAGTTGAAGTTTATCCATTCCTTTTACCCAAAGTGGGATAAAAGCGATATCTGTGGGGCCCTCGATGATTTAGTGATGACCCTAAGCGCTTGGCCAAACCGGGACTAAGTTGATGTGTTCAATTGTAGTCTGTTGTCAATCGTCATAAATCGGAAGTCGGGAAACAGTATAGAGAGAATGATCGAATTTCATGTCTTGTGTCTATACGATATCTTGAGAATGGAGGAATATATGATCCCTTATCTAAAGGACACGTGTATCTGATAAGATCATAGTTGACAGCGGTTTTTGAAAGCTACGATTGCTGATCAGGTTCTGAAGTTATGCAAAATAGTTATTAGACTTATCCAAGTGGGAGACTGTTGGATTAGTGTCTAAGTCCATAACTATTTTGGTATGTACTTGACCCGATTATGAGCATGGTCCTTTTGGGTTGCCTTCACAATAGGAACACAATAGTCATAATAAACTAAATTAAAAGTGAGTATAATTAAGTGTATTATGTGTGATTGTTATCAAAATAAAATAGATACAACTTCAAAAGCTCTCTATCATATCGTGATGAGTTTGACATACAACAATGATTTTTAACGGGTTATAGTAACCACAATTAAAAGTCACCATAACTTATCATCAATGACGCGAAGTTTCCTTACGCATTGAATGAATGAAAAAAAAAAAAAAAAAACCCGACATGTTGACAAGTTTTTTCGGTCGGCGAAACCCATTTTTGTACTAGTGATAGCTTCGAGTCGCATGCTTTCATTAGTTTCCTGGTCCATATTTGGGATATATAGTGACTAGTGTGTCCAGGCAATAGACACCCCCTTCCAATATCATACAGTCTTCCATTATATGGTCAGGTGTGAAGAGTATCTCATTAGTCTTTAAATATATTGGGGCTCAAACGAAAAAAATACCAAACACATAGGCATAACCGTACGTTACTGACAAGTATAGGGGAGTTAAAGGGAAATTCATCCATTAATAATTATCCTTTTCCTCCATCTCAATGTCACAAGATTCAAACTACTCTCCCCCATCATGGAAGTAAGTGCAGTATGGTGTGGGATGGGAGCATTAATAATCCTGGTTTGTTATGCTTGGAGATTTCTGAATTGGGTATGGCTGAAACCAAAGAAGAACGAAAAATGTCTAAGAGACCAAGGCCTGAACGGAAGCTCCTATAAATTCTTGTTCGGAGACTTGAAAGAGGTGGTTAACATGTTAAGAGATGCGAAATCTACAGCCATAAATCTAAATAATGAAATTGTCCCCCGAGTCTTGCCCTTTGACCACAAATCGCACACTGCTTATGGTAATTAAGTCTTTTGCCTTTTCTTTCCTCTATCTAACTGGTTACATATCATAGTTGTGAATTTTGATTCTTCCAAGTGATAGAAACCGATTATTGGGTTAATCGTATAATTAGGCAAGATTTGTTTCACATGGATGGGGCCGACACCTAAGGTGCAAATAACTGATCCGTCTATGGTAAGGGAGGTCTTGGCAAATAACTATCAGTTTCAAAAGCCAAGAGGAGGAAACCCATTAATAAGGACGCTAGGAGCAGGTCTAACAGATGCAGATGGTGATCGATGGAGCAAACACAGAAAAATAGTCAATCCTGCTTTTCATGTCGAAAAGCTCAAGGTTGGTTTTCCTTTTCTTATGTCTTTCCCATTGCACCATGAATAACATAATTTTTTATAGCATATGGTGCCTGCAATCTATGTAAGCTGTGCTGAGATGATCAACAAATGGGAAGAAAGGTTAAAAAAGGAAAGTTCATGTGAAGTGGATGTGTGGCCTTATCTGCAAACGTTATCCAGTGATGTTATTTCACGTACAGCATTTGGTAGTAACATTGACGAAGGGAAGAGAATATTTGAACTACAACGGGAACTAGCAGTGTTAGTCATAGACGCTATACAATCACTCTACATTCCTGGATCGAGGTGTTTATCTTTCCGAAAAATATTTTATTACATCGTTTTTGTCTTGATCAAGAGACAATCTAATATGATTCAAACACAAATATTAGTTTTTTTCCAACAAAAAACAACAACAGGATAAAGAAAATTGACCAAGAAGTGAAGGCTACGATAAGGAGTATCATTGACAAACGAATAATCGCAATGAAAGCTGGAAAAAGGAGTAAAGATGACTTGTTGGGCATACTCTTGGAATCAAATTACAGAGAAATTAAACATGGGAATAAGAATTCTGGATTAACCATTGATGAAGTGATCGATGAGTGTAAGCTTTTCTACTTTGCTGGACAAGAGACCACTGGAATCTTACTAGTTTGGACTATGATTTTGTTGGCTCAGCACACAAATTGGCAAGAGCGTGCCAGAGAAGAAGTTTCACAAGTATTTGGGCATGAAAAACCAGAAAGCGAACCTTTATAAAACCATACATCCTCCTATGAAGCTATATATTCGTTTCTCTCCAATTATGTTTTGCAGGTTAACATGATTCTGCATGAGGTTCTTAGACTATACCCACCAGCAGTAGGACTAGGACGAATGACACATGAGGAAACCAAATTAGGGGACATAAAATTACCAGCTGGAACTTTCCTCCAGTTGCAGATTATGCTTATGCACCATGATCGTGATATATGGGGTGATGATGTGAGCGAATTCAAGCCTGAAAGATTTTCTGAAGGTGTCTCGAAGGTGACCAAGGGACAAACATCATATATCCCTTTTGGTGGGGGTCCACGAATATGTGTTGGACTGAATTTTGCTTTGTTAGAAGCAAAAATGGCACTCGCCATGATTCTGCAACACTTTTGCTTTGATCTCTCGCCCTCCTATTCACATGCTCCACATACCATTGTCACTCTTCAACCTCAGTTTGGGGCTCATTTGATTTTGCGTAAACTCTAAATGATGTGTATTTGAGCACATGTTTCTATTAATGTCCTTTGTTTATGTTACATTGCAACTTCAATTACTCATTCAAATCGACATTAAGTCATATTTATCGTTATGGTTTCAACTTTCAACCCAACACTTGATATTTATGTTCTCAAAATTTTAAATATTGCAAATTATGGTAATTAAGTTTTCATAAAAATCTGATTTTGAGACTGATTTTTTTTAATCTTAAATTAGACACTCGTTTTACCAATTTGTTACAATTCTAACTGCTTAACCGGTCAACCTTCATGATGGTGTGTACAGTCGTTCCTTCCTATAGCTCATCGACACATCACCATCATGATTAGCCTTTAAAGCTTAGTTTCCGTCTTAGGATATTGGCCTTATACAAACAACCCATATTTCCATCTTGATTCAGCATTAAATTAACCAACATTTTCAGGTCGATATGGGATCTAAAGTTATCTGGATGAAGCTCATGCCACTTGTGCAAGTTAAAGTTAGCTAGCCATGTTTGATTTTTGTTTTCTTCTACTAATTAAACTTGTGAACCATCTTGACAAATATAATGATAGAATCTTTTCCTCGAGATTCGAACAACATTATCTGGATATAAAATTTTTGTGGACATACATATAGAATTTAAGGAAAAGCACAGGGTGGAAATGATTTTAAATATTATTTTCTGATCTAAACAAGGGATTCAGATATATTATTTGATGTAGTACAACCTCCGGTACTACTAGCAACATTCGGCCCTTCCCATTTTAGTCTTTCCACAGCAACCCTTCTTACAAAGGCTCCCACCTGGCATTGAACCGCATGGTATTGGTTTTGGTTTTGGTGATCCACCACTTCCACTTCCACTTCCAATTCCACTACCACACCCGTCGGGTCCATCGTGTTGTTGTATAGGGTCATAATCGCAATTTGTAGCTGCATACATCAATTTCAAATACTTTTAATCTTTAATTAGGGAAAGACAAGTTGTTCATACGCACTCTTATATAAGGTTAGTTTGATCAGAATTCAGAAAATCTGGAAATAGGTGATGTATGGAAAACAAATTAGCTAGCTATAGACGATTGATACTAAATACACGAATGAAATAAATATAGAAAACAAAATCAGAAGAATATAACCCTACAACTCCAAAAGTAAGATAAAATGAAACTGTTTTCTTATAAATAAAAAAAAAAATTAACTACACGTATTTACAATGCAACCTTAGTTAATTTATAAGAAATACTGGAGCAGCTTCTATTAGCGTTTATTTATTAGTAACTGTGAGATGTTTAGAGAAAACCGAACCTAGTTGGCGGATATGATTGTATGGAGTCCGAGCAGTGGCGGTTGTAATGATGTGAGATGATGAACTAATGACGATGAGGATGATAAGAGCCAGGGTAAGTCTTCCTCCTTTTAAGATTGAGGCCATTTTTTTTTCAATGATTGAATGAATATGAATGTGTGAGTAACCACTTATGAAGGATCTATTTATACACGATCATTCCCCAATGGTTTGTTCAAACATTGACCAATTGTTTTAGTCAACGATATAGTCCGAGTAAAGGAAATTGGTAAGAAAAGAGTGTGGCGCGCAGTTGTTAGCTATAGCCGCCTAAGAAATCCTCCCTTCTTGCTCATTTCCTGAACTTTGTCTGTGCAGTGTTGTCTTGACTTCCAATTTATCAGATTGCATTTTTACTTACCATATCTTTTTAATAATTATTTTACTAGCAGATTGCAAAATTAAATACTAATAAGTAATTAGTTGTAGTTTGTAAAAGTAATTATTAATAATTAATAGTTAATTTTACTTTTCTTAATAGATTAACATTATATATACATTTTTTATTTAAATTATTACTTCCAACTAATGATTATTATTTATTAATTATTATATTAATATAATTATTATATTATTAGTTGCAATTTATATTTAATATTTTAATATTTTGTTTTAATTTTTTTTTAGTGAACGGTTCAAATCTTTTACATTATTATTTTATTACTTCCGATTTTTTTAGTCTGATATTAAATTTTTTCCTCAGATTCATAGATCGGCATAATAATGGGCGTGCAACCTTTTGGTTCTTTCTTTTATATTTGGGTTATATGTTTATAAATAGGACTAATAATATAAAAGCCTTTAGGTTTTCAGGAAATGTTTGGTTTTACCTTTTGATGTATTTTCGGTTCAGTAAAATCAAAAGTATTCTTTAATTTTTTCATTTATGCCCCTCTTAGCTAATAGGGCTAATGACATAAAAGTCCTTGAGTTTTCATGAAATCTTTGGTTTTACCCTTTAACGTATTTTAGGTTGAGTAAAACCGAAACTTTTGTTTAATTTTTTTGTTTATAGCTTTTTAGCAGCTTTTAATTTGTCTGTTATAAATTGCTTACATGCATTGCAAACCACGTCTACGCTATCATCACATTGACTTTAATTTGGTGTCTCTAATGCTGAAAACTTGTATATATTATATGAAAGGTTGGAACTTTTTATTATTGTTATATATATATATATATATATATATATATATATATATATATATATATATATATATATATATATATATATATATCTGAGGGTCTATGATAGTACAAGATAGTAATATGTATCATATAATCACACAAATTTCAGCATAAGAGCATTGTAGTCGATTGAGACAAATTTAAAAAAGGAAAAATCGAGATTTATGGGATACTTAATGATTTTGATCTAAAAAATCTGATTGTTTTTTTCAAATTAATTCAATTTCAAACGTAATTTGTAAACATAAACCGATTTTATTCTATCAAAATGTTATTTTGTTAGAATGATATTCTGTAATTCTGTTAGAATGGTATACAACTATAAACATAATATTATAAAAAGATATTATCAACACCAATAATTTTTAATGAATACAAATTTTATATAAGACGAAGTTTAATAGTTTAGAATAGGTAATTACATTCATTCTTAAAGAATACAACTATGAACATAAACTATATTCATTCTTGAAATCTCTTGCAAAAAAACTATCGGCAATCTTTAAAGAATCCTCATTCACTTTCTTGTTTCGTTTCTAGATGTCTTGTGTATGTTTGACCTCTAAGCCACTTCAAAATATGCTAGCATTCTATGAGATTGACATTTTGTGAGATTGACATTCTATCAGAATTGTATTGCATGAGAATAATTTTATACAAGGAGTCTTTCCCATCAGGTCTTCAAGCCATTTTTCAAGCCATTTCTATCACAAATTCATTGCCAAATATTTTATAGTGATACACTTGTAACAACTGCACATTAAACATATAACTAATTAACTACAATTCTATCAGAATACATCAATAATATTTTTACAGAATAAACTATTCTTGCAGAATGGTTTTGAATATTCTTAAAGAATTTGTATTATCAAGAATATACCCAAGGAACAAAACATTGAGTCCTACCAATAAAACACTTAGCATCTGAAAAATAAACACGACACAAGCAACCACATTATGATAAAAAAGGATGCGGTTTTAGAATAAAAAGAATGATGTATATTCTAACTTCACAGAATTGGTTACGGCAATTCAGTGCTTAAGATGACAAAGGAATTCAAGATCAAAAAGCAATTGGATGTAAAATCTATTTTCAGGATTGAGGTAAATAATTTCTACAGTTAAGCACAAGTTACTACATCACATAAACAATCTTTTGTTTTCCAGTTACAAATACCTAGATTTCAACTATGCATTTTATCGAACACGTGGTGTGCTTCTTCAGTTTCTTAAAAAAAAATCAGTGAGAGTCTTACCAATTCAGTTTCTTGAATTCAAGAAACAAACCCAAACAACCATGAGTTATATCGCATCCATTATCATAAATTTTTTCAGAAAAACCCAAACATCCAAATTTACATGGATTCAAATAAAAAAAGACGAAGAAGAAGATCACCTGTTGGCCATGGATGCTTTCGTTAACTTCCTCTTCCTTCGACCGGTCAAGAATCGAGACCCTTGTCCCCCACATACTTGTTGTTTTGCTGCTTCCTTTCTCCCTTCTGTGACAATGGCCAACAACCCCATTTTCGTGTTTTTCCTTTCCTGACAAACAAAGAAAAACAAACACTTCCCAATTTCAGTCTTTTGTTGCCATTCTCTCCCCTAGTTGTTGCATTACCGGACCAGAGAAAGAAGAACAGGAGGCTACCGGAGCATACTTCCGTCCACGTACCTGCAATCGCCGGGATTTCCTCCCCGTTCGCTCCTCTCTTCTCACTCGGGTTCACGGACCCCACAGTAGCGCCACTGCTCCTCCGAATCCCCTTCTTCGGCCTCATCGAACCCAGAGTCCATCATCGATTGTGGGAATTTGTATTTTTTTTGTTTATGATTGAAAATGTATTAAAACTATATAGTGTCATGTATAAACACAAAGTGTCGATTTAGAAATGATTTAATCATGTATGAATATTGATGTATCAATATAAATGTAAGGATTCATTTGTAGTATAATTATTCATTTATAATTAATACTTTACTTTTATTCAACTATAATTGTAAATATATTAGTCTTGTATAATCAGTAATATATTTACGTACATATTGTTTAATCATAAAAAAATAATTAACAAAAAGAATACATGTGATTATGTTCACGTTATTGCATCATTCATACTTACATCAACATTTTTTTTTGCCTTATTCTATGATTATCCAAAAAAAAATTATCATAATAGCTAAAATTAAGGAATAAGTGGTTAGAAGTTATAGGAATCATTTAATTTTAAGAAAACTCATATTTAATTAAATGGTAAAATTCATATTATTTCATTACATAATGATTGGTCTATACTTGTTCTCGCGTTCTCAACCTTTTTTTGTTCTCGTTATAACCTATACATACATAAAATTCATTAAAAATACACATATACATACAAATGCACATATAAATACACATCCATATCTACAAACATAAAATACACATACAAATACATTCAAAATACACATATACATACAAATACACATCCATATCTACAAACATAAAAGAAAAGGAGAAAAATGGAGCAGAGAGGGGTGAAGTTGCAAAGTTTTTTGGGAAATTCCGATGAGGTCGACGATGGTGAGCAGAGAGAAGAAGGGAAAACACAGAAGATCGGGAAAGAAAGTGAGAACGAAGAGGATTTTATTGTCGACGGCCTTTAGCGGCGACACGTACTCATTGGCGGCGATATCTGGGAGGGAAAACAACATGGGGTTTTCTACGTCGTTAGATTGTAACATCCCCCTCTGGCACGTATCACAATATTGTCCGCTTTGGGCTCCGGGCACGAAAACATCCCATGGGTCACCCATCCTTGAATTGTTCTCGCACAGGCACGCTTAACTGCAGAGTTCTTATGGGATTTGCGGCCCTCACGACTTTAAAACGCTGGACGTACGTTGGGCGTACATCCTGTACGCTGGGCCCCAACACCCGCGTTCATTTAACCGCTCTACGCTGGGCGTAACCTAGCTTACGCTGGGCGTACCCAGCCAATTACACGCATGCACTCCATGCATGCCTAGGACCCCTTTGCCAAATATTTCCTTTAGGGACCATTATTGACACTATCTTCAAAGTGTCATAACTCCTTTATTCTAAGCCCGTTTCCGACGAACTTTATATCCACGAAAAGGTGGCGAGAAGCCCTACGCTTCTAGCAACACACCCCGACCCGAAACCTTCTCGAATAAAACCCATTGCCCATAAAAGACCGAAACGCCCTTACTCTTGATCTCGGGGATCCATGAATAATTACTCTTAGAACGGGGCGTTACAATTCTCCCCCACTTAAATATGATTTCGCCCTCGAAATCGCCAATTGTCAACTCTGGCTACCCAAACGTACATACATCAATACCCTTACCAAAACCAATACTCACACCTGGACCAATCAGCCTCCGGCTGGAATACCAGGCATGCCTACGACGGGTACGCTCATCCCTAGGATGGAATACCCTCGTATCCCTACCCATGTTTGGCCCAATCAACCCTCGGGTTGGAATACCAAACACATCAGGTCCAATCAATCATAGGGTTCGGTCATCCTCATGATGGAATACCCCATATTGGAATACCTCCACATACATAACTCAAACCCAAAACCATACTCGGAACCAAGGACCTTGTCCTTGCGTCCCCCCTCGAACTCTCCGGTTCGCCACACTTGAGTATAACCCACTCACACTTCCCTATCGCGATCTCTAGGTCCTTGACCTCCGACTGTAATATCCTTATGCAGTCCTCAGCACAGGTCCAGACTGCTCCCGAGTCTGTTATCCTGCTGAATCACCTTCCTCTGTCCCATTCGCCGATCTGGAACCACTATCCTCCTCCTCTTCCAAGGAGACCGAAAACATGCCTGCGCATCATCCAACATTACCACAACCTCAACGGGCATCCAACCCGTATATGCTTCCATATATCTGGTACAATCCTAGTGCTTACTACCAATAGCTGAAGCACTTTCGATCATCCATTTACTCCACTGCCTCCCTTTCAGAGGACTCACACTCCTTCCGGAGTTACATATCTTTCCTTGATAGGAAGTCTACTCCACAACCATCACCGCACTTATAAGTGCCACTGAGCTAAACTCCACTCTACCAATCCACTAACACATACAGAGTCTTCAGCATGACTGGACCGCCCTTCCAGGCCTTCAGCCTATCTGGACCACTCTCAGAACCTTCAGCATGTCTGGACCGCCCTCCTGGGCCTTCAGCCTGTCTGGACCGTTCCCTGAACCTCCGGCCGACTCCATCATCATGATCAATACTTGGGGCCAGACCATATCGATTACTATTGCATGGTGACTTATTCACTCATTCTCCTTCTATCGATCCATGAACACATATAGAGTCTTCAGCATGACTGGACCGCCTTCCCAGGCCTTCAGCCTATCTGGACCACTCTCAGAACCTTCAGCATGTCTGGACCGCCCTCCTGGGCCTTCAGCCTGTCTGGATCGTTCCCCCGAACCTTCGGCCTGACTGGTACGCCTCCCGGTTTTCAATCTATCCGAACCGCTCAAATGTCGTCGCACATCACCCTGAACCATTCCTTCCGGGAATTCCTCCCATGCAGTCTGTTCTAGCCCTCTAGAGGTTCCGAACTCCACATCCGTTCTATGAATCTTTTACCCCGGCCTGATCCCAGTCCTCTCAACAATCACTTTCTCTGAAAACCATGGTCTGTTCCCTGCCCCACGTGTCTATCTCCATATTCTCGGCTAACACAACGCTGAAATCCAACAGCTAACCATCCCTGGATGCATGTTGTTCCACCAGAGAATTTTCCAATTCTCCCCCACTTAGTGCATCGACTACTAACCACCGTTCCCAAAACCGGCATGGCTCAATCGCCCTTACTCCATATATTCCCTCTTATCCATGAACTGACTCCCTCGGGAGTGAGTAAACTTCACCGTATAACCCTTCCGCCATCGCACACCTGAACTCCAAGGAAGTTCGAATCTCAACTGAACACTCCTCGCAACGCAGTCGCTATTCCAAGCAACGAGATCATATACCTTATCTTTCGACCAAGAATCCTCCTGAACACTAACTACCACTCCTAACTACTAAGATCCTCAATCATACTATGAAACATGCGGAACGAGGCAGACAGATTTACCATACTACACAATCAACAAGATAACAAGATATCACAATGGAAACATACCCGCAACTGCATCTGGCTCTGCCCTGACCTCCTCTGTTGTAAGCTGAAATGCGCGTCCCTGAGCCCTCGGAGGCTCCGCTCCACCCTGACCCCTGCCAGTAATCCTCAAAGTGGCCGGTGCTGGAGCCTGCACCGATCCTGCAACAATCTGTGGGCAGTTGGCCCTCAAGTGTCCAACCTGATGACAATGATAACAAATCCTCATATCCTGCACCGGGGCTGACTGACGGCAATCCCTCGCATAATGCCCCTCTCTTCCGTACTTGCGGCACGCACCACCGAACCTACAAACTCCGGTATGACCCTTCCCACACTTTTCGCAAGTGTGGCTGCTCTGACTCCCAATCCTGGAGTCAACGGTTTTGAACCGTTTCGGCGCCGGCTGCGACTGCACTGGGGCTTGCCTCTGCTCTCGCAACTGCAACTCAATCTCTAACTCAAGCCCCCTGGCAGCCTCCTGCAACTCTAACAAGGTATCACACCTCTGTGTGGACACAAACTGCCGAATATCCCTCTTGAGCATACTCAGATATCGGGACATCTGAGCCTGCTCCGAAGCAAACTCCGGACAAAACATCGCCCTCTCAGTAAACATCCTGGTGATCTCCGTCACCGACTCTGAATCCTGCTTCAGCAGGATAACAGACTCGGGAGCAGTCTGGACCGGTGCTGAGGACTGCTTAAGGATATTACAGTCGGAGGTCAAGGACCTAGAGAGATCGCGATAGGGAAGTGTGAGTGGGTTATACTCAAGTGTGGCGAACCGGAGAGTTCGAGGGGGGACGCAAGGACAAGGTCCTTGGTTCCGAGTATGGTTTTGGGTTTGAGTTATGTATGTGGAGGTATTCCAATCTGGGGTATTCCATCATGAGGATGACCGGACCATATGATTGATTGGACCTGATGTGTTTGGTATTCCAACCCGAGGGTTGATTAGGCCAAACATGGGTAGGGATACGAGGGTATTCCATCCTAGGGATGAGCGGACCCGTCGTAGGCATGCCTGGTATTCCAGTCGGAGGCTGATTGGGCCAGGTGTGAGTATTGGTTTTGGTAAGGGTATTGATGTATGTACGTTTGGGTAGCCAGAGTTGACAATTGGCAATTTCGAGGGCGAAATCATATTTAAGTGGGGGAGAATTGTAACGCCCCGTTCTAAGAGTAATTATTCATGGATCCCCGAGATCAAGAGTAAGGGCGTTTCGGTCTTTTATGGGCAATGGGTTTTATTCGAGAAGGTTTCGGGTCGGGGTGTGTTGCTAGAAGCGTAGGGCTTCTCGCCACCTTTTCGTGGATATAAAGTTCGTCGGAAACGGGCTTAGAATAAAGGACTTATGACACTTTGAAGATAGTGTCAATAATGGTCCCTAAAGGAAATATTTGGCAACGGGGTCCTAGGCATGCATGGAGTGCATGCGTGTAATTGGCTGGGTACGCCCAGCGTAAGCTAGGTTACGCCAGCGTAGAGCGGTTAAATGAACACGGGTGTTGGGGGCGTACGCCCAGCGTACAGGATGTACGCCCAGCGTACGTCCAGTGTCCAGAAACCCTAATTTTAGGGCCAACCACTATATAAGGAACATTATGGTTCCAACCCTAGCCCCCATATCTGCCCTCTTACTCTCAGAAACCCTAAGTAGCCGTTTTCTTCCATGATTGTGGATATTTGACCTTGGAGAGCTTGGTTTGGCAAAGGAGAGTCTAGGAGAAGAAAGAAGAAGTTGTCAAGGAAGGAGTTGGGTGGTTGGAGCTCGTAGATCTGGGAAGGCTTCATCTTCTGGAGCCCTTTTGAGGTATAAAGTCTCTTGCTTGACATCTATTTTGTGTAGATCTAGGTGTTATGAGGTTTTGACACCATTTCTTGTCCTAAAAACCCCAAAGTGATGCATGATGCGAGTTGGTTGAGATTAGCTGTCCTTTTAGACCTTAGGAGAGGTCTTGAGTGAGAAAAATGAGGTCCCAAAGGCTTTGATTGTCTCATGTGTGATGTAGGTGGGTCTTAATGGATTAAGACCTTGAGTTAAGAGCTTTATGGACGTCCCAAGTAATAAAGTTTGAGACTTTATGAATCCTAGGCATGTTTGGTCGATGGATC
Organism: Lactuca virosa; assembly: GCF_052849685.1. Taxonomy (NCBI): domain Eukaryota; kingdom Viridiplantae; phylum Streptophyta; class Magnoliopsida; order Asterales; family Asteraceae; genus Lactuca; species Lactuca virosa. The sequence continues at coordinate 49,289,556 of NC_136433.1, forward strand.
TGACGTTTGGGCTTAAGAGCTTAAGCCATTAAGAACTTATGTGGAATTTTAGTTCAGCGAGATTACGCCCCGCGTAAGCTGATGTACGCCCAGCGTAGTGGGTCAGTGTCCTGTTCCCAGTCCGCGAGAATCGAATAAAACCAAGAGGGGTACGGCCAACGTACTCCCTCTGTTGGGTTTTCGATTTTAGGCCTTAAGTGATTGGGTTGTTTATGGACTAGTGGGGCTTGGGCCGTGACTGAACATTATGGATGGAGTAATTTAGACCCAATAATTATTATGGACCTTGGATCTAGGCCCATTTGGTGAGGTGGGCCTAATTTAGTAAATTGGACCAATATTGGGCTTTGCATGAGGATTTGGTTTTGGGTCTTGGCCCAATAAGAGGATAATGGACTTAATGAGTGTTGTGGGCCCTTGGCCTAGAAAGTCATGTTGGATTCTAACTTGGTGATCATCATGTGATAGTTGGGAGTCCCGGTGAGTCAGCGGTCAGAGATTTGCAGGATTTCGGCAGTTGCAAGGTGAGTTATCCTCACTATATCGACAGGGTCTACGGCACCAAGGCCGACCCTTTATCGGATGGAAATCCGGGTATTGTTTGTTATGTTATTGTTTTGCTAGATCTGCATCCTGGTATTTAGGATGGTGTTATGTCAGTGACCTGGTTAAGGTCGGTACCCGGGATATAGGGTAATGTTATGCTAGTGACCGGTTAGGTCGGAATCCTGGTTAGGATGTTGATATGCTATGTGATCTGTTAGACTGTTTGTCTGGTTGAGGATTGTTATGTGATTAATTGTTGTATATGCACATGGTTGTTTGACGGGGGTTGGGTTGAGGCGGGTCCTGCTTTGTGCTGTAGGCCAACATACCCAGGGCGGACCGGATGTTCCGAAGGCCCAGCGAGCGGTCCGGATAGGCTGAAGGCCCCAAGAGGGCGGACCAGACGGGCCGAGGCTCGGAGAGTGGACCAGGCCGACTGAAGGCCCGGTGCGGGCGGACCAGTCATACTGTAGACTCAGAGAGTGGACCAGGTGGATTGAAGGCCCGATGCGGGCGGACCAATCACACTGTAGACTCGACGTACATGGCTAGACTCGGAGGGTGGACCAGGTGGAGTGAAGGCCCGGTGCGGGCGGACCAGTTACACAGTAGACCCGATGTGCATGGCTGTTCTATTTATGATATGTTATGAGTATGATATGTGTGGTTGGTATTTTGGGGGTAACTCACTAAGCTTTCGGGCTTACAGTTTCAGTGTATTGTTTCAGGTACTTCAGGAGATCGTGGCAAGGCGAAGGCGTGATCGTACCGCTCCTCATGTTTTATGATTTATATGATATGGTTCTGGGGGATACTCTGATGTTTAAACTATTTTGAAAACGAGTTGTATGAACGTAATGGCTTTTGAATGATTTAAAATGTTTTAATTTGGCTCAAATTTTATGGGTGTTACATGTCTCTTTTTTTTGGAACCGGCAAATAAAATATCATTAAAAATAAACCCCACCAAAGTCTAACAAGTAGCTAGACAAAGGGGAACGAAAAGAAAAAACAGTTTTACAAACAAGAAAACGGGCAAGAACACCAATCATCCCAAGCATATGATCTATTGTCTCTCCTAAACTTTAACCAAGTGAATACACCAGATTTTATACTATCCACCACCACATCAGTTGGAATCTTATTCTTTTTAAAAATTCTATTGCATCTGGCCTTCCAAATCCACCAAAGAGTGCCATAACAAATACTAATCAGATTCCTCCTCTTCTTGGGACAGCAATACGATTTATCAGCAACACTAACCACATCACTAACCTTGATTTATGATGAGTTAGGTAAACCACACCAAGATAGAACCTTGCTCCACACCTCCTTTGCGAATGAGCATTTCACCCGTACATGGTCCGCAGTTTTGTCCTCCGTGAGGCAATTACCACATACAGTGGACCCATTTTGTAATCCTCTTGCTTTAAGCTCCTTGAAAACTGGGATACGCCCGAGGTTAGCCCTCCAGACAAAACAATTGACTTTAATGGGAACTTCGTGTATCCAGTCTATAACCCTAGTTGGTGAACTGCTCCCCGACAACTCCATCCGCCTTCGGAGAACATCCACATGAAAAGCACCGTCACTGGACAAAGAACATATCCAACGATCACTACAGATTGTGGGTTTAATCGGCTCGGTAAGTGTAGTAAGCACTTGAAGTTCATGTAACTGAGAAGCAGTCGAAGGGATAACAGACCAGTCCCCGAAGAATCTTGTATCTGACATCCTATCAGCAACCCTACAGTGCTTTCGCCTCTCCAGGCAATACAATTCCGGAAGAGCATTTTTTAGGGGGACCGAACCAATCCATCTGTCAAGCCAAAACAGGGCATCATCTCCTTTACCCATGATTTTCCAAAAAAAACATCATCAATACTAATCCTATAATCTTGGAGAACCGTCTGGACTTCAGCGATATTGTTCCAAACACACCTGAGAGTTTTTTTGGAAATACAATTTGTCGGCTTATTTCCGAGATTGTGACATCCCGAAATTACCTTGACCCATAAAGATGATTTTCGATTCTCTCTAAGCCTCCACCACCATTTAACAATCGGAGCTATGTTTAAAGCCCTCAAGGATCCAACTCCTAGACCACCAACCTCTTTGGGCTTAGTTACCTTGTCCCAAGAAGTCCAATGAACCTTCCTCTTGTTTTCACAACCCCCCACAAGAATCTTCTCCTAATTTTTTCGAGTGTATCAATGATTCCTATTGGGGCCACAAATAAGGAGAAGAAGTAAGTAGGTAGATTCCCCATCACAACCTTTACTAGTGTTAATCTTCCGCCAAAAGATAGAGTTTTTGCTTTCCATAGTGATAGCTTATGTAGGAATTTCTCAATCACCGGTTTCCAGTGCTTCAACAGTTTCATATTCGCACCCACAGGGACTCCCAAATATGTAAATGGTAATTCATCAGGTTTACATCCAAGTGGAGTGGCCCATCTAGCTACCACCCTTGGGTCAGCTCCAACACCAAACACCCTGGATTTACTGAAATTGACCTTTAGCCCGGAGACCACGTGAAAGCATCGGAGAATTCTAGCAAGTGTTTAATGTTTTCCTTGGACCATTCCCCAACAAAAAGTGCGTCATCCGCATAAAACAAGTGAGATAACATAAGATCACTATTTCGAACCTTGACCCCGGAAATAGGCCCTTCTCACAAGCCGAGTTCATGGCCACATTAAGCCCTTCCATTGCAACTATGAATAGATAGGGTGAGAGTGGATCACCTTGTCTAACACCACGTCCCATGGAGAACTCTTCCGTAGCCGAACCATTGACAAGAACGGAGACCCTAGCCGAATTAAGACACCCCTTTATCCACCTTCTCCATTTCTCCCCATACCCCATTTGTACGAGAATAGAGTCAAGATACTCCTAATTTATAGAGTCGAATGCTTTATCGAAATCAACCTTAAAAAGAAGCATCTTTTTCTTGACTTTTTTGCCCAAGTGCATAATTCGTTGATGACAAGTGGCCCATCAAGAATATTCCTCCCATCGATGAACGCCGACTGAACTTCCCCAATGTTATGTTTAGTTACGCCTTTAAGCCGATTTGCAAGCAGTTTGGATATTATCTTGTAGACACACCCAATGAGACTAATTGGTCGAAAATCACTAAGTTTGAGAGGATCCTTGACCTTTGGAACAAGGGTAAGAAAGGAGGAGTTACACCCATATTCAAGCTTTCCAAACTGCTCAAATGTCACACCCCGCTAAAGCGGAAACGCAAGATATGACAGCGATAAAGGTTTCACTGCAAAAGATAAAGATACATCACCATAGTAATAGTTAAAAGTTTACAACCCATAATTAACAAAACAAAATACAAGTTTTTCCAAAATAACATTGTTCAAAAGATAACTTCATAAAATAACTTCCACACGATGCAGCATGCTCTATGATGATGAATCTTTATACCCACTTACTAATTATTTCGTGAAAAAGCATGTAAAACAAGGGTCAACTATGAAACTAGTTGGTGAGTTCACAAGTTTATAAAATCAAGATTTGGTATAAAACTTTCCATAAATACAAGTACATTTCTATAATGAGAAATAAAGTTTATTGCTATAATAAATAACAAGCTTGTATGTACATGAGCAAACAATGAGTTCACAACCAAGCCTATGACTGATGCCCTATCAAGATCTATGATTATCGTTCCATAGATTAATATGGTATCATGCACTCCAGCAATCGGGAGAGTGAGGAGTTGTCAATTCCTAATAGCGTTATCCATAATGATAATTGGCTCAAAGAGTTAATGGTTGGAGTAAAGTATAAGGGAATGGACTTAAGACGATAAGGCCTCATGTTTCAAGATGCATAAACATACATAGCATAATATAGCACAATTTAGCAATCAAAATTGATACAATTCACTTTTAAATACAATGAATAATAAATAGTTTTTCGGACATGCTTTTCCACCCTAAAACGTAAAACCCGAAAATAGGGGAGTCGTGAATACTCAAGTAGTTCCTCGGAATACACCAACGCCTTACTACCGGGATCCTACGACATCAAACACACGCTAGTGAGTTTCTATGTCGAAATCTAATTCTAATATACTAAATTCTACATATAGAGAAATGCCAAATTTTTGTTCTAATATTGGTTTTATATTGAATGGGTAACTATTTTTCTGAAATGGTGATATTTTATAACTCATGTGATTATTATAATTTTGGATATTATTTTCCATATTTTTGTAATATTAATTGAGGGTATTTCAACTCATTTAAATGTGTTTTAAACTCCAAAAATCCAAAAATATTACCAAACAGTTTTCAAAATTTATCAAATTTTACATTTTCATTCCAAATACAGTAGAGGTCTTCCATAATTTTTCCCTTGAATTTTTGATGTGTTTAACTATTTTTCCAAAATTTTAAGCCTTCATAACAATATAAATTCGTTAAAAATAGCATACAGATGATAAAAATTCCCAAACTTTTTATATTACTTCAATTAAATATACTTAAGCTGGGAAAAATATAGAAATGAGTTTCTAAATAGTTTAACTCGATTTTATGATTTTGTACATTTATTCTAATAAAAATGGAGATAAATATAAAATAGTTTCCAAAATTGCCCAAACTTTTTGTAACACTATTGTTATATATGTATAAGCTGGTAAAAATATAAAAGATATTTTTCAATATGTTTTTCTATTTTTCTTTGTTTTATTCTCTTGAATATTCATTAATTAGTGAATAATTACCAAGCAGTTAAATTAAATTACCAAAATTTTTGTAAACTTGATTTACAGTGTACATAATCAGAGAAAAATACTAATGGTGATTTTTATACACTATAATCCGATTTTGTGGATTTAAGTGTATTTAATCTTAGAAAATAGAAGAAAAATAGTATATTAAATGTAAAAATCCTCCAAATTTTTATTTATAGTTCTAATATAGTCTAAGGTCTTCTGGTAAATTTTCATGAATTTTGGATGAGTAGAACTATTTTTTCCATTATTAGTCCATTATAAATACAAAAATCGGAGAAAAATAGATATGCATTATGAAAAATTTTGAAAATATTATTATGGTTATTAAACATGCAGTAGGATCTGCGAAAAATACTAGATAGCATTTTTACATTCCCTAAAGTGGTTTTATGATTTATTTGTATTAAACAAAAAGAAAGTTCAAAACCATAGAAAACAGTAACAAAAATCGATGAAACTCATAGAGATGTCATCATTTACTTTAGGGGTCATCCACGAATTTACCTAGGATTTATAGACCTCAGCAAGGGTTTTAAATGATTTATGGCTTTGTTATCTTGTGATAATTTTATTAAATGAAATAAATGATAAAAACTCTTGAAATTTTCCAGATCCTCATATCATCTTACTGGGAATCTGAGGAAATTTTATTTCGACCAGAAAAGGATATCTATATTTTCTTATGAATAAAACTGTTTATATGAACTATTAACAATGTACTTTGATCATCAAGCTCTTTAACTTGATGTTCATCACATGCATCATGGTTTGTAGACCATGCATGGATATATTTTGTTCATAGTGATGTTTTCAAATGAAAAACTTGAATACATAAGGTATATGAACCTTTAAAACTTGTAAAAATTCGTATTTTAGGGTTTGACATAGGTTTTGGTTCTTGGATTTCACCATTAAACAACATGCATGTTGTTTTTGGGTGAAACCCTACCACCACCATCATCAAACTCGAAATTCCATGGATATGTTCATGTATGTTCATAAAGAATGGTGTAGAAGAAAGAGAAGTGCAAGAAAAACCTTTAAAACAAGAAGTAAAGTGAAGGAAAATGAAGGATTTTCGTGATTACCTTGAAGGACAACCCTAGAAGATGAAGATTTGAAGATTGAGAGGTGTTCTTGGCTGGATAATTCTGTGGCTTTGAGAGAGAGAAGAGAGTGTTTGAGTGTGGTGAAGAGTGGGGTGTGAGAGAGAGTGTGAAGAGAGGGACATGAAGTGTAAAAATGGACTTAATGATTGAAGTTTTTGGGAAAAGAGAGCATGGGAGAGAGTATGGACGAATTTTATGAGTATAAGAGAGGTCCTCTCTCTCCTAATTCACATTTATATAATTTCCCCTTAATATTTATAAAACCCCAATTTTTATAAAAATGCTTCTTTATTTAATTCTTGATTTATTAAAAATATTTGTTTTTAACTAATAAATTATGATTAATGTTTGATAATTAAATTTTTATGTGTTTCATTATATCCCATAACTTAATTATTTAAATTTGATATAATGAGGTTCATAACAAATCTTATAGAGTTTTTAGGTTTTGAAGTTTATAAATTTGGATTTTTGGGCTCTTTAGGGCTTTTGGAACTTTGTTAGATATTTACCATCATAATGAAATGAAATTAGAAGATTTTAATTTATTTTTAAGGTTTTATACACTTTTTCAATTGTAACAAATGTTTGGAGTTCATTCTAATTCGGGTATTGGCATTTCCTACAGTAGATAGAAAACTTACTAGAATCGTAAGAGTCAAGTATATTAGTCCTAGATTTTTGTTGGATCCTAGTTTCTACAAGATTATGACCTAATTTATACTACTAGGCCATAACATGATGTGCATATATGGTTTATAAAAAGATGCATGAGTCCGAGAATGTCCTGAATTTGACAGTTATCACATCAAAGTATTTTACACAGGAGATGATATCCGCATTCACCAGATCCCAATATTTCTTTATAAAACTGAATGTGAAGCCATCGGGCCCAGGAGCCTTCTCCCCTTCACAGGCCCATGCAGCCTTTTTAATCTCGCCAGTAGAAAATGGAGCCTCTAAACTGATGCTAGTAAATGAGTCCAAGGCAATGAATTTTTGACTAATCAGTTTAGGTCTGCTAGGCCATTTTTCTTGAAACTTCGCCTTGTAGAACTCAAACACTTCCTTCTTAATTGCTTTAGCATCCGTGTTCCAAGAGCCATAAATAACTAATCCATGGATGTTGTTATGCTGTTTTTTGTTATTAACATACCCATGGAAAAATTTAATGTTTTCATCCCTATCCACCGCCCACTTCACCCTTGCTTTCTGCTTTAGGTCTAAGGTTGCCAGCTTTTCAAGTTCAATTAACTTTTTAAAATTTTTTCTTCGATCTTTAATCTCGTGATCACCAAGGGTTCGAGATTCAACTTCCCTGTCCAGCTCCTGAATTCTAGATTTAGCCATTCTCAACTCCTCTGATTCCTTTGGGAATTCTTTTGCCCTCCAATTCCTAATCTCCTTTTTAAGGAACCTTAGTTTTGCAGCAAGATAACCATCTGGTGTTCCATACCCCCTGAAGTTCTCCCATGCCTTGTATACCACCAAATCAAAACCATTTCTCCTCATCCACGAGTTAAAAAACCGAAACGGAGTCCGACCAAAATCCGGTGCATACGACTGCAAGACTACTGGGCAGTGATCCGACAATTCCCTAGGGAGTGCTACCACAGATATCGATGGGAAAAGGTTTATTAAATCATGACTTACAAGGAACCGATCGAGCTTGCTAAGCTTTACTTCAGATTGGCAGAAGCAGGTATATCGATGACCACCCATCTTGAGATCACACAAGCCAGCTTCCCCAATAAATTGATTGAATGTATATGCTGACAGAGGACACAATTGAGAGTTGTAACGCTCATCCGGCCTCCTAACCGTGTTAAAGTCTCCAAATATGATCCATATCCCATTCTTATGTTTTTTAATGTCGAGCAGATCCTCCCATAATCTGCGTTTCTCTGTCAAAGATTGCGGACATTTATATTTGCGAAATTCACATCCTCTTCTAAACCCATCCAGCACCCAGTAGTGATTTGGTAATGTCTGGATTTTATGACCTCCTTAACCTTATACAGCCTGTTGTCCCATATACTTAATAATCCGCCTGATATTCCAAACGCTTGCACCGAAGCAGACTCAAAATTACTTGAATCCCAAGACCCTTCAATGTCTATGTTTGTTGGATCCTCCAACTGAGTTTCTTGTAGCCCTAAATACGAGATATGATTCGCGACCTTGAGGCACCTTACCCACTCCACCTTATAATCCTCTCCAATTCCTCGAATATTTAAACTTAGGCAATTCATTGGGCAACAATTTTTTCCCCCGCTTCTTCCATAACTTCCTTGAGAATAGGGTCCTCATCGTTAATTGCGAACCCCACCTCATTACCAACTTCGACTGTCTTGGTCAACTCATGAGAGGAGGAGCTGCTATCACTTACTTCAGACCTTTGATTATCTTTGGAAGCACATCTGTTGAGGTCAATTGATGTGGTCGAGGAACACATCCGAGGTCGATGGGGGGCTAGGTTAAACTCTGCAGTACTGAGGCTTAAGGGAATAGTCGGATTAGTCAGATCAGCTCCACCCAACATATGCTCCTGAGCGTATCTCTTACATTTTTTAGCAGAACCACTATGACCAGAAAATTGGTCAACGATATTGTAGGAGTTAACGTGAATACATGAGCGAAAAGGGCCAAAATACCTAACAGGAGTGGAATTATCCTGGAGCCCAATTCTCACGCTGCTATGTGGCCCGCTACATGTATCCGATGGCACAATATTACCACCGCCATTATGATGATCAGTCAAAGGATTATCATTGACCTTCAGCGTTCCCAACTCCCCATGCACCGGTTCATCTTCCATTGGCTTGACTGTCTCCGACTCTTCCACTTCTCCCTGACCTCTGAGATCTCCTTCATCCACCCCGCCCACCGGTGCCGGATCGACTCCCGCCGTCATTATACCATCCACAAATCCCGACGGCGAGCCTGCCCGACCATTGCTGTTCTTTGGAACACTACCAACATACCCATCATCCGTAGTATTCGTTTCTATCACTATTTCCCCATCCTCGATCTCTGGTTCTTCATTTGCCATCCAAGTGTCCGAAATTCCTTCATCGTCCTCTTCATCTCCATTCAACTTGTCCTCACTGACGTCATTACTTTCATAATAATCCTCCGATGAGTCAAAGCGAAACGGAAACCAGTCCTCATCGAACTCTATGAGACCCACTTTTATCAAATTTCTTCCATCAGCAGGCACAATCACTTCATTGATACGATCACACCTATCAGTGCGTATTCCGATCTTTACACAAGAGAGGTCAATTCTATGATGAAAATCATCAAATGGGTCTATGATTTTACCAAACTTCTCCGCTATAATAGAGAAGTTACAGGTACTCCAAAGTTTCAGCGGTAACCCCATAATTCTTAACCATGACACCCTCTCAAAGCTTAGATCAACCTGATCCCTCCACTTAATCCATTTCAGGCTTTCCTTCCATCTTTCTTCATTCTCCATCAATTTCTTGGCATCTATTGAGTTACCAAAGTCCAACAGTACTGTAAAACCCCCGATATACTTTATCTCAATTCTATCCTCTTCCCTTTCAAATAGTAGCTTTGGCAGATGTCCAAGGTGATCGAGAGATATTACCTCTCCAACGAGGGTAGATTTTGACAGTAATCTATGGGTACCTGGTTGACGCTGTAAGATGATCGGCTGAGCCGACAGTGGCGGGTTATCAATCCCTCATTGTGACGAATGTGAAGCACCAGCAGGATTTGTCACCTCAACGAAGGAGCTGTGGTCACGAAGGTTACCTTTCATTGTGGTTTGTTGAGTCTGCATTCTGCTCCAATAGGTTTTCACCACTTTTCGTCCTTCCTTCCTTTCATACTTTGCCAAATTGACTGCCAACGCCCTTCCATTTAGTCTGACTCCATTCAATTTTTTTTCCATATTTGCGATGTCATTCACTCTTTGGAACCTTATGAATGCATAGAATTGACCGTTCCTCCCCTTCTTCGTTCCCATATAAACGTATGATACTCTCCCATATTTGGCGAAAACCTCCCATATCTCCCTTTTCCTTGCATCCCCAGGGACGTTTGATGCAAAGAACGTGGTTTTCGTCGACGTGTTCTGATTCTCCCTTGATCTCCGACGCTCAACTCGAGTCCATATGTGACACCAGTCAAGTTTTGGTCAAAAATAAATTGATCAATAATCGTAATTGGGATGAACCAAGTGGTAGAGTTTGCAACAAGGTTTCCAAAAACATAAAGAACACTGAAATCCGAGTTATAACGAAGAAGTTATGACCAATCGAAAATCCGCGGTAAAACCGGCAAAACAATGTTCAGTGTAAAAAGCAAATTTTCGATAAAAGGCTTTTTAGCCTTAACAATCTAAATAAAACTTGTAGAATTTGTTAAACCGAGAACGTTCATAAAAAGAACGTAAAAATCTGACTTCGTATGAGAAAGTTATGATTTTTCGAAGTTTCGGTTTAGCAGTAAACAGCTAAAAATTCGAAATATAAATCGATCGATATTTAGCCGACGTATCTTAAACGAGAATCGAAGGTCTCATCAAAAGTAGCACAACGGTAAAAAGACAGACGAAAACGGACGTCGGATGAAGAATTTATTAATTTTTAACGGATTCCCGTCCCGGTCTGTTTAAAATAATAATATTAAAAATAAATTCAAAATCAGCCGACGAAGTCTAAACGAAAGTCGTAGAGTATGATTTTACCTACGCGTGCATATAAAGAACGCCAAAAACGGAGCTCGTATGCGAAAGTTATGATTTTTGCAAGTTTTGGCACAAAAATAAAGAAAAATAAGAAAAAAACCCGGACAATTTCGCATGCCACGTCACCCTCGCATGTGGCAGCTGCTGAGTGGACCGACGCCATGCGTGGCACCTCCTGATTCGACCAACTCTTCGGTCTAATCCTACTCCGACAGCCTCGCATGAGACACACCGGACCTCACCCTCGCATGCTCCTCGGATGATCTCGAACCCTCGTGCCCTCCTCTGATTGGACCGAAGCCTGGTCCTATCCGAAGCTGCCAGCTGCGAGCCGACCATCCGAACCGAGGCCACCTGTCGGAACCGAAGCTCCAGCTTGCCACCTGTCCGAGACACGTGTCTCGTTCCCCTTGCTTCGGATCCGAGGCTTCGGACTATAAATAGCCCGCGAGACCCTCCAGATTTTTACACTTTTTCACCCCATTTTTGGTCCTTTTTCACTCCTTTCACTTCCATAACCTCACAAACAACCCCCCAAGGCCCCGGTATCGTGTCTAAAGCCCGAAGCAAGCCCCGGAACCCCAAAATTCTCGAGAAGTCATCCTCTCTCCTGTCGAAACTCTGCCCGGTTTGAGCCGATTTCTCGTTAAATAAACTCTTTACGGGAAACGAAACGCTGCCCGAATCACCGCTTATCAAAGTGAGTTCATACCCCTATAATATACCTTTTTAAATGGTTTTAAATGCTTTTTAGGGGGGAATACAAGTTTAACACAATAATAAATTGTGTTAATAACTGTGTGTGATAATAATCACACAGAAAGTTTCCGTAATGCTTTTAAGAATTACCAAATACTTCCAAAATAACGTAAAGCCATGTTAAATTCTTTGAAAAATGTTTTATAAACTATTTCAAATTATAAATGCCAAAATCATGTTTATATATGTATAAATATATAAATAAGACATGAAGGGCTTAGGACTAATGAATTATCTTATATCATTTTCCTTGTTTGGATGTGGAATTAAGGTTGTGTTATTTGTCCGAAGGTCGTTTCCTTCTTAATTATATATATATATATTATACATATATGAGTCTAAAAGGTTACTCCTTTTAGTATCATTACCTTTGTATCAGACTGAGCAAAGGTGATATTCCATGAGAATTCATGCTAATCAGATAGAACATATAAATTATAATAGGTATAATTTATGATTCAAAACTAAATATACAAGTATGATTCACGACTGTATACTTTCCAAGGAAATTACCAAAATACATTCAACTATACCAAGATATGTATAATACCTTTAATATACGAACAACATATTAAAGAAGTAAAGATACATCATACCTAGTTTGCATTAACAAAGGTACTATACAGAGTACCAGGGTTAGCAAACACGTGGTAATGTCGGGTTTGCATTAGCAAAGGTACTATACAGAGTGCCCGAGTTAGCAAACACGAGGTAATAATACATCCTGCCGAGTTTGCATTGGCAAAGGTACTATACAGAGTACCCGAGTTAGCAAACACGAGGTAATAATACATTCTGCCGGGTTTGCATTAGCAAAGGTACTATACAAAGTACCCGAGTTAGCAAACACGAGGTAATAATTTATTAGAATACACTGTTTTACAAGAAACCAGTGTTTTGATTCAAAACAAATCAAGAGTTTACACTTATCAAATACATGTTTGGAAAACTAAGAATATACTGTCAATCATTATTTCAGAATGATTGGGTTTTCAAAACTAATATACATGTAACGTTTAATATGTTTTTTATGAGGCTCTATATTCAGGTTGTTTAATTCATTTTAGACAACATAGGAAAGTCCTGACATTATAACCAGAATCTCCAGCCGGGGATCGAAACAAGTGTGTGTAGATCTATATCGGGATTGATAACCCCGCACTCAGGCTGCTAGCTACAGTCCGACATACACGCCGATGAGTGACAATTGTTATCACCAGTTTAAACGCCCACAAAGCGTTTGTTTCAGGCCATCCGTCATAGTATGGTTATAATAACTACTCATTAAAAAGATATTAATAATACGTTAGTGTATAAACAAATAAACGAAAGTACACCTTCAAAGTACCAGTTTATAGAATACAAAATACAATGGTTTAATACAGTTTTCATTAACACCTGGTGGAGCCAGGCACACTCTCAGTTTCAAGTTTTCATAAAGGAATACAAATATAAAACAGTAATACAAAGAGAACGGTTTATGGGATTAAACCACTTATCCAATGGAACTTAGTCACTCAATCTCGGTAAACTAGTATAACATAAAAGACCTTTAGTGGTTAATTCTATAATTCCTTAGTTATTACATCATAGTTATACATAAGTAATGTTCGATTGACAGTGAAGTGTGTGACTTCCGCCTTACTTCCTGTTCCTTGTTTGGTTGTGGGCTTAGGGCAGATACACCCAATTGACTGTCCATTCGATATGGTGTTATATATAATAAGTATAAACTAAGTAATTACAGAGGGAAACTATTGAGGTTATCAGTTAATCACCTCAGGAAATATAGGATTTCCTGGAGAAACCAGTGAACTTATTCAAAGAACTTAGGGTATACTTAACAGAACTAAAATACTTATGAACTCACCAGCTTAAATGCTGCTCTACTCTTTCCAAATAACTTGTATTCTCAGGAATCCAGTAGACAGGTACACTCCCGAAGCTTTCGAGAAGACTACCTAGTACCGTACCGCGACTCTTGTCTTCTACTGTACCTACTTTAGTGTTTGAATATGTAATGTTTGAACACTTATGTAAAACTTATACTTATTAATGCAATGGTTGTTTGTACTTTGATTACTATATTGCATGTGTTGTGATACTTACCTAAAGTCCTCCGCCCCCGAACGTTTCCGCCGTTCTGGTTTGGGGGTGCGACAGATTGGTATCAGAGCAGTGTTTATAGTGAACTCAGTATATCAGTCATAAAAGATATACAACTATAAACCCATTGGGATAAAAACACTCTGACCAAGAGTTATACTTTAAAAATATATTAATATTTTATAAAAGTATAAGTACATGCAGAGTATATATATACCAGAATGAGTATCACAAGAAGAACAAAACTAAAGTATTTAGATGTTGGACATTGCAGTTAAACCTAGACAGTGACGTAATCATATCTGGGATCAATATAGCCTGATCAACCATATTCATCCAAGATATGACCAACATGTGTTTAGGGGAGTGATTGTAGTGTTGCAACTGGTCTAAAACTTACCTAAGCACCAGAAGAATTCTAGAACCAAAGACTAAAATACTATGGGAGTATTTTAGGATGCTATAACAAGGAAAATGAAAACTTGTTAAGTTCTTGTATCTAGAAGTCCAAGAATCAAACTCATAACTAAAATAACATGGAGGTATGTTACATACCTTTGGGGAAATGTTAAAAGATCTTTTCTGATAGGTCTATAATTACTAAGTGGATACATTAAGGTTATATATAGCCGAGATTTTATAGACTTAGAATATGTGATTTTCACTCTACTTCCTTTTCCTTGTTTGGATGTGGTTTTAGAGTAGGATTACTTATTCAAAGGTCTATTTGATCTGGATTATATATAATCGGTACACACCATGTGATTATAGAAGGACCAGAAAGAATCACCTTCGTAAAGATTTTCTCATAGATTCTTTAGACATTCCCGTTCTCGTATAAACCCGTTAGATAAACATAGTTACTCCAGCAATCAATAGAAGAGTCAAGGAGGATCCAACAGAATTTCATTAAGAGAATCCCAAGAAGATACATAGGAGAAGTAAACGAACTATAGAAATCATTTAGTGCCTTTACCTTATTAAGGACACCAATGAGATATTCGCATGAACTTCCGAGATTCAAAATCTTCTTTACGAAGTAATAGGGATCAGTGTCAGAATCGGAAGTAAGATAGCCCGAGAATTCAATATAGCTACAGAGGAGAGGGACACCCTATAGATACCAGGAGAGAACAAATCATTACCACCCAGAATAGAACAAAGGAAAACCATGCATGATTCATGTGAAGTGTTCGAGCACCTTTTCATCTAAGCAATAACTAGTAAATCGGTTCAACCTAGTGAGTTAGTGATTTCATTACTCACATTAGGTTTGGAGCTTATCCTCTTTTCCTGTCACGGCTAATAACGATAAATCAGATCACGGAATCTTAATTGATAGTGATTACCTCTCAAATTCATAAGTCTATTTTATGTAGACACTGTTATGAATTATTTTCGAATATTTTCGAAAATTGGGAAACGATATCCACCAAACAAAGGTAACTTAGTTTGGATAATACTCGGTTCACAACCATTCTAGAAACTTATTCCTGTTCCTCACCAGGACTGCATCATAAGGATGCAGGTCGAATCATTAAGAACAATATAACAAAACGAAAGATTAATACATAGATACAAATGGTTAGAATACATCTAGAGACACGATAGTCGCTCACGAACTCATTTTATTATCATGCCTCCAAAGAAGTGTAACCAACCCACCAACGAAACACCAATCCTTCAGATAGATGCGGCTACGTTTCAAGCTGCGGTCACAGCAGCTGTAGCAGCTGTCATGGCACACCTTAATGCTAACAATGCAAATGTTAGTAGTAATGATATCGGTAACCCCGATCGTGGTGATGGTCAAGTACAGCCACAAGCACCTACTTGTAAGAACACCTCGAACCTTAAGCTTAATATCCTTAAACGAAAGTTCGAGAACACGAAAGGGAGTTGTTCAACTCAAGAACCTAACAGAGGGCAACGAACTGGGGCAGTCAATACCCCCATCAGCCCTGTTATTCTAGCACCTACCAAGCCGTACTTAGGAAACCTCCCACACTGCAGCAAGTGCAACTACCATCATCATGGAGTTTGCCGAGAGCTACATTGCAATAGATGCAACATGAAGGGGCATACCGCCCGCATCTGTAGAACTCCGGTTGAGTTCATCACTTCAACTGCCAATGTTGGAACCATTCCCATATGTCACCTTTGTGGTGAAATAGGACATTACAAGAGGGACTGTCCAACAGAGAAGAACGACGGGAGAGCAGGAGGATTTTGATCCCAATACATGGGAAAGCATCAAAGAACCCTGCTATATTTTGGTACGCTTCCAAACCCCGATAATTATCTATAATTATGATTACTCTTCCGTTCAAATTAAATCATAACATTTATATAGAAATTTGAAACCCTAACAGGTAAGCTATGATGACTTAGTGTATACATAAGGGTCATTTATAATTAAGATTTGTAGACTTAGAGTGAGTAATCCCGCCTCATTTCCTGTTCCTTGTTTGGTTGTGGATTTAGGGCAGGGTTGCTCAGTCAAAGGTCTCACCAATCTTAATTATACATGACTTGTATACACCAAGCGATTATAGAGAGACCTAGTAAGGATCGTTTCATGAAAGTTCATAATTTTAAATTATCAGAAACCTCGTATTGGTAGTACCCGCCAATTTCGAATCAAAAAGGGGTTCATAGTGATAATAACAGAATAAAACCAGAAGCGCAGAAAACTTAGGTACATAAGATATCACCCTAGTAATCATTCGTCCCAGAACGACTTAATATCTATTTCATCGAGAAAATTTCCGACATCCTCATTCGACATGGTTTGGCCTGGCCCTTACCATGTGAAAATTCTTATGCTGTATAAGAGAACTTTTCCTTAATCAGCCGTAAGATGAAATTCTTCCAATCTATAACGCAAAACCCTTAGGTTGTCTCTCATTTCAAAACTTCAGAAGTATCCATGGGAAGAGTACCACGCCATTCTAGCCTACTCAGTAGACAGGAAACTTCAAACGAAAAGCACCGAAGTAGTCTTAGAAGTCATTAACTACCGAAGTACCTCAATAGACCTCATATGAAAATCATTGTACCACAGGTTAAGTTCAAGAATAGAGACTAAGAACTCATTAAGTTAATCTATCGCTACTAAGTGTATACACGAGGGTGGTATATAAGTTAGACTTAACAAGACTAAGGATGTGTGCTTCCGCCCTATCTCTTGTTCCTTGTTTGGTTGTGAACCTGGGGCAGAGTCACCCATCCGGACGTTTTGTGAAATCTAAATTATATACGACTTGTATACACGAGGTGATGGTGGATGAGCCAAGTATGAGTCTTATCATGAACTTCGGAGCAAAAGCCTGCATCATGTATTCTACCAGGTGGAATTCAACATGAGACCACGACAGTGGGTCGAGCTACTAAATGACTACGAATTCGAAATTCGTTATCATCTCGACAAAGCCAATATAGTAGCTAACACCCTAAGTCGGAAGGAGTACCCAGGTCATAGAGCCAATCATGGACTATGATAACCCATTCAAATCTCTCCACATAGAGTAAGGAGGCTCAACAGGAAGCCTTGAAACCTGAAAATGTGGCAAGTAGAGAAGATAACTAGAACGTGTGAATGTACGGTATGCCAATATCTGTTATCTCCACTGAGATAAAAGAATCATCTCCCAGTTCAGGCCGTCACTCAAAAATCTCTAGGAACCAGAATAGTCATGATTCTATGGGATCGGCTATGGTAAAGAATGGGATACCCATTTACCAATTAGTCGAGACCATTATCACACTAGCATTCAAGTTGCTTCATTCGAAACCTTCTGTGGTCACAAGTGCAGATTCTATCTGCACTGGACTAAAGTGGGTAATACGCAACTAGTTAGAGATCCAATTTCCACACAGCACCCTCACTGATCTGGAATTCATCCGAGAAACTACCAAAAACAAAATACGAATCAGGAAGCACCATAAAGCTTCCAAAGTTAACCAGAGAAGCTACGGCTTCGATAAAAGAAAACCCTTGGAATTCCAGGATTGATGACCTTGTCATATGAAGGTCTCACTCAGGAAGGACAAGATGCGCTTGAGAAAGCATGAAATACAAAACACAAAGTACATAAGACCATTGGAGGTTATTACCAGAATCGGTCTTGTACTTTTAAACTTAGACTACCACAAAAACTTAATAACATTCATCCCATCTTTCATATCTAATCTAAAGAGGTGTCTATCCGATAAAACACTTGTTATTTCACTCGATGAAATCAAGTTAAATAAAAGTCTACACTCTGTAGAAGAACCAATAAAAACCATGGATAGGGAAATCTAAAGAACCACGCTAAGTCTCATCCCGTTAGTGAAGGTTTGCTGGATTACAAACCAGGGACCTGAATTCACTTGGGATAGGAAATATTAGACCTAGTCCATGAGTATCACTTTAGACTTAATTTCGGGACGAAATTCCCTCTAACGGGGGGATAATGTGACACCAGTTAAGTTTTGGTCAAAAATAAATTGATCAATAATCGTAATTGGGATGAACCAAGTGGTAGATTTTGTAACAAGGTTTCCAAAAACATAAAGAACACTGAAATCTGAGTTATAACGAAGAAGTTATGACCAATCGAAAATCCGCGGTAAAACCGGCAAAACACTGTTCAGTGTAAAAAGCGAATTTTCGATAAAAGGCTTTTTAGCCTTAACAATCTAAATAAAACTTGTAGAATATGTTAAACCGAGAACGTTCATAAAAAAAACGTAAAAATCTGACTTCGTATGAGAAAGTTATGATTTTTCGAAGTTTCGGCTTAGCAGTAGACAGCTAAAAATTCGAAATATAAATCGATCGATATTTAGCCGACGCAACTTAAACGAGAATCGAAGGTCTCGTCAAAAGTAGCACAACGGTAAAAAGACAGACGAAAACGGACGTCGGATGAAGAATTTATGAATTTTTAACGGATTCCCGTCCCGGTCTGTTTAAAATAATAATATTAAAAATAAATTCAAAATCAGCCGACGAAGTCTAAACGAAAGTCGTAGAGTATGATTTTACCTACGCGTGCGTATAAAGAACGCCAAAAACGGAGCTCGTATGCGAAAGTTATGATTTTCACAAGTTTTGGCACAAAAATAAAGAAAACTAAGAAAAAAACCCGGACAATTTCGCATGCCACGTCACCCTCGCACGTGGCAGCTGCTGAGTGGACCGAAGCCATGCGTGACACCTCCTGATTCGACCAACTCTACGGTCCAATCCTACTCCGACAGCCTCGCATGAGACACACCGGACCTCACCCTCGCATGCTCCTCGGATGATCTCGGACCCTCGTGCCCTCCTCTGATTGGACCGAAGCCTGGTCCTATCCGAAGCTGCCAGTTGCGAGCCGACCATCCGAACCGAGGCCACCTATCGGAACCGAAGCTCCAGCTTGCCACCTGTTCGAGACACGTGTCTCGTTCCCCTTGCTTCGAATCCGAGGCTTCGGACTATAAATAGTCCGCGAGACCCTCCAGATTTTTACACTTTTTCACCCCATTTTTGGTCCTTTTTCACTCCTTTCACTTCCATAACCTCACAAACAACCCCCCAAGGCCCCGATATCGTGTCTAAAGCCCGAAGCAAGCCCCGGAACCCCAGAATTCTCGAGAAGTCATCCTCTCTCCTGTCGAAACTCTGCCCGGTTTGAGCCGATTTCTCGTTAAATAAACTCTTTACGGGAAACGAAACGCTGCCCGAATCACCGCTTATCAAAGTGAGTTCATACCCCTATAATATACCTTTTTAAATGGTTTTAAATGCTTTTTAGGGGGGAATACAAGTTTAACACAATAATAAATTGTGTTAATAACTGTGTGTGATAATAATCACACAGAAAGTTTCCGTAATGCTTTTAAGAATTACCAAATACTTCCAAAATAACGTAAAGCCATGTTAAATTCTTTGAAAAATGTTTTATAAACTATTTCAAATTATAAATGCCAAAATCATGTTTATATATGTATAAATATATAAATAAGACATGAAGGGCTTAGGACTAATGAATTATCTTATATCCTTTTCCTTGTTTGGATGTGGAATTAAGGTTGTGTTATTTGTCCGAAGGTCGTTTCCTTCTTAATTATATATATATTATACATATATGAGTCTAAAAGGTTACTCCTTTTAGTATCATTACCTTTGTATCAGACTGAGCAAAGGTGATATTCCATGAGAATTCATGCTAATCAGATAGAACATATAAATTATAATAGGTATAATTTATGATTCAAAACTAAATATACAAGTATGATTCACGACTGTATACTTTCCAAGGAAATTACCAAAATACATTCAACTATACCAAGATATGTATAATACCTTTAATATACGAACAACATATTAAAGAAGTAAAGATACATCATACCTAGTTTGCATTAACAAAGGTACTATACAGAGTACCAGGGTTAGCAAACACGTGGTAATGCCGGGTTTGCATTAGCAAAGGTACTATACAGAGTGCCCGAGTTAGCAAACACGAGGTAATAATACATCCTGCCGAGTTTGCATTAGCAAAGGTACTATATAGAGTACCCGAGTTAGCAAACACGAGGTAATAATACATTTTGCCGGGTTTGCATTAGCAAAAATACTATACAGAGTACCCGAGTTAGCAAACGCGAGGTAATAATTCATAATTCAAGTATACTAGAATATATTGTTTTACAAGAAACCAGTGTTTTGATTCAAAACAAATCAAGAGTTTACACTTATCAAATACATGTTTGGAAAACTAAGAATAAACTGTCAATCATTATTTCAGAATGATTGGGATTTCAATACTAATATACATGTAACGTTTAATATGCTTTTTATGAGGCTCTATATTCAGGTTGTTTAATTCATTTTAGACAACATAGGAAAGTCCTGACATTATAACCAGAATCTCCAGCCGGGGATCAAAACAAGTGTGTGTAGATCTATATCGGGATTGACAACCCCACACTCAGGCTGCTAGCTACAGTCCGGCATACACGCCGATGAGTGACAATTGTTATCACCAGTTTAAACGCCCACAAAGCGTTTGTTTCAGGCCATCCGTCATAGTATGGTTATAATAACTACTCATTAAAAAGATATTAATAATACGTTAGTGTATAAACAAATAAACGAAAGTACACCTTCAAAGTACCAGTTTATAGAATACAAAATACAATGGTTTAATACAGTTTTCATTAACACCTGGTGGAGCCAGGCACACTCTCAGTTTCAAGTTTTCATAAAGGAATACAAATATAAAACAGTAATACAAAGAGAACGGTTTATGGAATTAAACCACTTATCCCATGGAACTTAGTCACTCAATCTCGGTAAACTAGTATAACATAAAAGATCTTTAGTGGTTAATTCTATAATTCCTTAGTTATTACATCATAGTTATACATAAGTAATGTTCGATTGACAGTGAAGTGTGTGACTTCCGCCTTACTTCCTGTTCCTTGTTTGGTTGTGGGCTTAGGGCAGATACACCCAATTGACTGTCCATTCGATATGGTGTTATATATAATCAGTATAAACTAAGTAATTACAGAGGGAAACTATTGAGGTTATCAGTTAATCACCTCAGGAAATATAGGATTTCCTGGAGAAACCAGTGAACTTATTCAAAGAACTTAGGGTATACTTAACAGAACTAAAATACTTATGAACTCACCAGCTTAAATGCTGATCCACTCTTTCCAAATAACTTGTATTCTCAGGAATCCAGTAGACAGGTACACTCCCGAAGCTTTCGAGAAGACTACCTAGTACCGTACCGCGACTCTTGTCTTCTACTGTACCTACTTTAGTGTTTGAATATGTAATGTTTGAACACTTATGTAAAACTTATACTTATTAATGCAATGGTTGTTTGTACTTTGATTACTATATTGCATGTGTTGTGATACTTACCTAAAGTCCTCCGCCCCCGAACGTTTCCGCCGTTCTGGTTTGGGGGTGCGACACCATCCGCCTTCCTCCATTGTAATCAAGTATATATATATATATATATATATATATATATATATATATATATATATATATATATATATATATTATAAATGTGGAATGTCTTATGAACAATTATGTTTGGCTGGTGATACTTTTGGTACAAATTTTCTTTTAATTTGACGTATGTAGTCCCTTTTTTGGTATTGTTCCCGTCTTTTTGTTTCCCTGCTGACTACAAGAATTTTGATCTTTAGTGGCGATGGGCGTCGCCGCTAAAAGTCCAACATGTCGTCGCTAAAGGTATTAGCGGCAACATGTCGCCGTTAAAGGGTTGCCGCTTTTGCTTTGTCGCTTATGCTCTAATGGTCGTCGCTATTGCTTTCCGTCACCGCTAAAGATGCGTCGCCGCTAATGCTCTCCGTCACCACAAAAGGCGTCGCCGCTATTTATATGTATTTCTATTCATACAAATACACATATACATACATAGTACACATACAAAATGCACATATACATACGAAAATACATACACATACATAATACACATACATATACATAAAAATACATATATAAATAGAAGTGCACATACAAAAACAGAGGTAAGTTATTTTGAGAACGCGTAAAAGGTTGAGAACACGAAAACATATCACATCCATCTAAATATTATAATCAATGGCTAGGAAAATAGGTCCACTTATGTCAATTGATAAAAAATGCGTTTAAAATGTAAATTTTTTACATACGTTACTAACAAAAATTTTTGATTCCTAAATGTTAGCCTTCTATCTCTTCCTATCTATATGTCATACATACTTATAAAGCTAGCATTTTTTCTTGAATCTCATGCATTTGAAACCCCATTTTTTAACTTTCTCAAACCACATTCATTTGAAACCCCCTTTTTTAACTAATACAACTCAAAAGTTTTCTTAGTTATGATTTAACACTCAAAAGTTTTATAACTTATATTATGTTTAATTAACATTTAGTGAAAAGTTTACTATAAAAAGGTCAATCTTTTGTGTCTTTTGTGTTATATAAAATCTTATATGTAAGAAGGATTTGAAGATATTGTGATTCAAAAGTTTTGATATAGTTGAAGCATTCACGATCCAAATATGATGATTTAAAGAAATGGGTTATGTCGCATCGATGGTAATTGTAATATGATTTTTTCTTTCAACCAAAACAAATGAAGTTTTTCTATTCTTTCTTTATATTCAGTTTCTCATTTAATCTTTATATGTGCTTTGTGTGTATTACTCAATCTTGAATGTGACTCTCCAAACATCAATGTTTTGCTTGGAATATATTTCTGATTCTTCTTTTTCAAGAAAAATATTTTGATTGCAGATTAATGAAGAATTGTCATCAAGTTTCTATGGTTAAATGGTGTTAAATGAAGAAAAAAGATTCATAAAATGGATATAAGTTTTTTTGTTTGAGCAAAGTTAACGAATGTTAGTTTTTTCTTTTGATTTAAATGTATGTTTATGTAACATCTTATTTATATATTCAACCACCCAATGCTCTTATTTATTTGATTGTACTTTTTCTATTTTGATTATGTTTATTTTCTATTATTTTTTTTGTT
The DNA here is from genome assembly GCF_052849685.1 of Lactuca virosa. Taxonomy (NCBI): domain Eukaryota; kingdom Viridiplantae; phylum Streptophyta; class Magnoliopsida; order Asterales; family Asteraceae; genus Lactuca; species Lactuca virosa. Next base: position 49,313,096 of record NC_136433.1, read on the forward strand.
GGGTTATCCTACACAACATATTTAAAAGATAACATAATTTTGAACATTTGATATGTAATTATGATAGAGTTATCATGATATGTTCTTCATATAAAAGTAATTTATCCATATTACTACGACAAGAATTACATATGACATTTACGAAAATATATATATTATATGTGATTTGTTTAACATATATATGCACCTATGTATGTTATGAATTTATAATTAAATAGCTTTATGTTTAATAATTGAAGGGATTAAAATGATGCATCAAAACCTATTATTTAGACGAATATAATAATAATAATAATAATATTAAATATACATTTCCGAGTACCGCATTCATTTGAAACTCACACTACAACTCAAGAGTTTTCTAATTTATGTATATTTATTAGTTACAACTCAAAAGTTTTTAACTTATGATTATTAATTAGTAATCACTAATAATTTTTTATTTTACTTTCTTTTATAAGGTTGTAAAGTTTTGCTCATTAAAAACATTAATGTATTTGAAGAGATTTGTGATTTAAATATGAAGAGTTAATATAAATGTTATAATAGATGTTTTAGTAGTTTTATGTTATTAAAAGTTATAGTGTTTATTTTTCATATTTTTTACTATTCGTTGTATATATATATTTTTTAATACAGATGTTATAATAGATGTTTTTCTATTTTTATGTTACTAAAAGTTGCAGTTCATATTTTTGTTCAAACGTTTTGTTACCCGTTATATTATCATTCATTTGATATATAATTTACACAATTTTAAATGGTTTATAAAATTATCAAATAATTGTATATATCACAATGACTTAAAATTTAACGATAATGTTTAATAAAACTAATATGTTAACTATATGTTTGCATTACTACTAACATTTTGTTTCAAAGTAGAAATATTAAATAATAATTTGGTAAAAGTTATTATTTTAACTATATAATTCTATTCTCGCGCAACGCGCGGGGATTCGCCTAGTTTAGAATAAAAGGAAGAAGGAACCCTAACTCCTAACTACAACAACGATCGTCTTCTGCCAAAATGTTCGTCACCACCATCATCTATGGCCACCTCATCCGGACAACCACCACCGTGCTATATGGCTTTCTTTACCTTTGTCACACACCTAATACCCCTTCTCAGTCGCGCCCCATCGATCTACACATCACGGGTATTCCCTTTCTCTCTTTCTCTCTTCTCTCTTTCTCCTGTGCACCACCACAGACAACCACCATCTCGACAACATCATCATCACAGGCTCCTGCACCTTTAGCATCTCTTTCCTCTTCCTCTCTTTTCCCGTAATCTGCAATTGTCATTACCATCATCCTCAACTATTGGTGTTGAAACACGACGACAAGATGCTTCTTGCAGCGACAACAGTCAACCATCATGAAAACATGTTTCAATATGTTGTATACAAACCCTTTTCTTGGTATTACTCTTTATTTATGTACTTTAAGATGTTAATCTTTCCTATATTATTTTTTATATTACTTCCTGGTGGTCTCGTAATTTAGACGTTAAAACTGGAATGACTTTAATCTTGGATGATTGGATGTAACCCTTCGTAAAATTGGATTGGGTTTATGTTTTTCAATTGCCAATCACCCTATAATGAAATATGGAGTAAGGAATACACTTTTCTTTGTATATCATTATACTAGGTTAATACCAGTGGAAACCACGGGTGAGATCATAATAGACATAATAAATGTTTATTTAATTGTTAATAGGTGTAATAATAATTAATAATAGATTTATAAACAGTTGTTTTAGAAACTTAGATATTTTATTTGTAACTTTATAAATGTTTATTTGAATTAATTATGCAAAAGGTTTTGAAGATACGGCTAATGTTCATAATGTCTAATTTAATGGTAAATGATTATTTTGTAAAATGAAATATCAAATTGTAATAACTGAAAAAAAAAATCATAGACAATCAATCATGAAGATAAATTAATGAAATTTATTTTATCAAATAAAAATAATAACATGAGCCATTCTTGTCATATATAGCAATGTAGTTTAAAACACATTGCTACTTTAAGGCTATCTTGTGAAATTGATTTTTTTTTTTCAAAAAACAGTAACAACTACCGTTTCTACTATTATAAAGAGAACTGATTTTCAACAAATATATAATAAATTCATTGAGTTATAATTTTTTTTATTAAACTAATGATTTTCAACAAATATACAGTCGGTTCATATTACCTATAACATGTTGGACACATAAGAGGGAGTGAATGAGAAGAATTCAGATTACTAATAATAGACATAGGGAATGAATAAAAACAGTTGAATGACTAATAACAATCAACCGAGTCAATGAGTCAGCCTTACTGTCTAATAACAAATGACTGAACTGATGAGCTAGCCTCGTTGATTGTCAGCTTCACTTAAGAGAAAACTTGTACGTAGTAGATGGACATTGTGCTAAAACTGAAACAAAAGCCTTATTTGAATTCACACATCTATTGTTACCAGTATCAAGGTTCTTGAAACTTGGCTCCAAGATAATTTTCTAAGTTACGAAACCTCTAGTCTAATAGCAAGTAAGAAGCAACATCACCTGTAAATATTAAAAAGGAAATTAAAAAACAAAATTGTTTATTATCTCATCACCAAGATTTCATAGTAAATCTGATTATTTGTAATTTTATTATTTCTTAAAACAAGACCACTTTTTGATTGACAAACAATCATATGAACTTTTCCATTTTTGCTTTAATTGGTAACTTTCCAACTTTACCCTTGGTAACCACTTGACCATCTGATACAAATCCATGTCATTTGGCATATGTATTAAAAGCATCTAGGTAAAAGAACTACATAAACATACACATGACTTATTAATAGAAATAATAAATGAACTAACAATAGAGAGAATATGCTACCACCTTCTTGACCCAAAACTTTTTGACACCTGATCTGCCCATCAAAATATAGAGTCTACACCAACACCCTATGATACGTATTTTTCTCATTTTTAAATACACCAAGTGTTACATGCCATGTAAGTTTCAAGATTAAATAAATTGATGTAACCTGTATAGGGGTGTAAAAGTGCAACTATGCAAGCTATAAACATTGTACCCAAGCTACTAAATCGGTTTTCACCCTACAAAAACATTAATTCATAAAAAATCATTCAAACCTAATAGCCACACAAACAAAATATAACAAAGATGCATACCTTTAATAAAGATCCATCATATAGATTATCTGCAAAAAGAGATTTACTTTCAGCTTTAAACCAAAATTTTATAAGCTTATCTTAATAAAAGAAAATGTAAGGCGAAAATAGGTAATGATAAAGAAGGAACACTTAAGTTGATTAACAAAACATAAAATATAAAAGAACAAAAATTCATCAAACCTTTTTTCCCTCAAATTCCCTAATTGCTCCCCAACTTATAGTCTGATGTTTATAACCCACTGATAAAAAGAACTATCATTCAAACAGTTCATAAAACAGTTGGAACTCATCTTAAGAGTCATAATCCAATTGTTTTAGTTCTACAAAATAATCAAAAACCCATAAAAAAGGTGAATAGCATCAAAAACCCACCTCAAATCCGACGAAAAAAAAGTAAAAATCCATTTACTAAATTGTCAACAGAAGTAAAAACAAATGTATATAATACTCAAATGAAAAGTAAAAAACAGAGGAATATCATTCATGAGAAGAATGCAGATAGGAACATTTAAACACTGTCTATTTTCCTAATCTTTGTCTCTTGTCTGCTAACAAAAATATCTACTTTCAACATCTTCTCATATACCCTACCGATTCTTGCACTTCTCTAAAAAAAATTATTGATTGTCAAAAGACGACAATAAAGCATCTTACCATAAAAAATCCAAATTTGTAGATGGGAAATCAAAAATCAAAAGCTTGAACCTGAGAATCAAAGAAAACATATGTTAGGGCTCAACGTCTCCTTCACCGTATCTTGTTGTTGTGCTTATTCTTTTAAAGCCCTAATTTTTTTTAATTTTTTTTTTAAGATAAAGATGCCCAAGGCATGTTTACTGAGCGAGGATGAAAGAATTGATTAAAGAGGAAGAAAATCAGATGTATGGTTTAAGAAGGTGTGATGTAAAGCCCTAATTCAAAGACACAACCATGGGAAACAAACTATCCAAATTGAAAACCTTAAACCTGTTTTGATTATTGGAACAATATTGCAATTCATCCCATGAAATCTTGAACAATTGATAATATGTAAACAACTCTTTGATTATAATTGCAACTTCAAAACATCTCATCAACGAAATGACAAGGGTTTCAGAATAGAAGCAGTCACAATCGAAGTCGTACGTAATTACAAAAGGGGGTTTCAAACAAAAAAATACGATCTCCACAGTCTGATCACACAACTAACTAAAGAAAATTTGCATGATGTTTTCGCATATAATTCCTAAATCAAACACATACATATTAATATTTGAAAAGCAATTAGCTGACCTGACTATGTTGAGGCAATTCTTTTCCCCACCCCTACCGATCTCCTGCTACTGCTCGATACCTATCTCCCCCTTTGTTTTACAATAGATACCCACGTAGAGACTTTAATCGCTCTCTCTATCTGCTCTTCATTCCAAGATGGTTTAAAACACCTAAAATATATGAAGTCAAGAAGACAGTCTACAAAATCGAATCAAAATTGGAGTTCCTGATTTTTTTGTTGATTTGATAAATTATTATTGATTGCTGATTTCATGCGTCTTTCATATCAAACTGAAATTAATCAAAAGAAGAAATCAAATTTCTCCACAAAATCAGGACAGTAGATTATGGAATTACCTTATTTCAATCTGCTAAAAGGAAGGAACAGATTATATCCTCGATTCCAAGGGCAAGGCTGGAAATTCACATTGATGTTTAGAGCGGGAAAATTCGATGGGAGGGTGATCAGCAATTGTCACTTGGCATAAATGTATTTATTTATTAGATTAGGGGATATGTGATTTACCTATTTTGATTATTTCATGAAGTGTCGGTTGAATAACTCTTGTTTTAAGTGGTTATATTTAAATGTCGTTCATGTCAAATATGTATGCATAATTCAAATGTTATTTCATACATAAAGTAGTTTTCATATTTTCTATTACCAAGTTCGAATACAATCATCTAATTTTTGCTATTTTTTTCTTATTTCTTCATTAAGTTTATTATTTTGGTTACCACAATCATTAATCATCAAATAAAGCGAAAACACTGTTAAAACTATTAATGAATATTAATTATAATTTAAATGTGTTTTTGGTTTATTCATTTATGATTTAGGAATACTAACTAAGCTTCAATAGTAAGAATGGAACTGTAATTTGTATTCTATTATGATTAAAGGATAATTTTATTTTATATTCAAATAAATTATCATTTTTATTTGTATTTTACTTGGTATTTATTAATAAATAATCCATATGAGTTTTTTTTATTTCTTTTTAATAGTTATTCACCAATGATTAATCCATATTACTTAGTTACTAACTATTACTTATTTGCTATTTTTAATTTTATATTGTATTATTAATGACGTGTTATCTATATGTGTTCAGGTGAATGGTGAGATACATGCACACACATCAGCGCAATGAAAAAGAATCATTTGAGAATATTTTGATCGAACGTTTGTGGGAATTTGTATTTTTTTTCGTTTATGATTGAAAATGTATTAAAACTATAGTCATGTATAAACACAAAGTGTCGATTTAGAAATGATTTAATCATGTATGAATATTGATGTATCAATATAAATGTAAGGATTCATTTGTAGTATAATTATTCATTTATAATTAATACTTTACTTTTATTCAACTATAATTGTAAATATATTAGTCATGTATTATCAGTAATATATTTACATACATATTGTTTAATCATAAAAAAAATAATTAACAAAAAGAATACATGTGATTATGTTCACGTTATTGCATCATTCATACTTACATCAACATTTTTTTTGCCTTATTCTATGATTATCCAAATTTTTTTTATCATAATGGCTAAAATTAAGGAACAAGTGGTTAGAAGTTATAGGAATCATTTAATTTTAAGAAAACTCATATTTAATTAAATGGTAAAATTCATATTATTTCATTATATAATGATTGGTCTACACTTGTTCTCGCGTTCTCAACCTTTTTTTGTTCTCGTTATAACCTATACATACATAAAATACATTCAAAATACACATATACATACAAATGCACATACAGATACACATCCATATATACAAACAGAAAATACACATACAAATACATTCAAAATACAAATACACATCCATATCTACAAACATAAAAGAAAAGGAGAAAAATGGAGCAGAGAGGGGTGAAGTTGCAAAGTTTTTTGGGAAATTCCGATAAGGTCGACGATGGTGAGCAGAGAGAAGAAGGGAAAACACAGAAGATCGGGAAAGAAAGTGAGAACGAAGAGGATTTTATTGTCGACGGCCTTTAGCGGCGACACGTACTCATTGGCGGCGATACCTGGGAGGGAAAACAACGTGGGGGTTTTCTACGTCATTGGATTGTAACATCCCCTCTGACACGTATCACAATATTGTCCGCTTTGGGCTCCCGACACGAAAACATCACATGGGTCACCCATCCCTGAATTGTTCTCGCACGGGCACGCTTAACTGCAGAGTTCTTATGGGATCTGCGGCCCTCACAACTTTAAAACACGTTGTGAAAAGGAAGGTATCCACACCCTTTTAAAAGGAAATGTTTCGTTCTCTTTCCAAGCCTATGTGGGATCAGGTGCAACCCACCTTCACCACCCATTATAGGGTTCGGCGTCCCCGTCTAACACATCGATCCGTGTCCCAGTTCTGATACCATTTGTAACATCCCCCTCTAGCACGTATCACAATATTGTCCGCCTTGGACCACTCGGCACAAGGACTTCCCAGGGGTCACTCATCCCGGTACTACTCCCGCCCGAGCATGCTTAATTGCAGAGTTCTACAGATCACCTATGCAATAAAAAAGGATCTAGTCTCAATCTACAATTCAAATTACCCCAAATGGACTAAAGTCAAACATAGTCAAAGTCAAACATGGTTAAAGTCAACGGTTAATGGTCAAAAGTCAAGGTCCACATTAGACTGAGTACGCCCTGCGTACTCCATCTCTACGCATGGCATAGAGTTTCATCCCTGAATACAAGGTTCAATCAGGTTACGGGATGCGTACCCTTAAGCACGCCTTGCATACCCAGACTTACGCCATGTGTAAGTCGTTAAACCCCGTCTCCAGGTTTTTCATCTACGCAGCGCGTAGAAGGCTATCTACGCCTTGTGTAGATCAAAACTCCACACTTAGACTTGATAGTTAAAAAAAGGGATTAACCTGCAAGGACCATGTGTTACAAGCTCAAAGTAAGATACAATTTTGAGTGCTTGTAATAGTTCTACAAAGTTTAAAAAAACTCCTCTCTCTCTCTCTCTATGTGTGTCTCTCTCTGCAAGTTTCACCGAAGCTTGTTTGGTATTTGTCTGAAGTGCTTTACTTGTTTTGTTGTCACCCAACAATGCCCTCCTATTTTTATTTTTAATCAAACTGAACTACTAAAACCCAACAGAGTATGCAAAAACGACTATTTGTTAAAAGTTTTGAAACCATATGGACCATCTATGAGGTTTTTTGAAATTAGAAACTATATCCTAGATTTCTAGAAACCACGGGGACCATTTATGAGGTTTTGTTTAATAATAATAATAATAATAATAATAATAATAATAATAATAATAATATAGTTATAGTAAGCCTAATACTAAAAAATCTAATTATAATAAATATAATAAGAAAATAACAATCAAATAATTGGAATAATAATTATTATATTTATAATATTAATAATATATGATTATATTTAAATTTATAATAATATAACAATTAATATAAAATAGTAGTAATAATAATAATATTTAAAGGAAATGGGGAAAGACAAAAATAAAAGAGTGGGAAACAAAAAGAAAAGGAAAAAGATTTTTAGTTTATGATTCCCGTTCGTTATGTTTCCTACAAAATTCCTACACAATAGTAATTTTAAATATTAATTAACATTCCGTTGGTTTTTTGTTGGAAAATTCCGACCATTATCCTACAAAATCTTTGGGGTGTCTAATTTTAAATATTATTTAATATTTCGTCGGATTTTTGTTGGAAAATACCAATGCTTTTACTACGGAATCTTTGAGGTATCTACTTTTGTCGGTATTTTATAGGAATTTTGTTTGATTCCACTTTTGTTGAAAGTTTGTCGGAAATTGAATGGAAATTACCAACAAAATAAATTTTTCGGAAATATTTTGTAGCTAAAACCAAATTTTCTAGTAGTGGAAGCTCAAGGTTTGTTTTCCTTTTCTTATATCTTTCCCATTGCACCATGATTAACATAATTTTTTATAGCATATGGTGCCTGCAATCTATGTCAGTTGTGCTGAGATGATTAACAAATGGGAAGAAATGTTAAAAAAGGAAAGGTCATGCTGTGAAGTGGATGTGTGGCCTTATCTTCAAACGTTATCCAGTGATGTTATTTCACGTACAACATTTGGTAGTAACATTGAAGAAGGGAAGAGAATATTTGAACTATAACGTGAACTAGCAGTGTTAGTCATAGACGCTATACAATCACTCTACATTCCTGGATCGAGGTGCTTATCTTTCCGAAAAATATTTTATTACATCGTTTTTCTCTTGATCAAGAGACGATCTAATATAATTCAAACACAAATATTAGGTTTTTACCAACAAAAAACAATAATAGGATAAAGAAAATTGACCAAGAAGTGAAGGCTACGATAAGGAGTATCATTGACAAGCGAATAATCGTAATGAAAGCTGGAGAAAGGAGTAAAGATGACTTGTTGGGCATACTCTTGGAATCAAATTACAAAGAAATTAAACATGGGAATATGAATTCTGGATTAACTATTGATGAAGTGATCGATGAGTGTAAGCTTTTCTATTTTGCTGGACAAGAGACCACCGGTATCTTACTTGTTTGGACTATGATTTTGTTGGCTCAGCACACAAATTGGCAAGAGCGTGCCAGATAAGAAGTTTCACAAGTATTTGGGCATGAAAAACCAGAAATGAATGGGTTGAATCGTTTAAAAATTGTGAGCCTTTCAATACCTTTATAAAACCATACATCCTCCTATGAAGCCATATATTCGTTTCTCTCCAATTATGTTTTTCAGGTTAACATGATTCTGCATGAGGTTCTTAGACTATACCCACCAGCAGTAGGACTAGGACGAATGACACATGAGGAAACTAAATTAGGGGACATGACATTACCAACTCGAACTTTCCTCCAGTTGCAGATTATGCTTATGCACCATGATCGTGATATATGGGGTGATGATGTGAGCGAGTTCAAGCCTGAAAGATTTTCTGAAGGTGTCTCGAAGGTGACCAACGGACAAACATCATATCTCCCTTTTGGTGGTGGTCCACGTATATGTGTTGGACTGAATTTTGCCTTGTTAGAAGCCAAAATGGCACTTGTCATGATTCTGCAACACTTTTGCTTTGATCTCTCTCCATCCTATTCGCATGCTCCACATACCATTGTCACTCTTCAACCTCATTTTGGGGCTCATTTGATTTTGCGTAAACTTTAAATGATGTGTATTTGAGCACATGTTTCTATTAGTGTGCTTGGTTTATGTTGCACTGCAACTCTAATTACTCGGTCAAATAGACATTAAGTCAAGTAAAATCGACATTAAGGTGCTGTTTGTTTTTTCTGAGGCAAAATGTCTGCAGTCTGCGGACCACATTTATAGACCTCTGCAGCAGAAGAGGTGGACCAAACGTCTGCAGTCTGAAAAAAGAAGACTGTTTGTTTTTTTAACATCTGCGAGCTACTAAAATAAGCTAAAATCTAAATAAACTTATTGTTCTAACTACAAAGTGATTTATTAATATTTTTATGACTTTATTATAAATAATTAACAAATCTAGATCAACTTTTATGTATTATTGTATAAAAAGTGAAAATAAAAATGATACAAATTAACGTATATATTTGATAAAAACCAACAATTTTGGTCGAAAAGTTATACCTAAACATTATAATATGAATCAAAGAATTTGATACATAAATGGATGGAAATAAACTTTGATTTTTTCAATTAAATCAATTAAAATCGTACCATAAATATTTTTCTAAGAAATTGACGATACTGTATTAAATAATGTTTTATAAAATTTGGCACAAAAAATATAAGAATATATTATGATTTTTTTTTTCATATTTATATAAACAACTTCAATGACCATTATTGTAAAAAAAAAATTATTTATAAATTTGTGAAAAATATCATATTTGTGTCGTCGAACTTTTTTTTTAAGTATTGTAATTTTTTTTTTCAATTTGTTTATCATTAATAAAGTTGGAATAAATATAAATTTCAAAAAAACTAAAAAAAACCAAGATATATGTGTTTTTTTAAGCTAGAAGATGTCTGAAGATGTTAGAAGACTCTGGTCCACATCTGCGCCAAGAAGAGGGCGCGCATACATTTTTAGGTCTGCAGTCTTCAAAAAAACAAACAGTCTGCGAAGACTAATGTCTGCGCGTGGTCTGCACCGCGCAAACAGAAGAGGCTAAGAAGATCTGCAGGCAAAAAACAAACACCACCTAAGTCAAATTTTTGGTTTACATCATAAATATGGTTTCTACGCAACCCTTGATATTTATGTTTAGGTTCAAAAAATTTTAAATATTGCAAATTAGCATAATTAAGTTTTCATAAAAATCCGATTTTCACAATGACTTTTTTTTTTCAAATTGGACACTTATTTTACTAATTTGTTGTAATTCTGACCATCTAACCGGTCAACCTTGGTTGCTAGTTGCATGACATGTTGACGTAGCACTTTGGATACTTCCCACGCCAAAAGGGCTGACGGTTTCTTCCACCTCAACCAAAACCACTACCACATTAAATACTATAAGGGGAGAGAGAGAGAATGAGAGAGAGAGAGTCTTAGAATATTGGCCTTACTTTACACACATCTTATATTTCCATTTTGAATCAACATTAAAATTAACCAACATTATGGGATCTAAAACACAACACAAAGAAGTGACCATCGATATGGTACACACTCCATGTGGTACAAAGTTATCTGGATGAAGCTCATATGCCGCTTGTGCAAGTTGAAGATAGCCAGCCATGTTTGATTTTTTTTTTTCTTCTACTAAACTTGTGAACCATCTTGACAAATATAATGATTGGATCTCTTCCTCGAGATTCGAACAGCATTTCGAACAGCATCTGTATATAAAATTATTGTGGACATACTCATACATATACAACTTTAGGTAAAAGCAGTCAAAAAGGGTGGAAATGATTTGAAATATTATTTTCTGATCTAAACAAGGGATTCAGATACATTATTTGATGTAGTACAACACCTCCAGTTCTACTTGCAACATTCGGCCCTTCCCATTTTAGTCTTTCCACAGCAACCCTTCCTACAAAGGCTCCCACCTGGTGTTGAACCGCATGGTTGTCGTTTTTGTTTTGGTGATCCACCACTTCCACTTCCACTACCACACCCACCGGGTCCATCTGCTTGTTGTATAGGGTCATAATCGCAATTTGTAGCTGCATACATCAGTTTCAAATATTTTTAATCGTTAGGGAAGGAAAGGTTGTATGCACTCTATGTATTATAATTAATGTAGTTTGATCAGAAAATCTGGAAATCGTTGATGAATGGATTACAAATTAGCGATAGACTATTGATAGTAAATACACGAATGAAATAATTATAGTAAACAAAATCAGAAGACTATAACCCTACAACTCCATAAGTACGGTAAAATGAAACTGTTTTCCTAAAAAAAAAAAAAAATTGTTTAACTACACGTATTTACAATGCAAACTTAGTTAATTTATAAGAAATACTGGAGCAGCTTCTATTAGCGTTTTTTTTATTATTAACTGTGAGATGTTTAGAGAAAACCGAACCTAGTTGGCGGACATGGTTGTATGGAGTCCGAGCAGTGGCGGTGGTTGTAATGATGTGAGATGATGAACTAATGACGATGAGGATGATAAGAGCCAGGGTAAGTCTTCCTCCTTTTAAGATTGAGGCCATTTTTTTTTCAATGATTGAATGAATATGAATGTGTGAGTAACCATTTATGAAGGATCTATTTATACACGATCATCCCCAATGGTTTGTTCAAACATTAACCAATTATTTTGGTCAACAATATAGTCCGCAATAAAGGAAATTGGTAAGAAAAGAGTGTGGCGCGCAGTTGTTAGCTATAGCCGCCTAAGAAATCCTACCTTCTTGCTCATTTCCTGAACTTTGTCTGTGCAGTTTTGTCTTGACTTCCAATAAAATTTTGATCTAATATATTGGCGTGGTCATCTACTCATCTTCGCGCATGTGTCAGATATGGGTATTGCTAACAATTTATTATTATTATTATTATTATTATTATTATTATTTTTCGTTAAAGAGATTTGTTTATGTAATGTTGATAAACAATTTGAAAATGTGGAAAACTATGCCCAAAAGTGATAAGACTATATTGTGACTCCCATTCGATTTATATTTATTAATTTTCTTGTTATTCATTTAATTTTAACATTATTTTTGCACTTTATTTTGGTAAAATTGCAAAAATGGTCATTGTGTCTATTATTTTGTTTGAATTTAGTTCAAACATTAGTACCTTTAAGAGGTTAATTTTTAAATTTTTTTGGATGTTTTTGAACCACAAATATAATCTACTTCTAACCTATCACCTAAATCCACTTATATTCACGAGTGGTGTTGAACCCTCGACCTCGAACAAATAAGACAACACCTGATATCGCATGATTAAACTTAAAATGACTATTTACACTTTAAATATATATTAATTTTGGTTTTGAATTTTAATAATTTTAAATTAATACACATCTAAAGTAACTCAATCCCAGCCCATGCATCATCCTCTTTTCTATTACCGACCCCTCCCTCTTCTTTCTCTCTATCTCTTCCTTTATACCCCCTCACCTTGTCTTCTCTGACCACCATCACCCGTCTTTGTTGACATTCAGCTACAAAGATTTCACAACAAAAAACGTACCCTTTAGCGACGATAAAAATCGTCGCAATTGGTGCCACGTGTCGTCTATTACCTTTAGCGACGACATGTCGGCGCTATTACCTCGTAACTAATACTCATTTGTCGTCGCAAATAGAGTCATCTATAATGCTCGTCGTCGCTAAATGGCCACTGTCGTCGCTATTGAAATCGTCTCTATTACCTTTCCGACCACCGGTCGGAGTTTTTCCGGCTACTCTTCCCAGAATCAGTTGTCGTCGCAATTTGTCAATGTCGTCCCTAAAGGTGTCACTGCTAATGATTTTTTTTAAATAATTTATATATGATAATAGTTTGTATATATTATAAAATGCAGCGACAAATAAAAATAGATACCACTTTACATAAAACATCAAATATACCACATTAAATAAAATATCTAATAAATCCCAAATAAACATCTAATATATAATCCATAAACTATCTAATAAATCCAAAATAACATCATCCATAACATAAAACAAGAAATACTATGTGTCTGCATCTTCTTCATCGTTGTTTTCCTCGTTATTGACTTGGTTTTAAACGAACGAATAATGTCTCCAATGGTCGTCACAAACGCCGGGTTTTGAAGAAAAATATTCACATCAACATCCTACAATTAAGTAACAAGCACATTAAGCCATTAACAATTTAACAAACTATCAAACCATCAAACCATCAAATGAATTAAGTCGGTAACAATTTAAAAAACTATTAAACCACCAAATCAATTAAGTCTTTAACAATTTAACAAACTACCAAACTACAAAAAATTATTATAAATACATCAAGTTCTTAACAATATAGCAAAGCTATCAAATTCTTTAAGAAATTTAACAAGTACCTGTGTTGGTTGCAGTGCTTGTGACTGTGATTGTCGTTGGGATGAAGCACTTGTACCCGCTGCTGAAGAAGGTTTAGGCCCAATGCCTCTCACACCCCCCCTACGAGTACCCAACACCTTCTCAAATATTGCGATCCAATCAATGGTGTCTGGATCACCACCGGAGTCGGCTATGTGATGAGTCTGTAGAACAACCTCAGCAACTAAGGCATTCTGTATTTCACAAAGATTGTCAATATATGTTAAACTAACACAACAAAAACAATCTACTTCATTTTTAAGTAATAATAACTTACATATTGGTCTTCAACCAAAGGATCAACAAATTCCCCTTTTTTATTCGCATGCGCACGATGAAATACTTCAAGTCTTTTCAAATTCTGTTTAACATTACAAAATATGTTACACTTAAATAAACATTAAACAATATGTTATAAATGAATAAGCATTATTGTAACTTACGTTCTTAAAACAAGAACTACCGTAGCTGCACGTCCCTCCACGATTCTTAACTACTTGCTTCTTCCGACATTCTTTGTTTCTAGCAGATCGTTTTTGATGCTTTTATGTTAAGAAGAGGTCAATAGTGGCATTCCAACGCTGCAGATCCATACCCGCAGGGGCTTGAGCCATTGCTGCCTCTACACCCCCTTCAAAACCAGTCAAACGAGTTTTTGCAACATTTTTGCGGCCTGTATATCGCACACATATCCGACTGTTCAGTGACACCCAATAAAATGAAGCCATGGGATCATTTGTAATCGCTCCAAAATCAAACCATGTCTACAAAAAAATAGAGAAATTAAAAATAAATGAAAATTAAACATATTAAATATATAACTTTATAAATAATTACCGAAAGATACTAAAACATGCCAACCCTTCCGGCTTCAGAAACATCTGTCCATGTGTTCTTATCGAGACCGATGTCGTGCCACATATAGCTCCCAACCTCCCGAATGAAACATTCGTATACTTCCCCAATCGGCACGTGAGTATTTATGTAAAATATTATCTTCAGAGGCCGTTTGCCGTTAGCTGCAAATAACTTGTACATTTTTTTGTTTACTGCCATGCCTCTTCGTTTTGGAGGCACCGCTGCATAAAAAAATATTAGTCAAAATAATTTTTTATATACATACAATATGAAATACAATAAAATTATAATAAATCTTAATTACCATTGGTAAGGTGATCACTAAAACCTCCACCGAACGGATGTGGTGGCTCGTCACCAACATCACCTCCATGGCCCATCACAACAGCCATGAGATGGAGCAATGCAATCCAAAAAAATGACATCCAGAAAAATTATAACACAATATGAATATATATATATATATATATATATATATATATATATATATATATATATATATATATATATATAATATGATATGATTATAACAAATTCAAACCTTATTTTACTAGTCAAATGTAAAGATTTTTTAATCATTCTCACCCTCAGACACTTCAGTGTCTATTGACACATCACTATCATAATCGGAATGCTCCTCATCATAATCTGTCACGCAATCAGACAAATTATTGATGATACCCGTTGGTGGACCAACTTCAATATCATCTTCAACCGATTAAGAATTTTGAAAGTACTGGCTAAAGTCGATTGAAAGAGTGAAATTAGAAGAAGCATTACTAAGAACGACATCGGTTGAATCATTGTCGACACTTTCAATGGGATCATGGTCGACATCGTTCATCGGTAGATCCCAAATTCTTCTATGATTAACATTTTCAATAACCCACTATTGGTTGTCATTTTCGTCACTTTGAAAAGGTTCTTGGATGTAAAATATTTGTTTGGCCTGCGTAGCAAATATGAGTTGATCTTCGCTGCTCAATTCGCGTTGTGGGTCGATACTGGTGAAATTATTATCAGATTTAACTTCTGCAGTTTCGAACCACTTGCAACAAAAAAGTACAGTGGAATATTTATGAGTATAGTGCAACTCGATAATCTCTTCTAGCTGACCAAAATATTTCTGCTTATCAGTCCATTTTTTGATCACCTTGATATGCATCAGCTTTGCTAAAAAGTCAAGGGACGAAAGCGAACATCCAAGATATAATTTTAAATGGACTTCCTCTAACAACTTTTGAAATCCATCATCGACACCGCTACCCTCTATATCCAGGTTCCCTTCGTCGCGATTGGTATCATTTTCAATCACACCCCCATAACATCAGCAATAACATCGGCCATCTCGTTACTACGCGGCATGTCTTCGACAACCGGATGAACTGTATTTTCACCGTGATACTTCCATATAATATAATGTGGACTAAAACCATATTGAAGTATATGGAATTTCATTACGGCTAGTAGTATAAATTTATTGACATTACATTTATTACACGGGCATCTGATTTGACCTTTGTTATCGACGTGTGGTTTGGACCTTTCGAGAAAAGATTCGAGTCCTTTTTAGAACAAGGGAGAGTTACGGTTCTCAATAGTAGTCCAGGTTTTATCAATAGACATGTTGCAATTGAAACATAAGTTAGGTTTTAGTGTTTACTCTATAAGAACTAAAATTTGGATTGAATATTTATAAGGATAGAGTAACCGGTCAATCGGATAGAATAGAAAACCGGACAACGGAAGAGTATTCATATGCAAATGTGTATTACATGATTGACCGTTTAAGAAAAATTCGGCAGTATTTCCCCTTAGCTCCTAAGTATATATAAATTATATACCCGAGGAGCAAAGAAAAAATAACAACTGAATCTTTTTTAAACAATCAATCATGTAATACACATTCACATCCTAAATGAGGTAAGGTATTTAAAAAGCAGTCCAAAAATGAGGACAGCTCGAAATTAATTTCTAAATCAATTTTTGGCGGGTATTTCTAGGCTTTTGATGATTTAAAAAGAAGAGACTTAAACTAAAAAAACTTACTTTTTTTATTATAGCATTGTACTTTAAATAATCCAGATACTAAATTATAACTTAGTAGATTTAACGTATTAATTTTCATTTTTATTTTTTATCATAACAATATACTTTAAACGGTAGTATATATTTGTTATTTATATCATTTTTTTTCCATATTTTGATTTTTAATATCAACTTATTTTTGTTTTTATTTTTCTATTATGACTAATTTATATATTTGTTATTTATATCATTTTTTTTTCATATTTTGATTTTTAAAATCAACTTATTTTTGCTTTTATTTTTCTATTATGACTAAATTATAACTTAGTAGGTTTATCGTCTTAATTTCTCATTTTTATTTTTTATTATAGCATGGTACTTTAAACGATATTATATATTTGTTATTTATATAATCTTTTTTTTTTTCCATATTTTGATTTTTTGATATCAACTTAGTTTTTTTTTTCTATTATGACATTATAACTGTAATGCCCATGTTTCTAGGCTAGGCATTGATATTGACATGATAGTCTAGGTTAACCTTTGTGACTCATTTTGAAGAAATGAAAAGGAATTATGTGAATATTATGTGTTTTATGTGTTTTATGCTTAATTATTAGGGTTTAATTAATTAAGAATAAAAATGAGCGTCGAAAATAAATATTAGATAAAGCCGATATTTATTAAGAAAGTTGTAGTGGTCATGACAAGGATTACGGATATATAAAGAATGCCGAAATCCGAGTTATAACGAATAAGTTATGACCAGTCGAAGTTTCGCGACAAAACCGGCACGGTGCCGAATGTCGTAAAAAGTGAGTTTTTGATAAACTACTTTTTAGCCTTAGTGATCTAAACAAAAGTCGTAGTGTTCGTTAAACCGAGAGTATGTATAAAAAGAACGCCCAAATCTGACTTCGTATGAAGAAGTTATGATTTTTCGAAGTTTCAGATTAATAGTAAACAGCTAAAAACTCGAATTTTAGATCGAGTGATTTTTAGCCGACACGACCTAAACGAGAATCGAAGGTCTCGTAAATAGTAGCACAACGGTAAAAAGACAGACAAAAACGGACGTCGGATGAAGAAGTTATGAATTTTGAACGGATTACCTGTCCCGGTTTGTTAAAAATAATAATATAAAAATTAAAGTCAAAATTAGCCGACGAAGTCTAAACGAAAGTTGTAGAGCATAATTTTCCCTACGCGTGCATATAAAGAACGTAAAAAACGGAGCCCGTATGAGAAAGTTATGGATTTTACAAGAATGGGCACAATTTTCGAGAAAATTCGCAAGGAATGGTGCTGGTCACGTGATCCTCGCATGCTTGCCTCGTGCCCGACTCGCGTGTCGCATGCTGATTCGACCGAGGGTGCGGTCCAATGAACTTCCGACGCGCATCGCTGCTGTTGCCCTGTGTCTGAGGTGCTGGCCCAATCCGAAGCCGACACGTAGCCTCCTCGCATCCGAGCCTCGCCGAAGCAGCCAGCTGGTCCGAGCCTCGCAGACACCTGCCTCTCCCTCCTTGCTTTGGATCCAACCCTCGCTGCTATATATAGTAGTGGTTGCGAGATCTCTCGGGTAGAATTCCGAAATTTGTCACTTTTCACCCATTTTTCATCTTTTTTATTATTTTGACTTCCCCCGAAGCCCCGATATCGATTATAACCCCCGGAATACGCCACGAAGTGCCCAAGAAGCCCGTAAAATTTATCTTTTCGGTTTCGAATCCCGACCCTTGCAGAGCCCGGTTTCTCAATAAAAATCCCCGTTTTATTAGAAACGATCGTTTTAGGAAACGAATTGCTGCCCGATTTTCATTAAATCAGGTGAGTGTATAGTCACTTTCATCTTACACATAGATATGAAGTATTTTATATAAAATACGTGTTATGTGTATATATGTTGTTTGTTTATTTGAGATGGATGTTGAATGAATGTTTTATACATGTTTAAAATGATTTAAAATGTATAAATATTTTATCTTCAAATATGTTGGGTAAAACATGGGTAGATAAAGTATGAGGGATAAAAGTACAGTATATATGTATGTTGGTAGCTATGAATTTAGTACAATATAGATGTACGTTGGTAGCTATGGATTTAGTACGTTGGCAGCTATGGACTTAGTGTCTGTTGTATAAACCTTGGCGACGATGTGACTTCGTGCCTATTTGACATAAATTGCTGAGGGAAAGCAATGTTGTCACCCCGATGTTTGTTTTATTTGACATAAATTGCTGAGGAAAGCAGTGTTGTCACCATATTGGTTGTTTTATTTGACATAAATTGTTGAGGAAAGAAATGTTGTCACCTTATTGGTTGTTTTATGTCAGGTTGTCCTGTTTGACATAAATTGCTGAGAAAAGCAATGTTGTCGCCTTATTGGTTGTTTGTTTGACATAAATTGTTGAGGAAAGCAATGTTGTCACCTCATTGGTTGTCTTATTTGACATAAATTGTTGAGGAAAGCAGTGTTGTCACCCCAATGGTTGCCTTATTTGACATAGATAGCTGAGGAACCCCCGAAGCAATGTTGTCCCCCCCCCCCCCCTAATGAAAATCCTTAGGCTAGGTCCCTTGTGATAGTTGTTTTAGGGACATACAGTAAGGATAACGGGAATGGGTAATTAGGGTAATTTGGTTGATTGATTGATGTTTGAGTATAATAAATTTAATTATTGTGGGTTGAAAACCATATATGCTCACCAGGCTTCCAAGCCTGACCCACTCAGCTTTTTATATTACAGGTAGTGGACCCCGAGCATAGTCGGATGATGATGATGAGTGATTTTTGGATTATAGGCCAGTAGTTATAAATAACTGTTGTAAGACTTATAATGTCTTGTTTATGCTTTTGATCTGTATCGGAACATGACATCCCGAGGTTTTGATATGAAATGAAACTATACATTTCTTAAAGAAAGGTTTTGATAAACTTTTATCATGTTTTGTTTTGGGGACCAATTCCGCAACATCTTTTAAAAAAAGATTTCTCTGATTTTATTTTAAAAAGCATAAATTAAATCGGTCTTTTCTGGCCGAGAAATTAGGGGATGTCACAATACCTTTCTATTTTTATTTTTCTTTTATGACTAAATTATAGCATTTGTTATTTATATCATCTTTTTTTTCCATATTATGATTTTTAGTATCAGCTTATTTTTGTTTTTATTTTTTTATTATGACATTATACCTTTTCGTTTTTATTTTTATTTATATTATCTTAGTTATTTTGTTTTTTTATTATAGTATAATACTTTAAACAAACATTGTAAATTATAACAACTTTTTTTTCAATTATAACATTCTATCATTATATATATTATACACATATATACATAGAATATACACAATTCTATCATAATATACAATATACACACATACAAATGCACTTATACACACATTTTCACATA
Organism: Lactuca virosa; assembly: GCF_052849685.1. Taxonomy (NCBI): domain Eukaryota; kingdom Viridiplantae; phylum Streptophyta; class Magnoliopsida; order Asterales; family Asteraceae; genus Lactuca; species Lactuca virosa. The sequence goes on from NC_136433.1 coordinate 49,333,383, forward strand.
TATGTTTTCATACATACAAATAAATTTCATATAGAAATACATGTATAAATTTCACATACAAACACCTACATTTTCACATAAAAATACCTACATTTTATATACATACATTTTCACATACATTTATTCACATACATTTTTTTCATATATATACACATATACATACATTTTACATAGAAATACACTCAAACACACTTTTTTACATACACTTTTTCATACATACACATACATATACATATTCACACATATACATTTGCATATACATTTTTAGATACATTTCATATACACTTCACATACCAACGTATATACATTTCACATACCAATGCATTAAGAAGAGAAAAAAGAAAGAAAAACCTGTTGTCATCGGAAAATGAGAAGGATCGCCGGAAAAAAAACGAGTGGTCGCCTGAATCTACAGCTGCGGTGGTGCTGTGGTGGTGATATTCACCGTAATACGAAGAGTAACCTTAAAAGCACCAAAATAACATAATTAGGGTTAAATAATGTTAAGAAAACAAGAGAAACATAAAAGGGAAGAGAAAACGCACCTTACCTGTCGCCAGAAAAACTTGGAAATCGCCGGAAATCGCCAAAAAGCGCGGGAAATCACCGGAAAATGAAGGCCTAGAGGCAATCTATGGGTTAGTGGTGGTTTGTGTTGGTGTAATAAGCCGGAAAATCACACCAGAAAAGTATGTCGCCAAAGTTTTGCGAGAGGGAGGAGGAAACGCAGAAGTGGATCGTCTGGGACGAAAGGGGGTCAAAAGGGCGTTCCCTTTAGCGGTGACCCAGAGGCAATAATGGCGACATATTGGAGGGAAAAACATGCGCGTTTCTGTGGTGATTATTAACCGTTCGATCCATAAATAATCGAACGGCCGCGATGAGATTCACGCGAAATGCAAGCAATAGCGGCGACATGTCGTCGCAATTGACGTCGCCTCTATTACCTTCCATCAGATTAAACCCCAACCAATGGATCAGTGTAACAGCATACGGTCAGGATCAAATGGCGTGTAGCGTAGGAGGGTCGCCGGTGGAATACTTTTAGCGACGCCCTCTATAGTGGTGACGTTAGCCTTTAGCGGCGACAATATCCTCCGTCGTCGCTAAAGGGTAGTGTCATCGCTATAGACGGCATCGCTAAAGGACTTGTTTCTTGTTTTGTTTCCTATATCCAACACCACCAGTCACCACTCAAATGAAAATAGCTCCAACAGACTCCCCCCTAATTGCATTCCATACCCCTTTCGATCTTTGTCAGCGTCAATGTGTTTCATCTCAACAAATGCCAATATTTTTATTTCTACTACTGTACCCCTATGATCTATGCTCTCTCTTCGTATCTCTATGTGCTCTACATATATTCCATAGATATCCTTCCTTTCCATCTAGTGCGGAAATTAAAGCTCCAACATCGATAAAGAAAATCACTGCCAAATACGAGTAAGTGACGGAAAACAACACAAAACAATCTTCATTTTGTTTCTTGGTCGACACTATCTGCAACTACCAAACATGGGAAGACCGACCACATCATGATTTAATATATTTTCTAAGGTATATATATGCTTGTCTCGTTACATGTATATGTGTATCAATGGATGCTAATTTGAAGGGATATCTCTAAAGGATAAAAATATGGGAAATGTGTATGTGTATCAATGGATGCTAATTCAAATGGATATTTCCATAGGATGAAAATACGGGAAGGGGTGTGAAATATCCTATATGTTCTTTATGATGATGATTTATTTACTAGAGAACGGTCTTAAGATAACACATTAACCATTATTATTAGATATACACTTTTTATTATTTATTGTATAGTATAGGGGCCCTTATTGTACCTTTGTTCCATATATATTTTCTACACTATATCGCTCCTATTGAGGAGGCTTTCCACAATAACATGGTATCATAGCCAAAGTGTTAAGTGAAAAGAGAGGAGTCGGAGCGAGTGCTGGTGAAACCAAGGGAGGTGATAAACACCGTAAATCGCTGATACCAAGCTTTGGGTGCTTGTTTGAGGCCTGAGAGAGTCTTCTTAAGGCGATACACATGACGAGGAAAGGTATGATGGACGTAACCAAGGGGTTGTTTCATATTGACTAATAGGTTTTGATACAAAATACAAGTTAGTTTTTCATAAAAACTGGCAACGAAAGTCTTTAAAAATAACTAGTTTATTTTTAGTTCATAACAAAACCAAACCATCAAAGATCCATTTATAGATGTTAGAATGAAATAAAAACAACCAAAGAGTTTTTATAATGACAACCTTTAGCCTTTGAACCCACTTGGTTTTGGGGTGCTGATAAAGATAACAAAAATCAAAGAATATGATTTCTCTATGTGTATCCACCATCAAGAGTAAGGCCCTTGGAATGCTAGTTCCTTCTTGTATTCTTGAGTGTCTCAAGCCTTTAAGTGCTTAACTCAAATAAGCACTAAAGGACACAACTCAAAAAGCTTTAATTATTCACTTTACTTCAAAAGTCATGGAGAGAGGATGGAAGAAGCAAGTTACGGTTTTGGTGAAGAATAAAGAGGAAGAAGAGAGTGTTTTAGTAGCCAAAAATGCATGCCTCATGCATATCTTATATAGTCCGTGAAAATTAAGGACTAACCATTAAAATACTCTAAAGTAATGGCTAGCATAAGAAGCATGGGAGACAAGGCATATAGATTGACAAGTAACCTCTACATTTAATAATAAATTCGGCCATACCTCTTGAAAAGAGGAGGATTCTTTAATTTTTATAAACTCTGAGTTTATGAAATATAAACTTTTTCTTTTGTTAAAAGACAAAAGAATCCAACTAGTCCAAAATGTTATGCATGACTTATTAATTCATACCATATGAAATAATAACTAGTTATACTCTCTTATAATTATTATTTTCACAAAACAATAATTATTCCCTAATTAAATACAAGAATTGATATTATTTATTAATAATCGTATTAATAGTAAATATACAAAATATGTCAACTTGATAAAGATGTGACCCTATAGGATCATATATTATTAGCAATGTCACTCAATATTGATTCTTAGGCATATAGATTCAATAATCTCCCACTTGCACAATATTCATTATAGACCGACTTAGATAGTAGCTGACATCTAGCAATAGGCTACTGCCCCTAACAACATCTGAAGGGTCCATCTCATCAACAGCCAATTCCAGGAGCTCTAAGCTAAAATTGTTACTAAATGTGTGGTATCAATTATTCCATTGTCTCATACATCATGTTGAATATCAGATATGGATCGCAATCAATCTCATTTAGTGTTCAACTTCGATTAAGGCCTTAGATATCTAACTCTCAACGAATAAGAGGAACAAATCCCATATTGACTACATACGCCCATTAATGTAGTTCATGTTATACTCAACGATGGCCCTTATGACTACCTTTTACGAAACAGTGTTAAACCATGTCAAAGCACAACAATTCCTACACTTCAAGTCCCAAATATGTATCTCAGGTCTATGAATACAAAGATACAACCTTGATCAAAATATCACTCTTGACTACGATCCATAAAGTGATTTTGATGTGGGTCAGGTCCAGTACTTATTCTCCTAATCATGTACCAACGAAGTTGGTAGTAGCTGTTGCTATTTTCATCTCCATAAAATCAACCAATCCACTCATATTAGTCTTACCTCATAGATGCTCCCACAACTATAAACAACTATGGACATTTAGAATAACCTAGTTATTCAAGGATTTAAACATGCTAATATATAACACAAGAATCATCCAATGAAAGACTCATATCCAATATATCAATTCATTACAATATATGTTGTTTGTACTGTTCCAATATCAATACTAAATTTCAATCAAATACATCTGCTTATATCAACAAGGCCCTATAGCACCAGCTTAAGTTTCATGCTTTAGCTAATGCAGGATATTTGTTAAGTAGATTTGACAAACTTGATTTGTATAAACTTTGCGAATGCAAACATTTTCGGTTTTATATATAACTTATATATAAAGAAAACTATTGAGAATGTATTAGATGCTTAAATATGACTTAGATACCAATGTACCTGAACTCTGATGTGTAACTATAATTAAAATCTACATGGAAACACTATCCATGTAACTTTCTCTTCATTCATACTGAGTACACACCCGATTATGATTAAGAATCATCTCAATCTATTTGGAAGTTTAGCATATGTGTAACAACTTTAAACATAGCTTTCTTTAGAATACTCTACAGATTATGAATATTTCTATAGTACTCGCAAGTACTTTAGAATGTTCCTATAAGCCATACAATGACTTGTTCTTGGATTATACTGGTATCATTCAACATGCTATAAGCATACGATTTATTTGGCTTGCATGCATAATCATGACATATATGATTACTCCAGTTGCAGCAGCATATGGAATACAATAATGTTATCAACTTGAAAACATTTTCACTAGGATTTTGATCAAAAATCATGTCATGTGGCATATGACAAGATAACTCTCTCAAAGTCTTTTATTTTAAGATCTTTAAGATCCTTGAAATTAATGCAATTTTACTTAATCATTTAGGTCGCCATGATCTATCTATATAGATGTTTATTCCATGTATTAGTGTGCCGGCTACATATAAGATCGGGAATGTTACTGCGCTTCCACTAGCTTTGTAGAAAACACAACATTTATCTTGATTTATAATTAGATTACACTATGTAATTATCTTATAAGAAAGAAGATTCTTACTTCGAGATGTTAGCTTAAATCTGGAAGGATTTTCATTCACGTATATTTTCTCCTTTGAAAACTTACTTATCTTTATATTCATAATATATCAAGGAAGATTAATAAAGCCCATACTTGATAATCATACATGAATGCATCTCTATGTGTTTTATTAGTTTCTGATTAGCTATTGAGTAGATTCAACAACAGTTGAAAAACTTGCTAGTTCGAAACTATGATGCATTTAGCGTATGGTTCTTTAGCTCTTAAAGTTCCATATTGCTCCTACTTATAAAAAGAACTTTCTAAGCACTTGTCTTATGGAATGATAATTAATGGGATTAGTAGAAACTTCATGCCAATTTCTAGACCGGATCAGCTTTATGCCAATATCGATCAGCTTTATGCCAATTTCTAGACCGGATCAAATTGGACGGTTTCTTCAATAACCGAGTTGAAATGGTGTTATAGAACTAGTTTATTGGACTTGTGTAGTTGGATTTCAATTAGTCATTTAAAAAAATCTACATATTTCCACAGAAAATTGAACATTTTCAGAGAGTACATAGAGATGTACAAACCCAAGACCCGATCCGATCTGATCCAGTGAACAACCCGATATTGATCCAGTGAAAATCCAATCCAAATCTGGTCAACAATCCGAATTCGATTTGAAATCAATTTTGATCCGGATTTTGTTAGCTTTTACAAGTGTAACGACCCGAAAATCCAAAGTAAAAATTTCATTTTTAGTATAAACAAAACACTAATGTAACTTTGTTCAAGGAATTGAAAAACATTTCAATTAAACAAATATCAGAGTCTAATCCCAAAGATCACATATTGCGGAAAACACGGGTGTATGTGCTGCGATCGTCCCGAGCTCTTTCATTTGCAAATTGGAGTACCTGAAACAAAAACTGAAAACCGTAAGCACAAAGCTTAGTGAGTTCCCCAAATACCACATACCAAACCCATAATCATATAGTGTGGGCCCCGCCCTATCATCGAGCCTCACCCGACATCGGACATAGGCCGACATCGGGCCCCACCCGACATCGGACATAATTTGGCATCGGGCCCTGCCCAGAATCAGACATAATCCGGCATCGGGCCCCACTCGGCATCGGACATAGTCCGGCATCGGGCCCCGACCGGAATCGAGCCCCGCCCGACATCAAGTTGAACTCGGCATACACATATCATATATCAAAAAACACACATACGCATACAATAATCACATAGATACGAAGCATATAAATAGCCATCAGGCACCGCCCGACATCAGACCTTAGTCCGGAAGTATACGAGTACAGACACATGCAAGAGTCACGAAGACACAAGCATACAACTATTCCTCGGGCCCCGCCCGACATCGGACCGTAATCCAAAAAGCATTTAAATATTCATCGGGCACCGCTTGGCATCGGACCGTAATCCGGAAAGCATATAAATATTCATCGGGCACCGCCCGACATCGGACCATAATCCAAAAAGAATATAATCATAAACACGGGACAACATTGGTGCCTTCAACCCGTTCAGTTCAGGAGGAAACTCACATCGATTGTTGAAGCTCACTACACGAAATCCCTAGTTGCTGCTCTGACGATTTCCCAAACTAACAATTACCAAAACAACATCCAATTACCAACTGAATTCCAAACCATGACCCATAAATGAAACTTGGGGTAAAATGACCATTTTACCCCTGGTCCATCAAGACTCATAACCAAGGCCCTAGCCCAAAACCAACCATGCCTAAAACTATAAGATCCATAAAAGCCCCTTAATGGCCCAATTTTCCAAATTGGGCCCAAATCCATGTGGCCTTACCCAAAAGCCCAACAATTCCTAGTCCAATAACTAAATCTCAGAAAACCCAAAGGTTTCACAAGGCTCAAGCCCATTGACAAAGGTCCAAACCCATTGGGCTCACCAAGCCCAATAAGGAAAACCCATAACCTATACCAAAAAGAAGCCCAATTCCAAAAACAATTCCTCCATTCTGAAGTCTAACTCTTAAAGTCCAAGGCCAAACTTCAAGGCCCAAGGTGATAACCAAGCCCAAAATGATACTGGGCCATTTACGCTGGGCGTACACAATGGTACGCAGGGCGTACTGTAACGCCCAGATTTTCTTACACCAGGTATACCGCAAAATACATTCTACAATTATAAAAAAAAAATTATACAAAACATTTTGGTATACAATGGCATATTGGAGCACAAGAAGCTATCATAAGGATCGTGCTGGCAACAAGCACAGGATCGAGCTGGGCGCTACAATCTTTATCCTGCAAAACATTTACAAAAAAACAACGTAAGCCTCACGGGTTAGTGAATAACCACTACAATAACAAAAACACATAATCCAAATAACAAATAATCCATCAGGCAGATATATTCACAATATCTCCTAAGAGATCTAACATAAATCTTTATGCATAATAATCCCATGCTTAGTAAAGCACTAAGCACAAACCTATCAAATGATACTATCTCCAATCTGAGATAAATATAACCCAATATATATATATATATATATATATATATATATATATCAATATTTCATTATAACAAATTTAACTAACCAAGTACCATATCTCCAATCCGAGATAACATATTCAAATAATTATACCATCTTGAGGTACCATATAATGTCATAATAATCACCAATACACATATACCAAAATATGCAGATACCAACAACAACGGATGTTAGAGTAGTGTTACTCACCTGATCACTTGGTTGACACAGTACTTCGGTTCTTGAACTATACAGCTTTCCTGTTTGTCACAAACCGGTACCTAACCAACAATTTCCAAGTTCCTTAGAACCTATTATAATTTACCCTTAACTACACCCTGTGACTATTTGTCACCAAGCTCATTAAATATAATAATATATCAATACTAGGCGTAACCCTATAAGCCAATAACCAATTCTACCATATCGGGACATTTCAGTAGATTAGGGTTTATAACCTTTACAGTCCCAACTAGCTATCTTACCGTGAGATTTACTTATAAATCTCACCAACAGGTCTGTAACAACAACATATTACGGATACGAGTATATATACATAACATATACTCAAATCTATCAAATCCCAACTATAATGATATATAAAACAATTACATAATAACGGGGTAAATTATACCTCCGCAAGCCTCGTGTCACTCGTATATCAGTACAAATCACTTTATACGATCTCCCATAACCGAATCCCAGTAGCGCTTCGTTTACGTATACCAGAACCTTCCAAATGAAACTAAAAACACTCGTTTTTATAGTCTGAAAGGTCTCACATCATGAGAATTATAAGCTCACGTCGTGAGCAGTGTCCAGACATGGTCCTGCCACACGTCGCACTCTCCTGCCTTGTGTCTCGTCGATTCATCGCATCTCACGTCATGAGAATCACTTGCTCACGTTGTGAGAGTCAAATGTCACGTCGTGACAATCGTGATTCACGTCGTGGAGGTCAAAGGTTGACCTTTTACTTGACTTCCATTGACTTTCTCATAATAGCATCCTACTTTCATCTCAACTTCAAATAGCCATAACTTTCTCATACGGACTCCGTTTTCAGCAAACTTTATATCCACGAAATCGTCATCACACGAACTACAATATTCTTCAATAATATTTTAATAATTAACATTTCCAAAAATCAACCCTTTCTACGATTTATCTCACCTACCCCTTTCATAATATCTATATTTCATAAAATAACAACTGTTACGAAAAACCGGGTGTCACAAGTCTTCCCCCATTCAAAAGATTTCCTCCCCGGAATCTCCTGAAGTCTTGTGCATAATCAAGAATTCCATTAACTTATAGTCCTTCTAGAACTATTGAATCACATCCTCCACCACAATTGCATAAAAATGCATGGTTGTACATTATATTGTCACAATTTACTATTATTTTCTTAGCATAAATGCCCCATACATTTACACTACAATATACATATATTTTTATCAACAATGATAACTATTTTCAATACAAATTGGTTATGAGCTATTAATTACCATCAACTTTATACATCTCATTTTAACATCCTTTCTATTATGAACACTTTTCCTCGAGTCTCACAATCAACTAACATTTCTTCGTGAGAAGTTCATAACATCAAAAAATCTCACATAATAAGGATAGGAACATATTCACTATCCTTAAATAGTTCTACATAATCATAGTATTTTATTTACTGTCATTGAATTCTTTGCAACAAGTAGTACTCACTTACTACTTAATTAAAATCAACTATTTCTATTTACCATTCTCATCTATCACCAGGTACTCGATTTAGGACTCCTTTCAAGTCACGAGTATTTCATTATTACCAAGTCAGTAAACTACGCACCATGATCTCTAATCCTAGATTACACATACCATTAATTATCAATTATTACCGAATATCATATCAGTGAATACCACATTTCCATATCTCATCACTCACATGAATTTATTACATCAAAATTTCTCGAATTCACCCAATCCATTATCGTCTTTAATACCATTATGTAAATCAGATACACAATAAATCCACCCATACTGGTATCTTCTATACATACAATAGGTCAATCAAACACCTATTTCTCAATATCTTCACACTATGAATATTTCATTTCATTCTCATCGTAGCAATCTCTTACTATGTTGTCAATAGGTGACATTTTAAAGTCAACCTTTCTGACATCATGTCAATCAGTGACATTACTAATTCATCCTTATTCTCTTGGTAACTCTAATACCAAGATTACCATACATACACTTATATACATACATATATTTTCAATTCTTGTGGTATCTCCAATCCGAGATTACCACCATATCGTTTCATGTTCCAATAGTATCCCTAATCCAGGATAACTATCATGTCATACCTATCACATTTCATTGGTATCCCCTATCCAGGATAACAATTTTGTCATACCTGTCACGTTCCAGTGGCATTTCCAATCGAGGATATCCACCATATCGTACCTTTACAAGTGGCATCTCCAAACCAAGATAACCACCATATCATACCCATACCAGTGGTATCTCGAAATCAATATAACCACCAAATCATACCCATACCAGTGGTATCTCCAAACCAAGATAACCACCAAATCATACATGTACCAATGGTATCTCCAAACTAAGATAACCACCAAATCATACCTGTACCAGTGGTATCTACAAACCAAGATAACCACCAAATGAAAAATAGGTATGTATGTGTATGTATTTCCGTTCCTATGGTACCTCCAATCCGAGATAACACTATAATTCCTTTCAATTCACATGATAACTCTAATACCGAAGTTATCCTTATATTCATTTCCATATTATTCTCAGGATACTTCAAACAGCAACATTTTCATGTCATTGCCACTTTATGACAAAATATATGAATCCAATTTTTGTAAGTAAAACAAAGTTTACTCATGTTAACGTATCCCTCCAGGAAAGGTCAAAAGAGAAGTCAAACTGACACCGGGCTTCGCCTTGTCAGAACCCAATCTAAAGCCAAGTCTGGGTCTTCGCCAACACGAGGGGCACTGATAAGGCGGTTAAGGTGCAAACCCGCGCCTTAACCCCATCTCCGGGAAATCATACCGCGACAAATGTGGGACCACTCAGAGAGTCCGACTCACCCATCAAATGATAGCCACGATCTTCGTGAACATTTGGAAGATCTCATTCCAGCTAATTGGAGGAGGAGGCAAAAGACATAACAGAGGACCCTCCAATATGGATCCGCCACGTCGCACCTCACGAGAGAATCTTCAACGGAATCAGTTGAGAGACACGCCTCTGAGACAGGTATAAAAGGATCCTTCTTCCTTACGAAGAAGGGGACGAAATTCTCTCATTTCTGTAATCACTTACTATCTCTCTCAAATCTCATACTAACTAGATCGTCGGAGCTTCGTCCCGACATCCCCTACCGGACGTCGACTAACGATCTCTATCCCGTTTTGTACTATGATATCATGGAAAGTCGTTTCAGCAGGAATCATCGGCAATATCGACCCATCCATTCTCCGACATATCACAACATTTGGCGTCATCCGGGCGTATCTCTAGAACGATACATCCACACAACAAATTCAACAAGCAACAATGGCAGGCGAGATCCCAATAGTTTCTGGAGCACTAGAAAAAAGCCCGCTGTGTCCGAGACAATCACTGGAAGGAGGGCAAATTTCCGTTTAGGAAGCGCACGCATCAAATCTGTAAGGGTCGAATTGTTGTAATTAGTCGAAGTATGTTTTGTATTCTTCGAATATTTTGTAATGTATTTTACTAGGGCGCTTTTATTCGAAGCTTTAGAGTCTATGCCTTAGTATATTTTTTGTATGCTTTCAGTTCCCTATAAATAGGGTTATTTACTAGAGTTAGATAAGAACTTTTACAGACTTGTCTCTTGTACTCTGTAAAGAATTCGAAAGCGTAATAGAGCATAAAAGATCATATTTACATTCCGTGTTCAAATCTCGCACTCTTACTTGAATTCATACTCTGATTAATCCATTACTCGATTCTTTGGTTCATCAATTGGTATCAGAGCAGGAATCATATCTCTGATCTGATTTTCATGCTGTTCAAAAAGTTTTTGAATCAATTTTTGATTCAAAAGTTTCCGCACTTTTTGAAAGTGAAAAATTGTCTAGATCTTAGTCTGTGATTCGATTCTGCATTTGAATTGTTGAATCGAGTGTTATTTTCATCAATTCAATTTGATTCATCTAGTTTGTTTTCAAATTCTCAAATCTTTTCAAACTTCTCAAAATCTTCTTCCGTACAACAATGGCGAGTTTCAATCTCAATTCGATGACCTCGTTTTCTCATCTGCTAGGTTCATCAACCAAAATTCCAATGCTAATCCCTGAATACTATGATCAGTGGGCTGATCGGATGCAGGATTATCTGAATGGTCTTGATGAAGAATTATGGACATGTATCACTGGAAGTATCAATGTTCCAGTGAATGTTCAACCAATCGGATCTTCTTCCACAAGTTCTGGTGTTGATAATCAAGGTGATCGTTTGAAGAAATTGGAGAAAAGGTGTATAAGGGAATTACGAGGTGCTTTACCTCCAGTTGTGTACAATTACGTTAGGAGTTGTACAACTGCAAAGGAAATCTAGAACAATCTGAAAGATAAATTTCAAGGAAGTGAGAAGACAAAAATCAATTCAGTTAAACAGTGTTTGGTTGAGCTGACAGACTTCAAACAAGAAGAAGGAGAAACAATTGAAGTTTACTATGATCGTCTGAATGAGCTAATCTATCGATGCAATCGCTATGGAATTACCAGGACTTCAATGGAATTCAATCTCATTTTTGTAATGGGGCTTCGAAAAGAATGGAGAAGTATGAGTATGATGGTGAAGAATCAGCAAAGTTTTGATACATCAACTCTCAATGATTTGTATAATCAGTTGAAAACACACGAAGTTGAAGTAAATGAAATTGCTGAGGAATCAAAGTTGAATTTGGGAGGTCCATTAGCTCTTGTGTCAAAGATTTCGGAGAAAGAGGCTGAGAATGGTGATTATGAGGAAGAAGAAGGATTCATCATGAATTCGGAAGATGAAGCAATAGCATTTTACTCGAATAATCGTGTCAATAAATTTTTCAAAAAGCCGTTCAATTCGAATACTAAGCTTGCTGAGATGAAAGGAAGTTCTGGGAGTAAAAATGTTGTTGAGGAGAAAAATAAAGTTGAGAAGCAAGATTCGAAGATAGCTGAAGGAAAGGGTGAGAAGAATCTGAAAGGTGATGCTGGAATAGATTGTCATTATTGCAACGGTGCAAATCATCTTGCAATTGACTGTATGCTTCGAAGGAAGGATGAGAGGAAGAATAAAGACAAGGATGAGGCATACTATGCAGAGAAGCTTGAGGTGGTTCGTGCTAAAGCCAAGAATTTATCATTGGTTGCAAAGGGTGAGCATGTGAATGAAGAAGGAACATATCAAATCTGGTCATCTGGATCAGATGATGAAGAAATGCGAAATCCGACACATGGAGCATTGTGTGCGAAAATGGAGGAAAACTCAGAGGATGAGGAATTCGAAGTGAGGGGACGATGCTTCGTATCCAAAGCTGCTGACAAATCTCCAATGACTACAAAGGTACGTAAAATTCTCGAATCTTTTAATATTCCTACTCATGCTTATGATTCTGAACTAATATCTTTTGATGAGACGGTTACTTATTTTGATTCAATTGTTGTGTCTGCTAGTAATGAGGCCAACAAATTGTCCATGGAGTTGTTAGAGACCAAAAAGAGATTATACTCGAAAATAAGCAAAATTGAATGTATGGAATTACAAATAACAAACATTATGTGTGATAGAGATTCTTTAACGAGTGAAGTTAAACTTTTACTAGCACAAAGAAACATTTACTGTAATTATGCGAAAAGACTATATGGCAAATTAACTGATTTACATCATTCAAGTGACATAAGTAAAGAGCAACATAGAAAATTACTACCTTTTCTAGCATTCGAAAGAGCAAAGGTAGATAATATTTCGTATGATTGTGAGCAGATAATAGCTGATTTTGACAAAGTTCCTGATGATAGATATAAATATGGAATTGTCAAAATTGATGAATGTCTTGATACGAAAGAATTAATTAACATAGGGAATGATACTTTGACTAAATCTGAACAAATTCAAATTTTGAAAAAGACTGAGAATTCAACATCTGATTCTCAATCTAATTTTGCTGATATTGAAGATAATTCTAACAATATTAGTGAAATTAGTGAACTAGAAGATGTTGATTGTTCTCAGTTGTCTATTGTTAATGTTGCTTTAACATCTAAAGGGAAAGAAAAAGTTAAGGATTTAATGGTTGAAAATGAAATTGATATACCCTCAACTTCGAAAGTTTGTGATATGAACTTCGTGGATCTCAAAGACAGCCAAACTGATGATAGTGATGATGACGATGAAGAGACAATTTCGAAGGAAAAGAAATTTACAAAAGAAGAAGAAACTCCTCGAATGGTGGTTGATCAAGTGTATGGTGATACACAAAAGTTCGAAAAAGTGATGAATGAAAAAGGAGAAAACTATCTTGAAACAAATACAGTGGTTTATCCAAATTTCAAATGTACAGATGATGTCATTTTTCCAAATCAAGTTTTCGTAACTACTGGAAATGTTGAGAATATAAAACCAGAATTAAAGAAGTTAGTTGAGGAGGATAATTCAAAAACAACTGAAGAAGGTTTTTTCTCAAATCAAAGCACTGTTGAAAACAACTTAACTAAGAATTCGTATGAATTCCAACGTCAAAAACCAAAAAGGCAATGGGTTGAAAATTCAAAAATTGAAAAAGAATTTTCAAAACAAGTTGTAAAGGAAAATGAAAAGGTTGTCAAGTTAAACTCTAAGGAATTTAAAGATCAAATTGACAAATTTTCGATGGAACACAACATTTCAAAAAGACAAGCAAGAAAGAAAATATTTTGGCAAAATGTTGAGTCTCAAAAGATGTCTGAATCACAATCAACCAAAAGTGTTTTCAAAGCTAAAAATTCCTCTTTTTCAACAAAACCTCAACAATCATCTCATACAAATCATTCAAGCTCTGAAGTTAATAAACACACAAGGTTTTCGAAAGTTCAAGCTACTAATAAATCAAGAGCATTTTCAAATAAATCTAAATCAAATCAACAATTCTTTCAACGTCAACATTTTAAATCAACTGTTGATTCATCATACGCTCAATCATTTTTATCAAATCCAAAAGTTGATTTTGTTCCTCAAAAACAAAATTTTCCTAATCATACGAAGAAAGAAACAATGAAAACTTCACGGGAAAAAGGAATGACTTCAAGGAAGAACATTGATCATTGGCTTGAAGGCAAAGGAAAGATGTATCAGTCAAATAAATATTCAAAGGAGCAAATTCACGATGCATATGAAAAATATGTGAATACTTCATCAAATGGCAGTTCATCTTCTAAGGATTCGAACATTTCAGTCAAAGCTTGGAAACCAGTAATAAAAGCAAAGAATGTTCATTCACAAACTCAGAATTCGAAGGGTAATGTCAGTGAACATTTGAAATCATCAAAAACTTATGTTTCGGTTCCTTTAAATGAAGAAGTAAACTTAATTGATAGTCTCAAAACCAAAGTTTGTGATTGGGTTAAAAGTTCTTCATTACATTCGAAATTGAAATCTAATTTCCAAGGACCCAAAAAGCCTTGGGTACCTAAATTTTTCAATTGATTGTAGGTACTATGTGACGAGCAATATGATAACAAGTGGTACATCGATAGTGGTTGCTCTCGTCACATGACTGGGAAGAAGGAGAATTTACGAGATTTTCGAAGTCTCAAAAATGCTGGACTAGTGAAGTTTGGGAATAATCAAAAATGTCAAGTCAAAGGATATGGGAAGATCACGAATGGTCAATTCACAGTGAATCGGGTGGCATATGTTGAAGGTCTTCAACATAACTTGATAAGTGTTTCTCAAATTGTTGTGGGCACTGGTAATCAAGTTCTTTTTAACGAACAAGGGAGTGTAATTTCGAATGTCAACACAAAAGAAGTATTACTGAAATCCAAAAGGAAGGGTGACATGTTCACTTTGGATATCAATCCGATAGTCGGGAAACCTGCTATATGTCTTCTTTCGAAAGCAACAGCAGAATTAAGTTGGTTATGGCATCGAAGACTTTCTCATCTCAATTTTCGAAACATCAATAAACTTGTGGTACAAGATCTGGTAAGAGGTTTACCTGTACTTAAATTTGACAATGATTCTTTATGTGCAGCTTGTGAAGTTGGCAAGCAACATAAACAAGGTCATCCAATTACAATAGATTCGAAAATTGTTGCACCTCTGGAGCTCTTACATATTGATTTGTGTGGTCCTTCGACTGTTTCAACTCTCAACAAGAAAAGGTACATTTTAGTGATTGTTGATGATTTTTCCAGATTTACGTGGGTTTATTTTCTCAGGCTTAAATCTGAAGTTGCACAAATCATGATCGATTTTATCAAAAAGATGGAGACAACATTGAAGAAAATTGTTCGAAAAATTAAGAGTGATCATGGAACTGAATTTAAGAATAATGTTCTTGATTCGTTTTTGGTGGACAAAGGATTTCGCATAATTTTTCATCTCCATACACACCACAACAAAACGGTGTTGTTGAACGAAGAAATAGGTCTCTATGCGAAGCGGCAAGGACTATGTTGGCATATGCGAATCTTCCACAATATCTTTGGGCTGAAGCAGTATCAACTGCATGTTTCACTCAAAACATATCGTTTATTCATCGTCGTTTTAACATTACACCATATGAAATTCTCAACAATCGAAAACCTAACGTCAAATTTTTCCATGTTTTCGGATGCAGATGCTTCATTATGAATCTCAAGGATCATCTTACGAAATTTCAAGCTAAAGCAGATGAAGGGATTTTCTTAGGATATTCGCATAATTCAGTCGCATATCGTGTGTTGAATAAAAGAGCACGAAAAGTTGAAGAAACTTTTAATCTTACATTTGATGATTACTACATTAAACAAACAACAACTCAGTTTGAAAATCATCCAATTCTGAAAAACATACAAGATGAATCTGAATCCTCACAACCATTAGATATTGATTATGATTTAATTTTTGGAATTTCAGATCATGCTGTTGATGCTGAAATAAATGCAAGTGATAATCATATCTCTGAACTAACAAAGCTTAATGATTCTTCAACATCAAATTCTCAAGAGAAAAGCGAAAGTATGCAAAACAATCCAGTGGAGGGGGAGCACTTGGATTCGAATACATTAGATGACAGCATGCATTCTTTCGAGGGGGAGAAAGAAAGGATGAATGATGATGTTGAGGGGGAGCATAATGTTGAGGGGGAGCATTCAACAAATATTGAAAATAATAATGATTTTGATGATGCTTGTTCGATTGTAGGCTCAGAACACGATGATATATATGAAGAAGCACCTTTGGAATTTGATCCAGCATATCCACCAATGGAAAAATGGACAAAAGATCATCCGAAGGATCAAGTAATTGGGAATCCACAAGAGAGAGTCTTAACAAGAGCTCAAATTCGTGCAAAGAATGAGGTATTGAATACTCATCAAGAATTTTGCATGTTCAATGTTTTCATCTCTAAAATAGAACCAAAAACAGTTAAGATTGCAATGGAACACTCAGATTGGGTTGTTGCAATGCAATCTGAATTGTCTGAATTCGAACGAAACAAGGTTTGGAGATTAATTCCTAAACCTGAAAATGTTTCGATTGTCGGGTTAAAATGGATTTACAAAAATAAAACTGACAAAGATGGAAATATTGTTCGAAACAAAGCCAGACTTGTTGTCAAAGGATATTCACAACAAGAAGGAATCGACTATGAAGAAACTTTTGCCCCTGTCGCAAGACTCGAGGCGGTTCGTATATTTCTGGCTTATGCAGCTCACAAGGACTTTGATGTTTATCAAATGGACGTGAAGTGTGCATTTCTAAACGGAGAGCTTGAAGAAACAGTATACGTGGAACAACCTCTAGGGTTCATTAACGAAGAATTTCCAAATCATGTTTATATTTTAGATAAGGCAGTTTATGGTTTGAAACAAGCACCACGAGCATGGTATGCAACTCTAACCTCATTTTTGAAACAATCTAAATTTAAACAAGGATCAATTGATCCCACATTATTTCGAAAGAAAGTGGGGAATCATCTCATGCTTGTTCAAATTTATGTTGATGATATTATTTTTGGCTCAATTGACCCTGCTTTGTCTAGAGAATTCGAAGATTTGATGAAGAGTAAGTTCGAAATGAGCATGATGGGAAAAATCAATAATTTTCTTGGTTTGAATATTCGTCAAAACAGAGAAGGAATTTTTATCAATCAAGAAAAATATACGAAGAATCTGCTGGAAAAGTTTGGATTGACGAATAGCACGAAGTTACGAGTTCCAATGGCAACTGGCATAAAATTAACACATTCGTTAGATAAACCTGCAGTTGACCTAACTCTTTACAGAAGCATGATTGGTTCATTACTTTATCTTACTGCAAGTAGACCTGATATCATGTTTTATGTGTGTAATTGTGAAAGGTATCAGTCAAATCCACGAGAACCACATCTCACTGCTGTGAAGAATATATTTCGTTATCTCAAAGGAACAATTTCGTTAGGATTGTGGTATCCTTCGAACACTGGGTTCTTTGTCCAAGCATATTCGGATGCAGACTTGGGTGGTTGTAATCTTGATCGAAAAAGCACAAGTGGTGGATGTCAATTTCTCGATGGCAAATTGGTGAGCTGGCAGTCGAAAAAGCAAACATGCGTATCAATCTCAACAGCTGAAGCAGAATATGTGGCTGCTGCTGCTTGCACTTCACAAATAATATGGATCCAAAGTCAATTGCGTGATTATGCAATAAATATGAAAAAGATTCCATTATATTGTGATTCTCAAAGTGCGATAAGAATTTGTCATAATCCTGTGCAGCATTCGAAGACTAAACATATAGCTCTTCGTTATCATTTTATCAAGGATCACGTGGAGGATGGGAATATTGAAGTACATTTCGTGAAAACAACTGATCAGTTAACTGATAATTTCACGAAACCTTTAAATGAAAAATCCTTTGTAAGAATTATAGAGGGACTTGGAATGATCGATGGAAATTCTGTTCCATGCAAAAAAGAAGAATGATGCACGATAAGGAATGAATCATAGGCGCTTAATAAAAGACAAGGCAAAGTCATTCAACATTCAGATGTTATTGTTCATAGTCAACGCTTCGACCCCTTCGAATTCGCACATTTGTTACTTATTTTAATGGTTGATTCAGCTGTTACTGTTCATAGTCAACGCTTCGACCTCTTCGAATTCGTACATTTGTTACTTATAAGGGGATGATAAAATTTCGCATCTTTACAACAAGTACTGTTTATTTTCGAAAATTCAAAAATACAAAAAGATTTTCTTTTATTTTTGTCATTTTATTTTCGAAAATTCAAAAATACAAAAGGATTTTCTTTTATTTTTGTCATTTTATTTTCGAAAATTCAAAAATACAAAAAGATTTTCGTTTGTTTTGTCTTTATTTTCGAAAAATCAAAACAACAAAAATATTTTGATTCTTATTTCTTTTTAGTATGTTGTTGCAGATTATCATGCAGATTCAGAAGAAATTACGATTACAGTACTAGGGTAAGGAACATTTTTCGTATGAATTGATAAATTTTTCATCATTCGCACTAGTTAGGTTGTCCCTAGAAGCATGCTGCTGCATGTTGACCAAAGCCTCCATGACTCAATGTGTGTGTACGAAAGCCTTAATGAAATTATTCATACGAAGATTTCTTTCCAATCAGGCTTATATTCACATTAGTCTCTGAGCTACCTTACTCTTCTCAAAATGAGTTAAGAGTTTACTGTTTGGTCCAAACATAACAGAGGTACTTTTCGTGTCTTAAATCAATCTTTTTCATCCATAAAATTCTTTCACGATCACACACGATGACATATGTCCGAGAGGTCTCTGATCAAACCCATCGAGACTTAGATATATCAAAACTCTGTGTTTATGATCTGACATCATGAGACCGTGATGAAAGTGAAACCCAATTTTCATTAACTTTTAAGGAATTGACGGGGAACTAAGTTCTAGATTTTCACGAAACTTTTGTTTCTGCACCAAGATTCGAAACTCCAAATCATATTCATTTCGCATGAGTGGTCTTGATCAAACATTCGAAACCCACGATGTTTGTTACCCAACAAGATCCAGCAAATAAATTTTTTCTTCAATATGATTTCCGTGTGAGTTTCATTCGAATGTCCTAGTTATTTCAAAACTTTTCAACGCCAACTTGTCACTGACTACACTGGTCAAACAAGTAATTTCTGTTACAATTTCTCACCTTATGCTTAGGTTGACATGTAACGAAATTTTTTGAACTACCCACGAAACATTATAAAAGAAGCCCTTCGATACTTATCAACAAGTATTCGATTGTAATTCACGGGAACCCACACAAGCTATTGATCATTTCTCTTAATGATTAATGAAGTAATCTTTGCCCGGGATTGAATTTGCTTTTGTGTCAATAATTTGACATCACACTATCCCATATTTTTCTTATATTTGTTTCACGTCTCTATTCTTTGGAACACAACACTCACGAAATCCTTGAGGTTCTGAGTAATACCAACTCAGGCTGATGATTTCGAACTTCTGGCGTATGACTTCGCTTTTCATCCTAAAAGTGAAAGAGCCTTGCTTCCATTCGAAGGGTTCTGACGGTTACAATACTCTTGGTGATCACAAGACAGGCTGTTTTTTAAATGACGTATGGTATTCTGTCCGGTTTTCAAGGTGATATGACAACTACTTTTTGACGCATGGCTACTTTTCAGCAGTAATGGTACGACTTTCAAGGTGCCACGTCGGATTTCATTAAATACACATCCCGCTTCAAATTCAAATTTCAGGGTTACATATAAAAGGGGATTCAAGGGTTCATTGTCCGTTTACGCGATCAAAAAGCAAATTTCCCAAAATTCTCTATTCATCATCTTCTTGAAACCCTAACAATGGCGACTTCTGCTCATGTTGATTCTCATACAACTGAAGATGCCTCTTCATTACCATTAATGAAGATTCAAGCAACAAACTACTACTTGGAGGGTGAAGTTTCTCAGTATCCGGAAGAATTAAAGATGCTCATAGTTGCTTTGAAGAACTCGGTTTTGGCTAAAGCAATGTTCAACTCTTTCTCTGTTCCATTGTCTTGGCTTTCTCAAGCAGGATCGACTGCAACATACAACAAAGCATCTGATACGATTACGTTTCATCTGGTGAACGATAAAAAGGTCAGGCTAACCAAGAAACTATTCTGTCAAATTATTGATATTCCGAATTCGCCTCCATATGTTTCATGTACTTTTCCACAAATCGTTCACATGTTCAATGAGATGGGATATCAGCCACCATTGTCCAAGATTAGTGATTTTAAGAAATTTGGACTTCCACGAATCTGGAATTTCTTATTTGGAATTTTTCTAAGATGTTTGACTGGGCGATCCGCTGGTCTTGATAAAGGAAGGATGGAAGTTTATACCATGGTTGGTGGCATATATTATGATATTCAAGTGGACTATTCTACTCAATTATGGAAGGAATTTCAAAAGGGTGTAGAACATACGAATGCCATTCATGGCATTTCGTGTGCAAGATACTGGAGCTTGATCTTGCAACATTTCTACAATAAGGAAGGTATTTTAGTACCCGATGATGAAGAAAGAGCAGTTTTTCAACCATACCACTATCCGAAGGATGTTACAGACAATGCTGATATTTTTCCATCAGTGGCTCGTATTCCCGATGCAATGCTTAAAAGAGTTGATCCTTCGAACTCTGTCTTGGTGGCATATTTGCAGACCATCGATACAACAATTGAAACTGGCATACTCTTGGATAGAGAATATACGAAATCTAAGAAGACGAAGAAGAATGAAACTGAGTCAAAATCTTCGAAATCTCCCAAGAAGAAGCATAAAACTGTTGAAGTATATGTTGCTGAGACTCAAGTGGTTGAGTCCATTCTTGAGGAAACACAAGAAAATGTTATCATTCCTTCGAAGACTGGAATGTTTCGAAGAATTAAAATGAAGTCTTCCCATAAACGCAAGTCTCCCACACAACAAATGATTCGAAAGCCTCGAATCACTCATCAAGGCGTTTTAATTAGGGAAGTGCTAGCACCTGTTTCTCCCGTGTCAAAGAAACGAAGGGCTGAAGATATGGCAAAACGTTTGTCGAAGAAGAAGAAGAAGAAGACTCGCAAACTTGTAATTTCTACTGAGTCAACCGAAGATGAAGGTGAAAGAATTCCAGAAACTCCAGAGTTTACTCTTATCACAGAAAGTTCTACTCCTGAGAAGACAGTCGTCATACCACCCAAAGTTTCGATTGCCAAATCAGTTCCTGAGGAGGTTCGAACTTCAGGCATCCCTGCACACATATCTGATACGGATGCAAATGTCATTATGGGTGAAGGAGGTTCGAAGAATGAAGCTACAGGTCTATCTACTTCTGCTCATCCTACTTCAACAACAGATTCCCCAACATTTGAACACATTCTTGATCAACCCTTTACTTTTATTTTTTTCTTCTCAATCTACTGAGCCACCCAAACCAACTTCACCTGTTGAAGAAACTGTTTGTATGGAGACAGAGACTGATAATGAGGGCTTTGGCGGAATGTTTGAAGATTTGGAGTTTCATGAAGAAGAAGAGCAGTTTCCAGATCACATGCTGATGACCATGAAGCAGTTCAAGATTTTAAATCAAAAGTTGAATTCTGTCATTCAATCCCAAGCAGATCTAGGGGTTGGTTCGTCTGTTTCAAGTCTTGAAGTTGATTCATTGCTGAAGGTGTTTGAATCCAGAATCATCAGTCAAGTATCGGGGATGCTTAAAGATTCTGAATCTCGAGTCTTGGAGAAGATTGATCATAATGATCAAAACAATGAACTTCGGATCAATTCTCAAAATTCGAAATTTACTGGTGATCTGAGAGAGTTGAAGAATGTTGCAAAGGAAAGACACATTCTTTTTATTCAAGATG
The DNA here is from genome assembly GCF_052849685.1 of Lactuca virosa. Lineage (NCBI taxonomy): Eukaryota > Viridiplantae > Streptophyta > Magnoliopsida > Asterales > Asteraceae > Lactuca > Lactuca virosa. The sequence continues at coordinate 49,355,750 of NC_136433.1, forward strand.
TGAAGAAAGTTCGAGAGGATGTAAACTTGCAAATTCACGAACTTCGTGAAGATATGAAAAGAGAAATAACAACTGTTCAACATGACTATGCATCATTGCATCAAAAAGTTGATATCATTTGTGACGCAATCACTCGTTTTGTTAAGTTGTATGAAAATTTGAGTCCTCAAATTACTCAAATTTCAACATCCGAAAATGCAAGCTTTGAGGAGGTGCTTAAGTTGCTCAAGGAGTTAAAGGAGATTTCTGATAGGCCAATGTCTTCTTCATTGATTACTCCTGAATTTTTATCTCAGAAGTTTATACAATTCGAAGCCATTCTCAACAAACAACTTGCTCATCTCTTTCGCATATCAAGCGTTCTTCCAACAACAAATGCCCCGCCTGTTTTCATAGGGGTGCAAGGGGGAGAAAGAAAAACTACTGAGTCGAAGGCTAGTGGTGAGGATGCGAAAGTGGTGGGAAAAGTTTTTTCTTCGAAAATTCCTACAACAAAACCAATAATTGTTTCTACTGAACAGGTGATGTCAACAGTCGTAACAACAATACCAATTGCAAGATCAATTTCGAAAGGAATTGTGATTGGTAAATCTTCCGAGACTGGTGGGAGTGGTTCGAATCCAAAAGAAACAATTGATAATCCAGCCTTGAAAGATAAAGGGAAATCAATTCTTGTGGAAAAATCGAAAGAAGAAAAGAAGGTTGAAGCAGAAGCTGAAATTGAAAAACTGAGGATTATCCAAAGCATTATGACTCAACGAGCTAGTGATCCGAAGGGAATAGATAAAGGTGATCCAGCCAAACATTATAATTATGAAACTATCGAGGCCAAGGTTGCGTTCAATCACATGTATACATTCGAAAAGAAACCAAAGCAGAGCTATTTGGTCACAAACACTGATGCAAGCCAGCTGGATTTTCCCATAAACGAAATGATGTTTATCATGCCTCAGTTCAAAGCAGAAGGGAATTTTAAAAATAAAGATGAAGCTACACACATGAACATTCGTTTTCATGCTGTTCTTGGAAAAGCCCCTGAGGAAGTATGGTCATTGATTAAAATCAAGAAAGTGATCAGTATGAAGAAGGATGTGATTTTCGAAAACACAGTCCAGAATGTTAAGTATGTGGTTGCCAGGGCAAATGGAAAGATTTGCGAATTTACGATTGCTGATTTTCCTTTGATGAACTTGTATGATCTCATACAAGTTGCTTTGCTCTTAAAAGACAAACCATTTTCATTCCTTCAAAACACTGAACCGGATGAATTCAAGCTTGGAGTTGCTCACATCAAGATTTTTATCGAAAATTATTATGAGTGCTTGGCACTAACAGATGTGGAGTTAGCTACTGCCAAGGGAATGGAAATAAAAGCACCGATGGCTCCTACGAAGACTCAGGCGGATTTGAAGAAGTATGCTGATGGTGAAATTTGCCTGAAGCCTTTTGGTTTGGTCTTTGCAGGAAAAGACAAAGCTGGAAAGTCTAAACGGTTCTTATTCCAAGCAAGTGAAGTCGAGAGATATTCAACATCTCAATATACGAACTTGATTGTTCGTATGAATCATTGCATGAAGAACAATGAGGGCGACAAGAAAGAGCTGAAGAAGATTATCTCCTAGTACACGGAGATTCGAAGAGTGTTGCTGTATTCCATCACGCTTCTTACAAATTGAAGACTTCGACTATGATTACAAAGGGGGAGATTGTAAGGGTCGAATTGTTGTAATTAGTCGAAGTATGTTTTGTATTCTTCGAATATTTTGTAATGTATTTTACTAGGGCGCTTTTATTCGAAGCTTTAGAGTCTATGCCTTAGTATATTTTTTGTATGCTTTCAGTTCCCTATAAATAGGGTTATTTACTCGAGTTAGATAAGAACTTTTACAGACTTGTCTCTTGTACTCTGTAAAGAATTCGAAAGCGTAATAGAGCATAAAAGATCATATTTACATTCCGTGTTCAAATCTCGCACTCTTACTTGAATTCATACTCTGATTAATCCATTACTCGATTCTTTGGTTCATCAAAATCGCACTCCGATTTCACAAACGCCATCTAGTTCTGCATTACAGACATCAGCAACTCCACGGCCAGCCTCTGGCGCCCAATAGCCAACATAATTTGACAAGTGGCGATCGTAACCACAATTCCACAAATCGTCACAACGCATCAAACAGAGATCCCTGTTTCACAACAACAGCCTCTCCCACTTACCTCCGGCACCGGAACGTGGATCCCGCACACCATTCAACCATAGCCACAATATTCCTCAATGGTATACCCGCAAGCCACCATGATAGGTTTTCCCCACATGATGATATATATACAACAACCACCGATCCTCAACACGTTGGTACAACACACCCCAGATCCAATCCCTGCACTGTCCCAACCGCAAACCACAAGCGACCAGATCTCGACAAGCAAGGGACCCGGCTATTATGGATCCAGCACCTAGTTCCCAGTACAATCCGAGTTTAATCCGTTCATGACAATGGCTCAACCGTTTACCCCATACGCTCAACAGTATACAGGAGCAAGCCCGCATATGGCTCCTCCGACAGGACAGTACGGAATCACGCAATTTGGGCCGGCGCCAAACCTACCGCAATATCAGCCGTACATCTCACCAGCAGCCATGCATAACAAGATGTATGCAAGACCGTACCAAATACAGTAGCACATGGCTTACGGTGGGATGCTATACTCATACGCGGACAACCCTATGCGCATCGCCAACTCTAATTTAAGCCACGAGCTGCTGCAGTATGAGATTTCGCACACGGCGATAATCCCACACATGCTGAAATATGAAGGCATTATAGACCTAGATGACCACATTGATAATTATGAATGGACGATGACATCCCTCAAGATGGATCTTCGCTTCACCTGCATCCTAACTCGAAATACAGGCAAGTGGTTCAAATCTCTGAGGCCGGGCAACATCTCCAGTTTTGAGCAACTGAAATACCTTTTCCTCAATAATTTCATGCAGTTGAGGAAAGGCAAGGGGGACGTTAATTCTGTAATGGCATGCAAGCAGAGAGAGAGGGGGAACCGATCCGTGAATATTATGATCGGTTCACACTGGCGACCTTGAATGTTCCAGGACATGAAGAGTTTCTGGTAACAGGCGCTTTCACCCAAGGTTTACTCCCGGGCCCCCTATCGAAGAAGATGCAGGGAAGTGTCCCCAGATCCCAGGACGAACTAATGTTCCGTGTTGAAAAATACCTGAGGCAAATCGAAGGGGAAGAGCGAAAGGAGGCCAATATCAAAGCTATAGCCAATGCATACGCAAAGCAGGAGGACGCGTTGTTGCGGCTAATCTCGGCTCAGCAGAGAAGGCAAGATGGTGACCAACAGCGACACAAACGTCACCCCCGACATATGTCTAAAAGGTACAGACCGTTCTACAGGGACGATTGCAAAAGCGGTCATACTGATGTTAATGCGATCAACAAAGCCCCAGCCAAGGAAAACAAAGACAAACCCAAGTTCTGTGAGTATCATAAAAGCGAAACGCACGATACAAACGAGTGTACAGTGCTAAAGAGGAAGATTGACGAGAAACTACTGGTGGGGAACATAGTTGATATAGCAAAAGACCTCAGGGCAAAATTCGATGAAGATAATCACTAGCACAAAAATCAAAAGGATAGAGGAAAAGACCGCGAAAAAAGGGTGGAAATACTCACCATCACCGGGCCCCGCCCATGCATCAACCGCCAAAGCCGATACCCCGATGCAGGGCCATACCGCCAAAACATTCTCAACATAGCATTTTCAATAAATGACCCCAGGCCAAAACATTGGGACCCCAATGATCCATTGCACATCATCGACTTTATTAGTCAACACCGTGTAGAACAAGTTTACATCGACAACGGAAGCAGAGTCAACTTAATCTACGAATACTGCCTTCGTCAACTGCCAATCAAATGGAAAGAGTACCTCCAGCCACCGTGCCAGGGCCCACTAGTTGGCTTCACTGGTCACCACATTTGGCCAACGGGAACAGTCAGGCTCTTATTCACATTGACTAGTCATGACGGAGCAAAGGAAATAACAAGGGTGCTTGAATTCTCAATTGTCGATCGCCCGGCAGAGCACAACATTCTCTTAGGCCAACCTGTGCTTTTCCAGCTGCAAGCAATCCCATTTACCCTCCATGGTGTTCTCAAATTCAACACGAGTGACGGGTCAGCAACGGTAGTAGAGACCAAGCCGGCACTTGGGCACGACGCCCAACGAGGAGCAAGGAAAGAAACCCAATCGCGTCAAAATGAAGGTCGCCAAAAAAGAGAAGACCCACAAAGGAAATATACTGTGGCATAAGTGCCAGCCCACGAGACCAGGAAACGACGGCGAGATGTGTTCAGTCGACTCGCAACATCTCTCCCACAGAAGGGAACTCACACCGATCCAAAGAACGCTCAACAAGAATATAGAGTGACAAGCTTACGACGAGAAAACGTTGGCCCACAGGCAAAGGCGCCTGCTTGGCACATAATTGAAAACCAGGCAAGGCCCTGCAAAAGAACAATTCGGTCTCCAGAGCAAATCTTCACCAATAAACCAACGCCCCTCAGAACAGAGGGTGCAAGTGCACGAAACAACAACACCGGAGGTGGAATGTCGTTCCTTTTAACGAGCAGGTTTTCCCGTAGGAGAGCACCAACAAGGGTCTTCGGTAAGCAAAGCAGCATTTATTGTGATAACGGGACACGCATGTCAGATGGGTGCGCAGAAACGCACAGAAGGCACTATCACCCGACTAATGGGAGGCACTTCCCACGATTGTAACATGCATCGAGTCGCAAAGAAAGATAGACGAGAACATCCCTAGGGAACGAGAAACGAAACATAACTCCCCTATGCCAGGCCCCGTTGGGGAAAATAAGAGGAAGCCCCAACCTATGAATGCTAACCTACATCAGAAGTAGAAAGATGTTACTGCCAAAGAAGAAGTATGGCCCAACTCCGCACAGGATAACCATACTTCAGGCGCCAAAGCAAAGACCGAGCACATGCCCCGATACTTAGACATTAAACATCTATTGGCTCATGTCTTTCCTTTTTTTCTTTGTAGAAATAATATAATTTACATTTTTCAAAAAACTTTCCAGAATTCTGTATTGCGAAAACACAAAATATAGAGGCTGTGCATATTTTCCAAGTAGCGACAACGGTTGATCACCTATGCTACTTGAGCAAAATCAATGCAATAATGCAGCCGTAGGACTTAAAAGAGTCATAATATTTACCTGCAATATGCCAAATAACATCTAAGAGCTGAGATTGTGTAAATGGCACAAAACAAGGGCTCGTAAAAGGTTCATAACCTTTCCCCCTAAAAATTGAACAGTAAAGGCCTTGAGATGACGATCTCAGCCAATGTATTGGTAGCAACACCATACAGCATAGTCAACAACATTGACTATTATTTCACGGCTTAATATCATAAGCCTAACTAAACATACAAGTCAGAGGAACATAGCTCAGTAGTAGCAGCTATGCGACATCTGAAGTACACGTTACCAGATTTAACGCAAACCCTAGAACAAGGGAATGTGCAGAAACGAATTACAGCTCAAAGCATGTGCATATATACAAAAAAAAGAAGGGAAGAGAACACTTCCATACCAAATACAAAACAAAAAACACAGTCCATGGTTATTAGCAACCAACGATTTACACTATACACATAGTACACAGAAAGATGAACAACAAGGGGCATATACAAGTCAGCCCTCGGAGTATGAGGAAGAACCTCCCGGGATCAGCTTGCCATAAATTTGACGGAAGCCATCATAATCTAACTCCCCTAAATGGAAGAGGCCAGCAAAATCCGTCTCGGCAAAAGATTTAAGGGCAGCGTTGACCTCCTTGGACCTACTCGCCACTTGGCTAGGACCCGAAACTTCCGATTTACCGGAAGATGTGGACCAACCACCCACTTGCTTCCCCCTCTCAAACCCAAGGGCTTCACAAGCCTCACGAACATCCTGGACTCTTTTGGCAAACTCAACGCTCTCGATGACCCTGTCAATCACATGAACCACCCCTTTCTGCAACACCCATTGCAAACTACCTCGAGCAACGGCACCTTCAACACGGGCTCGAGCTAATTGACGTTGGCACCTTGCCAGTCTACTCGCCAGCACATCCTTCTTTCGAGTGAGAGAAATCACTTGGTCCTCAAGTCGCTCTGATCGGACCTCCACATTAGCCACTTGATCCTCTAAAGCGGCTTTCTCGCTGCCACAATGTTGTTCTGCTCAGCAAGAACTTGACGGTCCACATCAGAATCACGAACCTCCTCCCTCATGCCTGCTAACGCACCCTACAGTACTTTCAATTGCCCCTAACTCGCATCGGCTAGGCGAACCCGGTCGGCAGCAGCAACCATAAGGGCAGAGTTCTGAGCCGCGGCGTAACAAAGGTCTTCAGCCATGCAAGCAATTGGTTCACCCATAAGCGAACTTATCGTGGCCGGAGGATGTACGCACCTACTCCACTCCTGGGCGGTAGTGCCTTCCGACAGCAATGAATCCCTAATAATCGCCCAGACCGGAGCATTGGACTCAAAAGACGGGGAGTGAGATAAAGTCCCTTTTTCATTGATCAGGGAAGGCTTTTCACGTTGAAGAGAACCCCCAGGCGAAGTCGGTTCACCCCGAAATACAAAATCGGAACAAAGATTAACCAATGGCGAACCAGGGGATCGAGAGGGTGACGCCTCAGGAGAACTAGGCACCACCACCACCTCTCTCTGCTCAGGCACAGAGAATTGACCACAAAGAATTTCCCCGATACCACCAAGAAGCTTGGCCACAGACACAGTCCTATGAGCTTTACGAGGATGAAGGCCCACATCGTCAGATTCTGTCTCTTCATCCGACGATGACACCACACGCAAGCTTCACCTTTTCCAAGTAGGCGCACTACTTCTTCGTGCTTGTACACCCGCAGGCAAACCAGAAGGAACAGAAACCGGCGAACGTACTGGGGAAACGGCCACAACGGTCGGCTGAGGAGGTGACGCGGGCCTGCTGGAACCAACATTTCCCCCTTCTACCAAGAGCAGCCCAACAAGCTCTCGCATACGTATTTCAGGCACAGGAGGAGGAAGAACCTCTACGAGATCGATCTCCCGATGGCAAAGCTTGCCCTGATAGTGACCACATAGGGCCATGTCCAAAGAAATCTCGGCCTCCGCACTTGTGAAAGCAAATATCAAAAGTAAGATAACACAAGCCAACAAGATATCATATCCTCTCTTTGTCTTAAAATAATAATAATAAAGGGGGGGGGAGCAGATGAGTTAATACCACATATCTGAACGAACATCTGCGCCGTCTTCCTGCGAGCCCTCCAGGCGACACTCATACCGGCCGCGACAAGAATAAAGTCTTCCCAGTTTTCTCCATGGATAGTAACACTCCCCAGCCGTTTGCCAAGAGTCAGATTGCCCCCAAACAACTTAGGGAGATGGTCGGGAAAGTCTAGTTTCCTACGATATCCATGCCCCACGAGGTTCCGGCCGACCCAAAGCCATTGCCTTTGCCAGTTCTTCTTCGAAGTATCCAGCTCAGAGATCAGTCGGTGAATGCCTCGTCGCTTAGCTAGGGTAATGACGCCGGAGTTCGTAGTTGAACAGAAAAAGTAGCTGAAAACCCAGAAGGTGGGATCGCGACCCAAAGAGAGACATATCAGTTCAAAACAGATGATCTTATTGACAGCGCTCGGGGTTAACTCGTCGACAGTAAAACCGTAATGTTGCACGATCATACCGAAAAAATCCAATGTCGGAAGGCGCAATCCCACTTCGCACAAAGGAATGGGAACCCCAACTTTCCCTGGAGGACGATCGTAGATCGATACTCCCTTTGCCAGAATCATTACACCATGCTCCGGTAAGAAACCGAAGTGATCTTGCAAAGATTGGAACTCCTCAGCAGTAGGGACTCTACCATAACAGGCCATCATCGAGGAAAAAATAAGTGATCGGAAAGAAAAATTCTCAGAATGCCCAAATAGATACAACGAGGGTGAAGAAAGGAGGTAAGGATTAAAGGTCTTGGAAAAAGGGGGGATCTTAAAGAAAAAAAACAAACTGGTGTCACGAACTGTCTCACGGTGAATCTTACACATTAACTGTTGGATTAATGTCTAAGTCCATAACTATATTTGGTATGTACTTGACCCGACCCAGCATGGTCCATTTGGGTTGCACTTCACCGGCACAATTTATATGGATAGTCTTTTGAGAATAGTATATTTATGATTTATATTAATATATTATAAGTTCTAATATATTAATATATAATCATATTATTTAATTAGTATTGATCAAGAATTAAATTATAATTAATTAAGTGATCAAAATGAACTAATTAAATATGGACTCTTAGATATATATGTGTAGTGGGCCAAGTTCATTTAGGTTGGGCTAAGTCTTCATGGATAGTCCATGGAGCTTTAACCCATGGATCCTAGGAAATGAAAGGTCATGGGTATTAGGGTTTAACCCTAATCCTCCACACTATATAAAGGGTCTTATGGTTCATGAAATTAGGCTAGTGGCTAGTGTGGATACACTAAAGAGGGAAATAACTGATTTCATAAGTGTGAGCAAAGTATCCATATTCTCTAAAGGTTTTCCAAGGTGTTTTGGTGATTTGTGATTCCACTTGAGGCTTCCACACTATTGGGGCTAAGCTCTTAAAGTTCAAGACTTCAAGCTTCATTAAAAGGTATTTATTCTAACTTGTTATATTACCCAAGTATCAAGGATTGTATGCTAGATAGGGTAATACCTTGGAATATTCATATTTGCATGTATAATAGAGAAAACATAGATCCAAGGTATTTAGGGTTGCATGTACACTTAGGAGTGTTAGAATGCTCAAAAACCCAACAGTGGTATCAGAGCCATGGGTTGTTTTCTGTTATACTGATGCAAATGTTTTATTTTCAAAGTTGGAAAAAAAAGAAAAAAAACATGACGTTTGTCAAATTTTAAGATAATTACTTGTTTTTGTGAAATACTAATTATTTGTAAAATTTGAATCATTTGCTATATGAGTTGAATTAGGTCAAATTTAGTAAAAGATAAAATGATATGATTATTTTATTAGTTTTAAAAGTTTGATCTAAAGAGTTTTTTGAAACCTCCATAAGTTATGGATATGAAAAGGTTTTTAAAAAAATTGATTCAAAGTTTTTTATGGAGTTACAAAACTTGGTCTTAATGTTTTAAAGAATTCCATAACTTGTTCTTAAGTTATGGAACATGAAAAGTTTCATCATAAAACAAGTATTTAACTCCATAAGTTATGGAATCCAAAAGTTTTCAAGAGTTACAAAACTTTCCCTCAAGTTTTGGAATTTGGAAAAAGTTTTTTTATGATAAAAAAAAAAGAATTGAATTCAAAAACTCTTGGGTTCATAACTTAAACAATTAATTAAACGGTTTTAATTTTGAGTTTAATAATTAGAATTATGATGTTTTGTTGAATAGTTCAAATTAACTCTTATGGACTTTATTAATAGTTAATTAAAGCGTTTAATTAAAAGAGTATTATTAATCCATAAATATATGGTTTGAGTTTAATTAAATTAAAAGTCTAGTTTAATTAATAGATTAAACCACCAAGTATTTTAAATGTCTAAAATACACCCTTATACTATTATAATATTAAAAGTTTAAATATATTATATGTATAAGAGCAAGTCGTCTTACCATTAGTAGGCCTCATTCACGAAGCCGGTCTATAAGGGGGGTATAAGGTTACTGCCTATAAAATGGCAGTTTAATGGGTGTCCACTCTCACTCACCGCTTCCTTGACCGGTGGAGGGTCGTTAGCCGAACAGGTAGGACAAGGACTATAATTCTCCCTTCATTATAAGTATAATGATAAATACTAAGTAACTAAACACTTATAAATTCCCAATCTTAGTTACTTAGGAAAATGTGAATAAGGTGCTAATCCATGAAATTACACTTTGCACTTTGTTTAAGCTGTTAGTGGAGCGTGTGTGGTTAACCGACACACTAACCTGGACTTAACAAGGTAGGCAAAGGGTAACTTAATGTTTATCATAGTATCGTTGGAGCGTGTGTGGTTAACCGACACATCGATTGAGGGGTAAATATTAAGGGTACCAAGTATATTTGCATGGTTACTTCACACCTTGTTTTGTGATCCTCGGCATCCCAGTCACAAAACCTGAAGGGCACACTCTAGATTGAAACATGTCATTGAAAAGTTCAATGAATCTCAAAAGAATCTAGGAGTTTCAAAACCAATTAAAACCTAATAATACATTTCGTTTATCTTGGTGGAAATTGGTGAATCGTCATACACCTACCTTCAAATATTTTATAGCTTGGATTACGGCATCCCTCTTCCAAGTTATAAAATAGTTTGTTGGGTCCTAGCCTTAATATATCATATTGGGTGTTGTATTAAGGACTTAAATCAACTTTACGTGAATTTCTCCCATTGTTGATGTCTGGTTTAGACAACAATGATCTTCCCAAACCAAGCTTTCCTAATGAATATGACTTCCCGAGTTTGGCTCATGGAAGTCATACTTCTCTTCCTCCACCTCCTCCAATTATTCTCCCTAACCCACAAGTTCAAGGTCACTCAAGCCCTAATGGCAAGCAAGGTCTATGTGTGATCACATCTTAGAGATGAAGTCACATATTGACAAGCCGGGAGAGTTTGGTATCAAAGTCTTGAGAAAGTTGGATGTTCAATCACTTTCTAAGTCACATAGTGAGTTCCTTTGGGACTACTATGAAACAGACTATGACATGAACCTTAATGATCATATCTATTTGCTTGGTGCTGCTGAATCAGCAATGATTTGGAACGATAGTAAAGCAAATTTGATTAGAAGATCAACTTCCCAAAAACTTTATGGACAGTGACAATGGTGACACTGGAAATCCAGAAAAAACATTCTCTTCCCAATGGAAAGGGATTGGCCATAGTCAACCCGGTTGACCAAATGGTAAAGAGAAAGGCTAAGTCTGAGATAGTCCCATTACCAAAGGGTCCATATGTTTATTTTGCCAAAGGAAGGGGTGTTGATTGCAAAGTTGCCAAATTTACCTAAGGATGTTGAAGTCAATAAGTTTGACTCTACATCAGGTAGAGCCCATTATCTAACTCTGTTAAGTTCTATTCTGAGATCCTCATTACATGATGTGACTGGGTCACATGTTGATGTTTTAAGAATAAAAGAATAGAGAGAAATCTTAAAGGAAGTATATGCTGATTCTGATCGCGAAGGTGGATTTCGATCGCATCAGAATTTTGAGCAGTTGCTTAAGAAGTTATGATATATTGCTAAGGAATAGATAACAACAATTTTCCATGTGGATTGTAAGGATAAGTTTTTCCGCAAAGTTTTAAAATAAAAGAAAATTGTTTAATTTTATTTATTTGAAGTATCCTTACAATGGCATTTGTGGAAAATTGTTGCTTATATGATTCCACTGACAGCAATATTGGAAAATGGATTTGATTCTTTCATTTGTGGTAGTGTGTAAATTTACCAAATCAGGAAAGTTCCTCATCACCCAAGTTTCAATTGGACCGAAACTTGGAATCATGCAAGTTGAATAGTATGATGAATGAGAACTTTCAAGCATTGGAAAATCAAGACTAATTACTTGTTCACATGGATGTGTGAGTCAAGTGAAGGACTAAAGGGATCGAGTACACATTCTTGTGCACTGGTCAAGTCCACCACAAAGCTCGTTAAGACTATTCGTCATGATTTACTAAATTTTAGTAAATATGGTTATACTTACAAGTTTAAGTATAATTCTGAAACATTGGAAAAGTCTCAATGTATGGCAGAACGAATGGGAAGAATCAAATTAGGCAGAAAGATAAAAGTTTCTCAAATCTGAAAAGATGGGAGAGTACTTTAGTATCATGTTTGTGATCATCTTAATGATTTAGAAATCATATCACAATTAGTCCTCTGAACGTCATCTTAGTGCATTGTTATGACTAAGAAGAGGAGTCATGAATTGTTGAAATGGTTAGATCAGGAAGATGAGTCATACTTCGTTCCAAAACAATTCTTAGAGTCATACTCCAAGATTGTAACTGATGGGTTTTGCGCATTCTAACACTCCTAAGTGTACATGCAACCCTAAATACCTTGGATCTATGTTTTCTCTATTATACATGCAATTATGAACTTTCCAAGGTATTACCCTATCTAGCATACAATACTTGATACTTGGGTAATCAAATGGATATAATACATACCTTTGTTTGATGTAGCTTATCTCCATGAAGCTTGAGTGCCTAGTGCCCCAAGTGTGACACCTCAAATGGTTCACACAACACCAAATGCACATGGAATGACTTGAGAGAAATGGAACACTCCTTGAAATCGTCTAGCCCTCATATTCACACATTAGTGCACGATTTCTTGAGCCATGGGATTCTTTTATATGGTGGCTATTAGGGTTACACCATGTAACTCATAACTTTACCCATTCCTTATGCTCCATGGATTTTAACCTCCATGGAGTATCCATGGGTCACCCCATGGACTTAGTCCAACATAAGGAATCTTGGATCACAAGCCCACATATATAAGAATGAATGATTTACACAATCAACCCATATATTTATTAGTCTCCTTTTGATCACTTAATTAATTCCATGTTAATTCTTGATCAATACTAATTAAATAACCTTATTAATATATTATAACTTATAATATATTAACCAACCTTAAGTGTTATTTCTCTCATTATAGTCTATCCAAATGCATGATGCCATGCAACCCAAATGGACCATGCCGGGTCGGGTCAAGTCGTACCAATTATAGTTATGGACTTAGACATTAATCCAACAGTCTCCCACTTGGATAAGTCTAAAACTATTATTACGTATGACTTCAGGAACCGATCAGCAATCGTAGCTCTCAAAAGCTTCTGTCGAACTCTGACCTTGTCGATGAACTCTGACCTTTGTCAATGACTTGTCCATTAGATAAGGGATCATATATTCCTCCATTCTAGATATCATATGGACCGAGACATGGATTATCAATCATTCTCTCTGTCCATTTGTTGTTTCCCGATTTCCGATTCATGATGACTGACTGATTGAACAAATCAAATCAGTTCTGGCTTGGCCAAGCACTCACATGTATCATCTTTAAATCATCGAGGGGCCCACAGATATCGCTGTTATACTGAAGGTAAAAGGAATGGATAAACTTCGACTCATATGGCTTGTTCTACTACTTGTTGAATCATACACAAAGGCACGTTTTATAACATCGAGTTACCGAATGCGTTTTCGTGCAATCAATGTAGAACCAACTCATAGTAACAACTCATATCTCTAGGTTTGAAGAATATAAGATATTATTGTCTCATGATCACTCGTGATAAAATCCATGAAGTGATTCAAATGAGCGCGGGTTGAATCCGATACTCAGAACTTATGAGCACTCATGAGTGTTGTAGCACCACTTTGTCCACCAACTTGGACCTCTACAAACCAACCCATGACAGTCTTGATTCATATCTACTTCCAACATATGACCGACTGTGGATGGTTTGAATAACTTAATCATTCAGGAAGAGCGACTTAGTTATTCTGGAAGTCAAAACATGCAAAGTGAAACACAAGAATAAATGAATCAAATATGGTATCAAACCCTATGAATATAAATAAACACTTTTATTTATCACCATACTGATTACTCATTATTCATTGTTTCGGTTTTATCAACTTTATACTTGAATTAAAAACACTAGTTGTCCCATGCTCCAAGCATGTACACTATGTTTTTCTTAAACAATAGCTTTGCCATACACCAAATATGCACTCTATGTTTGTCTATGATCCTTACTTTGTGAAATAAACCAATTGAACATAATTTCAATGATTCTAATTTCACACTCCCAAATCCTTATCGAAAAATGTGAGAATTTCAAATTCCTATCATTTATCGAAATCTGTTTAGATTTTAAACTTATATGCACTGACCCTCCTATAATGAATATGTACAAAGTCACAAAGACTTGTCAACAGTCATTATAAGGTATTCCAATGGAGATCAACTCCATGGAAACTAAGTCTCATATTCAAAGTACATTGCTTTGGACATGCTTCTTGCATTAAGTTTTCTAATCTTACACAGATAACTTCCACCTATGGAGACAACTCCATATTCTCATTTTGACTATCACTTCTTAATAAGAGACGCCTCTTTTCAGAATATGTCAATATGGTCCTTCCAAAATTAGCACTATACTTCCAACTGTCCCTGAGCAACCAATCTTTGGTAAACCTCAGATTGTCCTCGACAATTGCTTAATCATTTTAGTCATATCCAATTCTAGACCTTTTCCCTTCTTAATGCCTCAAGGCATTTGGAAAAAATTTAGAAATGACAAATATTATAGCACATGCAATCGATCCTGTACCCAAAGCAAATGGTACACGATTCATGATGTCTCACATAAAGACATGATTCTAGACCAGTCTTTTGCTACAATATTTTTATTTGCCATGTTTTCAAAATTTGACTATGAAGAGGGATGCCGTAATCATAATCGAATTTTGAGAACGCAATATATAGAATTTCCTTAAGTTGAACCAATCCAACATGAAATTCATATATATATTCTTGACTAAAGATGATTAAGGTCTCAATCTAAGCCTTTAGAACTGAAATGAAGTATATCCTCTCCCTTAATTATAGCAAAACAACTTTTTCAATCCCTGCAGCCTCACGAATTGAAACTTTTGTTTTCTATAATTAACATTGCTAACTTTCAACACTAACAATAATTATCATGCTCCCACTAACATGATGATTATTAGCATAACACTTATGCTCCCACTAGCTTTGACATGTACTCAGAAATCAGCTGGACTTCTAGAAATCAATACTTTATTGACTTCCTTACCAAAGTTCAGATTTCTGATACGAGATGCTGTGATAAAACTTTATCAAAATTATACACCTTTCCTTAGATAGCATGCATGTGTGTCTAAACAATTTTAGAACTATGAAAAGGGATGTCGTAATCATAGTCTCAATTGTTTAGACTTTTTGCCATCTGCTTCAAATCTACTTGGTGGAAGTGTTTCCTCACCATCATTTTCATGAATCGGAGAGAAACCTTATGACCCTTAGATTTTACGGTGTATGTGTTCTTATCCATGTGAATCGTCAGAACCATAGTCACAAGACAAGGATAATGACAAATCCAAACTCATATGGACTGAACTTATGCAATCTTAACTTCTTGCCACCTGGCAGTACAGGGCCTGCCATTGCTTCCAAGTTGTTATGCAACCAATTGAGAACTTTCAGAACTCCTATGCAAAGCCAACTTTAACTGGAATGGGCATAGAATATGTCAACATGATAGGTTATAAACCTCAAGTCGTGTGTTAGTGAAGAACCTCAGGTTTTATTCTTGATTAGTTCTTGAAATTCTTTTTAGGATCTTTAAGACTCCCACTGTCCTCTTGACATATAAGACTATCTTGCCAAATATTCAAGAGATAGTGCGGATTCTTTATCAAGACAAACACTTCACACAATTGGCCTTAGTTGGTCTTTGTTTAATCCAAAACATCACAACTTACCAACTTCAAATGTACAAGAGTAGGACACTTTTACTCTTACATTTGACAAGTGTTATAAACCTTTCTTTAAGATATGTCACTCAACTTATAGTCTTGGAGTATGACTCTAAGACTTGGTTTGAAACGAAGTATGACTCATCTTCTTGATTTAACCATTTCAACAATTCATGACTCCTCTTCTTAGTCATAAGAATGCACTAAGATGTCCTTAGAAGACCAATTGTGATGTGGTTCTTTAATCATTAAGATGATCACAAAACATGATACTAAAGTACTCTCCCATCTTTTCAGATTTGAGAAACTTTTATCTGTCTGCCTAATTTGATTCTTCCCATTCGTTCTGCCATACATTGAGACTTTTCCAATGTTTCAGAATTATACTTAAACTTGTAAGTATAACCATATTTACTAAAATTTAGTAAATTATGACGAATAGTCTTAACGAGCTTTGTGGTGGACTTGACCAGTGCACAAGAATGTGTACTCGATCCCTTTAGTCCTTAACTTGACTCACACATCCATGTGAACAAGTCTTAATTTTCCAATGCTTGAAAGTTCTCATTCATCATACTATTCAACTTGCATGATTCCAAGTTTCTATCCAACTGAAGCCTAGGGAATGAGAATCTTTCCTTATTTGGTAAATTATGACACTACCACAAACGAAAGAATCAAGTCCATTTTTTTTTCAAATATTGCTATCAATGGAATCATATAAACAACCATTTTTCACAAATGCCACTTGTAAGGATATTTAAAATAAATATAAAATTAAAAACTTTTATTTTATTTCAAAACTTTGCGGAAAAAACTTATCCTTATAGTGCAAATGCATACGGAAAAACTTGTTGTTATCTATTCCTAAGCAATATATCATAACTCCTAAGTAACAGCTTCAAAATTCTGATGCGATCGAAATCCACCTACGCGATCAGAATCAGCATATACTTCCTTTAAGCTTTCTCTCTATTCTTTGATTCTTAAAACATCAACATGTGACCCAGTCACATCATGTAATGAGGATCTTAGAATAAAAACTTAACAGAGTTAGATAATGGGCTCTACCTGAAGTAGAGTCAGACTTATTGACTTTAACATCCTTAGGTAAACTTGGCAGCTTTGCAATCAACGCCCCTTCCTTTGGCAAAATAAACATATGGACCCTTTGGTAATGGGACTATCTCAGACTTAGCCTTTCTCCTTACCATTTGGTCAACCGGGTTGACTATGGCCAATCCCTTTCCATTGGGAAGAGAATGCTTTTTCTGGATTTCCAGTGTCACCATTGTCACTGTCCATAAAGTTTTTGGGAAGTTGATCTTCTAATCAAATTTGCTTTACTATCGTTCCAAATCATTGCTGATTCAGCAGCACCAAGCAAATAGATATGATCATTAAGGTTCATGTCATAGTCTGTTTCATAGTAGTCCCAAAGGAACTCACTATGTGACTTAGAAAGTGATTGAACATCCAACTTTCTCAAGACTTTGACACCCAACTCTCCCAGCTTGTCAATATGTGACTTCATCTCTAAGATGTGATCACACATAGACCTTGCTTGCCATTAGGGCTTGAGTGACCTTGAACTTGTGGGTTAGGGAGAATAATTGGAGGAGGTGGAGGAAGTAAAGTTCCAAGAGATTTGGGAAGATCATAGATGTCTGAACTAGACATCTTTTGGGAGATATTCAAGATAGTTGATCTAAAGTCCTTAATATAACACCCAATATGATATATTAAGGCTAGGACCCAACAACCTATTTATAACTGGAAGAGGGATGCCGTAATCCGAGTTATAAAATAGTTGAAGGTAGGAAAATTACGATTTACCAATTTCCACCATGAAAAACGAAATAATGTAATTAGGTTTTTAATTGGATTTGAAACTCCTAGATCTTTTGAGATTCATTGAACTTTTCAATGGCATGTTTCAATCTCGAGTGTGCCCTTCAGGTTTTGTGACTGGGATGCCGAGGATCACAAAACAAGGTGTGAAGTTACCATGCAAATATACTTGGTACCCTTAATATTTACCCCTCAATCGATGTGCTGGTTAACCACACGAGCTCCACCGATACTATGATAAATATTAAGTTACCCTTTGCCTACTTTGTTAAATCCAGGTTAGTGTGCCGGTTAACCACACACGCTCCACTAACGGTTTAAACAAAGTGCAAAGTGTAATTTCATGGATTAGCACCTTATTCACATTTTCCTAAGTAACTAAGATTGAGAATTTATAAGTGTTTAGTTACTTAGTATTTATCATTAATACTTTTAATGAAGGGAGAATTATAGTCCTTGTCCTACCCATTCGGCTAACGACCCTCCACCAGTCAAGGAAGCGGTGGGTGAGAGTGGACACCCATTAAACTACCATTTTATAGGCAGTAACCTTATACCCCCCTTATAGACCGGCTTCGTGAATGAGGTCTACTAACGGTAAGACTCACTTGCTCTTATACATATATTTATTATTAACTTATAATACTATAAAGTATAAGGGTTGAATTTTAACTTTTAAAATTCTAAGGGCTAACTTGGAATTAAAGTATTCATGGGGAAAACTTTACAAATTCCAAAACTTGAGGGCAAGTTTTGAAAATATTCAAAACTAATTAATTCCATAACTTATGTGTTTAAAGTAGTTTTAATTAAAAAAAAACTCTTCAAGTTCCAAACTTGAGGACAAGTTATGGAAGACTTTAAACTAATAAAAGAATGTAACTTTTTTTTATTTTTGTAACTTATGGAACTAATTAAGGTTACACATTTTATCATTTAATGAAGTGACTCTTGAACCTCCATAACTTGAGGACAAGTTATGGAGTCATAAAACCATTTAATGAGGACAAGACTCTTCATTTTTGTAACCATTGCCAACTTTTTATGAGTTTTATGAAACTTAAATGTGACTTTTCATATAACTTGAGGACAAGTTACAAAAACACATTTTAGAATCAACTCTCAGATTAAAATGGATTGAAAACACATAATAATTAACTTTTCTATTAATCTAATAAACTCATATGAACAAAGATAATTCACGTCAAAATTTTTTTTTTCAAGTAATTAGCATAACTTTTAAACTAATACAATTCGATTTTTCAGCTAATTTTGCAAGTATAACAAGAAAACAAGCCTTGGCTCTGATACCACTGATGGGTTTTGCGCATTCTAACACTCCTAAGTGTACATGCAACCCTAAATACCTTGGATCTATGTTTTCTCTATTATACATGCAATTATGAACTTTCCAAGGTATTACCCTATCTAGCATACAATACTTGATACTTGGGTAATCAAATGGATATAATACATACGTTTGTTTGATGTAGCTTGTCTCCATGAAGCTTGAGTGCCTAGTGCCCCAAGTGTGACACCTCAAATGGTTCACACAACACCAAATGCACATGGAATGACTTGAGAGAAATGGAACACTCCTTGAAATCGTCTAGCCCTCATATTCACACATTAGTGCACGATTTCTTGAGCCATGGGATTCTTTTATATGGTGGCTATTAGGGTTACACCATGTAACTCATAACTTTACCCATTCCTTATGCTCCATGGATTTTAACCTCCATGGAGTATCCATGGGTCACCCCATGGACTTAGTCCAACATAAGGAATCTTGGATCACAAGCCCATATATATAAGAATGAATGATTTACACAATCAACCCATATATTTATTAGTCTCCTTTTGATCACTTAATTAATTCCAAATTAATTCTTGATCAATACTAATTAAATAACCTTATTAATATATTAGAACTTATAATATATTAACCAACCTTAAGTGTTATTTCTCTCATTATAGTCTATCCAAATGCATGATGCCATGCAACCCAAATGGACCATGCCGGGTCGGGTCAAGTCTTACCAATTATAGTTATGGACTTAGACATTAATCCACCAGTAACTTGAGTGACATATCTTAAATAAAGGTTTAAAACACTTGTCAAATGTAAGAGTAAAAGTGTCCTACTCTTGTACATTTGAAATTGGTAAGTTGTGATGTTTTGGATAAAACAAAGATCAACTAAGGCCAATTGTGTGAAGTGTTTGTCTTGATAAAGAATCCGCACTATCTCTTGAATATTTGGCAAGATAGTCTTATATGTCAAGAGGATAGTGGGAGTCTTAAAGATCCTAAAAAGAATTTCAAGAACTAATCAAGAATAAAACCTGAGGTTCTTCACTAGCACACGACTTGAGGTTTATAACCTATCGTGTTGACATATTCTGTGCCCATTCCAGTTAAAGTTGGCTTTGCATAGGAGTTCTGAAAGTTCTCAATTGGTTGCATAACAACTTGGAAGCAATGGCAGGCCCTGTACTGCCAGGTGGCAAGAAGTTAAGATTGCATAAGTTCAGTCCATATGAGTTTGGATTTGTCATTATCCTTGTCTTATGACTATGGTTTTGACGATTCACATGGATAAGAACACATACACCATAAAATCTAAGGGTCATAAGGTTTCTCTCCGATTCATGGAAATGATGGTGAGGAAACACTTCCACCAAGTAGATTTGAAGCAAATGGCAAAAGGTCTAAAAAATTGAGACTATGATTACGGTATCCCTTTTCATAGTTCTGAAATTATTTAGACACATATGCATGCTATCTAAGGAAAGGTGTATGATTTTGATAAAGTTTTATCAAAGCATCTCGTATCAGAAATCTGAACTTTGGTAAGAAAGTCAATAAAGTATTGATTTCTAGAAGTCCAGCTGATTGCTGAGTACATGTCAAAGCTAGTGGGAGCATAAGTGTTATGCTAATAATCATCATGTTAGTGGGAGCATGATAATTATGGTTAGTGTTGCAAGTTAGCAATGTTAATTATAGAAAACAAAAGTTTCAATTCGTGAGGCTGCAGGGATTGAAAAGGTTGTTTTGCTATAATTAAGGGAGAGGACATACTTGATTTCAGTTCTAAAGGCTTAGATTGAGACCTTAATCATCTTTAGTCAAGAATATATATATGAATTTCATGTTGGATTGGTTCAACTTAAGGAAATTCTATATATTGCGTTCTCAAAATTTGATTATGATTACGACATCCCTCTTCATTGTCAAATTTTGAAAACATGGCAAATAAAAATATTATAGCAAAAGACTGGTCTAGAATCATGTCTTTATATGAGACATCATGAATCGTGTACCATTTGCTTTGGGTACAGGATCGATTGCATGTGCTATAATATTTGTCATTTCTAAATTTTTCCAAATGCCGAGAGGCATTAAGAAGGGAAAAGGTCTAGAATTGGATATAACTAAAATGATTAAGCAATTGTCGAGGACAATCTGAGGTTTACCAAAGATTGGTTGCTTAGGGACAGTTGGAAGTATAGTGCTAATTTTGGAAGGACCATATTGACATATTCTGAAAAGAGGCATCTCTTATTCAGAAGTGATAGTCAAAATGAGAATATGGAGTTGTCTCCATAGGTGGAAGTTATCTGTGTAAGATTATAAAACTTAATGCAAGAAGCATGTCCAAAGCAATGTACTTTGAATATGAGACTTAGTTTCCATGGAGTTGATCTCCATTGGAATACCTTATAATGACTGTTGACAAGTCTTTGTGACTTTGTACATATTCATTATAGGAGGGTCAGTGCATATAAGTTTAAAATCTAAACAGATTTCGATAAATGATAGGAATTTTAAATTCTCACATTTTTCGATAAGGATTTGGGAGTGTGAAAAGAGAATCATTGAAATTATGTTCAATTGATCTAGTTCACAAAGAAAATGATCATAGACAAACATAGAGTGCATACTTGGTGTATGGCAAAGCTATTGTTTAGAAAAACATAGTGTACATGCTTGGAGCATGGGACAACTAGTGTTTTTAATTCAAGTATAAAGTTGATAAAACCGAAACAATGAATAATGAGTAATCAGTATGGTGATAAATAAAAGTGATCTATTTATATTCATAGGGTTTGATACCATATTTGATTCATTTATTCTTGTGTTTCACTTTGCATGTTTTGACTTCCATAATAACTAGGTTATTCTTCCGGAATGACTAAGTTATTCAAACCATCCACAGTCGGTCATATGTTGGAAGTAGATATGAATCAAGACTGTCATGGGTTGGCTTGTAGAGGTCCAAGTTGGTGGACAAAGTTGTGCTACAACACTCATGAGTGCTCATAAGTTCTGAGTATTGGATTCAACCCGCGCTCATTTGAATCACTTCATGGATTTTATCACGAGTGATCATGAGACGATAATATCTTATATTCTTCAAACCTAGAGATATGAGTTGTTACTATAAGTTGGTTGTACATTGATTGCACGAAAATGCATTCGGTAACTCGATGTTATAAAACATGCCTTTGTGTATGATTCAACAAGTAGTAGAACAAGCCATATGAGTCGAAGTTTATCCATTCCTTTTACCTTCGGGATAAAAGCGATATTTGTGGGCCCCTCGATGATTTAGTGATGACACATGTGAGTGCTTGGCCAAGCCAGGACTGATTTGATTTGTTCAATCAGTCAGTCATCATAAATAGGAAATCGGGAAACAACAAATGGACAGAGAGAATGATTGATAATCCATGTCTCAGTCCATATGATATCTAGAATGGAGGAATATATGATCCCTTATCTAATGGACAAGTCATTGACAAAGGTCAGCATTCGTTGACAAGATCAGAGTTCGACAGCGGCTTTAAGAGCTACGATTGCCAGTTGGTTTTTGAAGTCATACTCAATAATAGTTTTAGACTTATCCAAGTGGGAGACTATTGGATTAATGTCTAAGTCCATAACTATATTTGGTATGTACTTGACCCGACCCGACATGGTCCATTTGGGTTGCACTTCACCGGCACAATTTATATGGATAGTCTTTTGAGAATAGTATATTTATGATTTATATTAATATATTATAAGTTATAATATATTAATATATAATCATATTATTTAATTAGTATTGATCAAGAATTAATTTATAATTAATTAAGTGATCAAAAGGAACTAATTAAATATGGACTCTTAGATATATATGTGTAGTGGGCCAAGTTCATTTAGGTTGGGCTAAGTCTTCATGGATAGTCCATAGAGCTTTAACCCATGGATCCTAGGAAATGAAAGGTCATGGGTATTAGGGTTTAACCCTAATCCTCCACACTATATAAAGGGTCTTATGGTTCATGAAATTAGGCTAGTGGCTAGTGTGGATACACTAAAGAGGGCAATAACCGATTTCATAAGTGTGAGCCAAGTATCCATATTCTCTAAAGGTTTTCCAAGGTGTTTTGGTGATTTGTGATTCCACTTGAGGCTTCCACACTATTGGGGCTAAGCTCTTAAAGTTCAAGACTTCAAGCTTCATTAAAAGGTATGTATTCTAACTTGTTATATTACCCAAGTATCAAGGATTGTATGCTAGATAGGGTAATACCTTGGAATATTCATATTTGCATGTATAATAGAGAAAACATAGATCCAAGGTATTTAGGGTTGCACGTAAACTTAGGAGTGTTAGAATGCTCAAAAACCCAACATTAACGGCGCTGCCTAAGGCCCGTCAAACGATAGAACTAATCCCAGGCAAACACGTGTCGAGATATAGGCTCGAACGGTGATGTCTTCATACCGACACATACGCCTACAAGCCTAAGGGACTTGTTAATGTATCCCTCCAGGAAACGTCAAAAGATAAGTCAAACTGACACCGGGCTTGGCCTGGTCAGAACCCATTCTAAAGCCAAGTCCGGGCCTTCGCCAACACGAGGGGCACTGAAAAGGCGGTTAAGGTGCAGAGCCGCGCCTTAACCCCATCTCCTGGAAATCATACCCCAACAAATGTGAGACCACTCAGAGACTTCCACTCGGCCATCAGATGGTAGCCACGATCTTCGTGAACATTTGGAAGATCTCCTTCCAGCAAATGGGGGAAGGAGGCAAAAGACGTGACGGAGGACCCTCCAATATGGGTCCGCCACATCGCACCTCACGAGAGAATCTTCAACAGAATCAGTTGAGAGACACCCCTCTGAGACATGTATAAAAGGATATTTCTTCCTCATGAAGAAGGGGACGGAATTCTCTATTTTCTGTAATCACTTACTATCTCTCTCAAATCTCATACTAACTAGATCGTCGGAGCTTCGTCCCAGGATCCCCTCCCGGACGTCGACTAACGATCTCTATCCCGTTTTGTACTGTGATATCAGGGGAAATCGTTTTACTAGGAATCATCGGCAATCTCGACCCATCCATTCTCCGACATATCACAACAACTCATATTCACTACTTATCTCAAAAATATTACTACCTCTAAAAATTCATATCTAAAGTATCAGTTTCTTCTACCAGGTTCATATCCCGAAAACATTTCTCCTCACGTCTCCCAAATTTATCATAACTAATATTAAGTTTCCTGCTTCAATACAGAGCACACTTTTAACTTCATAATATCCAGCCACATTGTGGCTTTAATCTCGTATTACAAACACGATCAATAATTCATCTCACCCAGTTGAAAGATAGATACTAAACATCAATCAACCGTACATAGTAATCTCATGGCCTATCTTCCAAAACCAGTCATTTAGCTTAAAACCAGCCCTAGACAAAATTTAATCCTTACATTGTGATCCATCTATAATCACGTTGTGACCATGATCATTCTCCACCTTGTGACTCTCACATCGTAGTCTTACATCTGCCACGTCGGGACCTTAACTTCCTCACTTTGTGATCTACATTCCTCACGTCATGATCTATATTCCTCACGTTGTGATCTACATTCCTCATGTTGTGACCTGCACAATTCAATTATAGCAATGTACTTAATGCTCACGTCGTGATAACACGATGCTCACGTCGTGAGATCAAAGTATATTGCTATTCTTCATTTCGACTATATCACACATCGTAATCGTTGCACTAGATACTTCAAATCATCACGCCTCACATCGTAACGCCCAGATTTTCTTACAGCAGGTATACCCCAAAATACATTCTATAATTATAAAAAAATTATACAAAACATTTTGGTATACATTGGCATACTGGAGCATAAGAAGCTATCACAAGGATCGTGCTGGCAACAAGCACAAGATCGAGTCGAGCGCTACAATCTTTATCCTGCGAAACAATTAAAAACAAACAACGTTGGCCTCACGGCTTAGTGAATAACAACTACAATAACAAAAACACTTAATCCAAATAACAAATAATCCATCAGGCAGATATATTCACAACATCTCCTAAGAGATCTAACATAAATCTTTTTGCATAATAATCCCACGCTTAGTAAAGCACTAAGCACAAACTGTCCAATGATACTATCTCCTATCCGAGATAAATATAACCCAATACATTTCAATATTTCATTATAACAAATTTAACTAATCAAGTACCATATCTCGAATCCTAGATAACATATTCAAATAATTATACCATCTTGAGGTACCATATAATGTCTTAATAATCATCAATACACATATACCAAAATGTGCAGATACCAACAACATCGGATGTTAGAGTAGTGTTACTCACATGATCACTTGGTTGACACACTACTTCGGTCCTTGACCTATACAGCTTTCCCGTTTGTCACAAACCGGTACCTAACCAACAATTTCCAAGTTCCTTAGAACCTGTTATAATTTACCCTTAACTACACCATGTGACTATTTGTCACCAAGCTCATTAAATATACTAATATATCAATACTAGGCTTAACCTCATAGGCCAATAACCAATTCTACCGTATCGGTACATTTCAGTAGATTAGGGTTTATAACCTTGACAGTCCCAGCTAGCTATCTTACCGTGAGATTTACTTACAAATCTCACCAACATTGCCATAACAACATCATATTACGGATATGAATATATATACATAACATATACTCAAATCTATCAGATCTCATGTGACAACCGTCAAATTCAAGTCAAAGTCAAACAAGTCAAACCGGTCGAATTTAATTAGTGCTTGTATGTTAAAAAGTTATTCTATGTATAAAAATGTGCATTTGTATCTCAAAAATTCAAGTGTCTCGAAGAATCTATGTGTTAACAATGTAAAAAAAACCCTAAAAAGGGAGTTAAACGCATCAAAACACGACTAAGGACCCTTTCGGGGACTTAAAACGATCATTAACGAAGCATAACGGGGTTCATGAACCTTGCACTACGAGATTATACGATAATCATGGCTAAGAATGAAATCTCTCCCAAATCTCTCCAAGTATGTGAAATCTCTCCCAAATCTCTCTAAGTATGTGAAATCTCTCCAAGTATGTGAAATCTCTCCTAAATCTCTCCAAGTATGTGAAATCTCTCCCAAATCTCTCCAAGTATGTGAAATCTCTCCCAAATCTCTCTAAGTATGTGAAATATCTCCAAGTATGTGAAATCTCTCCCAAATCTCTCCAAGTATGTGAAATCTCTCCCAAATCTCTCTAAGTATGTGAAATCTCTCCAAGTATGTGAAATCTCTCTCAACTTTTTATAGTCATCCCGACCCTTAACTTGGCCAAAAACCGCTCGAAATAGTGAGTTATATCGAAAAACAGCTAAATAGGGCCGAAACCCCTCTTAGGAGCCGAACCTCTTAGGAGCCGAACATATCAGAACCGAACTTGTCAGAAGCCATCTCGGACCGAAGCCAGCAGCAAGGACCGAACTTCGGCCCCCCATCCGAGAAGCCTCGCACCTTCGGCCCCTTCCTCCTTCTCTCGGTTCCTTCTCCCTTCCTCTCGGTTCTCACCCTCCTAAGAGCCGAACCTCGCAGGTTCGGTCCCTAATGCCGGTTTTCGACTACTTTCGCTTCCTAAGCCCGTTTTTGACGGGATTTTTTCACCAAATTCATATTTTTACCATTTTTAACCCCCAAAACTCATGTTTTATTTATTTTTCAAGGATTTTTAATTAAAAATCATTATTTTATAATAAGAGGAGTATTCTACCCCACAAGTGGGTCAAGTGTGCCCACTTGCCTCCATGTGTCATCCTCTCATTAGCCAACCTTATCCACATCACACAAACCAAGACACACATCACTTCAAACTCACAAGTTGCTCCAGCAACCTTCAATATATATAGAGATCCCTGGAGCATTTCTTGGCTTACTTGCTCATTTCAAACATACACACACTTCTCATACCACCTCAAGATAGCTTCTTTATCTCTACTTCCCACCACCTTGTGCAAGTGTTCTTGAGTTGCTACTGCACTTTTTGGTAAGTATTCCATCTAAACTCAAGTGTTATTCCATAATTTCATAACACTCTTGGATCATTGACTCATATCTTAACGCCAAAAATCGTTCTTAGGATCATCCAAGTCTTCACGTGTTCATCAAGTGCTCTTGACTTGATATTCCTTAACTTCAACCTTCCACTCTTCAAGTCATCACTCAAGGTGAGTTCATACCCCTACATTTTCTAGTTTTCTTCAGTTTTCAGGGGGGAATACAAGTTAAAACACCAAAACATATTCAAAACTTAACTTGACAGCTTACAACAGAAACGTTGTGACCTGTTCACGAACTGTTTTACCCCACTTAAACTTAATATCTTTCAAAACTGTTTAATATGAAAGTAGCTCAGGTTTGTACCTTTAAAATGACTACTTGCACATCTCCATACGATTTTTCTACAATTTATGGTGATTTTTACAAAACTGTCTATCACTGCAGCAACAAAATCAGACCAGGTTGTGAAAATGAACACTTTCACACTAGTTTGAGACCACCAAAAATTATGGGAAAATTTATGAACATAGTAGACACTTTTTCCAAATACTCAGAGTTTGAGGATTCAGTTTTCGACTTACGATGATTTTTCTATAATTACTCAAAAACAGTGACAATTAAGGGTAAAACTGTCAAATACATATTTAAGAGTTATTCACACCTTGTAACATGTTGAGCAAGATGTGTAAGATTTACACTTAGTATTTCCAATGTCATTTATTTGAAATACATATACATGCGTAACAAGGTTTCATACCATCATATAACACTTTTGATAAACTATAATAGGTATAGTTTTGAACACTTCATTTAACAAAGGAAAACAATAACATTATCGATTTACAAGACGAATATTTCATTACATACTACGTGAACTTGTTAATAAATAAATTTGTGAGACATTCTCCTTCGGGGTACTATTAAGTACCACAGTAAAGTCCTGTAGTTATAATCAGAACCTCCTGGAAGGAGGGCGTGATAGTTGTGTATAGATCTATATTGGGTCTGACAAACCCGCACTCTAAGCTGCCTGCAACAGCTAGACCGCAAGGTCTGGGGTGACAAGTGTCATAACATTCCGACGCCTGAAGAACGTCGAGTACGAGGTCTTCGAGTTTAGTATGGTTATAACATCTCAGATGAGAAATTAACAAAACACACAGTTCACGAGGATTTAAGGAGTTTTATTTAAATATGAAACCACACACACACACACACACACAAGTATGGCGATTTACTTACATACACTAAATCTTAGTTTAGTTAAGACTATAACAACCCATTAGAAAATATTGGATTTTCTGGAAACAAACTTGTAACAAACTTTAAGGAAACAACATTCATTTTCATAAATACTTATGAACTCACCAGCTTTATGCTGATACTCTTTCAAAACAACTTCTATTCTCAGGTAATCCGTAATACAGGTAACTACAAGATTTCGGAAGTCAAGACACTAAGGCGTAGATTCTTTTGCTATATTTTGAACATCATATGTAATTTATTCGGAAACATGTATTTTGGAAACAATGTAACCTTTTAAATTATATCTATGATGGTTGTGTTTTACTTTCTTCACTATGGTTATGATACTGAGCATGACGCCCTCCGCTCCCGAACGTTTCCGCCGTTCTGGTTTGTGGGTGTGACAGATTGGTATCAGAGCCTTGTTTATAGTGAACTAAGTATATCGAACCACGTAAGATATACAAACTATAAATAGAACGAGAAAAAAAAAATTTCTCTGACGTAGCTTTTCAAAATTACTTTAAAATAAAAATTAATATTTTTATAAATGTATTCGCACAATCGCACATACTAATTCAGTATCATAATGGCAATAACATAAAAGTATCAAGACAAGTTGAACACCATGATTTAGCTTCGGGGTATGTAGTCAGATCTTGGATGAATATAGCCTTATCAACTATATTTAGCCAAGGTAGGACCAATGTATGCCGAAGAAGGATCATGATGAGCAACAAGTCTTCAACTTACCAAAAACTTCGAGAATCAAACATAAAAATACTATAGGAGTATTTTAACACAAAAAGCCGTAATAATCAACTACAATAATTAACTTCCTATTTTCCCAAAGTTTCTCGTGACATCCCTCCTTATCCCCATTCTCGTACAGGTACGATGGCAGGATTCCACTTACCAGGTGATCCCTACTTTCCCAACCAAGGGAATGTCGGTTGGATTGTGGAAGACCCAGAGGAAGAACCCGAAGAAGAGCCCATGGAGGACGAGGAACCCATGGAAGAAGAAGAATCCGTAGACGGTAAAGAGGAAGAAGACTCAGATGGAACCGACTCCGAACCCGAAGTTTACAATCCACACCCTGCCCCTATTCCTCCACAACACTTCCCGGGCCCAACGCCCTAGTAGGCCGAAACTATACATAGATGGAGCCGAGAGCAAGGTCAACGACCATCCTATGGCATGCAACGAGGTTTCTACGATCTCAGCAGAGGAGGGTCAGCCGACCGAGCCCTCCCTGTCATAGTTCACCGTGTCACACGCCACGAAGAACAAACAAGAGTTAACACCCGACATCTCATGGAAGTTGGTGCCACCAGCCAAGTCAACTCCGTTCGCATTTGCCGGTTGGATGACGACCACGATCGGACTCGAGACCGCACCGAGCTCCTTCGATGAGAAATGGCTGCAACCCGGGCTGAAGTACAAGAACTCCGAGAACACCGAGCCATTCTAGAAGGACGTCTGGCAGAAGCAGAGCGCCAAGCGGCGGAATCTAGAACCGAAATGAGGAACTTCGTGTCTACACTTCGTGATCCTCAGAGCTTCAACCACCGCAAGTAGTGTTGCACTGCTCGCTCCAGTTTAATCTAGTTTTGAGGATAAATATTACTATTATTTTCTAGTATTTTATGTCCGATCTCGCGATTTAAGTGTTTACACTTCCGGGATTAGTAGGCGGTCAAAATTTTTCCCATGCAT
Organism: Lactuca virosa; assembly: GCF_052849685.1. Lineage (NCBI taxonomy): Eukaryota > Viridiplantae > Streptophyta > Magnoliopsida > Asterales > Asteraceae > Lactuca > Lactuca virosa. The sequence continues at coordinate 49,385,616 of NC_136433.1, forward strand.
TGATGTAGCATAGACCCCTTGTAGGGTAAAATTTTCCCCAATATTGTATACTAAGTTATATCAATGAAATTGACACGCTATTTGCTTTATTACATCAAGTTCATAACATGGATCGTTTTCAGATTAAATTTACTGGTGTCCGATTTATGATTGTTTGATGTATGAATCAAAGTTATATATGATTAAGACAATGTCGACCAAGAAACGGTGGTTCCACAGAATCGTCATCACACGAACTACAATATTCTTCAATAATATTTTAATAATTAACATTTCTAAAAATTAACCATTTCTAGGGTTTATCTCACCTACCCCTTTCATAATATCTATATTTCATAAAATAACACATGTTATGAAAAACAGGGTGTCACACGTACGACGATGACCTCAGTACGCGGGGCGTACTTGATTTTACATGGGGCGTAATCCTCAAACTCTCCAAGACTTATTTCATGACTTAATCCGTTAAGTCCTTCCATAATAACCTCAAAATACCTTCCATCTAAGCTCCTAATACATAAATTCGTCACCTTTATGCATTTAGATGACTCAATGAGACCCAATAACCATTTTAATCCATTAAAAGCCAACAAGAACATGCATGGACCATATCTAAGCATCAAGCAAGCATTTTTATGATCTTATAACCTTAGATCTGCCAAGAGTGGCAACTCAAAGCTTCTGAAGTGGTGTCCAACCACTAGATCTTGCTCATGAGGTCAAAATGGGACTAACAACCATAAAATCATAGATCTCAACTTCCAATGATCAAGCTAGGAACTTTTTACCTTCAATGGGCTGAAAATGCAACAAAGATTCTAGATCCACGAGCCTTTCCTTGAACCACCACCTTTCCCCAAGCCACCACTTCTTGAAATACACTAAAATCCAATAAAAATGCACATACAAGGCACGCAACACTCTTGGATGAAGCTATAACTCGAGATTTAGGGTTTAAGACACTGGAGGATGAAAGAGAGGCACACACCTTGGAATTAAGGTGCTTAAATAGTGAGTCAACCCTTAACATTAGGGTTTTGGAGATCCTGAACGTACGCCGGGCGTACGTCTCCCAAACCCGCGTCCATTTCCCACACGTATGTTGAGCGTACCCCAGCTTACGTTGGGGGTACTCACGCGCATGCCACCTTGCATGCATGGGACTGCCTTGCCAATTATTTCCATTAGGGACCAAAATTTCTAATAACTTCAAAATACCATAACTCCCTCATCCTAGGTCCGTTTCCAAAGAACCTTATATCCACGAAAAGGCGGCGAGAAGCCCTACGCTCCTAACAACACACCCAAGCCTTAAAACCTCCCGAACAAAACATAAAAAACCGAGATATCAAATTACGATTATACCATTGGCTTTCGAAGACACAATCGAATACTTGGATCACTTATACCATGACACCCACATCCGAAATGGGCCAAATACTTCCTTACTCGAAGACCTAAGCCTTGTGACAACTAATGACTGGGACGCAGCCCTAAGCAACGGAGAAAATCCTAAACCGAGTGTTATAACTCTCCCCCACTTAAATTAGATTTCTTCCTTGAAATCTCTCCTTATTAACACCCATATCAAAACAACCAATCTGTGGAACGCAACCGGAGATTCTGCGCATAAGACAACCATCCCGAGATAACCGAACCCAAACCAAAATTCCACCCCGAAGAAAACAAACCTTAAGCTCCCACAAAACCACTTCTACCTATCTGAAGCCTGAAATCTATAATAGTCTGTCTCCCAGACAGACTGCCCACGCTGAAATATTACCATGCCCGAACCTCATCGAATAGCTTACCAACTATAATACTTCCAATCCTGATTATCTTGTTGCAACCTACAAAAACCAAGCCACTGACCATAACCAGCTGTAGAATACTTGTACTTGACAGAAGGATCATATAATCCTTCGAGTAGAAGATTCATCCCTACAACGGTTAGACTCAAAAGAGAGCTGCGCAACAGGGTCAAATTAATTACTATGATATTATTTAATCCAACTGAAAGTGACTTACACTTTCGACCCACAAGCTACTCCACGCACATGAATCCCCAAATTATTACTTTTGCTCGAAGCATCATGCTGCCTCTTATTTACTTTCTAAATGGACCGAGACCTCCCTGGTCTCAACTTATCTGCCAACTATCTGGAATACCGAATTCCTGCCTAGTTGCTCAGCCAAAGAACACCCTCACAGTCGCCCCACATGAATTTTGAAAGAAAACGTCGGCCGACAATAGCTACCCGAACCCTCTCAGCACCAAACCCGATGCTAAGCTGAACACTACAGGACCAACTGTGATCTTACCTCATCCTCGGTCTCCCACGACCTACCAATCCTCGATTCCAAACACGTTGCAGCCCTCCCACAGCCTTGCGAACATTGGCCTAAACCGATTGAAGAAATCCATGAGCAAGTCACAGCATTGACAAAGACCTCACCGCTGAACCAAGACCGGTGAATGCTACGGGCCACCCCACAGTCTTACAACACCTTCACGCTAACTGGTAACTAGTGAATGCTACGGCTACCCCATAGTCTTACAACACTTCCACGTTATCTGCTAGCTAGTGAATGCTACGGCTACCCCGCAATCTTACAACACTTCAACGCTAACTGCTAGCTAGTGAATCCTACGGCTACCCCGCAGTCTTACAACACTTCCACGCTGACTGCTATCTGATACCAAGAAAAAGGCGCGCACCAAATGTTGGAAAATTTCTGAACTCCCAACTCACACAATCCTCAATCTAGACGGCCACTCAACCACCTTCCTTCCTAACGGGGATGCGAAACTTATCCTGGTTTCACACCTGCTTCTGACCCTGAATACCTGAGCGATTCTACCCAACTTAAATTCGACTAGGTCTTCGCAACACATGAGAATTGAAGGATTCCCAATCCTTCTTACCCTCTAATAGCCAACTGCTGGCAGCTAGCGCTTACCAATGCTAGTGCTCCTTCACCAGCCAACCCAAAAGACTACACAACTCTAAAGGCTAGATGAATACTTCCCGAATCCTAACGAAACCGATAACCCAGATGCCTTGAAATGATACCACACTCGAATCTTGAATTCCAAATAACCGATGCCCAGAGAAAACTTTAGTAATAGACCACTTCGCTTGGCGCTTCCAAAAGCCAACTAAAGCACAAAGACTGAGCTCATCGAACCTTGACCGCAGACCTTCCACATAATGTCCCTGAACCGATCTCGACCACAAGCCAAGATAACATGGAACACTCCAAACCCACTAAAAGGGAAACAACCTTTCACTAACCACTAATAGCTCACGACATGCAATTGGCATATGACATCTCTTGAAAATATAACCCACACAAGCAGAGAAACAAACCCAAAGATACACTTACCCAAACCCATGCAAGATTCCCAATAACAAAATACAGATAAGACCGAAAAGAAAGCAAAAGATACATACCCACAACATCGACCGTTGGAGTCCTGAGCTCTCCTGTCTAACACTGTAGAGCCTGACTCCTCTCTACTGGGGCTCCTGCCCTACCCTCCCGACCATCAGAGATTCGCAAAATAATCGGAGCAGGTGCACTCAGTGCTCCTACCATCTTCCTCGGACAGACGGACCTCTTGTGGCCGACTTGTTCGTAGAGAAAACATAATGGGCTTGCCCCAAGAGGACAATCCATGCTGACGTGATCAACACTACCACAATTGTAGCAACCCATACGCCTGGAACGACAAACCCCATCGTGCCGTTTCCTGCACGTACTGCACTGACCCCGACCCTGCTTGCCCCTCGAACGATGGTCCGAAGCCTTGGGTTTCTTCCCCGGACCCTCCACTGTATGCACCTGGTATGACCCTCTCTTCCCAAGATGCTCCAAATCGATCTCCCACCCTTGGTCTCTAGAAGTCATATCATTCACGGTCTTGCACACTATCACGCTCACTGGCTCACTTACCAACGGATGAACTACAATAGCTAGAGCAACCTCTGCCCTAAACCGAGTCACAAACTCCTCCCAAGATATATTCTCCAATTCAGAAAGCATAATAGATCGCACAATCAATTCCCAACAACTCCTTGCCACCCGATACAAAAGATCCGAAGCAAACCGAACCTTGGATCCTATGAGGTAGGGACTAGTGTGGAAAACACTTTCCATCTCCTCAATCCAACGCGAACTCAAAACCTGGCAGTCCTTCCACAAACTGGCTCACCACTTGAGCCGGGACCAAACCTGGACCTTCCCCATGCGTGCTCATCTCCAACCTGAAAAGCGACTATACCCACGATCAGAACATAACCCATAATTCTCTTCCCTTAAGCTTCTTAGATTCTCCAAGACTCTCACCGATTTGAGTATGGATTCTGTGCTTTTAGTAGTACGGGCCCAATACTTCCTTCCACACCTATCCATACTTTCCTCAACAATCATCTTGAATCCTCTAAGTCACATTCTCAACAGAAGCACCAAAACTCACTAACCCGCACCACTAAACTCACTGAAGCATATCCTAGGCTCTCCTAGGTTCCCGACCCCACCAAGTCCTCAGCTGTTGAAGGAATCCCACCAATTTCAATTGGCTTCCTTATGAATACAGTCACATGCAACAGATATAAGATAGTCCTTCGAGTAAAAGACTCAAACCTAGAACGGTTGGACTCAAACGAGAGTTGCGCAATAAGGTCAAATCCATCACTCTAAAATTATTTAACCTGTGCTACATGTGATTTAGCCTATCCACTTAGCAGTCAATTCGCATTACTAAGAGTCCCACAAAGCACAAAGCAAGCATCATTCAGACAACGAAAAAATCTAACCAACATACTCTAATCAAGCCATTCTATCCACTTATCTAGAAACAATACTAGCATGTAATTCTAAAGCTCATACAATCAAGCATATAAAGGCATCTCTCCTATCAAATAATACTGACTAGATCCTTAGCCCTAATCTAGCATGCAATTCTCATAATCCTAGCATATATCATAGATAACATGTATTGGTATTTTGGGAACCATTTACTTGAGCTCGGCCGATTGCACCCATCATACCCCTTTCTTGATTAGAAATTCCATTTTAGTTAAATGTTTATTTTATAAAAAATTTCACTAAACCCTCAGTTTCAGTTCAGGCACACCCGAGAGCATGCCTGAATCCCTCAAACCAAGGCTCTGATACTAACTTGTAACGACCCGAAAATCCAAAGTAAAAATTTCATTTTTATTATAACCAAAACACTAATGTAACTTTGTTCAAGACATTGAAAAACATTTCAATTAAACAAATATCAGAGTCTAATCCCAAAGATCACATATTGTGGAAAACACGGGTGTATGCGCTGCGATCGTCCTGAGCTCTTTCATTTGAAAACTGGAGTACCTGAAACAAAAACTGAAAACCATAAGCACAAAGCTTAGTGAGTTCCCCAAATACCACATACCAAGAACATAATCATATAGTGTGGGCCCCGCCCGACATCATACATAGTCCGACATCGGGTCCCACCCGACATCAGATATAGTTGGCCATCAGGCCTCGGCATCGAGCCCAGCCCAGCATCGGACATAGTCTGACATCGGGCCCCACCCGACATCGATCCCCGCCCGACATCGAGTTTAACTCGGAATACACATATCATATATATCAAATCAACACACATACGCATACAATAATCACATAGATACGAAGCTTAAAAATAGTCATCGGGCACCGCTTGACATCGGACCTTAGTCCGGAAGTATACGAGTAAAAACACATGCGAGAGTCACGAAGACACAAGCATACAACTATTCCTCGGGCCCTACCCGGCATCAGACCGTAATCCGGAAAGCATATAAATATTCATCGGGCATCGCCCGGCATCGGACCGTAATCCGAAAAGCATATAAATATTCATCGGCCACCGCCCGACATCAGACCGTAATCCGGAAAGCATACAATCATAAACACGGGCCGACATTGGTGCCTTCGACCCGTTCAGTTCAGGTGGAAACTCACCTCGATTGCAGAAGCTCATTACACGAAATCCCTAGTTGTTGCTCTGACGATTTACCAAACTAACAATTACCAAAACAACATCCAGTTAGCAACTGAATTGTAAACCATGACCCATAAACCAAACTTGGGGTAAAATGGTCCATCAAGACTCATAACCAAGACCCTAGCCCAAAACCAACTAGGCCCAAAACTATAAGATCCATAAAAGCCCATTAATGGCCCAATTCTCCAAATTGGGCCCAACTCCATGTGGCTTTACCCAAAAGCCCAACAATTCCTAGTCCAATAACAAAATCTCAGAAAACTCAAAGGTTTCACAAGGCTCAAGCCCATTGGGCCCACAAAGGCCCAAACCCATTGGGCCCACCAAGCCTAATAAGGAAAACCCATAACCTAGACCAAAAAGAAGCCCAACTCTAAAAACAATTCCTCCATTAAGAAGTCCAACTCTCAAAGTCCAAGGCCCAACTTCAAGGCCCAAGGTGACAACCAAGCCCAAAACGATACTAGGCCATTTACGTTAGGCGTACACAATGGTACGCAGAGCGTACCACGAAGACCTCAGTACGTGGGGCGTAATCCTCAAACTCTCCAAGTCTTATTTCATGACTTAATCCGTTAATTCCTTCCATAATAACCTCAGAATACCTTCCATCTAAGCTCCTAATAAATAAAGTAAGCACCTTTATGCATTTACATGACTCAATGAGACCAAATAACCATTTTAATCCTCTAAGCATCAAGCAAGCATTTTTATGAACTTATAACCTTAGATCTGCCAAGAGTGGCAACTCAAAGCTTCTGAAGTGGTGTCCAACCACTAGATCTTGCTCATTTGGTCAAAATGGGACCAACAACCATAAAATCATAGATCTTAACTTCCAATGATCAAGCTAGGAAATTTTTACCTTCAATGAGCTGAAAATGCAGCAAAGAGTCCATATCCACAAGCCTTTCCTTGAACCACCACCTTTCCCCAAGCCACCACTTCTTGAAATAGACTAAAATCCACCAAAAATGCACATACAAGGCACACAACCCTCTTAGATGAAGCAATAACTCGGGATTTACAGTTTAAGACACTTGAGGATGAAAGAGAGGCGCACACCTTGGACTTAAGGTGCTTAAATAGTGAGCCAACTCTTAACATTAGGGTTTTAGGGACCTTGAACGTATACTGGGCATACTTTCTGTACGTTGGGCGTACGTCTCCCAAACCTGCGTCCATTTCCCACACGTACGCTGAGCATACCCCAGCTTACGCTGGGCATACTCACGCGCATGCCACCTTGCATGCATGGGACTGCCTCGCCAATTATTTCCATTAGGGACCAAAATTGCCAGTAACCTCAAAATACCATAACTCCCTCATCATAGGTCCGTTTCCAACGAACCTTATATCCACGAAAAGGTAGCAAGAAGCCCTACGCTCCTAACAACAACCAAGCCTTAAAACCTCCCGAACAAAACCCTAAATTGATAAAAGACTGAGATATCAAATTACGATTATACCCTTGGCTTTCGAAGACACAATCGAATACTTAGATCACTTATACCATGACACCCACATCTGAAATGGGCCAAATACTTCCTTACCTGAAGCCCTAAGCCTTGTGACAACTAATGATTGGGCCGTAGCCCCAAGCAACGGAGCAAATTGGAAACCGAATGTTACAACTAGATATTTCGATAGTTTAGGAACCAGTTTTTGTAGAATCGGGTTTGTAATCAGGGGTAAATCTGATTTCGTGTATGAAAAGTCAAACCTGTTTGAATAATTTGATCTGGTTTGGTCAATACCGGTTTTGACCAAAAGCGGGTTTCGGATTGGATCAGTTTTATTTCCAGGATCCAGTTTTTATGTGCACCTCATGGTACACACAATTCGGAAGCTGATGCACACCATCGCCATATACAACAAAATTATGGTTGAATCGATGGTCAAACCTATTGAACCAAAAACTGATCACTAGATGATCAACAAAAAAAACCTATTTTAAAAATATTGGTTGTAAGTGAGATGATGAAGGCGCTTGTTAGGTTTTTGAAAAGCCACATGTTTAAATCCTTGTATCGAATCTTTAACATCTAATTTTAAGTACTAACATGTTATATATATATATATATATATATATATATATATATATATATATATATATATATATATATATATATATATATATATATATATGCTTAGGTTATTGTGTTCTAACTAATTATTGTGTGGATGTAGGAATGATTGTGGACCAATCATTTTAGTTATTTTAAGAAAATCATTTATCAATATTATTAAATTAAAAAAACGAATAACACCATTTAATTAAAAGAAGGGTGAAATTGTACATTTCCATTACTTTCAAATTAGGAAACACAAATTTAATAAAGGAATTTTTGGATTTTAAGGGATTTTTTTATTATTCTAATTTTGAATTCTGATTTTTTTAATTAATACAATTTTAATTCTGTCATAATGCATATTCTGATAGAATATAAATTCTAACAGAATTGATATTCTGATAGAATACATATCCTGATTGAATGAACATAATGAAGAATTTCAAAATTTTGAACCATGAGTTTGAAGAATAAGAACATTCTTAAAGAATAATCATTTATTATTAACAATATTCAAGAAAATAATGTCCAAAAATAAACAAATAAAACAAATTTATAGTCACGTTCTATAAAAATATAATTACATTCTTGGAATATTTGTCACATTCTACAAGCATACAATGTTTTATAGGAAGTCATTTTCAAAGAATCTTCATTCAATAAGAATACAATATTTTATTGTAAGTCATTCTTGAAAGAATCTTCATTCCATAAAAATACAATGTTATTCTTTAAAGATTCTTCATTCTCATTATCGGTGTGGTGAATCTCAATTGTCATGAAACTGTCTCTTAATTTTCATCTATCATTGTTGTTCCAATTAACCTTGCTATAATATTAGTGGTCCTGAAACAAACACATACATATAATGTAGTTCACGAACGTAAATACATACAACTCTCAACAAATAAGATGTAGAAATATTGGACCTTCTATGAAAAAATTGACATAAGAAAGAACAAAAAAAGTCATTTTTATTGTTAACAGTACTTGAGGTAACATCAAGATTTCTACAACAAAACTTTTTCTAGCACTATGACATGAAAAAAACAATTGTTATTAAAAAATGGCAGCATTTTGTATAAAAAACTTAACATTTATAACAATTTATATAAAAACTTCACTTGTAGCAAGTAAGAATAATAAACCTGATATTAATGGAGTAGGAACAATCTGAATAAGCACAAGGTAAATTTACTTGGAACATAGGCCAAAATCATTAGGATTCTTCAATATAACAAACATAATTGTCTAAAAAAAACCTCAAATAAGGACTAAAAAAGAAAAAAATCAGTTAAACTCAAGGTAATTTGAGCTGATTTTTGAAAGAACATTGTTATTTCTTGCATTTAACCATTTTTATATAAAGCCAATACCTTCCATCAATGCCTACAATAATGATTGTGTTTTGTTATCTAAATGCTTACATGTAATGCATGCATTCTGGCAAATGAAACCGAGCAAATGACCATTTAGAGCTAAGATACTTCAACAACACCCTAAAAATTGCAACCTATTAAAAAACATTTCATGCTAAAATGACGTAAAAGCCCTTTTTCATTAAAAGTTAAAATCACATACCTTTCCCGAAAGATAGAGAAGAACCAGGATTGACACCAGCAGAACTTGGTGAAATAAGGGCATCAAGGGAAGATGAAGAATATTGATGTGATAATGTTGTTGCTGTAGATTGAACTGGTGATGCATCTTCACCAAAAACATGCAATCTGAGACTAAATATATACACAGTACCTTGTTCACTAGACACAACCAAACACTGGACATTTGGAGAAAAGGCAATTCCGTAAATATCAGCTCTATCCACTCATCTATGAACCTCTTGTAACCGAGTACCATCCATTGCATTAAAAATTCAGACCAAAGTGCCCTTTGTGCTGGCTATAGCAAGAAGATTTCCATCCATTGTCATGGTTAAGCATGCGATTTGAATTACCAGAGGGATTTTTATAAGGAGCATCCATCAGAGGCTCAACTGGTAAGAACTCAGATTCTAGAAATCCTTCTTGCACTGTTGAAACAACTAAACTCATAGGGGAAAAAGCAATATTCATGAAAGCAACCTAAAGCTGTAAAAAGTTTGATAAACATATATAGATAATGTCATTAACATAGTTGATTTCATAATGATAATGATAGAACATTTATTCATGATTCTATGGATTTCGTATCAATGGCATTAGCATTCACCTAGGTCCATCTTGTAACGTCCCAAAGATATGACCCAAAAATTTCATTTTAAAATTAATAAAACGGTATTCCAAAACATTGTCATACAACAAAGAAATACCAAAGTGTATTGGTACATCATAAAATATCAGAGTATTTATTAAAACATGGAATAAAGTGGTGTGTGCTCTGAAATCATCCTGGGCTCTTCCCCTTGAACCAGATGTACCTGAAACATAAACTGAAAACCGTAAGCACAACACTTAGCGAGTTCCCCAAAATACCCCATGCCATACATAATAAACATATACTGGGCTCCCACCCTTCATCGGGCCCCGTCCGGTATCGAGCCCTTCCCGGCCTCAGGCCCCGCCTGACATCAAACCCCACTCGGTTTACAGATCTATCAATCACCAGGCCTCGCCTGACATCAGGCCCCGCCCGATACACATATAAGCATATAAACATATAATCATACTAACACATGCGATAATCACAAAGATAATAGCATACAATACAGTCATCGGGCCTCGCCCGACATCGAGCCCTACTTGGTATACATACCAATGCATTCTTATGTTCGGTATACATAATACACCATGGGCCGGCATTGGTGCCTTCGACCATCTAAACACAGTGAGGAAACTCAACTCAGACTGCTGAATCTCATAGATAAATCTTTGGTTGCTGGTCATCTAAAATCCCTGCGCTATCAACATAAAATAATAACCAATTAATAATTGGATCCCGAATCACACTAAGACTCCAAACTAGGCTAAAAGACGATTTTACCCTTTACCTAGTTTGGCCTAAGGCCAAGGCCCAAGCCAACTATCCAAAAGGCCCAAATTCCAAAATGATCACCCAAAGCCCAAATATGGCCCAATTTTCCTAATTGGGCCGAAATCCCTTCATGGGCCTTCAACCAAAAGAGTCTAATAAAATAGCATCAACCTAAAAAAATAGAATTCTGATGGCCCAACAAAGCCCTGGACTCCTAAGGCCCAAGATGGGCCCGATACTAAAAAGCCCAAAATTTTGAAGCCCATTGTAGAGTACGCGGGGCGTACTCAGCTCGTACGCTTAGCGTAGATGCTCAGGGGCTAGTACACGCAATGTACCAGCCTGTACGCCCAACGTACTCCCAGTTGGCCAACCCACATCATTAAGCACTTAATCTGCTCATCCCTTACTCCATACTCTCATATTTGACTTCCTTAAGGTGACTTATCATGTAAAGTTGGCAACTTTACATGCATGCATGGCTTAATGGGGTTCTAGAGCTCAAAAGATCTTAACAAAGGGTCTTAACACATGCATGAGTCCATAAACACCTCAAAGCTTGCATTTTTATGGACAAAAGGACCAAAAGAAAGCTAGATCTACCATCAATCATTTCTAGAGTGAATCAAGAAGCTCATCAGTCACTCCAAAGACTAAAAAAGCATAAAATAGCAACATAACTAGATCTAGAATCATAGATTAACAATTTGTGAGCTTTTTTACTTCAAAAGGCTAGCAAATGATGAGAAAATCCCGGATCCTCAAGCTCCAAGCACAACTCCAAGTGGTCTACTACTTCTTCTCCTTCAGAAAGCACCAACAAACACTCTTTATGGACTTTCTCTCATCTCGATTAAAACCACTGAAGACAACCACCTACACTGTAACATCACAGGTTTTCAGGTATCTTCGAATCCTTCCCTTGGTATTTTAATATGTCATTTTTGGTCCTTGATGTTGGTTGGATTTAGCCCTAAGAAGCCCTAGTGGGAAATTGGTAATTCTTGGGAGCATGAGTTGTATGTTGGGTGTACATGTATGTACGCTAAGCGTACACATATATACGCAGGGTGTATGCGTGTCCGGGTGAAACCCTAATTTTTAGGGTTTGTGGAGTATTTAAGCACCACTATGGGTCATTTTGACTCAGTCTTTCAGCCTCCAAGTCCCTTAGTCGTTTTGAGAGAACCCTAACCCCCGTAGTGAGCATCTTGAGCTTATAGTGTGATTTTTGTGTGCCAAAAGGAGAAGTTAGTGCATCAAAGGAGTCAAGGAAGGAAGCAAGCTTGTAGATCTGGGATTATCATCTTCTTGGGATGCTTCAAAAGGTATAAAGCTTCTACCTTTATGCTTGGATTATTTAGATCTTGCTTTGGTTGCTTTTTGGTATCCTTCTTGTCCCAAGAGTCCCAATATTGTGCATGCTTTATTTTGGTCGTGTTGGGTTGTCCTTTTAGACCCTACGATGGGTCCTAAGGCATAAAAATGAGGTCCCTTGAGCTAGTTTAGTCCATTGTTCTTTGTAGGACGTCTTAATGGACTAAGAGCATGCATTAAGCCCTTTTTGGACGACCAAAGTCTTAAGGTTTGAGACTTTATGGTTCTAGAGTACTTTTGAGTCATGGATCTGAAGTTTGAGCTTAGGTGTTTAATCCATTAAGCACTTATAAGGATTTTAAGATCTGCGAGGGTACGCCCCGCGTACTGATTCAACCACCCCGATGGTGGTCGATGCAAGGCGAAGTACGCCCAGCGTACCAAAGGGGTAAGCCCCGCGTACGCCTTCTATGTGGGTTTCAAACTTTAGGCTTCAGGTATTGGGCCATCCGTTGGGCTTTGATACTTGGGCTCTAAAGGACCATCTGGATAAGTGCGTTTTGGGCTAAGTAGAGGATCAGATCTTTGGATGAGGCCCAATAAGGGGTTCGAACCCCAAGGAGGGGATAACTGTTATTTGTGGAGAGGGCACGAGGATGGATTCAGGGTTTTGTGCGACAGTATATTCAGCACGGTTGTGCAGGTTATTTGGCTTATATAGTGGATACGCGGGTTGGGGATCAGGTGTCGGTTGCTGATGTTCCAGTTGTTAGGGAGTTAGCTGATGTATTCCTGGAGAAGTTACCCGATGTGCCTCCAGAGAGGCAGGTTGAGTTCAGGATCGACCTTGTGCCAGGTGCGGCCCCTATTTCCAAGGCGTCGTACCGATTAGCACCGCCTGAGATGCAGAAGCTGTCATCTCAGCTGTAGGAGCTTCTAGGTAAGAAGTTCATCCGTCCGAGCAGTTCTTTGTGGGGAGCACCGATTCTATTTGTCAAGAAGAAAGATGGTTCACATTGGATGTGCATTGATTACCGGGAGTTGAACAAGTTAACAGTGAAGAACCGTTATCCCCTTCCGCAGATTGATGATCTCTTTGATCAGTTGTAGGGAGCATCTTGGTTCTCCAAGATAGATATGAGGTCTGGGTACCATCAGGTTAGGGTGAGGGAGGAAGACGTAGAGAAGTGTGCGTTACGGACTCGTTATGGGCATTACGAGTTCGTGGTGATGCCATTTAGGCTCACCAATACGCCTGCAATATTTATGGATTTGATGAATCGGGTATGTAGGACAATTCTTGATCGTTTGGTTATCGTGTTTATTGATGATATCTTGGTATATTCCAAGACCCGAGGGCAGCATGAGGAGCATCTTCGCGAGCTTCTAGGGATTTTGAGGCGAGAACGACTTTATGCTAAGTTCTCGAAATGCGAGTTTTGGTTGCGAGAGGTTTAGTTCCTTGGACACGTCGTTAACCAGGATGGGATTTTGGTCGATCCGGCCAAAATCGAGGCGGTGATGCAGTGGGAGGTTCCGAAATCTCCCTTGGATATTAGGAGTTTCTTGGGTTTAGCAGGGTACTACCAGAGATTTATTCAGGATTTCTCCAAGATTGCAGTACCTCTCACTCGTATGAGGAGGATGGGGTGGATTTCCGGTGGGGCCCTGAACAGCAGTCAACATTTGAGACCTTTCGGCAGAGACTTTGTGAGGCCCCAATTTTGACCCTCCCTCAGGGAGTCTAGGATTTGAGGTTTTCTGTGATGCGTCCATCACCGGGTTGGGGGTAGTTCTCCTGCAGAGAGAACGAGTGATAGCTTATTCTTCGCGGCAGCTGAAGCCGCATGAGACGAGATATCCCACGCATGATCTTGAGTTGGGCGCGGTGGTTTTCGACTACAAGATTTGGAGGCGTTATCTTTATGGGGTCCGTTGTACTATCTACACGGATCACAAGAGTTTGAGGCATATTATAGATCAACTGAACCTAAACATGAGGCAGCGTAGGTGGCTGGACGTGGTCAAGGATTATGACTGCGAGATCCTTTACCATTCGGGTAAAGCAAAAGTGGTGGCGGATGCCTTGAGCTGCAAGTCGGCTGGACCCACGGTTGGGGTGTCATGTATGAGGATATCTATGGATTCTCCGCTTGTAGGGTTGATTAGAGAGGCCCAGGCTGAGGGTCTGCGGGAAGAAAATTGGAAGATTGAGAGGATCAGAGGCAAGATCACCAGGTTTGTTCCAGACAGTCGTGGTTTGTTGGCTCGTTGCAGTCGGGTATGGGTTCCTATGTCTGGTGGGGTCAGACAGATTGTGTTGGAAGAGGCTCATAAGTCTCGTTTTTCTATTAATCTGGGGCCACCAAGATGTAATGGGATCTGCGTTTGAGTTATTGGTGGCCGTGTATGAAGAGAGAGATTGCTTGGTACGTTGAGAGGTGCTTGACCTGTAGGATGGTCAAAGCCGAGCATCAGAGGTTGCATGGCAAGCTGCAGCCACTGGAGGTTCCCATGCGGAAATAGGAGCAGATTTCGATGGATTTCATCACCAAGTTTCTGAATACGACAAAGGGTTTTGATGCTATTTGGGTCATCGTGGATCGATTGACCAAGAGTGCCCACTTCCTGGCAATTTTGGAGAGCTCGTCGGCCGAGAAATTGGCCGATGTGTATATTTGCAAGATCGTTGCTCACCATGGGGTTCCGATCTCCGTTGTTTCAGACCGTGATGTTCGGTTCACCTCTTGTTTTTAGCAGAGGTTCCATGAGGAACTGGGCATGAGGCTGCATTTCCGCACAGCTTATCATCCGCAGACCGATGACCAGAGTGAGCGGACCATTCAGAGTCTCGAGGATATGTTGCATGGATACGTAATTGATTTTGGTGGGAGTTGGGACTCCTACCTACCTCTTGCAGAGTTCTCCTACAACAATATTTTCCACTCCAGCATTGGTGCTCCGCCTTTTTAGCTTTTGTATGGGCGGAGATGTCGCACCCCAGTTTGTTGGGGCGAGGTTATGATGGGTTTTAGGTACAACAAATAAACTAGAAAACAATTCCTAAGTTCACATGCAACCTACTTTGGATCTATGTTTTAACTATTGAACATACAACTTTGAATTGCAAAACAAGAACCCTAGAGGAGAGAGGCTAATTTCGAAATTAACAAACTAGGGTTTAGGGTTTACATACCTTTCAATTTTTATAGCAAACAATTGATATTCCCTTGATCTTGATCTTGATCTTCTTGGAAGCTTTAGCACCACAAGTGTAATGCCTCTAATGGAATCACACCCAAACTAGCAAGAAGGAAAGTAGAAGAGAGAGGGGAGAGGGAGTATGCAAAATCTCGGCCTTAGGGTTTCTTCAAAAGAAAGAGTCACCAAAAACATGAACCAGGAGGCTCCTTATATAGCTGAGGGATCTAGGGTTTAAGGGAAACCCTAGTTATCCTTTGCTTAGGGCCTAAGCAAACCCAAGGGCCTTATCCAAGCCCCTATGGACGAAATTATTAGGGTTTCCCCTAAAGATTTCGTCCACCCTCTTCCAAGGGGGTTCTAGAGCCTTCCACTCAACTATTAGATAATTGCAAACTAGTCCCTGCACCTTATAATTAATTCTTTTAACCCCAAAATCAATTCTGATTAATTTCTGGCTAACAATTAATTAAACATAATGATTTCTAATTAATATATTAATCCATTAACATATTAATAAATCATTTATATATATTAATTAATCTTATAAATTAATATCTCTCCTTTCATAATTTCCTTGTCCAGTTGCTAGGTTGAGGGCAACCCAAAAGGACTGTGCTGCTATCAATTCAAGTACATACCAATTATAGTTAAGGGCTTAGACACCTAATCCAACAGTCTCCCACTTGGATAAGTTTGTAACTATAATTGCTAGTATGCCTTCTAAATTTGACCAGCAAATTGTAGCTTCCAAAAAGCTGCTGTCGAACTCTGACCCAGTCAGTTATGTGTCCTAAGATAAGTGATCATATAACCCTTCTTTCTGCTTGATATCCCCAGACAAAAGACATGGAATATAATCAATCTCTTTGTCCAGAATCTATGTTTCCCGATTCCTGATTTGTGATGATGTAGGACTTCTAATTGAACACATCAATTTAGTCCTGGCTGGGCCCAGCACATAAGTCAACACCAAATCATCGAGGGGCCCACAGATATCGCTTTTCCTGTTAGGGAAAAAGGAACGAATAAACGTTGACTCATATGCTTGTATCTTTTACTCATCAAATTATGCATGACAATACGTTTTATAACACCAAGTTACTGATGCGTTTTCGTATCACCAATGCACAACCGACTTGTAAATTACAACTCATATATCTTCGTTTCAAGATTATAAGATATTATCGTCTCAGTATTACTCGTGATGAATTCCATGAAGTAATACTCTGAGCGTGGGTTTATCCAATACTCAAATCTCAATTTCTGAGTACTCATGAACATTGCAGCAATTCTATTGCCATGTCTATCCTTAGACAATCTGCAATCCAATTCATGACAGTCTTAATTCACTACTTACTTCCAAGAGTACGAGCGACTGTGGAGTTTGAATAATCTCATTATTCAGGAAGTAAAACATGAAAAAATGAAACACAATAATAAACAATTGACAAAAGGTAGTAGCCAAACTTATAAATAATACTTTATTATTTAATCACCAAAAGTCAATTACATTTACTTTGTTACAAGTTTCAAAAACTAATCTAACTACTAAAACTAATATCATCTTTCAGTCCTATGCTCAGAGCATGCTGAATATGCTTAGCCCTACTCAGACCCTTTGTGAGGGGATCTGCTGGGTTATCTTCAGATGACACCCTCTTTACTATAAGATGGCCTTCTTCAACTCTATGTCTGATGAAATGGTACTTTCTGTCGATATGTCTGGTCTTACCATGATCTCTCGGTTCCTTTGTCAAGGCAACCGCTCCTTCATTATCGCAGAACAGTTCCATAGGCTCCTGGATGGTTGGAACAACTCCGAGATCCCCGATGAAGTTCCTCAACCAAGCTGCTTCTTTCGACGCTTCACTTGCTGCAATGTACTCTGATTCACAAGTAGAATCAGCCACCGTATTTTGCTTGGAACTCTTCCAAGTAACTGCTCCTCCATTCAGTAAAAATACCCAGCCTGACTGAGAACGGAAGTTATCTCTATCCGTCTGAAAGCTGGCATCACTGTAACCATCTACTCTCAAAGTATCACTGCCACCAAGCACAAGAACCCAGTCCTTTGTCCTTCGCAAATACTTGAGTATATTCTTAACTGCTATCCAATGAGCTCTACCTGGGTTTCCCTGATAGCGACTGACCATGCTCAAAGCAAATGCCACATCAGGGCGAGTACATGTCATAGCGTACATGATCGATCCGACAGCGGAAGCATAAGGTACACGACTCATGTCATCTATTTCAACATCTGTACTCGGGCATTGAGTCTTACTCAATTTGGTATTGCTCTGGATAGGTAGCTCTCCCTTCTTGGAATTTTCCATACTAAACCTCTTTAGTACCTTATCCAAGTATGTGCTCTGACTAAGTCCAATTAGTCTCTTCTTTCTATCTCTCAATATTCTAATCCCAAGAATATAGGCAGCTTCTCCAAGGTCTTTCATGGCAAAACACTTTCCAAGCCAAGACTTAACTTCTTTCAAGGTTGGAACGTCGTTACCAATGAGTAATATGTCATCGACATACAACACCAGAAAAGTTACTATACTCCCACTAGCTTTGATATACACACAGAACTCATCTTCACTTCTAGAGAAACCAAATTCTTTGACTTTCTCATGGAAGCAAAGATTCCAACTGCGAGATGCTTGTTTCAATCCATAAATGGATTTCTCAAGCTTGCACACTCTATTAGGGAACTTTGCATCAACAAAACCCTCTGGCTGACTCATGTAAACATCTTCAGCCAACTTCCCATTAAGGAAAGCAGTTTTGACATCCATCTGCCAGATTTCATAATCATGAAAGGCAGCTATGGCGAGCAATATCCTAATAGATTTAATCTTAGCCACTGGCGAGAAGGTTTCATCATAGTCAACCCCTGGGGTTTGAGTGAAACCTTTTGCAACCAGTCGAGCCTTGAATGTGTGCACATTTCCATCCATGTCTGTCTTCTTCTTGAAGATCCATTTGCACCCAACTGTCTTACGACCTGGTGCACTATCAACCAAATTCCAAACTTGGTTGTCATACATGGACTTAATCTCGCTGTCCATTGCCTCTTTCCACTTGGAAGCCTCTGGACCTTCCATTGCTTCCTTATAAGTGACTGGTTCATCTAAGTTTACCAGTGTTCTGTCACTTATGAATGTGTCACCATCTGAAGTAATATGGAAACCATACAACTCAGGTGGCACACTCACCCTAGTGGATCTTCTAAGAGGTAATGAGTTATCGATTGGTTCAACAGGAACTGTTTCCTCTGGTTGAGTGCTAGTGTCATCTAAGGTTCCTTCATTGGCTGAATCTTGAATTTCTTCAAGGTCAATAGTGCTCCCACTGTCCTCTTTGAATATGAGCTCTCTTTCAAGAAAGACTCCTCTTCGTGCTACAAAGACCACGTTTTCACTAGGCCTGTAGAACAAATATCCAAAAGACTGCTTTGGGTAACCAATGAAAACACATTTCTCACTTCTAGCTGCTAGCTTGTCGTGAGTCTCTCGTCTTACGAAAGCTTCACAACCCCAGACTTTAATATGTGTTAACGAGGGAACTTTCCCTGTCCACATTTCGTGAGGTGTTTTGGCAACCTTCTTTGTAGGGACAAGATTGAGGATGTGGGCGGCTGTCTCTAAGGCATACCCCCAGAAGTGAATAGGAAGCGAAGCCCGACTCATCATAGAACGAACCATGTCTAACAAGGTTCGATTGCGCCTCTCAGCTACACCATTTAACTGTGGTGTCCTAGGAGGAGTCAATTGTGAGACTATCCCACATTCTTTCAGATAGTCGTTAAACTCGATACTAAGATACTCCCCGCCTCTATCGGATCTAAGTATCTTTATCTTTCTGCCCAATTGATTTTCGACTTCATGTTTAAACTCTTTGAACTTTTCAAAAGTTTCTGACTTATGCTTGATCAAGTAGATATATCCATATCTGCTATAATCGTTAGTGAAAGTCACATAGAATCGATTAGCATCTCTTGTAGTTGATCTGAAGGGCCCACACACATCTGTGTGTATGAGATCCAACAGACCTTCACCTCTTTCACAAGACCCTGTGAATGGTGATTTTGTCATCTTTCCCAAAAGACAAGATTCACACATATCATCTGACTTTAGGTCAAATGATTCCAACACTCCATCCTTTTGGAGTTGGGCTATGCGTTTCTTGTTAATGTGTCCAAGACGACAATGCCACAAGCATGCCTTGTCTACACTATTAGACAAGTCAATATTAAGTACACTATTTCCTAAGCTATCAACACAAGTCACTGTTTCATACACACCATTACAAGGCAAAGCTTCAAACATAAAAACACCATTCTTATAAACAGAAATTGAACCATTCCAATCATTAAAAGAATATGTAAAACCTTGTCTGAACAATGCATGAAATGAAATAATGTTTCTCGTCATCTCAGACGAATAGCAACAATTTATTAAATCTAATCTAACATCATTACTAAGCAGAAGCTGATAAACTCCGATCTTGGTTACTGGTGAAGACTTTCTGTTTCCCATGATCAGGTTTATCCTTCCTCGCTCTATCTCCTGACTTTCCTTTAGACCCTGCAAATCAGAACAGATATGAAAACCACATCCTGTGTCAAGGACCCATGAACGAGAAGATAATGAGTTATTAGCAGAAATAGTGTAAATACCTGCCGAAGATGGCTTCACTTTGCCATCCTTGATATCTTGCAGATATTGTGGGCAAGATCTCTTCCAATGCCCTTTTTGGTTGCAGTAAAAGCAAACTGCCTCTTTTGGATCAGAAACATGGGGAGTGGAACCATTGGGCTTAGCCTTTGGGCCATTACTAGATGACCCAGCTTGAGCCTTGCTCTTCCATTTTTGCTTGGGAGGACCTTTCCTCTTTTTCCCCTTTCCCTGTCCAATAGCCAAAACAGGGGCACTAGCAGGTGTGGAGGGTATACTTTTACCCTTCATCCCTGCCTCAGCTGTCTGCAACAAGTTGTGCAATTGGGCCAAGGTCTGCTCAGTATTGTTCAAATGGTAAGTTAGAATAAACTGACCATAACATTCAGGAAGTGAGTTCAAGACCATGTCAATGGCCAATTCCTCATCAAAGTGAATATTGAGCTTGACCAAACGCTCTATGTAGCGTTGCATTCTTTGCACATGTGACACAACCGACTCCCCATCTTTCATCTTGAAAGCCATGAGTGACTTGACTACTTCGAACTTTTCTTGACAAGTTCGCTTATGGTACTTTTCCATAAGGTCCTTGTTCATCTCGAAAGGCCAGTAGTCCTCATAGTACCTCTACAGTTCTGGGGACATAGTTGCCACCATGATGCATGCCACTTTGGTAGCATCATCGTAATGTTTCTTGTAGGCAGCAAGATCTTCAGGAGTAGCTTCATTCTCATCAAGCTCTTTGAGCTCCTTTTCAAGAACATATTCTTTGTTCTCGAAACGAAGAGCCATCTTGATGTTGCGCATCCAATCGTTATAGTTTGAGCCATCCATAACGACTTTGGAGCATATATTGAGCAAGGAGAAGTTCTGGTTGGAAGAGGATGAAGTAGAAGTGTTTCCAGGAGTAGACATCTGAAAAGAAAGAAAGTTTTAGTTAGATTTCAAGATACCTTAATAGAATAACCCAAAGATATAATATCAAGGTTAGGATCCAACTATGAAGATTCACAACTCAGAAATGGGATGCCGAGATCCAAGTGCAAATTTCATAAAGGTAGGCGAATGACGATTCACCAATTCCACCATTAGACGAAACAAACGAAGTGAAATTCCTAATTCTTTTGAGATACATTGAAACTATTCAATGGCATGTTTTAATCTCAGATTATGCTCTTCTATTTGTGACTGGGATGCCGAGGATCACAAACAAGATGTGAATAACCATGCAAATGTGCTTGGTAACCTCATTGTCTTTATCATTAACTATTGATGTGCTGGTAAACCACACACGCTCCATCAAAATGAAAATTATGAGATACCCATTACTACTCTTTATTGGTGCCTTTTAGTGTGCTGGTTAACCACACACGCTCCACTAACGACCAATAAAGCATAATGTGCAATTTCATGGATTAGCATACTTTTCACATTTTTCCTAAAGTAACTAGAGTTGGGATTTTGAAAACAATGTTCTAGTACTTTTAATATCATTATACTTTTAATGAGAAGTAGTTGTCCTATCAAATCCATTCTGCTAACGACCCTCCACTAATCAAGGAAGCGGTGGGTGAGAGTGGACACCCATTCAACTACCATTTTATAGGCAGTTTCCTTATACCCCCCTTATAGATTAGCTTCGTGAATGAGGCATACTAGCGATTTGACTGACCATATTCTTATATATATAATATTAAACCTTTAATTATAATATATATAAGGTGTGTTTTAAAACTTTTTAAAACTTCAAGGGTTTACATAAATTTCGAAATTTAAGCTATTAATTTCAAATTTTAATAAACCAATTAACTAGATTTAATATTTATCTATTAATTAACTATTAATCAAATTATTAAATCTTGTAAGGATTATCTAATTAAATTAATCAATTAATTTAATCCTAATCCTTATCCCTCTAATTTCGAAAAATAGGGTAAGGATAATTATCCAATTAATCTAATTAAGTAACAATTATCCAAAAACAAGAAACCCTAGTTATCCTCTTAGCATATTTCGAAATTCATAAGGGAGGAGGCTAGGGTTTTCAAAACCCTAACCCTAATTTCGATTAGGGTTCTTTGGAGGCTAGGGTTTTCGAAAAAACCCTTTGATCCAAAACCCTAGAAATCAAAAGATTGGCCTTTAGGGTTTAATAGCTATAAACCCTAATTTGCAATTCAACAATTGTAGCAATTCAATTTAAAATAACAATGGCTCTGATACCACTGATGGGTTTTAGGTACAACAAATAAACTAGAAAACAATTCCTAAGTTCACATGCAACCTACTTTGGATCTATGTTTTAACTATTGAACATACAACTTTGAATTGCAAAACAAGAACCCTAGAGGAGAGAGGCTAATTTCGAAATTAACAAACTAGGGTTTAGGGTTTACATACCTTTCAATTGTTATAGCAAACAATTGATATTCCCTTGATCTTGATCTTGATCTTCTTGGAAGCTTTAGCACCACAAGTGTAATGCCTCTAATGGAATCACACCCAAACTAGCAAGAAGGAAAGTAGAAGAGAGAGGGGAGAGGGAGTATGCAAAATCTCGACCTTAGGGTTTCTTCAAAAGAAAGAGTCACCAAAAACATGAACCAGGAGGCTCCTTATATAGCTGAGGGATCTAGGGTTTAAGGGAAACCCTAGTTATCCTTTGCTTAGGGCCTAAGCAAACCCAAGGGCCTTATCCAAGCCCCTATGGACGAAATTATTAGGGTTTCCCCTAAAGATTTCGTCCACCCTCTTCCAAGGGGTTCTAGAGCCTTCCACTCAACTATTAGATAATTGCAAACTAGTCCCTGCACCTTATAATTAATTCTTTTAACCCCAAAATCAATTCTGATTAATTTCTGGCTAACAATTAATTAAACATAATGATTTCTAATTAATATATTAATCCATTAACATATTAATAAATCATTTATATATATATATATTAATTAATCTTATAAATTAATATCTCTCCTTTCATAATTTCCTTGTCCAGTTGCTAGGTTGAGGGCAACCCAAAAGGACTGTGCTGCTATCAATTCAAGTACATACCAATTATAGTTAAGGGCTTAGACACCTAATCCAACAGGTTGGTCACAGGGTTATGGGTCGGACCGAGGTGGTTCTTCAGACTACATAGATGATTCAGCAGATTAGGCAGAGGTTGCAGACTTCTCAGAGTCGGCAGATAAGTTATGCCGACCGACGCAGATCTGAGTTAGAGTTTCAGGTCGGTGAGATGGTGTTACCGAAAGTCTCACCTTGGAAGGATGTGATTCGCTTCCGGAAGAGGGGGAAATTGGGTGTAACACTGTAAATTTCCAAACAAATTTTTCATTTAAAAATCACATTAATTTCATTATCACAATCACAAAAACGCCCAAATATCTAGTTATCAAAACACATGTTCATAAATTGTTTTAAACACAATCCAGGGTCCTCCAAAACATATCTCCAACTTGTGTGTGTAATAAGCATGATAGTCCCTCTAATTAACACAATCCGCCTACATGTAATAAGCATCTCTAATTAACACTTAAAGATCACAACTCTAAATAAATTCATGATAGTCCCTCTTTAACTCTTGGGATGGGTTAAAGACCATTTTACCCCTCCATGACCTCTATCCCTCAAGTTTTACCAAACCCTAAAGTCAACATAAGTCAACACCCGAATCAACAGTCCATGTTGACCCAACTCGTCGAGTGCATCTATGCGACTCATCAAGTCCCTTCGGTTCCTCAGAACCCTCATGAAAGTCCAACTTAACTCGCCGAGTTGACCCGTCAACTCGCCGAGTTACCGCGTGTTCATTCTCATCGGGAAAACCCTTGCCTACTCGTCGAGACAGCTCATTGACTCGGCGACTCCATTCAGTCTATATTCTCATTCAAACGTTTTAAGGTAGATCTACCACTCCAAACTCTATATCTATTCTCCCAAGGCTCGAATGTCACGTAAAGCTTCGATCTTTACGTTCATGCATGGCATATTTGCTCCATAACGCCAATACAAGCTCCAACAAGGGTTTGGTGCTCATAGGCTTGCCTCTAGCTCCATAAAGCTTGGGTCTTTGGGCTCATAAGACCTCCTACAATCCACATCTAAGGTTTCAACCTCAAGATATGCTCAAGGGACTCAATTACACAAGAAGGATGGGGAAAAACCCTATGTGACGACCCGAAATTTTTGTCTTGTACTGTTTTACAAATTAAACAAAGTTAGACTCGTTTCTGCTACCATTTAGCATTTTTTAGTCAAATTGAGTATTCTAAACCTAGTATCTTCAAGTTAGAGTTTAGATTTGGGTTCCGCGAGTTCACCCGACACAAAATAAGGCCTAACACTTCAACATAAGGAGTGTACGGCCGTACACATGGGTGTGCGGCCGCACATCCCTCCTCTGGCAGCACACTTACGACTATATAGTGTGTACATGGCCTTCATTCAATCCTTTTCACTCTTCTAGACTAGAACTCGTTTTCTCTCAATTAACATCCAAATTTGCAGCTAGATCTTCAATTGGTAAGTGTTTTATCCTATGAATTGTTGATTCCTTACTCCATCTAGCTTAGATCACTGATTTCATCCATGAAATCACTCCATTTTGATAGATCTTCAAGTGTTCTTTAATTGCACCAAGAACACCAAGAACACTTACTAAGTTCTTGAGCTCCAAACACCCATATACGCTTCTATATCGTAAGTACCCTATTCCTGCATGTTATTAACTATTTTTGAGCCTTAGAAAATGTCCAGAACTCAATCTTCAAGGAGTGTGCGGCCGCACACGTTCATGTGGCCGTACACCCCTTTCTTTAGTGCATAAGGGCCTCAAACTCAAAATGTAAGCTACCACATGATCAAAGACTCTTAGGGGATACAAGATATGAACTTAGAAAAACGTTTTTGACCATTTTCCATAGGTGTGTGCGACCGCACACTCCATGGTCGCACACACAGGGCCACACACTCAAAGGGCAGCACACCTGGTGGCCACACACGTCCCTATACGACCATACACCCATTTCAGTCGACTTTTGATACTTCTAACACTTAAATCTAAGTGTTTTCTAAGTCCAAGGGTGTTTTCCTTTCATGATTAGTGATATATAGACTAATTATATTCATATATGTGCCAATATATGCTCATTAGGATCTATTGTGTTCAAGACTACACTTGACACTTAGCATCCTTCACCAATCTTACATTTGAGTAACTTACCGCATGTGAGTTCATACCCCCGTATTTTCATAGTTTTTACTGTTTTAAGGGGGGGGGGGGGGGAATACAAGTCTAACACAAAGATTTTGTGTTATAACAAATGATTTCAAATGGATTACAGTTATCAAAACAAATGGTTTCAAACATCTTATCAAAATGAATTTCAATATCATCAAATGAAGTGGTTTTAAGTGATTGTTTCAAAAAGACGTCAAGTCACCAAAATGGATTTCAAAATATGAAACTTCTTTTAAATGTTTTATAAACTATATTTTTCCCCAAAAATCATACTAGTATACATATATTTATATAAATAAGATTTAAAAGATTTAGGACTGACAACCCACTTTGGTTCCTTTTCCTTGTTTGGATGTGGGATTACAAGTATCCGTTGTTTGTCCAAGTGTCATTTAAATTTTAGTTATATATATTTGTATATGTATATAAGTATAAAAGTTTATTAAATTAGATTCAATTACCCTTTGTAACATGTTGAGCAAAGGATCCCATACATGAATACTCGTTAACAAATCAGAAAGTACATATAAATTATAATAGGTATAATTTATGATTCAGAGAACATTAATTCACGTTACAAGTATACTAGAGTACATTATTTTACAAAAACAAAGGCTTAATTCAAAACTATTCAAGTGTATACATTCATTCAAATACATGTTAAGAGTACTAATTCAAGAATATACTATCAATCATTTACTTCAGAATGATTGGGTTTTCATAACTGTTATACATGTAACGTTATATGCTTTTATGAGACAAGTATTACAGTTTGTTTAGTTCATTTTAAACAATACAGTAAAGTCCTGATATTATAACCAGAGTCTCCAGCAGAGGATCGAAACAATGGGTGTATAGATCTATATTGGGATTGACAATCCCACACTCGGACTGCTAGCTACAGTCAGGCATACACGCCTGTGAGTGATAATTGTTATCATCAACTTTCAGCGCATTCATAGCGTTGGGTCAGGCCATCTAGTTAGTATGGTTATAATAACTCATTTAAAAGATATTAACAATACGTTAGTGTATAATTAACTAAACTTAAGTACATTTTCAAAGTACTAGTTTACAAGATACAGTTTACAATATACAGTTTACAAGATACAATTTACAAGATACAGTTTACAATATACAGTTTACAAGATACAGTTTACTAGATACAGTTTGCAAGATACAGTTAACAAGATACAAGTTTACATAAAGTTTTCAAACACAGAACATTGGTTTACAAATAGAACAGTTTTATACAAATACAACTACTTTTCATATACAACAAAAAATATAGGATTTTCTGGAAACAGTTTACATATTCAAGAAACAGAACACATTCTTACAAAACATAAATACTTATGCACTCACTCAACTTTATGTTGATACTCTCTTTTCAAATTACTTGTATTCTCAGGGAACCCGTAGTCAGGTACACCCCGAGCTTTTGAGAAGAATGAGTTGTTTATGTTTTGTCTTCATATTTTGTACAACTTTTAAGTTTCAGTATACAATGTGAAACACATGTAAATATTAATACTTTTTAATACAGTGGTTGTTTGTACTTTGATTACTATTATACATGTGTTGTGATACTACAAATGAAGTCCTCCAACCCCGGACGTTTCCGCCGTCTGGTTTGGGGTGTGACACCCTAGAACTCCCCATACTAAGATCTCACAAGAAAAATGATCAAGATAGCATATTTTTACCTCAAAAAGAAGCTATCCACTAAGAACCTCTAGATCCAAACGTCCCTCATTTCTCCAAGCCTTAATGCTTTCCTCTTCTTCTCTCAAGGTGCACCAAAATGCTCAAGATAGCCTCTACTTCTCACACAACAAACTAAAACTCGATTAGGGTTCTTCACAGTGCTCAAGGGTGACGAGGCAGGCGGAAATGAGGGATTAAGTCCCTTTAAATAGCACACAAAACCGAAGATTTAGGGTTTCCTCACACAGCGCCAACTCGGCGAGTCGGCTCTCTGACTCGTCGAGTTGGTTATTAAACCCACGTGGCCAATTCGACTCTACTCGACGAGTTGGAGCACCCACTCATCGAGTCGCTCAGCTAACTAGAAAATAAATATTTTACCTTGGAGTCGGGATGTTACATTGGGTCCCCAATATAATGGACCATTCTGGATTATTGCAAGGGTTGGCAAGGTTGCCTACAGATTAAACCTTCCCGAGGAGCTCAGTCAGATCCATAGCACTTTCCATGTTACGCAGCTACAGAAGTGCATATTGGATGAGGATGCGGTTGTGTCGCTAGATGACATTCAGGTTGATGCGCACCTGAACTATGTTAAGAGGACCGTGGCCATTTTGGAGAGAAAAGTGAAGGTCTTAAGGATCAAGGAAGTACCTCTGGTGAAGGTACAATGGCAGCATCGGAGAGGCTCTGAGTGGACCTGGGAGCTAGAGGCTGAGGTACGGGAGCATTACCCGGATCTGTTTGTTGTAGCAGACTTTGAGGACGAATTTTAGATCAAGTGGGGGAGAATTGTAACATCCCGGATTTTCAGGTGTCTTCGAATCCTTCCCTTGGTATTTTAATATGTCATTTTTGGTCCTTGATGTTGGTTGGACTTAGCCCTAAGAATCCCTAGTGGCAAATTGGTAATTCTTTGGAGCTTGAGTTGTACGTTGGGCGTACACATATGTACACACGACATACGCGTGTCCGGGTAAAACCCTAATTTTTAGGGTTTGTGGAGTATTTAAGCACCATTATAGGTCATTTTGACTCACTCTTTTAGCCTCCAAGTCCCTTGGCAATTTTGAGAGAGCTCTAACCCCCATAGTGAGAATCTTGAGCTTATAGTGTGATTTTTGGGTGCCAAAAGGATAAGTTAGTGCATCAAAGGAGTCAAGGAAGGAAGCAAGCTTGTAGATTTGGGATTATCATCTTCTTGGAAGCTTAAAAAGGTATAAAGCTTCTACCTTTATGCTTGGATTGTTTAGATCTTGCTTTGGTTGCTTTTTGGTATCCTTTTTGTCCCAAGAGTCCCAATATTGTGCATGCTTCATTTTGGTCGTCTTGGGTTGTCCTTTCAGACCCTAGGATGGGTCTTAAGGCATAAAAATAAGGTCCCTTGAGCTAGTTTGGTCCCTTGTTCTTTGTAGGAGGTCTTATGGATTAAGACCATGCATTAAGCCCTTTTTGGACGACCAAAGTCTTAAAGTTTGAGACTTTATGGTTCTAGAGTACTTTTGAGTTATGGATCTGAAGTTTGAGCTTAGGTGCTTAATCCATTAAGAACTTATAAGGATTTTAAGACCTGCGAGGGTACGCCCCACGTAAGTTATGTACGCCCTGCATACTGAGTCAACCACCCCGATGGTGGTCAATACGAGGCGAAGTACGCCCAACATACCGAAGGGATACGCCCTGCGTACGCCTTCTGTGTGGGTTTTGGACTTTGGGCTTCATGTATTGGGCCATCCGTTGGGCTTTGATACTTGGGGTCTAAAGGAACATTTGGATAAGTGTGTTTTGGGCTAAGTAGAGGATTGGATCTTTGGATGAGGCCCAATAAGGGGTTTGGGCTTAATTTGGAAAATTAGGCCAATCATGGGCCTGGAAGTAAGTTGGGCCTTTTAGATCAATGATTTGGACTTGGGCCATGACCTAATTAAGGAAAGGGGTAAAATGAACATTTACCCAAAGTATGGATCCTTAGTCAAGAATAGTATTGCAATTGTTAATTGGATGTTTGTTTATTGTGATAGTTCAGGATTTTCCGTGAGTTACCAGTCAGTGATTTCAGTGCAGCTTGACATTTGAGAGGTGAGTTTTCCTCGTTGTACTTATGGGTCAAAGGCACCAAGGTCGGCCCTTTGGTTTGTTATCCTGATTATCGTAAGATTGAGTACTGTAGTGATCTGTTAGATCTGAATCGTGGTAGATAGGATGATCATATGCTTATTGATATGTATGATCTGTGCTTGACTGATTGATTGATTATATGTTTGTGAATTATATGTCGACATATGTGTGTGGTTGGGTTGAGGCGGTCCTGCTTTGTGCTGAAGTGTAACATCCCGAATCCCAGTTATAAGTTTAAATTGTTTATATTCATTTTGATAGGACAACTCGAAGAGTTGGAGGCCCCGACTCGTCGAGTAGAGATTGAGATAGCCGTGTGGATTTTAGAGTCAACTTGACGAATTGGAGGACCCAACTCGACGAGTGGGAGCTGAGCGTGAAAACCCTAATTTTCAGGGTTTGCACCCCATTTAAAGGACCTTAAGTCCTTTACTTCGCCTCCCTCATCACTTTATCACCCTGAGAGAAATCCTAATCGAGCTATCTTCCACTGTGAGAGAGAGTGAGGCTAAGAGTGTGTGTTTTGGTGCAATCTTTGAAGGAACTTGAGGAGTAAAAGGATTGGAACGAGAAGGAGTCTCTGGATCTGGCATCCATTCAGTGTTTACGACCATTTGGAGGTAAAACACCATTACCATGTTCACTTGTTTTCTAGATCTCTCCATTAGGGAGTTTATGGACATTTTTAGCATTTCTTGAGTCATTAATGCTTTTGAGCTTACCACGAAGCTAAGACTTCAGATCTGGACATTATTAGGCTCTTTAGGCCTAAAGACTCAAGCTTTATCAAACTTTGGGCAACTTCCATGCCTTCAACCCTTCGTTGAGCTTTGTTTTGGCAAACTTAGCCCTAGATGCCATGCATGGACGTAAAGCTTGCAACTTTACATAGTATTTCAGCCTTAGAAGGCTAGATCTAGAGTTTGGGGTTTTAGTCTTGCGAAAAAGCGTTTGAATGAGTGATTGGGGTGAAGGAACTCGACGAGTTAGTTAGCCAACTCGCGTTGCTTAGGGTTTCCCCCATTATCCTGGACGCGGTGCAAAATCGACGAGTTGGTGAGATAACTCGGCGAGTTGAGTTGGATTTTTCCCGATTTTTCTGAGAAGATGAGAAACTCGACGAGTCACATAGATGCACTCGACGAGTTGGGTCAACAAGGACTGCTGACTTGAGAATTGACTTTCGTTGACTTTTAAGGTTAGTCAAGTTGTGGACTTTGGAAGCCATGGAGGGGTAAAATGGTCTTTTACCCTTTTCAAGAATTAGTAAAAGGGCTTATCTTAACATCTTTAGAGTTGTTGTTATAAATTGTTAATTAGAGATGATTATGATATATGTAGGCGGAGTCTAGACCGACCGTTGAGTACGAGACATACTTGCTTTACCGACGAGGTGAGTCTTCTCACTATACTTACCTGAGTGGTAATTACTGTGCGACCGGAGGTTCTTATCCGAGTTATTGACCGGAGGGTCTAATGTGTTTACTGAGTTATGTGATATTATGCATTCTATCTTTGTGATTTATGCTATATATTATTTTGTGCCTTATTGAGTTAGGACCAGAGGGTCCAAACTGAGTTGTGAGACCAGAGGGTCTTCACTGAGATACTGGATTTGAGGGTCCAACCCGAGCTGTGAGACCGAAGGGTCTTCACTGAGACACATGACCGGATGACCCTTATTGAGATATAGCCATGAGAAGCTAATTATTTGTGTGTGGTATTTTGGGGAACTCACTAAGCTTTGTGCTTACAGTGTTGTGTGAAATGTGTTTCAGGTACATCTCAGGATCGCAGGAAGGCGCCGACATGATTGTACACATCAGCTAGAGATTATGTTTTGAGGATTCTGGGATATTGTCAAACATTTTATTGTCTTGGGTTTTGAACAACTTATAAACTTGGGTTTGTGAAATGTGAAATCGTGTTTTGTGTGGTTTTAAAATGAAATTTTTATTTGAAAATTTAGAGTGTTATAAGTTGGTATCAGAGCCTTGGTTTGAGGGATTCGGCTGTACCCTCGGGTATGTCTGGACTCAAACTGAGGATTTGGGGAATTTTCTATAAAGAAATGATTTTCTAAACGACTAAAAGTTTTTAAGAGTAAACGAGATGAAGAGTGTGTACAATCAGCAAGAGCCCGAACGGTGATTTTTCCAAAATACTCTTCCTTGTTGATAGCTTCATTTTATTTACTTCTTTTTATAGCTTATTTTAGCTCATTTCATTTGCATTTTAGTTAATTTCCATGCATATTTTCCTTTTTGTTACTTTATGACCATTTCAGGTACTTTCTAGTTTCCTGAGCATAATTGCATATTTTTCGGAGACTAGCGGAGCGGAATCTTTGGGAGGAGATTGATCTTGGAGGACAACGAGGATTTTGGGATTGATGGCTGTGGAGGTGATTCATGGAGTGGGCTTGTCAATTACTTGAAGGCTTGGAAGAATTGAACTTTAAATTTGCAAGGTGCGGGAGAATTTTCGAGTTTGCAGAGCTCGATGATCGGGCGTTTGCGGAAGCTATGAGTGATTTGGAGAGGCAAATTGGGCTCAAATTGAAGAAATCTTGAAGAAAAATGGGATAGAAGCTGATTAGACTCGAATTGGGCCATTGGACTAGTTGTGGGGGCCCAAGACATGAAGAAGCCCAAAAACCCCGTCACCTTCACGCGGACCGCGTAAGGTTTTCACGTGGCCCGCGTGGATTCTTGCAGGGGCATTTTCGGGATTTTGTTTGGAGCTATATATTGGGAAGGTTGGTGTGCCTCTTTAGCGTTATCTTAAACATCCGATTTTGACACATTCTCTCTGGAGTTTTGGAGCAATTTGAAGGCCAAGAACCTCAAGAACTTCATCATTTCTCCTCTTGATTCTTGTTAAATGTTGGGTATAATCTTTACTAACTTTGTTTTCTTAAGTTTAGCCATGCTCGACTAGACAAATTTCGGTTGACTTTAGTGAAATCCTTTGACTAATTGTTGAATGTTGAAGACTCCATGAACTTGTGTTTGAATCTTTATGAAAATGTTTTGTGTTTTAACATATTATCATTACTTGTATGTTTTTATTCATGAGTTTAAATGTGTTTGTGGTGATTAGTTGGCTAATTTCTTGGTTAACTAAAGGATCTTCAAATTAGCAAGAAACAAGTGATTTTTGTGTTAGTTTTACTTCACACAATCATAAAGACATTTTCTCCAACATGGTAGTGGAAGCTTTTGACTCCTCTTGGATTTGGTGACTTTTTAATACTTAATGCTATTTGACTTTCACTAATTACATGCTTAATGAAATTTGTGACTTTGACTAAGGAAATTGTTATGAGCTTCTCTAACCATTTCAACAACTAAGAAAACTCTAGGTAATCTCAAGCTTCTTGGATTACTATAGCCAAATTAAGGATTTAAATCAAGTATTGCACCATTGGATTCTAATGATATGTTTATCTAAAGTCAAAGTGAGGAAAATTTAAGTCAACCATCCTTCCCTTATTGATTCTACATCAAACTCTTAATTTTGTTGAAATTGTCTATTTAAATCTTAGTTTAATCCTAGTTTATTTCAAGTGTTTCAAAAGATCAAAACCCCTATTTTTACTTTTATTTTCATTTTACAAGTACTATTACAAAGAGATTTTTCATAGAGTCATAAATTGACCCAATCTCCATGGATACGATCCCTTTACCACTATACAATATTTTAGTGTAAAAGATATAGGGTTATTAATTTTGTTGGCCTCGATAACCACCAAATTTTGGCGCTGTTGCCGGGGATAGGTTTTGATTTAATCAGTTTGTTTCTCTATGCCTATATCTCATTGTTCAGGTACTCTAATTTAAAACCACGAAATTAAAAAAAAGTATGGTTCAGAATTGAACACTCCTTGCACTGAAGACCAACTTTCTAAGCTAGCTCAGTTAGTTATGATGATTGAGAGTGACCAAAGTGTTCTACCCTAACCTCTTCTTTGTGATAATTGCGCCCAAAATGGACATCATTCTGACATGTGTCCATATTTACAAGGAGAATGGGAGGAAGTGCAAGAAAGGGGACGCTATTACTGGTCAAACCAATGGAGTTATGATCAACCTCAACATGATCAATGGTGGGACAACAACCAAGCTTGGGGATACAACCAATACCAAAGCCCATACCAAGCTTGGAGAAATGACCAATACCAACCAACTCTACAATTCCAACATCCATATCCTCTACTTCCTCAACAACCTGAAACGCAAAGCATGTCCTTAGAGGAAATTGTGAAAAACATTGCCACATCTACCCAAATTTTCCAAGAAACAACCCAAGCTAGCCTCAAAAGCTTAGAGCAACAAATAACACAAATTGCTCAATCAGTAAGTATAATGGAATCTCAAGACAAACTACCATCTGAAGAGAGCCTATGGCATATCATATGTGCCATTCCTTTAAAAGATGAGAAAAGTTTTGATGTCCCAAGAGTTTTATATGGAGAAGAGGAAGACGGAGTAGAAGTGGAAGAGCTTATCAAGGAGGAAGAAGAAATTGAGAAAGATGTCAATGAAACTATAGAGGAAGTATTGGGTGTTAATGAAAGAGAGGTTGAGCCACCCACTACCATTAAGAAACTAACTCCATTGGTAGAACAACCACAAGAGCCGGAAACGATAAATCTGTTGGACCCTTCAAATGATACGTATCCCGAGAAAGAGGACGCCAAACCGGTCACCTACTCAACTACCATGTCAAAGAGGGAAGAGTTGGTCACCTTACTAAACAAGTACAAGAAAGAATATGGTTGGGCGATTGTTATTATTAAAGGTCTAAGTCTGATATGGTTCTCCCATAAAAAGAAAGTCAAATACAAGAAAAGAGTCCCAATGGAGGTGTGGAAACAAAAAAATGTTGACACAGGGCAAGTTTTCAAGGTTAATGGACATCGGTTGAAGCCTTTCTATGGAGGTTTTCATGCAACTATCCAATTCATCATCCGTTTGGACACCCCAAAATATTGAAGAAAAGATTGGAGGAAGTCTCGCCAAAGACGTTAAAGAAAGGCATTTTTGGGAAGCATTGTGCTTTCGTCTTTTACAAACCGAATAAAATGATTTTGAAAATGTTTTTTTTTTATTTTGAAAGTGTTCATTTTTGAAAAATTTCAAGCTTTATTCTCACCTTTGGGCCAAACTTTTGTTGTATTTTTGAAATCGGGACTTTACGAGAATCATTTTGGCCAAAAATCAAGTTTTTAGAAAAATTTCAAATTTTGAAGTGCAGGAAGTCATGCGGCCCGCGTGAGAATCCCACACGGCCCGCGTAAGGTGTATACGCGGCCACCGTGCGGCCCATTCCTTGCCCCCGTAGAAGAATTACCTTCAACCCTGTTCAGTACATGCGGCCAACGTGCAGGTTCCATGCGGCCCGCGTGGTTGGTTTCAACACTTAGTATTTTTTTTTTGAGCTTCAGTTCACGCGGACTTTATGCGACCATTGTGCGGACCGCGTGGTTCGACCCAAAATTCTTCTAAACCTTCTGTGGACTCGAGAGAAAAGAAAGAATGTTACATGCGGCCTCTATGCGGCCCGCGTCCCGCCCGCGCTCCACACAAAAACTCGATTTCCCGGAGATCTATTGGTCGGAATCCCGCGAGACCACCGCCATTCTTCACCATTTTTCCTCCTCTACAAACCCCTATCCTCCTCCTAATCCCCCAATTTAGGTCATTTCTGCCCTTACCTTAAGCATTGAGGACAATGTTTGTTCTTAAGCTTGGGGTGGGGTATTCCCTTTTACTTTTTCATGCATTTTTTAGTTAGGTTGCATACCATTTTAGTTTAAGCTAATTTGCATTCATTTTTTTTATAAAATTCCAAAAATATTTTATTTTATTCTTTTCCACTTTTTATTTTTGCATAACATTTAGCTTACGACATTAGCATTCATGCATTTTTGTTAACTGTTTATTCTCACCCCCTTGGATGCCATGGAACAGGTTCACAGTTATTGTATCATTATTAATCCAGGATCTTGTTGCTATCTCACCCATCGAACCGGGACCACTAGCTACAGCTTGGGATTTCATACTTGGGATCAGATGCTGGAAGCTTAAAGGGGTAAGTGATCATGGCCAGGTAGTTTCATGAAGAATTATGCATGCAATACTAACAACTTTAGGATATACTATAGCAATGGATGTTCTTTGCCTTGCGGTCCATACCAACGAGAGGATCACACTTGATCATGTTTGAACCGTTAGGATGAAGCACTGGTGCTTGTCCCCGAGTAGAATCCATATCTGGTCTCTTTACATCACCATATTCTTTTGCAATTTACTTAGGATTTTAGAGAGACTTTTAGCCCACATTAAGGCATTTTCATTATTTTTGAAAAATCACAAGTTTGAAAAGGAGCTTACACATTTACGCTCCACACATGGTCATTTTCACACTTAGACCATTCGGATTATATTATTACCCTCTCGGTTCCACTTACATACTTTTGGGAACCAAAATTTTGAGTAAAAAAAAATTCAATATGTTAGTGCATTACCTTCAAGTTGAAAAAATAAATAAATAAATAAATAAATAAAATAAAAATTCAAGCTACAATAATCTTAGATAGGTGACCAGTTCAACTACTGAACAAATTTTCCTACATCTTGGTCATCCGGCGTTTGATATTCATTTATATAGGTTTGTCTTATTGTATATAGATCGAGTTGTTTCTTTTCGCAAACTAGTGATGTTAGAGATACTGTTGAGTCGGATACTACGGGAGGTTTGGGCCAACACTAAGTGAACTGATTCCTACAACGGTGCCCGAGCGATAAAACCCAAGCACACTTGAGAGTGGCTGACAGACGTGAGATCACGCAACTTTCATGATAAGAGTGTACACTTAAAGAAGAGCTCAATGCCAGCCCATCCAACTGCTTTCTCCCTACTACAGATGTTCTTCATTGTATGTATTTTCCGTTGGGGCTGCGACTGACCATCCCTCCTTACTCACCTAGAGGAGTTGTTCTGGCTGTGCTTTCTAGTTCCATTGTCATCGGATGAAAAATTCGTGAGATAATAGCAAGATCAATTCTGACCATGTTGACTAACGATGATCAGGTTCCTAGGTTCTATTCATTCTTTATATTTTTCTTAGGATAGTTCATCCCGAGTTCATTTTTATCTTGTCTTACTTGAGGACAAGTAAGGTTTAAGCTTGGGGTGATTTGATAGCTTCATTTTATTTACTTCTTTTTATAGTTTATTTTAGCTCATTTCATTCGCATTTTAGTTAATTTCCATGCATATTTTCCTTTTTGTTACTTTATGACCATTTCAGGTACTTTCTAGTTTCCTAAGCATAATTGCAGATTTTTTGGAGACTAGCGGAGCGGAATCTTTGGGAGGCGATTGAACTTGGAGGACAACGAGGATTTTGGGCTTGATGGCTATGGAGGTGATTCATGGAGTGGGCTTGTCAATTACTTGAAGGCTTGGAAGAATTGAACTTTAAATTTGCAAGGTGCGGTAGAATTTTCGAGTGTACGGAGATCGATGATCGGGCGTTTGCGGAAGCTATGAGTGATTTGGAGAGGCAAATTGGGCTCAAATTGAAGAATTATTGAAGAAAAATGGGCTAGAAGCTGATTAAACTCGAACTGGGCCATTGGACTAGCTGTGGGGGACCAAGACATGAAGAAGCCCAAAAGCCCCATCATCTTCACGCGGCCCGCGTAAGGTTTCCACGCGGCCCGCGTGGATTCCTGCAAGGGCATTTTCGGGATTTTGTTTGGAGCTCTATATTGGGAAGGTTGGTGTGCCTCTTTAGCCTTATCTTGAACACTCGATTTTGAACATTCTCTCTGGAGTTTTGGAGCACTTTAAAGGCAAGGAACCTCAAGAACTTCATCATTTCTCCTCTTGATTCTTGTTAAATGTTGGGTACTATCTTTACTAACTTTGTTTTCTTAAGTTTAGCCATGCTTGGCTAGACAAATTGTGGTTGACTTTAGTGAAATCCTTTGACTAATTGTTGAATGTTGAAGACTCTATGAACTTGTGTTTGAATCTTTATGAAAATGTTTTGTGTTTTAACATATTATCATTACTTGTATGTTTTTATTCATGAGTTTAAATGTGTTTGTGGTGATTAGTTGGCTAATTTCTTGATTAACTAAAGGATCTTCAAATTAGCAAGAAACAAGTGATTTTTGTGTTAGTTTTACTTCACACAATCATAAAGACATTTTCTCCAACATGGTAGTGGAAGCTTTTGACTCCTCTTGGATTTGGTGACTTTTTAATTCTTAATGCTAGTTGACTTTCACTAATTACATTCTTAATGGAATTTGTGACTTTGATAAGGAAATTGTTATGAGCTTCTCTAACCATTTCAACAACTAAGAAAAGTATAGGTAATCTCAAGCTTCTTGGATTACTATAGCCAAATTAAGGATTTAAATCAAGTATTGCACCATTGGATTCTAATGATATGTTCATCAAAAGTCAAAGTGAGGAAACTTTAAGTCAACCATCCTTCCCTTATTGATTCTACATCAAACTCTTATTTTTGTTAAAATTGTCTATTTAAATCTTAGTTTAATCCTAGTTTATTTCAAGTGTTTCAAAAGATCAAAACCCCCATTTTTACTTTTATTTTCATTTTACAAGTACTATTACAAAGAGATTTTTCATAGAGTCATAAATTGAACCAATCTCCGTGGATACGATCTCTTTACCACTATACACTATTTTAGTGTAAAAGATATAGGGTTATTAATTTTGTTGGCCTCGACAACCACCACTTGTTTATATTATGAGATGAGATACTTATGAGATATTAGAGCTGCATGCTAGATGATAGGCTAGGTATTTCAGGAATTTAGACCTAGAGTTTCCTGATTAATGATGCCTTAGCCTAGGGGAATGTTGCTGATTGATATTATCTGGTATTTGCTCTGTGTGTGTGATGAGTAGGGGTACATGGTAGGAATCTGTTAGAGAGAGTTTTGAGTCGAAGGGTAATCTAGGATAGATACCTAGATGTGCATTTGAGGAATCTAATAAGAGAGTAGTTTGATATCCGTGAGGGATAGAGTACTTGTGAATTAGGATCCTAGGAGGAGGACTTGGGGCGACTATGGGTTGGTGTGAAAGGTAGTATTGGGCCCGTACTAATGAAAGCACCGGATATGTATGCAACCCCAGTAAGAACCTTAGGGTGCTAAGGAACATGTAGGGGTGGGTAATTGAGTGGGAGCTTTAGCCAGTCCCTGATGATTTTTGTGTTTGTGTTACAGAGAGACTATGGTGATTACTCGCAACAACCCCGGGGGGTGATGATACTAGTGAGGAGGAGATCTGCAGGATCATTGCCGAGGAGGTGGCCGCAGCTATCAGCGAGGCCATTCCAGAGATATTTGGGTCTATTAAGACCACATTGATTGAGATTTTGACGAGCGATATGTTGCTGTCACAGAGACTATTGTTGCCGTATCCACCGCAACCCTTGCAGCTGCGAGGCCACAGGGGGGTGACTTGTTGTTGTTTTGAGAGTTTAGCAACAAGAAGCCACCAGAGTTTGACGGGACCCAAGACCCAATTTCTGCTATGAGATAGATCTCTGAAATCGAGGGATGTTTCTATACATGTTCATGCCTGGAGCACTTGAGAGTTCGGTTCGCACTGAACCAACTTTGCTTGGGAGCGAAGGACTGGTGGAAGTTCGTGACGACTGATTTCACCCTTGCAGATCATGCTGTAGTGACTTGGGAGAGGTTTACCCAGTTATTCAGAGACAAGTATGTTCCCCAGGTGGAGAGGGAACGATTGGCTTAGGAGTTTTTTTCTCTCAAGCAGAAGACATAAATAGTGACAGAGATTACGAGGATGTTTCATGAGAGGGCGTTGTTCTGCCCTGAGCACGTGTCCACGGAGCAGGCACATGTGAGCCGGTACTTGAGCATTTTGAGGTGAGATATTCGGGAGTTCGTGGCGAACTCATCATATCGGACATTGGTTGAGCTACAGACCAATACCAAGAGGAGGGAGATTGAGCTGGAGATACGGACTAGAGAAGATGGAGAGTCTTAGGGGAGAGACAGGAGACCAGTGCAGTCGCAGCCGATGACCAAGCGGGCTAAGCCCACTGATTTAGCCCGCTGATACGAGAGCAGGAGGCCAGAAGGGCCGCCCTTGTGGCAAGTGCAGAAAGAGCCATGAGGGATCTTCCCGAGCAGGGATTTGCTACAAATGTGGCAATGTGGGGCATATGGTGAAGGGCTGCCCCAAGGGATTTTCGGTTTGCTTTCATTGCAACCAGAAGGCCGAGTGTCCTCAGCTCACTCAGGGATCAGCCTAGGCTTCTGCTCCTGCTTGCTTTGCGCGTTAATGATGGCCGGACGGGGAAGGCTGAGGCTCCGAGAGCTCATGGGAGAGCTTTCTAGCTGACTGCGAAGGTGGTCCGCGCAGCACCTGACGTTGTTGCTGGTATGTATCTCCTTATTCATGTTATTTTGAGATTTGTTTATGCTTATACTGTGTTTCATATAGGTACTATTCTTGTGAATTATGTGCCTGCCTTGGTGTTATGTGACTCGGGTGCGAGTCGATCTTTCGTGTGTTTATCCTTTAGTCATCACATTAGTGTTAGAGGCGAGGCATTGAGTCGACCGCTGAGGGTTTATATAGCCGATGAGCATGCGGTTTTCACCACTGATGTATACCAGGGATGTGTTTTAGAGATTTTCGGTGTTGAGTTTCCGATAGATCTAGTGCCGATAGCGATGGGTGATGTCTGTGTCGTAGTGGGCATGGATTGATTAAGCCGGTTTGAAGGCGTGATTGACTGTGAGCGTCAGATGGTGACCATACGAGATCCTAGTGGGGGAGTACTTACTGTTTATGGAGAGGGAACTAGATCGGGATCAGTTTTTTGCTCTGCCGCTAGGGCAAGGCAGAGTCTACAGTAGGGATGCATGAGCTTTTTAGCATATGTGATGGATACACACGTTGCCACTGAGAGGCCGATTTTTGTTTTCGATATTCCCGTAGTTTGTGAGTTCCCGAATGTTTTCCCCGAGGAATTGTCGGATGTGCCTCCTAAGATACATGTGGAGTTCTGGATCGACCTGATTCCGGGGGTGGCGCCTATTGCCAAGGCACCTTATTGACTTGCGCCACCCGAGATGCTAGAGTTATCCTCGCAGCTCCAGGAGCTGCTGGGGAAGGGTTTAATTAGACCGAGTAGCTTTCCGTGGGGAGCGCTGATCCTTTTTGTCAAGAAAAAGGATGGTTCACACCGGATGTGCATCGACTACCGGGAGTAGAACAAGCCGACGGTCAAGAACCGTTATCCACTACCGAGAATCAACGATTTGTTTGATCAGTTGTAGGGGGCGTCTTGGTTTTCCAAGATTTATTTGAGATCTGGGTATCATCAGATGAGAGTCTGCGAGGAGGATATCCAGAAAACGGCCTTTCAGACTCGTTATGGGC
Source organism: Lactuca virosa (assembly GCF_052849685.1). Classification (NCBI taxonomy): domain Eukaryota; kingdom Viridiplantae; phylum Streptophyta; class Magnoliopsida; order Asterales; family Asteraceae; genus Lactuca; species Lactuca virosa. Next base: position 49,426,437 of record NC_136433.1, read on the forward strand.
ATTACGAGTTTGTGGTGATGCCTTTCGGGCTCACCAATGCACCGACATCGTTCATGGACCTCATGAACCGGGTGTGCAGGCCCATGCTGTAGTGACTTGGGAGAGGTTTACCCAGTTATTCAGAGACAAGTATGTTCCCCAGGAGCAGAGGGAACGATTGGCTTAGGAGTTTTTGTCTCTCAAGAAGAAGACATAAATAGTGACAGAGATTACGAGGATGTTTCGTGAGAGGGCGTTGTTCTGCCCTGAGCACGTGTCCCCGGAGCAGGCACATGTGAGCCGGTACTTGAGCATTTTGAGGTGAGATATTCGGGAGTTCGTGGCGAACTCATTATATCGGACATTGGCTGAGCTACAGACCAATGCGAGGAGGAGGGAGATTGAGCTGGAGATACAGACTAGAGAAGATGGAGAGTCTTAGGGGAGAGACAGGAGACCAGTTCAGTGGCAGCCGACGACCAAGCGGGCTAAGCCCACTGATTTAGCCCGCTGATATGAGAGCAGGAGGCCAGAAGGGCCGCCCTTGTGGCAAGTGCGGAAAGAGCCATGAGGGATCTTGCCGAGCAGGGATTTGCTATAAATGTGGCAATGAGGGGCATATGGTGAAGGACTACCCCAAGGGATTTTCGGTTTGCTTTCATTGCAACCAGAAGGCCGAGTGTCCTCAGCTCACTCAGGGATCAGCCTAGGCTTCTGCTCCTGCTTGCTTTGCGTGTTAATGATGGCCGGACGGGGAAGGCTGAGGCTCCGAGAGCTCGTGGGAGAGCTTTCTAGCTGACTGCGAAGGTGGTCCGCGCAGCACCTGACGTTGTTGCTGGTATGTATCTCCTTATTCATGTTATTTTGAGATTTGTTTATGCTTATACTGTGTTTCATATAGGTACTTTTCTTGTGAATTATGTGCCTGCCTTGGTGTTATGTGACTCGGGTGCGAGTCGATCTTTCGTGTGTTTATCCTTTAGTCATCACATTAGTGTTAGAGGCGAGGCATTGAGTCGCCCGTTGAGGTTTCTATAGCGGATGAGCATGCGGTTTTCACCACTGATGTATACCAGGGATGTGTTTTAGAGATTTTCGATGTTGAGTTTCCGATAGATCTAGTGCCGATAGCGATGGGTGATGTCTGTGTCGTAGTGGGCATGGATTGGTTAAGCCGGTTTGAAGGCGTGATTGACTGTGAGCGTCAGATGGTGACCATACGAGATCCTAGTGGGGGAGTACTTACTGTTTATGGAGAGGGAACTAGATCGGGATCAATTTTTTGCTCTGCCGCTAGGGCAAGGCAGAGTCTACAGCAGGGATGCCTGAGCTTTTTAGCATATGTGATGGATACACAGGTTGCCACTGAGAGGCCGATTTTTGTTTTCGATATTCCCGTAGTTTGTGAGTTCCCGAATGTTTTCCCCGAGGAATTGTCGGATGTGCCTCCTGAGATACATGTGGAGTTCTGGATCGACCTGATTCCGGGGGCGGCGCCTATTGCCAAGGCACCTTATTGCCTTGCGCCACCCGAGATGCTAGAGTTATCCTCGCAGCTCCAGGAGCTGCTGGGGAAGGGTTTAATTAGACTGAGTAGCTTGCCGTGGGGAGCGCCGATCCTTTTTGTCAAGAAAAAGGATGGTTCACACCGGATGTTCATCGACTACCAGGAGTAGAACAAGCTGACGGTCAAGAACCGTTATCCACTACCGAGAATCAACGATTTATTTGATCAGTTGCAGGGGGCGTCTTGGTTTTCCAAGATTTATTTGAGATCTAGGTATCATCAGATGAGAGTCTGCGAGGAGGATATCCAGAAAACGGCCTTTCAGAATCGTTATGGGCCTTACGAGTTTGTGGTGATGCCTTTCGGGCTCACCAATGCACCGACATCGTTCATGGACCTCATGAACCGGGTGTGCAGGCCCATGTTGGATCGGTCGGTGATGGTGTTCATTGATGACATTTTGGTGTACTCGAGGTCTAGGGAACAACACTAGGAGCATCTGCGGGAGATTCTTGGGGTGTTGAGGATGGAGAGGCTTTATGCCAAATTCTCCAAGTGTGACTTGTGGTTAGGAGAGGTCCAGTTTTTGGGACACCTCGTTAACCAAAATGGGATTTTGGTCGACCCGACCAAGATTGAGGCAGTTATGCGATGGGAGGTGCCGAGATCCCCATCCAAGATCAGGAGTTTTCTGGGTCTGACAGGATACTGTCAGAGGTTTATCAGAGATTTCTCCAAGATTGTCGTTCCTCTCACCAAATTGACAGGGAAGGGTGTTATCTTTACTTGGGGGACTTAACAGCAGGCATCATTCGAGACTCTTCGTCAGAGATTGTGCGAAGCTCCAATGTTAGCTCTTCCGGAGAGAGTAGAGGACTTTGTAGTCTACTGTGATGCATCCATATCAGGGATAGGCGTCGTGTTGATGCAGAGGGGGCATGTGATCACATATACATCGAGGCTACTGAAGCCTCACGAGACGAGGTATCCCACCCATGAATTGGAGTTGGGGGCGGTGGTATTCGCGCTCAATATTTGGCGCCACTATCTCTATGGTGTCCGATGTACCATATATACAGATCATAAGAGCCTGAAGTACCTTATGGATCAACCCAACCTGAATATGAGACGTAGGAGGTGGTTGGATGTAGTGAAAGACTATGACTGTGAGATTTTGTATCACCCTGGCAAGGCTAACATGGTAGTCGATGCCCTGAGTTGCAGGGCAGTGAGTGCTCGGATCCGAGATGTGTGTATGAGGATGGCGGTGATGACTCCAGTCTTAGATACCATCCGAGAGGCCCAAGAGGTGGCCATGAGACCAGAGAACCGTAAGAGAGAGTAGGTGATTGGGCAGATTTCTGAGTTTGAGACTGATAGTAAGGGGCTTATGACCTTCCGTGGACGGGTATGGGTTCCATATTCGGTTGGAGCTCGACGGATTTTGATGAAGGAGGCCCATAGGTCGAGATTCTCGATCCATCCCGGGGCCACCAATATGTATTTGGACTTGAAAAAGGATTATTGGTGGCCCTGTATGAAGAGAGATGTGGCATGAGTAGTCGAGAGATGCTTGACCTGCCGTCAGGTCAAGGCGGAGCACCAGCGTCCCCATGGCCAGTTGCAGCCTTTGGAGGTTCCCCTGTAGAAGTGGGAACAGGTCACCATGGATTTTATTACCAAGTTACCGAGGACTGCGCGGGGTGTCAATGTGATATGGGTGATTGTAGATCGGTTATCGAAGAGTGCTCACTTCCTGGCTATAAGTGAGAGCTCTTCCGCGGAGAAATTAGCCGAGGTCTACGTTCGAGAGGTGGTAGCACGACATCGGTTGCCAACATCGATAGTGTCAGATCGTGATGTGCATTTTACTTCCAAGTTCTGGAAGAAATTTCATGAGGAGTTGGGCACCCGGCTGCATTTCAGCACTGCATATCACCCACAGACAGAGGGTTAGAGCGAGCGGACGATTCCGACGCTTGAAGACATGCTACGAGCATGTGTTATGGATTTTGGTGGGAGTTGGGACACTTACTTGCCTTTGGCTGAGTTTTCATACAACAACAACCATCACTCCAGTATTGGGATGCCTCCCTTTGAGCTTTTATACGGGAGGAGGTGCCGAACTCCCATCTGTTGGGGCAAGGTCGGGCAGAGAGTGATGAGGAGCACTGAGATAGTGCTCAAGACGACAAAGCAAATCCAGCAGGTCAGACAGAGGTTACTGACGGCCCAGACTCGTCAGAAGAGTTAAGCAGACCGCACTACAAGAAAAATACCCTTTAATGACGCGCGAACAATGACACTCGCTGATTTACGATACACATTTTTGTGTGTCCTTAAAAATAATGTCAGTCTTCCAAAATTTGAAGGATAGAGGACACTCATTTGTGCATGCCCTAGAATTAATGTCCAACGAAAAAAAATTACAAACACGGAAGGCACCTAAATTTAAGTGGGCGTCGTGTACAGATGTCGTTTTATAAAATTTTAATACGCACGTGCCCTTTTGATACTACTAAGGGGGAAAACCAAATCCCCCAAAAATTCAAGTACCCCGCCTTCCCCAAAAATCGAACCTCACGATATCTTTCATGGAGTCGGCGATTGGTGGTTTACGTCTCCTCACACTCAAATTGTTGGCGATTTTAAGGTTTTTGCCCCCGATATCAAAGAAGAACTAGGGCTTTTATGCTCTGGACCTCAAAAGTGCGCACCCATGAATTAGGGCTTTTATATCGTCATGTTCAGGAAAAACAACGATATCCGCTCTTCCTCCTCGCCATACAACTAATTCTTCGTCATTTCCTTGTTGAATATTGCTGAAGCGTGTGATGGTTAACCCTTGAAGAAGTTATGAAGAGAAGTCGTAATCTGAGGGTGCATCGTTTAGTAGAGATGGTCTGGCAAAGATCTTATATTCCCACCTATCTGAATGGTAATCTGAGCCTAAATCGACTCACGAAACATTCTCACAGAAGCTTTATCAGACATTCAAATCTCATCAAAGGTTTTTCAAACCTCCACTTCTCGCCAAATAATTCCACAAAGATTCTTTCTCCGCCTGTAATTTTCAAAAGCCCCATCATTCACTTTCTCTCTCCATCGCCGGTATAATTTCTTAGGGTTCTACAAGGGTTTCTCTCTAAATTCTTCATCAATTCAATCACCATGTGAATTGAAATTATCTTCTGGAACCCTAACTCTCGGAGTAACTCCTCATTCTCATTCGGGTAAGAACATCATTAAAGTTTATGATATGTGTTGGTTTTACATCTTAACTTTAGATTATCTATTTTTAATTTTTAATTATTTGGATTCTAGAGTTTTGTTTCTTTAACCTTTGTGTTTACTACTACTTCTGTAAACCATTATACCAATCTGTTTACAACTTTACCTACGTTTACATATGAGTCTCTCCAGTTTTTATTTTTGTTTGTTCACTTGATTTGTATGATTACGGACTCGTGCTATGACTCATAAAGTGTGAAATATTCTTATTGATATCGATTTTAGTTCCTTTTCCACTAATTGTCCACAATGAAAAGCTTCTCAATGTGCGCCTAAATGCTCAGTTGATTATAGTGAAGTGGAGTTTTGACTTTTGACAATCTTGTTTTTGATTTCCTTAACTTTTTTCATAATGTAATTGAAAATCAAAATCTTTGGCGTTTTTAGAGGATTATAATTTGTTGAACAACTAAAAATGTTTGACCACATATTTCAGAAAATCTCTTTCAATAGTGATGCATTTGAAATTTGGAAGTTTTCAATTTAAAAAACGATATGAACAATAATCTTACACACGTAATCAATTCCAATCATCTCTAGAATTCTAGAGCTTTTTGTTATGTTTCAACTTTCAACTGTAGGAGATATTCAGGAATGCTTTTTGACTCTTCTTTTATGCTTTAAACGAGTCAGGCCTCTATCATTGTACTTTCCAAACACAATAAATTAATTATGATATCATCTTAAATATGTTTATGCGGCTCATAATGAAGTTATAGGATCTGTTAATAAAGTCACGTAATTGGTCATTACCATAAAAATGATCATAGAAAAATGACCAGGTAATCCAATTGTCGACCAAGACCTCCCATGTCTGTCATATTCCTAAAGGGCGTAATATGGTAATTTACATGCTTTCTGTGAAAGAAAATTAACCTTTAAATATTAACAACACTAGAGTATAAAGTCTATTGTAGGATGCTTTGACAAATAAACCATATAATCAAATAACGATTGAAAATTTTACCTAACAAGTCATAAATATTTTATTTTAGAATATATGCTTTTATTATTTGGCTTAATAGTTTATTATTGCAGTGTTAGAAACATTTATTCATCTTTTTTTTTCACTCTAGGTGTAGGAAATTACAAAAAATAAGGAATACGGTAGCTTAAAGATAGATTTACCCGTGATCCAGTTAAAATATCTCTTCAATGTAAATTATTTCATTGTTAGACAAGTGAATCTTCATATTTCTCCCTTAGTGAGGTTGAAAGGATTCGTGAGAGTTTATGGAGGAAACTTTGCTGCAAAGGTATGTTAATTATCAAGATTGATGCAATAATTTCATTATTTGATTGTGTTTTGGATGCTTCACAATTTTTACATATTACCTTTTCATTCAAGAAAAAGGTTTTCACATAATTTAATTTTTGTGGTTTATAATTGCACATAATGTGTTCGATGTAATGCCGGATTGAGATTATTCATATTTATCTTACCTAGATTCAAAATTTGATCCTTACCTTTTCAATCATGGTCAGTGTAATGGATTTAAGAAGTCTTTAAAGTTCAAATTAGGCAATGGAGTATATCAAGTATAAAAGAACAGTATCTGTTGAGGAGGTAATTTTGATGATGATTTTGTGTGGGTATATATAAACTTAATGGCGAGTTAACTTTTTTGTGATACCCAAACTTAGATGTGGATCCAAACCTGTTTTGGTATTAGGGGAGAAGTATATGAAGGTCGTTTTCAGTCTGCCCAGTAATAGACCCTTTGATATTGTTGAGCTTGTAATCAGGAGACAACCTAGGAGGTAAGGGTAATCATTTTCTATTATGGAAAAGGGCATTATGGATAATTGGCAGATATGGATGCTCAATATAAAATATGTTGTTACTTGGTGTGCATGTTGATGGTCAATTTACTGGATTCCCCAAATCAAGAGAAGATTTTAAGAGTCATATAATAACAATAGAAGAATTAGTACCAGATATTGATCTTGAAACAGTGGAAAATGGCAGATGACTACTCGGGGAGTGACTTGAAGGTTATTATTGTCTTTCTCTCTCTCTCTCTCTCTCTCTCTCTCTCTATATATATATATATATATATATATATATATATATATATATATATATATATATATATATATATATATATATATATATATATATGTGTGTGTGTGTGTATGTGTGTGTGTGCGTGTGTGTGTTTCGTTACTAACAGTTGTGTTTTTTGTATGTTGAAATTACAGACTCTTTCTTTCGCAGCTGAAAATCATCCAATAAGAGAAATTTTGGAAAATGAAAAGAAGGTTTGGTTCCTTGACGGTTATTAATTACAATAAAAACATTTATATACATAAATTGTCTAACTTTTTAAAGGATGTTAAAAGGGTTAAAAAGACCATCCTGTCCCTATACATTACTCATTTTTTTTTTTTTGCTTTTTTGTAGGTTGATTGACTTCAACATGTGGTTATATGTTCGTCTTCCTCGGGTAAAAACCTTTATGAATTAGTTTAATTGCTTTTATTATCAGAGAACTTTTGATTTCCTTTAAAAAATCAACTGGTCATAAACCACATAGGATCATATTCTACAGGTATCAATCATATAACTTTCTTCTTTTTCCTGCTAAAACTTGCAGAAAGTTTCTCATTGTTGTATTACCATAGGGATGGTTTGAGTGGGGTAGTTTAGCAAAGTCTTGATGAGTGAAATGGATAAAATCCGGAAGGTATATGCAACCTGTAACATTCATTGGTTTAGGTGGAATTGATTCCAATGTGTTTTCTGAAGTTTGTAGATTAATTTTTTTTAATCTTTAATAATCAAACTCTTGGTTTAATGTGTTTGTTTTAATGGCAGTCGTTGATTGAAGGAAACCAAATTGAGGAAATATATGATATGGATGATTTTTTTGACATGATATCTAAAACAAGAAGGTGCCCCTTAATAGCAATGTAGTATTAGGTTATATAGTTAGGGAAAACCTCTTAATAACAATGTACAATCAGATCCCTTAATACCAATGTATTACAATTTTTTCGACATGATGTTATTGGATGAAATTGATTGTTTTGGTATCTATTTGTTTCTATATTTTTGTATTATGCGTAAATGAGTATCATAAAGAGGCGTCGTAAATTCATATCGTAAATGGCTGTTGAAGTTTATGACACGCAATTATGTGTCATCTTCATTTATGACAAGGGCTTTAATGATACGCAATGCGTGTCATAAATGCGCGTCGTAAGGTTACGACACGCAAATGCGCGTCATCTTCCTTTATGACAGGGCCTTCCTTGATACGCATTGCATGTCGTAAATGAGCGTCGTAAATGCGTGTCGTAACCGCACGTCGTAAATGCACATCGTCTATAGACGACGCGCAAAAGCGTGTCGTCTCTCGTTATGACAGGGCCTTTTTTGACACGCATTTGCGCGTCGTCTAAGCGTTTTACGACACGCATTGCGCGTCGTAAAAGGCTGTTTTTCTAGTAGTGTCGGAGATGTTCCAAGCTAGAGTTCCAGGTCAGCGATTTTGTCCTCCTGAAGGTGTCCCCATGGTAAGGGGTGATCCGATTTAGGAAGAGGGGCAAGCTGGGCCCTAGATACATTGGTCCTTTCAGAATGATTACTCGAGTAGGTAAGGTGGCTTATCGGTTAGAGTTGCCTGCAGAGTTGAGCCAGATTCATAACACCTTCCATGTGTCCCATCTGAGGAAGTGTGTAGCCGACGTGACGACAGTAGTCCCTTTAGAGGACATTCAGGTTGATGTTCGCCTGAACTAAATTGAGAATCCAGTGGCAATTTTGGATAAGAAGGTGAAGGTCTTGAGGAATAAAGAGGTGCCCTTGGTTAAGGTTCAGTGGCAGCATCAGAGGGGATCCGAGTGGACTTGGGAGCCGGAGTCTGAGATGCGTGAGCAGTACCCAGAGCTATTTCCGGAGAATGACTTCGAGGGTGAAGTCTGATTCTAGTGGGGGAGAATGGTAACATCCCGACTCCCAGGTATAAGTTTAAATTGTTTATATTCATTTTGACAGGGCAACTCGACGAGTTGGAGGCCCCGACTCGTCGAGTAGAGATTGAGATAGCCGCGTGGATTTTAGATTCAACTCGACGAGTTAGAGGACCCAACTTGACGAGTAGGAGCTGAGTGTGAAAACCCTAATTTTCAGGGTTTGCACCCTATTTAAAGGACCTTAAGTCCTTTACCCCTCCTCCCTCATCACCTTATCACCCTGAGAGAAACCCCAATCTCATCACTGTGAGGGAGAGTGAGGCTAAGAGTGTGTGTTTTGGTGCATTTTTTGAAGGAACTTGAGGAGTAAAAGGCTTGGAACGAGAAGGAGTCTCTGGATCTGGCATCCATTCAGTTTTTACGACCATTTGGAGGTAAAAAGCCATTACACTGATCACTTGTTTGCTAGATCTCTCCATTAGGGAGTTTATGGACATTTTTAGTATTTCTTGAGTCATTAATGGTTTTGAGCTTACCACGAAGCTAAGACTTCAGATCTAGACATTATTAGGCCCTTTAGGCCTAAAGACTCAAGCTTTATCAAGCTTTGGCCAACTTCCATGCCTTAAACCCTTTGTTGATCTTTGTTTTGGAAAACTTAGCCCTAGATGCCATGAATGGACATAAAGCTTGCAACTTTACGTAGTATTTCAGCCTTATAAGGCTAGATCTAGAGTTTGGGGCTTTAGTCTCGCTAAAAAGCGTCTGAATGAGTGATTGGGCTGAAGGAACTCGACGAGTTGGTTAGCCAACTCGACGAGTTGGTTAGGGTTTCCCCAATTATCCTGGACGCGGTGCAAACTCGGCGAGTTGAGTTGGATTTTTCCTGATTTTTCTGAGAACAGGAGAAACTCGACGAGTCGCATAGATGCACTCGGCGATTTGGGTCAACATGGACTGTTGACTTGAGCGTTGCCTTTCGTTGACTTTTAGGGTTGGTCAAGTTGTGGACTTTGGAGGCCATGGAGGGGTAAAATGGTATTTTACTCTTTTCGAGAATTAGTAAAGAGGGTTAGCTTAACATCTTTAGAGTTGTTGTTATAAATTGTTAATTAGAGATGATTATGATATATGTAGGTGGAGTCTAGACCGACCGTTGAGTACGAGACATACTTGCTTTACCGACGAGGTGAGTCTTCTCACTATACTTACCTGAGTGGTAATTACTGTACGACCGGAGGGTCTTATCTGAGTTATTGATAGGAGGGTCTTATGTGCTTACTGAGTTATGTGATATTATGCATTCTGTCTTTGTGATTTATGCTATATATTATTGTGTGCCTTATTGAGTTAGGACTAGAGGGTCCAAACTGAGTTGTGAGACCGGAGGGTCTTCACTGAGATATTGGACTGGAGGGTCCAACCCGAGCTGTGAGACCGGAGGGTCTTCACTGAGACACATGACCGGAGAGTCCTTATCGATATATAGCCATGAGAGGCTAATTACTTTTGTGTGGTATTTTGGGAAACTCACTAAGCTTTGTACTTACAGTGTTGTGTGAAATGTGTTTCAGGTACATCTCAAGATCATTGGAAGGCGCCGGCATGATTGTACACACCAACTAGAGATTATGTTTTGAGGATTCTGGGATATTGTCAAACATTTTATTGTCTTGTGTTTTGAACAACTTATAAACTTGGGTTTGAGAAATATGAAACAGTGTTTTGTGTGGTTTTAAAAATGAAAAATTTATTGGAAAATTTAGAGTGTTACATGAAGGCCAACAGACCCAGGGCGGCCCGGATAGACTAAAGGCCTGTGAGATGGACCGGTCAGGCCGAAGGCTCGGAGAACGGTCCAGACAGGATGAAGGTCCGGTGCGGCGATCCAGACATGCTGAAGGTTCCGTATGCGTGTTGTTGCAGTGATATTTATGATTATGTATTGGGATGGTATTTTGGGGGAAACTCACTAAGCTTTGAGCTTACACTTTGGATTATGCTTCAGGTACCTCAGAGGAACGCAGGAAGGCGAAGGCGTGATCATGCACCTCCTCATGTTTTTGTATTATGATTTTGGGATTTCTCTGATGTGAAACTTATTTTGAATACAATTTGTAGACAATGATGGTTTTGGGTTTGTTTAAAAAGATTAAAATTTTCAAGAATTTTTTGAATGTTACATACACTTACATAATGGTACCGGTGTTACCTCATGTATCCTTGCCGGAGAATTTGTTGTCTCTATTACTTTAGGTTTCCCCACCGAGACTGAAACCATAAAACCCGATGGAATCGATCGTAAGAGAGGCAATAAATTTTGTTTGTGGATAAAGTTTCCGACTTTACATTTTCTCCCAGTAACCGGTAACACTCCCTAAATCATCTATTCACCGTCGATTTAAGACAATCGTCTTCTCCGGACAAACAACCATAAGTAAGCTCAGTGTTGTTGTCCTCTAATATTACTACTAAACTCCATCACGATCTATATATAAGTGATGACCCCTTCTATCTGTTTACACAAAAACAAATCAAAGACATATACAACTAATCACTCCCCCTTTTCTACTCACAAAGGTGATATTTGGTGTTAGAACACGCTAAAATTCGTTTTCAGATACTGCCTACTAGGTGCTCGATCTAATGCTCATGAAACCCATTCACAAATCGACAACACTGATAGCTCCAAGAAATTGCATCACCATGTAGAACATTTCCATGGTTAACGATAGTTTTGTTGCAAATAAAAATCTGAATGTCACATCTGTATTGATATGCCCCCTCCTTGAGATTTAATCACACCCATTACAGTCAATACCAAAATGTAGAGAAACAAGAAAGTTGTGATGAACTCTGGGATACCAATTCTGTAAAACGACCATGACGACAACTCGCGTGGCTCAAACAATGGCTCCAACAGTGGCTCCTTGTAGTCTTTATCGGACCAAGAGATTTGACGATGGCAGGTCTGCAGGGTTATTTTTAGGAAGAAGATGTTGGTGTGGTAATCAGACCTGATTTTGAGGAAGAAGATGATATAGGTTGCTGGGTTATTTTTATGTCCATGATGTGTATGTGTGTGTGTGTGTGAGAGAGAGAGAGAGATCATATTTTAATTTAATAAAACATTAATTTAAATAGAAAAAAATTGGGAGGGCATATTAGTCATTTCAATTTACTAAGGGACCAAATCTGCAATGAAACTAGCTCAAAAGAACCACGAAGCCAAAAAAGTCGAGGTTTGGACTAAACATCAGAAAAAATGAATACCATAGGGACCATTTTTACTATTTTGTCAAAAATTAATACCTTAATATCTTTGGGATATCTCCAGAAAAGTCCCAATATTTTGGGCAAATTTTTAATAAAGTCCTAAATTTTATTTTTTAAATAAAAAAGTCCTGACTTTTTCACATTGTGAATAGAAAAGCCCAAGAAACCGGCTAATTTATTCAGTTTAGCCCTTTTTGACCTGTTCAGCAGGTCATGAGACCAAATTGTTAATTTTTCGAAAATAATGAGACTTTTTTGTAGATTTCGTCAAAATTTTTATATAATGTATAAACATATTTTTTACATATCTATATCTATTTTTACATATTTTTGTATTTCTTATTTTTTATATGTATATATTTACGTATTTTTATGTATTTTAAATGTATAAACATATTTTTTTTACTTATTTATATGTATTTTTAACCATTTTACATATTTTTTTTATGTATTTTTATGTGTTAATTTTTATGTATTATGTATTTATATGTATTTTTATATATTTTTACGTATTTATGTATTTTTTTTAAGCTTTTTATATAGATGTTTATGTATTTTAAGTGTATAAACGTATTTTTCACGTATTTATATCTATTTTTAAGTATTTTACATATTTGTTATGTATTACGTATTTATGTATTTTTTTAAAATTTTTTACATAGATGTTTTTGTATATTTATGTATTTTAAATGTATAAACGTATTGTTGTACATATTTATATATATATATATATATATATATATATATATATATATATATTTAAGTATTTTACATATTTTTTGTGTGTTTTTATGTGTTTTTTTATGTATTATGTATTTATATATATTTTTGCATATTTATGTATTTTTTAGTTTTTTTATATAGATGTTTATGTATTTTCATGTATATTAAATGTTTAATTGTATTATTTTTACGTAAAAAATATATAAACACGTAAAAATAATTTAATTAAACATTTAATATACATAAAAATATATAAACATCTATATATAAGAAAACTAAAAAAATACATAAATACGTAAAAATACATATAAATACATAATACATAAAAAAAACACATAAAAACACAAAAAAAATGTAAAATACTTCAAAAATACATATAAATACGTAAAACCATACGTCTATACATTTAAAATACATAAATATACAAAAACATCTATATAAAACACATAAAAAATACATAAATACGTAATACATAAAAAATATGTAAAATACTTAAAAATAGATATAAATACGTAAAAAATACATTTAGATATTTAAAATACATAAACATCTATATAAAAAGCTTTAACAAATACATAAATACGTAAAAATACATTGAAATACATATAAATACATAATACATAAAAATACATAAAAAATATGTAAAATGGTTAAAAATACATATAAATAAATAAATAAGTAAAAAAATACGTTTATACATTTAAAATACATAAAAATACGTAAATATATACATATAAAAACATAAAAAATACACAAATACGTAAAAATAGATATAGATATCTAAAAAATATGTTTATACATTATATAAAAATTTTGACGAAATCTGCAAAAAGGTACCATTATTTTCAAAAAATTAACAATTTGGTTTTCTCGATCTGTTGAACAGGTCAAAAATGGCTAAAGTGAATAAATTAGCCGGTTTCTTGGGCTTTTCTATTCAAAAGGTGAAAAAGTCAGGACTTTTTTATTCAAAAAATAAAATTTAGAACTTTATTAAAAATTTGTCTAAAATATTGAGACTTTTCTGGAGATATCCCTAATGTCTTTAGCGGCTAAAAAAAGTTGGTTAATTCATAAAAGAACATTTAGTGGTATATATTATCATTTATACGACACAATCTATATTCTTTTAGTTGCATTCTAATCATTATGTCACTAATATATGTGAATATTAGTGGTTTATTACCATTAAATCCATTAAACGTATTATAGTGGCATAAAAAAAATATGTCATTAAAAGTGTATGCTACTAAATGTCATTTTATTGTAGTGATACATATGATATTTCACAATTCAATCAATTTAAAAAAGACCTAAAGTTAGGGATTTATCAATAGGTAATGTTGCACCAATACCCAACCAAAGGGCCACTGCGGTACCAGTCAAAAATACGATTGTCGCTACTGGACGACGAAATGGATTTTGGAATTTATTAACATTTTCTAAAACCATTCATCTCAATTTTTTTGTTACTTGAAAATATCATATTGACAAAATTTATTTAATTTTCATGGACAAACTTGAATTTAAAAATGTATTGGACAAATTTGCCTTTATAACCTCTTATGTGTTTTGCCACATGTAGGGCGTACATAACCGCCAGTTTCCCTTGAGAAAATGGCAACAAAAACTGGATAGAAATACATTGCTATTCTGGAGTGTGTACTGAAAGTTTGTTACAAAACTGAACAGAAATACTTTGGTGTTAATTGACATCTCATCTAGTCCCACCTTTTGCCTTGTATCTGAATATTAATGAGCAGAATATTAATGGGCTCTGCTGATGCTGATTCCATGTGCAAATGATTAAAAGTTCGTATTTATGTTTTTGGTGACCACTTGAGTATCACATATTTGAGTTTTTTATTTGCTTCTACTGCATCCTTTAATATCAAATTGGTATTTTTCATTTACATCTTGAAGTCATACAAGTTGGTGCTCTGGCCTACTTACACAATTCAAACTTCATTGCTTATTTTGGGAAAATGTAGTTATTGGACTCCTTACTCTAGTGACATTGTATAGTTTATGCTTCATGTTTTGGTGATGTAACTTCTTTACTGTTTGTACTTATAGCACTTTTCCCCGAGTTCACTGCTAGTTATTATTATTTATAAAATGTGTTATTCTAAAAGACTTAGCAACTCCATAACATGATCTTGATGTTGTCATAGGACTCCAAAAGACACCTTGAGTGAAAAGTAGTACTTGCGTCGTTTGGTTTACTTAAATTGTTTTTTTCCATTATCTACTATGTGTGAAATGTTCATGCTCACCGGTTGCAAACTTGTAATTTTTTTTTTTTTTTTTTTTGATAAATCTTGCTTTTTTTAATAAAATATAAAGACACATCAAATTAGATAAATTGCATATAATATGGTAAGATTATTTAAATAGAGCGTCTTTAGATGCCAAAGATAAAAGATATAGCCAACGTAGTTGCTGATAAACGAGTTATATAACCTTATAATTTGTCTTGACCAAAAATAGCACATTCAAATAATAGATATTTTACATATACACCACACAGAAAAAGACGCAAGAATCAGTGGAGAAAAATGTTGGGATTTTCTTCATAGCAAGGTGAACCAGTCATATTTTATTGTTGTCAGCTTCTGCTAGCTTTTCATTTTTATTTATAAATTTTCTTGTTGTTTAAAAAAAGAAAATTTAGAATATGTGGCGTATGAGGGTTTCAATTGTCACTTTCATCTTTGGACGTCTTCTAGAACAGGTGGCTTATGTCGGTTGATCTCTCTCCACGTCTCCACTGAGTGCTTATCATCCATCCTTCCTCTAGCGTCGATATAAATTATCAGGACTGCAGGACATATAAGGTTCTTGTATGCATGGACCCATCAACTTTCGAATTTGTCCACTTGGATGCCCCCAATCTTCATTTTTTTCTCACTTGCCCCCTTAAATCTCATAGGCTTCTAACATAAGATAGTAAGCTACGTACATCTAAGAAAACCCACTTGACTTGTATATATATGCAACAACCATTTACAGCTATGCAAAAGAATTTGCACTGTACTTTATTTTAAGAATGTCATAACTCATAAGTATTAATTAACTTTAAAGTTCAGAAACAAAAATAAGTTTTTATTGATCCTTTGAATCAAAGGCCATCATTAGGCTCCGGATCACATATTGGTGTGTTATATATTGTCCATGCCATCGATACGATCTTTGAGTGTCATACAATCGTTCACATTATAGTCAAGTGCAAAGAGTACTATCTCATTCTTTTACTTTTAATAACACACGGGGGATCTCATGGAAAATAACAAACACATGAGGGGTAACCCGTAGAATTTACTATAGAGTATAGGGGAGTTAAAGTGAATATCGTCTATCAATAAGTATCCTTTTTCTCCTCCTCACATTGACAAGATTCACACTGATATCCCCCAAAATGGAAGTAAGTAGACTATGGTGTGGGATGGTAGTCTTAGCAATATTGGTGTGGTATGCATGGAGATTTATAAATTGGGTATGGTTGAAACCAAAGAAGATCGAAAAATGTCTAAGAGACCAAGGCCTGAAGGGAAGCTCCTACAAATTCTTGTTCGGAAACTTGAAAGAGGTAGTTAGCATGTTAAAGGATTCCAAATCTAGACCCATAAATCTAAATGATGAAATTGTTCCCCGAGTAGTGCCCTTTGACCATAAATCCATCACTACTTATGGTAAGCGTTTTGGTTTTCTTTTCATTGGGTGTTTGTTATTGTGGAAGTTAAACAATTGTGCTATATGTCATTGTGGCAAATAATCGAAAGAGATTTTTGTTGTAATTAATTTTGTAGGGAAGATTTGTTTCACATGGATGGGGCCGAGACCTGTGGTGCATATAGCTGAACCTGCTATGGTAAAGGAGGTCTTGGGAAATAACTATCAATTTCAAAAGCCAAGAGGAGGAAACCCTTTAATAAAGACACTAGCGGCAGGTCTAGCAGATGCTGAAACCGATCGATGGAGCAAACACAGAAAAATCATCAATCCTGCTTTTCATGTCGAGAAGCTCAAGGTTTGGTTTCGTTTTCTTATGTCTCCTCAATACCCCATGAATGTTAAAGAAACCACCAGTCTGAATGATAGTTATTTTGATAGCATATGGTGCCTGCAATTTATGTTTGCTGTGAGGAGATGATCACTAAATGGGAAGAAGGATTTAAGAAGGAAAGCTCGTGTGAAGTGGATGTGTGGCCTTATCTTCAAACATTATCCAGTGATGTTATTTCACGTACTGCATTTGGTAGTAGCTTTGAAGAAGGGAAGAGAATATTTGAACTACAACGTGAATTAGCAGAGTTAGTCATACATGCTATACAATCAATCTACATTCCTGGATCTAGGTATCTTTCCCAAAAATATATTATAATTAACCTAGTATTACTTTTGATAAAGAAACGATTTGATTGATCGAAAACAAATTTGTAGATTTTTGCCAACGAAAAACAATAAGAGGATGAAGAAAATTGACCAAGATGTGAAGGCTTCCATAAGGAGTATCATTGATAAACGGATTATGGCAATGAAAGCTGGGGAAAGTAGTAAAGATGACTTGTTGGGCATACTTTTGGATTCTAATTACAAAGAAATTAAACAACATGGGAATAGGAATTTTGGGTTGACTATCGATGAAGTTATTGAAGAGTGTAAGCTTTTCTATTTTGCTGGACAAGAGACCACCGGAAATTTACTTGTTTGGACAATGATCTTGTTGGGTAAGCACAAACATTGGCAAGAGCGAGCCAGAGAGGAAGTTTCACAAATCTTTGGGAAGAAAAAACCAGAAATCGATGGATTAAATCGTTTAAAAATTGTGAGTCTTTTCATAACTTGATGAAGTTAATTGATTAAACATCCGCCTATAGTGCTATTGTTCTTTGATAGATTTATCTTTCTTTAGGTTTTAAAGGTGTTTTAATCATGTGTATTGCAGGTTAACATGATTCTTCACGAGGTTCTTAGACTATACCCACCAGTAGTAGCACTAGGACGAATGATCCACAAGGAAACCAAATTAGGGGGCATAACGCTACCTGCTGGAACGTTCATCCAATTGCAAACTATGATTTTGCACCATGACCATGATATATGGGGTGATGATGTGAATGAGTTCAAGCCTGAAAGATTTTCTGAAGGTGTCTCAAAGGTGACTAAGGGACAAACATCGTATATTCCTTTTGGTGGGGGTCCACGCATATGTATTGGATTAAATTTTTCTTTGATGGAAGCGAAGATGGCTCTTGCTATGATTCTGCAACACTTTTGCTTTGACCTCTCGCCATCCTATTCACATGCTCCACATACGGTTGTTACTCTTCAACCTCAATTTGGGGCTCATTTGATTTTGCAAAAAGTCTAGAAGATCTGTATTTAAGCACAAGTTTTTGTTGGGGAATTTCGTATTGAGGGCTTGTTGTATATCAAATCACATTACTTGGATAGTGATAAATTAATCTGTTTTTAACACTTTCCTTATAAATTATTTGTACGCTACGCTTGGATTTCACAAATGGATTTTTTAATATGTGCCCTAAGAGCACATATAAGAGTATTAATTAATCACAATTATTACTATAATTAAATGTGAAATGCATTAATTATGGAGATTATTAATGAATTTTATATTTAATTATGGTAATATTACTTATAATTAATGTGTTTATCATTTAATTATGGTAATAATTGTGATTAATTAATACTTCTTATATGTGCCCTTACGACACATATTAGAAAATCCTTTTCACAAATATTTTGACAACATAATATTGATCGCTAATATTCTTAGGCACAAGAAGAATAGAAAGAATCAGATTCGTTTTGGAGTTATCTAAAATCCCGTTAATCTCACAAACTGGAATATTATACTCAAGAAATGTATAAGAATGGCAAAATATAGTTTGGCAAGTTATTTTCAGTTATTAGGAAGTTCCAACCCATTTCTTTTCCAGAATTTGCATAGGTTCGCAAGTCGGCAGCGTAATGAATCTGCATGTCATCCGTCCACAACATACCAAGTTTGCAGGTCTGCAGCTCACCGACTCTGTAGGTCCCAGTGTCATCAATTATGTTGGTCTACACACGGGCACCATAACTTCGCACCACCGACACCATAACTTCGGTGGTGTTCGCTATACCACGTTTTTTTTCCTTAGTCTAAAATCCAAATTTTATAACTAACTCAACACTTTCGAACTTTTTTTTCATTGCATTCTAAATTGCTACCTCTAGACCCTAATTTTTCATCTAATAGGGGATCAAACTCGCATTATACAAGTGTGGACTTCACAACATTTGGCTTTTTTTAGAGCATAGCTTTGATTCTCTCTAAAACTTGTATAAAATCAAATTACACTTAACTGACCACTTGGCATTTTTTTTAAGATCAGAACTTTGATCCCCTCTAAAACTTGAATAAATTCAAATTATAATTAAATGACAAGTGATCTAAGATCACAAACATTCACCCTAATATGGTGTAATTCTTAACTTTGTATAGACAAAATAAACAAATCAAACTTACGCATAAATGAAAATGTTAAATCGATTGAATTTCCACTTTAACATTCCAAATATATGAGAATTGAGGTATCCTAATCGATAGAACTTATCAACCCATTTGAATACATTAAGATAAAATACTCAAAAGCATCATATCTAATATAGTTATCAATCTGTTGACAAATTTAGTAAGCAGGGTGTCCTTATCCATTCATGATTACAAAAATCCAATTCCCGACTTTTTGAAATGCAACCACACTTCAAGATCACATAGGTAATTCCTTAATTAATATTAGTGGTTGTCGAGGCCAGCAAAATAAATATCCTAAATATTACATACTAAAATAGTGCATAGTGATAAATGGTTCGTATCCATGAAGATTGCTTCAATTAATAACTATCAAAATCTTATTGTACAAATACTTGTGAAATGAAAATAAAAATAAAAATCGGGGTTTTAATCTTTTGAGTTGTGTAAAGAAACTAAAATTAAACTACGACTTTGAAATTATAATTCAATAAACACAAAACTTTGATGTAAATCAATAAGAGAAATATGGTTGACTTTAACTTTCATCACATTAACAGTTAGTTAATTATCATTAGATATTACGGTGCAAGGCTTATGGTTCAATTTAATTTGACTTTAACCTAGACATTTCTTAGTTAATAAAATAGCTAGAGGAGCTCATAACATATTTTCTTAGTTAAAGTCACAATTTCCATTAAGCATGTAATTAGTAAAAGTTAACTACCATTAAGAATTAAAAAGTCACCAAATCCAAGTAAGTAAAATGCTTTCACTAGCATATTAGAGAAAATATTTTTATGATTGTGTGAAGTGTAAATCAACACAAGGACCATTTGTTGCTTACTAATTTCAGAATTCGTTACTCATTAAGAAATTAGTCAACTATTCACCAAACGTATATCCAAACTCATTAATAAAGATATAAAGATGGCAAGATGTTCATATGCAAAATACTTTCATAAAAATCACCACAAATTCATAATAATCTTCAAACAACTAAGTATCCATGTATTTCACCAAAATCAACCAAAGAAAGTTTAGCCTAGCATGGCTAAACTTAAGAAACTAAAATAAAAGTTAGAAGTACTAAACATATATCAAGATATAAGGATGAAACGATGAATGTAACATCCCAAAATTCAAAACCAAAAATTTCATTTTTAATTAAGTAATTATGAGACCATTAGTCTGAAAACATTCATAGTGTCATTCCATATCAAAACCAATATGTCAATAATCAAAACATGTCATAATAAAACATCATCAGAGTATAACTCCTAAGGATCTCATGTGCGGAAATCATGGTGTGATGCGCTGCGATCATGTCGGCTCCTTTCCATTCGAAGAAGAAGTACCTGAAACCAAAACCATAAACCGTAAGCATGAAGCTTAGTGAGTTCCCCTATCATACCACATACCATACAATAAACATATTGCCAGGCATATCTGGGTGCCTGACCTACCCTGCTGAGCATATCTGGGTGCTTAACCTACCCATGTCAGGCATACCGGGGTGCCCGAACTACCCCTGTCAGGCATATCTGGGTGCCCGACCTACCCTGCCAAGCATATCTGGGTGCTCGACCTACCCTGCCAGGCAAATCTGGGTGCCCGACCTACCCTCCGGTTTATTTTAACCGATTACCGGGACTATTTCACCCTACCACTACCACATAATAACATAGCATAACATACTGTCAAGCATATCTGGGTGCCCGACCCACCCTCTTGTTTAGCTCAACCGGTTACGGAGTCTAATCCACCCCTCCTACCACTATCACATAATATCATAGCATACTATCACATAAAGCATAACAGATATTGGCATACCAGACAGTTATCACAAAGACAATCATCTCTACTATAAACAACTACCAGTGGGCCGACATTGGTGCCTTCAACCCACTCATACAGGAAGGTAACTCACCTCACACTGCTAAAGTCCTACGGACAAAACTCTAGCTGCTGGATTACATATTCCCGAACTGTCAACATCAAAACAACACCCAATTAATAATTGGGTTCCAATACACATCCGTAAGTCCGTGCTTAGGATAAAAGACTACTTTACCCCCAACCTAGATGGATCCAAGCCCAAGGCCCAAGCACACACTCTAAAGGCCCAAAACCAATCAATGAACCAAGGCCCAACATATGGCCCAATTTTCCAAATTGGGCCCAAACCCCACACATGACCTTACTTTAAGGCCCAACCATTTATTCTAGTCCAAACACTTGGCATTCCGATGGTCCAATATCTCATAATCATCAAGGCCCAATTATGGCCCACTTAAGCCCAATTTTCTAAATTGGGCCCAAGCCTTCCCAATGGGCCTTATCCTAAAGCCCAACAATCTCCTTAGTCCATAAACCTATTCCTACTTGGCCCACGATGGCCCACAACAACTTGGTCCAAGAAATGGCCCAACAAGAACCCAACCCTAATTAGGGTTTTGCACATGAAATAACGATTAGGGTTAAGTGTTCTCGCTTAACCCATTAAGGACTTAATCCATTAAGTCCATCACTCTATTAGGACAAATATACAATGTAATTGAACATAAGTCATACTTAAATCAACTGGTCCAAACGCATGTCCCGACAATCCAAAACTAACATCTTCCAAAATTAGGGTTTTCTAAACCCTAATTAGGGTTAATAACCGAAGCACATGCCAATTAGTCAAACGGTTAGGCTTTTAGGTCAATTAGGGCTTCATTAGGTAAACTAGGGTTTCATTAGGTCGAGCACCACCCACTGCCACCTCGGGCGGTGGTGGTCGACGGCGGCACACGACGGCAGCCACCACCTCATGGTGGTGGTTATGGTTCTAGTCTAATCATGTCCAAGCATCCCAGAAGCAATCCAATCAGACGCAAATGCACACCGACACCCAACACGACGGCTGGTGGCCATAGAAGGCAGCATGAGGTGGTAGCCACCACTTCACGGTGGTGGTGACGGGTTTTCCTTGATTAATCTGGCCAAACATGAATCATTCCACATAACCCCATAAAAACGACACTTAAACACAATAAATCACACACACAGCCACCGCCACACGACAGCTGGTGGTGGCAGAGTGGTGGTACAAGGTGGCAGCCACCATGGTTGGAAGCCATGGTGGTTTTTCTCATTCTCCGGCCAAGTAACACTCGCCAAAGGTATTGAAACACCCATACACCTAAGGACAGAACACCCACCACGCAACAGCACATCGGACATAGAGGAGGAGGACGACGACGGAGAAACTAGCTACAGTTGCGACGTCGGCGTCTGTTGGGCAGGAGGTGACGAAGGGCGATCGGAGTAGCGTCGGTGACGGAAGTGGCATGTCTGTAGATGGTGACAGAAGGCAAAAGAAGAAGAAGACAGCGGGGAATGGCGATCACTCGATTTCGCCGGAAGGGAAGGGCAGCCGCAATGCTCGACAGCTCGGTGCAGCAAGGAACGGAGATGGCTGCATTGGTGGTTCACAACAGCAAGTCAATGGCTGTCGGGGAGGCTACACGTGGCGGCGGCTGAAGAGCACTCCAAGTGGTGGCGGTTGTGAGAAGAATTAGGGTTAGGGTTGAGGGTAATGATCCTTAAGATGGGAGGAACGACCACCGGGTTCAAGTCCCGAATTCTAATCAAACTTTGGTCCATTTTTCCAAGATCAGTCCCTCCTTACGAGATTTGTTTTCAATTTAAATCCAAAATTTTCCTTTTAGCCCCTGCCTCTATAAATCCTTTCATAATAAGTCCATGAAAATTACCAATCATACCCTGGCTTCTGAAATGCTTTTCAAATTAAATCCATACCTTACCAAACAACCCTCAACCTTCAAAATTCTTTACAAACTGGTCCGGAAATTACACTCTTAACCCCCAAAGTCCAAATTATATCATTTAACCTCCAAAACCAACGCCTTGCTAAATTATTCCGAATTTAGTGCTACTATGCATATATGAATTTTATCTATTTATTTATTTAATAAACGGAATGTTAAAATTCTCCCCCACTTAAATTAGATTTCGTCCTCGAAATCATTCTTTACCATTCCCAACATTCCAACAATCTAAGCAACAAGACCATAACCTCAAGCATACCAGATCCTTCACAAAGCAACCGAAACCAACCTTCACAGGGTTCTAAAATCCGAAGATGAACGAAATCCTTGCATCAAGATCACATTTACTCAATCTGAAATCCCAAGTCTCGACATGGTCTGACTCCCAGACAGACCGCCCATATAGAATCATTATAGCTGAATCCCGCTCCCTTATCTCCCAGTTAACTACTCAACTTCTGATATTCAAGATTCCCATTAGGAACAAAATCACTAACCATTTATCCCCTGCAGAACACTTATACTTGACAGAAGGCTCATATAATCCTTCGAGTATGAGACTCATCCCTGCAACGGTTAGACTAATACGAGAGCATCACAACAGGGTCAAATCAATTACAATGAGATTTTTAAATCCCGTTGTGAGTGTCTTAGCATTACTCAAGCAATCAGTTATCCATCCATACCTGAAATCCTAAAAGACTAATATTGCCCGAAACAGCGTGTTGTCACCTGACTGCTTTCCAAAATCCACTGAGGCCTTCCTGGTCTCAATTCGTCTGCTAGTCATTTGAAATACCGAGTTCCTACCTGGTTACTGAGCCAAAGGTTCCCATACAGCCGCCCCTCGCGACTTCCGAACGAAATCCTCATCTGTCAATAGTTGCCACTAGTTATCTTGCCATTGAGGCTCTAACGACCTCCTGATCCAACCGATCGGGTCCATACGTCGAATCCTGGCGTCACCAAATCCAAAGCTAAAAGTGACTGCTACAGGACTAAAAGGTAGCCTTATATCACAAACAACCTTATACGGTCCATTGCTTCCTTGATTCCATGACTGTAGTGGCGTTTCTACGGTCTTATCACTGGCTCAACCAGGTCTAATTCATCTAGGGAAATCCGTAAACCAATCTATGGATTTGCCACGCCCTCACTGTTGCACCCGAACTGGTAGGTACTCTTGTTCCTTTCGCGATCTAATAACAGTCACATGCTATCTACCAACCTAGTGAATGATATGGTTACAGTCTTAGTCTTACAACACTCTAGTACTATC
The DNA here is from genome assembly GCF_052849685.1 of Lactuca virosa. NCBI lineage: Eukaryota > Viridiplantae > Streptophyta > Magnoliopsida > Asterales > Asteraceae > Lactuca > Lactuca virosa. The sequence goes on from NC_136433.1 coordinate 49,450,787, forward strand.
TTTCAGCCTTGTGAATGCTACGGCTACACCCGCAGACTTACAACACTCTAGCACCATCTGCCAAATTTGTGAATGCTACGGCTACACCCGTAGACTTACAACACTCTAGCACTATCTGCCAACCTTGTGAATGCTACGGCTACACCCGTAGACTTACAACACTCTAGCACTATCTGCCAACCTCGTGAATGCTATGGCTACACCCGCAGACTTACAACACTATAGCACTATTTTCCAACCTTGTGAATGCTACGGCTACACCCATTGACTTACAACACTCTAGCACTATCTGCTAACCTTGTGAATGCTACAGCTACACCCACAGACTTACAACACTCTAGCACTATCTGCCAACCTTGTGAATGCTATGGCTACACCCGGAGACTTACAACACTCTAGCACTATCTGCCAGCCTTGGTCCTACCACCAATCCAACTATACCCATCCAGGGACGAACACACACTCGACCTAACACTCAACTGAACTTGAGTCCTAACTGGACCTCTAACCTAGTCCCCGAAACCTCTTATACGATGCCAAGGAAAGCGTGAACTAAATGTTGGAACGTTTTCCAAACTCCCAACTCACCCAATCCTCAACCTAGACGGCTACTCGACCACCTTCCTCCCTGACGGAGATGCGAAACTTATCCTAGTTTCACACCTACTTCTGCTCCTGAATACCTGATCGATTCTCCCCCACTTAGATTCGACTAAGTCTTCACAACACATGAAAATTGGAGGATTCCCAATCCTTCTTACCCTCCAACGGTCGATCTGCTGAAGACCAGGCTTACCCTTGCTAGTAATCCATTACTAGCCAATCTCAACAATTACCCAACTCCTGGAATCCGGAAGAATACATTTGAGACCTTAAACAATCCGATAATCCAAATCACCTCCCATGATACCATATCAATTCCTTGAGTTCTTATTCCGACGACTAAGAACCATAACTTTTGCTATGTACTGACGAACCTCTACTCTAATTTCTATCCTCAAGGAATCATTGAACTCTAACCGACTTCAGTCCACGCGAAGGTATGATTCCCTCGACTCATACAATGATCAAACAACTCACGCAACTGACACCACCATCTTCATGTTACCACTCCTTTCCTAGCAACGGTAGTGCCTGGAACTCCCAAAGTTCTTCAATAGAAAAATGTCATTCGTACCCGAACAGATGATGGAACCACCAAACCCTGGCTTCACTGCAGAACTACCCCGCTAATTCCTGACCCAAGATCCTCCAAGCAATACTCCTGAATGATTCCTGACAAAGACCCGGAAATATAAAGGTACATACGGGACATACCTCGCAAGATGCGTCCATCTGGAGATTCATCAAAGACTTCTCGGCATGCAGAATGGTATATGGCAATCCTTGACAACCCAGATGATAGCCGAGAATCGACCTGAGATCTTACTTACTCGAACTCAATCAAAATATCCAAGTGATATAATTTCCCGGGGTCCACCTTGTAGTAGCAGAGGATAACGCACCTGCAAACGTCTGAAGGAATCCTGACCACCTCCTCCTGAGTTACGTCGATCATCCTGAGGACATGGTGCAAAACTCCCTTCTAATCCTGATGACAGGAAATAACAATAGGATCCTCCTTCCTTAAGGATTCTAAGAACCCACACTTTTTGGGCTCCAGATGAGCCCCTAGCTGCCCCGTGACAAATCTGAACCGAAAGGCCCCGAGACGACTATCGAGAGCTCCGAAAATCCTTTCCTTGGATGAACGAAAAACTACCAAGGTCCATTCCAAAACTCTGCGAGTAATCTCCGATGAGATGAACTTCCGCGATTGCGCATCGATTGTCCCAGGTCCTGCTCTTGAGTTGGAGCCAGAATCTGGACCCCATTCTTGAGTGCTCCAATTCAGTCTCCCGCTCTCGTGATCTAAAAATCATATCATTCATGGTCTTGCACCCTAACACACTTACCGGCTCAATCGCCCATGGATGAACTGCAGTAGCTGAAGCAACCTCTGCCCTAAACCGGGCTACAAACTGCTCCCAAGACATAGTCTCCAATTTCGTAAGCACAATAGATCGCACAATCAATCCTTGCCACTCGATACAAGAGATCCAATGCGAACCGAACCCTAACTCCTAAGGGGTAGGAACTAGTGCGGAAAACACTTCCCATCTTCTTAATCCAACGCGAACTTAAATCCCTGGCAGTCCTTCCACTAACTGGCTCACCACTAGAGCCGGGACCAAACCCTGGTCCTTCCTCATGTGTGCTCATCCTCACCTGGCAAAGGAGCTATTCCCATGATCAGAGCATAACCAATAATTATCCTTCCCATAAGCTTCTTAGATTCTCCAAAACTCTCACCGATTCGAGTATGGATCCTGCGCTTTCAGTAGTACAGGCCCAATACTACCTTCCACACCTATCCATACTTTCCTCAGCGATCCTCTCGGGTCCTCTAAATCACTTCGTCAAACTGATGCACCCAAAACTCACTAACCGCATTACTAACCCACTGACGCATATCCTAGGCTTTCATAGGTTCCCAAACCTACCCAGTCCTCAGCTGCTGCAGGATTCCCATTAATGTCTACTAGCTACCTCATGAATATAGCCACATGCAACAAAGATCAGATAATCCTTCGAGTAAAAGAATCAATTCTAGAACGGTTAGACTCAAATGAGAGCAGCACAATAGGGACAAGTCTGTCACTCTGAGATTATCCGGCATGTGACGCATATGACTTAGCATATTCACTTAGTATCTAGCTCACATTGCTAAGAATCCCATAAATCACAAAGCAAGCAACATTCAGACGATGGAAAATCTAACCAACATACTTCATCAAGCCATTCTATCCTCTAACCAGGAATCTATACTAGCATGTAATTCGAAGGTTCATACAATCAGGCATAGCCTAAACAGGCCATCCTATCACTGACTGATCAGTACTGGCATGCAGGTCTACAAGCTCATATAGTAGGCATAAAAGGCATCCTTCTTAGATCCTTAGCCCTAATCTAGCATGCAGTTCACATATTCATAATTCATATCATAACATAACATGTATGGGTATCTTGGGTAAGAATTATTTAAGCTCGGCTGATTGCACGCATCACACTCCTTGTTCTTTATTAAAAACCCTTAATTTTAATTTTAGAAAAATTTATTTTTCTTGTAAAAATCTCTCAAACCCTAGATTTGAGTCTAGACACACCCGAGAGTGTGTCCGAATCCCTCAAACCAGGGCTCTGATACCAACTTGTAACATCCCAAAATTCAAGACAAAAAATTTCATTTTTAATTAAGTAATTATGAAACCATTAGTCTGAAAACATTCATAGTGCCATTCCATATCAAAACCAATATGTCAATAATCAAAACATGTCATAATAAAACATCATCAGAGTATAACTCCCAAGGATCTCATATGTGGAAATCATGGAGTGATGCGTTGTGATCATGTCGGCTCCTTTCCTTTCGAAGAAGAAGTACCTGAAACCAAAACCATAAACCGTAAGCACGAAGCTTAGTGAGTTCCCCCATCATACCACATAACATACAATAAACATACTGTCAGGCATATCTGGGTGCCTGACCTACCCTGCTGAGCATATCTGGGTGCTTAACCTACCCATGTCAGGCATACCGGGGTGCCTGACCTACCCTGTCAGGCATATCTGGATGCCCGACCTACCCTATCAAGCATATATGGGTGCTCGACCTACCCTGCCAGGCATATATGGGTGCCCGACCTACCCTCCAATTTATTTTAACCGGTTACCGGGACTATTTCACCCCCTGCCACTACCATATAACAACATAGCATAACATACTGTCAGGCAAATCTGGATGCCCGACATACCCTCCGGTTTAGCTCAACCGGTTACGGGGTCTAATCCACCCCTCCTACCACTATCACATAATATCATAACATACTAGCACATAAAGCATAACGGATAGTGGCATACCAGACAATTATCACAAAGATAACCATATCTACTATAAACAACTACTAGTGGGCCGGCATTTGTGCCTTCGACCCACTCATACAGGAAGGTAACTCACCTCACACTTCTGAAGTCCTGCGGACAAAACTCTAGCTGCTGGAAGACAGATTCCCAAACTGTCAACATCATAACAACATCCAATTAATAATTGGGTTCTAATACACATCCATAAGTCCGTGCTTTGGGTAAAAGACTACTTTACCGCCAACCTAGCTGGATCCAAGCCTAAGGCCCAAGCACACACTCTAAAGGCCCAGAACCAATCAATGAACCAAGTCCCAACATATGGCCCAGTTTTCCAAATTGGGCCCAAACCCCGCACATGGCCTTACTTTAAGGCCCAACCATTTATTCTAGTCTAAACACTTGGCATTTCGATGGCCCAATATCTCATAATCAACAAGGCCCAATTATGGCCCACTCAAGGCCCAATTTTCCAAACTGGGCCCAAGCCTTTCCAATGGGCCTTATCCTAAATCCCAACAATTTCCTTAGTCCATAAACCTATTCCCACTTGGCCCACGAAGGCCCACAGCAACTTAGTCCAAGAAATGGCCCAACAAGAACCCAAAACTAATTAGGGTTTTTCAGATGAAATGACGATTAGGGTTAATGTTCTCGTTTAACCCATTAAGGACTTAATCCATTAAGTCCATCACTATATTAGGACAAACATAAAATGTAATTGGGCACAAGTCATACTTCAATCTACTGGTCCAAACACGGGTCCCGACAATCCAAAACTAACATCTTCCAAAATTAGGGTTTTCTAAACTCTAATTAGGGTTTCTAACCCAAGCACAAGCTAATTAGTCAAATGGTTAGGCTTTTAGGTCAATTAGGGTTTCATTAGGTTGAGAACCACCCACTGCCACCTCAGGCGGTGGTGGTCGACGGTGGCACACGACGGCAGCCACCACCTCCCGGTGGTGGTTATGGTTCCAGTCTAATCATGTCTAAGCATCCCAGAAGCAATCCAATCAGATGCAAATACACATCCCCACCCAACACGACGGCTGGTGGCGGCAGAAAGCGGCATGAGTTGGCAGCCACCACCTCATGGTGGTGGTGATGGGTTTTCCTTGATTAATCCGTCCAAACATGAATCATTCCACATAACCCCATAAAACCGACACTTCAACAAAATAAATCACATACACAGCTACCGCCACATGGCAGCTGGTGGTGGCAGAGTGGTGGTACAAGGTGGCAGTCACCGTGGTTGGAAGCCGTGGTGGTTTTTCTCATTCTCCGGCCAACTAACACTCGACAAAGGTATTGAAACACTCATACACCCAAGGACAGAACACCCACCTCACAACAGCACATCGGACATAGAGGAGGAGGACGGTGACGGAGAAACTAGCTACAACGGTGACGTCGACATCTGCTTGACAGGAGGTGGCGAAGGGAGATCGGAGTAGCGTCGCTGACGGACGTGGAACGTTTGTAGATAGAGACATAAGGAAGAAGAAGAAGAAGACAACGGGGAATGGCGGTCACTCGATTTCTCCAAAAGGGAAGGGCAGCTGCAATGCTCGGTGGCTCGGTGTTGCAAGGAATGGAGATGGCTAGTTCACAACAGCAAGTCGGCGACGGTCATGGAGGCTACACATGGTGGTGGCTGAAGAGCACTCCAAGTGGTGGCGGTTGTGAGAAGAATTAGGGTTAGGGTTGAGGGTGATGATCCTTAAGACGGGTGGAACGACCACCGGGTTCAAGTCCCGTATTCTAATCAAAATTTGGTCCATTTTTCCAAGATCAATCCCTCCTCACACGATTTGTTTTCAATTTAAATCCAAAATTTTCCTTTTAGCCCCTGCCTCGATAAATCCTTTCATAATAAGTCCTTGAAAATTACCAATTATACCCTGAGTTCTGAAATCCTTTTCAAATTAAATGCATACCTTACCAAACAACCCTCAACCTTCAAAATTCTTTACAAACTGGTCCAAAATTTACACTCTTAAACCCGAAAGTACAAAATATATCATTTAACCTCCAAAACCAACGCCTTGCTAAATTATTCCGAATTTAGGGCTACTATTCATTTATTTATTTTATTTATTTATTTATTTAATAAACGGAATAGTACAATGAAGTTCTTCAAGATTTCCCCCCCTCTAAAAGCTTCAAAATCTCCTTAGAAAACTTCAAATTTTGGATGTGCAAAAGTGTGGAAAAGAACCACACCATCCTTCCTCAAATAGCCAAGATTGCAATTTTCCGAAAATTTCCTCTACAGAGTCTTACATGGGCTGCGTGGGTGTTGCTACTGAATGGGCCTTTTGTGATTTGGTCTTTGAATGTTTTAGCCCATTGGCCCAATTTGCTCCTCATCAGCTGGTGGCCCACAGTTCTTTAAGTTTTCTTCAATTTAGGCCCAATTCATTTCTCTAAATCATCTATTAGCTTGTGCACTCGCTCAATCACCTAACTCCGCATGCTCAAATAATCCTCCATCTTCTTAAGACAAGCCCACAATTTCTTTAAGCTTCCATTTATCAATATGTCCACAATTCACATCAACTCCATAAATCATCAAGCCCAAAATTCCTTGTTGTCCTCTAAGTCCAATCGCTTCCTACAAGTCCCGAACGTCTTTGCTCCGCTAGTCTTCTAAAAATCTAAAACATGCTAAAAAAAACTATAAATTACCTAGTATAGTCATAAAATAACAAAAAGGAAAATATGAATGATTATTAACTAAATTATGAATTAAATATGCTAAAATAAACTATAAAAAGAAGTAAGTAAACTGAAACTATAAAATCACCATAAGCTTGAACCTTACTTGTTCAAAAGTAAGACAAGACTAAAATAAACTCGAGATGAACTAAGCTTAAAATACTAAGAAGGGTGGAACCAAAGCCCAAAACAACGTTTTCGGGTGAGTAAGGAGGGAAGCTCAGTCACAACCTGCATTGGAAAGTGCATATAAAGAAGAACCTATGTGGGTAGGGATAAAGTAGATGGTTGGACTCGATTGGAGCTCTTTTTTAAGTGTGCACTTATATCACAAAAAATGTGTATCTCGTTTGATGACTCCTTTCCAAATGTAATTAGGTTTTATCGCTCGACATCGTTGTAGTAGTCAGTTCACTTAGGTGTTGTTTTTTTTTCCTAAAAACCCACTTTTGACCACTCATTGTTGCGCCACGCAGCACACGCGCAACACTTGGACATTCGCAACTGTTTGTTTTTCAAAAGACTTCTAACTTAAAAACTGATGAGCGTGTATTGCGTGGCGCAGCACCAGACCAACCTCTTCACACCTTACTTTGACTTATTGCAGTAGTCTACAGACGTTAAAAAACAAATAGACTTTTTATTACATGTTGCAGCTGTTTGGTCCACCTCTTCTGCTACAGAAGGTTGCAGAGGTAGTCCATAGACTTGAGGCATTTTTGCTTCGAAAAAACAAACAACACCTTAGTGTTTACCTGAACCTCCCATAGCAATCCAACATGACAACCTTTCTAACATCACCAAATTTGTAAAAAAAGTATAACTCGATCTATATACAAAAAGAACTACCTAACAAATATATCAATCGATGGGTGACAAAAAATGTAACAAAACTTGTCCACTAATTGGATCGGTCACCAATCTAGAAAATTTTTGCAATTTAGCGTTGCTTTTAAAAAAAATGGAAAATTTTTAACAAAATTAAATTTTTATCAAATTTTTTGACTAAAAAAAACTTGGTTCCAAAACTCTGTGCACGAAACCTACAGATAACGATCCGAATGGTCTAGAATGTGAAAATGACCATAATGTGGAGCATAAGGCTGTAAGCTCCTATTCAAAAATTTTAATTTCAAAATGCACTGAAGACTTCTAAAATGATAGCTAAACACTCTCTAAAATCCTGAAAAAAAAAGATGAGTAAAAAGGCCAGATATAGATTACTAATCGGGGCAAGCACCAGTGCTTCATCCTAACTATTCAAACTTGATCATGAGTGATCCCTCTCTGTACTCTAGGCCATGGGGTATGAACATCCATTGCTATAGTATTCCCTACATTTGTTAGTATCACATGCATAAATCTTCATGAAAAATCCCTTTAATCTCGGGTCGTTGATCCCAAGCATGAAGTCCAAACTAGGGATGAAAGTGGGTCCAAACCCGGAAAGGATGGACCTGGACCCGGAAAACCCATAACTGGTTAACTGGATTTTGTAGGCTCGGAAACCGAACCGGTATATATGAACCGGTTCCGGTTCGGTTCTGGGTACGATAACGGGTAAAGTGGGTCTAGAACCAGAAAAACTTGAAAACATTAAAGTAGGTAGGGTGGAACCGGATAAAGTGGGTTTAGAACCGGAAAAACCAGAATTTTTTGGTCATTACTTACTAGTTAGTGGGTTGAACTTTGAAAATTTTCATATTGATATCCCGAATTCGGGGGACTATAAGTGATTGAATATAAACCCAAAATTGACAAAAGTATAGTCTAATATCATCTACAACCTCTAAACTACACTCTGCAAAAAACCGCATGTCAATTCGACTTTAAATGAATGAGATATACATGTTTTAACATTTTCACAGAATACAAAGTACATAAACAAATAGCTGAAATGTTGAAAATTTTTAGCTTTGATATTAGGAACAATATGTGCATTTTCATGGGTAACACATGACTCACATTTTTTATATAAAATGGGAATTTTGTTTAATACTTTTAATCTTGAAACAAAATCTGATCGAACCCTTTTGGTAACTTCACTCTTAAAATACAAAAATGCAGCGAGGGTGGTAATCAATGATGATTTTAAAAATGAGTTCATTCAGAATCAAAGAGACCTCCTTAAACCTCTCTTATAGTATTAGAGTGAATGTGCCTAGTCTTGATGTGATGATAGTGTTTTTTAATTAAACATCTGAGGATACATGTTGTATGATTATTATATATATAATAATCATATCATATACTAAATTTATACCTTTTAAATTTATATTGTTTTATTTCTAAGTTAATTATCTTATTAAATAAAGTCCAAGCTATATATTAAAATTTTAAATTCAATTTTAAATGATATTCAAATTTAATTAATTAAATATTCAAATTTTAATTCTTATTAAATAATATTGAAAATTAATCTAAGATTTGGATATCCATATTTAAATAACTTAAAATAATATTTTAAACAAGAAGCTTATCCTTAGATTTTCGAAACAAAAAAAAATAAGAAAAAATGAAATCTGAAAAAATACAGACAGAAGTGTCGCATCTGTCGATTAAACATGTATCTTATTATTCGATTTTTACCAAGTTTGTGAAATTAACAGAAAACTATTAGGTCGTGATACAATTGTTGGGTTTTAGTAGAATCAATACACTTTCTATAGGCAACATAAATAATCATATATTTACCTAAGTGTATATGTAATAAGATCTAGGTTTTACTAGTTATAATAACAAACTTTAAAAATAGAAAAATAAGAATACTAACCTCTTGGTTCTTTGCTTGAGACCTTGTGAATGTCAATGATTTAATAGTGGAAGGATCCAAAGTAGAATCCATTTAATGTATTTAGATACACAAACACCAATGGAAAAAGGGAAAAAATCTTAGATTTGGGTTTATGCAAAATTCACTTACACTAGGAAAGGGGGTATGGATTTCGTATGAATGAGAGAGAGGGAAGGTATGCATGAAAATTAGAGAGGAAACCAGCAGCCAGGGTTTGACCCCTAGCAGACTATTTCTAGGATGCAGATAAATCCTTAAAAGATTGAAACTCTTCAGGTTAATCCTTATCTACTTCAATCCTGCCTTATCAGCCTTATCACTATCAGGGACTCTCCCAAAACTGTCCATATACAGTCTCCAGGATCTTTTAAAATATTCCAATTAATCACTACGATTTAATTAATAATCAAGCTCTATAATTAATTAAAACTGTATATTTAATTCCAAAATAATTTCCAATTAATTTATTAATTACTTACTAAATTAATAACTTATTTTTCTCATTACTTGTTTCTAGTTCAGTCATGAGGCTATCCCAAAAGGACCCTACTATTATTAGATATATTACCAAAAAAGTTAATGACTTTGGATACTATTTTCAATACCTTGATCCCGCTTTTTCTTCGTATCAGGATCAATCTAGACTAAGTGTACTCTACACTTCCAAACTTATATTAAAACCTTATATGATCGTCTTTGAGACATGTATAGTTCCCATTACATAAAACGAACCGGTAACGCTAAAAAAACCAAAAACTCTATGATATATTTATTCTTTTCAACCCCGTATCTAAGAGTATTTGAGATGTTTAAATGATTTAAAACCATTTTGGAGGTTAAACTTTAGTATGGATGATTGCCATCATCTTTTACTCTCGAAGAGTTAACCTTATGTATACTCATGAGGCATTCTCATGCCTTATGTTATATTTTGACATGTTGCTTAGGTTAGTGATGGAGATAGAAGTAATATAGTTTGGATTGGACATTTAGAAGATATTGCCCGATGTAATATACTTATACTTTTTGTTTTCCATACCATGTTCTGATATCCTCTTTATACTCTTAAACTGAATTTGAGTTGGGACCAAATGACTATCCTCAAACGATTTTAAACTTAAACTCTAGTTCTTAAAATTCAAGTTTTTTTGAATTCAATATTTTGATAATACATAGATGATTAAAATTAGATTAATAAATGAAATTACTAAAATTCACTTATAAATGATAAACAACTAATGTAAAAATAGGTAAATTTGTTATTTCAATGTGGATTAATATATTAAAAATTATATACAATTCAGATTTACAATATAAATATGAATATGAATATGTTGAAAAAAAAACTAGCTTAGATTCGCATATATGTGTGTGTGTTTATGTGTTTTAGAGAGAGGGGGGGAGAGAGAGAGAGAGAGAGAGAGAGAGAGAGAGAGAGAGGAGTTAATAAATATAAAACGGTCGAGATATACAACGGTGAAGATATGAACCTTCAATATAAGGATGAAATTTATTTTATTTTAAATAAGGGTGTTTTTGTATAGAACAAGTTTCGCCGGGGATTTTTCACCATTTTGGGGAAAACATGAAGTCGTTTTTTCTTATTTTCGCTACTAAAACTAAATTATTCCTTTTTTGTCACCCTTGAGTTTAACCTAAGATTAGAACTTGGAAAGTCACTTCCTTTGTAGATGAGCTGGTTGATAGATAATATAGACTTCAATATAAGGATTAAAGGGGAAAATGACACGGTAACCCTATGATGTTTTGTAAATTTTCCTATTCAGTCTCTTAAGTTATTTTTGTGTCTTCTAAGGGAAAAATGTTGGTTTTTTCGAGTCGAATAGATCCTTCTGAAGGGGTGAACCGATGACTTCCTCATCTAAAACATTGACCAATTGACCATTTGAACAGTCCATGCCTTATTCTTTGCAATGGCTTCTTCTTCTTTAGTTTCTTCATCTCCTTCCTTCTTTTTCTCAGTTCCTTCTTTTTCAGTTTTTTCATCTCGTTCATTCATCTTCTTTTGTTGCATCCAAACAAGAAAAGATGGTGAGTTGCGATTATGGAAGCATGGCTATCATAAGGACTTCCACCAATAAGAAGAATCCTATTAGGGAATATTATGTTTTCTTGAATATGGTATTCCATTCTCAAGAAACATTTGGGTTTTTTCAATTCTAACCTAATTTTGCTAATCAATGATATTGAAATCTGTAGGGACCTAGAAATGGGTTTCTTTTGTGGGTTGACGATGCTGAAAATCATGGGCATGATGTTGAACTTTATAATCAAACATTGAGGTAAGTGGTAATCCAAAATCGGAGCTTAAAGATTTGCTTGAAGGTGGTGGTAACCCAAAATCGGAAGCTAAAGATTTGCTTACTACTCAGTTAGGTTTTTTTTTTGGCATAATTGTTTACAAGTTGTAATATGATGTATCTTAGAACTAAATTTGTTATGGATCAATGATAAGGGTTTTTGGGTTTTGGCTAAATCGGATGTGATAATCTGATTGTCCTCCGCCTCCTTCCTTCCTCTCAGTGACGACACCAACAATTAATCAAAAATGAAATCATAATCTCAAAATCGGATTTTGTTTCATGTTTTGATGGTTTTGTCCTCTACCTCCTTCCTTTCTTCTTAAGTGACGATACATGCCCATGATTTTGACCTTGAAATGGCAAAATGCGTAACTGGAACATGAAACTAGCTATTAAATGTAAAGGGCCTAAAAAGACAGGTCACTAATAACATTGTTCTCTTAAAATGCACGAAAATAACTTAAGGGACTGAATACGCAAAAATGCAAAAACATCGTAGGGCTACCGTGTTATTTTACCGAGGATTAATTTGTAAAATCGCTCATATGTGGACTCGAACAAACAAAAAGCTAAACACATGGAACAAAATTGTAATATTTTTCTATTCCATGCGAAATATTGATAATATAGATTTTGCGAATTGAACAAGTTGTGTTTTGTTACATCTACCCTTGACGCATTCTCAGCAACATAATGATAGTAGAGATTATACATTTTGTCTTCAATGGCAGCATTGATGGCAAAGTGAATTATATAAATGACAACTTTATTTTTATTACATTAATATATTTTAGTATGTTTATAAAATGTTTATACTTCTAAATATATCAATTTGGTAGTTTTGAAATTTCATGTTTCCTATTGTTGGTTTATACAACGATTAATGTTAAATTCTTATCAAAGTATTGTTCAACTAATCATTAATTAAAAACAATATAATACATACTAAAATTTTTAGAAAAACAATATATATATATATATATATATATATATATATATATATATATATATATATATATATATATTGGAAAAGTGAATATACCCCTAAGGGTATATAAGCTTAGGTACCCAAACCCACAATAAATAGTCATTTTGTTTGATATATTCATTAGAATGTTCTTAAAGTTCAACCCCTAACTTGATTTACTTTGAAGATTTTCGAAATTTTACTATTATCTTCCTATTACATCACATCTTTTTGTCGAACACCTAGTAGGCTATATATATTATAGTTGAACATGAAAATTATGTAAGAGGAATATAAATGTGAAATTTATAGAAATCATGGAAGTAAATCAAGTTAAAAGTTCAATTATAAGAACATTGGACAATTACAATGTATATATGATACAAAATGATAGTATGATGAGTTTGGGTATCTAAGCTTATATACCTTTAAGGGTATATTCACTTTTCCCTATATATATATATATATATATATATATATATATATATATATATATATATATATATATATATATATATATATATATATATATATATATATATATATATATATATATATAATATCGGTTGAGAACTCATAGTTTTCCGAAAACCCGAGAACTAAAAGTGGAGCGTTAGATCAAAACTAATTCATTAAGGCATGATCGTAATCTTACCAATCTCATTTAATGTTTAATTTTTTGCGTTGTTGGAAATATTAATAGAAAAGTCTAAAAATTTACATAATTAATCAAATTTTCGGATTTTTTTAAAAATAGTATTTTTCGATTATTTTAAAAAGTGCAAATTTTTTGGTTTTTTTTTTTATAAAAAACATGAATTTTTGAAAAAAAAATTGAAAAATAATTTGTTTTAAAAAAAACTGCAATTTTTTTAAAAGCATTTAAAAATCAATAAAATTTTAAAAAAAAAACTGGAATACTTAAAAAATACTATAATTTTTTAACCAAAAAAATCAACATTTTAGGTACATATATGCATATTTTTACAAATGCATATATGCGAATTTCATATACTATAATATTTGTAAGGAAATCATAAGAAAACTCATTTTATTTACTAATCTATAAACACAATAGAATAAATATTTTATTTGATACAAAATAAAATATAAAAAACAAACAAAAAATGCTATAAAATTTCAAAGCGTTTTCATGTCTTCGTGCCAATATTTCCATATTTTCTTCAATTTATCATTTTTCACCTCTTCAATATTCACTATAAATTCTTCCAAATCTACAAGAAAATTTACAAAAAAAAAATGATTGATGCAAAAACAGTCACAAAAATACATATATGATTAACATATGAATCACTGGCGATTCATATATAAATTACATGTGATTCATATGTGAATTACATGTGAATCACATGTAATTAATATGTGATTTATATGTGAATCACATGTAATTCATATGTGATTTACATGTGAATCACATGTAATTCATATGTGATTTACATGTACATCACATGTAATTCATATGTGAATTACATGTGATTTACATGTGAATCACATGTAATTCATATGTGATTTACATGTGAATCATATGTAATTCATTTGTGAATTACATGTAATTCATATGTGAATTACATGTGATTTACATGTGATTCATATCTAAACTACATGTGAATCACGTGTAATTGTTATTTACATGTGATTCATATGTGAATTACATGTGAATCACGTGTAATTGTGATTTACATGTGAATCATATGTAATTCATATCTGATCAGCTTGTGATTTACATGTGAATTACATGTGATTTACATGTGAATCACGTGTAATTGTGATTTACATCTGAATCACATGTGATTCATATGTGAATTACATGTGAATCACATGTGATTTACATGTGAATCACGTGATATTGTGATTTACAGGTGATTTATATGTGAATTACACGTGATTTACATGTGAATCAGGTGTAATTATGATTTACATGTGAATCACTACACATTCATAGTCTTGTTTCTAATTTTTTACTAAAATATTATCCAATTAACAGTAACAACATTAGGTGCTTAAAGTGAATTAGAAACATGTAGCCAATTAGTACGATTGTTGGTCGTTCATCTCCATAAATTTTCTTCACAACAACTTGAACATCACTACATAGAGTCTGCAATGCACAAAGATACACTTCCTACTAAGAAAACATATGATATAAACATATGGAGTTTTATAATGAAAAAATAATGATTCTAAGATGTTGACCTCAAACGACATGTCTATTCTATTTTATGTGGATGAAAAATGGTGATTTATCCTAAAAAATCACAAACCAAAACGATTCACATCAAATGATAGATGTAGTTAAACTACCAACAAAAATTGAAACTCGTCTATCGCTTGCCATGATTCCTGGCACTCCTTGAAAACTTCAAGTGATATAATATTTACAACAAATAAATGTCAAAAAAAAAAAGCTTAACTTAAATAAAAATCAAATCAAATATCCATACAAGTCTAACCTTCAGGGAAATCGATAAGCAGCTTGACAGAGTAGATGATTAATTCATGTTAATAAAGAGCATTACATGATTGTAGTATTTCCTCACATGTTAAAAGAATTGTAGCTTGATCCGAAATCTCATATCAAAATAATAATTCTGAAGATAATAAAGTAAGAAACTAGAATATCCAAGTTATCTTACTCCAGTTGCATTTCCTAACTTTTGGCAATCTTCAAAACTTTTCCCAGAAGCTTTATCCTGAAATAGAACATTGTTTAAGGCTAACAGAAGATTCGCGTGTCAGTAAGAACAAAGAAAACTCAAATGACATAACATGACTTACTTGTGCCAAAAATTGCATCCACTTCTTTGACTTCTCTCTAAAGTCTTATGGACAACTTTTAGTGACATTAGACTCCTCACAAAGTTTGTCATCAGACTCGGAAATCTGTATTTTCTTTCCACTCTCTAAGAGATGCACAAATTCAATGACTGCCTTTCTTTGTTGTTCCTGACCATACACCAAAAACTCTGGTATATGACATGTCCTATAACATTGTCAATATCAATAATATGGTTACATGTCAAATAAATCATAAATGAGAAAGATTTACACACTTCTTAGCATGTAAGCGACACAGTTGCAATGAAAATGAATGGAAGGAGATGAGCATGAGTTCCTGTGCTATTGTCTTTCCAGTCACTGTTCTAATCCTTTCCTATATTTCTGAAGCAGTTGTAGACAATTGTGTATAATACGTTTAATCAAGGTTTTATAGCCAAAATCACTTAATCAAGTGAGGTATACCGTATACAATCAAAACAGATACAATAACATCGATTTAATCATGTTTATACTTTCCAAGAAATTCAATTTCAGAAAAAAAAAAAAAAAGCATAGTACCTCATCCACATGTCCAGCACTATCTTCTCATGAACTCATGTTCCTGTGATAGGGAAAATGAAGTGCAGGTCGATGTGGAGGAAGCAGATGAAGGCTGGAAAGAACTCGGAAGAATAGATTTGAAAGAAAACCACAATCGATTAAGATATTACAAAAAAGAAGGATGAATTGTGGATGATCAGTGACAATTAAGCCTATATCGTTGGAGTATTACACATTCAACATCGATTGGTGATAACGACAAGGAAATATGGATCGATTTTATATCCAGATCTAACGATGGAAGGAGAAGACGAGGAAGAAAAGTTGGACATGATGCAATGATAGAAGGAATTTGTGTATACCTGGTGAGATGGAGGGGAGGAACAGGCAACTGAGGTGGAGGATCCGGCAGCCGATTGCTGATTCATTCTATGGGGGAGACGATTTACGACGACATGATCAATTGATATTGAATATTCCTTGATTCAATCATCAATAAGGGAGACAATTGACCGAGGAGACCATGGATTTTGGTTGGTGGTTCCTGGTTGAAGGGAATGATCGTTGATGAAGTTGTGAGAGACAAAGATGGATGATGAGACGATCAACTAATCTTGATATCCATGATTAAATTTTTTATGTGTGTATTACCCTTATGATTTTGTTTACATAAACCTAATATGCCACTAAACATAGTCATATTTACAAAATATGCCATTGATCATCTAAGCCATCGAAACAATTGTTCCAACGCTTTACTTTTAGTTATCGGGTTCTCGGGTTCTCGGGAAACTGTGAGTTCTCAAATGATCCTTCCTCTCTCTCTCCCTCTCTCTCTCTCTCTCTCTCTCTCTCTCTATATATATATATATATATATATATATATATATATATATATATATATATATATAGGTTTAGGTTATATGGAAAACAAAACACCCTAAAAAAACCCTAAAAATAAAAAAAATGCATAAAAAAATACTTAGATACAACAAAACTTTTTTTTGAATTTTTTATGAAAAAATTGCAGGTTTTACTTTAAATTCGCTGAAAAATTTTCTGAAAAAAAAAACCAATTTTAAAAAAAAATTGATTTTTTTTCAGTAATTTTATTAAAAAACCTACGACTTTTCTATAAAAAAATTTAAAAAAAAAGTTTTGTGATCTCTAAGTATTTTTTATGCATTTTTTTTACTTTTAGGGTTTTTTTGTTTTCCAAATAACCCTTCCCTATATATATATATATATATATATATATATATATATATATATATATATATATATATATATATATATATATATATATATATATATATATATATATATATATATATATATATACATCAAGGGGCAAAAGGAACGGATGTACACTTATAAATTGGATGCACACACATGATTATACCATAAAACTCACATCTTTACAAAAAAAGTCACCTCTTTTTTTCGTTTAATTTGTTTAAGCCACGTTTTATATATAAAAAAATTAAATAAATATAGATTTGTTCACGATTTTCCGTCGTCTTTCAATAGAGATCCATTTAATATATAAAAAACAATTTTTTTCGGAAAAAACCTATTTCGTTTTTTTGTTGTTTTTTTTCTTCAATATTTCAGTTTATTTTTATCCAAAAAAAATAATTATACTAAAAATCTAAATATTTTGTCCTCTATTTATAAACATGAACATCGATTAAAAAAATCTCGATGAATCAAAATATATTTTCGTGTAGTTTTATAAAATTGTAAATATTTCAATTTTAAAATTAACAATATGAATCTAACTTACTAATTCAACTCTTTGATTATTCACAAATTAAGTGAAATTTACATATGAATCAAAATATATTTTCGTGTAGTTTTATAAAATTTTAACGTTTTAATTACTCGTAAATTAGTTTTGTAAAATCAACAAATGATTTTATTTACATTGTGAATCTGCACTGTATATAATGTAGTTTTCAGAATTCACAATGTGAATATGACTTACTATTATTCACATTATGAATATGAAAAGATTCACAATGTGAATTTAAGCAAATTATAATGTGAATCTGAACTGAAATTTCGATTTTTTTTAAACATAAATGTGAATCTATGTTTAAAGTGTACCAAGAGATATGAATTTTTATATATTTATCAATCTTTTCAATAAAAAATAGACCTTAACTTTTCAAAAACAAAGAAAAGGAACTGGGTTTTATTGGAAAAAAATTCATTTTTTACATATCAATATTGATCTCTATGAAAAGATGATGAAAATTCATGAACAATGGTATATTCAACTTTTTTTCAATAAAAAACATGGCCTAAAAAATTAAACTAAAAAGAGAAGTAAATTTTGTTATAATCCGATGCATGTGTGTGCATTATAAAATTCTACAACCCTTCATTTTATTGTTGATCGCTTTAAATTCGGATATTTTGGATTGATTAATTGGTTTCTTGATCAATAATGGTCTTCCACTGAACATTTCCTTATATATATATATATATATATATATATATATATATATATATATATATATATATATATATATATATATATATATATATATATAGTGAATATGTGACTGTTATGTATGTAATATTAGATATAGAACTATTAAAATTGACTTCATTTTGATTAAAAAGCACAATTTTCTTTAATTGTTAGCTTCTTCTTATTGTTTTGAACTCATATTATTTTTGATTTTGTGATTCATCCCTAACATTTATGTAATTCGAATGTGTTTTTTTATTAGACCTGTAGTAGGTTTCATAACTTTCTACAACATATACATTATGTATACTTGCATAGTTTTTTAATGATAGGTTATTGAAAGAGGTTTAGTGAGTTTTTCAATGAACACTTTCAATAATTCGTTACACTTTTCTATATTAAATTTCAATATGAAGACCTACAAGAAGTTGTAAAATATCCTTATACACGGTTTGTGGTGTAAAATTAAACTTATAAAATTTTAAAAAATATATACAAAGCTAGCATAATGTCACTGACTTGACTCTTCAAGCTTACAGTGCGACACTTAGTTCTCAAACTAAGTCAGCCTAACTCGAATCTCCAACACAAGAACAATGAAAGGAAGAAAATAACTCAACACACGAAAGCTCTTTATTACTCAAGAGAATTCAACTCAATTACAAGGTCAAGAGAAATGAAATGGGAGAGCCCTATATATACAAGAGGCAAGAACTTCTGGGAATTAATGGACATCTTCTAGAATGTTTCTAGAAGATGTCTCTTCATGAGCATTCCATGGAATTTCTAGATATCTTCTAGAGTCTTTCTAGAAATGACTATTCTAGAGGCAAAAATAATTATAGAAAATATCTAAATACGGCGGGTCATTACATTCTACCCCACCTATTTTCGTGACGTCCACGTCACGCTTGCATCCCGGTATCTCTTGATTTTGTCTTGAAATTGCCATAGTACGTCCTTGGGCTCCCAACTTGCCTCGCTATCGGGTAAATTCCTCCACTTGATTAAGTATTACTTGAAGCTCGGCACTCCCCTCTTTCGTATAGTTCGTTATGAAAGTATCTCTTCAATCTCACAGTCGAAGGACGTAAGGAACGTTGTTGGTGTGTGCTTTGATATCCCTCGTTGGGGATCTTCTGAGTCTTTGTGATACAGCTTGAGCATGATGATGTGGAAAACCGGATGAATTTTCAACTTAGGTAGGAGTTCAAGTTGATATGAAACTTTTCCAACTCTCCCGATCACCTCGAAAGGTCCTTCATATCTTTGCACCAAGTCGTTGTGTACCTTCCTCAATGTCTTGAATTGCTGCGATAGGAATTTCACCATGACCCGGTCGCCAACCTTGAATTCTACATGCCTTCTATTCTCATGCGTCCATTTCTTCATTTTCTTGGCTGCTTTTTCTAAGACCGTTCGATCCATATCTGTTTTCTCGTGCCACTCCTTTGTCGACTTATAAGTAGCAGGGCTACTTCCCTAATAAGTTGCGGCTAAAGCATTTAGGGTTAAAGGTTGTTGACCGGTGACAATCTCGAAGGGACTTTGACCCGTGGCTTCACTTCTTTGCATATTATAAGAGAATTGAGCTATATCCAGGAGCCTCTCCTAATCTATTAAATTATCACTCACGTAGTGTCGCAAGTATAGCTCAAGTAGGGCATGCACTCTCTCCGTTTGCCCATCAGTTTGGGGATGAAAACTAGTAGGGAAGTTTAACTTCATGCCCATTTGTTTGAAAAACTCCGTTCATAATCTTCCAGTAAACTGAGGGCCACGATCCTTGGCGATGACTTGTGGCACGCCCCAATATTTTACCACGTGCTTGAAGAATAGTTTGGCTGTTTCATCCGCAGTGCAATCTTTTGGATCCAGTATGAAGGTGTCGTACTTTGAGAACCTATCTACGAGGAAAATAATACTCTCGCATCCTTATGATTTTGGTAGGCGTGTAATGTAATCCATAGATACACCATCTCATGGGCCCTTAGGAGTAGGTAACGACTCCAATAGTTCATCCGGTTGTCTTTGCTCTATTTTCTCTTGTTGGCACAACAAGCACGTTCAAACATAGCCTTCAATATCGTCCCTCATGTGCGGCCAATAGTATGTACTTTCTATCAATGATTATGTCCTCTTGACTCCCAGATGTCCTGCCCACTTTGACTCATAGCACTCCATTATTCTTCGTCTAAGATCGCCCCATTTAGGCACAAATAACTGATCTCCTTTTGTAAAGAGTAGATCTCCTTACAGCCATGATCTCTGCATTTTCCCTTCTCGAGCCATAGCAATTAGGTTCTTGCCCAAAGGATCATGCTCTAGTCTTTGTTTGATCTGATCTTGCAAGAATAATTGTTCTTGAGTGATTGAAGCGAGGGTGCCTTTGCGACTAAGCGCATCGGCAACGACGTTAGCTTTTCCCGGTTTGTACTCGAGCACATAATCTAACTCCGCTAAAATGTCTTGCCATCGGGCTTGTTTCGGGCTCATTTTCTTTTGTGTTTGGAAATAGCTTGTCACAATATTATATGTTTTGATCACAAACTTGGCACCGAGTATATAGTGTCTCCATACTCGTAAGCAATGGATGATGGCGGTCATCTCCTTTTCCTGCACCATCTTACATCTCTCTGCCTCGTTTAATTTCTGACTCTCGTATGCTATTGCGTGCCTATCTTGCATTAAGACCCCTCCTATGGCGAAGTCTGAAGCATCAGTATGTAACTCGAATGGCATCGTGACATCCAGTAATCTCATTACGGGCTCTTGCGTCATCGCCTCTTTCAGCTCTTGGAATGCTTCTTGACAACGAGAATCCCATATCCAAGTTTTGTCTTTCTTCTAGAAGGTCAGTTAAAAGGGCCGCCCGACTAGAAGATCATTTGATAAAAGACCGATAATAATTAACCAAACCAAGGAACGATCAAAGATTGGTTACCTTGGTTGGTGCCTCCCAATCTCGGATGGATTTGATCTTTGCTTCATCCACCATCAATCATCCCTCTTTGACTTTGTGGCCTAAAAATTCCACCTCCTGTTGTGAGAATGAGCATTTGTCTACTTTCACATAAAGTTGGATCTCTTGTAATACTTGAAATACCTGCGTCAAGTGGGAAACATGCTCCTCCAAGGATTGGCTATATACCACGATATCATGTAAATATACTACCACAAACTTGTCGAGGAATGGGTGGAATAACTTATTCATTAGAGTACAAAATGTGGCCGGAGCATTGGTCAATCCGAATGGCAAGAACTCAAAAGATCCATACCTCGTGACACAAGTTGACTTTGGTTCATCCCCCTCACCAATATGGACTTGATAATACCCCGATCGCAAGTCAAGTTTAGAGAAGTAGCATGCTTTCCCTAGTTGAGCGAATAAATCAGCTATAAGGGGGATTGGATATTTTTTCCTTACTGTTACCTTAATTAATGCTCGATAATCAATGCTCATGCATAGCGATCCATCTTTCTTTTTTTGAAACAGTATCGGCTTATCGGGGCACCATAAGGGGCTTTGGAGGGGTGGATATAACCAGCATCCAAGAGTTCTTTGAGTTTTTTTCATAACTCTTCAAGTTCAGGAGGCGCCATTCGATAAGGGGCTCTAGATGGTGGCTTGGAACTAGGTTCCAACTCAATCTCATGATCTACTTCCCTCCTTGGTGGATGCTTCTTTGGCAACTCTTTAGGCATCACATCTTGGAATTCCTTAAGGACCTCTTCAATCTCTATTGGCACTTCCTTCATTGATGACAATCCCTTTGACTCTTTTTTTTATCACCGCTAAGTAACATGGCTCATGTTTTTTGAAACCCTTGTTAAATTTCATGGCAAAGAAAGTCTTCATAGTATTATTGGTACCTCGTTCCGTAGAAACCATACAAGTACGTCCGCCATCTAGGATGCACAAAGAATTAGAAAAAGGCATCGGGAAAGCACATACCATATCGAAGAACTCTAGCTCGAGTACAAGTTGGAGGTCATCCATCGGTACAACAGACAGGTTGATGGCTCCTCCCCATTCTCCAATCTTCGCTTCCACCTCATGTTCCACGCCCGTGACTATTTTACCGGCAGAATTCATGGCTTTGATGGAGCCACCCCCTTTGACATAGTTTATCCCTAATCATTTTGCTTCTTATGCAGAGATAAAGTTGTGAGTCTCTCCACTGTCAACAAGGGCCCTCATAGGAGTGCCTTGGATGATTGCTTCCACAAACTGAAGTCCCTTCTTCTTTATCTCTAGGACTATAGTCTTAGCTTTGATTGCATTGAGAATCCTCAATGAACCCACACAAGCATCTTCATCTCCTTGCTCACTTTGAATCATTGCTTGGAATTTGGCATGCTTTGGGCAATTTCGTGGGACATGTGGTCCCCCACATAGAAAACAACCATCAACCTTGTTGGTTAGGTGAGCATCTCTTGCGTTGTTGAGTGAGGTCCTCCGCGTATTGTTGGTCATTGGGGCATTGGTTCTTGAAGCCTCATTCCGAAATTGCATCGATCTCTCTCCCCCAATCTTCTCAAAGTTCGCCCTTTGGGGGTCTCGTGATTTCGATGGTTCCCTGTGGCCGAAATCAACCAAGGCTTCGGCTTCCGCAATTGTAGTCACGAGGTCTTTTACTCCTCGTCTCTTCAACTATGTCTTGGCCCACCCTTTCAGCCCATCGAAGAAGTCGAAAAAAGCATCAGCATTAGAAAGATCGGGTATCTCAAGAGTGAGGGTGGTGAACTCTTTCACATACTCATGAATAGTCCTTGTTTGATGAAGTTCCCGAGGGCAGATCTTGGCTTCCATCATTGCCATTTCTGGATAAAATTGCCTTTTGAATTCACGAATAAAATCATCCTAAGTTTTCATGACACATGTACCTCGTTCGATGTCAGCATGTCTACGTCGCCACCATAATGTCGTAGTGTCCTTCAAGTACCTTGTAGCAGTCTTGATCTTTCATATCATCATCTGTTATGTTTACTCCTTCGAAGTATTGTTCCATTTCCCATAGGAAGTCATCAACCACCCATGCTTCTCTCTTCCCCACAAACATTGAAGGTGTTGGAACTTCAACTTTTTGGGCGTAGATGTTGGTGCCTCCTACTCCACCAACTACCGCCCACTTGGGAAGGGCCCAATCTACATGTACATCCTCTACAAGTTGGGTCAGGATAGAGAGCTCACCTTGCACTTGTTCATGTCTTTTAGCCACCTCACCGAAGAGCATCTCTTGTATGCCACGCATCCCTTTACGTAAGTCCCCACCAAGTTTATTGATTGCTCATTTTACGTTGCCTTGCATTTCATCGTTATCCGATGCTATCACCCCTATTTGTTGATGTGCATCCTCATCATGATCACACAATGTCTCTAAGGAAGTCTCCACTTCCGAAATTCTATTGTCTAAGGATCCCCACATATCCTTAGATTTACCTCGTCCCTTGCTTGCAACTTGACGAATCTCCTTTCTTCCTCGGTTGTCTTTGTTCGTCACAACACTAGCATCATTGGTAGCGTTCTTCTCCATCTCACCCGCCATGTCTTCCTTTACTTTATTCGCTCTGATACCACTTGTCATAGACTTGACTCTTCAAGCTCACCGTACGACACTTAATTCTCAAAGTAAGTCAGGCTAACTCGAATCTCCAACACAAGAACAAGGAAAGGAAGAAAATAACTCAACACGAAAGCTATTTATTACTCAAGAGAACTCAAATCAATTACAAGATGAATAGAAATGAAATGGGAGAGCCCTATATATACAAGAGGCAAGAACTTTAGGAATTAAGGACATCTTCTAGAATGTTTCTAGAAGATGTCTCTTCATGAGCCTTCCATGGAGTTTCTAGATATCTTCTAGAGTGTTTCTAGAAATGACTATTCTAGAGGCAAAAATAATTAGAGAAAATATCTAAATAAGGCGGGTCGTTATAATAAGCTCTAATAGAAGATGCAAAAAATGGTAGAGTGATTTGTTTGCATTTTGTTAAAGCTATGTAGTTTTTTATGGTTCTATACCTAATATTAAGTACATAACACCCATATATTCCCAAGCTTATATATATATATATATATATATATATATATATATATATATATATATATATAAAGAGAGAGAGAGAGAGAGAGAGAAAGCTAGGTTCAAATGTGGATTGACATCTATTGTGTGGACATGCAGACAGTGCTATTCTATGAGAATGACAAATAAAAACATGTTGTTTGATAATGTGAATACGTTCAATCTTATATAATTATTGTCATTATCACGCATTCTCACTAATTAAATCGTCTATAAGGTTATTATATATATATATATATATATATATATATATATATATATATATATATAATTCTTATTCTATCAGAATGTTTATTGAGTCGTATTCTGTAAGAATGAAAATGAGTAAAAAACAATGCGTGAGAATAAAATTGAATAAAAATTAGTGAGAATGCATGAAAATGACAATAATTATGTGAGGTTTAACGTATTTACATTACTAACAAACCTATTTTCAGCTACTTTATATTCACACGTGAATCTAAACTAGTCTTTTATATGTCACACGTAAATCAAAATTGTATCTAATTTTTAATATATTAATTCACATTAAAATAATAGTTATACCTATTTTTATTTATCCGCAGTCCTCTCTGTGTGTGTGTGTGTGTGTGTGTGTATATATATATATATATATATATATATATATATATATATATATATATATATATATATATATATATATATATATATATATATAAGTTCAATTGAGAAAATAAAAAAGTTGAAAATTGTAGAATCAATCCCAACCAATCATTTATTTTTGCCGCACAACGCTCCGACATAACAGGCCGACGGAAAATGAGTAATATTCATATATGAATACACACCTCCCTCCGACACCAACCACCACCGCTACCAACCACCATTGCGACCACCACAACCAACCACCGCCACCATCTACCGCCGCCATATTTATATATGAATAACCAGTTATGTTATACTTATTCATATATGAATACACTTATTTATATAAGTCGTCAGATTTGAAATGAATGACCCAGCTTCATTCTCATATTCTTAACCTCTTTTTTTCCTAAATTTATATATATATATATATATATATATATATATATATATATATATATATATATATATATATATATTTTAACTATGTTTTTGAATAAATCGAACTAATCAACAAAATATTTGTAGTATTTATAGGGTTACATTAACTTTTATTTAATTTTAATCAAATTAGCTAACATAATGATCATTTTGCAACTGAATATTAAGCTAAATAACAAATTAACAATGAACGAATATTAATAATATAATAGACAAATAATTTACTCGTCGGTGTAACAATATAGAATTTTTATGCATTGTTTTCTATATACTATACATAATTAAGAAAATAGAAGCAAATTAAAAAACAAAATGAGAACTAAGGACAAGATGTCTCCTTCGTGCACAAAAAATACCATGTTTCTTGAGAGTACGTGGTTAGGATGGAGAGGTCAGATATCATCATATATTCTATTTTGGAATATTCAGATATACACTTCTTTAAATTAAAGAAATTATTTATTTGTTTATTAGATGCAATACCAAAACTATTAGACATATAATACGATATATGAGTTTTTCAGTTTTTATCATAATAATTATTTTATTTGTCGAACAATTAAATAAAGTTGATTATTATATTTTCCATACTCTTAAAGTATGTTAATTTTGGTTTCAGAAATATATTTTGATTTGTATTTATTTCATGAAAATTTAAAAAAAATAGACGAATTAAACACGTTTTTAAATTTTTCATTTTTTTTGAAATTTTTTTCCAAAAAACAGCCAAAATTTTCAAATCTAAACGCACCCTAGCATTTACATTAACAATCTAAAATAATATTCTTGTGATGTGGAGGACTTGCCACATAAACAATAACAAATGGATCATAACCATCAATTACTCAAACCATAAGGTGGTAAACTGAACATTGGCCATCAATAAATACCCTTCTCTCTTTGTTATCACGACGACAAGCTTCAAAAAAATCACAGCCATTTCTACTACATACAAGGGATGGAGGTAAGCGCAGTTTTTTGTATTCTTGGAGTAGCAGCAATCTTTTTATGGACAATATCGAACTGGTTGTGGTTCAAACCAAAGAAGATAGAAAAGTTTCTAAGAGACCAAGGCCTCAAGGGTAGCTCTTATAAGTTCCTTCTAGGAGATCTGAAGGAAATGGTGCAGATGTCAACCGAGGCCAAATCCAAACCCATGAATCTAACTCACGATATTGCTCCTCGTGTGTCGCCCTTCATCCATAAGTCCATTGCTGCTTATGGTACGTACGTACATGTATACTTGAGTTGTTCTAGATTTTTGTTAAACCATGTTTAATTTACGTGAATTCTTGTAGCATCAACCAAATTGTAAATAGGGATGTTAATTTTGGATTATTTCCTATATTGCTTGGAGAAATATAGTATCTAAAATTATATATGTCTATCTTGCATGTTTATTTATTTATTTATTTTTTAAATGTAAGGTAAGAGTTGTTTTACTTGGATGGGAACAAAACCTTTGGTGCACATATCTGAACCGACTATGATACGAGAGGTCTTTGCTAACTATCAGCAATTTCAAAAGCCAATCGAAGGAAACCCATTAACAAAGTTGCTAGTCAGAGGATTAATCTTGGCCGAAGCTGATCAATGGATTAAACATAGAAAAATCATCAATCCTGCATTCCATGCTGAGAAGCTTAAGGTTTCTTGATACTGAATTTTTTCTTTCCATTACAATATATCGCGTCAGATATAGAACAGGGTCACTTGGAATTACTTATGTTTTTCTGGCAGCATATGGTACCCGCATTTTATGTGAGCTGCAGTGAGATGATCGACAAATGGGAGGAAATGATTACAAAAGAAAGCTCGTGTGAAATGGATGTCTGGCCACATCTACATACGTTTTCAAGTGATGTAATTTCACGTACAGCATTTGGTAGCAATTTTGAGGAAGGAAGAAAGATTTTTGAACTTCAAAACGAACAAGCGGAGCTGTTTATAAAGGCTGCACAGTCACTTTACATTCCTGGATCAAGGTGAGTATGCATTCATAAACAATATTAATTAGTGTACTATTTATTTGATACTTTAAATTGTAAAATCACAAATTTTGGCATTTTATCTAATCAAATAAGATTTATATAGATTTTTGCCCACAAAAGACAACAAGAGGATGAAAGAGATTCACCGTGAGGTGACAGCTTCGATAAAGAACATTATTGATAAACGATTTGATGCAATGAAAGCTGGAGAAACTAGCAAACATGACCTTCTGGGCATCCTTTTGGAGTCGAATTATAAAGAAATTAAACAACACGGGAATAGCAATTTCGGATTAAGCATTGAGGAAGTAATCGAAGAATGTAAGCTTTTCTACTTTGCTGGACAAGAGACCACTGGAAATATGCTTGTTTGGACTATGATTTTATTGGGTCAACACACGGATTGGCAGATACGTGCAAGAGAAGAAGTTTTCAATATCTTTCCAGATAAAAAACCAAACATTGATGGGTTGAGTCACCTAAAAGTTGTATGTTTTTTCCTACTATATATAGTCTATAAATTGATGAATATATGGTGGTGTTGGATACACCAAACTTCTTATTTATTTTGTATCTTAAATCATTTTATTGTTTTGTAGATCAACATGATTTTCAATGAAGTTCTTAGGTTATATCCACCTGCAGCAGCCGTAAGACGGGTGACACATGATGAAACCAAATTAGGTAAGTTCACTTTACCAGCAGGAACCCTTGTCCAGATTAATGCATTGTTTTTGCACCATGACAAAGATATGTGGGGTAAAGATGTGAACGAGTTTAAGCCTGAAAGATTTTCTGAAGGCGTGTTAAAGGTGACCAAGGGAAAAGGCTCGTATCTCCCATTTGGAGGTGGCCCTCGTATATGCATTGGCCAAAATTTTGCTATGCTAGAAGCTAAAATGGCACTTGCAATGATTCTTCAACACTTCTCATTTGAGCTATCTCCATCGTACTCGCATGCCCCACATACTATAATCACTCTACAACCTCAGTTTGGTGCTCACTTGACTTTACACAAACTTTAGTTGGTTAATTTGAGGCATATTTAAATTATTATAAAGTAATATTTATACTTTATAACCGGTTGTTGTAGTACTATATTACGTGGTTTGATGCATATTTTGTTTAATATAAAGTATACCAGTTTGTTGTTGTACTATATACTTCTGGTTACTACTTCTGTTTCGGTTGTAACATATGTGTTATTTATATATATACATTCTTATCAATCCAGCAAGGTAACACACGACTTGTAAAATGTATAAGATTTATGGGGTGCTCCCTATTGAAAACAATGGGCCGGGCAATATATTTTAATGTTTATTAACTTTACCGGTATGGAGTTATAAAAAATACTGTGCTGTAAAACTTACCAGCCCCATATATAATACAATAAAATAATATATTTGGTTTTTGGTTTTTTTTTTAAATATTTATACATGTCAAGTCGCCGAAAATGAAATCTTATATATTTTTTACTAAACCTTCTTTTTTTTTCTTTCTAAATAACAGTTCATGGTTTACTATTATTATTATTAGGTGTGAGACCCGTGTATTACACGGATTGATTTAAAAAAAGATTAAACACTAAAGTGTAAATTATTAATATTTTTTTAATATACAACTTTAAAATAAGAAATGAAGAAATGTATTTATTGCAATTTAATATCATATATGTAATATTTAATACTTTACATATATAGTATATGAACTTTAATTTTAAAAATTGAAACAAACCAAAAATTAACAAGTGGATAATATTTCTTTCAAAAATACCACAAAATGACAAATGTCAAAACTAATGAGAGATTGACATATGGCAAAAAAAAACTTTTATTTATTAAGGAGGATTAGAGTAAATTACATGATTCGTCCCTGGTCCAGGTGTCAAATTGCGCGTTTAGTCCCTATTTTCAAAAATTAACTCGGGTTATCCCTATATAATTTTTTTTCACTCGGACGGTCTCTATAAACATAAAATGACTATTTTGCCCTTAATATATATATTTTTAATTTTTTTATTTATTTATCAGTTTTTGGATTAAAAAATAAATAAAATTTAAAACAAATAACCCCAGCACCAACCACACCCCTCCCTCCCCCCCCCCCCCCTCCCCTTTTACTTCTACCTTCCCTGGAAACCAACACCATCGGAGCATCAACAATACCACCATACCCTCATGTTTAACCATCAACAACAACACCATCACCGTCACAAGCTCTACCGCTTATGCCACCACATTCGTCTTCAGCATCTCTGCCTATGTACTTCTCCCCAATTTTCTACATTACCGTTAAGATCTGAACTCCAATAGGAGGCTAGGAGCGGTGATAGGTGGTGTTCAAATAGGGGGCAGTCGGAAAACTTATCCAGAAAACTCTGAAGATTGTCTCACCAAACCCTAAATGGGTTGTAGCTCTGTGGATCTGCACTTCACGTCGTCGATCTTTATGAAGGAGATAAACCCTCTAATTCCTTTGGGTAATGGTGCTGCAGAAATATATCGCACCCACCGACCACCATAACTCAATCTCTTCATCTTTCAAGTTCTGATGTCCGCCATCACCACAGTCTCCGGCAGAACTACTGAATGCCACCATCATCTCAATTATATACCTCGATTTCAAGATCTGGAGGGGATAATGAAACGTATTTCATCTCGGAGCCTCCACCGCCACCATGCCTTCAACTAGTAAATTGGTCGGAGAAGATGAAGGAACAGAAGCATATGGGTTCAGGTGGAGTTTTATTCCTCACTAATTCTCTTTTTCTACACTGATTTCCTTTTAGATGAGAAAAGAGAGAAATTGGAGACGACAAATGGTTGTAAAGACGAAGAATGGTGATGGCTGATCCGGAAAGAATTTTTTTCCGGCGGTGGTTTCCAGTGATGAACAATAAGGGAAAGAAGTCTTTGAGACGAGAGATGAAGAAGAGGTGTATGAGGGTGGGGGGCCCATTTCTTTTATTGATAGATTAATAATGGAAGCCATTTTTTTCTTTAAAATAAATAGTAATAAACAACTTAAAATAAATCAAAAATTAATACATAAGGGAAAAATAGACATTTTATGTCTGGTAAACGATTTTAGGGATGAAACGTGCAACTTTTAACAATATAAGGGACGATCCGAGTTATTTTTTAAAATAAGGACTAAACGCGCAATTTAGCACTTGGACCAGGGACGAATCATGTAATTTACTCTTATTATTATTACCATTTTTGGGAAAATGATCGGAGGGGAAATAATCTCCTGCAAATGGAATGAAAGAGAAACCAATGCATAGAAAAGGCAACAAAGCTAAACTAAATACTAGTTAGGAACCAAACATTAACAAGGCACCAAAAAATAACCATTGTAAAACAACAGAGCCTAAGCTTGTATAAACAAAAACTAGGCCAATATACGTGCCCGAATATAATAATATATTTGAAATATTTATAAATATATGTTTTTTTTTAAATATTAGCTTTTATTTAATCAATTTTAGAATAAATTGGTATAAACATTGTTTGTTTTGATTTATATGATAATATAGACTTATTTTAAAATTCTATAATTTTAATCATGAATAAAATTAAATATAATATATTTTTTAATGATATTTATAGTTTTTGTTATGATTATTTAACTTTAAAAAGTTTATTTGTTTAAGATTTTAATTTCTATCATTGTAATTATTTAAAACATCAAACATTGTTTTTGTTTTTAAAGGTAACAATATAATTTTTTATATATAATGTTATTTTTAACTATTGTTGTTATAAGTTATTTAAAATAATGTATTTAAAAACTCTTAATTATTTTAATTTGGTTTCAGAAATTTAACATTTTTTAAAATTTATTTGATAAATATTGTTAGTTTCTTTGATTGTAACTGTTTAAAACAAGAAATATTGTTTTTGTTTTTAAAGATAACATTATAACTTTTTATATAATATTACTTTTAAGTATTCTTATTGTAAGTTATTTTTAATCTACTTATTTGAAAATTCTTAATGTTTATAAAAAATAGGTACGTGGATTTTTTTTTATTAATTTAGGATTACAATTTAGGATTCCAAAAAACATGAACCGGGCTGCAACTCCCTTGAACTCACGTTCTAACCAATTCCTTACTCCTCTCAACAATGAAAGATCTCAACCACCTCAAATGTCAAATATTCAAATAAACTCACGCTACAACTCCTTCTAGCTCGTTGTTTTGGCTTTATCACATCAATTCGGCTGTTAGTCCTCCGACGGGACACACCCCGTTCGCTTCCACCCAAGACTTGCACTATCTGCGGTTGACGTCTGACGACCAAATCATCCAGATAGGCTCCAATCATGACTCTTGGCACACACAATGGCATATGATGATCTTTCGATAATAATACCCAGGGAATTATAAAGAAACTATGATCCTAGGTAAGGACTTAACTAAACCGAACGTAATTGATCATCACCCAATCACAAAAGAAAAAGTAATCAAAATGCATGAAGGAATACATACCCGCGAGGTCTTGAAGTTTTGGCTCTGCTTTCTGAAAGACTGCGGATGATAGGGTCTAACCCGCCCTAATCGACAATCGTGGACGACTTGCCCTAATATGGCCAGGATGATGATAATGATGACACAACTCTACCTCCAGGGTGCAATCTTGGTAAACATGACGCCTCCATCTACACCCACCACATTTTAACTTGTAGTACACAGGCTTGAGGGCTCCTCTACCCATAGCGAACATGTCGTGGCCCCTCAGGCCTCTAGCACTAGGCATGGCAACATCAAACTGTTTAGATGTTGCCAGCAAAGTCAGATCACGAGTCCGCTTCCTCTTAATTGCCTCACCAAACCAAGCTCCCGCTCCCGAGTTACCTCGACCATCCCATCAGTTGTGTGTACGACTGAGATCTGATTCTTGAACTTGACGACCAACCTGCCAGCGACATAACCAATAATGTCATGTAACTCCTCTTGTAAAGTTCATGAAATCTCATTGGCAATCCAATCAGGAAATCGACCCCCCTGAAGGCATGATGCATAACCCACCTTCGATCCCTCATGGCAAGAACTAGCAATAGAGTCCTCCTTCCCGAAAAAACTCTAGGGCTTTATAAGCCTTGAGATTCCGATGTGCCTCTAACTGTCCTACTACAATCTCGACCCAAAAAGCCCCAAGATGATAATCCAAGAGTTCCATGATTCCGTCCTTTATGGTACCAAACATCATAAGAGCTTGATCCAAAATATCATGGGTGATCTCCGACGAGATGAACTCCTGCATCCGCTCATCCATCGACTCAAGACCAACACCTGAGCCTGAACCAGATCCTCCTCCATGAGTGCGCATCATCATACTAAAAAGCAACCATACAATAATCAGATCGTACCCATAAAAATTCTCATCCTACAAGCTAAGCTTCCTAGAATCTTTGTGACCATTTTTTATTCGAGTATGGATCCTATGCTTTCAACAATACGAACCCAATACTACCTTACACACCTATCCATACTTTCCTCAGGAATTATCCTGAATACCCTAAGTCATTTGCTCAAACTGGTATTCTAAATACCCGCTAGTTAGCACAACCAACCCACTAAAGCACTTCCTAGGCTCACCTAGGTTCCCAACCTCACCATGCCATCCGCTGTTGAAGAACTCTCACTAATGTCATCTAATTACTTCATGAATACAATCACATGCAACAAAGCTTAGATAATCCTTTGAGTAAAAGACTCAACCCTACCATGGTGAGACTCAAACGAGAGTTGCTCAATAGAGCCAAAACTGTCACTCTGAGATTACCTAAGCTTTGTAGCATGTGACTTAACATATCACTTAATAGTTAACTCACATCGCTAAGGGTTCCATAAAGCACAGAGCAGGCAGCATTTGTATAGTAACACTCCTAGTCGCAGAAGAAACAAAATGCTTCCCAATCTTACTTACTGCAAGCCATGCTAGGAACTTATACCCTCATTGCCGGTTGCCTTATGCATGCAAATTATACACAATACCTAATCAAATAGATTGTCGAATAAAAGATTCTACCCTAGGACCACAACCAGATGAGTAACAGGAAATAAGGCTAAATCAGTCATTCTAGGGCTATATGATCCTAATCGTACACAATTTTTAAAGCTATACACTTAGCAATTACTTCTACCAATATAGATTCCAAATCGAGCATAACATTCGATCCTCGTAGACTACGAGGCATCAAATATCAGGCAAATCTATCATACAATTCCTGAAAGTATCCCTAGCCTTATCCTAGAATGCAAGCATTCATATCATATAACATATTAACATGCATGAGTATTCTGGGAAATCACTTACTCGAGTTGGGCTGATTACATGCATTACACCCCCTTTCTCTTTCTAAAAAATATTTTTAGAAATTTGTTTTCTTTGAAAAGATTACCAATTCCTCGGTTTGAGTTCAGTCACACCTAAGAGTGTGCCTAAATCCCTCAAACCAAGGCTCTGATACCAATTTGTAACATACCGAAAATCCAAGGTAATATTTTCATTTTTGAAACAATAATTCATACATCAAGTTGTTCCCAAACCAATTCAAGTGAAAAATAGTACTTAAAAATCAGAGTAAAAATTATCAATGCAGAATAAACTATGGGGATGTTGTGTAGTCACGTCGGGCCCTTCCTTTTCGAACCGAAAGTACCTGAAACCATAAACATAAACCATAAGCATAAAGCTTAGTGAGTTTCCCAAAATACCATATACCATACATAAGATAGTGAATGCTATGGGCAAAATCATAGTCTTACTGTCACTTTCTTCCATAGTCCAAATCATGATATTTCCTTGTAATGCCGAGGGCCAAATCCTGATCTTACATAAAAATTGCCATAGGCCAGATCCTTGTATTTCCTTGCAATGCTGAGGGCCAAATCTTAGTCTTACATACAAATTGCTGGGGCCAGATCCTAGTCTTTCATATAGATACTAAGGGCCAGATCTTGATCTTTCATGCAAGTATCACACAGACAACTAGCATCATACATAACATATTCTAGTGGGCCGACATTGGTGCCTTCGACCCACAGGTACAATGAAGAGACTCACCTCACAGTCAGACGAAATAGTTGTGGCAACATGCTGCTCTGAAAATCAACTCTATCGGTCGCCTTTACAAATAACAGTGACCAACACTTAGACTACAACTTAAAATACCCAAAATGCCCTTAGGTCAAACTTTGTCAAAGTCAATGGACAAAAGTCAAACCAGCTAGTCGTCATGTCGTGGCCTCCTTGGCCACGTCGTGGCCACAAACCGACAAAACAGGCGGGTCTTGACCAAGTCACCACGACGTGGCAACCTTAGCCACGTCGTGGTGATGAGTCTGGACAGCTTAAACTATTAAGTCATTTCCTTCCACTACAAGAGCTCCAAGGCTCATATCTGGTCCTTCCCATGGTCTTGATGGGTAAAGTTTCTAACTTTATCTCTCAACCCCTCCATAAGCCAAAGCCACAACCCTAACCACTAATGGTAACTTAATGCATCAAGAATCTGATTAAGCACCAAATCCTTAAAGTTGCACCTCTAAACTTTCCAAAACGATTTCATACTCCTAAGAGACCATAAAAATCATGGCTGTATGGAATTGCATGTCACACATATGTATTTTCCATTTTAGGTCAAAAATAGGGTTTAATGACCAAAACCTCATGCATGCTATCCAAAACTTGATTATAATTCAGATCCAAGACACTAAATTCTCTACTTAACCTGGTGATTCATAAAGTTGTGAACTTTATGAGATCCCATTACTTAAATCCATCAAAACATGGGAAAATAGGACAAAAACCAAAAGATCTAGTAACATGGCAAGAAAAGGTTGAGTCTTGGACCCTCACCAAGGTCCAGGAGATAAGCTAGCTGCAGAAATGATGTTTTCTAGGTAACCACCTTACCAAGAGCTTCCTTCTCCATCTAAAATCACCAAAAAGCACTAAGAATGAGTTCACAACTTTAATAGAGGCTAGGGTTAGGGTTTCTGATGTTGAGAGGAATATGGAGGTTGAAATCCTAGCCTTAATGTTCCTTATATATGGACCAAAGCTTGAAATTAGGGTTTTCACTAAAATGCCTGCCACGTCGTGGTGACCCAAGGCCACATCATGGTGGGTTATTTAAATCCCATGATCCAAAGCGTTCTGCCACGTCGTGGTGATGTTCCACCACGTCGTGGCTACCCCCATTTAAATAAAATACATGAAATTTGATTCATACCTAGACCGAATGTTACATTGTTACTGCCCCGAATTAAGAACGACTCAAAATAGGGTGTTACATTCCTACCCATGTTAGTCTCCACATTGAAGATGTAATTACAATCTACTATTATAAGACTAGGCTTTGGATAAACCAATTTAAAAATTAGTTATCCTTCATGGATTGAACTTTGTTGTCCTTAGACTCTTCTAATGGCAACCATAAGACCCACTATTGCTTCCTTGTAGTTGTTAGGCTTATCCAAATTGATCAATGTTTTATCAATAATCAAAGTATCTCCTTCTACAAATAGATGATACTCATAAAACTTGGGAGGTGCTCTAACTCTACTAGATTTGGTGAAGAGATAAGGCAATTTCATTTGACTTAACTAGTATTTCAACCTCAGGTTGAGAGCTAGTGCCAACTATAGGTTCATTGTCGGTCATATCTTAAATTTTTTCAAGATCAATATGACCCCCACTAACTTCTTGACATCTATTTGTTCTTTCTCTTCAAGGAACATTCCTTTTGAGCTACAAGCATCACATATATCAAAAGTTTTTAGAGAATATTCAACAATGTAACCCTTCTCAAATCTTGATTCAATTTGGTCATTGGTTTCTTGTCAAACGAAAGGCCTCACAACACCATATCTGAATGTGAGGGAATTGTACAACTCTGCATATCGTGAGGTGACATCAAAACTTACTTAGTTGGATACAAGGTTCAAAAATATTTACTCTACTATTTCAAGTTTATATTCCTAAAAACATAATTAGTAGCAAAGCATGACTCATCATAGATCGAATCATTTAGCATTATATTCTCCTTTTAGTAACATCATTACATTATGGTGTCCTTGGAGAAGCCAATTATGGAAACGATTCCACAATCTTTATGATGATCGTAGAACCTGATACTAAGGCATTCTCTATGCTTTTCAGATTATAGATCCTTTATCTCCATACCTAATTAATTCCTTACTTTGTTCTGATACTTTTTGAAACTTTTAAAAGAGTAAGAATTGTGCTTCATCACAAAAACATAATCACATCTATTGAGTTATCAATAAACATGACATAGTTGTATATGTGGTCCCTTCTGGTGAATCTAATGGGTCCACACACATTAGTGTGTAGAAGATCCAACAATCCTTTGTCTCCATTTCATGTCCATTTGAATGGTGACTAAGTCGTCTTAACAACATACAAGACTCGTATGCATCATCCAACTCAAGGTCGAATGATTCCAAGCCTGGTACAATTGGAGCTTGGTGAAGCGATTCTGACTAATGTGGCCAAGGCGATTATTCCACAAGTGTGATCTTATCTAAACTATTAGAGGAATCAATATTCAAGAAATCACTGCTATTATTAGAAACACAAACTAAAATTTCATCAATGACATTGCAAGAAGATGTTTTAAGCATTAAACCATCATCTTTATAAACTAGAATTGACACATATCCATTATCAAATGAAAATTGAAATTCATGTTTATACAAAGTATAAAATGAAATTTTGGTTTTTAAACATATGCAAAAAATAATAGATGATAACTAGTTTAAAACTAAGTCCATTACTAAAAAGCACAAGCTCAAAAGCCTCAATCATTGAGACATGCAACATTCGTCCATTCCAATGGTTAGGGTTTAGCTTTCGATTCTTAGACTTCCTTCCTCCCTATAGATCCTATAATGCCATGAAAATATGATTTCGATATTGTACATTAGGGAACCATGAATTAGATGTATTTGGAGTTTGATTATTCAAGTACTTGATGTAGAGTAAAACACATGAATTTTCTTCAAAGTACTTAGGGCGACTTCCTTTCCTTCGATCCTTTTCTCTGCATTAATTGAAACTTTCCTTTTTTGAATCATGGTTGTGTGGAATAAAGGAGAAACCAATTCCATTCCTTTATAATGGAAAGTTTCGGCCCAAATCATTCATTTCCATTTAGGATTTGAACGTTTCCTATTCATTCCACAAACATTCAAAAGCGGTA
The DNA here is from genome assembly GCF_052849685.1 of Lactuca virosa. Classification (NCBI taxonomy): domain Eukaryota; kingdom Viridiplantae; phylum Streptophyta; class Magnoliopsida; order Asterales; family Asteraceae; genus Lactuca; species Lactuca virosa. The sequence continues at coordinate 49,488,746 of NC_136433.1, forward strand.
ACTGGAATTTGATAAGAAATTTAATTCCTTTCCAGTTTTCTCAATTTTGAGAAGGTTAAAGAGTCCCATTAACGATTTCCTCCATATTATTCATATGGTAAATCAAGTTGAAGTTATAATAAGAACTAATGAAAGAGTCAAACACAAGATCTATAGCAAGTCTCTTGATAAGGGTAACATTGATATTCCCGAGTTTCTCTATGTAGCTTTCATTAATTACATGCAAAACTCTTTTCGTCAATTTGAATGCAATTAGGAACTATTTATGATTTTCAAATCACTATTGTCTTGTCTTTTGGTAAAAAATTTCACTTAATTTCAAATTCATTTCATATGTCCACATGTTCACAAAATATCACTTTGGAACATCGAGGATATAGACATAATGCTGCAAGAGACCTTATTTGACAAATATTCCATTAATGTGAATAACAACTTATCTAAAGTTTATACATTATTGATTTGAGGAACATCCCATAACAAATGAGCCATTATTTATGGAGAACAAAATAAATCTAGAATTTTGAAAGTGAGGAAGTGGAAGAGGATCTTATCTAACCTAAAGGAGAGAGTTTAAATAAATTGTTTTAATCCTTAATTATTAACCCATTTTTAAATTAAGGCTAGGATCCAAAATTACGATTCACAATATGTAGAGGGATGTCGTAGTCATATCACGAAACTATTTTAGGTAGGTAAAACATTTTACCAATTTCAATCACAATGAAACTCCTAGATCTCTTGAGATTCATTATACAATAAATGGCATGTTAATCTTGGATTATGCTCTTCGATTTGTGATTGGGATGCCAAGGATCACAAGTAAGATGTGAATAACCATGCAAACATGCATGACATCATTGAGGTTTTTTATGATCTCATATTGATGTGTTGGTCAAGCACACACGCTTCATTAACAACCATAAATTCGAGTATATGCCTTCAGTTCATTTTTGTAGCCCCACATTAGTGTGTCGGTTACCTACCCACGTTCCACTAATGACTCATAAAGAAATAACGTGCGTTTTCATGGATTAGCATACTTCTAAAGTAACTAGAATGAGATTTTATAGATGGTTCTAGTACTTTATACATTATACTTTTAATGTTATTAGTGTCCTATCAAACCCGTTTGGCTAACGGCCCTCCACCACAGAAAAAAAATGGTGGGTTAAAAGGACACCAATTCAACGACCATATTATAGGTCGTTTCCTTATACGTCTCTTATAGTGTGCCTTTGTGAATGAGGCCTACAAATGATTTAACTGACTTTTAGTTATACATATAGTAATATCCTATGATACATATGTATAGGGTATATTTTAAAATATTTTAAATTACAAGGTTCATATCATATCAATTTTATTAACTTTTAATAATTATATTTGAACTAAATAAGATTTAAGAATTAAACATTTAATTAATTAATACAAATCTTATTAAAGGATAATTATATTATCTAATTATCTTTTAACTGGATAATTACCCTTTTTAAATCTTGCTTATATTCAAATTAGAATTTCTAATTATCTAGTTATTATATTATAATTTTATACATTTAAAATAATAGTACATAACTAATAGTTATCCTATCTTTTGAATAACGCAAGAAAATCCTAAAATTTTGTTTCAAACGGTTCCCACGACATAGCAGACGATTGCCCATGTCTTGTAGATAAATCCAGATGTGAATAATTGAATAATAGATTTAATCCCCATTCAAATCATTTTGTTTTCAACAAGTGGGTGGGTTCTGGAAACCTTAAGAGGCTACAAAAATCGTCCAAGCCTTCGTAGATTCTAGAATTGCTTTTTTTTTCAACTATTGAACAATTATAATTCACCTCTTGCACCTTTAATTAATTTAATTAATGCCAAATTAATTGCAGACTAATTCTGATTAATAAATAATCAATTCTGACAACCTTTAATTACTTTATAATTAATTATTAACTAATTCTAATTAATATATTAATCACATAATATATTAGTAAATCATTTATATCTCTACCTTGATCAATCCAAGCCATTTCCTGCTTAAGTGGGCAACCTAAAAAGTACTTTACTTTTATTAATCAACGTTATTCCAATTTAGTTAGGACCTTAGACACCTTAATCCAAAACTATTGTCACTGATCGAACCCGTTATCGAAATCTAGTTGGTGCTTTACAACATTGATGTTTACCAAACCCGATATCATCTATGTCATTCAACATGGTTATCTATATATGAATGATCCAAGAGAGTCATATTTCTTGACTTTCAAGCGCATTCTCCCCTACATTTGAGGCACTCTTGTTCATGGCTTAAAGTTGTATGCTTTTCTTTGTCGTTGTAATGTCGTGAATTTTAACATAATTTGGTTTACTTTTAAACGCTTTTTAACAGAAGTAATATTTCTAGTCATTAGAGAATTGTTTCATATTATGCCACATAAGATTTGAGTAACTGCCATCAACGAGTGATTATTAGATTTCATACCATAATTGCAAAAACAATAGGTTGGGTTCCAAGTAATATTTCTATTTTTGTTCTTGAATCTACCCTTAATTGAAGCCTAAAACATAAAATCATGATGGGGGATATTCTAGGAAAACCAAATAAGATTATGCCAATGGACCTTAGGGGTATCAGTAATGATGGGATATCAAATACTTTTAATAGAAAATGGGAAAAATTACCGATACAAGAGAACTAATGTAACATGTTCAACTGTTCAGAGATGGTTACAAGAGGAGGAACTGAACTTATTGACTTAAATATGCCAAACCAAGAAGATATCACTTCTATTATTTGTAACACTTGTTCCAGGTATTACTTGAATTATTAAATTTTTAAGGTTTTGGTGAGTGGACTCGGCGAGTTGGGAGCCTAACTCGTCGGGTAGATGATATTTCGAAGATGCAGGATCGACACACTACTCGACGAGTTGGAAGGCCAACTCGACGAGTAGGCACTGTAAAGATAAAACCCTAATTTTAGGGTTTGCACCCTATATAATCTCCTTAAGAGCCTTGAGGCTGACCTTCCATCAGCCTCCAAACCATAAGAACGTCTGTGCCAACCCTAATCCCTATTCTCTTTCATTTTGTGAGCTAGAGTGACCTTTGAAGCTTAAGAAGAAGGAGATAGTGAGAAGATCCAGCAAACCAAGCCCTCACTCTTGAGCTTGACCATCTTGTGGACTATTGTAAGTCTTCAAGACTCGATTTTTATCATAGAATATGGCTCGATCTTGAGTTTACTCTTCATTTCCTATCCTTCTTGTTTATTGCATGCATGGGGTTCATAAAGTTTGCAACTTTATGAATCTACAGGGCAAATGGTCTCAAGGTGGGCTAGATCTGGCCTTTGGTCAAGCAAGGACACCATGCAAGGGCTTTTAGGGCATATTTCTCTCTTTTTGGCCATTTTGACCTAAGGACATGCATTGGACATGCATGTACATAAAGCCTCCACCTTTGGAACGTTTTGAGGACTAGGAACTCTTTTGGAAAGGTGGGATTTCAGATCCCTAGAGTTTTTGACCATATGGCAAAGCTTTGGAGCTTTCCAACCTTTGATAAAGGCCTTAGAGCATTTGGAACGGTTCTAGAGGGAAAAGTTGGAAACTTTATCCTTCTAGACACCTTAGGGCTTCAGATCTAAGCCCTGGAGTCCTTGCATTAAGTGTATCATCACAACAAGAAAACAGGAAGGGGGACTCGATGAGTTGCCCTAGCAACTCGACGAGTCGGGTTGGGTTTCCCCGCCTTCTGGATATCAAGTGAACTCGTCGAGTTGATGAAACAACTCGGCGAGTTGGCTAGGGTTTGATAAGGTTTTCTGGACATGATAGGAACTCGACGAGTCGCTAGGTGCACTCGACAAGTTGAGGTCAACATGGACTATTGACTTTGACTGTTGACCTTGACTTTGACCAAGGTTGACCAGAGTTGACTTTGAGCGTAATTTTGGGATTTTGACAAGTCTATCTTATGATGCTTATAGGCAGTTGAGTTGGAGCAGCACGTGGGACATATCTGATTCTAGCTTGTCAGTTCATCATTCGTGAGAGGTGAGTCTCCTCACCATACCAATGGGTCGAAGGCACCAAAGCCGTCCCATTATTTGTTACATATGTGCTATTGGGTTATGTGATATGCAATGTATTAGTTTTATCTATGAACCTTGTATGGAAGACCTCGGGGGGTTCCCGAGGCACTTAGGTATAAGACCATGGTGGGTTCCCATGGAATCCTAGGCAAAGACCTCGGGGGGTTCCCGAGGCGCTTAGGTGTAAGACCTTGGACGGTTTCCCTGGCATCCTAGGTCAAGGCCTCGGGGGGTTCCCCAAGACCATGTGGGGGTTTCCATGGCACCTGGAGTAAGACCCCGGAGGGTTTCCAGGGCTTCCTTATATGTTGGTATGCATGGATTATGTGATATGTGTAGCTTTTATGGATAATATAATATGTGTTTTGTGGATTGTATGTGAGGTATGCTCTGGGGAACTCACTAAGCATTAGCTTACAGTGTGTGGTTCTGTTTCAAGTACTTCTGAGCCCAAGGGCAAGGGTAAGGCTTGATGATGCGGCGTGCACTCTCTCGGATATTCTATGGGACACTCTCATGTTTTGAAATAAAGTTGTAATTGATATGATTTTTACAAACAATCGTAACTGGATTTTGTGGTTTATGGAAATGTAATTTGATTAGTCAAAAATGAAAATTTTCTTTTGAAAATTGGGTCATTACAAGTTGGTATCAAAGCCTTGGTTTGAGGGATTATGACACACCCTCGGGTGTGTCAGGACTCAAACTGAGGAAATGGTAAAAAAATTCAAAATAATAAATAAAAGATGGAACTTTTAATGTATGGAAAAGAGGAGAGTGCAACGCGCATGATCAGCCGAGCCAAGTAAGTGTTTTCCCCAATTTGTTAGCCATGTATACTGATATGTGAATTATGATAATTGCAAGAACCTTGCTATGTGTATGCTTCCTAAACTGTATATGGTTAGGGTCTTATAGCCTCAGAATGATTGATTTGACCTTACTTCCTGTTCCTTGTTTGGTTGTGGTCTTAGGGTAGAGTCTATTATTCGAAAGTCTATTTGATCCTTTTCTGTGTATAATTTGCATGCATAAGGCAACTTGTTGTGATTGATATGGGTAGAGAAAATCTTAGGACATCCTAGGATTTGAGATATGTGGTAGTTTGTGAGTTGTGATTTATTTTGGGATGAATTGAAGTTATCAGGTAGAGCATTAGGAAAGGTACAGGTATGTGTGGAAGGTAGTATTGGGCCCGTACTACTGAAAGCACAAGACCTGAACCCGAACCAATATTAAATCTGACAACTCCAAGGAGGACCGGTGTGGGAAGATCCCCTATATGAGTATCCTGATCATTACAATTTATGACATTCAGTTCAGCATGGTGGTGACACGATTTGGAGCAGGGGGATCAGGATCAGGATCTGGATCCGAGGCTGGATCAGGCGACACTACCGAGGTCATTGACAAGAGGCTGCATGAGCTTATTGCAGTCGAGGTTACGAGGGGTATCCTTGACGCTACACGGGTTATCTTTGGGACGGTCAAGGAGGGTATGATGTGTTGGATTAATATCTAAGTCCATAACTATATTTGGTATGTACTTGACCCGACCCGGCATGGTCCATTTGGGTTGCACTTCACCGGCACAATTTATATGGATAGTCTTTTGAGAATAGTATATTTATGATTTATATTAATATATTATAAGTTCTAATATATTAATATGGAATCATATTATTTAATTAGTATTGATCAAGAATTAATTTAGAATTAATTAAGTGATCAAAAAGAACTAATTAAATATGGACTCTTATATATATGGAATGGGCCAAGTTCATTTAGGTTGGGCTAAGCTTTCATGGATGGTCCATGGAGCTTTTAACCCATGGATCCTATGTAAATGAAAGGTAATGGGTATTAGGGTTTACATGGATGTAACCCTAATCCTCCATAATATATAAAGGGGTCCTTGGCTCATAAAATTGGCATAAGTGTGTGAAAATAAGAGTGGGCCGATTTTAGTGTGCATACATATTCTCTCAAGTTCTTCCAATGTGTTTTGGTGATTTGTGATTCCATTTGAGGCCTCCACACTATTGGGGCTAAGCTCTTAAAGCTTGAAGACATCAAGCTACATCAAAAGGTATGTCATCTAACTAGAACTTTGTAGTATAGGTGCTTCATAATATGCTAGTTAGGATGAAACCTTGGAATAGTTAATATTTGCATGTATCATAGAGAAAACATAGATCCAAGGTTTATAGGGTTGCATGTACACCATAGGAGTGTTAGAATGCTCAAAACCCAACAGTGGTATCAGAGCCATGTTGTTTTATGTTATATTGATGCAAATGTTTTATTTTCAAGTTGAAAAAAAAAGGAAAAAAAACATGACGTTTGTCAAATTTTAAGATAATTACTTGTTTTGTGAAAAACGAATTATTTGTAAAATTTGAATCATTTGTTATATGAGTTGAATTAGGTAAAATTTAGTAAAAGATAAAATGATATGATTATTTTATTAGTTTTAAAAGTTTGATCTAAATGTTTTAAGGAGTTACATATTTTGTCATAAAATTTTGGAGCTCAAAAGTTTTTTTTAAGTTGTGATCTTAAGGGTTTTTGAAACTTCCATAAGTTATGGATATGAAAGTTTTTTTTAAAAAAAAAAATTTGATTCAAAGTTTTTATGGAGTTATAAAATTTGGTATTAATGTTTTAAAGAATTCCATAACTTGTTCTTAAGTTATGGAACATGGAAAGTTTCATCATAAAACTCCATTAATTCCATAAGTTATGGAATCCAAAGGTTTTCAAGAATTACAAGACTTGCCCTCAAGTTTTGGAATTTGAGAAAAGTTTTTTATGAAAAAAAGAATTGAATTCTAAAACTTTTGGGTTCATAACTTAAACAATTAATTAAATGGTTTTAATTTTGAGTTTAATAATTGGAATTATGATGTTTTGTTGAATAGTTCAAATTAACTCTTATGGACTTTATTAATAGTTAATTAAAGCGTTTAATTAAAAGAGTATTATTAAATCCATAAATATATGGTTTGAGTTTAATTAAATTAAAAGTCTAGTTTAATTAATAGATTAAACCACCAAGTATTTTAAATGTCTAAAATACACCCTTATACTATTATAATATTAAAAGTTTAATATATTATATGTATAAGAGCAAGTCGTCTTACCATTAGTAGGCCTCATTCACGAAGCCGGTCTATAAGGGGGGTATAAGGTTACTGCCTATAAAATGGCAGTTTAATGGGTGTCCACTCTCACTCACCGCTTCCTTGACCGGTAGAGGGTCGTTAGCCGAACAGGTAGGACAAGGACTATAATTCTCCCTTCATTAAAAGTATTAATGATAAATACTAAGTAACTAAACACTTATAAATTCCCAATCTTAGTTACTTAGGAAAATGTGAATAAGGTGCTAATCCATGAAATTACACTTTGCACTTTGTTTAAGCTGTTAGTGGAGCGTGTGTGGTTAACTGGCACACTAACCTGGACTTAACAAGGTATGCAAAGGGTAACTTAATGTTTATCATAGTATCGTTGGAGCGTGTGTGGTTAACCGGCACATCGATTGAGGGGTAAATATTAAGGGTACCAAGTATATTTGCATGGTTACTTCACACCTTGTTTTGTGATCATCGGCATCCCAGTCACAAAACCTGAAGGGCACACTCGAGATTGAAACATGCCATTGAAAAGTTCAATGAATCTCAAAAGAATCTAGGAGTTTCAAAACCAATTAAAACCTAATAATACATTTCGTTTATCTTGGTGGAAATTGGTGAATCGTCATTCACCTACCTTCAAATATTTTATAGCTTGGATTACGGCATCCCTCTTCCAAGTTATAAAATAGTTTGTTGGGTCCTAGCCTTAATATATCATATTGGGTGTTATATTAAGGACTTAAATCAACTTTACGTGAATTTCTCCCATTGTTGATGTCTGGTTTAGACAACAATGATCTTCCCAAACCAAGCTTTCCTAATGAATATGACTTCCCGAGTTTGGCTCATGGAAGTCATACTTCTCTTCCTCCACCTCCTCCAATTATTCTCCCTAACCCGCAAGTTCAAGGTCACTCAAGCCCTAATGGCAAGCAAGGTCTATGTGTGATCACATCTTAGAGATGAAGTCACATATTGACAAGCCGGGAGAGTTGGGTGTCAAAGTCTTGAGAAAGTTGGATGTTCAATCACTTTCTAAGTCACATAGTGAGTTCCTTTGGGACTACTATGAAACAGACTATGACATGAACCTTAATGATCATATCTATTTGCTTGGTGCTGCTGAATCAGCAATGATTTGGAACGATAGTAAAGCAAATTTGATTAGAAGATCAACTTCCCAAAAACTTTATGGACAGTGACAATGGTGACACTGGAAATCCAGGAAAAGCATTCTCTTCTCAATGGAAAGGGATTGGCCGTAGTCAACCCGGTTGACCAAATGGTAAAGAGAAAGGCTAAGTCTAAGATAGTCCCATTACCAAAGGGTCCATATGTTTATTTTGCCAAAGGAAGGGGCGTTGATTGCAAAGCTACCAAATTTACCTAAGGATGTTAAAGTCAATAAGTTTGACTCTACATCAGGTAGAGCCCATTATCTAACTCTGTTAAGTTCTATTCTGAGATCCTCATTACATGATGTGACTGGGTCACATGTTGATGTTTTAAGAATCAAAGAATAGAGAGAAATCTTAAAGGAAGTATATGTTGATTCTGATCGCGAAGGTGGATTTCGATCGCATCAGAATTTTGAGCAGTTGCTTAAGAAGTTATGATATATTGCTAAGGAATAGATAACAAAAATTTTCCATGTGGATTGTAAGGATAAGTTTTTCCGCAAAGTTTTAAAATAAAAGAAAATTGTTTAATTTTATTTATTTGAAGTATCCTTACAATGGCATTTGTGGCAAATTGTTGCTTATATGATTCCACTGACAGCAATATTGGAAAATGGATTTGATTCTTTCATTTGTGGTAGTGTCTAAATTTACCAAATCAGGAAAGTTCCTCATCACCCAAGTTTCAATTGGACCGAAACTTGGACTCATGCAAGTTGAATAGTATGATGAATGAGAACTTTCAAGCATTGGAAAATCAAGACTAATTACTTGTTCACATGGATGTGTGAGTCAAGTGAAGGACTAAAGGGATCGAGTACACATTCTTGTGCACTGGTCATGTCCACCACAAAGCTCGTTAAGACTATTTGATTTACTAAAGTTTAGTAAATATGGTTATACTTACAAGTTTAAGTATAATTCTGAAACATTGGAAAAGTCTCAATGTATGGCAGAACGAATGGGAAGAATCAAATTAGGCAGAAAGATAAAAGTTTCTCAAATCTGAAAAGATGGGAGAGTACTTTAGTATCATGTTTGTGATCATCTTAATGATTTAGAAATCATATCACAATTAGTCCTCTAAAGGTCATCTTAGTGCATTCTTATGACTAAGAAGAGGAGTCATGAATTGTTGAAATGGTTAGATCAGGAAGATGAGTCATACTTCGTTCCAAAACAATTCTTAGAGTCATACTCCAAGATTGTAACTTGAGTGACATATCTTAAAGAAAGGTTTAAAACACTTGTCAAATGTAAGAGTAAAAGTGTCCTACTCTTGTACATTTGAAATTGATAAGTTGTGATGTTTTGGATCAAACAAAGACCAGCTAAGGCCAATTGTGTGAAGTGTTTGTCTTGATAAAGAATCTGCACTATCTCTTGAATATTTGGCAAGATAGTCTTATATGTCAAGAGGATAGTGGGAGTCTTAAAGATCCTAAAAAGAATTTCAAGAACTAATCAAGAATAAAACCTGAGGTTCTTCACTAGCACACGACTTGAGGTTTATAACCTATCGTGTTGACATATTCTGTGCCCATTCCAGTTAAAGTTGGCTTTGCATAGGAGTTCTGAAAGTTCTCAATTGGTTGCATAACAACTTGGAAGCAATGGCAGTCCCTGTACTGCCAGGTGGCAAGAAGTTAAGATTGCATAAGTTCAGTCCATATGAGTTTGGATTTGTCATTATCCTTGTCTTGTGACTATGGTTTTGACGATTCACATGGATAAGAACACATACACCATAAAATCTAAGGGTCATAAGGTTTCTCTCCGATTCATGAAAATGATGGTGAGGAAACACTTCCACCAAGTAGATTTGAAGCAGATGGCAAAAGGTCTAAACAATTGAGACTATGATTACGGCATCCCTTTTCATAGTTCTGAAATTATTTAGACACACATGCATGCTATCTAAGGAAAGGTGTATGATTTTGATAAAGTTTTATCAAAGCATCTCGTATCAGAAATCTGAACTTTGGTAAGAAAGTCTATAAAGTATTGATTTCTAGAAGTCCAGCTGATTTCTGAGTACATGTCAAAGCTAGTGGGAGCATAAGTGTTATGCTAATAATCATCATGTTAGTAGGAGCATGATAATTATTGTTAGTGTTGCAAGTTAGCAATGTTAATTATAGAAAACAAAAGATTCAATTTGTGAGGCTGCAGGGATTGAAAAAGTAGTTTTGCTATAATTAAGGGAGAGGATATACTTCATTTCAGTTCTAAAGGCTTAGATTGAGACCATAATCATCTTTAGTCAAGAATATATATATATATATATATATATATATATATATATATATATATATATATATATATGAATTTCATGTTGGATTGGTTCAACTTAAGGAAATTCTATATATTGCGTTCTCAAAATTCGATTATGATTACGGCATCCCTCTTCATAGTCAAATTTTGAAAACATGGCAAATAAAAATATTGTAGCAAAAGACTGGTCTAGAATCATGTCTTTATGTGAGACATCATGAATCGTGTACCATTTGCTTTGGGTACAGGATCGATTGCATGTGCTATAATATTTGTTATTTCTAAATTTTTCCAAATGCCCAGAGGCATTAAGAAGGGAAAAGGTCTAGAATTGGATATGACTAAAATGATTAAGCAATTGTCGAGGACAATCTGAGGTTTACCAAAGATTGGTTGCTCAGGGACAGTTGAAGTATAGTGCTAATTTTGGAATGACCATATTGACATATTCTGAAAAGAGGCATCTCTTATTCAGAAGTGATAGTCAAAATGAGAATATGGAGTTGTCTCCATAGGTGGAAGTTATCTGTGTAAGATTAGAAAACTTAATGCAAGAAGCATGTCCAAAGCAATATACTTTGAATATGAGACTTAGTTTCCATGGAGTTGATCTCTATTGGAATACCTTATAATGACTGTTGACAAGTCTTTGTGACTTTGTACATATTCATTACAGGAGGGTCAGTGCATATAAGTTTAAAATCTAAACAGATTTCGATAAATGATAGGAATTTGAAATTCTCACATTTTTCGATAAGAATTTGGGAGTGTGAAATTAGAATCATTGAAATTATGTTCAATTGGTTTATTTCACCAAGTAAGGATCATAGACAAACATAGAGTGCATACTTGGTGTATGGCAAAGCTATTGTTTAAGAAAAACATAGTGTACATGCTTGGAGCATGGGACAACTAGTGTTTTTAATTCAAGTACAAAGTTGATAAAACCGAAACAATGAATAATGAGTAATCAGTATGGTGATAAATAAAAGTGTTTATTTATATTCATAGGGTTTGATACCATATTTGATTCATTTATTCTTGTGTTTCACTTTGCATGTTTTGACTTCTAGAATAACTAAGTCGCTCTTCCTGAATGATTAAGTTATTCAAACCATCCACAGTCGGTCATATGTTGGAAGTAGATATGAATCAAGACTGTCATGGGTTGGTTTGTAGAGGTCAAAGTTGGTGGACAAAGTGGTGCTACAACACTCATGAGTGCTCATAAGTTCTGAGTATTGGATTCAACCCGCGCTCATTTGAATCACTTCATGGATTTTATCACGAGTGATCATGAGACGATAATATCTTATATTCTTCAAACCTAGATATATGAGTTGTTACTATGAGTTGGTTATACATTGATTGCACGAAAACGCATTTGGTAACTCGATGTTATAAAACGTGCCTTTGTGTATGATTCAACAAGTAGTAGAACAAGCCATATGAGTCGAAGTTTATCCATTCCTTTTACCTTCGGGATAAAAGCGATATCTGTGGGCCCCTCGATGATTTAGCGATGACACATGTGAGTGCTTGGCCAAGCCAGGACTGATTTGATTTGTTCAATCAGTCAGTCATCATAAATCGAAAATCGGGAAACAACAAATGGACAGAGAGAATGATTATAATCCATGTCTCAGTCCATATGATATCTAGAATGGAGGAATATATGATCCCTTATCTAATGGACAAGTCATTGACAAGGTCAGAGTTCGACAGCGGCTTTAAAAGCTACGATTGCCAGTTAGGTTTTGAAGTCATACTCAATAATAGTTTTAGACTTATCCAAGTGGGAGACTGTTGGATTAATGTCTAAGTCCATAACTATATTTGGTATGTACTTGACCCGACCCGGCATGGTCCATTTGGGTTGCACTTCACCGACACAATTTATATGGATAGTCTTTTGAGAATAGTATATTTATGATTTATATTAATATATTATAAGTTCTAATATATTAATATGGAATCATATTATTTAATTAGTATTGATCAAGAATTAATTTAGAATTAATTAAGTGATCAAAAAGAACTAATTAAATATGGACTCTTATATATATGGAATGGGCCAAGTTCATTTAGGTTGGGCTAAGCTTTCATGGATGGTCCATGGAGCTTTTAACCCATGGATCCTATGTAAATGAAAGGTCATGGGTATTAGGGTTTACATGGATGTAACCCTAATCTTCCATAATATATAAAGGGGTCCTTGGCTCACAAAATTGGCACAAGTGTGTGAAAATAAGAGTGGGCCGATTTTAGTGTGCATACATATTCTCTCAAGTTCTTCCAAGGTGTTTTGGTGATTTGTGATTCCATTTGAGGCTTCCACACTATTGGGGCTAAGCTCTTAAAGCTTGAAGACATCAAGCTACATCAAAAGGTATGTCATCTAACTAGAACTTTGTAGTATAGGTGCTTCATAATATGCTAGTTAGGATGAAACCTTGGAATAGTTAATATTTGCATGTATAATAGAGAAAAAATAGATCCAAGGTTTATAGGGATGCATGTACACCATAGGAGTGTTAGAATGCTCAAAACCCAAAATGATGGAGATCATGGAGGAGAGGCTTATGCCATTCAGAGCCGAGATTGTTGCGGGTCAGGTCAGGGCCCGAACTCCCTCATTCCGGGAGTTCAAGTCGTGTGGGGTGCCAGAGTTCTTCAGGGTCAGGGACCCCATTGTCAGCCGACGCTGGGTGGCGGATATAGAGAACTCCCAGCGCATGAGTTCTTGCCTGGACGTGGCAAAGGTGGGTTTTGCTTCTTGCATGCTGAGAGACGGAGCCCAGGATTGGTGGGGAGAGGTGACTAGCCAGGTGGGAGCAGCCGGTGTGGCTGAGATGACTTGGGTCGAGTTTATGAGGCAATTTGAATTGGAATTTGCACCACCGATTGAGGTACAACGGATTGTGAGGGAGTTTCATGACCTGCAGCAGACTACCGAGACTGTGGCGGAGATCACCGCCTAGTTTCGGGAACGAGCATTGTTGATTCCTCAGTATGCCACCGATAAGGATATGAGGAGGACGAGGTATTATTCCATGCCGAGAGATGATATCCGGGAGTTTGTGAGCTTCACAGGGTGCAAAACCCTGAATGAGATTGTAGAGAAGGCCTGTGAACGGGAGATGGAGCTGGACTTCCGCACCAAGCGGAAGCCTGAGCAGGCACATGTAGTAGTGGGTCAGGCCAAAAATCCTAAGACCTCGGATTGATATGGTAGAGGCCAGCAGGGCCGTGGCCGGTGCGCCAAGTGTGGGAGGTTTCATGGTGGAGCTTGTCGGGGAACGAGTCCGACATGTTATATGTGTGGTCAGCAGGTCCACGTGAGTTGGGATTTCCCCAAGAAGGGCTTGATATGTTTCCACTACAACCAGAATGGCCATAAAAAGGCCGACTGTCCGAGGTTGCAGGGAGGGGGAGGAGCAAGGGTGGTACATGTGCCCGCCACACTGAGAGTCACATATGGTCGTCCTGCTAAGGCGGATACTCCAGCGATGAAGAGCCGTGCATTTCAGTTGGCTACCAAGGAGGCTCGGGCAACGCAAGATGTAGTGGCTGGTATGTCTTTATTTTACTCTGCTCTATATTTATTTTTATTTCTTATGTGTACATTGTATTTGTATAGGAACCTTTTTGGTCAATGGTATGTCGGCGCATGTTTTGTTTGATTCGGGTGCTACCCGGTCGTTCGTGTCTCTTGCGCTTAGTAAGAAGTTCCAGGACACGCCGAGAACTTTGGATTCCCCGCTCGAGGTAGAGATTGCAAATGACCGCACCGTGAGTGTTGCGAGGGAGTATCAGGATTGTGTCCTGAATGTGCTTGGCGAGAGATTTCGTGTTGATCTAGTCCCGATACCGTTGCGAGGGTTGAAGGTGATTCTCGGGATGGACTGGTTGGGGGCCAATGGTGCAATGATTGATTGCGAGCGAGAGTTGGTGAGGGTTCAAACCCCAAACAGGGGAGAACTGGTTATACATGGTGAGAGGGCCTTATAGGGACCAACTCTCAGTTCGGTTGCGAGGGCTAGGAGAATTCTGTAGTAGGGATGTGCGGGATTTTTGGCTTATATCTCAGATACGAGGGTTGAGACCATGAAGGATGTGAGCAGTGTGCCGGTTGTACATGAATTCGGGATGTCTTTCCCGAAGAGTTACCAGGAGTGCCTCCGGAGAGGCAGGTGGAGTTTTGTATTTATTTGATGCCGGGTGCTGCTTCGATAGCGAAGGCACCATACCGGTTGGCACCGCCCGAGATAAAGGAGTTATCTACGTAGCTTCAGGAGCTGCTAGATCGAGGGTTCATCCGTCTGATTAGTTCCCCGTGGGGAGCACCGATCCTGTTCGTAAAAAAGAAGGATGTGTCACACAGGATGTGCATTGATTACCGAGAGCTGAACAAACTAACGGTGAAGAACGGTTATCCATTGCCAAGGATCGATGATCTGTTCGATCAGCTGCCGGGTGCGTCGTGGTTTTCCAAGATTGATCTTCGTTCGGGGTAGCATCAAATGAGGATTCGGGATGAGGATATACCAAAGACAGCTTTCAGGACTCGGTATGGGCATTACTAGTTTGTGGTGATGTTGTTTGGGCTCACCAATGCCCCAGTAGCGTTCATGGATCTCATGAACAGGGTGTGTAGACCGATGCTGGATCGGCCGGTGATCGTTTTTATTGATGATATCCTAGTCGATTCTAAGACCAAGGAGCAGCATGAGTAGCATCTGAGAGAGGTACTTGAGACCCGTAAGGCGGAGAGGCTATATGCCAAGTTCTCCAAGTGTGATTTTTGGCTGCAGGAGGTACAGTTTTTGGGGCATATCATCAACCAGGAGGGCATTTCAGTTGATCCAGCCCAGGTTGAGACAGTGATGCGGTGGGAAGTACCGAAGAATGCGTCTGAGATCCGTAGCTTCTTGGGTTTAGCGGGTTATTATCGGAGATTTATCCAATACTTCTCCAAGATCACAGTGCCCTTGACCCGCTTGACCAAGAAGAATGTGACATTTCGGTGGGGTACGGATCAACAATTGGCTTTTGAGACCCTGAGACGGAGGTTATGCGAGGCTCCGATCCTAGTAATACCCGAGGGGTTAGACGATTTGGTGGTGTACTGTAACACATCGATTTCAGGGTTAGGTACGGTACTGATGCAGAGGGGGCACATGATAGCTTATGCCTCGATTCGGTTGAAGCCTTATGAGGTGAATTACCCCACTCATGACTTGGAACTGAGGGCAGTGGTGCTTGCCCTCAAGATCTGGAGGCACTACTTGTATGGATTGCGGTGCACCATCTATACTGATCACAAGAGTTTGAAGTATTTGATGGATTAGCAGAACCTCAACATGCGACAGAGGAGGTGGTTAGACTTTCTGAAGGATTATGATTATGAGATCCTATACCATCTCGGGAAGGCCCACATGGTGGACGATGCTTTGAGCCGCAAGGCGGCAGGTTCCCAGACCGGGAACGTTTGTTTGAGGATGACCGTGATCTCTCCATTGTTAGATATGATCAAGGAGACTCAGGTCGAGGGGGTGAAGAAGGAAAATTGGAAGATAGAGCGGATTCGGGGGCAGTATCCTTTGTTTGTTAAGGATAGTCGTGGCCTTTTGACACAGTGTGGCCGGCTGTGGGTACCGGTGACTGGAGGAGTGAGACAGAGGATATTAGAGGAGGCACACAAGTCCAAGTTCTCTATACATCCAGGGGCTACAAAAATGTATAGAGACTTGAGACTGAGTTATTGGTGACCCTGCATCAAGCTAGATATCGCCTGGTTTGTGGAGAGGTGTTTGACCTGCAGGAAGGTCAAGGCCGAGCATCAGCGGCCTCATGGAAAGGTACAGCCGCTACCCATTCCCATGTGGAAATAGGAATAGATCACTATGGACTTCATCACAAATTTACCGAGGACGGCGACTGGCATGGACGCCATATGGGTGATCGTGGACAGACTGACGAAGAGTGCCCACTTCATTCCGATTTCTGAGAGTATATCCGTTGAGAAGTTTGAGGATATTTATGTACGAGAGGTGGTGGTTAGACACGGGGTGCAAGTGTCGGTAGTCTCTGACAGGGATGTTCGGTTTACATCTAGGTTCTGGAAGAAGTTCCACGAGGAACTGGGCACTCAGCTACATTTTAGCACAGCGTACCACCCCCAGACTGATGGCCAGAACGAGAGAACGATCCAGATGCTGGAGGACATGCTTCGATCATGCGTGTTGGATTTTGGAGGGAGTTGGGATGCATACCTCCTGTTGGCAGAGTTTTCATACAACAACAGTTACCATGCAAGTATCGACCAAGCGTCATTCGAGATGTTGTATGGTAGGAGATGCAGGACCCCAATTTGTTGGGGCGAGCTTGGACACCGGGTCATGGGGAGCACCGAGGTAGTGCTCAAGACTACCGGGCAGATTTAGCAGGTGTGCGACCGGTTGCGGGTCGCGCAGAGTCGTCAGAAAACTTATGCTGACCAGCGGCGATCGGATCTTGAGTTCCAGGTGGGGGATTTCGTGTTACTGAAAGTGTCGCCCTGGAAAGGGGTCACCAGGTTTCCAAAGAGGGGAAAGCTAGGACCCCAATATATAGGCTTGTTTAGGATCACGGCCTAGGTGATCAAGGTGGCTTATCGCTTGGATCTGCCGGATGAGCATAGCCAGATTCACAACACCTTCCATGTGTCACAGCTTCGGAAGTGTGTCACTAACGAGTCTGCAGTCGTTTCGCTGGATGACATTCAGGTGGATGAGAGCCTGAACTACATAGAGAGGCCATTTGTCATCTTAGATAGGAAGACTAAGGTTCTTCGGAACAAGGAAGTGAAGTTGGTGAAGGTACAATGGCAGCACCGCAGGGGCTCCGAGTGGACCTGGGAGCCGGAGGACGAGATGCGAGATTACTACCCGGATTTGTTTAGATCAGCAGACTTCGAGGATGAAGTCTGGTTCAAGTGGGGGAGATTTGTAACACCTGTTCCAGGTATTACTTGAATTATTTAATTTTTAGGGTTTTGGTGAGTGGACTCGGCGAGTTGGGAGCCTAACTCGTCGAGTAGAGGATATTTCTAGGACGCGGGATCTACACCCTACTCTACGAGTTGGAAGGCCAACTCGACGAGTCAGCGCTGTAAAGATAAAACCCTAATTTTTGGGTTTGCACCCTATATAATCTCCTTAAGAGCCTTGAGGCTGACCTTCCATCAACCTCCAAACCCTAAGAACGTCTGTGCTAACCCTAATCCCCATTCTCTTTCATTTTGTGAGCTAGAGTGACCTTTGAAGATTAAGAAGAAGGAGATAGTGAGTAGATCCAACATACTCTCTTGTTGAATGTTCACTTATTGTAGTGACCACACCTTCGACATTTGTAACAGGTCACTTCTTCACTACATCTCCCAAAGTGATTATTTTTGTACTTCTTGCACCACTTTGCTTCCTTGTTTCTCCAAAACTTCTTGTTGTTGCGGTTGGACTTTGAAATTATTATCTACTTGTTGGTTCTTGAAGATCCTTCAAACTTCCTCTTTTCTCCTGACTCAGCTCTTTCTAGACCCTTCTCTCTTATTTGGATCTCAACATTCATAGCTGCCCAGATGGCTACTTTCAGAGTGGTTGCTAGCTTCACCGTTGGACCAAAATCTGTTGGTAGTCTACTAGCAAACTTCTTTATCTTGGAGAGTTCATTAGGAACTAGGTGAGGAAGTAGCTTCATTTTCTCAGTAAAAGTTGCAGCATACTCGTTGACACTTATCTTACACTTTTTTAGATCATAGAATTCATTCTTGATCTCCAGAAGGTCTTACTCAGAGCAGTATTGCCTCTTTAATTGCTCAATGAAGTTCTCCAATGACATCTTTCTTGCTTCTCTTTTTGGCATGGAATCAACCAATAGATTCCACCAGCTTAGTACACCAGTCTTCAATTATCTGGCAGCGAAGATTTTTTTCTATCTTTAACATCCATGAAATTCATGAAAATTTAAAACTTTTTCAAGCACTCCAAAACCATCATTTATTACAAAATGTTTTCAAAATAGTTTCATATCAGAGTATCCAGAAATCAAATCATAAAAATGCGAGGAGGTGCATGATCACGCCTTCACCTTCCCGTGATCATCCGAAGTACCTAAAACAAAATCCAAAACTATAAGCCCGAAGCTTAGTGAGTATCCCCAAAATACCAATGCCATACAAACCATAACCATATAACAACAAACAAACAGGATGCATATAGAGTCTACAGTAAGACTGGCTTGCCTCTACCAGGCCTGTAGTCTATCTGGCCCACTCTCAGAACCTTCAGCATGTCTGGTCCGCCCACCGGAGCCTTCAGCCTGTCTGGACCGTTCTCCGGGCCTTCGACCTAACTGATATACCCTAATGGGTCTGCAGTCTATCCTGTCTGCCCTGGGTTTGTTGGCCTTCAGCATAAAGCAAGTCCGCCTCAACCCAACCCCACATACACAATCAACACATAAATATCATAAGCTAGCTAGCATGTACAAATAGTCAGACCGATCTAACAGATCACTAATCATAGCATCATCCTATATATCAGGATACCAACCTAACAGGTCACTAACATATCATCTTATATACCAGGATACAGACTTAACTGGTCACTAAGCATATCATCATGCAATAACCAGGATAACAATCCAATAAGGGCCGATATTGGTGCCTTCGACCCTGTTAGTATAGTGAGGATAACTCACCTCACAATGTCGAACTGTACTGAACTGAAAAGATCAAACTCCCAAAGTACGGCTCCAAACTCGAACACCTACAACCACCATTGATATAATTCCATAAATTCCCAAATTACCAAAATATCCTTAGAAGTCAAATTTGGTGAACCCCTGGTCCAAGTCAAAGTCAACGGTCAAGGTCAACAGTCCATACTGACCCAACTCATCGAGTGCAGCTTATAGACTCACCGAGTTCCTTCAGAACTCAGAAAGTCGTGAAAACCCCAGTCAACTCGCCGAGTTACCAAGTAACTCGTCGAGTCCATGCAACATCTAGAATACCGGGAAAACCCTAACTAACTCGTCAAGTCACCTTGCTAACTCGTCGAGTTCATGCAGAATCTAGAAAGCGGGAAACCCTCATCCAACTCGTCGAGTTGATTATGCAACTCGTCGAGTTCTTTCAGCCATTTCTCATTCAACTCATTCCAGTCGATTTCATGGCTTCAAACTCCAGATCTGACTTCCTAGGGTGAAGTTACCACGTAAAGTTGCTAACTTTACATGCATGCAAGGTCTCATGAGGCTAAAATCGTCCACTCTAAGCTTAGGAAGAGTTTTAGGGAATGGAGAAGGGTTGGGGCTAGATAAAGTCGAGAGGTTAATGTTCATGGGGCCTAAAGGAGTCCAGATCTGAAACCACACCCTTTGGACAAGCTTAAACCCAAGAATGGCCCCATTTTGCACCAAAATGCCCATATACTTGTATAAGAAGAGATCTAATAAATGGAAAGCCAAGGTAAGGACTCTTTACTTCCAAATGAATGCCAACACGATGTAGATGTTGGATCTACAAGCTTCTTCCTGTTCCAAGTCTCCAAATCTTCAAGCCACTTTCAAGAAATGCACCAAATACACACTTTTAGCCTCACACACACTCAAATAGGGTTTAGTTCGCTTAGGGTTTACTCTTTGGTCGTGAAAATGGAAAGGTTGGATAGGGGAAAGGACTTAAGGTCCTTTAAATAGGGTACAACCCCTAAAAATTAGGGTTTTCATGCATAACCTTTACTCATCGAGTTGGGTCCTCCAACTCGCCGAGTAGATTCTAGAATCCACGTGGCTATATCAGTTTCTACACAATGAGTTGGGGCAAGCAACTCGTCGAGTAGGTCCAAATTTTTGAATATGAAAGCTTTAAATAAACACCTGGGAGTCGGGATGTTACACTATCTCTTATTGAAGTCATAGCTCTTGAACACCATTTCCATTTTCGAGATCCAGTCTATGACTTCTACTGGTGTTGGTCTTATCGAAAGACTTGGTGGTCTGGATGGAATTAAGTGCTTGTACTTGCATTCGTTTCTTACAATTTCTTCATCCACGTTGTTCGTCCTAACTACTTAGGGTTCAGGTTGGCTAGCAGTTCAGCTATAGTTCCCTTCCTCTGACTGATCTTCATTCAGCTCAGGTTGCATAATAGGTGCAGTAGGTTCGTCCTTATTATCCCGCAATATTTACCTCATCCCCTATATTTGTTTGGCTAACATAGCCTGAATCATTTCTTGGACTTCTGCCATCATGACTGGTACAACCTCAGCTGCACGCTCAATCACACAAGGTTCAGGTTGTTGATTTCTGTTACTGTTTCCAAGTCTTCTTTGAGTTCTCACCATATCGATGAGTACACCAAAGCAGGCAATCAGTGTACCGTGGGGAAAATTTATTATAGAAGGTTTTATTTATGTTTAAGCACAATAATTCTCCTTATTACTTTGAAAAGTTATATTTTAGGTCTAATACATTAATCATACGTTTAGGATCCTGAACACAGAAAGTTTCCAAATCATGGTTGGCAATAGACCTTAAATCTAATCAAGTAATAGCATTTTAGATAGCAAGCCTAAGGCATGATATAATATAAATCATTTATAACATAACAACAAATTAGGCATCTTATCCTAAAGTAAGCTAGTGTTTGTGTCTGTTGGAAATATTTTTATGTGATTGTCACTTGAAATAAGTTGAGTATTGATTTACATTTTCTAACAAACATTATCAGAATGTTTCAGCTTGGAAAGATCCTAAAGATTCAACAAGTGTTTGAAGAATCAGATGTTGGAACACTTGAAGTTGACATGTAGCACTTGAAGCTTAAATGGAGCATTTGTAGTTGTCATGGAGCACTTGCTGAACATGGTGCACTTGCAGGTTACAAGGAGCACTTGCAGCTCACATGGAGCACTTTACCTTCCTATCTTGACAAAACAAATTTTTGTCTAGATATCACAAACTCTAACATTTTTTTTCTAATAATCAATTCTAATTTTTTTTTCAATTGTCATATTGATAGTTAAAATTTTCTTTAACAAAATCTTTCCACTTCGAGGAATAAATTTTCTCGAATAGTTTTTAAATTTTTTATAGTGTATCTTCTTCAACATAACATTCCATTGAAGCAGAGGGGAAAATGTTAAATCAATATTTTTCCTTTTGCATACTTTTTATAGCTCCTTATTTCAGTAACCATTACATAGGGCAAACTGTTGGAAATATTTTTATGTGATTGTCACTTAAAATAAGTTGAGTATTGATTTACATTTTCTAACAAACATTACCAGAATGTTTCAGGTTGGAAAGATCCTGAAAATCCAACAAGTGTTTAAAGAATCAGATGTTGGAACACTCGAAGTTGACATGGAGCACTTGAAGCTTACACGGAGCACTTGCAGTTGTCATGGAGCACTTGCTGAACATGGAACACTTGCAGCTTACATGGAGCACTTGCAGCTGACATGGAGCACTTGTTGAACATGGAGCACTTGAAGAAAGCAATTTGGACCATCATGATCTCAGATGGCACATATAGATCATATGTGGAGTATCAAGATGTTGATGGATTAACATGAATACTTAGTGGCTCAACTCAAGTCAATGGATCAACATGATCACATTGATGGCTCAACAAGTTTTCCCATGGCACATCATGTACAATGATGACACGTCCAAATTCTCAATGACACATGAAGTTTGTCCATGGTCCATCATGGACACGTGGTTGTACATCTTCAAGTTCAAGAGACATTCCAACATTCAAGAAACAATTCAACTTGAGCAATGACACTTCTGAAAGTTGATGACATCTTAGAAGATAATGGAGCAACGTGATACTCATGTTGCTCATCACATTTTTAATGTTGATCAAGAAGGCTAAATAAATATGAAGCCTCAAAACTTGGATAGAACCCTAACAGATTACTATTGGAACTAGAATATTCCATATATTCTCCGTTAAGTAAGGCAAATGTGTCAACTGATGACTAAGTCGTGATGACGTGTCAACACCTCATTGGTAAATCCATGCCATGGGATTTTCCAAAGCCTATAAATAGGCCCCTTGGGATCCATTATAAAGTTGCTCATTCTCCTGTTTTTCCCGATGATTCTGCTCAATTGTTGTTTAGACTAGATTTGAGAGCGCCATTTGAGTGTTTTAGTGTGTTTTACATTCAAACACTTGTAACTGAATTCTGAAGAATATAAGACACATTTGAATCATTTACCTTAAGCATTAAAAAGCATTTTTATCATTAACTTAGTTGATTCACAACTTTTACTTTCCACATTACTTGCCACTTGACGATTTTGAAACTCTGTTTCAGTATTTTCAACACTTTGACACTTCAAGTCTAGGTTTACTGATTTTCTCATTTCTTCAGTGTCAATCCAGGTATAATACCTATAGTTTAATAGACACACATCTCACGATCATCCCTTAGCATTATAAGTTTAAGCCTAGAGATCCTTAAATGTTCCTAGTTCTCTTAAACTAATGCTCATATACTAACTGTGACATCCCTATTTTCACAGCCAATTTAAAACCTTTTCCTTATGCTTATTTAATTGACAGTATTCATTAAAATACGGAATTTGTTTCCAAAATATTTTTTATTAATATAGAAAAACCTTGGGACGTCATCATTCGATACAGAGAGCATAAGGATAAACTAGTTTCAACAGGCCTTACAAGAATTTATTATACAATGGCCTAATAACTTCTCAATTCTTTCATTATCCACGTTCCTTCGTACTACTACCTGAAAGTTACAATTCTCAGAGGACAAACACAAGGGTTCATGATAACAAGTCGAAGTCCTATGATGATAATGAAGTAATTAGGTGCCACAATTGTCAAGGTGAGAATCATTTAGCCAAGGATTGCGAAATAAAGACAAAGAAGGTCAAAGATGAAGCATACTACCTTCATAAATTTGAAGAAATCAAGAAGAAATGATAGGACAAAGCGTTCATGGTCATGGAGACTCCAAATGTGGAAGTCTGGTAAACAGAAGATGAAGTGGATCAAGTAGAAGAAACAGAATCCTACAAGAACTACTTCTGCTTCATGGCTGAGGATGAAAAAGAGCCTTCTCCTCTCCATCAACCAATTGTTGAGAAGGTAGATTTCATGCTTTGTGATAATCATTTAACTATTGAGCCTTTTCTTGATGAGATTTACCATATTTCTAAAATAATCAAAGAATATGTCACCAATGCTGAATATCGTGTCAGTTACTATAAAGACGAACTGATCGCCACACAGTCCAGATTTGAAGAATTGAGATGTTATATGGCTAACTTAGAGAATGACTTTGTAATAAAAAATGTGGCACATCTTACATCAGTTGAAGAATATGAAATTGTATTGAATCAACGTGACATTACTGCAAAATACAATCATGAGATGTATGCCCAAATCAACACAAAAATCAATAGTTATAAGGCATCCAAAACCCTTCTTAAAGAGAACTCACATTCCATACTCAATGGACCAAAACCATCATGGATCAAATATCGTCTTGGTTATGATGAAATGAAAAAGAAAATCATGGGTCCCAATACTCAACCAGAGTTGTTGCCATGTGATCCAAGTCTATTCACTGGAGACAATATGGATCAAAAAGAGGTGGTAACTTGCAGTCCAAATGTAATTACCACTTCATTCTCAAGAATCCCAATGGAATTCACACCATCCCATGATCTTCTAGACTTGGACACTAAGTCTGACTCTCCAGTTGAATATTCTCTTGAATGTCCCACGATGGAAAGTTTCAATTCAGAAGATGCACTTCTGAAAAACCAAATATCACTAGCTCAAAATCTAGTGATAAACAGCCCAAATCATATGAGCTGGTAGGATATTCCAGGACTGAACCCATTAAATTCCTCACTCAAGAAAAATTTCCATCTCTTAATGCTTCAGTCTCTGGAACAAAGGACATAGGATGTAAATAGTCTTAGAAATAACAGACTGGGAAGTCTCCAATTCAAGTCAACAAGGATGAAACCTTGAAGACTGTGAGTAATGAGAAAAGTTTTGTTAAAATACTCAAGAGATCTTTTGTTCCAATAAAAATCACTTCACCCAGTCCTAAACAACAAGAGACAATTGTAAAGCCAACTAATGTCTCTAAAGATAAAGGAAAAGAGAAAATTTATGTCTCTAAAGAACAAGGTCCAAATGTAGTCCATCCTTCAAAACCCAAAGTGTTTAAGACTAGAAATAATGACAAGGAAAGAAAGACCAATAGAGTACCAAAGGCTAAGCCAAGCCAAGGGAAGACCAGACATACTAGTCATCCTAAAACTTCAAAGAATCAAAGAACCACTCCTTCAGATCATGGTTTCTCGAATTCTGGATTTCCAAACCAAACTGGAATCAACTATCTGAATAGTTTCAGACTTAACAATCTTCTAGATTAGTCTAAATTGATGAGACCAAGACCTGTTCAAACTAACCCATTCATGTATCAGGATAGTAATTACCCTATGACTTCTATTCTTGGTCCATACTGTGGTTTTAATCCATCCATAGGAGGAAACCACATGTTTGGGGGAAACTCTAGGTTTCCAATGATCAATCAGTTTAAGGAAAATACCCAATTTCCCATGTTTGATCAATTTGGAATGCCTATGAACTTTGGATTTCCCTCTATAGAAATCCTACTCAGTTCACCAACTCTCCATCCTTTCCACAGACCAAACCTCAAAATAAGACCATTAAGAAAGCCAAAAAACAAGGTCTCTAAAAACCAAGTAAAACCGAAAGAGGTTGATGCAAAACAAGAAAACATTATCCTAACTCCAACAAGTCCGAGGAAAGCTAACAGTCAAGGACCCACACAAACATGGGTACCTAAACCGTTTCTCTAAATGCATACATTTTATGCCATGGTACCACATGATGATACATGGTACATTAATAGTGGATGCTCCAGGCACATGACTGGGTACAAAGGTTACCTCAGACATTTGAAAATCACAACGCCAGGTCGGTATGTTACTTTTGGAAACAACATGATGGGAGAAGTTATAGGACATGGAAACATATTGAACGACAACTTTACCGTTAAACATGTAGCGTACGTAGCTGGTCTTAAACATAACCTTATCAATGTTGCACAAATGTATGACAATGATCATGATGTTTTGTTCATCAAAACCAAGAGTTTGATTATGGATACCAACAAGCGCATCCTTGTTGATTTCCCGCGAAATGGGAACATATATCCTCTTGATGTTGAAACTAATTGAGGGAACCCTAAAATATTTGTCTTTTCCCAAAGTTGCTTCTGACATCAGTTGGTTGTGGCATAGAAAACATTCTCACCTCAACTTTTGCTATATCAACAAACTCATTGGAAAGGATCTTGTGAGAGGACTACCATTGTTAAAACTTCACAATGATATACTTTGTGCTGCCTGTGAGCAAGGAAAAATTTCTAAATCACCTCACAAAATTATAACATAACATAGTGTATCTAAACCTCTTCATCTTATACATATCGATCTGTGTGGTCCCGCTATAGTTCCTAGCTTAAGTGGTAAGAAATACATTATTGTGATTGTTGATTATCATACCAAATTCACTTGCCTGTACTTTCTGCGAAACAAATTTGAAACCACTAATGAGCTAATAAACTTCATTCACTATATAGAAGTTAGGTTAGGCAAGCCACTCAGAAGGCTGAGAAGTGACAATGGTGGAGAGTTCAAGAACAACGCCTTAGATAATTTTCTTGTATCCATAGGCATCGAGCACAACTTTTATGCACCCTGCACTTCACAACTGAATGGTGTACTTGAAAGAAAAAACAAGACACTATGTGAAGTTGCTCGATCCATGTTGATCTTCACAAACCTACCGCAATACTTCTGGGATGAAGCCACTACAGCCGCTTGTTTCAATCAAAACACATCCCTGATCAACAACAGGCTTGAAGTCACTCCTTATGAAGCAATGAACAAGAGGAATCCCAATGTCAAATTCTTTCACATCTTTGGTTGTCGTTGCTACATAAAAAACAATTGGGATCAACTAGGAAAATTCGTACCCAAGGATGATGAAGGTTTCTTTCTTGGATATTGCCTTAATGTTGCAGCCTATAGAGTTCTGAATAAGCGAACCAGGGTCATAGAGGAAAACAGTGATGTCACATTTGATGAAAGCCATGTGAGTGTTTTGGATCCAAACCACTTTGGTACTTAAATGGTTGTACCTTTCGATAAAATGAACCAATCATTACCTGCTAATGCTTCTACTCCAGTCCATGCTATTGAAGTAGATTTCGAATTCCTCTTTCCGACTTAACCTTCAACCCTAGAATCAGAAAAGCTCACAAAAACAGCTTCTCTTGATGTCTCTCAACCTCATCAACCATCAAAAGACTCTAGTTCCACCAAAGCTCAGGTTAAGGGGGAACCATCTTCTAATGATTCTATTCCTAAGAGTCCTTTAGAATCTTCTGAACTATCTACCCCAATCTTTCATCATCAATCAGGACCAGTCATAACACAAGTCACTGCATGTTTTGAGGGGGAACCACCTTTGAATGGTTCCACTCTTAAAAGTAACTTTCAATACTCCCAACTATCTAGTCCATGGTTACAAGGGAACCCCACTCGACAGGATCTAGTCCTTCAAGTTCCTTCACATCCACTCCATTTGTTGATTTCAAGCATGTAATAGTTGAGGGGGAACCAGATGTTATAGGTAGTTCCAGACTCTTTCAAAATGATCTTTTTGAAGGAACATTCACTTCTGACCACCCTCCCTGTCCAAAAGAACAATATGAGATATTTTTCACTCCTCAAACTCTTAAGGAAATGCGTCTCACAAAATGGAAAAAGGATCATCCAACCGATCAAATCATAGGTGATCTAGATTCTGGAGTAGTGACTCGTTCAGCAACCAATAATGAATGCTTATATGCAAGTTTTCTATCCATAATAGAGCCTAAAGAAATCAAAGAGGCTCTACAAAATACAGATTGGGTAAAAGCAATGCAAGAAGAGTTACTTGAGTTTGAACGCAAGAATGTGTGGGACTTAGTGCCAGTACCAAAAGGAGTATCAGTTGTTGGTTCAAGATGGGTCTTTAGAAACAAGAGTGATGAAGATGGTGACATAATCAGCAACAAAGCTAGACTGGTTGTCAAAGGCTATTTGCAACAAGAAGGCATAGACTACGATGAAACATTTACACCTGTTGCAAGAATAGAAGCCATTAGGATTTTCTTGGCATTTCTTACACACAAGAACTTTAAGGTTTACCAAATGGATGTGTAGTGTGCATTCTTAAACACCAAAATCGATAGGCATGTCTATGTTCAACAACCTCTTGGATTCGAAGATCCAAAGTTCCCTAACCATTGCTATAAGATTCAAAAGGCTGTCTATAGATTGAAGCAAGCTCCAAGAGCATGGTATGTAACATTGTCCAAGTTCTTGGAAGATTCCAAATTTCAAAGAGGTTCTATCGATCCCACACTTTTTAGGAAAATCCACAACAACCATCTGATCGTCATGCAAATGTACTTCGACGACATCATATTTGGTTCAACCAGCAAGGACCTTAGTGATGAGTTTGCTGAGTTGATGAAAAGAAAATTTAGAATAAGTATGATGGGTGAGCTCAATTACTTTCTTGGTCTACAAGTTCGTCAATCTCCTAAGGGAATCTTCATTGGTCAAGAGAAGTACATTAAAAACCTATTCAAGAGATACTCCATGGAAAATGCATCAACTACAAAGACACCAATGTCTACATCTTACAAGCTTGATTCTGACCTTAACGGGAAATCTGTAGATCAGAAGCACTACAAAGGAATCATTGGCTCATTACTATACATTACAACTTGTCGACCAGACATCACGTTTTCAACATGTCTGTGCGCACGCTTTCAAGCCATCCAAAGAAATCACACCTCATGGCAGTCAAAAGAATTTTCAAATATCTGAAAGAAACTACTTCTCTGGGTCTATTCTATCCTGCTAAAGGCAACTTCTATCTCCAGGCCTTTACCGACTCAGATTATGGAGGCTGCAAGCTTGACGGAAAGAGAACTTCTGGTAGCTGTCAATTCTTAGGAGGCAGATTAGTTAGCTGGACTTCAAAGAAGCAATCATGTGTTTCAACTTCTACTGCTCAAGTTGAATACGTTGTTGCCACCGGTTTTTGTTCTAAAGTGCTCTGGATGCAAACACAACTGAGTGATTATGGATTTAAAATGCAACCCATCCCAATCTATTGTAACTCTAAGAGTGCAATTGCAATCTCTCACAATCCAATCAACCACTCATATGACCAAGCATATTGATATCAGGTATCATTTCCTAAAGGATAATATTCAGAAAGGTCATATTGAGCTTCATTTTGTTCCTACAGATGAAGAGACTGCAGATGTGTTCACAAAATCTCTGGATGAATCCAAGTTCTTAAACTTTTTAGGACGACTTGGCATGCTTAATCCAAATTCTATAGGAATTTGGAGTTTTTTTTTTACAAAAGTTTTTTTTTAAGAAAACTCCTAAAAAAATATTTTATTTTTGCTTTACTTTACACAAGAGAAAACTACTAAAAGATTTTATTTTCTATCTTTTGTCTTTACTTTAAACAAAAGAAAATAGCAAAAAGATTTTCTAGTATAATGCAAGTCGTTATCACAACTATGCAAATGAAAAAGATTAGTTGCTCCACACTTTAATGATGTTTCAAAATACTAAATTTTATGGTTCTTTAGTTTGCTTCAGTACACAACTGATATTGGGACTTTAGTAACCATTAACAAGCTTCATTCTTATACTCTACTTATAGTTATAACATACATCAAGTACTAATGTTATGTGGGAGAATTCGAGGCGAACTCTAAGGTTTAGTTAATCCAATGTGTTATAATATATTTATGGCTTCCTTGTCCTAGTGAACTCATGAGACAAAAACACGAACTTATGTAGTTTGAGGACATAAAAAGTTTTGCTTTGTGAATATCTATACCTGATAAAAAGCTTTTTCATTAAAATAAAGCAAGTCAAGTTCCAAGTTTATCTGTTTAATTTCTGCACTTTGAGTCTAGTTATATATTTAATAAGTTAGAGTTTAGGAGTGGAGTCAATCTCTAACCTTTGGGACTTGATGAGTATTCCCCCCGTATATATTTATATCTATTCACCTAATTATAAAAGCTTGAATGGATGGGAGGAAATATTGTTTAAAAGGGTTTCATAGAAAGTCATGGACTCCATTAGTGACCTAAGCGATTCCGAGCACTCCAATGAATTTCTTAGAAAGTCACGAACTAAAGTACAAATAGAAATAAAGCTAGAAATTATTAGCTTGTGTACTTTGTCAAAGTTAGAGTTATAAGAAAAGATTCAAAAAAAAAGAGTTCTACAAAAAAAGTGTAGTTATATTCTTTGGTCAATTATTATATGTAGTATTTTTCTTTTAAAGTCGCGTCACTTGGAATTTGGTGCTACCTTTTGAAACGAAAGGGGTAAATAAAAGGGTATCGATGGTAGGAATGCCAAAAATGAATGTTGTTCAAAGTAAGTGGGGAACGTTTATGAGGTTTGCCGATATTTAGGGTTTGGGAAGTAACTAGGCCTTAGACACAAATATATGCATTGCGGTGAGACATAATTGGTGAGTACAAATCGGGTTATTATGTGTGATGTTAATGAGTTCAAAATTAATAATCAGCAAAGGAAATTCTTTACAATGTGAAGTGAAGGATCATACACAGAATTTAGTTGCTTGATAAATCTGTAAGTGACATCAAGATAATCCAAAATGCTTCTAAATCAGTTATCCTTCTAAATTTAATGTTTCCTTAATATTATTTATTCCACATGCACACACTTCACCGCATTTTACTATCACCTTCTTAGATTCTCTATTCACATGCACACACATCACCATAAAAGAAAAATTATCTAGAGTTTGCATTTTCATACTTTCTGTTTAAATCATGCCTTAGAATTTAGGTAGAACATCTAATTTAGAAAGAGAATATCACTTACTTGATCATGGAACATCCTTAGCCAAGTGGAGCATCTTATGACAATTACACCATCCTCTTCAAGAAAACCATATGTGCTTGTCTTTGTTCATGGAGCATTCTCGGATATAGTGAAGAAGGAAACGATCAAAAGCATTAAAAGACATTTCTGAACCATCTTGGACCAACTGGAAGCATTTTGGAGCAACTTCATACACTTGGACCAACATGGAACAACTTCAGGTACATGGACCAAATTTGGAGCAACTGCTTTCAACTTGGAGCATCTTATATTCTCTTAGAGCAACATCATTAACTTGGACCAATGTGAAGTACTTTGGAGCAACTTCACCACCTTGATCACTTGGAGCATCTTCATCCAACTTGGTTCAACTGCATGCACTTGGATCAACTTGGACCATCTCCATATCTTTGGATCAACCAGGCGAATGAATGAAGAATCTTCATTCATCTTGATCATCTTGAAGGATCTTGGACCATCTTCGACAACTTGATCACTTGAACCATCATAGACCGATTCCACTACCTTAGATCAACTAGAAGCCACTTGACCATATTGGAGCATCTTCACTAACGTGGAGCATGTTCAAGCACATTGGAGCACGTTCAAGAACTTGGAGCATCTTCAGCCACTTAGTGCATCACGTCCATGTGGATCATCAAGTCCACATAGAGCATAATAAATGTGTCATGCACATTTTGAATAGGTCATACAAGTTTTTAAAGAGCCATCCACATTTCAAGTAGGCCATGCACGTTTCAAGTAGGTCATGCACGTCTCGAGTAGGATACAAACATTCCTTAAGTGACATGCACGTCTCTAAGATAACATCCATGCATGTGCCACCTTTTCTTTCTTGGTTCTCAAGTCATCATTCTATCGCTTGCGACTTCAGTTGACATTCTCTTATTTATACTTGAGTGTCATCCAAGTCTTCTGGGCCCACAAGATTGGCCCATGCAAGCCCTACTTTGGACCATTGAGAAACCCTAGAAACCTCAACCTATAAATACCTTATTTTTTCTCTTATACTTGTGATTATTTCATTCCTTGGTTCAACTTCTAGTTGTCATCACCTCTTGGTCCAACATCTCAACCTCGTGGCTCAACATCGTCTAGGCTTAAAAACTTGTTGGTCCAACTTCACTCACGTGATCAACATTATTAGAGCATCATGTCCTTGCTTGGAGCAATTACTAGACAAAACCATACTTTGGCTTAACTTCTCCATTTCGTGAACAAGACTTTGGAGGAAGCCATTGGCGCAACTCCAATCCATTCGCAAGCATCTTGGTCCAACCCTTGATTTGGAACATCTACTTCACATATCATCATCTTGTGTCAATCTCTCCATCTTGTGCCAATCTCTCCATATTGTGCTATCCTACCTAGTGCCATACTTAACATGTTCTTGGAAGAAACTTTCTTGAACCAACATCATTTTTGTGTTCATCCCTTTGGCATATCACCCAAAATAATTAAAAAAAAATTGCACAGCTTTAGTCTTGGCGCACCTTCGGTCATGGAGCAATTTTCTTCGTGAGCAACTTCATGGCGTGTATTCTTGCTTCTTGGCGCAACGTCTCCTCTTGCGTATCCTCGCGATATTTAGCGCAACACAACTCCTTCGTAAAGCCATTGGCACAACATCTGCTTGGCGCACCTCCTCTCTTGTGCAACTTCGGTAACCGACTCCCCTTCGCAGATCACCTCACTGAGTCAATTGGAGCATGTCCTTCTCTTCGCATAAATGCTTGGCGCAACACCTACTTAGCACAACAAGCGTCTCGGCCTCGCATGATCAAGCTCTCCCTCTTGCGCCACACACTTACTCTCTTGCACTAACTCCTTCTTGTGACGCACACTTACCTTCTTGCGTCATCTGCCTAGCTACTCGTTTGGCACAACTTCGCACACCCTAATTAAGCCATTTCTTCTCCTCTTGCGCAATCTACTCCTCGCCTAACTCCTCCTGCTCGTAAGCTCCCTCCTCGTGAGCAGCCTCCCTCTTCAGCCTTCTCGTTGGCGCTTCCCCCACTCCCTTTCTCCTCCTTGCGCCATCAATTTCTTTTACTATTCTTTTTACGTTTTTTTTTTTTTTTTTAAATAAGTGTTTTTGGATTAAACATCTAATTTTTTTGTAAAAATAATTTCTTTTATTATTTTATTTTTAATTTTTCTCAAATTTTAGTATTTATCTTATTTCAAAAGATATCTACAATTTTTCTTTTAAAAAAAACATATTTTGAAAGTATCATTTTTTTTAAAAAAAAATTATTTCAAATTATTCTTGATATGCTATTGTCATTTAAGGCCAAGATTTAGCAACTTTGTTTTATCATAACACTCATTGATATGATTTAGCAAAATATCAAAATTTTTATTTATTTTTTCAGTTTCTAGAAAAAGATCAAGTCTTTCACTTTTATTCAACACTTGACTTTTCTTCAAACTTCTGGCCTAAATAAAACACACCACGAGTTTGCAAGTTATTCCTGTCTGTCACTTTACCTTCCTATCTTGACAAAACAAATTTTTGTCTAGATATCACAAACTCTAACATTTTTTTTCTAATAATAAATTCTAATTTTTTTTTCAATTGTCATATTGATAGTTAAAATTTTCTTTAACAAAATCTTTCCACTTCGAGGAATAAATTTTCTCGAATAGTTTTTAAATTTTTTATAGCGTATCTTCTTCAACATAACATTCCATTGAAGCAGAGGGGAAAATGTTAAATCAATATTTTTCCTTTTGCATACTTTTTATAGCTCCTTATTTCAGTAACCATTACATAGGGCAAACTGTTGGAAATATTTTTATGTGATTGTCACTTAAAATAAGTTGAGTATTGATTTACATTTTCTAACAAACATTACCAGAATGTTTCAGGTTGGAAAGATCCTGAAAATCCAACAAGTGTTTAAAGAATCAGATGTTGGAACACTCGAAGTTGACATGGAGCACTTGAAGCTTACACGGAGCACTTGCAGTTGTCATGGAGCACTTGCTGAACATGGAACACTTGCAGCTTACATGGAGCACTTGCAGCTGACATGGAGCACTTGTTGAACATGGAGCACTTGAAGAAAGCAATTTGGACCATCATGATCTCAGTTGGCACATCTAGATCATATGTGGAGCATCAAGACGTTGATGGATAAACATGAATACTTGGTGGCTTAACTCAAGTCAATGGATCAACATGATCACATTGATGGCTCAACAAGATTGCTCATGGCACATCATGTATAATTATGAAACTCCCAAATTCTCAATGACACATGCGGTTCCTCCATGGTCCATCATGAACATGTGGTTGTACATCTTCAAGTTCAAAACACGTTCCAACATTCAAGAAACAACTCAAATAGATCAATAACACGTATGAAAGTTGATGACAGCATAGAAGACAATGGAGCAACATGATGCTCATGTTTATCATCACATTTTCAATGTTGATCAAGAAGGCTTAATAAATATGAAGACTCAAAACTTGTATGGAACCCTAACAGAATACTAACAAAGTTGGAATATTCCATCCATTCTCCGTTAAGTATGGCAAAGGTGTCAACTGATGACTAAGTCATGATGACGTGTGAACACTTGATTGATCCATCCATGTTATGGGCTTTTCCAAAGCATATAGAAATAGGTCCCTTGGGATCCATTATAAAGTTGCTCATTCTCCTGTTTTTCCTTCTCATTCTGCTCAATTATTGTTTAGACTATAGTTGAGAGAGCCATGTGTTTTAGTGTGTTTTACATTCAAACACTTGTAACTGAATTCTGAAGTACATAAGACATATTTGAATCATTGACCTTAAGCATTAAAAAGCGTTTTTATCCTTAACTTAGTTGATTCACAACTTTTACTTTCCACATTACTTGCCACTTGACGATTTTGAAACTTTTTTTCGGTATATTCAACACTTTGACTCTTCAAGTCTAGGTTTACTGATTTTCTCATTTCTTCAGTGTCAATCCAGGTATAATACCTATAGTTTAATAGACACACATCTCACGATCATCGCTTAACATTATAAGTTTAAGCCTAGAGATCCTTAAATGTTCCTAGTTCTTTTAAACTAATGCTCTGATACTAACTGTGACATCCCTATTTTCACAGCCAATTTAAAACTTTTTCCTTATGCTTATTTAATTGACAGTATTCATTAAATTACGGAATTCGTTTCCAAAACAGAATATCAAAATATTTCTGAAGAAACATTTTTCATTAATATATAAAAACCTTGGGATGTCGTCATTCGATACAGAGAGCAGAATAATAAACTACTTTCAACAGGCCTTACAATAATTTATTATACAATGGCTTAATAACTCCTCAAATCTCTCATCATCCATGTACTTTCATACTGCTACCTGTGATACAAAGAAACTGAGTGGGTGAGGCTTAGGATTCTGGTAAGCATATAGATATTTCAGACCACAATAATTAAGTTCTTTAATTAGATATATTTCATATCAAACAATTTACCCGATTACTTGTTCCTGTTAGTCTCACATACTGATCCTAAAATAGCAATGTAAAGGAAGATATCCTAAGGATTATCATCAACAACTGGTAGACAATATTGTTTGGGGGATTCCTTTAGCAATATATGTCAATAAGGCAACCATGGGGAGATATAGTACATCAAATGAATTGGTAGTTCGTTAACACCTACTGGTTGCGAACCTACCAGCATTCCAATGTACTGTATAGAATAGTCAGTGGTCGTCATCTATACTTTGCTAGATGACTCGTTTATCAATAGTGAAGTCCTTTCATCATCATCTCATCTTTTCATCACCCATCACTACCCAATATATTTTATATATGATTATACATATACAATTTAAATCAAATAGAAATCATATAAATCATCTAACATAGATATCAAGGAATAGAGATAATAGGAACATAAAGCATTTAATCATCTAGGTACTGTTGGATATAGTGTCTAAGTCCATAACTTTATTTGGTATGTACTTGACCCGACCCGGCATGGTCCATTTGGGTTGCATGGCATTGCAATACTTGGATAGACAAAATGAGAGAAAGTACACTTGTGATTATTAATATATTATAAGTTCTAATATATTAATAATAGTATTATTTAATTAGTATTGATCAAGTATTAATCTAGTATTAATTTGGTGATCAAAGTGAGACTAATTAAATATATAGGGTTGATTATGACAATCATCAATTCTTTTATGGTGGATTAATGATCCATGGTTTATGGGTTTGGTTATAACCATATGGAGCTCCATGGATAGTCCATGGGAGTTACAAACCCATGGGTCATGAGGAATGAAGAGTCATGACAATTAGGGTTTACATTTGTAACTCCTAATTATGACACACTATAAAAGAAACCCTATAGCATGCAAAATGTGCACTAGAGTGTTTCTAGAGAGGGCATAACCGATTTTCAAGTGTAAGAATTATTCTCTCAAGTTATTCCAAGTTTTGTGGTGTTGTGTGAAGCATTTGATGCACAACATTTGGGGTGCTAGGCTCACAAAGTCTTGAAGGAATCCAAGCAACAACAAGGTATGTATTTATACTAGTATTATGTTTTATGTAATCCCCATGCCATGCTAGTTAGGAAATAACCTTGAAAAAGAAATTTGCATGTATATAGAGAAAACATAGATTCAAGGTTATTAGGGTTGCATGTACACTTAGGAAGTGTTAGAATGCTCAAAACCCATCAGTGGTATCAGAGACTAGGATTGTTTTCTGTATACTTGATGCAAAACTGCTTAAAAATCAAAAATTATGCACTCTGACGACTGGACTCGCCGAGTTCATGGGGAGGACTCGCCGAGTCCATGAACAAATTCATCCTACTCGACGAGTAGAATAATGCACTCGACGAGTAGGGGCGTGCTGGGCAGTTTTTTCGAGTTTTGTTGCTGGAAATGGATTAAGATCATTATCCCAATCTGTTTTGGACTTGTAAAATCTGTTTTTCAAAAGGATAATGATTATGTTAACCCATTTTACATGACTTTTATCAATTTTCAAGTATTGTATATGTTTATATGATTTCTTGAAATTGTTTGACATGAATTTGTGTTCTTATGAGTTTTAGAAGATCATAGGAATTATGTGTAACCTCCATGTGTGTTTAATTCATGATCTTAATGGCAATGATGGTGTCCATAACTTGTCCTCAAGTTATGGATAACCAAAAGTCACTTCTTTAAATTATGATTAAAGAAATAAAGAGGTTTCATAAAATGAAGAGTCTTCATTTTATGAACCATTAAAAACTCATAAGTTACAAATTGAAGAGACTTGGAATAGTTTCAAATCTTGCCCTCAAGTTTTGGAATTTGAAAAGTCTTACACTTTAATACTTTAATTCCAAATTGAACCTTAGATTTTTAAAAAAGTTTAAAAATCAACACTTATACTATTATTATAATTTTATTATATAGATATGTATAAGAATATGTCATTCTTACCGTTAGTAGGCCTCATTCACGAAGCCGGTCTATAAGGGGGGTATAAGGTTGTTGCCTATAAAATGGTGACTTAATGGGTGTCCACTCTCACCCACCGCTTCCTTGATCGGTGGAGGGTCGTTAGCCGAACGGGTAGGATACGACTTTAAATACTCATTAAAAGTATAATGAATTATAAAGTAACTATACATTATAAATTCCCAATCTTAGTTACTTTAGGAAAATGTGAAATTGGTGCTAGCCCATAAAATTACACTTTGTACCTTACCAAGTCGTTAGTGGAGCGTGTGTGGTTAACCGGCACACTAACATGGACTAGTAAGTGTGGCAAAGGGTAACTTGACTTTATTATAGATCGGTGGAGCGTGTGTGGTTAACCGGCACATCGATTAGGTAATATTGTTGAGGGTACCAAGTCAATTTGTATGGTTATTCACACCTTGTTTGTGATCCTCGGCATCCCAGTCACAAACTTGAGAGGGCACAATCGAGATTCAAACATGCCATTGAAAGTTCAATGTATCTCAAAAGATCTAGGAGTTTCAAATCCAATTAAAAACTTAATTATATTTCGTTTTTATGGTGGAAATTGGTAAATCGTCATTTACCTACCTTCAACTATTTTATAATTTGGATTACGGCATCCCTCTTCCAGTTATAAATAGGTTGTTGGGTCCTAGCCTTAATATTTCATATTGGGTGTTATATTAAGGACTTTAAATCAACTAACTTGAATTTCTCCCATTATAGATGTCTAGTTTAGACAGCTATGGTCTTCCCAAATATTTAGGAACAAGCTTCCTAATGAAGATGATATCCCAAATGGCAACCAAGGTGAAAGATCAATCCCTTTGTTGTGCATTAGTGGGACTGGAAATCATACTTCGCTTCCTCCACCTCCTCCAATAAATCTCCTTATCCCACAAGTTTCAAGACCTGATAAGTTCTAAGTCACTCAATCCCTATTGGCAAACAAAGTCTATATGTGCTTAAGTCTTGGAGATTAAGTCCCATATTAACAAGCCGGGAGAGCCGGGTGTCGAAGTATCGAGGTAGCTGGCTGTTGACTTGGTTCTTCAGTCACTCCCTGATGACAGATCACGACATGACCCTTAATGATCTTACCTATTTGCTTGATGATGCTAAATCAGCAATGATTTGGAGCATTGGTAAAGCAAAATTTAATTGGAAGATCAACTTCCCAAACTTCCATGGACATTGACAATGGTAACATTGGAGGTCCAGAAAAACTTTTTCTTCCCAATTGAAAGGGATTGGCCATAGTCAACTCGGTTGACCAAATGGTAAAGAGAAAGGCTAAGTCTGTGTACCGTTTCCAAAGAGTCCATATGTTTCTGTTGCCAAAGGAAGGGCATTGGTTGCGAAGCTGCCAAATTTGCCTAAAAGTCCATAAGGATAGTAAAGTCAAATGTTTGACTCTGCTTTAGGTAAAGTCCATTATCTAACTTTATTAAGTTTCTATTCTGAGATTCTTATTGCATGATGTGACTGGGTCACATATTGATGTTTTAAGAATCAAAGAAGAGTGAAGAAACTTAAAGGAAGTATATGCTGATTCTGATCGTGAAGATGGATTTCGATCGCATGGTTCGGTGATCAGAATTTTGAGTTGTTACTTAAAAGTTATGATATATTTCTTAGGAATAGATAACAACAAGTTTTCCATATGGATTGTAAGGATAAGTTTTCCGCAAAGTTTTAAAAATAAAAGAAAATGGTTTTGATTTTATTTTAAGTATCCTTACAATGGCATTTGTGAAAAAGGTTGTTGCTTATATGTTTCCATTGATAAGCAATATGGGTAAATGGATTTGATTCTTTCATTAGTGATAGTGTCATAATTTACCAAATAAGGAAAGATTCTCATCACCCAAGTTTCAATTGGATAGAAACTTGGAATCATGCAAGTTGTATTGTGTGATGAATGAGAATTTTCATCTTTGGTAAATTAAGACTAATTCCTTGTTCACATTCGCATGTGAGTCAAGCGAAGGACTAAAGGATTGGGTACATTAAGTTGTGCACCAGTCAGGTCCACCACAAAGGTAGATAAGATTATTCGTTATGATTTACTAAAGTTTAGTAAATATGGTTATGCTTACGAGTTTAAGTGTAATTCTGAAACATTGGAAAAGTTTCAATGTATGGCAGAATGAATAAGAAGAATCAAATAAGGCAGAAAGATAAAAATTTCTCCAATCTGAAAGAGATGGGAGAGTACTTGTGTATTTTGTTTTATGATTATCTTAGTGATTATGGAACCATATCACAATTGATCCTCTAAGGACACCTTAGTGTGTTTGTTGCCTGAGGAGAGGAATCGTGAATTGTTGAAATGGTTAAATCAAAAGATAATTCATACTTCGTTCCAAAAACAAATCCTGGATTAATACTCCAAGATTGTAACTTGAGTGACATAGTCTTTAGAAGGTTCATAACACTTGTCAAATGTAGAGTAAGATGTTTCCTATTCTTGTACATTTGAGATTGGTAAGTTGTGATGTTTTGGATAAAACAAAGACCAGCTAAGACCAATAGTGAGAAGTGTTGAACTTGATAAGAATCCGCACTAGCTTTTGAATATTTGTATTGTCAAGAAATGGTTCTTGACAAAGAGAAGTCTTATATGTCAAGAGGACAGTGGGAGTCTAAAAGATTCTGAAATAGTTTCAAAAACTAATCAAGAGTTTTGTTAATCACTATCCCACGACTTGAGGTTTGTAACCTATCGTGTTGACATATTCTTATTTCTGTGTCTATTCCAGTTAAAAGTTGATTATGCTTGTGAGTTCTATGAGTTCTCAATTGTTTGCATAACAACCCGGAAGCAATGGTGGGCCTTGTGCTACCAGGTGGCAAGAAATTAAGATTGAACAAGTTCAGTCTATATGAGTTTGGATTTGTCACTAACCTTGTCTTGTGATTATGGTTATGACAAATTCACATGGATAGGAACACATACACCATAAAAATCTAAGTGTCATAAGGTTTCTCTTCGATTCATGAAAATGATGGTAAGGAAACTCTTTCACTAAGTAGATTTTGAGTAGATAGCAATTGTGAGAATGAAAAAAGGTCTAAACATTATGATTACGGCATCCCTCTTCATAATTGTTTAGACACATAAGTGAGCTATCTAAGGAGAGGTGTATGGTTTTGATAAAGTCTTATCAAAGAAATTGCGTATCAGAAATCTGAACTTTGGTAGAAAAGTCAATAAAGTGTTGGTTTCTAAAAGTCCAGTTGATCTCTGGATACATGTCAAAGCTAGTGGGAGCATAAGTGTTATGCTAGTAAGATAATAATCATTATGCTAGTGGGAGGATGATGTTAATTATAGAAAACAAAAGTTTCAATTCGCCTTGGAAAAGTTGTTTTGCCATAATTAAGGGAGAGGATTTTGTACTTCACTCCAATTCTACAAGCTTAGATTGAGAATTTAATCTACTTTAGTCAAGAATATATATGAATGTTATGCTGGAATGGTTCAACATAAGGAAATTCTATATATGTTGCGTTCTCAAAATTCGATTATGATTACGGCATCCCTCTTCATAGTTCGAATTATGAAAACATGGCAAATAAAAAAAAATTATAGCATAAATCATGTCCCATATGCTTTGGGTATAGGTTTGATCACATGTGCTATAATATTCATCCATTCTAAATTTTCCAAATGCCTAGGGCATTAAGATGGAAAAAGGAATAGAACTGGAAATAACTAAAATGATTAAGCAAAGTTGTCGAGGACAATCTGAGGTTTACCAAAGATTTGTTGCTCATGGACAATTTGAAGTATAGAGTAAGGACCATATTGACATATTTTGAAAAAGAGGCAACTCTTGTTCATAAGTGATGGTCAAAATGGTAATATGGAATTGTCTCCATAGGTGGAAGTTATTCTTTGAATCTGTGTAAGATTAAAGAACTTAATGCTAAGAAGGATGTTCAAAGGAATGTACTTTGAATTTGAGACTTCATTTCCATGGAATTGTTTTCCATTTGAATACTTTGTAATGTCTGTTGCCAAGTCTTTGTGACTTCTGTGTATAGTCATTACAAGGGGATCATTGCATATAAGTTTAGAATCTAACAGATTACAGTAAATGGCAAGAGTTTGGTATTCTTGCATTTACAACGAGGATTGGAATTGTGAAATGAGCATCATTGGAATATTGTCAATTGATCTATATGTAAACATAGTATGCATACTTGGAGTATGGCATAATTGTTGTTTGGAAAAACATAGTGTACATGCTTGGAGCATGGGACAACTAATGTTTTAATTCAAGCATAAAGTTGATTAATCGAAACATAAATAATGAGTAATCAATATGGTGCTTAAATAAAAGGTGTTTTTATTTACACTCAAAGTGTTGGGGCCATATAAGATTAGTATTATTCTTGTGTTTCACTTTGCATGTTTTGACTTCCAGAATAATTATGTTATGGTATATATCATATTATTCAAACCATCCACAGTCAGTCATATGTTGGAAGTAGATATGAATCAAGACTGTCATGAATTTGGCTTGTATGATTTGTCTAAAGTGCTTTAGACAATGCAATGGTTGCTACAACATTCATGAGTACTCATAAGGGCTGAGTATTAGATTCAACCCACGCTCACTTGCATCACTTCATGGAATTTATCTCGAGTGATCGTGAGACGGTAATATCATATAAATCTTCAAACCTAGAGATATGAGTTGTTGACTATGAGTTAGTTATTCATTGATTGTACGAAAACGCATTGGTAACTCGATGTTATAAAACGTGCCTTTGTGAATAATTCAACAAGTAGTTAGTACAAGCATATCAGTCGAAGTTTATCTGTTCCTTCTAGAAATAGAAGCGATATCTGGGCCCCTCGATGATTTGGTTTTGACTTATGTACCGGGCCCGGTCAGAATCTAATTGATGTGTTCAATTTAGTTCTATGTCGAAATAAATCAGAGATCGAGAAACAAATGCTGGACAATAAGTAAGACCATGCTCCATGTGTTTGTCCGGCTGATATCATGAGAACAGAGGATTATATGATCACTTATCATAAATGGCATATCATCATCATCTCAGTTCCGAGAGACTTTGAAAGAGCTACGATTGCTAGTCGGATTTTGAAGTCATATTTGCAAATATAGTTATTAGACTTATCCAAGTGGGAGACTGTTGGATATAGTGTCTAAGTCCATAACTTTATTTGGTATGTACTTGACCCGACCCGGCATGGTCCATTTGGGTTGCATGGCATTGCAATACTTGGATAGACAAAATGAGAGAAAGTACACTTGTGATTATTAATATATTATAAGTTCTAATATATTAATAATAGTATTATTTAATTAGTATTGATCAAGTATTAATCTAGTATTAATTTGGTGATCAAAGTGAGACTAATTAAATATATAGGGTTGATTATGACAATCATCAATTCTTTTATGGTGGATTAATGATCCTTGGTTTTTGGGTTTGGTTATAACCATATGGAGCTCCATGGATAGTCCATGGGAGTTACAAACCCATGGGTCATGAGGAATGAAGAGTCATGACAATTAGGGTTTACATTTGTAACTCCTAATTATATCACACTATAAAAGAAACCCTATAGCATGCAAAATGTGCACTAGAGTGTTTCTAGAGAGGGCATAACCGATTTTCAAGTGTAAGAATTATTCTCTCAAGTTATTCCAAGTTTTGTGGTGTTGTGTGAAGCATTTGAGGCACAACATTTGGGGTGCTAGGCTCACAAAGTCTTGAAGGAATCCAAGCAACAACAAGGTATGTATTTCTACTAGTATTATGTTTTATGTAATCCCCATGCCATGCTAGTTAGGAAATAACCTTGAAAACGAAATTTGCATGTATATAGAGAAAACATAGATTCAAGATTATTAGGGTTGCTTGTACACTTAGGAAGTGTTAGAATGCTCAAAACCCATCAGATTACACTACGGAAAACCATGCAAAATTCAAAACTTCTTCATATGAACTTCGTTTTTTACTTTATTTATATCGACAAATTCCTATTCACGAAATATTCAACTCTCATCTAAATTTTTTAACTAATAATCCACCGATCTTAATTTCGATATCTGTGTCCACACTACTATGCTGAAACTTCGAAAAATCATAACTTCCTCATATGAAGTCAGATTTCGACGTTCTCTAAATGCACTCCCTCTTTTACGATTACTACGAATTTAGTTTTAAGCTAGTAAGCAACCGATCTCTAATTCATTTTTTACGACACATTCTGTTATATAGGGTTGAACGCAATACTTCAAGGGATCATAATTTCTTCATACGAAGTCAAATTTAAGCGTTCCTTATATCCAAAATATCACCATCACGACTACTTCAACTTTTATCAAGGATATTTATCCTAAATATTATTTTATTTTTTACATTTATTTTAGCCCTGTTTATTAACTTTTAAAATAAGCCTTTATACAAATATTATATACACACGATATTTATCCAATTTCAACGTACATAATATTTAAAAACAATTCTCTTTTATTTATACATAAA
This sequence comes from Lactuca virosa, assembly GCF_052849685.1. Classification (NCBI taxonomy): domain Eukaryota; kingdom Viridiplantae; phylum Streptophyta; class Magnoliopsida; order Asterales; family Asteraceae; genus Lactuca; species Lactuca virosa. Next base: position 49,532,543 of record NC_136433.1, read on the forward strand.
AATGTTACAATCGTCGACTAACGTAAATATATCTTATATAATTATGCCTAACGAGAAACGCGGACGCTACAGTTTATATCTATAAAATCGTATTGATGTCTACTACATCTTCATCATAATTATTTTAGCTAAAAAATCATATATTTATATTTCAAATTTTATAACAATGTTTTTGTAACACTCTAAATTTTCAAATAAATTTTTTATTTTTAAAACCACATAAAACACAATCTCACATTTCTCAAAACACAAAATGTATAAGTTGTTCAAAACAAAAGACAACAAAATATTTGATAATATCCCAGAATCCACAAATCATAATCTCTAGCTGGTGTGTACAATCAAGTCGGCGCCTTCACGCGATCATGAGAGGTAGTTGAAACACATTTCACACAACACTGTAAGCACAAAGCTTATTGAGTTCCCCAAAATACCACACGCAAATAATTAGCCTCTCATGTCTATATCTCGATAAGCACCCTCTGGTCAATGTGTCTCAATAAAGACCCTCCGGTCTCACAACTCGGGTTGGACCCTCCGGTCCTAACTCAATAAGGCACAGAATAATATACAACATAAATCACAAAGACAAATGCATGATATCACATAACTCAATATAAACATATAAGACCCTCCGGTCACACAGTATTACCACTCAGGTAAGTATAGTGAGAAGACTCACCTCGTACGTAAGCAAGTAGGTCTCGTACTCTACGATCGGTTCGGACTCCGCCTACATATCATAATCATCTCTAATTAACACTTATAACAAAAACTCTAAAGATGTTAGGCTAACCCCTTTTCAAACTCTCAAAAAGGGTGAATGACCATTTTACCCCTCCATGATCTCCATAATCCATATCTTGACCAAACCCTAAAAGTCAACGGAAGTCAACACTCGAGTCAACAGTCCATGTTGACCCAACTCGTCGAGTGCATCTATGTGACTCGTCGAGTTCTTTTGTTTTCTCTGAAATATCGGGAAAAATCCAACTCAACTCATCGAGTTGTCTCACCAACTCGCGGAGATGTAACGCGTCCAGACTATCAGGGAAAACCCTAACCAACTCGTCGAGTTGGCTCATCAACTCGTCAAGTCCCTTCAGTCCATTCTCTTATTCAGATGTTTTTAAGCAGAACTAAGATCCCATACTCTAGATCTAGCCTTCTAAGGATAAAATATCACGTAAAGTTGCAAGCTTTACGTCCATGCATGGCATCTAGGGCTCAAAATGCCAAAACAAAGCTCTATAGAGGGTTTAATGCATGAAAGTTAGCTAATATCTTGATAAAGCTTAAATCTTTAGGCCCAAGGGACCTCATACAGTCCAAATTTGAAGTCTCAACTTCATGACATGCTCAAACAACTTAAGGAATTAAAGATAACATGGAAATGGCCATAAACTCAGTGATAGCTTTTTACCTCCAAATAGCAGCTAGCACTAAAAGAACACTGGATCCAAGGGCTCCTTCTCGTTCCAAGCCTTTTGCTCCTCTATCTCCTTCCAAGAATGCACTAAAACAGACAATCTTAGCCACTCTCTCTCACAGATGGTAATAGCTCGATTAGGGTTTCTCTCAGTGTGTTAAGGTGATAAGGGAGGCGGAATGAAAGGCTTAAGATCCTTTAAATAGGGTACAAACCCTAAAAATTAGGGTTTTCACACTCAGCTCCTACTTGTCGAGTTGGGGTCCTCCAACTCGTCGAGTAGACTCTAAAAAGAATCATGCGGCCATCTCAATCTCTTCTCGGCGAGTTGGGGCCTCCAACTCATCGAGTTTCCCTGAAAAAATGCATATAATGTAATTAAATATTATACCTGGGAGTTGGGATGTTACAATTCTCCCCCACTAGAATCAGACTTCGCCCTCTATGTCATCCTCTAGAAACAACTCTAGGTACTGCTCACCCATCTCGGACTCTGGCTCCCAGGTCCACTCGGATCCCTTCCGATGCTGCCACTGAACCAAAACCAAGGGAACCTCTTTATTCCGCAAGAACTTCACCTTTCTATCCAAGATTGCTATCGACTTCTCAATATAGCTCAGGTGATCATCAACCTGAATGTCCTCTAAAGGGACCACTGCCGTCTCATCGGCTACATACTTCCTCGACTGGGACACATGGAAGGTGTTATAAATTTGGCACAACTCTGTAGGTAGCTCTAACCGATAAGCTACCTTACCCACTCGAACGATCGCTCTAAAAGGACCGAAGTATCTAGGGCCCAGCTTGCCCCGCTTCCTGAATCGAATAACCCCTTTCCATGGGGATACCTTCAGGAGAACAAAATCTCCGACCTGGAAATCTTGCTCTAAACGTCGCCAGTTTGTGTAACTCTTCTGGCGACTCTGGGCCATCAGTAACCTCTGTCTGACATGCTGGATCTTCTCTGTCATCTTGAGCACTACCTCAGTACCCCCCATCACTCTCAGCCCTACCTATCCCCAACATATGGGGGTCCGGCACCTCCTCCCATATAAAAGCTTAAAGGGAGGCATACTGATACTGGAATGATGGTTGTTGTTGTATGAAAACTCAGCCAAGGGAAAATAAGTGTCCCAACTTTCACCGAAGTCCATAACACATGCGCGTAGCATGTCCTCGAGCGTCTGAATTGTTCGCTCGCTCTGCCACTCTGTCTGTGGGTGGTAAGCGGTGCTGAAATGCAGACGGGTACCTAACTCCTCATGAAATTTTTTTCCAGAACCTGGAAGTAAAACGCACATCCTGATCTGACACTACCGATGTTGACACCCCATGTCGTGCCACCACCTCTCGAACATAGATCTCGGCCAATTTCTCTGTATAAGATCTCTTACTTATAGCCAGAAAGTGAGCACTCTTCGTCAGTCGATCTACAATCACCCATATCGCATCGACACCTCGTGCAGTCATTGGTAACTTGGAGATAAAATCCACGGAGATCTGTTCCCACTTACACAGGGGAATCTCCAAAGGCTGTAACTGGCCATAGGGACGTTGGTGCTCTACCTTGACCTGTCGACACGTCAAGCATCTCTCGACTACCCATGCCACATCTCTCTTCATACATGGCCACCAATAATCCATTTTCAAGTCCAAATACATCTTAGTGGCCCCCGGATGGATCGATAATCTCGAACTATGGGCCTCCTCCATCAAAATACGTCTAGCTCCACCCGTGTACGGCACCTATATCCGCCCACGAAAGGTCATCAGCCCCCGACTATCCGTCTTAAACTCAGAAATCTGCCCGATCACCCGCTCTCTCTTACGGTTCTCTGGTCTCACGACCACCACTTGGGCCTCTCGGATGGTATCTAAGACTAGATTCATCACTATCATCTTCATGCATACATCTCAGATCGGAGTACTCACTGCTCTACGACTCAGGGCATCGGCTACCATATTATCCTTTCCAGAGTGATAAAAAATCTCACAGTCATAGTCTTTCACTACATCCAACCACCTCCTCTGTCTCATATTCAGGTTGGGCTAATCCATAAGGTACTTTAGGCTCTTATGGTCTGTGTATACGGTAAACCGGACACCATAAAGATAGTGGCGCCAAATCTTGAGGGCGAACACCACCGCCCCCAACTCCAAATCGTGGGTGGGATACCTCGTCTCGTGAGGCTTCAGCTGCCTCGATGCATATGATATCACATGTCCCCTTTGTATCAACACGGCACCCATCCTCGATATATATGCATCACAGTAGACTATGAAGTCCTCTACTCCCTCAGGAAGGGCTAACACTGGAGCTGCGAACAATCTCTGGCGAAGAGTATCGAATGAAGCCTGCTGCTTGGGCCTCCAAACAAAGGTAACACCCTTCTTCGTCAATCTGGTGAGAGGAACGACAATTTTGGAGAAATATCTGATAAACCTCCAATAGTAGCCTGCCAGGCCCAGAAAACTCCTGATCTCAAATGGGGATCTCGGCACCTTCCATCGCATAACTACCTCTATCTTGGCCGGGTCGACCAAAATCCCATTCTGGTTAACGAGGTGTCCCAAGAACTGGACCTCTCGTAACCAGAAATCACATTTGGAGAACTTGGCATAAATCCTCTCCATCCTCAATACTCCAAGAATCTCCCAAATATGCTCATTGTGTTGTTCTCTAGACCCCGAGTACACCAAAATGTCGTCGATGAACACAATCACCAACCGGTCAAACATGGGTCTGCACACCCGGTTCATGAGGTCCATGAACGCTGCCAGTGCGTTGGTGAGTCCGAAAGGCATCCCTATAAATGCGTAGTGCCCATAACGAGTCTGAAAGGCCGTCTTCTGGATATCCTCCTTGCAAACTATCATCTGATGATACCCAGATCTCAAATCAATATTGGAAAACTAAGACGGCCCCTGCAACTGATCGATTAAATCGTCGATCCTCGGTAGTGGATAACGGTTCTTGACCGTCAGCTTGTTCAGCTCCTGGTAGTCGATGCACATCTGGTATGAACCATTCTTTTTCTTGACAAAAAGGATCGGCGCACCTTACGATGAGCTACTCGGTCTAATGAAACCGTTACCCAGTAGCTCCTGGAGCTGCGAGGATAACTCCTGCATCTCGAGCGGTGCAAGGCACTAAGATGCTTTGGCAATAGGCGCTGCACCCCGAATCAAATCGATCCGGAACTCCACCTGCCTCTTAGGAGGCACACCTGGGAATTCCTCAGGGAAAACATCTTGGAACTTACTCACTACTAGAACATCGGAAATAGAACTTGGCCTCTCAGTGGCAACTCGCGTATCCATCACATATGCTAAAAATCCCATGCACCCCTGCTGTAGACTCTGCCTCGCCATGGCGGCAGAGCAGAAAGCCAATCCCGATCTGGTTCCCTCTCCATACACAGTAAGTACTCTATCGGCACCAGATCTATCAGAAACTCAACACCAAAAATCTCTAATACACATCCACGGAACACATCAGTGGCAAAAACCACATGCTCGTCGGCTATAGAAACCCTCAGTGGTCGACTCAACATCTCGCGTCTAAAACTAATGTGATGACTAAAGGATAAAGACATGAAAGATCTGTTGGATTAGGTGTCTAAGCCCATAACTATAATTGGTATGTACTTGAATTGATAGCAGCACAGTCCTTTTGGGTTGCCCTCAACCTAGCAACTTGACAAGGAAATTATGAAAGGAGAGATATTAATTTATAAGATTAATAAATTAATATATATATATATATATATATATATATATATATATATATAAATGATTTATTAATATGTTAATGGATTAATATATTAATTAGAAATCATTATGTTTAATTAATTGTTAGCCAGAAATTAATCAGAATTGATTTTGGGGTTAAAAGAATTAATTATAAGGTGTAGGGACTAGTTTGCAATTATCTAATAGTTGAGTGGAAGGCTCTAGAACCCCCTTGGAAGAGGGTGGACGAAATCTTTAGGGGAAACCCTAATAATTTCGTCCATAGGGGCTTGGATAAGGCCCTTGGGTTTGCTTAGGCCCTAAGCAAAGGATAACTAGGGTTTCCCTTAAACCCTAGATCCCTCAGCTATATAAGGAGCCTCCTGGTTCATGTTTTTGGTCACTCTTTCTTTTGAAGAAACCCTAAGGCCGAGATTTTGCATACTCCCTCTCCCCTCTCTCTTCTACTTTCCTTCTTGCTAGTTTGGGTGTGATTCCATTAGAGGCATTACACTTGTGGTGCTAAAGCTTCCAAGAAGATCAAGATCAAGACCAAGGGAATATCAATTGTTTGCTATAACAATTGAAAGGTATGTAAACCCTAAACCCTAGTTTGTTATTTTCGAAAATAGCCTCTCTCCTCTAGGGTTCTTGTTTTGCAATTCAAAGTTGTATGTTTAATAGTTAAAACATAGATCCAAAGTAGGTTGCATGTGAACTTAGGAATTGTTTTCTAGTTTATTTATTGTACCTAAAACCCATCAGTGTTATCAGAGCCATTGTTTGTTTTAAATTGAATTGCTATAATAGTTGAATTGCAAATTAGGGTTTATAGCCATCAAACCCTAAAGGCCAAAATTTTCGCAATTAGGGTTTTGGATTGAAGGGTTTTCGAAAACCCTAGCCTCCAAAGAACCCTAATCGAAATTAGGGTTCGGGTTTTGAAAACCCTAGCCTCCTCCCTTATGAATTTCGAAATATGCTAAGAGGATAACTAGGGTTTCTTGTTTTTGGATAATTGTTACTTAATTAGATTAATTGGATAATTATCCTTACCCTATTTTTCGAAATTAGAGGGATAAGGATTAGGATTAAATTAATTGATTAATTTAATTAGATAATCCTTACAAGATTTAATAATTTGATTAATAGTTAATTAATAGATAAATATTAAATCTAGTTAATTGGTTTATTTAAATTTGAAATTAATAGCTTAAATTTCGAAATTTATATAAACCCTTGAAGTTTTAAAAAGTTTTAAAACACACCTTATATATATTATAATTAAAGGTTTAATATTATATGTATAAGAATATGGTCAGTCAAATCGCTAGTATGCATCATTCACGAAGCTAATCTATAAGGGGGGTATAAGGAAACTGCCTATAAAATGGTAGTTGAATGGGTGTCCACTCTCACCCACCGCTTCCTTGATTAGTGGAGGGTCGTTAGCAGAACGGATTTGATAGGACAACTACTTCTCATTAAAAGTATAATGATATTAAAAGTACTAGAACATTATTTTCAAAATCCCAACTCTAGTTACTTTAGGAAAAATGTGAAAAGTATGCTAATCCATGAAATTGCACATTATGCTTTATTGGTCGTTAGTGGAGCGTGTGTGGTTAACCAGCACACTAAAAGGCACCAATAAAGAGTAGTAATGGGTATCTCATAATTATCATTTTGATGGAGCGTGTGTGGTTTACCAGCACATCAATAGTTAATGATAAAGACAATGAGGTTACCAAGCACATTTGCATGGTTATTCACATCTTGTTTGTGATCCTCGGCATCCCAGTCACAAATAGAAGAGCATAATCTGAGATTAAAACATGCCATTGAATAGTTTCAATGTATCTCAAAAGCATTAGGAATTTCACTTCGTTTGTTTCGTCTAATGGTGGAATTGGTGAATCGTCATTCGCCTACCTTTATGAAGTTTGCACTTGGATCTCGGCATCCCATTTCTAAGTTGTGAATCTTCATAGTTGGATCCTAACCTTGATATTATATCTTTGGGTTATTCTATTAAGGTATCTTGAAATCTAACTAAAACTTTCTTTCTTTTCAGATGTCTACTCCTGGAAACACTTCTACTTCATCCTCCTCCAACCAGAACTTCTCCTTGCTCAATATATGCTCCAAAGTCGTTATGGATGGCTCAAACTATAACGATTGGATGCGCAACATCAAGATGGCTCTTCGTTTCGAGAACAAAGAATATGTTCTTGAAAAGGAGCTCAAAGAGCTTGATGAGAATGAAGCTACTCCTGAAGATCTTGCTGCCTACAAGAAACATTACGATGATGCTACCAAAGTGGCATGCATCATGGTGGCAACTATGTCCCCAGAACTGCAGAGGTACTATGAGGACTACTGGCCTTTCGAGATGAACAAGGACCTTATGGAAAAGTACCATAAGCGAGCTCGTCAAGAAAAGTTCGAAGTAGTCAAGTCACTCATGGCTTGCAAGATGAAAGATGGGGAGTCGGTTGTGTCACATGTGCAAAGAATGCAACGCTACATAGAGCGTTTGGTCAAGCTCAATATTCACTTTGATGAGGAATTGGCCATTGACATGGTCTTGAACTCACTTCCTGAATGTTATGGTCAGTTTATTCTAACTTACCATTTGAACAATACTGAGCAGACCTTGGCCCAATTGCACAACTTGTTGCAGACAGCTGAGGCAGGGATGAAGGGTAAAAGTATACCCTCCACACCTGCTAGTGCCCCTGTTTTGGCTATTGGACAGGGAAAGGGGAAAAAGAGGAAAGGTCCTCCCAAGCAAAACTGGAAGAGCAAGGCTCAAGCTGGGTCATCTAGTAATGGCCCAAAGGCTAAGCCCAATGGTTCCACTCCCCATGTTTCTGATCCAAAAGAGGCAGTTTGCTTTTACTGCAACCAAAAAGGGCATTGGAAGAGATCTTGCCCACAATATCTGCAAGATATCAAGGATGTCAAAGTGAAGCCATCTTCGGCAGGTATTTACACTATTTCTGCTAATAACTCATTATCTTCTCGTTCATGGGTCCTTGACACAGGATGTGGTTTTCATATCTGTTCTGATTTACAGGGTCTAAAGGAAAGTGAGGAGATAGAGCGAGGAAGGATAAACCTGATCATGGGAAACAGGAAGTCTTCACCAGTAACCAAGATCGGAGTTTATCAGCTTCTGCTTAGTAATGATGTTAGATTAGATTTAATAAATTGTTGCTATTCGTCTCAGATGACGAGAAACATTATTTCATTTCATGCATTGTTCAGACAAGGTTTTACATATTCTTTTAATGATTTGAATGGTTCAATTTCTGTTTATAAGAATGGTGTTTTTATGTTTGAAGCTTTGCCTTGTAATGGTGTGTATGAAATAGTGACTTGTGTTGATAGCTTAGGAAATAGTGTACTTAATATTGACTTGTCTAATAGTGTAGACAAGGCATGCTTGTGGCATTGTCGTCTTGGACACATTAACAAGAAACGCATAGCCCAACTCCAAAAGGATGGAGTGTTGGAATCATTTGACCTAAAGTCAGATGATATGTGTGAATCTTGTCTTTTGGGAAAGATGACAAAATCACCATTCACAGGGTCTTGTGAAAGAGGTGAAGGTCTGTTGGATCTCATACACACAGATGTGTGTGGGCCCTTCAGATCAACTACAAGAGATGCTAATCGATTCTATGTGACTTTCACTGACGATTATAGCAGATATGGATATATCTACTTGATCAAGCATAAGTCAGAAACTTTTGAAAAGTTCAAAGAGTTTAAGCATGAAGTCGAAAATCAATTGGGCAGAAAGATAAAGATACTTAGATCCGATAGAGGCGGGGAGTATCTTAGTATCGAGTTTAACGACTATCTGAAAGAATGTGGGATAGTCTCACAATTGACTCCTCCTAGGACACCACAGTTAAATGGTGTAGCTGAGAGGCGCAATCGAACCTTGTTAGACATGGTTCGTTCTATGATGAGTCGGGCTTCGTTTCCTATTCACTTCTGGGGGTATGCCTTAGAGACAGCCGCCCACATCCTCAATCTTGTCCCTACAAAGAAGGTTGCCAAAACACCTCACGAAATGTGGACAGGGAAAGTTCCCTCGTTAGCACATATTAAAGTCTGGGGTTGTGAAGCTTTCATAAGACGAGAGACTCACGACAAGCTAGCAGCTAGAAGTGAGAAATGTGTTTTCATTGGTTACCCAAAGCAGTCTTTTGGATATTTGTTCTACAGGCCTAGTGAGAACGTGGTCTTTGTAGCACGAAGAGGAGTCTTTCTTGAAAGAGAGCTCATATTCAAAGAGGACAGTGGGAGCACTATTGACCTTGAAGAAATTCAAGAGTCAGCCAATGAAGGAACCTTAGATGACACTAGCACTCAACCAGAGGAAACAGTTCCTGTTGAACCAATCGATAACTCATTACCTCTTAGAAGATCCACTAGGGTGAGTGTGCCACCTGAGTTGTATGGTTTTCATATTACTTCAGATGGTGACACATTCATAAGTGACAGAACATTGGTAAACTTAGATGAACCAGACACTTATAAGGAAGCAATGGCAGGCCCAGAGGCTTCCAAGTGGAAAGAGGCAATGGACAGCGAGATTAAGTCCATGTATGACAACCAAGTTTGGAATTTGGTTGATAGTGCACCAGGTCATAAGACAGTTGGGTGCAAATGGATCTTCAAGAAGAAGACAGACATGGATGGAAATGTGCACACATTCAAGGCTCGACTGGTTGCAAAAGGTTTCACTCAAACCCCAGGGGTTGACTATGATGAGACCTTCTCGCCAGTGGCTAAGATTAAATCTATTAGGATATTGCTCGCCATAGCTGCCTTTCATGATTATGAAATCTGGCAGATGGATGTCAAAACTGCTTTCCTTAATGGGAAGTTGGCTGAAGATGTTTACATGAGTCAGCCAGAGGGTTTTGTTGATGCAAAGTTCCCCAATAGAGTGTGCAAGCTTGAGAAATCCATTTATGGATTGAAACAAGCATCTCGCAGTTGGAATCTTTGCTTCCATGAGAAAGTCAAAGAGTTTGGTTTCTCTAGAAGTGAAGATGAGTTCTGTGTGTATATCAAGGCTAGTGGGAGTATAGTAACTTTTCTGGTGTTGTATGTCGATGACATATTACTCATTGGTAACGACGTTCCAACCTTGAAAGAAGTTAAGTCTTGGCTTGGAAAGTGTTTTGCCATGAAAGACCTTGGAGAAGCTGCCTATATTCTTGGGATTAGAATATTAAGAGATAGAAAGAAGAGACTAATTGGACTTAGTCAGAGCACATACTTGGATAAGGTACTAAAGAGGTTTAGTATGGAAAATTCCAAGAAGGGAGAGCTACCTATCCAGAGCAATACCAAATTGAGTAAGACTCAATGCCCGAGTACAGATGTTGAAATAGATGACATGAGTCGTGTACCTTATGCTTCCGCTGTCGGATCGATCATGTACGCTATGACATGTACTCGTCCTGATGTGGCATTTGCTTTGAGCATGGTCAGTCGCTATCAGGGAAACCCAGGTAGAGCTCATTGGATAGCAGTTAAGAATATACTCAAGTATTTGCGAAGGACAAAGGACTGGGTCCTTGTGCTTGGTGGCAGTGATACTTTGAGAGTAGATGGTTACAGTGATGCCAGCTTTCAGACGGATAGAGATAACTTCCGTTCTCAGTCGGGCTGGGTGTTTTTACTAAATGGAGGAGCAGTTACTTGGAAGAGTTCCAAGCAAAATACGGTGGCTGATTCTACTTGTGAATCAGAGTACATAGCAGCAAGTGAAGCGTCGAAAGAAGCAGCTTGGTTGAGGAACTTCATCGGGGATCTCGGAGTTGTTCCAACCATCCAGGAGCCTATGGAACTGTTCTGCGATAATGAAGGAGCGGTTGCCTTGACAAAGGAACCGAGAGATCATGGTAAGACCAGACATATCGACAGAAAGTACCATTTCATCAGACATAGAGTAGAAGAAGGCCATCTTATAGTAAAGAGGGTGTCATCTGAAGATAACCCAGCAGATCCTCTCACAAAGGGTATGAGTAGGGCTAAGCATATTCAGCATGCTCGAAGCATAGGACTGAAAGATGATATTAGTTTTAGTAGTTAGATTAGTTTTTGAAACTTGTAACAAAGTAAATGTAATTGACTTTTGGTGATTAAATAATAAAGTATTATTTATAAGTTTGGCTACTACCTTTTGTCAATTGTTTATTATTGTGTTTCATTTTTGCATGTTTTACTTCCTGAATAATGAGATTATTCAAACTCCACAGTTGCTCGTACTCTTGGAAGTAAGTAGTGAATTAAGACTGTCATGAATTGGATTGCAGATTGTCTAAGGATAGACATGGCAATAGAATTGTTGCAACATTCATGAGTACTCAGAAATTGAGATTTGAGTATTGGATAAACCCTCGCTCAGAGTATTACTTCATGGAATTCATCACGAGTAATACTGAGACGATAATATCTTATAATCTTGAAACGAAGATATATGAGTTGTAATTTACAAGTCGGTTGTGCATTGGTGATACGAAAACGCATCAGTAACTTGGTGTTATGAAACGTATTGTCATGCATAATTTGATGAGTAAAAGATACAAGCATATGAGTCAACGTTTATTCGTTCCTTTTTCCCTAACAGGAAAAGCGATATTTGTGGGCCCCTCGATGATTTGGTGTTGACTTATGTGCTGGGCCCAGCCAGGACTAAATTGATGTGTTCAATTAGAAGTCCTACATCATCACAAATCAGGAATCGGGAAACATAGATTCTGGACAAAGTGATTGATTACATTCCATGTCTTTTGTCTGGGGATATCATGCAGAACGAAGGGTTATATGATCACTTATCTTAGGACACGTAACTGACTGGGTCAGAGTTCGGCAGCAGCTTTTTGGAAGCTACAATTTGCTGGTCAAATTTAGAAGGCATACTAGCAATTATAGTTACAGACTTATCCAAGTGGGAGACTGTTGGATTAGGTGTCTAAGCCCATAACTATAATTGGTATGTACTTGAATTGATAGCAGCACAGTCCTTTTGGGTTGCCCTCAATCTAGCAACTTGACAAGGAAATTATGAAAGGAGAGATATTAATTTATAAGATTAATAAATTAATATATATATATATATATATATATATATATATATATATATATATATATATATATATATATAATGATTTATTAATATGTTAATGGATTAATATATTAATTAGAAATCATTATGTTTAATTAATTGTTAGCCAGAAATTAATCAGAATTGATTTTGGGGTTAAAAGAATTAATTATAAGGTGTACGGACTAGTTTGCAATTATCTAATAGTTGAGTGGAAGGCTCTAGAACCCCCTTGGAAGAGGGTGGACGAAATCTTTAGGGGAAACCCTAATAATTTCGTCCATTGGGGCTTGGATAAGGCCCTTGGGTTTGCTTAGGCCCTAAGCAAAGGATAACTAGGGTTTCCCTTAAACCTTAGATCCCTCAGCTATATAAGGAGCCTCCTGGTTCATGTTTTTGGTCACTCTTTTTTTTGAAGAAACCCTAAGGCCGAGATTTTGCATACTCCCTCTCCCCTCTCTCTTCTACTTTCCTTCTTGCTAGTTTGGGTGTGATTCCATTAGAGGCATTACACTTGTGGTGCTAAAGCTTCCAAGAAGATTAAGATCAAGACCAAGGGAATATCAATTGTTTGCTATAACAATTGAAAGGTATGTAAACCCTAAACCCTAGTTTGTTATTTTCGAAAATAGCCTCTCTCCTCTAGGGTTCTTGTTTTTCAATTCAAAGTTGTATGTTCAATAGTTAAAACATAGATCCAAAGTAGGTTGCATGTGAACTTAGGAATTGTTTTCTAGTTTATTTATTGTACCTAAAACCCATCAAGATCGACTCGCACCCGAGTCAAATAACACCAAGGCATGCACATAACTCACAAGAAAAGTACCTATATGCAACACAGTATAAGCATAAACAAATCTTGAAATAACATAAATAAGGAGATACGTACCAGCAACAACATCGGGCGCTGCGCGGACCTCCTCCACAGTCAGCTGGAATCTTCTCCCATGAGCAATCAGAGCCTCGGCCTTCACCGGCCGACCATTAGTAACGTGCAAAGCAGCAGGGGCAGAAGCCTGGGCTGATCACTGAGTGAGCTGAGGACACTCATCCTTTCGGTGGCCGGTCTGGTTGTAATGAAAGCAAATCACAAATCCCTTGGGGCAGTCCTTTGTAGACCTGGCAATTCGTGTATTCGTGTCATGAAAACGTGTCAGCCACGAATTTGGCACGATACAATTACACGATGAGAAATAAGCTTTATCTTAATTTTTAAGATGTATTCGTGTCATGTATTCGTGTCGTGTCGTGTCTCTTACAGATTCGTGTATTCGTGTCTGAAATTGCCAAGTCTAGTCCTTTGCCATATGCCCCTCCTTGCCACATTTATAGCAAATCCCTTCTCATCAAGATCCCTCATCACTCTTGCCGCACTTGCCACAAGTGCGTCCCTTCTGGCCTCCTACTCTCGTATCAGCGGGCTTAGCCCGCTTGGTCGTCGGCTGCGACTGTACCGGTCTCTTGTCTCTACCCTGAGACTCCTCCTCCTCTCTAGTCTGAAACTCTAGCTCAATCTCCCTCCTCCTGGCATTGTTCTGTAGCTCAGCCAATGCCCGATAAGAAGAATTCTCCACGAACTCCCAAATATATCGCCTCAGTATGCTCAGGTACCGGCTCACACGTGCCTGCTCCGTAGACACGTGCTCAGGCAAAACAACGCCCTTTCATGAAACATCCTCGTAATCTCTGTCACGGTTTTTGTCTTCTGCTTGAGAGATAGAAACTCATGGGCCAATCACTCCCTCTCCACTTGGGGAACGTGTTAGGGTACAAAGTCATGCTTGGATGTGGAGTCTTAGGTTTTACCCCTTTGTATGTGTAAATGGGTTGAGTCTTTCCTATAAATAGGAAGTGAGTGACTCCCATTATGTAAGGAACCATTTGGAGTGTTAGACTAGAGAGAGAAATGTGTACAAACCCATTTGTATATCCTTTCTAGATCTAATATGAGCTTACAAAGATTTATTTACTCCTTGTGTTCTTGATTTAACATGATGATTCACTAGATCTTTCTAATTCCGCACATGTCATCATATTCAACACCACTACAATTGGTATCAGAGCGGGTGTTCTTGATTGGATCAAGAATTGATCATTGATGGCTATCTTGATTTGGTGATTCATATTTTGATCTTTGATCATCGTGTTATTGATAGTTTGGATTCTAGAAATCGAATTCATCTTTGATTCTATTCATAATTCGATTTTCTTCACTAGAATTCAAGTGATTTTTACTTTCTCTCTCTAGAAAACCCATTCAAAATCACTTTCTCTCTCTAGAAATCTTCAAGTTTTTGTGATCATGGTGCGTTTGGAGTATGATTCTTGGGTTGTAATCGTTGAAGGTGTGAAATACAAGGTCATGAATTTGAATTTTATGGGTTATTGTTAAGTGGGTTGATTTCATTGGATTCTATGGTTTCTTATGGAGGTTTGAAGGATGTTCATGGAAGATTGGTATTTCAACCACTTTCAAAGATTGAATGCTTGTATGATCTTTTCATTATCATGTTAGTTCGTAGTGATAACCAAAAAGAAGGAGAAGAAAGAGATTTGTTTAATAAAAGATACATTTCTCTTGTTGAAAACCCAAGTGATCTTCATGCTCTTAAGTTTGTTGAAGATGTTCTTGATGATGATCATCATGTTCTTGATGTTCAAGAAAAAGGAGTTCAATGTGATGTTCTTGATGTTCAAGAAAAAGGAGTTCAATTTGATTATCATGATGAAAAAGTTTTTTGCTCGATTGGAGTTCAAACCGATGATATTTTGTGCTCTTGTGATTCGTTTGAAGGAATGATTCCTTATCGGAAGCCGGTGATCCAAGAAAATCACAAGTATCAAACTCCAAAAGATTTGATTCAGACTCAAGAAGTTGTGGAAAGTGGGTTTGTTCATGAAATCAAGTCTTCAAGATGCAAAAAGATGAGAAAGAAAAAGAAGAAGAAGATCAATTGCAAAAACAAGCGAGTTTACTCACAAAAATCGTCAAATGTTGTGAAGCCGAAATCCATGAAGCAAATTTGGGTTCCAAAGCAACAATCTCCAAAGGTTGCATGTAATTTGAAGTCGAAACCCAAAAGTGTTGGTGGTTCTTTTGAAGATGTTCTTGATTTGACGAAAAACACGAAGAACGAGTTGTACATCACAAATAGTGGGTGGTACAATGTTCAAATTGGAGATTTTCTCATTCCAACAAAAGAACCAAGATCTTCTAAATTTGATTCGTTCGTTGAAAATGGAACTCGATTCATCAAAAAGGTATCTCAAATTCTCAAATGGATTCCAAAACATCAATGATTTCGATTCGTATTTGAGCATTTTTCAATTTTTGATCGATTTGTCTCATTGGATCTAATTCGTTTCGACCCCTTTGATGATCCAATTAATTTTTTTTAGATCAAAATTCTAAAACTCAAAAATCTAGTTCTCAATTTTTTTTTCTCTTTCGAAATACACTGTTCATCTGATTTGGAAGCCCAACCCAAACAAGATTTGTTTAATGATTCATTGATCCATCTCTTTAAGCTCAAATGGATTTTTGTTACTGTTCATGAGCTCATACTCATTCAGATCTTTTATTCATTCCTCTTATTCTTCCGTATTCTATGTTTGAAGTCGATTGGTTCTCAAGATCAGTATCCAAATCGAGCCAAGCAAAATCAAATCGTTTTTATTTTCCTTATTCTTGATCGATTTCACCATGTGAATCAATTTGGAATCAAATTTGGAGATGCTCATCTGAAATCGATAGTCAATATTTAAAGCTTGGTTCGTCTGTGACATTGAAATCAAAAGGTTAAGATTGCAATCGATTTTAAAATGGTGATAGGTGTTTAGTTCAAATCAAATGAATCAAATAGCTTTGGAGTCGATTTCGACTGTTGATTCAACTCGTTCTCATCTGATTTGAAAAGTCAAAGCATATGAAACAAAAGTCAAAATCATTGTTTATTTTGAAGTTGTTCAAGTCAAAATCGAAATCAATTTGAGAATCAGTTTGGTTTTTTTTGAAGTCGATATCAGATGCGTTGCTTCAAAATCGAAAGGTCATGTATTGGAGTCAATGTCTAAGTCGATGTTGATGATTCGATTGGGGTTACTTGGATAACGAAAGACGACAGATGATTTGTGATGATTGATTTCGAAGATGATGAACTGAAACACGAAGTCGTGTTTGAATGAATAGTAACGAAGTGATGAATGGTTGACTGATTACAAACGCAATCTGCTTAATTTGGAGTTGCGAAGACGAATTTGTGTTGGTTGTAATGTCGATTGATTTGGGAATGAACTTAATTGCTTTAAGATAAATTCGACAGTCAAGAATGGTTGATGTCGATTTTGATTTGGTTAATTGTTTCTGGGAAGCTAAATTCGTGAAATTGGATTTGCGTTTGGTTGAACTGTTGTTGTCGATGCTTTGTATGTCGATTGGAGTTGAGTGTCGACAGTCGTGAATTGGGAACGAGTCATGAATGATTATCTGTAATCTAATTTCGAAAGCTATGGGTTAGATTTCGATGGATCGACGAGGTTGCTATTGCTCTTGGAATGACTAACGAAAAATTGAGTTTGATTTGTATTATGAAGTTACCTGATAACGAAAAAGAAGATTTTGATGCCATTTTCCAAAGTTTTGGAGAGTTAATGGATTAACGAATTGAAAAAGAAGAAAATTTTCGTTAATCCGTTGGTGTGAAATTTTTTCGTTAAAATGTTGATTTGAGATTTCGTTACTGGATTCACAAATTGGGAAGTGATGGGTATCGACTACTAACGAAAGTTTTTACTTGGTATCGACTCGTGACTTGGAAATCTTGGGAAATCTTCGTTACCTGGGTAACCAATTGGAGAAGAAAACAACAACTTTCGAAATTGGACCCTATAATTTCGACAATATGGTATAACTGGTCAAATTTTCGACAGTTTGGAGCATTGTGAAGAATTTTCGCTATGAGTCCCTGATGTTTCAGACTTATGTCAAGCTATACCCACTTTCGACATTGGGGTATAACTTTCGACATTTTGAAGACTTGTGGGCAGAATTGTCGAAATGAGTCCCTGAAGTATCGAAATTTTGGCAAAAATTACCAAATTTCGAAAATGGGGTTCCAAAGCTGAGAAATTGAAGAATGTTCATTTCTGGCCCCTGCAGTTTGTGCGAATTAACATTTTCTACCCAGTTTCGCAAATGGGGGAGAATTTCGCATATTTGGCTGTTTTTGGCGCAATGGGTCCCTGTAGAATTCAAAAAGTGACACTTTTTACCCGGATTTTGGAAAATCTTGAAACTTTCACCCAAAAAGTCAAAAATTTTCACAAATTGGAAATTTTTTGAGGCTTTTTCGTGATTGTTTTTCCGTGCAAGATTTTTGGTGTTTCATTTTTGGTACACATCAAGGGGGAGTATTGTGAAGTTCATTCCTAGGGCGCTTCTCACCCTTAATGGGTTTTATAATCATTTTTTGATTATAAAAAGGGGGAGAATGATGGGTATTCGAAGCGGGTTTTTCGAGTATTCATTTGCGGATTTGAAGACCGGTGTTACTTCGAGGGGGAGTTTGGTCTTGATCGCGCTAGCTCATTGGAGACTGAAGCCGGGACATCCAATCCTAACTTTGAGGGGGAGAATGTTAGGGTACAAAGTCATGCTTGGATGTGGA
The DNA here is from genome assembly GCF_052849685.1 of Lactuca virosa. Classification (NCBI taxonomy): domain Eukaryota; kingdom Viridiplantae; phylum Streptophyta; class Magnoliopsida; order Asterales; family Asteraceae; genus Lactuca; species Lactuca virosa. The sequence goes on from NC_136433.1 coordinate 49,550,505, forward strand.
GTCTTAGGTTTTACCCCTTTGTATGTGTAAATGGGTTGAGTCTCTCCTATAAATAGGAAGTGAGTGACTCCCATTATGTAAGGAACCATTTGGAGTGTTAGACTAGAGAGAGAAATTTGTACAAACCCATTTGTATATCCTTTCTAGATCTAATATGAGGTTACAAAGATTTATTTACTCCTTGTGTTCTTGATTTAACATGATGATTCACTAGATCTTTCTAATTCCGCACATGCCATCATATTCAACACCACTACAGAATGTATTCATCTCGGAATAGCTGTGTGAACCTCGCCTATGTCACTGCTGCATGGTCTGCAGGAGAGTAATCAGTCGTCACAAATCTCCACCAGTCCTTCGCTCCCAAGTGAAGCTGGTTCAGTGAAAATTGAACCTTCAGGTCCTCAGGGCATGAACAGGTATAGAAACATCCCTCAATATCAGAAATCCATCTCATAGCAGCAATCGGTTCCTGGGTCCCGTCGAACTCTGGTGGCTTCGTGTTGCTGAACTCGCGAAGCAACAACGAATCACCCCCCTGAGGCCTCGCAGCAGCTAGGTTTGCGGTGGCTGTGGCAACAGCAGCCTCTGTGATGGCAGCATATCGCTCATCAAAAGTCTCAATCAGTGTGGTCTTAATAAAACCGAACATCTCTGGTATGGCCTCTTTGATAGTTGCGGCCACCTCCTCCGCAATGATCCTACGGATCTCCTCGTCACTGGTACCACTTCCCCTGGGGTTGTTGCGGGTAATCACCATAGTGTCTCTGAAACACAAACACAAAAATTATCAGAGACTAGCTCAAACACACACACTCGATTACCCACCCTACATGCTCCTTAGCATCCTAAGGTTCTTCCTTGGGTCGCATATAGATTCGGTGCTTTCAGTAGTATGGGCCCAATACTACCTTCCACACCAACCTGTAGTCGCCCCAAGTCCTCCTCCTAGGATTCTAATTCACAAGTACTCTATTCCTTACGGATATCAAACTACTCTCTTAGTAGACTTCTCAATGCACATCTAGGTATCTCTCCTAGATTACTCCTCGACTCTAAACTCTCTCTAAAAGATTCCTGCTAGGTACTCCTACTCAGCACATACAAAGAGCAAATAGCAGACAATATCAATCAATAGCATCCCCTAGGCTAAGGCATCATGAATCAGGCAACTCTACCTCTAAATACTGAAATACCTAGCCTATCTTCTAGCATGAAGCTCTAATATCTCATAAGTATCTCACAATATAAACAAGTAATGGTATTTTAGGAAATCACCGTTCTGGCTCTGGCTGATTATACACACTGCTTCATCTCGTTTTCTCTTAAAAGCTCTTACTCGTTTTAGAAAGATCATTTATTTTTAGAAAATTTTCCCAAATCCTCAATTTAAGTCCAGACATACCCGAGGGTACATCCGAATCCCTCAAACCAAGGCTCTGATACCAACTTGTAACACTCTAAATTTTCAAATAAATTTCTCATTTTTAAAACCACATAAAACACAATCTCACATTTCTCAAAACACAAAATGTATAAGTTGTTCAAAACACAAGACAACAAAGTGTTTGATAATATCCCAGAATCCACAAAACATAATCTCTAGCTGGTGTGTACAATCAAGCCAGTGCCTTCCCGCGATCCTGAAAGGTACCTGAAACACATTTCACACAACATTGTAAGTAGAAAGCTTAGTGAGTTCCCCAAAATACCACACACAAATAATTAGCCTCCCATGTCTATATCTCAATAAGGACCCTCCGGTCAATGTGTCTCAATAAAGACCCTCCGGTCTCACAACTCGGGTTGGACCCTCCGGTCCTAACTCAATAAGGCACAGAATAATATACAACATAAATCACAAAGATAAATGCATGATATCACATAACTCAGTATAAGCATATAAGACCCTCCGATCACACAGTATTACTACTCAGGTAAGTATAGTGAGAAGACTCACCTCGTACGTAAGCAAGTAGGTCCCGTACTCAACGATCGGTTCAGACTCTGCCTACATATCATAATCATCTCTAATTAACACTTATAACAAAAACTCTAAAGATGTTAGGCTAACCCCTTTTCTAACTCTCGGAAAGGGTGAAAGACCATTTTACCCCTCCATGATTTCCATAATCCATATCTTGACCAAACCCTAAAAGTCAATGGAAGTCAACACTCGAGTCAACATTCCATGTTGTCCTAACTCGTCGAGTGCATCTATGCGACTCATCGATTTCCTTCGTTTTCTCTGAAATATTGGGAAAAATCCAACTCAACTCGTCGAGTTGTCTCACCAACTCGCTGAGTTGTAATGCGTCCAGACTATCGGGGAAAACCCTAACCAACTCGTCGAGTTGGCTCATCAACTCGTCGAGTCCCTTCAGTCCATTCTCTCATTCGGACATTTTTAAGCAGAACTAAGGTCCCATAGTCTATATCTAGCCTTCTAAGGCTGAAGTATCACGTAAAGCTACAAGATTTACGTCCATGCATGGCATCTAGGGCTCAAAATGCCAAAACAAAGCTCTATAGAGGGTTTAATGCATGAAAGTTAGCCAATAGCTTGATAAAGATTAAATCTTTAGGCCCAAGGGACCTCATACTATCCAGATCTGAAGTCTCAACTTCATGACATGCTCAAACAACTTAAGGACTCAAAGAGAATATGGAAATGGCCATAAACTCCCTAGTGAAGAGATCTAACCAAACAAATGATCAATGTGATAGCTTTTTAACTCCAAATAGCAGCTAACACTGAAAGAACACTTGATCCAAGGACCCTTCTCGTTCCAAGCCTTTTGCTCCTCTATCTCCATCCAAGAACGCACTAAAACATACAATCTTAGCCTCTCTATCTCACAGATGGTAATAGCTCGATTAGGATTTCTCTCAATGTGTTAAGGTGATAAGGGAGGCTGAATGAAAGGCTTAAGGTCCTTTAAATAGGGTACAAACCCTGAAAATTAGGGTTTTCACACTCAGCTCCTACTCGTCAAGTTGGGGTCCTCCAACTCGTTGAGTAGACTCTAAAAAATCACGCGGCCATCTCAATCTCTACTCGGCGAGTTGGGGCCTCAAACTCGTCGAGTTGCCCTGACAAAATGCATATAATGTAAGTAAATATTATACTTAGGAGTCGGGATGTTACAGTTTTATATTAAAATCTACAACAAAGGTGAAAAATAGGATGTTACATGGTGTTCATGTGTATTGGATTCACCAAAGTTAGATCAAAGCTTTAAGGAGACAGATATAGGGGGCTCTTTTTGGGTCTTAATTGGTCATAGTCTTCAAGAGGTAAAATGGTTTTTCTCCCTTTGTTTTTAGTTATTTATGTTGCAACTTTTGTAATCCCTCGTTCAACCTTGGTGATCGAATTGATTATTGAACGCATAGTGTTTTATTGTTTTGAATTATCACCCGATCTAATAGACTAAACCTTTTGAAAAAATAAAAAAATAAAGAAACAAAAGATAATGTAAGAAAGAACTCCTCCTTTGCTCCTTCTTTACCTTCCTATTTGGGATAACATTTCTAGAATCAAAGTTTGGAAATATATCCTTTGTTTTTTCGTTGCCAAAATCTCCTTGGAAATGTCTTACTACTTCTTGTAATGATACCTTGACTTGCATTCATATATAAAAATGAATGTAGGGAATGGTATTAACACCATATTTTTGGAGGATTTATGGATCGTAGAAATCCTTCTAAAGACTACATGTTCCTATTCATTTCAGATTAGAACCCAATCAATGTTGTATGCTGAGGGACATAATCTTCCAATTCAGGTTTTGTGTGTTGGATAATGTTCAAATATGAACTAACGGGGCCACACAATTATGAGCAAAATATAGACCATACAAATAATAATGTTCATAATGTATAAATGTTTTTTTATTTACCTACTATTAATAAATAAAGAGTTAGTTGTTAATGCATCATTTATTGTACAATAAATAAATAAGCAGTTATATTTAATAATAGAATAATATCAATTCAGGTCTATTATTAAGGCTTAATAATAAAAATGTTTTGAGCTGTTGTTTAAACAAGAAATGTTTTTTTTCGTTAGAAAAAGTGCAAAACTATCATAAATAAAAGGGGCCTTAAGAGGTCATTCAGTAAGCCAAAAAAACTTTTAGAAAAAGTGCATGTTATCATAAATAAAAAGTTTCTATTCAAAAGATGTATACCAAGGAACATCTTGCATGATATGTTGAAAAAGTTGTTGTCTACTTAGCAGTTCAAGCATTGCTTGGACTTGATATATGTTAATTAGCAGGGAATAAGTCCCTTCGGGGAAAAATGGCACGGGGAGCGAAAGTTCTTCATTTATGGAGTTTGGAGTGTATTCAAATCAATGGTGTAAATTGTTAAACATGACTTGAGAATTGATGATCGAAATGGATATTGACATGTCTGAACAAAGTAAAAACACCCGACACCTTTCATTGATTTTTGTAGTTGGGTTCGACCTTAGTCTAATTAGGTTTACATTTCTACATTGCTTGTATAATACGGTTGATAGCTATCAGCTACGGTTTCAATTGTACTATCGTTTTCAAGCTCATGAACAATAATACCTTCTCATTCTTTGTGAACCTATGTTATATTGACCGAACCACGTAATATATTATGACTTTTTGTGTGTGATTTATTATTGTTATTTCTTATAGATACCTTTGAATTTTTTTTAGTCTGGTAAGTACTGTCGTCTTAGAATTACTTTTACAATATGCAGGATTGATTACATACATAATGATATAAATAATACACAAACGGAATAGATTTGTAACCACAAAACTATAACACAACAGACTTTTATAATTAACTAAAATGTGCAGAACAAACCACTTAAAGTTTGTGTAAAGTCAAGTAAGCACCAAATTGAGGTTGTAGAGTAATTATAGTGTGTGGAGCATGTGAGTACGATGGAGATAACTCAAAAGAGAAACCTTGCAAAATCATAGCAAGTGCCATTTTTGCTTCTAGCATAGCAAAATTCTGGCCAATACATATACGTGGGCCACCTCCAAATGGTAGATACATGGCGTGACCCTTGGTCACCTTTGACACACCTTCAGAAAATCTTTCAGGCTTAAACTCGTTCACATCTTCACCCCACATATCTTTGTCGTGGTGCATAAATAATGTGTTTACTTGGATAAGGGTTCCTGCTGGTAAGGTTAACTTACCTAACTTCGTATCTTCGTGTATAAGTCGTCTTAACATTACTGCTGGTGGATATAGTCTAAGAACCTCATTGAAAATCATGTTAATCTGCAAAATGAGATGATTAAGATACAAAATAAATAAGAACTTTGGAGTATTAGTAAATTTATAATTAATATGGATAAACTTACAACTTTTAGGTGACTTAGCCCATCAATATCTGGTCTTTTATCTCCAAAGACGTGTAAGACTTCTTCTCTAGCACGTGTCTGCCAATCTGTGTGTTGACCTAATAAAATCATTGTCCAAACAAGCATATTTCCTGTTGTCTCTTGTCCTGCAAAGTAGAAAAGCTTGCATTCTTCGATTACTTCCTCAATGCTTAATCCAAAGTTGCTACTCCCTTGTTGTTTGATTTCTTTGTAATTGGAATCCAAAAGAATACCCAAAAGGTCATCATTAATAGTTTCTCCGGCTTTCATCGCAACAACTCGTTTATCAATAATTCTTTTTATTGAAGCTTTCACCTCGCGTTCAATCTCTTTCATCCTCTTGTTGTCTTTTGTCGGCAAAAATCTGTAAAATCTTATTTGATTACCATAAAATACCAAAATGTAGTGATTGTACCGATTTAACTACCAAATAACATATCGCCCCACAAATTAAAGTGATATGTTTTAATTTGCATACTATTATTAGTTTTCTTAGGGAGAAATAAGTTGCCATGTCACAAATAGTCACAAGATAAGCAACGAGAACAGCACGTTCAGAAAATACTATCAAAAGAAAATTATTTCGTGAACAAAACGTCCCCATTACTTACCTTTTGTTAGTACTTTCTAAAAACCATGGTATTTTGTAAATGAGCAAACTATATAGTTTGTTATCTATTTAAGGCATGAACCCCTTAAAACGTTGTTTTGAAATGTAATCACCTTGATCCTGGAATGTAAACCGATTGTGCAGCTTTTATAATCAGCTCAGCTTGTTCTCTTTGAAATTCAAAAATCTTTCTCCCTTCCTCAAAACTACTACCAAATGCTGTACGTGAAATTACATCACTTGTAAAGGTTTGTAGATGAGGCCACACATCCACTTCACCCGAGCTTTCTATGGTTACCAGTTTCCCCCATTTGTCGATCATCTCACTGCAGCTCACATAAAATGCAGGTACCATATGCTGCAAAAAAGAACAAACACACCCACATGATGTTTTCAGATATATATATATATATATATATATATATATATATATATATATATATATATATATATATATATATATATATATATATATATATATATATATATATATATATATATATATATAAAAGGGTACATAATGTACTAAAAAGGAGAAAAAAGCAGCTTCAAGAAAACCTTAAGCTTCTCAACATGGAATGCGGGGTTGATGATTTTTCTATGTTTAATCCATTGATCAGCTTCTGCGTCGATTAATCCTTTTGCTAGCAACTTTGTTAATGGATTTCCTCCCCTTGGCTTTTGAAACTGATAATAGTTAGCCAATATTTCCCGTATCATAGTTGGTTCAGATATGTGGACCAAAGGTTTTGTCCCCATCCATGTGAAGCAACTCTTACCTAAATAATTAGGACAAAAACCCAACAAAAGAAAATTAACATACGCGTTTTAGATACTACTTTTCCAAGGAATATGCAAAAAACTAAAACATTAGAATACAGACAAAAATGTTAAAGGTATCTACAGAAGATTAAAAATTTGATCTCATATAATCACTAATTACGTACGCAAATACAAGTGCTGTAAGGCTTTTTATACCATAGATGTTTTCTTTCGTTAGTCAAGACAGCGTGATAATTATCATTTTATTACACACCAATGCACCATAACGAGAAACATACATTTTTTTACTTTTTATGCAGTGGGTGTTTAATTACCATTTGCATAGTTGTGAACATGTTTGTTCACGTGGTTTTGAATAAACAATGATGTGTCAAAATCTCGTTATGTTTAAGTTCTTAGAAATTAGTGGGCTTTAATTTATTTGCATCTTAGAAAATTTGTCACATGACATCCTAGAAAATTTATCACATGATCAGTAACAAAAGAGTGGGTTTTAATTGCTTCTAAGATTTTTTATTAAGGTACATGTGTTTTTTTAACGGCAAGACTGTTATTAAGTTACATGTGTATATCAACCTTATATAACTATATCGATTATTTTTGTATAGGAAACAATAAAAATATATATGTAGAACTCGACAACCAAAAAAGGACGTAATTACTGTCATAATTAAACATAACTTAACAGAATTAAAAAAACTCAAGACATACCATAAGTAGAGATTGACTTATGGATGAAGGGCAAGACACGAGGAGCTATATCGTGAGTTAGATTCATGGGTTTCGATTTGGCATCCCTTCTCATCTGCACCATTTCTTTCAAATCTCCGAAAACGAAGGTATAGGAGCTACCCTTGAGACCTTCATCTCTTAGAAATTTTTCTATCTTTTTTGGTTTAAACCACAACCAGTTCGAAATCCTCCAAATATATAACCCCAAGATTGCGGCTACTCCAAGAACGCAAAGAACTGCACTTGCTTCCATCTCTCGTGATTACGGAAAAACCAGTGATATTTTGAAACTTGTGGTGGTGATAAGAAAGAGAGAGGTATTTATCATTGTGCAATGTTCAGTGTACGTCCTTATGGTTTGAGAAATTGATGGTTATGATCCATGTGTAGTTGTGTATTTTATTGTTGTCTATCAGATGATTGTTGTAGGATGTGAATAGTATAAATGTATAATATAAGCAAATAATAGTAAAAAAATTTCCTTGATTCTTAAAAGAGTAGCATCTTGTGAAAATGGAATATGACGTTTGAGAGTCTTGGTGAAAAAAAAGGATAAAAATAGTAGGCTGTTTAAGTTGGGATTACTTTGGATTGAGGGTGAGTTATGTAAAAATCTTTATATCCAAATTCCCAATAGCTTTACATTTTACGGCAATAATTCCTTTCGTATACCACCTTCGATATGAAATGATAGATAATTTAATAAAAATGAAGTTAAAAATTAAATAATTAAATGCATAAGATAATCTTTATAAACCAAAACCGAGAAGCCTTATATGTCATAATCTATCTGACTAAAACTGTATAATACTGTTGATAAACAAATAGGTAAATTTTGTTTTTTTTTTATTTATAAAAAGAGTATGTCGATACTTTCAGATAACATGATTAAAGGTGAAATAATTTGGACCTTTCCTCCCAAACACCTTCTAGAAAACCTGGTCTTTTTCTTGTCCACACAGACATCTTGTCTCTATGTTGGAGTTCAATTTGGTCTTTTCTTTTTCTTATACCCTTTCAATTTTGTATGTAAAACAAATAGTCATTAAAGAAGACGGGACATTTTCCAATGAATTCCATTCCTTCTCAATAACGAAACATATATAGGGATTACACCATAAGGGGACGGCCGAGATATACAAGGGTATAAAGGACCACTCCGTTGATTTAAGAGGTCATGTGCAAAGATTCAAAAATGAGTCTTTAAATATATATTTTTTTACTTATAAACAAAATTTATCAATACTAGTATAATTGTTATAACAATAATCAAAGACAAAAGAACGGTAACATAAACCGTAACATAATAGATAATCTTATATAGCTATAGGAATTAAGAGGCTTTCATAGTATTCTTAAAAATAAAGTTGTTCATTAACTTTTAATAATCATTAGTCTATTAATATATTGTTTCAATAGATAGCATTGAATAAAAACTAGAAAATAAAAACAATAACATAAACTGTAGAAGGCTAGACTTTAATTTGTACCAATGTTGGAAGCTTGGATTTGATCAACATTGACTATTGATAAATTGGTGGATTGAGCTGTTGGTGTATGTATAAATTTGAAAGAAATACGTATGTATAGACAATTGTGAAATTTATATTGGAATTGATACCATTTTGACTTTTGAGGTCCTTTATATATTGCCGAACAAACCTCCAACAATGTTAACAATTGATACCAAATGGCTTCTAGCCCAGCAGTATCAAATATTGTCATTCCTTCTTAAAGTTGAGAGTTCAAGTCCTACAGTATACATAGGTGGAATAATTTAGGTATAGTTTAGTATATTTGTCGTTTAAAAAAAAGTAATGATTGATGACTTAGGAATAATTATATAAATATATTAGTACACGTGTAACTTTAGGAATAATGAATTTTACACATTTTAGGTTTTGGTCACAATAATTTCGGAAGGTTGGTAGTTTTGGTCCTCTGCTTAGGTTTGGATATGCCAGTGTTTTAATCGGTCTACTCACCTGTAACAGTCGGACTTCCAGGTATATTGTTTATTTATTTAATTGGAGGACTATTGAGCAACTCGACGAGTTGGTGCTCCAACTCGTCGAGTAGGGTCGCGTTGTGCCACGTGGATTAATGATCTAATCGATGAGTCCGAGAGCCGACTCGCCGAGTAGACGCTGTGAAGAGAAACCCTAAATCCTCGGGTTTGGGACCTATTTAAGGGCACTCATAGCCTTATTTGCGGCTCATCAGCTGCTTGCCTTCACTGAGAGAAACCCTAATTGCCCTTTAATCTAATAGAGAGAGTGTGTGAGCTAATATTGAGTATCTTGATGCATCTTCGGAAGAGAAGAGAATGATTTCAAGCAAGGAACGAGAGAAGGCTATTAGATATGTTGTTATTCATCCACTTGGCTGGTGCTGGGGCGGTAGGGGCGGTGATGGCATGGACGGCCACAGTTTTTTGCTTCTTAGCCGAGTCTTGAGCGGGTTGACCCTTTTTCTTATTCCCGGACTTCCACTTGTTGTCTCCCCGCTTTGGTTGTTCAGGCATGGGGGTCATAATGCCATGACGAATTCCCTGGTCGACAAGAGTTTGTGCCAGACACTTGGCACTGTCGAAGGTGCTAGGGTTGGCAGATATGACCATTCCCTGGATCTGAGAGGATAATCCTCAAATGTAACGTTCCACTTTCTTGGCCTCTGGGGTGACCATTCCAGGGCATAGAGTTGACAGCTCGTTAAATCGAGCAGTGTACGTGGCAATGCCAGAGCCCTTCATGGCGTGTTCCCACAGCTCTTGTTCCAATTTCTGCATCTCGCTCCTTGGACAGTATTCCTCGAGCATCATCGCTTTTAGTTCCTCCCAACTCATAGCGTTGGCAACGGCTAGAGTCAAAGTTTTAACATGGCTGTTCCACCACGACAAGGTTGAGTCCGCAAATGTACATACAGCATATTTGACCTTGAACTCATCCGGGCATGCAAAGATTTCGAATGTGGACTCGCTCTTTTCAAACCATCTTGTTAGAGTGATGACTCCGCCATCGCCATGGTTGGTCCTGGGCTTGCAGTTCATAAATTCTTTGTAGGAGCACAGTCGCTGGTGCCCTTGGTTTTCGCTTTGATTGGAACTGTTAGTTCCGTTTCCATTTCCATTGATGTTACTGCTAATTTGGGCCACGGCGGCAGCCACAGCAGCGGTTATTGCAGCCTGGAACACTACAGAGTCCATCTGTGGGGTGGTGGCGGTGGTGGGGCTGTTGGTGTGTTGTCCTTGCGCCTGTTCGACTTCTTTGGTGGCATACTTCTGCCATAAAGTTTAAAGGTGGAATGACAATAAGTTTGGGAAGAGTTATGAATCGGGCATTACCGTAATGGAATGCCTTGTTTTGTATATGTATCAAGTCTGGTTGTTATTGAAATTTGCAAGCAATTCACAATGAAATTTACTATAGCAAGTAAACAATTGCATAACAAATAGCAACACCCAATGAAATAAAATGTGTGCCTATTTCATTGATAATATAGTGCTAGTACATAGTTTTGTGAAAATTAACCTTTAAGAAGGTCTACATAAAAGAGTAGCACCAACACTTACTCGTACATAAAATCAAGATATGAGTAGTATAAATTCTACTCACGGCGGGTGGTCTCCTATGAGCCGTGGGACGAAGTCGTGGAGGCATGCATTTCTACTATCCGATGTTCAGCTGCAATCACCCTCTCCTCGAGGGCTGAGTGCCTCTCCTAGTACTCTCTCACTTCCGCTCGCGCGGTGGTAAGGTCGTCATGGAGACTGTCAATGAGGTGACATGTCCAGGCGTAGTCCCTCTCAAGCCATCGGGTCCGTGTGTCAGTGGCCTCAGCAGCGACCCCTAGCTCCATGATCTGATTCACCGACGCCCTAGTCTGATCCCTAGGTACGAGATTCGCTGAACCATGACAGGAAGGGACCTGTCTGCCGGACCCCCATAGCTGAGGTTACAAAAACCTCACTCCATTCTGTAGGGGGAACGTTGGCGTTGTTGTCGGCTCCATCTCTCCAAGTCTTCTGCCCAGCGTGGCGTAGGACCCTGGTAGCCTAGTCGGTGTGTGGGAACCCTGGAGATGTAAGGAGGGTTAATGACCTCCTCCTCGTCTTCTTCCTCCTATGGATCCTCCTCGGTATCTTCCACTTCCTCCACTAACTCCTCAGGATCCTCTTCAGGATCCTCCTCAATCCGCCCACCATTTCCCTGGTTAGGGAAATAGGGGTCTCCGGGCATGTGAAATCCTGCCATATCGTCTGTGCGAGAATAGAGATATGAGAAATACATGAAGGGTTTAGAATATTCAAAAATACTCCTATAGTATTTTTAATCTTTATGTTTGATTCTAGAGTTTCTTGGTGTATAGGGTTGGTAAGTTTTAGATTCTTTGCCCACCACAACCATTCCTAAACACATGTTAGTCAATCTTACATAAATATAATGGATCAGAATATATTTATCCAAGATATGATTACATAACTGTCTAGGCTTAACCGTAGCGTTTAACTCCTCTTAATACTTTTATATGGTTCTTATTATGACACTGTTTCTAGTATGTATGTATGTATACTTTTTTATGAAAACAATATTATATTTTAAAAGTATACTTCTTAGTCAGAGTGTTTTAGCCCCCATTGTATTTATAGATGTATATCTTACGTGGGTTGATATACTTAGTTCACTATAAACAATGTTCTGATACCAATCTGTCACACCCCCGAACCAGAACGGTAGATACGTCCGGGGGCGGATGACGTCACTGTACAGTATAAAAACAATTGAATATAAATGAATCAAATCCATACAACCATCATATTTATAATTTAAAAGTTTACATTGTATTCAAACAATGTTTGATATCAAATATGTATACAAAAATAAATAACGTGATGCGATGATGCCTCATCCTCCAAAAACGCTTGGATTACCTGTTTACTGATTTCCTGAGAATACAAATGATTTTGAAAAGTGTCAACAATTAAGTTGGTGAGTTCATAAGCGTTTTTTTATGAGAAGGAACTTGTAACTGTTTCGTGTAAAATGATAGTGTATACTTCCAGAAAATCCAATATTTTCTTTAAAAATGAGTTGTAAATCTTGAATCCCAAGACTAAAGATGTAAGTAATGTTGTACTGAAAAATGATGTTGTAAAGTTTTATCTTTATATAAAACTACTTGAATGTATGTTAACCCATAAATCAAATGTTTTGTTAATACCCTATGTGAGTTATTATTACCATACTAATGCGACTAGTTGGTCTACTACGATGTTCTTCAGGCGTCAGAACTGTTATGACATTTGTCACCCTAGACTGGCCAATCTAACTGTAGCTAACATGTGACAATCCGAAATTTCTATCTTGTAAAGCCAGTTAATTCAATCCAATGTCAGACTTGTTTTTGCTATCTTTTATCCTTGTTAAGGGTCTGTTTGAGTGTTCTAAGCCTAGTACATTCAAGGATTGGGTGTTAGGAAGTATCTGCTAGATCTCATTGTGCAGTATTCAAGCCGGAAAACTCCATCATGTGGAGTTTACGGTCGTAAACTAGGGTTCACGGCCGTAAACCCTTGCTTGGCCGTGAACTAGCTCCCTAAGTATGATATTCCTTCACTTTTTCACCATTTCTCACAATTCCAACTCAAGAACACTCATTTCTCTCTCAAGTATCATCAAGAACACTTCTAAATCCCAACAAATTTGTAAGTGTTTCTTCCATTTGTTAGTTGATACCTTGCTTAATCTAGTGAAACCCTATGATTTCATATGTGAAATCATATCTTTTTGGTTAGATCTTCAAGAACACCAAGAACACAAACACTAGTTCTTTGGACCGTGAACACCCCTTCAAGCTTCAAAACGTAAGTATCCTTCCATATACTAGTTATCCTTTAGAATCTCTTGACATACACCCTTGAAAACAACCATTCCTCAAGAACAATAAGAGTTTACGACCATAACATCTCCTTTGGCCGTAAACCCCTATGAAGAATATCATTGGCCGTGAACTTCATTGACCGTAAACCCTCTTCATGATCATCTTTGGCCGTAAACTCCCTTGGCCATGAACACCATGGCCGTGAACACACTTGTGTGGCCGTGAACCCCTTAGAACAATCATATGTGATTGTAACACTTCAATCCAAGTGTTTCCTAGTCCCTAAGGTGGCTCTCTATCATGATTAGTTGTTATATACACTAATTATATACATATATGTGTCATTATATGCTTAATAGGATTCGTTTGTGCTCGAGGCTTCACTTGACACTTAGCATCCTATATCGATCTTACATTCGAATCACTCACTACAGGTGAGTTCATACCCCTAACTTATCTTTTAAATGATTTTAAATGCTTTTATGGGGGGAATACAAGTAGAAACATTATAGTTATTATATCAATCACATGTGATTAATAACTATCAAACAAGTGGATTTCTTATACTTCAAAACTGTGTTATCAAACAAACTATTTCAAAACATTTTATAAACTGACATCAAGTCATCTGTAACCATTCAAATGGTTAAAATTCCTTTATATGTTAAAACTCTTTTATATGCTAAATTCTTTATCAAACTCTTTTTAAAACTTATATATTGTCAAAATCATGTCTATATAGATATAGTTATATAGATAAGGTCGAAAGGGCTTAGGACTGATAACTCACTTTATTTCTTGTTCCTTGTTTGGTTGTGGACTTAGGGTATCGGTTGTTTGTCCGAGCGTCGTTTGGATCTTAGTTATATATTATGTATATGTGTATAGATATAAAAGTTCTTACATCAGTTCAACACCTTTGGGTAGCAAAGGTGTACAAACATACTCAGTCATTCAAACAATATTACTAGTAAACTATAATAGGTATAGTTTAGAGGTCTACTACACACTATTTCTAGTACAATGAAACATACAAGAGTCAGTTCATACATGAGTCAGTTCAAACATACTATAATGAGAAACAGAGAGGAACATACTATACAAATAGAACATACAATACACTAGAACGGAGAGAACATACTATACAAATACAAGAATACTATAACATTAATGTGAGCCACTACTTCATGGCATGGCAATATGCTGTTGTGTCACGTTTTGTAACCAGAGTCTCCTGAAGGGAGAGCGTGAATTTGTGTATAGATCTATACGGGATTGACCATCCTAGACCTTGTTGCTAGCTACAGTGGGACCTGCAGGTCTACGGGTGACGAATGTCATACCATTTCGACGTCTTTGATCGTCGTGTTTTACTAGTCAATCAAGTATGGTTATAATCATATCACAGTTTACCTTAATTAAACAATTGGTTTAAGGTAGTTAGTACAACGGTAGTTACTATATACAATACTACAGTTCATCTTTATTTTCTCATTGCATTCACATTGTGATCTTCTCACATAAAAGGAAATGTAAACTATATTTTGGTAATGATAGTCATACCTGGGAAAAACACTCACTTTTACAAACAAACAACATGCAGAACATTCGGGTCTTGGTAGAAGGCTACATTTCAAGTAGAATATATAGGATTTTCTAGGAGATACCAACATTTACAACAAACATTTGCAAACACTTTCATCAAACTTATACAAACAGTCGACACTAAAATACTTATGAACTCACCAGCTTAAATGTTGATCCTCCCTTTGAAAATAACTTGTATTCTCAGGTCACCAGTAGAAAGGTACAGATGGCCAGGTTTTGAGAAGATGGAGCACTTTCAGACTCGTATTTTATTTTGATATATCTATTTTTGGTGTCTTACAAATACATTCAGAACACACATGTATAAATTATACTATTAATGCAATGGATGATGTTGTTGCTTGTTTTACTATTATGCATTGTTATGATACTGTACATAACGTCCTCCACCCCCGAATGTTTCCGCCAATATGGTTTGGGGGTGTGACATAACAGCTGAGGTGCAGGGTTGTCAATCTCGTATAGAACTATACACAAGTGTCACACTCTCCCTACAAGAGACTCTGGTTATAATGCAGGACTTAATGTGTACTCTGGTAGGTACGGTGAAGCCAAATGTCTCACAACCAGTATCAACCGATATGTAACACCGTAAATTTCAAAACAATTTTTCACTTTTTAAAATATAATTTCATTCATAAATATTTTTGAATTCCAATGTATCACATATCAAATCCATAAAAACACATCCCAAGATCATAACATATAAAATTCCAATAGTGTGTACTGATCACGCCGGCACCTTCCCGCGATCCTCACTGGTACCTGAAACACATAACACAAAACACTGTAAGCATAAATGCTTAGTGAGTTCCCCAAAATACCACACACAACACATATTAGCCACTCGAGGCTATAACTCTGTTTGACCCTCTGGTCAATGTATCTCAGTGGGACCCTCAAGTCCCATAACTCTGTGGGCCCTCTGGCCCTAACTCTGTGGACCTTCCGGTCCTAACTCTGTAAACTCTGTAACATACATAGCATAAGTCACATAGAAATCACATCATGCAAAAGCATACAAAATACTCTGTCACATAACTCTAATTACCACCCTAGGTAAAGTATAGTGAGAAGACTCACCTCGAGTAACTCGGTAAACCTCGAACTCTGAAATACTGCACTAGCCTTCACCTAATCACATAAATAAATTCTCTAATTAATACAACTTCTAAAGGCTAGGCCAACTCCTCTCTATAAGTTCTCTAAGAAGGGTAAAAGACCATTCTGTCCCTCTAATGGCTCATAAGTCCAAACACTGACTAATCCCTAAAAGTCAACAGAAGTCAACAGTCAACATTGACCAGACTCGCCGAGTGCACTAGAGTGACTCGGCGAGTACATGCCTGCCTCCTCGTCCCTGGTCCTCACTTGACTCACTGAGTCAACCCTATACTCCCCGGGTCGTTACAGATCGCGAGTCACGGGGCAACCCGACTCGACTCGTCGAGTCCCTTATAGACTCGGCGAGTTCCTCCCATGAAAACTCTCAAAAGATCTCTTGAGGTCAGATCTGCTTCACCAAACAGTAGATCCATCCTTCTAACATTCAAAAGTCACATAAAGGTGCAACCTTTACGTGCATGCAACCCATATCAAGCCTCAAATGGAGAAATATCACTAGAAATGGCAACCTAGTCTCCAATTGCTTATTTGCTTGCAAAAAGCTAGAAGGTAGTGACTCTATGGACCTCTCAAGGTCCATATCTGATATCATCAACATAAAGGGGACCTCATACTCACTAGATCTTATAAAAAAAGGGAGGTAAAAACCCTAAAATCATGAAATCTATCATATCAATACGAAATAGAAGGGATTATACCTCCAGAGACAATATCTCAAGATGATTAGCTCCAATCCAAGCTCCCTTCAAGCTGTAGATGGATCCTCTCTTCTTTCTCTAGCAAAAAATACCCCAAAATGAAGATTATATGCCCTTTCTTGCACTCAAGCCTTCCTCACTCTCTCTAGGGTTTCTCTGGAACAAGGTGGCCTCAAATGACGGCCATAAAGGCCTTTAAATAGGGCACAAGCCCCGAAAACTAGGGCTTCATTTAACAGCGAGGACTCGCCGAGTCCACGCATGGACTCGCCGAGTCCCTTCATTAAATCCAGGCTGGCAGAAGCGCGATTCCACTCGGCGAGTCTGAGCGCCTACTCGGCGAGTCTGAGTCCCTTTTTAAAATTCAACAAAATACTTAAAATAAGATACCTGGGTATCCGGATGTTACAATTCTCCCCCACTAGAATCAGACTTCGCCCTCGAAGTCCTGCTCGGCAAACAACTCTGGATGCTGCTCCCGCATCTCCGACTCCAGCTCCCAGGTCAACTCGGACCCCTTCCTATGTTGCCACTGGACCTGCACCAGTGACACCTCCTTGTTCCTCAGAACCTTGATCTTCCGATCCCGAATCGCGATTGGCCTCTACGCATAATTCAGGCTCACATCCACCTGAATATCCTCCAGTGGCACCACTGCCGACTCATCGGCTATACACTTCCTAAACTGAGACACGTGGAAGGTATCATGAATCTGGCTCAACTCCGCAGGTAGCTCCAACCGATATGCTACCCTGCCCACCCTCGCGGTCACCCTGAACGGACCGATGTACCGGGGCCCCAGCTTGCCCATTTTCCAAAATCGGATCACTCCTTTCCAAGGAGATACCTTCAGGAGTACGAAGTCTCCCACCTGGAACTCAAGATCGGATCGTCGCCTATCCGCGTAACTCTTCTGACGACTCTGGGCCGTCAGTAACCTCTGTCTAACCTGCTGTATCTGCTATGTCGTCCGAAGCACTATCTCAGTGTTACCCATCACACGCTGCCCTACCTCTCCCCAGCAAATGGGAGTCCGACACCTCCTCCCATACAACAACTCGAAGGGAGGCATACCAATACTCGAATGGTGGCTGTTGTTGAAGGAAAACTCAGCCAACGGCAGATACGTGTCCCAACTTCCTCCGAAGTCTAACACACATGCTCGGAGCATGTCCTTGAGCGTTTGAATCGTCCGCTCACTCTGTCCGTCCGTTTGGGGGTGGTAGGCGGTACTGAAATGCAATCTCGTACCCAACTCCTCGTGGAACTTCTTCCAGAACCTGGAAGTGAAACGTACATCTCGATCTGACACAATCGAGATCGGTACTCCATGACGCGATACCACCTCCCGCATATACGACTCTGCCAATCTCTCAGCAGAAGAGCTCTCACTGATGGCAAGAAAATGCGCGCTCTTCGTCAGTCGATCGACGATCACCCAAATTGCATCGACACCCCTCGCGGTCCTCGGCAATTTGGTGATGAAATCCATGGAAATATGTTCCCACTTCCACTTGGGAATATCAAGCGGCTGCAACTTGCCATGCGGACGCTGGTGCTCGGCCTTAACCTTGCGACAGGTCAAGCACCTCTCCACAAACCATGCGACATCCCTCTTCATACAGGGCCACCAATAATCTTTCTTCAGGTCCAAATACATCTTAGTGGCCTCGGGATGGATCGAGAACCTCGATCTGTACACTCCTCCATCAAAGTGATGCGCGTCCCGCCCGTATATGGCACCCAAACCCGACCCTGAAAGGTCATAAGCCCACGGCTATCGGTAACGAACTCAGGTGCCTGCCCAATCACCCGCTCCCTCTTGCGGTTCTCCGATCTCACGGTCTCTGCCTGGGCCTCCCGAATGGTGTCCAGCATTGGAGTCATCACTGTCAATCTCAAGCAAACATCTCGTATCGGGGCACTCTCCGCCCTACGGCTCAGGGCATCAGCTACAACGTTAGCTTTGCCCGGGTGGTACAGGATCTCACAATCGTAATCCTTTACCACGTCCAACCATCTCCTCTGGCGCATATTCAGGTTGGGCTGATCCATCAAATACTTCAACCTCTTGTGGTCCGTGTATATGGTACACCGAACCCCATACAGATAGTGACGCCAGATCTTGATATCGAACACCACAGCCCCCAACTCCAGGTCATGAGTGGGATACCTCGTCTCATGAGGCTTCAGCTGCCTCGATGCGTATGCTATCACATGCCCCCTCTGCATAAGCACTGCACCCAACCCTGATATCGATGCGTCACAATATACCACAAAATTCTCCATTCCCTCTAGAAGGGATAACACCGGGGCTTCGCACAACCTCTGGCGAAGAGTCTCAAACGAGGCCTGCTGCTCAGGACCCCACGAAAAAGTAACGCCCTTCCGGGTCAACCTGGTGAGAGGCACGGCGATCTTAGAGAAATCTTTAATAAATCTCCTATAATAGCCGGCCAACCCCAGAAAACTCCTGATCTCGGTGGGGGTCCTCGGCACCTCCCAGCTCATTACCGCCTCAATCTTAGCCGGATCGACCAATATCTCATTCTGATTAACGAGATGTCCCAGGAACTGGACCTCTCTCAACCAGAAATCACACTTGGAGAATTTGGCATAAAGCCTCTCCGATCTCAGAACTCCGAGGATCTCCCTCAAATGCTCCTCATGCTGCTCTCTGGATCTCGAATACACCAATATGTCATCGATGAACACGATCACCGATCGATCCAACATCGGTCTACACACCCTGTTCATGAGATCCATGAATGCTGCTGGTGCATTGGTGAGCCCGAAGGGCATCACCACGAACTCGTAATGCCCATAACGAGTCCTGAACGCCGTCTTCTGGATATCCTCATCTCGCACTCTCATCTGATGATATCCAGACCTCAGATCAATCTTGGAGAACCAAGACGCTCCCTGCAACTGATCGAACAGATCATCGATCCTCGGCAATGGGTAACGGTTATTGACCGTTAACTTGTTCAACTCCCGGTAGTCAATGCACATCCGGTGTGAACCATCCTTTTTCTTGACAAAAAGGATCGGCGCTCCCCACGACGAGCTACTCGGCCGTATAAACCCCTTTCCCAGCAGCTCCTGAAGCTGCGAGGATAACTCCTGCATCTCTGGAGGTGCAAGGCGATAGGGCGCCTTGGCGATAGGCGCTGCCCCCGGAACCAAATCGATACGGAACTCCACCTGCCTCTCGGGAGGCACACCCGGCAACTCCTCGGGGAAAACATCTGGGAACTCACGCACTATCGGGACCTCATCGACCGACCTCGGTCTCTCTGCACCTACTCTCGTATCCACCACATAAGCCACAAACCCACATAAGCCACAAACCCAGCAAATGTCCGGTATGACGAGTTTGCCATGAACTCTCGTATGTCCCTCCTCAGAATACTCAGATACCGAGTCATACATGCCCGCTCGGTAGACACGTGCTCAGGGCAAAACATCGCCCTCTCATGGAACATCCTGGTGATCACAGTAACAGACTCAGTACCCTTCTTGAGGGTCAGAAACTCCTGGGCCAAACGTTCCCTCTCCACCGGGGGAACGTACTCATCACGAAACATAGCGGTGAACCTCTCCCAAGTCACTGCGGCAGACTCTGCAGGTGTGTAGTGCGCTGTCACAAACTTCCACCAGTCCTTCGCTCCCAAGCGAAGCTGGTTCAGCGCGAACCGAACTCTCAGATGCTCCGGACAAGAACACGTATAAAAGCATCCCTCAATATCAGAAACCCATCTCATCGCAGCAATCGGATCCTGCGTCCCATCAAACTCTGGTGGCTTCGTGTTGCTGAACTCTCGGTACAGCAACGAGTCACCCTCCTGCGGCCTGGCAGCAGCGACGGCTGCGGTGGCCACAGCAACAGCAGCCTCAGTGAGAGCAGCGTACCGCTCATCAAAAGTCTCGATCAACGTGGTCTTGATAGACCCGAACATCTCTGGTATCTCAGCTCGGATGGCCGCGGCCACCTCCTCGTGAATCAGCCTACGGATCTCCTCATCACTGGTACCACTGGTGCCACTGCCCCCTGGGTGATAGCGCGTCCCAACCATGATGTCTCTGAAATACAACACAAAAGGAATCAGAGACTCGCTCGAGTATATTCGCACTCGATACTCGACCCTACTTGCTCTCTTAGTACCTAAAGGATTCTTACTTAGAGTGTGCACTGCTCCGGTGTCTTCAGTAGTACGGGCCCTATACTACCGTCCACACCGCATCAGTATTCACCCTAAGTCCTCCTCCTTGGATCCCAGGTCACCAGTACTCCATATCTCACTAAACTCAGGCTACTCTCTAGTAAACCACTCATAAGTTCCTCGCTGCAACCTACTTACTCTCGAAGCATCTCATAGTAGCAGTAACTCCTAGGCTAAGGCATCACAGATTAGGCCACTCTAGTCCTAATAGTAATACCTAGCCTACTCTAGCATGCATATCATATCATAACACATCTTATAACACATAATGTAAGGGTATTTTGGGAAATCACCGTTCATGCGCTAGCTGATCGTACACATTGCTCTGCTCTGCTCTTTTCAAAATCTTTTTACTCTTTTAGAAAATTTGTTTATTTTATGAAAACTTTCTCAATTCCTCAGTTTGAGTTCAGATTCATCCGAAGATGCACTCGAATCCCTCAAACCAAGGCTCTGATACCAACTTGTAACACCATAAATTTCAAAACAATTTTTCACTTTTTAAAATATAATTTCATTCATAAATATTTTCGAATTCCAACGTATCACATATCAAATCCATAAAAACACATCCCAAGATCATAATATATAAAAGTCCAATAGTGTGTACTGATCATGCTGGCGCCTTCCCGCGATCCTCATTGGTACCTGAAACACATAACACAAAACATTGTAAGCATAAATGCTTAGTGAGTTCCCCAAAATGCCACACACAACACATATTAGCCACTCGAGGCTATAAATCTGTTTGACCCTCTGGTCAATGTGTCTCAGTGGGACCCTCCAGTCCCATAACTTTGTGGGCCCTCTGGCCCTAACTTTGTGGACCTTCCGGTCCTAACTCTGTAAACTCTATAACATACATAGCATAAGTCACATAGAAATCACATCATGCAAAAGCATACAAAATACTCTGTCACATAACTCTAATTACCACCCTAGGTAAAGTATAGTGAGAAGACTCACCTCGAGTAACTCGGTAAACCTCGATCTCTGAAATACTGCACTAGCCTTCACCTAATCACATAAATAAATTCTCTAATTAATACAACTTCTAAAGGCTAGGCCAACTCCTCTCTATTAGTTCTCTATGAAGGGTAAAAGACCATTCTGCCCCTCTAATGGCTCATAAGTCCAAACACTGACTAATCCCTAAAAGTCAACAGAAGTCAACAGTCAACATTGACCAGACTCGCCGAGTGCACTAGAGTGACTCGGCGAGTACATGCCTGCCTCCTCGTCCCTGGTCCTCACTTGACTCACTGAGTCAACCCTATACTCCCCGGGTCGTTACAGATCGCGAGTCACGGTGCAACCCGACTCGACTCGTCGAGTCCCTTATGGACTCGGCGAGTTCCTCCCATGAAAACTCTCAAAAGATCCCTTGAGGTCAGATCTGCTTCACCAAACAGTAGATCCATCCTTCTAACATTCAAAAGTCATATAAAGGTGCAACCT
Source organism: Lactuca virosa (assembly GCF_052849685.1). Taxonomy (NCBI): domain Eukaryota; kingdom Viridiplantae; phylum Streptophyta; class Magnoliopsida; order Asterales; family Asteraceae; genus Lactuca; species Lactuca virosa. Next base: position 49,573,006 of record NC_136433.1, read on the forward strand.
TTACGTGCATGCAACCCATATCAAGCCTCAAATGGAGAAATATCACTAGAAATGGCAACCTAGTCTCCAATTGCTTATTTGCTTGCAAAAAGCTAGAAGGTAGTGACTCTATGGACCTCTCAAGGTCCAGATCTGATATCATCAACACAAAGGGGACCTCATACTCACTACATCTTATAAAAAAAGGGAGGTAAAAACCCTAAAATCATGAAATCTATCATATCAATACGAAATAGAAGGGATTATACCTCTAGAGACAATATCTCAAGATGATTAGCTCCAATCCAAGCTCCCTTCACGCTCTAGATGGATCCTCTCTTCTTTCTCTAGCAAAAAATCACCCCAAAATGAAGATTATAAGCCCTTTCTTGCACTCAAGCCTTCCTCACTCTCTCTAGGGTTTCTCTGGAACAAGGTGGCCTCAAATGACGGCCATAAAGGCCTTTAAATAGGGCACAAGCCCCGAAAACTAGGGCTTCATTTAACAGCAAGGACACGTCGAGTCCACGCATGGACTCGCCGAGTCCCTTCATTAAATCCAGGCTGGCAGAAGCGCGATTCCACTCGGCGAGTCTGAGCGCCTACTCGCCGAGTCCCTTTCTAAAATTCAACAAAATACTTAAAATAAGATACCTGGGTATCCGGATGTTACAATTCTCCCCCACTAGAATCAGACTTCGCCCTCGAAGTCCTGCTCGGCAAACAACTCTGGATGCTGCTCCCGCATCTCCGACTCCAGCTCCCAGGTCAGCTCGGACCCTTTCCTATGTTGCCACTGGACCTGCACCAGTGACACCTCCTTGTTCCTCAGAACCTTGATTCTCCGATCCCGAATCGCGATTGGCCTCTACGCATAATTCAGGCTCACATCCACCTGAATATCCTCCAGTGGCACCACTGCTGACTCATCGGCTATACACTTCCTCAACTGAGACACGTGGAAGGTATCATAAATCTGGCTCAACTCCGCAGGTAGCTCCAACCGATATGCTACCCTGCCCACTATCGCGGTCACCCTGAACGGACCGATGTACCGGGGCCCCAGCTTGCCCCTTTTCCTAAATCAGATCACTCGTTTCCAAGGAGATACCTTCAGGAGTACGAAGTCTCCCACCTGGAACTCAAGATCGGATCGTCGCCTATCCGCGTAACTCTTCTGACGACTCTGGGCCGTCAGTAACCTCTGTCTAACCTGCTGTATCTGCTCTGTCGTCCGAAGCACTATCTCAGTGCTACCCATCACACGCTGCCCTACCTCTCCCCAGCAAATGGGAGTCTGACACCTCATCCCATATAACAACTCGAAGGGAGGCATACCAATACTCGAATGGTGGCTGTTGTTGTAGGAAAACTCAGCCAACGGCAGATACGTGTCCCAACTTCCTCCGAAGTCTAACACACATGCTCGGAGCATGTCCTCGAGCGTTTGAATCGTCCGCTCACTCTGTCCGTCCGTCTGGGGGTGGTAGGCGGTACTGAAATGCAATCTCGTACCCAACTCCTCGTGGAACTTCTTCAAGAACCTGGAAGTGAAACGTACATCTCGATCTGACACAATCGAGATCGGTACTCCATGACGCGATACCACCTCCCGCACATACGACTCTGCCAATCTCTCAGCAGAAGAGCTCTCACTGATGGCAAGAAAATACGCGCTCTTCGTCAGCCGATCGACGATCACCCAAATTGCATCGACACCCCTCGCGGTCCTCGGCAATTTGGTGATGAAATCCATGGAAATATGTTCCCACTTCCACTGGGGAATATCAAGCGGCTGCAACTTGCCATGCGGACGCTGGTGCTCGGCCTTAACCTTGCGACAGGTCAAGCACCTCTCCACAAACCATGCGACATCCCTCTTCATACAGGGCCACCAATATTCTTTCTTCAGGTCCAAATACATCTTAGTGGCCCCGGGATGGATCGAGAACTTCGATCTATGCGCCTCCTCCATCAAAGTGATGCGCGTGCCGCCCGTATATGGCACCCAAACCCGACCCTGAAAGGTCATAAGCCCACGGCTATCAGTAACGAACTCAGGTGCCTGCCCAATCACCCGCTCCCTCTTGTGGTTCTCCGGTCTCACGGCCTCTGCCTGGGCCTCCCGAATGGTGTCCAGCACCGGAGTCATCACTGTCAATCTCAAGCAAACATCTCGTATCGGGGCACTCTCCGCCCTACGGCTCAGGGCATCAGCTACAACGTTAGTTTTGCCTGGGTGGTACAGGATCTCACAATCGTAATCATTTACCACGTCCAACCATCTCCTCTGGCGCATATTCAGGTTGGGCTGACCATCAAATACTTCAAGCTCTTGTGGTCCGTGTATATGGTACACCAAACCCCATACAGATAGTGACGCCAGATCTTGAGAGTGAACACCACAGCCCCCAACTCCAGGTCATGAGTGGGATACCTCGTCTCATGAGGCTTCAGCTGCCTCGATGCGTATGCTATCACATGCCCCCTCTACATAAGCACTGCACCCAACCCTGATATCGATACGTCACAATATACCACAAAATCCTCCATTCCCTCTAGAAGGGATAACACTGGGGCTTCGCACAACCTCTGGCGAAGAGTCTCAAACGAGGCCTGATGCTCAGCACCCCACGAAAAAGTAACGCCCTTCCGGGTCAACCTGGTGAGAGGCACGGCGATCTTAGAGAAATCTTTAATAAATCTCCTATAATAGCCGGCCAACCCCAGAAAACTCCTGATCTCGGTGGGGGTCCTCGGCACCTCCCAGCTCATTACCGCCTCAATCTTAGCCGGATCGACCAATATCCCATTCTGATTAACGAGATGTCCCAGGAACTGGACCTCTCGCAACCAGAAATCACACTTGGAGAATTTGGCATAAAGCCTCTCCGATCTCAGAACTCCGAGGATCTCCCTCAAATGCTCCTCATGCTGCTCTCTGGATCTCGAATACACCAATATGTCATCGATGAACACGATCACCGATCGATCCAACATCGGTCTACACACCCTGTTCATGAGATCCATGAATGCTGCTGGTGCATTGGTGAGCCCGAAGGGCATCACCACGAACTCGTAATGCCCATAACGAGTCCTGAACGCCGTCTTCTGGATATCCTCATCTCGCACTCTCATCTGATGATATCCAGACCTCAGATCAATCTTGGAGAACCAAGACGCTCCCTGCAACTGATCGAACAGATCATCGATCCTCGGCAATGGGTAACAGTTCTTGACCGTTAACTTGTTCAACTCCCGGTAGTCAATGCACATCCGGTGTGAACCATCCTTTTTCTTGACAAAAAGGATCGGCGCTCCCCACGGTGAGCTACTCGGCCGTATAAACCCCTTTCCCAGCAGCTCCTGAAGCTGCGAGGATAACTCCTGCATCTCTGGAGGTGCAAGGCGATAGGGCGCCTTGGCGATAGGCGCTGCCCCCGGAACCAAATCGATACGGAACTCCACCTGCCTCTCGGGAGGCACACCCGACAACTCCTCGGGGAAAACATCCGGGAACTCACGCACTATCGGGACCTCATCGACCGACCTCGGTCTCTCTGCACCTACTCTCGTATCCACCACATAAGCCACAAACCCACTACATCCCTGCTGTAGACTCTGCCTCGCTCTTGCGGCTAAACAAAATGCCGACCCAAAACGGGTACCCTCGCCATAAAATGTAAGAACTCCCCCACTAGGGTCTCGTATGGTCACCAGCTGTCGCTCGCAGTCGATAACCGCTCCAAATCTGCTCAACCAGTCCATGCCCACGATGACACAGACATCTCCCATAGCAATCGGGACCAAATCAATCGGAAACTCAACGCCGAAGATCTCGAGTACACATCCTCGAATCACATCAGTGGCATACACTGCTCTCTCATCAGCTATGGAAACTCGCAAAGGTCGACTCAACGCCTCTCGACGAGTACTGATGTGCTGACTAAAGGCTAACGACACAAAAGACCGACTCGCACCCGAGTCAAATAACACCAAAGTAGGTACAGAACACACAAGAAATGTACCTACGCATAACACAATATAAGCATAACACCACAATCCAAAAATAAGCAGATGAAAGAATACATACCAGCCACGACATCGGGCGCTGCGCGGACCTCCTCCGTTGTCAACTGGAAGGCTCTCCCGCGAGCCTTTGGCGCCTCGGCCTTCACTGGCCGACTCTCCGTAGCTCGCAAGGCAGCAGGGACAGATCCCTGAGAAGCTCCCTGAGCTGACCCTCGCAACTGCGGACACTCTGCCTTCCGGTGTCCGGTCTGGTTGCAGTGAAAACAAACTGCGAACCCCTTGGGGCAATCCTTGGCCATGTGTCCCTCCTTGCCACACTTGTAGCAAGACCCTGCTCTACAAACTCCCTCGTGACCCTTGCCGCACTTGCCACAAGTGCGGCCCTTCTGGTTCCCTGATCTCGAATCGGCGGGCTTGGCCCGCTTGGCTGCCGGCTGGGACTGTGCCGATCGCCGATCTCTCCCCTGAGACTCCGCCTCCTCTCTAGCCTGAGTCTCTAGCTCTATCTCCCTCTTCCGGGCATTTGCCTGAAGCTCAGCAAATGTCCGGTATGACGAGTTTGCCATGAACTCTCGTATGTCCCTCCTCAGAATACTCAGATACCGACTCATACGTGCCCGCTCGGTAGACACGTGCTCAGGGCAAAACATCGCCCTCTCATGGAACATCCTGGTGATCACTGTAACAGACTCAGTACCCTGCTTGAGGGTCAGAAACTCCTGGGCCAAACGTTCCCTCTCCACCGGGGGAACGTACTCATCACGAAACATAGCGGTGAACCTCTCCCAGGTCACTGCGGCAGACTCTGCAGGTGTGTAGTGCGCTGTCACAAACTTCCACCAGTCCTTCGCTCCCAAGCGAAGCTGGTTCAGCGCGAACCGAACTCTCAGATGCTCCGGACAAGAACACGTATAAAAGCATCCCTCAATATCAGAAACCCATCTCATCGCAGCAATCGGATCCTGCGTCCCATCAAACTCTGGTGGCTTCGTGTTGCTGAACTCTCGGTACAGCAACGAGTCACCCCCCTACGGCCTGGCAGCAGCGACGGCTGCGGTGGCCGCAGCAACAGCAGCCTCAGTGAGAGCAGCGTACCGCTCATCAAAAGTCTCGATCAACGTGGTCTTGATAGACCCGAACATCTCTGGTATCTCAGCTCGGATGGCCGCGGCCACCTCCTCGTGAATCAGCCTACGAATCTCCTCATCACTGGTACCACTGGTGCCACTGCCCCCTGGGTGATGGCGCGTCCCAACCATGATGTCTCTGAATTACAACACAAAAGGAATCAGAGACTCGCTCGAGTATATTCGCACTCGATACTCGACCCTACTTGCTCTCTTAGTACCCAAAGGATTCTTACTTAGAGTGCGCACTGCTCTGGTGTCTTCAGTAGTACGGGCCCTATACTACCGTCCACACCGCATCAGTATTCACCCTAAGTCCTCCTCCTTGGATCCCAGGTCACCAGTACTCCATATCTCACTAAACTCAGGCTACTCTCTAGTAAACCACTCATAAGTTCCTCACTGCTACCTACTTACTCTCGAAGCATCTCATAGTAGCAGTAACTCCTAGGCTAAGGCATCACAGATCAGGCCACTCTAGTCCTAATAGTAATACCTAGCCTACTCTAGCATGCATATCATATCATCACACATCTTATAACACACAATGTAAGGGTATTTTGGGAAATCACCGTTCAGGCGCTAGCTGATCGTACACACTGCTCTGCTCTGCTCTTTTCAAAATCTTTTTACTCTTTTAGAAAATTTGTTTATTTTATGAAAACTTTCTCAATTCCTCAGTTTGAGTTCAGATTCATCCGAAGATGCACCCGAATCCCTCAAACCAAGGCTCTGATACCAACTTGGAACACCGTAAATTTCAAAACAATTTTTCACTTTTTAAAATATAATTTCATTCATAAATATTTTCGAATTCCAATGTATCACATATCAAATCCATAAAAACACATCCCAAGATCATAATATATAAAATTCCAATAGTGTGTACTGATCATGCTGGCGCCTTCCCGCGATCCTCACTGGTACCTGAAACACATAACACAAAACACTGTAAGCATAAATGCTTAGTGAGTTCCCCAAAATACCACACACAACACATATTAGCCACTCGAGGCTATAACTCTAGTTGACCCTCTGGTCAATGTGTCTCAGTGGGACCCTCCAGTCCCATAACTCTGTGGGCCCTCTGGCCCTAACTCTGTGGACCTTCCGGTCCTAACTCTGTAAACTCTGTAACATACATAGCATAAGTCACATAGAAATCACATCATGCAAAAGCATACAAAATACTCTGTCACATAACTCTAATTACCACCCTAGGTAAAGTATAGTGAGAAGACTCACCTCGAGTAACTCGGTAAACCTCGATCTCTGAAATACTGCACTAGCCTTCACCTAATCACATAAATAAATTCTCTAATTAATACAACTTCTAAAGGCTAGGCCAACTCCTCTCTATAAGTTCTCTAAGAAGGGTAAAAGACCATTCTGCCCCTCTAATGGCTCATAAGTCCAAACACTGACTAATCCCTAAAAGTCAACAGAAGTCAACAGTCAACATTGACCAGACTCGCCGAGTGCACTAGAGTGACTCGGCGAGTACATGCCTGCCTCCTCGTCCCTGGTCCTCACTTGACTCACTGAGTCAACCCTATACTCCCCGGGTCGTTACAGATCGCGAGTCACGGGGCAACCCGACTCGACTCGTCGAGTCCCTTATAGACTCGGCGAGTTCCTCCCATGAAAACTCTCAAAAGATCTCTTGAGGTCAGATCTGCTTCACCAAACAGTAGATCCATCCTTCTAACATTCAAAAGTCACATAAAGGTGCAACCTTTACGTGCATGCAACCCATATCAAGCCTCAAATGGAGAAATATCACTAGAAATGGCAACCTAGTCTCCAATTGCTTATTTGCTTGCAAAAAGCTAGAAGGTAGTGACTCTATGGACCTCTCAAGGTCCATATCTGATATCATCAACATAAAGGGGACCTCATACTCACTAGATCTTCTAAAAAAGGGAGGTAAAAACCCTAAAATCATGAAATCTATCATATCAATACGAAATAGAAGGGATTATACCTCCAGAGACAATATCTCAAGATGATTAGCTCCAATCCAAGCTCCCTTCACGCTGTAGATGGATCCTCTCTTCTTTCTCTAGCAAAAAATCACCCCAAAATGAAGATTATATGCCCTTTCTTGCACTCAAGCCTTCCTCACTCTCTCTAGGGTTTCTCTGGAACAAGGTGGCCTCAAATGACGGCCATAAAGGCCTTTAAATAGGGCACAAGCCCCGAAAACTAGGGCTTCATTTAACAGCGAGGACTCGCCGAGTCCACGCATGGACTCGCCGAGTCCCTTCATTAAATCCAGGCTGGCAGAAGCGCGATTCCACTCGGCGAGTCTGAGCGCCTACTCGGCGAGTCTGAGTCCCTTTTTAAAATTCAACAAAATACTTAAAATAAGATACATGCGTATCCGGATGTTACACTATATACACGAACTGAAAACCCCTTTTTCTTGTATATGAAATAACTATACCTTTAAATAATTATATGTTTCTTCTGAAATGAAAATTTGGTGTTTGTGCTTCACAAACTATACCAATTATTTTTTATCATGTTTGTTTTGAAAAACATTTATATAATCATTTATATAAAGACATAGTAATTATCTTGTCTAGTTTCAAAATGTAAGGCCAAACATCATATTTTTGGGATGTAACGCACAAAATAGTGAAATAATTAGAATGTACCCTTCTTGTTAGAAAATCTATATTTTCGTAAAAAGCCTCAAAAACCATGTAGTTTTACAATCATAATTTTTCTTATGATTTTATAACATAGATTATGTTTTGTTTTTGTTAGTTTTTCATTTCAAAACTAAAATATCACAAATATTTGTATAAAGGCTAGTGATAACCATATCTCATGCAAATAATGTTTTATTTTCACATAGTAATAGATCATGCAAATGTTGATGTTAAAAAATTAACTTTACTTGTATCCCCCCCCCCCCTAAAAACATGAAAAACTCAAAAATGTGGGGGTATAAACTCACCTTGAGTGTGGTTGTGGGTTGTTTGAGTAAATGATGTGAAGATTTCCAAGCCTAAACACTTGAATGTGGTTGATGAACTTCCTTGGAAAAGTTATTATCCTAAGAGTTTTAACACATAATAATGTGTGTAAATAGGATGAAACTAACATGAAAGTTTATAAAAACACTAGATTTCGACGAAACACTTACCAAATATCTAAGGACAAACTTTAAGAATTAACTCTTGAAAATCTTGCACTTGTTCTTTGAGAGAAAGAATGAAGGAAAATGAAAGGAGTTGAACAATGTGATATGGTGGGGTTTCTGGGTGTTTACTGTCGTATATAAAGAGGAAAGGATGATATGATATTTTCCTAGTTAACTGTTGGTTAATACCATTGATATATGTTGGGTATAGTTTTGTATTGGAAAGGAGGAAACATCTAAATCACAAAGTTAACTTTCCTTATTTACTTTCCTCACCGAGAACCCATTGAAATCCCCTTAGTATGACCGAAATCACATGTGATTTCGGTCTAAGGAGGATTTCGGCCTAAGGGTGTTTTGGTTCAAGCATGTTTTCGGTTCTAAGTCTTCCCAACATGGTGTTTCCGGTTGGGTATCACCCATTAAATGGTGATTTCGGTCCTATAGGTCTTTAACATGGGATTTCGGTTTTAGTGTTACCCACTAAAGGGTGATTTCGGTCCTAGGCAAACCGAAATCACTAGGTTGGTGGGGTACTAGGACGAAAGCTATAAAGAAAAGCTTTAATTCATGATTTATGCTCCAACTATTTGACTTCTCTTGACTTGCTATAACTTGTTGACTTTTAAAGGTTTATTACGAACATATTTTTCAAAGTATATATTCATATTTACTTATATAAATGATCCCCTTTTGGCTTTCATAGTCTTATTGCAACAAGATTACGGTGTGAATTCACTTGTACACGGTTACAATTTAGACCTTGCTTGTTCCAAAATTTTCCAATTGTCACATACAACAAATAAATAAGTGGTTATATTTAACAACAAAACTTTATAATTTGAATCTATTAGTAAGGCTTAATAATAAAAAGGTCTCATCTTTTATTCAGAAAAGAAAGGTTTTCTTAGAAAAAAATGCATAACTATCATAAAGAAAAAGGGCATGCAAGGTTCATTCAGACAAGAAATTGCTAAAAAAAAACCTTTAAAAAAGTTCATAACTATCATAAATAAAAATTTTCTATTCAAAAGATGCATACCAAGGAGCATCCAGCTAATATGTTGAAAACATCGGTGCCCACCTAGAAATTCAAGCATTGCTCGGCACCTTGCATTAATCTGTGTAGTTGGGTCTAACCCTACTCTAGTTAGGTTTACATTTCTACATTGCATGTAGAATACGGTTGATATCTATTAGCTAGGGTTTTAATTGTATTATCGATTTCAAGTTCATGAATAAGAATACTCTCTCATGCCATGTAGACATATGTCACATTGATCGAACCACATAAAATAGTGTGACTTTGTGTGTGTGATTTATTCTTGTTTATTACTAACAAATACATTTGATTTTTTTAGTATAGTAAGCATTGTTGTCTTAGAACTAGTGTATCCATTTGCATTATGCATGATTGATTACAATACATAATGATATAAATAATACATATGTTACAGTTGAATAGATCCGTAACCACAAAAGGATAATACAACATAATTTTATTAACTAAAATATGCAAAACAAACCACCTAAAGTTTGTGTAAAGTCAAGTGAGCACCAAACTGAGGTTGTAGAGTGATTATAGTATGTGGAGCATGTGAGTACGATGGAGACAACTCAAAAGAAAAGCCTTGTAAAATCATAGCAAGGGCCATTTTTGCTTCTAGCATAGCAAAATTTTGGCCAATACATATACGAGGGCCACCTCCAAATGGTAGATATGTGGCTTGACCCTTGGTCACCTTTGACACACCTTTAGAAAATCTTTCAGGCTTAAACTCGTTCACATCTTCACCCCATATATCTTTGTCGTGGTGCATAAACAATGTGTTTAGTTGGATAAGGGTTCCTGCTGGTAAGGTTAACTTACCTAATTTGGTATCTTCATGTATCAGTCGTCTTAACATTACTGCTGGTGGATATAGTCTAAGAACCTCATTGAAAATCATGTTAATCTGCAAAATGAGATGATTAAGATACAAAAGAAATAAGAACTTTGGCATATTAGTAAATTTATAATTAATATGGATAAACTTACAACTTTTAGGTGACTTAACCCATCAATATCTAGTCTTTTATCTCCTAAGACATGTAAGACTTCTTCTCTAGCACGTGTTTGCCAATCTGTGTGTTGACCTAATAAAATCATTGTCCAAACAAGCATATTTCCCGTTGTCTCTTGTCCTGCAAAGTAGAAAAGCTTGCATTCTTCAATTACTTCCTCAATGCTTAATCCAAAATTGTTACTCCCTTGTTGTTTGATTTCTTTGTAATTGGAATCCAAAAGAATACTCAAAAGGTCGTCATTAATAGTTTCTCCAGCTTTCATCGCAACCACTCGTTTATCAATAATGCTCTTTATTGAAGCCTTCACCTCACGGTCAATATGTTTCAACCTCTTGTTGTCTTTTGTCGGCAAAAATCTATAAAATCTTATTTGATTACCATAAAATACCAAAATGTAGTGATTGTACCGACATAACCACCAAATGATATATCACCAGACAGTTTAAAGTGTTATGTTTAAATATGCATACTATTAGTTTACTTAGCGAGAAATAAGTTGCCATGACACAAATAGTAACAAACTATTTTTTAACAAAACAGGTTATTTAAATAAAGCAATATCAGAAGATAAGCAGTTAGGACAATACGTTCGCAAAATACTATCAAAAGAAAAGTATTTTGTAAACAAAAAGACCTCATTACTTACATTCTATTAGTACTTTCTAAAAATAATTGTACTTTGAAAATAAACAAATTATATATAGTTGGTTATCTATTTAAGACATTAACCTTTTTAAAATGTTGTTTTGAAATGTATTTACCTTGATCCTAGAATGAAAATCGACTGTATACCCTTTATAATCAACTCAGCTTGTTCTTTTTGAAATTCAAAAATCTTTTTTCCTTCCTCAAAACTACTACCAAATGCTGTACGTGAAATTACATCACTTGAAAAGGTTTGTAAATGAGGCCACACATCCACTTCACACGAGCTTTCTTTGGTTACCAGTTTCCCCCATTTTTCGATCATCTCACTGCAGCTCAAATAAAATGCAGGTACCATATGCTGCCAAAAAAGCACAAATTCACCCACATGATGTTTATATATATATATATATATATATATATATATATATATATATATATATATATATATATATATATACAGGTTACATAGTGTATTGAAAAGGAGAAAAGAGCAGTTTTAAGAAACCTTAAGCTTCTCGACATGGAATGCGGGGTTGATGATTTTTCTATGTTTAATCCATTGGTCACCTTCTGCATTGATTAATCCTCTTGGTAGCAACTTTGTTAACGGATGTCTACCCCATGGCTTTTGAAATTGATAATAGTTAGCCAAAATTTCCCGTATCATAGTTGGTTCAAATATGTGCACCATAGGTTTTGTCCCCATCCATGTGAAGCAAATCTTACCTAGAAATTAGGACAAAAACCCAACAAAAGAAAATTGACACACGTTTTACATACTACTTTTTCAAAGAATATGCAAAAATCCAAAACATTACAATGAGGACAAAAATGTTAGGGAATCATCAAAATATATATATAAAAAAATAATAACTTTCGATATCCCATGCATGGTACCTACATTTTTTATCAATTTATTGTTTTCGATAGTATGCAGATTATGAATCAGTGATCGACAATGTTATGCAATCTCCTATTTTGAATACACAAACTCAACAACTTCAACTTTGGATATCCCATCTGTGGTACCACATTTTTCATCAATTTATTATCTCTGTTGGTTTTGAGGTAAATACAGTAGATGATTTTATGTATCACAGATTAAGTGGGAGTAAATTTATCTTTCTGGTTTTGGGCAGATATCTATGCAACCCATGTTTGGATCATAAGCAAGCAGCCAAATAGATTTTGAGATATCTATATATAACAAAAGGCTATATGCTCAACTATAGGAAATCAGATGTTTTGGAGATCATTTTTATTAAGAATTTTATTTTATTAGATGCCAAAATGGTTATCGATCCATATCAGGATACTTTTACATTTTAGCATGATGAGCCATTTCATGGACAGACTTCGGTAGCTTCTTCCATAACGACAACATGATTTGTAGCATGGAATATGTTTGCGGAAATTTGTCACGAGGCTACACGTTATTGGTATTGAAAGACCACTAAAGTTATGATAATAAGGCAGCAATGTTATATTCCAACAACAAAAGTGCTATTAAGTCAAAGAATATTGACATCAAGTTTCCTTGTGTTAATACAATAGTGCAAAATGGAAATATATGTAGCATATATAAACAAACTCCATGAAAGATGATCCGCTCATAAATAGATTACCTCCTTAGGTATTTCATGAGCATACTACACACCTTGGTGTGATATTTGGTTTTAGTGGGAGTTTTATGGTGCTTTATGTTTTGTTTAAGAACAATTATGTTTTTCTGTACATAATTAAGAATTCGGTTAACTTCATTATTAGTTGCACTTATTTGAAGTTTGATCTCACTTCAATCTAAAGAGGAACTCGTTGGAAATCTATTTAGATTTTAAAACCACACATCATGTTTAATCTATGTCGTTAGTTATATATTTATATGTGACCATTGATGGATTTAGTTACGTAAATTGTAATGAATACCGCTTTGATCCTATACTATTATGATTAGTAGACGATATTGTTTAAGGGTACCAATATTATGATAACATTCATTAAAGCGTTTATATGGTTATACATACATTTATATATTGGTGGTCTAGTGGGAGATTATTAGATAATAATGGGACCACTTGATATATATGTAATGTTATCATTAATTTCATTTATTATGGTAAGAATATAAATTGTTGATGAACCAATTTATCAAATATTTACTTACTTTATGGGTTGAGTTCCCAGTTTGACTCAAGATCTTCAAGATCTCTTTCATCTTTCACATTAGAGTATCTCTCTCTCTCTCTCTCTCTATATATATATATATATATATATATATATATATATATATATATATATATATATATATATATATATATATATATATATATATATATGATGAAGAGCAGATCAATAGATACGGAAATATACAAAGAATATCATTTTTTGATTGATGAGGGTTATATAGAGTTTATTGAGATCAACCGGAAAACTCATTCTTCTCACAGATTCTGAAAACTCAATGGAATCACGTATGTAATAATAGTTCTTTTATGTTTAAGTTTTCTTTTAATTAGATCCGAGATTAAAGATCTAAAGTTTATGCTTCTGCGTTTATGTTTTGGTTATCAAAATAACCAACATTTTATATTTAGGTAATTCTAAAGACATGAATTCAATTCCAAATACCCATGTTTTGAAAACCAAACCGGATCGGCCGGAACAACCGGTCCCGGAACCGGTTCTTAGATGCCAAAAAGTTGTTCATTATGTGAACCTGTTTTCACCGATGCCAGTTAAACCGGGAATTTCAAAAAAAAAATTGTAATTTTTATATAATTAAAACTAATAATGATTTAATTATAACATCATCCGGTTTTTAAGACCGAACCAACTGATTTGACCAATTAAACCATCAACTTGATAAAACAGTCAATTCGATCTACTGTCGGGTTTCAAAACCTTGCCGAATTGATTGAATTATATATGCCAGTGAGGAAATTTGAGTAATATTAATATATTAAATTAAATAGGCCACATAAAGGGAGGTTATTTAAATTCTTGAATCCTTTACCTTTTAATTTACATTAAATGCCCTTAAACTCATATTGATTTTCAAATCAAACCTTAACACTTTTTAAAATTTTACTAGATATGTATTCGCGCAAAGCAGCGGTCATAAATAGCTCTCAGATGAATTTAGTATTTTAAAATTGTCATTTTGCTCAAAATTGAATTTCTTAATAATCTTTTTTAATTCAAGTCTTTAAATTTTTGAAAAGTATTAATGATTTGTGTATGCATAATTGATTTATACAAAAAAATTTGTATCTTATACCTCATACATTTCAATATATGACTAATATGTTTTATAATATATATATATATATATATATATATATATATATATATATATATATAATTGAGGACTTTAAGTGACTTATGTAACATCCCAAGACCAGGTATACTCTATAAACCCTTGTTCTTTTGGTAATTATCAAGTTTGGTCCTTATATGAGAAAAGGGTGGTAAATGAGTACGTGGGGCGTACGTGAGTGTACGCTTAGCGTACTCATAAGCGTGTTATTGACGTGGAAGCCACCTAGTACGTTGGGCGTACTAGAGGGTACGCTAGGCGTACTAGACCCAAAGTGAAAACCCTAATTTGGGGTGTGCCCCTATATAAAGGACATGATGGCCTTATTTATGGCCATCATTCCCAGACATCAAACCTCTCAAACCCTAATTTCTCATCCCTTGAGCTTGTGAGGCCATTTGTGAGTTATTGAGTGTTCTTGTGTTTCTTTGGTGTGAAGAAGAAGCTTTGAAAAGGAAGGAGTGGGAGTTCAGGCTTTGGATCTGAGCCTATCTGTGGTTGGAGCTTCAGTTAGAGGTATAAAGCTCAAAGCTTTCTCACTCTTTTGATTTGTGCATTATTTTAGTCCATTTTAGGGTTTTTGTCCCAAAGTTGGATGCTTTATGCGATATTGAGCTCCAGAGTTTATCATCAGCTCCTTTGAGTGTTTTGAGTGGTGTAGAGTCATAAAAATCGAGACTTGGACGTTTGAATCAAACCATGCATGAGTTATGAGCATATTTGAGAATAGAGAGTGAGAGTTTTGAAGTTTGTGGCTTTATCAGCCATGCAAAGGCATAAAGTCGCAGACTTTATGGAGTAAGAGTCTTTAGGACGTCCAAATCTGAAATTTTAGCTAAGGTCTTAACGAATTAAGACCAAACGAGTGAGAAGAACAAAACTGGGACGTACGCTGAGTGTAATCCTAGTACGCGCAGTGTAGGACTGTGAATCCCCGATGCATGTGTGGCAAAGGAGTAGGCCCAACGTAGTGAGCTTGTACGTGTCGCGTACGCACTGCCGTTGATTTTGAGTTGACTTTTCGGGTTTGGTCAATTTGTGGACTATTAAGGCCATGGAAGAGTAAAATGGTCTTTTATCCTTCAATGAGTTTGTAGAAGGATTACTCTAGCTTCTTTGAGAGCCGTTATTAATTAGAAATAATTATCGTTTGTGTTAGGTGGAGGCTAGACTGGTGATTTAAGTTCAAGGCTATCCAATTTCTTACGAGGTGAGGCTTCTCACTATACTTACCTGAGTGGTAATACCGAGCGGCCGGAGGGCCTTATCTGAGTTATTTGACTGGAGGGTCCTATGTGATTATATTGAGTTATGTGATATTGTGCTTTTCTGTCTTTGTGTTATTTGCTATGTTATTCTGTGTTTTTCTGAGATCGGACCGGAGGGTCCAAACCAAGTTGTGAGACTGGAGGGTCTTCACTGAGATATAGGACTGGAGGGTCCAACCCGAGCTGTGAGACAGGAGGGTCCTCACCGAGATACAGGACTTGAGGGTCCAACCCGAGCTGTGAGACCGGAGGGTCCTCACTGAGACACATGACCAGAGGGTCCACACCGAGTTATATCCATGAGAGGCTTATTATTTATGTATGTGGTATTTTGGGGAACTCACTAAGATTTATGCTTACCTTGTTGTGTGATATGTGTTTCAGGTACTTCTCAGGATCGTGGGAAGGCACCGGCTTGATGGTACACACTGGAGCGAGATTATTTTTATGATTCTGGGATAGTGATTTTTACTCGTGGATTTATTGACATTTGAGACACTTGTGGTTTTTGAGAAAATGTAAAATGAGTTTAATGTGTTTTAAAAATGAAAATTTTGGTTTGAAAATTTACGTTGTTACAACTTATAAATATAACACAGAGACCACATTGATATATTAATACAAAAAATTGTTTTATTTATAGAGATCTCAATAACTATAAATAATAAAACATAAACTTGATTTTATTAGTTATTGGATACTATAACTGTAAAATTATTACAATTATTGTGTGTTGTAAACAAAGAAATGTAGGAATTCTGTCGAGCAGCATAAATATTCCCATCCAGCAGACCTTGATGATCTGTAGTAACACCAAAAGTGGCAAAATAGTTGGCATTGGATATGTTATTTGTAAATCAACATTCACATAATGATCACATCCAATAAGAGCAATAACAACAACTATATGAGTTGAGATGTCTTGGGGATCAAGCCATAATGGAAAACATGTTGACGGACTATCTTTGCTTAAAAAATGAACTATTACACCATATTTGTTAACAATGAGAAAGCCAGTGACCGGCATAATAAACCAACGATATTTTGGCGTGAAACGTGATCTATTGAAATTCAGTGGGTGATTTATGGTGTTTAAATCGTAATAAAAAAATATGTGTGTACTCAACCGAGTGCGCTAACAACTCATTCTGTAAATTTAAACGAATTTGACGCCAATTATCTTCAATGTAACCAAGACACACATCTATTATACGAAATCCAGAATTTCCATCTCCCCTCGCGTTTTGTATGTGTGTGACATATGGATGAAATTCAATTGGAATTTCATTCATAAGTGGATCTGAATATTTGCTCTTGGTTGAAGTATGTGTTATGAATCAATTGTTCCTGATTAAAGGTTGGGTTGAACATTAAAGGTTCTCGGAACGAGTACGTTTTGTGCCTATCCGATTCATGGTTTAGATCATACAAATTAGACCCCATATAATCAGGTGTATAAGTAGAAATGCTACGTCTAAAAGGATATTGAGTTGGTGACGCTTGAGTTGGTTGATCTTGAGTTTGTGGATCTTGAGTTGGCGGGTCTCGGTTTAAATCAATATGAATTTTCCTAACGTTGTTAACGGCGTGATTAAGTTTAGTAACTTTCTTGCTACACTTAACTTAACATGACTTATTTTTTATGAGAGCCATTCTCTATCAGTCATGATAAGACGCAGCAACATACATCATTCCATTACCGATTTTAGTCGGTCTAAAGCCCAAACACAGTCACGATAACGCGCGGCAACATACATTCTTCCATTATCGATTTTAAGCAAACACACAAGCGAATAATTTTTTGGATGTGTTAGTTTGTTTAAAAATTATCTTATTCGTGTTTGTTCGTTGACATGTTAAACAAATACAAACAAACAAGTATAAACGATTATAAATGAACGAATATTCCAATCAAAATATGATTTTATTCAAAGCCCGTTAACAAAATGGTGACATTATCTTTTTAACAATTTAATTTGCAAAATAATATTCTTGTTATAATTAATAAAAAAAAAATGGCCATCTTAAGTATTAAAATAATATTCAAAACATCTTTTGTTAAAAAGATGAGGGTGTAAATTATTTATTAAAAAAAAAAAAAAAAAAAAAAAAAAAAAAAAAAAAAAAAGTCTAAATGAAAATTAGACAAATACATGACTATTTGATTCAACACACATTCCTATGAAAATAACATATTCGATGATACTTTTAAAAGGTGTAATATATTATTATTATTATTATTATTATTATTATTATTATGGGAGGTCTTAAATGAAAATATTGGATAGATTGATCGGACATTATTATAAGTACTAATTACGTACACAAATATGAGTGTCGTAAGGCTTTTTATATCATATGTTTTCATTAATCAAGATAGCGTGTTAATTATCATTTTGTTACACACGAAAACGAGAAACATACATTTTTTTTATTTTTCTATGTTGTACATTGAATAATTAACATTTGCATAGTTGTCATGTTTGGTGACGTGGCTTTGAAAAAAACAATGATGTGTCAATCCTGGTACTAAAATCAACCGACAAATTGCAAAAATCTATCAATCATGGTACTAAAACCACTCTATGATTTATGATGCCAAATATGCTGAACTAATAAACCTAAGATAACATATATAATCATATCAATTAACTACTACATATATGAAATAGAAAAATGAAAATATGCAGGAGTTGAAATGCAAAATCTCATAACAAACAGACAATGTATTCATTATAATATTCTTAAACTCCAACCCATAACTTGATTTACTTTCAAGATTTTAGAAGTTTCACTATTATCTATCTCTTACATCACATCTTTATGCCGAACACATATTAGGCTATATATATATTATAGTTAAAAATGAAAATTATGTAAGAGGAAGATAAATATAAAATTTATAAAAATCTTGGAATTAAATCAACTTAGAAGTTGAATTAGAAGAACATTGGACAATTACAATGTGTATATATGATACAAAACGATTTAATATGGTGAGTTTAGATACCTAAGCTTATATATACCCTTAAGGGTATATTCACTTTTCCTTATATATATATATATATATATATATATATATATATATATATATATATATATATATATATATATATATATATATATATAAGCTAGCATATTTTCTTGAATCTCATGCATTTGAAACCTCTATAAAAATTTGTCAACATCTCATGCATTTGAAACTCCCATACCCTTTCACCTTCAAAGTAATTAATCACACATAATCTCATTCCAAGAAAATCACACACTCTATAAGTTCAACACCTCATGCATTTGAAACCCCCACACCCTTTAACCTTCATTATATATGCAGTTATATTAGTACATTTTTCTTACAACAAGTTGTCATTTGGTTGAAGATATTATGATTCAAAAGTTTTCATACAGTTAAAGCATTCACGATCCAAATATGATGATTTGAAGAAATGGATTATGTCGCATCGATGGTAATTGTAATATGATTTTTCCTTTCAACCAAAACAAATGAAGCTTTTCTGTTCTTTCTTTATATTCAATTTTCATTGACCTTTATATGTGATTTGTATGTATTATTCAATCTTGAATGTGACTCTCCAAACATCAATGTTTTGCATGGAATATCTTTCTCATTCTTCTTTTTAAAGAAAAACATTTTGATTGCAGGTTAGTGAAGAATTGTCATCAAGTTTCTATGGTTGAATGGTGTTCAATAAAGAAAGAAGATTCAGAAAACGGATATAAGTTTTTTTGGTTTGAGCAAACTAGACGAATTTAGTTTTTTCTTTTGATTTAAACGTATATTTATGTAACATTTTTATTTATATATTCAACCAGCCAATGTTCTTATTTATTTTATTGTAGTTTTTCTATTTTGATTATGTTTATTTTCTATTATTTTTTTGGTCGGGTTATCCTACACAACATATTTACAATACAATATTTAAAAGATAACATGATTTTTAACATTTGATATGTAATTATGATGACTTATCATGATATCTTCTTCATATGAAAGTAATTTATCCATATTACTACGACAACAATGACATATGACATTTACGAAAATATATATTATATGTGATTTGTTTAACATATATATATATATATATATATATATATATATATATATATATATATATATATGCACCTATGTATGTTATAAATTTATAATTAAATATCTTTATGTTTAATAATTGAAGAGATTAAAATGATGCATCAAAACCAATTATTTAGACGAATATAATAATAATAATAATAATAATAATAATAATAATAATAATAATAATAAATACACATTTCCGATTACTATATTCATTTGAAACTCACACTACAACTCAAGAGTTTTCTAATTTATGTATATCTATTAGTTACAACTCAACAGTTTTTAACTTATGATTATTAATTAGTAATCACTAATAACTTTTTATTTTCCTTTCTTTTATAAAGTTGTAATGTTTTGCTTATTAGAAACATTAATGTATTTGAAGAGATTTGTGATTTAAATATGAAAAGTTAATATAAATGTTGCAATAAATGATTTAGTGTTTTTATGTTATTAAAAGTTGTAGTGTTTATTTTTCATATTTTTTATTATTCGTTGTATATATATCTTTTTTAATACAAATGTTATAATAGATGTTTTTATATTTTTATGTTACTAAAAGTTGTAGTTCATATTTTTGTTCATACATTTTATTACCCGTTATATACAGATTATCATACGTTTGATATATAATTTACACAATTTTAAACGGTTTATAAAATTATCAAATAATTATATATATCACGATGACTTAAAAATTAAAACTATAATCATCATACTATATTATAAATGAAGTATTTTTTTTCTTTCACCACATTCATTTGAAACTCCCAACTTTTAATATTTTCATACAATATACTTAATTTATTAATTTAAATATGCTTTTAGTTGTAAACATTATCATAAATGAAAGAATTTGTGACTTATCAATATGATATACTTAATTTGTTAACTTCAATATATAGTTAAATAAATAACCTACATTAATATATCAAATAAGCTTAAAAAATTTGTGTAAATTTAAAACCTAAAGTAAAATATCAAATAATGTTTAAAAAATTCAATATATATTTTTTAACATAGTTAAAAGGAAAACATTAAATATAATAATAATAAAAGAACATAAATTGATGAATCGAATTAACTAAAAGGTGTCTGAAAACTATATTCTAACAATATATTTTTAATCTGCGTTGCGCAACGCGCGAGAATTCGTCTAGTATACTTATAAATGAAGCATTGTTCCTTTCACCACATTCATTTGAAACTCCCATGTATTTTTCCTTTCACCACATTCATTTGAAACTCCCATGATTTTTCAATTTCTTTCTAATAATAATTATAATTTGGTTAATTATGTTAAATAAATATCTAACCTAAAGTGTAATTATATATAAACTAAATCTCAATATTAAAATAATATTTTTACTTCTACTTATAAAGTTATGTTTTTAAAATTTTAACAAATTATACTTAATTTATTAGTTTTAATATATTGTTGGATGTAAACCATTATCATTTTAAAGATATAATTTTGGCACAATTTGTATAAAATACTTAAATTATTAATTTAAATATAACATTACAGGGTCAACTTAAATATAAATTTTAATTTAACTTAAACAACCAAATAATATTTTGTAAATAGTTAAAGTGATAAATTATAGTGTCTTTCTAATAATGATTATAAGTTGGTTAATAAGGTTAAATAAATATCAAACATAAAGTATAATCATACATGAACTAAATTTCAATTTTAAAATAATATCTTTACTTCTACTTATAAAGTTATATCTTTAACTTTTAACATATTATACTTAATTTATTAGATTTAATATGTTGTTATATGTAAACCATTAATAGTTTAAAGCTACAACTTTTGAACAGTTTGGACAAAAATTATAATAGATGTGTATATATATATATATATATATATATATATATATATATATATATATATATATATAATCATATAATTCAAAATAATCAAGATATTATATCATTTAGTATACGGATTATTATATCAAATTTAACAATAACGTTATTGTTATATTTAAAAATATATATTTATAAAGACTTCAACTATATATATGTTTCTACGCATTACAATGTCAATTTAAATATAAATTTCAGTTCCACTTAAAAACCAAAAAATATTTTGTAAATAGTTAAAAGTGATAAATTGTAGTGATAAATGCAAAAACGAAATTGTAGTCTCAATTTAACTAAAATATTTATAAAGATATTTTTATAATCTTTAAAAGTTTCCAAATAAGTAGCTTAAAATAACTTACAAAAACAATAGTTAAAAATAACTCTATATAAATGATTATATTGTTACCTTTAAAATCAAAAAATAATGTTTGATGTTTTAAATAATTATAATGATAGAAATTAAAACATTAAGCAAATAAATTTTAAAAAATTAATTAACAATAACAACAACTATAAATAACATTAAACTATATATTATATTTAATTTTATTCATGTGTAACTCGCGGTTAAAAGTCATTCAAACGATTGACATTATGAAGTTATAATAGATGTATATATTATTATGTAATTCAAAATAATCAATATATTATATCAATTTAGTATAAAAATTATTATATCAAATTTAACAACAACGTTATGTTATATTTTAAAAAAACATGTGTTTATAAAGACTTCACATATATAGGTGTTTCTGCGCAACACGCGGGCATTTGCCATATATATATATATATATATATATATATATATATATATATATATATATATATATATATATATATAGAGAGAGAGAGAGAGAGAGAGAACTCGCCAACCAAAAAAAGTCGTAATTAACGGTCTTAATTAAAACATAACTTTATCGAATTTATAAAAAAACTCAAGACGTACCATGAGTAGCGATTGACTTATGGATGAAGGGCAACACACGAGGAACTATATCGTGAGTAAGATTCATGGGTTTCGATTTGGCTCCCCTTGTCATCTGCATCATCTCTTTCAAATCTCCAAAAACAAACCTATAAGAGTTACCTCTAAGACCTTGATCTCTTAGAAATTTTTCTATCTTTTTTGGTTTAAACCACAACCAGTTGGAAATCCTCCATATATATAACCCCATGATTGTTGCTACTCCAAGAACACAAAGAACTGCAATTGCTTCCATCCCTCGTGATTAGCTTTTGAAGCTTGTGGAGGTGATAAGAAAAAGATAGTTATTTATCATTGTGCAATGTTCAGTTTACCACCTTATAGTTTGAGAAATTGATGGTTATGATCCATATGTTTTTTATTGTTGTCTGCCTCGTCAAATGATTGTTGTAGGGCGTAGGTAGTATAGTGTAAATGTATAATATAAGCAAATAATAGTAAACAAAATTTCTTTGATTCTTAAAAGTAATATCTTGTTAAAATGGACTATGACGTTTGAGAGTATTGGTGAAAAAAAAGGATAAGAAAAATAGTAGGCTGCTTAAGTTGGAATTACTTTGTAGTTGAGGGTGAATATATAAAAACCTTTATATAAGAATTCCAGGTATTGTTAATTATAGGTCAAAACCACTTAGACGGTCAAAACCACTACTAATATACAACAATTAATAACGTAGAAAGTATTGAAATGTGAACCAGTAAAAATCTCCAACAATACTAAACCCATTATTAACAAAATTACATTTCTGGTCCTTTATCATATAATTTATTTTCTATATTAATCCTTTTCAATTTTATATATATATATATATATATATATATATATATATATATATATATATATATATAGAGAGAGAGAGAGAGAGAGGTAAGTTCAATTGAGAAAATAAAAAAGGTTTAGAATGGGGGAATCATTTTTAGCCACTCATTTATTTTTGCCGCAAAAGGCTCCGTCGTACCAGCAGAAATGAGAAAGGAATAGACATGTGTTTTCCAATAAAACATGTTTCCTTAAATTATGCTAATAATTACCTTAATATATACAAAAACATAATTTCTTTCGTTTTTTAATTTTTAAGAAACTATTTTTATCGAAAAATGATTTTAAATATACCAAAATTCATGATTTTTTATTCTTTACAAATATACATCCATATTGATATAGTTTTAAGATAAAATAATTTTTTTTTATATTTTCAGCTATCGTTATTCATAAATGAATAAAAATGCATCAGGTTTTTTACTACAATACATTCGTTATTCACTTATGAATAAAAAGTATGATCAATTTTTTTTTTACAATTTAAGTATCATTCATATATGAATATAGCATATAATAAACATAGTATATTCATATTTAAATATTAGACGATGCATTCACTTGTGAATATTACATAGTATATTCACTTGTGAATATTAGTTGGTATATTCAATTATGAATATTAGATAATATTTTCATATCTGAATATTACATAGTATTACATGGTATATCACATGTGAATATTACATAGTATATTCACTTGTGAATATTTGATGATATATTCACTTATGAATATTACACAGTATATTCACATATGAATATTACAAGGTGTTTTCACAAATATATATAATTTTTATATGTTATTCACATATGAATAACATACAGACTTGCATATTTGTTTTTTTGTTTTAATAATCATATACTGATTCAGGTGAGAAAACATATTCATATATAAATATAACGTGGTAATTTAGTTTATGCATTTCATCAAACAGTTGGAGTGTATACAAGTTAACTTTTTTAAAATTGTTAAAAACATGATACTTTGACTATTTAAATCTTACAAAATAGTAGATTGATAGAGAATTATATGAAATTTTCAAAAAAAAAAATGATTTGATCTTTTTATAACCTCAATTTTGAAGTTTTATTTGATAATCGATGTTGAATTAATGATATGAAGTGGATTTTTTGTTGATTATCGATGATGTTGATCTAATGACACTGGGAGTATAATTAATCGTAGATGTTGAAGATCTGATCGTATTCAAGCATAATTGAAAGTTGGATTAAAAAAATCAAAAACGAATTTTTGTTGTTAACTGTTGAATCGTGTTGATAAACATGTTATTGACGAAAATCGATGATTGATTAACACTGGATGATGTTGATGATTGTTTAATTGAAGAAATCTGGATGATTGTTGAAGGTTGGAGGAGAAATTTGGATGATGCACGATCGATTAGAAATGAGTTTGAACTGTTATCTATTTCTATACAGTTACGTATTTGAGATTGAAGGTTATTATCATATTTACAAGTTTGTCACTGTGCCTTTTTATGCTTAGATTAAATGATTGGCTGAAAATGATTTCCTCATTCTCAACCTTTTTTTTTCTCAATTGAACCCTCATATATATATATATATATATATATATATATATATATATATATATATATATATATATATATATATATATATATATATATATATATATATATTAGGAAACTGATGAGGGTCATGATTAGAATCCATTTTGGAGTGGAATTTGATTATGGTTAAAAATTTGTAATTAAATAGTACAATATAGAAGGATTTTATATATATATATATATATATATATATATATATATATATATATATATATATATATATATATATATATATGCATTCTTTGTAAGAAGCATAAGTTAAATGTTTATTTTTTTTTACAAAATGGTAAAAGTGTAAAAATATATTGTGTGTTTACTAACAGAATGAAAAAAGAAAAGCCACAGGACAAAAAGCATGAACGTTACCTGCTACTGCTCATTTGGTGTACAAAAATATCTTAGTTTAGAGCAAAAAATGAGTATTAACTTGATTTAATTATTTGACATGAATGTACAAATCGAACCTAAATGATTTTTTTCAACACGATCCCAAGTAAACTACTTTAAATAAAACATATACCATGTGAGTATGATGAACTCAACATAATGAGAATGTACCATAGTTGAGAATGTACCTGTCATGCCTTGAGTCAACTTGGCTTTAGTCTCAAAATATTGTATGATAATAGAAATAAGAATTTGGCCACTCCCTAATACAACTCAACAGAATCAAAGATCACAACACTAATTCCCTTTCAATATCATCAAGTCAATTCTTTGAACAAATTATGGTCTTACTCTCGTGAAATTATATGTGACAAAACATGCTCAACCATCTTTATTTCATAAAATATAACAATGCCCGATTCCAGCTATTTGTTGATCAACAACAATCTTTTTCTGAAAAATCTTTTTTAAAAATTCCCTAATATTTATCCAGATTGGTTACAAACTTCAAACCACTTACACCAGTCAAAGTAATTAACATTCAGTCCAATGTCATAAGTTCAAATCCAAGTCCAAGGGAATCTTTTGACAGCCAAGTATTTTTCCTAAACACAATATTCAATTAAACTATAAACACAACTATATACAAACTTCCTAATTACAATTTTTTTTACAAATAAAGCTCATGGCTTTCTTTGAAATCCGTGTAACGGGCTTCCAACCAACACATCCAGATCAAATGACCTTAGTGTGCTAGATTTAAAAGGATCCCTCGGGTTTACTTGCCCGAACCTCAAAGGCCACAGATTAGCTTTATTTGGTTATTAAGTTCATGACTTTCTATGGAACCCATGTAGCGAATTTTCAACTCAATCAGTCCCAAACAATTTAGCTTTAGGCGATTAGGTGTAAAACACCCCTCAGAGTTTACTTGTTCGAGTCCCAAAGGTCACAGATTAACTTAATAATATATTTTTTTTAATTTATTATTATTATTATTATTATTTTCATATAAATAAGATAACATATAACACTCTTATTAATTTATTTGCTAGGCCTATTTCTTTATATTTTCGTCCTTGACTTTTCTATTGTGAGACATCTCACGGTCTATTACCGTGAGGGACTTCTAGACATTTTTCGGGGGACTAAAGGTCAACATGCAAAGACCTGTAGGTATAGTTGGAAGCTATGTCCCCAAGCAGGGTATATAAAAGGGAATGAGTAGAAAGGACTTTTTAGAGCGCTGGAAGGCTCGGGACATTGAGATTTTGTATTCTTTTTATGAACTTTTGAATTTGGCATTTTGAGTTCAATTGAGCATTTACTACTCATAAGATCAGTCATATGTCCCAAAGAATTAACTCATACCTGCTGTTATGCTCCAATGTTGACAAGCTTCTCACTTTCTGTTTTGCACAAGTAGCTTCGGGAGGTGTGTTCGTGTGCGTTTAACTTGCTTTTAGATTTTCAATAAAAAGAGCAAGTCTAATCTCAAGGCACATGACTCATTTACTAGCTCAACTGTTTCGAAAAGATTCGGTTGCTTGGGATTGGATCAATTGTTTTTTTTTTCAAAGAATGCAATGCAAAAATTTGGATGCAAAGAAAATAATAAAAATTAGAATAGAAAGAAAATCTTTTTGGTTTTTGAAAAATTTTCTATGCAGAAAAATGAACAAGAAAATAAAAATTAATGCAATATGTACAAAATTAATGCAACCTACATGCAACAGAATTTATGCATGGATGGATGCCCCTCCACAAGCTTAAAATATAGCATCGTCCTCGATGCTTGGAGAGAGGCATAGTCGGCCTATTAAGAGTCAGATGGTGGAGGATGGTAGCTGATTTGGGAATGGGTCTAAAACATTCACAAATGCACACCAATTGAATTTAAGTAAAATATGAACGATTAAAGATATGGAAAGAATTTACCAAATCTTTCTTGGTGCCTCACAATTGTGGTGTGAACCTCCTCTTCATCCTCCCCAAGCTATCCGTGAAGTATTTTTGGAGCCGGAGATTCATTTTCTAGGCATAAAAAATAAGTTCAAAACCATTTGTGACATTAAAAAAAATTGAAATTTACCAAAGACTAAAAAGTTTTAAAAGAAAGAAAAAAAAACTCCGGGTTGGCTCCCGGTTAGCTGCCCTTGTTTTAAGTCGTTGGCTCGACTTGGCCCCTGAATGTGCTTTGTTCTAAGTAGGTGGGCTTTTACAACACATTAACCTTCTCGCCACTTCCTTCAATTGAAAACTTATCTTCTACCTGACTTTTTTTTTTCTTTTTTTTTAAAGCACCTGCTCACAAAATGCTTGGCATAAACAATTAGTAACACCGTGTCCCCGGCAACGACGCTAATTTGTTAAGTGTGTCAAACCCAACAAATAAAGGGTACAAATGACTCCTTAAACACTACTACTATGCACTAAAAACGTAGTAAAGGTAAGTAGGGTCGATCCACATAGACACGGGACAAGTGTTTATACCTTTTTGCGTAAGGTACAAAAATGGTCACAGAATGGGGGGAATTTATAAGCAATGATTTAAACTATAGAATAAAGCAATAAGTAAATGATTGATTAAGTGAAATAAGTTCAAGATTTGTAAGTACTCCAACTCTATGCAAGACAAATTAGCAATGTGATTCCATGGATGACAAGATATTTGTTTAATTCTATCTAAGTTGGTACTTGAAAGTGTTAACAAGCTCTAACACTTCCCATTCACCATAATAATTAACCAAAACAAGCTCTTTGATTAATCCTAACCTTACCAATCTAATCTAAACAAACTCTTAGAATTAGGTTGAAAGATTGCATTAAACTTTATGTGAATGTTCCCAACAACACTCAACACTCCTCATAAGCTCGGGAGCATAAGAATGTGTGAATAAGATTTACACTAAATTCATTCAATAGAAATCAGTTTAGTGCTTGTTACCTAGTCCAATTTACAAAACAATTACGGATTTTGCAATTAGATAACTTGATGATCTAACCCTAATTCAAATGGCCAGTAAGAATCACAATTAGAATCAAACATTCGATTGAAACAAAATCAAATTCACTAGAGAGAAAATTGAAAGAAAACATCAAGTCATATGATTGAAATCACAACTAGAAGTCAAGACATAAAGTTGGAGAATCTAGGGTTCTAGCCACTCATGACTAGAACAAGATCACAAATCTAGAAAACGAAATTAAAGTTCTTACAAAATGAAATCAAATGTTCCCAAGTGTTAATCTACTTCCAAAAGCTCTGAAAATCGCCTTCTCTCTGCCCAAAAGTCGACCCCCTCCAAAAAAACCGATTGTCTCCATTATATGAGAGTAAAACTACTTTAAAAACTGTCGAGACGTTTACACGGCCCGTGTAAATTAAAGGGTGCAATTTACACGACCGTGTAAACAAGAAAAGTAGAATGCTCCTGTATATGCGTTTACACGGCCCGTGTAAATTAAAGGGTGCAATTTATACGACCGTGTAAACAAGAAAAGTAGAATGCTCCTGTATATGCGTTTACACTGCCCGTGTAAATTATAGGCTTCCATTTACACGGCCGTGTAAACTCCTGTAAAACCAAAATCTTCATTTTCTTCATAACTTCCTCCTCGATGCTCCAATAGCCCTGAAATTTTACCCTCAACTCTTTTTAACCTCCTAAAGCAAGATCCAACCTCCAAAAGTCCCTGAAATATTACAAAAGTGTGTGAATGGAATTGCATCATGAAAAATCCTGAAAATATGCAAAATGCATGAGTTTAAACCTAAATGCAATGTACTTTTATGAAATAAAGCTACAAAATGGGTACATGAAATGCACCTAACAATGAGATGTTGTTTACAAGTTGGTTGTGCATTGATAATGCGTAAACGCATCAGTAACTTGATGTTATAAGACGTATTGTTGTGTACGATTTCATGAGTAAATAGTACAAGCATATAAGTCAAAGTTTATTTGTTCCTTTTATCCTAAGAGGGTAAAAGCGATATCTTGGGCCCCTCGATGATTTTGTATTGAATTATGTGTCGGGCCCGGTCATGACTGAATTGATGTGTTTAATTAAGTTCTATGTCAGACAAATCAGAAGTCGGGAAACAAGTTGTTGGACATTGAGAATGATTATTCTCCATGTCTTTGTCCACACGATATCTTCCAGAATGGAGGATCATATGATCCCTTATCTAAAGGACGCGTCATTTACTAGGTTAGAGTTCGACAGCGGCTTTTAAGAGCTACGATTGCTAATCGGATTCTAAAGTCATACTTGCAGTTATAGTTGTTGAATTAGGTGTCTAAGCCCATAATTATAATTGGGATGTACTTGACCGGATAGTAGCATGGTCCTTTTGGGTTGCCTTCACCAGTGCAATTTGATAGGATGGACTTTTGAGAATAAGGTTATTTGTGATTTATTAATATATTATAAGTATAATATATTAATTAAGAAATCATATTATTTAATTAGTATTGATCAAGAATTAATTTGGAATTAATTTAGTGATCAAAAGAGACTGATTAAATATACGGGGACTGATTAAGTAAATTAATGATTCTTATAGCGTGGGCCAATGATCCATGGTTAATTAGGATGGGCTAAACCAATATGATAGTCCATGGAGGTTTAACCCATGGAGCCTAAGTAATATGAAAGGTCATGATGCATTAGAGTTTGCATGGATGAAACCCTAGCCTTTGTAACACTATAAAAGCACACCCCTAGAGCTAAAATCGGTTGCCCATTCATTCTAAGAGAGTGATAATCAATTTTGAGCTAACTAGCCTATTCTCTCTAGCCTCCTCTTGCATTTGGTGTTTGTAGCACATTAGAGGCATCACACTTGAGGTGCTAAAGCTTTCTAAGGCCAAGAACTACAAACTACATCAAAAGGTATTCATCTAACTTGGTTTTTATGTTGTATATCCTCTATTGTATGCTAGTTAGGATGTATGCTTTGGAAAATTGAAATTACATGTATAATTAGAGAAAACATAGATCCAAAGCATCTAGGGTTGCATGTGCACCATAGGAGTGTTATAGTGCTTAAAACCCAACAGTGGTATCAGAGCCTAGGATTGTTTTCTATTATATTTGATGCTTGGTAATTTTTCAAAGCTGAAAAAATCAATTTTCTGGCCTCTGACTAATGAACTCGCCGAGTCCATGAATTGACTCGATGAGTTCACTCACTAAAAGGGAAACTCGACGAGTTCAGTTCATGTACTCGTCGAGTAGAGGCTTCTGGTTGCAGAATTTTGAGTTTTTGGCCAAAATTGGATTAGGATCATTACCACAAACTGTTTTGTAATCATAAAAATCATATTTTCTTATTTGGTAATGATGATCCTTATCCAATTAAAGGACAATTGTCAAAAAATTTAGATAATAAGATAATTATTTGTATTATTTGATATAAATTGCCTTGCTGTATGAGTTTGATTAGATCAATAGTATATTATATGATAATGTTGTTAGTTAAAATTGATCTAAGTTGTTCTTGAAGTGAGTTTTGAAACTTGTCCTCAAGTTATATGAAGAGTCTCATTCATGAACATTAAAACTCATAAGTTTTCATAAGTTATGGAAACCAAAAGTTTTGAAGAGTTACAAAACTTACCCTCAAGTTTTGGAATTTGTAAAGTCTCACTAATGAAACATTTAATTTCAAACCTTAGAATTTTAAAAGTTTAAAATTCAACCCTTATACTATTATAATATTATAATTTTAATAATATATATAAGACAAGTCAGTCTTACCGTTAGTAGGCCTCATTCACGAAGCTGGTCTATAAGGGGGTATAAGGTTACTGCCTATAAAATGGTGGTTTAATGGGTGTCCACTCTCACCCACCGCTTCCTTGACTGGTGGAGGGTCATTATCTGAATGGGTAGGATAGGACATTAATTCTCGTTAAAGTATAATGATAATTATAAAGTAACTAAATGTTTTATTAAATTCCCAATCTTAGTTACTTTAGGAAAAATGTGAAAATGTTGTATTCCATGAAATTGCACTTTGCACCTTGTTAAGTCGTTAGTGGAGCGTGTGTGGTTCACCGACACACTAATCTGGGACTACAAAGGGTGGCAAAGGGTAGCTTGATGTTAATCATAAATCAATGAGTGTGTGTGGTTAACCGACACATTGATTAGGTGATTTGTAACATTAAGAGTACCAAGTACATTTGCATGGTTATTCACACCTTGTTTGTGATCCTCGGCATCCCAGTCACAAACTTGAAGGGCACAATCGAGATTTAAACATGCCATTGAAAAGTTCAATGAATCTCAAAATAATATAGGAATTTCAATCTGATTAAAACTTAATAATCAATTTCGTTTTTCATGGTGGAAATTGGTAAATCGTCATTTACCTACCTTCAAATATTTTGCAATTAGATTACGACATCCCTCTTCCGAATTGTAAAATATTGTGTTGGGTCCTAGCCTTAATATTTCATTTTGGTGTCATATTAAGGATTCTCATCTAATCTAAACTTTTTTCTTCTTTCTTTTCAGATGTCTATCCCAAACAATGCTTCAGGCTCCAACCCTTCTAACTTATTCTCCCTCATGAACTTGGTTGGGAGAACTATCTTCGATGGGTCAAACTTTAACGATTGGATAAGAAATATCCGTATGGCCCTTCACTATGAGGACAAAGAATATGTTCTCGATAAAGAGCTGAAGGAGATTGATGAACTAACTGCTACTCCCGAACAAATCGAGGAATATAGGATTCATGAGAGGGACGCGACAAAGGTGTCGTGCATTATGATTGCTACCATGACTGTTGAGCTTCAAAAGTCCTATGAGGACTTCTAGCCCTTCGAAATGCACCAAGATTTGATGGAAATGTACCATCAAAGTGCTCGGCAGGAAAGGTATGCGATCATTGCCTCCATGATCACAACCAAAATGAAGGATGGAGAGTCCATCACGGCCCACTTGCAAAAGATGCAGAGATATGTGGACCGCTTGCTGAAGTTGAAGGTGAACTTCGATGAAGAGTTGGCCATTGACATCATTCTACATTCTTTACCTTCTTGTTATGATCAGTTTTGTATGACCTATCATATGAACAAGGAGGAGGTCACTCTTAGCAAGCTTCAACGCCTTCTAAGAACTACAAAAAGCAACTTGAAAGGCAAGTCGGTTGTACCTACTCCTACTGATGTTGCCCCTGTTCTGGCAATTGGACATGGGAAAGGGAAAAAGAGGAAGGCTCCTTCTAAGAGCCGCAAGGGAAAGTCTCTTGATGGATCCTCTTCCTGTGGGACCAAAGCTGGTTCTGCCAATCCCTCTACCAATCCAAAGGAAGCAGAGTGCTTCCATTGTCATGAAAAAGGGAACAGGAAACGAAGTTGCCCCAAATACTTGCAGGACATTAAGGATGGGAAGATAAAGCCCACATTCGCAGGTATTTACACGATTCATTCTAATAACTCATCACATGCTAATTCTTGGGTCCTTGATATAGGTTGTGGATTTCACATTTGTTCTGATTTGCAGGGACTAAAAAGAAGTAAGGATGTGGAGCACGGGAAGATAAACTTAATCGTGGGAAATAGGAAAATGTCGTCTGTCACCAAGATTGGAGTTTATTCTTTATTGCTTAGTAGTGGGTTAGAATTAGAATTGAATAATTGTTGTTACTCGTCAGATATGGCAAGAAATATTATTTCCTATCATAGTTTGTATAATTAAGGTTTTACCTTTTCTTTCAATAATGAAATTGGTAGTATCAATGCTTATTATAATGGTGCATTTTATTTTGAAGCATTACCTTGTAATGGTATATATGAAACTGTGATGGTTATAGATAACCTAGGAAATAATGTGTTGAATATTGATTTTTCCAATGTTTTGGACAAGGCATGCTTATGGCATTGTCTTCTTGTACATGTCAACAAGAAGCGTATAGCCCAACTCCAAAAGGATGGATTTTTGGAGTCATTCGACTTGAAATCGGATGACACTTGTGAATCTTGTTTGCTTGGAAAGATGACCAAGTCACCCTTCACTGGTACTTGTGAAAGGGGTAAAGGTCTGTTGGACCTCATACACACTGATGTGTGTGGACCCTTCAGAACCGTCACAAGGGATGCTAACCGCTTCTATGTGACTTTTACTGATGATTACAGCAAATATGGCTACATCTACTTAATCAAGCATAAGTCAGAAACCTTTGAAAAGTTCAAAGAGTTTAAGCAGGAAGTGGAGAATCAATTGGGCAGGAAGATAAAGATGCTCCGATCCGATCGAGGAGGAGAGTATCTTAGTATCGAGTTCCTAGACTATCTTAAGGAATGTGGAATTGTTTCATAATTGACGCCACCTAGGACACCGCAGCTTAATGGTGTGGCTGAGAGGTGCAATTAAACCTTGTTGGACATGGTTCGTTCCATGATGAGTCGAGCTTCGCTGCCTATCTCATTCTGGAGGTATGCCTTAGAGATTGTCGCCCATATCCTTAATCTAGTCCCTAATAAGAAGGTTACCAAAACACCTAACGAGATGTGGATAGGGAAGGTTCCCTCGTTAGATCACATCAAAGTTTGGGGTTGCGAGGCTTTCGTGAGACGTGAAACTCACGAAAAGCTCGAACCTCGAAGTGAGCGATGTATTTTCATCAGCTACCCACAGAAGTCCTTTGGATATCTCTTCTATAGACCGAGTGACAATGTTGTCTTTGTTGCGAGGAGAGGGGTTTTTCGAAAGAGAGAGAGAGAGAGAACTCATATGCCAAGAGGACAACGGGAGGCAAATTGACCTTGAAGAGCTTTAAGAGTTAAGTGATGAAGGAACCTCAAACACTAGCGCTCAAACCAAGGAGGAAACTCATGTTGAACCAATTGACGAGTTCGTACCTCTGAGACGTTCCAGTAGAGTTAGTGCCTCCACCTGTGTTATATGGTTTTCATATAACAGCCGAAGGTGATACATTTATCAGTGATAATACATTGATAAATCTGGAAGAACCTAACAACTATAAGGAAGCAATGGCAGGCCCCGAGTCTGCTAAACAAAAAGAGGCAATGGACAGCGAGATTCAGTCCATGTATGACAATCAAGTTTGGAACTTGGTTGACAATGTACCGGGTCGTAAGATAGTCGGGTGCAAATTGATCTTCAAGAAGAAGACCGACATGGATGGGAAAGTACACACATATAAGGTGCGACTGGTTGCGAAGGGCTTTACTCAAACTCAGGGAGTTGACTATGATGAGACCTTCTCACCAGTAGCAAAGATTAAATCTATAAGGGTTATTCTTACCATATCTGCATTTCATGACTATGAAATATGTCAAATGGATGTCAAAACCACTTTCCTTAATGGAAAGTTGGCTGAAGATGTTTACATGTGTCAGCCAGAGGTTTTTGTCAATGCAAAGTACCCTAATATAGTGTGTAAGCTTCAGAAATCCATTTATGGATTGAAACAAGCATCTCACAGAAGGAATCTTTGTTTCAATGAGAAAGTCAAAGAGTTTGGATTTTCAAGAAGCGAGGACGAGTCATGTGTGTATGTCAAAGCTAGTGGCAGTATAGTTAGCTTTCTGGTGTTGTATGTGGATGACATACTACTCATAGGAAACGACATTCCAACCTTGTAGGAGGTGAAGTCCTGGCTTAGGAAGTGTTTCACTATGAAGGACCTTGGGGAAGCTTCTTACATCCTAGGGATAAGGATATTGAGAAACAGGAGTAAAAGACTAATAGGACTTAGTCAAAGTACCTACTTGGACAAGGTGTTGAAGCGTTTCACCATGAAGAACTCCAAGAAAGGTGACTTACCTATCCAAAGCAATACCAAACTGAGTAAGACTCAGAGTCCGAGTACAGAGGCTAAGATAGCAGAGATGAGTCGAGTACCATATGCTTCCACGGTTAGCTCGATCATGTATGCTATGACTTGTACTCGCCCTGATGTGGCCTTTGCTTTGAGCATGGTCAGTAGATATCAAGGGAATCCTGGTAAAGTTCACTGGACTGTAGTAAAGAAAATTCTTAAGTACCTGCAGAGGAATAAGGAATGGGTTCTTACCCTCGGTAGGAGTGATGACTTGAGAGTGACAGGGTACTGTGACGCCGGTTTTCAGACTGACAGAGATAATTTGCGCTCTCAGTCGGGCTGGGTGTTTACCCTAAATGGAGGAGCAATAACATGGAAGAGTTCCAAGCAGGAGACTGTAGTTGATTCAACGTGTGAATCAGAGTACATAGCAACGAGCGAAGCATCAAAAGAGGCGATATGGTTGAAAAACTTCATCGGAGACCTTGGAGTTGTACCATCCATAAAGGATCCTGTGGAAGTTTTCTGCGATAATGAAGGGGCGGTTGCCTTAACCAAGGAACCCAGAGATCATGGTAGATCCAGGCATATCGACAGGAAGTACCACTGCATAAGACATCAAATAGAAGAAGGAAACCTCGTGGTGAAGAGGATATCGTAAGAGGACAACCAAGCAGATCCCCTTACGAAGGGACTGAGTAGGGTTAGGCACTTCTAGCATGCAAAGGGCATTGGGCTAAAGGACGATATTAGTTTTAGTGATTAGATAAATATTTAGAAACTTGTAAATAGCTAAATTGTAATTGACATTTGATGATTGAATAAAAGGAGTTTTATTTATAAGTAAAGTTACTATCTTATGTCAATTATTTACTATTGTTTCACTTTTGCATGTTTTGACTTCCAGGATAATAAGATTATTCAAACTATCCACAGTCGATCATACTTTGGAAGTAGGTTATGAGGCTAGACTATCATGAGTTGGCTTGTAGATTGTCTAAAGTTTTAGACATAGCAAAAGTTTGCTACACCATTCATGAGTGCTTGTGAAATAAGATTTGAGTATTGGATTAAACCCACGCTCACATGAATCACTTCATGGAATTTATTGTTGGATAAGGTGTCTAAGTCCATAACTTATTTGGTATATACTTGACTCGACCCGGCATGGTCCATTTGGGTTGCACTTCACCCAAACTGTTTATGGATAATTTTATGAGAATTGTATACTTACGATTTATTAATATATTATAAGTTATAATATATTAATATAAAGTCATGTTATTTAATTAGTTTTAATCTTGAATTAATTATGAATTAATTTAGTGATTAAAAGGAAGACTAATTAAATCATGGGCTATTATATTTATATGGTGTGGGCTAATACTCATTTGTTAATGGGCTAAGCTTATGTGGAAGTCCATGGATGATCCATGGAGCTTTTAACCCATGGATCCTTAGAAAGGAAAAGACATGGGTTATTAGGGTTTCACCCTAACCATGCACACTATATAAACAAGCTCATGTTGCATGAAATACTACCCTAGTGTGTGTGTAATAGTGGTGGCTGAAATCTAAGAGTTAGTATACTCTCTCATACATTTTCCAAGTTTGTGGTGATTTGTGATTTCCATTTGAGGCATTCACATTATTGGTGCTTGGCTCTCAAACTCCAAGGAATCAACAATCAACAAAAGGTATGTAATTCATCTAGTTCTTTTATGTTTAAAAGTACCCCATGCCATGCTAAATAGGTTATAAACCTTGGAAAATAATATTTTGCATGTACCTTAGACAAACATAGATCCAAGGTTTATTAGGGTTGCATGTACACTTAGGAAGTGTTAGAATGCTCAAAACCCAACAGTGGTGTCAGAGCCTAGGCTTGTTTGTTTGATACTTGATGCAAAATAGTGATAAAAAGTCGATTTTTTGCTGTCTGACTGATGAACTCGCCGAGTCCATGGGGGACTCGCCGAGTTCATGTGTAAACTCATCCTACTCGCCGAGTAGGTTCGTGCCCTCGGCGAGTAGGAGCCTCAGAATGCAGATTTTCGACTTTTGCTGCTGGAAATGGACTAGAAACATTACCCTAAACTGTTTTGGTGTTTTAAAACTTGTTTTAGTTGGTGTAATGGTTGTTCTAATCCATTTACAATAGCTTATATCAAAATTTCATGCTTTGTATGTGTTCATATAATTCTTGAAACTTTGATGATCATGTTCATGTTCTTATGAATTTAGAAGATGATAGGAATTATTTGCTGAATTGTTTAGGATTAATTCTTGATCATTTATGTGTTTTAATGGAATCCATAATTTGTCCTCAAGTTATGGATTTCCAAAGGTCACTTCTTTTAAACACACATTTAAACACATAAGTTACATAAAAATGAAGAGTCTTCATTTTTATGAACCTTTAATTCATAAGTTATGAAATGAAAAGTTTTGGATAGTTACAAAACTTGCCCTCAAGTTTTGGAATTTGTAAAGTTTCATACACTTTAATAAACTTTAATTCCAACCCTTAGAGTTTTAATAGTTAAAATTCAACACTTATACTATTTATAACATTAATGGTTAATTATTATATATATGTATAAGATCAAGTCGTTTTACCGTTAGTAGGCCTCATTCACGAAGTCGGTCTATAAGGGGGGTATAAGGTTGTTGCCTATAAAATGGCAACTTAATGGGTGTCTATTCTCACCCACCGCTTCCTTGATCGGTGGAGGGTCGTTAGCCGAACGGGTAGGACAATGACTTTAAATTCTCATTAAAAGTATGATGAATATTATAAAGTAACTAAACCTTTTATAAATTCCCAATCTTAGTTACTTTAGGAAAATGTGAATATGGTGCTAACCCATAAAATTCACACTTTGTACCTTACCAAGTCGTTGGTGGAGCGTGTGTGGTTAACCGGCACACTAACTTGGACTAGTAAGGATCACGAAGGGTGACTTAATGTTTATCATAGATCGGTGGAGCGTGTGTGGTTAACCGGCACATCGATTAGGTGATAATATTAAGGGTACCAAGTGAGTTTGCATGGTTATTCACACCTTATTTTGTGATCCTCGGCATCCCAGTCACAAAACTTGAAGGGCACAATCGAGATTGAAACATGCCATTGAAAAGTTCAATGAATCTCAAAAGATCTAGGAGTTTCAAATCCAATTAAAACCTAATAAATTATTTCGTTTTTCATGGTGGAAATTGGTGAATCGTCATTCACCTACCTTCAAATATTTTATAGCTTGGATTACGGCATCCCTCTTCCAAGTTATAAAATATTGTGTTGGGTCCTAGCCTTAATATTTCATATTGGGTGTTATATTAAGGACTAGAATCAACTAACTTGATTTTCTCCCATTGTAGATGTCTGGTTCAGACAACTATGATCTTCCCAAATCGCTTGAAACAAGCTTTCCTCCTGAAGATGATGTCCCTCAACATCATGCTTCACTCCCTCCACCTCCTCCATTTATTCTCCCTGACCCACAAGCCCGAAGACTTGAAAGGTTCAAGGTCACTCAAGCTCTACTAGAAATGAAACATAAAGATGGAAGACCTGTGTGTACTTATGTCTTAGGAATGAAGTCACACATAGACAGGTTGAGAATGTTGGGTGCTGTTATTTCAAGGAAGTTCGCTATTGACTGGGTTCTTCAGTCACTTCCTGAGTCGTATGGTGAGTTTATTAAAGACTACCATATGACAGATCCTGACATAACCCTAATAGATCTTTCTTATTTGCTTGTTGCTGCTGAATCAGCAATGATTTGGCGCAATGGTCAAGCAAATATTGATGGAAGGTCTAATTCTCAAACTTCCATGGACATGGACAATGGTAACATTGGAAGTCCAGAAAAGCTTTCTCGTCCTAATGGAAGGGGATCGGCCTTGGTCAACCCGGTTGACCAAAAGGTAAAGGGAAAGGCTAAGTCTGTGATTGGCTCGTGTACCATTCCCAAAGAGTCTATATGTTTTTATTGTCATGAGAAGGGACATTGGAAGTGAAGCTGCCCTGAATACCTGAAATGCTTGAAAGCAAGTAGAGACAAAATGTTTGACTCGGCTTCAGGTAAGTCCACTATCTAACTTTGTTAAAATTCCTAATTGTTGATTCTTATTACATGATGTGACTAGGTTGCATCTTGATGTTTAGCAGGATCGAGCAAAAGGAAGGTTAAAATAAGAGTGTGCTGAATCTGATCACGAAGATGGATTTCTATCGCATGGTTCGAGGATCGGATTTTTGAGCTACTACTTAAAAGTTATGATAGATTGCTAGGAAATATGTAATATCATAGTTTTCATTTGAAGATGCATTGTAAGGAATATTTTTTCGCATTTTAATAAAGA
Source organism: Lactuca virosa (assembly GCF_052849685.1). Lineage (NCBI taxonomy): Eukaryota > Viridiplantae > Streptophyta > Magnoliopsida > Asterales > Asteraceae > Lactuca > Lactuca virosa. The sequence continues at coordinate 49,612,528 of NC_136433.1, forward strand.
AATAAAAGTTTTGTTTAGTTTATTTTATATTATATCCCCTTACAATGGCATTTATGGAAATTGATGTTTGTATGTTTCTAGCAATATTGGAAATATGAGTTTGATTCTCTCATATGTGGTAGTGTCTGAATTTACCAAATGAGGAAAGGTTCTCATCACCCAAGCTTCAGTTAGACAGAAACTTGGAATCATACAAGCTGTATTGTATGATGAATGAGAATTTTCATCTTTGTAAAAATTGACACTAATTCATTGATCATATGCATATGTGAGTCAATTGAAGGACTAAGGAATTAGGTACACTGGGTGTGTGCTGGTCAAGGTCCACCACAACGATCAATTCGTCATGATTTACTAGAGATTAGTAAATATGGTTATACTTATAAGGTTAAGTATAATTCTGTAACATTGGAAAAGTTTCAATGTATGGCAGAACGGATGAGATGAATCAAATTTGGCAGAAAGATAAAAGTTTCTCAAATCTGAAAAGATGGGAGAGTACTTTAGTATCATGTTTTTATGATCATCTTAATGATTATGAAACCATATCACAAATTCATACTCTAAGGACATCTTAGTGCATTGTTATGACTAAGATGAGGGGTCGTGAATTGTTGGAATGGTTAAAATCAAGAAGATGGATCATACTTCGTTCCAAAAACAACTCTTGGAGTCATACTCCAAGATTGTAACATTGAGTGACATAAAGTAAGGTTTAAAACACTTATCAAATGTAGTGTAAAATGTTTTCTACTCCTGTACATTTGAAATTGGTAAGTTGTGATGTCTTGGATAAGACAAAGACCAACTAAGACCAATTGTGTGAAGTGTTTATCTTGATAAGAGTCCGCACTATTCCTTGAATATTTGTTTTGTCAAGGAATGGTCCTTGACTAGGGAAACTTATATGTCAAGAGGACAGTGGGAGTCTTAAAGATCCTGAAAGGATTTCAAGATTTAATCAAGAGTAAAACCTGAGTTTTATCACTAGCACACGACTTAAGGTTTGAAACCTATTAAGTTGACATAATTCTTGTTTCTGTGTCTGTTCCTATTAAGTTGACTATGCATATGAGTTCTGTTAGTTCTAAACTGTGTGCATAACAGCTTGGAAGCATTGGTGGGCCTTGTGCTACCAGATGACAAGAAATTAAGATTGAACAAGTTCAATCCATGTAAGGCTAAATTTGTTACTAACCTTGTCTTGTGATTATGGTTTTTACAAATTCACATGGATAGGAACTCATACACCATAAAATCTAAGTGTCATAAGGTTTCTCTCCGATTCATGAAAATGATGGTGAGGAAATGCTTTCACTAAGAAGATTTTAAGTAGATAGCAATTGTGATGTTTGCATTCTCAAAGTCGTTAGTGGAGCGTGTGTGGTTAACCGGCACACTAACATGGACTTGTGAGAAATGGCAAAGGTCTAAACAATTAAGACTATGATTACGGCATCCCTTTTCATAGTTCTGGAAATTGTTTAGACACACATGTGAGCTATCTAAGAAAGGGTGTACGAATCTAAATTTCAGAAGTCCAGCTGATTTCTGGAAATATGTCAGAGCTAGTGGGAGCATAAGTGTTATGCTGATAATCATCATGTTAGTGGGAGCATGATTATTATGTTTAGTGTTGCAAGTTAGCAATGTTAATTATAGAAAAACAAAAGTTTCAATTCGTAAAGTTGTAGGGGTTGAAAAAGTTGTTTTGCTATAATTAAGGGAGAGGAAATTATACTTCATTTCAATTCTAAAAGCTTAGATTGAGTTTTTAATCATCTTTAGTCAAGGATATATATATGAATTTTATGTTGGAATGGTTCAACATAAGGAAATTCTATATATATTGCGTTCTCAAATTCGATTATGATCACGACATCCCTCTTCATAGTCGATTTTTGAAAACATGGAAAAAAAATATTGTAGCAAAAGACTGATCCAGTATCAGGTCTTTATGTGAGACATCGTGAATCGTGTCCCATATGCTTCGGGTATAGGATCGATCACATGTGCTATAATATTCATCCTTTCTAAATTTTCCAAATGCTCAGAGCATTAAGAAGGGAAAAGTCTAGAATTGGATAAGACTAAAATGATTAAGCAATTATCGAGGACTATCTAAGGCTCACCAAAGATTGGTTGCTCAGGGACAGTTGGAAGTATAGTGTTAAATTTTGGAAGGACCATATGGATATATTCTGAAAAGAGGTAGCTCATGTTCAGATATGATAATCAAAATAGGAATATGGAAATTTTCCATATTGGGAGTTGGATATTAAGAATCTATGAGAAAGTTAGAAACTTTTATGCAAGAAGGATGTTCAAAGCAATGTACTTTGAATATGAGAGTTCGTTTCCATAGAGTTGATCTCCTTTGGAATCCTCTGTAATGACTGATGACAAGGTTTTGGTGACCTTGTGCATAATCATTACGAGAGGATCAGTGCATATAAGTTTAAAATCTAACAGATTTTTGGTAAATGGTAGGAATTAGGAATTCTTACATTTACAATAAGGATTTGGGATTGTGAAATGAGCATCATTGAAATCATGTTCAATTGATCTATTTCACAAAGTAAAGATCATAGACAAACATAGTGTGCATACTTGGAGTATGGCATAACTATTGTTTAGAAAAACAAAGTGTACATGCTAGGAGCATGGGACGACTGTTGTTTTTGTTCAAGTATTAAGTTGATTATTTGAAACATTATACAATGAATAATGTGTAATCAATATGGTGATAAATAAAAGGTGGTTTTATTTATATTCAAAAGGGTTCTGAGACCATATTGGATTCGATTATTATTGTGTTTCACTTTGCATGTTTTGACTTCCAGGATAGCTAGGTTATTCTTTCCGAATGACTAAGTTATTTAAACACTCCACAGTCGTTCATATGTTGGAAGTAGGTATGAATTAAGACTGTCATGAATCGAGTTTGTAGATGGCTAAACGTGTTTAGACATAGAAATGGTTGCTACAACATTCATGAGTACTCATAAGTTATGAGTATTGGAATTAACCCACGCTCACTTGTATCACTTCATGGAATTTATCTCGAGTGATCGTGAGACGGTAATATCATATAAGTCTTCAAACCTAGAGATATGAGTTGTTACCTATGAGTTGGTTGTGCATTGATTGCACGTAAACGCATCAGTAACTTGATGTTATAAAACGTGCCTTTGTGTATAATTCAACAAGTAGTAGAAACAAGTATATGAGTCGAAGTTTATCTGTTCCTTCTAGTCCTTGGAGGATTAGAAGCGATATCTGGGGCCCTCGATGATTTTGTTTTGACCTATGTACCGGGCCCGGTCAGAACCTAATTGATGTGTTCAATTTAGTTCTTTGTCAAACAAATCGGAAATCGGGAAACAAACTGTTGGACAATAAGTACGACGTTGTTCCATGTATTTGTCCGACTGATATCATGAGAACAGAGGATTATATGATCACTTATCTAAAATGGCGCTTCATAGTTCAACAGAGTTTTCGAGAGCTACGATTGCTGGTTGGTTCCTGAAGTAACATACGCAAATACAGTTATTAGACTTATCCAAGTGGGAGACTGTTGGATAAGGTGTCTAAGTCCATAACTTATTTGGTATATACTTGACCCGACCCGGCATGGTCCATTTGGGTTGCACTTCACCCAAACTGTTTATGGATAATTTTATGAGAATTGTATACTTACGGTTTATTAATATATTATAAGTTATAATATATTAATATAAAGTCATGCTATTTAATTAGTTTTAATCTTGAATTAATTATGAATTAATTTAGTGATTAAAAGGAAGACTAATTAAATCATGGGCTATTATATTTATATGGTGTGGGCTAATACTCGTTTGTTAATGGGCTAAGCTTATGTGGAAGTCCATGGATGATCCATGGAGCTTTTAACCCATGGATCCTTAGAAAGGAAAAGACATGGGTTATTAGGGTTTCACCCTAACCATGCACACTATATAAACAAGCTCATGTTGCATGAAATACTACCCTAGTGTGTGTGTGTAATAGTGGTGGCTGAAATCTAAGAGTTAGTATACTCTCTCATACATTTTCCAAGTTTGTGGTGATTTGTGATTTCCATTTGAGGCATTCACATTATTGGTGCTTGGCTCTCAAACTCCAAGGAATCAACAATCAACAAAAGGTACGTAATTCATCTAGTTCTTTTATGTTTAAAAGTACCCCATGCCATGCTAGATAGGTTATAAACCTTGGAAAATAATATTTTGCATGTACCTTAGACAAACATAGATCCAAGGTTTATTAGGGTTGCATGTACACTTAGGAAGTGTTAGAATGCTCAAAACCCAACATTTATCAAGAGTGATTGTGAGACGATAATATCATATAGTCTTCAAACCAAGATATATGAGTTGTTGACTATGAATTGGTTGTGCATTGATGATATGAAAATGCATCAGTAACTTGATGTTATAAAACGTATCGTTGTGCATGATTTAACGAATAGTTAGTACAAGCATATAATGTCAAAGTTTATATGTTCCTTTTATCCTAAGAGGATTAAAAGCGATATCTTGGGCCCTTTGATGATTTTGTTTTGACTTATGTGTCGGGCCCGATCAAAATTAAATTGATGTGTTCAATTATGTTTTATCTCAGATAAATCGGAAATCGGGAAACAAACTGCAGGACAATAAGTATGACTATGTTCCAAGTATTTGTCCTCATGATATCTTGAAGAACAGAGGAATATGATCCCTTATCTAAATGGCGCGTCACTGACTAGGTTAGAGTTTGACAATGGCTTTTGAAAGTTACGATTTCTAATTGGATTTTGAAGTTACATTGGCAGTTATATTTATTAGACTTATCCAAGTGTGAGACTGTTGGATTAGGTGTCTAAGCCCATAACTATAACTGGGATGCACTTGAACCGATAGTAGCATGGTCCTTTTGGGTTGCCTTCACCAGTGCAATTTGATAGGATGGACTTTTGAGAATAAGGTTATCTGTGATTTATTAATATATTATAAGTATAATATATTAATTGAGAAATCATATTAATTAATTAGTATTGATCAAGAATTAATTTAGTGATCAAAAGAGACTGATTAAATATACGGGGACTAATTAAGTAAATTAATGATTCTTATAGCGTGGGCCAATGATCCATGGTTAATTAGGATGGGCTAAACCAATATGATAGTCCATGGAGGTTTAACCTATGGAGCCTAAGTAATATGAAAGGTCATGGTGCATTAGGGTTTGCATGGATGAAACCCTAGCCTTTGTAACACTATAAAATCACACCCCTAGAGCTAAAATCAGTTGCCCATTCATTCTAAGAGAGTGATAATCGATTTTGAGCTAACTAGCCTATTCTCTCTAGCCTCCTCTTGCATTTGGTGTTTGTGACACATTAGAGGCATCACAGTTGAGGTGCTAAATCTTTCTAAGGCGAAGAACTACAAACCACATCAAGAGGTATTCATCTAACTTGGTTTTTATGTTGTATATCCTCTATTGTATGCTAGTTAGGATGTATGCTTTGGAAAATTGAAATTGCATGCATAATTAGAGAAAACATAGATCCAAAGCATCTAGGGTTGCATGTGCACCATAGGAGTGTTATAGTGCATAAAACCCAACAATAGTTATTAGACCTATCCAAGTGGGAGACTGTTGGGTTAGGTGTCAAAGCCCATAACTATAATTGGTATGTACTTGACGCGATAGTAGCATGGTCCTTTTGGGTTGCCTTCACCATAGCAGCTGGACAGAATGAGTTTTGGAGAAAGAGGTTATTTAAATGGTTTATTAAATATATTATAGGAATAATATAATAACTGAGAAATCCTATTATTTAATTAGTATTGATTAGAAATTAATTTAGAATTAATTTAGTGATCAAAAGAGACTGGTTAAAAGAACGGGGACTGATTATGTAAATCAGTAATAGTTATAGTTTGGGCTAATGGATCCTATTGGTATAGGGTGGACGAAAATCTATGGGAAGCCCATAGAGTTTTCGTCCAAGGCTTACCATGTGGGGGTCCATGTGTTGCTTAGAGCCTAAGCAAGGGAATTAGGGTTTCCAATTGAAAACCCTAGTAGCCTTAACTATAAAAGGAACCCCAAGGCTCCTGAAATCGGCCACTTGATTCGTTAGAAGAAACCCTGTCCGAATTCTATAGCCTCCTCCTCTCTCTATTGTTCATCCATTGCTAACTGGTGTTTATGACTCCATTAGAGGTGCAACGCTTGAGGCACTAAGCTCTTGAAGGTCAAGATCAAGGAAAGGATTGCTTGGTACTACTATTTAACAACAAAGGTATTCTTATAACTCTTGTTTGATTGTTAAATGAAAATTGTATGCTAGTTTAGGATTCTTGCTTTGGAAAATTGAATTGCATGTATAACTTGAGAAAAACCTGGATCTAAAGCAAATAGGGTTGCATGTGCACCATAGGAATGTTGTAATGCTCAAAACCCATCATATTGTTTATGGTTTAAAAATGAAAATTTTACTATGAATTTTACTATGTGAAGAAGAGGGTGAGCTGGAAAGAGCCAAACGCCTATAAACTACATGGCCTTGTGCTAAAGAATTTAAACGTTCTTTTTCATGCTTAATCTATCAGTAAGTGTGTTATGTGTTAGAGCATCCACAATGGTGAGTTCAATGGGAGAGTTGAATGAGGTGACAAACCTATTTGTCATTCAATAGATTAAATTCTACCATAATTAGATGCCATTTTGACATTCAATGGATTTGAAGTTCAATGACCATTGAACTCTTCAGTGGGAAAAAGAAATGTTTTTTATTCTTATATATATATATATATATATATATATATATATATATATATATATATATATATATATATATATATATATATATATATATATATAGACACACAGACACACACTATAAATTAGTTTTTGTAATTTTCTATTGAACTTTGTAGAGTTCAATGCAATGTAAAAAAATGATAGAATTATATGGAATGTACACTAGTAGAAAAAACACTTTTAGAGACAGACAAATTACGACGTAACAAAAAACATGCCTGTTATAAATGTATGTCATAGTTTGTAAAATATCGACGATTTATGGTAGACAAAAATATTCATCAAAAGGGGTTCTTCCTCCATCAAATCAGATCAGGCATAATCAATAGGAGAGAGCCAAGCAAGGTTGACGAGAGCAGTAGATTATTTCACAATTACCCAAACTCAAGCAAGGGTAGCAACGGTTACTGACTACCTGACTGAACCACCAGAAGCTTGTTCTATGGCATCAATGTCATTATCTGTCCATCAATCTGATTTAATTAATCAATCGAAATCTTTCATTTTATCGTGAAATTTTAATGTATACTATGAAAATTCACCATATAAAAATTCAATTCTTATTTAGTGTCAAATTGGAATAGGAAAACATTAAGTATTTAATTAAGTTAAATTAATTTAACTTTAAAATAAATTCGCAAATCAAGACGAGTTTTTATTCTCACACTTTGTCAATTTCACAAGTTTTGGATCCATTGAATCTAGTAGTGTCTCAGTTTGTGATGAAGCAAGGAACACTTTTTCATCTTTGATTAATCAGAAAACTTATATTGATATGAGAAATAGCAGGGCTAAATTGGAGATACTCTTCATTTACATTAAGGTGGATATTAGTTACTTCTAACACATACTTCGTTTTGGAATATGCAAGTAATGTTTTTTACTTATTAGCACTCCTAATTTAAGGCAACCTTATATTTCTTACAGATTATGGATTTGGAGTAGTCAATTTCAAAGATGAAGATAATCCATGTTAAAGGCACAAAAGGAAATGTATCATTGTTGGTAGTAATCTTCAATGATTAACCATTTAATTTTGACAATCTTTCCGATCCAAAGTAGATGTAATGTTGATTTTTCATATAATATTGGTGTATATATTTGGAATATTTGTAGGGATCAACATGCACATTTACTGAGGCAATACTATGCAATTATGGCTTTCAAACATTAAATTATTTGGGTCATTATCATCATACTTCAATTAGGGCAAAATCTAAGAATTTCTTTAATAATTATCAAATACGTGGGAAGTTATGATCATGCTTTTTATTTGCAATTCCCTTGGTAGATAAAATAGAGAGATAAATATATACAAACATTGGATAATTTTGGAAAAGTAGATGAGTATGTATAATCAAGTTTCTAGAAAACATTTTCCATCAATAAAGTTATTTATGATAGGTAATTTGGTGAGACATGAGAATATTGTCATGGCTTTTGACCATAGTGTGTTTTATGTATTTTCATTAATATCTTATTATATATACAATTAAATCACAACATGCTTATCTACAGTACCCGGTTTGGAGCCGACTCCAATGCTAGGTGGTTTGGAAACGGGTTGTTTCCACCGACCACCGTCACCCTATATTCGATCTCTTCTCCACTTTCTTTCTTCTCGATGTCTCCTCCACCGACTACAAACCTCCATGGATTCCACCTCCGGTTCGTCCGCTTTCGTTTTTCTTTTATCTGTTCTACCTTATAGGAATGGCGATTTCCTCATAATCACTGACGCCTTTGACTTCAATCGCCAACATGGGTTGGTTTTTGACCCGATTTCTAGGGTGATGATAAAAAATGGAAGGTGGAAGTTGAAGACGGAGATTTCAGTGTGTTTATGTTGGAACTATCTCTTGACGGTGAAGGATCTTATTGGAGGAGAAGGGCGGCAGCAAGCAAGGCTTATGAAGACCGACACTAAGAAGCCGACACCAACACATATTTAGTTGTTCTACTTCGCATTTTAATCGGTTTGGATTGGGTTAGCTTTAATTCAAGCGTCAATCAATTGTCTGATTTTTATCACACATTATTAGACAATATTTATATTAGTGATAGTTGAGGGATTAGAGTGTAATTAGTTATCGTATATATATATATATATATATATATATATATATATATATATATATATATATATATATCCTTGTAAACCTATGTAATTCTGTTAACGGTAATACAATTCTCATTACCGATTCTAATTTGGTATCAGAGCGTAGCAGCCACCAACCATAAACAACCTACTGACATTGTCGGCCTCCCCTTAACCTGCTGTCGATTCTATCTTCTTCTTTCCTCTTTCTTCTACAATGGCGCAACTCATTGCCTTCACAACTGCTGAGAAAACAATCCATAATTCACACGAGTTTGGTTTTACTCTAAACCCTAATAATTATGGATACTGGAAGACAATGATCCATCCATTTTTACAAACAAACAATCTTCTTGGCTATGTTGATGGCACAATTCCATCACCTGCAACAACAATATCCATCAAAGAAGGAGAAATCGCACCCAATCCTACCCATACCATCTGGATTTCGAATGATGATCATGTTCATATGTTACTCATCTCCACTATCTCTTAAGCATCCTTTCAACATGTATAGGGCACTATATCTCGTGATGTGTAGCTTGCCTTGGAACGTGCCTATGATCCTCACACTTCTTCACGAGAATATACTATAAAAACCCAAATCCTAAAGATTTCCATGAAAACTGATGATACATCCTCTGCGTACCTGACTCGAGCAAAGGAATATTATGATGCTCTAGCTAACATCGGTGAACCGGTCAAAGAAAAGGATCTTGCTATGCTCGCTATCTCCGGCTTAAGAGACGAATACAATGGATTGAAATCCACACTTCTGACACGACAATTTCCTACTGCATTTGATGAGTTACACGACTTACTCTCGGATCATAATTACATGATTAAAAAAACGTCCACTGATGTGGCATCGGCCCAGGCATTCACAACAGCCACCCGTCCGAACCCTTCATTGCTTGTCGGTTCGTCCATGTTACCCACTGACGCCATTCATGCAGTTCAATATCTTGCACAGCAGCTTGGGTTACAACTTCGGCCAATATCCTCATAACCGGCACAAGCGTTCTACACGAACCGACCGGGAAACAATCATGGATGTGGTAATTAGGGACGAGGTAACTACCACAACCTTCAACAAGGAGGAGGTGACCGCACCAAGTTTAGTTGGGCATCTAATCAAAATACCATTTTTGGTACTTTTAACAGGTGCGCTATCGGACATGTTCCGTCTCAATGTCCAAACAGGGATCCTGCGACTCTACGTACGTGACAGCAACCTTCGTCCAGTTTTGTTGACACTCGATCTCAGGCCTTCTCCTATTGGATTCCGGATACGGGGTCTAGTCACCATGTTGCTCCGGACCTTGCTAGTTTCGATCACTCCGAATCATATCATGGAGATGACAACCTTCATGTGGGTAATGGTAAAGGTCTTCCTATCCTTCACATTGGTCACTCTTGTGTCCATTCACCTAACAAATTTTTTTCTTTCACCAATATTCTTCATGTTCCAGACATCTAAAAACACCTTCTTTCTGTTCAGAACTTTTGTCAAGATAACCATGTTTACTTTGAATTTCATACACCTTTTTTTGTTGTGAAGGACGAGACTACTCATACTATCCTCCACACGGGTCCAAGTGATGGCGGCCTTTACTTTTTCACTCTTCCGCGAACACCATCCTTTACAAAAGTTGCTTTTTCAGTCACTCGTGCCTCTTCTGATATTTGGCATCAGCGTTTGGGGCATCCTCATCCTGAATTGTTAAAATTTATGTTATCTAGTTTTAATCTTCCTTTATTAAATAAATGTACTTTGTCTACTTGTGAAGCTTGTTACATTGGCAACTTGTAACATCCCATTTAAAATATAATATTTAAATAATAAACCCGGAACTCCGAGAAGTAATTTTTTTTATTGTTTTTTATAATTATTGTCCAAAATTAATTAACAATTAGTGGGTTGTTGGTTTCGGGAAGCCAAATAACAAGAATTGAATCTCCATGGGTTAAAATGTAATTTCGGGATTTATTTTGAAAGGAAATTATGGAAGCAGGGGTCAAAGAGTAAATATTGGACTCATTTTGTAAGGATTTTAGAAAGCAGGGTGGAAATGGTAATCTCTGGATCGAAATTGAAAGAAGAAGGGTGAGGAGGGACTAATGTTGTCATTATGGGATAAAACTTAAGGAGTCGGGTATATAGCCTCACTACCATCAAACCCTAACTGTAACGCCCCGATTCCAGGTATGGATTTAAATAAAAGGTCATTTGGTTTTAAGTCCTACTCGACGAGTTGGTTGCCCTACTCGTCGAGTAGCAGCGGGCTTGATACGCGTGTTTAGTGACCTACTCGCCGAGTCCATTAAGGGACTCGATGAGTAGGAGATGGCAGATGAAACCCTAAATTCCGGGGTCTTGCACCCTATTTAATGAATCATACGCCTCCTTTGGCCTCTTTGCAGTCCATTGAGAGTCCAGAAGAACCCTATCTTGAGTGTGTGTGTGTATTCTCTGGAAGTTTGTGATGGGTTTTGAGCATTCTAACACTTCCTAAGTGTACATGCAACCCTAATAACCTTGAATCTATGTTTTCTCTATATACATGCAAATTTCTTTTCAAGGTTATTTCCTAACTAGCATGGCATGGGGATTACATAGAACATAAAACTAGTAGAAATACATACCTTGTTGTTGCTTGGATTCCTTCAAGACTTTGTGAGCCTAGCACCCCAAATGTTGTGCCTCAAATGCTTCACACAACACCACAAGACTTGGAATAACTTGAGAGAATACTTCTTACACTTGAAAATCGGTTATGCCCTCACTAGAAACACTAGGTCACAATTTTGCTAGCCATAAGGTTCCTTTTATAGTGTTGTCACAATTAGGGTTTACACATGAATGCCCTTAATTGTCATGACTCTTGATTTCTCATGACCCATGGGTTTGTAACTCCCATGGACTATCCATGGAGCTCCATATGGTTATAACCAAACACATAAACCATGGATCATTAATCCACCATAAAAGAATTGATGATTGTCATAATCAACCCTATATATTTAATTAGTCTCACTTTGATCACCAAATTAATACTAGATTAATACTTGATCAATACTAATTAAATAATACTATTATTAATATATTAGAACTTATAATATATTAATAATCATAAGTGCCTTATTCTCTCATCTAGTCTATCCAAGTATTGCAATGCCATGCAACCCAAATGGACCATGCCGGGTCGGGTCAAGTACATACCAAATAAAGTTATGGACTTAGACACTATATCCAACAGTCTCCCACTTGGATAAGTCTAATAACTATATTTGCAAATATGACTTCAAAATCCGACTAGCAATCGTAGCTCTTTCAAAGTCTCTCGGAACTGAGATGATGATGATACGCCATTTAAGATAAGTGATCATATAATCCTCTGTTCTCATGATATCAGCCGGACAAACACATGGAACATGGTCTTACTTATTGTCCAGCATTTGTTTCTCGATCTCTGATTTGTTTCGACATAGAACTAAATTGAACACATCAATTAGGTTCTGATCGGGCCCGGTACATAGGTCAAAACCAAATCATCGAGGGGCCCAGATATCGCTTCTATTTCTAGAAGGAACAGATAAACTTCGACTGACATGCTTGTACTAACTACTTGTTGAATTATTCACAAAGGCACGTTTTATGACATCGAGTTACCAATGCGTTTTCGTGCAATCAATGAATAACCAACTCATAGTCAACAACTCATATCTCTAGGTTTGAAGATTTATATGATATTACCGTCTCACGATCACTCGAGATAAATTCCATGAAGTGATGCAAGTGAGCGTGGGTTGGATCCAATACTCAGCCCTTATGAGTACTCATGAATGTTGTAACAACCATTGCATTGTCCAAAGCACTTTTAGACAAATCATACAAGCCAAATTCATGACAGTCTTAAATCAATACTTACTTCCAAAGTTTGACTGACTGTGGATGGTTTGAATAATAACATAATTATTCTGGAAGTAAAAACATGCAAAACTGAAACATAGTAAACAATCAACACAAGATAGTAACACCTTACTCATAAATAAATAACAACTTTTATTTATCATCAAATGTCAATTACATTTTACAAGTTTCAGGAATCTAATTATTGAAACTAATATCATCCTTCAGCCCAATGCGCCTCGCATGCTGTAAATGCTTAACCCTGCTCAGTCCCTTCATGAGGGGATCTGCCGGGTTCTCATCTGATGATACCCTCTTAGCCACGAGGAGTCCTTCTTCTATTCGATGTCTGATGAAATGGTATTTTCTGTCAATGTGCCTAGATCTCCCGTGATCTCTCGGTTCCTTAGCCAAAGCAACCGCACTTTCGCTGTCACAGAAAATTTCCATTGGCTCCTTTATAGCTGGTACAACTCCAAGGTCTCCGATGAAGTTCTTTAGCCATATCGCCTCCTTAGCTGCTTCACTTGCTGCTATGTACTCTGATTCACAAGTAGAATCAGCTACTGTCTCCTGCTTGGAACTTTTCCAAGTAATTGCCCCTCCATTTAGGATAAAGACCCAGCCTGACTGAGAGCAGAAATTATCCCTATCAGTCTGGAAGCAAGCATCGCTATATCCTTCCACTCTCAAGTCATCACTGCCTCCGAGGGTAAGGACCCAAACCTTAGTCCTCCGCAGATACTTGAGAATGTTCTTTACCACTGTCCAGTGTGCTTTGCCAGGGTTCCCTTGATATCTACTGACCATGCTCAAAGCAAAGGCCACATCAGGGCGAGTACAAGTCATAGCATACATGATCGAGCCCACAGCGGAAGCATATGGTATATGACTCATCTCAGCTATCTCAGCCTCTGTACTCGAACTCTGAGTCTTACTCAGCTTGGCATTACTCTGGACGGGTAATTCCCCTTTCTTGGATTCTTGCATGTTGAACCTCTTCAGCACCTTATCCAAGTAAGTACTTTGACTAAGTCCAATTAGTCTCTTACTCCTATCTCTCAATATCCTTATCCCTAGGATATAGGCAGCTTCCCCAAGGTCCTTCATAGCGAAACACTTCCCAAGCCAGGACTTAACCTCCTGCAAGGTTGGGACGTCGTTTCCTATGAGAAGTATGTCATCCACATACAACACCAAGAAGCTAACTATGCTCCCACTAGCCCTGACATACACACAAGACTTATCCTCACTCCTAGAAAAGCCAAACTCTTTGACTTTCTCATCAAAGCAAAGATTCCATCTGCGAGATGCTTGTTTCAATCCATAAATGGATTTATCAAGCTTACACACTCTATTAGGGTATCTTGTATCGACAAACCCTCTGGTTGAGCCATGTAAACATCCTCAGCCAACTTTCCATTAAGGAAAGCGGTTTTGACATCCATTTGCCATATTTCATAATCATAAAATGCAGCTATGGCTAACAATACTCTAATAGACTTAATCTTAGCTACTGGTGAGAAGGTCTCATCATAGTCAACTCCCGGAGTTTGAGTAAAGCCCTTCGCAACCAGTCGCTCTTTGTAAGTATGTACCTTCCCATCCATGTCGGTCTTCTTCTTGAAGATCCATTTGCACCCAACTGTCTTACGACCTGGTACATTGTCAACCAAGTTCCAAACTTGATTGTCATACATGGACTGAATCTCGCTGTCCATAGCCTCCTTCCATTTAGCAGACTCAGGGCCTGCCATGGCTTCCCTGTAATTATTACGTTCATCCAAATCTATTAGTGTACTATCACTAATAAATGTATCACCTTCAGTGGTGATGTGATAACCATAATAAAAATCAGGTGTGTTCCTCACCCTAGTGGAACGTCTTGGAGGTACAGACTCATCTATCGGATCAACAGGAGTTTCCTCCTCAGGTTGGTCGATAGCATTTGAGGTTCCTTCACCACTTGACTCTTGAAGCTCTTCAAGGTCAATTTGCCTCCCACTGTCCCCTTGGCTTATGAATTCTCTCTCACGAAAGACTCCTCTTCTTGCTACAAAGACCACATTATCACTAGGTCTGTAGAAGAGGTAACCAAAGGATCTCTGTGGGTAGCCGATGAAAATACACCTCTCACTTCGAGGTTCAAGCTTATCATGAGTCTCACGCCTCACGAAAGCTTCACAACCCCAAATCTTGATGTGGTCCAAATTGGGAACTTTCCCAGTCCACATCTCGTGAGGTGTTTTGGCAACCTTTTTAGTAGGGACTAGATTAAGGATATGGGCGACAGTCTCTAAGGCATACCCCCAGAAAGAGATTGGTAACGAAGCTCGACTCATCATGGAACGAACCATATCCTACAAGGTTCGATTGTGCCTCTCAGCTACACCATTCAACTGTGGTGTTCTGGGAGGTGTCAATTGTGAGACAATCCCACATTCCTTAAGATAGTCAAGGAACTCAATGCTAATATACTCTCCTCCCCGATCGGATCGGAGCATCTTGATGTTCCTGCCCAATTGATTCTCCACTTCCTGCTTAAACTCTTTGAACTTTTCAAAGGTTTCTGACTTATGCTTGATTAAGTAAATACATCCATATCTACTGTAATCATCAGTAAAAGTCACATAATAGCGATTAGCATCCCTTGTAGCAACTCTGAAGGGCCCACACACATCCGTGTGTACAAGGTCCAACAAACCTTCACCCCTATCACAAGTACCTGTGAAGGGTGACTTTGTCATTTTTTTCCAAGTAAACAAGACTCGCAACTATCATCTGACTTGAGGTCAAATGATTCCAAGACTCCAGCCTTTTGGAGTTGGCCTATGCGCTTCTTGTTAACATGTCCAAGACGACAATGCCACAAGGATGCTTTATCCAAGCTATCTGAAGAATCAATATACAACACATTATTTCCTAGATTGTCTACAACATTCACGGCTTCATATACACCATGACAAGGTAATGCTTTAAAGTAAAATACATCATTGTAATAAACATTAATAGCACCATTTTTATTATCAAATGAAAATGAAAAACCTTGTTTGTACAAGCCATGAAAAGAAATAATATTTCTCGCCATTTCGGGCGAGTAACAACACTTATTCAAATCTAACATTAACCCATTATTAAGCAATAAAGAATAAACTCCTATCTTGGTAACAAGTGATGCTTTCCTGTTGCCCATGACTAAGTTTATCTTCCCGTGCTCCACTTGCTCACTTCTTCTTAGTGCCTGCAAATCAGTACAAATGTGAATACCACAACCTGTATCTAGCACCCAAGAATTAGCATTAGATGAGTTATTAGACAATATTATGTAAATACCTGCATGGGTGGGTTTAACCTTCCCATCCTTTACATCTTGCAGATATTTAGGGCAGCTTCGCTTGAAGTGTCCCTTATCCTGGCAATAGAAGCATTGTGCTTCCTTTGGGTTTGAAGAAGGAGTAATGGGACCTTTCTTTGTCCCACTTGAAGAGGAACCATCAAGAGTCTTACCCTTGGTACCCTTCGAAGGGTTTTTCCTCTTCTTACCCTTTCCCTGCCCAATAGCCAGAACAGGGGCTGTTGAAGGAGTAGAAGTAGCAACCGCTTTACCCTTAAGGCCATTTTCAGCTGTCCTTAAGAGTCCTTGAAGTTTGATAAGTGTGACTTCCTCCTTGTTCATATGATAAGTCATACGAAACTGATCATAACTTGGAGGTAAGGAATGGAGAATGATGTCAATCGCCATTTCCTCAGGAAAGTCAACATTTAGCTTCAGCAACCGGTCAATGAACCTTTGCATCTTCTGCAAGTGACCGGTGATGGGTTCACCATCCTTCATCCTTGCGGTTATCATGGAGGAGATGATTTCATACCTCTCCTGACGCGCGCTCTGATGGTACCTTTCCATCAGATCCAGGTGCATCTCATAGGGGTAGAAATCTTCATAGGATTTTTGAAGTTCAGGAGTCATGGTGGCCATCATGATGCATGCTACTTTAGTAGCATCCTTTTCATGTGCAACAAACTCCGCAAACTCTTCAGGAGTAGCAGTGGCTTCATTCACAACCTTACGCTCCATATCGAGGACATATTCTTTGTCCTCATAGCGGGTAATCATTCTGATGTTTCTGATCCACTCATTGAAATTGGATCCATCAAAGATGACCTTACCACAGAAGTTCATAAGGGAAAAGGAGCCTGTTGGGTTTGAGCCAGAAACCTTGTTGGAAGACATATGAAAGGAAAGAAAGACAAGTTTCATTAGATTAGGAATCCTTAATAATTCACCCAAATGAAATATTAAGGCTAGGATCCAACAAACTATTTATAGTTGGAAGAGGGATGCCGTAATTCATACTATAAAATATTTGAAGGTAGGTAAATGACGATTTACCAATTTCCACCATAAGAACGAAATATTTTATTATTAGGTTTTATTGGTTTTGAAACTCCTAGATCTTTTGAGATACATTGAACTTTTCAATGTCATGTTTGAATCTCGATTGTGCCCTCTCAAGTTTGTGACTGGGATGCCGAGGATCACAAACAAGGTGTGAATAACCATACAAATTGACTTGGTACCCTCAACAATATTACCTAATCGATGTGTCGGTTAACCACACACGCTCCACCGATCTATAATAAAGTCAAGTTACCCTTTGCCACTCTTACTAGTCCATGTTAGTGTGCCGGTTAACCACACACGCTCCACTAACGACTTGGTAAGGTACAAAGTGTAATTTTATGGGCTAGCACCAATTTCACATTTTCCTAAAGTAACTAAGATTAGGAATTTATAATGTATAGTTACTTTATAATTCATTATACTTTTAACGAGTATTTAAAGTCGTATCCTACCCGTTCGGCTAACGACCCTCCACCGATCAAGGAAGCGGTGGGTGAGAGTGGACACCCATTAAGTCACCATTTTATAGGCAACAACCTTATACCCCCCTTATAGACTGGCTTCGTGAATGAGGCCTACTAACGGTAAGAATGACATATTCTTATACATATCTATATAATAAAATTATAATAATAGTTAAGTGTTGATTTTTAAACTTTTTAAAAATCTAAGGTTTAATTTGGAATTAAAGTATTAAAGTGTAAGACTTTTCAAATTCCAAAACTTGAGGGCAAGATTTGAAACTATTCCAAGTCTCTTCAATTTGTAACTTATGAGTTTTAATGGTTCATAAAAATGAAGACTCTTCATTTTATGAAACCTCTTTAGTTCTTTAATCATAATTAAAAGAAGTGACTTTTGGTTATCCATAACTTGAGGACAAGTTATGGACACCATCATAGCCATTAAGATCATGAATTAAACACACATGGAGGTTACACATAATTCCTATGATCTTCTAAACTCATATGAACACAAATTCATGTCAAGCAATTTCAAGAAAATCATATAAACATATACAATACTTGAAAATTGATAAAAGTCATGTAAAATGGGTTAACATAATCATTATCATTTTGAAAAACAGATTTTACAAGTCCAAAACAGATTGGGATAATGATCTTAATCCATTTCCAGCAACAAAACTCGAAAAAACTGCCCAGCACGCTCCTACTCGTCGAGTGCATTATTCTACTCGCCGAGTAGGATGAATTTGTTCATGGACTCGGCGAGTCCTCCCCATGGACTCGGCGAGTCCAGTTGTCAGAGTGCAGAATTTTCGATTTTTAAGCAGTTTTGCATCAAGTATACAGAAAACAATCCTAGGCTCTGATACCACTGATGGGTTTTGAGCATTCTAACACTTCCTAAGTGTACATGCAACCCTAATAACCTTGAATCTATGTTTTCTCTATATACATGCAAATTTCTTTTCAAGGTTATTTCCTAACTAGCATGGCATGGGGATTACATAGAACATAAAACTAGTAGAAATACATACCTTGTTGTTGCTTGGATTCCTTCAAGACTTTGTGAGCCTAGCACCCCAAATGTTGTGCCTCAAATGCTTCACACAACACCACAAGACTTGGAATAACTTGAGAGAATACTTCTTACACTTGAAAATCGGTTATGCCCTCACTAGAAACACTAGGTCACGATTTTGCTAGCCATAGGGTTCCTTTTATAGTGTTGTCATAATTAGGGTTTACACATGAATGCCCTTAATTGTCATGACTCTTTATTTCTCATGACCCATGGGTTTCTAACTCCCATGGACTATCCATGGAGCTCCATATGGTTATAACCAAACCCATAAACCATGGATCATTAATCCACCATAAAAGAATTGATGATTGTCATAATCAACCCTATATATTTAATTAGTCTCACTTTGATCACCAAATTAATACTAGATTAATACTTGATCAATACTAATTAAATAATACTATTATTAATATATTAGAACTTATAATATATTAATAATCATAAGTGCCTTATTCTCTCATCTAGTCTATCCAAGTATTGCAATGCCATGCAACCCAAATGGACCATGCCGGGTCGGGTCAAGTACATACCAAATAAAGTTATGGACTTAGACACTATATCCAACAGTTTGAGCTTGGAGGATGATCCTTGGAGAGGGAATCTCTTGGGAAGCAAGCTAGTTGAAGCAAGAGTTTGTGGGATTCAAGTTCTGCATCAGAAAAGGGCTCTCTTGAAGGTATTAAATCGTTTCCCCTTGGCTCATTCTCTTCTAAACCCCTTTTGTGCATAAGTTTAGAAAAGGATTCTTGTGTTTAAGCCAAGATCTGAAGTTGTAACTTCAGATCTGGACTCCCCTTGGCTTCTTGATTCATAAAGCCATCAGCCTTGTCTAGTATGAGCCTTCTCTCAAGGATGTGACTTCATTGCAAGCTTAGTTGTGCCATTTTAGGGTCTTAAAGCCTTGCATGCACGTAAAGTTTGCAACTTTACGTGATAAGCATGCCTAAGGAAGTTGGATCTGCAATTTGGGGCCTTGGAATGGCTTAGAAAGTGTCTGCATGGATAAAGGATTGAAGAGACTCGGCGAGTCGCAAAGTCGACTCGGCGAGTCATATGAAGATAGGCATTGAACTCCACGAGTTGGATGAACAACTCGGCGAGTCTGATGAAGATCGTCGTAGACTCGACGAGTTGGATGAACAACTCGCCGAGTCGGATGAGTTTCTCCAGGATATGTATGAGTGTGTATCCGTCGAGTTGCAAGAAGGACACTCGACGGGTGGCCTTAAAGTTTGATCAAGAATCGGTGGAACTCGACGAGTCGCCTCGATGACTCGGCGAGTTGGAAAGGAACTCGGCGAGTAACCGAGGGTACTCGGCGAGTTGAGGTCAACATGGACTGTTGATCTTGACTGAGGACTTTGACTTTGACCAGGAGTTGACTAGTGGGTTATGGAGTACCCTATAAGGTTAAGGACTTATGAGTTTATTGTGCTATGGTAATAGGTGGTGGAGCCTGTGTCAAGTGATTCGAGAGTTGGGTTTTATCTACCGAGTCGATATCTGCGAGGTGAGTTATCCTCACTATATCGATAGGGTCTAAGGCACCAAGGCCGGCCCTTTAGTTGTTATCGTTATGGTATGTTACATGTGGATACGATCTGTTAGATCGGAATCAGGATAGACAGTATGTTATGCTTTTATGATCCGTAGGCATGAATATGCTAGTGACCTGCTAGGTCAGTGCTATAGTTATGAGTGATTGCTATGACTGGTGATCAGTGAGATAGAAATGTTTGTTGAATGTATATGCCAGTATATGTTAGTTATGCGTACATGATTATATGCTTGTTGCTTGGGTTGAGGCGGTCCTGCTTTGTGCTGAAGGCCAATACACCCTATGAGCGGTCCGGGGAGACTGTAGGCCCACGTGGCGGTCCAGTCATGCCAAAGGATCGGTATAGATTCAGTTGGACTGTAGGCCCGGTAGGGCGGTCCAGTCAGGCCGATGGCCCAGTATGCATGTTGGTTGATTGATTACTATGGACATGGTATTATCAGTATGGTATTGGTATTTTGGGGGTAGCTCACTAAGCCCTTGGGCTTACAGTTTTCAGTTATTGTTTCAGGTACTTCAGGAGTTCATGGCAAGGCGAAGGCGTGACCGTACCGCTCCTCATCCTTATGATCTGGCTTTTGGGACACTCTGATTGAATAATGAACTGAAAACACTTTTGTAAACAAATACTATTTGGTTTTATTATGTTTGAAAAGTTAAAATTTGGCGTAAAATTATGGATGTTACACTAACCCTAAACCATTCATGTTCCAGCCGTCACCTCTCCCCCTTATGCCTCCCATCGTCGGCCGCCGCCTTCTTCTCTACAACTTCCGGCGCCGCACCACCTTGTGACTCCCCAACCGCCACCTCCCTCCATCTCGTTTTTCCGATCAGTGAATGGCCAAGAATGACCACAGGACTGCCGCCACCCTTATTTCCCCCTCTCCAGCCGCCGTCGCTGGCCACTGTCGGGAAGGAAGAAACTCTTGGGTGTTGGTCGGTGTTACTGCTCCCGACGACGGATCTCCTCTTCTCTCTTCTCATCTCCGTTCTGTTTGCTGATACGTCGCTACCACCGCTCGAGCGGCTGCCCTCCGCCGCTTGTTCCTTCGCGGTTGGATTGACGTGGTCGTCGCTGCCACGCTGCTGTTCCACGGTGGCCGGTATTCTCCGCCCCTGTTAGTGCGGGTGTGTGTGTGTTTCAGTCATGTCTCTCAAGCTTGAGGGTGTCGCGGATTGTTGCTGCCGAAAAACAAAGGAAAAACCACCATGGCTGTCGGCTATGGTGGCTGCCGCCATGTACAGTCGCCTGCCGCCACAAGGTGGCTATGTGTGTGTGTGTAATTTTATTTTTGTGTGTGTATGTGTTTAGCTTAGTGTATGTGTGTGTACGGTTATTTGTTATCGTGTTGTAATATTGTATTGATCGGAATAATAAAAAGGAAATCCGTCACCACCACCGTGAGCTGCCGTTGACCACCACTACCCGAGGTGGTAGTGGGTGGTGCCCCACTAGCAAACCCCTAATTGACCTAATAAAACCCTAATGGACCAATAAGGCCCAAAGCGACCTAGAAGCCCAACTAATTGACTAATGGGCTAGTATTAGGTAGGAAACCCTAATTAGGCGTTGGAAAAACCCTAATGGCATAAAACCCTAATTTTTGAGAATTAATCGGGACACACACGGGAATTATTTAATAACTTGGAATATTAAATAATAATCATTGGCAAATTAACCTAAGTCAATATTAGACTTATTGGATTAAGTCCTTAATGGGTTAAGTAAGAAACACTTAACCGTAATCATCATTTCATGTGAAAACCCTAATTTCACTTGGACTTTGTGTTGGGCCTTTCTATCGGGTTTTGGCGATTGGACTATTAATGGGCTTTCCAAGAATAAGCAAATGGACTAAATAATTATATGGGTTTTAGGACAAGGCCCATGTGAAGGACTTGGGCCTAATTTGGAAAATTGGGCCACAGATGGGCCATAGTCTGGGCCTTTATGATTAGGTGATATTGGGCTATTAGAATGTTGAATGTTGGACTGGACTAAATGGTTGGGCCTTATGGTAAGACCTTATGAAGGTTTGGGCCCAATTTGGAAAACTGGGCCATATGTTGGGCTTTGGCCCATTAGTTGACTTTTGGGTCTCTAGAGTGTGAGTTAGACCTTTGGCTTGGAACCGAATTATTAATTGGGTATTGTTTGATGTTGGCAGTTCGGGAATCTGTCAACCAGTAGCTGGAGTTTCATCTGCGGGACTACAGCAATGTCAGGTGAGTTATCCTCACTATATCAACAGGGTCTAAGGCACCAAGGCCGGCCCTTTATGGATTGTATTCGGATTATTATATGATATGCCTACTGATTTACATCCTGGTAGTTAGGATGCTATGTTAGTGACCTGTTAGGTCGGTGTCCTGGTTATAGGATCATTGCTATGCTTGTGATCTGTTATATCGGTTTGACTGTTATATGCATGCTATTGTTTGTATGTTATCCATGTGCACATGTTTGTTTGTTTGGGGGTTGGGTTGAGGCGGTCCTGCTTCGTGCTGTAGGCCAACATACCTAGGGCGGTCCGGATAGACTGTAGGCCTGAGGAGGCGGTCCAGTCAGGCCGAAGGCCCGGCGAGCGGTCCGGATAGGCTGTAGGCCCTGCGAGGCGGTCCAGTCATGCCGAAGGCTCGGGAGCGGTCCAGATAGGCTGTAGGCCCTGAGGAGGCGGTCCAGTCATGCTGAAGGCTCATTATACATGTTGTTTGTTATTATTTTACTGGATGTTATATGTTGGTATTTTGGGGGTAACTCACTAAGCCTTCGAGTTTACATTTATCGATTATTGTTTCAGGTACTACAGATATCTCGGCAAGGCGAAGGCGTGACCGTACACATCCTCGTGTTTTGGACTTATGGCATCTGGGATACTCTGATATTAAACTATTTTGAAAACACTTTTGTAATAATTAATGGTTTATGGATCTTTGAAAAAGTTTTAAATTGGCTTGAATTTTATGGGTGTTACACAAGTCCTCCAAACTTCATTTACCTTCTTCTAATTATAAAAGTTTGTCTTTTCTGGATCTTCTTGTTTGGGATGTTTGGGGCCCCATCCATATATCTTCATTTCATGGTTATCGTTATTTTTTATTATGTGTTGACAATTATTCTCGATACATGTGGATTTTTCCGTTAAAAACAAAAGCTGATGTCTTCCCCACCTTCAAATCTTTTCTTGTTTCAGTTGAACGTCAATTTCAAACCAAATTAAAATCCATTCAAACAGATTGGGGGGAGAATCGTAACCTTTCTTCCTTCTTTTCTTCTATTGGCATCACTCACCGTCTCTCATGTCCTCATACAAGTGAACAAAATGGACTTGTTGAGCGACGTCATCGTCATGTTGTAGAAACCGGCCTCACCCTCCTAGCTCAATCTCGTGTTCCTCATCATTTTTGGCACTTTGCCTTCGACACCGCTGTCTATCTCATCAATCGAATGCCTTCCCATACTAACTCCAAAGTCTCTCCTTTTGAACATGTGTTCCATCGTAAACCCGACCATTCCTTTCTTCGTGTCTTTGGATGCAAATGCTTCCCAGACCTTCGGCCTTACAACAAACACAAGATGGAATTTCGTTCTCTTCCGTATGTCTTCCTTGGTTATAGCACATCCCATCATGGATATCGTTGTCTTGACCCTATCTCCGATCGTATCTATATTGTCGGGCATGTCAAATTTCATGAACAATCGTTTCCCTTCCAACCTGCTCCTCCTGTTGAACCTAGCCCACCCGATACTAATCCTTATACATATTTATATCCCTCCATACCCCCACCTACACCGAATCCCTCACACTTGTCGGGCCCGCCTTCATCTACCTCGACAACATTCCCTACACATACTACCACTACTACACCACCCAACCCACCACGTCCAACACAAATTCCTGCTTCAACTCCTTTGCGAACCTACCAACGTCGCCCCAAACCCACTTATGAACCAACAAAACCCTCACGCACCCGAACAGTCTCTCCTCCACCTCGAACTCGTCCTCCAAATCTTCGACCTAACTCTAAACCAGTCAAACATTTCAATGTCTCGTGCCATCACACTCACCTCCCTTCACCCGAAATCAAACCCACCTCCTTTACCATTGCCAACACCCATCCTCAATGGTGTCAAGCCATGTTCGAGGAATTCTCGGCGCTTCAACGTAACGGCACATGGTCTCTAGTTCCTCGTCCTTAGAACTCCACTGTTATTGACTTCAAATGGGTATACAAGCTAAAACGAGATCAAACTGGGGCCATCAAGCGATACAAAGCACATTTAGTTGCCAAAGGTTTTCGAAAAGAACATGGAATCGATTATGAAGAAACTTTCAGCCCGGTTGTTAAAGCAACCACTATCCATACAGTTTTATCCTTAGCAATCACTCAAAAATGGCCTATACGCCAACTCGATGTTCAAAACACATTTCTTCATGGAAATTTAACTGAGACTGTCTACTTTCAGCAACCGTTGGGATTTGTTGATCACAAAAGACCTAATCATGTTTGTCTTCTTCATAAGTCGTTACATGGCTTAAAACAGGCGCCTCGCGTATGGTTTCATCGCTTGTCTACCGTCCTACATGAACTTGGTTTTCAGGGATCCAAAATGGACCCCTCCTTGTTTATCTACTCATCTAGAGGTGTTCTCTTATATATGCTTGTGTACGTTGATGATATTATTCTGATAGGTAACAAGCCTACTACTATTGACCATGTTGTATGCAGCCTTAGCAAAACCATTGTTGTTCGAGACCTTGGGCCCCTGTCCTATTTTTTGGGTATCGAAATCATCCATCAAGGTGCAAACATTATTCTCTCTCAACAAAAATACATCTTGGAGTTGCTTGCTCGGGCAGGCCTATCGCAAGCCAAGCCGGTTCCCTCTCCGATGACTACCACCGCCAATCTAGATTTTGGTGACAGCCCAGCATTCGATAACCCAGTAAAATATCATCAGATTTTAGGAGCCCTCCAGTACGTTACTTTGTCCATACCAGATGTCACCTTTGCAGTTAACAAGGTATGTTAGTTCATGCACTCCCCTACTCAGAATCATTGGTCTGCTGTCAAGCGTATCTTATGCTATTTACAAGGAACAACTAAACCTGGTCTTATACTTCAGCAAAACTCTGACACACTTCTCCATGCATACACAGATGCAGCTTTTAACTCCATCAGTGCCTTCTCTGATTCCGACTGGGCTGGCTGCCTGGATGACCGCCGATCCACTGGGGGATATGCCATCTTTCTCGATTCCAACCTTGTCTCATGGTCTGGTAAAAAACAAAAGCTTGTCTCATGATCCTCAACGGAGTCCGAATACAAAGCTTTAGCCGATATCGTGGCTGAACTCACTTGGCTGCAAACACTTCTTCGAGAACTCCAGGTTCCTACTCGTTTTCTTCCCAACATTCTGGTGTGACAACCTTGGTGCCACGTACTTATAGGAAAATCCAGTTTTTCATGCTCGCACCAAACATGTAGAAGTTAATTTTCACTTTGTACGATAGAAGGTTGCTAGAAAACAACTATCGGTTCAGTTCATCTCCACAAATGATCAGATCACAGATGTGTTCACTAAACCTCTATCCTCACAAAGATTTCTCTTGTTACGATCCAAGCTACAGGTCGCCTCCCAGCCTTAGCTTGTGGGGGACTATTAGACAATATTTATATTAGTGATAGTTGAGGGATTAGAGTGTAATTAGTTATTGTATATATATATCCTTGTAAACCTATGTAATTCTGTTAACAATAATACAATTCTCATTACCGATTCTAATTCACATATGTGCTCGATTTCTAATTTCCATCATGGTTGATGACAGGACGTCGATGTTGGTGTCGCTTAATCGAATTACCTTACGCTTTCTGTGGGATGGGGTTCGTGAATGTCTCAATTTATTGAACCTCAATTCATTTATTTCAATTTATGTTTTCTGTGGTTTTTATCTTTCGATTTTTGGGTACTTAAATTTTCGTTCTTGAATCTTGGTGTATACATACGCTACACCTTCTCTTTTTTTGCTCTTACTACGTTTCTTGGTGTTATTCCCAATCTCACACTTCCATACCATCGTCGATTCGTGATTTGCAGGTAGGACCACTTTCACTTAATGGAGTTGTTGGAATGTATCAGATTTTACATCAGAAAACTGCAAGGATGAACTCAGGTTAAGATTTTTCGTTTTTAATTTTTTCTTATGTGATTTTTTTGGGTTAATACGTATGTGTTTACTTATTCTTTACAACTTTCAGTTAATACGTATGTGTTTGGCTTTCTCCTTCAAAATCTTTTCAGATGTAATTGAGTAATGGAGGAATCATCAAAGTGTTATGTGTACCTTCAACTGAAAAATCTTTTTCAATGCCCTAAAAAAAGGTGAAATTTGAAGTGGAGCAATCAAATCTGTGCCCAAGGGTTTTCCCTTCTTTAATATATGTTGACTGAAAATCCTTCAAGAAATGAAGAATCAACTTATCAATGGTTAACCCACCAATATTGATTTCTATTATTCTTATGTGCCCTTCTCATGTGCCAATTGTGCCTATTAATATAATATTATGTTGAATAGATGAACTCGGTGGTAATAAAAAAACATAATAACCTCAATCAAACAGCTTTGAAGTCGTTTGGTACATAGAAAAAAAGGCTAAAGGTTTTATGGGAAGTTGAATGATAAAAAGAAACTGAGTTTGACTTGGACTTACTCAAATCAATATGTTTAATATAATTTAAATTTAATGTGTGCAAGTGCCCTTTGAAATGTTTTTTTAGATTTTGGCAAGAAACGTGCATAGTTTAGCCAGTTGCAAAATCTACATATGTTTAAAAGCAGTGGTGATCTTTTTTATGATATGTTATTGTTTGTCTTTATTGTCTTATGTCCTAGCTTCATATATTACCATGTTTATTGAGTTTTTTGGGCTAAAAAATGTTCTTCATGTGAGATGTTTTGTTAGTTACCGAGTACGGTTGCCAATTATATTCATTTTAATCATTATGAAACTTTTTGGTTGAAATGTTATTTAACTTGATTACTTATTGTCTTATCAGGTTTAACTGTCCCGTGGGGGACGCTTTCTAAATCAATGTAAGTATCATAATTACTCAATTATTGATTATTTCTATGTTATGTTTGAGTATCTAAGAATATAATGACATAGAGTAGGTGTGTGTATGTACGTGTGGCTTGTTGGTGATTTGTTATCATCAATGTTATTTAAGTGTAATGGGATTACTTTGTTGACCAAAAGTGATCTTGATAAATATTAAACAAGTAAGGAAGGTGTGGAGTACACACTTGTTTAAGTTTGATCAATTATCAAAGTACACTGTCATTTAGGGGCGAAACGGCATCCCCTGGCGGGGTCCAAGGGGCAGAGCCCCTGGATGGGTCCGGTTTTATGACCGTTTTGGTGGTTTTGTGACAGTTTTAAACTGTCATATGACAGTTTTCAGACAAAGATCTAAATTCAGTTTTTCGTCTCTTTTCTGGTACTCACGATGTGACAACCGTCAAATTTCGGTCAAGGCAAAGTCAAACTAAGTCAACAAGTCAAACTGGTCAACTCCCTTAACCCTTGTATGTTAGGGTTTACGTTATGTAATAACTGTACAATTCGCTACTTTAATGAGAAAACATCATTTGGAAAATTCATGTGTTTGATTTTCCTTAGCCTTTACAGTGCTAAACAACATTGGAAATTTAATAAACCCTACTCAAGATTACTTGACGCTAATAGGATCAAAACCTATACACTACGATATAAATTGACGTTAATAGCAACATAGTATAGTACAACGTTATAACTATAATCAAATTAAATTATGATACCATATTAAAATCAAATCAAAGTATAATGCTCTAATTAAATTAAAAGAATCAAACTTGAATGCTATAATTAAACTTCAAATCAAAGTAGATTGTTATAATCAAATAATAACCTATCTTTTATAAAACTCCCTTTTTATAAACTTTACATTAAATTTTATAAAACTCTATTTTTATAAACTTTACATTAAATTTTATAAAACTCTTATATTAATTATGTAAAAGATGCTTGTGTTAGTGAGAAATTATGAAGACCACCAAAAGCAAAAAGATTATTCTCATGGTCTCCCACTCACACCTCCCATCCACTTTCCTTTCCTTTTTCTCCCAACATATTATTCTCTTCACCACTTAAACCTTCTCTATTCTTTCTCTCACTCTCAATCTCGAAATTTCCTTCAAGAAATACTCATATTCCATCCAAGAACAATCTATTATACTCAAATCTTCATCCCTCTTGAAGCATTCATCAAGGTATGTTGTTAAAAGTTTCAAATTCATACAAGAAACAAATTAAATCCACCAAAATATCTAAAACTCATTTTATGCATAAATCTGATTTTTCTCAGAATACCATCAATAAAATAAGAAGTTCTGGAAATTTTCAGAAAATAACTTATTTTTATTGAATTATTATAATTATTGCAATAAAGTAGGGCAATAATTCACATAAAATACTTGTTGCATTCAATAAATTCTGAGAAAATTCTCGGATGACCTATATATTGATTAAACATGATATATGAAGTTTCATGCATTTATATTACTGTTTACTATTATTTATGGTTTTATTGATTAATTAATAATGAAATATATAAAAAAATACTTCCCATAGTCACAAACTTCTGAAACTTATACACTGGGCTCTATATCATGTTATAAAACTATGGTTAATTTTATAGAATTTTTGGGAATAATTTACTATTTTTCCCGAATTTTGTGTTGTTTAATCATTAAAATATTAAATAAATACTAAAACAGTTCAGAAAAATATAAATATTTTACAGTAATTCATATTGTATGAAATAATGATTTTCTAATAATTTCATATTTTTTCAACACTGTTTACTATTTAAAACCATTTTCCTAAGTATTTAAGCATGTAAAAATACATTTTAATGATTATTTCATATAAATAATTGTTAAAATCTGTAAATAATTATAATTGGGCAAGTTATTATTTTAATAAGAAATTATTAAAATCTGGCCTAAATTGAAAATATAAATTAATTATGCAAAGTAATTAATTCAATTTAAAATTCATTTAACAAATAAATACCTTAATATTAGAATCAAAATGAATTATTTTTAATTCATCTAATATAAGAATATGTGTCTAATTATTTGTATTAATACTCCATTCTCGTTTAGCATTTCCTAAACCAAAACTATTAATTATATTAGGTTCTACGTCATTTTGACCCGAACCGTCTATCGTACGACACACACATTTCGTTTTGGGACTAAAGTGAGTAATCTACCTCATACTTTATAATTTTCAATACTTTTGGGGTGTATCATGTGGTTCTAATATGTTCCAACTTCATTTTATTGTTTTATCACAATTGAGACATTGTTGGGACATTTATACGTGAGTCATTAATTGTATAACTATTGTTTGTTTACGCTACATGTACTTGTAGTGCATTACCATTTTTAGTCTAATCTCCATGACTATGCCCGTATTCTTGAGGTACGTTATGGACAATAATAGCGCTATTGGGTTGACCACCCCGCCTTGGGACGCTAAGGTGATTGATCGCACGTGGTTGAGTGTGTATGATGATTAGATGCTCCATCATTTATATATTTATATATATATATATATATATATATATATATATATATATATATATATATATATATATATATATATATATATATATATATATATATATGGTGAGGACTTATTGTTGTTGTTATCATTTGTTAATCAATTTTTTATTTATAAACTGTTATCTCAAATACTATTGTTTGTCGACTTCAAAAGAAAACAAATTTCAAATTATAAATGTTTCAACTTCACAATTTTCTCTACTAAAATTTGATTACTCACCAACTCTAGTAGTTGACCTGTTTTTACCCATGGTGCAGATTTGAAGAATGAAGAATGATGAAAAATAGGTTGCGCCTTAGAAATCCACAAGACAATTTAAATTTGATGTAATAAATGTTGTTCGTATTTGGATATGTAATTGTTGTTGGGTTTTGAGCATTCTAACACTCCTAAGTGTACATGCAACCCTAAATACCTTGGATCTATGTTTTCTCTATTATACATGCAAATATGATTATCCAAGGTATTATCCTAACTAGCATACCAAAACATTGATACTAGGATAATAAAATAGATAGAATACATACCTTGTTGTTGTTGCTTGACTCCATGAAGCTTGAGAGCCTAGTGCCCCAAGTGTGACACCTTAAATGGTTCACACAACATCATGAACTCTTGGAATAACCATGAGAAGAAGACATACATGTTCAAATCGGCTAGCCCTCAAAATATGTATCACTAGTGCCCATTTCTTGAACTAAAGGGGTTCTTATATAGTGTGGCTATTAGGGTTACACCATGTAACTCATGACTTTACCCATTCCTTATGCTCAATGGGTTTTAACCTCCATGGAGTATCCATGGATCACCACATGGGTTAAACCCAACATAAAGGAATCTTGGATCATAAGCCCACATATATAAGAATGAATGATTTACACAATCAATCCCCATATATTTAATTAGTCTCTTTTTGATCACTAAATTAAGTCCAAATTAATTCTTGATCAATACTAATTAAATAACATGATTTCATATTAATATATTAGAACTTATAATATATTAATATGTCACAAAATGTCTTTTCCTCATAAACGGTCTATCCAAATGTTCCGATGCCATGCAACCCAAATGGACCATGCCGAGTCGGGTCAAGTACATACCAATTATAGTTATGGACTTAGACACTAATCCAACATTTGTATGTTGTGGATCTTGTTTGCATACTTAGTACTTAATTGAATCTAATCATATTATAACATAGTTGTCATGAGACTTTGAACAATATATCACGCCTTGATCGATTCCGACAAGGATCGGGGTGTGACAGATTGGTATCAAAGCCCTTGACTATAGGGAATTAGGTTAATTGCCTTGACCTAGTCTATAGCCTCTAGGGTCCTCTCGTATGCTAGTTTATAAAATGCACACACAACTGCATGCAATTCACACTTAGAAAAGCCTAGGAATACCTTTGTGTGTTAATTGCTCCCTTAAGTGCATACGTATTACTCCTGACACTTATATGTGTGCATACACTGGTGAATATTCTCCTCTTTCTCTGAAAAATCACACACATATTCAAGTGGTAAAAAAAATGTATATACATATATATTCCTTAAAGCTCATAGGAAATTCAAAGCCATCCACTCTAGTTGGATAGGATCATAGTAATGGACGCGTAGTAACTGGAAGGGGGGGGGTGCCGGTAGCCCGAAAGTCCTGACTAGGCAAGCATTCGTATACATCCCAATCAACCGAGGGACCAGTTTGCTTACCTGGGGACCAAAGGCGAGAGTTCCCAAACCTATAGGCCAAAGCGCGTCATTCACATTACTTTTGAGCCATCAAAATACCCGAACTTATCAAACGTATCCGAAAGGATACACTCCAAAATGGCCAACTCATTGGACTATTAAGTTCCCTAATGGGCCTAGAAGTGGGAAAGACATGTGAAAACTTAGTTTTGTGGGGGCCCACGCAAGTGCTACATGTTTCACATTTAGTAACCATGGAAAGCCCAAAAGGTGCCCAACACTCCTAACCATGGCCCAACAAGTGTTTTACAATTATTTTACCCAACAATGTCTAAAAACTTTATTTCCATAATCAATTTACAAATAACTCACAAGTCCATATGCGTGTTTCTCGTAGATGGCATTACGACCCCCATACGCTGCTCGCATCAACCGAAGGCTAGCTGCCCTTATCGCCAAGGAGGTAGCAAACGTCATCCCAACAATTGCAACCCAACTTCATTCTCTTCAGCCACAAGCTCCAGCAACCACTCCTCGTTGCTCGTTCAAGCACTTTCGTAACTGCAATCCGCCTTACTTCAAAGGCATCGATGGTGCCACCGCACTCCTCACATGGATTAAAGAAATGGAGAGTACTTTCATCCATAGCGAGTGTCCTGAGGACCTGATGGTCCGTCATGCTACAGGGTGCCTCCAAGGTCATGCTCTCACATGGTGGAACCTAGAAAAACAGGCAAAGGGAGAGGCTGTTGCCTTGGGAATGACCTGGTCAAAACTAAAGGAACGCATGATGGAGAAGTTCTGCCCTGACAGCGAATTGCAAACTCTCGAGGATGAATTCTGGAATCCGAAACAGGTGGGAGGCGACAACGCGACCTACACCAATAGATTCCATGATCTCTCGAGACTCCTACCTCACATGGTTCAACCTATGAAAACTGCAATACGCCGCTACATCAAAGGGTTACCATGCCAGATCCGTGATTCGGTGACCAACAGCAGGCCATCTACCCTAGAATCCGCCATTGAAATAGCAGGTCAACTCAACGAGGACAATATGAACGATGGTGTCCTCCCACGCAAGGGTTCAAAGATGTCAACTGAAAAGCCGACCCCTGAGACCCCCCTAATTGTCAAGTCCGAGTCCTCCCACCGACATGACAAAAAGAAGCGGAAAAGTCATCACCACAACCATGCTGTTATTACCCCTGCTACTCCTATCACCCAAGTCACCCCACAAGCCCAACCGAATAAAAAGCCGTATACCGGACCTCACCCCCTCTGTAACCACTGTAACTATCACCATATGACCACCAGCCCGTGTCTTCTCTGTACGAATTGTGGTCGCTATGGCCACTTGGCGGACACCTGTCGTGCACCAAAAACTCAGCGACCACTCTATCTACCCTTAAATCAGCAAACACAAACCCGGTATCCAACTGGAACATGCTTCAACTGTGGTGACCCCACCCATTTCAGAAACGCGTGTCCTAGGCTAGTCAATATCATCAACACCCAAGCCCAGGCAAATCCAACAATGCAGGTTCCAGCTCCCAAAGGCCGAGCCTTTGTCATTACCGCAACCCAAGCAAAGACCGATAACAAGGTCGTAAATGGTACGTTTCTCATAAATGACTGCTACGCGTCAGTACTTTTTGATTCAGGTGCCGATAAAAGTTTTGTGTCTTTGGAATTTGAGCCCACACTTCACACATCTCGCAAGATTCTTGATGAGTACTTTACCGTAGAAGTCGCCGATGAAAAATACGTTTCACTCAATGCAGTCATCCAAGATTGCACTTTCGATTTTTGCGGTCATAAATTTTCTATCAATTTAGTTCCTATGGAAATTGGTAGCTTCGACATCATCGTAGGAATGTATTGGCTATCCCAAAACCATGCTGAAATAGTATGTTACGATAAGTTCATTCGTATTCCTCTCACTGGCGGTCAAAGTCTTCGTATTTATGGCGAGACTCATTCGAAAAAGCTTAGTCTTATGTCATGTACTCAAGCTCGATCATATCTACGAAAAGAATATGGCTAAATACATAATACAAACTATAATACCCAAATTATACAAAATTTTCTGCATTAAAAATCAATAGACTAACACAATGAAACTGAAAAGGGTATCAAACTATCAAGAGAAAAACACATACAATGTAGATTAAAATCCACTGATCAGAACAAAATGACTAAAAAAACCCCTTGATTACATCCAAAAATACGTTAAAGAGAAAAGGTAAGGACTAAGGATTGTTAAGTCCTCTCTTCTTATAAATAGCTTTGAAGCAAGCTTGCCTAAGCTTCTTTGTTCTTTCTGTCAATTCCATACCTGGCAATTTCTCCATCATCTTCTTGTGCCCTTCTAACGTCTCTATCTCCTCCTTTAATCCCAACTCCTAGTTTTTTTTAAAAAAAAAGGTAGATGCAATATATTTTTCGTGTGAGTTCACAAAATTTACAATGAGTTAAGTTTATATAAATATAAATCAAGAAATCATAGTAAATCAATTGAATTGATGTGGAATATGCCTAGGGCCATTGTTTATGTTATAAAGAAACTAATAATTAAAATTTTAGAAAATACCAAAACTACTTTGGTTACCCAGTGCAGGCATGCATGCATGAGTAATGTATAGAAGGTTATTATCGTAATTTACCTTGGCATTTTGAATGAGGGATTGTAGGCTCGTAAGTTTTCTATGAGGCCATCTGTTTATGTTTAGCTCTCTGCATCTTTTCTTCAACAATGTTAACCCTATCCCTAGTTCCTTTGCCGCCATGATTATCGGCATCTCAAAGTACTTCGCTATCTCTTCAAACTCCAATGGTCTCAATCTCTTTGCCACCTTCCGGCCACCGTGATCAGTGGTGGCAGCACTAGAACTACATGTAGCCTCACCACCGGATTTACAGTCTTGACTGAAACTAACCAATGGTAAATTACCATCCTCCCAACAATCCCATAAGCTTATGTCTTTAAGGGGATCTAAATCGTGAAACTCATTTCTAGAAATGATGTTTTGATCTTTGTTAAGTACTGTGGAAACGTTCTGATCGAGCACTTCATGCAATTTTTCCGACAACTCGTAATCACGATGTTCGAGCATGTCACCACTGCAAAAATCCAAAAAAAAAAAAAAACTCAAGATAATCAAATCCAACACGATGAAAGACTCTTTTTGATCACTACAAATCCAAACCATGTTTTGATCAATGTCGACAAAATCACTTTTCTGTGCGAAAGATGGTGTAATGAGTAACGTTTATATATATACCTGAAAAGATCTTGATGATCAAAGTATTGAAACCAATCGAGGTCATCTATGGGGTTTTGGTGATCTGTAGGTGGATCCATTTGTGCGGGAGAAGTTAAAAGTCGCGATAAGAATGTGATGATTTATATAAGTGAAGTGGGAGAAGTAATTAATAGCAAGTTGTGGGAATGCAACAAAACAAGTTAAGCACTTCTGAAAAATTGATAAATGATTTCGGTAACACTCGCGGAATATAAACTAGTGAAAATTACAAACGAAAATTGAATATATATAGTCTATGATGTTATGGTTATTGTGTATCTAACAAATGAAGAAGAAAATGAATATATATATATATATATATATATATATATATATATATATATATATATATATATATATATATATATATATATATATATATATATATATATATATATATATATTCTTTGAGCCGTAACCTTCTTCTTCAATTCACACACATATTCGTATATGGTGCTGAAAATTATGACTTGTGTGCCTCATGCATTTAATGCATCACATGTCTACTGCATATTCTTGACTTTGAAGCTACGTACCAGTTTCCAATTTCCCCAGTAGCACACTTTTCATTAGAAAGTACTCCAAGTCTTCACGCATGCAAATTATGACTTGTGTGTCGCTATAGGTATGTCGTTGGCCCTTGTTAAAAACCTATAGCGACAACAAGTCATCTTAATAGATTAAACCTGTGGTGACAACAAGTCGTCGCTATAGGTAACTAATAAAACTATATTTTAACCCCAAAGAAATGATTGACAAAATCTATCCGACGAGACCCTCGTGATACCTCGTGACGAAATTGAAATCAACGAGAGTCTCCACTTCGTGGAAGAACCGGTAGAAATCATGGATCGAAAGATCAAAACAACAAAGCAAAGTCATATTCCCATTGTGAAGGTCCGCTGGAACGCTAAACGAGGACCCGAATTCACCTGGGAACGCGAGGATCAGATGAAACAAAAGTATCCATATCTCTTCCCAAACTCTCGAAATCCCAGTCAAAATGAAAATTTCGGGACAAAATTCCTTCTAACGGGGGGATGATGTGACAACCGTCAAATTTCGGTCAAGGCAAAGTCAAACTAAGTCAACAAGTCAAACTGGTCAACTCCCTTAACCCTTGTATGTTAGGGTTTACGTTATGTAATAACTGTACAATTCGCTACTTTAATGAGAAAACATCATTTGGAAAATTCATGTGTTTGATTTTCCTTAGCCTTTACAGTGCTAAACAACATTGGAAATTTAATAAACCCTACTCAAGATTACTTGACGCTAATAGGATCAAAACCTATACACTACGATATAAATTGACGTTAATAGCAACATAGTATAGTACAACGTTATAACTATAATCAAATTAAATTATGATACCATATTAAAATCAAATCAAAGTATAATGCTCTAATTAAATTAAAAGAATCAAACTTGAATGCTATAATTAAACTTCAAATCAAAGTAGATTGTTATAATCAAATAATAACCTATCTTTTATAAAACTCCCTTTTTATAAACTTTACATTAAATTTTATAAAACTCTATTTTTATAAACTTTACATTAAATTTTATAAAACTCTTATATTAATTATGTAAAAGATGCTTGTGTTAGTGAGAAATTATGAAGACCACCAAAAGCAAAAAGATTATTCTCATGGTCTCCCACTCACACCTCCCATCCACTTTCCTTTCCTTTTTCTCCCAACATATTATTCTCTTCACCACTTAAACCTTCTCTATTCTTTCTCTCACTCTCAATCTCGAAATTTCCTCCAAGAAATACTCATATTCCATCCAAGAACAATCTATTATACTCAAATCTTCATCCCTCTTGAAGCATTCATCAAGGTATGTTGTTAAAAGTTTCAAATTCATACAAGAAACAAATTAAATCCACCAAAATATCTAAAACTCATTTTATGCATAAATCTGATTTTTCTCAGAATACCATCAATAAAATAAGAAGTTCTGGAAATTTTCAGAAAATAACTTATTTTTATTGAATTATTATAATTATTGCAATAAAGTAGGGCAATAATTCACATAAAATACTTGTTGCATTCAATAAATTCTGAGAAAATTCTCGGATGACCTATATATTGATTAAACATAATATATGAAGTTTCATGCATTTATATTACTGTTTACTATTATTTATGATTTTATTGATTAATTAATAATGAAATATATAAAAAATACTTCCCATAGTCACAAACATCTGAAACTTATACACTGGGCTCTATATCATGTTATAAAACTATGGTTAATTTTATAGAATTTTTGGGAATAATTTACTATTTTTCCCGAATTTTGTGTTGTTTAATCATTAAAATATTAAATAAATACTAAAACAGTTCAGAAAAATATAAATATTTTACAGTAATTCATATTGTATGAAATAATGATTTTCTAATAATTTCATATTTTTTCAACACTGTTTACTATTTAAAACCATTTTCCTAAGTATTTAAGCATGTAAAAATGCATTTTAATGATTATTTCATATAAATAATTGTTAAAATCTGTAAATAATTATAATTGGGCAAGTTATTATTTTAATAAGAAATTATTAAAATCTGGCCTAAATTGAAAATATAAATTAATTATGCAAAGTAATTAATTCAATTTAAAATTCATTTAACAAATAAATACCTTAATATTATAATCAAAATGAATTATTGTTAATTCATCTAATATAAGAATATGTGTCTAATTATTTGTATTAATACTCCATTCTCGTTTAGCAGTTCCTAAACCAAAACTATTAATTATAGTAGGTTCTACGCCATTTTGACCCGAACCGTCTATCGTACGACACACGCATTTCGTTTTGGGACTAAAGTGAGTAATCTACCCCATACTTTATAATTTTCAATACTTTTGGGGTGTATCATGTGGTTCTAATATGTTCCAACTTCATTTTATTGTTTTATCACAATTGAGACATTGTTGGGACATTTATACGTGAGTCATTAATTGTATAACTATTGTTTGTTTACGCTACATGTACTTGTAGTGCATTACCATTTTTAGTCTAATCTCCATGACTATGCCCGTATTCTTGAGGTACGTTATGGACAATAATAGCGCTATTGGGTTGACCACCCCGTCTTGGGACGCTAAGGTGATTGATCGCACGTGGTTGAGTGTGTATGATGATTAGATGCTCCATCCTTTATATATATATATATATATATATATATATATATATATATATATATATATATATATATATATATATATATAGGGTGATGACTTATTGTTGTTGTTATCATTTGTTAATCAATTTTTGATTTATAAACCGTTATCTCAAATACTATTGTTTGTCGACTTCAAAAGAAAACAAATTTCAAATTATAAATGTTTCAACTTCACAATTTTCTCTACTAAAATTTGATTACTCACCAACTCTAGTAGTTGACCTGTTTTTACCCATGGTGCAGATTTGAAGAATGAAGAATGATGAAAAATAGGTTGCGCCTTAGAAATCCACAAGACAATTTAAATTTGATGTAATAAATGTTGTTCGTATTTGGATATGTATTTGTATGTTGTGGATCTTGTTTGCATACTTAGTACTTAATTGAATCTAATCATATTATAACATAGTTGTCATGAGACTTTGAACAATATATCACGCCTTGATCGATTCCGACAAGGATCGGGGTGTGACACACGAAATCATATCCTCTCATTCTCTTTCTTTCTCTCTGATTTAATCTGAGTCTTATCCAATTGAGGATTTGGGAGTACCACCCAAATACTTCGATTAGAAAGTGATTATCACGATTCTCAGGTTTCCAAGTGCCACTACACCATATTTCTAACATGGTTGAGCAAGTAATTCACTTATGGCTAGGCTTCAAGCTCATAAAGTCATTTGTGATTCTTCAGAAACATAGCTTCACAAGAAATTTAAGGGTAACTTTATTAGGAATCTTTAATTGATTTTCTAGATTGTCTCGAATGCACCTTCATTATTGAAGCGACCTAAAATTTGTTAGTTGCTCATTGCATGTTGATCTTAGGATTTCACCTAAGTTTTTTTTAATAAAATGCCTTAATGGGTGTTTTGATGCTTTGTTTGGATTTTAATGCTTTGTTTGGATTGTAAGGGGTACTTTGGTCATATTGAAAATACGAGGCAAGAAAACACCAATAGCAAGGTTCACAATAATAGCCAATTTATTCCTTTTAAAATTTGCAACTGTAATTTTCTTATAAAAATTTGAAATGACAATGTAATTTTCGACCATTGCACACAATTTGCATGTTGGTATGTGTATATTTATCCGCTCCTAATTATTATAAGACAAAACTTCAAAAATGGTCCCTGTGGTTTCCGAAAATATCAAGTTTAGTCCTTAAGTTCAAAAAACCTCACAGATGGTCCCTGTGGTTTCAAAACTTTTAACAAATGGTCCTTTTCGCTAACTCCGTTATCTTTTGGCCGTTAAGTGAAGGACATTTCTGTCATTTCACAATCACAGGACCATTTATGAAGTTTTTCCTTTTTTTTTAAAAAGAAAAAAATATAATTATTTAATATTAAATCTCTCTCTCTCTCTCTCTCTCTCTCTCTCTCTCTCTCTCTCTCTCTCTCCAGTTACGGACAACCATCAAGAACCCAACCACACACTCTCTCTCACTAAACTTTGAAGGGATCCGTTCACTGGAAAATCTGATGCAAGTGTATCAAGATTCTGAATGTGGGCAAAGATGTTCTCTCAAGCAATTTGTCGAACACCTTCAGTGCACGACTTATCTTCCCCACTTTCCAACCCATTTATTAAACTATCAATATCCAGAGCATGCAAATTAAACCTTCCCCTCATACATCCAGTTCAACAAATAAAAAGATCATGCATAAGGGGAGAAATACGAAATTGAAGAA
Source organism: Lactuca virosa (assembly GCF_052849685.1). Classification (NCBI taxonomy): domain Eukaryota; kingdom Viridiplantae; phylum Streptophyta; class Magnoliopsida; order Asterales; family Asteraceae; genus Lactuca; species Lactuca virosa. Next base: position 49,652,458 of record NC_136433.1, read on the forward strand.
ATTGAGTCAAATAAAAGAAAGATTAAACACCTTTAATTGAAATAGTTGGTTGTAGGCAACCAAATTTTGGCGATGGGTATTTGAGATAATTGTGCGTAAAGGAGCCCGTGGGTTCTCAATACATAATCCCGGTTGATTCGTAAAAAAAAACCCCTCCCAGATTACGAATCCTAAATCGACATTTAGAAATTGAGTCTCTGCAGATGGTGATGCTGATACTTAGATTGGAGTAGAGAAGGTTGGAGCAGCTCTTGCGTGCATCACCAACAATAGAGGGTATTAGGTCGAAAGTTTAATCATGAGCAACAATAGCACTGGAAACATCAATAGCACTAGATATCGGTGTATTTCCAGCCAGATTCAGTGTCTCAATATTCTTTAAACCGAAGAGAGCACTGGAATCATCAATAGCACTAGATATCGTCTCGTTGGTTAAATCCAGACCGATAACATGGCCCCCGATGCTGCATTTGGGTCCCAAGACACAAGTTTTGATGATAATGGGGTTGGGGGTCGATTCTTGAAGAAATTTAGGTTTCAATTTTTAGGTTCAAGGAAAACAAGAATACAGAGGTGGAAGACGACTTGAGGGGATGGTGGTCGCCCTTTCTCTTGTTCAAATTGACGTTTAATTTTGACTTTTTCAATCAAACATTGTTATTCTATGCGATGATTTCATAAGAGAAATATGTGGGACCCATTATATATTAAAACAATTTTTTTTAAATAACAAAAAACTCATAAATGGTCCCTATAACAGTGAAATGACGAAAATGTCCTTCACTTAACGGCCAAAAGCTAACTGGGTTAGTGAAAAGGACCATTTGTTAAAAGTTTTGAAACCACAGAAACCATCTGTAAGGTTTTTTGAACTTAGGGACTAAACTTGATATTTTCAAAAACCACAGGGACCATTTTTGAAATTTTGTCTTATTATAATATTTTCAGTTTCTTAAAATGTGTCTTTTCTATACATTGTACTTTGAAAGTACATCGATATAAGGAAAAAAAATTTACATGAATGAAAGTAAGTCGCTATCACGTTAAAAAGTTCCAATGCTTTATGTAAAGTGGCTATTCTGTTGACCGGTGGTCACATACAATGTCAAATTTTAGCTCCTGAATATGTTATTTTTTTACTCATTGATGACGTGCAAATGGAGTAGAGCTACAGAGGGTTAAACAAATTCCACCCCACCTATGATAAAATATAAATCATATTACAGATTTTGCAATTGTCTTCAAAATATAAGTGGGCTTTTTTAAATTCTTTTATGTTTTGTTTAATTTTTCTTTTGTAGGAAGACTTAGTGAAATTGAGGTTTAATTTATTTAGGTTTCTGTAAAGATAGCAATAACTAGTATCTTTTGTGGATTTATTGTATCAACTTTTAATATAATAAAAAAATTAATGACACATGAGCATGAGTCTCCTTCTAGTTATCTATTTATTATACTGAAATTCTCCTATCTTTTTTATTTCCAATACTCTTTTCACCAAGCCTTACGAAGACATGATTTGAGGGCAATCGTTGCTATAGGCAAGTTTTTTATTATTTTACAAAGTCTTATGTATAAATTAAGTATTTTTAAGCATTATATAATAGTTAACAATTTACATGATCTGAAATAGGCGCAAAAGGAAATTTTTCCTGTGGTTTTGACATTAATGCTTTTGGTGGAGTTCATGAAAGAAAAGGTATGCATAGTGTATGAAGTACATTATATCCATATTTCTTAAATTTCCATTTGTGGTTTGTTGTTATGACACAGGAGCAACATCAAAACCTACGTATATATCAATCAATATTCTATCTGATACCCTTGAAGGTATGTTCATTTACCACGGTACCCCTTATAAAGGTAATTATATATTTTTATTTTTTTAAAAAAAATATTAGTGTTGGTTTCAGCTGCAAGAAAACTGTCTGTTGATGTTATTGATTGGCTTGCTTTAGGTGGAGGATTGAAAGTTGCTATGGTATGTTTTACTTTTTCTGATCGCTTTTAGTTTTTTATTAATGATTTTTTTGTGAAGTTTTCTTGATTTTATTTTTAAGCTTGCCATGCTAGAATTGCTTTTTCTACTGCTCATTTAGGTTTTCCAGAATTGTAACTCGATGTTATTTTTGGATTTGGAGGAATACAACTATAAATAAATGCAACATTTTGTAAAATTTTGCCAAATTTCAACTAATGTTATCATTTTTCTTGCTAGTTATCAATTGCATGATTCTGTAACTATTTTAGTAGGGTAATCTATATAATATATCGACAAAGGATCATCTGTTATAGTGTAATTTTAAGAAAAATTGTAAAATCTTTTGCTAAAGTTTTTCTTGCTAGTTATCAATTGCATGATTCTATAACTATTTTTAGTGAAGGGTATTTTATATAATATATCGACAAAGGATCATCTGCTATAGTGTTATTCTGTTGAGATTTACCTTCTGCCTAATTATCATTAGTGTAGGGCTTTTTATAATTTTTTGACTTGTGATTTTGATTTTATTTCAGGAACTCAAAGGCTTCCAAGGCTTGTTGGTCTTGCAAAGGCCCTTGAAATGATGTTGGTATGTTCTTGTTGCTTGCATTCCACCGATTCTGCTTGTTTTATTCTCTGCATCCATAAAAAATTGCAACTATATATCATAGGGTCTTATGAGAGTCCCCAACATTTCCCTTTTTTATGAAGTTCACAAATTATAGTATATTTATCTCACCATCATCACCTAATACAGGAAATTAATGATGATAATTCGGGTTAAGCAAGATTCCTTTATTTTTTCACTATCAAATGGGAAATTTCCATAAATATGGATTTATATAAAAAAATGACCATAAAATAATACCCATTTACGTTTTAGCCATGAAATTCTGTAAGGCTCCAGTTTGCTACTAAACTTGATAATTTAGTATTTGTGATTTACAGTGACCATTGGGATGCAAACAAGTTGTAATTTGCTTCATTCTCTAGGGTGTGTAAATGTTGATACACAATTGAAGTAGATGTTTGAAGTGTAAGTAACATAAATTATTGAAGCATTAACTTATTTTCTTTGATATATTTCATCCATTTTTTTTGTAGTGCATTATCTTGTATTTAACATTATGGTTTGTGTAATGGAATATATATATATATATATATATATATATAGGGTTATTTGGAAAACAAAAAAAAACCCTAAAAAAACCCTAAAAATCATAAAAATGCATAAAAAAATACCAAGACATCACAAAGCTTTTTTTTGAATTTTTTTATCAAACAATCGCAGCATTTTTTATAATTTCGCTAAAAAAAATCAATTTTTTCTTTTATTGTAAAAAAAAAAAAATTTCAAAATTTTTTTTCAGCGATTTTGACCTAAAAGTTGCGATTTTTTGATAAAAAAATTCAAAAAAAAGTTCTGTGATCTCTAAGTATTTTTTTTATGCATTTTAATGATTTTTAGGGTTTTTTGTTTTCCATAGAACCTAAACCTATATATATATATATATATATATATATATATATATATATATATATATATATATATAATGTAAACCATGACATACAAAGTATGTCATAAAACTATGTATCGTAAATGTCTCTCATAATTACAAAAATGTTATAAGTTACGACATACAAAGCTAATCATAAATGTATGTCGAAAACGCATGTTGTGTATGTATGTCTTAATTGTAAGTCATAAAGGTCTATCATAAGTTTTATGTTATGACAGGTCAAATGTGTGTCATTTTCCTTTATGATACGGGTTTCAATGACAAACATTTGTCTGTCATATATAAACATTGTCTTGTAAAGGAAAGCTGTCTTGTAAAGGAAAACTTTTATTCTAGTAGGTAGTGGTAAAAAAATGATAAACCAATTCATTAAACTTTATGGAGTTCAATGCATTGTAGATAACTAGTTATCTACTTACTCATGGATTACTTTTCTAAGTGTATATCATGATACCAAAAACAAACAAGTATACGGTATACCCATAATTACCCGATCGTGTTATCAGCATATAATGATACGAGTTATAGATATCTCCTCCATCTGAATCCAGTAAGTAATTTTGATATATTTCCGTTTTTATTCCACTTCCAGATATTCAGTCGTATTGTATGTATACAACAAATTATTACACATGGTACTCAATCACATCAACATTAATGGTATATATTAATCCTTCTCAAGTTCGATTACAGTTTTCATTACGCCATGCGAGGAACTCCGAACAAATCAGCCACCACCTTCCACCCCGCCTGCCATTCCCACACTTTCAGATTCCCATCCGGCATCAGCTTCATGTACTGAGCCGATGATGCTTGAGGTACAGGAATCACAGCGTCGGGATTACTTGGCTCAGAAGAATGAATGAACAAAGACAAACTCCCATTCAAGAACCTAACGTAACTTCTTTCAGCACTTCTATCTGTGCCATTGATCAGATACCTGTAATAAACTCGACGTGAGTCTTCTTCAATATACGCAAACAACCCCCGATTCATGACTTGAAGTGAATACAAACCTGTACTCCAATTAGTCGACGAAACACTAGAAGTCAACCTCTGTCCTAATTCATACAGTTTTTGCCCAGGTACCAAACTGTCAGTGGGGTGATCAAAAGATTGCCAAACAATCGCGTTTTTGGAATCAAACAACACCAAGTTCCCGGAATCAGTTACGTTCATACCGGAAACAGATTTCCCGGCGGTGTTAGTGGACCAAACTTGGCTACCGTCGGCGTCGCGGAGGACTAAATCACCGGAGGTAGTGAGACTAAGCGTTGCATTGAGTTTGACCGGACGATTCCGGTTGGCTGACCAGACAACTTGTGGGAATCCGATAGCGGGTTGAACTATACCAGACCCACTGTTGGTTTGCACGATGAAGACAGCGAAAAGGTAAGAGGTGCAGGTTCCATTGCAGTAGAATCCACACGCGTATCTGGGTCCGAAGGATCCTCTGAGAAGGATGGCTCGGACTGTTGAGCCGTCGGTGAAGCTGACGGAGTGGGGTGCGGATGCGGCGTTGGTCCAGGTGGTGGAGAGATTTGCGGTGGGGTAGTCAAAGGGCTGGCCGGCGATTGAGTAGGAAGATAGGAGGAGAAATAAGGGAAAGAGGAACGTAGAGATCGATGGTGCTTTCATGGCGGATGTATAGATAGAATAGAAGAGACTGTGAGAAATTGAATACGTAGGTGTATCTATTTATATACGATTTGGATTTTTTTGTACTGTTTAGGCTGTAGTTGACAATTTGAAGGTTCGTGATATATTGAATGGACAATACCGTGTACAGACTACAGAAAGCTCATGTTGAATACTCCCTCCGTCAAAAAGAAATTATTTAAAAATATCTGGAGTCTTTGTTTTTGTAAGATTCATTTGCTTAATTACATGATAATGATGAAATTAACAATTCGAGAGTTGTATTTTTTTAGTCAAAATAAACAATAGTAGATTATCTCTATTCACAACGGGTCTCTATCTATATAATATTTTATTAGAAAACTATTCTTTCTTTCATCCACATACAAAAATAACTCAAAAAATAAATAAATAAATAAAAACATTGTCACCAACACAAACATACTCAACATTCAATTTATGATTTTTTTTTAACTGCAGAATGAAATAAAAGCTAGCCATAAACTAGCAAAACCACAACAAAACAATTAGTTCGTGATCGGGTTTTTCAACCACTCGGTCAAACTTATACTAGCCTTACAATTCCTAGCACAATACCAATTAAAAGAAAAAGAAACAACGGAATCAAACAAAATTTCTTTTTTCATCTTCTTATTCCCAAACACGGTATCATTTCGAAACTTCCACAACACCCAAAGCAAAGTAGAGCACACCGAATCCATAATTGACCTTAAGAGCGCACCGTCGTCAACCCACTGCAGCTGCTCTTCAACAGACGTAAACAAAGGGATATGAAGCTCCACCCACTTCGCCACCTTAAACCAAATTTGTGATGCCACCGAACAACTAAAAAACAAATGGTTTATGTCCTCCCGAGCCTGCTGACAAACCGGAGACAGAACCGAAGCAATGTCTAACCCCCTTCTATCCAAAATATCTCTCGTAGGAATTCTATTTAGCACCACTCTCCAAATAAAAATGTTAACTTTAATATGAAGCCACCTATTCCATCTAGTCGCCAAACCAACTGAAGGAAGAATAGCCCGATCCAATTGAAGATGAGTCTCTTTCACCAAAAACGTATCTTCAGAACCAAAGGACCAACGCCAAGAATCTCTTCTAGCTGAAAGATGCACCGACTGCAGCAAATTCCTCACTTGCAGAGATTGATCAGCCAGCACCCCACCATCAACATTCTGAACCCATTGAAACCTCCAATCTTGTCCATCCCAATAGTCACTAACCAACGCATCAACATTACTAGCTACAGCACAGAGCCTAGAAAATCTAGCTCTAAACATAATGTCACCACACCAAACATCATTCCAGAACCTAATACTTTGGTCATTCCCCACCTTCCTACATATAGAGTCAAAAGGAATTAAGCCTCTATTAGGCATATCCCAAACCGTATTAACAATCCCCATCCAAACTCCTTTCTTTGAATAAGATCCACCCAAAGAAGATTAGTGCTATTCAAAAACCGCCAACGCCATTTATATAGCAAAGAGTGATTAAACGATTCCAAGCTACCTATACAAAAGGCCACCATTCTTTTTATCATTTAAAACCATCTCCCATTTAATCCAGTGTAAAAATCTTTTCCGATCATTAGCTCCCCAAAAGAACCTAGCTCTAATTCTTTCCAAATCCTTACAAACCGAGATAGGCATCCGAAACATGGAAAGAAAATAAGTGCCCAAGCTGCCAAGCACCGATCGAACCAAAGTTAACCTGCCCCCAATAGATAATATCTTTGATTTCCATAAAGAAAGTTTTTTTCGAAACCTAGTAAAAACTAAGTCCCACGCCAACTTCCTATGCATGAGCTGACCAACAGGAAGCCCAAGATAAATAAAAGGAATCGAATCTGCACTGCACCCAGTACACGCAGCTAGTTGCGCAATAACCTCCTGCTCAACACCAACCCCGTACAATTTGGACTTATACAAGTTAATCTGAAGGCCAGACGCCATAAAGAAAACCCTAAGAATTCGAATTAAATTCTTAATATTCTCCGCATCCCATTCTCCAAAAAAAATAGCATCATCCGCATAAAACAAGTGTGAAATATGCAGATTCTGATCTCCAATAGTAACCCCTTTAAAAACCGAATTGTGAATAGCATGTTCCATACACACATGTAAACCTTCCATGATCAAGATAAACAAAAACGGGGATAACGAATCTCCTAGACGAAGACCACGCTGCAGTTGAAACTCAGTTGTCGGATTACCATTCAGAAGGACAGATGACCTAGCAGACTGCAGACAACCCCTAATGCACATGTGTCATTTCTCCTCAAATCCCATGACCTCCATAATCTTATCTAAATACTCCCATGAAACTGAGTTGTAGGCCTTTTCAAAGTCTACTTTAAACAACAACATTTTCTTTTTTTTTTCAACCTGGACCATCTAACAATTTCATTGACCATAAGAGATCCGTCAAGAATCTGTCTACCTTTTATAAAACCAGACTGAACCGGACTAACTAAATAGTCTACCACCTTAGCCAATCGATTAGCCAATAACTTTGCAACTATCTTATACTGCAGCCCAATCAGACTAATGGGCCTGTAATCTTTGATCTCAGTTGGATTTTCAACTTTAGGGATTAGCATGATAAAAGAAGAGTTGCAACCTGGCGAAATGATACCAGTATCAAAAAACTCTCGCATGAAATCATACACATCCTTCTCAAACAAACTCCATAATATTTTCAAGAACCGAACCGTAAATCCGTTGGGCCCCGAAGCCCTATCACTCCCACACAACCACACTGCATCCCTAATTTCATCATCCGAGAAATAAGCTTGTAAGGACTCCACCTAAACTTCATTAAGTTTTTGGAACCGATAACTAGGGGTAACCATGTTAACCACCTTGTAATGCTTGAATTTGTTTTTGTAAAACTCTAAAAATGCCTCCTTAACGCTATCTGGGTTAGTCACCCAAATACCATCCTGCGAGACTCCTTTAATAGCCATCTGTTTTCTTTTTCTTTTTAGCATACCATGGAAGAAATTAGAGTTCTCGTCTCCTTCTATCGCCCACTTGACCTTATCCTTATCCTTTTGAGCATAATCCAAAGTATCCGCCTTATCAATATCCGACACCTGTTGGAGTATATTCTTTCTCTCGGACATGGCATCATCCGAAGCGACCCCACTATCAATCAGATTATCAATATCGAGCAAACGGTTAATACACTCTTTTCTTTGTTCCCCTTTCAACTTACGCATATCATCTTGCCATCCCTTAATCTTGGCTTTAACGAATTTAAGTTTGTTCTTCAGATTAATACACTTATTTAGATTACAATCTGGACTAAAATCTCTAACCGCTTTAGAAACCACATCGGAAAAACCATCCATCTGAAGCCACGAGTTAAACAACATAAAAGAAATAGGACCATAATCATTCTGATCTTCCTTCAAAAGCACCGGGCAATGGTCTGACCACCTCCTATCCAATGCAATACAAGAGATATCGGGAATAACATCTAACAAACTTTCAGAAATAAGGAATCGATCCAAACGACTAAGTTTAGCATCGGCCTTATCCACTCGAGTAAATTTCCAGCCCTCCATAGGAATATCAAAAATATCTGCCTCATAAATAAATTGATTAAACTCAGCAGCTTGCGAAGCACAGAGCAAACACCCACGTCTTTCATTAGAAGATCTAACCACATTGAAATCACCAAAGACTATAAAAGCACCATTTACTCTGGACATATACGAGATCATATATTGCCATAACTCCCTTTTCTTTCCAGCATCTTGAGGGGCATACACGTTGAACATAGTACATTTAATATTTTTCCTGATCCAGGTGCCTTCAAAAATAACCACATTAACATTTTCATGACAGTGAATACTCTCCTTCTTAAACACTGTGTAACGCCCCGATTCTCAGGTATTGTTTAAATATGAATTTCTTTGATTTTGAGGTCTACTCGACGAGTTGGTTGTCCTACTCGCCGAGTAGCAGCGGGTTGGGGATGCGTATTTAGTGGCCTACTCGCCGAGTCCATGAAGGGACTCGACGAGTAGGAGCTGGCAGATGAAACCCTAAATCCCGGGGTTTTGCACCTTATTTAACGAAGCATAAGCCTCCTTTGGCCTCTTTACAGTCCATTGAGAGCTCAGAAAACCCTAATTTGTGTGGTGTTTCATTCTTGTGTGTCTAAAGCTCTGGAGAGGAGATCTTTTGAGAAGAAGAGCTTGGTGGACAAAAGGCTAGGGGCAAGGAAGTGTGGGAAATCAGAAATCTACCTCAAATAGCATCATTTGGAGGTATCAAGTCGTCACCTTTACTTCATTTTCCTTCTAGACCTCTTTTGGTTGAGATTTAGGGTTTTTATGGTTTGGTTGAGATGATAATGTGGGATATGAGCTAGATCTGAAGTTGTAACTTCAGATCTGGACCCTTCTTGGGTTCTAGAGTCATAAAGCTCCGAATTTGGCCATGTATGAAGCCTCTTTTAGTATGAAACCCCATTGTGAGCTTGGATTTGACATTTAGAGCCTTTGTAGTTATGCATGCACGTAAAGTTTGCAACTTTACGTGAAAAGCATGCCTTAGAAGCTTGGATCTGTAATTTGGAGCCACTACATGGCTTAAGGACTGAAGGAACTCGGCGAGTCGCAAGGTTGACTCGACGAGTCTCATGAAGATGAGCCTGGACCCGACGAGTTGGATGAACAACTCGGCGAGTCGGTTGAGGTTTCCCCAATTTATGTATGCGTATGTAACCGTCGAGTTGCAAGAATGAAACTCGACGAGTGGCCTTAGGGTTTCGATCATAAACCGAAGGAACTCGACGAGTCACTCCGGTGACTCGGCGAGTGGGCAAGTACTTCAAGGTACTCGGCGAGTTAGGGTCAACATGGACTGTTGACCTTGACTAATGACTTTGACTTTGATCAGGGTTTGATTAGTTGGCTTATGGGATACCATGAAAGGTTGGGAACTTATGGGTATGATTATGTTATGGTAATAGGTGGTGGAGTTTGTGGCGGTGATCCGAGGGTTGAAGTTTATCTACCAAGTCGACATCTGCAAGGTGAGTTATCCTCACTATATCAATAGGGTCTAAGGTGTTGGGTTATGAGCATTCTAACACTCCTAAGTGTACATGCAACCCTAAATACCTTGGATCTATGTTTTCTCTATTATACATACAATTATGAACATCCAAGGTATTATCCTAATCTAGCATACAAAATAATAAATATAACAAGATAGAATACATACCTCTTTGATGTAGAATGTCTTCATGAAGCTTGAGTGTCTAGTGCCCCAAGTGTGACACCTCAAATGGTTCACACAACACCAAATACACTTGGAATAACTTGAGAGAAACTTGAACACTCCTTGAAATCGTCTAGCCCTCACACTCACACATTAGTGCCCGATTTCTTAAGCCATGAGATTCTTTTATATGGTGGCTATTAGGGTTACACCATGTAACTCATAACTTTACCCATCCCTTATGCTCCATGGACTTTAACCTCCATGGAGTATCCATGGGTCACCCCATGGACTTAGTCCAACATAAGGAATCTTGGATCACAAGCCCACATATATAAGAATGAATGATTTACACAATCAACCCATATATTTAATTAGTCTCCTTTTGATCACTTAATTAATTCCAAATTAATTCTTGATCAATACTAATTAAATAACCTTATTAATATATATTAGAACTTATAATATATTAACCAACCTTAAGTGTTATTTCTCTCATTATAGTCTATCCAAATGCATGATGCCATGCAAACCAAATGGACCATGCCGGGTCGGGTCAAGTCTTACCAATTATAGTTATGGACTTAGACATTAATCCAACAGTCTCCCACTTGGATAAGTCTAAAAATATTATTGTGTATGACTTCAGGAACCGATCAGCAATCGTAGCTCTCAAAAGCTTCTGTCGAACTCTGACCTTGTCGATGAACTCTGACCTTTGTCAATGACTTGTCCATTAGATAAGGGATCATATATGATGAGTTTTGCGCATTCTAACACTCCTAAGTGTACATGTAACCCTAAATACCTTGGATCTATGTTTTCTCTATTATACATGCAATTATGAACTTTCCAAGGTATTACCCTATCTAGCATACAATACTTGATACTTGGGTAATCAAATGGATAGAATACATACCTTTGTTTGATGTAGCTTGTCTCCATGAAGCTTGAGTGCCTAGTGCCCCAAGTGTGACACCTCAAATGGTTCACACAACACCAAATGCACATGGAATGACTTGAGAGAAATGGAACACTCCTTGAAATCGTCTAGCCCTCATATTCACACATTAGTGCACGATTTCCTGAGCCATGGGATTCTTTTATATGGTGGCTATTAGGGTTACACCATGTAACTCATAACTTTACCCATTCCTTATGCTCCATGGATTTTAACCTCCATGGAGTATCCATGGGTCACCCCATGGACTTAGTCCAACATAAGGAATCTTGGATCACAAGCCCACATATATAAGAATGAATGATTTACACAATCAACCCATATATTTAATTAGTCTCCTTTTGATCACTTAATTAATTCCAAATTAATTCTTGATCAATACTAATTAAATAACCTTATTAATATATATTAGAACTTATAATATATTAACCAACCTTAAGTGTTATTTCTCTCATTATAGTCTATCCAAATGCATGATGCCATGCAAACCAAATGGACCATGCCGGGTCGGGTCAAGTCTTACCAATTATAGTTATGGACTTAGACATTAATCCAACAGTCTCCCACTTGGATAAGTCTAAAACTATTATTGTGTATGACTTCAGGAACCGATCAGCAATCGTAGCTCTCAAAAGCTTCTGTCGAACTCTGACCTTGTCGATGAACTCTGACCTTTGTCAATGACTTGTCCATTAGATAAGGGATCATATATTCCTCCATTCTAGATATCATATGGACTGAGACATGGATTATCAATCATTCTCTCTGTCTATTTGTTGTTTCCCGATTTCCGATTCATGATGACTGACTGATTGAACAAATCAAATCAGTCCTGGCTTGGCCAAGCACTCACATGTATCATCTTTAAATCATCGAGGGGCCCACAGATATCGCTTTTATCCCGAAGGTAAAAGGAATGGATAAACTTCGACTCATATGGCTTGTTCTACTACTTGTTGAATCATACACAAAGGCACGTTTTATAACATCGAGTTACCAATGCGTTTTCGTGCAATCAATGTATAACCAACTCATAGTAACAACTCATATCTCTAGGTTTGAAGAATATAAGATATTATCGTCTCATGATCACTCATGATAAAATCCATGAAGTGATTCAAATGAGCGCGGGTTGAATCCAATACTCAGAACTTATGAGCACTCATGAGTGTTGTAGCACCACTTTTGTCCACCAACTTGGACCTCTACAAACCAACCCATGACAGTCTTGATTCATATGTACTTCCAACATATGACCGACTGTGGATGGTTTGAATAACTTAATCATTCAGGAAGAGCGACTTAGTTATTCTGGAAGTCAAAACATGCAAAGTGAAACACAAGAATAAATGAATCAAATATGGTATCAAACCCTATGAATATAAATAAACACTTTTATTTATCACCATACTGATTACTCATTATTCATTGTTTCGGTTTTATCAACTTTATACTTGAATTAAAAACACTAGTTGTCCCATGCTCCAAGCATGTACACTATGTTTTTCTTAAACAATAGATTTGCCATACACCAAGTATGCACTTTATGTTTGTCTATGATCCTTACTTTGTGAAATAAACCAATTGAACATAATTTCAATGATTCTAATTTCACACTCCTAAATCCTTATCGAAAAATGTGAGAATTTCAAATTCCTATCATTTATCGAAATCTGTTTAGATTTTAAACTTATATTCACTGACCCTCCTGTAATGAATATGTACAAAGTCACAAAGACTTGTCAACAGTCATTATAAGGTATTCCAATGGAGATCAACTCCATGGAAACTAAGTCTCATATTCAAAGTACATTGCTTTGGACATGCTTCTTGCATTAAGTTTTCTAATCTTACACAGATAACTTCCACCTATGGAGACAACTCCATATTCTCATTTTGACTATCACTTCTGAATAAGAGATGCCTCTTTTCAGAATATGTCAATATGGTCCTTCCAAAATTAGCACTATACTTCCAACTGTCCATAAGCAACCAATCTTTGGTAAACCTCATATTGTCCTCGACAATTGCTTAATCATTTTAGTCATATCCAATTCTAGACCTTTTCCCTTCTTAATGCCTCTGGGCATTTGGAAAAATTTAGAAATGACAAATATTATAGCACATGCAATCGATCCTGTACCCAAAGCAAATGGTACACGATTCATGATGTCTCACATAAAGACATGATTCTAGACCAGTCTTTTGCTACAATATTTTTATTTGCCATGTTTTCAAAATTTGACTATGAAGAGGGATGCCGTAATCATAATCGAATTTTGAGAACGCAATATATAGAATTTCCTTAAGTTGAACCAATCCAACATGAAATTCATATATATATTCTTGACTACAGATGATTAAGGTCTCAATCTAAGCCTTTAGAACTGAAATGAAGTATATCATCTCCCTTAATTATAGCAAAACAACTTTTTTAATCCCTGCAGCCTCATGAATTGAAACTTTTGTTTTCTATAATTAACATTGCTAACTTGCAACACTAACAATAATTATCATGCTCCCACTAACATGATGATTATTAGCATAACACTTATGCTCCCACTAGCTTTGACATGTACTCAGAAATCAGCTGGACTTCTAGAAATCAATACTTTATTGACTTTCTTACCAAAGTTCAGATTTCTGATACGAGATGCTTTGATAAAACTTTATCAAAATCATACACCTTTCCTTAGATAGCATGCATGTGTGTCTAAACAATTTCAGAACTATGAAAAGGGATGCCGTAATCATAGTCTCAATTGTTTAGACCTTTTGCCATCTGCTTCAAATCTACTTGGTGGAAGTGTTTCCTCACCATCATTTTCATGAATCGGAGAGAAACCTTATGACCCTTAGATTTTATGGTGTATGTGTTCTTATCCATGTGAATCGTCAAAACCATAGTCACAAGACAAGGATAATGACAAATCCAAACTCATATGGACTGAACTTATGCAATCTTAACTTCTTGCCACCTGGCAGTACAGGGCCTGCCATTGCTTCCAAGTTGTTATGCAACCAATTGAGAACTTTCAGAACTCCTATGCAAAGCCAACTTTAACTAGAATGGGCATAGAATATGTCAACATGATAGGTTATAAACCTCAAGTCGTGTGCTAGTGAAGAACCTCAGGTTTTATTTTTGATTAGTTCTTGAAATTCTTTTTAGGATCTTTAAGACTCCCACTGTCCTCTTGACATATAAGACTATCTTGCCAAATATTCAAGAGATAGTGCGGATTCTTTATCAAGACAAACACTTCACACAATTGGCCTTAGTTGGTCTTTGTTTAATCCAAAACATCACAACTTACCAACTTCAAATGTACAAGAGTAGGACACTTTTACTATTACATTTGACAAGTGTTATAAACCTTTCTTTAAGATATGTCACTCAACTTATAGTCTTGGAGTATGACTCTAAGACTTGTTTTGAAACGAAGTATGACTCATCTTCTTGATTTAACCATTTCAACAATTCATGACTCTTCTTCTTAGTCATAAGAATGCATTAAGATGTCCTTAGAAGACCAATTGTGATGTGGTTCTTTAATCATTAAGATGATCACAAAACATGATACTAAAGTACTCTCCCATCTTTTCAGATTTGAGAAACTTTTATCTGTCTGCCTAATTTGATTCTTCCCATTCGTTCTGCCATACATTGAGACTTTTCCAATGTTTCAGAATTATACTTAAACTTGTAAGTATAACCATATTTACTAAAATTTAGTAAATCATGACGAATAGTCTTAACGAGCTTTGTGGTGGACTTGACCAGTGCACAAGAATGTGTACTCGATCCCTTTAGTCCTTAACTTGACTCACACATCCATGTGAACAAGTCTTAATTTTCCAATGCTTGAAAGTTCTCATTCATCATACTATTCAACTTGCATGATTCCAAGTTTCTATCCAACTGAAGCCTTGGGAATGAGAATCTTTCCTTATTTGGTAAATTATGACACTACCACAAACGAAAGAATCAAGTCCATTTTTTTTTCAAATATTGCTATCAATGGAATCATATAAACAACCATTTTTCACAAATGCCACTTGTAAGGATATTTAAAATAAATATAAAATTAAAAACTTTTATTTTATTTCAAAACTTTGCGGGAAAAAACTTATCCTTATAGTGCAAATGCATACGGAAAAACTTGTTGTTATCTATTCCTAAGCAATATATCATAACTCCTAAGTAACAACTTCAAAATCTGATGCGATCGAAATCCACCTACGCGATCAGAATCAGCATATACTTCCTTTAAGCTTTCTCTCTATTCTTTGATTCTTAAAACATCAACATGTGACCCAGTCACATCATGTAATGAGGATCTTAGAATAGAAACTTAACAGAGTTAGATAATGGGCTCTACCTGAAGTAGAGTCAGACTTATTGACTTTAACATCCTTAGGTAAACTTGGCAGCTTTGCAATCAACGCCCCTTCCTTTGGCAAAATAAACATATGGACCCTTTGGTAATGGGACTATCTCAGACTTAGCCTTTCTCCTTACCATTTGGTCAACCGGGTTGACTATGGCCAATCCCTTTCCATTGGGAAGAGAATGCTTTTTCTGGATTTCCAGTGTCACCATTGTCACTGTCCATAAAGTTTTTGGGAAGTTGATCTTCTAATCAAATTTGCTTTACTATCGTTCCAAATCATTGCTGATTCAGCAGCACCAAGCAAATAGATATGATCATTAAGGTTCATGTCATAGTCTGTTTCATAGTAGTCCCAAAGGAACTCACTATGTGACTTAGAAAGTGATTGAACATCCAACTTTCTCAAGACTTTGACACCCAACTCTCCCAGCTTGTCAATATGTGACTTCATCTCTAAGATGTGATCACACATAGACCTTGCTTGCCATTAGGGCTTGAGTGACCTTGAACTTGTGGGTTAGGGAGAATAATTGGAGGAGGTGGAGGAAGTAAAGTTCCAAGAGATTTGGGAAGATCATAGATGTCTGAACTAGACATCTTTTGGGAGATATTCAAGATAGTTGATCTAAAGTCCTTAATATAACACCCAATATGAAATATTAAGGCTAGGATCCAACAACCTATTTATAACTGGAAGAGGGATGCCGTAATCCGAGTTATAAAATAGTTGAAGGTAGGTAAATGACGATTTACCAATTTCCACCATGAAAAACGAAATAATGTAATTAGGTTTTTAATTGGATTTGAAACTCCTAGATCTTTTGAGATTCATTGAACTTTTCAATGGCATGTTTCAATCTCGAGTGTGCCCTTCAGGTTTTGTGACTGGGATGCCGAGGATCACAAAACAAGGTGTGAAGTAACCATGCAAATATACTTGGTACCCTTAATATTTACCCCTCAATCGATGTGCCGGTTAACCACACGAGCTCCACCGATACTATGATAAATATTAAGTTACCCTTTGCCTACTTTGTTAAATCCAGGTTAGTGTGCCGGTTAACCCCACACGCTCCACTAACGGTTTAAACAAAGTGCAAAGTGTAATTTCATGGATTAGCACCTTATTCACATTTTCCTAAGTAACTAAGATTGGGAATTTATAAGTGTTTAGTTACTTAGTATTTATCATTAATACTTTTAATGAAGGGAGAATTATAGTCCTTGTCCTACCCGTTCGGCTAACGACCCTACACCAGTCAAGGAAGCGGTGGGTGAGAGTGGACACCCATTAAACTGCCCTTTTATAGGCAGTAACCTTATACCCCCCTTATAGACCGGCTTCGTGAATGAGGCCTACTAACGGTAAGACTGACTTGCTCTTATACATATATTTATTATTAACTTATAATACTATAAAGTATAAGGGTTGAATTTTAACTTTTAAAATTCTAAGGGCTAACTTGGAATTAAAGTATTCATGGGGAAAACTTTACAAATTCCAAAACTTGAGGGCAAGTTTTGAAAATATTCAAAACTAATTAATTCCATAACTTATGTGTTTAAAGTAGTTTTAATTAAAAAAAAACTCTTCAAGTTCCATAACTTGAGGACAAGTTATGGAAGACTTTAAACTAATAAAAGAATGTAACTTTTCTTTATTTTTGTAACTTATGGAACTAATTAAGGTTACACATTTTATCATTTAATGAAGTGACTCTTGAACCTCCATAACTTGAGGACAAGTTATGGAGTCATAAAACCATTTAATGAGGACAAGACTCTTCATTTTTGTAACCATTGCCAACTTTTTATGAGTTTTATGAAACTTAAATGTGACTTTTCATATAACTTGAGGACAAGTTACAAAAACACATTTTAGAATCAACTCTTAGATTAAAATGGATTGAAAACACATAATCAATTAACTTTTCTATTAATCTAATAAACTCATATGAACAAAGATAATTCACATCAAATTTTTTTCAAGTAATTAGCATAACTTTTAAACTAATACAATTCGATTTTTCAGCTAATTTTGCAAGTATAACAAGAAAACAAGCCTTGGCTCTGATACCACTGATGAGTTTTGCGCATTCTAACACTCCTAAGTGTACATGCAACCCTAAATACCTTGGATCTATGTTTTCTCTATTATACATGCAATTATGAACTTTCCAAGGTATTACCCTATCTAGCATACAATACTTGATACTTGGGTAATCAAATGGATAGAATACATACCTTTGTTTGATGTAGCTTGTCTCCATGAAGCTTGAGTGCCTAGTGCCCCAAGTGTGACACCTCAAATGGTTCATACAACACCAAATGCACATGGAATGACTTGAGAGAAATGGAACACTCCTTGAAATCGTCTAGCCCTCATATTCACACATTAGTGCACGATTTCTTGAGCCATGGGATTCTTTTATATGGTGGCTATTAGGGTTACACCATGTAACTCATAACTTTACCCATTCCTTATGCTCCATGGATTTTAACCTCCATGGAGTATCCATGGGTCACCCCATGGACTTAGTCCAACATAAGGAATCTTGGATCACAAGCCCACATATATAAGAATGAATGATTTACACAATCAACCCATATATTTAATTAGTCTCCTTTTGATCACTTAATTAATTCCAAACTAATTCTTGATCAATACTAATTAAATAACCTTATTAATATATTAGAACTTATAATATATTAACCAACCTTAAGTGTTATTTCTCTCATTATAGTCTATCCAAATGCATGATGCCATGCAACCCAAATGGACCATGTCGGGTCGGGTCAAGTCTTACCAATTATAGTTATGGACTTAGACATTAATCCAACAATATATTCCTCTATTCTACATATCATATGGACTGAGACATGGATTATCAATCATTCTCTCTGTCCATTTGTTGTTTCCCGATTTCCGATTCATGATGACTGACTGATTGAACAAATCAAATCAGTCCTGGCTTGGCCAAGCACTCACATGTATCATCTTTAAATCATCGAGGGGCCCACAGATATCGCTTTTATCCCGAAGGTAAAAGGAATGGATAAACTTCGACTCATATGGCTTGTTCTACTACTTGTTGAATCATACACAAAGGCACGTTTTATAACATCGAGTTACCAATGCGTTTTCGTGCAATCAATGTATAACCAACTCATAGTAACAACTCATATCTCTAGGTTTGAAGAATATAAGATATTATCGTCTCATGATCACTCGTGATAAAATCCATGAAGTGATTCAAATGAGCGCGGGTTGAATCCAATACTCAGAACTTATGAGCACTCATGAGTGTTGTAGCACCACTTTTGTCCACCAACTTGGACCTCTACAAACCAACCCATGACAGTCTTGATTCATATCTACTTCCAACATATGACCGACTGTGGATGGTTTGAATAACTTAATCATTCAGGAAGAGCGACTTAGTTATTCTGGAAGTCAAAACATGCAAAGTGAAACACAAGAATAAATGAATCAAATATGGTATCAAACCCTATGAATATAAATAAACACTTTTATTTATCACCATACTGATTACTCATTATTCATTGTTTCGGTTTTATCAACTTTATACTTGAATTTAAAACAATAGTTGTCCCATGCTCCAAGCATGTACACTATGTTTTCTAAACACTAGTCATGCCATACACCAAGTATGCATACTATGTTTGTCTATGATCTTTACTTTGTAAAATAGATCAATTGAACATCACTCCAATGATCCTCTTTTCACAGTCCCAAATCCTTACTGCAAATGCAAGAATTCCAAATTCATGCCATTTACTGAAATCTGTTAGATTCTAAACTTATATGCATTGATCCTCTTAATGATTATGCACAAAGTCAGAAAGACGTGACAACAATCATTACAGAGCATTCCAAAGGAGATCAGCTCCTTCGAAACATCCTTCTTTCATTAAGTTTCCTAATCTTACACAGATTGAATAATTTCTAACTTTGAAACATTTCCATATTCCATTTTGACTATCACTTCTGAACAAGAGTTGCCTCCTTACAGATTATGTCAATATGGTCCTTCTAGAATTAACATTATACTTCCAACTGTCCTTGAGCAACCAATCTTTGGTAAACCTTAGATTGTCCTCGACAATTGCTTAATCATTTTAGTCATATCCAATTCTAGACCTTTTCCCTTCATAATGCCCCAGGCATTTGGAAAATTTTAGAAAGGATGAATATAGCACATGTAATCGATCCTATATCCGAAGCATATGGGACACGATTCATGATGTCTCACATAAAGACTAAACCAGTCTTTTGCTATAATATTTCCATTTCAATTTGCCAAGTTCTCAAAATTCAGATTATGAAAAGGGATGCCGTAATCATAATCGAATTTTAGAACGCAAATAATGGACCCATATATAGAATTTCCTTATGTTGAGCCATTCCAACATGAAATTCATATATATATCCTTGATTAAATACGATTAAAATCTCAATCTAAGCTTTTAGAATTGAAATGAAGTATAATTTCCTCTCCCTTAGTTATAGCAAAACAACTTTTTCAACCCCTGCAACCTCACGAATTGAAACTTTTGTTTTCTATAATTAACATTGCTAACTTGCAACCTTTGTCATAATTATCATGCTCCCACTAACATGATGATTATTAGCATAACACTAGCTTTGACATGTACTCAGAAATCAGCTGGACTTCTAGAAATCAATACTTTATTGACTTCCTTACCAAAGTTCAGATTTCTGATACGAGATGCTTTGATAAAACTTTATCAAAATCATACACCTCTCTTAGATAGCTCACATGTGTGTCTAAACAATTTTTGAACTATGAAAAGGGATGCCGTAATCATAGTCTCAATTGTTTAGACCTTTGCCACTTCTCACAAGTCCATGTTAGTGTGCCGGTAAACCACACACGCTCCACTAACGACTTTGAGAATGCAAATATCACAATTGCTATCTAGCTAAAATCTACTTAGTGAAAGTGTTTCCTCACCATCATTTTCATGAATCGGAGAGAAACCTTATGACACTTAGATTTAATAGTGTATGTGTTCTTATCCATGTGAATTTGTCAAAACCATAATCACAAGACAAGGTTAGTGACAAATCCAAACTCATATTGATTAAACTTGTGCAATCTTAAATTCTTGCCATTTGGCAGATCAGGTGCCTGCCATTGCTTCCAAGTAGTTGTGCAACCAATTGAGAACTCTCAGAACTCCTATGCAAAGCCAACTTGAATAGGCACAAAAGTTTCAACACGATAGGTTATAAACCTCAAGTCGTGTGCTAGTGAAGGACTTTAGGTTTTATTCTTGATTAAGTCTTGAAACTTTCAAGAGCTTTAAGACTTCCACTGTCCTCTTGACATATAAGACTCCCTTGTCAAATATTCAAGAGATAGTGCGGATTCTTTATCAAGACTAACACTTTACACAATTGGCCTAAGTTGGTCTCTGTTTTATCCAAAACATCACAACTTACCAATTTCAAATGTACAAGAGTAGATAACCTTTTACTCTTACATTTGACTAGTGTTAACAAACCCTCTTTAAGATATGTCACTCAAGTTACAATCTTGGAGTATGACTCTAAGAATTGTTTTGGAACGAAGTATGACTCATCTTTTTGATTTAACCATTTCAACAATTCATGACTCCTCTTCTTAGTCATAAGAATGCACTAAGATGACTTTAGAGGACCAATTGTGATATGGTATCTTAATCATTAAGATGATCATAAACATGATACTAAAGTACTCTCCCATCTTTTCAGATTTGAGAAACTTTTATCTTTCTGCCATACTTTGATTCTTCTTATTCGTTCTGTCTCACATTGAAACTTCTCCAATGCTACAGACTTATACTTAAACTTATAAGTATAACCATATTTATTGAACTTAAGTAAATCATGACGAATAGTCTTCTTGATCTTTTGTGGTGGACTTGACCAGTGCACAAGAATGTGTACTCGATCCCTTAGTCCTTTCCTTATTCATATAAGGAATTAGTCTTAATTTTACAAGCTGAAAGTTCTCATTCATCATACTATACAACTTGCATGATTCCAAGTTTCGGTCCAATTGAACCTTGGGTGATGAGAATCTTTCCTTATTTGGTAATATTAGACACTACCACAACCGAAAGAATCAAATCCATTTTTCCAATATTGCTATCAATGGAATCTTATAAGCAACAACTTTTCACAAATGCCATTGTAAGGATACTTAAAATAAATAAAATCAAAACCTTTTTCTTTTATTTTAAAACTTTGCGGAAAAACTTATCCTTACAATCCATATGAAAACCTTGTTGTTGTCTATTCCTAAGCAATATAAATATCATAACTCTTAAGTAATAGCCCAAAATTCTGATCACCGAACCATGCGATTGAAATCCATCTTCGCGATCAGAATCAGCATGTACTTAATAGAGTTAGACAATGGACTTTACCTGAAGTAGAGCCAAACTTATTGACTTTAACATCCTTAGGTAAATTTGGCAGCTTCGTAACCAATGCCCCTTCCTTTGGCAATAGTTACCTATGGACCCTTGATAATGGGACTATCTCAGACTTCGCCTCTCTCTTTACCATTGGGTCAACCGAGTTGACTATGGCCAATCCCTTTCCATTGGGAAGAGAGAGCTTTACTGGATATCCAATGTCATCATTGTCAATGTCCATAGCGTTTTAGGAAGCTGATCTTAGGAAATAGATAAGATCATTAAGGGTCTTGTCTTAGTCTGTTTCATAGGATTCCCAAAAGAACTCACTATGTGACTTAGAAAGTAGTTGAGCCACCAACTTTCTCAAGACTTTGACACCCAACTCTCCCGGCTTGTCAATATGTGACTACATCTCCAAGATGTGATCACACCTAGACCTTGCCTTGCCAATAGGGCTTGAGTGACCTTAAACTTTTTAGGAACTTGTGGGTTAGGGAGAATAATTGGAGGAGGTGAAAGAAGTATGATATCCATGGGACATCATCTTCATTTAGGAAAGCTTGTTTCAAGAGATTTGGGAAGATCATAAATGTCTAGACCAGACATCTTTTTGGGAGATATTCAAGATAGTTGATTTAAAGTCCTTAATATGACACCCAATATGAAATATTAAGGCTAGGACCCAACAAACTATTTTATAACTTAGAAGAGGGATGCCGTAATCCAAGCTATAAAATATTTGAAGGTAGGTGAATGACGATTCACCAATTTCCACCATGAAAAACGAAATAATTTATTAGGTTTTAATTGGATTTGAAAGTCCTAGATCTTTGAGATTCATTGAACTGTTCAAAGGCATGTTTCAATCTCGAGTGTGCCCTTCAGGTTTTGTGACTGGGATGCCGAGGATCACAAAACAAGGTGTGAATAACCATGCAAATATACTTGGTACCCTTAATATTTACCCCTTAACCAGTGTGCCGGTTAACCACACACACTCCACCGATACTATGATAAATATTAAGTTACCCTTTGCCTACCTTGTTAAGTCCAGGTTAGTGTGCCGGTTAACCACACACGCTCCACTAACGACTTAAGCAAAGTGCAAAGTGTAATTTCATGGGTTAGCACCAAATTCACATTTTCCTAAGTAACTAAGATTGGGTATTAATAAGAGTTTAGTTACTTAGTATTTATCATTAATACTTTTAATGAAAGGAGAATTATAGTCGTTGTCCTACCCGTTCGGCTAACGACCCTCCACCAGTCAAGGAAGCGGTGGGTGAGAGTGGACACCCATTAAACTGCCATTTTATAAGCAGTAACCTTATACCCCCCTTATAGACCGGCTTCGTGAATGAGGCCTACTAACGGTAAGACTGACTTTACTCTTATACATATATATAAATATTATTAACTTATAATATTATAAAGTATAAGGGTTGAATTTTAACTTTTAAAATTCTAAGGGCTAACTTGGAATTAAAGTATTCATAAGTGAAAACTTTTCAAATTCCAAAACTTGAGGGCAAGTTTTAAAACTATTCAAAACTAATTAATTCCATAACTTATGAGTTTAAAGTAGTTTTAAAAAAAAACTCTTCAAGTTCCATAACTTGAGGACAAGTTATGGAGGACTTTAAACTAATTAATAAAAAAAAACTTTTTTTTATTGTAACTTATGGAACTAATTAAGGTTACACTTTTTTTTTTTTAATTTAATGAAGAGGCTCTTGAACCTCCATAACTTGAGGACAAGTTATGGAGTCATAAAACCATTTAATTAGAACTAGACTCTTCATTTTGTAACCTTTGCCAACTTTTATAAGTTTTATGATTCTTAAATGTGACTTTTCATATAACTTGAGGACAAGTTACAAAAACACACTTTGGAATCAACTCTTAGATTAAAATGGATTGAAAACAACTATTTCACACAACTTTTCTATTAATCTAAGAACTTCATAAGAACTAGATAATTCAAATCATCAATCTTCAAGAAATTAGCATGAACATACAAACTAATACAAATCATGAAATTATGACAATTATCTTAGAAATTGGATTATCATGAACATTACCACATCAAAAACAAGTTTATAAGTCCAAAAACATCTTAGGGTAATGTTCCTAGTCCAATTCCAGCCAAAACAATCGAATATATGCATCCAACTCGATTTTTCAGCTACTTTTGCAATTATAACAAGAAAACAAGCGTAGGCTCTGATACCACTGTTGGGTTATGAGCATTCTAACACTCCTAAGTGTACATGCAACCCTAAATACCTTGGATCTATGTTTTCTCTATTATACATACAATTATGAACATCCAAGGTATTATCCTAATCTAGCATACAAAATAATAAATATAACAAGATAGAATACATACCTCTTTGATGTAGAATGTCTTCATGAAGCTTGAGTGCCTAGTGCCCCAAGTGTGACACCTCAAATGGTTCACACAACACCAAATACACTTGGAATAACTTGAGAGAAACTTGAACACTCCTTGAAATCGTCTAGCCCTCACACTCACACATTAGTGCCCGATTTCTTTAGCCATGGGATTCTTTTATATGGTGGCTATTAGGGTTACACCATGTAACTCATAACTTTACCCATCCCTTATGCTCCGTGGACTTTAACCTCCATGGAGTATCCATGGGTCACCCCATGGACTTAGTCTAACATAAGGAATCTTGGATCACAAGCCCACATATATAAGAATGAATGATTTACACAATCAACCCATATATTTAATTAGTCTCCTTTTGATCACTTAATTAATTCCAAATTAATTCTTGATCAATACTAATTAAATAACCTTATTAATATATATTAGAACTTATAATATATTAACCAACCTTAAGTGTTATTTCTCTCATTATAGTCTATCCAAATGCATGATGCCATGCAACCCAAATGGACCATGCCGGGTCGGGTCAAGTCTTACCAATTATAGTTATGGACTTAGACATTAATCCAACACAAGGCACCAAGGCCGGCCCTTTAGTTGTTATTGTTATGGTATGCTACCTATGGTTATGATCTGTTAGATTGGAATCAGGATGGACAGTATGTTATGCTCTTATGATCCATAGGGATTGGTATGATAGTGACATGCTAGGTCGATGCTCTAGTTATGAGAGATTGCTATGATTGATGATCAATGAGATAGATATGTTGATGTTTGTATATGACAATATATGCTAGTTATGCGCACATGCTTATTTGCTTGTTGTTTGGGTTGAGGCGGTCCTGCTTTGTGCTAAAGGCCAACACACCCTATGAGCGGTCCGGGGAGACTGTAGGCCCACGTGGCGGTCCAGTTATGCTGAAGGCTCGGGACAGATTCAGATAGACTGTAGGCCCTGCAGGGCGGTCCAGTTAGGCCGATGGCCCAGTATGCATGTTGTTTGTCTGTTGTTGATATGGTATTATCGGTGTGGTATTGGTATTTTGGGGGTAGCTCACTAAGCCCTTGGGCTTACAGTTTTCATTTTAATGTTTCAGGTACTTCCGGAGATCTGGTTATTGGGACACTCTGATGAATAATGATTGAAAACATTTTGTAAACAAATACTATTTGGTTTTATTTGTGATTGGAAAAGTTTAAATTTGGCGTAAAATAGATGGATGTTACAAGTTGGTATCAGAGCCTTGGTTTGAGTGAATTGGGGGAAACACACGTGTGAACCCAGTCTCAAATCAAGGGAAATTTTCGGAATAAATTCTAAAATGGTTTTCAAAGTAAAGGATGGAGGATGCAGAGGGTACGATCAGCCGGAGCCTGTAAGTAAACCCCAAAATACCATACAGTTATTTGATATCATGATATGATAGAACAACATGCTAGTGCTAGGCTAGGAATCTTCAGGAATCGCATGATAGACTTGCCTGATTATAGGATACCTACTAGCCTAGGGTTTCTTGTATATGGAATTGACATCATAACTGTAGGTGTTTAGTGTATACATCATGATTGTGCATAATCAAGATCTTATAGCCTGAGAATGTCTGATTCGACCTTAGTGTAGGATTGGATATTCGAAAGTCTATCGGGTCCAGCGTTATGTGTGGCTAGCATACACTAGTGCTGCAGGGTTGGTGAAAGTTTCATGAATGTGTGAGTTGTGGAAAGCTGTGAGACCAGTGGCGAGATAGTCGATATTCCCCTAGGAGTGAGGGTTGAGTGAATATTATGTAGGTGATAGTATTAGGGCGTTGTGGCGATACTTGAGACAAATATGGGTAGGTGCGGAAGGTAGTATGGGCCCGTACTACTGGAAGCACAGGACCCATACGCGTAGCAAGGAAGTCACAACCCCTAGGGTTATGGGAATTGGCCTCCCGATATATGTTGTTTATCTGACGTCTTGGTTATATTTTCAGTATGGTGGTGACGAGACGTTTTACTACTGGATCCGGATCAGGATCAGGATCAGGATCGGGAGACAGAGGGTCGGAGGTGCCGGTAGCACCTGCGCCTGTGGTACAGATAGGGACAGAGGAGTTGGATGCCAGGATCCTGGAGATTCTGCACGATGAGATTGCTACAGCGTTCCGAGCGCATTTGCCAGAGATGTTTGGGTCGATTAAGACCGCGATGGTTGAGTACTTTGATGAGCGATATGCAGCTCTAGCAGAGACAGCTGCCGCTGCAGCTACTTCGACTGTAACCGCGGAAGGGGTTGGAGGAGGAGCCGGCAGGGCTTTCCAGTATCGGGACTTCGATAATACGAAGCCCCCGACATTTGATGGTACACAGGATGCGATCAGGGCTATGAGGTGGTTATCTGATGTAGAGGGTTGTTTCTTCACGTGTTCATGTCCTGCTGACCAGAAGGTCAGGTGTGCCCTGAACCTGCTGAGACTTGGGGCAAAGGACTGGTGGAGATTGACGACATGGTCGTACACTGATGATCAGCGAGCCGCTGTTACTTGCGAGCAGTTCCGGGATATGTTCCGCACCCGCTACGTTCCACGCGTTGAGCAGGAGCGGCTTGCTCAGGAGTTTTTGACATTGAGGCAGGATGGGGAGTCAGTGATGGAGATCACTCGTATGTTCACGAAGAGGGATATGTTTTGCCCGGAGTTTGCTTCAGAGCAGTCTCAGATGACTCGTTATCTAAGTATGCTCAAGATTGATATTCGACAGTTTGTTGCTACGCAACGTTGTGAGACTCTCTTGGATCTTCAGGAAGCCGCGAGGCGGTGTGAGTTGGAGTTAGAGCTGAAGTTGAAGGAGCAGCGTCAGGTTCCGGCACAGTCTCAGCCGGCACCTAAGCGGTCCAAGATCGCTGATACTCGGACCGGGGGTCAGCAGAGCCGCACTTGTGGAAAGTGTGGCAGGGGTCATTCTGGGGTTTGTCGAGCAGGAGGTGGTTGCCACAAATGTGGCAAGGAGAGGCACTATACCAGGGACTGTCGCCAGTCCGTCCCTCCAGCAGATATGAGGATTTGTTACCAGTGTCATCAGGTTAGTCACGTAATGACCAACTGCCCGCAGCTCGCCGCCAAGCCGGCGCAGGGATCCACACCGACTACTTTGAGGATTGGGGATGGGAGGCCGGTCAAGGTGGAGCCTCCAAAGGCTCAGGGGCGCGCCTTCCAGCTCACGCCCAAGGAGGCCAAGGCAGCACCGGATGTGGTTGCTGGTATGTTTCTATTTTCTGTTTCAGTTATTGTATCTGTGTTATGCTTATCGGTGGTACCTATGTTTAGGTACATTTTTAGTAAACTCTTTGCCTGCTTTGGTTTTATTCGACTCGGGGGCGAGTCGGTCGTTTGTATCTTAGACTTTCAGTAGAGAGTTTAGTATGTCGGTAGATGAGCTTGAGTGTCCGTTGCGAGTTTCGATCGCCAACGAGCACGGGATTTCTACTTCTTCGGTTTACCGGGGATGCGAGCTGGAGATGTTCGGGGTTTCATTCCTAATAGATTTGATTCCTATTCCCATGGGGGAAGTATGTGTGATCGTAGGGATGGATTGGCTCAGCCGGTTTGGCGCCATGATCGACTGTGAGGGTCAGCGAGTGGTAGTTCGAACCCCAAGTGGGGGAGAACTGGTAGTGTATGGTGAGGGCACCAGAGTGGGAGCAGGGTTTTGTTCAGCCACCAGGACTCGGCAGTTCATTCAGCACGGGTGTGCCGGTTTTCTAGCGTATGTGATAGATACGCGGATTGAGGATTATACTTCAGTTTCAGAGGTTCCAGTGGTTAGGGAGTTTGCTGATGTGTTTCCAGAGGAGTTACCTGGAGTGCCTCCGGAGAGGCAGGTAGAGTTCAGGATTGATCTAGTGCCGGGTGCGGCCCCTATCGCCAAGGCGCCGTACCGTCCGGCACCGCCAGAGATGCAGGAGTTGGCATCTCCGCTGCAGGAGCTGCTGGGTAAGCAGTTTTTTCGCCCGAGTAGTTCACCCTGGGGAGCACCGATCCTCTTCGTCAGGAAAAAGGATGGTTCGCACAGGATGTGCATTGACTATAGGGAGTTGAACAAGTTAACGGTGAAGAACCGTTATCTTCTCCCAAGGATAGATGATCTTTTCGATCAGCTGCAGGGTGCATCTTGGTTTTCCAAGATCGATTTGAGATTCGGATATCACCAGGTCAGGGTGAGGGAGGAAGACGTGGAGAAGACCGCGTTTCGGACTCGTTATGGTCATTACGAGTTCGTGGTGATGCCGTTTGGGCTCACCAACGCGCCGTCAGTGTTTATGGATTTGATGAATCGGATCTGCAGACCGATGCTCGATCGCTCGGTCATTGTGTTCATAGATGATATCTTGGTGTATTCAAAGACCCGAGAGCAGACGAGGAGCACCTCAGGGAGCTGCTGGAGGTTCTGCGGCGAGAACGGCTGTATGCCAAGTTCTCGAAGTGTGAGTTTTGGTTACGAGAGGTCCAGTTCCTTGGACATCTCGTTAATCAGGAGGGGATTTTGGTCGACCCGGCCAAAGTCGAGGCGGTCATGCAGTGGGAGATCCCGAAATCTCCCTCAGATATCAGGAGTTTCTTGGGGTTAGCAGGGTACTATTGGAGATTCATTCGGGATTTCTCCAAGATTGCAGTACCCCTCACTCGTCTAACGAGGAAGGGGGTGGATTTCTGGTGGGATCCATTGCAACAGAGGGCGTTTGAGACCCTTCGGCGGTATTTATGTGAGGCGCCTGTGTTGACGCTCCCCGAGGGAGTCGAGGATTTTGTAGTATATTGGGACGCATCCATCACAGGCCTGGGGGCTGTCCTCATGCAGAGGGGACGAGTGATAGCCTATGCATCGCGGCAGCTGAAGCCGCATGAGACGAGATACCCTACGCACGATCTTGAGTTGGGAGCGGTGGTATTCGCTCTCAAGATTTGGAGGCATTATATGTATGGGGTCTGATGTACTATATACACGGATCACAAGAGTTTGAGGCACATCATGGATCAGCCGAACCTGAATATGAGGCAGCGCAGGTGGCTGGATGTAGTCAAGGACTATGATTGTGAGATCCTTTACCATCCTGGTAAAGCGAATGTGGTTGCGGACGCTTTGAGCCGCAAGTCAGCTGGGTCTTCTACCCCAGCAAGGTGTATGAGGATAGCGGTGGATTCCCCGCTTGTGAGCTTGATTATGTATGCTCAGGTTGAGGGAATGAGACCAGAGAACTAGAAGTTGGAGCGGATTAAGGGCGAGAGCGCCCGGTTTGTTCAGGATAGCCGCAGATTATTGACCCGACACGGTCGGGTTTGGGTTCCGATGTCCGGAGGGGTCCGGCAGACAGTGATGGAGGAGGCTCATAAGTCTCACTTTTCTATACACTCGGGGTCCACCAAGATGTACCGCGATCTAAGCTTGAGTTACTGGTGGCCCGGTATGAAGCGAGAAATCGCTTGGTATGTTGAGAGGTGTCTGACCTGTATGATGGTCAAGGCCGAGCATCAGAGGCCGCATGGTAAGCTGCAGCCTCTGGAGATTCCCATGTGGAAATGGGAACAAATCACGATGGACTTCATTACGAAGTTGCCAAGGACGGCAAGGGGGTTCGATGCTATATGGGTCATAGTGGATCGGTTGACCAAGAGTGCCCATTTCTTGGCCATACGGGAGAGTTCGTCGGCCGAGAAATTGGCCGACATGTACGTCAGCGAAATTGTCTCTCGCCATGGGGTTCCAGTCTCCATCGTTTCCGATCGGGATGTCAGGTTTACTTCCCGTTTTTGGCAGAAGTTCCATGAGGAACTGGGTACGCGGCTGCACTTTAGTACAACGTTCCATCTGCAGACCGATGGACAGAGTGAGCGAACCATTCAGAACCTCGAAGATATGTTGAGGGCATGAATCATTGACTTCGGTGGGAGTTGGGATTCCCACCTACCGCTTGCAGAGTTCGTCTACAACAACAACTATCATTCCAGTATTGGCGCCCCACCTTTTGAGCTGTTGTATGGTCGGAGATGTAGAACCCCGGTCTGTTGGGGTGAGGTTGGACACAGAGTGATGGGTCGGACGGAGGTAGTCTTGCAGACTACCAACAAGATCCAGCAGATCAGACAGCGGCTGCACACCGCTCAGAGTCGGCAAAAGAGTTACGCTGATAGACGTCGATCGGATTTAGAGTTTCAGGTTAGTGACATGGTACTTCTAAAGGTCTCTCCCTGGAAGGGTGTGATCCGCTTCAGGAAGAGGGGAAATTTGGATCCCCGTTATATTAGGTCATTCAGGATCATTGCCAGGGTTGGCAAAGTGGTTTATAGGCTTGAGCTATCAGAGGAGCTCAGCCGAATTCATAGCACGTTCCATGTTTCGCAATTGCGAAAGTGTATTATGGATCGGGAGGCAGTAGTATCGTTGGATGATATTCAGGTCGATGACCACCTGAATTACGTGAAGAGGCCTGTAACCATCTTGGAAAGGAAGAAGAAGATCTTGCGGAACAAAGAAATACCTTTGGTGAAAGTGCAGTGGGAACATCGGAGGGGATCCGAGTGGACATTAGAGCCGGAGGCGGAAATGCGAAAGCATTACCCGGCGTTGTTTATTCCAGCAGACTTCGAGGGCGAAGTCTAGTTCAAGTGGGGGAGAATTGTAATGCCCCAATTCTCAGGTATTGTTTAAATATGAATTTCTTTGATTTTGAGGTCTACTCGACGAGTTGGTTGTCCTACTCGCCGAGTAGCAGCGGGTTGGGGACACGTATTCAGTGGCCTACTCGCCGAGTCCACGAAGGGACTCGACGAGTAGGAGCTGGCAGATGAAACCCTAAATCCCGGGGTTTTGCACCCTATTTAAGGAAGCATAAGCCTCCTTTGGCCTCTTTGTAGTCCATTGAGAGCTCAGAAAACCCTAATTCGTGTGGTGTTTCATTCTTGTGTGTCTAAAGCTTTGGAGAAGAGATCTTTTGAGAAGAAGAGCTTGGAGGACAAAAGGCTAGGGGCAAGGAAGTGTGAGAAATCAGAAATCTACCTCAGATAGCATCATTTGGAGGTATCAAGTCGTCACCTTTACTTCATTTTCCTTCTAGACCTCTTTTGGTTGAGATTTAGGGTTTTTATGGTTTGGTTGAGATGATAATGTGGGATATGAGCTAGATCTGAAGTTGTAACTTCAGATCTGGACCCTTCTTGGGTTCTAGAGTCATAAAGCTCCGAATTTGGCCATGTATGAAGCCTTTTTGAGTATGAAACCCCATTGTGAGCTTGGATTTGACATTTAGAGCCTTTGTAGCTATACATGCACGTAAAGTTTGCAACTTTACATGAAAAGCATGCCTTAGAAGCTTGGATCTGTAATTTGGAGCCACTGCATGGCTTAAAAGAGTTTGTATGACTTAAGGACTGAAGGAACTCGGCGAGTCGCAAGGTTGACTCGGCGAGTCTCATGAAGATGAGCCTGGACCCGATGAGTTGGATGAACAACTCGGCGAGTCCGATGAATATTGCTGTAGACTCGACGAGTTGGATGAACAACTCGGCGAGTCGGTTGAGGTTTCCCCAATTTAGGTATGCGTGTGTAACCTTCGAGTTGCAAGAAGGAAACTCGACGAGTGGCCTTAGGGTTTCGATCATAAACCGAAGGAACTCGACGAGTCACTTCGGTGACTCGGCGAGTGGGCAAGTACTTCAAGGAACTCGGCGGGTAGCCGAGGGTACTCGGCGAGTTAGGGTCAACATGGACTGTTGACCTTGACTAATGACTTTGACTTTGATCAGGGTTTAATTAGTTGGCTTATGGGATACCTTGAAAGGTTGGGAACTTATGGGTATGATTATGCTATGGTAATAGGTGGTGGAGTTTGTGGCGGTGATCCGAGGGTTGAAGTTTATCTACCGAGTCGACATCTGCAAGGTGAGTTATCCTCACTATATCAATAGGGTCTAAGGCACCAAGGCCGGCCCTTTAGTTGTTATTGTTATGGTATGCTACCTATGGTTATGATCTGTTATATCGGAATCAGGATAGACAGTATGTTATGCTCTTATGATCCGTAGGGATTGGTATGATAGTGACCTGCTAGGTCGATGCTCTAGTTATGAGAGATTGTTATGATTGATGATCAGTGAGATAGATATGTTGATGTTTGTATATGACAGTATATGCTAGTTATGCGCACATGGTTATTTGCTTGTTGTTTGGGTTGAGGCAGTCCTGCTTTGTGCTGAAGGCCAACACACCCTATGAGCGGTCCGGGGAGACTGTAGGCCCACGTGGCGGTCCAGTTATGCCGAAGGCTCGGGACAGATTCAAATAGACTGTAGGCCCTGCAGGGCGGTCCAGTCAGGCCGATGGCCTAGTATGCATGTTGTTTGTCTGTTGTTGATATGGTATTATTGGTGTGGTATTGGTATTTTGGGGGTAGCTCACTAAGCCCTTGGGCTTACAGTTTTCAGTTTAATGTTTCAGGTACTTCCGGAGATCATGGCAAGGCGAAGGCGTGATCGTACCGCTCCTCATCCTTATGATCTGGTTATTGGGACACTCTGATGAATAATGATTGAAAACATTTTGTAAACAAGTACTATTTGGTTTTATTTGTGATTGGAAAAGTTTAAATTTAGCGTAAAATTTATGGATGTTACACACTGAAGTATCCCACACCGATAAAATACCACCCGATCCCCTAGCCGTACTGCAAGCAAAATCAAAAGTCGAATTACCCCAAAGAGCCCTTATTTTGACAAGGTCAACCCAAGTCAATCTGGTTTCTTGTAGACCAATAAAATCCACCAAATGACTATTACAAATCTCCTTAACCCATCTACGCTTTTTTGCCGTATTCAGGCCACAAACATTAAGTGAAAAACAATTCATAAAGACTGAAGCACTCCTATACCAACTAGACGGTTTTTCAAGTCCTCCTTAGCATTCTCCACATCATATCCTAAGATTTTTCCTAACTCAATGAACCTACTCACCTCTTCACAAGAATTAACCCCCACAGATGGAGTAGCTTTCTTCAAAATCTTTACTGACCCCGTACTCCACGACTTCCTAGGATTATCATCTGAATAATGAAAAGAACCGCAAGATTCTTTGAACACTTTACCCCCGAAACCAGGTGGCTTCGAGATACTATCACTACTCCTTTGATCCTCTGATTGCACGTTTTCCATGTTACCAAGGTCAATTCTCTTAGCTGAACCGGAACCAATACCCACCAATGGTACAGAAGCATTTGGAGGTCTAATATTATTCCCCATTTCATCATTACTAGCCTCATCACTTTTTCCCACCCCCTGTACAGGTTCAGTTTCATTATTCACTTCATTAACATTATCATCCTCACGGTTTTGATCATACTCCTCATTCTCTTTATCTGAATTTAAACCAAAAGACTCATCTTCTCCTTCATCAAACGATCCAATGGAATTGTTGTTTTCCTCTACAAAACTACCATCTTCTGCCACATCAGGTTCCCATAGTGCCACTTCTTTCACATAAACTTGGTAATATTTGCCTTCAATATTCATTCATACTGATTCTTGAATACTCGCCATAATCCTAGTCAACACACACACTTTTCCAGCTGACATGCAGTTACTTTCATCATCATCTGAGAACAATACGGATCCCCATCCCGAAGCAATCCTCTTAAAAACACATGGGTTCCACGCACACATAGGTAACCCAAGGATTTCCAACCAAACAGCTCTTTGTGAGATAACAAAATCTTTAGTTATACCACGAAACTTACAAAAGATATTATGGATACCAGCATTAGAAGAAAAGTTGTTACAGGCTTTAGTAGAATCGATGACACCAATACCCACATCCCACCGACATAACGACTCTTGACAGTAGAAAATCCTTCCTCAGAGCATAAGTTTATTAAATTCGATATTGAAGTAGCTTCCTTTACTTCCGCAAGCACTGTCGACTGGACATCAGTCATACCAATCAGTTCTCTGCCCCCTATCTTTACCTTTCGTATCATACTGGTGTCCTTAGGTTCGTTGTTCCCGTCCCCCACAATAGCCTTGGCATAAGATTTCTTTATCTGCCCATCTCCATCTTTCCATTCACTCGTTTTATGTTTCTGTTTCGCGTCAATTTGCCCATACCCTGTGTTGGACTTGCTTTGGCTCTGCCTATTAAACTTAGATATCGATGCAAAAACATGATAATTGCCAAACCATAACTCACACAGTCTCCTTTCCAATTCCTGATTATTTTTTACCTTAATAAAACGTACAAAACCAAACCGTCTACCCATGCTAGATCGCTTCTGGGCAATATACACATCCACGATATTCCCAAGTTTCTCACATGCATGCCATAATTCTCTTGGTTGCAGGTCAGGAGGAAGATTAGTAACATAGAATGAAATTGCAATTTTACTTACTGTATCTGCATTTAATAAGTAGCCTCCGCCTCTATTGTTCGTCCGATCTCTGTTACTATTTGAATATGAGCCTGCTCTTCGATCATTCCTTTCTCCTACGTGGCGCCATTGTTCCTCACGTTGCTTGGACATACTAACAACACTTCCTTCACAGTTACTCAAGTACCCTACAAAACCCCCAACCCCCCACCCCAACAGACTCCCCTCGTCGAACCAGAATGGAATCGACAGGAAAAGTTGCCGGAAAATCAAAAGTCAACGCCGGTACAAGGGCACCGCCGTAGGGTTTTTCTTAAGATGCTTATAATTTATGATTAACTTTTATTATTATTAAGATTTTAAGAAAATTAGAAAAAATAAATTATAACAAACTAAACCTTTAATTTTAAAATATATAAAAAAAACAAACTAAAAGATATAAAAATATGAATAGTAGAAGTATATATGACAATTTGTCAATATTGTTAATCAAAAGCAAAACTTGTTAGATGAAAATATAAAACAAACTAAAAGATATAAAAATATGAATGGTAGAATTATATGACAATTTTTCAATATTCTTAATCAAAAGCAAAACTTGTGAATATAACAAGAAAAAGGATAATTATTTTAAAGAATAAAGTTTGAGCTATTGAATTTCGAAAATTAAATTTTATGACAGAAGAAAGAAGTCAAAATGGCGTGCTAAAAGTTGAGTTAAAAAACATAAACGATGTTGATAGTATAATGGATGGTAGAGTTAGTACGGATGTATAGGTTAAAGGCCTTCACTTTCTTAAACTGTGAGGCGAGATGGAGCAATTGAAGGCCTTGATTTGGTGTAAAAGACTAAGATTAAATGGAGAGTAGATAGGGATGAGAATTCTAAGTTTTTTCATGATATGATATGCTCTCAATAGAAAGCGGTGTTAAATGGTTATCCGGGGTGTCATGGAGGATTGAGTTTAGATTATAAACTCAATTCAAGTTAAACAAACCATTTCACAGCCGAAGAGATTAAAAATGCACTTTGGTCTTGCAGGGGTGATAAAGCGACAAGTTCGGTTGGATTTTCCTTTTCATTTATGAAAAAGCTTATAAATGTTTAGAAAAAAGGTATTGTTGATTTTGTTATGTAATTTTACGACTCAATATTCATTCCAAATGATTGTAATTCATCGTTTATAACACTTATTCCCAAGACGACCAATCATATATTCGTAAAAGATTATAGACATATTAGTCGTATTAGGGTGCATTATAAGATTATAGCTAAGTTATTGGTTGAATTGTTGGTGAAAGTGGTTGGAATTGTGGTTTGCCTCGAGCAAATGGTTTTCATTTAATGGTAAACAAGATTGTCGATTGGTATAAGAAAAAGAAGGAAACTTTCTTGTTATGGTGTTTTTATTTAGGTTTAGGTCTAAAAATAATCTTGCAAAAATCTAATTTTTTTAGGGTCGGGTGTCTGCGGCTGAGTACGGTCTAGAGTTATAGGTTGAAAAATCAGGTTTTACATCTTTTAATTTTTTTTTCTTTAGAGTTTAGATTATAAACTCAATTCAAGTTAAACAAACCATTTCACAGCCGAAGAGATTAAAAATGCACTTTGGTCTTGCAGGGGTGATAAAGCGACAAGTTCGGTTGGATTTTCCTTTTCATTTATGAAAAAGCTTATACATGTTTAGAAAAAATGTATTGTTGATTTTGTTATGTAATTTTACGACTCAATATTCATTCCAAATGATTGTAATTCATCGTTTATAACACTTATTCCCAAGACGACCAATCATATATTCGTAAAAGATTATAGACATATTAGTCGTATTAGGGTGCATTATAAGATTATAGCTAAGTTATTGGTTGAATTGTTGGTGAAAGTGGTTGGAATTGTGGTTTGCCTCGAGCAAATGGTTTTCATTTAATGGTAAACAAGATTGTCGATTGGTATAAGAAAAAGAAGGAAACTTTCTTGTTATGGTGTT
Source organism: Lactuca virosa (assembly GCF_052849685.1). Lineage (NCBI taxonomy): Eukaryota > Viridiplantae > Streptophyta > Magnoliopsida > Asterales > Asteraceae > Lactuca > Lactuca virosa. The sequence goes on from NC_136433.1 coordinate 49,689,454, forward strand.
TTTATTTGGGTTTAGGTCTAAAAATAATCTTGCAAAAATCTAATTTTTTTTAGGGTCGGGTGTCTGCGGCTGAGTACGGTCTAGAGTTATAGGTTGAAAAATCAGGTTTTACATCTTTTAAATTGTTTTTTTTTTCTTTAGCCTTTTTAGAGGCCATTTAATATCTTTTTTTATGACTACGATCATTTATAAATTTCCACTTTTGGATCGTGGCATAAGGTTTTCCCTTTACAAGTGAGGATGAAAATTATTTTAGCTCAAGTTGATTATGATGATGTGTTGATTTATTTAGGAGGAGATAGATGTTTGGAATCATCCACAATCAACAAGACTTCATTATGGATTGAACTCTTTTGGAAATTCGGGTTATTGCCCTTTCTAGTGCCAAGTTTCAGAGGGCTTTCGGCTTTGGAACTGTTTAGATCATGCGATCCTATCACTTATTCGTGGACAAAAATAACTTTTAAAGATTGTTTGGCTTGTTCAATCATTATGCTATTATAAGGTATTTTCAAGAATTTAATGGTGTAAGGTATTTTCAAGCACTATGATATGAAGATGTATTTTGTTAAAGACATTTATGTCGTATGACATTCGGTTTGAAGTTTTTACTTCTTCAATATTTCATCTCTAATTTGGATAAAGCTTTATTTGAGCAAGGTATCGGTTTTATTTTTTTAGCACATTCGGGAGCATGTTATACATGATATGGTATGAAATCCATTTTGACACCGGTGGTTTGGCATCATTACAATATTTTTATGTGTTTATAATATTGTAAATGTATTTTCTAAGGTACTTGTGTAACGCCGAGTTCCCTGGTACGAATTTAATTAACTTATTTATTTATTTTGAGAGAAGTACTCGACGAGTTGGTAGCCCTAACTCGTCGAGTAGAAGGCAGTCTATGCGTGGAGTTTAAGTTGTCTACTTGGCGAGTCAAGTCCTTGACTCGACGAGTAGCTCAGTCAGGGTGAAGCCCTAATTTCAAGGTTTTGCACCCTATTTAAACACCTTAATCCCCACCCCTTAGTCTCATTTGCAGCCTCCTTGTCCCAAACCCTCAACTACAAAACCCTAGAATGCTTTTTGAGTGTGTGAGCCACTTTTGAGTGTTATTTGTGCCTTTTGAAGCTTGTGGAAGAAGAAGAAGTTGGAGGACTCAAGAGAAATATTATAGATCCAGAAGTTTCATTCCTTTAGCTGCATTTTCTAGTAATAAAGCCTCAAACTTGATCATCCTCTTCTTAGATCTATTTATGACCTCTTTTGAGGGTTTTTGGTCCAAGATTTGCTAACTTGTGGGTAAGGATTGACCCATGAGCTGCTCTTCCAGATCTAGTGCCTTGAGAGGCTATGAGGACATAAAGGTGAAAACTTTATGCCCTTAGATTCATCATGCCAGTGCTGTATTTATGGGCTTTTGAGCCCAAAAAGGCCATGCATGGAAGCAAGCTTGAGGCTTTTAGTGATCATCTGATAGCTAGACCCTAGATCTAGGTTTGCATGCGTGGATTTGAGATTCTTAGGATTTTTGGACAAGATCCATGTCTGAACGGAATTAGGGTTTTGTCTAAACCCTTTAAGAAGAGTTATGAACGAGTAAAGTTGGAAACTTTACCCTTAGAAAGGCCATTCCAGTGAGCAAACGAACTAAGGACCTTAGATCCAGAAGATAGGGGCTTAATCTATTAAGATGGCTCAATCAGACAGGAGAACTCGGCGAGTCCAGGAAAGGACTCAACGAGTTGAAGTGGGATGTCCCGGTCTTTATGACAGGAAGAACTCGACAAGTCTGTTAAGGGACTCGACGATTTGACTTAGTTGATCATGTGTCTGAGTTGTTCATGAACTCACCGAGTTGGGAGATGACTCGACGAGTTAGGGTTGACTGGGAGTTGACCTTGACTTTGAATTTGACCAGGATGTTGACTTTGACCAGGGGTAAAATGGTCATTTTACCCTAAGAAGGATTATCAGATTTTGATTAAGTGTTGTTATGGAGTTGATAGCCGGAGATTCACCGGAGCAACATACATGGATTCCTCACTCGAGTTTTCAGCAGTCAGTCTTGTGAGGTGAGTTTCCTTCAGTAGGAACGGGTCTAAGGTACCAAGGTCGGCCCGTAGTATGATATGTTAGCAGCTGAGTGTGGGCGAGGCCCGTATCTCATAGTAGCCGAGTGTGGGCGGGGCCCGTATCTCATAGCATAGCTTGATTATGGATATATGCTTGTTGGATATATTTAGTTATACTTGTTGTCTGTGTGATACTTGTATGTTTGTTTAAGTAGTTGAGTGTGGGCGAGGCCCGTATCTCATAGCAGTTGAGTGTGGGCGGGGCCCGTATCTTATAGCAGCTGAGTGTGGGTGGGGCCCGTATCTCATAGCAGCTGAGTATGGGCAGCGCCCGTATCTCATAGTAGCCGAGTGTGGGTGGGGTCCGTATCTCGAAGTAGCTGAGTGTGGGTGGGGCCCGTATCTCAGAGTCAGCAGAGTGTGGGCAGGGCCTGTATCTCCCAGTTAGCGGTGTGTGGGCGGGGCCTGTATCTCCATGAGTGTGGGCAGGGACTGTATCTCCTATTTGCATGTTATATGTGTATGGTATGTGGTAGTTTGGGGAGACTCACTAAGCTTCGTGCTTACAGTTTACAATTTTGGTTTCAGATACTTCCACTAGCAAAGGGAAGGGCTCGGGATGATCGCATGGCACACACCACAGTTTCAGCCTGGGATTGTTTTAGACTCCAATCTTTTCTCATATGATTTCGATATAGTACTTGACATGATGTTTTGAGACACATGGTTCTTGATTTTCTTTATGATGATGGATGATTTATGGTTTTTGATAACGATTTAAAACGAAATTTTTGGGACGTTTCAACATGCATCGAGTTTAAAAGATTTGTATCCAGTGGGTTTTGGGAGATTTAATATATCACCATTTTGCCCGTCTCCCTTTTATTTCTTTTGATATATGTAGGTTATGAAAACACCACCTATTCATATTAAGAAGTTATCATTTTATTAAAACACCTCATATTTATTTACGAATGTTTCCTAAGTATAAGGGTTTTCTTAGTATGATTAGGATTCGTGTGAGACTATTATCTAAAGCCTTTTAGATCTTTTATCTATTATCATTCATTCATACATATTATTTTATCTCCTATCACCTTGGAGTTTTATCAACAATGTAACATTTTAATAAGTAGTGGTCGTTCATAGTAATTTTTTCCTTTTGGGTTTCTACTATATATGATTGTGTTCTCGTTTGATTGTTCGATTGTGTTTCTTCCACATTGTTTAGTTTATAATAATATGATGTTGGCCGACTAGGTTACCTTTTACTTAACTGGATCTTAGGGTGAGTTCTAATATGTCTTGAGTGATTGGTTGGGATATGTTGATTAAGATATTCAAGAACAAGCTTTCTATTGGAAAATAAAAATGCTTTTTTGTTGATGGATGAAACATATATATATATATATATATATATATATATATATATATATATATATATATTGTTTGGCTGTCAAACCAACAAATAATGGGATAAAGAATATTAATAAAGCTCAAGTCACTGCTATTTCTTATACTAAATATAGTATAGAGTAAGCAGGGTCGGTCCACAGGAATACAGGACTTCTTATCTTGCCATATTTTCACACATAATACAAATAATATTAAAATGGGGGATTGTGTTAGAACTAGATTTAAACTTCATAAATAAACAAGATTGTTAACAGAATTTAGTAAAAGAAATACATTTCCGATTCTGATTCTTATACATGTATTATGTTGAAAGATGCAAAATGAATATGATTATGTTCTATCTAGGTTGGTAATTTAGATACTAATAAACTCTAATATCTAAGTTGACAAAAATTGTTTTATTCAAAACATGTTCTTCAAATAAAACTTCATTTAATTGATTTAATTCAAATAAGCTCTTTCTTTAAATCATTAAATGACTTTAAGTTCTTGCAACAATTACCAACAATATTCAATATTCCTCATAAGCTTGGGATTATGAACATTTAATCTTTGATTACACTCAGTTTGATTCAATTACAATCAATTAAGTGCATGTTACTAACATCAAATCATAAAACATATACGAATTTTACAATTTGATTAACTAGATTGATAAAAACCCTAATTCATTGATCAAGTGAAAAAGAGAATAAACCAAACACTTGATTAAGATCAAATCAAAGGTTACTAGATGTTAAACACAAATCAAGTTCAAGTTACAACCTAACAACACATACTTAAGAATTCAGATTCGGAAATGATTTTGAAATCAACCACACATGTCTAGGTTAAACTACAAATCAAACAAGTTTAAACTTCAAATTGACTTACAAAAAGGAAATTAAAGTGTTTCCAAGTGTTAATCTACTTCCAAAAGCTCTGAAAATCACCTTCTCTCTGCCCAAAATCCGACCTAACCTCCAACAAAACTGATTGTCTGAATTATATGAGAGTAAAACTACTTTAAAAACTGTCGAGACGTTTACACGGCCCGTGTAAATTAAAGGGTGCCATTTACACGACCGTGTAAACAAAAAAAGTAGAATGCTCTTGCATATGCGTTTACACGGCCCGTGTAAACTATAAGCCATCATTTACACGGCCGTGTAAATGTCTGAAAGGCTCAAATCTTCATTTCTTCATTCTCTCTCTCTTCAATGCTCCAAAACTTCTGAAACTTTATCTCCAACTCTTTTTAACTTCCTCCATCAAGATCCAACCTTCAAAAGTCCCTGAAATATCATAAAAGTGTGTGAATGGAATTGCATCATGAAAAATCCCGAAAAATATGCAAAATGCATGAGTTTAAACCTAAATGCAATGCACTTTTATGAACTAAAACTACAAAATGAATGCATGAAATGCATCTAACAAATCTCCCAAGCTTGAACTTTTCTTGTCCTCAAGAAAGAACAAGAAGATTTAAACTAGAGAAAATAAAATAGAATAGAAGAAAAGAAAATTAAAGTTAAAACTATTTGAAACTTAATGCATGAAATCAAAACAAACATGAAAAGATTCAACCCAATTACCTTGTTTTGTACCATAGTTGAGAATGTACCTGTCATGCCTTGAGTCAACTTGGCTTTAGTCTCAAAATATTATATGATAATAGAAACAAGACTTTGGCCACTCCCTAATACAACTCAACAGAATCAAAAATCACAACACTTTTTTTTCTTTTCAATATCATCAAGTCAATTCTTGGAACAAATTATATGGTCTTACTCTCGTGAAATTATATGTGACAAAACATGCTCAACCATCTTTGTTTCATAAAATATAACAATGTCCGATTCCAGCTATTTGTTGGTCAACAACAATCTTTTTCTGAAAAATCTTTTCTAAAAAATTCCCTAATATTTATCCAGATTGGTTACAAACTTCAAACCACTTACACCAGCCAAAGTAATTAACATTCAGTCCAATGTCATAAGTTCAAATCCAAGTCCAAGGGAATCTTTTGACAGCCAAGTATTTTTCCTAAACACAATATTCAATTAAACTATAAACACAATTATATACAAACTTCTTAATTAAATTTTTTTTTACAAATAAAGCTCATGGCTTTCTTTGAAATCCGTGTAACGGGCTTCCAACCAACACATCCAAATCAAATGACCTTAGTGTGCTAGATTTAAAGAGATCCCTCGGGTTTACTTGCCCGAACCTCAAAGGCCACAGATTAGCTTTATTTGCTATTATTAAGTTCATGACTTTCTATGGAACCCATGTAACGAATTTTCAACTCAATCAGTCCCAAACAATTTAGCTTTAGGCGATTAGGTGTAAAACACCCCTCAGAGTTTACTTGTTCGAATCCCAAAGGTCACAGATTAACTTAATAATAGATTTTTTTTTTTTTAAGTAACACATATACAAATATCTAAGTTTACACATAACACTCTTATTAATTAATTAATTTATTTATTTATTTATTTGGCCAATTTCTTTATATTTTCGTCCTTGACTTTTCTATTGTGGGACATCTCACGGTTTATTACCGTGAGGACTTCTAAGACATTTTTCAGGGGACTAAAGGTTAACATGCAAAGACCCGTAAGTATAGTTGAAAGCTATGTCCCCAAGCAGGGTATATAAAAGGGAATGAATAGAAAGGACTTTTAAGAGCGCTGGAAGGCTCGGGACATTGAGATTTTGCATTCTTTTTATGAACTTTTGAATTTGGAATTTTAAGTTCAATTGAGCATTACTACTCATAAGACCGGTCATATGTCCCAAAGAATTAACTCATACCTGCTGTTATGCTCCAATGTTGACAATCTTCTCACTTTCTGTTTTGCACAAGTAGCTTCGGGAGGTGTGCTCGTATGTGATTAACTTGCTTTTAGATTTTTCAATAAAAAGAGCAAGCCAATTTCAAGGCACATAACTCATTTACCAGCTCAACTGTTTTGAAAAGATTCGGTTGATTGGGATTGGATCGTTTTTTTTTTTTTTTTTTTTAATTATGCAATGAATGCAATGCAAAAATTTAGATGCAAACAAAATGCAAAGAAAATAATAAAAATTAGAATAGAAAGAAAATCTTTTTGGTTTTTGAAAAATTTTCCATGCAGAAAGAAAATGAAAAAGAAAATGAAATGAAAATTAATGCAATATGTACAAAACTACATGCAACCTACATGCAACGGGATTTATGCATGGATGAATGCCCCTCCCCAAGCTTAAAATATAGCATCGTCCTCGATGCTTGGAGAGAGGCATAGCCGGCCTATTGAGGACCGGGCGGTGGAGGATATGGTGGGAACTGTGAAGGATAATCAGAAGGATAAAATGGAGGCCACTGGGGTTGGGATGATGATGGAGGCTGCTGCTGCTGGGTGGGAAGCACAAGTACTCTATGGATATCGCTCATCAAATGATGAACATTGCGGTTATGCTGCTCTTGAGCGACCCATCTCTGATCCTGCTCAGCCCACCGTAGTTCTTGTTGGGCCCAACGCTCTTCTTGCAAGTTACGGTAGTCCTGAAAATCAAAAGTGATTTCAGCGACACCCGTATAAATTTCTCCGACTTCCTGCTGTATGTTGGTGTAACGGTGGTTCAAGTGTGCAAACTCGCCCATGTAAAGATTGTGTTCAGGAAAAGGAATGGGGCGAGATGAGCTAGAGGCACCAGCAGTAGGAGCAGGAGGAGTAGAAGTGGTGGTTGAAGGTCTACGGGCAGCAGTAATACCCAAGTTGGATTGGAGGTGCCAATTGGTAGAAGGGATGTCATTGGCCAAGACTAATATCTTCTTATTTCGGTTATCGACGCGTAAATATTCTTTACCATCGACTGTCCAATGAAAATCCCCATTGGGATGGCGGTGAAAGAGATGCATGATTTCCAAAACCTCAAGTGATAAACGAGTACGACCCGGAATTATATTGGTTGGATTGTTGGGTAGATGGAGGCCAAGATGTTCAGCTATAATAGATACCATGCCTCCACAATGTAGCTGGCCACCATTGCTCAGGGCATTTCTGAGCATTTTCTGAACTACCCAACACCCAAAATGAGGGACTTCCTCGGGCTTGTTAATCATGCACCACAAAACTTCTAATTCTTTTTTGTTTGCTTTGCTAATCTCTTCTTGAGGAAATAAGAGAGAAGCAATAATCCGGTGGGTGACCTTCAGAACCGGATGAATAATGCTAGAAGCTTTTGCTGTGCCTGAGTGAAACTCATCTTCACAAGAGATAGTTCTCCAAAACGTTCCACACTCGCGCTCAAATACAGCATTTCTTCTTCCTTTTGCTGTATATACATCTCTTTTCGCTTTTGGGGCACCAATAATATCACAAAGAGTATCAGCATGAATTCTATGTGATTGATTGAGCAAACGGAAAGTGAGGATGTGTGTTTGGTAATCGAAAGTGATGGATGACAAGAATTCCAACATAGGTGTTTGATAACTGACTGCATGTAGATTCAATAGCCCTTCCCAACCAATGTTCTTGAAGAGCTTATGGACACCTTTATAGATATGAAGGTCTTTGAGGGCTTGGATGTCCACAAATTTTTGAGCCGCCATTACTCTTCCAATAAGGCTTGCATACAAAATGTTTTGTTGATTGGTCTCAAAAATAAGACCAAATTCATATGGGTTTTCCATGGGATGTTGGTCTTGTTCATCATTAGACTCTTGACCACCCATATGTGAGGTCCCAATTCTAGCCCTTTTTCCACGGGAGGCCATTGTCAAATTGGATTCAACAAAGTTTTGCACACAATGTAGGACAATTTAAACTCAAGAGTATGCATAAAAAAAACAGCAATATCACCAAAATCACCCCAAAATCTAAGTATATGCACAAGTAAAGAGTTGGAACAATTATACCAATTTGTGCTTGAAAATGGTGGTAGGGTGATGTCCAATGCTTCCCCAAGCTTATCCTACAAGAAATTTCAAGCATTAGGTTGATATTTTAATACTAAAAAATTCTAAGGTTTGCTCAAAACCCCCAAAATTGGCCATGAGAAGTTGAAATAAAGGTGGAAGATAAAGATGATGAAGAAAAGAGAAGAATTTCATACCTTGGAGCTTGATTTTTGATGCAAAATTGATGAAGATTGAGTATTTGGAATGGTTTTTTCGAAGGGGGCAGTAGGGAGAGAAGGAGTCGCAGGTATTGAGAGAACAATGAGTGAAAAAATCAAGTTTTGGGTTTTAACTCGTTCAGCCCTGTTTTAACGTTTACACGGCCCGTGTAAACAGAAAGGCAAAATTTACACGGCCGTGTAAATGTAGAGTTTGAATGCGGTGGCTGGTCGTTTACACGGCCCGTGTAAACCATAAGCATAAGTTTACACGGCCGTGTAAATGTCTGTAAAGGCCAATTTTTTTTATTTTTTTATTTTTTTGATTTTTTCACTTTTTGAATTTGCAACCCGCTAAACCTCTACTGCCCGAAAAATGATTTTTAACCCTCTTTTAGCATGAAAAACAACTTGGAAGTTTGAAAACAAAGAAAATACAATGAAAATATAAGAAATGACAAAAATACCCCCGGGTTGCCTCCCGGTTAGCCGCCCCTTTTTAATGTCGTTGGCTCGACTTGGACCCCAACTATTTGTCAATCTTGATACTTTGGATCCATTACTTCCTCCACCTCTTCATTCTTGACTTGAAATCCTTCATAATAAGGCTTCAAACGGTGACCATTTACCTTAAAAATCTTCCCGGTTTTCTCACTTGTGATTTCTATTGCACCATGCTCAAAAACACTAGTGACAACAAATGGTCCCACCCAACGGGACCTTAATTTACCAGGAATCAATTTAAAACGCGAGTGGTAAAGTAGTACCTTTTGACCTTTGTGAAATACCTTGCGTGTAATCATCTTGTCATGGAATGCTTTGGTCTTTTCCTTATAAAGAACCCCATTCTCATATGCTTCATTGCGGATTTCCTCAAGTTCTTGTATGTCCAGCTTCCTCTTCTTTCCCGATTCACTTAAATCCATGTTGAACTGCTTGACGCCCAATAGACCCTATGTTCCAACTCAACGGGTAATCGACACGGCTTTCCAAAAACAATACGGTATGGAAACATTCCAATTGGAGTTTTGTATGCAGTGCGGTATGCCCACAAAGCATCATCAAGGCGTGTACTCCAATCTTTCCTTGTTGTATTCACGGTTTTCTCCAAAATGCCCTTGATTTGTCGATTGCTCACCTCGGCTTGTCCATTTGTTTGTGGGTGGTATGATGTGGAAACTTTATGAGTAACACCATATTTCTTCAAAACACTCCCGAGCATACGATTGCAAAAATGTGTACCACGATCACTGATTAAGGCCTTTGGAACACCAAATCTGGAAAAAATGTTAGCCTTCAAGAAATCTATCACAACTTTTGAATCGTTAGTACGGGTAGCCTTTGCGTCCACCCACTTGGAAACATAGTCCACAGCCAAAAGAATATAAATAAAACCCGAAGATGATGGAAAAGGTCCCATAAAATCAATGCCCCAAACATCGAAAATTTCACAAACTAAAATGGGATTTAGGGGCATTTGATTCTTTGAGCTTAAAGAGCCCATCTTTTGACATTTATCACAACTTGAACAAAAAACATAAGAGTCATGGAAAATACTTGGCCAGTAAAATCCACTCTCTAAAACTTTTCTTGCAGTCCTTTGAGGACCAAAATGTCCTCCACAAGCATAAGAGTGACAAAATGTTAAGATAGAAGGTACCTCATATTGATCCACACATCGTCTAATCATTTGGTCAGCACAATATTTCCACAAATATGGCTCATCCCAAACATACCTCTTGGCTTCTTTCTTGATCTTGTCTTTTTGCCATCGAGTCAAATCTGGTGGAAATTGATTTGTAACAATGTAGTTCACAATATCGGCATACCACGGGGCAACTTTTGCTGAAAATAGGTTCACATCGGGAAATGCATCATGAATGGGAGTTGAGTCATTGGGAGAAACAATCCTGCTAAGATGATCAGCTACAAGGTTTGACTTTCCGCTCTTGTCTTTGATTTCGATGTCAAACTCTTGCAAGAGTAATACCCATCGAATGAGTCTAGGCTTCGAATCCTTCTTTGCAAGTAGATACCTAATAGCTGCATGATCAGAATAAACAATGACTTTAGAACCTAGCAGGTATTGACGAAATTTGTCTAAAGCAAAGACAATAAATAGCAATTCTTTTTCAGTTGTTGAGTAGTTGGCTTGTGCACTATCAAGTGTTTTTGAGGCATAGTAAATGACATTAGGAACACGATCTTTTCTTTGCCCTAACACTGCACCAACTGCATGATTGCTGGCATCACACATGATTTCAAAAGGTAAACTCCAATCCGGTGATTGAAGTATAGGTGCTGTTATCAACAACTCTTTCAACTGATCAAAAGCTTGCTTGCACTGTTTGGAAAATTCGAATTCTGCATCTTTTTGTAGGAGCTCACACATGGGACGAGATATCTTGGAAAAATCTTTGATAAACCTTCTATAAAATCCTGCATGACCAAGAAATGAGCGTACCTCACGAACACAAGTGGGATAAGGTAAAGATTTTATGACATCTATTTTTGCTTTGTCCACTTCTAGACCCTTAGAAGACACAATATGACCTAGTATGAGACCTTTGTCAACCATAAAGTGACACTTTTCATAATTCAAAACAAGATTGGTCTCAATACATCTTTGCAAAATCTTTTTCAAATTACCCAAACACTCATGAAAAGAATTACCATAAACTGTGAAGTCGTCCATAAAAACTTCAATGATTTCCTCAACAAATTCCGAAAAAATACTTACCATGCACCTTTGAAAAGTGGCTGGAGCATTGCAAAGTCCAAAAGGCATTCGCCTATATGCAAATGTTCCAAAGGGACATGTGAAAGTAGTTTTTTCTTGGTCCTCGGGTGTAACGGGTATTTGATGGAAACCGGAATACCCATCCAAGCAACAATAATGTGTTTTTCCCGCTAACCTTTCCAACATTTGATCAATGAAGGGAAGTGGGAAATGGTCTTTCCGGGTTGATGAATTGAGTCTTCTATAATCAATGCAAACTCTCCACCCGTTTTGCACACGGGTGGGGACTAACTCACCTTGGTCATTCTTTGTAACGGTAATACCTGTCTTCTTGGGCACAACTTGGACCGGACTTACCCACTTGCTATCTGATATAGGGTAGATCATCCCTGCATTCAACAACTTCAAAATCTCATTTTTCACAACCTCCATCATTGGAGGATTCAAACGTCTTTGAGCTTCTCGGGAAGGCTTGTAATCTTCTTCCATAAGGATTTTGTGCATGCAAAGCAAAGGACTTAGCCCTTTGATGTCGGCTATAGTCCACCCAATGGCTTCCTTATACTCTTTCAAAGTGGTGACAAGCTCTTCCTCTTCTTTTGTTGACAACTTGGTGGAGATGATCACTGGCAAAGTTTCTTTGTCTCCAAGATATGCGTACTTGAGATGCTCGGGTAAAGTTTTGAGCTCCAATTCCGGTGCCTGCACAATAGAAGGAACAAGTTTCTCATTAGACATTGGTATTTTCAACTTTGGAACATCAAACCTCATTTTCTTCTTCTCATCCATGCAAGACACAACCTCCATAATCTCTTTATCAATTGTAAATTGATTGGCAAGTTTTTTCACTCTTTCCTTTTGAAGATTCCTGTCTAAAATGAGAGCTAACACATCAAGATTAGACAAATCAAAACACTCCTCTGTCAATGGTTCAATGACATCCACAAAATTCAAAGATAAAATATCACTTGGATATCTCATAGCATCATAAATATTGAAATTTATCACCTCCCCATCAAATTCCATGGATAATGTACCATCATAAACATCAATTTTAGTCCTGGCTGTTTTCAAAAAGGGTCTTCCTAGGAGAATTGATCTCAAATTTGGTGAGTCATCATCATCCATGTCAAGGACATAAAAATCTGCTGGAAACACTAATTCATTCACTTGAACTAACACATCTTCTAGCACACCTTTGGGATGTACTAAAGATCTATCAGCCAATTGAATGATTACCCCGGTCTTCTTCAATGTGCCAATATTTAAAGTTTTAAAAATGGAATATGGCAAAACATTGATAGAAGCTCCAAGGTCTAGCATAGCCCGTGGAACATGAAGATTACCTAATTTGCAAGGAACCGTGAAAACACCCGGATCCTTACATTTTTGAGGTAGTTTTTTCTGTAACACTGCAGACACATTTTCTCCTACTTTAACAGTTTCATTCCCTTTCAACTTTTTCTTGGATGTACATAATGATAGGTTTTATACAAACAATCCTATGTGTGCATGCAACCCTAATTGGATCTATGTTTTCACTATAAGACATACAACTATATGAACACAAAATAAACCCTGGCATGCTTCTATTATTTTCGAAAATCATATAGAAGTGTAGTAGACATACCTTTGTTGTTATATTGCAATAACAACTAGTTTCCTTGATCTCTTGAACTCTTGAAAGCAAGCACCACAATTGTAGTGCCTCTAATGGCTCACAAACACCTTGAAGCAAGAAGGCAATTAAGAGAGAGAGGGGAAGGATGCTAATTTCGGCCCTAGGGTTTCCCTTGGAATCAAGTGGCCTAAAATTGAAGCATAGGGCATCTATTTATACTGTAGGGTGCTAGGGTTTCAGTCTAAACCCTAATGGATAGCTTAGCCACCAAGCAGCCCAAGGAACCTTCTGGAATGAGGCCCTTGGACGAAAATATGATGATCCCTCATCATAATTTCGTTCTCCCTTAGTCCATTAGGTTTCCCAGCCCAAAACTCAACTATCACACATTTGACAGTTTATACCCCTTTATTTAATTAATCTCTTTTAGTCACCAAATTAATTCCTAATTAATTTATGACTAATACTAATTAAATAAATATGATTTCTCCTTTAATATATTATTCTTATAATATATTAATAAACCATAATATCTTCTCTCTCATATCAAATTACCTTGTCAAGTTGCTTTGGTGAAGGCAACCCAAAAGGACCATGCACACTCGGGTCAAGTACATACCAAATATAGTTACGGACTTAGACACTAATCCAACACATAATTCCTTAAGGAATTTAGCATACCTAGGGACTTGTTTGATGGCATCAATAAGAGGAATATTTACCTCAACTTTTCTAAACATCTCCATGATTTCATTGTCTTCCCTTTCACGCTTTGACTTGCTTAATCTTGAGGGAAATGGAGGAGGAGTGACTTTTGCTTCAATAGGAACTTGCTTTGAAGGTGTTTTTGACTTTTCTTCTTCTTTCTCTAGCTCCATCTCTTCTTCTTCTTCAATCATCTTAGGACCTTCATATTCTTTGCCATTTCTCAAAGTGATGGCACATGCACTATGTTTTGGATTCTTCTCGGTTTGCGCGGGTAGTTTGCCTTGTGACTCCAATTTACTCACAGAATCAGCTACGGTTTCTTGCTTGGAACTTTTCCAAGTCACTGCTCCTCCATTCAGGGTAAAGACCCAGCCCGACTGCGATCGGTAATTATCCCGATCTGTCTGGAAACTAGCGTCACTGTACCCTCGCACCCTTAAGTCATCACTCCCACCCAGGACTAGAAACCATTCCTTAGTCCTTCGTAGGTACTTAAGAACATTCTTGACAGCAATCCAATGTGCCCTACCAGGATTCCCTTGATATCTGCTGACCATGCTCAAAGCGAAAGCCACATCAGGGCGAGTACAGGTCATAACATACATAATTGAGCCAACTGCGGAAGCGTAAGGTACTCGGCTCATATCAGCTATTTCTGCCTCTGTACTCGGGCTCTGAGTCTTACTCAGTTTGGTATTGCATTGGATTGGTAACTCCCCTTTCTTGGAATTTTCCATACTAAAACGTTTTAGTACCCTTTCCAAGTATGTATCCTGACTGAGTCCTATCAGTCTCTTACTTCTGTCTCTCACTATCCTTATTCCCAGAATATATGCAGCCTCTCCGAGGTCCTTCATAGCGAAACACTTCCCAAGCCAGGACTTGACTTCCTGCAATGTTGGGATGTCGTTTCCTATGAGTAGTATGTCATCGACATACAATACGAGGAAGCTCACTATACTCCCACTGGCCTTGACATATACACATGACTCATCTTCATTTCGCAGAAAGCCAAACTCTTTGACCTTCTCGTCAAAACAAAGATTCCATCTGCGAGACGCTTGCTTTAATCCATAAATGGATTTCTCAAGCTTGCACACTCTATTTGGATGCTCTGCATCGACAAAACCCTCTGGCTGATTCATGTAAACATCCTCAGCCAACTTCCCATTTAGGAAAGCGGTTTTTACGTCCATCTGCCAAATTTCATAATCATGAAACGCAGCTATCGCAAGCATTACCCTAATAGACTTTATTTTCGCAACTGGTGAGAAGGTCTCATCATAGTCAACTCTAGGAGTTTGAGTAAAGCCCTTCGCGACCAATCGCGCTTTATAAGTGTGCACTTTCCCATCCATGTCTGTCTTCTTCTTGAAGATCCACTTGCACACGACCGTCTTACGACCTGGCACATTGTCAACCAAATTCCAAACTTGGTTGTCATACATGGACTGAATCTCGTTATCCATTGCCTCTTTCCATTTAACAGACTCTGGGCCTGCCATGGCTTCCTTGTAGCTGTTAGGTTCGTCCAGATTTACTAGTGTACTATCACTAATAAACGTATCCCCGTCAGTAGTAATATGGAAACCATAAAACTGGGGTGGAACAACAACTCTACTTGAACGTCTAAGAGGTAAGGACTGGTCAATAGGTTCAACAGGAGTTTCCTCCTCAGGTTGCATACCAGTGTCAGAGGTTCCTTCTTCTCTTGACTCTTGAAGCTCTTCAAGGTCAATCTGACTCCCACTGTCTCCTTGGCTTATGAGTTCTCTTTCTCTGAAAACCCCTCTCCTAGCAACAAAGACAACATTGTCATTTGGTCTATAGAAGAGATAACCAAAAGACTTCTGTGGATAGCCGATGAAATAACACTTCTCACTACGAGGTTCTAGCTTGTCATGAGTCTCTCGTCTTACGAAAGCTTCACAACCCCAAACCTTGATATGTGCTAACGAGGGAGCTTTCCCTGTCCACATCTCGTGAGGCGTTTTGGTAACCTTCTTGGTGGGAACTAAGTTAAGGATATGGGCGGCAGTCTCCAAGGCATACCTCCAGAATGAGATTGGTAACGAAGCACGACTCATCATAGAGCGAACCATGTCCAACAAGGTTCGATTACGTCTCTCAGCCACACCATTCAATTGTGGCGTTCTAGGAGGCGTCAATTGTGAAACTATTCCACACTCTTTCAGATAGTCGTGAAACTCAAGACTTAGGTACTCTCCCCCTCGATCAGATCGAAGCATCTTGATTTTCCTGCCCAACTGATTCTCCACTTCATTCTTGAACTCTTTGAACTTTTCAAAAGTTTCTGACTTTTGCTTGATTAAGTAGATATATCCATATCTGCTATAATCGTCTGTAAAAGTCACGTAGAAGCGACAAGCGTCCCTTGTGGTGGATCTAAAGGGTCCACATACATCTGTGTGTATGAGATCCAATACACCCTCACCCCTTTCACATGTGCCAGTAAAGGGTGACTTGGTCATCTTCCCAAGTAAACAAGACTCACACACGTCATCGTCCCTAAGGTCGAAAGACTCCAAGACTCCATCCTTTTGGAGTTGGGCTATGCGTTTCTTGTTCACATGGCCAAGGCGACAATGCCACAAGCATGCTTTGTCCAAACTTGTGGACGAATCAATATTCAAAACATCATTTCCTAAATTGTCAATAACTAACACAGATTCATAAATCCCATTACAAGGTAATGCATTGAAATAAAAGACACCATTCAAATAAGCATTAATAGAACCATTACTATTATCAAATGAATATCTGAAACCTTGTCTAAACAAACCATGAAAAGAAATGATGTTCCTTGCCATATCTGGCGAATAGCAACAATTATTTAAATCTAGTCCTAACCCATTACTCAACACTAAGGAATAAACTCCGATCTTGGTTACTGGTGAAGACTTCTTGTTTCCCATGATCAAGCTTATCCTTCCATGCTCCACTTCCCTACTTCTTTTTAGGCCCTGCATATCAGAACAAATGTGGTAACCACACCCTGTATCAAGAACCCATGAAGTAGCAAATGATGAGTTATTAGATTCAATTAAATACATACCTGCAAAGGTGGGCTTTATCTTCCCATCCTTAATATCTTGTAGATATTTAGGGCAGCTTCGTTTCCAGTGGCCCTTCTGGTGGCAATAGAAGCACTCTGCTTCCTTGGGGTCAGAAGAGGGCTTAACAGAACCCGCTTTGGTCCCACTAGAAGAAGAACCATCTTGGGTCTTACCCTTATGGTGGCTCTTGTAAGGAGCCTTCCTCTTCTTTCCCTTTCCTTGGCCAATTGCCAACACAGGAGCAGCTACAGTAGAGGGTGATGCAACAGATTTGTCCTTGAGGTTGCTCTCAGCTGTCCTCAGGAGCCCTTGAAGCTTACTTAGGGTGACCTCTTCCTTATTCATGTGGTAGGTCATTCTGAACTGGCTGTAGCAGGAAGGCAAGGAGTGGAGGATGATGTCGATAGCCAAATCCTCATCAAACTTAACATTAAGTTTGAGAAGACGATCAACATATCTTTGCATTCTTTGCAAATGAGCAGTTAGGGATTCTCCACTCCCCATCTTAGCGGTGATCATGTTGGTGATGATCTCATAGCGCTCTTGCCTCGCGCTCTGGTGGTACCTGTCCAGCAAATCTTGATGCATCTCATATGGATACATGTCCTCATAGGACTTTTGGAGTTCAAGGTTCATGGTGGCCAACATGATGCAATGAACTTTCGTTGCATCACGCTCGTGGGACTCAAAGGCGGCCATCTCTTCAGGAGTAGCTTCTTCTGGGTTGATCCTTTCAAGCTTCTCGTCTAGGACATATTCTTTGTCCTCATAACGAGTTATCATGCAAATGTATCTCATCCACTCGTTGAAGTTCGAGCCATCAAATGTCACTTTTTGACACAGGTTCATCAACGAGAATGACCCAGAAGTGTTGTTGTTTGCGTTTGCGTTTGACATCTGAAATAGAAAGGAACAAAGTTTGATTAGAATGAATCCCTAATTAAACACCCACATGAGAAATTAGGGCTAGGATCCAACAACATTATTTACAACTTAGAAAAGGGATGCCGTAATCTAAAAGTAAATAATTTGAAGGTAAGTGAATGACGATTCACTAATTTTCACCATGAAAAACGAAAGAGGTTAAGTTTTAAATGTATTTGAAAATTCCTAGATTTCTTTTTGAGATTCATTGAACATTTCAATGGCATGTTTAAATCTCGATATGCACTTCAAATTTGCGACTGGGATGCCGAGGATCGCAAACAAGTTTGTGAATAACCATGCGAATCATCATGGTGCACTCAATGTCTTCATCACCTAATCAATGTGCTGGTTAGCCACACACGCTCCATTGATCTATGATAAGACTTCGAGCCACCCTTTGTCACCAATGTCAATCCCAAATTAGTGTGCTGGTTAACCACGCACGCTCCACTAACGTTTGACAGGGGTACAAAGTGTAATTCCATGGAATAGCATCATTTTTCACATTTTACCCTAAAGTAACTAAGAGTGGGAATTTGTAAAACAATGTAGTTACTTTAATATTTCCATTATACTTATAATGAGGAATTAAGTGCCCTATCCTATCCGTTCGGCTAACGACCCTCCACCAGTCAAGCAAGCGGTAGATGTGAGTGTACATCCATTAAGCGCCATTTTATAGGCAGCAACCTTATACCCACCTTATAGACTGGCTTCGTGAATGAGGCCTACTAGCGATAAGACTAGCTTATTCTTATACATATATATAATAATTAATCTTATAATATCATAATTGTATAAGGGTGTATTTTTAAAACATTTTAAAATACTAGTGTCTTTGTTGCATTTAAAATTTTCGAAAATTAGACAATTTAATTTAAAATTTTAAACACCAAAAATCTTTGATTTATTAATTATCAAAATTAAACAATTAATTTAAATTATTAAATCATGAAGGATTATCATAAAATTAAACAATTAATTTATCCTAATCCTTTTTATCCCCTAGATTTCGAAATTTATGGAAAGGATAATTCAAGATCTTCAATTATCTAGTTTAAACAATTAAGTTGATAATCACAAAGATGGCATTATCCAAATCCCTAAAATTTTGGGATCTTGTCTTGGGGGGCAAGGGATTTTCGAAATCCCTAGGGTTTCATAACCCTAATTTCGAAAATGTGAGGCTAGGCAAAAGGGTTTTAAGAACCCTATCAAAATCGCCAACTAGGGTTTTGCAACCCTAATTTGCGAAAATCATCAAGCCTTAGGGTTTACTTGCCATAAACCCTAATTTGTCAAATTCATAATATGTATCAAATCCAATTGAAAACAAAAACCAAAGGCTCTGATACCACTGATAGGTTTTATACAAACAATCCTATGTGTGCATGCAACCCTAATTGGATCTATGTTTTCACTATAAGACATACAACTATATGAACACAAAATAAACCCTGGCATGCTTCTATTATTTTCGAAAATCATATAGAAGTGTAGTAGACATACCTTTGTTGTTATATTGCAATAACAACTAGTTTCCTTGATCTCTTGAACTCTTGAAAGCAAGCACCACAATTGTAGTGCCTCTAATGGCTCACAAACACCTTGAAGCAAGAAGGCAATTAAGAGAGAGAGGGGAAGGATGCTAATTTCGGCCCTAGGGTTTCCCTTGGAATCAAGTGGCCTAAAATTGAAGCATAGGGCATCTATTTATACTGTAGGGTGCTAGGGTTTCAGTCTAAACCCTAATGGATAGCTTAGCCACCAAGCAGCCCAAGGAACCTTCTGGAATGAGGCCCTTGGACGAAAATATGATGATCCCTCATCATAATTTCGTTCTCCCTTAGTCCATTAGGTTTCCCAGCCCAAAACTCAACTATCACACATTTGACAGTTTATACCCCTTTATTTAATTAATCTCTTTTAGTCACCAAATTAATTCCTAATTAATTTATGACTAATACTAATTAAATAAATATGATTTCTCCTTTAATATATTATTCTTATAATATATTAATAAACCATAATATCTTCTCTCTCATATCAAATTACCTTGTCAAGTTGCTTTGGTGAAGGCAACCCAAAAGGACCATGCACACTCGGGTCAAGTACATACCAAATATAGTTACGGACTTAGACACTAATCCAACACATAATTCCTTAAGGAATTTAGCATACCTAGGGACTTGTTTGATGGCATCAATAAGAGGAATATTTACCTCAACTTTTCTAAACATCTCCATGATTTCATTGTCTTCCCTTTCACGCTTTGACTTGCTTAATCTTGAGGGAAATGGAGGAGGAGTGACTTTTGCTTCAATAGGAACTTGCTTTGAAGGTGTTTTTGACTTTTCTTCTTCTTTCTCTAGCTCCATCTCTTCTTCTTCTTCAATCATCTTAGGACCTTCATATTCTTTGCCATTTCTCAAAGTGATGGCACATGCACTATGTTTTGGATTCTTCTCGGTTTGCGCGGGTAGTTTGCCTTGTGACTCCAATTTACTCACAGAAGTGGCGAGTTGAGTCATTTGTTGCTCTAAAGTCTTGATGCTCGCCTTGGTCTCATTTTGAAATGTTTGAGTACTTGTGGCTAAACTCTTAACAATGTCTTCCAAAGACATTCCCGATCCGCTTGAACTACTTCCTTGATGCATGTTTTGAGGTTGGAATTGAGATTGATGAGGAGGTTGAGTTGGCTGGAAATGTGGTTGATAAGTTTGTTGGTGATGCATTTGATTTTGAAATGGGGGTCTTGGTTGATAAGGTGGTGGTCTTGGCTGAAAATTGGCATTAGGTTGATGCCAATTTGGATTGCTTCTTGGCTGGAAGTTTCCTTGTTGTTGACTTGAAAATCCCATAGCTTGAACTGGCTCTACATCTTCTTGTAACATTGGGCACATATCAGTGGGATGTCCAACTTGTGTACAAATACCACAAGGTCTAACTACTGGTGGTTGCACACCCTTATCCTTAGCAAGCATCATCACTACTTTAGTTGACTCTCAATTTTTGGGGTAGAAATTTCTTTTACTCCTCTTGGTGCATCACTGTACCATTCTTCTTCTTGTGTTGTATGCTTGGACTCTTCTGCCAAGTTCTTGATAAGAACTCTGATTTCTGTTGGAGTCTTATCAGCTATAGATCCACCACTTGATGCATTGAGTAATCTCCTATCCCAAGATGACATTCCTTCACAAAAATACTGCAACAACTGATATTCTGTAATCCCATGTTGTGGACATCTTGAGCACAATTTCTTGAACCGTTCCCAATAAGTATGCAAGGCTTCTTTTTTTGTTGCTTGATACCAATTATCTCTCTGCGTAAAGCTGAAGCTCTCATTTCTAGAAAATATTTATCCAGAAACATCCTTGCAAGTTCATTCCATGTTGTGACTGACCCCGGTGGTAAGTCATACAACCACTCCTTAGCTGAATCTTGTAAAGAAAAAGGGAATGCCCTTAACTTGATTTGATCTTCTGTGACTTCATGTGGCTTCATACCCACACAAACAACATGAAATTCCTTAAGGAATTTATGTGGGTCTTCATTCTCAAGACCACGGAATGAGGGTAACAAATGGATGAGTCCAGACTTGAGTTCAAAGTTGATTGTTGCAGGGTAATTTATGCACAAAGGTTGTTGGGTGACATCTTGAGTGGCCCACTGTCTAAAGGTTTGTTCAGGTGGTGGGTTTGGAGGTGGGTTTCCTCCATGGTTGTCTGCCATGGTAGGAGTAGGTGAAGATGGTGGGGTGGTACTTTTGGATATTGGTGAAGATGTGGTTGATGGATTTGATAAAGAAGCTCCGAATTGTTGTTTCTTTAAAAGTTTAGCTTGCTTCCTTCTTTGTTTGCAGATTTCTCTATCTCCAAATCAACTGGTAAAGGTGTACCTGTGCGAAAAGATCTTGGCATAAACAATTAGTACTACCGTATCCCCGGCAACAGCGCCAATTTGTTTGGCTGTCAAACCAACAAATAATGGGATAAAGAATATTAATAAAGCTCAAGTCATTGCTATTTCTTATACTAAATATAGTATAGAGTAAGCAGGGTCGGTCCACAGGAATACAGGACTTCTTATCTTGCCATATTTTCACACATAATACCAATAATATTAAAATGGGGGATTGTGTTAGAACTAGATTTAAACTTCATAAATAAACAAGATTGTTAACAGAATTTAGTAAAAGAAATACATTTCCGATTCTGATTCTTATACATGTATTATGTTGAAAGATGCAAAATGAATATGATTATGTTCTATCTAGGTTGGTAATTTAGATACTAATAAACTCTAATATCTAAGTTGACAAAAATTGTTTTATTCAAAACATGTTCTTCAAATAAAACTTCATTTAATTGATTTAATTCAAATAAGCTCTTTCTTTAAATCATTAAATGACTTTAAGTTCTTGCAACAATTACCAACAATATTCAATATTCCTCATAAGCTTGGGATTATGAACATTTAATCTTTGATTACACTCAGTTTGATTCAATTACAATCAATTAAGTGCATGTTACTAACATCAAATCACAAAACATATACGAATTTTACAATTTGATTAACTAGATTGATAAAAACCCTAATTCATTGATCAAGTGAAAAAGAGAATAAACCAAACACTTGATTAAGATCAAATCAAAGATTACTAGATGTTAAACACAAATCAAGTTCAAGTTACAACCTAACAACACATACTTAAGAACTCAGATTCGGAAATGATTTTGAAATCAACCACACATGTCTAGGTTAAACTACAAATCAAACAAGTTTAAACTTCAAATTGACTTAAAAAAAGGAAATTAAAGTGTTTCCAAGTGTTAATCTACTTCCAAAAGCTCTGAAAATTGCCTTCTCTCTGCCCAAAATCCGACCTAACCTCCAACAAAACTGATTGTCTGAATTATATGAGAGTAAAACTACTTTAAAAACTGTTGAGACGTTTACACGGCCCGTGTAAATTAAAGGGTGCCATTTACACGACCGTGTAAACAAAAAAAGTAGAATGCTCTTGCATATGCGTTTACACGGCCCGTGTAAACTATAAGCCATCATTTACACGGCCGTGTAAATGTCTGAAAGGCTCAAATCTTCATTTCTTCATTCTCTCTCTCTTCAATGCTCCAAAACTTCTGAAACTTTATCTCCAACTCTTTTTAACTTCCTCCATCAAGATCCAACCTTCAAAAGTCCCTGAAATATCATAAAAGTGTGTGAATGGAATTGCATCATGAAAAATCCCGAAAAATATGCAAAATGCATGAGTTTAAACCTAAATGCAATGCACTTTTATGAACTAAAACTACAAAATGAATGCATGAAATGCATCTAACATATATATATATATATATATATATATATATATATATATATATATATATATATATATATATATATATGGGATAGTTCAAATAAAAACAGTAAATAGTGTGAGAACGTAAAAACATTATCTTTATGTTATTATTCTGCAATGAATTTTATATCCACAACTTTATGTCATTATTCAGCAATGAATAAATGAATAGCCACAGGTTAAAACTAAAATTAGAATGTACTACAAAAATGCACATACATAAATTTATAATAGAATAATAACATTCTAATGAATATATGAATAACCAAACGTTAATATTCATATTAGAATTACTTCAACAATACACATATACAACATTCATTACAGAATAATAACATACACATAGTGTTTTAACGTTCTCACAGTGTTTACTATTTTTATTTGAACTTACTTCTCTCTCTCTCTCTCTCTCTCTATATATATATATATATATATATATATATATATATATATATATATATATATATATATAGGGTTAGGTTATATTGTTTCTAGTAACTATTGTGTGCCAGAATACACAGATCTGGATCATCGTAATAATAGAATCAACAGTCATGATCTGAGGGTCTATGATATTACAATAGGGTAGCATTTATCATATAATCACATAAATTTCAGCAAAAGGGTATTTTGGTCAATTAACCTATTTTAAAAAAGGAAATTTTCGGATTTTAAGGGATCATTAATTCCCTTATTTTAAAAAATCTGAATTGTTTATATTAATTCTAATTAAATTTTAATATTACTTTTAATAATAACCGATTTTATTCTGTCAGAATGACAAAAAGTCAACAATTAACTAGTAAATATATTTGCGGTTTTATTCTTGCAGAATATTATTTCATTCAAGATATGTTTTATATTAAACATGCTTAAAGAATTATACAACATATTATCAAGAATAACATTTTCTAAAGAATACGGATTTTATTCTTTAAGAATCATTATTTACATTCATCAGTAAAGAAAAAGACTAGAAACAATTATTACAATCATTCTAAAAAAATTATGACTAATAATGGTTTAACGATTACATTTATTCTTAAATATTAAAACTAAAAATGGCTAAGAAAGAAAAAAAAACATCAAAATCTAACAAAAACACTACTCTATTCCAAAAGAATATTATTGTTAAGAAACAATTTATAAATTCTGACAGAATACATTCTGTTAGAATACAAATATCGTTCTCCATGTTTTCTTCATTTTCCACATTAATGACAACCTCTTCAAAACCTAAATTCACAAGGAAAACATAATCAACTTTCAAAATATTAAAATTTTTAGTGCATTAAATAGAATAAAACAATAAATTATAATAGAATGTGATATACATTCAAATAGAATATAACTATAATTTCTACAAACCAACATTAATAATCATCCGTAAACTTGCAATGTATATTATTCTGAAAGAATGTAATGTTTCATTATTTAGGATGTCATTCTATAAGAATCAAGACCAATAACAAGAATAGAAACCAATTTTATTCTGACAGAATTGGTTACGGTAATTCACTGCTTAAGGTGACAAGGAATTCAAGATTCTATTCGGACAAAATTCCATTCGAAATTCCATTCTTTGGCATTTCATCAAACACTTTTAGGGAGCTCCCTAAATCACCACATTTTCTATGAATCATGAATGAATAAAATTCCAATTCAGAACCATAAACATAAATTTCATATGAACATCAAAGAGAAAGCTTTGTATTAATCTTAGCTTTCGGTGTTGCACCCTGTTCTGTCCAATCATGCTTCCTTATATGCCAACAAAACTACACTTCATATTTGTTTCTAAAGTTGTTCATACGAATAAATTATGTTTGATGATTGTTACCTTTAGAAAAGCAGTCATCAATCCGAGTTGATCCTTTGAGATAAGGCGTACACGTTCTAAAAGCTGGGTATCAATCTGAACTTTATCAAGAATGCGCTCAATCAATTGGAAGGCAATATCTTGTTTCTCTAATTGCTCCATAGACTCTTTGTTAAAAGATGAAACTACATTACTATCTCCATTACTGAATCAATAAGAAAGCCCTATAAATTACTGAATCGGAACTCCTGTCATCGTCATTGAGAGCAGAAAAGACAATACCTCCCATGAAATACACTTCAGTTGCTTTAACGACGTACCCTAAGAATTCGTTGTAAAATGAAGCAATTGATGCGTTTGGAAATGACTTACGCCAAAATGATTGGGTAAACGACGATGGGATCGAGCGAATGAACTCCAGAACCGTATTCCGAGGGCTTGAATCGTCGTAATTAGGGCATTTGGAGATGAATCTGGCAGTTGCAAGAAGAGCATTGAGTTGGAACCGTGAAATCCAAGGAGAGTCGGAGAGCAGCGACTCTGGTGCTGGGCATCGTTTGCAAATCCAGGTAATTTTGGCAGAATATTGATTAGGATTATGCGAAATCAAGTATCGATCGCCAGGAGGGAAGAAAAGGGATGTGTGTGTTTCTCTTCTCCATCTCGTGTGTGCGCATCAGAAAAAAAAAGAAGCGATCGACTCCTTAGATCTGTGGTGTGCGTCGACTGGAAGAAGAAAGAAGAAATCGAGGTCTTGATCGGTTGTGTTGTGGGGTGTCGGTCATTCATCTTGGTAATTCCTTGAATATAAGGCACGATGCACGAGAGAGACTAGTTCAAAAATATTGATTTTATTTCCTTAATTGCAGGATTTCAATTAAATGATTCCTTAATTAAAAAGTACAAAATGTCCAGAATACCCTTAAATGATTTATTTAATTGTTTATTATTTCTTGAATTCTCATTGGTGCATTTAGGAACACAATAGTTGCTAAAAACATTTGAACCTACCTCTCTCTCTCTCTCTCTCTCTATATATATATATATATATATATATATATATATATATATATATATATATATATATATATATATATATATATATATAAGAATAGATTTATTCTCCTTTTGACACGTGTCATATATTAGACCTCCTAATTAATGCATATTTTATTTTCTTTTTGTCATGTGTCACCATATTATATCTCCTAATTAATGCATGCCACTTGTCAACCTATTGATTCTCCATTTCAAATTTCAAATTTTTAATTTTTCACTCTAATTACATTAAATTAATAACATTAGAATAAAAATTAAAATTAAATTAATACAAATTATAAAGTGATGTAATTTCGCATATTTATTTAAATAAATGATTAAAATTTATATAACTAAAAAAATCTCTTAATTAATAATTTATTTAAAATAATTAATTAATAAATTTGAGTTTTTACTATAAAAGTTTAATTAATTTTGTAACCGTGGTTTCAATGGGTTATAAACTAGTATATATATATATATATATAGACACTTAATTAATTTTGTAACCGAAATGTCATACATTATTAAATTTTCGGTATTAAAAAACTATTTTCGGATTATAAAATCAGTTTGTTTTAATTTTTTAATATCTGCAGCAGCATGCAGATGTTAAAAAAAACAAACACGCTTCTTATTACAGTCTGCAACCGTTTGGTCCACCTCTTCTACTGTAGAGGGTTGCAGAGGTGGTCTGCAGACATTATGGATTTTTGCTTCAAAAAAACAAACATCACCTAACACACACACACACACATTCTCTCTCTCTCAAAGAGACAGAGGCGCAATGAAGATAGATGGGGATATGTTGAGCCACGAGGGTGTTAAATGTCGTTTTTCATACCATGTAATATATATGTGAAGTCAAAGATTGTCTTTCGAAAAGAGGCCTTATGGAGAAAGAGCAGACCTCAACATGTACAAACACTTATAGGATTATGTCGCACTGGTGTGTGATACACTAACAATAATATGTTGTTGAATCGATTGTAGGTAGCTTGGGCATATTTTATATGTCAATCTTTAAAGTTTTGAAGAAAGTGATTGTACAACTAGAAAGTTTGCGGTCTATTTTATTTTGGGGAGCCGAAGATGGTCAATATAAAATTTTGTGGATTAAATGGAGTTTGTACAATTTTAATTAAGCGTTGTTGCTCAAATAGAGGTGGTAGTTTGCTATATTTATCTTGTTTCTTTTGTGAGTTGTTGTATTTCGGTCCATTCATGGTGTTAGAGTTGGTGTAACGCCCCGTTCCTGGTATGCATCAGTTCATTTAATATTAATTTTTGTAAAAGTTACTCGACGAGTTGGTAGCCCTAACTCGTCGAGTAGATGCCAGATTGGTCGCGGGGATTTAAATGGGCTACTCGGCGAGTTGAAGCCTTGACTCGACGAGTAGGTCTATCAGGAGGAAACCCTATCTTCGGGGTTTTGCACCCTATTTAAGCCACTTAATCCCTTTTGGGCCTCCATTACCAGCCTCCTTGTCCTCCAAAACCCTAATTCGTTGTAAGCTTCATCCTTGAGAGATTATTGAGTTTTTTAGTGTGTTTTTGTGATATAGAAGAGAGTTGGAAGAGCTTGGAGCCATCAAGCTTGTGGAGAAGATCAAGATCCAGGATTTCATCCATCATTGGCAACCTTTTGAGGTAAAAAGATCTTAGCTTGATAACCCATAGCTTAGATCTCTTTTAGTGTTGATTTATGGGTCTTTTTGATCCCTTTGAGAAGGATAAGTTACTCTTCATGGGTTGTATGCTAAGCAATCCATTTTTCCTGTGATATTTAGCCTTTAGAACCATAAAAGAGGTCTTGAACCCGTTTTTGTCCAAGCAATGGTCATGTTTATGGAAGTAGGTTGCTATAACTTGAGTTTGGGTCCATTTGAGGTGTGCAAAGCCATCAAGTCTCCAACTTTATAGAAATGGACCATGGAAACGATCTGGATCTGTATTTTGGAGCCTTAGAAGTGTGAAATCAGCTGTTTAGGTTAGATCTGCAAGGGACTCGACGAGTTCATATGGGAACTCGGCGAGTCCGATCAAGGATCCTCGATGATGTTCAAGAAACTCGACGAGTTGTCAAGGAACTCGACGAGTTGGATCATCTTGTCCCTTTTTTGACTAAGTAGGACTCGGCGAGTCTGAGGACGACTCGACGAGTTAGTTCGTCCAGTCGCGATGATGGGTAGCCTGGGAACTCGACGAGTCATAGGGTGACTCAGCGAGCTGAGTCGCGATTTTAGGGTTTTTGAATTCTAGAACTCGACGAGTCAATAGGCTGACTCGGCGAGTTAGGTCAACCTGGAAGGTTGACTTTGACCAGGGGTAAAATGGTCATTTTACCCTAAGAAGGATTATCAGGTTTTGATTAAGTGTTGTTATGGAATTAATAGTTGGAGAGTCGCCGGAGCAGCAGACAGGGATTCCTCACTCGAGTTTTCAGCAGTCAGTCTTGCGAGGTGAGTTCCCTTTCAGTAGGAACGGGTCAAAGGAACAAAGGCCGACCCGTATATGTGATATGTTAGTAGCTGAGTGTGGGCAAGGCCCGAATCTCCTAGCAGTCAAGTGTGGGCGGGACCCGAATCTCATAGTATTATTTGAGTATAGTTATGTGATTGCTTGATAGATATACTTGTTGTCTATAAGATACTTGTATGCATGTTAGTAGCGGAGTGTGGGCGGGGCCCGAATCTCCTAGACAGCAGAGTGTGGGCAGGGCCCGAATCTCCTAGACAGCGGAGTGTGGGCGGGGCCCGTATCTCCTAGTTGTATGTTGTTTGTATGGTATGTGGTAGTTTGGGGGAGCTCACTAAGCTTTGTGCTTACGGTTTTTCAGTTTTGGTTTCAGGTACTTCCACTAGCAAAGGGAAGGGCTCGGGATGATCGCATGACACACACCATAGTCTTTAGCCTGAGAGATTTACTCTGATATTTGATATGAGATTTTTATATGTTGACAAATATTATGATATTTTGAGACAAATTGTTTATGATTTTATACTATGGCGATGATATTATGGTTTTAATAACGATTTAAAAACGAAATTTTTGGGTTGTATTTTTGGGACGTTTCAGTTGGGTTTGGACCGAGTTATGAGAAAATCACATGGGGTTTGGTCCAAAATTTCCGGCTCCATAAATCAATTACAGGTATTATGTTACATAATGTATTAAAGAAAAATGTTGGTAATGGTTTGTTGACTTGGTTGTGGGATGATGTTTGACTTGGAGCCTTTGAAGCTTCGTTTTCAACGACTTTTCTTATTGGAAGCTTAACATAAATTGTTTTTAAGTGGTCGTTTCATTAATGGTATTTGGTATTGGGAGTGGCATAGTGAAGTTAGGGGTTGAATAATTAATGATCTTGTCTAGTTTACTGTTTGTTCCTACATATCAAACGAACCGTGGAGGAGATATAGATCCTTCGAAGGAGTTCTAAGTTATTTATATGTGTTCTCATATTGAGGATATTACTCTTGACGTTGGAGGTGGTTCTACGAGATGGAATAAATTTGCTTCAAATAAGTCAAGAATCTTGATGTGGAGAGTTTTTGTTACATTAGATGTCATCAAAAAACAACTTGGCCAACATGGATGTGTATTTGGATTCTATCTTGTGGCCGGATTGTCAAAATCATGACGAAAATTTTGATCACTTGTTCATTTTTATGTGAGGTGGCTAAAACGATTAGACATGTCATTTGATGGTGGTGGGATTTGGTGATTCTCGTCGTCATTTCGGTTCTAGAATTGTTAACTTAGATGGATTTTGTGCAGTCAAGTAGTTGACCGCAACACAACGTTCGTGTTTGGAGGTTGTCGTTTTAACGATCATTTGGATGTGATGTGCAATTTATATACTACCAGTTTTAAATTTATAAACCTAACCTTCTTAACTAACTA
Organism: Lactuca virosa; assembly: GCF_052849685.1. NCBI lineage: Eukaryota > Viridiplantae > Streptophyta > Magnoliopsida > Asterales > Asteraceae > Lactuca > Lactuca virosa. The sequence continues at coordinate 49,719,237 of NC_136433.1, forward strand.
ATTGCAATTAGATAGTGTACCTAGTCAAATTATAGGATAGCTTAGGTAAGTCGGGTGTTGATCACAGGAACAAAATTTTAATTTAGAAAATAACTACTAATAATTAAAGTAAGAAATAACTTTAAATGGGGGGATTTTTACTGATTTTGCAGGTTCAACAACTTAACTCAAACAATTATCAATTAAACAAATATGAAAACTAAGCAAACAAAAAAAAGATTTTTAATTCAAGTTTAAAGAGTACTTCCGTTTAGTTTCGAATTCCCCTTCTCATATGGTTGATTTCTAGTGGATAAACTATATTGATTACCAATTCATTAGATTACTAGTTATCATGATCCGATACCTAGATTTGCCAATTTATGAATTACCATGCAATGATCAAGCACAAGTTAGACACAAAATTGATATAAGCACGAATTGGACTATGAACGATAAATCTATGAATTACATATCCTAGATCAAGACAAGCAACTCAAGCAAAAATTATGAATCAATTATGCTCTCTAACAAAATCAAAGTAGCTAACTTTTATTTACCTAACTCTAGGATTTGTTCAATCACTAAATCTAATTATTTAATGGTCATAAACAACTAGATAACAAATTAATGCATTTTGAATGATCATCTACTACACAAAACTTGTATAATAAGCATTATAAGCTAGAACATCAACATGCTAGGATTGTGATTATCAAACACTAGTAAAATCAACATAAAACATCTATAAATTCAAAATCAACACATAGGATACGGGTTCATCTTCACCAAATAGAAGTATATGGTGATTAGCCCACAACTAAAACAGAAACAAACATAAAATCAAAGCTAATTAGACTAGACATGGTTAAAGCTAGCAAACAGAATGATTAAATGTTGTTCTCCTTCTAAATCTCTTCGATGCTTGAACATCAAACAAATTCTGATCTTCCAAGAGTTCTCCAGGGGGTTTTAGTCGCAACTCTTAACTTAATTCCCAAGGTAACTCCCGAAATTCGACCTGAAATTGGTTGCCACGCCGTGGGAATTAGACCTCCACGCTGTGGTCCTCATTTAAAACGCCTACGCCCCAAGTCTCGATGACACACACAGGAAGGATGGCCACATCATGACATGCAATTGGCATGACTTTTTCTTTCTTCTTCTCTATTTTCAGCTTCAGTACTCCAAGTATCCAACTTTCTTCAATTTCAACTCATTTTCCTCGAGAATATCCTATTTGACTGCAACATACAATTTAATCATTATAGTACTAAATATCTTTGCATTTTATCAAAATATAGCTCAAATATATTAAAATAATGCTTAAATATATGTATAAATATGACAATATCAGGATGCTTTGAAATTACGGTTCTCAAAAATTTCATGAAGATTCTGTTTCTAACAAAATAACATCTCATTTTTACTTTTGGATTATTCATATAAACTTGAAACTAAAAGTTAACTTGATTGTTTGGCTTCATAACACAAATATTATCATTAACATTTTGCAATAGTCTATTTATTTATGTATTTTATGTTAGTTCCTGGCAAATAATTTAGTTGTTTTAAAAAAATATTGAATATTTTTCAATAAATTGTTTGTAACAAATAATGGTACCTTATATCAACTTAAGATAAACCAACCTCCCGGTTGATTGGGAGTATTTGATTTTTTGTTGGTGAAGATCACCAATAACTGTCGTCTTAGAAGCAACTAATATGATAACCTACTCATTATAGTTTAGATTAATTAAATTAGATAACGTTACATTTAAATTTAAAATAACATTTTTTTTACAGCTCGAAGCATACTTATTTAAGTCTGACTATTGTTCCTCAAAAAATTAAAATCAAATTTACAACATTCAACTGAGTTTTAAATTGTAATGTTTATATAATTCCTGAACTCGTTCAACTATTTCGGCCACCGATTGTTTCTTGGATAACATTTTGCAACCTGTAATCACGAACGAATGGTTTTTTATAGTAAAGTCCAAAACAAATCCTTAATCCCACGTCACAAGAAAAAAAATAAACGATTTTATCAAACATTTCTTTAAACCTTTTGATTTATATATATTTTTATGTATTTATTATTGTTAAATTACTAAATATTAATAACATTGTTCTGATCCATGACTATTTTTTTATCATATATTAACTAACTAGTTTATTTCAATCTTTTATATTGTCCGATAGAAAAAATACATACTAGCGTTTCAGAAAAAAAAAAATTAAAACAAAAAATCTCAACTATACAATATATTAATTTTTATCACTTCCTTTTCATTTTACGACTACATTTTGGGTTGTTAAGATTATATTTCCATCATTTTATATAGTTTTAATTTAGGGAAGTGATTCACAACATATTTTCTTCATACACAAAAATTTATGTTTTATATGATGATAAAGTATAATTTTGTCACAAAACAGAATATTTTGTTTTATTGTTTTTTTAACATTTAACATTTTTTTAGTCATTTTTCTGAGCTAGCTTATTGGTTAGTAACTTTTAGTAATGTTATGTGAAACATAGTCTAAAAGGGTTTTTAAGATATCAATTAGACCATACATATACAATATTATACAAAATGATGGTAAGAAGAGACTCTACACCAAGAAAGAACAAAATGATATATATGATTGTACGTAAGTACATTTTTGGAAATTATGCAGCAACAACAAAACTGCATTTGACAATTTACGAATGAACCCCTAGAACATGTATATGATCTACAAAAAAAAAGGCTAAATAATGATAAAATAAGGGGTTCATACTTAGCATTTCTGTTACATTTTTTGGTAAATAACACCTCGAATTTATGTATTTCCATCTGCAGATTTGTCATAATACACAACAATTAAAAAAAAATGAAAAACAATTCATTTAATAATATTAATATCCAGGAAAAAAGAGCTTACTTGTAATGAAGAATGTAACAAACATGATGAAGGATTAATTAAGGACTAATTTCCTCGCCTTCCATATCCTCAAGAATAACATATCTTGCAGGGGTAGTATCGTCAGATTTTGCTATTTTAGCTCCGCTTCTTGTTCTATTCTGGAACTTTTGGTACCTAGTATTTTTTTTAAAAAAAATAAATAAATTAAATTATTTTTGGTCAAAAAGGACATTTGAAATGACTTGAGAGGTTTTATGACTTACTTGTACCAGTTGAATAAACTCACACCAAACATGATTATGATGAGACCAGCTCCTTTTAACCATGTGAATTCATCATGAAAGTAAAATACAGCTACCTGAAAAATAATTATAAAACATTAAAATACTTTGTAATTAAATAAAACTGAGATATCAAATTAGTAATTACAACTAATGTTGGTGAAACCGTTGTTTGATTAGCAGTTTCTGGTTATAATTCATACATTAATTTACAAAAATGGTCCTTTACTTTCAGTATTTATCATATTTAGTCCAAAAATGAAACCTTTTTCAATCTTGGTCCTTATATTAAGGTTTCATATCGATTTTGGTCCCTGGGACTTTCTAGTTTTTGGTCCTTATTTCAAAGATTCCATGGACCAAAATTAAAAATGTTTTGATTTTGGACTAAACACTGTAAGAATCAGAAAGCAAAAACAGTTTCTGGTTATAACTTATAGAGTAAATTACAATAATGCTCCCTGTGCTTTCAGATTTTTATCGTGTTTAGTCCAAAAATCGATAAAAACATAGATTTTTTGTTCCTATGACTTTCTGATTTTGGTCCTTATTTCAAGGTTCCAAGGATCAAAATCGATAAAACATATAAATAAGGACCAAAATTGAAAAATGTTTCAGTTTTTGATTAAATACTGTAAAAAAAATCAAAAAGCACCAGGACCAGTTTTGTAATTTACTCAAATTCAAAACTGATCCAGATATTCTTATATTATGTTGATATGTATTTGATGTTTATAATCAGACTCTTTTGTGTTAAGATAATAAATCTATAAAGACACGCTTTGGTAGATGAGAATCATACAGAAAAGCACAACATACTTTTATCATTTTACAATTTAGCCACTAAACTATTTTCTGCAGTGATTAAGTCATTTTTTTTTACTTAAAAAGGTGTCAACTGTCAACTGTCATACCAGTATTGTGACAGCTTCCTTCACAACTCCAGCAATAGTCACTGTCACTGCACTTGTCATTGAAACAAGAATGTATTCTGTTAACACCTGCAAATATAAAACCATGCAAAGATTAATTATTATAATCACAAACAATTAGTCATATTATATTAAAAACAATTACCATAAAAAAGGCGAGAGTTCCCCCCAAAAGCATTAAGAGGCCACTTCGGGTGATATGCCATGGGCTATCAAAATAACTTGTCCTTCTGAATTCATCCCATGGATCCAAAATAAGAGAAAACAAAGCAGTTGCAACAGCCATTACTGGAGTTACAACACTCATCAGCACCAGTGGATTTTTCAAACCTGTTTGATATAGATAATATGTTACCAATTTGGTCCCTGAGTATAGTTGATTTTTGCAAATTTGGTCCCGGTAGGTTTTCTCTTGCAATTTTGGTCCTTATTTGAGGTTTTTGTAACGTTTTTAGTGTGTGTTCTAAGTAAAATGACTATTTTTGCTCCCTGCATATACATATTTTTGCAATTTTGGTCCTTATTTAAGGTTCTTGCAACGTTTTTAGAATATGTTCCATGTAAAATGACCATCTTTGGTCCCTGAGTATAACTGATTTTTGCAATTTTGGTCCCAAGAATATAGCCATGGAAAAGGGACTAAGAACGTTACAATAACCTTAAATAAGGACCAAAATTGAAAGAGAACTATTTGGGACCAAAATCGCAAAAATAAACTATAATCAGGGACCAAAAATGTAATTTACTCTAAAGTTAATTATGTAGACAACTGCTTACCATAGACTTCTTTCTGTAGGTTCCACAGGTGTCAGAGTTAACCAATTGGTTTTTTTTTCCAGCCCAGAAAGATAAAATATAATATTAGTACAAATTTATAGAAAAAAAGGTAGGAGATAAATATTTCAGAAACTATTTTTTTGTAAATTAAAATACCTGAAGAAGGATCTGAGTCATGCTCCAACGAAAACCAGACATAACAGCAGCAAGCATGACAAATATAAAACCCCAAAATTCAAATGCAGTCTCTTTTGCAACTGCAAAAGTATATTAAAAAAAATATCCATATAAGCAATCTACAAAACTAAATAAGAAATTGTGCAATGGATTATTATTTATTATACCTGTTAATAAAATCCCAACAGATATTATTAAAATAATGCCTAGAAGTTTGACACTTGGAGTCTCCAACCTACACAGTAAATCCCAACAGATACTATTAAAATAATGCCTAAAATAAGAGCTTGTTCAAAAAGAAGACAACCCCAAATTGAAGTAAATAATAGTACCTGAATGCAAAGGCGAATATCAAAAGAAATATTGGAGATGCAGATTTGCACTGCAAACAAAGAAAAAAGATTTAAAACTGATAAAAAAAGGTAAGTTGAGTTGACTAATATGAATGGAGAGAGTTGACCAACCATGGTGGCAAATGTAACAGAGATGAAAACAAGGGATGCATTGCTCAAGTTGATATCCAGTGCAGTTGCAAGAGATGTGGGTACAACTGTGAAAGGCAAAGTCCATCTGTAGCATTAGTTATTATTTATTAGAAAAGTTAATAAAAAGTAACAACATGTATGAAGAACTAGAGCTATAAATACATCTATGATATCAACAGCAATGGGATGTATAATGTATTTGTTTTTTTATGAATGTTTACCTCTCACAAAGTAGTCCTTCTGTGACATAGGTACAGAAGGTTCAAATCTTTTAGACCAAAAGTATGTGATACCCTTTGACAAAATAGCTTGCATTGCAAAATGAACTGTGTTCATCAATAAAGGAGCAGGGAATCTTCCCATATCATCTCCAAGTAGAGTCTTATTATACCTATTAACATTGAGAAACGCAATCTAAAACTGTAGATCAAGATGAAATCATGAAATAGATATTGCAAATAAGAAAAGAAGACTTACAGGGTCAATAATGTACTGAAAATGTACCACATGAGTATGAAAAACAATGTCTTGAGTATATCAGAAACAGCAATGGGATTCCTGGAGCTTGATGAAACAGCCATATATGTTTCAACAAAATCGGTATCTTCAGGATCTAGCATTCTATTGTCAGCAATTTCAATATCAAAAGAAGAATAGTTCCGATTTTTGTTTCCTCTTCTGGGACTAGGAGCAGGAAACATATCTATACTGCCACTTCTATTCATCTTTACACCCCTCAATTCACTACTCTGTTCTTCATCAACTTTTTGAAGCACTGGTAGTTCAAAATTGTCGTCCACTTCATTTGTATTTACAATCTCATCCTCTTGTACACGATTCTGATTGTATATCCCATCTTTGTCGCCCCAATTAGAGAATGAAGGGTCCCTATGGAATCCGAATCCTTCCTCATGAGCAATTTTCTGGGTGTTTAAATCACTCTCTACCATTTTGTTCCTGAATTGTGGTCGAAGCCATCTAAACTCCAACCCCCATGGTTAACCAATATCACCGAACAGAACTAGCACATGAATAGAAAACTCCACTACAATTTGATTGTATCAAGTTTGACCTAAGTCATAAAGTTCTGAAGTCCAACTGATCAAAGTTCCCGAAAATTACCTGCTCTGATCAAATTTAACAAGACATTCAAAATCTAGCTCATAAAATCCAATTTGCAACAAACATTAAAGCTCACGATATATTGCCTACTTTTAATTGCATTGAAAACCCAATTTTATAAAGTATTGTTGATGCAAATATGGCAAAAAAATCATTGAGACACGTACCTCGGTAAGCTTCTTGATTGAATCTAATTGCAATAAGGTATAGATGATTCAAAAGAATTCAAACACGATGCAATTCGCTGACGTTGCGTTTCAGAAACGTAGATCTTATGAAGATTCAAACGACGAAATAGACACAGAGATCTGTAATATAAAAATTATACGGTGAACAACACAAATGGTCCCTAAACTATTGCACCATATGCATTCCGGTCCACTTAGCTTTAAGATCGGAATAAATTACACTTTTTTTATTATCCTTTTTAAACTAAACACTAAACAATATTTGAAATTAAATAGTAACACTGCGTTTAGTTACGGAAAAATAAAAAATCGAAAAAATAAAAAATAGATTGTTTTTTAGAAAAAAAATCAAGAAAAAATTAGAATTTTAAAAACACGTTTGGTTCAACAATTTTTCTAAATTTTTTACGGAAAATGATTTTTTTTTTCCAAAATTAAAAACTTAGAAAATTTTAGAAAACCAATAATTATTGTTCTTCATATTTTTCTAATTCAAAACAAATTTTAAAATATAAAAACACCTACCCCACACCACCCACTCCTAACCACCACTGGCACCATTGTCGTCCCCCATATTTTATTTCATTTTTACATGTTTTTCACAATATGGTAATAAAACTTTATTTTTTTACTATGTTTTTACATGTTTTTCACAAATTATTTTTAAAAGTTCATTTTTTATCTTTTACATGTTTTTTTCATAGTTCGTTTTTACGACTTTATTTTTATATAACATCTTTCAAACACACTTATTATTCTACTTCAAAATCTACACAACTTTGGCCGAAGAGCATCTATCTATCAATTCTTGATACATTTAGGCCAAAGACTCATTGGTAACTTCATTTTTATTTCATTCTTATATGTTTTTCACAATTATTTTTACATCTTTATATCCTTTTACATGTTTATCACTATTTGTTGCCATACCCCCTACTTTAATTTAGCCACCGAGTTACATGAAATGATATTGTAAATATATTTTTTAAGAAAATATGTAGAAATAAAGTAAAAAGATTATGAAAACACATATAAATACAAAAGAAAAAACACATTATCACCGGATCATAAGAACCAAATTGACTAGAAACAAATTTAGTTGTAAATATTATATAAAATTTAATGAATAAAAAATTACAAATATAATACTTTAGTGTCTAACTTCAACATTAATCATTTTTTATGAAAAAGGAGTAGTTGTAAATATTATATAAAATTTAATGAATAAAAAATTACAAATATAATACTTTAGTGCCTAACTTCAACATTAATCATTTTTTATGAAAAAGGAGTATATATAATGACTATTCATAATACTCTTAAAGATTATATACAATTATATTTGAAAAATATTTTTGAGATGTTCTAAGAAAACTGTTATCATAAAACCAGTAAAATGGTTTTAGTAAAATGGTTTTAATGTTGAAAAAAATAGTATATTAAATCTAATAAAACTTCTTGTTTATGATACTTGTATATTTTATATCAAATTATATGAAATTTTTTATTGAAAAAAAAGGAAAAAAACTAACATACTATCAGTTAATGCTTGAAACTCATTGTGTTACATTTTAGTTATTAAACCCTTTTATTTTAGAGTAAATTACACGAATGGTCTCTATGGTTTGGGGTAATTTGCGTGCTTGGTCCCTTATTTTTTAACTTGGAAGGTCCTTACTGTTTGTTTTTGTTACGCGCTTGGTCCCTACTGTTTGTTTTTATTACGTGCTTGGTCCCTGTCTTACGTAAAAAAAACTATTATTTAAATAGGGAAAATGATGGGTAGGTAAGATAAAGTGAAAGGGTGGGGTTGGGGGTGTGTTTTTTAAATAAATTAAAAAATCAATGGTAAAATAGTCTTTTTAGGTTAGATAGGGACCAAGTGCGTAACAAAAACAAACAGTAGGGACCTTCCGAGTTAAAAAAATAAGTTAGGGACCAAACGTGCAAATTACCCTTAACCATAGGGACCAGTCGTGTAATTCACTCTTTATTTTAGGATATTGTAAATTAATGGTTTATGACTATTTTATAATAATGTATTTTTATTAAAATTATAATATAACAATGTATTTTCATTCAAAAAATGTCTATTAAAACAAATATAATGACCTTATACATGTTGCTCTTAAAATATATTTAAAAAAAATAAAATAAAATAAAAATTAAAAAAAAACTTACATGGTCATGAAGTATTATTTTGGGCAAGGTCATATGATTTTTATAAACAAAATAATAAAATAATAGCTTTTTGAGAATTTTATATAATACATTGGTAGAGGTGGAAACTTTTTAGACAGGATGTATTGGGTTTAAATCCGGACATAAACGAATTAACTAACTTGGTTAATTTAACATCTAATCACTAACCAGCTGTTAAAAAAAATTCTTTTATTATGTAATTTCTTCCAAATGTTCAAACACATAACAAAAATACATCTAAAAATAAAAAAATAATAATAAAAAAATAATATAGATAGAAATATTAAACAAAGAAATATATATAAAAAATAAAATAAAATGCCACGGTGTTTAAATCGGACCCCTCCTCCGATGGTTGTTCTTTTTCCTCGGACACGCTCCCTCCACGAGACGAAAAATGCTATCTTCAGTACAAAACCCTCGCATCCTCCTCCTCCACTGCCGGTGGTCTAAACCTCTCCACCACCACCACCGCCATTATCCCAAAGCCATCCACGCCGCCGCTCAAGCTCAGGCCATTTCTACATCATCCCCCACCTCTCAAATCCAAATTATCCAAAAATCCATCCATTCCCGGGAGAAAACAGCCCGCCAATTTGCCGAAGAGTTTATCAACCGTCTCCGCCTTACCGAACCCCATGTCAAGAGCTTCCTTCACGTCTCAGAAACCGTTTTAAACGAAGCAGATGAAATTGACCGGAAAATTGATCGAAACGAGGATGTGGGACCTCTCGCCGGAGTATTGGTTGCTGTCAAAGACAACATTTGTACCGCCGACATGCCTTCCACTGCTGGATCTAAAATATTGGAAAATTATCGACCGCCATTTGATGCGACTGCTGTTAGGAAGTTGAAGGAGAGTGGCGCCATTATCGTTGGGAAAACTAATTTGGATGAATTCGGAATGGGAAGTACTACTGAAGGATCAGCTTACCAGGTTAGATTACAAATTTCTTTCCAATTTCTCCAGTTCTTCTACCAAATTGCCATCAATTTATCCATTTTGATACAAATTAGGTCACTGCAAATCCTTGGAACCTTGAATGTGTACCAGGGGGGTCATCAGGAGGCTCAGCTGCAGCTGTTTCCGCTAGACAATGTGTAGTATCGTTAGGAAGTGATACAGGTGGAAGTGTCAGACAACCTGCATCATTTTGTGGTGTCGTAGGCTTAAAACCAACATATGGTCGTGTCTCAAGATTTGGACTAGTGGCATATGCATCATCGCTTGATGTCATCGGATGCTTTGGCTCATCGGTTGCTGATGCTGGCATCCTTCTTCAATCAGTCTGTGGCCATGATAAACTCGATGCCACTAGTAGCAAACGGGTGTGTTTCTTTTGCCCTTGGTTTTATCTTGAAATTACAATATTGCCATAACTTTGTGAAAATCTATGTCTTCAGGAGGTTATTGACTTCACATCTCAGTTTGTTGCCAAAGATTATCTTGAATCACAGCCCTTGAAAGGACTAAGAGTTGGTGTGATTCGTGAAACTCTTGGTGATGGAGTTGATCAAGAAGTAGTTTTATCTATTCGTGGTGCTATTTCTCATATGGAAGAATTGGGATGTATAGTGACAGAGGTTCCCATTTTATTTTAAAGTCATTTAGGTCACTGGACATGACAATTCAGTGTTTAGACTAATGTCCATGGGACAAAAGTTGCAATTTTTTGTCAATGTAAAAGACGTAAATGCCCTTCTCATGTTCATCATCAATACATGTAGTGGTTTAACTTTCCTTTTTTTCTATTTGATAATGGATATCAGGTGTCATTACCTTCTTTCTCTCTGGGATTACCAGCATACTATGTTCTTGCTTCATCCGAATCTTCTTCAAACTTGTCTCGTTATGATGGTATTAGGTAATATATAAAATCTTGTTTTTCTTCAAATGTAGATATGAAACCTGTTATTTAAGAAATAACATTACAATAATGCTAGATGAACAAGTTTATATGACTATTAAAAATATAAAGATTGGTAACATGATACACCCTTTTTTTTTTTTTTAATTTCCAGGTATGGCAACCAAATTGTTTCTGATGAGCTAAGTTCCCTTTATGGAGGTTCTCGTGCTAATGGCTTAGGTCCAGAGGTATGAAAGGAAAACTTGATGATAAAGGGCAAATTTGTAAAATGTTAGGATTTAAATAAAGTTAATATTTTTCAGGTAAAAAGGAGGATTTTGATGGGGACGTATGCCCTTTCAGCAGGTTATTATGATGCCTATTACAAGCGAGCTCAGCAGGTAACTTTACTTGGTGTTGTGTTTGTTACACAAGCTTTCTAGGGTTATTTTTTTTATGATGAGAACGACAAGGGCAATTATGTCTTTTTCACATACAAGAAATCATTGAGTAAACAGTAAACAGTAAATTATGGTGATTTAGGTGAGAACTGTAGTCCAGAAAAGCTTCAAGGCAGCATTAGATGAACATGATATTCTAATTTCACCTGCAGCTCCATCGGCAGCATATAAAATCGGTAATTTTCCACATCATCATTTTGTGTCTTGATGTGAAAACAATCATCTCAAATCATAACCAGTGTTTGTTAATTTATTTGTTATATTTGTATTATTTATAGGTGAAAAGAAAAATGATCCTTTGGCAATGTATGCAGGGGATATTATGACTGTAAGTCTTTCTATGTTTCTTAAATGCTACCTTTTGTTCCTTTTGTGTTATTCTTAATGCAATAAGTTGTTTTTTTTTTTTTCTGAATATTATTTTGACTTTTTTGTTTTCATTTGTGAAATTGCAGGTGAATGTCAACTTGGCTGGATTGCCTGCATTGGTTTTGCCATGTGGATTTGTCCAAAATGGCCTTCCTGTTGGTGTTCAAATGATAGGGGCTGCTTTTGATGAGGTGGGAATAATTTCTTGATATATAAAGTTTGTTACTTTTCTAGACAGGTTTAGACTAAATGACCATTTTACCCTAACATTCTGAAAAATAAATTTTATAATATTCATCAATCTTTTTTTTTAATAGAAATGCTGTTTATATTACTGGATTTTTGCAGGAAAAATTGCTGAGAGTGGGCCATATCTTTGAACAAACGCTTCAAGGTTGCTCCTTTATCCCACCATTGATAGCAGATGAATTTAAATTCTAGAAAAATTGATCATAATATAAGTCATGAATTGTCTTATTTTTTTTTGGTGAATTATGAGTTAGAATGATAGTCTCAGAAAAAGGGTATCAAAAGGTAGTAGTAATATTCTTGTAGTCAATTTGCTTTGAACTCAGATTCTTTTGCTGAATAAACTATGTGTTCATTCATAAGTTGGAGTTAGAAGATATGTTTTTTGATGTGATGTTTTTAGTGTGTACTTGAAATGGACAAAAGTCAGTGTAAGAATAACATACACAACAAAACATAAATGAATGTCATCTGTAAGATATAACACGAGACTCATTTATTATTGTCATTTGTAGTTTCTTTTTCATATGACTTTTTATATACAACTAGAAGGTTTTCCCATGCGTTGCACGGGGTGGAAGGTGTTTTTTTATACATCTTTTGTGTCTCAATGATTGAATGTTTTGATGTTCTTCTACACCTAAGAAAATAGAAGTATTTAGGAGATGTATTTGCAAAGAAAATGTCTATGTTCTTTATGTATCTTAAATAACGGTTGTGATCCTATAGTACCACAATTATTGAACAGAAGAAGCATCATGGAGAAAATGACAAATTGCAGGAAATAGCAATGTATCTTATTCTTTTTACCAAAAACTTTTACCAAATTTTAAGGTTTCAGCAGAAAAATCGATTGCTTCATGCAATACAACAGTCATGTCAGCCTCTTTGCATAGTTGCTCTAAGTCTGCCCTCTTTTTCAGAGGAGTGTTTCCATTATCATGCTTGCTTTCCTTTTTTGTAGAATCTTGAAAAAAAACACAGCATTATAGTATATTGACAAATTGAATTATATAATATAATTATTTAATTACTACAAAAATATTTTGTCCAATTAAATGTACTCATGGAATTAATGTATTCTAAAGAGAGAGCATTAGGTTTTGTGACTTCATTTTAGCACATATATACCCCGCCATAAAATCTTTGTTCTAACATATACAACATATACAACAGGGAGACTCGCACAACATCTGCATCTATTAATCAATGAAATGAAGTATTAAACACATGAATAAGGTCAGCAAGTTTCACTGACTCTTAACCCAAGACAAATGGAAAGGCACGTTGTCTCTGAACTACGTCGAAGATGAAGTAGCCTGAAAATACTCCTCGAAACACAACCCGATAACAAGACAGGGAGTCCTCTTGTCAAAGCAAACCCAGTAGTTGTCTATCCGAATAGAAACTCCTCCACGTCACCGAGGTAACCTCCTTGCACATAAGGTAATGACATAGTAATGTGTGACATTCTACACCCATCGGCAAGTTAACATATCAACCAAAACAGGAAGCCCTAAACATGGCCGCACGTTCGGGAGGTGTAAACGGGCCATGATTTCCCTGCCGACTTTAGGTTTGCAAGTTGCAGTGACTATTGTTTCATATATTCTGTCATGCTACAATGAAAGGAATTTAAATTAGGCAAGTACTACATGTTCCAAAGTAAAAGGACAACGTTCCGGACACCATTCCAGACTATAATGGATATGTTCTGGATACTATTCCGGACTATATTCCGGAACAGTTCTAGACATTTTGGAGATTACATATTTCATAGATGTTCTATGCGTTCCGGATTAGTTTAGCATATTCCCAAAAACAAAAAACAAAAAAAAAAAACCTTAAAATTAAATAACCAATCACAATCGCCCATATAGGGCTATATCGATGGGTTAGTTTTGTTATTAGTTGGGCACAGGGTTCGCATGCGATACAACGAGCGACCTATCCAATACGGCAATACCGATATTGCCCTTGGAAACGCGTGGTGTCGACGGTGGAGATTGGGTAAGAGCCGGCCTTGAGATTTCGAAACAATATCTGCTGGAAAAAGAAAGCCAACTACCTTCTATCTGCTTCTTCTGTCGCCGATGTTGATGTCTCGTAGCAATTGCTGACGACGCCTCTGAAGATTTCGATCTTTCCGATCGTCTTTAATTTTTCATCTGATTTAAGGATTTTCATCGGAACAGCGTTGATCCTTCGATCTCCGATCGTCGTCTCCGGCGGCCACAGGTGATCCTCAGTAAACGTTTTCCTATCCAGTTGAGCTGGGAATTTGATTAATTTCATTCGTAACAATTTATTTACTTGTTACCCCTTCCAGAAAGGTAAAGGTCTACGAAGATCGGCAAATCCATCTAAAGCTATATGCGTCTTACGTTTTTAACCCTATAAATATCCATATTCAATATTTTCTGAATAGAGCAGGTTAATAGTACGTAATTGATGAAGAGGCATCTCTTTCTGTTACTAATTAACCCTATTTCTTTGGATGTAATTTTATGTTGGTTTAGTCTTCAAGTTAAGTGTACGACGTGTCGACGTCCTTATTTGAGTGCAAAAGAAGTTATGGAGATAATTCTTGACAAGAGTTATTTAAAGGCAATTTGGGACACAAAGTATATCGACTGAAGAAGACTTGCAATCGATAGTATCAGAGTTCTACATAAAATACTATAGAAAATAAAATAAGTATAGATGTTTAAATGTTTTTCAAGTAAGGTACACACTCATACAAAAATGACAAAATGACAAATATCTGTCTACACAATAACCCATAGTAACTGCAACAATTTCATTCTCAGATCAAATAAATGCAACATTTTGGTTTTTGTTCATAATTCAAATGTTGGATCTCATTGTGTTCTGAAAAAACTTACAACTGCTTTCTGCAGGGCTGTACTCCAATGATGAAATCAAGACACTACACAATAGAAGAATGGGATACAAAGCCAATAAGAAAAATCCCTTCTTTGGTTGATCTTTGTGTTCAGAAAGCTGTAGACAATGTTAGGTACTTAGGGGATGTGGGAGAAACAGACTTCCATCTTCTAGAACGTTTTTTACCACATTGTACTGTTGAGCAGTTGATGCATATCGAGGATTCAACTGAGGTATAATGAATATTTTCAACATTGTTTTTACTTAAGCAACAAATTGTGTTTGAATTTTAAGAAATCAACATGTTTTATGTTGTGTAGGATCGAGATCTTAGCCCAGTTACTGATAAGCTATGGAAGAACTTTTATGTGTTACAGTTTGGTGCTAACAGCACCAATGTTGTAGTTGAGAGAATGAAAGAGAAGAGAGTTTCATTTAAATGGAGACAATTGTATGAGGTGATTTTTTTTCTCTCTCTCTCTTTAACTTCACTATTCAGAATGATACAATCATACAAATATCAGTAGAATTTTGTCCAAATGATATGATGATTGTGTGTTATTATATAAAATGGCACTGATACAATTACCTTGCTCAATTTGCAGGCGAAGGTAAAGGATAATGAGGAGGCACAACAAAAGTCATTTGAGCGAATAAAGCAACTATATAAAAAAGAAAATGCTAGTAAGTTATTCATTTACTATTATGATTGGAGAACTTCTGTTGGTTACCTTTTTTTTCTCTATGTTTATTTGATTTTGTTTCTCTTAATGCTAAATTTTGTTTTAAGTAGTAAACTTTGAAGGTGCAACCTCTTACAACATATTTATTTGCTAACTTGGGAACCTGTGTGCTTGTTAAATTCAAATATGCTTTTGTGCAATTTATGAAGTTACTTATAACTGTGTATCTACACATACCGGTGATTTTTACATGTCTCTACCTTTGATACTAACATATAAAAATGGTTTAAAAAATCTTAAAACTTTTGGCACAAAGTTGATATCTGTTATGCTTGGGTAATTCGGTGATTTGTTATCTATAATGTGAATATTTTATGATTATCATAGACTAAATCTAGTAGAAATCTATGGAAAGTAAATGACTTTTTTTCTTTAGTTATAAAGATAGAACGACCTGTAGATTGAAAAATTGGTAGATTTTGTCTTACTTACACAAATTGTTATAATTTTAGCAGCCTATGGTAATATATAATCTTATGGGGTATACCGATATATTATTCTCCTCTTGATATGAAGAAGCTGGGATCAATGTTGAAGTCTGCTAGATATATAAGACAACTTTGTAATCAGTTTGTACTTGTTAGGATTCCTTACATCCATGGGCATTTTGCACATAGCCTTCATTTTTAGGGTTGTTTGACTTTGCAAAACCCATGTGGCTTTTAGGATGACTAATAACTGAGAGGCTCTAGGATTTTTGTTTAAAAGGCTTTTAGTGCCCATCATTGAAGATGAACAATTTATAAGGTTTGCACTCCCTCATGCTTTGTGATGAATTGATGATAATTCTCTTTTGCAATCAATTGACGATAATTCTCTCGGCTATGCATTACATTATGCTAGTCAAGGCAAGCGGTGCTTCTTGATTATGCTCTTGTATGTAGCTGAAAGGAAGCATGATTTCACGTAGCTAGCATATTTTCCTTAATGAACTTTTCAACCCTAGCATAAAATGTGCATTGAGTGCATTTGGATGCTTGGTTAGTTTGAATTGTTTGTCTAGGGTGTGTAGTGAAAGAACATACACTATTATTGTCTTCATGAGCTAAAGATTGGAACTCCTTTGAAGAACCAATTTTTAATCGATGTAGCCATGAATAAAGTCTTCCATGAAAGAACCAATCACATTAAGGATGATTTGTTAGGGAGGGGAGTGCATTATTTGCACATGAGCTTCCAAATTCTTGACCAAGCATTTCGAGAACGAACCTTGGATAGACTTCACATGCAACAAGTTTGTGATGATTGACATCTATCCTTCGACTTGAAGACGTATGTTAGATATATTTGATAGTGAACTAGATATATATAGTCGGGATGAGTGGTGAATTATTTTCCATTTATAGTCGGGACTACTGTCTTTTTCGATGTACAATGTACTTTATGTATTTTGTTTCGAGTAACTTCATTAATAGACACGGATGTTACAACCCTAATTTTCACAAGTCAACTTCTTGCTTACTTTGCGTAACTATAAGTAAACATGGTGGTGATGATTTGTGTTGGAGGTGTGCATGTGGCACAATAGTTGATTAAAACATAGAGTTGATGCAAGAGTGACGTTTAAGGACATAGGTCTTCTTAAGGTGCTATCTCTTTTGTTTACTTTCCATCTCATCCTTGCAGATTGCTTTCCCTCCCGCTTACTATCATCTTAATATCTTTTCAAAATCAAATCACCATTCTCGTATGCTTTCTCTTTCTCTTTCTCTCCCAAAAGCAAATCAGAGATTGGTAGATTTTAATATTCTATAATTTCAACAATGTCATTATCATATGCATTGATAATCTGCTACTTCACGTTGATTTATGATGGTTCACTTTGAGTCACGATGGTCTATTGTTCAAGATAAATCACGATGGTTCAAGATGGTTTGCCATGACCACCCTTTGATATTTTATTTTGTTTGCAGGTTACTTTGTAGGAGGTCAAACTATATGTTGCTTATAATGCTGTTTGGGAATAAGAAGGATTGTGTTGGAGATTCAAGAAAACCAAGGTTTTACTATCTTCATATCCAAGGACGTAATGTATTGTCATTTGTCCAAGGATTTGGGCATTGAAAGAAAAGTTTCGTTTGTGCGACTCATGCTTAAAAAGATGCACATGTTGATTAGGATATCCCTAAGTAAAGTTGGAAATCATATAATCCCTACTTAGCAAACCGATCCTATTGATGAGTATCTTCTTAAAACCATTAAGTACTAGGTGTTTGAGTTGTGAAGTTTGATAGTTGCCAAATGGACTTGAGCTCTGCCATGATGGTGGGAGTTGAGGAGCAAGCACAATGTCTTAGTTAGCACCATTACAATAGTGTGTGAATTACGTAAATTCTTGTGTTCTTTCTCTTCTCATACTTTAATCCGAGTATGTTGAGAGTATGTTGAGTGTGTTGATCATTCGTTTTCCTAACAACCATTAATGATGGTAGAAGATGGGAAAGTTAAGATTGACAACTTTGATGGCCATGTTTTTGGTTTTTGAAAGTTGCAAATTGAGGATTATATTATACGAGAAAAAGATGCATGAATTACTATCATAATAGAAAACTAGGAAGATGGAGCAAGATGATTAGGATTAGATTGTCTGGGACTTGGTTTGATGAAAAAACATTACTTACAACACCTTCAACAAGAGGACCATGTGTAGACTTATCAAGGCATTGTCCAATATGTATGAAAAATCCTCTGTTTCGAATATAGTTTTCTTCGTCAGAATGTTGGTCAACACGAAGTTGAAAGAAGGTATGTTTGTTACAAACCTTGTTATTCAATTTAATGCAATTTTATCCCCGTTAGACTCGGTTGATATTGAATTTGTTGATGAAGTACAAGCATTTTTATTATTATCTTTGTTGCCTAGAGTTGGTATGTCAATGTTGCATAAGTTAGTAGTTAATCTAGGATGACTAGACTTATATTTGAAGGAATCCATGATTTGATCATCGAATAAGATATTTGTAAGAACTTTGGTGAGTAAACCGAGTTCAATGTAAATGGCAAGGGTAGGGAATTTGAGATAGGGTAGAGTAATGGTAAAGGCAAAGCAAGATTTAGTAAAAGAGGTCAATCAAAAGAATAGGAATGATTTGAGTTTTGACATGTTGGAGATGCAAGCAAATCGATCTCTTTAGAGACCAATGCACAATACCTACATCTGACACAAAGGGTAGAAAGAGGTGAATGGCGTAGTTAGTAGGGTTGATTATGCTATGATTAGCTGTTTAGAATGCCCAACTAAATCCAGATGGATTCATTCCACATCACCCCATGCTCGGAGACGATATAGACTTTCCAAGCATGTTAGTGGTAAAGTTTGGGTAGCTGATAATAAGACACTTTGGTATTATGGGCATCAGGGATGTTTTCATGTTTTCTTTTGGTAAGAACGTTAAAGAATGTTATGGGCATAAGGGACATTAAAGAGTGTCGGGTATAGCCAAATATTAAGAGAATACTTATTCAAGTTGAGACAATTAGAAGATGTAGAACATCATGGGGCTTTGACGATCACTCATGGAAAATGAAAATGGAAATCTAGTTTTTGCTTGTGGTCATAAACAAGGAACATTATATTATATATGGTTTAATTACTTCATGTACCTACCGATAGAGCAAATGAAACTATCAAGGACGTGGGTGTATTTTCTATGTCGCACCAAAGACATGTGCATATGAGTGAAGCATATGAAGATGTTGGTTACAAAAGGCAAGATTCCGGATCTAAGAATGTATATTGGTTTCCATGAGCCATGATCACTCGACTAAATACAATATTACTTTGACAAATATGGGAACGTCACCCAAGGCAGGGTTTGAAGCAGGTTCATGTCGATGTAGTTGACAAATAAGAGGACCACGGTACTATGTAACTTAATTCCTTAAAAAAATGAATGGGTTATACTCTGAAAACGTAATAAGATGCTTTCATTACCTTTAAAAAGTGGAAAGTTGTTGAAACTAAGACAAACTCAAAAATCAAGTGTTTGAAGTCTTATAACGGAGGTGGATACAACAAATTTATTCTTGTGATAAAGAATGGAATCAAGATGTTGAATACAGTCCGAGAAACCCTCAGCAGATGGAGTTGTCGAAAGAACGAATAGAAAACACAGAGTATGAGACTTCATGCAGGGTTGTTTAAGGGCAGATTCAGTACCAAGGTTCTAAAAGGCATGAGGTGTGGCATGACGGCAAGGCCAAGCCTCAAGCTTTATGAGCCATGACGTTTTTCAAGGTGCGATGTAAGGCGGTGATTTTGTATTAATTTATAATTATTTTACCACACATATATATATATATATATATATATATATATATATATATATAACCAGTTTTTAGAAGTGTTATATCAACAACTAATAACAAAAAGTTAACAAAAAACACAATACTTGTATGCCTGATCAGAAAAGGCATAACAAAGAGCAAATAAATATGCCTCAAACGAAAAAACCTACGCCATAACACGTCATATGACGCCTTGCCACGTGCCACGCCTAACAGCAACACCTTGAGTTTTTTTGTAACAGCGGAGTCGTGCCTCACGTCATGGCACGCCTTTTAGAACACCGGATAGCACAATAACTTACCTTGGGCACCCTCGGTTTTATTATTAGGGTTTCAGATGCCAGAAGAAGGATGACAAGGCAGGGAGGTAAATCTTTCACACCAAAGAGTTTTTGGTTGTGTTTCTTAAATAAAATTTAAAGATATTTACCAGGAAAGATTTATAGAGTATGGTTGAAATGAACCAAGTACAAGGTTCATTAGAAGCCAATACATCACCTTCATTTAGGACCTACTTTACAAAGAAAATCTTGCAGCATATTTCGAAAGAAAGAACCCAATTCGAAAATAGCATATGTTGCATTTAAAGACATCATAGAGAATAACCTTGCTCGTCCTACTAGATTTTTAGAGTTGGGAGAAAGTTTAGAAAACCAAAACCATTCTTTAGCCTTATAGATATACGTTTCATTTAAGATGAATTTTATTATTTATGTTGTTTGGTGCGATATATTGTTTAAACTGTCATTTTTTATATTCTTCACCATTCTTATTTCTTATGTTATTATGAACGACAGAGAAGCAAAGTCGACAGGTTCAACTGTGCACCAAGGTGCCACCCTCCACCAACAAAAGGGGTTTTTGGGGAGGTACCATGATTCCATTTCCATATACAACTCTATTAAATTTTATTATTAATTAGTTTTACATAATTTAATTAAATTGGTAGTTAGTTTGCTGACATGTCTTCAAGTGTAGGAGGCCCTAGTAGTAACATTGGCAATACAAAGAGTGGCATCATGAAGAAGGCTAAACTAGAATTCCTTAACAGGTACTTACTCTGTTCAATTTTCTATAAAGAAAATAAACTTTTTTAAAAAAAAAAAAAATTTGTTTGCCTTCTTTTCATCGGTTTTTGTTTTTTTTTTTTTTTTGTAACAGCCGAGAGGTGAAAAACCTATCAGCTATGAAGAAAACCAACTTTCAAAACAACCAAAGGTATACCATTGTAGTTGATTAATTAAAACCTTTGTGGATCTTGTAAAAAAAGCATTGTTGAATTTTTATTTTTTATGATATAGGGTTTCTCCTATTATAAAGAAACCAAGTCATTTTCCTGGAAAGTCTTCTTCTACTCCTTCAAGTTCCAAATTTAGTACAGCAACATCAACAGCAAGAAGATTTTGAAGAGCCTTTTCATGTTTGGTTTTGAATAAGGTTGTGTATCTCAATTTGTTACAGAATGTTTCAAATGTTGATAAAAATCTTTTCCATTTTCTTATAAATGTTGTATGCTACTGCTGACCTGTCAACAAGTATGTTATCACTTTCTGCATCCCAAAGTTTCACCTTTTAAAGATAACGTGCATATTGATGTTTTGCTTGCAATTAGAAATAGTTTGTGTTTATTTCCAAGTATTATCAGGTGAGTTAGAAGGATTTAAATTTACAATTCATATTGGTGTTTGTGTATGTTTGTGATAAGTGAATTTATCTGGTTCTTAATGATTTCTATGTGATTCTATGAATCTTATGTAGAGTTATTATTTGATGACTAATTATGTTAATCTTGAATCTATGTCAATGCATGATTCTTATGACAATTATGTATTTAATTTTTTTCGATGATGGAAATGTGCAATAAATGAGTTGATGTGTTTTTCTCATCTTGATTGAATCTACCCCTTTGTAGGTTTTGTCGGTGATTTTAGTGTCAACCATGTTATGTTATTTTAGTATAATGAAATTTATAGATTACTAACGGAGTTCTTATCTTGATTTAAGACAAGTTAGGATGTACATACTTGTATAAAATGAGTTTGATTTCGGGTCAACCAAAAGGCGAAGATCAAGGGGATAATCTCTCCTTACAGGATGGGCATTTAATGCCGATTGATATTATCTTTAATAATCAGAAGATATTAATATCTATAAAACCCTAGTTTGTGGATTCATATCAATATCAGTGTCTTGATACGACTGTTCCTTAAAAGATTATCCCCATAGTTTTGATTCCAGATTCTATGTAACCGACATATGGTCGAAATGTGTAGATTAAAAAAGTGATCAGATGATCCTTCAAGCAGGATCTTTGCAATCGATTTTAGAAAGAAAAAAAATAGAATTTTCCTCCCAACCAACCCTGGCTGATTTATCATTTCAATTTATATACAAAAATGTGTGATTTTATTTCACTTTTATATACAAAAATGTGTGAAAGTATTTGAACTTGCTTATGTGAATGATCAACTAGTTAATTAAATGTACTATCTTGACTAAGAATGCGACTTATTTAAAAGTCCTTGAATATAACAAAATATACTATGTGGAGAAATCTAAGTCCAATTTTTGTAAACAGGTAGTTTGACAATGCTTGAAATTTCATAAATGAACTAAACTTTTATCTAAATTCATAGAATTTTTTGATAGGAGTTTATTTGTTTGTTGATTACCTGAAAAATTCTTGATGAAGTTACATGACTAAATGCAAGCAAATTGTATCATGTCGAATTGGTCATAACTTGAATATCTTCCGATAATATTTGTTTCTTAGAAATATTATTTGTTCTCATGTAAACTTGTTTATCTTGTAGCCTTAAGGTTTTATATATATATATATATATATATATATATATATATATATATATATATATATATATATATATATATGTCACATTCAAACAATCCTAAAGGTGCTTTTATTGGCGATTGTTAAAACAACCGAATATTACTAGAATCCATATCATCATATCATGACATAATAAATCGAACCATGAGTATAAACTTGACCATTGCATATTATTACAATCATCATACAACAATAATCAGATATAGATGATGAATTTGAACCCTTATGCTCCCTCTCTCTTTAAGTTGCCTCAAATCCCAGACCCAGATAACCTCCGCCTTGTGGCATTAGAGACCGAAAGCTGCCCGAGCTTGTCTACTACTGCCCCAGTTGATGACATCCTTTCTTGGGCAGGAATGTAATGCCGCATCCATACCCCCGTGTACACCTAAATAAAATCAAACATCAAAATTTTTAGTTTCATCTGTTTGTATATTATAAATTATTGACATGCTATAAAATAATTGAAATGTTGTGACAAAAATCAAAAAGAAAAGAAAGTAGATTGGTATTTGTTGCATTTAGAGAAACCTGTGCGGGCCTCATGATCTTTGTGTCGGGATCATCAAGGGACTCTCGCCAGTGTGACAAATAGCCAGCCATTCGAGGGATTGCAAATAAAACAGGAAAGAACTCCGTTGGGAAACCCATTGCCCTGTGTTTCATAAAAAGTAAGAAAAAATCTTGTATAAAACATCCACAAAAAAAAATGTCAAATATGTACCTATAAATCAGCCCAGAATAGAAATCAACATTCGGGTACAACTTTCTTTTCACAAAGTACTCATCTGATAATGCTGCTTGCTCCAAAGCAATAGCTACCTGTATGCCATCAATAGTTTAGGTATGCCTCTTACTGGGTCTCGTAATGGTAAGAGGTTGGGTCAGATTTAGATTCAGACTGTTTGATACCAAAATTAGAAGCCTTTAATATTAGGCTGTGTCTTGTGTCTTGTGTCTCACTCAATCAACAACTATCAAATAAATAGCCTCTTAATGGTTGGGCATGCCACAGCTAGCTTATTTTTCGAGCTTTTTTAAGTTGTCATGTTTGGCAAACCAAAAAGTAGCTTATAATCTAGCTTTTTAAAAAGCTACTTAGACAAGAGCTTTTTTTAAAATTTCCAAATATACCCCTTAATTAATTATAGAAACACATTCTTTTAAATGTCCTATTATGTCCTTTTATATCTTTTAGCTTAGCTTTTCACCTAGTTTTACAAAACATTATTTTTTATCAACTAGCTTTTCAGCTACCAGATAGCTTTTTATTTAACAGCTAGCTTTTCAGTTAGTACGCCAAACATAGCCTTACTGTCTTAATATATTAAACTTGTTTGAATAAGACCAAATGACCATTTTACCCTTACAATCCAAAAAAAAAAAAAAAAAAAAAAAAAAAAAACTCTCAATATTCATCAACTTTAACGTGAGAGGAAAAAAAATCTCACAATATTGATCAAGTTTTTGGCTTAACCCATTAAGTCATTATGTCCAAATTAATTCCTTATGTTCTTAACACCTTAAGTTCATTAAGTCCTAAATGATAAGAACAAGAAAATATCATTTTTTTATGGAGTGTGAAACACACCTCAATAAGGGGATCTCTTCCTACAATGGAGAAAACCTCTTCTGCCAATTTTTTAATAACTTTGGCTCTGGGATCATAGTTTTTGTACACACGGTGTCCAAAACCTGACATTTTTCTTTTCCTGTGTGGAAAATCAAAACCATTATCATCAAATTCAATAATTCATAAATCTCAGCAACTAAATCTAACAAGAAAACTAACCTGTTTTTCACACCTTCAATGAACTCTGGGATATTGTCAACAGTTCCAATCTCATTCAACATCTTTAACACAGCCTATATAACACATGAAATATTCAATAACATTTCATTTTACACCCTAATCATTTTTTGACTAGTTTATTAATTATATAAAAGAAAAACGAATATATTTTATACCTCATTTGCTCCACCATGGAGAGGACCATATAGTGCTCCAACAGCCCCAGCAAGAGCCGTGTATACATCAACACCACTACAAGGACATTTTCGTCATTTTCTAAAATACATAAAAGTTGAAAAAAGAAAATAAATTGTTCACCTTGATGCCAGGTGTCTTGCAGCTGCTGTTGAACAATTCATCTCATGCTCAGCATGTAATATAAAAAGAATATCAAGCACCCGAGCAAGTCTAGGGTTTGGTTTATACGCCTTATCACCTCTGAAATTACATAAAGTTTATATCAAAATTAAATCACAAAATCAAAATCCAATAAAAACCCTAATCAGATAAATCAATAAATAGAACATACAATGAATCTAGCATGTATAAGAAGTTTTCAGAGTAAGAAAGATTGCTGGAAGGAAGAACAGGAGGCCTCCCTGCCATTCTCAGATAAGCTGCTGCTGCAATAGTTGGTGCCTGAGTATTTTATTAATAAATAAATGAAACAAGATTATAAAATATAATTAACAGAAGGGAAAAAGATAGAAATGAAATGGTCAATGGTCAAACCTTCCCAAGTATGCGCACTATTTGCTTATCTCTCACTGGTTTAGACTTGTACAGATCTTGCCCCTATTATTATTATAATGAAATATTAATATGATAAAAAAAAAATCCTAAATTAGTATTTAGAAGTAATAAGATTAAAGTTTACTGACTCTGAGAGCAGGGTTGGCATCAGGGTGGAATACAGAAAGGGCACTCATTGCACTGACAAGAACACCCATTGGATGAGCATCATGAGGCATGGCATGTATAATATCCTGAGAACACAAGTTTTATAAATTTTTTTATTGAAAAACAATCCACTTTTCCTAGTTGTTAATTTGCATATGTGAAAACAATTTACCAAGATTCCTTGAGGAACAGCTGAATGCTGTGCTACTGTGAACTCCCAGTCTGCTAATTGGCTTTGAGAAGGTAAGTTCCCATACACTGCAAACAACAATCGTTTGAGTTTCTAGTTGCCATTGATACTTAAACAGATGTCATTAGGTTAAGATTGTAGAGAAATGAGGAAGAAGAGTTACTTAGAAGGTAGGCTACATCTAGAAAAGAACTACTTTCGGCCAGTTCTTCAATTGGGTAGCCTCTGTATCTTAAGATCCCTTCATCACCATCAATGTAGCAGATTGATGACCTAACAGGAGCTGTGTTTAGGTAACCAGGATCGTAAAGCTTCAGACCTTTATCATTGTTTCCTGTTGTTATCTGCAACAATTTACACCTTTAACTTCAGCTCAGGCGTATCAACTCTTTATAATTGAATTAGACATTTGATAAAACGATTGGATGAGGTTCTACAAGAAAACAATCGAATTTTGTCTCTCTGGTACACTGTTTACGAGAAAATTGGATTGAATTTTGATAAAAGAGTTGCAATTAACATTTACTCCGATCGATCCTACCATCTGATTCCATGAAATCTGGTACCTATTTGACTAGTTATAAATCCAAATTCGTGTTGTTTAAAAACCCCCAAAACACACGAAGATCACAAATAAAAGTTGATCAAACTTAGAGTTTAATGATCCTAATTAGGCAGAATCAGATTTATTGAACTTTGTTTACCTTCTTCAAGTCGGTAGCTCTCACTGTCCCTTCCTCCGAAACTTGAACTTTGTACTTCTTGCCGGTTCGTTCATCGGCGATCACCAACGAACCCTTCAAATTAGGCGGTGGAGACACAAACACCTGAGCGGAGGTGCACGATGACTCGAGAACAGGAGTAAAAGCACTGGATTCAAGACAAGCAGAAAGATGAGCTGATAGAACAGCTAATCTCCCACGAGCAGAAACACTTGAATTATCTGCTACTTCACCTCCCATTTTTCTCGAAGAATCGAATTGCAAACGTCAATTTGATGGAAGATATCGGTTGTTTCTGTATGTAAACAGAGAGATTGCTTGCAAGATTGATCGACCGAGCTTTAATACTAAAATTATTATTATTTTTATATATTTTTCCTAGGGAATGCTACCATTGATGGTATTTATCTTCAAATATCGTCTTCTTTTGATTTTTTCCCTTTTCAGTTTCTTTCCGTTTTTGAGTTTTCTTCTTTTTAACATCTTCTACGTTAGAATTATATTAGATAAGATTTTTTTTGGGCACAAAAAAGTTAAAGACCATATTTGGGTAAGATCCGGTACAAGAATTAATTAACTTGATTTATCGAACTAGTAATGGTTAAAAATCAAATTGTAAGTTGAAGTTCAATTTAATTCCCCATTTATTGTAATCGGTAAGAAGTTAAAAGGGTATTTGAGATTGCTTTTCAAATGATTTTATAAAAAAATTCAAAAAGATGTTTGATAATAAAAAAGTTCTTTTGAAACTAACTTTTTTGAAAAGACAAAATTGCAAAAATGGTCCCTGTGGTTGGCAAATTTATGTGTTTTTTGTTCCAAACGAAATGTTGGTGCACCATTGGTCCAACATTGAATCTTTCTATTGTTTTTGGTCCCTATACACTTAAAATGACAGTTATGCCCTTATAATTTATATTTTTTATTTTCTTTATTGTTGAAATACATAAACTAATTTAATTTATATCTTTTTAACTTAAAAAAAAAAAAAAAAACAAATAACTCATTCCCCACTATTATCTTAAAGAAGCCATTCATCATCGGCTCCACCCCCATCAACGATATCTGGAACCACCATCATCAGCCACTATTCTCGTCGGAGTTCACCTAGATCGCAACCACCACCACCTTTTCCTGAGAGCTGGTTGCTAGACTCCCCACCCCACTACCACCACCATCCGCCAGTATCGATACCGTCGGAAACCTTCACACCCCACCGATCTATTCGTACATTGGGGAAAGAGTGATGAATTGGGTCAACAGAGACAACGGGGGAATTTAAACCCAAATCGAATCAACCACCAAACATGGAGCCTTCGGTGATGGGAGATCGATTGTAGAAGATGACAAAAAAAATTAGGTCAATACCTCTTCTTTACCCGCCACTAGTCGACTGCCACAACCAAACAACCTCCACCAAGCTTCACTAGACCGCCATCACCGCCAAGCTTGGTTTCACCTTGTCCAACTTCGTCCACATCTGCTTCCTTCCGTCTGCCACCACCATTAAATCGAAGACCATCACAGCTTCCCCAACTCCATCTCCAAAGACAAGCAATCGATTAAAGTCTTAGGGGCTGTTTGGTAGGATCTGAATTTTTAAGAACTGAATTTTTAAGAGGTCTGAATTTCTAAGAGGGTCTGAATTTTTAAGATCTGAATGTACAAATGTTGTTTGGTTGGAACCTCTGAATTGCAGTGCTGAATTATAAAAATGACCATTTTACCCTTCTGTGTTTTTTTTTTGCTGAATTTGACATTTTTTATTATAAAATAACTGAATCAATTTATTGAATAATTATAAAAAAAATATACAAACACCATATAAAATCCAGATTAAACATAAATCAAGATTAGACATAAATCCGAATCAAACATACCATTATTATTTCTTGATTATACCAAAAGCAGCTAATTGCAATAATACAAGAAAATCAAGATTTCATATCACAAATGACAAACCAATTTTTAATTGTTGTACCCAAAACAATTAAAAGCTCCAAAATAATGATAACCTAAAGTAAAAATATTCTCTTCTCTTGTCAATTTTCACTTGTTTCCCAAAATACCCTTT
Organism: Lactuca virosa; assembly: GCF_052849685.1. Taxonomy (NCBI): domain Eukaryota; kingdom Viridiplantae; phylum Streptophyta; class Magnoliopsida; order Asterales; family Asteraceae; genus Lactuca; species Lactuca virosa. Next base: position 49,747,664 of record NC_136433.1, read on the forward strand.
TTGTGTAAACCATAATTTCTTTACTTAAATTCACCACATGTTCAATATATAACAACGTCTTCAGATTTCATCAAGGTCTTCAATATTTATGTAAAATCACTTGTTTCCCAAAATACCCTCGTTATTTTGTTGAACCTTTTTAACTAAAACAAATAACAAATTTACAAAAGATAAACAATATTTATGTAAAATCACTAAAACCCAAATACATAAGAAAGTATAAATGCAAACTTTTAGGGGATTAGAAAAACTACCTGTAGTAGGTGTATGAAGGTAATCTTTCTGCTTAAAAAAGTTAAGAACAAGGCAAGTAAAAAAGGAACAGGGGAAAACTTGACAATATATATGCAAAATTATAGTGACTCGATTACGTTAATTCTCGTATGGTTTTTCTGTTCATCTTCCACATCTAACAGTCACATGTAAGATTCTTTGCATGCACAACACATCAAATTGTTAATCATTTTTTTGAAAAAAAAAACTCCTTAATAACTAATGTATCAACCTTTTCCAGGGAAACACCATAACCTTCATTTTAAATGCCTAATTATACTAGTAGTCTAGGGAGACAATCATCAGCTAAATGATACATCCAACATATTTCTGAATTTCATGAGATTGCACCAAATCAGATTTCAGAAAAAGAACAAAAAAAAACAAATTTTCACCTCAATTCCATTTCTGTGCAGCAAAATTGAAAGTGGTCAAACAACCCTAGCAGCCGATCAGACTTCAAAATCATGTATCATAGCTAATAACAAATTAGGGGGGAATGGTTTCATGTGTAGACTAGAAGAATAGATTTCACAGAAATCGATTTTATAAAATTAGAGATAAACAAACCTGGTGCATCAAGGCGGTTCAGTGGCTATCGTCGGCGCTGTCGAGGGCGGATATCATCACTGGCGACGATGGCGTTGTTGAAGACTCGTATGTGTGAGGTCGAAGATGGGGGCGGCTATGCTGTCCAAGTTCAACAACGGGAAGAGGTTGGCGGATTTGGTCAGCGATGGGAGGAGATGATCGGCGCTGGAGTTGTTCGGATGTGGGAAAAGAACAAAGGGACGATGAATCATAGAATCGGTGTGTGTTTGATGGATGGATGAATGTGTTTGAGGGCAAAAGAGGGAAGAGCGTGTTTCTTTTTTATTCGGATATAAGCTAAAATCTGAAAGTTTAAGAGGCTTCTGAAAGTTTAAGAGGCTTTAATTCATAGGCTACCAAACACTCTTAATTTGAATAATTAAGAGGTTGCCTCTTAATTTGTCAATTAAGAGGCTACCAAACAACCCCTTACTCTTAGTCGTTCTCTACTCCACTACGTACCCTACCACTGCAAGCTCATTCCTCTAAAATCTATTGAACCCCCTCGCTCTCTCTCCTCTCGTTCTCTACACCACTACCGACCTTTAATTTTGGTTCCTGAAACAAGATTGGAAACGATTTTCGGATTCAATTTTAGAGGAGAATTTGAAATGGGGACTTCAATTTTTGGATTTGATTTGTGGATTTAAGTTCGTTTGGGGCAACACCATCTTGAAGGCATATGAGATGGAGGTCTCAGAGATGTAGGAACCGGAAAATGTCCTCCATCATAAAAGGGTGGTTCGATGAAGTCTTGCCGATGAAGCTAGTGTTCCAAAGGTATGGTGGTGGTGTTGTGGGTTTGATTTTATTTTGGTGGTGGAGGTTCCGGTTGGGAGGATGACATACATAAAAAAGAAGAGAGAGAGAGAGAGAGAGAGAGAGAGAGAGAGTGGTGGGTTTATTTTGTTTTTGTTTTTTATTTTATTATAAGAATAAGAAAATAAATAAAAGAAATTAAAATATAATTATTTAAGGGGCATATTAGTCATTTTAGGTGGGATGTGGACCAAAAACACAAGAAAATAAAACCATAGGGACCAAAACCACACAATGTATCTAAAATTGGACCAGTGGTGCAACTTGACTGTAACATCTCGATTTTTAAGTATTTACCTTTTAACCCCTTAGTATGGCAATTGTTTGCAAATTGGTCTTCAGTGGCATTTTTTGTAATTTTGAGGACTGCTTGAGTATGCTAGGTGTACATGTTAGTACTGTAACATCCCAAAATTTTTAATAAATTTGAAACTTTTTAAAATAACATAAATCATACATTTAATATATTTTATTCAAAACAAATGAAATACCAAACCCCAAGATCAAATCCGTTTCCAAACATTATTAGTTATAATTCCAAAATTTATGAAAACATAACCAATTGAATATCAATTCCAAAAAACCCGCCATCTTGTGTACCTGAAATAGTATTTTCAAGGGAAAAGGATAAGCACAAAGTTTAGTGAATTCCACACATACATAGTATCATATCATATAATCCTTAACCCTATACACGGATACAAACGGTATCATACACATAACCACGCATGCATGTCAAAGAACAAATCAGTAACATACATACTCCTATTGAGACACATTGGCTAGGCCCGATCCCCCTTGCTCAGTACATCGAGCCCTTGGGACACATTGGCTAAGCCCGATCCCCCGTACCCGAACCCATTGGGACACATTGGCCATGCCCGATCCCCCTTACTCATTTCGTCGAGCCTTTGGGACACATTGGCTACGCCCGATCCCCACTCGGATGCGCCGAGTCCTACCATGCATATCCTCAATACATGAGGTAAACCACTAGACTCTACCCCGCCTAGTAATACCCACATAAATAATACAATACATAGCACACACGAGCTAACGTAAAGAAGATATAACACAACACGGTGTAGTGAGGAACTCACCTCTAAACACAATGAAACCTCCCAAGCAATCCGAAACCCACTCACACCTGTTTTCCCTTCACACTTCCTAATAATAACAAATAGAGTTGATTTTAGTTACTAAATTGCCTTACTTTAGCAAATATACTAATGAGTAAAATTCCAGATTTCTACATAAAAATTAGGGTATGTTCGGGACCTGTTTTCACCACCTTAAACTTCATATTTTTCAAAATTGTATTACATGCTGATATATTAGATTCTTAGCTTTAAAATTAGTATTCACACACCTCCATACGATTTTTCTACGATTTATGGCGAATTTTACAAAATTGTCTCGCATAGCAGCTCATTCCGGACCAGTCTGGATAAATGGTCGTTTCTACCCTAGCTAGAGGCATTTATGGATTTTGGTCAAAACTAATGAAGTGTAGAGAACTCAGATATGAAACTTTTGGCACTGGTTTCGATCAAAAAGGGTTTTCCATGACCGAGATATGATCTTTCAAAAACAGGGGCAGATTAGGGAAAAATCCTGAAATCACAGCTTTGACTTTTTAGGGTTAATTAGCTTCTTAACCCATTAAGACCCAATCTAAAATGACTTATATTCTGGAAAGAAGTAGTTAACAGTAGTGACAACCCATTGAGTCAAAAATCCAATAAAAATTCCAATCCTACACTCCAAAATACATTGCTTTTAGAAGAAACAAAGTACAACACCTTACAAGTAAACCCCACAAATTAGGGTTTGGTTTCTACAACAAACCCTAGTCTTTTAGTCCCGAACTCCACCACCCATGGCCACCCTAGAATGGTAGCTGCTGGTGGTCGTGAATTGCATCCATGGCCAAGGCTGTGGTGATTTTCGATCATGCTCAAAACCGAACAAAAAGAGAGGAAAAAGAAGATCCCCTCACCTTCCACAAGCTCTTCTCCTTGATTCCACCTCTTTGTTTGGTCTTTCTCCTTTTCCTCCTTCTTTGGATAAACCCTCAACGTGACTGCCTCCTTCTTGATCTCACAAACCCTCGTTCCCTCTCTTTTCTTCTAATCTCGGCCGCAAAGAAAAACACACTCACTCACGTCTCTTTCTTGGGTCATTAGGTTAAACATATATATCTTGACATATATTTGAGTAATATGGATTAACGTGGGCTCAAGGGAAGAGCCTAAATCCAAAATCTGATTTCCCGTCCACAACCATGCTTCATTTTCGAAATTTTCATTTTAAACCCTGAAGTTTGCCATAATGACAATTTCTACCCCATAAACAATATTCTTTGTATAAAAAGGTTTCTAAATTAACAATTTCATCCCCTCTTCTGGATATTACTTACAAGACCCTCAAATACTAAATTCTTATAATTAATATCATTATTTAGGTTATTTAATTATCCTTCGTTTTAAATAAAATAAAATTAAATAATTAATTACGAAATTATTAACATACCGAAAAACGGGATGTTACAACTACGTTGGGCGTACATATTAATACGCTGCACATACATGGATTTTATTGAGTACGTTGGGCGTACATGGCCAGGGTGCAAACCCAAATTTTTAGGGTTTGGACCCTATTTAAACATCCTTAACCCCCAAGACTTCTTTCTATCATTAGCCTCCAGCCCCATTTCGACCCTTTGCAACCCTAATCCATTTGAGAGCATTTTGAGCCATTAGTGTGTGTGTTTTGGTAATCTGGAATGGGGAAGAAAGAAGAGAAGATCATATTGGAAGAGTGGAACACTTTGAATCCAAAATCACATCATCATTTGGCATCATTTGGAGGTAAAAAGCTCTGAACTTGATGAAGTATTGATTAGATCTTGTTTAGCCATGAAACGGTGTTCTTTTGGTCCCATAAGTTGGGTATTATGAGTATGGGTTACTCTAATCCATATAAGTTGTCCTTTCATACGTTTTGGAGTATTTAGAAGCATAAAAATGTAGTATTGGTCATTAGTTTCCTTCCATGCATGATCTAGGTTGTCTTAATGAGTTAAGAAGCTAGGGTTTTTGGTATTGAGCATTTATTAGTCATGTAAGACCATAAAGTTGGAAACTTTATGGTTAAGGACATCATTTGGGGACTAGATCTGAAAATTGGACAAAAGAGCTTAAGGATTAAGCTCTTAATAGGAGGAGAAGGTGACCACTACGTACGCTGGGTGTACCAGGTCAACAACACGTTTTTTGTCAAGCTTGAGTACGCTAAGCGTACATGCTGAGTATGCTGCGTGTACTCAGCTGAGTTGACTTGATGGACTTTTTGACTTTTTACTTTGACCTGTTTTTGACCAAGTTTGACCTAGGGGTATTTTGGGTATTTTGATTATAAGTTAAGTTGGTCATGTTCCAATGAATAGGTGGTCGCTGATATTCGGAGTTGTGTCCTATTCAACAATCTTTTCAAACAGAGAAGTGAGTTTTACTCAATGTATTTGCGGGTCAAAGGCACCAATGTCGACCCACTAGGTTATGTATACTGGTATAGAGGATGTTGTTATGTTGTAGTGATCTGTTAGATCTGTGTCCTGGTATATACGATGTTGCTATGCGGTAGTGATTTGTAGATCTGCTTGTTTGTCTGTTGACTGGTTATATGATTATCTATTTGCTGGATATATGTTATATGTTATGTATATGTCGACATAGTATGGTTGGGTTGTATAACATCTCAAATCGCGATTTTAGACTCTAATATTTCGATTATCTAGAACCCTGAAATCGCGATTTAACTCATCGAGTTACTTCCCTGACTCGTCGAGTTCCCTGGCTACTTAAAGTCGCGATTTGGCGAATCAACTCGTCGAGTCCCTTCACAGACTCGTCGAGTTCTACCTTAAGATAAAACGGGATAATACGACTCAACTCGTCGAGTTCCTCTATGGACTCGACGAGTTCCCCTGTCTGTTTGGGCCACCTTAATGGGTTAAGCCCCTACTCTTCAGATCTAAGCTTCTTACTTCATCTATACCCTCGAAATGCCCTTTTAAGGGTAAAGTTTCCAACTTTACCCACTAATAATCATTCTTAATGGGTTTAGCCAAAACCCTAGTTCCTTAGGACATAGATCTTTGTCCAAAAGTCTTACTACTCCAACCCAAAGCATGAAAACCGAGATCTAGGTCCTAAACACCCAATGAACACGTAAAGTTTCAGACTTTACTTCCATGCATGGCCTTTTGGGGCTTAAAAGGCCATAATAATGTCTTTAAGCTTGCATGGGGCTTCCATGGGCATAAAGTTTGCACCTTTATGCCATGAAACCCCTTCTAGATCCCATATCTGAAAGGTAAGCCACTTGGGACGTCCATGTCCCAAAGATCAAGGTTCTTGAACCAAAACCCTCATAAAATGGAACTAAGGAGATCTAATGAACTAATAGTCAAGTTAGAGACTTGATTACCAGAAAATAATGAGGATGGAAGGAAGTCTTTGGATCTACTATCTTCTCCTTGAACCTTCTAGCTCCTTCTTCTTCTTCAAGCTTCAAGAACACACAAAGATTACTCAAGAATGGCTCACACACTCACAAAAAGCTCTAGGGTTTCGTGGATTAGGGTTTGGGACTTGGAGGCTGGAAATGAGGTCATAAGGTGGGGATTAAGATGCTTAAATAGGGTGCAAAACCCCGAAATTAGGGTTTCACTCTGGCAAACCTACTCGCCGAGTAGATTGCTTAAACCCCGCGTCCAATATCGATTCTACTCGACGAGTCTGGGGCTCCCAACTCGTCGAGTATCTCTATAAAAATAAATAAATTATAATTAAATGCGTACCAGGAATCAGGCGTTACAATAACTATAATTGGTATGTACTTGAATTGATAGTAGCACAGTCCTTTTGGGTTGCCTTCACACTAGCAACTTGACATGATGAACTATTAAGAAAGAGGAATAATTTATTATTTGGAATAATAAATTGATATAAATTATTTATTAATGTATTATAAAAATAATATATTAATTAGAAATCATATTATTAATTAATATTTAATTAGAAATTAATTTTGGGATTAAAAGAATTAATTAAAAGTACAGGGGCTGTTTTGCAATTTATTGATAGTTGTGAAAATTGGCTCTTGGACCATCTTAGGAGGGATGGACGAAATTCCCTAGGGAAGCCCCTAGAAATTTTGTTTATAATTTCTTCTATTAACTCGGATTTCGACGTTCTTTATATCTCCGAAATTCTTGTCCCCGACCACTACAACTTTCTTCATAGATATTGGGTCTATCTATTATTTTATTTTTGACGCTTATTTTTATTCTTAACTTATTATATCTTATAAATAAGTATAATACACATAATTCACATAATATTCAAATAATTCCTCTTTATTACTTCAAAGTAGGTTATAATTGTTGACCTAACTATTACACTGTTATAATAATGCTTAGCCTAGAAACACGGGCGTTACAAATTGGTACAAATTCATGAGGATATTATCAATCTGCCTATCAACCGACATTGCCTTGGGATTTCAAAAGTTTAAAGAATTATTTGTTCAAGAAATTCCAAAATTCGAATACTTGTTGTAAGTCACCATGTTATTCAAGATTCCATGGATTATGTCTTGGACATATCATTACTAGTCACCGTGTTATTCAAGATTCCATGGATTATGTCTTAGACATATCATTACTAGGAAGCAAAGGGAACTTTTGCTCCTTGGCTTAACCGTCAATATCCGGTAAAATGGTAGGATAAGTTCAAAAATGTTTAAGCAAACGAAAATACATTAGCCAAACATTTTCAAGAATTATATCAACCCTCAAAGCCAGAAATTCCAACAATAAAGATGATAGATTTTGATTTAATGGCAAGAATCCATGGCGTTGCTGGATTACCTCAAAAAGATCTTTAACAATTATTACACGACATTCATAGTCCTTCTACTATTTATGAGAAATCTCCCTCAACAACTACAAATCATTTATTTCAAGACGTTCAAGATCCATTTGATGATCCATATGAAGACTGATATTATCAAAATGTAAAGAGTTTAAAGATATTGTAATATTATAAAAAATGAAAGAGCTTTACTTTGAACTTTAAAGGGTTTTTTCTTCACCTATCTGACTTCAGGTAAAGAATTATCAAATCTGGTTATGGTTGTGAATTTGCCCAAAGTTCAGATAGGTATACAGACACCTCTCAACTATAGTCCAAAGACGAAATTATTAAAGGTTGACAGTAACCGGTGAAGTTATCAAGATGTGTTGATGGCCTCAATTATATAAGCTTTTCTCAATTATTGCTTCAGTTATGATGATCTCTTTTTTCAGAGATTCTCTAGTGGCCTCAATTGTTAAAAAGAAGCGAATAAGTTTGTCAGCCATTCTTTTCTTTTCAAGATAACAATTACTTAGAAAGATCCGGTAACACATCCAGTTTCTTGATCAAGCCCCTCTGTAAATTCAAGTGAAGAACATATTTCAAGAGGTAGAGAAAAGTTTTCATCCTTACAAATGGTTAGCCTGTGCCTAGAAAAAACTTCTAGTGTCTATTTATCTACTTCTAGATGTTCAAAGTCTTTAGATTTTCAAATCATCATTTCTCCAGATATTTCTCCAAATTGTTGTACCGATTGTTCTTCAAATATAATTCCAGAAGGTATTATTTAACTCCTTTGTTTAAAATTATAGTTTTGCTCTTCATTTAGAATAGCAACGAACTTTCAATTATTACATCGGATTATAATTATGAGATGTCTTTATATTCTTGAATTTATACTATGATTATTTCGTTTCAACTTATTATAACAATTAAGTCTACAAGATTTGAGATTTTTGTCAAAATAATATTAGCTTTAAACAATCAAGTTAATCACATTATTCATGCTTAATTAAAGTTACAAAAAATAATGTGTGTGTGTATATATATATATATATATATATATATATATATATATATAGAGAGAGAGAGAGAGAGAGAGAACAAAATGTTTTTGAGAACCAATATTTGTGTGAGAACTTGAGAACCAATTTTTCCAAAAAACAATTTCTATCAAAACACCTCCGTAGGCACCTAGACACCTTGTCTATAGGCCAATCTCACGTCTAAAATTATGAAAAAAAACACACACACACACACACAAAAACACAAAAAAGTTTTAAAAAAATTTGAATTTATCCCTCAAATGCTTGTAATTAAGGTTTTTCGGACGGGCTGGACCGAAGTTCCTGCACGAACCACTCTATGCTTGCTTTTAGAAAAAGCTAGGACTATGATACCCAAAAGCTTGATTTGTTTGGCATGTTTCTATTGTGTATGTTTTGTAATCAATCAATGGACATTGTATCCTTATAACTCTTATGGGTTGTCATCTATTAACTAAATATTGATCAATATCGTACACTACACACCCTACTTGTAGGCCGGTTCTGAGGAATCAAATGCCCAGGACGAAACGGAGAAAAAATGCCCTTAGGCCTTAACTTTTCTCTTTTCGTCATCTAGTTTTCTCTTTTTACGTTTTTGATAATCGGATGGTTGTTTAGACTTCATCACTACAAGTTCATAAGTTTCAACTTTCAACATTCAAGCAATTACACTAAACATAATTTCATAAACAATTTTACAATAAATATAAACTCATAATTTAAACTACTAAACTGGTTTCTATGAATGTTAGAAACTAATTCATTCATTCACTATTCTATTGACTATTAAACTGATTTCTATTGTAGATAAACTGATAATAAAATATTAAATTCATTCAATATTCTATTACACTCATAATCTATGAAAGTATGAATCATTCAAGTATGCAATTGACAGCTATAAACTTGATAATCCTCAATTTCTCATAAATCTTACCTGATTGGTTGATTAGAAGGAGATAAAATCAGATAATTGACCATTGATAATCCTCAATTTCTCATAAAAGATTGTCTACCCTTGGTGAATGAGTGAATGGCGTTGAGCCGCTAAGTTTCTGTCTTTTCCGATTGCTTTTTTTTGTCGATTGCTTTTTTTTAACGAACGAACAATCGATGATCGTGAGGTGCTGCAAATTGTGCTTCTATTCGTGACTGCCTTCGTTCTATTGATTAATTTAGATTAATGGGTTGTCGGTTTCTTATACTACCAAAAAAAAAATATTGACCCTTTAAGATTTTGGGCCCTGTTCCAATGCCCATGTTGCACATGGGCTAAGCCGGCACTGCCTACTTGTACTACCCTAGATAGGATCAAGTTACATCTAGTAATGACATCAATATGTTATGATTATGCAATACACTAACACAAGTCCCATTATTGAGGTTATTTGTTGCGTTGATTTTGTTCTATCATTAGTTTTTATCAATATTTTAAAAATCGGTTTTTTAGTTGAACCGGTATGGTGACTGGTTTTCGGTTTAACCGGTTCGACTATCGAATAAACCAGTTTCTATAGTTCTTATATTTTTTCTATATTTTCTTACACATACATACATACATAAATAAAAAATCTGATGTCCACAAGTTCAAACATTACAAATACACATGAAAACAAGTTGTAGATCAATCTAAATATATTAAAATAACAATAACCATAAGTTTTATATCAATCCACATGCATTAAACGCATCAAAAAACTTCATAAAACTTCATAACATTTATCATGGGCCTTTATTCACAAGATCTTAATAGATGTGAAAAAACCATCAAAGTTTATTATGCAAAATGTTTCAATTCGTTGTGTTTTTATTCGATTTAACTGGTTCAACCGGATTTTTGTAAAAATCGGTCGGTCCGTTCCAGTTCAGAAATAGACATAAAACGGTGATAGTTGAACCGCTCTCTTTCCCGATTCCCGGTCCAACCAGCCGGTTCAAACCGGTTTTTAAAACATTGGTTTTTATCCATGTCAAAACTAGTCATCAGCTAAGGCATAAAAACTGACAAACCCATTTAAATTAAAATTTAAAAATCATAAATAAATTTTATAGAAAATTTTAAAGCCAGATATTTTATAAAATAAATGATCAAAATATGTAAACATTTTCCTTAAAAAAAAAAATATTCAAATTGAGTAACTCATAGAAACAAAAACTATAATGTGAGAAAATATAAATTACCCAAAATACCTATTTTTGTATAAATACAATATATATAAGGGATTGTTTGATAACCTTTGAATGTTTCCATCATATGAGCATTCAATACGTTTGATGTATTCTCTAAACAAATCAAAACTTTCAACGGTTAGGGAACACCAAGGTTGTTAATAGCGATCGCTACACTCGCTATAGCGAATAGCGTAGCGTAGCTGTGATGGGTCGCTACGATGCCTGTAGCGAGGCAATAGCGTGTGTAGCGATGTCCGGCAATTTTTTTTTTTTTGTTTAAATCGGTAAGAAACGTAGCAATTAGGCTCGGAATAGGTTTAGGCGGGCAATCGTACAGTCAATTTCGTGTCTTCCCCTCTAATCGACGCCAAAATCACCAAAATTGATTTTGGCGGGTTATTTCTCACTTCTGCGACAGTAGCGACAATAGCACACCTCACCAAAATCGATTTGTGGTATTGAAACATAGTTTTAGACTTTAGAGTCTAAAAATAACGATTCTTTTGTGGTATTAGAACTTAATTTTAGACTTTATAGTCTAAAACTAACCAATCTTTTATGGTAAACATCTTTTGGAACTTAATGTTAGCTTAATAGAACTGGTATTTGTTAGTTCTATGTTATTTTTGATTGCTGCATAGTTGCAAGTAAATATAGTGTTTAATTTTATAAGAAATAACAAAACATGAAATAGCTCATCGCTATCGCTACGTAGCGTATAGGTGGGTTGTCGCTATTTCCTCGCTATCGCTATCGATAACCTTGGGGAACACTACTTCTCTAACCATTCAGAGCTTGGATCATTAAGCACTAAATGGTTCAATTTTATAAAATAGATCCTTAGAAAATATAAATCGACGAATATGAATAAAAGGTTAGCAACCTTATTGTAATCTCAATAATCGCTCTCTTCTGCGCTATTCTCTTCCTTTTTCGACTTTATATTCTTCATATTACCTCTCATAATATAAGAAAGATCTTGTATCGAACAAGAACTACTTCTTTCCATCTTCTCTGCAAGTATCTCCACTTTCTCTGCAAACCCTAATCCTATAATTTTGTTCCTCAAAACCTCACAAGTAGAAGAATATGGTGGTATCCCCTCATCAACCATCATTTCAAAATATCTACATGCCTCTTCAACCATCCCTTTCTTCCTACAAAAACCATGAATCATAACAGCATACGTTGAAGCAGAAGGATGAAAACCATTTTTCTCCATTTTCTCCCATATACTCGTGACCCTATCAAACCTCCCTACCCTAATCAACATTTTAAGCAACATATTATAGGTATGTCGATCTGGTTCACATGAATCTGTATCCATTCGTGATACCAATTTAGTAGCCATGTTTACTTCTAATCGATTGCAATGGAATGATAAGATCGCGTTGTAACTCCACACATCTGGTTTAACTTTTCTCTCGAGCATTTCATCTAACAGCTGGTATGCTTCTTCGATTTTATCGGATTTACAGAGTTTATTGATGATGGAGTTGTATGTGAAGACGTTAGGGATGAGATTGTACCTTTTCATCCTGTCAAGAACTCGAAAGGCGGAATGGATGTCGTTTGCATCACAAGCAGCATGGATGAAAATGGAGTAAGTGAAAGCATCTGGTTCGAGTCCTTTAGATCTCATATCTCGGAATAGCTTGTGAGCTTCATCGACGTTTCCTCCTTTACATAAGGACTCCAGAATGCTATTGTAAGCATGTACATCTACAGAGCATCCTCTCACAAGCATTTCATCGAACACCTTCTGTGCTTCACTTGCTTCTCCGATGTAGCCCCAACCTCGAACCAGAATACTGTAGGTTTTTACGGTGGGATTAAACTCATGCTTGATTTTATCGAAGAACAATTGAGCTTCCCTCACATGCTTCCTCTTGCAAAGCACATACAAAAGCTGGTCCAGATCATTGATACTCGGTTGAATCCCGTAATCGACCATGTTGTTAAAAGCTCTAATGGCGTCGGAAGGCAAATTAGCTTTACAATAAGCACTAAAAATCACCCAGAAGATTACAGAAGTGATTTCACAAGATTGAGATTGTTTCATTTCTCCTAGGAAATCCCAAACCAATGGAAACTGTTTGCTTCTACCTAAAATATCAATGAGAATATGATAGCTATCTTTACTATGTACAAAACCAGGCAAGTTTTTAGCCCAAAGGAAGAACCTGTGAGCAGAAACACCAAGATTGTTGCAACGTTTGAGTACTTGTTCGACCAAGTCGGTGGTTATCGCATCGGCAAAGGGGGTGAGGGCTGAAACGATGTCGTGACGGGGGCTCCGGTAGTCACTGAGGATGCGAGATATGTCGTTGACGAGTTCTGTTGAAGAGGAGGAAATGGTAGGTGAGGCGGAAGAGAGAAGAGACTGAGACGAGAAGGGTGGGAACGGGTGGTGAAGGGAGGAGGGTAGAGGTGAGATGAGTCGGAGATTGGGCGTCGGAGAAGGTGTAGTTCCGGTGAATAGACGGTATATGGTTTTGGTTCGCCGGGAGAGTGATCTAATAGCCATCTCCGACAAGAAGTTGAACGATCGTTTGAAGCCAAAGCATCAACTTTGCGTATTACTGGTTTCGACTTTCGACCTTGGTTCGAATTCAAACTCGACAACAGTAATATACACCAAAATGGCTTTGGGCGTGAGTCATAATTTTTGTATTATTTATTGATTATTAATTATGGATAAATGAAAAAAAAAAGTCCACAATTTATTTATGTATACTAATATCTATAACTTTTATTTTAAACTAGATGTATGACCCGTGTATTGTATGGGTTTATTAAAAATAAAAGTTTAATATCAATGTATAAATATTAAATATTTAAAAATATATATATTTACATAAATGCGAACGATATAATGAATAAGTAATTAATCCAATCTATACTAATAAAAAACTGTTAACATATTTTAAATAATGATGTTGAAAATTAAAGTGTAAATATTAAATATTTTTTAAATTTACTTTCGAAATAAATACAAAAGAAATGATGAAAAAGTAGTTATTGAATCTATAATAATAAAAAAATTATAAACATATTGTAAATAGTTGTTATGAATCAAAATTTTCAAATACATCTTCGAAGATGGTGTTCTTTTTCATTTATTAGGGTAGAGATAGAGATGTATTATACATACATATTTATTTATAAAATTTGAATAAATAATAAATTTGTTAGAATTCAAATTAAAAGTCCAAAAAATTAAAGGTATGTTTTGAATTCAAATATATCATCAAATACACGACATTAATTGTGTCATTAGAGCATCCATTTGAATTCAAATATATTTGTAAATTAATAACCATTTAAATAGAATAAATACTTTACATATATAATACTAGACTCATTAATTAGTGGAATTGATTATTAATTACTAAAAAAATATAAAGATACCACATAATGACATGTGGAATTTAAATAATTGTAAAATCTCATATAATGACATATGGCAAAAGCTTTGAGAAAGTGACAAGTGGCAAAAAAAATCTTCATTTATTAGAGAGGATAGCTTTAAAAACATTTATCGAATAACAAAATTAATAAAATAAAATAGTAACTTATATATTTTTACAAGTGTTTTTTTAAATGAAGATGTAATTTCATTATAACGATCATTACAGATAATGTATTTATAAAACATATAGTAATAATTTACAAAGTTCAATAACAGAATTTTTATTTGTCATGATTTATATTCCAATCCGTTAGACGTATTTTCAAAGCCAAACAAAAATGTGCAAGATTCTAAGGAAAAACTGTAGCTGTATTCCCAAAGAGCATTCAAAGGGATAACTTATTGATACACAGAACAGTTGCAAACTACTCATTTTAGCTCAAAAAGGAATTATTCGCTGTTTTTAATCCCAAAAGCAATGAAATTGACACCCACGTCATCACTAAGAGACCATTGACCAGTCAAAGGATTGTACGCAAAACCAGCCATCTCTTCAACCTACAAAAATGGAGTCAAATAGCACAACCAAAATAACTATAATGTTTTTTTAAAAACATAATATATGTTGACCAGAGTCAATATGCATTTGCTTACAGAAATTGAAGCACGTTGCAATGTCAATACAAGTTCTTCAGGAGTTAAAAAACTCGACCATTCATGTGTACCCTTTGGAAGCTGTTAAAAAAAAAAAAAAAAAAAAAAGTTGTCACAAAAACTCTAAAATCTACAAGCAAAATAAAACTTTAAAGAAAAGTCTGATATTATGTTGTAGATCAAGGTTTTTGATGAATCATATTCATTTTAGCAGTAAAAAAGTATTAGTAAATTACATTTTTGGTCCCTGACTATTTTCATTTTTGGTCCAAAAATGTTTCTCTTGCAATTTTGGTACCTTATTTGAGGTTTTTGGTCCCTATTCCAAATAAAATGATTATCTTTGACATGTATATAGAACAAAAGGTGTTACAAGAACCTCAAATAAGGGCCAAAATTGCAAGAGAATTTTTTTTTGGGACCAAAAATATAATTTATTCAAAAAGTTATGATCATAATTCATACCCAATGCAGGATATATTCTGCTGCAATGATTGCAGTTGCATATGCTCTCATAGAACGGTTTATTGTTGAGATAACAGTAGCTCCATTAGACACTGTTAATGCTGACAAGGATTTGCAAAATTCAGCAGGATCTGCTACATGCTCGATTACCTTTAGAAAATCACAAAACACATATCTGTTAAATGTCTAATATGCCCTTCAATAATAACTTGATGAACATTTTGTAATTTAAGGGTAAATGATATGTATACCTCTAGAGCAATAACAGCATCAAACTTCTTTTGCTCTTCAACCAAATTTTCTGTTCACATAATTGTAAGTTTGTAACACAAAAGAAACATTATAAAATTAAATTTGTATTATTTATAAAGGAGAAAAGTTAAATAAAGTACAGAAGATACCTGCAGTTGTGCACCGATATTCAATTGAGGAAGCTACAGGATCCAAATCCTAAAAAAGAAAGAAATACGAAGTTAAAGATACTTAAATTGTAAAATGGGTATGAATTATGATGTCAAGAAGGAAAGAACTCAAGAACAAAAGAAAAAAAAATGCATAAAATTAAGAATTGAAAAAGAAATGAAAACACTTTTTTAATTAATCATACTGCATGAAGACGTGCAATCTTGATATTCTTATCCACAGCATCAATTCCTGTGACTGAAGCTCCCATACGAGCCAAAGGCTGACAAGAGTCGATAAAAATTTAAAAAATAAAAAAATAAATTTATGTTAGTGTCTTATGTTAATTATTTGTCTATTTTCCCTTGGATATGATATTAATTATACCTCAGATAAAATACCTCCTCCACAACCAACATCTACAAATTTTAGTCCTTCAAATGGCCTCACAGAAAATGGATCCTTTCTGTGAAAAAGTTACAATTTTAATTAGTAAGTACAATGTGTTAAATGTTAATACAAGATAATAGTTCTATTGATGTGGAAAATGTATTAAAAAGATGCCAATATGAATTATCAATTGAAGGATATATGAAAAGAAGATAATACCCAAAATGTCTGCAAAGTGTTGACCGAATAAAAGCTAGCCTTGTAGGATTCATGACATGCAATGGCTTAAAAGGCCCTTCTGCATCCCACCTGTCAACAAATGATGTCGTTCATCAATCATCAATAAGAGAAGTAGAATAATATAACATGAACTCAAAGTTAAACACATAAAAGTAGTGATATTTAAATGAATTAAAAGCAAAGAGAAAGAAAAAGGAAATGAGCTTACCAACTTTCAGCTATAGCTGCAAATTTAGCTAGTTCAGTTTGGTTCAAAGAAGAAGTAGAAGCTGGATGCTGAGTAGTGGTTGCATAAGGTTTGTTGTGAAGAAGGGGCTGGAAAGCTGTAATAAGAACTGAATGTTTGAAATAACTACTTGAATTATAGAAGGAATGACCATTGAGTTTGGATAAGTTTCTTAATCGGTATAGACTCCTTGAAAGCATTGTCAGAGGAATTTAATGTCGTCTGCTTAATCTTCAGTTTGATTCTTAATAAACAAGTGTTATCTCTGAACTGGTTTCTCTACCAGTTGCATACTGCAGGTCTTTTGAGATTGGCAAATGGAATCTGGTGATGATACTCCTTTCACTTGTGTTTTTCAAGCAGATTGCTTACAAACTGCAATGCCAGCTTTTCATCAAACACTTGGTGTGCAAGAAAATACTACCAACCCAAAGAAAACAATAACCAGAAGAAAGAATAGTAAGCATGCAAAAAGAATTCTTAAACGACCTTTGGAAGAATTAGCACTTGAACGAAAGAGAAATTGGATGATTAATCTCAGTGAGAAGTCGCTGAAAGTAACCGCAAACCAAAAGGGGTTTATAGTTTAAGGTGATGCATCAGTCACAAACTTTATAAAGATATGCACTCAATGTAGACAAATGGAATTGGCGCTATGACTGATGATGAGTTCTAGGTTTATAGATCAATTTGACAAAGCTTTGATTAATTGAAGTTCAATTCGTTACTTTTAGTAGGGTTTAACACCATGAACAAATAAAAGTCGAGATTTTTTACCTGATTTTACGCCAGAACCATTTTATCTTCTCTGATAATTCACGAAATGACAAATTTTGAACTCGAAGATCCAACAAAGCGAGTTTAGGGCTTAGCTTATCAGAGCCGAAAGTCATTTTTGGAAAATTACAAAAAGTCAGATTTTCGGACTTTTCCAAAAAAATTTCTTTTCCCTGTATCAAAACTCCAAAAATGGCTTTTAAAACTAGTTTTGCCAAACATCTTTTGCTTTTTTTTCTTTTCCAAAAAGGACTTTCGGCTGTAAAAAGCTAGGCCAAACACCCCCTATGTGGTCTCAAGCGGTGGACGTTGTGGGCATGTGATGCAGTTAACGCAAAGAACGAAGATACTCCCTCTTTGTTCATCGAAAAAATATAATTAAAAAAATATTTTGAATATTTGTGTTTATTTGTCAATAAAGTTTATTTATTAGTATATATTTGTTATATTGATTTTATTTTATAGAGTTTTCAAGAAAAAAAAAACTAAAATCTAAACTATGACTGTGAAATCTTGATCTTGATATTAAGATTTAACATGCAAATAACGTTCTGAAGCACACTAGATTTCCAGTGTATACACACTATATCATGGATGTGATGTTGATGTGACCAACAACTCTCATTTCAACCAAACGTCTTAGGTTGGTTTGGTGTAGCTTTTCAACCCCGCTCTCTCACTTTTTGTCTGCCACCTTATCGTCATGTTATTTTTCTTTCACCCCATCTCACTTGTCTTGCTAGTAGGATATGGTCACATAACACTACCTTCAAAATAAGCAGCAATAGACATTGTATTGTATAAGATCAAGAAGCATGTAAAAAGAGAGAAGAGATGCGGCAAAATAGTGTTGTGCGAGGAGGGTCACCACACCAACGCACACTAGGCGGTGTGTTGTTCACCGCACCACCGTAGTGACACCTCGACTCATTGTAGTGTGCGATATTGGTACTCCTATTGGCCTTACAATAACAAGAAATCAAACCTTCTTAACCCCAAGTTGAGCTTGTATCGATACCGGATTTAGTAACCGAAATACAACCGTCCAAACAACCCAAAGCTTCTAATAAAAAAGAAGCCAAAAAAAAGTGTCACGTAAAGGTCCTAAGAATTGGTAGGAAGTCGAACAAGTCGCATTAGCACGTGCTTGAGTATCTACCTCCCAATATAACATTACCATAAATGACCAAGCTTACAATTGTTTTTTAGAGCGTATTTTATAACATTTGTAACGTCCCAAAAATAAGACTAAAAATTTCGATTTTTAAAGTAATAAAACCATTATCCAAAACATCATCATAAAAGCTATAGTGAATCAAAGTGTATCAATAACATCCAAGTACATCAGAGTAATATAAAAATGTGAAACGATGTGGTGTGTCCACTGCAATCATCCGGGCTCTTCCGCTTCGAACTAGAAGTACCTGAAACATAAACTGAAAACCATAAGCACAAAGTTTGGTGAGTTCCCCAAAATATCGCATACCATACATATAAAACATATAATGGGCTCCGTCCGGCATCGGGCCCTGCTCAGAACATATATGTCAGTCATCAGGCCTCGGCATCGGGCCCTGCCCGGTATACATACAAACATATAAACATATGCATAAAAATACAAAAGATAAATATCATACAATATAATCATCACGCCTTGACCGGTATACATATAAACACATAACACGTGCAAGAGTCACAAAGACAACAAACATCCTAAACATAATAAACCATGGGCCGACATTGGTGCCTTCGACCCGCTAAACACAGTGAGGAAACTCACCTCAAGTTGTAGAATCACTCCGATGAAATCTCAGTCTGCTGGTCCGGAAAATCCATACGCTAACAACATCAAATAATATCCAATTAATAATTAGATCTCGACCCATAATCAAGAATCTAAGTCACTTGCCCAATATCCAGGGTAAAATACCATTTTACCATTTTTCTTACTTGGCCCAACCCATTGCTCAAAAGGCCCAAATTCCTAAATGGTATCCAAAGGCCCAATAAGGCCCAACTTCAAAATTGGTCCCAAAATAATCATGAACCCAATACCAAGAAAGCCCATAGTGTATCCATGGTCCAAAGTCAGAAGTCCAAAGGCCCAAATCCTAAAAGCCCAAAATATGGCCCAAACCGAAGAAGTCAAACCGAAGGTCCATCTGCTGAGTACATGGAGCGTACTCGGCTCGTACGCTTAATGTACTCCTTCCGGGGCCAGTACGCGCAACGTAACAGCTGGGTACGCCCAACGTACTCCCCAGATTACCAACCCAACCCATTAAGCACTTAATTGGTTAAGCCAACATGCTAAACTCTCAGATCTGATTCTAAATGGTGACTTGATACGTAAAGTTGACAACTTTACACCCATGCATGACTTAATGGGTCCCAACACTCAAAAAGAAGCTTAATAAGAGTCTTAACACTTGCATGGACCAATATCTGACATAAAGTTTGCATTTTTATGGACAAGGGACCTCAAATGAGCAAAGATCTAACATCCATAGTTTCTGGAGTAGACCATAACTTCATATATGACTTAAAAGACCCAAAAATGCATAAATAACACCATAAAATGGATCTAGCATAAAGGACCATCAAGATGAGAGCTTTTTACCTCAAAAGGCTTGCTAAGGTGAAGATAACTCTGGATCTACAAGCTCAAGCTACTCCCAAGCAACCTCCAAATGTTCATCTTCTTCTTCTTTACCACAAAACACCAACAAACTCACTTTCAAGCTCAAATCTCACCAAGTACACTTAGGGTTTCGATATGAGGGCATAGGGTGATGGAGGTTGATCAATAAAATGTCCAAAAGGTGTTATAAGTTGTTTAAATAGGATGCAAACCCTAAAAATTAGGGTTTGCCCTTGCACCACGTACGTCATGCGTACTCTACATATGCCATGCGTACGCGGATGAATTCCGCATCCAGAAAAGAGCTAGTACGCTAAACGTACTCATGGAGTACGCCCCGCGTACTAGCTAGGGACCAAAAAGACATAGATTTTGCATTAAGGGCTAAAAGGGAAACATACCAAATTATGAATGTTACAACATTTCTACACGGAAATGGGAATGGGTGTTTATCGGAATAATGACGGTCTTTCTTCCAAATCCAAATGACAGGACAAAAAAGCTAAAATTAACGAGTTCAACGAGATTTACAAACAATCAATATAAAATGGAAGAGATGATTTTAACCAAGGTTATCAAGATCGGTATCCTATGTAGGATCGTTTTGGGGTTTGCAAGATCATAGTCGTAAGATCAGGATCCTAAGATCCCACAGAATAAAACATAATTTTAATTTATAGTTTTAAAACATGAAAAATATCTCAAACATTCAATTTTCCGTTTAAAAGCTATAAAAAATTCAAAACATTATTTGCAACTCACAACACAAATGATAAATAGTAAAGTGGTAAACAGAAAAATACATAAAATGGTAAATTCATTTTTCCATTTTCAAAAAAAAAAAAAGAAAAGAAAAAAGAAGAAAACAAGGTAAGGTAGGATCGGATCGGATCCCGATCCTACGATCTTACGATCTTACAATCTTACATGTGATCTTACATGTTTAACAGATCAAAAAATTGCATTTAATGAAGGTGGGCCCCATCAGAAAAGAAAAAGAAAAAAATCAAATTATTAAAGAATATGGTACAAGTTAATAACAAAAAGTTGTTAATAAACTAAATAGAGACAATTTATATGACTTAATCTCGTAAACTATATATTAGTGTTTCTTTTTGACTTGATACATAAAGAACAACTTAATAGGGAAAGTCAGGGATGTAAGTCCGAACATTTTACAAATTTGCCCTTGTTTATATTTACCTGACCATGTATATCACCACAAATTGTGAATTGCTTTCCATGTGGAACTTTTGCATCAAGAGAGGGCAATGCCATTAGAGTTTTCCGAGTTTTTGTGACAATGTGAAAAGCATACCTACAACTAGGGGTGCAAACGAGCCAAGCTACTCGCGAGCTACTCGGGATCGGCTCGTTAAAAGCTCGACTCGAAACCGATTTTAAACGAGCCCGAGCCGAGCTCGAGCTTAATATTAAGCTCATTTATTAAACGAGCTCGAGCTCGAGCCTATGTCACTAAGCTCGATTAGGCTCGTGAGCCTAAACAAGCCTTTATATAATATAATTTATTATTATTTTCATATATTAAAATAAAAACATATTTGGGAAATTAGGGATTTAGGGTATTAGTAAACGAGCTTCTTAACGAGCTCGAGCCGAGCTTAAGCTTATTTAGGCACGTAAAATGAAAAACGAGTCGAGCCCGAGCCAGAACCCGAACCGAGCTTGTATAATTCTTTACGAGCTCGAGCCGGGCTCAATACAAGAAAGCTCGAATCGAGCCGAGCTCGAGCTCGAGTCTCGTATAACTTAAACGAGCCCGAGCTGAGCCTAACTAGGCTCAGGCTCGGGCTCGGCTCGGCTCGTTTGCACCCCTACCTACAACACAAACATCAAGATTAAGAGGTTTTAGTAACACAAAATTAGATATTTGGGATAATAACTTGAAAGGGTAACAAACTTTCGATTTTGTTCACATTTGGTCACTAAACTTTTTTTCATTATCTATTTGCCACTAAACTATTGAAACTGTTCACATTTTACCCTTATGACCGGTTGTTACCGGTCATAAGGGTAAAATGTGAACAGTTTCATTAGTTCAGTGGCAAATAGATAATGAAAAAAAGTTTAGTGACTAAATGTGAACAAAATCGAAAGTTCGTTTCCCTTTAAAAAAGTTCAATGACTAAATGTGAACAAACTTCCTATTGTATTATGTTTTAGCAAATTATTTATTTTTGTTAAATTCTAGCAACATTTGTTGATGAAGAAATCTATGAAATAAAAAAAAAAAAAAAAAAAAAAAAAAAAAACTCTGAAAATATATTAAAAAAAACGAAAAACCGAAACCGAAATAAAAAACCAATGGTTTGGCATTTTCCAAAATAAAAAATCAAAATTTTCAATCTGATTTTGGTTTTACAAAAAAATGAACCATTCTCACTAATGTGAATTATGACCATTGGTTTGGCATGCAGAATTAAAGAACACACAAATAACACAGTGATTTGAGTGTTTAAGAGATACATTCGATTATGAAAAGTGTTTACAAAAAATGATCTAGATCTAAATCTACATAATTAACACACATTAATACTCCCAATGTTACATCTCTCAAGCACACCTCTAAATGTGGTATGAACTCACCTTATATAGAGGTGTTTACATGTCTCTCTCTCTATCTCTCATGTCACAAGGGGGAGTTTTGGATAGAAAAAATCCGAATTGAGCGCTCTCTCATTCCCTTTTTGGTTTTATAATCATTTTTCGATTATAAAAAAGGGGAGAGATTTAGATATGGAAATCCGAAAGTTGAATTTTTGTAAAACCAAAATCAGATTGGAAATTTGTGATTTTTTATTTTGGAAAAATACCAAACCATTGGTTTTTTATTTCGGTTTCGGTTTTTCTTTTTCTTTTTTAATATATTTTTCGGGGTTTTGTTTTTTTATTTCATAGATTTCTTCATCAACAAATGTTGCTACAGTTAAACAAAAAAAAACCCTTATGATCGGTTGTTACCGGTCATAAGGGTAAAATGTGAACAATTTCAATAGTTCAGTGGCAAATAGATAACGAAAAAAAGTTTAGTGACTAAATGTGAACAAAGTCGAAAGTTCGTTACCCTTTCAAGTCATTATCCCTAAATATTTTAATAAGAAGTTCCAAAAATGAAAAATACCCTCTATGTAGGCCTTTTTGATGCTTGAATTCATGCATCATTTTCTTGATGAATTCTAGAGTCATTACAAGTCCTTCTATTCTTGCACCATCATATTGTGGCGCCATATCTCTAGTTTACAGAGAAAGAAGGTTCAGAAAGAGTAGTTAACCAAAATTTTCAAAGTTTCGTTTAATTGTAACTTCTTGAAATTCTTGAAGGGTATGCAACTATATGAAGTGTAATTCAATATTTTGTGTGACAAAAATCGATATAATTAATGTATTTAAATGGGTTAAATGTATATTTATTCAGCAAAGTTTTGTTTTTTCCATGTTTATGCAACAAAATGGTTTTTTATAAGATATATGCAACGATGTTTCAATTAAACATCAAAAGATAAAATATATTTTTTGACTGGTTGAAACATGGTTGCATAGATTGGTAAAGAAATGAAACATTGTTGCCTAAATTGGTAAAAATGTGAAATATTCTTGCATAAATTGGTAAACAAAATAAAAAGTGAAACATTCTTGCATGAATAAGCATTTAACAGATGCCATGTAATGAGGTAACCGGTTTCAAGTTACAAAGTTACAATGTTGCATATTTTAGTCCTAAAACAAAAGGTGGTTGTGTACTTCTTCTAAAAAACTACTTTGTTGCATAAATTTGGGAAAAGGTAATACATGATCGCATAAATTAGCATTCGACCATTTTAAAGCTATACAGAACAAGGAAAATTATAAAGGTGTTAAACACATGTTTTTCTCAGGGATTAATTAAATATATTCATTAATTGTTCTCTAAATAAAGGATGTGTGTATAAAGAAAGTAATGTGTCAACAAATGTTGCTTCTTTTTGGACTAAACGGATCGTTTGAATGACATAATTGACCATTTTACCCTTTTATTTGGAATAAATACAAAAAATGATTGTTTATTTGATTGCGATTATAAATATGAACAAATATGACCGAAAGAATGGTACCTATAGTATGAAAATTGATAGAACTAGGTATAGCAATTGCTTCTTGAAACTTGAGCTTCATAAGAGCTTTTTCCCATTTCTTCAATTTCTTAGAAACATCTGGATCATTTGGACATATTCTTTTAACCTAAATCTAAACCATGTGTGTATTAATGAAAATATGTTAATGAAAATGAACACGCCATCGTGTCGTATCGTGTTCGTGTTAAATAAAGTTTTATTGTGTCGTATCGTGTCATGCAAATCGACACGATTGCCCAATTTGATACCTACTATTTAGTAAATATGAGAAAAAGGCATAATGTATTTAAAACTTTTTATAAAGTCTGAATTATACAGGGACCTTTTGAATCAAATTTAAGTTATTCTAAAATCCTTAATACAAATCATATAAGACAATATATGATAAAAAAATAAATAAATAAATATAAGAAGTAACAAGTAGCTAACAAAATAATAAGGTATAATTTGTAAAATAAGTATCCTACTTGAAACAAATCATCAATGTGTTGTATTTATAGTTTTTTCTGGTTTTATAGTTGTAGACTTAAAAGACTTATGTAACCAGAAAAAAGAGACGCGAACAGGGGCAGAACTGCAAAGGACAGTGGAGAGGGGGAGATAGGTGGAGGCTGTAGATTGGCAGAGGGCGGCGACATTGGATCTTCAAACACCCAAAGCATGTATTTTTAGTGTTTTTTTGCTTCCATCTTAGTTTTGAGGGAAAATGACTTTGGAGGGTAACTAACTGTTGAGTTTGTTCTCATTTGGTCCCTTTCATCTTTTTGGTACCCAATATACAATCGAACTTGTTGTTTGTGTTCACCACAACCCTTTTGACCGGATTTTAACATGCTATCACCTGTGATAGTCGGTCAAAGGGTTGTGGTGAACACAAACAACAAGTTCGATGGTATATTGGGTACAAAAAAAAGTGACCAAATGAGAACAAACTCAACAGTTGGTTACCCTCCAGAGTCATTTTCCCCAAAAAGTTAAATGAAATTAAAGTTTCAACATAAACGTTTACCTCAAGGTATATTTTGGTGATGTGTTTGCAAAAACTGCATGATCTTGTACATATTGATGTTGTATCTTATCCCATGAATTCGATCTTAAAGCCAAGTAAACTCAAAAATCACAGCACTTATGATTCTACTCGTTTGTAGACTTGTCCAGAATCCATGATACGATAAATCATTTGATTGGAAATGTAAATGTAGTCATGAAATGCAGCTGCTCAATCAAGATTCCCCTAATAAATATTCAAGTGCATTACAAAGTTGTACATGTATGAATAATGTTCTTTCGCGGGTTATGTTTTGAAGAGAAACAAGAATGAATCTCATAAAGTCATTAATATGAGCAAAAGATGACGTAGGATTTTCTGTAAATGAGTAGAGGGAAAATGACTTAGGAGGGTAGGGTAACTAACTGATGAGTTTGTTCTCATTTGGTCTCTTCCCTTTTTTTGTACCCAATATACCATAGAACTTGTTGTTTGTGTTCACCATAACTCTTTGACCGACTATCACAGGTGATAGCTGGTCAAAAGGGTTATGGTGAACACGAACAACAAGTTCGATGGTATATTGGATACAAAAAAAAAAAGGAAAGGGACCAAATGAGAACAAACTCAATAGTTAGTTACCCTCCAGAGTCATTTTCCCTAGTTTTGATCTTGTAAATCTTTCGCAAGCTTAATAAAAGATAGAATTTTATAGAGAATGTATTGTGAGAACTGATATCTATTATGGAAAAGGATTTATTTACTTTAATTAACCACCCTTCATTAGTTTATTTCCTTTCTTACAATGTTTTAGGGCAAAATAATAATATTATCAAGTCTATAAAAGGGTCAATATATTTCTAACATTGTCGATGTATAGATTGATGAATCAATTTGAAGGAGTCGAGAATCCTTTTTGTGGGTTTGCTTTGAATTGAAAGGACTAAGAAGATGAAGATGAGGGTAGAATAGTATTTTACCTTGATCTTAATAGAGAACTTTTAAGTTTTGACTCGGTTAGAGATAGGGACTGAGTATTGTCACAAAGCTAAGTTTTAAGGACCATCAGTGCAACAAATGAAACATCTGGACCAAATCCATAATTTCTAACACTGTTAGCATATGCTTCTAATATATATATTTTTTACAATTTAATATACTAATTCATTAATTTAATTATCACCATACAACGAGTGAGATGACAAACTGGCAACAAGTTGCGCCGCTAAGCCTTTTTGTATGGTAAAACTAATTATTTTAAAAAGTACATCCATAGATCTAGGGGATATAACATTGATATGCATGATCCGTTTTATTTCATATAAATTATAATAAATGTGTAGTTTCAAACGAGTAAATTACTTATTTTATTATGGAAATTAATATTAATTTTATTTTACGAGTATTTTATAAAAATTATAATAAACGTGTAGTTTCAAACGAGTAAATAACTTATTTTATTATGTAAATTAATTATTATATTGTGTAAAAAAAAAACTAAAACGTTCTAATATGTGTTTTGTAGCACTGCGTTGAAATTATGAAACAACAAATTAGAATCATAACCTGTTTTACTTTTATATATACTTTTAAAAAAAATACAGTATTCTTCTAAAAAATCCAACTCTAATAAATTTTCATTTTTATTTAAGAAGAAAAATATTACATATTTATATAACTCTATTTCAGATTTTTCATTCCTTTTATTTCCTTTTTGTAAAAAAAAATAATGAAATTTTTAGTTACATTATAAAATTACTATAGTAAAACCATTCAACAAGTATAAACAAAACAAATTATGGAATCGACAACACAAGCACAAGGTTTAATCACATGTGAATAGCTTAAGCACAAGGTGTGAATAATAGAGTTTAATCACATGCAAGTGCATATAATAAAAATATATATAAAAAAAATAATAATAATTCGCATTTTTATACAAAAATATTATGTTGATATTAACATTAACTTATAGAGAACTAAAAAATAAAATTTTTAATATATTCGATAAAAATAGCATTCCAAAATGGATGGTCAACATTCATTCTGGCATTCTCGATTTCATAATTATTCTTGTGTGAACATACTTCTTTGTTTTTGAAAAGAAAAAAATTGGTTGCAATTACGCCATGACAAGTTTCAACTTTTGTTGATATTCTATAGAAAAGCTAATTTTTAAAAAAATATTCGCTTTATAAGAAATCTAAATCTTCCAATATGTTGACTTTTCATTTCCTTACTACATATGTCATCTTACAATATTCTAATTTGGATAATCTTCTTGTTCAAATGGAATCTACACGCTACATCCCACTTTTCTCTATTCAGACATGTACTTTGGATTTCCCTTATCGGCCGCAGAAAATCTACTTATATTACTCAGCTCTTAATGTATTAATTCTTTTTTCTATTGCAAATCGACTTTGCATGAAAAAATAAATAAATAAATAAAGCTACATCAAAATTTGATATAAACTTATCAAGATAAAAAAACTATGAGGTTCCACATATTTATGTGCATTTATAGATGTGAGAAACCACCTATTCTATGTGTCAAAAAGATAACACTAAGAGAACATGCGTAGAAAGTTGCTTGCGTAGGCCATCGGCTTCACATCCGGATGTGGCTGCAATTTTCATAAATTTACAGTATAAATCACAGACACAGACACAGACAAAAAGAAAAGCATATAAAAACGGTAAGAGATACTAACCACAGCTGAAAACGTTACAATCTTTGGCTCCATAACGGGAGCTTCAAAACGAATGAAAGCACCTTTGTTGCCCATCTACACAAATGTTAAAAATAAAAATACAAAATCATAAACAACTGTCAATTTATTTTGGGTTATATAATTAATTAATTAACTAATTACCATTAAATTACCTGGTCACAGTAATTTGGAGCAGAAAAAACAGTGATGAGTTTCCCATCATGTTCGATTTCATAACCATCATCTTTCACCTCGTGAGACCTCACAATTAAATCTATCAAATAAACAAAAACTCAATGGTTAAAAATTGAAACTTTAATAATTAAAAAAAATATATCCATTTATGATTAATTAATTACCAAGATTATTATCCTTCAAGAATCTTTTTGTCACATCTCCACCAAAAGAAAGACCTACACCACGTTTGCTAGGTCCTCTTCCAGGATCAGATTGTGGATCACTCCATAGTAGTTCACACATTAACCCTAATAATAAACACCAGATTTATATTAGCAATCTACTTTCATTTCTTCTTATTATAAAATAATTTTTTAAAAAATATATACAATGCTATATTACTCAAAGTACAATGCATAAATTATTTCTTGCATTTACCTTCTTCTGGAGGCTCACAAAACCGATTGATTGCTTTAATTTGAGAGAGTTTGACCCCATCAGTGCTAAAAAGTCCTCCATGAACAACAAATATTTTCTGATTTATAACATGAGCTAATGGTAAATAGCAAAAAACTTGAGCAAAAAGTTCCACAAATTTATCAGTCAACTTTGATTTGACCTCCCCCTCAAACCCATAAATCTTGTTCATGCTCTTGCTTTCGTGATTTCCACGAGAAAGATATATGGCTGAAAACATTAAAAAAAAATAAATGATTATAGTGTTTAATAGCAATAAAGATACATGATCAAAATCAATTACCTGATTGAGACATACACTTGAATGCAAAAAGTGTAAGAATAACCTCAACAGAGAAAGACCCTCGATCAACAAAATCACCATTAAACAAATATGGATTTTCATCAGAGGGAAGACCATTGAGCTCAAAGATGTTTAACAGATCAAAAAACTGCATTTAATGAAGGTGGGCCCCATCCCCATCAGAAAAGAAAAAGAAAAATCAAACTATTAAAGAAAATGGAGTGTTTCTTTCTGACTTGATACATAAAGAACAACTTAATAGGGAAAGCCAGGCATGTAAGTCCTCTCATTTTACAAATTTGCCCTTGTTTATATTTACCTGACCATGTATATCACCACAAACTGTGAAGTGCTTTCCATCTGGAACTTTTACATCAACAAGAGAAGGCAAAGCCATTAGAATGTCCCTTGTTTGCATGACAATTTGAAAAGCACACCTAAAACAATAACATTAAAACTAAGAGAAGATAGAGTATGATATTGAATTGATAGTAATAAAAAATTAAATATTTTGATAAGAAGTATATACCGTTGATGTAAGGATTTCTGATTCTTGAATTCATGCATCATTTTCTTGATGAATTCTAGAGTTACTACATCTCCCTCTATTCTTGCACCACCATATTGTGGCTCCACATCTTGAGTTTACAGATAAAGAAGGTTTAGATTTTAGAAAGGGTTGTTTAAACAAAATTCAAAATTTTATTGTTTAGCTCTAACTTCTTGAAGCAAAATCATTCAATGTATTTAAACAACAAAATCATAAAGAGAAAGTCTTCATGTAAAGTTGATTGTAAGACTTTTATTTGAATTTGGGAAAAAATACAATGATTTTAATGCTGCTGACAAAAACAGAGGGAACTTAAAACAACTAACTGAGTCACAAACAGAATAAAATATCATTGAAATAATGATACCTATAGTACGAAAATCGATAGATTCAGCTACTGAATGTTGTTCAGAACTAGGTGTAGCAATTGCTTCTTCAAACTTGAGCTTCATAACAGCTTTTTCACATTCCTTCAGTTTCTTAGAAGCGTCAGGATCATTCGGACATATTCTTTTCACCTAATTCCATATAAATGTAAAGCAAACCATCAGTGTCGATGATCAAGTGAGAATAATTTAACGATTAACAGTCTTAATGAGATGATGAAATCATGGAAATCAATACAAACCTGTTGAAAATCCTTGAGTGCTTCTTTAAACTTTCCCATTGCAAGATATGCAGCACCACGACGATAATAACCCTAAATTAATGCACATTTCATCAAGAAAAAGCAATATATTCATAACGTAGAATTCTAAGAAAGGAAGAATCAAGATAAATAAGTTGAAGAACATGCCTTTGAGTACTTGGGATCAATCTCAACAGCCTTAGATGCATCGTGTATTGCACTACCATATTCCTCCAACTTGGTATGAGCTAGGGCTCGATTCGCCAGATACACAGCATTTTCACTATTTAGTTCGATTGCTTGTGTATATAAATCAATTGCCTGAGAATATTTATGAGCTGACAAACCAATCTTTCATGAATCAGAAAACGTACAGGGGAAACCAAAACCATCAAGGTATTACAATCTAAGAAACGGACTGATACTAATCGAAGTAACCATTGGTAACGAAACAGACTTCAGAATTTACCAATTTGACGTTCCTAATGGTCAATATGTGCAAACAGTCTTTAAAAGTTTCGCTGAACCATAATAGGGATCTTTTTGGGACGAAGGGATAGATAACTACGATTACACATATTTGAATAAGCATATTACTGGCGTTTAGTACAATAGAGAGTGGGTTATTTGAAGGAACAAAGGTGTAAGAACGTAAAGAATACCTTTGAAAGCTTCATTCGCTTGGAGTTTAATTTGTTCTGCCTTCGAGACGTCTGAATTTTCAGCAGCCATGGATGGCATAATCGAACAGAGAACAAGCTCTCAAACAACTGTTCGCTTTTTGCGTAGCACGGAGATTGAGATGCATTTCCAGCTTCACCCCAACACTGTTTTGGAGGTTAGAAAAGAAAATATTATTTTTAATAATAATAATAATAATAGTCGTTTGGTTCTTGACTTTTAATAATAATAATACTCCTTTGGTTCTTAACTTTTATTTTGTATTTGGATAGTCTCTATATTATGTTTTTATTGCGGTGTCGGTCCCTACTATGTCTAAAAAGACTAAATTGTCCTTATTAATTATTTTTATTTATGGTTTATTTATTTATTTTTAAATAAAATTATTTATAAAATAAAAAAATGATAATATGTATATCCCCAACCTCTTCACCTCTATATCCCTCTGTCGGTTTTAGAGAAATGAACACCCAACCTCTACTACTACTGCTTTAACACCAGAGCCGCTCACCATTACATGCAACCAAGTGCCTCTTCTGTCGAAATCCACCCTTACCCTTTATCTTCTAATCCTTGAGTTCTACATCCCTTTCATCTTGTCTTTAAAGCCACCACCTCCCACCTCCTCTACTCTTCCTACTGTTAGAATCTACCTCTCTCAGTCCTTCCTCGTCGGTGAAAAACCCTTCATCAGAACCACCAGTCACCGCTACCTTCTTTAGAAAACCCATAATCTTGGTAAAACCCTAAAATCTGGCCTCCAGATGCTCCGAAGTTGTTCCACCTCTTCGCCCCTAACCGATATGCAATTTGGTTTCATCTCGGTGCACTGCATCTACTCCCTCATCACCGTCTCCATTTTTTTGGTTTTAAAGGTCAATTGAAATTATTATTCTCGCTTAAATCGAATTAAGCTAATCAATCTCTTTGAAGTCTCATTGGAAAACTAGCTCCAATTGTATGGTAGGCTCTAATATGTCACACCTAAAAACCTAAGAAACACTAGGATTGAATATAGGAGAGACGGGAAGAGAAATTTTGATTTCTATATGGGAGGAGGTAGGGTCATATTTCCCAAGGACTTAGGGTCCTTTATATAGCTGTCAAATAATCTTAGAAACCCTATATTTGAATTTAAAATAATAATATTTTAATCCGATGTATATCTAGTTTCCTTATCTGATTTGGAGGCTTCCAGAACCCTAATAGAAGAGCCTCGACACCGATGTATATCTAGTTTCCTTATCTGATTTGGAGGCTTCCAGAACCCTAATAGAAGAGCCTCGACACCGGCCACCTATAGAAGGTTATGGAATTCCTCCTTTATTCAACTATTAAATAATTGTAGTTCAATCCTTGTACCTCTAATTAATTCTATTTAACCCAGAATTAATTCCAAATTAATCTTGATTAATTCTTAATTAACTATTATTATTTCTAATTAATATATTGATCATATAATACATCAATAAATCATTTATCGCTCTCTTATAATCAATCCAAGCTATTCCATGGTTGTAAGGGCAACCCCACAATGACTTTACTTTTATTCTTCAATATTATACCAATTTAGTTAAAACCTCAGACACTTAATCCAACAATCTTTCACTTTGATAAGTTGCTAACTACGATTGTTTGTATAATCTAGAATAACAAGTACGGTGTGTTTTCCAAAGACACTGCCAAACTCTGATCAGATCAGACGTCGGCCCTAAGATAAGTGATCAACTATCCCTTTGTTCTTCCTGATATCGTATGGACACGAGACATGTATTAAAATCAATACCATGGTCTAAGATTTTGTTTCACGATTTCTCGATTTGTGATAACGTCATTAGAATACGAATTAAGCACATCAGTTTAGTCTCGGTTGGGTCCAACACTATAATGTCAACATCAAATCATCGAGGAGACCAATGATATCACTTTTCCTTAATAGGCAAAATGAACGAATAAACTTTGACTATATAATCATACCTTTTACTTATCAAGTCACACATGAAATTACACTTTATAACATCTAGTTATGAATGCGTTGGTGCAAACCAATGCACAACAGATTCACAAACTATGACTTATATATCTATGTTTTAAGAATAGAACATATTATCGTTTTAGAATTACTCGTGATTAAATCCATGAAATAATCTCTAGGAGTGGGTTTAACCAATACTCAAATCCACATTTTCTAAGTACTTATGAATACTACATCAATTCATATGCAATGTCCAATCCATATAGACAATCTACAAACAATTCATGACAATCTTAAATCAATACATTCTCCCAAAGTATGACCGACTATGGCATTTTGAATAAATTAATATTCGGGAAGTAAACCATGCAAGGTGAAACACAAGAATAAATTAATTGAACAATGGGTCTAAGGCACCAAGGTCGGCCCATTCATTTAGTTGTAGTGTTTATTGTAGATTCACTACTGATATGTCTGTATGCATGTATATGTTGTATGCTAGTGATTATGTGGTATGCTATTTGACTATGTGGTATGTGGTATGCTAGTTGTCTTTGTGATACTTGCATGGAAGACCATGGGGGGAGCCCATGGCACTTAGATGTAAGACCATGTGGAGAGCCCATGGCTTTCCTATTAAAGACCATGGGGGAGCCTATGGCACTTGGATGTAAGACCATGTGGGGGAGCCCATGGCTTTTCATGAAACATCCCAAAAACACGGTCTGAAAATTTCGTTTAATTTAATAATAAAACCATAGTCGATAAACATCATATAAAAATCATAAGCAATGTATCTCAAATATTATAACAACTGTCAAGTATATCAGAGTATAAACACCCAGGCTGAACAAATGGTGTGTGCACTGCAATCTTCCCGAGCTCCTCTTTTGAAAACTGAGCACCTGAAACCAAAACTGAAAACTGTAAGCACAAAGCTTAGTGAGCTCCCCCAAACTACCACATACCATACAATAACACAGATAACACATAATGGGCCTTGCCCACTGCATCCGGCCCCGCCCGGCATCGGACCGAAGTCCGGCATAATCTGGGCCCCGCCCACTGCATCGGGCCCTGCCCGGCATCGGACCAAAGTCCGGATTAACTTGGGCCCCGCCCACTGCATCGGGCCCCGCCCGGCATCGGACCGAAGTCCGGAATAACTTGGGCCCCGCCCACTGCATCCGGCCCCGCCCAGCATCAGACCGAAGTCCGAAATAAGCTGAACATAACATAACAAGGACATATAGCATAATCACATACTGCATCGGACCGAAGTCCGGATCATATAACACATATCACAAACATGCATGAATCACAAAGACATCAAGCATACATACTACTACGTCGGGCCCCGCCCGGCATTGGACCGAAGTCCGGAACTACTATCATCTAAACGGGTCGACATTGTGGTCGTAGACCTGTTCCTATTGGAAGGAAACCCACCTCACCCTGCTGAAGTCCCGCTGACAGAACCATAGCTGCTCGATGACAGATTCCCGATCTGTCAATATCAAAATAACACCCAATTAATAATTGGGTTTTAACACATATTCATAAATCCATGCTTGGGGTAAAAGACTACTTTACCCCGTAACTTAGCTTGACTCAAGCTCAAGGCCCAATCCAAAGGCCCAAAAGTCTAATAATGGACCAAGGCCCAGCTATGGCCCAATTTTCCAAATTAGGCCCAGGCCTATACATGGTCTTATTCTAAGGCCCAATATCATATAATCATTAAGGCCCACACTATGGCCCAATTTTCCAAATTGGGCCCAATCCATCATATGGGCCTTACCCTAAAGCCCAACTAATTACTCTAGTCCATTTGATTATTCTTGGATGACCCATTAATCAACCAATTACCAAAGCCCAATGGAAAGGCCCAACTCAAGGCCCAAGTAAAATTAGGGTTTCACATAAAATGACGATTAGGGTTAAATGTTTCTTACTTAACCCATTAAGGACTTAATCCATTAAGTCCTTTACTCTACTAGATAAGTGCTATGAAGTGATTGGGCTTAATACACAATCCAATCTCAATGGCCCAAGAGTGGGTCCAATAAGTCTAAGGCCCAATTACTCACAATTAGGGTTTTCTAAACCCTAATTAGGGTTTCCACTCAAACATGGCCCAATAGGCCCAAAATTAATCTTTAAGCCCATTAGGGTTTTGGCTAGGTCAATTAGGGTTTTGCGTGTGGGGCACCACCCACTACCACCTCGGATAGTGGTGGTCAATGGCGACTCACGGCGGCGGCCACCACCTTACGGTGGTGGTTATTATTATTTATTATCCAATGCTAATTACAGTTACAAGGCTTTTATCCAAAATAACACACACACTCACTAACACACACTAACTAATACACACACTAACTAACACACACACATACACACACAGCCACACCATGGTGGCCGGCGGTGGTGGTGGCTTTTCCCCAGAAATTCG
This sequence comes from Lactuca virosa, assembly GCF_052849685.1. Lineage (NCBI taxonomy): Eukaryota > Viridiplantae > Streptophyta > Magnoliopsida > Asterales > Asteraceae > Lactuca > Lactuca virosa. Next base: position 49,782,757 of record NC_136433.1, read on the forward strand.
GCTAAACAAAACCCCCACTACACTTAAATGAACACACACAAGCACTCTTTGCCTAGAACAGTAACACAGCCACCCACCTGGTGGCGTACATGGCGGCGATGGAGCGAGATGGCGGCAGCGGCAGCAGCTTTGCTTTGACAGCCACCACCTCACGGTGGTGGTCGCGTTTCCTCTCGATCCACTGCCCAGCAACACTTCAACCTCGCTTAACATGTCGTCTGGAGCAAGGTGCTTCATCCACGCTTGGCAGCGGAGGCTCGCGGTGGTTTTCCGACTCTACACGACGCCGGCAGCAAGAGCTGGGAGTAAAAGAAGAAAGGGAGGCGAAGAAATGAAAGCAGCGACCGATCGCCGTCGCTCCGCGCCTCGAAAACTTCCTCTGCAGCGCTAATCATCGTCGGTCGAAGGATAGTTGCGGTCCGACCGGTCTATCTCATTCACAGCGATGGCTCGAGCTTCACATTCCACGTCTTCGTCGGTAGTGAGACGTGTACGACGACTTCAGCAAATAGGGAGGCGGTGGCTGGGATGGGAGGAACAAGGGTGGCGGTGCTGGAGGACCCTCCGACGATGGCGGCTGCAAATATTGGGCTAGGGTTTAGGGTTAAACGGTTGATGCCATATATACTCCCGTCCATCACAAACTTTTGCCATGATGACACTTCTAGTCGCTCCATTTCCTTCTTCTTTCAAACTAAGTACAATACTTACCAAACAGCCCCTATCTTTAATAATTTATTGCAATACAAGTCCCATAAGTTCCCCTTAAACCCTCAACATTTAAAATCCTTTCAATTTAATCCCAATAATTATCAACCAGCCCTCAACCTCCAAAATCCTTTACATATCAGTCCGGAAATTACATTTTAGCCCCTAAAACTAACTCCTTGCTACACTACTTCGCATTTAGGCTATTGTTCTTTTAATAAATCTTTATCTATTAATTTATCTACTGAACGGGGTGTTACATTTCAGGTCAAGACCATGGGGGCAGCCCATGTCACTTGGATGTAAGACCATGTGGGGAGCCCATGGCTTTCCTATTAAAGACCATGGGAGAGCCCATGACACTTAGGTGTAAGACCATGTGGGGAGCCCATAGTAAGACCTTGGGGGAGTCCACGTCATCCTTATATGTTTATATGTATGCTTATGTGATTGATATGGCTCACGTGATTGATATGCTTATGTGATTGATATGCCTTATGTAATTGATATGGCTCACGTGATTGATATGGCTTATGTGATTGACATGGTTTATGTAGCTGTAATAGTTAGCATGGATTATGTGGTTATGTGGATTGTGTGGGGTATGCTATGGGGAACTCACTAAGCTTCGTGCTTACAGTTTTGTTTATTGTTTCAGGTATCATCGGTTTGGAAAGAAAGGGTTCGGCTTGATCGCAGCGCACACACCCATGTTTTCCGCAATGAATGATTTTGTGATGAACTCTGATAAATGTTTTAATTAGCAATGTTTTGGAATGTTTGGAGTAAATGATATCTATGTTTTGGTTATATTAAAAATGAAAACTTTACCCCTGATTTTTGGGTCGTTACATCTTATCGAGATAGTTACGTATTGATAGGGTATGTTTTGTCTCAATCAAGGTATGAGATATTGTTTTGATCGTTCATGAGAATGTTTTATGTTAATGATTGAGGTTCGTCATCTCATTAGATGTTCTGGTACTTCAACCTTTGGGTAAGGTTGTAGGTTCCCTTAATGGTATGTATTGTGGTAAGTTCATTGGATATTGTCGTTAGGGGTGTGTAGTTATGGATTTGTGTTCTTTTGGCCCCATAAGCTTGGTATTATGAGTATGGGTTACTCTAATTGTAACATCCCAAATATATGGTCCTAAAATTTCATTTTAAATCATTAATTAAAACCATAGTTAACAATTCATCACAGAAAAACCATAAGTCATGTATCTCAAATATCATAAATATCAGTTAAAACATATCATAGTAAAAACATCCCAGGCTAAACAATGGTGTGTGCACTGCAGTCGTCCCGAGCTCTTCCCCTTGCTACCAGAAGTACCTGAACCAAAACTGAAAACTATAAGCACGAAGCTTAGTGAGTCTCCCCAAGCTACCACATACCATACACATAATCTCATAAACTGGCCCCCACCCCTTCCTCGGGTCCCTGCCCGGCATCGGACAATGTCCGACATCAGGCCCCACCTGGCATCGAGCCCCACTCGGTATACAGATCTGTTTCTCTAGGCCCCGCCTGTCACTGGGCCTCGCCCGCTATACACATATAACAATATCACAAAATCATGCTAGTACATAAAAATCATACACAATACTATATAATCCAGTACTAAGGCCTCGCCTAACTTGGGCCCCGATATGGAACCCCGTCCACACTCAGCTAGTGTTGAGATACAGGTCCCCGCCCACACTCATCTCCCTACCAGGAACATACAAGTATCATGCAGACAACAAGTATAACTAATATGCATACATTCCTCGGGTACCATCCGACATTGAACCGTAGTCCAGAAACATACGTATAAAAATTCCTCGGGTACCACCCGACATATACAAATCTATCAATCATTATACATACTCAAATAATGCTAAGATACGGGCCTTGCCCACACTTAGCTACCAATCAACGCATATAACATGTAATCATACATACGGGCCGACATTAGTGCCTTCGACCCGCTCCTACAGGAGAAAACTCACCTCACAAGCTGATTGTAGAATTCCGCGAATAAACCTCTCTTTGCTAGCTGGCAGATCCTCGAACTGCTGATCTCTCGACTCCCCGAGCTACCGATAATCATACAAATTAGATCGGTCCGGGATTCCTGTAACATAATCATAATTCCTCACTGGGGTAGAAGACCATTCCACCCCTCACATAATCTTGTCCAAATATGGACTCTACTAAACCCTTTTGAACCCTTTCTATACTTCATAACCCTCCATGGTCAACCTTGGTCAAAGTCAAGGTCAAGGTCAAAGTCAACGTCCAATCAAAGTCAAATTCAACACTCCGACTTGACTCAACTCGTCGAGTCATCCCTCTGACTCGCCGAGTTCCCTCGCTGCTCGTAGTCGTGATATTGTCGAGTCCCTCCTTAAACTCGTCAAATTCTACCCTGTACAGAATCAGGACAAATCGTTCTAACTCATCGAGTCCCTCCATAGATTCGTCGAGTTCTTCAGTCTGTTGCACCATCTCAATGGGTTAAGCCCCAAATCTTCAGATCTGAGCTTCCTACTTCACATATACTCTGAAAGTGTCCTTTTAAGGGTAAAATTTCCAACTTTACCCGTTGTCATCCTTACATAATGGGCTTTGCTCAAACCCTAGTTCCTTAATACCTAGATCTTGGTCCCAACACCATCTATACTCTAAACCACAACATATAAACTGAGATCTGGACTCTAGGCACTCCATGAATACGTAAAGTGTTGGATTAGTGTCTAAGCCCGTAACTATATTTGGTAAGTACTTGACCCGGTTGTGCATGGTCCTTTTGGGTTGCCTTCACCATAGCAACTTGACAGGGTGATTTATGAAGAGAGAAAAGATATTATGATTTATTAACATATTATGAGAATAATATATTAAAGGAATAATCATATTGTTTAATTAATATTAGTCATAGATTAATTAGGAATTAATTTGGTGACTAAAAGAGGTTAATTAAATAAAGGGGACTGGAACTGTCAATTGTGTGATAGTTGATTTTGGGCTATGGATCCTTATGAATATAGGGTGGCCGAAATTAAGGAGTATGGGCTCCTTGAATTCGTCCAATCCTTACTCTAGAAGGATCCTTGGATTGCTTAGGGCCTAAGTTATTCAATTAGGGTTAAGGATGTAACCCTAGTAGCTCACAGTGTAAATAAACCCCTTGGGTTGGAGAAATTGACCACCTTGCTTCCTTGGGAACCCTAGAGCTGATTTCTACATCTCTCCTCTCTCTCCAAATCATCCTCTTGCTAGTTGGTGTTTGTAAGCCATTAGAGGAGTGACAATTGTGACTCTAAGCTCCAAGAACAAGAATATTCAAGCAAGTAACTAAAGGTATTCATCTAGATCTGATCTCATATGTCAAGTTTCTATTGTAATCACAAAATCTAGAATTGTAAGCCTTGGATACATTGCATGTTCAATTAGAGAAACCTAGATTCAAGCATTAGGGTTTGCATGTGCACATAGGAAAGTTCTTATGGCTCAAACCCATCAGTGGTATCAGAGTTTTGATTGATTTCTATTGAATTGATGCATTGTTTAATTGTTCTTGCCATGAAAAATCGTTTTTTTGTGCCCCTGACTGACAGACTTGGCGAGTCGGAGCGTCTGTCAGAGTGATTTTCAGGATTTCTTGTTGTTTTGCTTAAGGATACTTACCTAAATCGTTTTGGGTCCATAAAATCCGAATTTTATCATATGTTTGACTATATCCTTGACAAAACAAAAGATAATTACCATTTGGTTAAATAATAATTTCCTTATTTGATAATAATTGATTATTTGAATTAATTGGTGAATTGTCTTGCAAGTAATCTTGACTAGGTCAAATCTAGATAATCATTAAATTAATTAGTTAATTTATATTATTTGCTATTTGATCCTTTATGTTTTGAAAAGTTCAAAACTTGTCCTCAAGTTTTGAAATTTAGTTTTGTGATTAAAAGTTTAATTTGAATTATTTAAATTTCAAACCTTAGAATTTTACAAGTTTTAAAATTCACCCTTATACTTATAATATTATAAGATTAATATATATATATATATATATATATATATATATATATATATATGTATAACTTAAATGTTAGTCTTACCGTTAGTAGGCCTCATTCACGAAGTCGATCTATAAGGAGGGTATAAGGTTATGGCCTATAAAATGGTTGTTTAATGGGTGTCCATTCTCACCCACCACTTCCTTGATTGGTGGAGGGTCGTTAGCCGAACGGGTAGGATAGGGAAAACCTTTCCTCATTAAAAGTATAATGAATCTATATAAAGTAACTAAATGTTTTTACAAAATTCCCAATCTTAGTTACTTTAGGCAAAAGTGAATTGATGCAATTCCATGAAATTACACTTTGTACCCTTGCTAAGACATTAATGGAGCGCGTGTGGTTAACAGGCACATTAATTGGGTTCTAAGCAATGGTAGCAAAGGGTGACTCATTGTTTGTCATAGTTCGATGGAGCGTGTGTGGTTAACCAGCACATCGAATAGGTGACTATAACAATGAGGGCACCATGTACATTTGCATGGTTATTCACACCCACTTTGTGATCCTCGGCATCCCAGTCACAAACTAGAGGGGCATATCGAGATTTAAACATGTCATTGAAAGGTTCAATGTATCTCAAAAGATCTAGGAGTTTTTCAATACATTTAAAACCTAATCTCTTTTTCGTTTTTCATGGTGGAGAATTAGTGAATCGACATTCACTTGCCTTCAAATTATTTACTTGTTAGATTACGGCATCCCTTTTCTAATTTGTGAATAATGTTGTTGGTTCCTAGCCCTAATTTTTCATTTGGGTGATTAATTTGGGAAATTCATTTCTAATCAACTTTGTTATTTTTCCTTTTCAGATGTCGAACGCAAACAACAACACTTATGGGTCAAACTCCTCTGGTTCATTCTCACTCATGAACTTGTGTGGGAAAGTGATCTTTGATGGGACCAATTTCAGTAATTGGATCCGCAACATTCGCATGGTCACTCGCTACGAGGACAAAGAGTATGTCCTCGATGAGAAGCTAAAGGAGATTGACATCGACACTGCTACCGCCGAAGAGATCGCGGCCTATGAGGCCCATGAGCGTGATGCCACGAAAGTCCATTGCATCATGCTAGCGACTATGACTGCTGAACTCCAGAAGTCCTATGAGGACAAGTACCCCTACGAGATGCATCAGGATCTGCTGGAACGCTACCACCAGAGCGCTAGGCAAGAGAGGTACGAGATCATCACTTCGATGATCACTACCAAAATGGGTAATGGAGAGTCCCTTACTGCGCATCTGCAAAAGATGCAGAGATATGTTGATCGCCTGCTGAAGTTGAATGTGAACTTCGATGAAGAGCTGGCAATTGACATCATCCTTCACTCATTGCCTTCCTGCTATAGCCAGTTCCGCATGACCTACCACATGAATAAGGAAGAGGTCTCCTTGAGCAAGCTTCAGGGCTTGTTGAGGACTGCTGAAAGCAACCTCAAGGATAAATATGTTGCATCAACTCCAACTCCTACTGCTACCCCTGTCTTGGCAATAGGGCAAGGGAAGGGTAAGAAGAGGAAGGCTTCTTCAAGGGGCCACCACAAGGGAAAGTCTCATGATGGCACCTCTTCAAGTAGAACCAAAGTTGGTTCTGCTAAACCCAACTCTAACCCTAAAGAGGCAGAATTCCACCACTGCCACAAGATAGGGCATTGGAAGAGAAGCTGCCCAGAATATCTGCAGGCCATCAAGGATGGAAAGATCAAGCCATCTTTCGCAGGTATTTACACAATTAAATCTAATAGTTTATCACATGCTACTTCTTGGGTTCTTGATACAGGATGTGGTTTTCACATATGTTCTGATTTACAGGGACTAAAAAGAAATAGGGATGCGGAGCGTGGAAGGATGAATATGATCATGGGAAACAGAAGATCGTCGCCTGTGACCAAGATTGAAGTTTACTCCTTAGTGCTTAGTAATGGTTTAGATTTAAATATGAATATTGCTATTCGCCAGATATGGCTAGAAACATCATTTCATTTCATGGTTTATATAGACAAGGTTTTAGATATTCATTTGATAATGAAAAGGGTTCTATTTATGCTTATTTTAATAATGTTTTATATTTTGAAGCATTGCCTTGTAATGGAATATATGAAACTGTGATGGTTGTAGACAACTTAGGAAATGATGTGTTGTGTGTGGATTCTTCCAATAGTATGGATAAAGCATGCTTGTGGCATTGTCATCTTGGACATGTCAACAAGAAACGCATAGCCCAACTCCAAAAGGATGGAGTGTTGGAGTCATTCGACCTTAGGGACGATGACGTGTGTGAGTCTTGTTTACTTGGAAAGATTACCAAGTCACCCTTCACTGGCACTTGTGTGAGGGGTGAGGGTTTATTGGATCTCATACATACAGATGTATGTGGGCCCTTTAGATCCACCACAAGGGATGTTAATCGCTTCTATGTGACTTTCGCAGATGATTATAGCAGATATGGGTATATCTACT